>NC_072387.2:8813204-13813204 GCF_028885625.2 Pongo pygmaeus | reverse complement strand
CTCCCAAATATCCCTTTGCAGATTCTACAAATGCAGTGTTTCCAAAATGCTTAATTAAAAGAAAGTTTTAACTCTGTGAGATGAATGCACATATTACAAAGCAGTTTGTCAGAAAGCTCCTTCCAAGTTTTTATGTGAGGATATTTCCTTTTTCACCATAAGACTCAAAGGGCTCCAAAATATCAATTTGCAGATTCTACAAAAACAGTGGTTCCAAACTTCCCAATCAAAAGAATGGTTCAACTCTGTGAGATGAATGCACTCATCACAAAGCTCTTTCTCAGAAACCTTCTGTGTAGTTAGTAGTGGAAGATATTTCCTTTTTCACCATAGGCCTCTATGCACTCCTAAATACCACTTCTCAGATTGTACAAACACTGTGTTTCATAACTGCTTAATCAAAAGTGTAGTTTAAATCTGTTAGGTGAATGTTCATATCACAAAGCAGTTTCTCAGAAACTTTCTTTCTAGTTTGTATCAGAAGTTATCCTTTTTCACCATAGCCCTCAAAGCTGTCCCAAATGTGCTCCCACATATCCCTTGGAAGATTCTACAAAAACAGTGTTTCCAAACTGCTCAGTCAAAAAAAAGTTTTAATTCTGTGAGATGAATGCACATATCACTAAGCAGTTTCTCAGAAAGTTTTTTTCCAGTTTCTATCAGAAGATATTTCCTTTTTCACCATAAGACTCAAAGGGCTCCAAAGTATCCCTTTGCAGAAATTACAGAAACAGTGACTCCAAACTGCTCAATGAAAAGAACTGCTCAACTCCTATGAGATGAATGCACACATCATAAGACAGTTTCTCAGAAAGCTTCTGTGCAGTTTGCATTGGAAGATATTTCCTTTTTCACCATAGGCTTCAAGGCACTACCAAATATCCCTTCGCAGATTCTACAAACTCTGTGCTTCCAAACTGCTCAATCAAATGAATGGTTTAACTCTCTGAGATGAGTGCACACATCACAAAGCAGTTTCTCAGAAACTTTCTTTCTAGTTTTTATTTGGAGATATTTCCTTTTTCTCCATAGATCTCAAAGGGCTCCCAAATATTCCTTTGCAGATTGCAGAAAAACAGTTTTTCCAAACTGCTCAATCAGAAGAAATATTTTACTCTGTGGGATGAATGGACACAATACAAAGTAGTTTCTCAGAAAGCTTCTTTCCAATTTTTATATGAAGTTATTTCCTTTTTCATCTTAAAACTCAAAGGACACCAAAATAGCCCTTCACACATTCTACAAAAAGAGTGTTTCCAAATTGCTCAATTGAAAGAATGGTTTAACTCTGTGAGATGAATGCACACATGACAAAGCCGTTTCTCAGAAAGCTTCTTTCTAGTTTTTATGTGAGGATATTCCCTTTTTCAACACAGATCTCAATGCACTCCCAAATATTCCTTTGCAGATTCTACAAAAACGGTGTTTCCAAACTGCTCAATCAATAGAAAGTTTTCACTCTGTGAGATACATGCACATATCACATAGCAGTTTCTCAGAAGGATCCTTTCTAGTTTTTATGTGAGTATATTTCCTTTTTCACAATGAGACTAAAAGGGCTCCAAAATATCCCTTTGCAGATTCTACAAAAACAGTGGTTACAAACTGCTCAATCAAAAGAATGGTTCAACTCAACTCTGTGATGTGAATGCACACATCACAAAGCTCTTTCTCAGAAACCATCTGTCTAGTTTGTATCAGAAGATATTTCCTTTTTCACCACAGGCCTCAATGCTCTCTCAAATATCCCTTCACAGATTCTACAAACACTGTGTTTCAAAATTGTTCAATCAAAAGAATGGTTTAACTCTGTGAGATAAATGTTCACATCACAAAGCAGTTTCTCAGCAACTTTCTTTCTAGTTTTTATCAGAATATATTTCCTTTTACAAGATAGGCCTCAGAGCGCTCCCAAATATCCCTTTGCAGATTCTAGAAAAACAGTCTTTCCAAACTGCTCAATGAAAACAAACGTTTAACACTGTGAGATGAATACACACATCACACAGCAGTGTATCAGAAATCTTCTGTCTAGTTTGTATCTGAAGATATTTCCTTTTTCACACTAGGTCTTAATGAGCTCCCAAATATCCCTTCATGAATTCTGCAAAACTTTGTTTCAAAACTGCTCAATCAAAAGAATGATTTCACTCTGTGAGATGAATGCACACGTCATGAAGAAGTTTCTCAGAATCTTTCTTTCTGGTTTGTATCAGAAGATATTTCCAATTTCAACATAGGCCCCAAAGTGCTCCCAAATATCCTTTTGCAGATTGTAGAAAAACAGTTTTTCCAAACGGCTCAATCAGAAGAAATATTTTACTCTGAGAGATGAATGGACACAACACACAGCAGTTTCTCAGAAAGCTTCTTTCTAATTTTTAAGTGAAGTTATTTCCTTTTTCATCTTAAGACTTCAAGGACACTCCAATATCACTCCTCATATTCTACAAAAAGAATGTTTCAAAATTGCTCAATCAAAAGAATGGTTTAGCTCTGTGAGATGAATGCACACATCACAAAGCAGTTTCTCAGAATGCTCTTTTCTGTTTTTTTTTCTTTTATTATTATTCTTATTATTATTATTATTATTATACTTTAGGCTCTATGGTACATGTGCACAATGTACAGGTAAGTTACATATGTATACATGTGCCATGCTGGTGCGCTGCACCCACCAACTCATCATCTAGCATTAGGTATATCTCCCAATGCTATCCCTCCCCCCTCCCCCCAACCCACAACAGTCCCCGAAGTGTGATGTTCACTTTTTCACCACTGGCATCGATGTTCTCCCAAATATCCCTTCACAGATTCTGTAAAAACTGTGTTTCCAAACTGCTCAATCAAAATAAATGTTTCACTCTATGAGATGAATGCACATATCACAAAGCAGTTTCTCAGAAACTTTCTTTCTAGTTTGTATTGGAAGATAATTCCTTTTTCGCCATAGGCCTCACTGTACTCCCACATATCCTTTGGCAGATTCTTCAAAAACTGTGATTCCAAACTGCTCAATCAAAGAAAGGTTTAACTTTGTGAGTTGAATGCACATATCAGGAAGCAGTTTCTCAGAAAACTTCTTTCTAGTTTTTATGTGAAGGTATTTCCTTTTTCACCATAGATCTCAATGTGTTCCCAAATATCCCTTTGCAGATTCTACAAACACTATGTTTCCCCACTGCTCAATCAAAAGAATGTTTTCACTCTGTGATGAATGCACACATCACAAAGCAGTTTCTCAGAAACTTTCTTTCTAGTTTGTATCAGAAGATATTTCCTTTTTCATGATAGGCCTTAATGTGCTCCCAAATACCCTTTGCAGATTCTAGAAAAAGTCTTTCCAAACTACTCAATGAAAATAAACTTTTAAGTCTGTGAGATGAATGCACACATCATAAAGTAATATTTCAGAAATCTTCTGTCTAGTTTCTACCTGAAGATATTTCCTTTTTCACCATAGGCTTAAATGCGCTCCCAATTATCCCTTCACAGATTCTGCAAAAATTGTGTTTCCAAACTGCTCAATCAAAAGAATGGTTGAACTGTGTGAGAGGAATGCACACATCAAAAATCATTCTCTCAGAAACTTTCTTTCTAGTTTGTATCGGAATATATTTCCTTTTTCACCCTAAGCCTAAATGTGCTCCAAAATATCCCTTTGCAGATTGTAGAAAAAGAGTTTTTCCAAATTGCTCAATCAAAAGAAATGTTTAACTCTATGAGATGAATGGACACAACACAGAGCAGTTTCTCAGAAAAGTTCTTTCCAATTTATATGTGAAGGTACTTCCTGTTTCAACTTTAGACTCAAGCTACTCCCCAGTATCCCTTGGCAGATTCTACAAAAAAATTGTTTCTAAATTGCTCAATCAAAAGAATGGTTTAGTTTCGTGAGATGAATGCACACATCACAAAGCAGTTTCTCAGAAACTTTCTTTCTGGTTTGTATTGGAAGCTATTTCCTTTTTCTATATAAGCCTCAATGCCCTCCAAAATATCCCTTTGCAGACTATAGAAAAACGGTTTTTCCAAACTACTCAATCAAAAGAAATGTTGAACTCTGTGAGATGAATAGACAAAACACACAGCAGTTTCTCAGAGAGCTTCTGTCTAGTTTTTATGTGAAGATATTTCCTTTTTCACCATAGGCATCAATGCGCTCCCAAATAACCATTTGCAGATTCTACAAAAGCAGAGTTTATAAAAGCTCAATCAAAAGACAGGTTTAGCTTTGTGAGATAAATGCACATATCACAAAGCAGTTTCTCAGAAAGCTTCTTTCTAGTTTTTTGTGAGGCTATTTCCTTTTTCACCATAGGCCTCAATACACTGCCAAATATCCCTTCAAAGATTTTACAAAAACAGTGCTTCCAAACCGCTCAATCAAAGGAAAGGTTTAACTTTGTGAGATGAATGCACATATCACAAAGCCATTTCTCAATAAGCTTCTCACTAGTTTTTATGTGAAGATATATCTTTTTTCACAGTAAGACACAAAGGGCTCCAAAATATCCCTTTGCAAATTCTACAAAAACAGTGTTTCCAAATGGCTCAATCAAAAGATTTAACTCTGTGAGATGAATGCACACATCACAAGAAATTTCTCAGAAACTTTATTTGTAGTTTCTATCAGAAGATATTTCCTTTTTCACCGTAAGACTCAAAGGGCTCCAAAATATTCTTTTGCATATTCTACATAAACAGTGATTCCAAACTGCTCAATGTAAATGAAAGTTTAACTCTGTGAAATGAATGCACACATCACAAAGCAGTTTCTCAGAAACTTTCTTTCTAGTTTGTATCAGAAGACATATCCTTTTTCACCATAGGCTTCAATGTACTCCCAAATAACCCTATGCAGATTGTATAAAAATGGTTTTTCCAAACTGCTCAATCAAAAAAAAATGTTTAACTCTGTCAGATGAATGGACACAACACAGAGCAGTTTCTCAGAAAGCTTCCTTCTAGTTTTTATTGAGGATATTTCCTTTTTCACCATAAGACTCAAAGGGCTCCAAATTATCCCTTTGCAGATTCTACAAAAACAGTGATTCCCAACTGCTCAATCAAAAGGATAGTTTAAATCTGTGAGAAGAGTGCATACATCACAAAGCAGTTTCTCAGAAAGCTTTTCTCTAGTTTGTATCGGAAAATATTCCCTTTCTCACCATAGGCCTCAATGCACTCCCTAATATCCCTTCGCAGATTCTACAAACACTGTGTTTCCAAACTGCTCAATCAAAAGAATGATTTAGCTCTGTGAGATGAATGCACAAATCACAAAGCAGTTTCTCAGAAACTTTCTTTCTAGTTTGTATAGGAAGATATTTCCTGTTTCACCATAGGCCTCAATGTGCTCCCAAATATCTCTTTGCAGATTCTAGAAAAAGAGTCTTTTGAAACTGCTCTATGAAAAGAAACATTTAACTCTGTGAGATGAATGCACACATCACAAAGCAGTATATCAGAAATCTTCTGTCTAGTTTGTATCTGAATATATTTCCTTTTTCACCATAGGCCTCAATGCACTCACAAATAACCCTTCACAGATTCTGCAAAAACTGTGTTTCCAAATTGCTCAATCAAAAGAATTGTTTCACTCTGTGAGATGAATGCACAAATTACAAAGCAGGTTCTCAGAAAGTTTCTTTCTAGTTTGCATCTGTAGATATTTCCTTTTTCACCATAGGCCTCAATGTGCTCCCAAATGTCCCTTAGCAGATTGTAGAGGAACAGTTTTTCCAAACTGCTCAATCAAAAGAAGCATTTAAATCCGTAAGATGAATGGACACAACATACAGCAGTTTCTCAGAAAGCTTCTTTCTAATTTTTATGTGAAGTTATTTCCTTTTCCATCTTTAGACTCAAAGGACTCCCAAATATCCTTTTGAAGATTCTACAAAAAGAGTGTTTCCAAATTGCTCAATCAAAAGTATGGTTTAGCTCTGTGAGATGAATGCGCACATCACAAAGCAGTTTCTCAGAGACTTGCTTTCTAGTTTGTATTGGAAAATATTTTCTTTTTCTCCATAGGCCTTAATGCACTCCCATATATCCCTTTAAAGATTGTAGAAAAACAGTGTATCCATACTACTCCAACAAAAGAAATGTTTAACTCTGTAAGATGAATGGACATAACACAAAGCAGTTTCTCAGAATGATTATTTCTAGTTTTTATATGAAGATATTTCCTTTTTCACCATAGGCCTCAAAGCGCTCCCACATATCACTTTGCAAATTCTACGAAAACAGTGTTTCCAAACTGCTCAATCAAAAGAAAGTTTTATCTCTTTGAGATGAATGCACGTACCACAAATCAGCTTCTCAGAAAGATTCTTTCTAGTTTTTATGTGAGGATATTTCCTTTTTCACCATAAGATTCAAAGGGCTCCAAGACTTCCCTTTGCAGATTCTACAAAAACACTGGTTTGAAACTGCTCAATCAAAAGAATGGTTCAATTCCTTGAGATGAATGCACACATCATAAAGCAGTTTCTCAGAAAGCTTCTATCTAATTTGTATTGGAAGATATTTCATTTTTCACCCTAGGCCTGAATGTGAATCCCAATATCCCTTCGCAGATTCTACAAAAACTTTGTTTCCAAACTTCTCCACCAGTAGAAAGGTTTAATTCTATGAGATAAATGCACATATCACTAAACAGTTTATCAGAAATCTTGTGTCTAGTTTGTATCAGAAGATATTTCCTTTTTCACATAGGCCTCAATGCACTCCCAAATATCCCTTTGAAATTTCTACAAAAACAGTTTCTCCAAACTGCTCAATCACAAGAATGGTTTAACTCTGTGAGATGAATGTACACATCACAAAGCAGTTTCTCAGAATGATTCCGTCTAGTTTGTATCTGAAGATATATTCTTTTTCACCATAGGCCTCAATGCACTCCAAAATATCCCTTCGCAGATTCTACAAAAACAGTTTTTCTAAACTGCTCAATCAAAAGTATGGTTTAACTCTATAACATGTATGCACATTTCACAAAGCAGTTTCAGAGAAATCTTCCCTCTAGTTTGTGTCTTAATATATTTCCTTTTTCACCATAGGCCTCCAGTGACTCCCTAATATCCCTTCGCAGTTTCTACCAAAGCAGTGTTAGAAACTGCTCAATCACAAGAAAGGTTTAACTCTCTGAGATGAGTGCACACATAACAAAGTGTTTTAGAGAAAGCTTCTTTCTAGTTCTTATTGGAAGATATTTCCTTTTTCACCTGAGGCCTCAATGTGATCCCAAATATCCATTTGTATATCCTACAAAAACAGTGTTTCCAAACTGCTCAATCAAAAGAAGGATTTAACTCTGTGAGATGAATGTACACATCTCAAAGCAGTTTCTCGGAAAGGTTCTTTCTAGTTTTTATGTTAAGGTATTCCCTTTTTCACCATAAGACTCAATTTTCTCTGAATTATCCCTTTGCAGGTTCTAAAAAAAGAGTGCTTACAAACTGCTTTATCAAAAGAAAGGTTTAAATCTCTGAGATGAATGCACACATCACAAAACAGTCTTGCAGAAAGCTTCTTTCTATTTTTTATATGAAGAAAATTTATTTTACACCATAAGACTCCATGGGCTCCCAGATACCCCTTTGCAGATTCTACAAAAATAAATGTTTCCAAACTGCTCAATCAAAAGAATGGTTTTACTCTGTGACATGAATGCACACATCACAAAGCACTTTCTCAGAAAGTTTCTTTCTATTTTGTATCTGAAGATATTTCTTTTTTCACAACAGGCCTCAATGTGCTCCCAAATATCACTTCACAGATTCTACAAAAACAGGGTTTTGAAAGTACTTAATCAAAAGAATGGTTTAACTCTGGGAGATGAATGCACACATCACAAAGCAGTTTCAGAGAAAGCTTCTTTCTAGTTTGTATCTGAAGATATTTCCTTGTTCATCTTAGGGCTTAAAGCTCTGTGAAATATCCATTTGCAGATTCTAGAAAAACAGTCTTTCCAAACTGCTCAGTCCAATAAAGGTTTAACTAAGTGAGATGAATGCACACATCACAAAGCCGTTTATCAGAAAACTTCTTTCCAGTTTTTATATGAAGATACTACCTTTCTCAACTTAAGACTCAATAGGCTACCAAAAATCCCTTTGCAGATTCTACACAAACAGTATTTCCAAACTACTCAATCAAAAGAATGGTTTAACTCTGTGAGACAAATGCACACATTACAAAGCACTTTCTCAGAATGCTTCTGTCTAGTTTGTATCTGAAGATATTTCTTTTTTCACCATAGACCTCAATGCACTCCCAAATATCCACTTGCAGATTCTAGAAAAACCGTGTTTCCAAACTGCTCAATCGAATTCATGATATATCTCCATAAGATGAATGTACACAGCACAAAGTAGTTTCTCAGAAACTTTCTTTCTAGTTTTTATGTGAATATGTTACCTTTTAACCATAATAATCAATGGCCTCCCAAATAACCCTTTGCAGATACTACAAAAACAGTGTTTCCAAACTGTTCAATTCAAAGAAAATTTAACTCTATGAGATGAATGCACACATCACAAAGGATATTCTCAGAACGTTTCTTTCTAGTTTTTATCTGACGATATTTCCTTTTTCACCATAGGCTTCAGGGAGCTCACAAATATCCCTTCAGAAATTCTAGAAAAGCAGTGTTAGAATCTGATCAATCACAAGAAAAGTTTGACTCTGTGAGATGAATGCAAACATCTCAAAGAAGTTTCTCAGTAAGCTTCTCTATAATTTTTATGTGAAGGTATTTCCTTTTTTACCATAAGAATCAATGGGCTCCCAAATATCTCTTTGCAGATTCTCCAACAACAGTGATTCCAAACTGCTTAATCAAAAGCAAAGTTTAACTCTGTGAGATGAATGCACACATCACAAAACAGTTCCTCAGAAAGTTTCTTTCTAGTTTGCATCTGAAGATATTTTCTTTTTCACCATAGGCTTGAAGGTGTCCCTAAATATCCCTTTACAGATTCTAGAAAAACAGTCTTTCCAAACTGCTCAATCAAAGAAAGGTGTAATTCAGTGAGATGAATGCACACATCAGGAAGAAGTTTCTCAGAAAACTTCTATCTAGTTTGTATCTGAATATATTTCCTTTTTCTCCATAGACCTCAACACGCTCCAAAATATCCCTTTGCAGATTTCACAAAAACAATGTTTCCAATCTCCTCAATCAAAAGAAAAGTTTGACTCTGTGAGATGAGTGCACACATCACAAAGCAGTTTCTCAGAAATCTTTATATTTTTTCTCTGAGTATATTTTTTCTTCACCATAGGCTTCAATGTGCTCCCAAATATTCCTTCACAGATTCTACAAAAACAGTGTTTCCAAACTGCTGAATAAAAAGAAAGGTTTAACTCTGTCAGATGAATGCACACGTTACATAGCTGTTTCTCAGAAAGCTTCTTTCTAGTTTTTATCTGAAGATATTTCCTTTTTCACCATAGGCCTCAATGTGCTCTCAAATATCTCTTCGCAGATTCTACAGTAACAGATTTCAAAATGCTCAACCAAAAAAAGGTTTAACTCTGTGAGACAGATGCACTAATCACAAAGCAGTTTCTCAGAAAGCTTCACTTTAGTTTTTATCTGAAATGATTTACTTTTTCACCATAGGCCTCAATGTGCCCCAAAATATCCCTTTGCAGATTCTACAAAAACAGTGTTGCCAAACTGTTTAATCAAAAGAAATATTAAGTCTGTGAGATGAATGCACTCATTGAAGTGCAGTTTTCCAGAAACCTTCTTCTAGTTTTTGTTTGAGGATATTTCCTTTTTTACCATTGGTGAGAATGCATTCCCTAATATCCCTTCACAGATTCTACAAAAACAGTGTTTCCAAACTGCTCAATCAAAATAAAGTTTTGGATAAATATCATTGAGATGAATGCACACATCACAAAGCAGTTTCTCAGAAAGCTTCTTTCTAGTTTTTATCTGAAGATATTTTATTTTTCACTGTAGGCACAATGCACCCCAAATATCCTTTGGCAGATTCTACAAAAACAGTGTTTCCAAACTGCTGAATGAAAAGAAGGGTGTAACTCTGTGAGATGAATGCACCCATCAGTAATCAGTGTCTTGCAAAGCTTCTTCCTAGTTTTTATCTGAAGGTGTTTCCTTTATCACTACAGGCCTCAATGCATTCCCAAATATTGCTTCAAAGAATCTGCAAAAACATTGTTTCCAAACTGCTCAATCAAAAGAAAGACTTAACTGTATGTGATTAATACTCACATCACAAAGCAGTTTCTCAGAAAGCTTTTTCTAGTTTTTATCTGAGTACTTTTCCTTTTTCACAAGAGGCCTCAATGTGCTCCAAAATATCCCTTTGCAGATTCTTCAAAACCAGTGTTTCCAAATGGCTCAATTAAAGAAATTTTAACTTTGTGAGGTGAATGCACACGTCACAAAGCAGTGTCTCAGAAAACTTCCTTCTAGTTGTTTTCTGAGCATGTTTTATTTTCACCAAAGGACAAACTGTGCTCCCAAATATCCCTGTGCAGATACTACAAAACACTATTTCCAAACTGTTCAACCAAAAGACAGGTTTAACACTGCGAGATAAATGCACACATCACAAAGAAGTTTCTCAGAAAGCTACTTTCTAGTTTGTATCTTAAGATATTTCCTTTTTCACCAGAGGCCTCAATGCTCTCCCAAATAAAGCTTTGCAGACTCTTCAAAAACAGTGTTTCCAAACTGTACAATCAAAAGCATGGTTTAACTCTGTGAGATGAATGCCCACATCACAAAGCACTATCTCAGAAAGCTTCTTGCTGTCTTTTATCTGAAGATATTTCCTTTTTCACCATAGTCCTCAATGCACTCCAAAATATCCCTTCACTGATCCTATAAAAACTGTATTTCCAAAGTGCTCTATAAAAGGAAAGGTTTAACTCTGTGAGATGAATTCACACAACAGAATGCAGTTTTTCAGAAAGCTTATTTCTGGTTTTTATCTGAGGATATTTCCTTTTTCTCTGGAGGCCTCAATGCACTCCCAAATATAGCTTTGCAGATTTTTCAAAAAGAGTCGTTCCAAACTGTACAATCAAAAGCATGGTGTAAATCTGTGAGATGAAAGCACACATCACAAAGCAATGTCTCCAAGAGGTTCTTTAATTTTTTATCTGAAGATATTTCATTTTTCACAATAGGCCTCAATGCGCTCCCAAATACCCCATGGCAGTTTCCACAAAAACACTATTTCCAAAATGTGCAATAAAAAAAAAACGTTTTAACACTGAGAGATGAATGCACACATCACCAAGCAATTTCTCAGACAGCTTCTTTCTAGTATTTATCTGAAGATATTTCCTTTTTCATCATAGGTCTCAACGCACTCCAAATATCCTTTTGCAGATTCTATAAACACTGTGTTTCCAAGGTGCTCAATCAAAAGAATGGTTTAACTCTGTGAGATGAATGAACACATCACAAAGCAGTTTCTCAGAAGGCTTCTTTCTAATTTTTATCTAAGGATATTTCCTTCTTCACCATAGGCCTCAATGCACTTGCAAATATCCCTTGGTAGATTCTACAAAAATAGTGTTTCCAATCTGCTCCATCAAAAGAAACGTTTGAGTCTGTGAGATGAATGCACATATCACAAAGCAATATCTCAGAAAGCTTCCTTCTAGTGTTTATCTGAAGATATTTCCTTTTTCACATAGGCCTCAATGCACTCCCAAATATATCTTCACAGAGTCTTCAAAAACAGTGTTTCCAAACAGCACAATCAAAATAATGGTTTAACTACCTGAGATGTATGCCCACAATACAAAGCACTATCTCAGAAAGTTTCTTTCTGTTTTTTACCTGAAGATATTTCCTTTTTCACCATAGACCTCAATGTGCTCCAAATATCCCTTCGCTGACCCTACAAGAACTCTGTTTCCAAAGTGCTCTATAAAAGGAAAGTTTAACTCTGTGAGATGAATGCACACAAAAAAATGCAGTTTTTCAGAAAGCTTCTTTCTGGATTTTATCTGAGGATATTTCCTTTTTCACCCCAGGCCTCAGTGCACTCCGAAATATCATTTCACAGATATTATAAAAACAGTGTTTCCAAACTGCTCAATCAAAAGAAGAGTGTAACTGTATGAGACGAATGCAGACATCACAAAGCAGTTTTTCAGAGAGCTTCTTTCTAGTTTTTATGTGTAGATATTACCTTTTTCACCATATGCCTCAATACACTCCCAAATATCCATTCGCAGATTGTATAGAACAGTGTTTCCAAACTGGTCAATCAAAAGACAGGTGAAACTCTTTGAGATGAATCACACATCGAAAAGCAGTTTCTCAGAAAGCTTCTTTCTAGTTTTTATCCGAGGATATTTCCTTTTTTTACCATAGGCCTCAATGCACTCCTAAATATTCTTTTGCAGATTCTACAAAAACAGTGTTTCCAAACTGCTCAAAGAAAAGAAAGCTTTAACTCTGTGAGATGAATGTGTACATCCCAAAGCAGTTTCTCAGAAAGCTTCTTTTTTTTTTTTTTTTGAGCATATTTCCTTTTTCAGCACTGGCCTCATAGCATTCACAAATATACCTGTGCTGCCAAATATCCCTTTGCAGCTTCTACCAAACAGTGATTCCATACTGCTAAATCAAAAGAAAGGTTTAACTCTGAGATGAATGCACACATCGCAAAGCCGTGTCTCCAAGTTCTTTTAGTTTTTATCTGAAGGTATTTCATTTTTCACCTGAGGCCTCAATACGCTCCCAAATATCCCATGGCAGGTTCCACAAAAACACCGTTTCCAAACTGTGCAATAAAAAAAAAAATGTTAAACTCTGAGAGATGAATGCCCACTTCACAAAGCAGTTTCTCAGAAAGCTTCTTTCTATTTTTTTTCTGAAGATTTTTCCTTTTTCATCATAGGCCTCAATGCACTCCAAATATCCCCTTGCAGATTCTATAAAAACTGTGTTTCCAAAGTGCTCAATCAAAAGAATGGTTTAACTCTGTGAGATGAATACACACATCACAAAGCAGTTTCTCAGAAAGCTTGTTTCTAATTTTTATCTGAGCATATTTCCTTTTTCACCGTAGACCTCAGTGTGCTCACAAATATCCCTTCACAGATTCTACAAAAATAGTGTTTGCAAGCTTCTCAATCAAAAGGAAGGTTTAACCATTTGAGTTGAATGCACTCATCACAAAGCAGTTGCTCAGAATGCTTCTTTCTAGTTTTTTCTGAAGATATTTCCTTTTTTACCATAGGCCTTAATGTGTTCCCAATTATCCCTTCACAGATTCCACAAAAACAATATTTCCAAACTGCTCAACAGAAAGAAAGAAGTAACTCCGTGAGATGAATGCACACGTTAAAAAGAAGTTTCTCAGAGATCTTCTTTCTCGTTTTTATCTGAGGATATTTACTTTTTCACCACAGGCCTAAATGCATTCCCAAATATCCCTTCCCAGATTCTACAAAAATAATGTTTCCAAACTGCTGAATCAAAGGACAGCTTCAACTCTGAGATGAATGCACACATCAGAAAGTAGTTTCTCAGAAAGCTTGTTTCGAGTTTTTATCAGAAGATATTTCATTTTTCACTGTAGGCTTCAATGTGCTCCCAAATATCCATTGGCAGATTCTACAAAAACTGTGTCTCCAAACTGCTCAACCAAAATCAAGGTTTAACTCTATGAGATGAATGCACACATCACAAAAGCAGTTTCTCAGAAATCTTCTTTCTTGTTTTTATCTGAAGATACATCCTGTTTACCATATGCCTCAATGCACTCCCAGATATCGCTTCTTAGGTTCTACAAAAACAGTCTTTCCAAACTTCTCAATCAAAAGAAAGGTTCAACACTGTGATATGAATGTACACATCACAAAGCACTTTCTTAGAAAGCTTCTTTCTAGTTTTTATGTGAAGATATTTCCTTTTTCACCATAGGCCTCTATGCATTCCCAAATATCCCTTTGCAGATTCTGCAAAAATAGTGTTTCCATATATCTCGATCAAAATAAAGCTTTAACTCTGTGAGAGGAATGCTGACATCTCAAAGCAGTGTCTCAGAAAGATTTTTCTAATCTTTATCTGAGGATATTTCCTTTTTCACCACAGCCCTCAATGTGCTACCAAATATCCCTTTGCAGATGGTACAAAAACAGTGTTTCCAAACCGCTCAATGAAAAGAAATGTGTAACTCTGTGAGATGAATGCATTCATCACAAAGCAGTTTCTCAGAAAGCTTTTTTCTAGTTTTTATCTGAGGACATTTCCTTTTTCACCATAGACCTCAATGTGCTCCCAAGTATACCTTCCCAGATTCTACAAAAACAGTGTTTCCAAACTGATGAACCAAAACAAGATTTTAACTCTCTTAGATGAATCCACACATCACAAAGCAGTTTGTGATAAAGCTTCTTTCTAGTTTTTGTCTGAAGATATTTCCTTTTACACCATAGGCTTCAATGCCCTCCAAAATAACCCTTCCTGGATTCTACAAAAACAATGTTTCCAAACTGCTCCATCAAAAGAAAGACTTACCTCTGTGAGATGAATGCACACATCACAAAGCAGTGTCTCAGAAAGCTTCTTTCTAATTTTTATCTGAAGATATTTCCTTTTTCACCATAGGCCTCAATGAGCCCCCAAACATCCCTTAGCAGATTCTACTAAAACAGTGTTTCCAAACTGCTCAATCAAAGGAAAGGTGTAACTGTGAGATTAATGAACACCTTACTAAGCATTTTATCTGAAAGCTTCTTTCAAGTTTTTATCTGAAGATATTTTCTTTTTCACCATAGGCCTCAATGCACTCCCAAATATCTCTTCCCATCTTCTACAAAAATAGTGGGCCCGAGGGATTCCGTGGGCACGAACTAGTAATGCCCAGTGTCCTTTTTGCCCTGTGCATGCATGGTGGGGAGACACTTTTGACTTTGGGGGTCCTATGCTGCACTGTTACTGTTTCCCTTCCATGCCAGAGGTTCCTCCACTTCCCCTTTCAAGTCTTCCTGTCTCCTTGGGCTGGCCCACATGGGCCCGATGAGCTTCATGGTCATGAACCAGGGATGCCCAGGGTCCCTTGGGCCTGCGTATTTGTGGTTGTGATCGCTTTCGCCGGTTGTGGGGGACTTCTGCCATAACCTTTCTGTTTTCCTTCCACAACACAGGTGCCTCGACCTCCCCTTTCAAGCCTTCCTGCCCCCTAGGATTGGTCCCTGCATTCCCGAGGAGCTCCATGGGCATAAACCAGGGACTACCAGGGTCCCCTGGGCCCTGCCTATGTGAGACTGGGAGGCACTTTCTCCCGTGAGATGGGACCTCTGCTGCGCCATTTCTGTTTTCCTTCCACACTACAGGTGCCTCGACCTCCTTTTCAAGCCTTCCTGCCGCCTTGGACTAGCCCCTGTGGTCCCGAGTCCCTCCGTTTGGAAGAACCAGTGATGGAAATTGTCCCCTGGGTCCCATGCATGTGCGGTGGGGAGACCCTTTTCCCCTTGGGGGGAGACCTCTGCTGCACCATTTCTGTTTTCCTTCCACAGCACAGGGTGCCTCAACCTCCCCTATCAAACCTATCTGCCACCTTAGGCTGGATCACGTGGTCCTGAGGCTGTCTGTGGGCATGAACGAGGGAATTCCAGGGTCCCCTGGGCCCCAGGCATTTGCAGTGGGGAGTCACTTTCGCCCTTGGGGGGAACCTCTGCCTCACCGTTTGTGTTTTCCTTCCACACCATAGGTGCCTCAACCTCCCCATTCAAGCCTTCCTGCTGCCTTGGGATGAGCTCCGTGGGCCTGAGGTGCTCCACTGATGCGAACCTGGGACAACCAGGATCCACTAAGCCCCATGCATGCATAATGTGAAGACACTTTCATCCATAGCAGGAAACCTCTGCCTTGCCTGTGGTGTTTTCCTTCCACTACACTGGTGCCTCCACCTCCCCTTTCAAGCCTTCCTGCCACCTTGGGCTGGTTCCTGTGGACCTGAGGTGCTCTGTGGGCATGAAACAGGGACACCCAGAGTCCTCTGGACCCTGAGCATGTGCAGTGGGGAGGCAATTTCGCCCATGGGGGTGACTTCTGCCTCACCGTTTGTTATTTCCTTCCACAACACGGGTGCCTCCACCTCCACTTTCAGGCCTTCCTGATGTTTTGGGCTGGCCCTTGTGGGTCCAAGGCGCTCCGTGGGCATGAACCAGGGATGAACACAATCTCCTAGGCCCTATGCATGTGCAGATAGGGAGGCACTTTCACCTGTTGGTGGGGACCACTGCCTCTCCATTTGGGTTTTCCTTCCACAAAACAGTTGCGTTCACCTCCCCTTTCAAGCCTTCCTGCTGCATTGGGCTTGCCCACTTGTGCCCGAGGTGCACGATCCCTGGGCATGATCCAGGTACACCCAGGGTTCGTTGGGCCCTACGGATGTGTGGTGGGGAGGCACTTTCACCTATGGGGAGGAACCTCTGCCTCGCCATTTGTTTTCCTTCCACAACACAGATGATTCCACTTCCCATTTCAAGACTTCCTGCCACCTTGGGCTGGTCCCCATGGGCGTGAGGCACTCTATGTGTGTGAACAAGGCATGCCCTGGGTCCTCTGGCCCCACACATGTGCAGAGGAAAGGCACTTTCGCCCAGGTGCGTGGACCTCAGCCTCGTCATTTGTGTTTTCCTTTCACAGCACAGGTGCCTTCAGCTCCCCTTTCAACCCTTCCTGCTGCCTTGGTCTGGCCCCTGGGGGACCAAGGTGCTCCACGGGTATGAGCCAGGGAGGCCCAGGGTGCCCTGCACCCCACGCCTGTGCAGTAGGGAGGCACTTCCCCCTGATGCGTGACCTCTGCCTCGCCATTTCTGTTTTCCTTCCACAACACAGGTGCCTCTACCTCCCATTTCAAGACTTCCTCCCACCTTGGGCTGGCCCCTGTGGGCCCGAAGTTCTCTGTGGGAACAAACCAGGGATGCCCAGGATACCCTTGGCTCCAAACATGCGTGGTGGGGAGGCACTTCCGCCCGTGGGTGGGTAGCTCTGCCACGCTGTTTGCGTTTTCTTCCACAACATAGGAGTCTCCACCTCCAATTTCATGCCTTCCTGCCACCTTGAGCTGGCCCCTGTGGGCAAGAGACACTCTGTGCACATGAACCTTGGATAGCCAGGGTTCTCGGGACCTTGCACATGTGTGGTGGGGAAGCACTTTTGCCCGTGGGGGCGACCTCTGCCTCGCCATTTTTGTTTTCCTTCCACACCTCAGGTGCCTCTACCTCCCATTTCAAGACTTCCTGCCGCCTTGGGCTGGCCTCTTGGGCCTGTGGCCCTCCGTGGGCATGAACCAGGGACAACTAGGGTCCCCTGGGCCCCACGCATGCGCAGTAGGGGGGACCTTTCTCTTGTTGGGGGTGGGCTCTGTCTCACCCTTTGTGTTTTCCTTTCACAACACAGGTGCTTCCACCTCCCGTTTCAAGCATTACTGCCGTCTTGGGCTGGCCCCCGTGGGCCCAAGGCACTGCATGGGCAAGATCCAGGAATGCTCCTTGTAACCTGGGCCCCATGCAAGAGAGGCGGTAGGCACATTTGCCCGTCGGGAGGGACCTCTGCCTCACCGTTTGTGTTTTCCTTCCACAACATGGGTTCCTCCTCCTCCCTTTCAAGCTTTGTTGCCGATTTGGTTGGGCCTCCGTGGGCCCAAGGCACTCTGTTGACATGAAGCCGCAATGTCCAGGGTCCCTGGGCCCTTCACATGCGTGGTGGATAGGCACTTTCTCCAGTGGGGGGACTTCTGCCTCGCCATTTGTGTTTTCCTTCCACAACACGGGTGCCTCCACCTCCCTAATTCAAGCCTTCATGCCGTCTTGGGCTGGCCCCTGTGGCCGAAAGGCGTTACGTGGGTGTGAACCAGGGATACCCAGGGTCCCTTGGGCTCCATGCATGCACAGTGGGGAGGCACTTTCGCCCGTGGTGGGGGACCTCTACCTCTCCGTTTGTGTTTCCATTCAACAACACGGGTGGCTCCACATCCACTTTCAAGCCTACCTCTCTCCTTGGGCTGGCCCCGGGGGCCTGAATACCTCCTAGGGCATGAACCAGGGATGCCCAGTGTCCCTTGGGCCCTGCACATGTGCAGTTGGGAGACCCTTTTGCCCGTGGGAGGGAAACTCTGCCTCGCCGTTTGTTTTCCTTCCACAGCATAGGTGCTTCAACCTCCCATTTCAAGGTTTCCTGCCGCCTTGGCCTTGCTCCTGTGGGCCTGACGCGCTGTGTGGGTGTGAACCAGGGACCCCCAGGGTCCCCTGAGCCCTGTGCATGCACGGCGGGGAGGCACTTTCACCCATGGGGGGGAACTCTGCCTCTCCGTTTGTGTTTTCCTTCCACAACAGAGGGGCCTCAACGTTCCCATTCAAGACTTCTTGCTGCATTAGGCTGGCCCCCGTGGGCCCGTGGAACTCCATGGGTGCAAATCAGGGATGCCCAGGGTTCCCTGGGCCCTGTGCATGTGCCATGGGAAGGCACTTGCGCCCGTGAGGTGGAGCATCTGCCGCGCTGTTTTTGTTTTTTTTCCACAACACAGTTGCCTCCACCTTCCATTTCAAGCCTTCCTGCCTCCTTGGTCTTGTCCCCGGGGAGCAGAGCACTCGGGGGTGTGAAGCAGGGTCACCCAAGGTCCCGTGGGCCCCATGCATGTGCAGTTGGGAGATACTTTCGCCGTGGGGTGGGGACCTCTGCGTCACTATTTGTGTTTTCTTTCTACAACACAAGTGCTTCCACTTCCATTATCAAGATTTCCTGTCACCTTTGGCTGGCCCCCGTTCGCCTGAGGCACTCCGTGGGCATAACTGAGGGACGCCCAGGGGACCCTAGGCCCTGCACATGCGCGGTGGGTAGGCTTTTGCCAGTGGAGGGGGACCTCTACCTCGCTGTTTGTGTTTTTCTTCCACACAACGGATGCCTCAACTTCTCATTTCAAGCGTTAATGCCACCTTGCCTTTTTCCATGTGGGCCCGAGGTGCTCTGTAGGTGTGATCAAGGGACGCCTGGGGTCCCCTGAGCCCCACGAATGTGCAGTGTGAAGGCACCTTTGCCCATGGAGGGGGATCTCTGCCGTGCCGTTTGTGTTTTCGTTCCACAAATCGGGTGCCTCCACCTCCCATTTCAAGCTTTCCTGCCGCCTTGGGCTGGCTGCTGTGGGCTGACGCTCTCCGTAGGCACGAATCAGGGACGCCTGGATTCCCCTGAGTCCCATGCATTTGCGGTGTGGAAGCACTTTCCCCCGTTGGGGGAGACATCTGCCTCGCTGTTTGTGTTTGCATTCTACAACACGGGTTCCTCCACCTCCCCTTTCAAGCATTCCTGCCACCTTGGGCTGGCCACCATGGGCCCAAGAACCAGGTGCATGTGAACGAGGGATGTCCAGGGTTCCCTGGGCACCACGTATGCACTCTGGGGAGGCAACTTCGCACCTGTGGTGGGACCACTGCCTCACTCTTTGTGTTTGCATTCCAAAACACGGGTGCCTCCACTTCCCCTTTCAAGTCTACTTGCCCCCTTGGGCTGACCCTTGGGGTGTGAGGAGCTCCGTTTGCACAAACCAGGGATACCCAGGCTCCTCTGGGCCCCACACATGTGTGGTTCAGAGGCACTTTCGCCCGTGGGAGGGAACCTCTGCTCCGCCGTTCGTGTTTTCCTTCCACAACACACTTGCCACCAACTCCCATTTTAAGGTTTCCTGCAGCCTTGGGCTGGCCCCCATTGGCCCGAGGCTCTCTGTGGGTACAAATCAGTAAAGCCCAAGGTCTCCTGGGTCCTACGCATGCGCGTTAAGATGGAACTTTCGTCCGGGGGGCATACCTCTGCCACGCCATTTGTGTTTTCCTTCCACACCACCAGTGCCTCCACCTCCACTTTCAAGCCTTCCTGCCACCTTGGGTTGGCACCCTTGGGTTGAGACACTCTGTCAGTGTGAACCAGGGATGCCCTTGGTCCCCTGGACCCCGCTCATGCACAGTGGGAAGCACTTTTGCCCTTGTGTGGGGACTTCCGTCTTGCCGTTTTTGTTTTCCTTCCACAACATGGGAGCCTCCACATCCCCTTTCAAGCCTTCCTGCCTCTCTGGGCTGGCCCCCGTCTGCCTTAGGCACTCTGTGGGCATGAGCAAGGGAAGTCCAGGGTCCCCTGGACCCCACACATACACGTTGCGGAAGCACTTTCACCCGTGGGGGAGACATCTCCTTTGCCATTTGTGTTTCTCTTTCACAACACAGGTGCCTCCACCTCCCCTTTCAAGCCTTCCTGCGCCCTGGGCTGGCCCCCTGGGACGAAGCGCTCCATGGGCCTGAACCAGGAACGCCCAGGGTCCCCTCGGCCCCATGCATGAGCGGTGGGTAGGCATTTTCATCTGTGGAGTGGGACTTCTGCATCGCCGTTTGTGTTTTCCTTCCACAACACAGGCGCTTCCACCTCCCATTTCAATACTTCCTGCAGCCTTGTGCTGGACGCTGTGTGTCTGAGATGCTCCGTGGGCACGAATCAGGGACATCAAGAATCCCCTGGATGCCACGCTTGTGCAGCAGGGTGGCACTTTCGCCATTGGTAAGGAGTTTGCTGCACCGTTTGTTTTCCTTCCACAACATGAGTGCCTCCACCTTCCCTTTCAAGGCTTCCTGCCAACTTGGGCTGCTCACCATGGGCTCGAGGCACTCCCTTGGCATGAACTAGGGATGCCCAAGGTCCCCTTGGCTTCACGCAAGTGCGGTGGGATGGCACTTTCCCCACAGGGGGGAAATGCCTCGCCGTTTGTGTGTTACTTCCATTCCACAGATGCCTCCACCACCCTTTCAAGCATTCCTGCCGCCTTGGGATGGCCACCGTGGGCTTGAGGCGCCCTGTGAGCAGGAACTAAGGATGCCCAGGGTCCCCTGGGCCCCACCAATGCGCGGAGGGGAGGCACTTTCACCCGTGGGGGGGTCCATTGCCGTGCCTCTTGTGTTTTCCTTCCACCACACTGGTGCCTCCACCACCCCTTTCAAGAATTCCTGCCACTTTGGGCTGGCCCCCGTTGGCCTGAGGTGCTATGTGGGCATGAACCATGAAAGCCCCGGGTCCACTGGGCCCTGCACAAGCACAGTGCGGATGCACTTTTGCTCATGGGTGGGAATCTCTGCCTCGCTGTTTGTGTTTTCCTTCCCCAACCCAAGTGCCTCCACATCTCCTTGCAAATCTTTCTGCCATGGGTTTCATTCATGGGATGATGCACTCTGTAGCCATTTTCCAGGGACGCCCAGGGTTCCCTGGGCCCCACGCATGTGCAGTGGGGAGGCAATTTCACCCGTGGGGATGAAACTCTGCCTTGCCATTTGTGTTTTCCTTCCACAACCCAGGTGCCTCCACCTCCCATTTCAAGTCTTCCTGCCGCCTTTGGCTGGCCCCCGTGAGCATAGGCACTCCGTGGACGCATACCAGGGATGGTCAGTGTACCCTGGGTCCCGCCCATGCGTGGTGTTGAGGCACTTCCTCCCGACAGGGAGAACTTTGCCTCACTGTTTGTCTTTTCCTTCCACAACACTGGTGCCTCCACCTCCCATTTCAAGCCTTCCTGCCACCTTGGGCTGGCCCCTGAGGGCACAAGGAGCTCTGTCCACACGAACCAGGGATGCCCAAGGTCCCCTAGGCCCCATGCATGCACGGTGGGGGGGCACTCTCTCTCGTGGTGAGGGACCTCTGCCTCTCCATTTGTGTTTTCCTTCCACAACACAGATGCCTCCACTTCCCCTTTCAAGCTTTCTTTATGCCTTTGGCTGCCCCCCTTTTGCCCCAGATGCTCCGTGTGCATGAACCAGGGACCCTCATGTTCCCCTGGCCTCGCTCATGCACGGTGGGGAGGCCCTTTTGCCCGTGGTGGGAGACCTGTGCCTCGCCGTTTGTTTTCCTTTCACAACATAGTAGCCTCCACTTCCCCATTCAAGCCTTCCTGCCACCTTTGCCTGGCTCCCGTGGGCTTGAGGCACTCTGTGAGCATGAACCAGGAATGCCCTGCATCCCCTGGGTCCCAGTATGTGCGGTGGGGGGCACTTTCTCCCATGGGGTGGGACCTTTGCCACACCGTTTGTGTTTTCCTTCCACACCACAGGTGCCTCGAGCTCCACTTTCAAGATTTCCCGCTGCCTTGGGCTGGGCCACGTGGGCCGAGGCACTCTGAGGGCATGAAATAAAGACGCCCATGGTTGCCTTGGTCCTGCACATGTGCAGTGGGGAGGTACTTTCGCCCTTGGGGGGGACCTCTGCCTTGCTGTTTATGTTTTCCTTCCACAACACAGGTGCTTCCACCTCTCCTTTCAAGCATTCCTGCCACTTTTGGCTGGCCCTCGAGGGCAGAGATGCTCTGTGGGCACGTTCCAGGTATGCCCAGTGTCTCCTGGGCCCCATGCACGCGCGATGGGGAGGCACTTACCCCGCAGGGGGAAGCTAGGCCTTGCCATTTCTGTTTTCCTTCCACAACACAGGGGCCTCCACTTCCCATTTCAAGCCTTCTTGCCACCTTGGGCTGCCACCGTGGGCTCGAGGCGCTCCGTGGGCAGGAACTAGAAACGCCCAGGGTCCCTTGGGCCCCACCCATGCGTCGAGGGGGTGCACTTTCACCTATTGGGGGGACCATTGCCACACCACTTGTGTTTTCGTTCCACCACACTGGTCCCTCCACCACACCTTTCAAGCATTCTTGCCGCCTTCTGCTGGCCCCCGTTGGCCCGAGGCACTCCGTGGGCATGAACCAGGGAGGCTCAGGGTCCATTGGGCCTTATGCTTGGGTGGTGGGGGTTCACTTTCCCCCGTGGTTGGGGACCTCTGCCTCGCCGTTTGTGTTTTCCTTCCCCAACCCTGGTGCCTCCACCTGCTCTTGCAAGGCTTCCTGCCTCCTTGGGCTAGCCTCCGTGGGCAGAGGCGCTCTGTGGGTGCATACCAGGGATGGTCAGTGTACCCTGGGCCCTGCCCATGCACGGTGTCGAGGCACATCTTCCCGACGGGGGGACCTCTGCCTTGCGTTTATGTTTTCCTTCCACAACACAGGTGCCTCCACCTCCCCTCACAAGCCTTCTTGACGCCTTGAGATGGCCCCCTTTGGCCCCTGGGCCTCTCCCATACACGGGAACTTTGGCTGTGCCTTTTTTGTCCTTCCACAACACACATGTGCCTCAACCTCCCCTTTCAAGCCTTCCTGCCGCTTTAGTCTGCCCCTCGTGGCCCCGAGGCGCTCTATGGTCATGAACCAGGGACGCCCAGGATCTCGTTCGTGGGGGGTACCTCTGCCGAGCCGATTTTTTTCTTCCATACCACACAGGTGCTTCGACTCCCCCTTTGAAGATTTACTGCCGCTTTGAGATGCCCCCTTGGGCCTGAGACACTCTGTGGGCATGAAGCATGGAAACCCACAATCCGCCACACAAGTGGGGTTGGGAGGCAGTGTCTCCCGTCGGGGAGACATCAGCTGCGCCCTTTTTATCCTTTCCACACCACACAGGTGCCTCGACCTCCTCTTTTAAGGCTTCCTTCCGTTTTGGGCTGCCAAATGGGCCTGAGAATGGCCCTGTGCGTGTGAACCAGGGAAGCCCAGGATCCCTTGAGCCCTGTGCATGCGTGGTTGGGAGGCAATTTCACCCGTGGTGGAGACTTCTGCTGTGCCGTTTTTTTCCTTCTACACCACACAGATGACTTGACCTCCCATTTCATACATTCCTGCCGCTTTGGGCTGCACCCTGTGGGCCTGAAACCCTCCATCCTCACGAATCAGGGATGCCCAGGATGCTGTGGGACCCACGTATGCGTGGTTGAGAGGCTTGTTCGTTTTTCGGGGGGACTTCTGCCGTGCTGTTTTGTTTTTTTCGTTTCACAGCACAGGTGCCTCGACCTCACATTTCTTTTTTTTTCTCTAACTTTATTATATGAATACAGTATATAGTAAATATAACATATAAAATGTGTTCATTAATTGTTTATACTATTGGTCAACAGTAGGCTAATAGTAGTTAAGTTTTGAGGAGTCAACAGTTACACATAGAGTTGACTGTGTTAGGTCAGTGCCCCTAACTCCCATGTTGTTCAAGTTTATTTTATTTTATTTTATTTTATTATTATTATACTTTAAGTTTTAGGGTACATGTGCACAATATGCATGTTAGTTACACATGTATACATGTGCCATGCTGGTGTGCTGCACCCATTAACTCGTCATTATTTAGCATTAGGTATATCTCCTAATGCTATCCCTTCCCCCTCTCCACACCCCACAACAGTACCCAGACTGTGATGTTCCCCTTCCTGTGTCCATGTGTTCTTATTGTACAATCCCCACCTCTGAGTGAGAATATGTGGTGTTTGGTTTTTTGTTCTTGTGATAATTTACTGAGAATGATGATTTCCAATTTCATCCATGTCCGTACAAAGGACATGAACTCATCATTTTTTATGGCTGCATAGTATTCCACGGCGTATATTTGCCACATTTTCTTAATCCAATCTATCATTGATGGACATTTGGGTTGGTTCCAAGTCTTTGCTATTGTGAATAGTGCCGCAGTAAACATAAGTGTGCATGTGTCTTTACAGCAGCATGATTTATAGTCCTTTGGGTATATACCCAGTAATGGGATGGCTGGGTCAAATGGTATTTCTAGTTCTAGATCCCTGAGGAATAACCACACTGACTTCCACAAGGGTTGAACTAGTTTACAGTCCCACCAACAGTATCAAAGTGTTCCTATTTCTCCACGTCCTCTCCAGCACCTGTTGTTTCCTGACTTTTTAATGATTCCCATTCTAACTGGTGTGAGATGGTATCTCATTCTTGTTTTGATTTGCATTTCTCTGATGGCCGGTGAAGGTGAACACTTTTTCATGTGTTTTTTGGCTCATAAATGTCTTCCTTTAAGAAGTGTCTGTTCATATCGTTTGCCTACTTTTTGATGGGGTTTTTTGTTATTTCTTCCCCGGTGTTCCATCCGGCGAGTGACCCCCTCTGCCGCGAGTTGGCTACCCACCTGCTCCCGTGCCGAGTCGCGACCGGTGTCGACCTCACATTTCATAATTTTCTGCCACTTTCGGCTGTCCCCTGTGGGCATGAGACATTCTGTGGGCATGAACCAGGGACACCCAGGATACCCTGGGACCCGCGCATGCATGGTTGGGAGGCAGTTTCTCCTATGGTGGGGACTTCTGCTGAGCAGTTTGTTTTTTCTTTAAATACCACACAGGTGCCGTGACCTCCTCCCCTTTCAAGCTTTCCTTCCGATTTGTGAGGAAGGGGCCTGAATGGGCCTGAGACGCCCTGTGAATGTGAACCAGGGAAGCTGAGGATCCCCTGGCCACGCGAATGAGTGGTTGGGAGGCAGTTTCACCCGTCGTGGGGACCTCTGCCACGCCTTTATTTTTTCCTTCCACATCACACGGGTGCCTCGACCTCCCCTTTCAAGTCTTCCTGCCGCTTTGGCCTGACTCCAGTGGGCCAAAGACTCTCCATGGGCTTGAACCAGGGAGGCCCAGGATCCTTTAGGTCCCGAGCGTGTGCGGTGTGGAGGCACTTTCGCCCGTGATGGGCGAACCTCTGCCTCGCCCTTTGTTTTTTTCCCTCTGCAACACAGATGCCTTCACCTCCACTTTCAAGCCTTCCTGCCACCTTGGGCTGATCCTGTGAGCCCGAGGAGCACTGTGCGTGCAAACCAGGGACCGTAAGATTTCCCTGGGCCCCACACAGGCACGGTGGGGAAGTTCTTTCACCTGTTGGGGAGGACCACTTATTCAACTTTTGTGTTTTCCTTCCACAACACAGGTGACTCCACCTGCCCTTTCAAGTCTTCCTTCCGCCTTGGGCTGATCCCGTGAGCCCAAGCCACTTCATGGCTGCTACCCAGGGATACCCATGGTCCCTTGTGCCACACACCAGCACTGTTGAGAGCCACTTTCGCCCATGAAGGAACATCTGCCGAGCAGTATTTTTTCCTTCCTCACCACACAGGTGCCTTGACCTCCCCTTTCAAGACTTCCTGCGCTTTAGGCTGTACCCCGTGGGGATGAGATGCTCCGTGGGTATGAATCAGGGATGCACGGGATCCCCTGCACCCAGCACATGTGCGGCTGGGAGGCACATTAGCCAGTGGGGGGACCTCTGCCACGCCGTATTTTGTTCCTTCCTCACCACACAAGTGCCTTGACCTCCCATTTCAAGCTTTCCTGCTGCTTTGGTCTGCCCTCTGTGGGCTTGAGATGCTCCATGGGTGTGAACAAGGCATGCCCAGGATCCCGTGTTCCCCACACAGACGTTGTTGGGAGGCAGTTTCTCCCGTGGGGGGCACGTCTATGGCACCGTTTTTTTTTTTTCTTTCCACACAGGTGCCTCGACCTCTGCTTTCAAGTTTCCTGTCGTTTTCAGCTGCCCCCGTGGTCCCAAGACTTTGAGTGTGTGCGAACCAGGGATGCTCAGAATCCCCTGGGCCCCACGCATGCGTGGTTGCAAAGCACTTTTGCCTGTGGGGGAACTTCGGCCACGCCATTTTTTTTCCTTTCACCACCTCACAAGTACCTCGACTGCTGCTTTCAAGCATTTCTGCCGCTTTAGCCTTGTGGGCCTGAGACACCCTGTGGGCGTGAGCCAGGGAAGCCTGGGATCCCCTGGGCCCCACGTATGCGCGGTTGGGAGGAATTTTCGCCTGTGGGGGGACATCGGCTCCACCGTATTTTTTTCCTTTCACACCACAGATGTGCCTCTACCTCACCTTTCAAGCGTTCCTGCCGCTTTGGGCTGCGCCACGTGAGGTATAAATGGTCCGTGCGTGTGAATCCATGACTTCTGGATCCCCTGGGGCACGTGTATGGGTGGTTGGAAGGCACTTTCGTCTTTGGGGGTACCTCTGCCACGCCATTTTCTTTCCTTCCACACCACACAGGTGCCTCGAACTCCCCTTTCAAGACTTCCTGCAGCTTTGGGCTGCCCCACGTGAGCCCAAAACACTCCATTGGCATGAATCAGGGATGCTCAGGATCCCCTACACCCTGTGCATGCGTGATGGGGAGGCTCTTTCGCCCCTGGGGTGGGATCTCTGCCTTGCTGTTTATTTTTTCCTTCCACAACAAAGGTGCCTCCACATCCTCTTTCAAGACTTCATGCCACCTTGGGCTGGCCCCCGTAGGGCCGAGGTGCATGCTGGGTGCAAAACTTGGAACCCCAGAGTCCCCTGGGCACCAGGCATGTGCACTGGGGAGGCCCTTTTTCCCGTTGTGGGAGACCTCTGATTTGTCATTTGTGTTTAACTTCTGCAAAACAGGTGACTCCACCTCCCCTTTCAAGACTTCCTGCCACTTTAGGCTGGACCCCTTAGCCTGAGGCACTCCTTGGGCACAGATAAGGGATGCCAGGGTCCCCTGGGCCCTGTTCGTGTGCAGTGGGGATGCACTGTGGCCCGTGTGGAGGGACCTCTGCCTCGCCGTTTGTGTTTTCCTTTCACAACACTGGTGCGTGCACCTCCCCTTTCAAGCCTTCCTGCTGCCTTCAGCTGTCCCCTGTGGGCCAAGGCCCTCCGTGGTTAAGAAACTGGGAAGCCCAGGATACCAGGGCTTCAGGCATGCACTGTTGGGGGACATTTTCGCCCGTGGGGGACCTCTGCTGAGCCGTTTGTGTTTTCCTTTCACAACACTGGAGCTTGCACCTCCCTTTTCAAGCCTTCCCGCGGCTTTAGGCTGCCCTCTGTGAGCCCGAGACGCTCCGTGGGGGTGAAACAAAGATGCCCAGGACCCTCTGTGCTCCACGTATGCGCAGTTGGGAGACACTTTCGTCTGTGTAGGGAAGTCTGCCGCTCTGTATTTTTTTCCTTCCACACCACACAAGTGCTTCCATTTCCCCTTTCAAGACCCTGCAGCTTTGGGCTGCCCCTGCGTCCCCGAGGCTCTCCGTGGGTGCAAAACAGGGATCCCTAGTAACCCGTGGGACCCTCACATGTGCGATTGGGAAGCACTTTCAGACTTGGGGCGACCTCTGACATGCCGATTTTTAACTTTCAAACCCCAAATGTGACTCGACCTCCCTTTCAAGCCTTCCTGTCGCTTTGGGCTACCCCCGTGGTGCCCCGAGGCACTCTGTGGGCACAATACAGGCATGCCCATTATCTCCTGGGCCCCGGGCATGCGCGCTTGGCAGGCACTTTTGCCTGTGGGTGGGACCTCGGCCGCGACTTTCTTTTCCTTCCACACAACACAGGTGCCTCGAACTCTCCTTTCAAGCTTTCCTGACACTTTGAGCTTCTCCCTGTGGGCCAGAGACACCCTGTGGGCGCGACCCACGGAAGCCCAGGATACCCTGGGCCCCAGGCATTCACTGTTGGGAGGTACTTTGGCCTTTGGGGTGGACCTCGGCCGGGCCGATTTTTTTTCTTCCACACCACAAAGGTGCCTCAGCTTCCCCTTTCAAGACCTCCTGCCGCTTTAGGCTGCCCCTGTGGGCCCGCAGTGCTCCAAGGGCGTCAACCAGGGATGGCCAGGATCCTCAGGGTCCTGAGCATTCACCGTTGGGAGGCACTTTCCTCCGTGGAGGGTACCTCCACCATGCCATTTTTTTTTCTTCCACACCACACAGGTGACTCGACCTCCATTTTCATGCCTTCCTACCGCTTTGGACTGCACCCCGTGGACCTGAATCACTCCATGAGTGTGAATTAGGGATGCCCAGCATCTCCTGGGCCCCACACATGCGTGGTTGAGAGGCATTTTCGTCTTTGGCAGGGACCTCTGCCATGCAACTTTGTTTTCCTTCCACAACAAACAGATGCCTCCACCTCCCATTTCAATCCTTCCTGCCGCTTTGCGTTGCCCCCTGTGGGCCTGAGATGCTCCTTGCGTGTGAATCAGGGACACCCAGGATTCCCTGCTATGCACGCATGTATGGTTTGGAGTCACTTTCATCCGTGAGAGGAATCTATGAAGCGACTTTTTTTTCCTAGCATACCACCCAGGTGCCTCGACTTCCTTTTGACACCTTACTGCCACTTTTAGCTGCTCCCTGTGGGCCTGAGACATGCTGTGGCATGAAGCAGGGACACCCAGGATCCCCTGGACCCCGCACATATGCTGTTGGGAGCACTTTCGCCCTTGGTGGGGACCTCTGTCACGCTGTTATTTTTTCCTTCCACACCACACAAGTGCCTCAACCTCACCTTTCAAGCTTTCATGCAGCTCGGACTGTCCCCTGTGGGCCCAAGACGCTCCTTGGTCCTCAACCAGGGATGCCCACAATCCCCTGGGCACAATGAATGCGTGGTTGGGGGCACTTTCGCCTGCTGGGGGGACCTCAACTACTCCATTTTTTCTTCCTTCCACAACACACGGGGGACTCGACTTCCCATTTCAATCATTCCTGCTGCCTTGGTCTCACCCCTTTGGGCCTGAGACAATTCGTGGGTGTGAACCAGGGAAGCCCAGGATCTCCTCAGTCCCAGGCATGCGCGGTTGGGAAGCACTTTTGCCCTTAGGGGGACCTCTGCCGCGCCGTTTTTTTTTAACCTTCCATACCACACAGGTGGCTCAACTTTCCCTTTCAAGCGTTACTTCCACTTTGATCTTCCCCGCGTGGGCCTGAGACACTCAGTCAATGCAAAGCAGGGACACTCAAGGTCCCCTGGGCCCCGCGAATGAGCGGTTGGGAGCCACTTTCTCCAGTGGTGGGACCTCTGCTGCAGCGTTTTTTTTTTTTTTTTTCCTTCTCACCACACAGGTGTCTCGACCTCACATTTCAAGCCTTCCTGCCACTTTGGGATGACCCTGTGAGCTTGAGACCCTCCGTCGATGTGAAACAGGGATGCCCAGGAGTCCCTGGTCCCCCTCGCATACGCGGTTTGGAGGCACTTTCGCCCGTGGGGGGACCTCTGCCATGCCATTTTATATTCCTTCCATCCCCTTCCGAGACTTCCTGCAGCTTTGGGCTGACCCCCGTGGGGATGAGATGCTCTATGGGCATGAATCAGGGATGCCCAGGATCCCCTGCACCCTGCACATGCACAGGTGGGAGACACTTTCGCCCGTGAGGGGAACTTTGCCATGCCATATTTTGTTCCTTCCACACCACAGAGGTGCCTTGACCTCCCATTTCAAGACTTCCTGCTGCTTTGGGCTGCCCCCTGTAGGGCTGAAATGCTCTATGGGTGTGAACCAGGGATGCCTAGTATCCCCTGGGCCCCATGCAAGCGCAGTTGAGAGGAACTTTCGTCTTTGGGGGGAGGACGTCTGCCACGCCATTTTGTTTTCCTTCCACAACAAACAGGTGCCTCGACCTCCCATTTCAAGCCTTCCTGCTCCTTTGAGCTACCCCTTGTGGGCCCGCGACGCTCCATGCACAAGAATCAGGAGGAATGCCTAGGGTCCCCTGGGACCCTCGCCATCACGGTTGGGAGACACTTTCGCCCTTGGGGGAAACCTCTGCCGTGCCGTGTTTTTTTTCCTTTCAAACCACAAAAGTGCCTCAACCTCCCCTTTCCAGACTTTCTGCCACTTTGGGCTACCCCTGTGGGCCTGAGATGCTCTTTGGGCACCAAACAGTGAGTCCCAATAGCCCCTGGGCCCCGCGCATGAGGAGTTGAGAGGCACTTTCGCTGGTGGGCCAGACCTCTGCCGTGCTGTTTTCTTTTCCTTCGTAACCACACAGGTGCCTCAACCTCCCTTTTCAAGCGTTTCTGCTGCTTTGGGCTGTCCCCCATGGGCAAGAGATGCTCCATGGGCATGAAGCGGGGATGTCAAGGATCCCCTTGGCACCACATATGTGTGGTGGGAGGCACTTTTGCCCGTCAGGGGGAACCTCTGTCTTGCCATTTGTGTTTTCCTTTCACAACACTGGAGCCTGCACCTCCATTTTCTAGCCTTCCTGCCGCCTAGGTCTGGCACCCGTAGGCCGAGGCAGTCCTTGGGTGAGAACCTGGGACACCCAGGATCCTCAGGTCTCCACACATTTGCGGTTGGGTGGCACTTTCGCCCGTGGGGTACCTCTGCTGCAAGTTTTTTTTTTTCCTCACCACACAAGTGCCTCGATCTCCCCTTTCAAGCATTCCTGACGCTTTGGGCTGCCCCCTGTGTGCCTGAGACGCTACGTGCACATTAAACAAAGATTCCCAGAATCCCCTGGCTCCCAGGTTGCGTGGTTGGGAGGCACTTTCGCCTATTGGGGGACGTCTGTTGCACCGTATTTTTTTCCTTCCACTTCACACAGGTGCCTCCACTTCCCCTTTCAAAACTTCCTGCCGCTTTGGGATGCCCCCTTGGCCCTGAAACACTCCATGGGTGTGAAGCAGGGATGCCTAGTATCCCCTGGGCCTTGCGCATGTGCGGTTGGGGGTATTTTTGCCCGTTGTGGGGGCCATGCCATTTTTTTTTCCTTCCACAACACACAGGTGCCTCGACCTCCCCATTCAAGAATTCCTGCTGCTTTGGGCTGTCCCACTTTGGCCCAATACGCTTTGTGGGCATGAACCAGGGAAGCCCAGCATCCCCAGGTCCCCATGAATGCATGGTTGGTAGGCACTTTCTCCCTTTGGGGGGACCTCTGATGCATCATTTTTTTTTCCTTCCACACAACACAGATTCCTTGAACTCCCATTTCAATCCTTCTTGCCAGTTTGGGTTGCCCCCTGTGGGCCCGAGACGCACCGTGGACATGAACCAGGGCCGTGCAGGATTCCCTGGGCCCTGCGCATGCAGGCTTTGGAGGCACTTTAGCCCGTGGGGGGACCTCTGCTGCGTCGGATTTTTTTCCTTGCATACTACACAGGTGGCTGGACTTCCCATTTGCAGACTTCCTGCTGCTTTGAGCTTCCCTCAATGTCCCCAAGACACTCTCTGGGTATGAAACAGGGACGCCCAGGATCCCCAGGGCAATGTGCATGCGTAGTTTGGAGGCACTGTCGTCTTTAGGGAGGACTTATGCCACGCCATTTTTTCTTCCTTACACAACACTCAGTTGCCTCAACCTCCAATTTCAAGATTTCCTGCGGCATTGGCTGCCCCCTGTGGACCCGAGACGCCCTGGGTGCATGAATCAGGGATGTCCAGGATCCCCTGGGCCCCGTGCATGCTTGTTTGGGAGGCACTTTTACCAGTGGGGGGGACCACGGCCGCTCCTTTTTTTGTCCTTCCACACCACACAGATGCCACAATCTCCCCTTTCAAGCTTTCTTGCTGCCTTAGGCTGCCCCCGTGGGCCAAAGACACTCCATAGGCATGAGCTAGGGATGCCCAATATCCCCTGGGCCCTGCTCATGCGCCATTGGGCGGCACTTTCACCCTTGGGGGGGTCTCAGCTGCGCCGTTTTTTTTTTCTCTTCCACACCACACAGATGACTCGACCTCCCATTTCAAGCATTCTTGCCACTTTGGGCTGCCCCTCCTGGGCCTGAAATGCTCCAAGATCATGAACCAGGGATGTGCAGAATCCACTGGGCCCCATGCATGTGCGGTTGAGAGGCACATTCGTCTTTGCTGGCGACCTCTGCCGCGCCATTTTGTTTTTCTTCCACAACAAACAGCTGACTCGACCTCCCATTTCAAGACTTTCTGCCACTTTGAGCTGCCCCCGGTGAGCCCAAGACGCTCTGTGGGTGGAAAGAGGGATTCTCAGGAACCCCTCGGTCCTGTGCATGCTCGTTTGGGAGGCACTTTCGCCGGTGGGGGATCTTTGCTGTGCCGTAATTTTTTCCTCCCACAATTCACAGGTACCTCGACCTCCCCTTTCAAGCATTTCTGCTGCTTTGGCCTGCATTACGTGGGCGCCAGACGTACTTTGGCTGTGAACCAGGGACGACCAGGATCCCCTGGGCCCCACACATGCGCGTTTGACACTCACTTTCGTCCGTGGGCGGGACCTTCGCTGTGCCATTTTCTTTTCCTTCCTAACCACACAGATGCCTCGACCTCCCTTTTGAAGACTTCCTGCTGCTTTTTGCTGCCCCCCGTGGGCATGAGATGCTGCTGGGCATGATCCACTGATGCCCAGGATCAGCTGTGCTGCGCACACGCGCTGTTTGGAGGCACTTTCACCCGTGGGGGGACTTCTGCCATGCTGTATTTTGTTCCTTCCACACCACACAGGTGCCTCGACCTCTCTTTTCAAGCATTCCTGCAGATTTGGGCTGCCCCCAGTGGGCCTGAGATGCTCCGTTGGTAAGAACAAGGGAAGCCCAGGATCCTGTGGGCCGCGTACATGCACGGTTGTGAGGCAATTTCTCCCATGGGGGGGGGACTTCTGCCATGCCATTTTTTTTTCACACCACAGTGGTACATCGACCTCCCCTTTCAAGACTTCCTGCTGTTTTTGGCTGCCCCCCGTGGACCTGAGACTCTGTGTTTTTGTGAAACAGGGACCCCCAGGATCCCGTGGACCCCACACATGGGCGGTTGGGAGGCAATTTTGCCTGTGTGGGGGACCTTGGCCGCGCTGTGTTTTTTTTCTTTCACCACCACACAAGTGCCTTGACCTCTGCTTTCAAGACTTCCTGCCGCTTTGGGCTGCTCCATCTGGGCCCAAGACGCCCTGTGGGTGTGAAACTGGGACACCCAGGATCCCCTAGGCACTGCGCATATGCTGTGAGGAGGCACTTTCACCCGTTTGGGGTGGACCTATGCCTTGCCGTTTGTTTTATCCTTCCACAGCACTGGTAACTCGACCTCCTATTTCAGGCCTTCCTGCCACATTGGGCTGGTCCCCGTGGGTCTGAGGGGCTCTGTGGGTGTGAATCAGGGATCCCTGTGTCCCCTGGGCCCCACTCATGCACGGTGGGGAGGCTTTTTCACCCGTTGTGGGGGAATTCTTATTCGCCATTTGTGTTTTCCTTCCACAACACAGGTGACTCCACCTCCCCTTTCAAGACTTCCTGTTGTCTTAGGGTGACCCTGTTGGCCCGAGCCGCTCCATGGGTGCTAACCAGGGATGTCCAGGGTATCCTGGGTCCCATGCTTTTGCAGTGGGGAGGCACTTCGCCCATTGTGGGGAACCTCTGCTGTGCCATTTCTGTTTTTCTTCCACAACACAGGTGCCCCACCTCCCCTTTCAAGGCTTCCTGCTGCCTTGGGCTGGACCCCATGGGCCCGAGGCACACCTTGGGCACAGATCTGGGATGTTCAGAATCCCCTGAGGCCCTCGCATGTGCAGTGGGGTGGCACTTTGGCCCTTGTTGGGGGACTTCTGCCTTGCCGTTTGTGTTTTCCTTTCACAACACCGGAGCCTGCAGCTTCCCTTTCAAGACTTCCTACTGTACTGGGCTGGCAGCCATGGGCCGAGGCGCTCCGTGGGTACAATCTCGGACACCCAGGAACCCCAGGGCTCCACACATTCACGGTTAGGTGGCACTTTCCCCCTTGGGGGACCTCTGCTGCTCCGTTTTTTTTTTTTCTTCCTCACCACACAGGTGCTCGACCGCTCATTTCAAGCCTTCCTGCCGCTTTGGGCTGCCCGCTGTGGGCCCGAGATGCTCTATCAGTGTTTAATAAAGATGCCTAGTATCCCCTGGGCCCCACGTATGTGCGGTTGGGAGGCACTTTCGCCTGTGGGAGAACGTCTACCGCACCATATGTTTTTCCTTCCACACCACACAGGTGCCTCAACTTCCTCTTTAAGCCTTCCTGCTGTTTTGGGTTGTCCCCTGTAGGCCTGAGATGCTCTGTGGGCATAAATCAGGAATGCCCAGGATGCCCTGGCCCCATGTGTGCACAGTTGGGAGGCACTTTCCCCCATGGGGTGACCTCTGCCATGGCATTATTTTTTCCTTCCACACCACACAAGCGCCTAGTCCTTCCATTTCAAGACTTCCTGCCGCTTTGGGCTGCCACCAGTGGGCCCGAGATGCTCCGTAGGCCTCAAGCAGGGAAGCCCAGGATCCCCTGGGCCCTGTACATGCGCGATTTGGAGGACTTTCACCCATGCAGGGGACCTCTGGCACCCCATTTTTTTTTCCTTCACACCAAACAGGTGCCTCGACCTTGGTTTTCAAGCCTTCTTGTCTCTTGGGATTGTCCCCCATGGGCCTGAGATGCTCCTTGGACCTGAATCAGGGATGCCCACAATCCCCTGGGTGCAGTGAATGCACAGTTGGGTGGCACTGTCGCCCATGGGAGGACCTCTGCAACACCATTTTTTTTCCTTCCAAACCACACAAGTGTCTTGACTTCCCCTTTCAAGACTTACTTCCGCTTTGATCTGCCCCTGTGGACCTGAGACACTCCTTGAACATGAAGCAGGGACACTCAGGATCCCCCAGGCTCCATGAATGAGTGGTTGGGAGGCACTTTCTCCTTTGGGGGTACCTCTGCCCTGGAGTTTTTTTTTCCTTTCAGAACACCCAAGTGCCTCGACCTCCCATTTCAAGCCTTCCTGCCACTTTGGGCTGCCCCCGTGGGCATAATACACTTTAAGCTGGAAGCAGGGACACCCAGGATCCCCTGGTCCCCACGCATGTGTTGGCGAGAGGCACTTTAGACTTTGTTGGGGACCTATGTCTCATCATTTTTCTTTTCCTTTCACAACACACAAGTGCCTCGACCTCCCGTTTGAAACCTTACTGCTCCTTTAGGCTGCACCCCGTGGGCACGAGATGCTATGTGGGCATGAACCAGGGACCTCCAAGATCCCTTGGGCTCCATGCATGCATGGCTGGGAGGCAGTTTCTCCTGTGGAGGGGAAGTCTGCCATACCATTATTTTTTTCTTTCCATACCATACAGGTGCCTTGATCTCCGCTTACAAGACTCTCTTCCACTATGGACTGCCCGCGTGGGCCTGAGACGCCCTGTGCGTGCACACCAGGGAAGCCCAGGATCCCCTGGGAAACGCACATGTGCAGTTGGGAGGCAGTTTCTCCCGTGGTGGGGACATCTGCTGTGCCATTTTTATTCCTTCCACATCACACAGATGCCTTGACTTCCCCTTTCAAGCCATACTTCCGCTTTGATGTGCCCCCTGTGGGCCTGAGACACTCCATGAACATGAACAGGGACAAGCAGGATCCCTGGGCCTCGCAAATGAGTGGTTGAGAGGTACTTTCTACCTTGGAGGGATCTCTGCCCAGGCATTTTTTTTTTCCCTTCACACCACACAAGTGCCTTGACTTTCCCTTTCAAGCCTTTCTGCTGCTTTGGGCTGCTCCTCATGGGCTCGAGACACTCTGAGCGTGGAAAGCAGGGAAGCCCAGGAGCCTCTGGGCCCTGTGCATGCACGGTTGAGGGCTATTTAACCAGTGGGGAGGACCTCTGCTCTGCCTTTTTTTTTCCTTCCACACCACATAGGTGCCTCGACCTCCATTTTGAAGACGTCCTGCTGCTTTGGGCTACCACTATGTCCCCAAGACACTCCGTAGTGTGAAACAGGGACGCCCAGGATCCCCAGGGCCCATGCATGCATGGTTAGGAGGTACTTTCGCCTTTAGGGAGGACCTGTGCTGTGCCATTTTTTTTCCTTTCACAACACTCAGGTGCCTTGACCGCCAATTTCAAGCATTCCTGCCGCCTTGGCTGCCCCCCGTGGGCCCGAGAAGCTCTGTAGGTCCGAATCAGGGACGTCCAGGATACACTGGGCCCTGTGCATGTTAGTTTGGGAGGCACTTTCGCCCTTGGGTGGGACCTCGGCTGCGCTGTTTTTTTTTTCCTTCCACATCACACAGATGACTCGGACTCCCATTTCAAGCCTTCCTGCTGCTTTGGGCTGCCCCCCATGGGCCTGAAACGCTCCATGATAGCGAACCAGGCATGTGAGTGATCCCCTGGGTCCCATGGATGCGTGATTGAGAGGCACTTTCATCTTTGCGGGGACCTCTGCCAAGCTATTTTGTTTTCCTTTCACAACAAACAGATGCCTTGACCTCCCATTTCAAGCCTTTCTGCTGCTTTCTGCTGCCGCCTGTGGGCCTGAGACGCTCCTTACACAAGTACCAGGGATGCCTGGGATCCCCTGGGACCCTAGCATGCGTGGTTGGGAAGCACTTTTGTCCTTGGATGGGGCCTCTGCCGCACCGTGTTTTTTTCCTTTCAAACCACAAATGTGCCTCGACCTCCCTTTTCAAGCCTTCCTGTTTCTTTGGGCTGCCCCCTGTGGGCCTGAGATGCTCCGTGAGCATGAAATAGGGATGCCCAGTATCCCCTGGGACTGGCGCATGTGCAGTAGGGAGGTACATTTGCCCGTGGAGGGGACTTCTGCCGCGACGGTTTTTTTTTTCCTCCACACCACACGCGTGCGTCGACCTCCCCCATTCAAGCCTTCCTGCCGCTTTGGGCTGCCCCTTTTTGGCCCGACACTCTTTGTGGGTGCAAACTAGGGAATCCCAGGATCCCCATGGCACCACGTATGTGTGGTTGCGGGGTGATTTTCCCCATTGGGGGTCCTCTGCTGGGCCATTTTTTTTTCCTTCCACACCACCCAGATGCCTCGATCTCCCTTTTCAATCTTTTCTGCTGCTTTGGGTTGCCTCCGTGGGCCCAAGATGGTCCGTGGGCATGAAACAGGGATGCCCAGGATTCCCTGGGACCCGCACATACACAGTTGGGATGTGCACATGCACACTTTCACTGTTCGGGGTACCTCTGCCACTATGTTTTTTTGTCCTTCCATACCACACACGGGCCTCGGCTTCCCCTTTCAAGATTTTCTGCTGCTTTCAGCTGCATCCCCTGGGCCTGAGACACGCCGTGGGCACGAAGCAGGGATGTCCAGGATCCCATGAGCCTCACGCATGCATGGTTGGGAGGCACTTTCGCCCTTGTGAAGACCTCTGCTGTGGCGTTGTTTTTCCTTCCACATCACACAAGTGCCTCATCCTCTCCTTTCAAGTCTTCCTGCCACATTGGGGCGCCATCCATGGGCCCGAGATGCTCCCTGTCTGGGTGCCAACCAGGGATGCAAAGGATCCCCTGGGCCCCACACATGCGAGGTTGGGAGCACTTTTGCCCGTGGGGGGCACCACTGGCGTGCCGTTTTTTTTCCTTCCACACCACACAGGTGCCTCGACCTCCCCTTTCAAGTCTTCCTGCCACATTGGGCTGTCCCCCATGAGTCCGAGATGCTCTGAATGTGCCAAGCAAGGAAGCCCAGGCTGCCCTGGGCCACACGCATGCGCAGTTGGGGGCTATTTCGCCAATGGGGAGGACCTCTGCTGTGACTCCACTAACCTTTTGAAGACTTTCTGCTGCTTTGGGCTTCCCCCATGTCCCCAATACGCCCTGTGGGTGTGAAACAAGGACACCCAGGATCCCCTGGGACCCACGCATGCACAGCTGAGAGCCCACTTTCATCTTTGGAGGGGACCTCTGCCACTCCATTTTGTTTTCCTTCCCCAAAAACAAAGTGCTTCGACCTCCCATTTCTTTCCTGCCGCTTTAAGCTGTCCCCCACAATGGGCCCGAGACACTCTGTGCACAAGAAACAGGGACACCTAGGATCCCCTGAGACCCACGCACGACTGGTTGGGAGGCACTTTCGCCCTTGGGGGGGACCTCTGCTGCACCGTGTTTTTTTCTTTGAAACCACATAGGTGCTTCTACCTCCCCTTTCGAGTCTTCCTGCCGCTTGGGCTGCCTGCTGTGGGCCTGAGACACTCTGTGGGCCTGTAACAGGGTTGCCCAGTATCCTCTGGCCCCTATGCATGTACACCTGGGAGGTACTTTTGTCCTTGGGGGGGACCTCTGCCGCGCCGTTTTTTTTTTTCCTTACACACCACACAGGTGCCTCGACCTCTAATTTGAAGCATTCCTGCTGCTTTGGGCTGCTGCCCATGTCCACAATACGCTCCATGGATGTGAAACAGGGATGCCCAGGATCCCCAGGGCCCCACGCATGCGCGGTTAGGAGGCACTTTCTCCTTTAGGGTGGACTTATGCCACGCCATTTTTTTCCTTCAGCAACACTCAGGTACCTCGACCTCCAATTTCAAGATTTCCTCCCACTTAGGGCTGCCCCCACTGTGCCCGAGATGCTCTGGGTGCACGAATCAGGGATGCCCAGGATTTCCTGGTCCCCATGCATGCATGGATGAGAGGCACATTCACCTTGGTGGGGACTTATGCTGCATGATTTTTTTCCTTCCACAACACACAGATGCCTCAAACTCCCCTTTGAAATATTCCTGCCATTTTGTGCAGTCCCCCGTGGGCCCAAGACACTCTGGATGCATGAACTAGGGACAACCAGGATCCCCTGTGCCCTGCACATGCTCATTTGGGAGGCACCTTCCCCCGTGGGGGTACCTCGGCTGCACCGTTGTTTTGACCTTCCACACCACACAGGTGCCTCAACCTCCCCCTTCAAGACTTCCTGCTGCTTTAGGTTGCCCCCGTGGGCCCTAGGCCTTCCATGGGCATGAAACAGGGAAGCCCAGGATTCCCTGGGCCCTCCACATTTGCGATTGGGAGGCACTTTGTTCCGTGGGGGAGGCCTCTGCCACGCCGTTTTTTCTTTTCCTTCCACACCACACAGGTGACTTGACCTCCCTTTTCAAGCCTTCCTCGCACTTTGGGCTGCTGACTGTGGGCCTGAAACGCTCCATGGACGAGAACCAGGGATGCCTAGGATCACCTGGGTCCCATGGATGTGAGTTTGAGAGGCACTTTCATCTTTGTGGGGGGACCTCCGCCACGCCATTTTGTTTTCCTACCACAACGAACAGGTGCCAGGTGCCTCGACCTCCCATTTCAAGCCTTCCTGAAACTTTGGGCTGCCCCCCTTTGCCACAATAGTCTTTGTGGATGTGAACCAGGGAAGCCCAGGATCCCCAAGTTCCCATGCATGCATGGTTGGGAGGCACTTTCTCCCATTGGAGGGTATCTCTGTCTCGCCGTTGTTTTTTCCTTCCCCAACACACGTGACTCCACCTCCTATTTCAAGCCTTCCTGCCGCCTTGGGATGGTCCCCGTGGGTCTGAGGCACTCCGTGGGTGCGAACCAGGGACCCCCCGTGTTCCCTGGGCCCCACGCATGTGCAGTGGGGAGGCTCTTTCACCAGCTGGGGAGGACCTCTGATTCGCCATTTGTGTTTTCCTTCCACAACACATGTGACTCCACCTCCCATTTCAAGACTTCCTGCCTCCTTAGGCTGACCCCGTGGGCCCAAGCCACTGCATGGGTGCTAACCAGGGATGCCCAGAGTCCCCTGGGCCCCGCACATGCGCGGTAGGGAGGCATTTTCGCCCACTGGGGGGACCTCTGCTGTACCATATGTTTTCCTTCCACAACACAGGTGCCTCCACCTCCCATTTCAAGGCTTCCTGCCGCCTTGGGCTGGATCCCATGGGCCCAAGGCACTATTTGGGCATGGATCAGGGACACGCAGAGTCCCCTAGGCCCTGCACATGTGCGGTGGGGAGGCACTTTTGCCCGTGTTAGGGGACCTCTGTCTCATCTTTTGTGTTTTCCTTTGACAAGACTGGAGCCTGGACCTCCCCTTTCAAGCCTTCCTGTAGCTTTGGGCTGGCCCCCGTGGGCAAGAGATGCTCCGTGGGGACGAAAGAGTTATGCCCAGGATCCCCAGAGCTCCGCACATGTTCGGTTGGGTGGCACTTTCGCCCATGGGTGGGACCTCTGCTGGGACATTTTTTGTCCTTCCATATCACACAGGTGCCTCGACTTCCCCTTTGAAGCCTTACTGCCGCTTTGAGCTGACCCCAGTAGGCCCGAGACACTCTGTGGGCGTGAAGCAGGGACACCCAGGATCCCATGGGCCCTGTGCATGCACGGTTGGGAGGCACTTTCTCCCGTGGGGGGACCTCGGCTGAGGCGTTTATTTTTCCTTCCATACCACACAAGTGCTCGTCCTCCCTTTCAAGCATTCCTGCCACTTTGGGCTGCCACATGTGGGCCCGAGACGCTCCGTGGGTGACAACCAGGGATGCCCAGGATCCCCAGAGCCCTGAACTTGCGCAGTTGGAAGCAGTTTCCCACGTGGGGGGTCATCTGGTGTGCCGTATTTTTTTCCTTCCACACAACACAGGTGCCTCGACATCACCTTTCAAGCCTTCCTGCCGCTTGGGGCTGTTCGCTGTGGGCCCAAGATGCTCCTTGGGCCAGAACAAGGATGTCCACAATCCTCTGAGTGCAGTGAATGTGCGTTTGGGAGGCACTTTCACCCGTTTTGGAGACCTCTGTGGCTCCGTGTTTTTTTTTCCTTCTATAACACTCGGGTGCCTCGACTTCCAATCGCAAGCCTCCCTGCAGCTTTGGGCTGCCCCCGTGGGCTGGAGATGCTCTGTAGGCAAGAACCAGGGACGTCCTGGATCCCCTGGGCCCCATGCATGTGCAGGTGGGAACTATCACCTTTGGTGGGGACATATGCCACGTCATTTTTTTTCCTTCCACAACACACAGGTGCCTCGACCTCCAATTTCAAGTCTCCCTGACGCTTTGAGCTACCTCCCGTGGGCCCGAGATGCTCTGTAAGCATGTACCAGGGATGCCTAGGATCCCCTGGGACCCTTACATGAGTGGTTGGGAGACACTTTCGTCCTTGAGGGAGACCTCTGCCGCGCTGTGTTTTACTCATTTCAAACCACAAAGGTGCCTCGACTTCCCATTTCACACCATTCTGCTGCTTTGGGCTACCCCCCGTGGCCCCAAGATGCTCCATAGGTGAAAGACAGAGATTCTCATTATCTCCTGGCCCCACGCATGTACACTTGGGAGGAACTTCTACCAGTGGGGGGACTTCTGCCACCCCATTTTTTTTCTGTCCACACCACACAGGTGCCTCGACCTCCTCTTTCAAGACTTCCTGCCGTTTTGGGCTGCAACACTTGGGCCCGAGACGCTCTGTGGGCACAAATCAGGGAACCCCAGGGTCCTCTTGGACCAGCACATGCGCGGATGATAAACACTTTGGCCTGTGGGGGGGACCTCAGCAGCGACAAGTTTTTTCCTTCCACAATACACAGGTGCCTCGACCTCCCCTTTCAAAATTTCCTGCCGCTTTGGGCTTCTCCCACGGGGCCTGAGACGCCCTGTGGGTACAAAGCATGGACGTCCATGATCCCCTGTGCCCCAGACATATGCAGTTGTGCATCACTTTGGTCGTGGAGGGGACCTTGGCTGCGCCATTTTTTTTTTCCTTCCAAACCACACAGGTGACTGGATGTCCTTTTTCAAGCCTTCCTGAGGCTTTGGGCTGCCTCTGTGGGCCTGAAACCCTCCATGGGAGTGAAGCAAGTATGCCCAGGAGCCCCTGGGCCCCACGCATGCACAGTTGAGAGGCACTTTCGACCGGGGGGGGGGGACCTCTGCCACGCCATTTTGTTTTCCTTCCACATCACACAGGTACCTCGACCTCCCTTTACAAGATTTGTGTCACTTTGGGCTGCCCCTGGTGGGCCTGAGACAAACGGTGGGCAAGAAACAGAAATGCCAAGGATCCCCTGGGCTCTATGCTTGCGCAGTTGGGAGGCACTTTCTCCCCTGGGGGGACCTCTGTCGCGCCGTATTTTTTTCTTTCCTCACTATACAGGTGCCTCGACCTCACTTTGCAAGCCTTCCTGCCACTTTGGGCTGCCCCCCGTTGGCCCAACACTCTCCATGGGCATGAACCAGGGATGCCCAGGATCCCCTAGGCCCTGAGTATGTGCTGTGGGGAGGCATTTTCGCCCACAGGTGGCAGACATCTGCCTCGCCATTTGTTTTTACCCTCCACAACAGAGGTGCCTTCACCTACTCTTTCAAGCATTCCTGCCGCCTTGGGCTGGCCCCTGTAGGGCCGAGGTTCTCTGTGGGTGTGAACCAGGGACCACAGGGTCCCCTGGGCCCACACATGCACAGTGGGGAGGCTCTTTAGCCCGTGGGGTGCACCATTGATTTACCATTTGTGTTTTTCTTCCACAACACAGGTGACTCCACCTCCCCTTTCAAGTCTTCCTGCCACCTTCGGCTGACCCCGTGGGCCCAAGCTGCTCCATGGGTGGTACCCAGAGAAACCCATGGTCCCCGGTGCCCCACACCTGTGCTGTTGGGAACCACTTTCGCCCGTGGGGGGGACATCTGCTGCGCTGTTTTTATTCCTTCCTCGTCACACAGGTGCCTCAACCTCCCCTTTCAAGCTTTCCTCCTGCTTTTGGCTGCACTCTATTGGCCCCAGATGCTCCATGGGCATGAACCAGGGATGCACAAGAAACCCTGGGCCCCACGCATGCGCCGTTGGAGGGCCCTTTCGCCTTTGTGGGACCTCTGCCACGCCACATTTATTTTCTTCCACACCACACAGGTGCCTCGACCTTCTCTTTCAAGCTTCCTGCTGATTTTGGCTGCACCCAGTGGACTTGAGACGCTCCGTGGGCATGAACCGGGGATGCCCAGGATACCCTGGGCCCCACGCTGGGTGATTGGGAGGCACCTTCGCGTGTAGGGGGACATCTGCCGCCTCGTATTTTTTTCCTTCCTCCCCACACAGGTGCCTCGACTTCCCCTTTCAAAACTTCCTGGCACTTTGGGCTGCCCCCATGGCCCTGAGATGCTCCGTGCTTGTGAAACAGGGATGCCTAGTATCCCCAGGGACCCACGCATGTGCCGTTACGAGGTACTTCTGCCCTTAGTGGGGACCTCTGCCGCACCGGGGTTTTTTTCCTTCCACACCACTCAGGTGCCTTGACCTCCCCTTCAAGCCTTCCTGCCGCTTTGGGCTGCCCCCCTTTTGCCTGATATGCTTTGTGGCCACAAACCAAGGAAGCCCCGGATCTCGAGTGCCATGCGCATGCATGGCTAGGAGGCAGTTTAACCGTTTAAGGGACCTCTGCCATGCCGTTTTTTTTTCCTTCCACACCACACAGATGCTTCGAACTCCCCTTTCTCTCCTTCCTGCGGCTTTGGTTTGACCTCTGTGGGCCCGAGACGCTCCGTGTGCATAAAGCAGCAATGCCCAGGATTTCCTGGGACCCACACATGCATGGTTGGGGTTACTTTCCCCCGTCGGTGGACCTCTGCCACAGTGTTTTTTTGTCCTATCATACCACACAAGTTCCTAGACTTCCCTTTTGAAGTCTTACTTCCACTTTGATCTGCCTCCCATGGGCCTGAGACCTTCCGTGAATGCAAACAGGGAGAGACAGGATTCCCTGGACACAGCGAATGAGCGGTTGGGAGGCACATTCTCCCTTGGAGGACCTCTATCGATGTGTTTTCTTTTTCCTTCCACACCACACACTTGCCTCGACCTCCCCATTCAGGCCTTCCTGCCGCTTTGGGCTGCCCCCCTTTGGCCTGATATGCTTTGTGGTCATGAACCAGGGAAGCCCAGGATCCCCAGGTCCCCAAGCATGCCTGGTTGGGAGGCACTTTTGCCTATTGGGGCACCACTGCCCCGTCGATTTTTTTTTTCTTACTAAACACACAGATGCCTCCACCTCACTTTTCAATCCTTCCTAACACTTTGGGTTGCCCCCTGTGGGCTCGAGATGCTCCGTGGCACAAATCATGAACGCCCAGATACCCTGAGACCCGCGCTTGTGCGGTTGGAAGTCACTTTCGCCTGTGTGGGCATCCTCTGCTGCGACTTTTTTGTCCTTCCGTACCACACAGGTGCCTCGACTTCCCCTTTGAATCTTTACTGCCACTTTGACCTGCCCCCCGTGTGCCTGAGACGCTCTGTGGATATGAAGCATGGAAGCCCAGGATGCTCTGGGCACCTCACATGCGCGGTTGGGAGCACATTTGCCTATGGTGGGGATCTATGGTGCGCCGTTTTTTTTTTCCCTCCACATCACACAGGTGCCTCGACCTCACATTTCAAGCTTTCCTGCTGCTTGGGGCTGTCCCCCATGGGCCCGAGACACTCCTTGCGCCTGATCCAGGGATGCCTACAATACCCTGGGTATGGTGAATGTGCGTTTGGGAGGCACTTTCACCCGTGGGGGGACCTCTGCTGCGCCATATTTTTTTCCTTCCATACCACACAGGTGACTCAACTTCCCCTTTCAAGCTTTACTTCGGCTTTGATCTGCCCCCCCATTAGCCTGAGACACTCTATGAACTTGAAGCAGAGAGACACAGGATGCACTGGGCCCTGTGAATCAGTGGTTGGGAGGCACTTTCTCCCATTGCGGGACATCTGCCGAGCGTTTTTTTTTTTTCCTTTCACACCACACAAGTGCCTCGACCTCCCCTTTCAAGACTTCATGCCGCTTTGGGCTGCCCAAAGTGAGCCCGAGTTGCTCCAAGAGTGCCAACCAGGGGAGCCCAGGATCCCCTGCACCCAGGCCATGTGCAGTGGGGGCTACTTTGCCCGTGGGGAGGACCTCGGCTGTGCCTTTTTTTTTCCTTCCACACCACACAGGTGCATCTACCTCCCTTTTGAAGACTTCCTGCTGCTTTGGGCTTCCCCAAATTTCCCCAACACGCTATGTGAGTGTGAAACAGTGACGCCCAGGATCCCCAGAGCTCTGTGCATGCGCAGTTCAGAGGCATTTTCGCCTTTAGGGAGGACCTATGTCATGCCATTTTTTTTTTTCCTTCCACAGAACTCAGGTGCCTCGACTTCCCATTTGAAGACTTACTGCCGCTTTGGGCTGCTCCCCGTGGACCTGTGACACTCTGTGGGCATGGAGCAGGCATGGGAGGATCACCTGGGTCCCACACATGTGAGGGTGAGGGGCATTTTCGCCTTTGGTGGGGACCTAAGCTGCGTCTTTTTTTCCTTCCACAACACACGGGTGCCTCGTCCTCCTCTTTCAAACCTTCCTGCCGCTTTGGGCAGCAACCTATGGGCCCGAGAACTCTCGGTGCATGAACCAGGGATGCCCAGGATCCTCTGGGCCCTGCACACGCTCGTTTGGGGGACACTTTCGCCCATGGGGGAGACCTCTGCCTCACCGTTTTTTTTTTTTTTTCCTTTCACACCACACAGGTGTCTCGACCTCCCCTTTCAAGCCTTCCTGTCGCTTTAGGCTGTCCCCCGTAGGCATGAGAAGGTCTGGGGGCTTCCAGGATGCCCAGGATCCCTTGGTTGTCACGCATGTGCAGTTAGGAGGCACTTTCGTCCGTGGGAGGACCTCTGTCGTGCCGTTTTTTTTTTTCCTTCCACATCACACAGATGACTCGACCTCCCATTTCAAGCTTCCTGCCGCTTTGGACTGCCCCCCATGGACCTGAAACACTCCAAGCCTGGGAACCAGAGGTGCCCAGGATCCCCTGGACCCGATGGATGTGCGGTTGAGGGCACTTTCGTCTTTAGGGGAGACCTCTACCACGCCATTTTGTTTTCCTTCCACCACAAACAGCTGCCTCGACCTCCCATTTCAAGCTTTTCTGCCGCTTTCAGCTGCCCCCCATGGGCCTGAGATGCTCCATGTGCAAGAACCAGGGACGCCTAGGATCCCCAGCGACCCTTGCATGTGCAGTTGGGAGGCACTTTCGCCCTTCGGGGAGACCTCTGCCGCACCATGTTTTTTTCCTTTCAAACCACAAAAATGCCTCGACCTCCACTTTCAAGACTTCCTACAGCTGTGGGTTGCCACTGTGTGCTCGAGATGCTCTAGGGGAGCAAAACAAGGATGCCCAGTATCTTCTGGGCCCCACACATACGTGGTTGGGAGGTACTCTTGCCCGTGGAGGGGGGGACCTGAGCCAGGCCATTTTTTTTTCCTTCCACACCACACAGGTGCCCCGATCTCCCCATCCAAGCCTTCCTGCCACTTTGGGCTTCCCCCCTTTTGGCATGATATGCTTTGTGGGCGTGAACCAGGGAAGCCCTGGATTCACAGGTCCCCACGCATGCATGGTTAGCAGGAACTTCCGCCCATTGGGGGACCTCTGCTGTGCCTTTTTTTTTCTTTCCACACCAAACAGATGCCTCAATCTGCCCTTTCAATAATTCCTGCCGCTTTGGGATGCCCCACGTGGGCCCGAGACACTACGTAGACACGAACCAGGGAAGCCCAGGATCCCCTGCGTCCAGAACATGCGTGGTTTAGAGGCACTTTCACCTTCAGGAGGACATATGCCCTGCCATTTTTTTTTCCTTCCACAACACTCACGTGCCTCGACCTCCAATTTCAAGCTTTCCTGCCACTTTGGGATGCCCCACTTGGGCCTCAAATGCTCCGTAGCCGTGAACCTGGGAAGTCCAGGATCCCCTTGGCCCCACGCCTGCACAGGGGCAGGCACTTTCACCTGTGGGGGGATCTCTGCTGCACCTTTTTTATTTCTTTTCCACCACACAGTTGCCTCGACCTCCCCTTTCAAGCCTTCCTACCACTTTGGGCTGCCCCCTTGGGGATGAGACACTCTGTGGGCATGAACCAGGGATGTCCAGGATTCCCTGTGCCCTCACATCCATGTTTGGGAGGCACCTTCGCCCGTGGCAGGACCTCTGCCACGCTGTATTTGGTATTTCCGCACCACATAGGTGCCTTGACCTCCCCTTTCAAGCCTTCCTGCCGCTTTCGGCTGCTTCCAGAGGGCCCGAGACTCTGCGTGGGTCTGAATCAGGGAAGCCCAGAATCCCATGGGCACCGCACATGAGCAGCAGTTTTGACTTTGGGGGGGACCCTGGCGCACCATTTTTTTTTTTTTTTTTTTTTTGCTTTCACCACCACACAAGTGCCTCGACCTCCGCTTTCAAGCATTTCTGCCTCTTTGGCCTGCCCCCTGTGGGACTGAGATGCCCTGTGGGTGTGAACCAGGGAAGCCCAGGATCCCCTGGGCCCCGTGTATGCGGGGTTGGGAAGTAGTTTCGCCTGTGGTGGGAATTCTGCCATGTCGTATTTGTTTCCTTGCACACCAGAGAGGTGCCTCGACTTCCCCTTTCAAGATTTCCTGCCACTTTGGGCTGTCCTTCGTGGGCCTGAGACTTTCCATAGGTGTCAAGCAATGATGGCCAGATCCCCTGGGACACACGCATGTGCGGTTGGGAGGCCCTTCCTCCCCTGGGAGTACCTCTGCCATGTCGTTTCTTTCCTTCCACACAACACAGGTGCCTCAACCTCCCCATTCAAGCCTTCCTGCCGCTTTGGGCTGCCCCACGTGGGCCCGAGACCCTATGTTAGCATGAACTAGGGATGCCCAGGATCCCCTACACCTCACGTGTGCACGTTGGGGAGGCACTTTGGCCCGTGGTTTGGGACCTCTCCCTCACCGTTTGTTTTTTCCTTCCACAACACAGGTGGAAGGAAAATGACCTAACCTTTCAAGACTTTCTGCCACCTTGGGCTGACCCTGGCCTGAGCCACTCCATGGGTGCTACCCAGGGATGCCCGGGGTCCTCTGGGCCCTGCGCATGTGTGATGGGAAGTCACTTTCACCCATTGCAGGGGACCTCTGCGGCACCGTATGTGTTTTCCTTTGACAACACAGGTGACTTCATCTCTTCCTGCCGCCGTGGGCTGGACACCATGGGCACGAGGCACTCCTTGGGCACACATCAGGGATGCCTAGAGTCCCGTAGGCCCTGTGCATGCATGGTGTGGAGACACTTTTACCCATGTGGTTGGTCCTCTGACTCGCCGTTTGTGTTTTCTTTTCACAACACTGGAGCCTGTACCTCCCCTTTCAAGAATTCCTGCCCCCTTGGCCTGGCCCCCATGGGCCGAAGTGCTCTGTGTGTGAGAACCTGGGATGCCCCGGATCCCCAGGTCTCCAGGCATGCCAGGTTGGGCACTTTCACCCATGGGGGACCTCTGCTGCGCCGTATTTTTTTCTTCCTCACCACCCAAGTGCCTTGGCCTCCCGTTTGAAACCTTCTTGCCACTTCAGGCCGTCCCCTGTGGGCCCGAGATGCTCCATGGGCATGTACTGAAGATACTCATGCACCCCTGGGCCCCGCATATTTGCGGTTGGGAGGCACTTTCGTCTGTGGGGGGACTTCTGCCTTGCTATATTTTTTTCCTTCCACACCACACAGGCTCCTCGACTTCCCCTTTCAAGCATTCCTGCCGCTTTGGGCTGCCCCCTATGGGTCTGAGACACTTCGTGGGCATGGACCAGTGATGCCCCACATCCCCTGGGCCAATCACATTCACAGTTCAGAGGCATTTTGGCCCATGGGGGTACTTCTGACATGCTATTTTTTTCCTTCCAAACCACACAGGTGACTCCACCTCCTATTTCAAAACTTCCTTCGGTTTGGACAGCTCCCCGTGGGCCTGAGACACTCCGTAGGCAAGAACCAAGGATGCGGAGCATCGACTGGGCCCCACGCATGTGTGGGTGAGAGGTACTTTCACCTTTAGGGGGACCTATGCTGTGTCATTTTTTTTTCCTTCCACAACACACAGGTGCCTCGACCTCCAGTTTCAAGCCTTCCTGCCAATTTATTGTGCTCCCCCAGGCCCGAAACTCTCTGGGTGCACAAACCAGGGATGCTTAGGATGCCCTGGGCACTACGAATGCTCGATTGGGTGGCACTTTTGCCCGTGGGGGGGACCCCTGCTGCATATTTTTTTTTCCTTTCACACCACAGAGGTGCCTCAATCTCCCCTTTCAAGCCTTCCTACTGCTTTTGCCTGGCCCTTGTGGTCCCCAGATGCTCCAATGGCATGAATCAGGGATGCCTAGTATCCCCTGTGACCCGCTCTTTCACAGTTGGGAAGCACTTTCTCCGGTAGGTGGGACCTCTGCTGTGCCATTTTGCTTTCCTTCCTAACCACAAAGGTGACTCGATTTCCCATTTCAAGCCTTCCTACCGCTTTGGGCTGCCCTACGTGGGCCCGAGATGCCTCGTGAGTGTGAAAAAGGAGTCCCTTATGCCACACGCATGCTCATTGGGGAAACACTTTCTCCCGTGGTGTGGGACCTCTACCTCGCCGTTTGTTTTTTCCTTCCACAACACAGGTGTCTCCACCTCCTCTTTCAAGCCTTCCTGCTGCCTTGGGCTGGCCCCTGTTGAACCGAGGCACTCCCTGGCAGCGTAAAAGGGACCTCAGTGTCCCCTGGTCCCCAAGCGTGCACAGTAGGGAGGCTCTTTCACAGGTTGCAGGGGACCTCTTATTCACCATTTGTGTTTTTCTTCCACAACACAGGTGACTCCACCTCCCATTTCAAGACTTCCTGCCGCCTTGGGCTGACCTCTTGGGCCCAAGCCACTCCATGGATGCTAAACAGGTATGCCGTCGGTCCCCTGGGCCCCGCACATGCACCGTAGGGAGGCACATTCTCCAGTGGGGGGGACTTCTGCCTCGCTATTTTTGTTTTCCTTCCACAACACAGGTGACTCCACCTCACCTTTCAAGGTTTCCTGCCACCTTGGGCTGGACCCTGTGGGCCCAAGGCACTCCTTGGGCATGGAATAGGGATGCTCAGAGTCCCCTGGGTCCCATGCATGCCTGGTGGGGAGGCACTTTCTCCCATGTGGGGGGACGTCTGACTTGCCGTTTGTGTCTTCCTTTCACAACACTGGAGCCTGCACCTCCCATTTCAAGCCTTCCTGCCGCCTTGGGCTGCCCTGTGGGCTATAACCCTCCGTGTGCAAAAACCCGGGGTGCCCAGCATCCCTAGGGCTCTGGACATGTGGCATTGGGAGCCACTTTCGCCTGTTGGGGACCTCTGTTGCCCCCCTTTTTTTGTTCCTCACCAAACAGGTGACTCGACCTCCCCTTTCAAGAATTCCTGCCGCTTTGGGCTGCCCCCTGTGGGTCTGAGACACTCCGTGGGCTGGAAACAAAAATGCACAGGAACCACTGGGTCCTGTGTATGTGCGATTGGGAGGCACTTTCATCTGTGGGGGGAGGTCTGCCGTGCCATACTTTTTTCCTTCCACACCACACAGGTGCCTCCACCTCCTATTTCAAATCTTCCTCCTATTTGGACAGCCCCCCATGGGCCTGAGACACTCCGTAGGCATGAAGCAGGGACACCCAGGATCCCTTGGGCCCTGCCCATGCGTGGTTGAGAGGCACTTTTGCCTTAAAGGGGACGTATGCCATGACATTTTTTTCCTTCCACAACACTCAGGTACCTCCACCCTAAAATTCAAGACTTCCTGCTCCTGGGATGCCCCCCATGGGCCCGAGACACTCCGTAGACATGAACCAGGGAAGGCCAGGATCCCGTGGTCCCTGGGCATTCGTGGGTGAGAGGCACTTTTGCCTTTGGGTGGGACTTAGGCTGCATCACTTTTTTTTCTTCCACAACACACAAGTGCTTCAACCTTCACTTTCAAGTTTTACTACTGCTTTGGGCTGCCCCCCGTGGTTCCAGGACACTCTGGGTGCACGGACCAGGGAAGCCCAGGATGCCCTCATCCCCGGGAATATTCGTTTGTGAGGCACTTTCACCCTTAGGTGGGACCTCTGCTTCGCATTTTTTTTTTCCTTTCACAAAACACAGAAGCCTCTACCTCCCCTTTCAAGTTTTCCTGCCACTTTGGTCTGCCCCTAGTGGTCCTGAGATGCTCCGTGGGCGTGAGCAAGGGATGCCCAGGATCCTGTGGGGGCACTTGCATGCGAGGTTGGGAAGCAGTTTCTCCCACTGGGTGGGACTCTTGCAGCTCCATTTTTCATTTTTTCACATCACACATGTGCCTCGACCTCCCTTTTCAAGAGTTCCTGCCGCTTTTGGCTGCCACCTGTGGGCTCAAGACTCTGCGTGAGTGCAAACCAGGGACTCCCAGTATCAAGTGGACCACGTGCATGTTCATTTGGGAGGCACTTTCGCCCGTGGGGGACCACTGCCATGCTGTATTTTGTTCCTTCCACACCACACAGGTGCCTCAATCTCCCCTTTCAAATCTTCCTGCAGCTTTGGGGTGCCCCTGGTTGGCCTGAGATGCTCCATCAGCATGAACAAGGGATGTCCAGGATCCCATGGGGGGACCTCTGCAGTGCCATATTTTTTTTCTTCAACACTACACAGGTGCCTGGACCACACATTTCAATCCTCACTGTCGCTTTGAGCTGCCCCCCATGGGACTGAGACACTCTGTGGGCGTGAAACAGGAAAGCCCAGGATCCCCTGGGCCCTGCACATGCGCGATTGGTAGGCATTTTATCCCATAGGGGGACCTCTGCCACGACGATATTTTTATTTCCACACCACACAAGTGCATCGTCCCTCCTTTTCAAGTCTTCCTGCCATTTTGGGCTGCCACCCGTGGGCACGAGGTGGTGCGTGGGAACCAACCAGGGATGCCCAGGATTCTGGCGGCCCCCCACATGTGCAGTTGGGAGTCACTTTCTCCCATGGGGGAACCTCTGTCATGCCGTTTTTTTTTTCCTTCTGCACCACACAGATGTCTCGACCTCGCTTTTCAAGCCTTCCTGCCGCTTTCGATTGCCCCCTCTGGGCCCACGATGCTCCGTGAATGCGAACCAGGGAAGCCCAGGATTCCTTGTGATTCCTGCATGCACGGTAGGGAGGCACTTTTACCTGTGGGGATATTTATGCTGCTACTTTTTTTGTTTTTCCATGTGACACAGTTGCCTCGACTTCCCCTTTGAAGTCTTACTGCCGCTTTGAGCTGCCGCCTGTGGGCCTGAGACACTCTGTTGGTGTGAAGCAGGGAAGCCCAGGATCCCTTCAGCCCTGCGCATGTGTGGTTGGGAGGCACTTTCGCCCGCTGGGGAAACTCTGGTGAACCATTTTTTTTTTCCTTCCACACCACACAGGTGTCTCGACCTCACCTTTCAAGGCTCCCTGCCGCTTGGGGCTGTCCCACGTGGGCCTGAGACACTCCTTGGGCCTGAACAAGGGATGTCCACAATCCCCTGGGTGCAGTGAAAACGCGGTTAGGAGGCACTTTTGCCCTTTAGGGGGACCTCTGCAGCTCCGTTTTCTTTTTTTTCCTTCCACAGCACACATGGGCCTCAACCTCCCATTTCAAGCGTTCCTGCCTCCTTGGGCTGCCCCCCTTGGGCCTGAGACACTTACTGGGTATGAACCAGGGAAGCCCAGGAGCCCCTGGGCCCAGCGCATGCGTGGTTGGGAGGCAATTTCGCTGGTGGGAGGAGCTCTGCCATGCTTTTTTTTTTCCTTCCATACAACACAAGTGCCTCTACTTACACTTTCAAGCATTACTTCATCTTTGAACTGCCTCCCGTGGGCCTGAGACACTCCGTGAACTTGAAAAGGGACATGCAGGATCCCCTGGGCCCCGCAAATGAGTGGTTGGGATGCACTTTCGCCCGTGGGGGGACGTCTGCCACATGTATTTTGTTCCTTAAACACCACACAGGTGACTCGACCTCTCCTTTCCAGACTTCCTGCCACTTTGGGCTTCCCCCCAAGGGACTGAGACGCTCTGTGGGTGCAAAGGAGGGACGCCTAGGATCCCGTGTTCCCCAAGCATGCATGGTGGGCAGGCAGTTTCTCCCGTTGGGGGAACTTCTGCTGCGCCGTTTTTTTTTTTCCTTTCACACCACACTATTGCCTCGACCTCCCGTTTCAAGACTTCCTGCCACTTAGGGCTGACTCCCGTGGACCCAAGACACTCTGAGGGTGCCATCCACGGAAGCCCAGTATCCCCTGGGACTGTGCATGTGCGGTTGGGGGCTATTTTGCTCGTGGGGAGGACCTCTGCTGTGACTTTTTTTTCCTTCCACACTACACAGGTGCCTAGACCTGTCCTTTGCAACCTTCCTACTGGTTTGCGCTGCCCCCCATGTCCCCAAGGTGTTCCATGGATGTGAAAGAGGGACACCCAAGATCCCCAAGGCCCGGTGTATGAACAGTTAGGAGGCATTTTCACCTTTAGGGAGGACCTATTCTTTGCCCTTTTTTTCCTTCCACAACACTCAGGTACCTTGACCTCCAATTTCAAAACTTCCTGACCCTTTGGGCAGTACCCCGTGGGCCCAAGATGCTCTGGGTGCGTGAACCAGGGATTCTCCTGATCCCCTGGGCCCCACGCGTGCTCTTTTAGGAGGCACTTTAGCCTGTGGCGGGAACCTCGGCTGCGCCGTTTTTTGGTCCTTCCACACTACACAAGTGCCTCAATCTCCCTTTTCATGCCTTCCTGCCGCTTTGGGCTGCCCCCCATGGGCCCGAGACACTGCATGGGCGTGTGCCAAGGATGCCAAGTATCCTCTCGTCCCCGCGCATGCTCGTTTTGGAAGCACTTTCGCCCGTGGGGGGATCTCTGCTGTGCCGTTTTCTTTCCTTTCCACTACACAGGTGCCTCGACCTCCCCTTTCAAGACTTCCAGGCACTTTGGGCTGCCCCCGTGGTGATGAGACACTCTGTGGGTATGGATCATGAACTCCCAGGATCCCCTTTGCCCCTCACATGCGCGGTTGGGAGGCACTTTCGCCCGTGGGGGGACCTCTTCCATACTGCATTTTGTTCCTTCCACATGACACAGGTGACTCGACCTCCCCTTTCAAGACTTCCTGTCGTTTTGGGCTGCCCCCGTGGGACTGAGATGCTCCTTGGGCACGAACAAGGGACTCCCAGGATCACCTGTTCCCCACGGATGTGCAGTTGGAGGCAGTTTTTCCCGTGGTGGGGACTTCTGCCACATCGTTTTTTTTTCCACACCACACAGGTGCCTCGAACTCTGATTTCAAGACTTCCTGCGTCTTTGGACTGCCCCCCTTGGGCCCGTGATGCTCCGTGGTCATGAATCATGGAACCCCAGGATCTTCTGAAACCTGTGCATGTGCGATTGATAGGCACTTTTGCCTGTGGGGGGGACCTCGGCTGTAAAGTTTTTTTTCCTTTCACACCACACAGGTGCCTCGACCTCCTCTTTCCAGCCTTCCTGCCGCTTTGGGTTTCTCACCATGGGCCCGAGACGCCCTGTGGGCGTGAGCCAGAGACGGCTTTGATCCCCTGGGCCCCAGGCATGCACAGTTTGGAGGCACTTTGGCCCGTGGGGGGTACCTCGGCTGTGCCATTTTTTTGTCCTTCCTCACCACACAGGTGCCTCAACTTCCCCTTTCAAGCATTCCTGCCGACTTAGGCTGCCCCCCGTGGGCCTGATGGACTCCATGGGCATGAACCAGGGACACCCATGATCCTCTGGGCCCCATGCATGCACAGTTTGGAGGCACTTTCTTCCATTGTGGAGACTTCTTCCAAGCCATTTTTCTTTTCTACCACAACACACAAATGCCTCGACCTCCTCTTTCAAGCCTTCCTGCCGCTTTGAGTTTCTCCCCATGGGCCACACACTTCCTGTGGGCATGAGCCACAGACATCCAGGATCCCCTGGGTCCCAGGCTTGCGTGGTTGGGAGGCACTTTGGCCCGCGTGGGGGACCTCAGCCCTGCCATTTTTTTGTCCTTCCACAGCACAAAGGTGACTCGACCTCCCTTTTCTAGACTTCTGCCCTTTCGGACTGCCCCCGTGGGCCTGAGACTTTCCATGGGCATGAATGTGGGATACCCACGATCCAGTGGGACCCTGGCTTACGTGGCTGGGAGGGACTTTTGGCCCTTGGGAGGGACCTCTGCAGTGCCATGTTTTTTTTCCTTTCAAACCACAAAGGTGCGTCAACCTCCTCTTTCAGGCTTTCCTACCGCTTTGGGCTGAACCCCATGGCCCCTAGACGCTTCATGGGTGTGAAACAGGAATGCACAGCATTACCTGGGACCTGTGCATGGGCGTTTGGGAGGTACTTTTGTCCGTGGGGGGACCTCTTTCCCGCCGTATTTCTTTTCTTCCAAACCACACAGGTGCCTCGACCTCCCCTTTCAAGCTTCCTACCACTTTGGGCTGCCCACCTTTGGCCTGATACATATTGAGGGCATGAACAAGGGAAGGCCAGGACCCCCAGGATCCCACGCATGCGTGGCTGAGGGGCACTTTCTCCCGTTCGGGGACCTCTGCCGCAACGATTTTGTCCTTCCATACCACACAAGTGCCACGACTTCCCCTTTGAAGCCATACTGCCTCTTTAAGTTGCCCCCCATGGGCCTCAGAAACTCTGTGGGTGTGAAGCAGGGAAGACCAGGATCCTCTGGGCCCTTCGCATGTGTGGTTGGGAGGCAGTTTAGCCCATGGGGAGACCTTGGCCGCGGTGTTTTCTTCCTTCCACACGACACTAGTGCCTTATCTTACAATTTCAACCCTCCTGCCTCTTTGAGCTGCCACCCGTGGGCCCAAGACACTCCATGGGCACCATCCAGGGAAGCCCAGGATCCCCTGGGCCCCACACATGAGCGGTTGGTAGCACTTTTGCCCGTGGGGGGCACCTCTAGCACGCCATTTTTTTTTTTCGTTCACATCACACAGGTGCCTTGACCTCACACTTCAAGCCTTCCTGCTGCTTGGGTCTGTCCCCGTGTGCCGGAAATACTCCTTGGGCCTGAAGGAGGGTTGTTGACAATCCACTGGGTGCAGAGAATGCGCGGTTGGGAGACACTTTGGCCCGTGTAGGGGACCTCTGCCGCGACGTTTATTTGTCCTTCCACACCATACAGGTGCCTCGACCTCCACTTTCCGCCGCTTTTGGCTGCCGCCAGTGGGCCCGAGACGCACCATGCACGTGAAACAGAAATGCCACTTATCCCCTGGGCCCCAAGCATGCACGTTTGGGAAACACTTTTGCCCGTGGGGGGAGACCTCTGTTGCGCCGTATTTTTTCCTTCCTCTCCACACAGGTGCATAGCTCTCACTTTCAAAGCCTTCCTGCTGCTTTGGACTGCCCCCCGTCGGCCCAAGTCTCTCCGTGGGCATGAGCCAGTGATGCCCAGGATCCCCCTAGGACCCGCGCATGTGCATTGGGGAGGCACTTTCGCCCGTGGTCGGTGGACCTCTGCCATACTGTTTGTTTTTTCCCTCCACAACACAGGTGCCTTAACCTCCTCTTTCAAGCCTTCCTGCTGCCTTGGGCTGGCCTCCGTGGGCCTGAGGTGCTCCGTGAGCGTGAATCAGGGACCCCAAGGGTCCCCTGGTCCCACACATGCACGGTGGGGAGGCTCTTTCACCCGTGGGATGGGACCTCTGAATCGCCATTTCTGTTTTCTTTCCACAACATAGGTGGCTCCACCTCCCCTTTCAAGTTTTCCTGCCGCCTTGGGCTGACCCTGTGGGCCCGAGCTGCTCCATGGGTGCTACCCAGGTATGCCCATGTTCCCCTATGCCCCATACACGCACTGTTGGGATGCACTTTCGCCCGTGGGTGGAAATCTGCTGCACTGTTTTCTTTCCTTCCTCACCACTCAGCTGTCTGGACTTCCCCTTTCAAGGCTTCCTGAAGCTTTGGGCTACCCCCCATGGGCATGAGATGTTCTGTGGGTATGAAACAGGGATGCCCAGGATCCCCTGGGTCCTGGGCATGTTAGGATGGGAGGCATTGTCTCTCCCGGGGGGGACCTCTGCTGCTCCTTTTTTTTCTGTCCACACCACACAGGTGCCTCGACCTCCCATTTCAAACATTCCTTCTGTTTTGGACCCCCCATCTGTGCCTGAGACGCCCTGTTAACACGAACCAGGGAAGCCCAGGATCTCCTGAGCCCTGTGCCTGTGTGGTTGGGAGGCAGTTTCACCCGTGGTGGGAACCCCTGCCATGCCGTTTTTTCTCTCCTTCCACACCACACAGATGGCTCGAATTCATTTCAACCTTTTCTGCCTCTTTGGGCTGCCCTCCATGGGCCTGAAACGCTCCATGGGCATGAAACAGGGATGGCCAGGATCCCCTGGCCCCTATGCATGTGCGTTTTCGAGGCGCTTTGGCCCGTATTAAGGACTTCAGTCGCGCCATTTTGTTTTCCTTCCAGAACAATCTGGTGCCTAGACCTAACATTTCAAGCCATCCTGCTGCTTTCAGCTGCCCTCTGTGGGCCCGAGACACTCTGTGCACAGGAACAGGGATGCCTAGGTCCCTGGGACCCTCGCATGCGCGGTTGGCAAGCACTTTTTGCCTTTGGGGGGGACCTCTGCCGCATCGTGTTTTTTTCCTTGCAAAACACAAAGGTGCCTCGACCTCCCCTTTCAAGGCTTCCTGCTGCTTTGGGCTGTCTCTGGTCTCCCTAAGACCCTGCGCTGGCATGAAACAGGGAGGCCCATTAGCCCCTGGGCCCCGCGCATGCGTGGTTGGGAGGTACCTTTGCCCGTGGGAGGACTTCTGCCGCAACATTTTTTTTTCCTTTCACACCACACAGGTGCCTCGACCTCACCTTTCAAGCTTTCCTGCTGATTTGGGCTGCCCTCCTTGGGCCCTAGACGCTCCATGGGCGCAAATCAGGGAACCCCAGGATCCCCAGGGCCCTCTGCATGCGGGGTTCATAGGCACTTTTGCCTGCAAGAGGTACCTCGGCTGTGACGATTTCTTTTCCTTTGACACCACACAGATTCCTCGACCTCCCTTTTCAAAACTTCCTGAAGCTTTGGGTTGCCCCCTGTGGGCCCGAGATGCTCCTTCGGTATGAAACAGGGTCATTCAGGATGCTCTGGGACTCGCACTTCATGGTTGGGAGTCACTTTGGCCCGTGGGGGAGACCTCTGCCATGACGTTTTATTGTCCTTCCACACAACACAGTTGCCTCGACTTCCCCTTTGAAGACTTACTGCCACTTTGAGCTGCCCCCCGTGGGCCTGAAACACTCTGTGTGTGTGAAGCATGGACAGCCAGGATCCCCTGGGCCCCGTGCATGTGCAGTTTGGAGGCAATTTCGCCAGTGTTGGGATCTCTCTCGCAGCGTCTTTTTACCTTCCAAGCCACACACGTGGCTCTTCCTCCCCTTTCAAGCCTTCCTGTGACTTTGGGCTGGCACCCATGGACCCGAGACGCTCCATGGGCATCCACCAAGGGCGAACAGTATCCCGTGGGCCCTGCACATGTGTAATTGGGAGCATTTTCGCCATTTGGGGGTAACTCTGGTGCACCTTTTTTTTTTGCTTCCACAACACACAGCTGCGTCGACCTCACATTTCAAGCCTTCCTGCTGCTTGGGACTGTCCCCTGTGAGCCTGAGACACTCCCAGCGTGCCAAACCGGTGAGCCCAGGATCCGTTGGGCCACCCACATGAGTGAGAGGGGGCTAGTTCGCCAGTGGGGAGCACCGCTGTTGTGCCACTTTTTTCCTTCCTAACCACACAGGTGCCTCGACCTTCCCTTTGAAGACTTCCTGCTGCTTTGGGCTTCCAACCATGGCCCCAAGATGCTCCTTGGGTGTGAAACAGAGAAGCCCAGGATCCTCAGGGCCCCATGCATGGGGGGTTAGGGGCACATTCGACTTTAGGAAGGTCCTATGCCACACCATTTTTTTTCGTTCCACAGCACTCACGAGCCTCGATCTCCCCTTTCAAGCCTTCCTGACACTTTAGACTGCCCCTCATGGGCATCAGATGCTGTGTGGGCATTAAACAGGGATGCCGAGGATCCCCTGGGCCCTGCACATGTGTGCTTGGGAGGCTCTTCCGTCTGTTGGGGGGGCCCTGCTGTGCCATTTTTTTTTCCTTCCATGCCACAGTGAGTCAACCACCCATTTCAAGTCTTCCTGCCGCTTTGGGCTGCCTCTCATGGGCCTGAAACACTCCGTGGGTGCGAACCAGGGATGCCCAGGATGCCTTGGGCCCCACGTATGTGCGGTTGAGAGGCACTTTCGTCTTTGGGGGGAACCTCTGCCACCCCATTTTGTTTTCCTTCCACAACAAACAGCTGCGTCCACCTCCCCTTTCAAGCTTTCCTGCTGGTTTGGGCTGCCCTACTTGAGCTCGAGATGCCCTATGGATGTGAACTAGGGACACCCAGGATACCCTGGGCTCCATGCAGGCTCCTTTGGGAGGCACTTTCTCCCATAAGGGTCCTCTGCTGCGCTGTTTTTTTCCTTTCCACCACACAGGTCCCTCGACCTCTGATTTCAAGCCTTCCTGCCGCTTTGGGCTGCACCCCTTGGGCATGACATGCTCTGTGGGCATGAACTAGGAATGCCCAGGATCTCCTGGGCCCCACGCATGTGCGGTTTGGAGGCACTTTCTCCCGTGATGGGAACTTTTGCTGTGCCATATATTTTTTCTTTCCACACCACATAGGTGCCTCAACCTAAGGTTTCAAGGCTTCTTTCCGCTTTGGGTTGCCCACGTGGGCCTGAGATGCCCTGTGCACACGAACCAGGGAAGCCCAGGGTCACCTGGGCCCTGGGCATGCGTGGTTGGGAGGCAGTTTCACCCTTGGTGGGGACCTCTACCGCATCGTTTTTTAATTTCTTCCACACCACATAGGTGCCTCGAACTCCCCTTTCAAGCCTTCCTGCCGCTTTGGCCTGCCCCCCATCATCCCCATACGCTCTGTGTGTGTGAATCAGGGAAGCCCAATATCCCCTGGGCCCCACCCATGCGCGGTTGGAAAGCAATTTCTCCAGTGGGCGGGACCTCTGCTACACCGTATTCTTATCCTTCCTAACCAGACAGGTGACTCGACATCTCAATTCAAGACTTCCTGCCGCATTGGGCTGCCCCGTGTGGGCTCAAGATACTCTGTGGGCATGAAGTAGGAACACCGAGGATCCCCTGGTCCCTGCACATGTGCAGTTGGATGGCACTTTCTTCTGTGAGGGGACTTATGCTGCTCTGTATTTTTTTCCTTCCACACCAAACAGGTGTCTCAACTTCCCCTTTCACAAATTCCTGCCGATGTGGGTTGCCCCCCGTGGGCCTGAGATGCTCCTTGGGCACAAACAAGGGACTCCCAGGATCCCATGGGCCTTGCACATGCGTGGTTGGCAGGCAGTTTCTCCCGTGGGAGGGATTTCTGCCACGTCTTTTTTTTTCCTTCCACACCACACGAGTACCTCTACCTCCCCTTTCAAGCCTTCCTACCGCTTTGGGCTGCCCCGTGTGGGCCGAAGATGCTCCCTAGGCATGAACCAGGGATGCCCATGATCCCCTACATCTCATGCATGTGCGATGTGGAGGCACTTTCGCCCATGGGGTCAGACATCTACCTCGACCTTTGTTTTCTCTTCTACAACACAGTTGCCTCCACCTCCTCTTTCAAGCCTTCCTGCCACCTTGGGCTGGCCCCTATAAGCCCGAGGTGCTCCCTGGGTGTGAAACAGGGACCACTAGGGTCCCCTGGGCCCCACACATATGCAGTGCAGGGGCTCTTTCACCCATTTTTGGGAACCTCTGATTCACCATTTGTGTTTTCCTTCCACAACACAGGTGACTCCAAGTCCAAATTCAAGACTTCCTGGGGCCTTAGGCTGACCCCGTGGGCCCGAGCCCCTTCATGGGTGCTAACCAGGGATGGCCAGTGTCCCCTTGGCCCTGCACTTTCACGGTGGGGAGGCACTTTCACCCGATGTGGGGAACCTCTTTGGCTCCATTTGTGTTTTCCTTCCACAACACACGTGCATACACTTCCCCTTTCAAGGCTTCCTGCCACTTTGGGCTGGACCCCGTGGGCCCGAAGCACTCCTTGAGCATGATCAGGGATGTCGAGAGTCCCCTTGACACTGCACATGTGTGGTGGGGAGGCACTTTCGCCCATGTGGGGGGACCTCTGCCTTGCCAAGACTCTCCAAGGGTGCTAACCCGTAAAGCCGAGCATCCCCTGGGCCCTGCAGCTGTGCTGTTGGGGATTATTTCTCCCATGGAGAGGACCTGTGCTGTGCCTTTTTTTCCTTCCACACCACACAGGTGCCTCAACCTCACCTTTCAAACCTTTCTGCTACTCTAGATTGCCCCTCATGGGCCCAAGGCACTCCATGGACATGAACAAGGGATGTCCAGGGTCCCCTGGGCCCCATGCATGTGCAGTTGGGAGGCACTTTCATCCATGGGGAGGACCTCTGTTATGCCTTTTTTTCCTTCCACACCACACAGGTGCCTCAACCTTCCCTTTGAAGTCTTCCTGCTGTTTTAGGCTGCCCCCATGTCCCCAAGACGCACTGTGGGTGTGAAACAGGGACCCCCAGGATGCCCAGGGTCCAGTGCATGAGTGGTTAGGAAGCACTTTCGACCTTAGGGAAGACCTATGCCATGCTATTTTTTTTGTTTCCACAGCACTCAGGTGCATCGACCTCCAATTTCAAGACTTCCTGCTGCTTTGGGCTGCCCCCCGTGGGCCCAAGATGCTCTGTAGGCATGCCCGTGAGGGGACCTCTGCCGTGCCATTTTGTTTTCCTTCCACACCACACAGGTGCCTCGACTTCCCCTTTCAAGCATTCCTGCCGCTTTGGGCTTTCCCCCATGGGCCCGAGATGAACCGTGGGTGTGAATCAGAAAAGCAAAGGAGACCCTGGGCCCCGCACATGCGTGATTGGGAGGCACTTTCACCTGCGGTGAGGACCTCTGTTCTCTGTTGCACTGTATCTTTTTCCTTCCTCACCACACAGGTGCCTCGACCTCGCTTTCCAAGCCTTCCTGCCACTTTGGGCTGCCCCCCGTGGGCGCAAGACTCTCCATGGGCATGAATCAGGGATGACTAGGATCCCCTAGTCCCTGTGCATGAGCGGTGGAGAGGCACTTTTGCCTGTGGGGGGCGGACCTCTGCCTAGCCATTAGTTTTGTCGCTCTACAAGGCAGGTGCATTCACCTCCTCTTTCAAGCCTTCCTGTTGCCTTGGGCTGTGCCTTGTAGGCCCGACGTGCTCCGTGGGTGCAAGCCAGGGATGCCCAGTGTTCCCTGGGCCCCACGCATGCGCGGTGGGGAGGCTCTTTCACCCTTCGTGGGGGAACGTGTGATTCGCCTTTTGCGTTTTCCTTCCACAACACAGGTAACGCCACCTCCCATTTCAACACTTCCTGATGCCGTGGGCTGATCCCGTGGGCCTGAGCCCCTCCATGGGTGCCACCCAGGGATGCCCATGGTCCCTAGTGCCCCACACACGCACTGCTGGGAGGCACCATGGCCCACTGGGGGGACCTCTGCCGCACCGTTTTTCTTTCCTTGCACACCACAGTGGTAACTCGACCTCCTCATTCAAGCATTCCTGCCGCTTTGGGCTGCTCCCCTTTGGCCCGATACATTTGTGGGTGTGGATCAGGAGAGCACAAGTTCCCTAGGGCCCCATGCATGCGTGTTTGGGTGGCACTTTCGCCGCTTTGGGGACCTGTGTCTCGCCGTTTTTTTTTTTTTTTTTTTTTCCACACCACCCATGACTCGACCTCTCTTTTCTAGCCTCCCTGCAACTTTTGGCTGCAACTCATGGGCCAGAGACGTTCCGTGGGCACCAACAAGTGACGCCCAGGATTTTCTGAGCCATGCACATGTACCTTTGGGATGAATTTCGCTTATGGGGGGGGGGGACCTGGAGTGCCGTTTTTTTTTCCTTCCACACCACACAGGTGCCTCGACCTCTCCTTTCAAGCCTTCCTGACACTTTGGGCTGTCCCCCAAGGGCCCAAAACGATCCTTGGGCTTGACCCAGTGATGCCCCTAATCCCCTGGGTGCAGTGAATGTGCAGTTGGGAAATTTTCACCCTTTTTGGGGACATCTGCTGCTCCGTTTTTTCGTTCCTTCCACAACACACAGGGACCTTGACCTCCCCTTTCAAGATTTCCTGCCACTTTGGGCTGCCCCCCATGGGGCCGAGATGCTCCAAGGGTGCCAACCAGGGGAACCCAGGATCCCTTGGTCCATGCACTTGCATGGCTTGGGGCTATTTTGCCTGTGAGGAGGACCTCTGCTGTGCCTTTTTTTCCATTCCACACCACATAGGTGCCTCGACCTCCCCTTTGAAGTCTTCCTGCTGTTTTGGGCTGCCCCGCATGTCCCCAAGATGTTCTGTGGCTGTGAATCAATGGCGCCCAGGATCCCCAGGGCCCCATACATTCACGGTTAGGAGGCACTATCGCCTTTAGTGAGGACCTAGGCAAAGCCATTTTTTTTTTTTCATTCCACAACACACAGGTGTCTCAACCTCCAATTTCAAGACCTCCTGCCAATTTGGGCTGTCCCCATGGGCCTGAGATGCTCTGGGTGCATGAATCAGGGATACCTAGGATACCTGGGCCCTGTGCATGCTCGTTTGGGAGGCACTTTCGCCTGTGGGGTGGACCTCGGCCGCGCCGTTTTTTTGTCCTTCCACACCACATAGGTGTCTCAACCTCGCCTTTCAAGCATTCCTGCCACTTTAGGGAGAACCTATGGGCCCGAGACCCTCCACGGGCGTGAACCAGGGATACCGAGGATCCCCCGAGTTTCACGCATGCACGGTGGAACCAGGGATACCGAGGATCCCCCTAGTTTCACGCATGCATTTTCTTCCATGGGGGGGACCTTTGCCGAATCATTTTTTTTCCTTCCACACCACTCAGATGACTCGACCTCCCATTTCAAGCCTTCCTTCCTCTTTGGGATGCCCCCTCTGGGCCTGAGATGCTCCATGGGAGTGAAAAAGGGATGCCCAGGATCCCCTGGGCCCCACACATGCACGGTAGAGAGGCACTTTCGTCTTTCAGGGGGACCTCTGCCATGCTATTTTGTTTTCCTTTCACATCAAACTGGTGTTTCGACCTCACATTTCAAGCCTTCCTGCCTCTTTGAGCTGCCACTTGTGGTCCCGAGATGCTCTGTGCCCAAGAACCAGGGAAACCTAGGATCCCCTGGGACCCCCGTCTGCGCGTTTGGGTGGCAATTTAGCCCTTGTGGGGGAAACTATGCGGCTCCATGTTCTTTTCCTTTCAAACCACAAAAGTGGCTCGACCTCCCCTCTCAAGCCTTCTTGCCGCTTTGGGCTGTCCCTTGTGGCCCCGAGACACTGCATGGGCATAAACAGGGATGTCCAGTATCCTTTGGGCCCCACGCATGCACGGTTGGGAGGCACTTTTACCCGTGGGGGACTTCTGATGTGCCATTTTTTTTTCAGTCTACACAACACAGGTACCTCGACCTCGCCTTTCAAGCCTTCCTGCCTATTTGGGCTGCCCTCCTTGGGCTCAAGATGCTCCGTGGGCATGAATCAGGTAACCCCAAGATCCTCGGGGATCTGCACATACGTGGTTGATAGGCAATTTTGCCTGTCGCGGGGACCTCGGCCGTGCCATTTTTTTGTCCTTCCGTACCACACAGGCACCTCGACTGCCCCCTTGAAGCATTGCTGCCGCTTTGAGCTGCCTCCAGTGGGCCTGAGACACCCTGTGGACTTGAAGCAGGGAAGCCCAGGATCCCCTGGGCCCTGCACATGCACGGTTAGGAGGCACGTTCGCCTTTAGGGAGGACCTATGCCACGACATTTTTTTTCCTGACACAGCACTCATGTGCCTCGACCTCCAATTTCAAATCTTCCTGCCACTTTGGGCTAGGCCCCGTGGGCCCTAGATGCTTTGTAGGCATAAACCAGGGATGCCTAGGATTGAATGGGCCCCACGCATGCACGCGTGAGAGGCACCTTCACCTTTGGTAGGGAACTACGCCTTGTCATTTTTTTCTCCTTCCACAACAGACAGGTGACTCGACCTCCCGTTTCAAAATTTCCTGCCGCTTTGGGCAGATGCTATGGGCCCAAGACGCTCTGGTGCATGATGCAGGGATGTGCAGGATCCCCTGGGACCCGTGCATGCTCATTTAGGAGGCACTTTTGCTCATGGGACAGACCTCGGCCGTACCATTTTTTTGTCCATCTGCAACACATAGGTGCCTCCACTTCCCTTTTCAAGCCTTCTTGCCGCTTTAGCCTTCACCCCACTGGCCTGAGGCTCTCCATGGGCGTGTACCAGCGATGTCAGGTACCCCCTGGGCCATGCACATGCACTGTTGGCAGGCACTTTCTTCCGTGAGGGGGGACCTCTGCTGTGCCATTTGTTTTTCTTTCACACCACACAGCTGACTCTACCTCTCTTTTCAAGCCTTCCTGCCACTTTGGGCTGCTCCCCATGGGCCTGAACTGCTCCATGGGCATCAACCAAGGATGCCCAGGATTGCCTGGGCACAACACACGCACAGTTGGGAGGCACTTTCGCCCATAAGGACAACTCTGCCATGGCATATTTAGCTCTTTCCACACCAAACTAGTGCCTCTACCTCCCCTTTCATGCATTCCTTCCACTTTGGGCTGCCCAGTGTTGGCCCGAGACTCTGCATAAGTGTGAACCAGGAATGCCCAGGATCCCCTGGGCCCTGTGTGGTGAGGAAGGAAAACACAAGTAGCGAATCATGCTCCCTGCCACACATGTGTGGGGCTCCAGAGACTTTGGGGGTCCCTTGTTCACACGCATGCAGCACCTCGGACCCAAGGGTGCCTGCCCAAGGTGGCAGGAAGGCTTGAAAGAGGAGGTGAAAGCACCAGTGTTGTGGAGGGAAAAAAACAAATGATGAGGGAGAAGTTTGCCCCCCACGGGCAAAAGTGCCGCCCCACTGAGCATGCACAGGGCTTAGGGGATCCTGGACATCCCTGGTTCACGCCTACAGAGAGACTTGGGCCCACAGAGAGACTTGGGCCCACAGGCAGCAGCCCAAAGTGGCAGGAAGGCTTGGAAAGTGAGGTCAAGGCACCTGTGTGGTGAGGAAGGAAAAAAATACAGCGCGACAGAGGTCTACACCACGGGTGAAAGTATCTCCCAACCACACATGCTCAGGGCCCAGGGGATCTTTGGCATTTCTGCTTCACACCCACAGTGCATCTCAGGCCCAAGGGTGGCAGCCCAAAGTGGCAGGAAGGCTTGAAATGGGAGGTCGAGGCACCTGTGTGGTGTGGCAGGAAAACAAAACAGTGCAGCAGAGGTCCCACCACGGGCGAAAGTGCCTCCCAACCACTCATGTTTGGGGCCCAGGTGTTCCTGGGCATCCCTGGATCACACCCTCACCGTGTCTTGGGCCCACGGGGGGCAACTCAAAGCCACAGGAAGGCTTGAAATTGGAGTTTCAGTCACCTGGGTCCTGAGGAAGGGAAAAGAAACGGCACAGGAGATGTCCCCCCATGGGCAAAAGTGCCTCCCAAAAGCACATGCATGTTGCCCAAGGGATCTTGGGCATCCTTGGTTGACGCCCATGGAGTGTTGGAGGCCCATGGGGGGCAGCCCAAAGTGGCAGGAAGCCTGAAAAGGGAGGTCGAGTCACCTGTGTGGTGTGGAAGGACAAAAAAAGGCAAGGCCAACATCTGCCCCATGGGCAAAAGTGCCTCCCAAACGAGCATGTGTGGAAGCCAGGCGATCCTGGGCATCCCTGGTCATGCACCTGGAGGGTCTCAGGCCCACGGCGGCTGCCCAAAGCAGCAGGAAAGTTTGACAAAACGGCACAGCAGACGTCCCCACACGGGCCAAAGTGCCTCTGAACTGTACATGCGTAGGGCCCTGGAGTTCCCGGGCATCCCTAATTCACCCACACGGAGTGTCTTGAGCACAAGGGGACAGCCCAAAGCGGCAGGAAGGCTTGAAATTGGAGGTCAAGACACCTGAGTGTTGTGGAAGGAAAAAAAATGGTGCAGCATAGGTCCCACTTAAGGCGAAATTGCGTCTCAACTGTGAATGCGTGGCACCCAGGGGATCCTGGGCATCCCTAGTTTGTGCCTACGGAATGTCTTGGGCTCACAGCTGGCTGTTCAAATCAGAGGAAGTCTTGAACTAGGAGGTGGAGGCACCTGTGTGGTGTGGAAATAAAAAAATCAGCAAAGCAGAAGTACCCCCAGGGTTGAAAGTGCCCCCCCAACCACTCATGTGCTTGGCCCAGGGGATCTGGGGCATCACTTTTCATGCCCACGGAGCATCTTGGACCCACTGGGGGCAGCCCAAAGTGCCAGGAAGTCTTCAAATGGGAAATCGAGGCCCCTGTGTGGTGTGCAAGGAAAAAAATACGGTACGGCAGACTTCCCCCCAGAGGCGAAAATATCTCCCAATTGCACATACACAGGGTGCAGGTAGTCCTAGGCTTGCCTGGTTGGCACCCACAGGGCGTCTCAGGCCCACAGGGGTCAGGTTAAAGTGACGGAAATGCTAGAAAGTGGAGATCGAGGCACTTACGTCATTGTGAAAGGAAAAAAAATGGCGTGGCCAAGGTCCCCCCCACAGACAAAAATGCCTCCCAACCACGCATGCACAGGGCCCAGGGGATCCTTGGCATCCCGGTTCACAGCCATGCAGAGTCTCAGGCCCACAGGGGGAAGCCGAACGTGACAAGAAGTCTTGAAAGGGGAGGTCGAGTCACCTGTGTGATGTGAAAGGAAATAAAAACGGCATGGCAGAAGTAACCCGACGGGCGAAAGTGCCTCCCAACAGGGCATGTGTGGGGCACAAGGGACCGTGGCCATCCCTGCGTAGCATCCACACTGTGACTGGTGCCCACAAGGTCAGCCCAAGGCGGGAGGAAGACTTGAAATGGAAGGTCGAGGCACCTGTGTTGTGGAAGGAAAACACAAATGGCGAATCAGAGATCAACCCCCATGGGTGAAAGAGCCTCCCCACAGCGTATGCGTGGGGCCCAGGGGACACTTGGGGTCCCTGGTTCACACCTACGGGGTGCCTTGGGACCACGGGGGCCAGCCCAAGGTGGCAGGAAGACTTGAGAAAGGAGGTGAAGTCACCTGCATTGCGGAGAGAAAAACCAAACGGCGAGCCAAAGTTCTGCCCCTAAGGGCGGAAATGCCTCCCCACCGTGCACGTGTGGGGCCTAGGGGATACTGAGCATCCCTGATTCATGCCCACGGAGAGTCTTGGGCCCACGAGGGACAGCCCAAAGCCACAGGAAAGCTTGAAAAGGGAGGTGGAATCACCTGTGTGGTTAGGAAGGAAAAAAGAATGGCGCTACAAAGGTCCCGCCCACCTGCAAAAGGGCCTCACATGCACGCAAGCGCAGGGTCCAGGGGATATTGGGCTTACCTGATTTGTGCCCACGGAGTATCTGGGGACCACGCAGGGCAGACCAAAGTGGCAGGAAGGCTTGAAAGGGGAGGTTGAGGCATCAGTGTGACGTGGAAGGAAAAAAAACTTCGTGGCAGAAGTCCCCACCACGGGTGAAACTGTCTCCCAACCACGCATGTGCAGGGCCCAGGGAATCCTGAGCTTCCCTGGTTCATGCACACAGGGCATCTCAGTCCCGCACGGGCAGCCCAAAGCAGAAGGAAGGCTTGAAAGCGGAGGTCGAGGCGCCCGGGTGGTGTGGAAAGAAAAAACAAACAGCATGGCAGAAGTCCCTCCCACGGAAGAAACTGCCTCTGAACCGTGCGTGCGTGTGGCCCAGGGGATCCTGTGTGTCCCTGGTTCGTGCTCACAGAGCTTCTCATGCCCAAGAGGGACAGGCCAAAGCGGCAGGAAGGCTTGAACTGTCGAGACACCTGTGTTGTGAAAGGAAAAAAAAAAAAAAACAAACTGCAGAATAGGTTCCCATAGGGAAGAAATTCCCTTCCAAACAATCATGTGCCGGGCCCAGGGTGTCCTGTGTCCCTGCTTCACCTTCATGGAGTGTCTCAGGGATATGGGGGGCAGATCAAAGCCGAAGTAAGGATTGAAAGTGGAAGTCGTGGCACCTGTGTGGTATGGAAGGAAAAAAAATGGCGCAGCATAGGTCCCCCTTAAGGCGAAAGTGCCTCTCAACCGCACATGCCTGGGGCCCAGGGGATACTGGGCATTCCTAGTTCATGACTACGGAATGTCTCTGGCCCACAAGGGGCTGTCCATATCGGAGGAAGTCTTCATCTAGGAGGTGGAGGCACCTGTGTGGTGTGGAATGAAAAAAAAAAAAACAGGGGCAGAAGTACCCCCAGGGGCGAAAGTGCCTCCCGACTGCGTATGTGCATGGCCCAGGGCACCTGGTGCATCACTGATTCATGCCCATGGAGCATCTTGGACCCATGGGAGACAGCCCAAAGAGGCAGGAATTCTTGAAATGGGAAGTCGAGACACCTGTGTGGTGTGGAAGGACAAAAAAATGGTGCCGCAGAGGTCCCCACACACAGGCGAAAGTGCTCCCAAAAGCGCATGTGTGGGGCCCAGGGGATCCTGGGCATCACTGATTCATGCCCACAGAGTGTCTCAGGCCCATGAGGGGCAGCTCAAAGTGGCAGTAAGGCTTCAAAGTAGAAGTTGAGGCAACTGTGGAGTATGGAAAAACAAAAAAAACTCACGGCATATATCCCACCGATGGGGGAAAATGATTCCCAACCGCGCATGTGGGGATCCCAAGGAATGCTTGGCATCCCTGACTCATGCCCACTGAGTATCATGGGCCCATAAAGGGCAACCCAAAGAGGCAGGAAGGCTTGAAAGGGGAGGTTGAGGCATCTGTGTGGTGCAGAAGGAAAAAAATGGTGTCTCAGAGGTCCCGCCATGGGCGAAAGTGCCTCCCAACACACATGTGTGGGGCCCAGGGAATCCTTGGTGTTTCTGGTCCACACCCACGTAGACTCTTGAGCACACGGGGGGGCAGCCCAAAACAACGGGAAGGCTTGAAATGGTAGGTCGAGTCACCTAGGTCTTGAGAAAGGGAAAAAAACAGCATGGCTGATGTCCCTCCAAGGGCGAAAGAGCCCCCAACCATGCATGTGCAGGGATCAGGAGAACCTCAGAGTCCTTGCTTTGTGCCCACTGAGAGTCTTGGTCCCACGTGTGACAGCCCAAAGCAGCAGGAAGTCTTGAAAAGGGAGGTCGAGTCAACTATTTGGTGAAGAAGGAAAAGAAAATGGTGTGGCAGAGGCCCCGCCCATGGGCGAATGTGCCTCCCAACCGTGCATGCGCATTTCCGATGGTATCCGGGCTGTCCCTGGTTCATGCTGACACAGTGTCTCAGGTCCAGCGGGGGCAGCCCAAAGCGGCAGGAAAGCTTGAAAGGGGAGGTCGAAGCATGTGTGATGTGGAAGGAAAAAAAAGGGCGAGGCCGAGGTCCCCTCAAAAGCGATAGTGCCTCCCAACAGTGCATGTGTAGGGCACAAGGGACCATGGACAACCCTGGGTAGCACCCATGGAGCAGCTCGGGCCCACAGAGTCAGCCCAAGGCGGCAGGAAGTCTTGAAAGTGTCGGTGAAGTCACCTGTATAGTGGAAGGAAGACGGAAATGGTGAATCAGACATAACCCCACGGGTGAAAGAGCCTCCCCATTGCCCATGCCTGGGGCCCAGGGAACCTTGAGCACCCCTGGTTCACACCCACAGTGCGCCTCGGGCACACGAGGGCCAGGCCAATGTGGCCGGAAATCTAGAATGAGGAGGTGAAGGCACCTATGTTGTGGAGAAAAAAAACAAATGGGTAGGTAGAGGTCCGCCCCCCATGGGAGAAAGTGCCTGCCTACCACATTTGCGTGGGCCTTGGGATCCTGAGCATCCCTGATTGGCATCCCTGGAGCATCTCGGGCTCACAGGGGTCAGCCCAAAGCGCCATGAAGTCTTGAAAGTGGAGGTAGAGGCACTTGAGTGGTGTGGAAGGAAAAAAAAAATGGCACGGCAGAGGTCTTCCGTACGGATGACAGTGCATGCCAACCGTGCATGCGTGGGGCCCAGGGGATCCGGGGTGTCCCTGGTTCATGCGCATGGAGCTCCTCTTGCCTACAGGGGGCAGAATAAAGCAGCAGGAAGACTTGAAACAGGAGATTGAGGCCCCTGTGTGTTGTGGAAAGAAACAAAAAAGCATAGCTGCAAACGTCCTCACAGCAGGCGAAATTGCCTCCCAACCTCACATTCACTGCACACAGGCCATCATGGGCATCCCTGATTCAGAGGCAAGGAGTGTCTCAGGCCCACGGGAGACAGCCCCAAGCGGCAGGAAAGCTTGGAAGGTGAGGTCGAGGCACCTGTGTGGAGTGAAAGGAAAAAAACACGTTGCCCCAGAGGTCCCCAGCACTGTCGAAAGTGCTCCCAACCGTGCATGTGCATGGCCCAGGGGACCTTGGGTGTCCTTGCTTCATGTCCATAGAGTGGCTCAGGCCAACAGTGGGTGGCTCAAAGCGGCAGTAATGCTTCAAAGGGAAGTCAAAGCACCAGTGTGGTCTGGAAGGACAAAAAACCGTCGCGGCAGAGGCTCCCCAAAGTGGCTCCAAACCGCATATGCGCGGGCCCTGGGGGATCTGGGGCATCCCTGTTATGCACCCATGGAGCATCTCAGGCCCACAAAGGGCAATCCAAAGCGGCAGGAAGGATTGAAAGGGGAAATCGAGGCATCTGTGTGGTGCGGAAGGAAGAAAAACATCACAGCACAGATCCTCCAATGGGCGAAAGTGTCTCCCAACCACGAGTGCATGGGGCCCTGGGTATCCTGGGCTTCCCTGGTTCGCCCCCACAAAGTGATTCGGGAAAAAGAAGGGCTTCCCAAAGCGGCAGGAAGGCTTGAATGGGGAGGTTAGGGCACCTGTGTCCTGTGGAATGAAAAAAAGGCGCGACAGATGTCCCCCCGACATGCAAAAGTACCCCCCAACCACGCATGCGTGGGGCCCAAGGGATAATGGGCATCCCTGTTTCGTGCCCACGGGACATCTCAGGCCCACTGGGGGCAGCACAAAGTGGCAGGAAGGCTTGAAAGGGGAGGTGGAAGCACCTTTGTGGTTTGAAAGGAAAAAAACATGGTGCGGCAGAGGTCCCCACCAAGGGCGAAAGTGCCTCACAACTGCACATGCGAGGGTCCCAAGAGATACTAGGCCTCCTTGTTTCTTGCACACGGAGTGTCTCAGGCCCACAGGGGGCAGCTCAAAGCGGCAGGAAGGCTTAAAATTTGAGGTCGAGGTAATAGAAGGAAAACAAAATGTTGTGGCAGAGGTCCCCCCCCAAAGAAGAAAGTGCGTCTCAACTGTGCATGTGTAGGACCCACGGGATCCTGGGCATCCCTGGTTCATGCCAAAGGAGGGTTTTGGGCCCTCAGAGGGAAGCCCAAAGCTGCAGGAAGTCTTGAAAGGGGAGGTCGAGGCAACTTTGTGATGTGGAAGGAAGACAAAACTGGGCGGCAGAGGTCCCACCACGGGGGAAAGTGCCTCCCAGCAGCACATGCATGGGGGTGCCCCAGGTTGATGCCCACAGAATGCCTTGGGCCCACAGGGGCAGCCTAAAGCAGCAGGAAAGCTTGAAATGGGAGGTCGAGAGACCTTTGTGGTGTGAAAGGAAAAAAAGTTTGGCGTGGCAGATGTCCCCCCAATGGGCGAAAGTGCCAACCATATGAGCATGCGTGAGGCGCAGGGGATCCTCGGTGTCCCTGCTTTGTGCACCCAGCGCATCTCAGGCCCACGAGGGACTGCCCTAAGCATCAGGAGTGCTTGGAATTGGAGGTTGATACACCTGAGTGTTGTGGAAGGAAAAAAAAAACGGTGTGGCATAGGTCCTCCCTGAAAGCGAAGTGCCCCAGAACAACAAACGCATGGAGCACTGGGGATCCTGGGTGTCTCTGTTTTACACCCAGAGAGCATCTTGGGGATATGGGGTGAAGCCCAAAGCAGCAGGAAGGGTTCAAAGGGGAGGTAGAGGCACCTGTGTGGTGTGGAAGGAATAAAATGGCACAGCAGAGGTCCTCTCCAAGGTCAAAATAGCCCCCAACTGTGCATGCGTAGGGCCCAAGGGCTCCTGGGCTGCCCTGGTTGGCACCTCAGATCATCTCTGGCTCACGGAGGGCAGCCCAAAGCAGCAGGAAGCCTTGAAAGGAGAGGTCAAGGCAGTTGTGCTGTGTGAAAGGAAAAAAAAATGCAGCAGCAGAGGTCCCCCTACAGGAGAAAGTGCCTCACAACTTCTCACTCACGGTGTCCAGAAAATTCTGCTTGTCCCTACTTCGTGTTCACGGAGTGCCTCAGGCCCATGGAGGGTAGAGAAAGTGGAAGTAAGGCTTGAAAGCGGAAGTCGAAACATATGTGTTGTAAGGAAAGATAAAAAACGAGGCTGCAGAAGTGCTCCCACGGGCGAAAGTGCCTCCCAACAGTGCATGCACAGAGCCCAGGGAATCCTGGGCTTCCCTGGCTCATGCCCTCTAAGCCTCTCCAGCACAATGGGTCAGCCCAAGGTGACAAGAATGCTTGAAAGGGGAGGTCGAGGCCCCTGTGTTTTGTGGAATAAAAAACCACGGAGCTACAGAGGTCCCACCAACGGGCGAAAGTGCCTCCCAACTGTACAAGAACTACCCCCAGGGGATTGTGGGTATCCCTGTTCAGGCCCAAGGAGCATCTCGGGCCCACAGGGGACAGTCCAAAATGGCAGGAATGCATGAAAGGGAAGGTCAGGATACCTGTGTGGTGTGGAAGGAAATAAATATGGAATGGCGGAAGTCCCCCCAAGGGAGAAAGTACCTCCCAACTGTGCATGCGCTGGGTCCAGGGTTTCCTGTGCATCCCTAGTTCACACCCACGGTGCATCTCGTGGCCATCGGGGGCAGCCCAAAGTGGCAGGAAGGCTTGCAACGGGAGGTCGAGGCACCTCTGTGGTGTTGAAGGAAAAAAAATGCAAGGCAGAGGTCCTCCTCCACGGGCGAAAGTGCTCCCAAACGTGCATGCGCCAGGCTCAGGAGATCCTGGGTGTCCCTGGTTGGCATGTACGGTGCATCTCTGTCCCACGGGGGCAGACCAAAACGTCAGGAGGGCTTTAAAAGACAGGTCGAGGCACCAGTGTGGAGTGGAAGGAAATAAAAAACGGCGCAGGAAGGATCCCACACATGGGCAAAATTGCCTCCCACCACACATACGCAGGGCCCAGGGTATATGAAGCATCCTCCTTTGTGCCCATGTTGCATCTCGGACCCATGGGGGGCAGCCCAAAGTGTCAGGAAGTCTTGAAAGAGGAGGTCGAAGCACTTGTGTGGTGTCAAATGAAAAAAAAAAAAGTCCAAGGCAGAGGTCCCCCAACGGGATAAAGTGCCTCCCAACTGCACATTCACGGGGCCCAGGGGATCCTGCTTGTCCCTGCTTGCCTTCATGGAGTGTTTCAAGCCCACAGCGGGCAGATCAAAGCAGAAGTTAGGCTTCAGAGGGGAAGTCGAAGCACTTGTGTCATATGGAAAAAAATAACGGTGCAGCAGAGGTTCCCCAACGGGTGAAAATGCCTCTGAACCACGCGTGTGCAGAGCCCTCGGTATCCTTCTCTTCCCTGGTTCATGCCCACAAGGTGTATCGGGCCAAACGGGGGCAGCCCAAAGCGACAGGAAGGCTTGAATGGGAAGGAAGAGGCACCAGTGTGGTGTGGAAGGAAAAAAAACGGCGCGGCAGAGGTCCCCCCCACGGGCAAAAGTACCTTCTAACCATGCATGCACAGGTCCTAGGGTTTCCTGGGCATCGCAGTTTCACATCCAAGGAGGGTCTCAGGGCCACAGGGGCAACCTAAAGTGGCAGGAATACTGGAAAGGGGAAGTTGAGTCACATGTGTGGTGTGGAAAAATAATAATGGAGCGAAAGAAGTCCCCTCCACGGGAGAAACTGCCTCCCATCCACGCATGCGTGGGGCTCACGGGATCCTGAGCATCCCTTGTTCACTCCCATGGAGCATCTCGGGCCCACGGGGGCCAGCCTAAAGTGGCAGGAAGGCTTGATTGAAAGGGGAGGTAGAGGCACCTGTGTGGTGTGTAGGGAAAAAAATGCAATGTGGCAGAATTGCCCCACGGGCGAAATTGCCTTCCAACCGTGCATGCACCGGGCCCAGTGTACCCTGGGTGTCCCTAGTTCACACCAATGGAGCATCTCGGGCCTACGGAGAGCAGCGCAAAGCGGCAGGAACGCTTGAAAGGGGAGGTCGAGGCACCTATGACGTGTGAAAGGAAAAAAGAAACGGCGCAGCAGGGGTCCCACCAAAGACGAAAGTGCCTCCCAAACCAGCATGTGTGGGGCCCAGGACATCCTGGGCATCCTTGATTCATGCACCCAAGGTGTCTCGGGCCCATGGGGGTAGCCCAAAGCGGCAGGAAGTCATGAAATTGGAGGCCGAGGCACCTGAGTGTTGTGGAAGGAAAAAAAAAAACCACGGCAAAGTTCCCCCTTAAGGCGAAAGTGCCTCTCAACCACACACGAGTGGGGCCCAGGGCATCTGGTTGTCCCTGGTTCATGCCTAAGGAGTGGCTCGGCCTCGCAGGGGGCTGTCCAAATCGGGGGAAGCTTTGAAATAGGAGGTGGAGACACCTATGGAGTGTGGAAGGAAAAAAAAATACAGAGTGGCAGAAGTACCCCAAAGGGTGATAGTGCCTCCCAACGTCATATGTGCATGGCCCAGGGGATCCGCGTCATCCCTGATTCATGCACATGAAGTGTCTTGGGCCCAGAGGGGTCAGCCTAAAGCGGCAGGAAATCTTGAAAGGGGAAGTTGAGGCACCTGTGTGGTGTGGAAGGAAAAAAATACAGCATGGCAGACGTCCCCCCACAGAAGAAATTGCCTCCCAACTGTGCATATACGGGGCTCAGGGGTTACTGGGAGTCTTTGGGTCACACCCAAGGAGCATCTCAGGACCACACGGTGAGCCCAAAGTGGCAGGAAGGCTTGAAAGGGGAGGTTGAGGCACCTGTGTGGTGAGGAAGAAAAATAAAATGGCACAGCAGAGGACCCCCACGGGAGAAAGTGCCTCCCAAGCCTACATGCATGGAGCCTTGGGGATCCTGGGCATGCCAGGTTCTCACACACGGAGTGCTTCAGCCCACAGGGGCCAGCCCAAGGCAGCAGGAAGGCTTGAAAGGGGAGGTGCAGGCTCCAGTGTTGTGAAAAGAAAACATAAACGGAGAGGCAGAAGTCCCCCCAACATGGGGGAAAGTGCCACTTCTCTGCACCTGCCTGGGGCCCAGAGGACCCTGGGGGTCCCTTTTTCACCCCCAGGGAGCACCAAGGGCACACGGGGTCCAGCCCAAGGTGACAGGAAAGCTTGAAAGAGGAGGTGGAGGCACCTGTGTTGTGGAAGGTAAAAACAAATGGCGAAGCAGAGGTCCCACCCCAAGGGCTAAAGTGCCTCCCCAATACACACGTGTGGGGTGTAGGGGATCCTAGTGGTACCTGGTTAAGTCCATGGAGTGTCTCGGGCCCACGTGGGGCAGACCAAAACTGCAGGAATTCTTGAAAGGGGAGGTCGAGGCACCTGTGTGGTGTGGAAAGAAAAAAAAAGGCAGGGCAGGCAGTGATACCACCAGGGGAGAAACTGCCTCCCAACTGTGTGTGCATGTTGCCCGGTGGATCTGGGGCATCACTGATTCATGCCCATGGAGCATCTCATCCCCACACAAAGCAGCCCAAAGTGGCAGAAAGCCTTGAAATGGGAGGTTGAGGCAACTGTGTGGCATGGAAGGAAAAACAAAATGGCGTGACAGAGGTCCCCCCACGGCCTCCAAAATGAGCATGCACAGGGCTGAGGGTATCCTGTGCTTCTCTGGTTCTCACGCACGGAGCTTGGGGGGCCCATGAGAGGCAGCCGAAAGTGATAGGAAGGCTTCAAAGGGAAGGTGGAGTCACCTGTGTGGTGTGGAAGGAAGTAAACACGGCACGGCAGAGGTCCCTCCACTGGCAAAAGTGCTTTCCTACCTCTCATGCGTGGGGCCCAGGGTTTCCTGAGTGTCCCTGGTTCACAACTACGGAGGGTCTCTGGCCAACGAGGTGAAGCCCAAAGAGGCAGGAAGGCTTGATAGCGGAGGTCGAGGCACCTGTGTGGTGAGGAAGAAAAACACGGTGGGGCACATGACCCCCAAAGGCGAAAGTGCCTCCCAACAGTGCATGTGCGGGGCACAGGGGAACATGGGCATCCCTGGGTAGCACCCATGGAGAGACTCGCGCTCACGCATCAGCCAAAGGTGGCAGGAACACTTTAAAGGGGAAGTCGAGTCACCTGTTTTGTGGAAGGAAAGGAAAAATGGCGAAACAGAGGTCCCCCCCAATGGGCTAAAGAGTCTCACCACTGCAAATGCGTAGGGCCCAGGGGACACGGGGGGTCCCTGCTTCCCACTCACGCAGGGCATGGGGCACACGGGGGCCAGCCCAAGGAGACTGGAGGGCTTGAATGAGGAGGTGGAAGGCAGCTGTGTTGTGGAGCGAAAAAACAAAAGGCGAGGCAGAGCTCCGCTCCCCACGAGCAAAAGTGCTTCACCGCCGTACATGTGCGGGCCTGAGGGGAACTTGTGCATCCCTGGTTCACGCCTACCGGGAGTCTTGGGCCCATGAGGGGCGGCCTAAAGCGGCAGGAAGGCTTGGAAAATGAGGTCGAGGAAACTGTGTGCTGAGGAAGGAAAAAATTACGGTTCAACAGAGGTTCCCCAAACAGGTGAAAGTGCCTCCTAACCGCGCATGCCCAGGGCCCAGGGTATCTTTGGCATTTCTGTTTCATGCCCACTTTATGTCTCGGGCCCATGGGAGGCAGCCCAAAACGGCAGGAAATCTTGAAAGGGGAGGTCGAGGCACCTGTGTGGTGAAGAAGGAAAAAAAAGCGGCACAGCAGATGTCCCTTCACCGACGAAAGTGCTTTCCAACTGCAAACGCGTGGGGCCCAGAGGATCCTCGGCATCCCTGATTTGTGCCCATGGAGAATCTCGTTCCCATGGGGGGCAGCTCAAAGCGGCAGGAATGCTTGAAAGGGGAGGTCGATTCACCTGTGTGGTTAGGAATGAAAAGGAAACTGCAGGGCAGAGGTCATGCTCGTAGGCGAAAGTGCCTCCCAACCGCATATTTGCGGGGCCCAGGGGATATTGGACGTCCCTGATTCGCACCCACAGAGTGTCTGGGGCCCACAAGGGGCAGGCCAAAGCAGCAGGAAGGCATAAAACTGGAGGTAGAGGCCACTGTGTGTTGTGGAAGGAAAAAAATACGGCGTGGCCGAGGTGTCCCTCCGTGAGGAAGTTTTGAAACTCCCTCACAACCACACATGCGTGGGGCCCACGGTATCCTGGGCTTCCCTGATTCACACGTACAGAGCATCTCATGCCCACGCACACAGCCCAAAGCTGAAGGAAGTCTTGAAAGGGAACGTCAAGGCACCTGTGTAGTGTTTAAAGAAAAAACAAATGGTGGGGCAGAAACCCCCCCACGGGAGAAAATGCCTCCCAACCGTGCATGTGCAGGCCCTAGGGGATGCTGGTGGTCCCTGATTCATGCCCACAGATGGTCTCATGCCCACGGGGGCAGCCCAAAGTGGAGGGAAAGCTTGAAAGGTGAGGTCAAGACACCTGTGTTGTGAAAGGAAAAAAAGAAAGCATGGCAGAGGTCCACCCCATGGGCAAAAGTGCCTCCCAAACAAGCATGCTTAGGACCCAGGGTATCCTGGGCATCCCTGGTTCGTGCACCCAGAGCATCTCGGGCCCACGTGGGGCTGCCCAAAGTGGCAGTAAGGTTTGAAAGCGGAGGTCGAGGCACCTGTGTGTTGTGCAAGGGAAAAAAAAATGACAGCATAGGTCCCAACTAAAGGGGAAAGTGCCTCCCACTCGTGCTTTTGCGGGATGCAGGAGATTCTGAGCTTCCCTGGTTTGTGCTCACAGGGCATCTCGGGCCCACGTGGGCAACCCAAAGCGGCAGAAATGCTTGAAAAGGGAGGTCGAGGCATTTGTGTGGTGTGAAAGGAAAAAAAAAGCGCCGCGGCAGAGGTCCCCTCAAGGGAGAAACTGCCTTCCAACTGCTCATTCAAAATGCTCAGGGGATCCTGCTTGTCCCTGCTTCATATTCACAGAGTGTCTGAGGCCCCCGGGGGGCAGATCAAAACATAAATAAGACTTGAAAGGGGAAGTCGAGGCAACTGTGTGGTATGGAGGGAAAAAAATGGCAAGGCAGAGGTCCCCCCACGGGTGAAAGTGCCTCCCAACTGCTCATGTTGGGGCGCAGGGGATCCTGGGCTTCCCTGGTTCACGCCCACGAAGCGTCTCGGGCCCAACGGGGGTAGCCCAAGTGGGCAGGAATGCCTGAGAAGGGAGGTCGAGGCCCCTGTGTGTTGTGGAAGGAAAAATAATGGAGCCACAGATGTACCTCCAACGGGTGAAAGTGCCTCCCAACCGCACATTCAGTGAGCCCCCTGGATTCTGTGCCTCCTTGGATCAGGCTGAAGGAGAGTCTCGGGACCATGGGGGACAGCCGAAAGAGGCAGGAAATTTTAAAAAGTGATGTCGAGGCCCCTGTGCGGTGTGGATGAATAAAAATACAGCGCCCAAGAGGTCTCCCCCACAGGGAAAGTGTTACCAACCGCACATATGTGGGGCCCAGGGGATCCTGTGCGACCCTGCTTCATGCCTAGAGAGTGTCTCAGGCCCACGGGGGCCAGCTCAAAGCAGCAGTAAGTCTTCAAAGGGGAAGTCTAAGCACCTGTTTGGTACAGAAGGACAAAAAGTCACAGCAGAAGTTCCCCCCACAGGTGAAAGTGACTCCCTACTGGGCATGCGTGGGTTCCAGTGAATCCTGAGCACTCCTTGTTCACGCCCATGGAGAATTTGGGGCCCACAGGAGACAAGCCAAAGCGGCAGGAAGGATTGAAATGGGAGGTCGAGTGATCTGTGTGGTGTGGAAGGGAAAAAAAGAAACAGCACAGCAGATGTCCCCATACGCGTGAATCTGCCTCCCAACCACACAAGCATGGGGCCCCGGAGATCCTGGGTTTCCCTGTTTCGCACCCACAAAGTGTATCGGGCCAAAGGTGGGCAGCCCAAAGCAACAGAAACGCTTTAATGGGTAGGTCGTGGCACCTGGGTGGTGCGGAAGGAAAAAAGAAACGGCAAGACAGAGTTTCCCCACAAGGGCAAAAGTAACTCCCAACCGTGAATGTGTGGGGCCCAGAGGACACTGGGCATCCCTGTTTCTCACCCACAGAGCGTCTCGGGGCCATGGGGGCAGCCTAAAGTGGCAGGAAGCCTTGAATGGGGAGGTTGAGGCGCCTGTGCGGTGTGGAAAGACAAAAAAATGGCGCGGCTGATATCCGCCCCACGAGCAAAAGTGCCTCCAAAAAGAGCATTCTTGGGGCTCAGGGGATCCTGGGCATCCCTTATTCATGCCTATAGAATGTCGTGAGCCCATGGCAGCTGCCCAAAGCGGCAGGAACGTGAAAGTGGAGGTCGAGGCACCTGTGTGTTCTGGAAGGAAAAATACATGGCGTGGCATAGGTCCTCCCTAAATGACAAAGCGCCTCCTAACCACGCATCCATGAGACCCTGGGGCTCCCGGGCTTCCCCGTTTCAAACCCACGGAACATCTTTTGGTTATGGGGGGAAGCCCAAAGCAGCAGAATGGCTTCAAACGGGAGATAGAGGCACCTGTGTGATGTGGAAGGAAAAATAAACGGCACAGCAGAGGTCCTAACTACAGGCGAAATAGCCCCCATCCGCACATGCGCGGGGTCCAGGTGATCCTGGGCTACCCTGGTTGGCACCTTGGAGCATCTCAGGCTCATGGTGGGCAGTCTAAATCGACAGGAAGGCTTGAAATGGGAGATCAAGGCACTGGAGTGGTGTGAAAGGGAAAAAAATAACGTCGTGACAGAGGTCCACCTGCGGGAGAAAGTGCCTCCCAACTGCTCATTCGTGAGGTTCAGTGGATCCTGTGTGTCCCTGCTTCACATTCACGGAGTATCTCAGGAGCACGGTGTCAGCCCAAGGCGGCAGGAAGGCTTGAAAAGGGTGGTGGAATCACCTGTGTTTTGGAAGGAAAACACAAATGGCGAATCAGAAGTCCTCCCCAACGGATGAAGGAACCTCCCCACCGTGTTGGTGTGGGGCACAGAGGACCCTGGGGGTCCCTGGTTCTCACGCATGGAGTGCCTCGGGCCCATGGGGACAAGGACAAGGGGGCATGAAGGCTTGAAAGAGGAGGTGAAGGCATCTGTGTTGTGGAGGGGAAAAGCAAATAACGAGACAAATGCCCGCCCCCACGGGCCAAAGTGCTTCCCCACCGCACATGCGTGGGGCATGGGGATCCTGGAATCACTAGTTCACATGCACACAGAGTCTTGGGTCCATGGGGGTCAGCCCAAAGCGGAAGGAAAGCTTAAAATGGGAGGTCGAGTCACCTGGGTCTTGAGGAAGGAAAAAAATGGCGTGGCAGATGTCCCCCCACGGGTGAGAGTACGTTCCAACCACTCGTGTGGGGCACAGGTGGTCCTGGGCATCCCTGGTTCATGCCCATAGAGCGTCTCATGCCCACAGGGCAGCCCAGAGTGGAAGGACGTCTTGAAAGGGGGGGTAGAGACACCTGTGTGGTGGAAATGAAAGAAAAAGTGGTGCGGCAGAGGACCCCCTCAGGCGAATGTGCCTCCCAAACGAGCATGCACAGGTACCAGGCTATCCTTGGTGTCTCTAGTTCTCACACAGGGAGTGTCCCATAACCACGTAGGGCAGCCCAAAGCGGCAAAAAGTCTTGAAAGGGGAGGTCGAGTCACCTTGTGGTTAGGAAGGAAAAGAAAATGCCGTGGCAGAGGTCCCGACCACCAGCGAAAGTGCCTCCCAACTGCTCATGCTTGGGGCCCAGGGTACAGTGGACATCCCTGATTCGCACCCACGATGTGTCTGGGGCCCACACAGCGCAGGCCAATGCGGCAGGAAGGCTTGAAAGGGGACGTCGAGGCACCTGTGTGTTGTGGAAGGAAAAAAAAACGGCTCACAGAGGTCCCCACCACAGATGAAACTGTGTCCCAACTGCACATGCGTGAGGCCCAGGGGATCCTGAGCTTCCCTGGTTCATGCACACCGGGCGACTCAGGCCCATGCAGGCAGCCCATAGGGGAAGGAAGTCTTGATATGGAAGGTTGAGGCGCTTGTGTGGTGTTAAAGGAAAAAGAAACGGCGTGGTATATGTTCCCCCACAGGAGAAAGTGCCTCACGACCTCTCATTTGCGGGGCCTAGGGGATCCTGCGTGTCCCTCTTTCACGTTCATGGAGTGTCGCAGCCCACCGGGGGCAGATCGAAGCAGAAGTAAGACTTGAAAGGGGAAGTCAGGGCACCTGTCTTTTACGGAAGGAAAAAACAGTGGCACAGCAGAGGTCCCTCCAAGGGCGAACGTGTCTCCCAACCACACATTCTTCGGGCCCAGGGGATCCTGGGCTTCCCTGGTTCGTGCCCACGAAGCGTCTCAGGCCCAATGGGGCAGCCCAAGGTGGCACGAATGCTTGAAATTGGAGGTCGAGTCCCCTGTGTGTTGTGAGAGGAAAATAAAAACTGAACCACAGAGGTCCCCACAATGAGCAAAAGTGCCTCCCAAGCACGCATTCATTGTGTGCATCCCTGCTTCAGGCCCAAGCCGTGTCTTAGGTCCAAGGGGAACAGCCCCAAGTGGCAGGAAGATTTGAAATGTGAGGTGGAGACACCTGTGTGGTGTGGAAGGAAAAAAAAAAAAAAACGGTGCAACAGAGGACCCAACAAGGGGGAAAGCGCTCCCAACCACGTATATGTGGGGTCCAGGGGATCCTAGGTATCCCTGCTTCATGCCCTGTTTCACGCTGACAGAGCATCTCAGGTCCACTGGGGGCAGCCCAAAGCGGCAGGGAAGCTTGAAGTCAGAGGTCGAGGCACTTGTGTGGTGGTGAAAGGCAAAAAAAAACCGGTGTGGCCGAGTTCACCTCCACAGGAAATAATGTCTTGCAGCCACGCATGCACAGGGCTCAGGGTATCCTTGGCGTTCCTGTATTGCACCCGCGCAGTCTCGGGCACATGGGGGCAGCCAAAAGAGGCAGGAAGGCTTGAAATGGGAGCTCGAGGCACCTGTGTGGTGTAGAAAAAAAAATCCTTGGTTCATGCCTACGGAGCTTCTCAGACTGACAGCGGGGGCAACCCAATGTGGCAGGAAAGCTTGAAATTGGAGTTCAAGTCATCTGAGTGTTGCAGAAGGAAAAAAAAACTGTCATGGAATAGGTACCCCTTAAGGCGAAAGTGCCCCTCATCTGTGAATGTGCTTGGCCCAGGGGATCCTGGGTGTCCCTGGTTCCTGCAATACGGAGTGTCTCAGGCCGACAAGGGGCTGTCCAAGTTGAAGGAAGTCTTGAAATAGGAGGTGGAGGCACCTGTGTGGTGTGGAAGGAAAAAAGAAACAGCTTGCCAGAAGTGTCCCCAGGGGTGAAATTGCCTGACAACAGCACATGTGAGTGACCCAGTGGATATGGGGCATTGATGGTTCATGCCCACGCAGCATCTTGGACATGGGGGCAGTGCAAATCAGCAGGAAGCCTTGAAAGGGGAAGTCGAGGCACCTGTGTGGTGTGGAAGGAAAAAAATACGGCTCGTCAGACGTCCCTCCACAGAAGAAAGTGCCCCCAACCACGTATATGCGGGGCCCAGGGGTGCCTGAGCATCTTTGGTTCACACCCACGGATAGTCTCGCGCCCACAGGCGGTAGCCCAAAGTGGCAAGAAGACTTAAAAGTGGTGTTCGAGACACCTGTGTAGGAAGAAAAAAAAAAAAACAGCACACCAGAGGTCCCCCACTGGTGAAATTGCCTCCCATCCCCGCGTGTGCAGAGCCCTGGAGATCCAGGGCATCCCAGGTTCTCGCTCATGGAGTGCCTCAACCCACAGGGGCCAGACCAAGGTGGCAGGAGGGCTTGAAAGGGGAGGCGCAGGCTCCAGTGTTGTGAAAGGAAAACACAAACTGCGAGACAGAGGCACCCCCACAAGGGCGAAAGTGCCGTCCCACCGTACATGTGCAGGGCCCAGGAGACTCTGGGCATCCCTGATCCGTGCCCAAGGAGTGCCTCAGGCCCAAGGGGTCAGCCCAAGGTGGCAGAAATTCTTGAAAGGGGAGGTGGAGTCACCTGTGTTGTGGAAGGAAAACACAAATTGTGAATCAGAAGTCCCCACTAACGGGCAAAAGTGCCTTCCAACCACACATTTGCAGGGCCCTGGAGATCCTGCGTTTCCCTGTTTCACGCCCATGGAGCACCTCTGGCCTACGGGGGACAACCCAAAGTGGCAGGAAGGCTTGAAAGGGGAGGTTGAGGCACCTTTATGGTTTGAAAGGAAAAAACATGGCGTGGCAGGGGTCCCCCCCAAGGGTGGAAGGGCCTCCCAACCGCGCATGCGAGGGTCCCAGGTGATCCTAGGCATCCCTGGTTCTTGGGCACAGAGCATCTGAGGCCAATGTGGAGCAGCTCAAAGCGGCAGCAATGCTTCAAATGGGAGGTTGAGGAACCTGTTTGTTTTAGAAGGAAAACAAAATGGAGTGATAGAGGTCCCCCCCAAAGAAGAAAGTGCCTTTCAACCATGAATGCCTGGGGACCAGGGGATCCTGGGTAACCCTGGTTCGCACCCATGGAGGGTTTTAGGCCCACGAAAGGCAGCCCAAAGCGGCAGGTAGGCTTGAAATGGGAGGTCGAGTCACCTGTGTGGTGTGGAAGGAAAGAAAAAATGGCACGACAGAGGTCCCCCCCACGGACGAAAGTGCCTCCCAACTGCACATGCGTGGGGCCCAGGGAATCCTGGGCATCCCTGGTTCATGCCCACAAAGTGTTTCATGCCCACGGGGGGCAGTCTAAAGTGGCAGGAAGTCTTGAAAGGGGAGGTCGAAGCACGTGGGTGTTGTGGAAGGAAAAAAATTCGCGTGGCATAGGTCCCTCCTTAAGGCGAAAGTGCCTCGTAATCCCCCATGCACGGGGCCCTGGGGATCCCGGGCATCTCTTTTTCACACCCACGGAGTGTCTTGGGGACGTGGGGGGAAACCCAAAGCAGCAGGAAGGCTTCAAAGTGGAGGTCGAGGCACCTGTGTGGTTTGGAAGCAAAAAGTGGCACAAGAGCAGTGCTCCCCACAGGCGAAATAGCCCCCACCCTCGCATGCGCAGGGCCCAGGGGATCCTGGGCTTCCCTGGTTGGCCGGCTGGGAGCTTCTTGGGCTCACAGGGTGCAGCCCAAAGCGGCAGGCATCTTTGAAAAGGGAGGTCGAGGCACTTGTGTGGTGTGAAACAAAAAAAGACGCCACACCAGAGGTCCCCCTATGGGAGAAAGTGCCTCCTAAGAGCTCATTCGCGGGGCCCAGGTGATCCTGCGTGTCCCTGCTTCACATTCACGGAGTGTCTCAGGTCCAAAATGTGCAGATCAAAGCGGAAGTAAGGCTTGAATGGGGAAGTCAAGGCATCTGTGCGGTATGGAAGGAAAAAAAAAATGACGGGGCACAGTTTCCCCCTCGGGCGAAAGTGCCTCACAAATACTCTTGCATAGGGTCCAGGGGAGCCTGGAGTTCCCGGATTCATGGCCACAAAGCGACTCGTCCCCAAGGGGGGCAGCTTAATGAGGCAGGAATTCTTGAAAGGGGAGGTTGAGACCCCTGTGTGTTGTGGGAGAAAAAAAAAAGGAGCCCAGAGGTCCCCAGAACGGGAGAAAGTGCCTCCCAACCACACATTCACTGCACCAAGGGGATTATGGGCATCCCTGGTTCAGGTCCATGGAAAGTCTCATGCCCACGGTGGACAGCACAAAGTGGCAGGAACGTTTGAAAAATGAGGTCGAGTCACCTGTGTGGCGTGAAAGAAAGAAAAGCAGCACACCAGAGGTATCCACCACAGGCGAAAGTTATCCCAACAGCGCAAGTGCCAGGCACACGGTATCCAGGCCATCCCTCCTTCATGCCCACAGGATGTCTCGGGCCCACGGGGGGCTGCCCAAAGCGGCAGGACGCTTTGAAAGAGGAGGTCGAGGCACCTGTGTGTTGCGGAAGGGGGAAAAAAAATGGTGCACCAGAGGTGCCCACCAAATGCAAATGTGCCTCTCACCCAAGCAAGCGTGAGGCCCAGGGAATCCTGTTTGTCTCTGGTTCACGCCCACGGAGCTTCTGGGGCCCATGGGAGCAACCCAAAGCGGCAGGGAAGATTGAAAGTGGAGATCGAGGTATCTGTGTGGTATGGAAGGAAAAGAAAAAGGCACGGCAGAGGTACCCCAAGGGGTGAGAGTGCTCCCAATCGCGCATGCGCTGGTCACAGGAGCTACTGGGTGTCCCTGGTTGATGCCCATGTAGTGTCTCTGGCCCATGGGGGACAGCCAAAAATGGCAGGAATACTTCAAAGGGGAGCTCGAGGCACCAGTGTGGAGTAGAAGGAAATAAAAAAATGGCATGTGAGAGATGCCACTCTCGGGCGAAATTGCCTCCAACCACGCATTCTTGGGGCCCAGGGTATCCTGGGCATCCCTCCTTCATGCCCATATAGCGTCTCGGGCCCACGGGGGGCAGCCCAAAGCGACAAGAAGCCTTGAAAATGGAGGTCGATTCACCTGTGTTGCGTTGAAGGAAAAAAAAAAACATGGCACGACAGAGGTTTCACCCACTGATGAAAGTGCCTACCACTCTCGCATGCATGAGGCCCTGGGAATTCTGGGAATCCCTGTTTCTTGACCTTCGAGCATCTCAGGGTCATGGGGGCCAGCCCAAGGTGGCAGGAAGACTTGAAAGGGGAAGAGGCACCTCTGCTGTGGAAGGAAAACACAAATGCCGAGGCAGAGGTCCTGCCCAATGGCAAAAGTACCTATGCACCGTGAATGTACAGGGCCCAGGGGACTTTGGGCGTCCCTGATTCATGCCCACGGAGCACCTCAGGCCCTAGGGGGCCATCTCAAGGAGTCAGGAATGCTTGAAAGAGGAGGTGGAGGCACCTGTGTTATAGAAGGAAAAACCAAATGGCGATGCAGAGGTTCCCCCCACACAGGAGAAAATGCCTCCCAACTGCACATGCATGGGGTCTAGGGGATCCTGGGCGTCCCTCGTTCATGCTCACAGAGTGACTCGGGCCCACGTGGGGCAGCACAAAGGGGCAGGAATCCTTGAAAGCAGAGATGCAGGCACTTGTGTGGTGGTGAAAGGAAAAAAAATGGCGCGGCCAGGTCCCCCAGACATGCAAAACTGCCTCCCAACCACGGATATGTGGGGCCCAGGGGATCCTTGGCATCCCTGGTTTGCACCCTCGCAGAGTCTCAGGCCCATGGAGGGCAGACAAAAGTGGCAAGTAGTCTTGAAAAGGGAGGTCTAGGCACCTGAGTGGTGGAAAGGTAAAAAAAAAAAAAAAAAAAAAAAAACAGCACGGCAAAGGTCCACCCACAGGCGAAGCTGCCTCCTAAAAGAGCATGCACACAGCCAAGGGGACTTTGACCATCACTGTTTCACGCCCAAGGGGCGTCTCATGCCCAGACGGGACACGCTAAAGCAGCAGGAAGTCTTGAAAGGGAGGGTTGAGGCGAGTGTGTGCTATGGAAGTAAATAAATATGGCATGGCAGATGTCCCCCCATGGGCGAAAATGCCTCCCAACTGCGCATGCGTGGAGCCCAGGGTTTCCTGGGAGTCCCTGGTTCACACTCACAGAGTATATCGGGCCCACAGGGGGCAGACCAAAGTGGCAGGAAGGCTTGAAAGGGGAGGTTGAGGCACCTGTGTGTTGTGGAACGAAAAAAATGGCGCAACATAGGTCCCCCGTAAAGGGGAAAGTGCCTCTCAACCGCGCATGTGCAGATCCCAGGGGATACTGGGCATCCCTAGTTCATACCTACGGAGTGACTCGGGCCCACGGGGCGCAGTCCAAATCGGAGAAAGGCTTGAAATAAAAGGTGGAAGCACCTATGTGGTGTAGAAGGAAAAAAAAAAAAACAAAAAAAGGCCTGGCAGAGGTCACCCCCACGGGTGAAAGTGCCCCCCATCCACGGATGCGCGGGTCCCAGAGCATCCGGCGCATCACTTATTCTTGCCCATGGAGAGTTTCAGGCCAACGGGAGCATCCCAAAGCGGCAAGAAGGCTTGAAAAGGGAGGTCGAGGCACCTGCAATGTGTGGAAGGAGAAAAGAACCGCATGGCAGAGGTACGCCCAAGGGAGAAAGTGCCTCCGAAATACGCATGCCCATGGCCCAGGGGATCTGCGGCATCACTGCTTCATGCCCAAGGAGAGCCTCAGGCCCATGGGGTGGCAGCCCAAAGCAACAAGAATTCTTGAAAGGGGAAGTCGAGGCACCTGTGTGGTGTGGAAGAAAAAAAATATGGTGTGGCAGACGTCCCCCCACAGGAGAAAGTCCCTCCCCACTATGCATATGTGGAGCCCAGGGGATCCTGGGCATCCTCGTTTCACACTAACGGAGCATCTCGAGCCCACAGGGGGCATCCCAAAGCAGCAGAAATGTTTGAAAGGTGAGTTCAAGGCACCTGTGTGTTGAGGAGGAAAAAACAAACGGAACATCAGAGGTCCCCAAGAGTGAAAGTGCGACCCAACTGCGCATGCTTGGAGACCTGGGGATCCTGGTTTTCCCAAGTTCTCATCCATGGAGTGCCTTGGCCCCTGGGGGCCAGCCCAAGGCGGCAGGAAGGCTTGAATTTGGAGGTGCAGGCTCCAGTGCTGTTAAAAGAAAACAAAACCGGCAAGGCACAGGCTCCCCCACCAACTGGCAAAAGTGTCTCCCCACTGCACATGCGCAAGGCCAAGGGGACCCTGGTCATCCCTGGTTAGCACCCATGGAGTGGCTCGGAGCCACGGGGTCAGCATAAGGCAGCAGGAAGTCTTGAAATGGGAGGTGTAGTCACCTGTGTTGTAGAAGGAAAACACAAATGGTGAATCAGAGATCCCCCAAACGGGTGATGGCGCCTCCCCACCATGCATGCATGGGTCCCAGGAACACTGCAGGTCCCTTTTTCGAACACATGGTGTGCCTCAAACCCACGGGGACCAGCCGAAGATGGCAGGAAGTCTTGAAATAGGAGGTTCCTGTGTTGTGGAAGGAAAAAACAAACGGCGGGGCAGAGGTTCCCCCTGCCACAACGTGGGGAAGTGCATCTCCACCAGGCATGCACGGGGCCTACGGGATCCCGAGCATCCCTGGTTCATGCCCACACAGCGTCTCAGCCCCACGTGGAGTAGCCCAAAGCGGCAGGAAAGCTTGAAAGCGGAGGTTGAGACATTGTGTGGTGGTGAAAGTAAAAAAAAAACGGCACGGCCAAAGTCCCCACCACAGGCAAAAAGCCTCCCAACCACGCATGTGCTGGGCCCAGGGGATCCTGGGCTTCCCTCGTTCACAACAACTCAGAGTCTCAGGCCCACGGGGGGGCAGCCGAAAGCGGCAGGTAATCTTGAAAGGAGAGGTCCAGGCACCAGTGTGGTGTGGAAAAAAATGGCACTCAGAATTCCCCCCCACGGGAGAAACTGCCTCCCAACCGCACATGCGCATGGCCCATGGGATCCAGTGCGTCCCTTGTTCATGCCCACGGAGCATTTCAGGCCCAAGGGGGACAGCCCAAATCTGCAGGAAGGCTTGAAAGGGGAGATCAAGGCACCTGTGTCTTGGAAACGAAAAGAAAACTGGGTGGCAGAGGTCCACCCACGGGTGAAATTGCCTACCAAACGAGCATGAGCGGGGCCCAGGGTTTCCTGGGAATTCCTGGTTCACGCCCATGGAGTGTCTCAGGCCCATGGGGTGCAGGCAAAATCGGCAGGAAGGTTTGAAAGGGGAGGTCGAGGCACCTGTATGGCTAGGAAGGAAAAGAAAATGGCGTGGCAGAGGTCTCGCCCACAGGTGAAAGCTCCTCCCAACCGTGCATGTGTGGGGACCAGGGGATCCTCAGCGTCCGTGGTTCATGTCCACGGTGCATCTGGGGCCCACGAGGGGCAGGCCAAAGCAGGAGGAAGGCTTGAAAGGGAAGGTCGAGGCACCAGTGTGGTGAGGAAGGAAAAAAAAACGGTGTGGCAGATGTGCCCCCACAGGCAAAAGCGCTTCCAACTACGCCTCTGTGGGGCACAGGGGACCATGGGCATCCCTGTGTAGCACCATGGAGTGGCTAGGGCCAACGGGGTCAGTCCAAAGTGGCAGGAAGTTTTGAAAGAGGAGGTGAAGTCACCTGTGTTCTGGAAAGGAAAAACGAATGGCGAGGCAGATGTCCGCCCTCAACAGGCAAAGTGCCTCCCCACCGTGCATGTGTGGGGCCTAGGGGATCCTGGGCATGCCTGGTTCAGACCCTCAGAGAGACTTGTGCCCAAGGGGTGCATCTGAAAAAAGCTGAAAGGCTTGAAATTCAAGGTTGAATCACCTGAGTGTTGTGGAAGGAAAAATAAATGGCCCGGAATAGGTCCCCCTTAAGGCGAAAGTGCCTCTCAACTGCGTATGCCCGGGGCCCAGGCGATCCTGGGCATCCCTGATTTGTGCCTGCGGAATGTCTCATGCCCACAGTGGGGTTTCCAAATCGGAGGAAGGCTTGAAATAGGAGGTGTAGGTACTTGTGTGGTGTGGAAGAAAAACAAACCAGCGTGGCAGAAGTAGTCCCAGGCGCGAAAGTGCCTCCCAACTGCACATGTGCGTGGCCCAGGTGATGCAGGGCGTCGCTGGTTCATTCCCCCGGAGCATCTCGGGCTCAGGGGTGGCAGCACAAAGTGGCAGGAAGGCTTGAAAGGGGAAGTCGAGGCACCTGTGTGATGTGGAAGGAAAAAAAACACGGCGGAGCAACGTTCCCCCAAAGACGAAAATGTCTCCCAACTGGGCATACGCGAGGCCCAGGGGTTATTGGGCATCTTTATTTCATGCCCATGGAGCATCTCACGCCCACAGAGGGTAGCCCAAAGCGGCAAGAAGACACAGGTGATTCCACCTCCCCTTTCAAGACTTCCTGCCTCCTTGTGCTGACCCCATGGGCCCGAACCACTCCATGGGTGCTAAACAGGCATGCCCAAAGTCCCCTGGGCCCCCTGCATTCACGGTGGGGAGGCACTTTCGCCCTTGGGGGGAACTCTGCCTCGTTGTTTATGTTTTCCTTCCACAACACAGGTGCCTCCACCTCCGCTTTCAAGGCTTCCTGCTACCTTGGACTGGACCCCGTGGGCCCAAGGCACTCCTTGGCCATGGAACTAGGATGCCCAGAGTCCCCTGAGCCCCTTGCATGTGAGATGGGGAGGCACTTTCTCCCGTGTTGGGGGGACCTCTGCCTCACTGTTTGTGTTTCCCTTTCACAACATTGGAGCCTGCACCTCCCATTTCAAGCCTTCCTGCCGCTTTGGGTTTGCACCTGTGGGCCAAAGCTCTCCATGTGTGAGAACCTGGGATGCCCCAGATCCCCAGGGCTCTGCGCATACACGGTTGGGAGGCACTTTGGTCTGTGGAGGGACGTCTGCCGTGCTGTATTTTTTTCCTTCCACACCACAGAGGTGCCTCGACTTCACCTTTCAGGCATTCCTGACGCTTTGGGCTAGCCCCTCTGGCACGAGACCCTTTTTAGGCGTGAACCAGTGATATCCCAGATCCCCTGGGCCACGGACATGCATGGATGGGAGGCATTTTCACCCCTGCTTGTACTTCTGCCAAGCCGTTTTTTTTTTTTTTTTCCTTCCACACCACACAGGTGCCCCCACCTCCTATTTCCACACTTCCTCGGATTTAGACAGACACCCGTGGTCCTGAGACACTCCGTAGGCACGAATCAGGGATGCCCAGGATACCCTGGCCCTGCACATGCGCGGTTGAGATGCACTTTCGCCTTTAGTGGGACCTATGCCGTGCCATTTTTTTTTTTTTTTTAACCTTCCACAACACTGAGGTGCCTCGACCTCCAATTTCAAGCCTTCCTGCCGCCTTGGGATGCTCCCCATAGGCTCAAGACACTCCGTAGGCAGGAACCAGGGATGTCCAGGGTCCCCTGGGCTGTGCGAATATGCAGTTAAAAGGCATTTTCGGCTTTGGTGGGGACCAATGCCGCTTCATTTATTCTTTCTTCCACAACACACAAGTGCCTCTACCTCCCCTTTCAAATTTCCTGCAGCTTTGGGCTGCCACCGTGGGCCTGAGATGCTCTGGGTGCATGAATCAGGGAGGCCCAGGATGCCGTGGGCCCCCAGCATGCTCGTTTGGGGGCTACTTTCGCCTGGGGGGGACCTCTGCTGTGTCATTCTTTTTCCTTTCACACCACACAGGTGCCTCCACCTCCCCTTTGAAGACTTACTGCCGCTTTGGGCTGCCCCCAGTGGGCCCAAGATGATCGATGGGTGTGAACTAGGGACAGTGCGGATACCCTGGGCCCCATGAAAGCTCGTTTGGAAGGCACTTTCACTCTTGGTGGTCCTCTGCCGCAGCGTTTTTTTTTCCTTTCCACCACACAGGTGCCTCGACCTCCCATTTCAAGCCTTTCTGCCGCTTTGGGCTGCACCCCTTGGGTATAAGATGCTCTGTGGGCATGAACGAGGGATACCCAGGATCCCCTAGGCCCCACTCATGCATGGTTGGGAGGAAGTTTCTCCCGTGGGTTGGACTTCTGACGCGAAGTTTTGTTTGTTTGTTTGTTTGCACACCACACAGGAGCCTCAACCTGTGAAGGAAGTTTCAAGACTTCCTTCCGCTTTGCGCTGCCCGCGTGGGCCTGAGGCACCCTGTACACGTGAACTAGGAAAGCCCATGATCCCCTGGGCCCTATACGTGCCTGGTTGGGAGGGATTTTCGCCCGTGGGGGGACCTCTGATGCGTTATTTTTTTATTCCTTCCCCACCACACAGGTGTCTCAAACTAACTTTTCAAGAATTCCTGCCGCTTTGCACTGCCACCCGTGGGCATGAGATGGTGCGTTGGTGCCAACAAGGGAGGCCCAGGGTCCCTGAAGCCCTGCTCGTGCATGGTTGGGAAGCACTTTCACTTGTGGTGGGGAGCTCTATTACGCCTTAGTTTTTTTCCTTCCTCACCACATATGTGCCTCGACCTGTTTCCAAGACATCCTACCCCTTTGGACTGCCCCCCGTGGGCCCAAGACTATCCGTGAGCATGAATCAGGGATGCCCAGGATCCCCTAGGCCACGTGCAAGCGTGGTGGGGAGGCATTCTCCCCCGTGGAGCAGACGTTTTCCTCGCAATTTGTTTTTTCCCTGTACAACACAGGTGCCTTTACCTCGTCTTTTAAGCCCTCCTACCACCTTGAGCTGGCCCTCGTGGGCCCGAGGCACTTCGTGGGTGTGAACCAGGGACACCCATGGTCCTCTGGGCACCATGCACGCGCGGTTAGGAGGCTCTTTCACCCGTTGGGGGGGACCTCTGTGTTGTCATTTGTGTTTTCCTTCCACAACACAGGTGACTCCACCTCCACTTTGAAGTCTTCCTGCCGCCTTGGGCTGACCCCATGGGCCCAAGCCACTCCATGGGTGCTGCTCAGGGATGCCATGGTCCCCTGTGCCCCACACACACGTGGTTGGAAGGCACTTTATCCCATGGGGGGACATCTGCCCCACTGTTTTTTTTCCTCCGTGGGCGTGAACCAGGGATGCCCAGGATCCCCGTGTCGCCGTGCATGCTCATTTGGGAGGCACTTTCATCCGTTGGGGGACCTCTACCATGCCGTATTTTGTTCCTTCCACATCACACAGGTGACTCGACCTCCCTTTTCGAGATTTCCTGCCGCTTTGGAATGCCCCCCATGGGCCTGAGACACTCTGTAGGTGAGAATAAGGGATGCCCAGGATCCCATTGGCCCTGCTCATTCGCAGTTGAGAGGCAGTTTCTCCCTTGGGGGGGGTCTTCTGAAGTGCCATTTTTTTTTCCACACCACACATTTTCCTCGACCTCCCCTTTCAAGAATTCCTGCCACTTTTGGCTGCCCCCTATGGGCCCGAGACTCTGTGTCGGTGTGAAACGGGATATCCAGGATTTGCCTCGGACTTGTGTGTGCACGACTGGGAGGCACTTTTGCCCGTGGTTGGGACCTCTGTCGCGAAGTACTTTTTTCCTTACTCACCACACAGGTGCCTCAACCTCACTTCCAAGCCTTCCTGCTACTTTTGGCTGCTCCCTGTGAGCCTCAGAATCTGCGTCCTATGAACCTGGGACGCCCAGGATCCCCTGGGCCTGTCGCAAGTGCGGTTGGGAGGCACTTTTGCTGTGGGAGGGGGATGTCGGCCGTGCTGTTTGTCTTTCCTTTCACCACCACACAAGTGCCTCAACCTCCACTTTCAAGCATTTCTGCCACTTTGGTCTGTGCCTTGTGGGCTTGAGACACCTGTGGGTGCGAAACAGGGAATCCCAGGATTCCCTGGGCCCTGCTTTTGTGTGGTTGGGGGGCACTTTCGCCTGTTGGGGGATGTCTGCAGCACCGTACTTTTTTCCTTGCACACCACACAAGTGCCTCGACTTCCCCTTTCAAGACTTCCTGCCCCTTTGGGCTGCCCACATGGGTCCGAGACGTTACTTGGGCATGAAGCAGTGATGCACCGGATCCCATGGGCCATGCATATATGCGGTTGGGAGACAGTTTCGCACCTTGGGTAACACTGCCATGCCGTTTTTTTTCCTTCCACATGACACAGGTGCCTCGACCTCCCCTTTCAAGCCTTCCTGATGCTTTGAGTTGCCCCACGTTGGCACTAGACGCTCTCTGGGCATGAACTGGGGACACCCAGGAGCCCCTCCACCCTACGCATGTGCATTGGGGAGCCACTATCGCCCCCGTGGGGTGGGACCTATGCATTGCCATTTGTTTTTTCCTTCCACAGCACAGGTGCCTACACCTCCTCTTTCAAGCCTTCCTCCCACCTTGGGCTGGCCGCTGAAGGCCCGAGACCCTCTTTGCGTGTGAAACAAGGAACCACAGGATACGCTGGGCCCCACGCATGCGAGGTTGGGTGGCTATTTCTCCCGTTGTGGGGGAACTATGATTCGCCATTTATGTTTTTCTTCCACAACACAGGTAACTCCATCTCACCTTTGAAGACTTCCTGCCTCCTTGTGGTGACCCTGTGGGCCCGAGCCACTCCGTGGGTGCTAACCAGTGATGCCCAAACTCCCTTGGGCCCCATGCATGCGCTGTGGGGAGGCACTTTCGCCCATGGGTGGGGACCTCTGCCTCTCCATTTGTTTTCCTTCCACAACACAGGTGGTTCCACCTACCATTTGAAGGCTTCCTGCCGCCTTTGGTAGGACCACGCAGGCCCGAGGCACTCCTTGGGCATGGAACAGGGACACCCAGATTCCCCTGGGTCCCATTCATGCACAGTTGGTAGGCATTTTCGCCCATGTTTGGGGGAAAATTGCCTTCCCGTTTGTTTTCCTTTCTCAACTCTGGAGCCTGCACCTCCCCATTCAACACTTCCCACCGCCTGGGGCTAACTGCTGTGGACCGAAGCACTCCGTGTGTGAGAACCTGGGAATCCCAGGATCCCCACGGCTCCAGGCATGTGCTGTTGGGAAGCACTTTCGTCTGTTGGGTGATGTCTGCCGCGCCGTATTTTTTTCTTTCCACACCACACAGGAGCCACTACTTCCCCTTTCAAGCATTCCTGCCGCTTTGGGCTGCCCCCTCTGGCACGAGACGCTTTGTGGGCATGAACCAGTGATGCCCCAGATACTCTGAGCCAAGCACCTGCATGGCTGGGAGGCATTTTCTCCCCTGGGGGTACTTTTGCCACACCGTTTTTTTCTCTTCCACACCACTCTGGTGCCCCCATCTCCTATTTCAAGACTTCCTCCGATTTTGACAGCCCACTGTGGGCCCGAGACACTCCATGGCCATGAAACAGGGATGCCCAGGATCCCTTGTGCCTCGCACATGTGCGGTTGGGAGGCACCTTCGCCCTTGGGGGGGACCTCTGCCACGCCGTATTTTGTTCCTTCCACCCCACACGGATGACTCGACCTCCCATTTCAAGCCTTCCAGCTGCTTTGGGTGTCTCCCCTTGGGCCTGAGACACCTTGTTGGAGGAAACCACAGATGCCCAGGTTCCCCTGGGCCCCAGGCATGTGCAATTGCTATGGATTTTGGCCCGTTGTGGGGGACCTCGGCTGCACAGTTTTTTCGTCCTCCCGCGGAACACAGGTGCCTCAACCTCCCGTTTCAAGCCTTCTTGCCGCTTTAGGCTGCCCCCTTGTGGGCCCAAGGCACTCCAGCGGCATGAACCAGTGGCGCCTAGGATCCTCTGGGCCCTGTGCATGCACGGTTTGGAGGCACTTTCTTCCGTGGGGAGCCTTTGCCGTGCCATTTTTTTTCCTTCCACACCAAGCAGGTGACTCTACCTCCCTTTTCAAGCCTTCCTGTCGCTTTGGGCTGCTCCCCGTGGGCCTGAAACCCTCCATGGGCATGAAGCAGGGATGTCCATGTTCTGCTGGATCCCATGCATGTGTGGTTGAGAGGCACTTTCGTCTTAGGGGGAACCTCTGCCACGCCATTTTCTTTTCATTCCACAACAAACATTTGCCTCGACTTCCCCTTTCAAGCCTTACTTGTGCTTTGATCTGCCCTCTGTGAGCCTAAGACACTCTGTGAATGCGAAGCAGGGACATGCAAGATCCCCTGGGACCCTGGCATGAGCGATTGGGAGGCACTTTCCCCTTTGGGGGGACCTCTGCCATGCCATGTTTTTCTTTTTCTTCCACACCACACAGGTGCCTCAATCTCCCCATTCAAGACTTCCTGCCGCTTTGGGCTGCCCCCTTTTGGCCTGATATGCTTTGTGGGCACGAATCAGGAAAGTCCAGGATCCCCAGACTTGCGGGCATGCGTGGTTGGAGACACTTTCGCACCTTGTTGGACCTTTGCTGTGCCAATATTTTTTCCTTCCACACCACACAGATGCCTCGGCTTCCCCTTTCAACCCTTACTGCCACTTTGAGTTGCACCCCGTGGACCTACGACGCTCTCTGGGCGTGAAGCAAGGATGCCCAGAATTCCCTGCACCTCTGGCATGCCCAGTTGGCAGGCACTTTCACCCGTGGGGGGACATCTGCCGCACCATTTTTTTTTTCCTTTCACACCACATAAGTGTCTCATCCTCCCATTACAAGCTTTCCTGCCGCTTTGGGCTGCCACCCATGAGCCCAAGATGCTCCAAGGGCAAAAATCAGGGACCAGGAACCCCTGGGTCCCGCACATCTGCCATTGGGAGCACTTTCCCTCATGGGGGGCACCTCTGGCGCACTGTTTTTTTTTTTTTTTTATTCCATACCTCTCAGGTGCCTCGACTTTTTCTTTCAAGGCTTATTTATGCTTTTATCTCCCCACATGAGCCTGAGACACTCCGAGAAAGTGAAGTAGGGACACGCAGGATTCCCTGGGTCCCACAAATGAGTGGTTGGGAGGAACTTTCTCCCGTGTGGGGACCTCTGCCACAGCATTTTTTTTTTCCTTTCACACCACACAAGTACCTCGACCTCCCCTTTCAAGGATTCTTGCCGCTTTGGGCTGCCCTCCGTGGAGCCAAGAAACTGCATGCAAGAAAAAGGGATGCCCAGGATTCCCTGGGCCACACACTTGCGCGGTTGGGGGCCTATTTCGCCCATGGGGAGGACCTCTGCTATGCCTTTTTTCTTCCTTCCACACCATACAGTTTCCTCGACCTCTAATTTGAAGGCTTCCTGCTGCTTTGGGCTTCTCCCCATTTCCCCAAGACACTCCTTGTGTGTCAAACAGGGACGCCCACGATCCCCAGGGCCCCTTGTATGCGCTTTTAGGAGGCACTTTCGCCTTCAGGGAGGACGTATGCCACGCCATTTTTTTTTCCACAACACTAAGGTCCCTCGACCTCCAATTTCAAGCAATACTGCTGCCTTGGGCTGCCCCCTGTGGGCCCGAGATGCTCTGTAGGCACGAAGCAGGGAAGCCCAGGATCTCCTAGGCCCCGTGCATGCAGGGGTGAGAGGCACATTCGCATTTGGGGGTACTATGCCGCGTCACTTTTTTTCCTTCGACAACACACAGGTGTCTTGAAGACCTCCCTTTCAAACCTTCCTGCCGCTTTGGCAGCCCCCCGTGGGTCTGAGATGCTCTGGGTACACAAACCAGAGGGTCTCAGGATTCCCTGGGCCCTGCACATGTGCCGTTGTGAGGCACTTTCGCCCATAGGGGGACATCTGCCAACCCACTTTTTTTTCCTTCCTCACCACACCAGTGACTCAACCTTCCCTTTCAAGCCTTCCTGTCACTTTGGGCTGCCCCCCATGACCCCAAGACAGTCCGTGGGTGTGAACTAGGGATGCCAAGGATCCCCTTGGCCCCACGCATGCTTGTTTGGGAGGCACTTTCTCCTGTGGGGGGACCTCTGCCGTGACATTTTTTTCCACCACATAGGTGCCTTGACCTCTCCTTTCACGCCTTCTTGCAATTTTGGGCCGACCCCATCGGGATAAGATGATCTCTGGGCACGAATCAGGGCTGCCCAAGATCCACTGCACCCTGTAGGCTGGAGACTCTGAATGGGCGAGAACAAGGGATGCCCAGAATTCCCTGGGCCCCACGATGCACGTCCGGGAGGCACTTTTTCCTGTTGAGGGAACTTAGCTGCGCTGTTTTTTGTTCTTTCACCACCACACAAATGCCTGGATGTCTGCTGCTCCGCCATTTTTTTTCTTCCTCACCACACAGGTGCCTCAACCTCCCTTTTCAAGCCTTCTGGCCGCTTTGGGCTGCCCCCTGTGGACCCGAGGGGCTCCTTGGACATGAAAGGAAGATGCCCAGGACCCCCTGGGCCCCACATTTTGCGTTTGGAAGGCACTTTCGCCTGTGGGAGGACGTGTGCCACACTGTATTTTTTTCCTTCCACACCACATAGGTGCCTCTATTTCCCCTTTCAATACTTCCTGCCACTTTGGGCTACCTCTGTGGCCCTGAGATGCTCTGTGGGTGTGAAACAGGGATGTCCAGTATACCCTGGGACCCATGCATGCACGGTTGGAAGCACTTTTGCCCATGCGAAGGACCTCTCGCGTGCAGTTTTTTTATCCTTCCACACCACACAGGTGCTTCTACCTCACCTTTCAAGCCTTCCTGCCACCTGGAGCTGTCCCCCGTGGGCCCGAGACACTCCTTGGGCCCGAACCAGGGATGCCTACAATTGCCGGGTGCAGTGAATGCGTGGTTGGGAGGCACTTTCGCCATTGGGGGGGACCTCCTCTGAGCTGTGTTTTTTTCCTTTCAAACAACAAAGGTGCCTCCACCTCCCCTTTCAAGCTTACCTGCCGCCTTGTACTATCCCACTTGGGCCTGAAACCCTTCGTGGGCTTGAACCACCGAAGTCCAGGATCCCCAGGGCCCTCTGTGTGCATGCTCTGGATGCAGTTTCGCCCTTTGGGGGAAACTCTGTCTCGCCATATTTTTTCCTTCCTCACCAAACAGGTGCCTCGACCTCACTTTCCAAGACTTCCTGTCACTATGGGCTATCCCCCACGGGCCCAAAACTCTCCATGTGCATGAACTGTGGATGTCCAGGATTTCCTCAGCCCTGTGCATGTACGTTGGTGAGGCACTTTCACCCATGGGGGTACCTCTGCCTCACCGTTTTGTTTTTTTTTAACCTCCACAACACAGGTGTCTTCACCTCCTCTTTCAAGTCTTCCTGCCACCTTGGGCTGGACTCGTGTGCCCGATATCCTCTGGGGGTGTGAACTGGGGACCCCCAGGGTCTCCTGTGCCTCATGCACGCATGGTGGGGAGTCTCTTTCACCCTTTGGTGGGCACTGATTCATGATTTGTGTTTTTCTTCCATAACACAGGTGACTCCACTTCCCCTTTCAAGATTTCTTGCCACCTTGGGTTGACTCCGTGGGCCAGAGACACTGCATGGGTCCTATCCAGGGATGCCCATGGTCCCCTGTGCCCCACACACGTGCTGTTGTGAGACACTTTTGCCCGCGGGTGGCATCTGCTGCATAGTTTTTTTCCCTTCCTCAACACATAAGTGCCTCGACCTACACTTTCAAACCTTCCTGCCGGTTTGGGCTGCACCGCTTTGGCCTGAGACCTCCAAGGGCATGAACCAGAGAAGTCCAGGAAACCACACATGCACAGTTGGAGGCACTTGCCCTCCTGGGCCGACCTCTGCCGCGCCATTTTTTTTTCTTTCCATCACACAGGTGTCTTGACTTCCCCATTCAATGTTTTCTGCCTCTTTGGGCTGCCACCTGTGGGGATGAGATGCACTTTGGGCATGAAACAGGGACGCTAGAATCCCCTGCACCCAGCACATGCATGGCTGGTTGGCACTTTCACCCGTAGGGGGATCTCTGCCACGCCGTATTTTGCTCCTTCCCCACCACACAGATACCTCAACCACCCCATTCAATCCTTCCTGACGCTTTGGGTTGTCCCTTGTGTTCCCGAGATGCTCCAAGGACACGAATCAGAGAAGACTAGGATTCTCTGAGACCTGCGCATGTGCGGTTGGGAGGCATTTTTGCCTGTGTGGAGACTTCAGCCACGCCGTTTTTTTCCTTTCACCACCACACAAGTGCCTCGATCTCTGCTTTCAAGACTTCTTGCCAGTTTGGCCTATCCGCAGTGGACTTGAGACGCTCTGTCAGCGTGAAACAGGGACACCTAGGATCCCATCGGCACCATGCATGCTCAGTTGGGAGGCATGTTCGCCCATGGGCGGGACCTCTGCTGCTCCATTTTCTTTTCCTTCCTCACCACACAGGTGACGCGACCTCCCCTTTCAAGCCTTCCTGCCACTTTGCGCTGCCCTGCGTGGGCCCATGAAACTCCATGAGAATGAAAAAGGGACTATGAGGATCCCTTGGGCCATGCACATGCACGATTGGGAGACACTTTGCCCATGTGGTGACTACTGCCGTGCCATTTTTTTTCCTTAAACACCACACGGGTGCCTCGACCTCCCCTTTCAAACCTTCCTGCCACTTTGGGTTGCCCCCGTAGGCCTGAGATGCTCTGTGGTCATGAACCAGGGATGCCCAGTATTCCCTGGGACCCACGCATACTTGGTTGGGAGTCACTTTTGCCTGGGGGGGAGGTGACCTCGGCAATGACGTTTTTTTTTTCCTTCCACACCACACAGGTGACTTGACCTCCCCTTACAAGCATTCCTGCTGCTTTCAGCTGCACCCCGTGGGCCTGAGACACTCTGTGGGTGTGAAGCAGGGACACCCAGGATCCCCAGGGCCATGCGCATGAGCAGTTGGATGGCACTTTTGCCCCTTAGGGGACCTCGTCCTTGCCGTTTTTTGTTTCTTTTCCACCACACAGGTGCGTCGACCTCCCAATTCAAGACTACCTGCTGCTTTAGGTTGCCTCCTGTGGGCCTGAAATGATGGGTGTGAAACAGGGATGTCCATATTCTCCTGGGCTTCATGCATGCAAGTTTTAGAGCCACTTTCCTCTTTGGGGGTGATCTCTGCCATACAATTATGTTTTCCTTCCACAACTAACAGGTTCCTCGACCTCCCATTTCAAGCCTTCCTGCCCCTTTTAGCTGCCCCCCGTGGGCCCAACACACTCTGTGTGCAAGAACCAGAGATGCCTAGGATCCCATGGGAACCTCACATGCACAGTTGGGAGGCACTTTTGCCCTTGGGGGAAACCTCTGCCAAAGCAGGTTTTTTCCTTTCAAACCACAAAATGCCTCGACCTCCATTTTCAAGACTACAGGCAACTTTGCATTGCCTCCCTTGGGCCCTAGATGCTCCATGGGCACGAGTCAGGGAACATCAAGATCCTCTAGGTCCCGCGCATGTGTGGTTGTTGGGCACTTTTTCCTGTGGGGGAACCACAGCCCCGACATTTTTTTTTTCTCTTCTGCCCCACACAGGTACCTCGACGTCCTTTTTCAAGCCTCCCTGCTTCTTTGGGTTTCTGCCCGTGGGCCTGAGACACCCTTTGGGAGCAAACCACAGGCGTCTATGATCCCCTGGGCTGCAGGCAGGTGCAGTTGGGAGGGACTTTGACTCGCGTGGGGGACCTCGGCAGCGCCGCTTTTTTGTCCTTCCACAAAACACAGGTGCCTCAACCTCCACTTTCAAGCCTTCCTGCAGCTTTGGGCTGCCCCCTGTGGGCCTGAAATGAGCCTTGGGTGGGAAACATGGATGATCAGGATCTCCTGGGCCCTGCGCATGCACGGTTTGGAGGTACTTTCTTCCATAGGGGGGACCTCTGCTGTGCCTTTTTTTTTCTTCCACACCACACAGTTGACTCGACCTCCCATTTCAAGACTTCCTGCCGCTTTGGGCTGACCCCAGTGGTCCCGAGATGCTCTGTGCACAAGAAGCAGGGATACCTAGGATCCCCTGGGACCCTCCCATGCGAGATTGGCAGGGAATTTCACCTTTGGGGTGGACCTCTGCCGCGCCATGTTTTTTTTCTTCCACACCATACAGGTGCCTTGACCTCCCCATTCAAACCTTCCTGCCGCTTTGGGTTGCAGCCCGTTCGCCCGAGATGCTCCATGGGCGTGAAACACAGATACCCAGGAAATAGCGCATGCATGGTTGGAAGGCACTTGCGCCTATGGGGGGACATCTGTCACGCCGTTTTTTTTTTTTTTCCCCTTTCCACCACAAAAGTGCCTTGACATCCCCTGTCAAGACTTCCTGCCACTTTGGGCTGCCACCCATGGGGATGAGATGCTCTTTGGGCACGTAAAAGGGACTCTGAATATGCCCTGCTTCCCACCCATGCGTGGTTGGGCGACACTTTCATCCGTGGAGGGGATCTCTGCCATGCCGTATTTTGCTCCTTCCACACCACACAGAAGCCTCGTCCTCCCCATTCAATCCTTCCTGCTGCTTTGGGTTGCCCCCTGTGTGCCCGAGATGCTCCGTGGATGTGAACCACAGATGCCTAAGATTCTCTGGGACCTGCACATGCGTGGCTGGGAGGCATTTTCCCCCGTGGGGTGACCTCGGCCGTACCATTTCTTTTTTTCCTTCCCCCAGTGGGCTGGAGATGCTCCATGGGCTTGAACCTGAGATGTCCAGGAACCTCTTGGACGCAGCATGCTCGTTTATGAGACACTTTGGCCCATGGAGAGACCTCTGCCGCACCTTTATTTTTTTTCCTTTCGTCCACACAGGTGCATCGACCTCACCTTTCAAGACTTCCTGCTGCTTTGGGCTGCCCCCTGTCGGGATGAGACCCTCTGTGTGCATGAAACAGGGACGCCCAGGATCCCCTCTGTCCCACACATGTGAGGTTTGGAGGCACTTTCACCCATCGGGAGATCTCTACCATACCATATTTTGTTCCCTCCACACCACACAGGTGCCTCTACCTCCCTTTTCAAGCCTTCCTGCCGCTTTGAGCTGCCCCACGTTGGCCTGAGATGCTCTGTGGGCGTGGACCAGGTACACCCAGGATCCGCTTACCCCGCGCTTGCACGGTGGGTAAGCACTTTTGCCCGTGTGGTGGGAGGGACGTCTGCCTCACTGTTTGTGTTTTCCTTTCACAACACTGGAGCCTGCACCTACCTTTTCAAGCCTTCCTGTCACCTTGGGCTGGCCCTGTGGCCGAGGCGATCAGTGGGCGAGAACCTGGTACACCCAGGATCCCCAGGACTCTGCATGTGGGGTTGGGAGGCACTTTTGCCCGTGGGGACCTCTGCTGTGCCTTTTTTTTTTTTCCTCCTCACCACACAGGTGCTTCGAACTCCTCTTTCAAGCGTTCCTACCGCTTTGGGCTGCCCCCTGTGTGCCCAAGACGCTGTGTGGGCATGAACCAAAGATGCCCACGAACACCTGGGCCCCGCATATGCGCGGTTGGGAGGCACTTTCGTCTGTGTGGGGACGTCTACCATGCCGTATTTTTTTTCCTTCCACACCAAACAAGTGCCTTGACTTCCCCTTTCAAGCCTTCCTGCCACTTTGGGCTGCCACCTCTGGGTCCGAGATGCTCTGTGGGCAAGAATGAGTGATTCCCCGGATCCCGTGGGCCACGCACATGTGCTGTTGGAAGGAACTTTCTCCCCTGCGGGTTCTTCTGCCACACTGTTTTTTTTTTTCATTCCACACCACACTGGTGCCTTCACCTCCTATTTCAAGCCTCCCTCCGATTTGGACAATCCTCCGTGGGCCCGAGACACTCCGCAGGCATGAACCAGCGATGCCCATGATCCCCTGGGACCCACACAAGCGTGGTTGAGCGGCACTTTCACCTTAAGGGGGACCAATGCCTCGCCATTTTTTTTCCTTCCATAACAGGTGATTCAACGTCAAATTTCAAGGCTTCCTGCCACTTTGGGATGCCCCCTGTGGATCTGAGACACTCTGTAGGCATGCACCAGGGAGGCCCAGGATCCCCTAAGAACCGTGCATGTGCTAGTGAGAGGCACTTTCCCCTTTGGGGGGAATCTATGCAGCGTCATTTTTTTTCTTCCACAACACACTGGTGCCTCGACCTTCCCTTTCAAGTTTTCCTGCCGATTTGGGCTGCACTCCAACGGCCCTAGACACTCTGGGCCCCGTGCGTTCTTGTTTGGGAGGCACTTTGGCTCATGGGGGAGACCACTGCTGCGTCGTTTTTTTATCCTTTCACACTAAACAGGTGCCTCGACCTCCACTTTCAAGCCTTCCTGCCTCTGCACTACCCCCATGGGCCCGAAACTCTCCATGGGCGTGAACTACAGAGAAACAGGATACTCTGGGCCCCGCAGTTTCTCGTTTTGGAGGCGCTTTCACCCGTGGGGGTCCGCAGCCTCATCTTTTTTTTCCTTTCACACCACACAAGTGCCTCGACCTCCCCTTTCAATGATTCCTGACGCTTTGTGCTGCCCCCTGTGGGCCCAAGACCCTATGTAGGCAAGAACCAGTGATGCCGAGGATCCCCCGGACACGCGCATGTGTGGTTGGGGACCATTTCGCCTGTCGGGAGGACCTCCGCTGTGCCTTTTTTTTTCCTTCCACACCACACAGAAGCCTTGATCTCTAATTTGAGGACTTCCTGATGCTTAGGGCTTCCCCTCAAGTCCCCAAGACCCCCTGTGGATGTGAAACACGGACACGCAGGATCACCATGGCCCCATGCATGTGCGGTTCAGAGGCACTTTCGCCTTTAGGGATGAACTATGCCACGTCATATTTTTCCTTCCAAAATACACAGGTGCCTCAACCTCCAATTTCAAGCCTTCCTGCGGCTTTGGGCTACTCTCCGTTGGCCCAAGATGCTCTGTAGGCATGAACCAAGGACGTCCAGTATCCCCTGGGCCCCGCACATGCACAGGTGAGAGGCACAATAGCCTTTGGTGAGGACCTGTGCTGCATCATTTTTTTTCCTTCCACAACACACAGGAGCCTCGACCTCCCCTTTCAAACCTTCCTGCCGTTTTGGGCAGCCCCCCGTGGGACACAGATGCTCTGGGTTCATGAAACTGGGAGGCCCAGGATCCCCTGCGCCCCACACTTCCTCGTTTGGGAGGCGCTTTCGCTAGTGGGTGGGTCCTATGCTGTGCCGTTTTTTTTTTTTCTTTCACAACACAGCTGTCTCGACCTCACCTTTCAAGATTTCCTGCCGCTTTGGGCTCCCCCTCATGGGCGTTAATGCTCTGTGCGCGTGAACTAGGTACACCCAGGATCCCTTGCGCCCCAGGTATGCACGGTTGGGGGGAAGCTTTTCCCTTGGGGGGCAGTTCTGCCATGCCGTTTGTTTTTTCTTTCCACACCACACAGGTGCCTCTACCTCCCTTTTCAAGACTTCCTTCTGCTTTGGGCTGCTGGCTTGGGCCTGAGACGCCCTGTGCACATGAACCAGGGAAGCCCAGGATCCCCTGGGCCCCAAGAATGTGCAGTTGGGAGACATTTTCAGCCATGGTGGGGACCTCGGCCGAGCGGTTTTTCTTTCCTTCCACATCACACAAGTGCCTCAACCTCTCCTTTCAAGCCTTCCTGCCTCTTTGGGCTGTCCCCCATGGGCCCCAGACACTCCATGGGCATGAATCAAGGATGCCCAATGTCCCCTGGGTCCCGCGCATGTGCGGTTGGGAGGGACTTTCGCCTGTGGGGGGTCGTATTTTTTTCCTTACACACCATACGGTGCTTCGACTTCCCATTTCAAACATTCCTGCCGTTTTGGGCTGCCCCCAGTGGGCCTGAGATGCTCTGTGAGCATGAGCTAAGGACACCCCGGACACCCTAGGCACCACACATGCTCGTTTGGGAAGCACCTTCACCCGTGGGGGTCCTCTGCCGCGCCGCTTTTTTTTCCTTTCTGCCACACAGGTTCCTTGACCTCCCATTTCAAGCAGTCCTGCCACTTTGGGCTGCCCCCTGTCAGCATGAGATGCTCTGTGGGCATGAACCAGGGATGTCAAGGATCCCCTGTGCCCTGCGCATGCGCGGTTGGGAGGCGTTTTCCCCGTGGTTTAACATCTGCCACGCCATTTTTTTTAACCATCCTCATGACACAGCTGACTCAACCTCCCATTTCAAGCCTTCCTCCCGCTTTGGGTTGTCCCCTATGGGCCCTAGACGCTCCGAGATCGTGAATCAGGGAAGCCCAGGAACCCCTGGGCCCCACGCATGTGCGGTTGGGAGGCACTTTCGCCCATGGAGGGATCTCTGTCGCGCCGTATTTTTGTCCTTCTACACAGCACAACTTCCTCGACCTCCCCTTGCAAGCCTTCCTGACGCTTTTGCATGCCACCTGTGGGCCTCAGACGCCCCATGGGCACAAAACAGGGATGCCCAGGATACCCTAGGCCCAACACATGAGTCGTTGGGGGACACTATCGCCCGTAGGCGGGACCTCAGCTGCACCATTTTCTTTTCTTTCCTAACCACACAGGTGCGTTGACCTCCCCTTTTAAACCTTCTTGCCTCTTTGGGCTGCACGCCATGGGCCCAAGATGCTCCGTGGCCAGGAATCAGGGATTCCCAGGAAACCCTGGGCTGCATGCATGCTCGTTTGGGAGTCACTATCACCCGTGGTGGGACGTCTGCCACACCGTATTTATTTCCTTCCACACCACACAGGTGCATCGACCCTTTCAAACCTTCCTGCTGCTTTGGGCTGCTCCCCGTGGGCCCGAGATACTCCGTATGTGTGAACTAGGGATGCTCAGGATTCCCTCCACCCTTCATATGCTCGTTTGGGAAGCACTTTTGCCAGTGGGGGGACCTATTCAGCGCTGTTATTTTTTTCGTTTCCAACAAATAGTTGTCTCAACCGCCCCTTTCAAGGCTTCCTGCTGCTTTGGGCTGGACCCGAGGGTATGAGATACCCTGTGGGCATGAACCAGGGATGCCCAGGATCCCCTGCACCCTGCACATGTGTGGTTGGGAGGCACTTTCGCCCATGGGGGATCTCTGCCATTCTGTATTTTGTTCCTTCCACACCACACAGGTCCCTTGACCTCCCCTTTCAAGCCCTCTTGCCACTTTGGGCTTCCTCCCGTGGGCCTGGGATGCTCGGTGGGCATGAACAAGGGACTCCCAGGGTCCCTTGGGCCCCACACATGAGCGGTTGTGGGACATTTTCTCCCAAGGGCGGGAGTTCGGCTGTGCCTTTTTATTTCCACAACACACTTGTGCCTCGAACTGCGTTTTGAAGACATCCTGCCACTTTAGGCTTCCCCCTGTGGGCCCGAGACTCCGTGTTGGTGTGAACCACGGATGCCCAAGATCCCCTGAGCCCTGCACATGCACTGTTGGGAGACACTTTAGCGTTTTGGCGGGATCTTGGCTGTACCGTTTTTATTTCCTTTCACCAGCACACATGTGCCTCGACCTCCGCTTTCATTCCCTCCTGCCCCTTTGGGCTGGTCACCTTGGACACGAGGTGCTCCCTGGGTGTGAACCAAGGAACCCCAGGGTCCCCTGGGTCCCAGGCATGTTTGGTTGGGAGGCTGTTTGGCCCACTGGGGGAGATCTCTGATTCACCATTAGTGTTTTCCTTCCACAACACAGGTGATTCCACCTCCCATTTCAAGACTTCCTGTCGCCTTAGGCTGACCCCATGGGCCTAAGCCACTATATGGGTGCTAACCAGGTATGCCCAGGTTCCCCTGGGCCTTGCACAAGTGTGGAGGGGAAGCACTTTCACCTGTTTAGGGGAACCTCTGCCATGTCATTTGTGCTTTCCTTCCACAACACAGGTGACTTAACTTCCTCTTTCAAGATTTCCTGCCACCTTGGGCTGGACCCCGTGGGCCCAAGGCACTCTTTTGGCGTGGATGAGGTAAGTTCAGGATCCCCTGGGCCCTGTGCATGTGCGGTGGTCATCCACTTTCGCCCATGTGGGGGCACCTCTGCCTTGCCATTTGTGTTTTCTTTTCACAAGAGTGGAGCCTGCACTTCCCCTTTCAAGACTTCCTGCCTCCTTGGGCTGGCCCCCGTTGACAAAGGCTCTCCGTTGGTGAGAACCTGGGAACCAAAGGATCCCCACGGACCCATGCATACATGGTTGAGAGGCACACTCGCTCGTGGGGGATCTCTATTCTGCCGGGTTTTTTTTTCTTCCTCACCACACAGGTGCCTCGACCTCCCGTTTCAAACATTCCTGCTGCTTTGGACTGTACCCTATGAGCCCGAAATGCTCCGTGTGAAACAAAGATGCCCAGGATCCCCTGGGCTCCACATATGTGTAGTGGGTAGGTACTTTCGCCTGTGGGAGGACGTGTGCTGCACCGTATTTTTTTCCTTCTGCTCCACACAGGTGCCTCTGCTTCCCTTTTCAAGCCTTCCTGCTCCTTTGGGCTGCCCCGCTGGACCCAAACACTCTTAGGGAGTGAAGCACCGATGCCCCAGATCCTCTAGGCCTAGCGCATGCGCATTTGGGAGACACTTTGGCCCCTGGGCGTACTTCTGCCATACTGTTTTTTTTCCTTCTGCACCAAGCAGGTGCCTCGAACTCCCCTTTCAAGCTTTCCTGCCTCTTTGGTCTGTCCCCCATTGGCGTGAAACACTCTGTGGGCATCAAGGAGGGATGCCCCAGATGCCCTGGGCCCCGCGCTTATGTGGTTGTGGGTCACTTTCGCCCGTTGGGGGGACATCTGCTGCGCCATTTGTTTTCCTTCTACACCACGTAAGTGCTTCCACCTCTTATTTCAAGGCTTCCTCTGATTTGGACTTTCCCTATGGGCCCAAGACACTCTATAGGCAGGAACCAGGGATGCCCAGCATCCCCTAGGATCTCCACAGGTGTGGTTGAGAGGCACTTTCACCTTTACAGGGGACCTATGCTGCGCCATTTTTTTCCTTCCACAACACTCAGGTAACTCGACCTCCGCTTTCAAGCCTTCCTGCTGCTTTGGGCTGCACCCTGTGGACTCGAGACGCTCCATGGGTGTGAAACAGGCTTCCCAGGAAAAGCTGGGCCCCACGCATGAGCAGTTGGGAGGCACTTTTTCCCTTGGGGCGACCTCTGCTCTGCCATATTTATTTCCTTCCACACCATGCAGGCTCCTCGACCCTCCCTTTCAAAACTTCCAGCGGCTTTGGTCTGGCCCCTGTGGGCCCGAGACACCTCTTGGGCATAAATCAAGGATTCCCAGGATCCCCTGGGGCCTGCACATCCTCGTTTAGGTGGCACGTTCGCCAGTGGGGGGACGTATGCCGTGCCATTTGTTTTTTCCTTTGCACCACACAGGTGACTCGACCTGCCCTTTCAAGACTTCCTGCCGCTTTCCTCTGTCCCCCATGGGCCCAAGACTCTGCGTGGGCACAAAGCACGGAGGCCCAGGATCCCCTGGGCCCCATGCATCTGCGGTTGAGAGTCACTTTTTCCTGTGGGGCAGACCTCGCCGCACCATGTTTTTTTCCTTCCATCACCACACAAGTGCCTCAATCTCTGGTTTCCAGCTTTCCTGCCACTTTAGGCTGCCTCCTATGGGCACGAGATGCTCTGTGGGCATGAACAAGGGACACCCAGGATACCCTGGTCCCCGTGTATGTGCGGTTGTGAGGCATTTTCGTCCATTGGGGGGACCTCTGTCACACTCTATTTTTCCTTCCACACCACACAGGTGACTCGACCTCCCATTTCAAGTCTTCCTGCTCGTTTGGGCTTCCTTCCATAGGCCTGAAATGCTCCATGGGCATGAGTGAGGGATGCCCAGGATCCCGTGCACCCCACACGTGTGCAGTTCAGAGGCACTTTCATCTTTGGGGGAACCTCTGCCATGCCATTTTTTTTTTCCTTCCCCAAAACTCAGGTGCCTCCACCTCCAATTTCAAGCATTCCTGCCAGTTTGGGCTGCTTCCCGTAGGCCCGAGACGCTCTGTAGACACTAACAAAGTATGCTCCAACCCCCCTGGGCCCCGCACATGTGCAGATGAGAGGCACTTTGGCCTTTGGTGGGGACTTATGACACGTCATTTTTTTTCTTTCCACAACACACATGTGCCTTGACCTCCCCTTTCAAGCCTTCCTGCTGCTTTGGGCTGCCCCATGTGGGCACAAGACCCTCCGTGGGCATGAATCAGGGACACCCAGGATCCCCTATGCCCCACACATGCGCAGTGGGGAGGCAGTTTCTCCCATAGGGTGGGACTTCTGCCTCGCCATTTGTTTCTTCCTTCCACAACACAGGTGTTTCCACCTCTTCTTTCAAGACATCCTGCCGCCTTGGGCTGGAACATGTGTGGCTGAAGTGCACCCTCGGTGTGAAACAGGGACCCCAGGGCCCCCAGGGCCCAAGCATGAGCAATTGGGAGGCTCTTTCCCCCATTGCAGGGACCTCTGATTCACCACGTGTTTTCCTTCCACAACACAGGTGACTCCACCTCCCGTTTCAATAAATCCTGCTGCCTTGGACTGATGCCATGGGCCCGAAACCCTCCATGGATGCTAATCAGGGATGCCCAGGGATGCCTGTGGTAGGGGGAACTCTGGGGCACCGTTTGTGTTTTCCTTACACAACACAGGTGCCTCCACTTCCCCTTTAAAGGCTTCCTGCCACCTTGGGCTGGACCCCATGGGCCCAAGGCACTCCTTGGGCATGGATCGGGGATGCCAAGAGTCCCCTGGGCCCTGCACATGCCAGTGGGGAGGAACTTTTGCCACAGTTGGGAGGCGTCTGCCTCGTTCTTTGTGTTTTCCTTTCCTAACAGAGGAGTCTGCACCTCCCATTTCAAGCCTTCCAGCCACTTTGGGCTGGCCCCCGTGGGCGGAGGTGTTCCAGGGTTGAGAACCTGGGATGCCCAGTGGGAGACACTTTCCCCTGTGTGGGACCTCTGCGTTGCCATATTTTTTTCCTTTCACATCACATAGGTGCCTCAACCTCCCCTTTCAAGCCTTGCTGCTGCTTTTGGCTGCTCCATGTGGGACCCAGACGCTCTATGGACATGAACTAGGGACACCCAGGTTACCCTGGGCCTCGCGCATGCTCTTTTGGGGGCACATTCCCCCGTGAGGGTCCTCTGCTTTGCCATTTTTTTTTTCCTTTCCACCACACAGGTTCCTCGGCCTCCCCTTTCAAGCCTTCCTGCCGATTTGGGCTGCTCCCTGTGGGCATGAGATGCTTTGAGGGCATGAACCAGGGACTCCCAGGATCCCCTGTGCCCTGCACATGCGAGGCTGGAAGATACTTTGGCCGGTGGATGCAACTCTGCCGCACAATATTTTGTTCCTTCCACACCACAGAGGTGCCTTGACCTCCCTTTTCAAGCCTTCCTTTCTCTTTGGGCTGCCCCCTTGGGCCTGAGATGCTCTGTGGATGCAAACTAGGGAGGCCCAGGATCCCATGGGTCCCTCACATGTGCGGTTGGGAGGCATTTTCTCCCATGGGAGGGACTTCAGTCACGCCATTTTTTTTCCACACCACACAGGTGCCTCGAACTCCCATTTCAAACATTCCTGTTGCTTTTGGCTGCAACCTGTAGGCCTGGAACTCGAGTGGGTGCAATTGAGGGATGCCCAGGATTCCCTGGGCCCTGTGCATGCACGGTTGTGAGGCATTTTTGCCTCTGGGGGGAACTTGGCTGCACCATTTTTTTTTTCCTTTCACCACCACACAAGTGCCTCGAACTCCGCTTTCAAGCTCTCCTGATGCTTTAGGCTGGCCCCAGTCGACTTAAGATGCTCTGTTGATGCGAACCAGAGATGCCCAGGATCCAGTTGGCAATGCCTCTGCGTGGTTGGGAGGCACTTTTGCCAGTGGGAGGGACCTCTGCCGTGCCATTTTATTTTCCTTCCTGACCTCACAGGTGACTCGACCTCCCCTTTCAAGATTTCCTGCTGCTTTGGGCTGCCCCTTATGGGCTCGAGATGCTCCGTGGGTGTGAATCAGGGAAGCCCAGGGACCCCTGGGCCCTGCACATGCGCGGTTGGGTGGCACTTTTGTCCGTGGGGGGACATCTGCCGCGCCTTTTTTTTTTCCCTTCCTCAAGACCCAGTTGCATCTTCCTCCCTTTCGAAACCTTCCTGCTGCTTTGGGCTTCCCCTCACGTCGCCAAGACAATCCATGGGTGTGAAACAGGGATCCCCAGGATCCCAAGTGCCCCATGCATGCCCGATTAGAAGGCACTTTCCCCTTTAGGGAGGACCTATGCCGTTCCATTTTTTTTTCCTCCTGCAAGTCTCAGGTGCCTTGATCTCCAATTTGAAGCCTTCCTGCTGCTTTGGGCTGCCCCGTGCGGGCCCGAGACGCTCAGTAGGCACGAACCAGAGATGGCTATGATCTCCTGGTCCCCACGCATGCGCGGGTGACAGGCACATTCGCCTTTGGTGGGGACCTATGTCACGTCATTTCTTTTTCCTTCCACAACACACAGGTACCTTCACCTCCCCTTTCAAAATTACCTGCTGCTTTGGACAGCCCCGCCGTGAGCCTGAAAAGCTCTGGGTGCATGAAGCAGGAACACCGAGGATCCCCTGGACCCAGTGCATGTTCGTTTTGGAGGCATTTTCGTCTGAGGTGCAGACCTCTGCCACGCCGTATTTTTTTCCTTCCACACCACACTGGTGCCTAAACCTCCCCTTTCTAGCCGTCCTGTGGCTTTAGGCTGCCAACGTGTGCCCGAAGCGCTCCATGGGCATGAATCAGGGATGCTCAGGATCCCTTGAGCCCTGCACATGTGCGGTTGGGAGGCATTTTTGTCTGTGTGGGGACCTCTCCCACACCGTTTTTTTTCTTCCACGCCACACAGGTGATTCGACCTCCCATTTTAAGCCTTCCTGCCACTTTGGGCTACCCGCTCTGCTTCTGAAATGCTCCATGTGCGTGAACCAGGGATGCCTAGGATCCCCTGGGCCCCACAAATGCGTGGTTGAAAGACACTTTTGTCTTTGGGGGGGACCGCTGCCACTCCATTTTGTTTTTTCTTCCACAACAAACAGGTGCCTCGAAATCCCATTTCAAGCCTTCCAGCTGCTTTAAGCTGCCCCCCGAGGGAACAAGACGGTCTGTGCACAGGAACAAAGGAGGCCTAGGAAGCCCTGAGACCTTCGCATGTGCAGTTGGGAGGGACTTTCGCCCTTAGAGGGGACCTCAGCCGTGCTGTGTTTTTTTCCTTTCAAACCGCAGAGTTACTTTACCTCCCCTTTTCAAGCCTTCCTGCCACTGTGGGCTGCCCCCCGTTGGCCAAAGATGCCCTGTGGGCATGAAACAGGGATGCCCAGTATTCCCTGGGACCCACGCATGCGAGGTTGGGGGATACTTTGCCCGTGGGAGGGACCTCTGCTGCGCCGATTTTTTTTTCCACACCACACAGGTGTCTCGACCTCCCCATTCAAGCATTCCTGCTGCTTTGGGCTGTCCCCGTTTGCTCCGACATGCCTTGTGGGCATGAACCAGGGAAGCCCAGAATCTCCAGGGCCCCAGTCATGCTCGTTTGGGAGTCAGTTTTGCGCATGGGGGGAACCTCTGCCACGAAATTTTTGTCCTTGCATACCATACAGGTGCCTCGACTTCCCCTTTGAAGAGAACTGCCACTTTGAGCTGTCCCCCATGGGCCTCAGACACTCTGAGGGTGTGAATCAGGGATGCCCAGGATACCCTGGGACCCACACATGAGCGGTTGGGAGCACTTTCACCCGTGGTGGGGAACACTGGTGTGCCGTTTATTTTTCCTTTCACACCACACAGGTGCCTCAACCTCACATTTCAAGACTTCCTGCCACTTGGGACTGTTCCTCTTGGGCCCAAGATGCTGGTTGGGCCTGAACCAGGCATGCCCACAATACCCTGGGTGCAGTGAATATGCGGTTGGAAGGCACTTTCGCCTGTTGGGGAACCTCTGCTGCTCCATTTTTTTTCGTCTCACAACACACAGGGGACTCGACCTCCCCTTTCAAGAATTCCTGCTACCTTGGGCTACACCCCTTGGGCCCAAGACGCTTCCTGGGTGCGAATCAGGGAAGCCCAGCACCCCCCAGGTCCCATCATGCGCAGTTGGGAGGCTCTTTTGGCTGCAGGGAGAACTCTGCCTCGCCATTTTTTTTTTTTCCTTCCATACCACACAGGTGTCTCGATTTCCCCTTTCAAGCCTTGCTTCTCTCTGATCTGCCTCCACTGGGCCTGAGACACCCAGTGAATGTGAAGCAGGGGCACGCAGGATACCCTGGGCCCCGAGAGTGAGCAGATGGGAGGCACTTTTTCCTGTGTGGGGACATCTGCTGTGGCGTTTTTTTTTCCTTTCACACCACACTAGTGCCTTCACCTCCCTTTTCAAGATTTCATGCTGCTTTGGGCTTCCTCCCGTGAGTCTGAGACACTCCAAAGGTGTGAACCAGGGAAACCCAGGACCCCCTGGACCCCATGCATGAGCGGGTGAGAGGCACATTCGCCTTTGGTGATGACCTATGCCATGTCATTTTTTTTTCTTCCACAACACACAGGTGCATCGACCTCCCCTTGGAAACATTCCTGCCGTTTTGGTCTGCCCCTCGTGGTCCTGAGACATTCTGGGTGCATGAACCAGTGATGCCCATGATCCCCTGGATGGACTGCGTGCTCTTTTGGAGGCACTGTTGCCCGTGGGGCGGAACTTGTGTGCGCCGTTTTTTTGTCCTTCCACACCACACAGGTGCCTCAATCTCCTTTTAAAAGACTTCCTGCCGCTTTAGACTGCCACCTGTGTGCCTGAGGTGCTGCATTGACATGAACCAGGGATGCTCAGGATTCCTTGGGCCTGGCGTATGTGCAGTTGGGAGTCACTTTCTTCCATGGTTGGGACCTCGGCCGCGCCTTTTTTTTTTTTTTTTTCTCTTCCGCACTACACGGTTGAGTCGACCTCCCATTTCAAGCCTTCTTTCCACTTTGGGCTGCTCCCTGTCGGCATGAAACCCTCTATGGACTTTAACCAGGGATACCTAGGATCCCCTGGGCCCCATGCATGCACGGTTTTGAGGCACTTTCGACTTTGGGGGGGACCTCTGCCACACCATTTTGTTTTCCTTCCACAACAAACAGGTGCCTCTGCCTCAGATTTCAAGCCTTCCTGGCACTTAGAGCTGCCCCCTGTGGGCCTGGTATGCTCTGTGTGCAAGAACCAGGGATGCCTAGGCTCCTCTGGGACCCTCACATGCTTGGTTGGGAGGCACTTTCTCCCACTGTGGAGACCTCTTTGGCTCCGTTTTTTCCTTCCATGACACACAGGGGCCTCGACCTCCCATTTCAAGCGTTTCTGCCTCATTGGCCTGCCCTACTTGGGCCCGAGATGCTTCTTGGGCGTGAATTGCAGAAGCCCAGCATCCGCTGGAACCCGTGAATGCACGGTTGGGAGGCACTTTCGCCCATAGGGGGACCAGTGCCGCACCATTTTTTTCCTTCCATACCACACAGGTGCCACAACTTCCTTGTTCGAGCCTTACTTCTGCTTTGATCTGCCCCCCCAAACTCCTGAGACACTACATAAACATGAAGCAGAGACTCACAGGATACACTGGGCCCTGCAAATGAGTGGTTGGGATGCACTCTGTCATGTTGGGGGACCTCTGCTGCGGAGTTTTTTTTTCCTTTCACCACACAAGTGCTTGACCTCCCTTTCAATGATTCCTGCCACTTTGGGCTGCCCTTCGTGGACCTAAGACCCTCTGTGGGCATGAAACAGGGAAGCCGAGGAGCCCCTGGGCCCCTCGCACTTGCAGTTCGGGGCTATTTTGCCCATGGGGAGACCTCTGCTGTGCCTTTTTTTTTCCTTCCACACCACACAGGTGCGTTGACCTCTTATTTGAAGGCTTCCTGCTGCTTTGAGCTGCCCTCCATGGGCCCCAGACGCTGTGAAGGCATGAAACAAGTACGTCCTGTATCCTTTGCTCCCTATGCATGCGTGGGTGAGAGGCAGATTCGTCTTTTTGGGGGACCTATGACACATCATTTTTTCCTTCCACAACACACAGGTGCCTAGGCATTCTTTTCAAACCGTCCTACCTCTTTGGACGGCACCCCTTGGGCCTGAGATGCTCTGGGTGCACGATCCAAGTAGGCCCAGGATACCCTGGGCCCCGTGCATGCTCGTTTGGCAGGCACTTTCGTCCGTGTGGGGGACCTCTGCCGCACCATTTTTTTTCCTTTCACAACACATGTGTCTCGACCTCACTATTCAAGCCTTCCTGCCTGTTTGGGCTGGCCCTCATCGGCATGAGATGTTCTGTGGGCAAGAACAAGTGATACCCAGGATCCCCTGTTCCCTGCGCATGCACGGTTGGGAGGCAGTGTATCCCGTGAGCGGGACTTCTGTCACGCCATTTGTTTTTTTCTTTCCACACCACTCAGGTTCCTCCACCTCCCCTTTCAAGGCTTCTTGCCGCCTTCGGTTAGACCCTGTGGGCCCGAGGCACTCCTGGGGCACTGCTCAGGAATGACCAGAGTCCCCTGGGTCCCTAAGCATGTGCTTTGGGGAGGCACTTTCTCCTGTGTGTGGGGACTTCTCCCTTACCATTTGTGTTTTCCTTTCACAACACTGGAGACGGCCCCTTCCCTTTGGAGACTTCCTGCCATGTTGGGCTGGCCCTCATGGGCCAAGGAGCTCTGTAGGTGAGAACCTGGGATGCCAAGGATCCCCAGGGCTCCACGCCTGCGGATTTGGTGGTACTTTGGCACTTGGGGGACCTCTGCTACTCCTTTTCTTTTTCTTCCTCAACGCACAGGTACCTAGAAGTCCCCTTTCAAGCCTTCCTGCCTTTTTGGGCTGCACCCTGTGGGCACGAGATGCTCCTTGTTCATGAATGAGGGATGCCTAGGATTCCCTAGGACCTGCACATGCATGGTTGGGAGTCATTTTCGCCCCTGGGGGGAACCTTTGCAGCGACTGTATTTTTCCTTTCATACAACACAGGTGCCTCGACTTCCACTTTGAAGCCTTACTGCCGCTTTCAGCTACCCCCTTTGGGCCTCAGGCACTCTCTGGCCATGAAGCAGGGACGACCAGTATTCCCTGGGCAATGCGCATGCGCCGGTGAGAGGCACTTTCGCCTTTGGTGGGGACATAAGCCATCATTTTTTTTTCCTTCCCAAACACACAGGGACCTCTTTTTCCCCTTTCAAACATTCCTGCCACTTTGGGCAGCCCCCGTGGGCCCGAGACGCTCTGGGTGCATGAAACAGGGATGCCCAGGGTCCACTGTGCCCCATGCTTGCTCATTTTGGAGACACTTTAACCTGTGGGGGGGTCTCTGCAGTGCTGTTTTTTTTTTCGTTCACAACACAGGAGTCTTGAACTCACCTTTCAAGCATTCCTGCAGCTTTGGGCTGCCCCTCGTGGGCATGAGATGCTCTGTGTGCATGAACCAGGGACATCCAGTATCCCCTGCGACCCGGGCATGCATGGTTGGGAGGCAGTTTCTCCCCTGGGGGGACTTCTGCCATGCCATTTGTTTTCCTTTAAACACCACACAGGGGTCTCGACCTCCGCTTTCAAGACTTTATTCCACTTTAGGCTGCCCGCATGGGGCTGAGACGCCCTCTGAGTGCGAATCAGGGATGCCAAACATTCCCCTGGGCCCTGCTCATGCGCAGTTGAGAGGAACTTTTGCTGGTGTATGAGACCTTTTCCACGCTGTTATCTTTTCATTCCTAAAAACACAGGTAACTCGACCTCCCCTTTCAAGCCTTCCTGCAGCTTTGGGCTACCCCCCGTGTGTCCAAGATGCACCGTAGTTGGGAACCAGAAACACCAAGGATCCCCTGGGCCCTGCGCATGCGCGGATGGGAGGCACTTTAGCCTGTGGTTGGAATTCTATCATGCCGTATTTTTTTCCTGCGTGCAAAGCAGGGACTCATAGGGTCTCCTGGACCCCATGCATGGGGACGCTCTTTTGCTCGTTGGTGGGGGGGGGAACCTCTGATTCGCCATTTGTGTTTTCCTTCCACAGCATAGGGGACTCCATCTCCACTTTCCAGCCTTCCTGCCTCCTTGGGCTGACCCTGTGGGCCTGAGCCACTCCATGGGTGCTACTAAGGGATGCCCGTGGTTCCCGGTGCCCCACACACGCACTGTTGGGAGGCACTTCCGCCCATGGGGAACATCTGCCACACCGTTGTTTTTCTTTTCTCACCACACGTGTGCCTCGAACTCCCCTTTCAAGGCTTCCTGACGCTTTGGGCTGCACCCAGTTGGCCCAAAACACTCCGTGGGCGTGAACCCGGAATGCCCAGGATCCCCACGGTCCCCAGCATTGTCGTTTGGGAGGCACTTTCGCCTCTGGGTGGACGTCTGCTGTGACATTTTTTTCCTTTCCACCACACAGGTGCCTCGACCTCCCCTTTCAAGCATTCCTGCCACTTTGGGCTGCCCCCAGGGGGATCAGACGTTCTCCAGGCATGCAACAGGGATATCCAGGTTCCCCTGCACCTTGCAAGTGCGTGGTTGGGGGTACTTTCGCCCATGGGGGGACTCTACCATGACGTATTTTGTTCCTTACACACCACACAGGTGCCTCGACTTCCCCTTTCAAGACTTCCTTCTGCTTTGGGCTGCCCCTGTGGGTCTGAGATGCTCCGTGTGTGCAAACAAGGGATCCCCAGCATCCCCTGGGCCCTGTGCATGCGAGTTTGTGGGCAGGTTCTCCTGTGTGGTGACTTCTGCCTCGCCACTTTTTTCCCAAACTACACAGGTGTTTCGACCTCCCCTTTCAAGCCTGCCTGCCGCTTTCGGCTGCTCCCTGTGAGCCCGAGAGTCTGAGTGGGTGTGAGTCATGAATGTCCAGGATCACCTGGGACATGCACCTGTGTGGTTTGAAGGCACTTTCCCCATAGGGGGACCACGGCCGTGCCATTTTTTTTTCTTTCCCACCATACAACAGCCTCAACCTCCGTTTTCAAGCATTTCTGACGTTTAGCCTGCTCCCTGTGGGCCTGAGATGCCCTGTGGGTGTGAACAAGGGAAGCGCTGGACCCCCTCAGCCCCACGTATGAGCGGTTGGGAGGCAGTTTTTCCTGTGGGGGGAATTCTGCCTCGCTGTATTTTTTCCTTGCACACCATACAGGTGCCTCGACTTCCCCTTTCAAGATTTCCTGCCGCTTTGGACTGCCCAACTTGGGCCCGAAATAATCTGTGGTGTGAACAGGGATACCCGGGATCTGTTGGGCCATGCGCATATTCAGTTGGGCGGCTGTTTCGCACCTGGGGGTATGCCATGCCTTTTTTTTCCTTCCACACCACACAGGTGCCTCGACCTTCCCTTTCGAGATTTCTTGCCATTTTAGGCTGCCCTGCAAGGGCCCGAGACACTCTGTGGGTATGACCAAGGATGCCCAGGATCACCTGCACCCCACACATGTGCTTTGGGGAGGCACTTTCCCCTGTGGGGTGGGACCTCTGCCTTGCCATTTGTTTCTTTCTTCCACAACACAGTTGCCTCCACCTCCTCTTTCCTAACTTCCTGCCACCTTTGGCTGGACTCCATGGGCCAGCAGCACTCCTGGGTGTGAAACAGGGAACCCCAGGGTCTTCTGGGCCCCATCCATGCATGGTGGGGAGGCTTCTCTGCCCGCTGGTTGGGACCTCTTATTCGCCATTTGTGTTTTTCTTCCACAACACATGTGACTCCACCTCCCCTTTCAAGATTCCCTGCCGCCTTGGGCTGACACTGTAGGCCCAAGTCGCTCCATGAGTGCTATCCAGGGATGCCCAGGGTCCCCTGGGCCCCACGAATGCTTGGTGGGGAGACACTTTCACCCGTGGGGGGACCTCTGCCTCCCCATTTGTGTTTTCCTTCCACAACACAGATGAATCCGCATCCCCTTTCAAGGCTTCCTGCTGCCTTGGGCTAGCCCCTGTGGACCGAAGCCCTCTGTGTGCATGAACCTGGGATGCCCAGGATCCCCAGACCTCTGCGCATGCAGGGTTGGGAGGCACTTTTGCCAGTGGCGGACTTCTGCTGCACCATTTTTTTTCTTCCTCACCACACGGGTTTATCGACCTCCCCTTTCAAGCCTTCCTGCTGGTATGGGCTGCCTCCTGTGGGCCCAAGACTCTCTGTGTGTGAACCACAGATGGCCAGGAAACCCTGGGCCCTGCTTATGCACCGTTGTGAGGCACTTCCATCTGTGGAGGGACGTATGCCACACAGTATTTTTTTTTCTTCCACAACACACAGGTGCCTCGACTTCCACTTTCAAGCATTCCTGCTGCTTTGGGCTGACCCCTCTGGCCAAAAGAAAGACTCTTCGTGAGCATGAATCAGGGATGCCCTGGATCCCCTGGGCCATGCACATGCGAGATTGCGAGGCACTTTTGCCCTTTGGAGTAATTCTGCCATGCTGTTTTTTTTCCTTCCACACCACACAGGTGCCTCCACCTCCTGTTTCAAAACTTCCTCTGATTTGGACAGCTCCTCGTGAGCCCAAGCCCCTCTGTAGGCATGAACCAGGGATGCCCAGGATCTCCTGGGTCCCGTGCGTGCGCAGTTGAGAGGCACTTTCGCCTTAAGGGGGAACTATGCCACGATTTTTTTCCTTCCACAATACTCACGTGCCTCAACCTCCAATTTCAAGGCTTCCTGCTGCCTTGGGGATGCCCCCTGTGGGCTCATGATGCTCCATAGGCATGAAGCAGGGACACCCAGGATCCCCTGGGTTCTGCCCATGAAAGAGTGAGAGGCCCCTTTGCATTCTGGGGGAACCTATGCCACGTCATTTTTTTTCCATCCACAACACACAGGTGCCTCGACCTCCCCTTTCAAGACTTCCTGCCACTTTGGGCTGCCTCCGTGGGCTCAGAACGCTGTGGGCATGAATCAGGGATGCCCAGGATATTCTGGGCCCTGAGCATGCTCATATGCGGGGCACTTTTGCCCTTGACAGGGACATCTGCTGTGCCAATATTTTTTCCTTTGACACCTCTCAGCTGCCTCAACCTCTCTTTTCAAGCCTTCCTGCTGCTTTAGGCTGCACCCTGTGGGCCTGAGATTCTCCATGGGTGTGAACTAGGGACACCCAGGATATCCTAGGCCCCATGCATGCTCGTGGGGAGGTACTTTCTCCTGTGGGAGTCCATTAATTTTTCCCTTTCCACCACAAAGTTGCCTCGACCTCCCCTTTCAAAACTTCCTGCTGCTTTGGGCTGCCACCTGTGGGTGAGAAACACTCCAAGGGTGTGAACTAGGGATGCCCAGGGTCCCCTGTGCCCCACACATTCAGAGGCTTGAAAAGGGAGGTCGAGGCACCTGTGTGGTGTGAAAGGAAAAAACCCGGTGCAGCAGAGGTCTCCCCACAGGAGAAAGTGCCTCTCAAACGAACAAGCATGGGGACCAGGCCATCCTGGGTGTCCCTGGTTCACTCCCACAGAGCCTCTCGGGCCAACAGGGTGCAGCCCAGAGCAGAAGGAAGTCTTGAAAGAGGAGGTCGAGGAACCTGTGTGGTGAGGAAGGAAAAAATATGGTGAGACACATGCCCCTCAAGCACTAAAGTGCCTCCCAACAGCTCGTGTTCAGGGAACAGGGGAACATGGGCATCTCTGGGTAGCACCCATGGAGCAGCTCTGGCCCACGGGTTCAGCCCAAGGAGGCAGGAAGGCTTGAAAGGGCAATTGGAGTCACCTGTATTATGGGAGGAAAACACAAATGGCGAATAAGAGGTCCCCCATCACGGGTGGAAGAGCCTCCTCACCATGCATGCACAGGTCTCAGGGAATCCTGGGTTTTCCTGGTTTGTGGCTACAGAGCATCTTCGGCCCACAGGGGGCAACCAAATGCAGCAGGAAAGATTGAAAGGGGAGGTCAAGGCATCTGTGTGGTGTGGAAGGAAAGAAAACTGGCACGGCAGAAGTCCCCAAATGGGTGAAAGTGCCACACAACCATGCATGCACAGGGCCCTGGGATAGTGGGCTTCCCTGGTTCACACTCACAAATCGTATCAGGCCAAAGGGGATCAGCTTAAAGCGGCTGGAAGTCTTGAATTGGGAGGTCGAGGCACCTGTATGGTGTGGAAGGAAAAAAATGGCACAGCAGATTTCCCTCCCATGGGCAAAAGTACCTCGCAACCACGCATGCTTGGGGCCCAGGCGATAGTGGACTTCCCCATTTCATGCTCACGAAGCATCTCGGGGCCACGGGGGGCATTCCAAAGTGGCAGGAAGGCTTGAAAGGGGAGGCCGAGGGACCTATGTGGTTTTAAAGGAAAAAAACACGGCTTGACAGTGGTCCTCCCCACGGATGAACGTGCCCCCCAACCACGCATTCGGGGGTCCCAGGGGATCCTGGGCATCCCTGGTACTTGCACCTAGAGCGTCTTGGGCCAACTGTGGGGTGCCCAAAGCTGCAGGAATGTTTGAAAGGGGAGGTCGAGGCACTTGTGTTTTGTGGAAGGGAAAAAAAAATGAGGCGGAATACATCCTCCCTACAGGCGGAAGTGCCTCCTAATCATGCTTGCACGGGGCCTTGGGGATCTTGAGCATCCTTGTTTCACACCGATGGAACGTCCTTGGGACATGAGGGGCAGCCCAAAACAGCAGGAAGTCTTCAAATGGTGGGGGAGGTCGAGACACCTGTGTGGTATGGGAGGGGAAAAAAGGCACAGCAGAGGTCCTCCCCATGGGTGAAATAGCCCCCAACCGTGCATGCGCGGGGCCAGGGCATCCTGGGCTTCCCTGGTTTGCAGCCTCTGTGTCTCGGGCCCACGAGTGGCAGTCTAAAGGAGCAGAAAGGCTTGAAAGGGGATTGCGAGGCACTAGTGTGGTATGGAAGGAAAATCAACAACGCAGAAGAGGTCCCCACACAGGTGAAAGTCTCTCCCAACTGTGCATGTGATAGGCCCAGGGTATCCTGGGGTTCACTGATTCGTCCCCACGGAGCATCTCGGGCCCAAAGGGGGAAGCCCAAAGAGGCAGGAAGGCTTGAAAGGCGAGGTGGAGTTACCTGTGTGGTGTGGAAGGAAAAAATGCCACATCTGAAGTTACACCACGGGTAAACGTGCCTCCTAACTGCGCTTTTGCAGGGACCAAGGGACACTGGGCCTCCCTGTTTCATGCCCATTCAGCATCTCGGGTCTAGGGGGTGCAGTCCAAAGCTTCAGGAAGGCTTGAAAGGGGAGTTCGAGGCACTTTGGTGGTTTCAAAGGGAAAATACACGGCGTGGCAGAGGTCCCCCCCAAGGGCAAAACTGCCTCCCAACCATTCATACCAACATCCCAGGGGATCCTACACATCCCTGGTACTTGGGCACAGAGTGTCTCAGATCCATGGGGTGCAGCTCAAAGCAGCAGGAATGTTTGAAATGGGAGGTCGAGGCACAAGTTTGTTGTAAAAGGAAAACAAAATGGCGTGGCTGAGGTCCCCTTCAAAGACGAACGTGCCTCTCAACTGTGCATGTGTGGGGCCCGTGGGATCCTGGGCATCCCTGGTTCGCACCCATGAGTGTTTCAGGCCGACAAGGGGCATCTCAAAGCGGAAGGAAGGCTTGAAATGGGAGGTCCAGTCATCTGTGGTGTGGAAGGGAAAAAAAACAGTGCGGCAGAGATCTCCCCACGGATGACAGTGCCTCCCAACCGCGCATGCGTGGGGCCCAGAGGATCCTGGGAGTCCCTGGTTTATGCACCCAGAGTGTCTTGGGCCTACTGTGGGCTGCCCAAAGCGGCTGGAATGTTAGGAATGGGAGGTTGAGGCACCTGTGTTTAGTAGAAGGAAAAAAATGACATGGAATGGGTCCTACCTACAGTAGAAAGTCCATCCAAACTGCACATGCATGGGGCCCTGGGGATCCTAGGCATCCTTGTTTCACACCCACGGAGCATCTTTGGGACATGCGGGTCAGTCCAAAGCAGCAGGAAGCCTTCAAAGGGGAGGTTAAGTCACCTGTGTTGTTCGGAAGGAACAAAATACAGCGTGGCAGAGGTCCACCACAGGCGAAAGTGCCTCCCATCTGCGAATGTGTGGGGCCCAGGGGATCCTTGGCGTCCTTGTCGTATGTGCACAGAGGGTCTCATACCCACGGGGTGCAGCCAAAAGCGTCAGGAAGGCTTGAAAACGTAGGTCAAGGCACTAGTGTGGTGACAAGGAAAAAATGGTGTGGCAGAAGTCCCTCCACGGGCGAAAGAATCTCCACACAGCAATGCACTGGGACCAGAGGACACTGGGCATCCCTGGTTAGCACGCTTGGAGCAGCTCGGGCCCATGGGATCAGCCTAAGGTGGCAGGAAATCTTGAAATGGGAGGCGGAGTCACCTGTGTTGTGGAAGGAATACACAAATGGCGAATCACAGGTCCCCTTCAACAAGGGAAAGAGCTTCTCCACCTTGAATGTGTGGTGTCCAGGGCACCCTGGAAGTCCCTGGTTCACACCACAGAGAGCCTCAGACTTACGGGGACACGTCCAAGGTGACAGGAAGTCTTGAAATAGGAGGTGGAGGAACCTGTGTAGTGGAAAAAAAATAAATGGGAAAGCAGAAGTCAGCCCCCCACCAGCGAAAGGGCCCACCCACCACGCATTCTCAGGGCCTAGGGGATACTGGGCATCTCTGGTTCATTCTCAAAGAGAGTCTTGGGCCCATGGGGGCCAGCCCAAAGCGGCAGGAATTCTTGGAATGTAAGGTCGAGGCACCTGTGTGGTGAGGAAGGAAAAACATACGAGGAGATAGATTGTCCCCCCATGGGCGAAAGTATCTCCCAACCTCATGTGTCTGGCCCAGGTGCTCTTGGAATTTCTGGTTCATGCCCACGGTGCATCTCGGGCCCACGGCGGGCAACCCAAAGCAGCAGGAATGCATGAAAGGGGAGGTCGAGGCACCTGTGTGGTGTGGAAGGGAAACAAAATGGTGCATCAGAGGTCCCAACACGGGTGAAAGTGCGGCCCAGCTGCACAATCGCGGGGCCTAGGCGTTCCTGCATTGTCCCCGTTTCACACTCACGGAGAGTCTCGAGCCCAAGGGGGGCAACCCAAAGTGGCAGGAAACCTTGAAATGGGAGGTCGAGTCACCTGGGTCTTGAGGAAGGGAAAATAGCAGTGTGGCAGAGATCCCCCCACGGGAGAAAGTGCCTCCCAACCACACATTTGTGGGGCCTAGGGGTTCCTGGTCATCCCTGGTTGTTGCCCACAGAGTCTCAAGCCCACGGGGGGCAACCGAAAGTGGCAGGAATTCTTGAAATGGGAGGACAAGTCACCTGAGTCTTGAGGAAGGAAAAAAATGTCGTGGCAGATGTCCCCCATGGGGGAAAGTGCCTCAGAACCGCGCATATATGGGGCACAGGGGATCCTGGGCATCTCTGGTTCATGCCCACGGAGCATCTCACGCCCACGGGGGCAACCCAAAGCAGCAGGAAAGCTTGAAAGAGGAGGTCGAGTCAACTGTGTGCTGTGTAAGGAAAAAAAATAGCACAGCATATGTCCCCCAACAGGCAAAAGTGCCTTCCGACCACGCATACATGGGCCCAGGGGTTACTAGGCATCTTTGATTCACGAACAAGGAGCATCTCGTGCCCAAAGGGGGCAGCCCAAAGTGGCAGGAAAGTTTGAAACAGTAGTCAAGGCACCTATGTGGTGAGGAAGAAAAAAAAAAAACGGATCAGCAGAGGTCCCCCACGGCTACAGTCCCTCCCAATCCCACATGAGCATAGCTATTGGGACCCTGGGCAACCCAAGTTCTCGCCCACAGAAGGTGTCGGCCCACAGGGACAACTCAAGGCGGGAAGAAGGCTTAAAAGTGGAGTTGCAGGCGCCAGTGTTGTGAAAGGAAAACACAAATGGCGAGACTGAGGCCCACTCCCAGGGCGAAAATACCTTCCAACCACGCATGCCCAGGGCCCACAGGGTCACCCCAAGTCGGCAGGAAGTCTTGAAATGGGTGGTGGAGTCACCTGTGTTGTGGGAGGAAAACAAATGGCAATTCAGCAGTCACCCCAACAGGAGAAAGAGACTCCCCACCACGCATGCATGGGGACCAGTGGACCCTGGGGGTCCCTGTTTCACACCCAATTAGTGCCTTTGGCCCACGGGGGCCAGCCAAAGGCATCAGGAAGGCTTGAAAGAGGAGGTGGAGGCACCTGTGTTGTGGAAGGAAAAAACAAACGGCAAGGCAGAGGTCCAAACTCACGGGCGAAAGTGCCTCTCCACTATGCATGTGCAGGGCATTGGGGATACTAGGTATCCCTGGCTCACGCCCACAGAGCGTCTCGGGCACACATGGGCCCCCCAAGTCGGTAGGAAGTCTTGAAAGGGGAGGTAGAGGCACCCGTGTAATGTGGAAGGAAAACAAAACGCCAAGTCAGAGGCCCCCACACGTGGGCGAAAATGTCTCTCTACCATGCATGCGTGGGGCCCAGGGGACTCTGGGCATCCCTGATCCATGCCCAAGTAGTGCCTTGGGACCACGGGGTCCAACCCAAGGTGGCAGGAAGCCTTGAAAGGGGAGGTGGAGACGCCTGTGTTGTAGAAGGAAAACACACGGCACCACAGAGTTCCCCCCAACACGGGCAAAAGTGCCTCACCACCACACATGCATGGGACATATGGGCCCTGGGTATCCCTAGGTAGCACCCATGGAGTTGCTCCCACCCGTGGGTTCAGCCCAAGGCGGCAGGAAGTCTTGAAATGGGAGGTGGAGTCACCTGTGTTGTGGAAGGAAAACAGAAATGGTGAATCAGAGGTACCCCCAAATGGGTGAAAAAGCCTCCTGACCGCACATGCGTGGGTCCCAGAGGACCCTGGATGTTGCTGTTTCACACCCAGTTAATGCCTTGGTCCCATGGGGGCCAGGCCAAGGCGGCAGGAAGGCTTGAAAGAAGAGGTGGAGGCACCTGTGTTGTGGAAGAAAATAAACCATGAGGCAGAGTTCGCACTCCACGGGCGAAAGTGCTTCTCCGCCACACATGTGTGGGGCGTAAAGGATGCTGGACATCCCGGATTCATACCCACGGAACGTCTCAGGCCCACATGAGCTGGCCAAAGTGGCAGGAAGACTTGAAAGTGGAGGTAGAGGCACCTGTGTGGTGTTGATGGGAAAAAAGTTGTGCAGCAGAAGTCCCCCAAGGGAGAAACTGCCTCGCAACCTTGCATGTTCAGGGCACATGGGATGCTGGGCATCCCTTGTTCGTGCCCACAGAGCGTCTCACACCCACGGTGGCAGCTTAAATTGGTAGGAAGGCTTGAAACGGAAGGTTGAGTCCCCTGTGTGTTGTGGAAGGAAAAAAAGAAGCAGAGCTGCAGAGGTCTCCACAATGGGTGAAAGTGTCTCCCAACCGCATATTCACTGCACCCAGGGGGTTGTGTGCATTCCAGTTTCAGGCCCAAGGTTTGTTTCAAGCCCAAGGGGGCAGCCACAAGCGGCAGGAAGGCTTGAAATGTGAGGTCGAGGCACCTGTGTGGAGTGGAAGGAAAAAAAAAACGGTGCGTCAGTGGTCCCCACCACTGGCGAAAGTGCTCCCAACTGTGCGTATGTGTGGCCCAAGGGATCCTGGTCTTCCCTGTTTCATGCACACAGAGTGTCTCAGGCCCCCACGGGGCAGATAAAAGAGGCAGTAAGTTTTCAAAGGGAAGTCAAGGCACCTGTGTAGTATGGAAGGACAAAAAATCGCGGCAGAGATTCCACCAACGGGCGAAAGTGACTCCTAACCGCACATGCGCGGGTCCCAGGGAATCCTGGGCATCCCTGGTTCGTGTTCACAGAGCATCTCGGGCCCACAGGGGGCAACCCAAAGCGACAGAAAGGCTAGAAAAGGGAGGTCAAAGATTCTGTGTGGTGTGGAAGGAAAAATAATGGTCCGGCAGAGGTCACCCATCAGGCAAAAGTGCCTCCCAAATACGCATGCACGGGGACCTGGGGATAGTGCGCTACCGTGATTCACACCAACAAATTGTATCAGGCCAAAGTGTGGTAGCCCAAAGCTGTAGGAAGTCTTAAATGGGGAAGTCTTGGCACCTGTGTGGTGTGGAAGGAAAAAAACGGAGCGGAAGAGGTCCCCCACGCATGGGCAAGAGTACCCCCAAACAGTGCATGTGTGGGTCCCAGGGGATAATGGGCTTCCCTCTTTCATAGCCAAGGAGCATCTCGGGCCCACGGGTTCAGCCAAAATTGGCAGCAAGGCTTGAAAGTGGAGGCCGAGGCACCTTTTTGGTTTGAAAGGAAAAAAAATCCAGGCGTAGCAGAGGTCCCTGGGAAGGGCAAAAATTCCTCCCAACCGTGAATGCGAGGTTCCCAGGACATCCTAGGCCTCCTTGGTTCTTGCACACTGGTGTCTCAGGCCCATGGGGGGCAGCCCAAAGTGGCAGGAAGGCTTGAAATGGGAGGTCGAGTCACCTGTGTGGTGTGGAAGGAGAAAAAAAAACCTGGCGCTACAGATGTCCACCCCAGGGACGAAAGTGCATCCCAACCACACATGCATGTGTGAGTCTCTGGTTCATGCCCATGCAGTGCCTTGGGTCCACCGGGGGGCAACCTAAAGTGGGAGGAAGTCTTGAAAGGGGAGGTAGGGACACCTGTGAGGTGTGGAAGGACAAGAAAATGGCATGACCAAGATCCGCCCCACGGGGGAAAGTGCCTTCCAAACAAGCATGCACAGGGCCCAGGGGATCCTGGGCATCCCTGATTCATTCACCCAGAGCATGTCGGGCCCACAGAGGACTGCTCAAAGCGGCAGGAATATTTTAAAGGAGAGGTCGATGCACCTGTGTGCAGTGGAAAGAAAAAAAAATGGCCCAGCAGGGGTGCCTCCACGGGCAAAAGTACCTCCCGATAGCGCATGCCTGGGGCCCCGGGTGTCCTGGGCTTCCATGCTTCATGCCCACAAGTCACCTCAGGTCCACAGGGAGAAGCCAAAGCGGCAGGAAGGCTTCTAAGGGGAGGTTGAGGCACCCTTGTGGCATTGAAGGAAAAAAATCGTCGCAGCCGAGGTCCCCGTGACAGGCAAAAGTGCCCATAAACCGCCCATGTGCTTGTCCTAGGGGATCCTGGAGTTTCCTGATTCGTGTCCACGGAGCATCTCGGGCCCAAGGGGTGAAGCCTAAAGCAGCAGGAAGGTTTGAAAGGCGAGGTCAAGGCACCTGTGTGCTGCGACAGAAAAAAAAAGGCACTGCACAAGTCCCTCTAAGGACAAAAGAGCCTCCCAGCCGTGCATGTGCAGGGCCCAGGGGATAATGCACATCCCTGTTTTGTGCCCACGGAGTGTCTTGGGGCCACGGGGCCAGCCCAAAGCAGCAAGAAGTCTTGAAAGGAAATATCGCGATGTGTCAGAGGTATCCCTAAGTGTGAAGTGCCTCCCAACCACGCATGTGAGGCTCTCAGGGGATCCTAGACATCCCTGATTGTTGCAAACGGGGCATCTTGGGCCCTCAGGTGGCAGCTCAAAGCGGAAGGAAGGCTTGAAATGGGAAGTCAAGGCACCTGTGTGTTCTGGAAGGAAAAAAAATGACTCGCCATAGGTCCTCACCAAAGGTGAAAATGCCTCTCACCCGCACATGTGCAGGGCCCCGACGATACTAGGCATCTCTGCTTCATGCCTACAGAGTGTCTTGGGCCCACTGGGACCAGCCCAATATGGCATTATTCTTTGAAAAGGGAGGTCGAGTCACTTGAGTGGCGTGAAAGGAAGAAAAAATAAATGCCACGGCAGAGGTCCCCCCACGGGCAAATGTGCCTCCCAACCGCGGATGCACAGGGGCCAGGGGATCCTCGGCTTCCTTGGTTCGTGCACACGAAGTGTCTCGGGACCAAAGGGGCAGCCCAACGCGTCAGGAATGCTTGAAAGGGGAGGTCGAGGACCCTGTGTGTTGTGAGAGGAAAAAAAAAAAAACAGGGGTGCAGAGGTTCCACGCAACGGGTGAAAGTGCCTGCCAACCGCGCATTCACTGCACGAAAGGTATTGTGGGCATACAGGGTTTAGGCACAAGGAGCAACTCGGGCCCATGGGGGCCAGCTCCAAGCAGCAAGAAGGTTTGAAAGGGGAGGTCGAGGCACTTGTGTGGCATGAAAGGAAAAAAAATGGCGCGCCAGAGGTCCCCACCACAGGCGAAATGCTCCCAACCTCTCATGTGCGAGGCCCAGGGGATCCTGGGCGTCACTGCTTCATGCCCACAGAATGTCTGAGGCCCACAGAGGCTAGCTCAAAGCGGCAGTAAGGCTTCAAAGGGGAAGTCCAGGCACCTGTGTGGCATGGAAGGAAAAAAAAAAATGTCCCAGCAGAGGTTCCCCTACAGGTGAAAGTGACTCCCAACTGCACATAAGCAGGCCCAGGACATCCTGGGTGTCAGTGATTCACACCGACGGAGAACGTCGGGCCCACAGGGGGCGACCCAAGCAGCAGGAAGTATTGAAAGGGGAGGTCGAGACATCTGTGTGGTGTGGAAGAAAAAAAATCGGCAGGGCAGAGGTTCCCCAACGGAAGAAAGTGCCTCCCAACCAAGCATGCATGGGGCCCTGGATATCCTGGGCTTCCCTGCTTTGGGCCCAACAAGTGTATCTGGCTAAAGAAGGGCAGGCCAAAGCTGCAGGAAAGCTTGAATGGGGAGGTCGAGGCACCTGTGTGGTGTGGAAGGAAAAAAAAACGGAGTGATAGAGGTCCACCCCACGAGCAAAAGTACCTCCCGACCCCACATGCGTGGATCCCAGGGGATACTAGGCACCCCTGTTTGATGTCCTTGGAGCGTCTCAGGCCCACAGGGGCAGCCCAAAGCAGCAGGAAGTCTTGAAAAGGGAGGTCGAGGCACCTGTGTGGTGTGGAAGGAACAAAATACGGCACAGCAGAGGTCTGTCACAGGTGAAAGTGCCTCCCAAACGAGCATGCATGGGGATGAGGGACTCCTGGGCATCCTTGATTCATATCCATGGAGCCTCTCAGAATGACGGGGGGCATCCCAAAATGGCAGGAATGCCTGAAATGGAAGGTGAGGCAGCTGTGTGGTGTGGAAGGAAATAAATACGGTGCAGCAGAGGTCCCCCATAGGCGAAAGTGCCTCTCAATCACACATGCGCAGGGCCCAGGGGAACATGTGTGTCCCTGGTTCATGCCCACAGAGCATATCATGCCCACGAGGGGCAGCCCAAAGGAGCAGAAAGGCTTGAAAGGGGAGGTCGAGACACCTGTGTTGTGAAAGGAAAAAAGTCGGCATGGACCCAGAGCATTGGGACCACAGGGGGCTGGCCAAAGTGGCAGGAAGGTTTGAAATCGGAGGTCAAGACACCTGTGTGTTGTGGAAGGAAAAAAAAATGACACGGCATAGGTCCACAACTGAGGTGAATGTCCCTCTTTCCCAAGTAGATGCACAGCCAGGGGATAGTAGACATCCTTGGTTCATGCCTACAGAGCGTCTCGGGCCAAAGGAGGACAGCCCAAAGCCACAGGAAGACTTGAAATTGGAGGTCAAGGCAACTATATGGTGGAAAGGAAAAAAAAAAAAGCGGCACAGCAGATTCCCCCCAACGGGCGAATGTGCCACTCACCCTCGAATGAGCAGGTCCCAGGGGATTCTGGGCATCCCTAGTTCACGGCTATGGAGCATGGTCCACATGGGGCAGCCCGACGCTGTAGGAATGCTTGAAATGGGAGGTCGAGGCACCTGTGTGGTGTGGAAGGAAAAAAAAATGGTGCAGCAGATGTCACCCCACGGGAGAAACTGCCTCCCAACTATGCTTGTGTGGGGTCCAAGGTATCCTGGGTCTCCATTATTCATGCCCACAGAACATCTCAGGCCCACAGGGGCATCCCAAAGCTGCAGGAATGCTTGAAAGGGGAGTTCAAGGCACTTGTGTGCTGTGGAAGGAAAAGAAACGGTGCAGCAGAGGTACCCCCAGAGACGAAAGTGCCTCCCAACCGTGCATGAGCATGACCCACGGGATCCAGGGCATCACTGGTACACACCATGGAGGATCTCGGGCACGCGGGGGCAGCCCAAAGCGGCAGGAAGGCTTGAGAGGGGAAATCAAGGTACCTCTGTGGTGTGGAAAGAAAAAAATATGGCACAGCAGATGTCCCCCCACAGGCGAAAGTGCCTCCCAGCCACACATATGTGGGACTCATGGGTTCTTGGGCATCCCTTTTTCACACCCACGGAGTGTCTCAGGCCCACGGGGGGCAACCCAAAGCGGCAGGAATTCTTGAAAGGGGAGGTCGAGGCACCTGTGTGATGTGGAAGGAACAAAAAACGGCACGGCAGAGGTTCCCCCACTTGTGGAAGTCCCTCCCAAATGAGCACCCGCAGGGCCCAGGGGATACTGGGCATCCCTGATTCATGCATCCAGAGCATCTCGGTCCCATGAGGGACTGCCCAAAGCGGCATGAAGGTTTGAAAGGGGAGGTCGAGTTACCTTTGTGTTGTGGAAGGAAAAAAAATAACGTGGCATAGGTCCCCACCAAATGCGAAAGTGCCTCTCACTCACATGGGCGAGGAGCCCAGGGGATTCTGGGCATCCCGCCTTGTGCCTACAGTGTGACTCAGGCCCAAGGGGGACAGCCCAACATGGCAGGAAACTTGAAATTGGTGGCCAAGGCACCTGAGTGTTCTGGAAGGAAAACACACGGCAGAGGTCCCCCGCAACTGGTGAAAGAGCCCCCCCACCGCGCATGTGCAGGGGGCAGGGGACCCTGGTTATCCCTTCTTAGCACCCATGGAGTGGCTTAAGCCCATGGGTTCAATCTAAGGCGGCAGGAAGTCTTGAAATGGGAGGTGTGTTGTGGAAGGAAAATACAAATGGCGAATCAGAGGTATCCCCAAGCAGCGAAAGAGCCTCCCCACTGCACATGCGTGGGACCCAGGGGAACCTGGGTTCCCTGCTTCAAACCCCGGGATCCACGGGTACCAGCCCAAGGCGGCAGGAAAGTTTGAAAGAGGAAGTGGAGGCACCTGTTTTGTGGAAGGAAAAACAAATGGCGAGGCAGAAGTCTCCACTCACGGGTGAAAGTGAATCCCCACCGCACACACGCAGGACGTAGGGGATCCTGGGCATCCGTGGTTCACACCCACAGTGCGTATCAGGCCCACGTTGAGCAGCCCAAAGTGGCAGGAAAGCTTGAAAGTGCAAATTGAGGCACTTGTGTGGTGGTGAAAGTAAAAAAAAAAAAACAAAAGAAAACGGCGCGGCCGAGTTCTTCCCTAGAGTCAAAAGTGCCTCCCAACCGCGCCTGTGTGGGGCCCAGAGGATCCTGTATGTCCCTGGTTCACACCCATGCAGAGTCTCGGGCCCATGGAGGCAACCGAAAGTGGCAGGAAGTCTTGAAAGAGGAGGTCGAGGCAATACTGTTGTGTGGGAAAAAAATGGCGTAGTGGAAGTCCCCACCATCGGAGAAACTGCATCCCAAACGTGCATGTGCAGGGCCCACGGGATCCTGCACATCACTTGTTTGTGCCCAGGGAGCATCTCAGACCCATGGAGGGCAGCCCAAATCTGCAAGAAGTCTTCAAAGGGGAGGTCGAGGCAACTGTGTGATGAGGAAGGGAAAAAATCGTTGTGGCAGATGTACCCCCACGGGCGAAAATGTTTCCCAACAGCATGTCTGTGGGGCACAGGGTACCATGGGCATCCCTGCGTAGCATCCATGGAGTGGCTTGGGCACACGGGGTCATCCCATGGTGGCAGGAAGTCTTGAAAGGGGAGGTAGATGCACCTGTTTTTGTGGAAGGAAAAAAAAATGAAGCGACATACTACTTCTCCCCAAAGGCAAAATTACCTCTAAGTCGCTCATGCATGAGGCCCAGGGAATACTGAAAATTCCTGGTTCCGGCCTACAGAGCAACTCGGGCACGTGGGGGCGGTCCAAATAAGAGGAAGGCTTAAAATAGGAGGTGGAGGCACCTGTGTGGTGTGGAAGGAAAAAAAAACAGGGTGGCAGATGTACCCCCAGGGGCCAAAGTGCCTCCCAATCCTGCATGTGCATGGCCCAGGTGATCAGGGGCATCATTAGTTCACACCAGTGGGGCATCTCAGGCCCAGGTGGGGCAACACAAAGCAGCAGGAAGGCTTGAAAGGATTAGTCGAGGCACCTATGTTGTGTGGAAGGAAAAAAATACCGTGCAGCAGATTTTTCCCCACGGAAGAAAGTGCCTCCCAACTGTGCATACGTGTGGTGCAGGGTTCCCTGGGCATCTTTGGTTCATGCCCACTGAACTTCTCAGACCCAGAGGGGGCAGCCCAAAGTGGAAGAAAGGCCTGGAAGGGGAGGTCGAGGCACCTGTGTGGTGAGGAAGAAAAAAAGGCACAGCAGAGGTCCCTCATGGGCGAATATGCCTCCCAACCCCACATGCTCGTATCCCTGGGGATCCTGGGCTTCCCAGGTTCTCACCCACAGAGTGCCTTGGCCCACAGTGGCCAGCCCAAGGTGGCAGGAATGCTTGAAAAGGGAGGCGCAGGCTCCAGTCTTGTGAATGGAAAACACAAACGGCAAGACAGAAGTCACCACCAGAAGGGCGAAAGTGCCTCTCGACCACACATGCGTGGGGCCCAGAGGACTCTACGTGTCCCTGATCCATGCCCAAGGAGTGCCTCGGGCCCTCGGCGTCCAGCCCAAGGCAGCAGGAAGCCTTGAAATTGGAGGTGGAGACAACTGTGATGTGGAAGAAAAACACAAATGGTGCCACAGAGGTCCCCCACTATGGGCAAAAGTACCTCCCCACCACACATGTGGGGGGCCAATGGGACCCTGGGCATCTCTGGTTAGCACTCATGGAGTGACTCGGGCCCACGGAGTCAGCCCAAGATGGCAGGAACTCTTGAAAGGGGAGGTGGAGTCACCTTTGCTGTGGAAGGAAAACACAAATGGCGAATCAGAGGTCCCCACCACAATGGGCGAATGAGCCTCCTCACCGTGCATCCGTGGGTCCCTGGTGACCATGGTCTCCCTGTTTCACACCCAGGGAGGGCTTCGGGCCCACGGGGGCCAGCACAAGGAGGCAGGAATGCTTGAAAGGGGACATCGAGGACTCTGTGTGTTGTGGAAGAACAACAACAAAAAAAACAGAGCTGTAGAGGTAGCCCCAACGGGAGAAAGTCCGCCCACAACCGTGCATTCACTGCAACCAGGGGATTGTGGGCATCCCTGATTCAGGCTCAAGGGGCATCTCTGGCCCATGGGGGACAGCCCCAAGTGGCAGAAAGACTTGAAAGGTGAGGTCGAGGCATCTCTGTGGTGTGGAAGGATAAAAAAAGGCATGCCAGAGGTTCCCACCATGGGTGAAAGTGCTTCCAATCACGCATGTGCTGTCCCCAAGGGATACTGGGCATCCATGTTTCACACTTACAGAGCGTCTCAGGGCCACCGGGGTAGCCCAAAGCAGCAGGAAGTCTTGAAAGGGGAAGTGGTGGCACCTGTGTGCTTTGGAAGGAGAAAAATATGGCGCGACAGACGTCCCCCACAGGGGAAAGTGCCTCCCAACCGTATAACGCAGGACCCAGGGTATCCTGGGCATCTTTGTTTCATGTCCAAGGAGCGTCTCAGGCCTACTAGAGGCAGCGCAAAGCGACAGGAATGCTTGAAAAGGGAAGTCGTCACCTGTGTGGTGATGAAGAAAAAACTGGCAGAGCAGAGGTCCCCCACGGGCGAAAGGGTCACCCAACCGTGAATGCATGGAGCGCTGAGGATCCTGTGCATCCCAGGTTCTCACCCATGGAGCGCCTTGACCCTCAGGGGCCAGCCCAAGGCAGCAGGAAGGCTTGAAAGGGGAACTGCAGGCTCCAGTGTTATGAAAGGAAACACAAATTGTGAGGCAGAGGTCCCCCAACACGGGCGAAAATGCCTCCCCACCACACATGCGTGGGGCCCAGGGTATTCTGGACATTCTTGATCCATGCCCAAGGAGTGCCTCGGGCTACAGGGTCCAACCCAAGGCGGTAGGAAGCCTTGAAACAGGAGGTGGATGTCCCTGTGTTGTGGAAGGAAAACAAAAATGACGTGGCAGAGGTCCCCCCAACAGGTGAAACAGCCTCCCCATGGTACAACTGTGGGGCACAGGGGACCCTTGGCATCCCTGGTTAGCACCCATTGAGCCACTCGCGCCCACGGGGTCAGCCTAAGGCTGCAGGAAGTTTTGAATTGGGAGCTGTAGTCACCATTGTTGTGGAAGGAAAACACAAATGGTGAATCAGAGGTCTCCCACAATGGGTGAAAGAGCCTCCCTACCGTGCATGTGTGGGAACCAGGGCTAGCTGGGTTTCCCTGATTCACACCCACGGTGCGCTTCTGGCCTACAGGGGTAAGTCCTAGGCGACAGGAAGGCTTTAAAGGGGATGTGTAGACCCCTGTGTTGTGGAAGGAAAAAACAAATGGTGAGGCAGAGTTCCCACCCCACGGGAGCAAGTGACTCACCATTGATCATGCACAGGGTGTAGGGGATCCTGAGCATCCCTGATTCATGCCCACGGAGCATCTCAGGACCACTTGGGGCAGCCCAAAGAGGCAGGAAGCGTTGAAAGGGGAGGTAGGGACACCTGTGTAGTGTGGTAGGATAAAAAATGGCACGGCAGAAGTCCACCCCCCACGAGAGAAAGTGCTCGCCAGCTGCACAAACGTGTGGCCCACGGGATCCTGCACTTCCCTTTTTCACGCCCATGGAGCGACTCAACCCCACGGGTGAAGTGCAAACTGCAGGAAGTCCTGAAAGGGGAGTTCAAGGGAACTCTGTGGTGTGGAAGGAAAAAAAACAGCCTCAGCACAGGTCACCCCAGAGGTGAAAGTGCCTCCCAACAGCACGTGTATTTAGCCCAGGGGATCCAGAAAATCACTAGTTCGCATTCATGGAGCGTCTCAGATCCAGGGGTGCAGCCCAAAGTGGCAGGAAAGCTTGAAAGGGGAAGTCGAGGTACCTGTGTGGTGTGGAAGGAAAAAAATACGGTGGGGCAGACGTCCCCCCACGGGCGAAATTGCCTCCCAACCACACGTACCTGTGGCACAGGGGATCATGAGCTTCCCTGGTTCCCACCCACAGGGCATCTCAGGCTCACAGGGGGCAGGCTAATACAGCAGAAATGCTTGAAAGCAGAGGTAGAGGCACTTGTGTGGTGGTGAAAGAAAAAAAGATGGCGCAGCCGAGGTCCCTCCCACAGGCAAAAGTTCCTCCCAACCGCCCATACATGGGGCCCAGGGGATCCTGGGTATCCTTGATTCACACTCACAGAGAGTCCCGGTCCCACGGCAGGCAGCCAAAAGTGTCAGGAAGACTTGAAAGGAGAGGTAGAGTCACCTGTGTGATGTGGGAAAAAAAAAAAAATCGATGCGGCAGAAGTCCCCCCACGGGAGAAACTGCCTCCCAAACGAGCAAGTGCAGGGCCAAGAGTATCCTTGGCATCCCTGGTTCATGCCAATGGACCATCTGCGGGTCACGGGGGGTAGCCCAAAGTGGCAGGAAGGCTTGAAAGGAAAGATCGAGGCACCTGTGTGGTGAGGAAGGAAAACAAACAGCACGGCAGATGTCCCCCCATAAGGGAAAGTGCCTCCCAACCGCACATGCGTGGGGCCCAGGGGAAAATGGGCATCCCTGGTTCATGCCCATGGAGCACCTCAGGCCCACGGGGGCAAACTAAAGCGGCAGGAAATCTTGAAAGGGGAGGTTGAGGCACCTGTGTGGTGTGGAAGGACAAAACAATGGCGCCACCGAGGTCCCCCACATGGGCAAAAGTGCCTCACAAACGAGAAAGCGCAGGACCCAGAGTATCCTGGACATCCAAGTTTCAAGCACCCCTAGCATCTTGGGCCCACGTAGGGCTGCCCAAAGAAGCAGGAATCTTTGAAAGCAGAGGTCGAGGCTCCTGTGTGTTGTGGAAGGAAAGAAATGACTTGGCATAGGTCTCCCCGAAAGGCGAATGTGCCTCTCACCCTCACATGCGCAGGGCCCACGAGATCCTGGGTATCCCTGCTTCATGCCTACATAGCGTCTTGGGCTCACAGGGGGCAGCCCAAAGTGACAGAAAAGCTCGAAATTGGAGGTCGAGGCACCTGAGTGTTGTGGAAGAAAAAAAATCGACTTGGCATACATCCTCCCTAAAAGCAAAAGTGCCTCCTAACCACGCATGCATGGGGCCCTGGGGATTATGGGTATCCCTGTTTCACACCCACGGAGCATCTTGTGGACAGGGGTGAAGCCCAAAGCAGCAGAATGGCTTCAAATTTGAGGTCGAGGAACCTGTGTGGTGTGGAAGGGAAAAAAAGGCGCAGCAGAGGTCTTCCTCACGGGTGAAATTGGTCCCAACCGCGCATTCTTGGGGCCCAGGGGATCCTAGGCATCCCTGATTCGTGTCTATAGAGCGTCTCGGACCCCAGGGGCAGCCCAAAGCGGCAGAAATCCTTGAAAGGAGAGGTCGAGGCACCTTTGTGGTTTGTAAGGAAAAAAACACGGCCCGGCAAAGTTCCCCCCAAGAGCGAAAGTGCCTCCCAACCAGGCATGTGAGGATCCCAGGCGACGTTAGGCATCCCTGATTCTTGCCCACGGTTCACCTCGGGCCCACGGGGGCCAGCCCAAGGCGGCAGGAAGGCTCAAAAGGGGAGGTCGACACTCCTGTGTGGTTAGGAAGAAAAAGAAAATGGCACAGAAGAGGTCCTGCACATGGGCGATAGTGCCTCCAAACCGCGCATGTGTGGGGCCCCGGAGATCCTGGGCATCCCTGGTTCATGCTCACGGAGCATCTGAGGCCCACGTGGGACAGGCCAAAGGGGCAGGAAGGATTGAAAGGGGAGGTAGAGGCACTTGTCTGGTGTAGAAGGAAGAAAATACGACGTGGCAGAGATCCCTCCGCGGGCGAAAGTGCCTCCCACCCGCGCATGCGTGGGGCCCAGGGCTTCCTGGCAGCCCTGGTTCACAGACTCAGAGCTTCTGGGGCTCACGGGGGATATCCCAAAGCGGCAGGAAGGCTTGAAATGGGAAGTTGAGTCACCTGTGTGATGAGGAAAGCAAAAAAAGGCAGGGTAGATGTCCCCACACAGGGCAAAATGTCTCCCAGCCACGCATGCATAGGGACCAGGGGATCCTCATCATCCCTGCTTCATGCCCACAGAGTGTCTCAGGCCCACGCAGGACAGCCCAAAGGAGAAGGAAGGCTTGAAAGGGGAGGTTGAGTCATCTGTGTGGTGTGGAAGAAAAATAAAATGGCATGGCAGAGATCCCTTCCACGAGCGAAAGGGCTTCCCAACTGCACATGCTTGTGGCCCAGGGGATCTGGAGCATCCAGGGTCCACTCCCAAAGAGTGTCTCGGGCCCATGTGGGGCAGCCTAAAGAGGCAGGAAAGCATGAAAGGGAAAGCCGAGGCACCTGTGTGGTGTGGAAGGGAAAAAATACTGCGTGGCAGACCTCCTCCCACAGATGAAAGTGCCTCCCAACCATGCATACCTGGAGCACAGGGGTCCCTAGGCATCTTTGATGCATGCCCACGGAGCTTCTCAGACCCACAAGGAGCAGCCCGAAGCGGCAGGAAGGCTTGACAGTGGAGAACGACCCACCTGTGTGGGGAGGAAGAAAAAAAGGCAAAGCAGAGGCCCCCACGGGCGAACGTGCCTCCCAACCCCGCATGCCCAGGGCCTTGGAGATCCTGGGTGTCCCAGGTTCTTGCCCATGGAGGGCTTCCACCCACGGGTACCAGCCCAAGGCAGCAGGAATTCTTGAAAGGGGAGCTGCAGGCTCCAGTGTTGTGATAGCAAAATACAAACAGCAAGACAGATGTCCACCCCACACGGGCGAATGTGCTGCCCCACCGCACATGCGCAGACCCTACGGGACTGTGACATCCCTGATCCGTGCCCAAGGAGTGCCTCGGACCCACAGGGTCCAGCCTAAGGCGACAGGAAGCCTTGAAACGGGAGGCAGAGGCACCTGTGTTGTGAAAGGAAAACATAAATGGCGTGGCAGAGGTCCACCACCTCGGGCGAAACTGCCACCCTACTGTGCATGTGTTGGGGCCACGGGACCCTGGGGGTCCCTGTTTCACATCCAGTTGGTGCCTCTGGCTCAAGGGGGCCATCCCAAGGCAGCAGGAAGGCTTGAAATAGGAGGTGGAGGCACCTGTGTTGTGGAAGGAAAAAGAAACAGGGAGGCAGAGGTCCCCCCATACGGGCGAAAGTGTCTCCCCACTGCACGTGCTTGGGGTGGAGGGGATCCTGCACCTCCGTGAGTCATGCCCACAGAGCATCTCAGTCCCACATGGGGCAGCCCAACGTGACAAGAAAGCTTGAAATGGGAGGTAGAGACACCAGTGTGGTGTGTAATGATTAAAAAAAACTGCACGGCAGAGGTCCCCACCACGGGGGAAAGTGCCTCCCAATTGCCCATGCACTAGGCCCAGGGGATCCTGGGTGTCCCTAGTTAACGCCCGTGGAGCAACTCCAGCCCACGGGCGACAGCTCAAAGAGGCAGGAAACCTGGAAATGGGAGGTCAAGGCAGTTGTGTGGTGTGAAAGGAAAAAAAAAAAACGCCGCTACAGGGGTCCCCCCACTAGAGAAAGTGCCTCCCAACCGCTCATTCACAGGATCGAGGGGATCCTGCGTCTCCTTGCTTCGTGCCCATGGAGTGTCTCAGGCAGACGGTGGGCAGATAAAAACAGAAGTGAGCCTTGAAAGGGTAAGTCCAGGCATCAGAGTGGTATGGAAGGAAAAAAAAAAGGCATGGCAGAGGTTTCCCCAAGGGCTAAATTGTCTCACAACCATGCATGTGTGGGGCCCAGGGGATCCTAGGCTTCCCTGGTTCTCAACAATGAAATGTCTCGGGCCCAAGGAGGGCAGGACAAAGTGGCAGGAAGTCTTGAAAAGGGAGGTCGAGGCACCTGTGCAGGGCGGCAGGAAAAAAAATGGTGCAGCAGAGATCCACCGCACAGGTGAAAGTGCATCGCAACCACGCATGTGCAGGGCCCAAGGGATCCTGGGTACCCCTGCTTCATGGCAAGGGAGCATCTCAGGCCCACTTGTGGCAGCCCAAAGCTGCAGGATGGCTTGAATGGAGCTTCGAAGCACCCATGTGGTGTGGAAGGAAACAAAAATTGTGCAGCAGTGGTGCCCCCCAAGGCGAATATGCCTCCTGAATGCGCATATGTGGGGCCCACGGGATCCTCCGCATCCATGATTTGTGGCCACGGAACATCTCGACCCCACAGGTGGCAGCCCAAAGCAGCAGGGAGGAGTGAAAAGGGAGGACCAGGCACTTGTGTGGCCATGGCATAACGCCATGGCAAAGGTCCCCCAACGGACGAAAATGCCTCTGACCTGAGCATGTGCAGGGCCCACAGAAGCTGGGTTTTCCTGCGTCACACCCACAGAGTGTCACAGGCCCATGGGGAGCAGATCAAAGAGACAGTAACGCTTCAAAGGGGAAGTCGAGGCACCTGTGTGGTATGGAAGGACAAAAAAAGTCCTGGCAGAGGTCCCCACCACTGGAGAAAGTGACTGCAAACCATGAACGTGCACGTTTTAGGGAATCCTGGGTGTCCCTGAATCGTGTCCACGGAGCATCTCGGGCCCACAGGGGGCAACCCAAAGAGGCAGGAAGGCTTGAAAGGGGAGATCTAGACATCTGTGTTGTGTGGAAGGAAAAAAAGGTGTGGCAGAGGTACCCACCGTGGGCAAAAGTGCTCCCAACCGTGCATGCACGGGGCCCAGGGGATTCTGGGCATCCATGATTCATGCCCACGGAGTGTCTCTGGCCCATGGGGTGCAGGCAAAAACGGCAGGAAGTATTCAAAATGGAGGTCGAGACACCAATGTGGAGTGGAAGGAAAATAAAAATTGCACGGGACAGATCCCACGCACAAGCGAAATTGCCTCCCAATCACACATGTGCTGGGCCTAGAGTATCCTAGGTGTAGCTTCTTCATGCCCACGTCGCATCTCAGGCCCACAGGAGCAGCCTAATGTGACTGGAGGGCTTGAAATTGGAGGTCGAGGCACCTGTGTTTTGTTGAAGTGAAAAAATATGGTGCGGCAGAGGTTTCCCCCATGGGCAAAAGTGACTTGCACCAGCGCATGCGTGGGGCCCTTGGAATCCTGGGCATCCCTGTTTCTTGACCGCAGAGTATCTCGGGGCCACGGGGCCAACTCAAGACGGCAAGAAGACTTGAAAGGGGAGGGGGAGGCACCTGTGTTGTGGAGGGAAAACAAATGTCGAGACAGAGATGCCCCCCACCAGGGGCAAAAGTACCTCCAGAACCCTCATGCGTGGCACCTAGGGGACTTTGGGCATCCCTTTTTCGTGCCCACAGAGTGCCTTGGGCCCACTGGGGCCATCCCAAAGCGGCAGGAATGCTTGAAAGGGTAGGTGGGGGCACCTGTGTTGTGCAAGGGAAAAACAAATGGCGAGGCAGAGATCCCCCATCCACGGACAAAAATGTCTCAACACTGCACATGCATGGGGCCCACAGCACCCTGGGCGTCCCTGGTTCATGCCCATGGAGCGTCTTGGGCCCACGGGGAGCAGCCCAAAGCGGCAGGAAGGCTTGAAATGGGAGGCCGATGCACCTGTATGGTATGGAAAGAAAAAAAAATGGCGTGGCACAGGTCCCCTCACGGGCAAAAGTGCCTCACAACCACGCATGCATGGGGCCCAGGGGATCCTCGGTGTCCCTGTTTCGTGCACCCACAGCGTCTCAGGCCCAAGGGGGGCTTCCCAAAGCGGCAGGAAGTTTTGAAAGTGTAGGTCGAGGCACCTGTGTGTTGTGGAAGGAAAAAAAATGACGCAGCATAGGTCCCCATCAAAGGTGAATATGCCTCTCACCCGCGCATTGGTGGGGCCCAGGGAATACTGGACGTCCTTGATTCATGCCTTCAGAGCATCTCGGGCCCACGGAGGACAGCCCAAAGCAGCAGGAAACCTTGACATTGGAGGTCGAGGCACCTGGGTGTTGTGGAAGGAAAAAAACAACGGCGAGGCCTAGTTCCTCCCTAAAGGTGAAATTGCCTCCGAACCCCATATGCATGGGGCCCAGGGGATCCTTTGTGTCCCTATTTCGCTTCCACGGAGCATCTTGGTGACATGGGGGAAAGCCAAAAGCAGCAGAAAACCTTCAATTTAGACGTCGAGGCACCTGTGTGGAGTGGAATGAACAAAAAAAGCACAGCAGAGGTCCTCACCAAGGGGAAAATAGCCCCCAAATGCACTTCCGTGGAGCCCAGGGAATCCTTGGCATTAGTGCTTCATGCCTACAGAGGGTCTTGGGCCCAAGGTGGGCAGCTGAAAGTCGCAGGAATCCCTGAAAGGGGAGGTGGAGGCACTTCTGTGGTGTGAAAGGACAAAAAAAAAAAAAAAAAAAAAAAACGCTGCGGGAGAGGTCCCCTTTGGGGAGAAAGTGCCTCCCACCCATTCATTCACGGGATCCAGGGGATCCTTAGTATCCCTGTTTCACATTCAAGGAGTGTCTCAGGCCCACGGGGGGCAGATCAAAGTGGAAGTAAGGTTTGAAAGGGGAAGTGGAGTCACCTGTGTGGTATGGAAGAAAAAAAAACCTGCATGGTAGAAGGCCCGCCACGGGCGTAAGTACCTCCAAACCACATACGCGTGGTGTCCAGGTGATCCTGTGGTTCCATAATTCATGCCTACGGAACATCTCAGGCCAATGGGGGCAGCCCAAAGAGGCCGGAATTCTTGAAAATGGAGGTCGAGGCCCCTGTGTTTTGTGGGAGGAAAAATAAACCAAGTCACATAAGTCCCCCCAACACGCGAAAGTGCCTCCCAACCATGATTTCACTACACCCGGGGATTGTAGGCATCACTGTTTGAGGCACAAGGAGCATCTCAGGCCCATGGAGGCAGCCTCAAGAAGGCAGGAAGCCTTGAAAGGGGAGGTGGAGGCACATGTGTAGGGAAGGAAAAAACAAACAGCACGGCAGAGGTCCCCCACAACGGACAAAAGAGCCTCCTCACTGAGAATGCTTGGGGCCCAGGGGACCCTGGGGGTCCCTGTTTCACCCCCATGGAGTGCCTTGGACCCACGGGGACCAGCCTAAGGCGGCAGGAAAGCTTGAAATAGGAGGTGGAGTCACCTGTGTTGTGGAAGAAAAAAACAAAAAGTGAAGCAGACATCCCAACCCACGGGTGAAAGTGCATCCCCACTGTGCATGTGCAGGGCCTAGGGGAACCTGGGCTTCCCTGGTTCACAGATAAGGAGGGTATCCTGCCCATGTGGAGCAGCCCAAAGCAGCAGGAATTCTTGAAAGTGGAGGTCGAGGCACTTGTGTAGTGGTGGAAGTAAAAGAAACAGCACGGCCAAGGTCCCTCCACAGGCAAAAGTGCCTCCCAACTGTGCATGTGTGGGGTTTAGGGGCTCCTGGAAGTCCCTGGATCATGTCCACGGGGATTCTCAAGCCCACATGGGGCAGCCCAAAGCGGCAAGAAAGTTTGAAATGGGAGATACAAGCACCTGTGTAGTGTGGAAGAAATAAAAACGGTGTGGCCAAAGTCTCCCCCATGGGAGAAACTGCCTCCCAACCACACATGCCTGGTGCCCACGGGAACCTGTTCTTCCCTTGTTCGTGCCCACGGAGGGTCTCAGGCCCACGGGGGTCAGCTCAAAGCGGCAGGAAGGCTTGAAAGAGGAGGTTGAGACATCTGTGTAATGTGGAAGGAACAAAATACGGCATAGCAGAGGTCCCCCACAGGTGAAAGCGCCTCCCAACCATGCATGTGCGGGGCACAGGGTATCCTGGGCATCCCTGTTTCAGGCCCACAGAGTGTCTCATCCCCACAGTGGCCAGCCCAAACTGTCAGGAAGACTTGAAATGGCAGGTCGAGGAACCTGTGTGGTGGAAAGGAAAAAAAGTGGTGTGGCAGAGTTCCCCTCATGGGCGAATGTGTCTCCCAAAGGAGCGTGTGCTGGACCAAGGGAATCCTGGTCATCCCTGGTCCATGCCCATGGAGGATGTTGGGCCCACAGGGGCAGCCAAAAGTGGTAGGAAGACTTGAAAGGGAAAGTTAAGGCACCCGTGAGGTGTGGAAGGAAATAAATATGGTGCAGCAGAGGTCCACCCACGGGTGAAAGTGCCTTCCAAATGATCACGTGCGGGGCCCAGGGCATCCTGGGTGTCCCTCTTTCATGCCCATGGAGGGCCTCGGTCCCACATGGGGCAGCCCAAAACGGCAGGAAGGCTTGAAAGGGGAGGTAGAGACACATGTGTTTTGGAAGGAAAACACAAATGACCCATCAGAGGTTCCCAAAGCGATGATTGAAAGAGCCACCACACTGTGCGTGTGTGGGGCCCTGGAGAATTTGGGAGTCCCTGGTTCACATGTGAGGAGTGCTTCAGGCCCACAGGGGCCTGCCCAAGGTGGCAGGAAGGCTTGAAAGAGGAGGTGAAGGCCCCTGTGTTGTGGAGGGAATATACAAGGCTTCAAAGGGAAGGTCCAGGTACCCATGTGATGTGGAAGGAAATAAATACGACGAGGCAGAGGTCCCCCCACGGGCGAAAGTGCCTCCCAGCCGCGCACACTCGGGGCCCAGGGCATCCTTGGCATTTCTGGTTCACACACACGGTGTATCTCGGGCCCATAGTTGCCAGCCCAAAGTGGTAGGAAACATTGAAAGGGGAGGTCGAGGCACCTGTGTGGTGTGGAAGGAAAACAAAACGGCATGGTAGAGGTCCCCTCACAGCGAAAATATCTCCCAACCGCTCATGCGTGGGGCCCAGAGATTCCTGGGTATCCCTGATTCACACCCATGGAGCGTCTGGAGCCCACGGGGGGGGAACCCAAAGTGGCAGGAAGGCTTGAAATAGGAAGTCGAGTCATCTGGGTCTTTAGAAAGGGAAAAAAAATGGCGCAGCAGATGTCCTGACACAGGGGAAAGTGCCTCTCAACCGCTCATGTGTGGGGCCCAGGGGATTCTCAGAGTCCCTGCTTCATGCCCACGGAGTGTCTGGGCCCAGGCGGGACAGCCCAAAGCGGCAGGAAGGCTTTAAAGGGGAGTTCCAGCCACCTGTGTACTGAGGAAGGAAAAGAAAATGGCGCAGCAGAGGTCCCGCCCACAGGTGAAAGTGCCACCGAAACGCGCATGCTAACGGGATGCTGGCCGCCCCTGTTTTGCACCAACAGAGTGTCTCATGTCCACTGTGGGCAGCCCAAAGCGGCAGGAAATCTTGAAAGCGGAGGTCGAGGCACTTTTGCTGTGTTAAAAGAAAAAAAAAAAACGGCGTGGCCGCGGTCCCCCCCTCAGGCAAAAATGCCTCACAACAGCGCATGTGTGGGGCTCAGGGTATCCTGGGCATCCCTGGTTCACAACCACACAGAGTCTCAGGCCAACCGGGGACGGCCCAAAGTGGAAGGAATGCTTCAAAGGGGAGGTCGAAGAAACTGTGTTGTGTGGTAGGAAAAAAATACGCCATGGCAGAGTTGTCCCCACGGGAGATAAGGCCTCCCGACCGTGCATGTGTGGGGCATAGGAGATCCTGGGTGTCCCTGGTTAATTCCTGCAGAGCATCTCATGCTCACAGGGGGCGGCCCAAAGTGGAAGAAAGGCTTGAAATGGGAGGTCGAGGCACCTGTTTGTTGTGGAAGGAAAACAAAATGGTGTGGCAGAGGCCCCAGCAAAGACGGAAGTGTCTCTCAACCGCGCATGTGTGGGGCCCATGGGATCCTGGGCATTCCTGGTTCATGCCCATGGAGTGTTTCAGGACCACAGGGGGCAGCCCAAAGCGGCAGGAAGGTTTCAAATGGGAGATAGAGTCATCTGTGTGTGTGGAAGGAAAAAATAAACTGCGCCGCAGAGGCCCCACCCAACGGCCGAAAGTGCCTCCCAACCGCGAATGTGCAGGGCCCAGGGGATCCTGGGTGTCCTGGGTTCATGCCCATGTAGTGCCTTGGGCCCACAAGGGGCAGGCTAAATCGGCAGGAAGTCTTGAAATGGGAGGTTGAGGAACCTGTGTGGTGTGGAAGGACAAAAAAATGGCACGGCAGAGGTCCTCCCCAAGGGCCAAAGTGTCTCCGAAACGAGCATGTGTGGGTCCCAGGGGATCCTGGGCATCCCTGATTCATGGACCCAGAGCATCTCCAGAACACGGCGGGCTGACCAAAGCAGCAGGAGTGTTTGAAAGGGGAGGTCGAGGCACTTGTGTGTTGTGGAAGTAAAAAAAAAATGATGTGACATATGTCCCCACCAAAGGCGAAAGTGCCTCTCACTGGCACATGTGCAGGGTCCAAGGGATGCGGGAAGTCCCTGGTTCAGGCCTACACAGCGTCTCAGGCCCATGGGGGGCAGCCTAAAGCTCCAGGAAGGCTTAAAACTGAAGGTAGAGTCACCTGAGTGCTGTGGAAGGAAAAAAAATGGGGCAGCATAGGTCCTCCCTTAAGTTGAAAGTGCCTCCTAACCACACATACACTGGGCCCTGGGCATCCTGGGCTTCCCTTTTTCACACCAATGGAGCATCTTGGGGACATGGGGGGTAACCTAAAGCAGCACGAAGGCTTCAAAGGGGAGGTCAAGGTACCTGTGTGGTGTGGAAGGAAAAAAATAGGCACAGCAGAGGTCCTCCCCAAGGGTGAAATAGCTCCAATCAGCACAGGCGCTGGGCCCAGGGGATGCTCAGCTTCCTGCTTTGCACCCTCGGAGCATCTCAGGCCCACGGCGGGAGCCCAAAGCGGCAGGAAGTCTTGAAAGGAGAGGTCGAGGCACTTGTGTGGTGTGAAGGGAAAAATAACTCCGCGGCATAGGGCCCCTACTAGAGAATGTGCCTCCCAACCACTCATGTACGGGGCCAAGGGCATCCTGTGTGTCCCTGTTTACGTTCACAGAGTGTCTCAGGCCCACAGGGCAGATCAAAGCGGAAGTAAGTCTTCAAAAGGGAAGTTGAAGCACCAGTGTCATATGGAAGGACAAAAAAAATCACGGCAGAGGTCACCCCCACGGGCGAAGGTGATGACCAACCATGCATGCGTGGGTCCCAGGGAAACCTGGACTTCCCTGGTTCATGCCAATAAAGGGTATTGGGCCAAAGTGGGCAGCCCAAATTGGCAGGAACTCTTGAATGGGGAGGTCGAGACAACTGTGTGGTATGGAAGGACAAAAAACGGGGTGGCAGATGTCTCCCCCATGGGCAAAAGTGCCTCTCAACCGTGCATGCACTGGACCCTGGGGATACTAGGCATCCCTGTTTCGCACCCATGGAGTGTCTTGGGCCAAAGGGGGCAAGCCCAAAGAGGCAAGAAATTTTGAAATGGGAGATAGAGGCACCTGTGTGGTGAAGAAGAAAAAAAACGGCACAGCAGATGTCCCCACAGGAAAAAGTGCCATCCAACCCCACAAGTGTAGAGCCCTGGGGATCCTGGGCATCACAGGTTCTCACCCACAGAGTGCCTTGGCCTATGAAGGCCAACCCACTGTGGCAGGAATGCTTGAAAGGGGAGGTGCAGGATCCAGTGTTGGGAAAAGAAAACACAAACGGCGAGACAGAGGTACTTCAACACGGGCAAAAGTTCCTCCCCACTGCACATGCGTTGGGCCCAGGGGACTCTGGGCATCACTAGTCTGTGCTCAATGAGTGCGTCAAGCCCACAGGTTCCAGCCCAAGGCGGCAGGAAGCCTTGAAAGGGGAAGTGGAAGCACCGGTGTTGTGGAAGGAAAACAAAAATGGCGCCGAAGAGGTCCCCAACAACGGGCGAAAGTGCCCCCCACCATGCAAGCACAGGTCCCAGGGAATCTGGGCATCCCTGCATAGCACCCATGGAGTGGCTTGGGCCCACGGGGTCAACCTAGGGAGGCAGGAAATCTTGAAATAGGAGGTGAAGTCACCTGTGTTGTGGAAGGAAAACGCTAATGGCGAATCAGAGCTTCCCCACAAAAGGCGAAAGATCCTACCCACTGCACAAACGTGGGGTCCAGGAGACCCTGGGTATCCCTGTTTCAGAAACAGTGAGGGCCTCAGGTCTACAGGGACCAGCCCAAGACGGCAGGAAGGCTTGAAAGAGGAGGTGGAGGCAACTGTATTGTGGAAGGAAAAAACAAACGTCAAGGCACAGGTCTGACACCACAGCCAAAAGTGCCTCCAAACTGAGCATGCACAGGGCGTAGGGGATCCGAGCATCCCTGATTCACACCCATGGAGCATCTTGGGCCCAGGTGGGGCAGCCCAAAGCAGCAGGATGGCTTGAAAGGGGAGGTAGAGGCACCTGTGTGGTGTGGAATGAAAAAGAAATGGCACGGCAGGAGTCTCTTCCACGAGAGAAAATGTCTGCCAACCACGCATGAGCTAGGCCCACGAGTTCCTGGGCATCCCTGGTTCATGTCCATGGAGTGTCTCAGGCCCACCAGGACAACCCAAAATGGCAGGAAAGCTTGACATAGGAAGTCGAGGCTCCTGTTTGGTGTGGAAGGATAAAAAATACGGCATGGCTGATGTCCCCCCACAGGCGAAAGTGTCTCCCATCCGCGGATACGCGGGGTCCAGGAGATCCGGAGTTTCCCTGGTTCATGACCACCAGGCGCCTCAGGCCCACAGGGGCCATGTGAAAGTGGTATAAATGCTTGAAAGCAGAGGTCGAAGCAATTGTTCGGTAATGCAAGGAAAAAAATGGCGTGGCCGAGGTCCCCCCTCAAGCCAAAGTGCCTCTGAACCACGTGCGTGAGGGGCCCTGAGGATCCTGGACATCCCTGTTTTACATCCACGCAGAGTCTCGGGCCCACGGGGAGCAGCCGAAAACGGCTGGAAACGTTGAAAGGAGACATCGAGGAACCTGTGTGGTGTGGAAAAAATATCGGCATAGCAGGAGTCCACCCAACGGGAGAAATGCCTCCCACCTGCACATGGATGGTGCCCACGCTATCCTGGGCATTCCTTGTTTGTGCCACGGAGAGAATCAGGCCCATGGGTGGCAGCCAAAAGTGAAAGGAATTCTTGAAATGGGAGGTCGAGGCACCTGTGCGGTGTGGAAGGAAAAAAATACGATGTGGCAGAGGTCCCCCCACGGGCAAAGGTGACTCCTAAACACGCATTTGTGAGGATCAGGGGATCATGGGCATCCCTGGTTCATGCCCACCAAGAGTGTCATCTCCATGGGGGCAGCCCATATTGGCCGGAAGTCTTGAAATGGGAGGTCCAGGCACCTCTATGGTGGAAAGGAAAAAAAAACGGTGCTGTAGAGGTCCCGGCAGGGGCGAAAGTGCTTCTCAATCGAGCATGCATTGGGCCAAGGGGATCCCGGGCATCCCTAGTTCATGCTGATGGAGCGTCTCGGGGACATGGGGGGCAGCCAAAAGTGCCAGGAAGGCGTGAAATGGAAGGTTGAGGCACCTGTGTGGTATGGAAGGAAATAAACACAGCATGGCAGAGGTCCCACCACGGGCGGAAGTATCTCCCAACCGTTCATGCATGGGGCCCATGGTTTCCTGTGCATCCCTGATTCATGCCCACAGAGCATCTCGGGCCAACGAGGTGCAGCCCAAAGTGGCAGGAAAGCTTGAAATTGGAGGTCGAGGTACCTGTGTGGTGTGGAGGAAAAAAAATGGCATGGCAGAAGTCTCCCCACCAGCAAAAGTGCCTCTCAACCGCACATGCATGGGACCCATAGGATACTGCACATCCCTGATTCAAGCCCACGGACCATCTTGGGGCCAAAGGGGAGAGCCCAAAGCGGCAGGAAGTCTTGAAAGTGGAGGTCAAGGCACCTTTGTGGTTTGAAAGGAAAAAATCTCGGCCTGGCAATGGTCCACACCAAGGGTGAAAGCACCTCCCAACCGCACATGCAAGCGTCCCAGGGGATCATAGGCATCCATGGTTCTTGTTCACGGATCTACTTGGGACCACGTGGGGCAGCTCAAAGCAGCAGGAAGGCTTGAAATGGGAGGTCGAGGCATCTGTTTGTTGTGGAAGGAAAATAAAATAAAATGGCATGGCAGAGGTCCCCCCCAAGACGAAAGTGCCTCTCAACTGTGCATGTGTGGGGCACAGGGGATCCTGGGTATCCATGTTTCATGCCCATGGAGAGTTTCAGGTCCACGGGGGCAGCCCAAACGGGCAAGAAGGCTTGAAAGGCGAGGTCGAGTCACCTCTGTAGTGTGGAAGGAAATAAAACAGCACGGCAGAGGTCGGTCCCACAGCGGGCAACAATGCCTCACAACCACGCATGCAAGGGGCCCTAGGGATCATATGCCTCCCAGGTTTGCATCCACAAAGCTTATCGGGCCAAAGGGGAGCAGCACAAATCGGAAGGTAAGCTTGAATGGGGAGGTCGAGGCACCTGCCTGGTGTGGGAGGAAAAAAAACGGCACAGCCGACGTTCCCCGCAGGGGCAAAATTACCTCGCAACTGCCCATGCATTGGGCCTAGGGGATCCTGGGCATCCCTGCTTCATGCCCATGGAGCGCTTCAGGCCCATGGTAGGCAGCCCAAAGCGGCAGGAAGGCTAGAAAAGGGAGGTCGAGTCACCTTTTTGGTGTGGAAGGAAAAAAAAAGGCACAGCAGAGGTCCCTCCCACGGAAGAAAGTGCCTCACAACTGTGCATGCATGGGGGCTAGGAGTTCCTGAGTGTCCCTGATTCATGCTGATGGACAGCCTCGGGCCCACGGGGGGCAGCCTAAAGCAGCAGGAAGTCTTGAAAAGGGAGGTTGAGGCAACTCTGTGGTGTGGAAGGACAAAAAATGGCACAGACGAGGTCCCCACCACAGGCCAAATTGCCTCCCAATCACGCATGCATGGTGCCTATGGGAATTCTGGTCATCCATGGTTTGGGAACACAGGGTGTCTTGGGCCCATGGGGATAAACCCAAAGCGGCAGGAAGACTTGAAAGGAGAGGTCGAGGTACCTGTGTGGTATGGAAGGAAAAAAGACGTCGTGGCCGAGGTCCCCCTCACAGGCAAAAGTGCCTATAAACCACGCATGGGTGCATCCCAGAGCATCCTAGGGTTCCCTGATTCATGCTGCTGGAGCATCTCAGGCCCAAGGGGGGGAAGGTCAAAGAGGCAGGAAGGCTTGAAAGGCAAGATCGAGGTGCCTGTGGGGTGTGGAAAATAATGGCCCATCAGAAGTCCCCCCATGGGCAAAAGTGCCTCAAAACCTTGCATGTGTGGGGACCAAAGGATACTGGGCATCCCTGTTTCACATGCAAGCAGCATCTCAGGTCCACGGGGGACAGCCTAAAACAGGATGTCGAGGCAACTTTGTGGTTTGAAAGAAAAAAATCACGGCGCTGAAGAGGTCCCCAACAAGGGTGAAAGTGGCTCCAAGCCGCGCATGCGAGTGGCCCAGGGGATCCTAGGCATCCCTGGTTCTTGGGCACAGAGTGTCTAGTGCCCACGGGGGACGGCTCAAAGAGGCAGGACGGCTTGAAATAGGAGATTGAGGCACCAGTGTATTTTGAAAGGAAAACAAAATGGTGTGGCAGAGGTCCCCCCGAAGAGGAAAGTCCCTGTCAACTGCACATGCACAGGGCCCAGGGTATCATGTGAATCCCTGGTTCACGCCCATGGAGGATTTCAGGCACACAGGTGGCATCCCAAAACGGAAGGAATGCTTAAAATGCGAGGTGGAGTCATTTGTGTGGTGTGGAAGGAAACAAAAAAAGGTTTGACAGAGATCCACCCCACAGAGGAAAGTGTGCCCCAATCGTGCATGCGTGGGGCCCAGAGGATCCTGCAAGTCCCTGGCTCATGCCCCTGGAGGAACTCGGGCCCACAGGGGGCAGCCTAAAGCAGCAGGAATGCTTGAAATAGGAGGTTGAGGCATATGTGGTGTGGAAAGACAAAAAAATGGCACAGCCGAGGTCCGCCCCACCGGCGAAAGTGTCTCCCAAACGAGCATGTGCGGGACCCAGGGGATCCTGAGTGACCCTGGCTCATGCACCCAGAGCATCTTGGCCCGGCAAGGGGCTGCTCAAAGAGGCAGGAATATTTGAAATGGGAGGTCGAGGCACCTGTGTTTTGTGGAAGGAAAAAAATTGCGCTGCATAGGTCCCCACCAAAAGCGAGTATGCCTCTCACCCGAGCATGCGTGTGGCCCAGGGGATCCTGAGCATCCCTGTTTCATGTCTACAGAGCATCTCGGGCCCATGGCAGCAGCCCAAATCAGCAGGAAGACTTTATATTGGAGGTCGAGGCACCTGAGTGCTGTGGAAGGAAAAAAATTGCGTGGCATAGGTCTCCCTAAAGGCGAAACTGCCTCCTAACCGTGCATGCATGTGGCCCAGGTGATACTGGGCATCTCCGTTTCACAGCCATGGAGTGTCTTGGGGACATGGGGGGAAGCCCAAAGCAGCAGGAAGTCTTCAAAGGGGAGGTCGACGCACCTGTGTGGTGTGGAAGGAAAAAAAAGGAATAGCAGGGTCCTCCACACGGGTGAAATAGTCCCCAACCGTGCATGCGTGGAGCCCAGGGGATCCTGGGATTCCCTGGTTGGCACCCTCTGAGTGTCTCTTGCTCACGGGGTCAGCCCAAAGCAGGCATGAAGGCTTGAAAGTGGAGGTGGAGGCACTTGTGTGGTGTGAAAAGAAGCAAAAATGCTACAGCAGAGGTCCCACCACGGGAGAAAGTGCCTCGAACTGCTCATTCACAGGGCCCAGGGGATCCTGCTTTTCCCTGCTTTGCATTCACGGAGTGTCTCAGACGAGCGGGGTTCAAATCAAAGCCAAAATAAGGCTTGAAAAGGGAAGTCGAGGCACATGTGTGTTATGGAAGGAAAGAAAACTGCCTTGGCAGCAGTCCAACCACGGGCGAAAGTTCCTCCAAACCGCCCATGTGCAGGGCCCAGGGGATCCTGGGTTTCCGTGGTTTGCACCCACGAAGAGTCTCGGGTCCAAGGCGGGCAGCTCAAGTTGGCAAGAATGCCTCAAATGGGAGGTCGAATCCCCTGAGTGTTGTGAGAGAAAAAAAAACGAAGCAGCACAGGTCCCCCCAAAGGGAGAAGGTGCCTACCAACCGTGCATTCACTGCACCCATGGGATTGGGTGCATCCCAAGTTCAGGTGCAAGGAGCATCTCCGGCCCACGGGGGACAGCCCCAAGAGGCAGGAAGTCTTGAAAGAGGAGGTATATGCACCTGTGTGGTGTGGAAGGACATAATATGGCACGGCTGAGTACCCTCCACAGGCCAAAGTGCCCCCCAACTGCACACGCCTAGTGCTCAGGGGATCCTGATCATCCATGGTTCATGCCACAGGGCTTCTCGTGCCCACAGGGAGAAACCCAAAGCAGCAGGACAACTTGAAAGGGGAGGTCGAGGCACCTGTGTGGTGTCGAAGGAAAAAAAAGTCACGGCTGAGGTCTCCCCCATGGGAAAATGTGCCCATTTACCGCACCTGCGTGGGGCCCCGGAGATGAAGGGCATCTCTGGTTCACACACACAGGGTTCTGAGGCGAACACGGACAGCCCAAAACAGAAGGAAGGCTAGAAAGGGGAGGCCGAGGCACTGGAGTGGTATGGAAAGGAAAAAAATCATGGCGTGGCAGAAGTCCTCCCAACAGGAAATCTGCCTCCCAACCATTCTTATGTGGGGCCCAGGGGTTCCTGGGTGTCCCTGGCTCATGCCCACAGAGCGTCTCATACCCACAGGGGGTTAGCCCAAAGCTGCAGAAAGGCTTGAAATGGAGGTCGAGACACCTGTGTGGTTTGTAAGAAAAAAAAACGATGCGGCATAAGTTCCCCCACGAGAGAAAGTGCCTCCCAACCACGCATGCCTGGGGCTCAGGGCTTCCTGGGCGTCCCTGGTTCGTGCAGCCAGACTGTGTCGGGCCCACAGGTTGCTGCCCAAAACGGCAGGAAAATTTGAAAGAGGAGATCGAGGCACCTGTGTGTTGTGGAAGGAAAAAAAATGACGCGGAATAAGTCCCCACCAAAAGGGAATGTGCCTCTCACCTGTGCATGTGCAGGGCACAGGTGATCCTGGTTGTCCCTGGTTCTTGCCTACAGAGAGACTCGGGCCCACGAGGGGCAGCCCAAAGCCGCAGGAAGGCTTGTAATGGGAGTTCGAGGCACTTGTGTGTTGTCAAAGGAAAAAAAATAGCCGTGGTGGGGGTCCCCCTACGGGCAAAATTGCCTCCCAAAAGCACATGCAATGGGGTCATGGGATCCGGGACTTCACTGGTTCGTGCCCATGAAGTGTCTTGGGCCTAAGAAGGGCAGCCCAAGGCGGCAGATTTGCTTGAAAGGGGAGGACGAGGACGCTGTGTGTTCTTGAAGGAAAAAAAGAAAACGGAGCCGCAGGAGTCGCCCCAACGGGGGAATGTGCCTCCCAACCGCGCATTCACTGCACCCAGTGGATTGTGGACATCCGAGGTTCAGACCCAAGGAGCGTCTCTGGCCAATGGGGGACAGCCCCAAGTGGCAGGAAGGCTTGAAAGGTGAGGTCGAGGCACCTGTGTGGTGTGGATGGAAAATAAACCAGTGTGCCAGAGTTCCCCACCAAAGGTGAAAGTGTTCCCAACCGTGGATTTGCGGGTCCCAGGGTATACTGGGCATCGCTATTGCATGCCCACAGAGAGTCTTGGGCCCATGGGGGCAACCCAAAGTGGCAGGAAAGCTTGAAATGGGAGGTCAACTCACTTGTGTGTAGTGGAAGGAAGAAAAACCGGCGCGGTAGACTTCCCACCCATGGAAGAAAGTGCCTCCCAACCGTGCATGCATGAGGTGCAGGGGATTCTGGGCATCACTGATTCATGCCCATGGAGTGTCTCGGGCCCACAGGGGAAAAACTACAGTGGCAAGAATGCTTGAAAGGGGAGGTTGAGGCACCTATGCGGTATGGAAGGACAAAAAAACGGCCACGTTCCACCTCACGGGCTACAATGCCTCCCATACAAGAATGTGCAGGGCCCAGGGGATCCTGGGCGTCTCTGGTTCGTGCACCCAGAGCGTCTTGGACCCAAGAGGTGCAGCCCAAATCGACAGGAAGGCTTGAAATTGGAGGTCGTGGCTCCTGAGTGTTGTGGAAGTAAAAAAAAAATGGCACAGCATAGGTCCTCCCTAAATGCGAAAGTGCCTCCTAACCGCGCATCACCAGGGCCTTGGGGATCCTGGGGGTGCTTGTTTCACAACCAGGGAGCATCTTGGGAACATGTAGGACAGCCAAAAGCAGCAGGAAGTCTTCAAATTGGAGGTCGAGGCACCTGTGTGGTGTGGAAGGGAAATATTAGGCACAGCAGAGGTCCTCCCCACGGGCGTAATAGCCCCCAGCTGCGCATGTGCAGGGCCCAAAGGATCCTGGGCTTCCCTTGTTGGCATCCTCAGAGCATCTCAGGCCCATGGGGGAAAGCCCAAATCGACAGGAAATCTTGAAAGTGGAGGTCGAGGCCCCTGTGTGTTGTGGAAGGAACAAAAAACGGAGAAGCAGAGGTCCCCCCAATGGGAGAAAATGCCTCACAACCGCGCATTTACTGCACTCAGCGTGATTGGGGGCATCCCTGGTTCAGGCCGTAGGAGAGTCTAGGGCCCAAGGGGGACAGCACAAAGCAGCAGGAAGGCTTGAATGGGGTGGTCGAAGCAACTGTGTAGTGTGGAAAGAAAAAAACCCGGCGCAGCAGAGATTCCCCCCACGGGCGATATTGCCTCCCAACAGTGCATGTGCAGGACACAAGAGACCATGGGCATCATTGGGTAGCACCCACAGAGCGGTTCGGGCCCACGGGTCAGCCCAAGGTGGCAGGAAGTCTTGAAAGGGTAGGTGGAGTCACGTGTGTTGTGGAAGGAAAACACAAATGGCGTTTCAGATGTCCCCCCCCCGGGTGAAAGAGCCTCCTCAACGGGCATGTGTGGGGCCCAGGGGAATCTGAGTGTCCCTGGTTCACACCCGTTGAGCACCTCGGGCGCACAGGGGCTAGCCAAAGGCGGCAGGAAGGCTTGAAACAGGAGGTGAAGGCACCTGTGATGTGGAGGGGAAAAAGAAATGGCGAGGGAGAGGCCCGCCCCTTAAGGGAGAAAGTGGTCCCATACCGTGAATGTGCAGGGCCTATGGGATCTTGGCTACCCCTGGTTCATGCCCGCAGAGAGTCTTGGGCCCATGGGCGGCAGCCCAAAGCGTCAGGAATGCTAGAATGCGGAGATCAAGGCCCCTGTATTGTGTGGAAGGAAAACAAAACGACTCAGCAGAGGTTCCCCCACGAGAGAAAGTGCCTCCCAACCGCGCATGCGTGGGGCCCAGAAATTCCTGAGCTTCCCTGTTTCACATCCACGGAGAGTCTCGAGCCTACGGGGGCAGCCCAATGTGGCAGGAAGTCTTGAAATGGGAGGTCGACTCACTTGGGTATTGAGGAAGGGAAAAATAACGGCGTGGCAGAATTCCCCTCACAAGCAAAATGCCTCTCAAATGCGCATGCACAGGGCCGAACGGAACCTCAGAGTCCCTGCTTCATGCCTACAGAGCATCTCTGGTGACACGGGACAGCCCAAAGTGGCAGGAATTCTTGAAATGTGAGGTAGAGACACCTGTGTGGTGTGGAAGGAAAACAAAATGGCAAGGCAGATGTCCCTCAAAAGGGGGAAAATGCCTCCCAACCATGAAAGGGCAGGGCCCAGGGGACTCTGGGAATCCCTGATCTGTGCCCAAGTAGGGCCTCGGACCCACTTTGTCCTGCCCAAGGCGGCAGGAAGCCTTGAAAGGGGAGGTGGAGTCACCTGTGTTGTTGAAGGAAAACACGAACGGTGTAGCAGAGGTCACCCACCACAGGCGAAAGTGCCTCTCAACTGCACATGTGTGAGGCCTAGAGGATCCTGGGCATCCCTGTTTCCCGCCCATGGAGATTTCTGGGCTCAACAGGGGAATCCCAATGCAGAAGGAAGACTTGAAATGGGAGACTGAATCATCTGTGTGGTGTGGAAGGAAAAAAAATACGGTGCGGCAGAGGTCTCCCCAATGGACGAAAGTGCCTCCCAATCTTGCATGCGCAGGGCCCAGGGGATCCTGGGCGTCCTTGGTTCATGTCCATGGAGTATCTAGGGCCCACAAGTGGTAGGCTAAAGGGGCAGTAATGCTTGAAAGGGGAAGTTGAGGCACCTATGTGATGTGGAAGGACAAAAAAATGGCATGGCCGAGGTCTACCCCACTGGTGAAAGTGCCTCCCAAATGAGCATGCACAGGGCCCACGGGATCCTGGGCATCCCTGTTCCATGCACCCAGAGCATCTCAGCCCCACAAGGGGCTGCCCAAAGCCGCAGGAATGTTCTAAAGGGGAGGTTGAGGCACCTGTGTTTTGTGGAAGGAAAAAAATGACGCAGAGTAGGTCCACAGCAAAGGCCACGATGTCTCCCACCTGTGCATGTGCGGGGCCTTGGGGATACTGGGAGTCTCTGGTTCATGCCTACAGAGCGTTCATGCCCCCCAAGGGGAAGCCCAAATCGCAGGAAGGCTTAAAATTGGAGGTCAAGCCACCTGAGTGTTGTTGAAAAAAAAAATGGCATGGCATAGGTCCTCCTCCCTAAAGGTGAACGTGTCTCATAACTACACATCCACGGGGTCCTGTGAATCCTGGACGTCCTTGTTTCAAACTCACAGAGCGTCTTGGGGACAGGTGGGGCAGCCCAAAGCATCAGGAACTCTTCAAAGGGGAGGCTGAGTCACCTGTGTGGTGTGGAAGGGAAAAAAAGGCACAGGGTTGGCACCCTCGGGCATCTCGAGCCCATGGAGGGCAGCCCAAAGAGGCAGGAAATCTTGAATGAAGAGGTCAAGGCCCCTGTATGTTGTGGAAGGAACAAGAAACGGAGCAGCAGAGGAACCCCCAACGGGTGAAAGTGGCTCTCAACCATGCATTCACTGCACCAAGGTGATTGGGGGTATCCTTGTTTCAGGCCCGAGGAGCATCTTGGGTCCACAGGGGCAGCCCCAAAGTGCAGGAAGGCTTGAAATGTGAGGTCGAGGCAACTGTGTGGCGTAGAAGGTAAAAAACGGCACACCAGATGTCCCCCCAACAGGCGAAAGTGCTCCAAACTGCACATGTGCAGGGAACCCTGGGTATCCTTGATTGGCACTTGCAGAGCGTTTCGGACCCACGAGAGGCAGCCAAAAGTGGCAGAAGGCTTGAAAGGGGAGGACAAGGCACTTGCGTGGTCTGGAAGGAAAAAAACTGATGCTGCAGAGGTCCCCCCATGGGCGAAAGTGCCTCACAACCTCGCATGCGTGGGTCCCAGGGCATCATGGGCGTCTGTCCGTCACACTCACACAGTGTCTTAAGCCCACGGAAGGCAGCTCAAAGCAGCAGTAAGGCTTCAAAGGGGAAATCGAGGCACCTGTGTGGTATGGAAGGGCAAAAATAGTCTCGGCTGAAATCCCCCCCACAGGCGAAACTGACTCCAAATCGCGCAGGGGCGGGTCACAGAGAATCCTGGCCTCCCTGGTTCGTGCCCACGGAGCATCTCGGGCCCAAAGGGGACAATCCAAAGCGACAGGGAGGCTTGAAAAGGGAGGTTGAGGCTTGTGTGGTGTGGAAGGAAAGAAAAAAGGCACCGCAAATTTCCCCCCCAACGGGCAATAGTGCCTCTCAACTGCCTGTGCAGGGCACAAGAGATCATGGGCATCCCTGGGTAGCACCCGTGGAGTGGCTCGGGCCCAAGGGGTCAGCCCAAGGCGGCAGGAAGTCTTGAAAGGGGAGGTGGAGTCCCCTGTGTAGTGGAAGGAATACACAAGTGGCGAATCAGGCGTCGTGCCCCGGGTGAAAGAGCCTCCCCACCGTGCATTTATGGGGCCTAGGGGTTCCCTGTTTCACACCCACGGAGTGCCTCCGGCCCAGGAGGGCCAGCCCAAGGCAACAGGAAGGCTTGAAAGAGGAGGTGAATGCACCTGTTGTGGAGGGAAAAAACAAATGGCTAGGCAGATGTCCGCCCCCCACGGGCGAAAGTGCCTGCCCATCGTGCATGCTCGGGGCCTCAGGGATCCTGGTCACCCCTGGTTAATGCCCACGGAGAGTCTTGGGCCCACGGGGTGTAGTCCAAAGCTGCAGGAAGGCTTGGAATGCGAGGTCGAGGCCCCTGTGTGGTGAGGAAGGAAAAATATGTGGCGCGACAGAGGTCCCCACCACCGGAGAAACTGCCTCCCAACCGCGCATGTGTGGGGCCCAAGGCATCCTCGGAATTTCTGCTTCACACCCACTGTGCGTTTCGGGCCCACGGGGGACAGCCCAAAGAGGCAGGAAGGCTTGAAACTGGAGGTCGAGGCACCTGTGTGGTGTGGGGAAAAAAAAAAAAAAAGGGCACACCTGAAGTCTTCCCCGCTGGAGAAACTGCCCCCCAACCGCGCATGGGCAGTGTATTATTCGCCCCCATGTGCATGAACCAGGGATGCCCCGGATCCCCTGGGCCATGCACATGTGCAATTAGGGGCACTTTTGCCCGTAGGGACAACTCTGCCATGGCGTAATTTGTTCCTTCCACACCACACAGGTGCCTCGACCTCCCCTTTCAAGCCGTCCTTCTGCTTTGGGCTGCCCCCTGTGGGGCCATGACTCTGCGTGGGTGTGAGGCCAGGGATGCCCAGGATCCCCTGGGATCCACGCGTGTGTGGCTGGGAGGCATTTTTGCCTGTGTTGGGGACCTTGGCCCCGCCGTATTTTTTTCCTTTCACCACCACTCAAGTGCCTCAACCTCTGCTTTCAAAGTTTCCTGCCCCTTTGGGCTGCCCCCACTGGACCTGAGAAGCTCTGTTGGTGCGAACCAAGGACGCCCAAGATCCTGCTGGCACCGCGCATGCGCGGTTGGGAGGCATTTTCGCCCATGGGCAAGACCTTTGCCGCGCGATTTCCTTTTACTTCCCAAGCACTCAGGTGACTCAACCTCCAATTTCAAGCCTTAATGCCGCTTTGGACTGTCCCGATTGGGCCGGAGACGCTTCCTGGTCACGAAGCAGGGACTCTGATGAGCCCCTGTGCCCCACGCATGTGCGGTTGGAAGGCCCTTTCCCCCATGGGGGGACATCTGTTGCGCCATTTTTATTCCCTTCCTCAAGACCCAGGTGATTCGACTTCCCATTTCAAGGCTTCCTGACGGTTTGGGCTGCCCCCGTGGGCTCGAGACGCTCCATAGGTGTTAATCAGGGATGCCCAGGTAACCCTGGTGCCCTTGCATATGCGGTGGGAAGGCACTTTGGCCCGTGGGGGGTGCACTTCTACCTCGCCATTTGTTTTTTCCCTCCATAACACAGGTGCCTTCACCTCCTGTTTCAAGCCTTCCTGCCACCTTGGGCTGACCCCGTGGGCCTGAGCTGCTCCATGGGTGTTACCCAGGGATGCCCATGTTCCCCTGTCCCCCACACCTGCGCTGTTGTGAGGCACTTTCGCCCGTTGGGGGATATCTATCTCACCTTTTTTTTTCCTTCCTCACCACACAGGTGCCTCGACCTCCCTTTTCAAGACTTCCTGCCACTTTGGCCTGCCTCCGTGGGCCCCATATGCTCAGTGGACATGAACCACGGACACCCAGGATCCACTGGACTCCACACATGAGCGGTTGGGAGGCACTTTCACCCGTGGGTTGTACCTCTGCACGCCATTTTCTTTTCCTTCCTAACCACAAAGGTGCCTTGACCTCCCCTTTCAAGGTTTGACCTCCCCTTTCAAGCCTTCCTGCCGCTTTGGCCTACATTCCGTGGGCCAGACACCCCCCAGAGCATGAGCCAGGAACGCCCAGAAATCCCTGGGCCCCGCGCATGCTCGTTTGGGAGGCACTTTTGCCCGTGGGGGGATATCTGCCTCACCATTTTTTTTTCCTTTCCACCACACAGGTGACTTGAACTCCACTTTCAAGCCTTCCTGCCACTTTGGGCTGCCCCCCATGGGCATGAGATACTCTGGGGGCATGAATCAGGGATACCCATGATCGCCTGCACCCCGCACTTGTGCGATTGTGAATCACTTTCACCCAGGGGGCACCTCTGCCTCTCCGTATTTTGTTCCTTCCACACCACACAGTTTCCTCTACCTCCCTTTCAAGCCTTCCTGCAGATTTGGGCTGCCCTCTGTTGGCCTGAGATGCTCTGTGGGCACGAGTAAGGGATATCAAGGATCCCTAGGACCCCGCACATGCACGGTTGGGTGGCAGTTTCTCCCGTAGGGGGGACTTATACCATGACATTTTTTTCCACACAATACTAGTGCCTCGACCTCCCCTTTCAAGAATTCTTGCTGCTTTCGGCTGCCCCCTGTGCGCCCAAGACACTCCATTGGCATGAACCAGGGATGACCAGGATCCCCTGGGACCTGCTTATGTGCAGTGAGAGGCACTTTCGCCTTTGGGGGGGACATATGCTGCATCACTTTTTTGTTCCTTCCAGAACACACAGGTGGGTCGACCTCCACTTTTAAGCCTTCCTGCCACTTTTGGCTGCCCCCAGTGGGCTCGAGATGCTCTGGGTGCATGAAACAGGGATGCCCAGGATGACCTGGGCCCGCGCATGCTCATTTGGGAAACACTTTCGCCCTTGGGGCGGACCTCTGCGGCGCCGTTTATTTTCCTTTCACAACACACAAGTGCCTCGACCTCCCATTTCAAGCCTTCCTGCTGCTTTAGGCTGCCCTATGTGGCCCCGAGATGCTCTATGGGTGTAAACTAGGGACACCCAGAATACACTGAGCCCCACGCATCCTCGTTTGGGAGGCATTTTCGCCCCTGGGGCTTCTCTGCAGCGTGGTTTTTTTCTTTTCCTTTCCACCACACGTGTCTCAACTTCCCTTTTCAAGACTTCCTGCCACTTTGGGCTGGCCTCTTGGGCATGAGATGCTCTGTGAGCATGAACGAGGGATGCCCAGGATCCCCTGTCCCCTGCACATGTGCGGTTGGGTGGAAGTTTTGCCCGTGAGGGTACCTCTGCCAAGCCATATTTTGCTCCTTCCACACTTCCACACCACATAAGTCCTTCCACCTTCCCTTTCAGGGCTTCCTGCTGCCTTTGCCTGCCCCCCATCTGCCCAAGACTCTGTAGGGATGTGAGCCAGGGACACCGTGGATCCCATTGGCACTAAGCATGTGCAGTTGGGAGGCAATTTCTCCCGTGGGCAGGACCTCTGCCGTGCCATTTTCTTTCCTTCCTCACCACACAGGTGACCCGACCTCCCTTCTCAAGACTTCCTGCCGCTTTAGGCAGTGCCACATGGGCCCGAGACAGTCTTTGGGCATGAAGCAGGGACTCTGAGAATCCCCTTGGTCCCGAGCATGTGTGGTTGGGAGGCACTTCCGCCTGTGTGGGAGATCTCTGTTGCGTCGTCTTTTCTTCCTTCCTCACCACACAGGTGCCTCGACCTCACTTTCCAAACAATCGTGCCATTTTGGGCTGCCCCCCGGGGTACAAGACTCTCTGTGGGCATGAACCAGGGATGCTCAGGATCCTCTAGGCCCCGTGCATGCGCAGTGGGGAGGCACTTTCCTCCGTGGGCGGCGAAACCTCTGCCTTGCCGTTTTTTTCCCTCCACAATACCCGTGCCTTCACCTCCTCTTTCAAGCCTTCCTGCCGCCTTGGGCTGGCCCCCGTTGGTCCAAGGCTCTCCGTGGGTGGAAACCAAGGACCCCCCCCGGGTCCCTTGGACCCCACTCATGCGCGGTGGGGAGGCTCTTTTGCCCGTGGGGCGGGACCTCTGATTAGCCATTTGTGTTCTCCTTACACAACACAGGTGACTCCACCTCCCCTTTCAAGACTTACTGCCACCTTGGGCTGATCTCTTGGGCCCAAGCCACTCCATGGGTGCTACCTAGAGTTGCCCATGGTCCCCTGTGTCTGGCACACTCGCTGTTCGGAGACACTTTCACCCGTGGGGGACATCTGCCACACCGTTTTATTTTCCTTCCTCACCACACAGATGCCTCGACCCCCCTTACAAACCTTCCTGCCGTTTTGTGCTGCACCCCGTCGGCCTGAGATGACCCGTGGGCATAAACCACTGTCACGCAGGAAACCCTGGGTCCCTCACATGTGAGGGTGAGAGGCACTTTGTCCCGTGTGGGGACATCTGCTGCACCATATTTATTTCATTCCACACCACACAGGGGCCTGGACCTCCTATTTCAAGACTTCCTGCAGTTTTGGGCTGCCCCCCGTGGGCCTGAGGTGCTCCATGGGCATGAGCAAGGGATGCCCAGGATCCCGTCATCTGCACGCATGTGTGGTTGGGAGGCAGTTTCTCCCGTGGGGAGGACTTCTTTCATACATTTTTCTTTTTCACACCACTGACGTACTTCTACATCCCCTTATAAGCTTTCCTGCCACTTTGGGCTGCCCTCTGTGGCGCAGAGATGCTCCATGGGTGCGAACTAGGGACACCCAGAATACACTGGGCCTTGGGCATGCTCATTTGGGAGGCACTTTCGTCTGCGGGGGTTCTCTGCAGCGCAGTTTTTTTATTTTCCTTTCCACCACACAGGTGGGTCGACTTCCCCTTTCAAGCTTTCCTGCCGCTTCGGGTTGCCCCCACTGGGCATGAAATGCTCTGTGAGCATGAACCAGGGACGCCCAGGATCCCATGTGCCCTGCATATGCGCAGTTGGGAGGCACTTTTGCCAGTGGTGGTAACTCTGCCACGCCATATTTTCTTCCTTCCACACCACATGGGTGCCTCGACCTTCCATTTCAAGGCTTCCTGCCGCCTTCGGCTGCCCCCTGTATGTCCAATACCCTGTAGGGGTGTCAACAGGGGACACCTAGGATCCCGTTGGCACCAAGCATGCGCAGTGCGGAGGACTTTTGAGCGTGGGCAGGACCTCTGCCGCCCCATTTTCTTTTCCTTCCACACCACACAGGTGACTCGACCTCCTCTTTCAAGCCTCCCTACCGCTTTGGGCTGTGCCGCGTGGGCCCAACATGCTCCATGGCAACAAAGAAGGGACCCTGAGGATTCCCTGAGCCCCACTCATGCGTGGTTGGGAGGCACTTTGGCCCGTGTGGGGGACCTCTGCCCTGCCGTATTTTTTTCCTTCCTCACCACACAGGTGCCTCGGCCTCACTTTCCAAGCAATCCTGCCGTTTTGGGCTGCCCCCCGTGGACCCAAGTCTCTCTGTGGGCATAAATCAGGGATGCCCAGGGTCCCCTAGGCCCCTCGCATTCTCGTTGGGGGGGAAGTTTCGCCCCTGTGGGGGGGACCTCTGCTTCGCCGTTTGTGTTTTCCTTCCACAACACAGGTGCCTCCACGTCCCATTTGAGGCTTCCTGCTGCCTTGGGCTGGACCCCGTGGGGACGAGACACTCCTTGGCTACAGACCAGGGATGCTCAGAGGCCCCTGGGCTCCATGAATATGCGGTGTGGAGACAATTTCGCTAGAGTCTGGGGGACCTCTGCCTTGCCGTTTGTGTTTTCCTTTCACAACACTGGAGCCTGTACCTCCACTTTCAAGCATTCCTGCCACCTTGGGTTGGCCCCCGTGGGCTGAAGCGCTCCGTGGGCGATAACGTGGGATGTGCAGGATCCCCAGTGCTCTGTACACGAGGAGTTGGGAGGCACTTTCGCCCGTGGGGGAACTCTGCTGCGCCATTTCTTTTTACTTCCTCACCACACAAGTGACTCAACCTCCCCTTTCAAGCCTTCTTACTGCTTTGAACTGTTCCCCTTTGGCCTGATATGCTTTGTGGGCATGAACCAGGGAAGCCCAGGATCACCAGGGCCCCACGAATGCGTGGTTGGTAGGCACTTTCGCCCTTTGGGGGACCTCTGCCACGCCATATTTTTTTCCTTCCACACCACGCAGTGCCTCGACCTCCCCTTTCAATCACTCCTGCCACTTTTGGTTGACCCTTGTGGGCCCCAGATGCTCTTTTGTTGCAAATCAAGGATGCCGAGGATCCCCTGGGCACCGCACATGAGTGGTTTTGAGCACTTTCACCCGTGGAAGGGACATCTGTCTCACTGTTTTTTTGTCCTTCCACACCACACAGGTGCGTCGACCTCACATTTCAAGATTTCCTGCCACTTGGGGCTGTCTCCCATAGGCGAGAGGCAACTCTTAGGCCTGAACCAAGGATGCACACAATCCCCTGGGTGCAGTGAATGCACGGTTGGGCGGCACTTTTGTCCGTTGGGGGGACCTCCGAGTCTCCGTTTTTTTGGTTCTTTCCACAACACACAGGGGCCTTGACCTCCCATTTCAAGAAGTTCTGCCGCCTTGGGCTGCCCACTTTGGGCCCAAGACAGTTCAATGGGCGTGAACCAGGTAAGCCGAGTATCCCATGGTCCCCACGCGTGCGCGGTAGGGAGGCAGTGTCTCCCATCAGGGGAACTTCTGCCCCATCGTTTTTTTTCTTTCCACACCACACAGTTGCCTCGACCTCCACTTTCAAGCTTTCCTTCCGCTTTGGGCTGCACCCCGTTGGCCCAGGACACTTCGTGGGTGTGAATCAGGGATGGCCAGGAAACACTGAGCCCTGCACATGCGCCGTTGGTAGGCAACTTCGCCCATGGAGAGCCCTCTGCCGCGCTGTATTTATTTTCTTCCACACCACACAGGTGTCTCGAACTTCCCTTTCAAACATTTCTGCCGGTTTCCGCTGCCCCCTGTGTGCCCCAGGCTCTGCATTGGTGTGAAGCAGGGATGCCCAGGCACCCCTTGGCCATGCACATGAGTGTTTGGTAGGAAATTTTGCCTGTGGAGGGGACCACGGCTGTTTCGTTTTTTTTTTTCCTTTCACCACCACACAAGTGCCTCAACCTCCACTTTCAAGCATTTGTAGCGCTTCAACCTGCCCCCTGTGGGCCTGAGACACCCTGTGGGCATGAACCAGGGAAGCCCAGGATATCCTGGGCCCTGGGCCCTACATATTCGCGATCGGGAGGCACTTTCTCCTTTGGGGGGACTTCTGCCACACCGTATTTTTTTCCTTTCACAGCACACAGGTGCCTCGACTTCCCCTTTCAAGCCTTCCTGCCGCTTTGGGCTGCCCCCCTTGGGCCTGACAGTTTCCGGTGGTGTGAGCCAGTGATGCCCCGGATCCCCTGGGACAGGCTCATGCGTGGTTAGGAGGCACTTTAGCCCCTGGGGGTATCACTGATGTGCCATTTTTATTTCCATCCACACCACACAGGTGCCGCGAACTCCCATTTCAAGATTTCCTGCAGCTTTGTGCTCCACACCGTGATCCTGAGATGCTCCGTGGGTGTGAACAAGGGATGTCCAGGATCCCGTGGGCCCCACGCATACGCGTTTGGGAGGCAGTTTCTTCTGTGGGGTGACTCCTGCCGCGTCATTTTTTTTTCCTTCCACACCACAGAGGTGCCTCTACCTCCCCTTTTAAGCCTTCCTGCAGCCTTGGGCTGGCCCCTGTGGGCCTGAGGTGCTCCCTGGGTGTGAAACAGGGACACCCAGGGTCCCCTGGGCCCCACGCATGTGTGGTGGGGAGGCTCTTTTGCCCGATGTCGGGGCATCTGGTTCGCCATTTGTGTTTTCCTTCCACAATACAGGTGACTCCGCCTTCCTTTCAAGACTTCCTGCCACCTTGGTCTGACCCCGTGGGCCCTTGCTGCTCGATGGGTGCTAACCACGGATACCTAGGGTCCCCTGGGCCCTGTACATGTGCGGTTGGAAGGCACTTTCTCCCGTGGGAGGACCTCTGCCACGCCATTTTATTTTCCTTCCACACCACACAGGTACCTCGACCTCCCATTACAAGACTTCCTGCTGCTTTGGGCTGCCCTCATGGGCCCAAGATGCTCGGTGGGTGTGATCCAGCAATGCCCTGGATCCCCTAGGCCATGCACATGTGCGGTTGGGAGGCACTTTTGTCCCTGTGGGTAATTCTGCCACTCTGCTTTTTTTTTTCCTTCCACACCAAACAGCCGCCTCCATCTTCTATTTTGAGTCTTCCTCCAATATGGACAGCTCCCCGTGAGCCTGAGACATTCTGTACGCATAAATGAGGGTTGCCCAGGATCTCCTGGGCCCCACGCATGCATGGTTGAGAGGCACTTTCACCTTAAGGGGGAACTATGCCACGCCATTTCTTTTCCTTCCACCACACACAGGAGCCTCTACCTCCCCTTTCAAACCTTCCTGCTGCTTTGGGCTGCCCCCGTGGGCCCGAGATGCTCTGGATGCATGAACCTGAGATTCCCATGAAGCCCTGGGTCATGTGTATGCTCATTTGGGACGCACTTTCGCCCATGTGGGGGACCTCTGCTTCATCATTTTTTTTCCTTTCACACCACACAGGTCTCTCGACATCCCCTTTCAAGACTTCCTGCTGCTTTGAGCTGCCCTTGTGGGCATGAAATCCTCGGTGCAAATGAAACCAGGACGCCAAGGATCCCCTGCGCCTCGCACACGCTCAGTTGGGAGGTACTTTAGCCTGTGGGGACAACTCTGCCAAGCTGTATTCTGTTCCACATCACACAGGTGCCTCGGCCTCCCCTTTCAAGCATTGCTTCCGCTTTAGGCTGCCACCCTTGGGACTGCGACACTCTGTGGGTGGGAACAAGGGACGCCAAGGATCCCATGGACCCTGCGCATGTGCGGTTGGGAGGCAGTTTCTCCCATGCCATTTTTTTTCAACACCACACAGATGCCTCGACATCCTCTTTCAAGTTTTCATGCTGCTTTCTGATTACCCCATCGGCCCAAGAGTCTGCGTGGTGTGAACCAGGGAAGCACAGGATCGCCTGGGCCCCACGCATGCACAGTTGGGAGTCATTTTTGCCTGTGGGGGGACCTCGGCCGCACCGGTTTTTTTTTTTTTTTTTCCTTTCACCACTACAGAGGTGCCTCGACCTCAACTCTCAAGCATTTCTGCCTCTTTGGCCTGCCCCCTCTGTGCCTGAGACGACTTGTGTGCACGAACCAGGGATGCCCAGGATCCCCTGGGCCCCATGTATGCGTGGGTGGAAGGAACTTTCGCCCTTGCATGGGACCTCTGCCACGCCATATATTTTTCCTTGCACACCACTCAGGTGCCTGGATTTCCCCTTTCAAGGCTTCCTGCCACTTTGGGTTGCCCCTGTGAGCCGGAGACCCCCCATGGGCATGAACCAGTGATGCCCATGGTCCCCTGGGCCCTGCTCATGCACTGTTGGGAGACACGTTCGTCCGTGGGGGGACATCTGCAGCACCGTTTTTTTTCCTTCCTCTACACAGGTGCCTCAACCTCCCATTTCAAGCCTTCCTGCTGCTTTTGGCTGTCCCCTGTGGGCCTGAGACACTCAGTGAGTGTGAACAAGGGAAACCCAGCATCCTGTGGGCCCCACACATGCGTGGTAGTGAGGCAGTTTCTCCCTTCTGGTGGACTTCTGCCATGCCATTTTTTTTTTAACACATTACACTGGTGCCTCGAACTCCCCTTTCAAGCCTTCCTGCCGCTTTTTGCTGCCCCTTGTGGGCCCGAGACCCTGCGTTTGTGTGAACCAGGGAAGCCCAGGATCCCCTGGACTTGGAGCATGCACGGTTGGGCGGCACATTTTCCCGTGGTGGGGAGCTAGGCCACGTCTTTTTTTAACTTCCACCACCACACAAGTGCCTAGACCTCCACTTTCAAAATTTCCTGCCGCATTGGACTGCTCCACGTGGGTCCGAGACACTTGGTGGGCATTAATCAGGTATGCCCAGGATCCCCTACACCCTGCGCAGGCATGGTGGGGATGCACTTTTGCCCGTGGGTTGGGGGGTCCTCTGCCTCCTCTTTTGTTTTATTCTTCCACAAAACAGGTGCCTCCACCTCCTATTTCAAGTCTTCCTGACGCGTTGGACTGATCCTCGTGGGTCTGAGGTGCTCCGTGCGTGAGAACCAGGGAGGCCCAGCGTCCCCTAGGCCCCATGCATGTGCGGTTGGGAGGCTTCCTCATGCATAGTGGGGGACTTCTGATTCGCCATTTGTGTTTTCCTTACACAACACAGGTGACTCCACCTCTCATTTCATGACTTCCTACCGCTTTAGGCTTGACCCCTTGGGCATGAGACCCTCCGTGGATGTTAACCAGGGATGCCAATGGTCCCCTGGGCCCCACACTTGTGTGGTGGGGGAGCACTTTCGCCCATTAGAAGGGACCTCTGCCATGCCATTTGTCTTTTCCTTCCACAGCAGAGGCTCCTCCACCTCCCATTTCGAGGCTTCCTGCTGCCTTGAGCTGGACCCCATGGGCCTGAGGCACTCCTTGGGCATGGACCAGGGATGCCCAGAGTCCCCTGGGTCCCACACATGTGCGGTGGGGGAGGCAATTTCGCCTGTGTAGGGGTACCTCTCCCTCGCCATTTGTGTTTTCCTTTCACAACACTGGAGCCTGCACCTCCCCATTCAAGCCTTCCTGCTGTTTTGGGCTGCCCCCCTTTAGCCTGATGCGCTATGTGGGTGGAAACCAGGGAAGATCTCCAGGGCTCCACGCATGCGTGGTTCGGAGGCACTTTCGCCCATTTGGGGACCTCTGCTGAGCCATTATTTTTTTCCTTCCACACCACACAGATGCCTGGACCTCCCCTTTCAAGCCTTCCTGCAGCTTTGGGTTGCCACCTATGGGCCTGAGATGTTCCGATAATGCAAAGCAGGGGCACGCAGGACCCCCTGGGCCCCGCGAATGAGCAGTTGGGGGGCACTTTCTCCCATAGCGGGACCTCTGCTGTGGCGTTTTCTTTTCCCTTTCACACCACACAAGTGCCTCGATCTCCCTTTATAAGACTTCATGCCACTTTAAGCTGCCTCCCATGAGCCCAAGATTCTCTGAGCATGCCAAGCAGGGAAGCCCAGGATCATCTGGGTCCCACGAATGCATGGTTGGTGGCTGTTTCGCCCGTGGGTAGGATCTCTGCTGTTTCTTTTTTTCCTTTCACACAACGCAGGTGCCTCTACCTCCCCTTTGAAGACTTCCTCTGCTTTGGGCTTCCCCACAAGTCCCCAAGAAGCTCCGTGAGTGTGAAACAGGGAGGCCCAGGATACCCTAGGCCTTGTGCATGCGGGGTTAGGAGGCAGTTTCGCCTTTAAGGAGGACATATGCTGAGCCATTTCTGTTTCCTTCCACAACACTCAGGTGCCTCGACTTCCAATTTTAAGCCTTCCTGCAGCTTTGGGCTGTCCCCTGTGGGCCTGAGTCGCTCTGTAGGCATGAAACAGGGAAGTCCAGTATCCCCTGGGCCCCGTTCATGCATGGGTGAGAGGCACATTCGCCTTTGGTGTGGAGATGTTCCTTCCACAACACACAGGTGTCTCGACCTCCCATTTCAAAATTTCCTGCGGCTTTGGGCAGCCCCCCATGGGCCCGAGATGATGTGGTGGCATGAATTAGGGGCGTCCAGGATCCCCTGGGCCCCACACATGCTCGTTTGGGAGGCACTTTGGCAGGTAGGGCGGACCTCGGCCGCGCAGTTTTTTTCTCCTTCCACACCACAGTGGTGCCTCAACCACCCCATTCAAGGCTTCCTGCCACTTCAGGCTTCCCCCTGTGAGCCCGAGGTGCTTCATGTGCATGAAGTAGGGATGCCCAGGATCCCCTGGGCCCATCACATGTGCAGCTGGGAGGCACATTCGTCCGTGAGGGGGACCTCTGATGCGCTGTTTTTTTTTTTTTTCCTTCCACACCACACAGATGACTCGACCTCCCATTTCAAGTCTTCCTGCCTCTTTGGGCTGCCCCTCATTGGCTCAAAACGCTCAAGGGGCACAACCAGGGACGCCCAGGATCCCCTGGGCCCCACGCATGCATGGTTGAGAGGCACTTTCGTCTTTGGGGTGGACCTCTGCCACGCCATTTTGTTTTCCTTGCAAAACAAACAGGTGCCTTGACTTTCCTTTGAAGTCTTAGGGCCGCTTTGAACTGCCCCCCGTGGGCATAAGACACTCGGTGGGCATAAAGCAGAAATGTCCAGGATCCACTGGGCCACACACATGCACGGATGGAGCACTTTCTTTCGTGGTGGGGACCTCTGGCCTGCCATGTTTTTTTGCTTCCACTCCACTCAGGTACCTCTATCTCACCTTTGAAGACTTCCTGCCACTTTGGACTGTCCACCGTGGGCCCAAGATACTCCTTGGGCCTGAATCAGGACGCACACAACACCCTGGGTGCAGTGAATGCGAGGTTGGCATGCACATTCGCCCTTTGGGGATACCTCTGTGGCTTCTTTTTTTTTTCCTTCCACAACACACAGGGGTCTCGACCTCCCCTTTCAAGCATTGCCTCCGTGTTGGGCTGCCCCCTTTGTACCTGAGATGCTTCATGGGCATGAACCAGGGAAGTGCAGGATCTGCAGGGCCCCTAGCATGTGTGGTTGGGGGGCACTTTCCCTTTTGGGGGACTTCCGCTGCACTTTTTTTTCTCCCTTCCACACCACACAGATGCCTCGATCCCCTTTTTCAATAATTCCTGCCGCTTTGGGTTGCCCCTGGGCCCAAGATGCTCTGTGGGCAGGAATCAGGGACACCCAGCATTCTCTGGGACCCACGCATGTGTAGTTGGGAGTCACTTTAGCTCTTGAGGGGAACCTACGTTGTGACGTTTTTGTGTCCTTCCATACCACACAGGTGTCTCGACTTCTCATTTGAAGCCTTACTGTTGCTTTGAGCTGCCTCCTGTAGGCCTGAGACACTGTGTGGTTGTGAAGCAAGGACACCCAGGATCCCCTGGGTCTGGCACATGCATGGTAGGGAGCACTTTCGCCAGTAGTGGGGACCGCTGGTGTGCTGTTTTTTTTGTTTTTCCTTCCACACCACACAGGTGCCTCGACCTCACATTTCAAGCCTTCCTGCCACCTGGGGCTGTCTCTCATGGGCCCAACACACTCTTAGGGCCTGAACCGGGGATGCCCACAATTCCCCAGGCACAGTGCATGTGCGGTTGGGAGGCACTTTCACCCACTGGGGGGACCTCTGTGGCTTCGTTTTATTTTTCCTTCCGCAACACACAGGGTCCTCGACCTCCCCTTTCAAGAATTCCTGCCGCCTTGGGCTGCCGCCTTGGGGCTAAGACCCTTCATGGGTGCGAACAAGGGAAGCCCGGGATCACCTGGGCCCTGCGCATGCATGGTTGGGAAGTACGTCTGCCCATGGGGGGAACTCTGCCGTGCCGTTTTTTTTCCTTACATACCACACAGGTGCCACAACGTTCCCTTTCAAGTTTTACTCCTGCTTTCATCTTCCCCCCGTCATGGGCCTGAGACACTCCGTGAACATGAAGCAGGGACATGCAGGATCTCCTGGGACCCTCCTGGGCTGTTGGGCGGCACTTTTTCTCGTGGGGGGACCTCTGCTGCAGCGTTTTTTTTTTTTTCCTTTCACACCACACAAGTGCCTCGACCTCCCCTTTCAAGACTTCCTGCCACTTTGTGCTGTCCCCTGTGGGCCCAAGAAACTCTGTAGGCATGAATCAGTGACTCACATTATCCTCTGGGCCCTGTGCTGCACTTTTGGGAGGCACTTTCGCCCGAAGGGGGGACCTCTGCCACGCCATTTTTTTTTTTAATGTTCACAACACAGGTGTACTGATCTCACATTTCAAGCCTTTCTGCCGCTTTGGGCTGCCCCTGGTGGGCAAGAAACGCCCTGTGGGTATGAACCAGGGACACCCAGGATCCCCTGAGTCTGGTGCATGCACAGTTGGGAGGCAGTGTCCCCCGTGGTGGGGACTTCTGCTGCAGCGTTTGTTTTTTCTTTCCACAACTCACAGGTGCCTCAACCTAAATTTTCAAGTCTTGCTTCCGCTTTGATCTTCCCAGGTGGGCCTGAGAAACCCTGTGCCCATGAAGTGGGGAAGCCCAGGATCCCCTGGACTCTAAGCATGTGCCTTTGGGATGCAGTTTCACCCGTAGTGAGGACCTGTGCCCCATAGTGTTTTCTTTCCTTCCACATCCCACAGTTGCCACAACCTCCCATTTCAAGCCTTCCTGCCGCTTTGAACTGCCCCCCCTTGGGCCTCAGACACTCCATAGGCACGAATCAGGGGCGCCCAATATCCCCTGGCCCCTGTGCATACGAGGTTGGGAGGCACTTTCGTCAGTGGGCTGGACCTCTGCTGCGCCATTTTCCTCTCATTCCTAACCACACAGTGACTCGACCTCCCATTTCAAGCCTTCCTGCCAATTGGCAGTGTCCCCCGTGGGCAAGAGAAGTTCCGTGGCATGAAGCAGGGATGCCAAGGATCCACTGGGCCCCGAGCATGAGCAGTTGGAAGGCACTTTTGCCCATAGGGGGACATCTGCTGCGCCACTTTTTTTTCCTTCCTCATCACACAGGTGCCATGACCTCCCCTTTCAAGATTTCCTGCCGCTTTGGACTGCTCCAGGTGGGTCTGAGATGCTCCTTGGGCACGATACAGGAAGTCTGAGGATCCCGTGGGCCCTGCCCATGAGCATTTGGGTGGCAGTTTCCCCCATGGGGGGCAGACTTCTTCGCCATTTGTTTTTCCCCTCCACAACACTGGTGCCTTCACCTCCTCCTTCAAGCATTTCTGCCGCCTTGAGCAGGCTCCCGTGGGCCTGAGGGGCTCCGTGGTTGTGAATCAGGGACCCCCATGGTCCCCTGGGCTCAAGGCATGCGCAGTGGAGAGGCTCTTTCCCCAGTGGTGGGGGGACCTCTGATTCACCATTTGTGTTTTCCTTCCACAACACAGGTGCCTCTACCTCCCATTGCAAGCCTTCCTGCCGCTTTGGGCCGCCCCCATGGGTCAAGGAGATCCATAAGTGTGAATTAGGGACATTCAGGATACACTGGGCTCCATGCAGTCTCGTTTGGGAGGCACTTTCACCAGTGGGGGTCCTCTGCCACGCCGTTGTTTTTTTTTTTTTCCTTTCCATCATACAGGTGACTTGACCTCCTATTTCATGCTTTCCTGCTGCTTTGGGCTGCACCCCTTGGGCATGAGATGCTCTGTGGGCATGAACTAGGGATGGCCAGGATCCTCTGGGCCCCACGCATGTGCCGTTCAGAGGTAGTATCTCGCGTGGGGGGGACATCGGCCGCACCGTATTTTTTTTCTTTTCACACCACACAGGTGCCTCGACCTCTGGCTTCAAGCCTTCCTTCTGCTTTGAGTTGCCCGTATGGGCCTCAGGCGCCCTATGCAATCCAACCAGGGAAGCCCAGGATCCCCTGGGCCCAGCAAATGCTCAGTTGGAAGGCAGTTTCACCCTTGTTGGGACCTGCACCACGTCATTTTTTAATTTCTTCCACACCACACAGGTGCCTCAACCTCCCCTTTCAAGACTTCCTGCCACATTGGCCTGTGCCCCTTCACCCCCAGACGCTCTGTGGGTGCGAATCAGGGACACCCAGTATCCCCTGGGCCCCACGCATGCGCGGTTGGGAAGCGATTTCGACGGTGGGCAGGACTTCTGTCGCGCCATTTTCTTTTCCTTCCTGACCACACGGGTGACTCAACTTCCCTTTTCAAGACTTCCTGCCACTTTCAGCTGCCCAGTGTGGGCACAAGACGCTCCGTGAGCATGAAGCAGGGAGAGGGAGGATCCTCTGGGCCCCTCACCTGCGCAGTTGGAAGTCACATTCACCCATGTGGGGAGATCTGCCCCGCTGCTTTTTTTCCCTCCTCACCACACATTTGCTTGGACCTCCCCTTTCAAGCCTTCCTGCCGCTTTGGACTTCCCCCCGTGGGACGCAGACACTCTGTTGGTTCAAACCAGGGACGCCCAGTAGACCCTGGGCAACATGCATGCGTGGTTGGGAGGAACTTTCACCAGTGGGTGGGACTTCTTCTGACCCGTTTTCTTTTCATATCTAACCGCACAGTGACTCGACCTCCAATTTCAAGCATTCGTGAAGCTTTGGGCTCTACCCCATGGGACCAAGACACTCTGTAGGCATGAACCAGGGGTGCCCGGGATCCCCAGAGCCCTGCACATGGGTGGGGAAGAGCAGCATTCGCCTTTGTTGGGACCTATGCTGCATCGTTTTTTTTTTCCTTCCACAACACACAAGTGCCTCGCCCTCCCCTTTCAAGCTTTCCTGACACTTTGGGAAGCCCTCTGTGGGCCCAAGACTCTCTGAGTGCATGATCCAGGGATGCCCAGGATCCCCTGGGCCCTGTGTATGCTCTTTTGAGAGGGACTTTCGTCCGTGAGGGGGAACTTGGCCGCGTCGTTTCTTTGTCCTTCCACCCCACACCGTTGCCTCAACCTCCCATTTCAAGCCCTCCTGCCACTTTAGCCTTCCCCCCTTGGGCCCAAGGCACTTCTTGGGCATGAACCAGGGATGCCCATGATCCACTGGTCCCTGTGCATGTGCAGTTGGGAGGCACTTTCGTCAGTGGTGGGGACTTCTGCTGTGCGGGGTTTTTTTTCCTTCCACATCACACAGGTGACTCAAGATCCCAATTCAAGCTTTCCTGCTGCTTTGGGCTGCCCCCCTTGGGCCTGAAATGCTCCATGGGTGCGAACCAAGGACACCCAGGATGCGCTGGGCCCCAAGCATGTACGGTTGACAAGCACTTTCGTCTTTGTGAGGGGGAAATCTGCCATACCATTTCATTTTCCTTCCAGAATAAACAGGTGCCTCGACCTCCCATTTCAAGCCATCCTACTGCTTTGAGCTGTATCCAGTGGGCCTGAGACCCTCCGTGTACAAGAACCAGGAACTCCTAGGATCCCCTAGGACCCTCTCCTGTGCGGTTGGGAGGCACTTTCACCCTTGCCGGGGACTTCTGTCTCGCCATGATTTTTTACTTTCAAACCACAAAGGTGCCTTGACCTCCCTTTCAAGGCTTTCTGCTGCAGTGGGCTGCCCCCTGTGGGCCTGAGACGCTCCGTGGGCATGAAACAGGAATGCCCAGTATTCGCTGTGACCCGTGCATGTACAGTTGGGAGGTACTTCTGCCCGTCGGGGGGACCTCTGTGGCTCCGTTTTTTTTTTCCTTCCACAAAACACAGGGGCCTCGACCTCCCTTTTCAAGCATTCCTGCCGCCTTGGGCTGCCCCCCTGGGCTCGAGCCGCTTCATCGTCTGCCGGACGTTTTTTTTCCTTCTTCACCACACAGGTGCCTCGACCTCCCCTTTGAAGCCTTCCTGCCACTTTGGTCTGCACTCCGTTGGCAAGAGATGCTCCATGGGTGTAAACCAGGGATGCTCAAGAAGCACTTGGCCCCATGCATGCACGGTTGGGAGGGCCTTTTGCCCATGCAGTACCTCTAACGCACCATATTCATTTCCTTCCACACCACACGGGTCCCTCAACCTTCCCTTTCAAGGCTTCCTGCCACTTTGGGCTGCCCACCGTGCACCCGAGTCACTCCGTGGGCATGAACCAGGGATGCCCAGTATCCCCTGGGCCCTACACATGCTCGTTAGGGAGACAACTTCGCCCGTGGAGGGACCTCTGCCGTGCTGTTTTTTTTTCCTTTCCACCACACTGGTGCCTCAACCTGCCATTTCAAGCTTTCCTGCCACTTTGAGCTGGCTCCCGAGTGGATGAGACACTCTGAGGGCCTGAAAGAGAGACACCCAGAATCCCCTTCACCCTGTACATGAGCGGTTGGGAGGCACTTTCACCCGTGGGGGGACAACTGCCACGCTGTATTTTGTTCCTTCCACACCACACAGGTGTCTCGACCCCCTCTTTAAAGCCTTCCTGCTGCTTTGGGCTGCCCTCTGTGGGCCTGAGACACTGTGAGCATAAACAAGGGACGCCCAGGATCCCGTGGGCCCCTCACATGCACAGTTGGTAGGCATTTTCTCCTGTGGGGGAGACTTCTGCTTCCCCGTTTTTTTATTCCCTTCCACACCACACAGGTGCCTATACCTTCCATTTCAACCTTTCCTGCCACTTAGGGCTGCCCCATATCTGCCCGAGATACTCTGTGGGAATCAAACAGGGACTCCCAGATCCCCTACACCCCGTGTAGGCGCGATTGGGGGGCACTTTTGCCTGTGGTGGGGACCTCGTCGGCACCATATTTTTTGTTACTTTCACCACCACACAAGTGCCTTGACCTCCGCATTCAAGACTTCCTGCTGCTTTGGGTTGCTCCACATGGGCCTGAGACATTCCGTGGGCAGAGAAATGCCCAGGATCCCCTAAGCCCCACGCATGCCTGGTGGGGATGCACCTTCGCCCCGGAGGGGGGGGGAACCTCTGCCTCACCGTTTGTTTTTTTCTTCCACAACACAGTTGCCTCCACCTCCTAATTCAAGCCTTGCTGCCACCTTGGGCTGGTTCCCGTGGGTCCAAGGCACTCCTTGGTTGCGAACGAAGGACCCCTAGGGTCCCTTGGGTCCCAAGCATGTGCAGTGGGGAGACTCTTTCACCCTTTTGGGGCGACCTCGGTTTTGCCATTTGAGTTTTCCTTCCACAACACAGCTGACTCCATCTCCCATTTCAAGACTTCCTGCCACCTTAGGCTGACCCCTTGGGCCCAAACCACTCCATGGGTGCTAACCAGGATGCCCAGGGTCACCTGGGCCCCACACACACGTGGCAGGGAGGCACTTAAGCCCGCTGGGGGGTCCCCTGCTTTGCCGTTTGTGTTTTCATTCCACAACAACGGTGCCTCCACCTCCTCTTTCAGGGCTTCCAGCCTCCTTGGGCTGGACACTGTGGGTCCGAGGCACTCCTTGGGAATGGATCAGGGACACTGGGAGTCCCTGGGCCCTGGGCATGTGTGGTGTGGGGGCACTTTCGCCCATGTTGGGGACCTCTGCCTCGCTGTATGTGTTTTACTTTCACAACGCTGGAGCCTGCACCTCCCCTTTCAAGCCTTCCTGTCAACTTGGGCCAGCCACCGTGTGCCAAAGCCCTCCGTGGGTGAGAACCTGGGATGCCCAGGATCCCCAGGGCTCCAAGCATGTGTGGTTGGGTCGCAATTTCGCACGTTGGGGACCTCTGATCTGCCGTTTTTTTTTCTTCCTCACCACACAGGTGGCTTGACCTCCGCTTTCAAGACTTCCTGCCACTTTGGGCTGCCCCCCTTGGGCCTGAGATGCTCTGTGGGCACGGATCAGGGAATCCCAAGATCCTCTTGGACCCACGCATGCGTGGTTGACAGGCACTTTTGCCAGTGTGGGGGACCTCGGCTGCAACTCTTTTTTCCTTCCACACTGCACAGGTTCCTCAAACTCCCCTTTCAAGCCTTGCTGTCACTTTAGGCTATGACCTGTGGGCCCAAGGCTCTGGGTGGGCAGGAATCAAAAATGCCCAGGAACCACTGGGCCCTGCCTATTTGTGGCTGAGAGACATTTTCATCTGTGGGGGGACGTCTGACATGCAGTATTTTTTTTTTTTTCATTTCATTCCACACAGGTGCCTTGACTTCCTCTTTCAAGCATTCCTGCTGCTTTGGGCTGCCCCCTCTGGGCCCGAGACATTCCCTGTGCCTGAACCAGTGATGCACCAGATCACCTGGGCCACGCACGTTTGCGGTTAGGAGGCACTTTTGTCCCTAGGCATAATTCTGCCACCCTGTTTTTTTTGCTTCCACACGACTCTGGTGCCTCCACCTCCTATTTCAAAACTTCTTCTGATTTAGGCAGACCCCGTGGGCCTGAGATCCTACGTAGGTATGAGCCAGGTATGCCAAGGATCCCCTGGGCCCTGCAAATGCATGGTTGAGAGGCACTTTCACCTTAAGGGGGACCTATGCCTCGCCATTTTTTTCCTTCTACAACACACAGGTCCCTCGACCTCCCCTTTCAAAACTTCCTACCGATTTGTGTCGTCCCCCATGGGCCCAAATGCTCTGGGTGCATGAAGCAGGGATACCCAGAATCCCTATGGCCCCATGCATGCCCGATTTGGAGATACTTTTGCCCATAGGGGGATCTCTAATTAACCTTTTTTTTTTCCTTGCTCACCGCCCAGATGCCTCAACTTACCCTTTCAAGCATTCCTGCCACTTTGGGCTGCCCCACTTGGTCCTGACAGGCTCTGTGGGCCTGACTCAGGGAACTCTAGGATCCTCTGGAACCCGCGCATGCACGGATGACAGGCACTTTTCTCTGTTGGGGGGACCTCGGCTGCGACTTTTTTCCCCTTCCAAAACACACAGGTAACTCGACCTCCACTTTCAAGGCTTCGAGCCACATTCACCTTCTCCCCTGGGCCCGAGACGCCCTGTGGGCGGTAACCATGGGCACCCAAGAGCCCCAGGCCCAGGCATGTGCGGTTGGGAGGCATTTTCGCCCATGGGGGAGACTTCGGTCTTGCCGTTTTTTTGTCCTTCAACACCACACAGGTGCCTCAACCTCCCTTTTCAAGCCTTCCTGCAACTTTAGGCTGCCCCCAACCGGTGGGCGTGAGGCACTCCATGGGCATAAACCATGAATACCCAGGATACCCTGCACCCTGTGCATGCACGGTTGGGATGCCCTTTCTTCCTTGGGGTGGACCTCTGCCATGCCGTTTTATTTTCCTTCCAAACCACACAGGTGTCTTGGCCTCCCTTTTCAAGACTTTCTGCTGCTTTGGGCTGCTGGCCGTGGGACTGAAACCATCCATGTGCATGAAGCATGGATGCCTAGGATCCCCTGGACCCCAAGCATGTGCGGTTGAGAGACACTTTCATCTTTAGGTGGGACCTCTGCCACGCCATTTTGTGTCCCTTCCACCACAAACACGTGCCTCGAACTCCCAATTCAAGCCTTCCTGCTGCTTTAAGCTGCCCTCTCTGCGCCCGAGACACTCCATCCACAAGATCCAGTGAAGCCTAGGTTCCTCTGGGACACTCGCATGCACGGTTGGGAGGCACTTTCGTCCTTGGGGGAGACCTCTGCCGCGCTGTGTTTTTTTAGTTTCAAACCACAAAGGTGCCTGGACCTCCCCTTTCAAGCTTTCCTGCCTCTTTGAGCTTTCCCCCATGGCCCCGAGATGCTCTGTTGCTATGAAACAGGGAAGCCCAGGACCTCCAGGGACCCCAGCATGCGTGGTTGGGAGGTAATATCACCCATGGTGGGGACCTCTGTGGCGCCTTTTTTTTTTCCCCTTCCACATCACACAGATGCCACGACCTCCCTTTTGAAGCCTTCCTGCCGCTTTGGGTGGCCCCCTCTAGGCCCAAGACACTCCTTGGGCCTGAAGCAGGGATGCTCACAAGCCCCTGGGCACAGTGAATGTGGGGATGGGAGGCACTTTCACGCGTTGGGGGGACCTCTGCCTTTCGGTTTTGTTTTTCTTCCACAACACACAGGGGCCTCAACCTCCCATTTTAAGCATTCCTGCTGCCTTGGGCTGCCCCCCTAGGACCTGAGACGCTTCAGAGGCATGAAGCATGGAAGCCCTGGATCCCCTAGGCCCCACGCACGCGCGGTTGGAAGGCACTTTCGCCCGTGGGGGGACTTCTGCAGTGCCATTTTTTTTCCTTCCATACCACACAGGTGTCTCCAGTTCCCCTTTCAAGGCTTACTTCAACTTTTATTTGCTCCCCATGGGGCTGAGACCCTCGTGAATGTGAAGCAGGGACACGCAGGATCCCCTGGGCCCCACAAATGAGTGGTTTGGGGGTACTTTCTCATGTAGGGGGATGTCAACTGTGGCTTTTTTTTTTCCTTTCACACCACACGAGTGCCTCGAACTCCTCTTTCAAGACTTCCTATCGCTTTTGGCTTCACCCCGTGAGCCCAAGTCGTTCCGAGGGTGCCAAACAGGGAAGTCCAGGATCCCCTGGGCCCCACCCATATGCAGGTCGGGGCTATTTCCCCCATGGAGAGGACCTCTGCTGTGACATTTTTTTCCTTCCAAACCACACAGGTCCCTGAAACTTCCCTTTGAAGACTTTCTGCTGCTTTGGGCTTCCCCCATGGCCCAAAGCACTCCGTGGGTGTGAAAGAGAGATGACCAACAACCCCAGAGCCCCATGCTTGTGGGGTTAGGGGGCACTTTTGTCTTTAGGAAATACCTATACCACGCCATTTTTTTTTTTCATTTCACAATATTCAGGTGCGTTGACTTCCAATTTCAAGATTTACTGCCTCTTTGGGCTGCCCCCCTTGGACCCAATCCGCTCTGGGTGCATGAACCATGAATCACCAGGATCCCTGGGGCTCTGAGCATGCTCGTTTGGGAGGCACTTTAGCCCATCGAGCAGACATTGGCCACGTCATTTGTTTGTCCTTCTACACCACACAGGTGTATCAACCTCCCTTTTCAAGTCTTCCTGTTGCTTTTGGCTGTCCCCCATGGGCCCGCGATGCTTGATGGGCAGGATCCGGGGATGCCCAGGATCGCCAGGGCCCTATGCATATGGGCTTGGGCAGCACGTTCGTCCATCAAAAGGACCTTTGCCGTGCCGTCTTTTTTTCTTCCACACCACACAGGTGTCTCGACCTCCCATTTCAAGTCCACCTGCCACTTTGGACTGGCCCCTGTCAGCCTGTAACACTCCGTGGGCATGAACCAGGGCTGCCCAAGATCCCCTGGGCCCCATGCATGTGTGGATTAGAGGAACTTTCGTCTTTGGTGGGACCTCTGCCACGTCATTACTTTTTCCTTTCACAACAAACAGGTACCTCGACCTCCCATTTCAAGCCTTCTTCCCTCTTTGAGCTGCCCCACATGGGTCCCAAACACTCCCTGCACAAGAACCAGAAACGCCTAGAATCCTCTGGGCCCTGGCATGCGTGATTAGGAGGTACTTTTGCCCGTAGGGGGGACCTTTGCGACGCCGTTTTTTTTTTTTTTTCCTTCCAAGCCAACCAGGTGCTTCGACCTCCCCATTCAAGCCTTCCTTCCGCTTTGGGATGACCACCTTTGGCCCAACACGCTTTGTGGGCACTAATCAGGGTAGACCAGGATCTCCAGGTCCCACGCTTTTGGGGTTGCAGGGCACTTTTGCCAGTTGGGGGACCTCTGCCACGCCAATTTTTTTTCCTTCCACACCACACAGATGTCTCAACCTCCCCTTTCAAGCCTTCCTGCCGCTTTGGGCTGCACTATGTGGGCTCGAGACACTCTGTGGGAGAGAAGTAGCTCCTACACCCCTCGGATGCGCAGTGGGAAGGCACTTTGGTCCGTGGTGTGGGTCTTCTACCTCGCCCTTTGCTTTTTCCTTCCAAAACACATGTGCCTCCACCTCCTACTTCAAGCCTTCCTGCCCCCTTGGGCTGTTGGCCGTGGGCCAGAGGCACTCCCTGAGTGGAAAACAGGGACCCCCAGGGTCCCATAGGCCCCATGCATGCACGGTGGGGAGGTTCTTTCGCCCGTTCAGGGGACTTCTGATTCGCCACTTGTCTTTTCCTTCCACAACACAGGTGACTCCACCTCCCCTTTCAAGACTTCCTGCCACCTTAGGCTAACCCTGTGGGCCTGAGCTGCTCTATAGATGCTAATCAGGGATACCCAGGGTCCCCTTGGCCCCATGTACGTGTGTTTGGGAGGCACGTTCCCCGTGGGGGAGAAGTTTGTGGCACTTTTTGTCTTTTCCTTCCGCAACACAGATGACTCCACGTCCACCTCCAAGGTTTTCTGCCAAATTTGGCTGGACCCTGTGGGTCCGAGGCTCTCCTTGCACACGGATCAGGGACGCCCAGAGTCCCCTGGGCCCTATGCATGTGGGGTGGGTTAGCACTTTCGCTCATGTCGTGGGGCTTCTGCCTCGCCCTTTTTGTGAATTTTTTTCACAACACTGGAGCCTACACCACTCATTTCAAGGGTTTCTGCAGCTTTAGGATGGACCCCGTGTGCTGGGGCACTCCGTGGGCTAGAACGTGGCATGGCCAGGACCCCGAGGGCTCCACCTATACGGAATTGGGAGGCATTTTCACCCGAGGGAGACCTCTGCTGCACTGTTTATTTTTTCCTTTCACGCCACACATGGGCCTCGACGTCCCATTTCAAGACTTCCTGCCAGGTTGGGCGGCCCCCCATGGGCCAGAGACTCTCCATGTCCATGAACTAGGGACATCCAGGATACCCTGGGCCCACACATGCTCATTTGGGGGTCACATTTACCCGTGGGGGTCCTCTACCGTGCCTTCTTTTCCTTTCCACCACACAAACGCCTCGACCTCCTCTTTTAAACCTTCCTGCCACTTTGGGCTGCCCCCCATGGGCATGAGATGCTCTGTGGGCATGAATCAGGGATACCCAGTATCCATTCTGCCTCACCCATGCACGGTTGGGAGGCACTTTCGCCCGTGGGGGAAACACTGCCACACAGTATTTTGTTCTTTCCACACCACACAGTTGCCACGACCTCCCCTTTCAAGACTTCCTTCCCATTTGGGATGCCCAAATGGGCCTGAGATGCATTGTGGGGGTGAACAGAGGACGCCCAGGATCCCCTGGGACCCATGCATGCGCGGGTGGGAGGCAGTTTCTCCTATGGGGGGGACTTCGTCCATGCCATTTTTTTTCCACACCACACAGGTGCCTCAACCTCCCCTTTCAAGACTTCCTGCCGCTTTTGGCTGCCTCCCGTGGGGCCGTGACTCTATCTGGGTGTGAATCAGAGACCCCCAGGATCCCCTGGAGCCCGTGCATTTGTGGTTGGGAGGTATTTCGCCTGTGGGGGTGCCCTGGGCTACGCAGTTTTTTTCTTTTCCTTTCACCACCACAGAAGTGCCTCGACCTCCGCTTTCAAGTTTTCCTGCCACTTTGGGCTGACCCAGTGGACCTGAGATGCTCTGTCAGCATGAACCAGGGACACCCAGGATCCCGCTGGCAACGTGCAAGCTCTGTTGGGAGGCACTTTTGACAGTGGGCGGGAACTCTGCTCCTCCATTTTCTTTTCCTTACTCACCACACAGTTGCCTCCACTTCCTATTTAAAGACCTCCTCCGATTTGGACAGCCCCCCATGGGCCCCAGACACTCCATAGGCATGAACCAGGGACAGCCAGGATCCCCTGGGCCCTGTGCATGTGCAGTTGCGAGGCACTTTCACCTTAATGTGGATCTATGCTGCAGCATTTTTTTTCCTTCCTCACCACACAGGTGCCTCGACCTCATTTTCCAAGCCTTCCTGTCACTTTGAGCTGCCCCCTGTGGGCTCAAGACTCCCCGTGGGCATGAATCCGGGATGCCCATGATCCCCTAGGTCCCGCTCATGCACGGTGGGGAGGCACTTTCTCCTGTTAGGGGCAGACCTCTGCCTCGCCGTTTCTTTATTTCCTCCATGACACAGGTGACTTCGCCTCTTCTTTCAAGCCATCCTGCCGCCTTGGGGTGGCCCCGGTGTGCACGAGGTGCCCCGTGGGTGTGAACCAGAGATCTCCAGGGTCCCTTAGGCCCCACGCATGTGTAGTGGTGCAGCTCCTTCACCTTTTGGCAGGGACCGCCGATTCGCCATTTGTGTTTTCCTTCCACAACACAGGTGACTCTAACGCCCCTTTAAAAACTTCCTGACGCCTAGCGGTGTTCACGTGTGCCCAAGCTGCTCCATGGGTACTACCCAGGGATACCCATGGTCTGCTGTGCCCCACATCCACATTGTTGGGAGGCACTTCCGCCCGTTGGGGCATCTTCCGCCACGTTTTTACCTTCCTCACCACACAGGTGCCTCGACCTCCCTTTTCAATAATTCCTGCCACTTTTGGCTGCACCCAGTTGGCCCAAGATGTTCTGTGCGTGTAAATAAGGAAAGCCCAGGAAACCCTAGGCCCCACGCATGCGCTGTTGGGGGGCACCTTCGCCCGTTGGAGGAGCTCTGCAGCGCCATATTTATTGCCTTCCACAACACACAGGTGCCTCGATCTTCGCTTTCAAGACTTCCTGCCACTTTTGGCTGCACCCCGTGGGCTAGAAACGCTACTGTGTGTAAACCAGGGATATCCAGGATCCCCTTGGCCCAGCGAATGTTTGTTTGGAAAGAACTTTCGCCCGTGGGGGGATAGCTCCTGGTCCGTTTTTTTTTTTTTTTTCCTTTCCACCGCACAGGTGCCTCGACCTCCCATTTCAAGCATTCCTGCTTCTTTGGGCTGCCTCCTGTCGGGATGAGATGCTCTATCAGCATGAACCAGGGATGCACAGGATCACCTGTGCCCCACATATGCGTGGCTGGGAGGTACTCTCGCCCATCGGGGACCTCGGCGATGCCGTATTTTGTTCATTCCACACCACACAGGTGTCTCGACCGCCACTTTCAAGTCTTCCTCCCGCTTTCAGCTGCCCCCTGTAGGCCTGAAACACTCCCTGGGCACAAACAAGGGACAGCCAGGGTCCTGTGGGACCTTCACATGCACGGTTGGGAGGCAGTTTTTCCCATAGTGGGGACTTCTGCCGTTCCGTTTTTTCCACACCACACAGGTGCCTCTAACTCTCCTTTCAAGATTTCCTGCTGCTTTAGGCTGCCCCCACTTGGCCCGAGGCTAGCAACGGGCTGCCGCCACTTGGCCCAAGGCTAGCAATGGGAATGAGCCACGAAAGCTCAGGATCCCGTGGGCCTGGCCCATGCACCGTTGGGAGGCACTTTCGTCGGGGGGCCCTGTGCCATGCTGTTATTTTTTTCCTTCCACACCACACAGATGACTCGACCTCCCATTTCAAGCTTTCCTGCCAATTTGGGCTGCCCCCCATTAGCCTGAAATGCTCCATGAGTGTGAACCAGGTATATGCATGTTCCCCTGGGCCCCACAAATGCATGGTTGAGACTCACTTTGTCTTTGCAGGGGACCTCTGCCACGCCATTTTTTTTTCCTTCCACAACAATCAGTTGCTTAGTTATCCCATTTCAACACTTCCGGCCACTTTGAGCTGCCCCCATGGACCCGAGATGCTCCAGATGCAAGAAACAGGGACACCTAGAATCCCCCGGGACCCTCACATGAGCGGTTGGAAAGCGTTTTTGTCCTTAGTGGGGGGCCTCTTCCCCATGGCGTTTTTTTCTTTTGAAACCGCAAAGTTACCTCGACCTCCCCATTCAAGACTTTCTGATGCTTTGAGTTCCCTCCATGGCCCTGAGATGCTTCCTGGGCATCAAACAGGAATGCCCATTATCCCCTGGACCCCAAGCATGCACAGTTGGGAGGCAATTTTGTCCGTGGGGGGACTTCTACCGTACCATTTTTTTCCTTAAAAGCCCCACAGGTGTTTCGACCTCCCCTTTCAAGCCTTCCTAACGTTTTGGGCTGCTCCCCTTGGGCCTGAGTTGCTCCGTGGGTATGAAGCAGGGAATCCCAGGATGCTCTGAGACCCGCGAATGCACGGCTGATGGGCATTTTTGCCTGTGGGGGTGACCTCAGCCACAACTTTTTTTTGCTTCCACACCACACAGGTGCTTCAACCTCCCTTTACAAGTGTTCCTGCTGTTTTGGGTTGACACTGTGGGCCAGACGCACTCTGTCGATATGAAAAAAGAGTGCCCTATATCCTCTGCAACCCGTGCATGTGCGATTGAGAGGAACTTTCATCTTTGCGGAGCTGTATTTTTTTTTTTCCTTTCACACCACGTAGGTGTCTCGACCTCCATTTCACGCTTTCCTCCCTGTTTGGGCTTCCCCCAGTGGGCCCGAGACGCACCGTGGGATCGACTGCATCCGGTGCCACGGATCCACTGCACCCCGCGCATGCGTGGTTGGGAGACATTTTCGCCCGTGGGGGAGACCTCTGTCATGCCATATTTTTCCTTCCTCACCACACAGGTGACTCGACCTCACTTTCCAAGCCTTCCTGCCGCTTTGTGCTGCCCCCCGTGTGCCCAAGACTCTCAGTGGGCATGAACCAGGGAAGCCCTGGATCCCCTAAGCCCCGTGCATGCACGGTGGGGAGGCATTTTTGCCCGTGAGGGGCGGATTTCTGCCTCGCCATTTGTTTTTTCCCTCCACAAAACAGGTGGATTCACCTACATTTTTAAGCCTTCCTGCCAGCTTGGGCAGTCCCTCTTGTGCCAAGGCACACCATGGGTGTGAACCAGGGACCCCAGGGTCAACTGGGCCCCATGCATGCGTGATGGGGAGGCTCTTTCACCCAGTGCGGGACATCTGATTCACCGTTTGTGTTTTCCTTCCACAACACAGGTGACTTCACCTACCCTTTCAAGGCTTACTCCCGCCTTAGACTGACCCAGTGGGCCTGAGCTGCTCCATGGGTGCTGTCCAGGGATGCCCATGGTCCCTTGTACCCCACACATGCACTGTTGGGAGGCACTATCACCAGTGGGTGGGAACTCTGCTGCTTTTTTTTTTTTTTTTTTTTTCCTTCCGCACCACACAGGTGTCTTGACTTCCCCATTCAAGCTTTCCTGCCACTTTAGGCTGCCCCCGTTTGAACCGATACACTTTGTGGGCATGAATCAGGGAAGCCCAAGTTCCCCAGGGACCCGAGTATACATGGTTGGGAGGCACATTCGCCCGCTGGGGGACCTGTGCCGCATCATTTTTGTCCTTCCACACCACACATGTCTCGACCTCCCATTTCAAGCCTTCCTGCCACTTTGCGTTGTCCCCTGTGGGCCTGAGATACTCTGTGGGCATGAATCAGGGATGCACAGGATTCCCTGGGACCCACACATGCGTGATTGGGAGTCACTGTCACCCGTGGGGGAGATCTCTGCTGTGATACTTTTTTGTCCTTCCATACCTCACAGGTGCCTTGACTTACACTTTGAAGCCTTACTGCCGCTTTGAGCTGACCTCCGTTGGTGTGAAACACTGTGTGAGTGTGCAGGATGGACTCAGAGGATTCCCTGGGCCACACGCATGCACGGTTGAGAGGCACTTTTGCTCTTAAGGGGACCTTTGTGATGTCTTTTTATTTCCTTCCACACCACACAAGCACCTCTTCTTCCCTTTTCAAGCCTTCCTGCCACTTTGGGCTGCCACTTCTGGGCTTCAGACACTCCATGGGCACCAAAAATGGATGCCCAGGATTATCTGGGTCTTGCAAATGAGCAGTTGGGAGAACTTTCCTCCGTGGGGGGGTACTCTGGGGTGCCATTTTTTTTTCTTCCCTGCCACACAGGTGCCTTGTCCTCACTTTTCAAGCCTTGCCGCTTTGGGCTGTCCACTGTGGGCCTGAGATGCTCCTTGGGCCTGAACTACTGATGCCCCCAATCACCTCAGTGGAGTGAATGCACGGTTGGGAGGCCCTATCACCCACTGAGGGGACCTATGCTGCTCCGTTTTTTGTTCCTTCCACAACACACAGGGGCCTCGACCACATTTTCAAGATTTCCTGCCACTTTGGGCTGCCACCCGTGGGAAAAAGATGCTCTGTGGGTATGAAGCAGGGACACCGATGATGACCTGGGCCCCACACATGCACAGTTAGAAGGCAATTTCGCCCGTGGAGGTACATCTGCCACACCACTTTTTTTTCCTTCCTCACCACACATGTGCCTCAACCTCCCCTTTCAAGAATTCCTGACACTTTGGGCTGTCCTCCATGGGCGTGAGACGCTCTGTGAGCATGAACCACGGACACCCAGGAACCTCTGGACACCATGTATGAGCAGATGGGTTGCACTTTCGCCCGTGGGGGGACCTCTGCCACGTCGTTTTGTTTTCCTTCCACACCACCCAGGTGCCTGGACCTACTCTTTCAACTCTCCTGCAGCTTTGGGCTGCCCCGTGTGGGCAAGAGATGCACCATGGGCAAGAATCAGAAACGCCAATGATCCCCTGGGACCTATGCATGCACAGTTGGGAGGCACTTTCGCCCATTGGGGAGACTTCTGTCGTGATGTATTTTTTCCTTCCTCACCACACAGGTGCCTTGACCTCACTTTCCAAGCCTTCCTGCCCCTGTGGGCTGCCCCCTGTTGGCCCAAGATGCTCTGTGGGTGTGAAAAAAAATACCCAGGAATGCCTGGGCCCTGCATATGTTGGGTAAAGAGGTGCTTTCCTCTGTGATGGGACATCTGCTGTGCTGTATTTTTTTTCCTTCCACAACACACAGGTGCCTCAACTTCCCCTTTCAATACTTCCTGCCGCTTTGGGCTGCCCCCCCGGGTCCAAGATGTTGTGTAGGCATGAAGGAGCGATCCCCTGGATCCCCTGGGCCACGCACATGTGGGGATGGGAGGCACTTTTGCCCCTGGGGGTACTTCGGCCACGCAGTTTTATTTTTCCTTCCACACCACACAGGTGTCTCCACCTCCTATTTCAAGACTTCCTCCGATTTGGACAGCCCCCCATGGGCCTGAGACACTCCATAGGCACGAGCCAGGGACCCTTAGGGGCCCCTGTGCCCTGTGCATGCACAGTTGACAGGCACTTTCGCCTTAAGGGGGAACTCTGCCAAGATATATATTTTTTTTTGTTTCACAACACTCTGGTGCCTCGACCTCCAATTTCAAGCCTTCCTGCTGCTTTTGTATGCCCCCCGTGCGCCCAAGAAGCTTTTTAGGCATGAACCAGTGATTCCCAGGATCCACTGGACCCCATCCATTCGCGGGTGAGAGGCACTTTCGCCTTTGGGAGGGACCTATGCTGCATAATTTTTTTCCTTATACAACACAGTGGTGCGTCGACCTCCCCTTTCAAGCCTTCCTCCCACTTTGGGTTGCCCCCCCGTAGGCATGAGATGCTCTGGGCTCATGAATCATGGATGTGCAGGATGCCCAGGGCCTGGCACATCCTCGTTTGGGAGGCACTTTCACCCATGGGGGTAACCTCTACTGTGCCTTTTTTTTTTCCTTTCACACCACACAGTTGTCTCGACCTCCCGTTTCAAGGATTCCTGCCACTTTGGGCTGGCCACAATGGGCCCAAGACGCTCCATGGGCGTGAACTAGAGACACCCAGGATACCCTTGGCTCCATGTATGCTCATTTGGGGGACACTTTCTCCCGTGGGGGTCCTCTGCCGCACAGTTTTTTTTTCTTTACACCACATTGATGCCTCGACCTCCCCTTTCAAGCCTTGCTGTCGCTTTGGGCTGCTCACCCTTGGGCATGAGATTCTCTGTGGGCATGAACCAGGGATGCCCAGGATCCCCTGTGCCACACACATGCACGGTTGTGGGAACTTTCTCCCGTGGGGTAACTCTGAAACGACATATTTCTTTCCTTCCACACCACACAGTTACGTCGACCTCCTCTTTCAAGCCTTCTGTCCACTTTGGGCTGCCCCCGGTGGACCTGAGACACTCCGTGGGTATGAACAAGGGAATCCCAGGATCCTGTGGGCCCTGCCTATGCACAGTTTTGAAGTAGTTTCTCCCCTGAGGGGGAGTTCTGCCCCACCGTTTTTTTTTTTTCCAAACCACACAGGTGCCTTGACCTTCCCTTTCAAGGCTTCCTGACGTTTTTGCCTGTCCCCCGTTGGCCCGAGACTCTGCATAGGTGTGAACCAGGGATGCCCAGGATCCCCTGGGCCCCCGCACATGCACAATGGGGAGGCACTTTCTCCCCTGTTGAGTGGCCTCTAACTCGCCATTTGTGTTTTCCTTTCACAACACCGGACCCTGCACCAGGAAAGCTTGAAAACGGATGTCGAGACACTTCTGTGGTGGTGAAAGGAGAAAATAAAAGGCTCGGCCAAAGTCCCCCCCACAAGCAAAAATGTCTCCCAACCATGCATGTGTGGGACCCAGGGGAATCCCGGACTTCCCTGGTTCACAGCCATGCAGAGTCTGTTGCCCATGGGGACAGGCAAAAGCTGTAGGAAGGCTTGAAAGGGAAGGTGGAGGCACCTGTGTGGTGTGGAAAAAAAATTGCACAGCTGAAGTCCCTGCCACAAGAGAGACTGCCTCCCAACTGCCCATTGGCAGTGCCCACAGGATCCTGGGTGTCCCTTATTCTAAACCATGGAGCGTCTAAGGCCCATGAGGGGCAGCCCAAAGTGGAAAGAGGGCTTGAAAGAGGAGGTTGAGGTACCTGTGTCGTGTGGAATGAACAAAATACGGCAGGCGAAAGTGCCTCCCAACTGCTTATGTGTGGGGAACAGTGGATCCTGGACATCCCTGGTTCATGCCCACAGAGTATCTCATGCCCAGGGGGTGTAGCCTGAAGCCGCAGGAAGGCTTGAGATGGGAGGTGGAGGCACCTGTGTGTTGTGGAAGGGGAAAAAAAAGGCACAGCAGAGGTTCTCCCCATGGGCGAAATAGACCCCAACTGCGCACGCGTGGGGCCCAGAAGATCCTGGCTTTCCCTGTTTGGTGCCCTCAGAGCATCTCTGGCCCATGAGGGGCAGCCCAAAGTGGCAGGAAACCTTGAATGGGGTGGTCGAGGCCCCTGTGTGTTGTGGAAGTAACAAAAAAACAGAGAGCAGCAGAGGTCCCCCCACTGGGTGAAAGTGACTCCCAACCACGAAATTCCTGCACCCAGGGGATTGGGGCATTGCTGGTTCAGGCCCAAGGAGCATTTCATGCCCATAGGGTACAGCCCCAAGTGGCAGGAAAACTTGAAATATGAGGTCGAGGCACCTGTGGGGAATGGAAGGAAAAAAAAACGGGGCGCCACAGATCCCCCCCAACAGGCGAAAGTGCTCCCAACCGCACATGTGCAGGGCCCAGGGAATTCTGGCATCCTTGTTTGGCGCTGAAGGAGCATCTCAGGCGAAGAGTGGCAGCCAAAAGTGGCAGGACGTTTGAAAGGGGAGGAAGAGGCACTTGTGTGGTTAGGAAGGAAAAAAAATGACACGGTAGAGATCCCCCCACGGGCGAAAGGGCCTCTCAAATGCACATGTGCGGGTTGCAGGGCGTCCTCCCACAGGCAAACTTGCCTATCAACCATGCATGCGTGGAGCCCTGGGTATCCTGGGGTTCCCTGATTCATGCCCATGGAGAATTTTGGGTCCAAAGAGTGTAGCCCAAAGCGGCAGGAATGCTTCAAAGTTGAGGTCGAGGCACCTGTGTGGTTTGGAAGGAAAAAGAAATGGCACAGTAGAAGTCCCCCACGGGCAAAAGTACCTCCCAACCGCACATGTGAAGGTCCCAGGGGATACTGGGCATGCCTGTTTCACACGCTCGGAGAGTCTTGCCGATGGGGGGGCATACCAAAGCAGCAGGAACTGTTGAAAAGGGAGGTCGAGGCACCGTTGTGGTTTGAAAGGAAGAAAACACGACGTGGCAGAGGTCCGTCCCAAGGCTGAAATTTCTTCCCAACTGCACATGTGAGGGCCCCACGGGATCCTAGGCCTCCCTGAATCTTGCACACGAAGCATCTTGTGCCCACCGGGGGCAGCTCAAAGCAGGCAGGAAGTCTTGAAATGGGAAGTCGAGGCACCAGTTTGTTGTGGAAGTAAAAGAAAATGGCATGGCCAACGTCCCCAACGTAGGCCAAAGTCCTCAACTGCACATACACAGGGCTCAGGAGATCCTGAGCTTTTCTGGTTCATGTGCATAGGGCATCTCATGCACACACAGGGAGCCCAAAGTGGAAGGAAGTCTTGAAAGAGGAGGTCGAGGCACCTGTGTGGTGTGGAAAGGAAAAAAAAAAACGGCGCTGCAGAAGTCCCCTACATGGGAGACACTGCCTCTCAACCGTGCATGTGCAGGGCCCAGAGTATCCTGGTTGTCCCTGGTTCAGGCCCACAGAGCGTCTCATGCCCACCTGGGGTAGCCCAAAGTGGCAGGAAGGCTAGAATGGGGAGGTCAAGACACCCGTGTGGTGTGAAGGAAAAAAAAAAAAAAAAAAAAAAACGCCACTGCAGAGATCCCCCTACCGGGTAAACGGCCTCTCAACCACTCGTTCACAGGACTAAGGGTGTCCTGCATGTCCCTGCTTCATGTTCACGGAGTGTCTCAGGCGCATGGGGAGCAGATCAAAGCAGAAGTAAGGCTTGAAAGGGTAAGTCAAGGCGTCTGTGTAGTATGGAAGAAAAAGAGCATGTCAGAGGTCTCCCCACGGGCGAAAGTGTCTCACTACCGTGCATGACCGGGGTGAGGGGATCCTAGGCTTCCCTGGTTTGCACCCCCGAAGCGTCTCGGTCCCAAGCAGGGCAGCCCAAGGCTGCAGGAATTCTTGAAATGGGAGGTCAAGGCCCCTCTGTGTTGTAGAAGGAAAATAATTGGAGCCACAGAGGTCCCCCCAACTGGCGAAAGTGCCTCTCAACTGCACATTCACTGCACCCAGGGGATTGTTGGCATCCCTGATTCAGGCCCAAGTAGCATCTCGGGCCCAGGGGGACAACCTCAAGCGGCAGGAAGGCTTAAAATGTGAGATCCAGGCACCTGTATGGTGTGGAAGGGAAAAAAACTGCACGCCAGAGGTTTCCCCCCGGGGGAGAAAGTGCTCCCATCCACGCATGTGCAGGGCCCAGGGGATCCTGGGCATCCCAGCTTGGTGAACACGGATCATCTCGGCCCACAATGGACAGCCCAAAGCGGAAGGAAGGCTAGAAATTGGAGGTCGAGGCACCTGTGTGGTGTGGAAGGAAAACAAACTGGCACAGCCGATGTCCCCTCACGGGAAAAGGTGTCTCCCAACTGCGCATGCCTGGGGCCCAATTGACACTGGGCATCTGTGGTTCGTGCCCACAGGGCTTCTCGAGCCCATGGGGAGAAACTCAAAGCGGCAGGAAGGCTTGAAAGAGGAAGTCGAGACACCTGTGTGTTGCAGAAGAAAACAAAAGCGGCTCAGCAGTGGTCCCCCGCACGGAAGAAAGTGCCTTCAAAACGTGCTTGCATGGGGCCCAGGGCATCCTGGGCGTCCTTTGTTAATGCCCATGGAGTGCCTCAGGCCCATGTGGGACAGCCTAAAGTGGCAGGAATGCTTGAAAGGGGAGGTTGAGGCACTTGTGTGGTATGAAAGGAAAAAAAAAAACTCCAAGTCAGAGGTCCCCCTACTGGAGTTAGTGCCTCCCAAAAGCCTATTACAGGGGGCCCAGGGGATCCTGTGTGTTCCTACTTCACAATCACGGAGTGTCTCAGTCCCACAGGGCACAGATAAAAGTGGAATAAGACTTGAAATGGGAAGTCGGGGCAACTGTGTGGTATGGAAGGAAAAAGAAATGGCGTGGCAGAGGCCCGCCCACGGGCAAAAGTGCCTCCAAATCGCGCATGCACGGGGCCCAGGGCATGCTGTGCTTCCCTGATTCTCACCCACGGAGTGCCTCTACCCACTGGGGCCAGCCCAAGGCAGCAGGAAGGTTTGAAAGGGGAGTTACAGTCTCCAGTGTTGTGAAAGGAAAACACAAACGGCGAGGCAGAGGTCACCCCCACACGGGCGAAAGAGTTTTCCAACCACTCATACACAGGGCCCAGGGGAGTCTGGGCATCCCTGATCCATGCCCAAGGAGTGCCCAGGGCCCACAGGGTCCAGCCCTAGGCGGCAGGAAGTCTTGAAATTACAGGTGAAGGCACCTGGGTTGCGGAAGAAAAACACAAATTGTGCAGCAGAGGCCCTCCACAACGGTCAAAAGTGCCTCCCCACCACTCATCTGTGGGTCCAAGGGGACCTTGGGCAACCATGGTTAACCATGGAGGGACTCGGGCCCACGGAATCAGCTCAAGAAGGCAGGAAGTCATGAAAGGAGAGGTGCAGTCACCTTTGTTGTGGAAGGAAAATACAAATGGCGAATCAGAGGCACCCCCCAAAGGGAGAAAGAGCCTCCTCACTGTGCATGCTTGGGGCCCACGAGGGCCAGTCCAAGGCTGCAGGAAAGCTTGAAAGAATATGTGGAGGCATCTGTGATGCAGAAGGAAAACAAATGGCGAGGCAGAGGTCCCATTCCATGGGCAAAAGTGCCTCCCCACCGCACAGGCATGGGGCCCACGAGATCCTGGGCATCCCTTCTTTGCAAACACAGAGCATCTCACGCCCACTGAGGGCAGCCCAAAGCGGCAGGAAGGCTTCAAAGAGGAGGTCGAGGCACCTGTGTGATGTGGAAGAAAAAAAAATGGCCCAGGAAAGGTACCCCCAGGGGCGGAAGTGCCTCCCAACCGCACATGAGCAAGGCCCAGAGGACACGGGGAATCACTGGTTCATGCCCATGGAGAGTCTCAGGCCCAAGGGCGGTAGCTCAAAGCGGCAGGAAGGCTTGAAAGGGGAAGTCAAGACACCTGTGTGGTGTGGAAGGAAAAAAATATGGTGCAGTAGACGTCCCTGCACAGGCGAAAGTGCTTCCCAACCATGCGTATGGAGGGCCTGGGGGATCCTGGTCTTCCCAGGTTTGCACCCACAGGGCATCTCAGGCCCATAGAGGGCAGGCCAAAGCAGCAGAAATTCTTGAAAGCAGACATTGAGGCACTTGTATGGTGGTGAAACAAAAAAAAAAATATCTCTTTCGAGGTCCCCTCCACGGGTGAAACTGCCTCCCAGCCACGCATGTGCAGGGCCCAGGGGATCCTGGGCTTCCCTGGTTCACAAGAACAGGGCTTCAGAGGCCCACACGGGCAGCCCAAAGCAGAAGGAAGTCTTGAAAGGGGAAGTCGAGGCACCTAGGTGGTATGGAAGGACAAAAATTTGCAGCTTAGGTTCCCCACACGGGCGAAAGTGACTCCCAAGCGTGCATGCGTGGGTCCCAGGGGATCCTCGGCATCCCTGCTTCACACACACAGTGTGTCTTAGGCCCACGGGGGGCAGCTGAAAGTGACAGTAAGTCTTCAAACGGGAGGTCGAGGAAACTATGTTGTGTGGAAAGAAGAAAAAAAAGCGCAGACGAGGTCCACCCCACAGGCAAAAGTGCCTATCAACCACCCATGCTTGGGTCTCAGAGGATCTTGCGGTTTCCTGAGTCATACTCAAGGAGCATCTCAGGCCTAAGGGGTGCAGCCCAAAGCGGAAGGAAGGCTTGAAAGGATAGGTCGAGGCACCTGTGTGGAGTTTAAGGGGAAAAAATGGCATGGCAGAAGTCCCACCATGGGCAAAAGTGTCTCCCAACTATGCATGTACAGGGCCCAGGGTATAATAGGCTTCCCTGTTTCATGCCCACGAAGCATCTGGGGGCCACGAGGGGCAGCCCAACGCATCAAGAAGGCTTGAAATGTGAGGTCGAGTCACATGTGTGGTTTGAAAGCGAAAAAAAACACTGTATGGCAGAGGTCCCCCCAAGGATGAAAGTGCTTCCCAACAGCGCAATCGAGGGTCCCAGGAGATCCTCGGGATCCCTGGTTCTTGCCTTCAGAGCATCTCGGGCCCACGTGGGGCAGCTCAAAGAGGCAGGAACGGTTGAAACGGGAGGTCGAGGCACCTATTTGTTGTGGAAGGAAAACAAAATGAAGTGACAGAAGTCCCCCGCAAAGACGAATGTGCTTCTCAAGTGCACATGAGTGGGGCCCAGGGTATCCCTCACATCACTGTTTCATACTCATGGAGAGTTTCAGGCCCACGGGGGCAGCCCAAAGCAACAGGAAGGCTTGAAAGGGGAGGTCGAGGCACCTGTGTGTTGTGGAAGGAAAAAAAATGATGCGGCATAGGTCCCCACCAAATGCGAAAGTGCTTCTCACCTGTGCATTTGCAGGGTCCAGGAGATAATAGACTTCCCCAATTCATGCCTACAGAGCATCTCGGGCCCACAGGGGGCAGTCCAAAGTGGCAGGAAAGCTTGAAATGGGAGGTCGAGACACCAGTTTGTTGTGGAAGGAAAACAAAATGGCGTGGCAGAAGTCTCCCCCAAAGACGAATGTGCCTTTCCACCGCACATGCTTGGAGCCCAGGGGATCATGGGCATCCCTGCTTCTCTCCCATGGAGAGTTTCAGGCCCAAGGGGTGCAGCCCAAAGCAGCAGGAAATGTTGAAAAGGGAGGTTGAGTCACCAGTGTGGTGTGGAAAGACAAAAAAATGGGGCGGCCGAGGTCCCGCACCCGGGCCAAAGTTTCTCCCAACCATACATGCTTGGGGCTGAGAGGATCCTGTGCATCTGTGTTTCACGCCCACAGGGCGTCTTGGGCCCACGCGGAGAAACCCAAACCATCAGGAAGGCTTGAAAGAGGAGGTCGAGGCACTTGAGTGTTGTGGAAGGAAAAAAAAATGGTGTGGCATATGTCCTCCCTAAAGACGAGAGTGCCTCCTAACCGTGCATGCACAGGGCTCTAGAGATCCTGTGTGTCCCTGTTTCACACCCAAGTGGACAAGGGGGCAGCTCAAAGCAGCAGGAATGTTTCAAAGTCGAGAGGCACCTGTGTGGTGTGGAAGGAAAAAAAAAGGCACAGCAGTGGTCCTCCCCACGAGCGAAGTGACCCCTAATTGTGCATGCGCGAGGCCCAGGGGATCCTAAGCTTCCCTGGTTGCCACCCTCAGAGCATCTCGGGGCCACAGGGGACAGCACAAAATGGCAGGAGTTCTTGACAGGGGAGGTAGATGCTCCTGTTTGTTGTGGAAGGAAAAAAAAAACGGTGACACAGAGGTACCCCCAATGGGTGGAAGTGCCTCCTAACCACACATTCACTGTGCCCAGAGCATTAGGAGAATCCCTAGATCAGGACCAAGGAGTGTCTTGGGCCCACAGGGGACAGTACCAAGTGGCAGGAAGGCTTGAAAGGTGAGGTCGAGGCACCTGTGTGGTGTGAAAGGAAAAAAATCTGTGCACCAGAGGTCCCCCCTCAAGGGCAAAAGTGCCTCTCTCCCACCCAGGGTATCCTGAGTGTCCCTGCTTCCTGCCCAGAGTGTCTCAGGCCCAAGGTGAGCAGCTCAATGCAGCAGTAAGTGTTCAAAGGCAAAGTCGAGGCAACTTTGTGGTGTGGAAAAACAAACAAAAAAAAAACGTGGCGGTAGAGATCCTCTGCACCGGCGAACTTGACTCCCAGTCGCACATGCGTGGATCTCAAGGAATTCTGGGCATCCCTGGTTCATGCCCATGGAGCATCGTGGGCCCATATGGGGAAAAGCAAAGTGGCAGGAAGACTTAAAAGTGGAGATCGAGGCATCTGTGTGGTGCGGAAGGAAAAATAAAGGGCGTGGCAGATGTCCCCACACGGGTGAAAGTGCCTCCCAACCGTGCATGTGTCGGGCCCAGGGGATCCTGGGATTCCCTGGTTTGCACCCACGAAGGGTCTCAGGCCCAAGGGGGGCAGGCCAAGGTGACAGGAATGCTTGAAAGGGGAGGTCGAGGCCCCTGTGTGTTGTGGAAGGAAATAAAATAAGGACCCACAGAGGTCCCCCCAAAGGGGGTAAAGGGCCTACAAACCGCAATTTCACTACACCCAGGGGATTGTGGGCATCCCTGGTTCAGGACCAAGGTGTCTCTTGGGCCCACGGGGGGGCAGCTCCAAGTGTCAGGAAGTCTTCAAATGTGGGGTAGAGTCACCAGTGTGGTGTGGAAGGACAAAAAAATGGCGCGGCCGATGTCCCGCCCACGGCCAGAGTGTCTCCCAAATGTGCATGCCTGGGGCCGAGGGGATCCTGGGCATCTGTGTTTCACGCCCACAGGGTGTCTCAGGCCCATGGGGAGAAACCCAAAGCACACACGGGGGACAGCCAAAAGTGGCAAGAATCCTTGACAGGGGAGGTAGACGCACTTGTGTGGTGTGAAAGGAGAAAAAACACTCCAAGGCAGAGGTCCCATCACGGGAGAAAGTGCCTCCCAGCTACTCATTCTCGGGGCTCAGGGCATCCTACATGTCTCTGCTTCACATTCATGGAGTGTCTCCGGCCCACGGGGCCAGATCAAAGCAGAAGTAAGTCTTGAAAGGGGAAGTCGAGGCACCAGTGTGGTGTGGAAGGAAAAAAAAAACCGTGCTGCAGAGGCACACCAATGGACAAAAGTGCCACCCAACCATTCATCCACGGGTCTCGGGGGATCCTGGGCTTCACTGATTAGTGCTCACGAAGCGTCTCGGGCCCAAGGAGGGCAGCCCAGGGAGGTAGGAATGTTTGAAAGGAGAGGTTGATTCACCTGTGTGTTGTGGAAGGAAAAAAAACGGTGAAGCAGAGGTCCCCCAAACGAGTGAAAGTGCGTCCAACTGCACATACACAAGGCCCAGGGGAGTCTGGGCATCCCTTTTTCATGGCCATGGAGCACTTCCGGCTCACGGGGGCACCCTAAGCCGTCAGGAAGTCTTGAAAGGGGAGGTTGCGACACCTGTGTAGTGTGGAAAGACAAAAAAACAGTGTGGCCGAGTTTCCCACCATGGGCGAAGAGGCCTCCCAAAGGAGCATGTGTGTGGCCCAGCAGATCCTGGGCATCCCTGTTTCATGCACCCAGAGAGTCTCGGGCCCACGGGGGGCTGCCCAAAGAGGCACGAAAATTTGAAATTGGAGGTCGAGGCAACTGTGTGTTGTGGTAGGAAAAAAATGTGACACGGCATAGATCCCCACCTAAGGCGAATGTGCCTCTTGCCCTCGCATGCACAGGGCCCAGGGGATACTGGGCATCCTTGTTTCATGCCTACATACTGTCTCGGGGCTATAGGGGGCAGCCCAAAGCTGCAGGAAGGCTTAATATTGGAAGTCAAGACAACTGAGTGTTGTGGAAAGAAAAAGAAATGGTGAGGCATAGGTCCCTCCTAAACACGAAAGTGTGTCCTAAAACTGCATGCACAGTGCCCTGGGGATCCTGGGCATCTCCATTTCACAACCACGGAGAGTCTTGGGGACATGGGGGGAAGCCAAAAGCAGCAGGAAACCTTCAAAGGGGAGGTCGAGGCACCTGTGTGGTGTGGAAGGAAAAAAGTGGCACAGCAGACGTCCTCCCCACGGGTGAAATAGCACCAACCGATGCAGGCATGGGGCCCAAGGGATCCTGAGCTTCCCTGCTTGCCACCCTTAGAGTGTCTCGGGCTCACAGGATGCAGCCCAAAGCGGCAGGAAGGCTTGAAAGGGGAGGGCGAGGCACTTGTGTGTTGTGAAAGGAAAAAAAATATGCCGTGGCAGAGGTCCCTCTACGTTAGAAAGCGGCTCCTAACTGCTCATTCGCAGGGACCAGGGGATCCTGAGTGTCCCCAGTTCGCCTTCAAGGAGTGTCTCAGGCCCGTGGGGGGCAGATAAAAGTGGAAGTGAGGCTTGACAGGGGAAGTCGAGACACCTGTGTCGTATGGAAGGATAAAAAACAGCGAGGCAGAGGTCCGCCCAACGGGCGAAAGTGCCTCCCAAACGAGCATGCATGGGGCCCAGGGACTCCTGGGCATCCCTGCTTTATGCACCCAGAGCGTCTTGGGCCCATGGCAGACTGCTCAAAATGGTAGGAAAGTTTGAAAGGGGAGGTGGAGGCACCTGTGTGTTGCGGAAGGAAAAAACAATGACAAGGCATATGTCTCCACCAAAGGCAAATGTGCCTCTCACCCACACATGCTCGGAGCCCAGGTGATCCTGGGCGCCCCTGGTTCATGCCTACAGAGCAACTCTTTCCCACGGGGGGCAGCCTAAAGTGGCAGGAAGTCTTGAAATTGGAGGTCGAGGAAACTTCAGTGTATTGGAAGGCCGCCCTAAAGGCGAAAGTGCCTAATAACCGCGCATGCATGGGGCTGTGGGGATATTGGGCATCCCTGATTGGCGCCCTCAGAGCATCTGGAACCCACAGGAGGCAAAGCAAACGGTAGGAGACCTTGAAATGAGAGGTCGAGGTCCCTGTTTGTTATGGAAGGAACAAAAAACGAAGCAGCAGAGGTCCCCCAAACGAGTGCAATTGCCTCCCAGCTGTGCGTTCACTGCACCCAGGAGATTGTGGGCATCTCTGTTTCACGCTGAAGGAGCGTCTCGAGCCCACAGGGGGCAGCCCAAAGCTTCAGGAAGGCTTGAAAGGTGAGGTGGAGGCACCTGTGTCAAATGGAAGGAAAAAAAACAGCACGCCCAAGTTCCCCCCCACGGGCGAAAGTGCCTCCCAACAGCACAGGTGTGAGACACAGGGGACCATGGGCATCCCTGAGTAGCATGCACAGAGTGCCTCAGGCCCACAGGGGCCAGCCCAAGGCGGCAGAAATGCTTGAAAGAGGAGGTGAAGGTAAATGAGTTGTGGAGGGAAAAAACAAATGACGAGGCAGAGGTCTGCCCCATGGGCGGAAGTGCCGCCCCACCGTTCATGCGTGGGGCCTAGGGTATTCTGGGCATCCCCACTTCATGCCCAAGGAGAGTCTCTGGCCAACTGTGGCAGCCCAAAGCGGCAAGAAAGCTTGGAACGAGAGGTCGAGGCACCTGTGTGGTAAGGGAGTAAAAAAATAACGAGGGACAGTGTTCCTCCAGCGGGTGAAAGTGCTTCCCAACCGCACATGCACAGGGCCCAGGGGATCCTTGGCATTTCTGATTCATGCCCAGAGTGCATCTCTGGCCCACGAGGGGCAGCCAGAAGTGGCAGGAAGGCTTGAAAGGTGAGATCGAGGCACCTGTGTAATGTGGAAGGAAAACGAAACTTCACAGCACAGGTCCCACCATGGGCGAAAGTGCCTCCCACCCTTGCACGTGCAGGGCCCAGGGGTTCCTGAGCTTCCTTGTTTCATGCCCACGGAGCATTCCAAGCCCACAGGGGGCAGCCCAAAGCGGCAGGAAGGCTTGAATGGGGAGGTCGAGGAACATCTAGAAAGAGGAATGGAAGAAAAGCGGTATGGCAGATGTCCCCCCACTGGCGAAAGTGCCTTCCAACCTCGCATGTACAGGGCCCAGGGGATCCTAGGTGTCTCTGCTTCATGTACACGGAATGTCTCTTGTCCATGGGGAGCAGCTGAAAGTGGCAGGAAGACTTGAAAGGGGAGGTCGAGTCACATGTTTGATTAGGAAGGAAAAGAAATTGGCACGGCAGATGTCCCGCCCAATGGCGAAAGTGCTTCCCAACCGCGCATATACGGGCCCCAAGGGATACTGGGCATCCCTGATTCGCACCTTCGGAGGGTCTGGCGATCACATGGGGCAAGCCAAAGCGGCAGGAGAGCTACAAAGTGGACGTCGAGGCACATGGGAGGTGTGGGAAAAAAAATAACGGCGTGGCAGTGTTCCCCACCACGGAAGAAACTGCCTCCCAATCGCGCATGCTGGCGGCCCAGCGGATTCTGGGAATCCCTGGTTCATGCCCACAGAGCATCTCATGCCCAAGGGGCACAGCCCAAAGCGGTAGAAATTCTTGAAAGGGGAGGTCGAGGTACCTGTCTGGTGGAAAGGAATAAAAAGGCATGGCAGAGGACCCCACGGGCGAAAGTGCCTACCTATACGAGCATACGAGGGGCCCAGGGCATGCTGGGCATCCCTGTTTCATACACCCAGAGTGTCTTGGGCCCTGGGGGACAGAACAAAGTGGTAGGAAGGCTTGAAAGCGGAGGTTGAGGTCCCTGTGTTTTGCGGAAGGAAAAAAAAATTGATGCAGCATAGGTCCCCACAAAGGCAAAAGTGTCTGTCACCCTCACGTGCGCTGGGCCCAGGGGATCCTGATCCTCCCTGGTTCATGCCTACAGAGTGTCTTGGGCCCACACGGGGCTGTCCAAATTGGAGGAAGTTTAGAAATAGGAAGTGGAGGCCCCTGTGTGATGTGGAAGGAAAAAAAAACAGTATGGCAGAAGTACCCGCAGCGGCAATAGTGCCTCCCAACCGTGCATGTGCATGGCCCAGGGGATCCAGGACATCGCTGTTTCTTGCCTATGAAGCATGCTGCCTCCCCAGCTTGCACGCACAGGGTGTAAGGGATCCTGGGTGTCCCTGGTTCATGCTCACGGGGCATCTTGGGCCCACGTGGGGCAGCCCAAAGCGACAGGAAGGCATGAAAAGGGAGGTTGATGCACCTGTGTAGTGTGGAAGCAAAAAAAAATGGCATGACAGAGGTACCCCCATGGGAGAAAGTACATCCCAGCCACACATGCGTGTGGTCCAGAGGACCTGAGGCATCACTGGTTCACACACACAGAGCATCTCGGACCCACAGGGGACAGCCCAAAGTGGAAAGAAGGCATGAAATGGAAGTCGAGGCATCTGTGTGGTGTGCAAGAAAAAAAATGTGGTGTGGCAGACGTCCCTCACAGGTGAAACTGCCTCCCAACCACGCAAACTTGGGTCCCAGGGAATCCTGGGCTTCCCTGGTTCATGCCCACAGGGCATCTCAGTACCACAGGGGGCAGGCCAAAGCAGCAGAAATGCTTGAAAGCAGAGATTGAGACCTTTGTGTGGTCTCACGGCTGAGGAACCCCTACAGGAAAAAATGTCTCCCAAACGCTCATGTGCAGGGCCCAGGGGATCCTGGGCACCCCTGATTTGCACCCACACAGAATCTCGGGCCCACTGGAAACAGCTGTAAGCCGGAAGAAGCCTTGAAATAGGAGGTAGAGGTACCTGTGTGGTGTGAAACTATCAAAATATGGTGTGGCAGAGGTCCGCCACGGGCGATAATGCCTCCCAACCATGCATGTGCTGGGCAAAGGGAATCCTGGGCGTCCCTGGTTCATGCCCACAGAGCATCTCATCCCAACAGGGGACAGCAAAAAGCAGAAGGAAGTCTTGAAAGACAGGTCGAGGCACCCATGTGGTTGAAAGGAAAAAAAAAAATGGCATGGCAGAGGTCCCCTCATGGGTGAAAGTGCCTCTGCCTGCACATGCGCGGGGCCCAGTGGATACTGGGCAACCCTGGTTGGTGCCTACAGAGCGTCTCGGGCCTACAGGGGTCATCTCAAAGTGTCAGGAAGGCTTGAAATTGGAAGTTGAGGCATCTGAGTGTTGTGTAAGAAAAAAAAAAATGGAGTGACATAGGTCTCCTTAAGGTGAAAGTGCCCTAAACCGCAAGTGAACAGGGCCCAGGGATTCTGGGGCGTCCATGGCTCGCGCCTACAGAGTGTCTGAGGCCCACACGGGGCTATCCAAATAGGAGAAAATTTTGAAATTGGAGGTGGAGGCACTTGTGTGGTGAGTATGGAAAAAAAAACAGCGAGGCAGAAATACCCCCAGGGGTGAAAATGCTTCCTAACCTCGCATGTGTGTGGCTCAGGGGATTTGGGCATCACTGTTTCATGGCCACGAACTGTCTCAGGTGAGAGGGGACAGCCAAAAGCGGCACAGATGCTTAAAAGGGGAAGTCGAGGCACCTGTGTGGTGTGGATGGAAAAAAATATGGCACAGCACACGTCCGTCCGCAGACGAAAGTGCCTCCCAACCACGCATATGCTGGGCCCAGTGGTTCCTGGTCATCTTCGGTTCACACACATGGAGGGTATCGGGCCCACAGGGTGCAGCCCAAAGTGGCAGGAAGGCTTGAAAGAGGAGGTCAAAGCAACTGTGTCGTGAGGAAGAAAAAAAATGGCACAGCATAGGTCCCCCCCACAGGAGAAACTGCCTCCAAACCCCATATGTGCAAAGGCCAGGGGATCCTGGGCTTCCCAAGTTCCCACAAGGAGAGCTTCCACTCACGGGGACCAGCCCAGGGCGGCAGGAAGACTTGAAAGGGGAGGTGAGGCTCCAGTGTTGTGAAAGGAAAACACAAATGGCGAGACAGAGGTCCCCCCAACATTCGTGAAAGTGCCCCCCCACCACGCAAGTGATGGGCCCAGGGGACTCTGAGCATCCCTATTCTGTGCCCAAGGAGTGCCTCGGTTCCATGGGGTCCAACACAAAACAGCAGGAATCCTTGAAAAGGGAGGTGGAGGCAACTGTGTTGTGGAAGGAAAACACAAAAGGCAAGGCAGAGGTCTCTCCGCCTAGGCCAAAGTGCCGCCCCACCACGCATACTTGGGGCCTAGGGTTAGCACACATGCGCTAGGAATCCCTAGGAATCCCTGGTTAGCACCCATGTGGCGGCTCAGGCCCACAAGGTCAGCCAAAGGCGGCAGGAAGTCTTTTAAGGGGAAGTTGTCACCTTTGTTGTGGAAGGAAAACACAAATGGCGAATCAGCAGTCCCCCTCAAACAGGCGAAAGAGACTCCCTAGCACACATGTGTGGGGCCTAGGGGAAGCTGAGGGTCCCTGTTTTGCACCCCAAGGAGTGTGTCCTGCCCACAGGGGCCAGCCCAAGGCGGGAGGAATTCTTGAAAGAAGAGGTGTAGGCACCTGTGTTGTAGAAAGAAAAAACAAACGGCGAGGCAGAGGTCCCACCCTATGGGTGAAAGTGTCACCCCAACGCGCATGTGCCTGCTGTAGTGGTTCCTGGGCATCCCTGGTTCATGCCCACGGAACATCTCAGGCCCACGTGGGGCAGCCCAAAGCGGCAGAAAGGCTTGAAAGTGTAGGTCGAGGCACCTGTGTGGTGTGGAAGGAAAAAAAAAAGGCATGGCAGAGGTACCCCCATGGGCAAAAGTGCCTCCCAACAGCTCAAGTGCGTGGCCCAGGGGATCTGAGGCATCACTGATTCACGCCCATGGAGTCTTTCGGGCCCATGGGGGGCAGCCCAAAGTGGCAGGAAGGCTTGAAAAGGGAAGTCAAGGCACCTGTGTGGTGTGGGAGGAAAAAAATACAGCTCGGCAGACTTCCCACCACAGGTGAAAGTGCCTCCCAACTGCACATACGCAGGGAAAAGGGGATCCTGGGCTTCCCTGTTTTGCACCCACAGGGCATCTCAGGCCCACACTGGGCAGACCAAGGCGGAAGAAATGCTTGAAAGCAGAGGTCGAGGCACTTGTGTGGAGGTGAAAGAAAGAAAAAACGGAGGGGCCGAGGCACCCCCACAGCCAAAGTGCCTGCCAACTGCTCATGTGCGAGGCACAGGGGATCCTGCCTGTCCCTGGTTCGCACCCATGCAGTCTCGGGACCACGGGAGCAGCTGACAGTGGCAGGATTGAAAGGGGGAGGTTGAGGCACATGTGTGTTGTGGGAAAAAAATACGGCGAGGCAGATGTCACCCCTACGGGAGAAACTGCTACGGGAGAAACTGCTCCTTAACCACGCATGCACAGGGCCCAGTGGATCTTGGGCATCCCTTGTTCGCACCCATGGAGAGTCTCAGGCCCACGGGGTGCAGCCCAAAGTGACAGGAATGCTTGAAAGGGGAGGTTGAGGCACCTGTGTGGTGTGGAAGGAACAAAATATGGCGTGGCAGCGGTCCCTCCCTGGGCGAAATTGCTTCCCACACGAGCATGCTGAGGGCCAAGGGGATCCTCTGCATCCCTGTTCCATGTCTACGGAGTGCCTTGGGCCCACAGGTGGCAGCTGAAAGCGGCAGGAAGGCTTGGAATGGGAGGTCGAGGCATATGTGCGGTGTGGGGAAAAAAATGGCTTGGCAGAAGTGAGCACCACGGGAGAAACAGCCTCCCAAGAGTGCATGCTCAGGGCTGAGGCCATCCTGGGTATCCCTGGTTAACACCCACGGAGCGTCTCATGCCCACGGGTGACAGCCCAAAGCCTCAGGAAGGCTTGAAAGGAGAGGTCGAGTCTCCTGTGTGGTTAGGAAGGAAAAGAAAATGGTGGGGCAGAGGACAGGCCCACCTTCGAAAGTGCTTAACAACCGCACATGAGTGAGGCCCAGGGCATACTACTCAACCCTGTTTCATGACTTCGAAACGTGTGGGGATGACAGGAGGCAGGCCAAAGCGGCAGGAAGGCTTGAAAGTGGAGGTCGAAGTACCTGTGTGATGTGGAAAATAATAAAAACGTTGCAACAGAAGTTCCCCCCCGCCCCCACGGGATAAACTGCCTCCGAACTGCGCATGCATGGGATCCAGGGCATCCTGGGCATCCCTGGTTCGTGCCGACAGAGCATCTCATGCCCATTGTGGGCAGCCCAAAGCGTCAGCAAGGCTTGAAAGGGGAGGTTGAGGCACCTGTGTGGTGTGAAATTAAAAAAAAATGGCGAAGCAGAGGTTCCCCCCATGGGCGAAAGTGCCTGCCAAATGAGGATTCGAGGGGCCCAGAGTCCATGGTTCACACCCACAGGGCTTCTTGGGCCCATGGGGAGAAGCCCAGACCGGCAGGAAATCTTAAAATGGGAGGTCGAAGCACCTATGTGGTATGGAAGGAAAAAAACGTTGCGGCCGAGGTCCCCCCACAGGCAAAAGTGACTATCAACCGCGCATGCGCGGGTCCCAGAGCATTCCAGGCTTCCCTGATTCATGCCCACAGAGCATCTTGGGCCCAAGGGGTGCATCCAAAAGCGGCAGGAATTCTTGAAAGGCGAGGTCGCGGTACCTGTGTGGGGTGGAAGGAAAAAAATGGGCGCATCAGAAGTCCCCCCACGGGTAAATGTGCCTCCCAAGTGCGCATGTGCGTGGCGCAAGGGATACTGGGCATCCTTGTTTCACACCCACACAGCATCTCAGGGCCATGGGGGACAGCCCAAAGCAACAGGAAGGCTTGAAAGCGGAGGTCGAGGCACTTTTGTGGTTTGAAAGGAAAAAAACACGGCGGCGTGGCAGAGGTCCCCCCGAAAGGCTAAAGTGCCTCCCAACTGTGCATGTGAGGGTCCCAGATGTTCCTAGGCATCCCTGGCTCTTTGGCACAAAGCGTCTTGGGCCTACAGGGGCAGCTCAACGCTGCAGGAAGGCTTGAAATCAGAGGTTGAGGCACTATTTTGTTGTGAAAGGAAAACAAAATGCTGTGGCAGAGGTCCCCACCAAAGAGGAAAGTGCCTCCCAACCGCACATGCATGGGGCCCATGGGACCTGGGGCATCCCTGGTTCAAGCCTACGAAGAGTCTTGGGCCCATGGGATGCAGCCCTAAGCGACAGGAAATCTTTGAAAGTGAGGTCGAGGCACCCGTGGGTGAGGAAGGAATAAACTACAGCGCAACTGATTTCCCCCAACGGGCAAAAGTCCCTCCCAACTGGGCATGTGTGGGGCCCAAGGGATCCTGGTCATGCCTTGTTTGCACCCACGGAGCGTCTGAAGCCCATAGGGGACAGCCGAATGCGGAAGGTTTGAAAGGGGAGGTCGAGTCACATGTGTGGTATGGAAGGGACAGGGACAAAATACGGCATGGCAGAGAGGTCCCCATGGGCAAAAATGACTCCCAACCGCACATGCCTGGGACACAAGGGATCACTTGCGTCCCTGATTCATGCGCACAGAGCATCTCATGCCCACAGTGGGCAGCCCAAAGTGGCAGGAAAGCTTGAAAGTGGAGGTCGAGGAACCTGTGTGGTGGAAAGGAAAAAAAAAACGGCAAGAGAGAGGACCCCCACGGGAGAAAGTCCCTCCCAAACGAGCATGCGTGATGCCCAGGGTATCCTGGATTTCCTTAGTTCACACCTATGGTGCATCTCGGGCCCACAGGATGCAGCCCAAAGCGGCAGGAATGCTTGAAATGGGAAGTCGAGGCAGGCACCTGTGTGGTGCGAAAAGAAAAAAAAAAGGCACAGCATAGGTTCCCCAGACGGGCGAAAGTGCCTCTAAAAGAGCATGCATGGGGCCCAGGACATCATGTGCAACCCTGTTTCAGGCCCATGGATCACCTGGGCCAACGGGGCGGGGTGGGGGGGGTCAGCCTAAAGCATCAGGAAGGATTGAAAGGAGAGATTGAGGCACCAATGTGGTTTGGAACGACAATAAAAAAGGCATGGCCGAGGTCCCCACCGCGGGTGAAAGTGCCTCCAAAACGAGCATGGGCTGGGCCCAGAGGATCCTGATTTTCCCTGGTTCGTGCACCCAGAGTGTCTCGGGCCCACGGGCGGCTGCCCAAAGTGGCAGGAAGGTTTGAAAGGGGAAGTCGAGTCACCTATGTGTTGTGGAAGGAAAAAAAATGAGTCGGCATAGGTCCCCACCAAAGGCGAATGTGCCTCTCGCCCGTGCATGTGTGGGGCCCAGGGTATCCTAGGAGTCCCTGGTTCATGCCTACGGAGTGCCTCATGCCCACGAGGGGCATCCCAAAGCAGCAGCAAGGCTTGAAGTTGGAGGTGGAGGCACCTGAGTGTCATGGAAGAAAAAAAATGGCACAGCATAAGTCCTTGCTAAAGGGAAAAGTGCCACCTAACCCCGCATGCACAGGGCCCTGGTGATCCTGATCTCTGTTTCACACCAATGGAGTGACTTGGGGACACAGGGAGTAGACTAAAACAGCAGTAAGGCTTCAAAAGGGAGGTCAAGGCACCTGTGTGGTGTGGAAGGAAAAAAAATGGCGCAGAAGAGCCCCCATCTATGAAATAGCCCCCATTCGCGGGTTCCAGGGGATCCTGAGCTTCCCTGGTTGGCTCCCTTGGAGCATCTCAGGCTTACATGGGGCAGCCCAAAGTGGCAGGAAGTCTTGAAAACGGAGGTCGAGGCACCTGTGCGGTGCTGAAGGAAAGCAAAATGGCACGGCAGAGGTCCCCTCGACATCACCTCCCAACCATGCATCCGCGGGGCCCAGGGGATACTCGGCGTCCCTTTTTCGTGCCCATGGAGCATCTCGTTCCCACGGGGTGCAGCCCTTAGCGACAGTAAGCCTTGAAAGGGGAGGTCGAGTCACTGTGTGGTTAGGAATGGAAAGAAAATGGCCTAGCAGAAGTCCCGCCCACCAGCGAAAATGCCTCCCAATCGCGCATGCGTGAGGACCAGGAGCTATTGGGCATCCCTGATTCGTGCCCCTGGATTGTCTGGGGCCCATGGCGCAAGGCAAAGCCCCAGGAAGGCTTGAAAGGGGAGGTCGAGACAACTGTGTGGTGTGCAAAGTAAAAACAAACGGCGCAGAAGAAGTTCCCACCACGGGAGGAACTGCCTCCCAACCATGCATACGTGGGGCCCAGGGGATCCTGGACATCCCTGGTTCATGCCCACAGAGCGTCTCATCCCCAGGAGGTGCAGTCCAAAGTGGCAGGAAAGCTTGAAATTGGAGGTCGAGGCACCTGTGTGTTATGGAAGTAAAAAAAAATGACGTGGCATAGGTCCCCACCAAAGGCGAAAGTGCCTCTCACCTGCACTTGTGCGGGGCCCAGGGGATCCTGGGCATCCCTGGTTCATGCCTTCAGAGCTTCTCGGGCTCACAGTGGGCAGCCCAAAGTGGCAGAAAGGCTTGAAAGTGGAGGTCAAGGAACCTGTGTGGTGTGGAAAGAAAAAACAAATGGCGTGGCAGAAGTCCTCCCCATGGGAGAAACTGCCTCTTATCCGCCCTTGCGTGGGGCCAGGGGACCCAGGGCTTCCCTGGTTCATGCCTACGGAGTGTCTCAGACCCACAGGGGGCAGATCAAGGCGGCAGGAAAACTTGAAAGGGGAGATCGAGGCCCCCAGTGTTGTGGAAGGAAAAAAAACGGAGCCGCAGAGGTCCTCCAAAAGGGGAAAAGTGTCTCAAAACTGTGCACACACTACACCCAGGGTATTGTGGGCATCCCTGCTTCAGGCATAAGGAGCATGTCGGGCCCATGGAGGGCAGCTCCAAGCAGAAAGAAGGCATGAAAGGTGAGGTCGAGGTACCTCTGTGGTGTGGAAGGAAAAAAAAAACCGTGTGCCAGAGGTCCCCACCACGGGTGAAAGTGCTCCCAAGCGCCCATGTGCGGTGCCTAGAGGGAAACTGGGCAACCCTGCTTCATACTCAGAGTGTCTCAGGCCCACGTGGGGCAGCTCAAAGCGGAAGTAAGGCTTCAAAGGAGAAGTCGAGGTATCTGTGTAGTGTGGAAGGAAAAGAAAACGGCGCGGCTGAGGTCCCCCAGTGGGCAAAAGTGCCTCCCAACCACGAATGAGCGGGAACCCGGGGATCCTGGGCTTCACTGACTCACACCCACAAAGCACATCGGACCAAAGAGGGACAGCCCAGAGTGGCAGGAAGTCTTCAATGTGGAAGAAAAAAAAATGGCACACCAGATTTCCCTACCATGGTGAACATGCTCCCAACCATGCATGTGCGGAGCCCACGGGATATTGGGCGTCCCTGCTTCATGCCCACAGAGTGTCTCAGGCCCACGGGGGGCAGCTCTAACTGGCAATAACTCTAAAAATGGGAAGTTGAGGCACCTGTGTGATATGGAAAGACAAGAGGTTCCCCCGGCGTGCAATGGTGACTCACAACAGCGCATGCGCTGTTCCCAGGAAATCCTAGTCGTTTCTGGTTCATGACCACGGAGCATCTCGTGCCCATAGTGGGCAACCCAAAGCGGCAATAAGGATATAAAGGGGAGGTCGAGGCATCTGTGTGGTGTGGAAGGAAAAAAAATGGTGCAGCATAGGTCCCCCAATGTGAGAATCTGCTTCCCAACCATGCATGCGTGGGGCCCTGGGGATCCTGGGCTTCCCTGGTTCATGCCCACAAATAATACCAGGCCAAAGGGGGGCAAACCAAAGCGGCAGGAAGCCTTGAATGGGGTGGTCGAGTCACTTGTGTGTTCTGGAAGGAAAAAAAAACGACCAGGCAGATGTCTCCCCAAAGGCAAAAGTACCTCTGATCCGCACATGCATAGACCCAGAGGATACAGGGCATCAATGTTTCACACTCACAGAGTGTCTTGGGCCCACGGGGAGCAGCCCAAAACTACAGGAAGACTTGAAAGAGGAGGTCGAGGCACCTTTGTGGTTTGAAAGGAAAAAATCACAGCACCGCAGAGGAACCCCCCAAGGGCGAAAGTGCCTCCCAACCGCACATGTGAGGGTCCCAGGGGATTCTAGGCATCCCTGGATCTTGTGTTTGGAGCATCTCGGGCCCACGGTGGGGATCTCAAAATCACAGGAATGCTTGAAGTGGGAGGTCGAGGCACCTGGTTGTTGTGGAAGGAAAATAAAATGGCGTGGCAGAGGTCCCCGCCAAAGACGAAAGTGCCTCCGAAACGTGCATGCCTGGGGCCCAGGGGATCTTACCCATCCCTGGTTCACACCCGTGGAACATTTCAAGCCCACGGGGAGCAGCTCAAATAGACAGGAAGGCTTGAATTTGGAAGTCGAGGTACCTGAGTGTTGTGGAAGGAAAAAAAAATGGCGTGGCATAGGTCCTCCCTAAAGGCGAAAATACCTCCTAACTGCACATGCACAGGGACCTGGGGATCCTGGGCATCTCTGTTTCCCACCCAAGGAGCATCCTGGGGACATGGGGGGAAGCCTAAAGCAGTAGGAATGCTTCAAATTAGACGTCGAGGCACCTTCTTGCTGTGGAAGAAAAAGAATGGCACAGCAGAGGTCCTACCCACGGGCAAAATAGCCCCCAACTGCGCATGCGCAGGGCCCAGGGCATCCTGGGCATCCCTGGTTCATGCATACAGAGCATCTTGGGTCCATGGGGTGAAGCTCAAAGCAGCAGGAATCCTTGAAAGGAAGCGGTCAAGGCAGTTGTGTGGTATAAAAGGAAAAAGAAAACGCAGCAGGAATGGTTCCTCCACGGGAGAAAGTGCCACCAAAGTGCTCATTCACGGGGCCCAGGGCATCCTGCGTGTCCCTCCTTCACGTTTACAGAGTGTCTCAGGTGCATGGTGGGCAGACCAAAGTGAAAGTAATGCTTGAAAGAGGAAGTCGTGGCACCTGTGTGGTATGGAAGGAAAAAAAAAAAGCAGCGTGGCAGAGGATCCCCTACAGGAGAAAGTGCCTCCTAACCGTGCATGCTCGGGGTCCAGGGGATACTAGTCTTCCCTGGTTCATGCCCATGCAACATCTCGAGCCCAAATAGGGCAGCCCAATGTGGCAGGGATGCTTGAAATGGGAGGTCGAGTCCGCTGTGTCTTATGGAAGGAAAAAAAGTGACGCAGCATAGGTCCCCATCAAAGGCGAAAGTGCCTCTCACCTGCACATGTGTGGGGCCCAGGGGATCCTGGGCATCCCTCGTTCATGCCTATAGAGCTTCTCGGGCTCATGTGGGGCAGCCCAAAGCGGCAGGAAGTCTTGAAATGAGAGATTGAGACACCTGTGTGGTGAGGAAGGAAAAAAAAAATGGCGAAACAGAGGTCCGCCATGGGCGAAAGTGCCTCCCAACCCCGCATAGGTGGAGACCTGTAGATGCTGGACATCCCAGGTTTTCACCAACGGTTTGCCTCGGTCCACGGGGCCACCCCAAGGCGGCAGAAAGGCTTGAAAGGGGAGGTGAAGGCTCCAGTGTTGTGAAAGGGAAACAAAAACGGTGAGGAAGAGACCCCCCCACTGCACATACGCAGGGCCCCGGGAATTCTGGGCATTACTGATCTGTGCCCAAGGAGTGCCTTGGGCCCACGGGGTCCAGCCCAAGGAGGCAGGAAGCCTTGAAAATGGACGTGGAGGCACCTGTGTTGTGGAAGGAAAACACAAGGGGTGAGGCAGAGGTCCCCCCCAAGGGCGAAAGTGTTGCCCCACCACGCATGCACGGGTCCTAGGGGACCCAAGTCATCCCTGACTAGCACCCATTGGGGGGCTGGGGCCCAAGGGGTCAGCCCAAGGCGGCATGAATTCTTGAAATAGGAGGTAGAGTCACCTGTATTGTGGAAGGAAAACACAAATGGTGATTCAGAGGTCCCCGGCACAGGGTGAAAGATACTCCCCACCATGCATGAGTGGCCCAGAGCCCCTGGGTGTCCCTGTTTTGCACCGAGGGAAGCGCCTTGGGACCATGGGAACCAGTCCAAGGCAGCAGGAAAGCTTGAAGGAGGAAGTGAAGTCATCTGTGTTGTGGAAGGGAAAAACAAACGGTAAGTCAGAGGTCCCACATCACAGGGGAAAGTGCTTCCCCACTGTGCATGTGCATGGCATAGTGCATCCTGGCCATCCTGGGTTCATGCTCAGGGAGTGTCTCATGCCCACATGTGGCAGCCCAAAGCGGCAGGAAGGCTTGAAAGGGGAGGTAGAGGTACCTGTGTGGTCTGGAAGGAAAAAAAAAAAAAAAAGCGCTGTAGAAGTCCCCCACACGGGAGAAACTGCCTCACAATCGCTAATGTGTAGGGTCAAAGGGATCCTTGGCATCCCTTGTTCACACCCACGGAATATCACCAAAGCGGCAGGAAGACTTGAAAGGGTAAGTCGAAGCACCTGTGTGGTGTGGAAGGGGACCTCCACATACACAATTTCAAGGTGACCACAGGGCATCTCATACCCACGGCGGGCAGCCCAAAGCAGCAGGAATGCTTGAAAGGGGAGGTCGAGGCACCTGTGTGGTGCAGAAGGAAAACAAAACAAAGTGGTGCGGCATAGGTCCCCCTACAGGCATAAGTGCTTCCCAACAGTGCATTCCTGGGGCCCAGAAGTTCCTGCACATCCCTGGTTCACGCCCCCGGAGTTTCTCCAGCCCACGGGCGACAGCCCAAAGAGTCAGGAAGCGTTGAAATGGTAGGTCAAGGCACATGTGTGGTGAGGAAGGAAAAAAAAAGTGGCACGGCAGATATCCCATCCGCCGGCAGAACTGGTTTCCAACCACACATGCGCGGGGTCCAGGGGTTACTGGGTGCCCCTGATTGATACCCACGGAGGGTCTCATCCCCACTGGGGGCAGCCCAAAGCGGCAGGAAGGCTTGAAATGGGAGGTCGAGGCACATGTGTGCTGAGAAAGGAAAAAAAAAATCCGCGCAGCACATGTACCCACAAGGGGGAAGTTACCTTCTAGCTATGCATGCGTAGGGCCCAGGGGATCGTTGTTGTCCCTGCTTCATACCCACGGAGCGTTTCATGACCACGGGGGGTAGCCCAAAGCTGCAGGAAGGCTTGAAAGGGGAGGTCGAAGCACCTGTGTGGTATGGCAGGAAAAAAAATAAAAAACGGTGCGGCCGAGTTCCCACCACAGGTGAAAGTGCCTCCCAACCGCACATGTGTGGGGCCCAGGGGATCCTGGGATTCCCTGCTTTGAACCCACGAACGATCTTGGGCCCAAGGGGGGCAGCCAAAGGCGGGAGGATTGATTGAAAGGGGAGGTGGAGGCCCCAGTGTGTTGTGGAAGGAGAAAAAAAAGGAGCCACAGAGGTTCCACCAACGGGCAAAAGTGCCTAACAATCGAGCATTCACTGCACCCAGGGCATTATGGGCATCCCTGATTCAGGCCAAAGGAGCGTCTCACGCCCACGGGGGACAGCCCCAAGTGCAGGAAGGCTTGAAAGGTAAGGTCCAGGCACCTGTGTGGTGTGTAAGGGGGGAAAAAAAAAAAAACCGGCATGCCAGAGGTCCCCAACATGGGCAAAAGTGCTACCAACCATGCATGTGCAGGGCCCACGGGATCCTGGGCATCCCTGCTTCGTGCCTACAGAGTGTCTCAGTCCCACGGGGGGGCAGCTCAAAGCGGCAGTGAGGCTTAAAAGGGAAGCCAAGGCACCTGTGTGGTATGGAAGGACAAAAAAGTCACAGCAGAGGTTCCCCCCAAGGCAAAAGTGACTCCCAACCGCACATGTGCGGGTCCCAGGGAACCCTGGGAATCCCTGTTTCATGGTCACAGAGCATCTTGGGCCTACAGGTGACAAGACAAAGCAGCAGGAAGGATTCAAAGGGGAGGTCGAGGCATCTGTGTGGTGTGGAAGGAAAAAAACTAATGGCGCGGCAGAGGTTCCCCAACGTGCAAAAGTGCCCCCAAACCCTGCATACGTGGGGTCCTGGGGATCATGGGTTTCACTGTTTCACACGCATGAAGCATCTCGGGCCCAAGGGGGGCAGCCCAAGGCGGCAGGAATGCTTGAAAGGGGAGGTCGAGGCCCCTGTGTATTGTGGAAGGAAAGAAAACGGGGCCACAGAGCTCTCCCAAATGGACGAAAGTGCCTCTCAACGGAGCATTCACTGCACTGAGAGTACTGTGGGCATCCCTGATTCAGGCCCAAGGAGCATCTTGGGCCCAGAGGGGACAGCCCGAAGTGGCAGGAAGTCTTGAAAAGTGAGGTCGAGGCACCTGTGTGGTGTGGAAGGAAAAACAATGGCATGCCAGGGGTCCCCAGCATGGGCAATTTTCCCCCAACTGCGCATGTGCTGGGTCCAGGGGATCCTGGACGTCCCTACTTCATGCCCACAGAGTGTATCAGCACATGGGGGCAGCTCAAAGCGGCAGTAAGCCTTCAAAGGAGAAATCGAGGCACCTGTGACTTATGGAAAGACAAAAAACAACGTTGTGGCAGAGGTTACCCCGAGGAGAAAGTGACTCCCAATCGCCCATGCATAGGTCCCAGAGAATCCAGGGCATCGCTGTTTCACACCCATGGAGTATCTCGTTCCCACAGGGGGCAAACCAAAGAGGCAAGAATGATTGAAAGATGAGGTCAAGGCATCTGTGTGATGTGAAAGAAAAAAAATGGTGCTTCAGAGATCCCCCAGTGGGTGAATCTGCCTCTGAACCACGCATGTGCAGGGCCTGGGGATCCTGGGCTTCCCTGCTTCATGCCCACAAAGCATATCGGGTCAAAGGGGGGCAGCCCAAAGTGGCAGGAAGGCTTGAATGGGGAGGTCGAGGCCGCAACGTACTGCTTATGCTCAGGGGTCTCAGGGTCCCTGGGGTCTGGAGTTCATGGCCCAGGGTGGCAAGGCCCCACGGGGAGAGTCCCAACGAGGCAGGAATATCTGCAAAGGGAGTCCAAAACACCGGTGCACGCATAAACCACAGGGCGACACAGTGCAGAGGCGGGGACACAGGCCGCCACGTGCCGCAGATGCTTGGGGTCCCGAGGTTTCTGGGGTCCCTGCTTCTAGCCTGTCTGGAGCGTAGGCTACACAGGGAGGATCCCAACGTGGCAAGGAGGCCTGCAAGAAGAGGCCGAGGCACCAGTGCAAGCAAAAACCACACAGTGATTCAGTGCAGTTGGCGGGGACTCTGGCCGCATTGTGCCATGCATGCTTGTGGTCCTGGGATTTCTGGGGTCCTACTTCTAGCCCCTCTGATGGGTAGGACCCCTGGGGTGGGTCCCAACGCAGCAGGGAGGCCCGAAAGGGGAGGCCAAAGCACCAGTACAGCACAAACCACATAACTATTCAGGGCAGGGGACGGGGAATCTGGATGCAAAGTGCTGTGTATGCTCAGGGTTTCAGGGGTCCCTGTCGTCCAGAGTTCATGGCCCAGGGGCGGCTGATTCCAGTGGGAAGGGTCCCAATGCGGCAGGGAGAACTGCAAGGGGAGGCCAAGGCATCAGTGCAAGCACAAACCACATGGAGATTCAGTGCTGGGGACGGGGAATCTGGCCTCCCCGTGCTGCACAAGCTCGCTGTCTTGGGGTCCCTGTGGTCTCAGGTTCACATCCCAGGGGCGGCTGGGGCCCCTGGGGAGGGTCCTAAAGTTCCTGGGATACTTACAAGGGGAGGCTGAGGCACTGGTGAAAGAACAAAATACACAGCAATTCATTGCGGGTTTCAGGGACTCTCGCTGCAACCTGCTGCACATGCTCAGGTTGTCAGGTTTCCTGGGGTCTGGCATTCATGGCACAGTGGTGGCTGGGCCCCGCGGAAACGCTCAATGTCACAGAGAGGCCTGCAAGGGGTGGCCGAGGCACTGGTACAATCAGAAACCACAGGGTGATTCACTACAGGGGGCAGGGACCCTGGCCTTCCCGTCCTGCACATTCTCGGGGTCCTGCGGTTTCTGGGCTCCCAGCTTCTAGCCCTTCTGGCAGGTTGGCCCAGCGTGGAGGGTCCCAACATGGCAGGGAGGCCTGTAAGGGGAGGCTGATGCAACGGCGCAAGCACAAGCCACACAGCGATTCAATGCAGGGTTTGGGGACACTGGCCGCCACCTGCCACGCATGCTCGGGATCCCCAGGTTTCCGGGGTCCAGGATTCATGGGCTAGGGGAGCTGGGCCCCGCCGGCAGTTTCCCAATGAGGCAGAGAGGCCTGCAAGGGGACTCTGAGGCACCGATGAAAGCACAAACCACACAGCGATTCAGTGCAGGGGTCAGGGACTCTAGTATCCCCGTGCTGCACAGGCTTAGGGTCCTGGGGCTTCTGGAGTCCCTGCTTTTATACCCTCTGGCGGGTAGGCCTCGCAGAGAGGATCCTAACGAGTCAGGGAGGATCCTAACCCATCAGGGAGGACACAAGGGGAGGCAAAGGCAGCTATGTAAGCACAAACCACACGATGATTCAGTGCATGGGTCGGGTACTCTGACTGCAAAGTGCTGCGCATGCTCTAGTCCCTCTGATGGGTAGGCCCTGCGGGGAGTGTCCCAACGTGGCAGGAAGGCCTTCAAGGGGAGGCAGAGGCACTAGTGCAAGCACAAACCACATGGCAATTCTGTGCAGGGATCGGGGATTCTGGCACCGTGCCATGCATACTCGGAGTCCCGGGTTTTCTTGGGTCCCTGCTTATAGACCCTTTGGCTGGTAGGCCTTGCGGGGAGGGTCCCAATGGGGTAGGGAATCCTGCAAGCAGAAGACTAGGAACCGGTGCAAATACAAACCACACAATGATTCAATGCAGTGGTCGGGGTTCTGGCCACCCTGTGCCATGAATACTTGAGGTCCCGGGGTTTCTGGGTCCCCTGCTTCTAGCCCTTTTGGTGGGTAGGCACCGTGGAGCGGGTCCCATTGCAGCAGGGAGGACTGCAATGTGAGGCCGAGGCACCGGTGGAAGCACAAACCATACGGTGATTCTGTGCTGGGGTTGCGGACTCTGGCCCCAACATGCTGTGCATGCTCGGGGTCTCGGAGTCCCTGGGGTCTGGGGTTCGTGGCCCACGGTGGCTGTGCCAAGCAGGGAGGGTGCCAACAAGACAGGGAGCCCTGCAAGGGGATGCCGAGGCAAGAGGGAAGCACAAACCACATGGTGATTCAGTGCAGGTGGTGGGGACTCTGGCTATCCTGTCCCTCTCATGGTCAGGGTCCCAGGATATCTGGGGTCCCTGCTTCTAGCACCTCTGTCGGGTAGGCCCCATGGGGAGGGTCCCAACAGGACTGGGGGCCTGCAATGGGAGGCCGAGTTACCAGTGAATGCACAAATCTCAGCGATTCAGTGCAGGGGGTGATGATTCTGGCTGCCCCATGCTGCAGAACATGCTCAGGGTCGCAGAGTTTCTGGGGTCCATGCTTCTGCCCCCAGTGTTGGCTAGGCCCCACGGGGAGGGTCCCACGTGGCAGGGAGACCTGCAAGGGGAGGCCAAGTCACCAGTGCAAGCACAAACCACATGGCAATTCACTGTAGTGGTCAGGGATTCTGACCGCCCCGTGCCATGCATGTTCATGCTCCCTTGGTTTTTGGGGTACCTGCTTTTACCCACTCTGGTGGGTAGACTCCACGGAGAGAGTCTCAATGCAGCAGGGAGGCCTGCAAGGTGAGGCTGCAGTACCTTTGCAAGCACAAATCACATGGCGATTCAGTACATTGGTCAGGGACTCTGGCCACAAGGTGCTCTGCATGCTCAGGGTCTTGGGGTCCCTGGGGTATGCGCTTCATGCAGCAGGGGAAGGTGGTCACTGCGGGGAGGGTCCCAACGTGGCAGGGAGACCTGCAAGTGGAGGCGGAGGCAATGGTGCAAGCACAAACCACACGGGAATTCAGTGAAGGAAGCGGGGACTCTGGCCGCCCCTGCCACGCATGATCAGGGTCCCTGGGTTTTTGGGGTCCCTCCTTCTAGACCCTTTGGCAGGTAGGCATGGCGATAAGGCTCCCAAAGTGTCAGCAAGGCCTGCAAATGGAGGCTGAGGCAATGGTGCAAGCACAAACCACACAGCAATGCAGTGCAGGGTGCGGGGAGTCTGACCGACCCTTGCCACTCATGCTCAGGGTCCCTTGTTTCTGGGGTCCCTGCTTCTAGCCCCTCCGGTGGGTAGGCCCTGCGGGGAGGGTCCCAGTGCAGCAGGGAGGCCAGCAAAGGGAGGCCTCCCGAGCATACTCAGGATCACGTGGTTTCTCAGGTCCCTGCTTCTAGCCCTTCAGGCAGATAGGCCCCACGGCGAGGGTCCAAACATGGCAGGGATCCCTACAAGGGGAGACTGAGGCACTGGTGCAAGCACAAACCAGATGGCAATTCAGTGCATTCGATGGGGACTCTGGCTGCCATATGCCATGAATGCTCAGGATCCGGTGGTATCTGGAGTCCCTTCTTCTAGACCCACTTGCTGGTAGGCCATGCTAGGAGGGTCCCAACGCAGCAGGGAGGCCTGCAAGTGGAGGCTGAGGCAACGGTGAAAACACAAATCACATGGCAATTCAGTGGAGGGGGCGGGGACTCTGGCTGCAAAGTACTGTGCATGTTCAGGGTCTCAGGGTAACTGTGGTCCAGGCTTCATGGCCCAAGGGTGGCTGGGTCCCACAGGGAGTGTCCCAATGCGGCAGGGATGCCTGAAATCGGAGGCCAAGGCACTGGTGCAAGCACAAACCACATAGTGATTCAGTGAAGCGGGCTGGGACTCTGGCCTCACTGAGCCGCACTTGCTGAGGGTCCTGGGGTTTCTGGGGTCCCTGCTTCTAATCCCTCTGTCGGGTAGGCCATGCCCGGAGGGTCCAAAAGCTGCAATGAGGCCTGCAAGAGGAGGCCGAGTCACCGGTGCAAGCACAAACCACACGGCCATTCAGTGCAGTGTTTGGGGAATCTGGCCACAACATGCTGCGCATGCTCAGGGTCTTGGCATACCTGGGGTATGTGGTTCGTAGCCCAGGGGTGGCTGGGCCATGCAGTGAGAGTCCCAACACGGCAGGGAGGCCTGCAAGGGGAGGCCAAGGCACCAGTGCAAGCACAAACCACACGGTGATTCAGTGCACTGGGCGAGGACTCTGGCCACCACATGCGACACATACTCAAGGTCCTGCGGTTTCTGTGGTCCCTGCTTCTAGCCCCTCTGTCGGGTAGGCCACGCTGGGAAGGTCGCTACAGGGCAGGGAGGCCTGCAAGACAGGGCTGTGGCAATGGTGCAAGCACACAACACATGACGATTCAGTGCAGGGGTCGGGGACTCTGACCGCAACGTGCTGCACATGCTCGGGGTCTTGCAGTCCCTGGGTTCCAAGTTCACTGAACAGGACTGGCTCTGCCCTTCTAGGAGGGGGGCAACGTGGCAGGAAGGCCTGCAAGGGGAGGCCGAGGCACAGTTGCAAGCACAAACTACAGGGCGATTCAGTGCAGGGGTCGGGGACTCCAGCCTCAACGTGCTGCATATGCTCAGGGTCTCAGGTACCTGGGGTATGGGGTTCATAGCTGGGCCCCACGGGGAGGGTCCAAACGAGGTAGGGAGGCCTGCAATGGGAGGCAAAAGCACCGATTCAAGCACAAACCACACGACAATTCATTGCAGGGGGTGGAGATTCTGGCCGCCCAGCACCGCGCATGCTCTGGGTCCTGGGGTTTCTGGGGTCTCTGATTCTAGCACCTGTAGTGGGTAGACCGTGCGGGGAGGGTCCCAACGTGGCAGTGAACTCTGCAAGTGGAGGCTGATGCACTGGTACAAGCACAAACCACACGGCAATTCAGTGCAGGGGTCACAGAAAATGGCCACACCTTGCTGCACATATTCAGTCTCCTGGGGTTTCCGGGGTCCCTGCTTTAAGAACCTCTGGTGGGTAGGCCCCGCGGGGAGGGTACCAACTCGGCAGGGAAGCCTGCAAGGGGTGGCTGAGGCTCCAGTGCAAGGACAAAACATATGGCGATTCAGTGCAGGTGTCGGGGACTCTGGCCACAAGGTGCTGTGCATGCTAGGTGTCTCAGGGTCTCTGGGGTCCAGGATTCGTGGATCAGAATCAGCTGGGCCCAGTAGGGAGGGTTCCAACGTTGCACAGAGGCGTGCATGGGGAGGCCGAGGTACCAGTGCAAGCACAAACCACACGGTGATTCAGTGCTGGGGGTGGGAATTCTGGCATAACTGTGCCGCGCATGCTTGGGATCCTGAGGTTCTGGGGTCCCTGTTTATAGTCCCGGTGGCAGGCAGGCCTAGCGGGGATGATCCCAATGGACCAGGGAGGCCTGCAACGAGAGGCCGAGGCACCAGTGCAAGCACAAACCACATGGTAATTCAGTGCATGGGGCGGGGAATCTGGCCTCCCCGTGCTGCACAAGCTCAGGGTGCTGGGGTCCCTGGGGTCTCAGGTTCGTGGCCTAGGGGCAGCTGGGGCCTGTGGTGAGGGTCCCAACGAGGCAGAGAGGCCTGCCAGGGGAGGCCGAAACACTGCTGAAAGCACAAAACACAAGGCAGTTCAGTGCAGGGCTCAGGTACTCTGGCCACAATGTGCTGTGCATGTTTGGGGTCTCAGGGTAACTGGGGCCCAGGTTCGCAGCCCACGGCAAGCTGGGTCCTGTGGGGAGGGTCTCAACTGGGCAGGGAGGCCTGCAAGTGGAGTCCAAGGCACCGGTGGAAACACAAGTCTCAAGGCAATTCACTGCAGGGGGCGGGGATTCTGGCCTCCCCATGCCACAAATTCTGGGGGTCCCATGGTTTCTCGGGTCCCTGCTTCTAACCCTTCTGGCGGGTTGGCCCAGTGTGGAGGGCCCCAACACGGCAAGGAGACCTGCAAGTGGAGGCCAAGACACCAGTGCAAGAACAAACACATGGCAATTCAGTGCAGGGGTCAGGGACACTGGCCGCCCCATGCCACACATGCTCAGCGTCCGCAGCGTCCATGGGCTCTGGGGTTCATGGGCCATGGGTGGCTGGGCCCCGCGGGGAGGGTCCCAAAGCGGCAAGGAGGTCTGCAAGGGGAGGCCAAAGCACCATTGCAAACACAAACCACACAGCGTTTCAGTGAAGGGCTCAGGGAATCTGGCCGCAAATGTGCTGCACGTGCTCGGGGTGTTGGGGTCTCTGGGTTCTGGGGTTCACAGCTGAGGGGCGCTAGGCCCCGCGGTGAGGGTCCCAACACGGCAGGAAGTCAGGCAAGTTGAGGCCGAGGCACCGGTGCAAGCACAAATCACACGGCGAATCAGTGCATGGGCTGGGGACACATGCCGCACCATGCCGCCCATATTCAGGGTCCCAGGGTTACTGGAGTCCCTGCTTCTAGCCGCTCTGGAGGGTAGGCCCTGTGGGGTGGGTCCCAACGTGGCAGGGAGGCCTGCAAGTAAAGGCCGAGGCACCTTTCCAAGCACAAACCACATGGCGATTCAGTGCAGTGGTCGGGGACTCTGGCCTACCTGTGCTGCATATGCTCGGGTTCCCGGGGTCCCTGTGATCTGGGGTTCATGGCCCAAGGGTGGCTGGGCCCTGCAGGGAGGGTCCCAAAGCTACAGGGAGGCCTGCAAAGTGTGGCCATGGCAGTTGTGCAATCTCAAACCACACGACGATTGAGTGAGGGGACGGGACACTGGCCGCACCGTCACACACATTCTCAGTGTCCCCGGGGTTCTGGGGTACCTGCTTCAAGCCCCTCTGGCAGGTAGTCACCACGGGAAGGATTCCAATGCGACAGGGATTCCTGCAATTTGAGACCAAGTCACCAGTGCAAGCATAAACCACAGGTCAATTCAATGCAGGAGACGGGGACTCTGGTCGCCTGTGCCATGCATGCTTGGTGTCATGGACTTTCTGAGGTCCCTTCTTCTAGCCCGTCTGGTGAGTAAGCCCCACATGTAGGGTCCCAAAGTGGCAGGAATGCCTGCAATGGGAGGACAAGTCACCGGTGCAATCACAAACCACATGGCCATTCCGTGCATGGGACAGGGACTTGGCTGCCCATGCCACACATGCTTGGGTTGAAGGGGTTTCTGAGGTCCCTTCTTCTATCCCCTCTGGCAGGTAGGCCCTGTGGGGAGGGTCCCAACCCGGAAGGGAGGCCTGCATGGGGAGATCTAGGGACTGGTGCAAGCACAAACCACAGGGCAATTCAGTGAAGGGGACAGGGAAACTGGCCTCACCATGCCATGCATGCTCAGGGTCCTGGAGTTTCTGGGTTCCCTGCTTTTATCCCCTCTGGTAGGTAGGCCGCGAAGGGAGGTTCCCAACGCGGTAGGAAGGCCTGCAAGAGGGGGGCAAGGCTGCAGGGCAAGCACAAACCACATGGCGATTCAGTGCACAGGACGGGGATTCTAGCCGCACAGTGCTGTGAATGCTAGGCATCCTGGGGTCCCTTGGGACCTGGGTTCGCGGCCTAGGGGCGTCTGGGTCCCACGGGGAGTGTCCCAACGTGTCAGGGAGACCTGCAAGTCTACACTGAGGCACCACTGTGAGCACAAATCATGCGGTGATTCAGTGCAGTGGACGGGGACTCTGGACCCCTGTGCCGCACATGCTTGGGGTCACTGAGTTTCTGGGGTCCCTTCTTGTAGCCCCTCTGGCGGGAAGACCCCGCAGAGAGGGTCCCAACGCGGCAGGGAGACCTGCAAGGGGAGGCCGAGGCAATGGTGCAAGCACAAACCACACGAAGTTTCAGTGCAGGGGACAAGGATTCTGGCTGATGCATGCTGAGCATGATTGGGGTCCTGGGGTCCTTCGGGACCGGGGTTAGCAGCCTAGGGGCGGATGGCCTTCGTGGGGAGGGTCTCAACGCGGCAGGGAGGCCTGCAAGTGGAGGCTGAGGCACTGGTGCATGCTCAAACCACACAGAAGTACAGTGCAGGGAACGGGGACTCTGTCTGCCACTTGCTGTGCATGCTCATGGTCCTGGGGTTTCTGGAGTACCTGCTTTTAGCCCCTCTGGTGGGTAGGCCCCTCAGGCAGGGTCCCAACGCCTCAGGGAGGCCTGCAAATGGAGGCCAAGGCACTGCTACAAGCACAACCCACACGGCTTTTCAGTGCAGGGTTTGAGGACTCTGGCCGACACGTGCTGCACATGCATGGGATCCCGGGGTTCCTCAGATCCAGGGTTCATGGCCCAGGGGTGGCTGGGTCCTGTGGGGAGGGTCCCACAATGGCAGAGAGGACTGCAATGGGAGACTGAGGCACTGGTGCAATCACAAAACACGGAAATTCGGCGCAGGGGACAGGGACTCTGGTCACCCTGTGCTGTGCATGCTTGGGGTCCTGGTGTGCCTGTGGAACGGTGTTCACGGCCAAGGGGGGGATGGGCCATGCTGGGAGGGTCCCAGCACGGCAGGGAGGCATGCAAGGGGAGACTGAGGAACCGGTGTAATCACAAACCACATGGCAATTCATTTCAGGTAATGGGGACTTTTGCCGCCTCATGTCATGCATACTTGGGGTACTGGGGTTTTTGGGGCCCCTGCTTCTAGCACCTCTGTCCTGTAGGCCCCGCGGGAAGGGTCCCAACGTGGCAGGGAGGCCTGTAAGGGGAAGCCAAGGCACTGGTGCAAGCAGAAACCACATGGCGATTCAGTGCAGGAGACGGTGACCCTGGCCGCCCCGTGCTGTGCATGCTCAGGGTCCCACGGTCACAGGGGACCGGAGTTCATGGACTAGGGACCGATGAGCCCCGCGGGGAAGGCCCCACAGCGGCTGGGAGGCCTGCAAAGGGAGGTCAAGGCACTGGAACAAGCACAAACCACATGGAAATTTAGTGCGGAGGTTGGGGACTCTGGTCGCCTCATGCACATGCTCGGGGTCCTGGGGTCCCTAGGGTCTGGGGTTCGCAGCCCAGAAGCAGCTGGGCACCACGGGGAGGGCCTCAATGCAGAAGGGACGCCTGCAAGGGAGGCCGAGATATCCGTGCAAGCACAAAATCACGGCGATTCAGTGCAGGGTACGTGCACTCTGGCCACCCTGGGCCACGCATGCTCCAGGTCACAGGGTTTCTGAGGTCCTTGTTTCTAGCCCCTGTGGTGGGTAGGCCCCGCTTGAAGATCCGAATGCTGCAAGGAGGCCTGCAAGTGGAGGCAGAGGCACCAGTGCAAGCACAAATCATGGTAATTCAGTGCAGTGGACAGAGACACTGGCCGCCCTCTGCTGCACATGCTCGGGATCCAGGGGTCCCTGGCGATGGGGATTCACAGCCCAGAGTTGGCTGAGCCCCATGGGGAGGGTCCCAGCGTGGCAGGGAGGCCTGCCAGGGCAGGCCTAGGCACCGGTGCAAGCACAAACAACACACCAATTTAGTACAGGGGACGGGATTCTGGCCGCACTGTGCCGCACTTGCTTGGGGTCATGGAGTTTCTGGGGCCCCTGTTTCTAGCCCCTGTTGCCAGTAGGCCCCGCGGGGAGGCTCCCAACGCGGCAGGGAGGTCTGCAAGGGGAGGCTGAGGCACCGGTGCAAGCACAAAGAACACATCAATTCAGTTCGTGGGTGAGGGACTCTGGCGTATCCATGCTGCACATGTTCAGGGTCCTGGGATCCCTGAGATCTGGGGTTCAAGGCCCTTGGGCGGCTAGGCACCGCGGGGATGGTCCCAACATGGCAGGGAGGCCTTCAAATGGAGGCAGAGACACTGGTGCAAGTAAAAACCACGTGGAGATTCAGTGCAGGGAACGGGGAAACTGGCCACCCCGTACTGCACATGCTCAGGGTCACTTCGTTTTTGGATTCCCTGTTTCTACTCTGTCTAGCTCTAAGGCCCCGCGGTGAGGGCCCAAACGCGTCAGGGAGGCCAAAAAGGGAGGCCGAGGCCCCAATGCAAGCAGAAACTACACAGTGATTCTGAGCAGGGGTCGGGGATGCTGGCTGCCCCATACCACCCATGATCTGTGTCACAGGGTTGCTGGGGTCCCTGATTCTTGCCCCTCTGGTGGATAGGCCCTGCTGGGAGGGCCCCACGTGGCAGGTGACATGCAAGGGGAGGCCGAGGCACCGGTGCAAGCACAAACCACATGGTGTTTCAGTGCAGGGGACAGGGACACTGGCCACCCCATGCCATTCCTGCTCAGGGTCACAGGGTTTCTGGAGAGCCTGCTACTCGTCCTTCAGGTGGGTAGGCCCCAGGGGGAGCGTCCCAATGTGGCAGGGAGGCCTGCAAGGGGAGGCCAAGGCACCGGTGCAAGCAGAAACCACACAGCAATCCAGTGCAGGTGTTGGGGCTCTGACTGCACCATGTCGCAAATGTTCGGGGTTAAGGGGATTTTAAGGTCCCTGTTCCTAGACACTTTGGGGGTTAGTCCCCGCTGTGAGGGTCCCAAAGCGGCAGGGAGGCCTGCAATGGGAGGCCGAGGCTCCAGTGCAAGCACAAACCATATGATGATTCAGTGCAACGGACAGGGCCACTGGCCACACCGTGCCAAGCATGGTCATGGTCATGGGGTGTCTGGCGTCCCTGCTTCTAAGCCCTCTGTCCGGCAGGCCCTGCGGGGAAGGTTCCAACGTGGCTGGGAGGCCTGCAAGGGGAGGCTGAGGCACCAGTGTAAGTACAAACCACAAGGCGATTCAGTGCAGGTGACGAGGACTCTGACTGACCCGTGCTGCACATGCTCCTGTTCCTGGTGTCCCTGGGGAGCGAGATTCGCAGACCAGGTGTGGCTGGGCCCTACGGGAAGGGTCCCAACGCGGCAGGGAGGCCTGCAATTGGAAGCCGAGGCACCTGTGCAAGCACAAAGCATACGGTGATTCAGTGCAGTAGACGGGATACTGGCCACACCGTGCTGTGCATGCTTGGGGTCCCGGGGTCCCTGGAGTCTAGGTTATCAGTGCAGGCATGGCTGGGATCCACTAGGAGGGTCCCAACATGGCAGGGATGCCTGCAATGGGAGGCAGGGGCACCGGTACAAGAACAAACCACACAACGATTCAGTGCAGGAGATGGGATTCTGGCTGCAACATGCCGTGCATGCTCAGGGTGCCAGGGTTTCTGGGGTCCCTGTTTCTAGCCCCTCTTGCAGGTAGGCCCCAAGGGGAGGGTCCCAACGCCTCAGGGAGGTATGCAAGCAGAGGCCAACGCACCAGTGCAAGCACAAAGCACACAGCGATTTATTGCAGGGGTTGGGGATTCTGGCCGCCCCATGCCACGAATGCTTAGGGTCTTGGGGTTTCTAGGGTACTGCTTCTAGCCCGACTATCAGGCAGGCCCTGCGGGGATGGCCTCAACACAGCAGGTAAGCCTGCAAGGGGAGGCTGAGGCACTAGTGCATGAACAAACCACACAGCAACTCAGTGCCTGGGTAGGGGCTCTGGCCTCTCCATGCTGCACATGGTTGGGAACCCGGGGTCCCAGGGGTCTGGGTTTCATGGCCCAGGGGCAGCTGGGCCCCATGGGGGTGGTCCCAATGTGATGGAGAGGCCTGCATGGAGAAGCCGTGTCACCAGTGCAAGCACAAACCACACGGCAATTCAATGCAGGGGACAAGACTCTGGCCACCCCATGCCATGCATGCTCAGAGTGCCAGGTTTTCTGGGATCCCTTCTTCAAGCCCCTCTGGCAGGTAGGCCCCAAGGGGTGGGTCCCAATGCAACATTGAGGCCTTCAAGGGGAGGCCAAGTTACTAGTGCAAGCACAAACCACACAGTGACTCATTGCAGGGGTCGGGGACTCTGGCAGACCTGTTCGCACATGATCAGCATCCTGGGGTCCCTGGGGGCTGGGGATCATGGCCTAGGGGTGGCTTGGACCTGCGAGGAGGGGCCAAACGTGGCAAGGAGTCCTGCAAGTGGAGGTCAATTTAACGGGCCAAGCAGAAACCAAATGGTGATTCAGTGCAGCAGACGGGAAATCTGACCTCTCTATACCACGCATACTCGGGGTCTTGTGGTTTCTGGGGTCGCTATTTCTAGACCCTCTGGCAGTTAGGCCCGGCGGGGAGGGTTCCAGCGTGGCAGGGAGGCCTGCAAGGTGGGTGGAAGCACCTGTGTGAGGACAAATCGCACAGCAATTCAGTGCAGGGCTTGGGGACTCTGGCCAACCCGAGCAGCAAATGGTCGGGATCCCAGGTTCCCTGGAGTCCAGGGCTCGTGGCCCAGGGGTGGCTGGGACCCACGGGGAGGGTCTGAATGCAGCAGGGAGGGAGGCCTGCATGTGGAGGCCAAGGCACCAGAGCAAGCACAAACCACACGGTGATTCAGTGCAGGGGACAGGGACTCTTGCAGACCCGTGCCATGCATGCTCGGGGTCACGGGGTTTCTGGGGTCCCTGTTTCTAGCCTCTCTGGTGGTGAGGCCCTGTGGAGAGTTTCCCAGCGTGGCTGGGAGGCCTGCAAGTGGAGGCCGAGGCACCGGTGCAAGCACAAACCACATGGCGATTCTGTGAATTGATCAGGAACTCTGGCCGCCCCGTGCCTCACATGCTCAGGGTCGTGGGGTATTTGGGGTCCCTACTTCTAGACCCTCTGATGGGTAAACCCTGCAGGGAGGATCCCAATGCGGCGGGGAGGCTTTTAAGGGGAGGCTGAGCACTGGTGCAAGCACATACCACATGGAAATTCTGTGCAGGGGACGGGTACCCTTACCTCTCCATGCCACGCATGCTCCAGGTCATGGGGTTTCTGGGGTCCCTGTTTCTAGACCTTCTGGTGACTAAGCCCCGCAGGGAGGGTCCCAATGCGGCAACTAGGCCTGCCAGGGAGGCTGAGGCACCAGTGCAAGCACAAACCACAAGGTGATTCAATGCAGGGACAGAGACCCTGGCCGTCCTCTTCTGTGCATGCTCGTGGTCTTGGGGTTTCTGGGATCCCTGCTTCTAGTCTATCTGATGGGTAGGCCCTGCAGGGAGCGTTCCAAAGAGGCAGGGAGGCCTGCAAGGAGAGGCCAGGGCACCAGTGCAAACACAAACAACACAGAGATTCAGTGCAGGAGTCGGGGACTCTGCCCGCCCTGTGCTGTGCATGCTTGGGGTCCTGGGGTCCATAGGAACTGGGGTGCGCAGCCCAGGGGTGACTGGGACCTGCCAGGAGGGTCCCATCGTGGCAGGGAGGCCTGCGAGGGGAGGACAAGACACCAGTGCAAGTAGAAATCACACGGCGATTCAGTGCAGGAGATGGGACTCTGGCCGCCCTATGCCATGCATACTCGGGGTCTCAGGGTTCCTGGGGTCCCCGGTTCTCACCCCTCTGGCAGGTAAGCACCAAGGGGAGGGTCCCAATGCGTCAGGGAGACGTGTAAGGTGAGGCTGAGGCAACAGTGTAAGCACAAACCACACGGTGATTCATTGCATGGTTCGGGGACTCTGGCCGACCTGTGCTATGCATGTTCAGGGTGTTGGGGTCCGTGGAGTCCGGGGTTGGCAGCCCAGGGGCGGCTGGGCCCCACGGGGAGTGTCCCAAAGTGGCACGGAGGCCTGCAAGTGGAGGCCATGACACCAGTGCGAGCAAAAACCACACGGAGATTCAGTGCAGGGGACGGGGACTTTGGCCGCCCCATGCCAGGCATGCTCAAGGTCACGGGGTTACTGGGGTCCCTGTTTCTAGCCCTTCTGGTGGTGTGGCCCCACGGGAGGGTCCCAACATCGTAGGGAGGCCTGCAAGGGGAGTTCGAGACATCAGTGCAAGCATAAACCACATGGCAATTCAGTGCAGGAGACGGGGACTCTGTCCACCACGTGCCATGCATACTCGTAGTCAAGGGCTTCCTGGGGACCAGAGTTCATGGCCCAGGGGTGGAAGGGCCCAGCGGACAGTGTCACAACGTGGCAGGGATGCCTGCAAGGGGAGGTCATGGCACTGTTGCTAGCACAAACCACTCGATGATTCAGTGCAGGAGATGGGGACTTTGTCTGCCCTATGCTGCACATTCTTGGGGTCACGAGGTTTTTGAGGTCCTTTTTCTATCCTTTCTGGTGGTTATGCACTGCAGGGAATGTCCCAACGTTTCAGGGAAGCCTGCAAGTGGAGGCCAAGGAAGCAGTGCAAGCACAAACCACACAGCAATTCAGTGCAGCAGATGAGGACTCTGGCCGCCCCCCGCCACAAATGCTTGGGTCCGTGGGTTTCTGGGATACCTGCTTCTAGCCCCTCTGGTGGGTAGGCCTTGCGGGAATGGTCCCAACATGGCAGGGAGGCCTGCAAGTGGAGGTCGAGGCACCGGTGCAAGCACAAACCACACAGCGATTCAGTGCAAGGGATGCAGACTCTGTCCGGCACGTGCTGCACATGCTCGGGATCAAGGGGTTTTTGAGGTCCTTTTTCTATCCCCTCTGGCGGTTACGCACCACAGGGAATGTTCGAAAGCATCAGGGAGGCCTGCAAGTGGAGGGAGAGGCACCAGCGCAAGCACAAACCACAGGGCGATTCAGCGCAGCTAATGGGGACTCTGGCTGCCCTGTGCCGTGAATTATCGGGGTCCCTGGGTTTCTGGGGTACCTACTTCTAGCCCTTCTGGTGGGTAGGCCCTACAGGAAGGGTTCTAATGTGGAAAGGAGGCCTGCAAGAGGAGGCCAAAGCAACTGTGCAAGCACAAACCACATGGCTGTTCAGTGCAGGAGACCTGACTCCGGCAACTCCGTGCCACGGATGCTTGGGGTCCTGGGTTTTCCGGGTACCTGCTTCTAGCCTCTCTGGTGGATAGGCCCCAAGAGGAGGGTCCCAAAGTGGCAGGGAGGCCTGCAAGTGGAGGCCGAGGCACTGTTGCAAGCCCAAACCGCAGGGCGATTTGATGCAGAGGTTGGGGTCTCTGGCCGAACCATGCTGCACTTACTCCCCATCCTGGGGACCCTGTGGTTCCTGTGGTTCCTGGCCCAGGAGTGGCTGGGCCCCATGGGCAGTTTCCCAACCTGGCATGGAGGTCTGCAATGGGAGGCCAAAGCACAGGTGCAAGCACAAACAACACAGCAATTCATCGCAGGTGACGGGGATTATGGCTACACCGTGCCAGGCATGCTCGGGGCCACAGGGTTTCTGGGACCCCTTTATGTAGACCCGCTGGCTGGTAGGCCCCGCAGTTAGGGTCCCAACGCAGCAGGGAGGCCTGCTAAGGGAGGCCACGGCACCAGTGCAAGCACAAACCAGACGGCGATTAATGGCAGGGGTCGGGGACTCTCGCTGATTCGTGCTGCACTTGGTCAGGGTTCTGGGATCCCTGAGGTCCAGGGTTCATGACCCAGGTGTGGCTGGACCCCACAGGGAGGGTCCTATCACGAAGGGAGACCTAAAAAGGGAGGCCTTGGTATCGGTGCAAGCACAAACCACATGACGAAACAGTGCAACGGCCGGAGACTCTGGCCGCACCGTGACGTGAATGCTCGGGGTTGTAGGGTTTCTGGGTTCCCAGCTTCTAGCCCTTCTTGCAGGTAGGCCACTCGGGAAGGGTCTCAATGCGGCAGGGAGGCCTGTAAGGGGAGGCTGAGGCAGCAGAGCAAGCAGAAACCACACTGATTCAGTGCAGGGACTTGGACTCTGGCTGCCCTGTGCCGTGTATGTTTGGGGTCAAGGAGTTTCTGGGGTCCCTGTTTTCATCCCCTCTGTCAGTTAGACCCCACGGGGAGGGTACCAACGTTGCAGGGAGGCCTGCCAGGGGAGGCAGAGGCAAAGGTGCAAGCACAAACCACACGACCATTCAATGCAGGGGTGGGGAATGTGGCCGCCCCGTGCTGTGTATGTTCGGAGTGCTGGGGTCCCTGGGGTCCATGTTTCATGGCCCAGTGGTGGCTGGGCCCCTCAGGGAAGGATCCAATATGGCAGTGAGGCCTGCAAATGGTGGCCGAGGCACCAGTGCAGGTACAAAACACATGGCGATTCAGTGCAGGGGATGGGGACTCTGTTTACCCTGTTCTGTGCATGCTTGGGGGCCCGGGGTCACTGGGGAATGGGGTTGGCAGCCCAGGGGTGGATGGGCCCCGCGAGCAGGGTCTCAATGCGGCAGGGATGCCTGCAAGTGGAGGCCAAGGCAGTGTTGCAAACAAGTCACACGGCAATTCAGTGCAGAGGACGGGGACTCTGTATGTCCCTTCCCACATATGTTCGGGGTCAGGGGGTTTTCAAGGTCCTTTTTTTATCCCCTCTGGTGGTTACACCCCACAGGGAAGATCCCAATGCTTCAGGGAGGCCTGCAAGGGGAGACCAATGCACTGGTGCAAGCACAAAACACACAGTGTTTCAATGCAGGGGAAGGAGACCCTGGCTGCCCATGCTGCGCATGTTAGGGGTCCCGGGGTTTCTGGAGTCCCTGCTTCTAGCCCCTCTGGCAGGTGGGCCCCAAGGTGAGGCAGCGAGGCCTGCAAGGAGAATTCGAGGCACCCGTGCAAGCACAAACCACACGGTGATACATTACAGGGGTCGGGTACTCTGGCGTACTAGTGCTGTGCATGGTTGGGGTCAGGGGCTCACTGGGGTCTGTGGTTCACATTTCAGGGGCGGCTGGGCCCACTGGGAGGGTCCCAACACGGCCGGGAGGCCGGCAAGGGGAGACCAAGTTGCCGGTGCAAGCACAAACCACACAGTGATTTATTGCACAGGATAGGACACTTGCCACCGCATGCCACTTATGCTGGCAATCGCTTGGTTTCTGGTGTGCCTGCTTCTAGCCTCTCAGGTGGGTAGGCCCCAAAGGGGCAGTCACAACGCAGGAGGCAGTCCTGCAAGGGGAGGCCGAGGCATTTGTGCAAGCACAAACAACACAGCAATTCACTGCAGTGTTCGGAGACTCTGGCCACCCCGTGCTGTGCATGCTTAGGGTCCTGGGGTCTCTGGGGTCCGGGATTCACGGCCCAGGGTAGGCTAGGCCTCGCGGGGAGGGTCCCAATATGGCAGGGCGCCCTGCAATGGGAGGCTGAGGCACCGGTGCAAGCAAAAAGCACACGGTGATTCAGTGCGGGGACGGGGACTCTGGCCACCCCGTGCCACTCATGCTCTGGATTCTGGGGTCCCTGAGGACCGGGGTTGGCATTACAGGTGTGACTGGGTCCCGCTTGGAGAGTCCCAACGGTGCAGGGAGGTCTGCAAGTGGAGGCCAAGACACCATTCCAAGCACAAAACACACGGTGATTCGGTGCAGGAGAAGGGACGCTGGCCGCACCCTGACGCTCATCTTAGGGGCCTCGGGGTTTCTAGGTCCCTTATTCTAGCCCCTCTGGGGGTTAGACTCCTCGAGCAGGGTCACAATATGGCAGGGAGGTCTGCAAGTGGAGGCTGTGGCAACGCTGTAAGCACAAACAACACAGCGATTCATTGCAGGGGTCGGGGAGTCTGGCCAAACCGTGCTGTGCATGGTCTGGGTCCTCGATTCCCTGGGGTCCGGGTTTCATGGCCCAGGGAAGGCTAGGTCCCACAGGGAGGGTCCCAACGTGAAAATGAGGCCTGCATTAGGAGGCCGAGGCACTGGAGCAAGCACAAACCACATGGCAATTCGGTGCAGTGGACGGGGACTCTGGCTGCCCTGTACTGCACACGCTTGGGGATCCGGGGTCCTTGGGGTCTGGGGTTTGTGGCCCAGGGTTGGCTAGGCCCCGCAGGGAGGGTCCCAAGGTGGCAGGGAGACCTGCAAGTGGAGGCAGAGGCACAGGGGCAAGCCAAACCACACGGCAACTCAATGCATTAGACAGGACTCTGGTGGCCCCATGTCGCACATGCTCGGGGTGGCAGGGTTTCTGGGGCCCCTGCTTCTAGCCCCTCTGGTGGATAGGCCCTGTGGAGAAGGTCCCAATGCCACAAGGCCTGCAAGGGGAGGTGATGCAATGGAGCAAGCCCAAACCACACAGCCATTCAGTGCAGAGGACGTGGACTCTGGCTGTCCCTTGCCACACATGCTTGGGGTCAATGGGTTTCTGGAGTTCCCTTTTCTAGCCCCTCTGGCCGTTAGACCCTGCTGGAAGGGTCCCAACATGGCAGGGAGGCCTGCCAGTGGAGGTAGAAGCAACAATGCAAGCATAAACCACATGGTGATTCAATGCAAGAGCGGGGACCAGGGCCGCACTGTGCTGCATATGTTCAGGGTGCTGGGGTTCCCGGGGTCTCTCTTTCATGGAACAGGGGTGGCTGGGCTGAGCCGGGAGGGTCCCAACGTGACTGAGGCCTGCAATGGGAGGCTGAGACACCAGTTCAAGCACAAACCACACAGCAATTCAGTGCAGGGTACGGGGACTCTGGCCATCTCATGCTGTGCATGCTCAGGGTCCCGGGGACACTGAGGACAGAGATTCATGGCCAGGGTCTGATGGGCCCCAAGGACAGGGTCTCATTTGCAGGGAAGCGTGCAAATGGAGGCCAAGGAACCGTTGCAAGCACAAATGACATGATGATTCAATGAGGGGGCAGGACTGTCTACACCCCTTCCCGCACATGCTCTGGGTCACGGAGTTTTCTAGGTCCTTTATCTAGCTGCTCTCATGCAAGTGGAGGCCGAGGCACTGTTGGAACCACAAAGCACATGGTGATTCAGTGCAGGGTTCGGGGACTCTTACCAACCCATGCTGTGCGTACTCAGGGTCCTGGGGTCCCTCAGTCCAGGATTGGAGGTCCAGCAGTTGCTGGGCCCCACTTGCAGTGTCCCAATGTGGCAGGGAGGACTGCAAAGGGAGGCCAAGGCACCAGTGCAAGCACAAACTACACGGTGATTCATTGCAGAGAGCGGGGACTCTGGCCGCCAAGTGCTGTGCATGGTCGGGCCCCAGGGTTTCTCAGGTCCTTGCTTCTAGGCCCTCTGGCGGGTAGGCCCCATGAGGAGGGTCCCAGCGTGGCAGAGAAGCCTGCAAAGGGATGCCGAGTCACTGGTGCAAGCACAAACCACAAGGTGATTCAGTGCAGTTGTCGGGGACTCTGGCCACACCATGCCATACATGCTTGGAGTCCCAGGGTTTCTGGGGTCCCTGCTTCTAGCCTCTCTGGCGTGTAGGCCCCGTTGGGAGGGTCCCAACCAGGCAGAGAGGCCTGCAAGAGGAAGCATAGGCACCTGTGCAAGCACAAACCGCATGGCTATTCAGTGCAGGCTTCAGGGAATCTGGCTGCCTCATGCTGCACATGCAGCCCCTCTGGTGTGTAGGCCGTGCTCGGAGGTATCCAATGTGGCAAGGAGGCCTGGAAGTGGAGGCCGAGGCAACGCTGCAAGCACAAACAACACAGAGATTCAGTGTAGGGGTCATGGACACTGACCAAACTGTGCCGTTCATGCCTGGGGTCCCCAGGTTCCTGGGGTAAGGCATTCATGTACAAGGGGCGGCTGGGGCCGTGGGGAGTGTCTGAACACAGCATGAAGGCCTGCAAAGGGAGGCTGATGCAGCGGTGCAAGCAGAAAGCACACGGCGATTCAGTGCAGGGGTTGGGGACACTCGCCACCCCATGCCACACATGCTTGGGATCCCAGGGTTTCTGGGGTCCCTGCTTCTAGCCCCTCTGGAGGGTAGGTCCGGGGGTAGAGTCTCAAGGTGGCAGGGAGCCCTGCAAGTGGAGGCCTAGGCACCAGCTGCAGCACAAATCACTCGGCAATTCATTGCAGGGTTAGGGAACTCTGGCCACAATGTGCTGTGCATGATCGGGGTCTTGTTTTCCCTCGGGTCCAGGGTTCATGGCCTAGGGATGGCTGGGCCATGCAAGGAGGGTCATAATGTGGCAGGGAGACCAGCAAGGGGAGGCTGAGGCTCTGGTGCAAACACAAACTACACAGCAATTCATTGCAGGGGGCGGGGACTAAGGCCATCCCGTGCTGCACATGCTTGGGTTCCCAGGGTTTCTGGGGTCCTTGCTTCTAGTCCCTCTGGCATGTTGGCCCTGCAGGGAGGGTCTCCACACTACAGGTAGGCCTGCAAAAGGAGGCCGAGGTACTGGTGCAAGCACAAACAGCACAGCAATTCAGTGCAGGGGTCAGGGTCTCTGGCTGCCCCATGCTGCACCTGCTCAGAGCCTCGGGGAACCTGGGGTCCTTGCTTCTAGCCGCTCTGGAGTGTAGACCCTACAGGGAGGGTCCCAAAGTGGCATGGAGGCCTGCAAGGGGAGGCCGAGGTAGTGGTGCAAGCACAAATCACACGGTGATTTGTTGCAGGGGTCAGCAACGCGAGCTGCCCTGTGCCACATATGCTCGGGTTCCCAGGGCTTCTGAGGTCCCTTCTTCTAGCCCCTCTGGTGTGTAGGCCCCGTGGAGAGGGGGCCAACCTGGCAGGGAGGCCAGCATGGGGAGACCAAGGCACAGGGGCAAGCACAAACCACACGGCAATTCAGTGCAGGGTTTGGGGACTCTGGCCACACTGTGCTGCACATGCTTGGGGTCTGGGTGTCCCAGGTTTTGGGGTCCATGGCTCAGGGATGGCTGGTCCCCGGGGGGAGGATTCCTACTCGGCAGGGAGGACTGCAAGTGGATGCCAAGGCACTTGCATTGGTACAAGCACAAAACACATGGCTATTCAGTGCAGGGTTCGGGGAGAGTGGCTGCCCAGTGCTGCATATGCTTTCAGTCCCGGGGTTTCTGGGGTCAGTGCTTGTAGACACTCTGTCGGGTAGACCCCTCGAGGAGGCTCCCAACATGGCAAGGAGGCCTGCAAGGGGAGACCAAGGCACCAGTGCAAGCAGAAACCACACGGTGATTCAGTGCAGGGGTTGGGGATTCTGGGTGCCCTGTGCTGTGCATGCTTGGCGTCCAGAGGTCCCTTGGTCCTGGGTTCACGTCCCAGGGGCAGCTGGGACCCGCAGGGAGGGTTCAAACGCGGCAGGGAGACCTACAAGGGGAGGTTGAGGCACCATTAAAATGAGAAACCACACGGCAATTCAGTCCAGTGGTTGGGGACAGTGGCTGCCAAGTGCTGCGCAAGCTCGGGGTCCTGGAGTCCCTGGGGTCCCTGCTTCTAGGCCCCTTGGCCTGTAGGCCCCACGGGGAGGGTCCCAACGTGGCAGGGAGGCCTGCAAGTGAAGGCCAAGGCACGAGTGCAAGCACAAACCTCACGGCAATTCAGTGCAGGGTTAGGGAACTCTGGTCACTCTGAGCCATGCATGATCGGGATCCCGGCGTTTCTTGGGTCCCTCCTTCTAGCCCCTCTGGCAGGTAGACCCTATGCGGGTTTGTGCAAGCACAAACCACCCGGTTAGTGAGAGCCCTGTTCGGGTACCATGGCTGCCCCATGCCATGCATGCTTGGGGGCCCGGGGTCCCTGGGGTGTGGAGTTCTTGGCCCCAGGGTGGCTGGGCTGCTAGGTGAGGGTACCAACGCCCCAGGTAGACCTGAAAGGGGAAGCCAAGGCATGGGTGCAAGCAGAAGCCACCCGGTGAGGCGGGGCAGAGGTCAGGGTCCGTGGCCACCATGTGCAGCGCGTGCTCGGGGACCTGGCACCCTGTATTCCAGGGATGGTGGCGCCAGCGTGGCTAGGCCTCTGGGGAGGGTCCCAAAATGGCAGGGAGGTCTGTAAGGGGAGGCCGATGCACGGGTGCAAGCACAAACAACCCGGCAATCAGAGCACGGTTCAGGGCCCTTGGCCGCCACGTGCCATGCATGTTTAGGGGCCCACGATCCCTGGGTTCACAGCTTCGCACCACTCTGGCAGCTGGGCCCTGCAGGGAGGGTCCCAATGCAGCAGGGAGGCCTACAAGGGGAAGCAGAGGCACCAGTGCAAGCGCAAACCACCGGGAGAGTCAGAGCAGGAGTCTGGGACCCCGGTAGATAAGTGCCTGGCATGCTCCGTGTCCCGGGGTCCCTCGGGTCTGGGGTTCATGGGCCCAGGGAAGCTGGGCTCCACAGTGAGTTCCAAAGTGGCAGGGATGCCTGCAGGGGAGGCTGAGGCAATGATGTAGGCACAAACCAGCCAGTGAGTCAGAGCAGGTTCGAGACCCCTGGCCACCCCATGGCCCTCATGCTCCTGGTCCTTGGGTCCCTGGTGTCCCAGCTTTGCAACCTTCTGGCAGATGAGCCCAGCAGGGAGGGTCCCAACATGGCAGGGAGACCTGCATGGGGAGGCCAAGGCACCGGTGCAAGCACAACCCACATGGCGAGTAAGAGCAGGGGTTGAGGACCGTGGCCGCCACCTGCTATGCATGCGCATGGCCCCAGGGTCACTGGCATCCACCATTCCTGGCCCTGGGGAGGCTTGGATCTGTGCGGAGGGTCCCAACGTGGTAAGGAGGCTGGCAAGGGGATTCCAATGCAAGAGTGCAAGCATAAACAACCTGGTGAGTCAGAGCAGTATTCGGGGCACCTGGCCATGCCGTGCCATGCATGCTCGGGGTCCTGGGGTCCCCAGTGTCCCGTCTTCATGCCCCTCTGGCATCTGGGACCCACGGGCAGGGCTCCAATGCGGCAGGGAGGCCTGCAAGGGGAGGCTGAGGCACTGGTGTAAGCACAAAAATGTGGCGAGTCACAGCAGGAGTCTGGACTCCTGGCCACACTGTGCCACACATGCTTGGGGTCCTGGGGTCCCTGGGGTCGGAGGTCATGGCCTCGGGACCACTGGGCCTTGCAAAGAGTGTCCCAACGTGGCAGGGAAGCCCACAAGGGGAGGAGGAGTCCCCGGTGCAAGCGCAAACCCCGTGGCGAGTCACAGCAGGGATCAGGGCCTCTGTCCGTCCCGTGCCATGCTTGCTTGTGGTCTGGGGACCCTGGGGCCGGGGATCATGGTCTTATTGTGGCTGGGCCTTGCAGGGAGGGTCCCAATGCAGCAGTGCTGCTTTCAAGAAAGTGGAGGCCAAGGCACCGGTACAAGCACAAACCAGCCAGAGAGGAAGAGCAGGGGTCAGGGTCCCTGGCCTCCCCGTGAAGCACATACTTGGTTTCCCATGGTCCTTAGGGTCCCAGTTTTGCGACCCTCCAGTGGCTGGGCCCCACAGTGATGGTCCCAACGTGGCAGGGAGGCCTGCAGTGGGAGGCAAATATACCAGTTCAAGCAAAAACAAGCGGTGAGTCAGCTACAGTCGGGGCTCCTGGCCGACACATGCAGTGCATGCTCAGGGTACCCGGCGTCTTGGCTTCATATCCCTCTGGCAGCTGGGCCCCCTGGTGAAGGCCCCAACATGGCATGGAGGCCTGCATGAGGAGGCTGAGGAACCGGTGCAAGCACAAAAAACCCGTTGAGGCAGAGTAGGGGTCGGGACACCTGGCCGCCCCATGCCTCACATGCTCAAGGTCCTGGGGTCCCTCGGATCCAGCTTCAAACCCATCTGATGGCTATGCCCTGCTGGGAGGGTCCCAATAGAGCAGGGAGGCCTGCAAGGGGAGGCCGAGGTACCGGTGCAAGCACAAACCACCTGACATGTCACACCTGGGTTCGGGGCACCTGGCCGCACCATGTCGTGCATGCTTGGGGTCCCAAGGAACCTGTGGTCATGGTGTTGTGCCTCTCTGGTGGCTGGGCCCATCAGGGAGGGTCCCAATGCGGCAGGGAGGCCTGCAAGGAGAAGCTAAGGCACCAGTGAAAACACAAATCAGCTGGCGAGTCAGAGCAGGGATCGGGGCCCCTAGGCACCCCGTGCCACTCATTCTCAGGGTCCCAGGGTCCCTGGGGTCTGGCATTTATGGCCCTGGAGCAACCTGACCCTGCGTGAGTGTCCCAACACAGCACAGAGGCCTGCAAGCAGAGGCCAAGGCACCAGTGCCAGCACAAAACACCCTGCGAGGCAGAGCAGGGTTCTGGGACCCTGGCCACCCCGTGCTATGCATTTTCTGGGGCCCACGGTCCCTGATGTCCTGGATACACTCCCCTCTGGCAGCTAGGCCATGGGGAGAGGATCCCAACACGGCAGAGAGGCCTGCAACTGGAGGCCGAGGCACAGGTGCAAGCACAAACCACACGGCGAGGCAGAGCAGGGTCAGGGCACCAGGCCACAAAATACCATGCATGCTCAGGGTCCTGAGGTCCCTGGGGTCCTAGCTTCATGCACCTCTGGCAGCTGGGCCTCGTGGTGGGGGTCCCAACGCGGCAGAGAGACCTGCAAGGGGAGGTCGAGGCATCAGTGTAAGCACAAACTAGCTGGTGGGGCAGAGCACGGTTTGGAGCCCTTATTGTCCCGTGTCACGCATTTTCAGGGTCCCAGGGTTCCTGTGGTCCTGGCTTCATGGCCCTCTGGCAGCTGGGCCCCACGGTGAGGGTCTCAACATGACAGGAAGTCCTGCAAGGGGAGGCCGAGGCACCAGTGCAAGCACAAACCAGCCGGCAAGTCAGAGCAGGGGTCAGGGACCCTGGCCGCACCGTGCTGCAAATGCTTGGGGTTCCTGGGCACCGGAGTTCACAGCCCTGGGGCAGCAGGACCCCACAGGGAGGGTCACAACATGGCAAGGAGGCCTACAATGGGAGGACAAGGCATCTGTGCAAACACAAAAAACAGGGCAAGTCTGAGCAGGAGTCTGGTTTCTTGGCCTCCAGGTACCACGCATGCTCAACATACTGGTGTCCGTGGCTTCTGGGGTTCATGGCCCCAGGATGGCTGGGCCCAGCAATGAGGGCCCCAACATGGCAGGGAAGCCCACAACAGGAGGCTGAGGCACCAGTGTAAGCACAAACCACCCGGCAAGTCAGAGCAGGGGTTGGGGCCACTGGCCGCCCCATGCTGCACATTCTCAGGGTCCCAGGGTCCCTGGGGTACTGGCTTCATACCCCGCTGACAGCTGGCCTTGCAGTGACGTTCCCAACGAGGCAGGGAGGACAGCAAGGGGAAGCCGAGGCACCCATGCAGGCACAAACTACCCAGCGAGGCAGAGCAGGGGTTGGGGCACCTGGCCGCCCCATGCTGTGCCTTCACATGGTCCCTGTTTTGCGCCATTCTGGCAGCCGGTCCCCACAAGGAGTGTCCCAATGCATCAGGGAGGCCTGCAAAGGGAAGCCAAGGCACTGGTGCAAGCACAAACAACCAACAAATCAGAGCAGGAGTCAGGGCTCCTGGCCGTCCCATGCCACTTCTGCTTGGTTTCTAGGGTCCCTGGGGCCCGGGGTTCATGGCACCATGGAGGCTCGGCCCTGTGGTGAGGGTCCCAACATGGCAGGGAGGCTTGCAAGGGTAGGCTGAGGCACAGGTGCAAGCACAAACCACCTGGTGAGTCAGAGCCAGGGTCGGGGACCCTAGCCGCCCTCTGCCACACATGTTCTCGGTCCCTGGGTCCCTGTGGGCTGCAGTTCATGGCCCCGGGTCGGCTGGGCCCCACAGAGAGTGTCCCAACCCAACAGGGATGCTTGCAATGGGAGGTCAAGCCACCAGTACAAGCATGAAGAAGCGGCAACTCAGAGCAGGAGATGGGGCTCCTGGCCACCCCTTGCCACACATGCTCAGAATCATGGGGTCCTTGGGGACCAGCAATCACCACCCCGGTGCTTCTGGGCCTCAGGGTTAGGATCCCAAGGCATCAGAGACACCTGCAAGGGGAGGCCAAGGCACTAGTGCAAGCACAAACCACCCGGCTAGTCACAGCAGGTGTCAGGGCTCCTGGCCGCCCTGGGCCACAAATGCTCAGGGTCCAGGGGTCCCTGGGGTCCTGCCATCACTCCCCTCTGGCAGCTGAACCCTACAGTGACAGTCTCAACATAACAGAGAGGCCTGCAAGGGGAGGCCAAGGTACCAGTGTAAGCCCAAACCAGCAAGAGAGGCAGGGCAGGGGTCACAACCCCTGGTCGCCCAGTGCCACGTATGCTCAGGGTCCCGGGGTTCCTGTAGTCCTGGTTTCATTGCCTTCTGGCAGCTGGGCCACGCGGTGAGGGTCCCAAAGTGACAGGGAGGCCTACAAGTGGAGGCCGAAGCACTGGTGAAAACACAAACCAGCCGGCGAGTCAGAGCAGGTGTTGTGGTCCCTGGATGCCTGGTGCCTCACACGCTTGGGGTCCCGGGGTCCCTGGGTTCTAGGGATTGTTGGTGTGGAAGGAAAAAAAGGTGCAGCAGAGGTCGACACCATAGACAAAAGTGCCTCCCAACTGAACATGCATGGGCCTCAGGGGACCCTGGGCCTACCTAGTTCATACCTATGGAGGGCCATGGGCCCAAGGGGTGCAGCCTAAAGTGGCAGGAAGGCTTGAAAGGGGAGGTTGGGGCACCTGTGTGGTGTGGAAGGACACAAAAAGGGCACGGCCAAGGTTCACCCCACGGGTGAATGTGCCTACCAGCCGTACAGGTGCAGGGCTCAGGGGAACGTCAGAGTCCCTTTTTTGTGCCCACAGAGCATCTCTAACCCACGCAAGACAGCCCAAAGCAGCAGGAAGTCTTTAAAGGAGAGGTCCAGGCACTTCTGTGGTGAGAAAGGCAAAAAAAAAAAAAAAAAAAAAAAAAAAAAAAATGCCACTGCAGAGGTCCTCCAATGGGAGAAAATGCCTCTCAATCGCTCATTTGCAGGGCCCTGGGGATCCTGCGTGCCACTGCTTCACGTTCATGGAGTGTCTCAGGCCCACGGGGAGCAGTTCAAAGTGGAAGTAAGGCTTTAAAGGGGAGGTCGAGGTACCTGAGTGCTATAGAAGGAAAAAAAACGGCACAGCAGAGGTCTCCATCGGGCAAAAGTGCCTCCCAACCACGAATACGCTGGGCCCAGGGTATCCTGGACTTCCCCGTTTCATGCCCATGAAACATCTTCGGCAGAAAGAGGGAAGCCCAAGGCGGCAGGAGTGCTTGAAAAAAAAGGTCGAGGCCCCTGTGTCTTGCGGAAGGAAAAAAAAAAACAGAGCCACAGAGGTCTCCCCAATGGGTGAAAGTGCCTCCCAGCCGTGCATTCACTGTGCCTCAGGGATCATAGGCATCCCTGGTTCAGGCCCAAGGAGCGTCTTGGGCCCATAGGGGAAAGCCTAAATCGGCAGGAAGGCTTGAAAGGGGAGGTTGAGGCACCTGTGTTGTGTGGAAGGACAAAAAAAACAGCACGGCCGAGGCCCACTGCATGGGCCAAAGTGTCTCCCAAATGACAATGTGCAGGGCCTAGGGGGTCCTAGGCATCCCTGGTTCATGCACCCAGAGCTTCTCAGGCCCACGGGGGACTACCCAAGGTGACAGGAATGTTTGAAAGGGGCAGTCCATGCACCTGTGTGTTCTGGAAGGAAAAAAAAATGACGTGGCATAGGTCCCCAACATAGACGAATGTGTATCTCACCTGCACATGTGCAGGGCCCAGGAGATACTGGGTGCCCCAGGTTCGTGACTACAGAGTGTCTCTGGCCCATGGTGGGCAGTCCAAAGTGGAAGGAAATCTTGAAATTGGAGGTCAAGGTACCTGAGTCTTGTGGAAGGAAAAGAAAATGGCACAGCATAAGTCCTCCCTAAAGGCGAAATTGCCTCCTAACCGTGCATAAATGGGGCTCTGGGGATCCTGGGATTCTCTGTTTCAGACCCATGGAGCATCTTGGGGACATGGGAGAAGATCAAAGCAGCAGGAAGGCTTCAAAGGTGAGGTAGAGGCACCTGGGTCTTGAGGAAGGGAAAAAAATGGCATGGCATATGTCTCCCAATGGGCAAAATTGACTCACAACCACGCATGTGTGGGGCCCGTGTTTCATACCCACGGAGCGACTCGAACCCATGGGGGTCGGCCCAAAGTGGCAGGAAAAGTTGGAACTTGGGCATCCCTGATTCACGCCCACGGAGCGTTTCGGGCCCACATGGGGCAGCCCAAAGCGGCAGGAAGGCTTGAAAGTGGAGGTTGAGACACTTCTGTGGTGGTGAAAGTAAAAAACAATGGCACAGCTGAGGTCCCTCCCACAGGCAAAAGTGTCTCCCAACCACGCATGTGTGGGGCCCAGGGGATCATGGGCATCCCTGTTTCACAACAAGTCAGAGTCTCTGGCCCATGGGGGGCAGCCCAAAGCCCCAGGAAAGCATGAAATGGGAGGTCGAGTCATCTGTGTGGTGTGGAAGGATAAAAAAACGGCACGGCAGAGATCCCCACCACTGGTGAAACTGCCTCCCAAACATGCATGCTTGGGGCTCAAGGGATCCTGGGCTTCCCTGGTTCATGTGCACAAGACGTCTCATGCCCACACGGGCAGCCCAAAGCAGAAGGAAGTCTTGAAAGGGGAGGTCGAGGGACCTGTGCTGTGTGGAAAGAAAAAAAAAAACCAGTGAGGCAGAAGTCCCCACCACGAGAGACACTGCCTCCCAACAGCACATGTGCAGGGCCCAGGGGATCCTGGGCATCCCTGGTTGATGCCCACAGAGCATCTCATGCCCACAGAGGGTAGCCCAAAGCTGCAGGAAGCCTTGAAATGAGAGGTCGAGACACCGGTGTGGTGTGAAACGAAAAAAAATAAGGCGAGGCAGAGGTCCCCTCAACGGACGAAAGTGCCTCAAAAACGAACATGCACAGGGCCCAGGGTGCCCTGGACATTCCTGAATTATGCATCAGAGAGTCTTGGCCCCATGGGGGGCTACGCAAAGAGGCAGGAAAATTTGAAAGGGAAGGTTGAGGTACCTGTGTGTTGTGGAAGTTAAAAAAATATTAAGTGGCATAGGTCCCTACCAAAGGCGAAAGTGCCTCACACCCACGCAGGCATGGGGCCCAGGGGATCCTTGGCATCCCTGATTCGTGCCTAAAGAGTGTATCGGGCCCAAGGGGGGCAGTCCAAAGGGGCGGGAACGATTGAATAGGGAGGTTGAGGCATCTGTGTGGTGTGGAAGGAAAAAAAAAACTGCACGGCAGAGGTCCCCCCATAGGGAAAAATTACTCCAAAAAGCGCATGCGCAGGGTTCAGGGGATCCTAGGTGTCCCTTGTTCAAACAGACACAGTGTCTCGGGTCCATGGGGGGCAGCCAAAGGCGGCAGGAAGTCTTGAAAGGGGAGATAGAGGCACCTGTGTGGTGTGGAAAATAAAACGGAGCGACAGAAGTTACCCCCCACGGGAGAAACTGCCTCACAACATCTCATGCATGGGGTCCAAGGGATCTTGGCCATGTCTTGTTTGCACACACGGAGTTTCAGGCCCATGGGGGGCAACCCAAAGTGGAAAAAAGGCTTTAAAGGGTAGTTCGGAGCAACTGTGTGGTGTGGAAGGAACAATATACAGCGTATATCGTAGATGTCCCCACGAGCGAAAGTGCGACCCAGCCGCGCATGCACAGGGCCCAGACGATCCTGGGCTTCCCTGGATTGCAGCCACTAAGTGTCTCGGGCCCAAAAAGGGCAGGCCAAGGCGACAGAAATGCTAGAAAGGGAAGGTCGGGGCCCCTGTGTGTTGCGGAAGGAAAAAAAAAAACGAAGCCACAGAGGTCCCCCCAATGGGTGAAAGTGCCTCCCAACCATGCATTCATTGCACCCAGGGGATTGGGGGCATCCCTGCTTCAGGCCCAAGGAGTACATCGGGCACAGGAGTGGCAGCCCGAAGTGGCAGGAAGGCTTGAAAAGTTAGGTCGAGGCACCTGTGTTGTGTGGAAGGAAGAAAAACGCCACGACATAGGTTCCCGCCATGGGTGAAAGTGCCTCCGAACCGCCCGTGTAAGGGGCCAAAGGGATCATGGGTGTCCTTGCTTCATGTCCAGAGAGTGTCTGAGGCTGACGGGGGGTAACTCAAAGAGGCAGTAAGCCTTCAAAGGGGAAGTTGAGGCAACTTTGTGGTATGGAAGGACAAAAATGTCGCAGCAGAAGCCCCCCAGTGGGCGTGAGTGTCTTCCAATCATGCATGCGTGGGACCTGGGGATACTGGGCTTCCCTGGTTCATGCCCACAAAGCATACCACACCAAAGTGGCACAGCCCAAAGCAGCAGGAATACTTCGATGGGGAGGTTGAGGTACCTGTGTGGTTTGGAAGAAAAGAAAAATGGTGCGAGAGACCTCCCCACTATGGGCAAAAGTACCTCCCAACCGCGCATGTGCGGTTCCCAGGTAATACTGGATATTCCTATTTCGCGTCCACGGAGCATCTCGGGACCACAGAGTTCAGTCCAAAGCGGCAGGAAACTTGAAAGGGGAGGTCAAGACACCTTTGTGGTATGAAAGGAAAAAAACATGGCGTGGCAGAGGTCCACCCCTAGGGCGAAAGTCCTGCCCAGCCACGCATGTGAGGGTCCCAGGAGATACTAGGCATCCCTGGTTCTTGCTCACAGAGCACCTTGGTCCCACGGAGGGCAGCTCAAAGCAGCAGGAAGGCTTGAAATGCGAGGTCGAGACAGCAGTTTGTTGCAGAGGGAAAACAAAATGGGTGGTAGAGGTATCCCCCAAAGAGGAATGTGCCTCTCCACCATGCATGCTTGGAGCCTAGGGGATCCTGGGCATCCCTGGTTCACGCTCATGGAGAGTTTCAGGGCCACAGGGGACAGCCCAAAAAGGCAGGAAATCTTGAAAAGGAAGGACGAGGCACCTGTGTGGTGTGGAAGGCCAAAAAAAACGGTGTGGCTGAGGTCCCCGCCACGGGCCAAAGTGTCTCCCAACTGCACATGCCTGGGGCCCAGGGTTCGTGCCCACAGGGCATGTCAGGCCCATGGGGAGAAAACCAAAGTGGCAGAAAGGCTTGAAAGAGGAGGTCCAGGCACCTGTTTCTTGTGGAAGAAAAAAATGGTAGTGCAGTGTTCTCCCCCTGGGAAGACAGTGCTTCCAAACCGTGCATGTGTGGGGCTCAGGGGATCCTGAGCGCCCCTGGTTCATGCCCACTCAGTGCCTTGGGCACATAGGGTGCAGCCTAAAGCAGCAGGAAGGCTTGAAAGGGGAGGTCACGGCACCCCTGTGGTGAGGAAGGAAAAAATAAAGTGCGGCAGATGACCCCACGGGCAAAAGTACCTCCCAACAGCGCATGTGCTGGGTACAGGGGACCATGGGTATCCGTGGGTACCACCCATGGAGTGGCTGTGGTCCACTGGGTCAACCCAAGGCAGTAGGAACTCTTGAAATGGGAAGTGGAGTCACCTGTGTTGTGGAAGGAAAACACAAATGGCCAATCAGTGGTTCCCCCCCACTGGTGAAAGAGCCATCCCATCACACATCCATGGGGCCCAGCAGATCCTGGGGTCCATGTTTCACACCCACGGAGCTCCTTGGGCCCACGGGGTCTGGCCCACAGCGGCAGGAAGCCTTGAAAGTGGTGAAGGCACCTGTGTTGTGGAGGGAAAAAACAAACGGCAAGGAAGAGGTCCGCACCCCACAGGTGAATGTGCCTCACCACCGTACATGCACAGGGGCGAGGGGATCCTAAGCAACCCTGGTTTACGCCCACAGAGAGTATTCGGCCCACACCGGACAGCCCAAAGTGGCAGGAATACTTGTAAAGTGAGGTTGAGGCACCTGTGTGGTGAGGAAGAAAAAAAACACTGCGTGACAGAGGTCCAACCCACGGGAGAAAGTGACTGTGAAAAGCACATGCGTGGGGCCCAGGGGATCCTCGGCATTTCTGGTTCATGCCCATGGTGCGTCTCATTCCCATGGAGTCAGTCCAAAGTGGCAGGAAGGCTTGAAAGGTGAGGTCAAGGCAGCTATGTGATGTGGAAGGAATAAAAAGCAGTGCAGCAGATATCCCTCACAGGCGAAAGTGCCTTCCAACCGCGCATGCTGAGGGTCCAGGGGATACTTGGCATCCCTACTTCATGCCCACGGAGCATCTCATTCCCTTGGGGGGCAGCCCAAACTGGCAGGAAGGCTTAAAGGGGAGGTCGAGTCACCTGTGTGGTTAGGAATGAAAATAAAATGGTGTGGCAGAGGTCCCGCCCACTGGCAAAAGTGTCTCCCAACCGCACATGTGTGGGGTCCAGGAGATATTGGGGGTCCCTCATTTGCACCCAGGGAGTGACTTGGGCTCACGGGGGGCAGGCTAAAGTGGCAGGAACTCTTGAAAGGGTAAGTCAAGGCACCTGTGTGATGTGGAAGCAGAAATAGCTGGCGCAACAGAGGTCTCCACCAGGGGTAAAACTGCCTCCCAACCGTGCATGCACGGGGCCCAGGGGATCCTGGGCTTCCCTGGTTCGCATGCACAGGTCGTATCAAGCCCACGCAGGCTGCCCAAAGCAGAAAGAAGGCTTGAAATGGGATGTCAAGGAACCTGTGTGGTGTTTAAAGAAAAAAAAAGGTGTGGCAGAAGTCAACCACAAGGGATAAACTGTCTCCCAACCATGCATGCGTGGGTCCCAGCGGATCCTGCGTGTCCCTGTTTCATGCCCACGGAGAATCTCATACCCACGGGGGGCAACCCGAAGTGGCAAGAAAGCTTGAAAGGTGAGGTTGTGACACACGTGTTGTGAAAGCAAAAAAAAAAAAAAAAGTACTGTAGAGGTCCAAACCACGGGTAAAAGTGCCTCCCAAACAAGCAGGTGGCATCCCTGGTTTGTGCACTCAGAGAGTCTTGGGCCCACAGGGGGCAGTCCAAAGCAGCACAAATGTTTGAAAGTGGTGGTCGAGGCACCTGTGTGTTGTGGAAGGAAAAAAAAATGACGCAGCATAGGTCCCCACCAAAGGCAAAAGTACCTCTCACCCGCATTTGTGCAGGGCCCAGGGTATCATGGGCATCCCTGGTTCGTGCCTACAGAGCATCTCGGGCACACAGTGGGTAGCCCAAAGTGGCAGGAAGGCTTGAAAGGGGAGGTCGAAGCACTTGTGTGGTGCAAAAGGAAAAAAGAAGCTGCAGTAGAAGTCGTCCCACGGGAGACAGTGCCTCCCAACTGCCCATTCCTGGAGCCCAGGGAATCCTGCATATCCCTGATTCATGTTAGCAGAGTATATGAAGCCAAGGGGGGCAGACCACAGCGTAAGGCTTAAAAGGGGAAGTAGAAGAACATGTGTGGTATGGAAGGAAAAAAAATGGCATGGCCGAGGTTCCCCCACGGGCGAAAGTACCTGCCAACTGAGCATTCCAGGGGCTCAGGGGATCCTGGGCTTCTCTGATTCACACCCACGAAGCATCTCGGGCCCAAAGGGGGGAGCCCAAGGTGGCAGGAATGCTTGAAAGGGGAGGTCAAGGCCCCTGAGGGTGGTGAAAGAAAATAAAGGTGTCACAGAGGTCCTCCCTAAGGGCGAAAGTGGCACCCAACCATGCATTCACTGCACCCAGGGTATTGTGGGCATCACTGTTTCAGGCCCGTGGAGCATCTCAGACCCACAGGGGAGAGCCCCAAGCCTCAGGAAGGCTTGAAAAGTGAGGTTGAGGCACCTTTGCGATATGGAAGGAAAAATAAAACGGCGGGACACAGGTCCCCCCATGGACGAAAGTGACTCCTAACCATGCATGTGCGGGTCCCAGGGAATTCTAGGCATCCCTGGTTCATGCACCCAGAGCATCTTGGGCCCATGGGAGGTGTGCCCAAAGCTGCAAGAAGGTTTGAAAGGGGAGGTCAATGCCCCTGTGTGTTGTGGAAGGAAAAAAAAGGGCACGGCATAGGTCCACCTAAAGACTAAATTGCCTCTCAACCGTGTATGCGTGGGGCCCAGTGGATCCTTGGCATCCCAGGTTCATGCCTGCAGAGTGTTTCGGGCCCACGGGGGGCTGTCCAAATCGGAGGAAGTTTGAAATAAAAGGTCAAGGCACCCGTGTGGTGTGGAAGGAAAAAATAGCAGAGCGGCATAAGTACCCACAGGGCTGAACGTGCCTCCCAATTATGAATGTGTGTTGCCCAGGGCATCTGGTGCATCCCTGGTTCATGCACGTGAAGTGGTTTGGGCCCAGAGGGGGAAGCACAAAGCGGCAGGAATGCTTGAAAGGGGAAGTCGAGGCACCTGTGTAGAGTGGAAGGAAAAAAATGCAGCATGGCAGACGTCCACCACAGACAAAACTGCCTCCCAACTGCGCATACGTGGGGTCCATGGGTTCCTGTACATCTTGGGTTCACTCCCACGGTGCATCTCGGGCCCACCGGGGGCAGCCCAAAGTGGCAGGAAATCTTGAAAGGGGATGTCAAGGCTCCTGTGTGGTGAGGAAGAAAAAAGAAATGGCACAACAGAGGTTCCCCAAAAGCGAAAGTACCTCCCAAGCCTGCATGTGCAGAGCACTGGGGATCCTTGGTGTCCCAGGTTCTCACCCACGTAATGTCTCAGCCCACAGGGGCCAGCCCAAGGTGGCAGGAAGGCTTGAAAAGGGAGGTGCAGGCTCCAGTGTTACGAAAGGAAAACACTAACGAAAAGGCAGAGGTCCCCCTAACACGGGTGAAAGTGCCTTCCCACCAAACATGCGTGGGGCCTAGAGGAATCTGAGTGTCCCTGATCTGTGCACAAGGAGTGTCTCAGTCCTACTGGGTCCAGCTCAAGGCAATAAGAAGCCTTGATATGGGAGGTGGAGTCACCTCTGTGGTGGAAGGAAAGCACAAACGATGAGGCAGAGGTCCCACACCACGGGAGAAAGTGCCTCCCCACCACAAATGCGTGGGGTCTAGGGACACTGGGCATCCCTGGTTAGCACGATGGAGGGGCTCGGGCCCATGGGGTGAGCCCAAGGTGGCAGAAAGTATTGAAAGGGGCGGTGGAGTCATATTTGTTGTGGAAGGAAAACACAAATGGTGAATCAGAGGTCATCCCCAGTGGGCGAAAGAGCCTCCCCAACATGCATGCCTGGTGCATAGGGGTTCTTGGGCATCCCTGGTTCATGCCCACATAATGTCACCAGCCCACTTGGGGCAGCCTGAAGTGGCAGGAAGTTTTGAAAGAGGTTGTCCAGGCACCTGTGTGGCGTGGAAAGCAATAAATACTGTACAGCAGAGGTCCCTACTCGGGCAAAAGTGCCTCCCAACCACACATGCGTGGGGCCCACGGTTTCGTGGGCATCCGTGATTCACGCCCATGGTGTGCCTCGGGCCAATGGGGTGCAGCCCAAAGCGGCAGGAAGGATTGAAAGGGGAGGTTGAGGCACCTGTATGGTGAGAAGGAGAAGAAACGGTGAGGCAGATGTCCCCCAAGGGCGAAAGTGTCTCCCAAAAGCACGTGTGAAATGCAGAGGGGACCATGGGCATCCCTGGGTAGCACTCATGGAGTGGATCAGGCCCACGGGGTCAACCCAAGGTGGCAGGAAGACAGGAAAGGGGAGGTGGAATCACTTGAGTTGTGGGAGGAAAACAAAAATGGTGAATCAGTGGTCCCCCCCACGGGTGAAAGAGCTCCCCACCACACATGCGTGGAGGCCTGGTGACCCTGTGTTTCCCTGGATCATAGCCACGGAGCGCCTAGGGCCAATGGCGGCTAGCCCAAGGCGTCATAAATGCTAGAAACAGGAGGTGGTGAATGCACCTGTGTTGTGGAGGGAACAAACAAACCGCGAGGCAGATGACCGCTCCCCACCAGCGAAAGAGCCTCCCCACCATGCATGCCCAGGGCCTAGAGTATCCAGAGCATCCCTGGTTCATGCCCATGGAGAGTTTTCAGCGCAGGGGAGCAACGAAAAGTGGCAGGAAAGCTTGGAAAGTGAGGTAGAGGCACCTGTGTGGTCAGGAAGGAAAAAAATACGGCGCGAAAGACATTCCCTCTAAGGGTGAAAGTGCCTCCAAACTGTGCATGCACAGAGACCAGGGGATCCTTGGAGTTTCTGTTTAAAACCTGCGATGCATCTCGGGCCCACGGGGGTAGCTTTTAATGGGAGGTCGAGGCACCTTTGTGGTGAAGAAAGAAAAAAAATTGGAGCAGCAAATGTTCCCCCATGGGTGAAAGTGCCTTCCAACCGTGCATGCGTGGGGCCTAGAGGATCCTCAGCGGCCCTGCTTTGTGTCCACGGAGCATCTCGTTCCCACGCAGGGCAGCCCAAAGCGGCAGGAAAGTTTGAAAGGGGAAGTCGAGTCAACTGCGTGGTTAGGAAGGAAAAGAAAACGCCAGGACAGAGGTCCTGCCCACCGGCAAAAGTGCCTCCCAAACACGCATGCGTGGGAACCAGAAGATATTGGGCATCCGTGATTCGCACCACAGAGTGTCTGGGGTCCAAGGGGCAGGCCAAAGTGTCAGGGAGTCTTCAAAGGGGAGGTCGACGCACCTGTGTGAAGTGGAACGAAAAAAAACCCTGGCGTGACAGTGGTCCTCACCACGGGTGAAACTGCCTCTGAACCCACATGCGGGGGACCCAGATGATACTGGGCTTCCCTGGTTCACACACACAGGGTGTCTCAGGCCCACACACGCAGCCCAAAGCGGAAGGAAGCCTTGAAAGGGGAGATCAAGGCACCTGTGTGGTGTATAAAGAGAAAACAAATGGCCCAGCAGAAGTCCCCCAACGAGAGAAACTGCCTCTCAACCATACAGGCGCGGGTTCCAGGGGATCCTGGGTGTCCCTGATTCATGCTGCAGAGCGTCTAATGCCCACGGGAGGCAGCCCAAAGCGGCAGGAAGGCTTGAAATATGAGGTTGAGACACCTGTGTGGTGAAAAGGAAAAAAAAAAAAAAAAAAACAGCGCGGCAGAAGCCCCACGAAGGGCGAAAGTGCCTCCCAAATGAGCATTCGCAGGGCCCATGTGATCATGGGCTTCCCTCTTTCATGAACCCAGGGCATCTTGGGCCCAGGGGACGCTGCCCAAAGGGGCAGGAATGGTTGAAAGGGGAGATCGAGGAACCTATGTATTGTGGAAGGAAAGAAAAAATGAAGAGGCATACATCCCCACCAAAGGCGAAAGTGCCTCTCACCCACATTTGCATGGAGCCCAGGGAATCCTGGGCATCCCTGATTCGTGCCTACAGAGCATCTCAGGGGCACAGGGAGCAGCCCAAAGCGGCAGGAAAGCTTGAAAGGGGCGGTCACAGCACTTGTGTTTTGTGAAGGGAAATAAAAATGCCAGGGCAGAGCTCCCCCATGGGAGAAAGTGCCTCCCAAACGCTCATTCCTGGGGCCCAGGGGATCCCGAGTATCCCTGCTTCGCTTTCACGGACTGCCTCAGGCCCATGGTAGGCAGATCAGAGCGTAAGCCTTCAAAGGGGAATTTGAGGCACCTGTGTGGTATGGAAGCAGAAAAAAATGGCACTGCACAGGTCGCCCCAAGGGCGAAAGTGACTCCCAACCGTGCATGCGTGGGGCCCAGGGAATCCTGGGCTTCCCTGTTTCACAACCACCAAGTGTCTAGGGCCCAAGGGGGGCAGCCCAAGGCGGCAGGAATGCTTCAAAGGGGAGATTGATGTCCCTGTGTGTTGGGGAAAGAAAAAAAAAAAAAACGGAGCCGCAGAGGTCCCCACAACGGGCGAAAGTGCCTCCCAACCGTGCATTCACTGCACCCAAGGGATTGTAGGCATCCCTGGCTCAGGCCCAAGGAGTGACTCAGGCGCACAGGCAACAGCCCCAAACAGCAGGAAGTCTTGAAAAGTGAGGTCGAGGCACCTGTGTACTGTGGAATGGAAAAAGAAACAACCATCCAGAGGACCCCTCCACGGGCAAAAGTTCTCCCAACTGTGCATGAACGCATCCCTGGGGATACATCTCATTCTTGTTGCATGCCCACAGAGTGCCTCAGGGCCATGGAGGCAGCCCAAAGAGTCAGGAAGTCTTGAAAGGGGAAGTAGAGGCACCTGTGTTGTGTGGAAGGAAAAAAATACGGCGTGACTGACGTTCCCCCACAGGAGAAAGTGCCTCCCAACCACACAACGCGGAGCCTAGCAGATCCTGGGGATCTATGTTTAAAGTCCATGGAGCTTCTCAGGCCCACAGGGGGCAGCTGAAAGCAGCAGAAATTATTGAAACAGAAGGTCAAGACACCTGTGTGGTTAGGAAGGAAAAAAAGAGCACATCAGAGGTCCCCAACGGGTGAAACTGCCACCCAACTGCTAATGTGTGGAGCCCTGGGGATCCTGGGCTTCCCACGTTCTCACCCAAGGAGGGCCTCGGCCTATGCGGGCCAGCGCAAGGCGGAAGGAAGGCTTGAAAGGGGAGGTACAGGCACCAGTGTTGTGAAAGGAAAACACAAACATCTAGGCAGAGATACAGAGGTCCCCCTACACGGGCGAAAGTGCCTCCCCAATGCACACGTGTGGGACCCACGGGACTCGGGGCATCCATGATCCATGCTCAAGGAGTGCCTCAGGCTACAGGGTCCAGCCCAAGGACGTAGGAAGTCTTAAAATGGGAGGTGGACTCACCTGTGTTGTGGAAGGAAAACACAAATTGCGAACCAGAGGTCCCCCACAACAGGCGAAAGAGCCTCTCCATCGCACATGCTTGTGTCTCAGGGGATCCTGGGTGTAACTTTTTTTGTGCCCAGGGACCACCTCGCGCCTATGGGGGACAGGACAAGACGACAGGAAGGCCCGACAGAGGATGTGGAAGCACCTGTGTTGTTGAAGGAAAAACAAAGGACGAGGCAGAGGTAGCATCCCATGGGCGAAAGTGCCTACCCACTGTGCACATGCAGGGCATATGGGATCCTGAGCATTCCTGGTTCATGCCCACGGAGTGTCTCGGGCCCACGTGGGGCAGCTCAAAGCGGCAGGAAGTCTTGAAAGGGGAGGTAGAGACACTTGTGTGGTGGTGAAAGGAAAAAGACAGTGAGGCCGAGGTCCCCCCGACAGGAAAAAGTGCATCCCAACAGTGCATGCATGGGGCCCAGCAGATCCTGGGCATCCCTGGTTCGCACCTATGCAGAGTCTCGGGCCCACAGGGGACAGCCAAAAGTGGCAGGAAGGCTTGAAAGGGGAGGTAGAGGCATCTGTGTGGTGTGGAAAAAAAAAACGGTGCGGCAGAAGTCCCCCACCACGGGAGAAACTGCCTCCCAACTGCACATGTACGGGGAACACGGGATCCTTTATGTCCCTTCTTCACACCCACGGAGCGTCTCAGACCCACAGGGGGCAGCCCAAAGTGGAAGGAAGTCTTGAAAGGGGAGGTCGAAGCACGTGTGTGGTGTGGAAGGAACAAAATACGGCATTGCCGAGGTTCCCCCACAGGCGAAAGTGCCTCCCAACCATGCAAATGCGGGGCGCAGGGGATCCTGGGCATCCCTGATTCATGCCCACAGAGCGTCTCATCCCCACGGATGGCAGCCCAAAGCGACAGGAAGGCTTGAAAAGGGAGGTCGAAACACCTATGTGGTTTGAAAAGATAAAAACACAGTGGGGCAGAGGTTTCCCCCAAGGGAGAAAGTGCCTCCCAACCATGCGTGCGAGGGTCCCAGGGGATCCTAGGCATCACTGGTTCTTGCACGCAGAGTGTCTCGGGCCCACGAGGGGCAGCTCAAACAAGCAGGAATGCTTGAAATGAGAGGTCGACCCACCTGTTTGTTGTGGAAGTAAAACAAAATGGCATGGCAGAGGTCTCCCCCAAGGAAGAAAGTGCCTCTCAACCACGCATGCGTGGGTCCCAGAGGATCCTCTGCATGGCAGGTTGGCACCCATGGAGCATTGCAGGCCCACAGGGGGCAGCCCAAAGCGGCAGGAAGACTTGAAATGGGAGATTGTGGCACCTGTGTGGTGTGGAAGGAACAAAATACGGCGTGGTAGAGGTCCCTCATGGACGAAAGTGTCTCCCACCTGTGTATGTGCTGGGTGCAGGGGACCCTAGGTGTCCCTGATTCATGCCCACAGAGAGTCTTTTCCCTACAGGGGGCATCGAGGGCCCAGAGGGGGCAACCCAAAGCGGCAGGAAGGCTTGAAAGTGGAGGTCAAGGCATCTGTGTGGTGGGGAAGGAAAAAAAATAATGGCTCAGCAGAGGTCCCCCAACGGGTGAAAGAGCCTCACAACCACGAGTGCACAGAAACCTGGGGATCCTGGGCTTCCCTGGTTGACACCCACAAAGTATATCGGGCCCACAGGGGGCAGCCCAAAGCCGCAGGAAGTCTTGTATGGGGAGGTTGAGGCACCTGTGTGGAGTGGAAGGACAAAACAATGGCACAGCCGAGGTCGCCCCCATGGGCAAAAGTGTCTCCCAAAGGAGCATGTGTGGGTCCCAGGGGATCCTGGGCGTCCCTCGTTCAGGCACTCAGAGCATCGTGGGCAAACGCGGCACTGCTCAAAGCGTTAAGAAGCTTCAAAAGGGGAAATCGAGGCACCTGTGTGGTATAGAAGGAAAAAAAAACGGAGCCGCAGAGGTCCCCACAGCGGGCAAAAGTGGCTTCCAACCAGGCATGTGCGGGGCCTATGGCATTCCGGGCTTCCCTGATTCACACCCACGAAGCATCTCGTTCCCAAGCGGTGCAGCACAAGGCGGCAGGAACGCTTGAAATGGGAGGTCTAGGGCCCTTTGTATTGTAGAAGGAAAAAAAAAAAACGGAGCCGTATAGGTCCCCCCAGCGGGCAAAAGTGGCTACCAAACGTGCATTCACTGTGCCCAGGGGATTGTGGGCATCCCTGCTTCAGGCCCAAGGAGAGTCTTGGGCACACAGGGGACAGCCCCAAGCGGCACGAAGTCTTGAAAGGTGAGGTCGAGACACCTGTGTGGTGTGGAAGGAGAAAAAAAAAAACAGCACAACAGAGGCCCTCCAAACGGGCAAAAGTGCACCCAACCACACATGTGCAGGGCCCTGGGGATCCTGGGTGTCCCTGGTAGTCACCCATGAGCGTGTTGTGCCCACTGTTTGCAGCCCAAAGTGGCAAGAAGTTTTGAAAGGGGAGGACGAGGCACTTGGGAAGGAAAAAAAAAAAACGCCCAGGCAGAATTCCCATAACGGGTGACACTGCCTACCAACTGCATATGCGCGTGGCCCAGGGGATCCTGAGCATCCCTGCTTCAGGCCTACAGAGTGTCTCAGGCCTATGGGGAGGCAGCTTAAAGCAGCAGTAACGCTTCAAAGGGGAAGTCGAGGCACTGTGTTGTATGGAAGGTCAAAAAAAGTCATGGCAGAGATCCCCCCCATGGGCGAAAGTGACTCTCAACCACTCATGCGCGGGTCCTAAGGTATCATGGACGTCCCTGGTTCACGGCCACGGAGCATCGCAGGCCCACATGGGGCAACCCAATGTGGCAGCAAGGCTTGAAAGGGGAGGTTGAGGCATCTGTGTGGTGCAGAATGAAGAAAAAAAAAAAGGAAGAGCAGAGGTCCCCAAGTGGGAGAAATTGCCTCCCAATCACTCATGCGTGGGGCCCTTGGGATCCTGGGATTCCCTGGTTCATGCCCACAAAGCATATCATGCCAAAGGGGGGCAGCCCAAAGAGGCACGAAGGCTTGAAAGAGGAGGTCGAGGCATCTGTGTGGTTCAGAAGCCAAAAAAAAAAAAAAAAAAAAAAAAAAAACAGTGCAGCAGAGGTTCCCCCTGACAGGCGAAAATCCCTCCCAAATGAGCATTCGTGGGGCCGAGGGGATGCTGGGTGTCCCAGGTTCATGCACCCAGAGGGTCTCGGGCCCATGGGGGTCAGACCAAAGAGGCAGGAAGGCTTGAAACGGGAGGTCGAGGCACCTGTGTGCTGTGGAAGGACAAAAAATATGACGCAGCGTGGGTCCCCCACAAAGGTGAAAATGCCTCTCACCTGTGCCTGCGTGGGGCCCAGGGGATCCTGGGCATCCCTGGTTTCTGCCTACAGAGTGTCTCGGGCACACAGGGGGCTGTCCAAATCGGAGGAAGTTTTGAAATAGGAGGTGGAGGCACCTGTGTGGTGTGGAAGAAAAAAAAATCAGCGTGGCAAAAGTACCCCCAGGGGTGAAAGTGCCTCCCAACCGCGCATGTGCATGGCCCAGGGGATCCGGGGTACCGCTGTTTCATGCCCACGAAGTGTCTCGGGCCCAGAGTGGGCAGCCCAAAGCGGCAGGAACGCTTGAAAGGGAAAGTCGAGGCACCTGTGTGATGTAGAAGGAAAAAAATACAGTGCGGCAGACGTCCCACCACAGACGAAAGTGTCTCCAAAGCATGCATATGTGGGACCCAGGTGTTTCTGGGCATCTTCACTTCATGGGCACGGAGTGTCTCGGGCCCACAGGGGGCAGCCCAAAGCGGCAAGAAGGCTTGAATGAGGACGTAGAGGCACCTGTGTGGTGAGGAAGGGAAAAAAGAACGGCGCAGCAGAGGACCCCACGGGCGAAAGTGCCTTCCAACCCCACATGCGTGGAGTCCTGGGTATCCTGGGCATCCTAGGTTCTCACACACGGAGTGCTTCGGCCCACGGGGCCCAGCCTCAGGTAACAGGAAGGCTTGAAAGGGGAGGTGCAGGCTCGTGTTGTGAAAGGAAAACACAAACGGTGTGGCAGAGGTCCCCACAAAACGGGCGAAAGTGCCTTCCCACCGCGCATGCAAGGGGCCCAGGGGACTCTAGGCATCCCTGATGTGTGCCCAAGGAGTGCGTCGGGCCCATGTGGTCCATCCCAAGGCGGCAGGAAGCCTTGAAAGTGGAGGTAGAGGCACCTTTTGGTAGGAAAACACAAACGGCGAGACAGAGGTCTCCCCCAAAGGGGGAAAGTGCCTCCCCACCGCGCATGTGCAGGGTCCAGGGGACCCTGGGAATCTCTGCAAATCACCCGTGGAGCCTCTCCGGCCCAAGGGGTTAGCCCAAGGTGGCAGGAAGTCTTGAATGGGGAGGTGGAATCAGCTGTGTTATGGAAGGAAAAAACAAACGACGAGGCAGAGGTCCCACCACGCGGGCGAACGTGCCTCCCCAACATGCAAGCACAAGGTGTAGGGGATACTGGGCATGCCTGGTTTACGCCCATGGAGCATCTCAGGCACAGGTGGGACAGGCCAAAGTGGCAGGATTGCTTGAAAGTGGAGGTCGAGGGACCTGTGTGGTGTGGAAGGAAAAAAATGGCAAGGCAGAGGTACCCCCAGGGGCAAAAGTGCCTCCCAGCAGCGCATGCACGTGGCCCAGAGTCCCGGCGCATCACAGGTTCATGCCCACGGAGCGTCTCAGACCCAAGGGGGGCAACACAAAGCGGCAGGAAGGCCTGAAAGGGGAAGCCCAGGCAACTGTGTGGTGTGCAAGGAAAAAATTATGGTGGGTCAGATGTCCCCACACAGGAGAAAGTGCCCCCCAACCGAACATACACGAGGCCCAGGGGATCCTGGGCTTCCCTGATTCATGCCCGGAGGGCACCTCAGGCCCACAGGGGTCAGTCCAAAGCAGCAGAAATGCTTGAAAGCGGAGGTAGAGGCATTTGTGTGGTGGTGAAAGGAAAAAAAAAACAAACGGACGGCCGAGGTCCCCCACAAAGGCAAAAGTGCATCCCAACCGCACATGCGCGGGGCCCAGGGAATACTGGGAGTCCCTGATTCGGACCCATGGAGAGTCTCGGGCCCACGGGAAGCAGGCAAAAGTGGCAGGAAGGCTTGAAAGGGGAGGTCGAGGCACCTGTGTGGTGTGGAAGGAACATAATACGGCATGGCAGAGGTCCCACCACGGGCAAAAGTGCCTCCCAAACGAGCATGCTCAGGGCCAATGGGATCCTGGGAATCCCTGATTCATGCCCACGGATCATCTCGGGCTCACGTGGGCAGCCCAAAGTGGCAGAAATTCATGAAAGGGAAGGTGGAGGCACATGTGGTGTGGAAGGAAACAAATAAGGCATGGCAGAGGTCACCACATGGGCGAAAGCGCTTCCGAAGCTCACATGTGCAGAGCGCAGGGTTTACTGGGTGACTCTGATTCATCCCACGGAGCGTCTCGGGCCAACAGAGTGCAGCCCAAAGCGGCAGGAAGGCTTGAAAGGGGAGGTCAAGGAACCTGTGTAGTAGGAAGGAAAAAAATCTGTGTGGCAGACATCCCCCCACGGTCGAAAGTGCCTCCCAACAGCGCGTTTCAGGGGTACAGGGGACGATGGGCATCCCTGGGTAGCACCCATGAAGCAGCTCAAGCCCACGGAGTCAGCCCAAGGTGGCAGGAAGGCTTGAAAGGGGAGGTGGAGTCACCTGTGTTGTGGAAGGAAAACACAAATGGTTAATCAGAGATCCACGACCACGGGTGAAATAGCCTCCCCACCGCGCATGGGAAGGACCCAGGGGACCCTGAGTGTCCCTGTTTCACACCCACGGAGCGCCATGGGCCCACATGGACCAGCCCAAGGAGGCAGGAAGGCTTGAAAGAGGAGGTGAAGTCACCTATGTTGTAGAGGAAAAAAATGGCGAGGCAGAGTTCTGCCCACCACGGGCGAAAGTGCCTCCCCACCGCACGTGCGCAGGGCCTAGGGGATCCTGGGCATCCCTGGTTCATGCCCACAGAGCATTTCATGCCCAAGGCGGGCAGCCCAAAGCGGCAGGAAGGCTTGAAAGGGGAGGTCAAGTCATCTGTGTGCTGGAATGGAAAAAAAAAACAAAACCCGGCAGGGCAGAAGACCCCCAAGGGCGAAAGTACCTCCTAAAGGAGCAGGCACGGGGCCCAGGGTATCCTGGATGTCCCTAGTTCATGCCTATGGAGCTTGTTGGGCCCAGGAGGGGCTGTATTCTGTTCCTTCCACATCACACAGGGCCTCTACCTCACATTTCAAGCCTTCCTGACGCTTTGGGCTGCCCCTTGTGGGGCTGAGATTCTCTGTAAGCCTGAACAAGGGATGCCGAGGATCTTGTGGGCCCCGAGCTTGTGGAGTTGGGAGGCAGTTTCTCCCGTGGGGAGGACTTCTGCAGCAACTTTTTTTTTTTTTTTTTCCATACCACACAGGTACTTGGGCCTCCCCTTTCAAGCCTTTCTGCCACATTCGGCTGCTCCCCCTGGGACCGAGACTCTCCGTGGGTGAGAACCAGGGACGCCCAGGATGCCCTGGGCCTTGCGCATGTGCGGTTGGGAGGCACTTTTACCTGTGGGGTGAACCTCGACTGCACCTTTATTTTTCTTTCACCACCACAGAAGTGCCTAGACCTTCGCTTTCAAGCATTTATGCCGCTTTGGTTTGCCCCCTGTGGACCTGAGACGCCCTGTGGGCATGAATCATGGAAGCCCAGAATCCCTTTCGCACTGCGCATGCTTTTTTGAGAGGCACTTTCACCCGTGGGGGTCCTCTGCTGCGCCGTATATTTTTCCTTGCACACCACACAGGTGTCTCAACTTCCCGTTTCAATCCTTCCTGCCGCATTGAGCTGCCCCCCATGGGACGGACATTCTCCGTGGGCGTGAACCAGTGATGCCCCTGATCCTCTGGGCCATGTGCATGTGTGGTTGGGAGGCATTTTCTCCCCTGGGGTTACCTCTGCCACGCCGTTTTTTTCCTTCCACAAAACAGGTGCCTCCACCTCCCCTTTCAAAGCTTCCAGACACCTTAAGCTGACCCCGTGGGCCTGACCTGATCAATGGATGCTAACCAGGGATAGCCAGGGTCCCCTGGTTCCTGCGCTTTCGCAGTGAGGAGGCACTTTCGCCCATAGGGGTGGACCTATGCCGCACCGTTTGTGTTTTTCTTCCAGAACACACGTGCCTCTACTTCCACTTTCAAGGCTTCCTGCCGCCTTGGGCTGGAATTCTGGGGCCTGAGACACTCCTTGGTCGCAGATCAGGGATGTTCGGAGACCTCTGCGCCCTGCACATGCACAGTAGGGAGGCATTTTTGCCCGTGTGGGGGTGACCTCTTCCTTGCCCTTTTGTGTTCTCCTTTCACAACACTGGAGCCTGCACCTTCCTTTTCAAGCTTTCCTGCCACTTCAGCTGGCCTCTGTGGGCCGAGGCTCTTCGTTGGCCACAAAATGGGACACCCAGGATCCCCGGGGCTCTGCACATGTGGGATTGGGAGTCAATTTTGCCTGTTGAACCTCTGCTGTGACTTTTTTTTCTTCCTCACCATACAGGTGCCTCGACCTCCCCTTTCAAGCCTTCCTGCCGCTTTGGGCTGCACCCTGTGGGCCCGAGATGCTCCGTGGGCGTGAAACAAAGATTCCCAACAACACTGGGCCTCGCGTATGCCCAGTTTGGAGACATATTCATCTGTGGGGGGACGTCTGCCGCACTGTGTTTTTTTCCTTCCACATCACACAGGTGCCTCGACTTCCCCTTTCAAACTTTCCTGCCACTTTGCCCTGCAACTCCTGGGCCCAAGATTCTCCGTGGACATGAAACTGCGATACCCTGGATCCCTGGGCCATGCACATACGCAGTTGGGAGGCACTTTCGCCCCTGAGAGTACTTCAGCCATGCTTTTTTTTTTTTCTTCCACACCACACAGGTACCTCCACCTCCTATTTCAAGCCTTCCTCCGATTTGGAAATCCCCCCGTGGGCCTGAGACATTCCGTAGGCATGAACCAGGGGTACCAAAGATCGCCTGGGCCCCGTGCATGCGTGGTTGAGAGGCAGTTTCGCCTTAAGGGGGACCTATTCTGGGCCATATTTTTTCCTTCCACCACACTCAGCTGATTCAACCTCCAATTTCAAGCCTTCCTGCCCCTTTTGGATGCCCCCCGTGGGCCCAAGATACTCCATAGGCATGAACCAGTGATGCCCGGGATTCCCTTGGCGTCATGCATGCACAGGTGAGAGGCCCTTTCGCCTTTAGGTGGGACCTATGCCACGTCATTTTTTTCCCTTCCACAACACACAGGTGCCTCGTCCTCCCTTTCAAGCCTTTCTGCCGCTTTGGGCTTCCCCCTGTGGTCCCAAGATGCTCGGAGTGCAAGAACCAGGGGCCCCTAGGATGCCCAGGGTCCCGCGCAAGCTCGCTTGGGAGGCACTTTCGCCCATTGGGAGGACCTCTGCTGTGCCGTATTTTTTTCCTTTCACACCAAACAGGTGCCTTGACCTCTCCTTTCAAGACTTCCTCCCGCTTTGGGCTGCCCCCTGTGGGCCAAAGACCCTCCGTGGGCCTGAACCAGGGATGCCCAGCATCTCCTAGGCCCCACGCAAGCGTGGTGGCTAGGCACTTTGACTGTCGTGGGGACTTCAGCCATGCCTTTTTTTTTTACTTTCACCACCACACAATGTCTCAACCTCAGCTTTCAAGCCTTCCTGCTGCTTTGGGCTGCTCTACGTGGGCCTGAGATGCTGTGTGGGCATGAACCAGGGACTCCCAGGATCCCCTAGGACCCGTGCATGCACGGTGGGGATGCTCTGTCCCCCGTGGGGTGGGGGGGGAACCCTGCCTCGCTGTTAGTTTTTTCCTTCCATAACGCAGGTGCCTCCCCCTCGTATTTCAAGCTTTCCTCTCACCTTAGGCTGGTCCCCGTGGGTTCGAGGCACCCCCTGGGTGCGAAACAGGGACCCCAAGGCTCCCTGAGCCCCATGCATGCATGGTGGGGAGGCTCTGTTGCCCGTTGTGGGGGTCCTCTGATTCGCCATTTGTGTTTTCCTTCCACAACACAGGCAACTCCACCTCCTATTTCAAGAATTCCTGCCACCTTAGGCTGACCCTATGGGCCCAAGCCGCTCCATGGGTGTTTTGGCCTGGACCCTGTGGGCCTGAGACGCTCTCTAGGCATAAAACAGGGACGTCCAGGATCCTCTGGACCTCTCACATGCCCAAGTGAGTGGCACTTTCGCCTTTGGTGGGGACCTAAGCCCAGTCATTTTTTTTTCCTTCCACAACACACAGGTGCCTCGACCTCCCATTTCAAACTTTCATGCCGCTTTTTGTAGCCCCTCATGGGCACGAGATGCTCTGGATGCACGAACGAAGCACTCCCTGGATCCCCTTGTCCCAGCGCATGCTCGTTTGGGAGTCACTTTCTTCCATGGGGCAGACCTCAGTCATGCCATTTTTTGTCCTTCCACACCACACAGGAGCCTCAACCTCCCATTTCAAGACTTCCTGCCACTTTAGGATTCCCCCCCAGGCCCAAGGTACTCCATGGGCATGAGCCATCGATGCCCAGGATCCCCAGGACCCTCGCGTTTGAGTTTGGGAGACACGTTCCCCTTTGAGGGAAACCTCTGGGTGCTGTGGTTTTTTTTTCTTTCAAACCACAAAGATGCCTTGACCTCCCCTTTCAAGCGTTCCTGCTGCTTTGGCCTTCCCCCCGTGGGCAGCAGATACTCTGTGGGCATGAACCAGGGATGCCCAGGATCCCTTGGGCCCTGAACATGCGTGATTTGGAGGCACTATCACGCGTGGGAGGGATCTTTGCCCCACCATTTTCTTTTCCTTCCTAATCCCACACACCACACAGATGCCTCGACCTCCATTTTCAATCTTTCCTGCCGCTTTTCATTGCCCCTGTGGGCCCGAGAAGCTCCGTAGGCATGAACCAGAGACACCCTGGATTCCCTGGGCCCCTCGCAGGCACCGGTGAGAGTCACATTTGCCTTTGGTGGGGACCTCCGCCCCGCCTTTTTTTTTCCTTCCACACCGCACAGACTCCGAATTACCCGTTCTAGCCCTACTTCCGCTTTGATCTACCCTTTTTGGGCCTGAGACATTCCGTGAATTCAAAGCAGGGACACGCAGGATCCCCGGGGCCCCACGAATAAGCCTTTGGGAGGTACTTTCTCCCGCGGCGTTTTTTGTTTTTTTTTTTTTCATTTCACACCACACAAGTGCCTCGACCTGCCCTTTCAAGCCTTCCTGCCGCTTTTGGGGGAGCCCGGGAAGCTCCCAGCATGCCAACAAGGGAAACCAGGATCGGCTTGGCCCCTAGCATGTGCGACTGGGGGCTATTTCGCCCGTGGGGAGCACGGCTGCTGTGCCATTTTTTCCTTCCAAACCATACCGGTCCCTCGACCTCCCCTTTGAAGCCTTCCTGCTGCTTTGGGCTTCCCCCACATGTTCCAAGGAAGCTCCGTGGTTGTGAAACAGAGATGCCCAGCATCCCCAGGAACCCGTGCATGGGAGGTTAGGAGGCACTTTTGCCTTAAGGAAGGACCTATGCCACGCCATTTTTTTTTCCTTCCACAACCCTCAGTTGCCTCGACCTGCCCTTTCAAGCCTTCCTGCCACTTTAGACTGCCCCCTTGGGCATGAGACAGTCTGTGCGTATGAACCAGGAATACCCAGGATCCCCTGGGCCCCGGGCGTGTGCAGCAGGCACTTTTGTCCGTGGGGGGACCTCTGTTGGCTCGTTTTTTTTTTTCCTTCCACACCACACCCATGACTCGACCTCCTATTTCAAGCCTTCCTGCCAATTTAGGCTGTCACTAGTGGTCCTGAAATGCTCCATGGGTGTGAACCACTGAAGTCCAGGAACCTCCGGGGCCCCGCGCATCCGCGGTTGAGAGGCACTTCCGTCTTTGGGGGGGATCTCTGCCATGCCATTTTGTTTCCCTTACACAACAAACAGGTGCTTCAACCTCCCATTTCAAGCATTCCTGCCTCTTTGAGCTGCTCTGCGTCGGCCTGAGATGCTCTTTTCCCATGAACCAGAGACGCCTAGGATCACCTGGGTCCCCAGAATGCATGGTTGAGAGGCTGTTTCGCCCTTGGGCCATACCTCTGCTATGCTCCGTTTTTTTCCTTTCAAACCACAAAGGTGTCTCAGACTCCCCTTTCAAGCCTTCCTGCCGCTGTGGGCTGTCCCCCATGGGCCTGAGACACTCCATAGACTTGAAACAGGGAAACCAAGGATCCCCAGGGCCTCATGCATGCGTGGTTGGGAGGCACTTTCGCCCTTTAGTGAGGACCTCTGATTCGCCATTTGTATTTTCCTTCCACAACACAGGTGACTCCTCCTCTCATTTCAAGAATTCCTGCCTCCTTGGGCTGACCCCGTGGGCCCAAAGCATTCCTTGGGCATGGATCAGGGATGCCCAGAGTACCCTGGGCTTTGCACATGTGCAGTGTGGAGGCATTTTCGCCCCTGTGGGGGGCCTCTGCCTTGCAGTTTGTGTTTTCCTCACACAACACTGGAGCCCGCACCTCCCCTTTCAAGCCCTCCTGCCACCTTGCTTTGGCCCCTGTGGACTGAGGTGCTCTCTGGGTTAGAACCTGGGATGCCTTGGATCCCCAGGCCTCCACACATGTGGGGATGGGAAGGACTTTCTCCTGAGGGGGACCTCTGCTGCGCTGTTTTTTTTTTCTTCCTCCCCACACAGGTGACTCCACGACCACTTTTAAGACTTCCTGCCCTTTTGGACTGTCCCCTGTGGGCCGGAGACCCTCCATGGGCGTGAATCAAAGATACCCAGGAACGCCTGGTCCCTGCGTATATGTGGTTTATGGGCAATTTCGTCTTCGGGGGTAGGTCTGCTGCACCATATTTTTTTACTTCCACACCACACAGGTGCCTTGACATCCCATTTCTAGCCTTCCTGCTGCTTTGCGCTGCCCCCCAACCCCCGTGCCCAAGATGCTCCTTGGGCTTCAACCATTGATGCCTTATATCTGCTGGGTCATGCACATGTGTGGTTGGGAGGCACTTTCGCCCCTGGGGTTACTTCGGCTATGCTGTTTTTTTTTTTCCTTCCACAACACACAGGTGCCTCCACCTCCTATTTCAAGCTTTCCTTCCGCTTTGGGCTGCTCCCAGTGGACCTGGGATGCTCTGTCGGCACGAAACAGGGAGTGAAGCAAGGACTCTGAGGATTTCCTGGGCCCCACACATGCGTGGTTAGGAGCACTTTCGCCCGTGGTGGGGGCCTCTGGAGCGCCATTGTTTTTTCCTTCTACATCACACGGGTGCCTCACCCTCACATTTCAAGCCTTCCTTCTGCTTGGGTTTGTCCCACTTGGGCCTGAGACGCTGCTTCACTCTGAAACAGGTATGAACACAATGCCCTGGGTGTAGGGAATTCGTGCTTGGGAGGCACTTTTGCCCATTGTGGGGACCTTTGCAGCTCCATTTTGATTTTCCTCCCACAACACATAGGCTACTCGACCTCTCCTTTCAAGCATTCCTGCCTCCTTGGGCTGCCCCCTGCTTGGGCCCAAGACACTTCATGGTCATGAACCAGGGAAGCCCAGGATCCCCTGGGCCTAACGCATGTGTGGTTGGGCGGCACTTTCGCCGGTGGGGAGACCTCTGCCATGCCATTTTTTTTCCTTCCATGACACACAGGTGCTCCGACTTCCCCTTTCAAGCCTTACTTCTGCTTTGATCTGCCCCCGGTTGGCCTGAGACACTCCGTGAATGTGAAACGAGGACACACAGAATCCCCTAGGCCCCGCGAATGAGCAATTTGGAGGCACTTTTTCCCGTGGGAGGACATCTGCCACGTTGTTTTGTTTTTTTTTTTTTCCTTTCACACCACACAAGTGCCTCGACCTCCCATTTCAAGACTTCCTTCTGCTTTTGGCTGCCCGCGTGGGCCTGAGATGCCCTGTGTGCATGAACCAGGGAAGCTCAGGATCCCCTGGGCCCCACACACGTGCAGTTGGGATGCAGTTTCACCTGTGGTGGGGACCTCCGCGAACCGTATTTTTTTCCTTCCACATCACACAGGTGCCTCGACCTCCCCTTTCAAGACTTCCAGCCACTTTGGCCTTCCCGTGTGGGCCCCAGACACCCGTGGGTGCGAATCAGGGATGCCTAGTATCACCTGGCCCCACACATGCACAGTTTGGAGGCACTTTCGCTGGTGGTTGGGACCTCTGCTGTGGCATTTTCTTTTTGTTCCTAACCACACAGTGACTCGACCTTCCCTTTCAAGCCTTCCTGCCACTTTGGGCTGCCCCCTGTGGGCAGGAGACACTCCTTGGGTGAGAACTAGAGACACCCAGGATACCCTGGTCCCCAAGCATGCCCGTTTGGGAAGCACATACGCCTGTGGGGGTCCTCTTCCATGCCGTTTGTTTTTCCTTTCCACCACACAGGTGCCTCTACCTCCCCTTTGAAGACTTCCTGCCACTCTGGGCTTTCCCCCATGGGCATGAGATGCTCTGTGTGCATGAAACATTGACACCCATGATCACCTGTGCCCTGCACATGCGTGGTTGGGACGCACTTTCGCCTGTGGGGGGATATCTGTCATGCTATTTTTTCCCTTCCTCAAGACCCACGTGACTCGACTTCCAATTTCAAGTTTTCTTGCCGCTTTGGGCTGCCCTCCGAGGGCCCAAGACTCTCCGTGCACATGAACTAGGGATTCCAGGATCCCCTAGGCCCCACGCATGCGTGGTGGGGAGGCACTTTCGCCCATGGGGGGCGGAACTCTGCCTCGTCATTTGCTTTTTCCCTCCTCTACACAGGTGGCTTCACCTCCTCTTTCAAGCATTCACGCCCCCTTGGCCTGGCCCCCACTGGCCCCAGGCACTCCATGGGTGAGGATCAGGGACCCCTAGGGTTCCCTGGGCGCCACACCTGAGCGGTGGGGAGGCTCCTTCACCCGTTGGGGAGGACTTCTGATTCGCCATTTGTGTTTTCCTTCCACAACACAGGTGACTCCACTACCCCTTTCAAGACTTCCTGCCGCCTTGGGCTGACCCTGTGGGTCCAAGCCACTGCTTGGGTGTTACCTAGGGATGCCCATGGCACTGTTAGGAGACACTATCACCCGAGGAGGGACATCTGCCACACCATTTTTTTCCCCTCACCACAAAGTTGCCTCGACCTCCCCTTTCAAGCCTTTCTGCAGTTTTGGGCTGCAACCCACGGGCCAAGAAGTGAATCAGGGCTGCCCAGAATCCCCTGGGCCCTGCACATGTGTGGTTGGGGGGAACTTCTACCTGTAGGGGGGACCTCAGCCGTGCCATTTCTTTCCTTTCACACCACACAAGTGCCTCGACCTCCCATTTCAAGACTTTCTTCCACTTTCGGCTGCCCGTGTGGGCCTGAGACGCTCTGTGTGCATGAACCAGGGAAGCTCAGGATCCCCTGGGACCCACACATGAGTGGTTGGGATGCAGTTTCACCTGTGGTGGGGACCTCTGCTAACCGTTTTTTTTCCTTCCACATCACATAGGTGCCACGACCTCCCCGTTCAAGTGCATTTTCAGGGCACATGGTACCAGGGGCATCCCTAGGTGTCACCCATGGAGTCACTTGGGCCCACAGGGTCAGCCCAAAGCGGCAGCAAGACTTGAAAGCGATAGTAGAGTCACCTGTATTGTGGAAGAAAAACACAAATGGCGAATCAGAAGTCCTCCCCAACAGGTAAAGGAGCCTCCCCATCACTCAGGTGTGGGGCCCAGAGTACGCTGGGGGTCCCTGGTTCTCACCCATGGAGTGCCTGGGGCCCCTGGGGACCAGGCCAAGGGGGTGTGAATGCTTGAAAGAGGATGTTCCGCTTTGGCCTGCCCTGTGTGGGCCCCAGACACCCATGGGTGCGAATCAGGGATACCCAATATCCCCTGGGCCCCACGCATGTGCAGTTTGGAGGCACTTTTGCTGGTGGTCGGGACCTCTGCTACAGCATTTTCTTTTCATTCCTAACCACGCAGTGACTCGACCTCCCCTTTCAAGCCTTCCTGCCACTTTGGGCTGCCCCCTTTGGGCATGAGACACCCTCTGGGTGAGAACTAGAGACACCCAGGATATCCTGATCCCCAAGCATGCCCGTTTGGGAGGCACATACACCTGTGGGGGTCCTCTGCCATGACATTTTTTTTCCTTTCCACCACACCGGTGCCTCTACCTCCCCTTTCAAGTCTTTCTGCCACACTGGGCTGTCCCCTGTGGGCATGAGATGCTCTGTGTGCATGATACAGGGACACTCATGATCACTTGTGTCCTGCATATGCGTGGTTGGGAGGCACTTTCGCCCTTGGAGAGACGTCTGCTGTGCCATCTTTTTCTCTTCCTCAAGACCCAGGTGACACGACCTCCAATTTCAAGTTACCTGCCACTTTGTGCTTTCCCCCGAGGGCTCAAGACTCTCTGTGCGCATGAACTAGGGATTCCAGGATCCCCTAGGCCCCACAGGTGCGTGGTGGGGAGGCACTTTCACCCACGGGGGCGGAACTCTGCCTCGTCGTTTGCTTTTTCCCTCCACTACACAGGTGCCTTCACCTCCTCTTTCAAGCATTCACACCCCGTTGGCCTGGTCCCCATGGGCCCCAGGCACTCCATGGGTGAGAACCAGGCACCCCCAGGGCCATCTAGGCCCCACACCTGAGCGATGGGGAGGCTCCTTTACCTGTTGGGGAGGACTTCTGATTCGCCATTTGTGTTTTCCTTCCACAACACAGGTGACTCCACTACCGCTTTCAAGTCTTGCTGCAGCTTTGGGCTGACCTTGTGGGCCCAAGCGACTCCATGGGTGATACCTAGGGTTGCCCGTGGTACCCGGTGCTCTGAAAATGCACTGTTGGGAGACACTATCACCCGTGGAGGGACATCCGCTGCAACATTTTTCTTTTCCTCACCACACGGGTGCCTCGAACTCCCCATTCAAGACTTTCTGCCGTTTTGGGCTGCAACTGAGGGGCCAAGATGCTCCAGGAAAGTGAATCAGGGCTGCCCAGAATCCCCTGGGCCCTGCGCATGTGCGGTTGGGAGGCACTTCTGCCTGTGGGGGGGACCTCGGCTGTGCCTTTTTTTCCTTTCACCACCACACAAGTGTCTCGACCTCCGCTTTCAAGAATTTCTGTGGGTCTGCCCCCCTGTGGGTCTGAGACGCCCTGGGGGCACGAATCAGGGAAGCCCAGGATCCCCTGGATCCCACATATTCTCTGTTGGGAGGCAATTTCTCCCGTTTTGGGACCTCTGCCACACCGGTTTTTTTTTTTCTTTTCATACCTCAAAGGTGCCTCGACTTCCCCTTTCATGCCTCACTTCCGCTTTGATCTGATGGCGTGGGACTGAGACACTCCATGAATGCAAAGCAGGGACCCACAGGATCCCCTGGGCCACGAGAATGAGAGGTTGGGAGGCACTTTCTCCTGTAGGTGGACCTCTGCAGTGACGTTTTTTTCTTCTTTCACACCACACAAGTGCCTCGACCTCCCATTTCAAGACTTCCTGCTGATTTGGGCTGCCCCCCGTGAGCCCAAGACGCTCTGAGAGTGCCAACCAGGGAAAACAAGGATCCCCTGGGGCCCATGCATGTGCTGATGGGGGCTATTTCTCCCGTGGGTAGGACCTCGGCTGTGACTTTTTTTTTTCTTCCACACCACACTGGTGCCTCTACCTCCCGTTTAAAGCCTTTCTGCTGCTTTGGGCTACCCCCATGTCCAGAAGATGCTCCGTGGGTGTGAAGCAGGAAAGGCCAGGATCCCCAGGGCCCCAGGCATGCGTGGTTAGGAGGCCCTTTCGCCTTTAAGGACAACCTACGCCATGCCATATTTTTTCCTTCCACAAAACACAGGTGCCTCGATCTCCCATTTGAAACTTTCTTGACACTTTCGGCAGCCGCCGTGTGCCCTAGGCACTCTGTAGCCACAAATCAGGGATGCCTAGGATCCCCTGGGCTCCACGCATGCTCGTTTTGGAGGCATTTTTGCCCGTGGGGTGGACCTCGGCCGCACACTTTTTTTGTCCTTCCACACAGCACAAATGTGTCATCCTCCCCTTTCAAGCCTTCCTGCCACTTTACGTTGCCCCTTCAAACCACAATGGTGCCTCAACCTCCAATTTCAAGACTTCCTGCCACTTTGGGCTGCCCCCGAGGCCCCAAGACACTCTAGGCCTGAAACAGGGATGCCCAGTATACCCTGGGCCCCACACATGTGAGGTCAGAATGTACTTTTGCCCTTGGGGGGGGACCTTCCACACCACACAGGTTCCTCAACATCACCACTGAAGCCTCTCTGCAGGTTTGGGCTGCCACCCTTTGGCCCAGTACTCTTTGTGGGTGTCAGTCCTTGAAGCCAAGGATCCCCAGGGCCATGCACATATGTGATTTGGAGGCTTTTCTCCCGCTGGGGGACCTCAACCACGCTGTTTTCTTTTTTTCCTTCCACACCACACAGATGCCTCGACCTCCAAATTCAATCCTTCCTGCCACGATGGGTTGCCCCCTGTGGGCCCGACATGCTCTGTGGGTGCAAACCAGTGATGCCCAGAATTCCCTGGGATCCTCGCATGCGCGGTTGGGAGTCACTTTTGCCCATGGGGTGATCCTATGACGTGACCTTTTTTCTCCTTCCATAGCACACAGGTGCCTCGACTTCCCCTTTGAAAACTTACTGCCACTTTGAGCTGACCCCGTGGGTCAGATGCACTCTGTGGGTGTGGAGCAGGGAAGCCCAGGATCACCTGGGCACCGCGCTTGCACGCTTGGGAGCACTTTCGCCTGTGGTGGGGACCTCTGGCGCGCCTTTTTTTTTTTCCTTCCACAATACGCCGGTGCCTCGACCTCACCTTTCAAGCCTTCCTGCTGCTTGAAGCTGTCCCCCATGTGCCCGAGACACTCCTTGGGCCTGAAGCAGTGTTGCCCACTATCCCTTGGTGTAGTGTATGCACGGTTGGGAGGCACTTTCGCCTGTTGGGGGGACCTCTGCATCTCCGTTTTTTTTTCCCTCCACAATACACAGGGACCTCGATCTCCCCTTTCAAGCATCCTTGCCGCCTTGGTCTTTCCCCCCTCCCCCCCATGGGACTGAGACACTCTGTGGCTGCGAACCAGGGAAGCCCGTGATCCCCTGGGCCCCACACAAGCACGTTTAAGTTTCAGTTTCTCCGGTAAGGGGGACTTCTGCAAAGCCATTTGTTTTTTCTTTCCACACCACACAGGTGCTTTGACTTCCCCTTTCAAGCCTTCTTGCCGCTTTGGGCTGCCCCCTGTGGGCCCAAGACGCTCTGTAGACATGAACCAGGGACTCCCAGGATCCCCTGGGCCCCACGCATGAGCAGGTGAGAGGCACTTTCGTGTTCGGTGGGGATCTTTGCCATATCATTTTTTTTTTCCCGCAACACACAGGTGCCTTGACCTCCCCTTTCAAGCTTTCGTGCCGCTTGGGGCTGCCCCCGGTGGGCCCGAGATGCTCTGGGTGCATGAATCAGTGATTCCCAGTTTGCCCTGGATCCTGTGTATTCTCGTTTAGAAGGCACTTTCGCCCGTGGGGGCGACCTTTGCTGTGCTGTTCTTTTTTCCATTCACATAAAACACAGGTTCCTAGACCTCCCATTTCAAGCATTCTTGCCGCTTTTGGCTGCTCCCTGTGGGCATGAGATGCTCTATGGGCATGAAATAGGGAGGCCCAGGATCCCCTGTGCCCAGACATGCACGGCTTGGGGGTACTTTCGCCCTTGGGGATAATTCTGCCATGGCGTATTTTGTTCCTTCCACAACACATAGGTGTCTCGACCTCCCATTTCAAACATTCCTTCCATTTTGGGCTGGCACCCTTTGGCCCGAGACTGCGTGGCTGTGAACCAGAGATGCCCAGGATCCCCTGGGGCCCACACATGCGAGGTTGGGAGGCACTTTCTCCTGTGGGAGGGAACTCTGCTGAGCCATTTTCTTTTCCTTCCTCACCACACAGGTGACTCGACCTCCCCTTTCAAGTCTTCCTGCCGCTTTGGACTGTCCTGAGTGGACCCGAGGTGCTCCGTGGCATGAAGCAGGGTCTCTCAGGATGCGCTGTGCCCTGTGCATGCACGGATGGGAGGCCGTTTCCCCCACGGGGGGACATCTGCCAAACCGTTTTTTTCCCTCCCTCAAGATCCAGGTGACTCGACCTCACATTTCAAACCTTCCTGCTGCTTTGGGCTGCCACCCCGTGGGCTCAAGACGTTCAGTGGGTGCCAACCAGGGATGCCCAGGAATCCCTGGTCCCCAGGCATGTGCAGTTGGGAGGCACTTTCGTCCGTGGGGGAGACCTCTGTCAAGACGTATTTTTTTCCGTCCTCATCACAGAGGGGCCTCGATCACAATTTCCAGGACTTCCTGCCGTTTTGGGCTGCCACCTGTGGGCCCAAGACTCTCCGTGGGCATGAACCAGGGATGCCTAGGATGCAGTAGGCCCTGGGCATGTGCAGTGGAGAGGCACTTTCGCCCATGGGGGGCAGACATCTGCCAAGCCCTTTGTTTTTTCCCTCCACAACACTGGTACCTTCACCTCCTCTTTCAAGCCTTCCTGTCACCTTGAGTAGTCCCCCATGTGCCCGAGCACTGCGTAGGTGTGAACCAGGGGCGCCCAGTGTTCACTGGGCCTCAGGCATGTGCAGTGGGGAGGCTCTTTAATCCGTGGGGGTACCAATGATTCACTGTTTGTGTTTTCCTTCCACAACACAGATGCCTCGACCTCCCCTTTCAAGCATTACTGCCACTTTTGGCTGCCCCCATGGGCTCAAGACACTCCATGGGCATGAACTAGGGACACCCAGGATACCCTGGGCCCCACACAGGCTCGGTTAGGAGGGACTTTCGCCCGTAGGGGTCCTCTGCTGCACCGTTTTTTTCCTTTCCACCACACAGGTGCCTCGACCTCCCTTTTAAAGCCTTCCTACCGCTTTGGGCTGCACCCTTTGGGCATGACATGCTCTGTTGGCATGAAGCAGGGATGCTCAGGATCCTGTGGGCCCCACACATGCAAGCTTGGGCGGCAGTTTCTCCCGTTGGGGGACGTCTGCCATGCCATTTTTTTTTTATTTCCACTTCACACAGCTGCCTCGACCTCCAGTTTCAAGACTTCCTTCTGCTTTGAATTGCCCTCGTGGGCCTGAGGTACCCTGTGCACACGAACCAGGGAAGCCCAGTGTCCCATGGGCCCCACACATGCACGATGCAAGGCAGTTTCGCCTGGGGGGACCTCTGCAGAACCGTTTTGTTTTCCTTCCACACCTCACGGGTGCCTCAACCTCCCATTTCAAGCCTTTCTGTCGCTTTGGACTGCCACCTGTGGGCCCCAGACACACCATGGGTGTGAATCAGAAATGCCAAGGATCCCCTGGGCCCCGCGCATTTGCGATTGGGAGGCACTTTCGCCCGTGGTGGCAATTCTGCCACACCGTATTTTTTTCCTTCCACACCACACAGGTGCCTCGACTTCCCCTTTCAGGCCTTTCACTTGGGAATGCCCCCGTGGGCTTGAGATGCTACGTGATTGCGAACAAGGGATGCCCAGGATACCGTTGGCCCAGCGCATGCACGGTTAGGAAGCAGTTTCTCCTTTGGGGGGATACTTCGGCTGCGCCGTTTTTTTTCCACACCACACAGGTGTCTCAACCTCCCATTTCAAGCCTTCCTGCCGCTTTCAGCTGCCCCCCGTGGCACAAGACTCTGGGTGGGTGTGAAGCAGGGAAGCCCAGGATACCCTGGGACCCGCGCATGCACAGTTGGGAGGCATTTAGCTTGTAGGGGGGACTTCAGCCACGTCGTGTTTTTTTTGTTTTTTTTTTTTTTGTTTTTTGCTTTCACCACCACACAAGTGCTTCGACCTACATTTTCAAGCTTTCCTGCCACTTTGGGCTGCCCCCATTGGAACTGAGACGCTCTGTTGTCACGAAACAGCAAAGCCCAAGATCCCATTGGCAACCCGCATGCGTAGTTGGGAGGCACTTTCGCCCATGGTGGTGTCTTCTTCTGCTCCATTTTCTTTTCCTTCCTCACCAAGCAGGTGACTCGACCTCCCGTTTCAAGCCTTCCTGCTGTTTTGGGCTGCTCCCCGTGGGCCCGAGACACTCCGTGTGCAAGAGTCAAGGAGGCTTAGGATCCCCTGGGACCCTCGCATGATCGGTTTGGAGGTACTTTCGCCCTTGGGGCGGAACTCTGCCACGCCGTGTTTTTTAACTTCGAAACCACAAAGGTGCCTCGACCTCCCTTTTGAAGACTTCCTGCCGCTATGGGCTGCACCACTGTGGGGCTGAGACGCTCCATGGTGTGAAACAGGTATGCCATTTAACCCCCAGGCCCCAACCATGCGCGGTTGGGGTGTACTTTTGCCCATGCCGGGGACCTCAGTCTCCCCGTTTTTTTCCTACCACACCACACAGGTGCCTCGACGTCCCCATTCAAGCCTTCCTGCCGCTTTGGGCTGCCCTCCTTTGGCACGAAACACTTTGTGCACATGAACCAGGGATGCCCAGGATTCCTTGGGACCCATGCATGCATGGTTGGGAGTCACTTTTGCCTGTAGGGGGAACCTCAGTCATGACGTCTTTTTGTCCTTCCATATCACAAAGTTGCCTTCACTTCCAATTGAAGGCTTACTGCCACTTGGAGCTGCCACCTTTGGGAGTGAGACACTCTGTGGGTGTCAAGCAGGGACGCCCAGGATCCCCGGGGCCATGCACATGCACGGTTGGGTGCACTTTTGCACTTTGCGGGTACCTTTGCTGCTCCGCTTTTTTTTTTTCCTTCCAAAACACACAAGGGCCCCAAACTTATATTTCAAGCTTTCCTGTCGCTTTAGATTGCCCCCTGTGGGTCTGAGAGGCTCCGTGGACATGAACAAGGGATGCCTAGGATCCCGAGGGCCCCGCACATGCGCGGTTTGGAGGCAGTTTCTCCCATGTGGGGGAATTCTGTTGCGCCTTTTTTTTTTTTTCCTTCCACACCACACAGGTGCCTCTACCTCCTGTTTCAAGGATTCCAGCCACTTTAGGCGGCACCATGTGGGTCCCAGCCACTCCGTGGGCATGCACCAGGGATGTTCGCCATACCCTATGCCCCACACATGCGCAGTGGGGAGACACTTTCGCCCGTGGGGTGGGAACTCTGCCTCATCGTTTGTTTTTTCCTTCCACAACATGTGCGTCCACCTCCTCTTGGAAGCCTTCCTGCCGCCATGGGCTGGCCCTTGTGGGCCCGAGGCACTCCTTGATTTTGAACCAGGGACCCCCAGTGTCCCCTGGGCCCCACGCATGCTCGGTGGGGAGGATCTTTCATCTAGGGGGGACGTTGGATTCGCCATTTGTCTTTTCCTTCCACAACACAGGTGACTCCACCTACCCTTCAAGTTTTCCTGATGCCTTGGGCTGACTCCGTTGGCCCAAGCCGCTCCATGGGTGCTACCAAGGGATGCCCGTGGTACCTTGTGTCCCACGAATGCACTGTTGGAAGGTACTATTGCCCGTGAGGGAGATCTCTGCTGCGAAGTATTTTTTCCTTACACTCCACACAGGTGTGTCTGCCTCCCCATTCAAGCTTTCAGGACGCTTTGGGCTGTCCCCCTTTGGCCTGATACGCTTTGTGGGCATGAACCAGGGAAGCCCATGTTCCCCAGGGCCCTGTGCATGTGTGGTTGGGAGGAACTTTGGCCCGTTGGGGTACCTGTGTGGCACCGTTTTTTTTTTTCTTCCAAACCACACATGCCTCGAACTCCCCTTTCAAGCCTTTCTACCGCTTTGTATTGTCCCCTATAGGCCCGAGGTGATCCGTGCACGTGAACCAGGGATGCCCAGGATTCCCTGGGACCTGAGCATGCGTGACTGGGAATCAGTTTCACCCATGGGGTGATCTCTGCCGCAACTTTTTTTGTCCTTCCATACCACACAGGTGCCTCGACTTCCTCTTTGAAGACTTATTACCTCTTTGAGCTTCCGTTCATGGGCTTGAGACACCCTGTAAGTGTGAAGGAAGGATGCACAGGATCTCCTGGTTCCCACACATGCATGCTTGGGAGGCACTTTCCTCTTTGGGGGGACCTCTGTTACGCCATTTTGTTTTCTTTCCACAAAAAACAGGTGCCTAGATCTCCCATTTCAAGTCTTCCTGCCAGTTTGAGCTGCCCCCCATGGGCCCGAGTCACTCCATGCGCAAAAACCAGGGATGCCTAAGACGGCCTGGTACCCTCGCATGAACAATCAGAGGCACTTTCGCTCTTGGGGGGGACCTATGCCCTGCCGTGTTTCTTTCCTTTCAAACCACAAAAGTGCCTTGACTTCACCTTTCAAGCTTTCCTGCCGCTTTGGGCTGTACCCTGTGGCCGCAAGACCGCTCCGTGGTCATGAAACATTGAAGTGCAGTATCCCCTGGGCCCTGGGCATCGTCAGTAGGGAGCACTTTTGCCTGTGGGGAGACTTTTGCCATGCCATTTTTTTTCCTTCCACACCACACACCACACACAGCCTCCCTTTTCAAGCTTTCTTGCAGCTTTGGGCTACACCACGTTCGCCTGAGACCCGCCGTGGGCATGTACCAGGGTCACACAGGAAAAAATGGGCCCCATGCATGAACAATTGGAAGGCACATTCACCCGTGGTGGGACCTCTGCCGCGCTGTATTTACTGCCTTCCACACCACACAGGTGCCTCAACCTTCCATTTCAAGCCTTCTTGCCACTTTTGGCTTCCTCCCGTGAGCCCAAGATGCTCCGTGGGCATGAACCAGGGTATCCCAGGATTCCCTGCACCTTGCACTTGTGCAGTTGGGAGGCACTTTTGCCCATGCGGGGACCTCTGCCATGATGTATTTTGTTCCTTCCATACCACACAGATTCCTCGACCTCCCTTTTCAAGCTTTCCTGCTGTTTTGGGCTGCCCCTGTGGGCTTGAGATGCTCTGTGGGTGCGAACAAGGGACTCCAAGGATCCCGTGGGCACCACACATGTGCATTTGGGAGGAAATTTTGCCTGTGGGTGGGACCTTCCGGAGCTCATTTTTTTTCCTTTCACCACCACACAAGTGCCTTGATCTCTGCTTTGAAGCCTTCCTGCCCCTTTGTGCTGCCCCACTTGGGCCCGAGACCTTCCGTGGGAGTGAACCAGAGATGCCCAGAATCCCCTAAGCCCAGCGCATGCGCGGTGGGGAGGCACTTTCTCCTGCTGGGGGGGACCTCTGCATGGCCATTTGTTGTTTCCTTCCACAACACAGGTGCCTCCACTTCCTCTTTCAAGCCTTCCAGCGGCCTTGAGCTGGCCCCCTTGGGCCCAAGGCACTCCATGGGAATGAATCAGGGATGCCCATGGTCCTTGGGCCATGCGCATGCACAGTAGGGGGGCATTTTCTCCCGTGAGGTGGACTTCTGCCTCACCATTTGTGTTTTCCTCCACGACATGGGGGCCTCTACCTCTCCTTTCAAGACTTTTTGCCACCCTGGGCTACCCCCATGGGCCCAAGGCGCTCCATGGGTGTGAACCAGGGACACTCAGGGTCTCCTGGGCCCCATGCATGAGCGTTCTGGAGGTACTTTCTTCCGTAGGGCGGTACTTCTGCTTCATCGTTTGTGTTTTCCTTCCACAACACACTTGCCTCTACCTCTCCTTTCAAGCTTTCCTGCCGCCTTGGGTTGGCCCCCGTGGCCCTGAGATGCTCTGCAGGCATGAAACTGGGATGCCCAGGATTCCCAGGGTCTCATGCATGAGCTGGTGGGAGGCATTTTCGCCCGTGGGGGAAACCTCTGCTGTGCCATTTTTTTCCTTCAGCACAACACAGGTCAATCGACCTCCACTTTCATGGTTTCTTGTTGCTTTAGCCTGCTCCCCGTGGGCCTGAGACGCTACAGGGGCATGAAGGACAGATGCCCAGGATACCCTGAGCCCCAAGCATGCGTGTTTGGGGGCAGTTTAGACCGAGCCTGTGATCTCTACTGAGCCATTTTTATTTCCTTCTACTCCACATTGGTGCCTCAAACCCCTTTGAAGGCTTCCTGCCATTTTTGGCTGCCCCCAGTGGGCCAGAAACACTCCATTGGTGGCAATCAGGGACACTCAGGATTCCCTCTGTCCCACGCATGCACGGTTGGGAGGACTTTCACCCGTTGGGGACCTCTGCCATGCCTTTTTTTTTCCTTCCACACCACACTAATGCCAAGACCTGCCCATTCAAGCATTCCTGCCACTTTGGGGTGCCCACCTTTGGCAAGATATGCTTTGTGGGCATGGATCAGGGAAGCCCAGGATCTCCACGTCCCCACGCATGCATGCTTAGGCAACACTTTCGCCCACTGGGGGACCTCTGTCACGCCATTTTTTTTCCCTTCGACACCACACAGATGCCTCGACCTCCCGTTTAACTCCTTCCTGCCGCTTTGGGTTGCCCCCTGTGGGCCTGAGATGCTCCTTGGCCATGAACCAAGGACACCCAGGATTCCCTGCGACTCCCGCATACACGGTGGGGAGTCACTTTCGCCCGTGGAAGGACCTCTGCCGCGTTGATGTTTTTTTCCTCCCACAACACACAGGGTCTCGACCTCCCCTCAAGCATTCCTGCCATCTTGGGCTGCCCCCCACTTGGGTGCAAGACGCTTCGCGGGCTTGAATCAGGGAAGCCCAGGATCCCATGGGCCCCGCGCATGTGCAGTTGGTGGGACTTTTTCCCGGAGGGGGAACTTCTGAACCTCCGTTTTTTTTTTCCTTCAATATCACACAGGTGCCTTGAATTCCCATTTCAAGCTTTACTTCCACTTTGATTTTTCCCAGTGGACCTGAGACACTCCGTGAATACAAAGCAGGGAGACACAAGATGCCCTGGGCCCAGTGAATGTGCTGTTGGGAGGCACTTTCTTCCGTGGCGGGACCTCTGTCGCAGCGTTTTTGTTTTTTTTTTTTCTTTCACACCACACAAGTGCCTCAGCCTCCCGTTTCAAGACTTAATGCCGCTTTGGGCTGCCTCCTGTGAAACCAAGACAGCTGAGCGTGCCAACTGGGGAAGCCCAGGATCCTCTGGGCCCATGCATGCATGGTTGGGGGCTATGTCCCTCGTGGGGAGGACCTCTGCTGTGCCTTTTTTTTCTTCCAAACCACACATGTCCCTCTACCTCCAGTTCAACGCCTTCCTGCTGCTTTGGCCTTCCCCCCATGTCCCCAAGATGCTCCATGGGTGTGAAACAAGGATGCCCAGGATCCCCAGGGCCCTGTGCTTGTGCAGTTAGGAGGCATTATTGCCTTTAGGGAGGACCTATGACACGCCATATTTTTTTCCTTCCACAGCACTCAAGTGCCTCAGCCTCCAATTTCAAGCCTTCCTGCCGCTTTGCGCTGCCCCCTGTGGGCCCGAGACGCTCTGCAGCCATGAACCCAGAGGCTCCCAAGACCACCTGGGACCCACACATGCATGGGCGAGAGGCACATTTGCCTTTTGTGGGACCTATGCTGTGTCATTTTTTTTTTTTCCTTCCACAACACACAGGTGCTTTGACCTCCACTTTAAAATCTTCCTGTCGCTTTGGGCAGCCCCTTGTGGGCCCAAGACACTCTGGTTGCATGAACCAGGGATGCCAAGGATGCCCTGGACCCCTCACATGCTCCTTTGGGAGACTCTTTCGCCTGTGGTGTGGATCTTGGTCTTGCATTTTTTTGTCCTTCCACACCACATAGGTGCCTCAACCACCCCTTTAAAGACTTCCTGCCACTTTTGGCTGCTCCCTGTCGGCCTGAGGCCCTGCATGGGCATGAAGCGGGGATGCCCAGGATCCCCTGAGCCAGGTGCATATGTGGTTGAGAGTCACCTTCATCCGTGGGGGAGACCTCTGCCGCGCCGCTTTTTTCTTTTCACACCACACAGGTGATTCGACCTCCCCTTTCAAGCCTTCCTGCCGCTTTCGGCTGCCCCCTGTCCACCTGAAATCCTTCATTCGCGTGAACCAGGGATACCCAGGATCCCCTGGACCCCAAGTGTTTGAGGTTAAGTGGCACTTTCGTCTTTGGACGGGACCTCTGCCATGCCATTTTTTTTTTTTCCTTCCACAGCACTCAGGTGCCTCGACCTGCAATTTCAAGCCTTCCTGCCTCTTTGAGCTGCCCCCAGCGGGCTTGGGACGCTCTGTGTGCAAGAACCAGGGATGCGTAGGATGACATAGGACCCTCGCATGCGCAGGTGGGAGGCACTTTCGCCCTTGGAGGGGACCTCTGCTGCGCCATGTTTTTTTTCCTTTCAAACCACAAAAGTGTCTCGACCTCCCCTTTCAAGGCTTCCTGCCACTTTGGGATGCCCACCATGGTCTCAAGACACTGCGTGGGTATGAAACAGGCAGGCCTATTATCCTCTGGGCCCAATACTAGCACGGTTGGGGGTACTTTTGCCCAGTGGGGGGACCTCTGCAGTGCCATTTTTTTTTTCCTTCCACACCACGCAAGTGCCTCGACCTCCCCATTCAGGCCTTCCTGCTGATTTGGGCTGCCCCTTCTTGGCTGGATATGCTTTGTGGACATGAACCAGGGAAGTTCAGGGCCCTCAGTTACCAGTGCATGCATGGTTGGGAGGCACTTTCACTTGTTGGGGGAGATATGCACTGCTGTATTTTTTTCCTTCCTCTCCACACAGGTGCCTCGATTTCCCCTTTCATGCCTTCCTGCCGCTTTGGGCTGCCCCTGGTGGACCTGAGATGCTTTGTGGTCATGAACCAATGATGCCTGGTATCCCCTGGGCCACACGCATGCGCAGTTCGGTGGCAATTTCTCCCCTGGTTGTACCTCTGCTGCACCGTTTTTTTGCCTTCCACTCCACACAGGTGCCTCGACCTCCCCTTTCAAGGCTTTTACAGCATTGGGCTGCTGCTGGCCGTCCTGAAACATGCCGTGCTTGTGAACAAGTGACTTCCAGGATCCCATGGGTCCCATGCATGCGTGGTGGCGAGGCACTTTTGCCCGTTTGCTGGGACGTCTGCCTCGCCATTTGTTTTTTCCTTCCACATCACAGGTGCCTCCACATCCTCTTTCAAGCCTTCTTGCCTCCTTGGGCTGGCCCCCATGGGCCTGAGGTGCTCCCTGTTTGTGAAACAGGGACCCCCAGCGTCCCCTGGGACTCAGGTGCAGAGGGGAGCTCTTTCGACCATTGTGGAGGGCCTCTGATTTGCCCTTTGTGCTTTCCTTCCACCACAAAGGTGACTAAACCTCCCCTTTCAAGAGTTCCTGTGGGCTCATGCTGACCCCGTGGGCCCGAGCCACTCCATGCGTGCTAACCAGGGATGTCCAGGGTCCCCTTGGCCTTGTGTATTTGCAGTGGGGAGGCACGTCCACCCATTGTGAGGGACTTCTGTGATACCGTTTGTATTTTTCTTCCATAACACAGATGTCTCCATCTTCCCTTTAAAGGCTTCCTGCCACCTTGGGCTGGACCTGAGGCATTCCTTGGGCATGGACCAGGGATGCTGAGAGTCCCCTGGGCCCTGTGCATGCGTGGTGGGGAGGCACTTTTGCCCGTGTGGGGATGAACTCTGCCTCGCCATTTGTGTTTTCCTTTCACAACACTGGAGCCTGCACCTTCACTTTCAAGCCTTCCTGCCACGTTGAACTGGCCCCCGTGTGCCAAGGCACTCCGTAGGTGAGCACCTGGGACACCCAGAATCCTCAGGACTTCGGACATGTGGGGTTAGGAGGCACTTTCGACCCTGGGGGAACTCTGCTGTGCCTTTTTTTTTTTCTTCTTCACCACACAGGTGCCTCGACCTCCCTTTCCAAGGCTTCCTGCCTCTTTGGGCTGCCCCTGTGGGCCCAAGACTCTCCGTGGGCATGAACCAAAGATGCACAGGAACCTCTGGGCCCTGTGTATTTGCGATTGGGATGCACTTACGTCTGTAGGGGCACATTTGCCAAGCCATATTTTTTTCCTTCCACACTGCACAGGTGCCTTGACTTCGGTATTCAAGCCTTCCTGCCACTTTTGGCTTCCCCACGTGGGCCTGAGATGCTCTGTGGTTGTGAACAAGGGATGCCCAGGATCCCATGGGCCTTGTGCATGTGTGGTTGGGAGGCAGTTTGTCCTGTTGGGGGAACTTCTGCCATGCCATTTTATTTTTATTTTTTTTCACACCACACAGGTGCTTCAACCTCCCCTTTCCATTCTTCCTTCTGCTTTCGGCTGCTCCCCGTGGGCCCGAGACTCTGAGTGGGTGTGAACTAGGGACACCCAGGAACCCCTGGGTCCCACGCATGCGCGATTGCATGGGACTTTTGCCTGTGGCTGGGACCTTGGCCGCGCCATTTTTTGTTTTCCTTTCACCACCACACAATGCCTTGACCCCCATTATCAAGCATTTCTGCCCGTTTACCCTGATCCCTGTGGGCCTGAGACTCCCTGTGGGCATGAACCAGGGTAACACAGGATCCCCTGGGTCCCGTGTATCCTCGGTTGGTAGGCAGTTTCACCCGTGCTCGGACCTCTTCCACGCCAGATTTTTTTCCTTCCATACCACACAGATGCCTCGACTTCCGCTTTCTAGCCTTACTTCCACTTTGATCTGACCCCGTGGGCCTGAAACACTCCGGCCTGAAACACTCCATAAGTGCGAAACAGTGACACACAGGATCCCCTGGGCCCCAAGAATGAGCAATTGAGAGGCACTTTCTCCTGTAGACGGACCTCTGCCGCGGCGTTTTTTTTTCTTTCATAAGACACAAGGGCTTCAACCTCCCTTTCAAGATTTCCTGCCACTTCGGGCTGCCCCTCTTGGGCCTCAAATGCTCCAAGCATGCCAAGTAGGGAAGCCCAGGATCCCCTTGGCCCCGCGCATACACGGTTGGGGACCATTTTGCCTGTGGGAAGGACTTCTGCTGTGCCTTTTTTTTACCTTCCACACCACACAGGTGCCTCAGTCTCCCCTTTGAAGAATTCCTGCTGCTTTAGGCTGCCCCGAATATCCCCAAGATGCTCTGTGGTGTGAAGTAAGGATGTCCAGGATCCCCAGGGCCCTGTGCACGCCCAGTTAGGAGGCACTTTTGCCTTTAGGAAGTACCTATGGTGTCCCATTTTTTTTCCTTCCACAACACTCAGGTGCCTCGACTTCCAAATTCTAGTCTTCCTGCCGATTTGAGCTTCCCACTGTGGGCCCAAGGCACTCTGTAGGCTCAAACCAGGGATGCCCAGGATCCCCTGGGCCCCACACATGCACGGTTGAGGGGCACATTTGCATTTGGTGGGGAGATATGCCACGTCATTTTTTTTTTCCTTCCAAAAAACACAGGTGCCTCAACCTCCACTTTAAAACCTTCCTGCCATTTTGGGCAGCCCCTCGTGGGCCCGAGACACTTGGGTGCATGAACCAGTGGCCCAGGATGCCCTGGGTCCTGCACATGCTCGTTTGGGAAGCACTTTTGCCCGTGGAGCGGACCTCGGCCATGCCATTTTTTTGTCCTTCCACACGACATAAGTGTCTCAACCTCCCCTTTCAAACCTTCCTGCCGCTTTAGGATGCCCCGCGTGGGCCAGAGATGCTCCATGGGCATGAACCAAGTATGCCCGGGATCACCTGGGCCCGTGCATGCGTGGTTGGGAGCACTATCGCCCGTGGTGGGGACCTCTGCCACACCGTTTTTCTTTTCCTTCCACACCACACAGATGATTCGATCTCCCATTTCAAGCCATCCTTCCGCTTTGGGATGCCCCCCGTGGACCTGAGACACTCTGTGGGTGCGAAAAAGGGAAGCCCAGGATTCCGTGGGCCCTGCAAATGTGCAGTTGGGAGACACTTTCTCCCGTGGGCTGGACTTCTGCCAAGTGTTTTTTTTTTTTTCCTTCTACACCACACAGTTGCCTGGACCTCCTATTTCAACATTACCTGCTGCTTTGGGGTCCCCAATGTGGGCCCGAGACGCTCCATGGGCGTAAACCACAGAGGCCCAGGATCCCCCATGCTCCACGCATGTTCGATTGGGAGGCATTTTTACCTGTGGGGGTGACCTCGGCCGCTCCTTTTTCCTTTTACTTTCACCACCAAACATATGCCATGACCTTCGTTTCAAGACTTCCTGACGCTTTGGGCTGCTCCACTTGGGCCCGAGACGCTATATGGGCATGAATCAGGGATGCCCAGGATCCCCTGGGCCCCAAGCATGTGCGATGGGGAGGCTCTTTCAACTCTGATTCGCCATTTGTGTTTTCCTTCCACAACACAGATGCCTCCACCTCATGTTTCACCTCTTCCTGCAGCCTTGGCCTGGGTCCCGTGGGCCCAAGGCACCCTTTGGGCATGGATCAGGGACGCCGAGAGACCCTTGGGCCCCGTACAGGTGTGCTGGGGAGGCACTCTCGCCCGTATGCGGGGAACTCTGCCTCGCCATTTGTGTTTCCTTTCAGAACATTGGAGCCTTCACCTCCTCTTTCAAGCCTTCCTTTTCTCCTTTGGCTGGACCCCATGGGCCGAGGTGCTCCTTGGGTGACAAACTGGGATGCCCAGATCCCCAGGGCTCCATGCAGGTGTGGTTGGGTGGCACTTTCACCCGTGGGGGAGCTCTGCTGAGTCTTTTTTTTTCTTCCTCACCACACAGGTTCCTCCAGCACCCCTTTCAAGATTCCTGGTGCTTTGGGCTGCCCCCCTTGGGCCCGAGATGCCCCATGGGCATGAATCAAGGAACTCCAGGATCCTCTGAGGCCCATGCATGTGCAGTTGATAGGCACTCTTGACTATGTGGGGGACCTCAGCCACTCCTTTTCTTTTTCCTTCCGCACCAAATAGGTGCCTCAACCTCCCCTTTCAAACCTTCCTGCCGCTTTAGTCTCCCACCCGTGGGCCTGAGTCTCTCCATGGGCATGAACCAGGGATGCCCAGGATCCCCTTGGACCCATGCGTGCACAGTGGAGAGGTACTTTCTCCCGTGGGTGGGACCTGTGTTGCGCCATTTTTTTTTCCTTCCATGCCACACAGGTGATTCGACCTCCCTTTTCAAGCCTTCCTGCCATTTTGGGCTGTCTCCCGTGGGCCTGATATGCTCCATGGGCATGAATGAGGGACGCACAGGATCGCCTGGGACCCACACATGCACGGCTGAGAGGTACCTTCGTCTTTGGGGTTGACCTCTGCCATGCCATTTTATTATACTTCCACAAAAAACAGGTGCCTCGACCTCCCATTTCAAGCCTTCCTACCATTTTGAGCTGCACCCTGTGGGCCTAAGATGCTCCGTATGCAAGAACCAGGGACACCGAAGATCCTCTGGGACCTTCACATGTGCAGTTGGGTGGCACTTTGACCCTTGTGGGGGACCTCTGCCATGCCGTGTTTTTTCCTTTCAAACCACAAAAGTGACTCGACCTCCCGTTTCAAGCCTTCCTGACACTTTGGGCTGTCCCCCTTGGGCCAGAGATGCTCCATGGGCTTGAAACAGGGATGCCCAGTGTCCCTTTGGCACTGCGCATGTGTGGTTGGGAAACAATTTTGTCCCTGCGGGGGACGTCTGCCATGCCGTTTTTTGTTCCTTGCACACCACGCAGCTGCCTCGACCTCCCCATTCAAGCCTTCCTCCCTCTTTGGTTTGCCCCCCCCCTTTGGCCCGATACGCTTGGTGGGCATGAAACAGGGTAGGCGGTAGGCCAGGATTTCCAGGGCCCAACGCATGAATGATTGAGAGGCACTTTTTCCTGTCGGGGGACCTCTGCTGCACCGTTTCTTTTTTTCTTTTCCTTCCACACCACCAGATACCTCGACCTCTCATTTCAATCCTTCCTGCCACTTTGGGTTGCCCAGTGTGGGCCCAAGATGCTCCATGCACGTGAGCCAGGGATGCCTAGGATTCCCCAAGATGCTTTGTGGACATGAAACAGGGATGCCCAGTATCCCCTGGGCACCACGCATGCGCAGTTGGGAAGTAATTTTGCCCATGCGGGTCCTCTGCCATGCCATTTTTTGTTCCTTCCACACCACGCAGTTGCCTCGGCCTCCCCATTCAAGCCTTCCTGCCACTTTGGGTTGCCCCACTTTGGCCCGATACGCTTGGTGGGAATGAACCAGGGAGGCCCAAGATCCCCAGGGCCACACACATGCGTGGTTGAGAGGTGCTTTCACCCGTTGGGGGACCTCTGCTGCATCTTTTTTTTTTCCTTACACACCACACAGGTCTCTCGACCTCCAATTCAAGACTTCCTGCCACTTGGGGCTACCCCTTGTGGGTATGAGACACTCTATGGGCATGAACCACGGATGACCAGAATCCCTTGGGCCCTGGGCATGCGCGGTTGAGAGGCAGTGTTTCCCGTTGAGGGGACTTCTGCCGCGCCGTTTTGTTTTTCTTTGCACACCACACAGGTGCCTCGACCTCTACTTTCAAGTCTTCCTTCTTCTTTGGGCTTTCCGTGTGGGCTTGAGACGCCCTGTGGACATGAACCAGGAATACCTTGTATGACCTGCACACCGCGCATGCGCAGTTGGCATGCACTTTTGCCCGTGGGGGAATTTCTGCTGCACCATTTTTTTTCCTTCCACACCACAGAGGTGCGGTGCCTCAACGTCCTCTTTCAAGCCTTCCTGCCACTTTCGGCTACCCACCCTATATGGTCCGTGGGCATGAATGAGGGAACCCCAGAATCCTTTGGCACCCGCGCATGCATGGTTGATAGACAGATTTGCCTGTGGTGGGGATCTCAGCAGCGAATTTTTTTGCTTCCACACCACATAGGTGTCTCGACCTCCCCTTTCAAGCCTTCCTGCTACTTTAGGATTCTCTCCGTGGGCCCAAGACTCTCTGTGGCATGAACCACTGATGACCAGGATCCCCTGTGCTCCAGGCATGTGAGGGTGGGAGGCACTTACGCCAGAGGTGTGGGGACCTTGTTGGCACTGTATTTTGTCTTTTCACACCACACAGGTGCCTCTACCTCCCAATTCAAGCCTTCCTGCCGCTTTAGGCTGGCCCCCATGGGCCCAAGTCACTCCATAGACATGAACGAGGGAAACCCAGGATCCCCTAGGCCCCACGCATGCAAAGTTGGGAGGCACTTTCTTCCATGGGGGGGACCTCTGCAACGCCGTATTTTTTTTCCTTCCACACCACACAGGTGCCTAGACCTCCCCACTGAAGCTGTCCTGCCGCTTTGGGTTGCCACACGTGGGCCTGAGGTGCTCTGTCACATTAAGCAGGGATGCCCAGGATCCCCTGAACCTGGCGCTTGCGGGGTTGGGAGGCATTTGCACCTGTACGGGGAAGTCTCTCCCGTGCCATTTTTTCCCTACTGCTTCTTACGGGTGACTAGACCTCCCCTTTCAAGATTTCCTACCGTTTTTGGCTGCCCCCCTAGGGCTCGAGACCTTCGTGGTGCCAACCAGGGAAGCCTAGGATTCACTGAGCCCCATGCATGCACGCTTGTGAGACACTGTTTCCTGTGTGGGCACCTCTGCCACGCCTTTTTTTTCCTTCCATACCACACGGATTCTTCGACTTACTTTTTCAAGTCTTACTTCCGTTTTGATCTGCCTGCCATGTGCCTGAGACACTCTGTGAATGCAAAGTAGGGACTCGCAGGATCACCTGTGTCCCGTGAATGAGCGGTTGGGAGGCACTTTCTCCCTTGGAGGGACCTCTGCAACAGCGTTTTTTTTTTTTCCCTTTCACACTACACAAGTGCCTCAACCTCCCATTTCAAGCCTTTCTGTCTCTTTGGGCTACCCCCTTGGGCCCGAGATGTTCCATGGGCATTATCTAGGGACACCCAGGATACCCTGGGCCCAGCGCATGCACGGTTGGGAGGCACTTTCGCTTGTGGGCGGGACCTCTGCTGCACCATTTGCTTTTTCTTCCTCACCACTCAGGTGACTCGACCTCCCCTTTCAAGCCTTCCTGACACTTTGGGCTGTCCTGGGTGTCCCCAAGATGCTCCATGGTCACGGAGCAGGGAAGCTGAGTATCCCCTGGGCCCTGTGCATGCGCGATTGGGAGGTAATTTCCCCCGTGGGGGGACATCTGCCCTGGAGGGATTTTTTGCCTTCCTCATCACACAGGTGACTCAACATTCCATTTCAAGGATTTCTGCCTTTGGGCTGAACCAGGTACTCGCTGGAACCCTTGGGCCCCAGGCATGCGCGGTTGGGAGGCACTTTCGCCCGTGGAGGGATCTCGGCTGCTCCATATGTTTTTAATTCTACACAACACAAGTGCCTCGACCTTCCCTTTCAAGTCTTCCTGCTGCTTTGGGCTGCCCCCCTTGTGCCCCAGATGCTCTGTGAGCATGAAACACGGAAGTCCAGGATTCCCTGTGCCTCCCACCAACGTGGTTGGGAGGCACTATCGCCCGTGAGCGGTACCTCTGTGTGCCATTTTCTTTTCATTCCTAACCACACAGTTGCATCGACCTCCCCTTTCAAGCCTCCCTGTCGCTTTGGGCTGCCCTCCATGGGCCCGAGATGCTCTGTGGGAGTGAACCAGGAATTCCCAGGAAACCCGGGGCCCCATGCATGCATGGCTGGAAGGCATTTTCGCCTGTGGGGAGGAGTCTGCCCTGCCATATTTATTTCCTTCCACACAACATATGTGCCTCGACCTTCCCTTTCAAGACTTCCTGCCTCTTTGGGCTGCCCCCCGTGGGCCAGAGACACTCCGTGGGCATGAACCAGGGATGCCCAGGATCCCCTGGGCCCCACACCTGCTCGTTTGGGAGGCCCTTTCGCCCATGGGGGGACCTCTACGGTGCCGTATTTTTTCCTTTCCACCAAACAAGTTCCTCAGCCTCCGCTTTGAAGAATTCCTTTCGCTTTTGACTGCCCCCCATGGGTATAAGACCCCCTGTGGGCATTAACCAGGGAGGCCCAGGATCCCCTGCACCCTGCACATGCATGGCTGGGAGGCACTTTCACCCATGGGGGACCACTGCCATGCCATAATTTTTTCTTTCCACACTACACAGGTGCCTCGACCTCCCATTTCATGCCTTCCTGCCACATTGGGCTTCCCCCCATGTCCAGATGATGCTCTCTGGGTATGTAACAGGGACACCCAGGTTATCCAGGGCCTGGTGCATGCACAGTTAGGAGGCACTTTCGCCTTTAGGGAGGATCTATGTTGCACATCCTTGGTTCGTGCACCCAGAGCATCTCAGCACAAAGAAGCAGAAAAATTTGAAAAGGTAGGTCGAGGCACCTTTGTGTTGTGGAATAAAAAAAATGAGGAAGCTTAGGTCCTTAATGAAGGTGAATGTCCATTGCACCCCCTCATGTGTGGGGCCCTGGGTATCCTGGGCGCCTCTCGTTCATGCCTACAGAGCCTCTCAGGCCCACAGAGAGCAGCCCAAAACCGTAGGAAGTCTTGAAATATGATTTCAAGGCACCTTAGTGTTGTGAAAGAAAAAAACTGATGGAAAATGCCTCCAACCACACATGCATGGGGTCCTGGGGATCATGGGCTTCCCTGTTTCTCACCCACAGAGCATCCTGGGGACATGGGGGGAAGCCCAAAGCAGCAGGAAGGCTTCAAATGGGAGGTAGAGCCACCTGTGTGCTGTGGAAGGAAAAAAAAAAGGCACAGCCGAGGTCCTCCCCACAGGGAAAATATCCCGCAACCATGCATGCACAAGGCCCAGGGGATTGTGGGCTTCCCTGGCTTGCTCCCTTGGATCATCTCAGGATCACGGGGGGCAGCCCAAAGCAGCATGAATGCTTGAAAGCGGAGGTCGAGGTACTTGTGTGGTGTGAAAGGGAAAAAAAAACACCCCGGCAGAGGTCCTGCCAGCAGAGAAAGTGCCTTCAAACCTCTCATTCGCGGGACCCAGGGAATCCTGCATCTCCCTGCTTCACTTTCAAGGAGTGTCTCAGGCCCACAGGGAGCAAATCAAAGCAGAAGTAAGGCTTGAAAAGGGAAATCGAGGCACTTGTGTGGTATGGAAAGAAAAAACTGGCGCGGCAGAGGTCCTCCCCAACGGGCGAAAGTGCCTCCCAACCACGCATGTGCAGGGCCCCTGTGATCCTTGGCATTTATGGTTCACACACACGGTGCATCTCAGGCACACGGCGGGAAGCCCAAATAAGCAGGAATGCTTGAAATGGGAAGTTGAGGCACCTGTGTGGTGTGGAAGTAAAACAAAACGGTGCAGCATAGGTCACCCCATGGGCGAAAGTGCCTCCCAACTGCACATGAGTGGGCCCCAGTGGAAACTGAGAGGCCCTGCTTTGTGCCCACGGAGCCTCTGAGGCCCACTCGGGAAAGCCCAAAGAGGCAGGAAGGCTTGAAAAGGGAGGTCGAGTCACCTGTTTGGTGAAGAAGGAAAAGAAAATTGCGTGGCAAAGGTCTCGCCCACGGGTGAAGGTGCCTCCCAACTGCACATGTGCATTGCCAACAGGATTCTGGGATCCCTGCTTCACACTGACAGAGTGTCTCAGGTCCACTGAGGGCAGCCCAAAGCAGCAGGAAAGCTTGAAAATGGAGGTCGAGGCATGTGTGGTGGTGAAAGGAAAAATAAACTGCACAGCAGAGGTCCCCCCCACAAGCAAGAATGCCTCCCAATTGCACATGCGTGGGTCCCAGGCGATCCTGGTCTTCCCTGTTTCACAACCTTGCAGAGTCTCTTGTGCACGGGGGGCAGCAAAAACCAGCAGGAAGGCTGAAATGGGAGGTCAAGGCACTTGTGTGGTGTGAAAAAGAAAACGGCGCAGCTGAAGTACCCCCCCCAAGGGAGAAACTGCCTCCCAACCGCATATGCTCATGGCCCACTGGATCCTGGGCATCGCTTGTTCACAACCCTGGGGCGTCTGGGGCCCACAGAAGCCAACCTAAAGTGGATGGAAGTCTTGAAAGTGGTGGTCAAGTCACCTCTGTGGTGTGGAATGAACAAAATACGGCGTGGCAGAGTTACCACACTGGGAAAAGTGTCTCCCAACCGTGCATGTATGCATCATGGAGGATACTGGGCATCCCTGTTTCATGCCCACAGAGCAGCTCATGCCCATGGAGGGCAGCTCGATGCAGCAGGAAAGCTTGAAAATTGAGATAGAGACACCTGTGCAGTGGAAAGGAAAAAAAATGGCACAGCAGAGGACCCCCACGGGCGAATGTGCCTTCCAACAGAGCATGCACAGGCTCCAGGGTATCCTGGGTGTCCCTAGTTTGCATCCATGGAAATTCTTGGGCCCACAATTGGCAGCCCAAACCAGCAGGAAGGCTTGAAATGCGAGGTCAAGGCACCTGCTTGTTGTGGAAGGCAAACAAAATTACGTGACAGAGGTCCCCTTGAAAGACGAAAGAGCCACTCAGTCTCGCATGCCTGTGTCTGAGGGGATCCTGGACATCCCTGATTCACACCTATGGAGCGTTTCAGGCACACAGGGAGCAGCCCAAAGCGACAGGAATGCTTGACATAGGAGGTCAAGTCACCCGTGTGGTGTGGAAGGAAAAAAATGTCTCGGCAGAGGTCTTCCCCCACGAACGAAAGTGCCTCCCGACTGCAAATGCATGGGGCCCAAGGGATCCTGGACATCCCTGATTCATGCCCATGGGGTGCCTCGGGCCCATGAGCAGCAGCCTAAAGGGGCAGGAAAACTTGAATGGGAAGGTTGAGGCACCTGTGTGGTGTGGAAGGATAAAAAAATGTCGTGGCTGAGGTCACCCCCATGGGCGAAAGTGCCTTCCAAACGAGCATGTGTGGGCCCCAGGGCATCTGTGGCATCCCTGATTCATGCAACGAGAGCATCTTGGGCCCACAGAGGGATGCCCAAAGCGGCAAGAATGTTTGAAAGGGCAGGTTGAGGCATCTGTGTGTTGTGGAAGGAAAAAAAAAATGACATGGCATAGGTCCCCACCAATGGCGAAAGTTTCTCTCACACCCACATGCGTGGGGCCTAGGGGATCCCGGGCATCCCTGATTCATGCCTACAGAGCATCCTGCACCCACGGGGTCAGCCCAAATCGACAGGAAGCCTTGAAATTGGAGGTCGAGGCACCAGAGTGGTGTGGAAGGAAAAAAAATGGCACGGAATAGGTCTTCACTAAAGGAGAAAGCATGCACGGGGCCGAGAGGATCCTGAGCATCCCTGGTTCACACCCACACAGAATCTCGAGCCAACACGGGGGCAGCCCAAAGTGACAGGAATGCTTAAAAGGGGAGGTCGAGGCACCTCTGTGGTGAGGAAGGAAAAAAAAAAACTGTGTGGCAGATGCTGCCCGCAGGCTAAAGTGCCTCCCAACAGCCCATGTGCGGGGAACAGGGGACCATGGGCATCAATGGGTAGGACCCAGGGAAGAGCTTGGTCCCACGGGGTCAGAGAAAGGCAGCAGGAAGACTTGAAAGGGGAAGTGGAGTCGCCTGTGTTGTAGAAGGAAAACACAAATGGCGGCTCAGAGAGCTCCCCACCACAGGTGAAAGAGCCTCCCCACTGCACATGTGCGGGGACCAGGGGATACTGAGATTTCCTGATTTGCATCCACAGAGCTTCTGGGGACCACAGAGGACCAAAGCGGCAGGTAGGTTTGAAAGGGGAGGTCGAGGCAGAAGAGTGTTGTGGAAAGAGAAAAAAAGGAGGGGCAGAGATCCCCCCCAACCACTGGCGAAAGTGTCTCACAAACTACCATGCACAGGTCCCAGGGTACCATGTGTGTCTCCTGTTCTTGCACCGCAGGGGACTGCGCAAAGAGACAGGAATGTTTGAAAGGGGAGATCTTGGCACCAGTGTGTTGTGGAAGGAAAAAAAAATGACGCGGCATAAGTCCCCATGAAAGGTGAAAGTGGCTCTCACCCTTGCATGTGCGGGGCCCAGGGGATCCTAAGAGTCCCTGATTGGTGCCTACAGAGCATCTCAGGCCCACGGGAGGCAGCGCAGAATGGCAGGAATACTTGAATTGGGAGGTGTAGGCACCTGTGTGGTTAGAAAGGAAATAAAATGCCGCAGCAGAGGTCCCCCAGCGGGGGAAAGTGCCTCCCAACCTCTCATTTTCGTGGCCCAGGGGATCCTGCATGTCCCTGCTTCATATTCACGGAGTGTCTAATGCCCACCAGGGGCTGTTCAAAGCATAAGTAACTCTTGAAAGGGGAAGTCGAGGCACCTGTGTGGTATGGAGGGAAAAAAATGGCGTGGCAGAAGTCCCCCCACGGGCAACACTGCGTCCCAACTGCGAATGCGAGGGGCCCAGGGGATACTGGGCATCCCTATTTTGCACCCTCAAATCATCTCGGGCCCACGGAGGGCAGCCCAAAGCGGCAGGAATGCTTGAACAGGGAAGTCGAGGCACCTCTGTGGTTGGCAAGGAAAAACACACGGCGCGATAGGGTTTGCCCCAATGGCGAAAGTGCCTCCCAACAGCACCTGCCAGGGCCCCAGGGGATCCTAGGAGCGCCTCGGGCCCACGTGTGGCAGCTCAAAGCAGCAGGAAGGTTTGAAATCGGAGGCCAAGTCACCCATTTGTTGTGGAAGGCAAACAAAATTGCGTGGCTGAGGTCCCCCTCAAAAAAAAGAGTGCCTCTCAACTGCACATGCCTGGGGCCCAGGGGATCCTAAGAATTACTGCTTAGCACCCATGAAGCATCTCTGGCCCAAGTGGGGGCAGCTCAAGGCAGCAGGAATTCTAGAAACGGGAGGTCGAGGCCCCTGTGTGTTGTGGAAGGAAAAAAAAAATACGGAGCCCCAGAGGTCCCCCCAATGGGCGAAAGTGCCTCCAAATAGCGCATTCACTGCACCCAGGGGACTGTGGGCTTCCCTCCTTCAGGACCAGGGAGGGTCTGGGACCCAAGGGGGACAGCCCCAAGTGGCAGGAAGGCTTGAAAGGTGAGGTCCAGGCACCTGTGTGGTTTGAAGGGAAAAAAAATTGGCACGACAGAGGTGCCCCCCACAGGCGAACGTGCCTCGAAACACGCATGTGCGGGGACTAGGTGATCCTGGGCACCTCTGTTTGGCGCCCATGGAGAGTCTCGGGTCCACCAGCGGCAGCCCGAAGTGACAGGAATCCTTGAAATGGGAGTATGAGGCCCTTGTGTGTTGTGGAAGGAAAAAAAAAAAAAAACAATGCCGTCGCACAGGTCGCCCCACGGGCGAAAGTGCCTCCCAACTGTGCATGTGAGGGGCCTAGGGGATCCTGGGCGTCACTGCTTCACACGCACGGAGAGTCTGAGGCCCAGGGGGGGCAAGTCAAAGAGGCAGTAAGTCTTCAAAGGGGAAGTCAACGCACATGTGTGGTATGGAAGGACTAAAAAACGTCGCAGCAGAGGACCCCCTCACTGGCGAAAGTGACTCCCCACAGTGCATGCGAGGGACCCAGGGAATCCTTGGCATCCCTGGCTAATGCCCACGGAGCATCTCGGGCCCAGAGGGGGCAATACAAAGCAGCAGGTAGTCTTGAAAGTGGAGGTCGAAGCACCTGTGTATTGTGGAAGAAAGAAAATATGGCACCACAGATGTCCCCCTGAAGGGCAAAACTACCTCCCAACCGTGCATGCACAGGTCTCAGGTGATACTGGGTACTCCTGTTTCATGCCCAAGGAGCATCTTGGGGCCACGGGGGGCAGCACAATGCGGCACAGAGGCTTGAAAGGGGAGATCGAGGCACCTTTGTGGTTTGAAAGGAAAAAAATATGGCGTGGCAGAGGCCCCCCCAAGGGCGAACGTGCCTCACATCCATGCATTCGAAGGTCCCGGGGGATACTAGACTTCCCTCATTCTTTTGCATGAAGCATCTCGGGCCAATGGAGGGCAGTTCAAAGCTGCGGGAAGGCTTAAAATGTGAGGTCGAGGCACCTGTTGTGGAAGGAAAAAAAAATGGCGTGGCAGAGTCCCCCCAAAAGACGAAAGTACCTCTCAACCACACATGGTTGGGGCCCATGGGATCCTGGGCATCCCTGGTTCATGCCTATGGAGATTTTCAGGCCCACAGAGGCAACCCAAAGCAGCAGGAAGGCTTGAAAAGGGATTTCGAGTCGCCTGTGTGGTGTGGAAGGAAAATAAAACGGCTCTGCCAAAGTCCCCCCAATGGGCCAAAGTGCCTGCCAACCGTGCATGCTTGGGGCACAGGGGATCCTGGGCTTCTGTAATTCGTGCCCACAGGGCATCTCGGGCCCATGGGGAGAAACCCAAAGCAGCAGGAAGGCTTGAAAGAAGAGGTCGAGACACCTGTGTGGTGTGGAAGGAAAAAGAAACTGTGGCCGAGGTCACCCACAGAGGCATAAGTGCCTAACAACCTCGCATTCGGGGGTCCCAGAGGTTCCTGTGGTTCCCTGATTCATGCCCAAGTAGAATCTCAGGCCTAAGGGGGACAGCCCAAAGCGACAGGAACGCTTGAAATGGGAGGTCGAGGCACCTGAGTGCTGTGGAAGGAAAAAAAATGGCCTAGCAGAATTCTCCTCACGGGCCAAGGTGCCTCCCTACCGCGCATGCACGGGGCCCAGTAGATATTGGGCATCCTTGTTTCACACTCACGTAGTGTCTCAGGCCCATGGGGGGCAGCCAAAAGCTCCAGGAAGTCTTGAAATTGGAGGTAAAGACACCTGAGTACTGTGAAAGGAAAAAAAAAAATGGCAAGACATAGGTCCTCCCTAAAGGTGAAAGTACCTGCGAACCACACATGCAAAGGGACCTCAGGATCCTGGATGTCCCTGTTTCACAGCCACGGAGGGTCTTGAAGATATGGGGGGCAGCCCAAAGCAGCAGGTAGCCTTCAAAGTGAAGGTCGAAGCACCTGTGTGGTGTGGAAGGAAAAAAAGAAAGGCACAGCAGAGGTCCTCCCCATGGGCTAAATAGCCCCCAATCATGCATGTGTGAGGCCCAGGGGATCCTGGGCTTCCCTGCATGGCACCATCAGAGTACCTCAGGCCCGCAGCAGGCAGCTCAAAGTGGTAGGAATCTTTGAAAGGGGATGTTGAGGCACTTTGGTGTGAAAGGAAAAAAAAACAACGCCACGGCAGAGGCCCACCCACGGGAGAAAGTGCCTCCCAATCGCTCATTCGAAGGGCCAAGGGTATCTTGCGAGTCCCTGTTCACATTTACAGAGTGTCTCCAACCCATGGGGGGGCAGTTCAAAGCGGAAGTAATGCTTAAAATGGGTAGTCGAGGCACCTGTGTGGTATGGAAGGAAAAAAAAGTCACCCCACGGGAGAAAGTGCCTCCCAATCGCACATGTGCATCACAAGTACATTCTGGGCTTCACTGGTTCATGCCCACGAAGTATCTCGGGCCTAAGGTGGGAAGCTCAAGGTAGCAGGAATGCTTGAAAGGGGATGTCGAGGCCGCTGTTTGTTGTGGAAGAAAAATATAAAGGAAGCAACAGAGGTCCCGCCAATGGACAAAAGTTCCTCCCAAGCGCATATTCACTTCACCGAAGGGATTGTGGGCATCCCTGGTTCGGGCCCAAGCAGCGTCTCAGGCCCACGGTGGACAGCCCCAAGCGGCAGGAAGACTTGAAAGGTGAGGTCGAGGCACCTGTGTGGTGTGGAAGGAAAAAATACGGTGCACCAGATGTCCACCCCATGGGCAAAAATATTCCCAATCACACATGTGCAGGGCCCCAGGGATTCTGGGCATCCCTGGTTGTGCCCACGGGGCGTCTTGGACCCATGGGTGGCAGCCCAAAGCAGCAGCAAGGCTTGAAAGGGGAGGACGAGGCACTTGTGTGTTGTGGAAGGAAAAAAAATGCCAAGGCAGAGGTCCCCCGACGGACCAAAGTGCCTCCCAACCGTGCATGCTCGGGGCACAGGGGATCCTGGACATCCCTTCTTCATGCCCACAGAATGTCTCAGGCCCACTGGGAGCTGCTTAAAGCGACAGTAAGACTTCAAAGGGGAAGTAGAGGCACCTGTGCGGTATGGAAGGACAGAAAACGTCATGGCAGAGGTCCCACACACGGGTGAAAGTGACTCCCTACCATGCATGTGAGGGTCCCAGGGAATCCTTGGCATCCCTTGTTCATGCCCACAGGGCATCTCATGCCCACAGGTGGCTACCCAAAGAGGCAGGAAGGTTTGAAAGGGAAGGTCTAGGCACATGTGTGATGCAGAAGGAAAAAAAAAAACAGTGGGGCAGAGGTCCCCCAGTGGCCGAAAGTGCCTCCCAACCACACATGCATGGGGCTGTCGGAATCATGGGCTTCCCTGGTTCATGAACACAAAGTGTTTCGGGCCAAATGGGTGCATCCCAGTGAGGCAGGAAAACTTGAAAGGGGAGGTCAAGGCACCTGTGTGTTGAAGAAGTAAAAAAAATATGGTGCGGCAAAGGTCCTCCCAACTGGCAAAAGTACCTCACAACCGTGCATGCATAGGGCGCATGCGATCCTGGGTGTCCCTTGTTCACACCCACGGAGTGTCTCAGGCCCAAGGGGTGCAGCCCAAAGCTGAAGGAAGGCTTGAAAAGGGAGGTCAACGTACCTGTGTGGTACGGACAGAACAAAATACGGCGTGGCTCAGTTACCCCCACGGGTGAAAGTGTCTCCCAACCGCTCATGTGAGGGGCACAGAGGATTTTGGGATTCCCTGATTTGAGCCCAGGGAGTGTCTCGGGCCCAATGGGGGCAGCCCAAACTGGAAGGAAGGATTGAAATAGGAGGTAGAGCCCCCTGTGTGGTGTGGAAGGAAAAAAAAATGGCGTGGCAGAAGTTCCCCCAAGGGCAAAAGGGCCTCCCAACCGTGCATGCGCTGGTCCAGGGGATCCTGGGCATCCCTGTTTCTCAGCCACGGAGCATCTCGGGCCAATGGGGGGCAGCCCAAAGTGACAAGAAAGCTTGAAAGGGGAGGTCGAGGAGCCTTTGTGGTTTGAAAGGAAAAAAAAAAACATGGAACGGCAGAGGTTTACCCCACGGGCGAATGTGCCTCCCAATAGCACATGCAAGGGTCTCAGGGGATCCTAGGCTTCCCTGGTTCCCGGGCAAAGAGAATCTCGGGCCCATGCAAGGCAGCTAAAAGCAGCAGGAAGGTTTGAAATGGGAGGTCAAGGCCCCTGTTTGTTGCGGAAGGAAAACAAAATGGCATGGCAGATGTCTCTCCCAAAGACAAAAGTGCATCTGAACGCAGGGGGCACAGGCATCCTAGGCGTCCCTTGTTCACACCCATGGAGTGTTTCAGGCCCACAGGGGGCAGCCCAAAGCGGCTTGAAGGCTTGAAAAAGGAAGTAGAGGCACCTGTGTGTTGTGAAAGGAAAAAAAAATGGCGCGGCAGAGGTCACCTCGATGAAAGTGCCTCCGAAATGAGTATGTGTGGATCCCAGGAGATAATGGATGTCTCCATTTCACACCCACGGAGCATCTCAGGACCGCAGGGGGCAGCCCAAAGGTGCAGGAATGCTTGAAAGAAGTTGAGGCACGTGTGTGGTGTGGAAAGAAGAAAATGCGGAGCGGCAGACATCCCCCCACAGGCAAAAGTGCCTCCAACCGCAGTTGAGTGGAGCCCTGGGGATCCTGGGTGTCCCAGGTTCTCACTTACGGAGCTCCTCCACCCAAGGGGCTAGCCCAAGGTGGCAGGAAGTCTTCAAAGAGAAGGTGAATGTCCAGTGTTTTGAAAGGAGAACACAAACGAGAAGGCAGAGGTCCCCCAATATTGGCGAATGTGCCTCCCCAATGCACATGCGCAGGGCCCAGGGGACTCTGGGCATCCCTGGTCCGTGCTCAAGGAGTGTCCTGGGCCCAAGGGGTCCAGCCCAAGGAGGCAGGAAGCCTTGAAAGGGGAGGTGGAGCCATTTGTGTTGTGGAAGGGAAGCACAAATGGCACAGCAGAGGTCCTCCACAATGGGTGAAAGTGCCTCCCTACCATGCATGTGCAGGGCCCAGGGGACCCTGGTAATCCCTGGTTAGCACCCATGCAGCGATTTGGGCCCACAGCGTCAGCCTAAGGCAGCAGGAAATCTTGAAATGGGAGGTGGAGCCACCTGTGTTGTGGAAGGAAAACACAAATGTTGAACCAGAGGTCCACCCCAACAGGCGAAAGAGCCTCCCAACCGCATATGCGTGGGACCCAGGGTACCCTGAGCATCCCTGTTTTGCACCCAAGGAGATCCTCGGACCCACAGGGACCAGCCCAATGCGGCAGGAAGGCTTGAAAGAGGAGGTGGAGACACCTATATTGTGGAAGGATAAAACAAACTGTGAGGTAGAGGTTCCAAACCACGGGGGAAAGTGCCTCCCCACCATGCATGCACGGGCCCTAGGGGATCCTGGGCATCTCTGGTTCACACCTACAGAGCATCTCTGGCCCAGGTGGAGCAGCCCAAAAGGGCAGGAAGTCTTGAAAGCGGAGGTCAAGGCATTTGTGTGGTTGTGAAAGGAAAAAAAATGGCGTGGCTCAGGTCCCCTACACAGGCAAAAGAGACTCCCAACCGCTAAAGTGCAGGGCCCAGAGGACCCTAGGGGTCCCTGATTCACACCAGCAGAGAGTCTCGGACCTACGGGGGGCAGCCGAACGCGGCAGGAAGTCTTGAAAGGGGAGGGCCAGGCACCAGTGTAGTGTTGAAAAAAATGGCGCGGCAGAAGTCTCCCCCACGGGAAAAACTGCCTCACAACTGCACATGTGTGGGGCCCAGGGATACTGGGCATCCCTTGTTCATGCCAAAGGAGCATCTCAGGCCCAGGGTCCACAGCCAAAATCTGCAGGAAGGCTTGAAATGGGAGGTCGAGGCACCTGTGTGTTGTGGAAGAAACAAAATATGGAGAGACAGAGGTTCCCCCACGGGCGAAAGTGCCTCCCAACCATGCATGTGCAGGGAGCAGTTGATCCGTGATGTCATTTTTTCATGCCCACCGAGCATCTTATACCAATTGGGGGCAGCACAAAGTGGCAGGAATGCTGGAAAGGGGAGGTGGAGGCACCTGTGCGGGGAAAAGGAAATAAAAAAGGCATGGCAGAGATCCCCCCACGGGTGAAAGTACCTCCCAACCGCGCATGTGCGGGGCATAGGGTATCCTGTGCATCCCTGGTTCATGCCCACGGAGCGCCTGGGGGCCACGGGGTGCAGACCAAACCAGAAATGGCACGTCAGACATCCTGACCACAGGCGAAAGTGCTCCCAACCGCACATGTGCAGGTCCTAGGGAATCCTAGGGATCCCTGCTTCACTTCCACAGAGTGTCTTAGGCCCACAGAGGGCAGCACAAAACGGCAGTAAATCTTCACAGGAGAAGTAGTGGCCCCTGTGTGGTATGGAAGGACAAAAAAAGGTCACGGCAGTTTCCCTCCATGGGCAAAAGTGGCTCCCAGCCGCACATGCACGGGTCCCAGGGAATCGTTGGCATCCCTGGTTTGCACCCTCCGAGCATCTCCAGCGCACAGAGGGCAACTCAAACAAGTAGGAAAGGTTGAAAGAGGAGGTAGAGGCATCTGTGTCGTGTGGAAGGGAAAAAAAAACGGTGCGGGCAGCAGAGGTCCCCCAACAGGCGTAAGTGTCTCCCAACCATGCATGCCTGGGGCCCTGGATATCCTCAGCTTCCCTGGTTCACGCTCACAAAGAGAGTCGTGCCAAAGGGGCAACTGAAAGTGGCAGGAAGCATTGAAAGGGGAAGTCGATGCACCTGTGAGGCGTTGATGGCAAAAAATACAGCGCAGCAGAGATCCACCACAGAACAAAGTGCCTCCCAATTGCACATACGCAGGATCCAGGGCTTCCTGTGCATATTTGATTCACACTCACGAGCGTCTTGGGCCCACAGAGGTCAGCCAAAAGTGGCAGGAAGCCTTGAAAGGGGAGGTCGAGGCACCTGTGTGGTGAGGAAGGAAAAAGAAATGGCGAAGCAGAGGTTCCCCTACGGGCGAAAGTGCCTCCCAACTCTGCATGCATGGAGCACTGGGGATCCTGGACATCCCAGGATCTCACCCACGGAGGTCCTCTGCCCACTGGGGCCAGCCCAAAGCTGCAGGAAGTCTTGAAAGGGGAGGTGCAGGCATCAGTGTTGTGAAAGAAAAACACAAACGGCAAGGCAGACGTTCCCACCACACGGGCGAAAGGGCCTACCCACCACACATGCGTGGGGCCCAGGATAATCTGCCAACCCTGATGCATGTGCAGAGTGCCTCAGGCCCACAGGGTCCAGCCCAAGGCTGCAGGAAGCCTTGAAAGGGGAGGTGGAGGCACCTGTGTTGTGGAAGGCAAACACAAATGGCAAGGCAGACATTCCCACAAAGGCTGAAATTGCCTCCCCACACACATGCACGGGGCCTAGAGGACACTGGGCATCCCTGGTTAGCATCCATGGAGAGGCTCAGGGCCACGTGTTCAGCCCAAGGTGGCAAGAAGTCTTGAAAGAGGAGGTGGAGGCACCTGTGTTGTGGAAAAAATAAACAAACGGCAAGGCAGAGGTTTCACACCACGGGCAAAAGTGCCTCCCCACCATGCATTCCGAGGGTGTAGGGGATCCTGGGCATCCCTGGTTCATGCTCACGGAGTGTCCTGGGCCCACGTTGGGCAGCCCAAAGTGGCAGGAAGGCTTGAGAGCAGAGGTAGAGACACCAGTGTGGTGGGGTAAAAAAAACGGCGTGGCAGAAGTTCCCCCCACGGGAGAAACTGCCACCCAACCACGCATGCGAGGGCCCCAGGGGATCCTAGGTGTCCCAGGTTCTTGTGCATGGAGCATCTCAGGCCCACATGTGGCAGCTCAAAGCAGCAGGAAGGCTTGAAATCAGAGGTTGAGGCACTGGTTTATTGTGGAAGGAAAAAAAATTGCATGGCTGAGGTACCCCCAAAGAAGAAAGTGATTCCCTGCCACGCATGCATGGGGCCTAGGGGATACTCGGCTTCCCTGGTTGACACGGCCGGCAGCCCAAAGCAGCAGGAATGCTTGGAAAGTGAGGTTGAGGCACCTATGTGTTGAGGAAGGAACAAAATACAGCACGACAGAGGTTGCCCCCGCATTTCTGGTTCATGCCCACAGTGCGTCTCGGGCCCACAGGGGGCAGCCCAAAGCGGCAGGAAAGCTTGAAAGGGGAGGTAGAGGCAACTCTGTGGTGTGGAAGAAAAAAAAACGGCATAGCAAAAGTCCCCCATGGGCGAAAGTGACTCCCAGGTGTGCATGCGTGGAGCCCAGAGTTTCCTGGGCATCCCTGGTTCACGCTCAGGGAGCTTCTCGAGCCCACGTAGGGCACCACAAAGTGGCAGGAAGGCTTGAAATGCGAGGTCGGAAGAAGGGAAAAAAAACGGCGCAGTAGACGTCCCCCCACTGGCAAAAGTGCCTCCCAACAGCTCATGCTTGGGGCCCAGGGGATCCTCAGAATCCCTGTTTCTTGCCCACGGATCATCTCGGTCCCACGTGGCACAGCCCAAAGAGGCAGGAAGGCTTGAAAGGTGAGGTCCAGGCAAATGTGTGGTGTGAAGGAAAAAAAAAGTGGTGCACCAGAAGTGCCCCCCACGGGTGAAATTTCTTCCAACCACACATGTAAGGGACCCACGGGATCCTCGGCTTCCCTGGTTGTCGCCCATGGAGCATCTCGGGCCCACGGGTGGCAGCCCAAAGCGGCAGGAAGGCTTGAAATGAAAGGATGAGGCACTTGTGTCGAGTGGAAGGAAAAAAAAACTCTGCGACAGAGGTCCCCACATGGGCGAAAGTGCCTCACAACTATGCATGCGAGGGGCCCATGAAATCTAAGGAGTCTCTGCTTCATGCCCACAGTGTGTCTGAGTCCCACGGGGGTAACTCAAAGAGGCAGTAAGTCTTCAAAGGAGAAGTCAAAGCACCTGTGCTGTATGTAAGGACAAAAAAACGTCGGGGCAGAGGCCCTCCAACAGGTGAAAGTGCCTCCCAACCACAGATGCATGGGGCCTTGGGGATCCTGGGCTTCCCTGCTTCAATCCCACAAACCGTTTTGGGCCAAAGTGGCGCAGCCCAAAACGGCAGGAAGGCTTGAATGGGGCGGTGGAGGCACCTGTGTGGTTTGGAAGAAAAGAAAACAGCACGGCAGAAGTCCCACCGCAACGGGCAAAAGTAACTCCCGACCGCACATGCACAGGTCCCAGGTAATACTGGGCATTCCTGTTTCAAGCCACGGAGCATCTCGGGGCCACGGGTTTCAGCCCAAAGTGGCAGGAAGTCTTGAAAGTGGAGATCGAGGCATCTTTGTGGTTTGAAAGGAAAAAAAAAACATGGCGTGGCGGAAGTTCCCCCCAAGGGCAAAAGTCCCTCCCAACCGTGCATGCTATGGTCCCAGAGTATCCTAGACGTGCCTCATTCTTGCACATGGAGCATCTCGGGGCCACAGGGGCAGCTCAAAGCAGCAGGAAGTCTTGAAATGGGAGGTTGAGGCACCTGTTTATTGTGAAAGGAAAACAAAATGGTGTGGCACAGTTCTCCCCCACGGAAAAAAGTGCCTCCAAACCGTGCATGTGGGGTGCCCAGGTTATCCTGGGCATCCCTGGTTCATGTCTCTTGAGAGCCTCGGGCCCCAGGGGGGCAGCCTAAAGCAGAAGGAAGCCTTGAACAGGGAGATCGAGGCACCTGTGTGGTGTGAAAGGAAAAAAAAAAGGCGTAGAAGAGGTCCCCACCACGGGAATAAGTGCCTCCTTAACAAGCATGCATGGGGTCCACAGCATCCTGAGCATCCCTGTTTCATTCATGCAGAGCATCTCTGGCCCACAGGGGGCAGCCCAAAGCGGCAGGAATTCTTGAAACGGGAGGTCGAGACACCTATCTGTTGTGGAAGGAAAAAAAAATGGCGTGGCATTGGTCCCCCTTAAGGCGAAAGTGCTTCTTAACTGCCCATGCGTGAGGCCCAGGGGATCCTGAGCATCCTGGTTCATGCCTACAGTGTGTCCCGGGCCCATGGGGGCTGTCAAAATTGGAGGGAGTCTTGAAATAGGAGGTGGAGGCACCTGTGTGGTGTGGAAGGAAAAAAAATGCATGGCAGAAGTACACCCTGGGGTGAAAGTGCCTCCCAACCACACATGTTCATGGCCCATGTAATCCAGCCCATTGCTAGTTCATGCTCACGGAAAGTCTCGGGCCCAGAGGAGGCAGCCCAAAGCGGCATTAAGCCTTGAAAGGGGAAGTCAAGTCACCTGTGTGGTGTGGAAGGAAAAAAATATGGCAAGGCAGACATTCCTCCACAGAAGAAAGTGCCTCCCACCCGCGCATACGCGGGGCCCAGGGGTTCTGGGCCTCTTTGGTTCATGCCCACAGAGCACCTTGGGCCCAAAGGGGAAGCACAAAGTGGCAGGAAAACCTGAAAGGGGAGGTCCAGGCACATGTGTGGTGAGGAAGAAAAAAAAGGCGGCACAGCAGAGGTCATGCAAGGGCGAAATTGCCTCACAAACCCACATAGGTGGAGCCCTGGTGATTCTGGCCATCCCAGGTTCTCGCCCACGGAGCATCTCAGCCCACCGTGGCAATCAAACTCAGCAACAAGGCTTGAAAGGGAAGGTGCAGGCTCCAGTGTTGTGAAAGGGAAACATAAACAGCAAGCAGAAGCCCCCCACGAGGGCAAAAGTGCTTCCCCATCATGCATGCGTGGGGCCCAGGGGAATCTGGTGGCATCCATGATTGGAGCCCAAGGACTGCCTCGGGCCCACGGGGTCCAGCGCAAGGCGACAGAAACCTTGAAAGGGGAGGTGGAGGCACCTGTGTTGTGGAAGGCAAACACAAACGGCACTGCAGAGTTCCCCAACCATGGGCGAAAGTGCCACCCCAACGCGCATGCGCAGGGCCCAGGGGACTTTAGGCATCCCTAGTTAGCACACTTGGAGCAGCTCAGACGCCCAGGGTCAGCCCAAGGAGGCAGGTAGTTTTGAAATGAGAGGTGTAGTCACCTGTGTTGTGGAAAGAAAACACAAATGGCGAATCAGAGGTCCCCCACAACGGGCGAAAGTACCTCCCCACCGCGCATGTGCAGGGCATAGGGGATCCTGAGGATCCATGGTTCATGCCTGGGGAGGCTCTCGGGCCCACATGGGGCAGCCCAAAGCTGCAGGAAGGCTTGAAAGGGGAAGTAGAGACATCTGTGTGGTGTGGAAGGAAAAAAAAATGGTGTGGCAGAAGTCCTACCCAGGGGAGAAACTGCCTACCAACTGCGCACGCACAGGGCCCACAGGATCCTGGTCATCCCTTCTTCGGGCCCACGGAGCATATCAGGCCCACGGGGGGCAGCTCAAAGCTGCAGGAAGGCTTGAATGAGGAGGTCAAGGCACCTGTGTGGTGTGGAAGGAAGAAAATACGTCATGGCAGAGGTCCCCTCACGGGTGAAAGTGCGTCGTAACTGCACATGTGTGGGGCCCAGGGGATCCTGCGCATCCCTGTTTCATGCCCACAGAGCGTCTCATCACCATGGGATGCAGCCGAAAGTATCAGGAAGTCTTGAAAGGGGTCCTTGAGGCACCAGTGTGGTGGAAAGAAAAAAAAAGGCACAGCAGAGGTCCCTCCATGGGTGAAAGTGTCTCCCAAACGAGCATGCATGGGGCCAAGGAGATCCTGGGCATCCCTGGTTCACACCCACAGAGCATCTCGGGCTCACGGGCAACAGCGTTAAGTGGCAGGAAGCCTTGAAAGGGAAGGTCGAGGCACCTGTGTGGTGTGCAAGGAAATTAATATGGTACCTCCCAACCGCACATGCGGGGGAACCAGGTGATACTGGTCACCCCGGTTTTGCACACACGGAGCATCTTGGGGCAAAGGGTGACAGCCCAAAGCGGCAGGTAGACTTGAAAGTAGAAGTTGAGACACCTGTGTGGTGTGGAAGGAAAAAAATACTGCACGGCAGACGTCCCCACCCAGGTGAAAGTGCCTCCTAACCATGCATACACGGGTCCCAGGCGATCCTGGCAATCTTTCTTTCTCACCCAGGGAGTGCCTAGGGCCCACAGGTGGCAGCCCAACATGGGAGGAAGGCTTGAAAGGGGAGGTCGAGGCACCTGTGTGGGGAGAAAGAAAAAAATGGCACATCAGAGATCCTCCATGGGTGAAAGCGCCAACCAGCCAAACATGCGTGGAGCCCTTGGGATCCTGGGCATCCTAGGTTCTTACCTACAGAGAGCCTCGGCCAACGGGGGTCAGCCCAACGCGGAAAGAATTCTTGAAAGGGGAAGTGCAGGCTACAGTGTTGTGAATGGAAAACAAAAATGGAGAGGCAGAGATCCCCCCACATGGGCGATCATGCCTCCCACCACATATGCGTGGGGCCCACAGTACTCTAGGCCTCCTTGATCTGTGCCAAAGGAGTCCAGCCCAAGGCTGCAGGAAGCCTTGAAAAGGTAGGTGGCGGCACCTGTGTTGTGGAAGGAAAACACAAAAGGCAGGGCAGAGTTCCCCCGCAACGGATGAAAGTGGCCCCTAACGCACAAGTCTGGGGACCAGGGGCCCCTGGGCAACCCTGGTTAGCACCCATGGAGCGACTTAGACCCATGGGGTCAGCCTATGGCTGCAGGAAGTCTTCAAATGGAAGATGGTGTCATCTGTGTGTTGGAAGGAAAACACAAATTTCGAATCAGATGACCCCCTCAGCGGGCGAAAAAGCCTGTACACTGCGAATGCGTGGGGCCTAGAGGACACTGGGGGTCACTGTTTCACGTCCACAGAGCACCTCGGACCCACAGGGGCCAGCCCAAGGCGGCAGGAAGGCTTGCAATAGGAGGAGAAGGCACCTGTGTTGTGGAAGAAAAAAACAAACGGCGAGGCAAAGGTCCAACCCCCCGGTGAAAGTGCCTCACCACCGCGCATGCACGGGGCCTAGGGGATCTTGGCCATCCCTGATTCATTCCCACAGAGGGTCTTTGGCCCACAGGGGCACCCCAAAGGGGCAGGAAGTCTTGGAAAGTGAGGTCGAGGTACATGTGTGGTGAGGAAGGAAAAAAATACAGCATGATAGACGACCCCCCATGGGTGAAACTCCCTCCCAACAGCGCATGCCCCTGGCCCAAGGGATCCTTGGCATTTCTGGTTCATGCCCACCGTGTGTCTCAGGCACACAGGGGACAGTCCAAAGCGGCAGGAAAGCTTGAAAGGTGAGGTTGAGGCACCTGCGTGGTGGGGAAGGAAATCAAAATGGCGCAGCAGAAGTCCCCCCATGGGCGAAAGTGCCTCCAACCGCGCATTTGTGGGGCCCAGGGGTTCCTGGGCATCCCTGATTCACGTCCACGGAGAGTCTCGAGTCCATGGGGTGCCACCCAAAGCGTCAGAAAAGCTTGCAATGGGAGGTTGAGTCGCTTGGGTCTTGAGGAAGGGAAAAAAAATGGCGTTACATAGGTTACACCATGGGCGAAAGTACCTCCCAATCACACATGTGCAGGGCACAAGGGATCCTGGGCTTCCCTATTTCATGCCCACAGAGCATCTCACGCCCACAGGGGGCAGCCCAAAGCGGCAGGAAGGATTGAAAGGGGAGGATGAGACACCTGTGTTTTGGAAAGTTAACAAAAACGACATGGCAGAGGACCCCCACAGGCGAATGTGCTTCCCAAACGAGCATGTGAGGGGTCCAGGTTATCACAGGTGTCTCTAGATTGCACCCTTGGGGCATCTTGGGCCCACAGGGGGCAGCCCAAAGCGTCAGGAAGGCTTGAAAGGCGAGGTCGAAGCACCTGTGTGTTGTGAAAGGAAAAAAACAGGTGCAGCAGAGGTTGCTCCCCCTGAGAGAAAGTGCCTCAAGCAAGAGCATGGGCAGGGCTCAGGACATCCTGGGCATCCCTGGTTCATCACCCAGAGGGTCTCGGGCCCACGGGGTCAGCCCAAAGCAGAAGGAAGTCTTGAAACGGGAGGTTGAGGCACCTGGTTATTGTGGAAGAAAAAAATGACGCAGCATAGGACCCTCTTAAGGGGAAAGTGCCTCTCAACTGCGTATGTGCGGGGCCCAGGGGATCCTGGGCATCCCTGGTTCGTGCTTACAGAGTGTCTCGGGCCCACGGGGTGCTGTCTAAATCAAGGGAAATCTTGAAATAAGATGTGGAGGCACCTGTGTGGTGTGGAAGAAAAAAAAAACAGCAGGGCAGAAATACTCCCAGGGACGAAAGAAAAAAAATACTGCGCGGCAGACGTCCCCCTACAGAGGAAAGTGCCTCTCAACCTCACAAACGCAGTGTCCAGGGGTTCCTGGGCATCTTTGATTCACAAACACGCAGCATTTTGGGCACAGAGGGGGCAGCCCAATGTGGCAAGAATGCTTGAAAGGGGAGGTCGAGTCACCTGTGTGGTGAGGAAGAAAAAAAAAGGCACAGCAGAGTCCCCCACGGGAGAGAGTGCCTCCCAACCCCACATGCGTGGAGCCCTGGGGATCCTGAGTGTCCCAGGTTCTTGTCTATGGAGGGCCTCGGCCCATGGGGGCCAGCCCAGGGTGGCAGGAAGGCTTGAAAGGGGAAGTGCAGGCTCTAGTGTTGTGAAAGGGAAGCAAATGGTGAGGCAGAGGCCACCCGACAGGGGTGAACGTGCCTCCACACCACACATGCACTGGGGCCAGGAGACTCTGGGCATCTCTGATCCGTGCCCAAGGAGTGCCTTGGGCCCACGGGGTCCAGCCAAAGTAGGCAGGAAGCCTTGAAAGGGGAGGTGGAGACACCTGTGTTGTGAAAGGAAAACACGAGAGGCGCCGCAAAGGTCCCCCTTCACGGGCGAAAAAGCCTCCCCACCATGCATGCCTGGGGTGCAGGGGACCCTGGGCATCCCTGGTTAGCACCCATGGAACAGCTCAGGCCGAAGGGGCCCAGCCCAAGGCGTCAGGAAGGCTTGAAAGGGGATGTGGAGGCAGCTGTGTTGCAGAAAGAAAAAACAAACCGTGAGGCAGAGGTCCCATCTCAAGGGCGAAAGTGCCTCCCCACTGCACATGAGCAGCATGTAGGGGAAGCTGAGCATCTCTGGTTCATGCCCACTGAGTGACTCGGGCCCTCATGTGCCCCCCAAAGTGGCAGGAAGTCTTGAAATGGGAGGTAGAGGCACCTGTGAGGTATGGAAGGAAGAAAAAACGGCGAGGCAGAAGTCCCCCCATGGGAGGAACTGCCTCCCAACCGTGCATTTGCAGGGCACACAGAATGCTGGACATCCCTTGTTCGCACACGTGGAGAGTCTCAGGCCCAAGGGGACAGCCTAAAGTGGCAGAAAGTCTTGAAACAGAAGGTTGAGTCCCCTCTGTGTTGTGGAAGGAAAAGAAAAGCAGAGCCGCAGACGTCCCCCCAGTGGGCGAAAGTGCCCCCAACCACGCATTCACTGCACCCAGGGTATTGTGGGCATCTATGGTTCAGACAAAAGGAGGGTCTGGGGCCCACGGGGCACAGCCCCAAGCAGCAGGAATGTTTGAAAGGTGAGATTGAGTCACTTGTGTTGTGTGGAAGCAAAAAAAAAAACGGCGCACCAGAGGTCCCCACCATGGGCGAAACTGCTCGAAACCGTACATGTGCAGGCCAAGGGGATCCTGTGCGTCCCTGCTTCATGCCAACAGAGTGTCTCAGGCCCACAGAGGGTAGCTCACAGCAACAGAAAGATTTCAAAAGAGAAGTCGAGGTACCTGTGTGGTATGGAAGACAAAAATCGTCGCAGCAGAGGTTCCCCCACAGGCGAAAGTGACTCCCAACTGCGCATGCACATGTCTAGGTAATCCTGGGTGTCCCTGGTTCACACCCATGGAGTACTTTGGGCCCACAGGGGGCAACCCAAAGGAGCAGGAAGGATTGAAAGGGGAGGTCGAGGCATCTGTGTGGTGTGGAGGGAGAAAAAAATGGTGTGGCAGAAGTCCCCCAGTGGGCGAAGGTGTCTCCCAACTACGCAAGTGCAGGGCCCTGGATATCCTGGGATTCCGATTCGAGCACAAAAAGCGTATGGGGCCAAAGGGGGCAGCCCAAAGTGGCAGGAAGCCTTGAATGGAAGGAAAAAAAAAAATGGCACGGCAGAGGTCCACCCCACGGGCAAAAGCATCTCTCAACCTCCGTATGCGTGGGTCCCAGGGGATCCTGGGGATCCCTGTTTCGTGCCCACAGAGCATGTCAGGCCCACGAGGGGCAGCCCAAAGCTGCAGGAAGGCTCGAAATGGGAGGTCGAGGCACCTTCGTTGTTTGAACAGAAAAAAACATTATGAGGCAGAGGTCCCCCCCAAGGGCGAAAGTGCCTCCCAACTGCGTATGTGGGGGTCCCAGGGGATCCTAAGCATCGCTGGTTCTTGTCCTTCCATACCACTCAGGTGCTTCGACTTCCCCTTTAAAGACTACTTCCTCTGTTCTGTCCCCAGTGGGCCTGAGACACTACATGAATGCAAAGCAGGGACACGCAGGACCCCCTGGGCCCCGCGATTGTGTGGCTCGGGGGCACCTTTGCCTGCTGGAGGGACCTCTGCTGCTCTATTTTTTTTCTTCCCACAACACACAGGAAACTCGACCTCCTCTTTCAAGCATTCCTGCCGCCTTTGGCTGCCCCCGTTGGGCCCCAGAAGCTTCGTGGGCACGAACCAGGGAAGCCCAGGATCCCCTGGGCCCCATGCTTGCACGGTTTGGAGGCACTGTCGCCCATGGTGGGACCTCTGTTGAGGCCGGTTTTTTTTTCACAAGAAACTGGGGCCTCCACCTCCCATTTCAAGCCTTCCTTCCATTTTGAGCTGATCCCCATGGGCTGATCCCCTTGAAAGGGGAGGTCAAGGCACATGTTTGCTGTGAAAGGAAAAAAAATGTCACGGCAGAGGTCCATGCCATGGGCAAAATTATCTCCCAACCCTGCATGCGCTGGCCCCAGGGGACATTGGGCATCCCTGTTTCATGCCAGCACAGCATCTCAGGCCCACGGGGGGGCAGCCCAAAGCTGCAGGAAGGCTTGAAAGGGGAGGTCGAGGCACCTTGGTGTGAAAGGAAAAAAATACGGCGTGGCAGACGTCCTCCCCAAGAGCAAAAGTGCATCCCAACCACGCATGGGAGGGTAACAGGGGACCAAATGTTTCCCTGGTTCTTGCACACAGAGCTACTCAGACCCACAGAGGGCAGCCCAAAGTGGCAGGAAGTCTTGAAATGGGAGGTCGAGACACCTGTTTGTAGTGGAAGGAAAACAAAATGGTGTGGCAGAGGTCCCCCCCAATAACGAAAGTGCCTCTCAACAGCGCATTTGTGGGGCCCAGGGGATCCTGGGCATCCCATGTTCACGTCTATGAAGCGTTTCAGGCCCACGGGGGGCAACCCAAGGCTGCAGGAAGGCTTGAAAGAGGAGGTCGAAGCACCTATGTGCTGTGGAAGGAACAAAATACGGCATGGCAGAAGTCCCGCTCACGGAAGACTCTGCCTCCCAACCGCGCACATGTGGGTCAGAAGGGATCCTGGGTGTCCCTGATTCATGCCCACAAAGTGTCTCATGCCCACGGGGTGTAGCCCAAAGCAGCAAGAATGCTTGAAAGAGGAAGTCAAGACACCAGTGTGCTGGAAAAGAAAAAAAAAATGAAGCAGCAGAAGTCCCTCCCAACGGGTGAATATGCCTCCCAAACGAGCATTCGTGGGGTCCATGGCATCCTGGGCATCCCTAGTTCATTCACCCAGCGTGTCTTGGGCCCACGGAGGGCATCCCAAAGCAGCAGGAAGCCTTGAAAGTGGAGATCAATGCACCTGTGTGAGGAGGAAGGAAAAAAAATGGTGTGGCACAGGTCCCTCTTAAAGCTAGTGTCTCTCAAATGTGCATGCATGGGGCCCAGGGTATCCTGGACTTCCTGGTTCCTACCTACAAAGTGTCTTGGGCCCATGGGGGGGCTTTTCAAATCGGGAGATGGCTTGAAATAGGAGGTGGAGGCACCTCTGTGGTGTGGAAGGGAAAAAAAAAAAAACAGCGTGGCAAAAGTACCCATTGGGGCGAAAGTGCCTCCCAACCGCGCATGTGCGTGGCCCAGGGGATCCGGGGCATCACTGTTTTATGGTCACGTAGCATCTCGGTCCCAATGGGGGCAGACAAAAGCGGAATTAATCTTGAAAGGGGAAGTCGAGGCACCTGTGTGCTGTGGAAGTATAAAAAATACAGCACAACAGACGTCCCCCTACAGAGGAAAGTGCCTCCCCACCGCACATGAGGGGGATCCAGGGGACTCTGTGCATCCCTGATCCTTACCCATGGAGTGCCTCAGGGCCACGGGGTCCAGCCCAAGGTGGCAGGAAGCCTTGAAACGGGAAGTGAAGTCACCTCTGTTGTGGAAAGAAAACACAAACGGCGAGGCAGAGGTCCCACCCCAAGGGTGAAAGTGCTTCCCCACCATGCATGCGAGTGGACGAGGGGACTCTGGGCATCGCTGGTTAGCACCCATGGAAGGGCTCGGTCAGCCCAAGGCAGCAGGGAGTATTGAAAGAGGAGGTGGAGGCATCTGGGTTGTGGAAGAAAAAAACAAATGGTGAGGCAGAGGTCCCACCCAGGGGGCAAAAGTGCCTCCCCACTGCACATTAGTGGGTGTTAGAGGATCCTGTGAGTATCTGGTTCATGCCCACAGACTCTCGGGCCACGTGGGGCAGCCAAAGATGCAGGAAAGCTTGAAAGGGGAGGTCAAGGCATCTGTGAGGTGTGAAAGGAAAAAAAATGGTGCAGCAGAGGTCCCACCCAAGGGCGAAGTGCCTCCCAAATGAGAATGCGTGGGGCCCAAGGCATCCTGGGCATCCCTGATTCATGCACCCAGACTGTCTCAGGCCCATGGGGGACAGCAAAAAGAGGCAGGAAGGCTTGAAATTGGAGGTCAAGGCACCTGAGTGTTTTGGAAGGGAAAAAAAATCGTGGCATAGTTCCCCCTAAAGAGAAAGTGTCTGTCAACAGCGCGTGTGTGGGGTGCAGGGGTTTTCCTGGGCATCCCTGGTTCATGCCTACAGAGTGTCTCGGGCCCACATGGAGTTGTCCAAATCGGAGGGAGTTTTGAAATAGGAGGTGGAGGCACCTATGTGGGGTGGGAAAAGAAAAACAGCATGGCAGAATTACCCCAAGGGGCGAAAGTGTCTCCCAAACATGCATGTGCATGGACCAGGTGATCCGGGGCATCCCTGGTTCATGCACAAGAAGCATCTCGGGCCCAGAGGGGTCAGCCCAAACTGGCAGGAATGCTTGAAATGGGAAGTCGAGGCACCTGTGTGGTGTGGAAGGAAGAAAATACGGTGCGGCAGACATCCCCCCACAGAGGAAAGTGCCTCCATCTGCGCATACGCCAGGTCCAGGGGTTCCTGGTCATGTTTGATTCATGCCCACGGACAGTATTGGCCTCACGAGGGGTAGCCCAAAGCGGCAGGAAGGCTTGAAAGGGGAGGTCGAGGCACTTGTTTGGTGAGGAAGAAAAAAAAAGGTGCAGCAGAAGTTCCCCACGGGCAAGAGTGTATCCCAACCACCCATACGTAGAGAGCCGGGGATCCTGGTCATCCCAGATTCTTGCACAAAGAGCACTTCAGCCCATGGGACAAGCCCAAGGAGGGAGGAAGGCTTGAAAGGGGAGATGCTGGCTCCAATGTTGTGAAAGGAAAACACAAAGGGCAAGGGAGATGTCCCTCCCACACTGGCGAAAGTGCCTCCCCACTGTGCATTCACGGAGCCCAGGGGACTCTGGGCTTCCCCGAGCAGTGCCCAAGGAGTGATTTCAGCACACGATGTCCAGCCCAAGGTGTCAGGAAGCCTTAAAAGGGGAGGTGGAGGCACCTGTGTGGTGGAAGAGAAACAAATGGCGAGGCAGAGGTCGCTTTGAGGCCTATGCTGGGAAATGAAATATCTTCATCTAAAAACTAGACAGAAGTATACTCAGAAACTTCTGTGTGATGAGTGCATTCAACTCACAGACTTGAACGCTCCTTTTGAAAGAGCAGTTAGGAAACACTCTTTTTGTAGAATCTGCAAGTGGACATTTGGAGCGCTTTGAGGCCAATTCTGGAAAAGGAAATATCTTCACATAAAACTAGACAGAAGCATTCTCAGAACTTCTTTGTGATGAGTGCATTCAACTCACAGACTTGAACCTTTCCTTTGAAAGAGCAGTTTTGAAACATTCTTTTTGTAGAATCTGCTAGTGTATATTTGGAGCGCAGTGAGGCCTATGCTGGGAAATGAAATATCTTCACCTAAAAACTAGACAGAAGGATTCTCAGAAACTACTGTGTGAGGAGTGCATTCAACTCACAGACTTGAACGTTCCTTTTGATAGAACAGTTTTGAAACACTCCTTTTGTAGAATCTGCAAGTGTTTATTTCGAGCGCTTTGGGGTCTATGCTGGAAAAGGAAATATCTTCACATAAAAACTAGACAGAAGCATTCTCAGAAACGTCTTTGTGAAGAGTGCATTCAACTCACAGACTTGAACCTTCCTTTCGAAAGAGCAGTTTTGAAACACTCTTTTTGTAGAATCTGCAAGTGTTTATTTAGAGTGCTTTGAGGCCTATGCTGGAAATGGAAATATCTTCACATAACAACTAGACACAAACATTCTCAGAAACTTCTATGTGATGAGTGCATTCAACTCACAGACTTGAATATTCCTTTTGAAACAGCACTTTTGAAACACTCTTTTTGTAGAATCTGCAAGTGGATATTTGGAGAGCTTTGAGGCCCATGCTGGGAAAAGGAATATCTTCACCTAAAAACTAGACAGAAGCATTCTCAGAAACTTCTTTGTGATGAGTGCATTCAACTCACAGACTTGAACGTTCGTTTTGAAAGAGAAGTTTTGAAACATTCTTTTTGTAGAATCTGCAAGTGGATATTTGGAGAGCTTTGAGGCCTATGCTGGGAAAAGGAAGATCTTAATCTAAAAACTAGACAGAAGCATTCTCAGAAACTTCTGTGTGATGAGTGCATTTAACTCACAGATTTGAGCGTTCCTTTTCATAGAAGAGTTTGGAAACACTCCTTTTGTAGAATCTGCAAGTGTTTATTTGGAGTGCATTGAGGCCTATGCTGGAAAAGGAAATGTCTTCACATAAAAGCTAGACAGAAGCATACTCAGAATCTTGTTTGTGGTGACTGCATTCATGTCACAGAGTTAAACCTTCTTTTTGATAGAAGAGTTTTGAAACTCTCTTTTTGTAGAATCTGCAAGTGAATATTTGGAGCTGTTTGAGGCCAATGCTGGAAAAGGAAATATCTTCACATAAAAACTAGACAGAAGCATTCTCAGACACTTCTTTGTGATGAGTGCATTCAACTCTCAGACTTGAACCTTTCTTTTGAAAGAGCAGTTTTGAAACACTCTTTCTGTAGAATCTGCTAGTGTATATTTGGAGCGCACGGAGGCCTATGCTGGGAAATGAAATACCTTCACGTAAAAACTAGACAGAAGGATTCTCAGAAACTACTGTGTGATGAGTGCATTCAACCCACAGACTTGAAAGTTCCTTTTGATAGAATAGTTTTGAAACACTCTTTTTGTAGAATCTGCAAGTGTTTATTTCGAGCGCTTTGAGGCCTATGCTGGAAAAGGAAATATCTTCACAAAAAAACTAGACAGAAGCATTCTCAGAAACTTCCTTGTGTTGGGTGCATTCAACTCACAGACTTGAACGTTCCTTTTAAAAGAGCAGTTTTGAAACACTCTTTTTGTAGAATCTGCAAGTGGATATTTGGAGCGCTTTGAGACCTATGCTGGGAAAAGAAATATCTTCACCTAAAAACTAGACAGAAGCATTCTCATAAACTACTGTGTGATGAGTGCATTCAACTCACAGACTTAAAAGTTCCTTTTGATAGAACAGTTTTGAAACACTTCTTTTGTAGAATCTGCAAGTGTTTATTTCGAGCGCTTTGGGGCCTATGATGGAAAAGGAAATATCTTCAAATAGCAACGAGACAGAAGCATTCTCAGAAACTTCTTTGTGACGAGTGCATTCAACTGATAGACTTGAACGTTCCTTTGAAAGAGCAGTTTGGAAACACTCTTTTTGTAGAATCTGCAAGTGTTTATTTAGAGCGATTTGAGGCCTATGCTGGAAATGGAAATATCTTCACATAACAACTAGACACAAACATTCTAAGAAACTTCTTTGTGATGAGTGTATTCACCTCACAGACTTGAACTTTCCTTTTCAAAGAGCAGTTTTGAAACACTCTTTTTGTAGAATCTGCACGTGGATATTTGGAGAGCTTTGAGGCCCATGCTGGGAAAAGGAATATCTTAAACTAAAAACTAGACAGAAGCATTCTCAGAAACTTCTGTGTGATGAGTGCATTCAACTCACAGACTTGAGCGTTCCTTTTCATAGAAGAGTATGGAAACACTCCTTTTGTAGGATCTGCAAGTGTTTATTTGGAGCGCTTTGAGGCCTAGGCTGGAAACGGAAATATCTTCACATAAAAGCTAGACAGAAGCATTCTCAGAATCTTGTTTGTGATGACTGCATTCTTGTCACAGTGTTAAACCTTCTTTTTGATAGAAGAGATTTGAAACGCTCTTTTTGTAGAATCTGCAAGTGGATATTTGGATGTGTTTGAGGCCAATGCTGGAAAAGGAAATATCTTCACATAAAAATTAGACAGAAGCATTCTCAGAAACTTCTTTGTGATGAGTGCATTCAACTCACAGACTTGAACCTTCCTTTTGAAAGAGGAGTTTTGAAACACTCTTTTTGTACCATCTGCAAGTGGATATTTGGAGCACCTTGAAGCCTATGTTGGGAAATGAAATATCTTCACCTAAAAACTAGACAGAAATATTCTCAGAAACTTCTCTTTGATGAGAGCATTCAACTCACAGACTTGAACGTTCCTTTTGAAAAAGCAGTTTTGAAACACTCTTTTTGTAGAATCTGCAAGGGGATATTTGGAGCGCTTTGAGGCCTATGCTGGGAAAAGGAATATCTTCACCTAAAAACCAGACAGAAGCATTCTCAGAAATTTCTGCGTGACAAGTGCATTGAACTCACAGACTTGAGCATTCCTTTTCATAGAACAGTTTGGAAACACTCCTTTTGTAGAATCTGCAAGGGTATATTTAGAGCGCACTGAGGCCTATGCTGGGAAATGAAATATCTTCACCTAAAAACCAGACAGAAGTATTCTCAGAAACTACTGTGTGATGAGTGCATTCAACTCACAGACTCGAAAGTTCCTTTTCATAGAACAGTTTTGAAAAATTCTTTTGTAGAATCTGCAAGTGTTTATTTCCAGCGCTTTGTGGCCTATGCTGGAAAAGGGAATATCTTCACATAACAACTAGACAAAAGCATTCTCAGAAACTTCTGTGTGATAAGTGCATTCAACTCACAGACTTGAGCATTCCTTTTCATAGAACAGTTTGGAAACACTCCTTTTGTAGAATCTGCAAGTGTTTATTTAGAGCGCTTTGAGGCCTATGCTGGGAAAGGAAATATCTTCACATAAAAACTAGACTGAAGCATTCTCAGAATCTTGTTTGTGATGACTGCATTCTACTCGCAGAGTTGAACCTTGTTTTCGATAGAAGAGCTTTGAAACTCTCTTTCTGTAGAATCTGTAAGGGGATATTTGGAGCTGTTCGAGCCCATTCTGGAAAATGAAATATCTTCACATAAAAACTAGACAGAAGCATTCTCAGAAACTTTTTGTGATGGGTGCGTTCAACTCACAGACTTGAACCTTTCTTTTGAAAGAGCAGTTTTGAAACACTGTTTTTGTAGAATATTCTAGTGTATATTTGGAGCGCACTGAGGCCTATGCTGAGAAATGAAATATCTTCACCTAAAAACTAGACAGAAGGATTCTCAGAAACTATTGTGTGATGAGTGCATTCAACTCACAGACTTGAACGTTCCTTTTGATAGAACAGTTTTGAAACACTCCTTTTGCAGAATCTGCAGGTGTTTATTTAGAGCGCTTTGTGGCCTATGCTGGAAAAGGAAATGTCTTCACATAACAACTAGACAGAAGCATTCTCAGAAACTTCTTTGTGACAAGTTCATTCAACTCACAGACTTGAATGTTCCTTTTGAAAGAGCAGTTTTGAAACACTCTTTTTGTACAATATGCAAGTGTTTATTTAGAGTGCTTTGAGGCCTATGCTGGAAATGGAAATATCTTCTCATAACAAGTAGACACAAACATTCTCAGAAACTTCTGTGTGATGAGTGCATTCAACTCACAGACTTGAGCGTTCCTTTTCATGGAACAGTTTGGAAACCCTCCTTTTGTAGAATCTGCAAGTGTTTATTTGGAGCTCTTTGAGGCCTATGCTGGAAAAGGAAATATCTTCACATAAAAACTAGACAGAAGCATTCCCAGAAACGTCTTTGTGATGACTGCGTTCAACTCACAGACTTGAACCTTTCTTTTGAAAGAGCAGTTTTGAAACACTCTTTTTGTAGAATCTACTAGTGTATATTCGGAGCGCACGGAGGCCTATGCTGGGAAATGAAATATCTCCACCTAAAAACTAGACAGAAGGATTCTCAGAAACCACTGTGTGATGAGTGCATTCAACTCACAGACTTGAACGTTCCTTTTGATAGAACAGTTTTGAAACACTCATTTTGTAGAATCTGCAAGTATTTATTTTGAGCGCTTTGAGGCCTATGCTGGAAAAGGAAATATCTTCACATAAAAACTAGACAGAAACATTCTCAGAAACTTCCTTGTGTTGAGTGCATTCAACTAACAGAGTTGAAACTGACTTTTGATAGAGTAATTTGGAAACACTCTTTTTGTAATTTCTGCAAGGGGATAGTTGGAGCGACTGCGGCATCTAGTGGGAAAGGAAATACATGCAGATGAAAACTAGATAGAACCATTCTCAGAAACCTCCTTCGGAGGAGTGAGTTCAACTCACAGACTTGAACGTTCCTCTTTAAAGAGCAGTTTTGAAACACTCTTTCTGTAGAATCTGCAAGAGGATATTTGGAGTGCTCTCAGGTCTATGCTGGAAAAGGAAATATGTTCACGTAAGAACTAGACAGAAGCATTCTCAGAAACCTCTGTGTGATTAGTCCATTCAACTCACAGACACGAACGTTCCTTTTGATATAACAGTTTTGTAACACTCCTTTTGTAAAATCTGCAAGTGTTTATTTGGAGGGCTTTGAGGCCTACGCTGGAAAAGGAAATATCTTCACATAAGAACTAGACAGAAGCATTCTCAGAAACTTCTTCATAATGAGGGCTTTCAACTCACAGACTTGAACGTTCCTTTTGATACAACAGTTTGTAAACACTCCTTTTGTAGAATCTGCAACTGTTTATTCGGAGCGCTTTGAGGATTACGCTGGAAAAGGAAATATCTTCACATAACAACTAGACAGAATCATTCTCAGAAACTTCTTTGCGATGAGTGCATTCAACACACAGACTTGAACCTTTCTTTTGAAAGAGCAGTTTTGAAACACTCTTTTGTAGAATCTGCTAGTGTATATTTGGAGCGCACTGAGGCCTATGCTGGGAAATGAAATATCTTCACCTAAAAACTAGACAGAAGGATTCTCAGAAACAACTGTGTGATGAGTGCATTCAACTCACAGACTTGAACCTTCCTTTAGAAAGAGGAGTTTTGAAACACTCTTTTTGTACAATCTGCAAGTGGATATTTGGAGCGCCTTGAAGCCTATGCTGGGAAATGAAATATCTTCAGCTAAAAACTAGACAGAAGCATTCTCAGAAACCTCTTTGCGATGCGTGCATTCAACTCACAGAGTTGAAACTGACTTCTGATTGTGTAGTTTGGAAACACTCTTTTAGTAATTTCTGCAAGAGGATATTTGGAGCGACTGCGGCATCTAGTGGAAAAGGAAATACATGCAGATGAAAACTAGATAGAACCATTCTCAGAAACCTCCTTCTGAGGAGTGAGTTCAACTCACAGACTTGAAAGTTCCTCTTGAAAGAGCAGTTTTGAAACACTCTTTCTGTAGAATCTGCAAGTGGATATTTGGAGCGCTCTCAGGTCTGTGCTGGAAAAGGAAATATCTTCACATAAGAACTAGACAGAAGCATTCTCAGAAACTTCTGTGTGACGAGTGCATTCAACTCACAGACACGAACGTTCCTTTTGATAAAACAGTTTTGTAACACTCCTTTTGTAATATCTGCAAGTGTTTATTTGGAGGGCTTTGAGGCCTACGCTGGAAAAGGAAATATCTTCACATAAGAACTAGACAGAAGCATTCTCAGAAACTTCTTCATGATGAGAGCTTCCAACTCACAGACTTGAACGTTCCTTTTGATACAACAGTTTGGAAACACTCCTTTTATAGAATCTGCAACTGTCTATTCGGAGGGCTTTGAGGCATATGCTGGAAAACGAAATATCTTCACATAACAACTAGACAGAAGCATTGTCAGAAACTTCTTTGCCATGAGTGCATTCAACTCACAGACTTGAACGTTCCTTTTGAAAGAGCAGTTTTGAAACACTCTGTTTGTAGGATCAGCAAGTGGATATTTGGAGCACTTTGAGGCCTGTGCTGGGAAATGTCGTATCTTCAGGTAAAAACTAGACAGAAGTATTCTCAGAAACTTCTGTGTGAAGAGTGCATTCAACTCACAGACTTGAACGTTCCCGTTGAAACAGCAGTTTTGAAACACTCTTTTTGTAGAATCTGCAAGTGGATATTTGGAGCGCTTTGAGGCCTATGCCGGGAAAAGGAATATCTTCAAATAAAAACTAGACAGAAGCATTCTCAGCAACTTCTTTGTGATGAGTGCATTCAACTCAAAGACTTGAACCTTTCTTTTGAAAGAGCAGTTTTGAAACACTCTTTTTGTAGAATCTGCTAGTGTATATTTGGAGCACACTGAGGCCTATGCTGGGAAAGGGAATATCTTCACCTAAAAACTAGACAGAAGCATTCTCAGAAACTACTGTGTGATGAGTGCATTCAACTCACAGACTTGAACGTTCGTTTTGATAGAACAGTTTTGAAACACTCCTTTTCTAGAATCTGCAAGTGTTTATTTTGAGCGCTTTGTGGCCAATGCCGGAAAACGAAATATCTTCACATAAAAACTAGACAGAAGCATTCTCAGAAACTTCTTTGTGTCAAGTGCATTCAACTCACAGACTTGAACGTTCCTTTTGAAAGAGCAGTTTTGAAACACTCTTTTTGTAGTATCTGCAAGTGTTTATTTAGAGCGCTTTGAGGCCTATGCTGGAAATGGAAATATCTTCGCATAACAAGTAGACACAAACATTCTCAGAAACTTCTTTGTGATGAGTGCATTCAACTCACAGACTTGAACGTTCCTCTTGAAAAAGCAGTTTTGAAGCACTCTTTTTGTAGAATCTGCAAGTGGATATTTGGAGAGTTTTGAGGCCTATGCTGGGAAAAGGAATATCTTCAGCTAAAAACAAGACAGAAGCATTCTCAGAAACTTCTATGTGATGAGTGCATTCAACTCACAGACTTGAGCGTTCCTTTTCATAGAACAGTTTGGAAACACTCGTTTTGTAGATTTTGCAAGTGTTTATTTAGAGCGCTTTGAGGCCTATGCAAGAAATGGAAATATCTTCACATAACAAGTAGACACAAACATTCTCAGAAACTTCTTTGTGATGAGTGCATTCAACTCACAGACATGAACGTTCCTTTTGAAAGAGCAGTTTTGAAACACTCTTTTTGTAGAATCTGCAAGTGGATATTGGGAGAGCTTTGTGGCCTATGATGGGAAAAGTAATATCTTCACCGAAAAACTAGACAGAAGCATTCTCAGAAACTTCTGTGTGATGAGTGCATTCAACTCACAGACTTGAGCATTCCTTTTCATCGAACAGTTTGGAAACCCTCCTTTTGTAGAATCTGCAAGTGTTCATTTGGAGCGCTTTGAGGCCTATGCTGGAAAAGGAAATATCTTCACATAAAAACTAGACTGAAGCATTCTCAGAATCTTGTTTGTGATGACTGCATTCTACTCATAGAGTTGAACCTTCTTTTCGATAGAAGAGTTTTGAAACTCTCTTTTTGTAGAATCTGCAAGTGGATATTTTGAGTTGTTGGAGGCCAATGCTGGAAAAGGAAATATCTTCACATAAAAACTAGACAGAAGCATTCTCAGAAACGTCTTTGTGATGACTGCATTCAACTCACAGACTTGAAAGATTCTTTTGAAAGAGGAGTTTTGAAACACTCTTTTTGTAGAATCTGCTAGTGTATATTTGGAGCACACAGAGGCCTATGCTGGGAAATGAAATATCTTCACCTAAAAACTAGACAGAATGATTTTCAGAAACTACTGTGTGATGAGTGCATTCAACTCACAGACTTGAACGTTCCTTTTGATAGAACAGTTTTGAAACACTCCTTTTGTAGAATCTGCAAGTGTTTATTTCGTGCGCTTTGAGGCCTATGCTGGAAAAGGAAATATTTTCACATAAAAACTAAACAGAAGCATTCTCAGAAACTTCCTTGTGTTGAGTGCATTCAACTCACAGAGTTGAAACTGACATTTGATAGAGTAGTTTGGAAACACTTTTTTTGTAATTTCTGCTAGGGGATAGTTGGAGCGACTGCGGCATCTAGTGGAAAAGGAAATACATGCAGATGAAAATTACATAGAACTATTCTCAGAAACCTCCTTCTGAGGAGTGAGTTCAACTCACAGACTTGAACGTTCCTCTTGAAAGAGCAGTTTTGAAACACTCTTTTTGTGGAATCTGTAAGTGGATATTTGGAGCGCTCTCAGGTCTACGCTGGAAAAGGAAATAGCTTCACAGAAGAACTAGACAGAAGCATTCTCCGAAACTTCTGTGTGACGTGTGCATTCAACTCACAGACACGAACGTTACTTTTGATATAACAGTTTTGTAACACTCCTTTTGTAATATCTGAATGTGTTTATTTGGAGGGCTTTGAGGCCTACGCTGGAAAAGGAAATATCTTCACATAAGAACTAGACAGAAGCATTCTCAGAAACTTCTTCGTGATGAGAGCTTTCAACTCACAGACTTGAACGTTCCTTTTGATACAACAGTTTGGAAACACTCCTTTTATAGAATCTGCAACTGTTTATTCGGAGCGCTTTGAGGCTTACGCTGGAAAACGAAATATCTTCACATAACAACTAGATAGAAGCATTCTCAGAAACCTCTTTGCGATGCGTGCATTCAACACACAGACTTGAACCTTTCTTTTGAAAGAGTAGTTTTGAAACACTCTTTTGTAGAATCTGCTAGTGTATATTTGGAGCGCACTGTGGCCTACGCTGGGAAATGAAATATCTTCACCTAAAAACTAGACAGAAGGATTCTCAGAAACAACTGTGTGATGAGTGCATTCAACGCACAGACTTGAACCTTCCTTTAGAAAGAGGAGTTTTGAAACACTCTTTTTGTACAATCTGCAAGTGGATATTTGGAGCGCCTTGAAGCCTATGCTGGGAAATGAAATATCTTCAGCTAGAAACTAGACAGAAGCATTCTCAGAAACTTCTTTGCGATGCATGCATTCAACTCACAGAGTTGAGACTGACTTTTGATAGAGTAGTTTGTAAACACTCTTTTTGTAATTTCTGCAAGTGGATATTTTTAGCGACTGCGGCATCTAGTGGAAAAGGAAATACATGCAGATGAAAACTACATAGAACCATTCTCAGAAACCTCCTTGTGAGGAGTGAGTTCAACTCACAGACTTGAACGTTCCTCTTGAAAGAGCAGTTTTGAAACACTCTTTTTGTAGAATCTGCAAGTGGATATTTGGAGCGCTCTCAGGTCTATGCTGGAAAAGGAAATAGCTTCATATAAGTACTAGACAGAAGCATTCTCAGAAACTTCTGTGTGACGAGTGCATTCAACTCACAGACACGAACGTTCCTTTTGAGATAACAGTTTCGTAACACTCCTTTTGTAAAATCTGCAAGTGTTTATTTGGAGGGCTTTGAGGCCTAAGCTGGAAAAGGAAATATCTTCACATAAGAACTAGACAGAAGCATTCTCACAACTTCTTCATGATGAGAGCTTTCAACTCACAGACTTGAACGTTCCTTTTGATACAGAGGTTTGGAAACACTCCTTTTATAGAACCTGCAACTGATTATTCGGAGGGCTTTGAGGCATATGCTGGAAAAGGAAATATCTTCACATAAAAACTAGACAGAAGCATTCTCAGAAACTTCTTTGCGATGAGTGCATTCAACTCACAGACTTGAACGTTCCTTTTGAAAGAGCAGTTTTCAAACACTGTTTCTGTAGAATCTGGAAGAGGATATTTGGAGCGCTTTTAGGCCTATGCGGGGAAACGGAATATCTTCACCAAAAACTAGAGAGAGGCATTCTCAGAAACTTCTGTGTGATGAGTGCATTCAACTCATAGACTTGAGCATTCCTTTTCATAGAACAGTATGGAAACACTCCTTTTGTAGAAACTTCAAGTGTTTATTTGGAGCGCTTTGAGGCCTATGCTGGAAAAGGAAATATCTTCACATAACAACTAGACAGAAGCATTCTCAGAAACTTCTTTGCGATGAGTGCATTCAACTCACAGACTTGAACGTTCCTTTTGAAAGAGCAGTTTTGAAACACTCTGTTTGTAGAAACTGCAAGTGGATATTTGGAGCGCTTTGATGCCTATGCTGGGAAATGAAATATCTTCACCTTCAAACTAGACAGAAGTATTCTCAGAAACTTCTTTGTGATGAGTGCATTGAAACCACAGACTTGAACGTTCCTTTTGAAAGAACAGTTTTGAAACACTCTTTTTGTAGAATCTGCAAGAGGATATTTGGAGCGCTTTGTGGCCTATGCTGGGAAAAGGAATATCTTCAACTAAGATCTAGACAGAAGCATTCTCAGAAACTTCTGTGTGATGAGTGCATTCAACTCACAGACTTGAGCATTCCTTTTCATAGAACAGTTTGGAAACACTCCTTTTGTAGAATCCGCAAGTGTTTATTTGGAGCGCTTTGAGGCCTATGCTGGAAAAGGAAATATCTTCACATAAAAACTAGGCAGAAGCATTCTCAGAATCTTGTCTGTGATGACTGCATTCTACTCACAGATTTGAACCTTCTTTTCGAAAGAAGAGTTTTGAAACTCTATTTTTGTAGAATCTGCAAGTGGATATTTGGAGCTGTTTGAGGCCAATTCTGGAAAAGGATATGTCTTCATATAAAAACTTGACAGAAGCATTCTCAGAAACTTCTTTGTGTTGAGTGCATTCAACTCACAGACTTGAATCTTTTTTTTGAAAGAGCAGTTTGAAAAGCTCTTTTTGTAGAATCTGCTAGTGTATATTTGGAGCGCACTGAGGCCTATGCTGGGAAATGAAATATCTTCACCTAAAAACAAGACAGAAGCATTCTCAGAAACTTCTGTGTGATGAGTGTGTTCAACTCACAGACTTGAAGTTTCCTTTTGATAGAACGGTTTTGAAACACTCCTTTTGTAGAATCTGCAAGTGTTTATTTCGAGCGCTTTGTTGCCTATGATGGAAAAGGAAATATCTTCACATAACAACTAGACAGAAGCATTCTCAGAAACTAGTTTGTGACGGGTGCATTCAACTGACAGACTTGAACGTTCCTTTTGAAAGAGCAGTTTTGAAACACTCTTTTTGTAGAATCTGCAAGTGGATATTTGGAGACCTTTGAGGCCTATGCTGGGAAAGAGAATATTTCACCTAAAAACTAGACAGAAGCATTCTCATAAACTTCTGTGTGATGAGTGCATTCAACTCACCGACATGAGCGTTTGTTTTCATAGAACGGTTTGGAAACACTCCTTTTCTAGAATCTGCAAGTGTTTATTTGGAGCGATTAGCGGCCTATGCAGGAAATGGAAATATCTTCACATAACAACTAGAAACAAACATTCTCAGAAACTTGTTTGTGATGACTGCATTCTACTCACAGAGTTGAACCTTCTTTTCAATAGAAGAGTTTTGAAACTCTCTTTTGTAGAATCTGCAAGTGGATATTTGGAGCTGTTTGAGGCCCATTCATGAAAAGGAAATAACTTCACATAAAAACTAGACAGAAGCATTCTCAGAAACTTATTTGTGATGAGTGCATTCAACTCACAGACGTGAAACTCTCTTTTGAAAGAGCAGTTTTGAAATACTCTTTTTGTAGAATCTGCTAGTGTATATTTGGAGCGCTCAGTGGCCTATGCTGAGAAATGAAATATCTTCACCTAAAAACTAAACAGAAGCATTCTCAGAAACTTCTGTGTGATGAGTGCATTCAACTCACGGACTTGAACGTTCCTTTTGATAGAACAGTCTTGAAACACTCCTTCTGTAGAATCTGCAAGTGTTTATTTCGAGCGTTTTGGGGCCTATGATGGAAAAGGAAATATCTTCACATAACAACTAGACAGAAGCATTCTCAGAAACTTCTGTGTGATGAGTGCATTCATCTCACGGACTTGAACGTTCCTTTTGATAGAACAATCTTGAAACACTCCTTCTGTAGAATCTGCAAGTGTTTATTTCGAGCGTTTTGGGGCCTATGATGGAAAAGGAAATATCTTCACATAACAACTAGACAGAAGCATTCTCAGAAACTTCTTTATGATGAGTGCATTCTACTCACAGAGTTGAACCTTCTTTTTGATAAAAGAGTTTTGAAACTCTCTTTTTGTAGAATCTTCTAGTGGATATTAAGTGCGATTGCAGCATCTAGTGGAAAAGGAAATACATGCAGATGAAAACTAGATAGAACCATTCTCAGAAACCACTTTCTGAGGACTGCGTTCAAGTCACAGACTTGAAGGTTCCTTTTGAAAGAGCAGTTTTGAAACACTCTTTTTGTAGAATCTGCAAGTGGATATTTGGAGCGCATTGTGGCCTGTGCTTGAAAATGAAATATCTTCATCTAAAAACTAGACAGAAGCATTCTCATTAACTTCTGTGTGATTAGTGCATTCAACTCACAGACATGAACGTTCCTTTGAATATAACAGTTTTTTAACACTCCTTTTGTAGAATCTGCAAGTGTTTATTTGGAGCGCTTTGAGGCCTATGCTGGAAAAGGAAATAACTTCACCTAAGAACTAGATGGAAGCATTCTCAGAAGCTTCTTGGTGATGAGTGCATTCAACTCACCGAGTTGAATACTCCTTTCAAAAGAGCAGTTTTGAAAGACTCTTTTTGTGGAATCTGCAAGTGAATATATGGAGTGCTTTGAGGCCTATGCTGGGAAAAGAAATATTTTCACCTAAAAACTAGACAGAAGCATTCTCAGAAACTTCTGTGTGATGAGTGCATTCAACTCACATACATGAAACGTTCTTTCTGATGGAACAGTTTGGAAACATTCCTTTTGTAGAATCTGCAAGTGTTTATTTGGAGCGCTTTGAAGCCTATGCTAGAAAAGGAAATATCTTCACATAAAAACTAGACAGAAGCATTCTCAGAAACTTCTTTATGATGAGTGCATTCTACTCACAGAGTTGAACCTTCTTTTTGATAGAAGACGTTTGAAACTCTCTTTTTGTAGAATCTGCAAGTGTTTATTTCGAGCTGTTTGAGGCATCTGCTGGAAAAGGATATATCTTTACATAACAAGTAGAGAGAAGCATTCTCAGAAATTTCTTCGTGATGAGTGCTTTCATCTCACAGACTTGAACTTTCCTTTTGAAAGAGCAGCTTTGAAACACTCTTTTGGTAGAATATCTTAATGTATATTTGGAGCGATCTGCGGCCTATTCTGGGAAACGTAATATCTTCACCTAAAAACTAGACAGAAGGATTCTCAGAAACTTCTGTGTGATGAGTGCATTCAACTCACAGACTTGATCGTTCCTTTTGATAGAACAATTTTGAAACACTCCTTTTGTAGAATCTGCAAGTGTTTATTTCGAGCGCTGTGAGGTGTATGCTGGAAAAGGAAATATCCTCACGTAACAACTAGACAGAAGCATTCTCAGAAACTTCTTTGTGATGAGTGCATTCAACTCACAGACTTGAACCTTCCTTTTGAAAGAGAAGTTTTGTAACAATCTTTTTCTAGAATCTGCAAGTGATTATTTGGAGCGCTGTGAGGCCTATGTTGGAAAAGGAAGTATCTTCCTATCAAAACTTGACAGAAGCATTCTCAGAAACTTGTTTGTGATGAGTGCATTCAACTCACAGACTTGAACCTTCCTTTTGAAAGAGGAGTTCTGAAACACTCTTTTTCTACAATCTGCAAGTGTATATTTGGAACGCTCTGAGGCCTATGCTGGGAAATGAAATAACTTCTGCTAAAAACTAGAAAGAAGCATTCTCAGAAACTTCTTTTTGATGTGTGCATTCAACTCACAGTGTTGAAACCGACTTTTGATAGAGTAGTTTGGAAACAATCTGTTTGTAATTTCTATAAGAGTGTATTTTGGGCGATTGCGGCATCTATTGGAAAAGGAAATACATGCAAATGAAAACTAGATAGAACAATTCTCAGAAAACACTTTCTGATGATTGCGTTCAAGTCATAGACTTGAACGTTCGTTTTGAAAGAGCAGTTTTGAAACACTCTTTTTGTAGAATCTGCAAGAGGATATTTGGAGCGCGTTGAATCCTATGCTTGGAAATGAAATATCTTCACCTAAAAACTAGACAGAAGTATTCTCAGAAACTTCTGTGTGATTAGCGCATTCAACTCACTGACATGAACGTTCCTTTGGATAAAACAATTTTGTAACAATCATTTTGCAGAATCTGCAAGTGTTTATTTGGAGCGCTTTGAGACCTATGCTGGAAAAGGAAATATCTTCACATAAGAGCTAGACAGAAACATTCTCAGAAATTTCTTTGTGATGAGTGCATTCTACTCACAGAGTTGAACCTTCTTTTGATAGAAGAGTTTTGAAACTGTCTTTTTGTAGAATCTGCAAGTGTTTATTTTGAGCGCTTTGAGGCCTATGCTGGAAAAGGAAATAACTTCACATAACAACTAGACAGAAGCATTCTCAGAAACTTCTGTGTGATGAGTGCATTCAACTCACAGACATGAAACTTCCTTTTGAAAGAGCAATTTTGAAACACTCTTTTTGTAGAATCTGCAAGTGGATATTTAGAGCAATTTGAGGCCTACGCTGGGAAATGAAATATCTTCACCTAAAAACTAGACAGAATCATTCTCAGAAACGTCTGTGTAATGACTGCATTCAACTCAGAGACTTGAACGTTCCTTTTGATAGACCAGTTTTGAAACACTCCTTTTGTAGAATCTGCAAGTGTTTATTTGGAGCGCTTTGAGGCCTAAGTTGGAAAAGGAAGTATCTTCGTATAAAAACTAGACAGAAGCATTCTCAGAAACTTGTTTGGGATGAGTGCATTCAACTCACAGACTTGAACCTTCCTTTTGAACGAGGAGTTTTGAAACACTCTTTTTGTACATTCTGCAAGTGGATATTTGGAGCGCTCTGAGGCCTATGCTGCGAAATGAAATATCTCCAGCTAAAAACTAGACAGAAGCATTCTGAGAAACTCCTTGGCAATGCGTGCATTCAACTCACAGAATTGAAACTGACTTTTGATAGAGTAGTTCGGAAACACTCTTTTTGTAATTTCTGCAAGTGGATATTTGGGGCGATTGCGGCATCTAGTGGAAAAGGAAATACATGCAGATGAAAACTAGATAGAACCATTCTCAGAAACCTCTTCCTGATGAGTGCGTTCAACTCGCAGACTTGAAACTTCCTTTTGAAAGAGCAGTTTTGAAAGTCTCTTTTTGTCGAATCTGCAAGTGGATATTTGGAGCGCTTTGAGGCCTATGTTGGGAAAAGGAATATCTTCACCTAAAAACTAGACAGAAGCATTCTCAGAAACTTCTGTGTGATGAGTGCATTAAACTCACAGACTTGAAAGTTCCTTTTGATAGAACAGTTGTGAGACACTTCTTTTGAAGAATCTGCAAGTGTTTATTTCGAGTGCTTTGAGGCCTATGCTGGAAAAGGAAATGTCTTCACATAACAACTAGACAGAAGCATACTCAGAAACATGTTTGTGATGAGTGTATTCTACTCACAGAGTTGAACCTCCTTTTTGATAGAAGAGTGTTGAAACTCTCTTTTTCTAGAATCTGGAAGAGGATATTTGGAGGTGCTTGAGACAATGGCTGGAAAAGCAAATATCTTCACATAAAAACTAGACAGAAGCATTCTCAGAAACATCTTTGTGATGAGTACATTCAACTCACAGACTTAACATTTCTTTTGAAAGTGCAGTTTTGAAATACTCTTTTTGTAGAATATGCTAGTGTATATTTGGTGCGCTCTGAGGCCTATGCTGGGTAATGAAATATCTTCACCTAAAAACTAGATGGAATCATTCTCAGAAACTTCTGTGTGATGTGTGCATTTAACTCACCGACCTGAACGTTCCTTTTGGTAGAATAGTATTGAAACACTCCTTTTGTAGAATCTGCAAGTGTTTTTTTCGAGCGCGTTGAGGCCTATGCTGGAAAAGGAAATATCTTCATGTAACAACTAAACAGAAGGATTCTCAGAAACTTCTTTGTGATGAGTGCATTCAACTTACAGACTTGAAAGCCCCTTTTGAAAGAGCAGTTTTGAAACACTGTTTTTGTAGAATCGGCAAGTGGATATTTGGAGAGTTTTGAGGCCTATGCTGGGAAAAGAAATATCTTCACCTAAAAACTAGACAAAAGCATTCTCAGAAACTTCTGTGTGATGAGTGCATTCAACTCACAGACTTGAACCATTCTTTTGATAGAAGAGTTTGGAAACACTCCTTTGGTAGAATCTGCAAGTGTTTATTTAGAGCGCTTTGAGGCCTGTGCTGGAGAAGGAAATATCTTCACATAACAACTAGACAGAAGCATTCTCAGAAACTTCTACGTGATGAGTGCATTCAACTCAAAGACTTGAACATTCCTTTTGAAAGAGCAGTTTTGAAACACTCTTTTTGTAGAATCTGCAAGGGATATTTGTAGCGCTTTGAGGCCTATGCTGGGAAAAGAAATATCTTCACCTACAAACTAGACGGAAGCATTCTCAGAAACTTCTTTGTGATGAGTGCATTCAACTCACAGACTTGAGCGATCCTTTTGGTAGAACAGTTTGGACACACTTCTTTTGTAGAATCTGCAAGTGTTTATTTAGAGCGCTCTGAGGCCTATGCTGGGAAAAGAAATATCTCCAGCTAAAAAGCAGACAGAAACGTTCGCAGAAACTTACTTGAAATGCGTGCATTCAACTCCCAGAGTTGAAAATGACTTTTGATGGAGTAGTTTGGAAACACTCTTTTTGTAATTTCTGCAAGTGGATATTTGGAGCGATTGTGGCATCTAGTGCAACAGGAAATACATGCAGATGAAAACTAGATAGAACCATTCTCAGAAACCACTTTCTGATGAGTGTGTTCGATTCACAGACTTGAACATTCCTTTTGAAAGAGCAGTTTTGAAATACTCTTTTTGTAGAATCTGCAAGTGGATATTTGGAGCGCTCTGAGACCTATGCTGGAAAAAGAAATATCTTCACATAAGAACTAGACAGAAGCATTCTCAGAAACTTCTTTGTGATGAGTGCATTCAACTCACAGACTTGAAACTTCCTTTTGAAAGAGCATTTTGAAACACTCTTTTTGTAGAATCGGCAAGTGGATATTTGGAGCGCTTTCAGGCCTATGCTGGGTAAAGAAATATCTTCACCTGAAAACTAGAGAGAAGAATTCTAAGAAACTTCTGTGTGATGAGTGCATTCAACTCACGGACTTGAATGTTCCTTTTGCTAGAAGACTTTGGAAACACTCCTTTTGTAGAATCTGCAAGTGTTTATTTGTAGCGCTTTGAGGCCTATGTTGGAAAAGGAAATATCTTCCTATAAAAACTAGATAGAAGGATTCTCAGAAACATCTTTGTGATGAGTGCATTCAACACACAGACTTGAACATTTCTTTTGAAACAGCAGTTTTGAAACACTCTTTTTGTAGAAACTGCTAATGTATATTTGGAGCGATCTGAGGCCTATTCTGGGAAACAAAATATCTTCACATAACAACTAGACAGAAGCATACTCAGAAACTACTTTGTGATGAGTGCATTCAACTCACAGACTATGACGTTCATTTTGAAAGAGCAGTTTTGAAACACACTTTTTGTAGAATCTGCAAGTGGATATTTGGAGCGCTTTGAGGGCTATGTTGGGAAAAGGAATATCTTCACCTAAAAACTAGACAGAAGCATTCTCAGAAACTTCTGTGTGATGAGTGCATTAAACTCACAGACTTGAAAGTTCCTTTTGATAGAACAGTTTTGAGACACTTCTTTTGAAGAATCTGCAAGTGTTTATTTTGAGGGCTTTGAGGCCTATGCTGGAAAAGGAAATGTCTTCACATAACCACTAGACAGAAGGATACTCAGAAACTTGTTTGTGATGAGTGTATTCTACTCACAGAGTTGAACCTCCTTTTTGATAGAAGAGTGTTGAAACTCTCTTTTTCTAGAATCTGGAAGAGGATATTTGGAGGTGCTTGAGACCATGGCTGGTAAAGCAAACATCTTCTCATAAAAACTAGACAGAAGCATTCTCAGAAACATCTTTGTGATGAGTACATTCAACTCACAGACTTGAACATTTCTTTTGAAAGTGCAGTTTTGAAATACTCTTTTTGTAGAATCTGCTAGTGTATATTTGGTGCGCTCTGAGGCCTATGCTGGGTAATGAAATATCTTCACCTAAAAACTAGACGGAAGCATTCTCAGAAACTTCTGTGTGATGTGTGCATTTAACTCACAGACCTGAACGTTCCTTTTGGTAGAACAGTTTTGAAACACTCCTTTTGTAGAATCTGCAAGTGTTTATTTCGAGCGCGTTGAGGCCTATGCTGGAAAAGGAAATATCTTCATATAACAACTAGACAGAAGCATTCTCAGAAACTTCTTTGTGATGAGTGCATTCAACTCACAGACTTGAAAGCTCCTTTTGAAAGAGCAGTTTTGAAACACTGTTTTTGTAGAATCTGCAAGTGGATATTTGGAGCGTTTTGAGGCCTATGCTGGGAAAAGAAATATCTTCACCTAAAAGCTAGACAAAAGCATTCTCAGAAACTTCTGTGTGATGAGGGCATTCAACTCACAGACTTGAACGTTCCTTTTGATAGAAGAGTTTGGAAACACTCCTTTGGTAGAATCTGCAAGTGTTTATTTAGAGCGCTTTGAGGCCTGTGCTGGAAAAGGAAATATCTTCACATAACAACTAGACAGAAGCATTCTCAGAAACTTCTACGTGATGAGTGCATTCAACTCACAGACTTGAACATTCCTTTTGAAAGAGCAGTTTTGAAACACTCTTTTTGTAGAATCTGCAAGGGATATTTGTAGCGCTTTGAGGCCTATGCTGGGAAAAGAAATATCTTCACCTACAAACTAGACGGAAGCATTCTCAGAAACTTCTTTGTGATGAGTGCATTCAACTCACAGACTTGAGCGATCCTTTTGGTAGAACAGTTTGGACACACTCCTTTTGTAGAATCTGCAAGTTGTTTATTTAGAGCGCTCTGAGGCCCATGCTTGGAAAAGAAATATCTCCAGCTAAAAAGCAGACAGAAACGCTCTCAGAAACGTACTTGCAATGCGTGCATTCAACTCCCAGAGTTGAAAATGACTTTTGATGGAGTAGTTTGGAAACACTCTTTTTGTAATTTCTGCAAGTGAATATTTGGAGCGATTGCGGCATCTAGTGCAACAGGAAATACATGCAGATGAAAACTAGATAGAACCACTCTCAGAAACCTCTTTCTGATGAGTGTGTTCAACTCACAGACTTGAACATTCCTTTTGAAAGAGCAGTTTTGAAATAGTCTTTTTGTAGAATCTGCCAGTGGATATTTGGAGGGCTCTGAGGCCTATGCTGGAAAAAGGAATATCTTCACATAAGAACTAGACAGAAGCATTCTCAGAAACTTCTTTTTGATGAGTGCATTCAACTCACAGACTTGAAACTTCCTTTTGAAAGAGCATTTTGAAACACTCTTTTTGTAGAATCTGCAAGTGGATATTTGGAGCGCTTTCAGGCCAATGCTGGGTAAAGAAATATCTTCACCTAAACCTAGACGGAAGAATTCTAAGAAACTTCTGTGTCATGAGTGCATTCAACTCACGGACTTGAACGTTCCTTTTGCTAGAACAGTTTGGAAACACTCCTTTTGTAGAATCTGCAAGTGTTTATTTGTAGCGCTTTGAGGCCTATGTTGGAAAAGGAAATATCTTCCTATAAAAAATAGATAGAAGGATTCTCAGAAACATCTTTGTGATGAGTGCATTCAACACACAGACTTGAACATTTCTTTTGAAAAAGCAGTTTCGAAACACTCTTTTTGTAGAATCTGCTAATGTATATTTGGAGCGACCTGAGGCCTATTCAGGGAAACAAAATATCTTCACCTAAAAACTAGACAGAAGGATTCTCAGAAACTACTGTGTGATGAGTTCATTCAGCTCACAGACTTGAACGTTCCTTTTGATAGAAGAGTTTGGAAACACTCCTTTGGTAGAATCTGCAAGTGTTTATTTAGTGCGCTTTGAGGCCTGTGCTGGAAAAGGAAATATCTTCACATAATAACTACACAGAAACATTCTCAGAAACCTCTTCATGATGAGTGCATTCAACTCACAGACTTGAAGTTTCCTTTTGAAAGAGCAGTTTTGAAACACTCTTTTTGTAGAATCTGCAAGTGGATATTTGGAGCGCTTTGAGGCCTATGTTGGGAAAAGGAATATCTTCACCTAAAAACTAGACAGAAGCATTCTCAGAAACTTCTGTGTGATGAGTGCATTAAACTCACAGACTTGAAAGTTCCTTTTGATAGAACAGTTTTGAGACACTTCTTTTGAAGAATCTGCAAGTGTTTATTTCGAGGGCTTTGAGGCCTATGCTGGAAAAGGAAATGTCTTCACATATCAACTAGACAGAAGCATTCTCAGAAACTTGTTTGTGATGAGTGTATTCTACTCACAGAGTTGAACCTCCTTTTTGATAGAAGAGTGTTGAAACTCTCTTTTTCTAGAATCTGGAAGAAGATATTTGGAGGTGCTTGAGACCATGGCTGGAAAAGGAAACATCTTCACATAAAAACTAGAGAGAAGCATTCTCAGAAACATCTTTGTGATGAGTACATTCAACTCACAGACTTGAACATTTCTTTTGAAAGTGCAGTTTTGAAATACTCTTTTTGTAGAATCTGCTAGTGTATATTTGGTGCACTCTGAGGCCTATGCTGGGTAATGAAATATCTTCACCTAAAAACTAGACGGAAGCATTCTCAGAAACTTCTGTGTGATGTGTGCATTTAACTCACAGACCTGAACGTTCCTTTTGGTAGAACAGTTTTGAAACACTCCTTTTGTAGAATCTGCAAGTGTTTATTTCGAGCGCGTTGAGGCCTATGCTGGAAAAGGAGATATCTTCATATAACAACTAGACAGAAGCATTCTCAGAAACTTCTTTTTGATGAGTGCATTCAACTCACAGACTTGAGAGCTCATTTTGAAAGAACAGTTTTGAAACACTGTTTTTGTAGAATCTGCAAGTGGATATTTGGAGCGTTTTGAGGCCTATGCTGGGAAAAGAAATATCTTCACCTAAAAACTAGACAAAAGCATTCTCAGAAACTTCTGTGTGATGAGGGCATTCAACTCACAGACTTGAACGTTCCTTTTGATAGAAGAGTTTGGAAACACTCCTTTGGTAGAATCTGCAAGTGTTTATTTAGAGCGCTTTGAGGCCTGTGCTGGAAAAGGAAATATCTTCACATAACAACTAGACAGAAGCATTCTCAGAAACTTCTACGTGATGAGTGCATTCAACTCACAGACTTGAACATTCCTTATGAAAGAGCAGTTTTGAAACACTCTTTTTGTAGAATCTGCAAGGGATATTTTTAGCGCTTTGAGGCCTATGCTTGGAAAAGTAATATCTTCACCTACAAACTAGACGGAAGCATTCTCAGAAACTTCTTTGTTATGAGTGCATTCAACTCACAGACTTGAGCGATCCTTTTGGTAGAACAGTTTGGACACACTCCTTTTGTAGAATCTGCAAGTGTTTATTTAGAGCGCTCTGAGGCCCATGCTGGGAAAAGAATTACTCCAGCTAAAAAGCAGACAGAAACGTTCTCAGAAACGTACTTGCAATGCGTGCATTCAACTCCCAGAGTTGAAAATGACTTTTGATGGTGTAGTTTGGAAACACTCTTTTTGTAATTTCTGCAAGTGGATATTTGGAGCGATTGCGGCATCTAGTGCAACAGGAAATACATGCAGATGAAAACTAGATAGAACCATTCTCAGAAACCTCTTTCTGATGAGTGTGTTCAACTCACAGACTTGAACATTCCTTTTGAAAGAGCAGTTTTGAAATAGTCTTTTTGTAGAATCTGCAAGTGGATATTTGGAGCGCTTTCAGGCCAATGCTGGGTAAAGAAATATCTTCACCTAAAACTAGACAGAAGAATTCTAAGAAACTTCTTTGTGATGAGTGCATTCAACTCACGGACTTGAACGTTCCCTTTGCTAGAACAGTTTGGAAACACTCCTTTTGTAGAATCTGCAAGTATTTGTAGCACTTTGAGGCCTATGCTGGAAAAGGAAATATCTTCCTATAAAAATTAGATAGAAGGATTCTCAGAAACATCTTTGTGATGAGTGCATTCAACACACAGACTTGAACATTTCTTTTTAAAAAGCAGTTTTGAAACACACTTTTTGTAGAATCTGCTAATGTATATTTGGAGCGATCCGAGGCCTATTCTGGGAAACAAAATATCTTCGCCTAAAAACTCGACAGAAGGATTCTCAGAAACTACTGTGTGATGTGTGCATTCAACTCACAGACTTGAACGTTCCTTTTCATAGAAGAGTTTGGAAACACTTCTTTCGTAGAATCTGCAAGTGTTTATTTAGAGCGATTTGAGGCCTGTGCTGGAAAAGGAAATATCTTCACATAAAAACTAGACAGAAGCATTCTCAGAAACCTCTTCGTGATGAGTGCATTCAACTCACAGACTTGAAGTTTCCTTTTGAAAGAGCAGTTTTGAAACACTCTTTTTGTAGAATCTGCAAGTGGATATTTGGAGCGCTTTGAGGCCTAGGTTGGGAAAAGGAATATCTTCACCTAAAAACTAGACAGAAGCATTCTCAGAAGCTTCTGTGTGATGAGTGCATTAAACTCACAGACTTGAAAGTTCCTTTTGATAGAACAGTTTTGAGACACTTCTTTTGAAGAATCTGCAAGTGTTTATTTTGAGGGCTTTGAGGCCTATGCTGGAAAAGGAAATATCTTCACATAACAACTAGACAGAAGCATACTCAGAAACTACTTTGTGATGAGTGCATTCAACTCACAGACTTTGACGTTCATTTTGAAAGAGCAGTTTTGAAACACTCTTTTTGTAGAATCTGCAAGTGGATATTTGGAGCGCTTTGTGGCCAATGATGGGAAAAGAAATATCTTCACCTAAAAACTAGACAGAAGCATTCTTAGAAACTTCTCTGTGATGAGTTCATTCAACTCACAGGCTTGAACGTTCCTTTTGATAGAAGAGTTTGGAAACACTCCTTTTGTAGAATCTGCAAGTGTTTATTTAGTGTGCTTTGAGGCCTGTGTTGGAAAAGGAAATATGTTCACATAATAACTAGACAGAAGCATTCTCAGAAACCTCTTCGTGATGAGTGCATTCAACTCACAGACTTGAGGTTTCTTTTTGAAAGAGTAGTTTTGAAACACTCCTTTTGTAGAATCTGCAAGTGGATATTTGTAGCGCTTTGAGGCCTATGTTGGGAAAAGGATTATCTTCACCTAAAAACTAGACAGAAGCATTCTCAGAAACTTCTTTGTGATGAGTGCATTCAACTCACAGACTTGAAGCTTCCTTTTGAAAGAGCATTTTGAAACACTCTTTTTGTAGAATCTGCAAGTGGATATTTGGAGCACTTTCAGGCCTATGCTGGGTAAAGAAATATCTTCACCTAAAAACTAGACAGAAGCATTCTCAGAAACTTCTGTGTGATGAGTGCATTCAACTCACGGACTTGAACGTTCCTTTTGCTAGAACAGTTTGGAAACACTCCTTTTGTAGAATCTGCAAGTGTTTATTTCGAGGGCTTTGAGGCCTATGCTGGAAAAGGAAATATCTTCACATAACAACTAGACAGAAACATACTCAGAAACTTGTTTGTGATGAGTGTATTCTACTCACAGAGTTGAACCTCCTTTTTGATAGAAGAGTGTTGAAACTCTCTTTTTCTAGAATCTGGAAGAGGATATTTGGAGGTGTTTGGGACCATGGGTGGAAAAGCAAACATCTTCACATAAAAACTAGACAGAAGCATTCTCAGAAACATCTTTGTGATGAGTGCATTCAACTCACATACTTGAACATTTCTTTTGAAAGTGCAGTTTTGAAATACCCTTTTTGTAGAATCTTCTAGTGTATATTTGGTGCGCTCTGAGGCCTATGCTGGGTAATGAAATATCTTCACCTAAAAACTAGACGGAAGCATTCTCAGAAACTTCTGTGTGATGTGTGCATTTAACTCACAGACCTGAACGTTCCTTTTGGTAGAACAGTTTTGAAACACTCCTTTTGTAGAATCTGCAAGTGTTTATTTCGAGCGCATTGAGGCCTATGCTGGAAAAGGAGATATCTTCATATAACAACTAGACAGAAGCATTCTCAGAAACTTCTTTGTGATGAGTGCATTCTACTCAGAGACTTGAAAGCTCCTTTTGAAAGAGCAGTTTTGAAACACAGTTTTTGTAGAATCTGCAAGTGGATATTTGGAGCGTTTTGAGGCCTATGCTGGGAAAAGAGATATCTTCACCTAAAAACTAGACAAAAGCATTCTCAGAAACATCTGTGTGATAAGTGCACTCAACTCACAGACTTGAACGTTCCTTTTGATAGAACAGTTTTGAAGCTCTCCTTTTGTAGAATCTGCATGGTTTATTTGGAGCGCTTTGAGGACTATGTTGGAAATGGAAATATCTACATATAAAAACTAGACAGAAGCATTTTCAGAAACTTCTTTGTGATATCTGCATTCAACTCACAGACTTGAACTTTCCTTTTGAAGACCAGTTTTGAAACACTCTTTTTGAAGATTCTGCAAGTGGATATTGGGAGCGCTCTGAGGCCTATGCTGGGAAATGAAATATCTTCACCTAAAACTAGACAGAAGCAACCTCAGAAACTTCTGTGTGATGAGTGCATTCAACTCACATACTTGAACGTTCCTTTTGATAGAACAATTTTGAAACACTCCTTTTGTAGAATCTTCAAGTGTTTACTTGGAATGCATTGAGGCCTATGCTGGAAAAGGAAATATCTTCACATAAGAACTAGACAGAAGCATTCTCAGAAACTTCTTTGTGATGAGCACATTCTACTGACAGATCTGAACGTTGTTTTTGATAGAAGAGTTTTGAAACTCTCTTTTTGTAGAATCTGCAAGTGGATATTTGGAACACTTTAACCTATTCTGGAAAAGGAAATATCTTCACATGAAAGCTAGACAGAAGCATTTTCAGAAACTTCTGTATGATGAGTGCATTCAACTCACAGACTTGGAATTTCCTTTTGACAGATGAGTTTTGCAGCCCTCCTTTTGTAGAATCTGCAAGTGTTTACTCGGAGGGCTTTGAGGCCTATCAGGAAAGGAAAATATCTTCACATTAGAATTTGACAGAAACATTCTCAGAAACTTCTTTGTGATGAGTGCCTTCAAGTAACAGACTTGAACCTTCCTTTTTAAAGAGCAGTTTTGAGACACTGTTTTTGTAGAATCTGCAAGTGGATATTTGGAGCGCTTTGAGGCCTATGCTGGGAAATGAAATATCGTCACCTAAAAACTAGGCAGAAGCATTCTCAGAAACTTCTGTGTGATGAGTGCTTTCAACTCACAGACTTGAACGTTACTTTTGAAAGAGCAGTTTTGAAACATTCCTTCAGTAGATTCTGCAAGTGGATATTTGAAGTGTTAAGAGGCCAAATCTGGAAAAGGAAATGTCTTCTCTTAGAAACAAGATAGAAGCATTCTCACAAACTTCCCTCTGCTTTATGCATTCAACTCACAGAGTGGAAATTTCCTTTTTATAGCACAGTTTTGAAACACACTTCTTTTTGTAGAATCTGCAATTGGATGTTTGGAGCACTTTGAGGCCTATGTTGGAAAAGGAAACATCTTCACATAAAAACTAGACAGAAGCATTCATAGAAACTTCTTTGTGATGACTGCATTCAACTCACAGAGTTAAACCTTTCTTTGATAGAGCAGTTTTGAAGCACCCTGTTTGTAGGATCTGCAAGTGAATATTTGGAGCGATTTGAGGCCTACAGTGGAAAAGGAAATATCTTCACATAAAAACTAGACAGAAGCATTCTTAGAAACTTCTTTGTCATGAGTGCATTCAACTCACAGACTTGAACCTTCCTTTAGAAAGAGCAGTTTTGAAACACTCTTTTTGTAGAATCTGCATGTGGATGTTTGGAGCTCTTTGAAGCCTATGCTTGGAAATGAAATATCTTCACATAAAAACTAGACGGAAGCATTCTCAGAAACTTCTTCATGATGTGTGTATTGAACTCACAGAGATGAACCTTCCTTTTGATAGTGCAGCTGTGAAACACTCTTTTTGTAGGATCTGCCAGTTGATAATTGGAGCGCTTTGAGGCCTATGCTGGAGAAGGAAATATTCACATAAAAACTAGACAGAATCATTCTCAGAAACTTTTTTGTGATTTGCACATTCATCTCACAGAGTTGAAACTTCCTTTTCATAGAGCAGTTTTGAAACACTCTTTTAGTCGAATCGGAAGTGGATATTTTGAGTGCTTTGAGGCCTACACTGGAAATGGAAATATCTTCACATAAAAACTAGACAGAAGCATTCTCAGAAACTTCCCTGTTCTTTATGCATTCAACTCACAGTGTGGAACCTGCCTTTTGATAGCGCAGTTTTGAATCACTCTTTTTGTAGAATCTGCAAGTGGATATTTGGTGAGCTTTGAGGCTTATGCTAGAAAAGGATATAACTTCACATAAAAATTAGATTGACTCATTCTCAGAAACTCCTTTGTGATGTGTGCATTCAGCTCACAGACTTGTAACTTCCTTTTGATAGAGCAGTTTTGGGACACTGTATTTGTAGAATCTTCAAGTAGATATTTGTTGCGCGTTGAGGCCTCTGCTGGAAAAGGAAATATCTTCACATAAAACTAGACAGAAGCAGTCTAAGAAACTTCTTTGTGATGAGTGCATTCAACTCACAGAGTTGAACCTTCCTTTTGATACAGCAGTTTTGAAACACTCTTTTTGTAGAAGCAGCAAGTGAATATTTGGGGCGCTTTGAGGCCTATTCTGGAAAAGGAAATATCTTCACATGAAAATTAGACAGAAGCATTCTCAGAAACTTGTTTGTGATGACTGCATTCAACTCACTTACTTGAACCTTCCTTTTGAAAGAGCAGTTTTAAAACACTCTTTTTGTAGAATCTGCAATTGTATATTTGTAGTGCTTTGAGGCCTATGCTGGAATAGGAAATATCTTCACATAAAAAGTAGACAGAAGCAAACTCAGAAACTTCTCTTCGATGAGTGCCTTCAAATCACAGAGTTGAACCTTACTTTTGATAGAACAGTTTTGAAACTCTCTTTTTGTAGAATCTGCAGTGGATATTTGGAACGCTTTGAGGCCTATGCTGGAAACGTAAATATCTTCACATAAAAACTAGACAGAAGAATTCTCAGAAACTTCTCTGTGATGTGTGCATTCAACTCACAGAGTTGAATCTTCCTTTTGATATAGCAGTTTTGAAACACTCTTTTAGTAGAATCTGCAAATGTATATTTGGAGTGCTGTGTTGCCAGTACTGGAAAAGGAAATATCTTCACATAAAAACTAGACAGAAGAATTCTCAGAACCTCCCCTGTGCTTTGGGCATTTACCTCACCGAGTTACACCTTCCTTTTGATAGAGCAGTTTTGAAACTCTCTTTTTGTATAATCTGTAAGTGAATATTTTTAGCGCTTTGAGCCCTATGCTGGAAAAGGGATTACCTTCACATAAAGCTAGACAGAAGCATTCTCAGAAACTTCTTTATGAAGAGTGCATTCATCTCACACAGTTGAACCTTCCTTTTGATAGAGCTGTAAGTGGCAGGAAATCTTGAAATGGGAGGTCAAGGCCCCTGTGTTTTGTGGAAAGAACGAGAACACGGAGAAGCAGATGTCCCCAAAAACGTTGAAAGTTTCCCAAGTGCACATTCACTGCACCCAGAGGGATTAGGGGTATCACTAGGTCAAGCCCAACGATCGGTTTGGGCCCTTTGGGGACAGCCCAAATTGGCAGGAATGCTTGAAATGAGAGGTTGACGCACTTGTGTTGTGTGGAAGGAAATAAAATGACACTCCTAGTCCCCCCCACCCCATAAGCGAAATTCTTCCCAAAGGCATATGTACATGGCCCAGGGAATCCTGGGCGTCACTGGTTGGTGCCCACCGAACGTCTCTGGCCCATGAGTTGAAGCCAAAATTTGCAGGAGGCTTGAAAAGAGAGGTTGAGGCATGTGTGGTGTGGGTAAAAAATAAAATAAAATAACGGCGGGGCACAGGTCCGCAAATTGGCTAAAGTAACTCCCAAACACGCATGCATGGGGCCCTGGGGAACTTGTGCTCTCCTGATCCACACCCACAAATATATCAGGCCAAAGGGGAGCAGCCCAAAGCGACAGGAATGCTTGAATGAGGAGGTTGGGGCACCACTGTGGTGTGCAAGGAGAGAAAAACAATGTGGCAGAAGTCCCCCCAGTGGGCCATGTTACCTCCCAGCAGTGCATTTGTGGGCCAGTAGGGACCATGGGCATCCCTGGGTAGTACCCATGGAGCGGCTCAGTCCCACGGGGTCAGCCCACGGCATCAGGAATTGTTGGAATGGGAGGTGGAGTTACCTGTGTTGTGGAAGTAAAACGCAAAAGGCGAATCAGACGTTCCCCCACGAAGGGTGAAAAAGCCTCCCCACCGCGCATGCGTGGGGCCCAGGGAACACTGGGCATCACTGGCTTGCACCCACGGAGCGCCTCGGGCCCACAGGGCACAGCCCAAGGCGACAGGAAGGCTTGAAAGAGGAGGTGAATGCACCTACCTTGTAGAGCGACAAAACTAATGACTAGGCAGAGGTCCGCCCCCCACAGGCGAAAGTGCCTCTCCACCGCTCATGCACAGGGACTAGGGGATCCTAGTCATCCCTGATTCATGCCTACGGAGAGTCTTGTGCCCACGGGGGGCTGTCCAAAGTGGCAGGAATGCTTGGAAACGAGGTCGAGGCACCTGTGTGGTGAGGAAGGAAAAAGATACAGTGCAACAGAGGTCCTCACCACAGGCGAAAGTGCCTCCCAATCACGCATGCGCGGGGCCCAGGGTCTCCTTGGCTTTTCTGATTCACACCCACGGTGCATCTCGGGCCTATGGGGGAAAGCCCAAAGCGGCAGGAATGCTTGAAATGGGAAGTTGAGGCACCTGTGTGGTGTGGAAGGAAAACAAAATGGCGCAGCAGAGGTCCCCTCATGGGCATGCCTACAGAGCGTCTCGGGCCCACGGGAGGCTGCCCAAAGCAGCAGGAAGTCTTGAAATTGGAGGTCGAGGCACCTGAGTGCTGTGGAAACAAAAAAGTATCGTGGCATAGGTCTTCCCTAAAGTCAAAAGTGCCTCCTAACCACTCATGCACTGGACCCTGGGCATCCTGGGACTCCCTGTTTCAAACCCACAGTGCGTCTTGGGGACATGGGGGCAGCCTAAAACAGCAGGAAGACTTCAAAGGGAAGGTTGAGGCACCTGTGTGGTGTGGAAGGAAAAAAAGGCACAACAGAGGTCCTTCCCATGGATGAAAGTGCCCCCCAACTGCGCATGCATGGGGCCCAGGGGATCCTGGACATCCCTTGTTCATGTCCATGGAGTGCCTTGGGCACATGAGGGGCAACCTAAAGCAGCAGGAAGGTTTGAAAGGTGAGGTCGATGCACCTGTGTGGTGTGGAAGTGAAAAAAAGGCACAGCACAGGTCCTCTCCATGGGAGAAATAATCCCCAACAGCACTGGTGCAGGGCCCAGGGAATGCTCGGCTTTCCTGGTTGGCACCCTTGGATCATATTGGCAAGGCAGAGGTCCCCCCACACGGGCGAAATTGCCTCCCCACCACACATGTGCAGGGCCAAGGGGACTCTGGACATCCCTGATCGTGCTCAAGGAGTGCTTCGGGCCCACGGTGTCCAGCCCAAGTTGGCAGGAAGCCTTGAAAGGGGAAGTGTATGCTCCTGTGTTGTGGAAGGAAAACACAAATGGCGCCAAAGAGGTTCCCCACATCAGGTGAAAGTGCCTCCCCACCGTGAAAGTGCAGGGCCAAGGGGACACTGGCCATCCCTGGTTAGCACCCATGGAGGGGCTCGGGCCCACGGGGTCAGCCTAAGGCCCCAGGAAGTCTTAAAATTGGACTTGGAGTCACCTGTGTTGTGGAAGGAAAACACAAATGGTGAATCAGAGGTCCCCAAAAATGGGTGAAAGAGCCCCCGCACCGCTTATGTGTGGGGCCCAGTGGACCCTAGTGGTCCCTGTTTCACACCCAGGGATCGCCTTGGGCTTATAGGGGCCAGCCCAAGGTAGCAGGAAGGCTTGAAAGAGGAGGTGGAGGCAACTGTGTTGTAGAAGGGAAAACAAAGGTCGAGGTAGAGGTCTGACCCCACGGGCGAAAGTGCCTCCACATCCCACATGCATGAGATGTAGGGGATCATGGGCATCCCTGGTTCATGCCTAGGGAGCATCTTCGGCCCACATGGGGCAGCTCAAAGTGGTTGGAAGGCTTGAAAGGGGAGGTAGAGGTACCTGTGTGGTGTGGAAGGAAAAAAAAGACGTGGCAGAAGTCCCTCCCACGGGAGAAAATGCCTGCCAACCACGCATGTGCAAGGACAATGGGATCCTGGGAGTTCCTTGTTTGTGCCCAAGGAGCATCTCAGGCCTATGGGGGGCAACCCACATCGGCAGGAATTTGTGAAAGGGGAAGTTGAGGCACCTGTTTGGTGTGGAAGGAAAAAAATCCAGAGCAGCATAAGTCCCCTCACAGAAGAAAGTGCCGTCCAACCGCGCATGTGCAGGGACCACGGGATCCTCGGTGTCCCTACTTCATGCCCACAGAGTATCTTGAGCCCACACGGGGCAGCCCAATGCGGCAGGAATTCGTGAACTGGGATGTCGAGTCACCTGTCTGGTTAGGAAGGATAAGAATACGGTGTAGCAGAGGTCCCGCCCACTGGAGAAATTGCTTTCCAACCGCGTATGGGTGGGACCTAGGGGATACTGGGCTTCCCTGATTCGCACCCACAGAGCATATGGGGATGATGGAAGGCAGTCCAAAGCGGCAGGAAGGCTTGAAAGGGGAGTTCGAGGCACCTATGTGGTGTGGAAGAAATTAAAAAACGATGCGGTAGAGGTCCCCACCAAGGGTGAAACTGCCTCCCAACCATGCATGCCCAGGGCCCAGGTGACCCTGGGCTTCCCTGGTTCGTGTGTACAGGGCGTCTCAGGCCCACGCGGGCAACCCAAAGCGGAAGGAAGCCTTGAAACCTTAGGTTGAGGCACCTATGTGGTTTGGAAAGAAAAAATATACGGCACAGCAGAAGTTCCCATGACAGGAGAAAGCGCCTCCAAACCGCACATGCGTGGGGCCCAGGAGATCCTGGGCATCCCTTGTTCATGCTCATGGAGAATCTCAGGCCAACCAGGGGCACCCCAAAGCTGCAGGAAGATTTGAAAGTGGAGGTCGAGGCACCTGTGTGGTGTGGAAGGAAAAAAACACAGCATGGCAGTGGTCCCCCATGGGCGAAAGTGCCTCCCAAATGAACATGCACGTGGTCCACTTGATACTGGGAGTCCCTGGTTTGCACTCACGCAGAGTCTCAAACCCACAGGGGGCAGCCAAAAGCGGCAGGTAGTCTTGAAAAGGGAGGTCGAGTCGTCTGTGTGGTGTGAAAAAATGATAAACGGAGCTGCAAGAGTCCCACCCAATGGGAGAAACTGCCTCCCAACCGGGCATGCAAGTGCCTCCACGGGATCCTGGGTATCACTTGTTCACACCCATGGAGCATCTCAGGACCACGAGGGCCAGACCAAAGTGGCAGGAAGACTTGAAAGGGGCGGTCGAGGCTTCTGTGTTGTGTGAAAGGAAAAAAAAATGCTAAGCAGAGGTCCCACCTATGGACGAAAGTGCTTCACAAACGAATATTCCCGAGGATGAGGGCATCCTGGGCTTCGCTGGTCCATACACCCAGAGCGTCCCGGATCCACGGGGGGCAGCCCAAAGCAGTAGGAAAGCTTGAAAGTGAAGGTTGAAGCACTTGTGTGTTGTGGAAGAAAAAAAAGTGATGCGGCCTAAGTCCCACCCAAAGGCGAAAGTGCCTCTCACCCACGCATGTGCAGAGCCCACGGAATCCTGGCCTTCGCTGGTTCGTGCCTACGGAGTGTCTCGGGCCCATGGGGGGCATCCCAGGAGCAGGAGGTCTTGAATTTTGTGGTCGAGGTACCTGAGTGTTGTGGAAGGAAAAAAATGGCATGGCATACGTCCCCTTTAAGACAAAAGTGCCTCTCAACCACGCATGGGCAGGGCCCAAGGGATCCTGGGTGTCCCTGCTTCATGCCTAAATAGTGTCTTGCGCCCATGGGGGGCTGTCCAAATAGGAGGAAGATTTGAAATAGGAGGTGGAGGCACCTGTGTGGTGTGGAAGGAAAAAAGTATGGCGCGGCAGACCTCCCCCCACAGATGAAAGTGCCTCCCAGTCGCGCATACACAGGGCCCAGTGGTTCCTGTGCATTTTTGTTTCCAGACCACAGAGCGTCTCAGACCCACAAGGGGCAGCCCAAAGCGGCAGGAAGTCTTGAAAGGGGAGGTCGAGTCACCTGTTTGGTGAGGAAAAAAAAAAATAAAGGGCTGCAGAGGTCCCCAACGGGTTAAAGTGGCTCCCAACGCCACATGTCCAGAGCCCTAGGGATGCTGGGCACCCCAGGTTTTTGCACACGGAGGGTTTTAGCCCATGGGGCAGCCCAAGGCGGCAGGAAGGCTTGAAATGGGAGGTGCAGGCTCCAGTGTTGTGAAAGGAAAACACAAAAGGCAAGGCAGGCGTTCCCCCACACGGGAGAAAGTGCCTACTCACCACGCATGCATAGGACCCAGGGGACTCTGGGAGTCCCTATTCCGTGCCCAAGGTGTGCTTCGGGCCCACGGGTTCCAGCCCAAGGTGGCAGGAAGCCTTGAAAGGGGAGGTGGAGGCGCCTGTGTTGTGGAAGGAAAACACAAATAGCAAGGCAGAGGTCCCCCCGACTGGCGAATGTGCCTCCCTACAGCACATGCTCGGGGCCCAGGGGACCCAGGGCTTACCTGTTTACCATCCATGGAGTGGCTTGGGCCCAAGAGGTCAGCCCAAGGTGGCAGGAATTCTTGAAATGGGAGGTGGAGTCACTTGTGCTGTGGAAGAAAAACACAAATGGTGAATAAGAGGTCCCCCGCAACCGGCGAAAGAGCCTCCCGACTGTGCATGCATGGGGACCAGGGGACACTGAGGTCCCTTTTACTCTGCCAGGGAGTGCCTCGGTCCAACGGGGGCCAGCCCAAGGCAGCAGGAAGACTTGAAAGAGGAGGTGGAGACACCTGTGTTGTGGAAGGAAAAAACAAACGGTGAGGTAGAGGTCTCACACCATGGGAGAAAGTGTCTCCCCAATGCGCATGCGTATGGCATAAGGGATTCCTGTTTCACCCCCACGGGGCATCTCGGGCCCACGTCGGGCAGCCCAAAGCGGTAGGAAGGCATGAAATGGGAAGTCGAGTCACCTGTGTGTTTAGGAAAGAAAACAAAATGGCGCAGCAGAGGTCCCGCCCACTGGCGAAAGTGCTTCCCAACTGTGCAAGAGCGGGTCACAGAGGATACTAGGCATCCCTGATTCATGCCGTCGGAGCATCTGGGGACCACAGGGGCCAGGCAAAAGCAGCAGGAAGGCTTGAAAGTGGAGATTGAGGCAACTCTGTGGTGTGAAAGGAAAAAAAAACGACGCAGCAGAGGTCCTCCCCACGGGCGAAAGTGCCTCCGAATCGCGCATTCGTAGTGCCCAGGGCATCCTAGGCATCCCTGGTTTGTGCATCCAGAGAGTTTCGGGCCTGGGGGCACAGAACAATTTGGCAGGAAGGCTTGAAACTGGAGGTCGAGGCACCTGTGTGTTGTGGAAGGAAAAAAAATGACACAGCATAGGTCCCCCCAAAGGCGAAAGTACCTCTCATCCACACATACGCGGGGCCCACTGGATGCTCCGTGTCCTTTGTTCTTGCCTACGGAGTGTCTGGGGCCCACGGGGAGCTGTTCAAACCTAAGGAAGTTTTGAAATAGGAGGTGGAGTCACCTGTGTGGTTTGGAAGGAAAAAAATAGCGTGTCAGAAGTACCCCCATGGGCCAAAATGCCTCTGAACTGTGCATGTGAGTGGCCCAGGGGATCTGGGGCATCACTGGTCCATACCCACGAAGTGTCTCAGACCCATAGGGGGCAGCCCAAAGCGGCAGGAATGCTTGAAAGGGGAAGTCGAGGAGCCTGTGTGGAGTGGAAGGAAACAAATATAGCACGGCAGAAGTCCCCCCACAGATGAAAGTGCCTCCCAACCGCACATACACGGGGCCCAGGGGTGCATGGGTATCTTCAGTACATGCTCATGGAGCATCTCGGGCCCACAGGGGATGGCCTGAAGTGGCAAGAAGGTTTGAAACGGGAGGCCAAGGCACTTAGGTGGTGAGGAAGAAAAAAGAAAAACGGCGCAGCAGAGGTCCCCCATGGGTGAAAGTGCCTAACAACCCAGCATGGCTGGAGCCCTGAGGATCCGGGGCATCCCAGGTTCTCGCACACAGAGCTCTTCAGCCCACGGGGGCCAGGCCAAGGGGGCAGGAAGTCTTGAAAGGGGAGGTACAGGCTCCAGTGTTGTGAAAAGAAAACACAAACGGCAAGGCAGAGGACCAACCACATGGGTGAAAGTGTCTCCACACCATGCATGCGCAGGGCCTAGGGGACTCTAGGCATCCCTGATGTGTGCCCAAGGAGTGCCTCGTGCCCATGGGGTCCAGCCCAAGGCGGCAGGAAGAGGTGAAGTCACCTGTGTTGTCGAAGGAAAACACATACGGTGCCTCAGAGGTCCCCTGCAATGGGTGAAAGTGACTTCCCAACACACATGCGCGGGGCCCAGGGGACCCCGGGCATCCCTGGGTAGCACCCATGGAGTGGTCAGGCCAGGGTCAGCCCAAGTTGGCAGAAGGTCTTGAAAGGTGAGGTGGAGTCACCTGTGTTGTGGAAGGAAAAAACAAACGGTGAGGGAGAGGTCCCAAACCACGGGCCAAAGTGCCTCCCGAATGTGAACACGTGAGGTGTAGGGGATCCTGAGCATCCCTATTTCATGCCGACATAGGGTCTTGGGCCCACGTGGGGCAGACCAAAGCGGCAGGAAGGATTGAATGGGGAGGTCGAGGCACCTGTGTTGTGTGGGAGGAAAGAAACGGCATGGCAGAAGTACCCCCAGGGGAGAAAGTGCCGCCCAACCGCACATGCACGTGTCCCAGGGGATCTGGCCATCACTGCTTGACACCTACGGAACATCTCAGGCCCACAAGGGACAGCCCAAAGCGGCAGGAAAGCTTGAAAGGGGAAGTCGAGGCACCTCTGTGGTGTGCAAGGAAAGAAATACGGCACAGCAGAATTCCCACCACAGGCGAAACTACTTCCCAACCCCTCATACACGGGGCCCAGGGGATCCTGGGCTTCCCTGGTTCACACCCACAGGGCGTCTCAGTCCCACAGGGGGCAGGCCAAAGAGGCAGAAATGCTTGAAAGCGGAGGTCGAGGCACTTGTGTGGTGGTGAAAGCAAAAAAAAAAAAAAAAAATGGCGCGACAGGTTCCCCCCCACAGTCAAAAGTGCTGCTTGTGCGCGGGTCCCATGGGATTCTTGGCTTCCCTGATTCAGACCCACGCGGAGTCTCGGGCCCTCTGGAAGCAGCCGAAAGCGGCAGGAAGGCTTGAAAGGGGAGGTTGAGGCACCTATGTGGTGTGGAAAGACCAAATACAGCGTGGTAGACGTCTTGCCACGGGCGAAGGTGCCTCCCAACCATGCATGTGAGGTCACAGGGGATCCTGGACATACCTGGTTCATGCCCACAGAGTGTCTCATCCCCAAGGGGGCAGCCCAAAGTGGCAGGAAGACTTGAAAGGGGAGGTCGAGGCAACTGTGTGGTGGAAAGGAAAAAAAAAGGTGCAGCAGTGGTCGGCGCACAGGTGAAAGTGCCTGCCCCTGTGCATGCATGGGGCCGAGGGGATCCTGGGCTTCCCTGGTTCATGCCTACGGAGCATTTCAGGCCCAAGTGGGGCATCCCAAAGTGGCAGGAAGGCTTGAAATTGGAGGTCGAGGCACGTGAGTGTTTTGGAAGGAAAAAAAATGGCAGGGCATATGTCCCGCTGAGGTGAAAGTGCCTCTAAACCACGCATGCACTGGACCCAGGGGATCCTGGGCTTCCCTGGTTCGTGCCTACGTAGTGTCTCGGGCCCACAGGGGGCATCCCAAAGAGGTAGGAATTATTGAAAGGGCAGATTGAGGCATCTGTTTGGTGTGGAAAGAAAAAAAAAAGGCGCAGCAAAGTTCCCCCAATGGGCGGAAGTTCCTGCTAACCACGCATGCGTGGGGACCTGTGGATCCACGGCTTCCCTGGTTCACGCCCACAAAGCATATCATGCCAAAAGGGGGGAAGCCCAAAGCGACAGGAGGGCTTGAATGAGGAGATCGGGGCACCTGTGTGGTGTGGAAGGAAAAAAAACGGTGCGGCAGACGTCCTTCCCCCACGGGCAAGAGTATCTCCCAACCACGTATGTGTGGGGCCCAGAAGATACTGGGCATCCTTGTTTTGCTCTCCCGGAGCATCTCGGGCACACAGTGGCAACCCACAGCTGTAGGAAGGGTTGAAAGTGGAGGTCGAGGCATCTTTGTGGTTTGAAAGGAAAAAATACATGGCGCGGCAGAGGTCTCCCCCAAGGGCAAAAGTGCCTCCCAACTGCACATGCGAGGGTCCCTGGGGATCCTAGGCATCCCTGGTTCTTGCACATGGAACATCTCAGGCCCACGGGGGACAGCTCAAAGCAGCAGGAAAGCTTGAAATGGGAGGTCGAGGCAGCTGTTTGTGGTGGAAGGAAAACAAAATGGCGTGGTAGAGGTCCCCCCCAAAGATGAAAGTGCTTCTCAACCGCACATCCATGGGGTCCAGGGGATCCTGGGCCTCTCTGGTTCCCAGGCTTGGAGTGTTTCAGGTCCATGGGGGGCAGTCCAAAGCGGCAGGAAGCTTGAAATGGGAGGTCGAGTCACCTGTGTGGTGTGGAAGAAAAAAAAGGCACGACAGAGGTCCTCCCACGGACGAAAGTGCCTCGTAACTGCACATGTGTGGCACCCAAGGGATCCTGGGCATCCTGGAAGCTCCCAGAGCGTCTCATGCCCACAGAGGGCAGCCTAAAGCGGCAGGAAGGCTTGAAAGGAGAGGTTGAGACACCTGTGTGGTGTGAAAGGAAAAAAAAAAAGGTGTGGTGGAGGTCTCCCCCATGGGCGAAAATGCCCCCCAAACGAGCGTGTGCAGGACCCAGAGGATCCTGGGCATCCCTGATTCATGCACCAAGAGTGTCTCGGGCCCATAGATTGCTGCCCAAAGCGGCGGGAAGGTTTGAAAGGGGAGGACGAGGCACCCGTGTGTTGTGGAAGGAAAAAAAAGATGCAGCATAGGTCCACACCAAAGGCGAAAATGTCTCTCACCCGCACATGTGTGGGACCCAGGTGATCCTCCTATTCCTGCTTCATGCCCACAGAGTGTCACAGGTCCACGGGGAGCAGCTCAAAGTGTCAGTAAGTCTTCAAATGGGAAGTCGAGGCACCTGAGTGTTGCGGAAGGAAAAAGAAAATGGCACGACATAGGTCCTCCCTAAAGGCGAAAATGCCTCTGAACCGCGCATGCACAGGACTCTGGGAATCCTGGGCATCACTGTTTCATACTCACAGAGCGTGTTGGGGAAATTCGGGGAAGCCCAAAGCAGCAGGAGGGCTTCAAAAGGGAGGTAGACGCACCTGTGTGGTGTGGAAAGAAAAAAAAAAAGGCACAGCCGAGGTCCTCCCCACGGGCGAAGTAGCCCCCACTGCACATGGCCTGGGTGCAGGGGATCCTGGGCTCCCCTGGTTGGCACCCTTGGAGCATCTCGGGCTCACGTTGGGCAGCCCAAAGCGGCATGAAGACTTGAAAGGGGAGGTCCAGGCACTTGTGTGGTGTGAAAGGGAAAAAATAAAATGCTCGGCAGATGTCCCGCAATGGGAGAAAATGCCTCCCAACCACTGATTCGCAGGGCCCAGGGCATCCTGTGTCTCTCTGCTTCAAGTTCATGGAGTGTCTCATGCTAATGGAAGGCAGATCAAAGCGGAAGTAAAGCTTCAAAGGGGAAGTTGAGTCACCTGTGTGGTATGGAAGGAAAAATGTATGGCACAGCAGAGGTTCCCCCACGGGTGAAAGTGCCTCCCAAACGCACATTCACCACACCCAGGGTATTGTAGGCATCCCTGGATCAGGCACAAGCAGTGTCTCAGGCCCATGGGGGACAGCCCCAAGCAGCAGGAAAGCTTGAAAGGTGAGGTCGAGGCACGTGTGTGGTGTGGAAAGGAAAAAAAAGGCACACCATATGTCCCCACAATGGGCGAAAGTGCTCCCAACCGCCCATGAGAGGTGCCCAGGGGATCCTGGGCTTCCCTGCTTCATGTCCACAGAGTGTCTCAGGCACAGGGGGGCAAGTCAAAGTGGCAGTAAGGATTCAAAGGGGAAGTCGAGGCACCTGTGTGATATGGAAGGACAAAAATGTCGCAGCAGAGGATGACCACACAGGCGAAAGTGACTCCCAACAGCGCAAGCGTGGGTCTCAGTGTATCTGGGCGTTCCTGATTTGGGCCACGGAGCACCTCGAGACCACAGGGGGCAACCCAAAGTGGTAGGAAGGATTGAAAAGTGAGGTGGAGGCATCTGTGTGTTTTGTAAGAAAAAAAAAAAAAACGACCGGGCAGAGGTGCCCCAGTTGGCGAAAGTGCCTCCCAACCACGCATGCTTGGGGACCTGGGGATCCTGGGCTTCCCTGGTTCACGACCGCAAAGCATATCAGGCCAAAGGAGGGCAGCCCAAAGCAGCAGGAAGTCCTGAATGGGGAGGTCGAGGAACGTGTGTGGTGTGGAAGGAAAAAAAAACCACATCGATAGAGGTCCTCCAAGGGAGAATGTGCCTCCCAACCTCTCATTTGCTGGGCCCAGGGAATACTGTCTCTCCATGTTCGCATTCACTGAAGGTCTCAGGCCCATGGGAAGCAGATCAAAGTGGAAATAAGGCTTCAAAAGGGAAGTCTACGAACTTGTGTGGTATGATAGGACAAAAAAACACCAAGGCAGAGGTCCACCGACGGGAGAAAGTAACCCCAACCACGCATGTGTGGGTCCCAGGAAATCCTGGGCATTGCTGCTTTATGCACACGGAGCATCTCGGGCCCACAGGGCTCAAACCAAAGCCGCAGGAAGGAGAGAAAGGGGAGGTCGAGGCATCTGCCTGGTGTGGAAGAAAAAAAAAAAAAACGGCACGGCAGAGCTCCCTTAAAGGGCGAAACTGCCTCCTAACCACGCATGCGCGTGGCACTCGAGATCCAGGGCTTCCCTGGTTTGTGGCCACAAAGCATATCAGGCAAAAGGGGGGCAGCCCAAAGCGGCAGGAAGGCTCGAATGGGGAAGTCGAGGCACCTGAGTGGTGTGGAAGGAAAAAAACCCCGGTGCGGCAGAGGTCCCCATCAAGGGCAGAAGTACCTCCTAGCGGCACATGCGTGGGTCCCTGGGGATACTAGGCATCCCTGTTTCACACTCACGGAGAATCTCAGGGCCACAGGGGCAGCCCAAAGTGGCAGGAAGTTTTGAAAGGGGAAGTGGAGGCACCTGTGTGGTGAGGAAGGAAAAAACTACGACGTGGCAGATGTTCCCCTACACGCGAAGTGCCTCCCAATTGCCCAGCATGGGGCCCAGGGTATCCTGGGCATCCCCTGTTCATGTCCACGGAGTGTCTCAAACCCACGAGGGGCAGCCAAAAGCAGCAGGAAATCTTGAAAGAGAAGGTCGAGGCACCTGTGTGGTGTGGAATGAAATAAATGCGGCGTGGCAGAGGTCCCGCAAAGGCGAAAGGGCCCCCCAACTGCACATGCGTGAGGCCCAGGGTTTCTTGTGCATCCCTGGTTCATGACCGTGGAGCATCTGGGGCCAACGGAGTGTAGCCAAAAGCGGCAGGAAAGCTTGAAAGGGGAGGTGGAGGCACCAGTGTGGTGAGGAAGGAATAAAAATGGCGCAGCAGATGTCGCCCCACGGGCGAAAGTGATTCCCAACAGCGCAGGTGTGGGCAACCGGGGACCATGGGTTTCCCTGGGTACCATCCATGGAGCAGCTTGGGCCCATGGGGTCAACCGAAGGTGGCAGGAAGACTTGAAAGGGGAGGTGGAGTCACCTGTGTTGTGGAAGGAAAACACAAATGGCGAATCAATGGTGCAACCCACGTTTTAAAGAGCCTCCCCACCACGCATGTGTGGGGCCCAGGGGACCCTGGGGTCCCTGGTTCACACCTACAGAGCACCTCGGCCCTACGGGGGCCAGCCCAAGGCGGCAGGAACGCTTGAAAGAGTAGGTGAAGGCACCTCTGTTGTGGAGGGAAAAAACAAATGGCGAGGCAGACGTCTGCCACCCGCTGGCGAAAGTGCCTCCCCACAGCACATGCTCAGGGCCTAGGGGATCCTGGGCATCCCTGGTTCATGCCCCCGGAGAGTGTTGGGCCAACGGGGGCAGCCCAAAGTGGCAGGAAGTCTTGGAAAGTGAGATCGAGGCACCTGTGTAGTGAGGAAAGAAAAAAATACGGCGCCACAGAGGTCCCCCCAGGGGCCAAAATGCCTCCCAACTGCGCAAGCATAGAGCCCAGGGGATCCTTGGCATTTCTGTTTCTTGCCCACCGTTTGTCTCAGGCCCACGAGGGGCAGCCCAAAGCGACACGAAAGCTTGAGATGGGAAGTCGGGGTACCTGTGTGATGTGGAAGGAAAACAAAACGGTGTGGCATGGGTCTCCCCCCAGTCGAAAGTGCCTCTCAACTGCACATGCATGGGGCCCAGGGGCTCCTGGGCATACTTGCTTCACTCCCATGGAGGGTTTCAGGCCCACAGGGGCAGCCCAAAGCCTCAGGAAGGCTTGAAAAAAAGGACATCCAGTCACCGTGTGGTTTGGAAGGAAAAAAAAAATGGCGCAGCCGAGGTCCCCTCCACGGCCAAAATGACGCCCAACCGCACATGTCTGGGGCACAGGGGATCCTGGACGTCCATGCTTTGTACCCACAGGGCATCTCAGGTCCCGCGGGAGAAGCCCAAAGCGGCAGGAAGTTTTGAAATGGGAGGTCGAGGCACCTGTGTATTGTGGAAGGAAAAAAAAAATGTCGCGGCTGAGGTCCCCCCCACAGGCCAAAGTATTTATCATCCGCGCATGTGCTTGTCCAAGAAGACCCTGGGGTTCCCTGATTTGTGCCCACAGAGCGTCTCGGGCCCAAGTGTTGCAGCCCCAAACGGCAGGAAGTCTTGAAAGAGGAGGTAAAAGCACCTATGTGATGTGGACAGAAAAAAAATGGGGTGGCAGAAGTCCCCCCACTGGCAGAAGTTCCTCCCAAGTGTACATGCGTGGGGCCAGGAGATAGTGGGAATCTCTGTCTTTCACCTACGGACCATCTTGGGGCCACGGTGGGTAGCCAAGAGCAGCAGGAAGGCGTGAAATAGGAAGTCGAGGCAACTTTGTGGTTTGAAATAAGTAAAACACAGCGCGGCAGAGGTCCCCCCCAAGGACGAAAGTGCCTCCCAAACACTCATGTAAGGGTCCCAGAGGATCCTAGGCATCCCTGGTTCATGCTTACAGAGCATCTCGGGCCCACGGGGGGTAGCTCAAAGCGTCAGGGAGACTTGAAATTGGAGGTCGAGGCACCTGTGTGTTGTGGAAGGAAAAAAAATGACGTGGCATATGTCCCCACCAAAGGTGATAGTTCCCACCTGCACATGCATTGCGGCCCAGGGGATCCAGGACTTCCCTGGTTCTTGCCTACAGAGCATCTCTGGCCCACGGGGGACAGCCCAAAGCTGCAGGGAGGCTTGCGATTGGAAGTCGAGGCACCTGAGTGTTATGGAAGGGGAAAAAAAAAAAAAAGGAGCCACAGAGGTCCCCAAAACGGGCGAAAATGTCTCCCAAACGCACATTCACTGCACTCAGGGTATTGTGGACATCCTTGTTCTGGCCCAAGAAGCATCTTGGGCCCACAGCAAACAGTCCGAAGCACAGGAAGGCTTGAAAGGTGATGTCGAGGCACCTGTGTTCTGTGGAAGGAAAAAAAAACGGCACACCAGATAACCCCCCACAGGGGAAACTGCTTCCAACCGCGCAAGTTCAGGGCCCTGGGGATCCTGGGCATCCCTGGTTGTCACCCACGGAGCATCTCGGGCCCACGGATGGCAACCCAAAATGGCAGGAATGCTTGAAAGGGAGGACGAGCACTTTTGTGGTATGGAAGGAAAAATAAACGCCACAGCAGAGGTCCCCCCACAGGAGAAAGTGCCTCCCAACCGTGCATGTGCAGGGCCCACGGGATCCTGGGTGTCCCTGCTTCACGCCCACAGAGTGTCTCAGGCTTACTGGGGGCAGCTCAAAGCGGCAGTAAGGCTTCAAAGGGGAAGTCGAGGCACCTGTGTGATATGGAAGGACAAAAAATGTCCCAGCAGAGGTCCCACCCATGGGCGAAAGTGCCACCCAACCGAGCATGTGTGGAGCCCTGGGGATCCTGGGCATACCTAGTTCGTGCCCACGGAGCATCTCATGTCCACGGGGGCCAGCCCAAAACGACAGGAAGTCTTGAAAGGGGAGGTGAAGACTCCAGTCTTGTCAAAGGAAAACACAAAAGGCGAGACAGAGGTCCCCCAACACGGGCAAAAGTGCCTCCCCACCGCACATGTGAAGGGCCTAGGGGACTCTGGGTGTCCCTGATCCACGCCCAAATAGTGCCTTGGGCCCATGGGATCCAGCCCAAGGCGGCAGGAAGCCTTGAAAAGGAAGGTGGAGGCACCTGTGTTGCGGAAGGAAAACACATGGCACAGCAGAGGTCCCCCCAGTAGGCGAAAACGCCTCCCTACCACGCATGTGCGGGGCCCAGGGGACTCTGGGCATCCCTGGTTAGCACCCATGCAGTGGCTTGGGCCCACGGGGTCTGCCTAAGGCGGCAGTAAGTCTTGAAATGGGAGGTGGAGTCACATGTGTTGTGGAAGGAAAACACAAATGGCGAATCAGAGGTCCTCCCCAACTGGTGAAAGAGCCTCCCCACTGCACATGCGTGGGGCCCAGGGCACACAGGGGGTCCCTTGTTCGCACCCACTGAGTGCCTCAGACCCACGGGGACCATCCCAAGGCGGCAGGAAGGCTTGAAATAGGAGGTGGAGTCACGTGTGTTTTGGAAGGAAAAAACAACGGCGAGGCAGAGGTATCCCCCAATGGGAGAAAGTGTCTCCCAACCATGCATGCATGGGAACTTGGGAATCCTTGGCTTCCCTGGTTCACATCCACAAAGACTTTTGTGGCAAAGGGGGGTAGCCCAAAGCTTCAGGAAGGCTTGAAATGGGAGGTCGAGTCACCTGGCACCTGTTCGTTGTGGTAGGAAAACAAAATGGCGTGGCGGATGTTCCCCTCAAAGATGAAAGTGCCTCTCAACCTCATATGCATGGGACCCAGGGGATCCTATGCATCCCTGGTTCGCGCCCATGGAGCGTTTCAGGCCCACAGTCAGCAGCCCAAAGCAGGAGGAAAGCTTGAAAAGGGAGGTCAAATCACCTGTGTGGTGTGGAAGGAAAAGAAAAAACGGCTTGGCCGAGGCCTCCCCCGCGGAACAAAGTGCCTCCCAACCGCAAATGTGGAGGGTCCAGAGAATCCTTGGCTTCCCTTTTTCATGCCCATGGAAGGCCTAGGGCCCACGAGGGCAACCTAAAGCGGCAGGAAGTCTTGAAGGGGGAGGTTGAGGCACCTGTGTGGTGTGGAAGGTCAAAACAACAGTGCAGCCGAGGTCCCCCCACGGGGAAAAGTGCTTCCCAAATGAGCATGCGCAGGGCCCAGGGGATCTTTGTTGTCCCTAGTTCATGCACCGAGAGTGTCTCGGGCCCACAGGGGACTGCACAAAGTGGCAGGAATGTTTCAAAGGGGAGGTTGAGGCACCTGTGTGTTGTGGAAGGAAAAAAAATCATGCGGCATAAGTCTCCACCAAGGAGAATGTGCCTCTCATCGATGCATTCATGGGGACAAGGAAATCCTGGGCATCCCTGATTCGTGCACACAGAGCATCTCGGGCACAGAGGGGGGCAGCCCAAAGTGGGAGGAAATCTTGAAATTGGAGGTCGAGGTACCTGAGTGTTGCGGAAGGAAAAAAAATGGCGTGGCATAGGTCCTCCCTAAAGGAGAAAGTGCCTCTTAACTGCACATGCGTGGGGCCCTGGGGGATCCTGGGCATCCGTGTTTCACATTCATGGAGCGTACTGTGGACATGGGCAGAAGCCCAAAGCAGCAGGAATGCTTCAAATTAGAGGTCGAGGCAACTGTGTGGTGTGTAAGGAAAAAAAAAAAAACAACGGCGCGGCAGAGGTCCCCCCCAAGGACAAAAGTACCTCCCAACTGCACATGCGTAGGGGCCAGAGGACACTGGGCATCCCTGTTAAAGGCCCACAGAGTGTCTCGGGCCCACAGCGGGCAGCCCAAAGCAGCAGGAAGTCTTGAAAGGGGAGGTCGAAGCACCTATGTGGTTTCAAAGAAAAAAACACGGCGCGGCAGAAATCCCCCCCAAGAGCGAAAGTGCCTCCCAACCTGTCGTGCGTGGGTCTCAGGGGATCCTAGGCATCCCTGGTTCTTGTGCACAGAGTGTCTCGGGCCCATGGGGGGCAGCTTAAAGCGGCAGGAAAGCTTGAAATGGGAGGTCGAAGCACTTTGTTTTTGTGGAAGGAAAACAAAATGGAGTGGCAGAGGTCCCCCCCAAAGATGAAAGTGGGCTCTCAGCTGTGCATGCGTGCGTCCCAGGGGATCCTGGGTGTCCTTGTTTCACACCCACAGGGTGTATTGGGGACATGAGGGAAGCCTAAACCAGCAGGAAGTCTTCAAAAGGTTAGTGGAGGCACAGCAGAGGTCCTCCCCATTGGCGAAATAGCCCCCAACCACGCATGCCTGTGGCGCAGGGCAGCCTGGGCTTCCTTGCTTGGCACATTCAGAGCATCTCGGACTCACGGGGGACAGCCCAATGTGGCAGGAAGGCTTGAAAGGGGAGGTCGAGCCACCTGTGTGGTGTGGAAGGAAAAAAAACGCCACAGCAGAGGTCCTCACAAGGGCGAAAGTGCCTCCCAACCACGCATGCGTGGGGCTCAAGGTATCCTGGACATCCCTGCTTCATGCCCACAGCGTGTCTCAGGCCCAGGGGGTGCAGCTGAAAGCGGCAGTATGTCTTCAAAGGGGAAACCGAGGCCACTGTGTGGTATGGAAGGACAAAAAAAGTAGTGGCAGAGGTACCCCCACCGGTGAAAGTGTGCATGTGCACATCCCAACTGTGTATGTGCGGGTCCCAGGGAATCCTGGGCATCCCTGATTCATGCCCACGGACCATCTTGGGACCACAGCGGGCAACCCAAAGCAGCAGAAAAGATTGAAAATGGAGATCGAGGCATCTGTGTGGTGTGGAAGGAAAAAAAAAATGGCCCAGCAGACGTCCCCCAATGGGGGAAAGCACCCCCCAACCACACATACCTGGTGCCATGGGGATCCTGGGATTCCCTAGTTTGCACCCACAAAGCGCGTCAGGCCAAAGGGGGGCAGCCCAAAGCGGCAGGAAGGCTTGAATGGGGATGTGGAGGCACGCGTGTGTTGTGGAAGACTCCCTACTGCACATGCGCCAGTCCCAGGGGATACTGGGCATCCCTATTTCATGCTCACGGAGCATTTCAGGTCCACAGGGGGCAGCCCAAAGAAACAGGAAGGCTTGAAAAGGGAGGTCAAGGCACATTTGTGGTTTGAAAGGAAAAAACACGGTGCGGCAGAGGTCCCATCCAAGGACAAAAGTGTTTCCCAACCACGCACGCTAGGGTCCCAGGGGATCCCAGGCATCCCTGGTACTTGTGCAAGGAGCATCTCAGGCCCACGGGCGGCAGCTGAAAACAGCAGAAAGGCTTGAAATAGGAGGTCAAGGAATCTGTTTGTTGTGAAAGGAAAACAAAACGGCTTGGCAGAGGTCCCCCGCAAAGATGAAAGTGCCTCTCAATCGGGCATCCATGGGACCGAGAGGATCATGCACATCCCTGGTTCGCTATCATGGAGCATTTCAGGCCCACGGGGGGGCAGCCCAAAGCAGCAGGAAGGCTTGAAATGGGAGGCCAAGTCATCTGTGTGGTGTGGAAGGAAAAAAAAAAACGGCACAGCCGAGGTCCCGCCCACGGGCGAAAGTGCCTCCCAAACTAACATGCACAGGGCCCAGTGTATCCTGGACGTCCCTGATTCGGACCTACAGAGCGTCTCGGGCCCACGGGGGCAGCCGAGGCGGCAGGAATGCTTGAATTTGTAGGTCAAGGCACCTGAGTTTTGTGGAAGGAAAAAAAATGGCTCAGCACAGGTCCTCCCTAAAGGCGAAAGTACCTCCTAACCATGCATGCATGGGCCCTGGGGATCCTGGGAGTCCCTGTTTCATACCACGGAGAGTCTTGGGGACATGGTGGCAGCCCAAAGCAGCAGGAAGTCTTCAAAATTGAGGTCGAGACACCTGTGTGGTGTGGAAGGAAAAAAAAGGCACAGCAGAGGTCCTCCCCACTGGTGAAATAGCCCTCAACTGCACATGCGCAGGGCCCAGAAGCTCCTGGGCTTCCCTGCTTTCCACCCTCAGAGTGTCTCGAGCGCATGAGGATCAGCCCAAAGCAACAGAAAGTCTTGAAAGGGAAAGTCCAGGCACTTGTGTGGTGTGAAGGGAAAAAAAATGCCACAGCAGAGGTCCCCCCAAGGGAGAAAGTGCCTCCCAACCACTCATCCGCGGGGCCCAGGGGATCCTGTGTGTCCCTGTTCACATTCATGGAGTGTCTCAGGCCTACGGGGGAAGATCAAAGCGGAAGTGAGGCTTGAAAGGGGAAGTCAAAGCATCTGTGTGGTGTGGAAGGGATAAAAATGGGGCAGCAGATGGCCCCACCACGGGTGAAACTGCCTCCCAACTGCACATGTGCATTGCCCAGGGGATCCTGGGCTTCCCTGGTGTGCACGCACAGGGCGTCTCACGCCCACGCGGGCAGTCCATAGTGGAAGAGAGTCTTGTAAGGGGAGATCAAGGCACCTGCATGGTATGGAAAGAAAAAAATAATGGCATGGTAGACTTCCCCCCAACAGGAGAAACTGCCTCCCAGCCAGGCATGCATGAGGCCCAAGGGATCTTGGTCGTCCCTGGTTCGTGCCCACATAGTGTCTCATGCCCATGGGGTGCAGCCCAAAGGAGCAGTAAGGTTTCAAAGGGGAGGTCGAGGCACTTGTGTGTTGTGAAAGGAAAAGAAAAATGATGAGACCTAGGTCCCCAACAAAGGCTAAAGTGCCTCTTGCCCGCACATGCGTGGGGCCCAGGAGATCCTGGGTGTTCCTGGTTCGAGCTTAAAGAGTGTATCGTGCCCATGGGGGGCAGCTCAAAGTGGCAGGAATGCTTGAAATGGGAGGTCGAGGCACTTGGGTGTTGTGAAAGGAAAAAAAAAAAACGCCAGGGTATAGGTACCCCCAAAGGAGAAAGTGCCTCCCAACCACTCATTCATGAAGCCTGGGGAATCCTGAGTGTCCCTGCTTCATGTTCACGGAGTGTCTCAGGCCCACAGGGGCAGATCAAAGCGGAAGTAAGTCTAGAAAGGGAAGTCAAGACACCTGTGTGGTTTGGAAGGAAAAAAAATGGTGTTGCAGAGGTCCTCCCACGGGCGACAGTGCCACCCAACTGTGCATTCACTGCACCCAGGGGATTGTGGGCATCCCTGATTCAGGCCCAAGGAGCATCTCAGGCCCATGGGGGAAAACCCCAAGAGACAAGAATTCTTGAAAAGTGAGGTCGAGGCTCCTGTCTGGTGTGAGGGAAAAAAAAATGGCTTGCAAGAGGTCCCCTGCATGGGCGAAAGTCCTCCCAATCGCACATGTACAGGGCCCAGGGGATCCTGGGCTTCGCTGCTTGAGGCCTACGGAGCGTCTCAGGCCCACTGGTGGCAGCCCAAAGCGGCAGGAAGTCTTGAAATGGAAGGACAAGGCACTTGTGTGGCGTGGAAGGAAAAAATAATGCCATGGCAGAGGTCCCCCCATGGGCGAAAGTGCCTCCAAACTGCATGCGTGGGGCCAGGGCATCCTGGGCATCCCTGATTCATGCCCCCAGAGCATCTCGGGCCCACAGGGGACAACCCAAAACAGCAGGAAGGGTTAAAGTGGTAGTTGAGGCACCTGTGTGGCGTGGAAGGAAAAACATATGGTGCGGTAGACGTTCCCCCACAGGCGAAAGTGCCTCCCAACTGCGCATACGTGGAGCCCAGGGGATACTAGGCATCTTTGTTAAACACTGACAGAGCGTCTCGGGACCACAGGGGGCAGCCCATAGCGGCAGGAAGGCTTGAAATGCGAGGTTGAGACACCTGTGTGGTGTGAAGGAAAAAAAAAAAAACGCTGCAGCAGAGGTCCCCCATGGGGGAAAGTGCCACCCAACCGTGAATGCGTGGAGCGCTGGTGTTCCTGGGTGTCCCAGATTGTACCCATGGAGCTCCTTGGCCCATGGCTGCCAGCCCAGTGTGGTAGGAAGGCTTGCAAGGGAAGCTGCAGGCTCCAGTGTTGTGAAAGGAAAACACAAACGGCGAGGCAGAGGTCCCTCAACAAGGGCCAAACTGCCTCCACACCACACATGCGAGGACCTCAGGGGATTCTAAGCATCCCAGATCTGTGCCCAAGGAGTGCCTCAGGCCCATGGGTTCCAGCCCAGGGAGGCAGGAAGCCTTGAAAGGGGAGGTGGAGGCACCTGTGTTGTGGAAGAAAAACACAAATGGCGCAGCAGAAGTTCCCCACAATGGGCCAAGTGCCTCCCCACTGCAAAAGCATGGGACCCAGGGGACCCTGGGCATCCCTGGTTAGCACCCATAGAGCTGCTCGGGCCCAGAGGGTCAGCCTAAGGCAACGGGAAGTCTTGAAAGGGGAGAAGGAGTCACCTGTGTTGTGGAAGGAAAACACAAATGGCAAATCAGAGTTCCCCCACAACGGGTGAAAAAGCCTCCCCACCATGCATGCGTGGGGCCCAGGGACCCAGGGATCCCTGATTCACACCCACGGAGCCCCTCAGACACACGGGGACCAGCCCAATGTGGCAGGAAGGCCTGAAATAGGAGGTCGAAGTACCTGTGTTGTGGAAGGATAAAACAAACTGCGAGGCATAGGTCCACCGCAAACGGGTGAAAGTGCCTCGCCATAGCACATGCGCAGTGCCTAGGGGATCCTGGGTGTCCCTGTTTCACGCCCACAGAGCGACTTGGGCCCAGGTGGAGCAGCCCAAAGCGGCAGGAAGGCTTGAAAGCAGAGATCGAGGCACTTGTGTGGTGGTGAAAGAAAAAAAAAAACAACGCGGCCAAGGTCCCCCACACAGGAAAAGTTGCCTCCCAACCGCTCATGTGTGGGGTCCAGGAGATCCTGGGGGTCCCTGTTTCACAACAACACAGAGTCTCGGGACCACGGGGGGCAGCCAAAAGCAGCAGGAATCCTTGAAATGGGAGGTCGATGTAACAGTGTGGTGTGAAAAAAAACATGGCGTGGCAGAAGTCCCCACCATGGGAGAAATTGCCTCACAACCGTGCATCTACGCGGCCCACGGGATCATGGGCTTCCCTTGTTCATGCCAACGGAGCATCTCAGGCCCACTGAGGACAGCCCAAATCTGCAGGAATGCTTGAAACGGGAGGTCGAGGCACCTGTGTGGTGTGGAAGGAACAAAATACGGCATGGCAGAAGTCCCCCCACGGGTGAAAGTGCCTCCAAACAGCGCATGTGTGCAGCACAGCTGATCCTGGGCATCAGTGGATCATGCCCAGCAGCATCTCATGCCCACGGGGGGGCAGCACAAAGCGGCAGGAAGGCTTCAAAAGGGAGGTCGAGGCATCTGTGTGGTTAGGAAGGAAAAGAAAATGGGGCAGCAGAGGTCCCGCCCACGGGCGACAGTGAGTGTCAAACGTGCATGTGCGGGGCCCAGGGGATCCTGGTCGTCCCTGGTTCACACCCAAAGTCTGTCTGGCGCCCACGTAGTGCAGGCCAAAGCAGCAGGAAGGCTTGAAAGGGGAGGTCTAGGCACCTGTGAGTTGTGGAAGTAAAAAATTACGGCACAGCAAAGATCCCCCACCGGCGAAAGTACCGCCCAAACGAGCATGCACAGGACCGAGGGGTTCCTGGGAATCCCTCTTTCACACCCACGGATCATCTCGGGCCCACCGGGGGCAGCTCAAAGTGGCAGAAATGCTTGAAATGGGAGGTCGAGGCACCTGTTTGTTGCAGAAGAAAAACAAAATGGCACGGCAGAGGTCTCCAGCAAAGACGAATGTGCCTCTCAACCACACATGCATGGGGCCCAGTGGATCCTGCACATCCCTGGTTCATGATCATGGCGCATTTCAGGCCCACAAGAGGCAGCCCAAAGTGGCAAGAAGGCTTGAAATGGGAGGACGAGTCATCTGTGTGGTGTGGAAGAGAAAAAAAAAAGGCACAGCTGAGGCCCCTCCAAGGGTGAAAGTGCCTCCCAACGGTGCATGAGCAGGGCCCAGGGGATACTGGGCATCCCTGGCTCATGCCTATGGAGTGCCTTTGGCCCACGGGGGCAGTCTAAGGCAGCAAGAAAGCTTGAAAGGGGAGATTGTGGCACCGGTGTGGTGCGGAAGGACAAAAAAAGGAGAGGCCATGGTCCCCCCCCACCGGCAAAAGTGCCTACCAAATGAGCATGCACAGGGCCCACGGGATCCTGGACATCCCTGGTTCATGCACCCAGGGCGTCTCGGGCCCACAGGGGGCAGTCAACGCCGCAGGAAGTCTTGAAACCGGAGGTTGAGGCAACTGAGTGTTGTGTAAGGAAAAAAAATGGCGTGGCGTAAGTCCTCCCTAAAGGCGACAGTGCCTCCAAACTACGCATGCACATTGCCCTGGAGATCCTGGGCGTCCCTGTTTCACACCCAGAGAGTGTCTTGCGGACATGGAGGGAAGCCCAAAGCAGCAGGAAAGCTGCAAATGGGAAGTCGAGGCAACTGTGTAGTATGCAAGGAAAAAAAACGGCGCAGCAGAGGTCCCCCCACGGGCTAAAGTGCCTCCAAAGCCTGCATGCGCAGGGCCCAGGGAATCCTGCGTGTCCCTGGTTCGTGCCCACGGTGCGTCTCGGGCCCACAGGGGGCAACCCAAACTGGCAAGAAGGATTGAAATGGGAGGTCGAGGAATCTGTGTTGTGTGGAAGGAAAGAAAAATGACGCATCAGAGGTCCCCCAACGGGAGAAAGTGCCTACCAACCACGCATTCATGGGGACCTGGGGATGCTGGGCTTCCCTGGTTCACGCCCACAAAGCGTATTGGGCCAATGTGGGGCAGCCCAAAGCAGCAGGAATTCTTGAATGGGGAGGTCGAGGCACCTGTGTGTTGTGGAAGGAAAAAAAAATGGCATGGCCCCCACAACGGGCAAAATTACCCCCAACCACACATGCGTGAGGCCCAGGGGATACTAGGCATCCCTGCTTCACACCCATGGAGTGTTTCAGGGCCAAAGCAGCATCCCAAAGCGGCAGAAAGGTGGAAGCGGCAGGAAGGGGAAGTGGAGGCACCTGTGTGAAGTGGAAGGAAAAAAAATACGGTGCAGCAGACGTCCCCCAATAGGCAAAAGTGTCTCCCAACCACGCAACCTGGGAGCCAGGGGATTCTGGGAATCTTTGTTTAATGCGCACGTAGTGTCTCAGGCACACAGGGGGCAGCCCAAAGCGGCAGGAAGGCTTGAAAGGGAAGACTGAGACACCTGTGTGGTGAGGGAAAAAAAAAAACACGAAGCAGAGGTACCCCACGGGCGAAAGTGCCACCCAACCGCAAATGTGTGGAGACCTGAGGATCCTGGGTGTCCCAGATTCTCACCCAAGGAGTGCCTCGGCCCACGGGAGCCAGCCCTAGGCAGCAGGAAGGCTAGAAAATGGAGGTGCAGGCTCCAGTGTTGTGAAAGGAAAACACAAATGGCAAGACAGAGGTTTCCCCTGACGGGCAAAAGTGCCTCCCACCACCCATATGTGGTGCCCAGGGGATCCTTGGCATCCCTGCTTCATGCCCACGGAGCGTCTCTTGCCCATGGGGGGCAGCCCAAAGCAGCAGAAACGCTTGAAAGGGGAGGTTGAGGCACCTGTGTGGTTAGGAAGGAAAAGAAAACAGCACGGCAGAGGTCCGGCCCACCCGCGAAAGTGCCTCTCAACTGCTCATGCGCGGGGCCCACGGGCTATTGGGACTCACTGTTTGATGCCCACGGAGCATCTCAGGCCCACAGGGGTAGCCCAAAGTGGCAGAAAGTCTGGAAAGGGGAGGTCGAGGCACTTTTGCGGTTTGAAAGGAAAAAAACACGGCACGGCAGACGTTTCCCCCAAGGGCGAAAGTGTCTCCCAACCGCGACGGCGCGGGTCCCAGGGGACCCTAGGCATCCCCCTGATTCTTGTGCATGGAGCGTCGCGGGCCCACAAGTGGTAGCTCAAAGCAGCAGGAAGGATTGAAATGGGAGGTCGAGGCACCTGTTTGTAGTGGAAGGAAAACAAAATGGCGTGGCAGACGTCCTCCCCCCAAAGACGAAAGTTCCTCTCAACCGCGCTTGCATGGGGCCCAGGGGATCCTAGGCATCCCTGCTTCACACCCATAGAGCATTTCAGGCCCACAGGAGCAGCCCAAAGCGGCAGGAAGTCTTGAAATGGGAGGTCAAGGCAACTCTGTGGTGTGGAAGGAACAAAATACGACGTGGCAGAGGTCCCCTCACGGGCGAAAGTGTCTCCCACCCGTGCATGTGCAGGGTGCGGGGTATCCTGGGCATCCCTGGTTCACGCACATACAGCATCTCATCCCCACGGGGGTCAGCCCAAAGCAGCAGGAAGGCTCGGAAGGGGATGGAAGGAATATAAAACGGCATGGCAGAGGTCCCTCCACGGGCGAAAGTGCCTCCAAACCGCGTATGCGTGGGGGACCAGGGACTCCTGGGCATCCCTGTTTCACATCGACGGAGGGTCTCAAGCTCACAGGGTCAGCCCAAAGTGGCAGGAAGGCTTGAAATGTGAGGTCGAGACACCTGTGTGGTGTGAAGGAAAAAAAAAAACGCTGCAGCAGAGGTCCCACCACTGGAGAAAGTGGCTCCCAACCGCTCATTCGCGGGGCCCAGGGGATCTTGCATGTCCCTGCTTTGCATTGACCGAGTGTCTCAGGCCCACGCGGGGAAGATCAAAGCGGAAGTAACGCTTGAAAGGGAAAGTCGAGGCACCTGTGTGGTATGGAAGGTTAAAAAAAAAAAAACGGCAGGGCAGAGGTTCCCCCAAGGGCAAAAGTGCCTCCCAACCGCGCATGCCTGGGATTGAGGAGATCCTGGGCTTCCCTGGTTCGCACCCACGAATTGTCTCGGGCCCAAGGGGGTGAGACAAAGGCAGCAGGAATGCTTGAAAGGGGAGGTCGAGTCCCCCGTGTGTTGTGGAAGGAAGAAAAACTGTAGCCGCTGAGGTCCCCCCAACGGGCAAAAGTGCCCCCAACCATGCATTCACTGTGCCCAGGGGATTGTGGGCATCCCTGGTTGAGGCCCAAGGAGCGTCTTGGACCCACAGGGGACAGCCCCGAGCTGCGTGAAGGCTTGAAAGGTGAGGTTGAGGCACTTGTGTGGTGTGGAAGGAAAAAAAAACAGCGTGACAGAGGTCCCCACCAAGGGCGAAAGTGCGCCCAACAGCATATGTGCGGGGTCCAGGGGATCCTGGGTGTCCCTGCTTCATGCCACAGCATGTCTCAGGCCCACAGGGAGCAGCTAAAAGTGGCAGTAAGGTGTCAAAAGGAAGTCGAGGCACCTGAGTGGTATGCTAGGAAAAAAAACTCGCTTCATAGATTCCTCTCACGGGCGAAAGTGACTCCAAACCATAAATGCGTGGATAGCAGGGAATGCTGGGCATCCCTGATTCACACGCAAGGAGCATCTCGGGCCCACAGCGGGCAACCCAAAGCGGCAGGAAGGATTGAAGTGGGAGGTGGAGGCATCTGTTTGTTGTGGAAGGAAAAAAAAATTGCATGGCAGATGTCCCTGCCAAAGACGAAAATGCCCTCAACCACGCATGTGTGGGGTGCAGGGGATGCTGAGCATCCCTAATTCACAGGCATGGAGTGATTCAGGTCCACGGGGTGCAGTCCAAAGCCGTAGGAAGGCATGAAAATGGAGGTCTAGTCACCTGTGTGGTGTGGAAGAATAAAAAACGGCATGGCGGAGGTACCCCCCACGGAGGAAAGTGCCCCCCAACGGTGAATGCTCAGGACCCTGGGGATCCTGGCCATCCCTGCTTGATGACCTTGGAGCACTGCCGGCCCACAGGGGCAGCCTAAAGCAGCAGGAGGTCTTGAAAGGTGAAGCTGAGGCACTTTTGTGGTGTGGAAGAAAAAAAAACGGCCCGGCCGAGGTCCACCCCACAGGCCAAAGTACCTCCCAACAGTGAATGCCTGGGGCCCAGGGTATCCTGGGGTTCCGTGGGTCGCGCCCACAGGGCGTCTCTGGCCCACAGGGAGAAACCCAAAGCGTCAGGAAAGCTCGAAAGGGGAGGTCGAGGCGCCTGTGTTGTGTGGAAGGAAAAAAAAGTCACGGCCAAGGTCCCACCCACAGGCAAAAGTGCCTGCCAACCACGCATGTGCAGGACCCAAGAGATAATGGGCATCCCTGTATTGTGCCCACAGAGTGCCTCAGGGCACCACGGGGGATAGCCCAAAGCGACAGGAAGGCTTGAAAGTGAGTCGAGGCACCTTTGGGGTTTGAAAGTTAAAAATCGGCATGGCAGAGGTGGCCCCAAGGCTGAAAGTGCTTCCCAACCGCACATGTGAGGGTTCCACAGGATACTAGGGATCCCTGTTTTGCACCCACGGAGCGCCTTGGGGACACAGGGGCAGCCCAAAGTGGCAGGAAGTCTTGAAAGGGGAAGTGGAAGCACTTGTGTGTTGTGGAAGGAAAAAAATACGGAGCGGCAGACTTCCCTACACAGACGAAAGTGTCTCCCAACCGCGTATACTTGGGGGCCAGAGGGTCCTGGATATCTTTATTTCACTCCCACTGAGCGTCTCGGGCCCACAGGGAGCAGCCTAAAGCTGCAGGAAGGCTTGAAAAGGGAGGTGCAAGCTCCAGTGTTGTGAAAGGAAAACACAAACGGCGCAGCAGAGGTCCCCCACGGGCGAAAATGTCCCCCAACCGTGCATGCTTGAAGCCCTGGTACCCTGAGCTTCCCAGTTTCTCACCCACGGAGGGTCTTGGCCCACAGGGGCCAGCCAAAAGCAGCAGGAAGGCTTGAAAGGGGAGGTGCACGCACCAGTGTTGTGAAAGGAAAACACAAATGGCGAGACAGAGGACCCCCCCCACACGGGGAAAGTGCCTCCCCACTGCACAAGCACAGGGCCCAGGGGACTCTGGGTGTTCCTGGTCTGTGCCCAACGAGTGCCTCAAGCTAAGGGGTCCAGCCCAAAGTGGCAGGAAGTCTTGAAAGGGGAGGTGGAGTCACCTGTTTTGCAGAAGTAAAACACAAATGACGAATCAGAGGTCCCCCACAACGGGCAAAAGTGCCTCCCCACCGCACATGCCTGGGGCCCAGGCGACACTGGGGTTCCAAGTTTTGCACCCAGCGTGCACCTCGGCCCTACAGGGGCCAGCCCAAGGTGGCATGAAGTCTTGAAAGAGGATGTGGAGGCACCTGTGTTGTGGAAGGAAAAAACAAACAGCGAGGCAGAGATCCCACCCCAGGGGCTAAAGAGCCTCCCCGCCGCGCATGCACAGGGTGTAGGGGATCCTAAGCATCCCTGATTCATGCCCACGGAGTGTTTTGGGCTCACGTGGGGCAGCCCAAAGCTGCAGGAAGTCTTGAAAGGGGAGGTCGAGGCACCTGTGTGGTGTGGAAGGAAAGAAAACGACGTGGCAGAGGTACCCCCAAAGACGAAAGTGCCTTCCAACCACCCGTACATATGCCCCAGGGGATCCAGACGTCACGGATTCACACGCACGGAGCATTTATAGCTCACGCTGCCCAGGCCAAAGTGGCAGGAACGCTTGAAAGCTGAAGTAGAGGCACCTCTGTGGATTGAAAGGAAAAAATATGGTGGAGCCGATGTCCCCCCACAGGCGAAAGTTCCTCCCAACCGCGCATACGTGGGGCCCAGGGGATCCCAGGCTTCCCTGGCTCACGCCCACAGGGTGTCTCAGGCCCACAGGGGACAGGCTAAAGCGGCAGAAATGCTTGAAAGCGGCAGTCGAGGTACTTGTGAGGTGGTGAAAGGAAAAAAAAATGGCGTGGCCGAGGTCCCCCCACAGGCTAAAGTGCCTCCCAACCACGCATGTGTGGGGCCCAGGGGATTCTGGGCATCCCTGGTTCACACACACTCAAAGTCTTGGGACCACGGGGGCACCTGAAAACGACAGGAAACTTGAAAGGAGAGGTCGAGGCACCTGTATGGAAAGAAAAAAAACCGGCGCCACAGAAGTGCCCCCCACGGGAGAAACTGCCTCCCAACAACGTCTGTGAGGGGAACACGGGATCCTGGGCAAGCCTTGTTCACACCCACGGAGCATCTCAAGCCCACAGAGGGCAGACCAAAGCAGCATAAAAGCTTCAAATGGGAGGTCGAGGCACTTGTGTGGTGAGGAAGGAACAAAATATGGAATGGCAGAGGTCCCCCCACTGGCTAATGTGCCTCCCTACCGCACATGTGCAGGGTGCAAGAGACCCCGTGCATCCCTGATTCATACCCACGGAGTGTCTCATCCCCATGGGGTACGTTCCAAAGCGCAGGAAGTCTTGAAAGGGGAGGTCAAGGCACCTGTGTGGTGAGGAAGGAAAAAATACTGCACTGCAGATGTTCCTTCATGGGCGAAAGTGGCTCCCAATAGTGCTGGTGTGTGGCACAAGGGACCATGGGTATCCCTGGGTAGCAGCCATGAAGTGGCTTGGGCCCACGGGGTCAGCCCAAGGCGGAAGGAAGACTTGAAAGGGCAGGTGGAGTCACCTGTGTTGTGGAAGGAAAACACAAAGGCGAATAAGTGGTCCTCCCCAACAGGTGAAAGAACTTCCCCACCTTGCATGTGTGGGGCCCAGGGGACTCTTGCGGTCCCTGGTTTGCACGCACAGTGCTCCTCGGGCTCACAGTGTCAGCCCAAGGCGGCAGGAAGGCTTGAAAGTGGAGGTGAAGGCATCTATGTTGTGGAGGGAAAAAAACAAAGGGCAAGGCAGGGGTTCGCCCACCACGGGCGAAAGTGCCTCCACACCGCACATGAGCGGGACCTAAGGGATCCTGGGCCTCCCTGGTTCAAGCCCACGGAGAGTCTTTGGCCCACTGGAGTCAGGCCAAAGTGGCAGGAAGGCTTGAAAGGGGAGGTCGAGGCACCCGTGTGATGTGGAAGGAAAAAATAATGGCATCGCAGAGGTCCCCGCGACAGGTGAAATTGCCTCCCAACCGCACATGTGCATGGCCGGGGGATCCTCGGCTTCCCTGGTTCACACTCAGAGGGCGTCTCAGGCCCATTCAGGCCCCTTCCTTCCAAATCGGAAGGAAGGCTTGAAAGGGGAGGTCGAGGCACCTGTGTGGTATTTAAAGAAAAAGCAAACGGCTCAGCAGAAGTCCCCACCATGGGATAAACTGCCTCCCAACCGTGCATGCGCGGGTCCCAGGGTATCCTGGGTGTCCCTGGTTCATGCCCACAGAATGTCTCTTGCCCACATGGGACAGTGAAAAGTGGCAGAAAAGTATGAAATGTGAGGTCGACACTGGTCGCGACTCAGCACGGGAGTGGGTGGGGAGCCGACTCCTGGCAGAGGGGGTCACTCACTGGATGGAACACCGGGGAAGAAAAAAACAAACAACCCCATCAAAAAGTGGGCAAAGGATACGAACAGACACTTCTCAAAAGAAGACATTTATGAGCCAAAAAACACATGAAAAAATGCTCACCATCACTGGCCATCAGAGAAACGCAAATCAAAACCACAATGAGATACCATCTCACACCAGTTAGAATGGTAATCATTGAAAAGTCAGGAAACAACAGGTGCTGGAGAGGATGTGGAGAAATAGGAACACCTGGTGGGACTGTAAACTAGTTCAACCATCGTGGAAGTCAGTGTGGCGATTCCTCAGGGATCTAGAACTACAAATACCATTTGACCCAGCCATCCCATTACTGGGTATATACCCAAAGGACTATAAATCATGCAGCTATAAAGACACATGCACATGTATGTTTATTGCAGCACTATTCACAATAGCAAAGACTTGAAACCAACCCAAATGTCCATCAATGATAGATTGGATTAAGAAAATGTGGCACATATACACCATGGAATAGTATGCAGCCATAAAAAAATGATGAGTTCATGTCCTTTGTAGAGACATGGATGAAATTGGAAATCATCATTCTCAGTAAACTCTCGCAAGAATGAAAAACCAAAAACCACATATTCTCACTCATAGGTGGGAATTGAACAATAAGAACACATGGACACAGGAAGGGGAACATCACACTCTGGGTACTGTTGTGGGGTGGGGGTAGGGGTAAGGGATAGCTTTAGGAGATATACCTAATGCTAAATAATGACGAGTTAATGGGTGCAGCACACCAGCATGGCACATGTATACATATGTAACTAACATTCACATTGTGCACATGTACCCTAAAACTTAAAGTATAATAATAATAAAATAAAATAAAAAAAAGAAACTTGAACAACACAGGAGTTAGGGGCACTGACCTAACACAGTCAAATCTATGTGTAACTGTTGACTCCTCAAAACTTAACTACTAATAGCCTACTGTTGACCAATAGCACAAGCAATTAATGAACACATTTTATATCTTTTATGTACTATATACTGTATTCATATAATAAAGTTAGAGAAAAATTAAAAAGAAATGTGAGGTCGAGGCACCTGCGCTGTGAAAGGAAAAAAACAAAACAGCACGGCAGAGGTCCCCCCGAAAAACGAACAAGCCTCTCAACCACGCATACGTGGGTCCCAGGGCACCCTGGGCACCCCCGATTCGTGACGATGGAGCGTTTCAGGCCCACAGGGTGCAGCCCAAAGCGGCAGAAATGTATGAAATGGGAGGTCAAGTCATCTGTGTGGTGTAGAAGGAAAAAAAACGGCACAGCAGAGGTCCCTACCACGGGTGAAATTGCCTCCCAACCACGCATGCACAGGGCTCAGGGGATTCTGGGCTTCCCTGGTTCACACGCACAGGGCCATTCTCAGGCCCATTCGGGCAGCCCAAAACGGAAGGAAGCCTTCAAAGAGGAGGTCGAGGCACCTGTGTGGTGTGGAAAGGAAAAAAAAGGGCGCAGCCAATGTCTCCCAACACCGCTTGTGTGGGGGATTGTGGGTTTCCCTGCTTCATGCCCACAGAGTGTCTCAGGCCCAAGGGGGGCAGCTCAAAGAGGCAGTAATTCTTCAAAGGGGAAGTCGAGGCACCTGTGTGGTATGGAAGAAAAAAACCGGCCGGCAGAAGTACCCCCCACGAACGAGATCCTGGGCGTCCCTGGTTCATGCCCATGGAGCACCTCGGGGCCACGGGGGGCAGCCTAACGCGGCAGGAAGGCTTGAAAGGCGAGATTGAGGCACATGTGTGCTGTGGAAGGATAAAAAAGACACAGCCAAAGTTCCCGTGCATGGGAGCGGCCCAGGGGCCAAAGGGGGCCATCCCAAGGCGTCAAGAAGTCTTGTAAGGGGAGGTGGAGGCACCTGTGTTGTGGAAGGAAAACACAAACGGCAAGCAGAAGTCACCCCGTCGGGAAGATGTGCCTCGACACCGTGCATGGGCAGGGCCCAGGGTACACTGACTATCCCTGGTATGCACCTACAGAGCGCCTCTGCCCACGGAGGCTATCCCAAGGCGGCAGGAAGCCTTGCAAGGGCAGGTGGAGGCACCAGGGTTGGGGAAGGAAAACACAAACGGCGAGGCAGAGGTCCCCAACCACGGGTGAAAGTGAACCCCCACCGTGCATGCACAAGGCCCAGTGGACCCTGAGCATCCCTGGTTCATGCCCACAGAGCACCTCGGGCCAACGGGGGCCAGCAGAAGGCGGCAGGAATGCTTGAAAGGTGTGGTGGAGGGACCAGTGTGGTGGAAGGAAAACACAAGTGGCGTGGCAATGGTCCCCCCAACAGGTGAAAGTGCCACCTCTCGAGGCATGCGTGGGACCCAAGGGACCCTGGGCGTTTCTAGTTCCTGCCCACAGAGTGCCTCGAGCCCATGGTGGCAGCCGAAGGTGGCAAGAATGCTTGAAATGGGAAGTGGAGGCCCCTGTGTTATGGAAGGAAAACAGAAATGGCAAGGCCTAGGTTCCCGCCGCGGGGTAAGTGCCTCCCCATCGCACATGCTTGGGGCCCAGGAGGCACTGGGCATACCTGGAACGTGCCCACAGAGCACCTCGGCCCTCGAGGGTCAGCCCAAGTTGGCAGGAATGCTTGAAAGGAGAAGTGGAAGCACCTGTGTTGTGGAAGGAGAACACAAACAGGGAGGCAGAGGTCCCCCCTACGGGCGAAAGTACCTCCCCACTGCACATTTGCAGGGGCAAGGCAACCATGGGCGTCCTTGTTTTGTGCCCTTAGAGTGCCTAGGCCCACATGGCCCAGCCCAAGGCAGCGGGAAATCTTGAAACTGGAGTTCGAGGCACCTGTGGTGTGGAAGGAAAACACAAACGGTGTGGCAAAGTTTCCTCCCCATGGGGGAAAGTGCTCCCCACCGCACATTCTGGGACCCAGGGGATGCAGGGCATTTCTGGTTCATGCTCACAGAGTGCCTCAAGCCCACGGGAGCCAGCCAAATGCGGCAGGAAGGCTTGAATGGGGAAGTGGAGGCAACTATGTTGTGGAAGGAAAACATAAATGGCGAGGCACAGGTCTCCCACCACGGGCAAAAGGGCCTCCCCACCGTGCATGTGCGAGGCCAGAGGAATCTGGGGGTCCCTGATTCATGCACACGGAACACCTGGGGCCAAAGGGGGCCAGCCAAAGGCGGCAAGAAAGCTTGAAAGGGGAGGTGGAGGCATCTGTGTTGTGGAAGGAAAACACAAATGGAGAGGCAAAGGTCCCCCACCATGAGAGAGAGTGCCCCCCCACCACGCATGCACGGGGCCTAGGGGACCTTGAGCATCTCTGATTCTTGCGGACGGAGATCCTTGGGCCCCCAGGGGCCAGCCCAAGATGGCAGGAAGGTTTGAAATGGGAGGTGGAGGCACCAGTGTTGTGGAAGGAAAAGACAAACAGTGAGGCAAAGGTCCCCCTGTCGGGAGAAAGTGCCCTGACACCACGCATGGGCAGGACCCAGGGTACACTGACCATCCCTGGTATGCGCCCACGGAGTGCCTTTGCTCACGAGGGCCAGCCAAAGTCGGCAGGAAGACTTGAAATGGGAGGTCGAGGCACCTGGGTTGTCTAAGGAAAACACAAATGGCAAGGCAGAGTTTCGTCCCCACAGGTGAAATTGCCTCCCCACTGCACATGCGTTGGGCCCAGGAGACCCTGGGCGTCACTGGAAAATGGCTACAGAGTGCCTCAACCCACAGAGGCCAGCCCAAGGCGACAGAAAGGTTTGCAAGGAGAGGTGGAGGCACTTGGGTTGGGGAAGGAAAACACAAACAGCGAGGCAGAGATTCCCACCCATGGGCAAAAGCGAATCCGCACCGTGATTGTGCAGGGCCCAGTGGACCCGGGGCTTTCATGATTCCTGCCCACATAGCACCTCAGGCCAACGGGGGCCTGCCCAAAGTGGCAGGAATGCTTGAAAGGGGTGGTGGAGACACCAGTGTGGTGGAAGGAAAACACAAGAGGCACGGCAATGGACCCCCCCCCCACGGGTGAAAGTGCCTCCCCTCCGCGCATGGGTGGGGCCTAGGGGACCCTGGGCATCCCTAGTTCCTGCCCACGGGGCGCCTCAAGCCCACGGTGGCCATCCCAAGGCGGCAGGAATGCTTGAAAGGGTGGTGGAGGCATCTGTGGAATGGAAGTAACACACAAACGGCAAGGCATTTTCCCCCTGTGGGGAAAGTGCCATCCCACCGCACTTGCGTGAAGCCAAGGGGAACTTGGGCATCCCTGGTTCGTGCCAAGGGAGTGCCTCGGGCCCACGGTGGGCAGCCCAAGTTGGCAGGAAGGCTTAGAAGGGGAGGTGGAGGCACTCATGTTGTGGAAGGAAAACACAAACTGTGCGGCAAACCTCCTCACCAATGACGAAAGTGCCACCCTGCTGCACAAGCGTGGGGTCCAGGGGACCCTTGGTGTCCCTGATTCGTGCCCACGGAGCATCTCAGACACACAGGGTCCAGCACAAGGCTGCAGGAAGGGTTGAAATGGGAGGTGGAAGCATCTGTGTTGTGGAAGGAAAACACAAATGGCGATGCAGAGGTCCTACTCCACAGATGAAAATGCCTACCCACCACTCATGCATGGGGCCGAGGGGACACTGGGCGTTCCTGGTTCAGGCCCATGGAGCCCTTCAGCCCAGGGGGCCAGCCCAAGGCGCAGGAAGGCTTGAAAGGGGAGGTGGAGGCACCTGTGTTGTGAAAGGAAAACACAAATGGTGAGGGAGAGGTCTCCCTCACAGGTGAAAGTGCCTCCCCACCGTGCATGCGTGGGGTCCAGGGGACTCTGGACTTCCCTTGCTCATGCCCACAGAGTGCCTAAGGCAGACGGGTGCCAGCCCAGGGAGGCAGGAAGGCTTGAAAGGGGTTGTGGAGGCTCCCATGTTGTGGAAGGAAAACAAAAACGGCAAGGCAGAAGTCCTCACCCATGGGCAAAAGTGTCTTCCCACTGTGCATGAGCAGGGCCCAGGGGACCAAGGGCATCCCTGGTTCACACTGACGGTGTCTCAACCCACGGATGCCAACCCAAGGTGGCAGGAAGTCTTGAAAGTGGAGGTGGAGGCACTGGTGGTGTGGAAGGAAAACACAAATGGCGTGGCAGAGGTATGCCCCCCGAACGAAAGTGCCATCTTAACTCATATGCGTGGGAACCAGGAGACCTTGGGCTTCACTGGTTTGCACCCACAGAGAGCCTCGGGCTAATGGGGGCCAGCCCAAGGCGCAGGAAGCCTTAAAATTGGAGTTGGTGGCAAGTGTGTTGTGGAAGGAAAACATGAATGGCGGAGCAGAGGTTCCCTCCCACGGGCGAAAGTGCCTCCGCACCACACATGTGTGGGGCCCAGAGGAGGCTGGGTGTCCCTGGTTTGTGCAAATGGAACTCCTCACACCCCAAGGGTCAGCCCACGGGGGCAAGTAGACTTGAAAGGGGAGGTGGAGGCACCCGTGTTTTGGAATGCAAACACAAAGAGTGAGGCAGTGGTCCCACCCCAGGTGCGAAGTTGCCTCCCCAGAGTGCATACATGGTGCCCAGGGAACACTGGGCATCCCTTATTCACATGCACGTGGTTCTTGGGCCCATGGTGGCCAGCCCAAGGTGGCAGGAATGCTTGAAAGGGGAGGTGGAGGCACCCGTGTTGTAGAATGCGAACACAAACGGCGAGGCAGATGTCTCCCCCAACGGGTGAAAGTGCTTCCACTCTGCAAATGCGTGGGATTCAGGGGAATCTAGGCGTCACTGGTTCGTGCCTATGGAGAGCATCAGCCCACAGCAGCCAGCCCAAGGCGGCAGGAAAGCTTGAAATGGGAGGTGGAGGCACCGGATTTGTGGAAAGAAAACACAAACGGCATGGCAGAGATCCCCCTCCACGGGCGAAGGTGCCTTCACACTGCAATTCGTGTGGCTCAGGGGACGCTAGGCGTCCCTTGGTCGCACCTACAGAGCACCTCGGGCCCACATGGGCGGCAAGGTGGCATTAACGCTTGAAATGAGAAGTTGAGGCGCCCGTTGTGTGGAAGAAAAACACAAACAGCGAGGTAGAGGTCCCCCTCCACTGGCGAAAGCCTACCCACCGCGCACGTGCAGGGCCTAGGGGCCCTTGGGCGTCCCTCAGTCATGCCCACGGAGTGCCTCAGGCCAACACAGTCCAGCCAAAGGTGGCAGGAAATCTTGATAATGGAAGTGGAGGCACTTGTGTTGTAGAAAGAAAACACAAATAGTGAGGCAGAGGTCCCCACCCCCCAGCGAAAGTATCTCCCAACTGCACATGCGTGGGGCCCACGAGATCTTGGGTGACCCTGCTTCACACCCCCGAGCGCCTTGCTCCCCCGGACCAGAACAAGGAGGCAGGAAGGCTTGAAATGGGAGGTGGAGGCACCTGTGTTGTGGAAAAAAACAAAAACAGCGTGGCAGATGTTCCACATCACGAGCGCAAGTGCCTTCCCATGGCACATGCACAGGGCCCAGGGAACCCTAGGCATCCCTGATTTGCACCCACGGAGTGCCACGGGCCCACAGGGGCCAGCCTAATGCGGCAGGAAGGCTTGAATGGTGACGTTGAGGCCCCTCTGTTGTGGAAGGAAAACACAAACGGAGAGGTAGAGGTCCCACCATGGGTGAAAGTGCCCCCCCGCCGTGCATGCACAGGGCTCAGGGGACCCTGGGGGTCCCTGGATCACACCCACTCAGCACGTCGGGCCCAAGGGAGCAAGGCCAAGGCGGCAAGAAACCTTGAAATGGGAGGTTGAAGCACCCATACTGTGGAAGGAAAACAAACGGCGAGGCAGAGTTTCCCTCCCACGGGCAAAAGGGTCTCCCAACTGCACATGTGCAGGGCCTACGGGACATTGGGCATCCCTGGTTCATGCCCTAGGAGGTATTCAGGCCCCCGGGGCCAGCCCAAGGGGGGAGGTAGGCTTGAAAGGGGAGGTGGAGGCACCCGTGTGGTTGAATGAAAACACAAACAGAGAGGTAGAGGTCCCCTGCCATGGGCGAAAGTGCCTCCCCACTGTGCATGCATGGAGCCCAAGAGACCCTTGGTATCCCTGGCTCACACCCACGTAACACCTTTGGGCCACAGGGGCCAGCCCAAGACGGCAGGAAGGCTTGAATTAGGGAAGTGGAGGCACCCGTGTTGTGGAAGGAAAACACAAACGGCGAGGCAGAGGTCCCCCCACGGGAGAAAGTGCCTATCCACCGCACATGTGAAGGGCCCAGAGACGCTGGACATTGCTGCTTTATGCCAACAGAGTGCCTTGGGCCCACAGGGGCCCAAACAAATCGGCAGGAAAGCTTGAAAGGGAGGAGGAGGCACCCATGTTGTGGAAGGAAAACACAAACGGTGAGGCAGAGGTCCCCCCCAACGGGCAAATGTGCCTACCCCCGCTCTTGCATGGGGCCCAGGGTACAAGGAGCATTCCTGGATCATGCCCATGGGGTGCCTTGGGCCTGCGGGGACCAGCCCAAGGCGGCAGTAATGCTTGAAACGGAAGGTGGAAGCACCTGTGTTGTGAAAGGAAAACACAAAGGGTAAGAGAGAGAGCTCACCCCTAACAAGAGAACGTTCCTCCCTACCGTGCATGCGTGGGGCCCAGGGGACCCTAGTTGTCCCTGGTTCATGACCACGGAGGGCCTCAGGACCAAGGGACCATCCCAAGGAGGCAGGAAGGCTTGAAATGGGAGGTAGAGGCACATGAGGTGTGGAAGGAAAACACAAACGGCGAGGCAGAGGTAGCCGCCACGGGCTAAAGTGCTTCCCCACCACATATGCACAAGGCCCAGAGAACCCTGGCTATCCAAGGTTCATGTGCACGGAGTGTCTCTTGCCCACAGGGGCCAGCCCAAGGTGGCAGGAAGGCATGAAATTGGAGGTGGAGGCTCCTGTGTTGTGGAAGAAAACGCAAACAGTGTGGCAGAGCTACCCACCCACAGGCGGAAGTGCCTTCCCACCACGCATGTTTGGAGCCAAGGGTATACTGGGCATCCACTGAGAACTTCGGGCCAACAGGGGCCAGCCCAAGGTGGCAGGAAGGCTTGAAAGGGGAGGTAGAGGCACCTGTGTTGTGGAAGGAAAACACAAACGGTAATGCAGAGGTCCCCAACACAGTGAAAGTGCCTCCCCACCAAGCATGTTCAGGGCTCTGCATACCCTCAGCATCCCTGGCTCACCACCACGGAGTGCCTCGGCCCAACCGGGGCCAGCCCAAGGCGGCAGGAAGGCTTGTTTGGGAGGTGGAGGCACCTGTGGTGTAAAAGAAAAACACACATGTCGAGGCAGATATCCCCTCCCAAGAACGAAAGTGCCTTCTCACTGCACATGTGCAGAGCACAGGAGACCCTGGGAATCCCCAGTTCACATTCACAGAGTGCCTCGGGCCCACTGGGGCCAGCCCAAGGCAGCAGGAAGCCTTGAAAATGTAGGTCAAGGCACCCATGTTGTGAAAGGAAAACACAAATCACGAGACATAGGTCCCATGCCACGGATGAAAGTGCATCACCACCACGCATGTGCAGGGACCAGTGGACCCTGGGCATCCCTGGTTCATGCTGACGGACTGCCTTGGGCCCACGGGGAAAGGACAAGTCGGCAGGAAATCTTGAAAGAGGAGGTGGAGTCACCTGTGTTGTGGAAGGAAAACACAAGCTGCGAGCAGAGGTCCCCACCCACGGGCGAAAATGAATCCCCATCACGCATGAGTAGGACCTAGTGGACCCTGGGCATCCCTGATTTATGCCCACAGAGCACTTCAGGCCCACAGGGGCCATTCCAAGGTGACAGGATTGCTTGAAAGCGGTGGTGGAGGCACGCGTGTTTTGGAAGGAAAACACAAATGACGAGGCAGAGGTCCCCCTCCACTGGTGAAAGTGCCTCCCCACAGCACATGCCCAGGGCCTAGGAGACCGTGGGCATCCCTGGTTCGCATCCACAGAGCGTCTCAAGCTCATGGTGACAAGCTCAAGGTGGCAGGAATGCTTGAAAGGGGAGGTTGAGGCACCTGTGGTGTGGAGGTAAAACACAAATGGCACTAAAATACTCCCCCCGCACAGTCAAAAGTGCCTCCACACCGAGTATGTGCAGGGCCTAGGGGACGATGCGCCTCTCTGTTTCACACACACGGAGTGCCTTCTGCCCACAGGGGCCAGCCCAAGGCGATAGGAAGGCTTGAAATGGGAGGTGGAGACACCTGTGTTGTGGAAGGAAAACACAAATGGCATGGAGAGGTCCTCCCCACGGGTGAAAGTGCCTCCCCACCGCGCATGCGTGGGGCCCAGGGGACCCTGTGTGTCCCTAGTTCATGCCCACGGAGAGCCTCAGGCCCATGGGGGCCAGACCAAAGTGGAAGGAAGCCTTGAAAGGGGAGGTGGAGGCACCCATGTTGGGGAAGGAACACAAAAATGGCATGGAAGAGGTTCCCCCCATGGGCAAAAGTGCCACCCCACTGCGCATGCCTGGGGCCCAGGGGAAACTGGGTGTCCCTGATTCTTGCCCACACAGCACCTGGGGCCCATGGGGGCCAGTCCAAGGAGGCAGGAATCTTTTAAAGGGGAGGTAGAGGCACCCGTGTTGTGGAAGGAAAACCTAAATGGCATGAAAGAGGTCTCCCTCCATGGGCAAAAATGGCTCCCCACCACACATGCCTGGGGCCCAGGGGACCCTGGGCATCCCTGGTTCAGGCCCACAGAGGGCCTCGGCCCATATGGACCAGTCAAAGTGCTGCCCAACTGCATATGAGTGGGACCCAGAGGAACCTGAGACTCCCTGGTTCATGGCCACGGGGTGCCTTGGGCCCACGAGGGCCAGCCCAAGGCAGCAGGAAAGCTCGAAAGGGGAGATGGAGGCACCCGAGTTGTGGAAGTAAAACACAAATGGTGAGGCAGAGGTCACCCTCCACGGGCAAATGTGCCTACCCCCTGCACATGCGCATGGCCCAGGGGACACGGGGGTCCCTGCTTCATGCCCACAGAGCCTCAGGCCCACGGGGGATATTCCAAGGCAGCAGGAAGGCTTGAAACGGGATGGTGGAGGCCAGACACAGAGGTCCCCCACCACGGGTGAAAGTGCCTTCCCACTGCACATGCACAGAGTCTAGGGGATCCCTAGTGACCCTCGTTCATGACCCTTGGAGCGCTTCAGGCCCACGGGTCCATACCAAGTTGGCAGGAAAGATTCAAAGGGGAGGTGGAGGCACCTGTGTTGTACAAGTTAAAATGAAAGGCAAGACAGGGGTCCCCACACCACAGGCGAAAGTGCCTCCCCACCGTGCATGTGAGGGGCCCAGGGGACCCTGGAATTCCCCGGTTCATGTCGACGGAATGCCTCGGGAACATGGGGGCCTGCCCAAGGCGGCAGGGAGGCTTGAACGGGATGATGGAGGCACCCGGGTTGTGGAAGGAAAACACAAATGGCGAGGCAGAGGTCCTCCCACCAAGGGCGAAATTGCCTCCCCACTGTGCATGCACAGGGCCCAGGGGACCCTGGGTTTCCCTGGATTGTGCCCACGGATTGCCTTGGGCAGAATGGGGTCAGCCCAATGCAGCAGGAAGGCTTGAAATGGGAAGTGGAAGCACACCTGTTGTGGAATAAAGACAAACGGTAAAACAGAGGTCCCTCCCACGGGCTAAAGTGCCTCCACACCAGACGTACCTGGGGCCCAGGGCACCCTGGGCATACCTGGTTCACTCCCATGGAGTGCCTTGGGCCTGGGGGGCCAGTCCAAGGTGGGAGGAAGGCTTGAAATGGGAGGTAGAGGCACCTGTGTTGTGGAAGGAAAACACAAATGGCGTGGCAGAGGTCACGCATGGGGGGGATGTGCCTCCCCACTGCGCAAGCGTGGGGTGCAGGGGACCCTGGGCCTCCCTGGCTGATACCCATGGAGCATCTTGGTCCCACAGGGGCCAGACCAAGGCGGCAGGAATGGTTGTAAGGGGAGCTGAAGGCACCTGTGTTGTGAAAGGAAAACACAAATGATGAGGCTGAGGTCCACGCACCTGGGCGAAAGTGCCTTTCCTCTGCACCTGTGTGGGGCCCAGAGGACCCTGGGCGTGACTGGTTCACACACACAGAGCGCCTCAGGCCCACGGGGGCCAGCCCAAGGTGGCAGGAACTCTTGAAATGGGAAGTGGAGTCATCTGTGTTGTGGAAGGAAAACAAATGGCGAGGCACAGTTTCCTCCCCATAGCGAAAGTGCCTCCCCACCACGCATGCATAGGGCCCAACGAACCCTGGGTGTACCTGGATCATGCCCAGGGATCACGCACCTCAGGCACAAGGCGGCCAGCCCAATGCAGCAGGAAGGCTTGATAGGGGAGGTGGAGGCAACTGTTTTGTGGAAGGAAAACCCAAATAGAGAGGCAGTGGTCCCCGCCAATGGGTGAAAGTGCCTCCCTATCTGCACATGCACAGGGCCTAGGGGATTGTGTTCATCCCTGGTTCATGCCCACGGAGTGCCTTGGATCCACGAGGGCCAGCCCAAAGCAGCAGGAAGGCCTGAAAGTGGAGGTGGAAGCACCCGTGTTGTGGAAGGAAATAACAAACGGTGAGGCAAAGGTCACCCCCATGGGCGAAATTGCCTCACCACTGCACATGCTCAGGGTCCAGGGGACCCTGGGCGTCCCTGTTCATGCCCACAAGCACCTCAGGCCCACAAGAACCAGCCCAAGGTGGCAGGAAGGCTTGAAATGGGAGGTGGAGGCACCAACCAGTGTAGTGGAAGGAAAACACCAAAGGCAAGGCAGAGGTTTCCTGCTATGGATGAAAGTGTCTTCACATTGTGCATGCAAGGGGCTTAGTGGATCCTGGTTGTCCCAGGTTCGCACCAATGGAGCACCTCAGGCCCACGGAGCTCATCCCAAGGCAGCAGGAAGGCTTGAATGGGGAGGTTGAGGCACCTATGGTGTGGAAGGAAAACACAAACGATGAGGCAGAGGTCCCCCCCAAGGGCGAAGATGACTCCCCACTGCAAACGCATGGGGCCCAGGGGACCCTGGACTTCCCTCGTTCATGCCCACAGACAGCCTCAGGACCACGTGATCCAGCCTAAGGTGGCAGATAGGCTTGATAGGGGAGGTTGAGGCACACTGTGCTGTGGAAGGAAAAAAGAAACGGTGCAGCAGAGGTCTCCCTCCAAGGGGAAAATGGTCTCCCCACCACACACGCATGGAACCCAGGGGACCATTTCCATCCCTGGTTCTTGCAAACGGAGGGACTCGGGCCCACAGGGGCTAGCCCAAGGTGGCAGGAAGGCTTGAAAAGGGAGGTCGAGGCACCTGTAGTGTGGAAGGAAAACAGAAAGAGTGCAGCAGAGGTCCCATCCCACTGGAGAAAGTGCCTCCCAATCTCACATAGGCAGGGCCCAGGGGACCCTGGTAGTCCCTGGTTCATGCCCATGGAGCTCCTCGGGAATGCAGGATCAACCCTAGGGGGCAGGAAGGCTTGAAAGGGGAGGTCGAGGCACCTGTGGTGTGGAAGGAAAACAGAAAGGGTATGGCAGAAGTCCCCCACAACCGGCGAAAGTGATCACAACCACAAATATGCAGGCCCAAGGGACCCTGAGCATCCCTGGTTCATGACCACGAAGCACATCGGGCCCACGTGGGCCAGCCCAAGGCGACAGGAAAACTTGAAAGGGGAAGTGGAGGAACCTCTGGCATGGAAGGAAAACAGTAACGGTGCAGCATAGGACCCCCAAAGTCAAAAGTGTCTTCCCACCATGCATGCACAGGGATAAAAGGACCATGGGCATTACTAGTTCGTGCCCACGGAGCCCCTCAGGCCCACTATTTTTGTAGAAGATGGGAAGAGATATTTGGGAGTGCATTGAGGCCTATGGTGAAAAAGAAAATATCTTCAGATAAAAACTTGAAAGAAGCTTTCAGATAAAATGCTTACTAAGGTGTTCATTAATCTCACAGTTACACCTTTCCTTTGATTGAGCAGTTTGGAAACACTGTTTTAGTAGAATCTGCTAAGGGATGTTCGGGGGCTCATTGAGGCCTATGGTGAAAAAGGAAATATCTTCAGATAAAAATTAGAAAGAAGTTTTCTGAGACACTGCTTTGTGATGTGTGCATTCATCTCACAGAGGTAAGTCTTTCTTTTGATGGAGCAGTTTGGAAACATTGTTTTTGTAGAATCCAGAAGGAGTTATTTTGGAGGGCATTGAGGCCTATGGTGTAAAAGGAAATATCTTCAGACAAAAACTAGAAAGAAGCTTTATCACAAACTGCTTTGTGATGTGTGGATTCATCTCAGAGAGTTAAAATCTTGTTTTGATTCATCAGTTTGGAAACACTGTTTTTGTGGAATCTGGGAAGGGACATTTGGGAGCACATTGAGGTCTTTGGTGAAAAAGGAAATGTCCTCAGATAAAAACTAGAAAAAAGCTTTCTGAGAAACTGCTTTGTGATGAATGCATTCATCTCACAGAGTTACACATTTCATTTCATTGAGTGGTTTGGAAACACTGTTTTTGTACAATCTGCGAAGGGATATTTGGGAGTGCATTGAGGGCTGCGGTGAAAAAGGAAATATCCTCAGATAAAAATTAGAAAAATCTTTCTGAGACACTGCTTTGAGATGTCAGCATTCCTCTCACAGAGTTAAAGCTTTATTTTGATCGAGATATATGGAAACACTGTTTTTGCAGAATCTGCAAAGGGATATTTGGGAATGCATAGAGGCCTATGGTGAAAAAGGAAATATCTTCACATAAAAACTAGAAATAAGCTTTCTAAGAAACTGCTTTGTGATGTGTACATTCATATCGCAGTGTTGAACCTGTCTTTTGATTGAGAAGTTTGGAAAGACTGTTTTTGTAGAACCTAAGAAGGGATATCTGGGAGTGCATTGAGGCATATGTTAAACAGGATATATCTTCAGATAAAAACAAGAAAGAAGATTTCTGAGAAACTGCTTTTGTGCTGTGTGTATTCATCTCATAGAGTTAAACCTTGATTTTGGTTGAGCAGTTTGGAAACACAGTTTTTGTAGAATCTGCCAATGGATATTTGGGAGTACATTGAAGCCTACAGTGAAAAATGAAATATCTTCTGATAAAAACTCGAAACAAGCTTTCTGAGAAACTACTTTCTGATGTGTGCATTCATCTCAGAGTTAAAGCCATCCTTTGATTCAGCAGTTTGGAAACACTGTTTTTTGTGGAATCTGAGAAGGGATATTTGGGAATGCATTTAGGCCTGTAGTGAAAAAGTAAATATCCTTAGATAAAAACGAGAAAGAAGCTCTCTGAGAAACTTCTTTTTAACGTGTGCATTCATCTCACGGAGTTACTTCTTTCTTTCCATTGAGCAGTTTGGAAATATTGTTTTTGTGGAATCTGTGAAGGGATAATTGGGAACACATTAAGGCCTATGGTAAAAAAGGAAATATCTTCAGAAAAAATTAGAAAGAAGCATTCTGAGCAACTGCTTTGTGATGTGTGCATTCAACTCAAATAGTTAAACCTTCCTTTTGATTGAGCAGCTTGCAAACACTATTTTTGTAGAATCCGTGAAGAGATTCTCAATATTTCACATTGAGGTCTATGGTGAAAAAGGAAATATGCTCAGATAAAAATTAGAAACAAGCTTTCTGAGAAACTGCTTTGTGATGTATGTATTCATCTCACAGAGTTAAACCATTCTTTTGATTGAGCATTTTGGAAACACAGTTTTTATAGAAACTGCAAGGGGATATTTAGAGCTCATTGAGGCCTATGATGAAAAAGGAAAAATCTTCAGAAAAAAATAGAAAGAAGGTTTCTGAGAAACTGCTTTGTGAAGTGGACATTTATCTCTCAGAGTTTAACTTTTTTTTTTTTTATTGCACAGTTTGGAAACGGTGTTTTTGTGGAACCGGCCATGGGATATTTGGGAGTGCATTGAGGCCTCAGGTGAAAAATGAAATACCTTCAGATAAAAACTAAAAGAACCTGTTGGAGACACGGCTTTGTGATGTGTGCATTCATCTCACAGAGTTAAACCTTTCTTTTGATTTAGCAGTATGGAATCACTGTTTTGTAGAAGCTGCAAAGGGATATTTGGCAGCACAGGTATATTTGTGAATGCTATGAGGCCACGGCTAAAAAAGGAAATATGCTCAAAAAAAAAAAAAAAAAGAAAGAAAGAAGCTTTCTGAGAAACTGCTTTGTGATATACACATTCATCTCACAGAGTTAAATCTTTCTTTTGTTTGAGCAGTTTGGAAACACTGATTTTGTAGAATCTGCGAAGGGATATTTAGGAGTGCATTGAGGCCTATGGTAAAAAAAAAGGAAATATCCTTGGATAAAAACTAGAAAGAAGCTTTCTGAGAAACTGCTTTTCGATGTGTGATTCATCTCAAAGAGTTTCACGTGTCTTTTGATTGACTAGTTTGGAAACACTGTTTCTGTACAATCTGCGAATTGATATTTAGGAATGTATTGAGGCATATGGTGAAAAAGGTAATATCTACACATAAAAACTAGAAAGAAGCTCTATGAAAAACTGCTTTGTGATGTCTGCATTCATCTCATACGTTATGCTCTTCTTTTGATTGAGCAGTTTGGAAACATTGTTTTTATAGTATCTGTGAAAGGATATTTCGGAGTGCACTGAGGCCTGTGGTGAAAAAGGAAATATCCTCAGATAAAATCCATAAAGAAGCTTTCTGAAAAACTGCATTTTGTTGTGTGCATTCATCTCACAGAGTTAAACTTTCCTTTTATAGAGCACTTTGGAAACAGTTTTTGTAGGGTCAGCGAAGGGATATTTGGAGCACATTGAAGCCTATGGTGAAAAAGGAAATATCTTCAGATAAAAAACAGAAAGAAACTTTCTAAGATAGTGCGTTGTTTTGTGGGCATACATCTCAGATAGTTAAACCATTATTTTGATTGTGTTTTTTGGAAACACTGTTTTTGAAGACTCTGTGAAGATATATTTGGGAGTGCATTAAGGCCTATGTGAAAAAGGATGTATCTTCAGATAAACACTAGAAGGAAGCTTTCTGAGATATTGCTTTGTGATATGTGAATCCATCTCACAGACTCAAACGTTTCTTTTGATGGAGCAGATTGGAAACACTGTTTTTGTAGAATCTGCCAAGGGATAATTGCAAGTGCATTGAGGCCTATGGTGAAGAAGGAAATATCCTTAGATAAAAATTAGAAAGAAGTTTTCTGAGAAACTGCTTTGTGATGTGTCCATTCATCTCACAGAGTTAAACCTTCTTTTGATTGAGCACTTTGGAAACACCGTTTTTATAGAATCTGCAAAAGGAGATTTGGTGTGCATTGAGACCTATGATGAAAAAGGAAATATCTTCAGATAAATACTAGAAAGAAGCTGTCTGAGAAATTGCTTGGTGGTGTGTGCATTAATCTCTCAGTGTTAAAAAGTTTTTTTTATTGCACATTTTGGAAACAGTGCTTTTGTGGAAACTGCCATGGGATATTTGGAAACGCATTGAGTCCTATGGTGAAAATGAAATATCTTCAGATAAAAAATTAAAGAACCTCTTGGAGACATGGCTTTGTGATGTGTGCCTTCATCTCACAGAGTTACACCATGATTTTGATAGTACAGTTTGGAACCACCCTTTTTGAAGAATCTGCAAAGCTATATTTGGGAGTGCATTGAGGCCTCTAGAGAAAAAGGAAATATCCTCAGATAAAAACCAGAAAGAAGCTTTCTGAAAAACTGCATTTTGTTGTGTGCATTCATCTCACAGAGTTAAACCTTTCCTTTTATAGAGCACTTTGGAAATACAGTTTTTATAGGATCAGTGAAGGGGTATTTTGGAGTGCATTGAGGCCTATGGTGAAAAAGGAAATATCTTCAGATAAAAGACAGCAAGAAGCTTTCTGAGATAGTGCTTTGTGATTTGGGCATTCATCTCACAGAGTTAAACCATGCTTTTGATTGTACAGTTTGGAAACACTGTTTTTGAAGAGGCTACAAAGCTTTATTTGGGATAGCATTGAGGCCTCTGGTGAAAAAGGAAATATCTTAAGATACAAACTAGAAAGTAGCTTTCTGAGAAACTCCTTTGTGATGTGTGCATTCATCTCGCAGTGTTAAACCTTTCTTTTGATTGAGCAGTTTGGAAATAGTGTTTTGTAGTATCTGCACAGGGATATTTGGGAGCACAGTTTGTCCTTTGGTGAAAATAAAACATGCTCAGAAAACAACTAGAAGGAAGCTTTCTGAGGCACTGCTTTGTGACGTGTGCATTCACCTCACAAAGTTAAAATTTCTTTAATTGAGCCATTTGGAAACACTGGTTTTGAAGAATCTGCAAAGGGATATTTTGGAGCACATTGAGGCCTCCGGTGAAAAAGGAAAAGTACTCAGATGAAAACTAGAAAAATCTTTCTGAGAAACTGCTTTGTGATGTGAGCATTAATCACATAGTTAAGTCTTTCTTTTGATTGATCAGTTTGGAAACACTGTTTTTGCAGATTCTTTGAAGTGATATTTGGGAATGCATTGAGGCCTGTAGTGATAAAGGAAACAACTTCAGATAAAAACTAGAAAGAAGCTTTGCAAGACACTGATTTCTGATGGGTGCATTCATCTCACAGAGTTACACCCTTCTTATCATTCAGCAGTTTGGAAACACTGTTTTTGTAGAATCTGCCAAAGGATATTTGGGGTGCATTGTGCCTACAGTGAAAAATAAAATATCTTCAGATAAAAACTAGAAAGAAGCTTTCTGAGAAACTGCTTTGTGATGTGTGCATTCATCTCAAAGTTGTTTGTCCAAACCTTTATTTTGATTGAGCAGTTTGGAAACACTGTTTTTGTAGAACCTGTGAAGGGATATTAGGGAATGCATTCTGGCCAATGGTAAAAAAGGAAATATCCTCAGACAAAAACTAGAAGAAGGTTTCTGGAAAACTGCACTTTAATGAGTGCATTCATCTCACAGACTTAATATTTCTTTTGATTAAACAGTTTGGCAACACTGTTTTTGTAGAATCTGCGAAGGGATATTTTGGGGCACATTGAGGCCTATGGTGAAAAAGTAAATCATTTCAGATAAAAACTAAAGTGAAGCTTTCTGAGAAACTGCTTTGTGATGAGTGCATCCGTCTCACAGAGTTGAACCTTTTTTTGGTTGAGCATTTTGGAATCTGTTACTGTAGAATCTGCGAAGAGATATTTGAGAGCACATTGAGGCCTATGGTGAAAAAGGAAATATCTTCAGATAAAAACTAGAAAGAAGCTTTCTGAGAAACTGCTATTTAACGTGTGCATTCATCTGACAGAGTTAAACCTTTCTTTTGATTCAGCAGTTTGGAAACACTGTTTTTGTAGAATCTGTGAAGGAATATTTGGGAGCACATTGAGGCCTATGGGGAAAAAAATATATACTCAGAGAAAAAAATATGAAGAAGATTTCTGAAAAACTGCTTTGTGATGTGTGCACTCATCTCACAGAGTTAAACCTTTCTTTTGATTGAGGAGATTGGAAACATTGTTTGTGTGAAATCTGCAAAGGGATATTTTGGAGCATATTGAGGCCTATGGTGAAAAAGGAAATATATTCAGATACAAACTAGATAGAAGTTTTCTGAGAAACTGTTTCCTGATGTGTGCATTCATCTCACTGAATTACACCTTTGTTTGATTGAGCAGTTTGGAAAGACTGTTTTTCTAGAATCTGTAAAGGGATATTTAGGGACACCTTCAAGCCTACGGTGAAAAAGAAAATATCTTCAGATACAAACTAGAAAGAAACTTTCTGAGGAACTGCTTTGTGATGTGTGCATTCATCTCACAGAGTTAAACTTTGCTTTTGATTAAGCAGTTTGGAATCACTGTTGTTGTAGAATCTGCAAAGGGATATTTGGGAGCCCATTGATTCTTATGGTAAAAAAGGAAATACCTTCACATAAAAAAATTATAGAGAAGCTTACTGAGAAACTGCTTTGAGATGTTTGCATTCACCTCACAGAGTTAAACTTTTCTTGTGATTGATCAGATTCTAACACCGCTTTTCTAGAATATCTGAAGGGATATTTGCGAGCTCCCTGAAGCCTATGGTGAAAAAGGAAATATCATCAGATAAAAACTACAAAGAAACGTTCTGAGAATATTCTTTGTGATGTGTGCATTCATCTCACAGAGTGAAATTTTCTTTTGATTGAACAGTTTGGAAACACTGTTTCTGTAGTATCTGCAAAGGGTTATTTGGGAGGCCATTGATTTTTATGGTTAAAAGGTAACATCTTCACATAAAAACCAGAAAGAAAGTTTCTGAGAAACTGCTTTGTGATGTGTACATTCATCTTACAGAGATATACCAAGAATTTGATTGAGCAGTTTGGAAACACGGTTTTTCTAGAATCTGCAAGGGGGATATTTGGGAGTGCATTGAGGTCTATGGTGGAAAAAGAAATATCTTCAGATACAGACTAGACAGAAGCATTCTGAGAAAGTGCTTTGTAATGTGTGCATTCATCTCACAGATTTAAACCATTCTTTTGATTGATTAGTTTGGAAATACTGTTTGTGTAGAATCTGCAAAGGGATTTTTGGTAGCCCATTGAGTCTTAAGGTGAGAAAGGTAGTATCTGAATATAAAAACTGGAAAGAATTTTTCTGATAAACTGCTTTGTGATGTGTGCATTCATCTCACTTAGTTAAACTTTTATTGGACTGAGCAGTTTAGAAAGACTGTTTTTCTAGAATCTGCAAATGGATATTTCACAGAGCATTAAGCCCTAAGGTGAACAAGGAAATATCTTCAGATAAAAACTAGAAAGAAGCTTTCTCTGAAACTGCTTTGTGATGTGTGCATTCATCTCCCAGAGTTAAACCATTATTTTGATTAAGTAGTTTGTAAACCCTGTTTTTGTAGAATCTGTGAAGGGATATTTGGGAGCACATTGAGGCCTGTTGTGAAAAAAGAAATATCTTCAGATACAAAATAGACAGAAGCTTTCTGAGAAAGTGCTTTGTGATGTGTACATTCATCTCACAGAGTAAAACCATTCTTTAGATTGAGCAGTTTGGAAACACATTTTTGTAGAATCTGCAAAAGGATATTTAGGAGCCCCTGGAGTCTTATGGTGAAAAAGAAATTTTCTTCATATAAAAAATAGAAAGAAGCTTTCTGTGAGACTGTTTTGTGATGTGTGCATTCATCTCAGAGATTTCAACCTTTCTTTTGATAAAGCAGTTTGTAAGCACTCTTTTTTTAGAACCTGCAAAGGGATATTTCAGAGAAAATTGAGTCTTATATTGAAAAAGGGAATACCTTCACATAAAAACTAGAAAGAACCCTTCTGAGAAACATCATTGGGATGTGTACATTCATCTCACAGAGTTAAATCCTTCTTTTGATTGAGCAGTTTGGAAACACTGTTTTTGTAGAATATACTAATGGATATTTGGGATCGCATTGAGGCCTCAGGTGAAAAAGAAAATATCTTCCAATAAGAACTAGAAAGAAGCTTTCTCTAAAACACTTTGTTATGTGTGCACTCATCTCAGAGAGTTAAACCTTTCTTGTGATTGAGCAGTTTCTAACACTGTTTTGGTAGAAACTGCAAAGGGATATTAGGGAGTCACTGGAGGCCTATGGTGAAAAAGGAAATATATTAAGACACAAACTAGTGGGAAGTTTTCTCTGAAACTGCTTTGTGAAGTGTGCATACATGTTATAGAGTTAAACCATTCTTTTGATTGAGCAGTTTGGAAAAACTGTTTTTGTAGAATCTGCAAAGGGATATTTGGGAGTGCATTGAGGCCTATGGTGAAAAAGAATATATCTTCAGATACAAATTAGACAGAATCATTCTGAGAAACTGCTTTGTGATGTGTACATTCATTTCACAGAGTTAAACCATTCTTATGATTGAGCAGTTTGGAGAAAATGTTTTTGTGGAAATTTCAAAGGGATATTTGGGAGTGCATTGAGGCCTACGGTGAAAAAGGAAATAATCTTCCAATACAAATTAGACACAAGATTTCTGATAAACTGTTTAGTGATATGTGCATTTATTTCATAGAATTATACCTTTCTATTGATGGAGAAGTTTGGAAACAAAGTTTTTGTAGAATCTGTGAAGGGATATTTGGATTCACATTGAGGTCTAGGGTGAAAAATGAAATATCTTCCAATACAAATTAGATAGAAGTTTTCTGAGAAACTGCTTTATGATGCCTGCATTCATCTCAAGGAGTTGAACCATTCTTTTGATTGAGCAGTTTCGAACCAGTGTTTTTGTAGAATCTGCAAAGGGAAGTCTTGGAGCCGTTTGAATCTTATGGTGAAAAAGGAAATATCCTCACTTAAAAACTAGAAAGAATCTTTCTGAGAAGCTGATTTGTGATACGTGCATTCATCTCAAAGAGATAAAACTTTCTTTTGATTGAGTAGTTTGGAAACACTGTTTTCGTAGAATTTGCAAAGTGATATGTGGGAGCTCTTTGAGGCCTATGGTGAAAAAGGAAATATCTTCACATAAAAACTAGAAACAATCATTCTGAGAAACTGCTTTGTGTTATGTCCATTCATCTTACACAGTTAAACATTTCTTTTGATTGAGTAGTGTGGATACACTGTTTTTCTACAATCTTTAAAGGGATATTTGGGAGTGCATTAAGGCCTATGGAGAAAAAGAAAATATTTTCCAATACAAACTAGAAAGCAAGCCTCTGAGAAACTGCTTTGTGATGTGCACATTCATCTCACAGAGCTAAACCATTCTTTTGATTGAGCAATTTGGAAACACTCTTTTGTAGAATCTGCAAAAGGATATTCCGGAGTCCTTTGAGTCTAAAGATGAAAAAGGAAATACCTTCACATAAAAATTAGAAAGAAGCTTTCTGAGAAACTTCTGTATGTTGTGTCCATTCATCTCACAGATTTAAACACTTCTTTTGATTGAGCAGTTTGGAAAAATTGTTTCTTTACAATCTGCTAAGGGACATTTGGGAGCACATTGAGGCCCATGGTGAAAAAGGAAATATCTACATATGCAAACTAGAAAGAAACTTTCTGAGAACCTGCTTTGTAATTTGTGCATTCATCTCACAGAGTGAAACAATTCTTTTGATTAAGCAATTTGGAAACACAGTTTTTGCAGAATCTGTGAAGGGTTATTTGTGAGTGCATTGAGGCCTATGGTGAAAAAGGAAATATATTCAGATACAAACTAGACAGAAGATTTCTGATATACTGCTTTGTGATGTGTGCATTCATCTCACAGAGTTAAATGTTTCTTTTCATAGAGCAGTTTCAAAAGACTCTTTTTCTAGAATCTGCAAAGGGATATTTGGGAGCACATTGAGGCCTATGGTTAAACAGGAAATATCTTCCGATACAAACTAGAAAGAAAGTTTCTGAGAAACTGCTTTGTGATATGTGCATTCATCTCACAGAGTTAAACCATTCTTTTGATTGATCAGTTTGGAAACACAGTGTTTGTAGAATCTGCGAAGGGATATTTGGTAGTGCATTGAGGCCTATGGTGAAAAAGGGAATATTTTCCGATACAAACTAGAGAAAAGCTTTCTGAAAAACTGCTTTGTGATGTATGCATTCTTCTCACAGATTTAAACTATCCTTTTGATTGAGCAGTTGGGAGCCACTATTTTTGTAAAATCTGCAAAGGGATAATTTGGAGCCCTTTAGGTCTTATGGTGAAAAAGGAAATATCCTCAATGAAAACTAGAAGGAAGCTTTCTGAGAAACCGCTATGTGTTGCATCGATTCATCTGACAGAGTTAAACATTTTTTTTGATTGCGTAGTTTGGAAAACCGTTTTTATACAATCTGCATAGGGATATTTGGGAGTGCATTAAAGCCTATGGTGAAAAAGGATATATCTTCTGATACAAACTAGAAAGAAAGTTTCTGAGAAACTGCTTTGTGATGTGTGCATTCATTTCACAGAGTTAAACTTTCATTTACATTGAGCAGTTTGGAACCACTGTTTATGTAGAATATGCAAAAGAATATTTTGGAGCCCTTTGAGTCTTATGGTGAAAAAGGAAATATCTTCTGATAGAAACTACAAATAAAGTTTCTGAGAAATTTCTTGTGATGTTTGCATTCATCTCACAGAGTTAAATCTTTTGATTGAGCCATTTGGAAACACTGTTTTTGTAGAATTTGCAAAGGGATATTTTGGAGCCCTTTGTGTCTTACTGTGAAAAAAGATATATCTTCACATAAAAACTAGTAAGAAGCTTATTGAGAAATGGATTTGTGATATGTGCATTCATCTCACAAAGTTAAACCTTGTTTTGATTGAGCGGTTTGGAAACACTGTTTTTGTAAAATCTTCGAAGGGATATTTGGCAGTGTATTGAGGCCTATGGTGAAAAAGGAAATACCCTCACAAAAAACTAGAAAGAAGCTTTCTGAGAAACTGCTTTGTGATATGTGCATTTATCCCACAAAGCTAAACCTGTTTTTTGATTGAGCTTTTATAAACACTGCTTTTGTAGAATCTGCAAATGGTTATTTGGGAGCGCATTGATGCCTATGGTGAAAAAGGAAATATCTTCACATAAAAACTAGAAAGAAGCTCAATGAGAAACTGCTGTGTGTTTTGTCTATTCATCTCACAGAGTTAAACATTTCTTTTGATTGAGTAGTTTGGAAAACCTTTTTTCTATAGTCTGCAAAGGGATATTTGGCAGGGCATTGAGGCTTATGGAGAAAAAGGAAATACCTTCCAATACAAACTAGAAAGAAAGTTTCTGAGAAACTGCTTTGTGATGTGTGCACTCATCTCACGAAACTAAACGATTCTTTTGATTAAGTAATTTAGAAACAATCTTTTTGTAGAATCTGCCAAGGGATACTGGGGAGTAGCTTGAGTCTAAAGTTGAAACAGGAAATACCTTCACATATAAATTAGAAAGAACCTTTCTGAGAAATTGCTCTGTGTTGTGTCCATTAATCTCATAGAGTTAAATATTTCTTTTGATTGAGCAATTTGGAAAAACTCTTTTTCTGCAATCTGCAAAGGGATATTTTGGAGCGCATTTAGGCCTAGGGTGAAAAAGGAAATATCTTCCAAAACAAACTAGAAAGAAAGTTTCTGAGAGAATGATTTGTGATATGTGCATTCCTCTCACAGAGTGCAACCATTCTTTTGATTGAGCAGTTTGGAAACACGATTTTTTCAGAATCTGTGAAGGGATAATTGGGAGCGCATTTAAGCCTATGGTGAAAAAGGAAGTATCTTCAGATAGAAACTAGACAGAAGATTTCTGAAATACTACTTTATGATGTGTGCATTCATCTCACAGACTTAAAAGTTTATTTTCATTGAGCAGTTTGGAAAGACTGTTTTTCTAGAATCTGTAAAGTGTATTTGGGAGCACATTAAGGCCTATCATGAAAAAGGAAATATCTTCTGATACAAACTAGAAAGAAAGTTTCTGAGAAACTGCTTTGTGATGTGTGCATTCATTACAGAGTGAAAACATTCTTTTGATTGAGCAGTGGGGAAACATAGTGTTTGTAGAATCTGCAAAGGGATATTTGGGAACACATTGAGGTCTATGGTGAAAAATGAAATACCTTCACATAAAAACTAGAAAGAAGCTTTCTGAGAAACTGCTTCCTGATATGCACATTCAATTCACAAACTTAAACCTTTCTTTGATTGAGCAGTTTGGAATCACAGTTTTTGAAGAATCTGCCAAAGGATATATGGGAGTACAGTGAGGCCTATGGCAAAAAAGGAATTATCTTCCAATATAAACTAGAAAGAAAGTTTCTGAGAAACTGCTTTGTGATATGTGCATTCATCTCATAGAGGGAAACATTTATTTTGATTGAGCAGTTTGGAAACACAGTTTTTACAGAATCTGTGAAGGGATATTTGGGAGAACATCGATGCCTATGGTGAAAAAGTAAATATCCTCAATAAAAACCAGAAAACAGCATTCTGAGAAACTGCTTTGTGATGTGTGCATTCATTTCACAGAGCTAAACCATTCTTTTGATTGAGCAATTTTGAAACATTCTTTTTGTAGAATATGAGGAGGGATATTGGGGTGTCCTTGGAGTCTTAAGATGAAAAAGGAAATAACTTCACATAAAAATTAGAAAGAAGCTTTCTGAGAAACTGCTGTGTGTTGTGTCCATTCATCTCTCAGAGTAAAATATTTCTTCTGATTGAGCACTTTGGAAAAACTGTTTTTCTACAATCTGCAAAAGGATATTTGGGAGCACTTTGGGGCCTATGTTGAAATTGGAAATATCTTCTGATACAAACCAGAAAGAAAGATTCTGAGAAACTGCTTCATGACGTGTGCATTCATCTCACAGAGTGAAATCATTCTTTTGATGGAGCAGTTTGGAAACAAAGTTTTGCAGAATTCGTGAAGGGATATTTGGGAGCTCATTAAGACCTAGTGTGAAAAAGGAAATATCTTCAGATACAAACTAGACAGAAGATTTCTGATACACTGCTTTGTGATGTGTGTATTCATCTCACAGTGTTAAACGTTTGTTTTCATTGAGCAGTTTGGAAAGACTGTTTTTCTAGAATCTGCAAAGGGATATTTGGGAGCGCTTTGAGGCCTATGTTGTAAAAGGAAATATATTCTGATAAAAACTAGAAAGAAAGTTGCTCAGAAACTGCTTTGTGATGTGTGCATTTATCTCACAGAGTTAAACCATTCTTTTGATTGAACAATTTTGAAACAGTGTTTGTAGAATCTGTGAAGGGATATTTGAGAGAGCATTGAGGCCTGTGGTGAAAAAGGAAATATCTTCTGATACAAACTAGACAGATGGTTTCTGAGAAAGAGCTTTGTGATGTGTGCATTCACATCACAGAGTTGAGTTGAACCATTCTTTTGATTGAGCTGTTTGTAACCACTGTTTTTTGTAGAATCTGTAAAGGAATATTTTGGAGCCCTTTTAGTCTCATTGTGAAAAAGGAAATATACTCACATAAAACCCAGAAAGGATCATTCTGAGAAACTGCTATGTGATATGTGCATGTATCACAGTTAAAACTTTCTATTGATTGAGCAATTTGGAAACACCGTTTTTGTAGAATCCGCAAAGGAATATTTGGGAGTGCATTGAGGTCTATGTTGAAAAAGGAAATATCCTCACATAAAAACGAGAAAGAAGCTTTCTGAGAAACGGCTTTGTCATGTGTGCATTCATCTCACAGAGTTAAACCATTCTTTCAATTGAGCAATTTGGAAACACTCTTTTTGTAGAATGTGCGAAGGGCTATTTTGGTGTCCTTTGAGTTTTAAGATGAAAAAGGAAATAACTTCATATAAAAATGGGAAAGAAACTTTCTGAGAAACTACTTTGTATTGTGTCCATTCATCCCACAGAGTAAAATATTTCTTCTGATTGAACAGTTTGGAAAAACTGTTTTTCTGCAATCTGCAAAGGAATATTTGGGAGCCCATTGAGATCTATGGAGAAAAAGGAAATATCTCCAAATAAAAACTAGAAAGAAAGTTTCTGAGAAACTGCTTTGTGATGAGTGCATTCATCTCACAGATTTAAACCATTCGTTTGATTGAGCAGTTTGGAAACACAGTGTTTGTAGAATCTGCGAAGGGATATTTGGTAGTGCCTTGAAGCCTATGGTGAAAAAGGAAATATCTTCCAATGCAAACTGCACAGAAGCTTTCTGAGAAACTGTCTATTATGTGTGCATTCATCTCATAAGAGTTGAGCTGTTCTTTTCATTGAGCAGTTTGGAGTCACTGTTTTTGTAATTTCTGCAAAGGGATACTTTGGAGCCCTTTGAGTCTTATGGTGAAAAAGGAAATATCTTCTGATAGAAACTGGAAAAAAACTTTCTGAGAAACTGCTTTGTGATATGTGCATTCAGCTCACAGAATTAAAATTTCTTTTGACTGATCAGTTTGGAAACACTGTTTTTGTAGAATCTTCCAAGGGATACGTGGGAGCATATTTGGGACTGCTTTGAGGGCTATGGTGAAAAAGGAAATAACTTCTGATACAAACTAGAAAGAAAGTTTCTGAGAAACTGCTTTGTGATATGAACATTCACCTAACAGGTTTAAACTACACTTTTGATTAAGCAGTTTGGAAACACAGTGTTTGTACAATCTGAGAAGGGGTATTTAGGAGTGCATTGAGGCCTACGGTGAAAAAGGACCTATCTTCCGCTACTAACTACACAGAAGGTTTCTGAGAAAGAGTTTTGTGATGAGTGCATTCATCTCACAGAGTTGAACCATTCTTTTGATTGGGAAGTTTGGAACCACTGTTTTTGTAGAATCTGCAAATTGATATTTTGGAGCCCTTTGAGTCTTATGGTGAAAAAAGAAATATCCTCACATAAAAACTTGGAAGGAGGTTTCTGACAAACTGTAATATGTGTATTCATCTCACAGAGTTAAAACTTTCTTTTAATTAAGCATTTTGGAAACACTGTTTTTGTAGAATCTGCAAAGGGATATTTGGGAACGCATTGAGGCCTATGGCAAAAAAGAAAATTTCCTCACACAAAAACAAGAAATGAGCTTTCTTAGAAACTGCTCTGTGATCTGTGCATTCCTCTAACAGAGTTGAATCATTCTTTTTCATAGAGCAGTTTGAAAACATAGTGTTTGCAGAATCTGTGAAGGGACATTTGTGAGTGCTTTGAGGCCTATGGTGAAAAAGGAAATATCTTCTGATACAAACTAGACAGAAGGTTTCTGAGAAACTGCATTGTGATGTGCGCATTCACCTCACAGAGTAAAATGTGTCTTTTCATTGAGCAGTTTGGAAACTGTTCTTCTTGAATCTGCAAATGGATACTTGGGAGTGCATTGAGGCCTATTGTGAAAAAGGAAATATCTTCTGATACAAACTAGATGGAATCTTTCTGAGAAACTGATTTGTGATGTGTGCAATCAGCTCACAGATTTTAATGATTCTTTTGATTCAGCAGTTTGGAAATAGTTTTTGTAGAATCTGGAAGTGATATGTGGACTCAATTGTATGCCTATCGTGAAAAAGGAAATACCTTCTGATATAAACTAGACAGAAGCTTTCTGAGACACTGCTTTGTGATGTGGTCATTCATCTCACAGAGTTGAACCATTATTTTCATTGACCAGTTTGGAACCACTGTTTTTGTGGAATCTGCAAAGGGATATTTTGGAGCCCTTTGAGGCTTATGGTGAAAAAGGAAATATCCTCACGTAAAAACTAGAAAGGAGCTTTCTTAGAAACTGCTTTGTGATCTGTGCCTTCATGTCACCTTATTAAATGATTCCTTTTATGGAGCAGCTTGGAAAACAGTGTTTGTAGAATCTGCGAAGGGATATTTGGATTTGCCTTGAGGCCTATGCTGACAAAGGAAATATCTCCTGATACAGACTAGACAGAAGCTTTTTGAGAAACTACTTTGTGATGTTTGAATTCATCTCACAGAGGTAAACGTTTCTTTTCATTTAACAGTTTGGAAACTCTGTACTTCTAAAATCTGCAAAGTGATACTTGGGAGCACATTGAGTACGATGGCAAAAAAAGCAAATATCCTCACATAAACCTAGAAAGGAGCTTTCTTAGAAACTGCTTTGTGATCTGTGCATTCCTCTAAAAGAGTTGAACCATTCTTCTGATAGGGCCTTTTGGAAACACAGTGTTTGTAGAATCTTTGAAGGGATATTTGTGAGTGCTTTGAAGTCTATGGTGAAAAAAGAAATATCTTTTGGTAAAAACTAGACAGAAACTTTCTGAGAAACTGCTTTGTGATGTGTGCATTCACCTCACAGAGTTACACGTTTCTTTTCATTGGGCAGTTTGGAAACTCTATTCTTCTAGCATCTTCAAAAGGATATTTAGGAGTGCATCTAGGCTTATGGTGAAAAAGGAAGTATCTTAAGATACAAACTAGAAAGAATGTTTCTGAGAAACTGCTTTTTGATGTTGCATTCATCTCACAGAGTTTAGCCATTTTTTCATTGAACAGTTTGAAAACACGTTGTAGAATCTGCGAAGGGATACTTGGACTCTCCTGGAGGCCTGTGATGAAAATGAAATATCTTCTGATACAAACTAGAAAGAAGGTTTCTGAGAAACTGCTTTGTGATGTGTGCATTCATCTCACAAAGTTGAACCATACTTTTGATTGAGCAGTTCGGAACCACTATTTTTGTAGAATCTGCAAAGGGATATTTTGGAGCCCTTTGAGTCTTATGTTGAAAAAGGAAATATTCTCACATAAAAACTAGAAAGGAGCTTTCTGAGAAACTGCTTTGTGATATGTGCATTCATCTCAGAGAGTTAAAGCTTTCTTTTGAGTGAGCATTTTGGAAACACTGTTTTTGTAGAATCTGCAAATGGATATTTGGGAGCGCTTTGAGGCTTATGGTGAAAAAGGAAATATCCTCACATAAAAACAAGAAAGGAGCTTTCTTAGAAACTGCTTTGTGACCTATGCATTCCTCTATCAGAGTTGAACCATTCTTTTGATACAGCAGTTTGGAAACACAGTGTTTGTAGAATCTGAGAAGGGATATTTTGAACACTTTGAGGCCTATGGTGAAAAAGGAAATATCTTCCAATAGAAACTAGACAGAATCTTTCTGAGAAACTGCTTTGTGAAGTGTGCATTCATCTCACAGAGTTTAACCATTCTTTTCATTGAGTAGTTTGGAAACTCAGTGTTTGTAGAAACTATGAAGGAATATTTAGATTCCCATGTAGGTCTGCAGTGAAAAAGGAAATACCTTCTGATAAAAACTAGACAGAAGCTTTCTGAGACACTGCTTTGTGATGTGTGCATTCATCTCACAGACTTGAACCATTCTTCTGATTGACAAGTTTAGAACCACTGTTTTTGTAGAATCTGCAAAGGGATATTTTGGAGCCCTTTGAGTCTTATGGTGAAAAAGGAAATATCCTCAAATAAAAATTAGAAAGGACATTTCTGAGAAACTGCTTTGTGTTATGTGCATTCATCTCACAGAGTTAAAACTTTCCTTTGATTGAGCATTTTGGAAACTTTTTTTGTTGAATCTGCAAAGGGATATTTGGGAGTCTGTTGAGGCCTACAGTGAAAAATGAAATATCTCCACATAAAAACTTGACAGAAGCTTTCTGAGAAATGGCTTTGTGATGTGTGCATTCCTCTAACAGAGTTGAACAATTTTGAGATTGAGCAGTTTGGAATCACTATTTTTCTAGACTCGGTAAATGGATAATTGTGAGCGTTTTGAGGCCTATGGTGAAAAAGGAAATATCCTAACATACAAACTAGAAAATATCTTTCTGAGAAACTGCTTTGGGATCTGTGCATTCGTCTCACTGAGATAAACTCTACTCTTGATTGAGCAGTCTGGAAACACAGTGTTTGTAGAATCTGCAAAGGGATATTTGGATTCGCCTTGAGGCTTACATTGACAAAGGAAGTATCTTCTGATACAAACTAAACAGAAGCTTTCTGAAAAACTGCTTTGCAGAGTGTACATTCATCTCACAGGATTTAACCATTCTTTTGATTGAGCAGTTTGGAAACTCAGTGTTTGTGGAAACTGCAAAGGGATATTTAGATTCACATGAAGGCCTACAGTGAAAAAGGAAATACCTTCCGATACAAACCAGACAGAAGCTTTCTGAGAAACTGCTTTGTGATGTGTGCATTCATCTCACAAAGTTGAACCATTCTTTTCATTGAGCACTTTGAGAACACTGTTTTTCTAAAATCCACAAAGGGATATTTTTTGAGCCATTTGAGTCTTATGGTGAAAAACGAAATAGCCTCATGTAAAAACTAGAAAGGAACTTTCTGAGAATCTGCTTTGTGATATGTGCATTGATCTCACGGAGTTAAAACTTTCTTTTGATTGAGCATTTTGGTAACACTGCTTCTGTAGAATCTGAAAAGGGGCATTTCAGAATGCTTTGAGGCCTTTGGTGATAAAGGAAATATCTTCACATAATATCTAGGCAGAAGCTTTCTGAGAAACGGCTTTGTGATGTGTGCATTCCTCTAACAGAGTTGAACCATGCTTTTGATTGACCAGTTTGGAACTACTGTTTTTCTAGGATCTGCAAATGGATATTTTTGAGCACTTTGAGGCCTACGGTGAAAAGGAAATATCATCACATAAAAACTAGAAAGGAGGTTTGTTGGAAACTACTTTGTGATCTGTGCATTCATCTCACAGGGTTAAACATTTCTTTTCATTGAGCAGTTTGGAAAGTGTTCTTCTATAATCAGCAAAGTGAGACTTCAGAGTGCATTGAGGCCTATGGTTTAAAAGGAAATATCTTGAGACACAAACTAGAAAGAAAGTTTCTGAGAAATTGCTTTGTGATGTGTGCATACACCTCAGAGAATTTAACAACAGTTTTCATTAAGCAGTTTGGCAACACGCTGTTTGTAGAATCTGTGAAGGGATATTTGGATTTGCTTGGAGGCCTGTGGTGAAAAAGGAAATATCTTCTGACACAAACTAGAAAGAAGCTTTCTGAGAAACTGCTTTGTGATGTGTGCATTCATCTCACAGAGGTAAACGTTTCTTTTCATTGAGCAGATTGGAAACTCTCTTCTTGTCGAATCTGCAAAGGGATATTTATGAGTGCTTTGAGGCCTGTGGTGAAAAAGGAAATATCTTCACATAAAAACTAGACAGAAGATTACTGAGAAACTTCTTTGTGATGTGTGCATTCATTTAACAGAGTTGAAACTTTGTTTTGATTGAGCCTTTTGGAAACACTTTTTTTGTAGAATCTGCAAGGGGATATTTGGGAGTGCTTTGAGGCCTATAGTGAAATGGGAATTAACTTCACATAAGAACCATTGTTTTGATTGAACAGTTTGAAAACACAATGTTTGTGGAATCTGTGAAGGGATATTAGGATTTGCCTTGAGGCCTACGGTGAACTAGGAAATATCTTCTGATAAAAACTAGACAGAAGATTTCTGAGGAACTGCTTTGTGATGTGTGCATTCCTCTAACAGAGTTGAACCTTTCTTTCCATTGTGAAGTTTGGAACCCTTGTTTTTGTAGAATATGCAAATTGATATTTGTGAGTGCTTTGAGGCCTATGGTGAAAAGGGAAATATCCTCACATAAATACTAGAAAGGAGCTTTGTTAGAAACTGTTTTGTGGTCAGTGTGTTCATCTCACTGAGTTAAAGAACATTTTTGATTGAGCAGTTTGGAAATGCAGTGTTTTTAGAATCTGTGAAGGGATATTTGGATGTGCCTTGAAGCCTATGGTGAGAAAGGAAATATCTTCTGATACAATCTAGTAAGAAGCTTTCTGATAAACTGCTTTGTGATGTGTGCATTCATCTTACAGAGTTAAACTTTTTTTTCACTGAGCAATTTGGAAAAGCTGGTTTTTTTTTAATAAATTGCAAAGTGATGTTAGGTGGCACAAAAAGGCCTATTGTGAACAAGAAACTGCTTTTTCATGTGTCCATTCATCTCACAGAACTAACTCCTTCTTTTGATGGAACAGTTCAGAAGCACTGTTTTTATAGGATCTGCAAAGGAATATTTGGGAGCATACTGAGGCCTGTGGTGGAAAAGGAAATATCTTCAGATAAGACCTAGTCAGCAGCTCTCTGAGAAACTGCTTCGTGTTGTATGCATTCATCTCACAGAGTTAACTTTGCTTTTGATTGAGCAGTTTGTTAACACTCTTTTCGTAGAATCTGCAAACGTATATTTGGGAGTGCACTGATGCCTATGCTGAAAAAGGAAATATCTTCAAATAAAAACAAGAAAGAAGCTTTTTGATAAAAGGCTTTGTGATATATGAATTCAACTCTCTGAGTTAAATATGTTTTTTGATTGACTGGTTTGGAAACACTGTTTTTGTAGAATACGTGATGGCATATTTGGGAGCACATTGAAGCCTATGGTGATCAAGGAAATATCTTTGGATAAAAACTAGAAAGAATCTTTTTGAGAAACTGCTTTGTGATGTGTGCATTCATCTCACAGAGTTAAACCTTTCTTCAAATAGAGAAGTTTGAAAACACAGTTTTTGCTTAACTTGCCAGGTGATATTTACTAGCAAAAAGAAGCCTATGGTAAAAAAAGAAATATCTTCAGATAAATAAAGGAAAGAAGTTTTCTAAGACACTGATTTGTAATATGTGCATTCATTTTACAGTGTTAATCTTTCCTTTGATGGAGCCGTTTGGAAACACCCTTTTGGCAGAATCTGTGAAGGATTATTTTGGAGCACTTTGAGGTTTACAGTGAAAGAGGAAATATCTCCAGATAAAAACTAGCAAGAAGCTTTCTGAGTAACTCCTTTGTGATGTGTGCATCCACCACAAGGTGTTAAACCTTTCTTTTGATTGAGCAGTTTGGAAACACTGTTATGATAGAATCTGCAAAGGGATATTTGGGAGCACACGAGGCCTATGATGAACAAGGAAATAAAGTCAGATGAATACTAGAAAGAAGCTTTATGAGAAACTGCTTTGTGATGTGTGCATTCTTCTCACAGAGTTAAACGTTTCTTTTGATTGAGCAATTTGGAAACACTGTTTTTGTAGAATCTATGACAGGATATTTGGGAGCACATTGAAGACTATGGTGATAAAGGAAATATCTTCTGATAAAAACTACATAAAAGCTTTTTGAGAAACTGCTTTGTGATGTGTGCATTCATTGCACAAAGTTAAACTGTTATTTTGATAGAGCAGTTTGGAAACACTGTTTTTGTATAATCTGCGACGTGATATTGGGTAGCACAAAGAGGCCTATAGTGAAAAAGGAAACATCTTCAGATAAAAACTGGAATGAAGCTATCTGAGTCACTGATTTGTGATGTGTGCATTCATTTCAGAGTATTAAGTTTTCCTTTGATGGAGCCTTTGGAAGCACTCATTTGTAAGTATCTGCAAAGGGTTATTTGGGATCCCATTGAGGCCTACAGTGAAAAAGGAAATATCTCCAGATGAAAAGTAGACAGAAGCATTCTGAGAAACTTCTCTGTGATATGTGCATTTATCTCACAGAGTTAAATCTTTCTTTCAATTGAACAGTTTTGATACACTGTTTCTGTAGTATCTGCAATGAGAGATTTGGGTGCACACGAGGCCAAAGGTGAAAAAGGAAATAACTTCAGATAAAAACTAGAAACAGCTTTCTGAGAAACCACTTTGTGATGTGTGCATTCTTCTCATAGAGTTAAAAGTTTCTTTTAATTGAGTAGTTTGGAAACACTGTTTATGTAGAATCTGCAAAGGGATATTTTGGAGCCCACTTATGCCTATGGTGATAAAGGAAATATCTTCAGATAAAAACTAGGAAGAAGCTTTTTGAGAAACTGCTTTCTGATGTCTGCGTTCATATAACAGAGTTAAACCTTTCTTTGAATGATCACTTTGGAAACACTGTTTTTGTATAATGTGTGAGGGGATATTTGGGAGTGCACAAGGCCAAAGTTTAAAAAGGGAATCACTTCAGATAAAAAATAGAAAGCAGCTTTCTGAGAAACTGCTTTGTGATGTGTGCATTCTTCTCATAGAGTTAAACTTTTCTTTTCTTTGAGTAGTTTGGAAACACTGTTTTTGTAGAATCTGCAAAGGGATATATGGGTGCACACCGAAGTCTATGGTGCAGTTTGGAAACACCGTTTTTGTGTAATCTGTGAAGCCATGTGAGGTAGCATAAAATGTCTGTGGTGAACAAGGAAATATCTTCAGATAAAAACTGGAAAGAAGCTTTATGAGAAACCACTTTCTGATGTGTGTGTTCATCTCACAGATTTAAATCCTTCTTTTGATGGAGCAGTTCACAAACACTGTTTTTATGGAATCTGTGACGTGATATTTGGGAGCGCATTGAGGTCTATGGTGGAAAAGGATATATCTTCAGAGAAGAACTAGACAGAAGCTATCTTGGAAACTGCTTTGTGATGAGTGCATTCATCTCATAGAGTTAAACCTTTCTTTTGATTGAGCATTTTGGAAACACTGGTTTTGTAGAATCTACAAAGGTATATTTGGGAGCGCACTGAGGCTTAAGGTGAAAAAGGAAATATCTTCGGATAAAAAGCAGAAAGAAGCTTTCTGAGAAACTGCTTTCTGATGTGTGCATTCATCTCACAGAGTTAAGCCTGTTTTTTGATTCAACAGTTTGGAAGCACTGTTTTTGTAGAATCTGTGATGGGATATTTGGAAGTGCATTGAAGTCTACGGTGATAAAGGAAATATCTTCAGATAAAAACTGGAAATAAGCTTTTTGAGAAACTGCTTTGTGATGTGTGCATTCATCTCACAGAGTTAATCCTTTCTGTTGATGGAGAAATTTGGAAACACTGTTTTGTGTAATCTGCAAAGTGATAGTAAGGAGTACAAAGAGGCCTCTATTGAAAGTGGAAATATCTTCAGATAAAAACTGGAAAGAAGCATTATGAGAAACCACTTTCTGATGTGTGCATTCATTTATCAGAGTTAAATCCTTCTTTTGAAAGAACAACTGAGAAACACTGTTTTTAGAAGATCTGCAAAGAAATATTTGGGAGCACATTGAGAGCTGCAGTGGAAAAGGAAATAACTTCAAAGAAGAACTAGACAGAAGCTTTCTGAGAAACAGCTGTGTGATGTCTGCATTCATCTCACAGAGTTAAACCTTTCTTTTGATTGAGCTGTTTAGAAGCACCGTACTTGCAGAATCTGCAACAGACTATTTCAGAGCATACTGAGACCTATGGTGAAAAAAGGAAATTGCTTTAGATAAAAAGTTTAAAGAAGCTTTTTGAGAAACTGCTTTGTGATGTGTGCATTCAACTCTCAGAGATAAACCTGTTTTTTGATACAGCAGTTTGGACACCATTTTTTGATAGAATCTAAGATGGGATATTTGGGTACGCATTGAAGCCTATGGTGAGAATGAAGAAACTTCGGATAAAAACTAGAAAGAAGTGTTATGAGAAATTGCTTTCTGATGTGTGCGTTTGTCTCACGGAGTTAAGATTTTCTTTTGAACGAGCAGTATGGAAACACTGTATGTGCAAACTCTGTGAAGTGATATTTGGTAGAGTGAAAAAGCCTATGGTGAAAAAGGAAATATCTTCAGATAAAAACTAGAAAGAATCTTTTTGAGAAACTGCTTTGTGATGTATGTGTTCAACTCATAGAGAGAAAACTGTTTTTTTAATGAGCAGTTTGGAAACACTGCTTTTGTAGAATTTGCAATGAGGTATTTGGGAGTGCCTTGAGGCCTACAGTGAGAAAGGAAATATCCTAGGATAAAAACTAGAAAGAAGCTTTTTGAGAAACATCTTTGTAATTTCTCATTAATCTCAAAGAGTTAAACTTTTTTATTGACTGAACTGTTTGGAAACACTGTTTTTTCCAAGTCTCCGAAGCAATGTTTGGTAGTGCAAAAAGGCCTATGGTAAACAAGAAAATATCTTCAAATAAAAACTGGAAAGAAGGGTTATGAGAAACTACTTTCTGATGTGTGCATTCAGCTCAGAGTGTTAGGTCTTTCTTTTGATGGAACCTTTTGGAAACACTGTTTTTATAGGATCTGCAAAGGGATATTTGGGAGCACATAGAAGCCTAAGGTGGAAAACAGAATATCTTCAGAGAAGAACTAGACAGAAGCTATCTGAGAACTGCTTTGTGATGTGTGCATTCATCTCACAGAGATAAACCTTTCTTTTGATGGAGCAGGTTGGAAACACTGTTTTTGCTAAATCTGCTAAGCGATATTCAGTTGTGCAAAAAAGCCTATGGTGAGAAAGGAAATATCTTCAGATAAAATCTGGAAGGAAACGTTATGAGAAACTGCTTTCTGATGTGTGTGTTCATCTAACAGAGTTAAGTCCTTCTTTTGATGGAACAGTTTGGAATCACTTTTTTTGTAGAATATTCCAAGGAAATTTGGAGCGCATTGAGGCCTATGGTGAAAAAGGATGTATCTTTGGATAAAAACTAGAAGGAAGCTTTTTGAGAAACTGCTTTGTGATGTGTGGGCTCAACACAGAGGTAAAATGGTTTTTTGATTGAGCACTTTGGAAACACTCTTTTTATAGAATCTATGATGGGATATTTGGGAGCACCTTGAAGCCTATCGTGATAAAGGAAATATCTTCAGATAAAAATGAGAATGAAGCTTTTTCAGAAACAACTTTGTGATATATGCATTCATCTCATAGAGTTAAACTTTTCTTTTGACTGAGCAGTTTGGAAACACGGTTTTGGATAATTAGTGAAGTGATGTTAGGTAGTGCAAAAAGGCCTATGGTAACCAAGGAAATACCTTCAGATAAAAACTGGAAAGAAGCGTTATGAGATACTGCTTTCTGATGTGTGCCTTCATCTCATAGAGTTATATCCTTCTTTGGATGGAACAATTCAGAAACACTGTTTTAATAGAACCTGTGAAGGGATAATTGGGGGCATGCTGAGGGCTATGGTGGAAAAAGCAATATCTTCAGAAAAGAACTAGACAGAAGCTTTCTGAGAAACTGCTGTGTGATGTGTGCATTCACCTCATAGAGTTTAACCTTTATTTTTATTGAGCTGTTTAGAAACACTGTATTTGTAGAATCTGTGATGAAATGCTTGGGAGCACACTCTCACCTATGGAGAAAAAAGGAATTTACCTCAGACAAAAAGTATAAAGAAGCTTTTTGAGAAACTATTTTGTGATGTGTGTGTTCAACTCACAGAGTTAAACCAGTTTTTTGATTGAGTAGTTTGGACACACTGTTTTGGTGGATTCTGCAACAGGACATTTGGGTACACATAGAAGACTATGGTGATAAAGGAACTAACTTCTGATAAAAACTAGATAGAATCTTTTTGTGAAACTACTTTGTCATGTGGGCACTCACCTCACAGAGTTACACCTTTCTTTTATGGAAACACTGTTTTTGCAAAATCTGTGAGCGATATTAAGCAGTGTGAAAAAGCCTATGGTGAAAAAGAAAATATCTTCAGATAAAAAGTGGAAAGAAGCGTTATGAGAAACTGCTTTGTGATACGTGCTTTCATCTCACAGAGATAAGTCCTTTTTTGATGTAACAGTTTGGAAACACTTTTTCTGTTGAATCTGCAATGGAATATTTAAGAGAGCATTGAGGCCTACAGTGAAAAAGGAAATATCTTTGGATAAAAACTAGAAAGAGCTTTTGGAGAAACAGCTTTGTGATGTGAGCATTAATTTCAAAGAGTTAAACTTTTCTATTGACTGAACAGTTTGGAAACACTGTTTTTGTATAATCTGCAAAGCAATGTTAGGTAGTGCAATAAGGTCTATGGTGAACAAGGAAGTATCTTCAGCTAAAGATTGGAAAGAAGCATTATGAGAAACTGTTTTCCAATGTATGTGTTAAACCTAAAGAGTTAAAATCTTTCTTTTGATGGAACCTTTAGGAAACACTGTTTTTATAGGAACTGTGAAGGGATTTTTGGGAGCGCATTGAAGCTGATGGTGGAAAAGGGAATATCTTCAGAGAAGAACTAGACAGAAGCTTTCTGAGAAACTCATTTGTGATGTGTGCATTCATCACATAGAATTAAAGCTTTCTTTTGATTGAGCACTTTGGAAACACTGTTTTTGTAGTATTTCTGAAGGGATATTTTGGAGCACATTTATGCCTATGGTGAAAAAGTAAATATCTTCTGATAAAAACAGGAAAGAAGGTTTTTAGGAACTGCTTTGTGTCCTGCATTCAATTCACAGAGATAAACCAGTTTTTTTATTGAGCAGGTTGGAAATAATGTTTTTGTAGAATCTGCAAAGGTATATTTGGGAGCGCACTGAGACCTATGCTGAAAAAGGAAACATCTTTCGATAAAAACTAGAAAGAAGCTTTTGAAGAAATTGCTGTGTGCTATGTGCATTCGTCTCACAGTTAAACCTTTCTTTTGATTGATCAGTTTGGAAACACTGTATTTGTAGCATCTGTGAAGGGATATTTGAGAGTGCACAAGGCCTATTGTGAAAAAGGAAATAACTTCAGATAAAAACTAGAAAGAAGGTTTCTGAGAAACCGCTTTGTGATGTGTGAATTATTCTCACAAAGGTAAATGTTTCTTTTGAATGAGCAGTTTGGAAACACTATTTTTGGAGAATCTCTAGAGGGATATTTTGGAGCACACTGAGGCCCACGGTGAAAAAGGAAATATCTTTGGATAAAAACTATAATGAAGCATTTTGAGAAACATCTTTGTGATGTGTGCATTCAACTCACAGAGTTAAACCTGTGTTTGATGGAGCAGTTTGGAAACACTGTTTTTCTAGAATATGCAAAGGATATTTGGGAGTGCACTGATGCCTATGGTGAAAAAGGAAATATCTTCAGATTAAATCTAGAAAGAAGCTCTCTGAGAAATTGCGTTGTGATGTATGCATTCATCTCACAGAGTTAAACCTTTCTTTCCACTCAGTTGTTTGGAAACACTGTTTTTGGAAAATTTGTGAAGCTATATTAGGTAGTGCAAAAAAGCCTGTGGTGAAAAAGTAAATATCTTCAGATAGAAACTGGAAAGAATCGTTATGAGAAACTGCTCTCTGATGTGTGCATTCATCTCATAGAGTCAAGTCCTCTTTTGATGGAACAGTTTGGAAACACTGTTTTTGCAGAATGTGCAAAGGGATATTTGGGAGCGCAGTGAGGCTTACGATGGAAAAGGAAACATCTTCAGAGAAGAACTAGACGGAAGCTCTCAGAGAAGCTTCTTTGTGATGTGTGCATTCATATCACAGTGTTAAACCTTTTGGTTGATTGAGCAGTCTGGAAACACTGTTTTTATAGAATCTGCAAAGGTGTATTTGGGACCATATTGGGGCCTATGTTGAAAAAGGAAATATCTGTGGATGAAAACTAGAAAGAATTTTTTTTGAGAAACTGCTTTGTGATGTGTACATTCAATTCAAAGAGTTAAATCTGTTTTTTGATTGATCAGTTTGGAAACACAGTTTTTGTAGAAGCTGTGAAGGCACATTTGGGAGTGCTTTGAGTCCTACATTGGAAAAGGAAATATCTTCAGAGAAGAAATAAGCAGACACTTTCAAAGAAACTGCTTTATGATGTGTGCCTTCATCTTACAGAGTTAACAGTTTCTTTTAATAGAGCAGCTTGGAAACACTGTTTTTATAGAACCTGTGAAGGAATATCTGGGAGCATATCTCTTTTTGTAGAACCTGCAAAGGAATATTTGGGAGCACATTTAAGCCTATGGTGAAAAAGGAAATATCTTCTGATAAAAACTAGAAAGGAGCTTTTTGAGAAACTGTTTTGTGATGTGTGCATTCATCTCACAGAGATACATATTTCTTTTGATTGATCATTTGGGAAATCATCTTTTTATACAATCTGCAAAGGGATATTTGGGAGTGCATGAGGCCTATGGTGAAAAAGGAAATAACTTCAGATAAAAACTAGAGAGATGCTTTTTGTGAGGCATGCATTCTTCTCACAGAGGTAAGCATTTCTTTTGATTGAGGAGTTTGGAAACACTGTTTTTGTAGAATTGGCAAAGGGATATTTAAATGCACTGATGCCAACAGTGATGAATGAAATATCTGGATTAAAAACTAGCTTTTGGAGAAACTGCTTTGGGAAGTATGCACTCATCTCACAGAGTTAAACTTTTCTTTTGACTGAGCAGTTTGCAAACACTATTTTACTATAATTTGTGAATAGATGTCACGCAGTGCAAAAAGGCCTATGGTGAACAAAGATATATCTTCAGATAAAAACTGCAAAGAAGCATTGTGAGAAACTGCTTTCTGATGTGTGAATTCATCTCACAGGGTTAAATCCTTCTTTTGATGGAACAGTTTCAAAACTCTCGTTTTATAGAATCTGTGAGGGGATATTTCGGAGCGCATTTAGGCCAATGGTGGAAAAGGAAAAATCTTCAAAAAAGAACTAGACAGAAATTTTCTAAGAAACTGCTTTGTGATGAGTTCATTCATCTCACAGAGTTAAACTTTTCTTTTCATTGAGCAGTTTGGAAACACTGTTTTTGAAGAAGCTGGGAAGGCATATTTGGGAGCGCATTGAATGCTATAGTGAAAAAGGAAATATCTTCAGCTAAAAACTAGAAAGAATCCTTTTGAGAAACTGCTGTATGATGTGTGCATTCATCTCACAGATTTAAAACTTTGTGTTTATTGAGCAGTTCATAAACACTGTTTTTGTAGAATCTGAGAAGGGATATTTGAGAGCACATGTGGCCTATGGTGAAAAAGGTAGTACCTTCAGATAAAAACTAAAAAGCACCTTTTTGAGAAACTGGTTTGTGCTGTATTCATTCAACTCACAGAGTTAAAACGGTTTTTTGATTGAGCCGTTTGGAAACACTGTTTTTTTAGAATCCGCTATGGGATATTTGGGAGCACAATGAACTCAATGGTGATAAAAGAAATATCCTCGGATAAAAACTAGAAAGAAGTTTTTTGAGAAACTGCTCTGTGATGTGTGCATTCATCTTACAGAATTAAACCTTTTTTTTTTTGACTGAGCAGTTTGGAAACACTGTTTTTGCAAAATCTGTGAAGCAATATTAGGTAGCACAAAAAAACCTATGGTGAAAAACGAAATATTTTCAAATAAAAACTGAAAAGAAGCGTTATGAGAAACTGCTTTTTGACGTGTATGCTCATCTCACAGTGTTAAGTTCTTCTTTTAATGTTACATTTTAGAAAAACTGTCTTTGTAGAATCTGTGAAGGGATATTTGGGACATCATTGAGGCCTATGGTGGAAAAGGAAATATCTTCAGAGAAGAACTAGACAGAAGGGTTATGAGAAACTTCTTTGTGTTGTGAGCACTCATCTCACAGAGTTAAACCTTTCTTTTGATTGAAGAGTTTGGAAACACTGTTTTGGAAGAATCTACAAAGACATATTTGGCAGCATATTGAAACCTATAGTTAAAAGGTAAATATCTTAAGATAAAAACTAGAATGAAGCATTTGGAGAAACTGCTTTCTGATATGTGCATTCATCTCACAGAGTTAAGCCTTTAGTTTGATAGAACAGTTTGGAAACACTGTTTTTGTATAATCTGCAAAGTGATATTCGGTAGCAGAAAGAGGCCTATTGTGAAATAGGAAATATCTACAGATAAAAAGAGGAAAGAGTTTTCTGAGACACTTATTTCTGATGTGTGCATAGATTTCACTGTTTTAAATCTTTCCCTTCATGGCACAGTTTGGAAACACACTTTTGGCAGAATCTACGAAGGGTTATCTGGGAGCTCATTGAGGCATACGGTGAAAAAGGTAATATCTCCAGATTAAAATAGAAAGAAGCTTTCTGAGAAGCTACTTTGTGATGTGTGCATTCATCTCACAGAGTTAAACTTTTCTTTTGATTGAGCAGTTTGGAAACACTGTTTTTGTAGAATCTGCAAAGGGATATTTGAGAGCACACTATGTCTACGGTGAAAAAGGAAATATCTTTGGATAAAAACTAGAAAAAAGTTTTTGAAAAACTGCTTTGGATGTATGCATTCATCTCACAGTGTTACATTTTTCTTTTGACAGAGCAGTTTGGAGACACTGTTTTTGGACAATCTATGAAGCGATGTTGGTGCAAAAAGGCCTACGGTGAATAAAGAAATAACTTCAGAAAAAACTGGAAAGAAGAGTTATGAGAAACTGCTTTCTGATGTGTGCATTCACATCATAGAGAGTTAAAACCTCCTTTTGATGGAAGAGTTTGGAAACACAGTTTTTGTAGAATGTGTGAAAGGATATTTGGGAGTGCATTGAGGCTTATGGTTTGAAAGGAAGAGTCTGCAGAGAAGAACTAGACAGAAACTGTCTGACAAACTGCTTTGTGATGTGTGCATTCATCTCACAGAGTTAAAACTTTCTCTTGATTGAGCATTTTGGAAACACAGTTTTCACAGAATCTGCAAAGGGATATTTGGAAGTGCAAGGAGGCCTATGGTGAAAAAAGAAATATATTCGGGTAAAACCAGAAAAAAGTTTTGTGAAGCTGCTTTGTGAGGGGTACATTAAACTACAGTGTTAAATTTATTTTTTGTTTAAGTAGTTTGGAAACACTGTTTTTGTAAAATCTACAATGGGATATTTTGGAGTGCATTGAAGCCTATGGTAATAAAGGAAATATCTTCAGATAAAAACTACAAAGAATCATTTTGAGAAACTACTCTTTGATTGTGCATTCATCTCACAAAGTTAATTGCAGGCTTTGTTTGAGCAGTTTGGAAACACTGTTTTTGTGTAATGTGTGAAGTGATTCTAAGTAGTGCATAAAGGCCTAAGCTGAAAAAGGAAATATCTTCAGGTAAGAACTGGAAAGAAGTGTTATGAGAAACTGCTTTCTTTTTTTATACATTTTTTATTGTAATTTAACTTTTAGGGTGCATGTGCACAACGAGCAGGTTATTTACTTATATACACATGTGCCATGTTGGTGTGCTGCACCCAGTAACTCATCATTTAACATAAGAAACTGCTTTCTAATGAGTGCATGCATCTCACAGAGTAAAGTCCTTTTGATAGAACACTTCAGAGACACAGTTTTTATAGAATCCATGAAGGGATATTTGTGAGCACATTGAGGCCTATGGTGGAAAAGGAAATATCTTCAGATTAAAACTGCAAAGAAGCTTTCTGAGACACTGATTTGTGAGATATGCATTCATTTCTCAGTGACAAATTTTTCCTTTAATGGTGCCGTTTTTAAACACACTTTTTAAAGAACCTGAGAAGGGTTATTTAGGAGTGCAATGAGGCCTATGTGGAAAAGGAATTATCTCAAGACAAAAATTAGAAGGAAGCTTTCTGAGAAACAGCTTTTTGATGTCTACATTCATCTCACAGAGTTAACCCTTTCTTTTGATTGGGCAGTTTCAAAACACCGTTTTTCTTGAGTCTGCAAAAGGACATTTGGCAGCACACAAAGCCTATGGTGAAAAAGGAAATAACTTCAGGAAAAAAATAGAAAGAAGCTTTTTGAGAAAATGCCTAGTGATGTATTCATTCATCTCACAGAGTTAAACTTTTCTTTTGACTGTGCCATTTGGAAACACTGTTTTTGCAAAATCTGTGAAGTGATATTAGGTAGCACAAATAAACCTATGGTGAAAAAGGAAATAACTTCAGAAAAAAACTGGAAAGAAGCATTATGAGAAAGAAACTGCTTTCTGATGTGTGCATTTAACTTGCAGAGTTAAGTCCTACATTTGATGGAATAGTTTGGAAACACTGTTTTTGTAGAATCTGTGAAGGGATATTTGGGAGCACATTGAGGCCTGTGATGAAAAAGGAATTATATTCGGATAAAAATTAGAAAGAAGCTTTCTGAGAAACTGCCTTGTGACATGTGGGTTCAACTCACAGAGTTGTTTGGAAGCAGTGCTTTTGTAAAATATGCGAATGGATATTTGGGATTTCATTGAGGCCAATGGTGGAAAAGGAAATATCTTCAGAGAAAAAGTAGAAACTTTCTGAGAAACTGCTTTGTGATGTGTGCATTCATCTCATAGGGTTAAAACTTTCTTTTGATTGTTCAGTTTGGAAACACTGTTTTTGTAGAATCTGTGAAAGGATATCTGGGAGCACATTGAGGCCTATGGTGAAAAAGCAAATAACTTCGGATAAAGACTACAAAGAAGATTTCTGAAAATCCACTTTGTAATGTGTCCATTCTTCTCAAACATTTAAACATTTATTTTAACTGAGCAGTTTGGAAACACTATTTTTGTAGAATCTGCAATGGGATATTTGAAAGCACAGTTAGGCCTATGGTGAAAAAGGAAATATATTTGTATAAAAACTAGAAAGAAGATCTTGAGAAATTGCTTTGTGATGTGTCCATTCATCTCACAGAGTTAAACTACCCTTTTGAATGAGGAGTTTGGAAACACTGCTTTTGTGTAATCTGTGAAGCAATATTAGGTAAATTATAAAAGCCTATGGTGGAAAAGGAAATAACTTCAGAGAAGAAATAGATAGAAGCTATATGACAAACTGTTTTTTGATGTGTGGATTATTCTCATAGAATTAAAAGTTTCTTTTCATTGGTCAGTTTGGAAACACTGTTTTTGTAGAATCTGTGAAGGGATATTTGGGAACTCACAAGGCCTATGTGGAAAAAGTAAATAACGAAGATTAAAAAAAAAGAAGTTTTACAAGGAACTGATTGGTGATGTGTGCATTCTTCTCACAGTGTTAAACATGTCTTTTGAATGAGCAGTTTGGAAACACCCTTTTTGTAAAATCTGTAAAGGGGTATTTGGGAGCATACTGATGCCTATGGTGAAAAATGAAATATCTTCAGAGAAAAACTAGAAAGAAGCTCTTTGAGAAACTGCATTGTGATGTGTGCATTTATTTCAAAGATTTAAACTTTTCTTTTGACTCAGCAGTTTGGAAACATTGTTTTTGTATATTCTGCAAAACGATGTTAGGTAGCACCAAAAGGCCTATGGTGAACAAGGAAATATCTTCAGATAAAAACTGGGAAAGAGCTTTATGAGAAACTGCTCTCTGATGTGTGAGTTTCTCTCACAGAATTCAGTCATTCCTTTGATGGAACAGTTTGGAAACACTGTTTTTGTAGAATCTGCTGGGTATATTTCAGAGTGCACTGAGGCCTAGGGTAGAAAAGGAAATATTTTCAGAAAAAAATTAGACAGAAGCTTTCTGAGAAACTACTTTGTGATGTGTGCATTCATCACACAGAATTAAAACTTTCTTTTGATAGAACCATTTGGAAACACTGCTTTTGTAGAATCTGTGAAGTGATATTTGGGAGTGCTTTGAGGCCTATGGTGGAAAAGAAATATCTTCAGAGAAGAATTAATCAGAAGCTTTCTGAAAAACTGCTTTGTGATGTGTTCATTCATCTCACAGAGCTAAAAAGTTATTTTGACTGATCAGTTTGGAAATACTGTTTTTGTACAATCTGTGAAGCGATGTTAGCACAAAAAGGCATATAGTGAATAAGGAAATATCTTCATAAAAAATGGAGAGAAGCATTATGAGAAACTGCTTTCGAATGTGTGTGTTCACATCAAAGAGTTAATGCCTTCTTTTGATGGAATAGTTCACAAACACTGTTTTTATACCATCTGTGAAGGGATATTTGGGAGCACATTGAGGATGATGGTGGAAAAATTAATATCTTGAGAGAAGAACTACACAGAAGCAATCTGTGAAACTGCTTTGTGATGTGTGCATCTGCCTTACAGAGTAAAACTTACTTTTGATAGATCAGTTTGGAAACACTGTTTTTGTGGAATCTGTAAAGTGATATTTTTGGAGTGCACTGAAGCCTATGTGAAAAAGGAAATTTCTTTGGTTAAAAACTAGAAAAAGCTTTTTGAAAAACTGATTTGTGAGGTGTCCATTCAGCTCACAGAGTTAAACCTATTTTTTGATTGAGGAGTTTGGAAACACTGTTTCTGTAGAATCTGTGATGGGATTTTTGGAGCTCATTGAAGCCTATGGTAATAAAGGAAATAGCTTCAGATAAAAACTAGAAGGAAGCTTCTTCAGAAACTGCTTTGTGATGTGTGCATTCATCTCACAAAGCTAAAAGTGGCTGCTCTTTGAGAATCTTGGAAACAATCTTTATGTAGAATCTGCAATTGGATATTTGAAAGTGCAGTTAGGCCTATGGTGAAAAAGGAAAAATCTTTGGATAAAAACTAGAAAGAAGTTTTTTGAGAAACTGCTTTGTGACGTGTGCATTTGTCTCACAGAGTTAAACCTTTCACTTGATGGAACAGTTTGGAAACACTGTTTTTGAGTAACCTGTGAAGCAATATAAAGTAGCTCAAAAAGCCTATGATGAAAAAGGAACTATCTTCAGATTAAAACTGGAAAGAAGGGATATGAGAAACTGCTTTAAGATGTGTGCATTCACCTCACAGAGTTAAGTCCTTCTTTTAATGGAAGAGTTTGGAAACACTGTTTTTGTACAGTCTGTGAAGGGATATTAAGTAATGCAAAGAAGCCTATGGTAAAAAAGGAAATATCTTCAGATAAAAACTGTAAAGAAGCTTTCTGAGAAACTGCCTTGTGATGTGTACTTTTATTTAATACTGTTAAATTTTTCCTTTGATGGAGCCCTTTGGAAATACCTTTTTTGGCAGAATCTGTAAAGGGTTATTTTAGAGCAAATTGAGGCCTATGGTGAAACAGGAAATATCTCAAGATAAAAACTATAAAGAACCTTTTTGTGAGACTGATTTGTGATGTGTGAATTCAGTCAACATGGGTAAACGTTTATTTTTTTGAGAAGTTTGGAAACACTGTTCTTGTAGAATCTGAGAAGGGACATTTGGGAGCACATTGAAGCCTATGGTGAAGAAGGAAATATCTTCAGATATAAACTAGAAAGAAGCATTATGAGAAACTGCCTGCTGATGTGTGCATTCATCTCACAGAGTTAAGTCCTTTTTTTGATGGAACAGTTTGAAAGCTGTTTTTGTAGAACCTGCAAAAGAATATTTGGGAGTGCATTGAGGTCTTGGTGCAAAAGAAATTATCTTCAGAGAAGAACTAGACAGAAGCTTTCTTTGAAACTGCTTAGTGAGGTGTGCATTCATCTCACAGAGTTAAACCTTTATTTTGCTTGAGCAGCCTGGAAACACTATTTTTGTAGAATCTGTGATGGAATATTTGGGGATCATTGAAGCCTATGGTGAAAAAGTAAATATATTCAGATAAAATCTAGAAAGAAGATTTTTTAGAAACTGCTTTGTGTTGTTTATATTCACCTCACACACTTAAACTTGTTTTTTGATTGAGCAGTTTGGAAACACTGTTTTTGTAGACTCTGCAATCGGAGATTTGGGAGTGCATTGAGGCCTATGTTGGAAAAGGAAACATCTTTACAGAGGAACCAGACAGAAACTTTCTGAGAAACTGCTTTGTGACGTGTGGATTCATCTCACAGAGTTAAACATTTCTTTTGATTGAGCATTTTGGAAACACTGTTTTTGTAGAATCTGTGAAGGGATATTTGGGAGCACACTGAGGTTTATGGTGAAAAAGGAAATATCTTAGGATAAAAACTAGAAAGAAGCTTTTTTGATAAACTGTTTTGTGAAATGTCTGTTCATCTCACAGAGCTAAACATTTCTTTCAGCTGAGCAGTTAGGAACCATTCTTTTTGCAAAATCTACAAAATGATGTTTGGCAGCACATAAAAGCCTATGGTGAACAAGGAATTATCTTCTGACAAAAACTGGAAGAAGCGTTATGAGAAACTGCTTTCTGAGGTGTGCATTCATCTCACAGATTTAAGTCCTTCTTTTAATGGAACAGTTGGGAAACAAGTTTTTATGGAATCTTTGTAGGGATATTTTGGAGTGCATTGAGGCCTGTGGTGGAAAAGGAAATATCTTCCGAGAAAAACTAGACAGAAGTTTTCTGAGAAACTGCTTTGTGATGTCTGCATACATCTCACAGAGTTAAACCTTTCTTTTGTTTAATCAGTTTGGAAACAATGTTTTTGTAGAATCTGCGAAGAGATATTTGGGAGCGCATTGAAACCTGGGGTGAAAAAGTAGATATTTCCTTTTTTACCATAGGCTTCTTTGCATTACTTAATATCCCTTCATAGATTGTACAAAAACAGAGTTTCCAAACTCTTCCATTAAAAGAAGGACTTAACTCTGTGAGGTGAATGCACACATCTGAAAGCAGATTCTCATAACGCTTCTTTCCAGTTTTAATCTGAAGATATTTCCTTTTTCATCATAGGCTTTTTGAGCTACTTTATATTGCTTCACAGGTTACTCAAAAACAGTGTTTCCAAACTGTTCCATCAAATGAAAGGTTTAACTCTGTGAGACGAATGCACACCTCACAAAGCAGTTTCTCAAAAAGCTTCTTTCCACTTTTTATCCAAAGATTTTGGATAAAAACTAGAAAGAAGTTTTTTGAGAAACTGCTTTGTGAGGTGTGCATTCATCTCAGAGTTAAACCTTTCTTTTGATAGATCCTTTTGGAAACACAGCTTTTGTAGAATCTGTGAAGCGATATTTGGCAGCACACATGACCTATGGTGAAAAAGGGAATAACTTCATATAAAAACTAGAAAGAAGCTTTTTAAGAAACTGCTTTGTGATATGTGCATTCATCTCACAGAGTGAAACGTGACCTTTGATTGAGCAGTTTGGAAACACTGTTTTTGCATAATCTGTGAAGTGATGCTAGGTAGCAGAAAAGGCCTGTGCTGAAAAAGGAAATATCTTCAGATAGAACCTGGAGAGAAGCGTTTTGAGAAACTGTTTTCTATAGTTGCATCTATCTCACAGAGTTATGTCCTTCTTTTGATGGAACAGTTTGGAAACACTGTTTTTATAGAATATGTGAAGGGATATTTGGGAGTGCATTGAGGCATACTGGGAAAAATAAAAAAACGTCAGATAAAAAATACAAAAAGCTTTCTGAGAAACCACTTTGTGAAGTGTGCCTTCTTGTCACAGATTTAAACATTTCTTTTGATTGAGCAGTTTTGAAATACTGTTTTTATAGAATCTGCAATCAGATATTTGAAAGTGCTGTTAGGCCTACGTTAAAAAAGGAAATATCTTTGGATAAAAAGTAGACAGCAGCTTTATGATTAACTTCTTTGTGATGTGTGCATTCATCTCACAGAATTAAACATTTCATTTGACTGGAGCAGTTTGGAAACACTGTTTTTGTGTAATCTGCGAAGCAATAGTAGGTACCTCAAAAAGCCTATGATGAAAAAGGCAATATCTTCAGATAAAAACTGGAAAGAAGCCTTATGAAATACTGCTTTCTCATGTGTCTCTTCATCTCACAGAGTTAAGTGTTCATGTAATGGAACACTTTGGAAACACTGTTTCTGAAAAATCTGTGAAGGGATATTTGCCAGCACATTAAGGCCAATGGTGGAAAAGGAAATATCATCAGAGAAGAACTAGACAGAAAGTTTCTGAGAAACTGCTTTGTGATGTCTGCATTAATCTCACAGAGTTAAACCTTTCTTTTGATTGAGCAGTTTGGAAACACTGCTTTTGTATTATCTGCAATATTATATTATGTAGTGAAATATGTCTATGGTGAAAAAGGAAATATCTTCAGATTAAAATTGGAAAGAAGCTTTCTGAGAAACAGTTTTGTGATGTGTGCATTCTTCTCACAGAGTTAAAAATATCTATTGATTGAGGAGTTTGAAAACACTGTTTTAGTAGAATCAGCAAAGGTATATTCGGTAGCACTTTGAGAACTAAGATGAAAAAGGAAATGTCTTCAGATAAAAATAAGAAAATCTTTTTGAGAAACTGCTTGTAATGAGTGTATTCATTTCACAGTGTTAAACTTCTTTTTTATCAGCCAGTTTGCAAGCACTGTTTTTGTAGAATTTGAGATGGTGTATTTCAGAGTGCATAGTAACCTATGGTGAAAAAGGAATTAACTTCAAATAAAAACTAGAAAGAAGTTTTTGAGAAACTGTTTTATGATGTGTGCATTAATCTCACAGAATTAAACCTTTCATTTGACTGAGCAGTTTGGAAACGCTGTTTTTGTGTAATCTGAAAAGTGATATTTTGTACCCCAAGAAAGCCTATAATGAAAAACGAAATATCTTTTGTTAAAAACTGAAAAAAAATCGTTATGAGGAACTGCTTTCTGATGTGTGCATTCATCTCATAGAGTTAAGTCCTTCTTTTGATGGAACACTTTGGAAACACAGTTTTTGTAGAATCTGCAAAGGGATATTTGGTAGCCTATTGAGTCCTATTGTGGAAAAGGAAATTTCATCAGAGAAGAACTAGACAGAAGCTTTCTGAAACTACTTTGTGATGTCTGCATTCATCTGACAGCATTCAAACTGTCTTCTCATTGAGACTTTTGGAAATTTTTTTTTTTTGTAGAGTCTGTGAAGGGATATTCTGGTGTGCATTAAACCCTACAGTGAAAATGAAATATCTTCAGATAAAAACTAGAAAGAAACGTTATGAGAAACTGCTTTGTGATGTGTGCATTCACCTCAAAGATTTAAACCTTTCTGTTGATACAGAAGTTTGGAAACACTCTTTTTGTCTAATCTGCTAAGTGATATTAAGTAGCAAAAAGAGGCCTACAGTGAAAAAGGAAATATCTTCAGATAAAAACTGGATAGGAGCTTTCTGAGACACAGATTTGTGATGTGTGCATTCATTTAACACTGTTAAAGTTTTCATTTGATGGAGCCACTTGGAAACAACCCTTTGGCAGAATCTGCAAAGGGTTATTTTCGGGTGCATTGAGGCTTACAGTGAAAAAGGAAATATCTCCAGGTTAAAACCAGAAAGAAACTTTCAGAGAAACAGCTTTGTGATGTGTGCATTCATCTCACATAGTTCAATCTATTTTTTGATTGATCAGTTTGTAAACATTGTTTTTGTAGAATCTATGAAGGGATATTTGGGAGCGCATGAGGCCTATGGTCAAGAAGGAAATAACTTCAGATAAAAAGAATGTTTCTTGGAAATGGCTTTGTGATGTGTGCATTCTTCTTATAGATTTAAAAGCTTCTTTTGATTGAGCATTGGGAAACACTGTTTTTGTAGAGTCTGCAAAGGGGTATTTTACTCGCACAGTGTCTATGGTGAAAAAATATCTTCAGATAAAAAGTAGAAAGAAGCTTTTTTGAGAAAATGCTTTGTGATGTATGCATTTGGGTTACAGAGTTAAACTTTTCTTTTGACAGATCTATTTAGAAACGCTGTTTATTTTTATAATATGCAAAGGATGTTAGTGCAAAAAGGCCTATGGTGAACAAGGAAATATCTTCAGATATGTCCTGGAAAGAAGCGTCATGAGAAACTGCTTTCTGATGTAGGCACTCACATCACAGAGTTAAAACTTTCTTTTGATGGAACAGTTCAGAAACACTGTTTTTATAGAATCTGTGAAGGGATATTTGGGAGCACAATGTGGCTTATGGTGGAAAAGGCAATATCTTCAGAGAGGAACTAGATAGAAACAACCTGAGAAACTGCTTTGTGATGTGTGCATTCATGCCACAGACTTAAACTTTTTTTTTGATTGAGTATTTTGGAAACACTGTTTTTGCAGTATCTGAAAAGGGATATTTGGGAGTGCACTGAGGCTTATGGTGAAAAAGGAAATATCTTTGGTTTAACACTAGAAAATCTTTTTGAGAAACTGCTTTGTGATGTGTGCATTCTCCTCACAGAGTTAGACATTTCTTTTGATTGAGGAGTTTGCAAACACTGTTTATGAAGAATCTGAAAATATTTATTTGGGAGTGAATTGAGGCCTAGGATGAATAAGGAAATATCTTCAGATAAAAATAAAAAAGAAGATTTTTGAGAAACTGGGTGCTATATGTGCATTCATCTCACAGAGTTAAACTTCCTTTTTATTGAACAGTTTGCAAACACTGTTTTTGTGGAATCTGTGATGAAGTATTTTGAGTGCATTGAAGCCTATGCTGAAAAACGAAATAACTTCAGATAAAAAGTAGAAAGAAGCTTTTTGAGAAACTGCTTTGTGATGTGTCTATTCATCTGAGAGTTAAACCTTTCTTTTGACAGAGCAGATTGGAAACACTGTATTTGTATAATCTACAAAGTGATATTAGGTAGCACAAAGAGGCATATTTTGAAAAAGGAAATAATGTTAGACAAAAACTGGAATGGAGCTTTCTGAGACACTGATTTGTGATGTGTGAATTCATTTCACTGTGTTAAACTTTCCTTCAATTGAACCGTTTGGAAACACCCTTTTGGCAGAATCTGTGAAGGGTTATTTGGGAGCACATTGAGGCCTATGATGAAAAAGGAAATATCTACAGATTAAAAAAAGAAAGAAGCTTTCTGAGAAACTGCTTTGTGATGTGTGCATTCATCTCAAAGAGTAAAACGTTTCTTCTGATTAATCAGTTTGGAAACACTGTTTTTGAAGAATCTGTGAAGGGATATTTGGGAGCACAGGAGGCCTATGGTAAAAAAGGAAATAACTTTCAATAAAAACTAAAAAGAAGTTTTCTGACAAACATCTTTGTGATATGTGCATTCTTATCACAGACCTAAAAGTTTCTTTTGATTGAGCAGTTTGGAAACACTGTTTTCGTAGAATCTGCAATATTTGGGATATTTAGGAGTGCACTTTTTCTATGGCAAAAAAGGAAATATCTTCACATAAAAACTAGAAAGAAATTTTTGAGAAACTGCTTTGTGAGTAATGCTTTCATCTTACAGAGTTAAACTTTTCTTTTGACTGAACAGTTTGGAAACACTGACTTTGTATAATGCATGATGTGATGATTTGCAGTGCCAAAAGGTCTGCTGTGAACAAGGAAATATCTTCAGATAAAAGCTGGAAAGTAGCATTATGAGAAACTGCTTTGTGATGAGTGCATTCATCTCACAGATTTCAATTCTTTTGATGTAATAGTTCAGAAACACTGTTTTTTTTTAGAATCTGCTAATTGATATTTGGGAGTGGTTTGAGGCCTATGGTGGAAAAGGAAATAGTTTCAGAGAAGAACTAGGCAGAAGCTATCTGAGAATCTGCTTTGTGATGTGTGCATTCATCTCACAGAGTTAAACTTTTCTTTTGATTGAGCAGTTTGGAAACACTGTTCTTGTAGATTCTGCAAAGGTATATAGCACTGAGTCCTATGGTGAACAAGGAAATATCTTAGGATAAAAACTAGATATAAGCTTTTTGAGAAACTACTTTGTGATATGTGCACTCAAATCATAGAGTTAAATCTGTATTTCATTGAGCAGATTGGTAACACTGTTCTTGTAGAATCTGCAATGGGATATTTGGGAATGTATAGAAGCATATGGTGATCAAGGAAGTAAATTCAGATAAAAACTAGAAAGAAGCTTTTTGAGAAACTGCTTTGTGATATGTGCACTGAAATAACAGAGTTAAACCTGTTTTTTTATTGAGTCAATTTATTTGTAGAATCTGCAGTGGGATATTTGGGAGCGTATTGAAGCATATGGTGATAAAGGAAATATCTTCGGATGAAAACTAGAAGGAAGTTTTTGAGAAACTGCTTTGTGATGTGTGTGTTCATCTCACAGAGGTAAACCTTTCTTTTGATAGAGCAGTTTGGAAACACTGTTTTTGTATAATCTGTGAAGTGATATTAGGTAGTGTAAAGAGGCCTGTGGTGAAAAAGGAAGTATCAGATAAAAGCTGGAAAGAACCTTTCTGAGGCACTGATATGTTATGTCTTCATTCATTACAATGTGTTAAATCCTTCCTTTGTTGAAGCCATTTGGAAACATAATTTTGGTAGAATCTGCTAAGGGATATTTGGGAGCCAATTGAGGCCTGAGTTGAGAGAGGAAACATCTCAAGACAAAAAACTAGACAGAAGCTTTCTGACAAACTGCTTCAAGATGTGTGCATTCATTTCACAGAGTAAAACCTTACTTTTGGTTGAAGAGTTTGGAAACACTGTTTTTGTAGAATCTGTGAAGGGATATTTGGGAGCGCCCAGAGGCTTATGGTGAAAAAGGAAATAATTCAGATAAAAAATACAATATCTTTCTGAGAAACCTCTTTGGGATGTGTACATTCTTGCCACAGATTTAAAACTTTCTTTCAATGGAGCAGTTTGGAAACACTGTTTTTGTAGAATCTGCAAAGGGATATTTGAAAGTACAGTTACACCTATGAGGAAAAAGGAAATGTGTTCAGATAAAAACTAGAAAGAAACTTTTTGAGAAACGAGTTTGTGATGTGTGCATTCATCTCACAGAGTTAAACATTTCATTTTGACTGAGCAGTTTGGAAACACTGTTTTTGTGTAATCTGCGAAGTGATATTAGGTAGCTCAAAAATGCCTATGATGAAAAAGGAAATATCTTCAGTAAAAAACTGGAAAAAAGTGTTAGGAGAAACTGCTTTCTGATGTGTGCATTCATCTCACAGAGTTAAGGCCTTTTGATGGAAAACTTTGGAAACAATATTTTTATACAAACTGTGAAGGGATATTTGGCAGCACGTTGACACCTATGGTGGAAAAGGAAATATTGTCAGAGAAGCACTAGACAGAAGCTTTCTGAGAAACCGCTTTGTGATATCTTCATTTATCTCACAGAGTTCAATCTTTCTTTGGATTGAGCCTTTTGGAAACACTGTTTTTGTAGAATCTGCATAAGGATATTTGGGAGCTTATTGAAGCCTATGGTGGAAAAGGAAATATCTTTGGATAAAATCTAGAAAGAGGCTTTCTAAGTAACTATTTGTTATGTGTGCATTCATCTCACAGAGATAAACCTTTCTTTTGATAGAGCAGTTTGCAAACACTGTTTTTGTTGAATCTGCGATGGTGTATTTGGGAGCACATTGAAGCCTATGGTGAAAAAGGAAATAACTTCGGATAAAAACAAGAAAGAAGCTTTTTGAGAAACTGCTTTGCGATGTGTGGATTCATCTCACAGAGTTAAACCTTTCTTTTGATAGAGCACATTGGAAATACTGTTTTTGTATAATCTGCAAAGTGATATTAGGTAGCACAAAGAATAATAGGTTGAAAAAGGAAATAGCTTCAGACAAAAACTGGAATGGAATGAAACTTTCTGAGACACATATTTGTGATGTGTGCATTCATTTTGCAGTGCTCAATTTTTCCTCTGAGGAAGCCATTTGGAAACACCATTTTGGCAGAATCTGTGAAGGGTTATTTGGGAGCACATTATGGCCTACAGTGAAAAAGGAAATATCTCCAGATAAAAACTAGAAAGAAGTTTCTGAGAAACGGTGTTGTAATGTGCACATTCAACTCACATAGTTAAGCTTTTCTTTTGATTGATCAGCTTGGAAACACTGTTTTTCAAGAATCTGCAGAGGGATATTTGGGAAGGCACGAGGCCAAAGGTAAAGTAGGAAATAACTTCAGGTAAAAACAACAAAGAATGATTTTGAGAAATGGTTCTATGATGTGTGCATTCTTCTCACAGATTTTAATGTATCTTTTGATTGAGCAGTTTGGAAACACTGTTGTTTTAGAATCTCAAAGAGATATTTTGGAGCACACTATGTCTATGGTGAAAAACGAACTATCTTCAGATAAAAACTAGAAAGACGTTTTTTGAGAAACTGATTTGTGATGTATGCATTCATCTCACAGATTTAAACTTTTCTTTTGACTGAGCAGTTTGGAAACACTGTTTCTCAATAATCTGCAAAGTGATGTTAAGTAGCACAAAAAGGCCTATGGTGAAGAAGGAAATATCTTCAGATTAAAAATGGAAAGAAGTGTTATGACAAACTTCTTTCTGGTGTGTGTGTTCATCTCACAGAGTTAAATCCTTCTTTAGAGGGATCAGTTCTTAAACACTCTCTTTATAGATTCTGTGAAGGGATATTTGGGAGTGCATTGAGGCATTTGGAGCAAAAGGAAATATCTTCAGAGAAGAACTAGACAGAAGCTATCTCACACTGCTTTGTCATGTGTGCATTCATCTCACAGAGTTAAACCTTTCTTTTGATGGAGCAGTTTGGAAACACTGTTTTTGCAAAATCTGTGAAGCGATATTAGATAGAGCAAAAAAGCCTATGGTGAGAAAGGAATTATCTTCACATAAAAACTGGAGAGAAACATTATGAGAAACTGCTCTATGATTTGTATGTTCATCTCACAGAGTTAATTCTTCTTTTGATGGAACAGTTTGGAAACACTGTTTTTGTTGTATCTGTGAAGGGATATTTGGGAGCACATTGAGGCCTAAAGTAGAAAAGGAAGTATCTTCAGAGAAGAATTAGACAGAAGCTTTCAGAGAAACTGCTTTGTGATGTGTGTATTCAACTAACAGAGTTAAACACTTCTTTTGATTGAGCAGTTTGGAAATACTGTTTTTGTAGAATCTGCGAAGGGATATTTGGGACTGCATTGGAGCCAACGGTGAAAAAAGAAATATCTTTGCATAAAAACTAGAATGTTGCTTTTTGAGAAAGTGCTTTGTGAAGAGTGCATTCATCTCACAGAGTTAAACCTTTCTTTTGATGGAGCAGTTAGGAAACACTGTTTTTGTATAATCTGCAAAGTGATGTTAGACAACGCATACAGGCCTATGGTAAACAAGGAAATATCTTCAGATAAAATCTGGAAAGAAGCATTATGAGAAACGGCTTTCCAATGTATGCTTACATCTCACTGGGTTAATTCCTACTTTTGATGGAACTGTTTGGAAACATTGTTTTTGTAGAATCTGCGATGGGATATTTTGGAGCACATTTAGTCCTATTGTGGAAAAGGTATTACCTTCAGAGAAGAACTAGAGAGCAGCTTTCTGAAAAACTGCTTTGTGATGTCTGTAGTCATCTCACAGAGTTAAATTTCATTGAGCAGCTTGGGAACACTTTTGTCATAGAATCTTTGAAGTGACATTTGAGAGTGCACTGAGGACTATGGTGAAAAAGGAAATAACTTCAGATAAAAACTAGAAAGAAGGTTTTGGGAAACTGCTTTGTGATGTATGCATTCATCTCAAAGAGATAAACTTTTCTTTTGACTGAGCAGTTTGGAAGCACTGTTTCTGCATAATCTGTGAAGTGATGTTAGGTAATGCAAAAAGGCCTATGGTGAACAAGGAAATATCTTCAGATAAAAACTGGAAAGAAGTGTTGAGAAACTGCATTGTATGTGAGTTCATCTCACAGAGTTAAATGTGCCTTTTGATGGAAGAGTTTGGAAACACGGTTTTAGAGAATCTGTGAAGGGTATTTGGGAGTGTATTGAGGCCTGTAGTGGAAAATGAAATAACTTCAGAGAAGAACTAGACAGAAACTATCTGAGAAACTGGTTTGTGATGTGTGCATTCATCTCACAGAGTTCAACTTTCTTTTGATTGAGAAGTTTTGAAACAATATTTTTGTAGAATCTGCAAAAGTATATTTGGGAGTGCCCAGAGGTCTATGGTGAAAAAGGAAATATCTTCAGAGAAAAACTAGAAAGAAGACTTTTGAGAAACTCCTATGAGTGTGTGTGCATACAATTCACAGATTCAAACCTGTTTTTCGATTGAGCAGTTTTGAAACACTCTTTTTGTAGAATCTACGAATTGATATTTGGGAGCACATTGAAGACTATAATGAAAAAAGAAATGTCTTTGGGTAAAATCTAGAAAGAAGTTTTCTGAAATACCCCTTTGAGATGTGTGCATTCTTCTCACAGTTAAAAGTTCCTTTTGATTGCGCAGTTTGGAAACACTGATTTCGTAGAATCAACAAAGTGATATTTAAAGGGCAGTTAGTTCTAAGGTGAAAAATAAAATATCTTCGGATGTAAATTAGAAAGAAATTTTTTGAGAAACTGCTTTGTGAGGTGTGCATTCATCTCAGAGAGTTAAACATGTTTTTTGATTAAGCAGTTTGGAAATACTGTTTTTGTTGAATCTGTGAAGTGATGTTTGGTAGCACAAAAAGGCCTATGGTGAAAAACACAATACATTCAGATAAAAACCTGAAAGAAGGGTTATGAGAAACTGCTTTCTGAAGTGCGCATTCATCTCACAGAGTTAAATCCTTCTTCTGATGGCACGGTTTGGAAACACTGTTTTTGTAGAATCTGTGAAGGGATATTGGGAGTGCATCAAGGCCTACAGTGGAAAAGGAAATATCTTTAGAGAAGAACTAGACAGAAGTTTTCCGAGAAACTGCTTTCAATGTGTGCATTCATCACATAGAGTTAAACCTTTCTTTTGATCGAGCAGTTTGGAAACACAGGTTTTGTAAAAACTTCGAAGGCATATTTAGGAGCATAATGAAGCCTTACAGTGAAAAAGGAAATACCTTCACATTAAAAGAAGTAAGAAGTTTTCTGAGAAACTGCTTTGTGATATCTGCATTCATCTCAGAGAGTTAAACCATTCTTTTTATTGAGCAGTTTGGAAACACTATTTTTGAAAATCTGTGATGTGATGTTATGTAGCACAGAAAAGCCTATGATGAACAAGGGAATATCTTCAGATAAAAACTGGAGAGAAGTGTTACAGAAACTGATTTCTGATGTGTGCGTTTATCCCACAGAGTTAAGTCCTTCTTTTGATGGAACAATTCAGAAACATTGTTTTCACTGAATCTATGAAGTGATGTTTAGTAGCGCATTGAGGCCTCTTGTGGGAAAATAAATATCTTCAGAAAAGAACTAGAAAGAAGCTTTCTGAGAAACTGCTTTTTGATGTGTGCATTCATCTCACAGAGTTAAACCTTTCTTTTGATTGAGCAGTTTGGAAAAACTGTTTTTGTAGAATCTGCAAAGGGATACTTGAGAGCTTACTGAAGCTTATGGTGAAAAAGGAAATATCTTCAGATAAAAACTAGAAAGAAGCTTTTTGAGAAACCACCTTGTGATGTGTGCATTCATCTCACAAAGTAAAACCTTTCTTTTGAATGAGCAGCTTGGAAACACTCTTTTTGCAAAATCTGTGAAGCGATACAAGGTTGCACAAATAAGCCTATGGTGAAAAAGAAAATATCTTCAGTTAAAAACTGGAGAGAATCGTTAGGAGAAACTGGTTTCAGATGTGTGCATTCATCTCACAGTGATACATCCTTCTTTCATAGAACAGTTTGGAAACACTGCTTTTGTAGAATCTGTGAAGGGATACTTGGGAGCACCTTGAAGCCTATGGTGAAAATGGAAATATCTTCAGAGAAAAACTAGAAAGAAGTTATTTGAGAAACTGCTTTGAGATGTTAAACTCATAGAGTTAAAACTTTCTTTTGATTGATCAGTTTCTAAACACTATTTTTGTAGAATCTGCAAATGTATATTTGGGAGCGCACTGAGGCCTATGGTGAAATACGAAATATCTTTGGATAAAAACTAGAAAGAAGATTTTAGAGAAACTGTTTTGTGATATGTGCATTCAACTCATAAATTTGAATTTTTTTTTCATTGAGCAGTTTTGAAATGCTTTTTTTGTACAATCTGCTATGGGATATTTGGGAGTGCATTGAAGCCTATGGTGAAAAAGTAAATATCTTTGGATAAAAACTAGAAAGAATCTTTTTGAGAAACTGCTTCCTGATGTTTGCATTCATCTCACAGAGATAATTTTTTCTTTTGACAGAGCAATTTGGAAACACTAACTTTGTTTAATCTGCAAAGCGATGTTAGGTAGCTCAAAAAGGCCTATTCTGAACAAGGAAATGCCTACCGATAAAAACTGGAAAGAAGCGTTATGAGAAACTGCTTTCTGATGTGGACATTCATCTCACTGAGGTAAATCCTTCTTTGAAGGAACAGTTTGGAAACACTGTTTATATAGTATCTGCAAAGGGATACTTGGGAGCTCATTGAACCACATGGTGATAAAGGAAATATCTTCAGATTAAAACTAGAAAGAAGCTTCTTCAGAAACTGCTTTGCAAAGCGTGCACTCATCTCACAGAGTTCAACCAAACTTTCCATTGATCAGTTTGGAAACACTTTATCTGTAGAATCTGCAAAATGATATTTGGGAGCTCATGAGGCCCATGGTGAAAAGGGAAATGTTTGGATAAAAAATCGAAAGAAGGTTTTTGAGAAATCACTTTTTGTGAAGTGTGCATTCAACTCAGAGTTAAATCTATTTTTTAATTGAGCAGTATGGAAACACTGTGTATGAAGTATCTGTGATGTGATATTTGGAAGCTCACTAGGGGCTATTGTGAAAAAGGTAATATCTTCAGATAAAAACTAGGAAGAAGTTTTTGAGAAATTGCTTTATGATGTTTGTGTTCAACTGACCGAGTTAAACTTGTTGTTCTATTGAGAAGAATGGAAACAGTGTTTTTGTAGAATCTACGATGGGATATTTGGGACTGCATTGAAGCCTATGGTGAAAAAGGAAACATTTTAGGATAAAAACTAGAAAGAAGCTTTTTGAGAAACATCTTTGTGATGTGTGTATTCATCTCACAAATTTAAACATTTCTTTAGACTGAGCAGTTTGGAAACACTGTTTTTGCAAACCTGCAAAGTGATATTAGGTAGTGCAAAAAAGCCTATGGTGAAAAAGAAAATATCTTCAGATAAAAACTGAAAAGAAGCGTTATCAGAAACTGCTTTCTGATGTGCGTGTTCATCACACAGATTTAAGTCATTCTTTTGGTGGAACAGTTTGGTAACACTGTTTTTGTAGGATCTGCGAAGGGATATTTGGGAACACACTGAGGCCTATGGCGGAAAGGAAATATCTTCAGAGAAGAACTAGATAGAAGCTTTCTGAGAAACTGCCTTCTGATGTGTGTATTCATCTCACAGATTTAAATCTTTCTTTTATTTGAGCAGTTTGGAAAAACTGCTTATGTAGAATCAGCGAAGGCATATTTGGGAGTTCATTGAATCCTAGGGTGATAAAAGCAAATATCTTCAGATAAAAAGAAGAAAGAAGCTTTTTGAGAAACTGCTTTATGAAGTGTGCATTCATCTCACAGAGTTAAACCTTTATTTAGATTGATCAGTTTGGAAACACTGTTTTTGGAGAATCTGTGAAGGGATATTTGGCTTGCATGAGTCCTATGGTGAAAAAGGAAATAACTTCCCATGAAAACTAGAAAGAAACTTTCAGAGAAACTGCTTTATGACATGCGCATTCTTCTCACAGGGATAAACCTTTCTTCTGATTGAGCAATTTGGAAAGCCTCTTTTTGTAGAATCTGCAAAGGGATATTGGGGAGCACACTGATGCCTATGGTGAAAAATGAAATATCTTCGGAAAAAAACTAGAAAGAAGCTTTTTGAGAAACTGCTTTGTGATGTATGCATTCATCACACACAGTTAAACTTTTCTTTTGACCTAGCACTTTGGAAAGACTGTTTTTCTGTAATTTGCAAAGCGATGTTGGGTAGTGCAAAAAGTCCTATGGTGAACAAGGAAATATCTTCACCTAAAAACTGGAAAGAAGCGTTATGAGAAACTGCTTTCTGATGAGCACATTCATCTCACAGGGTTAAATCCTTCTTTTGATGGAACTATTTGGAAACACTGTTTTTAAAAAATACACAAAGGGATATTTGGGAGCTCATTGAGCCCGATGGTGGAAAAGGAAATACCTTTGGATAAAAGCTAGAAAGAACATTTTGGAGAAACTGCTCTGTGATGTGTACATTCAACTCACAGAGTTAAACCTGTTTCTGTATTCAGCAGTTTGGAAACACTGTTTTTGTAGAATCTGCAAAGGGGTATTTTGGACCACACTGATGACTATGGTGAAATGGAAATATCTTTGGATAAAAACTAGAAAGAAGCTTTTTGAGGAACTGCTTTGTCAGGTAAGCATTCATCTCACAGTCTTAAACTTTTCTTTTGATTGAGCATTTTGGCAAGATTGTTTTTGTATAATCTACGAAGCAATTATAGGTATCACAAAAAGGTCTGTGGTGAATAAGGAAATGTCTTCATGTAAAAACTCTAAAGAAGCATTATGAGAAACTGCTTTGTGATGTACACATTCATCTCACAGAATTAAATCCTTGTTTTAATGGAACAGTTGAGCAACACTGTTTTTACAGGGTCTGCAAAGGGATATTTGGGAGTGCATTGAGGCCTATGGTGGAAAAGGAAATATCCTCAGAGAAGAAGTAGACAGAAGATATTGGAGAAACTGCTTTGGTATGTGTGCGTTCATCTCACCAAGTTAAATCTGTTCTTTCATTGAGCAGATTGGAGATAGTGTTTTTCTACAGTCTGTGACATGATATTTGGGAGCACATTGAAGTCTATGGTGATAAAGGACATATCTTTGGATAAAAACTAGAAAGAAGCTTTTTGAGAAACTGCTTTATGATTGAGCAGATTGGAGATGGTGTTTTTGTACAATCTGTGACATGATATTTGGGAGCGCATTGAAGTCTATGGTGATAAAGGACATATCTTTGGATAAAAACTAGAAAGAAGCTTTTTGATAAACTGCTTTATGATGCATGCATTCATCTCACAGTGTTAAACTTTTGTTTTGACTGAGCTGCTTGCAAACACTGTGTTTGTATAATCTGGGAAGCGATGCTAGGTAGTGTAGAAAGGCCTCTGGTAAACAAGTAAATATCTTAAGATAAAAACTAGAAAGAAGATTTATGAGAAACTGCTTTCTGATGTGTAAGTTCATCTCACAGAGTTAAATCTTTCTACTGATTCAACAGTTTGGAATCACTGTTTTCATAGAATCTGCAAAGGGATAACTGGGAGCACATTGAGGCCTATGGTGGAAAAGAAAATATCTTCAGAGAAGAAGTAGAGAGAAGCTATCTGCGAAATTGCTTTATTATGTGAATTGCATTCATCTCACAGAGTTAAACCTTTCTTTTGATTGATCAATTTGGAAACACTGTTATAGCAGAATTTGCAAAGGTATATTTGGGAGCACACTGAAGCCTATGGTGAAAAAAATATGTTCGGATAAAAAGTAGAAAAATCTTTTTGAGAAACTGCTTTGTTATGTGTGAATTCAACTCATAGAATTAAATCTGTTTTTTTGATTGTGCAGTTTGGAAACACTGTTTTTGTAGAATCTGTGACTGGCTATTTTTGAGCACATTTATGCCTGTGTTGGGTGATACAGGAATATCTTAGGATTAAAACTGGAAAGAATCTTTTTGAAAAACTGGTTTGTGATTTGTATTCGCTCAGAGTTAAAACTTTCTTTTGATTGATCAGTTTGGTGACACTGTTTTTGTAAAATCTGTGACAGGATATTAGGTAATGCAAAAAAGCCTATGCTGAAAAAGGAAATAACTTTAGATAAAAAATGGAAAGAAGCGTTATGAGAAATAACTTTCTGATGTGTGCATTCACCTCTAAGAGTTAAGTCCTCCTTTTAATGGAACAGTTTGGAAACACTGTTTATGTAGAATCAGCGAAGGGATATTTGGTAGCAAACCTAGGCTTATCATGGAAAAGGAAATATCTTCAGAGAAAACTAACCAGAAGCTTCCATGAAACTGCTTTGTGATGTATCCATTCATCTCACAGAGTTAAAACTTTCTTTTTATTGAGCAGTTTGGAAACACTGTTTTTATAGAACCTGCAAAGGTATATTTGGGAGTGCATTGAAGACTATTGTGAAAAAGGAAATATCTTTGGATAAAATCTAGGAAGAAGCTTTCTGAGAAACTGCTTTGTGATGTGTGCATTCATCTCATAGAATTAAGCCATTATTTTGATTGAACAGTTTGGAAACACTGTATTTGCAAAATCTGTGAAGCGATACTATGTAGAGCAAAAAAGCCTGTAGTGATCAAGCAAATATCTTAGGATAAAAACTGAAGGAAAAGTTATGAGACACTGCTCTCTGAGGTGTGCATTCATCTCACAGAGTTAAATCTTTCTTTTGATGGAATAGTTTGGAAACTATTTTTAGAGAAACTGTGAAGGGACTTTTGGGAGCGCATTGAGGCTTACAGTGGAAAAGGAAAAAGATTCATAGTAGAACTAGACACAAGCTATCTGAGAAACTTCTTTGTGATGGGGGCATACATCTCACAGAGTTAAACCTTTCTTTTGATGGAGCAGTTTGGAAACATTGTTTTTGTAGAATCTGCAAAGGTATATTTTGGAGTGCACTGAGGCATATGGTTAAAAAGGAAATATCTATGGATTAAAAACTACAAAGAAACATTTTGAGAAACTGCTTTGTGATGCATGTATTCAATTCACAGAGGTAAACCTGTTTTTTGATTGAGCAGTTTGCACACATTGTTTTTGTAGAATCTGTGATGGGATATTTGGGAGCACATTGAAGCCTATGGTGATAAAGGAAATATCTTAGGATAAAAACAAGAAAGAAGCTTTTTGAGAAAGCTCTTTGTGATGGGTGTATTCATCTCACAGTGGTAAACCCGTTTTCTGATTGAGCAGTTTGGAAACCCTGTTTTTGTAGAATCTATGAAGAGATATTTTGGAACTCGTTGAGGCCTATGGTGGAAAAGGAAATATCTTCAGAGAAAAACTAGGCAGAAGCTTTCAGAGAAACTGCTTTGTGATGTGCAATCATCTCACAGAATTAAACCTTTCTTTTGATTCAGCAGTTTGGAAGCACTTTTTTTGTAGAATCTGTGAAGGGATATTTGGGAGTGCATTTAAGCCTATGGTGAAAAAGGAAATATCTTCACATAAAAACTAGAAAGAAGCTTTTTGATAAACTGCTTTGTGGTGTTTGCATTCACCTCACAGAGTTAAACCTTGCCTTTGGATGATCAGTTTGGAAACAGTTTTTGCAGAATCTGCAAAGGGATATTTCAGAGTGCACAAAGCCTATGCTGAAAAAGGAAATAAATTCCGATTAAAGGTAGAAAGAAGCCTTCTGAGAAACTTTTATATGATGTGTGCATTCTTCTCATGCAGATAAACGTTTCTTTTGATTGAGAAGTTTGGAAACACTAGTTTTATAGAATCTGCTAAGTAATGTTAGGTAGCTCAAAAGGCCTATGGTAAACAAGGAATTATCTTAAGATAAAAATTGGAAAGAAACCATGTGAGACAGTGAAACCCCATCTCTACTGAAAATACAAAAAATTAGCTGGGCGTGGTGGTGGGCACCTGAAGTCCCAGCTACTCGGGAGACTGAGGAAGGAGAATGGCATGATCCCAGGAGGTGGAGCTTGCAGTGAGCCAAGATTGCACCACTGCACCCCAGCCTGGGTGACAGAGCAAGACTCTGTCTCAAAAACAGAAAAAAAAAAGAAATGATGTGAGAAACTGCTTTCTGATATCTGCATTCATCTCACAGAGTTAAATCTTACTTTGGATGGAACAGTTCAGTAAGTCAGTATTTAAAGATTCCACAAACAGATATTTGGGAACATTTTGAGGTCTATGGTATAAAAGGAAATATCATCAGAGAAGAGCTAGACAGAAGCTCTCTGAGAAACTGCTTTGTGAGGTCTGCATTCATCTCACTGAATTAAACCTTTCATCTCACTGAGTTAAACCTTTATTTTCTTTGAGCAGTTTGGAAACACTTTTTTTGTAGAATCTGTGAAGGTATATTTGGGAGTGCATTGAAGCCTATGGTGAAAAAGGAAATATCTTCCAATGAAAATTAGAAAGAAGATTTTTGAGAAACTGCTACTTGATGTGTCCATTCGTCTCACACAGTTAAACCTTTCTTTTCATTGGGCAGTTTGGAATAACCGTTTTTGCAGAATCTACGAAGGGATATTTTGGAGTGCACAAGGCCTGTGGTGAAAAAGGAAATTTCTTTGGATAAAAACTAGAAAGAAGGTTTCTGAGGAACTTCTTTTTGATGACATGTCACACTCACAGGGTTAAACCTGTTTTTTTGATTGAGCAGGTTGGAAACACTGTTTATGTAGAATCTGTGACAGGATATTTGGGAGTTCATTGAAGCCTATGGTGATAAATGAAATATCTTTGGGAAAAAGTAGAAAGAAGCTTTTGGAGAAACTGCTTTGTGATGTGTGCATTCACATCACAGAGTTAAAACTTTCTTTCCAAAATGAGCTCTTTGGAAATAGTGTTTTTGCAAATTTTTTGAAGCGATATCAGATAGTGTAGAAAAGCTTATTGTGAACAAGGAATTATCTTCAGAAGAAAATTGGAAAGAAGCATTATGAGAAACTGCTTTCTGATGTGTGTGTTCATTTCACAGAGTTAAGTCCTTCTTTTGATGGAACCGTTTGGAAACATTGTTTTTGTAGAATCTGCAAAGAGATATTTGGGAGTGCATTGAGGCCTATGGTTAAAAAGGAATTGTCTTCATAGAAGACTAGACAGATGCTTTCTGAGAAGTTGCTTTGTGATGTATGCATTAATCTCACAGATTTAAACCTTTCTTTTTATTGAGCAGTTTGGAAACACTGTTTTTGTAGAATCTGTGCTGGGATATTTGGGAGTGCACGTGGTGTATGGTGAAAAAGGAAATATCTTCAGATAAAAACTAGAAATAACCTATTTGAGAAGCTGCTTTGAGATGTATGCATTCATCTCAGAGAAATATACCTTTATTTTGATTAATCAGTTTGGAAACAATGTTTTTGTAGATTCTGCAAAGGGATATTTGGGAGCACACAATGCGTATGGTGAAAAATGAAATAACTTCAGATAAAAACTATAAAGAAGCTTTCTGTGAAACCGTTTTGTGATGCGTGCATTCTTCTCACAGATTTAAACGTTACTTTTGATTTAGCAGTTTGGAAACACTGTTTTGGTGGAATCTGCAAAGGGATATTTTGGAGCGCTCTGATGCCTATGGTGAAAAAGGAAATATCTTCAGATAAAAACTACAAAGCAACATTTTGAGAAACTGCTTTGTGATTTATGCATTTAGGCCACAGAGTTAAACTTTTCTTTTGACTGAGCAGTTTGGAAAAACTGTTTTTCAGTGATATGTGACAAGATGTTAGGTAGGGGTAAAAGGCATTTGGTGAACAAGGAAATATCTTCAGATAAAAACTTAAAAGAAGTGTTATGAGGAACCGCTTTTTGATGTGTGCATTCATCTCACAAGGTTAAGTCCTTCTTTTGATGGGACAGCTTGGAAACACTGTTTTTGGAAAATCTGTGAAGGGATATTTGGGAGTGCAATGAGGCCTAAAGATGAAAAGGAATTATCTTCATTGAAGAACTAGACAGAAGCTTTCTGAGAAACTGCTTTGGGATGTGTGAATTCATCTCATGGAGTTAAACATTTCTTTTGATAGAGCAGTTTGGAAACACTGTTTTTGTAGAATCTGCTAAGGGATATTTGGGAGCGAACTATTTATATGGTGAAAAAGGAACTGTCTTCAGATAAGAAGATTTTTGAGAGATGGCTTTGTGATGTGTGAATTGAGCCAACAGAGTTAATCCTTTCTTTTTCTGAGCAATTTGGAGACACAGTTTTTGTAGAATCTGTGAAGGGATATTTGGGAGTGAATTGAAGACTATGGTGAAAAAGGAAATAACTTCAGATAAAAACTAGAAAGAAGCTTTTGGAGAAACTCCTTTCTGATGTGTGCATTCATCTCATAGAGTTTAACCCCTCTTTTGATTGAGCAGTTTGCAAACACTGTTTCCATATAATCTGCAAAGTGATGTTAGGTGGTGCAAAAAGGTGTATGGTGAACAAGGAAATATCCTCAGATAAAAACTGGAAGAAGCATTATGTGAAATTGCTTTCTGAGGTATACGTTCATCTCACAGAGTTAAGTCCTTCTTTTGATAGAACAGTTTGGAAATACTGTTTTTGTAGAATGTGTGAAGGGAAATTTAGAAGTGCATTGAGGCTTAGGGTGGAAAGGGAAATATCTTCAGAGAAGAACTAGACAGAATCTTTCTGAAAAACTGCTTTGGGATGTGCGCATTCATCTCACAGAGTCAAAAGTTTCTTTTGATTGAGCAGTTTGGAAACAGTTTTTGTAGAATCTGTGAAGGGATATTTGGGAGTGAATTGAAGACTATGGTGAAAAAGGAAATAACTTCAGATAAAAACTAGAAAGAAGCTTTTGGAGAAACTCTTTCTGATGTGTGCATTCATCTCATAGAGTTTAACCCCTCTTTTGATTGAGCAGTTTGCAAACACTGTTTCCATATAATCTGCAAAGTGATGTTAGGTGGTGCAAAAAGGTGTATGGTGAACAAGGAAATATCCTCAGATAAAAACTGGAAGAAGCACTATGTGAAATTGCTTTCTGAGGTATACGTTCATCTCACAGAGTTAAGTCCTTCTTTTGATAGAACAGTTTGGAAATACTGTTTTTGTAGAATGTGTGAAGGAAAATTTAGAAGTGCATTGAGGCTTAGGGTGGAAAGGGAAATATCTTCAGAGAAGAACTAGACAGAATCTTTCTGAAAAACTGCTTTGGGTTGTGCGCATTCATCTCACAGAGTCAAAAGTTTCTTTTGATTGAGCAGTTTGGAAATAGTTTTTGTAGAATCTGTGAAGGGATATTTGGGAAACCAGTGAAGCCTATGTTGAAAAAGGAGATAATTTCTGATAAAAACTAAAAAGAAGCTTTCTGAGAAACTGCTTTGTGTTGTGTGCAATCTTCTCACAGAGTTAAGCATTTCTTTTAATTGAGTAGTTTGGAAGCACTATTTTTGTAGAATCTTCAAAGGGATATTTAGTGGCACAGTGATGCCTATGGTGAAAAAGGAAATACCTTCAGAGTAAAACTAGAAAGAAACTTTCTGAGAAACTGCTTTGTTATGTACACATTCATCTCACAGAGTTAAACTTTCCTTTGGCTGAGCATTTTGGAAACCCTGTTTTTTATAATCTGTGAAGCAATATTAGCACAAAAAGGTCTATGGTGAAAAAGGAGATATCTTCATATAAAAATTCGAGAGAAGTGTTATGAGAAAGTGCTTTCTGATGTGTGCACTTACATCACAGAATTAAAGCCTTCTTTAGATGGAACAGTTTGGAAACATTGTTTTTATGAATCTGCATAGGGATATTTGGGAGTGCATTGAGGCCTGTGGTGGAAAAGGAAATATCTTCAGAGAACAACTAGATAGAAGCTATCTGAGAAACTTCTTTGGTATGTGTGCATTCATCTGACAGAGTTAAACCTTTCTTTTGATTGAGTAGTTTGGAAACACTGTTTTAGTAGAATCTGCAATGGTATATTTTGTGTGCACTGAGGCCTATGCTGAGAAAGTAAATATCTTTGGATAAAAACTAGAAAGAAGATTTTTTGGAAACTACTTTGTGACATTTGCATTCATGTCACTGAGTTAAACTTTTCTTTTGACTGAGCAATTTGGAAACACTGTTTTTGTAGAATCTGGAAAAGGATATTTGGGAGCACACTGATGACTCTGGTGAAAAAGGAAATATCTTCAGATAAAACCTAGAAAGATGCTTCTTGAGAAACCCCTTTGTGATGTATGCATTCATCTCACAGAGTTAAATATTTCTTTTCACTGAACAGTTTGGAAACACTGTTTTTGTATAATCAGCAAAGCAATGTTATGTAGTGCAAAAAGGCCTATGGTGAACAGCTAAATATCTTCAGATAAAAACTGGAAAGAAGTGTTGCAAAAAAATGCTTTCTGATGTGTGTGTTCATATCACAGAGCTAATTATTTAACAGATCAGAAATGCTGTTTTTATAGAATCTGTGAAGGTATATTTGGGAGTGCATTGAGGCCAATAATGGAAAAGGAAGTAAGTTCAGAGAAGAATTAGACAGAAGCTTTCTGAGAAACTGCTTCATGATCTGTGCATTCATCTCACAGAGTTAAACTTCTTTTTTGTTGGAGCAGTTTGAAACACTGTTCTTTTAGAATCTGCAGAGGTATATTTCAGAGTGCCCTGAGGCCTATGGTGAAAAAGGAAACATCTTTGGATAACAACTAGAAGGTAACTTTTTGAGAAACTGCTTAGTGATGTGTGCATTCATCTCACAGAGTTAAACCTTTCTATTTATTGATCAGTTTAGAAACACTTTGGTAACACTGTTTTTCTAGAATCTGCAAAGGTATATTTTGGAGTGCACTGAGGCCTATGGAGAAAAAGGAAATATCTTCCGATAAAAACTAAAAAGAAGCTTTTTGAGAAACTACTTTGTGATGTGTGCATTCAAATCACAGAGTTAAACCTGCTTTTTGATTGAGTAGTTGGAAACACTGTTTTTGTAGAATCTGCAATGGGACACTTTAGAGTGCGTTAAAGCCTATGGTGATAATGGAAATATCTTTGGATAGCAACCAGAAAGAAGCTTTTTAAGAAACTGCTTCATGAGGTGCGCATTCATCCCACAGAGTTAAACCTCTCTTTGACTGAGCAGTTTGGAAACACTGTTCTTGCAAAACCTGAAGAGCTATATTAGATAGAAGAAAAAAGCTTATGGTTAAAAAGAAAATATCTTCAGATAAAAATTGGAAAGAAGCATTATGAGAAACTGTTCAGATGTGTGCATTCATCTAACAGAGTTAAATTCTTCTTTTGATGGAACATTTCAGAAACACTGTTTTTTATAGAATCTACAACAGGATATTTTGGAAAGCACTGATGCCTATGGCGAAGAAGGAAATATCTTTTGATAAAAACTAGAAAGAAGCTTTTAGAGAAACTGCTTTGTGATGTGTGCATTCATCTCACAGAGTTAAACGTGTTTTTTCATTGAGCAGTTTGGAAACACTGTTTTTGTAGAATGTGTGATGGGGTATTTGGGAGCACTCTGATGCCTGTGGTGACAAAGGAAATATCTTTGGATAAAAATTAGAAAGTTTTTTTTGGGAGTGCCTTCACACATATTGTGATAAAAACTAGAAAGAAGATTTCTGAGAAACTGCATTGTGATGTGTGCATTCTTCTCAAAGAATTAAAAGTTTCTTTTGATTGAGCAGTTTGGAAACACTGTTTACATAGAATCTGCAAATATATCTTTGGGAGCAGACTTATGCCTATGGTAAAAAATGAAATATCTTCAGATAAAATCTAGAAAGAAGCTGTTTAGAAACTTCTTTGTGATGTATGCATTCACCTCACAGAGTTAAGCTTTACATTTGACAGAGCAGTTTGGAAACACTGTTTTTGTATAATCTGTGAAGCATTGTTAGGTTGTGCACAATGGTTTAGGGTGAACAAGGAAATATCTTCAGAAAAAAACTTGAAAGAAGTATTATGAGAATCTGCTTTCTGAAGTGTGTGTTCATCTCACAGAACTATATCTTTCTTTTGATGGAACATTTTGGAAACACTCTTTCTATAAAATCTGAGAAGAGATTTTTGTAGGGCATTGAGGCCTATGGTGGAAAAGGGAATATCTTCAGAGAAGAATCAGACAGAAGCTGTGTGAGGAAACTGCTTTGTGATGCATGCATTCCCTCATAGAGTTAAACCTTTCTTTTGATTGAGCAGTTTGGAGACAGTTTTTGTAGAATCTGCAAAGGTATATTTAGGATGGCCCTGAGGCCTATGGTGAAAACAGAAATATCTCCAGATGAAAACTAGAAAGAAGATTTCTGAGAATCTGCTTTGTGATGTGTACATTCATCTGAGAGAGATAAAACTTTCTTTGAGCAGTTTGGAAGCCCTGTTTATACAAAATCTGTGAAGCAATATGAGGTAGTGCAAAAAAAGCCTACAGTGAAAAAGTAAATACCTTCAGATAAAAAATAGAACTAAGCTTTCTGAGAAACCACATTGTGATATGTGCATTCTTCTCACAGAGTTCAACCTTTCCTTTTACGAAGCAGTTTTGAAACAGTGTTTTTGCAAAATCTGCCAAGCAATGTTTGTTAGCACAAAAAAACCTATGGTGAAAAAGGAAATAACATCAGATGAAAACTGCAAACAAGCGTTTTGACAAACTGCTTTCTGATGTGTGCATTCATCTCACAGACTAAGTCCATCTTTAGATGGAACAGTTTGGAAACACTGTTTTTTTTTTTTTTGAATCTGCAAAGGTATATTTGGCATCATTTTGAGGCCTATGGCAGAAAAGGAAATATCTTTAGGGAAGAACTTCACAGAAGCTTTCAGAGATACTGCTTAGTGATGTGTGCTTTCCTCTCACAGAGGTAAGCCTTTCTTTTGATTGAGGTATTAGGAAACACTGCTTTTGTAGAATCTGTGAATGGATATTTGGGAGCACATTGAAGCCTATGGTGAAAAAGCAAATATCTTCAGTTAAAAACTAGAAAGAAGCTTTTTAAGAAACTGCTTTGTGATATGTGCATTCATCTCACAGAGTTAAACCTTTCTTTTGATTTAGCAGTTTGGAAACACTGTTTTTGTAGAATCTGTGAAGGGACATTGGGAGCGCATGCAGCCTATGGTGAAAAAAGAAATAATTTCAGATAAAAACTAGAAAGAAAGTTTCTGAGAAACCACTTTATGATGTGTTCATTCTTCTCAAGGAGTTAAATATTTCTTTTGATTGAAGAGTTTCTAGACACTTTTTTTGTAGAATCTCCAAAGGGATATTAGGGAGTGCACTGATGCCTATTGTGAAAAACGAAATATCTTCAGATTGAAATCTAGAAAGAATCTTTTTGAGAAACTGCTTTGGTGTATGTGCATTCATCTCACTGAGTTAAACTTTTCTTTTGACTGAGCAGTTTGGAAACACTGTTTTCACTTAATCTTCGAAGCGATGTTATAAAGCATGAAATGGCCCACAGTGAGCAAGGAAATCTCTTCAGATAAAAACTGGAATGAAGCATTATGAGAAACTGCTTTCTAATATGAGCATTCATCTCACAGAGTTGTCTTCCTTTTGATGGAACAGCGTGGTAATAATGTTTTTAAAGAATCTATGAAGGTATATCTGGTAGCACTTTCAGACCTGTTGTGGAAAAATAATATCTTCAGAGAAGAACTAGACTTTCTGGAAGTGCTGTTTTAGTAGAATCTGCAAAGCTCTATTTGGGAAACCTTTCTTTTTATTGAGCAGTTTGGAAACACTGTTTTGGCAGAATCTGAAAAGGGATATTTGGCAGCACATGGACCGTATGGTGAAAAAGAAAATAACTTTGGATAAAAACTACAAAGAAACTTTCTGAGAAACTGATTTCTGGAATGTGCATTCTTCTCACAGGTTTAATTCTTTCTTTTGATTGAGCAGTTTGGAAAAAATGTTATTGTAGAATTTGCAATGGGATATTTGAAATCACAGTTAGGCCTATGGTGAAAAAGGAAATGTATTGGGATAAAAACTAGAAATAAGCTTTTTGAGAAACTGCTTTGTGATGTATGCATTCCTGTCACAGAGTTAAACCATTCTATTGACTGAGCACTTTTGGAGTGGAGAGATATTTGGTAGCACAAAAAAGCCTATGGTGGAAAAAGATATACCTTCAGATAAAAACTGGAAAGAAGCGTTATGAGAAACTGCTTTCTGATATTTGCATTCATCTCACACAGTTAAGTCCTTCTTTTGATGGAACAGTCTGGAAACACTGTTTTTGTAGAATATGCGAAGGGATATTTGGGATCGCATTTAGGTCTAAGGTGGAAAAGGAAATAACTTCATTGAAGAACTTGACAGAAGCTTTTGGAGCAACTACTTTTTAATGTGTGCCTTCATCTCACAGAGTTAAAACATTCTTTTGATAGAGCAGTATGGAAACACTGTTTTTGTAAAATGTGTGAAGGGATATTTGGAACTGCCTTGAGGCTGATGGTGGAAAAGGAAATAACCTCAGAGAAGAACCAGGCAGAAGCAATGAGAGGAACTGCTTTGAGATGTGTGCATTCATCTCAAAGAGTTAAACTTTTCTTTTGATTGAGCAGTTTGGAAACTGTTTTTGTAGAATCTGTGAAGGGATATTTAGGAGTGCATTGAGGCCTAGGGTGAAAAAAAGGAAATATCTTCAGATAAAAACTAGGAAGAAACTTTTTGAGAAACTGCTTCATGATATATGCATTCATCTCAGAGAGTTAAACCTTTCTTTTGACTGAGAAATTTGGAAACATTGTTTTTGCAAAATCTGAGAAGCGATATTAGTTACTGCCAAAAACCCTATGGTCAACAAGGAAATATCTTCAGATAAAAACTGGAGAGAAGCGTTATGAGAGACTGCTTTCTGATGTGTGTGTTCACCTCAGACAGTTATGTCCTTGTTTTGATGAAACAGTTTGGAAACAGTTTTTGTAGAATCTGCAAAGGGATATTTGGGAGTGCATTGAGGACTATGGTGGAAAAGAAAATATCTTCAGAGAAGAACGAGAGTAGCTTTCTAAGAAACTGCTTTGTGATATGTGCCTTCATTTTACAGAGTTAAATCTTTCTTTTGATTGTGTAGTTTGGAAACACTGTTTTTGTAGAATCTGCAAAGTGATATTTAGGAGCACAAGAATCCTATCTTAAAAAAGGATATAACATCAGTTAAAAAGTAGAAAGAAGCTTTCTGAAAAACTGCTTTGTGATGTGTGCATTCTTCTCAGAGAGTTAAACTTTTTTTGCTATTGAACAGTTTGAAACACTGTTTCTTTGTGGAATCTGCAAAGGGATATTTTGTAGCAGACTGATGTCCATGATGAAGCAGGAAATATCTTCAGATAAGAACTACAAATATGCTTTTTGACAAAAAGCTTTGTGATTCATGCCTTCATCTCACAGAGTTGAATCATTTTGATGGAACAGTTCAGAAACATTATTTTTATAGAATCTGTGAATGGATATTTGGGAATGCATTGAGGCCTATGGTGTTAAAGAAAATCTCTTCAGAGACAAACTAGACAGTAACTATCTGAGAAATTGCCTTGTTATGTGTTCCTTCATTTCACAGAGGTAAAACTTTCTTTTAATTGAGCAGTTTGGAAACACTCTTTTTGTAGAATCCGCAAGAGGATATTTGAGAGCTCACTGAGGCCTTTGGTGAAAAAGGAAATATCTTCGGATAAAAACTAGAGAGAATCACTTTGAGAAACTGTTTTGTGATGTGTGCACTCATCTCACAGAATTAAACCTGTTTTTTGACTGAGCAGTTTGGAAACACTGTTTTTGTAGAATGTGTGATGGGGTATTTGGGAGTGCATTGAAACATAAGGGGATAAAGGAAATACCTTCAAAAAACTAGAAAGAAGCTTTTTGAGAATCTGCTTTGTGATGTGTGCATTCATCTCACAGAGTTCAACCTTACTTTTGACTGAGCAGTTTGGAAACACTGTTTTTGCAAAATCTGTGGAGCCATATTTGATAGTATAAAAAACCCTATGGTGAATCATGGAATATCTTCAGATAAAAGCTGGAAAGAAGCATTATGAGAAACTGGTTTCTGACTGTGGGTTCATCTCACTGAGTTAAGTCCTTCTTTGGATGGTACAGTTTGGAAAACTGTTTGTGTACAATCTGTGAAGGGATATTTGGGACTGCATTGAGGCCTAAGATGGAAAAGGAAATATCGGCAGAGAACTAGACAGAAGCTATTTGTGAAACTGCTTTATGATGTTTGCATTCATCTCACAGATTTAAATCTTTCTTTTGATTGAGTAGTTTGGAAACACAGTTTTTGTAGAATCTGTGAAGGAATATTTGGGAGTGCATTGAAGGCTATGGTGAAAAAGGAAATATCTATGGATAAAAACAAGAAAGAAGCTTTTGAGAAACTGCTTTGTGATGTGTGCATTCATCTCACAGAGCAAAACCTTTCTTTTGATTGAGCAGTTAGGAAACACTGTTTTTGTAGGGTCCACAACAGTATATTTGGGAGAGCATTTAGGCCTATAGTGTAAAAAGAAATATTTTGGATAAAAATTAGAAAGAACTCTTTTGAGAAACTGCTTTGTGATGTGCACGTTCAACTCACAGAGTTAAACTTGTTTTTAGATTGGGCCATTTGGAAACACTGTTTTTGTAGAATCTGCAACAGGATATTTGGGAGTGCACTGAGGCCTATGGTGAAAAAGGAAACACCTTCAGATAAAAACTAGAAAGAAGCTTTTTGAGAAACTGCTTTGTGATGTGTGGGTTCAATTCACAGAGTTAAAACTGTTGTTTCATTGAGCAGTTTAGAAAACTGTTTTTGTAGAATCTGCGACGGGATATTTGCAAGCACATTGAAGCTTATGGTGATAAAGCAAATATCTTCAGATAAAAAGTATAAAGAAGCTTTTTAATAAACTGCTTTGTGGTGTGTGCATTCATCTCACAGAGTTAAACCTTTCTTTTGACTCAGAAGTTTGGAAACACTGTTTTTGTAGAATCTGTACAGCGATATTCGGTAGTGCAAAAAGACTATGGTGAACCAGGAAATATCTTCATATAAACACAAGAAACAACCATCATGAGAAACTGCTTTCTGATGTGTGCATTCATCTCACAGAGTAAAACCTTTCTTTTGATTTAGCAGTTTGGAAACACTGTTTTTGTAGAATCTGCAAATGTATATTTTGGAGTGCACTGAGACCTATGGTGAAAAAGGAAATCTCTTCAGTAAAAACTACAAAAAAGCTTTTTGAGAAAATGCTTTGCAATGAGTACATTGAATTCTGAGACTTAAACCTGTTTTTTGATTGAGCAGATTGGGAAAACTGTTTTTGAAGGATCTGCAACTTGATATTTGGGATCGCATTGAAGCCTATTGTGATAAAGGAAATATCTTCAGGGATGAACTAGACTGAAGTTTCTAAGAAACTGCTTCATAATGTGTGCATTCATCTCACAGAGTTAAATCTTTCTTCTGAGTGAGCAGTTTGGAAACAGTGTTTTGTATAACCTGCAAAGTGATGTTATGTAGTGCAAAAGGGCCTATGGTGAACAAGGAAATATCTTCAGATAAACCTGGAAAGGGGTGTTATGAGAAACAGGTTTCTGATGTGTGGGTTCATTTCACAGAGTTAAATACTTCTTTTGATGGAACAGTTCAGAACCACTGTTTTTATAGAAGCTGAGAAGGGATATTTGGGAGTGTACTGAGTGCTATGGTGAGAAGGAAATACCTTTAGAGAAGAACTAGAGAGAAGTTACCTGAGAAACTGCTTTGTGATGAGTGAATTTTTCTGACAAAATTAAAAGTTTCTTTTGATTGAGCAGTTTGGAAACACTGTTTTGGTAAATCTGCAAAGGTATATTTGGGAGTGTACTGAGTCCTGTGATGAAAAAGGAAATGTCTTCAGATAAACACAAGAAATAAGATTTTGAGAAATGGCTTTTTGATGTGTGCATTCAACTCACAGAAGTAAATCTGTTTTTGGATAGAGCAGTTTGGAAACGTTGTTTTTGCAGAATCTGTGACAGGGTGTTTTGGTGCTCATTAAAGCCTATGGTGATAAAGGAAATATCTTTGGATAAAACTAGAAATAATCTTTTTAAAAAACAACTTTGCTGTGTGTGCATTCATCTGACAGAGGTAAAATTTTCTTTTGACTGGCCATTTTGGAAATACTCTGTTTGCAAAATCTGCAAAGCGATATTAGGTAATGCAAAAAAAGAATATGGTGAAAAAGGAAATATCTTCAGATAAAACCTGGAAAGAAGAATTATGAGATACTGCTTTCTGATGTGTGAATTCCTCTCATAGAGTTCAGTCATTCTTTTCATTAAACAGTTTGGAAACACTGTGTAGATTCTGCAAAGGGATATTTGGGAGCACATTGAGGCCTATGGTGGAAAAGGAAATATCTTCAGAGAAGAACGAGACAAAAGCTTTCAGAGAAACTGCTTAGTGATGTGTACATATTTGTCACACAGTTAAACCTTTATTTTGATTGAGGAGTTTTGAAACACTGATTTTGTATAATCTGCAAAGCAATATTATTTAGCCCAAAAATGCTTATGTTTTTAAAGGAAGTATCTTCAAAAAAAACTGGAAAGAAGCATTATGAGAAACTGCTTTCTGATGTGTGCATTCATCTCACAGAGTTGAGTCTTTCTTTTGATGGTATAGTTTGGACACACTCTTTTTGTGGAATCTTCAAAGGGGTATTTGGAAGTGCACTGAAGCCTACGTTGAAATGGAAATATCTTCAGATAAAAACTAGAAAGAAGCTTTTTCAGAAAACTGCTTTGTGCTGTATGCATTCATCTCACAGAGTTAAACAATTCTTTTGACTGAGCAGTTTGGAAGCACTGTTTTTTGTATAATCTGCAAAGCAATGTTAGTTAGCATGAAAACACCTATGGTGAAAAAGGAAATATCTCCAGATAAAAACAGGAAAAAAGCATTATGAGAAACTGCTTTCTGAAGCGTGCATTCATCTCACAGAGTAAAATCTTTCTTTTGGTGGAACAGTTCAGAAACACTCATTTTATGCAATCTGCAAAGCAATATTTTTTTGAGCACATTGAAGCCTATGTTGGAAAAGGAAATATCTTCAGAGAAGAACTAGACAGAAGCTATCTGAGAAGCTTCTTTGTGATGTATGCATACATCTCACAGAGTTAAATACTTCTTTCAATGGGACAGTTCAGAAACACTGTTTTTATACAATCTGCAAGGGAATATTATGAGCATATTGAGGCCTAAGGTGAAAAAGGAAATACCTTCAGAGAAGAATTAGAGAGAAGCTATCTGAGAAATTGCTTTTTATGTGTGAATTCATGGCACTGAGTTAAATCTTTCTTTTTATTGAGCAGTTTGGAAACACTGTTTTTTGGTAGGATCTGTGAAGGGACATGTGGGAGCACTTTGAATTTTATGGTGAAAAAGGAAATATCTTCAGATGAAACTAGAAAGAAGCTTTTTGAGAAATTGCTTTGTGATGTGTGCATTCATCCCACAGAGGTAAACCTTTCTTTTGATTGACCAGTTTGGAGACACTCTTTTTGTAGAATCTGTGAAGGGTCATTTTGGAGCATATGAGGACTATGGTGAAAAAGAAATAACTTCTGATAAAAACAAGAAGGAAGCTTTCTGAGAAAATGCTTTGTGATGTGTGTGTTCTTCTCACACTGTTAAACTTTTCTTTTGATTGAGCAGCTTGGAAACACTGTTTGTGTAGAATCTGCAATGGGATATTTGGAAGCAAACTGATGCCTCGGTGAAAAAAAGAAATATCTTCATATAAAAACTAGAAAGAAGCTTTTTGAGAAACTGCTTTGTGAGGTGTGTGTTCAACTCACAGAGGTAAAACTGCTTTTTGATTGAGTAATTTGGAAACACTGTTTGTGTAGAATCTGTAATGGAATATTTTAAAGCACAGTTTGGCCTATGGTGAAAAGGGAAATATCTTCAGATATAAACAAGAAAGAAGTTTTTTGAGCAACTGCTTTGTAATGTCTGAATTCATCTCACAGAGATGAACCTTCCTTTTCACTGAGCAGTTTGGAAACACTTTTTTTTGTACAATCTGTGATGCGATATTAGCGCAAAAATGACTATATTGATAAAGGTAATGTCTTCAAACACAAATTGGAAAGAAGCGTTATGAGAATCTGCTTTCTGATGTATGCATTCATCTGACAGAATTAAGTCCTTCTTTTGATGGAACAGTTTGAAAACACTTTTTTTGTAGAATCTGCAAAGGGATATTTGGGATCGCATTGAGGCATATGGTGGAAAAGGAAATATCTTCAAAGAAAAAATAGATAGACGATTTCTGAGAAACTGCTTTGTGATGTATGCATTCTTCTCACAGATTTAAACTTTTCTTTTGATTGAACAGTTTGGAAACTTTTTTTTGTGTAGAATCTGTGAAGGGATATTTGGGAATGCATTGAAGCTTATGGTGAAAAGGAAATATCTTTGGATAAAAACTAGAAAGAAGCTTTGTGGGAAACTACTTTGTGATGTGTCAATTCATCTCACAGTGTTTAGCCTTTCTTTTTTACTGAGCAGTTTGGAAACACTGTTTTTGTATAATCTGTGAAGTGATATGAGGTAGCGCAAAAAAGCCTATGGTGAAAAGTGAAATACCTTCAGAAAAAAAATGGAAAGAATTGTTATTAGCAACTGCTTTCTGATGTGCGCATTCATCTCACAGAGTTATGTCCTTCTTGATTGAACAGTTTGGAAACACTGTTTTTGTAGAATCCGTGAAGGGATATTTGGGAGTGCATTGACTCCTAAGATGAAAAAGGAAATACCTTCAATGAAGAATGAGACAGAAGCTTTCCAAGAAACTGCTTTGTGACGTGTGCATTAATCTCACAGAAGTAAACCTTTCTTTTGATTGACCAGTTTGGAAACACTGTTTTTGTAGAATATGTGAAGGGTTATTTGGGAAAGCATTGAAGCTTAAGGTTAACAAGGAAATATCTAAAGTTAAAAAATAGGAAGAAGCTTTTTGAGAAACTGCTTTGTTATGTGTACATTCATCTCACAGTGTTAAACTTTCTCCTAATTGAGCAATTTGGAAACACTCTTTTGGTATAATCTGTGAAGGTATATTTGGGATGCATTGAAGCCTAAGTTGAAAAAGGAAATACCTTCAGATAAAAACTAGAAGGAAGTTTTTTGAGAAACTGCTTTCTGATGTGTGCATTAATCTCACAGAGTTAATCCTTTCTTTTGATAGAGAGTTTGGAAACAATGTTTTTGTAAAATTTGAGAAATGGTATTATGTAGTGTAAACAGGCCTATGTTGAAAAAGGAACTATCTTTGCATAACAACTTGAAAGAAGCTTTCTGACACACTGATTTGTGATGTCCACATTCATTTCACATTGTTAAATCTTTCCTTTAATGGAGCCATTTGGAAAAACCCTTTTGGCAGCATCTGCGAAGAGTTATTTGGGAGAGTATTTAGGTCTATGGTGAAAAAGGAAATACATCCAGATAAAACCCAGAAAGAATCTTTCAAGGAAACTGCTTTTTGATGTGCACATTCATCTGACAGAGTTTAAGCTTTCTTTTGATTGAGCAGTTCGGGAACACTATTTTGGCAGAATCTGCCAGGGATATTTTTGATCGCATTCACCCGATGGTGGAAAAGGAAATAACTTCGGATAAAAACTACAAAGAACGTTTTTGGGAAACTGCTTTGTGATGTGCACATTCTTCTCACAGATTTAAACCTTTCTTTTGATTAAGGAGTTTGGAAAATCTGTTTTTTTAGATTCTTCAATGGGATATTTGAAAGTGCAGTTTGGCCTATGGTGAAAAAGAAATTATATTTGGATAAAAACTAAAAAGAAGTTTTTTTAGAACATGCTTTGTGATGTGTGCATTCACCTCAAAGTGTTAAACCTTCTTTTTGACTGAGCAGTTTGGAAACCCTTTTTTTGTAGAATCTGCAAACGGATATTTGGGAGCACATTTAAATCTACAGTGAAAAATGAAACATCTTTGGATAAAAACTATAAAGAGACTTTCTGAAATAATGCTTTGTGATGTGTGTATTCTTCTCACAGAGTTAAAACTTTCTTTTCAATGATAAGTTTGGAAACACTGCTTTTGTAGAATCTGCCACAGGATATTTGGGAGTTCCCTGAGGCCAATTGTGAAACAAGGAAATATCTTTGGATAAAAACTAGAAAGCAGCTTTTTGAAACTGCTTTGTGATGTATGCATTCATCTCACAGAGTTAAAATTTTCTTTTCACTAAGCAGCTTGAAAACAGAGTTTTTGTGTAATCTTTGAAGCTATGTTATGTAGTACAAAATGGCCTATGTTGAACAAGGAAATATCTTCAGATAAAAACTGAAAAGAAGCGTTATGAGAAACTGCTTTCTGATGTGTGTGTTCATCGCTCAGAGTTATATCCTTCTTTAAAAAGAACAGTTCAGAAACACTGTTTTTATTAAATCTGGAAGGGATATTTAGGATAGCATTGAGACCTAGGGTGAAAAAGGAAATATCATTGAGAAGAACTAGAGAGAAGCTATCTGAGAAATTGCTTTCTGATGTGTGCATTCACATCACAGAAATAAACCTTTCTTTTGATTGAGCAGTTTGGAAACACTGTTTTTGTAGGATCAGCAAAGGCATATTAGGGAGCTCAATGAGGCCTATGCTGAAAAAGGAAATATCTTCGGATAAACACTAGAAAGAAGTTTTTGAGAAATGGCTATCTGATGTGCACATTCAACTCACAGAGTTAAACCTTTCTTTTGACTGAGCAGTTAGGAAACACTGTTTTTGCAAAATCTGCAAAGTGATTTTATGTAGTGCAAAAAAGCCTATGCTGAAAAAGGAAATGTCTTCAGATAAAAACTGGAAAAAAGAGTTATGAGAAACTGCTTTCTGATGTGTGTGTTCACCTCACAGAGTTAAATTATTCTTTTGATGGAACAGTTTGGAAATGCTGTTTTTATTGAATCCGCGAAGGAATATTTGAGAGCCCATTGAGGCCTATGGTGCAAAAGGAATTATCTACAGATAAGAGCTAGACAGAAGCTTTCTGATAAACTGCTGTGTAATGTGTGCATTCATCCCACACAGTTAAATCTTTCTTTCAATTGAGCAGTTTGGAAACACTGTTTTTTCAGAATCTGCAAAGGGATATTTGGAGTGTTTGAGGCCTACCAATGGTGAAAAAGGAAATAACTTCAGATTAAAACTAGAAAGAAGCTTTCGGACAAACCGCTTTGTGATGAGTGCATTCTTCTCACATAGTTAAACGTTTCTTTTGAGTGAGCAGTTTGGAAACCTGTTTTTATGGAATCTGCAAAGGGATATTTTGGAAGGCTCAGATGACTATGGTGAAAAAGGAAATATCCTCGGATAAAAACTAGAAAGAAGATTTTTGAGAAACTGCTTTGTGATGTGTGTATTCAACTCACAGAGTTAAACCTCTTTTTTGATTGAACAGTTTGGAGAAACTGTTTTTGTAGAATCTGCAATTGGATGTTTGAAAGTGCAGTAAGGCCTATGGTGGAAAAGGAAAGATATTCAGATATAAACTAGAAAGATGATTTTCAGTAACTGCTTTGTGATATGTGAATTGATCTCAAAGAGTTAAACCTTTTTAATGATGGAGCAGTTTGGAAACACTGTTTCTCCAAAATGTAAAAAGTGATATAAAGCAGCACAAAAAAGCCTATTGTGAACAAGGAAATATCTTCAGCTAAAAACTGGAAAGAAGCGTTAGGAGAAACAGCTTTCTGATGTGTGCATTCATCACAGAGGGTTAAGTTCTTTTTTGATGGAACAGTTTGGAAACACTGTTTTTGTAGAATCTGCGAAGGTATAGTTGAGAGATCATTGAGACCTGTTGTGGAAAAGAAATGTCTTCTGAGAAGAAGTAGAAAGAAGCTTTCAGAGAAATTGATTTGTGATGTGTGCATTCATCTCACAGAGTTAAACCTTTATTTTGACTGAGCAGTTTGGAAACACTGTTTTTGCAAAATATGTGAAACGATATTAGGTAGCACAAAAAACCCTATGGTGAACAAGGAACTATCTTCAGACAAAAACTGGAAAGAACATTATTGGAAACTGCATTCAGATGTGTGCATTCATCTCACAGAGTTAATTCCTTCTTATGATAGAACTGTTTGGAAACACTGTTTTTGTAGAATCTGCAAAGGGATATTTGGGAGTTCATTGAGGCTTATGGTGGCAAAGGAAATAACTTCAGAGAATGAGACGTAAGCTTTCTGAGAAACTGCTTTTTGATGTGTGCATTCATCTCACAGAGTTAAACTGTTGCTTTGACTGAGCAGTGTGGAAACCCTGTTTTTGTACAATCTGCAAATCAATATTTGGGTGTGCACTGAGGCCTATGGTGAAAAAAGGAATATCTTCAGATAAAACTAGACAATAAGTGTTTTGAGAAACTGCTTTGTCATGAATGCATTCAACTCACAGAGTTAAACCTATTTTCTGATTTAGCAGTTTAGAAACGCTGTTTTTGTAGAATCTGTGATGGGATATTATGGAGCGCTTTGAAGCCTATGGCAATAAAGGAAATAACTTTGGATAAAAACCAGAAAGAAGCTTTTTGAGAAACTGCTTTGTGGTGTGTGCATTCATGTAACAGAGCTAAACATTTCTTTTGACAGACCAGTTTGGAAAAACTGTTTTTGTATAATCTTAGAAGTGATAATTTGTAGCACAAAAAGACATATGGTGAACAAGGAAATATCAGATAAAAACTGGAAAGAAGCTTTATGAGAAACTGCTTTCTGAATTGTGCATTCATCTCACAAAGTTAAATCCTTTTGATGGAACAGTTTGGAAATAATGTTTCTATAGAATCTGCGAGGGATATTTGGGAATGCATTGAGGCCTATGGTGGAAAAAGGAAATATTTTCAGAGAAGAACTAGACAGTAGCTGTCTGAGAAACTGCTTTGTGAAGTGTGCATTCATCTCACAGAGTTAAACATTCCTTTAGATTGAGCAGTTAGGAAAAACTGTTTTTGTACAATCTGAAAAGGTATATTTGGGAGTGCACTGAGGCCTATGGTGGAAAAGGAATTATCTTCAGAGAAGAAATAGACTGAATCTTCACAGACACTGCTTTGTGATGGGTGCATTCATCTCAAAGATTTAAACCTTTTTTTTCATTGATCAGTTTGGTAACACTCATTGTAGTATCTGCAGTGTTACTAGAGAGCACAGGAGGCTTAGGGTGCAAGAGGAAATAACTTCAGATAAAAAATAGAAAGAAGCTTTCTGAGAAACAGTGTTGTGATGTGTGCATTCTTTTCACAGAGTTATGTTTCTTTTGATTGATCTGTTTGGAAATACTGTTTGTGTAGTATCTGCAAAGGGGTATTTGGGAGCACAATGAAGCCTATGATGATAAAGGAATTATCTTCAGATAAAAACTAGGAAGAAGCTTTCCGAGAAACTGCTTTGTGATGTATGCATTCATCTCACAGAGTTAAACTTTTCTTTTGACTGAGCAATTTGGAAACACTGTTTTTATATAATCTGTGAGGCACCTTTTGGTAGTGCAAAAAGGCCTATGGTGAGAAAGGAAATTTCTTCAGATAAAAACTGGAAAAAAAGTGTTACAAGAAACTGCTTTCTGATGTGTGGGTTCATCTCACAGAATCAAATCTTTCTTTTGATTGAGAATTTGGAAACACTGTTTTTGTAGAATTTGCGAAAGGATATTTGCAGCGCATTGAAGCCTATGGTGAAAAAGGAAATATCTTCAGATAAAAACTAGAAAGAAACATTTTGAGAAACTAATTTGTAATGTGTGCATTCATCTCAGAGTTAAACCATTCTTTTGACTGAGCATTTTGGAAACAGTCTTTTTGCAACATCTATGAAACAATATTAGGTAGCGCAGAAAAGCATATGTTGAAAAAGTAAATACCTTCAGATAAAGACTGGAAAGAAGTGACACGAGCAATTACTTTCTGAAGTGTGTGTTTGTCTCACAGACTGAAGTCCTTATTTTGATGGAACAATTTCAAAACACTGTTTTTGTAGAATCTGTGAAGGGATATCTGGGAGTGCATTGAGGATGATGGTGGAAAAGGAAATATCTTCAGAGAAGAACTAGACATAAGCTTTCTGATAAACTGATTTGTAATGTGTGCATTCATCTCAGAGAGTTAAACATTCCTTTTGATTGAGCAGTTTCCAAACAATGTTTTTGTAGAATCTGGAAAGGGATAATTGGTAGCACTTTAAGGCTTAAAGTGAGAAAGTGAATATCTTCACATAAAAATTAGAAAGAGACTTTTTGAAAAACTGCTTTGTGATGTGTGCATTCATCTCACAGAGTTAATACTTTCTTTGATTGATCAGTTTGGAAACACTGTTTTTGTTGAAACTGCAAAGGTATAATTTGGAGCACCCTGAGGCCTATGGTGAAAAAGGAAATATCTTCAGAAAAAAATAGAAAGAAGCATTTTGAGAAATTACTTTGTGATGTGTATGTTCAACTCACAGAGTTAAACCTTTCCTTTGAGTGAACAGTTTGAAACACTGTTTTTGCAAAATCTGTGAATGATATTATTTACCCAAAAAAACCTGTGGTGGAAAAGTAAATATCTTCAGAAAAAAACTGCAAAGAAGAGTTATGAGAAACTGCTTTCTGATGGGTGTGTTCGTCTCACAGATTTAAGTCCTTTTCTTGATGGAACAGTTTGGAAACATTGTTTTTGTAGAATGTGCGAAGAGATATTTTGGAGTGCATTTAAGCCTATAGTGGAAAAGGGAATATGATCAGTGAAGAACTAGAGAGATTCCTTATGAGAAACTGCTTTGTGATGTGTGCATTGCTCTCACAGATGTAAACGTTTCTTTTGATTGAGTAGTTTGGAAACACTGTTTTTGTAGAATCTGGGAAGGGATATTTGGGAACACGTTGAAGCCTGTGGTGAAAAAGGAAATATCTTTGGATAAAAATTAGAAAGAAGTTTTGTGAGAAACTGCTTTGTAGTGTGTGCATTCTTCTAACAGAGATAAACCTTTTTTTGGATTGATCTGTCTGGGAACACTCTTTTTGTGAATATTCAGAAGGATATCTGGGAGCTCATGAGGACTATGTTGAAAAAGGAAATAACTTCAGATAAATCTAGAATGAAGCTTTCCGAGAAACTGCTTTGTAATGTGTGTGTCCATCTCACAGAGTTAAGTTCTTCTTCTTATGGAACAGTTTAGAAACACTGTTTTTATACAATCTGTGAAGGTATATTTTGGAAGGCATTAGGCCTATGGTGGAAAAGGAATTATCTTCAGAGAAGAAGCAGATAGAAGCTTTCTGAGACCCTGCTTTGTGATTTGTGCATTCCTCTCACAGAGTTAAACATTACTTTTGATTGAGCAGTTTGGAAACCCTGTTTTTGTAGAATATGCAAAGGCATATTTGGGAGAACATTGATGCCTATGGTGAAAAAGGAAATATCTTCGGATAAAAACTAGAAAGAAGCTTTTTGAGACAGTACTTTGTGATGTGTGCATTCATCTCACAGAGTGAAATCTTTCTTTTGATTGATCAGTTTGGAAACTCTGTTTTTGTAGAATCTGCAACAGGATATTTGGCAGCATACAAGGCCTATGGTGAAAAAGGAAATATCTTCGGATAAAAAATGGAAAGGAGTTTTTTGAGAAACTGCTTTGTGATGTGTGCATTCAACTCACAGAGTTAAACCTGTTTTTTGATTGAGCAGTTTGGAAACACTGTTTTTGTAGAATCTGAGATGTGATATTTAGGCATGCAGTGAACTGTATGGTGATGAAGGAAATATCTTTGGATGAAAACTAGAAAGAAGCTTTTTGAGAAACTGCTTTGTGTTGTGTGCATTTATCTGACCGAGTAAAAAGTATTTTTCACTGAGCAGTTTGGAAACACTGTTTTACAAAATCTGTGAAGTGATATTAGGTAATGCTAAAAAGCCTATGGTGAAAAAGGGAACATCTTCAGACAAAACATGGAAAGAAGTGTTATGAGAAATGGTTTTCTGATGTGTGCATTAATCTCACAGAGTTAAGTCCTTCTTTTCATGGAAGTTTGGAAACAGTGTTTCTGTAGAATGTGGATAGGATATTTCACAGCACATTAAGGCCTATGGTGGAAAAGGAAATATCGTCAGAGAAGAACTAGACAGAAGCTTTCTGAGAAACTGCATTGCAGTGTCTGCATTCATCTCACAGAGTTAAAACTTGCTTTTTATTGAGCAGTTTGGAAACACTGTTTTTGTAGGATCTGCAAAGGGATATTTGGGAGCGCATTGAAACCTATGATGAAAAAGGAAATATCTGCGGATAAAAACTACAAAGAAGCTTTTTGAGAAACTACTTTGTGATATGTGTAGTCTTCTTACGCAAGTAAACGTTTCCTTTGATTGAGCAGTTTGGAAACCCTGTTTTTGTTGTATCTGCTAAGGGATATTTTGGAGTGCACTGATGACTATGGTTAAAAAAGAGATATATTCAGATAAAAACTGCAAAGAAGCTTTTTGTTAAACTGTTTTGTGATATATGCATTCACCTCACTGAGTTAAACTTTTCTTTTGACTGAGTAGTTTGGAAACACTGTTTTTGTATAATCTGCAAAGCAATGTTTGGTAGCACAAAAAGGTCTTTGGTAAACAAGGAAATATCTTCCAATAAAAACTGGGAAGATGTGTTATGAGCAACTGCCTTCTGATGTGTCCGTTCATCTCACAGAGTTAAATCCTTTCTTTGATGGAACTATTCTGAAACACTGTTGTTATAAAATATTTGAAGGGATATTTGAGAGTGCATTGAGGCCTAAGGTGGGAAAGGAAATATCTTCAGTGAAGGAATAGGCAGAAGCTATCTGAGAAACTGCTTTGTGATGTGCACACTCATCTCACAAAGTTAAACCTTTCTGTTGATTGAGCACTATGGAAACACCATTTTTGTAGAATCTGAGAAGCCATATATTGGATCGCATTGAAGCCTATGGTGAAAAAGGAATTATATTCAGTAAATACTAGAGAAAATATTTTTGAGAAACTGCTTTGTGATGTCTACCCTCATCTCACAGAGTTAAACCTCTCTTTTGATTGAGCCCTTTGGAAAAACTGTTTTTGAAGAATCTTCAAAGGTATATTTGGGAGCACACTGAGGACTATGGTGAAAAAGGAAATATCTTTGGAAAAAAACTAGAAGACATTTTTTGAGAAACTACTTTGTGATGGGTGAGTTCGACTCACAGAGATAAACCTTTCTTTTGACTGAGAAGTTTGGAAACACTGTTTTTGCAAAATCTGTGAAGCGATATTAGCTAGCACAGAAAAACCTGCGATGAAAAAGGAAATATCTTCAGATAAAAACTGGAAAGGACCATTTTGAGAAACTGCTTTCTGATGTGTGCATTCACCTCACAGAGTTAAGTATTTTTGATGTAATATTTTGGAAACACTGATTCTGTATAATCTGCGAAGTGATGTTTTGTAGCACAAAAAGGACTTCGGTGAACAAGGCAATAACTTCTGATATAGACTGGAATGAACTGTTGTGAGAAACTGTTTTCTGATGTGTGCATTCCTCTCACAGAGTTAAATCATTCTTTTGCTGGAACAGTTTGGAAACACTGTCATTATAGAATCTGTGAAGGGATATTTGGGAGTGCATTGAGATTTATTGTGGAAAAGGGAATATCTTCTGAGAAGAACTAGACAGAAGCTATGTGAGAAACTGCTTTGTCATGTGTGCATTCATCTCACAGAGTTCAACCTTCTTTTGATTGAGCATTTAGGAAACACTGTTTTTGTAGGATCTGTGATGGGATATTTCAGAGGGCATTGAAGCCTATGGTGATACAGTAAATGTCTTCAAATAAAAACAAGAAAGAATCTTTCTAAGAGACTTCTTGATATATGCCTTCATCTTATAGTGCTAAAACTTTCCTTGACTGAGGAAATATCCTCAGATAAAAACTGGAAACAAGCATTAAGAGAAACTGCTTTCTAATGTGTGCATTCATTACACAGAGTTATCTCATCCTTTTGATGGAACAGTTTGGAAACACTGTTTTGTAGAATCTGCAAAGGGATATTTGGGAGTGCATGAGGCCTATGGTGAAAAAAGAAATAACTTTGGATAAAAACTAGAAGGAAGCTTTCAGAGAAACTTCTTTGTGATGTGTGCATTCATCTCACAGAGTTAAATCATTCTTTTGGCAGAACAGTTTGGAAACAGCGTTTTCATAACATCTGCGAATGGACATTAGGGAGTGCCTTGAGGCCTATAGTTGTAAAGGAGATATCTGCAGATAAAAATTAGAAAGAAGCTTTATGAGAAACTTCTTTGTGAAATGTGCATTAATTTAACAGAGTTAAAGCTTTCTTTTTATTGATCAGTTCAGAAACACTGGTTTTGTAGTATCTGCAAAGGGATATTCATGAGTGCACGTGGCCTATAGTGAAAAAGTAAAAGTTTTCAGATAAAAACTAGAAGGAAGATTTCCGAGAAACTGCCTTGTGATGTGGGCATTCAAATCACAGAGTTAAAGATTTCTTTTGATTTAGCAGTTTGGAAACACTGTTGTTTTAGAATCTGCAATGGGATATTTGGAAGGTCATGGAAACCTATGGTGATGAAGGAAATATCTTCGAATGAAAACTGGAAAGAAGTTTAAAGGAAACTGCTTTGTGATATGCACATTCATCTCACAGAATTAAACTTTCTTTTGACTGAACAGTTTGGAAACACTGTTTTTGCCAATCTTGTGAAGCGATATAAGTTAGCACAAAAAAGCCATTGGTGAACTAGGAAATATATTCAGATAAAAAAATGGAAAGAAGCGTGGTGAGAAACTGGTTTCTGAAGTGTGCTCATCTCACAGAGTTAAGTCCTTCTTTATTGGAACAGTTTGGAAACACTGTTTTTGTAGAATCTGAGAACGGATATTTGGGAGTGCATTGAGGCCTATGGGGGAAAAAGAAATAAGTTCAGAGAAGAACTAGACAGAATCTTTCTGAGAAACTACTTTCTGATGTTTACATTCAGCTAACAGAGTTAAACCTTTCTTTAGATTGAGCAGTTTGGAAACAGTGTTTTGTACAATCTGAGAAGAGATACTTGGGAACACATTGAAGCCTATGGAGAAAAAGCAACTGTCTTTAGATAAAAAGTAGAAAGAAGGTTTTTGAGAAACTGCTTTGTGATGTGCACATTCATCTCACATATTTGAAATAATCTATTGATTGATCAGTTTGAAAACACTGTTTTTGTAGAATCTTTGAAGGGATATTTGGGAGCGCAAAAGGCCTATGGTGAAGAAGGAAATAACTTCTAAGAAAAACTAGAAAGAATCTTTCTGAGAAACCACTTTGTGATGTATGCATTCTTCTCACATAATTAAACCTTTCTTTTTGTTAGGCAGTTTGGACACTGTCTTTGCATAATCTGTGAAGCAAAGTTAGATAGCACAAAATGCCCTATGGTGAACAAGGAAATAACTTCAGAGAAGCCATAGAGACAATGTATCTGAGAAACTGCTTTGTGATGTGTGCATTCATCTGACAGAGTTAAAACTTTCTTTGATTGAGCAGTTTGGAAAAAATATCATTGTAGACTCTGCAAAGGGATATTTGGGAGTACATTGAAGCCTATGGTGAAAAAGAAAATATCTTTGGACAAAAACAGGGAATAACTGTTATGAGAAAGTTCTTTCTGATGTGTGTGTTCATCTCACAGAGTTAAGTCCTTATTTTGATCTAACAGTTTGGAAACACTGTTATTGTAGAATCTGTGAAGAGATATTTGGGAGAGCATGGAGGCCTATGTTGGAAAAGTAAATATCTTCAGAAAAGAAAGAGACAGACTCTTTCAATAAAGTGCCTGGTGAAGTGTACATTTATCTCACAGAGTTAAAACTTTCTTTTGGCTGATCAGTTTGGAAACACTGTTTTATATAATCTGCAAAGGGATAATTGGGAGCACACAAGGCCTATGTTGAAAAAGGAAATGATGTCAGATAAAAACTAGAAAGAAACTTTCTGAGAAACTGCTTTGTGATGTGTGCATTCTCCTCACAGCATTAATGCTTTCTTTTGATTGAGGAGCTTGGACACATTGCTTTTTTTAGAATCTGCAAAGGGATATTTGGGAGCACACTGATGTTTATGGTGAAAAAGGGAATGTCTTCAGACAAAAACTAGAAAGAAGGTTCTTGAGAAACTGCTTTATGATGTATGCATTCATCTCACAGGGTTAAACCTGTCTTTTGCCTGAGCAGTTTGTAAACACTCTTTTTGTAGAATCTGCAAAAGGATATTTGGGAGTGCATTGAATCCTATGGTGAAAAAGGGAATACCTTCCGATAAAAACTAGAAAGACGCTTTTTGTGAAACTGCTTTGTGATGTGTGCATTCATCTCACAGAGTTAAACCTTACTTTTGATTGATTGAGCAGTTTGGAAACACTGTTTTTGTAGAATCTGAAAAGGTATATTTAGGAGCTCCCTAAAGACTATGGTGAAAAAGGAAATATCTTAGGGTAAAAACTATAAATAAAATTTTTGAGAAACTGTTTTGTGATGTGTGCGTTCAACTCACATAGTTAAAGTTGTTTTTGGATTGAGCTGTTTGGAAACACAGTTTTTGTAGAATCTGTGAAGGGATATTCGGGAGCACATTGACACCTATGGTTTAAAAAGAAATATCTTCACAGAAGGAAGCCTATGATGAAAAAGGAAATAGCTTCGGATAAAAACTAGAAAGAAGCTTTTTGAGAAACTGCTTTCTGATGTGTGCATTCATCTCAAACAGTTAAACGTTTCTTTTGACTGAGCATGTTGGAAACACTGTTTTTGCAAAATCTGTGAAGGTATACTGGGTAGCACAAAAAGTCTATGTTGAAAAAGGAAATATGTTCATGTAAAAACTAGAAAGAAGAGTTAGGAGGAACTGCTTCCTGATGTGTGTGCTCATCACACAGAGTTAAATTCTTCTTTTGATGGAACAATTTGGAAACACTGTTTTTGTAGAATCTGTGAAGGGATATTTCGGAGTGCATTGTGGCCTATGGTGGAAAAGGAAATATCTTCAGGGAAGGATGATACAGAATCTTTCAGAGAAATTGCTTTGTGATGTGTACATTCAGCTAACAGAGTTAAACCTTTCATTTGATAGACCAGTTTGGAAACACCATTTTGTAGAATTTGAGAAGGGATATTTGGGAGTACATTGAAGCCTAGGTTGAAAAAAGAAATATCTTCAGATAAAAAGTAGAAAGAAGTTTTTGAGAAACTGCTTTGTGATGTGTGAATTCATCTCACAGAGTTACAACATTCTTTTGATTAATAAGTTTGGAAAAACTATTTTTGTAGAAACTGCGAAGTTGGGAGCATTCGAGGCCTAAGATGAAAAAGGAAATAACTTCAGATAAAACTAGAAAGAAGTATTCTGAGAAACTGCTTTGTGATGTGTGCATTCCTCTTACAGAGTTAAACTTTTTTTTTTTTTTTGATTGGGCACTTTGGACACACTGTTTTTGCACAATCTGCAAAGGCATATTTTGCAGTGCAGTGATGCCTATGGTGAAAAAGGAAATATATTCTGTTAAAAAATAGAAAGACGATTTTTGATAAACGGCTTTGTGATGCCTGCATTCATCTCACAGAGTTAAACCTGATTTTTGACTGATCGCTTTGGAAACACTGCTTTTGTGGAATCTGCAAAGGGATATTTGGGAGTTCATGAGGCCTATTTTGAAAAAGGAAATAACATCAGATAAAAACTAGAAAGAAGTTATCTGAGAAACTGCCCTGTGATGTGTGCATTCATCTCACAGAGTTAAATCTTTTGAATGCTCAGTTTGAGAACACTGTTTTTCTAGAATCTACAAAGTTATATTTGGAAGCCACAGAGGCCTATGGTGAAAAAGAAAATATCTTTGGAAAAAAATAGAGAAAAGCTTTTTATAAACTGGTTTGTGATGTGGGCCTTCAACAGATGACGTTAAAACGGTTTATTGATTGAGCACTTGGACACCCTTTTTCTGTAGAACCACGATGGGATATTTGGGAGTGCATTGAAGCCTGTGGTGACAAAGGAAATATCTTGGGATAAAAACTAGAAAGAAGCTTTTGAGAAACTGCTTTGTGATGTGTGGATTCATCTCACAGAGTTAAAACTTCCTTTTGACTAAGCATTTTGGAAACACTGTTTTTTCAAAATCTGTGATGCAATATTTGGTAGCACAAAAAAGCCTATGGTGAACAAGGAAATATCTTCACATGAAAATGGGAAAGAAGTGTTATGAGAAACAGCTTTCTGATGTGTGCATTCATCTCAGAGTTAAATCACTCTTTTGATGGAAAAGTTCAGAAACTGTTTTTATAGAATCTGCCAAAGCATATATGTGAGTGCATTGAAGCCTATTTTGGAAAAGGAAATGTCGTCAGAGGATAACTAGATAGAAGCTATCTGAGAAACTGCTTTATGAAGTGTGCATTCATCTCACAGAGTTAAACATTTCTCTTGATAGATCAGTATGGATACACTGTTTTTGACAATCTGCGAAGGTATATTTGGGAGAGCACGAGGCCTATGGTGAAAAAGGGAATAACTTCAGATAAAAAATAGAAAGAAGCTTTCTTACAAGCTGCTTTGTGATGTGTGCATTCTTTTCATGGAGAAAAACGTTTCTTTTGATTGAGCAGTTTGGGAACACCGTTTTTATAAAATCTGCAATTGGCTATTTGGGAGCACACTGATGCCTATAGTGAAAAAGGAAATATCTTTATATAAAAAGTAGCATGAAGTTTTTTAAAAAACTGCCTTGATGTATGCATTCATCTCACAGAGTTAAACATTTCTTTTGACTGAGCAGTTTGGAAACACTGTTTTTGTATAATCTGTGAAGCAATGCTTGGTAGCACGAAAAGGCCTATGGTGAACAAGGAAATATATTCGGATAAAAACTGGAAAGATGCATTATGAGAAACTACTTTATGATGTCTGCATTCATCTCACAGAGTTAAGTCCTTCTTTCAATGGAACAGCTTGGAAACACTGTTTTTGTAGAATCTGCGAAGGAATATTTGGGAGTGCATTGAAGCCTGTGGTGGACAATGAAGTATCTTCAGAGAAGAATGAGACAGAAACTTTCTGAGAAACTGCTTTGTGATGTGTGCATTTATCTCACAGAATTAAAAATTTCTTTTCATTGAGCAGATTGGAAACACTGTTTTGGTAGAATCTGTGAAGGTATATGTGGGAGCGCATTGAATCATACATTGAAAAAGAAAACATCTTTGGATAAAATCTAGAAAGACACTTTTTGAGAAACTGTTTTGTGATGTGTTCATTCATCTCACAGAGTTAAACTTTCTTTTGATTGAGCAGTTTGGAAACAGTGTTTTCATAGAATCTGTGAAGGCATACTTCAGAGCACATTGAAGCCTATGGTGAAAAAGGAAATATCTTCAGATAAAAACTAGAAAGAAGCTTTTTGAGAAACTGTTTTGTGATGTGTGGATTCATCTGACAGAGTTAAAACTTTCTTTTGATTGATCAGTTTCAAGCTGCAAAGGGATATTTGGGTTCACACGAGTTCTATGCTGAATAAGAAAATAACTTCAGATAAAAATTAGAAATAATCTTTGTGAGAAACTGCTTTGAGATGTGTACATTCATCTCACAGAATTAAAACTTTCTTTAGATTGTGCAGTTTGGAAATGCTGTTTCTGTACAATCTGCAAAGGGATATTTAGGAGCAAATGAGGACTATGGTGAAAAAGGAAATATCTTCAGATAAAAACTAGAAAGAAGCTTTCTGAGAAACGTCTTTGTGATGTGTGCATGAGTTAAGTCCTTCTTTTGATGGAACAGTTTGGAAACCTTTTTTAGAATCTGGGAAGGGATATTTGAGAGTGTATACACCCCTACTTTGGAAAAGGAAATATCTTCAGAGAACTTTCTTTTGGTGATCATTTTGGAAACAGTTATTGTAGAATATACGAAGGGATATTTGGGAGCACAAGAGGCCTATTGAGAAAAAGGAAATATCTTTGAATAAAAACCAGAAAGAAGTTTTTAAGAAACTGCTCTGTGATGTGTGCATTCAACTCACAAAGTTAATCTTTTTTTTTCATTGAGCAGTTTGGAAACACTGTTTTTTTAGAATCTAGAATGGAATATTTTGACTCACATGGAAGCCTATGATGACAAAGGAATTATCTTTGGATAAAAACTAGAAAGAATCTTTTTGAGAAAGTGCTTTGTGTGTTAAATACTTCTCATACTGTTAAATCTTTTTGTGATTGAGCTGTTTGAAACAACGTTTTTGCAAAATAGGTGAAGTGATCTTATGCAACACATAAAAGCCTATTGTGAAAAAGGGAATATCTTCAGATAAAAACTGGAAAGAAGCTTTATGATAAACTTCTTTCTGATGTGTGCATTCATCTCACAGAGTTAAGTACTTCTTTTGATGGAAGAGTTTGGAAGCACTGTGTTTGTACAATCTGTGAAGGGATATTTTGGAGTGCTTTGAGGCCTAAGGTGGAATAGGAAATATCTTCAGAGAAGAACTAGACAGAAGCTTTGTGATAAACTATTGATGTGTGCATTCATCTAGAAGAGTTGAACCTTTCTTTTGATAGACCACTTTGGAAACACTGTTTTTGTAAAATCCGTGAAGGCATATTTGGGAGCTCATTGAAGCCTAAGGTGAAAAAGGAAATAATTTCGGATTAAAAACTAGAAAGAAGATTTTTGAGGAACTGCTTTGTGATGTGTGGATTCATCTGACAGAGATAAACCTTAGTTTTGATTGATCAATTTCAAAATACTTGTAGAATCTGCAAAGGGATATTTGGGAGCAAACGTGGCCTCTGGTGAAAAAGAAATTAACTTCAGATAAAAACTAGAAAGAAGCTTTCTGAGAAAACGCTTCATGATGTGTGCATTCATCTCACAGTATTAAGCCTTTGTTTCAATAGAGCAGTTTGGTAAAACTGTTTTTGTAAAAAATATGAAGGGATATTTCAGAGCACATGAGGCATATGATGAAAAAGGTAATATATTCAGAGAAAAACTAGAAAGAAGCTTTTTGAGAAACTGCTTGGTGATGTGTGCATTCTTCTCACAGAGTTAAACCTTTCTTTTGATTGAGCAGTTTGGAAACACTGTTTTGGAAATTCTGCAATGGGATATTAAGGAGCATATGAGACCTATGGTGAAAAAGGAAATAACTTCAGATAAAAACCGGAAAGAATCTTTCTGTGAAACTGCTTTATGATGTGTGCATTCATCTCACAGAGTTAAACCTTTCTTTTGATTAAGAAGTTTGGAAACACAGGTTTTGTACAATCTGTGAAGGGATATTTGGGAGTCCATTGAAGCCTATGGTGAAAAAGGAAATATCTTCAGATGAGAACTAGAAAGAAGCTTTTTGAGAAACTGCTTGGTGATGTGTGCATTCATCTCACAGAGTTAAACCTTTCTTTTGATGAGCACTTTGGAAACGCTGTGTTTGTAGAATCTGCAAAGTGATATTTGGGAGCACATGGGGAGTATCGTGAAAAACGAAATAGCTTCAGACAAAAAGTAGAAAGAAGCTTTTTGAGAAACGGCTTTATGTTTTATGCATTCACCTCACAGAGTTAAAATTTGTTTTGTCTGAGCAGTTTTTAAATACTCTTTTTTTATAATTTGCAAAGCGATTTTCAGTAGTGTAAAAAGGCCTATGGTGAACAAGGAAATATCTTCAGATTAAAACTGGAAAGAAGGGATATGAGAAACTGATTTGTGATTGCTGCATTCATCTCATAGAGTTAAATGTTTCTTTTGATGGAGCAGTATGGAAACATTGATCTATATAATCTGCAAAGGGATATTTTTGAGTGCATTGAAGCCTACGGTGGAAAAGGAAATATCTTAAGAGAAGAAATAGAAACTATATGAGATACTGCTTTGTGATGTGTGAATTCATCTGACACAGTTAAACCTTTCTTTTGATTGAGCAGTTTGGAAACACTGTTTTTGTAGAATCTGAGAAGGGATAATTGGGAACACATGAGGCCTATGGTGAAAAAGGAAACAACTTCAGATAAAAACAAGAAAGATGCTTTATGAGAAACTGTTTTGTGAAGTGTGCATTCTTCTTACAGAATTAAAAGTTTCTTTGGTTGAGCAGTTTGAGAACACTGTTTTTGTAGAATCTCTGAAAGGATATTTGGGAGTGCATGAGGTCTATGGTGAAAAAGGAAACAACTTCAGATAAAAACAAGAAAGAAGATTTATGAGAAACTGCTTTGTTATGTGTGCATTATTCTTACAGAGATAAAAGTTTCTTTTCATTGAGAAGCTTGGAAACACTGTTTTTGTACAATCTGCAAAGGGATATTTTGGAGTGCATGTAGTCTATGATGGAAAAGGAAATATCTTTGGATAAAAACTAGAAAGAAGCTCTTTGAGAAACTGCTTTGTGATGTATGCACTCATCTCATAGAGTTAAAATTTTCTTTTGACTGAGCAGTTTGGAAACACTTTTTCTGTATAATCTGTAAAGTGATCTTTGGTAGTGCTAAAAGGCCTATGGTGAACAAGAAATTATCATAAGATAAATACTGGAAGTAAGCATAATGAGAAACTGCTTTCTGACGACTGCATTCATCTCACAGAGTTATGTGCTTCTTTTGATGGAACAGTTGGGAGACTCTGTTTTTGTAGAATCTGGGAAGGGGTATTTTGGAGTGCATAGAGCCCTATGGAAAGGAAATGTCTTCAGAGAAGAACAAGATGGAAGCTTTCTGAGAATCTGCTTTGTGATGTGTGCATTCATCTCACAGTGTTCAACCTCTCTTTTGATTGAGCAGTTTGGAAACTGTTTTTGTAGAATCTGCAATGGGATATTTTGAGCACATTAATGCCTTTGGTGAAAAAGGAAATATCTTCACATAAAAACAAGAAAGAAGCTTTTAGAGAAACTGCTTTGGGATGTGTGTATTCATCTCACTGATTTAAAACTTCCTTTTCATTGAGAAGTGTGGAAACATTGTTTTTGTAGCATCTGAGAACAGATATTTTGGAGTGTACGTGGCCTATGGTGAAAAAGGAAATATCTTCCGATAAAAGATATACAGATTTTTCATAAACTGCTTTGTGATTTTTGCGTTAAACTCACAGAGTTAAACTTGTTTTTTGATTGAGCAGTTTGGAGACACTGTTTTTGTAGAATCTGTAAAGTGATATTTGGGAGCACATTGACGCCTATGGTGATAAAGGAAATATCTTTGGATAAAAACTAGAAAGAAGGCTTTTGAGAAACTGCTTTGTGATGTCTGCATTCTTGTCACAGAGTTAAACCTTTCCTTTGACTGAGCAGTTTGGAATCACAGTTTTTGCAAAATCTGTGAAGTGATATTAGGTAGCGCAAAAAAGCCTAAGGTCAAAAAGGAAATATCTTCAGATAAAAACTGGAAAGGAGCATTACGATAAACTGCTTTCTAATGGGTGCATTCATCTCAGAGAATTACATCCTTCTTTCAACAGAAAAAGTTTAGAAACGCTGTTTTTGTAGAGTCTGTGAAGGGATAGTTGGGATCGCAGTGAGGCTTATGAAGGAAAAGGAAATAATTTCAGAGAAGAACTAGACAGAATCTTTCTGAGAAACTGCTTTGTGACATGTGCACTCATCTCACAGAGTTAAACATTTATTTTGGTGGAGCAGTTTGGAAACACGGTTTTTGCAAAATCTGTGAAGTGATATTTGGTAGCACAAAAAAATCTAAGGTGAAAAAGAACATATCTTCAGATAAAAACTAGAAAGAGACTTTTTGTCAAAATGCTCTGTAATGTGTGGATTCACCTTACAGAGTTAAAACTTTCTTTCAATTGATTAGGTTGGAAGCACTGTTTTTGTAGAATCTGTGAAAGGATATTTGGGAGTACATGAAGCCTATCGTGAAAAAGGAAATAACTTCCGATTAAAAACTAGAAAGAATGTTTCTGAGGAACAACTGTGTGACGAGTGCATTCTTATTACAGAATTAAACGTTTCTTTTGATTGAATAGTTTGGAAACACTGTTTTTGTAGATCTGCTAAATGATATTTTGGAGCACACAGATTCCTATGCTGAAAAAGGAAATATCTTCAAATAAGAACTAGAAAGAAGCTTTTTGAGAAATTGCTTTGTGATGTATGCATTCATATCAGAGTTAAACTTCAATTTTAACTGAACCGATTCAAAACACTGTTTTTGTATAATCTGCAAAGTGATGTTAGGTAGCACAAAAATCTTATGTTCAACAAGGAAATATCTTCAGATAAAAACAGGAAAGATGTATTATGAGAAACTGATTTTGGAAGTGTGTGTTCATCTCACAGAGTTAAATCCTTGTTTTGATGGAAAATTTGCAAACACTGTTTTTACAGAATCTGTTAAGAGATATTTCGGAGAGCATTGAGGCCTATGATGACAAAGGAAATATCTTTAGCGAAAATGCAGAAGCTATCTGAGAAACTGGTTTGTGATGTGTGCATTCATCTCACAGGGATAAAACTTTCTTTTGATTGAGTAGTTTGTAAACACTGTTTTTGTAGTATCTGCAAAGCTACATTTGGGAGTGCACTTAGGCCTATGGCAAAAAAAGAAATATCTTTGCATAAAAACTAGAAATAAGCTTTTTAAGAAACATCTTTCTGATGGCTGTGTTCAATTCAGAGTTAAAACTGTTTTTTGAATGAGGACCTTGGAAACCCTCTTTTTGTAGAATCTGCAACGGGATGTTTGGAAGCACATTGAAGCTAAAGGTGAAAAGGGAAATATCTTCAGATAAAAAATAGAAAAAAGCTTTTTGAGAAACTGCATTGTGATGAGGGCATTCATCTCACAGAGTTAAATCTTTCTTTTGGTTGATTAGTTTGTAAGTACTGCTTTTGTTGAATCTGCAAAGGGATAATTCAGAAAGCACTGACGCCTATGGTGAAAAAGCAAATATCTTCGGATAAAGACTAGAAATTAGCTCTTTGAGAAACTGCTTTTACATGTATGCACTCATCTCACAGAGGTAAACTTTTCTTTATACTGAGCAGTTTGGAAACACTGTTTTTATATAGTCTGAAAAGCAATGTCAGGCAGTGCAAAAATGCCTATGGTAAACAAGGAAATATTCTCAATTAAACACTGGAAAGAAGTGTTATGAGAAACTGCTTTCTGATGAGTGCATTTGACTACTAGGCTAAATCCTTCTTTTGATGGAACAGTTCAGAATCACTGCTTTTATACAATCTTCGAAGTGATATTTTGGAGCACAGTGAGGCCTATGGTGGAAAAGGGAATATCTTCAGAGAAGAATGACAAAGAAATTATTAGAGAAAATGTTTTGTGATGTGTACATTCATCTCACTGAGTTAAAGCTTTCTTTTGATTGAGCAGTTTTGAAACACTGTTTTTGTCGTGTCTGCAATGATATCCTCGGGAGCAAATTGAGGTCTATGGTGGAAAATGAAGTATCTTCAGATAAAAACTACAAAGATGTTTTTGAGAATCTGCTTTGTGATGTGTGCATTCAAATCACATATTGAAATATTTCTTTTGATTGAGCAGTTTCTAAACATTGTTTTTGTAGAATCTGTGAAGGGATATTTGTGATCTGATTGAGGCCTATTTTTAAAGAGGAAATAACAGAGAAGAAGTAGAAAGAAGATTTCTGAGAAACTTCTTTGTGATGTTTGCATTCATCTCACAGAGTTAAAGCTTTCTTTTGATTAATCAGTTTGCAAACACTGTTTTTGTAGAATTTGTGAAGGGATATTTGGGAGCACATTGAAACCTATGGTAAAAAAGGAATTATCTCCAGATAAAATGAAATAAGTAGCTTTCTCTGAAACAGATTTGTGATGTGTGCATTCATCTCTGAGAGTTAAAGATTTCTTTTGATTGAGCAATTTGGAAACACTGTTGTTGTAGGATCTACATCAGAATACTTGGGAGCAGATTGAGACCTATGGTGGAAAAGGAAATATCTTTTGATAAAAACTAGAAAGAAGCTTTCTGAGAAACTGCTTTGGGATGAGTTCACTCAACTCACTGAGTTAAATCTTCCTTTTGATTGAGAAGTTTGAAAACAGTGTTTTTGTAGAATATCTGAAAATAATTTTTGGAGTTCAGGGATAATTTTGAAAGCATTGAGGCCTATGTTGAATTAGGAAATATATTTTGATAAAAAAATACAGAGACTCTTTCTGAGAAATTGCTTAGTGATGTGTGCATTATTCTCACACAGTTAAAACTTTCATTTCATTGATCCATTTGGAAACACTGTTTCTGAAGTATCTGCAAAGGTATTTTTGGTAGTGTATTGAGGCCTATGGTGGAAAAGGATATAAATTCAGAGAAGAACTATACAGCAGCAATATGAGAAAATGCTTTGTGATGCTTGCATTCATCTCACAGAGTTAAACCATTCTATTGATTGAGCAGCTTGGAAACACAGTTTTTATAGACTCTGTGAAGGGATATTTGGAAGCGCACTTGGCCTATTCTGAAAAAGGATATAACTTCAGATAAAAACTACAAAGAAGATTTCTGAGGTACCACTTTGTGGTGTGTGTATTCTTCTCACAGAGTTAAACGGGTTTTTTGATTTAGCAGTTTGTAAATACTGTTTTTGTAGAATCTACAAAGGTATATTGGGGAGCACAAGGAGGCCTATGTTGAAAAAGTAAATATCTTCAGATAAAAACTAGAAATAAACTTTTTGAGAAACTGCTTTGTGATGTGTGCATTGAACTCACAGAGTAAAACCTATTTTTTGATTGAGTAGTTTGGAAACACTGTTTTTGTAGAATCTGCAATGGTATATTTGGGAGCACACTGAGGCCTCTGGTATAAAAGGAAATAACTTCAGATAAAAACTAGAAAGAAACTTTTGGAGAAACTCCTTTGTGACGTGTGCATTCAATTCACAGAGTTAACCCTTTCTTTTGATTCAACAGTTTGGAAATACTGTTTTTGTAGGATCTGTGAAGAGATGTTAGGAAGTGCAAAAAGGCCTTTGGTTAACAAGGAAATATCTTCAGTTAAAAACTCGAAAGAAGCATTATGAAAAACTGGTTCTGATGTGTGTGTTCATCTCACAGAGTTAAATCCTACTTTTGGTGGAACAGTTCCTAAACACTGTTTTATAGAACCTGTGAAGGGATATTTTGTAGCACACTGAGGCATATGCTAAAAAAGGAAATATCTTCACATTAAAACTAGACAGAAGCTTTCTGAGAAACTTCTTTGTGATGTGTGTATTCATCTCATGGAGTTCAACCTTTCTTTTGATAGAGCAGTTTGGAAACAGTCTTTCTGTAGAATCTGCAAAGGGATATTTGTGAGCCCTTTGAGGCCTATGGTGAAAAAGGAAATATCTTCACATAAGAATTAGAGAGAAGCATTCTGAGAAACTTCTTTGTGATGCATGCATTAATCTCACAGAGTTGAACCTTTCTTTTGATTGAGCAGTTTGGAAACAGTCTTATAGAATCTGCAAAGGGATATTTGGGAGCACATGAGGCCTATGGTGAAAAAGAAAATAACTTCAGATAAAAACGAGGAAGAAGCTCTCTGAGAAACTGCTTTGTGATGTGTACATTCTACTCACCGAGTTAAACGTTTCTTTTCTTTGAGCGGTTTGGAAATACTGTTTTTGTAGAATCTCCAGTGGAATATTTGGGAGGGCACTGATGCCTATGTAGAAACAGGAAATATCTTCAGATAAAAATTAAAAAGAAGCTCTTTGAGAAACTGCTTTGTGATGGATGCGTTCACCTCACAGAGTTAAATTTTTCTTTTGATGGTGTGGTTTGGAAAGACTGTTTTTGCAAAATCTGTGAAGCAATATTGTGTACCACAAAAGAGCGTTTGGTGAAAAAGGAAATAACTTCAGATAAAAACTGGAAAGAAGAGTTATGAGAAACTGCTTTCTGATATGCGTGTTCAACTCCCAGAGTTAATTCCTTCTTTTGATGTAATGGTTTGGAAACACTGCTTTTGTAGAATCTGCAATTGGATATTTGGGAGCACTATGAGGCTTATGGTGGAAAATGAAATATCTTCAGAAAAGAACTAGATAGAAGCTTTCTGTGACACTGCCTTCTGATGACTGCATTCTTCTCACATGATTAAAACTTTCTTTTGATTAATCAGTATGAAAACACTCCTATTGTAGAATCTGTGAAGGGACATTTGGGAGCACTCACAGCCTATTGAGAAAATGGAAAAAACTTCTGATAAAAACTAGAAAGAAGCGTTCTGAGAAATCACTTTTCGATGTGTGCATTCTTGTCACAGAGTTAAACATTTCCTTTGATTGAGCAGTTTGGAAACACTGTTTTTATAGAATCTGCCAAGGGAAATTTGGTAGTGCACTGATGCCTGTGGTGAAAAAGGAAATATCTTTGGATAAAAATTAGATCAAAGTTTTAATTAAAAATTAGATTTAATTAAAAATCTAATTAAAAATTAGAACGAAGCTTCTGAGAAGCTGCTTTGTGATGTGTGCATTCAACCCACAGAGTTAAACCAGTCTTCTTATTGAGCAGTTTGGATTCTACTGTTTTGTAGAAACTGCAATGGGACATTTGGGAGTGCTTTGAAGCCTATGGTGGAAAAGGAAATATCTTCAGATAAAAACTAGAAAGAAACTTTTTGAGAAACTGCTTTGTGATGAGTACATTCATGTCACAGAATTAAACATGGCTTTTTGATTGAGCAGTTTGGAAACACTGTTTCTTTGTAATCTGCGAAGTGATGCTAGGTAGCACGAAAAGGACTGTGCTGAAAATGGAAATATCTTCAGATAGAAACTGGACAGAAGTGTTATGAGAAACTGCTTTCTAATATGTGTGTTCATTTCACAGAGTTAAGTCCTTCTTTTGATGGAACAGTTTGGAAACACTCTTTTTATAGAATCTGTGAAGGGACAATTGGGAGCACATTGAGGCATACAGGGAAAAAGGAAATATATTCGGATAAAAAATACAAAAAGCTTACTGACAAACCACTTTGTTATGTGTGCATTCTTGTCACAGATTTATACATTTCCTTTGATTGAGCAGTTTTAATACATTTGTTTTGTAGAATCTGCAATCTGATATTTGAAAGTACTGTTAGGCCTATGTTGAAAAAGGAAATATCATTGGAAAAAAACTAGAAAGTAGATTTTTTACAAACTTCTTTGTGATGTGTGCATTCATCTCACATAGTTAAACATTTCGTTTGACTAAACAGTTTGGAAACACTGTTTTTGTGTATTCTGTGAAGCAATATTTGGTAGCTCCAAACGCAAAGCCAATATCTTCAGATAAAAAATGGAAAGAAGTGTTATGAGATACTGCTTTCTCATGTGTGCATTCATCTCACAGAGTTAAGTCATTCTTCTAATGGAACAATTTGGAAACACTGTTTTTGTAAAATATGCAAATGGATATTTGGCAGAGCTTTGACGCCTATGGTGGAAAAGGAAATATCATCAGAGAAGAAGTAGAGAGAAGCTTTCTGATACACTGCTTTGTTATTTCAGCATTCATCTCACAAAATTAAACTTTCTTTTGGTTGGGCCTTTTGGAAACACTTTTTTTTTAGAATCTGCAAAGGGATATTTGGGAGCTCACTGAAGCCTATGGAGAAAAAGGAAATATCTTTGGATAAAAACTAGAAAGAAGTTTCTTGAGAAACTGCTTTGTGATGTGTGCATTCATCTCTCAGAGCTAAACCTTTCTTTTGATAGAGCAGTTTGGAAACACTGTTATTTTATAATCTGCAAAGTTATATTTTGTAGCACAAAGTGGCCTATGGTGAAAAAGGAAATATCTTCAGATTAAAACTGGAAAGAAGCTTTCTGAGAAACTCCTTTGTGATTTGTGTATTCTTCTCACAGAGTTAGACATATCTATTGATTGACTGTTTTTGTAGAATCACTGGAAACACTGTTTTTGTAGAATCAGAGAAAGTATATTTGGGAGCACTTTGAAGCCAAGGGTGAAAACGGAAATATATTTGGATAATAATAAGAAAAGCTTTTTGAGAAACTGTTTGTAATGAGTGCATTCATCTCACAGAGTTGAACTTGTTTTTTATTGACCAATTTGCAAACACTGTTTTTGTAGAATCTGAGATGGAATATTTGGGAGTACATTGAAGCCTATGATGAAAAAGAAAATAACTTCGGATAAAAACTGGAAAGAAGGTTTTTGAGAAACTGCTTTGTGATGTGTGCATTCATCTGACAGAGTTAAACTTTTCTTTTGATAGAGTACTTTGGAAACACTGTTTTTGTATAATCTGTGAAGTGATATTAAGTAGCACAAAGAGGTCTATGGTGAAAAAGGAAATAGCTTCAGATAAAAACTGGAATAAGCTTTCTGAGACACTGCATTGTGATGTGTACATTCATTAAACAGTGTTAAGTTTTTCGTTTGATGGAGCCATTTGAAAAGCCAGAAAGAAACTTTTTGAGAATATCTACATTCATCTCACAGAGTTTAAACTTTCTTTTCATTGAGACTTTTTGAAACTTTTTTTGTAGAATCTGTGAAGGGATATTTGGGAGTGCATTGAAACCTACAGTGAAAAAGGAAATAACTTTGGATAAAAACTAGAAAGAAGCTCTTTGAGAAACTGCTTTGTGATGTGTGCATTCATCTCACAAAGTTAAATCTTTCTTTTGATCGATTAGTTTGTAACCATTGTTTTTGTAGAATCTGCGAAGGGATATTTGTGAGCGCATGAGGCCTCTTGTCAAGAAGGAAATAACTTCTGATAAAAACAAGAAAGAATGTTTCTGAAAAATAGATTTGTGATGTGTGCATTTTTCTCAGAGATTTAAAAGTTTCTTTTGATTGAGCACTTTGGAAACACCGTTTTTGCAGAATCTGCAAAGGAATATTTGGTCATGGACTATGTCTATGGTGAAAAACAAATATCTACAGAAGAAAAGTAGAAAGTAGGTTTTTGAGAAACTGTTTTGTGATGTATGCTTTCATCTCACAGAGTTAAACTTTTCTTTCGACAGATCCATTTAGAAACACTGTTTTTGTATAATATGAGAAGTGATGTTAGTGCAAAAAGGCCTATGGTGAACAAGGAAATATCTTCAGAAAAAACCTAGAAAGAAGCGTCATGAGGAACTGCTTTCTGATGTGTGTGCTCACATCACAGAGTTAAAACCTTCTTTTGATGGAACAGTAAGGAAACCGTGTTTTTATAGGATCTGTGAAGGGATATTTGGGAGCACATTGTGGCTTATGGTGGAAAAGGAAATGTCTTCAGAGAGGAACTAGAAAGAGACAATCTGAGAAACTGCTTTGTGATGTGCACATTCATGTCACACAGTTAAACCTTTCTTTTGATTGAGCATCTTGGAAACACTGTTTTTGCAGAATCTGCAAAGGGATATTTGGGAGTGCACTGAGGCCTATGGGGAGAAAGGAAATATCTTTGGGTAAAAACTAGAAAAAAGCATTTTGAGAAATTGCTTTGTGAGGTGTGCATTCCAGTCACAGAGTTAAACCTATTTTTTGATTGAGCAGCTTCAAAACACTGTTTTTGTAGAATCTGTGAGGTAATAATATTATGTAGCACAAAGAGGCCTATGGTGAAAAAGTAAATATCTTCAAATAAAAACTGTAAAGAAGCTTTCTGAGAAACTGCTTTGTGATGTGTGCATTTTCCTCACAGAGTTAGATATTCCTTTTGATTGAGGAGTTTAGAAACACTGTTTTTGTAGAATCTGCAAATGGGAGCACAATGACGCACAGGATGAAAAAGGAAATATCTTCAGATAAAAATAAGAAAGAAGATTTTTGAGAAACTTTCTGCTATGTGTGCATTCATCTCACACAGTTAAACTTGTTTTTTACTGAACAGTTTGCAAACACTGTTTTTGTGGAATCTGCGATGGTATATTTGGGAGCACTTTGAAGCTTATGGTGAAAAAGGAAATATCTTTGGATAAAAACAACAAAGATGCTTTCTGAGAAACAGCTTTGTGATATGTGCATTCTTTTCACACAATTAAATGTTTCTTTTGATTGAGAAGTTTGGAAAAACTGTTTTTGTAGAATCTGCTAAGGCATATTTGGGAGCACACTGAGGAGTATGGTGAAAAAGGAATTATCTTCGGATTAAAACTAGAAACAAGGTTTTGGGAAACTGCATTGTGATATATGCGTTCATATCTTAGAATTAAAATTTTCTTTTGACTGAGGAGCTTGGAAACACTGATTTGTATAATCTGTGAAGCGATATTTAGTATTGCTAAAAGGCCTATGATGAACAAGGAAATATCTTCAGATGAAAACTGGAAAGAAGCATTATAACAAGCTGCACTCTGAAGTGTGTGTTCATCTCACAGAGTTAAATCCTTCTGTTGGAACAGGCCAGAAACACTGTTTTTGTAGAATCTGTGAAGGTATATATGGGAGTGCATTGAAGCATATGGTGGAAAAGGAAATATCTTCAAAGAAGAACTAGACAGAAGCTATCTCAGAAACTGATTTTTGATGAGTGCATTCATCTCACAGAGGTAAACTTTTCTTTTGATAGAGCAGTTGGGAAACACTGTTTTTGTAGAATCTGCAAAGGGATATTTGGAGTGCATTGAAGCCTAGGGTGAAAAGGGAAATATTTTCAGATAAAAACTAGAAAGAAGCTTTTTGAGAAATGGCTTTCTGATGTGTGCATTCATCTCACAGAGTCAAACCTGTTTTCTGATTGAGCAGTTTAGAAACACTGTTTTTTTTTTAGAAACTGCCAAGTGATATTTGGGAGCATATGAGGTCTATGGTGAAAAAGGAAATAACTTCAGATGAAAACTAGAAAGAAGCTTTCTGAGAAAATGCTTTCTGATGTGTGCAATCTTCTCTCAGAATTAAACCCGTTTTTTTATTGAGCAGCTTGGAAACACTGTTTTTGTAGAATCTACAAAGGGATATCTGGGAGTTCATTGAAGCCTATGTTGAAAAAGGAAATATCTTTGGATAAAAACTAGAAATAAGGTTTCTGAGAAACTGCAATGTTATGAGTGCATTCATCTCACAGAGTTAAACAAGTATTTTGACTGAGCAGTTTTGAAACACTGATTTTGTAGAATCTGTGAAGGGATATTTTGGAGCACATTAACGTCTATGGTGGAATAGGAAATATCTTCAGAGAAGAGCTAGACAGAAGCTTTCTGAGATACTGCTTTGTGAAGCGAGCATTCAACTCACTGTGTTATACCTTTCTTTTCATTTAACGGTGTAAACACTGTTTTTGTAGAATCTGCGAAGGGATGTATAGGAGTGCATTGAAGTCTATTGGGTAAAAGGTATAACTTTGGAGAAAAACAAGAAAGGAGCTTTTTGAGAAACGGCTTTGTGATGTATGCATTCATCTCACAGAGTTAAACTTTCCTTTGACTGAGCAGTTTGGAATCACCGTTCTTGCATTGTCTGTGAAGCGATGATATGTAGTGCAAAAAGGTGAAAAAGGAAATATCTTCAGATAAAAACTGGAAAGAAGCATTATGAGAAACTGCATTCCAATCTGTGCATTCCTCTCACAGAGTTAAATGCTTCTTTAGATGGAAGAGTTTGGAAACACTGATTTTAGAGAATCTGTGAAGGAATATTTGGGAGTGTATTGAGGCCTATATTAGAAAAGGAAATAACTTCAGAGAAGAACTACACAGAAAGTATCTGAGAAACTGCTTTGTGATACATGCATTCATCTCACAGAGCTAAACCTTTCTTTTGTTTGAGATGTTTGGAAACACTGCTTTTGTAGTATCTGCAAAGGTATATTTGGGAGTGCACTGAGGCCTATGGTCAAAAAGTAAATATCTTCATATAAAAAGTAGAAAGAAGATTTTTTAGAAAATACTGTGGATGGGTGCATACAACTCACAGAGTCAAACCTGTTTCTTGATTGAGCGTATTGAACCACTGGTTTTGTAGAATCTGTAAAGGGATATATGGGAGCACATTGAGGCCTACTGTGGAAAAGGAAATATCTTCAGAGAATAACTAGACTGAACCTTTCTGAGAAACTGCTTTGGGATGTGTGCATTCATCTCACAGAGTTAAAACTTTCTTTTGATTGCTCAGTTTGGAAACAATGTTTTTCCAGAATCTGTGAAGGAATATTTGGGAGCACATTGAAGTCTATTGTGAAAAAGGAAATATCTTCAGATAAAAACGAGAAAGAAGCTTTTTTGAGAAATTGCTTGGTAATGTGTGCATTCATCTCACACATTTAAAACTTTCTTTTGACTGAACAGTTTGGAAACATTTTATTTTCCAGAATTTGTGAAGCAATATTAGGCAGTGTGAAAAAGCCTATGGTGTAAAAGGAACTATCGTCAGATAAAAACTAGAAATAAGATTTTTGAGAAACTGCTCTGTGATGCGTGCATTCAATTGGAAGTGTTAAACCTGTTTCTGATTGAGCAGTTTTTAAACAATGTTTTTTCTAGAATCTTCCAAAAGATATTTGGGAGTGCATTGAAGTCTATAGTGGAAAGGAAATCTCTTCAGAGAAGAACTAGACAGAAGCTTTCTGTGAAACTGCTTTGTGATGTGTGCTTTCAGCTAACTGAGTTAGACTTTTCTTTTGATTCAGCAGTTTGAATACACTGTTTTTTTTAGAATCTGCAAAGGGATGTTTTGGAGCGCATTGAACCCTAGGGTGAAAAAGGAAATATCTTCTGATAAAAACTAGACGAAGCTTTTTGAAAAAGTGCTTTGTGATGTGTGCATTCATCTCACAGAGTTAAAACTTTCTTTTGATTAACCAGTTTAGAAATACAGTTTTTGTAGAATCCACTAAGGAATACTTGGCAGGGCACGTAGCCTATGGTGAAAAAGGAAATAACTTCAGATAAAAACTAAAAAGAATCTTTCTGAGAAACAATTTTGTGATTGCTGCATTCTTCTCACACAGTTAAAAGTTTCTTTCAATTGAGCAGTTCGGACACACTGTTTTTGTAGAATCTGCAAAGGGATATTTGTGAGAGCAGAGAGGCCTGTGTTGAAAAAGTAAATATCTTCAGATAAAAACTAGACAGAAGCTTTTTTAGAAACTATTTTGTAATATATGCAAAAATGTCAGAGAATTAAACTTTTCTTTTCACTGAGCAGTTTGGAAACACTGTTTTTGTATAATCTCTGGAGCGATGTTAGGAAGCGCAAAAAGGCCTATGGTGAATAAGGAAATATCTTCAGATAAAAACTGGAAAGAAGCATTATGAGAAACTGATTTCTGATGTCTGCATTCGTCTCACAGAGTTAAATCCTTCTTTTGATGGAGCAGTTCAGAAACACTGTTTTTATAGAAACTGTGAAGGGATATTTGGGAGCGCATTGAGGCCTATGGTGAAAAAGGAAATATCTTCAGATAAAAACTGGAAAGAAGCTTTCTGAGACACTGATTTGTGACATGTGCCTTCATTTCACAGTTTTAATCTTTCCTTTGATGGAGTCATTTGGAAATATCATTTTGGATGGGGCTGCGAATAATTATTTTGGAAAGTGTTGAGGCTTATGGTGAAAAAGGAAATATCTCCAGATAAAAACTACAAAGAATCTTTCTGAGACACTGCTTTTTGATATGTGCGTTCATCTCAAAGAGTTAAATATTTCTTTTGATTGAGCAGTTTTGAAACACTTTTTTTATAGTAGCTGCAAAGAGATATTTGGTAAGACCCTGAGGCCTATTGTGAAAAAGGAAATAACTTTGGATAAAAACTACAAATAAGCTTTCCGAGAAACCCTTTTGTGATGTGTACCTTCTTCTCACAGATTTAAATCTTTCTTTTGATTGAGCAGTTTGGAAACTCTGTTTGTAGAATCTGCAATGGGATATTTGAAAGCACAATTAGCCCTCCGGTGAAAAAGGAAATATCTTCTGTTAAAAACTAGAAAGAAGCTCTTTGAGAAATTGCTTTGTGATATGTGCATTTATCTCACAGAGTTAAACCTTTCTTTTGATTGATCAGTTTGGAAACACTGTTTTTGAAGAATGTGTGGGGGGATATTTGGGAGTGCATGAAGCCTACAGTGAAAAAGGAAATAACTGAGATAAAAAATAGAAACAAGAGGCTCACTCTCTTTTCAGACTAAGCCTGCCTGCACCCAGGTGAAATAAACAGCCTTGTTACTCACACAAAGACTGTTTGGTGGTCTCTTCACATGGATGTGAGTGAAATTTTAGTGCCATGACTTGGATCAGGAGACCTCCCTTGGGAGATCAATCCCCTTGTCCTCCAGCTATTTGCTCCATGAGAAAGATCTGCCTATGACCTCGGGTCCTCAGATGGACCAGCCCAAGGAACACCTCACAAATTTTATGTTGGGACGCTACTGAAAATCTGACTGTTCATCTAACATAGCAGCCACTTCTAGATTAACTGCAATTCTGGCCCAAGGCTCTCTGACTGACTCCTTCCCAGATCTTCTTGGTATAGTGGCTGAAGACTGATGCTGCCTGTTTGCCTCAGAAGCCCTCTAGACTATCATGGATGCTGATCTTCAGAGGGCTGAATAGGAACAGATCTAGTCCACAGCTCCCAGCATGAGCAATGCAGAAAATGGGCGATTTCTGCATTTCCAATTGAGATACCAGGTTCACCTCACTGGGGAATGTCAGATGGTGCATGGAGGGCAGTGGGTGCAGTGCACTGAGCATGAGCCAAAGCAGTGTGAGGCATCACTTTACCTGGGAAGCACAAGGGGTCAGGGAATTCCCTTTCCTAGTCAAAGAAAGGGGTATAGATGGCACCTGGAAAATCGGGTCACTCCCACCCTAATACTGTGGTTTTCCAATGGTTTTAGGAAACAGCACACCAGGAGATTATATCACACGCATGGCTCAGAGGGTCCTATGCCCATGGAGCCTCGCTCATTGCTAGCACAGCAGTCTGAGACCAAACTTCAAGGTGGCAGCGAGGCTAGGGGAGGGGTGCCAACCATTGCCAAGGCTTGAGTAGGTAAACAAAGCGGCTGGGAAGGTTGAACTGGGGGGAGCGCACTGCAGCTCAAGGGGGTCTGCCTGCCTCTGTAGACTCTACCTCTGGGGGCAAGGCATAGCCAAACAAAAGGCAGTGGAAACCTCTGCAGACGTAAATGTCCGTGTCTGACAGCTTTGAAGATAGTAGTGGTTCTCCGAGCATGCAGCTGGAGATCTGAGAAAGGACAGATTGCCTCCTCAAGTTGGTCCCTGAACCCAGAGTAGCCAAACTGGGAGGCACCCCCCAGTAGGGGCAGACTGACACCTCACATGGCCGGGTACAAATCTGAGACAAAACTTCCAGAGGAAAGATCAGGCAGCAACATTTGCTGTTCGCCAATATCTTCTGTTCTGCAGCCTCTGCTGCTGATATCCTGGCAAACAGGGTCTGGAGTGGATCTCCAGCAGAATCCAACAGACTTGCAGCTGAAGGTCCTGACTGTTAGAAGGAAAACTAACAAACAGAAAGGACATCCACACCAAAACCCTATCTGTACATCACCATCATCAAAGACCAAAGGTGGATAAAACCACAAAGATGGGGAAAAAACAGAGCAGAAGAACTGGAAACTCTACAAATCAGAGTGCCTCTCCTCCTCCAAAGGAATGCAGCTCCTCACCAGCAACGAAACAAAGCTGGATGGAGAATGACTTTCATGAGTTGAGAGAAGAAGTCTTCAGACGAACAAACTACTCCGAGCTAAAAGAGGAAGTTCAAACCCATGGCAAAGAAGTTAAAAACCTTGAACAAAAATTAGACGAATGGCTAACTAGAATTACTAGTGAAAAGCAGTCCCTAAAGGACTTGATGGAGCTGAAAACCAAGGCATGAGAACTATGTGATGAATGCACAAGCCTCAGTAGCCAATTTGATCAACTGGAAGAAAGGGTATCAGGTATGGAAGATCAAATGAGTGAAATGAAGTGAGAAGAGAAGTTTAGAGAAAAAAGAATAAAAAGAAACCAAAAAATCCTCCAAGAAATATGGGACTATGTGAAAAGACCAAATCTACGTCTGACTGGTGTACCTGAAAGTGACGGGGAGTGTGGAATGAAGTTGGAAAACAATCTGCAGGACATTTTCCAGGAGAACTTCCCCAATCTAGTAAGGCAGGCCAACATTAAAATTCAGGAAATATATAGAAAACCACAAAGATACTCCTCAAGAAGAGAAACTCCAAGACACATAATTGTCAGATTCACCAAAGTTGAAATGAAGGAAAAGATGTTAAGGACAACCAGAGAGAAAGGTCGGGTTACCCACAAAGAGAAGCCCATCAAACTAACAGCTGATCTCTCGGCAGAAACTCTACAAGCCAGAAGAGTGAAGGGGTCAATAGTCAACATTCTTAAAGAAAATAATTTTCAACCCAGAATTTCATATCCAGCCAAACAAAGCTTCATAAGTGAAGGATGAATAAAATACTTTACAGACAAGCAAATGCTGAGAGATTTTGTCACCACCAGGCCTGCCCTAAAGGAGCTCCTGAAGGAAGCACTAAACATGGAAAGGAAAAACAGGTACCAGCCACTGCAAAAACATGCCAAATTGTAAAGACCATCAAGCCTAGGAAGAAACTGCATCAACTAACGAGCAATAAAACCACCTAACATCATAATGACAGGATCAAATTCACACATAACAATATTAACCTTAAAGGTAAATGGGCTAAATGCTCCAATTAAGACAGACTGGCAAATTGGATAAACAGTCAAGAACCATCAGTGTGCTGTATTCAGGAAACCCATCTAATGTGCAGAGACACACATAGGCTCAAAATAAAGGTATGGAGGAAGATCTACCAAGCAAATGGAAAACAAAATAAGGTAGGGGTTGCAATCCTAGTCTCTGATAAAACAGACTTTAAACTAACAAAGAAGGCCATTACATAATGGTGAAGGGATCCATTCAACAAGGAGAGCTAACTGTCCTAAGCATATATTAACCCAACACAGGAGAACCAAGATTCATAAAGCAACTCCTTAGAGACCTAGAAAGAGACTTAGACTCCCACACAATAATAATGGGAGACTTTAACATCCCACTGTCAACATTAGACAGATAAACAAGATATAAATTTAAAAAGGATACCCAGGAATTGATCTCAGCTCTGCACCAAGTGGACCTAATAGACATCTACAGAACTCTCCACCCCAAATCAACAGAATATACATTCTTTTCAGCAATACAGCACACATATTCCCAAATTGAACACATAGTTGGAGGTAAAGTACTCCTCAGCAAATGTAAAAGAATAGAAATTATAACAAACTGTCTCTCAGACCACAGTGCAATCAAACTAGAACTCAGGATTAAGAATCTCACTGAAAACCGCTCAACTACATGGAAACTGAACAACCTGCTCCTGAATGACTACTGGGTACATAACAAAATGAAGACAGAAATAAAAATGTTCTTTGAATCTAATGAAAACAAAGACAAAACATACCAGAATCTCTGGGACACATTCAAAGCAGTGCATAGAGGGAAATTTATAGCACTAAATGCCCACAAGAGAAAGCAAGAAAGATGTAAAATTGACACCCTAACATCACAATTAAAAGAACTTGAGAAGCAGGAGAAAACGCATTCAAAAGCTAGCAGAAGGCAAGAAATAACTAAGATGAGAGTAGAACTGAAGGAAATAGAGATGCAAAAAACCCCTGAACACAATCAATGAATCCAGGAGAAGGTTTTTTGAAAAGATTAACAAAATTGATAGACTGCTAGCAAGACTAATAAAGAAGAAAAGGGAGAAGAATCAAATAGACTCAATGAAAAATGATAACGGGGATATCACCACAGATCCCACAGAAATACAAACTACAATCAGAGAATACTATAAACACCTCTATGCAAATAAACGATAAAATCTAGAAGAAATGGATAAATTCCTCGACACATACACCCTCCCAAGACTAAACCAGGAAGAAGTTGAATCTCTGAATAGACCAATAACAGGCTCTGAAATTGAGACAATAATTAATAGCTTACCAACCAAAAAAAGTCCTGGACCAGATAGAGTCACAGCCGAATTCTTCTAGAGTTACAAGGAGGAGTTGGTACCATTCCTTCTGAAACTATTCCAAACAATAGAAAACGAAGGAGTGCTTCCTAATTCATTTTATGAGGCCAGCATCATCCTGATACCAAAGCCTGGCAGAGACACAACCAAAAAAGAGAATTTTAGACCAATATTCCTGATGAACATTGATGCAAAAATCCTCAATAAAATGCTGGCAAACCGAATCCAGCAACACATCAAAAAACTTATCCACCATGATCAAGTGGGCTCTATCCCTGGGACGCAAGGCTTGTTCAACATATGCAAATCAATGAATGTAATCCAGCATATAAACAGAACAAAAGACAAAAACCACATGTGTATCTCAATAGATGCAGAAAAGGCCTTTGACAAAACTCAAAAGCCCTTCATGTTAAAAACTCTCAATTAATTAGGTATTGATGGGACGTATCTCAAAATAATAAGAGCTATTTATGACAAACCCACAGCCAATATCATGCTGAATGGGCAAAAACTGGAAGCATTCCTTTTGAAAACTGGTACAAGACAGGGATGCCCTATTTCACCACTCTTATTCAGCATAGTGTTGGAATTCTGGCCAGGGCAATCAGGCAAGAGAAGGAAATAAAGTGTATTCGATTAGGAAAAGAGGAAGTCAAATTGTCCCTGTTTGCAGGTGACATGATTGTATATCTAGAAAACCCCATTATCTCCGCCCAAAAATCTCCTCAAGCTGATAAGTAATTTCAGCAAAGTCTCAGGATACAAAATCAATGTACAAAAATCACAAGCATTCTTATACACCAATAACAGACAAACAGAGAGCCAAATCACGAGTGAACTTCCATTCACAATTGCTTCAAAGAGAATAAAATATCTAGGAATTCAACTTACAAGGGATGAGAAGGACCTCTTCAAGGAGAACAGCAAACCACTGCTCAATGAAATAAAAGAGGATACAAACAAATGGAAGAACATTTCATGCTCATGGGTAGGAAGAATCCATATCATGAAAATGGCCATACTGCCCAAGGTAATTTATAGAGTCAATGTTATCCCCATCAAGCTACCAATGACTTTCTTCACAGAATTGGAAAAAACTACTTTAAAGTTCATATAGAACCAAAAAAGAGCCCTCATAACCAAGTCAATCCTAAGCCAAAAAAACAAAGCCTGAGGTATCACACTACCTGACCTCAAACAACACTACAAGGCTACAGTAACCAAAACAGCATGGTACTGGTACCAAAACAGAGATATAGACCAATGGAACAGAACAGAGCCCTCAGAAATAATGCTGCATATCTACAACTATCTGATCTTTGACAAACCTGAGAAAAACAAGCAATGGGGAAAGGATTCCCTATTTAATAAATGGTGCTGGGAAAACTGGCTAGCCATATGTAGAAAGCTGAAACTGGATCCCTTCCTTACACCTTATACAAAAATCTATTCAAGATGGATTAAAGACTTAAATTTTAGACCTAAAACCATAAAAACCCTAGAAGAAAACCTAAGCAATACCATTCAGGACATAGGCATGGGCAAGGACTTCCTGTCTGAAACACCAAAAGCAATGGCAACAAAAGCCAAAATTGACAAACAGGATCTAATTAAACTCAAGAGCTTCAGCACAGCAAAAGAAACTACCATCAGAGTGAACAGGCAACCAACAGAATGGGAGAAAATTTTTGCAATCTACTCATCTGACAAAGGGTAATATCCAGAGTCTACAATGAACACAAACAAATTTACAAGAAAAAAACAAACAACACCATCAAAAAGTGGGCAAAGGATATGAACAGACACTTCTCAAAAGAAGACATTTATGCAGCCAAAAAACATGAAAAAATGCTCATCATCACAGGCCATCAGAGAAATAAAAACCAAAACCACAATGAGATACCATCTCACACCAGTTAGAATGCCGATCGTTAAAAAGTCAGGAAACAACAGGTGCTGGAGAGGATGTGGAGAAATAGAAACACTTTTACACTGTGGGTGAGACTGTAAACTAGTTCAACCCTTGTGGAAGTCAGTGTGGCGATTCTTCAGCGATCTAGAGCTAGAAATACCATTTGACCCAACTATCCCATTACTGGATGTATACCCATAGAATTATAAATCATGCTTCTATAAAGACACATGCACACTTAAGTTTATTGCAGCACTATTCACAATAGCAAAGACTTGGAACCAACCCAAAATGTCCAACAGTAATAGACTGGATTAAGAAAATGTGTTGCATATACACCATGGAACACTATGCAGTCATAAAAAATGGTGGGTTCATGTATTTGTAGGAACATGGATGAAAATGGAAACCATCATTCTCAGCAAACTATCTCTAGGACAAAAAACGAAACACCACATGTTCTCTCTCATAGGTGGGAATTGAAAAATGAGAACACATGGACACAGGAAGGGGAACATCACACACCGGGGATGGTTGTGGGTTGGGGGTAGAGGGGAGGGATAGCAATAGGAGATATACCTAATGTTAAATGACGAGGTAAAGTGTGCAGCACACCAACATGACACATGTATACATATGTAACTAACCTGCACATTGTGCACATGTACCCTAAAACTTAAAGTATAATAATGATAAAATTAAAAAAATATAAAAACCTAGACAGAAGCTTTCTGAGAAACTTCTTTCTGATGTGAGCATTTATCTCACTGAGTTGAAAATTTATTTTGATTGAGCAGTTTGGAAACAGTCTTTATGTAGCATCCACAAAGGGATATTTGAGCTCTTTGAGGCCTATAGTGAAAAATAAAATATCTTAACATAAAAACTAGACAGAAGGTTTCTGAGAAACTGCTTTCAGAGGTTTGCATTCATCTCACAGCGTTGAATCTTTCTTTTCAATGAGCAGTTCAGAAAGAGTCTTTTTCTAGAATCTGCACAGGGATGTTTGGAGTGCTTTGAGGCCTATGGTGAAAAAGGAAATATCTTCACACAAAAACCAAACGGAAGCTTTCTGAGAAACTCCTTTGTGATGTGTGCATTCATCTCACAGAGGTAAACGGTTGTTTTCATTAAGCAGCTTGTAAACTCTGTTCTTGTAGAGTCTGAAAAGGGATATTTGTGAGCGCTTTGAGGCCTATGGTGAAACAGGAAATATCTTCACATAAAAACTAGACAGAAGCTGTCTGAGAAACTTCTTTGTAATATGCGCATTCATGTCCCAGAGTTCAAACTTTCTTTTGATTCAGCAGTTTGGAAATAATATTTTTGTAGAAACCACAAAGGGATATTTTTCAGTGGTTAGAGACCATTGGTGAAAAAAGAAATATCTTCCCATAAAAACTAGACAGAAGCTTTCTGAGAAACTTCTTTGTGATATGTGCATTCATCTCACAGAGTTGAACCTTTCTTTTGATTGATCAATTTGCAACAGTCTTTTTGATCTGCAAAGGGATATTTTTGAGTGGTTTGAGGCCTATGGTCAAAAAGCAAACATCTTCACATAAAATCTAGACAGAAGCATTCTGAGAAATTTCTTTTTGATGTGTGCATTCATCTCACAGAGGTAAACGTTTCTTGTCATTGAGCAGATTGGAACCTCTGTTCTTGTAGAATATGCAAAGGGATATTTGTGATCTCTTTGAGGCCTATGGTGGGAAATGAAATATCTTCACATAAAAACTAGACAGAAGGTTTCTGAGAAACTGCTTTGTGATGTGTTCATTCTTCTCACAGAGTTATACCTTTCTCTTGATTGAGCAGTTTGGAAACAGTCTTTTTGCAGAATCTGCAAAGGGATATTTGTGAGCCCTTGGAGGCCTATGGTGAAAAAAGTTATATCTTCACATAAAAACTAGACAGAAAGCTTCTGGGAAAATGATTTGTGATGTGTGCATTCAACTCACCGAGGTAAAAGTTCCTTTTCATTGAGCAGATTGGCAACTCTGTTCTTGTAGAATCTGCCAAGGCATGTTTCTGAGCACTTTGAGGCCTATGGTTAGAAAGGAATTATCTTCACATAAAAAATAAATAGAAGCTTTCTGAGAAACTTCTTTGTGATGTGTTCATTCGTCTCACAGCATTGAAACTTTCTTTTGATTTTTCAGATTGGAAACACTATTTTTGTAGAATCTGCAAACGGATATTTGCGAGGAGTTTGAGGCCTATGGTAAAAAGGAAATATCTTCACATCAAAACTAGACAGAAGCATTCTGATTAACTTGTTTGTAATGTGTGCATTCATCTCACAGAGTTGAACCTTTCTTATCATTGAGCTGTTTGGAAACAGTCTTTTTGTAGAATCTGCAAAGAGATATTTGTGAGCCCTTTGAGGAATATGGTAAAGAAGGAAATATCTTCACATAAAATCTATACATAATGTTTCTGAGCAACTGCTTTGTGATGTGTGCATTCATCTCACAGAGGTAAATGTTTCTTTTCATTGAGCAGATTGGAAACTCTGTTCTTGTAGAATCTGCAAAGGGATACTTGTGAGGGCTTTGAGGCCTATGGTGAAAAGGGAAATATCTTCAAACAAAAACCAGAAAGAATCTTTCTGAGAAACTTCTTTGTGATGTGTGATTCATCTCACAGATTAGAACCTTTCTTCTGATTGAGCAGTTTGGAAACAGTCTTTTTGTAGTACCCACAATAGGATATTTCTTAGCCCTTTGAGGCCTACTGTGAAAAATGAAATATCTAACATAAAAACCAGAGAGAAAGTTTCTGAGAAACTCCTTTGTGATGTGTGCATACATCTCACAGCGTTGAACCTTATTTTTGATTGAGGAGTTCGGAAACTGTCTTTTTATAGACTCTGCACAGGGATATTTGTAGCCCTTTGAGGCATATGGAGAAAAAGGAAATATCATCACACACAAACCAGGCAGAAGCTTTCTGAGAAACTACTTTGAGATGTGTGTATTCATCTCACAGAAGTAAACAGTTGTTTTCATTAAGCAGATTGTAAACTCTGTTCTTGTAGAGTCTGAAAAGGGATATTTCTCAGTGCTTGGAGGCCTATGGTGAAAAAGGAAATATCTTCACATAAAAACTAGACAGAAGCTGTCTGAGAAACTTCTTCATAATATGTGCATTCATCTCCAAGATTTGAACTTTCTTTTGATTGAGCAGTTTCGAAAAAGTATTTTTGTAGAATCTGCAAGTGGATATTTTTAAGTCATTTGAGGCCTATATTGAAAAAGGAAACATCTTCACATAAAAACTAAACAGAAAGTTTCTGAGAAAGTGCTTAGGGTTGTGCGCATTCATCTGACAGAGTTGAAACTTTCTTTTGTTGAGCAGTTTGGATGCAGTCTTTTTGTAGAATCTGCAAAGTGATATTTGTCAGCGGTTAGAGACCTGTTTTGAAAAAGGAATTATCTTCACATAAAAACTAGATAGAAGATTTCTGAGAAATGGCTTTGTGATGTGTACATTCATCTCACAGAGTTGAAAATTTCTTTTGATTTAGCACTTTGGAAACAGTCTTTTTGTAGTATCTGCAAAAGGATATTGGTGAGCCGTTTGAGGCCTATGGTGAAAAAGCAAATACCTTTATATAAAAACTAGATAGAAGCTTTCTAAGAAACTTCTTTGTGCTGTGTGCACTCATCTCACAGAGTTGAACCGTTCATTTGATTGAGCAGTTTGGAAACAGTCTTTTTGTAGAATCTGCTAAGGGATATTTGTGAACGGGTTGAGGTCTATGGTGATAAAGAAAATATCTTCACATAAAATCTAGACAGAGCTTTCTCTGAAACTTCTTTGTGATGTGTGCAATTATCTCACAGAGTTCGACATTTCTTTTGATTGAACAGTTTGGAAACAGTCTTTTCACAGACTCTGCAAAGGGATATTTGTGAGCCCTTTGAGGCCTATGGTGAAAAAGGAAATATCTTCACATAAAAACCAGACAGAAGTTTTCTGAGAAACTCTTTTGTGATGTGTGCATTCATCTAACAGATTTGAACCTGTCTTTGGATTGAGTAGTTTGAAATAGTTTTTTGTAGAATCTGCAAAGTGATATTTGTTAACCCATTGAGGACTATGGTGAAACAGGAAACATCTTCACATAAAAACTAGACAGAGTCATTCTGAGAAACTACTTTCTTATGTGTGCATTCATCTCACACAGTTGAACCTTTCTTTTGATTGAGCAATTTGGAAACAGTCTTTTTGTAGGATCTGTAAAGGGTTATTTGCGAACTCTTTGAGGCCTATGGTAAACCAGGAAATATCTTCACAAAAACTAGGCTGGAGCATTCTGAAAAACTGCTTTGTGCTGTGTGCTTTCATCTCAGAGAGTTGAAACTTTCTTTTGATTGAGCAGCTCGGAAACAGTCTTTTAGTAGAATATGGAAATGGATATTTGGAGCACTTTGAGGTCTATGGTGAAAAAGGAAATAACTTCACATAAAAACTAAACAAAGTTTCTGAGAAGCTTCTTTGTGATGTGTGCATTCATCTCACAGAGTTGAACCTTTCTTTTGGTTGAGTATTTTGGAAAGAGTCTTTTTGTAGAATCTGCAAAGGGATATTTGTGAGTGATTTGAGGCCTATGGTGTCAAAGGAAATACATTCACATAAAAACTAGACAGAAGCTTTTTGAGAAACTTGTTTGTGAAGTGTTCATTCACCTCAGAGAGTTGAACCTTTCCTTTGATTGAGCAGTTTGGAAACAGTCTTTTTGTAGAATCTGCCAAAGGATATTTTTAAGCACTTTGAGGCCTATTGGGACAAAAGGAAATATCTTCAAATGAAAACTAGACAGAAGCTTTCTGATAAACTTCTTTGTGATGTGTGCTTTCATCTCACAGATTTGAAACTTTCCCTTGATTGAACAGTATGGAAACAATGTTTTTGTAGAATAACTACATGGATATTTGGAATGCTTTGAGGCCTATGGTGAAAAAGGAAATATTGTCATATAAAAACTAGACAGAAGCTTTCTGAGAAACATCTTTGTGATGTGTACATTCATCTCACAGAGTTGAACCTTTCTTTTGATTGAGCATTTTGGAAACAGTCTTTTGTAGTATCTGCAGAGGGATATTTTTGAGTGGTTTAAGTCCTATGTTGAAAGAGTAAATATCTTCACATAAAAACTAGACAGACACTTTCTGAGAAACCTGTTTGTGATGTGTGCATTCATCTCACAAATTTGAGCCTTTCTTTTTATTGAGCAGTTTTGAAGCAGTCTTTTTGTGTCATCTGCCAATGGATATCTGTAGCGTTTTGATGCCTAGGGTGAAAGGAATTATCTTCACATAAAAACTGTATAGAAGCTTTCTGTGCAACTTCTTTCTCATGTGTGCATTCAACTCATGGAGTTGAACCATTCTATTGATTGAGCAGTTTGGAAACAGTCTTTTTGTAGAATCTGCAAAGGGATATTTGTGAGCGGTTTGTGGACTATGGTGAAAAAGGAAATACCTTCAAATAAAAACTAGACAGAAACATTCCGAGGAACTTCTTTGTGATGTATGCATTCATCTCACAGAGTGGAAGCTTTCTTTTGATTGAGCAGTTTGGAAACAGTCTTTTTGTAGAATCTGCAAAGGGATATTTTTCAGTGGTTTGAGGCCTATTTTGGAAAAGGAAATATCTTCACATGAAAACTAGACAGAAGCATTCTGAGAAACTTCCTTTTGAAGCAGGCTTTCACCTCACAATGTTGAACCTTTCTTTTGATTGTGCACTTTGGAAACAGTCTTTTTGTGGAATCTGCAAAAGGTTAGTTGTGAGCACTTTGAGGCCTATGTTAAGAAAGGAAATACCTTCACATAGAAACTAGACAAAAGCTTTCCTAGAAACTTCTTTGTGATGTGTGCATTCATCTCAAATAGTTGAATATTTCTTTTGATTGAGCAGCTTGGAAACAGTCTTTTTGTGAATCTGCAAAGGTATATTTGTGACAGCTTTGAGATCTATGGTGAAAAAGGAAATATCTTCACATAAAAACTAGAGAGAAGGTTTCTGAGAAACTTCCTTGTGATGTGGGCGTTCATCTCACAGAGATGAACCTTTCTTTTCATTTAGCAGTTTGGAAAGAGTCTTTTTGTAGTATCTGCAAAGGGACATTTGTGAGTGTTTTGAGGCCTATGGTGAAAAAGGAAATATCTTCACATCAAAACTAGCCAGACTCTTTCTTAGAAACATCTTTGTGGTATGTGCATTCATCTCACAGAGTTGAGCATTTCTTTTGATTGAGGAGTTTGGAAACAGTCTTTTTGTGGAATATGCAAAGGGATATTTGCTTACCCTTTGAGACTTATGGTGAAAAAGGTAATATCTTCACATGAAAATAATACAGAAGATTTCTGAAAAACTGATTTTTGATGTGTGCATTCATCTCACAAATGTCAACGTTTCTTTTCTTTGAGCAGATTGGAAAATCTGTTCTTGCAGAATCTGCCGAGGGATATCTGGATTGCTTTGAGGCCTACGGTGAAAAAGGAAATATCTTCACATAAAATGTAGAGAGAAGCTTTCTGAGAAACCTCTTTGTGATGTGTGCATTCATCTCACAGAATTGAACCTTTCTTTTGATTGACAAGTTTGGAAACACTCTTTTTGTATCATCTGCCAAGGGATACTTGGAGGTCTTTGAGGTCTATGTTGAAAAAGAAATAACTTCACATAAAAAATAGACAGAAGGTTTCTGACAACCTTCTTTGTGATGTGTGCTTTCATCACAGAGAGTTGAAATTTTCTTTTGATTGAACAGTTTGGAAACAGTCTTTTTGCAGAATCTGCCTAGGGATATTTGTGAGTGGTTTGAGGCCAATGGTGAAAAAGGAAATATCTTCACATAAAAACTAGCAGAAGGTTTCTGAGAAACTTCTTTGTGATGTGTGCATTCATCTCAGAGAGTTGAAACTTTCTTTTGATTGAGCAGTTTGAAAACAGTCTTTTTGTAGCCTCTGCAAAGGGATTTTTGTGAATGCTTTGACGCCTATGGTGAAAAAGGAAGTATCTTCACATTAAAACTGGATATAAGCTTTCAGGGAAACTTCTTTGTGATGTGTGCATTCATCTTATGGATTTGAGCCATTCTTTTGTTTGAGCAGTTTGGAAACAGTCCTTTTATAGAATCTTCAAATGTATATTTTTGAGCAGTTTGAGACCAATGGTGAAAAAGGAAATATACTCACATAAAAATTAGACAGAAGGTCTCTGAGAAACTGCCTTGAGATATGTGTATTCATATCTCAGAGGTGAAGGTTTCTTTTCATTGAGCAGATTGGGAAATCTGTTTTTTGTAGAATCTGCAAAGGGATATTTGTGAGAGATTTGAGGCCTGTGGAGAAAAAGGAAATTTCCTCACATAAAATTTAGACAGGAGTTTTCTGAGAAATTTCTTTTTGATGTGTGCATTCATCTCACAGAATTGAACCATTCTATTGATTGAGCAGTTTTGAAACAGTCTTTTCGTGGAATCTGCAACAGGATATTTGTGACCACTTTGTAGACTGTGGTGAAAAAGGAAATATCCTCACAGAAAAACTAGACAGAAGCTTTTTGAAAAACTTTTCTGTGATGTGTGCATTCATCTCACAGAGTTGAACCTTTCTTTTGATTGAGCACTTTAGAAAGAGTCTTTTTGTAAAACCTGCAAAGGGACATTTTAGCCCTTTTAAGGTCTATGGTGAAAAAGGAAATATTTTCACATAAGAATTAGGCAGAAGCTTTATGAGAAACTTAGTTGTGATGTGTGAATTCATCTCATAGGGTTGAACATTTCTTTTGATTGGGCAGTTTGGAAACAGTCTTTATGTAGAATCCTCAGAGGGATATTCGTGAGCACTTTGAGGCCTATGTTAAAAAAGGAAACATCTTCACATAGAAACTAGACAAAAGCTTTCCTAGAAACTTCTTTAAGATGTGTGCATTCATCTCAGAGTTTAACTTTTCTTTTGAATGAGCAGTTTGGAAACAGTCTTTTGTACAATCTGCAAAGGAATATTTGTGAGCAGTTTGAGGCCTATGGTGAAAAAGGAAACATCTTCACATTAAAACTAGACAGAAGCTTTCTGAGAAATTCCTTTGTTATATGTGCATTCATCTCACAGAGTTGAATCTTTCTTTTGATTTAGCAGTTTGGAAACAGTCTTTTTGTAGAATCTGCAGTGGGATACTTGTGAGCACTTTTAACCCCATGGTGAAAAAGGAAATATCTTCACATAAATATTAGACAGAAACGTTTTGAGAAACTTCTTTGTGATGTGTGCATACATCACACAGAATTGAATGTTTCTTTGGATTGAGCAGTTTGGAAACAGTCTTTTTATAGAATCTGCAAAGGATATTTCTGACCCCTTTGTAGCCTATGGTGAAAAGAAAATAACTTCATGTAAAAACTATACAAAAGGTTTCTGGAAATCTGCTCTGGGAAATGTGCATTCATCTCACAGATGTAAAAGTTTCTTTTCACTGAGCAGATTGGAAACTCTGTTCTTCTATTATCTGCAAAGCGATATTTGTTAGCACTTTGAGACATATGGTAAAAAAGGAAATATCTTCACATAAAAACTAGACAGAAGCTGTCTGAGAAACTTCTTTGTTTTAAGTGCCTTCATCTCACAGAGTTGAACCTGACTTTTCAATGAGCAGTTGGGAAACAGTCTTTTTGTAGAATCTGCAAAGTGATACTTGTGAGCCCTTTGAGGTTTATGGTGAAAAGGAAAATATCTTCACATAAAAACTAGACAGAAACTTTCTCAGAAACTTCTCTGTGAAGTGTACATTCATCTCACAGAGTTGAACATTTTGTTTGATTGAGCAGTTTGGAAAAACTCTTTTTGTAGAATCTCCAAAGGGATATTTGTGATTCCTTTCAGGAATATGGTGAAAAAGAAAAATCTTCACATAAAAACTAGACAGAAGGTTTCTGAGGAACCGCTTTCTGATTTCTGCATTCATCATACAGATGTAAACGTTTCTTTTCATTGAGCAGATTGGAAAATCTGTTCTTGTAGAATCTGCAATGTGATACTTTTGAGCCCTTTGGGGCTTATGGTGAAAAAGGAAGTATCTTCACATGAAAACTAGACAGAAGATTTCTGAGAAACTGCATTGTGACGTGTGCATTCATCTCATAGAGTTAAACGTTTTATTTCACTGAGCAGATTGGAAACTCTGCTCTTGTAGATTCTGCAAGGGATATTTGTGAGCACTTTGGGGTCTATGATAAAAAAAGAAATATCCTCATATAAAAATTAGACAGAAGCATTCTGATAAACTTCTTTGTGATGTGTGCATTCACCTAACAGAGTTGCACCATTCTTTTGATTAAGCAGTTTGGAAACCGTGTTTTCGTGGAATCTGCAAAGGGATATTTGTGAGCAGATTGAGGGCTATTGTGAAAAAGGAAATATCCTCACATAAAAACTACACAGGAGCTTCCTGAGAAACTTCTTTGTGATGTGTGCATTCATCTCACAGAGCTGAACTTCTCTTTTGATGGAGCAGTTTGGAAACAGTCTTTTTGTAGAAACTGCAATGGGATGTTTGTGAGCCCTTTGAGTCCTATGGTGAAAAACGATATATCTTCACAATAAAACTAGACAGAAGCTTTCTAAGAAACTTCTTTGTAGTATGTGCATTCATCTCACAGAGAGAAAGGATTCTCTTCATTTAGCAGATTGGACACTCTTTTCTTGTAGAATATACAAAGGGATATTTCTGGGCGTTTTGAGGCCTATGGTTAAAAAGTATATCTTCACAAAGAAACTAGAAAGGAGGTTTCTGAGAAACTTCGTTGAGATATGAGCAATCAACTCACGGAGTTGAACCTTTCTTTTGATTGAGCAGTTTGGAAACAGTGTTTTTGTAGAATTTGCAACGGATAATATGAGCGATTTGAAGCCTATGGTGAAAAAGGAAATATCTTCACATTGAAACTAGACAGAAGCTTTTGGAGAAACTTCTTTGTGATATGCACATTCATCTCACAGAGTTGAACCTTTCCTTTGATTGGGCAGTTTCGAAACTGTCGTTTTGTGGAATCTGCAAAGGGATACTTGAGAGCACTTTAGGGACTATGGTGAAAAAGGAAATATGTTCACATAAAAATTAGACAGATGCTTTCTGAGAAACTTCTTTGTGATGTATGCATTCACCTCCAAGAGTTGAACCTTTATTTTGATTGAGCAGTTTGGAAACAGTCTTTTTGGAGAATCTGCAAAGGGATATTTGTGAGATGTTTGAGGCCTATGGTGAAAAAGGAAATATCTTCACATAACCACTAGCCCGAAGCTTTCTGAGAAACTTCTTTGTGATGTGTGCATTCATCTCAAGGAGGTAAAGTTTGTTTTCATTGATCAGGTTGGAAACTGTGTTCTTGTAGAATCTGTAATGGGATATTTCTGAACACTTTGAGGCCTATGGTGAAAAAGCAAATATCTTTACATAAAAACCAGACAGAAGATTTCTGAGAAACTTCTTTGTGATGTGTGCATTCATCTCACAAAGTTTATCATTTCTTTTGATTGAGCAGTTTGGAAACAGTCTTTTTGTAGAATCTGCAAAGGGATATTTGTTAGCCCTCTGATGCCTATGGTGAAAAGGAAATAACTTCCAATAAAAACTAGAAAGAATTATTCTGAGAAACTGCTTAGTGATGTGCACATTCAGCTCACAGAGGTAAATATTTCTTTTCATTGAGCAGATTGGAAACTCTGTTCTTCTGTAATCTGCAAAAGGATATTTGTGATCACTTTGAGGCATATGGTTAACAAGGAAATATCTTCACATAAAAACTAGACAGAAGCATTCTTAGAAACTTCTCTGTGATGTGTACATTCATCTCACAGAGTTGAACCTTTCTTTTGATAGAGCAGTTTAGAAACAGTATTTTTGTAGAATCTGCAAGGGGATATTTTTGATCCCTTTTAAGGTCTATGTTGTAAAAGGAAATATCTTCACATCAGAATTACACAGAATGTTTCTGAGAAACATCTTTGTGATGTGTGCATTCATCTCACAGAGTTAAATATTTATTTTGATTGAGAATTTTGGAAACAGTCTTTTTGTAAAATCTGCAGAGGGATATTTGTGAGCGCTTTGAGGCCTATGTTGAAAAAGGAAACATCTTGATATAGAAACTATACAGAAGCTTTCCTAGCAACTTCTTTGTGATGTGTGAATTCATCTCACAGAGTTGAACCTTTCTTTTGATTGAGCAGTTTGCAAACAGTCTTTTGTAGAATCAGCAAAGGGATATTTGTGAGAGCTTTTTGGCCTATGGTGAAAAAGGAAATATCTTCACATTGAAACTAGTCTGAAGCTTTCTGAGAAACTTCTTTTTTATATGTGCATTTATCTCACAGAGTTGAAACATTCTTTTAATTGAGCAGTTTGGAAACAGTCCTTATTTAGAATCTGCAAAGGGATATTTCTTAGCCCTTTCAGGACTATGGTGAAAAAGGATATATACTCACATAACTACTAGCCAGAAGCTTTCTGAGAAACTTCTTTGTGATGTGTGCATTCATCTCACAGAGGAAAGTTTTCTTTTAATTCAGCACATTGGAAACTCTGTTCTTGGAGAATCTGCAAAGGGATATTTTTGAGCCCTTTGAGGCCTATGGTGAAAAAGGAAATATCTTCACATAAAAACTAGACAGAAGCCTTCTGAGAAACTTCTTTGTGATGTGTGCCTTCATCTCACAGAGTTTTACCTTTGTTTTGATTAAGCCCTTTGGAAAGAGTCTTTTTGTAGAATCTGCAGTGGGATATTTGTGATATTTTATAGAATCTGCAGTGGGATATTTGTGAGTGTTTTTAGGCCTATGGCGAAAAAGGAAATATCCTCACATAAAAATTAGACAGAACATTTCTAAGAAACTTCTTTGTGATGTGTGCATTCATCTGACAGATTTGACCCTTTCTTTTGATTGAGTAGTTTGGAAACAGTCTTTTTGTATAATATGAAAGGGATATCTGTGAGCCTTTTGAGGCCAATGGTGAAAAATGAAATATATTCAAATTAAAACTAGGAAGAAGCTTTCTGAGAAACTTCTTTGTGATGTGGGCCTTATCTCAGAGAGTTGAATCTTTCTTTGGATTGAGCAGTTTGGAAAAAGACATTTTGTAGAATCTGCAAATGGATATTTGGAGCACTTTGAGGCCTGTGGTGAAAAACGAAATAGCTTCAAATAAAAACTAGACGGAAGCTTTCCAACAAACTGCTCTGTGATTTGTGATGTGTGCATTCACCTCACAGGGTTGAAACTTTCTTTTGATTTACCAGTTTGGAAATGGTTCTTTTGTAAAATCTCCAAAGGGATATTTGTGAGCAGTTTGAGGCCTGTGGTGAAAAAGGCAATATCATCCCATAAAAACTAGACAGAACGTTTCTGAGAAACTACTTTGTGATGTGTGATTTCATCTCACAGAATTGAACCTTTCTTTTGACAGAGCAGTTTGGAAAAAGGCTTTTTGTAGATTCTGCAAAGGGATATTTGTGAGCCCTTTGAGGCCTATGGTGAAAAAGGAGATATCTTCACATAAAAACTAGACAGGAATTTTCTGAGAATATACTTTGGGATGTTTTCATTCATCTCACAGAGTTGAACCGTTCTTTTGATTGAGCAGTTTGGAAGCAGTCGTTTTGTAGAAACTGCAAAGGGATATTAGTGATCCATTGGAGGCCTATGGTGAAAAACGAAATAACTTCACATAAAAACTACAAAGAACATTTCTAAGAAACTTCTTTCTGATGTGTGCATTCATCTCACAGAGGTAGACGCTTCTTTTCATTGAGCAGATTGCAAACTCTGTTCTTGGAGAATCTGCACAGGGATATTTGTGAGTGCTTTGAGGCCTAAGGTGAAAAAGGAAATACCTTCACATAAAAAGTATACTGAAGGTTTCTGAGAAACTACTTTGTGATGTGTGCATTCATCTCTCAAACTTGAACCTTTCTTTTAATTGAGCTATTTGGAAACAGTGTTTTTGTAGAATCTGCAAAGGGATATTTTTGAGCCCTTTGAGGCCTATGGTGAAAGAGGAAATATCTTCACATAAAAACTAGACAGAAGCTGTCTGAGAAACTTCTTTGTGAGGTGTGCATTCATCTCACCGAGATGAAAGTTAATTTTTATTGAGCAGTTTGGAAACAGTATTTTTGTAGAATCTGGAAATGGATATGTGGAGTACTTTGAGGGCCATGGTGTTGAAGGAAATACATTCACATAAAAACTAGAGAGAAGCTTTTAGAGAAACTTCTCTGTGATATGTGCATTCATCTCACCAAGTTGAAACTTTCTTTTGATTGAGCAGTTTGGAAACAGTCTTTTTGTAGAATCCGCAAAGGGATATTTTTGAGTGCTTTGAGACCTACGGTTAAAAAGGAAATATCTTCACATAAAAATTAGACAGAAGCTTTCTGAGGAATTTCTTTGTGATGTGTGCATTCATCTCACAGAATTGAACCTTTCTTTTGATGGAGCAGTTTGGGAAAAGTCATTTTGTAGAATCTGCAAACGGATACTTGTGAGCTTTTGGAGGACTATGGTGAAAAAGGATATATATTCACATAAAAAGTAGACAGAAGGTTTCTCAGAAACTGATTGGTGATGTGTGCATTCATCTCACAGAAGTAAATCCTTCTTTTCATTGAGCAGATTGGAAACTCTTTTCTTGTAGAATCTGCAAAGGGATACTTTTGAGCACTTTGAGGCCTATGGTGAAAAAGGAAATATCTTCACATGAAAATTAGACAGAAGCATTCTGAGTCACTTCTTTGTGATGTGTGCTTTCATCTCACAGAAATGAACCTTTCTTTTGATTGAAAAGTTTGTAAACAGTCTTTTTGCAGAATCTGTAAAGGGATATTTTTGAGTCCTCTGATGCCTATGCTGAAAAAGGACATATCTTCACATTCAAACTAGACAAAAGCTTTCTTAGAAACTTATTTGTGATGTGTGCATTCTTCTCACAGAGATCAACCTTTCTTTTGATTGAGCAGTTTGGAAACAGTCTTTTTTGTAGAATCTGAAAGGGGATATATGTGAGCGTTTTCAGTCCTATGGTGAAAAAAGACATATCTTCACATAAAAACTAGACAGAAGCTTTTTCAGAAACTTCTCTGTGATGTTTGCATTCATCTCACAGAGGTGAATCTTTCCTTTGATTGAGCAGTTTGGAAACACTCTTTTTGTGGAATCTCCAAAGGACTATTTGTGAGAGGTTTGAGGCCTATGGGGAAAAGGAAATATCTTCAAGTGAAAACTAGACAGATGCTTTGTGAGAAACTTCTTTGTGATGTGTCTATTCGTCTCACAGAGTTGAAACTTTCTTTCATTGAACAGTTTGGAAATAGTCTTTTATATTATCTGTCAAGGGATATTTGGAGCACTTTGAAGACTACAATAAAAAAGGAAATATCTTCACATAAAATCTAGACAGTCCTTGCCCATGCCTATGTCCTGAATGGTGATGCCTAGGTTTTTTTCTAGGGTTTTTATGATTTTAGGTCTAACCTTTAAGTCTTTAATCCATCTTGAATTAATTTTTGTATAAGGTGTAAGGAAGGGATCCAGTTTCAGCTTTTTACATATGGCTAGGCTGTTTTCCCAGCACCGTTTATTAAATAGGGAATCCTTTCCCCATTGCTTGTTTTTCTCAGGTTTGTCAAAAATCAGATAGTTGTAGATATGCGGCGTTATTTCTGAGGGCTCTGTTCTGTTCCATTGATCTATATCTCTGTTTTGGTACCAATACCATGCTGTTTTGGTTACTGTAGCCTTGTAGCATAGTTTCAAGTCAGGTAGCGTGGTGCCTCCAGCTTTGTTCTTTTGGCTTAGGATTGATGTGGCGATGTGGGCTCTTTTGGTTCCATATGAACTTTAAAGTAGTTTTTTCCAAATCTGTGAAGAAAGTCATTGGTAGCCTGATGAGGATGGCATTGAATCTGTAAATTACCTTGGGCAGTATGGCCATTTTCACAATATTGATCCTTCCTACCCATGAGCATGGAATGTTCTTCCATTTGTTTGTACCCTCTTTTATTTCACTGAGCAGTGGTTTATAGTTCTCCTTGAAGAGGTCCTTCACGTCCCTTGTAAGTTGGATTCCTAAGTATTTTGTTCTCTTTGAAGCAATTGTGAATGGGAGTACACTCATGATTTAGCTCTCTGTTTGTCTGTTATTGGTGTAGAAGAATGCTTGTGATTCTTGTACATTGATTTTGTATCCTGAGACTTTACTGAAGTTGCTTATCAGGTTAAGGAGATTTGGGGCTGAAACGATGGCGGTTTTCTAGATATACAGTCATGTCATCTGCAAACAGGGACAATTTGACTTCCTTTTTTTCTAATTGAATACCCTTTATTTCCTTCCCCTGCTTAATTGCCCTGGCCAGAACTTCCAACACTATGTTGAATAGGAGTGGTGAGGGAGGGCATCCCTGTCTTGTGCCAGTTTTCAAAGGGAATGCTTCCAGTTTTTGCCCATTTGGTATGATATTGGCTGTGGGCTTGTCATAGATAGCTCTTATTATTTTGAGATACGTCCCATCAATACCTAATTGATTGAGAGTTTTTAGCATGAAGCATTGTTGAATTTTGTCAGAGGACTTTTCTGTATCTATTGAGATAATCACGTGGTTTTTGTCTTTGGTTCTGTTTATATACTGGATTACATTTATTGATTTGCGTATATTGAACCAGCCTTGCATCCCAGGGATGAAGCCCGCTTGATCATGGTGGATAAGCTTTTTGATGTGCTGCTGGATTCGGTTTGCCAGTATTTTATTGAGGATTTTTGCATCAATGTTCATCAAGGATATTGGTCTAAAATTCTCTTTTTTGGTTGCGTCTCTTCCTGGCTTTGGTATCAGGATGATGCTGGCCTCATAAAATGAGTTAGGTAGGATTCCCTCTTTTTCTATTGATTGGAATAGTTTCAGAAGGAATGGTACCAGTTCCTCCTTGTACCTCTGGTAGAATTCAGCTGTGAATCCATCTCGTCTTGGACTCTTTGGTTGGTAAGCTATTGATTATTGCCACAATTTCAGAGCCTGTTATTGGTCTATTCAGAGATTCAACTTCTTCCTTGTTTAGTCTTGGGAGGGTGTTTGTGTCGAGGAATTTATCCATTTCTTCTAGATTTTCTAGTTTATTTGCACAGAGGTGTTTGTAGTATTCTCTTATGGTAGTTTGTATTTCTGTTGGATCAGTGGTGATATCCCCTTTATCATTTTTTCTTGAATCTATTTGATTCTTCTCTCTTTTCTTCTGTATTAGTCTTGCTAGCGGTCTATCAATTTTGCTGATCCTTTCAAAAAACCAGCTCCTGGATTCATTAATTTTTGAAGGGTTTTTTTGTGTCTCTATTTCCTTCAGTTTTGCTCTGATTTCAGTTATTTCTTGCCTTCTGCTAGCTTTTGAATGTTTTTGCTCTTGATTTTCTAGTTATTTTAATTGTGATGTTAGGGTGTCAATTTTAACAACAGGTGCTGGAGAGGATGTGGAGAAATAGGAATACTTTTGCACTGTTGGTGGGACTGTAAACTAGTTCAACCATTGTGGAAGTCAGTGTGGTGATTCCTCAGGGATCTAGAACTAGAAATACCATTTGACCCAGCCATCCCATTACTGGGTATATACCCAAAGGATTATAAATCATGCTGCTATAAAGACCCATGCACACATATTTTTATTATGACACTATTCACAATAGCAAAGACTTGGAACCAATGCAAATGTCCAACAATGATAGATTGGATTAAGAAAACGTGTCACATATACACCATGGGATACTATGCATCCATAAAAAATGATGAGTTCATGTCCTTTGTAGGGACATGGATGAAATTAGAAATCATCTTTCTCAGTAAACTATCACAAGAGCAATAAAAACAAACACTGCATATCCTCACTCATAGGAGGGAATTGAACAATGAGAACACAAGGACACAGGAAGGAGAACATCACATTCTGGGGACTGTTGTGGGGTGTGGGGATGGGGGAGGGATAGCATTAGGAGATATACCTAATGCTAAATGACGAGTTAATCGGTGCAGCACACCATCATGGCACAAGTAATCATATGTGACTAACCTGCACATTGTGCACATGTACCCCAAAACAAAGTATAATAAAAAAATAAAAAAAAGAAAATAAAATTTAGACAAAAGCTTTCTGAGAAGCTTCTTTCTGATATGCATTCTTCTTACAGAGTTGTAGTTTTTCTTTGAGTGAGCAGTTTGGAAATATTCTTTTTGTAGTATCCTCAAGGGAATATTTTTGAGCACTCTGAGGCCTATGCTGAAAAAGGAAATATCTTCACGTAAAAACTAGACAAAAGCATTCTGAGAAACTTCTTGGTGATGTGTGCTTTCATCTCACAGAGTTGATACTCTCTTTTGATTGAGCAGTTTGAAAACAGTCTTTTTTGTAGAATCTGCAAATGGATAGTGGGAACGCTTTGGGGCCTATGGTGAACAAGGAAATATCTTCACATAAAAACCAGACAGAATCTTTCTGAGGAGCTTTTTTGGGATTTGTCCAATCATTGCACAGAGTTGAAGCTTTCTTTTGATTGAGCAGTTTGGAAACAGTCTTTTTGTAGTATGTGCAAGAGTATATTGGTGAGCAGTTTGTGGCCTATAGTGAAAAAGGAAATAAATTCACATAAAAACTACACAGAAGCTTTTTGAGAAAATTCTTTGTGATGTGTGCTTTCATCTCACAGATGAAACATTCTTTTTATTGAGCATTATGGAAACAGACTTTTTGTAGAATCTGCAAAGGGATATTTGGAGCGCTTTGAGGCCTATTGTGAAAAAGGAAATATCTTCAAATAAAAACTAGACAGAAACTTTCTGAGACACTACTTTTTGATGTGTGCTTTCATCTAACAGAGTTTAACCTTTTTTTTGATTGAACGATTTGGAAAGGGTCTTTTTGTAGAATATGCCAAGGGATATTTTAAGGTCTTTGGGGCCTATGTTTAAAAACGATATATCTTCACATAAAAACTGGACAGATGCTTTGTGAGAAACTTTTTGTGATGTGTCCATTAATCTCAAAGAGCTGAACTTTTCTTTTCGTTGAGCAGTTTGGAAATAGTCTTTTTGTGTACTCTTCCAAGGGATATTTGCTGTGCTTTGAAGTCTATGGTGAAAAAGGAAATATCTTCACCTAAACTCTAGACAGAAGATTTCTGAGAAACTTGTTTCTGATGTGTATTCTTCTCATAGAGATGTACTTTTTCTTTGATTGAGCAGTGTGGAAATAGTCTTTTTGTAGAATCTGCAAAGGGATATTTTTGAGCACTCTGAGGCCTATGGTGAAAAAGGAAATATCTTCACATAAAAAATAGAAAGAAGCTTTCTGAGAAACGTCTTTGGGATTTGTGCATTCATCTCACAGAGTTGAGCATTTCTTTTGATTGAACAGTTTGAAAGGGTGTTTTTGTAGCATCTCTAAAGAGATATTTGTAAGCGATTGGAAGACTAAGTTGAAAAAGGAAATATCTTCACATAAAAACGAGGCAGAAGCATTTTGAGAAAGGTGTTTTTGATGTGTGCATTCATCTCACACATTTGAAACTTTCTTTTGCTTCAGGAGTTTGGCAACAGTCTTTCTCCGGAATCTGCAAAGGGATATTTGTGAACACTTTGAGGCCTATGGTGAAAAACGAAATATCTTCCCATAAAAACTGTACAGGAGCATTTTGATAAACCTTTTTCTGATGTGTGCATTCATCTCACAGAGGTGAACCTTTCTTTTGATTGAGCAGTTTGGGAGCAGTCTTTTTGTATCATCTGGAAAGGGATATTTGTGAGCCATATTTGGCCTATGGTGAAAAAGGAAACAACTTCAAATAAAATCTAGACAGAAGCTTTCTGAGACACTACTTTGTGACGTGTGCTTACATCTCACAGAGTTGAATCTTTCTTTTGATTGAACAGTTTGGAAACAGTATTTTTGTAGAATCTGTCAAGGGATATTTGGAGGGCTTTGGGGCCTATGGTTAAAAAGGAAATATCTTCACATAAAAACTAGACAGAAGTTTTGTCAGAAATTTATTTGTGATGTGTCCATTCACCTCTCAGAGTTGAACTTTTCTTTTGATTGAGCAGTTTGTAAATAGTCTTTTGTATGATATGCCAAGGGATAGTTGGAGTGCTTTGAAGTCAATGGTGAAAAAGGAAATATCTTCATATAAAATCTACACAGAAGCTTTCTGAGAAACTTCTTTCTGATCTGCATTCTTCTCATAGAGTTGAACTTTTCCTTTGATTGAGCAGTTTAGAAATATTCTTTTTGTAGAATCCTCAAAGGCATATTTTTGAGCACTTTGAGTCCTATGGTGAAAAAGGAAATATCTTTACATAAAAACTAGACAGAAGCTCTCTGAGAGAGCTCTTTGGGATGTGTGCATTCATCCCACAGAGTTGAACCTGTCCTTTGATCAGTTTGGAAATAGTATTTTTGTAGAATCTGCAAAGGGATATTTGTGAGCCCTTTGAGGCCTGTGGTGAAAAAGGAAATATCTTCAAATAAAAACTAGACAAAAGCTTTCCGAGAAACTTCTTCTTGACGTGTGCTTTCGTTTCACAGAGTTGAAACTTTCTTTTGATTGAGCAGTGTGAAAACAGTCTTTTTGCAGAATCTGCAAGTGGATAGTGAGAATGCTTTGGGATCTATGGTGAAAAAGGAAATATCTTCATATAAAACCCAGACAGAAGCTTTCTGAGAGGCTTCTTTGGGATGTGCCCATTCATTTCACAGAGTCGAAGCTTGCTTTTGATTGAGCAGTTTAGAAACAGTCTTTTTGTAGAATCTGCAAGGGTGTATATGTGAGCGATTTGAGTCCTATGGTGAAAAAGGAAATATCTTCACATAAAAACTAGACAGAAGCTTTTTCAGAAACTTCTTTGTGATATTTGCATTCATCTCACAGAGTTGAACCTTTCCTTTGATTGAGCACTTTGGAACATTCTTTGTGTAGAATCTCCAAAGGAATATTTGTGAGAGGTTTGAGGCCTATGGGGAAAAGGAAATATCTTCAAATGAAAACTAGACAGAAGCTTTCTGAGTAACTGCTTTGTGACATGTGCATTCATCTCAGAGAGTTGAACCTTTCTTTTTTTTGAGTAGTTTGGAAAGAGTCTTTTTGTAGAATCTGTACAGGGATATTTGTGAGTGCTTGGAAGCCTATGGTAAAAAAGGAAATATCTTCACATAAAAATTAGACAGAAGCATTCTGAGAAACATCTTTTTGATGTGTAAATTCATTTCACAGAGTTCAACCTTTCTTTTGATTCAGGAGTTTGGAAACAGTCTTTCTGTAGAATCTGCAAAAGAATATTTGTGAGTGCTTTGAGGCCTACAGTGAAAAAGGAAATATCTTCATATAAAAGGTAGACAGAAGCCTTCTGATAAACTTGTTTGTGATCTGGGCATTTATCTCAGACAGATGAAACTTTCTTTTGAATGAGCCTAAGTTGAAAAAGGAAATATCTTCAAATTAAAACTAGATAAAAGCATTCTGAGACACTACTTTGTGACGTGTGCTTTCATCTCACAGAGTTGAACCTTTATTTTGATTGAACGGTTTTTAAACGTCTTTTTTGTATTGTCTGCAAAGGGATATTTGGAGTGCTTTTGGGCCTTTGGTGGAAAAGAAAATATCTTCACATAAAAACGAGACAGAACCTTTCTGAGAAAGTTGTTTTCGATGTGTCCATTCATCTCACAGTGTTGAAACTTTCCTTTGATCGAGCAGTGTGGGAACAGTCTTTTTGTAGTATCTGCAAAAGGGTATTTGGAGCAGTTTAGGCCTATGTTGAAAAAGGTAATACATTTACATAAAAACTAGACAAAAGCTTTCTGAGAAACTTCTTTGTGATGTGTGCATTCATCCCACAGAGTTGAACCTAGCTTTTTATTGAGCAATTTGGAAACAGTCTTTTTGTAGAATCTGCAGAGGGATATTTGGAGCACTTTGAGGCATATGGTGAAAAAGGAAATATCCTCAAATAAAAACTAGGCAGAACCTTTCTCAGAAACTACTTTGCAATGTGTGCATTCATCTCACAGAGTTGAACCTTTCTTTTGATTGAGCAGTGTGGAAGCAGACTTTTTGTAAAATCTGCAAAGCAATATTTGTGGGAGGTTTGAGGCCTATGGAGAAAAAGCAAATATCTTCACATAAAATCTGAATCAGAATGCTTCAGATAGAAGCATTCTGAGAAACTTGTTTGTGACAGTTTCTTTCATCTCACAGAGTTGAACCTTTGTTTTGATTGAGTAGTTTGGATACAGTCCTTTTATAGAGTCTGTAACGGGATATTTGTGAACCCTTTGCGGCCTGTGGTGAAAAAGGAAATACCTTCAGATGAAAACTAGACAGAAGCTTTCTGAGAAACTTCGTTGTAATGTGTGCATTCATCTCAAACAGCTGAAACTTTCTTTTGATTTGGGCAGTTTGGAAATAGTCTTTTTGTAGAATCTGCAAAGGGCTGTTTCTGAGCCCTTTGTGGCCTACGGTGAAAAAGGAAATATCTTCACATAAAAACTAGACAGAAGCTTTTTCAGAAACTTTTTTTGTGATTTTTGCATTCATGTCACAGAGTTGAAACTTTCTTTTGATTGAGCAGTTTGGAAACCGTCTTTTTGTAGGATCGGCAAAGGGAAATTTGTGAGCACTTTGAAGCCTATGGTGATAAAGGAAATATATTCACATGAAGAGTAGACAGAACTTTTCTGAGAAACTTCTTTGTGATGTGTGCATTCATCTCACAGAGTTGAACCTTTCTTTTGATTGAGAAGTTGGGAAACAGTCTTTTTGTGGAATATGTAAAGGGATAATTGTGAGCCCTTTGAGGTATATGGTGAAAAAGGAAATATCTTCAAATAAAAACTAGACAGAAGATTTCTGAGAAACTTCTTTGTGATGCTTGCATTCATCTCCCCGAGTTGAAACATTCTTCTCATTGAGCAGTTTGGAATCAGTCCTTTTGTGGAATCTGCAGATGGACATTTGGAGCGCTTTGAGGCCTATGGTGAAAAACGATATATCTTCACATAAAAACTAGACAGAAGCTTTCTGAGAACCTTCTTTGTGATGTGTGCATTCATCTCACAGTGTCGAACCTTTCTTTTGACTGAGGAGTTTGGAAACAGTCTTTTTGTAGAACCTCCCAAGTTATATTTGTGAGTGGATTGTGGCCTATGGGAAAAAGGAAATATCTTCACATAAAAACTAGACAGAAGCATTTTCAGAAACTTCTTTGCAATGTGTGCATTCATCTCACAGGGCTTTCTTTTGATTGAACAGTTTAGAAACAGTCTTTTTGTATTATCTGCCAAGCAATATGTGGAGTGTTTTGATAATATCTTTATGGAAAATGTAATATCTTTATGGAAAAATTAGAGAGAGGCTTTCTGAGAAACGTCTTTCTGATGTGTGCATTCATCTCTCAGAGCTGAGACTTTCTTTTATTGAGCAGTTTGGATACATTCTTTTTGGAGATTCTGCAAAGGGATATTCCTGAGCACCTTGAGTCCTGTGGTGAAAAAGAAAATATCTTCACATAAAAACTAGACAGAAGCTTTCTGAGAAACTTCTTTTTGAAATGTGCATTCATCTCACAGAATTGAACCTTGTTTTTGATTGAGCAGTTTGGAAACACTCTTTTTGTAGAATCTACAAAGGGATATTTGTAGTGCTTTGAGGACTATGGTGAAAAAGGAAATATCTTCACTTAAAAACTAGACAGAATTTTTCTGAGAAACTTTGTGAAGTGTGCCATCATCTCTCAGAGTTGAACCTTTCTTCTGATTGAGCAGTTTGCAAATAGTCTTTTTGTAGAATCTGCTAGGGGATGATTGTTAGAGGTTTGAGGCCTATGGTTGAAATGGAAATATCTTCACATAAAAACTAGACAGAAGCTTTCTGAGAAACTTTTTTGTAATGTGCACTTTGATCTCACAGACTTGAACCTTTCTTTTGATTGAGCAGTTTGGAAACAGCCTTTTTGTGGAATCCACAAAGGGATATTTGTGAGCCCTTGTAGTTCTATGGTGAAAAAGGATATATGTTCACATAAAAACTAGGCAGAACGTTTCTGAGAAACTGCTTTGTGTTGTGTAAATTCTTCAGACAGAGGTAAACGTTCCTTTTCATTGATCAGATTGGGAACCCTGTTTTTATGTAATCTGCAAAGGGATTTGTGATAAATTTCAGGCCTGTGGTGATAAAGGAAATATCTTCAAATGAAAACTAGACAGAACGTTTCTGAGAAACTTCTTTGGGATGTGTGCACTCATCTCACAGAGTTGAGCATTTCTTTGATTGAGCAGTTTGGACACAGTCTTTCTGTAGGATCAGAAAAGGTATGTTTGTGAGCTGTTTGAGGACTATGGTGAAAAAGGAAATATCTTCACATAAAAATTAGACACAAGGTTTCTGAGAAACCGATTTCTGCTGTGTGCATTCATCTCACATTAGAGTAGAATGGAACCTCTGTTCCTGTAGAATCTGTGAGGTGATATTTGTGAGCACTTTGAGGCCTATCATCAAAAAGGAAATATCTTCACATAAAAACTAGACAGATGGTTTCTGAGAAACTTCTTTGTGAAGGGTGCATTCATGTCACAGTGTTGAACCTTTGTTTTGAATAAGCAGTTTGGAAAGAGTGTTTTTGTAGAATCTGCAAAGTGATCATTCTGAGCCCTTTTGAGGCCTATGGTGCAAAAGGAAATAACTTCACATTAAAACTAGACATAAGTTTCTGAGAAAATTCTCTGTGATGTGTTCATTCATCTCACAATGTTGAACTTTTCTTTTGATCGAGCAGTTTGGGAAAAGACTTTTTGTAGAAATTGCAAAGGAATATTTGTGACCGCTTTGAGACTATGTTGAAAATGGAAATATCGTCACATAAAAACGAGACAGAGGCTGTCTGAGAAACTTCCTTGTGATGTGTGCATTCATCTCTCAGAGTTGAATCTTTCTTTTGATTGAACAGTTTGATAACAGTCTTTTTTCACAATCTGCAAAGGGATATTTGTGAGCACTTTGAGGTCTATAGTGAAAATGAAAATATCTTCACATAAAAATTAGATAGAAGCTGTTTGAGAAACTTCTTTGTGATGTGTGCATTCATCTCACAGAGATGAAACTTTCTTTTTATTGAGCAGTTTGGGACCATTCTTTTAGAATCTTAAAAGGAATACTTTTGAGTACTTTGCAGCCTATGTTGAAAACGGAAATATCTTCACATAAAAACGAAACGGAAGCATTCTGAGAACATTCTTTGTGATGTGTGCATTCATCTCTCAGAGTTGAACCTTTCTTTTGATTGAACAGTTTTGTAACAGTCTTTCTGTAGAATCCGAAAAGCGATATTTGTGCAGTTTGAGGCCCATGGTGAAATAAGAAATATCCTCAAATAAAAACTAGGCAGAAGATTTCTGAGAAAATTATTTGTGATGCGTGCAATCATCTCACAGAGTTGAACCTGTCTTTTGGTTGTGCAGTTTGGAGACAGTTTTTTCTTGGTTCTACAAACGGATCTTTTTGAGTGCTTGAAGGCCTATGCTGAAATATGAAGTATAATAATATAAAAACTAGGTGGAAGATTTCTGAAGAATTTCCTTGTGATGTGTGCATTCATCTCACAGAGATAAACGTTTCTTTTCCTTGAGCTGATTGGAGACTCTGTTCTTGTAGAAGCTTCAAAGGAATATTTTTGAGCTCTTTGAAGCCTATGTTGAAAACGGAAGTATCTTCACATAAAAACAGGACAGAAGCTTTCAAAGAAAAGTCTTTGTGATGTGGGCACTCATCTCAGAGGTTTGAACCTTTCTTTTGAATGAGCAGTTTGGAAAGAGTCTTTGTGTAGAATCTGCAAAGAGATATTTGTGAGCCCTTTGAGGCCTATGGTGAAAAACGAAATATCTTTACATAAAAACTAGACAGATTTCTGAGAAACATGTTTTTGAAGTACACATTCATCTCAGAGAGTTGAACCTTTCTTTTGATTGAGTAATTTGGGAACATTATCTTTGTAGAATCTGTAAAGGCATATTTTTGATCTCTTTCAGGATGATGGTGAAAAGGAAATATCTTCACATGAAAACTAGACAGAATGTTTCTGAGAAACTGCATTGTGATGTGTGCATTCATCTCACAGTGATGCATGGTTCTTTTCATTGAGCAGTTTCAAAAAAGTGTTTTTGTAGAATCTGCAAAGGGATATTTGAGGGCTGTTGGAGACGTATGTTGAAAAAGGAAATATCTTCACATAAAAACTACACAGAACCTTTATGAGAAACTTCTTTTTGATGTGTGCATTCATCTCACAGAGCTGAACATCTGTTTTGATTGAGCAGTTTGGAAACAGTCTTTGGTAGAATCTGCAAAGGGATATTTGTGAGCTCTTTGAGGCCTCTGGTAAAAAAGGAAATATCTTTACATGCAAACTAGACAGAAGCTTTCTGAGAAACTTCTTTGTTACATGTGCATTCGTTTGACAGAAGTAAAGGAATCTCTTCATTGAGCAGATTGAAAACTCTCTTCTTGTAGAATCTGCAAAGGGATATTTGTGAGCGGTTAGAGGCCTGTGGTTAAAAAGTTATATCTTCACATGGAAACTAGAAAGATGGTTTCTCAGAAACTTCTTTGTGTTGTGGGCATTCATCTCACAGAGTTGAGCCTTTGTTTTGATTGAGCAGTTTCAAAACAGTGTTTTTTTGCAATCTGCAATAGATATTTTTGAGCAGTTTGAAGCCTATGGTGAAAAAGGAAATATCTTCTCATAAAAACTAGACGGAATCTTTCAGAGAAACTGCTTTGTGATATATGCATTGATCTCACAGAGATGAACTTTTCTTTTGATTAAGCAGTTTCAAAACTGTCTTTTTGTAGAATCTGTTAATGGATACTTGTGAGCACTTTGAGGCATATGGTGAAAACGGAAATATCTTCATATTAAAATGAGACAGAAGCTTTCTGAGAAACTTCTTTGTGATGTGTGCATTCATCTCACTGAGCTGAACCTCTCTTTGGATTGATTAGTTTGTAAACAGTCTTTTTTTAGAATCTGCAAAGGGATGTTTGAGAGCGGTTCTGTGTCTATGGTGAAAAAGGAAATATCTTCACAAAAAAACTAGACAGAAGCTTTTTGAGAAACTGCTCATAACGTATGCATTCATCTCACAGAGTTTAAATCTTCTTTTGATTAAGCAGTTTGCAAGTAGTCTTTTTGTGGAATCTGCACAGGGATATTTGTGAGCGGTTTCAGGGCTATGGTGAAAAAGGAAATAGCTTCACATAAAAACTAGATAGAAGCTTTCTGAGAAACTTCCATGCGATGTGTTCATTCTCCTTACAGAGTTGAACCTCTCTTTTGATTGAGCAGTTTGGAAACAGTCTTTTTGTAGAATCTGCAAAGGGATATTTGTGAGACCTTTGTGACATATGGTGAAAAAGTAAATATCTTCACATAAACACCAGACAGAAGGTTTCTGAGAAACTGCTTTGTGATGTGTGCATTCATCTGTCAGAGTTAAAGTCTTTTTTTCATTGAGCAGATTGGGAAGTCTGTTCTTGTAGAATCTACAAAGGGATACTTGTCAGCACTTTGAGGCTCATGGTTAAAAAGGAAATTTCTTCATATAAAAACTGTACAGAATATTTCTGAGAAACTTCTTTGTAATGTGTGTATTCATCTCAGAGAGTTAAAACATTCTTTTGATTGAGAAGTTTGGAAACCGTCTTTTTGTATAACCTGCAAAGGGATATTTGTGAGTAGATTGAGGTCTTTGGTGAAAAAGGGAATATATTCACATAAAAAATAGACAGAAGCTTTCTGAGATACTTCTTTGTGCTGTGTGCATTCATCTCATAGAGATGAATCTTACTTTCAATTGAGCAGTTTGGAAGCAGTCTTTTTGTAGAATCTGCAAAGGGATATTTCTGAGCCCTTTGAGGTCTGTGTTGAAAAACGAAATACCTTCACATAAAACCTGGACAGAATCTTTCTGAGAAACTTCTTTGTGATGCATGCATTCACGTCACAGATTTGAAATTTCTTTTGATTGAGCAGTTTGGAACCAGTTTTTTTTAGAGTCTGCAAAGGGATATTTGTTGGCCTTTTCAGTAGTATGGTGAAAAAGGAAATAGCCTAATAAAAAAACTAGACAGAAGGTTTCCAAGAAGCTGCTTTGTGATGTGTAGATTCATCCCAGATAGGTAAAAGTTTCTTTTCATTGAGCGGATTGGAAACTCTCTTGTTGTACAATCAGCAAACGGATATTTGTGAGCCCTTTGAGGCCTATGGTGAAAAAGGAAATGTCTTCACATAAAAAGTAGACAGAAGCTTTCTGAGAAACTGTATTTTTACTTGTGCATTCATCTCACAGAGTTGATCCTTTCTTTTGATTGAGCAGTTTGGAAACAGTCTTTTTGTAAACTCTGCAAAGGGATATTTGTGAGCCCTTTGATGCCTTTGGGGAAAAAGGAAATGTCCTCACATAAAAATTAGACAGAACTTTCTGAGAAACTTATTTGTGATGTGTGTATTCAACTCACAGAGTTGAATGTTCCCTTTGATAGAGCAGTTTTGAAACACCCTTTTAGTACAATCTGCAAGTGGATATTTGGAGTGCTTTGAGGCCTATTCTGGAAAAGGAAATATCTTCACATAAAAACTAGACAGAAGAATTCTCATAAACTTCTCTGTGCTTTGTGCATTCAACACACAGATTTGAACCTTCCTTTTGATAGAACAGTTTTGAAACACTCTTTTTGTAGAATCTGCAAGTGGATATCTGGAGGGCTTTGAGGCCTGTGCTGGAAAAGGAAATATCTTCACATAAAGACTAGAAAGCAGCATTCTAAGAAACTTCTTTGTGATGTGTGCATTCAACTCACAGAAGTGAACATTCCTTTTCATAGAGCAGTTTGGAAACAGTCTTTTTGTAGAATCTGAAAATGGACACTTGGAGCACTTTGAGACCTATGGTGAAAAAGGAAATATCTTCACATAAAAACTAGACAGAAGATTTCTGATAAACTTCTTTGTTATATGTGCATTAATCCCAGGGACTTGAACCTTTCTTTTGGTTAAGTAGTTTGGATACAGTCTTTTTGTAGAATCTGCAAAGGGATATTTCTGAGCAGTTTGACGCTTATGGTTGATAAAGGAAATATCTTCACATAAGAACTAGACAAAAGCTTTCTGAAAAACTTTGTGATGTGACCAGTCAGCTCACAGGGATGAACTTTTCTTTTGATTGATCAGTTTGGAAACCATCTTTTTGTAGAAACTCCAAAGAGATATTTGTGAGCCCTTTGAGGTCTGTGGTGAAAAAGGAAATATCTTCACATAAAAATTAGACAGAAGCTTTCTGAGAACATTCTTGGTGCTATGTGCATTCATCTCACAGAGTTGAAGCTTTCTTTCGATTTAGCAGTTTGGAAAAAGTCTTTTTTACAATGTGTAAATGGATATTTGTAAGCCCTTTGATGCCTATGGTGAAAAAGGAAATATCATCACGTAAAAACTAGAAAGAAGCTTTCTGAGAAACTTCTTTGTGATGTGTGCTTCCATCTCATAGACTTAAATCTTTAGATTGAGCAGTTTAGAAAATGCCTTTTTGTAGAATCTGCAAGGGGACATTTTTGAGCTGAAGAGGCCTATGGTGAAAAAGGAAATATCCTCACATAAAAACTAGACATAAACTTTCTGAGAAACTCCTTTGTGATGTGTGTTTTCATCTCACAGAGGTAAACGTTTCTTTTCATTGAGCAGATTGGTTACTGTTCTCATAGAGTCTGCAATGGGCATATTTGAGTGCTTTGAGGCCTATGGTGAAAAAGGAAATATCTCCAAATAAAAAGTAGATAGAAGCTTTCTGAGAAACTTCTTTTGATGGGTGCATTCAACTCACAGAGCTGAACCTCACTTTTGATTGAGCAGTTTGGAAACAGTCTTTCTGTAGAATCCACAAAGTGATATTTGTGAGCAGTTTGAGGCCTATGGTGAAAAAGGAAATATCCTCACATAAAAACTAGACAGAAGCTTTCTGAAAACTTCTTTGTGCTGTGTGCATTCATCTCACAGAATTGACCCTTTCTTTTGATTCAGCATTATGGAAACAGTCTTCTTGTGGAATCTGCAAATGGATATTTTGAGCACTTTGAGGCCTATTGTGAAAAAGGGAATAACTTCACATAAAAAATAGACAGAAGCTTTCTGTGAAACTGCTTTGTGATGTGTAGATTCATCTCATGGAGTTGAACCTTTCTTTTGATTGAGCACTTTGGAAACAGTCTTTTCATAGATTCTGCAAAGGGATATTTTTGAGCCCTTTCAAGCCTATGGTGAAAAAGGAAATATCTTCAAATAAAATCTAGACAGAAGCTTCGTCGGAAACTGCTTTGTGATGTGTCCATTCATCTCACAGACTTGAAACTTTCTTCTGATTGAGCATTTTGGAAACGGTCTTTTTGTAGAATCTGCAAAGGGATATTTTTGAGTGCTTTGAGGCCTTTGGTGAAAAAGGAAATATCTTCACATAAAAACTAGACGGAAGTTTTCTGAGAAAGTTCTTTTGGTGTATGCATTCATCTCACAGAGTTGAACCTGTCTTTTGAGAGAGCAGTTTGTAAACAGTATTTTTGTAGAATCTGCAAAGGGATATTTTTGATCCCTTTGAGGCCTAAGGCGAAAAATGAAATAGCTTCAAAAAAAACTAGATGGAAGCTTTCTAACAAACTTCTTTGTGATGTGTGATTTCAGCTCACAGAGTTTACACTTAGTTTTGATGGAGCAGTTTGGAAATAGTCTTTTTGTAAAATATGGAAAGGGATATATGTCATTGGATTGAGGCCTAAGGTGTAAAAGGAAATAACTTCACATAAAAACTAGACAGAAGATTTCTGAGAAACTCCTTTGTGATGTATGCATTCATCTCAGAGACTTGATCCTTTCTTTTGATTGAGCAGTATAGAAACAGACTTTTTGAAGAATCTGCAAAGGGATATTAGTGAGCGGTTTGAGGCCTATGGTGTAAAAGGATATATCTTCACATAAAAACTAGACAGAAGCTTTCTGAGAAACTTCCTTGTTATGTGTGCATTCATCTCACAGAGTTGAACCTTACTTTTGATTGGACAGTTCAGAAACAGTCTTTTTGTAGTATCTCCCAAGAGATATTTGGAGCACTTTGAGGCCTATAGAGAAAAAGGAAATATCTTCACATAAAAACTAGATAGAAGCTTTGTGAAAAACTTCCCTGTGATGTGTGCATTCATCTCACACTATTGAACCTTTCTTTTGATTGAGAAGTTTGGAAACAGTCTTTTTGTAGAATCTGGAAATGGATATTTGTATCGGTTTGAGGCCTATGGTTAATAAGGAAATATCTTCACATAAAAACTACACAGAAGTTTTCTGAGAAAACTGTGAAGTGTCCTTTCATCTCACACATTTGAACATTTCCTGTGATTGAGCAGTTTGGAAACAGTCTTTTTGAGGATCTGCAAAGGGATGTTTGTGAGTCGTTTGAGGCCTATGGTGAAAAAGGAAATATCTTCACATTAAAATTAGACAGAAGGTTTCTGAGAAACTTCTTGTGATGTGTGTGTTCATCTCACAGAGTTAAACATTTCTTTTGATTGAGCAGTTTTGAAACAGTCTTTTTGTTGAATCTGTCAAGAGATATTTGGAGTGCTTTGAGGCCTATGGTGAAAAAGGAAATATCTTCACATGAAAACTAGACAGAAGCTTTCTGAGAAACTTCTATGTGATGTATGCATTCATCTCACAGAGTTGAACCTTTCTTTTGATTGAGCAGTTTGGAAACAGTCTTTTTGTAGAATTGGCAAAGGGATATTTGGAGTGTTTTGAGACGTATGGTGGAAAAGGAAATATCTTCACGTAAAAAGCAGACCAAAGTTTTCTGAGAACTTCTTTATGATATGTGCATTAATCTCACAGAGTTGAACATTTCTTTTGATTGAGCAGTTCGGAAACAGTCTTTTTGTGGAATCTGTAAAGGGATATATGTGAGACCTTTCTGGCCTGTGGTGAAAAATGAAATATCTTCACAGCAAACTAGACAAAAGCTTTCAGAGAAACTTCTTTATTATGTGTGCTTTCATCTCATAGAGTTGAACCTTCCTTTTCATTGAGCAGTTTGGAGACAGTCTTTTTGTAGAATCTTCCAAGTGATATTTGGATGGCTTTCAGGCCTATAATGAAAAAGAAATTATTGTCACATAAAAACTAGTCAGAAGCTTTCTGAGAAATTATTTTGTGAAGTGTGCATTCATCCCACAGATTTGAAACTTTCTGTTCATTGAGCAGTTTGGAAACAGTCTTTTTGAGGAATCTGCAAAGGGGTGTTTGTGAGCCCTTTGAGGCCTGCAGTAAAAAAGGAAACATCTTCACATAAAAACTAGACAGAAGCTTTCTGAGAAACTTCCTTGTCATCTTGCATTCACCTCACCCTGATGAACCCTTCTTCTGATTGAGCAGTTTTGAAACAGTCTTATTGTAGGATCTGCAAAGGGATATTTTAGAGCAGTTTGTGGCCTAGAGTGAAAAAGGAAATAGCTTCACATAAAAACCAGACAGAAGCTTTTTGAGTAGCTTTTTTGCGATGTGTGTTTTTCTCTCACAGAGTTGAAAACTTCTTTTGATGGAGCAGTTTGGAAACAGTCTTTTTGTAGTATCTGCCAAGGGATATTTGGAACACTTTGTGGCCTATGGTGAAAAAGGAAATATCTTCACACAAAAACTACACAGAAGCATTCTGAGAAACTTCTTTGTGATGTGTGGACTCATCTCACAGAACTGAACCTTTCTTTTGACTGAGCAGTTTGGAAGCAGTCTTTTTTGGAATCTGCAAAAGGATAATTTGAGCGGTTGGAGGCCTATGTTGAAAAAGGAAATATCTTCATCACATAAAAATTAGACAGAAGCTTTCTGAGAAACTTCTTTTTGATGTGTCCATTAATCTCACAGAGTTGAACCTTTCCTTTGAGCAGTTTGGAAGCAGACTTTTTGAAGACTCTGCAAAGGGATATTGGTGAGCGTTTTGAGGCCTATGTTGAAAAAGGATATATCTTCACATAAAAACCACACTGAAGTTTTCTGAGAAACTTCCCTGTTCTCTCTGCATTATCTCACAGAGTTGAAACTTTCTTTTGATTGAGCAGTTTGGAAACAGTCTTTTTGTAGTATCTCCCAAGTGATACTTGGAGTGCTTTGAGGCCTACAGTGAAAAAGGAAATAGCTTCACATAAAAACTAGGCAGAAACTTTCTGAGAAACATCTTTGTGACATGGGCATTCATCTCACGTACGTGAAACTTTCCTTTGATTGAGCAGTTTTTAAACAGTCTTTTTATAGAATCTGTAAAGGGATATACATGAGCTGTTTGAGGTCTGTGGTGAATAGGATATATCTTCACATCAAAACTAGACAGAAGCTATCTGAGAAACTTCTTTGTGATGTGTGCATTCATCTCACAGAGTTAAACCTTTCTTTGTTTGAACAGTATGGAAACAGTCTTTTTGCAGAATCTGCAAATGAATACTTGGAGCGCATTGAGTCCTATGGCGAAAAAGGAATCATCTTCACATAAAAACTAGACAGAAGCTTTGTGAACAACTTCTTTGTGATGTGTGCATTCATCTCAAAGAGTTGAACCTTTCTTTTGGCTGAACCATTTGGAAACCGTGTTTTTGTGGAATCTGCAAAGGGATGTGTGGAGCACTTTCAGGCTTATGGTGAAAAAGGAAATATCTTCACATAAAACCTGGACAGAAGCTTTCTGAGAAACTTCTTTGTGATGTGTCCATTCATCTCACACAGTTGAACCTTTCCTTTGATTGAGCAGTTTGGAAACAGTCTTTTTGAAAGATCTGCAAAGAGATATTTGTGAGTGGTTTGAGGCCTATGATAAAAAGGAAATATCTTCACATTAAAACTAGATAGAAGCTTTTTGATAAACTATTTTGTGATGTGTGCATTCATCTCACAGTGTTTAACCCCTCTTTTGATTGAGCAGTTTGGAAACAGTCTTTTTGTAGAATCTGCAAAGGGATATTTCGAGTGCTTTTATGTCTTTGGTGGAAAAGGAAATTTCTTCACTTAAATACAAGATGGAAGTTTTCTGATAAACTTCTTTATGATGTGGACATTCGATCCACAGAGTTGAACCTTTCATTTCATTGAAAAGTTTGGAAACAGTATTTTTGTGAAATCTGCAAAGGGATATTTGAAGTGCTTTGAGTCCTATGGTGGAAAAAGAAATATCGTCACATAAAAACTAGACAGAAGCATTCTGAGAAACTCCTGTGTGATGTGTGCATTCATCTCATGGTATTGTACTTTCCATTTGATTGAGCAGTTTGGAAACAGTCGTTTTGTAGAATCTGTAAAGTGATATATGTGAGACGTTTGTGTTCTGCAGTGAAAAATGTGATATCTTCACACCAAACGAGACAGAAGCTCTCTGGGAAACTTCTTTATGACATGTGCATTCATCTCACAGAGTTGAAGCTTCCTTTTCATTGAGCAGTTTGGAAACAGTCTTTATGTAGAATCTGTCAAGTGATATTTTGATAGCTTTTAGGCCTATGGTGTAGAAGAAATATCATCATGTAAAAACTAGTCAGACACTTTCTGAGAAACTTCTTTGTGATGTATGTATTCATCTCACAGATTTGGACCTAATTTTCATTGAGCACTTTTTAAATCATCTTTTTGCAGAATCTGTAAAGGGATATATGTGAGCCCTTTGAGGTCTACAGTGGAAAGGACATATCTTCACATAAAAACTAGACAGAAGCATTCTGAGAAACTTCTTTGTGATGTGTGCATTCATCTCACAGAATTGAACCTTTCTTTTGATTGAGCAGTTTGGAAACAGTCTTTATGTAGAATCTGCAGAGGGATATTTGGGAGTGCATTGAGGCCTTTGGTGAAAAGGGAAATATCTTCACATAAAAACTAGAAAGAAGCTTTCTGAGAAACTGCTTAGTGATGTGTGCATTCATCTCATAGGAAAAAACGTATCTTTTCATTGAGCAGATTGGAAACTGTTCTTCTAGAATCGGCAAAGGGATATTTGTGAGCTCTTTGAGCCCTATGGTGAAAAAGGAAATGTCTTCACATAAAAACTCTAAAGAAGATTTCTGAGAAAATTCTTTGTGGTGTGTGCATTCGTCTCACAGAGTTGAACCATTCTTTTGATTCAGCAGTTTGGAAACAGTCTTTTTGTAGAATCCACCAAAGGATATTTCAGAGCACATTGAGGCCTGGGGTGAAAAAGGATATATCTTCACATAAAAACAAGAACAAAGCTTTCTGTGAAACTGCTGTGTTGAGTGCATTCATCTCACAGAGGTAAACATTTCGTTTCATTGAGCAGTTTGTACACTCTCTTCTTCTAGAGTCTCCAAAGGGATATTTGTGAGTGCTTTGAGGCCTATGGTGAAAAACGAAATATCATCAGATAAAAACTATAAAGAAGAGTTCTGAGAAACTGCTTTGTAATGTGTGCATTTACCTCACAGAAGTAAACGTTTCTTTTCATTAAGGAGTTTGGAAACTATCCTTCTAGAATCGGCAAGGAGATATTTGTGAGTGCTTTGAGGCCTATGGTGAAAAACGAAATATCATCAGATAAAAGCTATAAAGAAGATTTCTGAGAAACTTCTTCATAATGCGTGCATTCATCTCAAAGAGTTGAACCTTTCTTTTCATTGAACAGCATGGAAACAGTCTTTTTGTAGAATCTGCAATGTGATGTTCGTGAAGGCATTGAGGCTTATGGTGAAAAATGAAATATCTTCACATAAAAACTAGATATATGCTTTCTGAGAAACTTCCTTGTGATTTGCCCATTCATCTCACAGAGTTGAACATTTCTTTACATTGCGCAGTTTGGAAGCAGTCTTTTTGTAGGATCTGCAAACAGATATTTGTGAACGCTTTGATGCCTATGGTGAAAAAGGAAATATCTTCACATAAAAACTAGACAGAAGCTTTCTCAGAAACCTCTTTGTGATATGTGCATTCATCTCACAGAGTTTAAACTATCTTTTGATTGAGCACTTTGGAAAGAGTCTTTTTATAGAATCTACAAAGAGATATTTTTGAGTGGTTTGAGGCCTGTGGTGAAAAAGGAAATATCCACAAATAAAATCTAGACAGAAGCTTTCTGAGAAACTTCTTTGTGATGTGCACATTCATCTCACAGAGTTGAACATTTCTTTTGGTTGAGCAGTTTGGAAACAGTCTATTTATAGATTCTGAAAAGGGATATTTGTGAGTGCTTTGAAGCCTATGGTTAAAAAAGGAAATATCCACAAATGAAATCTAGAAAGAAACTTTCTGAGAAATTTTCTTGTGATGTGTGCATTCACCTCACAGAATTAAACCTTTCTTTTTATTGAGTAGTATGGAAATAGTGTTTTTGTGGAACCTACAAAGTATTATCTGTGAACGCTTTGAGGCTTAGGTGAAAAAGTAAATATCTTCACATAAAAATTAGACAGAAGCTTTATGAGAAACGTCTTTGGGATGAGTACATTCACCTCACAGTGTTGAACCTTTCTTTTTATTGAGCAGTTTGGAAACACTCTTTCTGTAGAATCTTCAAAGAGATATTTATAGGCGGTTTGAGGCATGTGGTGAAAAAGGGAATGTCTTCACATAAAAACTAGACAGAAGCTTTCTGAGAATCTTCTATGTGATGTGTGCATTCATCTCACACAGTTGAACGTTTCTTTTGATTGAGCAGTTTGAAAACAGTCTTTTTGTAGAATCCACAATGGGACATCTGAGAATGCTTTGAGGCCTGTGGTGAAAAAGTAAAAATATTCACATAAAAAGTAGACAGAAATTTTCTGAGAAACTTTGTCATAATGTTTGCATTCATTTCAAAGAGTTTAACATTTTTTTTCATTGAGCAGTTTGGAAACAGTCTTTTTGTTGAATCTGCAAAGGGATATATGTAGGCAGTTTGAGTCTTATGATGAAAAAGGAAATGGCTTCACATAAAAACTAGACAGAAACTTTCTGAGAAACTTCTTTGTGATATGTGCATTCATCTCACAGACTTGAATCATTCTTTTGACTGATCATTTGGGAAACTGCCTTTTTGTAGCATCTGCATAGGGAGATTTGTGAGCCCATTTAGGACTATGGTGAAAAAGAAAATATCTTCACATAGAAACTAGACAGAAGCTGTCTGAGAAACTTATTTTTGATGTGTGCATTCATCACACGAATCTTCCTTTTGATTGTGCAGTTTGGAAATGGTCTTTCTGGAGAATCTGCAAAGGGATATTTGTGAGCGTTTTGAGGTCTATGTTGAGAAAGGAACTATTTTGATATGAAAACTAGACAGAAGCTTTCAGAGAAACTTCTCTATAATCGGTGCATTTTTCTCACAGAATTGAACCCGTCCTTTGACTGAGCAGTTTACAAATGCTCTTTTTTTAGAATCTGCAAAGTGATATTTGTGAAAGATTTGAGGCTTCTGTTGAGAAAGGAAATATCTTCACATAAAAACTAGACAGAAGCTTTCTGAGAAACGTCTTTGGGATGTGTACATTCACCTCATAGAGTTTAATATTTCTCTTGATTGAGCAGTTTGGAAACAGTCTTTTTCTAGAATCTGCAAAGGATATTTATAGACAGTTTGAGGCATGTGCTGAAAAAGGAAATATTTTCACATAAAAGCTAGACAAAAGCTTTCTGAGAAAGTACTTTGTGATGTGTCCATTCATCTCACAGAGTTGAGCCTTTCTTTTGATTGATCATTTGGGAAACAGTCTTTTTGTAAATTCTACAAAGGGATATTTGTGAGTGCTTTGAGGCCTGTGGTGAAAAAGGATATATATTCACATAAAAAGTAAACAGAATATTTCTGAGAAACTTCTTTGTGCTTTGTGCATTCATCTCAGAGAGTTGAACATTTCTTTTGATTGAGCAGTTTGGAAACAGTCTTCTTGTGGAATCTGCAACTGGATATTTGGAGTGCTTTGAGGCCCATGGTGAAAAAGGAAATAACTTCATATAAAAACTAGAGAGAACCATTCTGAAAAACTTCCTTTTGATGTGTGCATTTATCTCACAGAGTTTAAACTTTCTTTTCATTGAGCAGTTTGGAAACCGTGTGTTTGGAGAATCTGCAAAGGGATATTTGTTTGAGGTTTGAGGCCTATCTTGAAAATGGAAATATCCACAAATATAAACTAGACAGAAGCTTTCTAAGAAGCTTCTTTGTGATGTGTGCATTCATCTCAAAGACTTGGAGGTTTCTTTTGATTGAGCAGTTTGGAAACAGTCTTTTTCTAAAATCTGCAAAGAGATATTTGACAGCGGTTTGAGGCCTATGGTGAAAATGGAAATATCCACAAAAGAAATTTAGACAGAAGCATTTTGTGAAACTTTTTTGTGATGTGTGCATTCTTCTCACAGAGTTGACCCGTTCTTTTGATTGAGCAGTTTGGAAAGTGTCTTTTTGCAGAATCTGCAAAGTGATATTTGTGAAGGTTTTGAGACCTATGATGAAAAAAGAAATAGCTTCACATAAAAAGTAGACAGAAGGTTTTTGAGAACCTTCTTTGTGATGTGTGCATTCATCTCACAGATTGATTTGAGGCCCATGGTGAAAAAGGAAATATCTTCACATAAAAACTAGACAGAAACTTTCTGAGAAACTTCTTTGGGATGTGTGCATTCATCTCACAGAGTTGAATATTTGTTTTGATTGAGCATTTTGGAATCCATCTTTTTGTAGCATCTGCATAGGGATATTTGTGAGCCCTTTGAGGCCTACATGAAAAAGGAAATATCTTCATAGAAAAACTAGACACAAGCTTTCTGAGAGACTTCTTTGTGATGTGTGCTTTCATCTCACAGAATTGAACCGTTATTTTGATTGAGCAGTTTGGAAACAGTCTCTTTGTAGAATCTGCAAATGGATATTTGGAGCGCTTTGAGGCCTGTGGTGAAAAGGGAAATATCTTCACATAAAAACTAGACAGAAGCATTCTGAGAAACTTCTTTGTGATGTGTACATTCATCTCACAGTGTTGAACCATTCTTTTGATGGAACAGTTTTGAAATATTCTTTTTTTAGTATCTTCAGTAGGATACTTTTGAGGGTTTTAAGGCCTATGTTGAAAAAGGAAACAACTTCATATAAAAACTAGACAGAAGCATTCTGAAAAATGTCTTCATGATGTGTGCATTCATGTCACAGAATTGAGACTTTCTTTTGATTGAGCAGTTTGGAAACAGTCATTTTATAGAAACTGCAAAGGGATATTTTAGAGCTCTTTGTGGCCTATGGGGAAATAGGAAATATCTTCACATAAAAACTAGACAGAAGCATTCTGAGAAACTTCTTTGTTATGTGTGCATTCATCTCACAGGGTTGAATCTTTCCTTTGTTTGAGAAGTTCTGAAACAATCTTTTTGTAGTATCTGCAGAGGGATATTTATGAGTGGCTTAAGGCGTATGGTGAAAAAGGTAATGTCTTCACATGAAAACTAGACAGGAGTTTTCTGAGAAACTTCTTTGTGATGCATGCATTCATCTCACAGAGTTGAACCATTCTTTTGATTGAGCAGTCTGGAAACCATCTTTTTGTAGAATCTGCAAAGAGATATTTGGGAGCACATTGACACCTATGCTGAAAAATGAAATATCTTCACATAAAAACTACAAAAAAGCTTTCTGAGGAACTGTTTTGTGATGTGTGCATTCATTTCACAGAGTTAAAAGTTTCCTTTCATTGTCAAGTTTTGAAAGTATGCTCTTCTACAATTGGCAAATGATATTTTTGAGCACTTTAAGGCTTATGGTGACAAACGAAATATTTTCACATAAAAACTAGACAGAAGCTCCCTGGGAAAATTCATTGTGATGTGTGAATTCAACTCCCAAAGATGAACCACTCCTTTGATTGAGCAGTTTGGAACAGTCTTTTTGTAGAATCTGCAAAGGGATATTTGGGAGCGCGTTGAGGTCTATGGTGAAAAGAGAAATATATTCACACAAAAACTACAAAGAACTTTTCTTAGAAACTGCTTTGTGATGTGGGAATTCATCTCCAAGAGGTAAAAGTTTCCTTTCAATGGAAAGTATGCTGTTCTATAATCAGCAAGGGGATATTTGTGAGCACTTGAGGCCTATGGTGAAAATGAAATATCTTCACATAAAAACTAGACAGAAGGTTTCTAAGCAACTTCTATATGACGTGTCCATTCATCTTATAGTGTTGAACCATTATTTTTAATTAGCAGTTCGGACACAGCCTTTTTGTAGAATCTGAAAATGGATATTTGGGAGTGCGTGGAGGCGTATGGTGAAAAAGGAAATATCCTCACATAAAAACTATAAAGAAACTGCCTGAGAAACTGCCTTGTGATGAGTGCTTTCATCTGACAGATGTAAAGGTTACATTTCATTGAGCATACTGTAAAAGCTGTTATTCTGTAATTGACAAAGGGATATTTGGGTGCACTTTGAGGAAAATTATGTAAATGGAAATATCTTCACACAAAAAATAGACAACAGATTTCTGGGAAAATTCTTTGTGATGTGTGTATTAAACACAAAAAATTGTAATACTCTTTTGATTGAGCAGTTTGAAACAGTCTTTTTGTAGTATCTGCAAAGGGATATTTTTGAGCGCTTTGAGGCCTGTGGTGAAAAAGGAAATATCTTCACATAAAAACTAGAGAGACGCTTTCTGAGAAACTGCTTTGTGATGGGTGCATTCATCTCACAGGTTTAAAGGTTTCTTTTTATTGAGCACTTTGGAAACTCTGTTCTAGAATTGGCAAAGGGATATTTTTGAGTGCTTTGAGGCCATTGGTGAAAAAGAAAACATCTTCATATAAAAATTAGACAGAATCTTTACGACAAACTTCTTTGTGATGTGTGCATTCATCTCAGAGAGGTGAACCATACTTTGGTTGAGTAGTTTGGGAACAGTCTTTTGTAGAATCTGCAAAGGGATATTTGTGAGCAATTGAGGCCTACAGTGAAAAACGAAATATGTTAACATAAAAACTAGACACAAGGTTTCTGAGAAAGTTCTTTCTGATGTGTGCATTCATCTCACAGTGTTGAATGATCTTTTGATTGAGCAGTTTGGAAGAAGTCTTTCTGTAGAATCTGCAAAGGAATATTTGGGAACCTGTTGAGGCCAATGGTGAAAAAGGAAATATCTTCACATAAAAACTAGACAGAAATTTTTGGAAAAACTTTTTTGTGATGTCTCCATTCACCTCACAGAGATGAACCATTCTTTTGATAGATCAGTTTTGAAACTGTCTTTTTGTAGACTCTGCAAAGGGATATTTTGGAGCATATTGAGGCGTATGGTGAAAAAGTAAATATCTCCCCATGAAAAACTACATAGAAGCTTTCAGAGAAACTTATTTGTGATGTGTGCATTTATCTCACAGAGGTAAAAGTTTCTTTTCATTGAGAAGTTTGGAAACTCTGTTCTTCTAGAATCTGCAAAGGGATATTTGTGAGTGCATTGAGGTTTGTGGTGAAAAAGTAAATGTCTCACCACAAAAACTACAAAGAAGATTTCTGAGAAACTGCTTTGTGATGCGTACCTTTATCTCACTGAGGTAAAAGTTTATTTCCATTGGGCATTTTGGATACTCTGTGTTTCTAAAATCTGCAAGGGGATCTTTGTGAGTGCATTGAGGCCTATGGTGAAAAACGAAATATCTTCATAAAAACTAGAAAGAAGCTTTCTGAGTAACTGTTTTGTGAAGTGCACATTCATCTCACAAAGGTAAACGTTTCTTTTCATTGGGCATTTTGGATACTCTGTGCTTCTAGAATTGGCAAAGGGATACTTGTGAGCATTTTGAGGCCCATGGTGGAAAAGGAAATATCATCACATAAAAACTAGACAGAAGCTTTATGAGAAACTCCTTTGTGTTGTGTGCATTCTTGGCACAGATTTGAACCATTCTTTTGATTCAGCAGTTTGGAAACCGTCTTTTTGTAGAATCTGCAAAGGCATATTTTGGAGTGTGTTAAGTCCCATGCTGTAAAAGGAAATATCTTCACATAAACACTAGAAAGAAGCTTAATGAGATACTTTTTGTTATGTGCACATTCATCTCACAGAGGTAGAGATTTCTTTTCATTGAGTAGTTTTGAAACTCTGTTATTCCAGAATCAGCAAAGGGATATTTGTGAGCACTTTGAGGCCTACGTTGAAAAAGGAAATATCTTCACATAACCAGACAGAAGCTTTCTGGGAAAATTCTTTGTGATGAGTGCAATAATCTCATAAGGTTGAACCATTCTTTTGATTGAGAAGTTTGGAAACAGTCGTTTTGTAGAATCTGCAAAGGGATATGTGGGAACACGTTGAGGCCTATGCTGAAAAATGATATATTTTCACAAAAAAACTAGAAAGAAGGTTTCTGATAATCTAATTTGTGATGTGTGTATTCATCTCACAGAGTTAAGTGTTTCTTTCTAGTGAGCAGTTTAGAAACTCTGTTCTTCTTGAATTGGGAAAAGAATATTTGTGAGCTCTTTGAGGCCTATGGTGAAAAAGGAAATATTTTCATATAGAAACTAGACAGAAGCTTCCAGAGAAACTTCTTGGTGATGTGTGCATTAATATCATGGAGGTGAACCATCCTTTTCATTGATCAGTTTGGAAAGAGTCTTTTTGTAGAATCTGCAAAAGGATATTTGGGAGCACATTGAGGCCTATGGTGAACAAGGAAATATTTTCACATAAAAATTATAAAGAAGTTTTTTGGTAAACTTCTTTGTGATGTGTGCATTCACCTCACAGTAGCAAACATTTCTTTTCATTGAGCATTTTGGAAACCCTTTTCTTCTAGTATCTGCAAACGGATATTTGTGAATGCTTTCAGGCCTATGGTGAAAAAGAAATATCTTCACATAAAAACTCGACAGAAGCTCTCTGAGAATCTTCTTTGTGATGTGTGCATTCATCTCACAGAGTTTAACATTTCTGTTGATGGAGCAGTTTGGAAAGATTCCTTTTGTAGAATCTGCAAAGGGATATTTGTAGGCGGTTTGAGGCTTATGGTGAAAAAGAAAATACCTCACATAAAAACTGGACAGAACTTTTCTGAGAGACTTCTTTGTGATGTGTGCATTCATCTCAGAGAGTTGAACCATTCTTTTGATTGAGTAGTTTGTAAAGAGTCCTTTTTTACAATCTGCAAAGGATACTTGGGACAGTGTTGAGGCCTATTTTGAAAAAGGAAAAAATTACACATAAAGACTAGAAAGATGCTTTCTGAGCAACTGTTTTCTGATGTGTTCTTTCATTTCACAGAGGTAAACATTTCTTTTCACTGAGCCTTTTGGAAACTCTTTTCTTCTAGAATCTGCAAAGGGATATTTGTGAGTGCTTGGAGGCCTATAGTGAAATAGGAAGTATTTTCATATCAAACCTAGAAAGAAACTTTCTGGAAAACTGCTTTGTGATATGTGCATTCATCTCACAGAGGTAAACACTTCTTTTCATTGAGGACGTTGAAAACTCTGCTCTTGTTGAATTGGCAAAGAGATATTTGTGAGTGCTTTCAGGAAAATGGTGAAAAAGGAAATATCTTCACATAAAAAATAGAGACAAGCTTTCCGGGAAAATTCTTCATGATGTGTGCATCACCTCACAGAGATGAAATATTCTTTTGATTGAGCAGTTTGGAAATAATCTTTTTGTAGAATCTGCAAAGGGAAATTTGGGAGCGCATTGAGGCCTATTATGAAAAAGGAAATATCTTCACATGAAAACGAGAAAGAAGCTTTCTGATAAACTGTTTTGTGAAGTGTTCATTCATCTCACAGAGGTTAAAGTTTCTTTTCATTGAGCAGTTTGGAAAATCTGTTCTTATAGAATCTGCAAAGGGATACTTGTGAGTGCTTTGAGGCCTATGGTGAAAAAGGTAGTAACTTCACAGAAAAACTAGACAAAAGCTTTCTGATAAACCTTTTTGTGATGTGTGCATTCATCTCAAAGAGTTGAACCATTCTTTTGGTTGAGCAGTTTGTAGACCATTTTTTCTAGAATCTGCAATGGGATATTTGTGAGCATGTTGAGGTCTATGGTGAAAAATTAAATATCTTAAAATAAAAACTAGAAAGAAGCTTATTCAGAAACTGCACTGTGTTGTGTGCATTCATCTCACAGAGGTAAAAGTTTCTTTTCATTGAGCATGTTTGAAACTCTGTTCTTCTCGTGTCAGCAAAGGAATAGTTGTGAGTGCTTTGAGGCCAATGGTGAAAAATGAAATATCTTCACATGAAAACTGGACAAAAGCTTTCTGAGAAACTACTTTGTGATGTGTGCATTCATCTCACAGAGTTGAAACTTTGTTTTCAATGAGCAGTTTGGGAACAGTCTTTTTGTAGGATTGGCAAAGGGACATTTGTGAGTGCTTTGAGGCCTAAGATAAGCAAGAAAATATCTTCACATAAGAACTAGACAGAAGCATTCTGAGAAACCCCTTTGTGATGTGTGCATTCATCTCACAGAATGGAACTTTTCTTTTGATTGAGCAGTTAGGAAGAAGTATTTTTCTAGAATCTGCAAATGGATATTTGTGAGTGCTTTTTGCCCTGTGGTGAAAAACAAAATATCCAAAAATAAAATCTAGACAGAATGTTTCTGAGAAACTTCTTTGTGATGTGCACATTCATCTTACAGAGTTGAAATTTTCTTTTGGTTGGGCATTTTGGAGACAGTCTTTTTGTAGAATCTGCCAAGAGATATATTTGAACACTTTGAGGCAGATGGTGAAAAATGAAATATCTTCACCTAAAAATTAGACAGAAGATCTCTGAGAAACTACATTGTGATGTGTGCATTCATCTCACAGATTTGAACCTTTCTTTTGAATGAGGAGTTGGAAAACAGTCTTTTTGTTGAATCTGCAAGGGATAATTTCGAGTGGTTTGATGTGTATGGTGAAAAAGGAAATGTCCACAAATAAAATATAGACAGAAGCTCTCTGAGAAACTTCTGTGATGTGTGCATTCATATCACAGAGTTGAAGATTTCTTTTGATTGAGCAGTTTGGATACCATCTTTTTGTAGAATCTGCAAAGTGATATTTGTGAACACTTTGAGGCTTATGGTGAAAAAGGAAATATTTTCACATAAAAATTAGACAGAAGTTTTCTGAGTAACTTCTTTATGATGTGTGCATTCATCTTACAGAGTTGAACTTTGCTTTCATTGAGCAGTTTGGAAACAGTCTTTATGGAGAATCTGCAAAGAGACAATTGTGATAATTTTTTTGCCTATGGTGAAAAAGGAAATGTCTTCACATAAAAACTATACAGAAGCTTTCTGAGAAACTTCTTTGTGATGTGTGCATTCATCACACAGATTTGAAGGTTTCCTTTGATTGAGCAGTTTGGAAACAGTCTTTTTGGAGAACCTGCAAGGGGATATTTTTGAGCTGTTTGCAGCGTATGGAGAGAAAGGAAATATATTCACATAAACACTAGACAGAAGCTTTCTGAAAAACTTCTTTGTGATGTGTACATTCAACTCACAGTGTTGAATCTTTCTTTTTATTGAGCAGTTTGGAAACAGTGTTTTTGTAGAATATGCAAAGGGATATTTTTCCTCCATTTTTGCCCTATGGTGAAAAAGGAAGTGTCTTCCCATAAAAACTAGACAAAACGAATCTCAGAAACTTCTCTGTGATGTGTGCATTCATCTCACAGAGTTGGAACTTTTCTTTGATTTAGAAGGTTGGAAACAGTCTTTTCATAGAATCTGCAAGGGACATTTGTGACTGCTTTGAGACCAATATTGAAAATGGAAATATCTTCACATAAAAACTAGACAGAAGCTTTCTGAAAAACTTCTTTGTCATGTGTGCATTCATCTCATAGAGTTGACCCTTTCTTTTGATTGAGCAGTTTGGAAACGCCTTTTTGTGGTATCTGCAAAGTGATATTTTTGAACGCTTTGAGGCTTACAGTGAAAAAGGAAATACCCTCACATAAAAACTAGACAGAAGCTTTCTGAGAAACTTCCTTGTGATGTGTGCATTCATCCTACAGAGTTGAACCTTTGTTTTGATTGAGCTGTTTGGAAACAGTCATTTGGTAGATTCCACAAAGGGACGTTTGTGATCTCATTGAGGCCTGTGGTGAAAAAGGAAATATCTTCATATAAAAACTAGACAGAAGCTTCCTGAGGAACTTCTTTGTTATGTGTGCATTCATCTCACAGAGTTGAACCTTTGTTTTAATTGAGCATTTTGGAAACACTCTTTTTGTATAATCGGCAAAGGGAAATTTTTCAGTGCTTTGATGCCTATTGTGAAAAAGGAATTATATTCACATAAAAAGTAGATAGAAGTTTTCTGAGAATCTTCTTTGTGATGTGTGCATTCAACTCAAAGAGTTGAAACTTTCTTTTGATTGAGCAGTTTGGAAAAAATCTTTTTGTAGAATCTGCATATTGATATTTGTGGGCCCATTGAGGCCTACGGTGAAAGAGGAAATATCTTCACATAAAAACTAGACTGAAGCTTTCTGAGAAATTTCTTTGTGATGTGTGCATTCACCTCACAGATTTGAATCTTTGTTTTAATTGAGCAGTTTGGAAACATTCTTTTTGCATAATCGGCAAAGGGAAATTTGTCTGCGCTTTGATGCCTATTGTGAAAAAGGAAATAAATTCACATAAAAAGTAGACAGAAGTTTTCTGAGAATCTTCTTTGTGATGAGTGCATTCAACTCAAAGAGTTGTATGTTTCTTTTGATTGAGCAGTTTGGAAACAGTCTTTTTATAGAAACTACAAAGGGATATTTGTGAATGGTTTGAGGCTTATGGTGAAAAATGAAATACCTACTCGATAAAACTAGACAGAGCTTTCTTAGAAACTACTTTGTCATGTGTGAATTCATCTCACAGCGTTGAACCTTTCTTTTGATTGAGAAATTTGGAAACAGTCTTGTTGTAGAATCTGAGTAGGGACATTTATGAGCACTTTGTGACCTATGGTGAAAAAGGAAATACCTTCACATAAAAACTAGACAGAAGCTTTCTGAGAAACTTCTTTTTGATGTGTGCATTCATCTCACAGAGATGAACCCTTGTTTTGATGCAGCAGTTTGAAAACTGTCTTTTTGTAAAATCTGCAAAGGGATATTTGTTAGTGTTTTGAGGCTTATGGGGAAAAAGGAAATATCTTCACATAAAAGCTAGACGGAATCTTTCTGAGAAACTTCTTTTTGATGTGTGCATTCATCACACGGAGTTGAACATTTCTTTTGATTGAGCAGTTTGGATACAGTCTTTTTGGAGAATCTGCAAAGGGATATTTGTGAGAGGTTTGAGGCCCATGGTGACAAAGGAAATATATTCACATAAACACTAGAGAGAAGCTTTCTGAGAAGCTTCTTTGTGAAGTATTCATTCATCTCAGTGAGTTGAACTGTTCTTTTGATTGAGCAATTTGGAAACAGACATTTTTAAGAATCTGCAAAATGATATTTGTGAATGCTTTGAAGCTTAAAGTGAAAAAGAAGAAATATCTTCACATAAAATTTACACAGAAACTTTCTGAGATACTTCTCTGTGATGTGTTCATTTGTCTCACAGTGTTGAACAGTTCTTTTAACTGAGCAGTTTCAAAACAATCTTTTTTTTGAAACTGAAATGTGATATTTGTGAACGCTTTGAGGCTTATAGTGAAAAAGGAAATATCTTCAAATAAAAACAAGATAGAAACTTTCAGAGAAACTTCCTTGTGATATCTGCATTCATCTCAGAGAGTTGAATCTTTCTTTTCATTGGGAAGTTTGGAGACATTCATTTTGTAGAATCTGCAGAGGGATACATGTAGGCAGTTTGAGGCCTATGTTGAAATAGGAAATATCTTCACATAAAAGCATGACAGAAGCTTTCTCAGAAACTTTTTTGTAATGCGTTCATTCATCTCATGGTGTCAAAAAATTCTTTTGATTGAGCAGTTTTGAAACAGTCTGTTTTTAGAAACTGAAATGTGATATATTTAAACACTTTGAAGCTTATGGTGAAAAAGGAAATATCTTCACATAAAAACAAGACAGAATCTTTCTGAGGAACCTCTTAGAGATGTGTGCATTCATCACACAGAGTTGAAAACCTGTTTTGACTGAGCAGTTTGTAAACAGTCTTTTTGTAGAATCTGCAAAGAGATATTTCTGAGATATTTGAGGACTATGGTGAAAAGGAAATACCTTCACATAAAAAATAGAAAGAAGGTTTCTGAGAAACTTCTTTGTGATGTGTGCATTCATCTCACAGAGTTGAACCTTTCTTTTGATTGAGTAGTTTGCAAACACTCTATTCATACAATCTGCAAGTGGATATTAGGAGAGCTTTGAGGCCTATTATGGAAAAGGAAATATCTTCATATAAAAAATACACAGAAGCAGTCTGAGAAACTTCTCTGTGATGTGTGCACTCAAATCACAGAGTTGAACCTTTCTTTTGATTGAGGAGTTTTGAAACACTCTTTTCGTAGAATCTGCAAGTGGATATTTGGAGCTCTTTGAGGCCTACGGAGGAAAAGGAAATATCTTCACATAAAAACTACACGAAGCATTCTCAGAAATTTCTTTGTGATGTGTGCATTCAAATCACAGAGTTGAACCTTTCTCTTGGTTGAGCAGTTTGGAAACACCCTTTTAGTAGAATCTGCAAGCAGATATTTGGAGCGCTTTGAGGCCTATTGTGTAAAAGGAAATATCTTCATATAAAAACTAGATAAAAGCTTTCTCAAAAACTTCTTCGTTATGTGTGCATTCAACTCACAGAATTGAACCTTACTTTTGATAGAGTAGTTGTAAGTCACTCTTTTTGTAGAATCCGCAAGTGGATATTTGGAGGGTTTTGAGGCCTATGCTGGAAAAGGAAACATCTTCACATAAAAGGTAGACAGAAACATTCTCAGAAATTTCTTTCTGATATGTGCATTCAAATTACAGAGTTGAATCTTCCCTTTGATACAACAGTTTTGAAACAATCTTTTTGTAGATTCTGCAAGTGGACATTTGGAGTGCTTTGATGCCTATGCTGGAAAAGGAAACATCTTCAGATAAAAAGCGGACAAACGCATTGTCAGAAATTTCCTTATGATGTGCACATTCAACTCAAAGAGTTGAAACTTCCTTTTGATAGAGCAGATTTGAAACACTCATTTTGTACAATCTGCAAGTGAATATTTGGAGCGCTTTGAGGCCTATCCTGGAAAATGAAATATCATCACATTAAAACAAGACAGAAGCATTCTCAGAAACTAATTTGTGATGTCTGCATTCAACTCACACATTTGAACATTCCTTTTGATAGAGAAGTTTGAAACACTTTTTCTGAAGAATCTGGAAGTGGATATTTGGAGCGCTTTGAGGCCTATGCTGGAAAAGGAAATATCTTCACATAAAAACAAGGCAGAAGAGTTTTCAGAAAGTTCTTAGTGATGTGTGCATTCAACTCACAGATTTGAAGCTTCGTTTAGATAGAGCAGTTTTGTGTTTCAGCATTCTCAGTCATTTCTTTGTGATGTTTGCATTCAACAAACTGAGTTGAACTTCCTTTTTGATAGAGCAGATTTGATATTCACTTTTTGTAGAAACTGCAAGTGGATATTTGGAGCACTTTGAGGCCTATGCTGGAAAAAGGAATATCTTCACATTAAAAATAGACAGAAGCTCTCTCAAAAACTTCTTTGTGATGTGTGCTTTCAACTCACAGAGTTGAACATTCCTTTTAATAGACCAATTTTGAAAAACTCTTTTTGCAGAATCTGCAAGAGTTTCTTTGGAGGTTTTTGAGGCCTATGCTGGAATAGGATATATCTTCACATAAAAACTAGACAGAAGCATTCCCAGAAACTTCATTGTGATGTGAGCATTCAACTCAGAGTTGAAACTCCCTCTTGATAGAGCAGTTTTGAAACAATGTTCGTGTAGGACCTGCAAGTGGATATTTGGAGTGATTTGTGGCCTATGCTGGAAAAGGAAATATCTTCACATAAAATTAACACAGAAGCATTCACAGAAATTTCTTTGTGATGCGTACATTCAACTCACAGGGTTGAATCTTCCTGTTGATAGAGCAGTTTTGAACCACTCTTTTTGTAGTATCTAAAGGTGGATATTTGGAGCGATTTGAGGACAATACTGGAAAAGGGAATATCTTCACATAAAAACTAGACAGAGGAGTTCCCAGAAACTTCTTTGTGATGTGTGCATTCAACTCACAGAGTTGAACTTTCCCTTTGACAGAGCAGGTTTGACGCACTCTGCTTTTGGGATCTGCAAGTGGATATTTGTAGTGGTTTGAGGCCTATGTTGGAAAAGGAAATACCTTCACATAAAAAATAAACAGAATTCCCAGAAACTTCTCTGTGATATGTGCATTCAACTCACAGAAGTGAACCTTCTTTTGATAGAGCAATTCTGAAACACACTTTTTGTGGAATCTGGAAGAGGATATTTGCAGGGCTTTGAGGCCTAATATGGAAAACGAAATATCTTCACATGAAAACTAGACAGACGCATTCTCAGAAACTACGTTGTGATGTGTGCATTCAACTCACAGAGTGGAAACTTCCTTTTGATAGAGCAGTTTTGAAATACTCTTTTTGTAGAATATGCAAATGGATATCTCAAGTGCTTTAAGGCCTGTTTGGAAAAGGAAATAGCTTCACATAAAAACTAGACAGAAGCATTCTCAGAAACTTCTATGTGATGTGTGCTTTCAACTCACAGAGTTGACCGTCCTTTGGATAGAGCAGATTTGAAACACTCTTTTTGCAGAAACTGCAAGTAGATATTTGGAGCGCTTCCAGGTCTATGATGGAAAAGGAAATATTTTCACATGAAAACTAGACAGAAGCATTATCAGAAACTTCTTTGTGATGTGTGCATTCAACTCACAGTTTTGAAACTTTCTTTTGATAGGGCAGTTTGGAAACACTCTTTTTGTACAATCTGCAAGTGGATATTTGGAGCAATTTGAGGCATATGATGGAAAAGGAAATATCTTCACATGAAAACTGCAAAGAAGCATTCTCAGAAACTTCTTTGTGATGTGTGCTTTCAACTCACAGAGTTGAACCTTGCTTTTGACAGAACAGTTTTGAAACACTCTTTTTGTAGAATCTGGAAGTGGATATTTGTAGCGATTTGAGGCCTATGCTGGAAAAGGAAATATCTTCACATAAAAATTACGCAGAAGGATTCTCAGAAACTTCTTTAAGATGCATGCATTCATCTCACAGAGTTGACCTTCCTTTTGATAGATCAGTTTTGAAACACTCTTTTTATAAAGTATGCAAGTGGATATTATGAGCGCTTTGAGGCCTACACTGTAAAGGGAAACATCTTCACATAAAAACTAGACAGAAGCATTCTCAGTAGCTTCTTTGTGATGTGTGCATTCACCTCACAGTGTTGAACCATCCTTTCAATAGAGCAGTTTTGAAACCCTTATTTGTAGAATCTGCAAGTGAATATTTGGAGCACTTTGGGGCCTATGCTGGAAAATGAAATATCTTTATATAAAAAGTAAAAAGAAGCATTCTCAGAAACTTCCTTGTGATGTGTGCATTCAACTCACAGAGTTGAACCTTCCTTTTGACACAGTTGTTTTGAAACACTCTTTTTGTAGAATGTGCCAGTGGATATTTGGAACCCTTTGAGGCCTATGCTGGAAAAGGAAATATCTTCACATAAAAACTGGACAGAAGCATTCTCTGAAATTTCTTTGTGATGTGTGCATTCAACTCAGAGAGTTTAACTTTCCTTTGATAGAGGAGTTTCAAAACCCTCATTTTGTAGTATCTGCAAGAGCACATTCGGAGCAATTAGAGGACTATGCTGGAAAAGGAAATATCTTCACATAAAAATTAAATAGAAGCTTTATCAGAAACTTCTTTGTGATGTTTGCATTCAACTCACAGCGTTGAACCTTCCTTCTGATAGAGTATTTTGTAAACACTCTTTTTGTATTATCTAAGAATGGATAATTGGAGTAATTTGAGGCCTATGCTTGAAGAGGGAATATCTTCACTTGAAAACTCGACAGAAACATTCTCAGAAACTTCTTAGTGATGTGTGATTTGAGCTCACAGTGCTGAAACTTTGTTTTGAGAGAGCAGTCATGAAACACGCATTTTGTAGAATCTGCAAGTGGATATTTGGAGCGATTTGAGGCCTATGCTAGAAAGGGATATACCTTCACATAAACACTAGACAGAAGCAGTGTCAGAAACTATATTGTGGAGTGCACATTCAAGTCACAGAGTTTAACCTTCACTTTGATAGAGCAATTTTAAAACACCCTTTTTGTACAATCTGCAAGTGGATATTTGGAGCGACTTTAGGCCTATGCCAGAAAAGGAAATATATTCACATAAAAAGAAGAGAGAAGGATTCTCAGAAACTTCTTTGTGATATGTGAGTTCATCTCACTGTGTTGAACCTTTCTTTTCATGGAGCCGTTTTGAAACACTCCTTTTGTAGAATCTGCAAGTGGATATTTGGAGAGCTTTGAGGCCTATGCTGGAAAGGAAATATTGTCACAGAAAAACTAGACAGAAGCATTCTCAGAAACTACTTTCTGATGTCTGCATTCAACTCAGAGAGTTTAACTTTCCTTTTGAAAGAGCAGTTTGTAATACTCGTTTTGTAGAATCTGCAAGTACATACTTGGGGTGCTTTGTGACATGTGTTGAAAAAGGAAATATCTTCACAGAAAAAATAGACAGAAGAGTTCTCAGAAACCCCTTCGTGATGTGGGCATTCAACTCAAAGATTTGAACATTCCTTTGGTAGAGCATTTTTGAAACAATCTTTTTGTAGAAACTGCAATTGGATATTTTGAGTGCTTTCAGGCCAGTGATGCAAAATGAAATACCTTCACATAAAAACTAGACAGAAGTATTCTCAGAAACTATACTGCCATGTGTGCATTCAACTCATAGAATTGAACCTTCCTTTTGATAGAGCAGTTTCAAAACACGCTTTTTGCAGAATCTGCAAGTGGATATTTGGAGCAGTTTGAGGTGTGTGTGGGAAAATGAAATATCTTCACGTAAAAACTAGAAAGAAGCCTTCGTAAAAACTACTTTGTAATGTGTGCATTCATCTCAGAGAGTTGAACCTTCCTATTGATAGAGCAGTTTTGAAACACTCTTTTTATAGAATGTGAAAGTAGATATTTGTATCGCTTTGAGGCCTATGGTGGAAAAGTAAATATCTTCAAATAAAAACTAGGCAGAAGCATACTCAGAAACTTCTTCATGCTGTGTGCTTTCAACTCAGAGAGTTGAACCTTCCTTTTGATATAGCAGTTTTGAAACACTCCTTTTGTAGGATCTGCAAGTCGATATTTTGTGTGATTTCAGGTCTATGCTGGAAAAAGAAATAGCTTCACATAAAAACTAGACAGAAGCATTTTCAGAAACTTCCTTGTGATGTGTCCATTCAACTCACAGAGTTTAACTTTCCTTTTGATGGAGCAGTTTTTAAACCCGCTTTTTAAAGAATCTGCAAGTGGATATTTGGAGAGTGTTGAGGCCTATGCTGGAAAAGTAAATATCTTCACATAAAAACTAGACAAAAGCATTCTCAGAAACTTCATTGTGATGTGAGCATTCAACTCACAGAGTTGAAACTCCTTCTTGATAGAGCAGTTTTGAAACTCTGTTCTTGTAGGACCTGCAAGTGGATATTTGGAGTGATTTGTGGCCTATGCTGGAAAAGGAAATATCTTCATATAAAATTTAGACTGAAGCATTCACAGAAATTTCTTTGTGACGTGTACATTCAACTCACAGAGTTGAATCTTCCTTTTGATAGAGCAGTTTTGTAACACTCTTTTTGTAGAATCTGCCAATGGATATTTGGAGCCCTTTGAGGCCTATGCTAGAAAAGGAAATATCTTCACATAAAAACTGGACAGAAGCATTCTCTGAAATTTCTTTGTGATGTGTGCATTCAACTCAGAGAGTTTAACTTTCCTTTGATAGAGGAGTTTCAAAACCCTCATTTTGTAATATCTGCAAGAGCACATTCGGAGCAATTAGAGGACTATGCTGGAAAAGGAAATATCTTCACATAAAAATTAAATAGAAGCTTTATCAGAAACTTCTTTGTGATGTTTGCATTCAACTCACAGAGTTGAACCTTCCTTCTGATAGAGCATTTTGCAAACACTCTTTTTGTAGTGTATAAAAGTGGATAATTGGAGCAATTTGAGGCCTGTGCTTGAAGAGGGAATATCTTCACTTGAAAACTCGACAGAAACATTCTCAGAAACTTCTTAGTGATGTGTGATTTGAACTCAAAGTGCTGAAACTTTCTTTTGAGAGAGCAGTTGTGAAACACGCATTTTGTAGAATCTGCAAGTGGATATTTGGAGCGACTTTAGGCCTGTGCCAGAAAAGGAAATATATTCACATAAAAAGAAGAGAGAAGGATTCTCAGAAACTGCTTTGTGATATGTGAATTCATCTCACTGTGTTGAACATTTCTTTTCATAGAGCCGTTTTGAAACACTCTTTTTGTAGAATCTGCAAGTGGATATTTGGAGAGCTTTGAGGCCTATGCTGGAAAGGAAATATTGTCACAGAAAAACTAGACAGAAGCATTCTCAGAAACTACTTTCTGATGTCTGCATTCAACTCAGAGAATTTAACTTTCCTTTTGAAAAAGCAGTTTCTAATTCTCATTTTGTAGAATCTGCAAGTGCATATTTGGGTGCTTTGTGACATATGTAGAAAAAGGAAATATCTTCACAGAAAAATTAGACAGAAGCCTTCTCAGAAACTCCTTTGTGATGTGGGCATTCAACTCAAAGATTTGAACATTCCTTTGGTAGAGCATTTTTGAAACACTCTTTTTGTGGAAACTGCAATTGGATATTTTGAGCACTTTCAGGCCAGTGCAGCAAAACGAAATACCTTCACATAAAAACTAGACAGAAGTATTCTCAGAAACTATGCTGTCATGTGTGCATTCAACTCATAGAATTGAACCTTCTGGAGCAGTTTCAAAACACGCTTTTTGCAGAATCTGCAAGTGGATATTTGGAGCAGTTTGAGGTGTGTGTGGGAAAATGAAATATCTTCACTTAAAAACAAGAAAGAAGCCTTCGTAGAAACTACTTTGTAATGTGTGCATTCATCTCAGAGAGTTGAACCTTCCTTTTGATATAGAGTTTTGAAACACTCTTTTTATAGAATGTGAAAGTGGATATTTTGATCGCTTTGAGGCCTACGGTGGAAAAGTAAATATCAACAAATAAAAACTCGGCAGAAGCGTACTCAGAAACTTGTTTGTGCTGTGTGCTTTCAACTCAGAGATTTGAACCTTCCTTTTGATATAGCAGTTTTGAAACCCTCTTTTGTAGAATCTGCAAATGGATATTTGGAGCTCTCTTAGGCCTATTATGGAAAAGGATTTATCTTCACATGAAAACTAGACACAAGGATTCCCGGAAACTCCTTTGTGATGAGTGCATTCAACACAAAGAGTTGAACTTTGCTTTCGATAGAGCAGTTTTGAAACTCTATTTTTGTAGTGCCTGCAAGTGGATATTTGGAGCACTTTGAGGCCTGCGATGGAAAAGGAAATATCTTCAAATGAAAACTAGACAGAAGCATTCTCAAAATCTACTTTGTGATGTATGCATTCAACTCACAGAGTTGAAACTTCCATTTGACAGAGCAGTTTTGAAACACTCTTTTTGTAGAATATGCCAGTGTATATTTGGAGCGCTCTGAGGTCCATGCTGGTAAAGGAAATATCTTCACATAAAAACTAGACAGAAGCATTCTCAGAAACTTCTTTGTGATGTGTGCATTCAACTCACAGATTTGAACTTTCCTTTTGAAAGAGCAGATTTGAAACAATCTTTTTGCAAAATCAGCAAGTGGCTATTTAGAGCGCTTTGAGACTTTGGATGGAAACGGAAATATCTTCACATGAAAACTAGACAGAAGCCTTCTCAGAAAGTTCTTGGAGATATGTGCATTCAGCTCAGAGAGTTGAATCTTCCTTTTGATAGAGTAGTTTTGAAATACACTTTTTGTGGAATCTGGCAGTGGATATTTGGAGCGCTTAGAGGCCTACGCTGGAAAAGGAAATATCTTCATATAAAAAATTGACAGAAGAATTTTCTGAAATTTCTTTGTGATTTGTGCATTCAACTTACTGTGTTGAACCTTCCTTTTGATAGAGCAATTTTGAAACACTCTTTTTGCAGAAGCTGCCAGTGGATATTTGTTGCGCCTTGAGGCCTATGATGGAAAAGGATATATTTTCACATGAAAACTAGACGGAAGCATTCTGAGAAACATCTTTGTGATGTGTGCATTCATCTCACAGGGTTGTAGCTTCCTTTTGATAGAGCAGATTTCAAACACTCCTTTTGTAGATTCTGCAAGTAGAAATTTGGAGGTCTTTGAGGACTATACTGGAAAAGGAAATATTTTTACAGAAAAAGTAGTCAGTAGGATTCTCTAAGTTTCTTTGTGATGTGGGCATTCAGCACATGGATTTGAACCTTGTTTTGATAGAGCAGTTTCCAAACAGTCTTTTTTTATTATCTGCAAATGGATATTTCGAGAGCTTTGAGGCCTATGCTAGAAAAGGAAATATCTTCATATAAAAACTAGACAGAAGCTCTCTCAGAAACTTCTTCATGATGTGTGCATTCACCTCCAAGAGTTGAACTTCCTTTTGAAAGAGCAGTTTTGAAACACCCTTTTTGTAGAATCTGCAAGTGGATATTTGGAGTGCTTTGAGGACTATGATGGTAAAAGAAATATCTTCACAGGAAACTACACAGAAGCATTCTCAGAAACTTCTTTGTGATGTGTGCATTCAACTCACAGAGTTGAACCTTGCTTTTCATAAAGCAGTTTTGAAACACTCTTTTTGTAGTATCTGCAATTGGATATTTGTAGAGTTTTGAGGCCTAAGATGGAAAAGGAAATATCTTCACATGAATACTAGAGAGAAGCATTCTCAGAAACTTTTCTGTGCTGTGTGCATTCAAATCTCAAAGTTGAACTTTCCTTTTGATAGAGCAGTTTTGAAACACTGTTTTTGTAGAATCTGCCAGTGAATATTTGGAGCGATTTGAGGCCTATACTGGAAAAGGAAATATTTTCATATAAAAGCTAGACAGAAGCATTCTCAGAAACTTCTCTGTGATGTGTACAGTCAACTAACAGAGTTGAACCTTCCTTTCATAGTGCAGTTTTGAAACACACATTTCGAAAATTCTGGAAGTGGATAATTTGAGTGCTTTGAGGTCTATATTGGAAAAGGAAATATGTTTACATGAAAACTAGTCAGAAGTATTCTCCGAAGTTTTTTTGTGATGTGTGCATTTAACACACAGAGTTGAACCTACCGTTTGATAGAACAGTTTTGAAACACTCTTTTTGTATTATCTGCAAATGGATATTTTGAGAGCTTTGAGGCCTATGCTTAAAAAGAAAATATCTTCACATAAAAACTAGACAGATGCATTCTCAGGAACTTCTTTGTGATGTATGTGTTCACCTCACAGGATTGAAGCTACCTTTTTATACAGCAGATTTAAAACTCTCTTTTTGTAGAATCTGCAAGTGGATGTTTGGAATGCTTTGAGACCTATGATGGAAAAGGAAATACCTTCACATGAAAACTAGACAGAAGCATACTCAGAAACTGCTTTGTCTTGTGTTCATTCAACTCCCAGAGTTCTACCATCCTTTTCATAGAGCAGATTTGAAACACTATTTTTGTAGAATCAGCAAGTGGATACTTGGAGCGCTTTGAAGTCTATGATGGAAAAAGATATACCTTCACATAAAAACTAGACAGAAGCAGTCTCTGAAACTTATTTGTAAAGTGTGCATTCAACTCACAGGGTTGAGCCTTCCTTTTGATAGGGCACGTTTGAAACACTCTTTTTGAAGAATTTGCAATGGATATTTGGATAGCTTTGAGGCCTATGGTAGAAAAGGAAATATCTTCATATAAAAACTAGACAGAAGCATTCTCAGAAACTTTTCTGTGATGTGTGCATTCAGCTCACAGAGTTGAACCTTGCTTTTGATAGAGCAGCTTTGGAAAGCTCTTTTTGTAGTATCTGTAAATGGATATTTGTAGCTATTTGAGGCCTATGATGGAAAAGGAAATATCTTCACATGAAAACTACACAGAAGCATTTTCAGAAACTTCTTTGTGATGTGTGCTTTCAAGCAACAGATTTGAACGTTCCTTTGATAGAGCACTTTTGAAAACCTGTATTTGTAGAATCTGAAAGTAGATATTTGGAGCACTTTGAGGTCTATGATGGAAAAGGAAATATCTTCACATAAAAACTTGACAGAAGGATTCTCAGAAACTTCTTTGTGATGTGTGCATTCAAATCACAGAGTTCAACCTTCTTTTTGATAGAGCAATGTTAAAACACTCTTTTTGTAGAATCTGCAATTGGATATTTAGAGCGTTTTTAGGCCTGTGATGGAAAAGGAAGTATCTTCACATGAAAACTAGACAGAAGCCTTCTCAGAGACTACATTGTGAAGTGTGCATTCATCAAACAGAGTTTAACCTTGCTTTTGATAGGGCAGTTTTGAAACACTCTTTTTGTAGAATTTGCAATTGGATATTTGGAGCGATTTGAGGTTCAGGATGTAAAAGGAAATCTGTTCACATGCAAAATAGACAGAATCCTTCTCAGAAACTTCGTTGTGCTGTGTGCCTTCAACTTACAGAGTTGAAACTTTCTTTTGATAGAGCAGTTTTGAAACACTCTTTTTGTAGGATCTGCAAGTGGATATTTGGAGTGCTTTGTGATCTATGCAGGAAAAGGAAATACCTTCACATAAAAACTTGGCAGAAGCATACTGAGAAACTTCTTTGGGATGTGTGCATTCACCTCACAGAGTTGAAACTTCGGTTTGATAGAGTACTTTTGAAACTCTCTTTTTGTCGTATCTGCAAGTGGATATTATGAGTGCTTCGAGGACTATGCTGGAAAATGAAATATCTTCAGATAAAAACTAAAAAGAAGCATTCTGTGAAACTCCATTGTGATGTGTGTATTCAACTCACAGAGTTGAACCTTCCTTTTGATAGAGCAGGTTTGAGACACACTTTTGTAAATTCTGCAAGTGGATATTTTGAGTGCTTTGAGGACTATGCTGGAAAAGGAAATATCTTAACATAAAAAATAGAAACATTCTCAGAAGTTTCTTTGTGATGAGTGGATTGAACACACAGAGTTCAACTTTCTTTTCAATAGAGCAGTTTTGAAACACTCTTTTTGTAGAATCTGCATGTGGGTATTTGGAATGCTTCGAGGCCTATTTTGGAAACGGAAATACCTTCACATAAAATCTAGATGGAAGCTTTCTCAGAAGTTTCCTTGTGGTGTGTGCATACAACTCATGGAGGTGAACCTTCCTTTTGATAGAGCAGTTTTGAAATACTCTTTTCGTAGTATCTGCAAGTGTATATTTGAGCACTTTAAAGAATGTGCTGTAAAAGGAATTATCTTCTCATAAAAACTAGACTGAAGCATTCCCAGAAACTCCTCTGGGATGTCTGCATTGAACTCACAGAGGTGAACCTTCCTTTGATTGAGCAGTTTATAAACACTCTTTTTGTAGAATCTGCAAGTGGATATTTTAGAGCGCTTTGAGGCCTATGATGTGAAAGGAAATATTTTCACACGAAAAATAGACAGAAGCATTATCAGAAACTACTTGATGATGGGTGCATTTAACTCACAGAGTTGAACCTTCCTTTTGATAGATCAGTTTTGAAACACTCTTTTTGTAGAATCTGCAAGTGGAAATTTGGAGCACTTTGAGGCCTATGCTGGTAAAGGAAATATCTCCACATAAAAACTAGACAGAAGCATTCTCAGAAACTTCTTTGTGACGAGTGCATTCAACTCACTGACTTGAACCTGCCTTTTGAAAGAGCAGTGTTGAAACACTCTTTTTGCAGAATCGGCAAGTGGATATTTGGAGAGCTTTGTGGCCTATGATGGAAAAGGATATATTTTCACATGAAAACTAGACAGAAGCATTCTCAGAAATTTCTTTGTGATGTGTGCCTTCACCTCACCGAGTTTAACTTTCATTTTGATAGAAGAGTTTTGAAACACATTTTTTGTAATATCTGGAAGCAGTTATTTGGAGTGTTTTGTGGACTATGCTGAAAAAGGAAATTTCTTTACATAAAAACTAGTCAGAAGCATGCTCAGAAGTTTCATTGTGATGTGTCCATACAACATGCCATGTTTAACCTCCCGTTTGATAGAGCAGTTTTGAAACACTCTTTTTGTATAATATGGAAATGGATATTTCAAGCACTTTGAGGCCTATGTTGGAAAAGGAAATATCTTCACATAAAAACTAGACAGAATCATTCTCAGAAACTACTTTGTGATGTGCAAATTCAATTCACAGAATTGAACCTTCTTTTTGATAGAGCAGTTTTGAAATTCTCTTTTCGTTGGATTTGCAAGTGGATATTTCGAGCGCTTTGGGGCCTGTGCTGGAAAATCAAGTATCTTCATATAAAAACTAGACAGAAGAATTCTCAGAAACATCTCTGTGACGTGGGAATTCAAATCATACAGTTGAAACTTCCTTTGATAGAGCAGTTTTGATACACTCTTTTTGTAGAATCTGCAAGTGTATACTTGGAGTGCTTTGAGGGCTATGATGTAAAAGGGAATATCTTCACATGAACACTAGACAGAAGCATTCTCAGGAGTTTCTTTGTGATGTGTGCATTCAACACACATAGTTGAACCTTCCTTTTGATAGAGCAGTTTGAAACACTCTTTTTGTCGAATCTGCAAGTGGATATTTGGAGCTCTTTGAAGCCTATGACGGAAAAGGAAATATCTTCACATGAAAAGTACACAGAAGCATTCTCAGAAACTACATTGTGATGTGTGCATTCAACTCACAGAGGTGAACATTGGTTTTGATAGAGAAGTATTGATAAACTCTTTTTGTAGAATCTGCAAGTGGATATTTGGAGTGCTTTGATGCCAAAGATGTAAAAGAAAATATCTTCACATGAAAACTAGACAGAAGCATTCTCAGATGGAAAAGTAACTATCTTCACAGAAAAACCAGACAGAAGCATTCTCCAAAACTTCTTTGTGATTTGCACATTCAACTCACAGAGTTGAAACTTCCTTTTGATAGAGCAGTTTTGAAAAACTCTTTTTGCAGAATCTGCAAGTGGATATTTGGAGGGCTTTGAGGCCAATGATGGAAAAGGATATATTTTCCTATGAAAACTAGACCGAAGCATTCTCAGAAACTTCTTTGTGATGTGTGCATTCACCTCAAAGAGATGAATCTTCGTTTTGATAGAGCAGTTTGGAAACGCACTTTTTGTAAAATCTGCAAGTGTATACTTGGAGTGCTTTGAGGACTATGCTGGCAAAGAAAAAATCTTTAAATAAAAACTAGTCAGAAGCATTCTCAGAAACTTCTTTGTGATGTGTGCATTCAACTCAGAGGCTTGAACCTTCCTTTTGATAGAGCACTTTTGAAACACTCTTTTTGTAGAATCTGAGGGTGGATATTTGGAGTGATTTGAGTCCTATGCTGGAAAAGGAAATATCTTCACAGAAAAACCAGACAGAAGCATTCTCAGAAACTTCTTTGTGATGTGTGCATTCATCACAGAGTTGAACATTCCTTTTCATAGAGCAGTTTTGAAACAGTCAATTTGTAGCATCTTCAAGTGAATATTTGAAGCGTTTTGAGGCCTATTCTGGAAAAAGAAATATCTTTACATAAAAGTTGGATGGAAGCATTGTCAGAAACATCTTTGTAATGTGTGCATTGAACTCACAGATTTGAATCTGCCTTTTGATAGAGGAGTTTTGAAACACACATTTTGCAGAATCTGCAAATGGATATTTGGAAAGATTTGAGGCCTCCAAAGGAAAAGGAAATATCTTTACATAAAAACTAGACGGAAGAATTCTCAGAAATTTCTTTGTGGTGTAAGAATTCAACTCAGAGACTTGAAAGTTCCTTTTGAAGAGCAGTTTTGAAACACTCTTTTTGTAGAAATCTGCAAGTGGATATTTGGTGAGCTTTGAGGCCTATACTGGAAAGGGAAATATCTTCACATAAAAACTAGAGAGAATCATTCTCAGAAACTTTTCTGTGGTGTGTGCATTCAAATCACTGAGTTAAACCTTCTTTTTCATAGAGCAGTTTTGAAACACTCTTTTTGTAGAATCTGTAAGCAGATATTTGGAGCATTTTGAGGCCAAAGGTAGAAAAGTTAATATCTTCACATGAAAACTATGGAGAAGTATTCTCAGAAACTTCTTTGTGATGTGTGCATTGAATGCACAGAGTTGAGCCTTCCTTTTGATAGAGTAGTTTTGATCCACTGTTTTTGTAGGATCTGCAAGTGGATATTTAGAGCGCTTTGAGGCCTATGCTGGAAAATGAAATATCTTCACATAAAAACTAGACAAAAGCATTCTCTGAAACTTCTTTGTGATGTGTGCATTCAACTCACAGAGTTGAACCTCCCTTTTTATAGAGCAGTATTGAGACACTCTTTTTGTGGAATCAACAAGGGGATATTTGGAGCGCTTTGAGTCCTATGCTGGAAAATGAAATATCTTCACATAAAAACTAGACAGAACCATTGACAGAAACATATTTTTGATGTGTGCATTCAAATCACAGAGTTGAACCTGACTTTACCTAGAGCACTTTTAGAACACTCTTTTCAAAGTATCTGCAATTGGATAATTGTAGCGCTTCAAAGCCTAAGCAGGAAAAGGAAACGTGTTCACCTAAATACTATACAGAAGCATTCTCAGAAACTTCTTTGTGATGTGTGCATTCAACTCACAGAGTTGAACTTTGCTTTTCATAGAGTAGATTTGAAACATTCTTTTTGAAGAATCTGAAAGAGGATATTTGGAGCACTTTGAGGCCTATGATAGAAAAGGAAATATAGTCACATGAAAACTAGACTGAAGCATTCTCAGAAATTTCTCTGTGATGTGTGCATTCAACTCACATTTTTGAACCTTCCTTTTCAAACAGCAGTTTTGAAACACTCTTTCTGTAGTATCTGTAAGTGGATATTTGGAGGGCTTCACGGCCTGTGCTGGAAATGGAAAGATATTCACATAAAAATTAGACAGAAGATTTCCCAGAAACTTCTCTGTGAAGTGAGTAGTCAACTCACAGATTTGAACCTTTTTTATAGAGCAGTTTAGAAACACTATTTTTCTGGAATCTGCAGGTGGATATTCGGTGTGCCTTGGAACCTATGCTGGAAAAGGAAATATCTTCACATAGAAACTAGACAGAAGCATTATCAGAAACATCTCTGTGCTGTGTGCATTCAACTCCCAGAGTTGAACCTTCCTTTTGATAGAGCCGTTTTGAACCACTGTATTTGTTGGTTCTGCAAGTGGATATTTGGAGCAATTTGAGGCCTATGCTGGAAAATGAAATCTCTTCACATAAAAACTAGACAGAGGCATTCTCAGAAACTTTTTTATGATGTGTGCATTCAACTCACAGAGTTGAACCTCCCTTTTGATAAAGCAGTTTTGAAACACTCTTTTTGTGGAATCAGCAAGTGGATATTTGGAGCGCTTTGAGGCCAGTGGTGGAAAATGAAATATCTTCACATAAAAACTAGACAGAAGCATTCTCAGAAACTTCTTTGTGATGTGTGCATTCATCTGACGGAGTTGAGCCTTCCTTTTGATAGAGCAGTTTTGAACCACTGTTTTTGTAGGATCTGCAAGTGGATATTTGGAGCGCTTTGAGGCCTATGCTGGAAAAGGAAATATCGTCACATAAAACCTAGAAAGAAGCATTCACAGAAAATACTCTGTGATGTTAGTATTCAACTCACAGAGTTGAACATTCCTTTTGTTAGAGCAGTTTTGAAACACTCTTTTTGTAGAATCTGAAAGTGGACATATGGAACGTTTAGGGGAATTCGATGGAAAAGGGAATATCTTCACATAAAATGAAGACAGGATCATTCTCAGAAACTTATTTGTGATGTGTGCATTCACCACACAGAGTTGAACATTTCTTAATAGTGCCGTTTTGAAACACTATTTTGTAGAATCTGCAAGTGGATATTTGGAGCGCTTTGAGGCCTGTGGTAGAAAAGGATATATCTTCATATAAGAACTAGACAGAAGCATTCTCACAAACTTATTTGTTATGTGTGCATTCAACTCACAGAGCTGAACCATTCTTTTGATAGAGAAGTTTTGAAATACTCTTTTTGTAGAATATGCAAGTGGATACTTGGACAGCTTATAGGAATTCGTTGGAAAGGGGATATCCTCACACAAAAAGTAGACAGAAGTATTCTCACAAAGTTCTGTGTGATGTGTGCCTTCAACTCACAGAGTTGAACCTTTCTTTTCATGGGCTAGTTTTGAAACTCTCTTTTTTAGCATCTCTGAGTAGACATTTGGAGATTTTAGCATCTTTGAGACCTGTGGTGGAAAAGCAGATATCTTCATATAAAAACTCGGCAGAAGCATTCTCTGAAAATTCTTCGTGGGTGGTGTATTCAACTCAGAGAGTTGAACATTCCTTTTGATAGAGAAGTTTTGAGACACTCTTTTTCTACAATCTGCAAGTGGACATTTGGAATGCTTTCAGGCCTGTGGTGGATAAGGAAATCTCTTACATAAAACCTAGAAAAAAGCATTCTCAGAAACTACTGTGTGATGTTTCAATTCAACTCACAGAGTTGAACATTCCTTTTGTTAGAGCAGTTTTGAAACACTCTTTTTGTAGAATCTGAAAGTGGGTATATGGAACGCTTTGTGGAATTCTTTGGAAATGGGAATGCCTTCACATAAAATATAGATAGAAGCATTCTCAAAAACTCCTTTGTGATGTATGTATTCAACTCACAGAGTTGAACCTTTCTTCTTATAGTGCCATTTTGAAACAATCTTTTTGAAGAGTCTTAAAATGGATATTCAGAGCGCTTTGAGGCCTGTGGTAGAAAAGGAAATATCTTCATATAAAAACAATACACAAACATTCTCAGACACTACTTTGTGATGTGTGCATTCAACTCACAGAGTTGAACCTTTCTTTTGATAGAGCAGTTTTGAAACTTGCTTTTTCTAGAATCTGCAAGAGGACATTTGGAGCGCAATGAGGCCTGTGGTGGAAAGAATATATCTTCACATAAAAACTAGATAGAAGCATACTCAGAAACTTCTTTGTGACGTTTGCATTCAACTCCCAGAGTTGAATATTCCTTCTGATAGAGTAGTTTTAAAACACCCTTTTTGTAGTATCTGCAAGTGGATATTTGGACCGCTTATAGGATTTCACGAAAAAGGGATATCCTCACTTGAAAACTAGGCAGAAGCATTCTCACAAAATTCTTTGTGATGTGGGCATTCAACCACAGAGTTAAACCTTTCGTTTCTTGCAGCAGTTTTGAAACACTGTTTTCTAGAATCTGCAAGTGAACATTTGGAGCACGTTGAGGCCTGTGGTGAAAAGGAAATATCTTCACATAAAAACTAGACAGAAGCCTTCTCTGAAATTACTGTGTTTTCTGTACATTGAACTCACAGATTTCAACCTTCCTTCTGACAGAGAAAATTAGAAACACTCTTTTTGTGGAATCTGCAATTGGATATTGTACCACTTTTAGGAAATCGTTGGAAATGGGGTATCCTTACGTAAGAGCTAGACAGAAGCATTCTCACAAATTGCTTTCTGATGTGTGCATTCAACTCAAAGAGTTGAAACTTTATTTTGATAGAGCAGTTTTGAAACACACTTTTTCTAGAATCTGCAAGTGGACATTTCAAGTGCTTTGAGGCCTGTGGTGGAAAAGGAAATATCTTCACATAAAACTAGACAGAAGCATTATCTGAAATTTCTTTGTGATGTGTGCATTCAACACACAGAGTTGAACATTCCTGTTGACAGAGAAGTTTTGAAACACTCTTATTGTAGAATCTGCAAGTAGATATTTGGACCACTTTCAGGCCTGTGGTTGTAAAGGAAATATCATCATATAAAACCTAGAAAGAAGCATTCTGAGAAACTTCTCTATGATGTTTGCATTAAACACAGAGTTGAACATTCCTTTTGTTAGAGCAGTTTTGAAACACTCTCTTTGTAGAATCTGCTAGTGGACATTGGAAGGGCTTTGTGGCCTGTAATGGAAAAGGAAATATCTTCACATAAAAACTAGGCAGAAGCATTCTCTGAAACTTCTTTGTGGTGTGCTCGTTCAACTCATAGGGTTGAAAATTCCTTTTGACAGAGAAGTTTTGAAACACTCGTTTTGTAGTATCTCTAATTGGATATTTGGACCGCTTTCAGGCCAGTGGTCAAAAAGGATATATCTTCACTTAAAAACTAGAGAGAAGCATTCTCATAAACTACTCTGTGATGTTTGCATTCAACTCACAGAGTTGAGCATTGCTATGGTTAGAGCAGTTTTGAAACACTCTTTTTGTAGAATCTGCAAGCGAATATTTGGACCGCTTATAGGAATTCATTGGAAACGGGATATCCTCACACAAAAACTAGACAGAAGCAGTCTTACAGACTTCTTTGGGATGTGTGCATTCAACTCACAGAGTTCAACCTTCCTTTTGAAAGAGAATATTTGAAACACTCTTTTTGTAGGATCTTCTAGTTTATATTTGGACCGCTTATAGGAATTATTTGGAGACAGGATATCCTCACAAAAAATCTAGACAGAAGCATTCTCACAAACCTCTGTGTGATGTGTGCATTCAACTCAGAGAGTTTAACCTTTCTTTTCACGGGGTAGTTTAGAAAGACTCTTTTTGTAGAATCTGCAAGTGGACATTTGGAGGGCTTTGAGGCCTGTGGTGGAAAAGGAAATATCTTCACATAAATACTAGACAGAAGCATTCTCTGAAACTTCTTAGTTGTGTGTGCATTCAACTCACAGAACTGAACATTCCTTTTGACAGAGAAGTTTTGAAACACTCTTTTTGTAGAATCTGCAAGAGGATATTTTGACTGCTAATAGGAATTCGTTGGAAACGGAGTATCCTCACACAAATAGTAGACAGAAGCATTCTCACAAACTTCTGTGTGACGTGTGCATTCAACTCACAGGGTTCAACATTTCTTTTCATGGGCCACTTTTGAAACACTCTTTTGTAGAATCTGCAAGTGGACATTTGGAGGGTTTTGACGCATGTGGTGGAAAAGGAATATCTTCACATAAAAACTAGGCAGAAGCATTCTCTGAAACTTCTTTGTGGTGTGTGCATTCAACTCACAGAGTTGGATATTTGAAGAAAAGTTTTGAAACACTCTTTTTGTAGAATCTGCAATTGGACTTTTGGAGAGCTCTGAGGACTGTTTTGGAAAAGGAAATGTCTTCACATAAATAATAGAAAGAAGCTTTCTCAGAAACTACTTTGTGATGTCAGCATTCAACTCACAGAGTTGAACATTCCTTCTGTTAGAGCAGTTTTGAAACACTGTCTTTGTAGAATCTGCAAGTGGACATTTGGAGGGCTTTGTTTTCTGTAGTGGAAAAGGAAGTATCTTCACATAAAAACTAGGCAGAAGCATTCTCTGAAACTTCTTTGTGGTGTGTGCATTCAACTCATAGTGTTGAACATTCTTTTTGCTAGAGAAATTTTGGAACACTCATTTTGTAGAATCCGAAAGTGGATATTTGGAGCACTGTGTGGTCTATGGTAGAAAAGGGTGTATCTTCATATAAAAACTAGACAGAAGCATTCTCAGAAACCACGTTGTTATGTGTGCATTCAATTCACAGAGCTGAACATTCCTTTTGTTAGAGCAGTTTTGAAACACTGTTTTTGTATAATCTGCAAGTGGATATTTTGACCACTATTAGGAATTCATTGGAACAAGTATATCGTCACACAAAAACTATACAGAAGTATTCTCACAAACTACTTTGTGATGTGTGCATTCAACTCACAGTGTTGAAACTTTCTTTTCATGGAATAGTTTTGAAAGACTCTTTTTGAAGAATATGCAAGTGGACATCTGGAGAGCTTTGAGGCCCGTGGTAGAAAACAAATATCTTCACATATAACCTAGAAAGAAGCGTTCTCAGAAACTATTTTGTGATGTATACATTCAACTCACAGAGTTAAAAGTTTGTTTTCTTACTGCAGCTTTGAAACACTGTTTTTGTAGAATCTGCAAGTCGACTTTTGGAGAGCTTTTAGATCTGTGGTGGAGAAGGAAATATCTTCACATAAAACCTAGAAAGATGCATTCTCAGAAAATACTTTGTTATGTTTGCATTCAACTCACAGAGTTGAACATTCCTTTTTTTAGAGCAGTTTTGAAACACTCTTTTTGTAGCATCTGCAAGTGGATATTTGGACCGCTTATAGGAATTCGTTTGAAAGGGGTATCCTCAAATAAAAACTAGACAGAAGCATTCTCACAAACCTCTTTGTGATGTGCACATTCAACTCTCAGTCTTTAACCTTTCTTCTGATAGATCAGTTTTGAAACACTCTTTTTTTAGAATCTACAAGTGGAGATTTGGAGTGCTTTGGGGCCTGTGGTGGAAAAGGAAATATCTTCACATAAAAACTAGACAGAAGCATTCTTTGAAACTTCATTGTGTTGTGTGTACTCAACTCACAGAGTTGAACATTCCTTTTGACAGAAAAGTTTTGAGACACTCTTTTTGTAGAATCTGCAAGTGGATATTTGTACCACTTTCAGGCCAGTGGTGGAAAAGGAAATATCTTCACATAAAACCTAGAAAGAAGCTTTCTCAGAAACTACTTTGTGATGTTTGCATTCAACTCACCGAGTTGCACATTCCTTTAGTTACAGCAGTTTTGAAACACCATTTTTGTACAATCGAAAGAGGATATATATACCACTTAGAGGAATTCAATGGAAACGGAAATATCTTCATATAAAATGTAGATAGAATCATTCTCAGAAACTTCTTTGTGATGTGTGCATTCAACTCATAGAGTTGAACCTTTCTTTCAATAGAGCCGTTTTGAAATAGTCTTATTATAAAATCTGCAAGTGGATGTTTGGAGCGCTTTGTGGCCTATAGAAGAAAAGGAGATATTTTCATATAAGAACTAGACAGAAATATTCTCAGAAACTAATTTGTGATGTGTGCATTCAACCCACAGTGTTGAATTTTCTTTTCATAGAGCAGATTTGAAACACTGTTTTTGCAGAATCTGAAAGTGGACATTTGGAGGGCTTTGAGGAATATTTTGGAAAAGGAAATGTCTTCACATAAAAATTACACAGAAGTATTCTCAGTAACTTCTTTGTGACGTTTGCATTCAATTCACAGAGTAGAACGTTCCTTTTGATAGAGTAGTTTTGAAGCATTCTTTTTGTAGGATCTGCAAGTGGATATTTGGACCAATTATAGGAATTCTTTGGAAATGGATATCCTCATAAAAAACAAGACAGAAGCATTCTCTTAAACTTCTTTGTGATGTGTGTATTCAACTCACAGAGTTGAACTTCACTTTTCAAGGATTAGTTTTGAAAAACTCTTTTTTAAAAATATGCAAGTGGATATTTCGAGAACTTTGAGGCATTTGATAGGAAAGAAATATCTTCACATATAACGTAGAATGAAGCACTCCCATAAACCACTTTGATGACTGCATTAAAATCACAGAGTTGAATCTTTCTTTTGACAGAGCAGTTTTGAAACAGTCTTTCTGTAGTATCTGTAATTGGATATTTGGAGTGCTTTCAGTCCTGTGATGGAAAAGGAAATATCTTCACATAAAACTTAGAAAGACGCATTAGCAGAAAATACTTTGTGATGTTTGCATTCAACCCACAGAGTTGAACATTCCTTTTGTTAGAGCAGTTTTGAAACACTCTTTTTGTAGAATCTGCAAATGGATATTTTGACCGCTTATAGGAATTCATTGGAAAAGGGATATCCTCACATAAAAACTAGACAGAAGCATTCTCAAAAACAGCTTTGTGATGTGTGCTTTCAACACACAGAGTTGAACTTTTCTATTTATAGAGCAGTTTTGAAACACTCTCTTTTTGTAGAATCTGCAAGTGGACATTTGGAGCCCTTTGAGGCCTGTGGTGGAAAAGGAAATATCTTCACATAAAAAGTAGACAGGAGCATTCTCTAAAACTTCTTTTTGGTGTGTGCCTTCAACTCACAGAGTTGGACATACCTTTTTACACAGAAGTTTTGAAACGCTCTTTTTGTAGAATCTGCAAGAGGATATTTGGACCGTTTTCAGGCCTGTGGAGGAAAAGCTAATATCTTCATATAAAACTTAGAAGGAAGCATTCTCAGAAACTTTTTTGTGATGTTTGCTCTCAACTCACAGAGATGAACCTTTCTTTTGATAGAGCCGTTTTGAAACACTCTTTTTGTAGAATCTGCAAGTGGATATTTGGAGTGCTTTCAGTACTATGATAGAAAAGGAAATATCTTCATATAAAAAGTAGACATAAGCATTCTCAGAAACTACTTTGTGCTGTGTGCATTCAACTCACAGTGTTGAACCCTTCTTTTGATAGTGCTGTTTTGAAACACTCTTTTTGTAGAATCTGCAAGTGGACATTTGGAGCGCTTTGAGGCCTATGGTGGAAAAGGAAACAACTTCATACAAAAAGTAGACAGAAGCATTCTCAGAAACTTCTTTGTGACGTTTGCATTCAACTCACAGAGTTGAACATTCTTTTTGATAGAGTAGTTTTGAAACACTCTTTTTGTAGAATCTGCAGGTCGATATTTGGACCACTTATAAGAATTCATTGGAAACGGGATATCCTCACACAAAAAATAGACAGAAGCATTCTCACAAACTTCTTTGTGATGTGTGAATTCAATTCACAGAGTTGAACGTTTCTTTTCATGGAGCAGTTTTGAAACACTCTTTTTGTAGAATATGCAAGTGGACGTTTGGAGAGCTTTGAGTCCAGTGGTAGAAAAGGAAATATCTTCACATATAACCTGGAAAGAAGCATTTTCAGAAACCACTTTGTGATGCTTGCATTCAACTCACAGAGTTGAACATTCCTTTTGTTAGAGTAATTTTGAAACACTCTTTATGTAGAATCTGCAATTGGATATTTGGAGCTCTTTGAGGCCTATGTTGGAAAAGGAAATATCTTCACATAAAAACTACACAGAAGCATTCTGAAAAACTTCTTTGTGACGTTTATTTTCATCTCACAGATTTGAACATTCCTTTTGAGAGAATAGTTTTGAAACACTCTTCTTGCAGAATCTGCAAGTGGATATTTGGACCACTTATAGGAAATCTTTGGAAACGAGATATCCTCACATAAAAACTAGACAGAATCTGTCTCACAAACTTCTTTGTGTTCTGTGCATTCAACTCACAGAGTTGAACATTTCTTTTGATAGAGCAGTTTCGAAAAACTCTTTTTGTAGAATCTGCAAGTGGACATTTGGAGCGCTTTGTGACCTGTGGTCGAAAAGGCAGTATCTTCACATAAAAACAACACTTAAGCATTCCCTGAAATTTCTTTGTGGTGAGTGCATTCAACTCCAAGAGTAGAATATTCCTTTTGACAGAGAAGTTTTGAAACACTCTTTTTGTAGAATCTGAAGTGGATATTTTGACTGCTTTCAGGCCGGGGTGGAAAAGGAAATATCCTCACATAAAACCTAAAAAGAAGCATTCTCAGAATCTACTTTGTGATGTTTGCATTCAACTCACGGAGTTGAACATTCCTTTTATTAGAGCAGTTTTGAAACACTCTTTTTGTAGAATCTGAAAGTGGATATATGAACCGCTTAGGGAAATTTGATGGAAATGGGTTTATATTCACATAAAATGCAGATAGAAGCATTCTCAGAAACTTCTTAGTGATGTCGGCATTCAACCCACAGAGTTGAACATTTCTTTTGATAGAGCCGTTTTGATACAGTCTTTTTGTAGAATCTGCAAGTGGATATGTGGAGCGCTTTGAGGCCTATGGTAGAAAAGAAAATATCTTCATGTAAAACCTAGACAGAAGAATTCTCAGAAACTACATTGTGTTGTGTGCAAACAACTCACAGAGTTGGATCGTTCTTTTTTGATATCAATTTTGAAACACTCTTTTTGTAGAATCTGAAATTGGACACTTGGAGCGCTTAGAGGCCTATTTTGGAAAAGGAAATATCTTCAAATGAAAACTACACAGAAGCGTTCTGAGAAACTTCTTTGTGACGTTTGCATTCAACTCACATAGTTGAACATTCCTTTTGATAGAGTAGCTTTGAAACACTCTTTTTGTAGAATCTGCAAGTGATATTTGGACCGCTTATAGGAATTCATTGGAAACGGGGTATACTCACAAAAACACCAGACAGAAGCATTCTCACAAACTTCTTTGTAATGTATGCATTCAACTCACAGACTTGAACTTTTCTTTTCATGGAGCTGTTTTGAAACACACTTTTTGTAGAATATGCAATTTGACATTTGTAGCGCTTTGAGGCCTGTGGTTCAAAAAGAAATATCTTCACATAAAAACTAGACAGAAGCATTTTCTGAAACTTCTTTGCTGTGTGTGCATTCAAATCACAGAGTTGAAACTTTCTTTTCTTGAAGCAGTTTTGAAACACTCTTTTTGTGGAATATGGTAGTGGACATTTGGAGAGCTTTGAGGCCTGAGGTAGAAAAGGAAATATCTCAACATATAACGTAGAAAGAAGCATTTTCAGAAACTACCTTGTGATGTTTGCATTCAATTCACAGAGTTTCACCTTTCTTTTGATAGAGCAGTTTTGGAACACTCCTTTTGTAGAATCTGCCAGTGGACATTTCGAGTGCTTTGAGGCCTGTCGTCGAAAAGGAACTATCTTCACATAAAAACTAGAGAGAAGCAATCCATGAAACTTCTTTGTGGTGTGTGCATTCAACTCAAAGAGTTGAACATTCCTTTTGACAGAGAAGTTTTGAAACACTATTTTTGTAGTATCTGAAAGTAGATATTTTGAGAGGTTTGAGGCCTGGGGTGGAAAACGAAATATCTTCTCATAAAACCTAGAAAGAAGCATTCTGAGAAACTACTTTGTGATGTTTGAAGTCAACTCACAGAGTTGAACCTTTCTTTTGATAGAGTAGTTTTGAAACACTTTTTTTAGAATCTGCATGTGGACATTTTGGGAGCTTTGTTGCCAGTGATGGAAAAGGAAATGTCTTCACATAAAAACTAGATAGAAGCATTCTCTGAAACTTCTTTGTGGTCTGTGCATTCAACTCACACAGCTACACATTCCTTTTGACGTAGAAGTTTTGAAACACTCTTTGTGTAGAATCTGCAAGTGGATATTTGGATCGCTTTTGGGCCTGTGGTGGAAAAGTAAATATCTTCACACAAAACCTAGAGAGAAGTATACTCAGAAACTACATTGTGGTGTTTGTATTCAACTCAGAGTGTTGAACATTCTATTTGTTAGAGCAGTTTTGAAACACTCTTTTTGCAGAATCTGAAAGTCGACATAAGGACCGTTTAGGGGAATTCGATGTAAACGGGAATATCTTCAAATAAAATGTAGATAGAAGCACTCTCAGAAACTTCTTTGTGATGTGTGCATTCAACTCACAGAGTTGAAAGTTTTTTTTTTTTTGATAGAGCCGTTTTGAAGCACTCTTTTTGTAGAATCTGCAAGTGGATATGTGGAGCGATATGAGGCCTATGGGAGAAAAGGAAATATCTTCATGTAAAAACTAGACAGAAGAATTCTCAGAATCTACTTTGTGATGTGTGCAAACAATTAACAGAGTTGAACCTTTCTTTTGATAGTGTAGTTTTGAAACAATCTTTTTGTAGAATGTGAAATTGGACATTCGGAGCGCTTTGAGGCCTCTGGTGGAAAAGGAAATATCTTCATATAAAAGCAACACGGAAGCATTCTGACAAACTCCATTGTGACGTTTGCATTCAACTCACAGAGTTGAACATTCCTTTTTGTTAGAGCAGTTTTGAAACACTCTTTTTGTAGAATCTGCAAGTAGATACTTGGATCAATTATAGGAATTCATTGGAAATGGGCTATCCTCACACAAAAACTAGGCAGAAGCATTCTCACAAACTTCTCTGTGATGTGTGCATTCAAATCACAGAGTTCAACTTTGCTTTTCCTGGAAAAGCTTTGAAACACTATTTTTGTAGAATATGCAAGTGGACATTTGGAGAGCTTTGAGGCCTGTGGTAGAATAGGAAATATCTTCACATATAACCTAGAAAGAAGCATTCTCACAGATCACTTTGATGCTCACTTTCAACTCACAGTGTTGAATATTCGTTTTGTTAAAGCAATTTTGAAACATACTTTTTGTACAATCTGCAAGTGGAGTTTTAGAGAGTTTTGAGGCCTGTGGTGGAAAAGGAAATATCTTCACATACAACCTAGAAAGATGCATTGTGAGAAAATACTTTGTGATGTTTGCGTTCAACTCACAGAGTTGAATCTTCCTTTTGTTAGAGCAGTTTTGAAACCCTCTTTTTGTAGCATCTGCAAGTGGATATTTGGACCACTTACAGGAATTCTTTGGAAATGGGATATCCTCACACAAAAACTAGACAGAAGTATTATCTAAAACTTCTTTCTGATGTGTACATTCAACTCACAGAGTTGAACCTTTCCTTTGATAGAGCCGTTTTGAAACACTCTTTTTCATGGGCCAGTTTTGAAACACTCTTTTTGTAGAAAACACTCTTTTTCATGGGCCAGTTTCATGGGCCAGTTTTGAAACATTCTTTTTGTAGAATCTGCAAGTGGACATTTGGAGCACTTTGAGGCCTGTGGTGCATAAGGAAATATCTTCATATAAAAACTACACAGAAGCAATTTCTGAAACTTCATTGTGGTGCGTACATTCAGCTCATAGACTTGAACATTCCTTTTGACAGAGAAGATTTGAAACACTCTTTTTGTAGAATCTATAAGTGGATATTTAGCTGCTTTCAGGCCTGTGGTGGAAAAGGATATATCTTCATATAAGACCTAGAAGGAAGCATTCTCAGAAACTAATTTGTGATGTTTGCATTCATCTTACACAGTTTCACATTCCTTTTGTTACAGCAGTTTTGAAACACTCTTTTTGTAGAATCTGAATGTGGATATATGGACCACTTAGGGGAATTCGATGGAAACGGGAATATCTTCACATAAAATGTAGATAGAAGCATTCTCAGAACCTTCTTTGTGATGTGTGCATTTAACTCACAGAGTTGAACCTCTATTCTGATAGAGACTTTTTGAAACTCTCTTTTTGTAGAATCTGCAAGTGGATATTTTTAGCACTTTGAGGCCTATGGTAAAAAAAGAAATATCTTCACATAAAAACTAGACAGAAGCATTCTCAGAAACTACTTTGTGATGTGTGCATTCAACTCACAGAGTTGAACGTTCCTTTTGATAGAGCAGTTTTCAAACACTCTTTTTGTAGAATCTGAAAATGGACATTTGGAGGGCTTTGAGGAATATGGTGGAAAAAGTAATATCTTCACATAGAAACTACACAGAAGCATGCTCAGAAACTTCTTTGTGACGTTTGCATTCAACTCACAGAGTTGAACATTCCTTTTGATACAGTAGTTTTGAAGCACTCTTTTGTAGAATCTGCAAGTGGACAGTGGGACCGCTTATAGAAATTCGTTGGAAACGAATATCCTCAAAAAGAATACAGCACAGAAGCATTCTCACAAACTTCTTTGTGATGTTCGCATTCAATTCAAACAGTTGAACTTTTTTTTCATGCAGCAGTTTTGAAACATTCTTTTTTTAGAATATGCAAGTCGACATTTTGAGAGCTTTGCAGCCTGTGGTAGAAAAGGAAATATCTTCACATATAACCTACAAAGAAGCATTCTCACAAACCACTTTGATGGTTGCATTTAACTCACAGAGTTGAATATTCGCTTTGTTAGAGGAGTTTTGAAACATTCTTTTTGTACAATCTGCAAGTGGACATTTGGAGAGCTTTGAAGCCTGTGGTGGAAAAGGAAATATCTTCACATAACACCTAGAAAGATGCATTCTCAGAAACTACTTTTGTGATTTTTGCATTCAAATCACGGAGTTCAACATTCCCTTTGTTAGAGCAGTTTTGAAACACTGTTTTTGTAGAACCCCAAAATGTATATATGGACCGCTTAGGGGAATTCTATGGAAACAAGAATATCTTCACATAAAATGTAGATAGAAGCATTCTCAGAAACCACTTTGTGACGCGTGGATTCAACTCACAGAGTTGAAATTTTCTTATGATGGAGCCGTTTGGAAACACTCTTTTTGTAGAATCTGAAAGTGGACATTTGGAGTGTTTAGAGGCCTATGATGGAAAAGGAAATATCTTCACATAAAAACTACACAGAAGCATTATCAGAAATATCTTTGTGACGTTTGCATTCAACTCACAGAGTTGAACTTTCCTTTGGTTACAGTAGTTTTGAAACACTCTTTTTGTAGAATTTGCAAGTGGATATTTTGACTGCTTACAGGAATTCGTTGGAAAAGGGATATCCTCACTCAAAAACTAGTCAGAAGCATTCTTACAAACTACTTTGTGATGTGTGCATTCAACTCACGGAGTTGAACCTATCTTTTCATAGAGCAGTTTTGAAACACTCATTTTGTAGATTATGCAAGTGGACATTTGGAGAGCTTTGAGTCCTGTGGTAGTAAAGGAAATATTTTCACATATAACCTGGAAAAAAGCATTCTCAGAAACTACTCTGTGATGTTGGCATTCAACTCATAGAGTTGAACATTCCTCTTGTTAGAGCAGATTTGAAACACACTTTTTGTATAATCTGCAAGTGGACATTTGGAGAGCTTTGTGATCTGTGGCAGAAAATTAAATATCTTCACATAAAACCTAGAAAGAAGCATTCTCAGAAACTATATTGTGATATTTCCATTCATCTCACAGAGGTGAACCTTTCTTTTGATAGAGCCATTTTGAAACACTCTTTTTGTAGAATCTGCAAGTGGATATTTGGATGGTTTGAGGCCTATTGTAGAAAAGGAAATATCTTCATATAAAAATTTGAGATAAGCATTCCCAGAAAGCCCTTTGTGATGTGTGCATTCAACTCACAGAGTTGAACCTTTCTTTTGAAAGGGCAGTTTTGAAACAATCTTTTTTAAGTATCTGAAAGTGGACATTTGGAGTGCTTTGAGGCCTATGGTGGAAAAGAAAATATCTTCACATAGAGACTACATAGAAGCATTCTCAGAAATTTCTTTCTGACGTTTGCATTCAACTCACAGAGTTAACATTCCGTTTGATAGAGTAGTTTTGAAAACTCTTTTTGTAGATTCTGCAAGGGGATATTTGGACCGCTTATAGGAATTCATAGGAAACGGGATATCCTCATATAAAAACTAGACAGAAGCATTCTCACAAACTTCTTTGTGATGTGTGCATTCAACTCACAGAGTTGAACCTTTCCTTTGATAGAGCCGTTTTGAAACACTCTTTTTCTAGAAGCTGCAATTGGACATTTGGAGAGCTTTGAGGCCTGTGGTGGAAAAGGAATTATTTTCACATAAAAACTACACAGAAGCATTCCCTTAAACTTCTTTTCGGTGTGTGCATTCAACTCACTGAGTTGAACATTCCTTTTGACAGAGAAGTTTTGAAACACTCTTTTTGTAGTGTCTGCAATTGTATATTTGGAACACTTATAGGAATTCGTTAGAAACGGTATATCCTCACACAAAAACTAGACAGAAGCATTCGCACAAACTTCTGTGTGATGTGTGCATTCAACTCACAGAGTGGAACCTTTCATTTCATGGGACAGTTTTGAAACATTCTTTCTGTAGAATCTGCAAGTGGACATTTGGAGGGCTTTGAGGCCTGTGGTGGTAAAGGAAATATCTTCACATGAAAACTAGGCAGAAGCATTCTATGAAACTTCTTTGTTGTGTTTGCATTCAACTCACAGAGTTGAACATTACTTTTGACAAAGAAGTTTTGAAACTCTCTTTTTGTAGAATCTGCAAGTGGATATTTGGACTGCTTTCAGGCCTGTGGTGGAAAAAAAATATATCTTCACATAAAACCTACAAAAAAGCATTCTCAGAAACTGCTCAGTGACATTGGCATTCAACTCAAAGTGTTGAATATTCCTTTTGTTAAAGCAGTTTTGAAACACTCTTTTTGTAGAATCTGAAAGTGGATATATGGACTGCTGAGGGGAATTAGAAGGAAAAGGGAACATCTTCACATAAAATGTAGATAGAAGCATTCTCAGAAACTTCTTTGTGTTTTGTGCTTCAACTCACAGAGCTGAACCTTTCTTCTGAAAGAGCTGTTTTGAAACACTCTTTTTGTAGAATCTGCAATCGGATATTTCGAGCGCTTTGTGGCCTATAGTAGACAAGGAAATAACTTCATATAAAAACTAGAAAGAAGCATTCTCGGAAACTACTTTGTGATGTGTGCATTCAACTCACAGAGTTGAACGTTTCTTTTCATAGAGCAATTTTGAAACACTGCTTTTGTAGAATCTGCAAGTGGGTATTTGGACCGCTTATAGGAATTCGTTGGAAAGGGGATATCTTCACACAAAAACTAGACAGAAGCATTCTCACAAACCACTTTCTGAAGTTTGCATTCAATTCAGAGAGTTTAGCCTTTCTATTAATGGGCCAGTTTTGAAACACTCTTTTTGTAGAATCTGCAAGTGGAAATTTGTAGTGATTTGAGGCACGAAGTGAAAAAGGAAATATCTTCACATAGTAACTGTGCAGAAGCATTATCTGAAACATCTTTGTGGTGTGTACATTCAACTCACAGAGTTGAACTTTGGTTTTGACACAGTAGTTTTGAAAAACACTTTTTATAGAATCTAAAACTGGATATTTGGACGGCTTTCAGGCCTGTGGTGGAAAAGGAAATATTTTCTCATAAAATGTAGAAAGAAGAATTGTCAGAAACTACTCTGTGATGTTTGCATTTAACTCACAGAGTTGAACATTCCTTTTTTTAGAGCAGTTTTGGAACACTCTTTTTATAGTATCTCAAAGTGGATATATGGACCGCATAGGGGAATTCGATGGAAACGGGAATATCTTCACATAAAATGTAGATAGAAGCATTCTCAGAAACTCCTTTGTGATGTGCGCATTTAGCTCACAGAGTTGAACCTTTCTTTTGATAGAGCAGTTTTGAAAGACTCTTTATGTACAATCTGCAAGTGGATATTTGGACCGCTTTGACACCTGTGGTGGAAAAGGAAATATCTTCACATAGACTCTACACAGAAGCATTCTCAGAATCTTCTTTGTGACGTTTGCATTCAACTCACAGAGTTGAACATTCCTTTTGATAAAGTAGTATTGAACAACTATTTTTGTAGAATCTGCAATTCGACATTTGGAGAGCTGTGAGGCCTCTGGTGGAAAAGGAAATATCTTCACATAAAACATAGAAAGAAGCATTCTCAGAAACTACATTGTGATGTTTGCATTCAACTCACAGAGTTGAACATTGCTTTTGTTAGAGCAGTTTTAAAACATTCTTTTTGTAGAATCTGCAAGTGGATATTTGGACCGCTTACAGTAATTCGTTGGAAACAGGATATCCTCACATAAAAACTAGACAGAAGCATTCTCACGAACTTCTTTGGGGTGTGTGCATTGAACACACAGAGTTGAACATTTCTTTTCATGGAGCAGTTTTGAAACACTCTTTTTCTGGAATCTGCAAGCAGACATTTGTAGCGCTTTGAGGCCTGTGGTGGAAAGGGAAATATTTTCACATAAAAACTACACAGAAGCATTCTCTGAAACTTCTTTGTGATGTGTGCATTCAACTCACAGAGTTGAACCTTTCTTTTCATGGACCTGTTCTGAAACACTCTTTTTGTAGTTTATGCAAGTGGACATTTGGAGCGCTTATAGGCCTGTGGTGGAAAAGGTAATATCTTCATATAAAGACTAGACAGAAGCATTCTCTGAAACTTCATTGTGGTTTGTGCATTCAACTCACAGTGTTGAAAATTCCTTTTGACAGAGAAGTTATGAAGCACTCTTTTTGTAGAATCTGCAATTGGATATTCGGACCGCTTACAGAAATTCATTGGAAATGGGATATCCTAACAAAAAAACTAGACAGAAGCATTCTCACAAACTTCTGTGTTATGTGTGCATTCAACTCACAGAGGTGAAACCGTTTCTTGGGTGAGTTTTGAAACACCCATTTTATAGAATCTAGAAGTGGATATTCGGACCGCTTTCAGGCCTGTGTTGGAAAAGGATATATCTTTACATAAAACTAAGAAAGAAGCATTCTGAGAAGCTACTCTTTGATGTTTGCATTCAACTCACAGAGTTGAACATTCCTTTTGTTAGAGCAGCTTTGAAACGCTCTTTTTGTAGAATCTGAAAGTGGATATATGTACCTCTTAGGGGAATTCGATGGAAACGGGATTATCTACACATAAAATGTGGATAGAAGCATTCTCAGAAACTTCTTTGTGATGTGTGCATTCAACTCACAGAGCTGAACCTTTTTTGTGATAGAGCCGCTTTGAAACACCCTTTTTGAGAATCTGCAAGTGGATATTTGGAGTTCTTTGAGGCCTATGGTAGAAAAGGAAATATCTTCATATAAAAACTAGACAGAAGCATTCTCAGAAACTACTTTGTGATGTGTGCATTCAGCTCACACAGTTGAACCTTTCTTTTGATAGAGCAGTTTTGAAAAACTCTTTTTGTAGAATCTGAATGTGGACACTTGGAGCGCTTTGAGGTCTATGGTGGAAAAAGAAATATCTTCAAATAGAAACTACACAGAAGCATTTTCAGAAACTTCTTTGTGATGTTTCCATTCAAATCACAGAGTTGAACATTCCTATTGATAGAGTAGTTTTGAAACACTCTTTTTGTACCATCTGCAAGTACATATTTGGACTGCTTATACGAATTCATTGGAAATGGGATATCCTCACAAAAAAAAATAGATGGAAGTATTCTCACAAACTTCTTTGTGATGTGTGCATTCATCTCACAGAGTTGAAACTTTCTTTTCATGGAGCAGTTTTGAAACACTCTTTCTGATAGTATATGCAAGTGGATATTCGGAGAGCTTTGAGGCCTGTGGTATGAAAGGAAATATCTTCACATATAACCTAGAAAGAAGCATTCTCAGAAACTATTTTGTGATGTTTGCATTCAACTCACAGAGTTGAACATTGCTTTTGTTAGAACAGTTTTGATACACTCTTTATGTAGAATCTGCAAGTGGATAATTTGACCACTTATAGGAATTCGTAGGAAACTGGATATCCTCACAAAAAAACTAGACAGTATCATTCACACAAACTTCTTAGTGATGTGTGCATTCAACTCACAGAGTTGAACCTTTCGTTTGATAGAGCACTTTTGAAACACTCTTTTTCTAGAATCAGCAGGTGGACATTTGGAGGGCTTTGGGGCCTGTGGTGGACAAGGAAATATCTTCACAGAAAAACTACACAGAAGCATTCTCTGGAACTTCTTTGTGGTGTCTGAATTCAACTCACAGGGTTGAACATTACTTTTAACAGGGAAGTTTTGAAACACTCTTTTTGTAGAATCTGCATGTGGGTATTTGGACCGCTTATAGGAATTCATTGGAAATGGGGTACACTCACACACAAAAACTAGACAGAAGCATTCTCACAAACTTCTGTGTTATGTGTCCATTCAACTAACAGAGTTGAATCTTTCTTTTCACGTACCAGTTTTGAAACACTCTTTGTGTGTAATCTGCAAGTAGATAATTGGACCGCTATCAGGCCTATGGTGGAAAAGGAAATATCTTCACATAAAACCTAGAAAGAAGTATTCTCGGAAACTACTTCGTGATGTTTGCATTCAACTCACAGAGTTTAGCATTCTTTTTGTTAGAGCAGTTTTGAAACACTCTTTTTGTTGAATCTGAAAGTGGATATATGGACTGCTTATGGGAATTTGATGTAAACGGGAATATCTTCAAATAAAATGTAGATAGAAGCATTCTCAGAAACTTTATTGTGATGTGTGCATTCAATTCGCAGAGTTGAACCTTTCTTTTCATAGAGTCATTTTGAAACACTCTTTTTGGAGAATCTGCAAGTGGATATTTGGAGCGCTTTGAAGCCTTTGGTAGACAAGGAAATATCTTCATATAAAAACAAGACAGAAGCATTCTCACAAACTACTTTGTGATGTGCACATTCAACTCACAGAGCTGACACTTTCTCTTAATAGAGCAGTTTTCAAACACTCTTTTTGTAGAATCTGAGAGTGGACATTTGGAGTGCTTTGAGGCCTATGTGGAAAAGGAAATATCTACACATAGAAACTACACAGAAGCATTCTCAGATACTTCTTTGTGACGTTTGCATTCAACTCACAGAGATGAACATTCCTTTTTATAGAGTAGTTTCGAAACATTCTTTTTGCAGGATCAGCAAGTGGATATTTGACCGCTTATAGGAATTCATTGGAAACGGGATACCCTCACACAAAAACTAGACAGAAGCATTATCACAAACTTCTTTGTGATTGTGCATTCAACTCACAGAGTTGAACCTTTCTTTTCATGGAGAAGTTTTGAAACACTCGTTTTGTGGAATATGCAAGTGCCCATTTGGAGAGCTTTCAAGCCTGTGGTAGAAAAGGAAATATCTTCACATATAACCTAGAAAGAAGCACTCTGAGAAACTACATTGTGATGTTTGCATTCAAAACACAGAGTTGAACATTCCTTTTATTAAAGCAGTTTTGAAACACCCTTTTTGTAGTAAATGAAAGTGGACATTTGGAGAGATTTGATGCCTGTGGTGGAAAAGGAAATATGTTCACATGAAAAGTAGACAGAAGCATTCTCCGTAACTTTTTGTGGTGTGTGCATTCAGCTCACAGAGTTGAACATTCCTTTTGACAGAGAAGTTTTGAAACACTCTTTTTGTAGAAACTGCAAGTGAATATTTGGATCGTTTTAGGAATTAGTTGGAAAGGGTATACCCTCACACAAAAACTAGAGAAAAGCATTCTCATAAACTACTTTGTGATGTGTGCATTCAACTCAGATAGTTGAACCTTTCTTTTCATGGAGCTGTTTTGAAACACTCTTTTTGTAGTGTATGCAAGTGGACATTTGGAGGGCTATGAGGCCTGTGGTAGAAAAGGAAATATCTTCAAATATAATCTAGAAAGAAGCATTTTCAGAAACTACTTTGTGATGCTTGCATTCAACACACAGAATTGAACATTCCTTTTGTTAGAGTAGTTTTGAAACACTCTTTTTGTAGAATCTTCAACTGGACATTTGGAGAGCTCAGAGGCCTATGGTGGATGCTTTGAACACACAGTATTGAACATTCCTTTTGTTAGAGCAGATTTGAAACAATCTTTTTGTAGAATGTTCAAATGGATATTTGGACCACTTATAGGAATTCGTTGTAAACGGGATATCCTCACATAAAAACTAGACAGAAGCATTCTCAGAAACTTCTTTGTGATGTGTGCATGCAACTCACAGAGTTGAGCCTTTCTTTTGATAGAGAAGTTCTGAAACACTCTTTTTGTAGAATTTTCAAGTAGACATTTGGAGCAATTTGAGGCCTATAGTGGATAAGGAATTACCTTCACAGAAAAACTAAACAGAAGCGTTCTCTGAAACTTCTTTGTGGTGTGTTCATTCAAATCCCAGAGTTGAACATTCCTTCTGATAGAGAAGCTTTGAAACACTCTTTTTATAGTATCTTCAAGTGGATATTTGGACCACGTATAGGAATTCGTTGGAAACTGCATATCCTCACATGAAAACTAGACAGAAGTATTCTCACAAATTTCTGTGTGACTTGTGCATTCAACCCACAGAGTTGAAACTTTCTTTTCATGGGCCAGTTTTGAAACACACTTTTTGTAGAAACTGAAACTCGACATTTGGAGGGCTTTGAGGCCTGTGGTGGAAAAGGAAATATCTTCACATAAAAACAGCAGGAGCATTCTCTGAAACTTCTTTGTGGTGTGTGCATTCAACTCACAGATTTGAACATTCCCTTTGTTAGAGCAGTTTTCCTTTTGTCAAAAAGAAAACATTCCTTTTGACAGATAAGTTTCGAAACACTCTTTTTGTAGAATCTACAAGTGGGTATTTGGACCGCTTTCAAGCCTGTGTTGGAAAAGAAAATATCTTCACATAAAACATAGAAAGAAGCATTCTCAGAAACTACACTGTGATGTTTGCATACAACTCACAGAGTTGAGCACTCCTTTTGTTAGAGAAGTTTTGAAACAATCTTTTTGTAGAATCTGCAATTGGACATTTGGAGAGCTCTGAGCCTGTGGTGGAAAAGGAAACATGTTCACATAAAACCTAGAAAGAAATATTCTCAGAAACTGCTTTGTGATTTTGCATTCAACTCACAGGCTTGAATATTCCTTTTCTTAGAGCAGTTTTGAAACACTCTTTTTGTAGAATCTGCAAGTGTATATTTGGATCGCTTAGAGTAATTCGTTGTTAACGAGATATCCTCACATAAAAACTAGACAGAAGCATGCTCTGAAACTTCTTTGTGTTGTGTGCATTCTACACACAGAGTTGAACCTTTCTTTTCATAAAGCAGTTTTGATACACCCTTTTGGAGAATCTCCAAGTGGATATTTGGGCTGCTTATAGGAATTCGTTGCAAACGGGATATTCTCACACAAAAACCAGATAGAAGCATTCTCACAAACTTCTGTGTGATGTGTGCATTCAACTAACAGAATTGCACCTTTCTTTTCATGCGTAAGTTTTGAAACACTCTTTTGTAGAATCTGCAAGTGGACATTTGGAGGGCTTTGAGGCCTGTGATGGAGAAGGAAATATCTTCACATAAAAACAAGGCAGTAGCATTCTGTGAAACTTCTGTGTGGTGTGTGCATTCAATGCAGACAGTTAAACATTCCGTTTGATAGAGCAGTTTTGAAACACTCGTTTTGTAGAATCTGCGATTGGACATATGGAGAGCTCTGAGGCCTGAGGTGGAAAAGGAAATATCTTCACATAAAACCTAGAAAGAAGCATTCTCAGAAACTACTTTGTGATATTTGCATTCAACTCACAGAGTTGAACAATCCTTTTCTTAAAGCAGTTTTGAAACACTCTTTTTGTAGAATCTGCAAGTAGATATTTGGACTGCTTATAAGAATTCATTGGACACGGGAAATCCTCACACAAAAACTAGACAGAAGCATTCTCACAAACTTCTTTGTGATGTGTGCATTCAACTCACAGAGTTGAAACTTTCTTTTGACCAAGCATTGTTGAAACAATCTTTTTCTAGGATCTGAAAGTGGACATTTGGAGTGCTTTGAGGTCTGTGGTGGAAAAGGAAATATCTTCACATAAAAACTAGACAGAAGCATTCCTTGAGACTTCTTTTTGGTGTGTGCATTCAACTCACAGAGTTAAACACTCCTTTTGACAGGGAAGATTTGAATCACTCTTTTTGTAGTATCTGCAAGTGGATATTTGGACTGCTTATACGAACTCGTTGGAACCGGCATATCCTCACACAAAAACTAGACAGAAGCATTCTCACAAAACTTCTGTGTGATGTCTGCCTTTATCTCACAGAGTTGAACTTTTCTTTTCATGATCCAGTTTTGAAACACTCTTTTTGTAGAATCTGCATGTGGACATTTGGAGGGATTTGAGGCCTGTTGTGGAAAAGGAAATATCTTCACAGAAAAACTAGGCGGAAGCATTCTCTCAAACTTCTTTGCGGTTTGTGAATTCAACTAACAGAGTTGAACATTCCTTTTGACAGAGAAGTTTTGAAACACTCTTTTTGTAGAATCTGCAAGTGAATATTTGGACCGCTTTCAGGCCTGTGGTGGAAAAGGAAATATCTTCACATAAAACCTAGAAAGAAGGATTCTCAGAAAGTATTCTGTGATGTTTGTTTTCAACTCACAAATTTAAACATTCCTTTTGTTAGAGCAGTTTCAAACACTCTTTTTGTAGAATCTGCAATTGGACATTTGTAGAGTTCTGAGGCCTGTGGAGGAAAAGGAAATATCTTCACATAAAAACTAGAAGGAAGCGTTCTCAAAAACTACTTTGTGATGTTTGCATTCAACTCAGAGAGTTGAACAGTCTTTTAGTTAGAGCAGTTTTGAAACACTCTTTTTGCAGAATCTGCGGGACCGCTTATAGGAATTCATTGGAAACGGGATATACTCACATAAAAACTAGGCAGAAGCATTCTCACAAACTTCTTTGTGATGTGTGCATTCAACTCACAGAGTTGAACTTACTTTTGATTGAGTAGTTTTGAAACACTCTTTTTCTAGAATCTGCAAGTGGACATGTGCAGCATTTTGAGACCTGTGTTGGAAAAGGAAATATCTTCACGTAAAGAGTAGACAGAAGCATTCTCTGAAACTTCTCTGTGTTGTGTGCATTCAACTCACAGAGTTGAACATTCCTTTTGACAGAGAAGTTTTGAAACACTCTTTTTGTAGAATCTGCAAGTGGATATTTGGACTGCTTATAGGAATTCGTTGGAAACGGGGTATCCTCACACAAAAACTAGACAGAAGCATTCTCACAAACTTCTGTGTGATGTGTGCATTCATCTCACAGAGTGGAAGGTTTCTTTTTATTAGCCAGTTTTGAAACACTCTTTTTCTAGAATCTGCAAGTGCACTTTTACAGTGCTGTGAGGCCTGCTTTGTAAAGGAAATATCTTCACATAAAAACTAGACAGAAGCATTCTCTGAAACTTCTTTGTGGTGAGTGCATTCAACTCACAGAGTTAAACATTCCTTTTGACAGAGAAGTTTTGAAACACTCTTGCTGTAGAATCTGCAAGTGGATATTTGGACTGCCTTCAGGCCTGTGGTGGAAAAGGATATAGCTCCAAATAAAACCTAGAAAGAGGGATTATCAGAAACTACTCTGTGATGTTTGCATACAACTCACAAAGTTGAGCATTCCTTTTGTTAGAGCAGTTTTGAAACACTCTTGATGTAGAATCTGCAATTGGACCTTTGGAGAGCTCTGAAGCCAGTGATGGAAAAGCATATATCTTCACATAAATCCTAGAAAGAAGCACTCTCAAAAACAACTTTGTGATGTTTGCATTCAACTCACCGAGTTGGTGTTTGCATCCAACTCACCGAGTTGAACATTCCTTTTGTTAGAGCAGTTTTGAAACACTCTTTTTGTAGGATCTGCAAGTGGATATTAGGATCGCTTATAGGAATTCATTGTAAACGGGATATCCTCACACAAAAACTAGACAGAAGCATTCTCACAAAATTCTGTGTGATGTGTGCATTGAACTCACAGAGTTGAACCTTTCTTTTCATTAGCCAGTTTTCAAACTCTCTTTTTGTAGAATCTGCATGTGGACATTTGGAGGGATTTGAGGCCAGTGGTGGTAAAGGAAACATCTTCACATAAAAACTACACAGAAGCATTCTCCACAACTTCTTTGTGAGGTGTGCATTCAACTCACAGAGTTGAATTTTCCTTTTCAGAGAAATGATTTGAAACACTCTTTTTGTATAATCTGCAACTGGGTATTCAGACAGTTTCCAGGAATTTGTTGGAAACGGGATATCCTCATACAAAAACTAGACGGAAGCATTTTCAAAAATTTCTTTGTGATGTGTGCATTCAACTCACAGAGTTGAACCTTACTTTTGATAGAGTAGTTTTGAAACACTCTTTTCCTAGAATCTGCAAGTGGTCATTAGGAGGGCTTTTAGGCCTGAGGTGGAAAAGGAAATATCCTCACATAAAAACCATAAAGAAGAATTATCAGAAACTACTTTGTGGTATATGCATTCCACTCACAGAGTTGAACATTCCTTTTGTTAGAGCAGTTTTGAAACACTCATTTTGTAGTTTCTGCAAGTGGACATTTGGAGAGCTCTGAGGCCTGTGGTGGAAAAGAAAACATCTTCACATGAAACCTAAAAAGAAGCATCCTCAGAATCTATTTTATGATGTTTGCATTCAACTCACAGAGTGAACATTCCTTTTTTTAGAGCAGTTTTGGAACACTTTTTTTGTAGGATCTGGAAGTGGATATTTGTTTCTTTTAGAGGAATTCCTTGGAAACGGGATATCCTCACATAAGAACTAGACAGAAGCATTCTCACAAACTTCTTTGTGATGTGTGCATTCAACTCATAGAGATAAAGTTTTCTATTGATACAACAGTTTTGAAACACTCTTTTTCTAGAATCTGCAAGTGGATATTTGGAGCGCTTTGAGGCATGTGGTGCAATAGGAAATATCTTCACATAAAAACTAGACAGAAGCATTCTCACAAACTTCTTTGTGATGTCTGCATTCAACTCACAGAGTTGAACCTTTCTTTTGACAGAGCAGTTTTGAAACACTCTTTTTCTAGGATCTGAAAGTGGACATTTGGGGCGCTTTGAGGTCTGTGGTGGAAAAGGAAATATCTTCACATAAAAACTAGACAGAAGCATTCTCTGAGACTTCTTTGTGGTGTGTGCATTCAACTCACAGAGTTAAACACTCCTGTTGACAGAGAATATTTGAATGACTCTTTTTATAGTACCTGCAAGTGGATATTTGGACCGCTTATACGAACTCGTTGGAACCGGGATATCCTCACACAAAAACTAGACAGAAGCATTCTCACAAACTTATCTGTGGTGTGTGCATTTAACTGACAGAGTTGAACTTTTCTTTTCATAAGCCAGTTTTGAAACACTCTTTTTGTAGAATTTGCAAGTGGACATTTGGAGGGATTTGAGGCCTGTTGTGGAAAAGGAAATATCTTCACATAAAAACTAGGCAGAAGCATTCTCTGAAACTTCTTTGTGGTATGTGCATTCAACTAACAGATTTGAACATTCCTGTTGACAGAGAAGTTTTGAAACACTCTTTTTGTAGAATCTGCAAGTGGATATTTGGACCACTTTCAGGCCTGTGGTGGAAAAGGAAATATCTTCACAAAAATCCTAGAAAGAAGGATTCTCAGAAAGTACTCTGTGATGTTTGTATTCAACTCACAAATTTAAACATTCCTTTTGTTAGAGTAATTTCAAACACTCTTTGTGAAAAATCTACAATTGGACATTTGTAGAGGTCTGAGGCCTGTGGAGGAAAAGGAAATATCTTCACATAAATCCTAGAAAGAAGCGTTCTCAGAAACTACTTTGTGATGTTTGCATTCAACTGAGAGAGTTGAACATTCCTTTTGTTAGTGCAGTTTTGAAACACTCTTTTTGCAGAATCTGCAAGTGGATATTTGGACCGCTTATAGGAATTCGTTGGAAACGGGATGTACTCACATAAAAACTAGGCAGAAGCATTCTCACAAACTTCTTTGTGATGTGTGCATTCAACTAACAGAGTTGAACTTTCTTTTGATAGAGCAGTTTTGAAACACTCTTTTTCTAGAATCTGCAAGTGGACATTTTCAGCGCTTTGAGGTCTGTGTTGGAAAAGGAAATATCTTCACATAAAAAGTAGACAGAGGCATTCTCTGAAACTTCTCTGTGTTGTGTGCATTCAACTCACAGAGTTGAACATTCCTTTTGACAGAGAAGTTTTGAAACACTCTTTTTGTAGAATCTGCAAGTGGATATTTAGACTGCTTATAGGAATTCGTTGGAAACGGGGTATCCTCACACAAAAACTAGACAGAAGCATTCTCACAAACTTCTATATGATGTGTGAATTCATCTCACAGAGTGGAACCTTTCTTTTCATTAGCCAGTTTTGAATCACTCTTTTTCTAGAATCTGCAGGTGCACATTTACACAGCTGTTAGGCCGGTTTTGTAAAAGGAAATATCTTCACATAAAAACTAGACAGAAGCATTCTCTGAAACTACTTTTTGGTGTGTGCATTCAACTATCAGAGTTGAACATTCCTTTTGACAGAGAAGTTTTGAAACACTCTTCTTGTAGAATCTGCAAGTGGATATTTGGACCGCCTTCAGGCCTATGGTGGAAAAGGCTATAGCTTCACATAAAACCTAGAAAGAGGCATTCTCAGAAACAGCTCTGTGATGATTGCATACAACTCACAGAGTTGAGCATTCCTTTTGTTAAAGCAGTTTTGAAACACTCTTTTTGTAGAATCTCCAATTGGACATTTGGAGAGCTCTGAAGCCTGTGATGGAAAATGAAATATCTTGACATAAAACCTAGAAAGAAACATTCTCAGAAACAAATCTGTGATGTTTGCATTCAACTCACAGAGTTGAACATTCCTTTTGTTAGAGCAGTTTTGAAACACTCTTTTTGTGGAATTTGTAATTGGATATTTGGAGAGCTCTGAGGACTGTAGTGGAAAAGGAAATGTGTTCCCATAAAACCTAGAGAGAAGCATTCACAGAAACTACTTTTTGATGTTTGAATTCAACTGACAGTGTTGAACATTCCTTTTGTTAGAGCAGTTTTCAATAACTCTTTTTGTAGAATCTGCAAGTGGATTTTTGGACTGCTTATAGTAATTAGATGGAAACGGGATATCCTCCCACAAAAACTAGTTGGAAGCCTTCTCATAAACTTCTTTGTGATGTGTGCATTCAGCTCACAAAGTTGAACCTTTCTTTTCATGGGCCAGTTTTGAAACACTCTTTTAGTAGAATCTGCAAGTGTACATTTTGAGGGATTTGAGGTCTGTTGTGGAAAAGGAAATATCTTCACATAAAAACTGGGCAGAAGTATTCTCTGAAACTTCTTTGTGGTGTGTGCATTCAACTCACAAAGTTAAACATTCCTTTTGACAGAGAAGTTTTGAAACACTCTTTTTGTAGAATCTGTATGTGGATATTTGACCGCATTCAGGCCTGTGGTGGAAAAGGAAATATATTCACATAAAACTGAGAAAGATGCATTCTCAGAAACTACTCTGTGATGTTTGCACAGAACTCACAGAGTTGAGCATTCCTTTTGTTAAAGCAGTTTTGAAACACTCTAATTGTTGAATCCACAATTGGACATTTGGAGAGCTCTGAGGCATGCAGTGGAAAACGAAATATCTTCACATAAAACCTAGAAAGAAGCATTCTCAGAAACTACTCTATGATGTTTGCTTTGAACTCACAGAGTTGAACATTCCTTTTGTTAGAGCAGTTTTGATGCACTCTTTCTGTAGAATCTGCAAGTGGATATTTGGACCACTTAGAGGAATTTGTTGGAAACGGGATATCCTCACATAAAAACTAGACAGAAGCATTCTCACAAACTTCTTTTTGATGAGTGCATTCAACTCACAGAGTTGAACCTTTCTTTTGATAGGGCAGTTTTGAAACACTCTTTTCCTAGAATATGCAAGTGGTCATTTGGAGCACTTTGTAGCCTGTGGTGGAAAAGGAAATATCATCACATAAAAGTCAGACAGAAGCATTCTCTGAAACTTCTTTTTGGTGTGGGCATTCAACTCACAGTGTTGAACATTTCTTTTGAGAGAGAAGTTTTGAAACACTCTTTTTGTAGTATCTGCAAGTGGATATTAGGACCTTTTATAGGAATTCGTTAGAAACAGGATATCCTCATAAAAAATAGACAGAAGTATTCTCACAAACATCTGTGAGATGTGTGCATTCAACTCACAGAGTAGAACCTTTCTTTTCATGGGCCAGTTTTGAAACCCTCTTTTTGCAGAATCTGCAAGGTAACATTTGGAGGGCTTTGAGGTCTGTGGTGGAAAAGGAAATAACTTCATATAAACACTAGGGAGAAGCATTCTCTGAAACTCCTTTGTGGTGTCTGCATTCAACTCAAAGTGTTGAACATTCCTTTTCACAGAGAAGTTTTGTAACACTCTTTTTATAGAATCTGCAAGAGGATATTTTGACCGTTTTCAGGCCAGTGGTGGAAAACGAAATATCTTCATATAAAACCCAGAAAGAAGCAATCTCAGAAACTATACTTTGATGTTTGCATTCAACTCACAGAGTTGAACAGTCCTTTTGTTAGAGCAGTTTTGAAACATTCTTTTTGTAGAATCTGCAGTTGGACATTGGGTGAACTCTGAGGACTGTAGTGGAAAAGGAAATGTCTTCACATAAAACCTAGAAAGAAGCATTCTCAGAACTACTTTGTGACGTTTGCATTCAAGTCAGAGAGTGGAACATTCCTTTTGTTAGAGCAGATTTCAAACACTCTTTTTGAAGAATCTGCAAGTGGATATTTCGACTGCTTATAGGAATTCGTTTAAAAGAGGACAACCCCACACAAAAATTAGACAGCAGCATTCTCACAAACTTCCGTGTGATGTATGCATTCAAATCACACAGTTGATATATTCTTTTAGTGGGCCAGTTTTGAATCACACTTTTTATAGAATCTGCAAGTGGACATTTGGAGAGCCTTTAGATGTGTGGTGTAAACGGACATATCTTCACAAAAAAACTGGGCCAAAGCATTGTATGAAACTTCTTTGTGGTGTGTGCATTCAACTCATCGAGTTGAACATTCCTTTTGACAGAGAGGTTTTGAAACACTCTTTTTGTAGGATCTGCAAGTGGATATTTGGACCGCTATCAGGCCTGTGGTGGAAAAGGAAATATCATCGCATAAAACCTAGAAGAAAGCATTCTCAGAAACTACTCTGTGATGTTTGCATACAACTCACAGGGTTGAGCATACCTTTTGTTAGAGCAGTTTTGAAACACTCTTTTTGTAGAATCTGCAATTGGACATTTGGAGAGCTCTGAGGTCTGTGGGGGAAAAGGAAAAGTCTTCACATAAAACTTTGAAAGAAGCATTCTCAGAAACTACTTGGTGAGGTTTGCATTCAACTCTAAGGGTTGAACATTCGTTTTGTTACAGCAGTTTTCAAAAACTCTTTTTGTAGAATCTGCAAGTGGATATTTGGACCACTTTTAGGAATTCATTGGAAACGGGATATCCTCACATAAAAACTAGACAGAAGCATTCTCACAAACCTCTTTGCGATGTGTGCATTCAACTCACAGTGTTAAACCTTTCTTTTGATAGAGCAGTTCTGAGAAACTCTTTTTTCTACATTATGCAAGTGGATATTTGGAGCGCTTTGAGGCCTGTAGTGGAAAAGGAAATATCTTCACATAAAAACTAGATAGAAGCATTCTCAGAAAGTTCTTTGTGGTGTGTGCATTCAACTCATGGAGTTGAGCATTCCTTTTGTGAAAGCAATTTTGAAACACTCTTTTTGTTAAATCTGCAATTGGACATTTGGAGAGCTCTGAGGCATGTGGTGGAAAAGCAAATATCTTCACATAAAACCTTGAAAGAAGCATTCTCAAAAACTACTTTGTGAAGTTTGCATTCAACCCACAGAGTTGAAAATTGCTTTTGTTAGAGCAGTTTAAAACACTCTTTTTGTAGACTCTGCAAGTGGATATTTGGATCATTTACAGTAATTTGTTGGAAACGTGATATCCTCACCAAAAAACTGGACAGAAGCATTTTCACAAGCTCCTTTGTGATGTGGACATTCAACTGAAAGAGTTGAACCTTTCATTCCATAGAGCAGTTTTGAAACACTCTTTTTCTAGAATCTGCAGGTGGACAATAGGAGTGCTTTGAGGTCTGTGGAGAAAAAGGAAATTTATTCACAAAAAATCTAGACAGAAGCATTCTCTGAAACATTTTGTGGTGTGTGCATTCAACTCAAAGAGTTGAACATTCCTTTTGATAGAAAAGTTTCAAAAGACTCTCTTTGTAGAATCTGCAAGTGGATATTTGGACCACATACAGGAATTCTTTGGAAACAGGATATTCTCTCACAAAAACTGGAGAGAAGCTTTCTCACAAACTTATGTGTGATGTGTGCATTCAACTCACAGAGTTGAACCTTTCTTTTGATAGAGCCATAATGAAAGACTCTTTTGCTAGAATCTGAAAGTGGACATTTGGAGGGCTTTGAGGCCTGCGGTGGAAAAGGAAATATCCTCAAATAAAATTTAAGCAGAAGCATTCTGTGAAACTTCCTTGAGGTGTGTGCAATCAACTCACAGTGTTCAACTTTCCTTTTGATAGAGCAGTTTAGAGACACTCTTTTTGTACAATCTGCAAGTGAATATTTTTTGAGGGTTTCGAGGTCTATGCTGGAAAAGGAAATAACTTCACATAAAACTTGATTGAAGCATTCTCAGAAACTTCTTTGTGATGAGTGCATTCAACTCACAGTCTTGAACCTTCCTTTTGAGAGAACAGTTTTGAAGCAACTATTTTGTAGAATCTGCAGGTGGATATTTGGAACGCTTTGAGGACTCTGCTGGAAAAGGAAATGTCTTAACATAAAACTAGACAGAAGCATTCTCAGAAACGTCTTTTTGATTTGTGCATTCAACTCACAGACTTTAACCTTCCTTTTAATAGAGCAGTTTTGAAACACTCTTTTTGTACAATCTGCAAGTGGATATTTGGAGCACTTTGAGGCTTATGCTGGAAAAGGAAATATCATCACATAAAAACTATGCAGAAGCATTCTCAGAAACTTCTTTGTGATGAGTGCATTAAACTCACAGATGTGAACCTTCCTTTTGATACAACAGTTCTGAAACACCCTTTTTGTAGAATTTACAAGTGGACATTTTGTGTGCTTTGTGGCCTCCACTGGAAAAGGAAATATATTCACATAAAAACTAGGCAGAATCATTCTCACAAACTTCTTTGTGATGTACGCATTCAACTCACAAATTTGAACTTTCCTTTTGATACAGCAGTTTTGCAACACAATTTTTGTAGATTCTTAGAAGTGGATATTTGGAGTGCTTTGAGTCCTACACTGGAAAAGGAAATATCTTCACATAGAAACTAGAAAGGATTCTCAGAAACTTCCCCGTGCTTCACACATTCAACTGACAGAGTTGAACCTTCCTTTTGATAGAGCAGTTTTGAAACACACATTTTTTGGAATCTGCAGGTGAATATTTGGAGCGCTTAGAGGCCTAACCTGGAAAAGGAAAAAACTTCAAGTGAAAGCTTGATTGAAGCATTCTCAGAAACTTCTTAGTGATGTGTGCATTAACTCACAGACTTGAACCTTCCTTTTGATAGAATGGTTTTGAAACAACCTTTTTGAAGAATCTGCAATTGGATATTTGGAGCACTTTGAGTCCTATGCTGAAAAAGGTAATATCTTCACATAAAAACTAGACAGAAGCATTCTCAGAAACCTCTCTTGGATGAGCGGATTCAACTCACAGAGTTGAACATTCCTTTTCATAGAGCAGTTTTGAAACACTGTTTTTGTAGAATTTACAAGTGGATATTAGGAGTGCTGTGTGGCCTACATGGGAAAAGGAAACATCTTCACATAAAAACTAGACAGAAGTATTCTCAGAAACTTCCCTGTGCCTTTTGCATTCCACTCACAGAGTTGAACCTTCCTTTTGATAGAGCAGTTTTGAAACATCGTTTTTAGGAGAATCTGCAAGTGGATATTTGCAGCGCTTTGAGGTCTATGCTGGAAAAAGAAATATCTTCATATAAAAACTAGACAGAATCGTTCTCAGAAACTACTATGTGATGAGGGCATTCAAATCACACAGTTGAACCTTCATTTTAATAGAGCACTTTTGAAACACCCTTTTTGTAGAATCTGCAAGTGGATATTTGAAGTGCTTGGAGGCCTGAGTAGGAAAAGGAAATATCTTCACATAATAACTAGACAGAAGCATTCTCAGAAACTTCTTTGTGATGAGTGCATTCACCTCACACACTTGAAAGTTCCTTTTGATAGAGCAGTTTTGAAATACTCTTTTTGTAGAATCTGCAAGTGGATATTTGGAGCACTTAGAGGCCTATGCTGGAAAAGGAAATACCATCATATAAAAACTAGACAGAAGCATTCTGAGGAACTTCTTTGTGATGAGTGCATTCAACTCACAGAGTTAAACCTTCCTCTTGATAGAACAGTTTTAAACACTCTTTTTGTAGAATCTGCTAATGGATATTTAGAGCACTTTGAGACCTACCCTGGAAAAGGTAATATCTTCATATAAAAACTAGACACAAGTATTCGCAGGAACTTCTTTGTGATATGTGCATTCAACTCACAGAGTTGAACCTTTGCTTTGATAAAGCAGTTTTGAAACACTCTTTAGTAGAATCTGCAAGTGGATATTTGGAGTTCTTTGAGGCCTACAATGGAAAAGGAAATATCTTCACATAAAAACTAGACAGAAGCATTGTCAGAAACTTCCCTGTGCTTTATGCATTCAACTCACAGAGTTGAGCATTCCTTTTGATAGTGCAGATTTGAAACACTCTTTTTTTAGAATCTGCAAGTGGATATTTGGAGTGCCTCGAGGCCTATTCGGGAAAAGGAAATATCTTCACATAAAAAGTAGACAGAAGCATTCTCAGAAACTTATTTGTGTTGTGTGAATTCAACTGACAGAGTCGAACCTTCCCTTTCCTAGAGGAGATTTAAAACACCTTTTCTGTACAATCTGCGAGTGGATATTTGGAGTGCTTTGAGTCCTACAGTGAAAAGGAAATGTCTTCACATAGAAACGAGACAGAAGCTTTCTCAGAAACTTCTTTGTGCTTTGTGCATTCAACTTTCAGACTTGAACCTTCCTTTTGATAGAGCAGTTTTGAAAAACTCTTTCACTCGAATACATAAGTGGATATTTCGAGTGCTTTGAGACCTAAACTGGAAAAGGAAATATCTTCACATAAAAATTAGACAGAAGCATTCTCAGAAACTTCCTTGTGCTTTATGCATTCAACGCATAGAGTTGAACCTTCCTTTTGATAGAGCAGATTTGAAACACACTTTCTTTAGAATCTGCAAATGGATATTTGGAGTGCTTTGAGGCCTATGCTGGAAAAGGAAATAACTTCATATAAAAACTGGTTTGAAGCATTCTCGGAAACTAGTTTGAGATGTGTGCATTCAACTCACAGACTAGAACCTTCCTTTTGATGGAGCAGTTTTAAAACACTCTTTTTGTAGAATCCGCAAGTGGATATTTGGAGTACTTTGAGGCACACACTGGAAAAGGAAATATCTTCATATAAAAACGAGACAGAAGAATTCTCAGAAACTGCGCGGTGCTTTATGCATTGAACTCAGAGAGCTGAACCTTCCTTTTGATGGCGCAGTTTTGAAACACTCTTTTTGTAAAATCTGTGAGTGGATTTTTGAATCGCTTTGAGGCTTATGTTGGAAAAGGAAAGGGCATCACATAAAAACTACATTTCAGCATTCTCAGAAACTCCTTTGTGATGTGTGCATTCAATTCACAGACTTGAACCTTCCTTTTGATAGAGCAGTTTTGAAACGCTCTTTTTGTAGAATCTCCAAGTGGATGATAGGAGTGCTTTGAGACCTATGCTGGAAAAGGAAATCTCTTCACATAAAAAGTAGATGGAAGCATTCTCAGAAACTTCTTTGTGATGTGCACATTCAAATCACAGAGTTGAATCTTCCTATTGATACAGCAATTTTGAAACACTCTTTTTGTAGAATCTTCAAGAGGATATTTGTAGCACTTTGAGGTCTATGATGGAAAAGGAAATATCATCACATAAAAACTAGACAGAAGCATTCTCAGAAACTTCTTTGCAATGAGTGCATTCAACTCACAGACTTGAACCTTCCCTATGATAGGATAGTTTTGAAACACTCTATTAGTATAATCTGCAAGTGGATATTTGGGGTCCTTTGAGGCTTATGCTGGAAAAAGAAATATCTTCACATAAAAACTAGACAGAACCATTCTCAGAAACTTCGTTGTCATGTGTGCATTCAACTCTCAGAGTTGAACCTTCCTTTTGGTAGAGCAGTTTTGAAACATTGTTTTTGTAGAATCTGCAATTGGATATTTGGAGCGCTTTGAGGCCTATGATGGAAAAGGAAATATCATCACATAAAAACTAGACAGAAGCGTTCTCAGAAACTTCTTTGTGATGAGTGCATTCAACTCACAGACTTGAACCTTCCTTATGATAGGGTAGTTTTGAAACACTCTATTAGTAGAATCTGCAAGTGGATGTTTGGGGCACTTTGAGGCTTATGCTGGAAAAAGAAATATCTTCACATAAAAACTAGACAGAATCATTCTCAGAAACTTCGTTGTGATGTGTACATTCAGCTCTCAGAGTTGAACCTTCCTTTTGGTGAAGCAGTTTTGAAACATTGTTTTTGTAGAATCTGCAATTGGATATTTGGAGCGCTTTGAGGGCTATGCTGGAAAAGGGAATATCGTCACACAAAAGCTGTACAGAAGCTTTCTCAGAAACTTGTCCGTGATGAGTGAATTCAATTCAGAGAGTTGAATCTTCCTTTTGATAGAACAGATTTGAAACACCCTATTTGTAGAATCTGCAAGTGGATATTTGGAGGGCTTTGAGGCCTACGCTGGAAAAGGAAATGTCTCCACATAAAAACTAGATAGAAGTATTCTCAGAAACTTGTCCGTGATGAGTGTATTCAACTCATAGAGGTGACCCTTCCTTTTGATAGAAGAGTTTTGAAACAATCTTTTTGTAGAATCTACAAGAGGATATTTGCAGCTCTTTGAAACCTACGATGGAAAAGGAAATATCTTCACATAAAAACAAGACAGATGCATTCTCAGAAACTACTCTGTGATGAGTGCATTGAACTCAGAGAGTTGAAATTTCCTTTTGATAGAACAGTTTTGAAACACTCTTGTTGTAGAATCTGCTACTGGATATTTGGAGCGCCTTGAGGCCTATGATGGAAAATGAAATATTTTCACATAAAAACTAGGCAGAAGCATCCATAGAAAATACTTTGTGATGTGCACATTCAACTCACAGAGTTGTACCTTCCTTTTGATAGAGCAGTTTTGAAACACTCTTTTTGTAGAATCTGCAAGTGGATATTTCGAGCATTTTGAGGCCTATGCTGGAAAAGGTAATATCCTCACATAAAAACTAGACAGAAGGATTCTTAGAAACTTCTCTGTGATGAATGCAATCAACTCACACTGTTAAACCTTCCTTTTGATAGAACAGTATTGAAACTCTCTCTTTCTACCATCTTCGATTGCATATTTGGAGCTCTTTTAGGCCTATGCTGGTAAAGGAAATATCTTCACATAAAAACAAGACAGAAGCATTCTCAGAAACTTCTTTGTTATGTGCGCATTCAACTCACAGAGTTGAACCTTCCTTTTGATACAGGAGTTTTGAAACACTTTTTTTGTAGAATATGCAAGTGGATATTTGGAGCAATTTGAGGCCTATGCTGGAAAAGGAAATATCTTCCCATAAAAACTAGACAGAAGCATGCTCAGAAACTTGTCTGTGATGAGTGCATTCAATTCACAGTGTTGAACCCTCCTTTTGATAGAATAGTTTTGAAACACTCTTTTAGTGGAATGTGCAAGTGGATGTTTGGAGTGCTTTCACGCCTGCACTGGAATAGGAAATATCTTCAAATAAAACCTAGACAGAAGAATTCACAAAAAGTTCCCTGTGCTTTATGCATTCATGTCAGAGAGTTGAACATTTTTTTTGATAAAGCAGTTTTGAAACACCCTTTTTATAGAATCTGCTAGTGGATATCTGGAGCGCTTTGAGGTCTATGCTGGAAAAGGAAATATGTTCATATAAAAAATAGACAGAATCATTCTCAGAAACTCCTTAGTGATGATTGCATTCCACTCACAGAGTTGAACCTTCCTTTTGATAGTACAGTTTTATAAAACACTTTTTGCAGAGTCTGCCAGTGGATATTTGGAGCGCTTTGAGGCCTATGCTGAAAAAAGAAATAACTTCGCATAAAAACTAAATTGAAGCATTCTATGAAACTTCTTTGTGATGGGTGCATTCACTTCACAGACTTGAACCATGGTTTTGGTACAGGAGTTTTGAAACACTCTTTTTGTAGAATCTGTCAGTGAATATTTGGAGGGCTTTGATGCCAATGCTGGAAAAGGAAATATCTTCATATAAAAACTGGAAAGCAGCATTCTCAGAAGCTTCTTTGTAATGTGAGAATTCAACTCACAGAGTTGAACATTCCTTTTCATAGAGCAGTTCTGAAAAACTCTTTTTCTGGAATTGGCAATTGTTTATTTGGTGAGATTGCGGCTTCTAGTGGAAAAGGAAATACATTCCAATGAAAACTAGACAGAACCATTCTCAGAAGCTTGTTTGTGATGACTGCATTCAACTCACAGTGTTGAACGTTCCTATTGATAGATCAGTTTTGAAACACTCTTTCGGTGGAATCTGCAAGTGGGTATTTGGAGTGTTTTGAGGCCTGCACTGGAAAAGGAAATATTTTCACATAAAAACTAGACAGAAGCATTCAGAGAAAGTTACCTCTGCTTTGTGCATTCAACTCACAGAGTTGAACCTTCCTATTGATAGCACAGTTTTGAAACACTCTTTTTGTAGAATCTTCAAGTGGATATTTGGAGCGCTTTCAGGCCTATGATGGAAAAGGAAATATCTTCACATAAAAACTAGACACAAACATTCTCAGAAACCTCAGTGTGATGAGTGCATTCAACTCAAAGAGTTGAACCTTCCTTTTGAGAGAACCGTTTTGTAACACTCTTTTTGTAGAATCTGCAAGTGCATATTTGGAGTGCTTTGAGGCCTACACTGGAAAAGGAAATATCTTCACACAAAAAATAGACAGAAGCATTCTCAGAAACTTCAATATGCTTTATGCATTCAACTCAAAGAGTTGAAACTTCCTTTTCACAGAGTAGTTCTGAAACGCTCTTTTTGTTGAAAGGGCAAGTGGATATTTGGTGCGATTGCGGTCTCTAGTGTAAAAGGAAATACAATGAGATGAAAACTAGACAGAAGCATTCTCTGAAACTTCTTTATGATGAGTGCACTCAACTCACAGATTTAAACCTTGCTTTTGTTAGAGCAGTTTTGAAACACCCTCTTAGGAGAATCTGCAAGTGCATATTTTAAGGGCTTTGAGTCCTTTGCTGGAAAAGGAAATATCTTCACATAAAAACTAGACAGACGTATCTCAGAAACTACTTTGTGGTGAGCGCATTCAACTCACGGGGTTGAATATTCCTTTTGATATAACTGTTTTGAAATACTCTTTTTGTACAATCTGCAAGTGTATGTTTGGAGTGCTTTGAGGCTTATGTTGGAAAAGGAAATATCTTCACATAAAAGCAAGACAGAAGCATTCTCACAAACTTCTTTGTGATGAGTGCATTCAACTCACAGAGTTGAACCTTCCTTTTGATAGAGCAGTTTTGACAGACTCTTGTTGTACTATCTGCAAGTGGATATATAGAGCAATTTGAGGCCTATGCTGGAAAAGGAAATATCTTCACATAAAAAATGAACAGAAGCATTCTCAGACACTTCTTTGTGATGAGTGCATTCTACTCACAGAGATGAACTTTCCTTTTCATAAAACAGTTTTGAAACACTCTTTCTGTAGAGTCTGCAACTGGATATTTGGAGTGCTATGAGGCCAATGATGGAAAAGGAAACACCCTCCGCTAAAAACTACACAGAAGCATTCAAAGTCTCTGTGATGAGTACATTCAACTCACATATTTGAACCTTTCATTTGATAGAACAGCATGAAACACTCTTCTTCTGGAATCTGAAGTTGGATATCTGGAACTCTTTGAGGACTGGGATGGAAAAGACATATATCTACATTTAAAAACTAGACAGAAGAATTCTCAGAATCTTCTTTATGATGTGCGCATTCAACTCACAGAGTTGCACCTTCCTTTTGATAGAGCAGTTTTGAAACACTCTTTTAGTACAATCTGCAAGTGGATATTTGGAGCCCTTTGAGGATGATGCTGGAAAAGGAAATATCTTCACATTAAAACTAGACAGAAGCATTCTGAGACACTTCTTTGTGATGGGTGCATTCAACTCACAGAGTTGAACCCTCCTTCTGATAAACCACTTTGGAAATACTCTTTTTGTAGAATCTGCAAGTGGATATTTGGAGCACTTTGAGGCCTATGCTGGAAAAGGAAATAACTTCACATAAAAACTAGATTGATGCATTCTCAGAAGCTGCTTTGTCACGTATGCATTCAACTCTCTGAATTGAACCTTGCTTTTGATAGAGCACCTTTGAAACTGTCTTTTTGTGGAATCTGCAATTGGATATTTGGAGTGCTTTGAGGCCTATGCTGGAAAAGGAAATATCTTCACATACAAACTTGACAGAAGCATTCTCAGAAACATATTTGTGATGAGTGTATTCAACTGAGAGACTTGAACCTTTCTTTTAACAGAACAGTTTGGAAACATTCTATTTGTAGAATTTACAGGTGGATATTTGGAGCGCTTTGAGGACTATGAAGGAAAAGGAAATATCTTCACTTAAAAACTAGACAGAAGCATTCTCAGAAACTTCTTTGTGATGTGGAAATTCAACTCACAAGGTTGAACCTTTCGTTTGATAGAGCAGTTTTGAAACAATCTTTTTGTAGACTCTGAAAGTGGATATTTGGAGCGTTTTGAGGCCTATGCTGGAAAAGAAAATAACTTCACAAAAAAAACAGACAGAAGTAGCCTCAGAAACTTCTTTGTAATAAGTGCATTCAACTAACAGAGTTGAACCTTCTTTTTGATAGCACAATTTTGAAACACTCTTTTTGTAGAATCTGCATGTGGATGTTTGGAGCGCATTGAGGTCTATGTTGGAAAATGAAATAACTTCACATTAAAACTAGATTGATGCTTTCTTAGAAACTTCTTTGCATGTGTGCATTCAATACACAGAATTGAACCTTCCTTTTGATAGAGCAGTTTTGACACACTCTTTCTGTAGAATCTGCAACTAGATATTTGGAGCGCCTTTGAGTCCTATGCTGGAAAAGGTAATATCCACACATAAAAAGTAGACAGAAGCATTCTCAGAAACTTCTTTGTGATGAGTAAATTCAACTCACAGACTTGAACCATCCTTTTGATAGAATAGTTTTTAAACACTCTTTTTGCAGAATCTGCAAGTGGATATTTGGAGCGCTTTGAGGCGTATGATGGAAAAGGAAATATCTTCTCATAAAAACTAGACAGAAGCATTCTCAGAAACTTCTGTGTGATGAGTGCATTTAACTCACGGCTTTGAACTTTCCTATTGATAGAACAGTCTTGGAACACTTTTTGTAGAATCTGCAAATGGATATTTCGAGCGCTTTGAGGTCTAAGCTGGAAAAGGAATTATCCTCACATAAAAACTAGACAGTAGCTTTCTCAGAAACTTCTTTGTGATGTGCGAATTCAACCCTCACAGTTGAACCTTCCTTTTGATAGAGCAGTTTTGAAACACTCTTTTTGAAGAATACTTCAAGTGGATATTTGGAGCACTTTGAGGCCTATGCTGGAAAAGGAATTATATTCACATAAAAACTAGACAGAAGCATTCTCACAAACTTTTTGTGATGAGAGCATTCAACTCACAGAGTTGAACCATCCTTTTGACAGAGCAGTTTGAAACACTCTTTTTGTAGAATCTGCAAGTGGATATTTGGAGTGCTTTGAGGTCTATGATGGAAAAGGAAATATCTTCACATAAATACTAGACAGAAGCATTCTCAGAAATAGTTTGTGATGAGAGCATTCAACTCACAGAGTTGAACCTTTCTTTTGACAGAACAGTTTTGAAACATACTTTTTGTAGAATCTGCACCTGAATATTTGGAGCGATTTGAGGCCTATGCTGGAAAAGGAAATATCCTCACATAAAAACTAGAGAGAAGCATTCTCAGAAACTTCTTTGTGATGTGTGCATGCAACTCATAGAGTTGAACCTTCCCTTCGATAGAGCAGTTTTGCAACACCCTTTTTGTAGAATCCGCAAGTGGATATTTGCAGCTCTTTTAGGAATATGCTGGAAAAGCAAAAGCAAATATCTTCACGTAAAAAGCAGACAGAAGAATTATCTGAAACTTACCTATGCTTTATGCATTCAGCACACAGGCTTGAACCTTCCTTTTGATAGAGCAGTTTTGAAACACTCTTTTTCAAGAATCTGTAAGTGGATAACTTGTGCACATTTAGGCCCATGCTCGAAAAGGAAACATCTTCACATAAAAACTAGACAATAGCATTCTCAAAAACATTTTTGTGATGAGTGCATTCAACTGACAGAGTTGAAATTCCTTTTGGTAGAACGGTTTGGAAACACTCTTTTTTTAGAACCTGTAAGAGGATAATTTGAGCGCTTTGAGGACTTTGATCGAAAAGAAAATATCTTCACAATAAAACTGGACAGAAGCATTCTCAGAAACTTCTTTGTGATGTGTGCATTCAACTCACAGAACTGAACCCATGTTTTGATAGAATACTTTTGAAACAATCTTTTTATAAAATCTGTAAGTGTATATTTGGGCACTTTGAGGCCTAGGATGGAAAAGTAAATATCTTCACATAAAAACTAAACAGAAGCATTCTCAGAAACTTCTCTGTGATGAGAGCATTCAACTCAGAGAGTCAAATCTTTCTTTTGATAGAACAGTTTTGAAACATTCTTTTTGTAGAATCTGCAAATGGATATTTGGAGTGCTTTGAAGCCTATGCTGGAAAAGGAATTATCTTCACATAAAAATTAGACAGAAGCATTCTCAGAAACTTCTTTGTGATGCGTGCATTGAACTCACAGACTTGAACCTTCCTTTTGATGGAGGAGTTTTGAGACACTCTTTCTGCAGAATCTGGAAGTGGATATTTGGAGCGCTTTGAGGCCTATGCTGGAAAAGGAAATATCATCACATAATAAATAGACAGAAGCATTATCAGAAACTTCTTTGTGATGAGTGCATTCAACTCACAGAGTTGAACATTCCTTTTGATAGTGCATTTATGAAACATAGTTTTTGTCAAATCTGCCAAAGGATATTTGGAGCGCTTTGAGCCCTATGCTGGAAAGGGAAATATATTCACATAAAAGACAGACTGATGCATTCTCAGAATCTTATTTGTGATGTGTGCATTCAAGTCACAGACTTGAAATGTCCTTTTGATAGAGCAGTTATGAAACACAATTTTTGTGGAATCTGCAAGTGGATATTTGGAGTGCTTTCAAGCCTATGCTGGAAAAAAAATATCATCACAGAAAAACTAGACAGAAGCATTCTCAGAAACTTCTTTTTGATCAGTGCATTCAACTCACAGAGTCGAACCTTCCTTTTGATAGTGCAGTTTAGAAACACTCTTTTTGTAGAATCTGCAAGTAGATATTTGGAGCGCTTTTAGGCCTATGCCAGAAAAGGAAATATCCTCACATAAAAACTAGACAGAAGCATTCTCAGAAACTGCTTTGTGATGTGTGAATTCAAATCACGGAGATGAAACTTCCTATTGATAGAGGAGTTTTGCAATACCCTTTTTATGGTACCTGCAATTGGATATTTGGAGCGCTTTGAGACCTATGCTGGAAAATGAAATATCTTCACATGAAAACTAGACAGAAGCATTCTCAGAAACATACCTGTGCTTTGTGCATTCAACTCACAGGTCTTAACCTTCCTTTTGATAGAGCAGTTTTGAGACACTCTTTTTGTAGAAACTCCAAGTGGATATTTGAAGCGTTTTGAGGCCTATGCTGGAAAAGGAAATATGTTCATGTTAAAACTAGATAGAAGCATTCTCAGAAACGTCGTTTCCATGAGTGCATTCATCTCACAGACTTGAACGTTCCTTTTGATACAGCATTTTTGAAACACTCTTTTTGTAGAATCTGCAAATGGATATTTGGAGCACTTTGAGGCCTATGCTGGAAAAGAAAATATCTTCACATAAAAACTAGACAGAAGCATTTTCAAAAACTTCTCTGTGATGAGTGCATTCAACTCACAGATTTGAACCTTCCTTTCAATAGAGCAGTTTTGAAATACACTATTTGTAGAATCTGCAAGTGGATATTTTTATTGCTTTCAGGCCTACACTGGAAAAGGAAATATCATCACATAAAAACTAGACAGGAGCATTCTCAGAAACTTCTTTGTGATGAGTCCATTCCACTCACAAAGTTGAACATCGCTTTTGATAGCACATTTTTGAAACACTCTTTTTATTGAATGTGCAAGAGGATATTTGGAATGCTTTCAGGCCTATGATGGAAAAGGAAACAGCTTCACATATAAACCACGTTGATGCATTCTCGGAAACTTCTTTGTGATGTGTGCATTCAACTCACAGACATGAACCTTCCTTTTGATAGAGCAGTTTTGAAACACTCTTTTTGTAGTATCTGAAAGTGGATACTTGGAGGCCTTTGAGGCCTCTGAAGGAAAAGGTAATATCTTCACATAAAAACTAGAGAAAAGCATTCTGAGAAACTACTTTGTGATGTGCGAATTCAACTCACAGACTCGAACATTCCTTTTGATAGAACAGTTTTGAAAAATTCTTTTTTTACGATCTGCAAGTGAATATTTGGATCGCTTTGAGGCCAATGCTGGAAAAGGAAATATTTTCACATAAAAACTAGACAGAAGCATTTTCAAAAACACCTTTGTGTTGTGCACATTCAACACACAGAGTTGAACCTTACTTTTGATAGAGCAGTTTTGAAACACTCTTTTTCTGGAATGTTCAAGTGCATATTTGGAGTGCTTTGAGGCCCATGATGGAAAAGGAAACATCTTCACAATGAAACTAGACGGAAGCATTCTCAGAAACTTCTTTGTGATGAGTGCATTCAACTCACAGACTTGAATCTTCCTTTTGATAGAGCAGTTTTGAAACACTGTTTTTGTAGAATCTGTAAGTGGATATTTGGAGCAATTTAAGGCCTATGATGGAAAAGAAAATATCTTCACATATAAACTGGACAATAGCATTCTCAGAATCTTCTTTGTGATGTGTGCATTCAACTCACAGAGTTGAAACTTCATTTTCATAAAGCAGTTTTGAAACTCTCTTTTTGTAGAATCTGCAAGTGGATATTTGGAGCACTTTGAGGCCTATGCAGGAAAAGGAAATATCTTTACATAAAAACTATACAGAATCATTCTCAGAAAATTCTCCATGATGAGTGCATTCACTCCCAGATTTGAACCTTCCTTTTGATAGAACAGTTTTGAATCACTCTCTTTGTAGAATCTACAAGTGGATATTTGGAGTGATTTGAGAGCTATGCTGGAAAAGGAAATATCTTCACATAAAAACTAGACGGAAGCATTTTCAGAAACTTCTTTGTGAAGTGTGCATTCAACTCATAGAGTTGAACTGCCCTTTTGATAGAGCACTTTTGAAACACTCCTTTTGTAGAATCTACATGTGGATATTTGGAGCGCTTGGAGGCGTATGCTGGAAAAGGAAATATCTTCACATAAAAACTAGACGGAAGCGTTTTCAGAAACTTCTTTGTGATGAGTGCATTCAACACAGGGAGTTGAACCTCCCTTATGTTAGAGCAGTTTGGGAACACTCGTTTTGTAGAATCTGCGAGTAGATATTTGGAGTGCTTTGAAGGCTATGCAGGAAAAGGAAATATCTTCACATAAAAACGAGACAGAAGCATTCTGAGAAATTTCCTTGGTATGTGCGCATTCAACTCACAGAGTTGAACCTTCCTTTGACAGAGCAGTTTTCAAACACTCTTTTTGTAGAATCTGCAAATCTATATTTTGAGGGCTTTCAAACCTATGCTGGAAAAGGAAATATCTTTACATAAAATCTAGACAGAAGCAGTCTCAGAAACTTCTCTGGGATGAGCGCATTCAACTCAAAGAGTTGAACCTTCCTTTTGATTGAACAGTTTAGAAACACTCTGTTTTTAGAATCTGCAAGTGGATATTTGGAGCGATTTCAGGCCTATGCTGGAAAAGGAATTATCTTCACATAAAAACTAGACAGAAGCATTCTCAGAAACCTCTTTGTGATGAGTGAATTCAACTTACAGAGTTGAAACTTCCTTTAGATAGTGCAGTTTGGAACACTCTTTTTGTAGAATCTGCAAGTTATATTTGGAGTGATTTGAGGCCTATGCTGGAAAAGGAAATATCTTCACATAAAACCTAAACAGAAGAAGTCTCAGAAACTACTCTGGGGCGAGTGCTTTCAATCCACAGACTTGAACCTTGCTTTTGATAGAGCATTTTTGAAACACTCTTTTTGTAGCATCTGCAATTGGATATTTGGGAGCGCTTTGAGGCTTATACTGGAAAAGGAAACATCATCACATAAAAAGTAGACAGAAGAATTCTCAGAAACTTCTAGTGATGAGTGCATTCAACTCAGAGAGTTAAACCTTCTTTTTGATAGAACAGTTTTGAAACACTCTTTTTGTAGAATATGTAAGTGGATATTTGAAGCACTTTGAGGCCTATGCTGGAAAAGGACATATCTTAACATAAAAAATAGACAGAAGCAATCTCAGAATCTTCTTTGTGATGTGTGCTTTCAATAAGCAGTGTTGAACATTCCTTTTGATAGAGTAGTTTTGAAACATCCTTTTAGTAGAATCTGCAATTGGATATTTGGAGAGCTTTGAGTCCTGTGCTAGAAAAGGAAATATCTTCACATAAAAACTAGACTGAAGCATTCTCAGGAAGTTCCCTGTGCTTTATGTATTCATTTCACAGACTTGAACCTTCTTTTGATAGAGCAGTTTTGAAACACTCTTTTTTTTAGAATCTGCAATTGGATATTTGACGCGCTTTGAGGCCTATGCTGGAAAAGGAAATAACCTCACATAAAAACAAGATTGAAGCATTCCCAGAGACTTCGTTGTGATGTGTGCATTCAACTCAGGGAGTTGAAGCTTCCTGTTTTTAGAGCAGTTCTGAAACGCTCTTTCTGTAAACTCTGCAAATGGAAATTTGCAGCACATTGAGGCCTATGCAGGAGAAGGAAATATCATCACATAAAAACTAGACAGAAGCATTCTCAGAAACTTCTTTGTGATGAGTGCGTTCAACTCACACAGTTGAACTTTCCTTTTGATAGAACAGTTTTGAAACACTCTTTTGTAGAATCCGCAAGTGGATATTTGGAGCACTTTGAGGCCTGTGCTGTAAAAGGAAATATCTTTACATGGAAACTAGGCTCAAGCTTTCTCAGAAACTTCTCTTTGATGACTGTATTCAACTCAGAAAGTTGAACCTTCCTTTTGATAGAACAGTTTTGAAACACTGTTTTGGTAGAATATGCAAGTGGATACTTGGAGCAATTTGAGACCTATGATGCAAAAGGAAATGTTTTTACATAAAAATAAGACAGAATCATTCTCAGAAACTTCCCATTGCTTTATGCATTCATCTCTCAGAGTTGAACCTTCCTTTTCATAGAACAGTTTTGAAACACTCCTTTGTAGAATTTGCAATTGGACATTTGGAGCCCTTTGAGGCCTAAGATGGAACAGGAAATATCTTCACACATGAACTAGACAGAAGCAATCACAGAAACATCTCTGTGTTGAGTGCATTCAACTCATAGACTTTAACTTTCCTTTTGATAGAACAGTTATGAAACTCTCTATTTGTAGAATCTGCAAGTGGATTTTTGGAGCGCTATAGGCCTAAGCTAGAAAAGGAGATATCTTCACGTAAAAACTAGAGAGAAGCATTCTCAGAAACTGCTTTGTGATGTGTGCATTCAACTCAAAGGCTTGAATTTTCCTTTTGATAGAACAGTTTGAAAAACAGTTTTTGTAGAATCTGAAAGAAAATATTTGGAGCACTTTGAGGCCTACGCTGGAAAAGGAAATATCTTCACATAAAAACTACATAGACTCATTCTCAGAATCTACTTTGTGATGTGTGCATTCAACTCACAGAGTTGAAACTTGCTTTTGATGGAGCAGTTTTGAAACAGTCTTTTAGTATAATGGGCAAGTGGATCTATTGAGTGCTTTCAGGCCTACACTGGAAAAGGAAATAATTTCACATGAAAACTAGACAGAAGTATTCTCAGAAACTTCCCAGTGCTTTATGCATTCAACTCACAGAGTTGAACCTTCCTTTTGATAGCGCAGTTTTGAAACACCCCTTTTGTGGAATCTCCAATTAGATATTTGGAGCGCTTTGATGCCTATGCTGGAAAGGGAAATATTTTCACCTAAAAAGTAGACAGAAGAATTCTCAGCAACTTCTTTGTGATGTGCGCATTCAACTCACAGAACTGAACATTCCTTTTGATAGAACAGGTTTGAAACACTCTTTTTGTAGACTCTGCAAGTGGATATTTGTAGCGCTTGGAGGCCTAAGCTGGAGAAGGTAATATCTTCAGGTAAAAACTAGAGAGAAGCATTCTCAGAAACTACTTTGTGATGTGTGCGTTCAACTCAAAGACTTGAATTTTCCTTTTGATAGAACAGTTTGAAAAACACTTTTTGTAGAGTCTGCAGGTGGAAATTTGGATCATGTTGAGGCCTATGCTAGAAAAAGAAATATCTTCACATAAATCCTAGACAGAAGCATTCTCAGAAGCTTCTCTGTGATGAGTGCATTCAACCCACAGAGATGAAACTTCCTTTTGATAGAACAGTTTTGAAACACTCTTTTTCTAGAATCTGCAAGTGGATATTTGGATCGAGTTGAGGCCTATGCTGGAAAAAGAAATAACTTCACATGAAACCTAGACAGAAGCATTCTCAGAAACTTCACTTGGATGAGTGCATTCAACTCACAGAGTTGAACATTCCTTTTGATAGCACAGTTTTGAAAATCTCACTTGTTGAATCTGCAAGAGGATACATGGAGCGCCTTGAAGACTATGTTGGAAAAAGAAATATCTTCACTTAAAAACTAGACAGAAGCATTCTCAGAAGCGTCTAGGGATGAGTACAATCAATTCACAGACTTGAACCTTCCTTTTGATAGAACAGTTTGGAAACACTCTTTTTGTGGAATCTGCAATTGGACATTTGGAGTGCTTTGAGGCCTATGGAGGAAAAGGAAATATCTTCATATAAAAAGAGGACAGAAACATTCTCAGAAACTTCTTAGTGATTAGTGCCTTCAAATCACAGAGTTGATCCTTTCTTTTGATAGAAGAGTTTTGAAACCCTCTTTTTGTAGAATCTGCAAGTGGATACTTGGAGCGTTTTAGGTCTATGCTGGAAAAGGAAATATTTTCACCTAAAAACTAGACAGAAGCATTCTCAGAAACTTCTTTGTGATGTGCACATTCAACTCACAGGCTTGAACCTTCCTTTTCATAGAACAGTTTTGAAACACTCTTTTTGTAGAATCTGGAGCGCTGTGAGGACTATGCTGGAAAAGGAAATATCTTCACATAAAAACTAGAAAGAAGCATTCTCATAAACTGCTCTGTGCCTAATGAATTCAAGTGGGAGAGTTGAACCTTCCTTTTGATAGAGCAGTTTTGAAACACTTTTGGTAGAATCTGCAAGTGGATATTCGGAGCACTTTGAGGCATATGCTGGAAAAGGAAATATCTTCACATAAAAACTAGACAGAAGCATTCTCAGAAACTTCTCTGTGATGGGTGCATTCGACTCCCAAAGTTCAAACTTCTTTTGATAGAACAGTTTTGAAACACTCTTTTGGTAGAATCTGCAAGTGGATATTTGGAGCGCTTTATACCTGTGCTGGAAAAGGAAATACCTTCACATAAAAACTAGACAGAAGCATTCTCAGAAACTTCTTTGTGATAAGTGAAATCAACTTACAGAGTTAAAACTTCCTTTAGATAGTGCAGTTTTGAAACACTCTTTTTGTAGGATCTGCAAGTGTATATTTCGAGTGAGTTGAGGCCTACACTGGAAAAGGAAACATCTTTACATAAAAACTAGACAGAAGCATTATGAGAAACTTCCCAGTGCTTTACGCATTCAACTCACAGAGATGAACCTTCCTTTTGATAGCGCAGTTTTGAAACACTACTTCTGTAGAGTCTACTAGTTGATATTTTTAGTGCTTAGAGGCCTATGCTTTAAAAGGAAATATCTTCGCATAAAAACTAGAGAGAAGAATTCTCAGAAACTTCTTTGTGATGTTCGCATTCAACTCACAAAGTTTAACATTCCTTTTGATAGAGCAGACTGGAAACACTTTTTTTGTAGAATCTGCAAGTGTATATTTGGAGCAATTTGAGGCCTATGCTGGAAAATGAAATATCTTCACATAAAACTTAAACAGAAGAAGTCTCAGAAACTACTTTTTGATGGGTGCTTTCAATCCACAGACTTGAACCTTGCTTTTGATAGAGAATTTTTGAAACACTCTTTTTGTAGAATCTGCAATTGGATATTGGGGAACTCTTTGAGGCTTATGCTGGAAAAGGAAACATCATCACATAAAAACTAGACAGAAGAATTCTCACAAAATTCTTTGTGATGAGGGCGTTCAACTCACAGAGTTAAAACTTCATTTTGATAGAACAGTTTTGAAACACTCTTTTTGTAGAATCTGGAAGTGGATATTTGGAGCGCTTTGAGGCGTATGCTGGAAAAGAAAATACTTTCACATAAAAACTAGAGAGAAGCATTCTCAGAAACTTCTTTGTGATGAGTGAATTCAACTTACAGAGTTGAAACTTCCTTTAGATAGTGCAGTTTTGAAACACTCTTTTTGTAGAATCTGCAAGTGTATATTTTGAGTGAGTTGACGCCTACACTGGAAAAGGAAACATCTATACATAAAAACTAGACAGAGGCATTCCCAGAATCTTCTTTGTGATGAGTGAATTGAACGCACAGTGTTGAGCATTACTTTTGATAGAACAGTTTTGAAACACTCTTTTTGTAGAATCTGCAAGTGTATATTTTGAGCACTTTTAGGCCTATGATGCAAAAGAAATATCTTCACATAAAAACTAGAAAGAAGCATTCTCAGAAACTTCCCTGTGCTTTATGCATTCATCCCACGGAGTTGAACCTTCCTTTTGATAGAACAGTTTTGAAACACTCTTTTTGTACAATCTGCAAGTGTATATTTCGAGCGCTTTGAGGCCTATGCTAGTAAAGGAAATATCTTCACATAAATCTAGACAGAAGTATTCTCATAAGCTACTTTGTGATGTGTGCATTCAACTCACAGACTTGAACCTCCCTTTTAATAGAACAGTTTTGAAACACTCTTTTTGTAGAATCTGCAAGTGGATAATTGGAGTACATTGGGGCCTATGCTGGCAAAGAAAATATCTTCACATAAAAACTAGACGGAAGCATTGGCAGAAACTTCTCTGGGATGAGTGTATTGAACTCACAGAGTTGAACATTCCTTTTAACAGAACAGTTTGGAAACAGTCTTTTTGTGGAATCTGCAACTGGATATTTGGAGGGCTTTACAGCATATGCTGGAAAAGGAAGTATCTTCACATAAAAACTAGACAGAAGCATTCTCAGAAAATATTTGAGATGTGTGTGTCCAAATCACAGAGATGAATCTTCCTTTTCATGGAGCAATTTTGAAACACTCTTTTTGTATAATTTGCAATCGAATATTTGGAGTGCTTTCAGGCCTCCACTGGGAAAGGAAATATCTTCCTTTAAAAAATTGAGAGAAGCATTCTCAGAAACTTGTTTGTGATGACTGCATTGAACTCAGAGAGTTGAACCTTACTATGGATAGAACAGTTTTGAAACACTCTCTTTGTAGGATCTGCAAGTGGATATTTAGAGCGTCTTGAGGCCTATGCTAGAAAAGAAAATATCTTCACATAAAAACTACAGAGAAGCATTCTCAGAAACTTCTTTGTGATGTGCACATTCAACTCACTAGCTTGAACCTTCCTTTTGATAGAACTGTTTTGAAACACTCCTTTTGTAGAGTCTGCAAGTCAATATTTGGAGCCCTATGAGGCCTATGCTGGAAAAGGAAATATCTTCACATAAAAACTAGATAGAAGAATTCTCAGACACTACCCTGTGCTTTATGTATTCCACTCACAGAGTTGAACCTTCCTTTTGGTAGAGCAGTTTTGAAACACTCTTTTTGTAGAATCTGCAAGTGGATATTTGGAGCACTTTGAGGCCTATGCTGGAATAGGAAATATCTTCACATAAAAACTAGACAGAAGCATTCACAGAAACTCCTTCCTGATGAGTGCATTCAACTCACAGATTTGAAACTTCCTTTTGATAGAACAGTTTTGAAACACTGTTTTTGAAGAATCTGCAAGTGGATATTTGAAACGATTTGAGGCCTATGATGGAAAAGGAAATAACTTCACATTAAAACTTGATAGAAGCATTCTCAGAAACTTCTCTGTAATGAGTTCATTCAATCACAGAGTTGAACATTCCTTCTGATAGAACAGTTTTGTAACACTGTTTTTGTAGAATCTGGAAGTGGATATTTGGAGCACTTTGAGGCATATGCAGGCAAAGGAAATTTTTTCACATAAAAACTTGACAGAAGCATTCTCAGAAACTTATTTGTGATGTGTGCATTCAACCCAGAGTTGAACCTTCTTTTTGAGGGAGTAGTTTTGAAACACTCTTTTTGTAGTATCTGCAAGTGGATATTTGGAGTGCTTTGAGGCATATGCTGGAAAAGGAAATATCTTCACATAAAAACTAGACAGAAGCATTGTCAGAAACTACTTTCCGTTGAGTGCATTCAGCTCACAGAGTTGAAACTTCCTTTTGATAGAGCAGTTTTGAAACACTGTTTTAGCAGAATTTGCAAGTGAATATTTGGAGCGCTTTGAGGCCTACACTGGGAAAAGGGGATATCTTCATATTAAAACTATACAGAAGCATTCTCAGAAACTTCTCAATGATGAGTGCATTCAACTCACAGAGATGAACCTTCCTTTTGGTAGAGCAGTTTTGAAACACTCTTTTTGGAGAATCTGCAAGTGGATATTTGGTGGGATTTGAGACTTACACTGGAAAAGGAAATATCATCACATAAAAACTAGACAGAAGCATTCTCACAAACTTCTCTGGATGAGTGCATTCAACTCACAGACTTGAACCTTCCTTTTTATAGAGCAGTTTTGAAACACTCTTTTTGTAGAATCTGGAAGTGTATGTTTGGAGCACTTTGAGGCCTATGCTGGAAAAGGGAATAACTTCACATAAAAAGCAGACAGAGGGATTTTCAGAAACTTCTTTGTGATGTGTGCATTCAACTCACAGAGATGAACCTTCCTTTTGATAGAGCAGTTTGGAAACACCCATTTTGTAGAATCTGCAAGTGGTTATTTGGTGTTCTTTGAGGCCAAGGCTGGAAAAGGATATATCTTCACTTAAAAACTAGACAGAAGCATTCTCAGAAACTTCCCTGTGCTTTATGCATTCAATTCACAGACTTGAACCTTCCCCTTGATAGAGCAGTTTTGAAACACTCTTTTTGTAGAATCTGCATTTGGATATTTCGAGCACTTTGAGGCCTACGCTGGAAAAGGAAATATCCTCACATAAAACTAGACAGAAGCAGTCTCAGAAACTTCTTTGTGATGAGTGCATTCAACTTACAGAATTGAACCTTCATTTTGTTAGAACAGTTTTGAAACACACTTTTTGTAGAATCTGCAAGTGGATATTTAGAGCGCTTTGAGGCTTACGATCGAAAAGGAAATATCTTCATATAAACACTGGACAGAAGCATTCTGAAAAACTTCTTTGTGATGTGCACATTCAATTCACAGAGTTCAACCTTCCTTTTGATAGAACAGTTTTGAAACACTCTTTTAGAAGACTCTCCAAGAGGATATTCGGAGTGCTTTGAGTCCTATGTTATAAAATTAACTATCTTGAAATAAAAACTTGAAAGAAGCGTTCTCAGAAACTTTCCGTTGCTTTATGCATTCAACTCACAGAGTTGAACCTTCCTTTTGATAGTGCAGTATTGAAACACACCTTTTGTAGAATATGCAATTGGATACTTGGAGCGCTTTGACGCCTATGTTGGAAAGGGAAATATGTTCAAATAAAAAGTAGAGAGAATCATTCTCAGATACTTCTTTGTGATGAGTGCATTCAACTCACAGAGTTGAAACTTTCTTTTGATAGAACAGTTTTGAAACACTCTTTTTATAGAATCTTCAAGTGGATAATTGTAGCGATTTGAGACCTATGCTGGAACAGGAAATATCTTCACATAAAGACTAGACAGAAGCATTCTCAGAAACTTATTTCTGATGTGTGCTTTAAACTCACAGAGTTGAACATGCCTTCTGATAGGACAGTTTTGAAACACACTTTTTGTAGAATCTGCAAGTTGATATTTGGAGGGCTTTGAGGCCCACCGTGGAAAAGGAAATATCTTCACATAAAAGCTAGACAGAAACATTCTCAGAAACTTCTTTGTGATGTGCGCATTCAACTCACAGAGTTGAACATTCCTTTTGATAGAACAGTTTTGAAACACTCTTTTTGTAGAATCTGCAGGTGGATATTTGGAGCGCTTTGGGACCTACACTGGAAAAAGAAATATCTTCTTATAAAAACTAGACAGAAGCATTCTCAGAAACTTCTTTGTGATGTGCGCATTCAGCTGACAGAAGTGAACATTCCTTTTGATAGAACAGGTTTGAAGCACTCCTTTTGTATAATCTGCAAGTGGATATTTGGAGAGCTTTGAGGCCTACACTGGAAAAGGAAATATCTTCTCATAAAAACCACACAGAAGCATTCTCAGAAATTTCCCAGTGCTTTATGAATTCACCTCACAGAGTTGAACCTTCCTGTTGATAGAACGGTTTTGAAACACTAGTTTTGTAGAATCTGCAAGTTGATATTTGGAGCGTTTTGAGGCCAATGCTTTAAAAGGAAATATCTTCACATAAAAACTATGCAGAAGCATTCTCAGAAACTTCTTTGTGATGTTCACATTCAACTCACAAGTTTAACATTCCTTTTGATAGAGCAGATGTGAAACACTCTTTTTGAAGAATCTACAAGTATATATTTGGAGTGCTTTGAGGTCTGTGCTGGAAAAGGAAATATCTTCACATAAAAACTGGACAGAAGAATTCCCAGAAACTTCTATGTGATGAGTGCATTCAACTCACAGAATTGAACCTTGCTTTTGATAGAGCAGTTTTGAAACACCCTTTTTGTAGACTCCACAAGAGGATATTTTGGAGCGCTTTGAGATCTGTGCTGTAAAAGGGAATTTCGTCATATAAAAACTAGGCAGAAGCATTCTCAGAAACTTATTTGTGAAGAATGCATTCAACTCACAGAGCTGAACCTTCCTTTTGATAGAAGAGTTTTGAAACACTCTTTTTGTAGGATCCGCAAGTGTATATTTGGAGCTCTTTGAGGCTTCTATTGGAAAACGAAATATCTTCACATAAAAATAGAACAGAAGCATTCTCAGAAACTTCTTTGTGAAGTGCACATTCAACACATGGAGTTGAACTTTCCTTTTGATAGAGCAGTTTTGAAACACTCTTTTCGTAGAATCTGCAAGTGGATATTTGGAGCGCTTTGAGGCCGACACTGGTAAAGGAAATATCTTAACATAAAAACTAGATGGAAGCATTTTCAGAAACTTCTTTGCAATGTGCACATTCAATTCACACATTTGAACCTTCCGTTTGATAGAACAGTTTTGAAACACTATTTTTGTAGAATTTGCAAATGTATATTTGGAGTGCTTTTATGATGCGTGCTTTCAAAAGAAGTTTTATGAAACTTCTTTTATGATGCGTGCTTTCAACTCACAGACTTGAACCTTACTTTTGATACAACAGTTTTGAAGCACTCTTTTTGTAGAAACTGCAAGTGAATATTTGGAGTGCTTTGAGGTCTGTGCTGGAAAAGGAAATATCTTCTCATAAATACTAGACAGAAGCATTCTCAGAAACGTCCCTGTGCTTTATGCATTCAACTTATGGATCTGAACCTTCCTTTTGATAGAGCAGTTTTGAAACACACTTTTTGTAGAATCTGCAACTGGATAATTTTCAGCACTTTGAGGCCTATGATGGAAAAGGAAATATCTTCACATAAAAACTAGACAACAGCATTCTCAGAAACTTCTTTGTGATGAGTGCATTCAACTCACAGACTTGCACATTCCTTTTGATGGTACAGTTTTGAAATACTCTTTTTGTAGAATCTGCAAGTGGATATTTGAAGCGCTTTTAGGCCTATGCTGGAAAAGGAAATAACTTCACATAAAAACTAGATTGAAAAATTCTCAGAAACTTCTTTGTGATGTGTGCATTCAACTCACAGGCTTGAACCTTCCGTTTGATAGAGCAGTTTTGAAACACTCTTTTTGTTGAATCTGCAAGTGGATATTTGGTGGTGTTTGGGGCCTATGCTGGAAAAGGAAATATCTTCACTTGAAAACTAGACAGAATCATTCTCACAAACGTCTTTGTGATGTGCGCATTCACCTCACACAATTTAGCCTTCATTTTGATAGAGCAGTTTTGCAACAACCTTTTTTTAGTATCTGCATTTGGATATTTGGGGTGCTTTGAGGCCTATGCTGAAAAAGGAAATATCTTCACATAAAAACTAGACAGAAGCATTCCCTGAAACCTCTTCATGATGAGTTCATTCAAAGCACAGGTTTGAACTCTCCTTTTGATAAAGCAGCTTTGAAACAATCTTTTTGTAGAATCTGCAAGTGGATATTTTGAGCGCTTTTAGGCTCACAGTGGAAAAGGAAATATCTTTTCATTTGTTTTTTGACTGCATAAATGTCTTCTTTTGAGAAGTGTCTGTTCATGTCCTTCGCCCACTTTTGGATGGGGTTGTTTGTTTTTTTCTTGTAAATTTGTTGGAGTTCACTGTAGATTCTGGATATTAGCACTGTGTCAGATGAGTAGGTTGCGAAAATTTTCTCCCATTTTGTAGGTTGCCTGTTCACTCGGATGGTAGTTTCTTTTGCTGTGCAGAAGCTCTTTAGTTTAATTAGTTCCCATTTGTCAATTTTGGCTTTTGTTGCCATTGCTTTTGGTGTTTTAGACATGAAGTCCTTGCCCATGCCTATGTACTGAATGGTAATGCCTAGGTTTTCTTCTAGGGTTTTTATGGTTTTAGGTCTAACATTTAAGTCTTTAATCCATCTTGAATTGATTTTTGTATAAGGTGTAAGGAAGGGATCCAGTTTCAGCTTTCTACATATGGCTAGCCAGTTTTCCCGGAACAATTTATTAAATAGGGATTCCTTTCCCCATTTCTTTTTTCAGGTTTGTCAAAGTTCAGATAGTTGTAGATATGTGGCATTATTTCTGAGGGCTCTGTTGTGTTCCATTTATCTATATCTGTGTTTTGGTGCCAGTACCATGCTGTTTTGGTTACTGTAGCCTTGTAGTATAGTTTGAAGTCAGGTATTGTGATGCCTCCAGCTTTGTTCTTTTGGCTTAGGATTGACTTGGCCATGCAGGCTCTTTTTTGGTTCCCTATGAACTTTAATGTAGTTTTTTTCAATTCTGTGATGAAAGTCTTTGGTAGCTTGATGGGGATGGCAGCATCACTGGCCATCAGAGAAATGCAAATCAAAACCACAATGAGATGCCATCTGACACCAGTTAGAATGGCAATCATTAAAAAGTCAGGAAACAACAGGTGCTGGAGAGGATGTGGAGAAATAGGAACACTTTTAAAGAGTTGGTGGGACTGTAATCTAGTTCAACCATTGTGGAAGTCAGTGTGGTGATTCCTCAGGGATCTAGAACTAGAAATTCCATTTGACCCAGCCATCCCATTACTGGGTATTTACCCAAAGGACTATAAATCATGCTGCTGTAAAGACACATGCACATGTATGTTTATTGCGGCATTATTCACAATAGCAAAGACTTGGAACCAACCCAAATGTCCAACAATGATAGACTGGATTAAGAAAATGTGGCACATATACACTATGGAATACTATGCAGCCCTAAAAAATGATGAGTTCATGTCCTTCGTAGGGACATGGATGAAATTGGAAATCATCATTCTCAGTAAACTATCAGAAGAACAAAACACCAAACACCACATATTCTCACTCATAGGTGGGAATTGAAAAATGAGAACACATGGACACAGGAAGGGAAACATCACACTTCGGGGACTGTTGTGGGGTGGGGGGAGGGGGGAGGGATAGCACTGGGAGATATACCTAATGCTAGATGACGAGTTAGTGGGTGCAGTGCACCAGCATGGCACATGTATACATATGCAACTAAGCTGCACGTTGCGCACATGTACCATAAAACCTAAAGTAGAGTAATAATAATAATAATAAAAAGAATGTTGAATAAGATTAGGTCAGGTTAGTAGACAAAGGAAAGGGAGAAGATTTTATGAGGTCTTCAATTATCCATGTAATGCATTAAATCTATAAAACTATGTAAAGTCTTTATTGTGATTTGTAACTAATTTGAGATTAAAATAAAACGTATCATTCATATTTGAGAAAAAAATATCTCAGATTATAGAAAAATATGTAGTCTTATAAGAATGTTAACTAATAAGATGTATGATGCCATGAATCTGCCATCATTTTGTTAAATGTGACTCTCTCATAGAATTTGCATAATGCCAATATTTTTAAACAATAAAAATAAATTTGCATCTATTTTGCCATATTTCAACATGGAAAAAAAAGAAAAGGAAATATCTTTACATAAAAACTAGACAGAAGCAATCTCAGAAACTTCCATGGGCTTTATGCATTCAACTCACATAGTTGAACCATTCTTTTGATGCAACAGTTTTGAAACACTCTTTTTGTAGAATCTGCAAGGTGATATTTGGAGTGCCTTGATGCCTATGCTGGAAAAGAAAATATCCACACATAAAAACTAGACAAAAGAATTCTCAGAAACTTCTTTGTGATAAGTGAATTCATCTCACAGAGTTGAAACTTCCTTTTGATAGAGAAGTTTTGGAACACACTTTTTGAGGAATCTGCAAGTGGATATTTGGAGGGCTTTGAGGCCACTGCTGGAAAAGGAAATATCTTCACATGAAAACTAGACAGAAGCATTCTCAGAAACTTCCCTCTGCTTTTTGCATTCAGCTCACATAGCTGAATCTTCCTTTTGTTAGAACAATTTTGAAACACTGTTTGTAGAATCTGCAAGTGGATATTTAGAGAGCTTTGAGGCCTATGCTGGAAAAGGAAATATCTTCAAATAAAAAAAGACAGAAGCATTCTCAGAAACTTCATTGTGAGGAGTGCATTCAAATCACAGAGTTGAACCTTCCTTTTGATAGAGCAGTTTTGAAAGACTCTTGTTGTAGTATCTGCAAGTGATTCTATAGGGCAATTTGAAGCCTATGCTGGAAAAGGAAATATCTTCACATAAAAACTTGACAGAAGCATTCTCAGACACTTCATTGTGATGAGTGCATTCAACTCACAGAGTTGAACCATCCTTTTCATAAAACAGTTTTGAAACACTCTTTTTGTAGAATCCGCAAGTGGATATTTGAAGCGCTATGAGGCCAATGATGGAAAAGGAAATGTCTTATGATAAAAACTAGACTGAAGCCTGCAGAGAAACTTCTCTGTGATGAGTGCATTCAACTCACATATTTGAACCTTTCATTTGATAGAACGGCTACAAAACACTCTTTCTGTAGAATGTGAAGTTGGATATTTGGAACACGTTGAGGACTGGGCTGGAAAAGGAATATATCTACACTTAAAAACTAGACAGAAGCATTCTCAGAAACTTCTTTGTGATGTGCACACTCAACTCAGAGGGTTCAACCTTCCTATTGATAGAGCAGTTTTGAAACTCTCTTTTTATATAATCAGCAAGTGGATATTTGGAGCCCTTTGAGGACGATGCTGGAAAAGGAAATCTCTTCACATTAAAACTAGACAAAAGCGATCCAGTTTCAGCTTTCTACATATGGCGAGGCAGTTTTCCCAGCACCATTTATTAAATAGGGAATCCTTTCCCCATTTCTTGTTTTTGTCAGGTTTGTCAAAGATCAGATACTTGTAGATATGTGGCATTATTTCTGACGGCTCTGTTCTGTTCCATTGATCTATATCTCTGTTTTGGTACCAGTACCATGCTCTTTTGGTTACTGTAGCCTTGTAGTATAGTTTGAAGTGAGGTAGTGTGATGCCTCCAGCTTTGTTCTTTTGGCTTAGGATTGACTTGGCGATGCGGGCTCTTTTTTGGTTCCATATGAACTTTAAAGTAGATTTTTCCAATTCTGTGAAGAAAGTCATTGGTAGATTGATGGGGATGGCATTGAATCTGTAAATTACCTTGGGAAGGATGGCCATTTTCATGATATTGATTCTTCCTACTCATGAGCATGGAATGTTCTTCCATTTGTTTGTATCCTCTTTTATTTCCTTGAGCAGTGGTTTGTAGTTCTCCTTGAAGAGGTCTTTCACATCCCTTGTAAGTTGGATTCCATGGTATTTTATTCTCTTTGAAGCAATTGTGAATGGGAGTTCACTCATGATTTGGCTCTCTTTTTGTCTGTTATTGATGTATAAGAATGCTTGTGATTTTTGCACATTGATTTTGTATCCTGAGACTTTGCTGAAGTTGCTTATCAGCTTAAGGAGATTTTGGGCTGAGACAATGGGGTTTTCTAGATATACTATCATGTCATCTGCAAACAGGGACAATTTGACTTCCTCTTTTCCTAATTGAATAGCCTTTATTTCCTTCTCCTGCCTAATTGCCCTGGCCAGAGCTTCCAACACTATGTTGAATATGAGTGGTGAGAGAGGGCATCCCTGTCTTGTGCCAGTTTTCAAAGGGAATGCTTCCAGTTTTTGCCCATTCAGTATGATATTGGCTGTGGGTTTGTCATAAATAGCTCTTATTATTTTGAGATACGTCCCATCAATTCCTAATTTATTGAGAGTTTTTAGCATGAAGGGTTGCTGAATTTTGTCAAAGGCCTTTTCTGCATCTATTGAGATAATCATGTGGTTTTTGTCTTTCGTTCTGTTTATATGCTGGATTACATTTATTGATTTGCGTATATTGAACCAGCCTTGCATCCCAGGGATGAAGCCCACTTGATCATGGTGGATAAGCTTTTTGATGTGCTGCTGGATTCTGTTTGCCAGTATTTTATTGAGGATTTTTGCATCAATGTTCATCAAGGATATTGGTCTAAAATTCTCTTTTTTTGTTGTGTCTCTGTCTGGCTTTGGTATCAGGATGATGCTGGCCTCATAAAATGAGTTAGGGAGGATTCCCTCTTTTTCTATTGATTGGAATAGTTTCAGAAGGAATGGTACCAGCTCCTCCTTGTACCTCTGGTAGAATTCGGCTGTGAACCCATCTGGTCCTGGACTTTTTTTGGTTGGTAAGCTCTTGATTATTGCCACAATTTCAGCTCCTGTTATTGGTCTATTCAGAGATTCAACTTCTTCCTGGTTTAGTCTTGGGAGGGTGTATGTGTTGAGGAATTTATCCATTTCTTCTAGATTTTCTAGTTTATTTGCATAGAGGTGTTTGTAATATTCTCTGATGGTAGTTTGTATTTCTGTGGGATCGGTGGTGATATCCCCTTTAAACGTTAGACCTAAAACCATAAAAACCCTAGAAGAAAACCTAGGCATTACCATTCAGGACATAGGCATGGGCAAGGACTTCATGTCTAAAACACCAAAAGCAATGGCAACAAAAGCCAAAATTGACAAATGGGATCTAATTAAACTCAAGAGCTTCTGCACAGCAAAAGAAACTACCATCAGAGTGAACAGGCAACCTACAAAATGGGAGAAAATTTTTGCAACCTACTCATCTGACAAAGGGCTAATATCCAGAATCTACAATGAACTCCAACAAATTTACAAGAAAAAAACAAACAACCCCATCAAAAAGTGGGTGAAGGACATGAACAGACACTTCTCAAATGAAGACATTTATGCAGCCAAAAAACACATGAAAAAATGCTCACCATCACTGGCCATCACAGAAATGCAAATCAAAACCACAATGAGATACCATCTCACACCAGTTAGAATGGCAATCATTAAAAAGTCAGGAAACAACAGGTGCTGGAGAGGATGTGGAGAAATAGGAACACTTTTACACTGTTGGTGGGACTGTAAACTAGTTCAACCCTTGTGGAAGTCAGTGTGGCGATTCCTCAGGGATCTAGAACTAGAAATTCCATTTGACCCAGCCATCCCATTACTGGGTATATACCCAAAGGACTATAAATCATGCTGCTATAAAGACACATGCACACGTATGTTTGTTGCCGCATTATTCACAATAGCAAAGACTTGGAACCAACCCAAATGTCCAACAATGATAGACTGGATTAAGAAAATGTGGCACATATACACCATGGAATACTATGCAGCCATAAAAAATGATGAGTTCATGTCCTTTGTAGGGACATGGATGAAATTGGAAATCATCATTCTCAGTAAACTATCACAAGAACAAAAAACCAAACACCGCATATTCTCACTCATAGGTGGGAATTGAACAATGAGAACACATGGACACAGGAAGGGGAACATCACACTTCGGGGACTGTTGTGGGGTGGGGGGATGGGGGAGGGATAGCATTGGGAAATATACCTAATGCTAGATGACGAGTTGGTGGATGCAGCGCACCAGCATGGCACATGTATACATATGTAACTTACCTGCACATTGCGCACATGTACCACAAAACCTAAAGTATAATAATAATAATAATAATAATAATAATAATAATAAAAGAAAAAAATAAAAAATAAATAAAATAAATTTAAGCCAATTAAAAAAAAAAAAAGAAGAAGCATTTTAACACAAAGCAATGTCATGGAAAGCCAACAAAATTACACAGCTTACAGCTATATTTAAAATTATAAGCTTTCTAGAAACTCTAAAGTTTATGTATTTCATTGGTTTACAGGGATGAAGTGAAAATTGATATTTTCTGACAGTTTGAAGAAAAATAAGGTTAGATAAACATCCTAATGTACTATTTCCTGTGGTCAACAAATAGTCTCTATTGGTCTTCTATGTTCTTTCTCTGTGTATTTAAGCTAAAATCTCTCAATCTAGAAACAAAAATTTTATTTTGAAATCTTCTATTGACTATTGAATCTCATCAGGCTAACATCTATTTCTCTCCTCTCTTTCATCTTCTAAGCCCACTGTCTCCACTTCCCTCCTACCCATTCACTTCTCTCCTTGCAACTCTTCTCGCAAAACTCAGTGATGACTTCCTAATTGCCAAATCTGAACATTTTAAATCCAGCCCTGATATAATCAAGTTTTACTGACTATTCAATCTTTCTGGAAATGTTCTTCATCCTTGTTTGCCAAGGCACTGTCTCATAACACTCCTTGAAGAATTGACTCCTCTGCTTCTTCCCACCTCCAAGTGCAATTTTTCTCTGAAGCCCTACCTTAGTCCTCTTATCTCCTCCATTAATCTTGGTATAATATAGTGAGAAGAACTGGCTTCTGTATAACACTGAATTTTCCTCTCTATAAGGATGATATATTTCTTTATTTGTTTAGGCTTTCTCTTTTATTTCTTGATAATGTTTTATAATTTTCCTATTAGAGATCTTGCATAAATGCTTTTTTCCAGATATCTGGAAAAAAAAAAAAAACTAGACAGAAGCATTCTCAGAAAATTCTTTGTGATGAGTGCATTGAGCTCACAGAGTTGAACCCTCTTTTTGATAGACCAGTTTGGAAATACTCTTTTTTTTTTTTTTTTTTTCTCTTTTTTTTTTTTTTTTCTTTTATTATTATTATTATTATTATTATTATACTTTAGGTTTTATGGTACATGTGCGCAATGTGCAGGTAAGTTACATATGTATACATGTGCCATGCTGGTGCGCTGCACCCACCAACTCGTCATCTAGCATTAGGTATATCTCCCAATGCTATCCCTCCCCCCTCCCCCCACCCCCCCCAGAGTGTGATGTTCCCCTTCCTGTGTCCATGTGTTCTCATTGTTCAATTCCCACCTATGAGTGAGAATATGCGGTGTTTGGTTTTTTGTTCTTGCGATAGTTTACTGAGAATGATGATTTCCAATTTCATCCATGTCCCTACAAAGGACGTGAACTCATCATTTTTTATGGCTGCATAGTATTCCATGGTGTATATGTGCCACATTTTCTTAATCCAGTCTATCATTGTTGGACATTTGGGTTGGTTCCAAGTCTTTGCTATTGTGAATAATGCCGCAATAAACATACGTGTGCATGTGTCTTTATAGCAGCATGATTTATAGTCCTTTGGGTATATACCCAGTAATGGGATGGCTGGGTCGAATGGAATTTCTAGTTCTAGATCCCTGAGGAATCGCCACACTGACTTCCACAAGGGTTGAACTAGTTTACAGTCCCACCAACAGTGTAAAAGTGTTCCTATTTCTCCACATCCTCTCCAGCACCTGTTGTTTCCTGACTTTTTAATGATTGCCATTCTAACTGGTGTGAGATGGTATCTCATTGAAATACTCTTTTTGTAGAATCTGCAGGTGGATATTTGGAGAACTTTGAGGCCTACACTGGAGAAGGAAATAACTTCACATAAAAACTAGATTGATACATTCTCAGAAATTTCTTTTTCATGTGTGCATTCAACTCTCAGAATTCAACCTTGCTTTTGATAGAGAACCTTTGAAACTCTCTTTTTGTAGAATCTGAAAGTGGATATTAGGAGCGCTTTGAGGCCTATGCTGGAAAAGGAAATATCTTCACATAGAAACTTGACAGAAGCATTCTCAGAAACTTCTTTGTGATGAGTGTATTCAACTGACAGACTTGAACATTTCTTTTGATAGAACAGTTTTGAAACACTCTTTTTGTAGAATCTGCAAATGGATATTTGGAGTGCTTTAAGGACTATGATGGAAAACGAAATATCTTCACATAAAAACTAGGCAGAAGCACTCTCACAAACTTCTTTGTGATCTGCAAATTCAACTCACAAGGTTGAACCTTCCCTTTGATAGAGCAGTTTTGAAACAATCTTTTTGTAGACTCTGCAAGTGTATATTTGGAGTGCTTTGAGGCCTATGCTGGAAAAGAAAATATCTTCACAAAAAAACTAAACACAAGAATTCTCAGAAACTTCTTTGTAATAAGCGCATTCAACTCACAGAGTTGAACTTTCTTTTTGATAGCAGTTTTGAAACACTCTTTTTGTACAATCTGCATGTGGATATTTGGAACGCTTTCAAGCCTATGCTGGAAAAGGAAGTAACTTCACATTAAAAGTAGATTGATGTATTCTTAGAAAGTCCTTTGTCATGTGTGCATTCAACTCACAGAATTGAACCTTCCTTTTGATAGAGCTGTTTTGACGCACTCTTTTTGTAGAATCTGCAAGTGGATATTTGGAGAGCTTTGAGGCCAATGATGGAAAGGGAAATATCTTCACATAAAAACTAGACAGAAGAATTCTCAGAAACTTCTCTGTGATTAGTTCATTCAACTCACAGAGTTGAACCTTCCTTTTGATAGAACAGTTTTGAAACACTCTTTTTATAGAATCTGCAAGTGGATATTTGGAGCACTTAGTGGCCTATGCTGTAGAAGGAAATATCTTTACATAAAAACTAGACAGAAGCATTCTCAGAAAATTCTTTGTGATGAGAGCATTCAACTCACAGAGTTGAACCTTTCTTTTCACAGAACGGTTTTGGAAGACACTTTTTGTGAATCTGCAAGTGGATATTTGGAGCGATTTGTGGCCTATGTTGGAAAAGGAAATATCTTCACATAAAAATTAGACAGAAGCATTCTCAGAAACTTTTCTGTGATGAGTGCATTCAACACACAGGGTTGAACCTTCCTGTTGATAGAACAGTTTTGAAACGCTCTTTTTGTAGTATCTGCAAGTGGATATTTTGAGCGCTTTGAGGCCTATGCCGGAAAAGGAAATACCCTCACATAAAAACTAGACAGAAGCATTCTCAGAAACTTCTTTGAGATGTGTGATTCATCTCAGAGGGGTGAACCTTCCTTTTGATAGTGCAGTTTTGAAACACACTTTTTTTGTAGAATCTGCAAGTGGATATTTAGAGCATTTTGAGGTGTATGGTGAAAAGGAAATATCTTCACTTAAAAACTAGACAGAAGCATTCTCAGAAACTTCTTTGTGATGAGTGCATTCAACTCATAAACTTGAGCCTTCTTTTTGATAGACCAGTTTTGAAACACTCTTTTTGTAGAATCTGCAATTGGATATTTGGAGCACTTTGAGGCCTATGCTGGAAAAGGAAATATCATCACATAAAAACTGGACAGAAGCATTCTCACAAACTTCTTTTTGGTGAGTTCATTCAACTCACAGAGTTGAACCTTCCTTTTGACAGCGCAGTTTTGAAACACTCTTTTTTTACAATCTGCAAGAGGATATTCGGAGGGCTATGAGGCCTATGCTGGAAAAGGAAATATCTTCACATAAAAACTATAGAGAAGCATTCTCAGAAACTTCTTTGTGATGTGTGCTTTCAATTCACAGAGTTGAACTTTCCTTTGGATAGAACAGTTTTGCTACACCCTTTTTGTAGAATCTGCATGTGGATATTTGCAGGGCTTTTAGGAATGTGCTGGAAAAGGAAATATCTTCACATAATAAGCAGACAGAAGCATTCTCTGAAACTTCCCTGTGCTTTATGCATTCAACTCACAGACTTGAACCTTCCTTTTGATAGAGCAGTTTTGAAACATTCTTTTTGAAGAATCTGCAAGTGGATAATTTGAGCGCTTTTAGGCCTATGCTCGAGAAGGAAATATCTTCACATAAAAAGTAGACAACAGCATTGTCAAAAACTTTTTTGTGATGAGTTCATTCAACTCACAGAGTTGAAATTCCTTTTGATAGGGCAGTTTGGAAACACTCTTTTTTAAGAATCTGTAAGAGGATATTTTGAGTGCTTTGAGACCTTTGATGGAAAATGAAATATCTTCACATAAAAACTAGATCGAAGCATTCTCAGAAACTACTTTGTGATGTGCACATTCAACTCAAAGAGATGAACCCTCCTTTTGATAGAGTAGTTCTGAAACAATCTTTTTATGAAATCTGTAAGTGGATATTTGGAGCACTTTGAGGCCTATGATGGAAAATTAATTATCTATATGTAAAAATTAGACAGAAGCATTCTCAGAAACTTCTCTGTGATGACAGCATTCAACTCAGATTGTTAAATCCTCCTTTTGATAGAATAGTTTTGAAACACTCTTTTTGTAGAATCTGCAATTGGATATTTAGAGCACTTTGAAGACTATCCTGGAAAAGGAAATGTCTTCACATAAATTAGACAGAAGCATTCTCAGAAACTACTTTGTGATGTGTGCATTGAACTTGGAGACTTGAAGCTTCCTTTTGATGGAGCAGTTTTGAGACACTCTTTTTGTAGAATCTGGAAGTGGATATTTGGAGCAATTTGAGGCATATGCTGGAAAAGGAAATATCATCATATAAAAACTAGACAGAAGCCTTCTCAGAAATTTCTTTGCAATGAGTGCATTCAACTCACAGAGTGGAACTTTCCTTTTGATAGCGCATATGTGAAACAATCTTTCTGTCAAATCTGCAAGAGGTTATTTGGAGCACTTTGAGCCCTATGCTGGAAAAGGAGATACTTCAAATAAAAACCAGATAGATGCATTCTCAGAATCTTATTTGTAATGTGTTCATTCAAGTCACAGACTTGAAATTTCCTTTTGATAGAACAGTTATGAAACACTGTTTGTGCAGAATCTGCAAGTGGATATCTGGAGCGCTTTCAGGCCAATGCTGGAAAAGAACATATCATCACATAAAAACTAGACAGAAGCATTCTCAGAAACTTCTTTGTGATGAGATCCTTCAACTCACCGAACTGAACCCTCCTTTTGCCAGCACAGTTTTGAAACACACTTTTTGTGGAATCTGCAAGTGGATATTTGGAGCTCTTTTAGGCCTATGCTGGAAAAGGAAATAGCCTCACAAAAAAACTAGACAGAAGCATTCTCAGAAAAAACTTTGTTATGTGTGAATTCAACTCACGGAGGTTAAACTTCCTTTTGATAGAGCAGTTTTGCAACACCCGTTTTGTAGTATCTGCAAATGGATATTTGGAGCGCTTTGAGACCTATGCTGGAAAATGAAATATCTTCACATGAAAAGTAGACAGAAGCATTCTCAGAAAGTTCCCTCTGCTTTATGCATTCCACTCACAGACTTGAAACTTCCTTTTATAGAGCAGTTTTGAGACACTCTTTTTGTAGAATCTGCAAGTGGATATTAGAAGCGTTTTGAGGCCTATGCTGGAAAAGGAAACATCTTCACTTTAAAACCAGACAGAAGAATTCTCAGAAACGTCAGTGTCATGAGTGCACTCATCTCGCAGACTTGAACCTTCCTTTTGATAAAGCTCTTTTAAAACGCTCTTTTTGTAGAATCTGTAAGTGGATATTGGGAGCAATTTGAGGCCTATGCTGGAAAAGAAAATATCTTCAGATAAAAACTAGACAGAAGCATTTTCAAAAACTTCTCTGTGATGAGTGCATTCAACTCAAAGACTTGAACCTTCTTTTCTGTAGAGCAGTATTGAAACACACTATTTGTAATATTTGCAAGTGGATATTTTTAGCGCTTTCAGGCCTATGCTGGAAAAGGAAATATCATCACATAAAAACTAGACAGAAGCATTCTCAGATACTTCTTTGTGATGAGTCCATTCAACTCACAGAGTTGAACATTACTTTTCATAGCACATTTTTGAAACACTCTTTTTTTTCGAATGTGCAAGAGGATATTTAGAGCACTTTGAGGCCTATGATGGAAAAGGAAGCAACTTCTCACAAAAACAAGAATAATGTATTCTCAGAAACTTCTTTGTGATGTGTGCATTCAACTCACAGACTGGAAATTTCCTTTTGATAGAGCAGTTTTGAAACACTCTTTTTCTAGTATCTGAAAGTGGATATTTCGAGCGCATTGAAGCCTATGAAGGTAAAGGTAATATTTTCAGTTAAAAACTAGACAGAAACATTCTCAGAAACGACTTTGCAATGTGCGAATTCAACTCACAGACTTGAACTTTCCTTTTGATAGAAAAGTTTTGAAAAATTCTATTTGTGGAATCTTCAAGTGAATATTTGGAGCACTTTGAGGCCAATGCTGGAAAAGGAAATATTTTCACATAAAAACTAGACAGAAGCATTTTCAGAAACACCGTTGTGATGTGTGCATTCAACACACAGAGTTGAACCTTCCTTTTGATAGAGCAGTTTTGAAACACTCTTTTTGTATAATGTGCAAGTGGATATTTGGAGCGCTTTGAGGCCTAAGCTGGAAAAGAAAATATCTTCATATAAAAATGAGACAGAAGCATTCTCAGAACCTTCTTTGTGATGAGTGCATTCAACTCAAATACTTGAACTGTCCTTTTGATATAACAGTTTTGAAACACTCTTTTTGTAGAATCTGCAAGTGGATAGTTGGAGCGATTTGAGGCCTATGATGGAAAAGGAAATATAGTCACATAAAAACTGGACAGTAGCATTCTCAGAATCTTCTTTGTGATGTGTGCATTCAACTCACAGAGTTGAACCCTCCTTTTGATAGAGCAGTTTTGAAACACTCTTTTTGTAGAATCTGCAAGTGAATATTTGGAACGCTTTCAGGCCTATGCTGGAAAAGGAAATATCTTTACATAAGAACTATACAGAAGCATTCTCAGAAAATTCTCTTTGATGAGTGCATTTACTCCCAGAGTTGAACCTTCCTTTTGATAAAATAAATTTGAATTACACTCTTTGTAGAATCTACAAGTGGATATTTGGAGAGATTTGAGACCTATGCTGGAAAAGAAATTATCTTCACATAAAAACTAGATGGAAGCATTCTCAGAATCTTCTTTGTGATGTGTGCATTCAACTCACAGAGTTGAAACTCCCTTTTGATAGAGCAGTTTTGAAACACCCTTTTTGTAGAATCTGTAAGTGGGTATTTGGAGTGCTTTCAGGCCTATGCTAGAAAAGTAAATATCTTCACATAAAAACTAGACGGAAGTATTCTGAGAAATTTTTTGCGATGAGTGAATTCAACTTACAGGGTTGACACTTCCTTTAGATAGTTCAGTTTTGAAACATTCTTTTTCTCGAATGTGCAAGTGGATATTTGGAGCGCTTTGAGGCCTATGCTGGAAAAGGAAATATCTTCACATAAAAACTAGATGGAAGTATTCTGAGAAATTTTTTGTGATGAGTGAATTCAACTTACAGAGTTGATGCTTCCTTTAGATAGTTCAGTTTTGAAACACTCTTTTTCTCGAATCTGCAAGTGGATATTTGTAGCGCTTTGAGGCCTAGGCTGGAAAAGGAAACATCTTCATATAAAAACTAGACAGAAGCATTATCAGAAACTTCCCTTTGCTTTACGCATTCACCTCACAGAGTTGAACCATCCTTTTGATAGAGCAGTTTTGAAACACTATTTGTGAAGAATCTGCTAGTTGATATTTGGAGTGCTTAGGGGCCTGTGCTTTAAAAGGAAATATTTTCACATAAAAACTAGACAGAAGCATTCTCAGAAACTTCTTTGTCATGTTTGCATTCAACTCACAGAGTTTAACCTTCCTTTTAACAGTGCAGATTGGAAACACTCTTTTTGTAAAATCCGCAAGTGTATAGAAGGAGCACTTTGAGTCCTATGCTGGAAAAGGAAATATCATCACATAAGAAATAGATAGAAGCATTCTCAGAAACTTCTTTGTGATGAGTGCGTTCAACTCACAGGGTTGAACCTTCCTTTTGAAAGAACAGTTTTGAAACACTCTTTTTGTAGAATCTGCAAGTGGATATTTGGAGTGCTTTGAGGCCGAAGTTGTAAAAGGAAATATCTTTACATAAAAACTAGACAGAAGTTTCTCAGAAACTTCTTTTTGGTGAGTGTATTCAACTCACAAATTTGAATCTTCCTTCTGATAGACAGTTTTGAAGCACTCTTTCTGTAGAATATGCAAGTAGATACTTGGAGTGATTTGAGTCCTACGATGGAAAAGGAAATTTTCCACATAAAAACTAGACAGAAGCATTGTCAAAACTTCTCTGTGATGAGTGCATTCAACTCACAGATTTGCACTTTCCTTTTGATAGAACAGTTTTGAAACACTCTTTTTGTAGGATCTGCAATTTGATATTTGGAGCGCTTTGAGGCCTATGCTGGAAAAGGAAATAAATTCACATAAAAACTATACAGAAACATTCTCAGTAAGTTATGTGTTATCAGTGCATTCAACTCACAGAATTGAACATTCTTTTTGATAGAAGAGTTTGAAAAACCCTTTTTGTAGAATCTGCAAGTGAATATTTGGAGAGCATTGAGGCCTATGCTGGAAAAGGAAACATCTTCATATAAAAACAAGACAGAAGCATTCTCAGAAACGTATTTGTGATGTGTGCATTTAACCCATGGTGTTGAAACCTTCTTTTTATGGAGCAGTTTTGAAACACCCTTTTTTAGAATCTGCAAGTGGATATTTGGAGCACTTGGAGGCCTATGCTGGAAAAGGAAATATCTTCACATAAAAAGAAGACAGAAGCATTCTTAGAAACTTCTTTGTGAAGTGTGCCTTCAACTCAGAGTGTTGAACCTTCCTTTTGGTAGAGCAGTTTTGAAACACCCTTTTTGTAGTATCTTCAAGAGGATATTTGGAGCTCTTTGATGCCTATACAGGAAAAGGAAATATCTTCATATAAAAATAGACAGAAAAATTCTCAGGAACTTCCTTGTGATGAGTGCATTCAACTCACAGACTTGAAACTTCCTTTTGATAGAGCAGTTTTGAAACACTCTTTTTGTAGGATCTGCAATTGTATATTTGGAGTGCTTGGAGGCCTACACTGGAAAAGGAAATAAATTCACATAGAAACTATACAGAAGCATTCTCAGTAAGTTATTTGTTATGAGTGCACTCAACTAACAGGTTTGAACATTCCGTTTGATAGAACAGTTTTGAAACACTCTTTTTTTACAATCTGTAAGTGAATATTTGGAGGGCTTTGAGACCTATGATGGAAAAGGAAATATCTTCACATAAAAACTACACAGAAGCATTCTAAGAAAGTTCTCTGTGATGACTGTATTCAACTCACAGAGTAGAACAATCCTTTTGATAGAACAGATATGAAACACTCTTTTTGTAGAATCTGCAAGGGCATATTTAGAGGGCTTTGTGGCCTATACTGGAAAAGAAAATATCTTCACATAAAAACTGGACAGAAGCATTCTCAGAAACTTCTTTGTAATGACTGCATTCAACTCGAAGAGTTGAACCTTCCTTTTGATAGAACAGTTTTGAAACACTCTTTTTGTGGAATCTTCAAGAGGATATTTGAGAGATTTGAGGCCTATGCTGGAAAAGGAAATATCTTCAAATAAAAACAAGATTGAAGCATTCTTGTAAACCCCTTTGAGATGTGCACATTCAACTAACAGAGTTGAACCTTCCTTTTGATAGAGCAGTTTTGAATCACTCTATTTGTAGAATCTGCAAGTGGATATTTGGAGCGAATTGAGGCCTAAGCTGGAAAAGGAAATATCTTCACATAAATAGTAGACAGAAGCATTCTCAGAAACATCTTTGTGATGTGTGCATTCTACACACAGAGTTGAATATTCCTTCTGATAGAGCAGTTTTGAAACACACAATTTGTGGAATGTTGAAGTGTATATTTGGAATGCTTTGAGGCCTAAGCTGGAAAATGAAATATTTTCACATAAAAAATACACAGAAGCATTCTCAGAATCTTCTCTGTGATGAGTGCATTCACTCGCAGAGGTGAACCTTCCTTTTCATAGAACAGTTTGTAAACACTCTTTTTGTAGGATCTGCAAGTGGATATTTGGAGTGCTTTGAGACCTATGCTGGGAAAGGAAATATCTTCACATAAAAACTAGACAGAAGCATTCTCAGAAACCTCTTTGTGACGTGCTCATTCAACTCACAGAGTTGAACCTATATTTTGATAGAGTCGCTCTCAAACACTCTTTTTGTAGAATCTGCAAGTGGCTATTTGGAGTGCTTTGGGGCCTCCATGGAAAAGGAAATATCTTCGCATAAATCTAAACAGAAGCATTCTCAGAAAGTTTCCTGTGCTTTATGCATGCAACTCACAGAGTTGAACCTTCCGTTTGATAGAGTAGTTTTGACACACTCTTTTTGTAGAATCTGCAAGTGGGTATTTGGAGCGCTTTGAGGCCTATGCTGGAAAAGGAAATAACTTTACATAAAAACTTGGTTGAATCATTCTCAGAATCTTCTTTGTGATGTTTTCATTCACCTCACAGACTTGAACCTTCCTTTTGATAGAGCAGTTTTGAAAAACACTTTTTGAAGTTTCTGCAAGTGGATATTTGGAGCGCTTTGAGGCCTATGCTTCAGAAGGAAATATGTTCATATTAAAACTAGACAGAAGCATTATCATAAACTTCCTTGTAATGAGTGCCTTCAACTCACAGGGTTGAACCTTACATTTGATAGAACACTTTTGAAACACTCTTTTTGTAAAATCTGCAAGCGGATATTCAGATCGCTCTTAGGCCTATGATGGAAAAGGAATTATCTTTATATAAAAATTAGACAGAAGCATTTTCAGAAACTTCTCTGTGATGAGTACATTCAACTCACAGAGTTGAAACTTCCTTTAGATAGAGCAGTTTTGAAACACTGTTTTTGTGGTATCTGCAAGTGGATAATTTGAGCGCTTTGAGGCCGTTGCTGGAAAAGGAAATATCTTCACTTAAAAAGTAGAAATAAGCTTTCTCAGAAACTTCTTTGTGATGAGTGCATTCAGCTCACAGACTTGAACCTTCCTTTAGATAGAGCAGTTTTGAAACACTCTTTTTGTGGAATCTGCAAGTGGATATTTGGGGCGCTTTGGGGCCTATGCTGGAAAAGGAAATATTATCACATAAAAACTAGACAGAAGCATTCTCTTAAACTTCTTTGGGATGAGAGCATTCAACTCAAATTGTTGAACCTTCCCTTTGATAGAGCAGTTTTGAAACACTCTTTTTGTAGAATCTGCAAGTCTATATTTGGAGTGCTTTCAGGCCTATGATAGAAAAGGAAATATCTTTATATAAAATCTAGAAAGAAGCATTGTCAGAAACTTCTTTGGAATGAGTGAATTCAACTCACAGAGCTGAACCTTCCTTTTGATAGAACAGGTTTGAAACACTCTGTTTGTGGAATCTGCAAGTGGATATTTGGAGCGATTTGTGGCCTATGCTGGAAAAGGAAATATCTTCACATAAAAACTGGATAGAAGCATTCCCAGAAACTTCTTTGGATGAATGAATTCAACTTACAGAGTTGAAACTTCCTTTAGATAGTGCAGTTTTGAAACACTCTTTTTTCTTAGAATCTGCAAGTGGATATTTGGAGTGATTTTAGGCTTACGCTGGAAAAGGAAATATCTTCCCATAAAAACTAGACAGAAGCATTATCAGAAACTTCCCTGTGCTTTACGAATTCACCTCACAGAGTTGAACCTTTCTTTTGATAGCGCAGTTTTGAAACACTATTTGTGTAGAATCTGCTAGTTGATATTTGGAGTGCTTAGAGTCCTGTGCTTTAAAAGGAAACATCTTCACATAAAAACTAGACAGAAGCACTCTCAGAAACTTCTTTGTGATGTTCGCATTCAACTCACATAGGTTAACCTTCCTGTTGATAGAACAGATTGGAAACAGTCTTTTTGTAGAATCTGCAAGTGTATAGTTGGAGCACTTTGAGTCCTATGCTGGAAAAGGAAATATCATCACATAAGAACTATACAGAAGCATTCTCAGAAACTTCTTTTTGATGAGTGCGTTCAACTCACAGAGTTGAACCTTCGTTTTGATAGAACAATTTTGAAACACTCTTTTCGTAGAATCTGCAAGTGGATATTTGGAGCACTTGGAAGCCTAAGCTGTAAAAGGAAATATCTTTACCTAAAAACTAGACACAATCTTTCTCAGAAACTTCTTTTTGATGAGTGTATTCAACTCACAAAGTTGAAACTTCCTTTTCATGGACAGTTTTGAAACACTCTTTTTGTAGAATATGCAAGTAGATACTTGGAGGGACTTGACGCCTATGATGGAAAAGGAAATTCTTTCACATAAAAACTAGACAGAACCATACTCAAAAACTCCTCAGAGAGGAGTGCATTCAACGCACAGGGTTGCACTTTCCTTTTGATAGAACAGATTTGAAACTCTCCTTTGTAGAATTTGCAATTGGATTTTTGGAGGGCTTTGAAGCCTATGATGGAAAAGGAAATATCCTCACATGCGACCTAGACAGAAGCAATCTCAGAAACATCTCTGTGATGAGTGCATTCAACTCACAGAATTGAACATTCGTTTTGATAGAATAGTTTTGAAAAATTTTATTTGTAGAATCTGCAAGTGAATACTTGGAGTGCTTTGAGGTCAATGCTGGAAAAGGAAATATTTTCACATAAAAACCAGACAGAAGAATTCTCAGAAACACCTTTGTGACGAGCACATTCAACACACAGATTTCAACCTACCTTTTGATAGAGCAGTTTTGACACATTCTTTTTGTAGAATGTGCAAGTGGATATTTGGAGCACTTTGATTCATATGATGGAAAAGGAAACATCTTCACAATGAAACTAGACAGAAGCATTCTAAGAAACTTCTTTGTGATGAGTGCATTCAACTCACAGACTTGAACCTTCCTTTTGATAGAGCAGTTTTGAAACACTCTTTTTGTAGTATCTGCAAGTGGATATTTGGAGCGCTTTGAGGCCTAAGCTGGAAAAGAAAATATCTTCAGATAAAAACGAGACAGAAGCATTCTCAGAACCTCCTTTGTGATGAGTGCATTCAACTGACAGACTTGAAGCTTTCTTTTGATAGAACAGTTGTGAAACACTCTTTTTGTAGAATCTGCAAGTGCATATTTTGAGCGGTTTGAGGCCTATGATGGAAAATGAAATATCTTCATATAAAAACTGGACAGTATCATTCTCAGAATCTTCTTTCTGATATCTGCATTCAACTCACAGGGTTGAACTTTCGTTTTGGTAGAGCAGTTTTCCAACACTCTTTTTGTAGTATCTGCAAGTGGATATTTGGAGCACTTTGAGGCCTATGCTGCAAATGGAAATATCTTTACATAAAAACTATACAGAAGCATTCTCAGAAAATTCTCTGTGATGACTGCATTCACGCCCAGAGTTGAACCTTCCTTTTGGTAGAACAGTTTTGAATCACTCTCTTTGTAGAATCTACAAGTGGATATTTGGAGCGATTCGAGACCTATGCTGGAAAAGGAAATATCTTCACATAAAGGTAGATGGAGGCATTCTCAGAAACTTCTTTGTGATGAGTGCATTCAACTCACAGACTTGAAGCTTCCTTTTGATAGAATAGTTTGAAACACTCTTTTTGAAGGATCTGCAAGTGTATATTTGGAGCGTCATGAGGCGTATGCTGGAAAAGGATATATCCTCACATAAAAACTAAAGGGAAGCATTCTCAGAAACTTCTTTGTGATGTGTGCATTCAACTAACCAGCTTGAACCATCCTTTTGATAGAACAGTTTTGAAACACTCCTTTTGTAGAATCCACAAGTGAATATTTGCATCCCCATAAGGCCTACGCTGGAAAAGGAAATATCTTCACATAAAAACTAGATAGAAGCATTCTCAGACACTTCTCTGTGCTTTATGCATTCAAGTCACAGAGTTGAACCTTCCTTTTGATAGAGCAGTTTTGAAATACTCTTTTTGTAAAATCTGCAAGTGGGTATTTGGAGTGCTTTGAGGCCTATGCCGGAAAAGGAAATATCTTCACATAAAAACTAGACAGAAGCATTCACAAAAACTTGTTCCTGATGAGTGCATTAAACTCACAGAGTTGAAACTTCCTTTTGATAGAAGAGTTTTGAAACAGTTTTTAAAGAATCTGCAAGTGGATATTTGAAATGCTTTGAGGCCTATGATGGAAAAGGAAATATCTTCACATTAAAACTTGACAGAAGCATTCTCAGAAACTTTTCTGTGATGAGTGCATTCAACTCACAGAGTTGAATATTCCTTCTGATACAACAGTTTTGAAACACTCTTTTTGTGGAATCTGGAAGTGGATATTCGGAGCACTTTGAGGCCTAGGCACGAAAAGGAAATATTTTCACATAAAAACTTGACGGAAGCATTCTCAGAAACTTATTCGTGATGTGTGCATTCAACTCAAAGAGTTGAACTTTTCTTTTGATAGAGCAGTTTTGAAACAGTATTTTGTAAAATCTGTAAGTGGATATTTGTAATGCTTTGAGGCCTATGATGCAAAAGGAAATATCTTCACATAAATACTAGACAGAAGCATTCTCAGAAACTTCTTCATGATGAGTGCATTCAACTGACAGACTTGAACCTTCCTTTTGATAGAATAGTTTTGAAACACTCTTTTTGTAGAATCTGCAAGTTGATACTTGGAGCGATTTGAGACCTATGTTGGAAAAGGAAATATGTTCACATAAAGACTAGACAGAAGCATTCTCAGAAACTCGTTCGTGATGTGAGCATTCAACTTACAGATTTCAACGTTCTTTTTGATAGAGCAGTTTTGAAACAACATTTTAGTAGAATCTGCAACTGAATATTTAGAGGGATTTGAGGCCTACACTGGGGAAAGGAAATATCTTCACATAAAAACAAACAGAAGCATTCTCAGAAACGTCCCTGGGCTTTGTGCATTCAACTCACAGACATCAACCTTCCTTTTGACAGAGCAGTGTTGACACATTCTTTTTGTAGTATCTGCAATTGGATTATTGCAGCGCTTTGAGGCCTATGACGGAAAAGGATATATCTTCACATGAAAACTAGGGAGAAGCATTCTCAGAAAGTTCTTTGTGATGTGTGCATTCAACTCACAGAGTTCAAACTTCCTTTTGATAGAGCAGTTTTGAAACACTCTTTTTGTAGAATCCCCAAGTAGATATTTGGAGCGCGTTGAGGCCTATGCTAGAAATGGAAATATCTTCACATAAAAACTAGACAGAAGCATTCTCAGAAACTAGTTTGTGATGTGCACATTCAACTCACAGAGTTGAAACTTCCTTTTGATGGAGCAGTTTTGAAACACTCTTTTAATAGGATACAATTGAATAATTTCAGTGCTTTCAGGCCTAAACTGGAAAAGGAAATATCTTCACATAAAAACTAGACAGAAGCATTCTCAGAAACCTCCCAGTCCTTTATGCATTCAACTCACAGGGTTGAAACTTCCTTTAGATAGAGCAGTTTTAAAACACCCCTTTTGTGGTATATGCTATTAAATATTTTCAGCGCTTTGAGGCCTATGCTGGAAAGAGAAATATCTTCACATAAAATGTAGACGGAAGCATTCTCAGAAACTTCTGTGTGATGAGTGCATTCAACTCACAGACTTGAACCTTCCTTTTGATAGAACAGTTTGAAACCCTCTTTTTGTAGCATCTGCAGGTGGATATTTGGAACATGTTCATGCTTATGCTAGAAAAAGAAATATCTCCACATAAAACCTAGACAGAAGCATTCTCAGAAACTTCTCTGTGATGAGTGCATTCAACGCACTGAGTTGAACCTTCCTTTTGATAGAGCAGTTTTGAAACACTCTTTTTGTAGAAGCTGTAAGTGGATATTTGGAGCGTTAATAAGCCTATGATGGAAAAGGAATTATCTTTACATAAAAACTTGACAGAAGCATTCTCAGAAACTTCTCTGTGATGAGTGCATTCAACCACAGGGTTGAAACTTCCTTTTGATAGAGCAGTTTTGAAACACTCTTTTTATAGAATCTGCAAGTGGATAATTTGAGCGTTTTGAAGGCTATACTGGAAAAGGAAATATTTTCACATTAAAACTAGACATAAGCATTCTCAGAAACTTCTTTGTGATGAGTGCCTTCAACTCACTGTCTTTAACCTTCATTTTGATAGAGCAGTTTTGAAACGCTGTTTTTGTAGAATCTGCAAATGAATATTTCGAAGGCTTTGAGACCTGTGCTGGAAAACGAAATATCACCACATAAAAACTAGACAGAAGCATTCTCAGAAACTTATTTGTCATGAGTGTATTCAACACACAGAGTTGAATCTCTCTTTTGATAGGGCAGTTTCGAAACACTCGTTTTGTAGAATCTGTAAGTAGATATTTGGAGTGATTTGAGGGCTATGCAGGAAAAGGAAATATATTCACATAAAAACTAGACAGAAGAATTCTCAGAAACTTCTTTGTGATGTGCACATTCAACTTACAGGATTGAACCTTCCTTTTGATAGAGCAGTGTTTAAACTCTCTTTTTGTAGAATCTGCAAGTCTATATTTGGAGGGCTTTCATGCCTATGCTGGAAAAGGAAATATCTTTACATAAAATCCAGACAGAAGCATTCTCAGAAACTTCTCTGGGATGTGTGCATTCAACTCAAAGAGTGGAACCTTCCTTTTGATAGAACAGTTTTGAAACACTCTGTTTGTAGAATCTGCAAGTGGATATTTGGAGTGACTTGGGGCCTATGCTGTAAAAGGAAATATCTTCACATAAAAACTAGACAGAAGTGTTCTCAGAAACTTCTTTGTGATGAATGAATTCAACTTACAGAGTTGAAACTTCCTTTAGATAGTGCAGTTTTGAAACATTCTTTTTCTAGAATATGCAAGTGGATATTTTCAGTGATTTGAAGTCTACACTGGAAAAGGAAACATCCTCACATAAAAACTAGACAGAAGCATGATGAGAAACTTCCCAGTGCTTAACGCATTCACCTCGCAGAGGTGAACCTTCGTTTTGATAGCGCAGTTTTGAAACACTATTTGTGTAGAATCTGCAAGTTGATATTTGGAGCGCATAGGGGCCTATGCTTTAAAATGAAATATCTTCACATAAAAACTAGTCAGAAGCATTCTCAGAAACTAATTTGTGATGTTCACATTCAACCCACAGAGTTTAACTTTCCTTTTGATAGAGGAGATTGGACATAATTTTTTGTAGAATCTCCAAGTGTATATTTGGAGCACTTTGAGGCCTTTGCTGGAAAAGGAAATTTCTTCATATAAAAACTAAACAGAATTCTCAGAAACTACTTTGTGATGAGTGCTTTCATCCCACGGACTTGAACCTTGCTTTTGATAGAGCATTTTTGAAACACACTTTTTTCAGAATCTGAGGTGGATATTTGGGAACACTTTGAGGCTTATGCTGGAAAAGGAAATATCATCACATAAAAACTAGAAAGAAGTATTCTCACAAACTTCTTTTGGATGAGTGCATTCAACTCACAGAGTTGAACCTTCGTTTTGATAGAACAGTTTTGAAACACTCTTTTTGTAGAATCTGCAATTGGATATTTGGAGCTCTTTGAGGCCTATGCTGGAAAAGGAAATATCTTAACATAAAAAATAGACAGAAGCATTCTCAAAAACTTCTTTGTGATGTACGCTTTCAACTAACACTGTTTAACATTCCTTTTGATAAAGCAGTTCTGAAACACTCTTTTAGTAGAATTTGCAATTGGATATTTGGAGAGCTTTGAGTCTTACGCTAGAAAAGTTACTATCTTCACATAAAAACCAGACAGAAGCATTCTCATAAACTTCCTTGTGCTTTATGCATTCAACTCACAGACTTGAACCTTCCTTTTGATAGAGCAGTATTGAAACACGCTTTTTTTAGAATCTGCAATTGGATATTTGGAGCACTTTGAGGCCTACGTGGGAAAAGGAAATAACCTCACATAAAAACAAGATTGAGGCATTCCCAGAGACTTCTTTGTGATATGTGCATTCAACTAATGGAGTTGAAGCTTCTTTTTTTGGAGCAGTTTTGAAACACTTCTTTTTGTAGAATCAGCAAGTGGAAATTTGGAGCACATTGAGTCCTATGCAGGAAAAGGAAATATCATCACATAAAAACTAGACAGAAGCATTTCCAGAAACTTCTTTGTGATGAGTGCGTTCGACTCACAGAGATGAACCTTCGTTTTGATAGAACAGTTTTGAAACACTCTTTTTGTAGGATCTGCAAGTGGATATTTGGAGCACTTTGAGGCCTATGTTGTAAAAGGATATGTCTTTACATGAAAAGTAGACACAAGCTTTCTCAGAAACTTATTTTTGATGAGTGTATTCAACTCACAACGTTGAACCTTCCTTTTGATAGAACAATTTTGAAACACTCTTTTTGTAGAATATGCAAGTGGATTCTTGGAGCGTTTTGAAGCCTATTCTGGAAAAGGAAATTTTTTCACATAAATAATAGACAGAAGCATTCTCAAAACTTCTCTGACACGAGTGCATTCAACTCACAGTGTTGAACCTTACTTTTGATAGAACAGTTTTCAAACACTCCTTTGTAGTATTTGCAATTGGATATTTAGAGTCCTTTGAGGCCTGTGATGGAAAAGGAAGTATCTTCACACATGAACTAAACAGAAGCAATCTCAGAAACATCTCTGTGTTGAGTACATTCACCTCACAAACTAACTTTCCTTTTGATAGAAAAATTTTGAAATACTCTATTCGCCGAATCTTCAAGTGGATGTTTGGAGCGCTTTGAGGCCTAAGCTGGAAAAGGAAATATCTTCACATGAAAACTAGACAGAAGCATTCTCAGAAACTTCCCATTGCCTTATGCATTCAAATCCCAGGGTTGAAACTTCCTTTTGATAGCACAGTTTTGAAACACACCTTTTGTAGAATCTGCAATTGGATATTTGGGGGGCTTTGAGGCCTATGCTGGAAAGGGAAATCTCTTCCAATAAAAAGTAGGCAGAATCATTCTCAGAAACTTCTTTGTGATGAGTGCATTCAACACACAGAGTTGAAACTTTCTTTGATAGAACAGTTTTGAAACACTGTTTTTGTAAGGTGGATATCTGTGGTGATTTGAGACCTACGCTGGAGAAGGAAATATCTTCACATAAAAACTAGACAGAAGCATTCTCAGAAACTTCTTTCTGATGTGTGCATTCAACTCACAGAATTGAACTTTCTTTCTTATAGAACAGTTTTGAAACACACTTTTTGTAGGATATGCAAGTGGGTATTTGGTGCGATTTGTGGCCTATGCTATAAAAGGAAATATCTTCACATAAAGTCTAGACAGAAGCATTCTCAGAAACTTCTTTGTGACGTACGCATTCAACTCACAGAGTTGAAACTTTCTTTTGATAGGGCAATTTTGAAACACTCTTTTAGTAGAGTCTGCAAGTGGATATTTGGAACGCTTTGAGGCCTAAGTTGGAAAAGGAAATAGCTTCATATAAAAGCTAGACAGAAGCATTCTCAGAAATGACTTTTTCATGTGTGCACTCAAATCACAGGGTTGAAGCTTTCTTCTGATAGAACAGTTTTGAAGCAATCTTTTTGTAGAATCTGGAAGTGGATATTTGGAGAGCTTTGAGGCCTATGATGGAAAAGGAAATATGTTCAAATAAAAACTAGACAGAAGCATTTTCAGAAAGTTCTCTGGGAAGAGTGCATTCAACTAACAGTGTTGAAACGTCCCTTTGATAGAACAGATTGTAAACAATCTTTTTGTAGAATCTGCAAGTGGATATTTGGAGCGCTTTGGGGCCTATGCTGGAAAATGAAATATCTTCACATAAAAACTAGACAGAAGCATTCTCAGAAACATTTTGTATTTTGCGCATTTAACTCACAGACTTGAAATTTCCTGTTCATATAGCAGTTTTGAAACACTAGTTTTGTAGAATATGTAATTGGATATTTGGAGCGATTTGAGGCCTATGCTGGAAAAGGAAATATCTTCAACTAAAAACTAGACAAAAGCATTCTCAGAAATTGCTTTGTGATGAGTGCATGCGACTCAGATAATTAAACTTTCTTTTTTATAGAACAGGTTTGAAACACTCTTTTTGCAGAATCTGCAAGTGGAAATTTTTAGCGCTTTGAGGCCTACACTGGAAAAGGAAATATCTTCACATAAAAACCAGACAGAAGCATTCTCAGAAACGTCCCTGGGCTTTGTGCATTCAACTCACAGACGTGAACTTTGCTTTTGACAGAGCAGTGTTGAAACATTCTTTTTGTAGAATCTGCAATTGCATTATTGGAGCACTTTGAGGCCTATGACGGAAAAGGATATATCTTCACATGAAAACTAGAGAGAAGCATTCTCAGAAAGTTCTCTGTGATGTGCGCATTCAACTCACAGAGTTCAAACTTCCTTTTGATAGAGCAGTTTTGAAACACTCTTTTTGTAGAATCTGCAAGTAGATATTTGGAGTGCATTGAGGCCTACGCTGGAAAAGGAAATATCTTCACATAACAACTAGACAGAAGCATTCTCAGAAACTTCTTTGTGATGTGCACATACAACACACAAAGTTGAACATTCCTTTATATAGAACAGTTTTGAAACACTCTTTTTGTAGAATCTGCAAGTGGATATTTGGAGCACTTTGAGGCCTATGCTGGAAACGGAAATATCTTCACATAAAAACTTGACAAAAGCATTCTCAGAAACTTCTTTGTGGTACAGGCTTCACCTCACAGACTTAAACTTTCCTTTTGATAAAGCAGTTTAGAAACACTCTTTTTGTAGGATCTGCAAGTGGATATTTGCAGCGCCTTGAAGCTTATGCTGGAAAAAGAAATATCTTCACATAAAAGCTAGACAGAAACATCCTCAGAAACTTCTCTGTGAAGAGTGCATTCAACTTGCAGAATAGGATATTACTTTTGATAGCACAGTTTTGAAAAAATCTTTTTGTAAAATCTGCAAGAGGATATATGGAGCGCTTTGAGGAATATAATGGAAAAGGAAATATCTTCACATAAAAACTAGACAGAAGCATTCTCAGAAATTTCTTTGTGATGTGCACATTTAACTCACAGACTTGAACCTTCCTTTTCATAGAACAGTTATGAAACACTCTTTTTGTAGAATCTGCAAGTGGATATGTTTAGCGCTTTGAGGACAATGCTGGAAAAGGAAATATCTTCACATAAAAACTAGAGAGAAGCGTTCTCAGAAACATCCCTGTGCTTTATGAATTCAGCTCAGAAAGTTGAACTTTCCTTTTCATAGAGCAGTTTTGAAACATTCTTTTTCTGGAATCTGCAAGTGGATATTTGGGAAGCTTTGAGGACAGTGCTGGAAAAGGAAATATCTTCACATAAAAACTAGACAGAGGGACTCTCAGAAACTTCCGCCTGCTTTATGCCTTCAACTCACAGACTTGAACCGTCCTTTAGGTAGAACAGTTTTGAAACACTCTTTTTGTAGAATCTGCAAGTGGATATTTGTAGCGCTTTGAGGCCTATGATGGAAAAGGAAATATCTTCACATAAAAACTACACGGAAGCATTCTCAGAAACTTCTCTGGATGAGTGCATGCAACTCCCAGAGTTCAAACTTTCTTTTGATAGAACAGTTTGAAACACTCTTTTTGTAGAATCTGGAAGTGGATATTTGGAGCGCTTTGAGGTCTATGATGGAAAAGGCAATCTCTTCACATAAAAACTAGACAGAAGCAGTCTCAGAAACTAGTTTCTGTTGACTGCATTCAACTGACAGAGTTGAACGTTCCTTTTGATACAACAGATTTGAAACACTCTTTTTATAGAATCTGTAATTGGATATATGGAGCGCGTTGAGGCTTTTGCTGGAAATGGAAATATCTTGACATAAAAACTAGACAGAAGCTTTCCCAGAATCTTCTTTGTGATGAGTGCATTGAACTCACTGTGTTGAACCTTCCTTTTGATAGAACAGTTTTGAAACACTCTTTTTGTAGAATCTGCAAGTGGATATTTGGAGCGAGTTGATGCCTACTCTGGAAAAGGAAATATCTCCACATAAAAACTAGACAAAAGAATTATCCGAAACTTCTTTGTGATGCCGGCATTCACTTCACAGACTTGAACCTTCCTTTTGATAAAACAGGTTAGAAACACTCTTTTTGTAGGATCTGCAGGTGTATATTGGGAGCGCGTTGTAGCCTATGCTGGAAAAAGGAATATCTTCAGATAAAACCTAGACAGAAGAATTCTCAGAAACTTCTCTGTGAAGAGTGCATTCAACTTACAGAGTTGGGTATTCCTTTTGATAGCACAGTTTTGAGAAATTCTTTTTGTAAGATCTGCAAGAGGATATATGGAGCACTTTGAGGCCTATGATGGAAAAGGAAATATCTTCACGTAAAAACTAGACAGAAGCATTCTCAGAAACTTCTTTGTGATGTGCACATTTAATTCACAGACTTGAACCTTCCTTTTGGTAGAACAGTTTTGAAACACACTTTTTGTAGGATCTGCAAGTGGATATTGGGAGCGCTTTCAGGACAATGCTGGAAAAGGAAATATCTTCACATAAAAACTGGAGAGAAGCATTTTCAGAAACTTCCCTGTGCTTTATGAATTCAACTCAGAGAGCCGAACCTTCCTTTTGATAGAGCAGTTTTGAAACACTCTTTTTGTGGAATCTGCAAAGTGGATATTTGGAGTGCTTTGAGGCATGTGCTGGAAAAGGAAATATCTTCACAAAAAAACTAGACAGAAGCACTCTCAGAAACTTCCCCCAGCTTTATGCATTCAACCCACAGATTTGAACCTTCCCTTAGATAGAACAGTTTTGAAACACACTTTTTGTAGAATCTGAAAGTGGACATTTATAGTGCTTTGAGGCCTATGATGGAAAAGGAAATATCTTCACATAAAAACTAGAAGGAAGAATTCTCAGAAACTTCACTGTGATAACCACATGCAACTCACAGAGTTCAAACTTCCTTTTGATAGAACAGTTTTGAAACACTATTTTTGTAGAATCTGCAAGTGGGTATTTGGAGTGATATGAGGCCTATGCTGGAAAAGAAAATGTCTTCACATAGAAATTAGACAGAAGTAGTCTCAGAAACTTCTTTACGTTGAGGACATTCAACTAACGGAGTTTAACTTCCTTTTGATACAACAGTTTTGAAACACTCCTTTTGTAGAATCTGCAATTGGATATTTGGGGCGCATTGTGGCTTTTGCTGGAAAAGGAAATATCTTCACATAAAAACTACACAGAAGCATTCCCAGAATCTTCTGTGTGATGAGTGCATTGAAATCACAGTGTTGAACCTTCCTTTTGATGGAGCAGTTTGGAAACATTCTTTTTGTAGAATCTCCAAGTGAATATTTGGAGCGCTTTGAGGCCTACACTGGAAAAGGGAATATATTCACATAAAAAGTAGACAGAATAATTCTCAGAAACGTCTTTGTGATGAGTTCCTTCAAATCACAGGGTTGATTGGTTCTTTTGAAAGAACAGTTTTGAAACACTCTTTTGTGCATCTATAAGAGGATATTTGGAGGGGTTTGAGGTCTATGCTGGAAAAGGAAATATCTTCACATAAAAACTAGACAGAAGAATTCTCAGAAAACTCTTTCTGATGAGTGCATTCAACTCACGGAGTGGAACTTTCCTTTAGATAGAACAGTTTTCAAACACTCTTTTTTTAGTATCTGTAAGTCGATATTTGCATCACTTTGAGGCCTATGCTGGAAAAGTAAATATCTTCACATAAAAACTAGACAGAAGCATTGTCAGAAGCTTCTTTGTCATGTGTGCATTCAGCTCACAGACTTGAACCTTCCTTTTGATAGAACAGTTTTGAAACACTCTTTTTGTAGAAACTGCAAGTGAATATTTGGAGCACTTTGTGGCCTATGCTGGAAAAGGAAATATCTTCCCAAAAAAACCAGACAGAAGAATTCTCAGAAACCTCCCTGTGCTTTATACCTTCAACCCACAGACTTGAACATTCCTTTTGATAGATAGTTTTGAAACACTCTTTTTGTAAAATCTGCAAGTGGATATTTGGAGGGCTTTGAGGCCTATGCTGGAAAAGGAAATATCTTCACATAAAAACTAGACAGAAGCATTCTCAGAAACTTCTCCGCATGAGTGCATTCAACTCAGAGAGTTGGACTTTCCTTTTGATAGAACAGTTTTCAAAGACTTTTTTTGCAGATTCTGCATGTTGATATTTGGAACACTTTGAAACCTATGATGGAAAAGGGAATATCTTCACATAAAACTAGAGAGAAGCATTCTCAGATACTTCTCTGTGATGAGAGCATTCAACTCACAGAGTTGAACATTACTTTTGATAGAATAGTTTTCAAACACTCTTTTTGTAGAATCTGCAAGTGGATATTTGTAGCGCTTTAAGTCCTATGCTGGAAAAGGAAATATCTTCACATAAAAATAGACAGAAACTTTTTCAGAAACTTTTTTGTGATGTGCACATACAACTCACAGTGTTAAACCATCCTTTTCTTATAGCAGTTTTGAAGCATTCTTTTTGTAGAATCTGCAAGTGCAAATTTGGAGCACTTTGAGCCCTGTGCTAGAAAAGGAAATATCATCACATAAATCTAGACAGAAGCATTCTCAGAATCTTCTTTGTGATGTGCGCATTCAACTCACAGAGTTAAAACTTCCTTTTGATACAGCAGTTTTGAAACACTCTTTTTGTAGAATCTGCAAGTGGATATTTGGAGAGCTTTACTGCCTATGCTGGAAAAGGAATTATCTTCACATAGAAACTAGAAAGAAGCATTCTCAGAAAGTTCTTTGACATGAGTGCATTCAACGCATAGACATGAACCTTCCTTTTGAAAGAGCAGTTTTGAAACACTCCTTTAGTAGAATCTGCAATTGGATGTTTGGAGTGCTTTGAGGCCTACGCTGGAACAGGAAATATCTTCACATAAAAAGTAGACAGAAGCATTCTCAGAAACTTCTCTGTGATGAGTGCATTCAACTCACAGGGTTGAACCCTCCTTTGGATATAACAGTTTGGAAACAGTCTTTTTGTAGAATCTGCAAGTAGATATTTGCAGCGCTTTGTGGCCTATGCTGGAAAAGAATATATCTTCACACAAAAACTAGACAGAAGCATTCTCAGAAACTTCTTTGTGATTTGTGCATTCACCTCACAAAGTTGAACCTTCCTTTTGATAGAGGAGTTTTGAGAAATTCTTTTTGTAGAATCTGCAAGTGTATATTTGGAGCGCTTTTTGGCATACACTGGAAAAAGTAATATCTTCATATAAAGAGGCAGAAGCATTCTCAGAAACTTCTTTGTGATGAGTGCCTTCCAAAACACAGAGTTGATCCTTTCTTTTGAAAGAATAGTTTTGAAACATTCTTTTTGTAGAATCTTCAAGTGGATATCTGGAGCGCTTTTTGGTCCATGCTGGAAAAGGAAATATCTTCACCTAAAAACTAGACAGAAACATTGTCAGAAACTTCTTTCTGATGTGCACACTCAACTCACAGACTTGAACCTTCCTTTTGGTAGAAGAGTTTTGAAACACCCTTTTAATAGTATGTGCAAGTGGATATTGGGAACGCTTTGAGGCTTGTCCTGGAAAAGGAATAATCTTTACATAAAAACTACAGAGAAGCATTCTCAGAAACTTCCCTGAGCTTTATGCATTCAACTCAAAGAGTTGAATATTCCTTTGGATGGAGCAGTTTTGAAACACGCTTTTTGTAGGATCTTCAAGTGTATATTTGTAGTGCTTTGAGGACCAGGCTGGGAAAGGAAATATCTTTACATAGAAACTAGACACAAGCATTCTCTGAAACTTCTCTGTGCTTTATGCATTCAACTCACAGATTGGAAATTTCCCTTAGATAGAACAGTTTTGAAACACTCTTTTTGTAGTATCTGCAAGTTGATATTTGTAGCGCTTTGAGGCCTATGATGGAAAAGGAAATATCTTCACATAAAAACTAGACAAAAGCATTCTCAGAAACTTGTCTGTGATGAGTGCTTTCAACTCTCAGAGTTCAAGGTTCCTTTTGAGAGAACAGTTTTGAAACACTCATTTTGTAGAATCTGCAAGTGGATATTTGGAGCGCTTTGAGGCCTACGCTGGAAAAGGAGATATCTTCAAATAAAAACCAGACAGAAGCATTCTCAGAAACTTCTTTGTGATGAGTGCATTCAACTCACAGAGTTGAACCTTCCTTTTGATACAACAGTTTTGAAACACTCTTGTTGCAGAATCTGAAAGTGGATATTTTCAGCGCATTGAGGCCTATGCTGGAAAGGGTAATATCTTCACATAAAAACTAGACAGAAGTATTCCCAGAATCTTCTTTGTGATGAGGGCATTGAACTCACAGTGTTGAACCTTCCATTTGATAAAACAGTTTTGAAACACTCTTTTTGTAGAATCTGCAAGTGGATATTTGGAGCGATTTGAGGTCTATGCTGGAAAACGAAATATCTTCACATAGAGACTAGACAGAAGCAGTCTCAGAGCTGCTTTGTGATGTGGGCATTCAACTCACAGATTTGAACCTTCTTTTTCATAGAGCAGATTTGAAACACTCTTTTAGTAGAATCTGCAAGTGGATATTTGGAGCACTTTGATTCCTATGCTGGAAAAGGATATATCTTCACATAAAAACTAGACAGAAGCATTCTCAGAAACTTCTCTGTGATGAGTGCATTCAATTCACAGAGGTGAACCTTCCTTTTGATAGAATAGTTTTGAAACACTCTTTTTGTAGAATTTGCAAGTGTATATTTGGAATGCTTTCAGGCCTATGATGGAAAAGGAAATATATTCACATAAAAACTAGACAGAAGCATTCTCAGAAACTACTTTGTGATGTGTGCATTCAACTCACACAGTACAACCTTCCTTTTGATAGAACAGTTATGAAACACTCTTTGAGTAGAATCTGCAAGGGGATATTTGGAGCGCTTTTTGGCATATGCTGGAAAAGGAAATATCTTCACATTAAAACTAGAAAGAAGCACTCTCAGAAACTTCTTTGTGATGAGTGCTTTCACCTCAGACACTTGAAACTTTCCTTTGTTAGAGCAGTTTTCAAACACTCTTTTTGTAGACTCTGCAAGTTGATATTTGGAGGGTTTTGAAGCCTATGCTGGAAAAGGAAATATCTTCACATAAAAACTAGACAGAAGCATTCTCAGTAACTACTTTGTGATGTGTGCATTCAACTCACACAGTACAACCTTCCTTTTGATAGAACAGTTATGAAACACTCTTTGAGTAGAATCTGCAAGGGGATATTTGGAGCGCTTTTTGGCGTATGCTGGAAAAGGAAATATCTTCACCTTAAAACTAGAAAGAAGCACTCTCAGAAACTTCTTTGTGATGAGTGCTTTCACCTCAGACACTTGAAACTTTCCTTTGTTAGAGCAGTTTTCAAACACTCTTTTTGTAGAATCTGCAAGTTGATATTTGGAGGGTTTTGAAGCCTATGCTGGAAAAGGAAATATCTTCACATAGAAACTAGACAGAAACATTATCAGAAACTTCTCTGTGATGAGTGCATTGAAATCCAGAGTTGAACATTCCTTTTGATAGAACAGTTTGGAAACACGCTTTTTGTGGAATTTGCAAGTGGATATTTGGAGCGCTCTGTGTCCTATGCTGGAAAAGGTAATATCTTCACATAAAAACTACACAGAAATATTCTCAGACACTTTCTGTGATGAGTGCATTCAATTCATAGAGTTGAATCACCGTTAGAAAGAGCAGTTTTGAAACACCCTTTTGGAAGAATCTGCAAGTGGATATTTGGAGAGCTTTGAAGCCTATGATGGAAAAGGAAATATCTCCACATGAAAACTAGAGAGAAGCATTCTCAGAAACTTCTTTGTGATGAGTGCATTCAAATCACAGACTTGAAACTTCGTTTTGATAGAACGGTTTTGAAACACTCTTTTTGTAGAATCTGCAATTGGATATTTGGAGCGCTTAGACACCTATGATGAAAAGGAAATATCTTCATTTAAAAACTAGACAGAAGCATTCTCAGAAACTTCTTTGCTATGAGTGCATTCAACTGACAGGGTTGAACCTTCCTTTTGATATTGCAGTTTTTAAACACACTTTTTGTAAAATCTACAATTGGATATTTGGAGCGTTTTGAGGCCTATGATGGAAAACGAAATAATTTCACATACAAACTAGATTGATGCATTTTCGGAAACTTCTATGTGATGTGTGCATTCAACTCAAAGACTTGAAACTTCCTTTTGATAGAGCAGTTTTGAAACACTGTTTTTTTAGTATCTGCAAGAGGATATTTGGAGCACTTTGACGCCTATGCTGGAAAAGGAAATATCTTCACATAAAAATTGGACAGAAGCATTCTCAGAAACTTCTTTGAGATGTGCACATTGAACTCACAGAGTTGAACCTCGCTTTTGAGAGAGTAGCTTTGAAACAACCTTTTATTAGAATCTACAAGTGGATATTTGGAGTGCTTTGAGGCCTACACTGGAAAACGGTATATCTTCTCATAAAAACTAGACAGAAACATTCTCAGAAACTACAGTGTGCTTTGTGCATTCAAATCATGGAGTTGATTGTTACTTTTGATAGCGCAGTTTTGAAACCCTCTTTTTGTAGAATCTGCAATTGGATATTTGGGGCGCTTTGAAGCCTATGCTGGAAAAGGAAATAACTTCTCATAAAAAGTATATTGAAGCAATCTCAGAAACTTCTTTGCAATGTGGGCATTCAACTCACATACTTGAACCGTCCTTTCATAGAGCTGTTATGAAACACTCTTTTTGTAGAATCTGCAAGTGGATATTTGGAGCGCTTTGAGGCCAATGCTGGAAAAGGAAACATCTTCCCTTAAAAACTAGACAGAAGCATTCTCAGAAACTTCTTTGTGATGAGTGCATTCAATTAAAAGAGTTGAACCTTCCTTTTGATAGCATAGTTTTGAAACACCATTTTTGTAGAATATGAAAGTGGACATCTGGAGCTCTTTGAGACCTATGCTGGAAAAGGAAATATCTTCACATAAAAACTAGATAGAACCATTCTCAGAATCCTCTCTTTGATGAGTGCATTCAACTAACACACTTGAGCCTTCCTTTTGATAGAGGAGTTTTGAAACACTCTTTTTTTGTAGAATCTGCAAGTGGATATTCGGAGTGTTTTGAGGCTTATAACTGAAAGTAAATCTGTTCACATAAAAACTAGACAGAAGCATTCTCGGAAAATTGTTTGTAATGTGCACATTCAACTCACAGAGCTGAATCTTTCTTTGATAGAAAAGTTTTGAAACAATCTTTTTGTAGAATCTGCAAGTGGAGTTTTGGAGCAATTTGAGGCATATGCTGGAAAAGGAAATATCTTCAGATTAAAACCAGACAGAAGCATTCTCAGTAACTTCTTTGCAATGAATGCGTTCAACACACAGAGTTTAACCTTCCTTTTGAAAGAAGAGCTTTGAAACACTCCTTTTGTACAATCTGAAATTGGATATTTGGAGCGCTTTGGAGCCTATGATGGAAAAGGGAATATCTTCACAAAAAAAACTAGACAGAAGCATTCTCAGAAACTTCTCTGTGATGAGTGCATTCACCTCACGGAGTTAAACCTTCCTTTTGATAGGGCAGTTTTGAAACACCATTTTTTGTAGAATATGCAAGTGGATATTCGGAGCACTTTGAGGCCTATGCTGGAAAAGGAAATATCTTCACATGAAAACTAGACAGAAGCATTCGCAGAAACTTCTTTTTGATGAGTGCATTAAACTCACAGACTTGAAACTTCCTTTTGATAGAACAGTTTTGAAACACTCTTTTTGTAGAATCTGCAATTGGATATTTGGAGCGCTTTGAGGCCTGTGCTATTAAAGGAAATATCTTCATATAAAAACTAGACAGAAGCATTCTCAGTAACTTCTCTGTGATGAGTGCATTCACCTCACAGAGATGAACCTTCCTTTTGATAGAAGAGTTTTGAAACACTGTTTTTGAAGAATCTGCAAGTGGATATTCGGAGCACTTTGAAGCCTATGCTGGAAAACGAAATATCTTCACTTAAAAGCTAGACAGAAGCATTCTCAGAAACTACTTTGTGATATGTGCATTCAACACACAGAGTTGAACCTTTCTTTTGATAGAGTAGTTTTGAATCTCTCTTTTAGAAGAATCTTCAAGTGGATATTTGGAGTGATTTGGGGAATGCACTGGAAAAGGAAATATCTTCACATAAAAACTAGTTAGAAGCATTCTCGGAAACTTTTTTGTGATGTGCACATTCAGCTAACAGAACTGAATCTTCCTTAAGATAGAACAGTTTTGAAACACTCTTTTTGTAGAATCTGCAGGTAGATATTTGGAGCACTTTGAGGCCTATGTGGAAAAAGGAAATATCTTCACATAAAAACTAGACAGAAGCATTCTCAGTAACTTCTTTGTGATGTGTGCATTCAATTCCCAGACTTGGAACAATTTTCATAGAACAGTTTTGAAACACTCTTTTTGTAGAATCAACAAGCACATATTTGGAGCCTTTAAAGGTCTATGCTGGAAAAGGAAATATCTTCACTCAAAAATTAGACAGAGGCATTCTTAGAAACTTCTTTGTGATGAATGTATTCAACTCACATCCTTGAATCTACCTTTTGATAGAGCAGTTTTGAAACACTCTTTTTGTAGAATCTGCAAGTGGATATTTGGAGCGCTTTGAGGCCTATGATGGAAAGGTAGTATCTTCACATAAGTACTAAACAGAAGCATTGTCAGAAACTTCTTTGTGATGATTGCACTGAACTCACAGAGTTGAACACTCCTTTTTATAGAACAGTTTTGAAACACATTTTGTAGATTCTGCAAGTGGATATTTGTAGCGCTTTAAGGCCTCTGTTAGAAAAGGAAATATCTTCACTTAAAAATTATATTGAAGCATTCTCAGATACCTCCTTGTGATCTGTGCATTCAACTCACAGACTTCAACATTCCTTTTGATAGAGCAGGTTTGAAACACTCTTTTTGTGGAATTTGCAAGTGGATATTTTGAGCGCTTCGAGGCCTATGCTGGAAAAGGAAATATCTTCACATGAAAATTAGATTGAAGCAATCTCACAAACTTTTTTTTGATGTGTGCATTCAATTCATGGATTTGAACCTTCCTTTGGAAAGAGCAGTTTTGAAACACTCTTTTTGTAGAATCTGCAAGTGGATATTTGGAGCCCTTTGAGGCCTATGCTAGTAAAGAAAATAACGTCACATAAAAACTAGACAGAAGTATTCTCAGAAACTTCTTTGTGATGAGCACATTCAACTCACAGTGTTGAACATTCCCTTTGATAGAGCAGTTTTGAAACCCTCCTTTATTACAATCTGGAAGTGGATAGTTGGAGTGCTTTGAGGCCTATATTGTAAAAGGAAATATCTTCACATAAAAACTAGGCAGAAGCATTCTCAGAATCTTCCCTGTGCTTTATGCATTCAACCAACAGAGTTAAACTTTCCTTTTGATAGCGCAGTTTTGAAAAACTCTTTTTGTTGAATCTGCAAGTGGATGTTTGGAGTGGTTTGAGGCCTACATTGGAAAAGCAAATATCTTCACATAAAAACTAGACAGAAGCATTCTCAGAAACTTCTCTATGATAAGTGCATTCAACTCACAGAGTTGAAACTTCCTTTTGATAAAACAGTTTTGAAACACTCTTTTTGTAGAATCTGCAAGTTGATATTTGGAGCACTTTGGGGCCTATGATGAAAAAGGAAATATCTTCACATAAAAATTAGACAGAAGCATTCTAAGAAACTTCTTTGTGATGTGTGCATTCAACACACAGACTTGAACCTTTCTTTTGGTAGAGCAGTTTTGAAACACACTTTTTGTTGAATCTGCAAGTGGATATTTAGAGGGCTTTGAGGTTTATGCTGGAAACGAAAATATCTTCACATAAGAACTAGAGAGAATCATTCTCAGAAACTTCTTTCTGATGTGTGCATTCAACTCACGGAGATGAACCTTCCTTTTGATAGAGTAGTTTTGAAATACCCTTTTTGTAGGAACTGCAAGTGGATATTTGGTGCGCTTTGAGGCCTATGCTGGAAAAGGAAATATCTTCAAAAAAACTAGACAGAAGCATTATCAGAAACTTCTTTATGATGAGTGCATTCAACTCACTGACTTGAAACTTCCTTTAGATAGAGCAGTTTTGACACAAACGTTTTGTAAAATCTGTAAGTGGATACTTGGAGCGCTTTGAGGCCTATGCTGGAAAAAGAAATATCTTCACATGAAAACTAACAGAAGCATTCTCAGAAACTTCTTTGAGATGTGCGCATTCAACTCACAGAGTTTAACCTTCCTTTTGATAGAGCAGTTTTGAAACTCTCTTTTGTAGAATCTGCAAGTGAATATTTGGAGCGCTTTGAGGCCTAAGCTAGAAAAGGAAACTCTTCACATAAAAACTAGACAGAGGAAATCTCAGAAACTTCTTTGTGATGAGTGCATTCAAATCACAGACTTGGAACTTCTTTTTGACTGAGCAGTTTTGAAACACTCTTTTTATAGAATTTGCAAGTGGATATTAGGGAACGCTTTGAGGCCTATGCAGGAAATGGAAATATCATCATATAAAAAGTAGACAGAAACATTCTCAGAAACTTCTTTGTGATAAGTGCATTCAACTCAGAGAGTTGAACCTTCTTTTTGGTAGGACCGTTTTGAAGCACTCTTTTTGTAGAATCTACAAGTGGATATTTGGAGTGATTTGACGCCTATGCTGGGAAATGAAATATCTTCACATAAAAACTAGACAGAAGCTTTCTCAGAATCTTCTTTGGGATGAGCACATTCAACTCACAGAGTTGAACCTTCCTTTTAATAGAAAAGATTTGAAAAACTATTTTAGTAGAATCTGCAAGTGGATATTTGGAGTGATTTGAGGCCTACACTGGAAAAGGATATCTGTTCATATAAAAACTGGAGAGAACCATTGTCAGTAACTTCCCTGTGCTTTATGCATTCAAATCACAGAGTTGAACATGCCTTTTGATAGCACAGTTTTGAAACACTCTTTTTGCAGAATCTGCAAGTGGATATTTGGAGCGCTATGAGACCTATGCTGGAAAAGGAAATATCTTCACATAAAAACTAGACAGAAGCATTCTCAGAAACTTCTTCATGATGTGTGCATTCAACTCAAAGATTTGAACCGTCCTGTTGATAGGGCAGTTTAGAAACATTCTTTTTGTAGTATATGCATGTGGATATTTGGAACAATTTGAGGCCAATGCTGGAAAAGGAAATATCTTTACATAAAAACTAGACAGAAGCATTCTCAGAAACTTCTCTGTGATGAGAGCATTTAACTTACAAATTTCAAACTTACTTTTCATACAACGGTTTTGAAAAACTCTGTTTGTAGAATCTGCAGGTGGATATTTGGAGTGCTATGAGGCCTATGCTGGGAAAGGAAATATCTCCACATAAAAACTAGACAGAAGCATTCTCAGAAACTTCTTTGTGATGTGTGCATTCACCTCACGGAGTTTAACCTTCCTTTTGATAGAGCATTTTTGAATCACTCTTTTTGTAGAAGCTGCAAGTGGATATTTGGAGCACTTTGAGGCGTATGCTGGAAAAGGAAATATCTTCACGTAAAACCTAGACAGAAGCATTCTCAGAAACTTCTTTATGATGAGTGAATTCAACTCAAAGATTGAACTTTCCTTTTGATACAGCAGCTTTGAAACACACTTTTTGATGAATCTGCAAGTGGATATTTGGAGTGCTTTGAGGCCTATGCTGGATAATGAAATATCCTCACATAAAAACTAGACAGAAGCATTCTCAGAAACTTCTCTGTGATGTGTACATTCAACTAACATAGTTGAACCTTCCATTTGATGGAAGGTTCAACTTGTATTTGCTATGGATGTTTGGAGTGCTTTCAGTCCTATGCTGGAAAAGGGAATATCTTTTCATAAAAACTAGGCAGAAGCATTCTCAATAACTACTTTGTGATGAGTATATTCAACTCACAGAACTGAACCTTCCTTTTGTTAGAACAGTTTTGAAACACTCTTTTTGTAGTATCTGCAAGTGAATATTTGCAGTTCTTCGAGGCCTATGCTTGAAAAGGAAATATCTTCGCATGAAAACTAGATTGAAGCATTCTCAGAAACTTCTTTCTGATATGTGCATTCAACTCACGGATTTGAACCTTCCTTTGGATAGAGCAGTTTTGAAACACTCTTTTTGTAGTATCTGCAAGAGGATATTTGGAGCGCTTTGAGGCCTACACTGGAAAAGGAAATGTCTCCAAATAAAAACTAGACAGAATAATTCTGAGAAACTTCTTTGTGATATGCGCATTCAACTGATGGTGCTGAACATTCCTTTTTATAGAGCAGTTGTGAAACACCCTTTTAGAAGAAGCTGCAAGTGTATATTTGGAGTGCTTTGAGGCCTACCCTGGAAAAGGAAATATCTTCACATAAAAACTAGACAGAAGCATTCTCAGAAACTTCCCTGTGCTTTATGCGTTCAAATCACAGTGGTGAACATTGGCTTTGATACCACAATTTTGAAATACTCTTTTTGTACAATTTGCAAGTGGATGTTTGGAGCACTGGAAAAGGAAATAACTTCACATAAAAACTAGATTGAAGCATTCTTAGAAACTTCTTTGTGATGTGTGCATTCAACTCACTGGAAAAGGAACTAACGTCACATCAAAACTAGATTGAAGCATTCTCAGAAATTTCTTTGTGATGTGTGCATTCAACTCACAGACTTGAACGCTCCTTTTGGAAGAGCAGCTTTGAAACACTCTTTTTGTAGAATCTGCAAGTGGATATTTGGAGTGCTTTGAGGTCTATGCTGGTAAAGGACATATCTTCACATAAAAACTAGACAGAAGTATTGTCAGAAACTTCTTTGTGATGTGCACATTCAACTCACAGTTTTGAACATTCCGTTTGATAGAGCAGTTTTGAAACACTCTTTTATTACCATCTGCAAGTGGATATTTGTAGTGCTTTGAGGCCTACATTGTAAAAGGAAGTATCTTCACATAAAAGCTAGGCAGAAGCATTCTCAGAATCTTCCCTGTGCTTTATGCATTCAACCCACAGAGTTGAACATTCCTTTTGATAGCGCAGTTTTGAAAAATTCTTTTTGTAGAATCTGCAAGTGGATATTTGGAGTGCTTTGAGGCCTACATTGGAAAAGCAAATATCTTCATATAAAAACTAGACAGAAGCATTCTCAGAAACTTCTCTATGATAAGTACATTCAACTCACAGAGTTTAAAGTTCCTTTTGATAAAACAGTTTTGAAACACGCTTTTTGTAGGATCTGCAAGTGGATATTTGGAGCGCTTTGAGGCCTGTGCTGAAAAAGTAAATATCTTCACATAAAAACTAGACCGAAGCATTCTGAGAAACTCCTTTGTGACGTGTGCATTCAACTCACAGACTTAAAATATCCTTTCGATAAAGCAGTTTTGAAACACTGTTTTTGTTTAATCTGCAAGTGGATATTTGGAGGGCTTTGAGGTTCATGCTGGAAAAGAAAATATCTTCACATAAGAACTAGACAGAATCATTCTCAGAAACTTCTTTGTGATGTGTGCATTGAACTCACAGAGTTGAACCTTCCTTTGGATAGAGCAGTTTTGAAATACCCTTTTTGTAGAAACTGCAAGTGGATATTTGGAGTGCTTTGAGGCCTATGCTGGAAAGGGAAATATCTTCAAAAAACCTAGACAGAAGCATTATAAGAAACTTCTTTATGATGAGTGCATTCAACTCACTGACTCGAAACTTCCTTTAGAAAGAGAAGTTTTGACACACACTTTTTGAAGGGTCTGTAAGTGGATATTTGGAGTGCTTTGTGGCCTATGCTGGAAAAGGAAATATCTTCACGTGAAAACTAACAGAAGTATTCTCAGAAACTTATTTGAGATGTGTGCATTCAACTCACAGAGTTGAACCTTCCTTTTGATAGAGCAGTTTTGAAACACTCTTTTTGTAGAATCTGCATGCAGATATTTGGAGTGCTTTGAGGCCTAAGCTAGGAAAGGAAATATCTTCACATAAAAATTAGACAGTGGAAATCTCAGAAACTTCTTTGTGATGAGTGCATTCAAATCACAGACTTGGATCTTCTTTTTGGGAGAGCAATTTTGAAACACTCTTTTTATAGAATTTGCAAGTGGATATTAGGGAGTGCTTTGAGGCCTGTGCAGGAAATGGAAATATCATCACATAAAAACTATACAGAAGCATTCTCACAAACTACTTTGTGATAAGTGCATTCAACTCAGAGAGTTGAAACTTCTTTTTGGTAGGACAGTTTTGAAGCACTCTTTTTGTAGAATCTGCAAGTGGATATTTGGAGTGATTTGACGCCTGTGCTGGAAAAGGGAATATCTTCACATAAAAACTAGACAGAAGCATTCTCAGAAACTTTTTTGTGATGTGTGCATTAAAATCATAGTGTTGAACATTCCTTTTGATAGAACAGTTTTGAAATGCTCTTTTAGTAGAATCTGCAAGAGTATATTTGGAGTGCTTTGAGGCCTACCCTGGAAAAGGAAATATCTTCATATCAAAACAGCACAGAAACATTTTCAGAAACTTCCCTGTGCTTTATGCATTTAAATGACACAGTTGAAGATGCTTTTTGATAGTGCAGTTTTGAAACACTCTTTTTGCAGAATCTGCAAGTGGATTTTTGGAGCCCTTTGAGACCTGTGCTGGAAAAGGAAATATCTTCACATAAAAACTAGACAGAAGCATTCTCAGAAACTTCTGTGTGATGAGTGCATTCAACTCACAGACTTGAGCGTTCCTCTCGAAAGAGCAGTTTTGAAACACTCTTTTTGTAGAATCTGCAAGAGGATATTTGGAGCGTTTTGAGGCCTATGCTGGAAAAGGAAATATCTTCACATAAAAACTAGACAGAAGCATTCTCAGAAACTTCTTCATGATGTGTGCATTCAACTCACGGATTTGAACCTTCTTTTTGATAGAGCAGTTTTGAAACACTCTTTCTGTAGTGTATGCAATTGGATATTTGGAGCAATTTGAGGCCTATGCTAGAAAAGGAAATATCTTTAGACAAAAACTAGACAGAAGCATTCTCAGAAACTTCTCTGTGATGAGAGCATTGAACTCACAGACCTGAACCATCGATTTGATAGAACAGTTTTGAAAAACTCTGTTTATAGAATCTGCAAGCGGATATGTCGAGCACTATGAGGCCTATGTTGGGAAAGGAAGTATCTCCACATAAAAACTAGACAGAAGCATTCTCAGAAACTTCTTTGTGACGTGTGCATTCAACTCACAGAGTTTAACCTTCCCTTTGATAGAGCATTTTTGACTCACTCTTTTTGTAGAAGCTGCAAGTGGATATTTTGAGCACTTTGAGGCGTATCCTGGGAAAGGGAATATCTTCACATAAAAACTAGACAAAAGCATTCTCAGAAACTTCTTTGTGATGAGTGAATTCAACTCAAAGATTGAACTTTCCTTTTGATAGAGCAGTTTTGAAACACTCTTTTTGATGAATCTGCAAGTGGATATTTGGAGCACTTTGAGGCCTATGCTGGAAAATGAAATATCCTCACATAAAAACTAAAGGGAAGCATTCTCAGAAACTTCTCTGTGATAAGTGCATTCAACTCACAGAATTGAACCTTCCTTTTGATAGAAGGTTCAACTTGTATTTGCTATGGATGTTTGGAATGTTTTGAGTCCTATGCTGGAAAAGGGTATATCTTCTCATAAAAACTAGGCAGAAGCATTCTCAAAAACTTCTTTGTGATGAGTATATTCAACTCATAGAATTGAACCTTCCATTGATAGAACAGTTTTGAAACACTCTTTTTGTGGTATGTGCAAGTGGATACTTGGAGCGCTTTGAGGCCTATGCTGGAAAAGGAAATGTCTCCACATAAAAACTAGAAAGAAGAATTCTGAGAAACTTCTTTGTGATGTGTGCATTTAACTCACAGTGCTGAACATTCCTTTTGATAGAGGAGTTGTGAAACACCCTTTTAGCAGAATCTTCAAGAGTATATTTGGAGTGCTTTGAGGCCTACACTGGAAAAGGAAATATCTTCACATAAAAACTAGACAGAAGCATGCTCAGAAACTATTTGTTATGAGTACATTCAACTTACAGACTTGAACCTTCCTTTTGATAGAGTAGTTTTGAAAGACTCTTTTTGCAGAATCTGCAAGTGGATGTTTGGAGCACTTTGAGGCCTATGATGGAAAAGGAAATATCATCACATAAAAACTAGACAGAAACCTTCTCAGAAACTTCTTTGTGATGAGTGCATCCACCTCGCAGAGTTGATCCTTTCTTTTGATAGAACAGTTTTGAAACTCTCTTTTTGTAGTTTCTGCAAGTGGATATTTAGTGCGCTTTGAGACCTATGGTGGAAAAGGAAATATCTTCACATATAAACTAGACAGAAGCATTCTCAATAACTTCTTTGTGAGATGAGCATTCAACACACAGAGTTGAGCATTCCTTTTGATAGAAAAGATTTGAAACACTCTTTTAGTATAATCTGCAAGAGGGTATTTGGAATGCTTTTAGCCGTACCTTGGAAAAGCAAATATCTTTACATAAAAACTAGAATGAAGCATTCTCAGAAACTTCCCTGTGCTTTATGCATTCAACTGACAGATTTGAACCTTCCTTTTCATAGAGCAGTTTTGAAACACTCTTTTTGTAGAAACTGCAAGAGCATATTTGAAGCGCTTTAAGGCCTATGCTGGAAAAGGATATATCTTCACAGAAAAAATAGACAGAAGCATTCTCAGAAACTTCTTTGTGATGAGTGCATTCAACTCCCAGAGTTGAACTTTCCTTTTGATAGAACAGTTTTGAAAGATTCTTTTTGCAGAATCTTCAGGTGGATATTTGGAGCGATTTGAGGCCTATGCTGGAAAACGAAATATCTTCACATAAAGACTAGACAGAAGCATTCTCAGAAACTTCTTTGTGATGTGTGCATTCAACTCTCAGGGATGAACCTTTCTTTTGATAGGGCACTTTTGAAAAACTCTTTTTGTAGACTCTGCAAGTTGATAATTGAAATGTATTGAGGCCTACACAGGAAATGTAATATTTTCACATAAAAACAAAACAGAAGCATTCTGAGAAACTTTCCTGTGCTTTATGCATTCAACTGACAGGGTTGAACCTTCCTTTTGATAGAACAGTTTTAAAACACTTTTTTTGTAGTATCTGCAATAGGATATTTGGGACGCTTTTGGGCCTAAGCTGGAAAAGAAGAAAACTTCACATAAAAACTAGATTGAAGCATTCTCAGAAACTGCTTTGCAATGTCTGCATTCATCTCACAGACTTAAACCTTACTTTTGATTCAGCAATTTTGAAACACTCTTTTTGTAGAATCTGGAAGTGGATATTTGGAGACATTTTAGGCATATGCTGGAAAAGGAAATATCTTCACATAAAAACAAGACAGAATCATTCTCAGAAACATCTTGGTGATATGCGCATTCAACTTACAGAGCTGAATCTTCCTTTTGATAGCGCAGTTTTGAAACACGCTTACTGTAGAATCTGCAATTGGGTATTTGGAGGAGTTTGAGGCCTATGCTGAAATAGGAAATATCTTCACATAAAAACTAGACAGAAGCATTCTCAGAAACTCCTTTGTTTTGACTTTGTCTTGACTGCATTCAACTCACAGAATTGAACCTTCCTTTTGATAGAATAGTTTTGAAACACACTTTTTGTAGAATTTGCAAGTGGATATTTGGACCACTTTATGGCCTATGGTTGAAAAGGAAATAACTTCCCATAAAAACTAGACAGAAGCATTCTCAGAAACTTTTTTGTGTTGAGCACATTGAACTCACAGAGCTGAACCTTCCTTTTGGTAGCGCAGTTTTGAATCACTATTTTTGTAGAATCTGCACGTGGATATTTGGTGTGCTTTGAGGCCTATGCTGGAAAAGGAATTATCTTCACAAAAAACTAAGCAGAAGCACTCTCAGAAACTTCTTTTTCATGCATGCATTCAACTCACAGAGTTGAAGATTCCTTTTGATAGAGCAGTTTTGAAACACACTTTTTGTAGAATCTGCAAGTGGATATTTGGAGTGCTTTGAGGCACATGCTGGAAAAGGAAATATCTTCATATAAAAACTAGACAGAAGCATTCTGAGAAATTTCTTTGTGGTGAGTGCATTCAATTCATATACTTGAACCTTCCTTTTGATAGAATAGATTTGAAACACTCTTTTTGTAGAATCTGCAAGTGGATATTTGAAGTGCTTTGAGGCCTATGATGGAAAAGGAAATATCTTCACATAAAAACTACACAGAAACATTCTCAGAAACTTCTTTGTGATGAGTGCATTCAAGTCACAGAGTTGAACCTTCCTTTTGATAGAACAGTTTTGAAACTCTCTTTTTGTAGATTCTGCAAGTGGATATTTTGTGTGCTTTGAAGCCTATGATGGAAAAGGAATTATCTTCATATATAAACTTGACTGAAGCATTCTCAGAAACTTCTTTGTGATGTGCACATTCAACCCACAGAGTTGAGCCTTCCTTTAGATAGAAAAGTTTTGAAACACTCTTTTAATGGAATATGCAAGTGGATATTTGGAATGCTTTTAGCCCTGCCTTGGAAAAGTCAATATCTTCACATTAAAAACCAGACTGAAGCATTCTCAGAAACTTCCCTGTGCTTTATGCATTCAACTCACAGATTTGATCCTTCGTTTTGAGAGAGCAGTTTTGAAACACTCTTTTTGTAGAGTCTGCAAGGGCATATTTGGAGTGCTTTGAGGCCTATGCTGGAAAAGGATACATCTTCACATAAAAAAATAGACAGAAACATTCTTAGAAACTTCTTTGGGATGAGTGCATTCAACTCCCAGAGTTGAATTTTCCTTTTGATAGAACAGTTTTGTAAGTCTCTTTTTGCCGAATCTTCAAGTGGATATTTGTAGCGATTTGAGGCCTATGCTGGAAAACGAAATATCTTCACATAAAGAATAGACAGAAGCATTCTCAGAAACTTCTTTATGATGTGCACATTCAACTCACAGAGTTGAACCTTCGTTTGAAAGATCAGTTTTGAAACACTCTTTTTGTAGACTCTGCTAGTGGATATTTGGAGTGCTTTGAGGCCTACACAGGAAAATGTAATATTTTCACATAAAAACTAAACAGAAGCATTCTGAGAAACTTTCCTGTGCTTTATGCATTCAACTGATGGAGTTCAACCTTCCTTTTGATGGAACAGTTTTGAAATACTTTTTTTGTAGGATCTACAATTGGATATTTTGGACTCTTTGATTCATATGCTGGAAAAGAAGATAACATCATATAAAAGCTACATTCAAGCATTCTCAGAAACTTCTTTGTAATGTGTGCAACCATCTCACAGACTTGAACCTTCCTTTTGATAGAGCAGTTTTGAAACACTCTTTTTGTAGAATCTGGAAGTGGTATTTGGAGCCCTTTGAGGCCTACGCTGGAAAAGGAAATATCTTCACATAAAAACTAGACAGAAGCATTCTCAGAAACTTCTTTGTGATGTGTGCATTCAACTCACAAAGTTGAACCTTCCTTTTGATAGAGCAGTTTTGAAACACCCATTTTGTAGAATCTGCAATTGGATATTTGGAGCGCTTTGAGGCCTATGCTAGAATAGGAAATATCTTCACATAAAAACTAGACAGAAGCATTCTCAGAAACTCCTTTGTTTTGTGTGCATTTAACTCACAGAATTGAATCTTCCTTTTGAGAGAATAGTTTTGAAACACTCTTTTTGTAGAATCTGCAAGTGGATATTTAGAGTGTATGAGTCCTATGCTTTAAAAGGAAATATCTTCACATAAAAACTAGACAGAAGCATTCTCAGAAACTTCTTTGTGTTGAGCGCATTCAACTCACAGGGTTGAACCTTCCTTTTCATAGAGCAGTTTTGAAACAATCTTTTTGTAGAATCTGCAATTGTATATTTGGAGCACTTTGGTTCCTATGCTAGAAATGTAACTATCTTCATATAAATCTAAACAGAAGCATTCTCAGAAATTTCTTTGTGATGTGGGCATTCAAGTCACAGAGTTTAACCTTCCTTTTGATAGAGCAGTTTTGAAACAATCTTTCTGTCGAATCTTGAAGTGGATATTTGGAGTGGTTTGATGCCTACACTAGAAAAGGAAATACCTTCACATAAAAGCTAGACAGAAGCATTCTTAGAAACTTCCCTGTGACAAATGCATTCAACCCACAGAGTTCAACCTTCCTTTTGATAGCACAGTTTGGGAACACTCTTTTTGTAGATTCTGCATTTGAATATTTGGAGTGCTTTGAGTCGTATGTTTGAAAAGTAAAAAACTTCACATAAAAATTAGATTGTAGCATTCTCAGAAATTTCTTTGAGGTAAGCGCATTAAACTCACAGAGTTGATACTGCCTTTTGATAAAACAGTTTTGAATCACTCTTTTTGTAGAATTTGCAAGTGGATATTTGGGGTTCTTTGAGGCCTAAACTGGAAAAGGAAATATCTTAACCTAAAAACTAGACAGAAGCATTCTCAGAAACTCCCCTGTGCTTTACACATTCAACTCACAGAGCTGAACCTTCCTTTTGAGAGAACAGTTTTGAAACACTCTTTTCATAGAATCTGCAAGTGGATATTTGGAGGGTTTTGAGGCCTATACTGGAAAAGGAAATAACTTCACATAAAAACTAGATTGAAGTATTCTGAGAAACTTCGTTGTGATGTGTGCATTCAACTCACAGACTGGAACCTGACTTTTAATAGAGCAGTTTTGAAACACTCTTTTTGTAGACTCTGCAAGAGGATATTTGGAGCACTTTGAGGCCTATGATTGAAAAGAAAATATCTTCACATTAAAACTAGACAGAAGCATTCTCAGATACTTCTTTCTGATGAATGCATTCAACTCACAGTGTTGAACCTTCCTTTTGAGAGAGCAGTTTTGAAACACTCTTTTTGTAGAATCTGTAAGTGGATATTTGGAGCGGTTTCACTCCTACACTGGAAAAGGAAATACCTACAAATAAAAACTAGACAGAAGCATTGTCAGAAACTTCCCTGTGACTGATGCATTCAACTCACAGAGTTCAGACTTCCTTTTGATAGCGCAGTTTGGAAACACTCTTTTGTAGAATCTGCAACTGGATATTTGGAGTGCTTCGATGCCTATCCTGGAAAAGGAAATAACTTCACATAAAAACAAGATTGAAGTATTCTCAGAAACTTCTCCTGATGAGTGCATTCAACTCACATTGCTGATACTGCCTTTTGATAGTACAGTTTTCAATCACTCTTTTTGAAGAATTTGCAAGTGGATATTTTGAGTGCTTTGGGGCCTAAACTGGAAAAGGAAATATCTTCACCTAAAAACTAGACAGAAGCATTCTCAGAAACTTCCCTGTGCTTTAAGCATTCAACCCACAGATTTGAACTTAATTTTGCTAGAGCAGTTATGAAACAATCTTCTTGTAGAATCTGCAAATGCATATTTGGAGCGCTTTGAGGCCTATACTGGAAAAGGAAATATATTCAAATAAAAACTAGACAGAAGCATTTTCAGAAAATTCTTTGCAATGAGTGCATTCAACTAATAGAGTTGAACCTTCGTTTTGATATAACAGTTTTGAAACGCTCTTTTTGTATAATCTGCAAGTGGATATTTGGAGCGTTTTGAGGTCTACACAGGAAACGCAAATATCTTCACATAAAAACTAGACAGAAGCATTAACAGAAAGTTCCTTGTGATGAGTGCTTTCAACTCAGAGAGTTGAAACTTCCTTTTGATAGAACAGCTTTGAAACACTCTTTTTGTAGAAACTGCAAGTGGATATTTGGAGCGTTTGGAGGTCTACAAAGGAAACGCAAATATCTTCACATAAAAACTAGACAGAAGCATTCTCAGAAAGTTCCTTGTGATGAGTGCTTTCAACTCAAAGAGTTGAACCTTCCTTTTGATAGAACAGCTTTGAAACACTCTTTTTGTAGAATCTGCAATTGGATATTTGGAGCGCTATGAGGCCAATGCTGGAAAAGGAAATATCTTCACATAAAAATTAGAAAGAAGCATTCTCAGAAACTTCTTTGTGATGAATGCATTCAATTCAAAGAGGTGAACCTACCTTTTGGTAGAGAACTTTTGAAACACCGTTTTGTAGAATCAGCAAGTGGACATTTGGAGTGCTTTAAGGCCTACGCTGGAAAAGGAAATATCTTAATATAAAAACTAGACAGAAGCATTCTCAGAAACTTCTTTGTGATGAGTGCCTTCAACTCACAGACTGGAACCTTCCTTTTGATAGAGCAGTTTTGAAACACTCTTTTTGTAGTTAAGGCGTATGATGGAAAACGAAATACCTTCACATAAAAACTGGACAGCAGCATTCTCAAAAACTTCTCTGTGATGAGTGCATTCTCGTCACAGAGTTGAACATTCCTTTTGACAGAATAGTTTTGAAACACTCTCTTTGTAGAATCTGCAAGTGGATATTTGGAGCGCTTTCAGACCAATGCTGGAAAAGGAAATATCTTCAGATAAAAACTAGACAGAAGCATTCTCAGAAACATCTTTTTGATGAGCGCATTCGACTCACAGAGTTGAACCTGCTTTTGATAGAGCAGTTTTGAAACACCCTTTTTGTAGAATCTGCAAGTGGATATTTGGAGCACATTGTTGCCTACGCTGGAAAAGGAAATATCTTCACATAAAAACTAGACAGAAGCATTCTCAGAAACTTCTTTGGATGATCGCATTCAACTCGCAGACTTCAACCTTCCTTTTGACAGAGCAGTTTTGAAACACTCTTTTAATAGAATGTGCAGGTGGATATTTGCAGTGCTTTGAGGCCTACATTGGAAAAGGAAATATCTTCACATTAAAACTGGACAGCAGCATTCTCACAAGATACACTGTGCTTTACGCATTCAACTCACAGAATTAAACCTTCCTTTGGATTGCGAAGTTCAGAAAAACTCTTTTTGTAGAATGTGCAATTGGATATTTTGAGCACTTTGAGGCCTATGATGGAAAGGGAAATATCTTCACATAAAAAGTAAACAGAAGAACTCTCAGAAACTTCTCTTTGATAAGTGGATTCAATTCACAGAGTTGAACCTTCCTTTTGATAGAGTAGTTTTCAAACACACTTTTTGTAGAACCTGTAAGTGGATATTTGGAGCACTTTGAGGCCTATGCTGGAAATGGAAATATCTTCAAAAAAACTAGACAGAAGCATTATCAGAAACTTCTTTGTGATGACTGCATTGAACTCTCAGACTTGAACATTCCTTTTGATAGAGCAGATTTGAAACACTCTTTTTGTAGTTGAGGTCTATGATGGAAAACGAAATACCCTCACATAAAAACTAGACGGAAGGATTCTCAGAAACTTCTCTGTGATGAGTGCATTCACCTCACAGAGTTGAACATTCCCTTTGACAGAATAGTTTTGAAAAACTCTTTTTGTAGAATCTGGAAATAGATGCTTGGAGCGCTTTGAGGCCTATGCTGGAAAAGGAAATATCTTCACATAAAAACTAGACAGAAGCATTCTCAGAAACATATTTTTGATGAGCGCATTCAACCCACGAAGTTGAACCTGCTTTTGATAGAGCAGTTTTGAAACAACCTTTTTGTAGAATGTGCAAGTGGATAATTGTAGCGCTTTGGGGCCTATGCTGGAAAAGGAAATATCTTCATATAAAAACTAGACAGAAGTATTCTCAGAAACTTCGCTGGTAAGAATCCATTCAACTCACAGATTTGAACCTTCCCTTTCATAGAACAGTTTTGAAACACCCTTTTTGTACAATCTGCAAGTGGATATTTGGAGCGCTTTGGGGCCTATGCTGGAAAAGGAAATATCTTCACATAAAAATTTGACAGAAGCATACTCAGAAACTCCTCTGTGATGAGTGCATTCAACTCACAGACTTGGACCTTCCTTTTGATAGAATAGTTTTGAAACACTATTTTTGTAGAATCTGTAAGTGGATATTTGGAGTGCTTTGAGGCCTATGCTGGAAAAGGAAATATCTCCACATAAAAACTGGACAGAAGCATTCTCAGAAACTTCTTTGTGATGTGCATGTTCAACTCAAAGAGTTGAACCTTCCTTTTGATAGTGCAGTTTTGAAACACTCTTTTTGACGAATGTGCAAGTGGATATTTGGAGTGCTTTGTGACCAATGCTGGAAAAGGAAATATCTTCAGATAAAAAGTAGACGGAAGCATTCTCAGAAACATCTTTTTGATGAGCGCGTTCAACTCACATAGTTGAACCTGCTTTTGATAGAGCAGTTTTGAAACAACCCTTTTGTAGAATTTGCAAGTGGATATTTGGAGCGCTTTGGGGCCTATGCTGGAAAAGGAAATATCTTCACATAAAAACTAGACAGAAGCATGCTCAGAAACTTTGCTTGTAAGAATCCATTCAACTCATAGATTTGAACCTTCCTTATGATAGAACAGTTTTGAAACACCCTTTTTGTAGAAACTGCAAGTGGATATTTGGAGCGCATTGATGTCAACAGTGGAAAAGGAAATATCTTCACATAAAAACTAGACAGATGCGTTCTCAGAAACTTCTTTGGATGAGTGCATTCAACTCACAGACTTCAACCTTCCTTTTGACAGAGCAGTTTTGAAACACTCTTTTAATAGAATCTGCAGGTGGATAATTGTAGTGCTTTGAGGCCTACATTGGGAAAGGAAATATCTTCACATAAAAACTAGACAGAAGCATTCTCAGAAAATACACTGTGCTTTATGCATCCAACTCACAGAGTTAAACCTTCCTTTGGATTGCAAAGTTTAGAAAAACTCTTTTTGTAGAATGTGCGATTGGATATTTTGAGCGCTTTGAGGCCTATGACGGAAAAGGAAATATCTTCACATAAAAACTAGACAGAAGAATTCTCAGAAACTTCTCTTTGATAAGTGGATTCAATTCACCGAGTTGAACCTTCCCTTTGATACAGCAGTTTTCAAACACTCTTTTTGTAGAATCTGTAAGTGGATATTTGTAGCACTTTGAGGCCTATGCTGGAAATGGAAATATCTTTAAAAAAACTAGACAGAAGCATTATCAGAAACTTCTTTGTGATGAGTGCATTCAACTCACAGAGTTGAACCTTTCTTTTAATTGAGCAGTTTTGAAATACCCTTTTTGTAGAATCTGCAAGTGGATATTTTGAACACTTTGAGGCCTATGTTGGAAAAGTAAATATCTTCATATGAAAACAAGACAGAAGCATTCTCTGAAAGTTCCCTGTGCTTTATTCATTCAACTCACAAACTTGAACCTTCCTTTTTGTAGAGCAGTTTTGAAACACTCTATTTGTAGAATCTGTAAGTGGATATTTGGAATGCTTTGAGGCCTATGCTAGAAAAAGAAATATCTACACATAAAAGCTAGGCAGAAGCATTCTCAGAAACTTCTTTTTGATGAGTGCATTCAACTCACAGAGTTGAACCTTTATTTTGATAGAACTGTCTAGAAAAACTATTTTTATAGAATCTGCAGGTGGATATTTGGAGCGCTTGGTGGCTTATGCTGGAAAAAGAAATATCTTCACATAAAAACTAGACAGAAGAATTCACAGAAACTTTCCTGTGCTTTAAGCATTCAACTCACAGAGTTGAAGCTTCCTTTTGACAGCTCAGATTTGAAACACCCTTTTTTAAGAATCTGCAAGTGGATATTTGGAGCGCTTTGAGGGCTATGCTGGAAAAGGAAATATCTTCACATAAAAACTGGACAGAAGCATTCTCAGAAACTTCCCTGTGTTTCATGTATTCTACTCACAGACTTCAAACTTCCTTTTGATAGAGCAGTTTTGAAACACTCTTTTTGTAGAATCTGCAAGTAGATACTTGGAGTGCTTTGAGACCTGTGCTGGAAAAGGATATAAATTCACATAAAAACTAGACAAAGGCATTCTCAAAAACTCCTTTCTGATGTGTGCTTTCAACTCACAGACTTGAACCTTCCCTTTGATAGGCCTATGATGGAAAAGGACATATCTTCACATAAAAACTAGACAGAAGCATTCTCAGAAACTACTTTGTGATGAGTGCATTCCACTCACTGACTTGAATCATCCTAGTGTTAGAACCGTTTTGAAACACTCTTTTTGAAGTATCTGCAGGTGGCTATTTGGAGTGTGTTGAGGCCTATGCTGGAAAACGAAATATCTTCACATAAAAACTAGTGAGAAGCATTCTCAGAAACTTCTTTGTCATGTGCGCATTCAACTTGGAGAGTTGAACATTCCATTTGATAGCGCAGTTTGGAAATACTCCTTTTGTGGAATCTGCAAGTGGATATTTGGGAGCTTTCAGGACTACGCTGGAAAAGGGAATATCTTTACATAAAAACTAGACAGAAGCATTCTCAAAAACTTCTTTCAGATGTGTGCATTCAACTCACAGAGTTGAGCCTTCCTTTAGATAGAGCAGTTTTGAAACACCCTTTTATCTGCAAGTTGATATTCGGAGCACTTTTAGTCCTGTGCTGGAAAAGGAAATGTCTTCACATAAAAACTAGACAGAAGCTTTCTCAGAAACTTCCGTGTAATTTATGTATTCACTTCTCAGATTTTAACCTTCCTTTTGATAGAGCAGTTTTGAAACACTCTTTTTGTAGAATTTGCAAATTGATATTTGGAGTGCTTTGAGGCCTATGCTAGAAAAGGAAAAAACTTCACATAAAAATTAGACTGAAGCATTCTCAGAAACTTCTTTGTGATGCATGCATTCAACTCACTGACCTGAACCTTCTTTTGATAGAGCAGTATTGAAACACTCTTTTTGTAGAATCTGCAAGTGGATGTTTGGAGCGCTTGTAGGACTATGCTGGAAAAGGATATATGTTCACATAAAAACTAGACAAAAGCATTCTCAGAAACTTCTTTGTGATGTGTGCATTCATCTTGCAGAGTTGAACCTTCCCTTTGATAGAGCAGTTTGGAAACACACATTTTGTAGAGTGTGCAAGTGGATATTCGGAGTGCTTTATGGCCTATGACGGTAAAGGAAATATCTCCACATAAAAATTAGAAGCATTTTCAGAACCTACTTTATGATTAGTGCCTTCAACTCACAGATATGAACCAACCTTTTGATAGGGCTCTTTTGAAACACTCTTTTTGTAGAATCTGCAAGTGGATATTTGGAGTGATTTGAGGCCTCTGCTGAAAAAGGAAACATCATCACATAAAAACTAGACTGAATTATTCTCAGAAACTTCTTTGTGATAAGGGCCTTCAACTCACAGAGTAGAAGCTTCCTTTTGATAGAACAGTTTAGAAACATTCTTTTTGTACAATTTGCAAGTGGACATTTGGAGTGCATTGAGGCCTCTGCTGGAAAAAGACATATCTTCACTTAAAAACTAGACAGAAGCATTCTCAAAAACTTCTTTGTGATGAGTGCATTCAACTCTGTGAGTTCAACCTTCCTTTTGAGAATAGTTTTGAAACACTCCTTTTGTAGAATCTGTAAGTGGATTTTTGGAAGGCTTTGAGGCCTATGCTGGAAAAGGTTATATCTTCACATAAAAAGTAGACAGAAGCATTCTCAGAAATTTCTTTGTGATATCTGTATTCAACTAACAGGGTTGAATATTTCTTTTGATAGAGCAGTTTTGAAACAGTCTTTTTGCAGAATCTGCAAGTGGATATTTGGAGCGCTTTGAGGCCTATGCTTTAAAAGGATATATCTTCACATGAAAACTAGACAGCAGCATTCTCAGAATCCTCTTTGAGATGAGTGCATTCAACTCACAGACTTGAACGTTCCTTTTGATAGAACAGTTTTGAAACACTCCTTTTGTAGAATCTGCAAGTGTTTATTCGGAGTGCTTTGAGGCCTATGTTGGAAAAGGGTATATCTTCACATAAAAATTAGACAGAAGCATTCTCAGAAACTTCTTTGTGAAGAGGGCATTCAACTCACAGAGTTGAACCTACCAATCGATAGAGAAGTTTTCAAACACTCTTCTTGTGGAATCTGCAAGTGAATATTTGGAGCGATTTGAGGCCTATGCTTTAAATGGAAACATCTTCACATGAAAATTAGACAGAAGCATTCTCAGAAACGTCTTTGTGATGAGTGCATTCATCTCACAGACTTGAAGCTTCCCTTTGAAAGAGCAGTTTTGAAACACTCTTTTTGTAGCATCTGCAAGTGGACATATGGAGGTCTTTGAGGCCTATGCTGGAAAAGGAAATATCTTCACATAAAAACTAGACAGAAGCATTCTCAGAAGCTTCTTTTTGATGTCTGCATTCAAATCACAGAGTTGAGCATACCTTTTCTTAGAGCAGTTGTGAAACACTCTTTTTGAGTAATCTGTAACTGGATATTTTGACCGATTTGAGGTCTTCATTGGAAGCGAGAATACCTTCACATAAAAACTAGATGAAAGCATTCTCAGAAACTTCATTGTGATGAGTGCATTCAACTCACAGAGTTGAACATAACTTTTCATAGGGGAGTTTTGAAACACTCTTTTTGTAGTATCTTCAAGTGGATACTTGGACTGCTTTGAGGACTTCGTAAGAAATGGGAATCTATTCAAATAAAAACTAGACAGAAGCATTCTCAGAAAATTCTTTGTGGTGTGTGCATTCAACTCACAGAGTTCAACCTTTCTTTTCATAGAGGAGTTTTGAAACACACTGTGTAGAATCTGCAAGTGGACAGCTGTAGTGCTTTGAGGGCTACAGTGGAAAAGGAAATATCTTCAAATAAAAATTAGACACAAGCATTCTCAGAAACTTCTTTGAGATGTGGGCATTCAACTCACAGAGTTGATCCTTCCTTTTGACAGTGCAGTTTTGAGACACTCTTTTTGTAGAATATGCAAGTGAATATTTGGAGCACTTCGAAACCCTTGTTGGAAATGGCAATATCTTCCAATAAAAACTAGACAAAGCGTTCTCAGAAACATCTTTGTGATGTGTGCATTCAACTCACAGATTTGAACATTCCATTTAATAGAGCAGTTGTGAAACACTGTTTTTGAAGAACCTGTGAGTGGATATTTGGAAGTATTTGAGAACTTCATTGGAAATGAGACTATCTTCCGAAAAAAACTATATAGAAACAGTCTCAGAATCTTCATTGTGATGTGTGCATTCAGCTCACAGAGTTGAAACTTCCTTTTGATAGAGTAGTTTATAAACACTCTTTTTGTATAATGTGCAAGTGGATATTTGTAGAGCTTTGAAGCATTCGTTGGAATCAGGAATATCTTCACATAAAAACTACACAGAAGCATTCTCAGAAAGTTCTTTGTCATGTGTGCATTCAACTCACGATTTGAAACTTCATTGTCTCAGAGCTGTTTTGAAACACTATTTTTGTAGGATCTGCAAGTGGATATTTTGAGCTCTTTGAAGCCTTCGTTGGAAAAGGGAATATCTTCAAATAAAAACTAGACAGAAGCATTCTCAGAAACTACTCTGTAATGTGTGAATTCAACTCACAGAGGTGAACAAACCTTTTCATAGAGCAGTTGTGAAATACTCTTTTTGAGGGACCTGCAAGTGTATATTTTGACTGGATTTGTGGTTTCGTTGGAAACGGGAATATCTTCATCTAAAAATTAGACAGAAGCATTCTCAGAAACTACTTTTGGATGTGTGCAATCAACTCACAAAGTTGAACCTTCCTTTTGATAGAGCAGTTTTGAAACACTCTTTTTGTAGAATCTGCAAGAGGATATTTAGAGTGCTTTGAGGCCTATGGTAGAAAAGGAAATATCTTCACATAAAAACTAGACAGAAGCATTCTCAGAAACTTCTTTGTGATGTGTGCATTCAACACAGAGGGTTGAGCCTTTCTTTTTATAGAGAAGTTTTGAATCACTCTGTTTGTAGAATCTGCAAGTGGACATTATTATCGCTTTGAGGGCTATGGTGGAAAAGAAATATCTTCAACTAAAAAATTCACAGAAGCATTTTCAGAAACTTCTTTTTGAGTTTGTATTCAAATCATAGTGTTGAGCATACCTTTTCATAGAGCAGTTGTGAAACACTCTTATAGAAGAATCTGCAACTGGATATTTGGACTGATTTGAGGCCTTCTTTGGAAACGAGAATAACCTCAAATAAAAACTAGACAGATGCATTCTCAGAAACTTCATTGTGATGTGTGCATTCAACTCACAGAGATGAACATAACTTTTCATAGAGCAGTTTTGAAACACTCTTTTTGTAGAATCTGCAAGTGGATATTGGGACCACTTTGAGGCCTTCGTTGGAAACGGGAAAATATTCAAATAAAAACTAGACAGAAGCTTCTCAGAAACTTCTTTGTGATGTGTTCATTCAACTCACAGAGTTGAACCTTTCTTTTGATAGAGCAGTTTTGAAACACTCTCTTTTTAGAATCTGCAAGTGGACAGTTGTAGTGCTTTGAGGGCTATGGTGGACAAGGAAATATCTTCAAATAAAAACTAGACACAAGCATTCTCAGAAACATCTTTGTGATGTGTGCATTCAACTCACAGATTTGAACCTACGTTTTAATAGAGCAGTTGTGAAATACTCTTTTTGAATAATCTGAGAGTGGATATTTGGTATGATTTGAGAATGTCATTGGAAACGGGAATATCTTCACAAAAAAACTAGATAGAAGCATTCTCAGAAACTTCTTTGTGATGTCTGCATTCAGCTCACAGAGTTGAAACTTTCTTTTGATACAGCAGTTTAGAAACACTCTTTTTGTAGAATCTGCAAGTGGATATTTGGAGCACTTTGAAGCCTTCGTTGGAAAAGGGTATATCATCACAGAAAAACTAGACAGAAGTATTCTCAGAAAGTTCTTTGTTTTGTGTGCATTCAACTCACAGAGTTGAATCTTCATTTTGTTAGAGCTGCTTTGAAATACTCTTTTGTAGGATCTCCAAGTGGATATTTTGAGCGTTTTGAAGCCTTCGTTGGAAACGGGAATATATTCAAATAAAACTAGACAGAAGCATTCTCAGAAACTACTTTGTGATGTGTGCATTCAACTCAGAGAGATGAACATACCTTTTCATAGAGCAGTTGTGAAATACTCTTTTTGAAGACCTGCAAGTGAGTATTTGGACCGGATTTGTGGTCTTCATTGGAAATGGGAATATCTTCAACTAAAAACGAGACAGAAGCATTCTCAGAAACTACTTTCGGATGTGTGCATTCAACTCACAAAGTTGAACCTTCCTTTTGATAGAGCAGTTTTGAAACACTCTTTTTGTAGAATCTGCAAGTGGATATTTGGAAGGCTTGGAGGCCTTCGTAGGAAATGGGAACACCTTCAAATAAAAATTATACAGAGGAATTCTCAGAAACTTCTTTGTGATGTGTGCATTCAACTCAAAGAGGTGAACCTTCGTTTTGTTAGAGCTGTTTTGAAACACTCTTTTTGTAGTATCCGCAAGTGGATATTTGAAGCAATTTGAAGCCTTCATTGGAAAAGGTAATATCTTCAAATAAAAACTAGACAGTAGCATTCTCAGAGACTACTTTTTGTTGTGTGCATTCAACTCACAGAGTTGAAGGTTCCCTTTGATAGACCAGTTATGAATCACTCTTTATGTACAATCTGCAAGTGGATATTCGGAGCACTTTCAGGCCTGTGGCAGAAAAGGAAATATCTTCACATTAAAACTAGACATAAGCATTCTCACAAACTACTTTGTGATGTGTGCATTCAAGTCGCAGAGCTGAACCTTCCTTTTGCTAGAGGAGTTTTGAAACATTCTTTTTGTAGAAACTGCAAGTGGATGTTTGGAGTGATTTGAGTCCTATTTTAGAAAAGGAAATATCTTCACATAAAAACTAGAAAGAAGCATTCTCAGAAACATCGTTGTGATGTGTGCATTCAACTCTCAGAGTTGAAACTTCCTTTTAGTAGAGCAGTTTTGAAACACTCTTTTTGAATAATCTGCAAGTGGATATTTAGAGCGCTTTGAGACCTATTGTAATAAAGGAAATATCTTCTCGTAAAAACTAGACAGAAACATTCTCAGAAACTTCTTTGTAATGTGTGCATTCAACCCACAGGAGTTAACCTTTCTTTTGATAGAGAAGTTTTTAATCACTCTTTTTGTAGAATCTGCAAGTGGACATTATAATCGCTTTGAGGGCTATGGTTGAAATGGTAATATCTTCAACTAAAAACAAGACAGGGACATTCTCAGAAAATTCTTTTTGATATTTGCATTCAAATCACAGGGTTGAGCATACCTTTTCGTAGAGAAGTTGTGAAACACTCTTTTTGAAGAATGGATATTTGGTCCAATATGAGGCCTTCAGTGGAAGCGAGAATACCTTCACATAAAAACTAGACAGAAGCATTCTCAGAAACTTCATTGTGATGTGTGCATTCAACTGAGATTGTTGAACATTGAACATAGCTGTTCATAGAGCAGTTTTGAAAAACTCTTTTTGTAGAATCTGCAAGTGGATATTTGGACCGTATTGAGGCCTTCATTGGAAACGGGAATATATTCAAACAAAAACTAGACAGAAGCATTCTCAGAAACTTCATTGTGATGTGTGCATTCAACTCACAGATTTGAGCTTTTCTTTTGATAGAGCAGTTTTGAAACACTCTCTTTGTAGGATCTGCAAGTGGACAGTTTTAGAGCTCTGAGGGCTACAGTGAAAAGGAAATATCTTCAAATAAAAATTAGACACAAGCACTTTCAGAAACTTCTTTGAGATGTGTGAATTCAACTAACAGAGATGAACCTTCCTTTTGATAGCGCAGTTTTGAAACACTCTTTTTGTAGAGTATGCAAGTGGATATTTGGAGCGCTTCAAAGCCTTCATTGGAAACTAGAACATCTTCAAATAAAAACCAGACAAGGCATTCTCAGAAACATGTTTGTGATGTGTGCATTCAACACGCAGATTTGAACATAATTTTTAATAGAGCAGTTGTGAAACACTCCTTTTGAAGAACCTGTGAGTGGATATTGGGCGTGATATGAGAACTTCATTTTAATCGGAAATATCTTCACAATAAAACTAGATAGAACCATTCTCAGAAACTTCTTTGTGATGTGCGCATTCAGTTCGCAGAGCTGAAATTTCCTTTTGATAGAGAAGTTTAGAAACACTCCTTTTGCAGAATCTGCATGTGGATATTTGGAGCGCTTAGAATCCTTCGTTGGAAACGGGAATATCTTCACATTAAAAACTAGACAGAAGCATTCTCAGAAACTTCTTTGTGATGTGTGCATTCAACTCACAGGGTTGAACCTTCGTTTTGTTTGAGGTGTTTTGAAACACTCTTTTTGTAGGATCCGCAAGTGGATATTTGAAGCGGTTTGAAGACTTTGATGGAAACGGGAACATCTTCAAATAAAAACCAGACAGTAGCATTCTCAGAAACTACTTTTTAATGTGTGCATTCAACCCACAGAGTTGAACCTTCTTTTTGATAGACCAGTTTTGAATCACTCTTTTTGTAGATTCTGCAAGTGGATATTATGAGCGGTTTCAGGCCTGTTGTGGAAAAGGAAACATCTTCATATTAAAACTAGACATAAGCATTCTCAGAAACTACTTTGTGATGTGTGCATTCAACTTGCAGAGCTGAACCTTCTTTTTGATAGAGGAGTTTTGAAACAGTCTTTTTGAAGAACCTGCAAGTGCATATTTGGAGAGATTTGAGGCCCATGGTAGAAAAGGAAATATCTTCACTTAAAAACTAGACAGAAGCATTCTCAGAAACATCGCTGTGATGTGTGCACTCAACTATCAGAGTTGAAACCTCTTTTGGATAGAGCAGTTTTGAAACACTGTTTTTGTACAATCTGCAAGTGGATATTTAGAGTGCTTTGAGGCCTATGGTAGAATAGGAAATATCTTCACATAAAAACTAGAGAGAAGCTTTCTCAAAACTTCTCTGTGATGACTGCATTCAACTCACAGAGTTGAACCATGCTTTTGATAGAACAGTTTTCCCACACTCTTTTTGTAGACTCTGCAAGTGGATATTTGGAGCGCTTTTAGGCCTGTGATGGAAAAGGAAATATCTTCACATAAAAACTAGACAGAAGCATTCTCAGAAACTTCTTTGTGATGTGTTCATTCAGCACACTGGATTGAACCTTTTTTGGAGGGACAAAATTTGAATCACTCTTTTTGTAGAATCTGCATGTGGAAATTATTATCGCTTTGAGGGCTATGGTGGAAAAGGAAATATCTTCAACTAAAAACTAGACAGAAGCATTCTCAGAAACTTCTTTTTGATGTTTGCATTCAAATCACAGAGTTGAGCATACCTTTTCATAGAGCAGTTGCAAAACACTCTTCTTGAAGCATCTGCAACTGGATATTTGGACCGTTTTGTGGCCTTCATTGTAAAAGAGAATACCTTCATATAAAAACTAGATAGAAGCATTCTGAGAAACTTCATTGTGATGTGTGCATTCAGCTCACAGGTTTGAACATAACTTTTCACAGAGAAGTTTTGAAACAGTCTTTTTGTAGAATCTGCAAGTGAATATTTGCACCGCTTTGCAGCCTTCATTGGAAACGGGAATCTATTTAAATAAAAACTAGACAGAAGCATTCTCAGAAACTTCTTTGTGATGTGTGCATTCAACTCACAGAGTTGAACCTTTCTTTGATAGAGCAGTTTTGAAACACTCTCTTTCTAGAATCTGCAAGTGGACAGTTGTAGCACTTTGAGGGCTATGGTGGAAACTAATTATTTCAAATAAAAATTAGACACAATCATTCTCAGAAAGTTCTTTGACATGTGTGCATTCAACTCACAGAATTGATCCTTCCTTTTGATAGCGAAGTTTTGAAATACTCTTTTGTAGAATATGCAAGTGGATATTTGGAGCACTTCGAAGCCTTTATTGGAAACGGGAATATCTTCCAAAAAAAAAAAACTAGACAAAGCATTCTCAGAAACATCTTTGTGATGTGTGAATTCAACACATGGATTTGAACTTGTCTTTTGATAGAGCGGTTGTAAACACTCTTTTTGAAGAACTTGTGAGTGGATATTTGGAACAATTCAGGAACTTCATTGGAAACGGGAATATCTTCACACAAATACTAGAAGCATTCTCAGAAACATCTTTCTGATGTGTGATTTCAGCTCACCAAGTTGAAACTACCTTTTGATATAGGAGTTTGGAAACACTCTTTTTGTAGAATCTGCAGGTGGATATTTGGAATGCTTTGAAGCCTTCTTTGGAAACGGGAATATCGTGACATAAAAACTACACAGAACCATTCTCAGAAAGTTCTTTGTCATGTGTGCATTCAACTCACAGAGTTGAACCTTTCTTTGATAGAGCAGTTTTGAAACTCTGTCTAGAATCTGCAAGTGGACAGTTGTAGCACTTTGAGGGCTATGGTGGAAACTAATTATTTCAAATAAAAATTAGACACAATCATTCTCAGAAAGTTCTTTGACATGTGTGCATTCAACTCACAGAATTGATCCTTCCTTTTGATAGCGAAGTTTTGAAATACTCTTTTGTAGAATATGCAAGTGGATATTTGGAGCACTTCGAAGCCTTTGTTGGAAACGGGAATATCTTCCAAAAAAAAAAAAACTAGACAAAGCATTCTCAGAAACATCTTTGTGATGTGTGAATTCAACACATGGATTTGAACTTGCCTTTTGATAGAGCAGTTGTAAACACTCTTTTTGAAGAACCTGTGAGTGGATATTTGGAACAATTCAGGAACTTCATTGGAAACGGGAATATCTTCACACAAATACTAGAAGCATTCTCAGAAACATCTTTCTGATGTGTGATTTCAGCTCACCAAGTTGAAACTACCTTTTGATATAGGAGTTTGGAAACACTCTTTTTGTAGAATCTGCTTGTGGATATTTGAAGCACTTTGAAGCCTTCGTTGGAAATGGGAATATCTTCACATAAAAACTAGACAGAAGCATTCTCAGAAAGTTCTTTGTCATATGTGCATTCAACTCACAGATTTGAACATACCTTTTCATAGAGCAGTTGTGAAATACTCTTTTTGAAGAACCTGCAATTGGATATTTGGAACGGACTTGTGGTCTTCCTTGGAAACGGGAATATCTTCAGCTAAAAACTAGACAGAATCATTCTCAGAAACTTCTCTGGGATGTGTGCATTCAACTCACAAAGTTCAACGTTCCTTTTGATAGAACAGTTTTGAAACACACTTTTTGTAGAATCTGCAGGTGGCTATTTGGAACGCTTGGAAACCTTCGTTGGAAATGGGAACACCTTCGAATAAAAATTACACAGAAGCATTCTCAGAAACATCTTCGTGATGTGTGCCTTCAACTCAAAGAGGTGAACCTTCGTTTTGTTAGAGCTGTTTTGAAACACTCTTTTTGTAAGGTCTGCAAGTGGGTATTTGAAGTGCTTTGAAGCCTTTGTTGGAAACAAGAATATCTTCAAATAAAAATTACACAGTATCATTCTCAGAAACTACTTTTTGATGTGTGCATTCAACAGACAGAGTTGAACCTTCCTTTTGATAGACCAGTTTTGAATCACTGTTTTTGTAGAAACTGCAAGTGGATATTTGGAGCGATTTGAGGCCCATGGTAGAAAAGGAAATATCTTCAAATAAAAACTAGACAGAAGCATTCTCAGAAACTCCGTTGTGATGTGTGCATTCAACACTCACAGTTGAAAGTTCCTTTTGATAGTGCAGTTTTGAAACACTCTTTTTGTAGAATCTGCAAGTGGATATTTAGAGCGCTTTGAGGCCTATGGTAGAAAAGGAAATATCTTCACATAAAAACTAGACAGAAGCATTCTCAGAAACTTCTTTGTGAAGTGTGCATTCAACACACAGGGTTGAACCTTTCTTTTGATAGAGAAGTTTTGAATCACTCGTTTTGTAGAATCTGCAAGTGGACATTATTATCGCTTTGAGGGCTGTGGTGGAAAAGGAAATATCTTTTATTTATTTTTTAAATTTATTTATTGTTATTATACTTTAGGTTTTAGGGTACATGTGCACAATGAGCAGGTTAGTTACATTTCTATACATGTGCCATGCTGGTGCACTGCACCCACTATCTCGTCATCTAGCATTAGGTATATCTCCCAATGCTATCCCTCCCCCTTCCCCCACCCCACAAGAGTCACCAGCGTGTGCTGTTGCCCTTCCTGTGTCCATGTGTTCTCATTGTTCAATTCCCACCTATGAGTGAGAATATGCGATGTTTGGTTTTCTGTTCTTGTGATAGTTTACTGAGAATGATGATTTAAAATTTCATCCATGTCTCTACAAAGGATATGAACTCATCATTTTTTATGGCTGCATTGTATTCCATGGTGTATTTGTGCCATATTTTCTTAATCCAGTCTACCATTGTTGGACATTTAGGTTGGTTCCAAATCTTTGCTATTGTGTATAATGCCGCAATAAACATACGTGTGTATGTGTCTTTATAGCAGCATGATTTATAGTCCTTTGGGTACATACCCAGTAATGGGATGGCTGGGTCAAATGGAATTTCTAGTTCTAGATCCCTGAGGAATCGCCACACTGACTTCCACAAGGGTTGAACTAGTTTACAGTCCCACCAACAGTGTAAAAGTGTTCCTATTTCTCCACATCCTCTCCAGCACCTGTTGTTTCCTGACTTTTTAATGATTGCCATTCTAACTGGTGTGAGATGGTATCTCATTGTAGTTTTGATTTGCATTTCTCTGATGGCTAGTGATGGTGAGCATTTTTTGATGTGTTTTTTAGCTGCATAAATGTCTTCTTTTGAGAAGTGACTGTTCATGTCCTTCACCCAATTTTTGATGGGGTTGTTTGTTTTTTTCTTGTAAATTTGTTTCAGTTCATTGTAGATTCTGGATATTAGCCCTTTGTCAGATGAGTAGGTTGCGAATATTTTCTCCAATTTTGTAGGTTGCCTGTTCACTCTGATGGTAGTTTCTTTTGCTGTGCAGAAGCTCTTCAGTTTAATTAGATCCCATTTGTCAATTTTGGCTTTTGTTGCCATTGGTTTTGGTGTTTCAGACAGGAAGTCCCTGCCCATGCCTGTGTCCTGAATGGTAATGCCTAGGTTTTCTTCTAGGGTTTTTATGGTTTTAGGTCTAAAGTTTAAGTCTTTAATCCATCTTGAATTGATTTTTGTATAAGGTGTAAGGAAGGGATCCAGTTTCAGCTTTCTACTTATGTCTAGACAGTTTTCTGTGCACCATTGATTAAATATGGAATCCTTTCCCCATTGCTTGTTTTTCTCAGGTTTGTCAAAGATCAGATAGTTGTAGATAGACAGCATTATTTCTGAGGGCTCTGTTCTGTTCCATTAATCTATATCTCTATTTTGGTACCAGTACCACGCTGTTTTGGTTACTGTAGCCTTGTAGTATTGTTTGAAGTCAGGTAGTGTGATGTCTCCAGCTTTGTTCTTTTGGCTTAGGATTGACTTGGCAATGCAGGCTCTTTTTTTGTTCCTTATGAACTTTAAGGTATTTTTTTCCAATTCTGTGAAGAAAGTCATTGGTAACTTGATGGGGATGGCATTGAATGTCTAAATTTCCTTGGGCAGTATGGCCATTTTCACAATACTGATTCTTCCTACCCATGAGCATGGAATGTTCTTCCATATTTTTGTATCCTCTTTTATTTCCTTGAGCAGTGGTTTGCAGTTCTCCTTGAAGAGGCCCTTCACATCCCTTGTAAGTTGGATTCCTAGGTATTTGATTCTCTTTGGAGCAATGGTGAATGGGAGTTCACTCATGATTTGGCTCTCTGTTTGTCTGTTATTGGTGTATAAAAATGCTTTTGATTTTTGCACATTGATTTTGCATCCTGAGACTTTGCTGAAGTTGCTTATCAGCTTAAGGAGATTTTGGGCAGAGACGATGGTGTTTTCTAGATATACAATCATGTCGTCTGTAAACAGGGACAAATTGACTTCCTCTTTTCCTAACTGAATAACCTTCATTTCCTTCTCCTGCCTAATTGCCCTGGCCAGAGACATCTGCAAATCTCTCCACCCCAAATCAACAGAATATACATATTTCTCAGCACCACACCACACCTATTCCAAAATTGACCACATACTTGGAAGTAAAGCTCTCCTCAGTAAATGTAAAAGAACAGAAATTATAACAAAGTGTCTCTCAGACCACAGTGCATTCAAGCTAGAACACAGGATTAAGAATCTCACTCAAAACCGCTCAACTACATGGAAACTGAACAACCTGCTCCTGAATGACTACTGAGTACATAATGAAATGAAGGCAGAAATAAAGATGTTCTTTGAAAGCAATGAGAACAAAGACACAACATACCAGAATCTCTGGGATGCATTCAAAGCAGTATGTAGAGGGAAATTTATAGCACTAAATGCCCACAAGAGAAAGCAGGAAAGATCCAAAATTGACACCCTAACATCACAATTAAATGAACTAGAAAAACAAGAGCAAACACATTCAAAAGCTACCAGAAGGCAAGAAATAACTAAAGTCAGAGGAAAACTGAGGAAATAGAGACACAAAAAACCCTTTAAAATATTTATGAATCCAGGAGATGGTCTTTTGAAAGGATCAACAAAATTGATAGACCACTAACAAGATTAATAAAGAAAAAAAGGGAGAAGAATCAAATAGATGCAATAAAAAATGATAAATGGGATATCACCACTGATCCCACAGAAATACAAACTACCATCAGAGAATACTGCAAACACCTCTATGCAAATAAACTAGAAAATCTAGAAGAAGTGGATAAATTCCTCGACACATACACTCTCCCAAGACTAAACCAGGAAGAAATTGAATCTCTGAATAGACCAATAACAGGAGATGAAATTGCGGCAATAATCAATAGCTTACCAACCAAAAAAATTCCAGGACCAGATGGATTCACAGCCGAATTCTACCAGAGGTACAAGGAGGAACTGATACCATTCCTTCTGAAACTATTCCAATCAATAGAAAAAGAGGGAATCCTCCCTAACTCATTTTATGAGACCAGTATCATCCTGATACAAAAGCCGGGTAGAGACACAACCAAAAAAAGAGAATTTTAGGCCAATATCCTTGATGAACATTGATGCAAAAATCCTCAATAAAATACTGGCAAACCAAATCCAGCAGCACATCAAAAAGCTTATCCACCATGATCAAGTAGGCTTCATCCCTGGAATGCAAGGCTGGTTCAATATACGCAAATCAGTAAATGTAATCCAGCATATGAACAGAACCAAAGACAAAAACCACATGATTATCTCAATAGATGAAGAGAAGGCCTTTGTCAAAATTCACAAACTCCTCATGCTAAAAACTCTCAATCAATTAGGTATTGATGGGATGTATCTCAAAATAATAAGAGTTATCTATGACAAACCCACAGCCAATATCATAATGAATGGACAAAAACTGGAAACATTCCCTTTGAAAACTGGCACAAGAAAGAGATGCCCTCTCTCACCACTCCTATTCAACATAGTGTTGGAAGGAAATATCTTCAAATAAAAACTAGACAGAAGCATTCCCAGAAACTTCTTTTTGATGTTTGCATTCAAATCACAGAGTTCAGCATACCTTTCCATACAGCAGTTGAGAAACACTCTTTTTGAATAATCTGCAACTGGATATTTGGAAGGATTTGAGGCCTTCATTGGAAACGAGAATACCTTCACATAAAAACTAGACAGAAGCACTCTCAGAAACTTCATTGTGATGTGTGCATTCAACTGACACAGTTGAAACTTCCTTTTCATAGCTCAGTTTTAAAACACTCTTTTTATAGAATCTGCAAGAGGATATTTGGACCACTTTGAGGCCCTCATTGGAAACGGGAATTTATTCAAATAAAAACTAGACAGAAGCATTCTCAGAAATTTCTTTGTGATGTGTGCATTCAACTCACAGAGTTGAACCTTTCTTTAGATAGAGCAGTTTTGAAAAACTCTCTTTGTAAAATCTGCAATTGGACAGTTGCAGCAATTTGAGGGCTATGGTGGAAAAGGATATATCTTCAAATAAAAATTAGACACAAGCATTCTCAGAAACTTTTTTGTAATGTGTGCATTCAACTCACAGAGGTGAACCTTCCTTTTGATAGTGCAGTTTTGAAACACTCTTTTTGTAGAATATGCAAGTGAATATTTCGAGCGCTTCGAAGCCTTCGTTGGAAAGGGGAATATCTTCAAAGAAAAACTAGACAAAGCATTCTCAGAAACATCATTGTGATGTGTGTAGTCAACTCACAGATTTGAACATACGCTTTAGTAAAGCAGTTGTGAAACACTCTTTTTGAAGAACCTGTGAGTGGACATTTGCAACGATCTGAGAACTTCATTGGAAACGGGAATATCTTCACAAAAAACTAGAAAGAAGCATTCTCAGAAACTTCTTTGTGATGTGTGCCTTCAGCTCACAGAATTGAAACTTCCTTTTGATAGAGCAGATTAGAAACACTCTTTTTGTAGAATCTGCAAGTGGATATTGGGAACACTTTGAAGCCTTCATTTGAAACGGGAATATCTTCACATACAAACTACAGAGAAGCATTCTCAGAAAGTTCTTGGCCAAGTTTGCATTCAACGCACAGAGATGAACCTTCATTTTTTTAGAGCTGTTTTGAAACACTCTTTTTGTAGGATCTGCAAGTGGATATTTAGAGCACTTTGAAGCCTTCGTTGTAAATGGGAATATCTTCCAATAAAAACTAGGCAGAAGCATTCTCAGAAACTACTTTATCATGTGTGCATTCAACTCACAGAGTTGAACATACCTTTTCATAGAGCTGTTGTGAAATACTATTTTTGAAGAACCTGCACCTGGATATTTGGACCGGATTTGTGGTCTTTGTTGGAAAAGGGAATAGCTTCATCTAAAAACTAGACAGAAGCATTCTCAGAAACTCCTTCAGGATGCATGCATTCAACTCACAAAGTTGAACCTTCCTTTTGATAGAGCAGTTTTGAAACACTATTTTTGTAGAATCTGCAAGTGGATATTTGGAGTCCTTTGAGGCATATGCTGGAAAAGGAAATATCTTCACATAAAAACTAGACAGAAGCATTCTCAGAAACATCATTGTGATGAGTGCATTCAACTCACAGACTTGAACCTTCCTTTTGATAGAGCAGTTTTGAAACACCCTTTTGGTAGTATCTGCAAGTGGATATTTAGATCACTTTGAGGCCTATGGTAGAAAATGAAATAACTTCAGACAGAAACTAGACAGAAGCATTCTCAGAAACTTATTTGTGATGTGTACATTCAACACACAGGGTTGAAACTTTCTTTTGATAGAGAAGTTTTGAGTCATTCTTTTTGTAGAATCTGCAGGTGGACATTATTATCGCTTTGAGGGCTATGGTGGAAAAGGAAATATCTTCAACTAAAAACTAGACAGAAGCATTCTCAGAAACTTCTTTTTGATGTTTGCATTGAAATCACAGGCATCAGCTTACCTTTTCATACAGCAATTGCAAAACACTCTTTTTGAGGAATCTGCAACTGGATATGTGGGCTGATTTGAGGCCTTCATTGGAAAAGAGAATACCTTCACATAAAAACTAGACTGAAGCTTTCTCAGAAACTTCATTGTGATGTGTGCATTCAACTCACAGAGTTGAACATAACTTTTCATAGAGCAGTTTTGAAACACTTTTTTGGTAGAATCTGCAAGTGGATATTTGGACCGCTTTGAGACTTTCATTGGAAATGGGAATATATTCAAATAAAAACTAAACACAAGCATTCCCAGAAACTTCTTTGTGATGTGTGCATTCAACTCACAGAGTGGAACCTTTCTTTTGATAGAGCAGTTTTGAAACACTCTCTTGTAGAATCTGCAAGTGGACTGTTGTAGCACTTTGAGGGCTATGGTGGAAAAGGAAATAGCTTCAAATAAAGAATAGACACAAGCATTCTCAGAATCTTTTTTGAGATGTGTTCATTCACCTCACAGAATTGAACCAACCTTTTGATAGCACAGTTTTGAAACACTCTTTTTGTAGAATATGCAAGTGGATATTTGGAGCGCTTCGAAGCCTTCGTTGGAAATGGGAATATCATCAAATAAAAACTAGACAAAGCATTCTCAGAAACATCTTTGTGATGTGTGCATTCAACTCACAGATTTGAACATATCTTTTAATAGAACATTTGTGAACCACTCTTTTTGGAGAACTTGTGAGTGGATATTTGGAACGATTTGAGAATTTCATTGGAAACGGGAATATTTTCACAAAAAACCTAGATAGAAGCATTCTCAGAAACTTCTCTCTCATGGGCGCATTCAGCTCACAGATTTGAAACTTCATTTTGATAGAGCAGTTAAGAAACACTCTTTTTGCAGAATCTGCTGGTGGATATTTTGAGTGCTTTGGAGCCTTCGTTGGAAACGGGAATGTCTTCACATAAAAATAAGACAGAAGCATTCTCAGAAAGTTATTTGTCATGTGTGCATTCAACTCACAGAGTTGAACCTTCATTTTGTTAGAGCCGTTTTGAAACACTCTTTTTGAAGGATCTGCAAGTGGATATTTGGAGTACTTTCAAGCCTTCATTGGAAACGGAAATATCTTCAAATAAAGACTAGATAGAAGCATTCTCAGAAACTACTTTGTGATGTGTACATTCAACTCACAGAGTTGAACATACCTTTTCATAGAGGGGTTGTGAAATACTCTTTTTGAAGAACCTGCAAGTGGATAATTGGACCGGATTTGAGGTCTTCATTGGAAACGGGAATATCTTCGTCTAAAAACTAGACAGAAGCATTCTCAGAAACTTCTTTGAGATGCATGCATTCAACTCACAAAGTTGAACCTTCTTTTTGATACAGCAGTTTTGAGACACTCTTTTCGTAGAATCTGCAATTGGCTATTTGGACAGCTTTGAGGCCTTCGTTGGTAATGGGATTGCCTTCACATAAAAACTAGACAGAAGCATTCTCAGAACGTTCTTTGTGATGTGTGCATTGAACTCACAGAGTTGAACATAACATTTCATAGGGCAGTTTTGTAACACTCTTTTTGGAGAATTTGCAAGTGGATATTTGGACCACTATGAGGCCTTCATTGGAAATGGGAATATCTTCACATAAAAACTAGACAGAAGAATTCTCAGAAACTTCTTTGTGATGTGTGCATTCAACTTTTAGATTTCAGCCTTCCTTTTGATAGGCAGTTTTGAAACACTCTTTTTGTAGAATCTGCAGATGGATATTTGGACTGCTTCTAGCCCTATGGTAGAAAAGGAAATATCTTCACATAAAAACTAGACAGAAGCATTCTCAGAAACTTCTTTGTGAAGTGTGCCTTAAACTCACAGAGTTATACCTTCCTTTTGATAGATAAGTTTTGAAAGACTCCTTTTGAAGAATCTGTAAGTGGATATTTGGAATGCCTTCGCTGGTAACGGGAATATCTTCAAATAAAAACTAGACAAAAGTATTCTCAGAAACTTCTTTGTGATGTGTGCATTCAACTGATGGAGCTTCACCTTTCTTTTGATAGAGCAGTTTTGAAAGAGTCATTTGTCGAATCTGCAAGTGGACATTCGTGGCTCTTTGAGGGACATGGTTGAAGAGGAAATATCTTCAAATAAAAACTAGACAGAAGCATTCTCAGAAAATTCTTTGTGATGTGCTCTTTCAGCTCAGAGAGTTGAACCTTCTTTTTCATGAAGCAGTTTTGAAACACTGTTTTTGTAGAATCTGCATTGGGATATTTGGAGCACTTTTAGGCCTATGCTGGAAAAGGAAATATTTTCACATAAAAACTAGAGAGAAGCGTTCTCAGAAACTACTTTGTGATGTGTGCATTCGATTCACAGAGTTGAACCTTCCTTTAGATGGCGCAGTTTTGAAACACTGTTTTTGTAGGATATGCATTTAGATATTTGGAGCAATTTTAGGCCTCTGCTGGAAAAGGAAAAAAATGAAAACTACACAGAAGTGTTCTCAGAAACTTCTTTGTGATGTGTGCATTCAACTCACAGAGTTGAACATTACTTTTGATAAAGCAGTTTTGAAAACCTCATTTTTAAATCTACGAGTGGATATATGGAGCGATTGTGGCCTCAGGTGGAAAAGGAAATATCTTCAGATAAAAACTAGACAGAATCATTCTTAGAAACTTCTTTGTGAAGTGTGCTTTAAACTCATAGATTTGAACCTTCCTTCTGATACAACAGTTCTGAAACACTGTTTTTGTAGAATCGGCAAATGGATATTTGGTGCACTTTGAGGCCTATACTGGAAAAGGAAATATCTTCACATAAAAACTAGACAGAAGCATTCGCAGAAACTTATACCTGATGTGTGCATTCACCTCACAGAGTTAAGCATTCCTTTTGATAGAGCAGTTTTGAAACTCTCTTTTTGTGGATTCTACAAGTTGGTCTTTGGATTACTTTTAGGCGTCTGCTGGAAAAGGAAATATCTTCACATACAAACTAGACAGAAGCATTCCCAGAAAATCCTTTTTGATGTGTGCATTCAACTCACAGAGTTGAGCCTTCCATTTGTTAGAGCAGTTTTGAAAAACTATTTTTGTAGAATCTGCAATTGGATATTTGGAGCACTTTGAGGCCAATGTTAGAAAAGGAAATATCTTCATATAAAAATTAGAGAGAAGCATTCTGAGAAACTTTTTGTGATATGTGCATCCACCTCAAAGAGTTGAATCTTCCTTTTAAGACAGCAGTTTTCCTTCACTCTTTTTGTAGAATCTGCAAATGGATATTTGGACCGTTTTGAGGCCAATGCTGGAAAAGGAAATGTCTTCAAATAAAAACTAGACAGAAGCGTTCTCAGAATCTTCTTTGTGATGTGTGCATTGAACTCACAGAGTTGAACCTTCCTTTTGAGAGAGCAGTTTTGAAACATCCGTTTTGTAGAATCTGTAAGCTGATATTTGGAGCGCTAAAGCTTATGCTGGAAACGGAAATATCTTCACATAAAAAGTAGACAGAAGCATTCTCAGAAACTACTTTGTGTTCTGTGCATTCAACTCATAGAATTAAATGCCCTTTTGTTAGAATAGTATTGAAACACTCTTTTTGTGGAATCTGCAATTTGGTATTTGGAGCTCTGTGAGGCCTATGCTGGAAAAAGGAATATCTTCACATAAAAACTAGATGGAATCATTCTCAGAAACTTCATTGTGATGTGTGAATTCAACGCATAGAGTTGGACCTTTCTTTTCACAGAGCAGTTGTGATAGAGTCATTTGTAGAATCTACAAGTGGACATTTGTAGGGCTTTGGGGGACATGCTTGAAAAGGAAATATCTTCAAATAAAAACTATACAAAAGCAATCTCAGAAAATTCTTTGTGATGTGTGCATTCAACTCACAGAGTTGAACCTTCCTTTTGATGGAGCAGTTTTGAAACACTGTTTTTGTAGGATCTGCATTTGGTTATTTGGAGCACTTTTAGGCATATGCTGGAAATGGAAATATCTTCACATAGAAACTAGACAGAAGCGTTCTCAGGAACTTCTGTGTGATGTGTGCATTCACCTCACAGAGTTGAACATTCCTTTTGATAGAACAGTTTTGAAACTCTCCTTTTGTGGAATCTGCATGTTGGTCTTTGGATCACTTTTAGGCCTCTGATGGAAAAGGAAATATCTTCACATAACAACTAGACAGAAGCATTCCCAGAAAACTCTTTTTGATGCATGCATTCAACTCACAGAGTTGAGCCTTCCTTTTGCTAGAGCAGTTTTGAAACATTATTTTTGTAGAATCTGCAAGTGGGTAATTTGAGTGCTTTGAGGCCAATGCTGGAAATGGAAATATCTTCACATAAAAACTAGACAGAAGCATTCTGGGAAACTTCTTTGTGATATGTGCATTCACCTCAAAGAGTTGAACCTTCCTTTTAAGACAGCAGTTTTCAATCACTCTTTCTGTAGAATCTGCAAATGGATATTTGGACTGTTTTGAGGCCAATGCTGGAAAAGGAAATATCTTCACATAAAAACTAGACAAAAGCATTCTCAGAAACTACTTTGTGATGTGTGCATTCAACTCACAGAGTTGAACCATCGTTTTGTTAGAGCAGATTTGAAATATTCTTTTTGTAGAATCTGCAATTTGGTATTTGAAGCTCTTTGAGGCCTATGCTGGAAAAGGGAATATCTTCACATAAAAACTAGACGGAATCATTCTCAGAAACTACTTTGTGATAGGTGCATCCAACTCACAGAATTGAACATTTCTCTTGATAGAGTAGTTTAGAAAAGCTCTTTTTGCAGAATTTGCAAGTGTACATTTGGAGCACTTTCAGGCATATGCTGGAAAAGGAAATATCTTCACATAAAAACTAGACCAAATTATTCAGAGAAACATTTTGTGATTTGTGCATTCAACTCATAAATTTGCACCTTCCTTTTGATAGATCAGTTTTCCAACACTGTTTTTGAAGAATATGCAAGTGGATATTTTGTGCACTTTGAGGCCTATGCTGGAAAAGGAAATAACTTCACATAAAAACTAGACAGAAGCATTCTCAGAAACTTCTATGTGATGTGTGCGTTCACCTCATAGAGTTGAACATTCCTTTTGATACAGCAGTTTTGAACCTCTGCTTTTGTGGAATATGCAAGTTGGTCTTTGGATCACTTTTAGTCCTCTGCTGGAAAAGGAAATATCTTCACATACAAACGACACAGAAGCATTACCAGAAAATTCTTTTTGATGTGTGCATTCCACTCACAGTGTTGAGCATTCCATTTGTTAGAGGAGTGTTGAAACACTATTTTTGTGGAATCTGCAAGTGGATGTCTTTAGCACTTTGAGGCCAATGCTGGAAAAGGAAATATCTTCACATACAAACTAGACAGAAGCATTCTCAGAAACCTCTTTGTGATATGTGCATCCACCTCAAAGAGTTGAACCTTCCTTTTAAGAGAGCAGTTTTCAATCACTCATTTTGTAGAATCTGCAAGTTGATATTTTGACCGTTTTGAGGCCAATGCTGGAAAAGGAAATATCTTCACATAAAAACCAGACAGAAGCATTCTCAGCATCTTCTTTGTGATGTGTGCATTCTACTCACAGAGTTGAACCTTCTTTTGATATAGAAGTTTTGAAACCCTCTTTTAAAGAACCTGCAGTGGGATATTTGCACAGATTTGAGGCCTTTGTTTGAAACCGGAATATCATCACATAAAAACTAGACAGAAGCATTCCTAAAAACTTCTTTGTGATGTGGACATTCAACTCACAGATTTGAACATAACTTTTCACAGAGCAATTTTGAAACCCTCTTTTACAGAATGTGCATGTGGATATTTTGACCGTTTTGATGCCTTCGTTAGAAACGGGAATATCTTCACATAAAAACTAGGCAGAAGCATTCTCAGAAACTTCTTTGTGATGAGTGCATTCAACTCACAGACTTGAACCGTCCTTTTGATAAAGCAGTTTTGAAACACTCTTTTTGAAGAATCTGCAAGTGGATATTTAGAGTGCTTTGAGGCCTATGGTAGAAAAGGAAATATCTTCAGATGGAAACTAGACTGAAGCATTCTCCAAAACTACTTTGTGATGTGTGAATTCAACCCCCAGGGTTGAAACTTTCTTTTGATAGAGAAGTTTTGAATCACACTTTTTGTAGAATCTGCAATGGGCATTATTATTGCTTTGAAGGCTATGGTGGAAAACAAAACATCTTCACCTAAAAACTAGATAGAAGTATTCTCAGAAACTTCTTTGTGAAGTGTGCATTCAAGTCACAGAGTTGTACCTTCCTTTTGATAGATCAGTTTTGAAACACTCTTTTTGTAGAATGTGCAAGGGTATATTTGGACCATTTTGAGGCCTTCGTTGGAAACAAGAATACATTCGCATAAAAACTAGACAGAAGGAGTCTCAGAAATTTATTTGTACTTTGTGCATTCAACTCACAGATTTGATCCTTCCTTTTGATAGAGCAGTTTTGAAATACTTTTGTTGTAGAATTTGGAAGCTGACATTTGGAGTGCTTTGAAGCCTTTGGTGGAAAAGGAAATATTTTTTCATAAAAACTAGACAGAAGCATTCTCAGAAACTACGTTTTGAGGAGTGCATTCAAGTCATAAAATTGAACGTGCTTTTTGACACAGCGGTTTTGCAGCCCTTTTTTTGTAGAATCTGACAAAGGACATTTTGAGCGCTTTGAGTCTTTTTGTAGAAAAGGAAATATCTTCACATAAAAATTAGTCATAAGCATTCTCAGAAACTTCTATGTGATGTGTGCATTCAACTCAGAGATTTGACCATGCCTTTTCATAGAGCAGTTGTGAAACACTTTTTTAGAAGTACCTGCAAGTGGATATTTGGACTCTTTTTAGGCCTTCTTTAGAAACGAAAGTGTCTTCACAGAAAAAGTGGAGTGAAGCATTCTCAGAAACTTCTTTGTGATGTGTGCATTCAACTCTCAGATTTGAATTTTTCTTTTGATAGAGCAGTTTTGAAATACTCTTTTTGAAGAATCTGCAAGTGGACACTTGTAGCATTTTGAGGGCTAAGTTGGAAAGGGAAATATCTTCCAATAAAAACTAGACAGAAGCATTCTCAGAAAATTCTTTGTGATGTTCGCATTCAACCCACGGAGTTGAACATACATTTTCATAGAGCAGTTGTGAAACATTCTTTTTCGAGAAACTGCAATTGGATATTTGGACCGATTTGAGCCCTACGTTGGAAAAGGGAATATCTTCACACAAAAACTAGATAGAAACATTCTCAGAAACTTCTTTGTAATGTGTGCATTCAACTCACAGATTTCAACGTAACTTCTCATAGAGCAGTTTGGAAACACACTTTTTGTAGAATCTGCAAGTGGATATCTGCTCTCCTTTGAGGCCTTCTTTGAAAACGGGGATATCATCCCATAAAAAGTAGACAGAAGCATTCTCAGAAACTTCTTTGTGAAGTGTTCATTCAACTCACAGATTTGAACATGACTTCTCATAGAGTCGTTTTGAAACAGTCTTCTTGTAGAAACTGCGTATGGAAAATTGTACTTATATGAGGCCTTCGTTGGAATCAGGAATATCTTCACATAAAAACAAGACAAAAGCATTCTCAGAAACTTCTTTGTGATGTTTACATTCAATTCACAGAGTTGTACATACCTTTTGATAGAGCTGTTGTGAAACACTTTTTTTGTAGGATCTGCAAGTTGATATTTGGACTGCTTTGAGGCGTTCGTTTCCAATGGGATTATCTTCACATAAAAAAAGACAGAAGCATTCTGAGAAATTTTTTGTCATGTGTGCATTCAACTCGCAGAGTTGAGACTTTCCTTTTGATAGAGCAGTTTTGAAACACTCTTTTCATAGAATCTGCAGGAGGATATTTGGACGTCTATGAGGCCTTCTTAGGAAGTGGGAATATCTTCACATAAAAACTAGACAGAAGTATTCCAAGAAACTTCTTTGAGATGTGTGCATTCAACTCACAGAGTTGATACTTCCTTTTGATATGGCAGATTTGACACAATCTTTTTGTAGAATCTGTAAGGTGACATTTGGATAGCTTTGAGGCCTTCATTGGAAACGGGAATATCTTCACATAAAAACTGGACAGAACCATTCTCAGAAATATCTTTGTGATCTGTGCATTCAACTCACAGAGTTGCACCTTCCTTTTAATACAGCAGTTTTGAAACACTTTTTTTGTAGAATCTGCAAGAGGACATTTGGACCCTTTGAGGTCTTCATTGGAAATGGGAATATCTTCATATAAAAATTAGGCAGAAGCATTCTCAGAAACTTCTTTGCGATGTGTGCATTCAACACACATAGTTGAATGTTCCTTTAGATTGAGCAGTTTTGAAACACTCTTTTTTTGGAATCTGCAAGTGGATATTTGGAGTGTTTTGAAGCCTTCATTGGAAACTGGGATATCTTCAAATAAAAACTAGAGAGAATCATTCTCAGAAACTCCATTGTGATGTGTGCATTCAGCTAATGGAGTTGAGCCATTCTTTTGATGAAGCAGTTTTGAAACACCCTTTTTGTAGAATCTGCAAGTGCACATGTTTAGCGATTTGAGGGCTATAGGTCAAAAAGAAATATCTTCAAATAAAAACTAGACGGAATCATTCTCAGAAACTTCTTTGTGATATTTGCATTGAACTCACAGAGTTGATCATACCTTTTCTTAGATCCGTTGTGAAACAGTCTTTTAGAAGAACCTGCAAGTGGATATTTGGACCACTTTTAATCCTTCGTTGGAAACGGGAATATCTTCAAATGAAACCTTCCTTTTGAACCTTCCTTTTGATAGAGCAGTTTTGAAACACCCTTTTGTTAGAATCTGCATGTGGATATTTGGACCGCTTTCAAGCCTTTGTTGGAAAAGGGAATATTTTCACATAAAAACTAGACAGAAGCATTCTCAGAAACTTCTTTCTGAAGTGTGCATTCAACTCACAGGGTTGAACCTCCTCTTTGATAGAGCAGTTGTGAATCACTTTTTTTTGTAGAATCTGCAAAAGACATTTGGAGTGCTTTAGGATTCGGTAGAAAAGGAAATATCTTCACGTAAAAACAAGAACGAAGCATTCTCAGAAACTGCTTTGTCATGTGTGAAATCAACTCACATAGTTGAAACTCCGTTTTGATAGAGCAGTTTTGAAACACTCTTTTTGTAGGATCTGCATGTGGATATTTAGAGCGCTTAGAAGCCTTCATTGGAATTGGCAATATTTTCAAATAAAAACTAGACAGAAGCATTCTCAGAAACTACTTTGTGATGTCTGCATTCAAATCACAGAGTTGAACCTTTCTTTTGACAGAGCAGTTTTGAGACACTCTTTTTGTATAATCTTTAAGTGGAGATTTCTTGTGGTTTGAGGGCTGTGGTGGAAAAGGAAATATTTATAAATAAATACTAGACAGAAGAATCTTCAGAAACTTCTTTGTGATGTTTGAACTCATCTCACAGAGTTGAAAGTACCTTTTCATAGAGCAGACGTGAAACACTCTTTTGGTATAATCTGCAAGGGGATATTTGGACTGTTTTGAGGCCTTCATTGCAAACGGGATTATCTTCACATAAAAATTAGACAGAAGTATTCTGATATACTTCTTTGTGATGTGTGCACTCAACTCACAGAATTGAACCTTTCTTTTGATAGAGCAGTTTTGAAACACTCTTTTTTGTATAATCTGCAAGGGGATATTTGGACCGTTTTGAATACTTCATTGCAAACGGGAATATCTTCACATAAAAACTAGACAGAAGCATTCTCGGAAACGTCGTTATGAGGTGTGATTCCACTCACAGAGTTGAACCTTTCTTTTGATAGAGCAGTTTTGTAAGACTCTTTTTGTAGAATCTGCTAGTGGACATTTGTAGCACTTTTAGGTCTATGTTGGAAAAGGAAATATCTTCAATTTAAAACTAGACAGAAGCACTATCAGAAACAACTTTGTGATGTTTGCATTCAACTCACAGAGTTGAACTTTCCTTTTCATACAGCTGTTGTGAAACACTCTTTTTGTAGGACCTTCAAGTGTATATTTTGACGGCTGTGAAGCCTTCTTTGGAAACTGGAATATCTTCACACAAAAAATAGACAGAGGCATTCTCAGAAACTTCTATGTGATGTGTGCATTCAACTCACCGAGTTGAATCTTCCTTTTGATAGAGCAGTTTTGAAACACTCCTTTTGCAGAATGTGAAAGAGGACAGTTGCAGGGCTTTGAGGCCTATGGTAGAAAAAGAAATGTCTTCAAATAAAAAGTAGAAGCATTATCAGAAACTTTTTTGTGATGTGGCATTCAACTCTCAGAGTTGAAGAAACTTTTTCATAGAGCAGCTGTGTAACAGCCTTTTTGGAGTTCCAGCAAGTGGATATTTGGGCCGATTTGGGGCCTTCATTGGTAACGAGAATATCTTCACATAAAAACTAGACAGAAGCATAATCAGAAACTTCTTTGTGATGTGTGCATTCAACTCGCAGAGTTGAACCTTCCCTTTGATAGAAAAGTTTTGTAACACTCTTTTTGTAGAATCTACAAGTGGATATTTGGAGTGCTTTGAGGCCTATGCTGGAAAACGAATATCCTCAAACAAAAACAGGGCAGAAGCATTCTCAGAAATTACTTTGTGAGGTGTGCATTCAACTCACAGAGTTGAACTTTCCTTTTGATATAGCAGTTTTGAAACACTCCTTTTGTAGAATCTGCAAGTGGATATTTGGAGTGCTTTGAACCCTGCATTGGAAACGGGAATATCTTCAAATAAAAACTATAAAGAAGCATTCTCAGAAACTACTTTTTGATGGGTGCATTCATCTCACGGAGTTCAGACTTCCTTTTCATAGAGCAGTTTTGAAACACTCTTTTTGTAGAATCTGCAAGAGGATATTTGGAGCGCTTTGAGGCCAACATAGAAAAGGAAATATCTTCACATAAAAACTAGACAAAGCATACTCAGAAGCTTCTTTGTGATGTGTGCATTAACTCATAGAATTCAACATGTCTTTTCATAGAGCCTTTGTGAAAAATTCTTTTTGAAGAACCTGCAAGTGGATATTTAGACCGATTTGAGACCTTCTTTGGAAACGGTTTTATCTTCACATAAATACTAGAGAGAAGCATTCTCAGAAACGTCTTTGTGTGCATTCAACTCACAGAGTTGAAAATAACTTTTCATAGAGCAGTCTTGAAACAGTCTTTTTCTTGAATTTGCAAGTGAATATTTGGACCGTTTGAGGCCTTCGTTGGAAACGGCAATATCTTCACATAAAAACTTGACAGAAGCATTCACAGAATCTCCTTTGTGATGTGTGCATTCAACTCACAGAGTTGAAAATAACTTTTCATAGAGCAGTTTTGAAACACTCCTTTTGTAGAAACTGACAGTGTATATTTCCAGTGCTTTGAAGCGTTTGTTGGAAACAGTAATATCTTCACATAAAAACTAGACAGAAGCATTCTCAGAAACTACTTTGTGAGGTGCCTATTCAACTGATAGAGTTTAACTATCTTTTTAAAGTGCAGTTTTGAAACACTCTTTTTGTAGAATCCACAAATGGACATTTTTAGTGATTTTAGGGCTATGTTGGAAAAGGAAATATATTCAAATAAAAACTAGACAGAAGCATTCTCAGAAACTTCTTTATGATGTGTGCATTCAACTCACAGAGTTGAACATAACTTCAGAGAGCAGTTTCTAAACAGTCTTTTTGTGGAATCTGCAAGTGGATATTGGAACACCTTGAGGACTTTGTTGGCAATGGAAATATCTTCACATAAAAACTAGACAGAAGCATTCTCAGAAACTTCTTTGTGATGTGTGCATTCAACTCACAGAGTTGAACCTTCCTTTTGATAGAGCAGTTCTGAAACACTGTTTTTGTAGTTTCTGCAAGGGTTTATTTAGACCGATTTGAGGCCTTCATTGGAAATTGGAATACCTCCACATAAAAACTAGACAGAAGCATTCTTAGAAACTTCTTTGTGATGCGGGCATTCAAATCACAGGGTTGAACATAACTTTTGATAGAGCAGTTTTGAAACACTCTTTTTGTAGAGTCTGCAAGTGGAAATCCGGACCGCTTTGAGGACTTCCATGGAAACGGGAATATATACACATAAAAATTAGACAGAAGCATTCTCCGAAACATCTTTGTGATGTGTGCATTCATCTCAGAGAGGTGAACCTTCTTTTTAATAGAGCAGTTTTGAAACACTCTTTTTGTAGAATCTGCAAGGGATATTTGGACCGTTTTGAGGCCTTTGTTGGAAACGGGAATATCTTCACATAAAAATTAGACAGAAGCATTCTCAGAAACTATTTTGTGATGTGTGCATTCAACTCACAGAGTTCAACCTTCCTTTTGATAGAACTGTTTCAAAAAACTTTTTTTGCAGAATCTGCAAGAGGACATTTGGAGTGCTTTGAGGCCTTTAGTGGAAAAGGAAATATCTTCACATAAAAACTAGACAGAAGCATTCACAGAAACTACTGTTTGATTTATGCATTCAACTCACGGAGTTTAGCCTTCTTTTTAATAGAGCAGTTTTGAAACAGTGTTTTTGTGGAATCTGCAAGTGAATATTTGGAGTGATTTGAGGCCTACGGTAGAAAAGGAAATAACTTCACATAAAAACTACACAAAGCATTCTCAGAAACTTCTCCATCATTTGTGCATTCAACTCACAGAATTGAAACTTTCTTTTGATAGAGCAGTTTTCAAACACAGTTTTTGTACTATCTGCAATTGGATATTTGGAGTGCTTTGAAGCCTTCATTGGAAACGGGAATATCTTCAAATTAAAACTAGACAGAAGTATTCTCAGAAACATGTTTATGATGTTTACATTCAACTTACCGAATTAGACATATTTTTTCATATTTCAGTTTTGAAACGACATTTTGAGGAACCTGCAAGTGGATATTTGTACCAATTTGAGGGCTTCGTTGACAACGGGAATATCTTCACGTAAAAAATAGACAGAAGCATTCTCAGAAACTTCTTTGTGATGTGTGCATTCAATCATAGGGTTGAACACAACTTTTCATAGAGCAGTTTTTAAACACTCATTTTGTAGAATTTGCAAGTGGACATTTGGAGGGCTTTGATGCCTTCTATGGAAAAGGAAATATCTTCACATAAAAACTAGACAGATACATTCTCAGAAACTACTTTTTGATGTGTGCATTCAACTTACCGAGTTGAATCTTCCTTTTGATAGAGCAGTTTTGAAACAAACTTTTTGTAGTATCTGCCAGTTGATATTTGGATCTCTTTGAAGCCTTCATTGGAAATGGGAGTATTTTCAATTAAAACTAGACAGAAGCATTCTCAGAAACTACTTTGTGATATGTGCATTCAACTCACAGTGTTGAACATTTCCTGCCATAGAGAAGTTTTGAAAATCTCTTTTGGTAGAATCTGCCAATGGACGTTTGTAGCACATTGAGGGCTATGGTGGAAAAGGAAATGTATTCAAATAAACACTAGACAGAAGCATTCGTGGAAACTTTTTTGTGATGTCTGCATTCAACTCACAGAGTTGAACATAACTTTTCATAGAGCAATTTTGAAACACTGTTTTTGTAGAATCTGCAAGTGGATATTTGGATCACTGTGAGTCCTTCATTGGAAACTTCAATATCTTCAGATTAAAACTAGTCAGAAGCATTATCAGAAACTTCTTTGTGATGTGTGCATTCAGCTCACAGAGTTGAACTTTCCTTTTGATAGAGCAGTTTTGAAACACTCTTTTTGTAGTATCTGCAATGGGATATTTGGAGCGCTATGAGGCCTGTGGTAGAAAGGGAAATATCTTCACATAAAAACTAGACAGAAATATTCTCAGAAACTTCATTGTGATGTGTACATTCAACTCACAGAGTTGAATATTGGTTTTGATATCCCGTTTTGAAACACTCTTTTTGTAGAATCTACAAGTGTTTACTTGGAGCGCTTTGAAGCCTTCGTTGGCAAAAGGAATGCCTTCAAATAAAAACTAGACAAAAGCACTCTCAGAAACAACTTTGTGATGTGTCCATTCAACTCACAGAGTTAAACCTTTGTTTTGATAGAGCAGTTTTCAAACCCTCTTTTTTGTAGAATCTGAAAGAAAACATTTGTATTGCTTTGAGGGCTATTGTGGAAATGGAAATAACTTCAAATAAAAACTAGACAGAAGCATTCTCAGAAACGTCTTTGGAATCTTTGCATTCAAATAACAGAGATGAACATACCTTTTCATAGAGCAGTTGTTGAACACTCTTTTTGAAGAACTTTCAAGTGGATATTTGAAACGATTGGAGACCTTTGTTAAAAACGGGAATATTTTCACATGAAAACTAGACGGAAGCATTCTCAGAAACTATTTTGTGACGTGTGCATTCAACTCACAGTGTTGAACATAACTTTTCATAGAGCAGTTTTGAAACACTCTCTTTGTAGAATCTGAAAGTGGATATTTGGACAGATTTCAGGCCTTCGTTGCAAAGGCAAATATCTTCACATAAAAACTAGACAGAAGCATTCTCAGAAACTTCTTTGTGATGTGTGCATTCAACTCACAGAGTTGAACCTTCCTTTTGATAGAGCAGTGTGAAACCTTTATTTATGGAATGTGCAAGTGGACATTTGGATCACTCTGAGGCCTTCAGTGGAAAGGGCAATATCTTCCCATAAAAACTAGCGTAAGCGTCCTCCTAAACTTCTTTGTGATGTGTGCTTTCAACTAACAGAGTTGAACCTTCCTTCAGATAGAGGAGTTTTGAAACACTTTTTTTGTAGAATCTGCAAGAGGATATTTGGAGCACTTTGAAGCCTTCATTGGAAAAGGGAATATCTTAAAATAAAAAGTAGTTAGAAGTATTCTCAGAAACTACTTTGTGATATGTGCATAAAGCTCACAGAGTTCAGCCTTCCTTTTGATGGAGCTATTTTGAAACACTTATTTTGTAGAATCTGTAAGTGGATATTTGGAGCGCTATGAGGCCTATTGTAGAAAGGGAAATATCTTCACATAAAAACTAGTCAGAAACATTCTCACAAACGACTTTGTGATGTGTGCATTCAACTCACAGAGTTGAACCTTCCTTTGGATAGAGCAGTTTTGAAACACTCTTTTTGTAGAATGTGCAAGTGTATATTTGGAGTGCTTTGAAGCCTTCGTTGGAAACGGGAATATCTTCAAATAAAAACTATACAGAAGCAATCTCATAAACAACATTTCTATGAGTCCATTCAACTCACAGAGTTGAACCTTAGTTTTGAAAGAGCAGTTTTGAAATTCTGTTTTTGAAGAATTTGAAAGAGGACACTTGTAGCGCTTTGAGGGCTATGGTGGAAAAGGAAATATCTTCAAATAAAAACTAGTCAGGAGTATTCTTAGAAACTACTTTGCGATGTGTGCATTCAACTCATAGATTTGACGATAACTTCTCATAGAGCAGTTTTGAAACACTCTTTTTATAGTATCTGCAAATGGAAATTTGGACCACATTGAGGCCTTCGTTGGAAACGGTAATATCTTCACATTAAAACTAGACAGAAGCATTCTCAGAAACATCTTTTTGATGTGTGCATTCAACTCACACAGTTGAACCTTCCTTTTAATAGGACAGTTTTGAAAGTCTTTTTTTGTAGTATCTGTAAGAGGACATTTGGAGCGCTTTGAGGCCTTCGGTGGAAAAGGAAATATCTTCACATAAAAACTGGACAGAAGCATTCTCAGAAACTTCTTTGTGATGTGTGCATTATACTCACAGAGTTGAGCCTTGCTTTTGATAGAACAGTTTTGAAACACTCTTTTTGTAGAATCTGTAGGTGGATACTTGGAGCACTTTGAAGCCTTCGTTGGAAATGGGAATATCTTCAAATAAAAATTAGACAGAAGGATTCTCAGAAACTACATTGTGATGTGTGAATTCAACTCAAAGTGTTGAGCCTTCCATTTGTTAGAGCAATTTTGAAACACTCTTTTTGTAGAATCTGCAAGGGGATTTTTGGAGTGCTTTGAAACCTTCTTTGGAAAATGGAATATCTTCACATAAAAACTACACAGAAGCATTCTCAGAAACTACTTTGTGATGTGTGCGTTCAACTCACTGAGTTGAACCTTCCTTTTCAAAAAGCAGTTTTGAAACACACTTTTTGCAGAATCTGCAGATGGACATTTGAAACGCTTTGAGGGCTATGGTAGCAAAGGAAATATCTTCAAATAAAAACTAGGCAGAAGCATTCTCAGAAACATGTTTGTGACTTTTACATTCAACTCACAGAGTTGAAAATACCTACTTATAGAGCAGTTGTGAAACATTCTTTTTGTATTACCTGCAAGTGGATATTTGGACCGTTTTGAGGCCTTCGTTGGAAACGGGAATATCTTCACATAAAAGCAGAAGCATTCTCAGAAACTTCTTTGTGATGTGTGCATTCAACACACAGAGAAGAACCTTCCTTTTCATAAAACAGTTTTAAAACACTCTTTTTGAAGAATCCGCAAGTGGGTATTTCAACCGATTTGGGGCCTTCCTTGGAAATGCTTATATCTTCACATAAAACTAGACAGAAGCATTCTCAGAAACTTCTTGTGTTGTGTGCCTTCAACTGACAGAGTTTAGCCTTCCTTTTGATAGAGCAGTTTTGAAACGCTCTTTTTTAAAAATCTGCAAGGGGATATGACGACCGTTTTGAAGCCTTCATTGGAAAAGGGAATATCTTTATATAAAAACTAGACAGAAACACTCTCAGAAATCTGTTTGTGATGTTTGCATTCAGTTCACAGAGTTGAACGTACCTTTTTATAGAGTAGTTACAAAACAATCCTTTTGAAGGACCTGCAAGTGGATATTTGGACCAATTTCACAACTTCATTGGAATAGGGTATCCCTTCACATAAAAACTAGACAGAAGCATTCTCAGAAACTTCTTAGTGATGTGTGCATTGAACTCACAGAGTGGAACCTTCCTTTTGATAGAACAGTTTTGGTACATTCTTTTTGTAGAATCTGCAAGGAATATTAGGAGCACTTTGAAGTTTTCATTGGAAACGTCAATATCTTCAAATAAAAACTAGGCAGAAGCATTCTCAGAAACTTCTTGTGATGTGCGCATTCAACTCACAGAGTTAAACTTTCCTTTTCATAGAGCAGTTTTGAAACACTCTTTTTGTAGAATCTGCAAGTGGATATTTGGATGGCTTTGAGACTTATGCTGGAAAAGGAAATATCTTCACATAAATACTAGGCAGAAGCGTTCTCAGAAACTACCTTTTGATGTGTACATTCAACTCACAGTGTTGAGCCTTCCTTTTCATAGAGCATTTTTGAAACACTCTTTTTGTAGAATCTGAAAGTGGATATTCAGAGCGCTTTGAGGTCTATGGTACAACAGGAAATGTCTTCAAATAAAAACTGGACTGAAGCATTCTCAGAAACTTCTTTCAGATGTGTGCATTCAACTCACAGATTTCAACAAGACTTTTCAAAGAGCAGTTTTGAAACACTCCTTTTTTAGAATCTGCAAGTGGATATTTGGATCATTTGAGATCTTCATTGGAAACGGGAATATCTTGAGATAAAAACTAGACAGAAGCATTCTCAGAAACTGCTTTGTGATGTGTGCATTCAAATAACAGAGTTGAACATAACTTCTCATAGAGGAGTTTTGAAAACTTCTTGTTGTAGAATATGCAAGGGGATATTTGCAGGGCCTTGGAGCCTTCGTTGGAAATGGAAATATCTTCAAATAAAAACTATACAGAAGCATTCTCAGAAACTTCTTTCTGATGTGTACATTCAACTCACAGAGTTCAACATAACTTTTCATAGAGGAGTTTTGAAACACTCTTTTTGTAGAATCTGCAAGTGGACATTTGGATTGCTTTAACTCGTTTCGTGGAAATAGAAATATCTTTACAAAAAAAGTAGAAACAAGCATGCTGAGAAACTTCTTTGTGATGTGTGCTTTCAGCTCACAGAGTTGAACCTTCCTTTTTATAGAGCAGTTTTGAAACACTTCTTTTGTTGAATCTGCAAGTGGACATTGGAGAGCTTTGAGGCCTTTGGTGGAAAAGGAAATATCCTCACATAAAAACAAGAATGAAGTATTCTCAGAAACTTCTTTGTGATGTGTGCATTGAACTCACAAAATTGAAGCTTTCTTTTGATAGAGCAGTTCTGAAACACTCTTTTTGTAGAATCTGCAAGTGGATATTTGGAGTTTTTTGATGTCTTCAGTGGAAACAGGAATATCTTGAAATAAAAACTAGACAGAAGTATTCTCAGAAAGTACTTTGTGATGCGTGTTTTCATATCACAGAGTTGAACTTTTCTTTTGATAGAGCAGTTTTCAAACACTGTTTTTGTCCATTCTGCAAGTGGACATTTGTAGCACTTTGAGGGCTCTGGTGCAAAAGGAAAATCTGCAAATAAAAACTAGACAGAAACATTCTCAGAAACTTCTTTGTGATGTTTGAATTCAACTCACAGACTTGAACAAATCTTTTCATAGAGCAGTTGTGAATCACTCTTTTTGTAGAATCTGCAAGTAGATATTTGGACCAATTTGAGTCCATCATTCGAAACGGGAATATCTTCACATAAATGCTAGAAAGAAGCATTCTCAGAAACTTCTTTGTGCTGTGTGCATTCAACTCGCAGAGTTGAACATTCCTGTTGATAGATCAGGTTTGAAACACTCTTTTTATAGAATCTGTAATTGGATATTTGAAGCGCTTTGAATCCTTCATTGGAAATGGGAATATCTTCAAAGAAAAACTAGACAGAAGCGTTCTCAGAAACTTCTTTGTGATGTGTACATTCAACTCACAGAGTTGAACATTCCTGTTGATAGAGCAGTTTTGAAACACTCTTTTTATAGTATCTGTAAGTGGATATTTGAAGCGCTTTGAATCCTTCATTGGAAGCGGGAATATCTTCAAATAAAAACTAGACAGAAGTATTCTCAGAAACTACTTTGTGATGTGTGAATTCAACTCACAGAGTTGAACCTTTCCTTTGATAGAGTAGTTTTGTAACACTCTTTTTGTAGGATAATCAAGTGGACATTTTTAGCGCTTTGTGGGCTATGGTGGAAAAGGAAATATCTTCACATAAAAACTAGACGGAAACATTCTCAGAAACTCCTTTGGGCTGTTTGAATTCAACTCACAGAGTTGAACATACCTTTTCATAGAGCATTTGGGAAACACTCTTTTTAAGGAATCTGCAAGTGGATATTCTGACTGATTTGAGGGCTTCTTTGGAAACGTTAATAACTTCATATAAAAACAAAGACAGAAGCATTCTGAGAAACTTCTTTGAGATGTCTGCATTCAATTCACAGAGTTGAACATAACTTTTCACAGAGCAGTTTTGAAACACTCTTTTTGTAGTATCGGCAAGTGGATATTTGGACTGCTTTGAGGCCTGTGGTGGAATAGGAAATATCTTCACATAAAAACTAGATGGAAACATTCTCAGAAACTTCTTTGTGATGTGGGAATTCAACTCACAGAGTTGAACCTCCCTTTGGATAGAATAGTTTTGAAACACATTTGTTGTAGTATCTGTAAGTTGACATTTAGAGTGCTTTGAGGACTTCAGTGGAAAAGGAAATATCTTCACATAAAAACTAGACATAAGCATTCTCAGAAACTCCTTTGTGACGGGGGCATTCAACTCACAGAGGTGAACCTTCCTTTTGATAAAGCAGTTTTGAAATACTCCTTTTGTAGAAATTGCAATTGGATTTTAGGAGCACTTTGAAGAGTTCATTGGGAGCGGGTATATCTTCAAATAAAAACTAGACAGAAGCATTCTCAGCAACTACTTTGTGATGTGTGCATGCAACTCACAGAGTTAAACCTTTCTTTTGACAGAGCAGTTTTGAAACACTCTTTTTGTAGGATCTGCAAGTGGATATATGTAGCACTTTGAGGGCTACATTGGAAAAGGAAATATTTTCAAATAAAAACTAGATGGAAGCATTCTCAGAAACTCCTTGATGATGTTTGCATTCAACTCACAGATGTGAACATACCTTTTCATAGAGTAGTTGTGAAACACTCTTTTCGAGGAACCTGCAAGTGGATATTTTGACCAGTATTAGGCATTCTTTGGAAACGTTAGTAACTTCACATAAAAACTAGACAGAAGCATTCTCAGAGACTTCTTTGAGATGTGTGCATTCAATTCTCAGAGTTGAACATAAGTTTTCATAGAGCAGTTTTGAAACACTCTTTTTGTAGAATCTGTAAGCGGATATTTGGACTGCTTTGAGGTCTTCATTGAAAACGGGAATATCTTCACATGAGAATTAGAGAGAAGCATTCTCAGAAACTTCTTTGTGATGTGTGCATTCAACTCAAGGAGTTGAACACATCTTTTCATAGAGCAGTTTTGAAACACTCTTTTTGTAGTTTCTGCATGTGGATATTTGGACTGCTTTGAAGCCTGCGGTGGAGTAGGAAATATCTTCACATAAAAAGTATTCAAAAGCATTCTCAGAAACTTATTTGTGATGTGGGCATTCAACTCACAGATTTGAACCTCCCTTTTGAAAGAGTACTTTTGAAACACTTTTTTTTGTAGAATCTGCAAGCGAACATTTGGAGTCCTTTGAGGCCTTAAGTGGAAAAGGAAATATCTTCACATAAAAACTAGACATAAGCATTCTCAGAAACTTCTTTGTGATATGTGCATTCAACTCCCAGAGTTGAACCTCCCTTTTGATAGAGCAGTTTTGAAACACTTTTTTTGTAGAATCTGCAAGTGGTTATTCAGAGCGCTTTGAGTCCTTTGGTAGAAAAGGAAATATCTTCACCTCAAAACTAGACATAAGATTTCTCAGAAACTTCTTTGAGATGTGCACATTCAATTCATATAGTTGAACATAACTTTTCATAGAGCAGTTTAGAAACACTGTTTTCATAGTATCTGTAAGTGGATATTTGGAAAGATTTGAGGGCTTCATTGGAAATTGGGATATCTTCACATAAAAACTATACAGAAGCATTTTCAGAAACTTCTTTGTGATGTGTGCATTCAATTCACAGAGTTGAACACATCTTTTCATAGAACAATTTTGAAACACTCTTTTAGTAGAATCTACATGTGGATATATGGACAGCTTTGAGGCCTTCGATCGAAAAGGAAATATCTTCACATAAAAACTAGACAGAGGCATTTTCAGACACTACTTTCTGATTTGTGCATTCGACTCACAGAGTTGAACCTTCCTTTTGATAGAGCAGTTTTGAATCACTCTTATTGTAGAATCTGCAAGTGGATATTTGGAGTGTTTGAAGCCTTCGTTGGAATCGGGAATATCTTCAAATAAAAACTAGACAGAATAATTCTCAGAAACTACTTTGTGATGTGTGCATTCACCTCAAAGAGTTGAGCTTTCCTTTTGATAGAACAGCTTTGAAACAGTCTTTTTGTAGAATCTGGAAGTGGATATTTTTAGCGCTTTGAGACCCATGGTAAAAAAGGGAATATCTTCGCATAAAAACCAGACAGAAGCATTCACAGAAACTTCTTTGTGATGTGTGCATTTAACTCACAGATTTGAAACTTCTTTTGATAGAGCAGTTTTGAAACACTCTTTTTGTAGTGTCTTCAAGTGGATATTTGGAGTGTTTTGAGGCCTGTGGTAGAAAAGGGAATATCTTCACATAAAAACTAGACAGAAGCATTCTCAGAATCTTCTCCTGATGTGTGCATTCAATTCACAGAGTTGAATGTTCCTTTTGATAGAGCATTTTTGAAACACTCTTTATGAAGGATCTGCAAGGGAATATTTGGACTTTTTTTGATCTTCATTAGAAACAGGAATATCTTCAGGTAAAAACTAGACAGAAGTATTCTGAGAAACTTCTATGTGACATGTGCCTTCAACTCACAGAGTTGAATCCTCCTTTTGATAGAGCAGTTTTGAAACAATTTTTCTGTAGAATCTGCAAGGAGATATTTGGACCGTTTTGAGGCCTTCATTGGAAAAGGGAATGTCTTCACATAAAAATTAGACAGAAGCATTCTCAGAAAATTCTTTGTGATGTGTGCATTCAAATCACAGAGTTGAACCTTTCTTTCATAGAGCAGTTTTGAAACGCTTTTTTTGAAGAATCTGCAAGTGGACCTTTGGAGGGCTTTGAGGAATTTGGTGGAAAAGGAAATATCTTCACATAGAAACTACATATAAGAATTCTCAGAAACTTCTTTGGGATGTGTGCATTCAACTCACAGAATTGAACTTTCCATTTGATAGAGCAGTTTTGAAACACTCTTTTTGTAGAATCTGTAAGTGGATATTTGGAGCACGTTGAAGCATTCATTGTAAAGGGGAATAACTTCAAATAAAACTAGACAGATCCATTCTCAGACAGTACTTTGTGATGTGTGCATTCAACTCACTGTGTTGACCCTTCCTTTTGATAGAGAAGTTTTGAAACACTCTGTTTCCAGAATCTACAGGTGGATATTTGGAGTACTATGAAACCTTTATTGGAAACGAAAATATCTTCAAATAACAACCAGACAGAAGCATTTTCAGAAACAACTTTCTGATGTGTGCATTCAACTCACAGAATTCAGCCTTGGTTTGGTAGAGCAGTTTTGAAACAGTCTTTTTTTAGAATCTGCAAGTAGATATTTGGAGAGCTTTGAGGTCTATGGTAGAAAAAAAAAATCTTCACATAAAAAGTGGACAGAAGCATTCTCAAAAACTTCTTTGTGATGTGTACATTCAAGTCACAGAGTTGAAACTTCTTTTTATAGAGCAGTTTTGAAGCACTGTTTTTGTAGGATCTGAAAGTGGATATTTGGAGCACTTTGAAGCTTTCGTTCCAAAAGAGTTTATCTTCAAATAAAACCTACACAGAATCATTCTCAGAAACTACTTAGTGTTGTGTGCATTCAACTCACTGAGTTGAGTCTTCCTTTTGATAGATCAGTTTTGAAACACTCTTCTTCTAGAATCTGCAAGTGGATATTTGCAGCGCTTTGAGGCCACTGTAGAAAAGGAAATATTTTTCATATAAAAATTAGACAAAGAATTCTCTGAAACTGCTTTCTGGTGTGTGCATTCAACTCACTTAGTTGAACATAACTTTTCAGAGAGTAGTTTTGAAACACTGTTTTTGTAGAATCTGCATGTGGATATTAGGACTGCTTTGAGGCCTTCATTGGAAACGGGAATATTTTCACATAAAATCTAGGCAGAAGCATTTTCAGAATCATCTTTGTGATGTGTGCATTCAACACGCAGAGTTGAACGATCCTTTTGATAGACCTGATGGAAACCCTCTTTTTGTAAAATCTGCAAGTGGATAATTGGAGAGCTTTGAGACCCATGGCAGAAAAGGAAATATCTTCACATAAAAACTAGACAGAAGGGTTCTCAGAAACTATTTTGTGATGTGTCCATTCAACTCACAGAGTTGAACAATCCTTTTGATAGAACAGCTTTGAAACACTGTTTTTGAAGGATCTGCAAGTGGATATATGAGCACTTTGAGGCCTATGCTGGAAAAGGAAATATCTTCACAGAAAAGCTAGACAGAAGCGTTCTCAGAAACTTCTTTGTGATGTGTGCATTCAACTTACAGAGTTGAGCCTTCTTTTTAATAGAGCAGTATTGACACTCTTTTTTTGTAGGATCAGCAAGTGAATATTTGGAGTGCTTTGAGGCCTATGCTGCAAAAGGAAATATCTTCGCATAAAAAGTAGACAGAAGCATAATCTGAAACTTCTTTGTGATCTGTTCATTCAACTCATAGAGTTGAAACTTCCTTTACATAGAGCGGTTTTGAAACACGGTTTTTGTAAAATCTGCAAGTGGATATTTGGAGGTCTTTGAGGGATATGCTGGAAAAAGAAATGTCTTCACATAAAAACTATACAGAAGCTTTATCAGAAACTTCTTTGTGATGTATGCGTTCAATTCCCAGAGTTAAACCTTCCTTCCTTTTGATACAGCAGTATTGAAACTATCTTTTGGTTGAATTTGCCAGTGGATATTTGGGGCGACTTGTTTCCTACGCTGGAGAAGGAAATATCTTCATATAAAAATTAGACAGAAGTATTCAGAGAAACTTCTTTGTGATGTGTGCATTCAACTCACAGAGTTGTACCTTCTTCTTAATAGGTCAGTTTTGAAATAATGTTTTTGTAGAATCTGCAAGTGAATATTTGGAGCAAATTGAGGCCTATCCTGGAAAAGGAAATGTCTTCACATAAAAACTAGACAGAAGCATTCTCAGAAGCTTCTTTTTAATGTGTGCTTTCAACTCACAGAGTCGAAACTTCCTTTTGAGAGAGCAGTTTTGAAACACATTTCGTAGAATCTGCAAGTGCATATTTGGAGCAATTCGAGGCCTATCCCGCAAAAGGAAACATCTTCACATAAAAACTAGATAGAAGCATTCTCAGAAACAACTTTGTGATGTGTGCATTCAACTAACAGAGTTGAACCTTCCATTTGATAGAGCAGACTTGAAACAATCTTTTTGGAGATTCTGCAAGAGGATATTTGGAGAGATTTGAGGCCTATTCTTGAAAAGGAAATGTCTTCATGTAAAAACTAGACAGAAGAGTTCTCAGAAACTTCTTTTTGATGTGTGCATTCAACTCAGAGTATTGTACCTTCCTTTTGATAGAGGAGTTTTGAAACACTCTTTTTGTACAATCTGCAACAGGATATTTGAAGCGGTTTGAAACCTATGCTGGAAAAGGAAATATCTTCACCTACAAACTAGACAGAAGCATTATCAGAAACTTCTTTGTGATGTGTGCATTCAACTCAGAGAGTTGAACTTCTCTTTTGATAAAGTAGTTATGAAACACGGTTTTTGTAGAATCTGCAGGTGGATAATACGAACACTTAGAGGCCTATGCAGGAAAAGGAATTATCTTAAAAAAAAAAAAAAACTAGACAGAAGCATTATCAGAAACTTCTTTGTCATGTGTGCACTCAACTCACAGAGTTTAACCTTCCTTTTTATAGAGCAGTTTTGAAACACTCTTTTTGTAGAATCTGCAAGTGGATATTTGGAGCAATTTCTGTCCTATACTGGAAAAGGAAATATTTTCATGCAAAAATTTGACAGAGGCGTTCTCAGAAACTTCTTTGTGATGTGTACATTACACTCACAGAGTTGAACACTACTTTTGATAGAGCAGTTTTGAAACACTCTTTTTGTAGAATCTGCAAGATGGTATTTGGAGTTCATGGAAGCCTTCTTTGGAAATGGGAACACCTTCAAATAAAAATTACACAGAAGCGTTCTCAGAAACTACTTTGTGATGTGTGCATTCAACTCACAGAGTTGAACCTTCGTTTTGTTAGAACAGTTTTGTAGCCCTCCTTTTGTTGTATCTGCAAGTGAATATTTGGAGCGGTTGAAGCCTCTGTTGGAAAAGGAAATATCTTCACATAAAAACCAGATAGAAGCATTCTTAGAAACTTCTTTGTGTTGTGTCTATGCAACTCATGGAGGTGAGCCTTCATTTTCATAGAGCAGTTTTGAAACACTCTTTTTGTTGTATCTGCTAGTAGGTATTTGGAGAGCTTTGTCGTCTATGCTGCAAAAGGAAATATCTTCACATAAAAACTAGACAGAAGCATTCTCAGAAACTTCTTTATAATGTGTGCATCCAACTGACGGAATTGAAATTTCCTCTTGATAGAGCAGTTTTGAAACACTATTTTTGTTGAATCTGCTAGTGGATATTTGGAGTGCTTTGAGGCGTATGCTGGAAAAGCAAATATCTCCACCTAAAAAGTAGACAGAAGTATTCTCAGAAACTTCTTTGTGAAGTGTGCATTCAATTCACAGAGTAGAAACTTCGTTTTGATAGAGCAGTTTTGAAACACAGTATTTATAGGATCTGCAAGCGGATATTTGGGGCACTTTGAGGCCTATGCTGGAAAAGGAAATATGCCCACATAAAAACTAGACAGAAGCGTTCTCAGAAACTTGTTTGAGATGTGTGCATTCATCTCACAGAGTTGAACCTTCCTTTTGAGAGAACAGTTCTGAATCATAGTTTTTGTAGAATGTGCAAGCTGATATTTAGATCTATTTGAGGCCTGTGCTGGAAAAGGAAATGTCTTCAGATAAAAACTGTACGGACGCATTCTCTGGAACTTCTTTCTGATGTGTGCATTCAGCTCACAGAGTTGAACCTTCTGATTAATAGAGCAGTTTTGAAACAGGCTTTTTGTGTAATCTGAAAGTGGATGTTTGGAGAGATTTGAGACCTTGGCTGGAAAAGGAAATATCTTCACTTAAAAACTAGACAGAAGCGTTCTCAGAAACTTCTTTATGAGGTGTACATTCATCTAACAGAATTGAACGTTCCCTTTGATAGAGCAGTTCTAAAACCCTCTTTTTGTAGAATCTGCAAGTGGCTATTAGGAGCTATTGGGGCCTCTGGTGGAAAAGGAAATATCTTCACATCAAAACTAGAAAGAAGCATTCTCAGAAACTTCTTTGTGATGTGTGCATTTAAGTCACATATTTGAACCTTCTTTTTGTTAGAGCCGTTTTGAAACTCTCTTTTTGTAGAATCTGCAAGCGGATATTTGGAGAGATTGATGCCTATGGTGTACAAGAAAATATCTTCATATAAAAACTAAACAGAAGCAATCAGAGAAACTTCTTTTTTATGAATGCATTCAACCCACAGAGTTGAACCTACCTTTTGATATAACAGTTTTGAAACACAGTTTTTGTAGAATCTGCAAGTGGACATTTGAAGCACTTTGAGGCCTATCCTGGAAAAGCATATCTTCACAGAAAAACTAGACAGAAGCGTTCTCAGAAACTTCTTCGCGATGTGTGCATTCAACTAACAGAGTTGAGACTTCTTTTTAATAGAGCAGTATTGACACCCTCTTTTGTAGAATCTGCAAGTGGGGATTTGGAGTGCTTTGAGGCCTATGCTAGGAAAAGGAAATATGTTCACATAAAAAGTTGACAGAATCATTCTCAGAAACTTCATTTTTATGTATGTATTCAACTGACAGAGTTGAAACTTACTTTCAATAGAGCAGTTTTCAACTGCTGTTTTTGTAGAATATGCAAGTGGATATTTGGAGCACTTTGAGGCGTATGCTTTAAGAGGAAATATCTTCACAAAAAACTAAACATAAGTATACTCAGATACTTCTTTGTAATGTGTGCCTACAGCATACAGTGTTGAACTTTCTTATTGATAGAGCAGTTTTGAAACACTGTTTTTGTGTAATCTGCAAGTGGATATTTGGAGAACTTTGAGGCGTATGCTGGAAAAGGAGATATCCTCACATAAAAACTAGACAGAAGCATTCTTAGAACCTGCTTTGTCATGTGTGCATTCAACTCATAATGTTGAGCCTTCCTTTTGATAGAGCCGTATTGAAACACTGCTTTTGTAGAATCTGCAAGTTCATATTTGGAGCGCTTTGGGGCATGTGGTGGAAAAACAAATATTTTCACATAAAAACGAAACAGAAGCATTCAGAGGAACTTCTTTGTTATGTATGCATTCAACTCACAGGGTTGAACCTACCCTTTGATAGATCAGTTTTGAAACCCTCTTTTTTGTAGAATTTGCAAGTGGATATTTGGAGCGATTGCGTCCTCTGGTGGAAAAGGATATAAATTTACATAAAAACTATACAGAAGCATTCTCAGAAACTTCTACATGACGTGTGCATTCAATTCTGAGCGTTGAGCCTTCCTTTTTATAGAGCAGTTTTGAAAAACTCTTTTTGTAGAAACTGAAAGTGGACATTTGGAGTGGTTTGAGGCCTATGCTGGAAAAGGAAATATCTTCACATAAAAACTAGACAGAAGCATTCTCAGAAACTTCTTCTGATGTGTGCATTCAACTCACAGAGTTGAAACTTCTTTTTAATAGAGCCGTTTTGAAACACTATTTTTGTAGAATGGCAAGTGGATAATTGGAGCTCTTTGTGGCGTATGCTGGAAAAGGAAATATCTTCACATAAAAACTAGACAGAAGTATTCTCAGAAACTTCTTTGTGATGCGTGAATTCAAATCACAGTGTTGAACTATCCTTTTGATTGAATAGTTTTGAAACACTATTTTTGTTGTATCTGCAAGTGGATATTTAGAGCACTTTGATGCCTATGCCAGAAAGGAAATATCCCCTCATAAAAACTGGACAAAAGCATTCTCAGAAACTTCTCTGTGATGTGTGTATTTAACTCAGATATTTGAACTTTCCTTTTGAGAGAGCAGTTTTGAATCACTTTTTTTGTAGAATTTGCAAGTGGATATTTGTAGTGATTTGAGGCCTATGCAGTAAAACGAAATATCTTCACATAAAAACTAGACAGAAGTGTTCTCAGAAACTTCTTTGTGATATCTGCATTCAACTCACAGAGTTAAACCTTACTTTTGAAATACTTTTTTTGTAATCTGCAAGTGGATATTAGGAGCACTTTGAGGCCTATGCTGGAAAATTAAATATCTTCACAGAAAAACAGACAAAATCGTTCTCAGAAATTACTCTGCAATGTGTACATTCACCTCACAGAGTCGTGCCTTCTTTTTAATGCAGCAGCTTTGAAACACTCTTTTTGTACAATATGCAAGAAGATGATTGGAGCACTTTGAGTTCTATGAAGGGAAAAGGAATATCTTCACATAAAAACTAGAGAGAATTATTCTCAGAAACTTCATTGTTATGTACACATTCCACTCACAGAGTTGAACCTTACTTTTGATAGAGTAGTTTTGAAACCTCATTTTTGAAGAATCGGCGAGTGGATAATTGGAGGTCTTAAAGGCCTATTCTAGAAAAGAAAATATCTTCACATAAAAACTAGACAGAAGCATTCTCAGAAACTTCTTTGTGATGTGTGCATTCAACTCATACAGTTGAATCTTTCTTTTGTTACAGTAGTTTTGAAACACTCTTTTTGTAGAATCTGCAAGTGGATATTTGGAGAGTTTTGAGGCCTATGCTGGAGAAGGAAATATCTTCACATAAAAACTAGATGCAAGTATTCAGAGCAACTTTTTGTGATGTGTGCATTCAATTCACAGAGTTGGACCCTCTTTTTCATAGAACAGTTTTGAAACACTTGTTTTTGTAGAATTTGCAAAGAAATTGCAAATTTCCTTGTGAAGGAAATACCTTCACAGACAAACTTGACAGAAGTGTTCTCAGAAACAACTTTGTGATGTGTACATTCAACTCACTGTGATGAACATTCCTTTTAATAGAGCAGTTTTGAAACACTGTTTTTGTAGAATCTGCAAGTGGATATTTGGAGCACTTTGAGACATGTGGTAGAAAAAGAAATATCTTTACATAAAAACGAGACAAGCATTCTCGGAAACTTCTTTGCTATGTATGCATTCATCTCTAATAGTTGAACTTAACTTTTGATAGAGCAGTTTAGAAACCTTGTTTTCTTAGTATCTGCAAGTGGATATTTGGAGCGATTGTGGCCTCTGGTGGAACAGAAAATATCTTCACATACAGACAAGGCAGACGCATTCCCATAAGCTTCTTTGTGATGTGTGCATTCAACTCACAGAGTTGAGCCTTCCTTTGGTATACGAGTTTTGAAACACTGTTTTTGTAGAATCTGCAAGTGGATATTTAGAGCACTTAGAGGTCTATGCTGGAAAAGGAAATATCTTAATTTAAAAACTAGACAGAAGCATTCTCAGAAACTTCTTTGTGATATGTGCATCTAACTCACAGAGTTGAAACTACCTATTGATAGAGCAGTTTTGCGGCAACCTTTTTGTAGAATCTGCAAGTGGATATTTGGAGAGATTTGAGTCCTACGCTGGAAAAGGAAATATCTTCACATAAAAACTAGACAGAACTATTCTCAGAAACTTCTTAGTGATTTGTGTATTCAACTCACAGAGTTGAACCTTCTTTTTAATAAAACACTTTTGAAACACTCTTTTTGTAGAATCTGCAACGGATATTCGGAGCATTTTCAGGCATATGTTGGAAAAATAAATATCTTTGAATAAAAACTAGACAAAAGCATTCTCAGAAATTTCTTTGTTACGTACGCATTCCACTCACAGAGTTGAACCTTAATTTTGATAGAGCAGTTTTGAAACACTCTTTTTTTAGAATCTGCAAGTGGATATTTGAAGATCTTTGAGACCTATGCTGGAGAAGGAAATATCTTCACATAAAAACTATACAGAAGCATTCAGAGGAACTTCTTTCAGAATTGTGCATTCAACTCACAGTGTGGAACGTTCCTTTTGATAGAACAGTTTTGAAACACTGTTTTTGTAGAATCTGCAGGTGGATATTTGGAGCAATTTGAGGGTTATGCTGGAAAAGCAAATATCTTCACATAAATACATGACAGAAGCATTCTCAAAAACTTCTTTGAGATGTGTGCATTCAAGTCATAGATTTGAACGTTCCTTTTCATAGAGCAGTTTTGAAACTCTCTTTTTGTAGAACCTGCAAGGGGATATTTTGACTTATTTAAGGCCTTTGTTGGAGTCAGGAATATCTTCACATAAAAACTAGACAGAAGCATTCTCAGAAACTTCTTTGTGATGTTTGCATTCAACTCACAGAGTTGAACCTTCTTTTTGATACAGCCGTTTTGAAAGACTTTTTTAATAGAATCTGCAAGTGGACAATTTGTGTGCTTTGAGGCCTTTTGTAGAAAAGGAAATATCTACACATAAAAACTAGACAGAAGAATTCTCAGAGACATCTTCATGATGAATGCATTCAACTCACAGAGTTAAAACCTCCTGTTGATAGAGCAGTTTTGAAACTCTCTGTTTGTAGAATCTGCAAGTGAATATGTGGAGCGCTTTGAAGCCTTCGTTGGAAACGGGAATATCTTCAAATAAAAACTGAACAGAAGCATTCTCAGAAACTATTTTGTGATGTGTGCATTCAACTCAGGGAGTTGAACCTTTCTTTTGATAGAGCAGTTTTCAAGCACTCTTTTTGTATAAGCTGCAAGGGGACATTTATAGCACATTGAGGGCTATGGTGGAAAAGGAATTATCTTCAAATAAAAAACACACAAAAGCATTCTCAGAAACTTCCTTGGGAGGATTGCATTCAAATCACAGAGTTGGAGATATCTTTTCATAAAGCAGTTGTGAAACAGTCTTTTTGAAGTACCTACAAGTGGATATTTGGACCGATTTGAGGCCTTCATTGGAAAAGGGAAAATCTTCACATAAAAACTAGATAGAATAATTTTGAGAAACTTCTTTGTCATGTGTGCATTAAACTCACAGATTTGAACACAACTTTTCATAATGAAGTTTTGAAACATTCTTTTTGTACAATCTGCAAGTGGATATTTGGACCGCTTTGAGGCCTTCATTGAAAATGGGAATATCTTCACATAGAAAGTAGACAGAAGAATTCTCAGAAACTTACTTGTGACGTGTGCATTCAACTCACAGAGCTGAACATACCTTTTCATAGAGCAGTTGTGAAACACTCTTTTTGAAGAACCTGCATGTAGATATTTGGACCGATTTCAGTCCTTCTTTGGAAACCGGAATATATTCACATAAAACCTACACAGAAGCATTCTCAGAAACTATTTTGAGATGTGTGCATTCAACTCACAGAGTTGAACAAAACTTTTCATACAGCAGTTTTGAAACACTCTTTTTGTAGAATCTGCAGGTGGATATTCGGAGCGCTTTGAGGCAAATGGTAGAAAAGCAAATATTGTCACATAGACACTAGAAAGAAACATTCTCAGAAACTTCTTTGTGATATGTGCATTCAACCCACGTAGTTGAACCTTCCTTTTGATAGAGCAGTTTTGAAACACATTTTTTGTAGAATCAGAAGGAGGAGATTTGGAGTTCTTTGAAGCCTTCTTTGGAAAAGGGAATATCTTCAAAAAAATATTAGACAGTAGCATTCTCAGAAACTGCTTTGTGATGCGTGCTTTCATGTCACAGAGTTGAACATTCCTTTTGATAGAGCAGTTTTGAAAGACTCTTTTTTTAGAATCTGGAAGTGGATATTTGGAGGACTTTGAAGCCTTCATTGGAAACGGGAATATCTTTACATAATAACTAGACAGAAGCATTCTCAGAAACTACTTTTTGATGTGTGCATTCAACTCACAGATTTGACCCTTCCTTTTGATAGAGAAGTTTTGAAACACTCTTTTTGTAGAATTTCCAAGGGATATTTGGACTTCTTTGAGGCATATGGTAGAAAAGGGAATATCTTCACATAAAAACTAGACAGAAGAATTCTCAGAAACTTCTTTGTGATGTGTGCATTCAACTCACAGAGTTGAACCTTCCTTTTGGTAGACCAGTTGTGAAACACGCTTTTTGTAGAACCTCCAAGTGGATATTTGGACCAATTTGAAGCTTTCATTGGAAACGGGTATATCTTCACATAAAAACTGGACAGAAACATTCTCAGAAAATTCTCTGTGATGTGTGCATTCAACTCACAGAGTTGAACCTTCCTTTTGACAATCGTTCTGATACACTCCTTTTGTGGTATATGCTAGTGGATATTTGGACCACTTCGAAGCCTTCATTGGAAAGAGGAATGTCTTCACATAAAAACTAGACAGAAGTATTCTAGAAACTTCTTTCTGATGTGTGCATTCAACTCACAGAGGGGTTGAAACTTCCTTTTGATAGAGCAGTTTTGAATTACTGTTTTTGTACAATCTGCAAGTGGATATTTTGAGCAATTTGAAATCCTCGTAGGAAACAGGAATATCTTCAAATTAAAAGTAGACAGAAGCACTCTCAGAAACTTCTTTGTGATGTTTGCATTCACCTCACGGAGTTGAACATATCTTCTCATATATCACTTGTGAAACACCCTTTTTGAAGAACCTGCAAGTGGATATTTGCATCGATTTGAGGCCTTCATTGGAAACGGGAATTTCTTCACATAAATCTACATGGAAGAATTCTCAGAAACTTCTTTGTGATGTGTGCATTCAACTCACAGAGTTGAACATAACTTTTCATAGAGGAGTTTTGAAACCCTCTTTCTGTAATATCTGCAAGGGGATATTTGGACCGTTTTGAGGCCTTCTTTGGAAACGGGAATATCTTCACATAAAAACTAGACAGAAGCATTCTCAGAAACTTCTTTATGATGAGTCCATTAAACCCACAGCGTTGAACCTTCCTTTTGATACAGCAGTTTTAAAACACACTTTTTGTAGAATCTGCAGCAGTATATATGGACTGTTTTGAGGCCTTTGTTGGAAACAGGAGTACCTTTACATAAAAAACAGACAGAAGCATTCTAAGAAACTTCTTAGTGATGTGTGCATTCAGCTCACAGAGTTGGACCTTCCATTTGACAGGGCTGTTTTGAAAAGCTCTTTTTGTAGAATCTAAAAGCAGAGATTTGGCGCGCTTTGAGTCCTTCCGTGGGAAAGGAAATATCTTCAAATAAAAACTAGACAAAAGCATTCTCAGTAACTTCTCTGTGATGTTTGCACTCAACTCACAGAGTTGAACCTTCCTTTTGATAGAGCAGTTTTGAAATAATCTTTTGGTAGAATCTGAAGGTGTATATTTGGACTGCTTTCAGTCCTATTGTAGAAAAAGGAATATCTTCACATACAAACTGGACAAGAATTCTCAGCCACTTGTTTGTGATTTGTGCGTTGAACTAAAAGAGATGAACCTTCCTTTTGATGGAGCAGTTTTGATACACTCTTTTTGTAGAAACTGCAAGTGAATATTTTGAAAGCTTTGAAGACTTCTTTGGAAAAGGGACTATCTTCAAATGAAAACTAGACAGAAGCATTCTCAAAAACTACTTTGTGATGTTTGCATTCACCTCACAGAGTTGAACATACCTTCTCATAGAGCAGTTGTGAAACACTCTTTTTGAAGAACCTGCAAGTGGATATTTGGAGTGCTTTGAAGTCTTCGTTGGAAACGGGAATATCTTCAAATAAAAACTAGACAGAGGCATTCTAATAAACTTATTTGTGATGTGTGCATTCAACTCACAGAGCTGAACATAACTTTTCATATAAGACTTTTGAAACCCTCTTTTTGTATAATATGCAAGGGGATATTTTGACCGTTTTGACCCACTGTTGGAAACCGGAATATCTTCTTATAAAAACTAGACAGAAGCATTCTCAGAAACTTCTATATGATATTTGTATTCAACTGACACAGTTGAACATACCTTTTCATAGAGCAGTTTTGAAACACACTTTTTGAAGAACCTGCAAGTGGATATATGGAACGATTTGAGTTCTTGGTTGGAAACGGGAATATCTTCACCTAAAAACTAGACAGAAGCATTCTCTGGAACTTCTTTGTGATGTCTAGATTCAACTTACATAGTTCAACATAATTTTTGATAAAGCAGTTTTGAGACACTCTTTTTGTAGAATTTGCAAGTGGATATTTGGAGGGCTTTGAGGCCTATGGTAGAAAAGGAAATATCTTCAAAGAAAAACTAGACAGAAATATTCTAAGAAACTACTTTGTGATGTGTGCATTCAACTTACAGAGAAGAACATTTCTTTTGATAAATCAGTTTTGAAAAACTCTTTTTGTATAACCTGTGTGTGGATATTTTGAGCGTTTTGAGGCCTATGGTAGAAAAGGAATTATCTAAACATAAAAACTAGACAGATGCATTCTCATAAACTTCTTTATTATGTGTGCATTCAACTCACAGAGTTGAATCTTTGTTTTAACAGAGAACTTTTGAAAAACTCTTTTTGTAGTATATGCAAGTGGATATTTGGAACCCTTTGAAGCCTTCATTGGAAATGGGAATATCATAAAATAAAAACTAGAGAGAAGCATTCTCAGAAACTTATTTGTGATGGGGGCATTCAACTCACAGAGTTGAGCCTTCCTTTTGACAGAGCAGTTTTGAAACACTCTTTTCATAGTATCTGCAGGTGGATATTTGGAGCGCTTTGAATCCTATGGTGGAAAAGGAAATATCTTCACATAAAAACTAGACAGAAGCATTCTCAGAAACTTCTTTGTGATGTGGGCATTCAACTCACAGAGTTGAAGCTTCCTTTTTATACAGCAGTTTTGAAACACTCTTTTGTACAATCTGCAAGGAGATATTTGGACCGTTTTGGGGTGTTCATTGGGAATGGGAATATCTTCAAATAAAAACTAGACAGAAGCATTCTCAGAAAGTACTTTGTGATGAGTGCATTCAACTCACAGCAGTGAGCCTTCCTTTTGATAGAGCAGTTTTGAAACACTGTTTTTGTGGAATCTGCAGGTGGATATTTGGAACGTTTTGAGACCTATGGAAGAAAAGGAAATATCTTCAGATAAAAACTAGACAGAAGCATTTTCAGAAACTTCTTTGTGATGTTTGCATTCAACTCACAGAGTTGAAATTTCCTTTTGATAGAGCAGTTATGAAACAATTTTTTTGTAAAATCTGCAAGTGGACATTTGGTGTGCATTGAGGCCTTCGGTGGACAAGGATATATCTTCACCTATAAACTAGACAGAAGCATTCTCAGAAACTTCTTTGTGATGTGTGCATTCAACTCACAGTGTTTAACACACGTTTTCATAGAGCAGTTCTGAAGCACTCTTTTTGAAAGATCTGCAATTAGATATTTGGTCCGATTTGAAGCCTTCTTTGTAAACGGGACTATATTCACATAAAAAGTAGACAGAATCATTCTCAGAAACTTCTTTGTGATGTGTTCATTCAACACACGGAGTTAAACCTTCCTTTCGATACAGTAGTTTTGAAACACTCTTTTTGTAGAATCTCCAAGGGGATATTTGGAACGTTTTAAGGCCTTTGTCGGAAACGGGAATATCTTCCCATAAAAACTAGACAGAAGCAGTCTCAGAAACTTCTTTGTGATGAGTGAATTCAACTCACAGAGTGGAACCTTCTGCTTCGTAGAGCAGTTTTAAACACACTTTTTGTAGAATCTGCACGTGGATATTTGAAGAACCTTGAAGTTATAGTTGGAAACGGGAAAATCTTCAAATAAAAACTAGATAGAAGAATTCTCAGAAAATACTATGCTATGTGTGCATTCAAATCACAGAGTTCAACCTTTCTTTTGATAGAGTAGTTTTGAAACACTCTTTCTGTGGATTCTGCAAGTGGACATTTGTAGCACTATGAGGGCTATCGTGGAAAAGGAAATATCTTCAAAAAAAAAAAAAAGACAAAAGCATTCTCTTTGAAGAACCTGCAAGTGCATATTTAGACCAAAGTGAGGCCTTCTTTGGAAACCGGAATATCTTCATATAAAAACTAGACAGAAGCATTCTCAGAAACTTCTTTGTTATGTGTGCATTCAACTCACAGAGTTGAACCTTCCTTTTGATAGAGCAGTTTTGAAACACACTTTTTGTATAATCTGCAAGGCATATTTGGAGTACTTTCAGGCCTATGGTAGAAAAACACTCTTTTTGTAGAGTGTGCAACTGGATATACGGAATGCTTTGAGGAATTCGTTGGTAACGGGAATATCTTCACATTAAAACTAGACAGAAGTATTCTCAGGAACTTCTTCGTGATGTGTGCATTCAACTCCCAGAGTTGAACCTTCCTACTGATTGGGCAGTTTTGAAATACTCTTTTTGTAGAATCTGCAACTGGATGTTTGGAGCGCTTTGAAGCCTTCATTGGAAACAGGAATATCTTTAAATATAAACTAGACTGAAGAATTCTCAGAAACTACTTTGTGGTGTGTGCATTGAACTCACAGAGTTGACTCTTTGTTCTTAACAGAGCAGTTTGAAACACTCTTTTTGTAGAACCTGCAAGTGGATATTTGTAGCGCCTTGAGGGCTATGGTGGAAAAGGAAATATCTTCAATTAAAAACTATACGGAAGCTTTCTCAGAAACAACTTTCTGATGTTAGCATTCAACTTACAGAGTTGAATACACGTTTTCATAGATCAGTAGAGAAGCACCCTTTTTGAAAAACCTACCAGTGGGTATTTGCACCGTTTTCATGCCTTCATGGGAAACTGGAATAACTTTACATAAAGACTAGACAGAAGCATTCTCAGAAGCTTCTTTGTGATGTCTGCATTCAACTCACAGAGTAGAACGTTCCTTTTGATAGAGCAGTTTTGAAACACTTTTTTGGGGGAATCTGCAAGTGGACATTTGAAGTGCATTGAGGCCTTCGGTGGACAAGGAAATATCTTCACCTATAAACTATACAGAAGCATTCTCAGAAACTACTTTGTGATGTGTGCATTCAACTCACAGAGTTGAACCTTCCTTTTGATAGAGCAGTTTTGGAACACTCTTGTAGAATCTGCAAGTAGATATTTGAAGAGCTTTGAAGCTTTGGTTGGAAACGGGAATAGTTTCAAACAAAAACTAGACAGAAGAATTCTCAGAAACTACTATGTGATGTGTGCATTCAACTCACAGAGTTGGACCTTCCTTTTGATAGAGCAGTTTTGGAAAACTCTTTTTGTGGAATCTGCAAGTGGACATTTGTACTGCTCTCAGGGCTATGGTAGAAAAGGAAAGATTTTCAAAAAAAACTAGACAGAAGCATTCTGAGAAACTTCTTTGAGATATTTGCATTCAACTCACAGAGTTGAACATACCTTTTCATAGAACAGTTGTGAAACACTCTTTTTGAAGAACCTGCAAGTGGATATTTAGAACGAATTGAGGCCTTCTTTAGATACGGGAATATCTTCACATAAAAACTAGACAGAAGCATTCTCAGAAACTTCTTTGTGATGTGTGCATTCAACTCACATAGGTGAACATAACTTTTCATAGAGCAGTTTTGAAACACTCTATTTGTAGTATCTGCAAGTGCATATTAGGACCGCATTTATGCCTTCTTTGGAAAAAGTAATATCTTCACAGAAAAACTAGACAGAAGCACTCTCAGAAACTTCTTTGTGATGTGTGCATTTAGCTCAAAGAGTTGAACCATCCTTTTGATAGAGCAGTATTGACACCCTCTTTTTGTAGAATCTGCAATTGGATATTTGACCTATTTGAGACCTTCATTGTAAACGGGAATGTCTTCACATAAAAACTAGACAGAAGCATTCTCAGAAACTTTTTTGTGATGTGTGCATTTAACTCACAGTGTTGAACGTTCCTTTTGATTGAGAAGTTTTGAAACGCTCTTTTTGTAGAATCTGCAACTGGATATATGGACTGCTTTGAGGCCTTCATTGGTAACGGGAATAATTTCCCACAAGAACTAGACGGAAGTATTCTCAGAAACTACTTTGTGATGTGTGCATTCTACTCGCAGAATTAAAGTTTTCTTTCAATAAAGCAGTTTTGAACCACTCTTTTCTAGAATCTGCAAGGGGATATTTGGAGCGTTTTGAGGCCTTCGTTGGAAATGGGAATATCTTCACATAAAAATTGGACAGAAGCATTCTCAGAAACTTCTTTCTGGTGTGTACATTGAACTCACAGATTTGAACCTTCCTTTTCATAGAGCAGTTTCGAAAAACCTTTTTTGTAGAATCCACAAGAGAACATTTGGAGGGCTTTGAGGCAAAGGCTTTGGTGGAAAAGGAAATATCTTCACATAAAAACTAGGCAGAAGCATTCTCAGAAACTTCTTTGTGATGTGTGCATTCAACTCACAGATTTGAACCTTCCTTTTGATATAGCAGTTTTGGAACACTCTTTTTGTGGAATCTGCAATTGGATATTTGAAGCACTTTGAAGCTTTGGTTGGAAAAGGGAATATCTTCAAATAAAAGCTAGACAGAAGAATTCTCAGAAACTACTATGTGATGTGTGTATTCAATTCACAGAAATGAACCTTTCTTTTGATAGAGTAGATTTGAAACACTCTTTTTGTGGAATCTGCAAGTGGACATTTGTAGCCCTTTGAGGGCTATGGTGAAAGGAAATATCTTCAAAATAAAACTAGACAGAAGCATTCTCATAAACTTCTTTGTGATGTTTGCATTCAACTCACAGAGTTGAACATACCTTTTCATAGAGCATTTCTGAAACCCTCTTTTTGAAGAACCTGCAAGTGGATATTTAGACTGAATTGAGACCGTCTTTGGAAACGGGAATATCTTCATATAAACCTAGAAGGAAGCATTCTCAGAAACTACTTTGTGATGTGTCCATTCAACTCACAGAGTTGAACATTCTTTTTGATAGAGCAGTTTTGAAACCCTCTTGTTGTATAATCTGCAAGGGGATATTTGGAGCACTTTCAGGCCTATGATAGAAAAGGAAAGAGCTTCACAAAAAAAAACTGGACAGAAGCATTCTCTGAAACCTCCTTGTGATGTGTGTATTCAACTCAGAGAGTTGAATCTTCCTTTTGACAGAGCAGTTTTCAAACACTCTTTTAGTAGAATCTGCAAGTGGATATTTGGACCGCTTTAAGGCCTTCATTGGAAACGGGAATATCTTCACATAAAAATTAGACAGAAGCATTCTCAGAAACGTCTTCATGATGTGTGCATACAACACACAGAGCTAAACTTTCCTTTTCATAGAGCATTTTCGAAACACTCTTTTTGTAGAATCAGCAAGGGGATATTTAGACCGATTTGAGTCCTTTGCTGGAAACGGGAATATCATCACATAAAAACTGTACAGAAGCATTCTCAGAAAATTATTTGAGATGTCTGCATTCAACTCTCAGAATTGAACCTTCCGTTTGATAGAGCAGATTTGAAACTCTCTTTTTGTACAATTCGCAATAGGATATTTGGACAGTTTTGTGGCCTTCTTTGGAAACGTGTATATCTTCAAATAGAAACTAGTCAGAAGATTCTCAGAAACAACTTTGTGATGAGTGCATTCAACTCACAGAGTTGAGACTTCCTTTGATAGAGCAGTTTTGAGACACTCTTTTTGAAGAAACAGCAGGTGGTTATTTGGAGCGCTTTGAGACCTACGGTACAAAAGGAAATACCTTCACATAGAAACTGGACAGAAACATTCCCATAAACTTCTTTTTGATGTGTCCATTCAACTCACGGAGGTGAGCCTTCATTTTGATAGACCAGCTTTGAAACACTCTTTTGTAGAATCGGCAAGTGGATATTTTGAGCTCTTCAAAGACTTCATTGGAAGTGATAATATCTTCAAATAAAAACAAGACAGAAGCATTCTCAGCAACTACTTTGTGATGTGTGGATGCAACTCAAAGAGTTGAGCATTTCTTTTGATAGAGCAAATTTGAAACACTCTTCTTTTATAATATGCAAGTGGACATTTGTAGAGCTTTGAGGGCTGTGGTAGAAAAGGAAATAACTTCAAATAAAAACTAGACAGAAGCATTCTGAGAAACTTCTTTGTGATATTTGCATTCAACTCACAGACTTGAACCTTCCTTTTGATAGAGCAGTTTTGAATCACTTTTTCTGTATGATCTACAAGTGAACATTTGTGGTGCTTTGAGGCCTTCAGTGGAAAAGGAAATATCTTCACACAAAAACTAGACAGAAGCATTCATAGAAACTTCTTTGAGATGTGTGCATTCAACACACAGAGTTGAACCTTCCTTTTGATAGAGCAGTGTTGAAACACACTTTTTGTAGAATCTGCAAGTGGATATTTGGAGCACTATGAAACATTCACAGGAAACCGGAATATCTTCAAATAAAAAGTAGACAGAAGCATACTCAGAAAGTACCTTGTGGTGTGAGCATTGAACTCACAGAGTTGACCCTTTGTTTTTAACAGAGCAGTTTGAAACACCCTTTTTGTAGAACCTGCAAGTGGACATTTGTAGTGCTTAGAATGCTATGATGGAAAAGGAAATATCTTCAAATAAACACTACACAGAAGGATTCTCAGAACTTCTTTGATATGTTTGCATTCAACCCACAGAGTTGAATACACGTTTTCATAGAGCAGTTGTGAAGCACCCTTTTTGAAGATCCTACCAGTGGATATTTCCACCGATGTGATGCCTTCATTGGAAACGGGAATAACTTTTCATAAAAACTAGACAGAAGCATTCTCAGAAACTTCTTTGTGATGTGTAAATTCAACTCACAGAGTTGAACCTTCCTTTTGATAGAGCAGATTTGAAGCTCTCTTTTTGTAGGATCTGCTAGTGGATATTTGCAGCACATTGAAGCCTATACTGGAAAAGGGTATATCTTCACATGAAAACTAGACAAAAGCATTCTCAGAAACTCCTTTGTGATGTGTGCATTCAATTCACAGAGTTAAACCTTCCTTTTGATAGAGCAGTTTTGAAACACTCTTTTTGTAGCTCTGCATGTGGATATTTGGTGCGCTTTGAGGCCAATGCTCTGAAAGTAAATATCTTCACTTAAAAACTAGACAGAAGCATTATCAGAAACTTCTTTTTGATGTGTGCATTCAACTCACGAGATTGAACCTTCCTTTTGAGAGAGCAGTTTTGAATCACTGTTTTTGTTGAATCTGCTGCTGGATATTTGGAGTCATTTGAGGCCTATGCTGGAAAAGGAAATATCTTCACATAAAAACTACAGAGTAGCATTCTCAGAAACTTCTTTGTGATGTAGGCATTCAACTCAAGGAGTTGAACCTTCCTTTTAACAGAGCAGTTTTGAAACACTTTTTTTGTAGCATCTGTAAGTGGATATTTGGAGTGCTTTGAGGCCAAAGCTGGAAAAGAAAATATCTTCTCATAAAAACCAGACAGAAGTATTCTCAGTAACGTCTTTTGGATGTTTGCTTTCAACTCACAAAGTTGATCTTTCCTTTTGATAAAGCAATTTTTAAACACAGTTTTTAGAGTATATGCAAGTGGATATTTGGAGCACTTTGAGGACTATGCTGGGAAAGGAAATATCTTCACATAAAAACTAGACAGAAGAATTCTCAGAAACTACTTTGGGATGTGTGCATTCAATTCACAGAGTTGAACCTTCCTTTTGATTGAGCAGTTTTGAAACACACTTTTTGTAGAACATTCAAGTGGATATTTGGAGCTATTTCATCCTCAGGTGGAAAGGGAAGTATCTTAACATAAAAAAAAGATGGAAGAGTTCTAAGAAACATGGCTCTGCTGTGGGAATTCAACTCACAGAGTTGAATCCTACTTTTGATAGAGCAGATTTGAAAAACACTTTTTATAGAATCTGCAAGTGGATATTTGGAGCACATTGAGGACTATGCTGCGAAAGAAAATATCTTCTCATAAAAACAAGAGAGTAGCACTCTCAGAAACTTCATTGTGATGTGTGAATTCAACTCACGGAGTTGAACGTTCATTTTGATAGAGCAGTTTTGAAACACTCCATTTGTAGAATCTGCAAGTGAATATTTGGAGTGCTTTGAGGCCAAAGCTGGAAAAGAAAATATCTTCACATAAAAACTAGAGAGAAGCATTGTTGGAAACTACTTTTTGATGTGTGCATTCAACACACAAAGTTGAACCTTCCTTTTCATACAGCAGATATGAGACACAGTTTTTACAGAATCTGCAAGTCGATGTTTGGAATATTTGTAACAGTTTGAGGCCTATGCTGGGAAAGGAAATATCTTCACATAAAAACTAGACAGAAGCATTCGCAGAAACATCTTTCGATGTTTTCATTCAACTCATGGAGTTCAACATTTCTTTTGATAAAGCAGTTTTGAAACACTCTTTTTGTAGAATCTGCAAGTGAATATATTTAGCGCTTGGAGGCCTAAGCTGGAAAACGAAGTATCTTCACATGAAAACAAGACAGAAGCAATCTCAGAAACTACTTTGTGATGTGTGCATTCAACTCACAGAGTTCAACCTTCCTTTTGAAACAGCAGTTTTGAAACTCTCTTTTTGTAGAATCTACAAGTGGATATTTGGAGTGCTTTGAGGCCTATGCTGGAAAAGGAAATATCTTCACATAAAAACTAGACAGAAGCATTCTGAGAAACTTCTCTGTGATGTATGCACTCAACTAACAGAATTGAACTTTGTTTGATGGGGCAGTTTTCAAACACTCTTTTTGTAGAATCTGTACGTGGATATTTGGAGCACCTTGAGGCCTATGCTGGAAAATCAAATATTTTCAAATAAAAACTAGAGAGAAGCATTCTCAGAAACTTCTTTAGATGTGTGCATTCAACTCGCACAGTTGAACCTTCCTTTTCATAGAGCAGTTTGGAAACACTGTTTTTATAGAATCTGCAAGTGGACATTTGGAGCACTTTGAGGAGAATCCTGGAAAAGGAAATATCTTCACATAAAAACTAGACAGAAGCATTCTCAGAAACTGATTTGTGATGTGTGCATTCAACTCACAGAGTTGAAACTTCCTTTTGATAGAGCAGTTTTGAAATACTCTTTTTGTGGAATATGCAAGTGGATATTTAGAATTATTTCATCCTCTGGTGGAAAACGAAATATCTACACATAAAAAGCAGACAGAAGGTTTCTCAGAAACTTGTCTGTGTTGCGTGCATTCAACTCACAAAGTTGAACATTCCTTTTGATAGAGCAGTTTTGAAACACTCTTTTTATATAATCTGCAACTGAATATTTGAAGCCCTTTAAGGCCTATGCTGGAAAATGAAATCTTTTCACATAAAAACTAGACAGAAACATTCTCAGAAACTTCTTTGAGATGTGTGCATTCAATTCACAGAGTAGAACATTTCTTTTGATACAGCAGTTTTGAAACACACCTTTTGCAGAATCTGCAAGTGGTTATTTGGAGCACTTTGAGGCCACTGTTTCAAAAGGAAATATCTTCACATAAAAAGTAGAGAGAGACATTCACAGAAACTGCCTTGTAATGTGAGCATTCATGTCACAGACTTGAACCTTCCTTTTGATAGAGCAGTTTTGAATCACTCTATTTGTAGAATCAGCAAGTGGATATTTGGAGCGCTTTGAGGCCTAAGATGGAAAAGGAAATATCTTCACATAGAACAAGACAGAAGTATTCTCAGAAACTTCTTTGTGATGTGTGTATTCAACTCACAGAGTTGAACCACCCTTTTGATAGAGCTGTTTTGAAACACTCTTTTTGTAGAATCTTGAAGTGGATATTTGGAGCGAAAAGGCCTATGCTGGAAAAGGAAATATCTGCCCATAAAACGTAGAGAGAAGCTTTCGCAGAAACTTCTTTGTGATGTTTGCAATCAACTTTCAGTTTTGAAACCTCCTTTTGATAGAGCAGTTTTGAAACACTATTTTTTTAGAATCTGCAAGTGGATATTTGATGCCATTTAACGCCTATGTTGGAAAATGAAATATCTTCTCACAAAAACTAGACAGAAGCTTTCTCAGATGCTTTTTTGTGATGTGTGCATTCAACCCAGAGAGTTGAACATTTCTTTTGATAGAGCAGTTTTGAAACACTCTTTTTGTAGAATCTGCAAGTGGATTATTGGAGCGCTTTGAGGCCTATGTTGGAAAAGGAAATATCTTCACATAAAAACTAGTCAGAAGCATTCTCAGAAATTTCTTTTTTATTTGTGCTTTCCACTCACACAGTTGAACCTTCCTTTTGATAGAGCAGTTTTGAAACACTCTTTTTGCAGGATCTACAAGTCGATATTTGGAGAACATGGAGGCCTATGCTGGAAAAGGACATATCTTCACATAAAAACTATGCAGAACCATTCTCAGCAATTTCTTTGTGATAGCTGCATTCAACTCACAGAGTTGAACCTTCCTTTTGATAGAGAAGTTTTGAAACACGCTGTTTATAGAATCTGTAAGAGGATATTTGAAGCCCTTGAAGACCTATGCTGGAAAAAGAAATATCTTCACATAAAAACTAGACAGAAGCGTTCTCAGAAACTTCTTTATGATGTGTGCATTAAAGTCTCAGAGTTGAACCTTCCTTTTGATAGAGCAGTTTCGAAACACACTTTTAGTAGAATCTGCAAGAGGATATTTGTAGCCGTTTGAGGCCTATGCTGGAAAAGGAAATATCTTCCCATAAAAACTAGAGAGAAGCATTCTCAGAAACTTCATTTTGCTGCATGCATTCAACTCACAAAGTTGAACATTCCTTTTTATAGAGCAGTTTTGAAACTCTTTTTGTATAATCTGCAACTGAATATTTGAAGCCCTTTAAGGCCTATGTTGGAAAAGGAAATATCTCCACATAAAAACTAGACAGAAACATTTTCAGAAACTTCTTTGTGGTGTGTGCATTAAATTCACAGAGTTTAACCTTCTTTCTGATAGAGCAGTTTTGAAACACTCTTTTTGTAGAATCTTCAAGTGGATATGTGGAGCAAGTGTGGCCTCTGGTGGAAAAAGAAATATCTTCATACAAAAACTAGACAAATGCGTTCTCCGAAAGTAATTAGTGATGTCTGCTTTCAACTCACACACTTGTACCTTCTTTTTGATAGAGCAGTTTTGAAAGACTCTTTTTCTATAATCTGCAAGTGGATATTAGGAGCGATTGCGGCCTCTGGTGGAAAAGGAAATATCTTCATATAGAAACTAGAAGGAAGCCTTCTCAGAAACTAATTTGTGATGTCTGCTTTCAACTCACAGACTTGTACCTTCTGTTTTATAGAACACTTTGGAAACACCTTTTTCGTAGAAATTGCAAGTGGTTATTTGCAGCTCTTTGAGGCCTATGCTGTAAAAGGAAATAACATCACATAAAAAGTAGAGAGAAGCGTTTTCACAAACTTCTTTGTGATGTGTGCCTTCAACTCCCAGAGTTGAACTTTTCTTTTGATAGAGCAGTTTTGAAACACTATTTTTAGAGAATCTGCAAGTGTATATATGGAGCACTTTGAGCAGTATCCTGGAAAAGGAAATATCTTCACATAAAAACAAGACAGAAGCATTCTCAAAAATTTCTTTGTGACATGTGCATTCCACTTATAGAGTTATACCGTCCTTTTGATACAGCAGCTTTGAAACACTCTTTTTGTAGAATTTGCATGTAAATACTCAGAGAGCTTTGAGGCCTAAGCTGGAAAAGGAAATATCTTCACATAAAAACTAGAGAGCAGCATTTTCAGAAACTTCTTTGTTATGTACGCGTTCAACTCACAGAGCTGAACCACCCTTTTGATAGAGCAGTTTTGAAACACTCTTTTTCTAGAATCTGCAAGTGGATATTTGGAGCGCTTTGAGGCCTAACCTGGAAAAGGGAATATCCTCACATAAAAACAAGAGAGAAGCATTCTCAGAAACGTCTTTGTGATGTGTGCATTCAATTCACACTGTTGAACATTCCTCTTGATAGAGCAGTTTTGAAACACTCTTTTTCTAGAATCTGCAGGTGGATATTTTGAGCACTTTGAGGCCTCTGCTGGAAAAGGAAATATCTTCACTTAAAAACTAGACAGAAGCATTCTCAGAAACTTCTTCATGGTGTCTGCATTCAATTCACAGAGTTGAACTTCTTTTTGACAGAGCAGTTTTGAAACACTATTTTTGTAGAATCTGCCAGTGAATATTTGGAGCGCTTTGAGGCCAATGCTCTAAAAGTAAATATCTTCACCAAAAAAGTAGACAGAAGCATTCTAAGAAACTTCTTTTTGATGTGTGCATTCAACTAAGAAAGTTGAACCTTCCTTTTGATAGAGCAGTTTTGAAACACTATTTTTATAGAATCTGCAAGTGAATATTTGGAGCACTTTGAGGCCAGTGCTCCAAAAGTAAATATCGTCAAATAAAAACTAGACAGAAGCATTGTCAAGAAACGTTTTTGTGATGTGTGCATTCAATTCACAGAGTTGAACATTCCTTATGATAGAGTAGTTTTGAAACACTCTTTTTGTAGAATCTGCTAGGGGATATTTGGACTGATTTGAGGCATTCATTGGAAACGGGAATATCTTCAATTAAAACTAGACAGAAACATTCTAAGAATCTTCTTCGTGATGTGTACAATCAACTCACAGAGTTGAACCTTCCTTTTGATAGAGTAGTTTTGAAACACTCTTTTTGTAGAATATGCAAGTGGACATTTGGAGAACTTTCAGGCCTTCTGTGAAAAGGAAATATCTTCACTTAAAAAGTAGACAGAAGCATTCTCAGAAACTGGTTTGTGATGGGTGCATTCAATTCACTGAGTTGAACTTTCCTGTTGATAGAGCAGTTATGAAACACTCTTTTTGTAGAATCTGCTTGTAGATATTTGGAGCGATTTGAATCCTTCATTGGAAAAGGGAATATCTTTACATAAAAATTAGACAGAAGCATACTCAGAAATTACTTTGTGATATGCACATTCAGCTCACATAGTTGAACCTGTCTTTTGATAGAACAGATATAAAACACTGTTTTTCTAGGGTCTGCAATGGACATTTTTAGTACTTTGAGGGCTATGGTGGAAAATTAAATATCTTCAAATAAAAACTAGACAGAAGTATTCCCATAAATTTCCTTGTGATGTTTGCATTCAGCTCACAGAGTTGAACATACCTTTTAATAGAGGAGTTGTGAAACACTCTTTTGAGAAACCTGCAAGTGGAAATTTTTTACGATTTCAGGCCTTTGTTGGAAACGGGAATATCTTCACATAAAAACTAGACAGAAGCATTCTCATAAACGTCTTTGTGATGTGCTCATTCAATTCACAGAGTTGAACTTTTCTTTTGATAGAGCAGTTTTGAAACAATTTTTTTGTAGGATCTGCAAGGGGATAATTGGACATATTTGAGGCCTTCTTTGGAAACTGGAATATCTTCACATAAAAGCTGGACAGAAGCATTCTTAGAAACTTCTTTGTGATGTGAGCACTCAACTCACAGAGTTGAACCTTCCTTTTGATAGATCAGTTTTTAAACCCTCTTTCTGTAGATTCTGCAAGAGGACATTTGGAGGGCTTTAAGGCATTCGGTGGAAAAGGAAATATCTTCACATACATACTAGAAAGAAACATTATCAGAAACATCACTGTGATGTGTGCATTCAACTCAATGATTTGAGTCTTCCTGTTGATAGAGCAGTTTGGAAACACTCTTTTTCCAGAATCTGCAAGTCGATATTTTAGCTCTTTGAATCCTTCATTGGAAAAAGGAATATCTTCAAATAAAAACAAGATAGAAGCATTCTCAGAAAATACTTTGTGATACGTATATTCAACTCACAGTGTTAAACCCTTCTTATGATACTGTAGTTTTGAAACGCTCTTTTTGTAGAATCTGCAAGTGGACTTTTGCAGCTCTTTGAGGGCTATGGAGTAAAAAGAAATATCTTTACATAAAAACTAGACAGAAGCATTCTCAGAAACTTCTTTGTGATGTTTTCACACAATGCACAGAGTTGAACATACCTTTTCATAGAGTGGTAGTGTTCTTCAAACACTCTATTTGAAGAACCTGCAAGTGGTTATTTGGACAGATTTGAGGCCTTCATTGGAAACGGGAATATCTTCACAGAAAAACTAGACAGAAGCATTCTCAGAAACTTCTTTGTGATGTTTGCATTCCCCTCACAGAGTTCAATGTAACTTTTCATACAGCAGTTTGGAAACACTCTTTCTTTGGAATCTGCAAGTGGATATTTGGACTGCTTTGAGGCCTTCATTGGAAACGGGAATATCTTCACATAAAAACTAGACAGAAGCATTCTCATAAACTTCTTTTTCATGTGTGCATTCAACTGACAGATTCGAAACTTCCTTTTGGGAGAGGAGTTTTGAAACATTTTGTGTAGAATCTGCAATTGGACAGTTTGAGTGCTTTCAGACCTTCCTGGAAAGGGAAATATCTTCACCTAAAAACTTGACTGAAGCATTCTTAGAAACTTTTTGGTGATGTATGCATTCAAATCACAGAGTTGTATCTTTCTTTTCATAGACCAGTTTTGAAACACTCTTTTTGTAGAATCTGAAAGAGGACATTTGTAGGACTTTGAGGGCTATGGTGGAAAAGGAAACATCTTCCAATAAAAACCAGACAGAAGCATTCTCAGAAACTTCTTTGAGATATTTGCATTCAACTCATAGAGTTGAACATTCCTTTTAATAAAGCAGTTGTGAAACACTCTTTTAGAAGAACCTGCAAGTGGATATTTGAACCGATTTGGAGCCTTCGTTAGAAACGGGATTATCTTCACATAAAAACTGGACAGAAGAGTTATCAGAAATTACTTTGTGATGTGTGCTTTCAACTCACAGAGCAGATCTTAAGTTTTCATAGAGCAGTTTTGAAACACTCTTTTTGTATAATCTGCAAGGGGATATTTGGACTGTTTCAGGGCTTCATTAGAAACGGAATTATCTTCCCATAAAAACTACACAGAAGCACTCTCAGAAACTTCTTTGTGATGGGTGCATTCAACTCACAGATTTGAACATAACTTTTCATAGAGCAGTTTTGAAACACTTTTTTTGTAGAATCTGCAAGGGGATATTCGGACCAATTTGAGGCCTTCGTTGGAAACTTGAATATCTTCACATAAAAACTAGAAAAAAGCATTGTCAGAAACTTCTTTGTGATGTGTGCATTCAACTCAAAGAGTTAAACCTTCATTTTGATAGAGCAGTTTTGAAACCTTTTTTTGTGGAATGTGAAAGTGGACATTTAGAGCGCTTTGAGGCCTTCAGTGGAAAAGGAAATATCTTCACATTAAAACTAGACAGAAGCATTCTCAGAAAGTTCTTTCTGAAGTATGCATTCAACTCACAGAGTTGAGCCTTCCTTTTGATAGAGCCGTTTAGATACAGTTTTTTTGTGGTATCTGAAAGTGGACATCTGGAGTGCTTTGAGGCCTCCGGTGAAAAAGGAAATATCTTCACATGAAAAGTAGACAAAAGCATTCTCAGAAACTTCTTTGTGAAGTGTGAATTCAGCTCACCGAGTTTAATCTTCCTTTTGATAGAGTAGTTTTGAAACAGTCTTTTTGTAGAATCCACAAGTGGATATTTAGAGGGCTTTGAAGCCTTCCTTTGAATCGGGAATATCTTCAAATAAAAACTAGACTGAAGCACTCTCAGAAATAACTTTGTGATATGGCCATTGAACTCACAGAGTTAAAACTTTCTTTTGATAGAGCAATTTAGAAACTCTCTTTTTTGTAGAATCTGAAAGAGGACATTTGTAGCATTTTGAGGGCTATCGTGGAAAAGGTAATATCTTTAACCAAAAACTACAAAGAAAATTTCTCAGAAACATCTTTGGAACGTTTGCATTCAACTCACAGAGTTTAACATACATTTTCTTAGTGCAGTTGTTGAACACTCTTTTTGGAGGACTTGCAAGTGTATATTTAGAACGATTTGAGGCCTTCATTGGAAACGGGAACATCTTCACATATAAATTAGACAGAAGGATTCTCATAAACTTCTTTGTGATGTGTGCATTCAACTCATGAAGTTGAACATAACTATTCATACAGCAGTTTGGAAACACTCTTTTTGTAGAATCTGCAAGTGGATATTTTGACAGTTTGAGGCCTTCATTGGAAACGGGAATATCTTCACCTAAAAAGTAGACAGAAGCATTCTCAGAAACTTCTTTGTGATGTGTGCATTCAACTCACAGAGTTGAACGTAACTTTTCATAGAGCAGTTTTGAAACACTCTTTTTGTAGAATCAGAAAGAGGATTTTTGGACCGATTTGAGACTTTCATTGCAAACGGGAATATCTTCAGATAAAAACAAAACCGAAGCACTGTCAGAAACTTCTTTGTGATGTGTGCATTCAGCTCACAGAGTTGAAACTTTCTTTTGATAGAGCAGTTTGAAACCTTTTTTTATGGAATTTGCAAGTGGACATTTGCAGTGCTTTGAGTCCTTCGGTGGAAAAGGCAACATCTTGACATAAAACTGGACAGAAGCAATCTCAGAAACTTCTCTGTGATCTGTGCATTCAACTCAGAGAGTTGAACCATCCTTTTCATACACCAGTTTTGAAACACATTTTTTGTAGTATCTGGAAGTGGACAATTGGAGTGCTTTGAGGACTTCTTCGGAAAAGGAAATCTCTTCACATAAAAACTAGACAGAAGCATTCTCAGAAAATTCTTCGGATGTGTGCATTCAACTCCCAGAGTTGAATCCTCCTTTCAATAGAGCAGTTTTGAAACACTCTTTTTGTAGAATCTGCAATTGGATACTTGGAGCGCTTTGAAGCCTTCGTTGCAAATGGAAATATCTTCAAATAAAAACTAAACAAAATAATTTTCAGAAACTACTTTGTGAAGTGTGCATTCAACTCACAGAGTTGAGCCTTCCTTTTGATAGAGCAGTTTTGAAACACTCTTTTTGAAGAATCTACACGTTGATATTTGGAGCGAACTGTGACCTATGGTACAAAAGGAAATATCTTCACATAATAACTAGACAGATGCATTTTCATAAACATCTTTGTGATGTTTGCATTCAACTCACAGAGTTGAACATAACTTTTCATAGAGCAGTTTTGAAACACTCTTTTTCTAGCTTCTGCAAGTGGAATTTTGGAACGATTTGAGGCCTTCGTTTGAAATGGGAATTTCCTCACATAACAACAAGACAGAAGCATTCTCAGAAACTTCTCTGTGATGTGTGCATTCAGTTCAAAGAGTTGAACTATCTTTTGATAGACCAGTTTTGAAACACTCTTTTTGTAGAATCTGCAAGTGGATATTTGCAGCACTTTGAGGCATATGGAAGAAAAGGAAATATCTTCACATAAAAACTAGACAAAGCATTCTCAGAAACTTCCTTGTGATGTGTTGATTGAACTCACAGGGTTGAACAAATCTTTTCATAGAGCAGTTGTGAAACATGCTTTTTAAGAACCGGCAAGTGGATATTTGGACCGAATTGAGGCCTTCTTTGGAAACGGGTATATCTTCACATAAAAACTAGACAGAAGCATTCTCAGAAATATTTTGTGATGTGTGCATTCAACTCACAGAATTGAACATAATATTTCATAGAGCAGTTTTGAAACACTCTTTTTCTAGAATCTGCAAGTGGATATTTGGAGGGCTTTGAGGCCAATGGAAGAAAAGGAAATATCTTCACATTAAAACTAGACAGAAGCATTCTCAGAAACTTCTTTGTGATGTTTGCATTCAACTCACAGAGTTGAACCTTCCTTTTGACAGAGCAGTTTTGAAACACTCTTTTTTTATAATCTGCAAGTGGATATTTGGAGCACTTTGAGGCCCATGGTAGAAAAGAAAATATCTTCACCTAAAAACTGGACAAAAGCATTCTCAGGAACTTCTTCTTGATGTGTACATTCAACTCACAGAGGTGAACCTTCCTTCTGATAGAGCAGTTTTAAAGCACTCTTTTTGTAGAATCTGCAAGTGGATATTTGGAGCTCTTTGAAGCATTCTTTGGAATCGGGAGTATTTTCAAATAAAAACTAGACAGATTCATTCTCAGAAACTACTTTGTGATGTGTGCATTCAACTCACAGAGTAGAGCCTTCCTTTTGATAGAACAATTTTGAAACTATCTTTTTGTAGAACTTACAAGTGGGTATTCAGAGCGCTTCGAAGATTATGGTGGAAAAGGAAATGTCTTCAAATAAAAACAAAACAGTAGCATTCTCAGAAACTTCTTTGTGATGTGGGCATTCAACTCAAAGTGTTGAACCTTCCTTTAGATACAGCAGTTTTGAAAAACTCTTTTTGTAGGTTCTGCAAGGGGATATTTAGACCTATTTGAGGTCTTCCTTGGAATTGAGTAGATCTTCACATAAAGATTAGACAGAAGCATTCTCAGAAACTGCTTTGTGATGAGTGCATTCAACTCACAGATTTGAACATAACTTTTCATAGAGCAGTTTTGAAACACTCGTTTTGTAAAATCTGCAAGTGGACATTTGGAGCGCTTTTAGGAATTCAGTGGAATATGAAATATCCTCATAAAAACTAGATAGAAGCTTTCTCAGAAACTTCTTTGTGATGTGTGCATTTAAATCACAGAGTTCAAATAGTATTTAGTAGAGTAGTTTTGAAACACTCCTTTTGTAGAATCTGCAAGTGGACATTTGGAGCGCTTTGAGGCCCTCAGTGGAACAGGAAATATCTTCACATAAACACTAGACAGAAGCATTCTCAGAAACTTCTTTGTGATGTGTGCATTCAATTTACCGAGTTGAAACTTCCTTTTGATTGAGCAGCCTTGAAAATCTCTTTTTGTAGAATCTGCAAGTGGATATTTGGAGCACTTCAAATCCTTCATTGGAAACGGGAATATCTTCAAATATAAACTAGACAGAAGCATTCTCAAAAACTTCATTGTGATGTGTGCATTCATCTCACAGAGTTGAACCTTCCTTTTTATAGAGCAGTCAGGAAACACTCTTTTTGTAGAAACTGGAAGATGATATTAGCACCATTTTGAGGCCTTCATTTGTAACATGTATACATTCACATAGAAACTAGACAGAAGCATTCTCAGAAATACATTGTGATGTGTGCATTCAACTCACAGATTTGAACATTCTTTTTGATAGAGCAGTTTCAAAACACTTCGTTTGTAGAATCTGCAAGTGGACATTTAGAGTGCTTTGAGGCCCTCTGTGGAAAAGAAATATCTTCACATAAAAACTAGACAGAAGCATTCTCAGAAACTTCTTTGTGATGTGTGCATTCTGCTCACAGAGTTGAACATACCTTTTCATAGAGCAGTTTTGAAACACTCTTTTTGTAGAGTCTGCAAGGGGATATGTGGACCGATTTGAGGCCTTTGTTGGTAACGGGAATTTCTTCACATAAAAATTTGAGAGAAGCATTCTCAGAAACTGCTTTCTGAAGTGTGCATTCTACTGGTAGAGTTGAACCTTCCTTTTGATAGAGCAGTTTTGAAACCACCTTTTTGTAGAGTCTGCAAATGGATATTTTGAATGCTATGGTGCCCTCGTTGGAAACCGGAATATCTTCAAATAAAAAATAGACAGAAGCATTCTCATAAACTACTTTGTGATGTGTGTATTCAACTCACAGAGTAGAACCTTTCCTTTAATAGAGCAGTTTCGAAAAACTGTTTCTACAGAATCTGCATGTGGACAATTGTAGCGCTTTGAGGGCTATGGTGGGACAGGTAATATCTTCAAATAAAAACTAAACAGAAACATTCTAAGAAACTTCTTTATGATTTTTGCATTGAACTCACAGAGTTGAACATTCCTCCTCATAGAGCAGTTGTGAAACACTGTTTTTGAAGAACCTGCAACTGTATATTTGGACGAATTTGAGGCCCTCATTGGAAACGGGAATATCTTCACATAAAAACTAGACAGAAGCAATCTCAGAAACGTCTTTGTGATGTGTGCATTCAACTCACATCGTTGAACCTTCCTTATGACAGAGCAGTTTCGAGACACTGTTTTTGTAGAATCTGCAATGCGATATTTGGACCGATATTCCATTCCTTCGTTGGAAAGGGGAATATCTTCACAAAAATTTAAGCAGAAACATTCTCACGAACTCCTTTGTGATGTGTGCATTCAACTCACAGAGTTGGACCTTCCTTTTGATAGAGCAGGTTCGAGACACTGTTTTTGTAGAATCTGCAAAGCGATATTTGGACCGATTGTATTCCTTCGTTGGAAAGGGGAATATCTTCATAAAAATTTAAGCAGAAACATTCTCACAAACTACTTTGTGATGTGTTCATTCAACTCACAGAGTTGAAAATACCTTTTCATAGAGCAGCTGTGAAACACGCTTTTTGAAGAACCTGCAAGTGGATATTTGGGCCAATTTGAGGACTTTGTTGGAAACGGGTATATCTTCACATAAAAACTAGACAGAAATATTCTCAGAAACTACTTTGTGATGTATGCATTAAACTCACAGAGTTGAACCTTCCTTTTGATAGAGCAGTTTTGAAACCCTCTTTTTGTAGTATCTGCAAGGGGATATTGGAACCGATTTGAGCCCTTCATTGAAAACGGGAACATCTTCACATAAAAAGTAGACAGAAATATTCTCAGAAAATTCTTTGTGATGACGACATTCAAATCACATATTTGAACCTTCCTTTTGATACAGCAGTTTTGAGACAATTTTTTGTAGAAACTGCCAGTGGACATTCTGAGTGCTTTGAGGACTTCAGTGAAAAAAGAAATATCTTCATATAAAAATTAGACAGAAGCATTCTCTGAAACTTCACTTTTATGTGTGCATTTAACTGACAGAGTTGAACATTCCTTTTGAAAGAGCAGTTTTGAAAAACTCTTTTTCTACAATCTGCAGGTGGATATTTGGAGCGGTTTGATGCCCTCTTTGGTATCAGAAATATCTTCAAATAAAAACTAGACAGAAGCATTCTCAGAAAGCACTTTGCAGATTGTACATTCAACTTACAGAGTTGAGCTTTCCTTTTGATAGTGCAGTTTTGAAACAATGTTTTTGTAGAATCTACAAGTGGATATTTGGAGTGCTTTGAGGCCTATTTTAGCAAAGGAAATAACTTCACATAAAAACTAGACAGAAACATTATCAGAAACTTCGTTTTGATGTGTGCATTCAACTCACAGAGTTGAACATAACTTTTCATAGAGCAGATGTGAACCACTGTTTTCGAAGGACCTGCAAGTCAATATTTGGACCGATTTGAGGCTTTCGTTGGAAACGGAGATATCTTCACCTAAAAATTACTCAAAAGCATTCTCAGAAACTTCTTTGTGATGCCTGCATTCAACACACAGGGTTGAATGTAGGTTTTCATAGAGCAGTTTTGAAATACTCATTTTGTAGAATCTGCAAGTGGATATTTGCACTCCTTTGAGGCCTTAATTGGAGACGGGAATATCTACACATAAAAACTAGACAGACGCATTCTCAGAAACTTCTTTGTGGTGTGTGCATTGAATTCACAGAGTTGAACCTTACTTTTGATAGAGCAGATTAAATCACTCTTTTGGTAGCATCTGCAAGGGGATATTTGGACCACTTTGTGGCCTTTGTTGGAAAGGGGAATATCTTCACATAAGAACTAGACAGAAGCATTCTCAAAAACCTCTTTGTGAGGTGTGCATTCAATTCACAGAATTGAACCTTCCTTTTGATAGAGCAGTTTTGAAACACTTTTTGTGTAGAATCTGCTAGTGGACGTTTGCAGTCCTTAGAGACGTTCGGTGGAAAAGGAAATATCTCCACATAAAAACTAGACAATAGCATTCTCAGAAACTTTTTGGGATGTGTGCATTCAACTCACAGAGTTGAATCTTCCTTTTGATAGAACAGTTTTGAAACTTTCTTTTTGTAGAATGTGCAATTGGACATTCGGAGCGCTTTGAAGCCTTCATTGGAAATGGGAATATCTTCCACTAAAAACAAGACAGAACCATTCTCAAAAACTACTTTTTGATGTGTGCATTCAACTTACATTGTTGAACGTTACATTTCATAGAGCAATTTTGATGCATTCTTTTTGTCGAATCTGCAAATGGACATTTGTAGCGCTTCATGGGCTATGGTGGAAAATGAAATATCTTCATAGAAAATTAAACGGAAGCATTCTCAGAAACTTCTCTTTATATGTGCATTCAGCTCACAGAGTTGAACATAATTTTTCATAGAGTAGCTTTGAAAACTTTTTTTGTAGAATCTACAAGTGGACATTTGGATCACTTTGACACCTTCGGTGGAAAAGGAAATATCATCACATAAAAACTAGAGAGAAGCATTCACAGAAACTTCCTTCTGTTGTGGGTATTCAACTGACAGAGTTGAACACTTCTTTAGATAGAGCTGTTTTGAAACACTGTAATTGTAGAATCTGCAAGTGGATATTTGGAGGGCTTTAAGTCCTATGCTGGAAAAGGAAATATCTTCACATAAAAACTAGACAGAAGCGTTCTCAGAAACTGCTTTGTGATGTGTGCATTCAACTCACACAGTTGAACCTTCCTTTTGATAGAGCAGTTTTGAAATACTCTTTTTGCAGAATCTGAAAATGGATATTTGGAGGGTTTGCAGCCTATGCTAGAAAAGGAAACATCTTCACATAAAAACTAGACAGAAGCATTCTGAGAAACTTATTTTTGATGTGTGCATTTAAGGCACAGAGTTGAACCTTCTTTTTCTTAGAAGAGTTTTGAAACACTCTTTTTGTAGAATCTGCCAGTGGATATTTGGAGAGTATGAGGCCTATGCTGGACAAGGAAATATCTTTATATAAAAACTAAACACAAGCAATCAGAGAAACTTCTTTGTGATGTATGCATTGAACTCACAGCTTTGAACTTTCCTTTTGATATAACAGTTTTGAAACACAGTTTTTGTAAAATCTGCTGGTGGATATTTGGAGCAATTTAAGGCCAATGCTGGGAAAGGAAATATCTTCCATAAAAACTAGACAAAAGCATTCTCGGAAACTACTTAGTGATGTGTGCATTCAACACACAGAGATAAACCATCCTTTTGATAGAGCAGTTTTGAAACACTGTTTTTGTAGAATCTGCAAGTGAATATTTGTGAGACTTTGAGGTCTATGTTGGAAATGGAAATATCTACACATAAAAATTAGACAGAAGCATTCTCAAAAACTTCCCTGTGGTGTGTACATTCAAATCACAGAGTTTAACGTTCCTTTTCATAGAGTAGTTTTGAAACACTGTTTTTGTAGAATCTGCGATTGGATATTTGGAGTAATTGTGGCCTCACTTGTAAAAGAAAATACCTTCACATAAAAACTGACAGAAGCATTCTCAGAAACTTCTTTGTGATGTCTGCACTGAACTCAGAGTTGAGCCTTCCTTTTGATAGAGCAGTTTTGAAACACTCTTATTGAAGAATCTGCAAATGGATATTTGGAGCTCTTTAAGGCCTATGCTGGAAAAGGAAATATCTTCAAATAAAAACATGACAGAAGCATTCTCAGAAACTTCTTTGTGATGTGTGCATCCAACTCACCTAGTTGAACCTACCTCTGGATAGTGCTGTTTTGAAGTCCTCTCTTTGTAGACTCTGCAAGTGGATATTTGGAGAGATTTGAGGCCTATAATCGAAAAGGAAATATCGTCACTAAAAACTAGACAGAAGGGTTCTCAGAAACTACTTTGTGATGTGTCCATTCAACTCACAGAGTTGAACCATTCTTGTGATAGAGCAGTTTTGAAACACTGTTTTTGAAGAATCTGCGAGTGGATATATGAGCACTTTGAGGCGAATGCTGGAGAAGGAAATATATGCACAGAAAAACTAGATAGAAGCGTTCTCAGAAATTTCTTTGCTTTGTATACATTCAATTCACAGATTTGAACCTACCTTTTGATAGAGCAGTTTTGAAACCCTCTTTTTTTAGAGTCTGCAAGTGGATATTTGGAGCGATTGCAGCCTCTGGTGGAAAAGGAAATATCATCACATAAAAACTTGACAGAAGCATTCTCAGAAATTTCTTTGTGATAAGTGCATTCAACTCAAAGAGTTGAGACTTCTTTTTAATAGAGCAGTTTTGAAACATTCTTTTTGTAGAATCTGCAAGCGGATATTTGGAGGGCTTTGAGGCCTATGCGGCAAATGGAAATATCTTCACATGAAAACTAGGCGGAAACATTCTCAGAAACTTCTTTGTGATGTGTGCATTCAACTTACAGAGTTGAAATTTCCTTTAGATAGAGCAGTTTTAAAACACTGTTTTCGAAAAATTTGCAAGTGGATATTTGGTGGGGTTTGAGGCCTATGCTGGAAAAAGAAATATCTTCACATAAAAACTGGACAGAAGCGTTCTCAGAAACTTCTCTGTGATGTGTGCATTAAACTCACAGAGTTAAACCTTACTTTTTATAGAGCAGTATTGAAACACACTTTTGGAAGAATGTGCAAGTGGATTATTGGAGCGTTTTGAGTCCTATGATAGAAAAGGAAATATCCTCACTTAAAAACTAGACAGAAGCATTCTCAGAAACTTCTGTGTGATGTGTGCATTAAACTCACAGAGTTGAACATAACGTTTCATAGAGCAGTTTTGAAACACTCTTTTTGTAGAATCCTCAAGTGGACATTTTGAGGGCATTGACACCTTAGATGGAAAAGGAAATATCTTCACATAAAAACTACAGAGTAGAATTCTCAGAAATTTCTTTGTGATGCGTGCATTCAACGCATGGGGTTGAACCTTTGTTTTGATATAGCAGTTTTGAAACTCTCTTTTGGTAGAATCGGCAAGTGGACATTTGGAGCGTTTTGAAGCCTTCATTGGAAACGGGAATATCTTCAAATAAAAACTAAACAGAAGCATTCTCAGAAACTACCTTGTGATGTGTACATTCAACTCACCAAATTGAGCATTCCTTTTGATAGATTAGTTTTGAATCTCTCTTTTTGTAGAATCTGCAAGTGGATACTTGGAGCGCTTTGAGGACTACATTAGAAAAGGAAATATCTTCACATAAAAACAAAAAAGAAGCATTCTGAGAAACTTCTTCATGATGAGTGCATTCAACTCACAAAGTTGAACCTTCCTTTTGATAGAACAGTTTTGAAACACAGTTTTTGTAGAATCTGCAATAGGATATTTGGAGCGCTTTGAAGCCTTCTTTGGAAACAGGAATTTCTTCAAATAAAGAATAGACAGAGGCATTCCTAGAAACTGTTTTGTGATGTGTACATTCAACTCACAGAGTTGAACCTTTCTTTTGATAAAGCAGTTTTGAAACACTCTTTTTGCTGCATCTTCAAATGTTTGCTTGTCGCACTTTGAGAGCTGTTGTGGAAAAGGAAATATCTTCAAATAAAAACTACACAGAAGCATTCTCAGAAACTTCTTTGTGATGTTTGCATTCAATTCATGGAGTTGAACAAACCTTTTCATAGAGCAGTTGTGAAACACTCTTTTTGAAGAACCTGCAAGTGGATATTAGGACTGATTTGAGGCCTTCATTGGAAACGGGAATGTCTTTACATAAAAACAAGACAGAACCATTCTCAGAAACTTCGTTGTGATCTGTGCATTCAATTCACACTGTTGAACATAACTTTTCATAGAGCAGTTTTGATACACTCTTTTTGTAGAATCTGCAGGTGGATATTTAGACGGCTTTGAGCCCTTCATTGGAAAAGGGAATACCTTCTCATACAAACTAGACAAAAGCATTCCCAGAAACTTATTTGAGATGTGCGCTTTCCACTCATGGAGTTGAGCCTTTCTTTTCATAAAGCAATTTTGAAAAACTGTTTTTGTAGAACCTGCCAGTCGATATTTGGACTGCTTTGAGGCCTATGGTAGAAAACGGAATACTTTCACATACAAACTAGACAGAAGCAGTCTCAGAAACTCTTTTGTGATGTCTGCCTTCAACTTAAAGAGTTGAACCTTTCTTTTGATTCAGCAGATTTTGAAACAATTTTTTTTTGTAGAATCTGCCAGTGGACATTTGGAGTACTTTGTGGCCATTGGTGGAAAAGGAAATATCTTCACATAAAAAATAGACAGAAGAATTCCCAGAAACTTCTTTGTTATGTGTACATTGAACTCACAGAATTGAACCTTCCTTTTGACAGAGGAGTTTTGAAGCACTTTTTTTATAGAACCTGCCAGTGGACATTTGGAGTGCTTTGAGGCCCTCAGTGGAAAAGGAAATCTCTTCACATAAAAACTAGTTAGAAGCATTCTAATGTGTGAATTCCACTCACAGAGTTGAACATCTCCTTTGAGAGAGCAGTTTTGAATCACTCTTTTTGTAGAATCTGCAAACGTACATTTCTAGCACTTTGAGAGCTATGTTGTAAGTGGAAATATCTTCAAATAAAAACTACACAGAAGCATTCTCAGAAACTTATTTGTGTTGTGTCCATTCAACTCACAGAGGTGAACATAACTTTTCATAGACCAATTTTGGAACACTCTTTTTGTAGAATCTCCAAATGAATATTTCTACCGCTGGGAGCCCTTTGTTAAAAACTGGAATATCTTCTCATAAAAACTAGGCAGAAGCGTTCTCAGAAACTTCTTTGTGACGTTTGCATTCAACTCACAGAGTTGAACCTTCCTTTTGATGGAGCAGTTTTGAAACACTCTTTTTGTAGAATCTGCAAGTGGATATTTGGACCGCTTTGAGGCTTTCATTGGAAACGGGAATATCTTCAAATAAAAACTAGACAGAAGCATTCTCAGAAACTTCTTTGGATATGTGCATTAAAATTGCAGTGTTGAACCTTCCTTTTGATAGAGCAGTTTTGAAATGCTCATTTTGTAAAATCTGCAAGTGCAGATTTGCAGCGCATTGAAGCCTTTGTTGGAAACAGTAATATCTTCAAATGAAAACTACACAAAGCATTCTCAGATATTACTTTGTGATATGTGCATTCAACTAACAGAGTTGAGCATTACTTTTGATAGAGCAGTTTTCAAACACTCTTTTTGTACTATCTGCATGTGGATATTTGGAGCTCTTTGAGGCCTTTGGTAGAAAAGGAAATATCTTCACATAAAAAATAGACAGAAGAATTCTCAGAAACGACTTTGTGATGTGTGCATTCAACTCCCAGACTTTAACATAGCTTTTCATAGAGTAGTTTTGAAAGACTATTTTTGTAGGTTCTGCAAGTGGATATTTGGACTGCTTTGATGCCATCATTGCAAACGGAAACACCTTCACATAAAAATTAGGCAGAAGTATTCTCAGAAACTTCTTTGTGATATGTGCATTCAACTCACAGAGTTGAACCTTTCTTTTGATAGAGCAGTTTTGAAACAATTTTTTTTTTTTTTTTAGAATCTGCAAGTGGACATTTGGGGCGCTTTGAGGCCTTCAGTGTAAAAGGAAATATCTTTACATAAAAACAAAAAAGAAGCATTCTGAGAAACTTCTTCATGATGAGTGCATTCAACTCACAAAGTTGAACCTTCCTTTTGATAGAACAGTTTTGAAACACTTTTTGTAGAATCTGCAAGTGGATATTTGGAGTGCTTTGAGGCCTATGATGGAAAAGGAAATATCTTCACATAAAAACAAGACAGAAGCATTCTCAGAAACTTCTCTGTGATGAGTGCATTCAACTCACACTGTTGAACTTTCGTTTTGATAGAACAGTTTTGAAACACTCTTTTTGTAGAATCTGAAAGTGGATATTTGGAGTGCTTTGAGGCCTATGATGGAAAAGGAAATATCTTCACATAGAAACTAGACAGAAGCATTCTCAGAAACTTCTTTGTGTTGAATGCATTCAACTCACAGAGTTGAACTTTCCTTTTGTCAGAGCAGTTTTGAAACACTCTTTTTGTAGAATCTGCAAGAGGATATTTGGAGGGCTTTGAGTCCTATGCTGGAAAAGGAAATAACTTCACATAAAAACTAGACAGAAGCATTCTCAGAAACTTCTTTGTGATGAGTGCATTCAACACACAGAGTTGAATCTTTCTTTTCATAGAACAGTTTTGAAACACACTTTTTGTAACATCTGCTAGTGGACATTTGTAGCACTTTGAGGGCTATGTTGGAAAATGAAATATCTTCAAATAAAAACTATACAGAAGCATTCTCAAAAACTACTTTGTGATGTTTGCATTCAACTCACAGAGTTGAACATACGTTTTCATACAGCTGTTGTGAAACACTCTTTTTGAAGAACCTGCAAAGATATATTTGGACCACTGTGAAGCCTTCATTGGAAAGTAGAATATCTTCACATAAAAACTAGGCAGAAGCATTCTCAGAAACTTCTTTGTGATGTGTGCATTCAACTCACAGAGATGTACCTTACTTTTGATATTGCAGTTTTGAAGCACTGTTTTTGTAGACTCTGAAAGAGAAATTTGTAGGACTTTGAGGGTATGTTGGAAAAGGAAATATCTTCAAATAAAAACTAGAAAGAAGCATTCTCAGAATGTACTTTGTGATGTGTGCATTCAACTTACGGAGTTGATGATAACTTTTCATAGAGCAGTTTTGAAACACTCTTTTTGTAGAATATGCAAATGGATATTTAGTCCACTTTGAGGTCTTCATTAGAAACGGGAATATCTTCACATAAAAACTAGACAAACGCATTCTCAGAAACTTCTTTGTGAAGTGTGCATTCAACTCACAGTTCAACATAACTTTTCGTAGAGCACTTTTGAAACACTCTTTTTGTAGAATCTGCAAGGGGATATTTGGACCGTTTTGAGGCCTTCGTTGCAAAAGGGATTATCTTCACATAAAAACTAGACAGAAGCATTCTCAGAAACTTCTTTGTGCTGTGTGCATTGAACTCATGAAGTTTAACCTTCCTTTTGTTAGAGCAGTTTTGAAACCTTTGAATGTGCAAGTAAACATTTGGAGCGCCTTGAGGCCTTCGGTGGAAAAGGAAATATCTTCACATAAAAACTAGACAGAAGCATTCTCTGAAACTTCTCTGTGATCTGTGCATTCAACACTCAGAGTCGAACCTTCCTTTCAATAGGACAGTTTTGAAAAACTTTTTTTGTAGAATCTGCAAGTGGACATTTGGAGCGTTTTGAGGCCTTCGGTGGAAAAGGAAATATCTTCACTTAAAAACTAGAAAGAAGCACTCTCAGAGACTGCTTTGTGATGTGTGCATTCAGCTTACAGAGTTGAAACTTCCTTTTGATAGAGCAGTTTTGAAACACTCTTTTTGTAGAGTCCGCAAGTGGATATTTGGAGCGCGTTGCGGCCTATGGTAGAGATGGAAATATCTTCACATAAAAACTAGACAAAAGCATTCTCAGAAACTTCTTTGTGATGTGTGCATTCACCTGACAGAGTTGAACTTTCCTTTGGATAGAGTAGTTTTGAAACATTCCTTTTGTAGAATCTTCAAGTGTATATTTGGAGTGCTTTGAAGCATTCGTTGGAAACGGGAATATTTTCAAATAAAAACTTGACAGAAGCATTCTTAGAAACAACTTTGTGATGTGTGCATTCAACTCACAGAGTTGAAATTTTCTGCTGATAGCGCAGCTTTGAAACACTCTTTTTGTAGAATGTCAAAAAGGATGTTTGTAGCACTTTGAGGGCTATGGTGGAAAAGAAAATATATTAAAATTAAAAATAGACAGAAGCATTTTCAGAATCTTCTTTGTGATGTTTGCATTCTACTCATGGTGTTGAACATACCTTTTCATAGAGCAGTTGTGAAACACTGTTTTTGAAGAAACTGCAAGTGGATATTTGTACGATTTGAGGCCTTCATTGGAAACGGTAATGTCTTCACATAAAAACTAGACAGAAACATTCTCAGAAACTTCTTTGTGATGTGTGCATTCAACTCACATATTTGAACATTCCTTTTGATAGAGCAGTTTTGAAACACTCTTTTTGTAGAATCTGCAAGGGGATATACGGACTGTTGTGAGCCCTTCTTTGGAAACGTGAATAACTTCACATAAAAACTAGACTGAAGCTTTCTCAGAAACTTCTTTGTGACATGTGCATTCAACTCACAGAGTTGAAGCATTCTTATGATAGAGTAGTTTTGAAAACTCTCTTTGTAGAATCTGCAACTGGATATTTTGACTGCTTTGAGGCTTTCATTGGAAACGGGAATATCTTCACATAAATATTAGACAGAAGAATTCTTAGAAACTACTTTGTGATGTGTGCACTAATCTCAGAGTTGAACCTTCCTTTTGATAGAGCAGTTTTCTAACACTGTTTTTGTACAATCTGCAAGCGGATATTTGGAGCGCTGTGATGCCTATGATAGAAGAGAAAATAACTTTACATAAAAACTAGACAGAAGTATTATCAGAAACTTCTTTGTGAGGTGTGCATTCCACTCACAGAGTTGAACCTTTCCTTTGATAGAGCAGATTTGAAACCCTCTTTTTGTAGAATCTACAAATGGACATTTCTAGCACTTTGAGTGCTATGTTCTAGTTGGAAATATCTCTAAAAAAAACTGGACAGAAGCATTCACAGAAACTTTTTTGTGATGTGTGCATTCATCTCACAGAGTTGAAGATATCTTTTCATGGACCAGTTGTGAAACACTCTTTTGGAAGAACATGCAGGTTGATATTTGGACCAATTTGAGTCCTTCATTGGAAACGAGAATATCTTCACATGAAAACCAGATAGAATCATTCTCAGAAACTTCTTTGTGATGTGTGCATTCAACTCACAGAATTGAACATAACTTTTCATAGAGAAGATTTGAAACACTCTTTTTGTAGGATCTGTAAGTGGATATTCGGACCGCTTTGAGGTCTTTATTGGAAACGGGAATATCTTCACATAAAAACTAGACAGAAGCATTCTCAGAAACTTCTTTGTGATGTGTACATTCGACTCACAGAGTTCAACATTGCATTTCATAGAGCAGTTGTGAGACACTGTTTTTGTAGAATCTGTAAGTGGATGTTTGGACCGCTTAGAGGCCTTTGTTGGAAAGGGGAATATCTTCACATAAAAGTTAGACAGAAGCATTCTCAGAAACGTCTTTTTGATATGTGCATTCAACTCACAGGTGTGAACAAAAATTTTCATAGAGCAGTTTTGAATCAATCTTTTTTTAGAATCTGCAAGGGGATATTTGTACCATTTTGAGGCCTTTGTTGGAAACGGGAATATCTTCACATAAAAACTAGACAGAAGCATTCTCACAAACTTCTTTGTGATGTGTGCATTCAACTCACAGTATTGAACCTTCCTTATGATAGAGCAGTTTTGAAACACTTTTTTTGTAGAATCTGCAACTGAATATTTGGAGCGCTTTGAGGTCTTTAGTAGAATACAAAATATCTTCACATAAAAACCAGACAGAAGCATTACCAGAAATTTCTTTGTGATGTGTGTATTCAACTCACAGAGATGAATATTCTTTTGATAGAGCAGTTTTGAAGCACTCTTTTTGTAGATCTGCAAGTGGACATTTGTAGTGATTTGAGGGCTGTGGTGTAAAGGGAAATGTCTTCAAATATAAACTAGACAGAAGCATTCTCAGAAATTTCTTTGTGATGCTTGCATTCAACTCACAGAGTTGAACATACCTTTTCATAGAGCAGTTGTGAAACACTCTTTTTGAAGGACCTGCAAGTGGATATTTTGTCCACTTTGAGGTCTAGGTTGGAAATGATAGTATCTTCACATAAAACTAGACAGAAACATTCTCAGAAAATGCTTTGTGGTGTGTGCATTCAACTCACAGTGTTGAACACAACTTTTCCTAGAGCAGTTTTGAAACACTCTTTTTGTAGAATCTGCAAGTGGATAATTGGAGTGCTTTGAGGCCTTCGTTGGGAAAGGGTGTTTCTTCACATAAAAACTAGACAGAAGCATTCTCAGAAACTTCTTTGTGATGTGTACATTCAACTCAAAGAGTTGAACCTTCCTTTTGATAGAGCAGTTTTGAAAATCCCATTTGTAGAATGTGCAAGTGAGTATTTAGAGTGCTTTGAAGCCTTCATTGGAAACCGGAATATCTTCAAATAAAAATTATTCAGAAGCAGTTTAAGAAAATACTTTGTGATGTGTGCATTTAACTCACAGAGTTGAAACTTTCTTTTGATAGAGCAGTTTTGAAACACTATTTTGGTAGAATCTGCAAGTGTATATTTGGAGCGCTTTAAAGCCTTCATTGGAAACGGGAATATCTCCAAATAAAAACTAGTCAGAAGCCTTCTCAGAAACTGCTTTCTGATGTGTCCATTCAACTCATACAGTTGAACTTTTCTTTTAAGAGAGCAGTTTTGAAACACTCTTTTTGGAGTATCTGCAAGTGGACATTTGTAGCACTTTGAGGGTTATGGTGGAAAAGGAAATATCTTCAAATAAAAACTAGACAGAAGCATTTTCAGAAACTATTGTTGATGTTTGCATTCAACTCACAGAGTTGAACATACCTTTTCTTAGAACAGTTGTGAAACATTCTTTTTGAAGAATCTACAAGTGGATATTTGGACTGATTTGTGGCCTTCGTTGGAAACAGGAATATCTTCACATAAAAACTAGACAGAAACATTATCAGAAACTTCTTTGTGATGTGTGCATTCAACTCACAGATTTCAACCCTCCTTTTGATACAGTGGTTTTGAAATACTCTCTGTAGAACCTGCAAGTGGATATTTGCACCGTTTTGAAGCCTTCATTAGAAACGGGAAAATCTTCACTTAAAAATTAGACAGAAGGATTCTCAGAAACTTCCTTCTCATGTGTGCCTTCTACTCACAGAGTTGAACTTTCCTTTTTATACAGCAGTTTTGAAACCCTTTTTTTGTAGAATCTGCAAGTGGACATTTGGAGCACTTTGAGGGATTCGGTGGAAAAGAAAATACCTTCCTATAAAAACTAGATAGAAGCATTCTCAGAAACTTCTTTGTGATGAGTGCATTCAAATCACAGAGTTGAACATTCATTTTGATAGAGCAGTTTTTAAACACTCTTTTTGTAGAATCTCAAAGTGGATATTTGTAGCACTTTGAAGTCTTCATTGGAAACGGAAATATCTTCAAATAAAAACTAGACAGAAACATTCTCAGAAACTACTTTGTAATGTGTGGAATCAACTCACAGCGTTTAACCTTTCTTTTGATATAGCAGTTTTAAAACACTCTTTTTGTAGAATCTGCAAGTGGATATTTGGACCGCTTTGAGGGCTATGGTGGAAAAGGAAATAATTTCAAATAAAAACTAGACAGAAGCATTCTCAGAAATTTCTTTGTGATTTGTGCATTCAACTCACAAGGTTGAACATAACTTTTCCTAGAGCAGTTTTGAAACACTCTTTTTGTAGAATCTGCAAGTGGATATTTGGACCTCTTTAAGGCCTTCATGGAAAAGAGAATATATTCACATAAAAACTAGACAGAAGCATTCTCAGAAACTTCTTTGTGATGTGTATATTCAACTCACAGAATTGAACCTTCCTTTTGAGAGAGCAGTTTTGATTCACTCTTTTTAAAGAATCTGCAAGGGGATATTTGACCGATTTGAGGCCTTCGTTGGAAATGGAAATATCTTCACATAAAAACTATACAGAAGCATTCTCAGAAACTCTTTTGTGATGTGTGCATTGAACTCACAGATTTGAATATAACTTTTCATAGAGCAGTTGTGAAACATTCTTTTTGTAGAATCTGCAGGTGGAAATTTGGACTGCTTTGACTCCATCGTTGGAAACAGGAATATCTTCACATGAAAACTAGACAGAAGCATTCTCAGAAGCTTCTTTGTGATGTGTGCATTCAACTCACAGACTTAAACTTTCCATTTGATAGACTAGTTTTGAAACACTCTTTTTGTAGAATATGCAGGTGAATATTTGGAGAGCTTTGAGGCCTATGATTGGAAAGGGAATATCTTCACAATAAAACTAGACAGAAGCGTTCTCAGAAACTTCCTTGTGACGTGGGCATTCAACTCACAGAGCTGAACCTTCATTTTGATAGAGCAGTTTTGAAACACTATTTTTGTGGAATCTGCAAGTGGATATTTGGAGTGCTTTGAAGCCTTCGTTGGAAACGGGAATATCTTCAAATAAAAATTAGACAGAAGCATTCTCAAAAAGTACTTTGTGATGTGTACATTCAACTTACAGAATTGAGACTTCCTTTTGATAGAGAAGTTTTGAAACACTCTTTTTGTAGAATCTGCAATTGGATTTTTGGATCGCTTTGAGACCTATGGTAGAAAAGGAAATACCTTCACGTAAAACCTAGACAGAAGAATTCTCAGAAACTTCTTTGGGATGTGTGCATTTAATTCACAGAGTTGAAACTTCCTTTTGGCAGTTTTGAAACACTCTTTTGATAGAATCTGCAAATAGACATTTGTAGTGCTTTGAGGGCTGTGGTGGAAAGGGAAATATCTTCAAATATAAACTAGACAGAAGCATTCTCAGAAACTTCTTTGTGATGTTTGCATTCAACTCAAAAATTGAACATACCTTTTCTTAGAGCAGTTGTGAAACACTCTTTTTGAAGAACGTACAAGTGGATATTTGGACCGATTTGGGGCCTAGATTGGAAACGGAAATATCTTCACATAAAACTAGACAGAAACATTCTCAGAAAAGTGTTTGTGATGTTTGCATTCAACTCACGGAGTTGGACACAACTTTTCCTAGAGTAGTTTTCAAACACTCTTTTTGTAGAATCCGCAAGTGGATATTTGGACCGCTTTGAGACCTTGATTGGAAGCGGGAGTTTCCTCACGTTAAAACTACACAGAAGCATTCTTAGGAACTTCTTTGTGATGTGTGCATTCAACTCACAATTGAACCTTCCTTTTGATAGAGCAGTTTTGAAAACCCCATTTGTAGATCTTGCAAGTGGATATTTGGAGTGCTTTGAAGACTTTTTGGAAAAGGGAATATCTTCACATGAAAACTTGACAGAAGCATTCTCAGAAACGTCTTTGGGATGTGTGCATTTAACTCACAGAGTTGAACCTTCTTTTAGATAGAGCAGTTTTGAAACACTTTTTTTGTAGTATCTGCATGTGGACATTGGGAACGCTTCGAGGCTTTGGTGGAAAAGAAACATCTTCACACAAAAAGTAGACAGAAGCATTCTCAGAAATTTCTTTATGATGTGTGCATTCAACTCACAGAATTGAACCTTACTTTTGATAGAGCAGTTTTAAACCACACTTTTTGTAGAATCTGCAAGTGGACATTTTGAGTGCTTTGAGGCCTTCGGTGGAACAGAAAGTATCTTCAGATGAAAACTAGACAAAGCATTCTCAGAAACTTCTTTATGATGTGTGCATTCAATTCACAGAGTTGAAACTTCCTTTTGCTAGAGCAGGTTTGTAAAACTCTGTTTGTAGAATCTCCAAGTGGATATTTGGAGCACTTAGAAGCCCTCTTTGGAAACGGTAATATCTTCAAATATAAACTACACAGAAGCATCCTCAGAAACTACATTGTGATGTGTGCGTTCATCTTACAGAGTTGAAACTTCCTTTTGATACAGCAGTTATGAAACACTCTTTTTGTAGGATCTGCAAAGTGATGTTTGCACCATTTTTATGCCTTCATTGGAAACGCATATATCTTCACATAAAAACTAGACAGAAACATTCTCAGAAACTACTTTCTGATATGTGCATTCAAATTACGTATTTAAACCTTCCTTTTGATAGAGCAGTTTTGAACCACTCTTTTTGTAGAATCTTAAAGGGGATAAGTGGATTGATTTGAGGCCTTCATTGGCAACGGGAATATCTTCACATAAAAACTAGAGAGAAGCATTCTCAGAAACTGCTTTGTGATGTGTGCATTCTACTCACAGAGTTGAACTTTCGTTTTGATAGAGAAGTTTTGGAACACTTTTATTGTAGAATCTGCAAGTGGACATTTGGAGCTCTTTGAAGCCTTCGGTGGAAAAGGAAATATCTTCACATAATAACTAGACAGAAGAATTCTCAGAAACTTCTTCGTGATGTGTGCATTCAACTCACAGATTTGAACCTTCCTTTTGATAGGGCAGTTTTGAAACATGCTTTTTGTAGGATCTGCAAGGAGATATTTGGAGCGCTTATATGCCTCTGTAGATCACGGGAATATCTTCAAACAAAAACTAGACTGAAGTATTCTCACAAACTACTTTGTGATGTGTACATTCAACTCACAGAGTTGAACCTTTCTTTTGATACAGCAGTTTTGAAACACCGTTTTTGCAGAATCTGCATGTGGACATTTATAGCACTTTGAGGGCTATGGTGAGAAAGTAAATATCATCAAATAAAAAACGGGACAGCAGCATTCTGAGAAACTTCTTTGTGATGTGTGCATTTAACTGACAGAGTTGAACTTTCCTTTTCATAGAGCATTTGTGACACACTCTTCTCGAAGGAACCCCAAGGGTATATTTGGATGGATTTGAAGCAAAATTCTGTTTTGAATTCTGTTTTGAAACAGAATTTTTGTAGAATCTGCAAGTGGATATTGAAACGGGAATATCTTCACATAAAAACTAGACAGAAGCATTCTCAGAAACTTCTTTTTGATATGCACATTCAACTCACAGAATTGAACATTCCCTTACATAGAGCTGTTTTGAAACAGTTTTTTGTAGAATCTGCAAGTGGATATTTGGAACGCTTTGAGGCCTGTGGTGGAAAAGAAAGTATCTTCAGATAAAAAGTAGACTGAAGCATTAACAGAAACTTCTTTGTGATGGGTGCATTCAACTCACAGATTTGAACCTTCCTTTTGGTAGAGCAGTTTTGAAACACTCTTTTTGTAGAATCTGCAAGTGGACATTTGGAGCACTTTGAGGCCTTTGGTGGAAAAGGAAATATCTTCACGTTAAAACAAGACAGAACCATTCTCAGAAACTTCTTTGTGTATGATGTGTGCATTCAACTCACTTATTTGAACCTTGCTTTTGTTAGAGAAGTTTTGAAACCATCTTTTTGCTGTATCTGCTAGTGAATGTTTAGAACACTTTGAGTCCTTCGGTGGAAACGGGAATATCTTCACATAAAAACTAGACAGAAGCTTTCTCACAAACTTCTTTGTGATGTTTGCATTCAACTCACAGAGTTGAACGTGCCTTCTCATAGAGCAGTTTTGAAACACTCTTTGGTAGAATTTCCAAGTGGATATTTTTACCACTTTGAGGCCTTCATTGGAAACGGGGATAACTTCACATAAAAACAACACAGAAGGATTCTCAGAAACTTCTTTGTGATGTGTGCATTCAACTGACAGATTTCAACCTTCTTTTTGATAGAGCAGTTTTGAAAAACTCTTTTATTATCTGCAATTTCAAATTTTTCGCGCTTTGGGGGATATGATGGAAAAGGATATATTTTCATATGAAAACTAGGCAGGAGCATTCTCAGAAACTTCATGTGATGTTTGCATTCAACTCACAGAGTTGTACATACCTTTTCATAGAGCAGTTGTGAAACACTTTTTCTGTAGAATCTGAAACTGGATATTTGGACCGCTTTGATGCCTTCATTGGAATCGGGAATATCTTCACATAAAAACTAAACAGAAGCATTCTCAGAAACTTATTTGTGATGTGTGCATTCAACTCACAGAGTTGAATCTTCCTCTTCATAGAGCAGTTTTGAAACATTCTTTTTGTAGAATCTGCAATTGAATATTTTGAGTGCTTTGAAGCCTGTGTTGGAAACGGGAATATCTTCACATAAAAAATAGACAGAAGCATTCTGAGAAACTGCTTTGTGAGGCGTGCATTCACGTCACAGGGTTGAACCTATCCTTTGATTGGGTAGATTTGAATCTCTCTTTTTGCAGAATCTGTAAGTGGATATTTGGAACACTTTGCGGCCTATGGTGGAAAAGGAAACATCTTCAAATAAAAACTGCACAGAAACATTCTGAGAAACTTCTTTGTGATGTGTGCAGTCATCTCACAGGGTTTAACGTATCTTATGATGGAGCAGTTTCAAAAAACTCTTTGTAAAGAATTTACAAGTGGATATTTGGAGCGCTGTGAGGCCTACTGTGGAAAAGTAAATATCTTCAGATAAAAACCACACAGAAGCATTCTCAGAAACTCCTTTGGGATGTGTGCATTCATCTCACACAGTTGAACCTGTCTTATGATTGAGCAGTTTTGAAATTCTCTTTTTCTAGAATCTGCAAGTGGATATTTGGAGTGCTTTTTGCCCTATGGTGGAAAAGGAAATATCTTCAAATAAAAACTACACAGAAACTTTCTCAAAATCTTCTCTGTGATGTGTGCATTCAACTCACAGTGTTGAATCCATCTTTTGACTGAGCAATTTTGAATCTCTCTTTTTGTAGAATCTGCAAGTGGATATTGGGAGTGTTGTCAGGCCTAATGTGGAAAATCAAATATGTTCACATAAAAACTACACAGAAGCGTTTCGAGAAACTTCATTGTGATGTGTGCATTCAACTCAGAGCTGAACCTATCTTTAGATTGAGCAGTTTTGAATCTCTCTTTTTACAGAATGTGCAAATGGATATTTGGAACACCTTTTGGCCTATTGTTTGTGGAAAATATCTTCAAATAAGAACTACACAGAAACATTTTGAGAAACTTCTTTGTGATGTGTGCATTCATCTCACAGAGTTGAACCTAGCTTTTGATTGAGCTGTTTTGAATCCTTTTTTTTTTTTTGCAGAATCTACAGGTGGATATTTTGAGCCATTTGTGGCCTACTGTGGAAAAGCAAACCTCTTCACATAAAAATTACACAAAATCATTCGGAGAAACATCTTCATGATGTGTGTATTCAACTCATAGGGTTGAACCTATCTTTTGATTGTGCAGTTTTGAATCTCTCTTTTTGCAGGATCTGCATGTGAATATTTGGAGCCCTTTGCAGCCTATGGTGGAAAAGGAAATATCTTCAGATAAACACAACACAGAAATATTCTCAGAACTTCTCTTTGATGTGTGGATTCATCTCACAGAGTTGAAACTTTCTTTTGATTGAGCAGTTTTGATACAGTCTCTTGGTAGAATCTGCATGTGGATATTTGGAGCCCTTCGTGGCCTACTGTTGAAAAGGAAATATCATCACACAAAAACTACACATAAGCATTCTGAGAAACATTTTTGTGATGTGTGCACTCATCTCACAAGGTTGAATCTATTTTATGATTGAGCAGTTTTTAAACACTCTTTTTGTAGAATCTGAAAGTGGATAATTGGCTACCTTTAAGGCCTATTGTGGAAAAGGAGGTATCGTCAAATAAAAACTACTCAGAAGCTTTCTGAGAAACTTCTTTGTGATGTGTATTCATCTCACAGGGTTGAGCCTATCTTATGATTGAGCAGTTTTGAAACACTCTTTCTGTAGAATCTGCAAGTGGATATTTGCAGCACTTTGAGGCCTGCCGTGGAAAAGCAAATATCTTCAGATTAAAAATACACAGAAGCATTCTGAGAAACTTCTTTGTAATGTGTTCATTCATCTCACAGAGTTGAACCTTTCTTTTGATGGAGCAGTTTTGAAACACTGTATTTTTAGAATCTGCAAGTTCAAATTTGGAGCCCTTTGAGACCTACTGTGGAAAAGGAAATACCATCATAAAAACTACACTGAAGGATCCTGAGAAACTTCTTTGTGATGTGTGCATTCATCCAACAGAGTTGAATCTTTCTTTTGATTGACTAGTTTTGAAATGCTCTTTTTGTAGAATCTGGAAGTGGATAATTGGAGCCCTTTGAGGCCTACCATGGAAAAGCAAATATCTTCAGTTAAAAACTACACAGAAGCATTCTGACAAATTCTTTGTGATGTGTGCATTCATCTCACAGAGTTGAATCTTTCTTTTGATTGAACAGTTTTGAAACACTCTTTTTGTAGAATCTGCAAGTTGATAATTGGAGCCCTTTGAGACCTACTGTGGAAAAGGAAATATCTTCATATAAAAACTACTCAGAAGCATTCTGAGAAACTTCTTCATGATATGTGCATTCAACTCTCAGAGTTGAAACTATCTTTGATTGAGCAGTTTAGCCTCTCTCTTTTTGTAGAATCTGCAAGTGGATATTTGGAGCCGTTTGCACCCTACAGTGGAAAAGGAAATATATTCAAATAAAAACTATACAGAAGCATTCTCAGAAACTTCTTCATGATATGTGCATTCAACTCACAGAGTTGAACCTGTCTTTTGATTGAGAAGTTTTGAATCTTTCTTTTTCTAGAATCTGCAAGTGGATATTTGGAGCGCTGTGAGGCCTCCTGTGGAAAATCAAATATGTTGACATAGAAACTACTCAGAAGCATTCTGAGAAACTTCTTTGTGATGTGTGTATTCAACTCACAGACTTGAACCTTTCTTTTGATTGAGCAGTTTCGAATCTCTCTTTTTGCAGTATCTGCAACTGGATGTTTGCAGAGCTTTGAGGGCTATTGAGGAAAAGGAAATATGTTTAGATAAAAACTACACAGAAGCATTCTGAGAAACTTCTTTGTGAGGTGTGCATTCAACTCACATGGTCAAACTTATCTTCTCATTGAGAGGTTTTGAATCTCTTTTTTTGTAGAATCTGCAAGTGGATATTTGGAGCCCTTTGTGCCCTACAGTGGAAAAGGAAATATCTCCAAATAAAAACTAAACAGAAGCATTTAGAGATACTTCTTTTTGATGTAAGCATTCAACTCACGAATGGGCCTAATGTGGTAAAACAAATATCTTCATCTAAAAACTACACAGAAGTATTCTGATAATCTCCTTTGGGATGTGTGCATTCAAATCACAAAGTTGAAACTATCTTTTGATTGAGCAGTTTTGAATCTCTCTTTTTGCAGAATCTGAGAGTAGATATTTGGAGCACATTGAGGCCTACCGTGGAAAAGCAAATATTTTCAGTTAGAAACCACATGGAAGCATTCTGACAAATTCCTTTGTGATGTGTGCATTCATCTCACACAGTTGAATGTATCTTTTGATTGAGCAGTTTTTAAACACTCTTTTTGTAGAATCTGCAAGTTGATAATTGGAGCCCCTTGAGGGCTATTGTGGAAAAGGAAATATCACATAAAAACTACTCAGAAGCATTCTGAGAAACTACTTTGTGATATGTGCATTCAACTCACAGAGTTGAAACTATCTTTTCATTGATCAGATTAGCATCTCTCTTTTTGCAGGATCTGCAATTGGATATTAGGAGACCTTTGTAGCCTGTGGTGGAAAAGGGAATATATTCCAATAAAAACTACACAGAAACATTCTGAGAAACTTCATTTTTATGTGTGGATTCATCTCACAGGGTTGAACCTATCATGATTGAGCAGTTTTGATACACTGTTTTTGTAGAATCTGCAAGTTTATATTTGGAGCACTTTGAGGCCTACCATGGAAAAGCAAATATCTTCAGTTAAAAACTACACAGAAGCATTCCGACAAATTTCTTCATGATGTGTGCATTCATCTCACAGAGTTGAATCTTTCTTTTGGTTGATCAATTTTGAAACACTCTTTTTGTAGAATCTGCAATTTGATAATTGGAGGCCTTTGATGCCTATTGTGGAAAAGGAAATACCTTCACATAAAAACTACTCAGAAGCATTCTGAGAAACTTCTTTGTGAGGTGTGCATTCAATTCACAGAGTTGACCTATCTTTTGATTGAGCCGTTTTGAATCTCTCTTTTTGTATAATATGCAAGTGTATATTTGGAGCCCTTTGCATAATATGGTGGAAAAGGAAATATTTTCAAATAAAACCTACACAGAAGCATTCAGAGAAACTTCTTTATGATGTGTGCATTCAACTCTCAGAGTTGAACCCATCTTTTGATTGAGCAGTTTTGAATCTCTCTTTTTGTAGAATCTGCAAGAGGATATTTGGAACAAATTGTGGCCCATGGTGGAAGAGGAAATAACTTCATATAAAAAATAAACAGAAACATTCTGAGAAACTTATTTGTGATGTGTGCATTCATCTTATAGGGTTGAAACTATCTTATGATTGAGCAGTTTTGAAACACTCTTTTTGTAGAATCTGGAAGTGGATATTTTCTTCACTTTGAGGTCTACCGTGGAAAAGCAAATATCTTCAGAAGAAAACTACACAGAAGCATTCTGAGAAACTTCTTTGTGATGTGTGCATTCATCTCACAGAGTTGAACTTTTCTTTTGATTGAGCAGTTTTGAAACACTTTCTTTGTAAAATCTGCAAGGCGATATTTGGATCACTTTGAGGCCTATGTTGGAAAAGGAAATATCTTCACATAAAAACTACATAGAAGCAATCTGAGAAACTTCTTTGTGACGTGTGCATTCATCTCACAGAGTTGAACATTCCTTTTGATTCAGTAGTTTTGAAACACTCTTTTTGTAGGATCTGCAAGTGGATAATTGGAGCCCTTTGTGCCTTATTGTGGAAAAGGTAATATCTTCAAATGAAAACTACACAGAAGCATTCTCAGAAACTTCTTCATGATGTGTGCATTCAACTCACAGAATTGAACCTATGTTTTGTTTGAGCAGTTTCGAATCTCACTTTTTGTAGAATCTTCAAGTGGATATTTGGAGCCCTTTGTGCTCTATGGTTGAAAAGGAAACATCTTCAAATAAAAACTACACAGAAGCATTCTCAGAAACTTTTTCATGATGTGTGCATTCAACTCATAGAACTAAACCTTTTTTTTGTTTGAGCAGTTTAGAAACTCTCTTTTTGTAGAATCTGCAAGTGGATAATTAGAGCCATTTGAGGTATTTTGTGGAAAAGGAAATATCTTCACATAAAAACTACGCAGAAAAATTCTGAGAAACTTCTTTCTGAGGTGTACATTCAACTAACGGTTGAAACTATCTTTTGATTGAGCAGTTTAGAAACTCTCTTCTTGTAGAATCTACAGGTAGATATTTGGAGCCCTTTTTGCCCTATTGTGGAGAAGGAAATATCTTCCAATGAAAACTACAAAGAAGCATTCTCAGAAACTTCTTCTTGATGTGTGAACTCAACTCAAAGAGTTGAACAAATCTTTTGTTTGAGTAGTTTTGAATCTCTCATTTTGTAGAATCTGCAATTGGATATTTGGAACGCTGTGAGGCCTACTGTGGAAAATCATTTATCTTAACATAAAAACTACACAGAAGCATTCTGACAAATATTTTTGTGATGTGTGCATTCATGTCACAGATGTGAAACTTTCTTTTGATTGAGCAGTTTTGAAACACTCTTTTTGTAGAATCTACAAGTGGATAATTGGAGCCCTTTGAGGCCTATTGTGGAAAAGGAAATATTTTCACATAAAAACTACTCAGCAGCACTCTGAGAAACTTCTTTGTGATGTGTGCATTCAACTCACAGGGTTCAACCTATCTTTTGATTGAGCAGTTTAGAATCTCCCTTTTTGTAGGTTTTGCAAGGGGTTATTTGGAGCCCTTTGTGCCCTATGTTGGAAAAGGAAATATCTTCCAATAAAAACTACACAGAAGCATTCAGAGAAACTTCTTTGTGATATATTCATTCAACTCACCAAGTTGAACCTGTCTTTTGATTGAGTAGATTTGAATCTCTCTTTTTGCAGAATCTGCAAGTGGATATTTGGAGCCCTTTGATGCCTACTGTGGAAAAATATGTATCTTCACATAAAAAGTACACAGAAGCATTCTGAGAAACTTCTTTGGGATGTTTGCATTCAACTCACAGAGTTGAACCTATCTTTTGATTCAGCAGTTTTGAATCTCTCTTTTTGCAGAATCTGCAAGTGGATGTTTAGAGAGATTTGAGACCTATTGTGGAAAAGGAAATATCTTCACATAAAAACTACACAGTGGCATTCTGAGAAACTACTTTGTGAGGTGTGCATTCAGCTCACAGAGTTGAACTTATATTCTCATTGAGCAGTTTTGAATCTCTATTTTAGTAGAATCTGCAATTGGATATTTTGATCCCTTTGTGCCCTATGGTGGAAAAGGAAATATCTTCAAATAAAACTACACAGAAGCATTCTGAGAAACTTCTTTGTGATGTATGTATTCAACTCACAGAGTTGAACCTATCTTTTGATTGAAGAGTTTTGAATCTCTCTTGTTGCAGAATCTGCAGGTGGATATTTGGAGCCCTTTGAGACCTACTGTGGGAAAGCAAATATCTTCACATTAAAACTACCCAGAAACATTCTGAGAAACTTTTTTGGGATGCGTGCTTTCAATTCACAGAGTTGAACCTATCTTTTGATTGAGCAGTTTTGAATCTCTCTTTTTGCAGAATCTGCAAGTGGATATTTGGAGCCCTTTGCGGCCTGTGTTGGAAAAGGAAATATCTTCAAATAAAAACTACACAGAAACATTCTGAGAAACTTCTTAGTGATGTGTGCATTCCTCTCACAGGGTTGAACTTATCTTCTGATTAAGCAGTTTTGAAACACTCTTTTTGTAGAATTTGTAAGTGGATATTAGAGCGCTTTCTGGCCTACCGTGAAAAAGCAAATATCTTCAGAAAAAAACAACACAGAAGCATTCTGAGAAACTTCTTTGTGAAGTGTGCATTGATCTCACAAAGTTAAAATTTTCTTTTGATTGAGCACTTTTGAAACACTCTTTTTGTAGAACCTGCAAGAGGATATTTGGAGCCCTTTGAGGCCTACTGAGGAAAAGGAAATATCTTCACTAAAAAACTACACAGAGGCATTCTGAGAAACTTCTTTGTGATGTGTGCATTCATCTCACCGAGATGAACCTTTCTGTTGATTGAGCAGCTTTGAAAAACTCTTTTTGTAGAATCTGCAAGTGGATAATTGGAGCCCTTTGAGGCCTATTTTGGAAAAGAAGGTATCTTCACGTAAAAACTACTAAGAAGCATTCTGAGAAACTTCTTTGTGATGTGTGCATTCAAATTACAGAGTTGAACCTATCTTTTGATTGAGCAGTTTAGAATCTCTCTTTTGTAGAATTTGCTAGTGGATATTTGGAACCATTTGTGCCCTCTGGTGGAAAAGGAAATATCTTCAAATAAAACCTACACAGAAACATTCTGAGAAACTACTTCCTGATATGTGCGTTCATCTCACAGGGTTGAACCTACCTTATGATTGAGCAGTTTTGAAACACTCTTTTTGTAGAATCTGCAAGTGGATATTTGCAGCACTTTGAGGCCTACTGTTGAAAAGCAAATATCTTCAGATAAAAATTACACAGAAGCATTCTGAGAATCTTCTTTGGGATGTTTGCATTCATCTCACAGTGTTGAAACTTTATTTTGGTTGAGCAGTTGTGAATCACTCTTTTTATAGAATCTGCAAGTGGATATTTGGAGCTCTTTGAGACCTATTGTGGAAAAGGAAATATCTTCAAAGAAAAACTAAACAGAAGCATTCAGAGAAACTTCTTTGTGATGAGTGCATTCATCACACTGAGTTGAACTTTTCTTTAAATAGAGCAGTTTTGAAACAATCTTTTCACAGAATCTGGAAGTGGGTAATTGGAGGGCTTTGAGGCCTATTTTGGAGAAGGAGATATCTTCAAATAAAAACTACACAAAAGCATTCAGAGAAACTCCTTTGTGGTGAGTGCATTCATCACACAATGTTGAACCTTTCTTTGAATAGAGCAGTGTTGAAACACTCTTTTCATAGAATCTGGAAGTGGATATATGGAGCTCTTTGAGGCCTACTGTGGAAAATCAAATATGTTCACATAAACACTACACAGAAGCCTTCTGAGAAACTTCTTTGTGATGTGTACATTCAACTCACAGTGTTGAACACAACTTTTGTTTGAGCGGATTAGAATCTGCATTTACGGAAAATGCAAGTGGATATTTGGAGAGGATTGAGGCCTGTTGTGGAAAAGGAAATACACTGACATAAAAACTACACAGAAGCCCTCTGAGGAACTTGTTTGTGAGGTGTGCCTTCAACTCACAGTGGTGAACCTATCTTTTGATTGAGGAGTTTACAATTACTTTTTGTAAAATCTGCAAGTGGATATGTGAAGTCCTATGCACCCTGTGGTGGTAAAGGAAATATCTTCAAAGCAAAACTGTACAGAAGCATTCTCGGTAGCTACTTCATGATGTGTGCATTCAACTCACAGTGTTGAACCTATAGTTTGATTGAGCAGTTTTGAATCTCTCTTTTTGTAGAATCTGCAAGTGGATATTTGGAGCCCTTTGCAGCCTTGGGTAGAAAAGCAATTATCTTCAGATAAATGCTACACAGAAGCATTCTGAGAAACTTCTTTGGGATGTGTTCCTTTATCTCACAGAGTTGAAACTTTCTTTTGATTGAGCAGTTTTGAACACTCTTTTTGTTTAATCTGCAAGTGGATATTTGGAGCGATTTGAGGCCTATTGTGGAAAACGAAATATCTTCACATAAAAGCTCAGATGTATTCTGAGAAACTACTTTGAGATATGTGCATTCAACTCACAGAGTTGAAGCTATCTGTTGTTTGAGCCATATAGAATCTCTCTTTTTGTAGAATCTGAAAGTGGATATTTGGAGCCCTTTGGGCCCTATGGTGGAAAATGAAATATCTTCAAATAAAAACTACACAGAAGCATTCTCAGAAACTTCTTCATGATGTGTGCATTCAACACACAGAATTGAATCTATCTTTTGATTGAGAAATTTTAATCTCTCTTTTGCAGAATCTGCAAGTGGATATTTCAAGCGCTTCGAGGCCTACTGTGGAAAATCAAATATCTTCACATAAAAAGTACTCAGAAGAACTCTGAGAAACTTCTTTGTGATTTGCGCACTCAACTCAAGAAGTTGAACCTATCTTTTGATTGAGCAGTTTTGAGACACTCTTTTTGTAGAATCTGCAAGTCGATATTTGGAGCGATTTGAGGCCTATTGTGGAAGAAGAAATATCTTCACAAAAAACTACACAGAAGCCTTCTGAGAAATTTCTTTGTGATGTGTACATTCAACTCACAGTGGTGAACCTATCTTTTGATTGAGGAGTTTACAATTACTTTTTGTAGAATCTGCAAGTGGATATGTGGAGCCCTTTGTGCCCTGTGGTGGTAAAGGAAATATCTTCAAATCAAAACGACACAGAAGCATTCACGGAAGCTACTTCATGATGTGTGCATTCAACTCAAAGTGTTGAACTTATGGTTTGATTGAGCAGTTTTGAATCTCTCTTTTTGTAGAATCTGCAAGTGGATATTTGGAGCCCTTTGCGGCCTTGGGTGGAAAAGGAAATATCTTCAAATAAAAACTACACAGAAGCATTCTGAGAAACTTCTTTGTGATATGTGCATTCATCTCACAGTGTTGAACCTATCTTATGATTGAGCAGTTTCAAAACAATCTTTTTCGGAATCTACAACTGGATATTTGGAGCGCTTTGAGCCCTAATGTGGAAAAGCAAATATCTTCAGATAAATGCTACACAGAAGCATTCTGAGAAACTTCTTTGTAATGTGTGCATTCATCTCACAGAGTTGAAACTTTCTTTTGATTGAGTAGTTTTGAAGCACTCTTTTTGTTTAATCTACAAGTGAATATTTGGAGCGATTTGAGGCCTATTGTGGAAAAGGAAATATCTTCACATAAAAACTACTCAGAAGCATTCTGAGAAACTTCTTTGTGATGTGTACATTCAACTCACAGAGTTGAACGTATCTTTTGATTGAATAATTTAGAATCTCTCTTTTTGTAGAATCTGCAACGTGGATATTTGGATCCCTTTGCGCCCTATGATGAAAAAGGAAATAACTTCAAATAAAAAATATACAGAAGAATTCTGAGAAACTTTCCTGTGATGTGTGCATAAAACTCACAGAGTTGAACCTATCTTTTGGTTCAGCAGTTTGAATCTCTCCTTTGTAGAATCTGCAATTGGATATTTGGAGAATTTTGCAGCCTATGGTCGAAAAGGAAATATCTTCAAATAAAAACTACACAGAAGCATTCTGAGAAACTTCTTTGTGATGTGTCCATTCATCTCACAGGGTTGAACCTACCTTATGATTGAGCAGTTTCAAAGCACTCTTTTCTTAGAATCTGCAAGTGGATATTTGGAGCACTTTGAGGCGAATCATGGAAAAGCAAATATTTTCAGATAAATGCTACACAGAAGCATTCTGAGAAACTTCTTTGTGATGTGTGCATTCACCTCACATTGTTGAAACTTTCTTTTGATTGAGCAGTTTAGAATCTCTTTTTTTGTAGAATCTTCAAGTGGTTACTTTGAGCCCTTTGCACCCTGTGGTGGAAAAGGAAACATCTTCAAATAAAAACTACTGAGAAGCATTCAGAGAAACTTCTTCATGATGAGTACATTCATCACACAGTGTTGAACCTTTCTTTGGATTGAGCAGTTTTGAAACACTCTTTTTCCAAAATCAGCAAGTGGATATTTGGAGAACTTTGAGGCCTATTGTGGAAAAGGAAATATCTTCAAATAAAAACTACACAAAAGCATTCCTTAGAAACTTCTTTGTCATGTGTGCATTCATCTCACAGGGTTGAACCTATCTTATGATTGAGGAGTTTTGAAACATTCTTTTTGTAGAATCTGCAAGTGGATATTTCAAGCGCTTTGAGGCCTACTGTGGAAAGGCAAAAATCTTCAGATAAAAGCTACACAGAAGCATTATTAGAAATGTCTTTGTGATATGTCCATTCATCTCACAGTGTTGAACCTTTCTTTTGTTTGAGCAGTTGTGAAACACTCTTTTTGTAGAACTGTAAGTGGATATTTGGAATGATTTTAGGCATATTGTGGAAAAGGAAATATCTTCACATAAAACTACACAGAAGCATTCTGAGAAACTTCTTTGTGATGTGTGCATTCAACTCACAGTGTTGAGCCTATCTTTTCATTGAGCAGTATAGAGTCTCCTTTTTTGCAGAATCTGTTAGTGGATATTTGGAGCGCTTTGAGGCCTACTGTGGAAAATGAAATATCTTCACGTAAAAACTACACAGAAGCATTCTGTGAAACTTCATTGTGATGTGTGCATTCAACTCACTGAGTTGAACCTATCTTTTGATTGAGCAGTGTTGAATCTCTCTTTTTGCAGAATCTGCAAGTGGATATTTAGAACCCTTTGAGACCTACTGTGAAAATGCAAATATCTTCACATAAAAACTACAAAGAAGCATTCTGACAATCTTCTTTGTGATGTGTGCATTCAACCCATAGAGTTGAACTTATCTTTTGAATGAGCAGTTTTTAATCTCTCTTTTCGCAGAATCTGCAAGTGGATATTTTGATCTCTTTGCGGCCTATGGTGGAAAAAGAAATATGTTCACATAAAAACTACACAGAGGCATTCTGATAAATTTCTTTGTGATGTGAATTCGTCACTCACAGTTGAACCCTTATTTTGAATGAGCAGTTTGGAAACACTCCTTTAGCAGAATCTGTAAGTGGATATTGGGAGCGCTTTGAGGCCTATGGTGGAAAAGGAAGTATCTTCAAATACAAACTATACAGAAGCATTCTGAGAAACTACATTGTGACGTGTCCATTCAACTCACAGGATCAAACCTATCTTTTGATAGAGCAGTTTTGAAACACTCTTTATGTAGGATGTGGAAGTGGATATTTGCAGCATTTTGAGGTCTATGGTGGAAAAGGAAATATCTTCCCATAAAAACTACATGGAAGCATTCTCAGAAAAATCTTAGTGATGTGTGCATTCAACTCACAGAGTTCAACCTATCTTTTGATAGATCTGTTTTGAAAGTCTCTTTTTGTAGAATCTGCAAGTGGATATTTGGAGCCATTTGTGGCCTATGGTAGAAAAGGACATACCTTCACAGAAAAACTACACAGAAATATTCTGAGGAACTTCTATTTGATGTGTCAATTGAGCTCAGAGAGTTGTACCTATCTTTTGATAGAGCAGTTTTGAAAGTATCTTTTTAAATAATCTGCAAGTGGATATTTGCAGCCTTTTGCAGCCTATGGTGGAAAAGGAAATATCTTCCAATAAAAGATAAACAGAAGCATTATGAAAAAATTCATTGTGTTGTGTGCATTCATCTCACAGAGTTGAGGATTTCGTTTGATTGAGCACTTTTGAATTTCTCTTTTTGCAGAATCTGCAAGTGGATATTTGGAGCCCTTTGCGGCCTGTGGTGAAAAAGGAAATATCTTCACATAAAAACTACACAGAAACTTTTGCAGAAACTTCTTTGTGATGTGTGCATTAGTCTCACACAGTTAAAACCTTCTTTTGATAGAACAGTTTTGAAACTTTCTTTTTGTATAATCTGCCGGTGGACATTTGGAGCGGTTTGAGGCCTATGTTGGAAAAGGAAATAACTTCACATAAAAACTAGACAGAAGAATTATGAGAAACTTCCTTGTGATGCAAGCGTTCATCTCACAGATTTGAACCTTCCTTTTTATTGAGCCGTTTGGAAACACTCTATTTGTAGAATCTGCAAGTGGATATTTGGAGCACTTTGAGGCCTATGGTAGGAAAGGAAATATCTTCACATAAAAACTAGACAGAAGCATTCTCAGAAACTTCTTTGTGACGTGTGCATCCAACTCACAGAGTTGAACCTTCCTTTTATTAGAGCAGTTTTGAAACATTCTTTTTGTATAATCTGCAAGTGGATATTTGGAGTGCTTTGTGGCCTATGTTAGAAAAGGATATATCTCCAAATAAACTCTAGACTGAAGAAACCTGAGTAATTTCATTGTGGCGTGTGCATTCATCTCACAGAGTTGAAAATTTATTCTGATTGAGCAGTTTGGATACACACTATTGAAGAATCTGCAAGTGGATATTTGGAGAGCCTTTAGGCTTACAGTGGAAAAGGAAATATCTTCACATAAAAACTACAGAAGCACTCTGAGAAACTTCTTTGTGATGTGTGCATTCAACTCACAAAGTTGAAACTATCTTTTGATTGAACAGTTTTGTATCTCTCTTTTTGTAGAATCTGCAAGTGGATATTTGGAGCCCTTTGTGGCCTATGGTGGAAAAAGAAATATCTTCACATAAAAACTACACAGTAGAATTCTGAGAAACTTCTTCGTGATGAGTGCATTCATTTCAAAATTTGAACCTTTCATTAGATTGAGCAGTTTTGAAACACACTTTTTTTAGAATCTTCAACAGGTTATTTGGAGCACTTAGCAGCCTCTTGTAGAAAAGGAAATATCTTGAAAAAACCTACACAGAAGCATTTTGAGAAACTGCTTTTTGATTTGTGAATTCATCTCATGGTGTTGAATCTTTATCTTGATGGAGCAGTTTTGAAACACTCTTTTTGTAGAATCTTCAACTGGATATTTGGAGCTGTTTGAGGCCTATGATGGAAAAGGAAATATCTTCACATAAAAACTACACAGAAGCATTCTAAGAAAATTCTTTGTGATGAGTGTATTCAACTCTCAGAGTTGATCATTTCTTTTGATTGAGCAGTTTTGACACACTCTTTTTATAGAATCTTCAAGTGGATATTGGAAGCACTTAGAGGCCTATTGTGGAAAAGGATATACATTCACATAAAAACTTCTTTGTAATGTGTGCATTCATCTCACAGACTTGAAAATTCCTTTTGAATGAGCAGTTTGGAAACATTCTTTTTGTAGAATCTGTAAGTGGATATTTAGAGCTCTTTGAGGCCTATTGTGGAAAGGAAATATCTTCACATAAAAACTACACAAGAGCAATCTGAGAAGATTTTTGCCATGAGTGCGTTCATCCCACAGAGTTGAAATTTTTTTTTGGTTGTGCAGATTGGAAACACTCTTTTTGTAGAATGTGCAAGTGGATATTTGTACTGCAAGGAGGCCTATGGTGGAAAAGGGAATATCTTCACATAAAAACTACACAGAAGCATTCTGAGAAACTTCTTTATGATGTTAGCATTCATCTCACAGAGTTGAACTTTTCTTTTGATTGAGCAGTTATGAAACACTCTTTGTAGGTTCTCCAAGTGGATATTTGGATGGCATTGAGGCCTATGGTGGAAAAGGAAATATCTTCACATAAAAAATACACAGAAGCATTCTGAAAAACTTCCTTATGATGTGTGCATTGATCTCACAGAATTCAACCTATCTTTTGATAGAGCAGTTTTGAAACTCTCTTTTTGTAGAATCTGCAAGTGGATATTTAGAGCCCTTTGTGGCCTATGATGAAAAAGGAAATATCTTCACATAAAAACTACACAGAAGCTTTCTGAGAAACTTCTTTGTGATGTTTGTATTCATCTCACAAAATTGAACCTTTCTTTTGATTGAGCAGTTTAGAAACACTCTTTTAGTAGAATCTGAAAGTGGATATTTGGAGGACTTTGAGGTTGTGTTGGAAAAGGAAATATCTTCACATAAAAACTACACAGAAGCATTCTGAGAAACTTCTTTGTCATATGAACATTCAACTGACAGAGTTGAAGCTTTCTTTTGATTGAGTAGTTTGGAAACACTCTTTTTGTAGTATCTGCAGGTGGATATTTAGTGCGCTTTGTGGCCTATTGTGGGAAAGGAAATATCTTCACATAAGAAGAATTCTGAGAAACCCCTTTGTGATGTGTGCATTTGTCTCACAGAGTTGAACATTTCTTTCAATTGAGCAGCTTGGAAACACTATTTTTGTAGGATCCACAAGTGGCTATTTGGAGTGCATTGAGGACTATCTTGGAAAAGGAAATATCTTCACATAAAAACTACAAAGAAGCATCCTGAGAAACTTCTTTGTGATGTGTACATTCATCTCACAAAATTGAATCTTTTTCTCAATGAGCAGTTTGGAAACACTCATTTTGTAGCATCTGTTAGTGGATATTTGTAGCACTTTGGGGCATATGGTGGAAAAGGAAATGTGTCACATAAAAACTACACAGAAGCATTCTGAGAAACTTCTTCGTGATGTGTGCATTCAAATCACAGTGTTGAACATTTCCTTTGATGGAGCAGTTTTGAATCTCTCTTTTTGTAGAACCTACGAGTGGATATTTGGAGCCCTTTGAGACCTATTGTGGAAAAGGAAATATCTTCACCTAAAAACTGCACAGCAGCATTCTGAGAAACCTCTTTTTGATATGTGTCTTTATCTAACAGAGTTGAATCTTTCTTTTGATTGAACAGTTTAGAAACACTCTTTTTATAGAACCTGGAAGTGGATATTTGAAGCTCTTTTAGGCATATTTTGGAAAACGAAATATTTTCACATGAAAACTACGAAGAAGCATTCTGAGAAACATCTTTCTGATGTGTGCATTCGTCTCACAGAATTGAAACTTTCTTTTGATTGAGTAGTTTGGAAACACACTTTTTGTAGAATCTGCAGCTGGATAATTGGCGTGCATTCAGACCTATGGTGGAAAAGGAAATATCTTCACATAGAAACTAGAGAGAAGCATTCTGTGAACCTTCTTTGGATTTGTGCATTCATCTCACAGAGTTGAACCTATCTTTTGATAGAGCAGTTTTGAAACTCTCTTTTTGTAGAATCTGCAATTGGATATTTGGGGCCTTTTGTGGCCTACGGTGGAAAAGGAAATATCTTCACATAAAAACTACACAGAAGAATTCTGAGAAACTTCTTTGTGATGTGTGCATTCATCACAAGAAGTTGAAACTTTCATTTGATTGAACAGTTTTTAAACACTCTTTTTGTAGAATCTGTAAGAGGATATTTGGAGCACTTTGAGGCCTATTGTACAAAAGGAAATATCTTCAAAAAACCTACACAGAAGCATTTTGAGAAACTACTTTTTGATTTGTGAAGTCATCTCACAGTGTTGAGTCTTTCTTTTGATGGAGTAGGTTTAAAAGTCTTTTTGTAGAATCTTCAACTGGATATTTGGAGCTGTTTGAGGCCTACGTAGGAAAAGGAAATATCTTCACATAAAAACTACACAGAAGCATTTTGAGAAAATTCTTTGTGATGTCTGCATTCAACTCTCAGAGTTGATCATTTCTTTTGATTGAGCAGTTTTGACACACTCTTTTTATAGAATCTTCAAGTGGAAATTTTAAGCGCTTTGAGGCCTATTGTGGAAAAGGAAATATCTTCAAATAAGCACTACACAGAATCATTCTGAGAAACTCCTTTGTAATGCCTACATTCATCTCACAGAGTTGAAAATTGCTTTTGGTTGAGCAGTATGGAAACACTCTTTTTGTAGAATCTGTAAGTGGATACTTAGAGTGCTTTGAGGCCTATTGTGGAAAAGGAAATATCTTCACATAAAAACTACAAAGAAGCATTATGAGAAACTTCTTTGTTATGTGTGCATTCATCTAAAAGAGTTGAACCATTTTTTTTATTGAGCAGTTTGGAAACACACTTTTTGTAGAATCTGCAAATGCATATTTGGAGTGCTATGAGGCCTATGGTGGAAAAGGAAATATCTTTACATAAAAACTACAAAGAAGCATTCTGAGAAACTTCTTTCTGTTGTGTGCATTCGTCTCACAGTGTTGAAAATTTCTTTTGATTGAGCAGTTTGGAAACTCACTTTTTGTAGAATCTGCAGGTGGATAATTGGAGAGCATTCAGACCTATGGCGGTAAAGGAAATATCTTCACATAAAAACTAGAGAGAAACATTCTGTGAAACTTCTTTGTGATGTGTGCGTTCATCTCACAGAGTTGAACCTATCTTTTGATACAGCAGTTTTGAAACCCTCTTTTTGTAGAATCTGCAAGTGGATATTTGGAGCGCTTTGAGGCCTATGGTGGAAAAAGACATATCTTCACATAAAAACTACACAGAAGATCCTAAGAAACTTCTTTGTAAGGTGTGCATTGGGCTCAAAGAGTTGAACCTTTCATTTGATTGAGCAGTTTTGAAATACTCTTTTTGTAGAATCTGCAAGAGGATATTTGCAGCACTTTGAGGCCTACTGTGCAAAAGGAAATATCTTCAAAAAACCTACACAGAAGCATTTTGAGAAACTACTTTTTGATTTGTGAATTCATCTCACAGTGTTGAATCTTTATCTTGATGGAGCAGTTTTGAAACACTCTTTGTAGAATCCTCAAGTGGATATTTTGAGCTTTTTGAGGCCTATGTTGGAAAAGGAATTATCTTCATATAAAAACTAAACAGAAGCATTCTGAGAAAATTCTTTCTGATGTCTGCATTTATCTCAGAGTTGATCATCTCTTTTGACTGAGCAGTTTTAACACACTCTTTTCATAGAATCTTCAAGTGGATATTTTAAGTGCTTTAAGGCCTATTGTGGAAAAAGAAATATCTTCACATAAAAACTACACAGAATCATTTTGAGAAACTTATTTTTGATGTGTGCATTCATCTCACAGAGTTGAAAATTCCTTTTGATTGAGTAGTTTGGAAACACTCTTTTTGTAGAATCTGTAAGTGAATATTTAGTGCGCTTTGAGGTTTATAGTGGAAAAAGAAATATCTTCACATAAAAACTACAAAGAAGCATTATGAGAAACTTCTTTGTGAGGTGTGCATTTATCTAAAACAGTAGAATCATTCTTTTGATTGAGCAGTTTGGAAAAACTCATTTCGTAGAATCTGCAAGTGCATATTTGGAGTGCTTTGAGGCCTGTAGTGGAAAAGGAAATATCTTCACATAAAAAATACACAGAAGCATTCTGAAAAACTACTTTGTGATATGTGCATTCAACTCACAGTGTGTAACCAATGTTTGCATAGAGCAGTTTTGAAACTCTCTTTTTGTAGAACTGCAAGTGAATATTTGGAGCCCTTTCCTGCCTGTTATGAAAAAGAAATAAGTTTACTTAAAAACTACACAGAATTATTCTGAGAAACGTCTTTGTGATGTGTGCATTCATCTCACAGAGTTGAAAGTTTCTTTTGATTGAGCAGTTTTGAAACACTCTTTTTGTAGAATCTGCAAGTGGATATTTAGAGTTATTTGAGGCCTATGGTGGAAAAGGAAATATCTTCAAATAAAGATGACACAGAAGCATTCTGGGAACCTTCTTTGTGATGTATGCATTCATCTCCCAGAGTTGAAACTTTCATTTGATTGAGCAGTTCTGAAAAACTCTTTTTGGAGAATCTGCAAGTAATTATTTGGAGCACTTTGAGTCCTGTTGTGGAAAAAAAATATTTTCTCTTAGAAACTACACAGAAGCATTCTGAGATACTTCTTTGTGATGTGTGCACTCATCTCACAGAGTTGAACATTTCTTTTGATCGAGCCATTTAGAAACACTCTTTTTGTAGAATCTGCACGTGGATATTTGGAGCGCTTTGAGGCCTGTTGTAGAAAAGGAGATATATTCACATAAAAACTACACAGAAGCATTCTGAAAAACTTCTTTGTAATGCATGCATGCAACTGGCAGAATTGAATGTATGTTTTGAATGAGCAGTTTTGAAACTCTGTGTTTGTAGCATCTGGAAGTGGATATATGGATCCCTTTGACACCTATCATTAAATAGGAAATACCTTCACATAAAAACTACACAGAAGAATTCTGAGAAACATCTTTCTTATGTGTGCATTCATCTCACAGAGTTGAACCTTTCTTTTGATAAGCAGTTTTGAAACACTCTTTTTGTAGGGTCTGCAAGTGCATATTTGCAGACCTTTGAGGTCTATTGTGGAAAAGGAAATATCTTTACATAAAAACTACACATAACCATTCTGAGAAACTTATTTGTGATGTGTGCATTCATCTCACAGAGTTGAACCTTTCTTTTGAATGAGCAGTTTGGAAACACTCTTTCTGTAGAGTCTTCAAGTGGATATTTGAAGCGCTTTAAGTCCTATGGTAGAAACGGAAATGTCTTCACATAAAAACTACACAGTAGCATTCTCAGAAACTTCTTTGTGATGTTTGCATTCAACTCACAGAGTTGAACCTATCTTTTGAATGAGCAGTTTTGAATCAATATTTTTGTAGAATCTGCAAGCAGATATTTGGTGTCCTTTGTGGCCTATTTTGGAAAGGGAAATATCTTCACATAAAAACTACACAGAAGCATTCTGAGAAACTTCTTTGTGTTGTGTGCATTCATCTCACAGAGTTGAACCTTTCTTTTGATTCGGCAGTTTTGAAACGTTCTTTTTGTAGAATGTGCATGTGGACATTTGGAGCGCTTTTAGACCTATTGTGGAAAAGAAAATATCTTCACATAAAAACTACACAGAAGCATTCTGAGAAACTTCTTTGTGATGTGTGCATTTATCTCACAGAGTTGAAGCTTTCTTTTGATTGAGCAGTTTGGAAACACTCTTTCTGTAGAATCTGCAAGTGGATATTTGAAGCTCTTTGAGTCCTATGGTAGAAACGGAAATGTCTTCACATAAAAACTACACAGTAGCATTCTCAGAAACCTCTTTGTGATGTTTGCATTCAACTCTCAGAGTTGAATCTATCTTTTGATTGAACAGTTTTGAATCACTCTTTTTGTAGAATCTGCAAGCAGATATTTGGTGTCCTTTGTGGCCTATATTGGAAAGGGAAATATCTTCACATAAAAACTATACAGAAGCATTCTGAGAAAATTCTTTGTGATGTGTGCATTCATCTCACAGAGTTGAACCTTTCTTTTGGTAGAGCAGCTTTGAAACACTCTTGTTTTAGAATCTACAATGCATAATTGGAACGATTTTTGGCCTATGATGAAAAAGGAAATATATTCACATAAAAACTCCACAGAAGTATGCTTAGAAACTCTTTTGTGAGGTGTGCATTCATCTCATGGAGTTGAACCTACCTTTTGATTGAGCAGTTTTGAATCTCTCTTTTTGTAGAATCTGCAAGTGGATATTTGGAGCCCTTTGCGGCCTATTTTGGAAAAGGATATATTTTCACAAAGAAAATACACAGAAGCATTCTGAGAAACTTCTTTGTGACGGGTGCATTCATATCACAGAGTTGAAACTTTCTTTTGAATGAGCAGTTTGGAAGCACTATTTTTATCGAATCTGCAAGTAGATATTTGAAGCGCTTTGAGGATTATGGTTGAAAAGGTAATATCTTTACTTAAAAGTGATACAGAAGCATTCTCAGAAACCTCTTTGTGATGTGTGCATTCATCTCACAGTGTTGAACCTTTTTTAATTGAGCTGTTTGGAAACAATATTTTTGGAAAATTTTCAAGTGTATATATGGTGCACTTTGAGACCTATTGTGGAAAAGGAAATATCTTCACATAAAAACTAGATGGAAGCATTCTCAGAAACTTCTTTGTGATGAGTGCATTCAAATCACAGAGTTGAACCTTCCTTTTCATAGAACAGTTTTGAAACATTCTTTTTTGTAGAATCTGCAAGTGGATATTTGGAGCGCTTTGAGGCATATGCTGGAAAAGGAAATATCTTCATATAAAAACTAGACGGAAGGATTCTCAGAAACTTCTTTGTGATGAGTGCATTCAACTCACAGAATTGAAACTTCCTTTTCATACAGCAGTTTTGAAACACTCTTTTAGTAGAATGTGCAAGTGGATATTTGGAGTGCTTTAAGGATTACACTGGAAAAGGAATTATCTTCACATAAAAACTAGATAGAAACATTCTCAGAAACTTCCTTGTGCTTTATGCATTCAACCCACAGAGTTGAACCTTCGTTTTGATAGAGCAGTGTTGAAACACCCTTTTTGTAGAATCTGCAAGTAGATATTTGTAGCGCTTTGAGCCCTTTGGTGGAAAAGGAAATATCTTCACATAAAAATTTGACAGAAGCATTCTCAGAAACATCTTTGTGATGTTTGCGTTCATCTCACAGAGTTGAACCTTTCTTTTGATTGATCAGTTTTGAAACACTCTTTTTGTAGAATCTGCCTGTGGATGTTTGGAGCGCATTGGGACCTATGGTGGAAAAGGAAACATCTTCACATAAAAACTACACAGAAGTAATCTGAGAAACTTCTTTCTGATATGCACATTCAACTGACAGAGTTGAACCATTCTTTTGATTGAGCAGTGTGGAGACAATCTTTTGGTAGTTTCTGAAAATGGATACTTGGAGCGCTTTGAGGCATATGGTGGAAAAGGAAATATCTTCACGTGAAAACTGGACAGAAGCATTCTGAGAAATTTTTTTGTGAAGTGTGCATTGAATTCACAGATTTGAAACTTTCTTTTGGTTGAGCAATTTGAAACACTCTTTTTGTAGAATCTGTAAGTGGATATTTAGAGCACTTTGTTTCCTCTAGTGGAGAACAAAATATCTTCCCATAAATACTACAAAGAAGCCTTCTGAGAAACTTCTTTGTAATGTGTGCATTCATCTCACAGAGTTGAACCTTTCTTTTGATTGAGCATTTTTGAAACGCTCCTTTTGCAGAGTCTGAAAGAGCTTATTTGCAGCACTTTGAATGCTAAGGTGGAAAAGAAATATCTTCACATAAAAACTAGACAGAAGCATTCACAGAACCTTCTTTGTGATGTGTGCATTCATCTCACAGAGTGGAACCTTACTTTTGATTGAGCAGTTTTGAAACCCTCTTTTTGTCGAATCTGCAAGTGGATATTTGGAGCGTTTTGAGGCCTAAGGTGGAAAAGGAAATATCTTCACATAAAACTAGATAGAAGGATTCTGAGAAACATCTTAGTGATGTGTGCATTCATCTCACGGAGTTGAACCTTTCTTTTGATTGAGCAGTTTTGAAACCCTCTTTTTATGGATTTTGCAAGTAGGTATGTGGGGAGCTTTTCAGCCCACGGTGAAAAAGGAAATATCTTTACATAAAAACTAGACAGAAGCATTCTGAGAGACTTCTTTGTGATGTTTGCATTCATCTCACAGATTTGAACTTTTCTTTGATTGAGCAGTTTTGAAACACTATTTTTTTAGAATCTGCATCTTGATATTTTTAGCGATTTGCGGCGTATGGTGGAAAAGGAAATAACTTCACACAGAAACTAGACAGAAGTATTGTAAGAAACTTCTTGGTGATACGTGCATTCAGCTTACAGAGTTGAACCTTTCTTTTGATTGAGCAGTTTAGAAATACTCTTTTTGTAGAAACTGCAAGTGAATATTTGGAGAGATTTGCAGCCTATGGTGGAAAAGGAAATATCTTCACATAAAAACTAGACAGAAGCATTCACAGAAACTTCTTTGTGATGTGTGTATTCATCTCACAGAGTGGAACATTACTTTTGATTGAGCAGTTTGGAAACACTCTTTTTGTAGAATCTGCAAGTGGATATTTGGAGCGATTTGAGGCCTAAGGTGGAAAAGGTAATATCTTCACATATAAACTACATAGAAGCATTCTGCGAATGTCTTAGTGATGTGTGCATTCAACTTACAGAGTTGAACCTTTCTTTTGATTGAGCAGTTTTGAAACCCTCTTTTTGTGGATTCTGCAAGTGGGTAATTGGGGCGCTTTGCAGCCCATGGTGAAAAAGGAAATATCTTCACAAAAAAAACTAGACAGAAGCATTCTGAGAGACTACTTTGTGATATGCACATTCATCTCACAGATTTGAAACTTTCTTTTGATTGAGCAGTTTTGAAACCCTCTTTTTGTAGAATCTGCAACTTGATATTTTTAGCACTTAGCGGCGTATGGTGGAAAAAGAAATAACTTCACAGAGAAATTAGACAGAAGTATTCTGAGAAACTTCTTAGTGATATGTGAATTCAAATCACAGAGTTGAACCTTTCTTTTGATTGAGCAGTTTAGAAACACTCTTTTTGTAGAAACTGCAAGTGGATATTTGGAGAGATTTGCGGCCTATGGTGGAAAAGGAAATATTTTCACCGAAAAACTAGACAGAAGTATTCTGATAAACCTCTTTGTGCTGCGTGCATTCATGTCACAGAGTTGAAACTTTCTTTTGATTCAGTAGTTTTGAAACACTCCTTTGTAGAATCTGCAAGTGGATATTTGGAGCGCTTTGATGTCTATGGTGGAAAAAGAAATATCTTCATTTAAAAGCTAAACAGAAGCATTCTGAGAAACTTCATTGTGATTTGTGCCTTCATCTCACAGAGTTGAAACTTTCTTTTTATTGAGCAGTTTTCAAACACTCTTTTTGTAGAATCTGCAAGTGGATATTTGGATCGATTTGAGACCTACGATGGAAAAGGAAACATCTTCACTTAAAAACAAGACAGAGGAATTCTGAGAAATTTCTTTGTGATGTGTGCATTCATCTCACAACGTTGAACATTTCTTTAGATACAGCAGTTTTGAAACACTCTTCTTGTAGAATCTGCAAGTAGATATTTGGATTCCTTAGGGGCCTAAGGTGCAAAATAAATATCTTCACATAAACACCAGACTGAAGCATTCTGAGACACGTCTTTGTGATGTGTGCATTCATCTCACCGAGCTGAAACTTTCTTTTGATTGAGCAGTTTTGAAACACTCTTTTTCTAGAACCTGCAAGTGGATATTTGGAGCTCTTTGCGGCCTCTAGTGGAAAGGGAAATATCTTCACATAATAATTAGACAGAAGCATTATGAGAAACTTCTTTGTGATGTGTGCATTCATCTCACAGATTTAAACCATTCTTTTGATTGAGCAGTTTTGAAACACTCTTTTTGTAGAATCTGCACGTTGATAATTGGAGTGCTTTGAGGCCTATGGTGGAAAAGCAAATATTTTCACATAAAAACTAGACAGAAGCATTCTGAGAAACTTCATTGTGATGTGTTCATTCATCTCATGGAGTTGAGCCTTTCTTTTGATTGAGCAGTTTTGAAATACTCTTTTTGTAGAATTTGCAAGTGGATATTTTGAGGGCATTGAGACCTATGGTGGAAAAGGAGATATCTTCACATAAAAATTAGAAACATTCTGAGAATCTTCTTGTGATGTGTGCATTCATCTCACAGAGTTGAAGATTTCTTTTGATTGAGCAGTTTTGAAACACTGCTTGTAGAATCTGCTGTGGATATTTGGAGCGCTTTGAGGCCAATTGTGGAAAAGGAAATATCTTCACATAAAAACTACACAGAAGCTTTCTGAGAAACTTCTTTCTGATGTGTGCATTCATCTCACAGAGTTGAACCTCTCTTTTGATTGAGAGGTTTTGAAACACTCTTTTTGTTGAATCTGCAAGTGGATATTTGGAGTGGTTTAAGGCCTATGGTGGAGAAGGTAATATCTTAACATAAAAATTAGACAGAAGCATTCTGACAAATTTCTTTGTGAAGTGTACATTTATCTCACAGAGTTGAACTTTTCTTTTGATTGAGCAGTTGTTAAACTATCTTTGTGTAGAATCTGCAATTGGATATTTGGAGCCCTTAGAGGCCTATGGTGGAAAAGGGAACACCTTCACATAAAAACTAGACAGAATCATTCTCATAAACTTTTTTGTGATGTCTGCATTCATCTCACAGAGTTGAACCTTTCTTTTGTTTGAGCAGTTTTGAAACACTCTTTTTGTAGTACCTGCAAGCAGATATTTCGAGTGGTTTGGGGCCTATGGTGGAAAAGGAAATATCGTCACATAAAAGCTATACAGAAGCATTCTGAGTAGCTTCTTTGTGATGTGTGTGTTCATCTTGCAGAGTTCAAACTTTCTTTTGATTGAGCAGTTTTCAAGCACACTTTTTGTGCAATCTGCAACTGGATATCTGGAGCCCTTTGGGGCTTATGGTGGAAAAGGAAATATCTTCACATAAAAACTAGACAGAAGCATTCTGAGAAACTATTTTGCTATGTGTGGAATCATCTCACAGAGTTGAATCTTTCTTTTGATTGAGCAGCTTTGAGTCACTCCTTTTGTAGAATCTGCAAATGGGTATTTGGAACATTTTATGTACTGTTGTGGAAAAGGAAAAATCTTCTCATAAAAACAAGACAGAAGCATTCTGTGAAACTCCTTTGTGATGTCTGGTTTCAACTCACAGAGTTGAAACTTTCTTTTGATTGAGCAGTTTTGAAACACTCTTTTTGTAGACTCTGCAAGTGGATATTTGTAGCGCTTTGCAGCCTAAGGTGGAAAAGGAAATATCTTCAAATAATAACTAGACAGAAGCATTCTGAGAAACTTCTTTTTGATATATGCATTCATCTCACCAACTGGAAAATTTCTTTTTATTCAGCATTTTTGAAACATTCTTTTTGTACAATCTGCAAGTGGATAATTGGAGAGCTTTCAGGCCTATGTTGGAAACGGAAATATCTTCACATAAAAACTAGACAGAAGCATTCGGACAAACATCTATGTGATGTGTGCCTTCATCTCACAGAGTTGAACCTTTCTTTTGATTGAGCAGTTTTTAAGCAATCTATTTGTAGAATCTGCAAGTGGATATTTGAAGATCTCTGTGGTCAATGGTGAAAAAGGAAATATCTTCATATAAAGATTAGACAGAAGCATTCTGAGAAACTTCTTTTTTGTGTGTGCATTCATCCCAAAGAGTTGAACCTTTCTATTCATTGAGCAGTTTTGAAACAGTGTTTTTGTAGAATCTGCAAGCGGATATTTGTAGCGCTTTGAGCCCTTTGGTGGAAAAGGAAATATCTTCACATAAAAATTAGACAGAAGCATTCTGAGAAACTTCTTTGTGATGTTTGCATTCATCTCACAGAGTTGAACCTTTCTTTTGACTGAGCAGTTTTGAAACACTCTTTTTGTAGAATCTGCATGTGGATGTTTGGAACGCATTGGGGCCTATGGTGGAAAAGGAAACATCTTCACATAAAAACTACACAGAAGTAATCTTAGAATCTTCTTTGTGCTGTGCACATTCACCTCACAGAGTTGAAACTTTCTTTTGATTGAGCAGTGTTGAAACACTCTTTTTGTACTATCTGCAAATGGATAATTAGAACGGATTGAGGCCTACTGTGGAAAAGGAAATATCTTCACATAAAACCTTGACAGAAGCATTCTGAGAAACTTTTTTGTGATGTGTGCATTCATCTCACAAAGTTGAACCCTTCTTTTGATTGAGCAGTTTTGAAAGAGTCCTTTTGTACAATCTGCAAGTGGATGTTTGGAGCGCCTTAGTGCCTATGGTGAAAAAGGAAATATCTTCACATAAAAACTAAACATGAGAATTCTGAGAAACTTCTTTGTGATATTTGCATTCATCTCACAGTGTTGAAACTTTTTTTTAATGAGCAGTGTTGAAACACTTTTTTTCTACAATCTGCAAGTGGATATTTGGAGAGCTTTGAGGCCTATGTTGGAAAAGGAAATGTTTTCACATAAAAACTAGACTGAAGCATTCTGAGAAACTTCTTTGTGATGTGTGCATTCAACTCACAATGTTGACCTTTATTTTGATTGAGCAGTTTTAAAACACAGCTTTTGTTGAATCTGCAAGTGGATATTTTGCATGATATGTGACATTTACTGGAAAAGGAAATATTTTCACATAAAAACTAGACAGAAGCATTCAGAGAAACTAGTTTGTGATGTGTGCATTCATCTCACACAGTTGAACCTTTCTATTAATTAAGTAGTTTTGAAACACTCTTTTTGTAGAATCTGCAAGTGGTGATTGGAGCACTTTGAGACCTATGTTGCAAAAGGAAATATCTTCATGTAAAAACTAGGCAAAAGCATTCTGAGAAATTTCTTTGTGATGTGTACATTCATCTCACAGAGTTGAAACTTTCTTTTGATGAGCAGTTTTGAAACACTCTTTTTGTAGAATCTGCAAGTGCATATATGGATCGCCTTGAGTCCTGTGGTGGAAAAGGAAATATCTTCACATAAAAACTAGACAGAATCATTCTAAGAAACTTCTTTGTGATGTGTGCATTCATCTCACAGTGTTGAACTTTTCTTTTGATTGAGCAGTTTTAAAACACTCTTTTTGTAGAATCTGCAATTGGATATTTGGAGCATTTGAGGCCCATGGAGGAAAAGCAATTATCTTCACATAAAAACTAGACAGAAGCATTCTAAGAAATTTTTTTTGTGATGTGTGCGTTCATCTCACAGAATTGAACCTTTCTTTTGAGTGAGCAGTTTTTAAGCACTCTGTTTGTAGAATCTGCAAGTGGATATTTGGAGCGCATTGAGGTCAATGGTGGAAAAGGAAATATCTTCATATAAAGATTAGACAGAAGTTTTCTGAGAAACTTCTTACTGATGTGTGCATTCATCTCACAGAGTTGAATATTTCTTTTGATTGAGCAGTTTTGAAACACTCTTTTTGTTCAATCTGCCTTTGGATATTTGGAGCACTTTGGGGCCTATGATAGAAAAGAAATATCTTCACATAAAAACTACACAGAAATAATCTGAGGAACTTCTTTGTGATGTGTGCATTCAACTCACACAATGGAACCTTTCTTTTGATTGACCAGTTTTGCAACACTCTTTTTGTAGCATCTTCAAATGGATATTTGGTGCGGATTCAGGCATATGGTGGAAAAGGATATATCTTCACATAAATACTAGACAGAAGCATTCTGAGAAACTTATTTGTGATGAGTGTATTCAACTCACAGAGTTAAAACTTCCTTTTGATTGAGCAGTTTTGAAACACTCTTTTACAGAATCTGCATGTGGATATTTGCAGATCTCTGGGGCCTATGGTGGAAAAGGAAATATCTTCACACAAAAACTAAACAGAAGCATTCTGAAGAATTCCCTTTTGATGTGTGAATTCAACTTGCAGATTTGAACATTTCTTTTGATTGCGGAGTTTTGAAGCACTCTTTTTGTAGTATCTGCCAAAGGATATTTAGAGCATATTGAGGCCTATAGTGGAAAACGACATATCTTCACATAAATACCAGAAAGAAGCATTGTGAGAAACTTATTTGTGATGTGTGCATTTAACTCACAGGGTCGAAACTTTCTTTTGATTAAGCAGTTTTGAAACACTCTTCTTGTAGAATCTGCAGGTGGATATTTGGAGTGCTTTGAGGCCTATGGTGGAAAAGGAAGTATCTTCATATAAAAACTTGACAGAAGCAATCTGAGAAACTTCTTTGTGATGTGTGCATTCATCTCACAGAGTTGAACCCTTATTTTGATTGAGCAGTTTTGAAACAGTCCTTTTGTATGATCTGCAAGGGTATGTTTGGTGAGCCTTGGGGCCTGTGGTGGAAAAGGAAATATCTTCACATAAGAACTAAACAGGAGCATTCTGAGAAACTTCTTTGTGATGTTTGCATTCATCTCACAGAGTTAAACCTTTCTTTTGATTAAGAAGTTTTGAAACACTCTTTTTGTGGAATCTGTAAGTGGATATTTGGAGTGATTGGCAGCCTACGATGGAAAAGGAAATACCTTCACATAAAAACTAGACAGAGCATTCTGAGAAACTCCTTTCTGATGGGTGCATTCAACTCACAGAGTTGAACAACTGTTTTGTTTGAGCAGTTTGGTAACAGTCTTTTTGTAGTATCTGCAAATCGATATTTGGAGCGCTTTAAGGACTGTGGTGGAAAAGGAAATATCTTCACATAAAAATTGGACAGAAGCATTCTGAGAAACTTCTTTGTGATGTGTGCATTTACCTCACAGATTTCAATATTTCTTTTGTTTAGCAGGTTTGAAACTCTCTTTTTGTAGAATCTGAAATTGGATATTTCGAGCGCTTTGCAGATTCCAGTGGAAAAGGAAATATCTTCACTTAAAAACTCGACAGAAGCATTCTGAGAAACTGCTTTGTGATGTGTGCATTCATCTCACTGAGTTCAAACTTTCTTTTTATTGACCAGTTTTGAAATACTCTTTTTGTTGAATCTGTAATGGATATTTGTTGTGATTAGAGGCCTTTTTTGAAAAAGGAAAAATCTTCATATAAAAACTAGACAGAAGCATTCTGAGAAACTTCTTAGTGATGTGTGTATTCATCTCACAGAGTTGAACCACACTTTTGATTGAGCAGTTTGGAAACAGACATTTTGTAGTATCTGCATGTGGATATTTGGAGCACTTTGATGCCTATGGTGGAAAAGGAAATACCTTAACATAAAAATTAGACAGAAGGATTCTGAGAAACTTCTTTTTGTTGTTTGCATTCATCTCACAGAGTTGAACCTTTCCTTTGATTGAACATTTTTGAAACACTCTTTTTTTAGAATCTGCAAGTGGATATTTGGAATGCTGTGAGACCTATGGTGGAAAAGGACATATCTTCACATGAGAACTGTAAAGCAGGTTTCCTAAAAACAGCCTTGTGATGTATGCATTCATCTCACAAAGGTAAGGGTTTCTTTTCTCTGTTCAGTCTGGAAACTCTGTTCTTGTACAATCTGAAAAGGGGTATTTTTGAGCACTTTGAGGCCTATGTTGACAAAGGAAATATCTTCACATACAAAGTATAAAGAAAGTTTCTGAGATACTTCTTTGAGATATGTGCATTCATCTCACAGAGTTGAAACTCTCTTTTGATTCAGCAATTTGGAAATGGTATTTTTACAGAATCTGCTAATGGATATTTTTGAGCACTTTGAGGCCTATGCAGAAAAAGAAGTATCTTCAGAGAAAACTATAAAGAAGTTTTCTGAGAAACTGTTTTGTGATGTCTCCGTTCATCTCACAGAGGTAAATGATTCTTTTCTTTGATCAGTTGGGATACTTTGTTTTTTTAGAATCTGCTAAGGGATATTTGTGAGTGCATAGAGCCCTATGGTGAAAAAGGAATTGTCTTCACATAAAAATTAGACAGAAGCCTACTGAGAAACTTCTTGGTGATGTGTGCATTCACCTCACAGAATTGAAACTTTCTTTTGATTGAGCAGTTTGGAAACGTCTTTTTGTGGAATCTGTAAAGGGATATTTCTGAGCACTATGAGGCCTACAGTGAAAGAGAAAATATGTCCACATATAAACTAGACTAAAGAATTCTCAGAAACTGCCTTGTGATATATGCATTCATCTCAGAGATTCAACAATTCTTTTTATTGAGCAGTTGGGAAATCGTCTTTTTGTGGAATCTGCAAAGGTATATTTGTGAGCGCTTTGAGATCTATGGTTAAAAGGAAATATCGTCACATAAAAACTATAAAGAAGGTTTGTGAACAACTTCTTTGTGATGTGTGCATTCATCTCACAGAGTTGAAACATTCCTTTGACTCAGCAGTTTGGAAACAGTCTTTTTTTAGTATCTGCAAAGAGATATTTTTGAGCAATTTGAGGCCCATGGTGAAAAAAGAAACACATTCATATAAAACCAAGATAGAAGTTTTCTGAGAAACATCTTTTTGATATATGTATTCATCCCAGAGAGGTGAACCTTTCTTTTGATGAGCAGTTGGAAACAGTGTTTTGTAGAATTTCCAAATGATTATTAGTTAGCACTTTGTGTCCTATGTTGAAAAAGGAATTATCTTTACATAAATGCTAGATGAAATATTTCTGAGAAACTGCTTTGTGATGTTGATTTCATCTCACAGAGTTAACCATTTCTCTTCATTGAGCAGATTGGAAATTCTATTCTTGTAAAATCTGCAAAGGGATATTTGTCAGCGCTTTGAGGTCTATGGTGAAAAAGGTATTATATTCATGTAAAAACCAGACAGAAGCTTTCTGTGAAACATCTTGGAGATGTGAGAATTCATCTCACAGAATTGAAACATTCTTTTGATTGAGCAGTTTGTAAACAGTATTTTGGTAGCATCTGCAAAGGGATATTTGTGATGCTTTGAAGCCTATGGTGAAAAAGGAAATATTTTCACATGAAAACTAGAGAGAAGCTTTCTGAGAAACCTCCTTGAGATGTGTGCATTCATCTCACAGATTTGAAACTTTCATTGGATTGAGCAATTTGGATACAGTATTTTTGTAGAATCTGTAAAGGCATCTTTTTGAGAGCTTTGAGGGTTATAATGAAATAGGAAATATCTTCACATAAAAACTAGACAGAAGCTTCCCGAGAAACTTCTTTGTGATTTGTACATTCATCTCATAGAGTTCAACCATTATTTTAATTGAACAGTTTGGAAAAAGTCTTTTTATAGAATCTGCAAAGGGATATTTATGAGTGCTTTGAGGCCTATGGTGAAAAAGGAAATATATTCACATAAAAAGTATAAACAAGGTTTCTCAGAAACAGCTTTGCAATGTATGCATTCATCTCACAGAGGTAAACTTTTCTTTTCTCTGGTCAGTCTGGAAACTCTTCTTGTAGAGTCTGCAAAGGGATATTTATAAGTCCTTTGAGGCCTATGGTGAAAAAAGAAATATCTTCACATAAAAATTAGAGTGAGGCTTTCTGAGAAACCACTTTGTGATGCAGGCATTCATCTCACAAAGATGAAACTTACTTTTGATTGAGCAGTATGGAAACGGTCTGTTTGTGGAATCTGCAAAGGGATGTTTATGAGCACTTTAAGGCCAATGGTGAAAAAGGAAATATATTCATATAAAAAGTATAAAGAAGGTTTCTTAGAAACAGCTTTGTGATGTGTGCATTGATGTCACAGAAGTAAACGTTTATTTTCTCTGGTTAGTCTGGAAACTCTCTTCTTGTACAATCTGCAAAGGGATATTTGTGAGGGCTTTGAGGCCTATGGTGAAAAAGGAAATACCTTCACATAAAAACTAGACAGAAGCTTTCTTAGTGGCTTCTTTGTGATGTGTGCAATCATCTCACAGAGTTGAACCATTCTTTTGATGGAGCAGTCTGGAAACAGCCTTTTTGTAGAATCTGCAACTGATATTTTTCAGGACTTTGAGTGCTATGGTGAAAAAGGAAATATCTTCACATAAAAAATGGACAGAAGATTTCTGAGAAACCTCTTTGTGATGTATGCATCCATCTAACAGAGTTCAAAAATTTATTTGATTGAGCAGTTGGAAAGCAGTCTTTTTGCAGAATCTGCAAAGGGATATTGCTGAGCACTTTGAGGCCTATGGTGAAAAAGGAAATACCTTCACATAAAAACAATAAAGAAGGTTTCTGATAAACTTCTTTGTGATGTATGAATTCACCTCACAGATTTGAACTATTTTTTTGATTGAGCAGTTTGGAAACAATCTTTTTGTAGAATCTGCAAAGGGATATTTTTGAGTACTTTGAGTCCTAGGGAGAAAAAAGAAATATCAGCACATAAAAAGTATAAAGAAGGTTTCTGAGAAAGACTTTTGTGATGTGTGCATTCATCTCACAGAGAAAAACGTTTGTTTTCTTTGATCAGTATGGAAATTCTGTTCATGTAAAATCTGCTAAGGGATATTTTTGAGCAGATGGAGGCCCATGGTGAAAAAGGAAATGTCTTCATATAAAAATGAGACAGAAGCCTCCTGCGAAACTTCTTAGTGATGTGTGCATTCATCTCACAGAGTTGAAACTTTCTTTTCTTTGAGCCGTTTGGAAACAGTCTTTTTGTAGAACCTACAAATGGCTATTTGGAGCACTTTGAGGCCTATGGTGAAAAAAGAAATATACTCACATAAAAACTAGACTGAAGTTTTCTGAGAAACTTCTTTGAGGTGTGTGAATTCATCTCACAAAGTTCAATAATTATTTTTATTGAGCAGTTTGGAAACAGTCTTTTTGCAGAATCTGCAAACAGATATTTGTGAGGGCTTTGATGCTTATGGTGAAAAAGGAAACATTCACATAAAAACTTAATAGAAGCTTTCTCAGAAACTTCTTTTTGACGTGTGCATTCATTTCACAGAGTTGAAACTTTCTTTTGATGAGCAGTGTGGAAACAGACTTTTTGTAGAATCTGCAAAGGGATAATTTTGAGTGCTTTGCATCCAGTGGTGAAAAAGGAAATAACTTCACATGAAAACTAGACAGAATGTTTCTGAGAAACTGCTTTGTGATATGTGCATTCATCTCCCAGATGTTTCTGTTTCTTTTCATTGAGAAGATTTGAAACTATTTTCTTGTAAAAACTGCAAAGGGATATTTATGAGCCCTTTGAAGCCTATGGTGAAAAAGGAAATATCTTCACATAAAAACTACACAGAAGCTTTCTGGGAAACATCCTGGTGATGTGAGCATTCATCCACAGAGTTGAAACATTCTTTTGATTGAGCAGTGTGTAAAGAGTCTTTTTGTAGAATCTGCAAAGGGATATTTGTGAACCTTTTGAGGCCTATGGTGAAAAAGGAAACATCTTCACATAAAAATTAGAGAGAAGCTTTCTGAGAAACCTCTTTGTGGTGTGTATACATCTCACAGAGTTGAAACTTTCTTTTGATTGAGCAATTTGGAAAAAGTATTTTCGTAGAATCTGTAAAGGGATATTTGTGAGCACTTTGAGGCCTATGGTGAAAAGCAAGTATCTTCACCTAAAATCTAGACAGAAGCATTCTGAGAAACTTCTTTGTGATGTGTGCATTCATCACACAGAGTTAAACCTTTGTTTTGGTTGAGCAGTTTGGAAACACTCTTTTTGTGGAATCTGCAAATGGATATTTGGAGTGCTTTGAGGCCTATGGTGAAAAAGGAAATGTATTCACATAAAAACTAGACTGAAGGTTTCTGAGAAACTTCTTTGAGATGTGTGCATTCATCTCACAGTGTTCCATAATTCTTTTTATTGAGCAGTTTGGAAACAGTCTTTTTGTAGAATCTGCAAAGGGATATTTGTGAGGGCTTTGAGGTGAGGCTTATGGTGAAAAAGGAAATATCTTCAGAGAAAAACTTTAAAGAAAGTTTCTGAGAAACTTCTTCATGATGTGTGCATTCATCTCACAGAGTTGAAACATTCTTTGGATTGAGCAGTTTGGAAACAGTCTTTTTGTACAATCTGCAAAGGGATATTTAGGAGCGCATTGAGGCCTATGGTGAAAAAAGAAATATCTTCACATAAAAACTAGAAAGAAGCATTCTGAGAAGCTGCTTTAAGACATATGTATTCATCTCACAGAGGTAAACGTTTCTTTTCATTGAGCAGTTTGTAAACTCTGTTATTCTAGAATCTACAAAGGGATATTTTTGAGTGCTTTGAGACCCACATTGAAAAAGGAACTATCTTCACATAAAAATTAGTGAGAAGCTTGCTGAGAAACTACTTTCTGATGTGTGCATTCATCTAACAGAGTTGAAACTTTCTTTTGATTGAGCAGTTTGGAAAGTCTTTTAGTAGATTCTGCAAAGGTATGTTTGGGAGCGTGTTGAGGCCTATGTTCAAAAAGGGAATATCTTCACATAAAAACGAGGAGATTTTCTGAGAAACTTCTTTGTGATGTGCACATTCGTCTCACAGGGTTGAACCACTCTGTTTGTTGAACAGTTTGGAAACAGTCTTTTCATAGAATCTGAAAAGGGATATCTGGGAGCATGTTGAGGCATATGGTGAGAAAGGAAATATCTTCACATAAAAAATAGAAAGTAATTTTCTGAGTAACTCTTTCTGACATGTGCATTCATCACACAGAAGTAAAAGTTTCCTCCCATTGAGCGGTTAGTTTTTTTGTGAAGATGTTTCCATTTTCACCATAGATCTCAAACTGCCTATATATATCCCTTTGCAGATTCTACAAAAAGACTGTTTCCAAATGGCTCAAAGAAAGTTTCCACCCTGCGAGATGAATGCACACATCACAGAGAAGTTTCTCAGAAAGCTTCTGTCCAGTTTTTATTTGAAGGTATTTCCTTTTTCACCATAAGTCTCAAAGCATTCAAATTATCACTTTGCAGATTCTACAAATACATTTTCCAACCTGCTCTATCTAAAGAAAGGTTCAAAGCTGTGAGAAGAATGCACACATCAAAAAGAAGTTTCATAGAATGCTTCTGTCTAGTTTTTATGTGAAGACATTTCCTTTTTCACCATAGAGCAAAAAGGGATCCTAATTATCCATTTGTACATTCTACAAAAGGACTGTTTCAAAACTGCTTAATCCAAAGACAGTTTCAACTCTTCAGGATGAATGCACACATCACAACGAAATATCTCAGAAAGCTTCTGTTTAGTTTTTGTGTGAAGATATTTCTTTTTTCACCATAGGCTTCAAAGGGCTCACAAATATCACAAAGCAGATTCTACAAAAAGACTCTATCCAAATGGTCAATGAAAAGAACACTTCAAATCTGTGAAATGAATGAGCACATCACAAAGAATTTTCTCAGAAAGCTTCTGTCTAGTTTTTATGTGAAGATATTTCCATTTTCACCATAGATCTGAAACCGCCTACATACGTCCCTTTGCAGATTTTACAAAAAGATTGTTTCCAAACTGCTCAATCAAAGAAAGCTTTCTACTCTGTGAGATGAATGCACACGTCACAGAGAAGTTTCTTGGAAAGTTTCTATCTAGTTCTTGTTTGTCGATACTCCTTTTTTCACCATAGGCCTCAAACCGCTCATAACCCTTTGCAGATTCTACAAAAGGACTGTTTCCAAACTGCTCAATCAAATGAAATTTCAGCTGTGTGAGATGACTGCACACATTACAAAGAAGTTTCTCACAAGGTTTCTGTCTGGTTTTTATGTGAAGATACTTCTTTTTCACCACAAGCCTCAAAGCGTTCACACATTTTCCTTTGCAGATTAAACGAAAAGACTGTTTCCAAACTGCTCAATCAAAAATAAGGTTCAACTCTGTGTGATGAATGCCCACATCACAAAGAATTTTCTCAGAAGGCTTCTGTCTAGATTTTATTTGTGGATATTTCCTTTTTCACTACAGGCCTCAAAAAGCTCACAAATATCCCTTTGCATATTCTACAAAAAGACTGTTTCCAAACTACTCAATGAAAGAAAATTCAACTCTGTGAGATGAATGCACACATCACAAAGTGGTTTCTCAGAATACTTATGTCTAGTTTTTATATGAAGATATTTCCTTTTTCACCACATGCCTCAAACTGCTCAAAAACATCCCTTTGCAGATTCTCCAAAAAGATTGTTTCCAAACTGCTCAATCAAAAGAAAGATTCAGCCCTTTGAGATGCATACACCCATCACAAAGAAGTTTCCCAGAAAACATGAGTCTAGTTTTTATGTGAAGATATTTCCTTTTTCTCCGTAAGCCTCAAAGCGTTCACAAATATCACTTTGCAGGTTCTACAAAAAGACTGTTTCCAAACTGCTCAATCAAAAGAAAGATTCAGCCCTTTGAGATGCATACACCCATCACAAAGAAGTTTCCCAGAATACATGAGTCTAGTTTTTATGTGAAGATATTTCCTTTTTCTCCGTAAGCCTCAAAGCATTCACAAATATCACTTTGCAGGTTCTACGAAAAGACTGTTTCCAAACTGCTCAATCAAAAGAAAGTTTCAACCCTGTGAGATGCATGCACACATCACAAAGAAGTTTTTCAGAAAGCTGCTGTCTACATTTTATTTTTTGATATTTCCTTTTTCACCATAGGACTCAAACCACTGAAACATATTGCTTTGCAGATTCTATGAAAAGACAGTTTCCAAACTGCCCAATGAAAAGAAAGGTTCAACTCTCTGAGATGAATGCACACATCATGAAGAAGTTTCTCAGAATGCTTCTCTCTAAGTTTTATGTGAAGATATTTCCTTTTTCACTGCAGACCTCAAACTGCTCATAAATATCCCCTGCATATTCTACAAAAAGACGGTTTCCAAACTGATAAGTCAAAAGAAAGTTTCAACTCTGTGAGGTGAATGCACACATCAAAAGGAAGTTTCTCAGAAAGCTTCTGTCTACTTTTTATGTGAAGGTATTTCCTTTTTCACGATATGCCTCAAAACACCTTCAAATATCCCCTTACAGATTATACAAAAAGACTGTTCCCAAACTGCTCAATCAAAACAAAGGTTCAACTCTGTGAGATGAATGCACACATCTCAGAGAAGTTTCTCAGAAAGCTTCTGTATAGTTTTAATGTAAAGATATTTCCTTTTTCACTATAGACCTCAAAGAGCTCAAAAATGTCTCCTTACAGATTCTACAAAAAGACTGTTTTTGAACTGGTGAATCAAAAAAAATGTTCAACTCTGTGAGATGAATGCACACATCCTAAAGAAGTTTCTCAGAAAGCTTCTTTATAGGTTTAGGTGAAGATATTTCCTTTTCCACCATAAGCCTGAAAGCATTCACAGATATCTCTTTGCAGATTGTACAAAAAGACTATTTAAAAACTGCTCAATCAAAACAAAAGGTCAACTATGTGAGATGAATGCACACATCACAAAGAAGTTTCTCAGAAAGCTTCTGTTTAGATTTTATTTGTAGATAATTCCTTTTTCACCATAGGTTTCAAACTGCTCACAAATATTCCTTGCAGTTTCTAAAAAAGACTGTTTCCAAACTACTCCATCAAAAGAGAGGTTCAACTCTGTGAGATGAACACACACATCATAAAGAAGTTTCTCAAAAAGCTTCTGTCTAGTTTTTATGTGAAGATAATTCCTTTTTTAACATAGGCCTCAATGGGCTCACAACTATCCCTACACAGATTCTACAAAAAGACTGTTTCCAAACTACTCAATCAAAAGGAAAATTCAACTCTGTGAGATGAATGCACACAACACAAAGAAGTTTCTCAGAGAGCTTCTGTCTAGATATTATTTGTTGCTATTTCCTTTTTCACCATAGGCCTCAAAGGGCTCACAGATATCCCTTTGCAGATTCTACAAAAACACTGTTTCCAAACTGTTCAATCTAAAGAGGGGTTCAACACTGTGAGCTGAATTCACACATCCCAGAGAAGTTTCTCAGAATGCTTCTGTCTAGTTTTTATGTGAAGATATTTCCTTTTTTACCATAGGCCTCAAATCGCTCACAAATGTCCCTGTGCAGATTCTACATAAAGACTGTTTTCAAACTGCTCAATGAAAAGCAAGGTTCAAATCAGTGAGATGAAAGCACACAACACGACGAAGTTTCTCAGAATGATTCTTTCTAGTTTTTTTATGAAGATATTTCCTTTTTCACCATAGGCCTCAAAGGGTTCACAAATATCCCTATGCAGATTCTACAAAAAGAATGCTTCCAAACTGATCAATCAAAAGGAAGCTTCAACTCTGTGAGATGAATGCACACATCACAAAGAAGTTTCTCAGAAAATTTCTGTCTAGTTTTTTTGTGAAGATGTTTCCTTTTTCACCATAAACCTCAAACTGTTAACAAATATTACTTTGCAGATTATACAAAACGACAGCTCCCAAACTGCTCAATCAAAACAAAGGTTCAACTCTGTGAGATGAATGCACATATCACAAAGAAGTTTCACAGAAATCTTCTGTCTAGATTTTATTTGCGGATATTTCCTTTTTCATCTTAGGCCTCAAACTGCTCAAAAATATACCTTTGCAGATTTTCCAAAGAGACGTTTCCAAACAGCTCAATAAAAAGACAGGTTCAACTCTGTGAGATGAATGCACACATCACAAAGAAGTTTTTCAGAAATCTTCTGTCTTGTTTTTATGTGAAGATATTTCCTTTCTCAGCATAGGCCTCAAAGTGATCCAAATATCCATTTGCAGATTCTACAAAAAGACTGTTTCCAAAGTGATCAATCAAAACAAATTTTTAACTCTCTGGGATGAAAGCACACATCACAAAGAAGTTACTCAGACAGCTTCTCTCTAGTTTGTAAATGAAGATATTTCCATTTCATCTGATGCCATAAAGGGCTCACAAATATCCCTTTGAAGGTTCTACAAAAAGACTGTTTCCAAAGTGCTCAATCAAAAGAAAGGTTCAACTCTGTGAGATGAATGCACACATCACACGGAAGTTTCTCAGAAAGCTTCTGTTTAGTATATATGTGAAGATATTTCGTTTTTCACCATGGGCCTCAAAGTGCTCCAAATATTCACTTGCAGATTCTAGAAAAAGAGCGTTTCCAAACTCCTCAATCAAAAGAAAGTTTCAATTCTGTGAGATGAAAGCACACATCACAAAGAAGTTTCTTAGAAAGTTTCTGTCTAGTTTATATGTGAAGATATTTCATATTTCACTGTAGTACTCAATGGGCTCAGAAATATCCCTTTGCAGATTCTACAAAAGGACTGTTTCCAAACTGCTCAATCCAAAGAAAATTTCAAGTCTATGAGATGAATGCACACATCACAAAGAACTTTCTCAGAATGCTTCTGTCTAGTTCATATGTGAAGATAATTCCTATTACACCATAGGCAAAAAAGGGTTCACAAATATTTTTTTGCAGATTCTACAAAAAGACTGTATCCAAATTGCTTAATAAAAAGAAAGTTTCAACTCTGTTAGATTAATGGACATATCTAAAAGTAGTTTCTCGGAAAACTTCTGTTTAGTTTTTATGTGAAGATATTTCCTTTGTCACCATTGGCCTCAAAGTGCTGCAAATATGTATTTACAGATTTCACAAAAAGAGTGTTTCCAAACTGCTCAATCAAAAGAAAAGTTTAACTCCGTGAGATGAAAGCACACATCTCAAAGACGTTTCTCAGAAAGCTTCAGTCTAGTTTTCATGTGAAGATATTTCCAGTTTCACTATAGGCCGCAAAGGGCTAAGAAATATCCCTTTGCAGATTCTAAAAAAGGACCACTTCCAAACTGCTCAATCAAAAGAAAGGTTAAATTGTGTGAGATGAATGCACACATCACAACGAAGTTTCTCAGAATTCTTCTGTCTCGTTTTTATGTGAAGATATTTACTATTTCACTATAGGCTTCAAATGGCTCAAAAATATCCCTTTGCAGATTCTGAAAAAATACGGTTTCTGAACTGCTCAATTAAAAAAAACGTTCAACTCTGTCAGAAGAATGGAGACATCACAAAGAAGTTCCTCAGAATGCTTCTGTCTGGTTTAAATGTGAAGATATTTCTTTTTCACCATAGACCTCAAATGGCTCAGAAATATATCTTTGCAGATTGCAGAAAAAGACTGTTTCTAAACTGCTCAAATAAAATAAAGTTTCAACACTGTGAGATGAATGCACACATCACAAAGAAGTTTCTCAGAAAGCTTCTGTCTAGTTTTTTTTTTTTGGTGAAGATATTTCCTTTTTCACCATAGGCCTTAAACTGCTCACAAATATCCTTCTGCAGATTCTGTAAAAAGACTGTTTCCAAACTGTTCCACCAAAAGAAAAGTTCACCTCCCTGAGATTAATGCACACATCACAAAAAAGTTTCTCAGAATCCTTCTGTCTAGTTTTTATGTGACAATATTTCCATTTTCACCTTAGGCCACACACCACTGCAAATATCCATTTGCAGATTATACAAAAAGACTGTTTCCAAACTGCGCAATCAAAAGAAATTTTCAACTCTTTGAAATGAAAGCAATCATCACAAAGAAGTTTCTCAGAAATCTTTTGTCTAGTTTTTATCGCAAGATAATTCTTATTTCACCATAGGCCTCAACAGGCTCACAAATATCCCTTTGCAGATTCTACAAAAGTTCTGTATCCAAACTACTCAATCAAAAGAAACGTTCAACATTTTGAGATGAATGCACACATCACAAAGAAGTTTCTCATAATACTTCTGTCTAGTTATTATGTGAAGATATTTCCTTTTTCACCATAGTCTTTAAACCGCTCAAATATATCCCTCTGCAGGTACTACAAAATGACTATTTCCAAACTGGTCCATCAAAGAAAGTTTCAGCTCTGTGAGATGAATGGACTCATCACAAAGAAGTTTCTCAGAATTCTTCTGTCTAGTTTTTATGTGAACATATTTCCTTTTTCACCATAGGACTCAAATTGCTCCAAATATCCATTTGCAGATTCTTCAAAAAGAATGTTTCCAAACTGCTCAATCAAAAGAAAGGCACAACTCTGTGAGTTGAAAGCACACATCACAAAGAAGTTTTTCAGAATGTTTCTGTCTAGTTTTTATGTACAGATATTTCGTTTTTACCACAGACCTCAAATGGCTCAGAAATATCCCTTTGCAGATTTTACAAAAAGACTGTTTCCAAACTGCTCAATCAAAAGAAAGATTCAACTCTCTGAAATGAAATCTCCAATCACAAAGAAGTTTCTTAAAATGCTTCTGTCTAGTTTTTATGTGAATATATTTCGTTTTTGACCTTAGGCCTCAAAGCTCTCCAAATATCCATTTGTAGACTCTTCAAAAAGACTGTTTCCAAAGTGATCAATCAAAAGAAAGGTTCAACTATGTAGGATGACAGCACACATCACAAAGAAGTTTCTCAGAAAGATTCTGTCTAGTATTTATGTGAAGATATTTCTATTTCTACATAGGCCTAAAGCAGATCAAAAATATCCCTTTGCAGATTCTACAAGAAGACTGTTTCCAAACTGCTCAATGAAAAGAAAGAATCAGCTTTGTGAGGGGAATGCACAGATAAAAAAGAAGTTTCTCAGAATGCTTCTGTCTAGTTTTTATGTGAAGATATTTCTTTTTCACCACAGGCCTGAAACCACTCCGAAATATTCCTTTGCAGATTGCACAAAAAGAATGTTTCCAAACTCCTCAATGAACAGAAAGGTTCAACTCTTTGAGATGAATGCAAACATCACAAAAAGTTATCTCAAAAAGCTTCTGTCTGGTTTTTATGTGAATATTTAGTTTTTCAGCATAGGCATCAAACTGCTCACAAATATACCATTGCAGATTCTATACAATGACTTGTCCTCAAACTGCTTAATGAAAAGAAACGTTCAAATCTGTGAGATGAAAGCATGCATCACAAAGAAGTTTCTCAGAAAGTTTCTGTCTAGTTATTAGGTACAGATACTTCCTTTTTCACCTTATGCCTCAAAGCACTCCAAATATCCATTTACTGATTCTACAAAGAGTGTTTCCAAACTGCTCAATCAAAGGACACGTTCAACTCTGTGAAATGAAAGCACACATCACAAAGAAGTTTCTCAGAATGCTTCTGTCTAGTTATTATGTGAAGATATTTTCTGTTTCACTATAGGACTCAAAGGGCTCAGAAATATCCCTTTGCAGATTCTACAAAAGGACTGTTTCCAAACTGCTCAATCAAAAAAAAAGGTTCAACTCTGTGAGATGAAAGCACATATCACAAAGAAGTTTCTCAAAAATCTTCTGTCTAGTTTTTATGTGAAGATATTTCCTATTTCACCATAGGCCTCAAAGGGCTCAGAAATATCCCTTTGCAGATTCTATGAAAAGACTCTTTCCGAACTACTGAATGAAATGAAAGTTTCAACTCTGTGGGATGAGTGCACACATCATGAAGAAGTTTCCCGGAATGCTTCTGTCTGATTTTTATGTGAAGATATTTCTTTTTCACCATAGGCCTCAAACCACTCAGAAATATCCCTTTACAGATTGTGCAAAAAGACTGTTTCCAAACAGCTCAATGAAAAGTAACATTCAACTCTGGGAGATGAATGCAAACATCCAAAGAAGTTTCTCAAAAAGCTTCTGTCTGGTTTTTATGTGAAGGTATTTCCTTTTTCACCATAGGCCTCAAACTGCTCACAAATATCCCTTTGCAGATTCTACAAAAAGACTGTTTCCAAACTGCTCAATGAAAAGAAAGGTTAAACTCTGTGAGATGAAAGCACACATCACAGAGAAGTTTCTCAGAATGCTTTTGTCTAGTTTTATGTGAAGAAGTTTCCTTTTTCACCATAGGACTCAAAACACTCCAAATATCCATTTGCAGATTCTACAAAAAGACTGTTTCCAAATTGCTCAATCAAAAGAACGGTTCAAATGTGTGGGATGAATGCACACATCCCAAAGAAGTTTCTCAGAAAACTGCTGTTTAGTTTTTATGTGAAGATATTTCCTTTTTCACCATGGGCCTCAAAGCGCTCAAAATATCCACTTGCATATTCTACAAAAACAGTGTTTCCAATTGCTCAATCAAAAGAAAGGTTCAACTCTGTGAGGTGAAAGCACACATCACAAAGAAGTTTCTTAGAAACCTTCTGTCTAGTTTTTATATGAAGATATTTCATATTTCAAAATAGACCTAAAAGGGCTCAGAAATATACCCTTGCAGATGCTACAAAAAAAGAGTGTTTCCAAACAGCTCAATCAAAAGAAAGATTTAACTTGGTGAGATGAATGCACACATAACATAGAAGTCTCTAAGAATGCTTCTGTCTAGTTTTTTTGAGAAGCCATTTCCTTTTACACTATAGGCCTCAGTCCGCTCATTAATAGCCCTCTGCAGATACTAGAAAAAGAGTCTTTCCAAACTGCTCAATCAAAATAAAGGTTCAAATCTTTGAGATGAAAGCCCACGTCACAAAGAAGTTTCTCATAAAGTTTCTGTCTACTTTTTATGTGAAGATATTTCCTATTTCACCTTAGGCCTCAAAGGGATCACAAATATCCCTTTTCAGATTCTACAAAAAACTGTTTCTGAACTGCTTCTTCAAAGGAAAGGTTCAATTCTGTGAGATGAATGCACACATAAAAAATTGGTTTCTCAGAATGCTTCTGTCTTGTTTTTATGTGAAGATATTTCTTTTTCACCATAGGTCTCAAACTGCAAACAAATATTCCTTTGCAGATTGCACAAAAAGTATGTTTCCACACTGCTCAATGAACAGAAAGTTTCAACTCAGTGAGATGAATGCAAACATCACAAAGAGTTTTCTCAAAATGCTTCTGTCTAGATATTATGTGAAATATTTACTTTCTCACCATAGGTCTCAAACTGCTCACAAATATCCCTTTGGAGACTCTACAAAATGACTTGTTGCCAAACTGCTCAATGAAAAGGAAGGTCCAAATCTGAGATGAAAGCACGCATCACAACAAAGTTTCTCAGAAGTTTCTGTCTAGTTTTTATGTGGAGATATTTCCTTTTTCACCATAGGCCTCAAAGCACTCCAAATATCCGTTTTCAGATGCCATAGAAAGAGTGTTTCCAAACTGCTCAATCAAAAGCGAGGTTCAACTCTTTGAGATGAAAGCACACAGCACAAAGAAGATTTTCAGAAAGCTTCTGTCTAGTTTTCAGGTGAAGACATTTCCTATTTCACCATAGGCCTCAATGGGCTCACAAATATCCCTTTGCAGATTCTACAAAAGGACTCTTTCCAAACTGTTCAATCCAAGGAAAGTTTCAACCCTGTTACATGAATGCACACATCACAAATAAGTTTCTCAGAATGCTTCTGTCTGGTTTTTATGTGAAAATATTTCCCGTTCACCATAGGCATAAATTGCTGCAAATATCCATTTGCAGATTCTACAAAAAGACTGTTTCCAATCTGCTCAATCAAAAGAAAAGTTCAACTCTGTGAGATGAAGGCACACATCACAAATAAGTTTCTCAGAAAGCTTCTGTCCAGTTTTTATTTGAAGATATTCCCTATTTCACCATAGGCCTGAAAGGGCTCACAAATATCCTTTTGTATATTCTAAAAACAGACTGTTTCCAAACTGCTCAATCAAAAGAGAGGTTCAAATATGTGTGATGAATGCACACATCACAAAGAAGTTTCTCAGAATGTTTTTATCTAGTTTTTATGTGAAGATATTTCTTTTTCACCATAGGCCTCAAATGGCTCAGAAATATCCCTTTGCAGCTTGTACAAAAAGACTGTTTCCAAACTGCTCAACCAAAAGAAAGTTTCAACACTATGAGATGAATCCACACGTCACAAAGAAGTTTCTCAGAAAGCCTCTGTTTAGCGTTCATGTGAAGTTATATCCTTTTACACCATAGGCCTCAATGGGCTCAGAAATATCCCTTTGCTGATTCTACAAAAGGACTGTTTAGAAAACTGCTCAATCTAAAGAAAGTTTCAACTCTATGAGTTGAACGCATACATCTCAAAGAAGTTTCTCACAACGGATCTGTCAAGTTTTTTTGTGAAGATATATACTTTTTAACCATAGGCTATAAACGGCTCATGAATATCCCTCTGCAGATACTACAAAAAGACTGTTTCTAAACTGCTGCATCCAAAGAAATGTTCAGCTCTGTGAGATGAATAAATCTATCACAAAGAAGTTTCTCAGAATGCTCCTGTCTGGTTTTTATGTGAAGATATTTCCTTTTTCACCATGTGCCTCAGTGTGCTCCAAATGTCCATTTACAGACTCTACAAAAAGAGTGTTTCCAAACTGCTCATTCAAAAGAAACGTTCAACTCTGTGAGATGAAAGCATACATCAGAAAGTAGTTTCTCAGAAAGCTTCTGTCTAGTTTTTATGTGAAGATATTTTCTATTTCACTGTAAGCCATAAAGGGCTCACAAATATCTTTTGCAGATTCTTCAAAAAGACTGTGTCCAAACTGCTCAATCCAAAGAAAGGTTCAACTCTGTGAGATGAATTGACACATCACAAAGAAGTTTCTCAGAATGCATCTATCCAGTTTTTATATGAAGATATTTCTTTTTCATCCAAGGCCTCAATGGGATCAGAAATATCCCTTTGCAGATTCTAAAAAAGGACTGTTTCCAAACCGCTCCATCTAAAGAAAGGTTCACCTCTGTGAGTTGAATGCACACATCACAGAGAAGTTTCCCAGAATGCTTCTGTCTAGTTTTTATGTGAAGGTATTCCCTTTTTTACCATAGGCCTCAAACTCCTCACAAATATCCCTCTGCAGATACAACAAAAGAACTGTTTCCAATCTGCTAAATCAAAAGCTAGGCTCAATAACGTGAGATGAATGCATGCATCACAAAGAAGTTTCTCAGAATGCTTCTGTCTAGTTTTAATATGAAGATATTTACTTTTTCACCATAGGCCTCAAAGCACTCCAAACATCCATTTGCAGATTCCACAAAAAGACTGTTTCCAAGCTGCTCTATCAAAATAAAGGTTCAACTCTGTGAGATGAAAGCACACATCACAAAGAAGTTTCTCAGAAAGCTTCTGTCTAGTTTTTATGTAAGGATATTTCCTATTTCACCACAGGCCTCAATGGACTCAAAAATATCCCTTTCAGATTCTACAAAAAGCGTGTTTCTGAACTGCTCAATGAAACGAAAGTTTCAACTCTGTGAGCTGAATGCACACATAGAAAAGAAGTTTCTCAGAATGCTTCTGTCTAGTTTTTATGTGAAGATATTACTTTTTCACCATAGGCCTCAAACTGCTCAGAAATATCCCTTTGCAGATTGAACAAAAATACTGTTTCCATACTGCTCAATGAAAAGAAAGATTCATCTCTGTGAGATGAATGCACACATAAAGAAGAAGTTTCTCAGAATGCTTCTGTCTAGTTTTTATGTGAAGATATTTCCTTTTTCACCATAGTCCTTAAACCATTCACAAATATCCCTTTGCAGATACTACAAAAAGACTGTTTCCAAACTGCTCCATGAAAAGAAAGGTTCAACTCTGTGAGATGAATGCACACATCATGAAGAAGTTTCTCAGAATGATTCTGTCTAGTTTTTATGTGAAGATAATTCTTTTTCACCACAGGCATCAAACGGCTCAGAAATATCCATTTGCAGATTGTACAGAAAGACTGTTTCCAATCTGCTCAATCAAAAGAAAGGTTCTGCTCTGTGGTATGAATCCAGGCATCACAAAGAAGTTCTCAGAAAGTTTCATTTTAGTGTTTTTGTGAAGATATTTCCTTTTTCACCATAGGCCTAAAAGCACTGCAAATATCCATTTGTGGATTCTACAAAAAGATTGTTTTGAAACTGCTCAATCAAAAGAAAAGTTCAACTCTGTGAGATGAAAGCACACATTGCAAAGCATTTTCTGAGAAAGATTCTGTCTAATTTTTATGTCAAGGTATTCCCTATTTCATCATAGGCTGTGAAGGGCTCACAAACATCCATTTGAATATTTTAAAAAAAGACTGTTTCCAAACTCCTCAAACAAAATAAAGGTTCACCTCTGTGAGATGAATGCACACATCAGAAAGAAGTTTCTCAGAATGCTTCTGTCTAGTTTTTATGTGAAGATATTTTTTTTTCACATTAGGCCTCAAATGGCTCAGAAATATTCCTTTGCAGATTTTACAAAAAGACTGTTTCCAAACTGCTCAATCAAAAGAAAGTTTCAACACTCTGAGATGAATACACACATCAAAAAGAAGTTTCTCAGAAAGCTTCTGTCTTCTTTTTATTTGAAAATATTTCCCTTTTCACCATAGGCTTCAATGGGCTCAGAAATATCTCTTTGCAGATTCTACAAAAGGACTGTTTAGAAACTGCTGAATCCAAAGAAATATTCAACTCTGTGAGATGAATGCACACATCACAAAGAAGTTTCTCAGAATGCATCTGTCCAGTTTTTATGTGAAGACATTTTCTTTTTCACCATAAGCCTCAAAGCGTTCCAAATACCCATTTGCAGTTTCTATAAAAAGAGTGTTTTCAAACTGCTCAATCAAAAGAAAGGTTCAACTCATGACACAAAAGCACACATCACAAAGAATTTTCTCAGAAAGCTTATGTCTAGTTTTTATGTAAAGATATTTCCTATTTCATCATGGGCCATATAGGGCAAAAAAAATATTTTTTGCAGATTCTACAAAAAGATTGTTCCCAAACTGCTCAATCCAAAGAAAGTTTCAACTCTGTGAGATGAATGGACACAACACAGAAAAGTTTATCTGAATGCTTCTATCTAGTTTTTATGTGAAGATGTTTCTTTTTCACCCTAGGCTTCAATGGGCTCAGAAATATCCCTTTGCAGATTCCTCAAAAAGACTGTTTCCAAACTGTTCAGTCAAAGAAATGTTCACCTCTATGAGATGAATGCACACATCCCAGAGATGTTTCTCAGAATGCTTCTGTCTAGTTTTTATATGAAGGTATTTCCCTTTTCACCATAGGCCTCAAAGCGCTCCAAATATCCATTTACGGATTCCACAAAAAGACTGTTTCCAAACTGCTCAATCAATAGAAAGGTACAACTCTGTGAGTTGAAAGCACACATCACAAAGAAGTTTGTCAGAAAGCTTCTGTCTAGTTTTTCTGTGAGGATAATTCCTGTTTCACTGTGGGCCATAAAAGGCTCACAAATATTTTTTGCAGATTCTACAAAAAAATTGTTTCCAAACTGTTCGATCCAAAGAAAGGTTCAAATCTGTGAGATGAATGGACACAACAGAAAGAAGTTTCTCAGAATGTTTCTATCTAGTGTTTATGTGAGATATTTCCTTTTTCACCATAGGCCTCAAACTGCTCCAAGTATCCGTTTGCAGATTCTACCAAAAGACTGTTTACAAATTGCTAAATCAAAATAAAGGTTCAGCTCTGTGATATGAATGCATGCATCACAAAGAAGTTTCTCAGAATGCTTCTGTTTAGTGTTTATCTGAAGATATTTCCTTTTTCACCATAGGCCTCAAAGCACTGCGAATGTGCATTTCCAGATTCTACAAAAAGTCTGTTTCCCAAACTGCTCAATGAAAAGAAAGGTTCAACTGTGTGAGATGAAGGCACACATCACAAAGAAGTTTCTCAGAATGTTTCTTTCTAGTTTTTTTGTAAAGATATTTCCTTTTCCACCATAGGCCTCAAGACACTAAAAATATCCATTTGCAAAATCTACAAAAAGACGTTTACAAACTGCTCAATCTAAAGAAATTTTCAATACTGTGAGATGAATGCATGCATTACAAAGTAGTTTCTCAGAAAGCTTCTGTTTATTTTTTATGTGATATATTTCCTTTTTCACCATAGGCCTCAAAGTATTCCAATTATCCATTTGCAGATTCTGCAAAAAGAGTGTTTCCAAACTGCTCAGTCAAAAGAAATGCTCATCTCTTTGAGTATGAAAGCACTCATTTAAAAGAAGTTTCTCAGAAAGCTTCTGTCTAGCTTTTATGTGAAGATATTTCCTATATCACCAAAGGCCTCAATGGGCTCAGAATTTTCCCTTTGCAGATTCTACAAAGGACTCTTTCCAAACTGCTCTAGCAAAAGAAAGCTTCAACTCTGTGAGATGAATGCACCCATCACAAAAATGTTTCTCAGAATGTTTCTGTGTAGTTTTTACATGAAGATATTTTCTACTTCACCATAGGTCTCAAAGGGTTCACAATTATCCCTTTGTAGATTTTACAAAAAGACTGTTTCCAAATCTTCAACCAAAGAAATGTTCAACTGTGTGAGATGAATGCAAATGTCACAAAGAAGTTTCTCAGGATGCTTCCATCTAATTTTTATGTGAAGATATTTCCTTTTTCACCATAGGCCTCAAAGCGCTCCAAATATCCATTTGCAGGTTGTATAAAAAGACTGTTTCCAATCTGCTCAATCGAAGGAAATGTTCAACTACATGAAATGAAAGCACACATCAGAGAGAAGTTTCTCAGAAAGCTACTGTTTAGTTTTTATGTGAAGATATTTCCTATTTCACCATAGGCCATAAAGGGACCACAAATATACCTTTGCAGATGCTACAAAAATACTGTTACCAAACTGCTCAATCAAAGAAAGTTTCAACTCTGTGAGATGAATGAACACATCACAAAGTCGTTTCTAAAAATGCTTCTGTCCAGTTTTTATAGGAAGATATTTCTTTTTCACCATTGGCCTCAAACAGCTCAGAAATATCCCTTTGCAGATTGTACAAAAACACTGTTTCCAAACTGTGCAATCAAAAGAATGGTTCAACTCTGTGAGATGAATGCACATGTAGCCAGGAAGTTTCTCAGAAACTTCTGCCAAGTTATTATGTGATGATATTTCCTTTTTCACCATAGGCCTCAAACTGCTCACAAATATCCCATTGCAGATTCTAAAAGAAAAGTTTCTCATCTGCTAAATGAAAAGAAATGTTTACCTCTGTGAGATGAATGCCCACATTGCAGAGAAGTTTCTCAGAAACCTTCTGTCTAGTTTTTATGTGAATATATTTCCTTTTTCACCATAGACCTCAAAGGACTACAAATATCCATTTGCATATTCTACAAAAAGACGGTTTTCAAACTGCTCAATCAAAGGAATGGTTCAACTCTGTGAGATGAGTGCACACATCACACAGATGTGTCTCAGAAAGCTTCTGTCTAGTTTTCATGTGAAGATATTCCCTTTTTCACCATAGGCCTCAAAGTGTTCAAAAATATCCCTTTGCAGATTCTTCAAAAAGACTGTTTCCAAAATGCTCAATCAATAGAAAGGTTCAACTCTGTGAGATGAATTCACACATCACAAAGCAGTTTCTCAGAAACCATCTTTCTAGTTTTTATGTGAAGATATTTCCTTTTTCACCATAGGTTTCAAAGCGCTCACAAATATCCTTTTCAGATTCTACAAAAAGACTGTTACCAAACTACTCAATCAAAAGAATGGTTCAACTCTGAGATGAATGCACACATCATAAAAAAGTTTCTCAGAAAGCTTCTGTCTAGTTTTTATGTGAAGATATTTCCTTTCTCACCATTGACCTCCAAGTGCTCACAAATATCCCTTTGCTGATTCTCCAAAAATATTGCCTCCAAACTGCTCATTCCAAAGAATATCTCAACTCTGAGATAAAGGCATACAACCGGAAGTTTCTCAGAAACTTCTGTCAAGATTTTATGTGATGATATTTCCTTTTTCACCATAGGCCTCAACCTGCTCACAAATATCCCTTTGCAGATCCTACAAGAACAGAGTTTCCAATTTGCTCAATTAAAAGAAACATTTACCTCTGTGAGATGAATGCACACATCACAAAGCAGTTTCTAATAAACCTTCTTTCTAGTTTTTATGTGAAGATATTTCTTTTTTCACCATAGTCCTCAAAGCGCTCACAAATATCCCTCTACAGATTCTATAAGGGCACCATTTCCAAGCTTTTCAAACAAAAGAATGGTTTAACTCTGTGAGATGAATGCACACGTCACAAAGTAGTTTCTCATAGAGTTTCTGTCTAGTTTTTATCTGAAGATATTTCCTTTTTCACCATAGACCTCAAAGCGCTCACAAATGTCACTTTGAAGACTGTACAAGAACAGAGTTTCCAGACTGATCAAAGGAATGAAACGTTTAACTCTGTGAGATGAAAGCAGACATCACAAAGCAGTTTCTCAGAAACTTTCTTTATAGTTTTTATGTGAAGGTATTTCCTTTTTCACCATGGCCTCAAAGCACTCACAAATATCCCTTTACAGATTCTACAACAACAGAACTTCCAAACTGCTCATAATTAGTTTTTAGGACAAACATGAGCGTTTAGACACACTACTTGTGGTGCAGCACACATGTATTATCCACACTGAAATTAGGAATTCAACTGAAGTTCATGTGAAGCTGAAAATATGAATATTTGGGGGACCTTGGAGATGATCTAGCTCACTTTATTTCGTAGAAAAGAAAACAGATTCAGGGAAAGGGCATGCATTGCCTAAAGTGATTCAGCAGTTTTGGCACAGAAACAAAACACACCTAAGGTGATTCATCAGGTTTGGAGCAGAAACGCAATACAATCTCTGTTCTTTTGCTTCTCAGATCCAGAAATGTTTCACAATACTGAACTACTTATGTTTCTGATTCCTTATTTTTTCTTTTTAAATTTTCCCAGTATTGTCTTATGAAGATCCTATTCTTTACCCTAAATATTTAAATTTGTTACTAGTATTGTCTGTTTATAAGTAAAATTTCTAGTTGTTATTATAAATTATTATTCAATCACTTTTCATTTTTTGGGGGTCCAGTACAAAGTTAGTTACAAATAACACTATCAGCCTTGGCAATCCAAGAGGAGCTCAAGTTCTCCAGGGCACGTCAGGAAAAGGCTAAATGACAGCTGTGCTGTGAGTGGACAGAATACAGCTCTCATACAGATTATTGAGTATTTGATGTTCTTCAACAATTTCATTAATCTTCAGGTTTTTTCCTCTTTGAAGTGAAAGTCTGCTATGACTTTCAAGTTTCTTTTGAAATAATTATAGATTCACAGGAAGTTGCAAAAGGTACAGGGATGTCTTAGGTACTCTTCACTAATTCCAGTGGTGACATCTCGCATAGCCATAGAGCATTATCAAAACTTGGAAACTGACATAGGCACAATTCAGAAAGCTTACTCAGATCACAACCATTTTGCATGCATTCATTATTGTATGTGTGTATGTGTGTGTGTGTGTTCTGTGCATTTTTATGTGGTGTAGATCTCTGTAACTACCACTTCCACAGTCAAGATACAGAACTGTAGCCTCACCACCAGGCTCCAACTTGTGATCTTTGCTGACACTCTGACACGTTTTCCTCCACCCTTTCCTCTTGGCAACCCCATAGTCTGTTCTACATCTTTACAATTTTATTTCAATAATTTATATAAATGTAATTGTACAAAATCGTATTTTTAAAGGGAAAAAACAAGGCACAGATAGTTTTGTTACCACTGTAAAATAGTCTTTAACATTCATTTGTTTTATGTTCTATTTGTCTCAAAAAAATGTGCTTTGCTCTTTCCCATACTTTCTGACATCAGGATAGGAAATCAATACCAAACAAAACAATTCCATTCATTTTTTTCCACAGCTTTCACTGTTGTTGCCTAACATTTATTGTTCCGTTTACTCTTTCTCTCTGTTTTCCATCACATAAAAGTAACTTTGTGTTCTTTATCTCTTCTAAGAAAACTTGATAATGAGCCTTTAATGTGAATCCCGGACCACCCTTGTTTTGATTTTGTGTTATGAGTGTTCTTTTATGTGATCGTTCTCATGGAGCGTTCTTGTGAAGCTGGGCTTTTCCAGTGGTTTGTCAAAATGGAAATAGATATTTAACAAACCAAACACAAAAAGACCTTGCTCCAGGAATGCATCATTTCTGAGAAAACACTACCTCTTCCAACTAGAGATTGTGAATGTTACTCATATTATCCTTTACTTCCTTTTATTAAAACTGTATTTTTTTTACACATTTGTATAACTCGTGTAATAAAATGTGAAGCTAAGTGACTACCTACCAATTACAATTGATGTTAATGATGCTAATGGGAGGCCACCACTACAGTGGCTGCACCAAGTCTGGGGAGTTTCTAGCTTTGCTAAGTTACATGGGATTGCCTACGTACTAAATGGAGGTGGGGGACGGGTCGAAGGACGCGGTGGCACCACCCTGCCCCAACGTTGAAGCTCCGGACGGGACCCCAGGCACCTCCTGGCCGATAGCCGGAGGCAGGCACGTGATGGCAGATGACACTGCAGCTTCCAGCAGGTCACCACCACAGGCAAGTGAACCCTGGGACTGTGGCCACAAGCCCTGCCAGACGGGCCGAGTGGCGGGCTTCCAGCCCCGGACAAACCACGACACATGCCAGGCAGGTGGGGGGCGGGCGGGTGAGAAGGATGGTGTCTCGGAGGGGTGTTGGGGAGGAGGGGCGGTGGTTGGCAGGTCGCCGGGCTGCCACCAGGTGTGGGCAATAAACCACGGTGACTGGGACGCGCTCCCCCACCCTATCCCCGGCAATTCAAATTAGTTCTCACAGCTAGCTGCATTGTTCATCGACACAGGAGCCTAGCGATCCACCACAAAAAGTCATACAAGGTTGATTTGGTGAGGGTGCTCCCAACAACGGGAGGCCCTCCTGGCACAGCACATCCCCCAGAGGGATTTCCTCAGGCCGGCCAGTCAGACAGCAATGGGACAAGACTCCAGAGAGGGGTCGGAAGGTTTCACAACACAGGGAGGGGGTGCCGACCACAGAGGGGGGCGAATGCTGACACCACCCCACGGGCACCGGGAGCTCCCGCCCCCACAGCACGGGACACATGCCACACACGCGACACACGCACGATGGCATGACGGCCGCCGGGTAAAGCCCCCACCAGCATCAGCGGCGACACACAAGTGCGGCACGGCCCCGGCCGGCTGGGGAAACGGATTCGGCTGGTGAGGCGAGGGAGGGAACAGCCCCTCCCGAAAGGACTCCCCCGTGGACCCACTGCACCCGACCCAAAGGTGGATGGGTGACCCCCCAAAGGGGTCCTTAAACCTCCGCACCAGAACGCGCTAGGTACCTGGATGGTGGGGGTGGATAAGGAGGGGGGACAGGCGTCCAGCCTCCTACCCTCGAGACGCCCTAGCAGGGAGGCTGGGGAGAGCCAGCGGGCTGGGCTGGGCCCTGGGGCGTGGTGTGGCAGAGGCGATGATGGCAACAGCAGCAGTGATGGGAACACAGCTGGCCCCGATGGGAGCAGGTGGGATGGGGCCGAGCCAGCGGGACAGGGTGGGATGACGGCCCCGGCGGGAAGGGCTCCGAGACCCCACCCTGCCGTGACACCGAGAACCACTCTCGCACCCACTGACACACACGTAGGGGCCACGGCAGGGGACTGCTCCATGGTTCTCATCAGGCCGGCGAGCCATCCAGACCACCCCACAACGTGCACACATGGTTTTGTCCCCACATGCATGTCTCTCTCTTCCCCACCTCCCTCCCAAGTTCTCCAGCTCTCGGTGCAGGTGGAGCTGTGCAACCAACAAAGGGCACAACCCCGCCCACACATGCACCACATGGGGAACACGGTCGGCCAAGGAGGAAAGACGTGGTGGTGCCTACCCGGTTTCGCTCTTCTCCATTAATGATCCCTCCGCAAGTTCACCTACGGAAACTTTGTTGCGACTTTTAATTCCTCTAGGTAGTCAAGTCAAACTGTCTTCTCAGTGCTCCGCCAGGGCAGTGGGGTGACCTGGCGGGGCCGATCCAAGGGCCTCACTAAACCATCCAATCAGTAGTAGCTACCGGCGGTGTGTACAAAGGGCAGGGACTTCATGCAAGCCTATGACCCGCACTTACTGGGAATTCATCATTCATGGGGAATAATTGCAATCCCCGATCACCATCACCAATGGGGTTCAACAGGTTACCCGCATCTGCCACATAGGGTAGGCACACGCTGAGCCAGTCAGTGTAGCGTGCATGCAGCACTGGACATCTAAGGGCATCACAGACCTGTTATTGCTCAATCTTGGGTGGCTGAATGCCACTTGTCCCTCTGAGAATTTGGGGGACGCCCACCGCTCGGGGGTTGCATAACTAGTTAGCCTTCCACAGTCTTGTTCATTATCAGAATTAACCAGACAAATCACTTCACCAACTAAGGCCATGCACCAGCACTCATGGAATTGAGAAAGAGCTATCAGTCAAACCTGTCCGTGTCCAGGCTGGGTGATATTTCCCGTGTTGAGTCAAATTAAGCTGCAGGCTCCACTCCTGGTGGTGCCTTTCCACCAATTCCTTTAAGTTTCAGCTTTGCAACCCTACTCCCCCAGAAACCCAAAAACCCAAAGACTGGTTCCTTGGAAGCTGCCCAACGGGTCATGGAAATAACGCCGCTGCATCGCCAGTCGGCATTGTATATCGTCGGAACTACGACGCTATCTGATTGTCTTGGAACGTCCAACTTTCATTCTTGGTTAACGAAATCATTCTTGGCAAATGCTTTCGCTCTGGTCCGAACTGCGCCAGTCCAAGAATTTCACCTCTAGCGGCGCAATACGAATGCCCCCGGCCATCCCTCTTAATCATGGCCTCAGTTCCGAAAACCAACAAAATAGAACCGCGGTCCTATTCTATCATTCCTAGCTGCGGTATCCAGGTGGCTCGGGCCTGCTTTGAAAACTCTAACTTTTTGAAAGTAAACGCTTCGGGCCACGGGACACTCAGCTAAGAGCATCGAGGGGGTGCCGAGAGGCAAGGGGTGGGGACGGGCTGTGACTCACCCACCCACCCTCTCCCAAGATCCAACTAGGAGCTTTTTAACTGCAGCAACTTTAATATACGCTATTGGAGCTGGAATTACCGTGGCTGCTGGCACCAGACTTGCCCTCCAATGGATCCTTGTTGAAAGATTTAAAGTGGACTCATTCCAATTACAGGGCCTCGAAAGAGTCCTGTATTGTTACTTTTCATCACTACCTCCCTGGGTAGGGAGTGGGTAATTTGCGCACCTGCTGCCTTCCTTGAATGCGGTAGCCGTTTCTCAGGCTCCCTCTCCAGAATCGAACCCTGATTCCCTGTCACCCATGGTCACCATGGTAGGCACAGCGACTACCATTGAAAGTTGATAGGGCAGACATTCAAATGGGTCGTTGCTGCCACTGGGGGCGTGCGATTGGCCTGAGGTTATCTAGAGTCACCAAAGCCGTCGGCACCCGACCCCCCCGGCCGGGGCCAGAGAGGGGCTGACAGAGTTGGTTTTGATCTGACAAATGCACACATCTTCCCCATGAATTGAGTCAGCACCATTTGGCATGTATTAGCTCTAGAATTACTACAGTTTTCCAAGTAGGAGAGGAGCAAGCAACCAAAAGAAACATGACATATTTAATGAGCCATTAACAGTTTCAGTGTACTGGCCCTGCGTACTTAGACATGTATGGCTTAATCTTTGAGACAAGCATATGGTTCTGGTAGGATCAACCATGTAGGTAGAAAGCGGCCTCCGGGCCTCACGAGGATGAGCCAAGAGTCCCAGTCGTGAGGATGGGCATGGCAGGGAGGGTGACGGGGCGTGTGAGAGGGAGGGAACAGTGTGGGGTGGTGGGAGGGGGGCAGTGGGGCAGGGAACCGTACATCCCATCCACCCACACGACACAACACCCCCCCACGGGCTCACCACTCCCAACCCTTCATGCCCAAGTGCGAGGAGGCACACCGCCCGACCCGTGCACGGCAGCCACAAGGGACTGGCGGCCATTCGCATGCGGCAGGCGCAGGGTGGCCCCGACGTTTGGACAGCGAACGAGAAGCGGACCACGGTGCCTGGGATCTCACTGCCAGCGGCCTCTGAGCACGAAGGTGTCTCGGCGCAGTACCTAGAGTGTCTGACTGGCCTTCGGCAAGCCCGCGGCTCCACCACCGCTGCCGCCATCGCGTCCAGCCCCCGGAACCCTCTCCCCCACACGTGCTGCAGGCTGACACCAAACCCTCCAGGTGCCCACCAAGCCCAAGTGGGGCGCCGCCGACTTGGTCCCAAAGGCGCACACCCGGAGACACAGAAAACAGGCCAAACAGTGGCCGGTGGCAGTGCCCCACAAGGCGGAGCTGGGTTTAGTCCCAGACGGGGCCACCACAGCCTAAGCTGGTGAGCCGCCCAGGGAGAGAGGATCAGTGGGCAGGGAGGGGGGCACAGACAGGCAAGGCTAGGGACTGCAAGGGCAAGGGCACCGGGGAGCCCGCAGAGGGGCGGCTCGGGGAGAAACCTCAGGCATGGCCGGGCCACCAGGAAAACACGGCCACGGGATCCCACCACCACAGGCACGAGGGAGGTCCCACGGCTCCCCATCTAGGATGCCGGATGGCCCTCGGCACTCACCAAGACCCACCTCATGAGCCCCAGGTCCTGCCATTGGGACCCCAAAGCGACCTCAGCCACAAACCCAATGCCAAGGCCACGTTGCTCATTTCCCGTCCATCCTCCAACCTGGTCAAGCTCTGGGAGAACGATGCGCCCCCCACTTGGGATGCTTCCCATGGCCAGGCGGCCCAACCCCGTGCAATGCAAATGCGGTCGTCAGCACGGTCGCTACTCCACAGGGGAGCAGGCGAAGAGCCAGCTTGCAGTGGAGCGGGTCACTCACCAGATGAAACGCCGGGCACAGCCACTGCTTGCGCACAGACTCGGAAGGAGGAGGCGTGGGCCACACAGTAGGCAATGAGCCGCCCTCGGTCCCCACTGCGGAGGCCGGGGAACCCTCTCTCTTCCCCCCTCACCCTGTCGACGGGGAAGCGGAGGAGTGTCCTCTGCAAGCGAGTCGCTACGGCAGTGCTACCTTAACGCAGAGAGAGGCAGCAGGCCGGGGAATCCGGTACCCCAAAGGCACACCTCTCGGATCGCTAGAGAAGGCTTTCTCACCGAGGGTGGGTCACACTCCCCACCCGCCAGTCACCCCTCGTCGGGCCTGCAGAGGTGCTTAGGGATGCCTGGAGAAGGGGGGGGCTTGCGGTACCAGGAAAAATCTGCGTGAGGCAACCTTGAGCCTTCGCGGTCTGGGCAGGGGACCTCGCCGCTGCGCATGCGCGCAATCCCCTAAGGACTCCCCGTCCACCCACCTCCTATCTCCCAGGCAAAGCACCTCCAAGTAAACCCACACACAACCAGTCAGAGGCAGAACGGTAGCCCCTCGGCGGCCGGCCGGCACATGCGTCACCTGCCCCAGCCCACTGCGATCATTAACATACCCCGCGCACAACCGCCAGAGGGGAGCACGGGACCTGCACTCAGCAGACCAGGCGGCGCCCTTCCCTGCATGGCAGGGGTGCGTCTCACTCAACCGCCTCAACCCCCACACCAACGAGCTCCCTCAGGACCCAATCGCGGACACCATGGTGGTGACCGGAGGAGGGGGCGCTAGGGATGGGAAACACACACCACCGCTGGGCCTCCGGCACATGAGTGATAAGCTGGGGGTGGAAGGGGGGAGCCGAGTGCAGTAGGATCACGCCTGTCATCTCCGCACTTTGGGAGGTGAGGGAAGGTGGATCCCTCGATCCAAGCCTTGGCAACATGGTGAAACCTCGTCTCTAAAAAAATACAAAAACTAACTGGTTTCAGAACCTGGACTCAAAGTTAATAAATAGATAAATAGGCCGGGCACGGTGACTCAAGCCTGTAATCCCATCACTTTGGGAGGCCGAGGTGGGCAGATCACGGGGATCAGGAGATCGAGACCATCCTGGCTACCACAGTGAAAACCCGTCTCTACTCAAAATACAAAAAATTAGCCAGGCATGGTGGTGGGCGTCTGTAGTCCCAGCTACTTGGGAGGCTGGGACAGGAGAATGGGGTGGACCCAGAAGGCAGAGCTTGCAGTGAGCCGACATCACGCCACTGCACTCCAGTCTGGGCAACAGAGTGAGATTTCGTCTCAAAATAATAATAATAATAATAATAATAATAAATAGATTAAAATTGAAAATTTGAAAGAAAACGTAGCTGGCTGGGCACAATGGCTCACACCTGTCATCCCAGCACTTTGGGAGGCCGAGGTGGGCAGATCACATGAGGTGGCCAGTTTGAGACCTGCCTGACCACACGGAGAAATGCTGTCTCTACTAACAATACAAAATCAGCCGGTTGTGGTGGCACATGCCTGTAATCCCAGCTACTCAGGAGGCTGAGGCAGGAGAATCACTTGAACATGGGAGGTGGAGGTTGCGGTGAGCCGAGATGGTGTCATTGCACTCCAGCATGGGCACCAAGAGTGAAACTCCATCCCAAAAAAAAAAAAGAATTAAGGGCTGTATTCTGTTATTTTTGCTTCCTACCCTGAGATGAACATAATACAGCTGTTGTCTGTCTGCCTGCCTGCCTGTCTGCCTGCCTGTGACAGGGCCTCACCCTGTCTTTCACCCAGACTGGAGCGCAGTGACACCATTATGGCTCACACACTGCAGCCTCAACCTCCCCTGGGTTAGGCAATTCCTCAAGGGATCCTACAGCCTCGACCTCCCAAAGTGTTGGGGTTACAGGTATGAGCCACAAACACCCGGCCTGAGTTAATACATCTGGTCTTACTACGTCTTAACCACACACCCATGAAGAACTCAAGTCAAGAGAGATTCGGCAAGAGACTCACAGCATTCTCTCCGAAAGCAGTGAGGTGGATGGCGGACGTGTTTCTCGAGCTCCTGGGGTTTTAGGTGACCATGCGTAGAGGAGAGATTTCCAATGTTTCCAGAGATGCACGAGCCACAGTTATTCGGGGCATCCGAACACAAGATGGGGTTTCTGACAGCGACTTAAGGGCCAGGACGGGCCAGAATCTGCCAAGGCTCATGTCCCAGGGTGGGGCCGATGGAACCCAAGGTAGAGGGAGTCAGCGGTCTGCACAGAGAGAGCTCCAGCCCTAGGCACCACCGTGCAGACCAAATCAGAAGGAACAGAGTCCTTCGTCCTACATGCCACATCGCTCCACTGAACATGGGAGCGGATCCGTTTTCCAAACACGAGGTGACTTTCACTTTGCAATGGATCACAAGGGGCCGGGCTTTCCAGAGTCAGCAGGATAAAGAAGTCATTCTGGCTTGGTCTCCTCCATTCCCCAGTAACTGGTGAATTTAAATGAGCCGAGGCTGGCCTGGCCGGAGCCGCTACATGGCGGAGGGGGGTGGGTGGGGTGGGGTGTTGCCTGAGGCACTGCAGAAATTGGGCCTGAGCCTCGAGGATGACCGTGCTGCAGGAACCCGTCCAGGATGCTCTATGCCAAGCACTAAACCACTATGCTTACCGAGATGGGGTTTTCCTCACAGAAGGCCTTTATGCAGAAGTACACTCAGAAGAAGCCTTGTTTTTACTGGCGACCTGTTCTTGCCTCCCAGAAAAGGCCTATAAAGCATATAGACTCTTGAAAAGTCACAGTTGTCCTGCACCGCAATGCAAATACCAGCTTGCAAAATGTTGTGTTGATCTCAGTAAGCTTGCAGACTGGGAACAAATCTTATCTGGTGGAGTGTTTAATAAGCAGAAAAGCCATGATGATATTGTCACTGAGTTTGGTGATTCAGCTTGCTTTCCCCTTCCATTGTTGGGACATGTATATTGCAAGACAGATTGGCTTGCCAAAGGATCAGAAGGTTACCAAAAGAGACTTAGTTTAAATCCTTTCCTCTGGTATCCCTTTGAATCATTATGTGAAATAGGTGAAAAGCCAGATCCTGACCAAACATTTAAATTCACATCTTTACAGAACTTTAGCAACTGTCTGCCCAACTCTTGCACAACACAAGTACCTAATCACAGTTTATGTCACAGACAGCCTGAGACCGTTCTTACGGAAACACCCCAGGACACAATTGAATTAAACAGATTGAATTTAGAATCTTCCAATTCAAAGTATTCCTTGATTACAGATTCCCCAGTGTCTTCTATTGATTCAGCTGTAATTTCACCTGATACTGTCCCACTGGGAACAGGAACTTCCATATTATCTAAACAAGTTCAAAATAAACCAAAAACTGGTCGAAGTTTATTAACAGGACCAGCAGCTCTTAGTCCATAAACCCCAAGTTTTGGGATTTTGCCATTAGAAACCCCAAGTCCTGGAGATGGATCTTATTTACAAAACTACACTAATACACCTTCTGTAATTGATGTGCCATCCACAGGAGCCCCTTCAAAAAAGTATGTTGCCAGAATTGGCCAAACTGGAGCAAAGTCTGACTTCTCGCAGAGTGGAAATAGCCGAGAGGTAACTCCAATTATTTCACAAACAGAAAGTTCTGGTCCATAAATAAGTGCAACACCTCAGGTAATGAGCCCCACTATGACATCTCCCCGAAATGCACTGCATCAAAAAACTTCATGACTCTTTATTAGTGACAGTTCCACAACCAAAGAGAATAGGAAGAAATTAAAAATGAAATTTCCACCTAAAACCCCAAACAGAAAAACAAAAAGTAAAACTAATAAAGGAGGAATAATTCAACCTAATATAAATGACAACCTGGAAATTACAAAATTGGACTCTTCCATCAATTCAGAAGAGAAAATATCCATAATCACACATCAGATTCAGGCTTTTAATCTACAAAAAGCAGCAGCAGAAGGCTTGATGAGCCTTCTTCGTGAAAGTGGGAAAGGTTATTTAGCTTTGTGTTCATACTACTGCAAAGAAGCTATAAATATTTTGAGCCATCTACCTTCTCACCACTACAATACTAGTTGGGTACTGTGCCAAATTGGAAGGGCCTATTTTGAAATTTCAGAGTACATGCAAGCTGAAAGAATATTCTCAGAGGTTAGAAGGATTGAGAATTATAGAGTCGATGGCATGGAAATCTACTCTACAACACTTTGGCGTCTTCAAAAAGATGTCTCTCTTTCATTTCTGTCAAAAGACTTAACAGACATGGATAAAAATTCGCCAGAGGCCTGGTGTGCTGCAGGGAACTGTTTCAGTCTGCAGCGGGAACACGATATTGCAATTAAATTCTTCCAGAGGGCTATCCAAGTGGATCCAAATTATGCTTATGCCTATACTCTATTAGGGCGAGAGTTTGTCTTAACTGAAGAATTGGACAAAGCATTAGCTTGTTTTCGAAATGCTATCAGAGTCAATCCTAGACATTATAATGCATGGTAAGTGGTAATGAAGTGTAAAGACAAATCTTGTTGATGGTGCTGGTAGTCACTAATTTTTCTTGTTAGATAGCTCTTTATTGTCATGAATTTGGTTACTAATACTTAGGGATGGTACATACTGGTCAATAACTTCAAAGTAACATGTTTTCTTATGAAATGTATGTCTTTAACAAACTCTTCAGTTAACTAATTATAATAGAATACCAGATGCTTATACTCAACAGTTTCAGTCTTCTACCAAACTTTTGCAAATACTGTAGTTGTGTTTTGTTTGTTTGCTTGTTTAGTTTTGTTAATTGATTTGTTACTTTTTCTTCAAACACAGAAATGGTGATTGGGACAAAAAGTGCTTGGGAAATTGGAAAGGAATAGCATAATTCACTTATTGGATAATAGAAAAAAACACCGAAAAATTCACTAGTTGCTGCTTTTTGACAGTGTTCCAGTTTATTGAGTTACTATTAAGAACTTAGTGTATCCTTTTATTTAGCAGTATCTCTGTTTTACTTTTTTGTATTTGTGTATAAGTAGACACATAGGAAATTACTACTACCCAGGCCATATTGTTATCAACTGAGTAACATATGAAAACGTTTGGTCCTACTTCTGCCTCAACACCATACTTACTGTTGACATTTATTGTATTTTTCTGGACTGACATAAAAGTTTAAATATCAAGAGAAGGCCAGGCATGGTGGCTCATGCCTGTCATCCCAGCACTTTGGGAGGCAAAGGCAGGCAGATCATATCAAGAGATCGAGACCATCCTGGCCAACATGGTGAAAATCGGTCTATATTAAAAGTATAAAAATTAGCTGGGCATGGTGGTGGGTGCCTGTAGTCCCAGCTACTCAGGAGGCTGAGGCAGGAGAATCGCTTGAACCTGGGAAGTGGAGGTTGCAGTGAGTCAAGATTATGCCATTGCACTCCAGCCTGGGTGACAGAGTGAGACGCCGTCTCAAGAAAAAAATAAAATAAAATAAAATAAAATAAAATAAAATAAATAAAATAAAATAAAATAAAATAAATAAGTAAATATCAAGAGAAAGTATAATTCTGAAGTCGTAACTCTGTGGAAGCTTTTTTGTCAGATATGGTTATCTTTGGGGTTAATTATTATAGCAGTTGAGTTTTAATACTTGATTTGCTTCTAAATCTGAAGCATTATATTACTAAAATATTTTTTGATTGGTGAATATGTTGTTCAATGGATTATATCACATTTTGCAGTAGTAGTTGCAGTGCCTGAAAGATTGCCAAAAAAATAGTGCTAGCTTTTGCTGACAAATTTAACAATCAACTTGCCAATATTGCCTTCTTTTCCAATAGCTATGTTCTCCATAATATTTTAAGAACTCAGTTCTTCATAAGGCTTGTGTTTTTTTTTTATTTTTTCCCAAATCTGGTTGATCCTTGTGCTGTTGTTTTTTAAATGTATATTGTCTGTTCAGCTATTCTACAAGAGTCACATTCTTAAAAACCTTAACCATATCAAAAATTGTGTTTAAAGGAGGATTATTCAGATTGGCAAGTTTTTAGTAGGAGGAGTTTAAATGCTGACATATTTAGGTAACTCGAAATACTGAGCAACTTTATTCTAACTACTAAATAGATAACCATTCTTTTGTTTTCACTTTCACTATCATTAGCACCGTGTTTGATATCTTTTCTTCATCTATAACACAATCATAACGATATACAAAGCCACTCAAATAAAGCAGATATATTGTCCTTTAAAAAAAAAAAAAAGAAGTCATTATGTGGCACACAATGAGGTGTGACTCGAATCTAGAAGCTCCAGTGAAAACCAATGAAACAGGGTCAAATCCCTTGTCTACCAAAAATAAAAAAATGAGCCAGGCATGGTGGTGCTGAGGCAGGAGAATCACTCTAACCCAGGAGACAGAGGTTGCAGTGAGCTGAGACCTCGCCACTGCACTCTAGCCGCGGGGGGACAGAGCAAGACTCCATCTCATAAGCAAACAAACACAGAAAGCCAACAAAGCTGTTTAACTCAACGTGTCAGGCTCAGGTCTCTTGACAGGATACATCCAGCACCAGGGGAAACGTTGAGGGGTGGGGTGGAATCTATTTTGTGGACTCAAGGAAGGGTTTGAGAGACAGTCCCACAAACGTGACAGCCTAAAGAAGCCCCTCCACCCAAAAAGCAATATTCATTTGTATCCTGTAGCCACCCACGAGGGAGAATCGGGCTCTCTATAGACCCCCACCCCACCCCACCCCATCCCACACCCCAACTCATGAAATGAGCTGTCGCTGCATCAGGCTGTATTCACGCCGTGTGGTTTTGTAACCTCCAGCGTTTGTGCGTGTGTTGCGGGGTGGGGTTGGGGTGGCTGTGGACAGAGGAGGGGATAAAGCGGTGGTGTCCCATGGGTGCCCAGTACGTGGGACATGAGTGGGTTGGCCAGAGGCTAGGGAACTCATCTCCTGTCAGGACGTCTCCCCTCCTGGTCCCCTCTCTGACCTTTGCTCCACATCGCAGTTCAATGGGGATCTTGTGGGTGGAGTCATCATCCCTTTGGACTATAGTCAACGAAGGCCGGGCTCCCAAGAGTCTCCCCGGAGTCGGGGCCTTGGCCAGGCTCACAAGGATGCTGACGGAGATGGTTGGTGACGGTGATGTACGTTGGAGACCTCGGGCCAATGCAGAGGTATCCATTGGACCTCGGTGTTACAGGTCAGCTTTGCAGAGTCCCGTGCATCCTTCCAGAGACTCATCCAGCACTAGCAAGCATGGTCCCGAGGATCCCAGCTCCCAGCAGAAGCACTTTTGTTCACACAGAATCCTGGGCAGGAAAGTTCTCAGCAGGTTTAGACCTCCTAGCCAAAAAGCCAAAGTCACTTCTGGGATTTTTTTTCAAAGAGCCAGTGGTTCCACAAAGGGCCATGGGTAGTTGCGGAAATGGAGAGAAGTGTTTGCAGATACATATTTGAGACAGAACGGACAGGGCTTGGTCATAGGTCATGGAGGACATGAGCAGATGCACATTGAGAAAACCCTCCCAGCATCCTAGGTGAACGGAGGTATGATTTTTCGAGACAGTCGAGCTAGAAGCAATGCCAGATTTTAGGGTTGGATATTTATTAATATGTAGTATCTACGAGGTATCCAAGTCCAGAAATCAACTCTCCAGTTCTGTACAGCATTCTGTAGGGAGATCAAATCTGGGATGTCTAAAGTTAAGAATTCAGGCCGTGGTAAGGGATTAGATTAGATGTACTTGAACTTATTTTGCCAAGAATGAGAGGGCAGAAGATAGAGACAGCCAGAGAGCGAGCGAGCGAGAGATAGAGAGAGAGAGACAGAACAAACAGAGACAGACAGAGAGACACAAAGATACACAAAGAGAGAAAGACAGAAAGAGAGAGAGACAGACAGATAAAGACACAGAGAAAGACACAAATGGACAGAGATAGAGAGAAACTGAAAGAGAGACAGACAGAAAGAGAGAGAGACAGACAGAGAGAGAGAGACAGACCGACAGGCAGACAGACAGGCAGAGAAAGAGAGTAAGGCAGAAAGCAGACACACACACACACACAGAGACAGAGAGAGTTGGAGAGATAGAGAGAAAGAAAGAGAGAGACAGACAGAGGGAAAGAGAGAGAGAAAGAGACAGACAGAGGGAGAGAGAGAAACAGAGAGAAAGAGAGAGAGACAGACAGAGACAGAGAAAGAGACCTAGAAACAGACAAGGAGAGAGAGAGACAGACAGGCAGAGAAAGACAGTAAGACAGAAGACAGACACAGAGAGAGAGAGACAGAGAGACAGAGACAGAGAGACAGACAGGCAAAGAGAGAGAGGAAAAACAGACAGACAGGGAGAGAGAGAGACAGACAGACAGGGAGAGAGACTGACAGACAGGCAGAGAAAGAGAATAAGACAGAAGACAGACACAGTGAGAGAGACAGAGACAGAGACAGCGAGACAAAGAAAGAAAGAGAGATACAGACAAAGAGACAGATAGAGAAAGACGAGACAGACAGAGAGAGACAGAGAGAAACAAAGAGAGAGAGAGACAGAGAGAGAGAAAGAGAGAGAGAGAGACAGGCAGGTAGAGAAAGAAAGAAGACAGTCACTGTGAGACAGACAGGCAGAGAGAGAGACACACAGAGACAGAAAGACAGAGAGAAAGAAAGAGACAGTCAGAGAAAGAGAGACAGAGAGAAACAGACAGACAGGGAGAGAGAGAGAGACAGACAGACAGGCAGAGAGAGAGACAGACAAGCAAAGAAAGGGAGTAAGACAGAAGACAGACACAGTGAGAGAGACAGGCAGACAGAGAGAGAGAGAAGACAGAGAAAGAGAGAGACAGAGACAGACAGAGAGAGAGAGGAGGAGGAAGGGCGTGCTCAGGAAATAATTACACATATTTTATAATGCTTTTGATTCCTTTAAGGGTGGCCGGGGTGTGCTTTGAAAACAACAACAACAGCAACAAGAGCAGCAGCAGCAGCAAGAGCAGCAGCAGCATTCACTTAAGGATTTCTAGAAAATAAGATGTTCTGAAGTAAACATCAACCGGCTCTCACTACACGTTGAGAGATTCACAAAAGCGCTAGTTAACGACAGGAGAAAACAGCAGCTAACATGTCTTGGGGAAAATATACGTCTTCCTGAAAACTGGGGATTTCTACTTCACCTGAAAAGAAATACATACGAAAACGGAAAAACACGAACCAAACAAAACAAAACAACAAACACGGGCCAAGGCACCGTTCCTGGAAATTTTAAGTGAGCAAAGTATTAGTTTTCAGAAAACGTTTCTATTTTGGGCAAATAATAAGAAGGCCTAGACTAGAGCTGTGATGCCATTCCCATTGTGAAACTATGTTGGCCGGAGGGCGGAGAAACTAAAACATCATGATAAAAGGTGATTGAGACCCATCCAGGGTGAAGCTTTCCTAGGGAGGGAGGCCTGAGGAGGGACACGGGGGAAAAAAACCCCAAAAGAGCAGACCCGCCTGCTTGCCCACACAGGTCAAGGGCCCCGAGCTGCCTCCAGGGAATTGGGATTGTGCCACCCCCATCTTCAAAAACGGTGGCCACTGAGTGAGGCCTGACTCCCACCGTTGCAAATGTCAGCCTGGCAAGAATGAGATCCCCGGTAAGGGGTGGGGGAAGGGGAGAGAAGATGGAGGCACACTGGGGTGGCTCTGGAAGGTTTCCAAGCAGGGTGTTGGGAGGCGGGGGGTGGGGGGTTGGGAGGAACCCGCCTAACTGACTCACTAAATGAAGATAAAGGGACGTGGGTAGTGGGGGGAGCCAGGGGGCAACTTGAAAATTAAACTGACCCCTCCTAAAACGCAAATAGAAAAGTCTATGCGCATGAAAGACTCCAACACACAAAGAAAACTAAAGCGCTGATCAAAGAACAATAGGGCCCCCGCCAGGGCGGAGGTTCCCTAGGCAACCAGGGAGAGAGGGAGAGGCCTCCAGAAGGGAGAGAGAGAAACCGGTTGCCCCAGGCTCCGTGAAGTCTGCGAGACCTCCCTCCATGTCACCTAGACTTTCAATAACAGTGGCCACTAGATGATGCCCAAAGACAACTGATGTCTGCAAGTGTCAGTCAGCATGGAAAAGAATACATTTATTTATTTATTTATTTATTTATTTATTTATTTGTTTGTTTGTTTGTTTAGAGACAGAGTCCCACTCACTCTACAGCCCAGGCTGTAGTGCAGTGGCACGATCTCGGCTCACTGCAGCCTCCACCTCCCAGATTCAAGTGATTCTCCCGCCTCAGCCTCCCGAGTAGCTGGCATTACAGGCGCATACCCCACTGCACCCGACTCAGTTTAGTATTTTTAGTAGAGACAGGGTTTCGCTGTGGTGGCAAGGCTGGTCTCGAAATCCCAACCTCACGTGATCCCCCGCCTCAGCCTTCCAAAGTTCTGGGATGACAGACGTAAGCCACCACACCTGGCCTTAAGCATGTATTTTTGAGTCGAGGAGCTTATCAGGAAAATACGAGAAGTAGGGACACCACACGTGACAGAGAGAAAAGTCTGAAAATGCCCCTTCCATCCAAGTGGGGACCCAGCCTCGACCTCCCAAAATCATACACTGAGTGGCGAAGCCTAACAAGGCCCATCTGTCTGGATTCCTCTTGGCCTCTCTAAGCAGGCGCTTCTCACTTTTGTGGAAGGGGCAGGGCCCTCTCCGGCATGGGGGGTCTGACAGACTGACAGAGAAAGAGACAGACATAGAAAGACAGAGATGGACAGAGAGAGACAGAGAGAAACAGACAGAAAGACAGAGAGAGAGAGACAGAGACAGAGAGAGAGAGAAACAGACAGACAGGGAGGGAGAGAGAGAGAGACAGACAGACAGGCAGACAGAGACAGACAGAGAGGAAACAGAAAGAGAGAGACAGAAAGAGAGAAACAGACAGACACACAGAGACAGACAGAGAGAAACAGAAAGAGAGAGACAGAGAGACAGAGAAAGGGAGGGAGAGAGAGACAGGCAGAGAAAGACAGTAAGACAGAAGACAGACACAGTGAGAGAGACAGGCAGAGAGAGAGACAGACAGAGACAAAGAAAGAGAGAGACAGACAGAGAAAGAGACAGACAGAGAAAGACAGAGATGGACACAGAGAAACAGAAAGAGAGAGAGACAGAGATAGAGAAAGAGAGAGAAGCAGAAAGAGAGAGACAGAGATAGACAAACAGAGAGAAACAGACAGACAGGGAGGGAGAGAGTCAGAGAGAGACAGACAGGAAGAGAAAGACAGAGACAGACATAGAGAAACAGACAGAGAGAGATGGAGAGAGAGAGTGAGAGATAGAGAGAGAGAGAAACAGAAAGAGAGGGGGAGAGAGAGACAGACAGGCAGGCAGAGAAAGAGAGTAAGACAGAAGAGAGACACAGTGAGAGAGACAGGCAGAGGGAGAGAGAGACAGAGACAGAGAGAAAGAAAGAGAGAGACAGAAAGAGAGACAGACAGACAGAGAGAAACAGCGAGAGAGAGACAGAGAGAGCGAGAGTGAGAGAGACAGAGAGAGAGAGAGAGACAGGGAGGGAGAGAGACAGACAGAGAGAGACCGACAGGCAGAGAAAGAGAGTAAGACAGAAGACAGGCACATAGAGAGAGAGGAATGAAAGAAAGAGAGAGACAGGCCGGGCGCGGTGGCTCACTCCTGTCATCCCAGCACTTTGGGAGGCTGAGGCCGGTGGATCACGAAGTCAGGAGATCGAGACCATCCTAGCTAACACAGTGAAATCCCGTCTCTACTAAAAATACAAAAAATTAGTCGAGCTTGGTGGCGGGCGCCTATAGTCCCAGCTACTCGGGAGGCTGAGGCAGGAGAATGGCGTGAACCTGGGAGGTGGGGCTTGAAATGAGCCGAATGGCGCCACTGCACTCAAGCCTGGGCGACACAGTGAGACTCCGTGTGAAAAAAAAAAGAAAGAGAGAGACAGACAGACAGAGAAAGAGACAGACAGAGACAGACAGAGAGAAACAGACAGAAAGAGAGACAGAGAGAGAGAGAACAGAAAGGAAGGGAGAGAGAGAGAGAGACAGGCAGAGAAAGAGAGCAAGACAGAAGACAGACACAGTGAGAGAGACAGGCAGACAGAGACAGACAGAGACAGACAGAAAGAGAGACAGAGATGAGACAGAGAGACAGAGAGAAACAGACAGAAAGAGAGACAGACAGAGAGAGAGTGAGAGAGAGAGGGAGAGAGACAGAAAGGTAGGAAGAGGGACACACAGAGAGAGAGAGACACGGGTAGAGAAAGAGAGTAAGACAAGATAGGCACAGAGAGAGAGACGGAGAGAGAGAGCGAGAGAGACAGAAAGAGAGACTCAGAAAAAGAAAGAGACAGAGAAAAACAGAGACGGACAGAGAGAGACAGAGAGAAAAAGAGACAGACAGAGAGAAACAGACAGAAAGAGAGAGACAGAGAGAGATAGAAACAGACAGGGAGGGAGAGAGAGACAGACAGGCAGAGAAAGAGACAGATAGAGAAAGACAGAGACAGACAGAGAGAGACAGAGAGAAACAGACAGAAAGAGAGAAGGTCCTAGCCCAGTAGCAATACAGTGCCTTTTCTTCATTTTCTCTTTGTTTTCTGGTTTCTTTTCTTTTTTCCTTTTCTTTTCTTCTCTTCTCTTCTTTTCTTTCTTTTCTTCTTTTCTTTTCTTTCTTTCTTTCTATTTATTTATTTAGAGACCGAGTCTCACTCTGTCACCCAAGCTGTAGTGCAGTGGCATCATCCCGGGTCACTGCAACCTCCGCCTGCCAGGTTCAAGTGATTCTCCTGCCTCAACCTCCCGAGTAGCTGGGATTACAGGTGCCCGCCCCACCGCGCCCGACTCAGTTTCGTATTTTCAGTAGAGATGGGGTTTCACCATGTCGGCTAGGCTGGTTTTGAACTCCTGACCTCGTGACCCACCAACCTCGGCCTCCCAAAGTGCTGGGATGACAAAAGTGAGCCACTGCATTCAGTGTACAGTGTCATTTGTTAGAAATCACTCGTGGGAACACACACTTATAGGTCATGTGTAGAGATTTTATTTATTTATTTATTTATTGCAAGGGAAGGTGGGGGGATGGTGTTTCACTCTTGCTAGCCAGGCTACAGTGCAATGGCATAGGGAACTCAAAGAGTCAACCTATGGCAGAGAGGACACGTCATTCTGAGCATAAGGCCCGCAGTGAAAGGTGGCAGGGCTGGCATTTTTAAAGGCTGAAATCCCTACGGCTCAGGCCTGTCGTCCCAGCACATTGGGAGGCCCAGGAGGGCAGATCACTGTAGGTCAGGAATTCAATCCCAACGCGGCCAACATGGAGAAACCCCGTCTCCACTAAAAATAGAAAAATTAGCCGTCTGTCGTGGTGCACGTCTGTAATCCCAGCTGCCGAAGAAGAATCACTGGGACCCGGAAAGCAGAGGTTTCAGTGAGCCAAGAGAGCGCCACTGCATCGCAGCCTGGGTGACAGAACGAGAGAGACTCAGTCCAAAAAAAGGAAATGAAGAGAAAAAAAAAAAAAGAACAGGCCCAAATACTGCATTGTCGCTGAATATTCCCCCCAAAGGCCGGAAATCCCCTGACTCAGGTCAAGGAGGTGGTGTTTCGTTTCACTTATCTCTGTCCCTCTCTCCCTCTCTGTCTCTTTCTCCTCTAACTTTCATTTCTTGTTCAAGCATACATGTGCCAGATTGTTACAAAGGTAAACTTCTGATGGGGGGTTCAGTATGCAGATGATTTCATCACCCGGATACTCAGCACAGTACTCGACAGTTTTCATGTTTCGTTTTGTTTTGGTTTCTCCTGAAGCTGTCTCTCCTTCCACCCCTCCTCCCTCAAGTAGGCTCCCATGTCTCTCATCCCCCTCGTTCTGCCCACGCAGAACTCTCATCTATAAGTTCCCACTTATGGATGAGAACACGCGGTATTTAGCTGATTGTTGCTTTCATCTTCGGTGGTGGCGGTTAAAGAGGCATGACACTAAATTGACCCTTAGGACGCTCCCCTCTGTCCCCACCCTGCACCCCCTCCCCACACACACCCTCATTCCTCCACCCCCTCCTCAAATGCAGGAAAGGAAGAAAGACAGAAATTAAAGTAAGAGGTCAGCCTCCAAGGCGGTGGAGGCAGGGGATCTCAAAGGGTGAGCAAGCGATGGGGGTCGGGGGATGTCTTGGCTGAGCTTGCAACAATGGGGGACCGAGTTTCCAGCCCCAACACACCCCGTAATCCTCAGCCGTAGCCAGCCTCTGGGTGGGGTTGCGCCTGTAAAACTTCTGAATGGAGAGAAGCCCAAGGCAATGGAAGGCATCATCTCCAACTCCAGGAAGGGAATAGGGCTTTGTGCATTTGAATGGGGCTTTAGAAGGCAGTGCTGTGGCTTCCAAAGCATTGCGTCTCGCCTCGCCTCACTTCGCCCAGAGTGAGACTCCATCTCAAAATCAATCAATCAATCAATCAATAATAAAAAAAATCAATGAAAGAAAGAAAAACAGAGAAGAAAGAAAGAAAGGAAGAAAGGAAGAAAGAAAGAAAGAAAGAAAAAGAAAGAAAGAAAGAAAGAATCAGTACAGTGGTCGTGGTCGTGAATCATTCCCCAGAGGCCAGGCGCAGTGGCTCATGCCCATCACGCCAGCATTCTGAGGCACCGGATCAGGAGGGTTGCAACAAAATGATGAGACTCTGTCTGTGGAAAAACATTGAAAAATGAAGGCCAGGTTCGGTGGCTCACGCCTGCCATCCCAGCAGTTCGGGAGGCTGTAGAGGGCAGATCACCTGAGGTCGGGAGTTCAAGACCAGCCTGACCAACATGGAGAAGCCCCGTCTCCACTAAAAATACAAAATCCGCCAGACGTGGTGGCATGTGCCTGTAGTCCCAGCTACTGGGGAGGCTGACGCAGGAGAATCACTTGAACCCAGGAGGCATAGGTTGTGGTGGGCCAAGATTGCACCATTGCACTCCAGTCTGGGCAACCAGAGAGAAACTCTGTCTCAGGAAAATGAATAAATACATAAATAAAAATGATCTGGGCACAGTGGTGCATGCCTGTGGTCCCAGGTACTCTACTCTGGAGGCTGAGGTGGCAGGATCGCTTGAGTCCAGAAGCGTCCACGCTGCAGTGAGTTGTGATGGCACCACTGCCAGGGTGACAGAGTGAGACGCTGTCTCTAAATCAGTCAATCAATCAAATCACTGGAAGGCGCTGTCTGTGTCTTACTTTCAAAGGGTGTCTCTTTAGGCCAAGCAGGCATGGTGCCTCACAACAGTAATCCTGGCACTTTGGGAGGCTGAGGCAGGGGGAAAGAAAGAAGGGAGGAAGGGAGGAAAGAAGAAAGGCAGGAAGACAGTCAGGCAGGAAAGGAAGAAAGAAAGGAAGGAAGGAAGGAAGGGAGGGAGGGAGAAGAAAAGAGAAGAAAAGAAAAGAAAACGGGAAGGGGCATATCTCCTTGACTGGTGACTGCCCAGGATAAAGCTGACTGAAGCCTCGACCTCTGGGGCCTCAAGTGTTCTCCTTATCTCAGCCTCCCGAGTAGCTGCGACTACAGGCAGGTATCACCACACGAAACTAATCTTATAAAAATATTATAATTATTATTGAGAAAGAGTCTCGCTCTGTCTCAATAATTGCCATGGCATGATCTCAGCTCACTGCAACCTCGGCCTCCCTAGTTCAAGCAACTCACCTGCCTCAGTCTCCTGAGTAGTTGTGATTACAAACCTATACCACCAGACCTGGTAATTGTTCTATTTTTCATAGATATGGGGTTTCACCATGTTGGCCAGCCTGGTCTTGAATTCCTGGCCTCAAGTGATCCACCCACCTTGGCCTCCCAAAGTGCTGGAATGACAGGTGTGAGCCACTGTTCCCGGCCCAGATGATCTTTTTTATAAATTGTAGAGAAGAAGTTTTGTCAGCTGACGGGTGGAGAGTGGGGTGGGTTTTACTCAGACTGTGTCCTGTGAAAAGGGTAAATTGTGGCTTGTGAACTAGATGTGGAAATTGTGTGTGTGTGTGTGTGAGAGAGAGAGAGAGAGACCAATCCAACCATGAGGACCCAGAAATGGTGTTTGATTTGGGTCCCTGTCTAGTCACCTGTCTGTGTGTAGATGACTGAAGATTCCACAAATGAAGGTCAGCAGTATCTATTGAGCTGTTTCTCCCTCTCATGCGTCTCATGTGTGTGGTGGAGAAAGGGAAGAAAAGAGGTTCTGATGGGAAGTTGTCTTCACGCCTGAGGAAGCTGAAGGCAGGCTGACGGGAAGGAGGGCATCCTATGTGGCATTTCCATACCTGGACACCCTTTACAATGCTGGGGCTGCCAGTCCACCCTGTATGTTAACACACCCCCAAGAACAGCACGGTCCAGGGTGGTCCAGTCTCGTCCCATCTGGCCCACCCGGGGCATCTGGTGGAAGTCTTCACTGGAGTATTCAACACCATGGAATACTATGCAGCCGTAAAAAATGATGAGTTCATGTCCTTTGTACGGACATGGATGAAACTGGAAACCATCATTCTCAGCAAACTATCACAAGGACAAAAACCAAACACCGCATGTTCTCACTCATAGGTGGGAACTGAACAATGAGAACACATGGACACAGGAAGGGGAACATCACACACTGGGGACAGTTGCGAGGTGGGGCGAGGGGGGAGGGATAGCATTAGGAGATATACCTAATGCTAAATGACGAGATAACGGATGCAGCACAACAACATGGCACATGTATACATATGTAACAAACCTGTAGGTTGTGCACATGTACCCTAAAACTTAAAGTATAATAATAATAAAATAAAATAAGGAAAAAAAAAGAAAGATTCATCGCGGTTCCCTTGGGGTCGCCAGGCAAAGGCCAGCTGGGGGAGGGTGGTGGGATGTGAAAGGGGATGGGACATTGGCGTCAGAGCTCCCTGGAAGGTGGCAGGCAGCCGGTGGGGGATGCTGAACCAGAGACGTCTGGCAGGATATAGATCTGGAAGGGGCGTCAGTCCTCTCCCGTACCTCTCCCACGGAAAATCCCACAGCGGCGGTGGGAGCCTTGGTTGGGGGAGAAGCAGGGACAAGGGGGAGAGGGAAGGAGGCCCCCAGGAGGATTTAGCACCGAAAACCCATCCAGGCAATCGCCCTTCTATCGGGTCCAAGGTACACACTGGGAGGCGGCAAGAGAAATGTTCACCACATGCTTTTTGTCTTTCTCTTTATTTTTTTCGTCTTTTCCATTTTACAAGAGATGCTCATTTCAACAACCAGGCGGTGGATGTGATTGGAGAAGTGTCAAGGCCAGGAGTTTGAGACCAGCCCGAGCAACTAAGCAACACAAGTAGGAGAGCCCAGTTGAAAAAAATGAAAAAAAAAGGATGAGAAAGAAAAGAAAAGAAAAAAGAAAAACAACCACCAAGAAAGTTAAAATTCTCTAATGGTGCAGGCACAAAAAAAGAGTGATTTCACGTCTTTTCCCACAACATGGATAGAGCTGGAAGCAAGTATGTACCCAGTGAACTGCCTTCTGCTTAAAAGTGGGAGGTAAACAGTGGGTACGCACATGGTCATCAAAATGGAAATAACAGACACTCCAAAAGGGAGGAAGAGGGTAAGAGGGGGACAAACGATGCATAAATCGCCCGTCGGTGACAACGTTAGCCACTTGGGTATCGGATACACTGGAGGTCCACTTCTACATCTGGAGGCAGTAGTATGCTGATCTAACAAACAAGCACGTACACCCCCTGAGTCTGTAAAATACCAAAACAACGACGACAGCACCAGCAGCAGCAGCAACAACAACAACAACAGAACAGAAGCTGGAACACAAAACCACCACGACCACCACCACAATCACCAGTTGGGGGTTGGGGGAGGGTGGCTGCGCTCGAGGCCCTCAGGCTCAGTCCCCTCGGGTTTAAAAAAGAAAACAGCAGACTCATTCCCGTCTGTAGGCAGGAAAAATCCAATCAAAGTTCTCCGTTGCGAGAAAGGGAAGTAGAATAAGGAGAAGGGCTTATTGATCTTCTTGTGATCGATCGAGACCATACATGTAAGAAAAAATTAAATACAGACAGCAACACTTTCTACACTGTTCAAAAGCATCGGAGATCAGACGCACCACACTTCATGGGGCTTGTGCCACTAGAAAGAAAAGACAGGCCAGGCTTGGTGGCTCACGCCTGTCATCCCAGCACTTTGGGAGGCCGAGGCAGGTGGATCACTAGGTCAGGAGATCGAGACCATCATGGCTAACACGGTGAAACCCCATCTCTACTAAAAATACAGAAAATTTGCCGGGCTTGGTGTGGGTGCCTGTAGTCCCAGCTACTCGGGAGGCTGAGGCAGGAGGATGGCATGAACCCGGGAAGCGCAGCTTGCAGTGAGCCGAGATAGAGCCACTGCACTCTGGCCTGGGCTAAAGAGCGAGACTCCGTCTCAAAAAAAAAAAAAAAAAAAAAAAAAGCCAGGCATAGTGCTGCATGTCTGTAGTCCCAGCTACTCAGGAGGCTGTGGTAGAACAATCACTTCACCCAGCAGTTAGAGGCTGCAGTGAGCTATGATCATGCCACTGCACTCTGGCCTGGGTGACAGAGCGAAACCCCTTCTCAAAACAAAGAACAACCAAAAACCTACAAGCATACTCAGAGACAGTGTAGGTTTGGTTCCAGACAACCACAATAAGGCAAATGTTACAATCAAATTGGTCGCATAAACATTTTGTTTCCCAGTGCTTATAAAAGTTATGCTTAAACTGTGTTGTAGTCTAATAAGTATTTAATAATTATTAATTAATTAATTAGTAATCGCATTATGTCTAAACATCTATGTACATACCTTAACTTAAAATACCTCATTGCTGAAAAATACTAATGAATATCTAAACCTTACCAAGTCATAATCTTTTTTCTGGTGAGTGAAGGGGTGGCCTGCCCCTCCACACTTATGGGTATTTCTAGTCAAGTGGGACGAGAGACTCAGAAAATATGTAAGACACAGAGACAAAGTATAGAGAAGCAATAGTAGGCCCAGGGGACCGGCACTCAGCATACGAAGGACCTGCACAGGCACCGGCCTCTGAGTTCCCTCAGTTTTTGTTGCTTATTATTTTCATTATTTCAGCAAAAAGGAATGTAGTAGCAGAGCAGGGTGATAATAAGGAGAAGGTCAGCAAAAAACATGAGCAAAAGAATCTATGTCACTTAAGTTCAAGGGAAGGTGCTATGACTGGACGTGCACGTAAGCCAGATTTATGTTTGTCTCCACCCAAACATCTCAGTGCAGTAAAGAATAACAAAGCAGCATTACTGCAAACAAGTCTGGCCTCCCACCATAGGGCGGTTGTTCTCTTATCTCAGAATTGAACAAATGTACAATCAGGTTGTATACTGAGACATTCAGTTCCCAGGGACAGGCAGGAGACAGTGGCCTTCCTCTATCTCAACTGCAAGAGGCTTTCCTCTTTTACTAATCCACCTCAGCACAGACGCTTAACGGGTGTCGGGCTGGGGGACATTCAGGTCTTTCTCATCCCACAAGGTCATATTTCAGACTTTCACATGGGGAGAAACCTTGGACAATACCCCGCTTTCAAGGGCAGATGTCCCTGCGGCTTTCTGCAGTGCATTTTGCCCCTCGTTTATTGAGAGTAGAGAATGGCAATGACTTTTGCCAAGTATACTGCTTGTAAACATTTTGTTAACAAGGTACATCCTGCACAGACCTAGATCCCTTAAACCTTGATTTCATACAATTGTTGTTTTTGTGAGCTCCAGGTTGGGTCAGAGTGGCTGAGGCAAAGTGGCTGGGACAAAGCTACAAATTAACAACATCTCAGCAAAGCAATTGTTTAAAGTACAAGTCTTTTTCAAAACGGAGTCTCTTATGTCTTTCCTTTCTATATAGACACAGTAACAGTCTGATCTCTCTTTCTTTTCTCTACAGTGAGGGTCTTGCCTCTATATTGATGGCTGCTGACTGATCAGTGTGGGGGCTGCTGAAGTTTGGGTGCCTGTGTCAATTTCTTAAAACAATGAAGTCTGTTCCTTTCACAAAAGATTTCCCTGTAGCATGTGATGCTGTTTGACAGCATTTTATCCACAGTAGAACTTCCTTCAAAATTGGAGTAAACCCTCTCAAACCCTGCTGCTGCTTTAACCACTAGGTTTATGGAATATTCTAAATCCTTTGTTGTTATTTCAACAATTTTCATAGCATCTCTACCTGGTGTAGATTCCATCTCAAGAAAATATTTTCTTTGCTCATCCATAAGAAGCAACTCCCCACTTGTTCAAGTTTCATCATGAGTTGCAGCAATTTAATCTCATCTTAAGGCCCTAATTCTAATTCTGGTTGTCTCGCGATTTCTACCACATCTGTAGGGACTTCCTCCACTGACATCCTGAACCCTCAAAGTCATCCATGAGGGCTGGAATCAACTTCTTCCAAACTCCTGTTAATGTTGATATTTCAACTTCCTCCCATCAATCACAAATGTCGTTAATGGTATTTGCTATTAAGGAAATTTGTGATTCACGGGAGGAGGTTGAAATATCATGAAGGAATTAATGGTGAAACCTTTCCAAAAGGTTTTCAATTCAGTTTATCCAGATTCATCAAAGAAATTACTATCTATGACAGCTATACCTTTACAAAATGCATTTATTATTTAATAAAAACACTTGAAAGTCAAAACCACTCTTTGATCCACAGGCTGAAGGATAGATATTGTATTAGCAGCCATAAGCATAACATTAATTTCCAAGTACATCTCCATCTAAGCTTCTGGGTAGCTAGGAGAATTATTAATAAGCAGCAATCTTTTTTCCTTTTTTCTTTTCTGTATTTTTTTTTTTTCCTTTATGTAGTTTCCCTCTTGTTGCCTAGGATGGAGTGCAGTGGCATGGTCTTGGCTCACTGCAACCTCCACCTCCAGGGTTCAAGCCATTCTTCTGCATCAGCCTCCCAAGTAGCTGAAATTACAAGTACCACCACCATGCCCGGCTAATTTTTTTTGTATTTTTATTAGACATAGGGTTTCATAATTTTCACCAGGCTGGTCTCCAACTTCGGACCTCAGGTTATCCACCCACCTCGGCCTCCCAAGGTGCAGGGATTACAGGTGTGAGCCACTGCACCAGGCCAAGCAGCAATCCCTTTAAAGGACTCGTTTTTTTTTTGTTTGTTTTGTTTTGTTTCTGAGCAGTAGGTCTCAATAGTGGGATTAAATTATTCAGTAAACCATGATGTTAACAGATGTGTTGTCACTCAGACCGTGATGTTCCATTTCTAGAGCACAGAAAGAATAGATTTTGCATAATTCTTAAGGGCCCTGAGATTTTCAGAGTGGTCAATGAGCATTGGCTGTAACTTAAAGTCATCAACTGCAGTGGTCCTCAAAGACAGTCAGCCCATCCTTTGAAGTTTTGAAGCCAAGTGTTGACGTCTCTCTAGAGATGAAAATTTTACATCTTCAGTAAGCTTAATCATTTCCAGCTCTGGACTTAAAGTGAGAGATGTGCAATTCTTCCTTCCATTTGAGCTCTTTGAGGCCACTGTGGTTACTAATTAACACCCCCAGTGGGTGTCATCCTCCTCCCTCCTCAATCGAGTTCACCCACACCGCGGCGTGGGGAACAGGGCTTCCTGCACCACACAGGCCCTGCATGCCTGGGGCTCTGCCACAGGGGCTTTCGTGAGCCAGGGAGCAAGAGCCCTCCCCCCACTCCAGCCCAGCCAGGCTGCACAGGCAGAAGGAATCTCTCAACCTGCCACTGCATGCGGGAATTTTGTGTTTGCTGCCCTTGCTCCTCTGGAAGTAGGACTGTCCAAACCTCAGACTCTTCAGTGGCCTCCGCACCCCAACAAATGCCAGGAGGACGAGGATCCACAGCATGGCGGCCTGATGGGCACGTGCTCAGTGGACAGCTTGGCCTCCCTCAAGCTGAGTCACAGGGGCAAGGTGTGTTTGCACCAACCACGTCCCACCGGAGTACGCGGTGGGTCTGGAGCCCCAGGTCGCCAGGGCAGTGTGGGAAACCAAAGATGGGGCACCTCCACCTCTGAAGCTTGTGACCCCGGAGGCCTCCTCATCAAGCACAGATGCAAGCCATCCAGGCACCTCTTAACTGCTTCAGGAGCCAGGCCACTCATCTACACTCACCTCCAGCCTGTTAGATGAGCTCCTGTCAATCCCAGCGTTTCAGCAAAAGGCACAACATTTCCTAGATATGGCGCCACTGGGGAAGCTGAAGGAAGTGGAAGAGCTTGCTCCACTGGAAACACTCCTCAGACAGGAAGAACACCGGGCTCTGCTGGAGGAGCTTTGGGACGCAGGGTTGGGGCGGGCTGGGGGCAGGGCGGCGGCCTCTCTTTCATGGTGAACCTCTGACTCGGTATTAAGAGGCGTGTCGTCCCTTCCAGCTGACCTGCCTAGGATCCCTGAGTTCCAGGTCCCATGAGATACTCCACTCAGAGGAGGGCTGTCATTCTTTCCTGAGCATCCTGAGGATCCCAGGGCTCATCCAGGTACCGGGAGGTGGACTGTCTACTGCTCATGCGCGGGTTAGCAGGCAGCAGCCTAGGTTTTCTAACCAGCCAAGGCGGAGCTCTCATCCCTTCCCTCTTGCCCCCACTGCCGCATTCTTCAGTGGGGCGGGCGGAGACCTCCATCCCGGGAAACACTGGCACGGTCAGGCACCAAGCCTACTCTTCTTTCCGCGTCTCGCCACCTCTGTCTCCCCACCCCACCGTCACTCGCCTACGCTTGCCCTGCCAGCTTCCTCGACATCACCGTGGAGCACCTGACAGCTAAATGCAAACCCGAGACCCCGCGCAAACCGGGGTGCTGCCCTTTCTACCCGGGAGGGAACTCAGGCAGAGATGCGGAGAGGAAAGGAGACAGGGAGGGAGCGATGGAGGGAGGAAAGAACGGATGGACCAAGGGACCTTGGAAGGGTTGGAGGGATAGAAGGAGGGAGAGAGGGAAGGAGGGACAGAGGGAGGAAGGGAGGAAGTGAGGGAGGGACGGAGGGAAAGAGGGAGGGAGGGAGCAAGAAACAGAGAGAGGAAGGCAGAGAGAAAAGCGTTCTTCTGCCTCCAGGACCAGCAGGATCTCACACTCCGGGAAAATGTTGGGTGCCCAGTGCAGGCTAAGTGCTTGGCCCACAGCTGTGTCGGCCTGCGGGGCTCTCACTGGCCCTCCTGATCGCCAGCCTGGGTTACTTCATCCAGGAGCGATTCAGACGAATTTCATCTCCCAAGGAATGAGTGAATTACCCAGAGAGCAATGAGTCGAGACTTGGGTGATTGTCCATTTTTCATCCACATGGTTCACAGATGAGATAGCCCCACGTTGAGCCTGCAATGGAGCACGAGGTGCATAGTCCCGTCCACACAGGAGTCACAATCAGGCTGACTGAAGCGTGGTTTCAGGTTCCACATTCCTTTGTCTTCTGCAAGGGGGCCTGTTGCTCATGTGTCTGTAGCCCCCGAAAGCGTGACCAGGTTGACTGTTTGGTTCCCGAGCTCTGTGGGAACACAGAAACATCCAGAGAAGAGTGGAAAAGCAGCATCCTGTCTTCGCTCTCCTTTCCAGTTCCCTGTTTGGAAACAGGTCATAGTGGAGACTCCCCATGTCGTAGGAAACAGGAATCCATCGTCAGGCCGTGATGCACCAGACATTTCTTTTCTCTGTAGTTTCACTCTCGTTTTCTACATGAAAATAAACAAGATTCATAAGGAATCAGAAAGGAATTTATGGTACACAAGTCTTGACTACTGTTGCATTCCACTTTGAAATCATTTTGAGCTAAAACAACAGTTTTCCAAGATTTAAAGAAAAATAGATTTTATAAAAGGGATTCTTTTATTCACTCAATACATCATTTATGATACTGACAGTAACAAGTGATATTTTTTCCACTATAATTTGTTCTGATGAAAGAAATAATTCTTTTAACTCCTCACAAATGCTACATTTTCAAGACTAAAGGAATTATCAGTAGGCATTCTTTCTTCTTCATTTAAGTTATTTGTCTCTAAAATATGTCAAGTAAACTTTTAAAGATTCAGGGAGGGGCAGTTTCAGGAATTTTTCTCTCAGTAAATTTTGAGGTGGCTCCTCTGGCTTCATCGCTTCACTGTGATCTTTTTCTTCCTCTTCTTTGCTATCTTCTTCCATTTTTTCATCCTCCTCACTGTCTAGAGGCTGAGGAATAAGCTGATTACCCACAAATACGTAAGTGGTAATTCTCTGTTTAACTCTATTTCTTTTCCTTTTGGGTGGAGCCCTTTGAGGAATCCCCTTGGCCTGCATCTTATCATTTATGAAATTTTTAAGTGTGGATCAAATGTAAATACGAGCCAAGTCCTGTAGATTCCTGACAGTGATTCCTTACAGATTTGTAGTAGTGAGGGTTAGATTTAATTTTATATAAGGTTTAAATAATAGTTAAGCTTATGTAACCTGATCTGAATTTGCATTTCCTATATGAAAACTTCATTTATCTAATAAGGAAATCAAATGATTGCAGAATTATTTACCTTACTTTTGTTGGAATCACTGTTGCTGGGTTGCTGTATATATATTCTGGGCAATATATGAGTGTAACAACAATACAAAATATTGAATAATTTAGCTTTTAAAAGTCCCACAAATTTTATGAAATTTTACAGCACTGCTACTTTTGCTTGTGAATGTCTTTCCAAAAGACATGAGTAAAATATCGACTTCTCTCATAGAGATTTTAAGAGCAAAGCAAGTGAATTATTAAAATAGGATGTATTACTTAACACAACTTTTTATATGGACCCTTTACATTTTCAGTATTTAAAAAAATGAGGTTATTTTAACTCTCTAGAATATTTTTATTATTATTATACTTTAAGTTTTATGGTACATGTGCAAAATGTGCAGGTTAGTTACATATGCATACATGTGTCATGCTGGTGTGCTGCACCCATTTAGCACTCGATATTTAGCATTAGGTATATCTCCTAAAGTTATCCCTCCACCCTCCGCCCACCCAACGACATTCCCCAGAGTGTGATGTTCACCTTCCTGTGTCCATGTGTTCACATTGTTCAATTCCCACCTATGAGTGAGAACATGCAGTGTTTGGTTTTCTGTCCTTGGGATAGTTTACTGAGAATGATGATTTCCAATTTCATCCATGTCCCTACAAAGTATATGAAGTCATCATTTTTTATGGCTGCATAGTATTCCATAGTATATATGTGCCACGTTTTCTTAATCCAATGTTGGACATTTGGGTTGGTTCCAAGTCTTTACTATTGTGAATAGTGCCGCAATAATCTTACTTGTGCATGTGTCTTTATAGCAGCATGATTTATAGTCCTTTGAGTATATACCCAGTAATGGGATGGCTGGGTCAAACGGTATTTCTAGTTCTAGATCCTTTAGGAATCACCACACTGACTTCCACAATGTTTGAACGAGTTTACAATCCCACGAAAAGTGTAAAAGTGCTCCTATTTCTCCACACCCTCTCCAGCACCTGTTGTTTCCTGACTTTTTAATGATCGCCATTCTAACTGGTGTGAGATGGTATCTCATTGTGTTTTTGATTTGCATTTCTCTGATGGCCAGTGATGGTGAGCATTTTTTCATGTGTTTTTTGGCTGCATAAATGTCTTCTTTTCAGAAGTGTCTGTTCATGTCCTTCACCCACTTTTTGATGGGGTTGTTTGTTTTTTTCTTGTAAATTTGTCGGAGTTCATAGTAGATTCTGGATATTAGCCCTTTGCCAGATGAGTAGGTTGTGAAAATTTTCTCCCATTTTGTAGGCTGCCTGCTCACTCTGATGGTAGTTTATTTTGCTGTACAGAAGCTCTTTAGTTTAATTAGGTCCCATTTGTCAATTTTGCCTTTTGTTGCCATTGCTTTTGGTGTTTTAGACATGAAGTCCTTGCCCATGCCTGTGTCTTGAATGGTAATGCCTAGGTTTTCTTCTGGGGTTTTTATGGTTTTAGGTCTAATGTTTAAGTGTTTAATACATATTGAATTATTTTTTGAATAAGGTGTAAGGAAGGGATACAGTTTCAGCTTTCTACATATGGCTAGTCAGTTTTCCCAGAACCATCTATTAAATAGGGAATCCTTTACCCATTGCTTGTTTTTCTCAGGTTTGTCAAAGATCAGATAGCTGTATATATGTGGCATTATTTCTGAGGGATCTGTTCTGTTCCACTGATCTATGACTCTGTTTTGATACCAGTACCATGCTGTTTCGGTTACTGTAGCCTTGTAGTATAGCTTGAAGTCAGGTAGTGTGATGCCTCCAGGGTTGCTCTTTTGGCTTAGGATTGACTTGGCGATGAGGGCTCTTTTTTGGTTCCATATGAACTTTAAAGTAGTTTTTTCCAATTCTGTGAAGAAAGTTATTGGTAGCTTGATGGGGATGGCATTGAATCTATAAATTACCTTGGGCAGAATGGCCATTTTCATGATATTGTTTCATCCTACCCATGAGCTTGGAATGTTCTTCCATTTGTTTCTATCCTCTTATAATTCAATGAGCAGTGGTTTGTAGTTCTCCTTGAAGAGGTCTTTCATGTCCCTTGTAAGTTGGATTCCTAGATATTTTATTCTCTTTGAAGCAATTGTGAATGGGAGTTCACTCATGATTTGGCTCTGTTAGTCTGTTATTTGTGTATAAGAATGCTTGTGATTTTTGTACTTTGATTTTGTATCCTGAGACTTTGCAGCAGTTTCTTATCAGCTTAAGGAGATTTTGGGCTCAGACAATGGGGTTTTCTAGATATACAATCGTGTCATCTGCAAACAGGGTCAATTTGACTTCCTCTTTTCCTAATTGAATACCCTTTATTTCCTTCTCCTGCCTAATTGCCCTGGCCAGAACTTCCAATTCTATGTTGAATAGGAGTGGTGAGAGAGGGCATCCCTGTCTTGTGTCAGTTTTCAAAGGGAATGCTTCCAGTTTTTGCCCATTCAGTATGATATTGGCTGTGGGTTTGTCATAGATAGCTCTTATTATTTTGAGATACGTTCCATCAATACCTAATTTATTCAGAGTTTTTAGCATGGAGGGTTGTTGAATTTTGTCAAAGGACTCTTCTGTATCTATTGAGATAATCATGTCGTTTTTGTCTTTCATTGTGTTTATATGCTGGATTATATTTATTGATTTGTGTATATTGAAACAGGCTTGCAACTCAGGGATGAAGCCCACTTGATCATGGTGGATAAGCTTTTTGATGTGCTGCTTTATTTGGTTTGCCAGTATTATATTGAGGATTTTTGCATCAATGTTCATCAAGGATATTGGTCTAAAATTCTCTTTTATGTTGTGTCTCTGCCCAGCTTTGGTATCAGGATGATACTGGCCTCATAAAATTAGTTAGGGAGGATTCCCTCTTTTTCTATTGATTGGAATAGTTTCAGAAGGAATGGTGCCAGTTCCTTCTTGTACCTCTGTTAGAATTCGGTTGTGAATCCATCTGGTCCTGGACTTTTTTTGGTTGGTAAGCTATTGATTATTGCCTCAATTTCAGAGCCTGTTATTTGTCTATTCAAAGATTCAACTTCTTCCTGGTTTAGTCTTGGGAGGGTGTATGTGTCGAGGAATTTATCCATTTCTTCTAGATTTTCTAGTTTATTTGCACAGAGGTGTTTGTAGTATTCCCTGATGGTAGTTTGTATTTCTGTGGGATTGGAGATTGTATCCCCTTTATCATTTTTTATTGCATCTATTTGATTCTTCTCTCTTTTTTTCTTTATTAGTCTTGCTAGCAGTTTATCAATTTTGTTGGTCCTTTCAAAAAACCAGCTCCTGGATTCATTAATTTTTTGAAGGTTTTTTTGTGTCTCTATTTCCTTCAGTTCTGCTCTGATTTTAGTTATTTCTTGCCTTCTGCTAACTTTTGCATGCGTTTGCTCTTGCTTTTCTAGCTCTTTTAATTCTGATGTTAGGGTGTCAATTTTGGATCTTTTCTGCTTCCTCCTGTGGGCATTTAGTGCTATAGATTTCCCTCTACACAGCTTTAAATATGTCCCAGAGATTCTGGTATGTTATGTCTTTGTTGTCATTGGTTTCAAAGAACATCTTTATTTCTGCCTTCGTTTCTTTATGTACCCAGTAGTCATTCAGGAGCAGGTTGTTCAGTTTCCATGTAGTTGAGCAGTTTTGAGTGAGTTTCTTCATCCTGAGTTCTAGTTTGATTGCACTGTGGTCTGAGACACAGTTTGTTACGATTTCTGTTCTTTTACATTTGCTGAAGAGAGCTTTACTTCCAACTATGTGGTCAATTTTCGAATAGGTTTGGTGCTGAAAAAAATGTATACTCTGTTGATTTAGAGTGGAGAGTTCTGTAGATGTCTATTAGGTCCACTTGGTGCAGAGCTGAGTTCAATTCCTGGGTATCATTGTTAACTTTCTGTCTCGTTGATCTGTCTAATGTTGACAGTGGGGTGTTAAAGTCTCCCATTATTAATGTGTGGGAGTCTAAGTCTCTTTGTAGGTCACTCAGGACTTGCTTTATGAATCTGGGTGCTCCTGTATTGGGTGCATATATATTTAGGATACTTAGCTCTTCTTGTTGAATTGATCCCTTTACCATTATGTAATGGCCTTCTTTGTCTCTTTTGATCTTTGTTGGTTTAAAGTCTGTTTTATCAGAGACTAGGATTGCAACCCTTGCCTTTTCTTGTTTTCCATTTGCTTGGTAGATCTTCCTCCATCCTTTTATTTTGAGCTTATCTGTGTCTCCGCATGTGAGATGGGTTTCCTGAATACAGCATACTGATGGGTCTTCACTCTTTATCCAATTTGCCAGTCTGTGTCTTTTAATTGGAGAATTTAGTCCGTTTATATTAAAAATTAATATTGTTATGTGTGAATTTGATCCTGTCATTATGATGTTAGCTGGTTATTTTGCTCGTTAGTTGATGTAGTGTCTTCCTAGCCTCGATGGTCTCTACAATTTGGCATGATTTTGCAGTTGCTGGTACCAGTTGTTCCTTTCAATGTTTAGTGCTTCCTTCAAGATCTCTTTTAGGGCAGGTCTGGTGGTGGCAAAATCTCTCAGCATTTACTTGTCTGTAAAGTATTTTGTTTCTCCTTCACTTATGAAGTTTAGTTTGGCTGGATATGACATTCTGGGTCCAAATTATTTTCTTTAAGAATGTTGAATATTGGCCCCCAGTCTCTTCTGGCTTGTAGAGTTTCTGCTGAGAGATCCACTGTTAGTCTGATGGACTACCCTTTGTGCATAACCCGACCTTTCTCTCTGGCTGCCCTTAAGATTTTTTCCTTCATTTCAACTTTGGTGAATCTGACAATTATGTGTCTTGGAGTTGCTCTTCTCGAGGGGTATCTTAGTGGTGTTCTCTGTATTTCCTGAATCTGAATGTTGGCCTGCCTTGCTAGATTGGGGAAGTTCTCTTGGATAATACCCTGCAGAGTGTTTTCCAACTTGGTTCCATTCTCCCTGTCACTTTCAGGTACACCAATCAGACATAGATTTGGTCTTTCCACATAGTCCCATATTTCTTGGAGGGTTTGTTCGTTTCTTTTTATTCTTTTTTCTCTAAACTTCCCTTCTCGCTTCATTTCATTCATTTCATCTTCCATCACTGATACTCTTTCTTCCAGTTGATTGCATTGGCTCCTGGGACTTCTGCACGCTTCACGTAGTTCTCAAGCCTTGGATTTCAGCTCCATCAGCTCCTTTAAGCACTTCTCTGTATTGTTTATTCTAGTTATACATTCGTCTAATTTTTTTCAAAGTTTTTTAACTTCTTTGCCTTTGGTTTGAATTTCCTCCTGTAGCTCAGAGTAGTTTGATCATCTCAAGACTTCTCTCAACCCGTCAAAATCATTCTCCCTCCAGCTTTGCTCCGTTGTTGATGAGGAACTGCATTCATTTGGAGCAGGAGAGGCACTCTGCTTTTTAGAGTTTCCAGTTTTTCTGCTCTGTTTTATCCCCATCTTTGTGGTTTTATCTCCTTTTGGTCTTTGATGATGGTGATGTACAGATGCGTTTTTGGTGTGGATGTCGTTTCTGTTTGTTAGTTTCCTTCTAACAGACAGGACCCTCAGCTTCAGGTCTGTTGGAGTTTGCTAGAGGTCCACTCCAGACGCTGTTTGCCTTTGTAACAGCAGCGGTGTCTGCAGAACAGCAGATTTTCATGAACCACAAATGCTGCTGTCGGATCGTTCCTCTGGAAGTTTTGACTCAGAGGAGTACTTGGCCGTGTGAGGTATCAGTCTGCCCCTACTGGGGGTTGCGTCCCACTTAGGCTGCTTGGAGTTCAGGGGTCAGGAACCCACTTAAGGAGACAGTCTGCCCATTCTCAGATCTCCAGCTGCGTGCTGGGGTACAATTGCTCTCTTCAAAGCTGTCAGACAGGGACATTTAAGTCTGCAGAGCTTACTGCTGTCTTTTTGTTTGTCTGTGCCCTGTCCCCATAGGTGGAGCCTATAGAGGCACACAGGCCTCCTTGAGCTGTGATGGGTTCCACCCAGTTCGAAGTTCCCGGCTGCTTTATTTACCTACGCAAGCCTGGACAATGGCGGCGCCCCTCCCAAAGCCTCGCTGCCGCCTTGCAGTTTGATCTCAGACTGCTGTGCTAGCAATCAGTGAGACTCTGTGGGTGTAGGACCCTCCGAGCCAGGTGCGAGATATAATCTCCTGGTGTGCCGTTTTGTAAGCCCGTTGGAAAAGTGCAGTATTAGGGTGGGAGTGACCGGATTTTCCAGGTCCATCTGTCACTCCTTTCTTTGACTAGGAAAGGGAACTCCCTGACCCCTTGCACTTCCTGAATGAGGCAATGCCTAGCCCTGCTTCGGCTTGCACACGGTGCACTGCACTCACTCTCCTGTGCCCACTGTCTGGCACTTCCTAGTGAGATGAACCCGGTACCTCAGATGGAAATTCAGAAATCACCCGTCTTCTGCGTCAGTCATGCTGGGAGCTGTAGACTGCAGCTGTTCCTATTTGGGTATCTTGGCTGCGCCCACTCTCTAGAATTTTTAAATTATATTTAGAATTGTTTTTTCTATAGTTCACTGTATAAAGTATTTGGTTTTTTTAAAAAAGCAAAATCATCGTTATGTGTGACTCTTGATAGGCCACAGAACAAGTGAATGAGCATAAGTGAGACCACTTTCTTAGATGTCTGTAAGTAGCAGGGCCATGGTAGACCTGGTCAGCGGATGCACTTTAGTAGATGGAACTTCTAGTTTACCTGAATATTTATCCTTGACAAGGTAGGGCTGAGCCTGCACTTGCTTTGGATCTTTATAGTACAAGAAATATTCACAGAAATTGTATCTAGATACCTTTTGTTTGGAAAATCCTGTTCAGAATCATAGTGTAATCCTTGGGACTCATGCCATGCTCATTTGACTTCTTCCCATATTTTTTATGTTTCTTTTGGTAAAACTATTATGGTTTTCATTTTTTACTTAATATCACACTATTAAACTGTCCATATTTGAGCTTTATTGTAGCTTATCAGTGATAAAAAACAGGTAGTAATTGCCATTGTTTGCTTGTTTATTTTCCTAATAAGGCCTGAAAACAGCCATTCCTTATTAAGAAAGTGTGCAATGTAACATATTTGCTAGAGTTACATGGATTATATATTTCTTAAAGGGAAAAATTTGAGAGTATCATGGATTACCACCAGGATTATTATTACAGTAGTTGCTCAGATTTGGTTAAGGAAGCCCAATCAAAGTATAGTGAAAGGATTATTATCTCTCTGCTAAGATTAAGACATTGTTTCAAAAATCTCAGCCCCAATAATTCCACAACATCTGAAAACAAGTGTTTGTGATCCTGTGTAAGCATGAAATTGTTCCAAGTAAGTGAGGATATTTTAGTTATGTGAAAGGCAGTATCAATGGAAGGTTATTTGTTTTATACCAGTGGCTAGGATGGTGGAATTGGGGTTATTTCTACAGTTATTCTTAGATGATTACTAAACTGCTAAGAAATGCCCCATATGATTTGTATCTAGGAAAGAAAAAAATCAGTATCATACTGTTGTCATCTGTCAGAAATGTTCATTTTATTCTGAATTAAATGTGGCTTTTGAAGTTACCTTGAATTCCTGGTGACCACATGTTTTTATCTGGAAAACCTGGGGAAAGTTGTCTGTCCCATCTACCCTGCTGTTTTTTTTTTTTTCTCGGTTGGAACTGCTGTTTAGATGATGCTTTTACTATGCAGGAGAGAGTTTTTGTTAAGGATATATTTGAAGATTGGGTTTTCCGTAATGTCTTTCATTCTTTGACTTTGGCAAAGTGTACAGTAGATTTTCATGATCATTGCATACTTCTTGTCATTGAAATGTATTTTTATGTTTTTAAATGCATTCATTTTACACTTGTGACTTTATTATTGACTTTAAGAGGCAGAAATAAAAAAAAAAATTAAAAAAAGAAAATGAATGCGATCCACACACCTGCGTGTGTGAGACAATCACGGCAACAGTGACACCCACAGGCATTGCTGCCTTCACGGAGAGGGCATGGAAAACTCAAGACTATCATGGATGTTCAGTTCTACACTCCACCCTTCCAAGGTGGTTTCTCCCTGCAATCGTGTGTGAGCCCAGAGAGAAACTTCTAGTTTCCATCGAATTCTGGAGAACTCAGAGAGCCAGCCCTGGAAGCCCCCCTTTCCTGGCCGATCTGGCCCCACCTTCACCTACCACACATGGCTCTGTGTCTGTGGTCTCTGGCTTCAGAGGACGGGTTATCCATGGCCCTTGGGTACTCATGCATATTCGTGAAGGGGTGAAGCTGATGGGTCTTTATAAGTGCCACTGGCGTGGTCAGACTCCTGACTGGACCTGCCTGCAGCGCAAAGGCCAACTGAGGCACATGGGCACTGCCGGCCACTCTCTGCCCTTGTCTCTCCATGAAATTCCGGCCAGGTGCCCCTGTGATGGCTCTCCCGACACCTTCTGACAGCCCCTTCCCCACGGAAGCCTGAGGACGAGGATGGCCAAGGGACTCGTTTGTAACCTGAACGAAAAAGATGCCCTGCCAGCGTGCTTTGAGTGGAACCCTTACCTGAACTGGCCAGAGAGACCTGACTTTTAGAGTCCAGGATTCAGATTTCATGTCAGAATCGAAGGTTCAGGCATCCAGGCCAGGGTGGCACGGAACCCATGCACGCAGACGGCCTGTGCAATGTGGCCCACAAGGGTGCCACCCTCCCTCCTTGGTCGCCTTCACCCCCACCAGGGCGTAGGGTACAGGGGGATTTCGTTAGCCAGGCAGCAAGGGTCACCATTCTGCTGCAGCCCAGCGAGGCTTCCCAGGCAGAAGGAATCTCCCAACCTGCCATGGAACATGGGGATTTTGGGTTTGCTGTCCTGGCTCCTTCGGAAGTGGTGCTGACCCACCCTCAGACACCTGGGTGACCTCAGCACCCAAACAGATGGCAGGGGGACCAGGATCCACACTATGGTGGCCTTCTGGGTGTGTGCTCAATGGGACAGCTTGGGCCGCTCATGCTGAGTCAAACAGATGGCAGGGGGACCAGGGTCCACAGCAAGGCGGCCTTCTGGGTACCTGCTCAGCGGGAAAACTTGAGCCGTTCAGGCTGAGTCACAGGAGCAAGGTGTGCTTGCACCGCACACGTCCCACATGAGTCCGTATTGGGGCTGGGGCCAGGGTCTCCAAGTCACCAGGGCACATGGGAATGCGAAGCCGAGGCACATCTACCTCCGCAGCTCGCGCCCATGGAGGCCTCTGCATGTCAGAAGCAGATGTAAGCCATCCAGACACCCTCCCAACCGATCCAGGAGCTGGAGCGTTCATCTGCACTCGCATCCACCCTGCTATATGAACTCCTGTCGACCCCAGAATTTCAGCAAAAGGCACATCCTTTCCTAGCAACGGAGCCACTGGGGGAGTTGAAGGACGTGGAAGAGCCCACTTTTCTGGAACCACACCTCAGCCAGGAAGAACACTGGGCTCAGTTGGAGGAGCTTTAGGACGCAGGGTTGGGAAAGGATGGGGACAGGGGGGTGGCCCTTTTTCACGGTGAACCTCTGGCTCGGTATGGAGACCTGTGTCTTCCTTTCCAGCTGACCTGTCTAGGATTCCTGAGTCAAGGTCCAGCAAGAGACTCCACAGAAAGGAGGGCTCTCATTCTTTTCTGAGTATCTCAGGGATTTCAGAGCCAGCACAGGTACTCAGAGATGGGCCGTCTACTGCCCATGAACGGGTCCGCGGGCAGCCAGCTAGGGTTTGGGACCAGCACAGGCAGGGCTCTCAACCCTTCCCCAGCCCCCCCTATGCCTTGTACCCCCACCGCCCCTGCGTTCTTCAGTGGTGTAGGCAGAGACATCCACCCTGGGAAACACCGGCCGGGGCAGTGGCCAGGCCTGCTCTCTTTTCCACGGCTCAACTCCACTGCCTCCCCGCTCTACCATCACTCGAGCACCCGTGCCCTGCCATACTCCCTGGCATCACGTGGAGTGCCTGGCCACTAAATGTAGACCCCGAGATCTCTCACAACCTGTCGTTCTGCTCTTTCTAGGTGGGAGGGAAGCCGGGCAGAGATGGGGAAAGGAACTGAAACAAAGTGAGAGGGAGTGACAGAGGGAGGAAAGGATGGATGAACGGAGGGACCTTGGAAGGGATGGAGGGAGGGAGGGAAAGAAAAAGAGAAGAATGGAGGGAGGGAAGGAGGGAGAAATGGAGGTATGGATGGAGGGAGAGAGGGAAGGAGAGAAGAACAGAGGGAGGGAGAGAGGGAGAGAAGGAAGAATAGAGGGAAGGATGGACAGAGGGAGAAAAGGAGCAAGAAACAGAGAAGGGAAGGAAAAGAGAAAAGCTGTCTTCTGCCTCCAGGACCAGCAGGACCTCGAACTCTGGGAAAATGTTGGGTGCCCAGTGCAGGCTGAGTGCTCGGCCAAAGGCCGTGTAGGCCGACGGTGCCCTCACCGGCCCTCAGGATTGTCAGCCTGGGTTACTTCATCTGGGAGCGATTCAGACGAATTCTACCTCCCAAGGAATGAGCGAATTCCCCAAAGAGCAGAGCCGAGACTCAAATGGTTTTCTGTTTTTCATCCACATGGCTCACAGATAGCCTATCCCCACGCTAAGCCTGCAACAGAGCACGAAGCAGATACTCCCATCTACACAGGAGTCACACTCAAGCCGAGTGAACCATGATTCCAGATTCCACGTTCCTTTGCCCTCTGCAAGGTGGCCTGTTGCTCACTGGTCTCTGGCCCCCGAAAGCGTGACCATGTGGACTGTTTGTTTCCCGAGCTCTGTGGGGACACAGAAACCTCCAGCGAAGCGTGGAAAAGCAGCATTGTGTCTTCGCTCTCCTTTGCAGTTTCCAAACAGGCCATTTTGGAGACTCCCCATGTTGCAGGAAACAGGAATGCATCATCAGGCTGTGATGCCTCAGTCCCCTGCCCTGGCTCCAGGCCCACCGGGAGGCCTCCCTTTCGCTGACACTCCAGGCCTTCCCTCGGCTCACCAGCTCCCGAGCTTCCAACACATTGCACCGGCTCAGGACAGGGTGTGCTCGGAGGCGTCAGGGCCCGGGGCCCACAGTTCTGGGATCCCCTCCAGTCCTCTGCCTTACTGCGGAAGAATTGTTTTGGATCCCTTGCTGCCCCTCCTGCAAGGCTCCCTCTTGCCCCACACACCCAGAGCCGCCAGGGCTGCCCAGGGGGGAACAGCCTGCCCAGCCCTTTTTCTCATAATGCCCACACCATCGTTGCTTGTCCCGACGAGTACCCGCCCATGGCCAACGGGAAAGGAAGGCCCTGATTTGCCCCACGCTGGCACTAGAGCCCCGACAGCCTGATCCCGGGAAAGAGGGGCTGACGGACATCCAGACACACCACACCAACACCACGAGCAAACACACCCCGACGCACACACAGATACACATGGGTGCATGCACACAGTCACACAAGCACAAACACGGACACACACACAAGGACATACAGGCAAAGACACAGACACAGCTTGAAAGAGAGCTAGGGAGACTGGGATGGAGAGATAGAAATGTAGGGAGAGAGAGAAAGGTGGAGGAGGAGAGAGACAGAAGGTGACAGAAGAGCGAGAGGTGGAGGGGGAAATAGAGAAAGGGAGACGGCAAGGGAGTTGTAGAGCAAGAGAGACAGAGCCTTGGAGAAGGAGGCTCTGCTCAGGTAGACAGGGCAACTTTGAGCAGGCCGGGGTGAGGAGGAGGGTGCTTGGGCCAGGCTAGAACAGGGGGTCAGGACCGCCCAAGTGGGAAAACCAACGGGGCCCTGAGACGTGTTTTTTTTTTTTTTTTCTTGGATTGGTTGGTTGCTTTGGGGTTGCGTTTCATAGGGTCCTTCTGTCTCCTAGGTGTGGTGGTCCCTGAGATTTGTAGAGTGCACCCGTCCATCAGGTGGAAGCCGTGGCACCAAGTGTGTCCATGGGGCCAGGCCTGGGTCTCTCTTGTGTCCTCAGGACTTGAGTTTACACGAAGTCAGTGGCAATGGCAAACAGGGTGCACAGGGACGGATTTATTCGTGGCTGGGAAAAACAATGTCCTTCCCCCGGGGAAAGCAGACCACGTGTTCTGGAGCGGAGGTCTTGGCTGGTGACTGTGGGACCTGCTGTCCCAGCTTGGACATTTGCAGTGGCACTTGATGAATGAATTGAATTGCCTGGGGTCTGGGGAGTGAGAAGACACACCGGAGGGCAGGAAACCCTAGCCTGCGCCTTTGGGGTCTAGTACCTGCCACAGAGCCCCAGCTGGAGCCGGGCTCCCGGTGGGGATGCAGCCAGGCAGAAGAGGTGGAATGCTGATGCCTGGCAGTATTGCAGCTGCGGACCCCCACGAGGAGGTTTCATCTCGACATCAATGTTTTTCTTTCTTCAGCTGATATGTATCCTTAATTTTATATTAGTGGTAACTCCACAAATTTAGAGGTACAAAATATGATTGCCCACACCTTATAATCGCATTACCACCTCCCATTACCATCAACTTTCCCCCTCCTCACCACCCTCAACCCGTAGACTAGGTCTCGCGATGTTGCCCAGGCTGGCCTCAAACTGCCGGGCTTAAGTGATATGCCTGCCTTGGCCTCTCAAAGTTCTGGGATCAGCGGTGTGAGTCACCATGCCCCGCCAACAACCACCAAGTTTCGATTCAGCAGCACTGGGTCGTGGAGCTAAGGACCCACAAATTTAGAAAAGTTTTTAAATATCATAACGTTTCTGTAAGGAAATAGTATTTGTTATTACATTTTTAGACTCTTTTATAATGCTCTTTTTTTTTCCACTGAACACAGTACTAAGTAGTAATTGGAAAATCACAGCATAAGTCATATTACTTTTTCTAATACAGAGTCCTTGGCTGTTCTCTAAGCTAAACCTGATCACCTACGTTGAGAAAAAGAAAAAGCCCAGAGTGTGAGGAGATAGGAGATAGTAGCCAAACATCCAAAGAGGTTGGAGTGAATAAGGCAGATGACACAGATTAGATGTCGAAAGGTCAAGGAGAAAGCCAGATCTTAAAGTGTGGTTTGCGAAGCTATACTCCAATGGAAATCTTTTCCGAGAAGCCGTGGTTTCTTTCTCTTGCTTTTATTAGAGACAGACATCTTCTGCCCCATGCTCTTCAGTTTTCTAGGACTGGACTTCCCCTTCAACGATCATTCATCTAAGTTACAAAGAAAATCAAACACTTTGCATGGCTTGCAAGGGACTGGAGGACCTGGCTTCTTGCTCTTTTATTGCTTTTGAGGACATGGGACAGTCTGTGATTTTTAAGGAACTCTATGTTAAACATTTTCTAATTTCCATTTTGTGTCTTGTCTAAAATGTGTGAGAGTAGTGGAGATATTGGGATTTGGTTTAGAAATCGCAGAAACACCACATCCAGATGTCGTATGTTTTCTGCTTTATAATTCCATATCCTTTGAAGGTTTCAAATGTGATTCTACAGAAATTCATACTCAATAATTTTATCAGAACACTAAGCCTCTGCCCCATATAATAAAACCTAATGTTATTTTACTTCAAAATTTTAAGTTTTTGGTATGTATTGACGCTAAAGCTGTAAACACTCTGTGCCATAATTCCTAAACTGTAATATGGTTTAATGTATCTACTTTCTACTTTTAAAACATGTACTTTGCCATTGAGTAACTTAGAATATTGCTGAGCATGTATTAAATAACCATTTGTTTCCTGATTTTTTAATAGTTATCATTTTATAATTTTCTCTTGTTTAGTTTGAAGCTTACTAGGATTTTGTCAATGATATGTATGAGTGTATATATATATATATATATACACAAACAAGTATGTATATAACAACATCTGTAATTGATATATATCTATATGTTTTATATATGTGTATATACACACTTATGTGAATATATGCATGTGTACATAACATTGATTTTTTGACCAATAAAAATTGCATAATTATGCATTGTCTACATTATAATAATTTGATAGATATATATTGTAAAACATTTAATACAATTAAGTTGATGAACATTCATATCACCTCACATGGTTATGATTTTGTAGTGAGAGCATTTGAGGTCTCCTATTGTTGTAGCAAATTTTAAGCATACAAAACACTGTTATTAACTACATTTTAAAGCTATACATTAGACCCCCAAAACCTATTTATCTTATAACTGAAAGTTTGTACTCTTTGAACACCTTATCATTTTTTCTACCTCCAGGCCTGGTCATTACCATTGTACTCTCTGCTTCTGTGAGTTCAGGCTTTTTAAATTCTCAATTTAAGTGAGAACATACAGTGTTTGTTTTTCTGTGCCCAGCTTATTTTGCATAGCATAATGTACCCAGGTCCATTCATGTTGTTGAAATAGCAGAATTTCATTCTTTTTTATGGGTCTATTTTACCACATTTTCCTTATCCATTCAGCATCTACAGATAAGTCATTTTTTTAAAAAAGTACTCTTGACAGTTGTGAATAATGCTGTATTGAATACAGGGGTGCAGATTATTTTTGAGATGCTGATTTTATTTTGTTTATAGACAGAAGTGGAATTTCGGGATTGTACGATAGTTCAATTTTTTAAAAATAACCTGCATACTAATTTTCATAATGACTCTTCCAGTTTACAACTCATTAAGACTGTACAGAAATATTTTGTCACATCCTTGTTAACACTTGTCATATCTCTTTTTTTTGATATTAGCCATTCCAACTGCTGTAAAGTGGTATCTTTTCATTTGCAATTTTCTCATGAATGGTAATGTTTAGCATCTTTCTGCACACCTGTTGGATATTTGAATATGTTTGTAAAAAATATTTAGTCTTGGTCGTTGGAGCCAAGATGGCCGAATAGGAATAACTCCAGTCTACAAATCCCAGCTTGAGTGACACAAAAGATGGGTGATTTCTGCATTTCCAACTAAAGTACAAGGCTCATCTCACTGGGGAGTGCCTGTCAGTGGGTACCAGACGGTGGTTACAGCGCACCATGCATAAGCCAAAGCAGGGCGAGGCATTGCCTCACTGGGGAACTGCAAGGGGTGAGGGAATTCCCTTTCCTAGTCAAAGAAAGGGGTGACAGATGGCACCTGGAATATTGGGTCACTCCCACACTAATACTGCGCTTTTCCAATGGGCTTCACAAACAGCACACCAGGAGATTATATCCTGCACCTGGCTCAGAGGTTCTTATGCCCACGGAACCTCGCTCATTGCTAGCACAGCAGTCTGAGATCATACTGCAAGGTGGCAGTGAGGCTGGGGGATGTGCGCCCGCCATTGCTCAGCCTTCAGTACGTAAACAAAGTGGGTGGGAAGCTCAAACTCAGTGGAGCCCATCACAGCTCAAGGAGGTCTGCCTGCCTCTGTAGGCTCCCCCTCTGGAGGCAGGGCACAGACAAACAAAAGACAGCAATAACCTCTACAGATATAAATGTCCCTGTCCCACAGCATTGAAGAGAGTCGTGGTTCTCCCAGCATGCAGCTGGAGATCTGAGAATGGGAAGACTGCCTCCTCGAGTTTGTCCCTGAACCCCGAGTAACCTAACTAGGAGGCACCCCCCAGTAGGGTTGGACTGACACCTCACAAGGCTAGGTACTCCTCTGAGACAAAACTTCCAGAGGAATGATCAGGCAGCAGCATTTTTGGTTCAGCAATATCCGCTGTTCTGCAAACACTGCTGCTGATACCCAGGGAAACAGGATCTGGAGTGGACGTCTAGCAAACTCCAACAGACCTGCAGCTGAGGGTCCTGACTGTTAGAAGGAAAACTAACAAACAGAAAGGACATCCACCCCAAAAACCCATCTGTACATCACCATCATCAAAGACCAATGGTAGATAAAACCACAAAGATGGGGAAAAACAAAGCAGAAAAACCGGAAACTCTAAAAATCATAGCACCTCTCCTCCTCCAAAGGAACGCAGCTCTTCACCAGCAATGGAACAAAGCTAGATAGAGAATGACTTTGATGAGTTGAGAGAGGAAGACTTCAGAAGATCAAACTACTCCAATCTAAAGGAGGAAATTCAAACCAATGGCAAAGAAGTTAAAAACCTTGAAAATAATTAGACAAATGGATAACTAGAATAATCAATGCAGAGAAGTCCTTAAAGGACCTGATGGAGCTGAAAACCATGACACCAGAACTACGTGAGGAATAAACAAGCCTCAGTAACCAACGCGATCAACTGGAAGAAATGGTATCAGCGATGGAAGATGAAATGAATGGAATGAAGTGTGAAGAGAAGTTTAGAGAAAAAAGAATAAAAAGAAACGAACAAAGCCTCCAAGAAATACAGGACTATGTGGAAAGACCAAATCTACGTCTAATTGGTGGACCTGAAAGTGACGGGGAGAATTGAACCAAGTTGCAAAACAATCAGCAGGATATTATCAAGGAGAAATTCACAAATCAAGCAAGGTAGGCTAACATTCAAATTCAGGAAATACAGAGAACACCACAAAGATACTCCTCGAGAAGAGCAACTCTAAGACACAACATTGTCAGATTCACCAAAGTTGAAATGAAGGAAAAAATGTTAAGGGCAGCCAGAGGGAAAGGTCAGGTTACCCACAAAGGGAAACCCATCAGACTAACAGCAGATCTCTTAGCAGAAACTCTACAAGGTAGAAGAGACTGGAAGCCAATATTCAACATTCTTAAAGAAAATAATTTGGACCCAGAATGTCATATCCAGCCAAACTAAGCTTCATAAGTGAAGGAGAAATAAAATCCTTTACAGACAAACAAATGCTGAGAGATTTTGTCACCACCAGAAATGCCCTAAAGGAGTTCCTGAAGGAAGCACTAAACACGGAAAGGAACAACAGGTAACAGTCACTGCAAAAACTTGCCAAATTGTAAAGACCATCAAGGCGAGGAAGAAACTGCATCAACTAACGAGCAAAATAACCAGCTAAAATCATAATGATAGGATCAAATTCACACTTAAAAATACTAACCTTAAATGTAAATGGGCTAAATGCTCGAATTAAAAGGCACAGACTGGCAAATTGGAAAAGAGTGAAGACCCATCAGTGTGCTGTATTCTGGAAACCCATCTCACGTGCAGAGACACACATAGGCTCAAAATAAAGGGATGGAGGAAGATCTACCAAACAAATGCAAAAAAAAAAAAAAAAAAGGCAGGGGTTGCAATCCTAGTCTCTGATAAAACAGACTTTAAACCAACAAAGATCAAAAGAGACAAAGAAGGCCATTACATAATGGTAAAGGGATCAATTCAACAAGAAGAGCTAACTATCCTAAATATATATGCACCCAATACAGGAGCACCAAGATTCATAAAGCAAGTCCTTAGTGACCTACAAAGAGACTTACACTCCCACACAGAAATAATGGGAGAGTTTAACACTGCATTGTCAACATTAGACAGATCAACGAGACAGAAAGTTAACAATGATACCCAGGAATTAAACTCAGCTCTTCGCCAAGCGGACCTAATAGGCAACAACAGAACTCGCCACCCCAAATCAATAGAATATACATTATTTCCAGCACCACACCACACATATTCCAAAATTGACCACATACTTGGAAGTAAAGCACTCCCTAGCAAATGTAAAAAACAGAAATCATAACAAACTGTCTCTCAGACCACAGTGCAATCAAACTAGAACTCAGGATGAAGAAACTCACTCAAAACCGCTCAACTACATGGAAACTGAACAACCTGCTCCTGAATGACTACTGGGTACATAATGAAATGAAGGCAGAAATAAAGATGTTCTTTGAAACCAACGAGAACAAAGACACAACATATCGGAATCACTGGGACACATTCAAAGCAGTGTTTAGAGGGAAATTTATAGCACTAAATGCCCACAAGAGAAAGCAGGAAAGATCCAAAATTGACACCCTAACATCCCAATTAAAAGAACTAGAGAAGCAAGGGCAAGCACATTCAGAAGCTGGTAGAAGGCAAGAAATAACTAAAATCAGAGCAGAACTGAAGGAAATAGAGACACAAAAAAACCCTTCGAACAATCAATGAATCCAGGAGCTGGATTTGTGAAAAGATCAACAAAATTGATAGACCACTAGCAAGACTAATAAAGAGGAAAAGACAGAAGAATCAAATAGACGCCAAAAAAAAAAATGACAAAGGGGATATCACCACGGATCCCACAGAAATACAAACTACCATCAGAGAATACTATAAACACCTCTATATAGATAAACTAGAAAATGTAGAAGAAATGGATAAATTCCTTGACACATACACCGTCCCAAGACTAAACCAGGAAGAAGTTGAATCTCTGAATAGACCAATAACAGGTTCTGAAGTTGAGGCAATAATTAATAGCTTACCAACCAAAAAAAGTCCAGGACCAGATGGATTCACAGCCGAATTCTACGAGAGGTACAAGAAGGAGCTGGTACCATTCCTTCTGAAACTATTCCAATCAATAGAAAAAGAGGAAATCCTCCCTAACTCATTTTATGAGGCCAGCATCATCCTGATACCAAAGCCGGACAGAGACACAACCAAAAAAGAGAATTTTAGACCAATATCCTTGATGAACATTGATGCAAAAATTCTCAATAAAATACTGGCAAACCGAATCCAGCAGCACATCAAAAAGCTTATCCACCATGATCAAGTGGGCTTCATCCTTGGGGATACAAGGCTGGTTCAACATACGAAAATCAATAAACGTAATCTAGCATATAAACAGAACGAAATACAAAAACCACATGATTAACTCAATAGATGCAGAAAAGACCTTTGACAAAATTCAACATTTCATGCTAAAAACTCTTAATAAATTAGGTATTGATGGGACGTATCTCAAAATAATAAGAGCTATCTATGACAAACCCACAGCCAATATCATACTGAGTGGACAAAAACTGGAAGCATTCACTTTGAAAACTGGCACAAGACAGGGATGCCCTCTCTCACCACTCCTATTCAACATAATGTTGGAAGTTCTGGCCAGGGCAATTAGGCAGAAGAAGGGAATAAAAGGCATTCAATTAGGAAAAGAGGAAGTCACACTGTCCCTGTTTGCGATGACACGACTGTATATAAAGAAAACCCCATCATCTCAGCCCAAAATCTCCTTAAGCTGATAAGCAACTTCAGCAAAGTCTCAGGATAGAAAATCGATGTGGAAAAATCACAAGCATTCTTATACACCAAAAACAGACAAACAGAGAGCCAAATCATGAGTGAACTCCCATTCACAATTGCTTCAAAGAGAATAAAATACCTAGGAATCAAACTTACAAGAGATGGGAAGGACCTCTTCAAGGAGAACTAAAAACCACTGCTCAATGAGATAAAATAGGATACAAACAAATGGAAGAACATTCCATGCTCTTGGGCAGGAAGAATAAATATTGTGAAAATTGCCATACTTCCCAAGGTAATTTACAGCTTCAATGCCATCCCCATCAAGCTAACAATGACTTTCTTCACAGAATTGAAAAAACTACTTTAAAGTTCGTATGGAACCAAAAAAGAGCCTGCATCACCAAGTCAATCCTAAGCCAAAAGAACAAAGCTGCAGGCATCATGCTACCTGACTTCAAACTATACTACAAGGCTACAGTCACCAAAACAGCATGGTACTGGTACCAAAACAGAGATCTTGACCAATGGAACAGAATATAGCCCTCAGAAATAATGCCACAGTTCTACAACTATCTGATATTTGATAAACCTGAGAAAAACAAGCAATGGGCAAAGGATTCCCTATTTAATAAATGGTGCTGGGAAAACTAGCTAGACATATGTAGAAAGCTGAAACTGGGTCACTTCTTTACACCTTATGCAAAAATTAATTCAAGATGGATTAAAGACTTATATGTTAGACCTAATACCATAATAACACTAGAAGAAAACCTAGCCAATACCATTCAGGACATAGGCATGGGCAAGGACCTCATGTCTAAAACACCAAAAGCAATGGCAACAGAGGCCAAAATTGGCAAATGAGATCTAATTAAACCAAAGAGCTTCTGCACAGCAAAAGAAACCACCATCAGAGTGAACAGGCAACCTACAGAATGAGACTAAATTTTTGCAATCTACACATCTGACAAAGGGCTAATATCCACAATCTACTATGAACTCAAACAAATTTACAAGAAAAAAGCAAACAATCCCATCAAAAAGTGGGCAAAGGATATGAACAGACACTTCTCAAAAGAAGACATTTATGCATCCAAAAAACAGATGAAAAAATGGTCATCATCACTGGCCATCAGAGAAATGCAAATCAAAACCACAATGAGATACCATCTCACACCAGTTAGAATGGAGATCACTAAAAAGTCAGGAGACAACAGGTGCTGGAGAGGATGTGGAGAAATAGGAACACTTTTACACTGTTGGTGGGACTGTAAACTAGTTCAACTATTGTGGAAGTCGGTGTGGCATTTCCTCAGGGATCTAGAACTAGAAATACCATTTGACCCAGCCATCCCATTACTGCTTATATACTCAAAGGATTGTAAATCAAGCTGCTATAAAGACAGATGCACACATATGTTTATTGCGGCACTATTCACAATAGCAAAGACTTGGAACCAACCCAAATGTCCAACAATGATAGACTGGATTAAGAAATTGTGGCACATATACCCCATGGAGTACTATGCAGCCATGAAAAATGATGAGTTCATGTCCTTTGTAGGGACATGGATGAAGCTGGAAACCATCATTCTCAGCAAACTATCTCAAGGACAAAAAACCAAACACCACATGTTCTCACTCACAGATGGGAATTGAACAATGAGAACACATAGACACAGGAAGGGGAACATCACACACCAGGGACTGTTGTGGGGTGGGGGCAGGGGGGAGGGATAGCATTAGGAGATATACCTAATGCTAAATGACAAGTTAATGGGTGCAGCACAACAACATGGCACATGTATACATATGTAACAAACTTGCACATTGTGCACATGTACCCTAAAAGTTAAAGTATAATAATATTAAAAAATAATGTTTAGTCTTTTGCCTATTTTTAGTTGGGTATTATAATTATTATTGTTTAGCTTCTGATTTGTATGAGTTTCTGCTATATTTTGAATACTATCCTTTTATCATATATGATTTGCAAATATTTTATCCCATCTTAAATGTTTTCTTAATTTTTGCTGTGCACAATAGTTTAATACACTACAACTTTATGTCTGGTTTTATTGCTATACTTTTGATATTATATTTAAAAAAAATTGCCAAGGCCAGTATCATGGAGGCTTTTCATATGTTTTTTAAAATATTTTCTTTTAAGAATTTATGTATTAAATTTGTCTTAAGTCAATTTTCGTGTCTGGCATAAGAAATATGATCAAGTTTTATTATTGTGCTTGTGAGTATCCAGTTTTCCCAGCACTAAGTATTGAAAAGGCTACACTTTTTGTATTGTGTATTCATAGTGCCCTTATCAAAGATTAACTTTAGATGCATAGATTTACTTCTGGGCTCTGTATTCTGTTCCATTGGTTTTTGTGTGGGTTCCTATAAACATACCATTCTATTATGTTTACTGTAGTCTTGAAATGTAGTTTTAAATAATAAAGTATAATGTCGCCAGATTTCGTTTTATTCCTCATGATTGCTTTGGCCTTTCAATATTTCTTATAGTTTTATATACATTGCAGAATTTATTTTCTATTACAGTAAAAAGTGGCACAGGAATTTTGATAGGAAGTTGGATTAATATACAGATTGCTTTGGATAATATGGCTTTTAGACAATATTCTTCTAATCCATAAACATATAATATATTTACATTTATTTGTATTTTTTAAAATTTTTTCATCAATACATTTTATTTTTTATTGTAAAGATCTTTCACCACATTGGTTGAATTTATTGCTAAGAAATCTATTAGTTTGTTGCTATTGTAAATGAGATTTTTTTCTTTTTTATTGGTTTGTTGCTAGCATACAGAAACAAAACTGATATTTGTATGTTAATTGTATATTCTGCTTCTTTACTGAGTGCATTTATTAGATGCACTATTTATATATAGATGAATTAAATGCACTATTTAAATGTATTATTTATGTTTTTTATATATAATATTATGTCATCTACAAACAGTGACGTTATTTCTTATTTTCAATTTGGATCTTTTAGCTTCTCTTGCTTAAGTTTTTGACGTAGGACATAATTATTCTACGTAGGACTTCCAGTTCTATGTTAAAATAGAACCGTTAGAATGGGCATAATATAGACTTGCATTGGTGTTTGTGCATTTGAAGGAGCAAACACCTCTTTTCATTTTTTTGTTGTTGTTGTTGTTTTGTTTTTGAAATGGAGTCTCGCTTTGTCACCCAGGCTGGAGTGCTGTGGCATGATCTTGGCTCACTGCAACCTTCACCTCCTGGGTTCAAGCAATTCTCTGCCTCAGCATCCCGAGTAGCTGGGATTACAGGCGCCAACAACCATGCCCGGCTAATTTTTGTATTTTTAGTAGGGACAGTGTTTCACTATCTTGTCCAGGCTGGTCTTGAACACCTGACCTCGGCCTCCCAAAATGCTGGGATTACAGGTTTGGGCCACCGTGCCCAGCCACCTCTTTTCATTTTTATAAACTGGTTTTAGTAGGTAAAGATCTTCATCTTTTGGGTCTCAAGGCTGATGAGATCTTTACTGGGTTTGCAGTAAAAAGGCTTGTAGCTGCATCACAAGGTCGCTGCCGAATCTGGAGTGAGTTTTACCTTTAGTGGGCTTGTTGCCAGGAGCACGTATGGTTGTGAGTTCTGTCATGTTTTTCAGCAGGCTGGATTGTTTTCAGGGCTTTGTTCTGTGGAGCAGGCACTAGGGCAGGTTCTGCTATATGCTGGGACTAATAGCAGATGTGTGGGTGAGTGTGGCTTCCACTGAGTACCTAGCAGGTTTTCCCCAGTTTATCTACAAACAGTGACTTTTGAACTGTTTTGTGTGAGTCACGAGTATGATGTCCCCAGCTTTTTTCTTATTCCTCATGATTGGTTTGGTGATTCAGCCTACATTGTAGGCTTACATTTTCTATTACTATAAAAACTGGGACAGGGATTTTGATAGGGATTTGAGTTAACTTACAGATTGCTTTGGATAACATGACCCCTTATTACCCAAAGGGCCTGCCTTCTCAAAATGACCATTTTCGATCTTGGGTTTCAGCAAGGTTTCATAAGGCCCTGTATCCCAAAGCTCACTATATTGCCCAGGCTGTTCTTGAACTCCTGGCCTGGCAGTCCTCCTGCCTCAGGCTCTTAAATGGAGGAGATTACTTTTATGAGCCACTGTGCCTGGATCTCTCATAAAGTTACATTGGTTGATGGATGGCTGACTAGTTTTTATTGCTGCAAGGGAATACAAAAGTAAAGACCCCCTATTCCACCACCTTGATAATGTCACTGTCTCCATACATTTCTTCCTTATTTTGTTCTCTTGTATGTTTGTGTGTTATTTTAGGTTCAAATATTAAGACCAATAGGCTAGGATTTATACATTGTGTGAAAAGTAAATTAGATAGCCAGTAGGAACCCTATATATATTATAATGTTCCCCCAAAAGATTAAGTTTAGTGCAGGCAAAAAGGGCTCATTAAAATTTTCGTCCACTATTTTAAACCTCTGTCCAAACTATAATATAATTTGTGCCACAATTTTTATTTTATCAATTACTTTTAACCATATTTCATAAAATTTATCTTTTTTCTTTATTTAGAAATGTAAGGCTATTAGTTGCTTTTAAAGGCTGTAATACAGCTTTTTTATTTTGTGAAATAATAGCAGCAATATTACAAATATTTATAGTGTAAATACTTATTCACTTAAATCTTCCCATTAGAGAATTTCATTAATTATTGTAGTGTATTTCTGTAAGATTGTACTGCCACACACTACAGGGCAATGATTCAAAATGCCTCTTCTTCACAGATGCACAGTCACAGTTGAACATTGTAGTTATTTACAAAAATTATTTTCTAGTGTTATATCAATGTTCCAAACAAGATTTTCTGGGTAAATATTTCTCCCATTCTGGTTTTGCAATTCTATGTTAACTGTATTTTTATTTTAGGGTAGGTTCCTTGACATTGGTTTATAGTATTTTTGGTTTTACCTAAAGTATTATTTTGGATGACAATGTGCAGCAACTTTTAATGTACAGTTTATGTCAATGTGCAGTTTAATTACAATATGAATCAGCCATATATTTATTCACAGTTCAAGTTTAACAAACTTAATGAAAACTAAGCAAACTAACATTACATGATAAAGACCCAATCAGCTATCTTATACTTAAGCAAATACACCAAAAAATAGTTTGTAGCTTTATTGCTGCTTTTGTTCAAACTATGGTTTATATTTCCTATGACCAAAGAAATTTCTGATATTTTCCTACCACGCCAAAGAAACAGACAAAAAGACAGCTATTATACTTTCAAGTAGCAGTTTGTTTAGAGCCCCAGATATTCCATCTGTAGACCACTATGTTCATATTTCTTTGTTTTAATAAGCTGTAGCCCAAAACCTTACATTTTTGTGGAAATTAAACCTTTTCATTTCCATACTAAAGACAGGACAGTCCCATGACCTAAATCCAAGGGTGATGGCTTAGATTGAGGACCATTTCTTGTTGACATGGAGATGGTTGAGTTGGTCTACAATAAATCTATGGGAGAGGCAGGTTGTGGTAAGTTGGAAGTGTTGGCTGCCTTCACGGTCTCAAAGTTCTCTGTCAAGTTCACCTCAGCACTGCTGTACTCCTGTTCTGCTCTCAGGTTTGGAATGCTTGGCCAGTAGTGGTTCTCCACATGGTTCTCAACTGCCAGTGCTTTCCTGATCCACTGCCTGCCAGAAATGCAATTGTAGCAGAGGAGGCTGGTAAGGGGACAGAAGCCACAGATGGTAACAGGCCACTGCCTGGCAGGGGAAGAGAGCAGTGGGCTCTCAATCCTAGCTCACATGCCAAGGGCCATTCTCATCCCAGCACCCAGTGGTGTCCCCCATAATGTGCACTGCCTGGCCTGAGGTAAATGGAGAGACCAGCTAAGGCACAAAGTTGAAAAGGGGCTTTCCAGAGTCCCAAGTGTGCTGGACATCTCACCAGCCATGGAAAGAGTGTTTGTCCTTGTGGCCACTGATAGACAATGATGGGAGCCTGCCCACATTTCAGGGCCTTCTGGAGTCTTCACTTGAGAGTTCAGCTCTGGCAACAGAAGACACTTCTGGTGTCCAGAGATTCTCAGTGCCTGTCGTATGTAAAACCGATTGATGGCATCTGCTGGTTTCTGGGAGCACTGCTTGGCCATCCTTATCTGTGGGCCCCAGCCAAGGCACTGCAGAAAGCTTGGTCTCTGGCTAGCATTCTGGACTGTGAGACAGCGTGGCTGCAGCTAGCACTGGATGGAGAGAGTACAGTGTGGTGAAGTGGTGTAGTGGTCATTCTGCCACATGGCCTAGAGTTTCTCGTGACTCTGGGCTGCCGAGGTGCAGTGAACAGAAAGGAATCAGGGAGTGGAGACCATTTCTAGGCCACAGCTCAGGGATGGAGAACCCAGGCTGAGCCTGGTGATTGTCCTGAGTTGAGTAGATGAAGCTGGAGTCCGGGGAGACCAAAGAAGCTCAGATAAACTCTGCAGGGCAGAGTATTCAGGGCATGAAAAGGACAAAGTCACAAAACAAAAACTCCAGTCTTCAGTTAAATACTGTTCAGCACATGTATGTGTGTAAACTACAAGTCTGGGGGAAATAATACCTGAAGGAAACAGAAAGAACAATGCTTGAACCTCCCACAGAACCAGGCATATTTGGTGTTCCCACCAGCAACAGTGGACAAATCTTATACTTTCCAGATGATTGGATGGAACACTCAGAAAAGAATTGCCTCAGCATTGCGGAAGATTGGATCTAGGCCGAGGCTGCTAAGGTCCTAATTAACAAGACCTCAAAGAAAACCCTCAAAGAACCAAAATCTTTCCAGATAATTTAACTGCATCCTAGAACATAGCTCAGTAATATTATAGGAACCCAATAATATCAAACACACAATAAGATATATTTCATGTTGTCTGCCATCCAGCTGAAAATTACCAGGCTGTGAAGAAAAAGGAAATGTCTCAATAATGAGAAGAAAACTTGATCAACAGATGCAGAAATGGCAAATAAGATGGAATTAGTAAGCAATGATATTAAAACATTTATTGTAATGATAACATTCCACAAGAAGAAAGTAAAGGGAAGCTAGAACATGGAAGTAGAGACATGGAAAACCCAGCTTGAACTTTTAGAGATGAAAAATACAATGTCTGAGATGAAAAATATAATAAATGGCATTTAAAATAGAATAGATGTTATACAAAAGAGGATTAGTCAACTGGAAGATGTAGCAGTAGAAACTATCAAAAATGGAACATGGAGAAAATAATGGAAAAAATTGAACAGAAAATCAGCACCAACAGGACTAATATAAGTGTAATTGGAGTTCCTGAAGAAGGTGGGGAGGAGTAGAAGAAAAAATATTTCAAAAAACTGTGGCTGAAAAAATTTAAATTTGAGAAAAACTGTAATCCCAGAGATCTAAGAACCAAGGAAACCTTAGCACAAGAGACTTAAGGATGACACACTGAAGCACATCATAATCCAATTGCCCCAAACCAGTGACAAAGAGAAAATCTGAAAAGTTACCAAAGGGAAAAGGACATTATACAGAGAGGAACAAAGATGAAAATGGGCTGAGCGTGGTGGCTCACACCTGTAATCCCAGCACTTTGGGAGGCTGAGGCAGGATGATCACTTGAGCCCAGGAGTTCAAGACCAGCATGGGCAACATGGCAAAACCCGTCTCTACTAAAAACACAAAAATTAGCAGGGCATCGTGACATGCATCTGTAACCCCAGCTACTCAGGAGGATGAGGCAGGGAGAATCACTTGACCCCGGGAGGCGGAGGTTGCAGTGAGCTGAGATGGTGCCATTGCACTCCAGCCTGGGCAACAGAGCAAGATTCTGTCTCAAAAAAAAAGATGGCAGACATCTGGTTCGAAACAAAGCAAGGCCGGATGTGATGGCACATGCCTGTTATCCCAGCACTTTGGGAGGCTAAGGCAGGAGGTTCATTTGAGCCCAGGAGTTCTAGACCAGCCTGGGCAATATGGCAAACCTGGCCTCTACATAAAATGCAAAAATTAGCTGGGTGTGGTGGCGCATGCCTGTAGTCCCAGCTACGTGGGAGGCTCGGGCGAGAGGATTTCTTGAACCCAGGAAGTAAAGGTTTCAGTGAGCTGAAATCATGCCACTGTGCTGCAGCCTGGGTGACAGAGCAAGACCCTGTCTCAAAAAAAAGAAAGAAGAAAGAAACAATGCAAACCAGAGGATAGTAAGAGTGACTTCTATAAAATACTTAAGGATGAAACGATTTTCAGTCTAGAATTCTACACCCAGCAAAAAATATCTTTCAAAGATGATAGTGCAATAAAGACTTTCAGACATTGAGAACTTGAGGAATACATAACCAGGAAGTCCTCACTACAAGGAATATTAAAGGAAATCCTTCAGGCAGAGGGAAAGTGAAACCAGATGGAAGTCCAGATGTACACAAAAGAATGTAGAGCACCAGAGATGGCAAATGTGTGAGCAAAAATACCACATTAAAAAGCATTTTTTTTTTTTTTTTTTTTAGTATTTATTGATCATTCTTGGGTGTTTCTCGGAGAGGGGGATATGGCAGGGTCATAGGATAATAGTGGAGAGAAGGTCAGGAGATAAACACATGAACAAAGGTCTCTGGTTTTCCTAGGCAGAGGAACCTGCGGCCTTCTGCAGTGTTTGTGTCCCTGGGTACTTGAGATTAGGAAGTGGTGATGACTCTTAAAGAGCATGCTGCCTTCAAGCATCTGTTTATCAAAGCACATCTTGCACCACCCTTAATCCATTTAACCCTGAGTTGACACAGCATATGTTTCAGAGAGCACGGGGCTGGGGGCAAGGCCATAGATCAACAGCATCCCAAGGCAGAAGAACTTCTCCTAGTCAGAACAAAATGGAGTCTCCTATGCCCACCTCTTTCTACACAGACACAGCAACAATCTGATCTCTCCTTCCTTTCCCCACACTTCCCCCCCTTCTTTTCAACAAAACCGTCATCGTCCTCATGGCCCACTCCCGATGGTCGCTGTCTCTTCGGAGCTGTTGGGTACACCTCCCAGACAGGGCGGCCGGAAAGAGGTGCTCCTCACCTCCCAGACAGGGCGGCCGGGCAGAGGTGCTCCTCACTTCCCACACTGGGCGGCCAGGCAGAGACGCTCCTCACTTCCTCCCAGCTGGGGTGGCAGCCAGGCAGAGGCACTCCTCACCTCCCAGACGGGGCGGCCGGGCAGAGGTGCTCCTCACTTCCCACACTGGGCGGCCGCGCAGAGGCGCTCCTCACCTCCCAGACGGGGTGGCCAGGCAGAGGCGTTCCTCACTTCCCAGATGGTGTGGCGGCTGGGCAGAGGCACTCCTCACTTCCCAGATGGGGCAGCCAGGCAGAGGAGCTCCTCACTTCCTCCCAGACGGGGTGGTGGCCAGGCAGAGGCACTCTTCACTTCCCAGACGGGGTGGCTGGGCAGAGGCGCTCCTCACTTCCCAGATGGGGCAGCCAGGCAGAGGTGCTCCTCACTTCCTCCCAGATGGGGTGGCGGCCAGGCAGAGGCGCTCCTCACCTCCCAGATGGGGCGACCGGGCAGAGGTGCTCCTCATCTCCCAGACGGGGCAGCCGGGCAGAGGTGATCCTCACTTCCTCCCAGACGAGGTGGCGGCCGGGCAGAGGCACTCATCACCTCCCAGACGGGGTGGCTGGGCAGAGGCGCTCCTCACCTCCCAGACAGGGTGGCCAGGCAGAGGCGCTCCTCACTTCCCATAAGGGGTGGCGGCCGGGCAGAGGCGCTCCTCATCTCCCAGACAGGGCAGCCGGGCAGAGGTGCACCTCACTTCCTCCCAGACGGGGTGGTGGCCGGGCAGAGGCACTCATCACCTCCCAGACGGGGTGGCTGGGCAGAGGCGCTCCTCACCTCCCAGACAGGGTGGCCAGGCAGAGGCGCTCCTCACTTCCCATAAGGGGTGGCGGCCGGGCAGAGGCGCTCCTCCCTTCCCAGATGGGGCAGCCGGGCAGAGGCCCACCTCACTTCCTCCCAGACGGGGTGGCGGCCAGGCAGAGGCGCTCCTCACCTCCCAGATGGGGCAGCCGGGCAGAGGCCCTCCTCATCTCCCAGACGGGGCAGCCGGGCAGAGATGCACCTCACTTCCTCCCAGACGGGGTGGCGGCCGGGCAGAGGCACTCCTCACCTCCCAGACGGAGCGGCCGGGCAGAGGCGCTCCTCACCTCCCAGACAGGGTGGCCAGGCAGAGGCGCTCCTCACTTCCCATATGGGGTGGCAGCCGGGCAGAGGCGCTCCTCCCTTCCCAGATGGGGCAGCCGGGCAGAGGCACTCCTCACTTCCTTCCAGACGGGGTGGCGGCCAGGCAGAGGCACTCCTCACCTCCTAGACGGGGCGGCCGGGCAGAGGTGCTCCTCACTTCCTCCCAGACGGGGTCGCAGCCGAGCAGAGGCACTCCTCGCCTCCCAGACGGGGCAGCCGGGCTGAGGCGCTCCTCCCTTCCCAGATGGGGCGGCCGGGCAGAGGCACTCCTCACTTCCTCCCAGATGGGGTGGCAGCCAGGCAGAGGCGCTCCTCACCTCCCAGATGGGGCGGCCGGGCAGAGGTGCTCCTCATCTCCCAGACTGGGCAGCCGGGCAGAGGTGCTCCTCACTTCTTCCCAGACGGGATGGCAGCTGGGCAGAAGCATTCCTCACCTCCCAGACGGGGTGGCTGGGCAGAGGCGCTCCTCACCTCCCAGACAGGGTGGCCAGGCAGAGGCGCTCCTCACTTCCCATATGGGGTGGCGGCCGGGAAGAGGCGCTCCTCCCTTCCCAGATGGGGCAGCCGGGCAGAGGCGCTCCTCACTTCCTCCCAGACGGGATGGCGGCCAGGCAGAGGCGCTCCTCACCACCCAGACAGGCTGGCCGGGCAGAGGTGCTCCTCACTTCCTCCCAGATGGGGTGGCAGCCGGGCAGAGGCACTCCTCACCTCCCAGACGGGGCGGCCGGGCAGAGGCGTTCCTCGCTTCCCAGACGGGGCAGCCGGGCAGAGGCGCTCCTCACATCCCAGACGATGGGCAGATGAGCAGAGACACTCCTCACTTCCTCCCAGACGGGGTGGCAGCCAGGCAGAGGCACTCCTCACCTCCCAGACGGGGCGGCCGGGCAGAGGCCCTCCTCACTTCCCAGACGGGGCGGCCGGGCAGAGGTGCTCCTCATCTCCCAGACGGGGCAGCCGGGCAGAGGTGCTCCTCACTTCCTCCCAGATGGGGTGGCGGCCAGGTAGAGGCACTCCTCACCTCCAAGACGGGGCGGCCGGGCAGAGGCGCTCCTCACCTCCCAGACGGGTTGGCCGGGCAGAGGCGCTCCTCACATCCCAGACGATGGGCGGCCGGGCAGAGACGTTCCTCACTTCCTATACGGGATGGCGGTCGGGCAGAGGTGCTCCTCACACAAAAGAATGTAGAGCACCAGATATAGCAAATGTGTGAGCAAAAATACAACATTAAAAATCATTTTTAAAAGATAATTGACGGTCTAAGGCAAAAAATTATAACAAATTAATGTGAGTTTACAGCACTTATAGAAGTAAAATGCATGAAAACAATAACACAAAACCCAAAAGGAGGGAAATGAACAGACACTGTTTTAAGGTTCTTATCCTCTATGTGAAGTGGTATTATGTTGATGGCAGCCAATGCTAATTTAAATACATATACTGTATTAGTCTGTTCTTGTACTGTTATAAAGAAATGTCTGACACTTCTCAATGTAAGACATTTATGCTGCCAAAAAACACATGAAAAAATGCTCATCATCACTGGCCATCAGAGAAATGTGAATCAAAACCACAATATCATCACTGGCCATCAGAGAAATGCAAATCAAAACCACAATGAGATACCGTCTCACACCAGTTAGAATGGGGATCACTAAAAAGTCAGGAAACAACAGGTGCTGGAGAGGATGCAGAGAAATAGGAACACTTTTACACTGTTGGTGGGACTGTAAACTAGCTCAACCATTGTGGAAGTCACTGTGGAGAATCTTCTAGAAATATCATTTGACCCAGCCATCCCATTACTGGGTATATACCCAAAGAATTATAAATCATGCTGCTATAAAGACACATGCACACGTATGTTTATTGCGGCACTATTCACAACAGCAAAGACTTGGAGTCAACACAACTATCCAACAATGATAGACTGGATTCAGAAAATGTGGCACATATACACCATGGAATAGTATGCAGCCATAAAAATGATGAGTTCATGTCTTTTATAGGGACATGGATGAAGCTGGAAACCATCATTCTCAGCAAACTACCGCAAGGACAAAAAACGAAACTCCTCCTGTGCTCACTCATGGGTGGGAATTGAACAATGAGAACACATGGACACAGGAAGGGGGACATCACACACCAGAGACCGTTGTGGGTTGGGGGGAGGGGGTAGTGATAGTATTAGGAGACATACCTAATGCTAAATGACGAGTTAATGGGTGCAGCACACCAACATGACACATGTATTCATATGTAACAAACTTGCATGTTGTGCACATGTACCCTAAAACTTAAAGTATAATAATAATAATTTAAAAATAATAATAAATTAATTAAAAAAAAGAAATGTCTGAGACTGGGGCTGGGCATGGTGGCTTACGCCAGTAATCCCAGCACTTTGGGAGGCTGAGGCGGGTATATTATGAGTTCAAGAGATTGACACCATCCTGGCCAATATGGTGAAACCCTGTCTCTACTAAAAATACAAAAAAAAAATTAGGTGGGCTTGGTGGCATATGCCTGTAGTCCCAGCTAAGATACTTGGGAGGCTGAGGCAGCAGAATCACTTGAACCAGGGAGGCGGAGGTTGCAGTGAGTCGAGATCGCACCACTGCACTGCAGCCTGGGAGACAGAGTGAGACTAGGTCTCAAAAAAAAAAAGGTCTGAGACTGGGGAATTTATGATGAAAAAAGGTTTAATTGGCTCACATTTCTGCAGGCTGCACAGGAAACGTGATTCTGTCATCTGCTCGGTTTCTGGGGAGGCCTCAGGGAGCTTACAATCATGACAGAAGGCAAAGGGGAAGCAGGCGCATCTTATGTGACTGGAGCAGGTGGAAGAGAGAGAGGGGGAGTTGCCACACACTATTAAACAACCAGATCTTGTGAGAACTCACTCGCTGTGTGGTACCAAGAGGGGATGGTGTTAAACCATGAGAAACTGGCTCCATGATCCAATCACATTCCTCCAGGCCACACATTTGGCATTGGGGATTACATTTCCACATGAGATTTGGGTAGGGACACAGATCCAAACCATATGATATACCATAAACCATAGAGCAACGATTCAAACTCAAAACCAAATGAAACAAAAATAGTTAGATGTAAAAGGCCAAAAAAGAAGATTAAATGAAATAAAAATACTCAACAAATTCAAAAGAAGTCAGAGAAAGAAGAAAAGGAGAAGAAACTACAGCTGGGACAAATAGAAAGCAAACAGGAAGATGACCAATTAAAACGAAACTCTCCAGCATTCCACCAGTTGCGTGTGATTATTTAGTAACTCTCTGCCTCTGACAACAATACCTATCACACAGGTTTGTCATCAGAGCTTGTCACATGTGATATGGAAAGCCTGCTGTTTGCAGACTTGCAATCATTATACATTAGCTTGTATTGTTGGTAGCAGAGACCCAGGTCTCTGTGTTGGTCATGCTGAGGGCTCCCTTCTCATTGCTCTGTTTTCCTCCTCATTTTATCCCTTTCTGTACTTCCACGCCCCACACCATCTGGTTGGAGAAGATTCTCAGCCTCTCGGTCTGCAAATGTTCAAAGTCCGTGTATCAAATAGCCAACAAATGTATTTCAGTACGTTTATCTGCTACCGAGGGATCCAGGAGAAATACTTTCCTTTCTGCAAGAAGTCCGTGGCTGCTGATGCCAACAATGTGTTCTGTCTGTCCTCTTCTCTTTTCTGATCTGCATATTCTCAACTGCCCTGCACTTCTGGGAAGACTTTACACAGGGACAACTATGAGTTTTTGTAAGAAGATGAGAAGTCACCACTTTGGTAACCATCCATTAGACGTTCCAATATTGCTGCAGACATGGACTCTAGCATGTTCTCTTCTCTGACACCCACCCCTTCCCCCATTGGCCACAGCAACTTGGGTTTGCTCTTCAGCTATTGCAGGGCTTACCTCTGGGGAACTGTGACTTGCTTTATACCCTATCCAATAACAGAGTGTGTCCTTATACACAGTAGGTGTTCAATATACCTCTGTTGAAGGGATTTCATCACAGTTAAATCTGTGGAGAGTTCAGCAGATAAGTGAGTTGCTCAAGATGGTCAGAGGCTGTCTTATTCCATTTGGGCTACCGTAACAAAATACCTTAGCCTAGGGGGCTTATAAGCAGCAGAAATTTATGTCTTATAGGTCTGGATGCTGGCAAGTGGAAGGTCAAGGTAGTGTCTGTTGAGGGCCTGTTCCTTATAGAAGGCAACTCCTAGCTGTGTCCTCACATGGTGGAAGGGGAGAACAAGCTCCCTTGGCTCCCTTTTACAAGGCCACTTATCCCATTCATGGGGTCTTTGCTTTCATGATGAAATCACTTCCTAAAGTCTTTGCCTCCTCCTAATTCAAACCTAACCTATCAGGGGTTAGGTTTCAACACACGGATTTTAGGGGCACAAAAACATTGACTATAGCAGAGACATAGCTGTACCTGGGTCTGGGACCTTCTGGGTCCAGCTCCATTATGACAACCACACGGCCCATGGTCTCCCACATGATGTAATTCTGTTCTGTGACATTGTGCCCACGAGGCAGGGATGCAGTAGAGGCCTCTGCAGACATGGCTTGTTCTTGGGACGTCCGCATGGCTTTGTGATGCAGGCCTGGAAGAATCCACCAGCTGCCCACTCTCATGCCTGACTCAGGTTCGTGGGTCCCTCCAGGCACATGTCAGCCCCTCAATGTTTTCCTTGCCTCACCTCCCTGGGTTCCCTTCTGAACTCAGGGAACATGGAGGGAGCCGGGAGTCTCTGTTTTTAGTTCATGCTCTTGTCTCCTATTTGGGAACAATGCCCAGGCATGTGAATCTCTTTCCTACTGTTTTCTAAGAACATCAGGGATTTCCTCCAAACTCTTCACCTACTCCCTCCACTAAACCCTTCTCCCTCAGGGACACAGGGCACAGGCCCACTTCCTGTGTGAAGATCCTGCCACAGGGTGGCACTTTGGTTTTCTGCGGGTATCCAGAAAAGAAGCTAAAGGTGAATGCACTCCGGAATCCAGGAGCACTGTTGATTTTCTCACCTTAGCTCAGAGAGCATCCCCACAGACACCCCTCGCCCCACCCCGGGCCCCCTGAATCCATACCATAAAATGTATGTCAGTTTGTTCAACTAGGGACCACTCTGAGTATTTAATCCCTATTTAAAGATGATGTTTATTTTATTTTTGAGTTTAAATTAGTCAGCCTCAGGATACAGAATTAGATAAGGCCGGGATTTAGCTCCCCTGGAATGATTCATTTCACATCAAGCCTTCTTAACTCTTTGGCTGCAGAGGGGAAGTGACTGTGTCTTTCTCTGCAGAGTTGCCTGGGGCTGGCCAGGTGAATAGACATGCTCCCTCTTCCCTGTCCTGCCAGCCAGGGCACGGTGTGTGCTTATGATGCATGGAGTTAGAATACTAGCCTTTTCAAAACGACAGTCTTAAATCCTCACACAGGGAAATAGAGATAATATACAAGCAGGAAAAAAAGAAAAAGAAGCAGTCTTGAATTCTGCTACCTAAAGATAACCATTGTTACCATGTAGGCAAACTTCCTTTCATGCTGTGTCAAGTGTTTAAAAAATATGGCTCAATATTACAAACACACAGGACTATGTAGGGGATAATGACATCAAACTTTCATGTACCTCCCAGTTAAAATTCAAACGTGGTAGCTTTTGGATGCATTTGCTCGGAGTTTAAGGGAAGAAAACTACAGATTCAGCCATAATGTTCACGCTGACACTCGAGTTATATATCCCTTTTCCAGTCCAGCTACCGCCTCCCTCCCCACCGTTCTGAAGTCAATATGTGTCTTCCCATCCATGATTAATACCTAGTGTGCCTGTCCATGAAGAATGGATAGTGCTCTTTGGTCTGTTTTTTGCCATTTTATACAAATATCAGTCTGTACATACTCTCCTGAAAGCTGCTTTTTCCTTCAACAATATCTTCCAGATGAATCTAGAATCCTGCATTTCTGGTTAGCAGAGGATGCGCAATGCCCCCTTCAACCCCCACTCCAAGGTGATGCTGATGTTCTGGTCCAAGGCCTGCACATAGCCTGGTGAGGCTTGCGGTCTTGGGACAGGTCTGTTGTCAGCCCTTCCTTCTTAGGAAGCACAGCCAGATGACCTTGGGGCTGGAGACCTCACTATGCCCCTCGCCAGCAGTGCCCACATCCGGCTTCATTCATCTTCATCAATATTTGTTATCACACTTTCTGATATTGTTCCTAGATTTTGCTGTGCAGCTGAATGCGTGCCTTGTGTTTCCCAGCCCTTCGGGTCTCCTCCTCTGTGAATAGCTCCTGGCCCATATGTCTGTTGGGTCTTTGGTTTCTCCTTGCTGACTTGTAAGTGTTTTTTTTTTTTTTTTTTTAGATGGAGTTTTGCACTTGATGCCTAGGTGGGAGTGCAATGGCATGATCGCGGCTCACCACAACTTCTGCCTCCCGGGTTCAAGCGATTCTCCTGCCTCAGCCTCCTGAATAGATGGGATTACAGGTAAGTGCCACGACGTCCGGCTAATTTTGTATTTTAGTAGAGACAGGGTTTCTCCATGTTGGTCAGACTGGTCTCGAACTCCCGACCTCAGGTGATCCACCCATCTCAGCTTCCCAAAGTGCTGGGATTACAGGCATGAGCCACCACGTCTGGCCAATTTCGATTTTAATGATCTGGATATCAATGCTTTTTTGGCCAAATACCTTACAAATATGTTTTCCCTATTGGTGCACTGTATTAGTCCATTTTCACACTGCCGATAAAGACATACCACAGACTGGGAAGAAAAAGACGTTTAATTGGACTTGCAGTTCCACATGACTGAAGAGGCCTCAGAATCATAAAGGGAGGTGTAAGGCACTTCTTACATGGCAGTGGCCAGAGAAAAACGAGGACGATGCAAAAGTGGAACCCCCTGATAAAACCGCCAGATCTCATGAGACTTACTCACTACCAGGAGAACAGTATGGGGGAACCGACCCCATGATTTCAATTATCTCCCACCAGGTCCCTCCCACGACACAGGAGAATTATGGGAGGACAATTCTAGATGAGATTTGGGTGGGAACACACAGCCAAACCATATCATGCACTGTCTTTGTCTTTTAACTTTATTCATTGCCTTTTTTGTCAGATCAAAACTTCTACATTTAATACGATTGAATTTATCAGTAATTTCTTTTATGGTGTGTGTGTTTTGTGTCATATTAAAGAAAGTTTTTCTTTGCTTAGTGTCATAAACTCTGTCCTCTGTTTTCTTCTAAAAATTGGAAATCTGTTTCTCACATTCTACTTTATTTCCTTTGTTCTTTGATTCGTAGTGATGTGAGGTAGAAATCTCTATCAGTTAACTCTTGCTTGGTAACAAGTAACCCCACACCTCAGAGGCCTACGACCATAGGCCACCATTTCTCACTCCTGAGCATGGGTTGCTTGGGAGGTTTCAGCTCGACCTGTGGTGGCTGAGCTGGATCTACTCCAAGTGTTTCTGATCCTCCTGGGTTTGGGGCCTGCCAGGGTGCCTTCTTCTCATGACAATGGCAGGAGTGCAAAGAACAGAGGGAAATGTGAAGGTCTCTTATCTTACTACACAGGCTGAGAATGGGCAGACTACCACTTTACCACATCCATTGGCAAAAGTGAGTCACGTGGCCAAACCAGAAGTCAAGGGCAGGAAGTTTAAGTATGAATCCCATCTCCATGTGCTATGATTTCCTGGGCTTTCAACTTCTTAAGGCTGAATTGTTTTATTCTCACCTCCCCAGACTGCAGAAAACACATTTTCTCCAGGACTCGTTGAAACATAGGGCAGAATGATTGTAGTTCACAAAGAGTAGATGGAAGGTGCCATTTGGCCACTGAGGCCACTTCCTTCCCCTTGTCCCCATCTATGGCCTCTGTTCTGCTCCTATCTCCCTGTCATTCTGCCCAGGCCTTCCAGGCATCAGCCTCTTAATAGTTCCTGGCTTCGTTCCCTCTCTTCACTTCTATTATGTGAGGGTTTCCATCCTCATTTGGTGTAGGAGGACTGGACAGAGTCAACTCAGCCTGTCACGTCCCCACTCTCAGCACCTGGGTACCCTTGAGTGCTCAGCATGAGTGGGGTCCCCCAGTGTCTCCCTCCACGGCACGTTCTGAAGGCATAGGAGCTGGACTGACATTTGGGACACCTAAACCTTTGTTACACTTCTGCCAGGACAACTTCCTTGGTCCAGGCAAATCATGGCAGCTCTCTATGCCTCATTTTTTTATTCCTCACACAGTGGAATAACATAACCCTCAGTACTTACCTAAGGGAGGAGAAATGATTCCCCTGCCTTCTCCCCATTTCTGCATTTGCCGGAGCATCAGATTTTTATGTCTGGCCAAGAATATAGGGAAGGAAGAGCAGGTAAGCTTTGGGCCCAAAGAGGGCGTTTAGGGGTTTCACTTAAGGAAAGAAAGCCAGGGGGCAGAGAGGGGTGGTGGAGCATGATCTTGGGCCAATGGTGAAGAACTAATGAAGTGCAATGTGCATGGGTTAAGTTGTGTAGCAGCCTGGGTCCCATCAAGACATAGAAACCGAAAGGGGAGGAGCCAAGATGGCCGAATAGGAACAGCTCCGGTCTACAGCCCCCAGCGCGAGCGACGCAGAAGACGGGTGATTTCTGCATTTCCATCTGAGGTACCGTGTTCATCTCACTAGGGAGTGCCAGACAGTGGGCGCAGGTCAGTGGGTGAGCGCACCGTGCGCCAGCCGAAGCAGGGGCGAGGCATTGCCTCACTCGGGAAGCACAAGGGGTCAGGGAGTTCCCCTTCCAGGGGTGACAGACGGCATCTGGAAAATCGGGCCACTCCCACCCGAATACTGTGCTTTTCCGACGGGCTTAGGAAACGGTGCCCCAGGAGAGTATAGCCCGCACCTGGCTCAGAGGGTCCTACGCCCACGGAGTCTCGCTGATTGCTAGCACAGCAGTCTGAGATCAAACAGCAAGTCGGCAGCGAGGCTGGGGGAGGGGCGCCCGCCATTGCCCAGGCTCGCTTAGGTAAACAAAGCAGCCTGGAAGCTTGAACTGGGTGGAGCCCACCACAGCTCAAGGAGGCCTGCCTGCCTCTGTAGGCTCCACCTCTGGGGGCAGGACACAGACAAACAAAAAGACAGCAGTAACCTCTGCAGACTTAAATGTCCCTGTCTGACAGCTGTGAGGAGAGCAGTGGTTCTCCCAGCACGCAGCTGGAGATATGAGAACGGGCTGACTGCCTCCTCAAGTGGGTCCCTGACCCCTGACCCCCGAGCAGCCTAACTGGGAGGCACCCCCCAGCAGGGGCAGACTGACACCTCACACGGCCGGCCAGGTACTCCAACAGACCTGCAGCTGAGGGTTCTGTCTGTTAGAAGGAAAACTAACAGAAAGGACATCCACACCAAAAACCCATCTGTACATCACCATCATCAAAGACCAAAAGTAGATAAAACCACAAAGATGGGGAAAAAACAGAGCAGAAAAACTGGAAACTCTAAAAACCAGAGTACCTCTCCTCCTCCAAAGGAACGCAGTTCCTCACCAGCAACGGAACAAAGCTGGACGGAGAATGACTTTGACGAGCTGAGAGAAGAAGGCTTCAGACGATCAAATTACTCCGAGCTACGGGAGGATATTCAAACCAAAGGCAAAGAAGTTGAAAACTTTGAAAAATTTTAGAAGAATGTATAACTAGAATAACCAATACAGAGAAGTGCTTAAAGGAGCTGATGGAGCTGAAAACCAAGGCTCGAGAACTACGTGAAGAATGCAGAAGCCTCAGGAGCCGATGCGATCAAATGGAAGAAAGGGTATCAGCCCTGGAAGATGAAATGAATGAAATGAAGCGAGAAGGGAAGTTTAGAGAAAAAAGAATAAAAAGAAACGAGCAAAGCCTCCAAGAAATGTGGGACTATGTGAAAAGACCAAATCTACGTCTGATTGGTGTACCTGAAAGTGACGGGGAGAATGGAACCAAGTTGGAAAACACTCTGCAGGATATTATCCAGGAGAACTTCCCCAATCTAGCAAGGCAGGCCAACATTCAGATTCAGGAAATACAGAGAACGCCACAAAGATACTCCTCGAGAAGAGCAACTCCAAGACACATAATTGTCAGATTCACCAAAGTTGAAATGAAGGAAAAAATGTTAAGGGCAGCCAGAGAGAAAGGTCGGGTTACCATCAAAGGGAAGCCCATCAGACTCACAGCGGATCTCTCGGCAGAAACCCTACAAGCCAGAAGAGAGTGGGGGCCAATATTCAACATTCTTAAAGAAAAGAATTTTCAACCCAGAATTTCATATCCTGCCAAACTAAGCTTCATAAGTGAAGGAGAAATAAAATACTTTACAGACAAGCAAATGCTGAGAGATTTTGTCACCACCAGGCCTGCCCTAAAAGAGCTCCTGAAGGAAGCGCTAAACATGGAAAGGCACAACCGGTACCAGCCACTGCAAAATCATACCGAAATGTAAAGAACATCGAGACTAGCAAGAGACTGCATCAACTAACGAGCAAAATATCCAGCTAACATCATAATGACAGGATCAAATTCACACATAACAATATTAACTTTAAATGTAAATGGACTAAATGCTCCAATTAAAAGACACAGACTGGCAAACTGGATTAAGACTCAAGACCCATCAGTGTGCTGTATTCAGGAAACCCATCTCACGTGCAGAGACACACATAGGCTCAAAATAAAAGGATGGAGGAAGATCTACCAAGCAAATGGAAAACACAAAAAGACAGGGGTTGCAATCCTAGTCTCTGATAAAACAGACTTTAAACCAACAAAGATCAAAAGAGACAAAGAAGGCCATTACATAATGGTAAAGGGATTAAATCAACAAGAAGAGCTAACTATCCTAAATATATATGCACCCAATACAGGAGCACCCAGATTCATAAAGCAAGTCCTGAGTGACCTACAAAGAGACTTAGACTCCCACACATTAATAATGGGAGACTTTAACACCCCACTATCAACATTAGACAGATCAACGAGACAGAAAGTCAACAAGGATACCCAGGAATTGAACTTAGCTCTGCACCAAGCGGACCTAGTAGACATCTACAGAACTCTCCACCCCAAATCAACAGAATATACATTTTTTTCAGCACCACACCACACCTATTCCAAAATTGACCATATACTTGGAAGTAAAGCTCTCCTCAATAAATGTAAAAGAACAGAAATTGTAACAAACTGTCTCTCAGATCACAGTGCAATCAAGCTAGAACTCAGGATTAAGAATCTCACTCAAAACCGCTCAACTACGTGGAAACTGAACAACCTGCTCCTGAACGACTACTGGGTACATAACGAAATGAAGGCAGAAATAAAGATGTTCTTTGAAACCAATGAGAACCAAGACACAACATACCAGAATCTCTGGGATGCATTCAAAGCAGTGTGTAGAGGGAAATTTATAGCACTAAATGCCCACAAGAGAAAGCAGGAAAGATCCAAAATTGACACCCTAACATCACAATTAAAAGAACTAGAAAAGCAAGAGCAAACACATTCAAAAGCTAGCAGAAGGCAAGAAATAACTAAAATCAGAGCAGAACTGAAGGAAATAGAGACACAAAAAACCCTTCAAAAAATAAATGAATCCAGGAGCTGGTTTTTTGAAAGGATCAACAAAATTGATAGACCGCTAGCAAGATTAATAAAGAAAAAAAGAGAGAAGAATCAAATAGATGCAATAAAAAATGATAAAGGGGAAATCACCACCGATCCCACAGAAATACAAACTACCATCAGAGAATATTACAAACACCTCTATGCAAATAAACTAGAAAATCTAGAAGAAATGGATAAATTCCTCAACACATACACCCTCCCAAGACTAAACCAGGAAGAAGTTGAATTTCTGAATAGACCAATAACAGGAGCTGAAATTGTGGCAATAATCAATAGCTTACCAACCAAAAAAAGGCCAGGTCCAGATGGATTCACAGCCGAATTCTACCAGAGGTACAAGGAGGAGCTGGTACCATTCCTTCTGAAACTATTCCAATCAATAGAAAAAGAGGGAATCCTCCCTAACTCATTTTATGAGGCCAGCATCATCCTGATACCAAAGCCTGGCAGAGACACAACAAAAAAAGAGAATTTTAGACCAATATCCTTGATGAACATTGATGCAAAAATCCTCAATAAAATACTGGCAAACAGAATCCAGCAACACATCAAAAAGCTTATCCACCATGATCAAGTGGGCTTCATCCCTGGGATGCAAGGCTGGTTCAATATACGCAAATCAATAAATGTAATCCAGCATATAAACAGAACGAAAGACAAAAACCACATGATTATCTCAATAGATGCAGAAAAGGCCTTTGACAAAATTCAACAACCCTTCATGCTAAAAACTCTCAATAAATTAGGAATTGATGGGACGTATCTCAAAATAATAAGAGCTATTTATGACAAACCCACAGCCAATATCATACTGAATGGGCAAAAACTGGAAGCATTCCCTTTGAAAACTGGCACAAGACAGGGATGCCCTCTCTCACCACTCATATTCAACATAGTGTTGGAAGTTCTGGCCAGGGCAATTAGGCAGGAGAAGGAAATCAAGGGTATTCAATTAGGAAAAGAGGAAGTCAAATTGTCCCTGTTTGCAGATGACATGATAGTATATCTAGAAAACCCCATTGTCTCAGCCCAAAATCTCCTTAAGCTGATAAGCAACTTCAGCAAAGTCTCAGGATACAAAATCAATGTGCAAAAATCACAAGCATTCTTATACATCAATAACAGACAGACAGAGAGCCAAATCATGAGTGAACTCCCATTCACAATTACTTCAAAGAGAATAAAATACCTAGGAATCCAACTTACAAGGGATGTGAAAGACCTCTTCAAGGAGAACTACAAACCACTGCTCAAGGAAATAAAAGAGGATACAAACAAATGGAAGAACATTCCATGCTCATGGGTAGGAAGAATCAACATCGTGAAAATGGCCATCCTTCCCAAGGTAATTTACAGATTCAATGCCATCCCCATCAAGCTACCAATGACTTTCTTCACAGAATTGGAAAAAACTACTTTAAACTTCATATGGAACCAAAAAAAAGCCCGCATTGCCAAGTCAATCCTCAGCCAAAAGAACAAAGCTGGAGGCATCACACTACCTGACTTCAAACTATACTACAAGGCTACAGTAACCAAAACAGCATGGTACTGGTACCAAAACAGAGATATAGATCAATGGAACAGAACAGAGCCGTCAGAAATAATGCCACATATCTACAAGTATCTGATCTTTGACAAACCTGACAAAAACAAGAAATGGGGAAAGGATTCCCTATTTAATAAATGGTGCTGGGAAAACTGGCTAGCCATATGTAGAAAGCTGAAACTGGATCCCTTCCTTACACCTTATACAAAAATCAATTCAAGATGGATTAAAGACTTAAATGTTAGACCTAAAACCATAAAAACCCTAGAAGAAAACCTAGGCATTACCATTCAGGACATAGGCATGGGCAAGGACTTCATGTCTAAAACACCAAAAGCAATGGCAACAAAAGCCAAAATTGACAAATGGGATCTAATTAAACTCAAGAGCTTCTGCACAGCAAAAGAAACTACCATCAGAGTGATCAGGCAACCTACAAAATGGGAGAAAATTTTGGCAACCTACTCATCTGACAAAGGGCTAATATCCAGAATCTACAATGAACTCCAACAAATTTACAAGAAAAAAACAAACAACCCCATCAAAAAGTGGGCGAAGGACATGAACAGACACTTCTCAAAAGAAGACATTTATGCAGCCAAAAAAACACATGAAAAAATGCTCACCATCACTGGCCATCAGAGAAATGCAAATCAAAACCACAATGAGATACCATCTCACACCAGTTAGAATGGCAATCATTAAAAAGTCAGGAAACAACAGGTGCTGGAGAGGATGTGGAGAAACAGGAACACTTTTACACTGTTGGTGGGACTGTAAACTAGTTCAGCCCTTGTGGAAGTCACTGTGGCGATTCCTCAGGGATCTAGAACTAGAAATTCCATTCGACCCAGCCATCCCATTACTGGGTATATACCCAAAGGACTATAAATCATGCTGCTATAAAAACACATGCACACGTATGTTTATTGCGGCATTATTCACAATAGCAAAGACTTGGAACCAACCCAAATGTCCAACAATGATAGACTGGATTAAGAAAATGTGGCACATATACACCATGGAATACTATGCAGCCATAAAAAATGATGAGTTCACGTCCGTTGTAGGGACATGGATGAAATTGGAAATCATCATTCTCAGTAAACTATCGCAAGAACAAAAAACCAAACACCGCATATTCTCACTCATAGGTGGGAATTGAACAATGAGAACACATGGACACAGGAAGGGGAACATCACACTCTGGGGACTGTTGTGGGGTGGGGGGAGGGGGGAGGGATAGCACTGGAAGATATACCTAATGCTAGATGACGAGTTGGTGGGTGCAGCGCACCAGCATGGCACATGTATACATATGTAACTTACCTGCACATTGCGCACATGTACCATAAAACCTAAAGTATAATAATAATAAAAAAAAAAAAAAAAGAAAAAGCAATGAAAAAAAAAAAAAAAAAAGACATAGAAACCACATAGTGGGTCTAATGGGGAAGTGTAGTATAAAGGATTGCAACTATGATAAAAGAGTCACTGTAAGACATAAAGCAATTCTGCCTGCAGAGGGAGGTACCCAAGGAAGCACAGATTTGAAAGGTGTTCGGATGTCATAAAATGTGGTTCAGCCACCACATAAGAGACGTTTGTGGATTTGGGCAGGCTGGAGCTCGTCAGCAGCTTTTGCACAAGCACTAGGCCACCCACTGGAGTGCAGGTGAGGGAGCCTGTCGTGAGCCACTGGAATGAAGGGGAGGGAGCCGGCCATGAGCCGCTGGTGTGCAGGGGAGGGAGCAGGCCGTGAGCTGTTGGGGCAGGTGAGGTAGCTGGCCATGAGCCACTGGAGTGCAGGTGAGGGAGCTGGCCATAAGCCGTTGGTGCAGGGATGCATGGCGGGAGTCTGGCTGCCTTTGTAGGGCAGGAAGTCTCCAGAATGCTTGAGTCCCGCAGGGTCTGGCAGAAGGAATGGCAGCTCTGTGCGGACCCTCTAGAATACAGTTCACTGTGTGCAGGTTGTACAAGGGGTACAAGAGGGGTTCTGGGAAACTTTTCAGGAACTTTCAGACCACATGGGCCCTGCCACGTTTTGGTTTCCACGTCAAGATGTTGCAACCCAAGGCTACAAGGTGGCTGAGGGACCAGGCCTAGGTCTGTTGTTGGGGCTTGAACATGATCAAGGCCCAGGCAGAGAGCTCCTGCCCCCTGCAGTCTCTCCATCCTCTACCTAGATGCCTGCAGAATGTTCACTTCCAGAGGGTATATTGAATAGTATTTCCCAGTTTAAAACAGTGCACGTATTGAAAGGTGCACTCGGAGCTGGGAGGCAACAGACTGAAAACTGACACTGGAGACGCTGGCTCATAGCAACGAAGAGAAGCTGAAAAGGAGTGGGAAAGAACTAACTGTAATTTTACATCAACAATCTGCATCTTTGTTTCGATGGTTTGTGGCAACCAAAATGACGATTTTTTTTTCCCTCCTAGTTCAGACATAGCCTGAGACTTTTTTTTTTTTTTTTTTTTTAGATGAAGTCTCACTCTGTCACTCAGGCTGGGGTGCAGTGGCCTGGTCTCGGCTCATTGCAATCTCCACCTCCCGGGTTCAAGTGATTCTTCTGCCTCAGTTTCCAGAGTGGCTGGGGCTAACAGGCACTCACCACCACGACTGGAAAATTTTCGTATTATTAATAGAGATAGGGTTTCTCCATGTTGGTCAGACTGGTCTTGAACTCCTGACCTCAGGTGATCTTCCCAACTCTGCCACCCAAAATGCTGAGATTACAGATGTGAGCCACTGTGCCCGGCCGCCTGAGACATTTTGGGCAACAGCTGTGACAGAAGAAATGTGTATCCCTTCCGGGCAGGGGATTTAAGAAGTGGCTCATGGCTGATTGTGTTTTCTTTGTTCTGTTTCTGGAACTGTGGGAGCATCTTCTGGGATAAGGGTCTATCTTTCTGAGTCTCTGAATGACTACGACCACCAGAGGCCTCTTGTTGACCCATGATGGATGTGAAATCAATTGAGAAGTCAAGGCTGGGTGCGGTGGCTCACACCTGTAATCCCAGCACTTTGGGAGACTGAGGCAGGCAGATCATGATGTCAGGTAATCAAGACCATCCTGACTAATATGGTGAAATCCAGTCTCTACTAAAAATACAAAAAATTAGCCGGGCGTGGTGGCAGGCGCCTGTAGTCCCAGCTACTCAGGAAGCTGAGGCAGGAGAATGTCTTGAACTCAGGAGGCGGAGGTTGCAGTGAGCTGAGATTGCACCACTGCACTCCAGCCTGGGCCACAGAGCGAGACTCCATCCACCGCAACCCACGCCCTGAAAAAAAAGCAAAGAAAAGAAGTCAACTTTGCTGTTGAAGCCACTGAGGTTTGGGGACTTTTTTGTCACACTGCATCACCTGTCCTGACCAATGCATGACTCATCTCATCCTTGGCACAGCCCCTGAGAGAAGGGGCTTTATCCTCATTTCACAAATGAAGAGTCAAGTCTCAGAGAGGTTAGCAGCATGAGCAAGGTCACACAGCGAGGGGTGGAGCTTGGATTTGAATCCAGGTCTGTCTAACCTCAAAGACTGAAGTGGGGATGAAAATAAGTTGACGTTGTTGTTTGCCTGTCACCCAGGTGATGTAACTCTTGTCTAGGCTCTGTCTACGGGGGTTTTGTGACATATCTCTGCACTGATCACCCAGATGATGAGACTCTTGTCTAGGTTCTCCTATCCTTGGATTGTAACATAGCAGGATCTTGGACTCATATCCTTTTAGGGATCATAGAAGTGAACACATCAAAGCTGCCATGATAAAGTGGAAAAGTGGGCAATATTGCCAAACGCAGAAAACCTGGGCTATATTTTGGTCTGAGATCACCATTTGAGATTCCTGGAAGTTACGGAATATGGAGGCCAACTCCCGTAGGGATGTTGTATACGACTCCAATTTCTAAGTCAATGATCTCAACCCTGTGGATCAGCACTCTCCATGTAATGGGACATCTTAACCCATTTTGTGCTGCTATAACAGAATACCAAAGACTAGGGAATCTATAAATAAAGGAAATTTATTTCTTAGAGTTCTGGAAGCTAGGAAGTCCAAGGATCAGGGGTCTGCATCTGGTGAGGGCCTTCTTGCTGTGTTATCTCATGGCTGAAGGCAGCAGAGCAAGACTTTGAGAAAGAAAGAGAGCAAAAGGGGCTGAACTTTCTTTTAATACAAGCCCACTCCTAAGATAACTAACCCACCCCCAAGATAACTAGCCTATTCCTGAGATAGTGACATTAATCCATGCATGGGGGCAGAATCTCATAACCCAATCACTCTTATTAGGCCCCACCTCTCAACACTATCACATAGAGGATTAAGTTTCCAACACTTGAGCTCTGGGGGACACATGCAGACCATACATGGGGGATTGATGAGTATATGGGAGTGACCAGTCATGAATATTTTAGCTGAGAGTTGTGTTTGGGAGCTGAAGCCATGCACCATCATGGCAGAGCACACATAAACCTTTGAATGCTCTGAGGAATGAATATTGAACATTGTAACTCATGGCAGAAGGTGGAATATTTAAAAGACAGAACAGCCTGGGTAAACTAAAAGAGTGAACAAACAGCATGTAGCCTGTGGCTGGCTCCTCTTCTCTTCCCATCCCTACCTTTCACCTTTCTCTCTTTCTTTCCCTCCCTCTCTCTCCTTTCCATCCCTCCCTCCTTCCTTCATTTCTTCCTTCCTTCCTCTACCTTATTCTTTCTCTCCCTCCCTGCTTCCTTGTTTCTTTCCTTCTTTCTCTTTCCCACTTTCTCTCCCTCCTTCCTTCTTTCTCCCTGTCATCTCCTTCAATCTTTCTTTCTCTCTCCATCTTTCTCTCCCTCCATCCTTCCTTCTCTCATTCTTTCCTTTCTTCTCTCTTTCCTTCTTTGTCCCCTTCCTTCCTTCTTCCCTCCCTCCATCCTGCCTTCCTTTCTTCTCTCTATCTTTGACTGATGTGTTCTGAGCCCAAGCACCCTGTGGCGTACTAAGTGGTACCAAAATTGACTCAAGAGTCAAGAAGAAATAGAAAACCTAAGAAGTACTATAACATGAATAACATAAAACCTCTAGTAAAATAAAATCTTTCACAAAGGAAGGACTAGGCACAGATGGTTGTATGAGCAAATTTTACAGACTTTCAAAGAATAGATCATTCTAATTATGTCCCAAACAACTATAGCTAGGAATATTAATGCTTGATTTTTCAAGAGCTTCATTTCCTAAAATCTGTAGGTTCAAAGGTAGATTGGCATGTGTTGGAAATCCTCAAATGTTGTGCAGTTCCTTGGAGTTTTAGCATTAAAAAAGAAAGGACTTGCTTGCATTAACTTTGAATTTTGTAAGAGTTACCAGTTAATAGATATACTCTATGCATTTTTATACACTCTGATTTTATAGGAATGGAGGCATATCAGACAATTGGCTCCGCACCCAGGTTTTTTACTTTGTAACATATTTTGGACATCATTTTTGAGCATCCTTTTAAAATTTATTTTTTTAATTAGCTGCATAGTATTCTATCATATGAATAACGATAATTTCAATAAACGGTAAGCTGATAATCATTAATGGGATTGATAAACATTAAGGTGATTTCTAGACTTTTTTTTAATTAAAAAGATGGTATAATATTTCCTCCCATTCATACATAGTTCTAGGCATCATGAGTATGTCTGTAGGGTAAATTTCTGAAAATGAAATTGCTGAATCAGAGAGTATTTTCATTTATAATTTTGGTATATATTGTTTAATCACAATTGATATAGTTTGTACTAATTTAAAATCCCAGTAACAAGACGTCAGTAACACTTCAAACTCCACAACTTCCCTGGCAGTGCTTGAAGTCACAATGCATATTGCCAGCCTCCCTTCAAGTAAAGTTCTATTAACTCTACAAAAATTTTATAAATGGCAGATGTTACATTTCCAGATAGCTTTGTGGTAACCAAAAAAAGAATTGATTTATAAGCAATTTGTATATCACATTGAGACAAAATATATTTGTGATAAATATCATTATTGTTAGGTATTTAAAACATCTCATGTATCAAGAAATCATACTTTAGATGGGGCCAAACTGGCCGATTAGAAGCAGCTGTGGCCCGTGGCTCTCACAGAGAGCAATAAAAACTGCGAGTGAATTCTGCTCCTTCAACGGATATATTCAGGTTCTTGAATTGGGACTGACTAGGCAGACAGCTAGACCGACAGAGAGTCAGGAAAAGCAAGTGGGTCAGTGACCCACCCAGGTGTGGCACGGAGCTAGCCGAGTCCCCACTTGCAGACAAGGGAGGCCATGAGTGATTTTGCAACCCTGCCTGGGAAACCATGCTTCTCTGATGGATCATTGCAACCTGCAAATCAGGAGGTACCTTCATAAGCTCAGCAACCACGGCCTCAGGTTTGAAGCACAGAGCTGTGTGGAGTCTCAGCGGAGTGCTTGCTGGCTTACTGCGGCATGCATGGAAACCCAGGAATTTTGCATACTCTGCCCTGAGAATTCCAGCAAACTGGGAGATACATCTGTGCATTCCCTTAGGAAGGGGGCTGAATCCAGGGAGCCAAGTGACATCATTCTGAGGCCCCACTCACACAGCACCCCACAAGACCCATTGGCTTGGAATTCCAGCTGGCCAGTGGCAGCAGGCTGGAGAAAGCTGGAGGGGGACCGATTTCCCAGGGGGAGGGGCAGCTGCTCTATCTGTGGTTTGAGTTGGCTGCTCTAGCCTGATAGCACCAGGGATCAGGAGGAGTCCCCTATAACACAGTACAGATGTTGTGACTGATCGTGGCCAGGCTGCTTCTTTAAGAGAGACTGAAATCCATCCTTCCTAACTGGACAGGGCCTCCCCATCAGAATTTTAGCAACTCCAGCTAGAGTTCTATGGACAGAACTCTGATTTCTCCCTGGGATGAAGTCCCCAGGGAGAGAAGTAGCTACTGTCTCCCCAGTTCAGCCAACTGAAATTTTCCAGCCTGCTGGCTCTGAAGACTCCTGGTGGTCAGAACAACACAACTGCTCTGCCAAAGGGCAGCCAGACTGCTTCTTTAAGCAGTCCCTGATCCTCTTCCTCCTGACTCGGTGAGAACTCCCAACAGGGGTCTCCAGACACCTCCTACAGGAGCGTTCCAGCTGGCATCAATTCTGTAGCCCCTTGGACTTGTGCTCCCAGAGGAAGGATCAGGTTGCCATGTTTGCTGTTTTGCAGCCTTCACTGGTGATACCTCCAGGTGCAGGAGAGACTGATGTGACTAGGGTCTGGAGTGGAAACCCAAAAACCACAGCAGCCCTAGCCCTAGGGAAGAGTGGTCTGACTTTTAAAAACAAACAGAAAGTAACAACAACAACATCAACAAAAACACCCCATGAAAAACTCCGTTCAAATGTCAGCAACGTCAAAGGTAGATAAGCCCACAAAGATGAGAAAGTATCAACACAAAAACGATGAAAACTCAAAAAGGCAGGATGCCTCTTCTCCTCTAAATGACAACAAAACCTCACAAGCAAAGGCATAGAACTGACCAGAGGCTGAGATGGATGAATTGACAAAACTAGGCTTTAGGAGGTGGATAATAAAAAACTTCTCTGAGCTGAAGGAGCACGTTCTAACAATGCAAGAAGCTAAAAATCATAAAAGAACACAGTAGCTGATAACCAGAATATTCAGTTTAGAGAGGAACATAACTGACATGATGGAGCTGAAAAACACAACATGAGAACTTCACAACACAACCACAACTATCACTCACAGAATAGGCGAAGTGGAGGAAAGAATCTCAGAGCTTTAAAACTATCTGTCTGATATAAGACAGGAAGAGAAGAATAGAGAAAGAAGAATAAAAAAGAAAGAACAACAAAACCTTCAAGAATTATGGGATTATGTAAAAAGACTGAACTTAAGACAGATAAGAGTACCTTGACCCACCACGATCAAGATGGCTTCATCCCTGGGATACAAGGTTGGTTCAACACAGGCAAATCTATAAATGTAATTCATCACATAAACAGAAATAAACACAAAAACAACACGATTATCTCAATAGATGCAGAAAACGACTTCAATAAAATCCAACATCCCTTCATGTTAAAACTCTCAATAAACTAGGTATTGAAAGATCACACCTCAAAATAATATGAGCCGTATATGACAAAACCACCGCCAATATCATACTGAGTGAGAAAAAGCTGGAAGCATTTCCCTTGAAAACTGGCACAAGAAAAGGATGGCCTCTCTCACCGCTCCTATTCAACGTAGTACTGGAATTTCTGGTCAGGGCAATCAGGTAGAAAAATGAAATAAAGATATTTAAATAGGAAGAGGTGAAGTCAAATTATCTTTGTTTGCAGATGACATAGTCCTGTATCTAGAAAACCGCATCATCTCAGCCCAAGAGCTTCTTAAGCTGATAAACCACATCAACAGAATCTCAGGATACAAAATCAGTGTGCAAAAATTGCTAGTATTCCTATACACAAACAACAGGCAAGTAGAGAGCCAAATCATAAATCAACTTCATTCACAGTTGCTACAAAGAGAACAAAATACATAGGAATACAGCTAACAAGAGAAGTGAAGAACCTCTTCAAGGAGGACTACAAACCACTGCTCAGAGAAATCAGATAGGACACAAACAAATGGAGAAGCACTCCATGCTCATGGATAGGGAAGAATTCATTCCTGAAAATGTCCATACTGCCCAAAGTAATTTATAAAAGAATTCAATGTTATTCCCATTAAACTACCAATGACATTCTTCACAGAATTAGAAGAAAGTATTTTAAAATTCTCATGAACCAAAAAAGAGCCCAGATAGCCAAGGCAATTCTAAGCAAAAAGAACAAAGCTGGAGGCATCACACTACACAACTTCTAACTACACTATAATGCTACAGTAACCAAAACAGCATGGTACAGGGTACAAAAACAACCAATGAAACATAATAGAGAACTCTAAAATAAGACCATACACATACAACCATCTGATCTTTGACAAACCTGACAAACACAAGCAATGGGGAAAAGATTCCTTATTTAATAAATCATGTTGGGAAAACTGGCTAGCCATATGCAGAAACTGAAACTGGACATGTTCCTTATACCTTATACAAAAAAATAACTCAAGATGGAATAAAGACTTAAACATAAGACCTAAAACCATAAAAACCATTGAAGAAAACCTAGACAATACCATTCAGGACATAGGCACGGGCAAAGACTTTGTGACTAAAACACCAAAAGCAATGGCAACAAAAGCCCAAATTGACAAATGGGATCAGACTAAACTAAAGAGCTTTTGCACAGCAAAATAATCTATCATCAGAGTGAACAGACAACCTACAGATTGGGAGAAAATTTTTGCAATCTATCTGTCTGACAAAGGGCTAATATCCATAATCTACATAGACCTTAAACAAATTTACAAGAAAAAAACAGCCCAATCAAAAAGTGGACAAAGGAAACGAGCAGACACTTCTCAAAAGAAGACATTTACGTGGCCATCAAACATGAAGAAAAGTTCATAATCACTGGTCATTAGATGAATGCAAATTAAAACTACAATGAGATACGATCTCACGCCAGTTAGAATGGTGATTATTAAAAAATCAGGAAACAGCAGATGCTGATGAGGCTGTGGAGAAATAGGCATGCTTTTACACTGTTGGTAGGAGTGTAAATTAGTTCAGTCATTGTGGAAGACAGTATGAAAATTCCTCAAAGATATAGAACCAGAAATACCATTTGAACCAGCAATCCCATTATAGGGTATATACCCAAGCATTATAAATTATTATACTATAAAGACACATGCACTGTATGTTTATTTCAGCACTGCATGTTTATGTCAGCACTGTTCACAATAGCAAAGACTTGGAACCAACACAAATGCCCATTAATGATAAACTGGATAAAGAGAATGTGGCACATATACACCATGGAATACTATGCATTTATGTCCTTTCCAGGGACATGGATGAAGCTGGAAATCATCATTCTCAGCAAACTAACACAAGAAAAGAAAACCAGGCTAGGAGCAGTGACTCATGCCTGTAGTCTCAGAACTTTGGGATGCTGAGGTGGGGAGATTGAGATCAGCCTGACCAACATGGAGAAACCCCGTCTCTACTAAAAATACAAACAATTAGCCAGGAATGTTGTCACATACCTGTAATCATAGCTACTTGGGAGGCTGAGGCAGGAGAATCGGTTGAACCCAGGAGGCAGAGGTTGTGTTGAGCCGAGATCATGCCATTACACTCCAACCTGGACAACAAGAGTGAAATTTTGTCCAAAAAAAAGAGAGAGAGAAAGAAAAAGAAAAAAGAAAAGAAAACCAAACACTGCATGTTCCTACTCATAAGTGGGAGTTGAACAATGGGGACACATGGACACAGGGAGGGGAACACCACACACTCGGGCCTGTCATGGGGTGGGAGGCTAGGGGAGGAATAGCGTTAGGAGAAATACCTATGTAGAGGACGGGTTGATGGGTGCAGCAAACCACCATCGTATGTGTATAACTATAACAAACCTGCATGCTCTGCCCATTTATCACAGAACTTAAAGTACAACAAAGAAAACTTTACATAAATGCAAAAAGTCTAGAACAGCTAATATATTATAATGAAAAGTCAACTATAATCTCAGCTCAAAGAGAACACCATGAAATTATGAAGAGCTCTCCACAAATCTCTAAATTTATGTCCTCATAACATTACATTTCTATTTCTTCTTCAATAATTTCCTCATTTTAGCTATGATTTAGTGACAGTAAGAAGGTAATTATGAGGAAAAAATTCTCCTAACACTCCATTGAGAAATTTCTGCCTCATTTCACCATACACCTGAGTCTTAAGCAGTCACTTCTAATGTAGCTGAATAATAGATCCTCACCCAGCTGAGTCTATGAGTTGAATCCATGTATGTGAGATAAGACCCCCAAGGAGAGGCAATAAGCTGGGAATGCCATCAGCTCATCTTTCTTCAGGCCTATATTTGTCATTGTCACTTGTAGAAGCAGGACAGCCCTGGCATTGGGATTGGCAGTAACAGAGAGTATCAAAGGGAAAACTAAACTTCCCTAATTTTTGGAAAAAAGCAGATTGGAAACACACGGGCTCCAGCGTTTTCCATGTGTGAGGTCATTGCCCCAGGAAGTCTTTCTCAGGACATTTCTTGTCCGCAAAGCAGAAGTCAAACTTTATTCCTACCTTCTAAGAGAATAGAACATATTGTCAGATTTTCTCACAGATTCCCACAAGTTAAAGAAACTTTCATGGTCTTATTTAACTGCTTAAGCATTTCAACTAAAAAATTATTTGTCTTTCAAATACACAGGAATCTGTTTGGAAAAATTTTAACCAGAAAAATTTGGAATTCTAAAGTAAAAAATGCATAAGGCCATAAAAATTTTTTACATCTTTTAATTTATATGTCAACTGGGGAAAGAGAAACATTCTCTGAAGTTTCCTTTTATACCATTAAGGACTTATTCTTTATTACCAGCAATACAGGGTGACTTATTCAGGTTGAATCTTGAAGGTAAACTTTAACTTAATTTTAAGTTTTGGCTAATTTTTAAGCATTTCTCAGTCACCTACCATGATTTCATCTCAGAAACCAAAATCTCAGTTTCATTTAGATTTTTGAAATATTAAAACAGAAGGTTAAATGCTTCAAAATAATACTCATGTAGAGACTTACATATGTGGACCAGAAATCTCCAGGTATTACAAAGTTTATGAGAACATAATAAATATTGATACATACATTTAATTCTGAAATAAAAACTTACAACAAATAAAACTAACAAATCAAGAAAGTTTTGTAGGTTATACATTTTATGTCTAAAAATATAGGTATGAAACACTCAAGGATGGATAAAAGAAATCACAAGAGAAAACAGAAAATATGTAGAGACAAATTAAAAACATGAAATACCAAAAGTAAAGAGATACATCAAAAACAGTACCATAAGGGAAAAATTTATAGCTATAAGTGATTATAAAAAATAAGATAGCGAATCAACAACTTTACTCCTAAGGAACTAAAAACAGAGGGAAAAAGAGGGACTACTAAAGAGGGACAACTAAAACTAGCAAAATTGAAAAAATGATAAAGATAGCAGTGGAAATAACTGAAATAGAGAATAGAAAAACAATATCAAAAATCAACAAAGCCTAGTTTGTTCCCTGAAAAAGATCAAAACTGACAAAATTTTATTTATATTGACTAAGAAAAACAGTGAATATTCACATTACTAAACTCAAAAATAAAATGGGTACATTACTAACAAATTTTTGGAGTAAAAGAGGGATGTAGGAGAGTAACATAAGGAAGTATACACTAAAAAATTGAATAGACTAAATAAAATGAACAAATTCCTAGAAAGAAAAAACCTACTAAGACTGAATCAGAAAAGTTGGATAAACCTATTCAGCAAGGAGATTCAGCAGGAAGATTGCATCAGTAATCAAAAACCCAGCAACAAAGAAAAGCCTGGACCAGATGGCTTCACTGTTGAATTCTACCCAAAGTTTAAAGCAGAATTAAAACCACTTTTTCTCAAACTTTTACAAAATTTTGAAGAGGCGGTAATTTTTTGTAACTTATTCTATGAGTCCAGGATTACCCTGACACCAAGCCAGACAAAGGCACCATAAGAAAACTACAAAAAAAATCCCTTATAAATGCTGATGCAAAAATCCTCAACAAAATACCAGCAACTCAAACTTAGCAGTACTTTAAAAGGATTATACAGTATGAATGAGTATAATTGACTCCTGAAATAAAAGTATGTTCCAACACATGAAAATCAGCATAATATCACATTAACATAAAGAAGGAAAAAACCCTCATGTGATCATATTAATCAAAGAAGAAAAAGCATTTGTCCAAATTTAACCCACATTCATGATAAAATATAGTTAGTAAACTATAAAAAGAAAGTAAACACCTTAACATAATGGTATACAAAAAAACAAAACAAAACAAAAAAACACAGCTAACATGGCGAAAGACTGAAAGCTTTTACCCTAAGAGCAAAAACAAGGATGCTTGCTTTTACTACTTCTATTTAATATAGTACTGAAGGTTCTGGTTAGTTAAAACAATAAGGTGAGTAAAAGCACTAAAGATATTCCAATTTTTAAAAAGTAAAATTATCTGTTTGCAGATGACATAACCTTATATAAAAATATTTTATAAAATATTTTTATATTTATAAAAATACTCAAAATACTTTATAAAAATACTTTATAAAAATATTTTAGTTTCTGTGAAATAAACTGTCAGATGCAATAAATAAAATTCATCAAAACTGCATGAAACAAAATAATACACAAAAATTGTTGCATTTCTACAATAACAATAAACTATCTGAAGAAGAAGTCAAGACAACAGGGTCATGTATGATAGCATCAAAATAATGAAATACTTACGAACCCACTTAACCAAGGAAATGAAAAACCTGTAGAGCAAAAACTATAAACATGGCATGAAAGTATTAAAGATGACACAAATAAACGAAAAGACATCATGTGTTTATGGACTGGAAGACAAAATCTTGTCAAGGTGCCATTGTTATCTATAGTCTTCTACGTATTCAATAAAATCACTACAAAAATTCCAATATTTGCAAAAATAGAAAAACCTATTCTAAAATTCAGATGAAATCTCAAAAAACCCCAAGCACCCAAATCAATCTTAAAAACTAACAAAGTTAGAGGACTAACACCTCCTGGTTTCAAACTTCAGTATGCAAAACAATACTGTACCAGCATAGAGACAGACGCAAAGACCAATGCAATAGAAATAAAGAACCAAAAATTATGGTCATGATTTTTAACAAGGGCGTCAACACTGTTCAATGGGGAAAGGACGATATTTTTTAAAATGGTGTTAAAAACGGATATTTACATCTATCTATCTATCTATCTATCTATCTATCTATCTATCTATCCCAAATTAGCTTTTTGTCTGTCATGTATGTTGCAGATCTATTTCCCCAGTCTTTTGACTTTTGACTTTGAGGCAATTTTCTCTCATACAAAATTTTAATTTTTATGGAGTCAAATACAACCTTGGCGCCGATCTGGTTCCCGTACTGCGCGGCCTGCGTGAGCACGATTTCCCTCATGGCCAAGGCGTGATTACAGCGGCAGGAGAAACGCGAGAAGGAGAAACAGACGCATAGCTACCCAGCCCGCCCTCCACCGACGCTGAAATCGCCCCGCGCCCACCTCCCTCAGCCTCGGATTCGGCTCCCAGAATAAGCAACAGCTTTACTTCCACACAGGTGTACCCACCTGTGAATCCCTTGCCGTTGAACGTCTGTTGGAAAACTCAGGTGTCCTTGCTGTGGTCCTTTCCACGTTAGGGAAAGCTGGTCAGCTGGAGAACTTCCTCCCACATCTTTAGTAAGACTAAATCCCTAGCTGAGCTGAAACTGAATTTTCCTCCCATGTGGGAGGGGAAGACTCTTGTTTCCATATTCACAGAGTGCCTTTGCACCTGTCCTAGATTGATAACATATTGTTGTAATTGATGAGTCTTTTCATCTATTAGGAGACCTGGGCTTAGGAAAGGTCTTCCAAATGTTAACGCAACAGGATTTAATTATAAGTTTTACTTTGGAATAGTTCAAACCCACAGTAAGCTATGGGTGTTAGAGATAGTCAGGCGTCTGATTTAGCTACAGTCTTCTTTAGAGTAGGATTAGCCCTTTCACCTTTCCAGAGGACTGCGTCTGCACACAGACTGAAGGTAATATTGGATTCTTAAAGCTGAGGATAGGTGTTGGGATACACCTGCTGTGAAAGACGGGCCATGGCCACTTTGCAGGCTTTTAGATTACCCAAACTGAGGAGATATTTCTTCTGGTAAAGATTTTTCAGATGGGGTGGGGAATACCTCGATCTAACCAGTGAAGTTATCAGTAAGCTTTAGCAAATATTTGAATCTCCTGCAGAAAGGTATCTGAGTAAATTAGAGCTGCTAGTTCTCACCTGGATAGGGTCCTTAATTTTGGACAGGTTTACATGGAGAAGGAGAAAATTGCTGACAATTTGGGTCATGTCAGGCAAATAGCTCACAGGGCTGAGTCACCTCTTTTGGTGTCTTGAAAAGATTTACCCCTATAAACAAATGAGACATTAACAGAAACCAAGAATCCCTTCTAGGGTGAAAAGAATAATGAAAGTGCTGAATTATATTCCTATGATTGGTAGTTGGCATTAGTAATTTATTACCATCTTTCAGCCAGCCAGATGGGCCCTGGACTGAAATGCAAACCCTGGCCCATTTTTGTTCTTCTTCAGAGTGTTCTGGCCCAGTTCTATGTATGCTGTCCAGCACGCCCATAAGCTTCATTGGCCCTTTCAGTGCAGGGGCCTTGGCTGTGGCATCTACAAGGGCATTTCCTTTTACATGGTCAGTCTCTCTTTTGATATCCTCTGCAATTAATTATAGTCACTTTTTGGCAGCAAAGCAGCATTCTAACAAGCTCAAAATTTGAATGATGTTGTATGGAAAAGCCCTTGGGGGTCAGGAGTCCCTACCCATTCCAAATTACAGCATAAGCGTGAAGCACTAAAAAGTCATACTTGGAATCAGTGTAAATGTTAACTTTTAAATCCTTTTCCAATTGCAGGAGCTGAGTAAGTTCAATTAACTCAGCTTTTTGAGCCGAGGTCGAGGCCAGCAAGACTTGTGCCTACTACTAATAGCATACCTACCCTTCTTGTTTTCATGATGCATAAAACAACTTACATCTGTTAACCAATCTTCCTTGGGATGGTCAAGGGGCTCATCCTTCTAAAGTCTGGCCTGCTAGAATAAATTTGTTTCATAACCTGTGACATGCTTTGGCTGTGTCCCCAGTCAAATCTTATCTTGAATTGTAGCTCCCATAATTCCTATATTTCGTGGGAGGGACCCAGTGGGAGACAATTGAATCGGGAGATGAGTCTTTCCCATGCTGTTCTCGTGACAGAGAATAAGCCTCATGAGATCTGATGGTTTATTTATTAATTTATTTTTGAGACATAGTCTTGCTCTGTTGCTCAGCCTGGAGTGCATTACCATGACCTTGGCTCACTGCAACCTCTGACTCCTGGGTTCAAGCGATTCTCCTGTCTCAGCCTCCCGAGTAGCTGGGATTACAGGCGCCTACCACCATGCCTGTCTAATTTTTGTACTTTTAGTATAGACGGGGTTTCACCATGTTGGCCAGGCTGGCCTCGATCTCCTCACCTCAGGTCATCCACTGTCTTGGCCTCCCAAAGTGCTGGGATTACAGCTGATGGGTTTATAAAGGGGAGTTTCCCTACACAAGCTCTTTTGCCTGCTGCCATGTAAGAGATGTGACTTTGCTTCTCATTTGCCTTCTGCCATGAGTGTGAGGCTTCCCTGACCATGTGGAACTGTAAGTCAATTAAACCTCTTTTCTTTATAAATTACCCAGCCTCAGATATGTCTTTATTAGCAGCATGAGAACACACTAATACAACCTGTATGCCAGAAAGGCTAGAAGCACCTGTGGACTCTGGCAGATAAGTAGCTGGGTTTATGGTTTGGCAGGCTTTAAGGGATATGTCTGGAGTGTCTAGCAATAAGCCCTGATACTTTCATAAATGTTCCCTTATTATTCACTGCTGCTCTTTAGCTTCTAAGACCACCTTCCCTTGGTGTGGGGTCAAAAACCTGTAGGTGCTGTTCTAATGTTAGTTTACTAGCTTTGCCTGCTAGAAAAGTGGTAGTGGAAATAGCTCTAAGACATCAAGGCCACCCTGAGGCGACCTGGTCAATCTGCTTAGAAAATTAGGCTGCTGGTCTTGGAATGTCCCCCAGTTTTGGGACAAGATTACCCAAGGCCTATGCCTTGCTTTTTGGTCACATAAAGAAAAAATGGTTCATCCAACTTGGGGACTCCCATGGCTGCAGCAGAGCCCAATTTCTCCATGAGAATATTGAAGGTTTGCTTGCAGTTCTCATTACATTCTAGGAGCTGTAAATCTTTCCGTTTAGTATATCATATAAAGACTTGACTACATGCCCAAATCTGGGCACCCATAAGCAGCAGTACCCAGCCATCTCTTAAAAAAGCCCACAGTCATTTTTTGGACAGGGACTGCTGGGTTACTAAAATAACTTTTTATCTTCTAGGGAGTTTGATCAGTTCCAGAGGTTAAAACAGATTCCAAATATTTAAGTCTTTCAGTCAAAATCTGAGCTCTGTGTGGTGATGCCCTATATCTGCAAGTTCCCATGAAATTTGCCAACTTAACATTATTATTATGAGTCTTCTTTATTTGGGTTAGCAATGAGCAAGTCACCTACATACTGAATAATTGTGTCCCTTTCCAATTATAGATTTGTTAAGTCCTTAGCTAGAGTATTTTCAAACAATTGGGGGCTATCCCAGAACCCTTCAGAGATGACTGTCCAGGTTAGTTTTGTGGCTGAATGCATATCTGGATCAGTCCATTCAAAGGCAAACATATTATGAATCTGGATGCATTGAGATCCAGAAAAGTGCATCTTTCAGATTTAAGAATGTAAACGAGCTTGCATCCCCTGGGACATGGTAAGTATTGGGGACAATGAGGTGTATGGAGACAACTGCATTTCTTAATGCTCTAAGGGTTCTGACAAATCTGTACTTGCCATTAGGCTTTTTATCTGGTAACATGCGAGTATTGTAAGGAGACTCTCATGGGCTTAATAACTCATAAGGCAAGAATTTGGCAATAAGGGGTTGAATTTCCCCTCATGCTTCTTGCCTTAAAATATATTGTCTCTTCTGAGGTCGAGGAGTACTAGGCTGAAGTTGGATTTCAATGGGGTAGGTGTTTAGTGCGTTTCCCAGAGCCTGTGTGGCCCAATCCTCAAGATTTACTTAAGACAACACCTCAGGTGGTAAATGTGACAGCTCATTCTTAACTTATTTTTTCTCCTTATGGGTCAGGAACAAAAGTAACAGTTTCTATGCTTTATGATCTGTGAAGGTGACCATGACTTGGTCTCCTCAGTCAATAAACCTCTCCCCAGTAAGAGGTCAGGGAATCAGACAGTACTGAAAAGGCAGGCGAGAAACCTAGAGGCTCTGGAGGACAACTTAGAACATACAAAAAGGAGTGTTTTGGGGCTTGTCCATCATGAGAAGACAGAAGACCATTGAATTAAATCAGTACAGAGTAATCTGCTCCCACACCTAATACGAAGTTAATACTCCTACCTGCTTCTTCAAGAGTCACCTGAGGCTCCTCCATCTATCGACAGCTAGTAGTCCAATGGGAGTGGAGGTAGGAAGTATCAGGCCCCGCCACTTTTGAGTCTGCTGGGCTCTGATGATGGCTCCCTTGGAAGCACAGTGCATTTCCTTCAGCAGAGTCTTACCGTCCTACAGAAGGCACACAGATTTATACCCAAGGCGCAGTGGCCCAGAGGCACAGACTGCGATTTTCACTTTCTCACTTCCTCTGTGAAGGCCAGGGGTTAAGGGGCTGCCTCTGAAGTGGTGGAGAGCACAAGGCTGCAGCTAGAAGCTGGGCCTCTTGGAAGATTTGCTTTATTTTATGTTTTCTCTGCTCAATTCCTGTGATGGAAAACTGCAAAATCCAAGTCTAAAATCTGATCCATGGGAGTCTGGAAGCCTAAGGCTGCTTTTGGCAGCTTCCTGCAGATATAAGAAGGAGACCATGCTATAAATTAAACTCCTAGAAATGCCGGTCCCTTTTTGGAGTCACGGTCAGTGTTAGTGTATTTCCTCAAGGACTAAATTATCCACCCTTCTAATAAGACTAGGTTTTCATCTTTCCCTGAGTAATTTTCCAGACTTTATAAAAATTAAAAAGCTGTATCACACTCTTTTTTTATTCCTTCACGGAGTCAATCATAATTTTTTCTCTCTATATCCTACTTTCTTCCTAATTCATTTGTTTTTTCTAGATTCTAGTTCTTTTGGGTCCTAGTCAGGCACTGCTGTGCCTCCTACTTGATAGGTGTCATGCCCCTGGTTGCAGGTTGCCACCCTATTAGCATGTGCTCTAGCCACTCCCATAATGCACTGCTTTTCTACCATGCAGCAGGCGAACATAAATATATGCAAATCCTGCCTGGTCAGATCATACGTCAAGGTTAGCCTTTTAAATTTGTCTATGAATTTTCCCAGAACCTCTGAAAACTGTTTTAGTTTTTCCTTGCATATGGCTAATTCAGATATAGAAAAGTGTACATTTACCTATATAGTATGGGGAAAAGAAAGAGAGATCAGACTGTTACTGTGTCTATGTAGAAAGAAGTAGACAGAAGACACTCCATTTTGTTCTGTACTAAGAAAAATTCTTCTGCCTTGAGATGCTGTTAGTCTGTAACCGTAGCCTCAACCCTGTGCTCACAGAAACATGTGCTGTGTCGACTCTAGGTTTAATGGATTTAGGGATATGAAGGATGTGCTTTGTTAAACAAATGCTTGAAGGCAGCATGCTTGTTAAAAGTCATCAGCACTCCCTAATCTCAAGTACCCAGGGACGCAAAACACTGCGGAATGCCACAGGGACAACTGCCTAGGAAAGCCAGGTATTGTCCAAGGTTTCTTCCCATGTGATAGTCTGAAATATGGCCTCATGGGAAGGGAAGGACCTGACCATCCGCCAGGCCGACACCTGTAAACGGTCTGTGCTGAGGAGGATTAGTAAAAGAGGAAAGCCTCTTTGCAGTTGAGGTAAGACAAAACCATCTGTCTCCTGCTCGTCCCTGGGCAATGGAATGTCTCAGTGTAAAACCCGATTGTATATTCCGTCTACTGAGATAGGAGAAAACTGCCTTAGGGCTGGAGGTGAGACATGCTGGAGGCAATACTGCTCTTTAAGTAATTGAGATATTTATGTATATACACATCAAAAGCACAGCACTTTTTTCTTTACCTTGTTTATGTTGCAGAAGCATTTGTTCACATGTTTTCCTGCTGGCCCTCTCTCCACTGTTACCCTATTGTCCTGCCACATCCCCCTCTCCGAGAAATGCCCGATAATGATCAATAAATACTAAGGAATCTCAGAGATTGGTGCCGGCGCTGGTCCTCCGTATGCTGAGCTCTTGTCCCCTGGGCCCACTTTTTCTCTATACTTTGTCTCTGCATCCCTTTTCACAAGACTCTAGTTCTACCTGACAAGAAACGCTCACAGGTGTGGAGGGACAGGCCACTCCTTCAATATAGTGTCCCTATTATCATCTGTCACTTCCCAGAGAGGGCAAATATTCAACTTTGCCAGCTGATAAGAGGCCCCACTACATGTTGTTCTGGTGAAGCTCGGGTGTTTCGAGAGTGGGGTATGTACGTAAGACAGGACTCGAAGGGCAGGGAGAAGATGATGAGCCTACATAACCCTGGAAAACTAGAAGAAATTAATAATATGTTGCACACCTCACTAGAACTGGAAGGAATCTGATTGTGTTCTTATGGGGTGCTCGGACTGGCAGGGGGAGTTCAGTCTCAGCTAAGAAAAGCCTAATATTAAGAGTAACTAGCATTAAAAGAATAATCAATTATGTGCCATCCCTGTTTTGTCTTTTCCTCCATCAAACATATAGAAGCCCATTTTAATTTTTTATCCTGACCAAGCATCAGAGAAGCCTGTATATAATGTATTTCCTCCCTCTTAGTTTCTCTTCTATAAAACAAATGAAGCTGCAAAATAGGAGTCATATCAAACAGGGGAAATAGGAAGACTGTAACTTGTATATTGTAATATATTAGTCCATTTTCTTTTATATATATATATATACTTTAAGTTTTGGGGTACATGTGCACAAAGTTCAGGTTAGTTACATACGTATACCTGTGCCATGCTGGTGTGCTGCACCCATTAACTCGTCATTTAGCATTAGGTATATCTCCTAATGCTATCCCTCCACCCAGTCCCACCCCACAACAGTCCCCAGAGTGTGATGTTCCCCTTCCTGTGTCTATGTGTTCTCATTGTTCAATTCCCACCTATGAGTGAGAACATGCGGTGTTTGGTTTTTTGTCCTTGCGATAGTTTGCTGAGAATGATGGTTTCCAGCTTCATCTATGTCCCTACAAAGGACATGAACTCATCATTTTTTATGGCTGCATAGTATTCCATGGTGTATATGTGCCACATTTTCTTAATCCAGTCTATCATTGTTGGACATTTGGGTTGGTTCCAAGTCTTTGCTATTGTGAATAGTGCCACAATAAACACACGTGTGGATGTGTCTTTAAAGCAGCATGATTTATAGTCCTTTGGGTATATACCCAGTAATGGGATGGCTGGGTCAAATGGTATTTCTAGTTCTAGATCCCGGAGGAATCGCCACACTGACTTCCACAAGGCTTGAACTAGTTTACAGTCCCACCAACAGTGTAAAAGTGTTCCTATTTCTCCACATCCTCTCCAGCACCTGTTGTCTCCTGAATTTTTAATGATCTCCATTCTAACTGGTGTGAGATGGTATCTCATTGTGGTTTTGATTTGCATTTCTCTGATGGCCTGTGATGATGAGAATTTTTTCATGTGTCTTTTGGCTGCATAAATGTCTTCTATTGAGAATTGTCTGTTCATATCCTTTGCCCAGTTTTTGATGGGGTTGTTTGTTTTTTTCTTGTAAATTTGTTTGACTTCATAGTAGATACTGGATATTAGCCATTTGTCAGATGACTAGGTTGCGAAAATTTCCTCCCATTTTGTAGGTTGTCTGTTCACTCTGATGGTATTAGTCCATTTTCACACTGCTACGACAAATCTGACAAAACTCTCTCAGGAAAAAGTGACCGCTGGGTTAAGAAAGCAGGTCCAGCTGCCCTATACCAGCTCATCAAAGATGGTGATATGGTTAAGAAATGAGAGAAAACTGTTAAGAAAAAGTCTCATGTTCTCCATCTTGAGGGTAATTGTTTGCAAAGGGTTGTCATAAAAGAGGCTGTCACTAAACAGGCATATCTGATCTTATCATGTAGAGCTCTTAAATACCACATTTCAACTTCAGTCATGATGGCGAGGTTACTGCTGATCTTTTCTGATAATTATGGTAAAAAAATTCTAGGTTCCAAGACAATTATTTTTTTCAGTGTTACTTGGACAAGTGGCAAATTAAACAAGCAGTCAGTTCAGAGTCAGAGAATCGCTGAGGAAAGTAAAAGCTAAACTGTTTGGGGCCTCTGCCCTGGGGCAGCCTCCAGGCTACTGCAAAACAGATGCGATGAGCAGAAAGGTGACAAGATGTAGAGCACTCAGTTGAGGGACCGAAAGCACAAGGTAGACAGTCCAAAAAGAGAAAGTGGCAAACATCTTGTTTAGCCAAATCCATTCTTCTCAATATTCCCCAGGGTCTCTAACAGTGTGGGCTTGGCCTCTAATCTGAGTTTGATAATAGTGGATAATCATTCTTGCCCACCAGAATGGCTTCACGACTCTAAAAGACAGCCCACTTGCCAGGTGTCAGCTGATTGATTCTGTGTGGATGGTTTTCCTTGGAGTGGGGGTCTTGTCTTGTTGTCCGTTCATGGTGTTGCTGAAAGATGTTGCTGGAAAAGAGGGTCCTGATACAGACCACAAAGTAGGATTCCTAGATCTTCTGCAGGAAAAAATTTGAGGTGAGTTAGAGAGCACAGTGAAAGAAGCAAGTTTATTAGAAATTACGCCATTACAGAGTTGGACATCCTCAGAAAACAAGAGCAGGAATGCATTGTCTTTTGTTAGTGTCTCTACTTAGAAGTAACTATAAAGATAAAGCGTTATAATTAAACTTGGAAGGTGCAGATGTAGTCACTAAAGTCGTGGCTATTCGTTTTAACAATAACCATTAACCCATTGACCTAAGCTAACTCATTAATAATATCCTTACAAAAAATGCTGCACTCCTAGAACTTTTATACATTTTTCAGGCTTGGTGGAAGATGTCTTGTATGACCACAAATATTCTGCAATTGTAATTTGTGGCCAGTTAAAAAATGTGGCTATTTTCAGACCATGAACATTAATCTTCTAGGTGCCCTGTGAGTACCTAGCTACTCATATTAAGATAGAATATTCTAGTCATATTTATTAAACTAGAAGCTAGGTAACCATGAGTTCCTCTAACACAGCAAGTCTACTCCTCAAGGAGAAAATGTATTTCTCAGGAATTTTGTGCATTTTGTTTAATGGAATTTGGTATGTTTACCAAAATGGCAGAAAAGCGTGAAATTACTCCTCAAAGATTTCTCAAGATTGGATATCAAATAAACAAAATGATTACAGTTAATATGCAATTTGATACAGTTGATATTCAAAAGAAATTTTGTTTGAAACAAAATGAGATTTTTATTGTTATTTATTATTATTATTATTATTATTATTATTATTTTGAGACAGAGTCTTGCTCTGTTGCCCAGGCTGCAATGCAGTGCACTATCTTGGCTCACTGAAACCTGTGCCTCCCTGGTTCAAGCAATTCTTCTGCCTCAGCCTCCCAAGTAGCTGGGATTACAGGCATGAATCACCACACCCAGATAATATTTGTATCTTTAGTAGAGATGGGGTTTCCCTCTGTTGGCCAGGTTGGTCTCAAACCCCTGACAACAAGCGATCTGCCCACCTTGGCCTCCCAAATAGCTGGGATTGCAGGCGAGAGCCACCACTCCCAGTCACAATGAGGTTTTTAAATAATTCTGATTTCCTGCTGTTGAGCAGGGAGCTGAGAAAATTCAACAGATCATGGGCCTATATTAGGGGAATACTGAGAACAATCTCTAGAACACATGTGATTAAATTAATTACAATGGAAACCAAATCAAATTTAGTAAGGCCACACCTCTTAGTTGCAAGATGTTTCCCCACATTTTGAAATGCGATGTTATTCCATGGAAAAGAAAACTAGTGTTTATCTCCAGAGTAAAGAACAGAGTTCCCTGCAATGATTGACTGACTGAGAACTATGGCTCAAGATTTAAAATCCTTCTTTTTTCCATTTATAAACTAAAAATAAATTTCTAATCCCCTGTTGATTAAATGGACCTCTCGTCTTGGATAAGGACTTTCCAAAGTTAACCTGAAAAGCTAGTTCAAGCCACGGGTCACACATGCCTCATTATACTCTCCTCCCTTTTGTTTTAATTTTAATTTCAATTTCAATTTTTAATTTATTTTTGTGGGTACATAGTTGGTGTATATATTCATGGGGGTACATGACACACTTTGATGCAGTCATGCAATGAGTAATACATAATAAAAAATGGGGTATCTGTCCCCTCAAGCATTTATAGCTTGTGTTATAAACAATTCAATTATACTATTATAGTTTTTTTAAATGTGGAATTAAATTATTTTTTACTATAATCACCGTGTTGTGCTATCAAATGCTGTCTTATTCATTCTTTCTAACAATTGTTTTTTTACCCATTTAGCATCCCCACTATCCCCTTGTTCCCTCCCTGCCCTTCCCATCCTCTGGTAACCATCCTTATACTCTCTACCTCTATGACACCAATTGTTTTGAATTTTAGCACCCACAAATAGTGAGAACATGTGACATTTGTCTTTCTCTGCCTGACATTTCACTTAACATAAAGACTTTCAGTTCCATTTATGTTATTGCAAATGGAAGGCTCTCATTCTTTCTTACAGCTGAATAGCACTCCATTGTGTATACGTACCACATTTTCTCTATCCAGTCATCTGTTGATGGACATTTAGGTTCCTTCCAAATCTTGGTTATAAGAAACCTTGCTGTAGCAAACATGAGAGTGCCAATAGGTCTTTGATTTACTAATTTTTTTTCTTGTAGGCATATAATGAGCAGTGGGATAGCTGGACCATATAGTAGCTCTAGTTTTAGTTATATCGGGAACATCCAAACTGTCCTTAAATGTGCTCCCAACAGCAGTGTACAAGGGTTACTTTCACTCGACATACTCACCAGCATTTGTTTTTGACTGACTTCTGGATAAAAGCCACCTTAACTGGGGTGAAATGATATCTCATTTTGGGTTTGATTTGCATTTCCATGATGATCAGTAATCTGGAGCACCCTTTCATTTGCCTGTTTCACATTTGTATGTCTTCTTTTCATAAATGTCTATTTAAATTTTTTGTCCACTCTTTATTTGGGTTATTGTTTTTTTCTATGGAATTTTTTGAACTCAATATATTGTAGTGTATTAGTCTTTTCCTGCACTGCTATAAAAAAATACCTGAGACTGTGTTATCTATTTATTTACTGAGATGTAGTCTTGATCTGTTGCCCAGACTGAAGTGCAGTGGTGCAATCTCGGCTCACTGCAACCTCCACCTTCTGATTCAAGCAATTCTCTGCCTCAGCTCCTGAATAGCTGGGATTACTGGCACCTGCAACCATGCCTGGCTAATTTTTTTATTTTTAGTGGAGACAGGGTTTCACCATCTTGGTCAGGCTGGTCTTGAACTCCTGACCTCGTGATCCACCCTCCTCAGCCTCCCAAAGTGGTGAGATTACAGGCATGAGCCTTGGCACCTGGCAAGACTGGTTAATTTATAAAGGAAATGGGTTTAATTGACTCACAGTTCCACATGGCCGAGGAGGACTCAGGAAACTTCCAATAATGGCAGATGGGGAAGCAGGCACCTCTTACATGACAGCAGGAGAGAGAGCATGTATGTGAAGCAAAGGCGGAAGAGTCCCTTATAAAACCATCAGATTTCATGAGAAATCAATCATTATCAGAAGAACAGCATGGGGGAAACCACCCCCATGATCCAATCGCCTTCTACCAACCTCTCCCTCAACATCTGGGGATTACAATTCAATATGAGATTTGGGTGGGGACACAAATCCTAACCATATCATGTAGCTGTTAATTGCTTTTCAGATGGATAATTTACAAATATTTTCTCCCATTCTGTGGATTTTCTCTTCACTTTGTTTCTTGTTTCTTTCACTTTAAAAAGGCTTTCTGACTTTCTGTAATCCGATTTGTCCATGTTTGTTTTAGTTGTCTGTGCTTCTGGGGCATTATTTAAGGAATTTTTGCCCAAACCAATGCCCTAAAGAGTTTCCCCAATGTTTTCTTGCAAAAGTTTGATGGTTTGAGGTGTTAGGTTTAAGTCGTTAATTCATTTTAATTTGATTTTTGTAAGTGGCAAGAAATAGGGTTCTAGTTTTATTCTTCTGCCTATGGCTTGCCAGTTTTCCCAGCCCTATTTATTACAAAAGCTGTCTCATTTTTTATTGTATGTTCTTGGCACTTTTGTTGAAAATTAATTTAGCTGCCCCTCCCGTAGGATTCCAGAACACTGCTATGAGGGTCTGAATGTTTGTCTTTCTCATAGGATTCCAGAACACTGCTGCTGGGTTCCAAACGTTTGTCACATAAGATTCCAGAACACTGCTACGAGGTTCTCAATGTTTGTTCCTCACAGGGGATTCCAGAACACTCCTGCTGTGGTCTGAATGTTTGTCCCTCACATAGGATTCCAGAACACTGCTATGAGCGTCTGAATGTTTGTCCCCCACACAGAATGCCAGTTTTACCAGCCATATTTATTACAAAAACTGTCTTATTTTTTATTGTATGTTCTTGGCACTTTTGTTGAAAATTAATTTAGCTGTATGAGTTTGTTTCTCAGGTCTCTATTTCGTTCCATCTGTCTTTATGTCTGTTTTTATGCTAGTGTCATGTTGTTTTAATTACTACAACTTAGTTGTATAATTTAAAACCAGGTAATGGAATTCCTCCAGTTTTGTTTTATATACTCAGCATAGCTTTGACTATTATGGTGTTTTGTGATGTTTCCATATAAATTTCAGAATTTTTTTTCTATATCTGTGAGGAATGTCTTCTTCTTCTTTTTTTTTTTTTTTTTTTTTGGTGGCATCTTGCTCTGTCACATAGACTGGAGTGCAGTGATGTGATCTGGGCACAGTGCAACCTCCACCTCCTGGGTCCAAGCAATTCTTTGTCTCAGCCTCCTGAAGAGCTGGGATTGCAGGCACCCACCATCATACCTGGCTAATTTTTTGTATTATTAGTAGAGGTGTGGTTTCACCAAGTTGGCCAGGCTGGTCTTGAACTCCTGACCTCATGATCCACCAACTTCGGCCTCCCAAAGTGCTGGGATTACAGGCATGAGCCACTGCCCCTGGCCTGTTATTTTGATAGAGATTTCATGAAATGTATAGATTGCTATGGATCGTATGGACATTTTTAAAAAAATACTGATTCTTCCAATCTGTGAAAATAAAAATATCTTTCCAATTTTTGGGTCCTTTTTCATTTCTTTTATCAGTGTTTTACAGTTTTAATTGTTGAGAACTTTTATTTCCTTGGTAAATTCCCACATATTTTGTTTTATTTGTGGCTACTGCAAATAGTATTACATTTTTGAATTCTTTTTCAGTTTGTTGACTGTTGGCATATAGAAACCCTACTGATTTGTATGTGTTGATTTCGTATTCTGCAAATTTACTCAAGTTATTACCTCTAATAGATTTTGGTGGATGTATTAGGCCATTCTCATATTGCTATAAAAAGTAATCAGTGATTTGTTAATTTATAAAGAAAATAGGTTTAATTGGTTCATGTTTCTACAGGCTGTACAGAAAGCATAGCACTGGCTTCTGCTTCTGGGGAAGCCTCTGACAACTGACAAGGTGAAAAATATATCCAGTGCTTGCACATCACATGGTAAGTGTGAGGGCAGGGGGGAAGTGTTACACACACTTATAGATAACCAGCTCTGATAAAGAGTTACTATTGTGGGAATGGCACCAAAGGAAATGATGCCAAACTGTCTGTGGATATCTTGTCCTCATGATTCAATCACCTCCCCTCTAGGCCCACTTCCAACATTGAGGATTATATTTCAATATAAGATTTTGGTGGGAATACACATCCAAACTGTATCATTTTGCCTTTGGCCGTTCCAAATCTCAAATCCTTCTCATATTTCAAAATACAATCATGACTTCCCAATAATCCACAAAGTCTTAACTAATTTCAGCCTTAACTCACAAGTCAAAAGTCCCATCTAAGACAAAGCTAATTTCTTCCTCCTATAAGCCTGTAACATAAAGAAACAAATTAGGTTCTTCCAAGATACAAATGAGGCAGAGACACTGGGTAAATACTCCTATTCTAAAAGGAAGAAATCAGCCAAAAGAAAGCAGTCACAGGATCTATGAAAGTCTGAAACCCAGAAGGGCAGTTATTGAATTGTAAGGCTCCAAAATAATTATTTTTGACTCTGTGTCCCATTTCCAGGGCATGCTAATGCCTTGGGAAGGTTCTACCTTGTGACTTTGCATGGTTCAGCCACCACAGCTGCTCTCATGGGCTGGCATACTATGCCTCTGGCTTTTCAAGGTGCAAGGTGCAGGCTGTAGCTAGATCTACCATTCTGGGGTCTGAGGTCTGGAGGACAGAGATCCTCTCCTCACAGATCTACTAGGCCATGACACAGTGGGGAGCCTTCCTGGGGACTGTCACCCCACGTTTCTTTTCTGCATTGTTTTAGTAGAGGATCTCCATGAGGGCTCCACACCTGCAACATGCTTCTGCCTGCACACCCTGTCTTTTTCATACATCCTTTGAAATAAAGTTGGAGGCTCCCAAGTCTCAACTACTCGCATTTGGTAAACACACAGCCCTAAACCCACATGGACGCTACCAAGGTTATGGCTTGCACCCTCTGAAGCAGTGACTGGAGTTGCAACTGGGTCAATATGAGCTACACCTGGAGCTGAAGCAGTGGCAAGGATGCAGTGAGCCTTGTTCCAAAGCTACCCAAGGCAGCAGGTCCTAGACCTGATCCCAGAAACTATTCTCTTCTTCTAGGCCTCAGGGCCTGTGATGGGTTGCTGCCTTTCAGATTTCTAAAATGCCTTCAATTCCTCTTTCCCATTGTCTTGGCTATCAACATTTGCTTTTTTTAGGTTATACAAATATCTCTAACAAGTGGTTGACCCATATGCTGCTTGAGTTCCTCTCTTATAAAAGCTTTTTATATTTCAGCCACATGACTAGGCTGCAAAATTTTCTAGCTTTTACACTACGCTTCTTTTGTAAGTATAAGTTACTGCTTATTTTATTTTTATTTTTTTGCTAGAACATGTGAGCATAGGTTGTTAGAGGCAGCCAGGTCACATCGCAAATGCTTTGCTGCTTAGACATTTTTCCAACAGAAACCCTAAATCATCAATTTCAAATTCAAACTTTTTTATATCCCTAGTGCATGACAGAAATTCAGCCAACCACTTTGCTAAGACAACATGCATCACCTTTGTTTCAGTCCCAATAAGTTTCTAGTTTTCATCTGAGACCTTCTCAGCCCGGCCTTCACTGTCCAGATCACTATCAGCATTTTGATCACAGACATTCAACCAGTCTCTAAGAAAATCTCAACTTTCCCTCATTTTTCTGTCTTCTGAATCCCACAAATTCTTCCAACTTCTGCCTGTTTACCCAGTTACAAAGCTGATTCCACATTGTGGGGTATTCTTATAACTATTTTCCATTCCTTGGTGCCAATTTTTTGTATTAAGTTATTTTTGCAACACTATGAGAGTGGGACTGGATAATTAATTTTTTACAAAGTAGGTTTAAGTGGCTTATGATTCTACAGGCTGTTGAGAAAACGTAGTACTGGAATATGCTTTTGCAACACTATGAGAGTAGGACTGGATAATTTATTTTTTACAAAGTAGGTTTAAGTGGCTTATGATTCTACAGGCTGTAGAGGAAACATAGTACTGGTATATGCTTCTGGGGAGGTCTCTGGAAGCTTACAGTCATGGCAGAAGTTGAAGCAGAATCTTGCATATCACAGGGCAAAAAGCAGAAGCAAAAAACAGAGGGGCGAGTTGTTACACAGTTTTAAATAACCAAATTTTATGGGAACTCACTCACTATCATGAGGATAGCACCAAATGTGATGGTGCTAAGCCGTTTATAGTAATCTACCCCAATGGTTAAATCACCTTTCAACAGCCCCATCTCCAACATTGAGAATTACATTTAAATATGAGATTCGGGAGGGAACAAACATTCAAACCCTATCAGAGGAGTATTTATGCCTTTTCCAATATAACATTATAACATTGGCAAAAAAAAAAAAAAAAGGTAATTTGACTTCTTTTCCAATTGGGATGCGTTTTATTGCTTTCTCCTGTCTGATTGCTCCAGATAGGACTTTCAGCATTATGTTGAATAACAGTGGTAAAAGTGGACATTCTTGTCATCTTCCAGATTTTAGAGAAAAGGCTTTTAGTTTTTCTGCACTTAGTGTGATACTAGCTGTGGGTCGGTCATATATGACTTTATTATGTTGAGGTATGTTCATTCCATACCCAGTTTTCAAAGGGCTTTTTATTATTAAAGAATATTAAATTTTATCAAAATTTTTAGCATAATTGAAATGATTATATGTATTTTGTCCTTGTTTTTTTTTCTTTTTTTTTTTTTTTGAGATGTAGTCTCCCTCTGTCACCCAGGCTGGAGTGTAATGGCATGATCTCAGCTCAATGCAACCTCTGCCTCCCGGTTTCAAGTGATTCTCCTTCTTCAGCCTCCTGAGTAGCTGGGATTACAGGTGCTCACCACCATGTCTGGCTAATTTTTGTATTTTTAGTAGAGACGTAGCTTCGCCACGTTGGCTAGACTGGTTTCAAACTCCTGACCTCAGGTGATCCACCCACCTCGGCTTCCCAAATTGCTGGGATTAGAGGTGTGAACCACTGTTCCTGGCCCCTTCATTCTCTTTATGTGACCTATCACATTCATTGATTTGCATATTGAACTATCCTTGCATCCCTGGAATAAATCCCACTTGGTCGTTATGAATTACCTATTTATGTATTTTTCAATTCAGTTTGATAGGCGTTTTGCAATTTTTTGCACCAATATTCTCCACTCCACTCTACTTCACTCTACTACTCCACTACATTCTAGTCCATTCCTTCCCACTCCACTCTACTCCACTCCACTCCATTCCATTAAACTCCAACCCTTTCCAATCCACTCCATTCCACTCCATTCCACTCCATTCCATTCTACTCCATTTCATTTCTTTGCACTCCACTCCACTCCATTCCACTCAACTCCATTCCATTACACTCAATTCCACTCCACTCCACTCCATTCCTCTCCACTGCATTCCATTGCACTCCACTCCATTCCATTCCACTCCACTCTACTCCATTCCATTCCACTCCATTACATTCCACTCCACTCCACTCCATTCCCCTCCTATACATTCCTTTTCACTCCACCCCGTTCCATTCCACTCAACTCTGCTCCATTCCCCTCCACTCCACTCCCTTCCATTCCATTCCATTCCATTTCACTCCGTTCCAATCCAATCCATTCCATTACACTCCACTCCACTCCATTCCATGCGGCTCCACTCCACTCCACTCCACTCCACTCTTCTCCATTCCATTTAACTTCATTCCACTCCACTCCTTTCCACTCCATAGAATTCCATTCCTCTACACTCCATTCCAGTGCACTTCACTCTACTCCATTCTCCTCCACTCCACTCTATTCTGCTCCACTACAATTCATTCCACTCTACTCCATAACATTCCACTCCATTCCACTCCATTTCATTTTATTCCGTTCCACTCCACTCAACTTTTCTGCACTCCATTGTATTCCACTCCATTCCACTCCAATCCACTCTGTTCCACTTCACTCCATTCCACTACAATCCATTCCATTCTACTCCACTCCATTCCATACTGTTCCATTCCACTGAACTCCACTCAACTCCATTCCGCTCCATTCTATTCCATTCCACTCGAATCCACTCCATTCCACTCCACTCCATTCAATTCCACCCAATTCCACTCTGCTCCACTCCATTCCACTCCACTCCATTCCATTCCATTCCATTCCACAATTTACCATTCCACTCCACTCCATTCCATTCCTCTGCACTCCACTCCACTCCTTTCCACTCCACTCCATTCCACTACACTCCCTTCCATTCCACTACACTCCACTCCATTCCACTACACTCCATTCCATTCCAATCCATTCTATTCCACTGCACTCCACTCCACTTCCATTCCACTCCACTCCACTTCATTACACTTCACTCCATTCCATTCCAATCCACTCCATTCCATTCTACTGCATTCCATTCCACTCCACTCCATTCCATTCCACTCCAATCCGTTCCACTCCACTCCATGCCACTCCATTCCATTCCATTTCACTCCACTCCTTTCCAGTCCACTCTACCCCACTCCACTCAATTCCACTCCATTGCACACCATTCCTCTTGACCCCATCCCATTCCACTCAACTTCCCTTTATTCTTCTCCACTCCATTCCACTCCACTCCACTCCATTCCACTCTATTCTATTCCATTCCACTCCACTCCACTCCATTCGATTCCAGTCAATTCCACTCTGCTCCTCTTCATTACACTCCACTCCATTCCATTCCATTCCACTCCACTCCACCACACTCCACTCCATTTCACTCCTCTGCCCTCCCCTCCACTCCATTCCATTCCATTCCATTCCATTCCACTCCACTACATTTCACTCCATTCTCTTCCATTCCACTCCACTGCATTCCACTCCACTTCACCCCACTCTATTCCCTTCCACTCCACTCCACTCAACTCCACTCCACTCCATTCAATTCCACTCCACTCCATTCCACTCCATTCTATTCCATTGCACTCCACTCCATTCAACTCCGCTTCACTTCACTCCATTCTACTCCATTCCATTCCGTTCCACTCCACTTCATTCCATTCCTAACCACTCCATTCAATTCCACTCAATTCCACTACACTCCACTCCATTCCACTCCACTGCATTCCATTCCACTCTACTCCACTCCACTCCAAAACACTTCACTCCATTCCCTTCCCCTCCAATCCACTGCACTCCACTACACTCCTGTCCATTCCACTCCATTCCCTACCATTCCACTCCACTCCATTCCACTACGCTTCACTCCACTCCCTTCCACTATATTCTATTCCGTTCCACTCCACTCCAATCCATTCCACTGCACTCCATTCCATTACACTTAATTCCACTACGCTCCACTCCATTACCCTCCACTCCTTTCCATTCCCCTCCACTCCATTCCATTTGTATCCACTCTATTCCATTCCATTCCAATCCATTCCATTCCACTCCACTCCACTCCACTCCATTCCACTCCTGTCCATTCCATTCCACTCCGCTACATTCCTTTCCACTCCACTCCATTCCATTCCACACCACTCTGTTCCATTCCATTACACTGCCTTCCACTCCAATCCATTTCACTGCTGTCCACTCCTTTCCACTCCACTCCATTCCATTCCACTCAACTCCACTCCATTAGACTGCACTCCACTCCACTCCATTCCACTTAACTCCATTCCATTTCACTCCAATCCATTCCACTCCAATCTACTCCACTCCATTCCAATCCACTCCTCTCCACTGCACTCCACTCTTTTCCATTCTGTTCCATTCTTTTCCATTCCACTATACTCCATTCCACTCCATTCTATTCCATTCCATTCCTCTCCACTCCATTCCAATCCAGTCCTTTTGATTCCACTCAATTCCACTGCACCCCACTCCATTCCACTCCACTCCATTCCATTCCACTCCACTCCATTCCATTCCAATAAATTTCACTACATTTTATTCAACTCCATTCCATTCCACTCCACTCCACTCCATTCCGCTCCATTCCATAGCATTCCACTCCACTCCATTACGTTACACTCAACTCCATTCCATGCCCCTCCACTCCATTCCATTCCACTCCACTCCATTCCACTCCAATCCACTCTGTTCCACTCCACTCCATTCCACTACAATCCATTCCATTCTACTCCACTCCATTCCACTCCAATCCACTCTGTTCCACTCCACTCCATTCCACTACAATCCATTCCATTCTACTCCACTCCATTCCATACAGCTCCATTCCACTGCACTCCACTCAACTCCATTCCACTCCATTCTATTCCATTCCACTCCATTCTATTCCATTCCACTCCATTCTATTCCATTCCACTTGATTTCACTCCATTCCTCTCCACTCCATTCCATTCCATTCTGTCATATTCCATTCCACTCCACTCCACTTCATTACAGTCCACTCTATTCCATTCCAATCCACTCCATTCCATTCTACTGCATTCCAATCCACTCCACTCCATTCCATTCCACTCCAATCCGTTCCACTCTGCTCCATTCCACTCCGTTCCATTCCATTTCACTCCACTCCTTTCCAGTCCACTCTACTCCACTCCACTCAATTCCACTCCATTCCACACAATTCCTCTTGACCCCGTCCCATGCCACTCAACTTCTCTTTATTCTTCTCCACTCCATTCCACTCCACTCCTTTCCATTCCACTCCACTCCATGCCACTCCACTCCATGCCACTCCACTGCGTTCTATTCTGCTCCACTGCTTTCCACTCCACACCACTCCACTCCAGTCCACCCCACTCCATTCCACTCCTTTCCATACCATTCCACTCCACTCCATTCAATTCCACTCCACTCCATTTCATTCCACTCCACTCCAGTCGTTTCCACTCCACTGCATACCACTCCACTCCATTCCATTCCACTCTACTCCTTTCCATTCCATGAAACTCCATTCCTTTCCATTCCAATCCATTCCATTCCACTCCCTTCCATTCCTCTTCAGTACATTCCACTCCATTTCATTCCATTCCACTCCATTCCGTTCCATTACTTTCTTTTGACAGGATCTCACTCTGTCACCCATGCTGGTGTGGAGATATACAATCTCAGCTCACATTTCATTTCACCATTCCATTTCATTCCATTCCACTGCACTCCTCTCCACTCCACTCAATTCCACTCTACTCCACTCCAATCCATTCCATCCCGTACCTTTCCAGTCTTTCCCATTACACTCCTTTCTTTGACAAGATCTCCCTCTGTCACACAGCCTGAAGCGCAGTGGCACAACCTCAGCACAAATTTCTTCCTTCCATTCCATTCCATTTCGTTCCACTCCACTCAACTCCATTCAAGTCCACTCCACTCCACTCCATGACACTCCAGTCCTCTCCTTTCCAATCCATTCCATTGTACTCCACTCCACTCCATTCCATTCCACTCCACTCCATTCCATTCATCTCCATTCCATTCCATTCCACTTCACTCCATTCCATTTCACTCCACTCCATTCCACTCCACTCCATTCCATTTCACTCCACTACATTCCACTCCACTGCTTTCCATTCCAATCCAATCCAATCCATTCCAATCCAATCTAATCCATTCCACTCCACTCCACTCCATTCCACTAAATTCCATTCCACTCCACTCCACTCCATGCTATTCCATTCCACTCCATTCCACTTCATTCCATTCCATTCCAATGCATTCCATTCCAATCCACTCCATTTCATTCCACTCCTTTCCATTCGATACCGCTCCATTCCATTCCACTCCACTCCATTCCACTCCAATCCATTCCATTCCAATCCACTCCACTCCACTCCACTCCACTCCAATGCATTCCATTTCACTGCACTCCATTCCATTCCTTTCTTTCGAGAGTATCTCACTCTGTCACCCAGCCTGGAGTGCAGTGGCACAATCTCATCTCACATTCCATTCCGTTCCATTCCACTCCACTCCACTCTGCTCCATCCGCTGCATTCCATTCATTTCCATTCCATTTCATTCCACTGAATTCCACTTCATTCCACTACAATCCATTCCATTCCATTCCACTCGTTTCTTTTGACAGGATCTCCTTCTGTCACACAGGCTGTAGCTCTGTGGCAAATCCCAATGCAGATTTCTCCATTTCGTTTCGGTCAATTCCATTCAATTCTTTTCCATTCCATTCTGTTCCTCTGCGTTCCACTCCACTCCACTCCACTCACTTCATTCCATAACATCTGATTCCACTTATCTACATTCAACTCCTCTCCACTCCACTGCACTCCACTCCACTCCATTCCACTCTATCCCATTCCATTCTGCTCCATTCCACTGCATGCCACTCCGCCCCACTCCACTCCACTTCATTCCATTTCAGGCCATCCAATTCCGTAGCATTCCATTCCTCTCCATTCCACTCCACTGCACTTCACTCCACTCCACTCCACTCCAGTCTACTCCGTTTCATTGCATTCCACTGCATTCCATTCCAAACCTTTCTTTCTAGACTATCTCACTCTGTCACCCAGCCTGGAGTGCAGTGGCACAATTAAAGCTCACATTTCATTATTCCACTCCATTCAGATCCTTTCCACTTCATTCCACTCCACTCCACTCCACTCACTCCACTCCATTCCACTCCACTCCACTCCACTCCATTCCACTCCACTCCACTACACTCTTTTCCACTCCACTCCATTCCTCACTACTCAATTCCATTACACTCATCTCCACTCCATGCCACTCCACTACATTCCATTCCACTCCACTCCATTTCATTCCATTCCACTCCATTCCATTCCACTCTTTTCCATTCCATTCCAGTCCACTCCACTCCACTCCGTCCCACTCCATTCCATTCTACTCCACTCCACTTCATTCAATTTCACTCCCTCTTCTCCACTCCATTCCAATCCACTCCACTCTTTTCCATTCCATCACATTCCATTAAATTCCAATCCACTCCATTGCATTCCACTGCACTCCATTTCATTCCAATACACTCCACTCCACTCCATTCCACTCCATTCCATTCCTCTACATTCCAGTCCATTCCTTCTCACTCCTCTAAAGTCAATTCCACTCCACTCCTTTCCACTCCACCTTACTCCACTCCATTTAATTCCATGTCACTCCATTCCATTCCATGCCACTCCATTCCATTCCATTCCTTTCTTTTGACAGGATCTCTCTCTGTCACCCATCTTGGTGTGCAGTGGCACAATCTCAGCTCACATTTCATTTCACCATTCCATTCCATTCCATTTCATTGCACTGCACTCCTCTCCACTCCATTCAATTCCACTCCACTCCTCTCCAATCTGTTCCATTCCATTCCATTCCAATCTTTTCCATTCCACTCCTTTCTTTCTACAGGATCTCATTCTGTCACACAGGTGTAAGCGCGGTAGCACAATCTCAGCACACATTTCTTCTTTCAATTCGACTCCATTCCACTTCCTTCCACTTCACTCCACTCCATTCCACTCCACTACACTCCACTCCATTCCAGTCCACTCCAGTCCATTCCACTGAACTCCATTGCACTCCATTCCACTCCATTCCATTCCACTCCACTCCATTCCTTTCCACTCCACCACACTACAAACCATGCCGTTCCATTCCATCCCATTACACTTAACTTCACTCTATTCCATTCCTTTCCACTCCGCTCCATTCCACTCCATTAAACTCCACTCCACTCTAATCCACTCCACTGTACTTCAATCCAGCCAATTCCATTCCATTCCATTCTATTCCATTCCATTCCATTAAATTTCTTTTCCCTCCATTCCATTCCATTCCACTCCACAGCATTCCACTCCATTCCACTTCACTCCATTCCCCTCTACTCCACTCCACTCCATTCCATTCCACTCCACTCTATTCCATTCCACTCCATTCGAATCCATTCCATTTTATTCCACTCCACTCATCTCCACTCCACTCCACTCCACTCCATTGCATTCCACTCCATTCCATTCCATTCCACTTCACTTCATTCCATTCCACTCCCCTACACCCCATTCCACTCCATTCCACTCTACTCCACTCCATTCCACTCCATTCCACCCTACTCCACTCCATTCCACTCCATTGTATTCCATTCCACTCTGCTCCATTCAATTCCACTCATTTCCAATCCACTACACTCCATTCCACTCCACTCCATTACATTCCTCTCCACTCCATTCCATTCGACTACACTCCATTCCATTGCAATCCACTGCACTCTTCTCCACTCCACTCCATTCCACTCCTCTCCACTCCATTCCACTCCACTACACTCCATTCCACTCCACTCCATTCCATTCCTCACCAATCCATTCAATTCGTCTCCATTCCACTCAATTCCTCTGCACTCCATTCCATTCCACTCCACTCCATTTCAGTCCATTCCACTCCACTCCATTGCACTCCACTACATTCCACTCCACTCCACTCCATTCCACTCCACGCCACTCCTTTGCACTCCACTCTACTCCACTCCACTCCACTCTATTCCACTCCATTCCATACCATTTCACTCCACTCAATTCCATTCCACTCAACTCCACTCCGTTCCTCAACACTCCATTACACTCCATTCCATTGCATTGCACTCCACCCACTCCAGTCCAATCCATTCCACTACATACCGCTCCAGTCCAATGCACTCCACTCCACTTAACTCCATTCCATTCCACTCCACTACATTCCAGTGCACTACACTCCATTCCATTCCATTGCAGTCCACTCCACTCCACTCCATTCCACTCCGCTCCATTCCATTTCATTCCATTCCTCTCCACTCCAGTCTACTACATTCTAATCAATTCCATTCCACTCTGTTCCTTTCCACTCCACTCCACTCCATGGCATTCCGCTCCACTCCATTCCACTCCACTCCACTCCACTCAATTCCATTCCACTCTACTCCATTGCATTCCTTTCCATTCCACTCAACTCCATTTCGTTCCACTCCATTCCATTCCATTGCACTCCACTCCTCTCCACTCCACTACATACCATTCTTGTCCAATCCACTCCACTATGCGTAACTCCATTCCATTCCACTCCACAGCATTCCAATCCACTCCTCTTCATTCCACTCCATTCCACTACACTCGACTCCATTCTACTCCACTCCATTCCATTCCGTTCCATTCCACTGCACTGCAGTCCATTCCATTCCACTCCACTCCATTCCATGCAACTCCACTTCTTTGCACGCCACTGCACTCCAGTCCACTCCATTTCAATCCATTCCACTCCATTCCATCCCATTCCTTTCTTTAGACATGGTCTCACTCTGTCACCCATGCTGGTGTGCATTGGCACAATCTCAGTTCACATTCCATTTCACCATACCATTCCATTCCATTCCATTGCACTGCACTCCACTCCAATCCACTGAATTCCATTCCACCCAAATCCATTCTATGCCATTCCATTCCAAATCCCTTCCATTCCACTCCATTCTTTCTACATCATCTCCCTCTGTCACACAGGCTGTAGAGCAGTGGCACAATATCAGCAAACATTTCTTTATTCCATTGCATTCCATTACATTCCATTCCATTCAACTTCACTCCTCTCCACTCCACTCCACTCACTTCCGCTTCACTCCATTCAATTCCACTCCATTTCATTCTAGTCCACTCCACTGCACTCCATTCCATTTCACTATGCTCCATTCCATTCCACTCCACTCCACTCCTTTGCATAAAGCTCCATTCCATTCCATTCCACTCCACTTCATTCCATTTCTTTCCACTGCACTCCATTCCATTCCCTCCACTGCACTCCATTCCATTCCATTCCAGTCCATTCCACTCCATTCCATTCCAGTCCACTCCATTCCATTCCAATCCATTCCACTCCATTCCATTCCACTCCACTCCACTCCAGCCCACTCCACTCCATTCTACTTCAGTCCAATCCACTCCACTCCACTTCACTCCATTCCATTCCACTCCCCTGCATTTCACTCCACTCCACTCCATTCCATTCCACTACACTCCATTCCATTCCACTCCGCTCAATTCCATTCCACTCCACTCCACTCAATTCCATTCCATTCCAATCCATTCCAGTCTTTTCCATTTCACTCCATTCCATTCCAATCCAGTCGGCTCCATTCCATTCTACTCTACTCCCTTCCTTCCCACTCCACTCCACTCCTCTCCACTCCACTCCAATCCTTTCCATTCCGTTCCACCCCATTCCATTCCATTCCTTTCTTTGCACAGGATCTCATTCTGGCACAAAGGCAGCAGTGCAGTGGCACAATCTCATCCCACATTTCTTTTCACCATTCCATTGCAATCCATTCCATCCCATTCCATTCCATTCTATTTCACTCCACTCCATTCCATTCCACACCATTCCTTTCCGTTCCAATCCATTGAATTCCATTCCACTCCATTCCATTCCATTCCTCTCCACTCCATTACTTTCCACTCCTTTCCATTCTACTGCACACATTTCCATTCCACTCCACTCCACTCCATTCCACTCTACTCCACTCAATTACATTCCACTCCACTCCATTCCATTCCATTCCATTCCACTCCACTCCATTCCATTCCATTCCATTCCACTCCACTCCATTCCACTCCACTCCCCTCCATTCCATTCAACTCCACTTCACTCCACTCCATTCTACACCTTTCCATTCCACTCCACTCCAGTCCATTTCATTCCACTGCAGTCCAAACCATGCAACTCCACTCCTTTGCACTCCACTCCACTCCTTTCCATTTCAGTCCATTCCACTCCATTGCGTTCCATTCCTTTCTTTGGACAGGATCTCACTCTGTAACCAATCCTGGTGTGCAGTGGCAAAATCTCAGCTTACATTTGATTTCACCATTCCATTCTATTCGATTCCATTCCACTGCAAACCACTCCACTCCACTCAATTCCAATCCACTCCACACTCATCCATTCCATGCCATTCCATTTTAATCCCTTCCATTCGACTCCTTTCTTTCAACAGGATCTTCCTCTGTCACAAAGGCTGAAAAGCAGTGTCAAAATGGAAGCACACATTTCTTCATTCCATTCCATTCCATTCCATTCCATTCCATTCCATTCTAATCCACTACACTCCACCCAACTCCACACCATTCCATTCCACTCGACTCCATTCCACTCCACTTCACTTCATTCCATTTCATTCCATTCCACTCCACTCCACTCCATTCCATTCCACTCCACTCCTTTCCATTCCACTCCACTCCGTTCAATTCCACTCCACTCCACTCCATTCAATTCCTTTCAACTCCACTGCATTCCATTCCACTCCACTCCACTCCACTGCATTCCCTTCCACTCCACTCCGTTCCATCCCACTACACTCCACTCCATTCCATTCCTTTCCACTCCACTGCATTCCATTGCACTCCACCCCTCTCCATTCGATTCCATTCCAGTCCATTCCACTCCATTCCATTCCACTACACTGCATTCCATTCCACTCCACTCCACTCCTTTCCATAAAGCCCCATTCCATTCCGTTACAATCCACTCCATTCCATTCCCTTCCATTGCATTCCATTCCATTCCCTCCACTCCAGTCCATTCCATTCCATTGCAGTCTATTCCACTCCATTCCATTCCACTCCACTCCATTACATTCCACTTCATTCCACTCCTTTCCATTCCATTCCACTCCACTCCATCCCACTCCACTCCATTCCACTTCAGTCCAATCCACTCCACTCCACTCCATTCCTTTGTACTCCACTCCATTCCTTTGCACTCCACTGCATTTCACTCCACTCCATTGCATTACATTCCACTAAACTCCATTCCATTCCACTCCACTCAATTCCATTCCACTCCACTCCATTCCATTCAACTCCACTCCACTCCATTCCATTCCATACCAATCCATTCCACTCCTTTCCATTCTACTCCACCCCTTCCACTCCACTCCATTCCATTCCATTCCACTCCACTCCACTCGACTCCATTCCAGTCAACTTCATTCCTCTCCATTCCATTAAACTCCATTCTATTCCACTCCACTCAACTCCACTCCACTCCAATCCACTGCACTCCTTTTCAATCCACTTCATTACACTTCACTCCACTCCATTCCAATCCACTCCACTCCGCTCAATTCCATTCCACTCCTCTCCATTCCATTCCATTCCATTCCATTCCACTCCATTCCATTTCATTCCATTCCACTCCTCACCATTTCATTCCACTCCACTAAATTCCTCTCCTTTCCATTCCAATCTGCTCCATTCTATTCCACTCCACTCCATTCCATTCCACTCCACTACACTCCATTCCACTCCACTCCATTCCACTGCACCACAATCCACTCCACTCCATTCCAATCCATTCCTCTCCACTCCATTTCATTCCATTCCACTCCATTCCATTACATTCCTTTCTTTCCACAGGGCCTCAGTCTGTCACAAAGGCTGGAGTGCAGTGGCAATGTCTCAGCCCACATTTGTACTCACCATTCTATTGCAATCCATTCCATCCCCTTCCATTCCATTCTATTTCTCTCCACTCCATTCCCTTCAAGTTCATTCCATTCCATTCCACTCCATTGAATTCCACTCCACTCCATTCCATTCCACTCCACTCCACTCCATTCCATTCCGTGCCACTCCACTCCATTCCATTCCATTCCAGTCTATTCCACTCCATTCCATTCCACTGCACTCCATTCGATTCCATTCCTTTCCACTCCAGTCCAATCCACTCCACTTCACTCCTTTCCATTCCACTCCATGGCATTCCAATCCATTCCACTCTACTCCATTCCATTCCACTCCACTCCACTCCATTCCATGCCATTCCACTCCTCTCCACTCCATTCCATTCCATTCCTGTCCAGTCCATTCCACTCCATTCCATTCCACTGCACTCCATTGGATTCCACTCCATTCCACTCCAGTCCAATCCACTCCACTCCACTTCACTCATTTCCATTCCACTCCATGGCATTCCAATCCATTCCACTCCACTCCATTCCATTCCACTCCACTCCACTCCATTCCATTTCAATCCAATCCATTCCACTGCATTCCCTTCCACTCCACTCCATTCCATTCCACTCCTTTCCACTCCATTCCTTTCCATTCCACTCCAGTCCTCTCTATTCCTTTCCACTCCATTCCATTCCACTCAACTCAACTCCACTCCACTCCACTCCACTCCTCTCCAATCCTTTCCAGTCCACTCCATTCCACTGCACTCTACTCCACACAATTCCATTCGCCTCCAATGCATTCCATTCCATTCCATTCCATTCCACTCCTCTCCATTTCATTCCACTACACTCCATTCCGCTCTATTCCGTTCCAATCCGCTCCATTCCCTTCCACTTCGCTCCATTCCATTCCACTCCACTACACCCCTTTCCATTCCAATACATTCCACTCCACACGTCTTCACTCCAGTCCACTCCACTCCACTTCATTCCACTACACTACACTCCAGTCCACTCCACTCCACTCCATTCCTTTCCATTCCACTGCATTACATTACATTCCTCTCTTTCCACAAGATCTCACTCTGTCAGAATTTCGGAGGTGCAGTGGCACAATCTCAGCCCACATTTCTTTTCCCCATTCCGTTGCATTCCATTCCATCCCATTCCATTACATTCTATTTCACTCCACTCCACTCCATTCCATTCCACTCCTTTCCAGTCCAAATCGACTCCATTCCACTCCACTCCACTCCACTCCATTCCATTGCATTCTATTCCATTCCACACCGTTGCATTCCATTCACCGTTGCACTGTGAAACTCAGGCTGGAGTGCAGTGGTCCAATTTCAGGTCACATTACATGTCAACTTTTCATTGCATTGCATTCTGTTGCATTGCATTCCATTGCATTCCATTCCATTCCATGCCATTACTTTCCATTCCAATCCATTCCATTCAATTCCTCTCCGTTTCACTCCACTCCACTTCACTCCACTACGTTCCATTAAGTTCAATTCTATTCCACTCCAGTCCACTTCTCTCCTCTCCACTGCACTCAACTCCACTCCATTCCACTCCATCCCATTCCATTCCACTCCATTCCACTGCACTCAACTCCACCCCACTCCACTCCAATTCACTCGATTCCATTCCTTCCCATTCCATTCCTCTCTATTCCACTCCACTCCACTTCACTCCACTCCACTCCAGTCCACTCCATTCTATTCCATTCCATTCCTTTCTTTCGAGAGTATCTCACTCTGTCATCAAGACTGTAGTGCAGTGGCACAATCTCAGTTCACACTCCATTCCGTTCCATTCTGTACCGTTCCGTTCCGATCCATTCCGCTTCTCTCTAATCTGCTCCATTAAATTCCAATCCATTCCATCCCATTCCAATCCATTCCGTTCCATTCCACTCGATTCCACTCTCATCCCCTCTAATACATTCCATTCCATTCCATTCTATTTCATTCCCTTCCACTCCTTTCTTTCAAGAAGTCACCCTCTGTCATACAAGCTGTAGAGCAGTGGCACAATCAGCACATGATTCTTCATTCCGTTCCATTATGTTGCATTCTATTCCATTCCATTCCGTACCGTTCCACTCCACTCCACTTCATCCCATTACATCCGATTCCATTCTTCTCTATTCCACTCCTCTCCACTCCACTGTACTCTACTTCCATTCTATCCCCTTCCATTCCACTCCATTCTTCCGCACTCCACTCCAACCCACTCCACTGCACTTCATTCCACTCCATTCCATCCCTCTGCTTTCCACTCCACTCCACTTCACTCCACTCCAGTCCAGTCCACTCCATTCCATTCCATTCCATTCCACAGAATTTCATTCCATTCCTTACATTCGAGAATATCTCACTCTTTAACCCAGTCTGGAGTTCAGTGGCACAGTCTCAGCTCACATTTCGTTATTCCATTCAATTCAATTCCATTCCATTCCTTTTCATTCCATTCCATTGCATTCCATTGCATTGCATTCCATTCCATTCCTTTCCAATCCATTGCATTCCATTGCACTCCTTTCCATTACATTCCACTCCATTCCACTTCATTCCAATCCACTCCACTCCTTTCCACTCCACTCCATTCCTCTCCACTCCACTCCAATGCACTCCACTCGTTTCCACTCCACTCTACTCCATTCCACTCCACTCCACTCCTTTCCACTCCACTCCATTCTATTCCACTCCACTTCATTACATTCCACTACACTCCATTCCATTCTACTCCATTCTGTTAAACTCCATTCCACTCCATTCCATTCCACTCCACTCCATTCCATTTCATTCCACTCCACTCCAACCCATTCCATTGCACTGCATTCCATTCCATTTCATTCTTCTCCATTCCATTCCCCTCCACTCCACTCCATTCCATTCCAGTCCATTTCATTCCATTCCATTCCACTCCACTCCATTCCATTCCTTTCCACTCCACTCCATTCCATTCCACTCCACTCCACTCCATTCCATTCCATTCCATTCCACTCCACTCCATTCCATTCCACTCCTCTCTACTCCATTCAATTCCATTCCAGTCCATTCCACTCCATTCCATTCCACTGCACTCCATTTGGTTCCACTCCATTCCACTCTGGTCCAATCCACTCCACTCCACTTCACTCCATTCCATTCCTCTCCACGGCATTCAAATCCACTCAACTCCATTCCATTCCACTCCACTCCATTCCATTCCATTCCATTCCATTCCATTCCATTCCACTCCACTATATTCCATTCCATTCCATTCCACTCCACTCCATTCCATTTCAATCCAATCCATTCCACTCCATTCCCTTCCACTACACTCCATTTCATTCTGCTTCTTTCCACTGCATTCCATTCCATTCCACTCCACTCCACTACATTCCATTCCACTCCATTCCATTCCACTCCACTCCACTCCCCTCCAATGCTTTCCAGTCCACTGCATTCCACTGCACTCCACTACACGACACTCCACTCCACTCAATTCCATTCCCCTCAACTGCATTCCATTCTGTTCCATTCCATTTCACTTCTCTCCATTTCATTCCACTCTACTCCACTCCATTCCATTCCATTCCACTACTTTCCATTCCAATACATTCCACTCCACTCCACTCCACTCCGTTCCACTGCACTCCACTCCATTCCACTCCACTCCATTCCGTTCCATTCCACTCCATTCCATTCCATTCCTTTCTTTCCACAGGATCTCACTCTGTCACAAATTTTGGAGTTCAGTGGCACAATCCCAGCCCAAATTTCTTTTCCCCATTCCATTGCATTCCGTTCCATCTCATTCCATTCCATTCTATTTCACTCCCCTCCACTCCACTCCATTCTATTCCACTCCATTCCAATCGATTCGACTCCATTCCACTCCACTCCTCTCCACTCCACTCCACTCCACTCCATTCCATTCCATTCTACTCCATTTCACTCCATTACATTCCATTTCTTTCTTTCGATAGGTTATCACTATGAAACTCAGGCTGGAGTGTAGTGGCCCAATTTCAGTCACATTACATGTCAACTTTTCATTGCATTGCATTCTGTTTCATTGCATTCCATTGCATTCTCTTCCATTGCATTCCATTGCATTCCATTCCATTCCATTCCATGCCATTCCTTTCTATTCCAGTCCATTCCATTCCATTCCACTCCATTCAACTCTACTCCGCTCCACTACATTCCATTAAATCCGATTCTCTTCCACTCCATTCCACTCCTTTCCACTCCACTGCACTCAACTCCACTCCATTCCACTCCATCCCATTCCATTCCACTCCATTCCACTGCACTTGACTCCACCCCACTCCACTCCACTTCATTCAATTCCATTCCTTACCATTGCATTCCTCTCTATTCCACTCCACTCCACTTCACTCCACTCCACTCCACTCCACTCCAGTCCACTTCATTCTATTCCATTCCTTTCCACTTCATTCCATTCCATGCCTTTCTTTCGAGAGTATCTCACCCTGCCACCAAGCCTGTAGTGCAGTGGCACAATCTCAGCTCACATTCCATTCCATTCTATTCTGTTCCATTCCAGTCCATTCCATTCTGCTTCTCTCTAGTCTGCTCCATTCCATTCCAATCCGTTCCATCCCATTCCATTCCATCCCATCCCATTCCATCCCATCCCATCCCATTCCATTCCATTCCATTCCATTCCAATTGATTCCACTCTGTTCCCCTCTAATACATTCCATTCCATTCCATTCCCATCCACTCCTTTCTTTCAACAGGTCACCCAGTGTCATACAAGCTGTAGCACAGTGGCACAATCTCAGCACATATTTCTCCATTCCGTTTCGTTATGTTGCATTCTATTCCATTCCGTTCCATTATGTTCCACTGCACTGCACTGCACTAAATTCCGTTACATCCGATTCCATTCTCCTCCATTCCACTCCTCTCCACTCCACTGCACTCTACTCCACTCCGTTCCACTCCAACCCCTTCCATTCCACTCCATTCTTCCTCACTCCACTCTACCCCACTCCACTCCACTTCATTCCACTCCATTCCATCCGATTCCATTCCTCTCCTTTCCACTCCACCCCACTTCACTCCACTCCACTCCAGTCCACTCCATTCCATTCCATTCCATTCCACTCTGCTGAATTTCATTCCATTCCTTAAATTCGGGAACATCTCACTCTGAAATCAAGCCTGGAGTTCAGTTTCACAATCTCAGCTCACATTTCGTTATTCCATTCAATTCCATTACATTCCATTCCTTTTCATTCCATTCCATTGCATTCCATTGCATTCCATTCCATTCCATTCCATTCCATTCCATTGCATTCCATTCCATTCCATTCCACTCCATACCATTCCATTCCATTCCATTCCATTCCAATCCATTGCATTCCATTCCACTCCTTTCCATTAATTTCCACTCCACTCCACTCCATTCCAATCCACTCCACTCCTATCTACTCCACTCCATTCCTCTTCACTCCACTGCAATCCACTCTACTCCATTCCACTCCACTCTACTCCATTCCACTCCACTCCACTCATTTCCACTCCACTACATTCCATTCCACTACACTCCATTCCATTCCATTCCACTCCACACCATTCCTTTCCACTCCACTCTATTCAATTCCATTCTATTCTATTCCATTCCATTCCATTCCACTCAATCCCACTCCGCTCCGCACCAATCCATTCCATTCCATTCCTTTGCATTCCATTCCACTCGTTTCTTTCCCCAGTATCTCCCTCTGTCACAGGGCTGTAGCGCGGTGGCACAATAGCAAAACACATTTCTCCATTCCATTCCATTCCATTCTGTTCTTTTCTATTCTGTTCCATTCCACTCCATTCCACTCCACTCTACTCCACTGCACTATATTCCATTACATTCTATTCCTTTCCACTACATTCCACTCACCTCCACTCCACTGTACTCCACTCCACTCCATTCCATTCCACTCCACTCCATTCCATTCCACTCCATTCCATTCCATTCCATGCCATTCCACTCCTCTCCATTCCATTTCACTCCATTCCATTCCATTCTATTCCATCCCATTATACTCATCTCCATTCCATTCCACTCCACTCCAATCCATTCTACTCCACTCCATTCCATTCCACTCCACTCCATTCCTTTCCCCTCCACTCCATTCCACTCCATTCCACGCCACACCACTCCAATCCACTCCACTCCTTCCCATTCCACTCAAGTCCACTCCATTCCACTCCATTCCATTCCGTTCCACTCCACTCCATTCCATTCCACTCCAATCCTCTCCATTCGACTCCACTCCAATCCCTTCCACTCCACTCCATTCCACTCCACTCCATTCCATTGCACTCAACTCCACTCCATTCCGCTCCACTCCATTTGATTCTACTCCATTCCATTGCATTCCACTCCATTCCAGTTCATTACTTTCTTTCCACAGGATCCCACTGTGTCACAAATGCTTGAGTGCAGTGATACAGTCTCAGCTCACATTTCTTTTCACCATTCCATTGCATTCCATTCAATCCCATTCCATTCCATTCCATTCTATTTCACTCCACTACACTCCACTCCATTCCATTCCACTCCATCCCATTCCATTCGACTCCATTCTACTTTATTCCAATTCACTCCAATCCTATCCACTCCAATTCATTCCATTCCATTCCTATCCATTCCACTCCATTCCATTCCCCTCTATTGCAATCCATTCCACTCCATTCCATTCCACACTATTCCACTCCTTTCCATTCCATTCCACTCTATTCCACTCCGTTCCATTCCATTCCACTGAACTCTACTCCAATCCACTCCACTCCACTCCATTCCATTGCACTGCATTCCATTCTTCTCAACCCCACTCAGCTTCACTCCATTCCACTCCACTCCATTCCATTCCACTAGATTCCATTCCATTCCTTTCCACACCAGTCCATTCCACTGAACTCCATTCCAATCCATTTCACTGCACTCCACTCCACTCCATTCCAGTCCACTCCACTCCTTTCTATTCCATCTGATTCCATTCCATTTCACTCCACTCTTTTCCACTCCACTCCACTCAATTCTACTCCACTCCACTCCACTCCTCTCCACTTCATTCCATTCCATTGCACTCAACTCCACTCCATTCCACTCTACTTCATTCGATTCTACTCCATTTCATTGCATTCTTCTCTGTTGCTGTTCATTACTTTCTTTCCACAGGATCTCACTCTGTCACAAATGCTGGAATGCAATGAAACAGTCTCAGCTCTCATTTCTTTTCACCATTCCATTGCATTCCATTCCATCCCATTCTATTCCATTCTATTGCACTCCACCACACTACACTCCATTCCATTCCACTCCATCCCATTCCATTCGACTCTATTACAGTTCACTCCAATTCCCTCCACTCCAATCCACCCCAATTCATTCCATTCTATTCCTATCCATTTCACTACATTCCATTCCACTGTACTGCATTCCATTCCACTTCATTCCATTCCTCTCTATTCCACTCAGTTCCATTCCATTCCACTCTGTTACATTCCATTCCACTGCACTCCACGTCAATCCACTCCACTCCACTTCATTCCACTCCATTCCATTGCACTCCATTCCATTCCACTCCACCCCATTCAACTCCACTCCATTCCACTGCACTCCATTCCATTCCACTAGACTCCATTCCATTCCTTTCCACTCCACTCCATTCCATTGAACTCCATTCCAATCCATTTCAGTCTTCTCCACTCCATTCCAGTCCACTCCACTCCTTTCCATTCCATCTCATTCCATTCCATTTCACTCCACTCATTTCCACTCCACGCCAATCAATTCCACTCCACTCCACTCCACCCCACTCCATTCCCCTCCACTCCACTCCATTCCACTCCACCCCACTACCCTTCACTCCATTACATTCCATTCCACTCCACTTCATTCTTTTCCACTCCAGTCAATTCCATTCCACTCCACTCCACTCCATTCCACTCCATTCCATTCCACTCCACTCCTGTCCATTCCATTCCACTCCACTCCATTCTATTCCACTCCACTCTTTTCCACTCCACTCCACCCCACTCCATTTCAATCCATTCCACTACATTCCATTCCATTCCGTACTTTTTACAGGATCTCCCTCTTTCACCCAGGATTGTGTGAAGTGGTAGAATCTCAGGTCACATTTCTTTTCACCATTCCATTCTATTCCATTCCTTTCTATTCCATTCCATTCCATTCCATTTTATTCCACTGCACTCCACTCCACTCCACTCCACTCCTATCCATTTTTTGCCATGCTTTTCCAATCCCTTCTATTCCACTCCTTTCTTTCAACAGGATCTCCATCTGTCACACAAGCTGCAGCACAGTGGAGAAGTCTAAGCACACATTTCTTCATTCCATTCCATTCAATTCCATTTCACTCCACTCCACTCCACTCCAATCCATTCCACTCAACTCCACTCCACTCTATTCCATTCCACTCCACTCCTTTCCACTCCACTCCACTTCATTTCTTTCTGCTTCATTCCATTCCAGTTCACTCCACTCCACTGCATTCCATTCCACTCCATTCCATTCCAATCAATTCCACACCACACCATTCCATTCCTTTTCATTCCACTCCATTCCCTTCCACTCCACTCCATTCCATTCTACTCCAGTTCATTTCACTCCATTCCATTCCACTCCACTCCATTCCATTCCTCTTCATTCTACTACATTGCATTCCACTCCACTCCAATCCATTCCACTCCACTCCATTCCAATGAACTCCATTCCACTGCACTCATCTATATTCCGTTCCATTCCACTCCACTCCATTCCACTAAAATCCACTCCATTCCATTCTGCTCCATTCCATACCATTCTACTCCACACCACTACATTCCATTCCTTTCCACTCCACTGCACTCCACTCCACTCCTCTCCAACCCATTCCTTTCTATTCCAGCCCAATCCATTCCTTTCCACTCTACTCCATTCCCTTCCAGTCCACTCCTATCCATTCCATGTCATACCATTCCATTTCACTCCTCTCCACTCCACTCCACTACACTCCATTCCATTCCACTCCACTCGATTCCACTCCACTTCTCTCTACTCCACTCCACTCCTCTCCACTCCACTCCATTCCATTCCACTCCACTCTAGTGCATTCCATTCCACTCCACTCTATTCCATTCCATTCCTCTCCATTCCACTCGACTGCACTCCATTCCATTTCACCCCACTCCACTCCATTTCCTTCCACTCCACTCCACTCCATTCAATTCTGCTCTCTTCCGTTACATTCCATTCCACACCACTCCATTCCATTCCTTTCCTCTCCAATCCATTTCATTGAAGTTCACTCCATTCCATTCCACTCCAGTATATTCCATTCCATTCTATTCCAGTCCATTGCACTACACTCCATCCCACTCCACTCCATTCCATTCCAATCCATTCCACTCCATTACATTCCACTCCATTCCATTCCACTCCAATCCATTCCATTCCACTCCACTCCATAGATCTCCACTCCATTCCATTTCACTCCATTCCATTTAACTCCACTCCCCTCCATTACACTCCACTCCATTCCATTCCATTCCAACCCATTCCAATCCACTCCACTCCCGTTCATACCTCTCCACACCATTTCATTCCACTCCAACCCATTCCATTCTACTCCACTACAGTCCATTCCACTCCACTCCATTCCATTCCACTCTTTTCCATTCCTTTCCAATCCGTTCGATTCCACTACACTCCATTCCATTCCACTCCATTCCATTCCACTCCACTCCTTTCCACTGCACTGCATTCCATTCCACTCAACTCCTTTCCACTCCACTATACTCCAAAACACTCCATCCCACTCCACTCTATTCCATTCCACTCCATTCCATTCTATTCCACTCTATTCCATTCCATTCCACTCCCTCCACTGCATTTCACTCCACTCCACTGCGTTCCACTTCACTCCATTCCATTCCACTCCATTGCATTCCACTCCACCCCATTCCATTCCACTCCACTCCACTCCACTCCATTTCACTCCAATCCCCTCCGTTCAACTCCACTCAATTGTATTCCACTCCATTCCATTCCACTCCACTCCATTGCATTCCAATCCACTGCATTCCTTTCCATTCCACTCCACTCCGTTCCACTCTCCTCAATTCCACTCCACTCACTTCATTCCACTCTACTCCACTCCACTTCTTTCCATTCCATTCCAATCCATTCCTTTCCATTCCTTTTTTGCACAACATCTCACTCTGTAACAATGGCTGGAGTGCAGTGTCACAATCTCAGCTCACAGTTCTTTTCACCATTCCATTGCATTCCATGACATACCATTCCATTCCATTCTATTTCACTCCACTTCACTCCACTCCACTCCATTCCATTCCACCGCATTGCATTCCATTTGACTCCATTCCACTCCATCCCACTCCACTCAACTCCACTCAACTCCACTCCACTCCAATGCAATCCATTCCATTCCATTCCATTTCACTCCATTGCGTTCCATTCCTTTCTTTCAACAGGATATCAGTGTGTCACCCAGGCTGGAGTTTAGTGGCACAATTTCAGCTAACATTGGATGTCAACTTTCCATTGCATTGCATTGTATTCTATTGCCAGCGATTGCATTTCATTCCAATAAATTACATTTCATTTCATTCCATTCCACTCTTTTCTATTCCATTATATTTCATTCCATTCCATTCCATTGAAACCCATTCCGTTCCACTCTACTCCCCTCCACTGCACTATATTCCATTACATCCGATTCCACTCCACTCCATTCCACTCCTCCAGACTCCACCGCACTCCACTCCTCTCCATTCAACTCCAACCCATTCTATTACGCTCCATTACATGGCACTCCACTGCACCCCACTCCACTTCACTTCATTCCAATCCGTTCCATCCCATTCCATTCCTCTCCACTCCACTCTACTCTACTTCACTCCAGTCCACTCAACACCAGTCCACTCCATTCTATTCCATTCCATTCCACTACATTCCATTCCACTCCTTTCCTTGGAAAGTATCTCCCTCTCTAACACAGCCTGGAGCGCAGTGGCACAATCTTAGCTCACATTCCATTCCACTCCGTTCCATTCTGCTTCACTCCAATCCCCTCCAATCCTCTCCATTCCATTCCTTTCCATTCCATTCCATTCCATTCCATTCCACTCCTTTCCATTCCATTCCATTCCATTCCATTCCACTGAATTTCACTTCACTCCACACCAATGCATTCCATTCCAATCCTCTCTTTTCTTTCGACAGGATCTCCTTCTATCACACAGCTTATAGTGCAGTGGCACAACCTGCACACACATTTTGCCATTCCATTCCATTCCGTTCCATTCTGTTCCATTCTGTTCGATTCCGTTCCATTCCGTTGTGCTCCATAACAGTCCACTAAAATGCATTCCATTACATCTGATTCCACTCCACTCCATTCCATTCCTCTAGACTCCACTGAACTCCACTGCACTCAATACAGCTCCATACCATTCCATTCTGCTCCATTCCACTGCACTCCACCCCACCCCACTCTACTCCACTTCATTCCCTTCCATTGCATTCCATTCCATTCCTCTCCATTCCACTCCATTCCACTTCACTCCACTCCACTCCACTGCAGTCCACTCCATTCCATTCCATTCCATTCTACTGCATTCCATTCCATTCTTTTCTTTCGAGAGTGTCTCACTCTTTCACCCAGCCTGGAGTACAGTGGCACAATCTCAGCTCATATTTCATTATTCCACTCCATTCCCCTCAATTCCACTTCATTTAGCTCCACTCCACTCCACTCCATTCCACTCTATATATTTCCATTCCATTCCACTCTATATATTTCCATTCCATTCCATTCCTCTGAATTCCACTCCGCTCCACTCCATTCCACTCCACTCCATTCCATTCCACTCCACATCTTTCCATTCCACTCCACTCCATTCCATTCCATTCCACGCAACTGAATTCCAATCCACTCCACTCCACTCCACTGCACTCCACTCCATTCCACTACTCTCCACTCCATTCTGCTCCACTCCACTCCATTCCACTCCACTCCACTCCATTCTGCTCCACTCAAATTCATTCCTCTCCACTCTATTCCATTTCACTCCACTCCATTCCATTCCACTCCACTCCATTCCATTCCTTTCCACTCCATTCCATTCCACTCCACCCGATTGCATTCCATTCCACTCCATTCCATTCCACTACACTCCATTCCATTCCACTCCATTCCATTCCACTGCACTCCATTCCATTTCATTCCACTCTATTCCACTCCACTAAATTCTACTCGACCCCACCCTCTCCATTCCACTCCACTCCATTCAATTCCACAACACCCATTCCATTCCACTCCACTCCATTCCATTCCACTCCACTTCACTCCACTCCAATCCCTTCCATTGCACTCCACAACATTCCATTCTGTTCCACTCCATTCCATTGCCCACCATTCCACTCCTTTCCTATCCACTCCACTCTACTTCATTCCATTCCATTCCATTCCAGTCCACTACAATCCACTCCACTCCGCTCCAATCAATTCCACTCCCTCTACTCCACTCCATTCCTGTACACGCCACTCCTTTCCATTCAACCCGTTCCATTCCATTCCACTCCACTCCATTCCTTTGCAATCCACTGCATTCCATTACACTCCACTCAATTCCATTGTAATCCACTCCACTAGACTCCATTCCATCCTACCCTTTCCACTCCACTCCAGTCCATTCCATTGCACTCCAGTCTATTCTTTTCAACTCCACTCCTTTGCACTCCACTCTACTCCACTCCCCTCCATTTCAATCCGTTTGACTCCATTCCATTCCATTCCTTTCTCTGACAGGATCACACTCTGATACCCCTCCTGGTGTGCAGTGGCACAATCTCAGCTCACGTTTCATTTCAACATTCCATTCCACTTCACTCCACTCCATTCCACTCAATTCCACTCCACTCCTCTCCAATCCATTGCATGCTATTCCATTCCAAACCCTTCCATTCAACACCTTTCTTTCAACAGAATCTCCCTCTGTCACACAGGCTCAAGAGAAGTGTCACAATCTCAGCACACACTTCTTCATTCCATTCCATTCCATTCTGTTCCACTCCACTCCACTCCACTCCACACCACACCACTAAATTCCATTTCACTCCACTCCAATCCATTCCATACCGCTCCATTCCATTCCACTCCTTTCCACTCCATTCCATTCCATTCCACTAAACTCCATTCCATTGCCCACCTCTCCACTCCATTCCATTCCACTCCAGTCCATTGAATTCCACTCCATTGCACTGAATTCCACTCCACCGCACTCCACTCCATTCCATTCCACTCTACTGCAATTCATTCCATTCCATTCCACTCCACTCCATTCCATTCCACTTTATTCCATTCCATTCCACTCCATTGCATTCCACTCCACACTATTCCATTCCATATCACTCCATTCCATTCTACTCCACTCCATTCCATTCCACTCCACTCAATTACATTCCACTCCACTCCACTCCATTCCACTGCACTCCATTCCACTGCACTCCATTCCGTTCCTCTCCACTCCATTCCATTCCATTCCACTAAATTCCTTTCCAATCCATTCCACTCCATTCCACTCCACTCCACTCCACACCATTCCCTTCCATTCTATTCCATTCCACTGCACTCCACTACAATCAATTCCACTCCCTCAACTCCACTCCATTCCAGTCCACTCCAGTCCTTTCCATTCCATCCCATTCCATTCAATTACACTGCACTCCATTCCATTCCACTCCACTCCATTCCATTGCACTCCACTAAACTCAACTGCATTCCAATCCTCTCTGTTCCACTCCACTGCAGTCCATTCCATTCCAATCCCCTCTATTCCATTCAACTCCACTCCTTTGCACTCCACTCCACTCCAATTCATTTCATTCCATTCCACTCCCTTCTATTGCATTCCTTTCTTTTGAAAGGATCTCACTCTGTCACCCATCCTGGTGTGCATTGTCACAATCTCAGCTCACTTTTCATTTCACCATTCCATTCCATTCCATTCCATTGCACTCCACTCCAATCCACTCAATTCCATTACACTCCATTCCTTTCCATTCCATTCTTTCCACAGGATCTCACTCTATCACAAAGGCCATACTGCAGTGGCACAAACTCAGCCCACATTTCTTTTCACCATTCTATTGCAACCATTCCATCCCATTCCATTCCATTCTATTTCACTCCACTCCACTCCACTCCACTGCATTACATTCCACTCCATCGCAATCAATTCGACTCCATTCCACTCCACTCCACTCCACTGCATTCCATTCGATTCCATTTCATTCCATTGCATTCCATTCCTTTATTTAAACAAGTTATCACTGTGAGACCTGGGCTGCAGTAGAGTGGCCCAATTTCAGCTCAAATTACATGACAAAGTTTAATTGCATTCTATCTGTTCCATTGCATTCCATTGCATTCCATTCCATTGTATTCCATTCCATTCCAATCCACTACGTTCCACTCCACTCCACTCCACTCTACTCCATTACATCCAATTCTGTTCCACTCCACTCCAACCCACTCCACTCCACTTCATTCGATTGCATTCCATCCCATTGCATTCCTCTCCATTCCACTCCATTTCACTCCCTTCCACTACACTCCACTCCATTATATTCCATTCCATTCCGCATAACATTCCATTGCATGCCATTCCATTCCACGTTACATTCCATTCCATTTCAGATACCATTCCACACTCCATTCCACGTTATATTCCACGTTCCATTCCAAGTTCCACTCCACGTTCCATTCCACGTTCCATTCCACATTCCATTCCACATTCCGTTCCGTTCCATTTCACATTCCATAACTTTCCATTCCATTTCATTCAACATTCCATTCCATTCCATTCCACATTCCTTGGCCTTCCATTCCACATTCCACTGCATTCCATTACACATTCCATTCCATTCCATTCCATTCCATTCCATTCCACATTCCATTCCATTCCATTCCACAATCCATTCCTTTCCATTCCACATTCCATTCCATATTCCTTTCCACATTCCATTCCGTTCCATTCCATTCCACCTTTCATTCCACATTCCAATCCACATTCCATTCCATTACATTCCACATTCCATTCCAAGTTCCATTCCTTTCCGTTCCACTTTCCATTCCACGTTCCCTTCCATTCCATTCCACTTTCCGTAACACGTTCCATTCCACATTGCATTCCACATTCCATTCCACGTTCCATTCCATTCCATTCCACACTCCATCCCACATTCCAATCCATACCATTCCACATTCCATTCCATTCCATTCCACATTCCATTCTACTTTCCATTCCATTGTATTCCACATTCCGTTGCATTCAATTCCACATTCCGTTGCATTCCATTCCACATTCCATTCCATTCCACTCCATTCCATTCCACATTCCATTCCATTCCATTCCACAATCCATTACTTACCATTCCACAATCCATTCCAAATTCCATTCCACATTCCATTCCACATTCCATTTAATTCCATTACATTCCATTCCACACTACATTTCACATTCCAATCCACATTCCATCCCATTCCATTCCACATTCCATTCCAAATTCCAGTCCTTTCCATTCCACTTTCCATTCCACGCTCCATTCCATTCCATTCCACGTTCCATTCCACATTCCATTCCACATTGCATTCTGCATTCCATTCCACGTTCCATTCCATTCCATTCCACACTCCATCCCACATTCCAATCCATTCCATTCCACATTAAATTTCTCGTTCCATTACACATTCCATTCCATTCCATTGCCCATTCCATTCCACGTTCCATTCCACATTCCATTCAATTGTATTCCACATTCTATTACACATTCCATTCCACATTGCATTCCATTGCATTTCACATTCATTTCCACATTCCATTACGTTCCATTCCCCGTTCCATTCCACGTTCCATTCCACATTCCATTCCACATTCCAACTCATTCCATTCCAGGTTAAATCCCACGTTCCATTCCACATTCAATTAAACATTCCATTCCAAGTTCCATTCCATTCCATTCCACGTTCCATTCCAGATTCCATTTCACATTCCATTCCACATTCCATTTCACATTCCATACCACGTTCCATTCCACGTTCAATTCCATGTTACATTCCACGTTCCATTCCATTCATTTCCACGTTTAAATCCACATTCAATTCCTTTCCATTCTATTCCATGGCAATCCATTCCACATTCCATTCCATTGCATTCCATTCCATTCAACTTCACCTTCGATTCCATTCCACATTCCATTCTCTTCCATCGCACTTTCCATACCATTCCATTACATTCCACATTCCATTCCTACCCATTACACATTCCATTCCTTTCCATTCCACGTTCACTTCCATTCCATTCCACATTCCATTCCATTGCATTCCGCATTCAATTCTTATCCATTACACATTCCATTCCTTTCCATTCCACCTTCCATTCCATTCCATTCCACGTTCCATTCCATGTTCCATTCCATTCCATTCCACATTCCATTCCATTTTCCATTCCATGTTCCATTCAACGATCCAATTCACGTTCCATTCCATTCCATTCCACGTTCCATTCCATTCCACTCCAAATTCCATTTCATTCCATTCCACATTCCATTCTACATTCCACTCCATTCCTTTCCTCGTTCCATTCTACATTCCATTCCACATTCCATTCCATTCCATTCCACATTCCATTCCACAATCCATTTCATTCCATTCCACATACCATTCTGTTCCACATTCCGTTCCATTCCATTCCACATTCCATTCCATTCCATCCCATTCCATTCCACATTCCATACACTTCCCATCCAATCCACATTCCATTACTTTCCATTCCACCTTCCATTCCATTCCATTCCAAATTGCATTCCATTCCACCTTCCATTCCATTCCATTCCACTCCACATTCCATACAAATCCCTTCCAATCCACATTCCATTCCTTTCCATTCCACATTCCATTGAATTTCATTCCACATTCCATTCCACTTCATTCCACATCCAGTCCCATCCATTACAGATTCCATTCCATTCCCTTCCACATTCCATTCCACGTTCCAATCCAAGCTCCATTCCATTCCATTCCATATTCCATTCCAGAATTCATTCCATTCCGATCCACATTCCATACCACTCCATTCAATTCCGTTCCGTATTCCTTTCCATTCTATTCCAGATTGTATTCCACATTCCATTACATTCGATGCCACATTTCTTTCCATTCCATTCCACATTCCATTCCATTCCAATCCACATTCTATTCCACTTCATTCCACGTTCAATTTCATTCCACATTCCATTCCATTCCATTCCACATTCCATTCCACATTACCTTCCTTTCCATTCCACATTCCATTCCATTCCATTCCATACAATTCCACATTCCATTCCACTTTACATTCCATTCCATTACACATTCCATTCCAGGTTCCATTCCGCATTCCATTCCACGTTCCATTCAACCTTCCATTTGACGTTCCTTTCAATTCCATTCCATTCCACGTTCCACTCCTTTGCATTACACGTTCCATTTCATTCCATTCCACATTCCATTCCACATTCCACTTCACATTCCATTCCACATAGAATTTCGCATTCCATTCCATTCCATTCCATTCCACATTCCATTGCATTCCAATCCATATTCCATTCCATTCCATTCCATTCCACATTCCATTACATTCCATTCTACGTTCCATTCCATTCCACATTCCATACCATTCCATTCCATTCCACATTCCATACCATTCCATTACATTCCACGTTACATTCCACATTCCTTTCCCATCCATTCCACATTCCATTCCATTCCATTAGTTTCCATTCCACGTTCCATTCCAAGTTCCATTCCACGTTCCATTCCATGTTCCAGTCTTTTCCATTCCACATTCCATTCCACATTCCATTCCACATTACAATCCGTTCAATTCCACATTGCATTGCACATTCCATTACACATTCCTTTCCATTCCATTCCACATTCCATTCCATATTCCATTCCACATTCCATTCCATTGCATTACACAGTCCATTCCACATTCCTTTCCCATCCATTCCACATTCCATTCCATTCCGTTAGTTTCCATTCCACGTTCCATTCCAAGTTCCATTCCACGTTCCATTCCATGTTCCATTCCTTTGAATTACACATTCCATTCCACATTCCATTCCACGTTACAATCCGTTCCATTCCACATTGCATTCCACATTCCATTCCACATTCCTTTCCATTCCATTCCACATTCCATTCCATTGCATTACACATTACATTCTACATTCCATTCCATTGCATTCCACATTCCATTCCGCCTTCAGTTCCATTCTATTCCTCATTCCATTCCATTCCATTCCACGTTCCATTCCAATTCATTGCATTCCACATATCATTCCATTCCATTCCGCATTCCATTCAATTCCATTCCTTTCCAAGTTCCGTTCCATTCCATTCTACATTCCATTACATTCTATTCCATTCCTTTCCACATACCACAGCATTTCAACCCATTCCACATTTCATTACTTTCCATTCCACATTCCATTCCATTCCCCTTTCCATTCCATTGCATTCCACATTCCATTCCACATCCCATTCCATTCCATTCTACTTTCCATTAGAGTTTCCATTCCCCGTTCCATTCCACGTTCCATTCTACATTCCTTTCCACATTCTATTACCTATTTCATTCCATTCCATTTCACATTCCATACCATTCCATTACATTCTATTCCACATTCCATTCCATTACATTCCACATTCCATTCCAAATTCCATTCCATTCTATTTCACATTCCCTTCCATTCCATTCCATTTCATTCCACATTGCATTCTATTCTATTCCATGTTCCATTCCACGTGCCATTCCACATTCAATTCTACATTGCATTCCACATTCCATTACACGTTCCGTTCCATTCCATTCCACATTCCATTCTATTCCATTCCACGTTGCATTCCACTTTCAATTCCAAATTATATTCACCATTCCATTCCACGTTCCATTCCATTACATTCAACGTTTCATTCCAATTTCCATTCCATTGCATTTCACATTCCATTCCACATTCCATTCTATATTCCATTCCACTTTCCATTCCAAATTCCATTCCACATACTATTCCCTGTTCCATTCCACGTTCCATTCCATTCCATTCCACCTTCCATTCCAAATTCCATTCCACGTTCCATTAATTTCCATTCCACATTCCATTCCACAATCCATTCCATTCCATTCCACTTTCCATTCAATTCCATACCACAATTCATTCCACATTCCAGTCCATTCCATACCACATTCCATTCCATTAAACATTCCATTGCACATTCCATTCCTTTCCATTCCACATTTCATTACAAATTCCATTCCACATTCCATTCCACATTCCATTCCATTACATTCCACATTCCATTCCACATTCCATTCCACATACCATTCCATTCCATTCCACATTTTGCTCCACTTTCCATTCCACATTCCATTCCACGTTCCATTCCATTCCTTTTCACGTTTGATTCCACGTTCCGTTTCACATTCCATTCCACATTCCATTATGTCAAATTCCACATTCCATTCCACCTTCCATTCCACATTACATTCCATTCTGTTCCTCTTTCCATTCCACAGTCCATTCTACTCCATTCCACATTCCATTCCACATTCCATTTCATTCCATTCCACATTCCTTCCACTTTACATTCCATGTCCCATTCCACGTTCCATTCCACGTTCCATTCCATTGCATTCCATGTTCCATTCCATTCCATTCCACGTTCCTTTTCATTCCGTTTCACAATCCATTCCACATTCGATTTCACATTCCATTCCACATTCCATTTCATATTCTTTCCATTCCATTGCATTCCACTCCACATTCCATTGCATTCCAATCCACATTCCACTCAATTCCATTCCACATTCCATTCCATATTCCATTCCTTCCATTCCACATTCCATACGATTCCATTCCATTCCAAATTCCATACCATTCCATTCCATTCCACATTCCATTATTTCCCCTCCGCATTACAATCCATTCCATTCCACATTCCATTGCATTCCATTCCATTCCACATTTCATTCCACTTTGCATTACCTTCCATTCCACATTCCATTCCTTTCCATTAGATTCCATTCCACGTTCCATTCCACTTTCATTCCACGTTCTTTCCACGTTCCATTCCAGGTTGCATTGCATTCCATTACACATTCCATTCCACATTCCATTCCACGTTACATTCCATTCCATTCCACATTGCATTCCACACTCCATTCCATATTCCATTCCATTCCATTACACTTTCCATTCAATATTTAATTACACGTTCCATTCCACTGCATTCCACATTTCATTCCACATTCCATTCCATTGCATTTCACATTCCATTCCATATTCCATGCCTTTCTATTCCACATTCCATTCCATTCCATTCCACGTCCCATTCTATTCTATTGCATTCCACATTCCATTCCTTTCCATTGCCTTCCACATTTCATACCATTCCGTTCTGCATTCCTTTCCATTCCTTTCCATTCAGCATTAAATTCCATCACCTTCCTTTCCATATTCCATTTCATTCTATTCCACCTTCCATTCCATTCTATTCCAAGTTCCATTCCATTCCATTCCACATTCCATTCCATTACATTTCATTCCTTTCCAAATTCCATAGCACTCCATTACATTCCAGATTTCATTACTTTCCGTTCAGCTTTCCATTCCATTCCATTCCCCATTCCATTCCATTGCATTCCACATTCCATTCCACATTCCATTCCATTCCATTCAACACTCCATTCCACGTTCAATTCCAAGTTCCATTCCACGTTCAATTGTACGTTCCATTCCACATTCCATTACATATTCCATTCCATTCCTTTTCACATTCCATACCATTCCATTACATTCTACTCCACATTCTATTCCATTCCATTGCACATTCCATTCCAAATTCCATTCCATTCCTTTCCACATTCCATTCCACATTCCAATACGTTCTATTCCACGTTCAATTCCATTCCCTTCCACGGGACATTCCACGTTCCATTCCGCATTCCATTCCACATTCCATTCCACGTTTCATTCCATTCCATTGCACTTTCCATTCTATTCCATTCCTCGTTGCATTCCACTTTCCATTCCACATTCCTTTCCACATTCCATTCCACATTCCATTCCATTACATTCCACGTTTTATTCCACGGTCCATTCCACTGCATTCCACTTTCCATTCAACACTCCATTCTACATTACATTCCACCATGTATTCCACATTCCATTCCACATTCCATTCCACTCTCCATTCCATGTTCCGTTCCATTGATTCCACGTTCCATTCCACATTCCATTCCAAATTCCATTGCATTACATTCCACATTCCCTTCCACATTCCGTTCCATTCCATGCCACATTCCATTCCATATTTCATTCCATTCCATACCACATTCCATTCCATTCCTTTCCACATTCCATTCCACATTACACTCCACATTTCATTCCTTTCCATTCCACATTCCATTTCAAATTCCATTCCACATTCCTTTCCACATTCCATTCTTTTCTATTCCACATTCTGTTCCACATTCCTTTGCACATTCCATTCCATTCCATTCCACATGCCAATACACATTCCCTTGAACATTCCATTCCATTCCATTCCACATTCCATTTCACAATCCATTCCATTCCATTCCACATACCTTTCCATTCCATTCCACATTCCATTCCATATTCCTTTCCATCCCATTCCACATTCCATTCCACGTTTCATTCCACATTCCATAAAATTCCTTTGAAATACTTTCCACGTTCCATTCCACACGGCTTTCCAAGTTGTATTTCACATTCGAGTCCATTCCTTTCCACGCTCCATTGCACATTCCATTCCATTCCATTCCACGTTCCATTCCACAATCCATTCCATTCCATTCCACATTCCTTTCCATTCCACTGCACATTTCATTCCTTTCCATTCCACATTACATTCCACATTCCATTCCATATTCCATTCCACTTTCCTTTTCACATTCCATTCCATTCCATTCCACTTTCCATTCCACGTTTCATTCCACATTCCATTCCCCATTCCATTCCCCATTCCATTCCATTCCATTCCACATTCCATTCCATTCCACATTACATTTCTCGTTCCATTCCACATTCCATTCTATTCCATTCCACATTCCATTCCATTCCATTCCACATTCCATTCCACATTTCATACAATTCCATTCAACGTTCCATTCCATACCATCCCACATTCCATTCCTTTCCATTCCACGTTCCATTCCACTTTCCATTCCTCGTTCCATTCCACATTACACTCCACGTTCCATTGTATTCCATAACATTCTACATTCCATTCCATATTCCATTCCATTCCATTCCATTACACATTTCATTCCACATTCCATTCCATTCCATTCCAGGTTCCATTCCATTACATTCCATGTTACATTCCACATTACTTTCCTTTCCATTCCACATTCATTCCATTGAATTCCATTCCATTAAACATTCCATTCCATTCCATTTCCCATTCCATTCAACTTGCCACTCAATGCCATAACACGTTCCATTCAAATCTGTTCCACTTTCCATTAAACTTTCCATTCCACTTTCCTTTCCACGTTCAATTCCACGATCCATTCCATTCCATTCCACATCCCATTCGACTTCCCATTCTTTTCCATTCCACAATCCATTCCATTCAATTTCACATTCCGTTGCACTCCATTCCACATTGCATTCGCTTCCATTCCATTCCACATTCCATTCCATTCCATTCCAATTTCCATTCCACCTTCCATTCCACGTTCAATACCGGTCCATTACACATTCCGTTCCACTTTCAAGACCATTCCATTCCACATTCCATTCCACATTCCATTCCATATTCCATTCCATTCCATTCCATTCCACATTCCAGTCCATTCCATTCCACATTCCATTCCACATTCCATTCTATTCCATTCCGAATTGCATTCTATTCCATTCCACATTCCATTCCACATTCCTTTCAATTCCATTCCACATTCCATTCCACATTTCTTTCCATTCCATTCAGCATTCCGTTCCATACCATTCCACATTCCATTCCTTTCCATTCCTCGTTCAATTCCACTTTCCATTCCTCGTTCCATTCCACATTACAATGCACATTCCATTGCATTCCATAACATTCCACATTCCATTCCACATTTCATTCCATTCCATTCCACATTCCATTCCATTCCATTGAATTCCAAATTCCATTCCATTCCACGTTCCATTCCATGTTCCACTCCACGTTCCATTCCGCAATCCATTCCATTCCATTCTACATTCCATTCCACTTTCCGTTCCATTCCATTCCACGTTCAACTCCATTCCATTGCATTCCAGTCCACACTCGATTCTATTCCATTCCATTCCAAATTCCATTCCACATTTCATTCCATTCCATTACACATTACATTCCACTTTCCTTTCTTTTCCATTCCAAATTCCACTCCATTCCTTTCCACATTCCATTCCATAGCATTCCACATTCCATTCTACATTCCATTCCATTCCGTTCCACATTCTATTCCATTCCATTCCTTTCCACATTCCATTCTAATACATTCCACGTTCCAATCTACATTCCTTTCCACATTGCATTTCATTCCATTCCACTTTTCATTCCATTACATTCCTAGTTTCATTCCATTCCAGTTTCCATTCCATTCCATTCCACGTTCCACTCTACATTCCATTCCATTCCACTCCACGTTCTGCTCCATTCCATTCCACGTTCCATTAAACATTCCATTCCATTCCATTCCACTTTCTATTCCGTATTTCATTCCATTAAATTCCACATTCCATTACATTCCATTCCCTTCCATTCCACATTACATTCCACTCCATTGCATTCTATTCCACTTTCTATTCCGTTATATTCCACACTACATTCAATTCCATTCTCTTCCACTCCAAATTCCATTCCATTATATTCCACATTCCATTCCACTCCATTTCACATTCCTTTCCACATTCCAATCCATTCCATTCAACATTCCATTCCACATTCCATTGCATTCCATTGCAACTTCCATTCCAAATTCCATTCGATTTCATTCCACATTCCATTCGATTCCATTCCATTCCATTCCACATTCGATTCAACATTCCATTCCGTTTCATTCCACTTTACATTCAATTCGATTCCATTCCATTCCACGTTCCATTCCACATTGCATTCCATTCCATTCCACATTCGTTTCCACATTCCATTCCATTCCATTCCACATTCAATTATATTCAATTCCATTCCACTCCATGTTCCGTTCCACATTCCATTCCTTTCTATTCCATATTCAATTCCGAATTCCATTGCATTCCATTCCACTTTCCATTCCACATTCCATTCAACATTCCATTCCATTTCATTCAACATTCCTTTATACCTTCCATTCCACAATCCATTCCATGCCATTCCACTACACATTCCCTTCCATACTTTATCGCGTTCCATTCCACCTGACTTTCCACATTCCATTCCATTCCACTTTCCTTTCCACATTCCATTCCATTCCTTGCTCATACCATTCCACATTCCATTCCTCCTTCTATTCCACATTCCCTTCCACTCCATTCCATTCCACATTCAATTCCACATTCCATTCCACGTTCCATTCCACATTCCATTCCATTCTATTCCACATTGCATTCCACATTCCATTCCACATTTCATTCCATTACATTCCACATTCCATTCCACATTCCATTCCATTGCATTCCACATTCCATTGCACTTTCCATTCCACGTTCCATTCCATTCCATTCCATACTCCATTCCACATTCCATGGTATGTTCCATTCTACTTGGCATTCCACAATCCATTCCACTCCATTCCAGTTTCCATTCCATTCGATTCCATATTACATTCCATTCCATTCCACGTTCCATTCCTCGTTCCATTCCAAGTTCCATTCCATTCCACGTTCCATTCTGTTCCATTCCACTTTCAATTTCACTGCATTCCACATGCCGTTCTACATTCCATTTCACATTCCATACCACATTCCATTTCACATTTCATTCCGCTCCTTTGCATTCCATTCCACATTCCGCATTCCATTCCACTTTCCCTTCCACATTCCATTCCATTCCATTCCACATTCCTTTGCACATTCGAGGCCATTCCATTCCACATTCCATACCACATTCCATTCCATACCATTCCAAGCTCCTTTCCACCTAACATTCCACTTTCCATTCGTCATTCCGTTTCATATTCAACTCCACATTCCATTCCATATACCATTCCATTCCATTGCACATTCCATTCCACATTCCCTTCCTTATTCCCTTCCACATTCCATTCGATTCCATTCCATAATCCATTCAAAATTTCATTGCTTTCCATTTCACATTCCATTCCACTTTCCATTCCACATGCCCTTCCACATTCCATTCCATTCCATTCCACATTCCTTTGCACGTTCCATTCCACGTTCCATTACATTCCATTCCACATTCCAATCCACATCCCATATCACATTCCATTCCACATCCCATACCACATTCCCTTCCACATTACATTCCATTCCATTCCACATTCCATACCACATTCCAATACATTCCACGTTCCATTCCATTCCATTCCATATTCCATTCCACGTTTCATTCCATTCCATTCCACCTTCCATTCTACTTTCCATTAGACGTTCCATTCCTTTCCATTCCACTTTCCATTCTACATTCTATTAGAGGTTCCATTCCGTGTTACATTCCACGTTCCATTTCATTCCATTCCACATTCCATTCCACGTTCCATTCGATTCGATTCAACATTCCATTCCTTTCCATTCCAAGTTCCATTCCACGTTCCATGCTGCATTCCAATCCAAGTTCCATTCCTCGTTCCATTCCATTCAATTCCTCTTTCCATTCCAAGTTCCATTGCATTCCACTCCACGTTGCATTCCATTCCATTCCACGTTGCATTTCATTCCATTCCACTTTCCATTCCACATTCCATTTCACATTCCATTCCACCTTCCATTCCATTCCATTCCACTCCATTTCTCATTCCATTCCCATCCATTCCACTTTCCATTCCAATCTATTCCATATTCCATTCCACATTCCATTCCATATTCCATTCTATATTCTATTCCACATTCCATTCCACATTACTTTCCATTACATTGCACATTCCATTGTCTTACATTCCACATTTGTTTCCATTCATTCCACATTCCATTCCACATTCTATTAGTTTCCATTTCAAATTCCATTCCCTTCCATTCCACATTTCATTCCGCATTCCATTCCATTCAGTTCCACATTCCATTGCATTCCATTCCACAGTCCATTACATTCCACATTCCATTCCTTTCCATTCAATTCCAAATTCCATTCTATTCCTTTCCACATTCCATTCCTTTCCATTCCACATTTCATTCAATTCTACATTCAATTCCATTTCAATTTCCTTTCCTCAATCCATTCCACATTCCATTCAACATTCCATTCAACATTCCATTCAATTCCATTCCTCGTTCCATTCTACATTCCATTCCGTTCCATTACCCATTCTGTTCCACATTCCATTCCATATTCCATTCCTTTCCATTCCTCGTCCCATTCCACAATCCATTCCATGTTCCATTAAACATTCCATTCCATTCCATTTCACGTTCCATTCCACAATCAATTCCATTTGATTCCACATTCGGTTCCATTTCCTTTCGCTTTCCATTTCACATTCCGTTCCATTCCATTCGACTCTACATTCCATTCCCTTCCATTCCACATTCCACTCCATGTTCCACTCCACGTTCCAATCCTCGTTCCATTCCGCGTTCTATTCCATCCCATTCCACATTCCATTTAATTCCATTACACACTCCATTCAATTTCCATTCCACGTTGCATTCCACGTTCCATTCCACATTCCATTCCTTTCCATTCCAAGTTCCATTCCATTTTCCATTCCATGTTACATTCCAGATTCCATTCCACATTGCATTACACATTCCATTCCATTCCATTCCACATTCCATTGCAAATTCCATTCCACATTCCATTCAACATTCCATTGCATTCCATTCCACATTCCATTCCATTAAACATTCCATTCCATTCCATTAATAATTCCATTCCACATTCCATTCCGTCCACACCACATTCCATTCCACGTTCCATTCCATTCCATTCCCCTTTCCATACCATGTCCTTTTCCACGTTCCATTCCACATTCCATTCCACATTCCATTCCATTTCTTTCCAGATTCCATTCCATTCCACAGTACTTTCCATTGCATTCCACTTTCAATTCCATTCCATTCCAAATTCCATTCAATTCCACTTCACGTTGCATTCCATTCCATTGCACATTCCATTCAATTCCATTCCACATTAAATTTCAAATTCCTTTCCATTCCATTCCACGTTCCAATCTATTCCATTCCAAGTTCCATTCCACATACCATTCTATTCCATTCCACTTTCTATTCCATTCCATTCCATTCCACGTTCCTTTCCACGTTCCATTCCACGTTCCATTCCATTCCATTTCACATACCATTCCATATTCCATTCCATTCCATTACACATTCCTTTCCATTCCTTTCCATATTCCATTCCAGATTCCATTCCATTCCATTCCACATTGCATCCCATTCCATTCCCTTCCATTGCACATTCCATACCCCTCCAATCCACATTCCATTCCATTCCATTCTTCATTCCATTCCACATTCAATTCCACGTTTTCTTCCACTATTCATTCCAATTTCCATTCCACTTTCTATTATAAGTTCCATTCCACGTTCCATTCCAAATTTCATTCCATTTCATTTCAAATTCATTCGATTTCATTCCATTCCACATTTCATTATATTCCATTCCATTCGTCATTCCATTCCATTGCATTCCATTCCACATTCCAATCCATTCCACATTCCACTATTTTCCATTCCACATTCCATTCAATTCCATTCCACATTCCTTTCCGTTCCACCTTCCATTCCACATTCCGTTCCGCATTAAGTTTAATTCTATTCCATTCCATTCCATTCCATTCCACATTCCATTCCATTCCATTCCACATTACCTTCCATTCCATTCCATTTTCCATTCCCTTCCATTTCACATTCTGTTCCACATTCCATTCCACGTTTCATTCCACTCCATTCTACCTTTCATTCCATACCGCGTTCCATTCCATTCCATTCCACGTTCCACTCCACGTTCCACTCCACGTTCCATTCAACGTTCCATTCCATGTTCAATTCCATTACATTCCACGTTCCATTCCACATTCCATTCCATTCCGTTCCTCATTCCTTTCCACAATCCATTCCACATTCAATTCCATTCAATTCCACATTCCATTTTATTACATTCCACATTCCATTGCATTCTGTTCCATTCCACTCGTCATTCCATTACACATTCCATTCCATTCCATTCTACTTTCCATTCCGTTCCATTCCATTCCATTCCACATTCTATTGCATTCAACATTCCATTACACATTCCATTTTTTTCCATTCCACATTCCATTCCACATTCCATTCCATTGTATTCCACATTCCATTCCACTTTCCTTTCCATTCCATTCCATTCCACATTCCATTCCACATTCCATTCCATTCCACCCCTCATTGCCTTCCGCATTCTATTCCGTTCCATTGCACATTCCATAACATTCCATTCCTCATTCCATTCCATTTCATTTGGCATTCTTTCCAGTCCTTTCCACAGTCCATTCCACTTTCCATTCTACTCCTTTCCACATTCCATTCCAACTTCCGTTCCATTCCATTCCACATTCAATTCCATTCCATTCCACATTCCATTCCATTCTATTCCATTCCCTTTTACATTCCATTCTTTCGGCATTCCTTTCCATTCCATTCCACATTGCATTCCAATCCTTTCCACATTCTTTCCCTTCCATTCCATTCCACAATCCACTCCACATTCCATTCCATTCCACTTTTCATTCCACTTTCCATTCCACATTCCTTTCCATTCCATGTTCCAGTCCACTTTCCTTTCCACGTTGCATTCCTCATTCCATTCCAATCCATTCCACATTACATTGCCCATTCCATTCCATTCCGATAAACATTCCATTCCATTCCATTCCGTTAAACATTCCATTCCATTCCATGTATTCCATATTCCATTCCATTCCTTTCCATATTCCATTCCATTCCATTTTACATTCCATTCCATTCCATTCCACATGCCATTCCACTCCATTTCACATTCCATTATGTTCCTTTACATTCCTTACCAAATTCTCTTCCCATTCCATTCCACATTCCTTTCCACGTTGCATTCAACGTTCCATTCCATATTTCATTTCATTCCATTTCATATTCCATTCCACATTCCATTCCATTCCATTCCACATTCCATTCCACTTTCCATTCAATTCCATTCCACATTCGATTCCATTCCATTCCATTCTACATTCCATTTTATTCCATTCTACTTTCTATTCCATTCCATTCCAATTTCCATTCCATTTGATTCCACATTCCATTCCATTCCGTTCCAGTTTCCTTTCCACATTCCATTACTTTCCATTCCACATTCCATAGCACTTTGCATTCCATTCCATTGCATTCCACATTCCATTGCATTCCATTAAACATTCCATTCCACAATCCATTCCACATTCCATTCCATTCCACTCCATTTCATTCTACATTCCATTCCACAGTCCATTCCACATTCTTTCCATTCCATTCCATTCCACAATCCATTCCACATTCCATTCCATTCCACTTTTCATTCCACTTTCCATTCCACATTCCTTTCCATTCCACGTTCCAGTCCACTTTCCTTTCCACGTTGCATTCCTCATTCCATTCCATTCCATTCCACATTACATTGCCCATTCCATTTCATTCCTTTAAACATTCCATTCCATTCCCTGTATTCCATATTCCATTCCATTCCTTTCATATTCCGTTCCATACCATTTTACATTCCATTCCATTCCATTCCACATGCCATTCCACTCCATTTCACATTCCATTATATTCCTTTACGTTCCTTACCAAATTCCCTTCCCATTCCATTCCACTTTCCTTTCCACATTCCATTCAATTTTCCATTCCACGTTCCATTCCACATTTCATTTCATTCCATTTCATATTTCATTCCACATTCCATTCCATTCCACATTCCAGTCCACTCTCCATTCAATTCCATTCCACATTCCATTCCATTCCATTCCATTCTACATTCCATTTTATTCCATTCTACTTTCTATTCCATTCCATTCCACATTCCATTCCATTTGATTCCACATTCCACTCCATTCCGTTCCACTTTCCTTTCCACATTCCATTATGTTCCAGTACACATTCCATACCACATTGCATTCCATTCCATTGCATTCCACATTCCATTGCATTCCATTCCACATTCCATTCCACAATCCATTCCACATTCCATTCCATTCCACTCCATTCCATTCTACATTCCATTCCACAGTCCATTCCATTCCACATTCCATTCCACAATCCATTCCATTCCATTCGTCTTTCCATTCCACATTCCATTCCACCTTCCGTTCCATACCATTCCAGTGTCCATTCAATTCAATTCCACATTCTATTCAATTCCTTTACACATTCTATTTCATTCCATTTCATTCCATTCTACATACCATTCCATTCCTTTCGGCATTCCATTCCTTTCCATTCCACCTTCCATTCCATTCTATTCCATTTCATATTCCTTTCCATTCCATTCCAAATTCCATTCCATTCCATTCCACATTCCATTCCATTCTTTTGCAGGTTCCATTCCACATTCCATTCCATTCAATTCCAGTTTCCATTCCACATTCTATTCCACATTTCTTTCTGTTCCATTCCACATTACATTACATTCCATTCCACATTCCATTCCACATTCCCATTCAACATTCCATTCCACATCCCATTCCATTGCATTCCACATCGCATTCCACATTCCATTCCATTCCACATTCCATTCCATTCTACATTTCATGCCATTCCACTACATTCCATTCCACATACGATTCCATTCTATTCCACTCCATTCCATTCCACATTTCATTCCATTCCACTCCATTCCATTCCGTTTTCCATTCCACATTCCATTCCATTCCATTCCACATTCCATTCCACATTATATACCTTTGCATTCCACATTCCATTCCATTCAACATTTCATTCCATTCCACTCCATTCCATTCCGTTTTCCATTCCACATTCCATTCCATTCCATTCCACATTCCATTCCACATTATATACCTTTGCATTCCACATTCCATTCCACATTCCTTTCCATTCCACATTCCATTCCATTCAATTTCATATTCCATTACTTTCCAGATTCTATTCTATTCCTTTCCATCCCACTTTCCATTCCACATTCTATTACACATTCCATTCCATACCACGTTACATTCCACATTCTATTCTGCATTCCATTTCACTTTCCGTTCCACATTCCATATCATATTCCTTTCCATTCCAATACACATTCCATTGCACATTCCATTCTAGCCCATTCCATATTGTGTTCCATTCCATTTCACATTCAACTTCGCATTCCATTCCATTCCATTCTACATTCCATTTCACATTGCATTCCATTCCATTCCATCTTCCATTCCATTCCATTCCACATTGCTTTCCACGTCGCATTGCTTTCCATTCCACATTACATTCCACATTCCAATACACTTTCCCTTCCTCATTCCATTCCATTCCGTTCCTCATTCCATTCCATTCCTTTCCACATTCTACTCCACTGCATTCCATATTTCATTCCCTTCCATTAAATTCCAAATTCCATTCCATTCCCTTCCATTAAAAAATCAATTCCTTTCCACATTCCATTCAATTCCATTCCACATTCCACTCCACATTCCATTCTATTCCGTTCCACATTCCATTCCATTCCAGTTCTCATTCCATTCCATTCCAATCCACATTGCATTACATTCCATTCCATATTCCATTACACATTCCTTTGCATTGCACATTCCCTTCCATTCCATTACATACTACATTCCATTCCATTCCACATTGCATTCCATTCCATTCCATATTCCATTCCTCATTCCATTGCATTCCATTCCACATGCCATACCATATTCCATTCCATTCCATTACACATTCCATTCCACATTCCATTCCAGCCCATTCCATATTGCATTCCATTCCATTCCACATTCCATTTCACATTTCATTCCTTTCCATTATACATTCCATTCCACATTGCATTCCATTCCGTTCCACATTCCATTCCATTCCATTCCACATTCCATTCCATTCCATTCCATTCCACATTCCATTCCATCCTACATTCCATTCCACATCGCATTCCTTTTCCTTCCACATTCCATTCCATTCCATTCCACATTCCTTTGTATATCGCATTCCTTTCCATTACACATTCCATTCCACATTCCATTACACTATCCTTTCCTCATTCCATTCCTTTCCATTATACATTCCACTCCATTCCATTCCACATTCCATTCCATTTCATTCCACATTCCATTCCACATTTCATTCCATTCGACATTCCATTCCATCCTCTTCCCATTCTATTCAATTCCTGTTAACATTCCATTCCATTCCTTTCCATATTCCATTCCATTCCATTGCACTTTCCATTCCATTCCATTCCTCATTCCATTCCACATTCCATTCCCTTCCATTCCATTCCAAATTCCATTCCATTCCATTCCATTCTAAATTCCTTTCCATTCCAATTTCTAATCCATTCCATTCTACATTCCATTCCACATTGCTATCCATTCCATTCCAAATCCCATTGCATTCCATTGCACCATCAATTCCATTCCACATTGTATTCCATTCCGTTCCACATTCCATTACATACCACTTTCCATTCCACATTCCATTCCGTGTTCCATTCTACATTCCGTTCCATTCTATTCCACATACCATTACACATTCCATTCATTTCTATTCCACATTCCATTCCACGTTCCATTCCACATTGCAATACATTCCATTCCACATACCATTCCATTCCACTCCAGGTTCCATTCCATTCCACATTACACTCCACATTCCGTTCAATTCCATTCCACATTCCAATCCATTCTATTCCACATTCCATACTACTTTCCATTCCATTCCTTTCCACATTCCATTCCACATTCCTTTCCATTCCACATTCTTTCCATTCCATTCCACATTCCATATTCCATTCCGTTCCTCACCACATTCCATTCCATTCCATTCCACCTTCCATTCCACATTCCATTCCATTCCATTCCACATTCCATTCCACATCATATTCCATTCTATTCCAAATTCTATTCCACTTTCCATTTCACATTCCATTCCACATTCCATTCCATTCCATTCCGTTCCACATTGCATTCCATTACAGTTAACATTCCATTACATTCCATTCAACCTTCCATTCTACATTCCATTCCATTCCATTCCAATCGATATTCCATTCCATTCCATTCCGAATTCCATTCCACAATATATTTCACTTTCCTTTCCATATTCCATTCCACTCTCTATTCCACTTTCCACTCCACGTACCATTCCATTCCATTCCACATTCCTTTCCATTCCATTCCACATTCCATTCCATTCCATTCCACATTCCATTCCACATTCCATTTAATATTCCATTCCATATTCCTTTCTATTCCATACCAGATTCCATTCCTTTCCATTCCACATTAAATTCCAAATCCATTCCACGTTCCTTTCCACATTCCATTCCTTTCCACTCCTTCCCACATTCCAATACATTCCACTTTCCATTCCATTACATTCCACTTTCCATTCCACATTCCATTCCGTTCCATTCCACATTCCATTACACATTCCATTCCATTCCACATTCTCTTCCATTCCATCCCAAATTCCCTTCCATTCCATCCCACATTCCCTTCCATTCCATTCCACATTCCTTTTCTTTCCATTCCAGTCTGCATTCCATTTTATTTCATATTCCATTGCATTCCATTCCACATTCCATTCCTTTCCACATTCCTTTCCATTACATTAAACGTTCCATTACACATTATATTATTCATTCCATTGCATTCCATTCCACATTCCATTCCATACCATTACACAATCCTTTACATTTCGTTCCACTTTCCATTCCATTCCACTTTCCATTCCATGCCACGTACCACAGCACATTCCATTCCACTTTCTGTTCCACATTCCATTCCACATTCCTTTCCATTCCATTCCACCTTCCATTCCACTCCAAATTCCATTCCACATTCCATTCGACATTCCATTCCACATTCCATTCCATTCCATTCCACATTCCATTCCATTCCTCCATTCCACACTCCACTCCATTCCTCGATTCCACCTTCCTTTCCATTCCATTCACATTACATTCCACATTCCATTTGATTCCATTCCTTATTCCATTCCACATTCTATTTTATTCCACACTCTATTCCATTCCATTCCATTCATTTCCACAATCCATTCCACTGCATTCCACGTTAAATTAAACATTCCCATCCATTCCATTCCACATTCCATTCCATGCCTCATTCTATTCCAAATTACATTCGATTCCATTTGACATTCCATTCCACATCGCATACCATTCAATTCCTCTTTCAATTCCACATTCCATTCCATTCAGTTCCACATTGCATTTCATATTCCATTTCAAATTCCATTCCACATTCCATTCCATTCCATTGCATTCCACATTCCATTCCATTCTTTCCACAGTCAATTCCAATACATTCAAGATTCTATGCCCTTCCTTTCCAATCCACATTCCATTCCATTCCATTTCACATTCCATTCCATTCACATTCCATTCCACATTGCATTCCGTTCCATTCCATATTTCATTCCATTCCATTGCACATACCATTCCATTCCATTCCGTATTTCATTCCCTTCCATTCCCTTCCACATACCATTCCATTCCTTTCCATATTCCATTACATTGTATTCCACATTCCATTCCATTCCATTCCATTCCATTCCATTCCTATTTCCATTGCTTTCCTTTCCAAATTCCATTCCATTCCATTCCAAATTACATTCCATTCTATTCCACATTACATTCCATTCCATTCCACATTCCATTCCATTCCATATCCCAGTACATTACATTCCACCTTCCTTTCTATTCCATTCCGTGTTCCATTCCACATTCAATTCCACATTCCATTCCTTTCCATTCCACATTCCATTCCTTTCCACTCCACGTTCCTTTCCATTCCATTCCACATTCCGTTTCATTGCATTCCATTCCGTTCCACATTCCATAACATACCACGTTCCATTCCACATTCCATTCCACATTACATTCCATGTTCCATTCTACATTCCATTCCATTACATTACACATACCATTCAACATTCCATTCAATTCCATTCCATATTCCATTCCACATTCCAATCCATTCCATTCCTCACCCCATTCCATTCTACTCCACATTCCATTCCGTTCCATATTCCATTCCACATTCCATTCCATTCCACACTCCATTCAATTCTGTTCCATATTTCATTCCACTTTCCATTCCTTTCCATTCCAATTTCCATTCCACATTCTTTCCATTGATTCCACATTCCATATTGTGTTCAATTTCGTTCCACATTCCATTCCATTCCATTCCACACACCATTCTCTTATATTCCGCCTTCCATTCCACTTTCCATTCCATTCCATTCCTCATTCCATTCCATTCCATTCCATTCTAATTTTCATTCCATTCCATTCCACATTCCATTCCATTCCATTCCACATTGCATTTCATTCCTTTCCATTCCATTCCACGTAGCATTCCACGTTCGATTCCATCCCATTCCACATTCCTTTCCACATTCCTTTCCATTCCATTCTACTTTCCATTCCACGTTCCATTCCATTCCATTGCACATTCCATTCCACATTCCATTGCATTCTATTCCATTCCATATTCCTTTCCATTCCATTGAATGGAATGTGGAAAAGAATTTGAAATGAAATTGAATCCATTCCACATTGAATTACATTCCATATTCCATTCCATTCCAGTCCACATTCCATTCTATTCCATTCCTCATTATATACCACTTTCCATTCCATGGAAAGGAATCAAATGGAATATAGAAAGTATTGTGAAATGGAATGTAATGGAACTTGGAATGGAACATAGAATGGAACTTCTAATGTAACATAGAATGAAGAATGGAATGGAATGAAATGTTACGTGTAATTGAATGTGTAACGGAATGTGAAATGGAATGGAATGGAACGTGGAATGTAATGGAATGGAAAGTGGTATGGAATGTGGAATGGAATGGACTAGATTATGTAATGCAATGTGGTATGGGATGAGGAATGGAATGGAATGGAATGTGTAATGGAAACTGGTATGGAACGGAATGGAATGTGAAAGGGAATGTGGAATGCAATATGGAATGGAAAGTGGAAGAAAATGTGGAATGGAATCTGGAATGGAATGTGGAATGGAATGTGGAATGGATCTTGGAATGGAATGGAATACAAAGTGGAAGCAACGTGTAATGGAATGGAATGGAACATGGAATGGAACGTGGAATGGAACGTGGAATGGAATGTTGAACGAAATGTGCAATGGAATGTGGAATGGAACGTGGAATGGAATGTGGAATGCAATGTGGCATTGAACGTGGAATGGAATGGAATTGAAGATGGAATGGAACTTGGAATGGAATGGAATAGAAATTGGAATGGAACGTGGAAATTAATGTGGAATGGAACTTGGAATGTAAACTACAATGGAATGCGGAATGGAACGTGGAATGCCACGAAATGGAATGTGGAATGGAATGTGCATTGGAATGTCAAAAAGAACGTTTAATGGAATGGAATGGAAAGTGGAATGGAAAGTGGAATGTAACGTGGAATTGAGCATGGAATCGAATGGAATGGATAGTGGAATGGAAACAGGAAAGGAACGAACTGGAATGTGACATGGAATGTAAAATGAAACGTGGAATGGAATTGAATGGAATGTGGAAAGGAATGTAGAATGGAATGTGGAATGGAATGGAATGGAAAGTAGAATGCAATGTGGAATGGAATGGAATGGAGTGGAATGTGGAAAGGAATGTGTAATGGAACGTAGAATGGAACGGAATGGAAATTGGAATGGAATGTGGAATGCAACGTGGAATGGAATGGAATTGAACGGAATGGATTGTAGAATGTAATTTGGAATGGAATGTGGAGTGGAGCGAGGTATGGAACAGAACGGAATGTGGAATGGGAAGGAATGGAATGTTGAATGTAACGTGGAATTGAATGGAAAGGAACTTCGAAGGTTACATGGAATGCAACGTGGAATGGAAAGTTGAATGGAACTTGGAATGGAATTTGCCATGGAAAGTGGAATGGGACATGGAATGGAAAGGAATGTAAACTGGAGTGCAACGTGGAAAGGAATGTAATGGAACGTTTAATGGAACGTGGAATGGACTGTGGAATGGCATGTGAAACGGAATGTGGAATGGATAGAAATGGAATGTGGAAGAGAATGTGGAATGGAATCCAAGCCAATGTGGAATGGAATGTGGAATGGAATGTGGAATGGAATGTAAAGTAATGTGGAATGGAAGTGGAATGGAACGTTTGGAATGTGGAATGGAATGTAATGTAATGTGGAATGGAATGTAATGCAATGTGGAATGGAATCTGGAATGGAATGTAATGGAATGTGGAATGGAATGTGCAATGTAATATAATGGAATGTATAATGGAACGGAATGGAATTTGGAATGGAATGTGGAATGGAATGCAGAAGAGAAAGCTGAATGGAATGGAATGGATTGGGAAGTGCAATGGAACTTGGAATGGAATGGAATGGAATGTGGAATGCAATTTGGAATGTAACATGGAATATAATGTGGGATGGAATGGAAAGGAATGTGGAATGCAAAGGAATGCAATGTTGAATGGAATGTGGAATGGATTGGAATGGAATGTGGAATAGAATGTGGTGTGGAATGGAATGGACTGTGGAATGGAATGGAATGGAATGTGGACTGGAACCTGGAATGGAATGGAATGGAACGTGGAATGGAATGTGGAATGGAATGTGGAATGGAATGTGGTATGAAACTTAGAATGGAATTGAATGGAATTTGGAATGGAGTTTTTAATGGTATGTGGAATGAAATGTGGAGTGGAACGTGGAATGGAACGTGGAATGGAGTGGAATGGAACATGGAATGGAAAGTGGAATGGAAGCAGGAATAGATCTTTGAATGGAATGGAAAGGAACGTGGAATTGAAGGTTGAATTGAATGTGGAACGGAATGGAATGGAATGCGGAATGGAATCTGGAATGGAATGGAAAGGAATGTGGAATGGAATGGAATGGAATGTGGAATGGAATATAACGGAATATTGAATGGAATGTGGAGTGGCACTTGCAATGGAACGGAGTGTAATGTGGAATGGAATGTGGAATGGAATGTGAAATGGTACGCGGAATGGAATGAAAAGTGAAATGCAACATGGAATGGAAAGCAATGGAAAGTGCAATGGAACGTGGAACGGCAAGTGGAATGCAATGGAATGGAACGTGGAATGGAATTGAATGAAACGTGGTATGGATTGCAGAATGGAACGTGGAATTGAATGTGCAATGGAATGTGGAAAGGAACGTGGAATGGAATGGAATGGAAAGTGGAATGGAACGTGGAATGGAATGGATTGCAATGTGGAATGGAATGTGGAATTGAATGCGGAATGGAACAGATTTTGGAATGGAATGTGGAATGGAATGTGGAATGCAACAGAATGGAACGTGGAAAGGAATGTGGAATGGAAAGTGGAATGGAAAGTGGATATGGAATGGAATGGAATGTGGAAAAGAATGTGGAATGAAATCGAATGGAAAGTGGAAATGAATGTGGAATGGAATGGAAAGGAATGTGGAATGGAATGTGGAATGGAATGGAATGAGGTGGGGAATGTGGAATGGAATGTGGATTGCAATGTGGAATGAAATGGAATGGAATGTAGAATGGAATATGGAATTGAATGGAATGGAATGTCTAATGAAATGTGCGATGGAATGGAATGGAATGTTGAATGCAAAGTGGAATAGAATGTGGAATTGAATGGAATGGAATTTTGGATGGAATGTGGAATGGAATTGAACGGAAGGAGGAAGGGAATGTGGAATGGAATGTGGAATGGAAAGTGATAGGTAATGTGGAACAGAATGTGGAATGGAATGGAATGGAATCTGGAATGGAATGTGGAATGGTATGGAATGGAATGTGGACTGGAATGTGGAGAGGAATGTGGAAAAGAACGGAATGGAATGTGGAAAGGAATGTGGAATGGAACGCTTTATGGAACGGAATGGAGTGTGGAATGCAATGTGCATTGGAATGTGGAATGGATCGTGGAATGTAAGGGAATGGAATGTGGAATGGAAGGTGGAATGGAATGCAGACTAATGTGGACTGGAATATGGAGTGGCATGTGGAATAGATCGGAATGGAATGTTGAATGGAATGTGGAATGGAACGTGTTATGGAACGGAACGGAATGTGGAATGCAATGTGCAAAGGAATGTGGAATGCATCATAGAAAGGAATGGAATGGAATGTAGAATGGAAAGTGGAATGGAATGGAATGGAATGTGGAATGGAATGGAATGGAATTTAATGTGGAATAGAATGGAATGGAATGTGTAATGGAATGGAATGGAAAGTGAAATAGAATGTGGAAAAATAGGTGAAATGGAATGTGGAATGGGATGTGGAACTGAATGAAATGGAAAGTGGAAAGGAATGGAATGGAATGGAACGTGGAACGGAACGGAATGGAACTAGCAATGGAACGTGTAATGGATCATGGAATGGAAAGTGGAATGGAACGTGGAATGGAATGTAGGATGAAATGGAATGGAATGTGGTATGAATCCTTGAATACAATGGAATGGAATGTGGAAAGGAATGTGGAATGGAAAGCAATGGAATGAGATTGTAAACTGGAATGGAATGGAATGGTACGTGGAATGGAATGGAGTGGAATAGAATGGAATGTGGAATGGATTGGAATGTGGAATTGAATGGAATGGAATGAGGAATGGAATTTAATGGAATGGAATGTGGAATTGAATGGAATGCAATGTGGAATGGATCGGATTTGAATGTGGAATGGAATTGAATGTAATGTGGAATGAAATGTGGAACGCAATGAGGAATGGATTGTGTAATGGAATGGAATGGAATGTGGAAGTTAATGGAATGGAATGCGGAATGAAATGCAATGGAATTTGGAATGGTAAGTAGAATGGAATGGAGAGGAATGTTGAATGGAATGTTGAATGGAATGGAATGGAAAGTGAAATGGAATGGAATGGAATGCGGAATGGAATGTGGAATGGCATGGAATGGAAGGTGAAATAGAATGGAATGGAATGTGGAATGGAATTTCGAATGGAAAGTGGAATTGAATGGACTGGAATGTGTAATGGAATAGAATGGAAAGTGAAATAGAATGTGGTAAAGAATGTGATATGGAATGTGGAGTGGAATGAGAAACAGAATGAAATGGTACGTGGAATGGAAAGGAATGGAAAATGTAAAGGGATGGAATGAAATGGAAGGTGGAATTAAACGTGGAATGGAAAATCGAATGGAATGTGTAATGGAATCTGGAATGGAATCTCGAATGGAATGGAATGGAATGTGGAATGAAATGTGGAATGGAATGGAATGCAATGTAGAATGGAATGCAATGCAATGAGAATGGAATGTGAAATGCAATGGAATGGAATGTGGAATGGAATTTGGAATGGACTGTGGAATGGAAAGTTGAATGGAACGGATAGGATTCTGGAATGGAATGTGGAATGGAACGTGCAATGAAATGTTGAATGGAACGGAATGAAATGTGGAATGGAATGTGCAATGGAAAGTGGAATGGAAAGGAATGGAATGTGGAATGTAACGTGGAACGGAATGTTGAATTGATTGTGGAATGGAATAGAATGGAATGTGGAATGGAAGGAGAAATGCAATGAGAAATGGAGAGGAATGGAAGGGAATGTGGAATGGAATGTGGAGTGGAATGGAAAGGAATGCGCAATGGAATATGGAATGGAAATGAAAGGAATGAGGAATAGAATGGAATGCAATGTGGAATGTAATGTGGAATGGAATGGAATGGAATGTGGAATGGAATGGAATGGAATGTGGAATGGAATTGAATGGAATGGAATTTAAACAGAAATAGAATGTGGAACGAAATGTGAATTGGAATGTAGAATGGAACGAGGAAAGGAATGAATTGGAAGGTGGAATGGAATGGAAAGGAATGGTATGGAATGGAACGTGGAATGGAACATGGAATGGAACGTTTAATGGAAAGTGGTATAAAATGTGGAATAGAATAGAATGGAATGTGGAATGGAATGTGTAAAAGAATGCAAAGAAAGAGAATGGAATGTGGAATAGGATGGAATGGAATGTGGAATGGAATGTTGAATGGAATGTGGAATGGAATGTGGAATGCAATGTGGAATGGAATGGAATGGAATGTAAAATGGAATGTGCAATGGAATGTTTTATGGAATGTGGAATGGAACGGAATGGAATGTGGAATGTGGAATAAGAAATGTTGAATGGAATGTGGAATGGAATGTGGAATAGAATGTGGAACAGAACAGATTGGAATGTGGAATGGAATGTGAAATGGAACGAGGAATGAATCGTGGAATGGAATATGGAATGGAATGGAATGGAATGTGGAATGGAATGCGGAAAGGAACTTGAAATGGAAAGCAATTTAATGGAATGTGGAATGGAATTTGGATTGGAATGGAATGTGCAATGAAATGTGGATTGGAATGGAATGGAATGCGGAACGCAATGTGGTATCGAATGGAATGGAATGGAATGTGGAATGGAATGGAATTGAATGTTGAATGGAATGTGGAATGGACTGGAAAGGTATCTGGAATGGAATGTGGAATGGAATGGAATGGAATGGAATGGGGAATGGAATGGAATAAAATGTGGAATGGAATGCAATGGAATGTGGAATAGAATGTGCAATGGAATGCAATGGAAAGTGGAATGGAATGGAAAGGAATGTGGAATGCAATGGAATGGAGTGGAATGTGGAATGGAGTGTGGATTTGATGGAATGGAATGTGCAATGGAATGGAATGGACTGTGCAATGAAATGTGGAAAGGAATGTGGAATGGAATGGAACCAAATGTGGAATGGAATGTGGAATATGAAGGAATGGAATGCGTAATGGAATGCAATAGAATGTGGAACGGAATGGAATGGAATTTGGAATGGTAATGAATGGAACGTGGAATGGAAAGTGTAGTGGAAAGTGGAATGGAATGTGGAATGGAATGGTATGTGCAATGGAATGGAATGGAATGCCATAAATAAAGGGAATGGAAGTGGAATGGAATGGAATGGAATGTGGAATGGAATGGAATGGAACGGAATGTGGAATGGAATGTAATAGAATACAGTGCTATGGAATGTGGAATGGAATGGACTGTGGAATGTAAGAGAATGTGGATTGGAATGAAATGGAAAGGAATGAAATGGCATGGAATGTGGAATGGATTGGACTTGAATGTGGAATGGAATGGAATGGAATGGAATGGAATGTGAAACGGAATGGAATGGAATGTGGAATGCAATAAAATGTGGAATGGAATGAAATGGAATAGAATGGGGAAAGGAATGGAATGGAACGGGGAATGGATTAGAATGGTAAGTGGAATGCAATGGAGAGGAGTGTGGAATGGAATGGAATGCAATGTCCAACGGAATGTGGAATGGAATGGAATTGAATGTGGAATGGAATGTGGAATGGAATGGAAAGGATTGTGAAATGGTAAGAAATAGAACGTGGAATGCAATGTTGAATGGAATGTGCAATGCAATGTGGATTGGATTTTGGAATGGAATTTGCAGTGGAATGTGGAATGGAATGTGGAATGGAAAGTGGAATGGATAGTGGAATGCAATGGAATAGAGTGTGGAACGGAACGTGGAATGGAACGTGTAATGGAACATGGAAACGATTGTAAAATGGAATTTGGAAGGGAAAGGAAAATGGAATGGAAGAGAATATGAAATGGAACGTGGAATGGAACGTGGAATGGAACATGGAATGGAACATGGAATGGAAAGTGGAATGGGATGTGCAATGGAATGTGTAATGGAAGGTGGAATGGAAAGGAAAGTAACGTTGAATGGAACATGGAATGAAATGAAATGGAAAGTGGAATGGAATGTGGAATAGAATATGGAAAGGAATGTGGCATGGAATGGAATGGAATGGAATGTGCAATGGAACGTGCAATGTTTCCTGTAATTGAACGTAGAATGTATCCTGGAATGGAACTGGAAGGAAAGGTGGTATGGAAAGTTGAATGGAATATGAAATGGAACGTGAAATTTAATGGATTGGAAGGTTGAATGGAACGTGGAATGGAATGTAATGGAATGAGGAATGGAATGTGGAATGGAATGTGGAAAGGAAAGGAATGGAATCTGGAATGGAATGGAATGGATTGTGGAATGGGAAGGCATGGAACGTGGAATAGGATGTGGAATGGAACATGGAACACAACGTGGAATGGAACGTGGAATGGAATGTCGAATGGAATGGAATGGAATGTGAAATGGAATGGAAAGTAATGAGGAATGGAAAGGAATGGAACGTGGAATTGAATTTGGAATGGAAAGGGGAATTGAATGGAATGGAACGTGGAATGGAATGTGGAATGCAATGGAATGGAAAGTGGAGTTGAATGGAATGGAACGTGAATGGAACGTGGAATGGGACGGAATGGAACTTGGAATGCAACGTGGAATGCAAAGTGGCATGGAACGTGAAATGGAATGGAATGGAATGTAGAATGGAATGTGGAATGGAATGTGGAAGGCAATGTGGCATGGAATGGAATGGAATGGAATGTGCAATGGAACGTGCAATGTTTCCTGTAATTGAAAGTAGAATGTATCTTGGAATGGAACTGGAAGGAAAGGTGGTGTGGAATGTTGAATGGAATATGGAATGAAACGTGAAATTTAATGGATTGGAAGGTTGAATGGAACGTGGAATGGAATGGAATGGAATGAGGAATGGAATGTGGAATGGAATGTGGAAAGGAAAGGAAAGGAATCTGGAATGGAATGGAATGGATTGTGGAATGGAAAGGCATGGAACGTGGAATAGGATGTGGAATGGAACATGGAACACAACGTGGAATGGAAGGTGGAATGGAATGTCGAATGGAATGGAATGGAATGTGAAATGGAATGGAAAGTAATGTGGAATGGAAAGGAATGGAACATGGAATTGAATTTGGAATGGAAAGGGGAATTGAATGGAATGGAACATGGAACGGAATGTGGAATGCAATGGAATGGAAAGTGGAATTGAATGGAATGGAACGTGAACGGAACGTGGAATGGGACGGAATGGAACTTGGAATGCAACGTGGAATGCAAAGTGGCATGGAACGTAAAATGGAATGGAATGGAATGTGGAAAGGAATGCAATGGAATGTGAAATGGAATGGAATGGAGTGGAATACAGAATGGAATGGATTGGAATTGAATGGAATGTGGAATGCAATGGAATGAAAGTTGGAATGGAATCGAATGGACTGGAATGCACTGTGGAATGGAATGGAATGGAACGGAAAGTGAAATACAATGTGAAACGGAATGTGAAATGGAATGTGGAATGGAATGTGGAACGGAATGAATTAGAACGTGGAATGGAATGGAATGGAAGGGAAGGTGGAATGGAACGTGGAATGGAAAATGGAATAGAATGTGGAATGGAATGTGCTAAGAAATGTGGAATGGAATGGAATGGAATGTGGAAAGGAATTTGGAAAGGAATGCAATGGATTGACAACGGGATGTGGAATGGAAAGGAATGGAAGGTGAAATGGAATGATGAATGGAATGTGGAAGGGAATGTGGAATGCAAAGTGGATTGGAATCTGGAATGGAACAGAATGGAAAGAGGAATGGAAAGTGGAATGGAATGTGGAAAGGAACGTGGTATGGATTGTGGAAAGGAATGTGGAGTGGAATGGAATGGAATTTAATGGCATATGAAATGGAATGGAATGGAAAGTGAAAAGGAATGGCATGGAATTTGGAATGGAATGGTACTGGAATGTGAAATGGAATGGAACGGAAAGTGGAATGGAATGGAATGGAATGTTGAATGGAATGTGGAATGGAATGGAATGGAAAGTGGAATCGAATGGGTTATTGAACGGAATGGAGTGGAATGTGGAATGGAATGTGGAATGGAATGGAATGGAATGTGGAATGGAATGGAATGGAATGGAAAGTGAAATGGAATTTGGAATGGAATGTGGAATGGAATGAAATGGATTGTGGAATGGAATAGAATGGAATGTGGAATGGAAAGTGGAATGGAATGGAATATGGAATGGAATATGGAATGGAATGTGGAATGGAATGTGGAATGGAATATGGAATGAAATGTAGCATGGAATGTGGAATGGAACGGAATTGAATGTGGAATGGAATGGAATGGAATGTGGAATGAAATTTAGCATGGATTGAGGAATGAAACACAGAATGGAACGTGGAAAGGAATGGAATGGAACGTGGAATGAAATGTGTAATGGAACGGAATGGGAATGAATGGAATGTGGAATGGAATGCAGTGGAAAGTGGAATGGAATAGAATGGGGAATGGAAAGACATGGAATGGAATGTGGAATGGAATGGCATGGAATGGAATGTGGAATGGAATGGCATGGAATGCGGAATGGAATGTGGAATGGAATGTCCAATGGAATGTGGAATGGAATGGAATTGAATGCGGAATGGAATGTGGAATGGAATGGAAAGGAATGTGAAATGGAAATAAATGGGAAGTGGAATGGAATGTGGAATGTAATGGAATGGAACGTGGAATGGAAAATGGAATGGAAAGTGGAATGGAACTTGGAATGGAATGTGGAATGTGGAGTGGAAGCGAATGGAAAGTGGATTGGAATGGAATTGAATGTGGAATGGAATGGAATGGAATGGAATGGAATGCGGAATGGCATGGAATGGAATGTGGAACGGAATGGAATGGAATGGAAAGTGGAATGGAATGGAATGCAAGGTGGAATGGAATGTGGAATGGAATTGATTTCAATGGAATGTGGAACAGAATGGAATGGAATGTGGAATGGAATGGAATGGAATTGAAGGTGTAATGGAATGTACTGGAATTGAATGGAAAGTGGAATGGAGTGGAATGTAATGTGGAATGGAATGGAATGGAATGTAGAATGGAATGGAATGGAATGTGGAAATGAATGGAATGGAATGTGGAATTGAATGGAATTGAAAGGAATATGGAATGGAATGGAATGGAATTTAATGAAATGTGAAATGGAATGGAAAGTGGAATGGAATGTGTAATGGAATGGAATGGAATGGAAAGTGGAATGGGATGGGATGTGGTATGGAATAGAATGGAAAGTTGAATGGAATGGAATGGAAATTGGAATGGAATGGAAAGGAATGTGGAATTGAATGGAATGGAATATGGAATGGAGTAAAATAGAATTTGGAATGGAATGGAATGGAATGTGGAATAGAATGGAATGTGGAATGGAATGTGTGATGGAATGGAAAGGAATGGAATGTGGAATTGATTGGAATGTGGAATGCAATGGAATGGAATGCGGAATGGAATTGAATGGAATGTGGTATGGTATTGAATGAAATATGGAGTGGAATGGAATGCAATATGAAATGGAATGGAATGTGGAATGGAATGGAATGGAATGGAATGGAATGTGGAATGGAATGCATTGCAATGTGGAATGGAATGGAATATGAAATGGAATGGAATGTGGAATGGAATGGTATCGAATGTGGAATGGAATGGAATGGAATGTGGAATGGAAGGAAATGGAATGGGGTGGAATGTGGAAGGGAAGGGAATGAGTTTGGAATGAGGAATGGAATGGAATGGAATGGAATATGGAAAGGAATGGATTCAATTGGAATGGAATGGAGTGTTGAATGGTATGGAAAGGAATGTGGAAAGTAATGGAATGGAATGGGAAATGTAATGGAATGTAATGTGGAATGGAATGGAATGGAATGTGTAATGGAATGGAATGGAATGGAATGTGGAACGGAATGGTATGGAATGTGGAATGGAATTGAATGGAAGGGAACGTGGAAAGGAATGGAAAGGAATGTGGAAAGGAATGGAGTGGAATGTGGACTGGAATGGAAAGTAATATCGAATGCAATGGAATGGAATGTGGAATGTTATGGTATGAAATGTGGAATGGAATGGAAAGTGGAAAGGAATGTGCAATGGAATGGAATTAAAAGGAATGGAATGTGGAATGGAATGTAATGGAATGTGGAATGGAATGGATAATGTGTAATGGAATGTGGAATGGAATGGAATGTAACGGAATGGAAAGTGGAATGGAATGGAATGGAATGTGGAACGGAATGGAAAGCGTAATGGAATATGGAATGGAATGGAATGGAATAGATGGCAATAGGGAATGGAATGGAATGGAATTGAATGTGGCATAGAATGGAATGGATTGTAATATGGAATGGAGTGGAATGGAATGGAATGGAATGGAATTTAATGGAATGGAATGCAATGGAAAGTGGAATGCAATGTAATGGAATGTAGTGTGTAATGGAATGCAATGTGAAATGCAATGTGAAATGCAATGTAAAATCGAATGGAATGGAATGGAATGGGGAATGCAATGGAAAGGAATGGAATGTGGAATAGAATGGAATGTGGAAGGGAATGGTATGGAATCTGGAATGGAATGAATGGCATGGAATGGAATGGAATGTGGAATGGAATGGAATGGAATGGAATGGAGTGTGTAATGGAATCGAATGAAATGTGGAATGGAATGGATTTCAATGTGGAACATCATGTGGAATGAAACGTGGAATGGAATGGAGTGGAACGTGGAATGGAACGTGGATAGCAAAGTGGAATGTAACGTTTAAAGGAATGTGGAATGTGGAGAGGAATTCAATGGAATATGGATTGGAATGAAATCGAATGTGGAATGGAAGAGGATATAATGTGGAATGGAATGGAATGTGGAAGGGAATGGAATGGAAAGTGGAAAGGAACGGAATGCAATGTGGAATGGAATGTGGAATGGAATTGAAAGGAATGGAATGTGGAATGAAATGAAATGGAATGTGGAATGGAATGGAATATAATGGAACGTGGAATGGAATGCAATGCAATGGAATGGAATGTGGAATGGAATGGAATGGAATGGGGAATGGAATGGAATTGAATGGAAAGTGGAATGGAATGAAATTGAATGAAATGTAAAATGAAATAGAATGTGCTATGGAATTTAAAATGGAATAGAATGGAATGGAAAGTGGAATTGAATGGAATGTGGATTGGAATGGATTGGAAATTTGAATGGAATGGAATGCAATGTGGAATAGAATGGAATGGAATGTGGATTGGAATGGAATGTGGAATGGAATGTGGAATGGAATGGATTTTGTAATGGACTGGAATAGAATGGAATGTGGAATGGAAGGGAATGTGAAATGGAATGGAATATAATGTGGAATGCAATGGAATGGAATGTGGAATGGAATGGTATGGAATGTGGAATGGAATGGTATGGATTGTGGAATGGAATGGAATGGAATGTGGAAAGGAATGAGAAATGGAATGGAATGGAATGGAAATGGAATGGAAAGGAATTCCTAAAGCAATAAGGAATGGAAAGGAACGTAATGGAAGGGAATGTGGAATGTAATGGAATGGAATGTGGAATGGAGTGCAAAGTGGAATGGAATGTGGAATGGAATGGAAAGGAGTGGAATGAAATCAGGATTGGAATGGAATGGAATGGAATGTGGAATGGAATTGAATGTAGAATGGAATGGAATAGAATGGAATGTGGAAAGGAATGGAATGGAATGTGGAATGGAAAGGAACGGAATGTGGAATGGAATGAAACGGAATGTGAAATGGAATGGAATGGAATGCAAAGGAAAGTGGAATGGAATGCAAAGGCAAGTTGAATGGGATGTAATAGAAAGGAATGGAAAGTGGAATATAATGCAATGGAATGTGCAATGGAATGAATGGAATGTGGAACGAAATGTGGAATGGAACGCAGAATGGAATGGAATGGAACATGGAATAGAACGTGGAATGGAATGTGCAATGGAAAGTGGAATGAAATGTGTAATGCAGAATGGGATGGAATGGAATGTGGAACGGAATGGAATGGAATGCCAAATGGCATGGAATGGAATGTGGAATGGAATGGAATGTGGAATTGAATGGAATGGAATGGAAGTTATGTGGAACGGAATGTGAAATGGAATTGAATGGAAAGTGGAATGGAGTGGAATGCCATGTGGAGTGGAACGGAATGGAAAATGGACTGAAATGAGGAATGGAATGGAATGGAATGTGAAATGGAATGGAATGGAACGAGGAATAGTATTGAATTTAATGTGGAATGGAATGGCATGGAATGCTATGTGGAAAGGAATGTAACGGAAAGGAATGGAATGTGGAAAGGAATGAAATGGAATGTGGAATGGAATGGAAAGGAATGTGGGATGGAATGGAATGGGATGGAATGGAATATGGAGTGGAATGGAATGGAATGTGAAATTGAAGGGAAAGAGGAATGGAATATTTAACGGAATGGAATGGAATAGAATGGAATGTGGAATGGAATGGAGTGGAATGTGAAATGGAACATGGAAAGGAACGCGGAATGGAACGTGTAATGGAACACTGAATGGAAGTTGGAACGGAATGTAAAGGAACGTGGAAAGCAATGTGGAATGGAATGGAATGGAAAGTGTAGTCGAATGTGGGATGGAATGGAATGGAATGTGGAATGGAATTTGGAATGGAAAGTGGAAAAGAATTTGGAATGGTACGTGGAATGGAATGTGGAATGAAATTGAATGGAATGTGGAATGGACTGGAATGGAATGTGGAATAGAATAGAATGGACTGGAAAGTGGAATAGAATGGAAAGGAATGCGGAATGGAATGGAATGGAATGTGGAATGTAATGTAAGGGAATGGAATGTGAAATTGATTGAAATAGAATGTGGAATGGAATGGAATGGGGAATGGAATGGAATGGAATGTGGAATGGAACGCAATGGAAATTGGAATGGAATGTGGAATGGAATGTGAAATGTAATGAAAAGCAGTGTGGAATGGATTTGAATGGAATATCGAATATAATGGAATGGAATGGAATGTGGAATGGAATGGAATGGAATGTGAAATGGAATGTGGAACAGAATGGAATGTGGAATGGAATGACATGGAATTGAATATGAATTGGAATGGAATGGAATGTGGAATGGAATGGAATGTGGAATGGAATGGAATTGAGTGTGGAATGGAACGTGGAATGGAAAGAGGACCATGCCGTGGAATGGAATGTGGAACGGAGTGGAATGGAAGGGAATGTGTAATGGAAAGTGGAATGGAATGGAGTGGAATCAGAAATGGAATGTGGAATGCAATGGAATGTGGAATGGAATGGAAAGGAATGGAATGTGGAAAGGAATGGAATATGGAATGGAATGTGCAATGGAATGGAATGGAATGTGGAAAGGAATGAGGAATGGAATGCAAATGAATGTGGAAAGGAATGAGGAATGGAATGCAAATGAATGTGGAAAGGAATGTGGAATGGAATAGAATGGAATGTAGAATGGAATTGAAAGGAATGTGGAATGGAATGGACTGTAATGTGGTATGGAATTGAATGGAATGTGTAATGGAATGGAAGGGAATGTGGAATGGAATTGAATTTGAAATGGAATGGACTGGAATGTGGAATGGAATGGAATGGAACGTAGAGTGGAAAGGAACGGAATGTCGAGTGGAATGGAAATGTATGGAAGTTGGAATGGAATGGAATGTAATGTGGAATAGAATGGAATTCTATGTAATGTGGAATGGAATGGAATGAAATGGGATGGAATGAGGAATGGATTGGCATGAAGTGAGGAATGGAATGGAATGGAATGGAATGGAATATGGAATTTAATGGAATGGAATGCAATGTGGAATGGAATGGAATGTGCAATGGAAGGGAAAGGAATGGAAAGGAATGTGTAATTGAATGGAATGGTATGTGGAGTGGAATGGAATGGGAAATGGAATGGAATGTGGAATGGAATACAATGTGCAATGGAATGTGGAATGGAAAGGAAAGAAATGTGGAATGGAATGGAATGCAATGGAGAATGGAAAGGAACGGAATTTGGAATGGAATGGAATGGTATGGAATGTGGAATGGAAAGGAATGGAATGGAATGGAAAGTGGAATGGAAAGGAATGGAATTGGGAATGGCATGGAATGTAATCTGGAATTTAATGGAATGGAATGGAATGTGGAATGCATTGGAATGGAATGGAATGCGGAAAGGAATTGAATGGAATGTGGAATGGAATGGAATGGAATTGAATGTGGAATGGAATGGAATGGAATGCAATTTGCAATAGAATGGAAAGGAACGTTGAATATAATGTGGAATGGAATGGAAAGGAATAAAGAATGGAGTGGAATGGAATGGAATGCAATGGAAAGTGGAATGGAAAGTGGAAGGCAACGTGGAATGGAATGTGGAATGGGAAGGAATCGAATGTGGAATGGAAGGGAATGGAATGTGAATGGAATGGAATGGAATGGAATGGAATGTGGAATGGAATGGAATGGAATGTGGAATGGAATGTGGAATGGAATGGAATGGTATGGAGAGTGGAAAGGAATGGAATGGAATAGAATGCAATGTGGAACGGAATGGAATGGAATGTGGAATGGAATTGAATCGAATGTGTAACGGAATGGAATAAAATTGTATGCAGAATGTTATGGAATGGAATGCGAAACGGTATGGAATTGATTGTGGAATGGAATGGAATGGAAAGTGGAATTGAATGAAATGGAAAGTGGAATGGAATGAAGTGGAATGTCGAATGGAATGGGATGGAATGGAATGGAATGGAAGGTGGAATGGAATGTGAATTGGATTGTGGAATGGAACGAGGAATGGAATAAAATGGAACGTGGAATGGAATGGAATGAAACGTGGAATGGAATTGAATGGAACGTGGAATGGAATGTGGAATTGAATATGCAATGAAATGTTGACTGGAATGTGGAATGGAATGGAATTTTAAATGCAATATAATGGAATGTGGAATGGAATGGAATGGAATATGGAATGCAACGTGGAATGGAAAGAAACGAAAGTTGGAATGTAATGTGGAATGGAACCACTAATGGAACATAGAATGGAACGTGGAATTGAATGGAATGGAACGTCAAATGGAAAGCAGAATGAAACGTGGAATGGAATAGAATGGAAAGTGGAATGGAATGTGCAATGTAATGGAAATGAACGTGGAATGGAATGGAATGGAATGTGGTAAGGAATGTGGAAAGGAATGGAATGGAATGTGGAATGGAATGTGGTATTGGATCTGGAATGCAACGGACTGCGGAATGGAAAGTTGAATGGAATGTTCAATGGAATGTGGAATGGAATGGAACGGAATGGAATGGAATGCAATGTGGAATGGCAAGTGAATTGGAATGCAATGGAAAGTGAACTGGAAAGTGGAAGGAAATGCAATGAAATGAGAATGGAATGTGAAATTGAATGTGTAATGCAATTTGGAAAGGACTGCGGAATGGAATGTGGAACGGAATGTGGAATGGAATGTGGAATACAATGGAATGGAATGGAATGTGAATTGGAATGCAATGGAATGTGGAATGAAATGCAAAGGAATGAGAATGGAAAGCGGAATGGAATGTGGAATGTAAAGGAATGGAATGTGGAAGGGAATGTGGAACAGAATGTGGAATGGATAAAGGAATGGAATGGAATGGAATGTGCAATGGAATGAAGAATGGAATGTGGAATGGAACGGAATATTACGTGGAATGGAATGTGGAATGAAATATGGAATGGAAAGTGGAATGGAACGTGGAATGGAACGCGGAATTGAATGTGGAAAGGAATGGAATGGAATGTGGAATGGAAAGTAGAATGGAAAGTGGAAAGTAATGTGGAATGGAAAGTGGAAAGGAATGTGGAAGGGAAAGTGGAGTGGAATGAAATGGAATGGAATGTGAAATGGAACGTGCAATGTATCGTGGAATTGAATGTGAAATGGATTGTGGAATGGAAAGTGAAATGCAATGTCGAATGCAAAGTGGAATGGAATATGGAATGGAATGTGAAATTGAATGGAATGGAATATTGAATGGAATGTGGAATGGAATGGAATGGAATGTGGAATGGAATGTGGAATGTAATGGAATGCAATGTGGAATATAATGGAATGCAATGTGGAATGGAATCTTAATAGGAAAGTGGAATGGAATGGAATGGAATGTGGAATGGAACGTTGAATGGAATGTGCAACTTAATGTGGAATGCAATGGAATGAAATGTGGAATGGAACGGAATGGAAAGTGGAATGAAATGTGGAATGGAAAGTGGAGGGTAATGGAATGGAATATGGACTGAAACTAGGAAAGGAATATAAAGGAAGGTGGAATGCAACGTGGAAAGGAACGTGGAATGGAACGTGTAATGGAATGTGGAATGGTATGTGGAATGGAGTGGAATGGAATCTGGTAAGGAATGTGGAATGGAATGTGGAATGGATAGTGGAAAGGAAAGTGTAATGTTATGGAATGGAATGTGGACTCAAACGAGGAATCGAATGGAATGGAATGTGGAATGGAAGGTGGAATGTAATGTGGAATGGAACGTGTAAAGTAATGTAGAATGGAATGTAGACTCGAATGGAATGGAATCTGGAATGGAATGTGTAATGGAATGTGGAATGGAATGGAATGGGATGTAGAATAAAATGTGGAATGGAATTTGTAATGGAATGTTGAGTTGAGTGTGGAATGGAAAGTGGAATGGAACATGGAATGGAAAGTGGAATGCGATGTTCAATGGAATATGGAATGGAAAGTTGAATGGAATGGAATGGAACGTGGAACTGACCATGGAAAGGAATGGAATGGAATGTTGCATGGAACGTATAATGGAACGTGGAAAGGAATGTGGAATGGAACGTGGAATGGAATGTGGAATGGAATGTGGAAGGGAATGTGGAGTGGAATGGAATGGAATGGAATGGAATGTGGAATGGAACTTGAAATGTATCGTGGAATTGAATATGAAACGGAACGTGGAATGGAACGTGAAATGGAATGTGGAATGTAATGTGGAATGCAATACGAAATGGAACGTGAAATTGAATGAAATGGAATGTAGAATGGAACGTGGAATGCAAAGGAATGGAATGTGGAATGGAATGTGGAATATAATGGAATGGAATGTGGAATGGAACCTGGAAAGGAAAGTTGAAGGGAAAGTGGAATGGAACGTGGAATGGTATGTGCAACGGAATATGGAATAGAATGGAATGGAATGTGGAATGGAATGTGGAGTGGAACGGAATGTAATTTGCAATGGTATGTGGAATGGAATGTGGAAAGGGATGTGGAATGTAATGCGGTGGAATGTGGACAGAAACGATAAATGGAATGGAAGGTAATGTGGAATGGAATGTGGAATGGAAAGTGGAATGGAATGTGGAATGGAATGTGGAATGAAATGGAATTTGAAATGGAAATTGAATGGAATGTAAAATGGAATGTGGAATGGAATGTGGAATGCAATGAAATGGAAAGTGGAATGGAATGCAATGAAAAGTGGAATGGAATGTAATGGAATGCAGAATGTAATGGAATGGAATGTGGAATGGAATGGATGGTGGCATGCAATGGAATGGAACCTGGAATGGAATGCAATGTAACGTGGAATGGAATGAAATGCTACGTGGATTGGAATGGAATGGAATGTGGAAAGGAATGGAATAGAATGTGAAATGGAATGAAATGTAATATGCAATGGAATGTGGAATGGAAATGAATGGAATGAGGATTAGAATGTGAAATGGAATGGAATGTGGAATGCAATTGAATGGAATGCAGTCTGTGATGGAATGGAGTTGAATTGAATTGAATTTGGAGTGGAATGTGGAATGGAATGGAGTGGATTATGAAATGGAATGAGGAATGGAATGGAATGGATGGTGGAATGGAATGTGAAATGGAATGGAATGGAGTGTGGAAGGCAACGAGGAATGGAAAGTGGCCTAGAACATGGAATAGAACCCGGAATGGAATGGAATTGAAGGGAATGTGGAATGGAAAGTGGAATGAAATGGAGTGTAATTATAAATGGAAGGTGGAATAGAATGGAATGTGGAATGGAATGGAATGGAATGAGGAATGGAATGGAATGGAATGTGGAATGGAATGGAATGTGGAACGGAATGTGCAATGCCATGAAAATGAATGCGGAATGGAATTGAATGGAATGTGGAATGGAATGGAATGAATCATGGAATGGAACGTGGAATGGAACGTGGAATGGAATGTTAAGGAATGTGTAATGGAATGTGGAATGGAATTGAAAGAAATGTGGAATGCAAAGTGGAATGGAATGGAACGGAATCTGGAATGGGATGGAATCGAATGTGGAATGGAATGTGGAATGGAACGTAGAATGGATTGGAATGGAATGTGGCATGGAATTTGGAATGGAATATGGAATAGAATGTGGAATGGAATGTAATCTGGAGCGGTATGTGAAATTGAATATCGAATGGAATGGAACGGAATATGGAAAGGAATGGATTGGAATTGAATGGAATGGAATGGAATGGGATATGGAATGGAACGGAATATGGAATGGAGTGTAATGGAATGTGGAATGGAATGGAATGGAAACTGGAATGAAATGGAATGTAATGTGGAATAGAATGGAAAGGAATGGAATAGAATTAGGAATGGAAGGGAATGGAATGAGGAAAGGAACGGAATGGAATAGAATGTGGAATGGAATGTAATGTAATGTGGAATGGAATGGAAAAGAATGTGTAATGGAATTGTATGGAATGTGGAATGGAATGGAATGGAATGTGGAAAGGAATGGAATGGAATGGAATGGAATGTGGAATGGAATGGTATGGAATGTGGAAAGGAATGGAATGGAATACGGAATGGAATGGAATGGAATGTGGAATGGAATGGAATGGAATGTGGAATGGAATGGAATGGAATGTGGAATGGAATGGAATGAGGATTCGGATGTGCAATGGACTGGAATTAAATGCAATGGAATGTGGAATGGAATGGAATAAAATTTTCAATGGAATGGTATGTGGAACTCAATATGCAGTGGAACGGAATGTGGAATGGAATGTGGAATGGAATGTAATGAAATGTGGAATGGAATGGAATGGAATGTGAAATGGAATGTAATGGAATGTGGAATTGACTGGAATTGAATGGAATGTGGAACGGAATTGAATAAAATGGAATGTGAAATGGAATGAAATGTGGAATGGAATGGATTGAAATGGAATGTGGAATGGAATGGAATGTTGAATGGATTGGAATGGATTGTGGAATGGAATGGAATGCAATGGAATGGAATGTGGAATTCAATGGAATGGAATGTAGAATGGAATGCAAGGTAATGGAATGGAATGGAATGGAATCAGGAATGGAATACTACTGAATGAGGAAAGTAAAGTAATGTATTGAAAAGGAATTACATGGAACGTCGAACGAAATGGAATGTGAAATGGAATGGAATGCAATGTTGAATGGAATGTAATCCAATGTGTAATGGAACAGAATGGAATGTGGAATGGAATGTGGCATGGAACAGAATGGAATGTGGAATGGAATGTGGAATGGAATCTAATGAAATGTGGAATGGAATGTGGAACGGAATGGAATGATATGTTCAGTGGAATATAGAATGAAATGGAACATGTAATGGAATGAAATCAAACTTGTAATGGAATTGAATGGAACGTGGAATTGAATGGGATGGAATGGAATGGAATGGAATGGAATGGAATGTGGAACAGAATGGAACATGGTACAGAATGGAATGGAACGTATTGTGGAATGGAATGGTATGGTATAGAACGTGGAATGGAAAGGAATGGAATGAGGAATGGAATTTGCAGTTGAAAGGATAGTGGAATGAAATTGAATGGAATGGAATGTGGAATGGAATGTTTAATGGAATCTGATGGAATATGGAATGGAATGTGAAATGGAATGGAATGGAATGTGGAATGGAATGGAATGGAACGTGGAATGGAACGGAATGCAAAGTGGAATTGAATGGAATGGAATGAGGAATGGAAAGTGGAATGGAGTGGAATGGAAAGTGGAATAGAATGTAGAAGTATGTGGAATGGAACATGAAATGGAACGTGGAGTAGAACGTCGAATGGAATGTGGAATGGAACGTGGGATGGAATGGAAAGGTACGTGGAATGGAATGGAATGTGGAATGGAATGTAATAGAATGGAATGTAATTAAATAGGACGTGGAATGGAATGGAATGTGAAATTGAATGGAGTGGAATAAGGAATGGAAAGTAATGGAATGGGGTATGGAATTCAATGGAATGGGGAATGGAATGTGGAATGGAATGGAATGGAGTGTGGAATGGAATCTGGAATGGAATGGAATGGAATGTGGAATGGAATGGGGAAAGGAATGTGGAAAGGAATGTCGAATGGAATGGAATGGAAGATGGAATGCAATATGGAATGGAGTGTGAAATGTAATGAGGAATGGAATGCAATGGAATGTGGAATGGTATGTGGAGTGGACTGTTGAATGTAATGTGGAATTGAAGAGAAAGGAAGGTGGAATGGAATGTGGAATGGATTGTAGAATGGAAAGTGAAATGTATTGGAATTGAATATGGAATTGAACGTGGAATGGAATGGAATGGGATGAGGAATGGGACGTGGATCGGAACGTGGAATGGAATGGAAGAGAACGTGGAATGGTCTGTGGGATGGAATGTGGAAAGTAATGGAATGGAATGTGGAATGGAATGTGGAACGGAATGGAATGTGATGCGGAATGGAATGGAATGGAAAGTGAATTGGAATGTGGAAAGGAATGTCAAATGGATTGCGGAATGGACTGTGAAATTGCATAGAATGGAATGTGGAATGGAATCTGAAATGGAATGGTGAATGGAATATGAAATTGCATGGAAGGGAATGTGGAATGGAATGGAATGGAAGGTGGAATGGAACGTGTAATGGAATAGGGAGAGTAACGTGGAACTTAACGTGGAATGGGGTGGAATGGAATGTGGAATGAAATGGAATGGAATGTGGAAAGGAATGAGGAATCGAATGTGGAATGGAATGGAACGGAATGTGGAATGGAATGTGGAACGGAATGTGGAATGGAATGTGGAATGGAATGTGGAAAGAAATGTGAAACGGAACAGAATGGAATGTGAAATGAAATGGAATGTAATGTGGAATGGAATGGAATGGAATGAGGAATGGAATGCAATAGAATGTGGAAAGGATTACGGAATGAAATCTTTATTGGAAAGTGGAATGGAATGTGGAAAGGAATGTTGAATGTAACAGAAAGCAATGTGAAATTGAATGGAATGAAATGTGGAATGGAATGCAATGGAACGTGGAATGGAATGGAATGGAATTTCGAATGGAATGGAATGGAACGTGGAATGGAATGTGGAATGGAATATGGAATGGAATGTGGAATGGAATGTGGAATGGAATGGACTGCAATTTGGAATGAAATGTGGAATGGAATGTAGAATGAAACGTAGAGTGGAAGGGAATAGAATGTGGAACGGAATGTGGAGTAGAATGTGGAATGGAATGTGGAAAGGAACGGAATGGAAAGTGGAATGGAATGTGGAATGGAATGTGGAATGCAACGTAAAATGGAATGGAATGCAATGTGGAATGGAAGGTGGAATGGAATGTGCAAGGAATTGGAAAGTGGAAAGTGATGGAATGGAATGTGGAACGGAATGGAATGGAATGTCCAATGGAATGTGGAATGGAATGGAATGCAATGTGGAATGGAATGTCGAATGGAGCAGAATGGAAAGTGAAATGGAATGGAATCCAACGTAGAATGGAATGGAATGGAATGGAATGTGGAATGGAATGGAATGGAATGTGGAATGGAATGCAAAGCAATGTAGAATGGACTGTGGAATGGAATGTGGAATGGAAAGCAATGGAATGTGCAATGGAATGTGGAAAGGAATGTGGAATGGAAAGTGTAATGAAATGGAACGGAATATGGAATGGAACGTATAGTGGAATGGAATGGAACGTGGAATGGAACTTGGAATGAAACCTGGAATGGAACATGGAATGGAATGTGGAATGTAATGTGGAAAGGAAAGGAATGGAATGTGGAATGGAATGGAATAGAAAGTGGAATGGAATGGAATGGAATGTGGAATTGATTGTGGAATGCAATGGAATGGAATGAGAATAGAATATGGAATGGAATGTAACGGAATGCGGAATGGAACGGAAGGGAAAGTTACAGAATGTGGAATGGAGTGGAAAGCAATGTGCAATGGAATGGAATGGAAAGTGGAATGTAACGTGTAATGGAATGAGGAATGGTATGGAAAGGAATGTGGAATGGAAGGGAATAGAAAGTGGAATGGTATAGAATGGAAAGGATTGGAATCTGGAATGGAATGGAATGGAATGTAGAATGGAAAGTAATGGAATGTAGAATGGAATGGAATTGTATGGAAAGTGGAATCGAAAATAATGGAATGTGGAATAGAATGGAATGGTATGTAATGTGGAATGGTATGTAATGGAATGGAATGTGGAATGGAATATAGAATGAATGTGGAATGGCATGCAAAGGAATGTGGAATGGAATGGAAAGGATGTGGAATGGAAGTTAAAGGAAAGTGGCATGGAATGTGGAATGGAATAAAATGGAATGGAATGGTATGGAATGTGGAATGTTATAGAAAGGAACGTGGAATGGAATGTGGAATGGAATGGAATGGAACGTGGAATGGAAAGTGGAAAGGAACGTGGAAGGGAATGGAAAGGAACCTGGAATGGAAAGTGGAAAGGAACGTGGAAGGGAATGGAACGGAACCTGGAATGGAATGTGGAATATAATGTGGAATGGAACTTGGAATGGAATGGAATGGATCATAGAATGGAACGTGGAATGGAACACGGAATAGAACATGGAATGGAAAGTGGAATGGAATGTGGAAAGGAAAGGAATGGAATGTGGAATGGAATGGAATGGAATGTGGAATTGAGTGGAATGCAATGTGCAATGGAACGGAAGGAAATGTCAAATATAATGTGGAATGGAATGGAAAGGAATACAGAATGGACTGGAATGGAATGGAATGGAATGGAATGGAAAGTGGAATGGAACGTGGAATGCAAAATGGAATGGAATGTGGAATGGAACGTGGAATGCAAAATGGAATGGAATGTGGAATGGAAAGGAATCGAATGTGGAATGGAAGGGAATGGAATGTGCATTGGAAAGTATAATGGAATGGAATGGAATGCAATGGAATGTGGAATGGAATGCAATGGAATGTCGAATGGAATGTGGAATGGAATGTAATGGTATGGAATGTGGAACAGAATGGAATGGAATACAATGCAATGTGGAATGCAATGGAATGAAATGTGCAATGGAATGGAATCGAATGTGTAATGGAATGGAGTGAAATGGAATGCGGAATTTTATGGAATGGAATGCGGAATGGTATGGAATGGAATGTGGAATGGAATGTGGAACGGAATGGAATGCAATGGAGTGGAATGGAATGCGGAATTGAATTGAATGGAAAGTGGAATGGAATGGAATGGAATGTGGAGTGGAATGGAATGGAATGGAATGGAAGGAGTAATGGAATGTGAATTGGAATGTGGAATGGAACGTGGAATGGAATGAAATGGAACGTGGAATGGAACGTGGAATGGAATGAAATGGAACGTGGAATGGAATGGAATCGAACATGGAATGGAATGCGAAATGGAACGTGGAATGAAACATTGACTGGAACGTGGAATGGAATGGAATGTTGAATGGAATGGAATGGAATGTGCAATGGAATGGAATGGAATATGAAATGTAATGTGGAATGTAAAGAAATGGAAGGTGGAATGGAACTTGGAAGGGAACCACTAATGGAAAGTAGACTGGAAAGTGGAGTGCAAAGGAATGGAACGTCAAATGGAAAGTAGAAGGAACGTGGAATGTAATGTAATGGAAAGTGGAATGGAATGTGGAATGTAATGGAACTGAACGTAGATTGGAATGGAATGGAATGTGGTAAGGAATGTGGAAAGGAATGGAATGGAATTTGGAATGGAAGGTGGTATCGGATGTGGAATGGAATTTGATGGAATGTGGAATGGAATGTGGAATGGAATGGAAAGGAATGTGAAAAGCAATGTGGAATGAAATCTGGAACGGAATGTGGAAAGGAATGTGGAATGGAATAGAATGGAATGTGGAATGGAACATGGAATGGAAAGTGGAATGGAATGTGCAATGGAATGTGGAATGGAACGTGCAATGGAAAGGAATGGAAAGTGGACGGGAGCGTGGAGTGAAATGGAATGGAACGTGGAATCGAATGTGGAATGTGCTGTGGAATGGAATGTGAAATGGAACATCGAATGGACTGGATTGGAATGTGGAATGGAATGTGGAATGTAATGCAAGGCAAAGTGGATTGGAAAGTGGAATGGTATGGAAAGGAATTTGGAACGGAATGTGAAATGGAATGGAAAGGAATGTGGAATGGAATGTGGAATGCAATGTAATGGAACATGGAATGGAACGGAATGGAATGTGGAATGGAATGTGAAATAGAAAGTGGAACGGAATGGAATGAAATGTGCAACGGAACGTGGAATGGAATGGAGTGGAACGTGGAATGGAAATTTGAATGGAAATTGGAATGGAATGTGGAATGGAATGTGGAATGCAAACTGGAATGAAAAGTGTAATGGAAGGTGGAATGGAATGGACTGGAATGTGGAATCGAATCAAATTGAATAAGGAATGGAATGTGGAATGGAATGGAATGTGAAATAGAATGTGGAATGGAACGGAGTGGAACGGAGTGGATTGTGGAATGGAATGTGGAATAGAACTTAGAATGGAATGTGGAATGGAAGGTGGAATGGAATGTGGAATGTAACGTGGAATGGAAAGGAATGTTATGTTTAATGGAATGTAGTGGAATGTGGAAAGGAATGGAATGGAATGTGGAATGGATCCTGGAATGGAAGGTGGATTGGAATGTGGAATGGAATGTGGAATGGAATGGAATGGAATGTGGAATGGAAGGAAACGGAATGTGGAATGGAAGGAAATGGAATGTGGAATGGAATGTGTAAAGGAATGGAATGGAATGGAATGGAACTTAGAATGAAATGGAATGGAATGTGGAATGGTATGGAATGCACTGTGGAATGGAATGGTATTGTCTGAAATGTGGAATGGAATGGAATGGAATAGAATGGAATGGAATGGAATGGAACGTGGAATGGAAGGTAGAATGGAATGTGGTATGGAATGTGGAATGCAATGGAATGAAATGGAATGGAATGTGGCATGGAATTTAAAGGAATGTGTAATGGAAAAGACTGGAATGTGGAATGGAATGAAATGTTATGGAATGTGGAATGGATTTGAATAGAGTGGAATGGAAAGTGGAATGAAATGAAATGGAATGAGGAACAGAATGGAATGAAATCTGGAATGGAATGTGAAATGGAATGTGGAATGGAAAGTGGAATGGAATGTGGAATGGAATGTGGAAAGGAATGGAATGGAATATGGAATGGAATGTGCAATTGAATGTGGAATGGTACTTGGAATCAAATGTGGAATGGAACATAATGAAACGTGGAATGCAATGTGGAATGGAATGTGGAATGGAATGGAAAGGAACGTGGAATGGAATGCGGAATGCAAAGTGGAATGGAACACGTAATGGAACGTGGAATGGAATATGCAATGTAATATGGAATGGATCGTGGAATGCAATGTGCAATGCTATGTGAAATAGAACGTGGAATAGAATGAAATGGAATGTGGAATGGAACGTGGAATAAAACGGAATGGAACACGGAATTGAAAGTGGAATGGAACGTGGAATGCAATATAATGGAACGTGGAATGGAATGGAAAGGAACGTGGAATGGAATGTGGAATGGAATGTGGAAGGGAACGTGGAATGGAACGTGGAATGGAATGGAATGGAACGTGGACTGGAATGTGGAATGGAATGTGGAATGCAACGTGGAATTGAATGTGGAATGGAATGTGGAATGGAAAGTTATGGAAGGTGGAATGGAATGCAATGGAATATGGAATGGAATTTAATGGAATGCCGAATGGATTGAGGAATGCAATGGAATGGAATCTGGAATGGAATGTGGAATGGAATGGAATGTGGAATACAATGGAATATAATGGTATGGAACATGGAATGGAATGGAATGTAGTGTGCAGTGGAATCTGGAATGGAATCTGTAATGGAATGGAATGGAACATGGAATGGAACTTGGAATTCAATGTGGAATTGAACGCGGAATGGAAAGTGGAATGGAACGTGGAATGAAATGTGGAATGTAATGTAATGTAATGTGGAATGGAAGGGAATGTAAAGTGTAATGCAATGAGGAATTTATTGGAATGAAATGGAATGCAGTGTGGAATGGAATGGAGTTGAATGTGTAATGGAAAGGAATGGAATGTGGAATGAAATGGAATGAAATGGAATGTGGAATGGAATTGAATGGAATGGAATGGAATGTGGAATAGAATGAAATGAAAAGTGCAATGACAAGTGAAATGGAATGAGGAATGGAAAGTGGAATGGAATGTGGAATGGAATGTGGATTGGAATGGAATGGAATGGGGAATGGAATGTGGAATGGAATGGGGAATGGAATGTGAAATGGAATGGAATGGAATGTGGAATTGAAAGGAATGGAATGTGGAATGGAATGTGGATTGGAATGGAATAGATTGTGGAATTGATTTTGGAATGGACTGTGGAATGGAATGGAATGGAATGCGGAATGGAATGTGGAAAGGAATGTGGAATGGAACGGAATGTAATGTGGAATGCTATGTGTAATGGAGTGTGGAACGGATTGTGGAAAGGAATGGAATGGAATGTAGAACGGAACGTGGAATGGAATGTGGAATTTAAGGGAATGGAAAGTGGAATGGAATGGAATTGAAATTGGAATATTAAGGAATGGAATGGAATGTGGAACGGAATGGAATGGAAACTGGAACGGGATGAAATGGAACGTGGAATGGAAGGGAATGGAACATGTAATGGATTAGAAAGAAACGTGGAAAGGAATGTGGAATGCAACGTAGAATGCAATGTGTAATGGAATGAGGAATGGTATGGAATGGAATGTGGAATGCAATGTGGAATGGAATGGAAAGGAATGTGCAAAAGAATATGGAACGGAATATGGAATGGAACGCAATGGAATGTGGAATGGAATGTGGAATGGAACGTGGAATTGAAAGTGGAATGGAATGGAATGGAAAGTGGAATGGAATGTGGAATGGAACGTGGAATGGAAAGTGGAATGGAATGGAATGGAACGTGGAATGGAATGTGAAATGGAATGGAAAGGAATGTGGAATGGAATGTAGAATGGAATGTGGAAGGTAATGGAATGGAGTGGAATGTGAAATGGAATGTGGAATGGAATGTGAAATGAAACGTGGAATGGAATGTGAAATGGAATGAAATGGAATGTGGAATGGAACATGGAATGGAATGCGGAATGGAATGGAGTGGAATGAGGAAGGGAATGTGGAAAGGAATGGATTGGAATGGAATTTGGAAAGGAATATACAATGGAATGGAAGGCAATGTGCAAAGGAATGTGGAATGGAATGTGGAAGGGAATGCAATGTTATGTCAAATGGAATGTGGAATGGAATGTGAAATGGAATGTGGAAAGGAATGTCGAAGGGAATGGAATGGAACGTGGAATGGAACGTGGAAAGGAACGTGGAATGTAATGGAATAAAAAGTGGAATGGAATGTGGAAAGTAATGTGGAATGGAAAGGAATGGAAAGGAATGTGGAATGGAAAGTGGAATGGAACGTGGAAAGAAACGTGGAACGGAAATGAGTGGAACATGGAATGGAACGTGGAAGGGAACATGGAAATATACATGGAATGGAACGAGGAATGGAATGAGGAAAGGAATGGAAAGAAATGTGGAATTGAATGTGGAATGGAATGTGAAATGCAATGTGGAATGGAATGGAATGGAATGTGGAACGGAACGTGGAATTGAATGTAATGGATCGTGGAATGGAACGTGGAAAGGAATGGAATGAAACGTGAAATGGAACGTGGAATGGAATGTGGAATTGAATGGAATGGAATGTGGAATGGGATGTGGAAAGGAATGTGGACTTGAATGAGGAATGGAATGTGGAAAGAAATGTGGACTGCAATGGAATGTGGAAGGGAATGTAGTGGGTTGTGTAATGGAATGTGCAATGGAATGCAATGGAATCTGGAATGGAATGTGGAATGGAATGTGAAATGGAATATGGAAAGAAATGTCGAATGGAATGGAATGGAAAGTGGAATGGAATGGAATGGAACATGGAATGGAACGTGGAATGGAACATGGAAAGGAACGTGGAATGGAATTAAAAGGAATATGGAAAGGAATGTGTAATGGAATGTGGAATGGAATGGAATGGGATGGAATTTGGAATGGAATATGGAATGGAATATGGAATGGAACGTGGAATGGAACGTGGAATGGAATGGAATGGAACCGCAAATATAACGTCGAATGAAACGTGTAATGGAATGGAATGAAACGTGGAATGGAACATGGAATGGAAAGAGGAATGGAATGGAAAGGAACGTGGAATTGAATGTGGAATGGAATGTGAAATTCAATGTGGAATGGAATGTAATGTGGAATGTAATGTGGAATGTAATTTGGAAAGGAATGTGCAATGGAATGGAATGGAATGGAATGTGGAGTGCAATATAGTGGGTTGTGGAATGGAATGTGGAATGGAGTGGAATGGAATGTGGAATGGAATCTGGAAAGGAATGTGGAAAGGAACGGATTGGAATGTGCAAAGGAATTTGGAATGGAGTGTGGAATGGAATGTGGAATGGAACGGAATGGAATGGGGAAAGGAATGTGGAATGGTGTTTGGAATGGAATGTGGAATGTACAGAATGGAACGTGAAATGGAATGTGGAATGGAAAATAGCATGGAAAGTTAAATGGAATGGAATTGACTGTGGAATTGAACGTGTAATGAAATGGATTGGGACGTGGAATGGAACGTGGAATGGAACGTGAAATGGAGATGATTGGAAAGTTAAATGGAATGTGGAATGGAATGTGGAAACCAATTGAATGGAATGTGGAATGGATTGTGGAATGAAATGTGAAATGGAATGTGGAATGAAATGGAATGGAATGTGGAATGGAATGGGAAGGAATGTGGAGCAGAATGTGGAATGGAATATGGAATGTATGTGGAAAGGAACGGATTGGAATATGAAATGGATTCTGGAATGGAATGGAATGGAATGTGGAATGGATTGTGGAACGGAATGTGGAATGGAATGTGGAATGGAATGTGGAAAGGAACGAGGAATGAAACAGAATGGAATGTGAAATGCAACTGAATGGAATGTGGAATGGAGTGTTGAACGGAATGGAATGGAATGTGGAATGGAATGTGGAAAGAAATGTGGAATGGCACGGAATGAATTGTGGAATGGAATGTGGAATGGAGTGTGGATTGGAATATGGAATTGAATGTGGAATGCAATGCAGAAAGGAAAGTGGAAAGGAATGTGGAATGGAACGGAATGGAATGTCGAATGGAATGTGGGATGGAGTGTGGAATGGAATATGGAATGGAACATGGAATGGAAAGTAGAATGGCAAGTGGAATGGAATGTGGAATGCAGAGTGGAATGCAACGTGGAATGGAATGGAATGAAATGTGGAATGGAATGAGGAACGGAATGGAATGGAATGTGGTTGGAATGTGGATTGGAAAGTGCAATGGACTGTGGAATGAAAAGTGGAATGTAATGTGAAATGGAACGGAATGGAATATGGAATGCAATGTGGAATGAAAGGTAGAATAGAATATGGAATGGAACGTGGAATGGAATGTGGAATGGAATTGAATGGAATGTGGAATGGAAAGGAATGCAAAATGGAATAGAATGGAATGTGGAATGGAATGTGGAATGTAATGGAATAGAATGTGGAATAGAATGGAATGGAATGAAATGTGGAATGGAATGTGGAATGGAAGGGAATGGAAAGTGGAATGCAATGGAATGGAATGTGGAACGGAATGGAATGGAAATTGGTATGGATCGCGGAAAGGAATGGTAAGGAAAGGAATGTGGAATGTGGAATGGAACGTGGAATGGATTGTGGAAAGGAATGTGCAGCGCAACGTGGAATGGAAAGGAATGGAACATAAAATGTAACGTGGAACGTACTGTGGAAAGGAATGTGCAGTGCAACGTGGAATGGAAAGGAATGGAACATAAAGTGTAACGTGGAATGGAAAGTGGAATGGATAGGAATTTGGAATGGACTGTGGAATGGAAAGTGGAATGGAACGGCATGGAATGTGTAATTGAATGTGGAATGGAATGCGGAATGAAATGTTGAATGGAGTGTCGAATGGAATGTGGAAAGGAATGGAAAGCAGTGTGGAATGGAATGTGGAATGGAATGGAATGGAATGTGGAATGGAACGTGGAATGGAATGTGGCAAGGAACGGAATGGAAAGTGGAATGTTATTTGTAATTGAAATGTGGAATGGAACGTGAAATGGAATGGAAAGGAATGTGCAGCGCAACGTGGAATGGAATGGAATGGAACATAAAATGTAACATGGAATGGAAAGTGGAATGGAATGTGGAAAGGATAGGAATTTGGAAAGGAATGGAATGGAATGTGGAATGGAATGGAATAGAATGTGGTATGGAATGGAAAGAATGTGTAATGGAATGTCAAATGGAATGCGAAATGGAAGGTGGAATGAAATGTGGAATGGAACAGAATGAAACACGGAAAGATATGGAATAGAACGTGGAATGGAACGTGGAATCGAACGTAGAACGGAATGTCGGATGGAATGGAATGGAATGTGGAATGGAATGGAATGGAATGTGGAATGGAATGTGGAACGGAAGGTGGAATGGAATCTGGAATGTATTGTGGAGTGGAAGGGAATGGAATGAGGAATGGAATGTGGAATGGAAAGCAGTGAAAAGGGGAATGGAATCGAAATGGAATGGGGAATGGAATGTGAAATGGAATGGGGAATGGAATGCAATGGATTGTTGAATGAAATGTGGCATAGACAGTGGAATGCAATGGATTGAAATGTAGAATGCAATGTGGAATGGAACGGAATGGAACGTGGAATGGAATGTGGACTGGAATGTGGAAAGGATAGGAATTTGGAATGGACTGTGGAATGGAAAGTGGAATGAAACGGTATGGAATGTGAAATTGAATGTGGAATGGAATGTGGAATGAAATGTTGAATGGAGTGTCGAATGGAATGTGGAATGGAACGGAAAGCAGTGTGGAATGGAATGTGGAATGGAATGGAATGGAATGTGGAATGGAACGTGGAATGGAATGTGACAAGGAACGGAATGAAAAGTGGAATGGAATTTGTAATTGAAATGTGGAATGGAACGTGAAATGGAATGGAAAGGAATGTGCAGCGCAATATGGAATGGAATGGAATGGAACATAAAATGTAATGTGGAATGGAAAGTAGAATGCAATGGATTGGAACGTGGAATGGAATGTGGAATGGAATGTGGAAAGGATAGGAATTTGGAAAGGAATGGAATGGAATGTGGAATGGAATGGAATGGAATATGGTATGGAATGGAAAGAATGTGTAATGGAATGTCAAATGGAATGTGAAATGGAAGGTGGAATGAAAAGTGGAATGGAACAGAATGGAACACGGAATGATATGGAATAGAACGTGGAATGGAATGTGGAATCGAACGTGGAACGGAATGTCGGATGGAATGGAATGGAATGTTTAATGGAATGTAATGGAATGTGGAATGGAATGTGGAATGGAAGGTGGAATGGAATCTGGAATGTATTGTGGAGTGGAAGGGAATGGAATGAGGAATGGAATGTGGAATGGAATGCAGTGAAAAGGGGAATGGAATGTGAAATGGAATGGGGAATGGAATGTGAAATGGAATGTGGAATGGAATGAAAAGAAATGTGGAATTGAATGGAATGTGGAAAGGAATGTGGAATGGAACAGAATGGAATGTGAAATGTAATGGAATGGAATGTGGAATGGAATGTGGAATGTAATGGAATGGAATGTGGAATGGAATGTGGAATGGTACGGAATGGAATGTGGAATGCAACGTGGAATGTAGTGTTGATTGGAATGTTGAATGGATTGTGGAATGGAACGGAATATAATGTGATATTGAATGTGGATTGGAACGTGGAAAGTAAAGTGGAATGGAATGGAATGGAAAGTGGAATGGAACGTTGAATGGAATACAATGAAACGTGGAATGGAATGTGGAATGGAATGGAATGGAACGTGCAATGGAACGTTGAATGTAACCCGGAATCGAAATTGGAATGGAACGTGGAATGGAATGGAGTGAAATGTTGAATGTAATGGAATGCAATGTGGATTGGAATGCAATCGATTATGGAATGTAACGTGGAATGTAATGGAATGGAAGGTGGAATGGAACGTGGAATGGAACATCTAATGGAATGTAGAATGGAACGTGGAATTGAATGGAATGGAACGCCTAATTGAAATTAGAATGGAAAGTGGAAAGGAATGGAATGGAACGTGGAATGGAATGTGGACCGGAATGTGGAAATTAAACGAATGGAGCGTGGAATGAAACGGAATGGAATGTGGAATGGAATGTGGAATGGAACGGAAGGGAATGTGGAATGGAATGTGGTATGGGATGTGGAATGGAATGCAATGGAATGTGGAATAGAAAGTGGAATGGAATGGAAAACAATGGGAAAGGGAATGTGGAATGCAATGTGGAATGGAATGTGGAATAGAATGTGGAAGGAAATGGAATGGAATGTGGAAAGGAATGTGGAATGAAATGGAATGGAATGTGGAAAGGAATGTGGAATGGAATGGAATCGAATGTGGAATGGTATGTCGATTGCAATGGAATGGAATGTGGAATGGAATGTGGAATGGAACGTGGAATGGAATGGAATGGAACATGGAATGCAAACTGTAATGGAACGTGGAATGGAATGTGGAATGGAATGTGGAATGGAATGGAATGGAATGTGGAATGGAAATGGAATGGAATGGAAAGTGGAATGGAATGGGGAATGGAATGTGGAATGGAACTTGGAATGGAGTGGAATGCAATGTGGAATAGAACGTGGAATGGAATGGAATGGAACGTCGAATGGAGTGTGGAATGCAATGTGGAATAGAATGTGGACTGGAACGTGGAATGGAATTCAATGGAATGTGCAATGGAAAGCAGATTGGAATGTGGAATGGAAAGTGGAAAGAAATGTAATGGAATGTGGAATGGAAAGTGGAACGGAAGGTGCAATGGAATGGAATGGAATGTGGAATGGAATGGATTGGAGTGTGCAACGGAATGTGGAATGAAACGGAATGAATGTGGAATGGAATGTGGAAGGGAATGGAATGGAATGTGGAATGGAATGGAATGTGGAATGGAATGGAATGGAATGGAATGTGGAATGGAATGAGGAATGGAATGTTGAATGCAATGGAATGGAGCGTGGAATGGGATGGACTAGAATGTGGAATCGAAGCTGGAATGGAATGTGGAAGTGAATTTGGAATGGAACGTGGAATGGAACGTGGAATGGAACGTGGAATGGAATGGAAGAGAATGTGTAATGGAAAGGAATGGGATGTGGAATGGAATGTGGAATGGAATGGAATGGAATTTGGAATTGAGTGGAATGGAATGTAGAATGGAAGGTGGAAGAGAATATGCAATGTAACATGGAATGGAAAGGAATGGAATGTGGAAAGGAACGGAGTGGAAGGTGGAATCAAATGGAATATTACGTGGAATGGAATGTGGAATGGAATGGAATGGATTGTGGAAAAGAATGTGTAATGGAATGGAATGAAATCTGAAATGGAATGGAATGAAATGTGAAATGGAAAGTGGAGTGGAACGTGGAAAAGACCGTGGAATGGAACTTGGAATTTAATGTGGAATGGAATGGAAAATAATGAGAATGAAATGGATTGGAATGTGGAATAGAATGTGGTATGGAATGGAATGGAATGTTGAATGGAAAAGAATGGAAAGGCACAGAATATGGAATGGAAGGAAACGGAATGTGGAATGGAACATGGAATGGAATGGAATGGAACGTGGAATGGAATGCGGAATGGAATTATTAATGGAACTTTGAATGAAACATGCAATGGAATGGAATGCAACGTGGAATGCAATGTGGAATGGAAAGGAATGGAACGTGGATTGTGACATGGGATGGAACATGGAATGCGACGTAGAATGGAAAGTGGAATGGAATGTGCAATGGAACAGAATGGAATGTGGAATGTAATGGAATGGATTGTGGAATGTAATGGAATGGAGTGGAATGTGGAATGGAATGGAATATAGTGGAATGGAATGCGGAATTCAACAGAGTGTAATGTGGAATGGAATGGAATGGAATGGAATGGAATGTGGAATGGAATGGAATGCAAAGGAATGGAATGTGGAATTTAATGGAATAGAATATGGAATGGAAAGAACTGGAAAGTGGAATGGAATGTGAAATGGAATGTGGAATGGAATAGAATGGAATGTGGAATGGAATACGGAATGGAGTGTGGAATGGAATGGAATGTGGAACGGAATGTGGCATGGAATTTAAAGGAATGAGGAAAGCAAAGTGGATTGGAATGAGGAATGGATTTTGTAATGGAATGCGGACTGGAACGCAATAGCATGTTGAATGTACTGTGGAATGGAGTGTGGAATGGAACTTGGAATGAAATGCAATGGAATGTGGAAAGGAACGTTGAATGAAATGGAATGGAAAGTGGAATGGAATGTAAATTGGAATGCAATGGAATGGGGAATGGAATGTAGAATACAAGGTGGAATGGAAAGTGGAATGGAATGGAATGGAAAGTGGATTGGAATGTGGAATGGAATGGAATACAATGTGGAATGGAATGTGGAATGGAATGTGGAATGGAATGGAATGGAATGTGGAATGGAATGTGGCATGGAATGTGGAATTCTATGTGGAATGGAAAGGAATGGGATGTGGAATGAAATGTGCAATGGAATGTGTAATAGAATTTAAAGGAATGTGGAAAGGAATGTGGAATGGAATGTTTAATGGAATGGGATGGAATGTGGAATGGAATGTGGAATGAAATGTAATGGAATGTGAAATGATGTGGAATGGAATGTAATGAAATGTAGAATGGAATATGGAATGAAACGGAATGTGGAATGGAATATGGAATGAAACGGAATGTGGAATGGAATGTGGAATGGAACGTGAAATGGAATGCAATGTGGAATTCAAAGTGTAATGGTACTGAATGGAATGTAGAATGGTATGTGGAAGGAATTAGAACGGAATGTGGAATGGAAAGTTTAATGAAACGTGGAATGGAACGTGTAATTGAATGGAATGGAACTTGGAATAAAATGTGGAATGGAATAGAAGGGAATGTGGAATGAAATGAGGAGTGTAATGGAATGGAATGTGGAATGGAATGGAATGGAATGTGGAATGGAATGAAGAATGGAACGGAATGTAATACGGAATGAACTTTAATGGAATGTGGAATGGAAAGTGGAATGGAATGTGGAATGCATAGTGGAATGAAATGTGGAATGTCTTGTGGAATGGAATGTAGAATGGAACGGTAAGGATGGTGGAATGGAATATAGAAAGGAGTGTGGAACGGAACTTGGAATGGAATGCAATGGAATTTCGAATGGAACGTGGAATGGAATGGAATGGAACGTGGAATGGAACATGGAAAGGAACGTGGAAATGAATGTTGAATTTAACTTGGCATGGAATGTGGAATGGAATGTGCAATGGAACGGAATGGAATGTGGAATGGAATATGGAATTCAATGTGGAATGGACCGTGGAATGGAATGTGGAATGGAATGTGGAATGGAATTGAATGGAATTGAATGGAATGTGGAATGGAATAGAATGGAATGTGGAATGGAATGTGGAATGGAATGGAATGAATTGTGGAATGAAATGTCGATTGGAATGGAATGCAATGTGCAATGGAATGGACTGGAATGTGGACTGGAATGTGGAGCGGAATTTAATTCAAATTGGAATGGAACGTGCAATGGAATGGAATGCAAGGGCATGGAATCTCGAATGGAATGGAATGGAATGTGGAGTGGAATGTGGAATGGAACAGTATGGATGGTGGAATGGAATATGGAATGGATTATGGAATGGAAATTGGAATGGAATGCAATAGAATGTCGAATGGAACGAGGAATGGAAGGGAATGGAACGTGGAATGGAACGTGGAAAGGAACGTTTAAAGGAATGCGCAATTGAACTTGGTATGGAATGTGCAATGGAACGTAAAATGTAATGGAATGTAATATGGAATGTAATATGGAAATGAGTGTTGAAAGAACAGTGGAATTGAATGGAATTGAACGAAATGGAAAGTGGAATGGAATGGAATAGAATGTGGAATATAATGTGGAATGGAAATGAATGGAATGGAATGTCGAATGGAACTTGGAATGGAATGTGCAATGGAATGTGGAATGGAATAGAATAGAATGTGGAAAGAAATGTGGAATGGAAAAGAATGGAATGGAATGGAAAGAGGAATGGAATAGAGAGGAATATTTAACGGAATGGAATATGAAATGGAATGGAATGGAAAGGAATGTGGAATGGAGTGTTGACTGGAATGCAATGGAGAGTGGAATGGAAAGTGGAATGGAATGGAATGTGGAATGGAATTTGGAATGGAATGGAATGTAAAGCAATCTGGATTGGAATGGAATGGAATATGGAATGGAATGGAATGTGGAATGGAATGGAACTCAATGTGGAATGGAATGTGGAATGGAATGGAAAGTGGAATGGAATGTGGAATGGAATGGAAAGTGGAATGCAATATCGAATGAAATGGAAAGGACTGTGGTATGGAATGTTGAATGGAATGGAATGGAATGTGGAATGAATTTGAATGGAAAGTGGTATGGAAAGTGAAATGGTATGGAATGGAACGTGGAATGTAACGTGGAATGGAACATGGTATGGAATGGAATGTGGAATGGAATGTAGAATGAAATGGAACGGAATACAATGTGGAATGGATTGGAATGGAATGTGGAATGGAATGGAATGTGGAATGGAATTTCGAATGGTATGGAATAGAAAGGAATATGGTTTGGAATGGAATGGAATATGGAATGGAATGGAATGTGGAATGGAATGGAATGCAATGTGGAATGGAATGTGCAATGGAATGGAAAGTGGAATGGATTATCGAATGAAATGGAAACGAATGTGGTACGGAATGCTGAATGAAATGGAAAGGAATGCGGAATGAAATTGAATGGAATGTTGAATGGAAAATGTAATGGTATGGATTGGAATGTGGAATGTAATGTGGAATGGAACGGGGTATGGAATGGAATATGGAATGGAATGTGGAATGGAATGTAGAATGAAATGGAACGGAATGCAATGTGGAATGGATTGGAATGGAAGGTGGAATGGAATGGAATGGAATGAAATGAAATGGATTGTTGAAGGGAATGGAATGGAATGTGGAATGGAACTTGGAATGGAATGGAATAGAATGAGGAATAGAGTGGAATGGGATGTGGAATGGAATGTGGAATGGAATGTGGAATGGAATGAAATGTAATGCGGAATGGAATGGAAAGGAATGTGGAATGGAATGTGGAATGGAATGGAAAGGAATGTGGAATGGAATGGAAAGGAATGTGTAAAGGAATGGAATGGAATGGAATGGAATGGAATGGAATGGAATCGAATGGGATGTGGAATGGAATGGAATGGAATGTGTAATGGAATCAAATGGAATGTGGAATGGGATATCGAATGGAATGTGTAATGCAGAGTAATGGAATGCAATGTGGAATGGAATGGAAAGGAATGTGGAATGGAATAGAATGCAGTCTGGAATAGAATGGAATGGAACGTGGAAAGGAATGGAATGCTATCTAGAATGCAATGTGTAAGGGAGTGAAATGGAATGTGGAATGGAATGTGGAATGGAATGGAATGGAATGGAATGGAATGGAATGTGAAATGGAAAGTGGTATGTGATGGAATAAAATGTGGAATGGCATGGAATGGAATATGTAATGGAAAGTGGAATGCAAGGTTGAATGGAATGGAATGGAACATGGAATGGGAAGTTGAGTAGAAAGTGGAATAGAATGGAAAGCAACGTGGAATGGAACGTGGAATGGAACATAGAATTGAAAGGGGAATGTTATGGAATGGAAAGTGGAACGGAAACTGGAATGGTACGTGGAATGGAACGTGGAATGTAATTGAATGTAACGTGGAACGGAATGGCATGGAATGTGGAGTGGAATGGGATGGAATTTGTAATGGAATGGAATGGAATGGTATTTGGAGTGCTATAGAATGGAATGGAATGGATTGTGGAATGGAATGGAATGGAATGTGGAATGGATTGGAATGGAAAGTGGAATGGAATGCAATGGAATATTGAATGCAATGGAATGGAATATGTAAAGGAATTGAATGGAATGGAATTGAAGGGAATGGAATGTGGATTTGAAAGAAATGGAATGTGGAATGCAAACTGGAATGGCATAGAATGGAATGTGGAATGGAATATGGAATGGAATGGAATGGAAAGTGGAATGGAATTGAATGGAATGTGGAATGGAATGTAGAATGGAAGGGAAAGAAATGTGGAATGGAATGTGGAATGGAATGGAATGTGGAATGGAACGGAATGGAATGTGGAATGGAAAGGAATAGAATGTGGAATTTAACGTGGAATGGAAAGTGTAATGGAATGGAATGGAATGTGTAATGGAACGCAGAATGGAATGGAAAGGAACGCGGAACGGAAGGTGGAATGTAACTTTGAATGGAAAGTGGAATGCAATGTGAAAGTGGAATGGAATGGAATGTGTTATGGAATGGAATGGAATGTGGAATGGAATTTGAAATGGAATGTGGAAAGGAATTCGGAACGGAATGGAATACAATGTGGAATGGAATGTGGAATGGAACGTGGAATGGAATGTTGAATAGAACGTGGAGTGGAAAGTGGAATGGAATGTGGAATGTGGAATGGAATGGAAAGGAATGTGGAATGGATTGGAATGGAATGTGTTATGGAATGGTATGGAAACTGGAATGGAATGTGGAATGGAACGTGGAATGAAATGCAATGCAATGTGAAATGCAATGTGGAGTGGAATGGACGGTGGAATGGAATGGAAAGGAATCTGGAATGGAATGGAATGGAATATGGAATGGAATGTGGGATGGAATGGAATGGAATGTGTAATGGAAAGGAATGGAATGTGGAATTTAACATGTCATAGAATGGAATGCAATGAGGAATGGAATGTGGAATGGAATATAATGGAATGGAATGTGAAATGGAATTGAATGGAACGTGGAATGGAATTGAATGGAATCTGGAAAGGAACATGGAATGGACGGGAAGGTGGAATGGAACGTTGAATGGAATGAAATGGAACATTGAATGCACCGTGGAAAGGAATGTGTAATCAAACGTGGAATGGAAAGTGAAACGGAATGTGGAATGTGGAATGGAATGGAATGGAATGTGTAATGGAATTGAATGGAATGGAAAGCATTGTGGAATGGAATGTGCAATGGAATAGAACGGAATGTGGAATGCAATGTAGAATGGAATGGAATGCAATGTGGAATGGAATGCGGAGTGGAATGGAATGCAAAGAAGAATGGAACATGGAATGGAACGTGGAATGGAGTGGAATGGAATGTGGATTGGATTGGAATGGAATGGAATGTGGAATGGAATGGACTGTGGAATGGAAAGTGGATTGGAATGTGGAAAGGAGCGTGAAATGGAATGAAATGGAATGTGGAATGGAACATGTAATGGAACGTGGAAAGGAACATGGAAAGGAATGTGAAATTGAACTTGGCATGGAATGTGAAATGGAATGTGCAATGGAACGGAATGGAATGTGGAATGGAATATGGAATTTGGTGTTGAATGGACCGTGGAACGGAATGGAATGGAATGCGGAATGGAAATTGGAATGGAATGGAATGGAATGGAATGGAATGGAATGGAATGTGGAATGGAATGGAATGGAATGTGGAATGGAATGAATGGAATGTGGAATGCACTGGAATGGGGAGCGGAATGGAATTTGGAATGGAATGTGGAATATAATGTGGAATGGAATTGATGGGAATGTGGAATGGCATGTGAGTTGGAATGCAATGGAATCTGTAATGGAAAGTCTAAATAAATGTAATGGAATGAGAATAGATTGTGGTCTGGAATGTGGAATGGAAATTGGAATGGACTGCGGAATGGAATGTGGAATGGAATGTGGAATGGAATGGAATGGAATGGAATGTGGAATGGATTGTGAAATGGTATGCAATGGAATGTGTAATGGAATGTGAAATGAAGTGCAATGCAATGAGAATGGAATGTGCAATGGAATGTGGAATGGAATGGAATCGAAAGTGGAATGGAACATGGAATGTAATCGAATGGAACGTGGAATGGAGAGTGGAATGGAATGTGAAACGGAATGTGGAATGGAATAGAATGGAATGTGGAATGGAATGTGGAATGGAGTGTGGAATGGAATGTAATGGAATGTGGAATGGAATGTGGCAGGGAATTTAATGGAATGTGGAAAGCAAAGTGGATTGGAATGTGGAATGGATTGTGGAATTGAACGGAATAGAATGTGTAATGGAACGGAATAGAATGTGAAATGTAATGTGGAATGGATTGTGGAATGGAACTTGGAATGAAAGGCAATGGAGTGTGGAAAGGAACGTGGAATGCGATGGAATGGAAAGTGGAATGGAATGTGGAATGGAATTTGGAAAGGAATGGAGTGTAATGTGGAATGGAACGTGAAATGCAATAGAATTGAACATGGAATGTAATGTGGAATGGAACATGGCATGGAATATGGAATTGAAGGTGGTATAGAATGTGGAATGAAATGTGGAATGGAGTCTGTAATTGAGTGTGGAATGGAAAGTGGAATTGAATGGAATGGAAAGAAATGGAATGTGGAATGGAATGAAATGGAATGAGGAATGAAATGGAATTGAACATGGAAGGGAACGTGGGATGGAACGTGGAATGGAACGTGGAATGGAAAGTGGAAAGGAACATGGAATGGAACGTGGGATGGAACGTGGAATGGAACGTGGAAGAGAGTGGAATTGAAGGTGGAAGGGAATGGAATGGAACATGGAATGGAAAGGTAAGGAATGGAAAGGAATGTGGAATGGAATGGTGTAGAAGGTACATTGGAATATGGAATGGAATGGAATGTAAAATGGAATGGAATGGAATAGAATATGGAATTCAATGGAATGGAAGGAGGAATGGAAAGGAATGGAATATGGAATGTAATGGAATGAAGTGGAACGTGGAACGGAATGGAATGGAGTGTGGAATGGAATGTGGAATGGAATGGAATGGAACATGACATGGAATATGTAATGGAACGTGGAGTAGAAAGTGGAATGGAAAGTGGAGTAGAACGTGAAATGGAATGGAATGGAATCTGGAATGGAATTCAATGGAATTTGGAATGAATGGAATGGAATGTGGAACGCAATGGAAAGGAATGTGGAATTGAAAGTGGAATGGAATGGAATGGAATGTGGAATGGAATGGAAGGAATTGCGGAATGGGATTAAATGGAATGGAAGGTGGAATGGAATGGAATGGAAACGAATGCAATGGAATGTAGAGGGGAATGCAATGGAATGTAGAGGGGAATGCAATGGAATGTGGAATGGATTGGATTGGAATGTGGAATGGAATGCAATGGAATTGAATGTGGAAAGGAATGCAATGGAATGGAATGGAATGTGGAGTGCACTGGATGGGAATGTGCAATGGAATGTGGAATGGAATGGAATGGAATGTGGAATGGGAAGGATTGGCATGTGGAATGGAATGGAACGGAAAACGGGATGCAATGTAATGGTATGGAATATGGAATGGAATGGAATGGAATGGAATGTGGAAAGAAATGTAATGTAATGGAATCGAATGGAATGGAATGTTGAATGGAATGGAAAGCAATGTGGAATGGAATGTGGAATTGAATGGAATGGAAAGTGGAATCTAACGGAAAGCAATGTGGAATGGAATGTGGAATGGAATGGCATGGAAAGTGGAATGGAATGGAATGTGGAACGGAATGTGGAATGGAATTGAATGGAATGTGGAATGCAATGTGGAATGGAATGAAGTTGAATGCGAAATAGAATGGAATGGAATGGAATGGAATGCGGAATGCAATGGAATCGGATGTGAAATGGAATGGAATGGAAGGTGGAATGGAATGGAATGGAGTGGTAAGTGGAAGGGAATGGAATAGAATGTTGAATGGAAAGTAGAATGGAATGTGGAATGGAATGTGGAATGGAAAGAAATGTGGAAAAGAATGGAATGGAATGTGAAATTGAAAGGAATGGAATCCAATGTGGAATGGAATGTTGAATGGAATTCAATGGAATTTTGGAATGGAATGGAATATAATGTGGAATGGAATGGAAAGGAATGTGCAATGGTTGTGCATTGGAAAGGAATGCAATGTGGAATGGAATGGAATGGACTGCGGAATGGAATGGAATTTTGTGGAATGTGGAAAGGAATGGAATGGAATTTGCAATGGAATGGAATGGAAAGGAATGGAATGGAATTTGAAATGGAATGAGTGGAATGTGGAATGGAATGGAACGGAACGTGGAATGGAATGCAATGGAGTGCTATGTGGAATGGAATGGAATGGAATGTGGAAAGGAATGTGGAATTGAATGTGCAATGCAATGTGGAATGGAATGGAGGGGAAAGTGGAATGGAAGGTTGAATGTAATGTAGTGAAATGCGGAATGGAATGCAGTGGAATGTGAAATGGGATGGAATGGAATATGGAATGGAATGTTGAATGGAATGGAATGGAATGTTGATTGGAATGCGGAATGGAATGGAATATGGAATGAAATGTAGAATATAATGGAACGGACGAGGAATGGAACGTGGAACACAATGGGGAATGGAATGGAATGGAAAGTGCCATGGAATGTGGAATGGAATGGAATGGAACGTGGAATTTAATGTGGAATGGAACGTGGATTGGAACGTGGAAGGGAATGTGGAAAGTACTGAGGAATGCAAAGTGCAATGGAACGTGGAATGGAACGTGGAATGGAACGTGAAATGGAACGTGGAATGGAATGTGGAATGTAACGTGGAATGGAACGTGGAATGGAAAGTGGAATGGAAAGTGCAATGGAGCGTGGAATGGAATGTGGAATGGAACATGGAATGGAATGGAATGCAAAGTGGAATGGAAAGGAATAGAAGGTGGAAGGGAATTGAAAGGAATGTAGAATGGAATGGAATGGAAAGTGGAATGCAATGGAATTTGGAATGGAATGGAATGTGGAATGCAATGGTATGGAATGTGGAATGGAATGGAATGGAATGGAATGTGGACTGCAACGGAATGGAACGGAATGAAATGTTTAACGGAAAGGAATGGAACATAGAATGGAATGGAATGAAATGTGGAGTGGAAAGGAATGCAATGTGGAATGGAATGGAACGTGAAATGTGGCTAGAAATGGATTGTAATGCGAATTTGCATGTAATGGAATGTGGAATGGAATTGAAAGAAATGGAGTGTGGAGTGGAATACTATGGAATGGAATACAATGTGTAATGGAATGAAATGGAAAGTGGAATGGAATGTAATGTAATGGAATGGAATTTGGAATGGAAAGTGGAATTGAATGTGGAATGGAATGGAATGTTGGACGGAATGTGGAATGGAATGGAATGGAAAGTGGAATGCAATGGAATTTGGAATGGAATGGAATGTGGAATGCAAGGTGGTATGTAAAGGAATCGAATGAGGAATGGGAAGGAATGGAACGTGGCATGGAAAGGAATGGAATGTGGAATGGAATGGAATGCAATGTGGAATGCAATGGAATGGAATGTGGAAAGGAAAGTGGAATGGAAGAGAATGGAATGTGGAATGGAATGGAATTGAATGTGGAATGGAAAAGATTGGTATGTGGAATGTAATGAAATGCAGAATGGAACGTCAAGCGGAATGGAATGGAACGTGCAATTGAATGTCATGGAACGTGGAATGGAATGGAGTGGAACCTGGAATGTGATGGAATGGTAAGTGGAATGGAATGGAATGGAAAGTGGAATTGTATGGAATTGAATGTGGAATGGAATGTGGAATGGAATGCAATGGAATGTGGAAAGGAACGTGGAATGGAATGTGGAATGGAATGGAAAGGAAAGTAGAGTGGAATGGAGTGGAATGTGGAGTGGAATGTGAATTGAATGAGGAATGGAATCGAATGTAATGGAAAGGAATGGAATGTGGAATGGAATGCAATGGAACATGGAATGGAAAGTGGAAAGGAATGGAATGGAACGTGGAATGGAATGGAATGGAACGTGGAATGGAAAGTAACGGAACGTGGAATGGAAAGGAATGGAATGTGGAATGGAATGGAATGGAATGGAATGCGGAATGGAATGGAATGGAATGTGGAATGAAACGCGGAATGGAATGGAACGGAATGGAGTGGAATGTGGAATGGAATGGAATGGAATGTGGAATGCAGTGGAATGGAATGTGGAATGGAATGTGGAATGGTATGTGGAATGGAATGGAATGGAATGAATGGAATGTGGAATAGAATAGAATGGAACGCGGAAAGAAATAGGAAATTGAATGTGGAATGGAATGTGGAATGGAATCGAATAAAATGCATTGGAATGTGGAACGGAATGGAATGAAATGGAATGTGGAATGGAATGGAATGTGTACGTGAATGGAAGGCAAAATGCAATGGAATGAGGAATGGAATGTTTCGAATGTGGAATGCAATGTGGAATGGAATGGAATGGAATCAAAAGGAATATGGAATGGAATGGATTGGATTGTGGAATGGAATGTAATGGAATTTGGACTGGAATGGAATGGAATGTGCAATGGAATGTGGAATGGAATAGAATGGAATGCGGAATGGAATGGCATGGATTGTGGAATGGAATGCAATGGAATTTAATGTGGAATTCAATGGAATGGAATGGAATGGAATATGGAATGGAATGTAATAGATTGGAATGTGGAATTTAACGGAATGGAACGGAATGGAATGCAATGGAATGTGGAATGGAATGGAAGGGAATGTGGAATGCAAAGTGAAATGGAATGGAATGGTTTGTGGAATGGAATGGAATGTAACGTGGAATGGAACGTCGAATGGAAAGAATATAGGAATGAGGAATGGAATGTAGAATGGAATGGAATGAAATGTGCTATGGAATGGAATGTTAAGGAATGCGGAATGGATTGGAATGTGATGGGCAATGGAATGGAATGGAATGTTGAATGCAATGGAATGGAAATTAATGGAATGTGGAATGGAATGGAATGGAATGGAATGGAATGGATTGGAAAGGAAAGGAATGGAATGCGGAATAGAATGTGGAATGGAATGGAACAGAATGGAATGGAATGGAATGTGCAATGGAATGAACTTGAATTTGGAAAGGAATGGAATGGAATGTGGAATTGAATAGAATGTAATCTGGAATGGAATGAAATGGAATGGAATATGGGTTGGAATGTAATAGAATGTGGAATGGATTGGAATGGAATGTGGAAAAGAATGGGAAGGAATGTGGAATGGAATGGAATGGAATCTGGAATGGAATGGAATGGAATGGAATGGAATGGAATGGAATGGAATGGAATGGAATGGAATGTGGAATGGAATGGAATGGAATGTGGAATGGAATGGAATGGAATGGAATCTGGAATGGAATGGAATTGAATGGAATGTGGAATGGAATGGAATGGAATGTGGAATGGAATGGCATGGATTGTGGAATGGAATTGAATGTAATATGAAATGGAATGCAATATAATGTGGAATGGAACATGGAATGGAAAGAATAGAGGAATACGGAATGGAATGTGGAATGGAGGGGAATGGAATGTGGAATGGAATGGAATGGAATGGAATGGAATGGAATGGAATGCGGAATGGAATGTAATGGATTGGATTGGAATGGAATCGAATGGAATGTAATGTGGAATGGAATGGAATGGAATTGAATGGAATGCGGAATGGAAAGGAAAGGAATGTGGAATGGAATGTGGAATAGAATGGAAAGGAATGTGGAATGGAAAGGAATGGAATTTGAAATGGAATGAATGGAATGTGGAAGGGAATGGAATGGAAAGTGGAATGGGATGTGGAATGGAACGGAACGTGGAATGGAATAGAATGTGGTATGGAATGTGGAATGGAATCCAATGCAATGTGGAATGGAATGTGGAATGGAAATTAATGGAATGGAATGTGGAATGGAATGGAATGTGGAATGGAATGGAATGGAATGTAGCATGGAATGGAATGTAACTGAAAGGAATATGAACTGGAATGGAATTTAATGGAATGTGGAATGGAATGTGGAATGGAATGCAATGGATTGTGGAATGGATTGTGTAATGGAATGGAAAGGAATATAGAATGGAATGCGGAATGGAATGGAATGGAATGTTGAATGGAACGTGGAATGAAACTTTAGAATGGAACGTGGAATGGAACGGAATGTGGAATGGAATGAAATGGAATGTGGAATGGAATGGAAGGAATGTGGAATGCAATGGTATGGAATGTGGAATGGAATGGAATGGAATGGAATGTGGACTGTAACGGAATGGAGTGGAATGAAATGTGGAACGGAATGGAATGGAACATAGAATGGAATGGAATGGAATGTGGAGTGGCAAGGAATGCAATGTGGAATGGAATGGAACGTGAAATTGAATGGAAAAGGATGTGGCTAGAAATGGATTGTAATGAGAATTTGCATGTAATGGAATGTGGAATGGAATTGAATGAAATGGAGTGTGGACTGGAATACTATGCATTGGAATAGAATGTGTAATGGAATGGAATGGAAAGTGGAATGGAATGTGGAATGTAATGTAATGGAATGGAATGGAATGTGGAATGGAATGTAATGGAATGGAATGGAATGTGGAATGGAATGTGGAATGGAATGGAATGGAATGGAATTGAAAGTGGAATGTAAAGTGGAATGGAATGGAATGGAATGTGGAATGGAATGTGGAATGGAATGGAATGGAATGGAATGGAACGTGGAATGGAACATGGAATGGAAAGTAGAATGGAATGGAATGGAACTGAATGCAATGGAAAGAGGAGTGGAATAGAATGTGGAATGGAATGTGGAATCGAATGGAATATAATGGTTGGAATAAGTTCCATATTACATTCAATTCCATTCCACTTTCCATTCCACTTTCCATTGGATTCAATTCCCCTTACTATTCCATTTAATACCACATTCCATTCCATTCCATTACACATTCTATTCCACATTCCATTCCATTCAATTCAACCTATTGGAAACTCTATTCCTTTCCATTCCATTCCACATTCCATTCCGCATTCAATTCCATTCCATTCCACATTCCATTGGACATTCCATTGCATTCCATTCCACATGCCTTTCCATTGCATTCCACTCCACATCCCTTTCCATTGCATTCCACGTTCCATTCTAGTCCATTCCACTTTAATTACCACGTTCCATTTCAGGTTCCATTCCACTTTCCAATTCACATGCCATTTCACTGACCCTTCCAATCCATTCCAATTTCCATTCCTCATTCCATTCCATTCCATTCCACATTCCATTCCATTCCATTCTACATTGCAGTCCACATTCCATTCCACATTCCAGTCCAGATTAGATTCCATTCCATTCCACTTTCCATTCCATTCCACCCCATTCCATTCCAGATTCCATTCTGGATTCCATTCCTTTCCATTCCTTTCCATATTACATTCCATTCCATTCCACATTCCATTCCATTCCATTCCACATTCCATTCCATTTCATTCCATTCCACATTCTATTCCCATCCACTTTCCGCTCCATTCCATTCCACATTCCTTTCAGTTCCATTCCATTCCATTCCACTTTCCATTCCATTCCACATTCCATTCCACTTCATTGCATTCCACATTCTATTCCATTCCACAATCCATTCCATTTCATTCCATTCCACATTATATTCCATTCCATATTTAACTGCATTCCATTCCACATTCCATTGAATTCCATTCCATTCCATTCCAGTTTCTATTTCATTCCACATTTCACTGCGTATCATTCCGCATTCCCTTCAGTTCCATTCCATTCCATTCCACATTCCATTCCATTCCATTCCACATACCATTCTACATTCCACTCCGTTCCTTTCCTCGTTCCATTCCACATTCCATTCCATATTCCATTCCATTCCACTTTCCATTCCATTGCACATTAGTTTCCATTCCACATTCCATTCCATTCCACACCATTCCCTTCGTTTCCATTCCATTCCATTCCACATTCCACTTCATTTATTACACATTGCATTCCATTACTTTCCACATTGCATTCCATTACTTTCCACATTGCATTACATTCCATTCTATTCCACATTCATTTCCATTCCATTCCACATTCAATTCCATTCCATTCCACATTCCATTTCATTGCATTCCATTCCATTCAATACTACATTCCATTCCATTCCACATTCCTTTCCATTCCATTCCATTCCATTCCACATTCCATTCCATTCCATTCAAATTCCATTCCACATTCCATTCCATTCCATTCCACATTACCTTCCACATTCCCTTCCTAAGTCCCTTTGACATTCCATTCAATTCCATTCCACATTCCATTCCACATTCCAATCCATTCCATTCCACATTCCATTGCACATTTGATTACTTTCCTTTCCACATTCCATTGCGTTCCATTCCACATTCCATTCCACATTCCATTCTATTCCTTTCCATCTTCCATTCCACCTTCCATTCCATGTTCCATTCCACGTTCCACTCCACGTTCCATTCCACGTTCCATACCATTCCATTACACCGGCCATTCCACCTTCCATTCCACATTCCATTCCGTTGCATTCCATTACACCGGCCATTCCACCTTCCATTCCACATTCCATTCCGTTCCATTCCATTCCATTCCAGTCCGCTTTCCATTCCATTCCTTTCCACATTTCTTTCTATTCCATTCCACGTTAGATTACTCATACCATTCCACATTCCTTTACATTCCTATCCACGTTTAATTCCATTCCATTCCACTTTCCACTTTCATTCCATTCCACGTTGCATTTCATTCAATTTTAAATTCCATTCCGCTTTATATTTCAAATTCCATTCCACTCCATTCCACTGCATTCCACAATCCATTCCATTCTATTCCACGTTCCATTCCTTTCCGGATTCCATTCCATTCCATTCCACATTCAATTCCATTCCATTCCATTCCACAGTCCATTTCATCCCATTCCACATTGCATTCCACCTTCCATTACATTAAATTCAATTCCGTATTCCTTTTCAACCCATTCCACATTCCATTCCGCATTCCATTCCATTCCATTCTAGATTCCATTCCACCTTGCATTCCATTCCATTCCAGATTCCATTCCATTCCATTAAACCTTCCGTTGTAAACCAGTCCGCATTCCGTTAAATTCCATTCCACATTCCATTACATTCCATTCCATTCGATTCCACATTCAATTCCTTTCGATTCTATTCCATAATCCATTCCATTCCATTACACCATCCATTCCATTCCATTCCACAATCCATTCCACTTTCCACTCCACGATCCATTCCATTCCATTCCGCATTCCATTCCATTCAATTGCACATTAAACTCCACGATGCATTGCATTCCATTCCACATTCCAATATATTCCATTCCACATTGATTTCCACTTTCCGTTCCACGTTTCATTTCATGTTCCATTCCATTTCATTCCACATTCTATTCCACATTCCATTCCACATTCCAATCCATTCTATTCCATTCCTCTAAACATTCCATTCAATTCCATTCCACATTCTACGTTCTATTCCACATTCCACGTTCTATTCCACATTACATTCCATTCCATTTCCCCTTCAGTTCCACATTCCATTCAACATTCCTTTCGATATTCCATTCCATTACATTCCACATTCCTTTGCAAATTCTTTCCATTCCGCATTCCATTCCACATTCCATTCCATTCCATGCCGCATTCCATTCCATTCAATTGCACATTAAATTCCACATTTCTTTCCCTTCAAATCCACATTCCCTTCCATTCGATTCCATTCCACACCGCATTCATTCCATTGCACATTCCATTCCATTCCATTGCACTTTCCATTCCTTTCATTTCCACAATCCATTCCATATTCCATTTCATTACATTCCACATTCCATTACACATTCCAGTACACATTCCTTTCCACATTCCATTCTATTCCATTCCATTCCACATTCCATTCCATTACATTCCACTTTGAATTCCGTTCCATTCCACGTTGCATTCCATTCCAATCCATATTCCAATCCATTCCATTCCCCATTGCATTCCTTTCCAATCCACATTCCTTTCCATTATATTGAAGATCCCGTTCCATTCCACTTTCCATTCCTTTTCTTTCCTCCATTTCACATTCCATTCCATTGCATTCCACATTCCATTCCATTCGATTCCACATTCTAATCCATTCCTTTCCACATTCCCTTCCATATTCCATGCCATTCCATTCCACATTCAATTCCATTAAATTCCACCATCCATTCCGCACACAATTCCACATTCCATTCCACATTCCATTCCGTTCCATTACACATTCCATTCCAAGTTCAATTCCACATTCCATTCCACGTTCCATTCCACGTTACATTCTACTTTCCATTCCATTGCATTTCACGTTCCGTTCCACATTCCAATCCATTCCAAGTTACATTCCACATTCCATTCCACGTTCCAATACATTCCATTAAACGTTCCATTCCACAATCCCTTCCACGTTCCATTGCTTGCCATTCCACATTGCATTCCACATCCCACTGCATTCCATTCCAAGTTCCATTCCACACTAAATTCCCCATTGCATTCCAATTACATTCCGTTCCATTCCACGTTCCATTTCACAATCCTTTACACATTCCACACAATCCTCTACACATTCCATTACACATTCCATTCCATTACATTCCACATTGCATTCCATTCCATTCCACATTCATTTCCATTCCACATGCCATTCAATTCCATTCCATTCCATTCCAAATTCCATTTCACTTTCCATTGCATCCCACACAACATTCCTTTCCACATTCCATTCCATTCCATTACACGTTCCATTCCAAGTTCCATTCCATGCTCCATTCAATTCCATTCCACTTTCGATTCCTTGGGCCATTCCACGTTCCATTCCACGATTCACTCCATTGAATTCCACTTTCCCTTCCATTCCTTTGCAGGTTCCATTCCATTCTATCCCATCCCATTCCTTATTCCATTCCATCCCATTCCATTCCACATTCCATTCTATTCCAATACTTTCCTCATTACACTCCATTCCATTCCACAGTGCATTACATTCATTCCTTTCCATTTTACATTCCATTCCATTCTCCATTCAATTCCATTCCATTCCACATTTCATTGCATTCCGTTTCACATTCCATTACATATTCCATTACATTCCATTCTACTTTCCATTACATTGCATTCCATTCCATTCCACATTCCATTCCATTCCATTCCATTCCACATTCCATTCCATTCCATTCCACATTCCTTTCCACATTTCATTCCATTCCATTCCATTCCACATTCCTTTCCATTCCATTCCACATTCCCTTTTATTCAATTTCACATTCCATTCATTTACTTGGCATTCCACATTCCATTCCGTTCCATTTCGCATTCCATTCCATTCCATTCGATTCTCTTCCACATTCCATTCCATTCCATTCTATTCAACATTACTTTCCCATTTATTCTACATTCCATTCAATTATATTCGGCATTGCATTCCCATTCCATTCCATTCCATTCCACATTCCATTCCGTTCAATTCCACATTCCATTCCACATTCCATTCCATTCTATTCCGCATTCCATTCCATTCCATTCCTCTTTCCATCGCATTCCATTACGTTCCAATCCATTCCACATGCATTCCATTCCATTCCGTTCCACTTTCCTTTCCATTCCATTGTAAATTCCATTCAATTTCATTCCATTCCGTTTCATATTCCATTCCACATTCCATTCCTATCCATTCCACAATCCACTCCACATCCCATTCCCTTCCATTCCTATCCATTCCACAATCCATTCCACATTCCATTCCGTTTCACATTCCATTCCATTCCATTCCACATTCCATTCCATTCCATTCCTCATTCCATTTCATTGCATTTTGCATTAAATTCCATTCCATTCCATTCCATTCCATTACATTACATTCCTCATTCCACTCCATTGCATTCCATTCGACATTCCATTCCTTTCAATTCCACATTCCATTCCATTCCATTCCGAATTCCATTCAATTCCTTTCCTCATTCCATTACATTCCATTCGACACTCCATTCCATTCCATTCCATTCCATATTCAATGCCATTCCATTCCACAATCAATTACATTCCATTCCATTCCACATTCAATTCCATTCCATTCCACATTCCAATGCTTTCCATTCCACATTGCATTCCGTTTCATTCCATTCCACATTCCTTTCTATTGCATTCCATTGCACATTCCATTCCCCATTCCATTACATTCAATTCTACATTCAATTCCATTCCATTCCATATTCCATTCCATTCCAAATTCCATTCCATTCCATTCTATCCCAGATTCCAATCCATTCCATTGCACTTTCCATTCCATTCCATTCCATTCCACTTTCAATTACATTGCATTCCACTTTCCACTCCATTCCATTCCTTTCTATATTCCATTACTTTGCATTCCACATTCCATTCCGTTCCATTGCATTCTACATTCCATTTCACATTCCATTCATTTCCACATTCCATCCATTTCGTTCCATTTTCCATTCCATTCCTTTCCACATTCAATTCCATTCCATTCCACATTCCATTCTATTCAATTCCATTCCATATTCCATTCCATTCCACATTCCATTCCATCCCATTCTACAGAATTCCACATTCCATTCCATATTCCATTCCTCTGCATTCCACATTCCACTCTATCCCATTCCATTGAATTCAACATTCCATTCCACATTCCATTCCATTCAATTCCATATTCCATTGCATTCCATTCCACATTGCATTTCATCCCATTCCATTACACATTCCATTCCATGACATTCATTTCAATATTCCATTGCATTCCATTCCACAGTGAATTCCATTCCATTCCATTCCACAATCTATTCCATTCCATTCAATTCCATTGCACATTCTATTTCATATTCCATTACATTCAATTCCTCATTCCATTCCATTCTGTTCCACTTTACATTACATTCGATTCCACATTCCTTTAATTTTCGTTATACATTCCATTCCATTCCTTTCCATTCAAACCCAAATTCCATTCCACATTCCGTTCCATTCCATTCCTAATTCCATTCCATTCAATTCCACATTCCATTGCATTCCATTACACATTTCATTCCATTCCATTACATTCCATTCCACATTGCATTCCATTGCATTCTACATTGCATTCCTTTCCAATGCACATTGCATTCAATTCCATTAAATTCGACATTCCTTTCCATCCACTCCATTCCATTCCAGAATCCATTCCACATTTCATTCCATTCCATTCCACATTCCATTCCATTCCTTTCCACATTTCATTCAATTCCGTTCCACATTCCATACCATTCCACATTGCATTCCATTCCATTCCATTCCACATTCCATTGCACTCCAATCCATTCAATTGCACATTCCATTCCATTGCATATTCCATTCCACATTCCATTACATTCAGTTCCACATTCCATTCCATTCCATTCCGCATTCCATTCCATTCCAGTTTCCACTCCATCCCACATTCCATTCCATTCCTTTCCGTTCATTTCCAAATTGCATTCCACATTGGAAATATTCCATTCCACATTCGATTCTATTCCATTCCACATTCCACTCTATTGCATTCATTTCCATATTCCATTCCATTTCATTCCACTTTCCATTGCATTCCATTCTGTTCCACATGCCATAGTGAATTCCATTCCCTGCCATTCCGCGTTCCATTCCACTCCATTCTACATTCTATACCACATTGCATTCCAAATTCCATTCCACATTCTATTCCACATTCTATTCCAAATTCCATTCCTCATTCCATTCCACATTCCGATCCATTCCATTCCATTCCACTCCACAATTCGTTCCACATTTCATTCCAATCCACGTTACATTCCACATTACATTCCACGTTTCTTTCCACTTTCTATTCCAAATTCCATTCCATTCAATTCTGCATTCCATTCCACGTTGCATTCTATTCCTTTCCACACTCCATTCCACATTCCAATCCATTCCATTCCACATTCCTTTTCTCGTTTCATTCCACGTTCGATTCCTTGTTATATTCCACATTGCATTCCACATTCCATTCCACTTTCCATTCATTTCCATTCCACATTCCCTTCCACGTTCCATTCCATTCCTTTCCACATTCCGTTGCATTCCATTCCACATTCCAAAACATTCGATTCCACTTTCCATTCCATTCGATTCCACAATCCATTCCTTTCCGTTCCACATTCCATTCCATTCCATTCCATTCCGCATTCCATTCCAATCCATTCCATTCTATTCCTCATTCCATTCCATTCCATTGTATTCCAATTTCCATTCCATTCCGCATTCCATTCCAATCCATTCCATTCTATTCCTCATTCCATTCCATTCCATTCTATTCCACTTTCCATTCCATTCCATTGCACATTCCATTCAATTACATTCCACATTCCATTCCACATTGCATTCCACATTCTATTCCACGTTGCATTCCACCTTCAATTTCACATTCCATTACATTCCATCCCAAATTCCATTTCTCATTCCTTTCCACATCATTCTACATTCCATTCCACGTACCGTTCCATTTCATTCCAACTTCCATTCCACGTTCCATTTCAAGTTCCATTCCACGTTCTTTTCCACTTCCCATTCCACATTCCATTCCATTCGATCCATGTTCCATACCATTCCATTCCATTCCATTCCACACTCTCTTCCATTGCATTCCACATTTCATTCCACGTTCCATTCCACCTTAAATTCCATTGCACTCCACATTCCATTTCAGTCTCCATTCCACATTCCATTCCACCTTCCATTGAGTTCCTTTCCACATTCCATTCCATACTCCATTCCACATTTCATTCCACATTCCATCCGTTCCATTCCACATTCCACTCCACACTCCATTCCTCATTCCATTCCACATTCTATTCTGTTCCGTTCCACATTCCCTTACGTTCCATTCAAATGCTTTCCACTTTCCATTCCATTCCATTCGGAATTCCATTCCATTCCATTCGACATTCCTTTCCTTTCCATTCCATATTCCATTCCATTCCATTCCATTACACATTACATTCCATTCCATTCCACATTGCATTCCATTCCATTCCACATTACATCCCATTCCACATGCCATTCCATTCCATCCCATTCCATTCCAAATTCCATTCCGCTTTCCATTGCATTCCACACTGCATTCCTTTCCTTTCCATTCCATTCCATTCCACGTTCCATTCCACGTTCCATTCCACGCTCAATTCAATTCCATTCCACTTTACATTCCATGAGCAATTCAACGTTCCATTCCACGATTCTTTCCATTGAATTCCACATTCCATTCCATTCCACTTTACATTCCATTCCATTCCATTCCATTCCATTCCTTATTCCATTCCATCCCATTCCATTCCACATTCCATTGTATTCGATTCCTTTCCACATCCATTCCATTCCATTCCACACTGCATTCCATTCCATTTCTTTCCATATTCCATTCCATTCCATTCTACATTCAATTCCATTCCATTCCACATTTCATTCCTTTCGGTATCTCATTCCATTCCATATTCCAATCCATTCCATTGCACTTTCCGTTCCATTGCATTCCATTCCATTCCACATTCCATTCCATTCCTTTCCATTCCACATTCCATTCCATTCCATTCTGCATTCCATTCCATTCCATTCCATTCCACCTTCCATTCCATTCCATTTCTCATTCTATCACACATTCCATTCCACATTCCATTCCATTCCATTCCACATTCCTTTCCACATTCTATTCCATTCCATTCCACATTCCATTTTATTCAATTTCACATTCCATTCAGTTACATTGCATTCCACATTCCATTCCATTCTGCATTCCATTCCATTCCATTCCATTCTCTTCCACATTCCATTCCATTCCATTCTATTTAACTTTCCATTCCATTCCATTCCACATTCCATTTATTTACATTCCACATTGCATTCAACTTTCCATTCCATTCCATCCCGCTTTCCATTACACGTTCCCTTCCATTCCATTCCACATTCAATTCCATGTCCTGTTCCATTCCATTCCACCTTCCATTCCACGTTCAATTCCAAGTTCCATTCCATGTTCCTTTCCACGTTCCATTCCACATTCCATTCCATTCCATTCCAGGTTCCATATCATTCCATTCCATTCCATTCCACAATGCATTCCATTCCATTCCACATTACATTCCACATTCCATTTCACATTCCTTTCAGTTCCATTCCACATTCCATTCCACATTACTTTCCGTTCCATCCACATTCCATTCCACACTGCATTCCACATTCCATTCCACATTCCATTCCATTCCATTCCACATTCCCTTCCACACTAAATTCCACATTCCATTCCAAATTCCTTTGCATTGCATTCCACATTCCATCGCATTGCATTCCACATTGCATTACACAATCCATTCCACGTTCCATTTCATTGCATTCCACATTCCATTCCATTCCACTCAACCTGGAACCATTCCAGGTTCCATTCTACGTTGCATTCCACGTTGCCTTCCACTTTCCTTTCCTCGTTCCATTGCACTTTCCGTTCCATACCATTACACCTTCCATTCCACATTCCATTCCATTCCATTACACTTTCCATTCCTCATTCCATTCCACATTACTTTCCATTCCATTACACATTGCATTCCACATTCCATTCCACATTCTGCTCCATTCCATTGCATTCAACATTCCATTCCACTTTCCATTCAATTGCATTGCACATTCTATTCCACATTCCATTTCATTCCATTCCACATTAAATTCCATTCCATTCCATTTTCCATTGCATTCCATTGCATTCCACTTTACATTCCTTTCCATTCCACATTCCATTGAATTTCATTCCACATTCCATTCCATTCGATTCCACATTCCACTCCTTTCCATTCCACATTCCATTGAATTTCATTCCACATTGCATTCTATTCCATTCCACATTACATTCCACATTACATTCCATGGTCCATTTCATGTTCCATTCCATTCCATTGCACATTCCATTCCAGATTCCATTCCATTCCATTCCTTATTCCACACCATTCCATTCCATTTCATTTTCCTTTCCATTCCCTTCCAGATTCTAATCCACATTCCATTCCATTGTGCATTCCACTCCACATTCCGTTGCATACCATTCCACATTCCATTTCAAATTGCATTCCACATTCCATTCCACGTTCCATTCCATTCCATTGTGCGTTGCGTTCCATTCCATGCCACCATCCATTCCATTCCACGTTCCATTCCATTCGATTCAACATTCCATTCAACATTTCATTCCATTCCATTCCACATTCCATTCCACATTGCATCCCATTTAATTCCATATTCCATTCCACTATCATTTCCATTCCATTCCACATTCCATTCCATTCCACTCCATTCCACATTCTATTCATTTCCATTGAATTCCACATTCCATTCCATTTCATTCCAGGTTCGATTCCATTGCATTCCACATTCTTTTCCACATTCCATTCCGCATTGTATTCCCTTCCATTCCACATTTCATTCCATTCCATTCCGCACTTCTTTCCACATTCCATTCCACATTACATTCTATTCCATTCCACATTCCATTCCACATTCCATTCCGTTTTCCATTGCACGTTCCATTCGATTTCATTCCACATTCCATTCCACATTCCAATCGTTTCCATTCCACATTCCATTTCACATACCATTCCACATTCCTTTCCACATTCCATTCCACATTCCATTCTCATTACATTGCATTTCATTCCAAATTCCTGTCCACATTCCATTGCATTCCAATTCACAATCCATTCCACATTCCATTCCATTGCATTCCATTCCACATTCCGTTCCACATTCCATTCCGCAGTCCATTGCAAATTCCATTCAACATTCCATTCCACATTCCACTCTCATTGCATTGCATTTCTTTCCACTTTCGATTGCACATTCCTTTGCATTCCAATTCACATGACATTCCACATTCCAATCCAATCCATTCCATTCCACTCCACATTCCATTCCACATTCCGTTCCAGATTCCATTCCGCAGTCCATTCATTTCCATTCCACATTCCATTCCATTCCAATCAATATTCCATTTCACATTTCATTCCATTCCATTTCACATTCCATTCCACATTCCCTTCTATTCCATTCCACATTCCATTCCATTCCATTCCACTTTCCATTCCACTTTCCATTAAATTCTGTTCCACGTTCCATTCCACATTCCAGTCCATTCCATTGCACATTCCCTTCCATTCCAATCCACTTTTCATTCCGCAATTCATTCCATTACATTCCACGTTCCATTCCACATTCCATTCCATTCCACGTTCCATTCCACTCTCAATTCCACATTCCTTTCCACATTCCATTCCGTTCCATTGCACATTCCTTTCCACATTCCATTCCATGTTCAATTCCATATTCCTTTCCACATTCTATTCCGCTTTCCATTCCACTTTCCATTCCATTACATTTCCCTTTCCATTTCACATTCCAATCTACTTTCCATTCCACATTCCATTTCATTCCACTTTCCATTCCACGTTGAATTCCACCTTCCATTCCATTCCATTCCACGTTCCATTCGACATTCCATTGTATTCCATTCCATGTTCCATTCCACACCGCATTCCTCATTCCATTCCACATTCCATTCCGTTCCATTCCACATTCCATTCCACAATCCATTCCAAATTCCATTCCACTTTCCATTCCACATTCCATTAAAGTCCATTCCACATTATATTCCGTTCCATTCTGCATTCCATTCTACATTCCATTCCATTCCACATTGTACTGCATTGCATTCCATTCCACCCTCTATTCGATTCCATTCCACATTCCTTTCCATTCCATTCTGTTCCATTCCATTGCACGATGCTTTCCATTCCTTGTCACTTTCCTTCCCATTTCATTCCACGTTCCTTTCCACATTTCATTCCATTTCACATTCCAATGCATTTACCATTCCATTCCATTCCACATTCCATTCCATTCCAATCCACATTCCATTCCATTCCATTACTTGCCATTCCATTTCATTCCGTTCCTCATTCCATTCCATTCCATTCCACATTCCATTCCATTCCATTCCATTCCACATTCCATTCTATTCCATTCCACATTCCATTCCACATTCCATTCCATTCCATTCCACAATCCTTTCCATTCCATTCTATTCCATTCCATTCCACAATGCATTCCATTCCATGTCACCTTCCTTTCCATTTCATTCCACTTTCCATTGCATATTACATTCCCTTGCATTGAACACTTCATTCCTTTGCATTCCATATTCCATTCCATTTGATTCCATGCCATTCCATTCCATTCCATTCCTCATTCCATTACATTGCATTCTACGTTCCATTCCACTTTCCATTGCACGTTACTTTCCATGTTCCATTTCACATTCCATTCCACGTTCCATTGCACGTTCCATTAAACTTTCCATTCCATTCCATTCCTCTTTCCATTCCACATTCCATTCCATTCCATTCCACTTTCCATTCCATTACATTTCCCATTCCATTACTCATTGCATTCAACATTGCATTCCATTCCATTCCACGTTCTATTCCATTCCACTCCATTCCATTGCATTCCATTCCATTCCATTCTATTCCACTTTCCATTCCATTGCATTCCATTCCACATTCCTTTCCATTCCATTCCACATTCCACTCCATATTCCCTTCCATTCCATTCCACATTCAATTCCATTCCATTCCACATTCCACTCCATATTCCCTTCCATTCCTTTCCACCTTCAATTCCATTCCATTCAATTCCATTCCACATTGCATTGAATTCCATTCCATTATGTATTCCATTCCATTCCATGCCACATTCCTTTCCATTCCATTCTATTCCAATCCATTCCACAATGCATACCATTCCATGCCACTTTCCTTTCCATTTTTTCCACTTTCCATTACACATTACATTCTATTCCACATTCCGTTGCAAATTCCATTCAATTGAATTCCACATTCCATTCCACTCTAAACCACATTCCATTCCATTTGATTCCATCCCATTCCATGCCATTCCATTCAATTCCATTCCTCATTCCATTCCATTCCATTTCACATTACATTCCATTACTTTACACTTTCCATTCCACATTCCATTCCATTCCATTCAACATTCCATTTCATTCCTTTCAATTCCATTCCATTCCATTCCACATGGCGTTCAATTCCATTCCATTCAACAATCCATTCCACATTCGATTCCATTCCATTCCATTCCACATTCCATTCCACATTCCATTCCATTCCTTTCCATTCCACATTACATTCCACATTCAATTCCATTCCATTCCACATTCCATTTCCCATTCCATTCCACTTTCCTTTCCACATTCCATTCCATTCCAATCCACATTCCACTGCATTCCATTCCACGTTCGATTCCATTCCAGTCCACCTTCCATTCCATGTTCCATTCCACGTTCCATTCCATGTTCCTTTGCACATTCCATTTCACATTCCTTTCCACTTTCCTTTCCACGTTCCTTTCCATTCCATTCATCATTCCATTCCACATTCCTTTCCATTCTATTCCACTTTCCATTGCAATACATATCACATTCCATTCCACATTCCATTCAATATTTCATTCCATTCTATTTCACATTCCATTCCATTCCACTCCATTCCAGTCCATTCCATTCCATTCCACTTTCCATTCCAATCCTTTCAATTTCACATTCCTTTCCATTCCATTCAACTTTACATTCCATAATCCCTTCCATTCCTTTCCACGTTCAATTACATTTCATTCCATTCCATTCCACACTGCATTGCATTCCATTCCATTCAACATTCCATTTGATTCCATTCCACATTCGTTCCATTCCATTCTATTCCATTCCATTCCACAATGCATTCCATTCCATGCCACATTCCTTTCCATTTCATTACACGTTCCATTCCACATTCCATTCCGTTCCACATTCCTTTGCATATTCCATTCCATTCCATTCAACATTCCATTCCATTGTAATCCACTTTCCATTCCATTCCATTCTAATCCACATTCCATTCCATTAAATTCTAATCCACATTCCATTCCACTCTATTCCATCCCATTCCATTAAATTCCGTTCCTCATTCCATTCCATTCCATTCCTTTCTACATTCCATTCCATTCCTTTCCATGTTCCATTCCTTTTACCATTTCATTCCATTTCACTTTCTATTCTGCATTCCTTTCCATTCTATTCCACATTCCATTCCAAATTCAATTGCATTCCATTCCATTACACCTTCCATTCCTTTCCATTCTAGATTCCATTCCATTTCGTACGATTCCACATTCCATTCCACATCCCATTCCATTACCCATTCCATTCCATTCCACTTTCCATTCCTTTCCTTTACACCATTTTGCATTCCTTTCCATTCCATTCCACATTCCATTCCTTTCCATTGCACATTCCATTCCATTCCTTTCCACATTCCATTACACATTCCATTCCATTACATTCCACATTCCATTCCATATTCCATTCCATTCCATTCCTCATTTCATTACACATTCCATTACACATTCCATTTCATATTCCATTCCATTCCATTCCATTCCAAATTCCATTCCATTCCATTCCACACTGCATTCCATTCCACTCCATGTTCCATTCCATTCCATTCCACATTGCAGTCCATTCCATTCCATATTACATTACACATTCCGTTCTATTCCATTACACACTCCGTTCCATTCCACTTTCCATTCCTTTCCATTCCTCCATTCCACATTTCATTCCATTCCACATTCGATTCCACTCCATTCCACATTTCATTCCATTCCATTCCACATTCAGTTCCATTCCATTTCACATTCCATTACATTCTATTACATTCCAACCAACATTCCATTCCCGTTTCCATTAAATTCTATTCCACATTCCGTTCCACATTCCGGTCCATTCCATTGCACATTGCATTCCATTCCAGTCCACATTTGATTCCACATTTCATTCAATTCCATTCCACATTACATTCCACTTTCCATTCCACATTCCCTTGCACATTCCATTCCAATCTATTCCACATTCCATTCCACATTCCATTCCATTCCATTGTATTCCGTTCCACGTTCTATTCCGCATTCCATTCCATTCCATTCCACGTTCCATTCCACTTTCTATTCCACGTTCCATTCCTTTCCATTCCACGTTCCATTCCACACTCAATTCTACATTACATTCCACATTCCATTCCATTCCATTCCATTCTGCATTCCATTTCATTGCATTCCTCATTCCATTACACATTCCATTACACATTCCATTTCATATTCCATTCCATTCCATTCAATTCCAAATTCCATTCCACGTTCCTTTCCAATCCACTCCACATTACATTCCATTCCAATGCACATTCCATTCATTTCCATTCTACATTCCATTCCACATTCCATTACACCTTGAATTCCACATATGATTCCACGTTCCATTCCACATTCCATTCCATTCCATTCCATTCCACCTTCCATTCCATGTTCCATTCCACATTCCATTCCACATTACATTCCAAGTTCCATTCGATTACATTCCATATTCCTTACCATTCCTTTCCATTTTCTTCTTCGCATTCCACTCCGTTCCATTCCACATACCATGCAGCATTCCATTCCATTCCATTCCACATTCCTTTGCACATTCCATTCTATTCCATTCCATTCCAAATTCCATTCCATTCCATTCCACACTGCATTCCATTCCACTCCACGTTCCTTTCCATTCCCTTCCACATTGCAGTCCATTCCATTCCATATTCCATTCCACATTCCGTTCCATTAAATTCCACATTCCGTTCCATTCCACTTTCCATTCCTTTCCATTCCTCCATTCCACATTCCATTGCATTCCACGTTCGATACCATTCCATTACATATTGCATTCCATTCCATTCCACATTCCATTCCACGTTGCATTCCACATTCCATTCCATTCCATTCCACATTCCATTACATTCTATTAAATTGCAATGCACATTCCATTCCCCTTTCCATTAAATTCTATTCCACATTCCGTTCCACATTCCGGTCCATTCCATTCCACATTGCATTCCATTCCAATCCACATTTCATTCCTCATTTCATTTAATTCCATTCCACATTACATTCCACATTCCATTCCATATTCCCTTCCAAATTCCATTCCATTCCATTAAACATTCCATTCCATTCCATTCCACATTCCATTGCATTCCATTCCACACACCGTTCCTCATTTTATTCCATTCCATCCAATGCCATTCCATTATCCATTCCAGGTTTCATTCCATTAAATTTCACATTCCATTCCACATTCCATTCCATGCCATTTCACATTCCTTTCCACATTCTATTCCATTCCAATCCACATTCTATTCCATTCCACTCTTTTCCATATTCCGTTGTATTCCATTCCACATTCCATTCCATTCCATTACACGTTATATTCCATTGCATTCCACATTCCATTCAATTCTCTTCCAATATCCATTCCATTCCCTTCCACGTGCCAATCCTCATTCCATGCCACATTCCATTCCACTTCCCATTCCAAGATCCTTTCCATTCTATTCCACATTCCATTCTAAGTTCCATTTCACTTTCCATTCCATTACATTCCACGTTACATTCCACGTTCCATTCCACTTTCCATTCTATTCCATTCCATATCCTATTCCACATTCCGTTCCATTCCATTTCACTTTGCAATCCATTCAATTCCATTCCATTCAATTCCATATTACCTTCCACATTCCATTCCATTCCAATCCACGTTCCATTCCATTCCATTCCAGTCCACATTCGCTTCCATTCCATTCCACATTCCATTCCACATTGCATTGCATTCCATTGCACTATCCATTCCACGCCATTCGACATTCCATTCCACGTTACTTTCCATGACATTCCACATTCAATTCCACATTCCGTTCCTCTCCATTCCGCATTCCATTCCACATTCCATTACCTTCCATTCCGCATTCCATTCCGCATTCCATTCCACATTCCATTCCACAATACATTCCATTCCATTACACTTTCCATTCCACATTCCATCCCACGTTCTATTCCTTTCCATACCACTTTACATTTCACGTTTCATTGGACGTTCCATTCCACTTTCTGTTCCATTCCATTCTATGTTCCTTTCCATATTCCATTCTGTTCCATTTCACTTTCCATTTCATTCTATTCCACATTTCATTCCATTCCATTATACGTTCCATTCCACGTTCCATTCCACGTTCCATTCAACGTTCCATTTTATTGCATTGCACGTTCCATTCCACTCAACTCCACAATCTGTTTCATTTCATTCCACGTTACAGTTCACATTCCATTTCACATTCCATTCCACCTTCCATTCCATTCCATTCCTGTTTGCTTTCCATTCCATTCAACTTTCTATTCAATTCAATTCCACCTTCCATTCAATTCCATTGCATTCCATTCCACATTGCATCCTATTCCATTCCATTCCATTCCACATTCCATTCCATTCCACATTCCATTCCATTCCATTCCATTCCATTCCATATTCCATTCCATACAATTCTCAATTCAATTCCATTCCATTCCACTGCACATTCCATTCCATTCCTTTCCACATTCCATTCCATTCCATTCAATTCCATTCCACATTCCCTCAAATTCCATTCCATTCAGCATTCCATTGATTTCCATTCCACTTTCCCCTCTCTTCGTTTCCACATTCCATTCCATTTCATTCCACATTCCACTCTTCATCCCATTCCATGCCAATCCACTTTCCATTCCACATTCCGTTCCTTTCCTTTCCACATTACATTCCACATTCCATTCCATTTTCAATTCCACGTTCCATTCCACCTTCCATTCCATTCCAAGTTCCATTCCAAGTTCAATTCCACAATATAATCCACATTCCATTCCACGTTCCATTCTATACCATTCCGCGTTCCATTCCGCATTTCATTCCATTCCATTCCACGTTCCATTCCACTTTCCATTCCACATTACATTCCTTTCCACTCCACATTCCATTCCACACTTAATTCCACATTCCATTTCACATTCCATTCCGTTCCATTCCACATACCATTCTAAATTCCATTCCAATTTCCATTCCACGTTCCATTCCACATTTCATTCCATTCCATTCCACATGCCATTCCACATTCCATTCCATTTTCCATTCCATTCCATTCCATTCCACGTTCCAGTCCACTTTCCTTTAAATTCTATTGCACGTTGCATTCCATTCCAATCCACATTTCATTCCACATTTCATTACATTCCATTCCACATTCCATTCCACATTCCATTCTGCATTCCCTTCCACATTCCATTCCATTCCATTCGACATTCCTTTCCACATTAAATTCCATTCCACTTTCCATTCCACGTTCCATTCCACATTCCATTCCGTTTCGTTCCACTTTCCATTCTACATTCCATACCACGTTCAATTCCACATTCCATTCCACGTTCCACTCCACGTTACACTCCACATTCCATTCCATTGCATTTCACGTTCCATTCCATACTACATTCCACGTTCCAATCCACGTTCCACTACATTCCATTATAGGTTACATTCCACGTTCCCTTCCACGTTCCATTCCATGCCATTCCACGTTGCATTCCACATTCCATTGCATTCGATTCCAAGTTCCATTACACGCTCCATTCCACATTCCATTCCAATTCCATTCCCTTCCATTCCACATTCCATTCCACAATCCATTCCACATTCCATTCCACTTTCCTTTCCACATTACATTAAAGTCCTTTCCACATTCCATTCCACATTCCATTCCATTCCATTTGACACTCTATTCCACTTTCCATTCCACATTACATTCCATTCTTTTCCACATTCCATTTCACTTTCCATTCCACTCTCCATTACACATTGCATTCCCCAATCCATTCCATTCCATTCCACATTCCACTCCATTCCATTCCACTCCACTCCACTTTTCATTCCACATTCCATTGCATTCCATTCCACGTTCAATTCCCCTTTCCATTCCACATTCCATTCCATTCCACGTTCCATTCCACACTAAATTCCATATTCCATTCCACATGCCATTGTGTTCCAATCCACGTTCCATTTTACATTCCATTCTATTCCATTAATCTTTCAATTCCATACCATTAAACTTTCCATTCCATTTCATTCAACTTTCCATTCCACATTCCATTGCACATTCCATTCTACATTACATTCCGTTTCATTCCAGTTTCCATTCCACATTCTATTCTATTGCTTTCCGCTTTCCATTCCATTGCACTCCACATTCCATTCCACATTCTATTCCTTTCCTTTCCACATTCCATTCCATTCCACTGCACATTCCATTGCACATTCCGTTCCACATTCCAATCCACATTCCATTCGATGTTCCATTCCGTTCCATTCCACGTTTGTTTCCACATTCCATTCCACATTCCATTGCACATTCCAATCCACATTCCAATCCATTGCATTCCACATTCCTTTCCACATTCCATTCTATTCCATTCAACATTACATTCCACATTCCATTCCACATTCCATTCCACTTCCCATTCCACATTCCATTCCATTCCTTTCCACATTCCATTCCACATTCCATTCCATTCCATTCCATTCCACATTCCAATCCACACTGCATTCCACATTCCAGTCCATTCCATTCCACATTCCAGTCCATTCCATTCCACATTCCATTCCACATTAAATTCCGTTACATTCCACGATTCATTCCACATTCCATTCCGTATTCCCTTCCACATTCCATTGCATTCCATTCCACTTTCCATTCCATATTCCGTTTCACATTCCATTCCACATTGAGCATTCCATTCCATTCCATTCCACATTCCATTCCATTCCAATTCACATTCCATTCCACAATTCATTCCATTCTATTCCACATTCCCTTCCACATTCCATTCCATTCCGTTCCACATTCCATTCCATTCCATTGCATTTCACATTCCATTCCAATTTCCATTATATTCCATTCCACATTCCATTCCATACCATTCCACATTGCATTCCACATTTCATTCCATTCCATTCAAAATTCCATTCCATTCCATCGTATTCCACATTCCATTCCAAATTCCATTATATTCCATTCCACTTTCCATTCCATTCCATTCCACAATCCATTCCACATTTCATTCCTTTCCATTCCATATTCCATTTCAATTTCCATTAAATTCCATTACACATTCCATTCCATTCCACGTTCCTTTCCACACTCAATTCCACTTTCCATTCCACATTCCTTTGCGTTCCATTCCACATTCCATTCCACATTCCATTCCATTCCATTCCTCCTTGCATTCCTTTGTCTTGCACATTTCATTCGACATTCCATTCCACGTTACATTCCTTTCCATTCCACGTTGCATTCCACGTTCCTTTCCAAATTCCTTTACACTTTCCATTCCATTCCATTCCACGTTCCATACCACATTAGGTTCCATTCCACATTCCATTACACTTTCCATTCCACGCTCTATTTCACATTCCATTCTGAGTTCCATTACAGATTCCATTCCAAATTCCATTCCACGTTGCATTCCATTCCATTCCACGTTCCACTCCATGAAGCATTCCACTTTCCATTCCACATTCCATTCCGCGTTCCTTTCTGTTCCATTCCACATTGCATTCCACAATCCATTCCACATTCCTCTCCATTCCATTCCACATTCCATTCCACTTTGCATTCCATTCCAGTCCACATTCTAATCGACATTCCTTTCCATTCCATTCTACTTTTCATTCCTTTCCATTCCACATTCCATTCCACATTCCATTCCACCTTCCATTCCATTCCATTCCACTTTCCATTCCAAATTCCTTTCCATTATCTATTCCACATTATTTTCCATTCCATTCCACATTGCATTCCATTCCAGTCCACATTCCATTCCACATTCAATTCCATTGCAGTCCACATTCCATTCCATTCCATTCCACATTCCACTCCATTCCACTCTGCTTTCCATTCCACGTTCCATTCCACATTCCATTCCACATTGCATTCCACTTTCCATTTCATTACATTCCACATTCTGTCCCACGTGCCATTCCACGTTCCACTCCATTCCACGTTCCATTCCACATTCCATTCCACATTCCATGCCGCATTCCATTCCATTCAATTCCACTCCACATTCCATTCCACATTCAATTCCTTTCCACTCCACCTTCCATTCCATTCATTCCAGGTTATATTCCACTTACCTTTCTACGTTCCTTTCCATTCCATTCCACTTTCCATTCCACATTCCATTCCTCGTTTAATTCCACATTCCATTCCATTCCATTCCACATTCCATTCCATAACATTCCAGGTACCATTCCACGTTCCATTTCACATTGCATTCCACATTCCATTAAAAGTTCCATTCCATTGCTTTCCACATTCCATTCCACTTTCCGTTCCATTCCATTCCACGTTCCTTTCCACATTCCATTGCACATGCCATTCCACGTTCCATGCCACATTCCAATTCACGTTCCATTCCACGTTCCATTACAAGGTCCATTCCATTCCATTCCATGTTCCATTTCATTCCATTCCACATTCCATTCCATTTCATTCCACATAACATTCCATTCCATTCCCCATTCCATTCCTTTCCATTACACGTTCCTTTCCACATTACTTTCCACTTCCTATTCCATATTTCATTCCACATCCCAATCCACGTTCCATTCCATTACATTCCAGTTTGCATTCCACGATCCGTTCCACATTCCACAGCATGTCACATTCCATTCCACTCCCTGTTCCATTCCACGTTCCATTCCGTTCCATTCCAAGTTAAAATCCACTTTCCATTCCACAGTCCATTCTACATTACATTCCATGTTCCATTGCACGTTTCGTTACTAGTACCATTCCACGTTCAATTCCATTCCACTCCACGTTCCATTCCACATTCCTTTCCATTCCATTACACTTTCCATTCCACAATACAATACACATTCCATTCCACATTCCATTCCACATTCGATTTCGCATTTCATTACACATTCCATTACAGTCCATTCCACTTTCACTTTCACATTCCTTTCCACATTCCTTTCTGTTCTATACCACATTCCTTTCCACATTCCATTACAGATTCCATTCAATTCCATTCCATTCCACATTCCATGACACATTCCATTCCACAGTCCATTGTACTTTCCATTCCACATTCCATTCCACATTAAATTCTCATTCCATTGCATTTCATTCCACATTCCATTCTACATTCCATTGCATTCCAATGCCCATGTCATTTCACATTCTATTCCACGTTCCATTCCATTATATTTCACATTCCATTCAACATTACATTCCGAAGTCCATTTCATTCCATTCCACATTCCGTTGGATTCCAATCAACATTCCATTCCACATTCTATTCCATTCCATTCCACATTCCATTCCAGTCCATTCCACATTCCATTCCATTCCTTTCCATTCCATTCCACGTTCCATTCAAATTTGCATTAAATTCTATTCCACCTTCCGTTCCACATTCCAGTCCATTCCATTCCACATTCCACTGCATTCCAATCCACTTTTCATTCCAATTTTCATTCCATTCCATTCCACACTACATTCCACATTCCATTCCATAATACATTCCTCATTCCATTCCATTCCATTCCACATTGCATTCCTCATTCCATTCCAATCCATTCCACATTCCTTTCCATTCTATTCCATTCCATTCCACGTTCCATTCCGCATTTCATTCCATTCCATTCCACGTTCCATTCCACTTTCCATTCCACATTCCATTCCTTTCCATTCCACATTTCATTCCACACTTAATTCCACAATCCATTCCACATTCCATTCCGTTCCATTCCACATACCATTCTAAATTCCATTCCACTTTCCATTCCACGTTCTAGTCCACATTTCATTCCATTCCATTCCACATGCCATTTCACATTACATTCCACATTCCATTCCATATTCCATTCCATTCCATTCCACGTTCCATTCCACTTTCCATTAAATTCTATTCCACGTTGCATTCCATTCCAATCCACATATCATTCCACATTTCATTCTATTACATTCCACATTACAATCAACTTTCCATTCCACATTCCCTTCCACATTCCATTCCATTCCATTCCACATTCCTTTCCATATTCCATTTCATTCCATTCCACGTTATATTCCACTTTCCATTCCACATTCCATTCCATTCCATTCCACGTTCCATTCCGCACACAATTCCTCATTCCATTCCACATTCCGTTCTGTTGCATTCCACATTCCATTCCGCATTGCATGCCACGTTCAATTCCACATTCCATTCCACGTTCCACTCCATGTTACATTCCATGTTCCATTACATTGCATTTCATGTTCCATTCCACATTCCATTCCATTCCAAGTTACATTCCTCGTTCTATTCCACGTTCCACTATGTTCCATTCCACGTTCCATTCCACGTTCCCTTCCACATTCCATTCCATGCCATTCCACGTTGCATTCCACATTCCTTTGCATTCCATTCTAAGTTCCGTTCCACATTCCATCCCACATTCCATTCCAATTCCATTCCGTTCCATTCCACATTCCATTCCACAATGCATTCCACATTCCATTCCACGTTCCATTCCACATTCCATTAAAGTCCATTCCACATTCCATTCCACATTCCATTGCATTCCATTTGACACTCTATTCCACTTTCCATTCGACATTCCATTCCATTACTTTCCACATTCCATTTCACTTTCCATTACACATTGCATTCCACATTCCATTCCATTCCATTCCATTCCACATTCCATTCCATTTCATTCCACTTTTCATTCCACATTCCATTGCATTCCATTACACCTTCCATTCCCCTATCCATTCCACATTCCATTCCATTCCATTCCACTTTTCATTCCACATTCCATGGCATTCCATTCCACGTTCAATAACACTTTCCACTCCACATTCAATTCCATTCCATTGCACGTTCCATTCCACAATGAATTCCACATTCCATTCCACATTCCATTCCATTCCAATCCACGTTCCATTTTACATTCCATTCCATTCCATTAAACTTTCCATTCCATTCCGTTAAACTTTCCATTCCATTTCATTCAACTTTCCATTCCATATTCCATTGCACATTCCATTCTACATTACATTCCGTTCCATTCCACATTCCATTCCACTTTCTATTCTATTACGTTCCACATTCCATTCCATTGCACTCCACATTCCATTCCACATTCTATTCCTTTCTGTTCCACATTCCATTCCATTCCACTGCACATTACATTGCACATTCCATTCCACATTCCATTCCACGTTACATTCTGCTACATTCCACGTTTCTTTCCACATTAAATTCCACTTTCAATTCCACATTCCAATCCACATTCCAATCCATTACATTCCGCATTCCTTTCCACATTCCATTCCATTCCCTTCCACATTCCATTCCATTCCATTCCACATTAAATTCCATTCCATTGCATTCCACATTCCATTCCAATTTCCATTAAATTCCATTCCACATTCCATTCCATTCCATTCCACATTGCATTCCACATTTCATTCCATTCCATTCGACATTCCATTCCACATTCTTTTTCATATTCTGTTCCACATTCCATTCCTTTCAATTCCACATTCCATTTCAATTTCCATTAAATTCCATTACACATTCAATTCCATTCCTTTCCACGTTCCTTTCCACAATCAATTCCCCTTTCCATTCCACATTCCATTGCGTTCCATTCCACATTCCATTCCATTCCATTCCACATTGCATTCCTTTGCCTTGCACATTTCATTCGACTTTCCATTATACGTTACATTCCTTTCCATTCCGCGTTGCATTGCACATTCCATTCCAAATTCCTTTACACTTTCCATTCCATTCCATTCCACGTTCCATACCACATTACGTTCCATGCCACATTCCATTACACTTTCCATTCCATGCTCTATTCCACATTCCATTCTGAGTTCCATTCCAGATTCCATTCGAAGTTCCATTCCAGTTTGCATTCCATTCCATTCCACGTTCCACTCCATGTAGCATTCCACTTTCCATTCCACATTGCATTCCGAATTCCATTCCGTTCCTTTCCACATTGCATTCCGCAATCCATTCCCCATTCCACTCCATTCCATTCCACATTCCATTCCACATTCCATTCGATTCCATTCCACATTCCATTCCACATTGCATTCCATTCCAGTCCACATTCTAATCGACATTCCATTCCATTCCGTTCTACTTTCCATTCCTTTCCATTCCACATTCCATTACACATTCCATTCCACCTTCCATTCCACTCCATTCCACATTCCATTCCACATTCCGTTCAAGTATTGATTCCACATTCCATTCCATTCCATTCCACATTCCATTCCACTTTGCATTCCATTCCTGTCCACATTCCATTCCACATTCAATTCCATTCCAGTCCAGATTCCATTCCATTCCATTCCACATTCCATTCCATTCCATTCCACTTTCCATTCCACGTTCCATTCCACATTCCTTTCCACATTGCATTACACTTTCCATTTCATTCCATTCCACATTCTGTCCTAAGTTCCATTCCACGTACCATTTCATTTCATGTTCCATTCCACATTCCATTCCACATTCCATACCCCATTTCATTCCATTCAATACCATTTCACATTCCATTCCACATTCAATTTCATTCCACTCCACCTTCCATTCCATTCATTCCAGGTTATATTCCACTTTCCATTCTACGTTCCTTTCCATTCCATTCCACTTTACATTCCACATTCCATTCCACTTTTAATTCCACATTCCATTCCATTCCATTCCTCATTCCATTCCATTCCGTTCTGCGTTCCATTCCACGTTCCATTACACATTCCAATTCACGTTCCATTCCACGTTCCATTACAAGGTCCATTCCATTCCATTCCACGTTCCATTCCACCATCCATTCCATTCCATTCCACGTTACATTCCGCATTCCATTCCACATTCCATTCCACGTTACATTCCGCATTCCATTCCACATTCCCTTCCTTTCCATTCCACATTCTATTCTACATTCCATTCCACTTTCCATTCCACATACAACTCCATTCCATTCCACAATCAATTGCATTCCGTTCCACATACCTTTCCAGATTCCATTCCACGTTCCATTCCATGTTCCATTCCATTACAATACACGTTCCATTGCACATTCCATTCCATTCCTTTCCTCTTTCTATTTCACATTCCGTTCCACATTCCTAAGATTCCGTTCCACATTCCATTCCACTTTCCATTCCATTCCATTCCACATTCCATTCCACATTACCTTGCATTCCATTCCACATTACATTCCACATTCCATTAAAATCCATTCCAAGTTCCATTTCATGTTCCATTCCACAGTCCGTTCCACATTCGATTCCACGTTCCATTCAATTCCATTCCACGCTCCACTCCACTTTCTATTCATTTCCATTCCACGTTCCATTCCATATCACATTCCACATTCCATTCCACAATCCATTCCATTCCATTCCATTCCATTCCTCGTTACACTCCACATTCCATTCCACATTCCATTCCACGTTCCATTCCTTTCTATTCCACATTACTTTCCACATTCTATTCCACATTCCATTCCATTCCATTCCATTGCACATTCCATTCCACATTCCATTCCAAATTCCATTCCGTTCCATTCCACATTCCAATCCACATTCCATTCAACATTCCTTTCCACATTCCATTCCATTCCATTCCATATTTCATTCCATTGCAGTCCGCATTCCATTCAAAGTTGCATTCCATTCCATTTAAACATTCCTTTCCAAACCATTCCATATTCCACTCCACCTTCCATTCCATTCCAGAATCCATTCCACTCCCCATTCCGTTCAATTCCACATTACATTCCACATTCCGTCCCATTCAATTCCACGTTCCATTTCACAATCCATTACACATTCAATTCCACATTCCAAACCACATTCCATTCCATTCCATTCCATTCCATTCCACATTCGCTTCCATTGCATTCCACATTCCATTCCACATTGCATTCCACATTCCATTTGATTCCATTCCACGTTCCATTTCACATTCCATTCCACATTGCATTCCACAATCTATTCCGTTCCATTCCATTCCATTCCACGTTCCATTCCACATTCCATTGCAAATTCCATTCCACTTTCCATTCCTTTCCACTGCACTTTCCTTTCCACATTCCATTCCAAATTCCATTACACATTACTTTCCAGATTCCATTCCGTTCCTTTCCACATTCCATTCAACATTCCATTCCATACTCCATTCCATTCCATTCAGCATTGCATTCCATTGCAGTCCACATTCCATTCAATATTCCATTCCATTCAATTTAAACCTTCCATTTCATCCCATTCCACATTCCATTCCACTTTCTATTCCGTTCCACATTCCATTTCACACTCCATTCCACTCCATTTCACATTCCATTCCACATTCCGTTTCATTCCATTCCACGATGCATTCCACTATCCATTCCACATTCAATTCCAAATTCCATTCCACATTCCATAACATTCCAATCCATTCTATTCCACATTCCATTCTGCATTCCATTCCCTTGCATTCCACATTCCCTTCCACATTCCATTCCACATTGCATTCCACATTCCATTCCATTCCATTCCACGTTCCATTCCACGTTCCATTCCACGTTCCATTCCACATTCCATTCCACGTTCGATTCCATTCCATTCCATTCCATTCCACATTCCATTCCAGTCCATTCAACTTTCCACACCATTCAATTCCACATTCCATTTCGATCCATTCCATTCCATTCCACATTCTATTTCATTCCATTCCACGTTCCATTCCACATTCCATTTCACATTCCATTGCACCTTCCATTCCATTCCATTCCATTGCATTCCACATTCCATTCCATTCAATTCCACTTTCCATTCCATTCCACATTCCATTCCATTCCATTCCACTTTCCATTCCGTTCAATTCCGTGTTCTATTCCATTCTATTCAATTCCACTCCACATTCCATTCCATACCATTCCGCATTCCATTTCATGCCATTCCTTTCCACACTGGATTCCATTCCATTCCACATTCCTTTCCATTACATTATATTACCTTCCACACTTCAGACCATTCCATTCCATTCCACAATCCATTCTACTTACCATTCCATTGCATTCCACATTGCATTCCACATTGCATTCCATTCCATTTCACGTTCCGTTCAACATTCCGATCCATTCAATTTCACGTTCAATTCCATATTCCATTCCTCTTTCCATTCCACATTGCATTTCATGTTCCATTCCAAGATCTATTCCACATTCAATTCCAAGATACATTTCACTTTCCGTTCACTTTCCATTCCATTCCATTCCATTCCACTCTACATTCCCTTCACATTCCATTCCACTTTCCATTCCACGTTCCATTCCACAGTCCTTTCCACTTTCCATTCTACTTTCCATTCCACATTCCATTCCATTCCATTCCACTTTCAATTCCACATTCCATTCCATTCCATTTAACTTTCCATTCTATATTCCATTTCACATCCCATTCCACGTTCATTTCGCTGTTCCATTCCACGTTCCATTCCATGTTCTATTCCACGTTCCATTCCATGTTCCATTCCATGTTGCATTCCACATTCCACTCCATTCCATTCCGCTTTCCATTCCACATTCCATTCCACGTTCCATTCCACGTTACCTTCCTTTCCATTCAACATTCCATTTCACATTCCATTCCACATTCCATTCCATACCATTCCACTTTCCATTCCACATTTAATTCCACATTCCATTCCACAATCTATTCCACATTCCATTAAGCGTTCCACTCCATGTTCCATTCCATTCCATGCCACGTTCCATGCCACGATCCACTCCACTCCACTCCACGTTCCATTCCATTCCATTCCACGTTCCTTTCCACATTCCATTACAAATTAAATTCCATTCCATTTCACATTCCCTTCCACATTCCTTTCCACATTCCATTGCATTCCATTCCACATTGCTTTCCACATTCCAATATATTCCATTCCAGATTCCATTGCACATTCCATTCCATTCCATTCCAAATTCCATTCCATTCCATTCCACATTGCATTCGACGTTCCATTCCACGTCCCATTCCATTCCAATCCAGGTTCCATTCCATTACATTCCACGTTCCATTCCCTTACATTCCACGATCCATTTCATTCGACTCCACTTTCCATTTCATTCCATTTCACATTTCATTCCACATTTCATTTCACATTCCATTCCATTCCATTCCATGGCATTCAACATCCCTTTTCATTCCAATCCACATTCCATTCCATTGCATTCCACAGTCCATTCCATGCCACATTCCATTCCATTACATTCCGCAATCCATTACATTCCATTCCTCATTCCATTCCATTCCATTCCTCATTCCATTCCGTATTCCTTCCCACCTTCCATTCCATTCCATTGTATTCCACGATTCATTCCACACCATTCCACATTCCATTCCATTCCATTCCATTCCATTCCACAATCAATTCCACATTCCATCCCACGTTACATTCCATTCCATCCCTCGTTCCATTCCACGTTCCATTAGGCGTTCCATTCCACGTTCCGTTCCATTCCATTCCGCGTTCCTATCCATATTCCATTCCATTCAATTCCACATTCCATTCCATTGCATTCCACATTCAATTCCATTCCATTCCATTCCTTTCTATTCCACATTCCATTCCACCTTCAATTCCCTTCCATTCCACATTCCATTGCCTTCCATTCCACACTCCATTCCACTTTCCATTCCAAGTTCCATTTCACCTTTTATTCCATTTCATTCCACATTCCATACCATTCCATGGCATTCCATTCCGGATTACATTACATTCCAATCCACCTTCTATTCCACATTCCATTCATTTCCATTCCACCTTACATTCCACATTCCATTGCAAGTTCCATTCCACATTCCTTTCCATGTTCCATTCCACGTTCCATTCCATGCCATTCCACATTCCATTCCACGTTCCATTCGACATTTCATTCCACGCTGCATTCCACTCTCCATTGCACGTTCCATTCCACGTTCCATAGCAAGTTCCATTCCACGTACCGTTCCATTCCATTTCACGTTCCATTCGACATTCCCTTCCATTTCATTCCACTTTCCACTCCACATTCCATTCCACGTTCCACTCCACATTCCATTCCATTCCATTTCACTTTCCATTCCACATTCCATTCCACATTCCATTGTACATTCCTTTCCATTCCATTCCATTTCACTTTCCATTCCACATTCCATTCCACATTCCATTGTACATTCCTTTCCATTCCATTCCACATTCCATTCCACATTCCATTCCATTCCATTCCAGTTTCCATTCCAGAATGCATTGCTTACCTATCCACATCCCTCTCCACATTTCATTCCATTCCTTTCCACATTCCATTCCGTCCTTTTACACATTCCATTCCACATTTCATTCCACATCCCATTCCATTTCATTTCACATTAAATTCCGTTCCATTCCACGTTCCATTCCAGGTTCCATTCCACATTCCCTTCCAGATTCCATTCCACGCTCCATACCACTCCATTATACGTTGCATTCCACTTTCCATTCCATTCTATTCCATGCTACATTCCACTTTCCATTGCCCGTTACATTCCACGTTCCATTCCACGTTCCATTGCACTTTCCATTCCATTCCATTCCACATTTCATTCCACCTTCCATTTCATTACATTCCACTTTCTATTCCACATTCCATTCCACTTTCAATTTCTCGCTCCATTCCACATTCCATTCCACGTTCCATTCCACGTTCCATTCCATTCAATTCCACGATCCATTCCACAATCCATTCCATTCCATTCCACTTTCCTTTTCACCTTACATTCCACATTACATTCCACATTGCATTCTGTTCCCTTCCACGTTTCATTCCACATTCCATTCCACATTCCATTGCATTCCATTCCACATTCCGTTCCTTTCCATTCCATTCCAGATTGCATTCCATATTACATTCCACATTCCATTCAACATTCCATTCAATTACATTACATTCCACATTGCTTTCCACATTCCGTTGCATTCCACGTTCCATTCCACGTTCTATTCCACATTCCATTACAGATTCCATTACACATTCCATTACATTCCATTCCACGTCCCATTCCACTTTCCGATCCATTCCATTCCATCTTCCATTCCGCATTCCTTTGCTCTTTCCATTCCATGTTTCATTCCACGATCCATTCCACGTTCCATTCCTTTCCATTCCATGTTACTTTCCACGTTCCATTCCATTCCATTCCACATTCCATTCCATTCCTTTACATGTTCCATTCGACATTCCATTGCAAATTCCATTCCATTACATTCGACATTCCCTTCCACATTTCCTTCCACATTCCTTTCCATTCCATTCCATTTCACATTCCATTCAACATTCCACTCCATTCCATTCCACGTTCCATTTCACATTCCATTACATTCCATACAAGATTCCATTCCATTCCATTCCATGTTCCATTCCACTTTCCATTCCACGTTTCATTCCATTCCAATCCAAGTTCCATTACATTCCATTCCACTTTCCATTTCATTCCATTCCACATTCCTTTTTCTTCCATTTCACTTTCCATTCCACATTCCATTTCACTTACCATTCCATTCCGTTCCATTGCATTCCACATTCCATTCCATTCCAATCCACATTCAAATCCATTCCATTCCAGGATCCATTCCATTCCACATTCCATTCCTTTCCATTCCACATTTCATTTCATTCCATTCTATTCCACATTCCATTCCATTCCATTCTACTTTCAATTCCATTACTTTCTACATTCCATTTCACATTCCATCCCACGTTCTATTCCATTCCATTCCTCGTTCTATTCCACGTTCCATTCCACTTTCCATTCTGTTCCATGCCACATTTCATTCCACATTCTATCCCACTTTCAATTCCATATTCCTTTCCACATTCCTTTCCACGTTACATTCCACGCTCAATTTCATTGCATTTCACTATCCATTAATCATTAAATTCCATTCCATTACAAGTCCCATTCCACATTCCACTCCACTTTCCGATCAATTTCCTTCCTCATTCAATTCCACGTTCCATTCCATTGCATTCCGCTTTCCATTCCACGTTCCATTGCATTCCGTTCGAAGTTCCATTCCACACTCCATTCCATATTCCATTCCACATTCTATTCCGTTCCATTCCACATTCCTTTCCACAATCCATTGCACATTCCAATCCACTTTGCATTCCACATTCCATTAAATTCCCTGACACATTCCATTCCATTCCATTCCACACTTCATTCCACATTCCATTCCACATTCCATTCTATTCCATTCCACACTCCATTCTATTCCATTCCACATTCTATTCCACATTCCATTCCGTTTTCCATTGCACATTCTATTCGATTTCATTCCATGTACCATTCCACATTCCATTCCACTTCATTCCACTTTCCTTTCCACATTCCATTCCACATTTCATTAGACATTCCATTCTCATTGCATTGCATTTCATTCCGAATTCCTTTCCACATTCCATTGCATTCCAATTCACAATCAATTCCACATTCCATTCCATTGCATTGCGTTCCACATTCCATTCCACATTCCATTCCGCAGTCCATTCCAAATTCCGTTCAACATTAATTTCCACATTCCACTCTCATTCCGTTGCATTTCTTTCCACTTTCCATTCCACATTCCTTTGCATTCCAATTTACATGCCATTCCACATTCCAATCCTTTCCATTAAATTCCACTCCGCATTCCATTCCACATTCCATTCCAGATTGCATTCCACAGTCCATTCCATTCCATTCCATATTCCATTGCATTCCAATCATCATTCCATTTCACATTTCATTCCATTCCATTTCCCATTCCATTCCATTCCATTTCACATTCCATTCCACATTCCAATCCATTACATTCCACATTCCATTCCATTCCATTCCATTCCATTCCATTCCATTCCACTTTCCATTAAATTCTATTCCACATTCCATTCGACATTCCAGTGCATTCCAAGGCACATTCCCTTCCATTCCAATCCGCATTTCATTTCACAATTCATTCCATTCCCTTCCACATTCCATTCCACATTCCATTCCTATCCATTCCACCTTCCATTCCATTCCATTCCACATTCCATTCCATTCCATTCCACGTTCCATTCCACATTCCATTCCATTCAATTCCACGTTCCATTCCACACCCAATTCCACATTCCTTTCCACATTCCATTCCGTTCCATTGCACATTCCATTCCACATTCCACTCCACGTTCAATTCCACATTCATTTCCACGTTCTGTTCCACTTTCCATTCCATTTTCCATTCCATTACATTGCACTTTCCATTTCACATTACAATCCACTTTCCATTCCACATTCCATTCCATTCCATTCCACTTTCCCTTCCATTACAGTCCACATTTCATTCCACATTACCTTTCATTCCAATCCACATTCTATTGCAAGTTCCATTCCATCAATTCCACTTTCCACTCCACCTTTCATTCCACATTACATTCCACATTACATTCTGCATTGCATTCCGTGAAATTCCGCATTCCATTCCACAATGCATTCCACATTCCAATCCATTCCTTTCCATATTCCTTTCCACAGTCCATTTCGTTTCATTCCACATTTCATTCTTATTTCATTCCATTACAATCCAGATTCCATTCCACATTTAATTCCATTACATTTCTCATTTAATATTACATTCCATTCCATTGCATTCCATATTCCATTCCACATTCCATTCCACTTTCCGTTCCATGTTCCATTCCACGTATCATTCCACATTCCATTCCATTCCATTACACGTTCCATTCCATTACACGTTCCATTCCATTCCATAACACGTTCCATTTCATTCCGTTCCACATTCCATTCCACTTTCCATTTCACATTCCGTTCAACATTCTATTTCACTTTACATACCATTCCATTCCACAATCCATTCCACATTGCATTGCCTTCCCTTCCACATTCCATTCCACATTCCATTCCATTTCATTCCAAATTCCATTCCTCATTTCATTCCACATTGTATTCCACATTCCCTTTCACATTCCTTTCCTTTCCATTGCACATTCAATTCCACGTTACATTCCACGTTCCATTCCATTCCATTTCACGATTCATTCCATTCGATTCCACATTCCATTCCATAGCATTCCAAATTCCATGGCACATTCCATTCCACATTCCATTGCATTCCATTCCACATTCCTTTCCACGTTCCAATCAATTACATTACACGTTCCATTCCGCATTCCATTACACATTCCTTTCAAAGTTCCAGTCAACTAGAATCCCCGTTCCATTCCACATTTCATTCCATTTTCCATTCCACATTCCATTAGACATTCCATTCCACATTCCATTCCATTACATTACACATTAAATTCCGCAATTCTTTACACATTCCTTTCCATTCCATTCCACTTTACATTCAACATTCCATTCCATTCGATTCCACATTCCATTCCACTCCATTCCACATTCCATTCCCTGTTCAATTCCATTCCATTCCACATTCCATTCCACTTTCCAATCCACAATGCATTCCAAAATCCATTCCAGATTGCACTCTACATTCCATTCCGTTCCCTTCCACATTGCATTTCACATTCCATTCCGTTCCATTCCACATTCCACTGCATTCCATTGCACATTCCTTTCCACATACAAATGCATTCCATTCCAAATTCAATACCATTCCATTCCATATTCAATTCCACAGTCTATTCCACATTGCTGTCCACATACCATTCCATTCCATTAAACTTTCCATTCCACATTCTATTCCGCAATCTATTCCACAATCCTTTCCATTCCATTCCATGTTCCCTTCCAAATTCCTTTCCACATTCCATTCCGTTTCTTTGCACATTCCATTCCACACTCCATTTCACATTCCATTCCGTGCCATTCAACATTCCGTTCCACTTTCCATTCCGTTCCATTCCACATTCCATTGCATTCCATTCCACATTCCTTTCCACACTCCATTCCATTCCATTCACCATTAGATTCCACATTCCATTTCACAATCCATTACACATTCCATTCCATTCCATTCCACTTTCCATTCCACGTTGCAATCCACATTCCATTCCAGTTTCCATTCCACATTCCATTGCATTCCATTCCACGTTCCATTCCACATTCCAATCCATTCTTTCCACTTTCCATTCCACATTCCATTCCACATTCCATTCCATTCCATTCCACATTCTGTTACAAATTCCATTCCATGTTCCATTCTGTGATCCATTCCACGTTGCATTCCATTCCATTCCATGTTCCATTTCATTCCATTCCTCTTTCCATTCCAGATTCCTTTCCACATTAAATTTCATATTCAATTCCAATTTCCATTTCACTTTCCATTCCATTCCATTCCATTCCATTACACATTCCATTCCATTCCAATCCAGAATCCAGTCCATTCCATTTTACGTTGTATTCCCTTTCACATTCCATTCCATTCCATTCCGCATTCCATTCCATTCCATTCCAATCCACATTCCATTCCATTCCATTCCACATTCCATTCCATTCCATTCTAGTCCACCTTCAATTACATTCCATTCAACTTTCCATTCCACATTCCATCCCATATTCCATTCCACATTCCATTCCACTTTCTATTCCACAGTCCATTCCATTCCATTCCACATTCCACTCTGTTCCATTCCACTTTCCGTTCCATTCCATTACACATTCCATTCCTTTACATTGCATTCCACACTCCATTCCATTCCATTCCGCATTCCATTCCATTCCATTCCATTCTATTCCACTTTCCATTCCTTTCCATTATATTCCACCTTCCATTGCATTCCATTCCACATTCCCTTCAATTACATTCCACATTCCATTCCATTGAATTTCACGTTCTATTCCATTACGCAATCAATTTCTCTCCATTCCATCCTATACCACATTCCATTCCATTCCATTATATTCCACCTACCATTGCATTACATTCCACATTCCATTCAATTACATTCCACATTCCATTCCACATTCCATTCCACATTCTATTCCACGTTCCATTCCATTCCATTCCACATTCTATTCCATTCCATTCCATTCCACCTTCCATTCCTTTCCATTATGCATTCCATTCCATTCCATTCCGTTCTATTCCACATTCCATTCCATTCCATTCCATTCCACATTCGATTACTTTCCATTCCGCTTTCCATTCCATTCCTTTCCACCTTCCATTCCACATTCTATTCCACAATACATTCCATTCCATTCTACATTCCATTCCGTTCAATTCCGCATTTCATCCCATTCCATTTCTCCTTCCCTTCCATTCCATTCCATGTTCCGTTCCAGATTCCACTCCACTTTCCACTCCACGTTGCCTTCCATTCCGTTCCACGTTCCATTCCACGTTCCATTCCTTTGCATTCCACGCTCTATTTCACATTTTATTGCACATTCCTTTCCACTTTCCATCCCACATTCCATTACAAGTTCCATTCCACATTCCATTGCGCGTTCTATTCCATACCATTCCAAGTTGCATTCCATTCCATTCGACTTTCCACTCCACATTACATTCCATGTTCCATTCCACGTTTCAATCCATTTTCCATTTCATTCCATTCCACGTTCCATTCCACATTCCATTCCGCATTCTAGTCCTTATTCCATTCCATTCTTTCCAAGTTCCATTACAGTTTCCATTCCATTATTTTCCACGTTCCATTCCACATTCCATTGCCCATTCCATTCCACATTACATTCCTCATTCCATTCCATTTTCAATTCCACATTCCATTCCATGTTCCATTCCATTCCATTCCACGTTTCATTCCACATTGCATTCCATTCCTTTCCACTTTCCTTTCCAAATTCCTTTCCACATTCCATTCCATTAGATTCCACATTCCATTCCACATTCCATTCCTTATTCCATTCCATTCCATTCCACGTTTCATTCAACATTCCACTCCAGTCAATTTCACGTTCCATTCCATATTGCATTCCCCATTCCATTCCATTCCGTTCCACCTTCCATTCCACGTTCCATTCTCATTCCATTGCATTTCATTGCACATTCCATTCCGTATTCCATTGCATTAAAATTCACTTTCCATTCCACATTCTATTGAATTCCATTCCATTCCACATTCCATGGCAGATTCCATTCCGCAGTCCATTCCACATTCCATTCCACATTCCATCCTAATTCCATTGCATTTCATTCCACTTTCCGTTACACATTCCATTGTATTCCAATTCACATGCCATTCCACATTCTATTCCAAGTTCCATTCCATTATATTCCACATTCCATACCAGATTCCATTCCTTTCCATTCCACGTTCCATTCCACATTCCATCCCACGTTCCATTCCATTCCATTCCAATCCGCATACCATTCCATTCCATTTCACATTCCATTCCACATTCCATTCCCTTCCATTCCACATTCCATTCAATGCCATTACACATTCCATTCCAAGTTCCATTCCACGATCCATTCCACATTCCATCCCACGTTCCATTCCATTCCATTCCAATCCGCATACCATTCCATTCCATTTCACATTCCATTCCACATTCCATTCCATTCCCTTCCACATTTCATTCCATTGCATTCCACGTTACATTCCATTCCATTCCACGTTACATTCCATTGCATTCCACACTCCATTCCATTCCTTTCCATTCCACATTCCATTCCATTCCATTCAGTTTCACATTCCATTCCATTCCTTTCCATTCCATTCCACTTTCCATTCCATTCCATTCCACGTTCCATTCCATTCCAATCCATGCCACGTTCCACTCTATTACATAACACATTCCATTCCACATTCCATTCCATTCCATTATATTCAACATTCCATTCAATTCCATTGAGTTCCACATTCCTTCCCTTTCCATTCCACATTCCTTTCCATTCCATTCCATTCCATATTCCATCCCACATTCCAATCCATTCCATTCCACAATCTATTCCACATTCCATTCCATTCAATTTCTCATTCCATACTACTTTCCATTCAATATCATTCCACATTCCATTCCACATTCCGTTCCATTCAATTCCACGTTCCTTTCCATGTACCATTCCACGATCCATTCCATTCCATTCTATATTCTATTCTGTTCCATTCCACATTCCATTCCACATTTCATTCCTCATTCCATTCCATTCCACATTCCATTACGTTCCATTCCTCATTCCATTCCATTCCATTTCACATTCCAAAACATTCCACGTTCCATTTAATTCCATTCCATTCCATTACATTACTTTCCTCTTTCAATTCCATTCCATTCCATGTTACATTCCATTCCATTCCTTGCATTGCATTCCAATCCACATTCCATTCCATTCCATTCCAAATTCCATTCCATTCCATTCCATTTCATTCAACATTCCATTCCAATCCTTTCCACATTCCATTCCATTCAACAGTCCTTTCCATTCCATTCCTTTACACATTCCATTCCAAATTCCATTCTATTTCACATTCCAATCCATTGTGTCCATTCCACATTCCATTCTATTCCATTCCACATTGCATTCCATTCCACTCCACATTCCATTCTACATTGCATTCCACTCCATATTCCATTACACATACCATTCCACATTCCATTCCCTTCCTTTCTATTCCATTTCACATTCCATTCCACATTACATTCCACTCCATTTCACATTCCATTCCATTCCATTCCACGTTGCATTCCTCTTTCCAATCCACGTTCCAGTCCACGTAACTTTCCAATTTCTATTGCACCTTCCTTCCCGTTACATTCCACGTTCCATTACATTCGAAATTACATTCCATTCCATTCCACTTTCAATGCCATTCCACTCCACATTTCGTTCCATTCAATTCCATTCCACATACCATTCCACTTTCCCTTCCATTACATTCCACATTCAATTCCATTCCATTCTATATTCCATTCCATTCCATTCCACATTCCACATACCAATCCACGTTCCATTCCACGTTCCATTCCCCGTTCCATTCCATGTTACATTCCATTTCATTCCACGTTCCATTCCACATTCCATTCCGCATTCCATCCATTCCGTTCCATATTTCTTTCCATTACATTCAACATTCAATTCCTTTCCATTTCATTCCATTCCACAATCCATTCCATTCCATTCTACTCCATTCCGCATTCTGTTCCATTCCATTGTACATTTCATTCCACTCCATTCGACATTCCATTCCATTACATTCCAATGCACATTCCATTCCATTCCACATTCCATTCCACATTGCATTTCATTCCATATGCCATTCGATTCCTTTCCAATTTTCATTCCATTTCATTCCATTCCATTGCACATTCCATTCCACATTCCATTCCATTCCTTTTCACATTCCTTTCCATTCCATTCCACATTGCATGCCATTCCATTCCACATTCCATTCCATCCCATTAGATATTCCACTCCATGGCTTGCCACATTCCATTCCATTCCATTCCGCTTTACATTCCATTCCTTTCCATTCCTTTTCACATTCCATTCCATTCCATTGAATTTCATATTCAATTACTTTCTATTCCATATTCATTCCGTTACATTCCACATTGCATTCCAATTCATTCCATTCCATTCCATATTCAATTCCCTCCCATTACATATTCCATTCCATTCCATTCAACGTAGCATACCATTCCATTTCATTCCATTCCACATTCCATTATACATTCCATTCCATTCCAACTTTTACTGCATTCCATTCCATTCCATTCCACATTCCTTTCCATTCCAGTCCACATTCCATTCAATGTCATTCAACACTCCATTCCATTCCATTCCAATTTTTATTCTATTCCATTCCAATCCATTCCATTCCACATTCCATTCCATTCCATATTCCGTTCCATTCCATATTCCTTTCCATTCCTTTCCATTCCAAATTCCATTCCGTTCTTTCCACATTCCATTCCATTCCATCCCATTCCATTCCTTTCCACATTCCATTCCATTTCACATAGCGTTCCGTTCCACTCCACATTTCATTCCATTCCTTTTGACATTCCATTCAATTCCATTCTGCATTCTATTCCATTTCATTCCAAATTCCATTCCATTCCACATTCCATTCCATTCCATGCCATTCCACATTCCTTTCACATCCCATTCCATTCCACATTCCATTCCATTCCTTTCCAAATTCTATTCCATTCCATTCCAAATTCCATTCCTTTCAATTCCACATTCAATTCTATTCCATTCAACTTTCCATTCGATTCCATTCCACATTCCATTCCATTCCACTTTCTATTGTATTCCATTCCATTACTCATTCCAGTGCACATTCTATTCCATCTCACATTTCATTCCATTCCATTCCATTCCACATTCCATTCAATTCCCTTCCATTCCCAATTCCATTCCATTTCATTCCACATTCCATTCCATTCCATTCCACATTCCATTCCAATACATTCCAATGCATTGTCCATTCCATTCCTTTCCACATTCCATTCCATTCCATTACATATTACGTTCCATTACATTGCATTCCATTCCACATTCCATTCCATTGCATTCCATTCCACCTTCCATTCCATTCCATTCCATTCCACATTCCATTCCACTGAATTCCATTCCTCATTCCATTCCAGATTGCATTCCTTTCCATTCCACTTTCCATTACATTCCATTCCACTTTCCATTCCATTCCACTCCATTCCACATTCCATTCCATGCCATTCCGCATTCCATTCCATTGCAATCCATTCCATTTCACATTCAGTTCCATTCCAATCCACGTTCCATTCCATTCCACTCCACATTCCAGTTTCCATTCCACATTCCATTCCACTTCCTATACCACGTTCCATTCCACGTTCCATTCCATTCCATTCCGCATTCCATTCCACATCCCATTCCATTCCAATCCATTCCACATTTCATTCAATTCCATTACACATTCCATTCCATTGCATTCCATTTCATTCCAAATTCCATCCCATTCCATTCCTTTACATTCCACATTCCATTGCATTCCATTCGATATTCCATTGCACATTCCATTCCATTCCACATTCCATTCAATTCCATTGCATTCCCCATTCCATTCTTTTCCATTCCATTCCATTTGACATTCCATTCCGCATTCCATTCCATTCCACATTCCATTCCATTCCATTGCATTCCACATTCCATTCCATTACGTTCCATTCCACTCCACATTCCATTCCGCATTCCATTCCATTCCATTCCAGTTTCCATTTCATTCCATTCCATTCCACGTTCTAATCCATTCCATTCCATATTCAATTGCATTGAATTCCACACTCCATTCCATTCCATGCCAGATACCACACCAATCCATTCCACATGCCATTCCATTCCATGCCACATTCCAGTCCTTTCCATTCCACTTTCCATTTCATTCCATTCCAAATTCCATTGCATTTCACATTTCATTACATTCCATTCAACATTTCATTCCATCCCATTCCACTTTACATTCCATTCCACCTTCCGTTCCATTCCATCCTTTCCACTTTTCATTCCACATTCCATTCCATTCCACATTCCATTCCATTCCATATTGCATACCATACCATTCCATTCCTCATTCCATTCCATTTCACGTTACACTCCATTCATTCCACATTCCATTCCATTCTATTCCACATTCCATTCCATTCCACATTCCATTGCATTACTTTCCATTCCACTCCACTTTCCATTCTGCATTCCATTTCATTCCATTCCACATTCCATTCCTTTCCATTCCACATTCCAATCCATTCCATTCCGTATTCTATTGAATTAAATTCCACACTCCATTCCATTCCATGCCACATTCCACTCCAATCCATTCCACATGCCTTTCAATTCCATTTCACTTTCCATTCCTTTCCATTCTACATTCCATTCCATTCCATTCCACATTCCATTGCATTCCACATTCCATTTCATTCCATTCAACATTTCATTCCATTCCATTCCGCATTCCGTTACATACCATTCCACATTCCTTTCTGTTCCATTACATTGCATTCCACATTCATTTCCATAACTTGCTGCATTCCATTCGTTTCCATTCCATTCCACATTCCATTCCATTCCATTCCACATTCCATAATATTCCATATCTTTCCACATTCCATTCCATTCCATTCCACGTTCCATTCCACACTAAATTCCACATTACTTTGCACATTCCATTCCGTTCCATGGCATATTCCATTCCACATTCCATTCCACGTTCAATTCCACATTCCTTTCCACGTTCTATTCCGCTTTCCATTCCACTTTCCAATCCATTAGATTTCACTTTCCATTTTACATTCCAATCCACTTTCCATTCCACATTCCATTCCATTCCACTTTCTATTCCACGTTTCATTCCACGTTGCATTCCATTTGTTTCCACGTTCCATTCGACATTGCATTGCATTCCATTCCATGTTCCATTGCACAGTCCATTCCACATTCCATTCCACATTCCATTCCGTTCCATTCCACATTCCATTCCACAATCCATTCCACATTCCATTCCACTTTCCATTCCACTTTCCACTAAAGTCCATTCCACAGTACATTCCGTTCCGTTCTACATTCCATTCCACATTCCATTCCATTCCGTTATATATTCCCTTACATTACAGTCCACATTTCATTCCACATTCCCTTTTATTCCATTCCACATTCTATTCCAAGTTCCATTCCATCAATTCTACTTTCCATTCCACTTTTCATGCCTCGTTACATTCCACATTACATTCCTCATTGAATTCCGTTCCATTCCGCATTCCATTCCACAATGTATTTCACATTCCAATCCATTCCATTCCACATTCCTTTCCGCATTCCATTTCATTACATTCCACATTTCATTCTTATTCCATTCCATTGCATTCCAGATTCCATTACACATTTAATTCCATTCCATTTCACATTTCATACAACATTCCATTCCATTCCATTCCACATTCCATTCCATTCCTTTCCACTTTCCATTCCACATACATTTCCACGTTCCATTATATTCCATTACACATTCCATTCCATTCTATTCCACGTTCCATTTCATTCCATTCCACGTTCCATTTTACATTCCGTTCCACATTCTATTTCACTTTCCATTCCATTCCATTCCACATTTCATTCCGCATTGCATTGCCATCCATTCCACATTCCATTCCACATTCCATTCCATTTCATTACACATTCCATTCCACATTCCATTCCACATTCCATTCCATTTCATTACACATTTCATTCCACATTGTATTCCACATTCCCTTTCACATTCCTTTCCATTCCATTCCACATTCCATTCCACGTTGCATTCCACGTTCCATTCCATTCCATTCCATGATTCATTCCATTCCATTCCACATTCCTTTCCATTGCATTCCAAATTACATTGCACATTCCTTTGCACGTTCCATTGCATTCCATTCCACATTTCATTACACATTCCAATTAACATTGCATTCCGTCGCATTCCATATGCCATTCCACTTTCCATTCCACTTTCCATTCCATTCCCTTCCAAATTCCATTACATTTCATTCCACATTCCCTTTCATTAAATTCCACATTCCATTCCACATTCTTTTCCATTGCATTCCACATTCCAAGCCATTCCATTCCACATTGCATTCTATTCCACATTGCATTCCATTCCATTTCACATTCCATTCCACATACCATTCCGTGTCCCATTCCATTCCATTCCAAGTTCCATTACACATTGCATTCCGTTCCAGTTCACTTTCCATTCCACATTCCATTCCTTTCCATTCAAACGTTCCATTCCATTCCATTCCAGATTCCATTCCAATCCACATTCCATTCCATTCCATTCTACATTCCATACCACAATCCATTCTATTTTCCATTCCACATTCTATTCCACATTCCATTCCATTACCTTCCTCGCTGCATTCCAGCTTCCAATCCACGTTCCATTCCATCTTCCATTCCACATTCCATTCCATTCCATTCCACATTCCATTCTGCATTTCATTCCATTCCATTCCACGTTTCATTCCACTTTCCATTGCATTCCATTCCATGTTCCATTCCACATTCCGTTTCACATTCTTTTCCACTTTCCATTCCATTCAATTCCACGTTCCATTCCACATTCCATTCTATTCCATTCCACTTTCCTTTCCCCATTCGATTCCACGTTCCATTCCACGTTTCATTCTGCATTTCATACTATGTTCCATTCCTCGTTTCATTCAACGTTCCATTGCACTTTCCATTCCATTCCATTCCACGTGCCACACCACATTGCATTCCACAGTCCATTCCATTCCATTCCGCATTCCATTCCATGCCAGTCCACATTCCATTCCATATTCCAATGCATTCCATTCCACATTCCAATGCTTTCCATTGCACATTGCATTCGATTAAATTCCATTCCACATTCCATTCCTTTGCATTCCATTGCACATTGCATTCCACATTCCAATACATTCAATTCCAGAATCCATTCCATTGCATTCCACATTCCATTCCATTCCAAATTCCATTCCTTTCCTTTCCATTCAAATCCAAATTCCATTCCACTTTCCATTCCATTCCATTCCACATTCCATACTATTCCATTCCACATTCAATTCCATTCCATTCCATATTCCACTGCATTCCATTCCTTTCCATATTGCATTCCATTGCATTCCACATTCCATTCCGTTCTATTGCATTCCACATTCCATTCCACATTCCATTCATTTCCACTTTCCAACCATTGCATTCCATTTTAAATTCCATTCCTTTCCACATTCCATTCCATTCCATTCCACATTCCATTAGAGTCCATTCCATTCCATATTTCATTCCATTCCATTCCACTTTCCATTCCATCCCGTTCCATTGTATTCCACATTCCATTCCATACTCCATTCCATTCCATTTCACATTCCATTCCATCCCATTTAATTGAATTCCACATTCCATTCAATTCTATTCCATATTCCATTCCATTCCATTCCATTCCACATTCCGTTCCATCCCATTCCATTGAATTCCACATTCCATTCCACATTCCATATCCTTTCATTCATATTCCATTGCATTCCAATCCACATTGCATTTCATTCCTTTCAATAACAAATTCCATTCCATGACATTGCTTTCAATATTCCATTGCATTCCAATCCACAGTGAATTCCATTCCATTCCATTCCACATTCGTTTCCATTCCATTCAATTCCACTGCACATTCCATTTCATATTCCGTTACATTAAATTCCACATTGCATTCCATTCCGTTCCACTTTCCATTCCATTCTATTCCACATTCCATTCTTTCTGTTATACATTCCATTCCATTCCTTTCCGTTCAAATCCAAATACCATTCCACATTCCATTCCATTCTATTCCAAATTCTATTCCATTCAATTCCACATTCCATTCCATTCCATTCCACATTGCATTCCATTCCATTACATTCCACACTTAGTTACATTCCACTCAATTCGAAATTCAATTCCATTCCCTTCCACATTGCATTCCATTGCTTTCCACATTGCATTCTATTCCATTCCACATTGAATTCAATTCCATTCTATTCCACTTTCCATTCCATTCCACTTCATAGTCCTTTCCATTCCATTACACATTAATTTCCATTCAATTCCTTTCCATTCCTGAGTCCATTCCACATTCCATTCCATTCCATTCCACATTCCTTACCGTTCCATTCCACATTCAATTTCATTGAATTCCACATTGCATTCCATTCCATTCTTTAAACATTCCATTCCGTTAAATTACAAATTATATTCCATTCCACATTCCATTCCACGTTCCATTCCGTTCCATTCCACGATCCATTGCCCTTTCCATTCCACATTCCATTTCACGTTCCATTGCGCGTTCCATTCCACGTTCCATTCCGCGTTCCATTCCACGTTCCATTCCGTTTTCCATTCTGCAATCCTTTCCACGTTCCATTCCTCATTCCATTGCGTTCCATTCCACATTCCATTCCATTACGTTCCACATTCCATTACTTTCCATACCGTTCCATTCCATTCCATATTCCATTCCATTCCATTCCATATTCCATGCCATTCCATTCCATTCCATTCCAGATTTCATTCCATATTCCATTCCATTCCATTCCACATTCCATTGCATTCCATTCCACTTTCCGTTCGATTCCATTCCAATTTACATTCCATTTGATTCCATGCCACATTGCATACCATTCCACTACATTCCTCATTCCATTCCATTCCATTCTACGTTCAACTCCATTCCATTCCACATTCCATTCCATTCCATTTCTTTCCACATTCCATTCCACATTCCATTCCATTGCATTCCACATTCCATTCCACATTCCATTTCATTCTATTCCACACTCAATTCCATTCCATTCCATGTTCCATTGCATTCCACATGCCATTCCTTTCCATTCCACATTCCATTGAAATTCATTCCACCTTCCATTCTAGTCGATTCCACATTCCATTCCTTTCCATGCCATATTCCATGAATTTCATTACAAATTCCATTCCATTCCATTCCACATTCCATTCCACATGCATTCTCTTCCATTCCTGATTACATTCCATTCCCTTCCACATTCCATTCCACGTTCCATTCCACGGTCCATTCCATGTTCCATTCCAGTTCATTGCACTTTCCATTCCAGATTCCATTCCATTCCATTCCACATTCCGCACCATTCCATTCCCTTGTGTGTTCCTTTCCATTCCCTTCCAGATTCTATTCCACATTCCATTCCATTCCTTTCTACATTCCACTCCACATTCCATTCCATTCCATTCCACATTCCATTTCAAATTCCATTCAATTCCATTCCACATTCCATTCCATATTTCATTGCTTTCCATTCCCCTTTCCATTCCACGTTCCATTAAATTCCACTGCATTGCTTTCAACGTTCCTTTACGTTGCATTCCACATTTCTTCCCAAGTTCCATTTCACATTAAATTGCACATTCCATTTCACATTCCATTCTATTCCATTCCACGTTCCATTCGTCATTCCATTCCACATTCCATTCCATTCCATTCCACATTCCACTCCGTGTTCCATTCCATGCCATTCCACGTTCCAGTCCACGTTCCATTCCACATTCCATTCCGCATTCCATTCCACCTTCCATTCCACATGCTATTGAATTCCATTCCACATTCCATTCCACATTGCATTCCACGTTCCATTCCTCGTTCCATTCCACGTTCCATTCCATACCATTCCACTTTCCATTTCATTCCATTCCACGTTCCATTTCATTCTGTTCCACATTCAATTCCACATTTCATTCCACATTCCATTTCGCACTGCATTTTGCATTCCATTGCATTCCATTCCATTCCATTCCACTTTCCTTTCCATTCCAATCAACATTCCATTCAATTCCATTCTTCTTTCCCCTCCATTCCACATTCCATTTCGCATTCTATTGCATTCCATTACATTCCACATTCCTTTCCATTCCAATTCATATTCCATTCCATTCCATTCCAGGTTGCATTTCATTCCACATTCCATTGAATTCCACATCCCATTACATTCCCTTCCACATTCCATTCTCTTCCAATCCATTCCACTTTCCATTCCACATTCCATTCCATTCCATTATTTTCCACATTCTATTCCACATTCCATTCCACATTCCATTTTGTATTCGATTCCACGTTCCACTCCATATTCTACTCCAAGTTCCATTCCATTCCATTTCATTCCACATTCCATTCCGTTCCTTTCCGCTTTCCACATTCCATTCCATTCCATTCCACATTCCATTCCTTTTCATTCCATTCCATTCCACATTCCTTTCCATTTCATTAAATTCCAATTTGCATTCCATTCCACTCCACATTCCACATTCCATTCCATTCCATTCCACATTCCACTCCATTGCATTCTGCATTCCATTCCACATTCCATTCCATACGATTCCACATTCCATACCATCCCATTCCATTCCATTCCACATTCTAATCCAAGTTCCATTCCATTCAACTCCACGTTCCATTCCATTTGATATCACATTCCATTCCACGTTGCATTCCACATTCCATTCCATTCCATTCCACTTTCCATTTCATTCCATTCTAAATTCGATTCCACACTGCATTTCATTCTATTCCACATTCCATTCCACATTCCATTCCAGATTGCATTCCATTGCTTTCCATTGCATTGCACATTCCATTCCTTTCCACATTGCATTCCTCATTCCATTCCAGATTCCATTCCACATTCCATTCCATTTCATTCCACATTCCAATCTACAGTCCATTCCACTTTCCATTCCATTACATTCCATATTACTTTACATTCCACATTTCATTCCACATTGCATTCCACATTCCATTCCATTCCACATAAAATTCTGCATTCCATTCCATTCCATTCCATCTTACATTCCACACTCCACTCCACTCCACGTTCCATTCGATGATCCATTCCACGTTCGAATCCATTACATTCCATGTTCCATTCCACATTCCCTTGCACTCCATTACACATTCCATTACACGTTCCATTCCATTCCATTACACTTTCCATTACCTTCCATTCCACATTCCGTTCCACATTCCATTCCACGTTCTATTCCACATTCCGTTCCACATTCCACTTCACGTTTAATTGCACATTCCATTCCACGTTCTGTTCCCTTTCCATTCCATTCCATTCCACATTCCATTCCACATTCCATTCCATTCCATTCCACATTCCATTCCATTCCATTCCACATTCCATTCCATTCCATTCCACATTCCATTCCATTCCATTCCACATTCCATTCCATTCCATTCTACATTACATTACACTCCATTCTACATTGCATTCCGCATTCCATTTCAAATTTCATTCCATTCCATTCCACATTCCCTTCCACATTCTATTCCATTCCATTCTACATTCCATGACAAATTCCATTCCATTCCATTCAAAACTTCCATTCCATTCCTTTTCACATTTAAATCCAAATTCCTTTCCAATCCATTCCACTTTACATTCCACATTCCATTCCACTTTCCATTCCATGTTCCATTCCGTTACATTTCATATTCCATTCCACATTCCATTCCATTCCATTCCACATTCCATTCCACATTCCATTTCAGTCCATTCGAGATTCCATTCCATTGCATTTCGAATTCCATTCCATTCCATTCCATTCCACTTCGAATTCCATTCCATTCCTTTCCATTCCATTCCATTCCATTCCATTCGATTCCATTCCACTTTCCATTCCACATGCTATTCCTTTCCATTCCATTCCACATTACATTCCACATACCATTCCATTCCATTCCGCATTCCAGTGCACGTTCCATTTCACGTTCCATTCCACGTTATATTCCACGTTCCATTCCACATTCCATTCCATTCCATTCAACATTCCGTTCCATTCAATTGCATTCCACTTTCCATTCCACGTTCCATTCCCATTAATTCCACATTGCATTCCACATTCCATTCCACTCCATTCCACATTCCATTCCATTCCATTAATTTTTCCGTTCCATTCCATTCCATTGCATTCCATTCCACTTTCCATTCCATTCCATTCCGCATTCCATTCCATACCATTCCACATCGAATTCCATTCCAATCCGCATTCCATTCCACATTCCACACCTTTACATTCCACATTCCATTCCATTCCGTTTCATTCCATTCCATTCCTTTGCACATTCCATTCCATTCCATTCTACTTTCCATTCCACATTACATTCCGCATTCCATTCTATTCCATTCCATTAAAATCCACATTCCATTCCATTCCGTTCCATTCCAGAATACCTTCCATTCCATTCCACTTTCCATTCTATTCCATTCCACATTCCGTTCCACATTCCGTTCCACGTTCCATTCCACGTTCCACTCCACATTCCATTCCATTGCATTCCATTCCATTCCATTACACATTCCATTCCATTCCACATTCCATTCCACATTCCATTCCACATTCCATTTAGTTCCATTTGACGTTCCATTCCATACCATTGCGTTCCACATGCCACTCCATTCCATTCCTCATTCCATTCGAAATTCCATTCCAAATCCATTCCATTGCTTTTCAAATTCCATTGAATTGCATTCCATTCCACATTCCATTCCATTCCATTCAACATTCCATTCCATTCCATTCAAAATTCCATTCCACATTCAATTCCATTTTATACCACATTCCATTCCACATTCCATTTCACTTTCCGTTGCACGTTCAACTACATGTTCCATTCCAAATTCCATTCCACATTGCATTCCAATCCATTCCGCATTCCATTTCTTTGCATTTCCAAATTCCACTCCACATTCCATTCCATATTCCATTCCATTCCTTTGAATTCCACATTCCATTCCATTCCATTCCACATTCCATTCAATTCCATTCCATTCCATATTCCATTCCACATTCCAATCCATTCCATTGCACTTTCCATTCCATGTTCATTTCCACTCCATTCCACATTCCATTCCACATTCCATTCCATTCAATTTGTGATTCCATATCACATTCCATTCAATTGCTTTCAACATTCCTTTCCACATTCCATTCCATTCCATTCCACGTTCCATTCCACGTACCATTCCTCGATCCATTCCATTCCATTCCACATTCCGTTCAATTCAATTCCACTTTCCTTTCCACGTTCATTTCCATTCCATTCCACATTACATTCCACATTCCATTCCATTCCATTCCGCATTCCTTTCCATTCCATTCCACATTCCTTTCCTTTGCAATTCCAAATTCCATTCCACATTCCATTCCATACTCCATTCCACAATCCTTTCCATTCCATTCCACATTCCATTCCATTCCATTCCACATTCCATTCAATTCCATTCCATTCCATATTCCGTTCCACATTCCAATCCATTCCATTCCACTATCGATTCCACATTCCTTTCCATTGAATTTCTCATTCCATACCACATTCTATTCTATTCCATTCCACGTTCCATTCCACGTACCATTCCACGATCCACTCCATTCCATTCCATTCCACATTCCATTCAGTTCCATTCCACTTTCCATTCCACATTCATTTCCATTCCTTTCCACATTAAATTCCACATTCCATTCCATTCCATTCCACATTCTATTCTATTCCATTCCACGTTGCATTCGTCATTCTATTCCACATTCCATTCCATTCCATTCCACATTCCACTCCATGTTCCATTCAATGTCATTCCACTTTCCAGTCCACGTTCCATTCCACATTCCATTCCACATTCCATTCCACATTCAATTCCAATAAATTCCACATTCCATTCCACCTTCCATTCCATTCCATTCCACTTTCCATTCCACATGCTTTTGAATTCCTTCCACATTCCATTCCACATTCCATTCCACGTTCCATTCCTCGTTCCATTCCATGTTCCATTCCATACCATTCCACTTTCCATTTCATTCCATTCCACGTTCCATTTCATTCTATTCAACATTCAATTCCACATTTTTTTCCACATTCGAATTCGCACTCCATTTTACATTCCATTGCATTCCATTCCATTCCATTCCACTTTCCTTTCCATTCCAGTACACATTCCATTCAATTCCATTCTACTTTCCCTTCCATTCCGCATTCCATTTCGCATTCCATTCCATCCCATTACATTCCACATTCCATTCCATTCCAATTCATATTCCATTCCATTCCATTCCAGGTTGCATTTCATTCCACATTGAATTCCACATCCCATTCCATCCCCTTGCACATTCCATTCTATTCCATTCCATTGCAATTTCCATTGCACATTACATTCCATTCCATTCTTTTCCACATTCTATTCCACATTCCATTCCACATTCCATTCTGTATTCGATTCCACGTTCCACTCCATATTCTACTCAAAGTTCCATTCCATTCCATTTCACTACACATTCCATTCTGTTCCTTTCTGCTTTCCACATTCCATTCCATTCTATTACACATTCCATTCCATTCCATTACACATTCCATTCCATTCCATTCCATTCCATTCCACATTCCCTTCCATGTCATTCCATTCCAATTTCCATTCCATTCCACTCAACATTAGACATTCCATTCCATTCCATTCCATTCCGCCTTCCACTCCATTCCATTACGCATTCCATTCCACATTCCAGTCCATTCGATTCCACATTCCATACCATCCCATTCCATTCCAAATTCAATTCCTTTCCATTCTACATTCCATTCCATTCCATTTCACATTCCATTCCATTCCATTCAACATTCCATTAAACATTCAATTCCATTTCATACCACATTCCATTCCACATTCCATTCCACATTCCATTCCACTTTCCATTGCACGTTCAACTCCATGTTGCATTCCAAATTCCACTCCACATTCAATTCCAATCCATTCCACATTCCATTCCTTTGCAATTCCAAATTCCATTACACATTCCATTCCATATTCCATTCCACAATCCTTTCCATTCCATTCCACATTCCATTCCATTCCATATTCCATTCCATTTCACTGAATTCCACATTCCATTCCATTCCATTCCACATTCCATTCAATTCCATTCCATTCCATATTCCATTCCACATTCCGATCCATTCCATTCCACTATCCATTCCACATTCCTTTCCATTCAATTTCTGATTCCATACCACATTCCATTCAATAGCATTCAACATTCCATTCCATGTTCAATTCCACGTTCCATTCCACCTTCTATTCCATTCCATTTCACGTTCCATTCCACGTTCCATTCCACAATACATTCCAAATTCCATTCCACATTCCATTCCATTCCACCCCACGTTCCATTCCACATTCCATTCCGCATTCCATTCCATGCTCTAATCCACATTCCATTCCAGGTTCCATTCCACATTCCATTAAAACTTCCAATCCACGTTCGTTTCCACTCCATTCCGCCTTCCATTCAACATTCCATTCCATTCCTTTCCACTTTCCATTACACATTCCATTCCACGTTCCATTCCACATTCGATTCCCTTCCATTTTACATTCCATTCGACATTCCATTCCATTCCATTCCACTTTCCATTCCACATTCCGTTCCACATTCAATTCCACATTCCATTCTTTTCCATTCCACATTCCATTCCACATTCCATTCTACATTCCATTACTTTCCATTCCACATTCCATTCCATTCCATTCCACATTCCATTCTATTCCATTCCACATTCCATTCCACATTGCATTCCATTCCAGTCCACATCCCATTCCACTTTCCATTCCATTCATTTCCACTTTCCATTCCATTACATTACACAATCCATTCCAGATTTCTTTCCATATTCCTTTCCATTCCACTCCAGTTTCCATTCCACATTCCATTCCACATTGCATTCCACGCTATAACCCACATTCCGTTCCACGTTCAATTCCACGTTGCATTCTACGTTCCATTCCACATTGCATTCCATGTTCCATTCCATGTTCCATTCCATGTTCCATTCCACGATCCATTCCATTCAATTCCACATTCCATTCCACATTCCATTCTATTACATTCCACGTTCCATTGCACATTCCATTCCACATTCCATTCTGATCCATTCCACATTCCATTCCTCATTACATTTCTCGTTCCACTCCACGTTCCATTCCACGTTAAATTACAAGTTCCATTCCATTCTATTTCACGTTCCATTCTGTAATCCATTCCATTCCTTTACACTTTCCTTTTCACATTCCATTCCACAATCCATTCTATTATGCATTCTGTTCCATTCCACTTTCCATTCCACATTCCATTCCTCATTCCATTCCACTTTCCATTCCATTCCATTACATTCCATTCTACGTCCCATTCCACTTTCCATTCCATTCCATTACACGTTCCATTCCGCATTCCATTGCCCATTCCATTTCACATTCCATTGTATGTTCCATTCCACGTTCAATTCCATTCCTTTCTACGTTCCATTCCACGTTCCATTCCATTGCATTCCACATTTCATTCCACATTCCATTCCATTCCATTCCACATTGCTTTCCATATTCCATTCCTTTCCATTCCACATTCCATTCCAGATTGCATTCCATTGCATTCCACATTCCATTCCACATTCCATTCCTTTCCATTCCACATTGCATTCCACATTCCATTCCATTCCATTCCACTTTCCATTCTATTGCATTCCACATTCCATTCCACATTCCATTCCATTCCATTCCACATTGCATTCCACATTCCATTTCATTCCATTCCAATTTCCAGTCCATATTCCCTTTCACATTCGAATCCATTCCATTCCACATTCCATTACATATTCCATTCCATTCCATTTCAAATAACATTCAACATTCCCTTCCACATTCCATTCCATTCCATTCCACAATCCACTACATATTCCATTGCATTCCATTTGGGGTTCCATTCCAAGTTCCATTCCACATTCCATTCCATTTCTTTCCATTCCATTCCACATTTAATTACACATTCCATTCCACATTACTTTCCATTCTATTCCACATTCCATTCCACATTCCTTTCCACATTCCCTCCCACATACCATTACATTCCATTCCACATACCATTCCATTACATTCTACGTTACATTCCACATTCCATTCCACATTCCCTTCCACATTCCATTCCATTCTATTCCACTTTCCATTCCACATACCAATGCATTCCATTCAACATTCCATTCCACATTCTATTCCACATTACATTCGATTCCATTCCACATTCCATTCTATTGCACATTCCATTCCATATTCCATCCCACGTTCCATTCCACTTTCCATTCCATTCCACATTCCATTCCATTCCATTCCAAATTGCATTGGATATTCCATTCCATTCCACTCCACGTTCCATTCCATTCCATTCCAAATTGCATTACACATCACATTCCACGTTCCATTCCACGTTCCATTCCATGTTCCATTCCAAGTTCCATTCCATTCAATTCCTCATTCCATACCATTCAATTCCATTCCGTTCCATTCCTCATTCCTTACCATTCCATTCCATTCCATACTTGATTCCATTCCATTCCATTCTACATTCTATTAATCAAACAATTCCATTCCATTCCACATTCCTTTCTACATTCCACTGCATTCCGATCCATATTACAGTCCTGTGAATTCCACATTCCATTCCACATTCCATTCCACGTTTCACTCCACATCCCATTCCATGTTCTATTCCACGTTCCATTCCATTCCAATCCACGTTCCATTCCACGTTCCAATCCACAATCCTTTCCACATTTCATTCCCCGTTTCATTCCATTCCTTACCACGTTTCATTCCACGTTCCATTCCATTCCATCGCACTTTCCATTCCACATTCCATTTCACATTCCATTCCACGCTCCATTCCACATTGCATTCCACGTTCGACTCCATGTTCTATTCCAAGTTTCATTCCACGTTCCATTGCATTCCATTGAATGCTGCATTCCAGATTGCATTCCATTCCATTCCTCTTTCCATTCCACATTGCATTCCACATTGCTTTCCACATTCCATTCCGTTCCATTCCACATTCCATTACACTTTCCATTCCACATTCCATTCCACATTCCATTGCATTCCATTCCACATTCCATTCAAGATTGAATTCCACATTCCATTGCATTCCATTCTACATTCCATTCCACATTGCATTCCATTCCTGTCCACATTCCATTCCACATTCCATTCCATTCCATTCCACATTCCATTCCATTCCACATTCCATTCCACATTTTATTCCCCTCCAGTCCACATTGCTTTGCAATCTCCATTCCATTCCATTCCACATTCCATTCTATTGCATTCCACATTCCATTCTATTCCATTCCACATTCCATTCCACGTTCCATTCCGCGTTCCATTTCATTATTCATTGCACATTCCATTGCATTGCATTCCACTTCCCATTCCACATTCTATTCCATTCAATTCCACTTTCTATTCAACATTCCATTGCACATTCCATTCCATTCCGTTCCACATTCCATTCCTCATTCCATTTCTCATTCCATTTCATTCCATTCCACATTACATTCCATTCCACTCCACATCCCATACCACATTCCATTCGATTCCATTCCACATTCCTTTCCAAATTCCACTTACATTTACACATTCCTTTCCACATTCCTTTCAACATTCCATTCCGTTCCATTCCACATCCCATTCCACATTCCATTACATATTCCATTCCATTCCATTCCACATTCTCTCAAATTCCATTCCATTCCGCATTCCATTCATTTCAATTCCACATTCCACTCCCTTCCTTTCCTCATTCCATTCCATTTCATTCCACATTCCACTCTGGATTCCATTCCATGCCAATCCACTTTCTATTCCACATTCCATTCCTTCCAATTCCACATTACATTCAACATTCCATTCCATGTTCAATTCCACGTTCCATTCCACCTTCTATTCCATTCCATTTCACGTTCCATTCCACGTTCCATTCCACAATACATTCCAAATTCCATTCCACATTCCATTTCACATTCCATTCCGCATTCCATTCCATGCTCCAATCCTCATTCCATTCCATGTTCCATTCCACATTCCATTAAAACTTCCAACCCACGTTCCTTTCCATTCCATTCCACCTTCCATTCGACATTCCATTCCTTTCCTTTCCACTTTCCATTCCACATTCCATTCCACGTTCCATTCCACATTCCATTCGAGATTCCATTCCATTCCACGTTCCATTCCACATTCCATTCTACATTCCATTACTTTCCATTCCACATTCCATTCCATTCCATTCCACATTCCATTCTATTCCATTCCACATTCCATTCCACATTGCATTCCATTCCAGTCCACATCCCATTCCACTTTCCATTACATTCATTTCCACTTTCCATTCCATTCCATCACACAATCCATTCCAGATTTCTTTCCATTCCACTCCACGTTCCATTCCACATTCCATTCCACATTGCATTCCACGCTACAACCCACATTCCGTTCCACGTTCAATTCCACGTTGCATTCCACGTTCCATTCCATGTTCCATTCCATGTTCCATTCCATGATCCATTCTATTCAATTCCATGTTCCATTCCACATTCCATTCTATTACATTCCACATTCCATTGCACATTCCATTCCACATTCCATTCCTCATTACATTTCTCTTTCCATTACACGTTCAATTCCACTTTAAATTCCAAGTTCCATTCCATTCTATTCCACGTTCCATTCTGCAATCCATTCCATTCCTTTAAACTTTCTTTTTCATATTCCATTCCACAATCCATTCTATTATGCATTCTGTTCCATTCCACTTTCCATTCCACATTCCATTCCTCATTCCATTCCACTTTCCATTCCATTCCATTACATTCCATTCTACGTTCCATTCCACTTTCCAGTCCATTCCATTTCACGTTCCATTCTGCATTCCATTGCCCATTCCTTTCCACGTTCCATTGTATGTTCCATTCCACGTTCAATTCCATTCCTTTCTACGTTCCATTCCACGTTCCTTTCCATTCAACTCCACGTTCCATTCCATTGCATTCCACATTTCATTCCACATTCCATTCCATTCCATTCCACATTGCTTTCCATATTCCATTCCTTTCCATTCCACATTCCATTCCAGATTGCATTCCATTGCATTCCACATTTAATTCCACATTCCATTCCTTTCCATTCTACATTGCATTCCACATTCCATTCCATTCTATTCCACTTTCCATTCTATTGCATTCCACATTCCATTCCACATTCCATTCCATTCCATTCCACATTGCATTCCACATTCCATTTCATTCCATTCCAGTTTCCAGTCCACATTCCCTTTCACATTCGAATCCATTCCATTCCACATTCCATTAGAGATTCCATTCCATTCCATTTCACATAACATTCAACATTCCCTTCCACATTCCTTTCCATTCCATTCCACAATCCATTACATATTCCATTGCATTCCATTTGAGGTTCCGTTCCAAGTTCCATTCCACATTCCATACCATTCTTTCCATTCCATTCCACATTTAATTACACATTCCATTCCACTTTACTTTCCATTCCATTCCACATTCCATTCCACATTCCTTCCCACATTCCCTCCCACATACCATTCCATTCAATTCCACATTCCATTCCACATACCATTCCATTCCATTCTACATTACATTCCACATCCCATTCCACATTCCCTTCCACTTTCCATTCCATTCTATTCCACTTTCCTTTCCATATTCCAATCCATTCCTTTCCACATTCCATTCCACATTCTCTTCCACATTCCATTCCATTCCATTCCACATTCCATTCTATTGCACATTCCATTCCATATTCCATCCCCCGTTCCATTCCACTTTCCATTCCATTCCACATTCCATTCCATTCCATTCCAAATTTCATTGGATATTCCATTCCATTCCACTCCAAATTCCATTCCATTCCATTCCAAATTGCATTACACATCACATTCCACGTTCCATTCCACGTTCCATTCCATGTTCCATTCCAAGTTCTATTCCATTCAATTCCTCATTCCATACCATTCAATTCCTTTCTGTTCGATTCCTCATTCCTTACCATTCCTTTCCATTCCATACTGGATTCCATTCCATTCCATTCCACATTCTATTAATCAAACAATTCCATTCCATTCCATATTCCTTTCCACATTCCAATGCATTCCGATCCATATTACATTCCTGTCCATTCCACATTCCATTCCACGTTCCACTCCACATCCCATTCCACGTTCTATTCCACGTTCCATTCCATTCCAATCCACGTTCCATTCCACGTTCCAATCCACAATGCTTTCCAAATTTCATTCCCCGTTTCATTCCATTCCTTTCCACATTCCATTCCACGTTCCATTCCATTCCATCCCACGTTCCATTCCACATTCCATTTCACATTCCATTCCACGCTCCATTCCACATTGCATTCCACTTTCGATTCCATGTTCTATTCCAAGTTTCATTCCACGTTCCATTCCATTCCATTGCATGATGCATTCCACATTGCATTCCGTTCCATTCCATTTTCCATTCCACATTCCATTCCACATTGCTTTCCACATTCCATTCCGTTCCATTCCACATTCCATTACACTTTCCATTCCACATTCCATTCCACATTCCATTGCATTCGATTCAACATTCCATTCCAGATTGAATTCCACATTCCATTGCATTCCATTCTACATTCCATTCCACATTGCATTCCATTCCTGTCCACATTCCATTCCACATTCCATTCCGTTCCATTCCACATTCCATTCCATTCCACATTCCATTCCACATTGTATTCCACTCCAGTCCACATTGCTTTGCACTCTCCATTCTATTCCATTCCACATTCCGTTCTATTCCATTCCACAATCCATTCTATTCCATTCCACATTCCATTCTATTCCATTCCACATTCCATTCCACGTTCCATTCCGCGTTCCATTTCATTATTCATTGCACATTTCATTGCATTGCATTCCACGTCACATTCCACATTCTATTCCATTCCATTCCACTTTCTATTCAACATTACATTGCACATTCCATTCCATTCCTTTCCACATTCCATTGCTCATTCCATTTCTCATTCCATTTCATTCCATTCCACATTCCATTCCATTACACTCCAAATTCCATACCATATTCCATTCCATTCCATTCCACATTCCTTTCCAAATTCCACTTACGTTTCCACATTCCTTTCCACATTATTTTCAACATTCCATTCCGTTCCATTCCACATCCCATTCCACATTCCATTCCATATTACATTCCATTCCATTCCACATTTCATTCCACATTCTATTCCATTCCATTTTCCATTCCACCTTCCATTCTATTCCATTCCAATTTTCATTCCATTCAATTCCACATTCCATTCCACATTACATTTCACATACCAATCCTTTCCATTCCACATTCGATTGCATTTCAGTGCACATTCCATTCCATTCCTTTCCACATTCCATTCCACTTTACATTCCACTTTCCATTCCATTCCTTTCCACGTTTCTTTCCACAATCCATTCCATGTTCTACTCCATTCCACTCCACGTTCCATTCCATAATCTATTCCATTCCATTTCAACTTCCCTTCCACATTCCATTCCACATTCCATTAGACTTTCCATTGCATTCCATTACACATTGCATTCCACAATGCAGTCGTCATTCCATTCCACATTCCATTTCACATTCCATTCCACATTTCATTCCATGTTAAATTCCATTCCATTCCACATTCCATTCCACATTTCATGCCACATTCCATTCCACATTACATTGCACACTCCATTCCACATTCCATTCTACATTCCAATCTCATTCCATTCCATTTCATTCCGCATTCCATTCCACATTCCATTCCATTCCATTCCTCATTTCATTCCACATTTCATTCCACATTCCATTCCATTCCATTCCACATTCCATTAAGCCTTCTATTCCATTCCATTACTGTCGATTCAAGATACTATTCCACATTTCATTTCTTTCCATTCCACATTCCATTCCTTTCCGTTCCACGTTCCGTTCCATGTTCCATTCCACATTGCATTCCATTCCATTCCACATTCCATAGCATTCAACTTCGTTCCTTTCCACATACCATTCCATTTCCCACCATTCCACATTCCATTCCATTCCAATCCGTATTCTACTCCAGATTCCATTCCATTCCATTCCACATTCAATTCCACATTCCATTCCATTCCTCATTCCATTCCATTCCATTCCATTCCGCATTCCATTCCTTTGCATTCCACATTCTATTCCTCATTCCCTTCCATTCCATTCCACATTCAAATCCACATTGCATTCCATTCTACATTCCATTCCATTCCATTGCACTTTCCATTCATTTCATTCCACATTCCATTTCGCCTTCCATTCAACGTTCCTTTCCACATTCCATTCCACGTTCCGTTCCACTATCCATTCCATTCAATTCCACCTTCCATTCCACGTTCCTTTCCACATTCCATTCCTCATTCCATTCCACGTTCCATTCCATTCCTTTCCATATTGCTTACCATTGCATTCCATTACATTCTGCATTCCATTCCATTCCATTCCGTATTCTACTCCACATTCCACTCCATTCCTTTCCACATTGCTTGCGGCCTTCCAATCCATTCCATTCCACTTTCCATTCCACGATCCATTCCACATTTCACTGCACGTTCCATTCCATTCCATTCAATGTTGCATTCCACGTTCTGTTTCATTCCATTCTATGTTCCATTCCACATTCCTTTCCACATGCCATTGCACTTACCATTCCACGTTCCTTTCCACGTTTCATTAAAATTTCCATTCGACGTTCCATTCTATTCCATTCCACTTTCCATTCCACGTTACTTTCCATTCCATTACACTTTCCATTCCGCATTCCAATCCACGTTCCACTCCATATTCCAATACGTTTCATTCCACATTCCATTACTCATTCCATTTCACATTCCATTTCACATTCCATTACATTCCATTCCACTTTCCATTCCACATTCCATTCAGTTCTATTCCACATGCCATTCCACTTTCCATTGACACATTCCATTCCATTCCATTCCATTCCACATTCCATGCCACATTCCATTCCACTTTACATTCCGCCCTCCATTCCACATTCCATTCCACATTCCAGTATCATTCCATTGCATTTCGGTCCGCATTCCATTACACATTCCATTGCATTCCAATTCACATGCCATTTCACTTACTATTCCAAGTTCCATTCCATTATTTTCCACAATCCATTGCACATTCCATTCCACAGTCCATTCCATTCCATTCCACATTCCATTGTATTCCAATCAATCAACATTCCATTCCACATTTCATTCCATTCCATTCCACATTCCATTCCATTCCACGTTGCATTCCACGTTCCATTACATTCCATTCCACTTTCCATTACATTCCGTTACATTCCCATCCACGTTCCATTCCAATTTCCATTAAATTCTATTCCATATTCCGTTCCACATTCCGGTCCTTTCCATTCCACATTGCATTCCATTCCTATCCACATTTCTTTCAACATTTCATTCAATTCCATTCCACTTTGCATTCCACAATCCATTGCACATTCCCTTCCACATTCCATTCCATTCCATTCCACATTCCATTGCCCATTCCATTCCATTCCATTCCATTCCAGATTCCATTCCATTCGATTACATTCCATTACATGTTCTATTCCAGATTCGATTCCAGTCCATTCCACGTTCCATTCCACTCTCCATTCCACATTCCATTCCTTTCCATTTCACTTTCCATTCCACACTCAATTCCACATTACATTCCACATTCCATTCCACTCCATTCCATTCTGCATTCCATTTCATTGCACTCTACATTCTATTCCTCATTCCATTCCATTCCATTCCACATTCAATTCCACATTCCTTTCCAATCCATTGCACATTCCATTCCATTCCATTGCAGATTCCATTCCACGTTCCATCCTACTTTACATTCCATTCCATTCCACCTTACATTAATTGTTCCATTCCACATTCCATTCCACATTACATTCAATGTTCCATTCCATTCCATTCCATATTCCTTACCATTCCATTCCACTTTCTTCTCTACATTCCACTCCAATCCATTCCACATACCATGACACATTCCATTCCATTCCATTCCACATTCCATTTCATTCCATTCAAGATTCCTTTCCATTCCATTTCACATAACATTCCATTCCATTCCATTCCACATTCCTTTCCTTTCCATTACACATTCCTTTCCACATTACTTTTCACTTCCTATTCAACATTTCCTTCCACATTCCAATCCATGTTCCATTCCATTACATTGCCCTTTCCATTCCACGATCCATTCTCATACCCCTCCACGTCCCATTCCATTCCATTCCTTTCCACATTCCTTTCCACATTCCATTCCATTCCACGTTCCATTCCGCACACAATTCCTTATTCCATTCCACAATCCATTCCGATCCATTCCACATTCCATTCCACATTCCATGCCACGTTCAATTCCATATTCCATTACACGTTCCACTCCACGTTACATTCCACATTCCATTCCACATTCCCTTCCACATTCTATTCCATTCCTTTCCACATTCCATTCCATTCCACGTTCCATTCCGCATACAATTCCTTTTTCCATTCCACATTCCATTCCGATCCATTCCACATTCCATTCCACATTCCATGCCACGTTCAATTCCTTATTCCATTACAAGTTCCACTCCACGTTACATTCCACGTTCCATTCCATTGCATTTCACGTTCCATTCCACATTCCATTCCATTCATTTCCACATTCCATTTCACTTTCCATTCCACTTTCCATTACACATTGCATTCCACATTCGATTCAATTCCATTCCACATTCCATTCCATTCAATTCCATTCCATTCCACTTTTCATTCCACATTCCATTCAATTCCATTCCACGTTGCATTCCCCTTTCCATTCCACATTCCATTCCATTCCATTCCACATTCCATTCCAAATTGAATTCCACATTCCATTCCACATTCCATTCCGTTCCAATCCACGTTCCATTCTACATTCCACTCCATTCAATTAAACTTTCGATTTCATTCCATTAAACTTTCCATTCCATTCCATTCAACTTTCCATTCCGCATGCCATTGCACATTCCATTCTACATTACATTCCGTTCCATTCCACATTCCATTCCACATTATATTCTATTACGTACCACATTCTATTCCATTCCACTCCACATCCCATTCCACTCCACATTCTCTTCCCTTCCGTTCCACATTCCATTCCATTCCATTGCAGATTCCGTTGCACATTCCATTCCACATTCCATGCTACATTCCATTCCACGTTTCATTCCGTTCCATTCCACGTTTCTTTCCACATTCCATTCCACATTCCATTCCACATTCCATTCCACATTCGAATCCACATTCCAATTCATTACATTCCACATTCCTTTCCACATTCCATTCCATTCCATTCCACATTTCGTTCCACATTCCATTCCACTTCCCATTCCACATTCCATTCCCTTACTTTCCACATTCCATTCCGCATTACATTCCATTCCATTCCATTCCATTCCATTCCATTCCATTCCGCTTTCTATTCCACAATGCATTCCACATTCCAGTCCATTCCATTCCACATTCCATTCCACATTAAATTCCTTTACCTTCCACATTTCTTTCCACATTCCATTCCGCATTCCATCCACATTCCATTGCATTCCATTCCACATTCCATTCCATATTCCGTTCCATATTCCATTCCACATTCCGCAGTCTATTCCATTCCATTCCACATTCCATTCCATTCCAATCCACATTCCATTCCACAATTCATTCCATTCCTTTCCACATTCCATTCCACATTCCATTCTCTTCCACTGCATTCCACATTCCATTCCAATTTCCATTAAATTCCATTCCACATCCCATTCCATTACATTCCACATTCCATTCCACATTTCATTTCCAATTTCCACTCCACGTTCCACTCCCGTTTCCATTCCACAATCCATTCCAGATTCCATTCCATTCCATTCCACCTTCCATTCCACATTCGATTCCACATTCCTTTCCATTCCATTCCACGTTCCATTCCACGTTCCCTTCCACCATCCTTTCCATTCCATTTGATTCCACGTTCCATTCCATTTCACATTCCTTTCCTGTACATTCCATGTTCAATTCCACATTCTATTCCATTGCATTCCACATTCCAAGCATTCCATTCCACATTGCATTCCACATTCCATTCCACATTTCATTCGATTCCATTCCACGTTCCATTCCACATCCCATTGCATTCCATTCTACATTCCATTCCATTCCATTCCATTGCAGTCCACATTCCATTCCACGTTCCATTCCATTCCATTCCACATTCCATTCCACATTCCTTTCCATTGCATTCCGCATTCCATTCCAGATGCCATTGCATTCCATTTTGCATTCCATTCTATTCCATCCCACTCTACATTCCAGTCCATTACACATTCCTTTACATTCCATTCGATATTCCGTTCTATTCTACCCTCCATTCCATTCCGTTACTTTGCAAATTCCATTCCATTCCACTCCAAGTTCCATTATATTCCATTCCATTCCACATTACATTCCACATTCCATTCCTTGCCATTCAACATTCCATTCTATATTCTATTCCATACCTTTCCACATTGCATTCCACATTCCATTCCATTCCTCCATTCCGCATTCCACTCCATTCTTTCCATATTCCATTCCACTATATTACACAGTCTGTTATACATTCTATTCCTTTCCATTCCTTATTGCATTCCACTTTCCATTCCATTTCATTCCACATTCCATTCCACATTCCATTCCATTTCATTCCACATTGTTTCCACATTCCAAACCATTCCTACATTCCACATTCCATTCGATTCCATTCCACATTCCGTTCTATTCCATTCCACATTCCATTCCGCATTCCATTCCACATTCCATTCCATTCCATTCGACTTTCCACTGCATTCCATTCAATTCAACATTCCATTCCATTCAACATTCCATTCCTTTCCATTCCATATTCCATTCCATTCCTTTCCATATTCCAGTAGATTCGATTCCACTCCATTCCACATTCCATTCCTTTCCATTCCATGTTACATTCCACGTTCCATTTCACATTCCGTTTCACGTTCCATTCCACATTCCATTCCATTACAACTGACTTTCAATTCCACAATTCATAATATTCCTGTCCACTTTCCATTCCACATTCCGTTCCATTCCATTCCATTCCACATTCCATTCTATTCCATTCAATATTCCATTTCATTCCATTACACATTTCATTGCACATTGCACACCATTCCAATCCACATTCCTTTCCACATTCCGTTACATTACATTCCAATTTCCATTCCATTCCATTTCACTTTCCATTCAACGTTACATTCCACGTTCGGTTCCACATTCCCTTCCCCGTTCGTTCCTTTGCTCGTTCCATTCCACTTTCCATTCCAAGTTCCATTCCATTCCATTCTACATTCCATTCCATTCCATTCCACACTCTACTCCATTCCATTCATTTCCACATTCCACTAAATTGCATTCCACTCCAAATTCCATTCCATTCCATTCCACATTCCCTTCCATTCCATTCCACATTCAATTCCATTCCATTTCACATTCCATTCCACATTCCGTTCCTTTCCATTACTCGTCAATTTCATTCCATTCCATTCCACATTCCATTCCATTGCATTCCACATTCCATTCCATTACATTTCTCATTCCATTCCATTCCATTGTACATTCCATTCCACCTTCCACTCCATTTCATTCCATTCCATTCCACATTTCATTCCATTGCATTTGCTATTCCATTCCTCATTCCTTTCCATTCCGTTCCATTCCACATTCCATTCCAACTTCCATTCCATTCCATTCCACGTTACATTCCATTCCACTCCACATTCAAATCCATTCCAATCCACATTCCATTCCATTCCATTCCATGCCATATTCATTTCTATTCCACATTGCATTCCATTCCGTTGCATTCCACATTCCATTCCACATTCCATTCCATGTTCCATTCCCTTCCATTCCACTTTCAATTCCACCTTCTGTTCCCAATTCCGTTCAACATTCCATTCTATTCCATTCCAAATTCTACTTTCCATTCCACTTTCCATTCCATTCCATTCCAGATTGCATTCCATTCCACATTCCATTCCACGTTCCATTCCACGTTCCATTCCACGTTCCGTTCCATTGCATTCCAATTTCCATTCTACATTCTATTCCACATTCCACTCCGTTCCATTCCATTCAATTCCACAATCCTTTCCATTACATTTCATTCCACATTCTTTACATTCCATTCTACACGCCATTCCGTTCCATTCCACATTCTATTCCAATCCAATCCATTCCATTCCATTCCATTCTATTCCATTCTATTCCACTTTCCACTCCATTCCATTCCACATTCTATTGCACAGTCCATTCCATTCCATTCCCCATTGCATTCCACATTCCATTCCATTGCATTCCACATTCCCTTCCATTCCATTCCACATTCTCTCCACATCTCATTCCACGTTGCATTCCAAGTTAAATTCCACATTCCATTCAACTTTCCTTTCGATTGCATTCCTTGTTCCATTCCATTCCATTCCACATTCCATTCCACTCCATTCCACATTCCATTCCACTTCCCATTCCGCGTTCCATTTCACTTTTCGTTGCACGTTCCTTTCCATTCCATTCCACCTTTCATTCAACTTGCCATTCCACTACATTCCACTTTCCATTCCACATTCCATTCCACATTCCATTTTATTCCAATACACATTCCAGTCCACATTCCATTCAATATTCCATTCCAAGTTCCATTCCTTTCCATTCCACATTCCATTCCATTTCACTTTCCATTCCACATTCTATTCCATTCAATTCCACATTCTATTCCATTCCATTCCATTCAAGTCCACTTTCCATTACATTCAATTCCAGTTGGCATTACATTCCATTCCATTCCACATTCCATTCCATTCCAATCTATACCACATTCCTTTCCTTTCCATTCCATATTCCATTACATTCGATTCCACATTCCATTCCATTCCAATCTATACCACATTCCTTTCCTTTCCATTCCATATTCCATTACATTCGATTCCACATTCCATTCCATTCCATTCCACATTCCATTCCATTCCACATTCCATTGCATTGTGTTCCGTTACACATTCCATTCCATTCCATTCCACCTTCCATTGCACATTCCATTTCATTCCATTGCTCTTTTCATTCGATTCCGTTCGATGTTCCATTCCACATTCCATTCCATGCCATTCCACTTTCCATTAAATTCTATACAATTTTCCATTCCATTCCATTCCATTCCAGTCCACATTCCTTTTCATTCAATTCCTTTCCACATTCCATTCCATCCCATTCCACATTCCATACCATTCCATTACATTCCATTTCACATTCCATTCCATTTGATTCAACATTCTGTTCCATGGCATTCCACATTGAATTCCTTCCACATTCCATTCCGTTCCATTCCATTCCACATTCCATTCCATTCCACGTTCCATTTCACATTCCATTCCATTCCATTCCACATTGCATTCCATTTTATTCCACATTCCATTCGACTTTTCATTTCACTCCATTGCACATTCCATTTCTTATTCCATTCCTTTCCATTCCACATTGCATTCCATTTTATTCCACATTCCATTCGACTTTTCATTCCAATCCATTGCGCATTGCATTTCCCATTCCATTCCATTCCATTCCATTACACATTCAATTATACATTCCATTCCATTACACATTCCATTATACATTCCATTCCATTCCATTGCATTCCACTTTCTATTCCATTCCTCTTCTCATTCCATTAAATTCCGCTCCACATTCCATTCCACATTCCATTCCATTAAACATTCCGTTTCATATTTCATTCCATTCCATTCCACCTTCCATTCCATTCCACATGCCATTCTATTCCATTCCATTCCATACCACATTGCTTTCCATTTCTTTCCTCTCCACCTTCCATTCCACTTTACACTCCATGCCATTCCACTTTCCATTCCATTCCATTCCTCATTCTATTCCATTCCATCCCATTCCACTTTCCATTCCACATTCCATTTCACGTTCCATTCCACATTACTTTCCACATTCAATTCCACATTCCAGTCCATTCCATAACAGATTCCATTCCAAGTTCCATTCCACGTTCCATTCCATTCCATTCTAATCCATTCTATTCCGAATTCCATTCCATTCCATTCCATTCCATTCCAATCCATTCCATTCCTGTCTATGTTGCATTCCATTCCATTCCACTTTCCATTCCAACTTGCATTCTATTAAGTTTCACGCTCAATTCCACATTCTCTTCCACGTTCCATTCCACATTCCATTTCAAATTCTATTTCATTCCACATTCCATACCATTCCATTCCACATTCCATTCCATTACATTCAACATTCCATTCCACATTCAACTCCATTCAATTCCACATTCCATTCCATTCCATTCAATCGAAGTCTACTTTGCTTTCCATTCTATTCCATTCCACATTCCATTCCATTCAATTCCAGTCAACATTCCATTCCATTCCATTGCACATTCCATGCCATTCCATTCAACATTCCATTCCACATTCCATTCCACGTTCCATTCCATTCCATTCCACGTTCCATTCCATTCCATTCCACGTTTCATTCCACGTTCCATTCCATGCTCCATTCCACTTTCCATTGCCCTTTCCATTCCATTCCAACAAACCTTCCATTCCATGTGATTACAGATTCCTTTCCGTTCCGTTCCACATTCCATTCCAGTTTCCATTCCACGTTCCATTCCATTCCATTCCACCTTTCATTCCATTCCATTCCACATTCCATTCCATTCCATTCCAACTTTCATTCCATCCCATTCCATTCCACCTTTGATTCCATTGCATTCCACATTCCATTCCATTCCATTCCACATTTCATTCCATTGCATTCCACATTCCGTTCCATTCCATTCCCCATTCCATTCCATTCCACTCCATTCACATTCCATTCCATTACATTCGATTCCTTTCCTTTCCACATTCTTGTCTACATTCCGTTTTATTCCTTTCGTCATTCCATTCCACATTCGATTCAATTCCATTCCAAAATCCATTCAATTCCATTGCACAATCCATTCAGTTCCATTCCATTTCCACTACATTCCACTCCACATTACATTGCAATCCATTCCACTTTCCATTCCACTTTCCATTCCACATTACTTTCCATTCCTTTACACAATCCATTCAATGTTACATTCCATTCCTTTCCACATTGTATTCCACACTCCTTTCCTTTCATCCCACATTCCATTCCATTCCATTCCACATTCCATTCCATTCCATTCCACATTCCATTCCTCATTCCATTCCACATGACATTCCATTTCACATTCCTTTCCATTCCTTTGCACATTGCTTTCCACATTCCATTCCACATTCCATTCCATGCGATTTCACATTCCATTCCCCATTCTATTCCATTCCAATCCACATTCCGTTCCATTCCATTCCATTCCATTCCACATTACACTCCATTCCATTTTACGTTGCATTCCATTCCGTTCCACGTTCCATTCCATTCTCTCCCACTTTACATTACATTCCCTTCCATGTGCCAATACACGTTGCATGCCACGTTCCATTCCACGTTCCATTCCACGTTCCATTCCATTCCATTCCTCGTTCCATTCCATTCCATTGCACCATCCATTCCATTCCATTCCACTTTCCATTCCGTTCCATTCCACATTCTATTCCATTTCATTCCACATTCCATTACCCTTTCCTCTCCACTCCATTCTAACTTCCATTCCACATTCCATTCCATTCAATTCCAGTCCACACACCATTCCATTCTGTTCCATTCCACATTTTCTTCCATTCCATTTCATTACACATACTATTCCATTCTGTTACCCGTTCCTTTCAATTCCAAATTCCATTCCATTCCATTCCAAATTCCATTCCATTCCATTCCACATTACATTCCACTCCACTCCACATTCCATTCCATTCCATTCCACTTTCCATTCCATTCCATTCCACATTCCATTGCATTCCTGTCCAAATACCATTCCATTACATTCCACTTTCCATTCTTTCCATTCCACATTCCATTCCATTATATTCCTCCTTCCATTCCATTCCATTCCGTTTCACATTCCATTCCATTCCATTCCACATTCCATTCCACATTCCATTGCATTCCATTCCGCATTCCATTCCTGTCCATTCCACACTCCTTTACATTCCATTCCACATTCCATTCCATTACATTCCACGTTCCATTTCATTCCATTCTGCGTTCCATACCATTATATTCCATGTTCCGTTCCATTCCATCTCGTTGCACATTCCATTCCATTCCATTCCACATTCCATTAGGTTCCATTCCATTCCACCTTCCATTCCCACATTCCCTTCTGATTCATTCCACATTCCTTTGCATTGCATTCCACATTCCATTCCACTCCATTCCATATTCCATTCCATGCCTTTCCACATTTCATTCCACATTGAATTCCATTCCATTCCACTTTCCATTCCATTCCATTCCTTTCCAATTCACATTAAATTCCATTCCATTCCATTCCAAGTTCCATTCCATTCCATTTTACATTCCAATCCATTCCATTCAATATTCCATTCCTTTCCATTCCATGTTCCTTTCCTTTCCAATCCACATTCCAGTCCATTCCGTTTCACGTTCCATTCCACGTTCCATTCCACGTTCCATTCCATGTTCCATTCCATTGCATTACACATTCCATTCTACATTCCAATGCATTCCATATTTTATTCCATGAATATCCACTTGCATGATTTTCAAATAGAATGATTCACAACTTCTCTATGAAAAGGTATATTCAACTCTATGAGTTGGATGCACACATCACAAAGTAGATTCTGGGAATGCTGCTGTCTAGTTTTTAGTTGAAGGTATTCCCATTTCCAACAAAGGCTTCAAAGCTCTCCAATTATCCACTTGCATATCCTAAAAAATGAGTTTTTCAAATCTGCTCTATCAAAAGGAAGGTTTAACTCTGTGAGTTGAATGCACACATCACAAAGAAGTTTCTGAGAATGTTTCTGTCTTGTTTTTATTTGAAGATATTTCCTTTTTTGCCGAAGGCCTCAAAGTGCTCCAAATGTCCACTTGCAGATTCTACAAAAGAGTGTTTCAATACTGCTCTACCAAAAGGAAGTTTCATCTCTGTGAGTTGAATCCACTCATCACAAAGAAGTTTCTGAGAATGCTTCTGTCTAGTTTTTATGTGAATTTAATCCCGTTCCCAACCAAGGCCTCAAATCAGTTCAAATATCTACCTTTGGATTCTACAAAAAGAGTGTTTCTAAACTGCTCTATCAAAAGGAAAGTTCAATTCTGTGAGTTGAATGCACCCATCACAAGAAGTTTCTGAGAATGCTTCTGTCTAGTTTTTATTTGAAGATATTTCCGTTTCCAATGAAGGATTCAAAGTGCTCCAAATATACACTTGCCGATACTTCAAAAAGACGGTTTCAAAACTGCTGTATCAAAAGGAAGCTTCAACTGTGTGAGTTGAATGTACACATCACGAAATAGTTTCTGAGAATGCTTCTGTCTAGTTTTCATGGGAAGATATTCCTGTTTCCAATGAGGGCCTCAATACGGTCCAAATATCCCCTTTCAGATAGTGCAAATAGAGATTTTCAAATCTCCTCTATAAAAAGTTATTTTCAACTCTGTGAGTTGAATACACACATCACAAACTTGTTGCTGAGAATGCTTCTGTCTAGTTTTTATTTGAAGATATTCCCATTTCCAATGACATCTTCAAAGCACTCCAAATATACACTTGCAGATACTACAGAATGAGTGTTTCAAACCTGCTCCATCAAAAGAAAGTTTAAACTCTGTGAGTTGAATACACACATCACAAAGAAGTTTCAGATAATGCTTCTTTCTAGTTTTTATTTGAAGATATTTACTTTTCCACCATAGCTCTCAAAGCGTTAAAAATGTCTATATGCAGATTCTACAAAAACAGTATTTCAAAACTTTCCTGTCAAAAGAAATATTCAACACTGTGAGTTGAATGCACACAACACAAAACAGTTTCTGAGAATGCTTCTGTCGAGTTTTTATTTGAAGAAATTCCCGTTTGCAACGAAGGCTTCAAAGCGCTCAAAATAGCCATTTGCAGATTGTACAAAAAGAGTGTTTCAAAACGGCTCTACCAAAAGGAAGGTTCAACTCTGTGAGTTGAAGGCACACATCACAAAGGAGTTTCTGAGAATGCTTCTGAGTAGTTTTTATGTGAAGAGATTTCCCTTACCACCGAGGGCCTCAAAGCACTCCAAATGTCCACTGGCAGATTCTAAAAAAAAGTGTTTAAAAACTGCTCTATCAAAAGGAAGGTTCAACTCTGTGAGTTGAATGTACACATAACCAAGAAGTTTCTGAGAATGCTTCTATCTACTTTTTATGTGAAGATGTTTGCTTTTCCACCAATGGTCACAAAGCACTCCAAATGTCCAATTGCAGATTCTGCAAAAAAAGTGTTTCAAACGTGCTGTATCAAAACAAATGTTCAACTCTATAAGTTGAAGGCAGACATCACAAAAATGTTTCTGAGACTGCTTCTGTCTAGTTTGTATGTGAAGATATTCCCTTTTCTACCATAGGCCCCAAAGCAGTCCAAATATCCATTTGCAGATTCTACAAAAAGAGTTTTCAAAACTGCTCTATCAAAAGAAAGGCTCAACTCCATGAATTGAAGGCGTACATCTCAAAGTAGTTTTGGAGAATGCTTCTGTCTAGTTTTTATTTGAAGATATTCCCGTTTCCAACGAAGGATTCAAAGTGCTCCAAATATCCACTTGGAGATTCCACAATAAGAGTCTTTCAAAGCTGCTCTATAAAAAGGAAGGCTCATCACTGTGAGTTTGAATGCACACATCACAAAAAAGTTTCTGACAATGCTTCTGTCTAGTATTTATGTGAAGATATTTCCTTTTGTACCATCGGTCTCAAAGGGCTCGAAATGTCCTCTTGCAGATTCTACCAAAAATGTGTTACAAAATTGCTCTATCAAAACAAAGGTTCAACTCTGTGAGTTGAATACACACATCAAAAAGATGTTTCTAAGAATGCTTCTCTCTAGTTTTTATGTGAAGGTATTCCCGTTTAAATCGAAAGCCTCAAAACTGTCAAAATATCCCCTTGCCGATTCGACAAAAAGAGTGTTTCAAAACTGCTCTATCAAAAGGAAGCTTCAACTCTGTGAGTTGAATGCACACATCACAAAGAAGTTTCTGAGAATGCTTCTGTCAAGTTTTTATCTGCAGATATTCCCTTTTCCAACAAAGGCCTCAAAGTCTTCTAAATATCCACTTGCAGATTCTCCAAAAAGAGTGTATCAAAACTGCTCTATGAAAAGTTATGTACAACAATGTGAATTGAATTCACACATCACAAAGAAGTTTCTGAGAATGGTTCTGTCTAGTTTTTATGTGAAGACATTCCCATTTCCAATGAAGGCCTCAAATGGGTCCTAATATCCACTTTCAGGTCCTTCAAAAAGAGTGTTTCACAACTGCTCTATGAAAAGGTGTGTTCAACTCTGTGAGTTGAATGTGCACATAACAAAGAAGATTCTGAGAATACTTCTGTGTAGTTTTTATTTGAAGATATTTCCTTTTCCACCACAGCTCTCAAAGCTCTACAAGCAACCATTTGAAGATGCTGCAAAAAGAGTGTTTCAAAACTGATCTATCAAAAGAAAGGTTCAACTCTGTGAGTTGAATGTACACATCACAAAACAGTTTCTGGGAATGCTTCTGACTCTTCTTTATTTGAAGAAATTCCCGTTTCCATCGAAGGCTTCAAATCTCTCCAAATAGCCAATTGCAGATTCTACAAAAAGTGCGTTTCAAAACTGCTCTATAAAAATGAAGGTTCAACCCTGTGAGTTGAATGCACACATCTCAAAGAAGTTCCTGAGAATGCATCTGTCTAGATTTTATGTGAAGATATTTCCTTTTCTAATGTAGGCCTCAAAGCACTCCAAATATCCACTGGCAGAGTCTACAAAAAGTGAGATTCAAAACTGCTCTATCAAAAGAAATGCTCAATTTGGTGAGTTGAAAGCACACATTACAAGGTAGTTTCTGAGAATTCTTCTGTCTAGTTTTTATTTGAAGATATTACCGTTTCCAACGAAGGCTTCAAACCACTCCAAATAACCACTTGCAGATTCTACAAAAAGAGTGTTTCAAAACTGCTCTATAAAAAGGAAGTTTATACCGCGTCAGTTGAATGCACACATCACAAAGAAGTTTCTGAGAAAGCTTCTGTGTAGTTTTTATATGAAGATGTTTCCTTTTCTACCTTAGGCCTCAAAGCACTCCAAATATCTACTTGCAAATTCTACAAAAAGAGAGTTTCAAAACTGCTATATGAAAGCGAATGTTCAATCCCATGAGTTGAATGCATGCATCATAAATAAATTTCTGAGAATGCTACTCTGTAGTTTTTATGTAAAAATATTTCCTTTTCCACCTAAGGCGTCAATGCACTCAAAATGTCCACTTGAAGATTCTACAAAAAGACTGATTCAAAACTGCTCTATGAAACGTTAAGTTCAACTCAATGAGTTTAATGCACACATCACAAAGAAGTTTCTGAGAATGCTTCTGTCTAGTTTTTATGTGAGGATATTTCCTTTTCTATCATAGGACTCAAAGTGCTCTAAGAATCCACTTGCAGATTCTACCAAAAGTGTGTTTCGATACTGCTCTATCAAAAGTAAGATTCAACTCGTGAGTTGAATGCACACATCAGAAAGAAGTTTCTGAGAACCCTTCTGTCCAGTTTTTATGTGAGGATATTTCTTTTTTCAGGAAAGGCCTCACAGCCTGCCAAATATCCAGTTGCAGATTTTACAAAAACAGTGTTTCGAAACTACCCTATCTAAAGGAAAGTTCAACTCTGTAAGTTGAATGCACTCATCACAAATAAGTTTCTGAGAACACTTCTGTCTAGTTTTTATGTGAAGATATTTCCTTTTCTAGCATAGGCCACAAAGCTCTCCAAATATCCACTTTCAGATTCTACAAAAAGAGTGTTTCAAAACTGCTCTATCAAAAGGAAGGTTCAACTCTGTGAGTTGAGTGCACACATCACAAAGCAGTTTCTGAGAATGCTTCCGTCTAGTTTTTATGTGAGGATATTTCCTTTTCCAGCATAGGACTCAAAGCCCTCCAAATATCCACTTGCAGATTCTACAATAACAGTGTTTCAAAACAGCTCTATCTAAAGGAAGGTTCAACTCTGTCAGTTGAATGCCCACAACACAAAGAAGTTTCTGTGACTGCTTCAGTCTAGTTTTTATGTGAAGATATTTCCTTTTCCACTGAAGGCCTCAAAGTGATCAAATGTACACTTGCAGATTCTACAAAAAATGGTTTCAAAGCTGCTCTATGAAAAGTTATGTTCAACTCTGTGAGCTGAATGCACATATCACAAAGAAGTTTCTGAGAATATTTCTGTTTAATTTTCTTTGAAGATATTTCATTTTCCACCATAGCCCACAAGCACTACAAATGTCCATTTGCAGATTTGACAAAAAGAGTGTATCAAAACTGATCTATGAAAGGTAATGTTCAGCTATGTAAGTTGAATGAACACATCAAAAAGCAGTTTTTGAGAATGGTTCTGTCTTGCTTTTAGTGGAAGATATTCCCGTTTCCAATGAAGGTTTCAAAGTGCTGCAAATGTCCAATTGCAGATTCTACAAAAAGAAAGTTTCAAAGCTGCTCTATCAAAAGGAAGATTCAACTCTGTGAGTTCAATGCACACATCATAAAGAAGTTTCTGAGAATGCTATTGTGTAGTTTTTATGTGGAGATATTTCCTTTTCCACCGAATGTCTCTAAGCGCTGCAAACATCCACTAGCAGATTCTACAGAAAAAGTGTTTCAAAACTGCTCTATAAAATGGAAGTTTCAATTCTGTGAGTTGAATGCGCACATCACAAAGAGGTTTCTGAGAATGCTTCTGTCGAGTACTTATGTGAAGATATTCCCCTTTCCAACAAAGGCCTCAAAACGATCCAAATATCCCCTTGCAGATTCTACAAAAAGAGTGTTTCAATCTGCTCTATCAAAAGTAAGGTTGAACTCTGTGAATTGAATGCACACACCACAAAGAAGTTTCTGAGAATGTGTCTCTCTAGTTTTTATGTGCAGATATTCCCGTCTCCAATGAAGGCCTCAAAGGAGTGCAAACATCCACTTGCAGATTCTACAAAAAGAGTGTTTCAAAACTGCTTTATGAAAACCTATGTTCAACTCTGTGAGTTGAATGCACACATCACAAAGAAGTTTCTGAGAATGCTTTTGGGGAATTTTTAGGTGAAGATATTTCCGTTTCCAATGAAAGCCTCAAATCGATCCAAATATCCACTCGCAGGTCCTTCAAAAACAGTGTTTCACAAATGTTCTATGAAAAGTTATATTTAACCCTGTGAGTTGAATGCACATATCTCAACGAAGTTTCTGAGAATGTTTCTGTCTAGTTTTTATGTGAAGCTATTTCCTTTACTAACACAGGCCTCAAAGCGCTCCAAATATCCACTTGTAGATTCTACAAAAACATTGTTTCAAAACTGCTCTATAAAAGGAAAGCTCAACTCTGTAAGTTGAATGTACAAACTACAAAGGGCTTTCTGAGAATGCTTCTGTCTAGTTTTTATTTGAAGATATTCGTGATACCAAAGAAGGCTTCAAACCGCTCCAAATGTCCACTTGCAGATTGTACAAAAAGAGTGTTTCAAAACTGCTGTGACAAAAGGAATGTTCAACTCTGTGAGTTGAATGCACACATCAAAAGGTAGTTTCAAAGAATGCTTCTGTCTAATTTTTATATGAAGATATTTCTTTTTCCACTGAAGTCCTCAAAGCACTCCGAATGTCCACTGGCAGGTTCTACAAAAAATTGTTTCAAAACTGCTCTATCAAAAGGAAGGTTCAAATCGGTGAGTTGAATGACGTCATCAGAAAGAAGTTTCTGAGAATATTTCTGTTCTGTTTTTATGTGCAGATATTCCCGTTTTCAACAAAGGGCTCAAATCGGTTCAAATATCCCCTTGCAGATTCTACAAAAAGAGTGTTTAAAAACTGCTCTATCAAACGGAAGTTTCAACTCTGTGAGTTGAATGCACATATCACAAAGAAGTTTCTCAGAATGCTTCTGTCTAGTTTTTATGTGAAGATATACCCGTTTCCAATGAAGTCCTCAAATTGGCCCAAATATCCACTTGCAGGTTCTTCAAAAAGCGTGTTTCACAACTGCTCTATGAAAAGGTATTCTCAATTCTGTGAGTTGAATGCACACATCACAAAGGAGTTTGTGAGAATGTTTCTGCTTAGATTTTTATGAAGATATTTCCCTTTCCAACGAAGGAATGCAACCGGTCCAAATATCACTTTGCAGATTCTACAAAAACAGTGTCTCAAAACTTCTTTATCAAAAGGAAGGTGCAACTCTGTGAGTTGAATGCACACATGACAAAGACATTTCTGAGAATGCTTCTGTCTAGTATTTGTTTGAAGATATTCCCGTTTCCAATGAGGGCCTCAAATTGGCCCAAATATCCACTTTCAGGTTCTTCAAAAAGCGTGTTTCACAACTGCTCCACGAAAAGGTATTCTCAACTCTGTGAGTTGAATGCACACATCACAAAGGACTTCGTGAGAATGTTTCTGCTTAGATTTTTGTGAAGATATTCCCCTTTCCAATGAAGGAACACAATCGGTCCAAATATCGCTTTGCAGATTCTTCAAAAACAGTGTCTCAAAACTGCTCTATCAAAAGACAGGTTCAACTCTGTGAGTTGAATGCACACATCACAAAGACATTTCTGAGAATGCGTTTGTCAGTTTTTATGTGAAGATATTCGCGTTTCTAATGAGGGCCTCAAATTGGTCCAAGTATACAGTTGCAGGTTCCTCAAAAACAGTATTTCACAACTGCTCTATGAAGAGGAATCTTCAACTCTGTGAATTCAATGCAAAAATCACAAAGAAGTTTCTTAGAATATTTCTGTCTAGTTTTAATTTGAAGATATTTCCTATCCCACCATAGCCCTCAAAGCGCTACAATTGTTCACATGCAGATTCTGTAAAAAGAGTTTTTCGAAACTGCTCTATCAAAAGAAAGGTTCAACTCTGTGAGTTGAATGCAGACATCACAAGGTAGTTTATGAGAATGCCTCTATCTATTTTTTATTTGAAGATATTCCGGATTCCAATGAAGGAACCATAGCGTTCAAAATATCCACTTGCAGATTCTACAAAAAGGTTGTTTCAAAACTGCTCTATCAAAAGGAAGGTAAAACTCTGTGAGTAGAATACACATTTCACAAAGCAGTTTCTGAGAATGCTTCCCTTAATTTTTTATGTGAAGAAATTCTCTTTACCAAAAAAGGCCTCAAATCGGTCCACATATCCCCTTGCGGACTCTACAAAAAGAGTGTTTCAAAACTGCTCTATGAAAAGGTATGTTCAACTCTGTGAGCAGAATGCACACATCACAAATAAGTTTCTGAGAATGCTTCTGTCTAGTTCTTATGTGAAGATATTTCCTTTTCCACAGAAGGCATCAAAGCGCTCCAAATGTCCACTTGAGGATTCTACAAACGAAGTTTTTTGAAACTGCTCTATCAAAAGGAATGGTAAAATCTGTGAGTTTAATGCACACATCACAAAGAAGTTTCTGAGAATGCTTCTGTCTAGTTTTTATGTGAATGTATATGCGTTTCGAATGAAGGCCTCAAAATGGTGCAAACATCATCCTGCAGTTTATACAAAAAGAGTGTTTCATAACTGCTCTATCAAAAGGAAAGTTTAACTCTGTGAGAAGAATGCACACATCACAATGCAGTTTTTGAGAATGCTTCTGTCTAGTTTATATTTGAAGATATTCCCGTTTCCAAGGAAGGATTCAAAGTGCTCCAAATAACCACTTGCAGATTCTACAAAAAGAGATTTTCAAGCCTGCTCTATCAAAAGAAAGTTGCAGCTCAGTAAATTGAATGCACACATCACAAAGAAGTTTCTGAGAATGCTTCTGTCTAGTGTTTATGTGAAGATATTTCCTGTTCCACTGAACGCCTCAAAGTGCTCCAAATGTCCACTTGCAGATTCTACAAAAAGAGTGTTTAAAAGCTGCTCTATTAAAAATTATGTTGAACTCTGTGAGTTAAATGCACACATCACAAAGAAGTTTCTGATAATGCTTCTGTCTACTTTTTATGTGGATATTTCATATTCCACTGAATTCCTAAAAGTGCTGCAATTGTCCACTTACAGATTCTACAGAAAGAGTGTTTCAAAACTGCTCTATGAAAAGTTATGTTCAAGTCTATGAATTGAATGCACACATCACAAAGCAGTTTCTGAGAATGTTTCTGTCTAGTTTTTATGTGAAGATCTACACGTTTCCAAGGAAGACCTCAAATAGGTCTAAATATCCCCTTGCAGAATCTACGAAAAGAGTTTTTCAAAACTGCTGTATCTAAAGGAAGGTTCAACACTGTGAGTTGAATGCACACATTGCAAAGAAGTTTCTGAGAACGCTTCTGTCTTGTTTTTATTTGAAGACATTTCCTTTTCCACCATAATCCTCGAAACTCTCCGAATATCCACTTGTAAATTCCACAAAAAGATTGGTTAAAACTGTTCTATGAAAAAGAAGGCTGTACACTGTGAGTTGAATGCACACATCACAAAGTAGTTTCTGAAAATGAATCTGTGTAGTTTTTATTTGAAAATACTCACGATTCCAAAGAATGCTTCAAAGCACTCCAAATATCCACTTGCAGATTCTACAAAAAGAGTGCTTTAAAAGTGCTCTATCAGAAGGAAGTTTCAACTCTGTGAGTAGAATGCACACATCAAGAAGAAGTTCCTGAGAATGCTGTTGTGTATTTTTTAAGTGAAGTTATTTCCTTTTCTACCACAGGCCTCAAAGCGCTGCAAATATCCACTTGCAGATTACACAAAAAGAGTGTTTCAGAACTGTTCTATCAAAAGGCAGGTTCAATTCGGTGAGTTGAATGCACACATCAAAAAGAAGTTTCTGAGAATGCTTCCGTCTAGTTTTTATGAGAAGATATTTCCTTTTCTTCCATAGGCCTCAAAGCACTCCAAATATCCACTTGCAGATTCTAGAAAAAGAGTGTTCCAAAACTGCTCTATGAAACATTATGTTCAATTCTGTGAGTGGAATGCACACATCTCAAAGATGTTTCTGAGACTGCTTCTGTCCAGTTTTTATGTGAAGATATACCCGTTTCCAAAGAAGGCCTCAATTTGGTCCAGATAGCCACTTGCAGGATCTTAGAAAGCATGTTTCACAACTGCTCTATGAAAAGATTTGTTCACCTCTGTGAGTTCAATGCAAACATCACAAAGAAGTTTCTGAGAATGCTTTGTCTAGTTTTTATGTGAAGATATTTCCTTTTCTACCATACGCCTCAAAGCACTGCAAATATCCACTTGCAGATTCTACAAAAAGAGTGTTTCAAAACTGCTCTATCAAAAGGAAGGCTCATCTCCGTGAGTTGAATGCACACACCAAAAATTAGTTTCTGAAAATTCTTCTATCTAGATTTTATTTCAAGATATACCCGTTTCCAATGAAAGCTTCAAAGCACTCCACATATCCACTTGCAGATTGTACAAAAAGAGTGTTTCAAAATGGCTTGATGAATCGTTATGTTCAATTCTGTGAGTCGAATGCACACATCACAAAGAAGTTTCTTAGGATACTTCTGTGTAGTTTTTATATGAAGATATTTCCTTTTAAACTGAAGGCCTCAAAGCGCTCAAAATGTCCTCTTGCAGATTCTGCAAAAAAAGTTTTTCAAAACTGTTCTATGAAAAGGAAGATTCAACTCGGTGAGTTGAATGCTCACATAACAAAATAGTTTCTGAGAATGCTTCTGTGTACTTTTATGTGAAGATATTCCTGTTTCTGATGAAGGCTTCAAAATGGTCCAAATATCCCATTGCAGATTCTAGGAAAAGTGTGTTTCAAAAGTGTTCTATCAAGAGGAAGGTTCAATTCTGTGGGTTAAAAGCACACATCACAAAGAAATCTCTGAGAATGCTTCTGTCTAATTTTTATGTGAAGATATTCCCGTTTCCAACAAAGGCCTCAAAACGGAACAAATTTCCACTTGCAGATTCTACAAAAAGAGTGTTTCAAAACTGCTCTATGAAAAGTAAGGTTCACCTCTGTGAGTTGAATGCACACATCACAAAATCGTTTCTCAGAATCCTTCTGTCTAGTTTTTATGTGAATCTATTCTGGATTCCAATGAAGGCCTCAAATCGGTCTATCCCCTTGCAGAATCTACAAAAACAGTGTCTCAAAACTCCTCTATCAAAAGGAAGGATCAACTCTGTCAGTTGAATGCACACATCACAAAAAATTTCTGAGAATTCTTCTTTCTTGTTTTTATGTGCAGGTACTCCCGTTGCCAAAGAAGGCCACAAAGCATTCAAAGTATTCACTTGCAGATTCCACAAAAAGACAGTTTCAAAACTGCTCTGTGAAAAGATATGTACAATTCTAAGAGTTGAATGCACACATCACAAAGAAGTTTCTGAGTATGCTTCTGTGTAGTTTTTATTTTATGATATTTCCTTTTCCACCATAGCCCAAAATCACTAAAAGTGTCCATTTGCAGATTCTAAAAAAGAGTGTTTCAAAAATGCTCTTTAAAAAGATAGTTCAACTCCTTGAGCTGAATGCACACATCACAAAGAAGTTTCTGAGAATGCTTCTGTCTACTTTTTATGTGAAGAAATTCCCGTTTCAAATGAAGGCCTCAAATCGTTCCAAAATTCCACTTGCAGAAGATAGAAAAAGAGTGTTTCAAAACAGCTCTATGAAAAGTTATGTTCAACTCTGTGAGTTGAATTCAAACATCACAAAAAAGTTTAGGAGAATGCATCTGTCTAGTTATTATGTGAAGACATTTCCTTTTGTACCATAGGCCACAATGTGCTCCAAATATCCACCAGTAGATACTTCAAAAAAAGTGTTTCAAAACTATTCTATCAAAAGGAAGGCTCAACTCTGTGAGTTGAATGCACACATCACAAAGTAGTTTCTGAGAATGCTTCTGTCTAGGTTTCATTTGAAGATATTCCCGTTCCCAATGAAGTCTTCAAAGCGCTCCAAATATCCACTTGCAGATTCTACAAAAAGAGTGTTTCAAAACTGCTGTATCAAAAGGAAATTTCAACACTGTTAGTTGAATGCACACATCTCAAAGGAGTTTCTGAGATTGTTTCTGTCTAGTTTTTAAGTGAAGATATTTCCTTTTCTACCATAGGCCTCCAAGTGCTCCAAATATCCAATTTCAGATAATACAAAAAGAGTGATTCAAAACTCGTCTATCAAAACAAAGTTTCAACTCTATGATTTGAATGCACACATCACAAAGATGTTTCTGAGAATGTCTTTGTCTAGTTTTTCAGTGAAGACAGTTCCCTTTCTACCATAGGCCTCAAAACGGTCCAAATGTCCCCTTACAGATTCTAGAAAAAGAGTGCTTCAAAACTGCTCTATCAAAGGGAAGGTTTAATTCTGTGAGTTGAATGCACACATCTTCAAGAATTTTCTGAAAATGCTTCTGTCTAGTTTTTATGTGAAGAAATTCCCGTTTCAAACGAAAGCCTCAAATCGGTGAAATATACCCTTGCAGATTCTACAAAAAGAGTGTTTCAAAACTGCTCCATCAAAAGGAATGTTGAACTCTGTGAGATGAATGCATAGATCACAAAGTAATTTCTGAGAATGCTTCTGTCTATATCTGCACATAAAAAATGTGCAGATATTCCTGTTTCCAATGAAGGCCTAAAAGCGTTCCAATTATCCACTTGCAGATTCTAAAAAAAGAGGGTTTCAAAACTGTTCTATGAAAAGTTATGTTCAACTCTGTGAGTTGAATGCACACGTCACAAAGAAGTTTCTGAGAATGCTTCTCTCTAGTTTTTATGTGAAGATATTTCCTTTTCCACCGAAGGCCTGAAATCACTCCAAATGTCCACTTGCACGTTCCAAAAAAAAAAAAAGGTTTCAAAGCTACTCTAGCAAAAGGAAGGTTCAACTGTTTAAGTTGAATGCACACATCAAAAAGTAGTTGCTGACAATGCTTCTGTCTAGTTTTTATGTGGAGATATTCTTGTTTCCAAAGAAGGCCTCAAATTGGTCCAAATATCCCCTTGCAGATTCTACAAAAAGAGTGTTTCAAAACTGCTCTATGAAAAGGTATGTTCAATTCTGTGAGTTGAATGCACACATCACAAAGAAGTTTCTGGGAATGCTTCTGTCTAATTTTTATGGGAAGATATTCCCGTTTCCAATGAATGAATCAAACAGTCCAAATATCCACTTGCAGATTCTACAGAAAGAGTGTTTCAAAACTGTCCTATGAAAACTTATGTTCTACTCTGTGAGTTGAATGCACACATCACAAAGAAGTTTCTGAGAATGTTTCTGTCTAGTTTTTATATGAAGATTTTCCCAATTAAAACGAAGGCCTCAAACTGGTAGAATTATCCACTTGCAGGATTTCAAAAAGACTGTTTCACAACTGCTCTATGAAAAGGCATGTTCAACTCTGTGAGGTGAATGAAAATATCACAAAGAAGTTTCTGTGAATGCTTCAGTCTAGTTTTTATTTGAAGATATTTCAATTTCCACCATAGCCCTCAAAGCGATACAAATGTCCATTTGCAGATTCTACAAAAAGAGTGTTTCAAAGCTGCTCTATCAAAGGAAATGTTCATCTCTGTGAGTTGAATGCACACATCACAAAGTAGTTTCTGAGAATGCTTCTGATTTTATTTGAACACATTCCCGTTTCCAATGAAGGCTTCAAAGCTCTCCAAATATCCAATTGCAGATACTACAAAAAGAATGTTTCAAAACTGCTCTATCAAAAGGAAGATTAAACTCTGGGAGTTGAATGCACACAACACAAAGAAGTTTCTCATAATGCTTCTGTCTAGTTTTTATGTGAAGAGATTTCCTTTTCCAATGAATTCCTCTAAGCACTCCAATTGTCTACTTCCAGATTCTACAAAAAAATGTGTTTCAAAACTGCTCTATGAAAAGGATGGTTCAACTCTGTGAGTCGAATGCACACAACACAAAGAAGTTTCTCATAATGCTTCTGTCTAGTTTTTATGTGAAGAGATTTCCTTTTCCAATGAATTCCTCTAAGCACTCCAATTGTCTACTTCCAGATTCTACAAAAAAAGTGTTTCAAAACTGCTCTATGAAAAGGATGGTTCAACTCTGTGAGTTGAATGCACAGATCACAGAGAAGTTTCTGAGATTGCTTCTGTCTAGTTTTATGTGAAGTTGTTGCCTTTTCCACCAAAGACCTCAAAGCACTACAAATGTCCACTTGCAAATTCCATAAAAAAAGGTTTCAAACTGCTCTATCAAAAGGAAGTTTCAGCTCTGTGAGCTGAATTCACACATCACAAAGAAGTTTCTGACAGTGCTCAGGTCTTGTTTTTATCTGAAGATATTCCCGTTTGCAACGAAAGCCTCAAATTGGTACAAATATCCCCTTTCAGATTCTACAAAAAGAGTTTTTCAAAACTGCTCTATGAAAAGTTATGTTCAACTCTGTGAGTCGAATGCACACATCACAAATTAGTTTCTGAGAGTGCTTCTGTCTAGATTTTATGTGAAGATATTCCCATTTCCAATGAAGGCTTCACACTGTCCAAATATGCTCTCACAGATTCTACAAAAAGAGTGTTTCAAAACTGCTCTATGAATAGTTATGTTCAACTCCATGAGTTGAATGCACACATCACAAAGTAGTTTCTGAGAATCCTTCTGTCTAGTTTATATGTGAAGATGTTCCCTTTTTCAATAAAGGCCTCAAATCATTCCAAATATCCACTTGCAGGTAGTTCAAAAAGAGTGTTCAACAACTGCACTAAGAAACTGTATGTTGAACTCCGTGAGTTGAATGCAAACATTCCAAACTTGTTTCTGAGAATTTTTCTGTGTAGTTTTTGGTTGAAGATATTTCCTTTTCCACGCTAGCCCTCAAGGTGCTACAAATGCCCTCTTTCAGATTCTACAAAAAAGAGAGTTTCTAAACTGCTCTATCAAAAGAAAGGTTCAACTCTGTGAGTTGAATGGCCATATCACAAAGTTGTTTCTGAGAGTGCTTCGGTCTAGTTTTCATGTGAAGATATTTCCTTTTCCACCGGAGAACTCAAAGTGATCCAAATGTCCACTTTCAGATACCTCAAAAAAACTGTATCTAAATGGCTCTATCAAAAGGAAGGTTCAACTCTGTAAGTTGAATGCACACAAAAGAAAGAACTTTCTGAGAATGCTCAGTCTAGTTTTTATGTGAAGATATTTCCTTTTCCACTGAAGGCCTCAAAGCGCTCGAATTGTCCACATTCACATTCCACAAAAAAAGTTTTCAAAACTGCTCTATCAAAATGAAGGTTTAACTCTTTGAGTTGAATGCACACATCACAAAGAAGTTTCTGACAATGCTTTTGTCTAGTTTTTATGTGACGATATTCAAGTTTCCAACAAAGGCCTCAAATCGGTCCAAATATCCCCTTACAGATTCTACAAAAAGACTGTTTCAAAACTGCTCTATGAAAAGTTATGTTCAAATCTGTGAGTTGAATGCACCCATCACAAAGAAGTTTCTGAGAATGCTTCTGTGTAGTTTTTATGGGAAGATAATTCCGTTTCTAATGAAGCCCTGAAACGGTCCAAATATCCACTTGTGGATTATACAAAAAGAGTGTTTCAAAACCGCTCCATGAAAACTTATGTTCTGCTCCGTGAATTGAAAGCATACATCACAAAAAATTACTGATAACGCTTCTGTCCAGTTTTTATGTGAAGATATTCCTGTTTTTAATGAAGGCCCCAAATCGGTCCAAATATCCACTTGCAGGTTCTTCAAAAAGAGTGTTTCACTACTGCTCTATCAAAAGGAATGTTCAACTCTGTGAGATGAATGCAAACTTCTCAAATAAGTTTCTGAGAATGCTTCTGTCTGGTTTTTATTGGAAGATATTTCCTTTTCCACCACAGCCCTCAAAGTCCTACAAATTGTTCTCTTTCAGATTCTACAAAAAGAGTGTTTCAAAACTGCTCTATGAAAAGAATGGTTCAACTCTGTGAGTTGAATGCACAGATCACACAGAAGTTTCTGAGATTGCTTCTGTCTAGTTTTATGTGAAGATATTTCCCTTTCCACCGAAGGCCTCAAAGCTCTCAAACTGTCCAATTGCAGATTCTACACAAAATGTTTCAAAACTGCTCTATCAAAAGGAAGTTTCAAATCTGTCAGCTGAAGTCACACATGAAAAAGAAGTTTCCGAGAATGCTTCTGTCTAGTTTTTATGTGAAGATATTCTCGTTTCCAACGAAGGTATCAAAGAGGTCTAAATATCCACTTGCAGATTCCACAGAAAGAGTGTTTCAAAACTGCTCTATGAAAAGTTACGTTGACCTCTGTGAGGGGAATGCACGCATCTGAAAGAAGTTTTTGAGAATGCTTCTGTCAAGTTTTTCTGTGAAGATATTCCTGTTTCCAATGAAGGCTTCAAATCTGTCCAAATAACCACTTACAGGTCCTTAAAAAAGAGTGTTTCACTGCTGCTCTATGAAAAGAAATGTTCAGCTCTGTGCGTTGCATGAAAACATCACAAAGAAGGTTCTGAGAATGATTCTGTCTAGTTTTTATGTGAAGATATTTCTTTTTACACCAGAGCCCTCAAAGAGCTGTAAATGTCCACTTGCAGATTCTACAAAAAGAGCGTTTCAAAACTACTCTATCATAAGAAGGGTTGAACTCTGTGAGTTGAATATATATATCACAAAGTAGTTTCCGAGAATGCTTCTGTCTTGTTTTTATTTGACGATATTCCCGTTTCCAATGAAGGATTCAAAGAGCTCCAAATATCCACTTGCAGATTCTGCAAAAAGAGTGTTTCAAAACTGTTCTATCAAAAGGAGGACTCAAGTCATTGAGTTGAATGCACACATCACAGAGATGTTTCTGATAATGTTTCTGTCTAGTTTGTATGTGAAGATATTTCCTTTTCCACCAAAGGCCTTAAAGCCCTCCAAATGTCCTCTTGCAGAATCTACAGAAAGTGGGTTTCAAAACTGATATAGCAAAAGGAAGGTTCAACTCTGTGAGTTGAGTGCACATATCACAAAGAAATTTCTAAGAATGCTTCTGTCCAGCTTTTATGTGAAGATCTTCCAGTTTCCAAAGAAGGCCTCAAATATATCCAAATATCCCAATGCAGATCCTACAAACACATTGTTTCAAAACTGCTCTATCAAAAGAAAAGTTCAACTCTGTGAATTGAATGAACACATCACAAAGACGTGTATGAGAATGCTTCTGTCTAGTTTTTATGTGAAGTTATTCAGTTTCCAACAAAGGCCTGAAATCATTTCAAATTTCCATTGCAGTTTTCTCAAAAAGAGTGTTTCACAACTCCTCTATTAAAAGGTATGTTCAACTCTGTCAGTTGAATGCAAACTTCACAAGGATATTTCTGAGAATGCTTCTGTCTAGTTTCTATTTGAAGATATTTCATTTTCCAACATAGTCCTCAAAGTACTACAAATGTCCATTGCAGATCCTAGAAAAACAGTGTTTTCTATCTGCTCTATCAAAAGGAAGGTTCAACTCTGTGAGTTGAATGTGCACATCACAAAGAAGTTTCTGAGAATGCTTCAGTCTTTTTTTTATTTTAAGATATTCTCTTTTCCAATGAAGGATTCAAAGCACTCCAAATATCCACTTGCAGATTTTACAAAAATAGTGTTTCAAAACAGCTGATCAACAGGAAAGTTCAACTCAGTGAATTGAATGCACACATCACAAACCAGTTTCTGAAAACGCTTCTGTCTAGTTTTTATGTGAAGACATTTCCTTTTCCTCAGAAGGCCTCAAAGTGCTCCCAATGTCCACTTGCATATTCTACAAAAAGAGTATTTCAAAACTGCTCTATCAAAAAAGGAAAGTTCAACTAGGTGAGTTGATTGCAGACATCACAAAGAAGTTTCTGAGAAGGCTTCTGTCTAGTTTTAAGTGAAGATATTCCCGTTTCCAACGAAAGCCTCAAATCAGTCCAAATATCCCCTTGCAGATTCTACAAAAAGAGTGTTTCAAAACTAATCTATCAAAAAGGAGCTTCAACTCTGTGAGTTGAATGCACACATCATAAAGATGTTTCTGACAATGCTTCTGTCTACTTTTTATTTGATGATATTTACTTTTGGAGCACTGGCCTCAAAGTACTCCAAACATTCACCTGCAGATTCTATTAAAAGAGTGTTTCAAAACTGCTCTATCAAAAAAAGTTCAAATTTGTTAGTTGAATGCACTCATCAAAAAGAAGTTTCTTAGAATGCGTCTGTCTACTTTTTAGGTGAAGATATTTACTTTTAAAGCATTGGCCTCAAAGCGCTCCAAATATTCACTTGCAGATCCTCAAAAATACTGTTTCAAAACTGCTCTATCAATAGGAAGGTTCAACTCTGTGAATTCAATGCAGACATCACAAAGGAGTTTCTGAGAATGCTTCTGTCTAGTTTTTAAGTGAAGATATTTCCTTTTCCAGCATAGGCCTCAAAGTGCTCCAAATATCCACTTGCAGATTCTAGAAAAAGAGTGTTTCACAACTTCTCTAGCAAAAGGAATGTTCAGCACTGTGAATTGAATGCACTCATCACAAAGAAGTTTCTGAGAATGCTTCTCTATTGTTTTTATGTGAGCATATTCCCTTTTCCAGCTTAGGCCTCAAAGTGCTCTAAGTATTCACATGCAAATACTACAAAAAGAGTGTTTCAAAGCTGCTGTATCAAAAGGACGGTTTAACTCTACATGTTGAATGCACACGTCACAAATAAATTTTTGAGAATGTTTCTATCTTGTTTTTATGTGAAGATATTTCCTTTTCCAGCATAGTCTTCAAAGCACTCCATATATACACGTGCAGATCCTCTAAAAACAGTGTTTCAAAACTGCTCTATCAAAAGAAAAGTTCAGCTCTGGGAGTTGAATGCACCCATCACAAAGAAGTTTGAGAAAACGCTTCTCTCTAGTTTTAAGTGAAGATATTTCCTATTCCAGCATAGGCCTCAAAGCGCTGCAAATAACCAATTGAAAATTCTACCAAAAAGGTGTTTCAAAACTGCTCTATAAAACAGAAGGTACAAGTCTGTGAGTTGAAAACACACACCAAAAATTAGTTTCTGAGAAGGCTTCCGTCTAGTTTCTATATGAAGATATTTCCTTTTCCACCAGAGGCACAATCGCTCCAAATATCCACTTGCAGATTCTACAAAAAGAGTGTTTCAAAACTGCTCTATCAAAAGGAAGGTTCAACTCTATGACTTGAATGTAGATATCACAAAGAAGTTTCTGAAAATGCTTCTGTCTAGTTTTTATATGAAGATGTTTCCTTTTCTAGCATGGGCCTCCAAGCACTCCAAATATTGACTTGGAGATTCTGCAAAAAGATTGTTTCAAAACTGCTCTATCAACAGGAAGATTCAACTCTGCATGTTGAATGCACACAGAACAAAGAAGTTTGTGAGAATGCTGCTGTCTAGTTTTTATGTTAATATAATTCCTTTTCCAGCATTGGCCTCGAAACACTCCAAATATCCACTTGCAGATTCTACAAAAAGAGTGTTTCAAAACTGCTCTATAAAAACAAAGGTTTAACTTTGTTAGTTGAATGCACACATCAAAAAAATTTCTTAGAATGCTTTAGTCTAGTTTTAAGGTGAAGATATTCCCTTTTCCAGCATAGGCCTCAAAGCGCTCCAAATATTCACTTGTAGATTCTACAAAAATAGTGATTCTAAATTGCTCTATCAAAAGGAAGATTCAACTCTGTGAATTGAATGAAGTCATCACAAAGCAATTTCTCAGAATGCTTCTGTATAGTTTTTAAGTGAAGATATTTCCTTTTCCAGCATAGTCCTCGAAGTGCTCCAAATATCCACCTGCAGAGTCTAGAAAAAGAGTGTTTCAAAACTGCTCTCTCAAAAGGAATGTTCAGCACTGTGAACTGAATGCACACATCACAAAGAAGTTTCTGAGAATGCTTCTCTCTTGTTTGTATGTGAGAATATTCCCTTTTCCAGCTTAGGCCTCAAAGCGCTCCAAATATCCACTTGCAGATTCTGCAAAAAGAGTGTTTCAAAACTGCTGTATGAATAGGGTGGTTCAGCTCTGTGAGTTGAACGTGTACATCACAAAGAAGTTTCTGAAAATGCAGCTCTCTAGTTTTTATGTGAAGATATTTCCTTTTCCAGCTTGGGCATCAAAGTGCTCTAAGTATTCACATGCAACTTCTTCTAAAAGAGTGTTTCAAAGCTGCTGTATCAAAAGGACGGTTTAACTCTATAAGTTGAATGCACATGTCACAAAGAAATTTTTGAGAATGCTTCTGTCTTGTTTTTATGTGAAGATATTTCCTTTTCCAGCATAGTCCTCAAAGCGCTCCATGTATACACTTACAGATCCTCTAAAATCAGTGTTTCAAAACTGCTCTATCAAAAGAAAAGTTCAACTCTGGGAGTTGAATGCACACAACACAAAGAAGTTTCTGAAAACATTTCTCTCTTGTTTTTATGTGAAGATATTTCCTTTTCCAGCATAGGCCTCAAAGCGCTGTAAATAACCAATTGAAAATTCTACAAAAAAGGTGTTTCAAAACTGCTCTACAAAACAGAAGGTACAAGTCTGTGAGTTGAAAGCACACACCACAAATTAGTTTCTGAGACGGCTTCCGTCTAGTTTCCATATGAAGATATTTCCTTTTCCACCAGAGGCCGCAATCGCTCCAAATATCCACTTGCAGATTCTACAAAAAGAGTGTTTGAAAACTGCTCTATCAAAAGGAAGGTTCAACTCTATGAATTGACTGCACATATCACAAATAAGTTTCTGAGAATGCTTCTGTCTAGTTTTTTATGTGAAGATGTTTCCTTTTACAGCATAGGCCTTAAAGGGCTTCAAATATTCATTTGCCGATTCTACAAAAAGAGTGTTTCAAAACTGCTCTATCAAAAGGAAGGTTCAACTCTGTGAGTTGAATGCACACATCAAAAAGAAGTTATTGACAATGCTTCTCTCTACTTTTTATGGGAAGTTATTTCCTTTTCCAGCATAGGCCTCAAAGCGCTCCACATATATACTTGCAAATTCTGCAAAAAGAGTGTTTCAAAACTGCTCTATCAAAAGGAAAGTTCAGCTCTGTGAGTTGAATGCATGCATCACAAAGAAGTTTATGAGAATGATTCTGTCTAGTTTTTATATGAAAATATTTCCTTTTCCAGGTTTGGCCTCAAATTGCTCCAAATATCCACTTGCAGATTATAAAAAAAGAGTGTTTCAAAACTGCTCTATCAAATGAAGTTTCAACTCTCTAACTTGAATGTAGACATCACAAAGAAGTTTCTGAGAATGCTTCTGTCTAGTTTTTAAGTGAAGCTGTTCCCTTTTCCAGAATAGACCTCTAAGCGCTCAAATTATTGACTTGGAGATTCTGAAAAAAGATTGTTTCAAAACTGCTGTATCAAAAAGAAGGTTCAACTCTGTGTGTTGAATGCGCAGAGAGCAAAGAAGTTTGTGAGAATGCTGCTGTCTAGTTTTTATGTGAATATAATTCCTTTTCCAGCATTGGCCACAAAGCGATCCAAATATCCACTTACAGATTCTACAAAAAGAGTGTTTCAAAACTATTCTTTCAAAAGGAAGGTTCAACTCTGTGAATTGAATGCACACATCTCATGGATGTTTCTGATAATGCTTCTGTCTAGTTTTTAGTTGAAGATATTTCCTTTTACAGCATTGGCCTCAAAGCGCTCAAAATAACCACTTGCAGATTCTGCAAAAAGAGTGCATCAAACCTGCTCTATCAAAAGGATGTTTCAGCTCTGTGAATTGAATGCACGCATCACAAAGATGTTTATGAGAATGCTTCTGTCTAGTTTCTATGTGAAGATATTTCCATTTCCAACATAGACCTTAAAGGGCTTCAAATATCCACTTGCAGATACTACAAAAAGAGCTTTTCAAAGCTGCTCTATCAAAAGGAAGGTTCAACTCTGTGAGTTGAATGCAAACGTCACAAAGAAGTTTCTGAGAATGTTTCTCTCTACTTTTTATAGGAAATAATTTTTTTTCCAGCATAGGCCTCAAAGCGCTCCAGATATTCACTTGCAGATTTTACAAAAAGACTGTTTCAAAACTGCTCTATCAAAAAGAATGTTCAACTCTGTGAGTTGAATGCACACATCAAAAAGAAGTTTCTGCGAATGCTTCTATCTAGTTTTTATGTGAAGATATTCCCTTTTCCAGCTTAGAACTCAAAGCGCTCCAAATATCCCCTTGCAGATTCCACAAAATGAGTGTTTCAAAACTGCTCTATCAATAAAAGGGTTCAACTGCTTGAGTTGAATGCATATATCACAAAGAAGTTTCTGAGAATGCTACTATCTACTTTTTATGTGAAGATATTTCCTTTTCCAGCTTAGACCTTAAACTGCTTGCAATATTCACATGGAGATTCTACAAAAAGAGTGTTTCAAACTGCTCTATCAAAAGGAACGTTCAACTCAGTGTGTTGAAAGCACACATAACAAAGAAGTTCGTGAGAATGCTTCTGCCTAGTTTTTGTGAAGATATTTCCTTTTTCAGCATTGACCTCAAAGCGTTCCGTATATGCACTTGCAGATTCTCCAAAAATAGTGTTCCAAAACTGCTCTATCAAAAGGAAAGTTCAACTCTGTGAGTTGAATGAACACATCTCAAGGATGTTTCTGAAAACGCTTCTCTCTAATTTTTATGTGAAGGTATTTCCTTTTCCATCATTGGCATCTAAGGTATCAAAGTATCCACTTGGATAATCTACAAAAAGAGTGTTCCAAAACTGCTCTATCAAAAGGGTTGCTCAACTCGGTGAGTTGAAGCCACACATCACAAAGAAATTTCTGAGAATGCTTCTGTATAATTTTTATGTGAAGATATTTCCTTTTCCATCATATGCCTTAAAGTGCTGCAAACAACCACTTGCAATTTCTGCAAAAAGAGTTTTTCTAAACTGCTCTATCAAAAGGAAGGTACAAATCTGGAAGTTGAAAGTATGCATCACAAATTAGTTTCTGAGAAAACTTCTGTTTAGTTTTTAAATGAACATATTTCCTTTTCCCCCAGAATCTGTAATCACTCCAAATATTCCCTTGCATATTCGAAAAAAAAAGAGTGTTTTGAAACTGCCCTATCAATAGGAAGGTTCAACTCTGTGAGCTGTAGGCACACATCACAAAGAAGTTTCTGAGAACGCTTCTGTCTAGTTTTTAGGTGAAGATATTTCCTTTTCAAGCATTGTCCTTAAAGGAGTCCAAATGTCCACTTGCAGATTCTATAAAAAGAGTGTTTCAAAACTGCGCTATCAAAAGGAATGTTCAACTCTATGAGTTGAATTCAGACATCACAAAGAAGTTTCTGAGAATGCTTCTGTCTAGTTTTTATGTGAAGATATTTCCTTTTCCAGCACAGGCCTCAAGGCGTTGAAAATATCCTCTTGCAGATTCTACAAAAAGAGTGTTTCAAAACTGCTCTATCAAAAGGAAGGTTCAACTCTGTGTGTTGAAAGCACACACACATCACAAATAAGTTTCTGAGAATGCCTGTTTCTAGTTTCTACGTGAAGATATTTCCTTTTCCAAGCACAGGCCTCATAGCCTTCCAAATATCCACTTGCAGATTCTTCAAAAATAGTATTTCAAAACTGGTCTATCAAAAGGAAATTTCATCTCTGTGATTTGAATGCACACACCACAAAGAAGTTTCTGAGTATACTTCTGTCTAGTTCTTATGGAAAAATATTTCCTTTTACAGCATAGGCCTCATGATGCCCCTAGTATCCAGTGGCAGATTCTACAAAAAGAGTGCTTCCAAACTGCACTATCAAAAGTAAGGTTCAACTCTGTGAGTTGAATGCACACATCACAAAGAAGTTTCTGAGAATGCTTCTCTCTTGTTTTTATGTGAAGATATTGCCTTTTCCAGCTTAGGATTCAAAGCACTCCAACTATCCACTTGCAGATAATACAAAAAGAGTGTTTCAAAACTTCACTATACAAAGGACGATTCAACTTTGAGAGTTGAAAGCATACATCACAAAGAAGATTCTGAAACCACTTCTCTTTAGTTTTTATGTGAAGATATTTCCTTTTCCAGCATAGGCATCAAAGAGATCAAAATATCCAATTGCAGAATCTAAAAAAGAGTGTCTCAAAACTGCTCTATCAGAAGGAATGTTCAACTCTGTGAGCTGAAGGCACACATCACAAAGAAGTTTCTGAAAACGCTTCTGTCTAGTTTTTATGTGAAGATATTTCTTTTTCCTGCATTGGCCTCAAAGTGCTGTAAATAACCAATTGCAAATTCTACAAACAGAATCTTTCAAAACAGCTCTATCAAAAGGAAGGTACAAGTCTGTGATTTGAAAGCACATATCACTAATTAGTTTCTGAGAACACTTCTGTCTAGTTTTTATATGAAGATATTTCTTTTTCCCCCAGAGGTCACAGTCGCTCCAAATATCCACTTGTAGATTCTACAAAAAGAGTATTTCAAAACTGCTCTATCAGAATGAAGGTTCAACTCTGTGAATTTAATGCACGCATCACAAAGAAGTTTCTGATAATATTTCTGTATAGTTTTTATGTGAAGATATTTCCTTTTCCAGCATAGGCCTTCAAGGGCTTCAAATATCCAGTTGCAGATTATGCAAAAAGAGTGTTTCAAAACTGTTCTATCAAAAGGAAGGTACAGCTCTGTGAGTTGAATGCACGCAGCAAAATGAAGTTTCTGAGAATACATCTCTCTACTTTTTATGGGAAGATATATCCTTTTCCAGCATAGGCCTCAAACTGCTCCAAATATCCTCTTGCAGATTCTGCAAAAACGGTGTTTCAAAACTGCTCTATCAAAAGGAGGTTTCAAAAGTGAAAGTTGATTGCACATATCACAAAGAATTTTCTGAGAATGCTTCTCTCTACTTTTTATAGGCAGATATTTCCTTTTCCAGCATAGGCCTATTCACTCCAAATATGCACTTGCAGATTCTATAAAAAGATGGTTTCAAAACTGCTCTATCAAAAGGAAGGTTCATCTCAGTGAGTTGAATGCACACATCACAAGGTACTTTCTGAGGATACTTCTATCTACTTTTTATTTGAAGATATTCCCGTTTCCAGCAAATGCATCATAGTGCTCCAAATATCCACTTGCAGATTCTAGAAAAAGAGTGTTTCAAAACTGCTCTATCAAAAGGAAGTTTCAACTCTGTGAGCTGAATGCACACATTGCCAAGAAGTTTCTGAGAATGCTTCTGTCTAGTTTTTATGTAAAGATATTTCTTTTTCCACCAAAGACCTCAAAGTGCCCGAACTGTCCACTTGCAGATTCTACAAAAAGTGTTTCAAAACTGCTCTATCAAAAGGAAAGTTCAAGTCTGTGAGTTGAATGCAAATATCACAAAGAAGTTTCTCAGAATGCTTCTTTCTAGTTTTTATTTGAAGTTATTTCATTTTCCACCACAGCCCTCAAAGCTCTACAAATGACCACTTGCAGATTCTAAAAGCAGAGTGTTTCAAATTTGTTCTATCAAAAGAAATAGTCTACTCTTTGAGTTGCATGCACACATCACAAAGTAGTTTGTGAGAATTCTTCTATTTTGTTTTTATTTGAAGATATTGTCACTTCCAGTGAAGGCTTTGAAGCGCTCAAAATATACACTTGCTGATTCTACAAAAAGAGTGTTTCAAAACTGGTCTATCAAAAGGTTCAACTCAGTGAGTTGAATGGACACATCAAAAAGAAGTTATGAGAATGCTTCTGTCTAGTTTTTATGTGAAGATATTTCCTTTTGTACCATTGGTCTCAAAGTGCCTCAAATAACCACCTGCAGTTTCTACAAAAAGAGTGTTTCAAAACTGCACTATCAAAAGGATGGCTCAACTCTGTGAGTTGAATGCACTTATCATGAAGAAGCTTCTGAGAATGCTTCTATCTAGTTTCTATTTGAAGATATACACGTTTCCAAGGAAGTCCCAAAACTGTCCAAATATCCCATTGCAAATTGTACAAAAAGAGAGTTTCAAATCTGCTCTATAAAAGGGAAACTTCAACTCTGAGATTTGAATGCACAGATCTCAAAGAAGTTTCTGAGAAAGCTTCTGTACAGTGTTTATGTGAAGATATTCCCATTTCCAACAAAGGCCTCAAATCGGTCTAAATATCCCCTTGCAGATTCTACAAAAGGAGTGTTTCAAAACTGCTCTATCAAAAGGAAGGTTCAACTTTGTGAGTTGAATGCGCACATCGGAAAGAAGTTTCTGAGAATGCTTCTGTCTAGTTTTAATGAGAAGATATTTCCTTTTCCACTGAAGGCCTCAAAGCGCCTAAAATGTCCTCTTTCAGGTTATAAAAAAGAGTTGTTTCAAAACTGCTGTATCAAAAGGAATGTTCAAGTCTGTGAGTTGAATGCACACATCAAAAGGAATTTCTGAGAATTCTTCTGTCCAGTTTTTATGTGAAGATATTCCCGTTTCCAACAAAGACCTCAAAACGCTACAAATATCCCCTTGCAGATTCTACAAAAAGAGTGGTTCGAAACTGCTCTATCAAAAGAAAGTTTCAACTCTGCGAGTAGAATGCACACATCACAAAATAGTTTCTGAGAATGCTTCTGTGCAGCTTTTATGTGAAGTTATTCCCATTTCCAACAAACGCCTCTACACGGTCCAAATATCCCCTTGCAGATTATACAAAAAGAGGGTTTCAAAACTGCTCTATCAAAAGGAAGGTTCAACTCCGTGAGTTGAATGCACACATCACAAAGTAATTTCTGAGAATGCTTCTGTGTAGTTTTTATGTGAAGATATTCCCGTTTCCAGAGATGGTGTCAATTCGGTCTAAATATCCACTTGCACGTTCTTCAAAAAGAGTATTTCAGAACTGCTCTGTGAAAAGGTATGTTCAGCTCTGTGAGTTGAATGCAAACATCACAAAGAAGTTTCTGAGAATGCTTCTGTCTAGATTTATTTTGAAGATATTTCCTTTCCACCATAGCCCTCAAAGCACTACAAATGTCCACTTGCAGATTCCACAAAAAGAGTGTTTCAAAACTACTCTCTCAAAAGAAAGGTTCATCTCTGTGAGTTCAATACACACATCACACAGTAGTTTCTGAGAATTGTACTGTCTAGCTTTTATTTGAAGATATTCCCTTCTCCAACTAAAGCTTCAAAGTGCTTCAAATATCCAATTGCAGATTTCACAAAAAAGAGTGTTCCAAAACTGCTATATCAAGACGAAAGTTGAACTCTGTGAGTTGAATGCACACATCACAAAGAAGTTTCTGTCTAGCTTTTATGTGAAGATATTTCCTTTTCCAGTGAAGGCCTCAAAGCACTCCAAATGTACTCTTGTAGATTCTACAAAAAAGATGTTGCAAAACTGGTCTATCAAAAGGAAGGTTCAAATCCGTGAGATCAATTCACACATCACAAAGAATTTTCTGAGAATGCTTCTGTCCAATTTTTATGTGAAGATATTCCCATTTCCAATGAAGGCCTCAAAACGCTCCAATTATCCCCTTGCAGGTTCTACAAAAAGAGTGTTCAAAACTACTCTATTGAAAGGAAGGTTCAATTATGCAAGTAGAATGCACACATCACAAATTAGTTTCTGATAATACTTCCGTCTAGTTTTTATTCGAAATTATTCTCATTACTAATGAAGGCCTCAAAGCAGTGCACATATCCAGTTGCAGATTCTACAAAAAGAGTGTTTCAAAACTCTTCAATCAGAAGAAAGGTTCAACACTGTGAGTTAAACGCCCACATCACAATGAAGTTTCTGAGAATGCTTCTTTCTGGTTTTTATGTGAAGACATTCCCGTTTACAATGAAGGCCTCAAATAGGTCAAATATCCAATTGCAGATTGTACAAAAACAGTGTTTCAATACTGCTTTACCAAAAGGATGGTTCAACTCTTTGAGCTAAATGCACACATCAAAAAAGAAGTTTCTGAGAATGCTTCTGTCAAGTTTTTATGTGAAGATATTCCCTTTTTCAATGAAAGCCTCAAATTGGTCCACTTCTCCCCTTGCAGATTCTACAAATAGAGTGTTTCAAAACTGCTGTATGAAAAGTTATGTTCAATTATGTGAGTTGAATGCACACATCACAAAGATGTTTCTGAGAATGCTTCTGTCTAGTTTTTATATGAAGATATTCCCTTTTCCAGCATAGGCCTCAAATCGCTCCAAATATCCAATTGCAGATTGTACAGAAAGGGTGTTTCAAAACAGCTCTATCAAAAGGAAGGTTCAACTCTGTGAGTTGAATGCATTAATCACAAAGAAGTTTCCGAGAATGCTTCTGTCCAGTTTTTATGTGAAGATATTTCCTTTTTCAGCAAAGGCCTCAAAGTGCTCCAAATATCTACCTGCAGATTCTACAAAAGAGTGTTTCAAAACTGCTCTATCAAAAATAAAGTTCAAATCCGTGAGCTGAATGCACTCATCACAAAGAAGTTTCTGAGAATGCTTCTGTCTACTTTTAATGTGAAGGTATTACCTTTTTCACCATTTGCCTCAATGCGCTCCTAACATCCACTTGCAGACTCTACAAAAAGAGTGTTTCAAAGCTGTCCTATCAAAAGGAAGGTTCAACACTGTGAGCTGAATGCACCCATCACAAAGTAGTTTCTGATAATGCTTCTGTCTAGTTTTTATGTGATGAGATTTCCTTTTCCAGCATAGGTCTGAAAGCGCTAAAAATATCCACTTGTAGATTCTCCAAAAGTGTTTTTTTAAAACTGTTTGATAAAAAGGGAAAGTTCAAATCTGTGAGTTGAATGCACTCTTCACAAAAAGTTTCTGAGAATGCTTCAATCTAGTTTTTATGTGAATTTATTTCCTTTTCCAGCATAGGCCTCAAAGCACTCCAAATATCCACTTGCAGATTCAACACAAAGAGTGTTTCAAAACTCTTCTATCAAAAGGAAGGTTCAACTTTGTGAGTTGAATGCACTCATCAAAAAGAAGTTTCTGAGAATGCTTCAGTCTTGTTTGTATGTGAAGATATTTCTATTTCCATCATAAGCCTCAAATCGCTCCAAATATCTATTGTAGGTTGTACAGAAAGGGTGTTTCAAAACAGCTCTATCAAAAGGAATGTTCAACTCTGTAAGTTGAATGCACACATCACAAAGAACTTTCTGAGAATGCTTCTGTCTACTTATCACATGAAGATATTTCATTTTCAAGCATAGGCCTCAAATCACTCTAAATATCCACTTGCAGATAGTACAAAAAGAGTGTTTCAAAACTATTCTATCAAAAGGAAGTTTCAGGTCTGTGAGTTGAATTTATGAGGCACAGAGAAGTTTCTGAGAATGCTTCTGTCTAGTTTTTATGTGAAGATATTCCCTTTTCCAGCATTGGTGTCACATCACTCCAAATATGCACTTGCAGATTCTACAAAAAGGGTGTTTCAAAAGTACTCTATCAAAAGGAAGGTTCAACACTGTGATTTGAATGCACACATCGCAAACAAGTTTCTGAGAATGCTTCTGTCTTGTTTTTATGTGAAGATATTTCGTTTAACTGCATAGCTCTCAAAGCGCTCCACATATACCCCTGCAAATTCTACAAAAAGAGTGTTTCAAAACTGCTCTATCAAAAGGAAGGTTCACTTCTGTGAGTTGAATGCACACATAAGAAAGACGTTTCTTAGAATGCTTCAATCTAGTTTTTATGTGAATTTATTTCCTTTTCCAGTATAGGTCTCAAAGGGCTCCAAATATCCACTTGCAGATTCCACAAAAAGAGTGTTTCAAAACTCTTCTATCAAAAGGAAGGTTCAAATTTGTGAGTTGAATGCACTCATCAAAAAGAAGTTTCTGAGAATGCTTCTGTCTGGTTTTTATGTGAAGATATTTCCTTTTCCGGCATAGGCTTTAAAGCACTCCAAATATCCACTTGCAGATTCTACAAAAAGAATGCTTCAAAACTCTTCTATCAAAAGGAAGGTTCAACTTTGTGAATTGAATGCTCTCATCACAAAGAAGTTTCTGAGAATGCTTCTGTCTATTTTTTATGTGAAGATATTTCCTTTTCCAACATAAGCATCAAAGCCCTCCAAGTATCCACTTACACAATCTACAAAGAAAGAGTTTCAAAACTGTTCTATCAAAAGGAATGTTCAACACTATCAGTTGAATGCACTCATCACAGAGAAGTTGCGGAGAATGCTTTTGTCTAATTTATAAGTGAAGATATTTCCTTTTCCATCATAGGCCTGAAATCGCTCCAAATATCCACTTGCAGATTCTACAAAAATAGTGTTTCAAAACTGTTCTATCAACAGGAAGGTTCAACTGTGTGAGTTGAATGCACGCACCACTAAGAAGTCCCTGAGAATTCTTCTGTCTAGTTTTAATGTGAAGATATTTCGTTTTCCAGCACAGCACTCAAACGCCCCAAATATCAAATTGCAGATACTACAAAAAGAGTGTTTCAAACCTGAACTATCAAAAGGAATGTTCAAGACTGTGAGTTGAATTCATAAAGCACAGGGAAGTTTCTGTCAATGCTTCTGTATAATTATTATGGGAAAATATCTCCTTTTCCAGCTTAGGCCTCAAGCGCTCCAAATATCCACTTGCCGATACTACAGAATGGGTGTTTCAAAACTGCTGTATCAAAAGGAAGGTTCCACATGGTGAGTTGAATGCATACATCACAAAGAAGTTTCTGAGAATGCTTCTGTCTACTTTTTATGTGAAGATATTTCCTTTTCCAGCATAGGCCTCAAATTGTTCCAAACATCCACTTGCAGATTCTACAAAAAGAGTGTTCCAAAATTGCTCAATCAAAAGATGGTTCAAGTCTTTGAGTTGAATGCACTCATCACAAAGAAGTTTCTGAAATTGCTTCTGTCTAGTTTTTCTGTGAAGATATTTCCTTTTCCAGCATAGCGCTCAAGGCGCCCCAAATATCAACTGGCAGACACTACAAAAAGAGTGTTTCAAACCTGAGCTATCAAAAGGAATGTTCAAGTCTGTGAGATGAATTCATAAAGCACAGGGAAGTTTCTGATAATGCTTCAGTCTAATTTTTATGTGAAGATATTTCCTTTTCCAGCATAGGCCTCAAGCGCTCCAAATATCCACTTGCAGATTCTACAGAAAGGGTGTTTCAAAACTTCTCTATCAAAAGGAAGGTTCAACTCTGATAGTTGAATGCATACATCACAAAGAAGTGTCTGAGAATGCTTCTGTCTATTTTTTATGTGGATATATTTCCTTTTCCAGCATAGGCCTCAAATTGCTCCAAACATCCACTTGCAGATTCCACAAAAAAGTTTTTCAAAATTGCTCTATCAAAAGAAGTTTCAAGTCTTTGAGTTGAATGCACTCATCACAAAGAATTTTCTGAGATTTTTTCTGTCTATTTTTTATGTGAAGATATTTCCTTTTCCAGCATAGGCCTCAAAGCCCTCAAAACATCCACTTGCAGATTCTATAAAAAGAATGTTTCAGAACTGTTCTATCAAAAGGAAGGTTCAATTCTGTGAGTTGAATGCATTCATCAAAAAGAAGTTTCTGAGAGTACTACTGTCTAGTTTTTATGTGAAAATATTCCCTTTTCCAGTGTAGGCCTCATAGCACTCCAAATATCCACTTGCAGATTCTACAAAAGGAGTGTTCCAAAACTGCTCTATCAAAAGGAAGGTTCAAGTCTGTGAGTTGAAGGCACTCATCACGGATATTCCCTTTTCCATCGTAGGCCTCAAAGAGCTCCAAATATCCACTTGCAGATGCCATAAAAAGAGTGTTTCAAAAATGTTCTGTCAAATGGAAGTTTCAACTCTGTGATTTGAATGCACTCATCACCAAGAAGTTTCTGAGAATGCTTCTGTCTAGTTTCTATGTGATGATATTTCCTTTTTCAGCATAGAACACAAAGCAGTCCAAATATCCACTTGCAGATTCTACAATAACAGTATTTCAAAACTGCTCTATCAAAAGAAAGGTTCAAGTCTGTGAGTTGAATGCATAAATCACAGGGAAGTTTCTGTGAATGCTTCTTTAATATTTTTATGTGAAGATTTTCCCTTTTCCAGCATAGTCCTCAAATATCTCCAAATATCCACTGGCAGATTCTACAAAAAGTGTGTTTCAAAACTGCTCTATCAAAACGAATGTTCAACTCTGTGAGTTGAAAGCACACATTACAAAGAAGTTTCTGAGAATGCTTCTGTCTAGTTTTTATGTGAGGATATTTCCTTTTACAGCATGGGTCTCAAAGGACTCCAAATATACCCTTGAAGATTCTACAAAGAGAACTTTTCAGAACTGTTCTATCAAAAGGAAGGTTCATCTCTGTGAGTTCAATGCACTGATCACAGAGAAGTTTCTGATAATACTTCTGTCTAGTTTTTATTTGAAGATATTTCCCTTTCCAGCATAGGCCTCAAAGCACTCCAAATATCCACTTGCAGATTCTACAAAAAGTGTCTTACAAAACAGCTCTATGAAAAGGAAGGTTCAAGTCTGTGAGTTGAACGCACTCATAACAAAGAAGTTTCTGAGAATGCTTCTGTCTAGTTTTTATATGAAGATACTTCCTCTTCCATCATAGGCCTAAATGAGCCCAAATATCCACTTGCAGATTCTACAAAGGGAGTGTTTCAAAACTGTTCTATGAAAAGAAAGGTTCAACTCTGCGAGTTCAATGCACTCATCACAAAGTACTGTCTGAGAATGCTTTTGTCTATTTTTTATGTGAAGATATTTCCCTTTCCAACATAGGCATCAAAGCGCTCCAAATATCCAAATGCAGATTCCACAAAAAGAGTGTTTCAAAACAGCTCTATCAAAAGGAAAGTTCAAGTCTGTCAGTTGAATGCACTCATCATGAAGAAGTTTCTGAGAATGCCTCAGCTTAATTTTTATGTGAAGATATTACCTTTTCCAGCATAGGCCTCAAAGCGCTCCAAATATCCACTTGCAGATACTACAAAACGAGTGTTTCAAAACTGCTCTGTCAAAAGGAAGGTTCAAGTCTGTGAGTTGAATGCACTCATCTCAAAGAACTTTCTGAGAATGCTTCTGCTTAGCTGTTATGTGAAGATGTTTCCTTTTCCTGCATAGGCCTGTAAGCGCTCCAAATATCCACTTGCAGATTGTACAAAAAGAGTGTTTCAAAACTGTTCTATAAAAGGGAAAGTTCAACTCTGTGAGTTCAATGCTCTCATCACAGAGAAATTTCTGAGAATGCTTCTGTATAGTTTTTATATGAAGATATTTCCTTTTCCATCATAGGCCTCAAAACGCTCCAAATATCCACTTGCAGATTCTACAAAAAGAGTGTTTCAAAACTGTTCTATCAAAAGTAATGTTCAACTCTGTGAGATGAATGCCCTCATCATAAAGAAGTTTCTGAGAATGTTTCTGTCTAGTTTTTATGTGAAGATATTTCCTTTTCCAGCATAGGCCTCAAATCGCTCCAAATATCCACATGTAGATTCTACAATAAGAGTTTTTCGAAACTGCTCTATCAAAAGGAAGGTTCAAGTCTGTGAGTTAAATGCCTAAAGCAAAGTGAAATTTTTGAGAATGCTTCTGTCTACATTTTCTGTGAAGATATTCCCTTTTCCAGCAAAGGTCAGAAAGCGCTCCAAATATCCACTTGCAGATTCTACAAAATGTGTGTTTCAAAACTGCTCTATCAAAGGAAACTTCAAGTCTTTGAGTTGAATTCATAAAGCACAGGGAAGTTTCTTAGAATGCTTCTGTCTAGTTTTTATGTGAAGACATTCCCTTTTCCAGCATAGGCCAGAAAATGCTCCAAATATCCACTTGCAGATTCTATAAAAAGTGTTCCAAAACTACTCAATCAAAAGGAAAGTTCAAGTCTGTGAGTTGAATTCATAAAGCACAGGGAAATTTCTTAGAATGCTTCTGTCAAGTTTTTATGTGAAGATATTTCCTTTTCCATCATAGGCCTCAAATCGATCCAAATATCCACTTTCAGATTCTACAAAAAGGGTGTTTCAAAACTTCTCTACCTAAAGGAAGGTTCAACTCTGTGAGTTGAGTGCACACATCACAAAGAAGTTTCTGAGAATGCTTCTGTCTAGTTTTTATGTGAAGACACTTCCTTTTCCAGCATAGGCCTCAAAGCGCTCCAAATATCCAATTGCAGATTCCACAAAAGGAGTGTCTCAAAACGACTCTATCAAAAGGAAAGTTCAAGTCTGTCAGTTGAATGCACTCATCATGAAGAAGTTTCTGAGAATGCTTCAGCTTAATTTTTATGTGAAGATATTTCCTTCTCCAGCATAGACCTCAAAGCTGTCCAAATATCCACTTGCAGTTTCTTCAGTAAGAGTGTTTCAAAACTGTTCTATCAAAGGGAAAGTTCAAGTCTGTGAGATAAATGCATAACACACAGGAAGTTTCTGATAATGCTTCTGTCTTGATTTTATGTGAAGATATTCCCTTTTACAGCATAGGCCTCAAAGCGCTCCAAATATCCACTTGCAGATTCTACAAAAAGAGTGTTTCAAAACTGCTCTATCAAAAGGAAGGTTCAAGTCTGTGAGTTGAATTCATAAAGCACAGGGTAGTTTCTGAGAATGTTTCTGTCTAGTTCTTATGTGAAGATATTTCCTTTTCCAATATAGGCCTCAAAGCTCTCCAAATATACACTTGCAGATCCCATAAAAAGGGTGTTTCAAAACTGCTCTATCAAAAGGAAGGTTCAACACTGTTAGTTGAATGCGCACATCACAAAGAAGTTTCTGAGAATGCTTCTGTCTAGTTTTTATGCGAAGATATTTCCTTTTCCAGCATAGTCCCCAAAGCTCCCCAAATATACACTTGCAGATTCTACAAGGAGAATGTTTCAAAACTGTTCTCTGAAAAGGAAGGTTCAACTGTGTGAGTTGAATGCACTCATTGCAGAAAATTTTCTGAGAATGTTCTGTGTTGTTTTTATGTGATAATATTTCCTTTTCCAACATCGGCCTCTACATGTTCCACATATCCACTTGCAGATTCTACAAAGAGTATTTCAAAACTGCTCTATGGAAAGGAAGGTCCAAGTCTGTGAGTTTAATGCACTCATCAAAAGATGTTTGTGAGAATGCTTCTGTCTAGTTTTTATGTGAAGATATTTCCTTTTCCAGCATCAGCCCCAAAGTGCTCCAAATATGCACTTGCAGATTCTACAAAGAGAGTTTTCCAAAACTGTTCTACCAAAACGAAAGTTCAACCCTGTGAGTTGAATGCACACATCACAAAGAAGTTTTGGAGAAAGCTTCTACTTAATTTTTGTAAGAAGATGTTTCCTTTTCCATCATAGGCCTCAAAGCACTCCAAACATGCACTTGCAGATTCTACAAAAGGATTGTTTAAAACTGCTCTATGAAAAGTTAGGTTTAAGTCTGTGAGTTAAATGGACACATCACAGATACTTCCTTTTCCATCATAGACCTCAAAGCACTCTATATATCCACCTGCAGATTCTTTAAAAAGAGGGTTTCAAAACTGTTCTATTAAAAAGAGGGTTCAACTCTGTGAGTTGAAAGCACTCATAACAAAGAATTTGATGAGAATACTTCTGTCTAGTTTTTATGTGAAGATATTTAATTTTCCAACATAGGCCTCAAAGCGCTCCAAATGTCCACTTGCAGACTCTACAAAAAGATTGTTACAAAACTGCTCTAACAAAAGGAAGGTTCAAGTCTGGGAGTTGAATGCACTCATCACAAAGAAGTTTCTGAGAATGCTTCTGCTTATTTTTCATGTGAAGATATTTCCATTTCCAGCATAGGCCTCAGAGTGCTCCAAATATCCACTTGCAGATTGTACAAAAACAGTGTTTCAAAACTGTTCTTTCAAAAGGAAGGTCAGCTCTGTGAGTTGAATGCACTTATCACAGAGAAGTTTCTGAGAATGCTTCTGTCTAGTTTTTATGTGAAGATATTTCCTTTTCCATTGTAGGCCCCAAAGTGCTCCAAATATCCACTTCCAGATTCTACAAAAAGAGTGTTTCAAAACTTTTCTATCAAAAGGAAGTTTCAACTCTGTGAGTTGAATGCACTCATCACAAAGAATTTTCTGAGAATGTTTCAGACTAGTCTTTATGTGAAGATATTTCCTTTTCCAGCATAGGCCTCAATGTGCTCAAAATATCCACTTGGAGATTCTAGAAAAAGAGTGCTTCAGAACTGTTCTATCAAAAGGAAGGTTCAAATTTGTGAGTGAAATGCACTCATCAGAAGGTAGTTTTTCAGAATTCTTCTGACTATTTTTAATGTGAAGATGTTTCCATTTCCAGCATAGGCCTCAAAGCGCTCCAAATATCCACTTGGAGATTCTACAAAAAGAGTGTCTCAAAACTGCTCTATCAAAAGGAAGGTTCAAGTCTGTGACTTGAATGCACTCATCACAAAGGAGTTTTGGAGAATGCTTCTGTCTATTTTTTATGTGAAGATATATCCTTTTAAAGTGTACACCTGAAAGTGCTCCAAATATCCACTTGCAGATACTACAAATAGAGTGTTTCAAATCTGTTACATGAAAAGGAAGGTTCAACTCTGTGAGTTGAATGCACTCATCACAGAGAAGTTTTTGAGACTGCTTCTGTCTGGTTTTTATGTGAAGATATTACCATTTCCATCATAGTTCTCAATGCACTCCAAATATTCATTTGCAGATTCTGCAAAAATAGTGTTTCAAAACTGTTCTATCAAAGGGAAGGTTCAACTCCGTGAGTTGAATGCATGCATCACAAAGAAGTTTCTGAGAATACTTCTGTCTAGTTTTTATGTGAAGATACTTACTTTTCCAGCCGAGGCTTCAAATCCCTCCAAATATTCACTTGTAGATGCTACAAAAAGAGTGTTTCAAAAGTGCTCTATGAAAAGGAAGTTTCAGATCTGTTAGTTGAATGCACTCATCATAAAGAAGTTTCTGAGAATGCTTCTGCTTAGTTTTTATGTGAAGATGTTTCCCTTTACTGTATAGGCCTCAAAGCACTCCAAATATTCACTTGCAGATTGTTCAAAAGAGTGTTTCAAAACCGTTCTGTGAAAAGGAAGGTTCAACTCTATGAGTTGAATGCAGTCGTCACAGAGAAGTTTCTGAGAATTCTTTTCTCTAGTTTTTATGAGAAGGTATTTCCTTTTCCATCATAAGCCCCAAAGTTTTCCAAATATCCACTTGCAGATTCTACAAACAGAGTGTTTCAAAACTGTTCTATCCAAAGGAAGGTGCAACTCTTTGAGTTGAATGCACTCATCACAAAGAAGTTTCTGAAAATCCTTTTGTCTATTTTTTATGTGAAGATATATCCTTTTCCAGCATAGGCCTCAAAGCCCTCCAAATATCCACTTGCAGATTCTACAAAAAGAATGTTTGAAAACTGCTCTATCAAAAGAATGGTTTAAGCCTGTGATTTGAATTCACTCATCACAAAGAAGTTTCTTAGAATGCTTCTGTCAATTTTTTGTGTGAAGTTATTTCCGTTTCCAGAATAGGCCTCAAAGTGCTCCAAATATCCACTTGCAGATCCTACAAAAAGAGTGTTTCAAAACTGCTCTATTAAAAGGAAAGTTCAAGTCTGTAAGTTGAATGTGTAAAGCACAGTGAAGTTTCTGAGAATGATTCTCTCTAGTTTTAATGTGAAGATATTTCCTTTTCCAGCATAGGCCTCAAAGTGCTCCAAATATTCAGTTGCAGATTCCACAAAAACGGTGTTTCAAAACTGCTATATCAAATGGAAGGTTCAACTACGTTAGTTGAATGCACTCATCACAAAGATGTTTCTGAGAATGCTTCTGTCTAGTTTTTATGTAGAGATGTTTCCTTTTCCAGCATAGGCCCAAAAGCGCTCCAAATATCCACTTGCAGATTTTAAAAAGGGTTGTTTCAAAAGTGCTCTATCAAAAGGAAGTTTAAACTCTGTGAGTTGAATGCACTCATCTCAAAGAAGTTTCTGAAAATGCTTCTGTCTAGTTTTTATGTGAAGATATTTACTTTTCCAGTATAGGCCTCAAAGCGCTCCAAATATCCACTTGCAGATTCTACAAAAGGGTGTTTCCAAACTGCACTATCAAAAGTATGGTTTAACTCTGTGAGTTGAATGCACACATCACAAAGAAGTTTCTGATAATGCTTCTGTTTAGTTTTTATGTGAATATATTTCGTTTTCCAGCACAGACCTTAAATTGCTCCAAATATCCACTTGCAGATTCTACAAAAATGGTGTTCCAAAGCTGCTCAATCAAAAGGAAGGTTCAATCTGTGAGTTGAATACAATCATTACAGAGAAGTTCCTTGGAAAGCTTCTTTCTAGTTTTTATGAGAAGATATTTCCTTTTCCATCATAGGCTTTAAAGTGCTCCTAATATCCACATGCAGATTCTACAAAAAGAGTGTTTCAAAACACTTCTATGAAAACGAAGGTTCAACTGTGTGAGTTGAATGCACTCATCACAAAGAAGTCTCTGAGAATGCTTCTGTCTAGTTTTTGTGTGAAGATATTTTCTTTTCTAGCATAGGCCACAAAGCCCTCCAATTATAAATTGCTGATCCTACAAAAAGTGTGTTTCAAATCTCTTCTATCAATAGGAAAGTTCAACTCTGTGAGTTGAATGCACTCATCACAGAGAACTTTCTGAGAATGCATCTGTCTAGTTTTTATGGACGATATTTCTTTTTCCATCATACGTCTCAAAGCGTTCCAAATATAAACTTACAGATTGAACAAAAAGACTGTTTCAAAACTGTCCTATCAAAAAGAAGATTGAACTCTGCGAGTTGAATGCACTCATCACAATGCAGTTTCTGAGAATGTTTCTGTCTAGTTTTTGTGTGAAGATATTTCCTTTTCCAGCATAGTCCCCAAAGCACTCCAAATATCCACTTGCAGATTCTACAAAGAGAGTGTTTCCAAAGTATTCTATCAAAAGGAAGGTTCAACTCTGTCAGTTTAGTGCACTCTTTCTGAGAATACTTCTGTCTAGTTTTTATGTGAAGATATTTCCTTTTCCCGCATAGACCGCAAAGCGCTCCAAATATCCACTTGCAGATTGTACGAAAAGGGTGTTTCAAAACTGCTATCAAAAGGAAGGTTCAATTCTGTGAGTTGAATGTACACATCACAAAATAGTTTCTGAGAATGCTTCTGTCTAGTTTTTATGTGAAGATATTTCATTTTCCAGCATTGGCCTCAAAGCGCTCCAAATATCCATTTGCAGATTCTACAAAAAGGGTGGTTCAAATCTGCTCTGTCAAAAGTAAGCTTCAACTCTGTGAATTGAATGCACACATCTCAATGAAGTTTCTGAGAATGCTTCTGTTTAGTTTTTATGTGAAGATATTTCCTTTTCCAGCTTAGGCCTCAAAGCATTCAATCTATCCACTTGCAGAATCAACTAAAAGTGTGTTTCAAAACTGCTGATTCAAAAGCAAGGTTCAACTCTGTGAGTTGAATGCGCACATCACAAAGAAGTTTCTGAAAATGCTTCTGTCTAGTTTTTATGTGAAGATATTTTCTTTTATAGCATAGGCCTCATAGCGCTCCAAATGTCCACCTTCAGATTCTACCAAAAGAGTTTTTCAAAACTGCTCTATCAAAAGGAAAGTTCAACTCTGTGAGTTGAATGCAATCATCACAAAGATGTTTCTGAGAATTCTTCTGTATAACTTTTATGTGAAGACATTTCGTTTTCGAGCATATGCCTCATAGCGCTCCAAATATCCACTTGCAGATTCTACAAAAAGAGTGTTTCAAAACTTTTCTATCAAAAGAAAATTTCAACTGAGGGAGTTCAATGCACTCATCACAGAGAAGTTTATGAGAATGCTTCTGTCTAGTTTTTATGTGAAGATATTTCTTTTTCCTTTATAGGCCTCAAAGCACTCCAAATATCCACTTGCAGATTCTACAAAAAGAGTGGTTCAAAACCGTTCTATCAAAAGGAAGGTTCAACTCTGTGAGTTGAATGCACTCATCAAAAAGAAGTTTCCGATAGAGCTTCTGTCTTGTTTTTATGTGAAGATATTTCCTATTCCAGCATAGGCATGAAAGTGCTCTAAGTATCGACTTGCAGATTCTACAAAAAGAGTGTTTCAAATCTGCTCTATCAAAAGGCAGGTTCAAGCCTGTAAGTTGAATGCACACATCTCAAAGAAGTGTCTGAGAATGCTTCAATCTAGTTTTTATGTGAAGTTGTTTCCTTTTCCAGCAAAGGCCTCAAAGCGCTCCAAATAATAACTTGGAGATTCTACAAAAAGAATGTTTCAAAAGTGTTCTACCAAAAGGAAGGTTCACCTCTGTGAGGTGAATGTGCACATCACAAAGAAGTTTCTCAGAATGCTTCTGTCTAGTCTTTATGTGAAAATATTTCCTTTTGCAGCATAGGCCTCAAAAAGCTGCAAATATCCACGTGCATATTCTATAAAAAGAGTGTTTCAAAATTGTTGCATGAAAAGAAAAGTGCAACTCTGTAAGGTGAATGCATTCATCACAGAGAAGATTCTGAAAATGCTTCTGTCTAGTTTTTATGTGAAGATATTTCCTTTTCAATCATAAGCCTCAAAGTGCTCCAAGTATCCACTTGAAGATTCTGAAAAAAGAGTGTTTCAAATTTCCTCTATCAAAAGGATGGTTCAACTCTGTCAATTGAATGCAGTCATCACAAAGAAGTTTCTTAGAATGCTTCCAACGAGTTTTTATGTGAAGATATTTTCCTTTCTATCATAGGCCTCGAAGTGCTCCAAATATCCACGTGTAGATTCTACAAACAGAGTGTTTTAAAACTGCTGCATCAAAAGGAAAGTTCAAGTCTGTGAGTTGAATGCATAAAGCAGAGGGAAGTTTCTGAGAATGCTTCTCTCTAGTTTTTATGTGAAGATATTTCCTTTTCCAGCATAGGTCTCAAAGCACTCCAAATATCCACTTGCAGATTCCACAAAAATGGTGTTTCAAAACTGCTATATCAAATGGAAAGTTCAACTCCTTTAGTTGAATGCACTTATCACATAGAAGTTTCTGAGAATGCTTCTGTCTAGTTTTTATGTCATGATATTTCCTTTTCCAGCATAGGCCTCAAAGCGCTCCAAATATCCACTTGCAGATACTACAAAAAGGGTGTTTCGAAACTCCTCTATCAAAAGTAAGGTTCAATACTGTGAGTTGAATGCACACATCACAAAGAAGTTTCTTAGAATGCTTCTGTTTAGTTTTTATGTGAAGATATTTCCTTTTCCAGCATAGGCCTCAAAACATTCCAAATATCCACTTGCAGATTCTATAAAAAGTGTGTTTCAAAACTGCTGTTTCAACACGAAGTTTCAACTCTGTGAGTTGAATGTGCACATCACAAAGAAGTTTCTGAGAATGCTTCTGTCTACTTTTTATGTGAAGATATTTCCTTTTCTTGCATAGGCCTCATAGCGCTCCAAATATCCACTTTCAGATTCTGCCAAAAGAGTGTTTCAAAACTGCTCTATTAAAAGAAATTTCAAGTCTGTGAGTTAAATGCATTCATCATAAAGATGTTTCTGTGAATTCTTCAATCTAGTTTTTTGTGAACATATTTCCTTTTCCAGCTTAGGTCTCAAAGCGCTCAAAATATCCACTTGCAGATCCTACAAAAAGAGTGTTTCAAAACTGTTCTATCAAAAGAAAGGTTCAACTAAGGGAGTTCAATGCACTCATCATAGAAAAGTTTCTGAGAATACTGCTGTCTAGTTTTTATGTGAAGATATTTCCTTTTCCAGAATAGGCCTCAAAGCACTCCAAATATCCACTTGCAGATTCTACAAAAAGAGTGTTTCAAAACTGCTCTTTCAAAAGGAACGCTCACCTCTGTGAATTGAATGTCCTCATCACAAAGAAGTTTCTGAGGATTCTTCTGTCTAGTTTTTATGTGAAGATATTTCCGTTTCCAGCATAGGCCTCAAAGTGCTCCAAATATCCACTTGCAGATTCTACAAAAAGAGGGTTTCAAAACTGCTCTATCAAAAGGAAGGCTCAAATTGGTGAGATGAATGCACTCATCACAAAGAAGTTTCTGAGAATGCTACTGTCTAGTTTTAATGTGAAGATATTTCCTTTTCCAGCATAGACCACAAAATGCTCCAAATATCCACTGGCAGATTGTTGAAACAGAGTGTTTCAACACTGTCCTATCAAAAGGAGGGTTCAACTCTGAGAGTTGAATGGACTCATCACATAGAAGTTTCCCAGAATCCTTCTGTTTAGTTTTTATGTGAAGATGTTTCCATTTCCAGCATAGGCCTCAAAGAGCTCCAAATATCCACTTGCAGATTTTACAGAAAGGGTGTTTCAAAGCTGCTCTATGAAAAGGAATTTTAAACTCTGTGAGTTGAATGCACTCATCACAAAGAAGTTACTCATAATGCTTCTGTCTAGTTTTAATTTGTAGATAATTAATTTTCCAGTATAGGCCTCCAAGCGCTCCAAATATCCACTAGCAGATACTACAAAAAGGGTGTTTCAAAACTGCTCTATCAAAAGTATGGTTCACCTCTGTGAGTTGAATGCACATATAACAAAGAAGTTTCTGAAATGCTTCTGTTTTGTTTTCATGAGAAAATATTTCCTTTTCCATCATAGGCCTCAAACCGCTCCAAATATCCACCTGCAGATTCTACAAAAAGTGCGTTTGAAAACTATTCTATCAAAAGGAAAGCTCAACTCTGTGGGTTGAAAGCACTCATCACAGAGAACTTTCTGAGAATGCATCTGTCTATTTTTTAAGAGAAGATATTTACTTTTCGAGCATAGGCCTCAAAGCATTCCAAACATCCACTTGCAGATTCTACTAAAAGTGTGTTTCAAAACTGCTGTTTCAAAAGTAAGGTTCAACTCTGTAAGTTGAATGCACACATCCAAAAGAAGTTTCTGAGAATGCTTCTTTCTTGTTTTTATGTGAAGATATTCAATTTTCTGGCATAAGCCTCATAGCACTCCAAATATCCACTTTGAGATTCTACCAAAAGAATTTTTCAAAACTGCTCTATCAAAAGGAAAGTTCAAGTCTGTGAGTTGAATGCACTCAACACAAAAATATTTCTGAGAATTCTTCTGTCTAGTTATTATGTGAAGATATTTCCTTTTCCAGCATAGGCCTCAAAACACTCCTAATATCCACTTGCAGATTCTACAAAAAGAGTGTTTCAAAACTGTTCTATGAAAAGGAAGGTTCAACTCTGTGAGTTGAATGCACTCATAAAAAAGAAATTTTCGTGAATGCTTCTGTCTTGTTTCTATGTGATGATATTTCCTTTTCCAGCGTAGGCCTCATAGTGCCCCAAATATCCACTTGCAGATCCGACAAAAAGAGTGTTTCAAAATTTCTCTATCAAAAGGAAGGCTTAACTCTGTGAGGTGAATGCTCTCATCACAAAGAAGTTTCTGAGAATGATTCTGTCTAATTTTTGTGTGAAGATATTTCCTTAACCAGCATAGGCCTCAAAGCACTCCAAATATAAACTTGTAGATTCTACAAAAAGAGTGTTTCACAACTGCTCTATTTAAAGGAAGTCTCACCTTTGTGAGATGAATGTGCTCATCACAAACAAGTTTCTGAGCATCCTACTGTCTAGTTTTTTTATAAAGATATAACCCTTTCCAGGATAGGCCACATATCGCTCCAAATATCCAACTGCAGATTCTACAAAAAGAGTGTTTCAAAACTGTTCTTTCAAAAGGAAGGTTCAACTCTGAGATTTGAATGCACTCATCACATAGAAGTTTATCAGAATGCTTCTGTCTAATTTTTATGTGAAGATACTTCCTTTTCCATCACTGGCATCAAAGCACTCCAAGTATCCACTTGCAGATTTTATAAAAGGGGTGTTTCAAAACTGCTCTTAAAAAGCAAAGTTAAACTCTGTGAGTTCAACTCACTCATCACAAAGAAGTTTCTGAGAATGCTTCCATCTAGTTTTTATGTGAAGATATTTAATTTTCCAGTATAGGCCTCAAAGCACTGAAAATATCAACTTGCAGAGCCTACCAAAAGGGTGTTTCAAAACTGCTCTATCAAAAGTATGGTTCAACTCTGTGAGTAGAATGCACACATCACAAAGAAGTTGGTGAGGATGCTTCTGTTTCGTTTTTATGTGAAGTTATTTCCTTTTACCGCATAAGCCTCAAAGTGCTCCAAATATACACTTGCAGATTCTGTAAAAACAGTGATGCAAAACTGTTCTATCAAAAGGAAGGTCCAAATTTTAGAGTTTAATGCCCACATCATAAAGAAGTTTCTGAGAATGCTTCTGTTTAGTTTTTCTGTGAAGACATTTCCTTTTCCAGCATAGGCCTCAAAGCATTCCAAATATCCACTTGCAGATTCTACTAAAAGTGTGTTTGAAAACTGCTGTTTCAAAAGGAAGTTTCAACTCTGTGAGTTGAATGCGCCCATCATAAACAAGTTTCTGAGAAAGCTTCTGTCTAGTTTTTATGTGAAGATATTTCCTTTTCCAGCAAAGGCCTCATAGCACTCCAAATATCCACTTTCAGATTCCACTAAAAGAGTATTTCAAACTGCTCTATCAAAAGGAAAGTTCAATTCCGTGAATTGAATGCACTCATCATAAAGATATTTTTGAGAATTCTTCTGTCTAGTTTTTATGTGAAGATATTTCCTTTTCCAGGGTAGGCCTCAACGTGCTGCAAAAATCCACTTATAGATTCTACAAAAAAGAGTGTTTCAAAACTGTCCTATCAAAAGAAAGTTTCAACTCAGTGAGTTCAATGCAATCATCACAAAGAAGGTTCTGAGAATGCTTCTGTCTAGTTTTTATGTGAAGATATTTCCTTTTCCAGCATAGGCCTCAAAGGGCTACAAATATCCACTTGCAGTTTCTACAAAAAGGGTGTTTCAAAACTGCTCTGTCAAAAGGAATGGTCGATTCTGTGAGTTGAATGCTCACATTACAAAGAAGTTTCTGAGAATGCATCAGTCTAGTTTTTATGTGAAGTTATTTCCTTTTCCAGGATAGACCTCAAAGTGCTCAAAATATCCAGCTGTAGATTCTACAAAAAGAGTGTTTCAAACCTGCGCTGTCAAAGGTAAGGTTCAACTCTTTGATTTGAATGCATAAAGCACAGGGAAGTTTCTCAGAATGCTTCTGTCAAGTTCTTATGTGAAGATATTCCTTTTTCCGGTGTTGGCCTCAAAGCACTCCAAATATCCACCTGCAGATTTTACAAAAAGTGTGCTTCAAAACCGCATTATCAAAACAAAGGTTCAAATCCATGAGTTGAATGCACTCATCACTAAGAAGTTTCTGAGAATGCTTCAGTCTAGTTTTTATGTGAAGATATTTTCTTTTCCAGCATAGGCCTCAAAGCGCTCAAAGTATCCACTTGCTGATTCTGAAAAAAGGGTGTTTCAAAACTGCTCCATCAAAAATACTGTTCAACTCTGTGAACTGAATGCACACATCACAAAGAATTTTCTGAGAATCCTTTTGTTTAGTTTTTATGTGAAGGTATTTCCTTTTCCAGCATAGGCCTCAATGAGCTCCAAATATTCACTTGCAGAATCTACAAAAAGGGTGTTTCAAAACTGCTCTATCAAAAGGAAGGTTCAACTCTTTGACTTCAATGCACTCATCTCAGAGAAGTTTCTGAGCATGGTTCTGTCTAGTTTTTATGTAAAGATATTTTCTTTTCCATCATCTGCCTCAAAGCTCTCCAAATATCCACTTGCAGATTCTACAAAAAGAGTGTTTCAAAACTGCTCTTTCAAAAGGAAGGTTCAAGTCCGTGAGAAGAATCCACTCATCACAAAATGTTTCTGAGAATGGTTCTGCTTAGTTTTTATGGGAAGATATTTCCTTTTCCAGCACAGGCCTCAAAGCACTCCAAATAATCTCTTGTAGACTCTACAAGGAGAGTGCTTCAAAACTGTTCTATGAAAAAGTATGTTGATCCCTGTGAGTTGAATGCAATCATCAAAGAGAAGTGTCTGAGAATGCTTCCATCTAGTTTTCATGTGAAGATATTTCCTTTTCCAGCATAGGCCTCAAAGTGCTCAAATATCCACTTGCAGATTCTACAAAAAGAGTGTTTCAAAACTGTTCTATCAAAAGGAAAGTTCATCTCTGTGAGTTGAATGCAGTCATCACAATGAAGTTTCTGAGAATGCTTTTGTCTAATTTTTACGTGAGGATATTTCCTTTTACAGCATAGGCTTCAAAGCCCTCCAAATATCTACTTGCAGATACTGCAAAAAGAGTGTTTCAAATCTGCTCTTTCAAAAGGAAGGTTCAAGACTGTGAGTGGAATGCATAAAGTGCAGGGAAGTTTCTCAGAATGCTTCTGCCTAGTTTTTATGTGAAGACATTCCTTTTTCCAGCATAGGCCTCAAATCTCTCCAAATGTCCACTTGCGGATTCTATAAAAAGGGTGTTTCAAAACTGCTCTATCAAAAGGAAGGTTCTACTCTGTTAGTTTAATGTAGTCATCACAAAGAAGTCGCTGAGGCTGCTTCAGTCTAGTTTTTATATGAAGATATTTCCTTTTCGAGCATAGGCCTCAAAGCCTTCCAAATATCCACTTGCAGATTCTACAAAAAGAGTGTTTCAAAACTGTTCAATCAAAAGGATGTTTCAACTCTGTGAATTGAATGCACATATCACAAAGAAGTTTCTGAGAACACTTCCATTTAGATTTTATGTGTAGATATTTCCTTTTCCATCACAAGCCTCAAAGAGCTCCAAATATCCACTTTCAGATTCTACAAAAATAGTGTTTCACAACTGTTCTATCAAAAGGAAGGTTCAACACTGTGAGCTGAATGCATTCATCACAAAGAAGTTTCTGAGAAGGCCTCTGTCCAGTTTTTCAAAGCACTCCAAATATCCACTTGCAGTTTCTACAAAAAGAGTGTTTTAAATCTGCTCTTTCAAAAGGAAGGTTCAAGTCTGTGGGTTGAATGCATAAAGCACAGGGAAGTTTCTGAGAATGCTTCCGTCTAGTTTTTATGTGAAGATATTCCCTTTTAAAGCACAGGCCTCAAATCGCTCCAAATATCCACTTGAAGATTCTACAAAAAGGGTGTTTCAAAACTGTGCTACCAAAAGGAAAGTTCTGCTCTGTTAGATGAATGCACACATCACAAAGAAGTTTCAGAGAATGCTTCTGTCTAGTTTTTATCTGAAGATATTTTCTTTTCCAACTTAGGCCTCAAAGCACACAAAATATCCACTTGCGGATCTATAAAAAGTGTGTTTCAAAACTTCTCTGTCAAAAGGAAGGTTCAAGTCTGTTAGTACAATGCACTCATCATAGAGATGTTTCAGAGAATGCTTCTGTATAGCTTTTAGGCGAAAATATTTCCTTTTCCAGTGTAGGCCTCATAGCGCTCCAAATATCCACTTGCAGATTCTACAAAAAGAGTGTGTCAAAACTGCTCTATCAAAAGGAAGGTTTAAGTTTGTGAGTTGAATTCACTCATCAATAAGAACTTTGTGAGAATGCTTCTGCTTAGTTTTTATGAGAACATATTTCCATTTCCAGCATAGGTCCCAAAGCGCTCCAAGTATCCACTTTCAGATTCTATAAAGAGAGTGTTTCAAAACCAGTCTATCAAAAGGAAGGTTCACCTCTGTGAATTGAATGCACTCATCACAGAGAAGTTTCTGAGAATGCTTCTGTCTAGTTTTTATGTGAAGATATTTCCTTTTCCAGCATTGGCATCAAAACACTCCAAATATCCACTTGCAGATTCTACAAAAAGAGTGTTACAAAACTGTTCTATCAAAAGGAAGTTTCAACTCTGTGAGTTCAATGCACTCATCTCAAAGAAGTTTCTGAGAATGCTTCTGTCTAGTTTTTAGGTGAAGATATTTCCTTTTTCATCATAGGCCTCAAATCTCTTCAAATATCCACTTGCAGATACTACAAAAAGAGTGTTTCAAAACTGCTCAATCAAAAGGAAGGTTCAAGTCTGTGAGTTGAATGCATAAAGCATGGGGAAGTTTCTGAGAATTCTTCTCTCTAGTTTTTATGTGAAGATATTCCCTTTTTGCAGCATAGGCCTCAAATCGCTCCAAATATGCACTTGCAGATTCTACAAAAAGAGTGTTTCAAAACTCTTCTATCAAAAGGAAAGTTCAACCCTGTGAGTTGAATGCACTCATCACAAATAAATTTCTGAGAATGCTTCTGTCTAGTTTTTATGTGAAGATATTTCCTTTTCCAGCATAGACCTCAGAATGCTCCAAATATCCACTTGCAGATTCTACAAAAAGACGTTTCAAAACTGTTCTATCAAAAGGAAAGTTCAACTCGGTGAGTTAAATGCACTCATCACAAAGAAATTTCTGAGAATGCTTTTGTCTAATATTTCTGTGAGGATATTTCCTTTTCCATCATAGGCCTCAAAGCGCTCCAAATATGCACTTGCAGTTTCTACAAAAAGAGTGTTTCAAATCTGATCTTTCAAAAAGAAGTTTCAAGAGTGTGAGTTGAATCCACAAAGCGCAGGGAAGTTTCTCAGAATGCTTCTGTCTGGTTTTTATATGAAGATATTCCTTTTTCCAGCATAGGCCTCAAATCGCTCCAAATATCCACATGCAGATTCTATAAAAAGTATGTTTCAAAACTGCTCTATCAAAAGGAAGGTTCTACTCTGTGAGTTGAAATCATAAAACACAGAGAAGTTTCTGAGAATTCTTCTGTCTAGTTTTTATGTGTAGATATTCCCTTTCCAGCACTGGCCTCAAAGATTCAAAAATATCCACGTGCAGATTCTTAAAAAAGGGTGTTTCATAACTGCTCTTTCAAAAGAAAGGTTCAACTCTGTGAGTTGAATACACAGATCACAAAGAAGTTTCTGAGAATGCTTCTGTCTTGTTTTTATATGATGGTATTTCCTTTTCCAGCATAGGCCTCAAAGCGCTCCAAATATCCAATTGCAGGTACTACAAAAACAGTGTTTCAAAACTGCTCAATCATAAGGAAGGTTCAAGTCTGTGTGTTGAATTCCTAACGCACATGGAAGTTTCTGAGTATGCTTCTGTTCAGTTTTTATGTGAAGATATTCCGTGTTCCAGCCTAGGCCTCAAAGTGCTAAAATTATCCACCTGCAGATTCTACAAAATGGTGTTTCAAAACTGCTTTATCAAAAGGAAGTTTAAAGTCTGTGAGTTGAAGACACACATCACAAAGATGTTTTTCAGAATGCTTCAATATAGTTTTTATGTGAAGTTATTTCTTAATGCAGCATAGGCCTCAAGCGCTCCAAATATCCACTTGCAGATTCCACAAAAGATTGTTTCCAAACTGTTCTATCAAAAGGAAGTTTCAACCCTGTGAGTTGGATGCACTCATCACAAAGTAGTTTCTGAGAATGCTTCTGTCTAGTTTTCAGGTGAAGATATTTCCTTTTCCAGGATAGGCCTCAAAGCCCTCCAAACATCCACTTGCAGATTCTACAAAAAGTGTGTTTCTAAACTAGTCTATCAAAATGAAGGATCAACTCTGTTGGTTGAATGCACTCATCCCACAGAAGTTTCTGAGAATGTTTCTGTCTAGTTTTTAGGTGAAGCTATTTCCTTTTTCATCATAGGCCTCAAATCGCTCCAAATATCCAATTGCAGATTCTACGAAAAGAGTGTTTCAAAACTGTTCTATCAAAACGAAGGTTCAAGGGTGTGAGTTGAATGCATAAAGCACAGGGAAGTCTCTGAGAATGCTTCTGTCTAGTTCTTATGTTCAGATATTCCCTTTTTGCAGCATAGGCCTCAAATCGCTCCAAATATACACTTGCAAATTCTACAAACAGAGTGTCTCAAAACTGTTCTATCAAAAGGAAAGTTCAACCCTGTGAGTTGAATGCACTCATCACAAAGAAATTTCTGAGAATGCTTCTGTCTAGCTTTTATGTGAAGATATTTCCTTTTACAGCATAGACCTCAAAATGCTCCAAATATCCACTTGCAGATTCCACAAAAAGACTGTTTCAAAACTGTTCTATCAAAAGGAAAGTTCAACTCGGTGAGTTAAATGCACACATCACAAAGAAATTTCTGAGAATGCTTTTTTCTAATTTTTCTGTGAGGACATTTCCTTTTCCATCATAGGCCTCAAAGCACTCCAAATATGCACTTGCAGTTTCTCCAAAAAGAGTGTTTCAAATCTGCTCTTTCAAAAAGAAGTTTCAAGAGTGTGAGTTGAATGCACAAAGTGCAGGGAAGTTTCTCAGAATGCTTCTGTCTACTTTTTATATGAAGATATTCCTTTTTCCAGCATAGGCCTCAATGAGCTCCAAATAATCTCTTGTAGATTCTTCAAAGAGTGTGTTTCATAACTGACTCATCACAGAGAAGTTTCTGAGAATGCTTCCGTCTAGATATTATGTGAAGATATTTCCTTTTCCAGCATAGGCCCCAAAGCGCTCCAAATATCCACTTGCTGATTCTAAAAAAAGAGTGTTTCAAAACTGTTCCATCAAAGGAAATGTTCAACTCTGTGAGCTGAATGCATTCATCCCAAAGAAGTTTCGGAGAATGCTTTTGTCTCGTTTTTATGTGAGGATATTTCCTTTTCCAGCATAGGCCTCAAAGCACTCCAAATATCCACTTGCAGATCCTACAAAAAGAGTATTTAAAATCTGCTCTTTCAAAAGGAAGTTTCGAGTCTGTGAGTGGACTGCATAAAGCACAGGGACGTTTCTGAGAATGCTTCTATCTAGTTTTTATGTGAAGATATCCTCTTTTTCACCATAGGCCTCAAATCGCTCTAAATATCCTCTTGCAGAGTCTACAAAAAGGGTGTTTCAAAACTGCCCTATCAAAAGGAAGGTTCCAGCCTGTGAGTTGAATGCATAAGGCACAAGGAAGTCTCTGAGAATGCTTCTGTCTCATTCTTATGTTCAGATATTCCCTTTTTGCAGCATAGGCCTCAAATTGCTCCAAATATCCACTTGCAAATTTTACGGAGTGTTTCAAAATTGTTCTATCAAAAGGAAAGTTCAACCCTGTGAGTTGAATGCACTCGTCACAAAGAAATTTCTGGGAATGCTTCTGTCTAGTTTTTATGTGAAGATATTCCCTTTTCCAGCATAGGCCTCAAATTGCTCCAGATATCCACTTGTAGATTCTATAAAAAGAGTGTTTCAAAACTGCTCTATCAAAAGGAATGTTCACGTCTCTGAGTTGAATGCACTCATCACAAAAATGTTACTGAGAATGATTCTGCTTAGTTTGTATGGGAAGATATTCCCTTTTCCATCATAGGCCTCAATGCGCTCCAAATAATCTATTGTAGATTCTACAAAGAGAGTGATTCAAAACTCTTCTACCAAAGGGAAGGTTGAATTCTGTGAGTTGAATGCCCTCACTGCAGAGAAGTGTCTGAGAATGCTTCTGTCTAATTTTTATGTGAAGATATTTCCTTTTCCAGCATAGGTCTCAAAGAACTCCAAATATCCACTTGCAGATTCTACAAAAAGAGTGTTTCGAAACTTCTCTATCAATTGGTAGGTTCAAGTCTGTGAGTTGAATGCACTCATCACAAATAAGTTTCCGAGAATGCTTCTGTCTAGTTTTTATGTGAAGATATTTCCTTTTCCAACATAGGCGTCAAAGCGCTCCGAATAAACATTTGCAGATTGTAAAAAAGGAGTGTATCAAAACCGTTTTGTCAAAAGGAACGTTCAAGTCTTCGAGTTGAATGCACTCATCAATTCGCTCCAAACATCCACTAGCAAATACTACAAAAAGAGTGTTTCAAAACTGTGCTTTCAAAATTAAGGTTCCTCTTTGTGACTTGAATGCATAAACCACAGGGAAGTTTCTGAGAATGCTTCTATCTAGTTTTTATGTGAAGATATTTCCTTTTCCAGCATAGGCCTCAAAGCATTCCAAATGTCGACTTGCAGATCCTATGAAAAGAGATTTTCAAAACTTTTCTATCAAAAGGAAGGTTCAACTATGTGGATTGAATGCAGAAAGCACAGGGATGTTTCTGAGAATGCCTCTGTCTAGTTTTTATGTGAAGATATTTCCTTTTCCACTGTTGGCCTCTTTGCACTCCAAATATCCACTTGCAGATTCTACTGAAAGAGTGTTTCAAAACTGCTCTATGAAAAGGAATGTTCAACTCTGTGAGCTGAAAGCACTCATCATGAAGAAGTTTCTGAGAATGCTTCTGCCTAGTTTTCATGTGATGATATTTCCTTTTCCAGCATTGCCATAAAAACCCTTCAAATATCCACTTACAGATGCTATTAAAAGAGTGTTTCAAAACTGCTCTATCAAAAGGAAAGTCCAAGTGTGTGAGTTGAATGCACTCATCATGCAGAAGTTTCTGAGAATGCTTCTGTCTCGTTTTAATGTGAAGATATTTTGTTTTCCATCACAGGCCTCAAAGCGCTCCAAATAAACACCTGCAGATTCTACAAAAGGAGTGTTTCAAAACTGTTCTGTCAAAAAGGAGGTTCAAGTGCGTGAGTTGAATGCAATCATCACACACAAGTTACTGAGAATGCTTCTGTCAAGGGTTCCTGTGAAGATATTTCCTTTTGCAGTGTAGGCCTCAAATTGCTCCAAATATCCACATGCAGATTTTACAAAAAGGATGTTTCCAAACTGCTCTATCAAAAAGCAGGTTCAACTCTGTGAGTTGAATGCACACATCACAAAGTAGTTTCTGAGAATGCTTCTGTGTAGTTTGCAGGTGAAGATATTTCATTTCCCAGCAAAGGCCTCAAAACGCTCCAAATATACACTTGCAGATTCTACAAAAAGAGTGTATCAAAACTGTTCTTTCAAAATGAAGGTTCAAGTCTGTGAGTTGAATGCACTCATCACAAAGAAGTTTCTGAGAATGCTTCTGTCTAGTTTTTATGGGAAGATATTTCGTTTTCCAGGATAGGCCTCAAATCGCTCCAAATATCCACTAGCAAATTCTACAAAAAGAGTGTTTCAAAACTGCACTTTCAAAAGGAAGGTTCCTCTCTGTGACTTGAATGCATAAAGCACAGGGACGTTTCTCACAATGCTTCCGTGTAGTTTTTATGTGATGATATTTTCTTTTCCAGTATTGACCTCTTAACACTCCAAATATCCACTTGAAGATTTTACTAAAAGAGTGTTTCAAAAAAGCTATATAAAAAGGAAGCTTAAACTCTGTGAGTTGAATGTGCACATCACAAGCAAGTTTCTGAGAATGCTTCTATCCAGTTTTTATGTGAAGATATTTCCTTTTCCAGCATAGGCCTCAAAACGTTCCAAATGTCGACGTGCAGATTTTATGAAAAGAGTTTTTCAAAACTGTTCTATCAAAAGGAAGGTTCAACTATGTGAGTTGAATGCAGAAAGCACGGGGAAGTCTCTGAGAATGCTTCTGTCTAGTTTTTATGTGAAGATATTTCCTTTTCCAACATAGGCCTCAAAGCCCTCCAAATAAACAGTTGCAGATCCTACAAAAGGAGTGTTTCAAAACTGTTCTATCAAAAGGAACGTTCAACTCTGTGAGTTGAATGCACTCATCGTGAAGTCGTTTCTGAGAATTCTTCTGCCTAGTTTTTATGTGATGACATTTCGTTTTCCAGCATTGGCATAAGGCCCCTCCAAATATCGACTTACAGATGCTACTAAAAGACTGTTTCAAAACTGCTGTATCAAAAGGAAAGTTCAAGTGTGTGAGTTGAATGCACTCATCACACAGAAGGTTCTGAGAATGCTTCTATCTCTTTTTTATGTGAAGATATTTCCTTTTCCAGTGTTGGCCTCTTAGCACTCCAAATATCCACTTGCAGCTTCTTCTGAAAGAGTGTTTCAAAACAGCTATATCAAAAGGAAGCTTCAAATCTGTGAGTTGAATGCACACATCACAAAGAAGTTTCTGAGAATGCTTCTATCTACTTTTTATGTGAAGATGTTTCCTTTTCCAGCATAGGCTACAAAGCGCTCCAAATATCCACTTGCAGACTCCACAAAAAGAGTGTTTCAAAACTGTTCTATCAAAAGAAATGTTCAACTCTGTCAGTAGAATGCACACATCATAAAGGAGTTTCTGAGAACGGTTTTAACTAGTTTTCATCTGAATGTATTTCCCTTTCCACTAGATGCTGCAGCGCACCAAATATCCACTTGCAGTTTCCACAACAAGAATGTCGCGGAACTGCTCTATGAAAAGGAACGTTCAACTCTGTGAGTTCAATCCCCAAATGACAAAGAAGTTTCTGAGAATGCTTCTGTCTAGGGTTTAGGTGGAGATATTTCTTTTTGCAGCATAGGTCTCAAATCACTCCAAATATCCACTTGCAGATTTTACAAAAAGGCTGTTTCCAAACTACCCTATCAAAAGGCTGGTTCAACTCTGTTAGTTGAATGCACACAACACAAAGAAGTTTCTGAGAATGCTTCTATCTAGTTTTTATGGGGAGATATTTTGTTTTCCAGCATAGGCCTCAAACCGCTCCAAACATCCACTAGCAAATTCTACAAAAAGAGTGTTTCAAAACTGCGCTTTCAAAAGGAAGGTTCCTCTCCGTGACTTGAATGCATAAAGCACAGGGAAGTTTCTGAGAATACTTCCGTCTAGTTTTTATGTGAAGATATTTCCTTTTCCAGTGTTGGCCTCTTAGCCCTCCAAATATCCATTTGCATATTCTACTGAAAGAGTGTTTCAAAACAGCTATATCAAAAGGAAGCTTCAACTCCGTGAGTTGAATGCCACATCACAAAGAAGTATCTGAGAATGCTTCTGTCTAGTTTTCAGGTGAAGATATTTCATTTCTCAGCAAAGGCCTCAAAACGCTCAAAATATCCACTTGCAGATTCTACAAAAAGAGTGTTTTCCAAACTGCTCTTTAAAAAGGAAAGTTGAAGTCTGTGAGTTGAATGCACAGAGCACAAAGAAGTTTCTGAGAACGGTTCTATCCAGTTTTCATGAGAATGTATTTCCTTTTCCACTATATGCCTCAATCACACCAAATATCCACTTGCAGTTTCCACAACAAAAGTGTTCCAGAACTGCTCTATGAAAAGGAAGGTTCAACTCTGTGAGGTCAATCCCCAAATAACAAAGAAGTTTCTGAGAATGCTTCTGTCTAGGTTTTATGTGGAGATATTTCTTTTTGCAGCATTGGTCTCAAATCGCTCCAAATATCCACTTGCAGATTTTACAAAATTGCTGCTTCCAAACTACTCTATCAAAAGGCAGGTTCAACTCTGTGAGTTGAATGCACACAGCACAAAGTAGTCTCTGAGAATGCTTCTGTCTAGTTTTTATGGGAAGATATTTCGTTTTCCAGCATAGGCCTGAAATCGCTCCAAACATCCATCAGCATATTCTACAAAAAGAGTGTTTCAAAACTACGCTTTCAAAAGGAAGTATCCTCTCTGTGACGTGAATGCATAAAGCACAGGGAAGTTTCTGAGAATGCTTCCATGTAGTTTTTATGTGAAGATAATTCCTTTTCCAGTGTTGGCCTCTTAACATTCCAAATATTCACTTGAAAATTCAACTGAAAGTGTGTTTCAAAACAGCTATATCACAAGGAAGCTTCAACTCTGTGGGTTCAATGTGCACATCACAAACAGGTTTCTGAGAATGCTTCTACCTAGTTTTTATGTGAAGATATTTCCTTTTCCAGCATAGGCCTCAAAGCGATCCAAATGTCGACTTGCAGATTCTACGAAAAGAGATTTTCAAAACTTTTCTATCAAAAGGAAGGTTCAACTATAGGTTGAATGCAGAAAGCACAGAGAAGTTTCTGAGAATGCTTCTGTCTAGTTTTTATGTGAAGATATTTCCTTTTCCAGTGTTGGCCCCTTAGCACTCCAAATATCCACTTGCAGATTCTACTGAAAAAGTGTTTCAAAACTGTTCTATCAAAAGGAACGTTCAACTCTGTGAGTTGAATGCACTCATCATGAAGAAGTTTCTGAGAATGCTTCTGCCTAGTTTTTATGTGATGATAATTCCTTTTCCAGCATTGCCATAAAAACCCTTCAAATATCCACTTACAGATGCTACTAAAAGGGTGTTTCAAAACTGCTCTATCAAAAGGAAAGTTCAAGTGTGTGAGTTGAATGCACTCATCACACAGAAGGTTCTGAGAATGCTTCTGTCTCGTTTTTATGTGAAGATATTTCATTTTCCATCATAGGCATCAAAACGCTCCAAATAAACACCTGCATATTCTACAAAAGGAGGGTTTCAAAACTATTCTATCAAAAGTAAGGTTCAAGTCCGTGAGTTGAACGCACTCATTACACAGAAATTCCTGAGAATGCTTCTGTCTAGGGTTTCTGTGAAGATATTTCCTTTTGCAGCATAGGCCTCAAATCGCTCCAAATATCCACTTGCAGATTTTACAAAAAGACTGTTTCTATCAAAAAGCAGGTTCAACTCTGTGAGTTGAATGCACACATTGCAAAGTAGTTTCTGAGAATGCTTCTGTGTAATTTGTAGGTGAAGATATTTCATTTCCCAGCAAAGGCCTCAAAACGCTCCAAATATCCATTTGCAGATTCTACAGAAAGAGTGTTTCAAAACTGTTCTTTCAAAATGAAGGTTCAAGTCTGTGAGTTGAATGCACTCATCACAAAGTAGTTTCTGAGAATGCTTCTGTCTAGTTTTTATGGGAAGATATTTCGTTTTCCAGCATAGGCCTCAAATCGCTCCAAACATCCACTAGCAAATTCTACAAAAAGAGTGTTTCAAAACTGCGCTTTCAAAAGGAAGGTTCCTCTCTGTGACTTGAATGCATAAAGCACAGGGAAGTTTCTGAGAATGCTTCCATATAGTTTTTATATGAAGATATTTTCTTTTCCAGTGTTGACCTCTTAACACTCCAAATATCCACTTGCATATTCTACTGAAAGAGTGTTTCAAAACAGCTATATCAAAAGGAAGCTTCAACTCTGTGAGTTGAATGCGCAAATCACAAGCAAGTTTCTAGGAATGCTTCTATCTAGTTTTTATGTGAAGATATTTACTTTTCCAGCATAGGGCTCAAAGCGTTCCAAATGTCGACTTGCAGATTCTACGAATCCACATTCTATTCCACATTCCATTCCACATTCCATTCCTTTCCGTTCCACATTCCATTCCATTCCACATTCCACTCCATTCTTTTCCACATTTCATTGCATTCCATTCCATTGCATTCCACATACCATTTCATATTCCATTGCATTCCATTCCACACTGCATTCCACATTCCATTCCATTCCACATTATATTCCAATCCATTATATATTCCATTCCATTCCACTTCATTCCACATTCCATTCCATTCCATTCCGTTATACATTCCATTCCATTCCACATACCATTTCACATTCCATTCCACTTTCCATTCCACGTTCCATTCCATTGCATTCCACATTCCATTTAATTCCATTACACATTCCATTACATTGTATTTCACATTCCATTCCATTCCATTCCAAATTCCACTTTAGATTCCATTCCATTACATTCTACATTACATTCCACATTCCATTCCATTCCATTCCCCATTCCACTCGGCAATTCATTCCATTCCACATGCCATTCTGCATTCCACTCAATTCCATTCCATTCTAAATTCCATTACATTCCATTCCACATTCCATTCCATTGCATTCCACATTACATTCTATTCCATTCCAAGTTCCATTCCACGTTCCATTCCACTTTCGATTCCACATGCCATTCCATTCCGTTTCATGTTTCATTCCTCAATCCACTCCATTCCATTCCACATTTCATTCCATTCCATTCCACATTGCAGTCCATATTCAATTCCATTCCACATTCCATTCCACATTCCATTCCACATTCCATTCCATTCCACATTCCATTCCATTCCATACTATTCAACATTCCATTGCATTCCATTCCATATTCCATTCCAATCCATTCCATATTCCGTTCCATTCCACTTCACGTTCCATTCCATTTCATTCCATTCCACCTTCCATTACATTCCATCCCACATTCCATTCCATTCCATTCCACATTCCATTCCATTCCATTCCATTCCATTCCGCATTACATTCCATTCCACATTCATTCCATTCCATTCTACATTCCATTCTGTTTCATTCCATTCCACATTCTATTACATTCCACATTCCGTTTCCCTCCACATTCCATTCCATTCCATTCCACATTCCATTGCATTCCATTCAATTCCACATTCCATTCCATCCTATTCAATATTCCATTCCATTATATTCCACATTCCATTCCATTCATTTCCACATTTCATTGCATTCCATTCCATTCCATTAAACATTACGTTTCATATTCCATTGCATTCCATTCCCCATTGCATTCCACATTCCATTCCATTCCATTCCATTCCACATTCCATTCCATTCCATTCTACATTCCATTCCATTCCATTCCATTCCATAACATTCCATTCCATTAAATTCCATTCCATAACATTCCATTCCATTCAATTCCATTCCACATTCCATTCCATTCCATTCCACACTCAATTCCATTCCACGTTCCATTCCACATTCCATTAAATATTCCATTTCATGTTCCATAACACGTTCCATTCCACATTCCTTTAAACGTTACATTTCACGTCCAATTCCGTTCAATTCCTCTTTCCATTCCATTCCATTCCACATTGTATTTTACATTCTATTCCACATTCCATTCCATTACATTCTATTCCACATTCCATTACATTTCATTCCACATTGCATTACATTCCATTCCACATTCCATTCCACATTCCATTCCACGTTCCATTCCATTCCACATTCCGTTCCATTTTATTTCACATTCCATTGTATATTCCATTCCATTCCATTCCACATTCCATTCCACATTCCATTCTACCTTCCTTTACACATTCCATTCAGCATTCCTTTCCACATTCCATTTCACATTCCATTCCTCGTTCCATTCTACTTTCCATTCCACGTTCCTGTCCACGTTCGATTCCATTCAATTCCACGTTCCAGTCCACTTTCCATTCCATTCCATTCCACTTTCCTTTCCACATTCCATTCCACATTTCATTCCACACTACATAATATTGCAATTCCACATTCCTTTCCTAATTCCATAGCACATTCGATTCCATTCCATTCCATATTCCATTCAACATTCCACTCCACTTTCCATTACACATTCCATTCCATTCCATTCCTCATTGCATTCAACTTTCTGTTCCATTCCATTCCACATTGCATTCTACATACCATTCCATTCCATTCCACAGTCCATTTCACATTGAATTAAATTCCATTCCACATTCTATTCCATGTTCCATTCTACATTCCATTCCAAATTCCATTCCACGTTCCATTCGATTCCATTCCACGTTCCATTCAACATTCCATTCCATTCAATATCACGTTCCCTTCCATATTCCATTCCACATTCTATTCCTCATATCTTTCCACATTCTATTCCACGATACAAACCACGTTCCATTCCACGTGGTATTCCATTCCATTTCGCGTTCCATTCCACATTCCATTCCACCTTCCATTCCATTCCATTCCACATTCCATTCCACTTACCATTCCATTCCATTCCACATTCCTTTCCATTCCATTCCACATTCTATTCCACAATCCATTCCACATTCCATTGCATTCCATTCCACATTCCATTACATATCCCATTCCTCGTTCCATTCTATGTTCCCCTACACGCTGCATTCCACATTCCATTCCATTGCATTACACGTTCCATCTCATTCCGTTCCGCATTCCATTCCGCATTCTTTTTAACATTCCATTCCACATTCCATTTCACCTTCCATTCCATTCCATTCCACATTCCATTGCATTCCATTCCACATTCTTTTCCATTCCATTCCACATTCCATTCCACATTCCATTCCACATTCCCCTCCATTCTTTCTATTCCACATTACATTCCATTTCATTCCACTCCACATTCCATTCCATTATATTCCGCATTCCATTCCATACCATTCCATTCCATTCCATTCCATTCCATTCCACATTCGATTCCATTCCACATTCCATTCCATTATATTCCGCTTTCCATTCCATTCGATTCCATTCCATTCCAAATTCCACTACATTCCATTCCATTCCACATTCCATTCCATTCTGTTTGACATTCCATTCCATTCCATACAACATTGCATTCCACATTCCATTCCACATTCCATTCTGCTTTCCATTCCACATTTCATTCCATTCCATTCCACATTCCATTCAACATTCCATTCCATTGCATTCCACATTCCATTCCACATTCCATTCCACATTCCATTCCATTCCATTCCACGTTCCATTCCACGTTCCATTCCACAATCAATTCCACGTTCCAATCCACATTCCATTACATTCCACTCCACGTTCCATTCCACATTCCATTGCCTTTCATTCAGCATTCCATTCCACATTCTATCGCACATTCAATTCCACGTTCCAGTCCACGTTCATTTCCACGTTCCCTTCCACGTTCCATTCCATTCCATTCCACCTTCTATTCCACATTCCTTTCCATTCCATTCCACATTCCATTCTACATTCCATTCCGCGTTGAATTTCACGTTCCATTCCATGTTCCATTCCACGTTGCATTCCCTTCCATTCCACATTCCATTCCACTCCATTCCACTTTCCATTGCACGTTGCATTCCACGTTGCATTCCACGTTTCATTCAGCAGTCCATTCCACGTTCCATTCCTTTCCACTCCACATTCCATTCCATTGCATTCCACATTTCATTGCATTAAATTCCACATTACAGTCCACATTCCATTCCATTCCGCATTCCATTCCACATTCCTTTCCATTCCATTCCATTCCATTCCACATTCCTTTCCATTTCATTTTATTCAACATTCCATTCCATTCCATTAGACATTCAGTTCCATTCTATTTCACATTCCATTCCATTTGATTCCATTCCACAATCGATTCCATTCAACATTCCTTTCCATTCCATTCCACATTCCATTGCATTCCATTCCATTCTATTCAATTCCGTTCCACATTCCATTCCACGTTCCATTCCATTCCTTTCAATTCACCATTCCATAACATTCCATTCCACATTCCATTCCGTTCCATTCCACGTTCCATTCCATTCCATTCCTCATTCCATTGTACATTCCATTCCATTCCATTCCATTCCATTCCACATTCCACTCCACATTCAATTCCATTGCATTCGACATTCCATTCCACATTCTACTCCACATTCCATTCCACGTTGCATTCCACATTCCATTCCTCGTTCCATTCCACGTTCAATTCCACGTTCCTGTCCACGTTCCATTCCAATCAATTCCATGTTCCTTTCCACATTCCATTACATTACATTCCACTTTCTTTCCACATTCCATTCTACATTTCTTTCCACGTTAAATTCTGTTGCATTCCACATTCTATTCCACATTCCATTCCATTCCATTCCACATTCCATTTCACATTCCATTCCACATTCCATTCCATTCCATTGCGCATTGCATTCCACTTTCTATTCCATTCCATTCCACATTGCTTTCTGCATTCCATTCTGTTACATTGCACACGCCATTCCAAATAAGATTCCATTCTATTCCACATTGCATTCTAGATTCCATTCTGTTACATTCCACACGCCATTCCAAATATGTTACCATTCAATTCAACGTTCCATTCCACTTGCCATTCCACTTTGCGTTCCACATTCCATTCCACTTTCCATTCCATTCCATTCCACGTTCTATTTAACATTCCATTCAATTCAATATCACGTTCCATCACATATTCCATTCCGCGTTCCATTACTCATAGCATTCCACGTTCCATTCCACGATCCAAACCACGTTCCATTCCTTGTTGCATTCCATTCCATTTCGCGTTCCATTCCCCATTCCATTCCACATTCCATTCCACATCCCATTCCATTCCATTCCACCATCCTTTCCACATTCCATTCCTTTCCATTCCACATTTTATTCCATTTTCCATTCCACATTCAATTCCATTCCATTCCACATTCCACTGCATTCCATTCCACATTCCATTACACGTTCCAATCTATGTTCCATTCCATGTTCCATTCCATACCCTTCCACGTTCCAATGCATTGCATTCCATGTTCCATTTCATTCCGTTCCACATTCCATTCCATGTTCGTTTCCACATTCCATTCCACATTACAATTCACATTCCATTTCATTGCATTCCATTCGATTCCACATTCAATTTCATTCCATTCCACATCCCTTTCCATTCAATTCCACATTCCATTCCACACTCCATTCCACATTCCATTACATTCCTTTATATTCCACATTCCATTACATTCCTTTATATTCCACATTCCATTCCATTTCATTCCACATTCCATTCCATTATATTCTGCATCAATTCAATTCCTTTCCATTCCATTCCACATTACACTACATTCATTTCCATTCCACATTCCATTCCATTCCATTCCACATTCCATGCCAATACAATCCACTTTCCACTCCACGTTCCACTCAATGTTTCATTCCACGTTCCATTCCACGTTCTATTGCAAGTTCCATTCCCTTCCTTCCCACATTCGATTCCATTCCATTCCACTTGCCATTCCACGTTCCATTCTGCATTCGATTCCATTCCATTCCACTTGCCATTCCACGTTCCGTTCCACGTTGCATTCCACGTTTCATTCCGGGTTCCATTCCACATTCCATTCCTCTCCACCCCACTTTCCATTCCATTGCCTTCCACATTCCATTCCTTTCCATTCCATTCTATTCCACATTCCATTCCATATTCCACTCCCTTCCTTTACAGATTCCATAACATTCCATTCCACATTCCATTCCGCGTTCCACTCCATATTCCATTCCATGTTCCATTCCATTCCATTCCACATTCCATTCCACATTGCATTCCATTCCAGTCCGTATTTCTTTCCACATTCCATAACTATCCATTTAAACATTCCATTCCATTCCATTCCACATTGCTTTCCGCATTCCATTTCATTTCACTTTCCATTCCACATTCCATTCCACATTCCATTCAATTCCAGTCCACATTCCATTCCACATTCCAATACATTCCATTCCACCTTCCATTCAATGTTCCATTCCACAGTCCATTCCGCATTACATTCCACATTTCATTCCACATTCCATTCCTCTATCCATTCCACATTCCATTCCACTTTTCTTTTCACATGACATTCTTCATTCAATTCCACATTACTTTCGTTACATTCCGCATTCCATTCCACATTCCATTCCACTTTTCTTTTCACACTCCATTCAACATTCCATTCCACATTATTTTCGTTCCATTCCACATTCCATTCCACATTCCATTCCATGTTCTATTCCACGTTAACTTCGACTTTCCATTCCATTCCATTCCACGTTCCATTCCACATTCCATTCCATTACTTTTCACTTTCCTTTCCACTTTAAATTCCACATTCCATTCCACATTACTTAGGTTCCATTCCACATCCCAATCCACTTTCCATTCCACCTTCCATTCCATTCCATTCCACATTCCATTCCACATAACATTCAACATTCCATTCCACATTTCATTCCATTCCATTCCACATTCCATTCCATGTTCCATTCTATTCCATTCCACATTCCATTCCACATTCCATTCCTTTCCATTCCACACTCCTTTCCATTCCATTCCACATTCTATTCCACGTTCCACTCCATTCCATTCCATGTTCCATTCTACGATCGATTCCATGTACCATTCCAAGATCCATTCCATATTCCATTCCATTCCATTCCACATTCCATACCACTCCATTCCATTCCGTTCCACAATGCATTCCATTCCATTCCTCTCTCCATTCAACATTCCATTCCACATTCCATCCTGCTCCATTCCACATTCGATTGCTTTCCATTCCACATTCCTCTCCACATTCCAATCCATTCCATTCTACATTCCATTCCATTCCAGTCCACATTCCTTTCCATTCCATTCCATTCGACATTCCATTCCACATTCCATTCCACATTCCATTTCACTTTCCATTCCAAATTCCATTCCATTCCACATTCCATTCCATTCCATTGCACATTCCATTCCACTCCATTCCACCTTATTTTACCAGTTCCATTCCACGTTCCATTCCAACTTCCATTCCACATTCCATTCCACAATCCATTCCATTCCATTGCACTTTATATTTCACATTGCATTCCACAATCCATTCCACATTCCATTCCATTCAATTCTACATTCCTTTCCACTCCATTCCTTTCCATTCCACATTCTGTTCTATTCCATTCCACATTCCATTCCATTACATTATACGTTTCATTCCATGTTGCATTCCATGTTCCATTCCACGTCACATTCCACTTTCCATTCCTTTCCATTTCACATTCCATTCCATTCCATTGCACATTCCATTCCATTCCGTTCCACATTCCATTCCACGTTCCATTCCATTCCACATTCCATTCCACCTTCCATTCCATTCCACATTCCATTCCATTCCATTCCACATTCCATTCCACGTTCCATTCCATTCCTTTCCACGTTCCATTCCACGTTCCATTTAACATTCCATTCCACATTGCATTCCAAGTTCCATTCCATTCCATTCCACTTTCCAATGGACTGCATTACACTTTCCATTCCATGTTACATTCCATTCCATTCCACTTTCCAATGGACTGCATTACACTTTCCATTCCATGTTACATTCCATATTCCATTCTACATTAAAATGCGTGTTTCATTCCATTCTTTCCAAATTCCATTCAACTTTCCATTCTATTCCATTCCACGTTCCATTCCACATTACAATGCCTATTCCATTCCACATTCCATTCCACGTTACTTTCGTTCCATTCCACATTCCAATCCACATTCCATTCCACCTTCCATTCCATTCCATTCCACTTTCCATTCCACATTACATTCAACTTTCCATTCCACATTCCATTCCATCCCATTCCACGTTCCATTCTACGTTCCATTCCACGTACCATTCCACAACGCATTAAATATTCCATTACATTCCATGCCACATTCCATACCATTCCATTCCACAATGTTCCACTATCCATTCCATTCCATTCCACACTACATTCCACATTCTGTTTCACATTCCATTCCGTTAAATTCCACATTCCATTTCACGTTGCATTCTACGTTCCGTTCGATTCTATTCCACGTTCCAACCCCATTCCATTCCACACACCACTCCACATTCAATTCTACATTCCATTCCACTTTCCATTCAAAGTTCCATTCCATGTTCCATTCCATTCCATTCCACGTTGCATTCCGCATTCCATTCCATTCTATTCCACTTTCCATTCCACATTCTATTCCACAAACTATTCCACAATCCAGTTCATTCTATTACACTTTCCATTTCGCATTCCATTCCACATTCCTTTCCACATGCCACTACGTTTCTTTCCACATTCCATTACACATTCCATTCCATTCCATATTCCATTCCACATTCCATTCTATTCCATTAAACATTTCATACCACATTCCATAACATTCCATTCTACATTCCATTCCACATTCCATTGCACTTTTCATTCCACGTTCTGTTCCATTCCATTCCACGTTCCATTCCATTCCATTCCACTTTCCATTTCATTCCATTCCACATTCCATTAAACATTCCATTTCACATTCCGTTCCACATTCTATTTCACTTTCCATTCCACTCCATTCCATTCCATTCCACATTCCATTCCATTCCTTTCGACATTCCATTCCACATTCCATTCCATTCCATTCTATTCCACATTCCATTCCATTCCATTACAGAATCCATTCCACATTCCATTCCTTGTTCCATTCCATTGCATTCTGCATTCCATTCCACTCCATTACATTCCACATTCCACTCAATTCCATTCCATTCCACATTCCATTCCGTTGCATCCCACATTACCTTCCATTCCATTCCACATTCCTATACACGTTCAATTCCACATCCCTATACACGTTCCATTCCACATCGCATTTCACGTTCCATTCTACTTCCCATTCCACATTCCATTACGTTCCATTCCATATTCCTTTCTATTCAATTCCACATTCCATTCCATTCCATTCCACATTCCATTCCACTTTCCTTTCCATTCCATTCCACGTTCCATTCCACTTTCAATTCCACAATCAATTCCACGTTGCATTCCAAGTTCCATTCCTTTCCATTCCACATTCCATTCCATGTTCCATTCCATTCCATTCCATGTTCTATTCCCCGTTCCATTCCAAGTTCCATTCCTTTCCATTCCACATTCCATTCTATTCCATTCCACAATCCATTCCATTCCATTCCACATGCCATTCCACGTTCCATGTTCCATTCCTCGTCACATTCCACTTTGCATTCCTTTCCATTCCACATTCCGTTCCATTCCTGTCCATTCAAATCCACATTCCATTCCACTTTCCAATCCATTCCATTCCAAGTTCCATTTCACGTTCCATTTCACAATCCATTGCACATTGCATTCCAAGTTCCATTCCATTCCATTCCACTTTCCAATCCATTGCTTTACACGTTCCATTCTACGTTCCATTCCACATTCCATTCCACATTCCAATGCACGTTTCATTCCATTCTTTCCATGTACCATTCCACTTTCCATTCTATTCCATTCCATGTTCCATTCCACATTCCATTGCCCATTCCACTCCACATTCCATTCCTCGTTCCAATCCATTTTCAATTCCACGTTCCATTCCAAATTCCATTCCGTTTCATTCCATTCCACGTTCCATTCCGCATTTCATTCCATTCCATTTGACTTTCCTTTCCAGATTCCCTTCCACATTCCATTCCACTACATTCCACATTCCATTCCATATTCCATTCCACCTTCCATTCCACATTCCATTCCTCTTTCCTTTACACATTAAATTCAACATTCCATTCCACATTACTTTCGTTCCATTCCACATTCCATTCCACATTCCATTCAATATTCCATTCGACTTTCCATTCCATTCCTTTCCACGTTGCATTCCAAATTCCATTCCATTACGTTCCACTTTGCTTTCCACATTCCATTCCGCATTGCATTCCACATTACTTCGGTTCCATTCCACATTCCAATCCACATTCCATTCCACCTTTCATTCCATTCCATTCCACATTACATTCCACATTCCATTCCATGTTCCATTCCATTCCATTCCACATTGCATTCCACATTCCATTCCACATTCCATTCCATTCCACTCCACATTCCTTTCCATTCCATTCCACATTCCATTCCACGTTCCATTCCATTCCTCAACAGGTTCCATTCTACGTTCCTTTCCACGTACCATTCCACAATCTATACCATATTCCATTACATTCAATGCCACATTCCATACCAATCCATTCCATTCCCTTGCACAATGCATTCCACTCCATTCCACATTGCATTGCCTTCCATTCCACATTCCATTTCACATTCAATTTCACGTTCCTTTCCGTTCCATTCCACATTCCATTCTATTCCATTCCATTCGACCTTCCGTTCCACATTCCATTCCATTCCATTCCACATTCCATTCCATTCCATTCCACATTCCATTAGACATTCCGTTCCTTTCCATTCCACATTCCATTAGACATTCCATTCCATTCCATTCCACATTGCATTCTAGATTTCATTCCACATACACTTCCTCATTCCATTCCATTCCATTCCATTCCAAATTACATTCCACATTCCATTCCTCATTACATTCCTCATTCCATTACACATTCCCTTCAACATTCCATTCCATTCCATTCCACATTCCATTCCACATTACCTTCCACATTGCATTCCATTCCATTCCACATTCCATTTCTCATTCCATTCCATTCCATTCTACATTACATTCCACATTCCATTCCACACTACATTCCACATTCCATTCCACATTCCATTCCACATTCCCGTCCACATTGTCTTCCATTCCTATCCACATGCCATTCCACATTTGATTACATTCCTTTCCACATTCCATTCCATTCCATTCGACATTCCATACCACATTCCATTCCACCTTCTATTCCTTTCCATTCCACGTTTCATTCCTACTTCCATTCCACGTTCCATTCCAATTTGTGTTGGATGTTCCATTCCATGCCATTCCAACTTCCATTCCACATTCCATTCCATTCATACCATTCCAGTCCACATTCTATTCCATTCCATTCCACGTTACATTGCATTACTTTGCATATTCCATTCCTTTCCCTTCAACATTTCATTGCACATTCCATTCCACTTTCGATTCCACATTCAGTTCCACATTCAAATCCACTTTCCATTCTATTCCATTCCACAACCCATTGCACATTCTATTCCATATTCTGTTCCACGTTCCATTCCATTACATTACACGATCCATTCCACATTAAATTCCACATTCCATTCCACGTTGCATTCCACATTCCATTCCACATTCTATTCCACCTTTCATTCCAAGTTCCATGCCACGTTCAATTCCATTCCATTCCACGTTCCATTGCACATTCCATTCCATTCCATTACACTTTCCTTTCCACATTCCATTCCAGATTCCATTCCACATTCCATTTCCCACTCCATTCCACATTCCATTACATTCCATTCTATTTTCCATTCCACATTCCATTCCGTTCTATTGCACATTCCATTCCACATTCCTTTCCACATTCCATACCACATATAATTCCAATCAATTCCATTCCACATTCCATTCCACATCCCATTCCATTCCATTACACGTTTCATTCCACATTCCTTTCCACATTCCATTCCACATTCCGTTCCACATTCCATTCCATGTTCCATTCCATTCCATTCCACGTTCCACTACACTATCCATTCTATTCCATTCCATGATCCATTCCACATTCCATTCCACGTTCCATTCCACATTCCATTCCATTCCATTCTGCTTTCCATTCCACATTCCATTCCATTGCATTCCACATTCCATTCCACTTTCCATTCCACGTTCCATTCTACAATGCATTCCATTCCATTCCGCATTCCACTCCACGTTCCATTCCACATTCCATTCCGTTCCATAACACGATCCATTCCACTTTCCATTTCACATTCCATTCCACGCTCCATTCCGTTCAATTCCACAGGCTACCCCACATTCCATTCCACATTACATTCCACATTCTATTCCATATTCCAGTCCCCATTCCATTCCATTCCATTCCAGATTCCATTCCACATTCCATTCCATTCCATTCCACATTCTTTTCCACATTCCATTCCATTCCATTCCAGATTCCTTTCCACATTCCATTCCATTCCATTCCAGATTCCTTTCCACATTCCATTCCATCCCATCCAACATTGCATTCCACATTCCATTCCACATTACCTTCCACATTCCATTCTATTCCATTCAACATTCCATTCAACATTCCATTCAGCTCCATTCCACATTCTATTCTAAATTCCATTCTGTTCAATTCCACATTCCATTCAACATTGCATTCCACTCCATTCCACATTCTATTCCAATTTCCATTCCACCTTCCATTCCATTCACTTCCACATTCCCTTTCACTGCATTCCACAATCCATTCCATTCCATTCCACGTTCCATTCCACATTCCATTGCATTCCAATCCACATTGCATCCCACATTCCTTTCCATTCCATTCCACATTCCATTCCATTCCATTCCACTTTCCATTCCACCTTCCATTCCATTCCATTCCATATTACTTTCCACAGTACATTCCACATTCCCTTCCACATTCCATTCCATTACATTCCACATTCCATTCCACATTTCAATCAATCCATTCCACACTCCATTCCACATTCGCTTACATTCCTTTCCACTTTCCACTCCATTCCATTCCACATTCCATTGCACATTACAATCCACCTTCTATTCCATTCCATTCCACGTTTCATTCCACCTTCCATTACACGTTGCATTCCACATTCCATTCGACCTTCCATTCCAATCCATTACACGTTCCATTCCAACTTCCATTCCACATTCCATTCCATTCCATACCATTCCAGTCCACATTCCATTCCTTTCCATTGAACATTCCTTTCCACATTCCATTCCAATTTCTATTCCACATTCCGTTCCACATTCAAATCCACGTTCCATTCCATTACTTTCCACTTTCCTTTCTACGATCCATTCCACATTCCTTTCCACGTTCCATTCCATTCCCTTCCACATTCCATTTCACTGCATTCCACATTCCATTCCATTCCATTAAATTACACTTTCCATTACACATTCCATTGCATTCCAATCCACTTGGCATTCCACCTTCCATTCCATTCCATTCCATATTACTTTCCACAGTCCATTCCACAGTCCCTTCCACATTTCATTCCATTACATTCCACATTCCATTCCACTTTCCAATCCATTCCATTCCACTTTACATTCCACATTCGATTACATTCCTTTCCACTATAAATTCCATTCCATTCCACATTCCATTCCACATTCCATGCCACCTTCTATTCCATTCCATTCCATGTTTCATTCCAACTTCCATTACATGTTCCATTCCACTTTCCATTCGACCTTCCATTCCATTCCCTTCCACGTTCCATTCCAACTTCCTTTCCACATTCCATTCCATTCCACACCATTCCAGTCAACATTCCATTCCATTGAATTCCACCTTCCATTCCATTCCTTTCCACATTCCATTCCTTTCCATTGAATATTCCATTCCACATTCCATTCCTTTCCATTGAACATTCCATTCCACATTCCATTCCAATTTCTTTTCCACATTCCGTTCCACATTCAAATCCACGATCTATTCCGTAGCATTCCACTTTCCTTTCCATGTTCCATTCCACATTCCATTCCACGTTTCATTCCATTCTGTTTCATGTTCCATTCCGTTTCATGTTCCATTCCGTGTTACATTCTATTCCATTCCACGTTCCATTCAACATTCCATTCCACCTTCCATTCCACATTCCCTGTCATATTCCATTCCACGTTCCATTCCACATTGCATTACAAGTTCCATTCCACATTGCATTCCACATTCCATTATCTTTCCATTGAATTTCTCACCACTTTTCATTCCACATTCCATTCCACATTCCTTTCCATTCCATTCCATTCCTTTCCATTTTCCATTCCACATTCCATTCAATTCCATTCCACATTCCATTCCATTCCAATCAACATTCCATTCCAAATTTCATTCCATTCCATTCCACATTCCACTCCACATTCCATTCCATTCCATTCCACATTCCATTCCATTCCACAATCTATTCCACATTCCATTCTCATTCCTTTTCATTTCATTCCACATTCCATTCCACATTCCATTGCATTCCAATTCACAATCCATTCCACATTCCATTGAATTTCATTCTATTCCACATTCCATTCCACGTTTCTTTACACATTCAATTCCTCAGTCCATTCCAAATTCCATTCTACATTCCATTCCACATCACATTCCACATTCCATTCTCATTCCATTGCATTTCTTTCCACTTTCTATTCCACATTTCATTCCATTCCATTCCACATTTCAATCTGCTTTCCATTCCGCATTCCATTCCACATTCCTTTCCATTCCATTCCATTCCAGGTTCCATTCCACTTTCCATTAAATCCTGTTCCACATTCCTTTCCACTTTCCAGTCCATTCCATTCCACATTGCATTCCATTCAAATCCACAGTTCATTCCACAATTCATTCCATTCCATTCCACATTCCTTTCCACATTCCATTACATTCTATTCCACATTCCATTCAATTCAATTCCATTCCATGACACGTTCCATTCCACAATCCATTCCCTTCCATTCCACACTCCATTGCACGTTCCACTCCATATTCTATTCCGTTCCTTTGCTCGTTCCCGTCCACACTCACTTCCATATTCCATTCCGTAATCCATTCCGTTCCATTGCACATTCCATTCCACATTCCATGCCACATTCAATTCCACATTCCTTTCCACGTTCCATTCCACGTTCCATTCCATTCCATTTCATTTTGCATTCCACATTACATTCCACAATCCATTCCATTTCAATCCATTAGACGTTCCATTCCACATTCCATTCCACGTTCCGTTCCATTCTTTCCACGTTGCATTCGACATTACATTGTATTCCATTCCAAGTTCCATTCCACACTAAATTACACAAACCATTCCACCTTCTACTGCGTTCCATTCCACATTGCATTATACAATCCATTCCACATTCCATTCCACTTTCCATTTCACATTCCATTAAAGTCCATTCCAAATTGCATTCCACATTCCATTCCATTCCTTTCCACATTTCATTTAACATTCCATTCCACTTTCCATTCCACGATCCATTCTATTTCATTCCATGTTCCATTCCACATTCCATTGCATTCCATTCCACTTTCCATTGCACATTCCATTCCACATACCATTCCACATTCCATTCTTTTACATTCCACATTCCATTCCACATTCCATTCCACATACCATTCCTCATTCCATTACGTTACATTCCACATTCCATTCCACATACCTTTCCACATTACCTTCCACAATCCTATCCATTATATTCCACATTCCATTTCAAATTCCATTCCATTCCATTCCACATTTCATTCCAAATTCCATTCCACGTTATATTCCACGTTCCATTCTACGTTCTATTCCACATTCCATTCCATTCCATTTCATTCCACATTCCATTCCGTTACATTACACTCCACATTCCATTCCTTTCCATTTAATATTACATTCCACATTCCGTTCCACATTCCATACCGTTTCATTCCACATTCCATTCTCATTCCATTGCACTCCATCCCACATTCCATTCCACATTCCATTCCCTTCCATTCCACATTTCATACCATATTCCATTTCATTCCTTTCCACTTTTCGTTCCACATTCCATTCCTCTTTCCATTCCATGATCCATTCCACATTCCATTCCACATTCCATTACAGTCCATTTCACATTTCATTCCACATTCCATTCCATTCCTTTCCACTTTCCATTACACATTCCATTCCACATAAAATTCCACATTCCATTCCGTTCCATTACACATTCCTTTCAACATTCCATTCCACATTCCAATCCATTCCATTCCACATTCCATTCCACATTCCATTCCATTCCATTCCACATTCCATTCTACATTCCATTCCACTTTCCATTCCATATTCCATTCCGCATTCCAATACATTCCATTCCATTTCATTCCACATTCCATTCCATTCCATTCCACATTCCATTCCATTCAATTTAACATTCCATTCCACATTCCATTCCACATTCCATTCTATTCCATTCCACATTCCATTCTCATTCCATTGCACTCCATTCCACATTCCATTCCACATTCCATTCCATTCCTTTCCACATTTCATACCACATTCTGTTCCATTCCACTTTCCGTTCCACATTCCATTCCTCTTTACTTTCCATGTTCCATTCCACGTTCCATTCCACGTTCCATTCCATTTCATTCCACGTTCCATTCCATTCCATTCCACATTCCATTTCATTCCGTTCCACATTCCATTTCACATTCCGTTCCACATTCCATTTCACGTTCCTTTCCATTACATTGCTCATTCCAATCCATTCCGTTCCCTTCCACGATCAATTCCATATTCCATTCCACATTCCATTTCATTCCATTCTATTCCGCATTCCACTACATTCCATTAAACCATCAATTCCACATTCCGTTCCACAATACATTCCACGTTCCATTCCATTCCATTCCACTTGCCAATACATTCCATTCCACATTCCATTCCATTCAATTCCACATTCAATTCCATTCCATTCCACATTCCATTACATTCCATTCCATTCCATTCCACATTCCGTTCCATTCTAATCAACATTCCATTCTACATTCCATTCCATTCCATTCCATATTCCATTCCATTCCTTTCCATTCCATTCCATACCGTTCCACATTGCAATCCATTCCATTCCGCATTCCACTCAATTCCATTCCATATTCCACTCCATTCCATTGCCTTCCACCTTCCATTCCACATTCCATTTCATTCCATTACACATTCCACTCCATTCCATTCCATACTCCAATCCATTCCATTCCATTCCACATTCCTTTCCACATTCCATTCCATTCCATTATACATTTAATTCCATTCCTTTCCACATTCCATTACACGTTTCATTCGACTTCGAATTCCATGTTCCATTCCACATCCCATTCCCCATTCAATTCCTTTCCATTTCATATTCCATTCCATTCCCTTCCATATTCTATTCCATTCCATTCCACACTGCATTCCACGGTCCATTCCGTTCCGTTCAATGTTCCATTCCATTCCATTCATCGTTCCATTCCACGTTCCAATACACATTCCATTCCACATTTCTTTCCAAGTTCCATTCCATTGCATTCCACATTCCATTCCACGTTCCATTCCACGTTGCTTTCCTTGTTCCATTCCATGTACCATTTGACGTTTCATTCCTTTCCATTCCACATTCCATTCCATTCCATTCCACGTAACATTCCATTCCATTCCACATTCCATTTCACGTTCCATTCCATTTCATTCCACGTTCAACTCCAACTTCCATTCCACATTCCATTCCACATTGCATTCCAAGTTTCATTCCACTCCTTTCCACATACCATTCCATTCCATTCTACGTTCCATTCCACTTTCCATTCCACGTTCCATTCCACATTCCATTCCAAGTTCCATTCTATTCTTTGCAAGTTCCATTACTTTTTCCACTCCATTCCATTGCACGTTCCATTCCACATTCCATCGCCCATTCCATTCCATATTACATTCCTCGTTTCATTCCATTTTCATTTCCATATTCCATTCCACATTCCATTCCATTCCATTCCACGTTCCATTCCAAATTCTATTCCATTCCATTACACTTTCCTTTCCAGATTCTGTTCCTCATTCCATTCCATTACATTCCACATTCCATTCCACATTCCATTCCATTTCATTCCACTTTCCATTCTACATTCCATTAAATTCAATTTAACGTTGCATTCCATTATCCATTCCACATTCCATTCCACATTCCATTTCACGTTCCATTCCACTTTCTATTCCACATTCAGTTCCACGATACATTGCACTTTCCATTTCATATTACATTCCATTCCATTCCGTTCCATTCCACATTACCTTCCACATTCCCTTCCACATTACATTCTACGTTCCACTCCACATTGCTTTCCACGTTCCATTCCACGTTCCATTCTGTGTTCCTTTTCATCCCATTCCACGTTCAATTCTACGTTCCATTCCATTCCATTCAAATTTCCATTCCACTTTCCATTGCACATCCCATTCCACGTTCCATTCCGTGTTCCATTCCACATTCCATTCCTCAATCCATTCCATTCCGTTCCACTTTCCACTCCACCTTCCAATCCATTCAACTTTCCATTCCACGTTCTGTTCCACATTCCATTCCATTCCGTTCCACATTCCATTCCTCATTCCATTCCATTCCACATTCCATTCCACATTCCATTGCACTCCAATTCATATTCCATTCCACATTCCATTCTCCTTCCATTGCATTTCATTCCACATTCCATTGCGCATTCTATTTCATTCCAATTCACATTCTATTCCATATTCCATTCCATTCCATTCCACATTAGATGCCACATTCCATTCTACATTCCATTCAGCATTCCATTAATCATTCCATTCCACATTCCATTCTCAATCCATTGCATTTCATTCCACTTTCCATTCCACATTCCATTGCGTTCCAATTCGCACGACATTTCACATTGTATTCCAAGTTCCATTCCATTATATTCCACATTCTATACAAAATTCCATTCCGCAGTCCATTCCTATGCATTCCACATTCCATTCCATTAGAATCAACATTCCATTCCACCTTTCATGCCATTCCGTTACACATTCCATGGCACATTCCATTCCATATTCCATTCCACATTCCATTCCATTCAATTCCACATTCCATTCAATTTCATTCCATTCCACGTTGCATTCCACTTTCCATTAAATTCTATTCCACCTTCCATTCCACATTCCAGTCCATTCCAATTCAGAATCCATTTCATTCCAATACGCATTTCATTCCACATTTCATTCCATTCCATCCCACATTACATTTCACATTCCATTCCACATTCCCTACCACATTCCATTCAATTCCACTCCAAATTCCATTCCATTCCATTCCACATTCCATTCCAAGTTCCATTCCACATTCCATTCCATTCCATTCCATATTCCATTAAACCTTCCATTCCACATTCCATTCCATTCCATTCCACTTTCCATTCCACAATTCATTCCACGTTCTATTCCATTCCATTCCATATTCCTTACCAATGCATTCCATTGCTTTCTGCATTTCATTCCATTCCATTCTACATTCTACTCTACTATCAATTTCATTCCATTCCACATTCCATTTCATTCCATACCGCATTCCATTCCATTTAATTCCACTTTCCATACCTTTCCATTACACATTCCATTTCACATTCAATTCCCACTTTTTATTCCACTTTCCATTTCACATTCCATTCCAAGTTCCATTCAATTCCATAACACGTTCCACTCCACAATCTATTCCACATTCCAATCCACGTTGCATTCCGTTGAATTTCACATGCCACTCCACATTCCATTCCACATTCTATTTCCTATTCTATTCCACATTCCAGTCCACATTCCATTCCATTCCATTCCACATTCCTTTCCACATTCCATTCCTTTCCATTGAACATTCCATTGCACATTCCATTCCACTTTCTGTTCCACATTCCATTGCACATTCGAATCCACGTTCCATTCCATTCCATTCCACTTTCCATTCCACAATGCATTCCCCATTCCGTTCCACGTTCCATTCCATTCCATTCCATGTTCTATTGCGCGTTCCATTCCATTCCATTCCACGTTCCGTTCTACAATCTATTCCATTCTTCATTCCACATTCCATTCCACATTCCATTCAACGTTTAATTCCTCGTTTCATTCCAAGTTCCATTCCACGTTCCATTCCATTCCATTCCGCATTCCATTCCACATTCCATTCCATTGCATTTCATTTTCCTTTCCACATTCATTTCCACATTCCATTCCATTCCTTTCCACATTCCATAGCATTCAATTCCACATTCCTTTCCGTTGTATTCCACATTCCATTCCACATTCCTATCCACATTACATTCCACATTCCATTCCATTCCAGTGCGTTCCACATTCCATTCCATTCCATTCCACGTTCCATTCCACATTCCATTCCACGTTCCATTCCACTTTCCTATCCATTTCATTCTTCGTTCCGTTCCACAGTCCATTCCACATTGCATTCCACATTCCACTCCATATTCCATTACACGTTCCTTTCTGTTCCATTTCACTTTCCACCCCACTTTCCATTCCATTCCATTCCACGTTCCATTACACATTCAATTCCACGTTCCATTCCACGTTGCATTCCACGTTCTCTTCCATTCCATTCCACGTTCCATTATACAAACTACTCCATTCCATTCCACGATCAATTCCACATTACATTCCACGTTCCATTCCACACTCCATTCCATTACATTCTACTTTCCATACCACATTCCATTCCATTCCATTCCACTATCCATTCCACATTCCATTGCACGTTCCTTTCCACATTCCATTCCACTCAATTCCACGGTCCATTCCACATCCCATTCCACGTTCCATTTTGCAATCCATTCCGTCCCATTGCACGTTCCATTCCACATTGCATTCCACATTCCATTCCACGTTCCATTCCGTTCAATTGCACATGCCACTCCACTTTGCATTCCACATTCCATTCCTCCTTCTAGTCCACATTCCAATCCACATTCCATTCTATTCCATTCCACATTCTATTCCACATTCCATTCCACAATCCATTCCATTCCATTCCATATTCGTTTGCACATTCCATTCCATTAAATTCCACATTCCATTCCACATTCCTTTCCATTCCATTCCACATTCCATTCCAATCCATTCCACTTTCCTTTCCACATTCCATTCGACCTTAAATTCCATTCCATTTCACATGCTTTTACACATTCCATTTCACATTCCATTCCATTGCATTCCACCTTCCATTTCATTCTGCAGTCCTTTCAACATTCCTTTGCATTCCAATCCACATTCCAATCCACATTCCATTCCACATTCCATTCCACTCCATTGCACATTCCATTCCACATTCCTTTCCACATTCCATTCCATTCCATTCCACATTCCATTCCACATTCCATAGCATTCAATTCCACATTCCATTCCACATTCCATATCACATTCCGTTCCACTCCATTATACATTCCATTCCATTCCATTCCACGTTTCATTCCACATTCCATTCCATTCCATTCCATCTTCCATTCCACATTACCTTCCATTCCATTACACGTTCCATTACTGTACATTCCAGCTAGCATTCCACATTCCTTTGCACATTTCATTCCAACTTCCATTCCAAATTCCATTCCACATTGCATTCCATTCCATTCTACATTCCATTCCATTCCATTCCAGTTTCCATTCAACATGACATTCCATTCCATTCCGCATTCTATTACACATTCCTTTCCGCATTCCATTCCATTGCATTCCACATTCCATTCTATTCCCTTCCACATTCCTTTCGACATTCCTTTGCATTCCAATCCACATTCCATTCCATTCCATTCCACATTCCATTCCGCATTCCATTCCACATTCCATTTTACATTCCATTCCAAATTCCATTCCATTACATTACACATTCCTTTCCACATTCCATTGCATTCAATTCCATATTCCATTGCACGTTCTGCACTACTCCATTCCACCTTCCATTCCATTGCCTTCCACGTACCATTCCACATTCCTTTCCACTCCATTCCACGTTCCATTCCACGTACCATTTGACACTCCATTCCACGTTGCATTCCACGTTCCATTTCTTTGCATTCCACTTTCCAATTCACTTTCCATGCCATTCCATTCCATATTCCATTCCACTTTCCATTGTACATTCCATTCCAAGTTCCAATCCAGAGTCCATTCCAAGATCCATTCCACGTTCCATTCTACATTCCATTCCTTTGTAGTTCCATTCCACATTCCATTCCTTTCCATTCCAGGTTCCATTCCGCATTCCATTCCAGTACATTCCACATTCCATTCCACATTCCTTTCCTCTTTCCATTCCATTTCATTCCACGTTCCATTCCACATTCCATTAGACATTACATTCCACAATCCATTTCATGTTCCAATCCATTCATTTCCACGTTCCATTCCACGGTCCATTCCACGTTCCTTTCCACGTGCCACTCCACGCTGCTTTGCAAGTTCCATTCCACATTCCATTCCACATTCCATTCCACCTTCCATTCCATTCCATTCCACGATCCACTCCACGTTCCATTCCACATTCCATTCCATTCCATTCCACTTTCAATTCCACATTCCATTAAATTCCATTACACTTTCCATTACACTCCATTCCAAGTTCCATTCCACATTCCATTGCACATTCCATTCCACATTCCATTCCAAATTGCATTCCACATTCCATTCCATTCCATTCCACATTCCATTCCATTTCATTCAGCATTCCATTCCGCATTCCATTCAATCCGATTCCATTCCACATTCCTTTTCACATTCCATTCCTTTCCATTCCATTCCACATTCCATTCCATTTCATTACATTCCACATTCCATTCCTTTCCTTTCCACATTACATTCCACTTTCCATTCCACATTCCGTTCCACATTCCATTCCACGTTCCATTCTAAGTTCCATTCGAAGTTCCATTCTACGTTCCTTTCCATTCCATTCTACATTCCATTCCATTCCATTCCACGTTCCATTCCACTTTACATTAGAAGTTCCATTCCATTCCATTCCACGTTCCATTCTACGTTCCATTAGAGGATGCATTCCACGTTCCATTCCATGTTCCATTCCATTCCACGTTACATTAAATATTCCATTAAATTCCATTCCACATTCCATTCAATGTTCCATTCCAGGTACCATTCCATTTTCCATACCATTCCATTCATTTCCACATTCCATTCCACATTCCATTCCCTTCCATTCCACTTTACATTCCGTTTCATTCCTTTCCAGTCCATTCCATTCCTATCCACATTCCATTCCACGTTCCCTTTCCATTCAGTCCACATTCCATTCCATTCCATTCCACATTCCATTACACGTTCCATTCCACGTTCCATTCCATTCCATTGCATTCCATTGCAGGTTCCGTTCCATTCCATTCCACATTCTATTCCACATCCCATTCCATTCCATGACACATTTCAATCCACATTCCATTCCTTTCCATTCCATGTTCCATTCCATTCAATTCCACGTGCAATTCCACATTCTATTACACATTCCAGTCCACATTCCATTCCACATTCCATTGCATTCCCTTCTACGTTCCATTCCACTTTCTACTCCATTCCATTCGACGTTCCATTCCACATTCCATTCAATTCCATTTCACCTTCCTTTCTACATTGCATTCCACTTTCCATTCCACATTCCATTCCTCATTCCAGACCACATTCCATTCCAATGCATTCCACATTCCATTGCATTCCATTCCAATTTCCATTCCACTTTCCATTCCCTTCCATTCCACTTTCCATTCCATACCATCCTACGTCCCATTCCACTTTCTGCTCCATTCAGTTCGACGTTACATTCCACATTCCATTCCATTCAATTTCACAGTCCATTCCACATTGCATTCCACATTCCATTATACATTCCATTCTACATTCCGTTACACATTGCATGCCATTCCATTCCACTCTGCATTTGCCGTTCCTTTCCATATTCCTTTCCACGATCCATTCCACGTTCCATTCCATTGCATTCCACGTTCCATACAACTTTCCATTCCATTCCATTCCACGTTCCATTACACATTCCTTTCCACTTTCCATTCCAAGTTCCTTTCCACGTTCCATTCCAAGTTCCATTCTATGTTAGATTCCACCTTCCATTCCATTCCATTCCATGCCATTCCACGTGCCATTCCACATTGCATTCCTCATTCCATTCCATCTTCCATTCCATTCCATTCCTTTCCATTCCACGTTTCATTCCATTCCATTCCACTTCCCATTCCATTCAGTTATGCATTCCATTCCATTGCATTCCATTCCACATTCCATTCCATACCATTCTGCATTCCATTCCATCCCATTCCATTCCATATTCCATTCCATTAAATTCCACGTTCCATTCCATTCCATTTCACATTCCATTCCATTCCATTCCATTGCATTCCACATTCCATACCATTCCATTTCATTCCAAATATCATTCTTTCCATTGGACCTTCCACTATATTCCATTCCTTTCCACATTCCATTCCATTCCATTGCATTGCACATTCCATTCCATTCCATTCCATTCCATTCCATTCCATTCCACATTCCATTCCATTCCATTCCACATTCCCTTCCACTGCATTCCATGTTCAATTCCACTTTTTGTTCAGCTTTCCATTCCATTCCATCTATTCCCCTTATCATTCCATTCCATTTCACATTCCATTCCATTAAACATTCAATTCCATTAAAAACCTCATTCTATTCCATTCCACACTCCAATCCATTACTTTCCAGTCCACTTTCCATTCCATTCCACATTCCATTCCATATTTCATTCAATTCTATTCCGTGTTACATTCCGTTCCATTCAATTCCACATTCCATTCCATTCCACATTCCACTCCACATTCCATTCCATTCCGTTTGACATTCCATTCCACATTCGATTCCATTCCATTCCACGTTCCATTTCACATTCAATTCTATTCCAATCCACATTAAATTCCAATCAATTCCATTCCATTCCACATTTCATTCCATTCCATTCCATATTTCATTCTAATTTCCATTACATTCCATTCCACATTCATTCTATTCTGTTCCACATTCCATTCCATTCCATTCCACATTCCATTCCGTTCCATTCCATTCCATTCCACATCCCATTTCATTCCATTCCACATTCCATTCCATTCCATTCCATTCCATTGCTTTCCACACTCCATTCGACATTCCATTCCAATCCACTCTACATTCCATTAAGCAATCCATTCCACAATCCATTTCACATTCCATTCCACATTACAATGCAGTCCATTGCACTTTCCATTCCACATTTCATTCCGTCCCATTCCATTCCACATTTTCTTCCATTCCATTCAACATTCCCTTCCATTCCAATCCACAGTCCATTCCATTCCATGCCACATTTCATTCAAGGTTCCATTACAGGTTCCATTCCATTTTCAATTACACATTCCATTCCATTCCATTCCACATTCCATTGTACATTCCACTCCACATTCCATTCCACATTCCTTTCCACATTCCATTCCATTCCATTCCACATTCCATTCCATTCTATTCCACATTCCATTCCACTTTCCATTCAATTACATTCTATATTTCATTCCATTCCATTCCACATTGCATTCAATTCCATTCCACTTTCCATTCCATTCCACATTCCAATCAATTCCATTCCATTGCATTCCACATTCCCTTACATTCCATTACATTCCATTGCACTCCACAATCCATTCCATTGTATTCCACATTCCATTCCACGTTCTGTTCAACATTCCAATCCACATCCCTTTCCACATTCCATTCCTTTCCATTCCATTCAATTCCGCATTCGTCTCCACATTCCATTCCATTCCTTTACACTTTAAATTCAACATTTAATTCCACATTCCATTCCGCATTCCATTACATTCCATTCCACATTCCATTCCATTCCACGCCAAATTCCATTCCATTCCACTCCACATTCCATTCCATTTCATTCCATTCCACATTCAATTCCCTTAAATTCCACAATCCATTTAATATTCCAGTAAAATGGAATGGAATGGAATGTGGAATGTAATGGAATGGAATATGGAGTGGAATGGAATGGAATGGAATGTGGAATGAAACGCAGTGTAATATGGAATTCAATGTGGAATGGAAAGTGGAATGGAAAGGAATGCAATGTGGATTGGAACATGGAATGAAATCGAATGGAAAGTTGAATGGAAAGTGGAATGAAAGGCGGAATTGAATGTGGAACGGAATGGAATGCTATGTGGAATGGAATGTGGAATGGCGTGTGGAATGGAATGGAATGGAGTATGGAATGGAACTCGGAAAGGAATGCAATGGAATGTGGAATGGAACGTGGAATAGAATGGAAGGGAACGAGGAATGGAACGTGGAATGGACCGTGGAATAGAATGGAATGGAAAGTGGAATGGAATCTGAAATGGAGCTTGGAATGGAATGGAATGTAATGGGAATGGAAAGTTAAATGGAATGGAATTGAACGTGGAATGGAACATGGAATGGAACGTGGGATGGAATGTGGAATGGAATGTGGAATGGAACGGAATGGAAAGTGGAATGGAAAGTCGAATTCAGTGTGGAAAGGATCGTGGAATGCAATGGAATGGAATGTGAAATGGAACGTGGAAAGGAATGGAATGTAATGTGGAATGGAACGAGGAATGGAAAAGAATGGAATGGAATGGAATGTGAAATGGAACGTGGAAAGGAATGGAATGTAATGTGGAATGGAACAAGGAATGGAAAAGAATGAAATGGAATGGAAATGAATGTGGAATAGAATGTGGAAAGGAATGTGGAATGGAATGTGGAATGGAATGGAAGGAAATGTGGAATGAAATGTGTATTGGAATGGAATGGAATTTGGAATGGAATGGAATGAATTGTGGAATGGAATTTAACGGAAATTGGAATGGAAAGTGGAATGGAATGGAATGGAATGGAATGTGGAATGGAATGGAATTGAATGTGGAATGGAATGTGGAAAGCAATGGAATAAAATGTGGAATGGAATGTGGATTGGAATGTAATGGAACGGGGAATGGAATGGAATGCACTGCGTAATGGAATGTGGAATGGAATGTGGAATGGAATGTGGAATGGAAAAGCATGGAATGGAATGGAAAGTGGAATGGCATGTGAATTGGAATGCAATGGAATGTGGAATGGAATCTGGGATGAAATACAATGGAATGTGGAATGGAATGTGGAATGGAATGTGGAATGGAATGTAAAATGGAATGGAATGCAATGAGGAATAGAATGTAATGGAATTTGGAATAGAATGGAATGGAATAGAATTTGGAATAGAATGTGGAAGGGAATGAGGAATGGTATGGACTTGAATGTGGAAAGGAAAGGAATGGAATGTGGAATGAATTGTGGAATGGAATGGAATAAAATTTGGAATAGAATGAGGAATGGAATGTGGAATGGAATGAGAAATGGAATGGAAGAGAATGTGGAATGGAATTTGGAATGGAATGTGGAATGGCATGGAACGGAATGTGGAATGGTATTTGGAAGGGAACGCGAAACGAAATGGAATGAAACATGGAATGGAACGTGGAATAGTATTTGGAATGGAATGTGGAATGTAGTATGAAATGGATCGTGAAATTTAATGGAATGGATTGTTGAATGCAACGTGAAATGGAATGGAGTGGAACGTGGAATGGAATGTGGAATGGAATGTGGAATGGAACGTGGAGTGGAACGTGGAATGTAATGGAATCGAACGTGGAATGGAGTGTACAATTGAATGGATTGGAATATGCATTGCAATTTGTGGAAAGGAAAGTGAAATGCAACGTGGAATGGAGTGGAATGGAATGTGGAATGGAAAGAGGAATGAAATGGAATGGAATGTGGAATGGAATGTGAAATGGAAAGTGGAATGGAATGTAATGGAATTTGGAATGGAAAGTGGAATGGAATGTGGAGTGGAACAGAATGTAATTTGGAATAGAATGTGGAATGGAATGTGGAAAGGAAATTGGAAAGGAATGGAATGGAATGTGGAATGGAACGTGGAAAGGAAATTGAAAAGGAATGGAATGGAATGTGGAATGGAAGATCGAATTGAATGCAATTGAACGTGGAATGGAAAGTGGAATGGAACATGGAATGAAATGAGGAATGGAAAGTGGAAAGGAACGTGGAGTGGAATGTGGAATGGAATGTGGAATAGAATGGAATGGAAACCGGAATGGAATGGAACGGAATGTGGAATGGAATGGAAAGAAATGTGGAATGCAAGGTGGAAAGGAATGGAATGTGTTGTGGAATTGAATGGAATGGAATGGTATGGAATGTGCAATGGAATGCGAAGAAATTTGGAAAGGAATGTGGAATGGAATGTGGAATGAAAAGTGGAATGTAATGGAATAGAATGTGGAATGGAACAGGGAATGGAACGTGGAATGGAACAGGGAATGGAACGTGGAATGGAAAGTGGAATGAAATGTGGAATGGAACGTGGAATGGAATGGGCAAAGGAATGTGGAATGAAACGTGGAATGGAATGGAATGGAAAGAGGAATGGAACGTGGAATGGAATGGAAAGGAATATGGAAAGGATTGTGTAATGGAACGTGGAATGGGAAGTGGAATGTAATGGATTGGAATGTGGAATGGAATCTTCAATGGAATGGAATGGAATGTGGAATGGAATGTGGAAAGGAATGTGGAATGGAATGGGTTGGAATGTGGAATGGAATGGAATGGGATGTGGAATGGAATGTGGTCTGGAATGGAGTGCAATGTAGAATGGAATGTGGAAAGGAATGCATTCCACATTCCATTCCACATTCCATTCAATTCCATTCTTGGAATGTGGAAGGCAATGTGGAATGGAATGTAATGGAATGTGGAATGGATCGGAATGGAATGTGGAATGGAATGTGGAATGGAATTGAATGCAATGTGGAACGGAACGTGGAATGGAATGGAATGGAACGTGGACCGGATCTTGGAATGGAACTTGGAGTGTAACGTGTAATGGAAAGTGCAATGGAGCGTGGAAAGGAATGTGCATTGGAATGTTGAATGGAACGTGGAATGGAATGGAAAGGAATGTGGAATGGAACGTGGAATGGAACAAAATGGAACATGGAATGGAACGCGGAATGGAATGTGGAATGCAACACGGAATGTTATGTGGAATATAATGTGGATTGGAAGTGAATGGAATGAGGAAATGAATGGAATGGAATATGGAATGAAATGGAACGGTATGTGGAATAGTATGTGGAATGGAATGGAATAGAATCCGGAATGAAATGAAATGGAGTGGTATGCAATGTGGAATGGAAAGGAGGGGAAAGTGGAATGGAAAGTGGAATGGAACACGGAATGGAATGTGGAATGGAATGGGATGGATTGTGGAATGGAATGGAATAGAATGTGCAATTGAATGGAATGGTATGGAATGTTGAGTGGAAAGGAATGGAATGTGGAGTGGAGTGGAATAGAATGTAGAATTGAATGGAATGATATGGAATGTGGAATGGAATGAATTGTAATGGAATGTGTAATGCAATGGAATGGAATGTGGAATAGAATGTAATAGAATGGAAAAGAATGTGGAATTGAAAGGAATGGGAAGTGGAATGGAATGGAATGGAGTGGGAAATGGAATGGAATGGAATGGAATGGGGAATAGAATGGGGAATGGAAAGAATGGAAGGAGGAATGTAATGTGAAATGGAATTTTGAATGGAACATGGAATGGAAAGAAATGGAATGTGCAATGGAATGGAATGGAAAGAGGAATGGAATGTCATGGAACGTGGAATGGAACGAGGAAAGGAATGGAATGGAATGTGGAGTGACATGTGGAATGGATAGTACAATGGAAAGTGGAATTGAATCTGGAATGGAATGTGGAATGGAATGTGGAATGCAATGGAATGGAATGTAGAATGGAATGTGGAATGGAATGGTGTGGAATGGAATGTACAATGGAATGTGGAATTGAATGGAATGGAATGTGTAATGGAATGTTATGGAATGTGGAATGGAATATGGAATCGAACTTTGAATGGATTGTGGAATGGAATGTCCAATGGAATGTGGAATGGAATGTAATACAATGTGGAATGGAATGGAATGGAATGTGGAATAGAATGGAATGGAATGGAATGTGAAATAGAATGTGGAAAGAAATGTGGAATGAAATGGAATGGAATGTGGAACGGATTGGAATGGAATGTGGAAAGGAATGGAATGTAATGGAATGTATAATTGAATGTGGAATGAAATGTGAAATGGAATGTGGAATGGAAGGTGGAACGGAATGAAATGGAAGGTGGAATGGAATGGAATGGAAGATGTAATGGAGTGGAATGGAATGTGGAATGGAACGTGGAATGGAATGGAATGGAATGTGGAATGAAATGTGCAATGGAGTGGAATGGAATATGGAATGGAATGTGGAACGGCAGGGAATGGAAAGTGGAATGGAATGTGGAAAGGAATGTGGAATGGAAAGGAATGGAATGTGGAAAACAATGGAGTGGAATATGTAATGGAACATGGAATGTAATGGAATGGATAGTGAAATTCAACCAGGAATTGAACGTCTAATGGAATGTGGCAAGGAAGGAGAATGCAATGGAAAGGAAAGTGGAATGGAATGTGGAATGGAATATGCAATGGAAAGTGGAATGCAATGTGGAATGGAGGGGAATCAAATGTGGAATGGAATGTGAAATGGAATGGAATGAAATGTGGAATGCAATGTGGAATGGAATGGAATGTGGAATGCAATGTGGAATTGAATGGAACGGAATGTGTAAGGGAATGTGGAATGGAATGGAATGGAATGTGGAATGGAATGTGGAATGGAATGGAATGGATTGTGGAAAGGAATGGAATGGAAGGCGGAATGGAATGTGGCATGGACTGGAATGGAATGTCGAATGTAATGTGGAATGGAATGGAATGGATTGTGGAAAGGAATGAAATGGAATGCGGAATGGAATGTGGAATGGAATGGAATAGATTGTGGAATGGAATGGAATGGAACAGTATGGAATGTGAAATCGGATGGAATACAATGTGGAAAGAGTGTGGAATGGAATGGAATTGAACGTGGAATGGAACGTGGAATGGAACGTGGGATGTAATGGAATGGAATGTGGAATGGAAGGGATTCGAATATGGAATGGAATGTGGAATGGAATGGAATCGAATAGAATTTGGAATGGAATTGAATGGAATGTGGAATGGAATGGAATGGAATGTGGAATGGAATGGAATGGAATGTGGAATGGAATGGAATGGAATGTGGAATGGAATGGAATTGAATGGAATTTGGAATTGAATGGAATGTGGAATGGAACGTGGAATGGAATGGAATGGAATGTGGAATGGAACTTGGAATGGAACGTGCAATGGAACGTGGAATGCAATGTGGAATGCAGTGTGCAATAGAATGTGGAATGGAATGAGAAATGGAATGGAATGGAATGTGGATTGGAATGGAATGGAATGTGGAATGGAATTTGGAATGGAAAGTAATTTAATGTATAATAGAATGTGGAATGGAATGGAATGGAATGGAATGTTATGTAATGTGTAATGGAATGGAATGGAATGTGGAATGGAACGTGGAATTGAATGGAATGGAACGAGGAATGAATTGTTGAATGGATTATGGAATGGAATGGAATGGAATGTAGAATAGAATGGAATGGAAGGGAATGTGGAATAGAATGGAATGGAATGTGGAATGAAGTGTGGAATGCAATGCAATGGAATACGGAATGGAATATGGAATGGAATGGAATGGAATGTGGAATAGAATGCAACGGAATTTGGAATGGAATGGAATGGAACGAGGAATGGAATGTGGAATGCAATGGAATGGAAGGTGGAATGGAACATAGAATGGAATGTGGAACGGAATGGAATGGAAAATGGAATGGAATGAGAAATTGAATGGATTGGAATATAGGATATAGTATGGAACGGAATGGAGTGGATAGTGGAATGGAATGTGGAATGGAACGTGGAATGGAACATGGAAAGGAATGGAATGGAAAGTGCAATGGAATGTGGAAGCGAATGGAATTGAATCTGGAATGAAAGGGAATGGATGTGGAATGGAAGGTGGAATGGAATGGAATAGAATGTGGCATGAAATTCAATGGAATGTGGAATGGAAAGGAATGGAATGTGGAAAGGAAGGGAATGATATGAAATATGGAATGGAATGGAATGGAAAGTAGAATGGAATGGAATGGAATGGAATGTGGAATGGAATGAAATATGGAATCGAACGGAATGTGGAATGGAGTGGAAAGGAATGTGGAATGGAATGCGATGGAATGAGGAATTGATTGTGAAATGGAGTGGAATGAAATGTGGAATGGAATGTGGAATGGAATGGAATGGAATGCGGAATAGAATGTGGAATGGAATGGATAGGAATGTGGAAAGGAATAAGGAATGGAATGTGGAGTGGAATGGAATGTGGAATGGAATGTGGAATGGAACGTGGGATGTATAGTGGAATGGAATGGAATGGAACGCGGACTTTGAAGTGGAATGGAATGTGGAATGGAACGTGGAATGGAGTGTGGAATGGAATGGAATGAAACGTGGAATGCAATGTGGAATGAAACATGGAATGGGACGTGGAATGGAAAGTGGAACAGAATGGAATGGAATGTGGAATGGAAAGTGGAATGGACTGTCGATTGGAACGTGGAAAGGAACGTGGAATGTAATGTGCAATGGAAAGGAATGGAATGTGGAATGGCATGGAAAGGAATATGGAATGGAATGGAATTGAATGCGGAATGGAATGTGGAATGGAATTGAATGGAATGTGGAATAGAATCTGGAATGGAATGGAAAGGAGTATGCAATGGAATGGAATGGTATGGAATGTAGAATGGAATGGAATGGAATCTGGAACGGAATGTGGAATGGAATGGAATGTATCATTAAATGGAAGGAGGAATGGAATGTGGAAGGGAATGGAATGGAATCTGGAATGGAAGGGAATTTATGTGGAATAGAATGCGGAATGAAATGGAATGGAATGTGGAATGAAATTCAATGGAATTTGGAATGGAAAGAAAAGGAATATGGAATGGAAGGGAATAATGTGGAATGTGGAATGGAATGAAATGCAATGTGGAATGGAATGGAATGGAATGTGGAATGGAATGGAATGCAGAATGGCATGGAATGTAATGTGAAATGGAATGTGGAATGGAATATGGAATGGAATGGAATGGAATGTGGAAAGGAACGTGGAAAGAATTGAGTGGAACATGGAATGGAATGTGGAATGGAAAGAAATGGAGTGTGGAATTAAATGGAATGGAAAGTGAACTGGAATGTGGAATGGAATGTGAAATGGAATGTGAAATGGAATGTCGAATGGAATGTGGAAAGGAACGGAATGGAATGTGGAATGGAATGTGGAAAGTAACGTGCAAAGTAATGGAGTGGAATGTGGAATGAAAGGTGGAAAGGAATGGAATAGAACGTGGAATGGATCGTGGAAAGGAACGTGGAATGCAACGTGGAATAGAAGGTGGAATGGAATGGAATGGAAAGTGGAATTGAACGTGGAATGGAATGTGGAATGGAACGTGGAGTGCAATGTAGAATGGAATGTGGAATGGAAAGGAATGGAATGTGGAATGGAATGTGGAATGGAATGGAATGGAACATGGAATGGGACATGGAATGGAATGGAATGGAAGGTGGAATGGAAGGGAATGAAACGTGGAATGGAATATGGAATGGAATGGAATGGAACATGGAAAGCGACATGGAATGGAATGGAATGGAAGGTGGAATGGAAGGGTATGAAACGTGGAATGGAATATGGAATGGAACGTGGAGTACAATGTGGAATGGAATGTGGAATTGAAAGGAATGGAATGTGCATTGAAATGTGGAATGGAATGTGGAATGGAATATGGAATGGAACGTGGAATGGCACGTGTAATGGAATGTGGAGTGGAGTGTGGAATGGAATGTGGATTGGAACCCAATGGAAAGTGGAATGTAATCTGGAATGAAATGTGCAATGGAAAGTATAATGGAATGGAACGGAATGTGGAGTGGAACGTGGAATGGAATGTGGCAATGATAGGAATGTGAAAAGTAATGGAATGGAATTTGGAATGGAATGTGGAATGGAATTCTATGGAATGTGGAATGGAATGTGGGATGGAATGGAATGGAATATGGAATGGAATGTGTAATTTAATGTTATTGAATGTGGAATGGTATGTGGAAGGGAATGTGGAATGGAAGAGAATGGAATGTGGAATGGAATGTGGAATGGAAAATGGAATCGAATGTAGAGTGGAATGTGAAATGAAATGCAATGGAGTGTGGAATGGAATGAAGAATGGAATGTGGAATGGAATGGAATGCAATGTGAAATGGAACTTGGAAAGGAATGTGGTATGGAATGTAATGGAACGTGGAATATAATTCAATGGAATGTAATGGAACATTGAATGCAACGTGGAAAGGAATGTGGAATGGGATGGAATAGAATATGGAATGGAATGCGGAATGGAATGGAATGATACTTGGAATGGAATGGAATGGAATGTGGAATGGAATGTGGAATGGAATGTGGAATGGAAAGGAATAGAATGTGGACTGGAATGTGGAACGGAATTTGAAATGGATTGTGCAACGGAATGGAATTGAATGTGGAATGGAATGGAATGGAATGTGGTATGGAATGGAATGGAAAGTGGAATGGAATGTGGTAGGGAATGGAATGGAATATGAAATGGAATGTGGTATATAATGGAACAAAATGCGGAATGGAATGTGGAAGGAATGAAATGGAACGTGGAATGGAATGGAATGAAACGTGGAATGGAACGTTGAATGGAAAGTGGAATGGAATGTGGAAGGAATGAAATGGAACGTGGAATGGAATGGAATGAAACGTGGAATGGAACGTTGAATGGAAAGTGCAATGAAATGTGGAATGTAATGGAATGGAAAGTGGAATGGAATGTGGAATTAAATGGAATTTAATGTGGAAAGAAAGGAGGAATTGAATGTAATGGAATGTGGTTGGAAAGCTGAATGGAATGGGGAATGGATTTGTGCAATGAAATGTGGAATGGAATGTGTAACGGAACGGAAGGGAATGTGAAATGGAATGTGGAATGGAATGGAATGCAATGTGGAATGGAATGTGGAATGGAATGGAATGGAATGTGGAGTGGAATGCAAAGGAATGTGGAATTGAATGTGTAATGGAAAGGAATGAAATTTGGAATGGAATGTGAAATGGAATTTAATGGAATGTCAAATGGAATGTGGAATGGAATGTGGAATGTACAGGAATGTAATGTGGAATGTAATTTGGAATGGGAAGTGAAATGGAATGGAATGGAATGTGGAATGGAACGTGGAATGTAATGGAATGGAACGTGGATTGGAACATTGAATGGAACGTGGAAGGGAACGTGGAATGGAATGAAATGTGGAATGGAATTTAATGGAATGTGGAATGAAATGTGAAATGGATTGTAGAGTGGCATGTTAAATAGAATTGAAAGGAATGTGGAATGGAATGTGGAATGTAATGTGGAATGTAATTGAATGGAATGTGGAATGGAATGGAATGTGGAATCCAATGGAATGGAGTGGAATGTGGAATATAATGGAATGGAATAGGGAATGCAATGTAATTGAATGGAATGTGAAATTGAATGTAATGGAATGTGGAATGGAATGGAATGGAATGTGGAATCCAATGGAATGGAATGCGGAATAGAATGTGGAATGGAATTGAATGGAGTGTGGAATAGAATCTGGAATGGAATGGAAAGAATTACGCAATGGAATGGAATGGTATGGAATGTGGAATGGAATGGAATGGAATCTGGAATGGAATGTGGAATGAAATTGAATGGAACTATAAGTGGAAAGAGAAATGGAACGTGGAATGGAATGTGGAAGGGAATGGAACGGAATCTGGAATGGAAGGAAATGTATGTGGAATGGAATGTGGAATGAAATGGAATGGAATGTGGAATGAAATTCAATGGAATGTGGAATGGAATTCAACGTTCCATTCAACGGTACATTCCACGTTACATTCCATTCCATTCCATTCAATTCCATTCTGGATTCCTTTCCATTCCATTCCACATTATATTCTCATTCCATTCCATTCCATTCCACATTCCAAACATTCCACTTTCCATTACACATTCCATACCACATTACAATCTATGTTCCATACTACATTCCACTCCATTCCATTCCACATTCCATTCCACGTTACAATCCACGTTCCATTTCGCGTTCCATTCCACATTCCATTCCATTTCATTACACATTCCATTCTGTTCCATTCCACTTTCCATTGCACGTTCCATTCCACATTCCATTCCGTTCCATTCCATTACATTCCAAGTTTCATTCCACATTCAATTCCACATTCCATTCCATTGCATTCCACATTCCATTCTACATTCCATTGCACATTCCATTCCAAGTTCCATTCCACATTCCATTCCAAGTTTCATTACACTTTCCATTCCATGCCATTGCACGTTCTATTCCATTCCTTTTTATGTTCCATTTCATTCCATTTCACGTTCCATTCCAGATTCAATTTCACATTCCATTCCACCTTGCATTCCTTTCCATTCCATTCAACATTCCATTTCAATCCATTCCTCTTTCCATTCCATTCAATTCCACCTTCCATTCCGTTCCACATTCCATTGCATACAATTCTGCATTCAATTGCATTCCACTCCATTCCACATTCGATTCAATTCCATTCCAGAATCCATTCCATTCCATTCCGCATTCTATTCCACATTCCATTCCACTTTCCATTCAATTCCTTTCCACATTCCATTCCACATTCCATTGCCTTCCAATCCTCATTCCTTTCCTTTCCTTTCCACACTCTATTCCACGTTCCATTCAACGTTCCATTCCACGTTCCATTCCATTCCATTCCATTCCATTCAATTCCATTCTAGATGCCCTTCCATGTCATTCCACATTATATTCGCATTCCATTCCATTCCATTCCACATTCCATTCCATTCCATTCCACATTCCATTCCATTCCATTCCACATTCCATTCCATTCCACATTCCATTCCATTCCATTCCACATTTCTTTCTATTCCACTCCACATTCCATTCCTTTCCATTCCACATAGTTTTCCACTTTCCATTACACATTCCATACCACATTACAATCTACGTTCCATACTACGTTCCACTCCATTCTATTCCAGGTTCCATTCCGAGTTCCATTCCATGTTCCATTCCACGTTCCATTCCTTTCCATTCCATTCTATTCAACGTTGCATTCCACATTCCATTCCATTCAATTCCTTTCCATTCAATCCCACATTCCGTTCCACATTGAATTACCTTCCATTCCATATTTTTTACATTCCATTACACTTTCCATTCCACGTTCCAATCCACGTTCCGTTTCGCGTTCCATTCCACATTCCATTCCATTCCATTACACATTCCATTCCGTTCCATTCTACTTACCATTTGACGTTCCATTCCACATTCCATTCCACGTTCCATTCAGTTCCATTCCATTGCATTCCACGTTGCATTCCACATTCCTTTCCAATTTCATTCCGTTGCATTCAATATTCCATTCCACATTCCTTTCTACGTTCCATTCCACGTTCCATTCCATTCCATTCCACATTCCATTGCACATATCATTCCACATTCCATTCCACATTCCATTCCATTCCAATCCATATTCCATTCCATTCCATTCCACATTCCATTGCATTCCATTCCACATTCCATTCCACATTCCATTCCATTCCATTCCACGTTCCATTACACATTCCATTCCATTCCATTCCACATTCCATTCCACATTCCATTCCACATACCATTCCATTCCTTTCCACGCTCCAATCCACCTCTAATTCCTCGTTCCATTCCATGTTCCATTCCATGATCCATTCCATTCCATTCCCCGCTCCATTCCACGTTCCAGTCCACATTTCATTCCACATTACATTAAACATTCCATTACACATTACATTCCATTGCAGCCCTCTTTACATTCCACATTCCATTCCATTAGACTTAAACATTCCATTCCATTCGATTCCACATTCCATTCCACCTTCCATTCCATTCAACATTCCATTCAACTTTCTATTCCACGTTCCATTTCACACTCCATTCCATGCGTTTCACATTCCATTCCACACTCTATTCCATATCATTCCACATTCCATTCTGTTCCATTCTAGTTTCCATTTCACATTCCATTCCACATTCCATTCCACATTCCATTCCGTTCCATTCCATTACATTCCACATTGCATTCCACATTCTTTCCACATTTCATTCCGTTCCATTCAATATTCCATTCTACATTCCTTTCCACATTCCATTCCACATTCCATTCCATTCCATTCCTTTGCATTACACTACACATTCCATTCCACATTCCATTCCACATTCCATTCCACATTCCATTCCATTCCATTCCACATTCCATTCTACATTCCATTGCACATTCCATTCCATGTTCCATTCCACATTATATTCCAAGTTCCATTCCACGATCCATTCCACCTTCCACTCCATTCCATTACGCTTCCCATTCCACATTCCATTTCATGTTCCGTTCCGCATACCATTCCATTGTAATCCACGTTCCATTCCACATTCCATTTTATACCACGTTCCATTTCACATTCCATTACACATTACATTCCACATTGCACTCCGTTCCATTCCACGTGCCTCTCCACATTCCATTCCACATTCCATTCCACATTCCATTCCAGTCCATTCCTCATTCCACTGAATTCCATTCCACATTCCATTCCGCATTCCATTCCTGTCCATTCAACATTCCATTACACATTCCATTCCACTCCATTCCACATTCCATTCCACATTCCGTTACTTTCCATTCCACTCCATTCCAAATTGCTTTCCGCATTCATTACCACATTCCATTCCATTCCATTCCACGTTCCATTCCACATTCCATTCCACATTCTATTCTACGTTCCTTTCCATTCCATTCCACTTTCAATTCCACTTACCATTGCATTCCTTTCCACGTTCCATTCCACATTCCAAAGCACATATCATTACACATTCCATTCCACATTCCATTCCGTTCCATTCCACATTCCTTTCCATTCCATTCCACATTCCATTGCTTCCATTCCACATTCCATTCCACATTCCATTCCATTCCATTCCACGTTCCATTCCACATTCCATTCCATTCAATTCCACATTCCATTCCAGATTCCATTCCACTCTCCATTCCATTCCATTCCACGCACCAATCCACCTCCAATTCCTCGTTCCATTCCATGTCCCATTCCACGATCCATTCCATTCCATTCCTCGATCCATTCCACGTTCCTGTCCACATTTCATTCCGCATTCCATTAAACATTCCATTACACATTGCATTCCATTGCAGCCCTCATTCCATTCCACATTCCATTCCATTCCATTTAAACATTCCATTCCATTCGATTCCACATTCCATTCCACCTTCCATTCCATTCAACATTACATTCAACTTTCTATTCCACATTCCATTTCACACTCCATTCCATGCATTTCACATTCCATTCCACACTCTATTCCATATCATTCCACATTCCATTCCACATTCCATTCCAATCCATTACATTCCATTCCACATTCCATTCCACATTCCATTCCGTTCCTTTCCACGTTCCACTCCACATTCCATTGCTCATTCATTCCACGTTCCATCCACGTTACATTCCAATCAATTCCACGTTCCTTCCACTTTCCATTCCATTCCACATTTCGTTGTACATTCCATTCCATGTTCCATTCCACATTCCATTCCAAGTTCCATTCCACGTTCAATTCCATTTTCCATTCCACTTTCCATTCCATTCAAGTTCCATTCCACATTGTATTCTATTCCATTCCACGTTGCATTCAACATTCCTTTCCACGATCCATTCCACATTCCATTGCACATTGCATTCCACGTAACATTCCACATTCCATTCCATGTTCCATTCCACATTTCATTCCATGATCCATTCCATTCAAGTCCACTTTCCATTCCACAATCCATTCCACTCCATTCCACGTTCCATTCCACATCCCATTCCACATTCCATTCCACATTCCATACCATTCCATTCCATATTCCACAGCATTCCTTTCCACATTCCAATCCTCTTTCCATTCCATTGCATTCCACATTTCATTACACATTCCATTCCACATTCCCTTCCACATTCAATTGCGTTGTATTCCACATACCATTACATTCCATTCCACATTCCATTCCATTCCATTCCATATTCCATTTCATTCCATTCCACATTCCACTCCACGTTCCATTCCATTGCATTACACATTCCATTCCGTTCCATCCCATTCCATTCCACATGCCATTCAATTCCATTATATTGCTCATTCCATTTCATTCCTTTCCTTTCCATCTTCCATTCTATTCCTTTAAATTACACATTCCATTCCATTCCACTTTCCTTTCCATCTTCCATTCCATTCCATTAAATTACACATTCCATTACATTCCATTCCACCTTCAATTCCATTCCAGATTCCATTCCACATTCCATTCCACATTCCATTCCATTCCATTCTATTCCATTCCATTCCATTCCACATTGCATTCCATTCCATTCCACCTTCACTTTCATTCCATTGCACTCCATTCCACATTCCGTTTCGCATTCCATTCAACGTTCCCTTCAATATTCCATTCCATGTTGCATTCCTTTCCATTCCATTCCATTTCATTCCGTTCCACATTGCATTCCACATTCCACTGCATTCCGTTCCATTCCACATTCCATTCCATTCAATTCCACCTTTCTTTCTATTCCATTACACATTCCATTCCATTCCATTCTATGCCATTACACATTCCATTGCAGATTCCATTCCATTTTCCATTTAACATTTTATTCCACATTCCTTTCCATACCTTTGCATTCCATTCCATTAAATTCCACATTCCATTCCACATTCCACTCCATTTTTCATTCCACATTCCATTCCACATTCCATTCCAATCCATTCCACATTCCATTCCATTCCATTCCATTCCACATTCCATTCAACATTGCATTACATTCAATTTCACATTCCATTCCATTCAATTCCATTCCATTCTACATTCCATTCCATTCCTTCCCATTCCACATTCCATTCCACTTTCCATTCCACATTCCAACCCATTGCATTCCACATTCCATTCCATTCCATTCCACATTCAATTCCATTCCATTCGTTTCCACATTTCAGTCCATTCCCTTCCATTCCATTGCAAATTGCATTCCATTCCATTCCTCAACCGATTCCACATTCCATTCCACATTCCATTCCATTCCTTTTCACATTCCGTTTGGGATTCCATTCAATTCCACATTCCACTCCGAATTCCATACCATTCCACATTCAATTCCATATTCCATTCCACTCCATTCCGCATTCCATTCCATAGCATTCCACGTTCCATTCTATTCCATTCCAGGTTCCATTCCACGTTCCAGTCCTCGTTCCATTCCAGGTTCTATTTCACATGCCATTCCATTCCATTCCACGTTCCATTATACATTCACTTCCAATCCATTCCACATTGCTGTCCACAATCCATTCCACATTCCGGTCCACCTTCCATTCCATTCCACATGCCATTCCATTCCATTCCACATTCCATTGCATTCCATTTCACATTCCATTGCATTTGATTACATTGCACATTCTATTCAATTCCACATTCCATTCCTTTCCATTCCACATTCCATTCCATTCCACTCCAATCCATTTCATTCCACATTCCGTTCCATTCCATTTCCTTCCAATATCTATTCCATTTCACATTCCGCTCCATTCCATTCCACATTCCGTTCCATTCGATTAAATTCCATTACTCATTCCCTCCATTCCATTATACATTCCATTCCATTTCACACCATTCCACATTCTATTCCGTTCCACAACCCATTCCATTCCACATTCCATTACATTCCATTGCACATCCCTTTCCATTCCATTCCATTGCACATTCCATTCCATTCCATTCCACATTCCATTTCATTCAATTAAACATTCCACTCCACATTCCATTCCCTTCCATTCCACATTCCATTCCACGATCCAATCCACATTCCATTGCGCATTCAATTCCACGTTCCATTCCACTTTCTATTCCATGACACATTCAACGTTGTATTTCATGTTCCATTCCATTCCGTTCCACGTTCCATTCCTCAATCCATTCCACATTCCTTTCCATTCCATTCCACACTCCATTCCACGTTCCTTTAAAAGTCCCATTCCAAGTTCATTTCCACGTTCCATTCCTTTCCATTCCACGTTCCATTCCACATTCCATTCCATACCATTACACTTTCCATTCCACATTCCATTCCACATTCCATTCGACATTCCATTCCACATTCCAAGGCGTTGCATTCCACATTCCATTTCTCATTGCATTCCACATTCCATTCCATTCCACATTCCATTCCAGTCCACATTCCTTTCCAGTCCACATTCCATTCTACGTTCCTTTCCATTCCATTTAAACAATCCATTCCATTCCATTTAACATTCCATTCCACATTCCATTCCATTCCATTCCATATTCCATTCCATTCCATTGCATTCCACATTCCATTCCAGATTCTATTCCACATTTCATTACATTCCATTCTATTCCACGTTCCTTTCCATTCCATTCCATTTTCCATTCCACAATCCACTCCATGTTCCATTTCATTCCATTCCACATTCCATTCCACATTCCATTCCACCTTCTATTCCGTTCCATTCCACACTCCATTCCACGTTCCATTCCATTTCATTCAATATTCTGTTGCGTTCCATTCCACATTCCATTCCACTCAATTCCACATTCCATTCCATTCCATTTCATTCCACATTCTGTTTCATTCCAATCCACATTCAATTCCATTCCATTCCACATTCCATTCAATTCCTTTTCACATTCCATTCCATTCTATTCCACATTCCAACACATTCCATTTCACATTCCATTCCATTCCATTGCATTCCATTACAGTTTCCATACCTTTCCATTCCATTCCATATTCCATACATTCCATTACACATTCCATTACATTCCTTCCACATTCCATTCCATTCCATTCCACATATCATTCCATCTTCCATTTTTCATTCCATTCCACGTTCCATTTCACGTTCCATTGCAATCTATTCCAAATTCCATTCCACATTCCATTCCATTCCAAATTCCATACCAGTAAATTCCGTTGCATTCCATATTCCCTTCCATTCCATTAAACAATCCATTCCACATTCCGTTGCATTCCATTCCACATTCCACTCTGCATTCCATTCCATTCTATTACACATTGCATTACATTCCACTCCACATGCCATAACCTTCCATTCAACATTCCATTCCACATTATATTCCATGTTCCATTCCACATTCCATATCACATTCCATTCCACGTTCCATTCCATTCTATTCCACAATCCATTCCATTTTATTCCACATTCCATTCCATATCTTTCAGTTCCATTCCACATTCCATTCCATATCTTTCAGTTCCATTCCACATTCCATTCCATTCCATTCCACTCCTTGTTCCATTCAATTCCATTCTATATTCCATTCCATTCCACAATCCATTCCATTCCATTCCACCATCCATCCCATTCCATTCCACATTCCATTCCTTTCCATTCCACGTTCCATTCCACATTCCATTCCATTCCATACCTTTGATTTCCACATTCCATTCCATTGCTTTCCACATTCCATTCCACATTCCCATCCATTCCAATTCACTTTCCATTCCTTTCCATTCCTTTCCATTCCACATTTCATTCCATTCCATTCCATTCCTCATTCCATTGCATTCCTTTCCAATTTGAATTCCATTCATTTCCATTCGATTCCATTCCACATTCCATTCCATTCCTTTCCATTCTGCAATCCATTCCTTGCCATGACACATTCTGTTCCACTCTATTCCGCTTTCCATTCCATATTCCTTCCCAAATTCCATTGAATACCATACCACATTCCCTTCCATTCCTGTCGACATTCCATTCCATTACATTCCACATTCAATACCACATTCCATTCCATTCCATTCCACATTCCATTCCACATTCCATTCCATTCCACATTCCACTCCATTCAATTCCACATTCCAATCCATTCCATTCCACATTTCCTTCCACATCTCACTTCTTTCCATTCCATTCCATATTTAATTCCATTTCAAATTCCATTCCATTCCATTCCATTCCATTCCCCATTCCATTCCATTACATTACATTCCATGTTCCATTAAACGTTCCATTGCACGTTCCATTCTACTTTCCACTCCCTTTCATTCCACCTTCCATTCCACATTCCATTCCACATTCCATGCTACATTCCATTCCACATTCCAGTCCATTCTATTCCATTCCACATTCCACTCCATTCCATTCCTCATTCCATTCCATTCCATTCTACATTCCATTTCATTCCATTTCACATTGCATTCCACATTATATTCCATTCCATGCTACATTCAAATCCATTCCAATCCATTCCATTCCACATTCCATTGGATTCCATTCCATATTGCATTTCATTCCTTTCCACGTTCTATTCCATTCCATTCCACGTTCCATTCCACATTCCATTCCATTCCATTCCACATTCCATTCCACATTCCATTACGTTCCTTTCTACATTCCATTCCATTCCATTCCATTCCACATTGCACTACATTCCATTCCATATTCCATTCCACATCATATTGCAATCCACATTCCTTTTCCTTCCATTACACACTCCATTCCATTCCATTCCAAATTCCGTTCCACACTCCCATCAATTCCATTAGACAGTCCGTTCCATGCGATTCCATATTCCATGCCACATTCCATTCCATTCCATTACACATTCCATTACACATTCCATTCCATCCCATTCCAAATTGCATTCCATTTCATTCCACAGTCCATTTCACATTCCATTCCTTTCCATTCTACATTCCATTCCACATTGCATTCCATTCCATTCCACATTGCATTCCATTCCATTCCACATTCCATTCCATTCCATTTCACATTCCATTCCATTCCATTCCACATCTCATTCCTTTCCATAACACTTTCCATTCCATTGCATTCCACATTCCTTTCCATGTTGCATTCCTTTCCATTCCACTTTCCATTACACATTTCATCACACTTTCCTTTACTCATTCCAGTTCATGCCATTCCACATTCCATTCCATGCCATTCCACATTCTATTCCACTCCATTCCACATTCCATTCCACATCCCATTCCATTCCATTCCACCTTCCATTCCATACCACATTGCATTCCGCTCCATTCCTTATTCCATTACAAAACACGTTCCATTCCACTTTCCATTCCACATTCCATTTCACGTTCCATTCTACATTCCTTTCCATTCTATTTCTGATATAATTCCACATTCCATTGAATTCCATTCCACTCCATTCCACATTGCATTCCACATTTCATTCCACAATCCATTCCATATTCCAGTCCAGATTCCATTCCATTCGATACCACATTGCATTCCATTCCATTCCACATTAAATTCGAAATCCATCCTACATTCTATTCCATATACCACTCCATTCCATTCCATTCCATTCCACATTCCATTCCACATTCCATTAGATTCCATTCCATATTGCATTTCATTCCATTCCACGTTCTATTCCATTCCATTCCACGTTCCATTCCACATTCCATTCCATTCCATTCCGCATTCCATTACATTCCTTTATACATTCCATTCCATTCCATTCCTTTCCAAATTCCATTTCGTTCCATTCCACATTCCGTTCCATTACATTACATTCTGATTTCCATTCCACGTTCCATTGCACGTCCCATTTCACGTTCCATTCCCTTTCATTCCACGTTCCATTCGACATTCCATTCCACATTCCATTACTCATTCCATTACACATTCCATTCCATTCTATACCATTCCACATTCCACTCCATTCCATTCTGCATTCCATTCCACATTCCTTTCTAATCAATTATACCTTCTGCTTCATACCATTCCAGTCATTATTCCATTCCATTCCATTCCACATTGTATTCCACATTCCATTACATTCCATTCCACATTTCATTCTACGTTCCATTCCTCGTTCCATTCCAGTTTCCATTCCATTGCATTCCACATTCCATTCCACATTCCATTGCATTCCATTCCACATTCAATTCCGCATTCCATTTCACATTCCATTCTACAATCCATTCCACGTTCCTTTCCATTCCATTGCACTTTCCACTCCATTTCATTCCATTTCACCTTTCATTCCGTTCCATTTCTCATCACATTCCATTCCATTCCACATTCCTTTCCATTCCATTCCATTGAACTTTATATTCCTTTCATTGCATTCCACATTCCATTCCACATTCCATTCCATTCCATTGCATATTCCATTCCATTCCATTCCATTCCATTCCATTTCACATTGAATTCCACATTCCATTCCATTCCATTTCACATTCCATTCCACTCCATTCTTCATTCCCTTCGATTCCATTCCACATTCCATTCCGCGGTCCATTCCACGTTCCATTCAACGTTCCTTCCCTCTTTCCACTCCAGATTCCAATCTACGATCCATTCCACGTTCCATTCCAAGCCATTCCACATTCCATTCCATTCAATTCCATGTTCCATTCCTCATTGTATTCCATTCCATTCCATTCCACATTCCATTCCATTCCCATCCATTCCACATTCCATTCCATTCCATTCCAGATTCCCTTCCATTCCATTACACATTTAATTCCATTCATTTTCGCTTTCCATTCCATTCCATTCCACATTCCATTCCATTCCACATTGCATTCCGTTCCATTCCACATTCCATTCCATTCCATTCCATTCCATTCCACATTGCATGCCATTGCATTCCACTTCACATTCCATTCCTTTCGATTCCATTCCGCATTCCATCCCATTCCAAATTGCATTCCATTCCATTCCACATTCTATTCCCTTCCATTCCACATTCCATTCACTTCAATTGCACTCCACATTCCATTCCATTCCACATTCCATTCCATTCCATTCCATTCCATTCCATTCCTTCCATTCCTTTCCATTCCACGTTCCATTCCACGTTCCATTCCACATTCCATTCCATTCCATTCTACGTTCCATTCCACATTCCTTTCCATTCCTTTCCATATTCCATTCCACATTCCATTCCACGATCCATTCCATGTTCCATTCCACTTTCCATTCCACGTTCCTTTCCACTTTCCATGCAACGTTCCATTCCACTGTCCATTCCTCATTTCACTCAACATTCCATTCCATTCCATTCCACATTCCATTCCCTTTCATAACACATTCCATTCCATTCCACATTCCATTCCACATTCAATTCCACATTCCATTCCACTCCATTCTGCATTCCATTCCATTCCATTCCACATTCCATTCCCTTTCATAACACATTCCATTGCATTCCACATTAAATTCCACATTCAATTCCACATTCCATTCCATTCCGTTCCACATTCCATTTCATTCCAAACCACATTCCATTCCTCATTTCATTCCACTCCATTCTGCATTCCATTCCTTTCCATTCTACATTCAATTTCATTGCATTCCACATTCCGGTTCATTCCATTCCACATTCCATTGGATTCCATTAACTGTTCAATTCCACATTCCATTTCTCACTCCATTTCATTCCATTCCTTATTTCATCCCATTCCACTCAATTCCACATTCCATTCCACATTCCGATCCATTCCTCATTCCATTCCACATTCCATTCCACTTTCCATTCCACGTTGTGTTCCACATTCCATTCCACATTGCATTCCATTCCTACATAACACATTGCATTCCATTCCTTAATTCCAGATCCCATTCCATTCCATTCCCCATTCCATTCCATTCCATTCCATATTCCATTACATTCCTATCCATTCCACTTTCCATTCCAATCCATTCCACATTCCATTCCATTTCATTTCAAATTCCATTCCATTTCATTCCGTTCCACGATACATTCCACATTCCATTCCATTCCTTTCCATTCCGCATTCCATTGCACGATACTTTTCATGTTCCATTCCACGTTAAATTACACGTTCCAATCCACGTTCCATTCCACGTTCCATTCCATTCCATTCAACATTCCATTCCATTCCATTCCACATTACATTCTAAATTAAATTCTAATCCGTTACACATTCTATTCCATTCCACATTCCATTCCAGTCCACATTCCATTTCATTCCACTCCATATTCCATTCCACGTTACATTCCATTCCACTCCACATTCCATTCCATATTCCGTTCCAATCCATTCCACCTTAATTTCCATTCCATTCCACATTCCATTCCATTCCATTTAAAAATCCATCCCATGCCTTTCCATTCCACATCCCATTCCAAACTCCATTCCACATTCCATTCCATATTCCATTCCAATCCATTCAACCTTCATTTCCATTCCATTCCACATTCCATTCCAATCCATTTCAAATTCCATTCCATGCCATTCCATTCCACATTCCATTCCAAATTCCATTCCATTCCACATTCCTTTCCACATTGCATTCCATTCCATTCCACATTACATTCCACCTTCCATTCCACATTCCTTTCCATTCTATTCCGCATTCCATTGCATGTTCTGTTTCACGTTCCATTCCACGTTAAATTCCACATTCCATTCCATGTTCCATTCCATTCCATTCAACATTCCATTCGATTCGATTCCACATTCCATTCCACATTCAATGCCATTCCATTCCATCCCACATTTCCTTCCACTGAATTTCGCTTTCAATTACATCACATTCCACATTCCATTCCATTCCATTACACGTTCCGTTCCATTCCATTCCAAGTTCAACTCCCTTCCATTCCACGATCCATTCCATTCCATTTCATTGTCCATTCCACATTTTCATTCCATTCAACGTTTTCATTCCATTCCTCCATTAGACATTCTATTGCATACCTCCATTCCAGATTCCATTCCATTCCATTCCCCATTCCATTCCATTTCATTCCATATTCCATTAGATGCCACTCCATTCCAATTTCCATTCCAATCCATTCCACATTCCATTCCATTCCATATCAAATTCTAGTCCATTTCCTTCCATTCCATTCCATTCCTCATTCCATTCCAAGTTCCATTTCATTCCATTTCACTTTCCATTCCAATCAATTTCACGTTCCATTCCATTCCATTCCACGTTAGATTTCACCTTCCATTCCTTTCCATTCCATGTTCCATTACATTCCATTCTATTGCATTCCACATTCCATTCCACATTCCATTGCATTGCATTCCACATTCCATTCCATTCCGTTCTACTTTCCATTTCACATTCCATTCCATTCCATTCCACATTCTATTCCATATTTCATGCCATTCCATTCCACATTCCATTCCACATTCCATGCCATTCCATTCAATTCCACATTCCATTCCATTGAATTCCAGTTTCAATTCACTTATACTCCAAATTCCATTCCACTCCATTCCACTTTCCGTTCCATTCCTTTGCAAGTTCCATTCCATTCCATTTCACGTTCCATTCCATTCCATTCCACGTTCCATTCCATTCCTTTCCACGTTGCATTTCACGTTCCATTCCACGTTCCATTCTGTTCCGTTCCACGTTGCATTCCATTCCACGTTCCATTTCATTCCAATCCTCATTTCATTCCATTCCATGCCATTCCATTCCACTTTTCATTCCATTCCATTCCATTCCACATTGTATTCCACATCCCATTCCACTCCATTACACATTGCATTCCATTCCATTCCACTCCACATTGCATTCCATTCCATTCCATTCCACATTCCATTCAATATTCTCTTCCATTCCATTCTGCATTCCATTCCATGCCATTCCACGTTCCATTCTACATACCATTCCACATTAAATTCCATTCCATTCCAGATTGCATTCCACATTCCAATCCATTCTTTGGCACATTGCATTCCACATTCCATTCCATTCCATTACACATCCCATTCCATTCCACTCCACATTCCATTCCTTTCCATTACACGTTGCATTCCATATTCCATTCCACGTTCCATTCGATGTTCAATTCCACGTTCCATTCGATGTTCAATTCCACGTTAAATTCCACGTTCCATTGCACGTTTTAATCCACGTTCCATTCCACTTTCCATTCCATTCCATTTCATTCCATTCAATTCCACATTCCTTTGCACATTCCCTTCCATATTGTATTCCATTTCATTTCACATTCCATTCAACATTCCATTTCACAGTCCATTCCACATTGCATTCCATTCCACTCCACATTCCATTCCACATTCCAATGCATTCCATTCCACATTCCTTTCCATTCCATTCCATACCAGTCCACATTCTATTCCATTCCATACCATTCCACCTTCCTTTCCATTCCTTTCCACATTCCATTCCATTCCATTCCACTTTCTATTCACGTTTCATTCCACGTTCCATTCTGCGTTCCATTCTAGGTTCCATTCCAAGTTCAATTCCACATTCCTCTCCCTTACATTCCACTTTCAGTTCCACGTTCCACTCCACATTCCATTCCATTCCATTCCACGTTCCATTCCACCTTCCATTCTACATTCCATTTCACTTCCCATTACATTAAATTCCACTTTCTGTTCCATGTTACATTACTTTACATTCCACGTTCCATTGTACGTTCCATTCCACGTTTCATTCCATTCCATTCCACCTTCCATTCTACATTCCATTCCACAATCCATTCCGTTCCACTCCACTTTCCTTTGCACATTCCATTCCATTCCATTCCTCATTCCATTGCACTTTCCAATCCATAACATTCCACATTCCATTCCACATTCTATTCCATTCCATTCTACATTCCATTTCACGTTCCATTCCATTCCATTCCACGTTCCCTTCCACATTCTATTCCAATCCATTCCACTTTGCGTTCCATATAGCATTCCATTCCACTCCACATCCCATTCAACTTTCCATTCCCCTTTCCACTCCATTCCTTTCCACATTCCTTTCCGCATTCCATTCCACGTTCCATTCCATTGCATTCCACGATCCATTCGACTTTCCATTCCATTCGATTCCACATTACATTCCACATTCAATTCCACATTACATTCCACGATTCATTTCACATTCCATTCCATGTTCCATTCCACTTTCTTTTGCAATTTCCATTTCAAGTTCCATTCCATTTCGTTGCACGTTGCATTGACATTGCATTCCATTGCATTCCACTTTCTATTCCATATTGTATTCCACATTGCATTCCACATTCCATTCCGTTCCATTCCAGATTCCATTCCACATTCCATTCCGCACTCCATCCCACATTCCACTACATTTCTTTCCACATTCCATTCCACATTCCATTACATTCCATTCCACATTACATTCCAGATTGCATTCCATTCCTGTCCGCATTCCATTCCACTTTCCATTCCCTTCCATTCCACATTCCTTTCCATTCCATTCCACATTCCATTCCACATTCCATTCCTCATTTCATTCCAATCCAGTACACATTCCATTCCACATTCCATTCCGTTCCGTTACACTTTCAATTCCATTCCATTCCACATTCCATTCCACTCTCCATTCCATTCCAATCCACATTGCATTCCATTCCATTCCACATTCCATTCCACGTTCCATTCTGCGTTCCATTCCACTATTCAAAGCACGTTCCATTCCTTTACCATCCACGTTCCATTCAATATTCTATTGTATTCCATTCCCCTTTCCATTAAATATTGCATTCCATATACCATTCCATTCCGTTCCACATTCCATTCCTCATTACATTTCATTCCATTCCACATTCCATTTCATTCCTCTCCACATTCCATTCCACGTTCCATTCCGCGTTCCATTCCACTTTTCTTTGCACATTCCATTAAATTACATTCCTCATTCCATTCCACATTCCAATCAACATTCCATTCCATGTTCCATTCCGTTGCGTTCCACATTACATTCCTCATTCCATTTCATTCCATTCCACATTCCAATCCATTCCACTGCACATTCCATTCCACTTTCCCTTCCATATCATTCCACTTTCCATTCCAAATTCCATTCCACATTCCATTCCGGATTCCATTCAATGTTCCTTTCGATTCCGCTCCACCTTCTATTCCACGTTACGTTCCACTTTGCATTCCATATTCCATTCCGTTCTATTCCACATTCCATTCCACATGCCATTCCACATTCCATTCCATTCCATTCCTCAATCCATTCCACAGTCCACTACATTGCATTCCACATTTCATTTCACATTGCATTCCATTTCATTCCACATTCATTACATTCCATTTCATTCCATTCCACATTTCATTGCATTTCATTCCATTCCACATTACATTCCACATTTCATTCCATGTTCCATTCCACGTTCCTTTCCCTCTTTCCTCTCTACGTTCCATTCCACATTCCGTTACATATTTCATTCCATTCTTTTCCACTTTCCATACCATTCCATTGCATTACAATCCACATTCCTTTCCATTACATTCCTATTTCATTCCATATTCGATTCCATTCCATTCAACTTTCCATTCCAAATACCATTCCATTCCATTCCACATTCCATTCCTCATTCCATTTCATTCCATTCCACATTTCATTCCACATTCCAGTCCATTCCAATGCACATTCCATTCCATTCCACATTCCATTTCATTCCATTCCACATTCCATTCCACATTCCAGTCCATTCCAATCCACATTCCATTCCATTCCATCCAACTTGCATTCCATTCCACACTCCATTCCACATTTCATTCCAGATTCCATTTTATTCCATTCCACATTCCATTCCACAATCCATTCCATTCCATTCCACATTCCATTCCATGTTCCATTCCATTCCTTTCCACTTTCCATTACTTTCCATTCCACATTCCATTTCACAAACCATTCCATTCCATTCCACATTCCACTGCGTTCCATTGCATTCCATTCCACATTCCTTTGCATTCCATTCCATTCCTTTCCACATTCCATTCCTTTCCACATTCCATTCCACGTTCCATTACATTACATTCCACTTTCCATTCAATGTTCCACTCCATTCCATTCCACGTAACATTCCACATTCCATTCCATTCCATTTCAAGTTCCCTTCCACATTCCATTCCATTCCATTTCAAGTTCTCTTCCACATTCCATTCCACTTTACTTTCGACTTTCCATTGCGTTCCATTCCATATTCCATTCCACATTCCATACCACATTCCAATCCACATTTCATTCCACATTCGTTTCCGTTGCATTTCACATTCCATTCCACTTTACTTTCCACATTGCATTCCATTCCATTCCACATTCCATTCCATATTCCATTACAATTTCCATTCCACGTTCCTTTCCACGTTTCATTCCACATTTCATTCCATTCCATTCCTCGTTTCATTCCACATTCCATTCGATTACATTCCACTTTCCTTTCCACATTCCATTCAACATTCCATTCCGCATACCATTCCATTCCATTCAACATTCCACTCCACAATTCATTCAATTCGATTCCACATTACATTCCACATTCTACTCCATTCCATTCCACATTCCTTTAACATTCCATTCCACATTCCATTTCATTCCATTCCACATTCCATTCCACATTCCATTCCATTTTGTATTCCACTTTCCGTTCCACTTTTCAATCCACATTCCATTCCATTCCATTCCACTTTCCATTCCATGATCCATTCCACATTGCACTCCACGTTCCATTTCATTCCATTCCATGTTCCATTCCACGTTCCATTGCATTCCACGTTCCATTGCACATTCCATTCCACATTCCATTCCACGTTCCATTCCACTTTCCATTCCATGTTCCATTCCACGTTACATTCCAAGTTCCATTCCACTTTCCATTCCATTCACTTCCACGTTCCATTTCACATTCCTTTCCATTCCATTACTCTTTCCATTCCACATTGCAGTCAACATTTCATTCCTCGTTCCATTACGTTCCATTTCACTTTCCATTACACATTCCATTTCACATTTCTTTCCACTCCATTACATTCCATTCCACATTCCATTTCACATTCCGTTCCATATTCCATTACGTTCTATTCCAAATTCCCTTCTACATTCCTTTCCACATTCCATTCCACATTCCATTCCACATTCCATTCGATTCCATTCCACGTTCCATTCCACTTTCCATTCCACATTCCTTCCATTCCATTCAACGTTCCATTCCACATTACATTCCTCATTCCATTTCATTCCACATTGAATTCCATATTCAATTCCACATTCCATTCCACCTACGATTCAAAATTCCATTCCATTCAATTTCACATTCAATTCCACATTGCATTCCACAATCCATTCCATTCCATTCCGCATTCCGTTAGACATTCCATTCCATTCCGTTCCACATTCCATTCCTCATTCCATTCCATTACATTCCACATTCCATTCCAGATTCCATTACACATTCCATTCCACATTCCATTCCATTCCATTCCACGTTCCATTCCACAATCAATTCCACGTTCCATTCCAATTTCCTTTCCATTCCATTCCACGTTCTGTTCCATTCCATTCGAAGTTCGTTTTCATTCCATTTCGCATTCCATTCCACGTTCCATTTCACATTCCATTTCACTTTCCATTCCATTCAATTCCCTTCCATTCCACATTAGATTCCCTTCCATTCCACTTTCCATTCCACTTTCCATTCCAGGTTACATTCCACTTTTCATTCTGTATTCCATTCCACGTTCCATTACTTTCTACTCTACCTTCTATTTCATTGCCTTCCACATACTATTCCTTTCCGTTCCATTCCATTCCACATTCCATTCCACATTCCATTCCCTTTCATTACAGATTCCATTTCATTCCATTCCACGTTCCACTCCACGGTTCATTCAACGTTCCATTCCATTCCATTCCACGTTCCACTCCACGGTTCATTCCACGTTCCATTCCATTCCATTCCACATTCCATTCCACATTGCATTCCATTCCATTCCATATTCCATTCCACATGCCCTATAATTCCATTTAAATATTCCATTCCATTCCATTCCACATTCCATTCCACATTCCATTCCATTCCATTCCACATTCCATTCCTCATTCCAATTCATTCCTTTCCCGTTTCCATTCCACGTTGCATTCCACATTCCATTCCGCATTCCATTCCACATTTCATTCCATTCCATTCCACAATCCATTCAACATTCCATTCCATTACATTCCACATTCCATTCCAGATTCCATTACACATTCCATTACACATTCCATTCTATTCCATTCCACGTTCCATTCCACAATCAATTCCACGTTCCATTCCAATTTCCATTCCATTCCATTCCACGTTCCATTCCACTTTCCATTCCATTCCATTCCACGTTCCATTCCACATTCCATCCTACAATCCACTCCACGTTTCCTTCCGCATTCAATTCCATTCTATTCCACATTGCATTCCACATTCCATTCCATTCGACTCCATTCCATTTTCCATTCCACATTCCACTCCATTCCATTGCACTTTCCATTCCACATTCCATTCCATTCCATTCAACATTCAATTACACATTCCTTTCCTAGTTCCATTCCACATTCTATTACACGTTCCATTCCAGTCCATTCCACGTTCCATTCTACATTCCATTCCTCTTTCCATTCCACATTCCATTCCATTACCTTCCAGATTCCATTGTACTTTCCATTCCACGCTACATCACATTCCACATTTCTTTTCACATTCTATTCCATTGCATTCCTCATTCCATTCCATTCCATTCCACATTCCATTCCATATACCGTTCCATTCCTTTCCACATTCCTTTCCACATTCCATTCCACGTTCCATTCCTTTACAATCCATGATCCATTCCACGATCACTTCCATGTTCCATCCCATTTCATTACACGATCCATTCCACATTCCATTCCGTTCCATATCACTTTGCATTCCACTTTCCATTCCACATAACTTTCGGTTCCATTACATATTCAATTCCACACTCCATTCCACATTCCATTTCTCATTCCATTCCATTCTATTCAACATTCCGTTCCACATGCCATTCCACATTCCACTCCACATTCCATTCCTTTACATTTCACGTTACTTTTCACATTCCATTGCCCATTCCATTCCATTCCTTTCCACAGTCCATTCCACACTCCATTACACAATCCATTCCACATACCATTCCATTCCTTTCCAAATTGCATTCCGCACTCCATTACACATTCCTTTCCACATTCCATTCCATTCCATTCCACATTCCATTGAACATTCCATTCCATTCCATTCCACATTCAATTCTGTTCCATTCCATTCCATATTCCATTCCATTCCATTCCATGCCACATTCCAGTCCTCATTCCATTGCATTCCACATTGCATTCCACATTCCATTCCACATTCCATTCCACATTCCATTCCACATTCCATTCCACATTCCATTCCATTTCATTCCACATTTCATTCCATTCCATTCCACATTCAATTCCATTCCATTCCACATTACATTCCACTTTCCATTCCATTCCATTCCACATTACATTCCACTTTCCATTCCATTCCATTCCACATTGCAATCCACATTCCATTCCATTCCATTCCGCATTCCATTGCACATTCCATTCCAGTCCATTCCACATTCCATTCCATTCCATTCCACATTCCATTCCATTCCATTCCATTCCATTACAAATTTCAAACCACTTTCCATTCCATTCCATTCCATTCCATTCTGCATTCCATTGCACATTGCTTTCCATTCCATTCCACATTCCATTCCATTCCATTCCATTCCATTCCATTCCACATTCCATTTCACATTCCATTCCATTCCACTTTGCATTCCATTCCATTCCACATTTCATTCCATTCCATTCCACATTCCATTCCATTCCGTTTCACATTCCATTCCCTTCCGTTCCACATTCAATTCCATTCCATTCCACATTCCAATCCAGTTTTCTTTCCATTCCATTCCACATTCCATTCCATTCCTTTCAATTCCACATTCCATTTCACATTCAAATCCTTTCTACTTTCCATTCCACATTCCATTCTATTTCATTCCACATTCCATTCCATTCAATTCCACATTGCATTCCATTCCATTCATTTGCACAGTGCATCCGTTTCCATTCCATGTGGTTCAATTGCATTCCACATTCCGTTCCATTCAATTCCTCATTCTGTTGCATTCCATTCTGCATTTTCTTCCAATCCATTCCATTCCACATTCCAATACACATTCATTTCCATTCCATTCCACATTGCCTTCCACATTCCATTCCACATAGCCTTACATTCCATTCCAGATTGCATTCCACGATCCATTCCATTACACATTCAATTTCACTTTCCATTCCATTCCATTCCAGTCTGAGTTCCATTCCATTCCATTGAATTCCATATTCCTTTCCACATTCCATTCCATTCCATTACACATTGCATTCCATTCCATTCCTCATTCCATTCCACTTTCCATTCCATTCCATTCCACATTCCATTCCACTTTCCTTTCCAATCCATTCCACATTCCATTCCACATTCCATTCAATTATATTCCACCTTGCATTGCGTTCCATTCCACGTTCCATTCCACATTCCTATCTATTCCATTCCACATTCCATTCTATCTTCCTTTCCACAATCAATTCCAAGTTCCTTTCCACTTCTCATTCCATTCCATTCCACGTTCCATTCCACATTCCATTGCACATTCCATTCCACGTTCCATTCCGCTTTCAATTTCACTCTATTCCACATTACATTCCATTGCATTCCACATACCATTCCACATTCCATTCCATTGCATTCCATTGAATTCCACGTTCCATTCCACATTCCATTCCATTCCATTGCACTTTCCATTCCACGTTCCATTCAACTTTCCATTCCACATTCCATTCCACATTCCATTCCATTCCATTCCAGATTCCATTGCACTTTCCATTCCATGTTACACTCCATTCCACATTCCATTGCACGTTTCTTTTCACATTCTATTCCATTGCATACCGCATTCCATTCCATTCCATTCCACATTCCATTCCATATTCTATTCCACTCCTTTCCACATTCCTTTCCACATTCCATTCCACGTTCCATTCCATTCCAATCCATGATCCATTCCACGTTCCCTTCCATGTTCTGTCCCCTTTCATTCCATGATCCGTTCAACATTCCATTCCATTCCATTTCACTTTGCATTCCACATTCCATTCCACATACCATTCCGTTCCATTACATATTCCATTCCACACTCCATTCCACATTCCATTCCACATTCCATTCCTCATTCCATTAAATTCCATTCCACATTCCATTTTACATTCCATTCCACATTCCATTCCATTCCATTTCACTTTACTTTTCCCATTCCATTCCACATTCCATTCTTTCCTTTCCACATTCCATTCGACACTCCATTACACATTCAATTCCACCTTCCATTACGTTCGTTTCCACATTGCACTCCACACTCCATTACACATTCCATTGCACATTCCATTCCATTCCATTCCACATTCCATTGCACATTCCTTTCCATTCAATTCCACATTCCATTCCATTCCATTCCACATTGCATTTCTCATTCAGTTCAATTCCACATTCCATTCTATTCCACATTTAATTCCATTCCATTCCTCATTTCATTCCATTCTATTCTACATTCCATTCCATTCCGTTCCACATTCAATTCCATTCCATTCCACATTCCATTCCTCATTCCATTCCATTACATTCCAATTTCCATTCAACGTTCCTTTCCACATTAAATTCCATTCCTTTACATTCCTTTCCACTTTCCATTTCATTCCATTCCACATTTCATTCCACATTCCATTTCACATTCCTTTCCACATTCCATTTCACTTTGCATTCCATTCCATTGCACTTTCCATTCCATGATCCATTCAATTTCATTCCACATTACATTCCAGATTCCATTCCAGTTTCCTTTCCTTTCCATTCCACATTCCACACCACATTCCTTTCCATTCCATTCCACATTCCATTCAACATTCCATGCCAAATTCCATTCTACATTCTATTACACGTTGCATTACATTCCATTCCACTTTCTAATCCATTCCATTCCATGTTGCATTTCATTCCATTTCACATTGCATTCCACATTCCGTTTCACATTCCATTCCAAATTCCATTTCACATTCCATTCCATTACATTGCATTACAATCCACATTCCATACAATTCCCTTACACATTCCAATCCTTTCCATTCCACCTTCCTTTCCATTACATTCCACATTCCTTTCCACATTCCATTCAACGTTCCATTCCATGCATTTCACATTCCATTCCATTCCATTCCACACTTCATTATATTCATTTCCACACGGCATTCCATTCCATCCCACCTTCCATTCCATTCCATTCCGTTCCATTCCATTTCATTCCATTCCCCGTTCCATTCCATGATCCATTGTACGTTAATTTCCATTCCATTCCACGTTCCATTGCACATTACTTTCTACGATACATTACATTGAATTCCACATTCCATTCCATTGCATTCCACATTCAATTCCATTCTGTTCCACATTCCATTGCATTCCATTCCATATTCCATTCCATTCCATTCCACTTTCCACTCCATTCCATTCCGCTGTCCATTCCACATTCCATTCCAAATTACATTCTATTCCATACCACATTCCATTCCATTCCACTACTCGATCCGTTTTATTCCACATTCCATTCCACAATCCTTTCCATTCCATTCCATATTCCATTCCATTCCATTCCACATTCCATTCCACATTCAATTCAATTCCATGCCATTCCATTCCATTCCATTCCATTCTGCATTCCATTCCAATCCGTTACGTTCCGCATTCCATTCCACATTTCATTCCATTCCATTGCACATTCCACTCCATTCCATTCCACATTCCATTCCACATTCCATTCCATTCCATATTCCATTTTATTCCATTCCATTCCATTCCCTTCCATATTCCATTCCATTCAATTCCCCATTTCATTCCATTGCTTTGCATTCCTTTCCGCATTCCATTCCACATTGCATTCCATTCGATTCCAAATTCCATTCCATTCCATTCCGCATTCCATTCCATTGCATTCAACATTCCATTCTATTCCATTCCACTTTGCATTCCTTTCCGTTCCATTCCACATTTCATTCCATTCCTTGGCATTCCACATTCCATTCCATTCCATTCAACGTTGCAATCCATTCCATTCCACATTTCATTCCATTCCATTCCATTCCACATTCCTTTCCAATCCATTCCATATTCCTTTCGATTCCGTTCCAGATTCAATTCCATTCCATTCCATATTCCATTCAATTCCATTCCATTCCATTCCACATTCTATTGCTTTCCGTTCCACATTCCATTCCATTCCGTTCCACATTGTATACCATTCCATTCCATTGCACATTGCATTCCATTCCTCTCAATTCCACATTCCATTCCACGTTCCATTACATTCCATTCCACATTGAATTCCATTCCATTCCACTCAATTCCACATTCCATTCCAAGTTCAATTACATTCCATTCCACGTTCAATTACATTCCATTCGACATTCCATTCCATTCCATTCCACATTCCATTCCACATTCATTTCCATTCCATTCAACATTCTTTTCCACATTCCATTCCGCATTCATTTCCATTCCATTCAACAATCTTTTCCACATTTCATTACATTCCATTCCATATTCCATTCCACATTCCATTACATTTCATTCCACATTCCATTGCATTCTTTTCCACATTTCATTCCATTTTATTCTGTTCCATTTCAAATTGAACTCCATTCCATTTCCAATTCCATTCCATTCCATTCCACATTCCATTCCATTCCACTCCCAATTCAATTATATTCCATTCCACGTTACATTGCATTCCGCAGTCCATTCCATTCCATTACACATTGCATTCCATTCCATTCCAAATTGCATTCCATTCCATTCCATTCCAACTTCCATTCCATTCCATTCCACATTCCATTCCATTCCATTACAAATTCCATTCCATTTGGTTCTGTTCCATATTCCAATCCATTCCATTCCACATTCTATTCCAATTCATTCCACATTCCATTCCATTCCAATCCACATTCCATTCCATTAAATTCCACATTCATTTCCATTCCAATGCATTCCATTCCACATTCCATTCCACTTTCCTTTCCATTCCATTCCACATTCCATTCCTTTCCATTTCACATTCCATTTAATTCAGTTCCACATTCCATTCTATTCAATTCCACATTGCATTCCATTCGATTATTTTCCTCATTGCATTGCATTCCATTCCATCCATTTACTTTCCACATTCCACTCCATTACATTCCACTTTCCATTCCATTCCATTCCACATTGGATTACATTCCATTCAATTCCACATTCCATTAAAAATACATTTCCATTCCATTCCACTTTCCATTCCATCAACCATTCCATTCCTTTCCACATTCCATTCCACATTCCATTCAATTCCATTCCACTCCATTCCTCATTCCATTGCACATTCCATTCCATTCCATTCCACATTTCATTCCATTCCTTTCTATACCATTCCACAATCCATTCCACATTCCATTCCACATTCCGTTGCACATTCCATTCTATTCTATTCCACATTACTTTCCCTTCGATTCCATTCCAATTTCCATTCCACATTCCATTCCTTTCCATTCCGTATTCCATTCAATTCTATTCCACATTCCATTCCATTCCGTATTCCATTCCATTCCCTTCCATTCCGTTCCACATTCCATTCGACATTCCATTCCATTAAATTCCGCATTGCATAGCACATTCCATTCCACATCCCTTTCCATTAAATTCCATTAAACATTTCATTCCACATTCCGTTCCATTCCACATTCCATTCCGCTTTCCTTTCCATTCTGTTCCACATTTCATTCCATTGCATTCCACGTTCCATTGCATTCCATTCCTCATTCCATTCCATTCCATTACACATTCTATCCATTCCATTCCACAATTAATTCCATTGCATTCCACGTTCCCTTGCATTCCGTTCCACATTCCTTTCCATTCCATTACACATTCCTTTCCATTCCATTCCACATTCCATTCCACTTTCCATTCTGTTCCATTCCACTTTCCATTTCACGTTCCATTACATTCCATTCCGCAGTCCGTTGCACTTTCCGTACCATTCCATTCCATATACCATTCCACATTCCATTCCATTCCATTCCACATTGCATTCCATTCTATTCCACATTCCATTCCATTCCATTTTCCATTCCATTCCATTCCATTCCATTGTATTCCAAATTCCATTGCACGTTCCATTCCATTGCACTCCACATTCCATTCCATTCCTTTACACATTCCATTCTATTCCATTCCATTCCATTCCATTCTACGTTCCATTCCACGTTCCACTGCATGTTCCATTCCATTCCATTCCACATTCCGTTCCATGTTCCATTCCACTTTCCATTCCACGATCCATTCCTTTGAATTCCACATTCCATTCTCTTCCGTTCCACATTCTATTCCATTACATTCGAAATTCCATTCCTTTCCATTCCTTTCCATATTCAATTCCTTTCCATTACACATTCCATTCCATTCCATTCCATTTCATTTCAAATTCCATTGCGCATTCCATTCCTATCCATTCCACAATCCATTACACATTCCATTCAGTTCCATTCCACATTCCATTCCATTCCATTAAACATTTCATTCCATTACACTTAATTCGATTATTTTCCATTCCACATTCCATTCCATTCCATTCCACATTCCATTCCACTTTCCATTCCATTCCATTCCAAAGTACATACCATTCCATTCTATTCCACATACCATTCCTTTCCATTCCACATTCCATTCCATTTCGTTCCTTTCCATTTCATTCCACATTCCATTCCATTCCACATTCTATTCTATTCCTTTACATTCAATTCCAAATTCCATTCCACGTTCCATTCCATTGCATTGCACATTCCATTGCATTCCACTCCACATTCAATTCCATTCCATTCCACATTCCATTCCATTCCTTTCCATTCCATATTCCATTTGATTCCATTCCATTCCAAATTCCATTGAATTCCATTTCATTCCATTTCACATTCCATTCCACATTCCATTCCATTCCATTCCACTTTCCATTCAATTCCATTACACATTCCATTCCATTCCATTCCACATTCCATTCTATTCCATTCCACATTGTATTCCATTCCATTCCATTCCACATTTCATTACATTCCATTACATTCAACATTTCATTCCATTCCGTTCCACATTCAAATCCATTCCATTCCACACTCCATTCCATTCCATTCCGCATTCCACTCTATTCCATTCCAAATTCCATTCAACTTTCCATTCCATTGCATTCCACATTTCATTCTACATTCCGTTTCATTCCATTCCTCATTGCATTTCTCTCCATTCCATTCCATTCCATTCCAAATTCCATTCTATTCCATTCCACATTCCATTCCACATTATATTCAATTCCATTCCGCATTCCGCATTCAATTACTTTCCATTCCGCATTCTATTACATTCCATTCTGCATCCCATTCCATTCTATTCCGTTCCAAACCATTGCACATTGAATTCCATTCCATTCCATTCCACATTCCTTTCTATTAAATTCCATTCCATTTCACTTTTCATTCCACATTCCATTCCAAACTATTCCACAATTCATTCGCCATTGCATTCCATTCCATTCCAATCCATTCCACAATCCATTCCACATTCTATTCCATTCTCTTCCACATTCCCATCCATTCCATTCCACATTGCATTCCATTCCATTCCACATTCCATTCCATGCCCTATTGCTTTCCATTCCATTCCATTCCATTACAAATTCCATTCCATTCCATTCACCATTCCATTCCAATTTGCATTCCATTCCATTCCACATTTCATTACACATTCCATTCCATTCCATTCCACATTCCATTCCACATTCCATTCCATTCCATTTCAAAATCCATTCCATTCCATTCCACATTCCATTCCATTCTAATCCACATTCCATTCCATTCCATTTCACGTACCATTGCATACTCTTCCATTCCACGTTTCATTTCATTCCATTACACATTCCATTCCTCGTTCCATTCCATGTTCCATTCCACTTTCCCTTCCACGTTCCATTCCACGTTCCGTTTCACTTTCCATTGCACGTTCCATTCCACGTTCCGTTTCACTTTCCATTCCACTTTCCATTCCACATTCCATTAAATTCCATTCCACATTCCATACCTTTCCATTCCACATTCCATTCCATTCATTCCACATTCCATTCCACATTCCATTCCATTCCATTCCACATTCCAATACCTTCCTTTCCACATTCCATTCTACACTCCATTCCATTCTATTTGACATTCTATTCTCTTCCATTCCACATTTCATTCTATTCCACATTCCATTTCATTCCATTCCATTCCACATTCCATTCCGTTCCTTTCCACATTGCATGCCATTCCATTCCACATTACATTCCATTCAACTTTCATTTCCATTCCCTATTCCATTCCATTCATTTCCACATTTGATTACATTCCATTGCATTCCAGTTTCCATTCCAATCCATTCCACCTTCCATTCCATTCCATTCCACTTTCCTTTCCAAATTCCATTCCACATTCCTTTCCATTCCATTCCACATTCCTTTCCATTCTAATTCACATTCCTTTCCTTTCCATTTCACATTCCATTCCACATTCCATTCAATTTCAATCAATTCCACACTACATTCCATTCCGTTCCACATCCCATTCCATTCCATTCCACAAACCATACCACATTCCATTCCATTCCATTCCATTCCATTCCACATTGCATACCACATTCCATTCTATTCCATTCCACATTCCATTCCATATTCCATTCCATTGCATTCCATATTACATTCCATTCCATTCCACATTACATTCCAATCCTTTCCACAATGCATTCCACTCCATTCCATTCCACATTGCATTCCACATTCCATTCAGTTCCATTCCACAATGCATTGCATTTCATTCCACACTGCAATCCCTTCCGTTCCACATTCCATTCCACATTCCACTCCATTCCTGTCCACATTCCATTAGACATTCCATTGCAATCCATACCACATTGCTCTTCATTCCATTCCATTCTAGTTTCCAATCCAGTCCATTCCACTTTCCATTGCACTCCATTCCACATTCCATTCTATATTCCATTCTCTTCCATTCCACATTCCATTCCACTTTCCATTCCACGTTCCATTCCATTCTATTCCACATTTCTTTCCACTTTCCATTCCATTCCATTAATCCTCCTTTCCACATTCCATTCCCCATTCCATTCCACATTCCATTCAACATTCCATTCCACATTCCATTCAATTCGGTTCCACATTCCACTCCGTTCCATTCCTCATTCCACTCCATTCCTTTCCACATTCCATTCTGTATTCCACTCCATTCCATTCCACATTCCAGTGCCCATTCCATTATACATTCTATTGAACGTTCCATTTTGTTCCATTCCTCATTCCACTCCATTGTATTCCATTCAACATTCCATTGCATTGCATTCCACATTCCATTCCGTTGTATTCCACATTACATTCATTCCATTTAAAATTCCATTCCTTTCCATTCCGTTCCATTACACATTACATTCCATTCCATTCCACTTTCAATTGTATTCCTTTCCATTCTGCAAACCATTCCATTCCATTCCACATTCCATTCCATTCCAATCCGTATCCATTCCACATTCCTTTCCATTCCATTCCACTTTCCATTCCATTCCATTCCAAGTTCCATTCAATTCCATTCGAAATTTCGTTTCATTCCATTTCACATTCCTTTCCGTTACCTTCCTGTCCACATTCGATTCCATTCCATTCCACATTCTATTCCATTCCATTCCACTTTTCATTTGATTTCATTCCATTCCACTCCGAATTGCATTCCATTCCATTCCATTCCACATTCCATTCCATTCTATAACACATTCATTTCAGTTCAATTAAATATTCCATTCCATTCCTTTCCATTGCATTTCATTCCACATTCCATTCCATTCCACATTCCATTTCACCTTTCATTCCATATTCCATTCCACATTCCATTCCTTTCTATTCCTCTTTCCACTCCATTCCATTCCATTCGATTCCACTTTCCTTTCCACTGCATTACTCATTCCATTCCATCCCATTTCACATTCAAATCCATTCCATTCCACATTCCATTTCACATTCAATTCCATTCCATTCCACATTCCATTCCATTCCACTTTCCATTCCATTCAATTCCATTCCATTCCACTTTCCATTCCATTCCATTCCATTCCATTTCGCTTTGCATTCCACATTCCATTCCTTTTCATTCCCCCTTCCATTGCACATTGCATTCCATTCCATTCAACTCTCCATTCCATTCCATTCCATATTCCATTCCACATTGCATTCCATTCCATTCCACATTCCTTTCCATTCCATTCAATTCCATTTCATTCCTTTCCGCATTCCATTCCATTGCATTCCATTCCACATTCCATTCCATTCCATTCCATTCCGTATTCCATTCCTTTCCTTTCCACATTCCATTCCCCTCCATTCCACATTCAATTCCATTCCATTCCACATTCTATTCAAAATTCCATTCCACATTCCCATCCATTCCATTCCACTTTGCATTCTTTCCATTCCACTCCATTCCACATTCCATTCCATTCCAGTGTCGATTCTATTCCATTCCTCCTTCCATTGCACTCATCTCCACTTTCCATTCCATTCGTTTCCGTTCCATTCCATTCCACATTCCATTCCATGCAATTTCATTCCACAATCCATTCCATTCCATTACACATTCCATTCCATTCCATTCCACTTTCCATTCCATTTTGATTTCCATTCCATTCCACATTGCACTTCATTCCGTTCCAAATTCCATTGAATTCCGTTTCAAATTCCATTCCATTACATTTCACGTTCCATTACATTCCATTCCATTGCAGTCCACATTCCATTCCTTTCCATTGCACATTATGTTCCATTCCATTCCCCATTCCATTCCACACTCCACTTCACATTCCATTCTTCATTCCTTTCCACATTCCATTCCATTCCATTCCACATTCCACTCCATTCCAATCCATTCCATGCCACATTACATTCCATTCCATTATACCTTCCATTCCATTCCATTCCACATTGCATTCCATTCCATTCCATGTTCCATTCCACGTTCCATTCCACTTTACCCTGCACGTTCCATTCCATTCCATTCCACATTCCATTCCAAGTTCCGCTCCACATTCTATTCCATTCCATTCCACGTTCCATTCAATTCCATCCATTTCACATTTGATTCCATTCCGTTCCATTTCACATTCTATTCCACATTCCATTCCATTCGATTCCACTTTCCATTGCATTCCTCATTCCATTCCATTCCATTCCACATTCCATTCCATTCCATATTCCATTCCACTCCATTCCACATTCCATTTCTTTGCATTCCACATTCAATTGCATTCCATTCCATATTCCATTCCACGTTCCATTTCACGTTCCGTTACACGTTTCATTCTATGATCCATTCCACTTTCCATTCCACAGTTCATTTCATTCCATTTGATATTCCATTCCACATTCTATTCCATTCCATTCCACATTCCATTCCACATTCCATCTCAAATTGCATTTCATTCCAATTCAAATTCCATTTCATTCCATTCCATTCTATTGCATTCCATTCCATATTCTATTCCATTCCATTCTACATTCCTTTCCATTCCTTTCCATTCCACGTTCCATTCCATTCCATTCCACGTTCCATTCCACGTTCCATTTCACTTTCCTTTCCACGTTCCATTCTGCACTCGATTGCATTCCATTCCAGATTATACTCCACTTTCCATTCCATTCCATTCCACATTCCATTCCACATTCATTCCACTCGATTCCACATTTCTTTCCACATTCCACTCCATTCCACACTACATTCCATTGCATTTCATTTCGCATTCCATTCCATTCCATTCCACATTCCTTTCCACATTCCATTGCAAATTTCATTCCATTTCATTCTGGATTAAGTTCCACATTCCATTCCTTTCCATTCCTCATTCCCTTCCATTCCATTGCACATTCCATTTTATTCCATTCCACCTTGGATTCCATTCATTTCCATTTTCCTTCCCACTTTCCATTCTTCGTTCCTTTACACGTTCCATTCCACATTTCATTCCATTCCATTTCATATTCCATTCCACATTCCATTCCAAATTCCATTCCATTCCATTCCACTTTCCATTCTATTCCATTCCAATTTCCATTCTATTCCATTCCACATTCCTTTCCATTCCATTCCATTCCACATTCCATAGCATTCCATTCCACATTGCATTCCATTCCACATTCCATTCCACATTGCATGCCATTCCATTCGACATTCCATTGCTTTCCATTCCTTTTTCCATTACATTCCACATTGCCTTCCACATTCCATTTCACATTCCATTCCATTCCATTCCACATTCTATTACACTACATTCCACGTTCCATTCCACATTCAATTCCATTCCATTCCACTTTCCATTCCATATCCTATTCCATTCCTTTTAACATTCCATTACATTCCTTTCCACATTGCATTTCATTCCATTACACATTCCATTCCACATTCCCTTCCATTCTACTTTCCATTCAAATTTCCATTACATTCCATTCAATATTACATTCCACAATCCATTTCATTATATTCCACATTGCATTGCATTCCATACCACATTCCATTCCACATTACATTACATTCCATTCCATATTAGATTCCACATTCCATTCCATTCCATGTTCCATTCCACATTCCATGTCATTCCATTCCTCGTTCCATTCCACATTCCATTCCTTTCCAATTCATTCCACATTCCTTTCTATTCCATTCCACATTCCATTCCATTACATTACATTTTATTCCATTCCATTCCACATTCTATCCCATTCCATTCTACCTTCCATTTCATTCCATTCCATTCCACATTCCATTCTATTCCATTCTTCATTCCATTCCATTCCTTTCCACATTGCATTGCATTCCAATCCACATTATATTTAATTCCATTCCACATTCCATTCCATTCTACATTCCATTCCACTATCCATTCCATTCAATTCCACATTCCATTCCATTCCATTCCACATTCCATTCCACATTGCATTTCATTGCATTCCACATTCCATTCCACATTCCATTCCATTCAATCCCACATTCCAATCTATTCCATTCCACATTCCATTCCACATTTCATTCCATTCCATTCCACATTCTGTTCCATTCCATTAAACATTCCATTCCACCTTCCATTGCCTTCCATTCCACTTTCCATTCCTTTCCGTTCCATTCCATTCCACATACCTTTCCATTCCATTGCACTCCATTCCACACTGCATTCCATTCCATTCCATTCCACTTATCATTCCAATCCATTCCATTACACATTCCATTCCATTCCATTTTCCCTTCCATTCCTAATTCCATTGCATTCTATTCCATATTGCATTCAATTCCATTCCAAAATCCATCCCATCCCATTCCATCCCACTTTCCATTCCATTCCATTCCACGTTCCATTCCATTCCATTCCGTTACATATTCCATTCCACATTCCATTCCACAATACATTGCATTACATTCTACATTTCACATTCCATTTCACGTTCATTCCACGTTCAATTCCATTCCATTGCATGTTGCATTCTACATTTCATTCCATTTCATTCCACATTCCATTCTGTTCCATTCCACATTCCTTTGAATTCCATTCCATTCCCGATTCCATTCTTTTCCATTCCCCATTCCATTACATTCCTATCCACATTCCATTACCCGTTTCATTCCCCGTTACATTCGACTTGCCTTTCCACTTTCCATTCCATCTTCCTTTACACGTTCCAATCCATGTTCCATTCCACAGCCCCTTACATTGCATTGCATTCCACTTTCCATTCCCTTCCACTTTGCATTCCATTTCATTCCACATGCCATTCCATATTCCTTTCCATGCTATTCCACATTCCATTCCACTTTCCATTCCATTCCATTAAACATTCGATTCCACGTTCATTTCCATTGCATTCCACATTCCATTCCACATCCAATTCCATTCCATTCCCCTTTCCTTTCCACTTTTAATTCCATTCGATACCATTCCACATTCCATTCCATTGCATTCTGCATTCCATTCCATTCCATTGCACATTACATTCCATTACACATTACATTCAATTCCACATTCCATTCCACATTCCATTCCATTCCATACCTCATTCGATTCCATTACGTTCTGCATTACATTAATTTCCATTCCACATTCCATTCCCTTCCATTCCATTCAATTCCACGTTACATTCCAAATTCCATTCCATTCCATTCCACATTCGATTCCATTCCATTCCACATTGCATTCCATGCCATTGCTTTCAACATTCCATTGCAAATTCCATTCCACATTCCATTCGATTCCATTCCACATTCCATTCCATTCCATTCCACATTCCATTCCTTTCCTTTCCAGATTCCATTCCATTCCATTCCATTCCACATTCCATTCCACATTGCATTCCATTCCATTCCACGTTCAATTCCACATTCCATTCCTTTCCATTCCACTTTCCATTTGATTCCATTCCACATTCCATTCCACATTGCATTCCATTCCACATTCCTTTCCATTCCTCATTCCATTCCACATTGCATTCCATTCCATTCCACATTCAATTGCACATTCCATTCCCCATTGCATTCCATGGAACGTGGAACATGGAATGCAACGTGGTATATAATGGGCAAAGGAATGTAGAATGGAACGTGGAATGGAACAGAATTGAAAGTGGAATTGAACGTGGAATGGAAAGGAATGGAAAGTGGAATGGAAGGTGGAATGTAATGTGAAATGGAACGTTGAATGGAAAGTGGAATTGAATGGAAAGGAATGTGGAAGGGAATTGAATGGTATGTGGAATGGAATTTGTAATTGAATGGAATGCAATGTGGAATGAAGAGTGGAATGGATTGGAATGGAATGTGGAATCGAATATAGAAGGGAATGTGGAATGGAATCGTATGTTCAATGGAAAGTTGAAAGCAATGTGGAATGCAATCAAATTGAATGTGGAATGGAGTGTAGAGTGGAATGGAATGGGATATGGTATCGAGTGTTGAATGGAATGTGGAATGGAATGCAATGGAATGTTTAATGGAACGTGGAATGGAATGTGGAAAGGAAGAAAATGCAATGTGGAATGGATTCTGTAATGGAATGTACAAACGAAAGTGGAGTGGAAACGATGGAATGTGGCATGGAACGGGGAATGGAATGGAATGGAATGTGGAATGGAACATGGAGAGAATGGAATGGAACATGTAATGTATCTTGCAATGGAACGTGTAATGGAAGGTGGTATGGAAAGAGGAATGGAACAAGGAATGGAATGAGGAATGCAATCGGCACTGGAATGTGGAATGGAATGCAATGGAATGGAATGAGGAATGCAATGGAATGGAATGTGCAATAGAATGGAAAGGAATGTGGACTAGAATGGAATAGAATGTGAAATACAATGGAATGGAATGAAATGTGGAATTGAATGGAATGAAATGTGGAATGGAATGGAATGGAATGTGGAATGGAATGGAACGTGGAATGGAATGCGTAAAGAAATGTGGAATGGTATGTGGAATGGAAATTGGAATGCAATGGAATGGAAGGCAGAATGTAATGGAATGGAATATGGAATACAATGGAATGGAATGGAATGTGAAATGGAATGTGAAATGGAATGTGGAATGGAATGGAATGGAATGTAGAATGGAATGGAATGGAATTTGGAAAGGAATGGAAGGGAATGGAATGTGGAATGGAAAGTGGAATGGAATGGAATGGAAAGTGGAATGGTATGGAATGGAATGTGAAACGGAATGTGGACTGGAATGAAATGCAATGTGGAATGGAATGCAATGGAATGTAGAATGGAATGTGGAAAGGAATGTAAAGGAATGGGGAATAGAATGTGGAAAGGAATGTGGAATGCAACTGAATGGAATGTGGAATGGAATGTGGAAGGGAATGTGGAATGGAATCTTTAAAGGAATGTGGAATGAACGGAATGGAATATGGAATGGAATGTGGAAAGGAATGTGGAATGGAATCTGGAATGGAATGGAATGGACTGTCGAATTGAACGTGGAATGGAACCGAATGGAACGTGAAATGGAACTTGGAATGAAACGTGGAATGGAACGTGTAATGGAATGTGGAAAGGAGCGTGGAATGGAATGTGGAGTGGAACGTGGAATGGAAGGGAATGGAGCATGGAACGCAACGTGGAATGGAATGGAATTTAACCTGGAATAGAATATGGAATGGAATATGGAATGGAACTTGTAATGGAAAGTGGAATGGAATGGAATGGAACGTGGATTGGAATGTGGTATGGAATGCGGAATGGAACGTGGAATATAATGTGGAATGCAAAGTGCAATGGAAAGGAATTTAATGTGGAATAGAATGTGGAATAGAATGGAATGGAATGCGGAATGGAATGGAATGGAATGGTATGGAATGTGGAATTTTATGGACTGGAACATGAATGGAACGTGGAATGGAACGTGGAATGGAATGTTGAATGGAATGGAATGGAAGGTTGAAAGGAAGGGAATGGAATGTGGAATGGAATCTGGAATGGAATGGAATGGAATTGAATAGAATGGGATGGAATGGAAAGTGGAATGAAATGGAATGTAATTTGCAATGGAAAGGAATGGAATTCACAATGGAATGGAATTTTATTGAATGCGGAATGGAATTTAATGGAATGTGGAATGCAGTGGAATGGAATGGCATGTGGAATTGAAAGGAATGGGAAGTGGAAAGGAATGGAATGGAATGAGGAATGGAATCGAATGGAATGGAATTGAAGGTGGGATGGAATGTGAAATGGAATGTGGAATGGAACGTGGAATGGAACCCCTAATGGAATGTGGAATGGAACGTGGAATAGAATGGAGTGCAATGTGGGAAGGATTGTGGAATGGAAAGAAATGGAATGTGGAATGCAATGTGAATGGTATGTGAAATGGAATGGAATTGATTGGAACGTGGAATGGAATGGAGTGGAATAGAATGGAATGTGGAATGGAATGGAATTTAATAGAATGTGGAATGGAATGAAAAGGAATGGAATGTGGAATGGAATGGAATGGAATGTGGAATGCAATTTAAATAAACGTAATTTGGAGTCGAATGGAATGCAGTGGAAGGTGGAATGAAATGTGAAATTGAATGGAATGGAATGTGGAATTGAGTGTGGAATGGAATGGAATGGAATATGGAATGCAATGTGGAATGGAAAGAAATGGAATGTGGAATGGCAAGGAAAGGAATGAGGAATGGAATGTGGAATGGAAAGGAATGGAATGTGGAATTGAATGGAATGGAATGTGGAATGAAATGGAATGGAACGTGGAATAGAATGTCTAAAGGAATGTGGAATTGAATGGAATGTAATGTGGAATGGAATGAAATGGAATGTGGAATAGAATGTAATGGAATGGAAAGTGGAAAGGAATTCAATGGAATGTGGATGGCAATGGAATGGAATTAAATGTGGAATTGAAAGGAATGGAATGTGAAATGGAATGCAGTGCAAAGTGGAATGCAATGGAATGGAAAGTGGAATGGAATGTGGAATGGAATGTGGAATGATATGCGGAGTGGAATGTGGAATGGAATGGAATGGAATGTTGTATGGAATGGAATGGAATGTGGAATAGAAAGGAATTGAATGGAATGTGTAAAAGAATGGAATGGAATGGAATGTGGAATGGAATGGAATGAAATGGAATGGAATGTGGAATGGAATCGAATGGGATGTGGAATGGAAAGGAATGGAATGTGGAATGGAATGGAATGGAATTTGGAATGGAAAGTGGAATGGAATGGAATCAAATATGGAATGGAATGTGGAAAGGAATGGAAAGGAAATTGGAATGGAAAGCAATGGAATGGCATGGAATGTGGAAAGTAATATATTGGAATACGTAATGGAATGTGGAAAGGAACATAGAATGGAACGTGGAAAGGAACGTAGAATGGAATGAGGAATGGAATGCGGAATGGAATGGAATGGGATGTGGAATGGAATGTGGAATAAAATGGAAAGGAATGCCGAACAGAAAGTAATGCAATGTGGAAAGGAATGGAATGCTATGGAATGTGGAATGGAATGTAATGGAATGAAATGGAATGTGGAATGGAATTAAATGGAATGTGCAATGAAATGGAATGTGCAAAGTAATGGAATGGAATTTGGAAAGAAACGGAATGGAATGTGTAATGGAATTAAATGCAATTTGGAATGGAATGGAATGGAATGGAAAGTGGAATGAAATGAAATGGAATGCGGAATGCAATGGAATGAAATGTGGAATGCAATGTAATGGAATGGAACGTGGAATGGAATGGAATGGAATGTGGAATAGAATGGAATGCAATGCGGATTGGAATGTGAAATGCAATGGAATTTACTGTGGAATGGAATGTGGAATGCAATGGAATGGAATGTGTAAAGGAATGTGTAAGACAATGCGGAAAGGAATGGAATGGAATGTGGAACTCAATGTGGAATGGAATGCAATGTATTGTGGAAAGAAATGTGGAATGGAAAGTGTAATGTAATGGAATGGCATGTGGAATGGAATGTGTAATGCAATGGAATGTAACGTGGAATGGAATATGGAATGTAAAGTGGAATGGAAAGGAATGGAATGAAAAGGAATGTGCAATGGAAGGTAATGGAAAATGGAATGGAATGGAAGGGAACGTGGAATGGAATGTGGAATGGAATGCGGAATGGAATGTCGAATGGAAAGGAATGGAATGGGGAATAGATTGGAATGAAACGGAATGGAATGCGGATTGGAATGTAATGGACTGTGGAATGCAATAGAAAGGAATGGAATGTGGAATTGAATGGAATGGAATGCAGAATGTAATGGAATCGAATGTAGAATGGAAAGGAATGGAATATGGATTGGAATGGAAAGGTATGGAATGTGGAATGGAATGGAAAGGAATCGAATGGAATATGGAATGGAATGGAATGGAATGTGGAGTGGAATTGAATGGAATGTGGAATGGAATGGAATGGAACGTGGAATATAATTTGCAATGGAATGTGGAATGGAAAGTGGAATGGAATGGAATGGAACGTGGAATGGAACGTGGAATGGAATGTGGAATGGAATGTGGAATGAAAAGTGGAATGGAAAGTGGAATGGAATGGAATGGAACGTGGAATGGAACGTGGAATGGAATGTGGAATGGAATGTGGAATGAAAAGTGGAATGAAAAGTGGAATGGAATTGAAAGGAACGTGGAATACAGTGGAATGGAACGTGGAACGCAATGTGGAATGGAATGTGGAAAGGGGCGTGGAATGGATTGGAATGCGACTTGGAAGGTAATGTGCAATGGAATGGAATGGATCGAGGAATGGAATGTGAAAAGGAATGGAATGGAATGTGGAATAGAATGTGGAATGGAATGGAATGCAATGTGGAATGGAATGTGGAATGGAATGGAATGGATTTTGGAATGGAATGTGGAAAGGAATGTGGAATGGATTGTGGAATGGAAAGTGGAATGGAATGTGGAACAGAAAGTGGAATTGAATGGAATGAAATGTGGAATTGAACATGCAATGAAATGGAACGGAACGTGGAACGGAACTTGGAATAGAAGGTGGAATAGAACTTGCAATGGAATATGGAATGGAGCGTGGAATGGAATGTGGAATGGAAAGTGAAATGGAATGGAATAAAACGTGGAATGGGATGTGGAAAGGAATGTGGAATGGAAAGTGGAATGGAAGGTGGAATGGAATGGAATGGAAAGCAGAATGGAACGTGGAATGGAATGTGGAGTGGAACGTGGAATGGAATGTGGAATGGAATGTGGAATGGAAAGGAATGGAATGTGGAATGGAATGGAATGCGGAATGGAATGCAATGAATTATGAAATGCAATGTGGAAAGGAATGGAATGGTATGATTAATAGAATGTGGAATGGAATGGAATGGAATCCACTATGGAATGGAATGGAATGGTATGGAATGACGAATCGAATGGAATGGAATGTGGATTGGAACGTGGAATGGAATGTGGAATGGAATGTGTAATGCAAATTGGAATGGAATGGAACGGAATGGAATGTGCAATGCAATTTGGAATGGAATGTAATGGAATGTGGAATGGAATGGAATGTGGAATGGAATGGAATGGAAAGTGAAATGGAAGCCTGAATGGAAGGTGAAATGAAACGTGGAATGGAATGGAATAAAAAGTGGAATGGAATGTGAAATGGAATGGAATGGAATGTGGAAAACACTGTAATCGAATGTGGAATGAATGTGGAATGGAATGGATTGGAATGTGGAATGGAATGCAATGGAATGTGGAAAAGAATGTAATCGAATATGGAATTGAATGTGGAATGGAATGGATTGGAATGTGGAATTGAATATGGAATGGACTGGAATGGACAGTGGAAAGGAATGGAACTGGAAATGGAATGGATTGGAATGAAATGTGGAATGCAATGGAATGGAATGAAATAAGTATTTGAATGGAATGTAATGTGGAATGGAATGGAATGGAATGTGGAATGGAATGGAGTAAAGCGTGTAATGGAATGGAATGGAATGTGGAAAGAGATGGAATGGAATTTGGAATAGAATATGGAATGCAATGTGGAATGGAATGTGGAATGGAATGGAGTAGAATACGGAATGGAAAGGAATAGAATGTGGAATAGAGTGGAATGGAATGGAATTTAATGCACAATGGTATGTAATGGAATGTGGAATGCAATGGAATGGAATGAAATGCGGAATTCAATGGAATGGAAAGTGGAATGGAATGGAATGGAATGAGGAATGGAATGGAATGGAACGTGGATTGAAATGTGGAATGGAATGTGGAGTGGAATATGGAATGGAATGGAATGGAATGGAAAGTGGAATGGAATTGAATGGAATATGGAATAGAATGGAATAGAATGGAATGTGGAATGGAAACTGTAATGAAATATGGAATGGAATGGAATGAAATGTGGAATCTAATGTAATGGAATGTGGAATAGAATGGAATGGAATTTGGAATAGAATGGAAGGTGGGATTGAATGGAATGGAATGTGGATTGGAATAAAATGGGAAGTGGAATGGAATGTGGAATGGAATGGGATGGAATGAGGAATGGAATGTGGAATGGAATGCGGAATGGAATTGGATGGAATGAGGAATGGAATGTGGAATGGAATGTGGAATGGAAAGGGATGGAATGATTAACGAAATGCGGACTGGAATGGAATGGAATTTGGAATGGAATGAAATGGAATATGGAATGGAATGTGGAATGGAATGGAATGGAAATTAGAATGGAAAGCAAAGAAATGGTATGGAATGTGGAAAGGAATGTAATGGAATATGCAATGGAATGTGGAAAGGAACATAGAATGTAACGTGGAAAGGAACGTGGAATGGAACGAGGAATGGAATGCGGAATGGAATGGAAAGGGATGTGGAATGGAATGTGGAATACAATGGAAAGGAATGCAGAACGGAAAGCAATGGATGTGGTAAGGAATCGAATGCTGTGGAATGTGAAATGGAATGGAATGGAATGAAATGGAATGTGGAATGGAATTGAATGGAATTTGAAAAGGAACGGAATGGAATTTGGAATGGAGTTAAATGCAATTTGGAATGCAATCGAATGGAATGGAATATGGAATGAATTGGAATGGAAAGGAATGGGATGCGGAATGGAATGGAATGAAATGTTTAATGCAATGGAATGGAATTGAACGTGGAATGGAATGGAATGAAATGTGGAATATAATGGAATGGAATGCGGATTGGAATGTGAAATGCAATGGAATTTAATGTGGAACGGAATGTGGAATGCAATGGAATGGAATGTGTAATGGAATGTGTATTACAATGCGGAATGGAATGGAATGAAATGTGGAATGCAATGTGGAATGGAACGAAATGTATTGTGCAATGGAATGTGGAATGGAAAGTATAATGGAATGGAATGGAATGTGGAATGGAATGTGTAATGGAATGGAATGGAACGTGGAATGGAATATGGAATGGAACGTGGAATGGAAAAGAATGGAATGGAATGGAATGTGCAACAGAAGGTAATGGAATGTGGAATTGAATGTGGAATGGAATGGAATGTGGAATGGAATGCGGAATGGAATGAAATGGAATGTGGAATGGAAAGAATTAAATGCGGAATGGAATGGAATGATATGGAAAGTGTAATGGAATGGAATGATATGGAACGTGGAATGGAATGTGGATAGTAAGGTGGAATGGAAAGGAATGTAATGTGGAATAGAATGTTGAATGGCATGGAATGGAATCCGGAATGGAATGGAATGGAATGTTGTGGAATGTGGAAAGGAATGGAATGGAACGTTGAATGGAATGTGGAATGAAATGGAACGGTATGTGGAATGAAAGGGAATGGAATGTGGAATGGATTGTGGAATGGAATGAAATTCACTGGAATGGAAAGGAATGGAATGTTGCAAGAAATGGAATTGAATGTGGAATGGAAAGGAATGAAATTCGCAATCGAATGGAATTTTATGGAATGCGGAAAGGAATTATATGGAATGTGCAATGGAGTGGAATGGAATGGAATGTGGAATGGAATGTAATGTAATGTGGAATTGAATGGAATGGGAAGTGGAATGGAATGGTAAGGAATGTGGGAAGGAATGGAATGGAATGCAATGGAACGTGGAATGGAATGTCAAATGGAATGTGGAATGGATCTTGGAATGGAACGCCTAACGGAAAGTGGAATGAAATGTGGAATGGAATGGAGTGGAACATGGGATGCAATGTGGAATGGAATGCAATGGAATGTGGAATGCAATGTGGAATGGAATGTGGAATGGAATGGAAAAGAATGGAATGTGGAATGGTATGGAATGGAATGTGGAATGGAATGTAATGGAATGGAAAGGAATGTGGAATTGAACGGAATAGGAAGTGGAATGGAATGCAACAGAATGTGGAACAGAATGGGGAATGGAATGGAATGGACGGTGTAACGGAATGAGAAATGGAAAGTGAAAGGGAACATGGAATGGAACGAAATGGAACGTGGAATGGAATGGAATGTGGAATGGAATGGAATGGAACGTGGAAGGGAACATGGAATGGAACGTGAAATGGAACATGGAATAGAACATGGAATGCAACGTGGAATGGAACGTGGAATGGAATGTGAAATGGAATGGAATGGAATGTGGAATGGAATGGAATGGAACACTGAATGGAACGTGGAATGGTACGTGCAATGCAACGGGCAATGAAACGTGTAATGAAACGTGGAATTGAATGGAATGAAAAGTGGAATGGGAAGTGTAATGGAATGTGCAATGGAATGTGAAATGCAATGTGGAATGGAACAGAAAGCCATGTGGAATGGTAAGTGGAATGAAATGTGCAAAGGAAAGTGGAATGGAAAGAAGGGATTGTGGAATGGAACTTGGAATCGAATCTAAAGGAACGTGGATTGGAAAATGGAATGGAATGTGGAATGGAACGAGAAATATAATGAAGAATGGAAAGTGGAAGGGAATGCGGAATGGAACGGAATGGAATGTGGAATGGAATGTGGAATGGAAGGTAATGGAATGTGAAAGAGAATGGAATGGAATCGAATGGAATGGAATGCGGAATGTAATTGAGTGGAATGTGATATGCAATGCAGAGGAATGAAATGTGGAATTATATCGAATGGAATGTGGAATGGAATGGAATGGAATGTGGAATGGAATGGAACGTGGAATGGAAGGTGGAATGGAATGTGGAATGGAATGTGGAATGGGATGATGAGTGGAATGAATGGAATGTGTGGAATGGAATGGAATGGAATGTGGAATGGGTTGGAATGAAATGTGGAATGGAATGGAATGGAATGTGGAATATTATGGAATGCCATGGAATGTGGAATGGAATGTGGAATGCAATGGAATGTGAAATGCAATGTTGAATGGAATGTGGAATGGAATGGAATGGAATTTGTAATGTAATGGAATGGAATGTGGATTGGAATGGAATGGAAAGCGGAATGGAATGGAAAGTGAAGGGGAATGTTGACTGGAATGCGAAATGGAATGTAGAATAGAATGTGGACTGCAATGTGGAATGAAGTGAAATGAAACGTGGAAAGGAATAGAATGGAACGTGGAATGGAATAGAATGGAACGTGGAATGGAAGTTGGAAAGGAATGTGGAATGGAATGGAATGGAATGTGGAATGGCATGGAATGGAATGGAATGTGGTGGGAATTTGGAAAGGAATGAGTAATGGATTGTGAAATGGAATGTGGAATGGAATGTGTAACGGAACAGAATGGAATGTGGGATGGAAAGTAGAATGGAATATAGAATGGAAGGTGGAGTGCAACGTGGAATGGAATGGAATGGAACGTGGAATGGAATGTGGAATGGAATGGAATGGAATGTGTTATGGAATGTGCAATGGGATGTGGAATGGAATGGAATGTGGATTGCAATGGAATGGAATGAAATGTGCAATTGAATGGAATGGAATCTGGAATGGAATAGAATCAAAAGTGGAATGGAATGGAATGGAACGTGGAATGGATTGTGGAATGGAATGTGGAATGGTTTGTGGAATGGAATGTGGAATGGAATGAAACGGAATGTGGAATGGAATGGAATGGAATGGAATGTGGAATAGAATGGAATGGAAAGCAATGTGGAAGGGAAAGTGGAATGGAATGTGGATTTGAATTGAATGGAATGTGGAATGGAATGGAATGAAATGTGGAATGGAATGGAATGGAATGTGAAACAGAATGCAATGGAAAGTGGAATGGAATGTGGAATGGAATGTGGAACGGTATATGTAATGGAATGTGGAATGTAATGTGGAATGGTATATGTAATGGAATGTGGAATGAAATGTGGAATGGAATGTGGAATGGAAACGATTGGAACGTGGAATGGATTGTGGAATGGAATGTGGAATGGAATATGGAATGAAATATGAAATGGAATCTGGAAGGGAACAGAATGGAATGTGGAATTGAATGTACGGAATATGAAAGAGAATGCGGAATGAAATGTGGAATGGAATCTGGAATGGAAAGGAATGGAAAGTGTAATGCAATGTGGCATGGAATGGAAAGGTATGTGGAATGGAATGTGTAATGGAATGTGCAATAGAATGGAAAGCTATGTGGAATGTAATTTGGAGCGGAAAGGAATGGAATGTGGAATGGAACGTGGAATGGAATGTGGAATGTAACGTGGAATGGAATGGAATAGAAAGTGGAATGGAAAGTGGAATGGAATGGAATGGAATGAGGAATGCAACGTGGAATGGAAAGATAGGGAATGTGGAATTGAATGGTTTGGAAGGTGGAATAGAATGTGGAATGGAATGTGGAATGGAATGGAATGGAATGTGGAATGGAATGGAATGAAATCTGAAATAGAATGGAATTGAATCAAATGGAATGGGAGTGGAAATAAATGGAATGCGGAATGCAGTGGAATGGAGTGAAATGAGGAATTGAATGGAATGGAATGTAGAATGGAATGGAATGGAATGTGGAATGGAATGCAATGGAATGTGGAATGAAATCGAATGGAATAAAATGAAAAATTTAATGGAATGGAATGGGAATGAAATGGAATTGAATGTGGAATGCAATGGTATTGAATGAAATGAGGAATTGAATGGAATGGAATGTGAAATGGACGGGAAAGTAAGGTGTAATGCAATGGAATGGAATGAAATGAGGAATTCAATGGCATGGAATGTGGAATGGAACGGAATGGAATGTGGAAATAAATGGAATAGAACGTGGAATGGAAGGTGGAATGGACAGGAATGGAATGTGCAATGAAATGGACTGGAACGTTGAATAGAATGTGGAATATAATGGAATGGAATGGAATGTGGAATGGAAAGGATATTGTAATGGAATAGAATGGAATATGGAATGGTACGGAATGGAATGTGGAATGGAATGGAACGTGGATTGGAATGGAATGGAATTTGTAAAGGAATGGAATGGAATGTGCAATGGAATGTGAAATGGAAAGGAAAGAAATGTGGGCTGGAATGGAATGCAATGCAATGGATTGTGGTTGGAATTTGTAATGGAATGCTGAATGGATTCTGGAATGAAATGTGAAATGGAATGTGTAATGGAACGGAATGGAATGTGGAATGGAATGTGGAATGGAATGGGCAATGGAAGGTGGAATGGAACGTGGAATGGAATGGAATGCAACGTGGATTGGAACCTGGAATGGAATGTAACGCGGAATGTAATGTGAATTTAATGTAATGGAATGTGGAATGGAATTTGCAATGGAATGTGGAATGGAGTGGAATGGAGTGTGGATTGCAATGGAATGGAATGAAATGTGGAATTGAATGAAATGGAATGTTGAATGGAATGCAATGGAATGTGGAATGGAATGGAAAGGAACGCGGAATGGAATGTGCAATGGAATGTGGAATGGTATGTGGAATGGAATGTGGAATGGAATGGAATGGAATGTGGAATGGAGTGGAATGGAATGTGGAATAGAATGGAATGGCATGGAATGTGGGAGGCAATATGGAATGGAATGTGGAATGGAATGGAATGGAATGTAGAATGGAATGAAATGGAATGTGGAATGGAATGTGCAATGGAATGTGGAATGGAATGGAATGTGGAATGGAATGGATTGGAATGTGGAATGGAACGGAATGGAATGTGGAACGAAATGGAATGGAACTTAGAATAGAGTGTGGAATGGATTGCGGAATCGAATGGAATGGAACGTGGAATAGAATTTAATGGAATGGAATGCGGAAAGAAATGGAATGAAATGTGGAATGCAATGGAATGGAATGTGAAATAGAATGGAATGGAATGTGGAACGGTATTTGGAATGGAATGTGGAATGGAATATGTAATGCAATATGGAATGAAATGTGGAATGGAATGTGTAATGGAATCTGCAAAAGAATGGAATGGTATGTGGAAAGTAATTTGGAGTGGAAAGGAATGGAATGTGGAATGGAATGGAATGGAATGTGGAATGGAAAGTGGAATGTAAAGAACTTTAATGTGGAATAGAATGTGTAATTGAATGTGGAATGAAGTGGAATGGAATGTGGAATGGAAAGGAAAGGAATGTGGAATGGAAAGGAATAGAACGTGGAATAGAATGGAATGGAATGGAATGTGGAATGGCATGTGGAATTGAATGGAATGGAATGTGGAATGGCATGGAATAGAACTTCGAATGGAATGTGGAAATGACTGGAATGGAACGTGGATGGAAATGGATTGGAACGTGGAAAAGAATGTGTAATCTAATGTGGAATGGAAAGTGCAATGGAATGCAATGGAATGTAGAATGGAATGCAATGGAATGTAGAATGGAATGCAATGGAATATGGAATGGAATGGATTGGAATGTGGAATGGAAGGGATCGAAATGTGGAATGGAAAGGAATGGAATTTGGAATAGATTGTGGAATGGAATGTGGAAAGGAGTGTGGGCTGGAATGGAATGGAATGTGGAATATAATGGAATGGAATGTGGAATGGAATGCAAAGAAATGCGGAATGGAATGGAATGGAATGTGAAATAGAATGGAATAGAGTGTGGACTGGAATGTGGATTAGAAAGCAATGGAATGTGGAATGGAATGTGGATTGTAAAGTATTGTAATGTGGAATGAAATGTGTAATTTAATGTGGAAGGGAATGGAATGGAATGTGGAATGGAATGGATTGGAATGTGGAATGGAATGGTATAGAACGTGGAATAGAATTGAATGTAATGGATGGTGGAATGGAATGTGGAATGGCATCTGGAATGCAATGGAATGGAATGTGGAATGGAATGGAATAGAACTTGGACTGGAATGTGGAATTGACTGGAATGGAATTTGGAAGAAAATGGATTGGAAAGTGGAATAGAATGTAGAATGGAATGTGGAATGGAAAGTGAAATGGAATGCAATGGACTGAGGAATGGAAATTATTGGAATGTAGAATGGAATGTTCAATGGAATGTGGAATGTAATATGGAATGAAATGTGAAATGGAATCTGGAATGGAATGGAAAGGAATGTGGAATTTAACGGATTAGAACGTGGAATGGAATGTGGAATAAAACAGATTTGAATGTGGAATGGAATGTTGAATGGAATGTGGAATAAAACATGGAATGCAAAGCGGAATGGAATGGAATGGAAAGTGGAATGAAATGTGGCATGGAATGGAATGGAATGTGGAATGGAAAGTATAATGGAATGTGCAATGTAATGGAATGGTTTGTGGAAAGTAATTTGGAGTGGAAAGGAATGGAATGCGGAATGGAATGCAATGGAATGTGGAATTAAATGTGGAATGGAATGGAATGGAATGTGGAATGGAATGTGGAATCTAAAGGACTGTAATGTGGAACGAAATTTGGAATGCAATGTGAAATGGAATGGAATGGAATGTGAAATGGAATGGAATGGAATGTGCAATGCAAAGTGGAAAGGAAAGGAATGGAATGTGGAGTGGAAAGTGGAATGGAATGTGGAATGGAATGTGGAGTGGAATGGAATGGATTGTGGAACGAAATAATATGGAGTGGTATGGAATGTGGAATGGATTGGAATGGAATGTGGAATGGAACGTGGAATGGAAAGTGGAATGGAATATAATGGAAAGTGGAATGGAACGTGGAATGGAACGGAATGCGGAATGGAATGTGGAATGGAATCGAATGGAGTGGAATGGAATGAAATGCAATGAGGAATGGAATGGAGTGGAATGTGGATTGCAATGCAATGGAATGAAATGTGAAATTGAATGGAATGGAATGTGGAATGAAATGGAATGGAATGTGGAATGGAATGAAATGGAACGTGGAATGGAATGTGGAATGGAATGTGGAATGCTATGTCGAATGGAATGTGGAATAGAATGGAATGGAATGTTGAAAGGAATGGAATGGAATGTGGAAGACAATGAAATGGCATGGAATGTGGAAGGGAATGTGGAACGGAATGTGGAATGGAATGGTATAGAATGTGGAATGGAATGGAACGGAATGTGGAATGGAATGGAATGGAATGTGGAATGGAATGGAATGTGGAATAGAATGGAATGGAATGTGGAATGGAATGGATTGCAATGTGAAATGGAATGGATTCGAATGTGGAATGGAATGGAATGTGGAATGGAAAGTTTAAATAATTGGAAAAGAATGTGGAATAGAATGTGGAATGGAATGTATTGGAATGTGGAATGGATCGTGGAATGGAACGTGGAATGGAATGTAATGCGGAATGAAAGGGAATGGAATGTGGAATGGAATGTGGAATGGAATGGAATGGAATGGAGAGTGGAGAGGAATGGAATGGAATGTGGAATGGAAAGAATGTTATGTGGAATGGAATGGAATGGTTTTGAATGTAGAATGGAGTGGAATGGAATGGAATGGAATGTGGAACCGAATGGAATTTAGTGTGGAATGGAATTTGGAATGGAATGTGGAATGGACTGGAATGGAGTGTGGAATGGAATGGAACGCAATGTGGAATGGAAAGCAATAGAATGCAATGTGGAATGGAATGGAATTGAATGGGGAATTCAATGTGGAATGCAATGTGGAATGGTATGTGGAACGGAATGGAATGTGGAATGGAATGGAATGGAATGTGGAATAGAATGGAAAGGAATGCAATGTGGAATGGAATGCGGAACGGAATGATATATAATGTGGACTGCAATGGAATGGAATGTGGAATGGAATAGAATGTGGAATGGAAAGGAGTGGAATGTGGATTGGAATGGAATGGAATTTGGAAAGGAATGTGAAATGGAATGTATAATGGAATGTGGAATGGAACGTTGAATGGAATGGAAAGGAATGTGGAATGGAATGTGGAATGGAACAGAATAAATTGTGTAATGGGATGTGGCATGGAATGTGAAATTGAAAGTGCAATGGAATGCAATGGAATGTTTAATGGAACCTGGAATGGAACGTGGAATGGAACGTGGAATGGTACGTGGAATTGAAGGTGGAATGTAGTGGAATGGAATGTGCAATGGAATGGGTTGAAATGTGGAATGGATTGTGGAAAGGGAGGAAATGGATTGTGGAATGGAATGTGAAATTGAATATGTAATGACATATTTAATGGAATGGAATGGAATGAGGAATGGAACGTGGAATGCAATGGAATGGAATGTTGAATGGAATGTGGAATGGAATGTGGAATAGAAGGTGTAATGGAATGTGGAATGGAATAGAATGAAAAGTGCAGTGGAATAGATTGGAATGTCGAAGGGAATGTGGAATGGAATGCAAGAGAAAGTAGAATGGAAAAAATGAAATGTGGAATGGAATGTGCAATGGAACGGCATGGAATGTGGAATGGATCACCAAATGGAGTGTGGAATGGAATGTGGAATGGAATGTGGAAAGGAATGTGGAATAGAATGGAAAGGATTGTGGAATGGAATCGAGCAGAATGGTAAGGAATGTGGAATGGAACGGAATGGAATGTGGAATGGAATGTGGAATGAAATACACGGCAACGTAGGATGCAATGTGGATGGAATGTGGAATTGAATGTGGAATGGAATGTGAAATGGAACGTATAGTGAAATGAGGAACGGAATAAAATGGAACGTGGAATGGAACGGAATGGAACGTGGAACGGAAAGTTATAGGAAGGGGAATGGAATGGAATGGAACGTGGAATGGATCGTGCAATGGGATGTAATAGAACGTAAAATGGAATGTTGAAAGGAATGTGGAATGGAATGAGGAATGGAAACTGGAATGGAATGCAGTGAAACGTGGGATTGAATGTGGAATGGGATGGAATGGAACGTGGAATGGAACGTGGACTGGAATGGAATGTGGAATGGAATGTGGAACGAAATGTTGAATGGAATGGAAAGGAATTTGGAATGGAATGTGGAATATAACGGAATATAATGTGGAATGGAATGTGGAACGGAATGTGAAATGGAAAGTGTAATAGAATGAATGGAATGTGGAATGGAAAGTCGAAAGGAATGTGCAATGGGACGTGTAAAGGAACGTGGAATAGAAAGTGGAATGGAGTGGAATGGAATGCTGAATGGAATGGAAGGAAATGTGGAATGGAGTGTGGAATGGAATAGAATGGAATGTGGAATGAAATGTGAAATGGAATGTTTAATGTAATGTGGAATTGTATGGAATGGACCATGGAATGGAATGGAATGGAATGTGGAAAGGAATGTGAAGTGGAATGTGGAATAGAAGTTTGAATTGAATGTGGAATGGAATAGAATGGAAAGTGAAATGGAATAGATTGGAATGTCGAAAGGAATGTGGAATGGAATGCAATGGAATGTGGAATGGAACAGAACGTAATGTGGAACAGAATGTCGAATGGAATGTGGAATGGACCTGCATGGAAGTTGGAATGCAATGCGGAATGGATTGTGGAATGGAACGTGGAACGACGTGACATGGAACATGGAGTGGAATGGAATGGAAAGTGGAATGGAATGCAATGGAGCGTGGAATGGAACGTGTAATGGAACTTGGAATGGAATGTGGAATGGAATGGAATGGAATGTGGAACGCAATGTGGAATAGAATGGGGCATGGTATTGAATGGAATGTGGAATGGAATGCAATGGATTGTGGAATGGAAAGTGGATAGGAATGGAATGGAATGTGGAATGGAATGTGGAAAGGAATGTGCAACAGAACGGAATGGAATGTGGAATTGAATGTGAAATGCAATGTGGAATGGAATGTGGAATGGAACGGAATGCAATGTGGAATGGAATGTGGAAGGGAATTTGGAATGGAATGGAAAGGAATGGAGAGTGGATTATAATGTGCAATGGAATTGAATGAAATGTGGAATGGAATGTGGAATGGAATGCGGAAAGCAATGTGGAACGCAACTTAATGGAATGTGGAATGGAATGTGGAATTGAGAGTGGAATGGAATGGAGATTGGAACGGAATGGAACGTGTAATTGAATGTGTAATGGAATGAGGAATGGGGTGTGGAATGGAATGTGCAATGGAACGGAATCGAATGTGGAATGGAATGTAGAATGGAAAGTGTAATGGCACGGAATTGAATGTGGAATTAAATGTTGATTGGAAAGGAATGTGACGTGGAATGGAACGTGGAAAGGAAGGAATCGATAGTGAAAAGGAACGTGGAATGGATTGTGAATGGAATGTGGAATGGAGCGTGGAATGGAATGTGGAAAGGAATGTGGAATGGAAAGGAATGAAATGTCTAATGGAAAGTAATGGAATGAAATGCGGAATGGAATGTGGAATGGAAACGAATGGAATGTGGAATGGAATGAAATGGAGTGTGGAATGAAATGGAATGGAATGTATGGAATGTGAAATGGAAAGGAATGGAATGTGGAATGGAAAGGAATGGAAAGTGGAATGGAATGTGGAATGGAATGGGTAATGGAATGGAAAGGAATGTGAAATGGAATGTCGAATGTAATGTGTAATGGAAAGTGGAATTGAATGCGGAATGGAATGGAATGGAACGTGGAATTTAATGGAATGAAACGTGGAATGGAACGTGGAATGGATCGTGGAATGGGACTTTGACAGTAACGTGGAGTGGAACGTGAACAGGAACGTTGAATGGAACGTGGAATGCAATGAAATGGTATGTGAAATGGAATTTGGAATGAAATGTGGAGTGGAATGGAATGGAATGTGGAATGGAATGGAATGGAATGGAATGTGGAAAGGAATGTGGAGAGGAATGTGGAATGGAATGGAATGGAATGTGGAATGGAATGCTGAATGCAAACTGGAATGGAATGGAATGTAATGTTGAATGGAATGTAATGGAATGAGGAATGGAATGTGGAATGGAATGGAATGGAATGTGGAATGGAATGTGGAAAGGAATGTGGAATGGAATGGAATGGAATGTGAAATGGAATGCAATGGAATGTGGAATGGAATGTGGAGTGGAATGGAATGGAATGTGGAATGAAATTTGGAAAGGAATGTGCAATGTAATGTGGAATGTAATGTGGAATGGAATGGAATGCAATGTGGAATGGAATCTGGAATGGAATGGAATGGAAGTTGGAATGGAAAGGAATGGAATGATGAATGGAATGCGAAATGGAATATGATATGGAATGTGGAATGCAATGGAAAGGAATGTGGAATGGAATGTGTAATGGAATGAGGAATGGATTGGAATGGAATGGACAGTGGAATAGAATGTGTAATGTTATGTGGAATGGAATGGAATGTGGAATGAAAGGTTGAATGGAATGTGGAATGGAACGTGGAATGGAATGGAGTGGAATGTGGAACGGACCATGGAATGGAATTGAATAGAATGTGGAATGGAGCGTGGAATGGAAAGTGCAATGAACTGTGGAATGGATCATGGAATGGAATGGAATGGAACGTGGAATGGAACGTTGAAAAGAAGGAATGGACAGTGTAATGGAAATTGGAATGGATTGTGGAATGGAATGTGGAATGAAATATCTAAATGAATGTGGAAAGTAAAGTGGAATGGAAACGAACGGAATGTGGAATGGAAAGGAGTGGAATGGAATGCGGAATGGAATGTGGATTGGAAAGGAATGGAATGTGGAATGTACTGTGGAATGGAATGGAATGGAATGTGCAATGAAATGGAATGGAACGGTATGGAATGTGAAATGGAATGGAATGGAATGTGGAATGCAACGTGGAATGGAACGTGGAATTGAACGTGGGGTGGAACTTGGAATGAAATGCTGAATATAACATGGAATGGAATGTGGAACGTAATCTGGAATGGAATGGAATGGAACGTGGAATGGAAAGGAATGCAAGGGAAAGGTACTCGGAATGGAATGGAATATAGTGACGAATGGATTGGAATGGAATGTGGAATGAAATGGAATTGGATGCGGAAAGGAATCTGGAATGGAATGGAATGGAAAGTGTAATGGAATAGAATGAAATGGAATGATACAGGGAATGGAATGGAATGGAATGAGGAATGGAATGGAACAGAATACTATGTGGAATTGAATGGAATGTAATGTAGAATGAAATTGAATGAAATGTGGAATGGATTGGAATGGAACATGGAAAGGAATGTGGAATGGAATTTGGAATGGAACGTTGAATGGAATGGAATGGAATGTGGAATGGAATGGAACGGAAGGTGGAATAGAATGGAATGGAATGGAATGTGGAATGGATTGTGGAGTGGAACGGAATGGAATGTGGAATGGAATGGAATTTGGTATGCAATGGAATGGAAGGTTTAACGGAATGGAATGGAATGTTTAATGCAGTGGAATGGAATGCGGAATGGAATGGAACGTGGAATGGAATGGAATGCAAATTGGAATGGAATGGAATGTGGAATGGAATGGAATGCGACGTGGAATGTGGAATGGAATGTGAAATGGAATATTGAATGGAACGTGGAATGGCATGAAATGGAACGTGGAATGTAGTGGAATGTATCTTTGAATGTAATGGAATGGAACGTGGAATGGAATGTTGAAAGGAATGCGAAATGGAATGGAATGGAATGTGGAATGGAATGTGTAAAGGAATGGAAAGGAATGTGGAATGGAACGTGGAATTGAATATGGAAAGGAATGTGGAATTAAACGGAACGGAATGTGGAATGTAATTTGGAATGGAGCGTGGAAAGGAATGTGGAATGTAATGGCATGGAATGTGGAATGGAATGTGGAATGGAATGTGAAATGGAGTGTGGAATGGAATGTGAAATGGAACGCAATGGAGTGTGGGATGGAATGTGCAATGGAAAGGAAGGGAACGTGCACGGGAATGTAGAATGGAACATAAAATGGAAAGGAATTCCATGCGGTATTGAATGTGGAATGCAATGTAATGCGACGTGGAATGGAAGTGGAATGGAACGTGGAATGGAATGGAATATGGAATGGAATAAAATGGAATGTGGAATAGAATTTGAAATGGAATGTGGAATGGAATGTGGAAAGAAACGTGGAATGTAACACAATGGAATGTGAAATGGAATGTGCAATAGAATGGAATGGAATGTGGAATGGAATGGATCGGAATGTGGAATGGAACCTGGAACGGAATGAGGAATGGATTGTGGAATGCAAATTGGAATGGATGTGAGATGGAACGGAATGGAATGTGGAATGGAATGTGGAATGGAATCTGGAAAGGATTGGAATGTGGAAAGTAATGGAATGGAATGTGGACTGGGATGGAATGGAATGTGCAACGGAATGTGGAATGGAATGGAATGGATGTGGAATGAAATGTGGAATGGAATTGAATGGAATGTGGACTGGAACTTGGAATGGAACATGGAATGTAATGTGGAATGGAACGTCGAATGGAATGGAAAGAAATGTGGAATGGAATGTGTAATGGAATGTGGAATTGAAAGGTATGCAACGTGGAATGGAATGTGGAACTGAATGGAATGCAATGTGGAATGAAATGTGAAATGCAATGTGGAATGCAATGTGGAATGGAATGTGGAATTGAAAGGAATGCAATGTGGAATGGAATGTGGAACAGAATGGAATGCAATGTGGAATGAAATGTGAAATGCAATGTGGAATGCATTGTGGAATGGAACGTGAAATGGAATGTGGACTGGAATGGAAAGAAATGTTGAATGGAATGTGGAATTGAATGGAAATGAAGTTGAATGGAATGTGGAATGGAATGTGGAATAGAGTGTAATGCAATTGAATTCAACGTGGAATGGGACGCCGAATGAAATGTGGAATGGAATGTGGAAAGGAATGTGGAATGGAACAGAATGGAATGTGGAATGGAATGTGGAATGGAATGTGAAATGGGAGGTGGAATTCAATGGAATGGATAAGGTGGAATAGAACTTGGAATGGCATGGATTACAACGCGTAATTTAACGTGGAATGGAATGTGGAAGGAACATGGAATGGAATGTGGAATGGAATGTGGAATGTAACAGAATGGAATGTTGAATGGAATGCAAAGGAATGTGGAACAGAATCCAGTGGAATGGAATGTGGAATAGAATGGAATAGAATGTGGAATGGTATGGAATAGAATGTGGAATGGAATGGATAGGAATGTTTAATGGAATGGAATGGAACAGAGAATGGAATGTGTAATGGAATGTGGTATGGAATGGAATGGAATGTGGAATGGAATGGAATTGAATGTAGTGTGGAATAGAATGGAATAGAATGGAATGTGGAATGGAATGTGGAATGGAATGGAAAGGAATGCAACTTTGAATGGAATGAGGAATGGAATGTGGAATGGAATGTGGAATGTAATGGGATGGAAAGTGGAATGGAAAGGAATTGAATGGAATGGAGTGTGGATTAGAATTTATTGCAATGTGTAATGGAAAGGAATGGAATGGAAAGTGAAGTGGAATGTGGAATGGAATGTGAAATGGAATGAAATGGAACGTGGAAAGGAATGGAATGGAACGTGGAATGGAACATGGAATGGAAGGTGGAATTCATGTAGAATGGAATGTGCAATTGAATGGAATGGTTAGGGGAATGGAATGTGCAATTGAATGGAATGGAATGTGGAAAGGAATCAATAATGGAATGGAATGGAATGTGGTTTTAAAGTGGAATGCAATGTGGAATGGATTGTGGAATGAAATATGGAAAGGAATGTGCAACGGAACAGAATGGAATGTGGAATGGAAGGTGGAATGGAATGGAATGGAACATGGAATGGAATGTGAAACGGAATGGAAAGGAATGTGCAATGGAATGTGCAATGCAAAGTATTATGGAACGGAATGGAATGTGGAAAGGAATGTGGCGTGGAATGGAATGAAATGAGGAATGTAATGTGGAATGGAATGAGGAATGGAATGGAATGGAATGTGGAATGTAAAGTGAAATATAATGTGGAATGTAATGTGGAATGGAAATTGGAAGGAAATTAAACGGAATGTGGAAAGGAACGTGGAATGGAATGGAATGGAACATGGAGTGGAACGTCGAATGGAATGTGGAAGGGATCGTGCAATGGAATGAAATGTGGAATGGAATGGAATGGAATGTGGAATGAATTGTGAAATGGATTCCGGAATGGCGTGTTGAATTGAATGGAAAGGAATGTGGAATGAAATGTGAAATGGAATGTGGAATGTAATGTGGAAGGGAACATGGCATTGAATGCAATGGAAAGTGGAATGGAATGTGGAATAGAATGTGGAATGGAATGGAATGGAATGTGGAATGGAATGTGGAATGGAATGTTGAATGGAATGGAATGCAATGTGGAATGGAATGGATTGGAATGTAGAAAGGAATGTGGAATGGAACGGAATGGAATGTGGAATGGAATGTGGAATGCAACGGAATGGAATGTGGAATGTAACGTGGAATGCAGTGTGGAATACAATCTGGAATGGAACGGATTGGAATGTGGAATGGAATGTGGAATGGAAAGTGGAATGGAATGTTTAATGGAACGTAATGGAATGTGGAAAGGAATGTGGACTCGAAGGTGTAATGTAACTGAATGGATTGTGGAAAGGAGTGGAATGGAATTGTATGAATTATGGAATGGAATGGAATGGAATGTGGAATGGAACGTGGAAAGCAACGTGGAATGGAAATTGCAATGGAACGCGGAATGGAAGGTGGAATGGAATGGAATGGAACCTGGAATGGAACGTAGAATGTAACGGAATGGAACATGTAATGGAATGTGGTATGGAATGGAATGAAATGGGGAGTGGAATGCGGAATGGAACATGGAATAGAATGTAGAATGGAATGCGGAACGAAATTGAATGGAATGTGGAAAGGAACGTGGAATGGAATGGGATGGAATGTGTAATGGAATGTGGAATGGAATGGAAAGGAATGTGGAATAGAATGTGGAATGGAATGGAATGGAATGTGGAATGGAATGGTATGGATTATAGAATGGAATGGAAACGAATGGAATGGAATATGGAATGGAATGGAATGGAATGGAATGTGGAGTGGAATGTGTAATGGAACGTGGAATAGAATGTAGAATGGAATGTGGAATGGAATGTGGAACGTAATTGAATGGAATGTGGAAAGGAACGTGGAATGGAATGGGATGGAACGTGTAATGGAATGTGTAATGGAATGGAATGGAATGTGGAATAGAATGCAGAATGGAATGTGGAATGGAATGGAATCTAATGCGGAATGGAATGTGGAATGGAATGGAATGGAATGTTGAAAGGAATGTGGAAAGGAGTTGAAAGGAATAGAATGTGGAATGGAAAGGAATGGAATGGAATGTGGAATGGAATGTTGAATGGAATGTGGAATGGATAGTGAAATGGAATGGAACGTGGAATCAAAGGAGGAATGGAATGGAATGTGAAATGAAACGTGGAATGGAACTTGGAATGGAATGGAATGGAATGTGGAATGGAATGTGGAATGGAATTTCTAAAGGAAAGTGGAACGGAATGGAATGGAATGTGGAATGGAACGTGGAATGGAATGGAATGGAAAATGGAATGGAAAGTGAAATAGAATGTGGAATGGAATGTGGAATGGAAGGGAAGTAATGCGGAATGAAATCTGGAATAGAATGTGGAAAGGGAAGTGGAATGGAATGTGGAATGGAATGTGGAGTGGAAAGTTGAGTGGAATGTGTAATGGAATGGAAGGGAATGTGCAATTAAATGTGGAATGGAAGGGAATGGAATGTGGAATGGAATGGAATGGATTGTGAAATGGAATGGAATGGAATGTGGAATGAAATGGAATGGAATAGAAAGCGAAATGGAGTGTGGCATGTAATGTGAAATGCAATGTGGTATGGAACGTGGAAAGGCATGACATGAAACAAGGAATGGAATAGAATGGAACGTGAAAAGGAATGGAATGGAACGTGGAATGGAATGGAATGGAACGTGGAATGCAACATGAAATGGAATGTGGAATGCCATGTGGAATGGAATGTGGAAAGGAATGGAATGGAATGTGGAATGGAATGTGGAATGAAATGTGGAATGGAATGGAATGGAATCTGTAATGGAATGGAATGTAATGCGAAATGGAATGTGGAATGTAACGTGAAATGGAATGTGGAAGGTAACGTAGAACGGCATGACATGAAACGTGGAATGGAATGGAATGGAACGTGAAATGGAATGGAATGGAACGTGGAAGGGAATGGAATGGAACGTGGAATGGAACGTGAATGGAATGTGGAATGGAATGTGGAATGGAATGTTGAACGGATTCGAATGGAATGTGGAACGGAATGTGGAATAAAATGTGGAATGGAATGGAATACAATGTGGAATGGAATGGAATGTGAAACGGAATGTGGAATGGAACATGGCATTGAATGGAATGGAATCGGAAATGGAATGTGGAATAGAATGTAGAATGGAATGAAAGGGAAAGTAGAATGGAATGTGGAATAGAATGTGGAATGGAATGTGGAATGGAATGGAATTGAATGTGCATTGGAATGGATTGGATTGTGGAAAGGAATGTTTAATGGAACGGAATGGAATGTGGAATGGAATGTGGAATGGAACGGAATGGAATGTAGAATCTAATGTGCAATGGAGTGTGTAACATAATGTGGAATGGAATATAATGGACTGTGGAAAGGAATGGAATGGAATGGTAAGGAATATGGAATAGAGGGCAATGGAATGTAGAAGAGAACGTGGAAAGTAACATGGAATGGAAAGTGCAATGGAAGGTGGAATGGAATGAAATGGAACGTGGAATGGAATGTAGAATGGAAAGGAATGCAACGTGTAATGGAATGTGGGATGGAATGGAATGTAATGTGGAAAAGAAAGTAGAATGTAACGTGGAATAGAATGTAGAATGGAATGTGGAATGGAATGTGGAATGTAATTGAGTGGAATGTGGAATGGAACGTTGAATGGAATTTAATAGAGCATGTAATGTGATGTGGAATGTAATGGAATGGAATGTTGAATAAAATGTGGAATGGTATGCGGAATGGAATGGAAAGGAATGTGGAATAGAATGTGGAATGGAATCAGGAATGGAATGGAATGGAATGGAATGGAAAGTGGAAGGGAATGTGGAAAGGAATGGAATGAAATTTTGAATGGAATGTGGAATGGAATGGAATGGAGTAGATTTTGGAATAGAATGTGGAATGGAATGGATTGGAATGGAATGTGGAATGGAATGTTTAATGGAATATGGAATGGAATGTGGAATGGAATGTAATGGAATGTGGAATGGAATCGAATATGGAATGGAAATTGGAACGGAATGGAACTGAATGTGGAATGGAACGGAAGTAATGTGGAATGGAATGTGGAATGAAATGTGGAAAGGAAAGTGGAATGGAATGTGGAATGGATTGTGGAATGGAATGTTGAGTGGAATGTGAAATGGAATGGAATGCAATGGAATGTGGAATGGAAAGCAGAATGGAATGTGGAATGGAATGTGGAATGGAATGGAATGGAATGTGGAATGTAATGGAATGTGGAATGGAAAGTGGAATGGAATGAAATGTGGAATGGAATGTGGAATGGAAAGTTGAATGGAATGTGAAATGGAATGAAATGGAATGTGGAATGGAATTTGAAATGGAATGTGGAAAGGAAAGTGGAAAGGAATGGAATGGAATATGGAATGGATTGTGGAATGGAATGTAATGGAAACTGGAATGGAACGTGGAATGGAATGAGGAATGGAATGTGTAATGGAATGTGGAATCGAACGGAAATAATGCGGAATGGAATGTGGAAAGGAAAGTGGAATGAAATGTGGAATGGAATGTGGAATGGAATGTTGAGTGGAATGTGGAATGGAATGGAATGGAATGTGCAATTCAATGTGGAATGGAATGGAATGGAATGTGGAATGGAACGTGGAATGCAATCTAACGGAATGTGGAAAGGAATGGAATGGAACGTGGAATGGAATGAAATGGAAAGGAATGCGAAATGGTATGTGGAATGTAATGTGAAATGGAATGTGGAATGGAACATGGAACGGCAGGGCATGGAACGTGGAATGGAATGGAATGGAACGTGGAATGGAATGGAATGGAACGTGGATTGGAATGGAATGGAACGTGGAATGGAACGTGGAATGGAATGTGGAATGGAATGTGGAATGGAATTGAAAGGAATGTGAAACGTAATGTGGAGCAAAATGTGGAATGTAGTGTAATGGAGTGTTTAATTGAATGGAAAGGATTGTGGAATGGAATGTGGATTGAAATGGAATGGAATTTGGAATCGAATATGGACTGGAATGTGGAAAGGAATGTGGAGCAGAAGGGAATGAAATGTTAAATGAAATGTGGAATGGAATGTGGAATGGAATGTTTAATGGAAGGTGGAATAGAATGGAATGGAACTTGGAGTGGAATGTGGAAGGGAATGTGGAATGGAATTCAATGGAATGGAGTGTGGAATGGAATGTGGAATGGAATGTAGAATGGAATGGAGTGGAATGTGTAATTGAAAGTGGAATGGATTGTGGAATGGAATATGGCATGGTTTGTGAAATGGAATGTGGAATGGAATGGAATGGAATGTGGAATGGAATGTGGTATGGAATGGAATGTAACATGGATTGGAATGGAATGGAATGTGGAATGGAATGGAATGGAACGTGGAATGGAATGTGGAATGGAATGTGGAATTGAATGTGGAACGGAATGGAATGGTATGTGGAATGGAATGTGGAATGCTTGGAATGGAATGTGGAGTGGAATGCAACGGAATGTGGAAAGGAATGTGGAAATTAATGTGGAATGGAACGGAATGGAATGTGAAATGGAATGGAATGGAATGTGAAAGGTATGTGGAAAGGAAAGTGGAATGGAATGGAATGGAATGTGGAATTGAATTGAATGCAATATCGAATGGAATGGAATGGAACTTGGAGTGGAATGTGGAATGGAATGTGGAATGGAATTTGGAACCGACTGGAATGGAATGTTGAATGGAAAGGAATGGAATGTCTAATGGAATGGAATGGCATATGGAATGGCTTCTGGAATGGAATGTGAAATGGAATGTGGAATGGAATGTGGAATGGAACATGGCATTGAATGGAATGGAATGTGGAATGGAATGTGGAATAGAATGTGGAATGTAATGGAATGGAATGTAGAATGGAATGTGGAATAGAATGTGGAATGGAATGTGGAATGCAATGGAATTGAATATTGAATTGAATGGATTGGATTGTGGAAAGGAATGCTTAATGGAACAGAATGGAATGTGGAATGGAATGTGCAATGGAAAGGAATGGAATTTGGAATGGAATGTGGAATGGAGTGTGTAATATAATTTGGAATGCAATGGAATGGATTGCAGAAAGGAATGGAATGGAATGCTATGGAACATGGAATAGAATGGAATGGAATGTTGAATGGAATGTGGAAAGTAACGTGGAATAGACAGTGCAATGGAACGTGGAATGGAAGGTGGAATGTAATGGAATGGAACGTGGAATGGAATGTGGAATGGAACAGAATGGAATGTGGAGTGGAATGGTGTGTGTAAATAAAGTGGAATGGAATGGAATGGATTGCGGAAAGGTATGGAATGGAATGCTATGGAAGATTGAATAGAATGGAATGGAATGTTGAATTGTACGTGGAAAGTAACGTGGAATGGAAAGTGCAATGGAACGTGGAGTGGAAGGTGGAATGGAATGGAATGGAACGTGGAATGGAATGTGGAATGTAATGGAATGGAACATGTAATGGAATGTGGAATGGAATGGAATGTAATCTGGAATGGAAAGTGGAATGAAAAGTGGAATAGAATGTAGAATGGAATGTGGAATGGAATGTGGAATGTAATTGAATGGAATGTGGATTGGAACGTTGAATGGAATGGAATAGAATATGCAATGGAATGTGGAATGGAATGGAATGGAATGTGGAATAGAATGTGGAATGGAATACGGAATGGAATGGAATGGAATCTGGAATAGAATGTATAATGGAATGTGGAATGGAATGGAATGGAATGGAATGTGGAATGGAATGCGGAATTAAATGGAATGAAATGTTGAACGGAAGGTGGAATGGAATGGAATTAAACAGAATGTGGAATGGCGTGTGGAATGGAATGGATTTGAATGGAATGTGGAATGGAATGTTGAATGGAATATGGAATGGGAAGAGAAATTGAATGGAATGGAATGTGGAATGGAATGGAATTTTCAAAGAAAATTGGAATGGAGTGGAATGGAATGTGGAATGGAACGGAAGTAATGTGGAATGGAATGTGGAATGGAATGTGAAACAAAAGTGGAATGGAATATGGAATGGAACGTGGAGTGGAATGTTGAGTGGAATGGAATGTGAAACGAAAGTGGAATGGAATATGGAAAGGAATGTGGAGTGGAATGTTGAGTGGAATTGGAATGGAATGGAATGCAATGGAATGTGGAATGGAATGTTGAATGGAATGTGGAATGGAATGAAATGGAATGTGGAATTAAATGGAACGAGGAATGGAAAGTGGAATGGAATGAAATGTGGAATGGCATGTGGAATGGAACGTTGAATGGAATGTGGAATGGAATGGAATGGAATGTGGAATGGAATGTTAAATGGAATGCGGAAAGGAAGGTGGAACAGAATGGAATGGAATATGGAATGGAACGTGTAATGGAATGCAATGGAAAGTTGAACGGAACATGGAAAGAAATGTGGAATGGAATGTGGAATGGAATGTGGAAAGCAAAGTGGAATGAAATGTGGAATGGAATGTGGAATGGAATGTTGAGTGGAATGTGGAATGGAATGTAAAGGAATGTGCAATTAAATGTGGAATGGAATCGAATGGAATGTGGAATGGAAAGTGGTATGCAATGGAATGGAATGTGGAATGGTATGGAATGGAATGTGGAATGGAATGAAATGGAAAGGAATGCAAAATGGAATGTGGAATGTAATGCAAAATGGAATGTGGAAAGTAACGTGGAACGGCATGATATGGAACATGGAATGGAATGGAATGGAAGGTGGAATGGAACGCAATATAACACGGAATGGAATGGAATGGAAAGTGGAATGGAACGTGGAATGGAATGTGGAATGGAATGTGGAATGGAATGTGGTATGGAATGGAAAGGAATGTGGAACGTAATGTGGAAATGAATGTGGAATGCAATTGACTGGAATGTGGAATGGAATGGAATGGATTGTGGAATGCAATGTGGATTGAAATGGAATGGAATTTGGAATGGATTGTGGAAGGGAATGTGGAAAGGAATGTGGAATGGAATGGAATGGAAAGAAATGTTGAATAGAATGGAATGGAATGGAATTTGAAATGGAATATGGAATGGAAAAGAATGGAATGTGGAATGCAATGGAATGGAATGTGGATTGGAATGGAATGGAAGGTAGAATGGAACGGAAGGTGGAATGGAATGGAATGGAATATGGATTGAAATCGAATGCCATGCGGAATGAAATGGAATGAACTGGAATGGGAAAAGGAATGTGGAATGGAATGTGAAATGGAATGTGGAATGGAATGTTGAATGGTATGTAATGGAACGTGGAATGGAATGAAATGGAACGAGGAATGAAATGGAATGGAACGTGGAATGGAACATGGAATGGAATGCGGAATGCAATGTGGAAAGGAATGTGGAATGGAATGGAATGGAATGTGGAATGGAATGAAATGGAATGGAATGGAAAGTAGAATGGAATGTGGAAAAGAATGTGGAATGGAACGGAATGGAAAGTGGAACGTGGTGGAATGGAAAGTGAAATGGAATGTGGAATGGAATGTGGAAAGGAATGGAATGAAATGTGGAATGGAATGAGGAATGGAATGGGGAATGGAATTGAATGGAAAGTTAAATGTAATGTGGAATGGAATGTGAAACGGGAAGTGAAATTTAATGTGGAATGGAATGGAATGGAACGTGGAATGGAACGTGGAGTGAAACGTGGACAGGAACACAGAATTTAACGTGGAATGGAATGAAATGTAATGTGGAATGGAACAGAATGGAATGTGGAATGGAATGTGGAATGGAATGTGGAACGGAATGTGGAATTGAATGGAGTGGAATGTGGAATGGATTGTGGAATGGAATGTGGAATGGAATGGAATGGTATGTAGAATGGAATGTGGAATGGAATGTGGAATTTAATGTTGAGTGGAATGTGAAATGGAATGGAATGCAATGGAATGTGGAATGGAATGCTGAATGGAATGTGGAATGGAAAGTGGAATGGAATGGAATGGAATGTGGAATGGAATGGAATGTGGAATGGAAAGTGGAATGGAATGAAATGTGGAATGGAATGTGGAATGGAATGGAATGGAATGTGGAATGGAATGTGAAATGGAATGTGGAAAGGAAAGTGGAACGGAACGGAATGGAATATGGAATGGAACGTGGAATGGAATGGAATGGAAAGTGTACTGGAACGTGGAATGGAATGTGGAATGTAATGTGTAATGGAATGTGGATTCGAACGGAAACAATGTGGAATGGAAGGTGGAAAGGAATGTGGAATGAAATGTGGAATGGAATGTGGAATGGAATGTGGAATGGTATGTTGAGTGGAATGTGGAATGGAATGGAATGGAATGTGCAATTAAATGTGGAATGGAATGGAATGGAATGTGGTATGGAACGTTGAAAGCAATGGAATGGAATGTGGAATGGAATGGAATGGAATGTGGAATGGAATGAAATGGAAAGGAATGCGAAACGGTATATGGAATGTAAGGTGAAATGGAATGTGGAATTTAACATGGAACGGCAGGACCTGGAACGTGAAATGGAATGGAATGGAACGTGGAATGGAATGGAGTGGAACGTGGAATGGAACGTGGAATGGAATGTGGAATGGAATGGAAAGGAATGTGGAACGTAATGTGGAATGAAATGTGAAATACAGTGGAATGGAATGTGTAATGGAATGGAATGGATTGTGGAATGGAATGTGGATTGGAATGGAATGGAATTTGGAAAGGAATGTGGATTGGAATGTGGAAAGGAATGTGGAACAGAAGGGAATGAAATGTTAAATGGAATGTGGAATGGAATGAGGAATGGAATGTTTAATGGAATGTGGAATAGAATGAAATGGAATGTGGAATGGAATGTGGAAGGGAATGTGGAACAGAAGGGAATGCAATGTGGAATTCAATGTGGAATGGAATGTGGAAAGGAATGTTTAATGGAATGTGGAACAGAATGGAATGGAACGTGGAATGGAATGTGGAAGGGAATTTGGAATGGAATGGAATGGAGTGGAGTGTGGAATGTAAACAGGAATGGAATGGAATGGAATGTGGAATGGAATGTGCAATGGAAATTGGAAAGGAATGTGGAATGCAACTTAATGGAATGTGGAATGTAATGTAGAATGGATTGTGGAATGGAGTGTAGAATGGAATGGAGTGGAATGTGTAATTGAATGTGGAATGGATTGTGGAATAAAATATGGAAAGTTGTGTGGATTGGAATGTGGAATGGAATGGAATGGAATGTGTAATGGAATGAGGAATGGAATGTGTAATGGAATGAGGAATGGAATGGAATGAAATGTGGATTGGAGTGGAATGGAATGTGGAATGGAATGGAATGGAACGTGGAATGGAATGCGGAATGGAATGTGGAATGGAACGTGGAATGGAGTGGAATGGAATGTGGCATGGAATGGAATCGAATGGCAATACAATGGAATGGAACGGAATGTGGAATGGAATGTAGAATGGAATGTCATTGAATGTGGAATGTGATGGAATTGAACGTGCAATGGAATGCAATGGAATGTGGAATGGAATGGAATGGAATGTGGATTGGAATGGAATGGAATGTGGAAAGGAATGTGAAGTGGAATGTGGAATAGAAGTTTGAATTGAATGTGGAATGGAATAGAATGGAAAGTGAAATGGAATAGATTGGAATGTCGAAAGGAATGTGGAATGGAATGCAATGGAATGTGGAATGGAACAGAACGTAATGTGGAACAGAATGTCGAATGGAATGTGGAATGGACCTGCATGGAAGTTGGAATGCAATGCGGAATGGATTGTGGAATGGAACGTGGAACGACGTGACATGGAACATGGAGTGGAATGGAATGGAAAGTGGAATGGAATGCAATGGAGCGTGGAATGGAACGTGTAATGGAACTTGGAATGGAATGTGGAATGGAATGGAATGGAATGTGGAACGCAATGTGGAATAGAATGGGGCATGGTATTGAATGGAATGTGGAATGGAATGCAATGGATTGTGGAATGGAAAGTGGATAGGAATGGAATGGAATGTGGAATGGAATGTGGAAAGGAATGTGCAACAGAACGGAATGGAATGTGGAATTGAATGTGAAATGCAATGTGGAATGGAATGTGGAATGGAACGGAATGCAATGTGGAATGGAATGTGGAAGGGAATTTGGAATGGAATGGAAAGGAATGGAGAGTGGATTATAATGTGCAATGGAATTGAATGAAATGTGGAATGGAATGTGGAATGGAATGCGGAAAGCAATGTGGAACGCAACTTAATGGAATGTGGAATGGAATGTGGAATTGAGAGTGGAATGGAATGGAGATTGGAACGGAATGGAACGTGTAATTGAATGTGTAATGGAATGAGGAATGGGGTGTGGAATGGAATGTGCAATGGAACGGAATCGAATGTGGAATGGAATGTAGAATGGAAAGTGTAATGGCACGGAATTGAATGTGGAATTAAATGTTGATTGGAAAGGAATGTGACGTGGAATGGAACGTGGAAAGGAAGGAATCGATAGTGAAAAGGAACGTGGAATGGATTGTGAATGGAATGTGGAATGGAGCGTGGAATGGAATGTGGAAAGGAATGTGGAATGGAAAGGAATGAAATGTCTAATGGAAAGTAATGGAATGAAATGCGGAATGGAATGTGGAATGGAAACGAATGGAATGTGGAATGGAATGAAATGGAGTGTGGAATGAAATGGAATGGAATGTATGGAATGTGAAATGGAAAGGAATGGAATGTGGAATGGAAAGGAATGGAAAGTGGAATGGAATGTGGAATGGAATGGGTAATGGAATGGAAAGGAATGTGAAATGGAATGTCGAATGTAATGTGTAATGGAAAGTGGAATTGAATGCGGAATGGAATGGAATGGAACGTGGAATTTAATGGAATGAAACGTGGAATGGAACGTGGAATGGATCGTGGAATGGGACTTTGACAGTAACGTGGAGTGGAACGTGAACAGGAACGTTGAATGGAACGTGGAATGCAATGAAATGGTATGTGAAATGGAATTTGGAATGAAATGTGGAGTGGAATGGAATGGAATGTGGAATGGAATGGAATGGAATGGAATGTGGAAAGGAATGTGGAGAGGAATGTGGAATGGAATGGAATGGAATGTGGAATGGAATGCTGAATGCAAACTGGAATGGAATGGAATGTAATGTTGAATGGAATGTAATGGAATGAGGAATGGAATGTGGAATGGAATGGAATGGAATGTGGAATGGAATGTGGAAAGGAATGTGGAATGGAATGGAATGGAATGTGAAATGGAATGCAATGGAATGTGGAATGGAATGTGGAGTGGAATGGAATGGAATGTGGAATGAAATTTGGAAAGGAATGTGCAATGTAATGTGGAATGTAATGTGGAATGGAATGGAATGCAATGTGGAATGGAATCTGGAATGGAATGGAATGGAAGTTGGAATGGAAAGGAATGGAATGATGAATGGAATGCGAAATGGAATATGATATGGAATGTGGAATGCAATGGAAAGGAATGTGGAATGGAATGTGTAATGGAATGAGGAATGGATTGGAATGGAATGGACAGTGGAATAGAATGTGTAATGTTATGTGGAATGGAATGGAATGTGGAATGAAAGGTTGAATGGAATGTGGAATGGAACGTGGAATGGAATGGAGTGGAATGTGGAACGGACCATGGAATGGAATTGAATAGAATGTGGAATGGAGCGTGGAATGGAAAGTGCAATGAACTGTGGAATGGATCATGGAATGGAATGGAATGGAACGTGGAATGGAACGTTGAAAAGAAGGAATGGACAGTGTAATGGAAATTGGAATGGATTGTGGAATGGAATGTGGAATGAAATATCTAAATGAATGTGGAAAGTAAAGTGGAATGGAAACGAACGGAATGTGGAATGGAAAGGAGTGGAATGGAATGCGGAATGGAATGTGGATTGGAAAGGAATGGAATGTGGAATGTACTGTGGAATGGAATGGAATGGAATGTGCAATGAAATGGAATGGAACGGTATGGAATGTGAAATGGAATGGAATGGAATGTGGAATGCAACGTGGAATGGAACGTGGAATTGAACGTGGGGTGGAACTTGGAATGAAATGCTGAATATAACATGGAATGGAATGTGGAACGTAATCTGGAATGGAATGGAATGGAACGTGGAATGGAAAGGAATGCAAGGGAAAGGTACTCGGAATGGAATGGAATATAGTGACGAATGGATTGGAATGGAATGTGGAATGAAATGGAATTGGATGCGGAAAGGAATCTGGAATGGAATGGAATGGAAAGTGTAATGGAATAGAATGAAATGGAATGATACAGGGAATGGAATGGAATGGAATGAGGAATGGAATGGAACAGAATACTATGTGGAATTGAATGGAATGTAATGTAGAATGAAATTGAATGAAATGTGGAATGGATTGGAATGGAACATGGAAAGGAATGTGGAATGGAATTTGGAATGGAACGTTGAATGGAATGGAATGGAATGTGGAATGGAATGGAACGGAAGGTGGAATAGAATGGAATGGAATGGAATGTGGAATGGATTGTGGAGTGGAACGGAATGGAATGTGGAATGGAATGGAATTTGGTATGCAATGGAATGGAAGGTTTAACGGAATGGAATGGAATGTTTAATGCAGTGGAATGGAATGCGGAATGGAATGGAACGTGGAATGGAATGGAATGCAAATTGGAATGGAATGGAATGTGGAATGGAATGGAATGCGACGTGGAATGTGGAATGGAATGTGAAATGGAATATTGAATGGAACGTGGAATGGCATGAAATGGAACGTGGAATGTAGTGGAATGTATCTTTGAATGTAATGGAATGGAACGTGGAATGGAATGTTGAAAGGAATGCGAAATGGAATGGAATGGAATGTGGAATGGAATGTGTAAAGGAATGGAAAGGAATGTGGAATGGAACGTGGAATTGAATATGGAAAGGAATGTGGAATTAAACGGAACGGAATGTGGAATGTAATTTGGAATGGAGCGTGGAAAGGAATGTGGAATGTAATGGCATGGAATGTGGAATGGAATGTGGAATGGAATGTGAAATGGAGTGTGGAATGGAATGTGAAATGGAACGCAATGGAGTGTGGGATGGAATGTGCAATGGAAAGGAAGGGAACGTGCACGGGAATGTAGAATGGAACATAAAATGGAAAGGAATTCCATGCGGTATTGAATGTGGAATGCAATGTAATGCGACGTGGAATGGAAGTGGAATGGAACGTGGAATGGAATGGAATATGGAATGGAATAAAATGGAATGTGGAATAGAATTTGAAATGGAATGTGGAATGGAATGTGGAAAGAAACGTGGAATGTAACACAATGGAATGTGAAATGGAATGTGCAATAGAATGGAATGGAATGTGGAATGGAATGGATCGGAATGTGGAATGGAACCTGGAACGGAATGAGGAATGGATTGTGGAATGCAAATTGGAATGGATGTGAGATGGAACGGAATGGAATGTGGAATGGAATGTGGAATGGAATCTGGAAAGGATTGGAATGTGGAAAGTAATGGAATGGAATGTGGACTGGGATGGAATGGAATGTGCAACGGAATGTGGAATGGAATGGAATGGATGTGGAATGAAATGTGGAATGGAATTGAATGGAATGTGGACTGGAACTTGGAATGGAACATGGAATGTAATGTGGAATGGAACGTCGAATGGAATGGAAAGAAATGTGGAATGGAATGTGTAATGGAATGTGGAATTGAAAGGTATGCAACGTGGAATGGAATGTGGAACTGAATGGAATGCAATGTGGAATGAAATGTGAAATGCAATGTGGAATGCAATGTGGAATGGAATGTGGAATTGAAAGGAATGCAATGTGGAATGGAATGTGGAACAGAATGGAATGCAATGTGGAATGAAATGTGAAATGCAATGTGGAATGCATTGTGGAATGGAACGTGAAATGGAATGTGGACTGGAATGGAAAGAAATGTTGAATGGAATGTGGAATTGAATGGAAATGAAGTTGAATGGAATGTGGAATGGAATGTGGAATAGAGTGTAATGCAATTGAATTCAACGTGGAATGGGACGCCGAATGAAATGTGGAATGGAATGTGGAAAGGAATGTGGAATGGAACAGAATGGAATGTGGAATGGAATGTGGAATGGAATGTGAAATGGGAGGTGGAATTCAATGGAATGGATAAGGTGGAATAGAACTTGGAATGGCATGGATTACAACGCGTAATTTAACGTGGAATGGAATGTGGAAGGAACATGGAATGGAATGTGGAATGGAATGTGGAATGTAACAGAATGGAATGTTGAATGGAATGCAAAGGAATGTGGAACAGAATCCAGTGGAATGGAATGTGGAATAGAATGGAATAGAATGTGGAATGGTATGGAATAGAATGTGGAATGGAATGGATAGGAATGTTTAATGGAATGGAATGGAACAGAGAATGGAATGTGTAATGGAATGTGGTATGGAATGGAATGGAATGTGGAATGGAATGGAATTGAATGTAGTGTGGAATAGAATGGAATAGAATGGAATGTGGAATGGAATGTGGAATGGAATGGAAAGGAATGCAACTTTGAATGGAATGAGGAATGGAATGTGGAATGGAATGTGGAATGTAATGGGATGGAAAGTGGAATGGAAAGGAATTGAATGGAATGGAGTGTGGATTAGAATTTATTGCAATGTGTAATGGAAAGGAATGGAATGGAAAGTGAAGTGGAATGTGGAATGGAATGTGAAATGGAATGAAATGGAACGTGGAAAGGAATGGAATGGAACGTGGAATGGAACATGGAATGGAAGGTGGAATTCATGTAGAATGGAATGTGCAATTGAATGGAATGGTTAGGGGAATGGAATGTGCAATTGAATGGAATGGAATGTGGAAAGGAATCAATAATGGAATGGAATGGAATGTGGTTTTAAAGTGGAATGCAATGTGGAATGGATTGTGGAATGAAATATGGAAAGGAATGTGCAACGGAACAGAATGGAATGTGGAATGGAAGGTGGAATGGAATGGAATGGAACGTGGAATGGAATGTGAAACGGAATGGAAAGGAATGTGCAATGGAATGTGCAATGCAAAGTATTATGGAACGGAATGGAATGTGGAAAGGAATGTGGCGTGGAATGGAATGAAATGAGGAATGTAATGTGGAATGGAATGAGGAATGGAATGGAATGGAATGTGGAATGTAAAGTGAAATATAATGTGGAATGTAATGTGGAATGGAAATTGGAAGGAAATTAAACGGAATGTGGAAAGGAACGTGGAATGGAATGGAATGGAACATGGAGTGGAACGTCGAATGGAATGTGGAAGGGATCGTGCAATGGAATGAAATGTGGAATGGAATGGAATGGAATGTGGAATGAATTGTGAAATGGATTCCGGAATGGCGTGTTGAATTGAATGGAAAGGAATGTGGAATGAAATGTGAAATGGAATGTGGAATGTAATGTGGAAGGGAACATGGCATTGAATGCAATGGAAAGTGGAATGGAATGTGGAATAGAATGTGGAATGGAATGGAATGGAATGTGGAATGGAATGTGGAATGGAATGTTGAATGGAATGGAATGCAATGTGGAATGGAATGGATTGGAATGTAGAAAGGAATGTGGAATGGAACGGAATGGAATGTGGAATGCAATGTGGAATGCAACGGAATGGAATGTGGAATGTAACGTGGAATGCAGTGTGGAATACAATCTGGAATGGAACGGATTGGAATGTGGAATGGAATGTGGAATGGAAAGTGGAATGGAATGTTTAATGGAACGTAATGGAATGTGGAAAGGAATGTGGACTCGAAGGTGTAATGTAACTGAATGGATTGTGGAAAGGAGTGGAATGGAATTGTATGAATTATGGAATGGAATGGAATGGAATGTGGAATGGAACGTGGAAAGCAACGTGGAATGGAAATTGCAATGGAACGCGGAATGGAAGGTGGAATGGAATGGAATGGAACCTGGAATGGAACGTAGAATGTAACGGAATGGAACATGTAATGGAATGTGGTATGGAATGGAATGAAATGGGGAGTGGAATGCGGAATGGAACATGGAATAGAATGTAGAATGGAATGCGGAACGAAATTGAATGGAATGTGGAAAGGAACGTGGAATGGAATGGGATGGAATGTGTAATGGAATGTGGAATGGAATGGAAAGGAATGTGGAATAGAATGTGGAATGGAATGGAATGGAATGTGGAATGGAATGGTATGGATTATAGAATGGAATGGAAACGAATGGAATGGAATATGGAATGGAATGGAATGGAATGGAATGTGGAGTGGAATGTGTAATGGAACGTGGAATAGAATGTAGAATGGAATGTGGAATGGAATGTGGAACGTAATTGAATGGAATGTGGAAAGGAACGTGGAATGGAATGGGATGGAACGTGTAATGGAATGTGTAATGGAATGGAATGGAATGTGGAATAGAATGCAGAATGGAATGTGGAATGGAATGGAATCTAATGCGGAATGGAATGTGGAATGGAATGGAATGGAATGTTGAAAGGAATGTGGAAAGGAGTTGAAAGGAATAGAATGTGGAATGGAAAGGAATGGAATGGAATGTGGAATGGAATGTTGAATGGAATGTGGAATGGATAGTGAAATGGAATGGAACGTGGAATCAAAGGAGGAATGGAATGGAATGTGAAATGAAACGTGGAATGGAACTTGGAATGGAATGGAATGGAATGTGGAATGGAATGTGGAATGGAATTTCTAAAGGAAAGTGGAACGGAATGGAATGGAATGTGGAATGGAACGTGGAATGGAATGGAATGGAAAATGGAATGGAAAGTGAAATAGAATGTGGAATGGAATGTGGAATGGAAGGGAAGTAATGCGGAATGAAATCTGGAATAGAATGTGGAAAGGGAAGTGGAATGGAATGTGGAATGGAATGTGGAGTGGAAAGTTGAGTGGAATGTGTAATGGAATGGAAGGGAATGTGCAATTAAATGTGGAATGGAAGGGAATGGAATGTGGAATGGAATGGAATGGATTGTGAAATGGAATGGAATGGAATGTGGAATGAAATGGAATGGAATAGAAAGCGAAATGGAGTGTGGCATGTAATGTGAAATGCAATGTGGTATGGAACGTGGAAAGGCATGACATGAAACAAGGAATGGAATAGAATGGAACGTGAAAAGGAATGGAATGGAACGTGGAATGGAATGGAATGGAACGTGGAATGCAACATGAAATGGAATGTGGAATGCCATGTGGAATGGAATGTGGAAAGGAATGGAATGGAATGTGGAATGGAATGTGGAATGAAATGTGGAATGGAATGGAATGGAATCTGTAATGGAATGGAATGTAATGCGAAATGGAATGTGGAATGTAACGTGAAATGGAATGTGGAAGGTAACGTAGAACGGCATGACATGAAACGTGGAATGGAATGGAATGGAACGTGAAATGGAATGGAATGGAACGTGGAAGGGAATGGAATGGAACGTGGAATGGAACGTGAATGGAATGTGGAATGGAATGTGGAATGGAATGTTGAACGGATTCGAATGGAATGTGGAACGGAATGTGGAATAAAATGTGGAATGGAATGGAATACAATGTGGAATGGAATGGAATGTGAAACGGAATGTGGAATGGAACATGGCATTGAATGGAATGGAATCGGAAATGGAATGTGGAATAGAATGTAGAATGGAATGAAAGGGAAAGTAGAATGGAATGTGGAATAGAATGTGGAATGGAATGTGGAATGGAATGGAATTGAATGTGCATTGGAATGGATTGGATTGTGGAAAGGAATGTTTAATGGAACGGAATGGAATGTGGAATGGAATGTGGAATGGAACGGAATGGAATGTAGAATCTAATGTGCAATGGAGTGTGTAACATAATGTGGAATGGAATATAATGGACTGTGGAAAGGAATGGAATGGAATGGTAAGGAATATGGAATAGAGGGCAATGGAATGTAGAAGAGAACGTGGAAAGTAACATGGAATGGAAAGTGCAATGGAAGGTGGAATGGAATGAAATGGAACGTGGAATGGAATGTAGAATGGAAAGGAATGCAACGTGTAATGGAATGTGGGATGGAATGGAATGTAATGTGGAAAAGAAAGTAGAATGTAACGTGGAATAGAATGTAGAATGGAATGTGGAATGGAATGTGGAATGTAATTGAGTGGAATGTGGAATGGAACGTTGAATGGAATTTAATAGAGCATGTAATGTGATGTGGAATGTAATGGAATGGAATGTTGAATAAAATGTGGAATGGTATGCGGAATGGAATGGAAAGGAATGTGGAATAGAATGTGGAATGGAATCAGGAATGGAATGGAATGGAATGGAATGGAAAGTGGAAGGGAATGTGGAAAGGAATGGAATGAAATTTTGAATGGAATGTGGAATGGAATGGAATGGAGTAGATTTTGGAATAGAATGTGGAATGGAATGGATTGGAATGGAATGTGGAATGGAATGTTTAATGGAATATGGAATGGAATGTGGAATGGAATGTAATGGAATGTGGAATGGAATCGAATATGGAATGGAAATTGGAACGGAATGGAACTGAATGTGGAATGGAACGGAAGTAATGTGGAATGGAATGTGGAATGAAATGTGGAAAGGAAAGTGGAATGGAATGTGGAATGGATTGTGGAATGGAATGTTGAGTGGAATGTGAAATGGAATGGAATGCAATGGAATGTGGAATGGAAAGCAGAATGGAATGTGGAATGGAATGTGGAATGGAATGGAATGGAATGTGGAATGTAATGGAATGTGGAATGGAAAGTGGAATGGAATGAAATGTGGAATGGAATGTGGAATGGAAAGTTGAATGGAATGTGAAATGGAATGAAATGGAATGTGGAATGGAATTTGAAATGGAATGTGGAAAGGAAAGTGGAAAGGAATGGAATGGAATATGGAATGGATTGTGGAATGGAATGTAATGGAAACTGGAATGGAACGTGGAATGGAATGAGGAATGGAATGTGTAATGGAATGTGGAATCGAACGGAAATAATGCGGAATGGAATGTGGAAAGGAAAGTGGAATGAAATGTGGAATGGAATGTGGAATGGAATGTTGAGTGGAATGTGGAATGGAATGGAATGGAATGTGCAATTCAATGTGGAATGGAATGGAATGGAATGTGGAATGGAACGTGGAATGCAATCTAACGGAATGTGGAAAGGAATGGAATGGAACGTGGAATGGAATGAAATGGAAAGGAATGCGAAATGGTATGTGGAATGTAATGTGAAATGGAATGTGGAATGGAACATGGAACGGCAGGGCATGGAACGTGGAATGGAATGGAATGGAACGTGGAATGGAATGGAATGGAACGTGGATTGGAATGGAATGGAACGTGGAATGGAACGTGGAATGGAATGTGGAATGGAATGTGGAATGGAATTGAAAGGAATGTGAAACGTAATGTGGAGCAAAATGTGGAATGTAGTGTAATGGAGTGTTTAATTGAATGGAAAGGATTGTGGAATGGAATGTGGATTGAAATGGAATGGAATTTGGAATCGAATATGGACTGGAATGTGGAAAGGAATGTGGAGCAGAAGGGAATGAAATGTTAAATGAAATGTGGAATGGAATGTGGAATGGAATGTTTAATGGAAGGTGGAATAGAATGGAATGGAACTTGGAGTGGAATGTGGAAGGGAATGTGGAATGGAATTCAATGGAATGGAGTGTGGAATGGAATGTGGAATGGAATGTAGAATGGAATGGAGTGGAATGTGTAATTGAAAGTGGAATGGATTGTGGAATGGAATATGGCATGGTTTGTGAAATGGAATGTGGAATGGAATGGAATGGAATGTGGAATGGAATGTGGTATGGAATGGAATGTAACATGGATTGGAATGGAATGGAATGTGGAATGGAATGGAATGGAACGTGGAATGGAATGTGGAATGGAATGTGGAATTGAATGTGGAACGGAATGGAATGGTATGTGGAATGGAATGTGGAATGCTTGGAATGGAATGTGGAGTGGAATGCAACGGAATGTGGAAAGGAATGTGGAAATTAATGTGGAATGGAACGGAATGGAATGTGAAATGGAATGGAATGGAATGTGAAAGGTATGTGGAAAGGAAAGTGGAATGGAATGGAATGGAATGTGGAATTGAATTGAATGCAATATCGAATGGAATGGAATGGAACTTGGAGTGGAATGTGGAATGGAATGTGGAATGGAATTTGGAACCGACTGGAATGGAATGTTGAATGGAAAGGAATGGAATGTCTAATGGAATGGAATGGCATATGGAATGGCTTCTGGAATGGAATGTGAAATGGAATGTGGAATGGAATGTGGAATGGAACATGGCATTGAATGGAATGGAATGTGGAATGGAATGTGGAATAGAATGTGGAATGTAATGGAATGGAATGTAGAATGGAATGTGGAATAGAATGTGGAATGGAATGTGGAATGCAATGGAATTGAATATTGAATTGAATGGATTGGATTGTGGAAAGGAATGCTTAATGGAACAGAATGGAATGTGGAATGGAATGTGCAATGGAAAGGAATGGAATTTGGAATGGAATGTGGAATGGAGTGTGTAATATAATTTGGAATGCAATGGAATGGATTGCAGAAAGGAATGGAATGGAATGCTATGGAACATGGAATAGAATGGAATGGAATGTTGAATGGAATGTGGAAAGTAACGTGGAATGGACAGTGCAATGGAACGTGGAATGGAAGGTGGAATGTAATGGAATGGAACGTGGAATGGAATGTGGAATGGAACAGAATGGAATGTGGAGTGGAATGGTGTGTGTAAATAAAGTGGAATGGAATGGAATGGATTGCGGAAAGGTATGGAATGGAATGCTATGGAAGATTGAATAGAATGGAATGGAATGTTGAATTGTACGTGGAAAGTAACGTGGAATGGAAAGTGCAATGGAACGTGGAGTGGAAGGTGGAATGGAATGGAATGGAACGTGGAATGGAATGTGGAATGTAATGGAATGGAACATGTAATGGAATGTGGAATGGAATGGAATGTAATCTGGAATGGAAAGTGGAATGAAAAGTGGAATAGAATGTAGAATGGAATGTGGAATGGAATGTGGAATGTAATTGAATGGAATGTGGATTGGAACGTTGAATGGAATGGAATAGAATATGCAATGGAATGTGGAATGGAATGGAATGGAATGTGGAATAGAATGTGGAATGGAATACGGAATGGAATGGAATGGAATCTGGAATAGAATGTATAATGGAATGTGGAATGGAATGGAATGGAATGGAATGTGGAATGGAATGCGGAATTAAATGGAATGAAATGTTGAACGGAAGGTGGAATGGAATGGAATTAAACAGAATGTGGAATGGCGTGTGGAATGGAATGGATTTGAATGGAATGTGGAATGGAATGTTGAATGGAATATGGAATGGGAAGAGAAATTGAATGGAATGGAATGTGGAATGGAATGGAATTTTCAAAGAAAATTGGAATGGAGTGGAATGGAATGTGGAATGGAACGGAAGTAATGTGGAATGGAATGTGGAATGGAATGTGAAACAAAAGTGGAATGGAATATGGAATGGAACGTGGAGTGGAATGTTGAGTGGAATGGAATGTGAAACGAAAGTGGAATGGAATATGGAAAGGAATGTGGAGTGGAATGTTGAGTGGAATTGGAATGGAATGGAATGCAATGGAATGTGGAATGGAATGTTGAATGGAATGTGGAATGGAATGAAATGGAATGTGGAATTAAATGGAACGAGGAATGGAAAGTGGAATGGAATGAAATGTGGAATGGCATGTGGAATGGAACGTTGAATGGAATGTGGAATGGAATGGAATGGAATGTGGAATGGAATGTTAAATGGAATGCGGAAAGGAAGGTGGAACAGAATGGAATGGAATATGGAATGGAACGTGTAATGGAATGCAATGGAAAGTTGAACGGAACATGGAAAGAAATGTGGAATGGAATGTGGAATGGAATGTGGAAAGCAAAGTGGAATGAAATGTGGAATGGAATGTGGAATGGAATGTTGAGTGGAATGTGGAATGGAATGTAAAGGAATGTGCAATTAAATGTGGAATGGAATCGAATGGAATGTGGAATGGAAAGTGGTATGCAATGGAATGGAATGTGGAATGGTATGGAATGGAATGTGGAATGGAATGAAATGGAAAGGAATGCAAAATGGAATGTGGAATGTAATGCAAAATGGAATGTGGAAAGTAACGTGGAACGGCATGATATGGAACATGGAATGGAATGGAATGGAAGGTGGAATGGAACGCAATATAACACGGAATGGAATGGAATGGAAAGTGGAATGGAACGTGGAATGGAATGTGGAATGGAATGTGGAATGGAATGTGGTATGGAATGGAAAGGAATGTGGAACGTAATGTGGAAATGAATGTGGAATGCAATTGACTGGAATGTGGAATGGAATGGAATGGATTGTGGAATGCAATGTGGATTGAAATGGAATGGAATTTGGAATGGATTGTGGAAGGGAATGTGGAAAGGAATGTGGAATGGAATGGAATGGAAAGAAATGTTGAATAGAATGGAATGGAATGGAATTTGAAATGGAATATGGAATGGAAAAGAATGGAATGTGGAATGCAATGGAATGGAATGTGGATTGGAATGGAATGGAAGGTAGAATGGAACGGAAGGTGGAATGGAATGGAATGGAATATGGATTGAAATCGAATGCCATGCGGAATGAAATGGAATGAACTGGAATGGGAAAAGGAATGTGGAATGGAATGTGAAATGGAATGTGGAATGGAATGTTGAATGGTATGTAATGGAACGTGGAATGGAATGAAATGGAACGAGGAATGAAATGGAATGGAACGTGGAATGGAACATGGAATGGAATGCGGAATGCAATGTGGAAAGGAATGTGGAATGGAATGGAATGGAATGTGGAATGGAATGAAATGGAATGGAATGGAAAGTAGAATGGAATGTGGAAAAGAATGTGGAATGGAACGGAATGGAAAGTGGAACGTGGTGGAATGGAAAGTGAAATGGAATGTGGAATGGAATGTGGAAAGGAATGGAATGAAATGTGGAATGGAATGAGGAATGGAATGGGGAATGGAATTGAATGGAAAGTTAAATGTAATGTGGAATGGAATGTGAAACGGGAAGTGAAATTTAATGTGGAATGGAATGGAATGGAACGTGGAATGGAACGTGGAGTGAAACGTGGACAGGAACACAGAATTTAACGTGGAATGGAATGAAATGTAATGTGGAATGGAACAGAATGGAATGTGGAATGGAATGTGGAATGGAATGTGGAACGGAATGTGGAATTGAATGGAGTGGAATGTGGAATGGATTGTGGAATGGAATGTGGAATGGAATGGAATGGTATGTAGAATGGAATGTGGAATGGAATGTGGAATTTAATGTTGAGTGGAATGTGAAATGGAATGGAATGCAATGGAATGTGGAATGGAATGCTGAATGGAATGTGGAATGGAAAGTGGAATGGAATGGAATGGAATGTGGAATGGAATGGAATGTGGAATGGAAAGTGGAATGGAATGAAATGTGGAATGGAATGTGGAATGGAATGGAATGGAATGTGGAATGGAATGTGAAATGGAATGTGGAAAGGAAAGTGGAACGGAACGGAATGGAATATGGAATGGAACGTGGAATGGAATGGAATGGAAAGTGTACTGGAACGTGGAATGGAATGTGGAATGTAATGTGTAATGGAATGTGGATTCGAACGGAAACAATGTGGAATGGAAGGTGGAAAGGAATGTGGAATGAAATGTGGAATGGAATGTGGAATGGAATGTGGAATGGTATGTTGAGTGGAATGTGGAATGGAATGGAATGGAATGTGCAATTAAATGTGGAATGGAATGGAATGGAATGTGGTATGGAACGTTGAAAGCAATGGAATGGAATGTGGAATGGAATGGAATGGAATGTGGAATGGAATGAAATGGAAAGGAATGCGAAACGGTATATGGAATGTAAGGTGAAATGGAATGTGGAATTTAACATGGAACGGCAGGACCTGGAACGTGAAATGGAATGGAATGGAACGTGGAATGGAATGGAGTGGAACGTGGAATGGAACGTGGAATGGAATGTGGAATGGAATGGAAAGGAATGTGGAACGTAATGTGGAATGAAATGTGAAATACAGTGGAATGGAATGTGTAATGGAATGGAATGGATTGTGGAATGGAATGTGGATTGGAATGGAATGGAATTTGGAAAGGAATGTGGATTGGAATGTGGAAAGGAATGTGGAACAGAAGGGAATGAAATGTTAAATGGAATGTGGAATGGAATGAGGAATGGAATGTTTAATGGAATGTGGAATAGAATGAAATGGAATGTGGAATGGAATGTGGAAGGGAATGTGGAACAGAAGGGAATGCAATGTGGAATTCAATGTGGAATGGAATGTGGAAAGGAATGTTTAATGGAATGTGGAACAGAATGGAATGGAACGTGGAATGGAATGTGGAAGGGAATTTGGAATGGAATGGAATGGAGTGGAGTGTGGAATGTAAACAGGAATGGAATGGAATGGAATGTGGAATGGAATGTGCAATGGAAATTGGAAAGGAATGTGGAATGCAACTTAATGGAATGTGGAATGTAATGTAGAATGGATTGTGGAATGGAGTGTAGAATGGAATGGAGTGGAATGTGTAATTGAATGTGGAATGGATTGTGGAATAAAATATGGAAAGTTGTGTGGATTGGAATGTGGAATGGAATGGAATGGAATGTGTAATGGAATGAGGAATGGAATGTGTAATGGAATGAGGAATGGAATGGAATGAAATGTGGATTGGAGTGGAATGGAATGTGGAATGGAATGGAATGGAACGTGGAATGGAATGCGGAATGGAATGTGGAATGGAACGTGGAATGGAGTGGAATGGAATGTGGCATGGAATGGAATCGAATGGCAATACAATGGAATGGAACGGAATGTGGAATGGAATGTAGAATGGAATGTCATTGAATGTGGAATGTGATGGAATTGAACGTGCAATGGAATGCAATGGAATGTGGAATGGAATGGAATGGAATGTGGATTGGAATGGAATGGAATGTGGAAAGGAATGTGAAGTGGAATGTGGAATAGAAGTTTGAATTGAATGTGGAATGGAATAGAATGGAAAGTGAAATGGAATAGATTGGAATGTCGAAAGGAATGTGGAATGGAATGCAATGGAATGTGGAATGGAACAGAACGTAATGTGGAACAGAATGTCGAATGGAATGTGGAATGGACCTGCATGGAAGTTGGAATGCAATGCGGAATGGATTGTGGAATGGAACGTGGAACGACGTGACATGGAACATGGAGTGGAATGGAATGGAAAGTGGAATGGAATGCAATGGAGCGTGGAATGGAACGTGTAATGGAACTTGGAATGGAATGTGGAATGGAATGGAATGGAATGTGGAACGCAATGTGGAATAGAATGGGGCATGGTATTGAATGGAATGTGGAATGGAATGCAATGGATTGTGGAATGGAAAGTGGATAGGAATGGAATGGAATGTGGAATGGAATGTGGAAAGGAATGTGCAACAGAACGGAATGGAATGTGGAATTGAATGTGAAATGCAATGTGGAATGGAATGTGGAATGGAACGGAATGCAATGTGGAATGGAATGTGGAAGGGAATTTGGAATGGAATGGAAAGGAATGGAGAGTGAATTATAATGTGCAATGGAATTGAATGAAATGTGGAATGGAATGTGGAATGGAATGCGGAAAGCAATGTGGAACGCAACTTAATGGAATGTGGAATGGAATGTGGAATTGAGAGTGGAATGGAATGGAGATTGGAACGGAATGGAACGTGTAATTGAATGTGTAATGGAATGAGGAATGGGGTGTGGAATGGAATGTGCAATGGAACGGAATCGAATGTGGAATGGAATGTAGAATGGAAAGTGTAATGGCACGGAATTGAATGTGGAATTAAATGTTGATTGGAAAGGAATGTGACGTGGAATGGAACGTGGAAAGGAAGGAATCGATAGTGAAAAGGAACGTGGAATGGATTGTGAATGGAATGTGGAATGGAGCGTGGAATGGAATGTGGAAAGGAATGTGGAATGGAAAGGAATGAAATGTCTAATGGAAAGTAATGGAATGAAATGCGGAATGGAATGTGGAATGGAAACGAATGGAATGTGGAATGGAATGAAATGGAGTGTGGAATGAAATGGAATGGAATGTATGGAATGTGAAATGGAAAGGAATGGAATGTGGAATGGAAAGGAATGGAAAGTGGAATGGAATGTGGAATGGAATGGGTAATGGAATGGAAAGGAATGTGAAATGGAATGTCGAATGTAATGTGTAATGGAAAGTGGAATTGAATGCGGAATGGAATGGAATGGAACGTGGAATTTAATGGAATGAAACGTGGAATGGAACGTGGAATGGATCGTGGAATGGGACTTTGACAGTAACGTGGAGTGGAACGTGAACAGGAACGTTGAATGGAACGTGGAATGCAATGAAATGGTATGTGAAATGGAATTTGGAATGAAATGTGGAGTGGAATGGAATGGAATGTGGAATGGAATGGAATGGAATGGAATGTGGAAAGGAATGTGGAGAGGAATGTGGAATGGAATGGAATGGAATGTGGAATGGAATGCTGAATGCAAACTGGAATGGAATGGAATGTAATGTTGAATGGAATGTAATGGAATGAGGAATGGAATGTGGAATGGAATGGAATGGAATGTGGAATGGAATGTGGAAAGGAATGTGGAATGGAATGGAATGGAATGTGAAATGGAATGCAATGGAATGTGGAATGGAATGTGGAGTGGAATGGAATGGAATGTGGAATGAAATTTGGAAAGGAATGTGCAATGTAATGTGGAATGTAATGTGGAATGGAATGGAATGCAATGTGGAATGGAATCTGGAATGGAATGGAATGGAAGTTGGAATGGAAAGGAATGGAATGATGAATGGAATGCGAAATGGAATATGATATGGAATGTGGAATGCAATGGAAAGGAATGTGGAATGGAATGTGTAATGGAATGAGGAATGGATTGGAATGGAATGGACAGTGGAATAGAATGTGTAATGTTATGTGGAATGGAATGGAATGTGGAATGAAAGGTTGAATGGAATGTGGAATGGAACGTGGAATGGAATGGAGTGGAATGTGGAACGGACCATGGAATGGAATTGAATAGAATGTGGAATGGAGCGTGGAATGGAAAGTGCAATGAACTGTGGAATGGATCATGGAATGGAATGGAATGGAACGTGGAATGGAACGTTGAAAAGAAGGAATGGACAGTGTAATGGAAATTGGAATGGATTGTGGAATGGAATGTGGAATGAAATATCTAAATGAATGTGGAAAGTAAAGTGGAATGGAAACGAACGGAATGTGGAATGGAAAGGAGTGGAATGGAATGCGGAATGGAATGTGGATTGGAAAGGAATGGAATGTGGAATGTACTGTGGAATGGAATGGAATGGAATGTGCAATGAAATGGAATGGAACGGTATGGAATGTGAAATGGAATGGAATGGAATGTGGAATGCAACGTGGAATGGAACGTGGAATTGAACGTGGGGTGGAACTTGGAATGAAATGCTGAATATAACATGGAATGGAATGTGGAACGTAATCTGGAATGGAATGGAATGGAACGTGGAATGGAAAGGAATGCAAGGGAAAGGTACTCGGAATGGAATGGAATATAGTGACGAATGGATTGGAATGGAATGTGGAATGAAATGGAATTGGATGCGGAAAGGAATCTGGAATGGAATGGAATGGAAAGTGTAATGGAATAGAATGAAATGGAATGATACAGGGAATGGAATGGAATGGAATGAGGAATGGAATGGAACAGAATACTATGTGGAATTGAATGGAATGTAATGTAGAATGAAATTGAATGAAATGTGGAATGGATTGGAATGGAACATGGAAAGGAATGTGGAATGGAATTTGGAATGGAACGTTGAATGGAATGGAATGGAATGTGGAATGGAATGGAACGGAAGGTGGAATAGAATGGAATGGAATGGAATGTGGAATGGATTGTGGAGTGGAACGGAATGGAATGTGGAATGGAATGGAATTTGGTATGCAATGGAATGGAAGGTTTAACGGAATGGAATGGAATGTTTAATGCAGTGGAATGGAATGCGGAATGGAATGGAACGTGGAATGGAATGGAATGCAAATTGGAATGGAATGGAATGTGGAATGGAATGGAATGCGACGTGGAATGTGGAATGGAATGTGAAATGGAATATTGAATGGAACGTGGAATGGCATGAAATGGAACGTGGAATGTAGTGGAATGTATCTTTGAATGTAATGGAATGGAACGTGGAATGGAATGTTGAAAGGAATGCGAAATGGAATGGAATGGAATGTGGAATGGAATGTGTAAAGGAATGGAAAGGAATGTGGAATGGAACGTGGAATTGAATATGGAAAGGAATGTGGAATTAAACGGAACGGAATGTGGAATGTAATTTGGAATGGAGCGTGGAAAGGAATGTGGAATGTAATGGCATGGAATGTGGAATGGAATGTGGAATGGAATGTGAAATGGAGTGTGGAATGGAATGTGAAATGGAACGCAATGGAGTGTGGGATGGAATGTGCAATGGAAAGGAAGGGAACGTGCACGGGAATGTAGAATGGAACATAAAATGGAAAGGAATTCCATGCGGTATTGAATGTGGAATGCAATGTAATGCGACGTGGAATGGAAGTGGAATGGAACGTGGAATGGAATGGAATATGGAATGGAATAAAATGGAATGTGGAATAGAATTTGAAATGGAATGTGGAATGGAATGTGGAAAGAAACGTGGAATGTAACACAATGGAATGTGAAATGGAATGTGCAATAGAATGGAATGGAATGTGGAATGGAATGGATCGGAATGTGGAATGGAACCTGGAACGGAATGAGGAATGGATTGTGGAATGCAAATTGGAATGGATGTGAGATGGAACGGAATGGAATGTGGAATGGAATGTGGAATGGAATCTGGAAAGGATTGGAATGTGGAAAGTAATGGAATGGAATGTGGACTGGGATGGAATGGAATGTGCAACGGAATGTGGAATGGAATGGAATGGATGTGGAATGAAATGTGGAATGGAATTGAATGGAATGTGGACTGGAACTTGGAATGGAACATGGAATGTAATGTGGAATGGAACGTCGAATGGAATGGAAAGAAATGTGGAATGGAATGTGTAATGGAATGTGGAATTGAAAGGTATGCAACGTGGAATGGAATGTGGAACTGAATGGAATGCAATGTGGAATGAAATGTGAAATGCAATGTGGAATGCAATGTGGAATGGAATGTGGAATTGAAAGGAATGCAATGTGGAATGGAATGTGGAACAGAATGGAATGCAATGTGGAATGAAATGTGAAATGCAATGTGGAATGCATTGTGGAATGGAACGTGAAATGGAATGTGGACTGGAATGGAAAGAAATGTTGAATGGAATGTGGAATTGAATGGAAATGAAGTTGAATGGAATGTGGAATGGAATGTGGAATAGAGTGTAATGCAATTGAATTCAACGTGGAATGGGACGCCGAATGAAATGTGGAATGGAATGTGGAAAGGAATGTGGAATGGAACAGAATGGAATGTGGAATGGAATGTGGAATGGAATGTGAAATGGGAGGTGGAATTCAATGGAATGGATAAGGTGGAATAGAACTTGGAATGGCATGGATTACAACGCGTAATTTAACGTGGAATGGAATGTGGAAGGAACATGGAATGGAATGTGGAATGGAATGTGGAATGTAACAGAATGGAATGTTGAATGGAATGCAAAGGAATGTGGAACAGAATCCAGTGGAATGGAATGTGGAATAGAATGGAATAGAATGTGGAATGGTATGGAATAGAATGTGGAATGGAATGGATAGGAATGTTTAATGGAATGGAATGGAACAGAGAATGGAATGTGTAATGGAATGTGGTATGGAATGGAATGGAATGTGGAATGGAATGGAATTGAATGTAGTGTGGAATAGAATGGAATAGAATGGAATGTGGAATGGAATGTGGAATGGAATGGAAAGGAATGCAACTTTGAATGGAATGAGGAATGGAATGTGGAATGGAATGTGGAATGTAATGGGATGGAAAGTGGAATGGAAAGGAATTGAATGGAATGGAGTGTGGATTAGAATTTATTGCAATGTGTAATGGAAAGGAATGGAATGGAAAGTGAAGTGGAATGTGGAATGGAATGTGAAATGGAATGAAATGGAACGTGGAAAGGAATGGAATGGAACGTGGAATGGAACATGGAATGGAAGGTGGAATTCATGTAGAATGGAATGTGCAATTGAATGGAATGGTTAGGGGAATGGAATGTGCAATTGAATGGAATGGAATGTGGAAAGGAATCAATAATGGAATGGAATGGAATGTGGTTTTAAAGTGGAATGCAATGTGGAATGGATTGTGGAATGAAATATGGAAAGGAATGTGCAACGGAACAGAATGGAATGTGGAATGGAAGGTGGAATGGAATGGAATGGAACGTGGAATGGAATGTGAAACGGAATGGAAAGGAATGTGCAATGGAATGTGCAATGCAAAGTATTATGGAACGGAATGGAATGTGGAAAGGAATGTGGCGTGGAATGGAATGAAATGAGGAATGTAATGTGGAATGGAATGAGGAATGGAATGGAATGGAATGTGGAATGTAAAGTGAAATATAATGTGGAATGTAATGTGGAATGGAAATTGGAAGGAAATTAAACGGAATGTGGAAAGGAACGTGGAATGGAATGGAATGGAACATGGAGTGGAACGTCGAATGGAATGTGGAAGGCATCGTGCAATGGAATGAAATGTGGAATGGAATGGAATGGAATGTGGAATGAATTGTGAAATGGATTCCGGAATGGCGTGTTGAATTGAATGGAAAGGAATGTGGAATGAAATGTGAAATGGAATGTGGAATGTAATGTGGAAGGGAACATGGCATTGAATGCAATGGAAAGTGGAATGGAATGTGGAATAGAATGTGGAATGGAATGGAATGGAATGTGGAATGGAATGTGGAATGGAATGTTGAATGGAATGGAATGCAATGTGGAATGGAATGGATTGGAATGTAGAAAGGAATGTGGAATGGAACGGAATGGAATGTGGAATGGAATGTGGAATGCAACGGAATGGAATGTGGAATGTAACGTGGAATGCAGTGTGGAATACAATCTGGAATGGAACGGATTGGAATGTGGAATGGAATGTGGAATGGAAAGTGGAATGGAATGTTTAATGGAACGTAATGGAATGTGGAAAGGAATGTGGACTCGAAGGTGTAATGTAACTGAATGGATTGTGGAAAGGAGTGGAATGGAATTGTATGAATTATGGAATGGAATGGAATGGAATGTGGAATGGAACGTGGAAAGCAACGTGGAATGGAAATTGCAATGGAACGCGGAATGGAAGGTGGAATGGAATGGAATGGAACCTGGAATGGAACGTAGAATGTAACGGAATGGAACATGTAATGGAATGTGGTATGGAATGGAATGAAATGGGGAGTGGAATGCGGAATGGAACATGGAATAGAATGTAGAATGGAATGCGGAACGAAATTGAATGGAATGTGGAAAGGAACGTGGAATGGAATGGGATGGAATGTGTAATGGAATGTGGAATGGAATGGAAAGGAATGTGGAATAGAATGTGGAATGGAATGGAATGGAATGTGGAATGGAATGGTATGGATTATAGAATGGAATGGAAACGAATGGAATGGAATATGGAATGGAATGGAATGGAATGGAATGTGGAGTGGAATGTGTAATGGAACGTGGAATAGAATGTAGAATGGAATGTGGAATGGAATGTGGAACGTAATTGAATGGAATGTGGAAAGGAACGTGGAATGGAATGGGATGGAACGTGTAATGGAATGTGTAATGGAATGGAATGGAATGTGGAATAGAATGCAGAATGGAATGTGGAATGGAATGGAATCTAATGCGGAATGGAATGTGGAATGGAATGGAATGGAATGTTGAAAGGAATGTGGAAAGGAGTTGAAAGGAATAGAATGTGGAATGGAAAGGAATGGAATGGAATGTGGAATGGAATGTTGAATGGAATGTGGAATGGATAGTGAAATGGAATGGAACGTGGAATCAAAGGAGGAATGGAATGGAATGTGAAATGAAACGTGGAATGGAACTTGGAATGGAATGGAATGGAATGTGGAATGGAATGTGGAATGGAATTTCTAAAGGAAAGTGGAACGGAATGGAATGGAATGTGGAATGGAACGTGGAATGGAATGGAATGGAAAATGGAATGGAAAGTGAAATAGAATGTGGAATGGAATGTGGAATGGAAGGGAAGTAATGCGGAATGAAATCTGGAATAGAATGTGGAAAGGGAAGTGGAATGGAATGTGGAATGGAATGTGGAGTGGAAAGTTGAGTGGAATGTGTAATGGAATGGAAGGGAATGTGCAATTAAATGTGGAATGGAAGGGAATGGAATGTGGAATGGAATGGAATGGATTGTGAAATGGAATGGAATGGAATGTGGAATGAAATGGAATGGAATAGAAAGCGAAATGGAGTGTGGCATGTAATGTGAAATGCAATGTGGTATGGAACGTGGAAAGGCATGACATGAAACAAGGAATGGAATAGAATGGAACGTGAAAAGGAATGGAATGGAACGTGGAATGGAATGGAATGGAACGTGGAATGCAACATGAAATGGAATGTGGAATGCCATGTGGAATGGAATGTGGAAAGGAATGGAATGGAATGTGGAATGGAATGTGGAATGAAATGTGGAATGGAATGGAATGGAATCTGTAATGGAATGGAATGTAATGCGAAATGGAATGTGGAATGTAACGTGAAATGGAATGTGGAAGGTAACGTAGAACGGCATGACATGAAACGTGGAATGGAATGGAATGGAACGTGAAATGGAATGGAATGGAACGTGGAAGGGAATGGAATGGAACGTGGAATGGAACGTGAATGGAATGTGGAATGGAATGTGGAATGGAATGTTGAACGGATTCGAATGGAATGTGGAACGGAATGTGGAATAAAATGTGGAATGGAATGGAATACAATGTGGAATGGAATGGAATGTGAAACGGAATGTGGAATGGAACATGGCATTGAATGGAATGGAATCGGAAATGGAATGTGGAATAGAATGTAGAATGGAATGAAAGGGAAAGTAGAATGGAATGTGGAATAGAATGTGGAATGGAATGTGGAATGGAATGGAATTGAATGTGCATTGGAATGGATTGGATTGTGGAAAGGAATGTTTAATGGAACGGAATGGAATGTGGAATGGAATGTGGAATGGAACGGAATGGAATGTAGAATCTAATGTGCAATGGAGTGTGTAACATAATGTGGAATGGAATATAATGGACTGTGGAAAGGAATGGAATGGAATGGTAAGGAATATGGAATAGAGGGCAATGGAATGTAGAAGAGAACGTGGAAAGTAACATGGAATGGAAAGTGCAATGGAAGGTGGAATGGAATGAAATGGAACGTGGAATGGAATGTAGAATGGAAAGGAATGCAACGTGTAATGGAATGTGGGATGGAATGGAATGTAATGTGGAAAAGAAAGTAGAATGTAACGTGGAATAGAATGTAGAATGGAATGTGGAATGGAATGTGGAATGTAATTGAGTGGAATGTGGAATGGAACGTTGAATGGAATTTAATAGAGCATGTAATGTGATGTGGAATGTAATGGAATGGAATGTTGAATAAAATGTGGAATGGTATGCGGAATGGAATGGAAAGGAATGTGGAATAGAATGTGGAATGGAATCAGGAATGGAATGGAATGGAATGGAATGGAAAGTGGAAGGGAATGTGGAAAGGAATGGAATGAAATTTTGAATGGAATGTGGAATGGAATGGAATGGAGTAGATTTTGGAATAGAATGTGGAATGGAATGGATTGGAATGGAATGTGGAATGGAATGTTTAATGGAATATGGAATGGAATGTGGAATGGAATGTAATGGAATGTGGAATGGAATCGAATATGGAATGGAAATTGGAACGGAATGGAACTGAATGTGGAATGGAACGGAAGTAATGTGGAATGGAATGTGGAATGAAATGTGGAAAGGAAAGTGGAATGGAATGTGGAATGGATTGTGGAATGGAATGTTGAGTGGAATGTGAAATGGAATGGAATGCAATGGAATGTGGAATGGAAAGCAGAATGGAATGTGGAATGGAATGTGGAATGGAATGGAATGGAATGTGGAATGTAATGGAATGTGGAATGGAAAGTGGAATGGAATGAAATGTGGAATGGAATGTGGAATGGAAAGTTGAATGGAATGTGAAATGGAATGAAATGGAATGTGGAATGGAATTTGAAATGGAATGTGGAAAGGAAAGTGGAAAGGAATGGAATGGAATATGGAATGGATTGTGGAATGGAATGTAATGGAAACTGGAATGGAACGTGGAATGGAATGAGGAATGGAATGTGTAATGGAATGTGGAATCGAACGGAAATAATGCGGAATGGAATGTGGAAAGGAAAGTGGAATGAAATGTGGAATGGAATGTGGAATGGAATGTTGAGTGGAATGTGGAATGGAATGGAATGGAATGTGCAATTCAATGTGGAATGGAATGGAATGGAATGTGGAATGGAACGTGGAATGCAATCTAACGGAATGTGGAAAGGAATGGAATGGAACGTGGAATGGAATGAAATGGAAAGGAATGCGAAATGGTATGTGGAATGTAATGTGAAATGGAATGTGGAATGGAACATGGAACGGCAGGGCATGGAACGTGGAATGGAATGGAATGGAACGTGGAATGGAATGGAATGGAACGTGGATTGGAATGGAATGGAACGTGGAATGGAACGTGGAATGGAATGTGGAATGGAATGTGGAATGGAATTGAAAGGAATGTGAAACGTAATGTGGAGCAAAATGTGGAATGTAGTGTAATGGAGTGTTTAATTGAATGGAAAGGATTGTGGAATGGAATGTGGATTGAAATGGAATGGAATTTGGAATCGAATATGGACTGGAATGTGGAAAGGAATGTGGAGCAGAAGGGAATGAAATGTTAAATGAAATGTGGAATGGAATGTGGAATGGAATGTTTAATGGAAGGTGGAATAGAATGGAATGGAACTTGGAGTGGAATGTGGAAGGGAATGTGGAATGGAATTCAATGGAATGGAGTGTGGAATGGAATGTGGAATGGAATGTAGAATGGAATGGAGTGGAATGTGTAATTGAAAGTGGAATGGATTGTGGAATGGAATATGGCATGGTTTGTGAAATGGAATGTGGAATGGAATGGAATGGAATGTGGAATGGAATGTGGTATGGAATGGAATGTAACATGGATTGGAATGGAATGGAATGTGGAATGGAATGGAATGGAACGTGGAATGGAATGTGGAATGGAATGTGGAATTGAATGTGGAACGGAATGGAATGGTATGTGGAATGGAATGTGGAATGCTTGGAATGGAATGTGGAGTGGAATGCAACGGAATGTGGAAAGGAATGTGGAAATTAATGTGGAATGGAACGGAATGGAATGTGAAATGGAATGGAATGGAATGTGAAAGGTATGTGGAAAGGAAAGTGGAATGGAATGGAATGGAATGTGGAATTGAATTGAATGCAATATCGAATGGAATGGAATGGAACTTGGAGTGGAATGTGGAATGGAATGTGGAATGGAATTTGGAACCGACTGGAATGGAATGTTGAATGGAAAGGAATGGAATGTCTAATGGAATGGAATGGCATATGGAATGGCTTCTGGAATGGAATGTGAAATGGAATGTGGAATGGAATGTGGAATGGAACATGGCATTGAATGGAATGGAATGTGGAATGGAATGTGGAATAGAATGTGGAATGTAATGGAATGGAATGTAGAATGGAATGTGGAATAGAATGTGGAATGGAATGTGGAATGCAATGGAATTGAATATTGAATTGAATGGATTGGATTGTGGAAAGGAATGCTTAATGGAACAGAATGGAATGTGGAATGGAATGTGCAATGGAAAGGAATGGAATTTGGAATGGAATGTGGAATGGAGTGTGTAATATAATTTGGAATGCAATGGAATGGATTGCAGAAAGGAATGGAATGGAATGCTATGGAACATGGAATAGAATGGAATGGAATGTTGAATGGAATGTGGAAAGTAACGTGGAATGGACAGTGCAATGGAACGTGGAATGGAAGGTGGAATGTAATGGAATGGAACGTGGAATGGAATGTGGAATGGAACAGAATGGAATGTGGAGTGGAATGGTGTGTGTAAATAAAGTGGAATGGAATGGAATGGATTGCGGAAAGGTATGGAATGGAATGCTATGGAAGATTGAATAGAATGGAATGGAATGTTGAATTGTACGTGGAAAGTAACGTGGAATGGAAAGTGCAATGGAACGTGGAGTGGAAGGTGGAATGGAATGGAATGGAACGTGGAATGGAATGTGGAATGTAATGGAATGGAACATGTAATGGAATGTGGAATGGAATGGAATGTAATCTGGAATGGAAAGTGGAATGAAAAGTGGAATAGAATGTAGAATGGAATGTGGAATGGAATGTGGAATGTAATTGAATGGAATGTGGATTGGAACGTTGAATGGAATGGAATAGAATATGCAATGGAATGTGGAATGGAATGGAATGGAATGTGGAATAGAATGTGGAATGGAATACGGAATGGAATGGAATGGAATCTGGAATAGAATGTATAATGGAATGTGGAATGGAATGGAATGGAATGGAATGTGGAATGGAATGCGGAATTAAATGGAATGAAATGTTGAACGGAAGGTGGAATGGAATGGAATTAAACAGAATGTGGAATGGCGTGTGGAATGGAATGGATTTGAATGGAATGTGGAATGGAATGTTGAATGGAATATGGAATGGGAAGAGAAATTGAATGGAATGGAATGTGGAATGGAATGGAATTTTCAAAGAAAATTGGAATGGAGTGGAATGGAATGTGGAATGGAACGGAAGTAATGTGGAATGGAATGTGGAATGGAATGTGAAACAAAAGTGGAATGGAATATGGAATGGAACGTGGAGTGGAATGTTGAGTGGAATGGAATGTGAAACGAAAGTGGAATGGAATATGGAAAGGAATGTGGAGTGGAATGTTGAGTGGAATTGGAATGGAATGGAATGCAATGGAATGTGGAATGGAATGTTGAATGGAATGTGGAATGGAATGAAATGGAATGTGGAATTAAATGGAACGAGGAATGGAAAGTGGAATGGAATGAAATGTGGAATGGCATGTGGAATGGAACGTTGAATGGAATGTGGAATGGAATGGAATGGAATGTGGAATGGAATGTTAAATGGAATGCGGAAAGGAAGGTGGAACAGAATGGAATGGAATATGGAATGGAACGTGTAATGGAATGCAATGGAAAGTTGAACGGAACATGGAAAGAAATGTGGAATGGAATGTGGAATGGAATGTGGAAAGCAAAGTGGAATGAAATGTGGAATGGAATGTGGAATGGAATGTTGAGTGGAATGTGGAATGGAATGTAAAGGAATGTGCAATTAAATGTGGAATGGAATCGAATGGAATGTGGAATGGAAAGTGGTATGCAATGGAATGGAATGTGGAATGGTATGGAATGGAATGTGGAATGGAATGAAATGGAAAGGAATGCAAAATGGAATGTGGAATGTAATGCAAAATGGAATGTGGAAAGTAACGTGGAACGGCATGATATGGAACATGGAATGGAATGGAATGGAAGGTGGAATGGAACGCAATATAACACGGAATGGAATGGAATGGAAAGTGGAATGGAACGTGGAATGGAATGTGGAATGGAATGTGGAATGGAATGTGGTATGGAATGGAAAGGAATGTGGAACGTAATGTGGAAATGAATGTGGAATGCAATTGACTGGAATGTGGAATGGAATGGAATGGATTGTGGAATGCAATGTGGATTGAAATGGAATGGAATTTGGAATGGATTGTGGAAGGGAATGTGGAAAGGAATGTGGAATGGAATGGAATGGAAAGAAATGTTGAATAGAATGGAATGGAATGGAATTTGAAATGGAATATGGAATGGAAAAGAATGGAATGTGGAATGCAATGGAATGGAATGTGGATTGGAATGGAATGGAAGGTAGAATGGAACGGAAGGTGGAATGGAATGGAATGGAATATGGATTGAAATCGAATGCCATGCGGAATGAAATGGAATGAACTGGAATGGGAAAAGGAATGTGGAATGGAATGTGAAATGGAATGTGGAATGGAATGTTGAATGGTATGTAATGGAACGTGGAATGGAATGAAATGGAACGAGGAATGAAATGGAATGGAACGTGGAATGGAACATGGAATGGAATGCGGAATGCAATGTGGAAAGGAATGTGGAATGGAATGGAATGGAATGTGGAATGGAATGAAATGGAATGGAATGGAAAGTAGAATGGAATGTGGAAAAGAATGTGGAATGGAACGGAATGGAAAGTGGAACGTGGTGGAATGGAAAGTGAAATGGAATGTGGAATGGAATGTGGAAAGGAATGGAATGAAATGTGGAATGGAATGAGGAATGGAATGGGGAATGGAATTGAATGGAAAGTTAAATGTAATGTGGAATGGAATGTGAAACGGGAAGTGAAATTTAATGTGGAATGGAATGGAATGGAACGTGGAATGGAACGTGGAGTGAAACGTGGACAGGAACACAGAATTTAACGTGGAATGGAATGAAATGTAATGTGGAATGGAACAGAATGGAATGTGGAATGGAATGTGGAATGGAATGTGGAACGGAATGTGGAATTGAATGGAGTGGAATGTGGAATGGATTGTGGAATGGAATGTGGAATGGAATGGAATGGTATGTAGAATGGAATGTGGAATGGAATGTGGAATTTAATGTTGAGTGGAATGTGAAATGGAATGGAATGCAATGGAATGTGGAATGGAATGCTGAATGGAATGTGGAATGGAAAGTGGAATGGAATGGAATGGAATGTGGAATGGAATGGAATGTGGAATGGAAAGTGGAATGGAATGAAATGTGGAATGGAATGTGGAATGGAATGGAATGGAATGTGGAATGGAATGTGAAATGGAATGTGGAAAGGAAAGTGGAACGGAACGGAATGGAATATGGAATGGAACGTGGAATGGAATGGAATGGAAAGTGTACTGGAACGTGGAATGGAATGTGGAATGTAATGTGTAATGGAATGTGGATTCGAACGGAAACAATGTGGAATGGAAGGTGGAAAGGAATGTGGAATGAAATGTGGAATGGAATGTGGAATGGAATGTGGAATGGTATGTTGAGTGGAATGTGGAATGGAATGGAATGGAATGTGCAATTAAATGTGGAATGGAATGGAATGGAATGTGGTATGGAACGTTGAAAGCAATGGAATGGAATGTGGAATGGAATGGAATGGAATGTGGAATGGAATGAAATGGAAAGGAATGCGAAACGGTATATGGAATGTAAGGTGAAATGGAATGTGGAATTTAACATGGAACGGCAGGACCTGGAACGTGAAATGGAATGGAATGGAACGTGGAATGGAATGGAGTGGAACGTGGAATGGAACGTGGAATGGAATGTGGAATGGAATGGAAAGGAATGTGGAACGTAATGTGGAATGAAATGTGAAATACAGTGGAATGGAATGTGTAATGGAATGGAATGGATTGTGGAATGGAATGTGGATTGGAATGGAATGGAATTTGGAAAGGAATGTGGATTGGAATGTGGAAAGGAATGTGGAACAGAAGGGAATGAAATGTTAAATGGAATGTGGAATGGAATGAGGAATGGAATGTTTAATGGAATGTGGAATAGAATGAAATGGAATGTGGAATGGAATGTGGAAGGGAATGTGGAACAGAAGGGAATGCAATGTGGAATTCAATGTGGAATGGAATGTGGAAAGGAATGTTTAATGGAATGTGGAACAGAATGGAATGGAACGTGGAATGGAATGTGGAAGGGAATTTGGAATGGAATGGAATGGAGTGGAGTGTGGAATGTAAACAGGAATGGAATGGAATGGAATGTGGAATGGAATGTGCAATGGAAATTGGAAAGGAATGTGGAATGCAACTTAATGGAATGTGGAATGTAATGTAGAATGGATTGTGGAATGGAGTGTAGAATGGAATGGAGTGGAATGTGTAATTGAATGTGGAATGGATTGTGGAATAAAATATGGAAAGTTGTGTGGATTGGAATGTGGAATGGAATGGAATGGAATGTGTAATGGAATGAGGAATGGAATGTGTAATGGAATGAGGAATGGAATGGAATGAAATGTGGATTGGAGTGGAATGGAATGTGGAATGGAATGGAATGGAACGTGGAATGGAATGCGGAATGGAATGTGGAATGGAACGTGGAATGGAGTGGAATGGAATGTGGCATGGAATGGAATCGAATGGCAATACAATGGAATGGAACGGAATGTGGAATGGAATGTAGAATGGAATGTCATTGAATGTGGAATGTGATGGAATTGAACGTGCAATGGAATGCAATGGAATGTGGAATGGAATGGAATGGAATGTGGATTGGAATGGAATGGAATGTGGAAAGGAATGTGAAGTGGAATGTGGAATAGAAGTTTGAATTGAATGTGGAATGGAATAGAATGGAAAGTGAAATGGAATAGATTGGAATGTCGAAAGGAATGTGGAATGGAATGCAATGGAATGTGGAATGGAACAGAACGTAATGTGGAACAGAATGTCGAATGGAATGTGGAATGGACCTGCATGGAAGTTGGAATGCAATGCGGAATGGATTGTGGAATGGAACGTGGAACGACGTGACATGGAACATGGAGTGGAATGGAATGGAAAGTGGAATGGAATGCAATGGAGCGTGGAATGGAACGTGTAATGGAACTTGGAATGGAATGTGGAATGGAATGGAATGGAATGTGGAACGCAATGTGGAATAGAATGGGGCATGGTATTGAATGGAATGTGGAATGGAATGCAATGGATTGTGGAATGGAAAGTGGATAGGAATGGAATGGAATGTGGAATGGAATGTGGAAAGGAATGTGCAACAGAACGGAATGGAATGTGGAATTGAATGTGAAATGCAATGTGGAATGGAATGTGGAATGGAACGGAATGCAATGTGGAATGGAATGTGGAAGGGAATTTGGAATGGAATGGAAAGGAATGGAGAGTGAATTATAATGTGCAATGGAATTGAATGAAATGTGGAATGGAATGTGGAATGGAATGCGGAAAGCAATGTGGAACGCAACTTAATGGAATGTGGAATGGAATGTGGAATTGAGAGTGGAATGGAATGGAGATTGGAACGGAATGGAACGTGTAATTGAATGTGTAATGGAATGAGGAATGGGGTGTGGAATGGAATGTGCAATGGAACGGAATCGAATGTGGAATGGAATGTAGAATGGAAAGTGTAATGGCACGGAATTGAATGTGGAATTAAATGTTGATTGGAAAGGAATGTGACGTGGAATGGAACGTGGAAAGGAAGGAATCGATAGTGAAAAGGAACGTGGAATGGATTGTGAATGGAATGTGGAATGGAGCGTGGAATGGAATGTGGAAAGGAATGTGGAATGGAAAGGAATGAAATGTCTAATGGAAAGTAATGGAATGAAATGCGGAATGGAATGTGGAATGGAAACGAATGGAATGTGGAATGGAATGAAATGGAGTGTGGAATGAAATGGAATGGAATGTATGGAATGTGAAATGGAAAGGAATGGAATGTGGAATGGAAAGGAATGGAAAGTGGAATGGAATGTGGAATGGAATGGGTAATGGAATGGAAAGGAATGTGAAATGGAATGTCGAATGTAATGTGTAATGGAAAGTGGAATTGAATGCGGAATGGAATGGAATGGAACGTGGAATTTAATGGAATGAAACGTGGAATGGAACGTGGAATGGATCGTGGAATGGGACTTTGACAGTAACGTGGAGTGGAACGTGAACAGGAACGTTGAATGGAACGTGGAATGCAATGAAATGGTATGTGAAATGGAATTTGGAATGAAATGTGGAGTGGAATGGAATGGAATGTGGAATGGAATGGAATGGAATGGAATGTGGAAAGGAATGTGGAGAGGAATGTGGAATGGAATGGAATGGAATGTGGAATGGAATGCTGAATGCAAACTGGAATGGAATGGAATGTAATGTTGAATGGAATGTAATGGAATGAGGAATGGAATGTGGAATGGAATGGAATGGAATGTGGAATGGAATGTGGAAAGGAATGTGGAATGGAATGGAATGGAATGTGAAATGGAATGCAATGGAATGTGGAATGGAATGTGGAGTGGAATGGAATGGAATGTGGAATGAAATTTGGAAAGGAATGTGCAATGTAATGTGGAATGTAATGTGGAATGGAATGGAATGCAATGTGGAATGGAATCTGGAATGGAATGGAATGGAAGTTGGAATGGAAAGGAATGGAATGATGAATGGAATGCGAAATGGAATATGATATGGAATGTGGAATGCAATGGAAAGGAATGTGGAATGGAATGTGTAATGGAATGAGGAATGGATTGGAATGGAATGGACAGTGGAATAGAATGTGTAATGTTATGTGGAATGGAATGGAATGTGGAATGAAAGGTTGAATGGAATGTGGAATGGAACGTGGAATGGAATGGAGTGGAATGTGGAACGGACCATGGAATGGAATTGAATAGAATGTGGAATGGAGCGTGGAATGGAAAGTGCAATGAACTGTGGAATGGATCATGGAATGGAATGGAATGGAACGTGGAATGGAACGTTGAAAAGAAGGAATGGACAGTGTAATGGAAATTGGAATGGATTGTGGAATGGAATGTGGAATGAAATATCTAAATGAATGTGGAAAGTAAAGTGGAATGGAAACGAACGGAATGTGGAATGGAAAGGAGTGGAATGGAATGCGGAATGGAATGTGGATTGGAAAGGAATGGAATGTGGAATGTACTGTGGAATGGAATGGAATGGAATGTGCAATGAAATGGAATGGAACGGTATGGAATGTGAAATGGAATGGAATGGAATGTGGAATGCAACGTGGAATGGAACGTGGAATTGAACGTGGGGTGGAACTTGGAATGAAATGCTGAATATAACATGGAATGGAATGTGGAACGTAATCTGGAATGGAATGGAATGGAACGTGGAATGGAAAGGAATGCAAGGGAAAGGTACTCGGAATGGAATGGAATATAGTGACGAATGGATTGGAATGGAATGTGGAATGAAATGGAATTGGATGCGGAAAGGAATCTGGAATGGAATGGAATGGAAAGTGTAATGGAATAGAATGAAATGGAATGATACAGGGAATGGAATGGAATGGAATGAGGAATGGAATGGAACAGAATACTATGTGGAATTGAATGGAATGTAATGTAGAATGAAATTGAATGAAATGTGGAATGGATTGGAATGGAACATGGAAAGGAATGTGGAATGGAATTTGGAATGGAACGTTGAATGGAATGGAATGGAATGTGGAATGGAATGGAACGGAAGGTGGAATAGAATGGAATGGAATGGAATGTGGAATGGATTGTGGAGTGGAACGGAATGGAATGTGGAATGGAATGGAATTTGGTATGCAATGGAATGGAAGGTTTAACGGAATGGAATGGAATGTTTAATGCAGTGGAATGGAATGCGGAATGGAATGGAACGTGGAATGGAATGGAATGCAAATTGGAATGGAATGGAATGTGGAATGGAATGGAATGCGACGTGGAATGTGGAATGGAATGTGAAATGGAATATTGAATGGAACGTGGAATGGCATGAAATGGAACGTGGAATGTAGTGGAATGTATCTTTGAATGTAATGGAATGGAACGTGGAATGGAATGTTGAAAGGAATGCGAAATGGAATGGAATGGAATGTGGAATGGAATGTGTAAAGGAATGGAAAGGAATGTGGAATGGAACGTGGAATTGAATATGGAAAGGAATGTGGAATTAAACGGAACGGAATGTGGAATGTAATTTGGAATGGAGCGTGGAAAGGAATGTGGAATGTAATGGCATGGAATGTGGAATGGAATGTGGAATGGAATGTGAAATGGAGTGTGGAATGGAATGTGAAATGGAACGCAATGGAGTGTGGGATGGAATGTGCAATGGAAAGGAAGGGAACGTGCACGGGAATGTAGAATGGAACATAAAATGGAAAGGAATTCCATGCGGTATTGAATGTGGAATGCAATGTAATGCGACGTGGAATGGAAGTGGAATGGAACGTGGAATGGAATGGAATATGGAATGGAATAAAATGGAATGTGGAATAGAATTTGAAATGGAATGTGGAATGGAATGTGGAAAGAAACGTGGAATGTAACACAATGGAATGTGAAATGGAATGTGCAATAGAATGGAATGGAATGTGGAATGGAATGGATCGGAATGTGGAATGGAACCTGGAACGGAATGAGGAATGGATTGTGGAATGCAAATTGGAATGGATGTGAGATGGAACGGAATGGAATGTGGAATGGAATGTGGAATGGAATCTGGAAAGGATTGGAATGTGGAAAGTAATGGAATGGAATGTGGACTGGGATGGAATGGAATGTGCAACGGAATGTGGAATGGAATGGAATGGATGTGGAATGAAATGTGGAATGGAATTGAATGGAATGTGGACTGGAACTTGGAATGGAACATGGAATGTAATGTGGAATGGAACGTCGAATGGAATGGAAAGAAATGTGGAATGGAATGTGTAATGGAATGTGGAATTGAAAGGTATGCAACGTGGAATGGAATGTGGAACTGAATGGAATGCAATGTGGAATGAAATGTGAAATGCAATGTGGAATGCAATGTGGAATGGAATGTGGAATTGAAAGGAATGCAATGTGGAATGGAATGTGGAACAGAATGGAATGCAATGTGGAATGAAATGTGAAATGCAATGTGGAATGCATTGTGGAATGGAACGTGAAATGGAATGTGGACTGGAATGGAAAGAAATGTTGAATGGAATGTGGAATTGAATGGAAATGAAGTTGAATGGAATGTGGAATGGAATGTGGAATAGAGTGTAATGCAATTGAATTCAACGTGGAATGGGACGCCGAATGAAATGTGGAATGGAATGTGGAAAGGAATGTGGAATGGAACAGAATGGAATGTGGAATGGAATGTGGAATGGAATGTGAAATGGGAGGTGGAATTCAATGGAATGGATAAGGTGGAATAGAACTTGGAATGGCATGGATTACAACGCGTAATTTAACGTGGAATGGAATGTGGAAGGAACATGGAATGGAATGTGGAATGGAATGTGGAATGTAACAGAATGGAATGTTGAATGGAATGCAAAGGAATGTGGAACAGAATCCAGTGGAATGGAATGTGGAATAGAATGGAATAGAATGTGGAATGGTATGGAATAGAATGTGGAATGGAATGGATAGGAATGTTTAATGGAATGGAATGGAACAGAGAATGGAATGTGTAATGGAATGTGGTATGGAATGGAATGGAATGTGGAATGGAATGGAATTGAATGTAGTGTGGAATAGAATGGAATAGAATGGAATGTGGAATGGAATGTGGAATGGAATGGAAAGGAATGCAACTTTGAATGGAATGAGGAATGGAATGTGGAATGGAATGTGGAATGTAATGGGATGGAAAGTGGAATGGAAAGGAATTGAATGGAATGGAGTGTGGATTAGAATTTATTGCAATGTGTAATGGAAAGGAATGGAATGGAAAGTGAAGTGGAATGTGGAATGGAATGTGAAATGGAATGAAATGGAACGTGGAAAGGAATGGAATGGAACGTGGAATGGAACATGGAATGGAAGGTGGAATTCATGTAGAATGGAATGTGCAATTGAATGGAATGGTTAGGGGAATGGAATGTGCAATTGAATGGAATGGAATGTGGAAAGGAATCAATAATGGAATGGAATGGAATGTGGTTTTAAAGTGGAATGCAATGTGGAATGGATTGTGGAATGAAATATGGAAAGGAATGTGCAACGGAACAGAATGGAATGTGGAATGGAAGGTGGAATGGAATGGAATGGAACGTGGAATGGAATGTGAAACGGAATGGAAAGGAATGTGCAATGGAATGTGCAATGCAAAGTATTATGGAACGGAATGGAATGTGGAAAGGAATGTGGCGTGGAATGGAATGAAATGAGGAATGTAATGTGGAATGGAATGAGGAATGGAATGGAATGGAATGTGGAATGTAAAGTGAAATATAATGTGGAATGTAATGTGGAATGGAAATTGGAAGGAAATTAAACGGAATGTGGAAAGGAACGTGGAATGGAATGGAATGGAACATGGAGTGGAACGTCGAATGGAATGTGGAAGGGATCGTGCAATGGAATGAAATGTGGAATGGAATGGAATGGAATGTGGAATGAATTGTGAAATGGATTCCGGAATGGCGTGTTGAATTGAATGGAAAGGAATGTGGAATGAAATGTGAAATGGAATGTGGAATGTAATGTGGAAGGGAACATGGCATTGAATGCAATGGAAAGTGGAATGGAATGTGGAATAGAATGTGGAATGGAATGGAATGGAATGTGGAATGGAATGTGGAATGGAATGTTGAATGGAATGGAATGCAATGTGGAATGGAATGGATTGGAATGTAGAAAGGAATGTGGAATGGAACGGAATGGAATGTGGAATGGAATGTGGAATGCAACGGAATGGAATGTGGAATGTAACGTGGAATGCAGTGTGGAATACAATCTGGAATGGAACGGATTGGAATGTGGAATGGAATGTGGAATGGAAAGTGGAATGGAATGTTTAATGGAACGTAATGGAATGTGGAAAGGAATGTGGACTCGAAGGTGTAATGTAACTGAATGGATTGTGGAAAGGAGTGGAATGGAATTGTATGAATTATGGAATGGAATGGAATGGAATGTGGAATGGAACGTGGAAAGCAACGTGGAATGGAAATTGCAATGGAACGCGGAATGGAAGGTGGAATGGAATGGAATGGAACCTGGAATGGAACGTAGAATGTAACGGAATGGAACATGTAATGGAATGTGGTATGGAATGGAATGAAATGGGGAGTGGAATGCGGAATGGAACATGGAATAGAATGTAGAATGGAATGCGGAACGAAATTGAATGGAATGTGGAAAGGAACGTGGAATGGAATGGGATGGAATGTGTAATGGAATGTGGAATGGAATGGAAAGGAATGTGGAATAGAATGTGGAATGGAATGGAATGGAATGTGGAATGGAATGGTATGGATTATAGAATGGAATGGAAACGAATGGAATGGAATATGGAATGGAATGGAATGGAATGGAATGTGGAGTGGAATGTGTAATGGAACGTGGAATAGAATGTAGAATGGAATGTGGAATGGAATGTGGAACGTAATTGAATGGAATGTGGAAAGGAACGTGGAATGGAATGGGATGGAACGTGTAATGGAATGTGTAATGGAATGGAATGGAATGTGGAATAGAATGCAGAATGGAATGTGGAATGGAATGGAATCTAATGCGGAATGGAATGTGGAATGGAATGGAATGGAATGTTGAAAGGAATGTGGAAAGGAGTTGAAAGGAATAGAATGTGGAATGGAAAGGAATGGAATGGAATGTGGAATGGAATGTTGAATGGAATGTGGAATGGATAGTGAAATGGAATGGAACGTGGAATCAAAGGAGGAATGGAATGGAATGTGAAATGAAACGTGGAATGGAACTTGGAATGGAATGGAATGGAATGTGGAATGGAATGTGGAATGGAATTTCTAAAGGAAAGTGGAACGGAATGGAATGGAATGTGGAATGGAACGTGGAATGGAATGGAATGGAAAATGGAATGGAAAGTGAAATAGAATGTGGAATGGAATGTGGAATGGAAGGGAAGTAATGCGGAATGAAATCTGGAATAGAATGTGGAAAGGGAAGTGGAATGGAATGTGGAATGGAATGTGGAGTGGAAAGTTGAGTGGAATGTGTAATGGAATGGAAGGGAATGTGCAATTAAATGTGGAATGGAAGGGAATGGAATGTGGAATGGAATGGAATGGATTGTGAAATGGAATGGAATGGAATGTGGAATGAAATGGAATGGAATAGAAAGCGAAATGGAGTGTGGCATGTAATGTGAAATGCAATGTGGTATGGAACGTGGAAAGGCATGACATGAAACAAGGAATGGAATAGAATGGAACGTGAAAAGGAATGGAATGGAACGTGGAATGGAATGGAATGGAACGTGGAATGCAACATGAAATGGAATGTGGAATGCCATGTGGAATGGAATGTGGAAAGGAATGGAATGGAATGTGGAATGGAATGTGGAATGAAATGTGGAATGGAATGGAATGGAATCTGTAATGGAATGGAATGTAATGCGAAATGGAATGTGGAATGTAACGTGAAATGGAATGTGGAAGGTAACGTAGAACGGCATGACATGAAACGTGGAATGGAATGGAATGGAACGTGAAATGGAATGGAATGGAACGTGGAAGGGAATGGAATGGAACGTGGAATGGAACGTGAATGGAATGTGGAATGGAATGTGGAATGGAATGTTGAACGGATTCGAATGGAATGTGGAACGGAATGTGGAATAAAATGTGGAATGGAATGGAATACAATGTGGAATGGAATGGAATGTGAAACGGAATGTGGAATGGAACATGGCATTGAATGGAATGGAATCGGAAATGGAATGTGGAATAGAATGTAGAATGGAATGAAAGGGAAAGTAGAATGGAATGTGGAATAGAATGTGGAATGGAATGTGGAATGGAATGGAATTGAATGTGCATTGGAATGGATTGGATTGTGGAAAGGAATGTTTAATGGAACGGAATGGAATGTGGAATGGAATGTGGAATGGAACGGAATGGAATGTAGAATCTAATGTGCAATGGAGTGTGTAACATAATGTGGAATGGAATATAATGGACTGTGGAAAGGAATGGAATGGAATGGTAAGGAATATGGAATAGAGGGCAATGGAATGTAGAAGAGAACGTGGAAAGTAACATGGAATGGAAAGTGCAATGGAAGGTGGAATGGAATGAAATGGAACGTGGAATGGAATGTAGAATGGAAAGGAATGCAACGTGTAATGGAATGTGGGATGGAATGGAATGTAATGTGGAAAAGAAAGTAGAATGTAACGTGGAATAGAATGTAGAATGGAATGTGGAATGGAATGTGGAATGTAATTGAGTGGAATGTGGAATGGAACGTTGAATGGAATTTAATAGAGCATGTAATGTGATGTGGAATGTAATGGAATGGAATGTTGAATAAAATGTGGAATGGTATGCGGAATGGAATGGAAAGGAATGTGGAATAGAATGTGGAATGGAATCAGGAATGGAATGGAATGGAATGGAATGGAAAGTGGAAGGGAATGTGGAAAGGAATGGAATGAAATTTTGAATGGAATGTGGAATGGAATGGAATGGAGTAGATTTTGGAATAGAATGTGGAATGGAATGGATTGGAATGGAATGTGGAATGGAATGTTTAATGGAATATGGAATGGAATGTGGAATGGAATGTAATGGAATGTGGAATGGAATCGAATATGGAATGGAAATTGGAACGGAATGGAACTGAATGTGGAATGGAACGGAAGTAATGTGGAATGGAATGTGGAATGAAATGTGGAAAGGAAAGTGGAATGGAATGTGGAATGGATTGTGGAATGGAATGTTGAGTGGAATGTGAAATGGAATGGAATGCAATGGAATGTGGAATGGAAAGCAGAATGGAATGTGGAATGGAATGTGGAATGGAATGGAATGGAATGTGGAATGTAATGGAATGTGGAATGGAAAGTGGAATGGAATGAAATGTGGAATGGAATGTGGAATGGAAAGTTGAATGGAATGTGAAATGGAATGAAATGGAATGTGGAATGGAATTTGAAATGGAATGTGGAAAGGAAAGTGGAAAGGAATGGAATGGAATATGGAATGGATTGTGGAATGGAATGTAATGGAAACTGGAATGGAACGTGGAATGGAATGAGGAATGGAATGTGTAATGGAATGTGGAATCGAACGGAAATAATGCGGAATGGAATGTGGAAAGGAAAGTGGAATGAAATGTGGAATGGAATGTGGAATGGAATGTTGAGTGGAATGTGGAATGGAATGGAATGGAATGTGCAATTCAATGTGGAATGGAATGGAATGGAATGTGGAATGGAACGTGGAATGCAATCTAACGGAATGTGGAAAGGAATGGAATGGAACGTGGAATGGAATGAAATGGAAAGGAATGCGAAATGGTATGTGGAATGTAATGTGAAATGGAATGTGGAATGGAACATGGAACGGCAGGGCATGGAACGTGGAATGGAATGGAATGGAACGTGGAATGGAATGGAATGGAACGTGGATTGGAATGGAATGGAACGTGGAATGGAACGTGGAATGGAATGTGGAATGGAATGTGGAATGGAATTGAAAGGAATGTGAAACGTAATGTGGAGCAAAATGTGGAATGTAGTGTAATGGAGTGTTTAATTGAATGGAAAGGATTGTGGAATGGAATGTGGATTGAAATGGAATGGAATTTGGAATCGAATATGGACTGGAATGTGGAAAGGAATGTGGAGCAGAAGGGAATGAAATGTTAAATGAAATGTGGAATGGAATGTGGAATGGAATGTTTAATGGAAGGTGGAATAGAATGGAATGGAACTTGGAGTGGAATGTGGAAGGGAATGTGGAATGGAATTCAATGGAATGGAGTGTGGAATGGAATGTGGAATGGAATGTAGAATGGAATGGAGTGGAATGTGTAATTGAAAGTGGAATGGATTGTGGAATGGAATATGGCATGGTTTGTGAAATGGAATGTGGAATGGAATGGAATGGAATGTGGAATGGAATGTGGTATGGAATGGAATGTAACATGGATTGGAATGGAATGGAATGTGGAATGGAATGGAATGGAACGTGGAATGGAATGTGGAATGGAATGTGGAATTGAATGTGGAACGGAATGGAATGGTATGTGGAATGGAATGTGGAATGCTTGGAATGGAATGTGGAGTGGAATGCAACGGAATGTGGAAAGGAATGTGGAAATTAATGTGGAATGGAACGGAATGGAATGTGAAATGGAATGGAATGGAATGTGAAAGGTATGTGGAAAGGAAAGTGGAATGGAATGGAATGGAATGTGGAATTGAATTGAATGCAATATCGAATGGAATGGAATGGAACTTGGAGTGGAATGTGGAATGGAATGTGGAATGGAATTTGGAACCGACTGGAATGGAATGTTGAATGGAAAGGAATGGAATGTCTAATGGAATGGAATGGCATATGGAATGGCTTCTGGAATGGAATGTGAAATGGAATGTGGAATGGAATGTGGAATGGAACATGGCATTGAATGGAATGGAATGTGGAATGGAATGTGGAATAGAATGTGGAATGTAATGGAATGGAATGTAGAATGGAATGTGGAATAGAATGTGGAATGGAATGTGGAATGCAATGGAATTGAATATTGAATTGAATGGATTGGATTGTGGAAAGGAATGCTTAATGGAACAGAATGGAATGTGGAATGGAATGTGCAATGGAAAGGAATGGAATTTGGAATGGAATGTGGAATGGAGTGTGTAATATAATTTGGAATGCAATGGAATGGATTGCAGAAAGGAATGGAATGGAATGCTATGGAACATGGAATAGAATGGAATGGAATGTTGAATGGAATGTGGAAAGTAACGTGGAATGGACAGTGCAATGGAACGTGGAATGGAAGGTGGAATGTAATGGAATGGAACGTGGAATGGAATGTGGAATGGAACAGAATGGAATGTGGAGTGGAATGGTGTGTGTAAATAAAGTGGAATGGAATGGAATGGATTGCGGAAAGGTATGGAATGGAATGCTATGGAAGATTGAATAGAATGGAATGGAATGTTGAATTGTACGTGGAAAGTAACGTGGAATGGAAAGTGCAATGGAACGTGGAGTGGAAGGTGGAATGGAATGGAATGGAACGTGGAATGGAATGTGGAATGTAATGGAATGGAACATGTAATGGAATGTGGAATGGAATGGAATGTAATCTGGAATGGAAAGTGGAATGAAAAGTGGAATAGAATGTAGAATGGAATGTGGAATGGAATGTGGAATGTAATTGAATGGAATGTGGATTGGAACGTTGAATGGAATGGAATAGAATATGCAATGGAATGTGGAATGGAATGGAATGGAATGTGGAATAGAATGTGGAATGGAATACGGAATGGAATGGAATGGAATCTGGAATAGAATGTATAATGGAATGTGGAATGGAATGGAATGGAATGGAATGTGGAATGGAATGCGGAATTAAATGGAATGAAATGTTGAACGGAAGGTGGAATGGAATGGAATTAAACAGAATGTGGAATGGCGTGTGGAATGGAATGGATTTGAATGGAATGTGGAATGGAATGTTGAATGGAATATGGAATGGGAAGAGAAATTGAATGGAATGGAATGTGGAATGGAATGGAATTTTCAAAGAAAATTGGAATGGAGTGGAATGGAATGTGGAATGGAACGGAAGTAATGTGGAATGGAATGTGGAATGGAATGTGAAACAAAAGTGGAATGGAATATGGAATGGAACGTGGAGTGGAATGTTGAGTGGAATGGAATGTGAAACGAAAGTGGAATGGAATATGGAAAGGAATGTGGAGTGGAATGTTGAGTGGAATTGGAATGGAATGGAATGCAATGGAATGTGGAATGGAATGTTGAATGGAATGTGGAATGGAATGAAATGGAATGTGGAATTAAATGGAACGAGGAATGGAAAGTGGAATGGAATGAAATGTGGAATGGCATGTGGAATGGAACGTTGAATGGAATGTGGAATGGAATGGAATGGAATGTGGAATGGAATGTTAAATGGAATGCGGAAAGGAAGGTGGAACAGAATGGAATGGAATATGGAATGGAACGTGTAATGGAATGCAATGGAAAGTTGAACGGAACATGGAAAGAAATGTGGAATGGAATGTGGAATGGAATGTGGAAAGCAAAGTGGAATGAAATGTGGAATGGAATGTGGAATGGAATGTTGAGTGGAATGTGGAATGGAATGTAAAGGAATGTGCAATTAAATGTGGAATGGAATCGAATGGAATGTGGAATGGAAAGTGGTATGCAATGGAATGGAATGTGGAATGGTATGGAATGGAATGTGGAATGGAATGAAATGGAAAGGAATGCAAAATGGAATGTGGAATGTAATGCAAAATGGAATGTGGAAAGTAACGTGGAACGGCATGATATGGAACATGGAATGGAATGGAATGGAAGGTGGAATGGAACGCAATATAACACGGAATGGAATGGAATGGAAAGTGGAATGGAACGTGGAATGGAATGTGGAATGGAATGTGGAATGGAATGTGGTATGGAATGGAAAGGAATGTGGAACGTAATGTGGAAATGAATGTGGAATGCAATTGACTGGAATGTGGAATGGAATGGAATGGATTGTGGAATGCAATGTGGATTGAAATGGAATGGAATTTGGAATGGATTGTGGAAGGGAATGTGGAAAGGAATGTGGAATGGAATGGAATGGAAAGAAATGTTGAATAGAATGGAATGGAATGGAATTTGAAATGGAATATGGAATGGAAAAGAATGGAATGTGGAATGCAATGGAATGGAATGTGGATTGGAATGGAATGGAAGGTAGAATGGAACGGAAGGTGGAATGGAATGGAATGGAATATGGATTGAAATCGAATGCCATGCGGAATGAAATGGAATGAACTGGAATGGGAAAAGGAATGTGGAATGGAATGTGAAATGGAATGTGGAATGGAATGTTGAATGGTATGTAATGGAACGTGGAATGGAATGAAATGGAACGAGGAATGAAATGGAATGGAACGTGGAATGGAACATGGAATGGAATGCGGAATGCAATGTGGAAAGGAATGTGGAATGGAATGGAATGGAATGTGGAATGGAATGAAATGGAATGGAATGGAAAGTAGAATGGAATGTGGAAAAGAATGTGGAATGGAACGGAATGGAAAGTGGAACGTGGTGGAATGGAAAGTGAAATGGAATGTGGAATGGAATGTGGAAAGGAATGGAATGAAATGTGGAATGGAATGAGGAATGGAATGGGGAATGGAATTGAATGGAAAGTTAAATGTAATGTGGAATGGAATGTGAAACGGGAAGTGAAATTTAATGTGGAATGGAATGGAATGGAACGTGGAATGGAACGTGGAGTGAAACGTGGACAGGAACACAGAATTTAACGTGGAATGGAATGAAATGTAATGTGGAATGGAACAGAATGGAATGTGGAATGGAATGTGGAATGGAATGTGGAACGGAATGTGGAATTGAATGGAGTGGAATGTGGAATGGATTGTGGAATGGAATGTGGAATGGAATGGAATGGTATGTAGAATGGAATGTGGAATGGAATGTGGAATTTAATGTTGAGTGGAATGTGAAATGGAATGGAATGCAATGGAATGTGGAATGGAATGCTGAATGGAATGTGGAATGGAAAGTGGAATGGAATGGAATGGAATGTGGAATGGAATGGAATGTGGAATGGAAAGTGGAATGGAATGAAATGTGGAATGGAATGTGGAATGGAATGGAATGGAATGTGGAATGGAATGTGAAATGGAATGTGGAAAGGAAAGTGGAACGGAACGGAATGGAATATGGAATGGAACGTGGAATGGAATGGAATGGAAAGTGTACTGGAACGTGGAATGGAATGTGGAATGTAATGTGTAATGGAATGTGGATTCGAACGGAAACAATGTGGAATGGAAGGTGGAAAGGAATGTGGAATGAAATGTGGAATGGAATGTGGAATGGAATGTGGAATGGTATGTTGAGTGGAATGTGGAATGGAATGGAATGGAATGTGCAATTAAATGTGGAATGGAATGGAATGGAATGTGGTATGGAACGTTGAAAGCAATGGAATGGAATGTGGAATGGAATGGAATGGAATGTGGAATGGAATGAAATGGAAAGGAATGCGAAACGGTATATGGAATGTAAGGTGAAATGGAATGTGGAATTTAACATGGAACGGCAGGACCTGGAACGTGAAATGGAATGGAATGGAACGTGGAATGGAATGGAGTGGAACGTGGAATGGAACGTGGAATGGAATGTGGAATGGAATGGAAAGGAATGTGGAACGTAATGTGGAATGAAATGTGAAATACAGTGGAATGGAATGTGTAATGGAATGGAATGGATTGTGGAATGGAATGTGGATTGGAATGGAATGGAATTTGGAAAGGAATGTGGATTGGAATGTGGAAAGGAATGTGGAACAGAAGGGAATGAAATGTTAAATGGAATGTGGAATGGAATGAGGAATGGAATGTTTAATGGAATGTGGAATAGAATGAAATGGAATGTGGAATGGAATGTGGAAGGGAATGTGGAACAGAAGGGAATGCAATGTGGAATTCAATGTGGAATGGAATGTGGAAAGGAATGTTTAATGGAATGTGGAACAGAATGGAATGGAACGTGGAATGGAATGTGGAAGGGAATTTGGAATGGAATGGAATGGAGTGGAGTGTGGAATGTAAACAGGAATGGAATGGAATGGAATGTGGAATGGAATGTGCAATGGAAATTGGAAAGGAATGTGGAATGCAACTTAATGGAATGTGGAATGTAATGTAGAATGGATTGTGGAATGGAGTGTAGAATGGAATGGAGTGGAATGTGTAATTGAATGTGGAATGGATTGTGGAATAAAATATGGAAAGTTGTGTGGATTGGAATGTGGAATGGAATGGAATGGAATGTGTAATGGAATGAGGAATGGAATGTGTAATGGAATGAGGAATGGAATGGAATGAAATGTGGATTGGAGTGGAATGGAATGTGGAATGGAATGGAATGGAACGTGGAATGGAATGCGGAATGGAATGTGGAATGGAACGTGGAATGGAGTGGAATGGAATGTGGCATGGAATGGAATCGAATGGCAATACAATGGAATGGAACGGAATGTGGAATGGAATGTAGAATGGAATGTCATTGAATGTGGAATGTGATGGAATTGAACGTGCAATGGAATGCAATGGAATGTGGAATGGAATGGAATGGAATGTGGATTGGAATGGAATGGAATGTGGAAAGGAATGTGAAGTGGAATGTGGAATAGAAGTTTGAATTGAATGTGGAATGGAATAGAATGGAAAGTGAAATGGAATAGATTGGAATGTCGAAAGGAATGTGGAATGGAATGCAATGGAATGTGGAATGGAACAGAACGTAATGTGGAACAGAATGTCGAATGGAATGTGGAATGGACCTGCATGGAAGTTGGAATGCAATGCGGAATGGATTGTGGAATGGAACGTGGAACGACGTGACATGGAACATGGAGTGGAATGGAATGGAAAGTGGAATGGAATGCAATGGAGCGTGGAATGGAACGTGTAATGGAACTTGGAATGGAATGTGGAATGGAATGGAATGGAATGTGGAACGCAATGTGGAATAGAATGGGGCATGGTATTGAATGGAATGTGGAATGGAATGCAATGGATTGTGGAATGGAAAGTGGATAGGAATGGAATGGAATGTGGAATGGAATGTGGAAAGGAATGTGCAACAGAACGGAATGGAATGTGGAATTGAATGTGAAATGCAATGTGGAATGGAATGTGGAATGGAACGGAATGCAATGTGGAATGGAATGTGGAAGGGAATTTGGAATGGAATGGAAAGGAATGGAGAGTGAATTATAATGTGCAATGGAATTGAATGAAATGTGGAATGGAATGTGGAATGGAATGCGGAAAGCAATGTGGAACGCAACTTAATGGAATGTGGAATGGAATGTGGAATTGAGAGTGGAATGGAATGGAGATTGGAACGGAATGGAACGTGTAATTGAATGTGTAATGGAATGAGGAATGGGGTGTGGAATGGAATGTGCAATGGAACGGAATCGAATGTGGAATGGAATGTAGAATGGAAAGTGTAATGGCACGGAATTGAATGTGGAATTAAATGTTGATTGGAAAGGAATGTGACGTGGAATGGAACGTGGAAAGGAAGGAATCGATAGTGAAAAGGAACGTGGAATGGATTGTGAATGGAATGTGGAATGGAGCGTGGAATGGAATGTGGAAAGGAATGTGGAATGGAAAGGAATGAAATGTCTAATGGAAAGTAATGGAATGAAATGCGGAATGGAATGTGGAATGGAAACGAATGGAATGTGGAATGGAATGAAATGGAGTGTGGAATGAAATGGAATGGAATGTATGGAATGTGAAATGGAAAGGAATGGAATGTGGAATGGAAAGGAATGGAAAGTGGAATGGAATGTGGAATGGAATGGGTAATGGAATGGAAAGGAATGTGAAATGGAATGTCGAATGTAATGTGTAATGGAAAGTGGAATTGAATGCGGAATGGAATGGAATGGAACGTGGAATTTAATGGAATGAAACGTGGAATGGAACGTGGAATGGATCGTGGAATGGGACTTTGACAGTAACGTGGAGTGGAACGTGAACAGGAACGTTGAATGGAACGTGGAATGCAATGAAATGGTATGTGAAATGGAATTTGGAATGAAATGTGGAGTGGAATGGAATGGAATGTGGAATGGAATGGAATGGAATGGAATGTGGAAAGGAATGTGGAGAGGAATGTGGAATGGAATGGAATGGAATGTGGAATGGAATGCTGAATGCAAACTGGAATGGAATGGAATGTAATGTTGAATGGAATGTAATGGAATGAGGAATGGAATGTGGAATGGAATGGAATGGAATGTGGAATGGAATGTGGAAAGGAATGTGGAATGGAATGGAATGGAATGTGAAATGGAATGCAATGGAATGTGGAATGGAATGTGGAGTGGAATGGAATGGAATGTGGAATGAAATTTGGAAAGGAATGTGCAATGTAATGTGGAATGTAATGTGGAATGGAATGGAATGCAATGTGGAATGGAATCTGGAATGGAATGGAATGGAAGTTGGAATGGAAAGGAATGGAATGATGAATGGAATGCGAAATGGAATATGATATGGAATGTGGAATGCAATGGAAAGGAATGTGGAATGGAATGTGTAATGGAATGAGGAATGGATTGGAATGGAATGGACAGTGGAATAGAATGTGTAATGTTATGTGGAATGGAATGGAATGTGGAATGAAAGGTTGAATGGAATGTGGAATGGAACGTGGAATGGAATGGAGTGGAATGTGGAACGGACCATGGAATGGAATTGAATAGAATGTGGAATGGAGCGTGGAATGGAAAGTGCAATGAACTGTGGAATGGATCATGGAATGGAATGGAATGGAACGTGGAATGGAACGTTGAAAAGAAGGAATGGACAGTGTAATGGAAATTGGAATGGATTGTGGAATGGAATGTGGAATGAAATATCTAAATGAATGTGGAAAGTAAAGTGGAATGGAAACGAACGGAATGTGGAATGGAAAGGAGTGGAATGGAATGCGGAATGGAATGTGGATTGGAAAGGAATGGAATGTGGAATGTACTGTGGAATGGAATGGAATGGAATGTGCAATGAAATGGAATGGAACGGTATGGAATGTGAAATGGAATGGAATGGAATGTGGAATGCAACGTGGAATGGAACGTGGAATTGAACGTGGGGTGGAACTTGGAATGAAATGCTGAATATAACATGGAATGGAATGTGGAACGTAATCTGGAATGGAATGGAATGGAACGTGGAATGGAAAGGAATGCAAGGGAAAGGTACTCGGAATGGAATGGAATATAGTGACGAATGGATTGGAATGGAATGTGGAATGAAATGGAATTGGATGCGGAAAGGAATCTGGAATGGAATGGAATGGAAAGTGTAATGGAATAGAATGAAATGGAATGATACAGGGAATGGAATGGAATGGAATGAGGAATGGAATGGAACAGAATACTATGTGGAATTGAATGGAATGTAATGTAGAATGAAATTGAATGAAATGTGGAATGGATTGGAATGGAACATGGAAAGGAATGTGGAATGGAATTTGGAATGGAACGTTGAATGGAATGGAATGGAATGTGGAATGGAATGGAACGGAAGGTGGAATAGAATGGAATGGAATGGAATGTGGAATGGATTGTGGAGTGGAACGGAATGGAATGTGGAATGGAATGGAATTTGGTATGCAATGGAATGGAAGGTTTAACGGAATGGAATGGAATGTTTAATGCAGTGGAATGGAATGCGGAATGGAATGGAACGTGGAATGGAATGGAATGCAAATTGGAATGGAATGGAATGTGGAATGGAATGGAATGCGACGTGGAATGTGGAATGGAATGTGAAATGGAATATTGAATGGAACGTGGAATGGCATGAAATGGAACGTGGAATGTAGTGGAATGTATCTTTGAATGTAATGGAATGGAACGTGGAATGGAATGTTGAAAGGAATGCGAAATGGAATGGAATGGAATGTGGAATGGAATGTGTAAAGGAATGGAAAGGAATGTGGAATGGAACGTGGAATTGAATATGGAAAGGAATGTGGAATTAAACGGAACGGAATGTGGAATGTAATTTGGAATGGAGCGTGGAAAGGAATGTGGAATGTAATGGCATGGAATGTGGAATGGAATGTGGAATGGAATGTGAAATGGAGTGTGGAATGGAATGTGAAATGGAACGCAATGGAGTGTGGGATGGAATGTGCAATGGAAAGGAAGGGAACGTGCACGGGAATGTAGAATGGAACATAAAATGGAAAGGAATTCCATGCGGTATTGAATGTGGAATGCAATGTAATGCGACGTGGAATGGAAGTGGAATGGAACGTGGAATGGAATGGAATATGGAATGGAATAAAATGGAATGTGGAATAGAATTTGAAATGGAATGTGGAATGGAATGTGGAAAGAAACGTGGAATGTAACACAATGGAATGTGAAATGGAATGTGCAATAGAATGGAATGGAATGTGGAATGGAATGGATCGGAATGTGGAATGGAACCTGGAACGGAATGAGGAATGGATTGTGGAATGCAAATTGGAATGGATGTGAGATGGAACGGAATGGAATGTGGAATGGAATGTGGAATGGAATCTGGAAAGGATTGGAATGTGGAAAGTAATGGAATGGAATGTGGACTGGGATGGAATGGAATGTGCAACGGAATGTGGAATGGAATGGAATGGATGTGGAATGAAATGTGGAATGGAATTGAATGGAATGTGGACTGGAACTTGGAATGGAACATGGAATGTAATGTGGAATGGAACGTCGAATGGAATGGAAAGAAATGTGGAATGGAATGTGTAATGGAATGTGGAATTGAAAGGTATGCAACGTGGAATGGAATGTGGAACTGAATGGAATGCAATGTGGAATGAAATGTGAAATGCAATGTGGAATGCAATGTGGAATGGAATGTGGAATTGAAAGGAATGCAATGTGGAATGGAATGTGGAACAGAATGGAATGCAATGTGGAATGAAATGTGAAATGCAATGTGGAATGCATTGTGGAATGGAACGTGAAATGGAATGTGGACTGGAATGGAAAGAAATGTTGAATGGAATGTGGAATTGAATGGAAATGAAGTTGAATGGAATGTGGAATGGAATGTGGAATAGAGTGTAATGCAATTGAATTCAACGTGGAATGGGACGCCGAATGAAATGTGGAATGGAATGTGGAAAGGAATGTGGAATGGAACAGAATGGAATGTGGAATGGAATGTGGAATGGAATGTGAAATGGGAGGTGGAATTCAATGGAATGGATAAGGTGGAATAGAACTTGGAATGGCATGGATTACAACGCGTAATTTAACGTGGAATGGAATGTGGAAGGAACATGGAATGGAATGTGGAATGGAATGTGGAATGTAACAGAATGGAATGTTGAATGGAATGCAAAGGAATGTGGAACAGAATCCAGTGGAATGGAATGTGGAATAGAATGGAATAGAATGTGGAATGGTATGGAATAGAATGTGGAATGGAATGGATAGGAATGTTTAATGGAATGGAATGGAACAGAGAATGGAATGTGTAATGGAATGTGGTATGGAATGGAATGGAATGTGGAATGGAATGGAATTGAATGTAGTGTGGAATAGAATGGAATAGAATGGAATGTGGAATGGAATGTGGAATGGAATGGAAAGGAATGCAACTTTGAATGGAATGAGGAATGGAATGTGGAATGGAATGTGGAATGTAATGGGATGGAAAGTGGAATGGAAAGGAATTGAATGGAATGGAGTGTGGATTAGAATTTATTGCAATGTGTAATGGAAAGGAATGGAATGGAAAGTGAAGTGGAATGTGGAATGGAATGTGAAATGGAATGAAATGGAACGTGGAAAGGAATGGAATGGAACGTGGAATGGAACATGGAATGGAAGGTGGAATTCATGTAGAATGGAATGTGCAATTGAATGGAATGGTTAGGGGAATGGAATGTGCAATTGAATGGAATGGAATGTGGAAAGGAATCAATAATGGAATGGAATGGAATGTGGTTTTAAAGTGGAATGCAATGTGGAATGGATTGTGGAATGAAATATGGAAAGGAATGTGCAACGGAACAGAATGGAATGTGGAATGGAAGGTGGAATGGAATGGAATGGAACGTGGAATGGAATGTGAAACGGAATGGAAAGGAATGTGCAATGGAATGTGCAATGCAAAGTATTATGGAACGGAATGGAATGTGGAAAGGAATGTGGCGTGGAATGGAATGAAATGAGGAATGTAATGTGGAATGGAATGAGGAATGGAATGGAATGGAATGTGGAATGTAAAGTGAAATATAATGTGGAATGTAATGTGGAATGGAAATTGGAAGGAAATTAAACGGAATGTGGAAAGGAACGTGGAATGGAATGGAATGGAACATGGAGTGGAACGTCGAATGGAATGTGGAAGGGATCGTGCAATGGAATGAAATGTGGAATGGAATGGAATGGAATGTGGAATGAATTGTGAAATGGATTCCGGAATGGCGTGTTGAATTGAATGGAAAGGAATGTGGAATGAAATGTGAAATGGAATGTGGAATGTAATGTGGAAGGGAACATGGCATTGAATGCAATGGAAAGTGGAATGGAATGTGGAATAGAATGTGGAATGGAATGGAATGGAATGTGGAATGGAATGTGGAATGGAATGTTGAATGGAATGGAATGCAATGTGGAATGGAATGGATTGGAATGTAGAAAGGAATGTGGAATGGAACGGAATGGAATGTGGAATGGAATGTGGAATGCAACGGAATGGAATGTGGAATGTAACGTGGAATGCAGTGTGGAATACAATCTGGAATGGAACGGATTGGAATGTGGAATGGAATGTGGAATGGAAAGTGGAATGGAATGTTTAATGGAACGTAATGGAATGTGGAAAGGAATGTGGACTCGAAGGTGTAATGTAACTGAATGGATTGTGGAAAGGAGTGGAATGGAATTGTATGAATTATGGAATGGAATGGAATGGAATGTGGAATGGAACGTGGAAAGCAACGTGGAATGGAAATTGCAATGGAACGCGGAATGGAAGGTGGAATGGAATGGAATGGAACCTGGAATGGAACGTAGAATGTAACGGAATGGAACATGTAATGGAATGTGGTATGGAATGGAATGAAATGGGGAGTGGAATGCGGAATGGAACATGGAATAGAATGTAGAATGGAATGCGGAACGAAATTGAATGGAATGTGGAAAGGAACGTGGAATGGAATGGGATGGAATGTGTAATGGAATGTGGAATGGAATGGAAAGGAATGTGGAATAGAATGTGGAATGGAATGGAATGGAATGTGGAATGGAATGGTATGGATTATAGAATGGAATGGAAACGAATGGAATGGAATATGGAATGGAATGGAATGGAATGGAATGTGGAGTGGAATGTGTAATGGAACGTGGAATAGAATGTAGAATGGAATGTGGAATGGAATGTGGAACGTAATTGAATGGAATGTGGAAAGGAACGTGGAATGGAATGGGATGGAACGTGTAATGGAATGTGTAATGGAATGGAATGGAATGTGGAATAGAATGCAGAATGGAATGTGGAATGGAATGGAATCTAATGCGGAATGGAATGTGGAATGGAATGGAATGGAATGTTGAAAGGAATGTGGAAAGGAGTTGAAAGGAATAGAATGTGGAATGGAAAGGAATGGAATGGAATGTGGAATGGAATGTTGAATGGAATGTGGAATGGATAGTGAAATGGAATGGAACGTGGAATCAAAGGAGGAATGGAATGGAATGTGAAATGAAACGTGGAATGGAACTTGGAATGGAATGGAATGGAATGTGGAATGGAATGTGGAATGGAATTTCTAAAGGAAAGTGGAACGGAATGGAATGGAATGTGGAATGGAACGTGGAATGGAATGGAATGGAAAATGGAATGGAAAGTGAAATAGAATGTGGAATGGAATGTGGAATGGAAGGGAAGTAATGCGGAATGAAATCTGGAATAGAATGTGGAAAGGGAAGTGGAATGGAATGTGGAATGGAATGTGGAGTGGAAAGTTGAGTGGAATGTGTAATGGAATGGAAGGGAATGTGCAATTAAATGTGGAATGGAAGGGAATGGAATGTGGAATGGAATGGAATGGATTGTGAAATGGAATGGAATGGAATGTGGAATGAAATGGAATGGAATAGAAAGCGAAATGGAGTGTGGCATGTAATGTGAAATGCAATGTGGTATGGAACGTGGAAAGGCATGACATGAAACAAGGAATGGAATAGAATGGAACGTGAAAAGGAATGGAATGGAACGTGGAATGGAATGGAATGGAACGTGGAATGCAACATGAAATGGAATGTGGAATGCCATGTGGAATGGAATGTGGAAAGGAATGGAATGGAATGTGGAATGGAATGTGGAATGAAATGTGGAATGGAATGGAATGGAATCTGTAATGGAATGGAATGTAATGCGAAATGGAATGTGGAATGTAACGTGAAATGGAATGTGGAAGGTAACGTAGAACGGCATGACATGAAACGTGGAATGGAATGGAATGGAACGTGAAATGGAATGGAATGGAACGTGGAAGGGAATGGAATGGAACGTGGAATGGAACGTGAATGGAATGTGGAATGGAATGTGGAATGGAATGTTGAACGGATTCGAATGGAATGTGGAACGGAATGTGGAATAAAATGTGGAATGGAATGGAATACAATGTGGAATGGAATGGAATGTGAAACGGAATGTGGAATGGAACATGGCATTGAATGGAATGGAATCGGAAATGGAATGTGGAATAGAATGTAGAATGGAATGAAAGGGAAAGTAGAATGGAATGTGGAATAGAATGTGGAATGGAATGTGGAATGGAATGGAATTGAATGTGCATTGGAATGGATTGGATTGTGGAAAGGAATGTTTAATGGAACGGAATGGAATGTGGAATGGAATGTGGAATGGAACGGAATGGAATGTAGAATCTAATGTGCAATGGAGTGTGTAACATAATGTGGAATGGAATATAATGGACTGTGGAAAGGAATGGAATGGAATGGTAAGGAATATGGAATAGAGGGCAATGGAATGTAGAAGAGAACGTGGAAAGTAACATGGAATGGAAAGTGCAATGGAAGGTGGAATGGAATGAAATGGAACGTGGAATGGAATGTAGAATGGAAAGGAATGCAACGTGTAATGGAATGTGGGATGGAATGGAATGTAATGTGGAAAAGAAAGTAGAATGTAACGTGGAATAGAATGTAGAATGGAATGTGGAATGGAATGTGGAATGTAATTGAGTGGAATGTGGAATGGAACGTTGAATGGAATTTAATAGAGCATGTAATGTGATGTGGAATGTAATGGAATGGAATGTTGAATAAAATGTGGAATGGTATGCGGAATGGAATGGAAAGGAATGTGGAATAGAATGTGGAATGGAATCAGGAATGGAATGGAATGGAATGGAATGGAAAGTGGAAGGGAATGTGGAAAGGAATGGAATGAAATTTTGAATGGAATGTGGAATGGAATGGAATGGAGTAGATTTTGGAATAGAATGTGGAATGGAATGGATTGGAATGGAATGTGGAATGGAATGTTTAATGGAATATGGAATGGAATGTGGAATGGAATGTAATGGAATGTGGAATGGAATCGAATATGGAATGGAAATTGGAACGGAATGGAACTGAATGTGGAATGGAACGGAAGTAATGTGGAATGGAATGTGGAATGAAATGTGGAAAGGAAAGTGGAATGGAATGTGGAATGGATTGTGGAATGGAATGTTGAGTGGAATGTGAAATGGAATGGAATGCAATGGAATGTGGAATGGAAAGCAGAATGGAATGTGGAATGGAATGTGGAATGGAATGGAATGGAATGTGGAATGTAATGGAATGTGGAATGGAAAGTGGAATGGAATGAAATGTGGAATGGAATGTGGAATGGAAAGTTGAATGGAATGTGAAATGGAATGAAATGGAATGTGGAATGGAATTTGAAATGGAATGTGGAAAGGAAAGTGGAAAGGAATGGAATGGAATATGGAATGGATTGTGGAATGGAATGTAATGGAAACTGGAATGGAACGTGGAATGGAATGAGGAATGGAATGTGTAATGGAATGTGGAATCGAACGGAAATAATGCGGAATGGAATGTGGAAAGGAAAGTGGAATGAAATGTGGAATGGAATGTGGAATGGAATGTTGAGTGGAATGTGGAATGGAATGGAATGGAATGTGCAATTCAATGTGGAATGGAATGGAATGGAATGTGGAATGGAACGTGGAATGCAATCTAACGGAATGTGGAAAGGAATGGAATGGAACGTGGAATGGAATGAAATGGAAAGGAATGCGAAATGGTATGTGGAATGTAATGTGAAATGGAATGTGGAATGGAACATGGAACGGCAGGGCATGGAACGTGGAATGGAATGGAATGGAACGTGGAATGGAATGGAATGGAACGTGGATTGGAATGGAATGGAACGTGGAATGGAACGTGGAATGGAATGTGGAATGGAATGTGGAATGGAATTGAAAGGAATGTGAAACGTAATGTGGAGCAAAATGTGGAATGTAGTGTAATGGAGTGTTTAATTGAATGGAAAGGATTGTGGAATGGAATGTGGATTGAAATGGAATGGAATTTGGAATCGAATATGGACTGGAATGTGGAAAGGAATGTGGAGCAGAAGGGAATGAAATGTTAAATGAAATGTGGAATGGAATGTGGAATGGAATGTTTAATGGAAGGTGGAATAGAATGGAATGGAACTTGGAGTGGAATGTGGAAGGGAATGTGGAATGGAATTCAATGGAATGGAGTGTGGAATGGAATGTGGAATGGAATGTAGAATGGAATGGAGTGGAATGTGTAATTGAAAGTGGAATGGATTGTGGAATGGAATATGGCATGGTTTGTGAAATGGAATGTGGAATGGAATGGAATGGAATGTGGAATGGAATGTGGTATGGAATGGAATGTAACATGGATTGGAATGGAATGGAATGTGGAATGGAATGGAATGGAACGTGGAATGGAATGTGGAATGGAATGTGGAATTGAATGTGGAACGGAATGGAATGGTATGTGGAATGGAATGTGGAATGCTTGGAATGGAATGTGGAGTGGAATGCAACGGAATGTGGAAAGGAATGTGGAAATTAATGTGGAATGGAACGGAATGGAATGTGAAATGGAATGGAATGGAATGTGAAAGGTATGTGGAAAGGAAAGTGGAATGGAATGGAATGGAATGTGGAATTGAATTGAATGCAATATCGAATGGAATGGAATGGAACTTGGAGTGGAATGTGGAATGGAATGTGGAATGGAATTTGGAACCGACTGGAATGGAATGTTGAATGGAAAGGAATGGAATGTCTAATGGAATGGAATGGCATATGGAATGGCTTCTGGAATGGAATGTGAAATGGAATGTGGAATGGAATGTGGAATGGAACATGGCATTGAATGGAATGGAATGTGGAATGGAATGTGGAATAGAATGTGGAATGTAATGGAATGGAATGTAGAATGGAATGTGGAATAGAATGTGGAATGGAATGTGGAATGCAATGGAATTGAATATTGAATTGAATGGATTGGATTGTGGAAAGGAATGCTTAATGGAACAGAATGGAATGTGGAATGGAATGTGCAATGGAAAGGAATGGAATTTGGAATGGAATGTGGAATGGAGTGTGTAATATAATTTGGAATGCAATGGAATGGATTGCAGAAAGGAATGGAATGGAATGCTATGGAACATGGAATAGAATGGAATGGAATGTTGAATGGAATGTGGAAAGTAACGTGGAATGGACAGTGCAATGGAACGTGGAATGGAAGGTGGAATGTAATGGAATGGAACGTGGAATGGAATGTGGAATGGAACAGAATGGAATGTGGAGTGGAATGGTGTGTGTAAATAAAGTGGAATGGAATGGAATGGATTGCGGAAAGGTATGGAATGGAATGCTATGGAAGATTGAATAGAATGGAATGGAATGTTGAATTGTACGTGGAAAGTAACGTGGAATGGAAAGTGCAATGGAACGTGGAGTGGAAGGTGGAATGGAATGGAATGGAACGTGGAATGGAATGTGGAATGTAATGGAATGGAACATGTAATGGAATGTGGAATGGAATGGAATGTAATCTGGAATGGAAAGTGGAATGAAAAGTGGAATAGAATGTAGAATGGAATGTGGAATGGAATGTGGAATGTAATTGAATGGAATGTGGATTGGAACGTTGAATGGAATGGAATAGAATATGCAATGGAATGTGGAATGGAATGGAATGGAATGTGGAATAGAATGTGGAATGGAATACGGAATGGAATGGAATGGAATCTGGAATAGAATGTATAATGGAATGTGGAATGGAATGGAATGGAATGGAATGTGGAATGGAATGCGGAATTAAATGGAATGAAATGTTGAACGGAAGGTGGAATGGAATGGAATTAAACAGAATGTGGAATGGCGTGTGGAATGGAATGGATTTGAATGGAATGTGGAATGGAATGTTGAATGGAATATGGAATGGGAAGAGAAATTGAATGGAATGGAATGTGGAATGGAATGGAATTTTCAAAGAAAATTGGAATGGAGTGGAATGGAATGTGGAATGGAACGGAAGTAATGTGGAATGGAATGTGGAATGGAATGTGAAACAAAAGTGGAATGGAATATGGAATGGAACGTGGAGTGGAATGTTGAGTGGAATGGAATGTGAAACGAAAGTGGAATGGAATATGGAAAGGAATGTGGAGTGGAATGTTGAGTGGAATTGGAATGGAATGGAATGCAATGGAATGTGGAATGGAATGTTGAATGGAATGTGGAATGGAATGAAATGGAATGTGGAATTAAATGGAACGAGGAATGGAAAGTGGAATGGAATGAAATGTGGAATGGCATGTGGAATGGAACGTTGAATGGAATGTGGAATGGAATGGAATGGAATGTGGAATGGAATGTTAAATGGAATGCGGAAAGGAAGGTGGAACAGAATGGAATGGAATATGGAATGGAACGTGTAATGGAATGCAATGGAAAGTTGAACGGAACATGGAAAGAAATGTGGAATGGAATGTGGAATGGAATGTGGAAAGCAAAGTGGAATGAAATGTGGAATGGAATGTGGAATGGAATGTTGAGTGGAATGTGGAATGGAATGTAAAGGAATGTGCAATTAAATGTGGAATGGAATCGAATGGAATGTGGAATGGAAAGTGGTATGCAATGGAATGGAATGTGGAATGGTATGGAATGGAATGTGGAATGGAATGAAATGGAAAGGAATGCAAAATGGAATGTGGAATGTAATGCAAAATGGAATGTGGAAAGTAACGTGGAACGGCATGATATGGAACATGGAATGGAATGGAATGGAAGGTGGAATGGAACGCAATATAACACGGAATGGAATGGAATGGAAAGTGGAATGGAACGTGGAATGGAATGTGGAATGGAATGTGGAATGGAATGTGGTATGGAATGGAAAGGAATGTGGAACGTAATGTGGAAATGAATGTGGAATGCAATTGACTGGAATGTGGAATGGAATGGAATGGATTGTGGAATGCAATGTGGATTGAAATGGAATGGAATTTGGAATGGATTGTGGAAGGGAATGTGGAAAGGAATGTGGAATGGAATGGAATGGAAAGAAATGTTGAATAGAATGGAATGGAATGGAATTTGAAATGGAATATGGAATGGAAAAGAATGGAATGTGGAATGCAATGGAATGGAATGTGGATTGGAATGGAATGGAAGGTAGAATGGAACGGAAGGTGGAATGGAATGGAATGGAATATGGATTGAAATCGAATGCCATGCGGAATGAAATGGAATGAACTGGAATGGGAAAAGGAATGTGGAATGGAATGTGAAATGGAATGTGGAATGGAATGTTGAATGGTATGTAATGGAACGTGGAATGGAATGAAATGGAACGAGGAATGAAATGGAATGGAACGTGGAATGGAACATGGAATGGAATGCGGAATGCAATGTGGAAAGGAATGTGGAATGGAATGGAATGGAATGTGGAATGGAATGAAATGGAATGGAATGGAAAGTAGAATGGAATGTGGAAAAGAATGTGGAATGGAACGGAATGGAAAGTGGAACGTGGTGGAATGGAAAGTGAAATGGAATGTGGAATGGAATGTGGAAAGGAATGGAATGAAATGTGGAATGGAATGAGGAATGGAATGGGGAATGGAATTGAATGGAAAGTTAAATGTAATGTGGAATGGAATGTGAAACGGGAAGTGAAATTTAATGTGGAATGGAATGGAATGGAACGTGGAATGGAACGTGGAGTGAAACGTGGACAGGAACACAGAATTTAACGTGGAATGGAATGAAATGTAATGTGGAATGGAACAGAATGGAATGTGGAATGGAATGTGGAATGGAATGTGGAACGGAATGTGGAATTGAATGGAGTGGAATGTGGAATGGATTGTGGAATGGAATGTGGAATGGAATGGAATGGTATGTAGAATGGAATGTGGAATGGAATGTGGAATTTAATGTTGAGTGGAATGTGAAATGGAATGGAATGCAATGGAATGTGGAATGGAATGCTGAATGGAATGTGGAATGGAAAGTGGAATGGAATGGAATGGAATGTGGAATGGAATGGAATGTGGAATGGAAAGTGGAATGGAATGAAATGTGGAATGGAATGTGGAATGGAATGGAATGGAATGTGGAATGGAATGTGAAATGGAATGTGGAAAGGAAAGTGGAACGGAACGGAATGGAATATGGAATGGAACGTGGAATGGAATGGAATGGAAAGTGTACTGGAACGTGGAATGGAATGTGGAATGTAATGTGTAATGGAATGTGGATTCGAACGGAAACAATGTGGAATGGAAGGTGGAAAGGAATGTGGAATGAAATGTGGAATGGAATGTGGAATGGAATGTGGAATGGTATGTTGAGTGGAATGTGGAATGGAATGGAATGGAATGTGCAATTAAATGTGGAATGGAATGGAATGGAATGTGGTATGGAACGTTGAAAGCAATGGAATGGAATGTGGAATGGAATGGAATGGAATGTGGAATGGAATGAAATGGAAAGGAATGCGAAACGGTATATGGAATGTAAGGTGAAATGGAATGTGGAATTTAACATGGAACGGCAGGACCTGGAACGTGAAATGGAATGGAATGGAACGTGGAATGGAATGGAGTGGAACGTGGAATGGAACGTGGAATGGAATGTGGAATGGAATGGAAAGGAATGTGGAACGTAATGTGGAATGAAATGTGAAATACAGTGGAATGGAATGTGTAATGGAATGGAATGGATTGTGGAATGGAATGTGGATTGGAATGGAATGGAATTTGGAAAGGAATGTGGATTGGAATGTGGAAAGGAATGTGGAACAGAAGGGAATGAAATGTTAAATGGAATGTGGAATGGAATGAGGAATGGAATGTTTAATGGAATGTGGAATAGAATGAAATGGAATGTGGAATGGAATGTGGAAGGGAATGTGGAACAGAAGGGAATGCAATGTGGAATTCAATGTGGAATGGAATGTGGAAAGGAATGTTTAATGGAATGTGGAACAGAATGGAATGGAACGTGGAATGGAATGTGGAAGGGAATTTGGAATGGAATGGAATGGAGTGGAGTGTGGAATGTAAACAGGAATGGAATGGAATGGAATGTGGAATGGAATGTGCAATGGAAATTGGAAAGGAATGTGGAATGCAACTTAATGGAATGTGGAATGTAATGTAGAATGGATTGTGGAATGGAGTGTAGAATGGAATGGAGTGGAATGTGTAATTGAATGTGGAATGGATTGTGGAATAAAATATGGAAAGTTGTGTGGATTGGAATGTGGAATGGAATGGAATGGAATGTGTAATGGAATGAGGAATGGAATGTGTAATGGAATGAGGAATGGAATGGAATGAAATGTGGATTGGAGTGGAATGGAATGTGGAATGGAATGGAATGGAACGTGGAATGGAATGCGGAATGGAATGTGGAATGGAACGTGGAATGGAGTGGAATGGAATGTGGCATGGAATGGAATCGAATGGCAATACAATGGAATGGAACGGAATGTGGAATGGAATGTAGAATGGAATGTCATTGAATGTGGAATGTGATGGAATTGAACGTGCAATGGAATGCAATGGAATGTGGAATGGAATGGAATGGAATGTGGATTGGAATGAAATGGAATGTGGAATGGAACGGAATGGAATGGAATGCGAAATGGAATGTTGAATGGAATGTGAACTGGAGTGTGGAATGAAACGTATAACGGCATGAATTGGAAGTGGAATGGAATGGAATGGAACGTGGAATGGAATGGAAGGGAAAGTGGAATGGACTTTGGAATGGAATGTGGAATGGATTGTGGAATGGTCGGTGGAATGGATTCGAATGGAATGTTGAATGGAATGTGGAATGGAATGGAAAGGAATGAGGAATGTAATGTGGAATGGAATGTGGAAAGGAAAGTGGAATGGAACGTAATGAAACGTGGAATGGAATGTGGAATGGAGTGTGGAATGGAATGTGGAATGGAATTGAATGGAATGGAAAGGCATCGTATTTGGTATGTAATGTGGAATGGAATGTGGAATGGAATGGAGAGGAATGTGGAGTGGAATGGAATGTGGAATGAAATGTGGAAAGGAATGGAATGGAATGTGGAATGGAATGTGCAAAGGGATGTGGAATGGAACGTAATGGAATGTGAATTGGAATGGAATCGAATGTGGAATAGTACGTGGAATGGAAAGTGGAATGGAATCAAATGGAATGTGGAATGGAATGTGGAATGGAATGTTGAATGGAATGGAATGGAATGGAATTTGGAATGAATACAATGGAATGTGGAATCCAATGTGGAGTGGAATGGAATGGTATATGGAATTGAATGTGGACTGGAGTGGAATGGAATGTGGAATGGAATTGAAAGGAACGTGGAATGCAATGAAATATAATGTGGGATGGAAACGAATGGAATGTTGAATGGAATGGAATGGAATGTGAAGTGAAATCGAATGGAATGTGGAATGGAATGAAATGAAATGGAATGGAATGTGGAATAGAATGGAATGGAATGGAATGTGGAATGGAATCGTATGGAATGGAAGGTGGAATGGAATGTGGAATGGAATGGAATGGAATGTTGAAGAGAAAGTGGAATTTAATTTAATGGAATGTGGAATGGAATGTGGAATGGAATGGAATGGAATGGAATGGAACGTGGAATGGAATGTGGAATGGAAAGCAATGGAATGTGGAATGGATTGGAACGTGGAATAGAACGTGGAATGCAAGGTGGAATGGAACGTTGAATGGTATGGGGTGGAGTGTAGAATGTAATTTGGAAAGGAATTGAATGGAATGTGGAATGGAATGTGGTATGGAATGGAATGGAATGTGGAATGGAATGTGGAATGAATGTAGAATGGAATGTGGAGTGGAATGGAATGGAATGTGGTATGGAATCTGGAATGGAATGTGGTATAGAATGTGGAATAGAATGGAATATAATGTGGAATGGAATGTGAAATGGAATGTGGAATGGATTGGAATGGAATGGAATGTGGAATGGAATGGAATGGAATGTGGAATGGAATATGGATTGGAATTCAATGGATTGTTTAGTGGAATGGAATGGAATGGAATGGAATGTGGAATGGTATGGAATGGAATGAAATGTTATGTGGAATGGAAGTGAATGGATTGTGGAATGGAATGGTACGTAACGTGGAATGGAATGGAATGGAATGTGGAATGGAATGGAATTGAATATGGAATGAAATGTGGAATGGAATGGAATGGAATGGAATGGAATATGGAATAGAAATGATTGGAATGTGGAATGGAATGGAATGGAAAGGAATATGGAATTGAATGGAATGGAATGTGTGATGGAATGGAAGGGATGGAATGTGGAATGGAGTGGAATGGAATGGAATGGAATGTGAAATTGAATGGAAAGAGGAAAGGTATGTGTAATGGAATGGAATGTGGAGTGGAATGAAATGGAGTAGAGTGGAATGGGATGAAGTTTAGTGGAATGCAGTAGAGTAGAGTGGAATGCATTGGAGTGGAGTGGATTGGATGCAGAGGAGTGTATTGGAAATTGACAGAATGGAGTGGAGTGGAATGGACTGGAAAGGAGTGGAATGGAATAGAATGGAATAGCATGGAGTGGAATGGAATGGAGTGGAGTAGAATCGAGTGGAGTAGAGTGGAGTGGTGTGTAGAGAAGTGGAGTGGAGTGGACTGGAATGAAGTGGAGTGGAAAAGAATGGAGTGGATTGGAAAGAACTGGAATGGAGTGGAATAGAATGGAGTTGAATGGAATGGATTGGAGTGGAATGGAATGGAATGGAGTGGAGTACATTGGAGTGGGGTGGAACGGAGTGGAGTTTAATGGAATGTAATGTAGTGTAGTCGATTGCAATGGAGTTTAGTGGATTGGAGTGTAGTGGAACGGAGTGGAATGGAATGGATTTGAATGGAATGGAATGGAATGCAATAGAATGTAGTGGAATAGAATGCAATGTAAAGGAAATTTGTCTTGTAATGTGAAGTGAGATTGTGCCACTGCACTACAGCCTGGCTGACACAGTGATATCCTTTGGAAAGAAAGGAATGGAATGCAATGGAGTGAAGTGGAATTGAACGGAATGGAGTAGAATGGAGTGGACTGGAATGGAGTAGAGTGTAGTAGAGTGCAGTGGAGTGGACTCGAATGGAATGAGATGGAGTGGAATGGAATTGTGATGAGTTCAGTGGAGTGGAGTGAAATAGAATAGAACGGAATGAGATGGAATGGAATGCAATGCTATGATGAAAATAAACGTCAGCTGAGATTGTGCCAATGCACTCCAGCCTTTGTGACAGTGTGAGATCTTGTCGAAAGCAAGGAATGGAATGGAAGTGAGTGGAATGGAATGGAATGGAATGGAGTGGTGTGGAGTAGAGTGGAGTTCAGTGGAGTGAAATGGAGTGGAATGAAATGGAGTGGAGAGAAGTAGAGTGGAATGGAGTAGGGTGGAATGGAGTGGAGTGAGTGAAATGGAGTGGAGTGGGGGGGAAGGGAATTAAGTTGAGTGGAATGGAATGGAAAGGACTGGAATGCTATGGAATGGGATGGAGTGGAGTGAAATGGAATGAAGAGGAGTGGGATCGAATGGAATGGAGTGTAATGGAATGGAGTGGAATGGAGTGGAATGGAATGGATTGGAGTGGAGAGGAGAGGAGTGGAATGGAATGGAGTGGAATGAAGTGATGTGGAGTGGAGTGGAGTGGAATAGAAAGGAATGGGGTGGAAAGGAATGGAATAGAATGGAGTGGAGTAGAATGTAATGGAATGGGGTGGAGTGGAATGGAATTGAGTGAAGTGGAAAGAATGTAATAGAGTTGAATGGAATGGAATGGAATAGAGTTTAATGGAATGGAATGGAATGCAGTGGAATGGAATGGAATGGAATGCAGTGGAATGGAATGGAATGGAATGCAGTGGAATGGAATGGAGTGGAGTGGAATTGAATGTAGTGGAGTGGAATGGAATGGAATGGAGTGGAATCGAGTGGAGTGCAGTGGAGTGGAGTGGAGTGGAGTGGAACAGCGTGGAATGGAACGGAATTGAATGGAATGGAAAGGAATAGAATGTAGTGGAAAGCAATGGAATGTTATTAAAGAGAATGCAGTGGAAATGGAAAGATGTCCTGTAATGTGAGCTGTGATTGTGCCACTGCACTCCAGCCTGGCTGACCCAGTGATATCCTGTGAAAAGAAACGATTGAAAAGCCATGGAGAGAAATGGAATGGAATGGAAAGGAGTGGAGTGGAGTGGAGTGGAGTGGAATGGACTCGGATGGAGTGGGATGCAGTGGAATGGAATGGTATGGAGTAGTGTGAAATAGAATGGAATGGAATGGAATGGGATGGGTTGGAATGCAATGGAATGATGAAAAGAAATGTGAGCTGAGATTGTGCCACTGCACTCCAGGCTTTGTGACAGTGTGAGATCCTGTGGAAAGAAGGGAATGGAATGGAATAGAGTGGAGTGGAGTAGAGTGGAGTGGAGTGAAGTGGAATGGAGTGGAGTGGAGTAGAGTGGAGTGGAGTGAAGTGGAATGGAATGGAGTGGAGAGAAGTACAGCGGAATGGAGTGGAGTGGAAAGCAGTGGAATGGAGTGGAGTGGATTGGAATGGAATGAAGTGGAGTGGAATGGAATGGATAGGAGTGGAATGCTATGGAATAGGACGGAGTGGAGAGCAATGAAATGAAGAGGAGTGGAATGGAATGGAATGGAATTAAATGGAGAGGAATGGAATGCAGTGGAGTAGAGTGGAATGGAATGGAGTGGAGTAGAGTGGAACAGAATGGTGTAGAGTGGAGTGGAATGGAATGGAGTGGAGTGGAGTGGAATGGAATGGAATGGGGTAGAATGGAGTGGAATGCAATGGAGTGGAGTGGAATGTGATGGAATGGAGTGGATTGGAATGCGCTGCAGTGGAGTGTAATGGAATGAAATGGAATGGAATGGAACGGAATGAAATGGAATGCAGTGGAATGGAATGGAGTGGAGTGGAATTGAATGGAGGGGAGTGGAATGCAATGGAATGGAGTGGAATCGAGTGGAGTGCAGTGGGGTGGAGTGGAAAGGAGTGGAGTGCAGTGAAGTGGAGTGGAGTGCAGTCGAGTGGAGTGGAGTGGAATGGAGTGGAATGGAGCGGAGTGGAGTGGAATGGAATGTGGTGGAATGGAGTGGAGTGGAGTTGAATGGAATGGAGTGGAGTTGACTGGAGTTGAATGGAGTGCAGTGGAGTGGAGTGGAGTGGTATTCAATGGAGGGGAGTGGTCTGGAATGGAATGGAATGGAAAGGAATGGAAAAATGAAATGTGAGCTGAGATTGTGCCACTGCACTCCAGGCTGGGTGACAGAGAGAGATACTCTAGAAAGAAAGGAATGGAATGGCATACAGTGGCATGGAATAGAATGGAATCAAATGGAGTGGACTGGAATGGAGTGGAGTGAAGTGGAGTAGAGTGGAATGGAGCGGAATGGAATTGGTTGGAATGGAATGGAATGAAGTGGAGTGGAGTGTGGTGGTGTGGTGTCCAGTGGAATGGAGCGGATTGCAATGGAATGGAGTGGAATGGATAATAGTGGAGTGCGTTGGAGAGGAGAGGAGTGGAATTGAGTGGAATGGAATCGGAAGTAAGAGAATGTAGTGGACCGGAATGGAGTAGAGTGTAGTAGAGTGGAGTGGAATGGACTCGAATGGAATGAGATGGAGTGGAATGGAATTGTGATGAGTTCAGTGGAGTGGAGTGAAATAGAATAGAATGGAATGGGATGGAATGGAATGCAATGCTATGATGAAAATAAACGTCAGCTGAGATGGTGCCATGCACTCCAGCCTTTGTGACAGTGTGAGATGGAGTGGATTGGAATGCAATGGAGTGGAGTGGAATGGAATGGAGTGGAATGGAATTGAGTGGAGTTGAACGGAGTGGATTGGAGTGAAATGGAGTGGAGTGGAGTGGAATGGAATGGGGTGGAGTGGAATGCAATGGAGTGGAATGGAATGGAGTGAAGTGGAACGCAGTGGAGTGGAGTGAAATGCAGTGGAGGGAGTGGAATGGAATGGAATGGAGTGGAATGGAATAGAGTGGAGTGGGATGGAGTGTAGTGGAGTGTAGTGGAGTGGAAAGGAGTTAAGTGGAATGGAATGGAGTGCAGTGGAAAGGAGTGGAGTGGAATGGAATGGAGTGGAATGGAATGGAGTGAAGTGGAATAGAACGGATTGGAATGGAATGGAATGGAGTGGAATGGAATGGAGCAGAGTGGAATGGACTGTAGTGGAGTAGAATGGAATGGGTTGGAGTGGAATGGAATGGAGTGGAGAGGTATGGACGGGAGTGGAGTGGATTGGAATGGGTTGGAGTGGAATGGAATGGAGTGGAGTGTAATGGAGGAGAGTGGAGTTAAATGGAATGGAGTGCAATGGAATGGAGTGGGGATCTATGGAGTGGAGTGGAGTGGAATGGAATGGATTGGAGTGGAATGGAATGGAGTAGAATGTAATGGAGTGGAATGGATTGGAATGGAATGGAGTGGAGTGAGATGGAGTGTAGTGCAATGGACTGGAATAGAATGGAATGGAATGTAGTGGAGTGGAAAGGAATTGAGTGAACTTCAATGGAATGGAGTGGAGAGGAAAGGAATGGAATGGAGTGGTGTGGAATGGAATGTAACGGAAGAGAGCAGAATTGAATGGAGTGGAGTGGAGTGGAAGGAAATGGAGTGGAGTGGGGTGAAATGGAAGGGAGTGCAGTCGAGTGGAATGGAGAGGAATGGAATGGAATAGAGTGGAGTGGAATGGAATGCACTAGAGTGGAGCGGAATGGAATGGAGTAGAATGGAGTTGAGTGGAGAGGAGTGGAGTGGAGTGGAGTGGAGTAGAGAGAAGTGGAGTGGAATCGAGTGGAGTGGAATGGAATGGAGTTGAGTGTAGTGGAGTGGAGTGAAGAGGAGTGAAATGGAATGGTATGGCATGGAATGGATAGGAGTGGACTGGAAGGGAATGGAGTGGAGTGGAAAGGAATGGATTGGGCTGGAATGGAAAGGAATGGGTTTGAGAGGAGTGGAGTGGAGTGCAGTGGAGTGGAAAGGAATGGAATGGAGTGGTGTGGAGTAGAATGGTATGTAATGGAGCAGAATGGAATGAAGTGGATTTTAGTGGAATGGGGTGGAGTGGAATGGAACGGAATATAGTTGAGTGGAGTGGAATGGAGTTCATTGGAATGGAGTGGAGTGGAATGGATTGGAGTGGAGTGGAATGGAATGTAGTCGAATGAAGTGGAATGGAATGGAGTGGAGTGGAATGGAATGGAGTGAAATGGACTGGAGTAGAATGGAATGGAGTGGAGTGGAAGGGAATGGAGTGGAGTGGAAAGGAATGGAATGGAGCGGTGTGGAATGGATTGGAATGGAATGGAGTGGAACGGAATGCAGTGGAGTGGAGTGAACTGGAATGGATTGAAGCAGAAATAAATGAAGTGGAGTGGAGAGGAAAGGAGTGGAGCGGAATGGAATAGAATGGAATGGAGATGAGTGGAACGGATTGGAGTGGAGTGGAGTGGAGTGAAATGGAATTGAATGGAATGGAATGAAGAAATGTGTGCTTAGACTTTTCCACTGCGTTGCAGCTTGTGTGACAGATGGAGATCCTGTTGAAAGAAAGGAGTGGAATAGAAGGGATTGGAAAAGCATAGCAAAAAATGGATAGGAGTGGAGTGGAGTGGAGTGCAGTGGAATAAAATGGAATGGAATGGAATGGAATGGAAAGGAATGGAATAGAATGGAATGGTGAAAAGAAATGTGACCTGAGATTCTGCCACTTCACACAATCCTGGGTGAAAGAGGGAGATCCTGTAAAAAGTACGGAATGGAATGGAATGTATTGGAATGGATTGAAATGGAGTGGAGTGGAGTGGAGTGGAAAAGAGTGGAGTGGAATACAATGGAGTGGAGTGGAACGGAATGGACAGGAGTGGAGTGCAATGGAATGGAGTGGAGTGGAGTGGAATGGAATTGGCTCGAGTGGAAAAGAATGAAGTGGAGTGGAATGGAATGTAATGGAGTGGAGGGTAGTGGGGTGGAGTGGAATGGAGTGGAGTGGAGTGGAGTGGAATTGATTGGCGTGGAGTGGAAAAGAGTGGAGTGAAATGGAATGGAATGAGATGGAATGGAAAGGAGTGGAGTGGACTGGAATGGAGTGGAGAAGACTGAAATGGATTGGAATGGAGTTCAATGGAATGGAGTGGAGTGGAAAGGAATGGAATGGAGTCTAGTGGAATGGAATGGAGTGCAGTGGAATGGAGTGGAGTTGAATGGGGTGGAGTGGAATGGAATGGAGTGCAATGGAATGGAGTGGAATGAAGTGAAGTGGAGTGGATTGGAGTGGAGTGCAGTGGAATGGAATGTAACAGAGTGGAATGGAATGAAGTGGAATGGAATGCAGTACAGTGGAATGGAATGGAGTGAAATGGATAGGAATAGAATGGAATGAATTGGGGTGGATTGGAGTGGAGTGAATTGGAGTGAACTGGAACGGAGTCGAATGGAATGGGATGGAGTGGAATGGAATGGAGTGGAGTGTAGTGGAGTGCAATAGAATGGAATAGAATGGGATGGAATGGAATGCAATGGAATGGTGAAAAGAAATGAGAGCTGAGACAGTTTCATTGCATTCCAGCATTTGTGACAGAGTGAGATCCTGTGGAAAGAAAGTAATGAACTGCAATAGAGAGGAATGCAATGAAATGGAGTAGAATCGAATGAAGTGGAGTGGAATGGAGTGGAGTTGAGTGCAATGGAATGGAATGAAGTGGAGAGGAGTGGAGTGGAGTGGAGTGGAGTAGAATTGAGTGGAGTGGAGTGGAAAAGAGTGGAGTGAAATGGAATGGAGTGGAGTGGAGTGCAGCGAAATGGATTGGAATGGAGTGGAGTGGAGTGCAGTAAAATGGATTGGAATGGAGTTCAGTGGAATGGAGTGGTGTGGAAAGGAATGGAATGGAATCTAGTGGAATGGAATGAAGTGGAGTGGAATGGAGTGAAGTTGAGTGGGGTTGAGAGGAATGGAAAGCAGTGCAGTGCAATGGAATGGAGTGGAGTGGATTGGAGTAGAGTTCAGTGGAATGGAATGGAACGGAGTGGAATAGAATGGAATGGAATGGAGTGGAATGGAATGCAATAGAGTGGAATGGAATGGAGAGGAATGGATAGGAATGGAATGGAATGAATTGGAGTGGATAGGATTGGAGTGAACTGGAATAAAGTAGAATGGAGTCGAATGGAATGGGATGGAGTGGAATGGAATGGAATGGAGTGTAGTGGAGTGAAATAGAATGGAATGGAATGGGATTGAATGGAATGCAATGGAATGGTGAAAAGAAATGTGAGCTGAGACTGTATCACTGCACTCAAGCATTTGTGACACAGTGGGATCTTGTGGAAAGAAAGTAATGAACTGGAATGGAGTGGAATGCAATGGAATGGAGTAGAACCAGATGGAGTGGAGTGGAATGGAGTGGAGTTGAGTGCAATGGAATGGAGTGGAGTGGAATGGAGTGGAGTGGAATGGATTGGAGTGGAGTAGAATGGAGAGGATTGGAGTGGAATGGAATGGAGTGGAGTGGAACGGAATGGAATGGAGTGGAATGGATTGGACTTGAGTGGAATGGGAAGGAGTGGAGTGGATTGGATTGGAGTGGCGTGGACTGGAGTGGAATGGAGTGGAGGGGAAAGGAATGGAGTGGAGTTGAACGGAATGGATTGGAGTAGAATGGATTGGAGTGGAGTGGAATGGAATGGAGATGAGTATAATGGGATGGAATGGAATGGAGTGGAATGGAATGGAGAGGAGTGGAATGGCAAGGAATGGAATGGAATGGAGTGGAATGGAATGGAGTGGAGTACAGTGGAGTGGAGATGAGTGGAATGTAGTGGAAAGGAATCGAATGTAATGGAATATAGTGCAGTGGAGTAGAGTGGAGTGGAATGGAGTGGAAAGGAACAGAATAGAAAGGAACAGAATGGAATGGAATAGAATGGAGAAATGTGTGTTGCTATTGTGCCACTGCGCTACAGCCCTGTGACAGAGGGAGATACTGGGGAAAGAAACGAGTGGAATGGAATGCAAAGGAATGGAAAGGAATGTATTGGTGTGTAGCGGAGTGGGATTGAGTGGAATGGAAAGGAATGGAATGGAATAGAATGGAATTGAATAGAGTGGAGTGGAAAGGAATGGTGTGGAGTGGAATGGAATGGAATGGAGTGGAGTGGAAATGAGTGGAGTGGAGTGGAATGGAGTGGAGTGGAGTGGAATGGAGTAGAGTGGAGTGGAATGGAGTGGAGTGGAGTGGAATGGAGTAGAGTGGAGTGGAATGGAGTAGAGTGGATTGCAGTGGAGTGAAGAGGAATGGAGCGGAGTAGATAGGAGTGAAGTGGATTGTAATGGAGTGGAGTGGAGTGGAAATTAACGGAAAGGAGTGGAATGGAATGCAATGGATTGGAATGGAATGGAATGAAATAGAATGGTATGGAGTGGAATGGAATGGAATGGAATGCAATGCAATGGAAAGGAATGGAATGGAATGAAAAGGAATGGAATGTAAAGGAATTGAATGGAATAACGAAATGTGAGCTGAGATTGTGAAACTGAACTGCAGGCTTGATTACAGAGTGAGATGTTCCCGAATGTTAGGAATGGAATGAAATTCAGTGGAGTGGAATGGAATGGAATGGAATGGGGTGGACTGGAGTGGAGTGGAGTGAAGTGGAGTGGAGTGGAAAGGAGAGGAATGGAATCGGATGGAATGGAGTGGAATGAAGTGGAGTGGAGTGGGGTAGAGTGGAGTGAGGAAGAATGGAGTGGAATGGAAGGGGTTGGAGTGGAACGGAGTGGAGTAGAGTGCAGTGGAGTGGAGAAGAGTGGAATGGAGGAGAATGGAATCGGATGTAATGGAATGTAGTGCAGTGGAGTGCAGTGGAACAGAATGGAACGGAATGGAATAGAATGCAACATAACGAAATGGAATGGAGAAATATGTGCTGAGATTGTGCTACTGCACTACAGCTTGTATGACACGGGGTGACCTGTCGAAAGAAAGGAGTGGATGGGAATGGAATGGAATGGAATGGAATGGAATGGATTAGAGGGTATCAGAGTGGAATCGATTGGAATGGAATGGAATGGGATGGAATGGAATGGGATGGGATGGAATGGAATGGGATGCGATGGAATGGAATGGAATGGAATGGATTGGAATGGAGTGGAGCAGACTAGAGAGAAGCAGAATGGAATGGACCAGAATGGAACAGAATGGAACGGAATGGAATGTGAGCTGAGATTGTGCCACTGCGCTACAGGCTTGGTGACAGAGTGAGATACTCTCGAAAGAAAGGCATGGAATGGAATGAAGTGGAAAGGAATGGAATAGCATGGAGTGGACTGGAGTGGAGTGGAGTGGAGTGAAGTGGAGTGGAGTGGAATAGAGAGGAATGCAATGGGAAGGAATGGAATTGAATGAAGTGCAGTGGAGTGGGGTGGAGTAAAGTGCATTGGAATGGAGTGGAATGGAATGGGATGGAGTGGAATGGAGTGGAGTTGAGTGCAGTGGAGTGGAAAGAAGTGGAATGGAGTGGAAGAGAATCGGATTTAATAGAATGTAGTGGAGTGGAGTGGAGTTGAACGGAGTGGAATGGAATGGAATGGATTGGAATAGAAAGGAATGGCATGGAATGGAATGGAATGGAATGCAATGGAATGCAATGGAACAGAATGCAATGCAATGAAAAGTTGACATGTAATGTGACCTGAAATTGGGCCACTACCCTCCAGCCTGAGTTTCACAGTGATAACCTATTGAAAGAAAGAAATGGAATGAAATGGAGTGAAATGGAATAGAATGGAATGGAGTGCAGTGGAGTGGAGTGGAGTGGAGAGGAGTGGAGTGGAATGGAGTCGAATCGATTGGAATGGAGTGGAATAGAATGGAGTGGTGTGGAGGGGAGTGAAACAGAAGGGAACGGAATGGGATGGAATGGAATGCAATGGAATGGGAAAAATAAATGTGGGCTGAGATTGTGCCACTGCACTCCAGAATTTGTGACAGAGTGAGATCCTGTGGAAAGAAAGGAATGGAATGGAATGGAGTGGAATGGAATGGAATGGAGTGGAGTGGACTGGAGTGGAGTGCAGTGGAATGGAGTGGAGTGGAGTGGAGTGGAATGTATTGGCATGAAAAGTAGTGGAGTGGAGGGGAATGGAATGGAGTGGAGTGGAAGGGAATGGAGCGGATTGGAATGGAATGGAGTAGAGTGGAATGAAATGGAGAGAAGTGAAATGGAATGGAATGGAATGGAATGCAGTGGAGGGGAATGGAATTGAGTGGAGTGGAGTGGAGTGTCGTGTAGTGGAGTGCAGTGGAATGCAGTGGTCTGGAAAGCATTAGAGAGGAGTGGAGTGGAGTGGAGTTGAGTGGAGTGGAATGGAATGGAGTGGAATGGAATGGAGTGGAGTGGAGTGGAATGTAATGGAATGCAGTGGAAAGAAGTGGAATGAAATGGAGTGGAGTGGAAGGGAATGGAGTGGAATGGATTGGACTGAAATGGAATGGAGTGGAGTGGAATGGAATGGAACGGAGTGGAGTGGAATGGAATGGAGTGGAGTGGATTTGAAAGCCATGGAGAGGAATGGAATGGAGTGAAGTGGACTGGAGTGGATTGGACTGGAGTGAAATGGAGTGGAATCGAATGGAGTGCAGTGGAATGGAATGGAGTGGAATGGACTGGAATGGAATTGAATGGAGTGGAGAGGAGTGGAATGGAATGGAGTGGAGTGGAATGGAATGGAATGCAATGGAGTGGAGTGGAGTGGAATGGAATGGAGTGGAGAGGAAAGGAATGGAATGGAGTGGAGTGGAAAGGAATGGAATGGAGTGGAGTGGAATGGAATGGAATGAAATGTACTGGAATGGAATGGAGTGGAGTGGAGGGGAATGGAATGGAGAAGAATGAAATGGAATGGAATGCAGTGCAATGGAATGGAGTGGAGTGGAGTGGAATGAAATGGAATGGAGTGGAGTGGAATGGAGTTTAATGGAATGGAGTAGAATGGAATGGGGTGGAGTGGAATGGAATGAAGTGGAGTGGAATAGAATGGAGTGGAGTGGAAAGGAGTGGAGTGGAGTGGAATGGAGTAGAGTGGAGTGGAAAGGAGTGGAGTGCAGTGGAATGGAGTAGAGTGGAGTGGAAAGGAGTGGAGTGCATTGGAGTGGAGTGGAGAGGAATGGTGTGGAGTGGAAAGGAGTGGAGTGGATTGGAATGAAGTGGAATGGAGTGGAATGTAATGGAGTGCAGTGGAATGGAGTAGAGTGGAGTGGAAAGGAGTGGAGTGCATTGGAGTGGAGTGGAGAGGAATGGTGTGGAGTGGAAAGGAGTGGAGTGGATTGGAATGAAGTGGAATGGAGTGGAATGTAATGGAAAGGACTGGAATGGAATGCAACGGATTGGAATGGAATGGAATGGAATGCAATGCAATGGAATGCAATGGAATGGAATGGAATGGAATGCAATGGAATGGAATGAAAAGGAATGGAATGGAATTGAGTTGAATGGAATAACGAAATGTGAGCTGAGATTGTGCCACTGAACTCCAGACTGGTTTAAAGAGTGAGATATTCTCGAATGTAAGGAATGGAATGAAATTCTGTGGAATGGAATGGAATGGAATGGAGTGGACTGGAATGGAGTGGAGTGAAATGGAGTGGAGTGGAAAGCAGAGGGATGGAATGGAGTGGAATGAAGTGGAGTGGAGTGGGTTTGAGTGGAGTGCGGAAGAATGGAGTGGAATGGAAAGGGATAGAATGGAAAGGAGTGGAGTAGAGTACAGTGGAGTGGAGAGGAGTGGAATAGAGAAGAATGGAATCGGATGTAATGGAATGTAGTGGAGTGGAGTGGAGTGGAACGGAACAAAACGGAACGGAATAGAATGCAGCATAACGGAACGGAATGAAGAATCATGTGCTGAGATTGTGCCACTGCTCTACAGCTTGTATGACAGAGGGTGACATCTTGAAAGAAAGGAGTGGAAGGGAATGAAATGGAATGGAATGGAATGTATTAGAGGGGATCAGAGTGGAATCGAGTGGAATGGAACGGAATGGATTGGAATGGGATGGAATGGATTGGAATGTAATGGAGCAGATTAGAGAGAAGTGGAATGGAATGGAACGGAACGGTACAGAATGGAACGGAATGGAATGTGAGCTGAGATTGTGCCACTGCGCTACAGGCTTGATGACAGAGTGAGATACTCTAGAAAGAAAGGAATGGAATGGAATGAAGTGGAAAGGAATGGAATAGAATGGAGTGGACTGGAGTGGAGTGGAGTGAAGTGGAGTGGAGTGGAATAGAGAGGAATGGAATGGGAAGGAATGGAATCGAGTGAATTGGAGTGGAGTGGGGTGTAGTCGAGTACAGTGGAATGGAGTGGAATGGAATGGGATGGAGTGGAATGGAGTGGAGTTGAGTGCAGTAGAGTGGAGAGAAGTAGACTGGAGTGGAATAGAATCGAATTTAACGGAATGTAGTGAAGTGGAGTGGAGTGAAACGGAGAGGAATGGAATGGAATGGATTGGAATGGAAAGTAATGGCATGGAATGGAATGGAATGCAATGGAACAGAATGCAATGCAATGAAAAGTTGACATGTAATGTGACCTGAAATTGGACCACTGTACTCCAGCCTGAGTTTCACAATGATAACCTGTCGAAAGAAAGGAATGGAATGCAATGGTGTGGAATGGAATAGAACGGAATGGAATGGAGTGGAGTGGAGTGGAGTGGAATGGAGTCGATTTGGACTGGAAAGGAGTGGAATGTAATGGAGTGGAGTGGAGTGGAGTCAAATTGAATGTAATGGAATGGGATGGAATGGAATGCAACGGAATGGGGAAAAGAAATGTGGGCTGAGATTGTGCCACTGCACCTCAGAAATTCTGACAGAGTGAGATCTTGTGGAAAGAGAGGAATGGAATGTAATGCAGCAGAATGGAAAGGAATGGAGTGGAGTGGAGTGGACTGGAGTGGAGTGCAGTGGAATGGAGTGGAGTGGAGTGGATTGGAGTGAAAAGGAGTGGAGTGGAATGTATTGGAATGGAAAGGAGTGTAGTGGAATGGAATGGAATGGAGCGGAGTGGAAGGGAATGGAGCGGATTGGAATGGAATGGAGGGGAATGGAGTGTAATGGAATGAAATGGAGAGGAGTGGAACGGAATGGAATGGAATGGAATGCATTGGAGGCGAATGGAATTGTGTGGAGTGGAGTGGATTGCCATGTAGTGGAATACAGTGGAATGGAGTGGACTGCAAAGGATTGGAGAGGAGTGGAGTGGAGTGGAGTTGAGTTGAGTGGAATGGAATGGAGTGGAATGGAATGGAGTGGAAAGGAAAGGAGAGGAGTGGAGTGGAATGGAAAGGAATGGAGTGGAAAGGAGTGGAATGGAATGGAGTGGAGTGGAAGGGAATGGAGTGGAATGGATTGGATTGAAATGGAATGGAGTGGAGTGGAGTGGAATGGAATGGAGTGGAGTGGAATGGATTGGAATGCCATGGGGTGGAATGGAAAGGAGAGAAGTGGAGTGGAGTGGATTGCACTGGAGTGGAATGGAGTGGAATCGAATGGAGTGCAGTGGAATGGAATGGAGTGGAATGGACTGGACAGGAATGGAATGGAATGGAGTGGAGAGGAGTGGAATGGCATGGAATGGAGTGGAGTGGAGTGGAATGGAATGGAGTAGAGTGGAATGGATTGGAATGCCATGGAGTGGAATGGAAAGGAGTGAAATGGAGTGGAGTGGATTGGACTGGAGTGGAATGGAGTGGAATCGAATGGAGTGCAGTGGAATGGAATGGAGTGGAATAGACTGGAATGGAATGGAATGGAGTGGAGTGGCATGGAATGGAATGGAGTGGAGTGGAGTGGAATGGAAAGGAGTGGAGTGGAATTCAATGGAGTGGAATGGAATGGAATGAACTTGAAGGGAATGGAGTTGAGAGAAATAGAATGGAATGGAATGGGATGGAATGGATTGCAATAGAATGGTGAATACAAATGTGGGCTGAGACTGTGCCACTGCACTCCAGCCTTTGTGACAGACTGAGGTCCTGTGGAAAGAAAGGAATGTAATGTAATGGAGTGGAATGCAATGAAATGGAGTGGATGGAATGGATTGGAATGGAGTGGAGTGGAGTGGATTGTGGTGCAGTGGAATGGAGTGGAATGGAATGGAGTGTAGTGGAGTGGAATGGAATGGAGTGGAGTGGAATGGAATGGAGCAGATTGGAATGGAAAGGAGTGGAATTTAGTGGAGTGGAATGAAATGGTGAGGAGTGGAATGGAATGGAATGGAATGGAGTGGAATGGAATGGAATGGAATGGAGTGGAATGGAATTGAGCGGAGTGGATTGGAGTGGAGTGGAGTTGAGTGGAATAGAATGGAGTGGAATGAAAAGGAGTGGAGAGGAATGAAGCTGAGTGGACTGGAGTCGAGTGGAGTGGAGTGGAATGGAATGGAATGGAGTGGAGTGGAAGGGGTGGAGAAGAATGGAAAGGAGCAGAATGGATTGGTATGGAATGGAATGGGGTAGAGTGGAGTTGAATGGAATGGAGTGGAGTGGAATGGAATTGAGTGGAGTGGAATGGAATGGAGTTTAGTGGAATATAATGCAATGGAGTGGAGTGAAATGCAGTGGAGTGGAATGGAATGGAGTGAAGTGGAGTGGAGTGGATTGGGCTGAAGTGGAATGGAGTGGAGTGGGCTGGAGTGGAGTGGAATGGAATTGAAAGGAGTGGAATGGAGTGGAATGTGATGGAGTGGAAAAGACTGCAGTGGAATGGAATGGAATAGAGTGGATGGAATGGAATGGAATGCAATGGAAAGGAATGGAACGGAGTGGATTGTAATGGAATGGAATGGGGCTTTATGGAAAGGAGTGGAGTGGAGTGGAATGGAATGCAGTGTAGTGGAATGGAAAGGAGTGGAATGGACTGGAATGGAATGGAATGGAATGGAGAGGAGTGGAGTGCAATGGAATGCAGTGGAGTTGAAAGGAATGGAATAGAGTGGAGTGGAGTTGAATGGAACGGAGTGGAGTGGAAGGGAATGGAGTGGAGTGGAGTGGAGTGGAATGGAATGGAATGCAGTGGAGTTGAAAGGAATTGAATGGAGTGGAGTGGAGTGGAATTGAACGGAGTGGAGTGGAATGCAAAGGAGTGGAGTGGAATGGAATGGAGTGGAGTGGAGTGGAGTGGAATGGAATGGAATGGAATGAAGTGAAGTGGAGTGGAATGGAGTCCAGTGGAATGGAATGGTGTGGAGTTGAGTGGAGTGTAGTGGATTAGAATGGAATGGAATGGAATGAAGAAATGTGTGCTGAGATTTTGACACTGCTTTTTCAGCGTTTGTGACAGAGAAAGGTCCTGTTGAAAGAAAGAAGTCGAATGGAAGGAATTAAAATGGAATGGCATGGAATGGATGAGTGTGGAATAGATTGGAATTGAGTGGAGTGGAGTGGTTTGCAGTGGAATGGAATCGAATAGAATGGAATGGAATGGAATGGTGAAATGAAATGTAAGCTGAGATTGTGCCACTGCACACCAGGATTGGTTACAGAGTGAGATCCTGTCCAAAGAAAGGAATGGAAAGCAATGGAGTGGAATGGAATGAAATGGAGAGGAGTGGAGCGGAGTGCAAAGGTGTGGAGTTGCATGGTTTGGACTGCAGTGGAATGAAATGGACTGGAGTGGAGTGGAATGGAAAGGTGTAGAATGGAGTGGAGTGAAGTGGAGTTGAATGGAGTGGAGTGAAGTGGAGTTGAATGGAATGGAGGGGAGTGGAGTGGAATGGAGTAGAGTGGAATGGAATGGAGTGGAGTGGAATGGAATTGAGTGGAGTAGAGTGGAATGGAGTGGAGTGGAGTGGAATGGAAAGGAGTGCAGTAGAATGGAATGGAGTGGAAAGTAATGGAGTGGAGAGGAATGGAATGGAATGGAGTGGAATGGAATTCAGTGGATTGAAACGGAATGGAATGGAGTGGAAAGGAATGGAGTGGAGTGAAATAGAATGGAATGGAATGCGATGGAATGGATTGCAATGGAATGGTGAAAAGAAATGTGGGATGAGATTGTGCCACTGCACTGCTGCCTTTGTGCCAGAATGAGATCCTGTGCAAAGAAAGGAATGGAATGGAATGGGGTGGAATGGAATGGAAAGGATTGGAGTGGAGTAGAGAGGAGTGGAGTGGAGTGGGAAGGAAGGGAGTAGAGTAGAATGGAATGGAGCCGACTGGATTGGAATGGAATGGAGTAGAGTGAAAGGGAAAAGACTGGAATGGATTGGAATGGAATGCAATTGAGTGGAGTGGAGTGGAATGGAATTGAGCGGAGTGGAGTGGAATGGAATTGAGCGGAGTGGAATGGAATGGAGTGTACTGGAATGCAATGGAGTGGAGTGGAGTGAAATGCAGGGGAGTGGAATGGAATGGAGTGAAGTGGAGTGGAGTGGATTGGACTGAAGTGGAATGGAGTGGAGTGGGCTGGAGTGGAGAGGAACGGAATGGAATGGAGTGGAATGGAGTGGAATGGAATGGAGTGGACTGGAATGGAATGGAGTGGAATGGACTGGAATGGAATGGAATGGAGTGGAGTGGAGCAAATGGAATGGAGTGCAGTGGAAAGGAATGGAATGAAGTGGAGTGGAATGGAATGGAATGGAGCTTTATGGAAAGGAGTGGAGTGGAGTGGAATGGAATGGAGCATAGTGAAATGGAATGGAGTGCAGTGGAGTGGAGTAGAATGAAATGGAGTGGAATTCAGTGGAGTGAAGTGGAATTGAGTGGAGTCGAGTGGAGAGGAGTGAAGTGGAATGGAATGGAATGGAATGCAATGGAATGAAGAAATGTTTGCTGATATTGTGCCACTGCTCTACAGCCTGTGTGACAGAGGGAGATGATGTAGAAAGAATGGAGTGGAATGGAAGGGATTTAGAATGGAATGGCATGGAATGGATTTGGGTGGAATGGAATTCAGTGGAATGGAGTGGAGTGCAGTACAATGGAATGGAATAGAATGGTATGGTGAAATGGAATGTGAACTGAGATTGTGCCAATGCACACCAGCATGGGTGACAGAGTGAGACCATGTCTAAAGAAAGGAATGGGATGGAATGGAGTGGAATGGATTGAAATGGAGTGGACTGGAGTGGAGTGGCGTGCAAAGAAGTGGAGTTGAATGGAATGGAGTGGAGTTGAATGGAATGGAGTGGAGTGGAATGGAATGGACTGCAGTGCAGTGGAATGGAACGGAATGGAATGGAGTGGAGTAGAATGGAGTCGAGTGTAGTGGAATGGAATGGAATGAAGAGGAGTGGATTGGAATGCAGTGGAGCGGAATGGAATGGAGTTACGCAGAGTGGAGTGGATTGGACAGGAGTGGTATGTAGTGGAGTGGAGAGGAGTGGAGTGAAATGGAATGGAATGGAGTGGAATGAAATGTAGTGGAGTGGAATAGAAAGGAATGCAATGGAGTAGAGTGGAAGGGAATTGAGTGGAGTGGAGTGGAGTGGAGTGGAGTGCCATGGAGTGGAGTGGAGTGGAGTGGAGTGGATAGGAACAGAGTGGAATGGAATGGATTAGAATGTAGTAGATTGGAGTGGAGAGGAATGGAATGAAATGGAATGGAATGGAATGGAATGGAGTGGAGTGGAATGCAGTGGAGTGGAGTGGACTGCAATGGAATGGAATGGAGTGGAGTGGACTGGAATGTAGTGGAGTGGAATGGAATGGAGTTAAGTGGAGTGGAGTGCATTGGACTGGAGTGGTATGTAGTGGAGTGGATTGGACTGGAGTGGGTGGAGTGCAATGCAATGGAATGGAGTGTAATGGAGTGTTGAGGAATGGAGTGGAGTTGAGTGGAATGGAATTGAGTGGAGTGAAATTGTATGGAATGGAGTGGAATAGAGTGGAGTGGAGTGGAATGGAGTAGACTGGAGTGCAAAGGAGTGGCATGGAATGGAATGGAGTGCAGTGGAATGGAGTGGAGTGGAATGGAGTGGAGTGGAGTGGAATGGAGTGGAGTGCAATGGAATGGAGTGGAATGGACTGGAATGGAGTGGAGTGGTATGGAATGGAGGGCAGAGGAATTGAGTGGAATGGAGAGGAATTGAATGGATTGGTGAGGAATGGAATGGAGTGGAGTGGAATGGAGTGGAGTGGAGTGGAATGGAATGGAGTGGATTGGAATGGAGTGGAGAGGAGTGGAATGGAGTGGAGTGGAGAAGAGTGCAGTGGATTGCAATGGAATGGAGTGTAGTCGAATGGAATGGAGTGGAGAGGAATGTAATGGAGTGGAGTGGAATGGAGTGTAGTGGATTGGAAATGAGTGGAATTGAATGGAGTGGAGTGGAATGGAATATAATGGAGTGGAATGGAGTGGAGTGGAGTGGAATGGAGTGGAATGGGGTCTAGGGGAGTGGCATGGAATGAAGTGGAGTGGAATGGAATGGAATAGAGTGGAATGCAATGGAGTGGAGTGGAGTGGAATGGAGATGAGTGGAGTGGAATAAAATGGAATGGATTCGAATGGAGTGGAATGGAATAGAGTGGAGTGGAACGGAATGGAGTGGAGTGGAGTAGAGGGGAATGGAGTGAAGTGGAGTGGAGTGGAATGCAGTGGAGTGGAATGGAATGGAATGGAGGGAAGACGAATTGAATGGAATGGAATGGAATAGAATGGAATGGAATGGAATTGACTGGATTGGAGTACAGTGGAGTGGATTGGAGTGGAGTGGAGTTTAATTGAGTGGAATGGAGCAGAGTGGAAAGGAATGGAATAGAGTGAAGTGAAGTGTAATGGGATGGAATGGAATGGTATGGTTTGTAGTGGGGTGGAGTGGAAAGGAATGGAGTGGAGTGGAATGGAATGGAGTGGAATGGAGTGCAATGGAGTTCAGAGGAATGGACTGGAGTGGACTGGAATGGAGTGGAGTATAGTGGAGTGGAATGGAGTGGAGTGAAGTGGATGGAAATGGAATGAAGTAGAATTGAAAGAAGAAATGTGTGCTGAGATTGTGCTACCGCGCTTACACCTGTGTGACAGAATGAGATCCTGTAGAAAGAAAAGAGTGGAATGGAAGAGATTGGAATGGAATGGAATGGAACAGATTGGAGAGGAGTGGAGTGGAATTGAATGGAGTGGAGAGGAGTGCAGTGGAATGAAATGGAATGGTGAAATGAAATGTGAGCTGAGATTGTGCCACTGCACACCAGGATGGGTGACAGAGAGAGATCCTGTCAAAAGAAAGGAATGGAATGGAATGGAGTGGCATGGAATGGAATGGAGTGACATGGAATGAAATGGAGTGGAGTAAGGTGGGACGGAAAGGAGTGGAGTGGAATTGAATTTAGAGGAGTGAGAAGGAATGGACTGGAATGTAGTGGAATGGAATGGAGTGGAATGGAGTGGAGTGGAGTTGGAGTGGAATGAAAAGGAATGCAGTGGAATGCAATGGAGTGGAGTGGAATTTAATGGAATGTGACGCAATGGAAAAGAGTGGAGAGGACTGGAATGGAGTGGAGTAGAGGGAGTGTAATTCAATGAAGTGGAGTGGAGTGGAATGGAATGGAATGGGATGGGATGGAGTGGAGTGGAGTGGACTGGAATGGAATGGAAAAGAGTGGAATGGAATGGAGTGGAAAGGAATGTAGTGGAGTGGAGTGAAATGGAGTGGAGTGGAGTGGAGTGGAATGGAGTGGAGTGGAGTGGAGTGGAATGAAGTGGAAAGGATCTGAATGGAGTGGAATAATGAAATGTGAGCTTTAATTGTTCCACTGCACTCCAGGCTGGGTGACAGAGTGAGATACTCTAGAAAGAAAGGTTTCGAATGGAATGCAGTGGAATGCAATGAAACGGAGTGGACTGGAGTGGAGTGGAGTGAAGTGCAGTGGAGTGGAATGGAGAGGAATGGAATGCTGCGGAATTGGATGGCCTGAAATGGAATGAAGTGGAGTGGAGTGGGGCGTAGTGGCATGCAGTGGAATAGAGCAGAATGGAATGGGATAGAGTGGAATAGAGTGGAATGGAGTGCAGTGGAGTGGAGAGGAGTTGAATGTAGATAAACGGAATAGGATGTTATGGAATGAAGTGAGTGGAGTGGAGTGGAGTGGAACGCAGAGGAATGGAATGGAATGGAAAAGAATTGAATGGAATGGACCGGAACGAAATGGAGAAATCTGAGTTGGCATTTTGCTACTGAGCTACAGCCTGTGTGACAGAAGGAGATCCTGTCGAAAGAAACGAGTGGAATGGAATGGAATGGATTGTAGTGGAACGAAGTGGAATTCAGTGGAATGAGATGGAATGCAAATGAATGGAATGGAGTGGATGGAGCAGAGTGGAGTGGAGTGGAATGGAACGGAATGGAATGTGAGATGAGATTGTGCCGCTGCACTTCATGCTGGGTGACAGAGTGAGATACTATCGAAAGAAAGGAATGGAATGGAATGGAATGCAGTGAAATGGAATGGACTGGAGTGGAGTGGAGTGGAGTGGATTGAAATGGAATGGAGTGGAGTGGAATGGAGCAGAGTGGAATGGAATGGAGTGGTATCAAATGGAAAGGAGTGGAATGAAATGGAGTGGATTGGAATGGAATGCATTGGAATGGAATGGAATGAAGTGGAATGGAGTGGAGTGGAATAGCATGGAGTGGAGTGGAGTGGAATGGAATTTAATGGAATGGAGTGGAGTGGAGTGGAATGGATTAGATTGGATTGGAATGGATTGGATTGGATTGGAATGGAAAGGAGTGGATTGGAATGGAGTGGAGTGAAATGGAATGGAGTGGAGTGGAATGGATTGGAGAGTAGTGGAATGGAATGGAGTGGAGTGGATTGGAGTGGAGTGAAATGGAATGGAGTGAAGTGGAATGGAATGGAATGGAGATGAATGGAATGGAGTGGAGTGGAATGGAATGGAGTGGAGTGGAGTGGAGTGCAATGGAATGGATTGGAATGGAGAGGACTGGAGTGTCATGGAGTGGAGTGGAATGGACTTGAGTGGAGTTGAGTGGAGTGGAACCAAATGGAATGGAATGGAAGGAAGAAATTTGTGCTGAGGTTGTGCCACTGCGCTTCAGCCTGTGTGACAGAGGGAGATCTTGTCAAAGAAAGGAGTGTAATGGGAGAGACTGGAAAGGTACGGGATGGAAAGGATTGGAGAGAAGTAGAGTGGAATTGAGTGGAGTGGAGAGGAGTGCAGTGGAATGGAATGAAATGGAATGGTGAAATGAAATGTGAGCTGAGATTGTATAAATCCACACCAGCATGGGTGACAGAGTGAGATCCTGTCAAAAGAAAGTAATGGAACGGAAAGGAGTGGAATGGAATGAAATGGAGTTGAGTGTAGTGGAGAGGAATGGAGGGGAGTGGAATGGAATGGATTGGAATGGAAAGGAATGGAGTGGCATGGAATGGAAAGGAGTGGAGTGGAAAAGAATGGAGTGGAGTGGTATGCAGTGGAGTGGAAACGACTGTAGTGGAGTGGAATGAAATGTAGTGGAGTGGAATTGAATGGAGTGGAGTGGAATGGTATGGAAAGGAGTGGAATGGAGTGGGGTGGATTGGAGTGGAGTGGTGTGGAGTGGAAACCAGTGGAGTGGAATAGAACTCAGTGGAGTGGCATGGAGTGGAGTGGAATGGAATGGAGTGGAGTGGAATGGAGTGGAGAAGAATAAAGGGAAGTTGAGTGGAATGGGACGGGGTCAAGAGGAATGGTGTGGAATGGAGTGGAATTGAGTGGAGTGGAGTAGAGTGGACTGGAAAGGGGTGGAGTGAAATGGAATGGAATGGAGTGGAATGGAGTGGAGTGGAACGGATTGGAATGGAATGGAATGGAGTGGAGTGGAATGGAATGCAGTAGAATGGAATGTGGTGGATTGAAATGGAATGGAGTAGAGTGTAATGAAGTGGAGTGGAGTGGAATGGAAGTGGAGTGGAGTGGAATGGAATATGATGGAATGGAATGGAATGGAGCGGATTGGAATGGACTGGAATCGAGTGGAATGGAATAGAATGGAGTGGAATGGAATAGAATAGAGTGGAATGGAGTTGAGTGGAGTGCAGTGGAATGGAGCTGTATGGAATGGTGTGGAGTAGAATGGAATGGATTGTAGTGGAATGGAGTGGAGTGGGACAGAGTGGGTTGGAGTGGAATGGAGTGGAGTGGAATGGAATGGAGTGGAGTGGAATGGAATGGAGTGGAGGGGCATGGAATGGAGTTGAGTGTAATGTAATGGAGTGGAGTGGAATGCTATGGAATGGAGGGGAATGGAGTGGAGTGGAGTGGAATGGAATGGAGTTGAATAAAATGTAGTGAAATTTATTGGAATGGAATGGATTGGAGTGGAATGGAATGGAGTGGAGTGGAATGGAGTGGGGTGCAGTGGAATTGAGTGGAATCAAAAGGACTGGATTGGAATGGAGTGGAGAGGAATGGAATGGAATAGAATGGAGTGGAATGTAGTATAGTGGAATGGAAAGGAATGTAACAGAATGGAGCAGAGTGGAGTGCAGTGGAGAGGAGTGGATTGGAATGGAGTGGAGTAGATTGGAGTGGAATGGTTTGGAGTGGAATGGAATGGAGTTAAGTGGAATGGAGTGGAGTGGAGTGCAGTCTAACGGAGTAGAGTTGAGTGGAATGGAATGGAATGGAGTGGAAAGGACTGGACAGCAGTGCAATGGATTGGAGTGGAGTGCAGTGTAATGGAATGGAACAGAGTGGTGTGGAATGAAATGGAGTGGAGTGGAAAGGAATGTAGCGGAGTGGAATGGAATGGACAGGGGTGGAATGGAGTGGAGTGGAGTGGAGTGAAATGGAATGGATTGGAATGGAATGGAATAGAATGGATAGAAATGGAATGGAGTGGAGGGGAATAGAAAAGAGTGGAGGTGAATGGAGTGGAGCATAGTGGAATTAAGTGTAATGGAATGAAGTGCAGTGGAATGGATTGGAGTGGAGTGTAACGGAATAGAATATAGTGGAAAGGAGTGGAGTGAAGTGGAGTGGAATGGAATGGAGTGGAGTGGAATGGTAGGGAATGGAGTGGAATGGAGAGTAGTGGAGTGGAGTGCAGTGGAATGGAGGGGAAGGGAATGGAGTGAAGTGTTTTGGAATGGAGTGGAGTGGAGTGGAATGGAATGCAATGGAGTGGAATGGAGTGGAGTACAGTGGAATTGAGTGGAATTGAATGGAGTGGATTGGAATGGAATGAAGTGGAGTGGAACAGAATAGAATGGAGTAGAATGGAGTGAAGTGAAGTGGAGTTGAATGGAGTGGAGTGCAATGGAATAGAATGGAGTGGAATGGAGTTGAGTGGAGTGCAGTGGAATGGAACTGTATGGAATGGAGTGGAGTAGAATGGAATGGATTGTAGTGGAATGGAGTGAAGTGGAACAGAGTGGATTGGAGTGGAATGGAGTGGAGTGGAATGGAATGGAGTGGAATGGAATGGAATGGAGTGGAGGGGCATGGAATGGAGTGGAGTGTAATGTAATGGAGTGGAGTGGAATGCTATGGAATGGAGGGGAATGAAGTGGAGTGCAGTGGAATGGAATGGAGTTGAATAAAATGTAGTGAAATTTATTGGAATGGAATGGAGTGGAGTGGAATGGAATGGAGTGCAGTGGAATGGAGTGGAGTGCAGTGGAATTGAGTGGCATTGAATGGACTGGATTGGAATGGAGTGGAGAGGAATGGAATGGAATAGAATGGAGTGGAATGGAGTGTAGTGGAATGGAAAGGAATGGAATAGAATGGAACAGAGTGGAGTGCAGCGGAGAGGAGTGGATTGGAGTGGAATGGATTGGAGTGGAATGGAATGGAGTTAAGTGGAATGGAGTGGAGTGCAGTCTAATGGAGTGGAGTTGAGTGGAATGTAATGGAGTGGAGTGGAAAGGAGTGGACAGCAGTGAAATGGTTTGGAGTGGAGTGGAGTGTAATGGAAAGGAGTGCAATGGAATGGAACAAAGTGGTGTGGAATGGAATGGAGTGGAGTGGAAAGGAATGGAGTGGAGTGGTGTGGAATGGAATGGAGTGGAGTGGAAAGGAACAAAGCAGAGTGGAATGGAATGGACAGGAGTGGAATGGAGTGGAGTGGAATGGAATGGATTGGAATGGAATGGAATTAGAGTGGAGAGAAATGGAATGGAGTGGAGGGGAATGGAAAGGAGTGGAGGGGAATGGAGTGGAGCATAGTGGAATGGACTGGAGCCTAGTGGAATGGAGTGGGGCATAGTGGAATTAAGTGTAATGGAATGGAGTGCAGTGGAATGTATTGGAGTGGAGTGGAACGGAATAGAATATAGTGGAAAGGAGTGGAGTGAAGTGGAGTGGAATGGAATGGAGTGGAGTGGAGTGATAGGGAATGAAGTGGAATGGAGAGGAGTGGAGTGGAGTGCATTGTAATGGAGTGGAAGGGAATGGAGTGAAGTGTTTTGGAATGGAGTGGAGTGGAGTGGAATGGAATGCAGTGGAGTGGTATGGAGTGGAGTGCAGTGGAATTGAGTGGAATTGAATGGAGTGGATTGGAATGGAATGAAGTGGAGTGGAACGGAATAGAACAGAGTGGAATGGAGTGAAGTGAAGTGGATTTGAATGCAGTGGAGTGCAACGGAATGGAATTGAGTGGAAAGGAGTGGAGTGGAATTGAATGTAGTGGAGTGGAGTTGAGTGGAGTGGAGTGGAGTAGAGGGGAATGGAGTGGAGTGAAGTGGAGTGGAATGGAGTGCAGTGGAATGGAAGAGAATGGAGTGGAATAGAGTGGAGTGGAATGGAATTGAATGGAATGGAATGGAGTGGAGTGGAGGGCAGAGGAGTGGAATGGAGTGGAGTGTGGTGGAGTGGAGTGGGCTGGAAGGGAATGGAATGGAGTGTAATGAAGAGAAGCGGAGTGGAATTGACTGGAATTGAATGGAGTGGAGTGGAGTGGAATGGAATAGAATAGAGTGGAATGGAGTGGAGTGGAGTGGAATGGAGTGGAGAAGAATAAAGGGAAGTTGAGAGGAATGGGACGGGGTCAAGATGAATGCTGTGCAATGGAGTGGAATTGAGCGGAGTGGAGTAGAGTGGACTGGAAAGGATTGGAGTGAAATGGAATGGAATGGAGTGGAATGGAGTGGAGTGGAACGGATTGGAGTGGAATGGAATGGAGTGGAGTGGAATGGAATGCAGTAGAACGGAATGGAGTGGATTGGAATGGAATGGAGTGGAGAGTAATGAAGTGGAGTGGAGTGGAATGGAAGTGGAGTGGAGGGGAGTGGAATGGAATGGAATGGAGAGGAGTGGAATGGAGTGTAGTGGAATGGAGTGGAGTGGAATGGAATTGAAGGGAGTGTAGTGGAATGGAGTGGAGTGGAAAGGAGTGGAGTGGAGGGGAAAGGAATAAAATATAGTGGTAAGGAGTGGAGTGAAGTGGAGTGGAATGGAATGGAGTGGAGTGGAGTGATAGGTAATGGAGTGGAATGGAGAGGAGTGCAGTGGAGTGAAGTGGAATGGAGTGGAAGGGAATGGAGTGAAGTGTTTTGGAATGGAGTGGAGTGGAGTGGAATGGAATGCAGTGGAGTGGAATGGAGTGGAGTACAGTGGAATTGAGTGGAATTGAATGGAGTGGATTGGAATGGAATGAAGTGGAGTGGAACAGAATAGAATGGAGTAGAATGGAGTGGAGTGAAGTGAAGTGGAGTTGAATGGAGTGGAGTGCAATGGAATAGAATGGAGTGGAAAGGAGTTGAGTGGAGTGCAGTGGAATGGAACTTTATGGAATGGAGTGGAGTAGAATGGAATGGAATGTAGTGGAATGGAGTGAAGTGGAACAGAGTGGATTGGAGTGGAATGGAGTGGAGTGGAATGGAATGGAGTGGAGTGGAATGGAATGGAGTGGAGGGGCATGGAATGGAGTTGAGTGTAATGTAATGGAGTGGAGTGGAATGCTATGGAATGGAGGGGAATGAAGTGGAGTGCAGTGGAATGGAATGGAGTTGAATAAAATGTAGTGAAATTTATTGGAATAGAATGGAGTGGAGTGGAATGGAATGGAGTGCAGTGGAATGGAGTGGAGTGCAGTGGAATTGAGTGGCATCGAATGGACTGGATTGGAATGGAGTGGAGAGGAATGGAATGGAATAGAATGGAGTGGAATGGAGTGTAGTGGAATGGAAAGGAATGGAATAGAATGGAACAGAGTGGAGTCCAGCGGAGAGGAGTGGATTGGAGTGGAATGGATTGGAGTGGAATGGAATGGAGTTAAGTGGAATGGAGTGGAGTGGAGTGCAGTCTAATGGAGTGGAGTTGAGTGGAATGTAATGGAGTGGAGTGGAAAGGAGTGGACAGCAGTGAAATGGTTTGGAGTGGAGTGGAGTGCAATGGAAAGGAGTGCAATGGAATGGAACAAAGTGGTGTGGAATGGAATGGAGTGGAGTGGAAAGGAATGGAGCGGAGTGGTGTGGAATGGAATGTAGTAGAGTGGAAAGGAATGGAGCAGAGTGGAATGGAATGGACAGCAGAGGAATGGAGTGGAGTGGAATGGAATGGATTGGAATGGAATGGAATTAGAGTGGAGAGAAATGGAATGGAGTGGAGGGGAATGGAAAGGAGTGGAGGGGAATGGAAAAGAGTGGAGGGGAATGAAGTGGAGCGTAGAGGAATGGACTGGAGCCTAGTGGAATGGAGTGGAGCATAGTGGAATTAAGTGTAATGGAATGGAGTGCAGTGGAATGTATTGGAGTGGAGTGGAACGGAATAGAATATAGTGGAAAGGAGTGGAGTGAAGTGGAGTGGAATGGAATGGAGTGGAGTAGAGTGATATGGAATGGAGTGGAATGGAGAGGAGTTGAGTGGAGTGCATTGTAATGGAGTGGAAGGGAATGGAATGAAGTGTTTTGGAATGGAGTGGAGTGGAGTGGAATGGAATGCAGTGGAGTGCTATGGAGTGGAGTGCAGTGGAATTGAGTGGAATTGAATGGAGTGGATTGGAATGGAATGAAGTGGAGTGGAACGGAATAGAACTGAGTGGAATGGAGTGAAGTGAAGTGGATTTGAATGCAGTGGAGTGCAACGGAATGGAATGGAGTGGAATGGAGTGGAGTGGAATTGAATGTAGTGGAGTGGAGTTGAGTGGAGTGGAGTGGAGTAGAGGGGAATGGAGTGGAGTGAAGTGGATTGGAATGGAGTGGAGTGGAGTGGAAGAGAATGGAGTGGAACGTAGTGGAGTGGAATGGAATTGAATGGAATGGAATGGAGCACTCGAGTGGAGGGCAGAGGAGTGGAATAGAGTGGAGTATGGTGGAGTGGAGTGGGCTGGAATGGAATGGAGTGGAGTGTAATGAAGAGGAGTGGAGTGGAATTGACTGGAATTGAATGGAGTGGAGTGGAGTGGAATGGAATAGAATAGAGTGGAATGGAGTGGAGTGGAGTGGAATGGAGTGGAGAAGAATAATGGGAAGTTGAGTGGAATGGGACGGGGTCAAGATGAATGGTGTGCAATGGAGTGGAATTGAGTGGAGTGGAGTAGAGTGGACTGGAAAGGAGTGGAGTGAAATGGAGTGGAATGGAGTGGAATGGAGTGGAGTGGAACGGATTGGAGTGGAATGGAATGGAGTGGAGTGGAATGGAATGCAGTAGAACGGAATGGAGTGGATTGGAATGGAATGGAGTGGAGTGTAATTAAGTGGAGTGGAGTGGAATGGAAGTGGAGAGGAGGAGAGTGGAATGGAATGGAATGGAGAGGAGTGAAATGGAGTGTAGTGGAATGGGGTGGAGTGGAGTGGAATGGAAGGGAGTGTAGTGGAATGGAGTGGAGTGGAAAGGAGTGGAGTGGAGTGGAGTGCAGAGGAATTGAATGGAGTGGAGTGGAATGGAAAATGATGCAATGGAATGGAATGGAGTGGAGTGGAAAGGAGTGGAGCAGAGTGGAATTGGGTGGAATCGTATGGAGCGGAGTGGAATGGAGTGGATTTGAGTGGAATGGAATAGAATGGAGTGGAATGGAACAGAATGGAGTGGAATGGAGTTGAGTGGAGTGCAGTGGAATGGAACTGTATGGAATGGAGTGGAGTAGAATGGAATTGATTGTAGTGGAATGGAGTGGAGTGGAACAGAGTGGATTGGAGTGGAATGGAGTGGAGTGGAATGGAATGGAGTGGAGTGGAATGGAATGGAGTGGAGTGGAATGGAATGGAGTGGAGTTGAATGTAGTGGAGTGGAGTGGAATGGAATATAATGGAGTGGAATGGAGCGGAGTGGAATGGTATGGACAGGAGTGGAATGGAGTGGAGTGGAGTTGAATTGACTGGAATGGAACGCAGTGGAGTCGGATGGAGTGGATTGGAGTTGAATTGACTGGAATGGAACGGAGTGGAGTCGGATGGAGTGGAGTGGAGTGGAATGGAAGAGAATGGAGTGGAATGGAGTGGAGTGGAGTGGAATGGAGTGGAGTGGAGTGGAATGGAGTGGAGTGGAGTGGATTGGAATGGATTGGTGTGGAATGGAGTGGAATGGAGTGGAATACAATGGAGTACAGAAAAGTTGAGTGGAGTGGAACGGAATAAAATGAAATGGAGTGGAATGGAGTGGAATGTTATGGAGTAGAGTGGAATGAATTGTAGTGGAGCAGAATAGAGTGGAGTGGAGGAGAATGGAGTAGAGTGAAGTGCAGTGGAATGGAGTGTAGAGGAATGGAATTGAATGGAGTGGAAGGGATTTTAGTGGAATGAAATGGAATGGAATGGAGCAGAGTGGAGTATAGTGGAGTGGAGTGGAGCCGCATGGAATGGAGTGGAGTGGAGGGTAATGGAATGGAGTGGAGTGTAATGTAATGGATTCGATTGGAACAGAGTGAAATGGAATGGAGTTGAAGGGAGTGGAGTGGAGCGGAATGGAGCAGAGTTGGGTGGAATGGAATGGGGTGGAGTGAAAAGGAATGTACAGGAGGAGAATGGAGTGGAGTGGAGTGGAATGTAATGGAGTGGAATGGAATGGAGTTAAGTGGAATGGAGTGGACTGGAATGGAGAGGACTGGTATGAATTGGAGTGCGGTGGCATGGGGTGGAGTGGAATGGAATGAAGAAGAGTGGAATGGAATTGAGTAGATTGGAGTGGAATGAAGTGGAGTTGAATGGAGTGGAGTGCAGTGGAATGGAATAGAATGGAGTGGAATGGAGCGGAGTGGAATGGAATGGACAGGAGTGGAATGGAGTGGAGTGGAGTTGAATTGACTGGAATGGAATGGAGTGGAGTCGGATGGAGTGGAGTGGAGTGGAATGGAAGAGAATGGAGTGGCATGGAGTGGAGTGGAGTGGAGTGGAATGGAGTGGAGTGGGGTGGAATGGAGTGGAGTGGAGTGGAATGGAATGGATTGGTGTGGAATGGAGTGGAATGGAGTGGAATACAATGGAGTACAGAAAAGTTGAGTGGAGTGGAACGGAATAAAGTGAAATGGAGTGGAATGGAGTGGAATGTTATGGAGTAGAGTGGAATGAATTGTAGTGGAGCAGAATAGAGTGGAGTGGAGGAGAATGGAGTAGAGTGAAGTGCAGTGGAATGGAGTGTAGAGGAATGGAATTGAATGGAGTGGAAAGTATTGTAGTGGAATGAAATGGAATGGAATGGAGCAGAGTGGAGTATAGTGGAGTGGAGTGGAGCCGCATGGAATGGAGTGGAGTGGAGGGTAATGGAATGGAGTGGAGTGTAATGTAATGGATTGGATTGGAACGGAGTGAAATGGAATGGAGTGGCAGGGAGTGGAGTGGAGGGGAATGGAGCAGAGTTGAGTGGAATGGAATGGGGTGGAGTGAAAAGGAATGTACAGGAGGGGAATGGAGTGGAGTGGAGTGGAATGTAATGGAGTGGAATGGAATGGAGTAGATTGGAGTGCAATGGAATGGAGTGGAGTGCAATGGAATGCAGTGGAGAGGAATGGAGTGGAGTGGAGTGGAATTGAGTGTAATGGAATGGAGTTAAGTGGAATGGAGTGGAGTGGAGTGCAATGAAATGAAATGGAGTGGAATGGAATGGAGTGGAATGGAGTGGATTGGAAAGGTTTGGAGTTTAATGGAATGGAGTGGAGTGGAGTAGAGTGGAGTGGGAAAGAATGGACTGGAATGTAGTGGAATAGTAGAGTGAAGTAGAGTGAAGTAGAGTGGAGTGGAGAATATTGGTGCTAAAATTTGCAAAACGCCTAGCAAACTGAATTAAACAATACATAAATAGGTAAGTCATAATGACCATGTGGGATTTATTCCAGGGATGCAAGGATAGTTCAACATGCAAATCAATGAATGTGATAGATCACATAAAGAGAATGAAGGGGCCAGGAACAGTGGTTCACACCTGTAATCCCAGCAATTTGGGAAGCCGAGGTGGGTGGATCACCTGAGGTCAGGAGTTTGAAACCAGTCTAGCCAACATGGCGAAGCTACGTCTCTACTAAAAATACAAACATTAGCCAGGCATGGTGGTGAGCACCTGTAATGCCAGCTACTCAGGAGGCTGAAGAAGGAGAATCACTTGAACCCGGGAGGCAGAAGTTGCATTGAGCTGAGATCGTGCCATTACACTCCAGCCTGGGTGACAGAGGGAGACTACATCTCAAAAAAAAAAAAAAAACAAACAAACAAAAAAAAACAAGGACAAAATCCATATAATAATTTCAATTATGCTAAAAAATTTTGATAAAATTTAATATTCTTTAATAATAAAAAGCCCTTTGAAAACTGGTTATGGAATGAATATACCTCAACATAATAAAGTCATATATGACAGACCCACAGCTAGTATCACACTAAGTGGGGAAAAAATAAAAGCCTTTTCTCTAAAATCTGGAAGATGACAAGAATGTCCACTTTTACCACTGTTATTCAACATAATGCTGAAAGTCCTATCTGGAGCAATCAGACAGGAGAAAGCAATATAACGCATCCCAATTGGAAAAGAAGTCAAATTACCTTTTTTTTTTTTTTTTTTGCCAATGTTATAATGTTATATTGGAAAAGGCATAAATACTCCTCTGATAGGCTTTGAATGTGTGTTCCCTCCCAAATCTCATATTTAAATGTAATTCTCAATGTTGGAGATGGGCCTGTTGAAAGGTGATTTAACCATTGGGGTGGATTACTATAAATGGCTTAGCACCATCCCAGTTGGTGCTATCCTGATGATAGTGAGTGAGTTCCCATAAAATCTGGTTATTTAAAACTGTGTAACAACTCGCCCCTCCGTTTTTTGCTTCTGCTTTTTGCCCTGTGATGTGCAAGATTCTGCTTCAACTTCTGCCATGACTGTAAACTTCCAGAGACCTCCCCAGAAGCATATTCCAGTACTATGTTTTCTCTACAGCCTGTAGAATCATAAGCCATTTAAACCTACTTTGTAAAAAATAAATTATCCAGTACTACTCTCATAGTGTTGCAAAAGCATATTCCAGTACTATGTTTTCTCAACAGCCTGTAGAATCATAAGCCACTTAAACCTACTTTGTAAAAAATTAATTATCCAGTCCCACTCTCATAGTGTTGCAAAAATAGCTTAATACAAAAATTGGCACCAAGGAATGGAAAATAGTTATAAGAATACCCCACAATGTGGAATCAGCTTTGTAATTGCGTAAACAGGCAGAAGTTGGAAGAATTTGTGGGATTCAGAAGACAGAAAAATGAGGGAAAGTTGAGATTTTCTTAGAGACTGGTTGAATGTCTGTGACAAAATGCTGATAGTGATCTGGACAGTGAAGGCTGGGCTGAGAAGGTCTCAGATGAAAACTAGAAACTTGTTGGGACTGAAACAAAGGTCATGCATGTTGTCTTAGCAAAGTGGTTGGCTGAATTTCTGTCATGCACTAGGGATATAAAAAAGTTTGAATTTGAAATTGATGACTTAGGGTTTCTGTTGCAAAAATGTCTAAGCAGCAAAGCATTTGTGATGTGACCTGGCTGCCTCTAACAACTTATGCTCACATGTTCTAGCAAAAAAATAAAAATAAAATAATTACTAACTTATACTTACAAAAGAAGCATAGTGTAAAAGCTTGAAAACTTTGCAGCCTAGTCTTGTGGCTGAAATATAAAAAGCTTTTATAAGAGAGGAACTCAAGCAGCATATGGGTCAACCACTTGTTAGAGATATATGTATAACCTAAAAAAAAAGCAAGTGTTGATAGCCAAGACAATGGGAAAGAGGAATTGAAGGCATTTTAGAAATCTGAAAGGCAGCCACCCATCACAGGCCCTGAGGCCTGAAAGAAGAGAATAGTTTCTGGGATCAGGTCTAGGACCTGCTGCCTTGGGTAGCTTTGGAACAAGGCTCACTGCATCCTTGCCACTGCTTCAGCTCCAGGTGTAGCTCATATTGATCCAGTTACAACTCCAGTCACTGCTTCAGAGGGTGCAAGCCATAACCTTGGCAGCTTCCATGTTGTGTTAGGCCCGTGGGTTTACCAAATGCGAGTAGTTGAGACTTGGGAGCCTCCACCTTTATTTCAAAGGATGTATGAAAAAGACAGGGTGTGCAGGCAGAAGCATGTTGCAGGTGTGGAGCCCTCATGGAGATCCTCTACTAAAACAATGGAGAAAAGAAATGTGGGGTGACAGTCCACAGGAAGGCTCCCCACTGGGTCATGGCCTAGTAGATCTGTGAGGAGAGGATCACTGTCCTCCAGACCTCAGACCCCAGAATGGTAGATCTAGCTACAGCCTGCACCTTGCAGCTTGAAAAGCCAGAGGCACAGTATGCCAGCCCATGAGAGCAGCTGTGGGGGCTGAACCATGCAAAGTCACAAGGTAGAACTTTCCCAATGCGTTAGCATGCCCTGGAAATGGGACACAGAGTCAAAAATAATTATTTTGGAGCCTTACAATTCAATAACTGCCCTTCTGGGTTTCAGACTTTCATAGATCCTGTGACCGCTTTCTTTTGGCTGATTTCTTCCTTTTAGAATAGGATTATTTACCCAATGCCTCAGCCTCATTTGTATCTTGGAAGAACCTAATTTGTTTCTTTATGTTACAGGCTTATAGGAGGAAGAAATTAGCTTTGTCTTAGATGAGACTTTTGACTTTTGAGTTAAGGCTGAAATTAGTTAAGACTTTGGGGATTATTGGGAAGTCATGATTGTATTTTGAAATATGAGAAGGATTTGAGATTTGGAACGGCCAGGGGCAAAATGATACAGTTTGGATGTGTATTCCCACCAAAATCTTATATCGAAATATAATCCTCAATGTTGGAAGTGGGCCTAGAGGGGAGGTGATTGAATCATGAGGGCAAGATTTCCACGGACAGTTTGGCATCATTTCCTTTGGTGCCATTCTCACAACAGTAAGTTTTTATCAGAGCTGGTTATCTATAAGTGTGTGTAACACTTCCCCCCGCCCTCGCACTTACCAGGTGATGTGCAAGCACTGGATTTATTTTTCACCTTGTCAGTTGTCAGAGTCTTCCCCAGAAGCAGAAGCCAGTGCTATGCTTTCTGTACAGCCTGTAGAAACATGAACCAATTAAACCTATTTTCTTTATAAATTAACCAGTCACTGATTACTTTTTATAGCAATATGAGAATGGCCTAATACATCCACCATAATCTATTAGAGGTAATAACTTGAGTAAATTTGCAGAATATGAAATCAACACATACAAATCAGTAGGGTTTCTATATGCCAACAGTCAACAAACTGAAAAAGAATTCAAAAATGTAATACTATTTGCAGTAGCCACAAATAAAACAAAATATGTGGAAATTTACCAAAGAAATAAAAGTTCTCAACAATTAAAACTGTAAAACACTGATAAAAGAAATGAAAAAGGACCGAAAAATTGGAAAGATATTTTTATGTTCACAGATTGGAAGAATCAGTATTTTTTTAAAAATGTCCATACGATCCATAGCAATCTATACATTTCATGCCATCTCTATCAAAATAACAGGCCAGGGGCAGTGGCTCATGCCTGTAATCCCAGCACTTTGGGAGGCCGAAGTTGGTGGATCATGAGGTCAGGAGTTCAAGACCAGCCTGGCCAACTTGGTGAAACCCCACCTCTACTAATAATACAAAAAATTAGCCAGGTATGGTGGCGGGTGCCTCTAGTCCCAGCTATTCAGGAGTCTGAGGCAAAGAATTGCTTGGACCCAGGAGGTGGAGGTTGCACTGTGCCCAGTTCACATCACTGCACTGCAGTCTAGGTGACAGAGCAAGACGCCATCAAAAAAAAAAAAAAAAAAGAAAAAGAAGAAGAAGACATTCCTCACAGATATAGAAAAAAAAACTCTGAAATTTATATGGAAACATCACAAAACACCATAATAGTCAAAGCTATGCTGAGTATATAAAACAAAACTGGAGGAATTCCATTACCTGGTCTTAAATTATACTACTACGTTGTAGTAATTAAAACAACATGACACTAGCATAAAAACAGACATAAAGACAGATGGAACGAAATAGAGACCTGAGAAACAAATTCATACAGCTAAATTAATTTTCAACAAAAGTGCCAAGAACATACAATAAAAAATAAGACAGTTTTTGTAATAAATATGGCTGGTAAAACTGGCATTCTGTGTGAGGGACAAACATTCAGACGCTCATAGCAGTGTTCTGGAATCCTATGTGAGGGACAAACATTCAGACCACAGCAGGAGTGTTCTGGAATCCCCTGTGAGGAACAAATATTCAGATCCTCGTAGCAGTGTTCTGGAATCTTATGTGACAAACGTTTGGAACCCAGCAGCAGTGTTCTGGAATCCTATGCGAGGGACAAACATTCAGACCCTCATAGCAGTGTTCTGGAATCCTATGGGAGGGGCAGCTAAATTAATTTTCAACAAAAGTGCCAAGAACATACAATAAAAAATGAGACAGCTTTTGTAATAAATAGGGCTGGGAAAACTGGCAAGCCATAGGCAGAAGAATAAAACTAGAACCCTATTTCTTGCCACTTACAAAAATCAAATTAAAATGAATTAAAGACTTAAACCTAACGCCTCAAACCATCAAACTTTTACAAGAAAACTTTGGGGAATCTCTTTAGGGCATTGGTTTGGGCAAAAATTCCTTAAATAATGCCCCAGAAGCACAGACAACTAAAACAAACATGGACAAATCGGATTACAGAAAGTCAGAAAGCCTTTCTAAAGTGAAAGAAACAAGAAACAAAGTGAAGAGAAAATCCACAGAATGGGAGAAAATATTTGTAAATTATCAAACTGAAAAGCAATTAATAGCTACATGATATGGTTAGGATTTGTGTCCCCACCCAAATCTCATATTGAATTGTAATCCCCAGATGTTGAGGGAGAGGTTGGTAGAAGGTGATTGGATCATGGGGGTGGTTTCCCCCATGCTGTTCTTCTGATAATGAGTAATTTCTCATGAAATCTGATGGTTTTATAAGGGACTCTTCCCCCTTTGCTTCACATACATGCTCTCTCTCCTGCTGTCATGTAAGAGGTGCCTGCTTCCCCATCTGCCATTATTGGAAGTTCCCTGAGTCCTCCCCGTCCATGTGGAGCTTAGTCAATTAAACCCATTTTCTTTATAAATTACCCAGTCTTGCCAGGTGCCATGGCTCATGCCTGTAATCTCACCACTTTGGGAGGCTGAGGAGGGTGGATCACAAGGTCAGGATTTCAAGACCAGGCCGGCCAAGATGGTGAAACCCTGTCTCCACTAAAAATACAAAAATTAGCCAGGCATGGTGGCAGGTGCCAGTAATCCCAGCTATTCAGGAGCCGAGGCAGAGAATTGCTTGAATCAAAAGGTGGAGGTTTCAGTGAGCCGAGATTGCACCACTGCACTTCAGTCTGGGCAACAGATCAAGACTACATCTCAGTAAATAAATAGATAACACAGTCTGAGGTATTTTCTTATAGCAGTGCAGGAACAGACTAATAGACTACAATATATTGAGTTCAAAAAATTCCATAGAAAAAAGTAATAACCCAAATAAAGTGTGGACAAAACATTTAAATAGACATTTATGAAAAGACGACATACGAATGTGAAACAGGCAAATGAAAAGGTGCTCCAGATTACTGATCATCATCGAAAGGCAAATCAAACCCAAAATGAGATATCATTTCACCCCAGTTAAGGTGGCTTTTATCCAGAAGTCAGTCAAAAACAAATGCTGGTGAGTATGTCGAGTGAAGGGAACCCTTGTACACTGCTGTTGGGAGCACATTTAAGGACAGTTTGGATGTTCCTGCTATAACTTAAAAATAGAGCTACTATATGGTCCAGCAATGCCACTGCTCATTATATGCCTACAAGAAAATAAATTAGGAAATCAAAGATCTATTGGCACTCTCATGTTTGCTACAGCAAGGTTTATAATAGCCAAGATTTGGAAGGAACCTAAATGTCCATCAACAGATGACTGGATAGAGAAAATGTGGTACATATACACAATGGAGTACTATTCAGCTGTAAGAAAGAATGAGAGCCTTCCATTTGCAATAACATAAATGGAACTGAAAGTCTTTATGTTAAGTGAAATGTCACGCACAGAAAGACAAATGTCACATGTTCTCACTATTTGTGGGTGCTAAAATTCGAAACAATTGGTGTCATAGAGGTAGAGAGTATAAGGATGGTTACCAGAGGCTGGGAAGGGCAGGGAGGGAACAAGGGGATAGTGGGGATGCTAAATGGATAAAAAAACAATTGTTAGAAAGAATGAATAAGACAGCATTTGATAGCACAACAGGGTGATTATAGTAAAAAATTAATTCCACATTTAAAAAAACTAAAAGAGTATAATTGGATTGTTTATAACACAAGTTATAAATGCTTGAAGGGAGAGATACCCCGTTTTTTATTATGTATTACTCATTGCATGACTGCATCAAAGTGTGTCATGTACCCCCGTGAATATATACACCAACTATGTACCCACAAAAATAAATTAAAAATTGAAATTGAAATTAAAATTAAAACAAAAGCGAAGAGAGTATAATGAGGCATGTGTGACCCATGTCTTGAACTAGCTTTTCCGGTTAACCTTGGAAAGTCCTTATCCAAGAAAAGAGGTCCATTTAATCAACAGGGGATTAGAAATTAATTTTTAGTTTATAAATGGAAAAAAGAAGGATTTTAAATCTTGAGCCATAGTTCTCACTCAATCAATCATTGCAGGGAACTCTGTTCTTTACTCTGGAGATAAACACTAGTTTTCTTTTCCATGGAATAACATCGCATTTCAAAATGTGGGGAAACATCTTGCAACTAAGAGGTGTGGCCTTATTAAATTTGATTTGGTTTCCATTGTAATTAATTTAATCACATGTGTTCTAGAGTTTGTCCTCAGTCTCCCCCTAGTATAGGCCCATGATCTGTTGAATTTGCTCAGCTCCCTTCTCAACAGCAGGAAATCAGAATTATTTAAAACCTCATTGTGGCTGGGAGTGGTGGCTCTCGCCTGTAATCCCAGCTACTTGGGAGGCCAAGGTGGGCAGATCGCTTGTTGTCAGAGGTTTGAGACCAGCCTGGCCAACAGAAGGAAACCCCATCTCTACTAAAGATACAAATATTAGCTGGGTGTGGTGATTCATGCCTGTAATCCCAGCTACTTGGGAGGCTGAGGCAGAAGAATTGCTTGAACCAGGGAGGCACAGGTTTCAGTGAGCCAAGATAGTGCACTGCATTGCAGCCTGGGCAACAGAGCAAGACTCTGTCTCAAATTAATAATAATAATAATAATAATAATAATAATAATAATAATAAAAATAAATAAGTAACAATAAAAATCTCATTTTGTTTCAAACAAAATTTCTTTTGAATATCAACTGTATCAAATTGCATATTAACTGTAATCATTTTGTTTATTTGATATCCAATCTTGAGAAATCTTTGAGGAGTAATTTCCCTCTTTTCTGCCATTTTGGTAAACATACCAAATGCCATTAAAAAAATGCACAAAATTCCTGAGAAATACATTTTCTCCTTGAGGAGTAGACTTGCTGTGTTAGAGGAACTCATGGTTACCTAGCTTCTAGTTTAATAAACATGACTAGAATATTCTATGTTAATATGAGTAGCTAGGTACTTACAGGGCATCTAGAAGATTAATGTTCATGGTCTGAAAATAGTCACATTTTTTAACTGGCCACAAATTACAATTGCACAATATTTGTGGTCACACAAGACATCTTCCACCAAGCCTGAAAAAAGTATAAATGTCCTAGGAGTGCAGCATTTTTTGTAAGGATATTATTAATGAGCTAGCTTATGTAAATGGGTTAATGGTTATTGTTAAAACGAATAGCCACGACTTTAGTGACTACATCTGCACCTTCCAAGTTTAATTATAACGCTTTGTCTTTAGAGTTACTTATAAGTAGAGACACTAACAAAAGACAATGCATTCCTGCTCTTGTTTTATGAGGATGTCCAACTCTGTAATAGAGTAATTTCTAATAAACTTGCTTCTTTCACTGTGCTCTCCAACTCACCTCAAATTTTTTCCTGCAGAAGATCTAGGAATCCTAATTTGTCGTCTGTATCAGGACGCTCTTTTCCAGCAACATCTTTCAGCAACACCATGAACGGACAACAAGACAAGACCCTCACTCCAAGGAAAACTATCCACACAGAATTAATCAGCTGACACCTGGCAAGTGGGCTGTCTTTTAGAGTCGTGAAGCCATTCTGGTGGGCAAGAATGATTATCCACTATTATCATACTCAGATTAGAGGCCAAGCCCATAGGGATAGAGGCCCTGGGGAATATTGAGAAGAATGGATTTGGCTAAACAAGATGTTTGCCACTTTCTCTTTTTGGACTGTCCACCTTGTGCTTTCGGTCCCTCAACTGAGTGCTCTATATCTTGTCACCTTTCTGCTCATCGCCTCTGTTTTGCAGTAGCCTGGAGGCTGCCCCAGGACAGAGGCCCCAAACAGTTTAGCTTTTACTTTCCTCAGCGATCTGACTCTGAACTGACTGCTTGTTTAATTTGCCACTTGTCCAAGTAACACTGAAAAAAAAGAATTGTCTTGGAACCTAGAAATTTTTTACCTTAATTTTCAGAAAAGATCAGCAGTAACCTCGCCATCATGACTGAAGGTGAAATGTGGTATTTAAGAGCTCTACATGATAAGATCAGATATGCCTGTTTAGTGACAGCCTCTTTTATGACAACCCTTTGCAAACAATTACCCTCAAGACGGAGAACATGAGACTTATTCTTAACAGTTTTCTCTCATTTCTTAACCATAACGCCATCTTTGATGAGCTGGTATAGGGCAGCTGGACCCTGCTTTCTTAACCCAGCAGGTCACTATTTCCTGAGCGAGTTTTGTCAGATTTGTCGTAGCAGTGTGAAAATGGACTAATACCATCAGAGTGAACAGGCAACCTACAAAATGGGAGAAAATTTTCGCAACCTAGTCATCTGACAAATGGCTAATATCCAGAATCTACATTGAACTCAAACAAATTTACAAGAAAGAAACAAACAACCCCATCAAAAAGTGGGCAAAGGATATGAACAGACACTTCTCAAAAGAAGACATTTATGCAGCCAAAAGACACATGAAAAAATTCTCACCATCACTGGCCATCAGAGAAATGCAAATCAAAACCACAATGAGATACCATCTCACACCAGTTAGAATGGAGATCATTAAAAAGTCAGGAGACAACAGGTGCTGGAGAGGATGTGGAGAAATAGGAACACTTTTACACTGTTGGTGGGACCGTAAACTAGTTCAAACCTTGTGGAAGTCAGTGTGGCGATTCCTCAGGGATCTAGAACTAGAAATACCATTTGTCCCAGCCATCCCATTACTGGGTATATACCTAAAGGATTATAAATCATGCTACTTTAAAGACACATGCACACGTGTGTTTATTGTGGCACCATTCACAATAGCAAAGACTTGGAACCAACCCAAATGTCCACCAATGATAGACTGGATTAAGAAAATGTGGCACATATACACCATGGAATACTATGCAGCCATAAAAAATGATGAGTTCATGTCCTTTGTAGAGACATGGATGAAATTGGAAATCATCATTCTCAGTAAACTATCGCAAGGACAAAAAACCAAACACCGCATGTTCTCACTCATAGCTGGGAATTGAACAATGAGAACACATGGACACAGGAAGGGGAACATCACACTCTGGGGACTGTTGTGGGGTGTGGCTGGGGGGAGGGATAGCATTAGGAGATATACCTAATGCTAAATGACGAGTTAATGGGTGCAGCACACCAGCATGGCACAGGTATACGTATGTAACTAACTTGTACATTGTGCACATGTACCCTAAAACTTAAAGTATATATATTTATATAAAAGAAAATGGACTAATATATTACAATATACAAGTTACAGCCTTCCTACTTCCCCTGTTTGATCTGACTCCTATTTTGCTGCTTCATTTGTTTTATAGAAGAGAAATTAAGAGGGAGGAAATACATTATATACAGGCTTCTCTGATGCTTGGTCAGGATAAAAATTAAAATGGGCTTCTATATGTTTGATGGAGGAAAAGACAAAACAGGGATGGCACATAATTGATTACCTTTTTAATGCAAGTTACTCTTAATATTAGGCTTTTCTTAGCTGGGGCTGAACACCCCCTGCCAATCCGAGCACCCCATAAGAACACAATCAGATTCCTTCCAGTTCTAGTGAGGTGTGCAACATATTATTAATTTATTCTAGTTTTCCAGGGTTATGTAGTGTCCGCTCATCATCTTCTCCCTGCCCTTCAAGTCCTGTCTTACGTACATAACCCACTCTCGAAACACCCGAGCTTCACCAGAACAACATGTAGTGGGGCCTCTTATCAGCTGGCAAAGTTGAATATTTGCCCTCTCTGGGAAGTGACAGATGATAATAGGGACACTATATTGAAGGAGTGGCCTGTCTCTCCACACCTGTGAGCGTTTCTCATCAGGTAGAACTAGAGGCTTGTGAAAAGAGACGCAGAGACAAAGTATAGAGAAAAAGTGGGCCCAGGGGACAAGTGCTCAGCATACGGAGGACCAGCGCCGGCACCAGTCTCTGAGTTTCCTTAGTATTTATTGATCATTATCGGGCATTTCTCGGAGAGGGGGATGTGGCAGGACAATAGCGTAACAGTGGAGAGATGGCCAGCAGGAAAACATGTGAACAAATTTCTCTGCAACATAAACAAGGTAAAGAAAAATGTGCTGTGCTTTTGATGTGTATATACACAAATATCTCAATTACTTAAAGAGCTGTATTGCCTCCAGCATGTCTCACCTCCAGCCCTAAGGCAGTTTTCTCCTATCTCAGTAGATGGAATATGCAATCAGGTTTTACACTGAGACATTCCATTGCCCAGGGACGAGCAGGAGACAGATGATTTTGTCTTACCTCAAATGCAAAGAGGCTTTCCTCTTTTACTAATCCTCCTCAGCACAGACCGTTTACAGGTGTTGGGCTGGCGGATGGTCAGGTCCTTCCCTTCCCATGAGGCCATATTTCAGACTATCACATGGGGAGAAACCTAGGACAATACCTGGCTTTCCTAGGCAGTTGTCCCTGTGGCCTTCCGCAGTGTTTTGAATCCCTGGGTACTTGAGAATAGGGAGTGCTGATGACTTTTAACAAGCATGCTGCCTTCAAGCATTTGTTTAACAAAGCACATCCTTCATATCCCTAAATCCATTAAACCTAGAGTCGACACAGCACATGTTTCTGTGAGCACAGCGTTGGGGCTAGGGTTATAGATTAACAGCATCTCAAGGCAGAATAATTTTTCTTAGTACAGAACAAAATGGAGTGTCTTCTGTCTACTTCTTTCTACATAGACACAGTAACAGTCTGATCTCTCTTTCTTTTCCCCATACTATATAGGTAAATGTACACTTTTCTATATCTGAATTAGCCATATGCAAGGAAAAATTAAAACAGTTTTCAGAGGTTCCGGGAAAATTCATAGACAAATTTAAAAGGCTAACCTTGACATATGATCTGACCAGGCAGGATTTGCATATATTTATGTTCAACTGCTGCATGGTAGAAAAGCAGTGCATTATGGGAGTGGCTAGAGCACATGCTATTAGGGTGGCAACCTGCAACCAGGGGCATGACACCTATCAAGTAGGAGGCACAGCAGTGCCTGACTAGGACCCAAAAGAACTAGAATCTTGAAAAAACAAATGAATTAGGAAGAAAGTAGGATATAGAGAGAAAAAATTATGATTGACTCCGTGAAGGAATAAAAAAAAGTGTGATACAGCTTTTTAATTTTTATAAAGTCTGGAAAATTACTCAGGGAAAAGATGAAAACCTAGCCTTATTACAAGGGTGGATAATTTAGACCTTGAGGAAATACACTAACACTGACCCTGACTCCAAAAAGGGACAGGCATTTCTAGGAGTTTAATTTATAGCACGGTCTCCTTCTTATATCTGCAGGAAGCTGCCAAAAGCAGCCTTAGGCTTCCAGACTCCCATGGATCAGATTTTAGACTTGGATTTTGCAGTTTTCCATCACAGGAATTGAGCAGAGAAAACATAAAATAAAGCAAATCTTCCAAGAGGCCCAGCTTCTAGCTGCAGCCTTGTGCTCTCCACCACTTCAGAGGCAGCCCCTTAACCCCTGGCCCTCACAGAGGAAGTGAGAAGGTGAAGATCGCAGTATGTGCCTCTGGGCCTCTGCGCCTTGGGTATAAATCTGTGTGCCTTCTGTAGGAAGGTAAGCCTCTGCCGAAGGAATTGCACTGTGCTTCCAAGGGAGCCATCATCAGAGCCCAGCAGACTCAAAAGTGGCGGGGCCTGATACTTCCTACCTCCACTCCCATTGGACTACTAGCTATCGAGAGATGGAGGAGCCTCAGGTGACTCTTGAAGTAGCAGGTAGGGGTATTAACTTCATATTAGGTGTGGGAGCAGATTACTCTGTACTTATTTAATACAATGGTTTCCTGTCTTCTCGTGATGGACAAGCCCCAAAACACACCTTTTTGTATCTTCTAAGTTGTCCTCCAGAGTCTCTAGGTTTCTCGCCTGCCTTTTTAGTACTGTCTGATTGCCTGACCTCTTACTGGGGAGAGGTTTATTGACTGAGGAGACCAAGTCATGGTCACCTTCACAGATCATAAAGCATAGAAACTGTTACTTTTGTTCCTGACCCATCAGGGGAAAAAGAAGTTAAGAATGAGCTGTCACATTTACCACCTGAGGTGTTGTCTTAAGTAAATCTTGAGGTTTGCGCCACACAGGCTCTGCGAAACGCACTAAACACCTCCCCCATTGAAATCCAACTTCAGCCTAGTACTCCTCGACCTCAGAAGAGACAATATATTTTAAGGCAAGAAGCATGAGGGGAAATTCAACCCCGTATTGTCAAATTCTTGCCATATGAGTTATTAAGCCCATGAGAGTCTCCTTACAGTACTCGCATGTTACCAGATAAAAAGCCTAATGGCAAGTACAGATTTGTCAGAACCCTTAGAGCATTAAGAAATGCAGTTGTCTCCATACACCTAATTGTCCCCAATACTTACCATGTCCCAGGGGATGCAAGCTGGTTTACATTCCTAAATCTGAAAGATGCACTTTTCTGGATCTCAATGCATCCAGATTCATAATATGTTTGCCTTTGAATGGACTGATCCAGATATGCATTCAGCCACAAAACTAACCTGGACAGTCATCTCTGAAGAGTTCTGGGATAGCCCCCACTTATTTGAAAATACTCTAGCTAAGGACTTAACAAATCTATAATTGGAAAGAGACACAATTATTCAGTATGTAGGTGACTTGCTCATTGCTAACCCAACTAAAGAAGACTCATAATAATAATGTTAAGTTGGTAAATTCCCTGGGAACTTGCAGATATAGGGCGTCACCACACAGAGCTCAGATTTTGAATGAAAGACTTAAATATTTGGAATCTGTTTTAACCTGTGGAACTGATCAACCTCCCTAGAAGATAAAAAAGTTATTTTAGTCACCCAACAGTCCCTGTCCAAAAAATGACTGTGGGCTTTTTTAAGAGATGGCTGGGAAATGCTGCTTATGGGTGCCCAGATTTGGGCATGTAGCCAAGCCTTTATATGATACACTAAAGGGAAAGATTTAGAGCTTCTAGAATGTAATGAGAACTGCAAGCAAACCCTCAATACTCTCAAGGAGAAATTGGGCTCTGCTGCAGCCATGGGAGTCCCCAAGTTGGATGAACCACTTTTTCTTTATGTGACCAAAAAGCAAAGCATAGGCCTTGGGTAATCTTGTCCCAAAACTGGGGGACATTCCAAGGCCAGCAGCCTAATTTTCTAAGCAGATTGACCAGGTGGCCTCAGGGTGGCCTTATTGTCTTAAAGCTATTGCCGCTACCACTTTTCTAGCAGGCAAAGCTAATAAACTAACATTAGAACAGCACCTACAGGTTTTTGACCACACACCAAGGGAAGGTGGTCCTAGAAGCTAAAGGGCAGCAGTGAATAATAAGAGAACATTTATGAAAGTATCAGGGCTTATTGCTAGACACTCCAGACATAACCCTTAAAGCTTGCCAAACCATAAACCCAGCTACTTATCTGCCAGAGTCCACAGGTGCTTCTAGCCTTTCTGGCATGCAGGTTGTATTAGTCTGTTCTTATGCTGCTAATAAAGACATATGTGAGGCTGGGTAATTTATAAAGAAAAGAGGTTTAATGGACTTACAGTTCCACATGGTCAGGGAAGCCTCACACTCATGGCAGAAGGCAAATGAGGAGCAAAGTCACATCTCTTACATGGCAGCAGGCAAAAGAGCTTGTGTAGGGAAACTCTCCTTTATAAACCCATCAGCTGTAATCCCAGCAATTTGGGAGGCCAAGGCAGTGGATGACCTGAGATGAGGAGATCGAGGCCAGCATGGCCAACATGGTGAAACCCCGTCTATACTAAAAGTACAAAAATTAGACAGGCATGGTGGTAGGCGCCTATAATCCCAGCTACTCAGGAGGCTGAGACAGGAGAATCGCTTGAACCCAGGAGTCAGAGGTTGCAGTGAGCCAAGGTCATGATAATGCACTCCAGCCTGAGCAACAGAGCAAGACTATGTCTCAAAAATAAATTAATAAATAAACCATCAGATCTCATGAGGCTTATTCCCTGTCACGAGAACAGCATGGGAAGACTCATCCCCCGATTCGATTGCCTCCCACTGGGTCCCTCCCACGAAATATAGGAATTATGGGAGCTACAATTCAAGATAAGATTTGACTGGGGACACAGCCAAAGCATGTCACAAGTTATGAAACAAATTTATTCTAGCAGGCCAGACTTTAGAAGGATGAGCCCCTTGACCATCCCAAGGATGATTGGTTAACAGATGTAAGTTGTTTTATGCATCAGGAAAACAAGAAGGGTAGGTATGCTATTAGTAGTAGGCACAAGTCTTGCTGGCCTCGACCTCAGCTCAAAAAGCTGAATTAATTGAACTTACTCAGCTCCTGCAATTGAGAAAGGATCTAAAAGTTAACATTTACACTGATTCCAAGTATGACTTTTTAGTGCTTCATGCTTATGCTGTAATTTGGAATGGGTAGGGACTCCTGACCCCCAAGGGCTTTTCCATACAACATTATTCAAATTTTGAGCTTGTTAGAATGCTGCTTTGCTGCCAAAAAGTGACTATAATTAATTGCAGAGGACATCAAAAGAGAGACTGACCATGTAATAGGAAATGCTCTTGTAGATGCCACAGCCAAGGCCCCTGCACTGAAAGGGCCAATGAAGCTTACGGGAGTGCTGGACAGCATACATAGAACTGGGCCAGAACACTCTGAAGAAGAACAAAAATGGGCCAGGGTTTGCATTTCAGTCCAGGGCCCCTCTGGCTGGCTGAATGATGGTAATAAATTACTAATGCCAAGTACCAATCATAGGAATATAATTCAGCACTTTCATTATTCTTTTCACCCTAGAAGGGATTCTTGGTTTCTGTTAATGTCTCATTTGTTTATAGGGGTAAATCTTTTCAAGACTCCAAAACAGGTGACTCAGCCCTGTGAGCTCTTTGCCTGACATGACCCAAATTGCCAGCAATTTTCTCCTTCTCCAGGTAAACCTGTCCAAAATTGGGGACCATATCCAGGTGAGAACTGGCAACTCTAATTTACTCAGATACCTTTCTGCAGGAGATTCAAATATTTGATAATGCTTACTGATATCTTCACTGGTTAGATCGAGGTATTCCCCACCCCATCTGAAAAATCTTTACCAGAAGAAATATCTCCTCAGTTTGGGTAATCTAAACGCCTGCAAAGTGGCCATGGCCCATCTTTCACAGCAGGTGTATCCCAACACCTATCCTCAGCTTTAAGAATCCAATATTACCTTCACTCTGTGTGCAGACCGCAGTCCTCTGGAAAGGTGAAAGGGCTAATCCTACTCTAAAGAAGACTGTGGCTAAATCAGACGCCTGACTATCTCTAACACCCATAGCTTACTGTGGGTTTGAATTGTTCCAAAGTAAAACTTATAATTAAATCCTGTTGAGTTCACATTCGGAAGACCTTTCCTAAGCACAGGTCTCCTAATAGATGAAAAGACTCATCAATTACAACAATATGTTATCAATCTAGGACAGGTGCAAAGGCACTCTGTGAATATGGAAACAAGAGTCTTCTCCTCCCACATGGGAGGAAAATTCAGTTTCAGCTCAGCTAAGGATTTAGTCTTACTAAAGATGTGGGAGGAAGTTCTCCAGCTGACCAGCTTTCCCCAACGTGGAAAGGACCACAGCAAGGACACCTGAGTTTTCCAACAGACGTTCAACGGCAAGGGATTCACAGGTGGGTACACCTGTGTGGAAGTAAAGCTGTTGCTTATTCTGGGAGCCGAATCCAAGGCTGAGGGAGGTGGGCGCGGGGCGATTTCAGCGTCGGTGGAGGGCGTACTGGGTAGCTATGCGTCTGCTTCTCCTTCTCGCGTTTCTCCTGCCACTGTAATCACGCCTTGGCCATGAAGGAAATCGTGCTAGCACAGGCCGGGCAGTACGGGAACCAGATCGGCACCAAGGTTGTATATGACTCCATAAAAATTAAAATTTTGTATAAGAAAAAAATGCCTCAAAGTCAAAAGTCAAAAGACTGGGGAAATAGATCTGCAACATACATGACAGACAAAAAGCTAATTTGGGATATATGTATAGATAGATAGATAGATAGATAGATAGATGTAAATATCCGTTTTTAACACCATTTTAAAAAATATCGTCCTTTCCCCATTGAACAGTGTTGACGCCCTTGTTAAAAATCATGACCATATTTTTTGGTTCTTTATTTCTATTGCATTGGTCTTTGCGTCTGTCTCTATGCTGGTACAGCATTGTTTTGCATACTGAAGTTTGAAACCAGGAGGTGATAGTCCTCTAACTTTGTTAGTTTTTAAGATTGGTTTGGGTGCTTGGGTTTTTTTGAGATTTCATCTGAATTTTAGAATAGGTTTTTCTATTTTTGCAAATATTGGAATTTTTGTAGTGATTTTATTGAATCTGTAGAAGACTATAGATAACAATGGCACCTTGACAAGATTTTGTCTTCCAGTCCATAAACACATGATGTCTTTTCATTTATTTGTGTCATCTTTAATACTTTCATGCCATGTTTATAGTTTTTGCTCTACAGGTTTTTCATTTCCTTGGTTAAGTGGGTTCGTAAGTATTTTATTATTTTGATGCTATCATACATGACCCTGTTGTCTTGATTTCTTCTTCAGATAGTTTATTGTTATTGTAGAAATACAACGATTTTTGTGTATTATTTTGTTTCACGCAGCTTTGATGGATTTTATTTATTGCATCTGACAGTTTATTTCACAGAAACTAAAATATTTTTAATATATAAGGTTATGGCATCTGCAAACAGATAATTTTACTTTTTAAAAATTGGAATATCTTTAATTCTTTTACTCACCTTATTGTTTTAACTAACCAGAACCTTCAGTATTATATTAAATAGAAGTAGTGAAAGCAAGCATCCTTGTTTTTGCTCTTAGGGTAAAAGCTTTCAGTCTTTCACCATGTTATCTGTGTTTTTGTTTTGTTTTGTTTTTTTGTATAGCATTATGTTAAGGTGTTTTCTTTCTTTTTATAGTTTACTAACTATATTTTATCATGAATGTGGGTTAAATTTCTACAAATGCTTTTTCTTCTTTGATTAATATGATCACATGAAGGTTTTTTCCTTCTTTATGTTAATGTGATATTATGCTGATTTTCATGTGTTGGAACATACTTTTATTTCAGGAGTCAATTATACTCATTCATAGTGTATAATCCTTTTAAAGTACTGCTAAGTTTGAGTTGCTGGTATTTTGTTGAGGATTTTTGCATCAGCATTTATAGGGTTTTTTTTTGTAGTTTTCTTATGGTGCCTTTTTCTGGCTTGGTGTCAGGGTAATACTGAACTCATAGAATAAGTTAGAAAAAATTACCCCCTCTTCAATGTTTTGAAAAAGTATGAGAAAAAGTGGTTTTAATTCTGCTTTAAAAATTGGGTAGAATTCAACAGTGAAGACATCTGGTCCAGGCTTTTCTTTGTTGCTGGGTTTTTGATTACTGATGCAATCTTCCTGCTGAATCTCCTTGCTGAATAGGTTTATTCAACTTTTCTGATTCAGTCTTAGTAGGTTTTTTGTTTCTAGGAATTTGTTCATTTTATTTAGGCTATTCAATTTTTTAGTGTATACTTCCTTATGTTACTCTCTTACATCCCTTTTTTACTCCAAAAATTTGTTAGTAATGTACCCATTTTATTTTTGAGTTTAGTAATTTGAATATTCACTTTTTTTCTTAGTCAATCTAGATAAAATTTTGTCAGTTTTGGTCTTTTTCAGGAACAAACTAGGCTTTGTTGATTTTTGATATTGTTTTTCTATTCTCTATTTCAGGTATTTCCACTGCTATCTTTATCATTTTTTCAAATTTGCTAGTTTTAGTTGTCCCTCTTTAGTAGTCCCTCTTTTTCCCTCTGTTTTTAGTTCCTTAGGAGTAAAGTTGATGATTCGGTATCTTATTTTTTATAATCACTTATAGCTATAAATTTTTCCCTTATGGTACTGTTTTTGATGTATCTCTTAACTTTTGGTATTTCATGTTTTCAATTTGTCTCTACATATTTTCTATTTTCTCTTGTGATTTCTTCTTTTATCCATCCTTGAGTGTTTCATACCTATATTTTTAGACATAAAATGTATAACCTACAAAATTTTCTTGATTTTTTAATTTTATTTGTTGTAAGTTTTTATTTCAGAATTAAATGTGTATATCAACATTTATTATGTTCTCATAAACTTTGTAATACCTGGAGATTTCTGGTCCACATATGTAAGTCTCTACATGAGTATTATTTTGAAGCATTTAACCTTCTGTTTTAACATTTCAAAAATCTAAATGAAACTGAGATTTTGGTTTCTGAGATGAAATCATGGTAGGTGACTGAGAAACGCTTAAAAATTAGCCAAAACTTAAAATTAAGTTAAAGTTTACCTTCAAGATTCAACCTGAATAAGTCACCCTGTATTGCTGGTAATAAAGAATAAGTCTTTAATGGTATAAAAGGAAACTTCAGAGAATGTTTCTCTTTCCCCAGTTGACATATAAATTAAAAGATGTAAAAAAATTTTTATGGCCTTGTGCATTTTTTACTTTAGAATTCCAACTTTTTCTGGTTAAAATTTTTCCAAACAGATTCCTGTGTATTTGAAAGACAAATAATTTTTTAATAGAAATGCTTAAGCAGTTAAATAAGGCCATGAAAGTTTCTTGAACTTGTGGGAATCCATGAGAAGATCTGACATTTTGTTCTATTGTCTTGGAAGGTAGGAATATCGTTTGACTTCTGCTTTGCTGACAAGAAATGTCCTGAGCAAGACTTCCTGGGGCAATGAACTCACACATGGAAAACGCTGGAGCCCATCTGTTTCCAATCTGCTTTTTTCCAAAAATTAGGGACCTTTAGTTTTCCCTTTGATACTCTCTGTTACTGCCAATCCCAATGCCAGGGCTGTCCTGCTTCTACAAGAGACAATGACAAATATAGGTCTGAAGAAAGATGAGCTGATGGCATTCCCAACTTATTACCTCTCCTTGGGGGCCTTATCTCACATACATGGATTCAACTCATAGACTCAGCTGGGTGAGGATCTATTATTCAGCTACATTAGAAGTGACTGCTTAAGATTCAGGTGTATGGTGAAATGACGCAGAATTTTCTCAATGGAGTGTTAGGAGAATTTTCTCCTCATAATTACCTTCTTATTATCACTAAATCATAGCTAAAATGAGGAAATTATTCAAGAAGAAATAGAAATGTAATCTTATGAGGACATAAATTTAGAGATTTGTGGAGAGCTCTTCATAATTTCATGGTGTTCTCTTTGAGCTGAGATTATAGTTGACTTTTCATTATAATGTATTAGCTGTTCTAGACTTTATGCATGTATGTAAAGTTTTCTTTGTTGTACTTTAAGTTCTGTGATAAATGGGCAGAGCATGCAGGTTTGTTACATAGTTATACACGTACGATGGTGGTTTGCTGCACCCATCAACCCGTCATCTACATAGGTATTTCTCCTAACGCTATTCTTCCCATAGCGTCCCACCCCATGACAGGCCCCAGTGTGTGATGTTCCCCTCCCTGTGTCCATGTGTCCTCATTGTTCAACTCCCACTTATGAGTAGGAACATGCAGTGTTTGGTTTTCTTTTCTTTTTTCTTTTTCTTTCTCTCTCTTTTTTTTTGAGACAAAATTTCACTCTTGTTGTCCAGGTTGGAGTGTAATGGCGTGTTCTTGGCTCAACACAACTTCTGCCTCCTGGGTTCAAGCTATTCTCCTGCCTCAGCCTCCCAAGTAGCTATGATTACAAGTATGTGCCAACATTCCTGGCTAATTGTTTGTATTTTTAGTAGAGACGGGGTTTCTCCATGTTGGTCAGGCTGATCTCAAACTCCCCACCTCAGCCTCCCAAAGTTCTGAGACTACAGGCATGAGTCACTGCTCCTGGCCTGGTTTTCTTTTCTTGTGTTAGTTTGCTGAGAATGATGATTTCCAGCTTCATCCATGTCCCTGGAAAGGAATAAATGCATAGTATTCCATGGTGTATATGTGCCACATTCTCTTTAACCAGTTTATCATTAATGGGCATTTGTGTTGGTTCCAAGTCTTTGCTATTGTGAACAGTGCTGAAATAAACATGCAGTGCTGAAATAAACATACAGTGCATATGTCTTTATAGTATAATAATTTATAATGCTTTGGGTATATACCCTATAATGGGATTTCTGGGTCAAATGGTATTTCTGGTTCTATATCTTTGAGGAATTTTCATACTGTCTTCCACAATGACTGAAGTAATTTACACTCCTACCAACAGTGTAAAAGCATGCCTATTTCTTCACAGCCTCATCAGCATCTGCTGTTTCCTGATTTTTTAATAATCGCTATTCTAACTGGCATGTGATCCTATCTCATTGTGGTTTTGATTTGCATTCATCTAATGAACAGTGATGATGAGATTTTCTTCATGTTTGTTGGCCACATAAATGTCTTCTTTTGAGAAGTGTCTGCTCGTTTCCTTTGCCCACTTTTTGATGGGGCTGTTTTTTTCTTGTAAATTTGTTTAAGTTCTTTGTAGATTATGGATATTAGCCCTCTGTCAGACAGAGAGATTGCAAAAATTTTCTCCCAATCTGTAGGTTGTCTGTTCACTCTGATGATAGTTTATTTTGCTGTGCAAAAGCTCTTTTAGTTTAGTCTGATCCCATTTGTCAATTTGGGCTTTTGTTGCCATTGCTTTTGGTGTTTTAGTCACAAAGTCTTTGCCCATGCCTATGTCCTGAATGGTATTGCCTAGGTTTTCTTCAATGTTTTTTATGGTTTTAGGTCTTATGTTTAAGTCTTTATTCCATCTTGAGTTATTTTTTGTATAAGGTATAAGGAAGATGTCCAGTTTCAGTTTCTGCATATGGCTAGCCAGTTTTCCCAACATGATTTATTAAATAAGGAATCTTTTCCCCATTGCTTGTGTTTGTCAGGTTTGTCAAAGATCAGATGGTTGTATGTGTATGGTCTTATTTTAGAGTTCTCTATTATGTTTCATTGGTTGTTTTTGTACCTGTACCATGCTGTTTTGGTTACTGTAGCATTATAGTGTAGTTAGAAGTTGGGTAGCGTGATGCCTCCAGCTTTGTTCTTTTTGCTTAGAATTGCCTTGGCTATCTGGGCTCTTTTTTGGTTCATGAGAATTTTAAAATACTTTCTTCTAATTCTGTGAAGAATGTCATTGGTAGTTTAATGGGAATAACATTGAATTCTTTTATAAATTACTTTGGGCAGTATGGACATTTTCAGGAATGAATTCTTCCCTATCCATGAGCATGGAGTGCTTCTCCATTTGTTTGTGTCCTATGTGATTTCTCTGAGCAGTGGTTTGTAGTCCTCTTTGAAGAGGTTCTTCACTTCTCTTGTTAGCTGTATTCCTATGTATTTTGTTCTCTTTGTAGCAATTGTGAATGAAGTTCATTCACGATTTGGCTCTCTACTTGCCTGTTGTTTGTGTATAGGAATACTAGCAATTTTTGCACACTGATTTTGTATCCTGAGATTCTGTTGATGTGGTTTATCAGCTTAAGAAGCTCTTGGGCTGAGATGATGGGGTTTTCTAGATACAGGATTATGTCATCTGCAAACAAAGATAATTTGACTTCACCTCTTCCTATTTAAATATCTTTATTTCTTTTTTCTACCTGATTGCCCTGGCCAGAAATTCCAGTACTACGTTGAATAGGAGCGGTGAGAGAGGCCATCCTTTTCTTGTGCCAGTTTTCAAGGGGAATGCTTCCAGCTTTTTCTCACTCAGTATGATATTGGTTGTGGGTTTTTCATATACGGCTCATATTATTTTGAGGTGTGATCTTTCAATACCTAGTTTATTAAGAGTTTTTAACATGAAGCGATGTTGGATTTTATTGAAGGCGTTTTCTGCATCTATTGAGATAATCGTGTTGTTTTTGTGTTTAGTTCTGTTTATGTGATGAATTACAGTTATAGATTTGCCTGTGTTGAACCAACCTTGTATCCCAGGGATGAAGCCATCTTGATCGTGGTGGGTCAAGGTACCCTTATCAGTTTTAAGTTCAGTCTTTTTACATAATCCCATAATTCTTGAAGGTTTTGTTGTTCTTTCTTTTTATTCTTCTTTCTCTATTCTTCTCTTCCTGTCTTATATCAGACAGAGAGTTTTGAAGCTCAGATTCTTTCCTCCACTTGGCCTATTCTGTGAGTGATTGTTGTGGTTGTGTTGTGAAGTTCTCATGTTGTGTTTTTCAGCTCCATCATGTCAGTTATGTTCCTCTCAAAACTGAATATTCTGCTTATAAGCTACTGTGTTCTTTTATGATTTTTAGCTTCTTACATTAAGTTAGAACGTGCTCCCTCGGCTCAGAGAAGTTTGTTATTACCCACCTACTAAAGCCTACTTTTGTCAATTCAGCCATCTCAGCCTCGGGTCAGTTCTGTGCCTTTGCTTGGGAGGTGTTGTTGTCATTTAGAGGAGAAGAGGCATTCTGCCTTTTTGAGTTTTCATCGTTTTTGTGTTGATACTTTCTCATCTTTGTGGGCTTATCTAACTTTGACATTGCTGACCTTTGAACGTAGTTGTTCATGGGGTCTTTTTGTTGATGTTGTTGTTGTTGCTTTCTGTTTGTTTTTAACAGTCAGACCACTCTTCCCTAGGGCTAGGGCTGCTGTGGTTTTTGGGGGTCCACTCTAGACCCTAGTCACATCAGTCTCCCCTCCACCTGGAGGTATCACCAGTGAAGGCTGCAAAACTGCAAAGTTGGCAACCTGATCCTTCCTCTGGGAACACAAGTCCAAGGGGGTACAGAGTTGATGCCAGCTGGAACGCTCCTGTAAGAGGTGTCTGGAGACCCCTGTTGGGAGGTCTCACCTAGTCAGGAGGAACAGGATCAGGGACTGCTTAAAGAAGCAGTCTGGCTGCCCTTTGGCAGAAGAGTTGTGTTGTTTTGACCCCCAGGAGTCTTCAGAGCTGGCAGGCTGGAAAGTTTCAGTTGGCTGAACTGGGGAGACAGTAGCTACTTCTCTCCCTGGGGACTTCATCCCAGGGAGAAATCAGAGTTCTGTCCATAGAACTCTGGCTGGAGTTGCTAAAATTCTGATGGGGAGGCCCTGTCCAGTTAGGAAGGATGGATTTCAGTCTCTCTTAAAGAAGCAGCCTGGCCACGATCAGTCACAACAGCTGTACTGTGTTATAGGGGACTCCTGATCCCTGGTGCCAGCAGGCTAGAGCAGCCAACTCAAACCACAGATAGAGTGGCTGTCCCTCCCCCTGGGAACTCGGTCCACCGCCAGCTTTCTCCAGCCTGCTGCCACTGGCCAGCTGGAATTCCAAGCCAATGTGTCTTGTGAGGTGCTGTGGGAGTGGGGCCTCAGAATGATGTCACTTGGCTCCCTGGATTCAGCTCCCTTTCTAAGGGAATGCACAGATGTATCTCCCGATTTGATGGAATTCTCAGGGCAGAGTATGCAAAATTCCTGTGTTTCCATGCATACCACAGTAAGCCATCAAGCACTCTGCTGAGACTCCACACAGCTCTGTGCTTCAAACCTGAGGCCGTGGTTGCTGAGCTCATGAAGGTACCTCCTGATTTGCAGGTTGCAAAGATCCATCAGAGAAGCATGGTTTCCCGGGCAGGGTCTCAAAATCACTCATGGCCTCCCTTGTCTGCAAGTGGGGACTCGGCTAGCTCCGTGCCACACCTGGGTGGGTCATTGACCCACTAGCTTTTCCTGACTCTCTGTGGGTCGAGCTGTCTGCCTAGTCAGTCCCAATGCAAGAACCTGAATACATTCATTGAAGGTGCAGAATTCACTCGCAGTTTTCATTGCTCTCTGTGAGAGCCACAGGCCACAGCTGCTTCTAATCAGCCAGTTTGGCTCCATCTAAATTATGATTTCTTGATAAATGAGATGTTTTAAATACGTAAAAATAATGATATTTATCACAAATATATTTTGTCTCAATGTGATATACAAATTACTTATAAATCAATACTTTTTTGGTTACCACAAAGCTATCTGGAAATGTAACGTCTGCCATTTATAAAATTTTTGTAGAGTTAATAGAACTTTACTTGAAGGGAGGCTGGCAATATGCATCATGACTTCAAGCATTGCCAGTGAAGTTGTGGAGTTTGAAGTGTTACTGACGTCTTGTTACTGGGATTATAAATTTGTACAAACTATATCAATTGTGATTAAACAATATATACCAAAATTATAAATGAAAATACTCTCCCATTCAGAAATTTCATTTTCAGAAATTTACCCTACAGACACACTCATGATGCCTGGAATTATGTATGAATGGGTGGAAGTATTATACCATCTTTTTAATTAAAAAAAGTCTAGAAATCAACTTAATGTTTATCAATCACATTAATGATTATCACCTTATTGTTTATTGAAATTATCGTTATTCATAAGATAGAATACTATGCAGCTAATTAAAAAATAAATTTTAAAAGGATGCTCAAAAATGATGTCCAAAATAAGTTACAAAGTAAAAAACCTGGGTACAGAGCCAATTGTCTGATATGCCTTCATTCCTATAAAATCAGAGTGTATAAAAATGCATAGAGTATATCTATTAACTGGTAACTCTTACAAAATTCAAAGTTAATGCAAGCAAGGCCTTTCTTTTTTAATGCTAAATCTCCAAGGAACTGCACAACATTTGAAGATTTCCAACACATGCCAATCTACCTTTGAACCTACAGATTTTAGGAAATGAAGCTCTTGAAAAATCAAGCATTAATATCCCTAGCTATAGTTGTTTGGGACATAACTAGAATGATCCATTCTTTGAAAGTCTTTAAAATTTGCTCATACAACCATCTGGGCCTAGTCCTTCCTTTGTGAAAGATTTTATTTTACTAGAGGTTTTATGTTATTCATGTTACAGTATTTCTTAGGTTTTCTATTTCTTCTTGATTCTTGAGTCAATTTTGGTACCACTTAGTACCCCACAGGGTGCTTGGGCTCAGAAGACATCAGTCATAGAAAGAGAGAAGAAAGGAAGGCAGGATGGAGGGAGGGAGGAAGGAAGGAAGGGGACAAAGAAGGAAAGAGAGAAGAAAGGAAAGAATGAGAGAAGGAAGGATGGAGGGAGAGAAAGATGGAGAGAGAGAGAAAGAGAGAAGGAGATGAGAGGGAGAAAGAAGGAAGGAGGGAGAGAAAGAGGGAAAGAGAAAGAAGGAAAGAAACAAGGAAGCAGGTAGGGAGAGAAAGAAGGAAGGAGGGAGAGAAAGAGGGAAAGAGAAAGAAGGAAAGAAACAAGGAAGCAGGTAGGGAGAGAAAGTATAAGGTAGAGGAAGGAAGGAAGAAATGAAGGAAGGAGGGAAGGATGGAAAGGAGAGAAAGGGAGGGAAAGAAAGAGAGAAAGGTGAAAGGTAGGGATGGGAAGAGAAGAGGAGCCAGCCACAGGCTACATGCTCTTTGTTCACTCTTTTAGTTTACCCAGGCAGTTCTGCCTTTTAAATATTCCACCTTCTGCCATGAGTTACAATGTTCAATACTCATTCCTCAGAGCATTCAAAGGTTTATGTGTGCCCTGCCATGATGGTGCATGGTTTCAGCTCCCAAACACAACTCTCAGCTAAAATATTCATCACTGGTCACTCCTATATACTCATCAATCCCCCATGTATGGTCTGCATGTGTCCCCCGGAGCTCAAGTGTTGGAAACTTAATCCTCTATGTGACAGTGTTGAGAGGTGAGGCCTAATAAGAGTGATTGGTTTATGAGATTCTGCCCCCATGCATGGATTAATGTCACTATCTCAGGAATAGGCTAGTTATCTTGGGGGTGTGTTAGTTATCTTGGGAGTGGGCTTGTATTAAAAGAAAGTTCAGCCCCTTTTGCTCTCTTTCTTTCTCAAAGTCTTGCTCTGCTGCCTTCAGCCATGAGATAACACAGCAAGAAGGCCCTCACCAGATGCAGACCCCTAATCCTTGGACTTCCTATCTTCCAGAACTCTAAGAAATAAATTTCCTTTATTTATAGATTCCCTAGTCTTTGGTATTCTGTTATAGCAGCACAAAATGGGTTAAGATGTCCCATTACATGGAGAGTGCAGATCCACAGGGTTGAGATCATTGACTTAGAAATTGGAGTCTTATACAACATGCCTACGGGAGTTGGCCTCCACATTCCCTAACTTCCAGGAATCACAAATGGTGATCTCAGACCAAAATATAGCCCAGATATTTTGCACTTGGCAATATTGCCCACTTTTCCACTTTATCGTGGCAGCTTTGATGTGTTCACTTCTATGATCCCTAAAAGGAAATGAGTCCAAGATCCTGCTATGTTACAATCCAAGGATAGGAGAACCTAGACAAGAGTCTCATCACCTGGGTGATCAGTGCAGAGATATGTCACAAAGCCCCCGTAGACAGAGCCTAGACAAGAGTTACATCACCTGGGTGACAGGCAAACAACAACGGCAACTTATTTTCATCCCCACTTCAGTCTTTGAGGTTAGACAGACCTGGATTCAAATCCAAGCTCCACCCCTCACTGTGTGACCTTGCTCATGCTGCTAACCTCTCTGAGACTTGAATCTTCATTTGTGAAATGAGGATAAAGCCCTTTCTCTCAGGGGCTGTGCCAAGGATGAGAAGAGTCATGCATTGGTCAGGACAGGTGACGCAGTGTGACAAAAATGTCCCCAAACCTCAGTGGCTTCAACAGCAAAGTTGACTTCTTTTCTTTTCTTTTCTTTTTTTTTCAGGGCATGGGGTGCGGTGGATGGAGTCTCGCTCTGTGGCCCAGGCTGGATTGCAGTGGTGCAATCTCAGCTCACTGCAACCTCCGCCTCCTGAGTTCAAGAGATTCTCCTGCCTCAGCCTCCTGAGTAGCTGGGACTACAGGCGCCTGCCACCACGCCTGGCTAATTTTTTGTATTTTTAGTAGAGACTGAATTTCACCGTATTAGTCAGGATGGTCTTGATTACGTGACCTCATGATCTACCTGCCTCAGTCTCCCTAAGTGCTGGGATTACAGGCGTGAGGCACCGCACCCAGCCTTGACTTCTCAATTGATTTCACATCCATCACGGGTCAACAAGAGGCCTCTGGTGGTCGTAGTCATTCAGAGACTCAAAAAGATAGACCCTTATCCCAGAAGATGCTCCCACAGCTCCAGAAACAGAACAAAGAAAACACAATCAGCCATGAGCCACTTCTTAAATCCCCTGCCCGGAAGGGATACACATTTCTTCTGTCACAGCTGTTGCCCAAAATGTCTCAGGCAGCCGGGCATAGTGGCTCACATCTGTAATCTCAGCATTTTGGGTGGCAGAGGTGGGCAGATCACCTGAGGTCAGGAGTTCAAGACCAGTCTGACCAACATGGAGAAACCCTATCTCTATTAATAATACGAAAATTTTCTAGTCGTGGTGGCGAGTGCCTGGTAGCCCCAGCTACTCTGGAAGCTGAGGCAGAGGAATCACTTGAACCCGGGAGGCGGAGATTGCAATGAGCCGAGACCAGGCCACTGCACCCCAGCCTGAGTGACAGAGTGAGACTTCATCTAAAAAAAAAAAAAAAAAAAAAAAAGTCTCAGGCTATGTCTGAACTAGGAGGGTAGAAAATTTGTCATTTTGGTTGCCACAAACCATCGAAACAAAGATGCAGATCGTTGATGTAAAATTACTGTTAGTTCTTTCCCACTCCTTTTGAGCTTCTCTTCGTTGCTATGAGCCAGCGTCTCCAGTGTCAGTTTTCAGTCTGTTGCCTCCCAGCTCCTAGTGCACCTTCCGATACGTGCACTGTGATAAACTGGGAAATACTGTTCAATATACCCTCTGGAAGTGAACATTCTGCAGGCATCTAGGTAGAGGATGGAGAGACTGCAGGGGGCAGGAGCTCTCTGCCTGGGCCTGGATTATGTTCAAGCCCCAACCACAGACCTAGGCCTGGTCCCTCAGCCACCTTGTAGCCTTGGGTTGCAACATCTTGACATGGAAACCAAAACGTAGCAGGGCCCATGTGGTCTGAAAGTTCCTGAAAAGTTTCCCAGAACCCCTCTTGTACCCCTTGTACAACCTGCACACAGTGACCTGTATTCTAGAGGGTCCGCACAGAGCTGCCATTCCTTCTGCCAGACCCTGCGGGACTCAAGCATTCTGGAGACTTCCTGCCCTACAAAGGCAGCCAGACTCCCGCCATGCATCCCTGCACCAACGGCTTACGTCCAGCTCCCTCACCTGCACTCCAGTGGCTGATGGCCAGCTCCCTCACCTGCCGCAACTGCTCAAGGCCTGCTCCCTCCCCTGCACACCAGCGGCTCATGGCCAGCTCCCTCCCCTGCATTCCAGTGGCTCACAACCGGCTCCCTCACTTGCACTCCAGTGGGTGGCCTAGTGCTTGTGCAAAAGCTGCTGACGAGCTCCAGCCTGCCCAAATCCACAAACGTCTCTTATGTGGTGGCTGAACCACATTTTATGACATCCGAACATCTTTCAAATCTGTACTTCCTTGGGTACCTACCTCTGCACTAGGGCACCAGCAGAATTGCTTTATGTCTTACAGTGACTCTTTTATCATAGTTGCAATCCTTTATACTACACTTCCTCGTTAGACCCACTCTGTGGTTTCTATCTCTTGATGGGACCCAGGCTGCTACACAACTTAACCCATGCACATTGCACTTCATTAGTTCCTCACCATTGGCCCAAGATCATGCTCCACCACCCTTCTCTGCCCCCTGGCTTTCTTTCCTTAAGTGAAACCCGTAAACGCCCTCTTTGGGCCCAAAGCTTACCTGCTCTTCCTTCCCTATATTCTTGGCCAGACATAAAAATCTGATGCTCTGGCAAATGCAGAAGTGGGGAGAAGGCAGGGGAATCATTTCTCCTCCCTTAGGTAAGTACTGAGGGTTATGTTATTCCATTGTGTGAGGAATAAAAAAATGAGGCATAGAGAGCTGCCATGATTTGCCTGGACGAAGGAAGTTGTCCTGGCAGAAGTGGAACAAAGGTTTAGGTGTCCCGAATGTCAGTCCAGCTCCTATGCCTTCAGAACGTGCCATGGAGGGAGACACTGGGGGACCCCACTCATGCTGAGCACTCAAGGGTACCCAGGTGCTGAGAGTGGGGATGTGACAGGCTGAGTTGACTCTGTCCAGTCCTCCTACACCAAATAAGGATGGAAACCCTCACATAATAGAAGTGAAGAGAGGAAACGAGGCCAGGAACTATTAAGAGGCTGATGCCTGGAAGGCCTGGGCAGAATGACAGGGAAAATGGAGCAGAACAGAGGCCCTAGATGGGGACAAGGGGAAGGAAGTGGCCTCAGTGGCCAAATGGCACCTTCCATCTAGTCTTTGTGAACTACAATCATTCTGCCCTATGGTTCAATGAGTCCTGGAGAAAATGTGTTTTCTGCAGTCTGGGGAGGTGAGAGTAAAACAATTCAGCCTTAAGAAGTTGAAAGCCCAGGAAATCATAGCACATGGAGATGGGATTCACACTTAAACTTCCTGCCCTTGACTTCTGGTTTGGCCACGTGACTCACTTTGGCCAGTGGATGTGGTAAAGTGGTAGTCTGCCTATTCTCAGCCTGGGTGGTGAGATAAGAGACCTTCACATTTTCCTTTGTTCTTTGCACTCCTGCCATTGCCATGAGAAGAAGGCACCCTGGCTGGCCCCAAACCCAGGAGGATCAGAGACACTTGGAGGAGATCCAGCTCAGCCACCACAGGTCGAGCTGAAACCTCCCAAGCAACCCATGCTCAGGAGTGAGGAATGGTGGCCTATGGTCATAGGCCTCTGAGGTGTGGGGTTACTTGTTACCAAGCAAGAGTTAACTGATAGAGATTTCTACCTCACATCCCTACGAATCAAAGAACAAAGGAAATAAAACAGAATGTGAGAAACAGATTTCCAATTTTTAGAAGAAAACAGAGGACAGATTTTATGACACTAAGCAAAGAAAAACTTTTTTTAATATGACACAAAACACAGACACCATAAAAGAATTTACTGATAAATTCAATCATATTAAATGTAGAAGCTTTGATCTGACAAAAAAGGCAATGAATAAAGTTAAAAGACAAAGACAGTGCATGATATGGTTTGACTGTGTGTCCCCACCCAAATCTCATCTAGAATTGTCCTCCCATAATTCTCCTGTGTCGTGGGAGGGACCTGGTGGGAGATAATTGAAATCATGTGGTCGGTTCCCCCATACTGTTCTCCTGGTAGTGAATAAGTCTCACGAGATCTGACGGTTTTATCAGGGGGTTCCACTTTTGCATCGTCCTCATTTTTCTCTGGCCACTGCCATGTAAGAAGTGCCTTTCACCACCCTCTATTATTCTGAGGCCTCTTCAGTCATGTGGAACTGCAAGTCCAATTAAACCTCTTTTTCTTTCCAGTCTGGGGTATGTCTTTATTGGCAGTCTGAAAATGGACTAATACAGTGCACCAATAGGGAAAACATATTTGTAAGGTATTTGGCCAAAAAAGCATTGATATCCAGATCATTAAAATCAAAATTGGCCAGACGTGGTGGCTCATGCCTGTAATCCCAGCACTTTGGGAAGCTGAGGTGGGTGGATCACCTGAGGTCAGCAGTTCGAGAGCAGTCTGACCAACATGGAGAAATCCTGTCTCTACTAAAAATACAAAATTAGCCGGACGTCGTGGCACTTACCTGTAATCCCATCTACTCAGGAGGCTGATGTAATCCCATCTACTCAGGAGTCTGAGGCAGGAGAATCGCTTGAACCCGGGAGGCAGAAGTTGTGGTGAGCCGCGATCATGCCATTGCACTCCTACGTAGGCATCAAGTGCAAAACTCCATCTAAAAAAAAAAAAAAAAAAAAAAAAAAAAAAACACAAGTCAGCAAGGAGAAACCAAAGACCCAACAGACATATGGGCCAGGAGCTATTCACAGAGGAGGAGACCCGAAGGGCTGGGAAACACAAGGCATGCATTCAGCTTCACAGCAAAATCTAGGAACAATATCAGAAAGTGAGATAACAAATATCGATGAAGATGAGTGAAGACGGATGTGGGCACTGCTGGCGAGGGGCATAGTGAGGTCTCCAGCCCCAAGGTCATCTGGCTGTGCTTCCTAGGAAGGAAGGGCTGACAACAGACCTGTCCCAAGACCCCAAGCCTCACCAGGCTATGTGCAGGCCTTGGACCAGAACATCAGCATCACCTTGGGGTGGGGGTTGAAGGGGGCGTTGCGCATCCTCTGCTCACCAGAAATGCAGGATTCTAGATTCATTTGGAAGATATTGTTGAAGGAAAAAGCAACTTTCAGGAGAGTATGTACAGACTGATATTTGTATAAAATTGCAAAAACAGACCAAAGAGAACTATCCATTCCTCATGGACAGGCACACTAGGTATTAAACATGGATGGGAAGACACATATTGACTTCAGAATAGTGGGGAGGGAGACGGTAGCTGGACTAGAAAAGGGATATATAACTCGAGTGTCAGCGTGAACATTATGGCTGAATCCGTAGTTTTCTTCCCTTAAACTCCGAGCAAATGCATCCAAAAGCTACCACGTTTGAATTTTAACTGGGAGGTACATGAAAGTTTGATGTCATTATCCCCTACATAGTCCTGTGTGTTTGTAATGTTGAGACATATTTTTTAAACACTTGACACAGCATGAAAGGAAGCTTGCCTGCATGGTAACAATGGTTATCTTTAGGTAGCAGAATTCAAGACTGCTTCTTTTTCTTTTTTTTCGTGCTTGTATATTATCTCTATTTCCCTGTGTGAGGATTTAAGACTGTTGTGTTGAAAAGGCTAGTATTCTAACTCCATGCATCATAAGCATAAACCATGCCCTGGCTGGCAGGACGGGGTAGAGGGAGCATGTCTATTCACCTGGCCAGCCCCAGGCAACTCTGCAGAGAAAGACACAGGCACTTCCCCTCTGCAGCCAAAGAGTTAAGAAGGCTTGATGTGAAATGAATCATTCCAGGGGAGCTAAATCCCGGCCTTATCTAATTCTGTATCCTGAGGCTGACTAATTTAAACTCAAAAATAAAATAAACATCATCTTTAAATAGGGATTAAATACTCAACGGGCTCCCTAGTTGAACAAACTGAGATACATTTTATGGTATGGATTCAGGGGGCCCGGGGTGGGGCGAGGGGTGTCTGTGGGGATGCTCTCTGAGCTAAGGTGAGAAAATCGCCAGTGCTACTGGATTCCGGAGTGCATTCACCTTTAGCTTTTTTCTGGATACCCGCAGAAAACCAAAGAGCCACACTGTGGCAGGATCTTCACACAGGAAGTGGGCTTTTGCTCTGTGTCCCTGAGGGAGAAGGGATTAGTGGAGGGAGTAGGTGAAGAGTTTGGAGGAAGTCCCTGATGTTCTTAGAAAACAGTAGGAAAGAGATTCCCTTGCCTGGGCATTGTTCGCAAATAGGAGACAAGAGCATGAACTAAAAACAGAGACTCCCGGCTCCCTCCATGTTCCCTGAGTTCAGAAGGGAATCCAGGGAGGTGAGGCAAGGAAAACATTGAGGGGCTGACATGGGCCTGGAGGGACCCACGAACCTGAGTCAGGCATGAGAGTGGGCAGCTGGTGGATTCTTCCAGGTCTGCATCACAAAGCCATGCGGACATCCCAAGAACAAGCCATGTCTGCAGAGGCCTCTACTGCATCCCTGCCTCGTGGGCACAATGTCACAGAACAGAATTAAATCATGTGGGAGACCATGGGCAGTGTGGTTGTCATAATGGAGCTGGACCCAGAAAGTCCCAGACCCAGGTACAGCTATGTCTCTGCTATAGTCAATGTTTTGTGCCCCTAAAATCCGTGTGTTGAAACCTAACCCCTGATAGGTTAGGTTTGAATTAGGAGGAGGCAAAGACTTTAGGAAGTGATTTCATCATGAAAGCAAAGACCCCATGAATGGGATAAGTGGCCTTGTAAAAGGGAGCCAAGGGAGCTTGTTCTCCCCTTCCACCATGTGAGGACACAGCTAGGAGGTGCCTTCTATAAGGAACAGGCCCTCAACAGACACTACCTTGACCTTCCACTTGCCAGCATCCAGACCTATGAGACATAAATTTCTGCTGCTTATAAGCCCCCTAGGCTAAGGTATTTTGTTACGGTAGCCCAAATGGAATAAGACAGCCTCTGACCATCTTGAGCAACTCACTTATCTGCTGAACTCTCCACAGATTTAACTGTGATGAAATCCCTTCAACAGATGTATATTGAACACCTGCTGTGTATAAGGACACACTGTGTTATTGGATAGGGTATAAAGCAAGTCACAGTTCCCCAGAGGTAGGCCCTGCAATAGCTGAATAGCAAACCCAAGTTGCTGTGGCCAATGGGGGAAGGGGTGGGTGTCAGAGAAGAAGAGAACATGCTAGAGTCCATGTCTGCAGCAATATTGGAACGTCTAATGGATGGTTACCAAAGTGGTGACTTCTCATCTTCTTACAAAAACTCATAGTTGTCCCTGTGTAAAGTCTTCCCAGAAGTGCAGGGCAGTTGAGAATATGCAGATCAGAAAAGAGAAGAGGACAGACAGAACACATTGTTGGCATCAGCAGCCACGGACTTCTTGCAGAAAGGAAAGCATTTCTCCTGGATCCCTCGGTAGCAGATAAACGTCCTGAAATACATTTGTTGGCTATTTGATACACGGACTTTGAACATTTGCAGACCGAGAGGCTGAGAATCTTCTCCAACCAGATGGTGTGGGGCGTGGAAGTACAGAAAGGGATAAAATGAAGAGGAAAACAGAGCAATGAGAAGGGAGCTCTCAGCATAACCAACACAGAGACCTGGGTCTCTGCTACGAACAATACAAGCTAATGTATAATTATTGCAGGTCTGCAAACAGCAGGCTTTCCATATCACATGTGACAATCTCTGATGACAAACCTGTGTGACAGGTATTGTCAGAGGCAGAGAGTTGCTAAATAATCACACGCAACTGGTGGAATGCCGGAGAGTTTGGTTTTAATTGGTCATCTTCCTGTTTGCTTTCTATTTGTCCCATCTGTAGTTTCTTCTCCTTTTCTTCTTTCTCTGACTTCTTTTGAATTTGTTGAGTATTTTTATTTCATTTAATCTTGTTTTTTGGCCTTTTACGTCTAACTATTTTTGCTTCATTTGGTTTTCAGTTTTAATCATTGCTTTATGGTTTATGGTATATCATATGGTTTGGATCTGTGTCCCTACCCAAATCTCATGTGGAAATGTAATTCCCAATGCCAAACGTGGGGCCTGGAGGGATGTGATTGGATCATGGAGCCAGTTTCTCATGGTTTAACATCATCCTCGCTTGGTACCACATAGCGAGTGAGTTCTCACAAGATCTGGTTGTTTAATAGTGTGTGGCAACTCCCCCTCTCTCTCTTCCTCTTGCTCCAGTCACATAAGATGCGCCTGCTTCCCCTTTGCCTTCTGTCATGATTGTAAGCTCCCTGAGGCCTCCCCAGAAGCCGAGCAGATGACAGAATCACGTTTCCTGTGCAGCCTGCAGAACTGTGAGCCAATTAAACCTCTTTTCAACATAAATTCCCCAGTCTCAGACATTTTTTTTTTTTTGAGACGTAGTCTCACTCTGTCTCCCAGGCTGCAGTGCAGTGGTGCGGTCTCAGCTCACTGCAACTTCCGCCTCCCTGGTTCAAGTGATTCTGCTGCCTCATCCTCCCAAGTAGCTTAGCTGGGACTACAGGCATATGCCACCAAGCCCACCTAATTTTTTTTTGTATTTTTAGTAGAGACAGGTTTCACCATATTGGACAGGATGGTCTCAATTGCTTGAACTCATAATCCACCCGCCTCAGCCTCCCAAAGTGCTGGGATTACAGGCGTAAGCCACCATGCCCAGCCCCAGTCTCAGACATTTCTTTTTTTTAATTTATTTATTATTATATTTAAATTATTATTATTGTACTTTAAGTTTTAGGGTACATGTGCACAATGTGCAAGTTTGTTACATATTAATACATGTGTCATGTTGGTGTGCTGCACCCATTAACTCGTCATTTAGCATTAGGTATGTTTCCTAATACTATCACTACCCCCTCCCCCCAATCCACAACTGTCCCTGGTGTGTGATGTCCCCCTTCCTGTGTCCATGTGTTCTCATTGTTCAATTCCCACCTATGAGTGAGAACAGGAGGAGTTTCGTTTTCTGTCCTTGCGGTAGTTTGCTGAGAATGATTGTTTCCAGCTTCATCCATGTCTCTATAAAGGACATGAACTCATCAATTTTTATGGCTGCATACTATTCCATGGTGTATATGTGCCACATTTTCTTAATCCAGTCTATCATTGTTGGACAGTTGTGTTGACTCCAAGTCTTTGCTATTGTGAATAGTGCCGCATAAACATATGTGTGCATGTGTCTTTATAGCAGCATGATTTATAATAATTTGGGTATATACCCAGTAATGGGATGGCTGGGTCAAATGGTATTTCTAGAAGAATCGCCACACTGACTTCCACAATGGTTGAGCTAGTTTACAGTCCCACCAACAGTGTAAAAGTGTTCCTATTTCTCTGCATCCTCTCCAGCACCTGTTGTTTCCTGACATTTTAATGGTCTCCATTCTAACTGGTGTGAGATGGTATCTCATTGTGGTTTTGATTTGCATTTCTCTGATGGCCAGTGATGATATTGTGGTTTTGATTCACATTTCTCTGATGGCCAGTGATGATGAGCATTTTTTCATGTGTTTTTTGGCTGCATAAATGTCTTATTTTGAGAAGTGTCAGACATTTCTTTATAACAGTACAAGAACAGACTAATACAGTATATGTATTTAACTTAGCATTGGCTGCCATCAACATTATACGACTTCACATAGAGGATAAGAACCTTAAAACAGTGTCCATTCATTTCCCTCCTTTTGGGTTTTGTGTTGTTGTTTTCATGCATTTTACTTCTATAAGTGCTGTAAACTCACATTAATTTGTTATCATTTTTTGCCTTAGACTGTCAATTATCTTTTAAAAATGCTTTTTAATGTTGTATTTTTGCTCACACATTTGCCATCTCTGGTGCTCTAGATTCTTTTGTTTACATCTGGACTTCCATCTGGTTTCACTTTCCCTCTGCCTGAAGGATTTCCTTTAATATTCCTTGTAGTGAGGACTTGCTGGTAATGTATTCCTCAAGTTTTCAATGTCTGAAAGTCTTTATTGCACTATCATCTTTGAAAGATATTTTTGCTGGATGTAGAATTCTAGACTGACAATCGTTTCATCCTTAAGTATTTTATAGAAGTCACTCTTACTATCCTCTGGTATGCATTGTTTCTGTTTTTTTTTTTTTTTTTTTTTGAGACAGGGTCTTGCTCTGTCACCCAGGCTGCAGTGCAGTGGCATGATTTCAGCTCACTGAAACCTTTACTTCTTTGGTTCAAGAAATCCTCTCACCCCAGCCTCCCAAGTAGCTGGGACTACAGGCATGCGCCACCACACCCAGCTAATTTTCGTATTTTATGTAGAGGCCAGGTTTTGCCATATTGTCCAGGCTGGTCTAGAACTCCTGGGCTCAAGTGATCATCCTGCCTTAGCCTCCCAAATTGCTGGGATAACAGGCATGTGCCATTACATCTGGCCTTGCGTTGTTTCTAACCAGATGTCTGCCATCTTTTTTTTTTGAGACAGAGTCTCACTCTGTTGCCCAGGCTGGAGTGCAATGGCACCATCTCAGCTCACTGCAACCTCCGCCTCCCGGGGTCAAGCGATTCTCCCTGCCTCAGCCTCCTGAGTAGCTGGGGTTACAGATGCGTGTCACCATGCCTTGCTAATTTTTGTGTTTTTAGTAGAGACGGGGTTTTGCCATGTTGCCCATGCTGGTCTTGAACTCCTGGGCTCAAGTGATCATCCTGCCTCAGCCTCCCAAAATGCTGGGATTACAGGTGTGAGCCACCACGCTAAGCCCATTTTCATCTTTGTTCCTCTCTGTATACTGTCCTTTTCCCTTTGGTAACTTTTCAGATTTTCTCTTTGTCACTGGTTTGGGGCAATTGGATTATGATGTGCTTCAGTGTTTCATCCTTATGTCTCTTGTGCTAAGGGTTCCTTGGTTCTTAGATCTCTGGGATTACAGTTTTTCTCAAATTTAAATTTTTTCAGCCACAGTTTTTTGAAATATTTTTTCTTCTACTCCTCCCCACCTTCTTCAGGAACTCCAATTAAACATATATTAGTCCTGTTGGTGCTGATTTTCTGTTCAATTTTTTCCATTATTTTCTCCATGTTCCATTTTTGATAGTTTCTACTGCTACATCTTCAGGTTGACTAATCCTCTTTTGTATAATATCTACTCTATTTTAAGTGCCATTTAGTATATTTTTCATCTCAGACATTGTATTTTTCATCTCTAAAATTTCAAGCTGGGTCTTCCATGTCTCTACTTCCATGCTCTAGCTTCCCTTTACTTTCTTCTTGTGGAATGTTATCATTACAATAACTGTTTTAATATCATTGCTTACTAATTCCATCTTATTTGCCATTTCTGCATCTATTGATCAAGTTTTCTTCTCATTATTGAGACATTTCCTTTTTCTTCACATGCCTGGTAATTTTCAGCTGGATGGCAGACAACATGAAATATATCTTATTGTGTGTTGGATATTGTTGGGTTCCTATAATATTATTGAGCTATGTTCTAGGATGCAGTTAAATTATCTGGAAAGATTTTTGTTCTTTGAGGGTTTTCTTTGAGGTCTTGTTAATTAGGACCTTAGCAGCCTCGGCCTAGATCTAATCTTCCGCACTGCTGAGGCAATTCTTTTCTGAGTGTTCCATCCAATCGTCTGGAAAGTATAAGATTTGTCCACTGTTGCTGGTGGGAACACCAAATATGCCTGGTTCTGTGGGAGGTTCAAGCATTGTTCTTTCTGTTTCCTTCAGGTATTTTTTCCCCCAGACTTGTAGTTTACACACATACATGTGCTGATCAGTATTTAACTGAAGACTGGAGAGTTTTTGTTTTGTGACTTTGTCCTTTTCATGACCTGAATACTCTGCCCTGCAGAGTTTATCTGAGCTTCTTTGGTCTCTCCGGACTCCAGCTTCATCTACTCAACACGGGACAATCACCAGGCTCAGCCTGTGTTCTCCATCCCTGAGCTGTGGCCTAGAAATTGTCTCCACTCCCTGATTCCTTTCTGTTCACCACACCTTGGCAGCCCAGAGTCACGAGAAACTCTAGGCCATGTGGCAGAATGTGCACTACCCCACTTCACCACACTGTACTCTCTCCATCCAGTGCTGGCTGCAGCCACGCTGTCTCACAGTCCAGAATGCTAGCCAGAGACCAAGCATTCTGCAGTGCCTTGGCTGGGGCCCACAGATAAGGATGGCCAAGCAGTGCTCCCAGAAAACCAGCAGATGCCATCAATTGGTTTTACATCCGCCAGTCACTGAGAATCTCTGGACACCAGAAGTGTCCTCTGTTACCAGGGCTGAACTCTCAAGTGAAGACTCCAGAAGGCCCTGAAATGTGGGCAGGCTCCCATCATTGTCTATCAGTGGCCACAAGGACAAACACTCTTTCCATGGCTGTTGAGATGTCTAGCACACTTGGGACTCTGGAAAGCCCCTTTTCAATTTTATGCCTTAGCTGGGCTCTCCATTTACCTCAGGCCCAGCAGTGCACATTATGGGGGACACCACTGGGTGCTGGGATGAGAATGGCACTTGGCATTTGAGCTAGGATTGAGAGCCCACTGCTCTCTTCCCCCACCAGGCAGCAGCCTGTTAACATCTCTGGCTTCTGTCCCCTTACCAGTCTCCTCTGCTACAATTGCATTTCTGGCAGGCAGTGGATCAGGAAAGCACTGGCAGTTGAGAACCATGTGGAGAACCACTACTGGCCAAGCATTCCAAACCTGAGAGCAGAACAGGAGTACAGCAGTGCTGAGGTGAACTTGACAGAGAACTTTGAGACCATGAAGGAAGCCAACACTTCCAACTTACCACAACCTGCCTCTCCCATAGATTTATTGTAGACCAACTCAACCATCTCCATGTCAACAAGAAATGGTCCTCACTCTAAGCCATCACCCTTGGATTTAGATCATGGGACTGTCCTGTCTTTAGTATGGAAATGAAAAGCTTTAATTTCCACAAAAATGTAAGGTTTTGGGCTACAGCCTTATTACAACAAAGAAATATGAGCATAGTGGTCTACAGATGGAATATCTGGGGCTCTAAACAAACTGCTTCTTGAAAGTATAATCGCTGTCTTTTTGTCTGTTTCTTTAGCGTGGCAGGAAAATATCAGAAATTTCTTTGGTCATAGGGAATATAAACCATAGTTTGAACAAAAGCAGCAATAAAGCTACAAACTATTTTTTGGTGTATTTGCTTAAGTATAAGATAGCTGATTGGGGCTTTATCATGTAATGTTAGTTTGCTTAGTTTTCATTAAGTTTGTTAAACTTGAATTGTGAATAAATTTATGGCTGATTCATATTGTAATTAAACTGCACATTGACATAAACTGTACATTAAAAGTTGCTGCCGATTGTCATCCAAAATAATACTTAGGTAAAACCAAAAATACTATAAACCAATGTCAAGGAACCTACCCTAAAATAAAAATACAATTAACATGGAATTGCAAAACCAGAATGGGAGAAATATTTACCCTTAAAATCTTGTTTGGAACATTGATATAACACTAGAAAATAATTTTTCTAAATAACTACTATGTTCAACTGTGACTGTGCATCTGTGAAAACCAGGCATTTTGAATCATTGCCTTGTAGTGTGTGGCAGTACAATTTTACAGAAATACAATACAATAATTAATGAAATTCTCTAATGGGAAGATTTAAGTGAATAAGTATCTACACTATAAATATTTGTAATATTGGTGCTATTATTTCACAAAATAAAAAAGCTGTATTACAGCCTTTAAAAGCAAATAATAGCCTTACATTTCTAAATAAAGAAAAAAGATAAATTTTATGAAATATGGTTAAAAGTAATTGATAAAATAAAAATTGGGGCACAAATTATAGTTTGGACAGAGGTTGAAAAAAGTGAATGAAAATTTTAATGAGCCCTTTTTGCCTGCACTAAACTTAATCTTATAGGAGAACATTATAATATAGATAGGTTTCCTGCTGGCTATCTAATTTACTTTTCACACAATGTATAAATCCTAGCCTAATGGTCTTAATATTTGAACCTAAAATAACACACAAACATACAAGAGAACAAAATAAGGAAGAAATGTATGGAGACAGTGACATTATCAAAGTGGTGGAATAGGGGGTCCCTACGTTTGTATTGACCTGCAGCAATAAAAACTAGTCAGCCATCCGTCAACAAAAATAACTTTATGAGAGATCCAGGCACAGTGGCTCATAACAGTAATCTCCTCCATTTAAGAGCCTGAGGCAGGAGGACTGCCAGGCCAGGAGTTCAAGAACAGCCTGGGCAATATAGTGAGCTTTGGGATACAGGGCCTTATGAAACCTCGCTAAAACCCAAGATCGAAAAGGGTCATTTTGAGAAGGCAGGCCCTTTGGTTAATAAGGGGTCATATTATCCAAAGCAATCTGTAAGTTAACTCAAATCCCTATCAAAATCCCTGTCCCAAATTTTATAGTAATAGAAAATGTAAGCCTACAATGTAGGCTGAATGGCCAAACCAATCATGATTAATAAGAAAAAAGCTGGGGACAACATACTCGTGACTCACACAAAACAGTTCAAAAGTCACTGTTTGTAGATAAAATGGGGACACCCTGCTAGGTGGAAGCCACACTCGCCCACACATCTGCTATTAGGCCCAGCATATAGCAGAACCTGCCCTAGTGCTTGCTCCACAGAACAAAGCCATGAAGACAATCCAGCCTGCCGAAAAACATGACAGAACTCACAACCACACGTGCTCCTGGCAACAAGCCCACTAAAGGTAAAACTCACTCCAGATTCGGCAGCGACCTTGTGATGCAGCTACAAGCCTTTTTACTGCAAACCCAGTAAAGATCTCATCAGTCTTGAGACCCAAAAGGTGAAGATCTTTACCTACTAAAACCAGTTTATAAAAATGAAAAGAGATGGCTGGGCACGGTGGCCCAAACCTGTAATCCCATCATTTTGGGAGGCCGAGGTCAGGCGTTCAAGACCAGCCTGGACAATATAGTGAAACACTGTCCCTAATAAAAATACAAAAATTAGCCGGGCATGGTTGTTGGCGCCTGTAATCCCAGCTACTCGGGATGCTGAGGCAGAGAATTGCTTGAACCCAGGAGGTGAAGGTTGCAGTGAGCCAAGATCGTGCCACAGCACTCCAGCCTGGGTGACAAAGCGAGACTCCATCTCAAAAACAAAACAACAACAACAAAAAAAAAAAAAAAAAGAAAAGAGTTGTTTGCTCCTTCAAATGCACAAACACCAATGCAAGTCTATATTATGCCCATTCTAACGGTTCTATTTTAACATAGAACTGGAAGTCCTACATAGAATAATTAAGTCCTACGTCAAAAAATTAAGCAAGAGAAGCTAAAAGATCCAAATTGAAAAGAAGAAATAACGTCACTGTTTGTAGATGACATATTATATATAAAAACATAAATAATACATTTAAATAGTGCATTTAATTCATCTATATATAAATAGTGCATCTAATAAATGCACTCAGTAAAGAAGCAGAATATACAATTAACATACAAATATCAGTTTTGTTTCTATATGCTAGCAACAAACCAATAAAAAAGAAAAAAAAATCTCATTTACAATAGCAACAAACTAATAGATTTCTTAGCAATAAATTTAACCAGTGTGGTGAAAGATCTTTACAATAAAAAATAAAATTTTAAAAAATTTAAAAAAAATACAAATAAATGTAAACATATTATATGTTTATGGATTAGAAGAATATTGTCTAAAAGCCATATTATCAAAAGCAATCTGCATATTAATTCAACTTCCTATCAAAATTCCTGTGCCACTATTTACAGTAATAGAAAATAAATTCTGCAATGTATATAAAACTATAAGAAATATTGAAAGGCAAAAGCAATCATGAGGAATAAAACGAAATCTGGAGACATTATACTTTATTATTTAAAACTACATTTCAAGACTACAGTAAACATAACAGAATGGTACGTTTATAGGAACCCACACAAAAACCAATGGAACAGAATACAGAGCCCAGAAGTAAAACTATGCATCTAAAGTTAATCTTTGACAAGGGCACTATGAATACACAATACAAAAAGTGTAGCCTTTTCAATACTTCGTGCTGGGAAAACTGGATACTCACAAGCACAATAATAAAACTTGGTCATATTTCTTACGCCAGACACAAAAATTGACTTAAGACAAATTTAATACATAAATTCTTAAAAGAAAATATTTTAAAAAGCGTAGGAAAAGCCTCCATGATACTGGCCTTTGCAATTTTTTTTAAATATAACATCAAAAGTATAGCAATAATACCAGACATAAAGTTGTGGTGTATTAAACTATTGTGGACAGCAAAAAATAAGAAAACATTTAAGATGGGATAAAATATTTGCAAATCATATATGATAAAAGGATAGTATTCAAAATATAGCAGAAACTCATACAAATCAGAAGCTAAACAATAATAATTATAATACCCAACTAAAAAATAGGCAAAAGACTAAACATTATTTTTTAATATTATTATACTTTAACTTTTAGGGTACATGTGCACAATGTGCAAGTTTGTTACATATGTATACATGTGCCATGTTGTTGTGCTGCACCCATTAACTCGTCATTTAGCATTAGGTATATCTCCTAATGCTATCCCTCCCCCCTGCCCCCACCCCACAACAGTCCCTGGTGTGTGATGTTCCCCTTCCTGTGTCTATGTGTTCTCATTGTTCAATTCCCATCTATGAGAGAGAACATGTGGTGTTTGGTTTTTTGTCCTTGAGATAGTTTGCTGAGAATGATGCTTTCCAGCTTCATCCATGTCCCTACAAAGGACATGAACTCATCATTTTTCATGGCTGCATAGTACTCCATGGGGTATATGTGCCACATTTTCTTAATCCAGTCTATCATTGTTGGACATTTGGGTTGGTTCCAAGTCTTTGCTATTGTGAATAGTGCCACAATAAACATATGTGTGCATCTGTCTTTATAGCAGCATGATTTACAATCCTTTGAGTATATACCCAGTAATGGGATGGCTGGGTCAAATGGTATTTCTAGTTCTAGATCCCTGTGGAAATGCCACACCGACTTCCACAATAGTTGAACTAGTTTACTGTCCTACCAACAGTGTAAAAGTGTTCCTATTTCTCCACACCCTCTCCAGCACCTGTGGTTTCCTGACTTTTTAATGATTGCCATTTTAACTGGTGTGAGATGGTATCTCATTGTGGTTTTGATTTGCATTTCTCTGATGGCCAGTGATGATGACCATTTTTTTATCTGTTTTTTGGCTGCATAAATGTCTTCTTTTGAGAAGTGTCTGTTCATATCCTTTGCCCACTTTTTGATGGGGTTGTTCGCTTTTTTCTTGTAAACTTGTTTGGGTTCATTGTAGATTGTGGATATTAACCCTTTGTCAGATGAGTAGATTGCAAAAATTTTCTCCCATTCTGTAGGTTGCCTGTTCACTCTGATGGTGGTTTCTTTTGCTGTGCAGAAGCTCTTTGGTTTAATTAGATCCCATTTGCCAATTTTGGCCTCTGTTGCCATTGCTTTTGGTGTTTTATACATGAGTTCCTTGCCCATGCCTATGTCCTTAATGGTATTGGCTAGGTTTTCTTCTAGTGTTATTATGGTTTTAGGTGTAACATGTAAGTCTTTAATCCATCTTGAATTAATTTTTGCATAAGGTGTAAAGATGTGATCCAGTTTCAGCTTTCTACATATGTCTAGCTAGTTTTCCCAGCACCATTTATTAAATAGGGAATCCTTTCCCCATTGCTTGTTTTTCTCAGGTTTATCAAAGATCAGATAGTTGTAAAACTGTGGCACAATTTCTGAGGGCTATATTCTGTTCCATTGGTCTATATCTCTGTTTTGGTGCCAGTACCATGCTGTTTTGGTTGCTGTAGCCTTGTAGTATAGTTTGAAGTCAGGTAGCGTGATGCCTGTAGCTTTGTTCTTTTGGCTTAGGATTGACTTGGTGATGTGGGCTCATTTTTGGTTACATATGAACTTTAAAGTAGTTTTTTTCAATTCTGTGAAGAAAGTCATTGTTAGCTTGATGGGGATGGCATTGAATCTACAAATTACCTTGGGCAGTATGGCAATTTTCACAACATTTATTCTTCCTACCCATGAGCATGGAATGTTCTTCCATTTGTTTGGATACTATTTTATTTCATTGAGCAGTGGTTTTTAGTTCTCCTTGAAGAGGTCCTTCCCATCTCTTGTAAGTTGGATTCCTAGGTATTTTATTCTCTTTGAAGCAATTGTGAATGGGAGTTCACTCATGATTTGGTTCTCTGTCTATTATTGGTGTATAAGAATGCTTGTGATTTTTGCACATCGATTTTTTATCCTGAGACTTTGCTGAAGTTTCTTACCAGCTTAAGGAGGTTTTGGGCTGAGATGATGGGGTTTTCTGGATATACAGTCGTGTCATCACAAACAGGGACAGTGTGACTTCCTCTTTTCCTAATTGAATGCTCTTTATTCCCTTCTTCTGCCTAATTGCCCTGGCCAGAACTTCCAACACTATGTTGAATAGGAGTGGTGAGAGAGGGCATCCCTGTCTTGTGTCAGTTTTCAAAGGGAATGCTTCCAGTTTTTGTCCACTCAGTATGACATTGGCTGTAGGTTTGTCATAGATAACTCTTATTATTTTGAGATACGTCCCATCAATACCTAATTTATTAAGAGTTTTTAGCATGAAATGTTGAATTTTGTCAAAGGTCTTTTCTGCATCTATTGAGTTAATCATGTGGTTTTTGTCTTTCATTCTGTTTACATGCTAGATTACGTTTATTGATTTTCGTATGTTGAACCAGCCTTGTATCCCCAAGGATGAAGCCCACTTGACCATGGTGGGTAAGGTTTTTGATGTGCTGCTGGATTCGGTTTGCCAGTATTTTATTGAGAATTTTTGCATCAATGTTAATCAAGGATATTGGTCTAAAATTCTCTTTTTTGGTTGTGTCTCTGTCCGGCTTTGGTATCAGGATGATGCTGGACTCATAAAATGAGTTAGGGAGGATTTCCTCTTTTTCTATTGATTGGAATAGTTTCAGAAGGAATGGTACCAGCTCCTCCTTGTACCTCTGGTAGAATTCGGCTGTGACTCCATCTGGTGCTGGACTTTTTTTGGTTGGTAAGCTATTAATTATTGCCTCAACTTCAGAACCTGTTATTGGTCTGTTCAGAGATTCAACTTCTTCCTGGTTTAGTCTTGGGACGGTGTATGTGTCAATGAATTTATCCATTTCTTCTACATTTTCTAGTTTATCTATATAGAGGTGTTTATAGTATTCTCTGATGGGACTTTGTATTTCTGTGGGATCCGTGGTGATATCCCCTTTGTCATTTTTTTTTTTTGCGTCTATTTTATTCTTCTGTCTTTTCTTATTTATTAGTCTTGTTAGTGGTCTATCAATTTTGTTGATCTTTTCACAAAACCAGCTCCTGGATTCATTGATTTTTTGAAGGGTTTTTTTGTGTCTCTATTTCCTTCAGTTCTGCTCTGATTTTAGTTATTTCTTGCCTTCTAACGGCTTCTGAATGTGCTTGCTCTTGCTTCTCTTGTTCTTTTAATTGGGATGTTAGGGTGTCAATTTTGGATCTTTCCTGCTTTCTCTTGTGGGCATTTAATGCTATAAATTTCCCTCTACACACTGCTTTGAATGTGTCCCAGAGATTCCGGTATGTTGTGTCTTTGTTCTCGTTGGTTTCAAAGAACATCTTTATTTCTGCCTTCATTTCGTTATGTACCCAGTAGTCATTCAGGATCAGGTTGTTCAGCTTCCATGTAGTTGAGCGGTTTTGAGTGAGATTCTTAATCCTGAGTTCTAGTTTGATTGCACTGTGGTCTGAGAGACAGTTTGTTATGATTTCTGTTCTTTTACATTTGCTGAGGAGTGCTTTACTTCCAAGTATGTGGTCAATTTTGGAATATGTGTGGTGTGGTGCTGGAAATAATGTATATTCTATTGATTTGGGGTGGCGAGTTCTGTAGTTGCCTATTAGGTCCGCTTGGTGCAGAGCTGGGTTTAATTCCTGGGTATCATTGTTAACTTTCTGTCTCGTTGATCTGTCTAATGTTGACAATGAGGTGTTAAACTCTCCCATTATTTCTGTGTGAGAGTGTAAGTCTCTTTGTAGGTCACTAAGGACTTGCTTTATGAATCTGGATTCTCCTGTATTGGGTTCATATACATTTAGGACAGTTATCTCTTCTTGTTGAATTCATCCCTTTACCATTATGTAATGGCCTTCTTTGTCCTTTTGATCTTTGTTGGTTTAAAGTCTGTTTTATCAGAGACTAGGATTGCAACCCCTGCCTTTTTTTTTCCATTTGTTTGGTAGATCTTCCTCCATCCCTTTATTTTGAGCCTATGTGTGTCTCTGCACGAGAGATGGGTTTCCTGAATACAGCACACTGATGGGTCTTCACTCTTTTCCAATTTGCCAGTCTGTGCCATTTAATTCGAGCATTTAGCCCATTTACATTTAAGGTTAGTATTTTTAAGTGTGAATTTGACCCTATCATTATGATGTTAGCTGGTTATTTTGCTCGTTATTTGATGCAGTTTCTTCCTAGCCTTGATGGTCTTTACAATTTGGCAAGTTTTTGCAGTGACTGTTACTGGTTGTTCCTTTCCATGTTTAGTGCTTCCTTCAGGAACTCCTTTAGGGCATTTCTGGTGGTGACAAAATCTCTCAGCATTTGTTTATCTGTAAAGGATTTTATTTCTCCTTCACTTATGAAGCTTAGTTTGGCTGGATGACATTCTGGGTCCAAATTATTTTCTTTAAGAATGTTGAATATTGGCCTCCACTCTCTTCTTCCTTGTAGAGTTTCTGCTAAGAGATCTGCTGTTAGTCTGATGGGCTTCCCTTTGTGGGTAACCTGACCTTTATCCCTGGCTGCCCTTAACATTTTTTCCTTCATTTCAACTTTGGTAAATGTGACAATGTTGTGTCTTAGAGTTGCTCTTCTCGAGGAGTATCTTTGTGGTGTTCTCTGTATTTCCTGAATTTGAATGTTGGCCTGCCTTGCTTGATTTGGGAATTTCTCCTTGATAACATCGTGCTGATTGTTTTGCAACTTGGTTCAATTCTCCCCGTCACTTTCAGGTCCACCAATTAGACGTAGATTTGGTCTTTACACATAGTCCCGTATTTCTTGGAGGCTTTATTCGTTTCTTTTTATTCTTTTTTCTCTGAACTTCTCTTCACACTTCATTCCATTCATTTCATCTTCCATCGCTGATACCATTTCTTCCAGTTGATCGCGTTGGTTATTGAGGCTTGTTTATTCATCACGTAGTTCTGGTGTCATGGTTTTCAGCTCCATCAGGTCCTTTAAGGACTTCTCTGCATTGATTATTCTAGTTATCCATTTGTCTAATTATTTTCAAGATTTTTAACTTCTCTGCCATTGGTTTGAACTTCCTCCTTTAGCTTGGAGTAGTTTGATCTTCTGAAGTCTTCCTCTTTCAACTCATCAAAGTCATTCTCTGTCTAGCTTTGTTCCATTGCTGGTGAAGAGCTGCGTTCCTTTGGAGGAGGAGAGGTGCTATGATGTTTAGAGTTTCCGGTTTTTCTGCTCCGTTTCTCCCCATCTTTGTGGTTTTATCTACCTTTCGTCTTTGATGATGGTGATGTACAGATGGGTTTTTGGGGTGGATGTCCTTTCTGTTTGTTAGTTTTCCTTCTAACAGTCAGGACCCTCAGCTGCAGGTCTGTTGGGGTTTGCTAGACGTCCACTCCAGATCCTGCTTGCCTGGGTATCAGCAGCGGTGTTTGCAGAACAGTGGATATTGTTTAACCAAAAATGCTGCTGCCTGATCGTTCCTCTGGAAGTTTTGTCTCAGAGGAGTACCCAGCCTTGTGAGGTGTCAGTCCAACCCTACTGTGGGGTGCCTCCTAGTTAGGCTACTTGGGGTTCAGGGACCCACTTGAGGAGGCAGTCTTCCCATTTTCAGATCTCCAGCTGCATGCTGGGAGAACCACTACTCTCTTCAAAGCTGTGGGACAGGGACATTTATATCTGTAGAGGTTATTGCTGTCTTTTGTTTGTCTGTGCCCTGTCTCCAGAGGGGGAGCCTACAGAGGCAGGCAGAATTCCTTGAGCTGTGATGGGCTCCACCGAGTTCGAGCTTCCCAGCCACTTTGTTTACGTACTGAAGCCTGAGCAATGGCAGGCGCACCTCCCCCAGCCTCACTGCCACCTTGCAGTTTGATCTCAGACTGCTGTGCTAGCAATGAGTGAGGTTCCATGGGCATAAGTACCTCTGAGCCAGGTGCAGGATATAATCTCCTGGTGTGCTGTTTGTGAAGGCCATTGGAAAAGTGCAGTATTAGGCTGGGAGTGACCCGATTTTCCAGGTGCCATCTGTCACCCCTTTCTTTGACTAGGAAAGGGAATTCCCTGACCCCTTGCAGTTCACCAGTGAGGCGATGCCTCACCCTGCTTTGGCTTATGTGTGGTGCGCTGTACCTACTGTCTGGTACCCACTGACAGGCACTCCCCAGTGAGATGAGCCTGGTACCTTAGTTGGAAATGCATAAATCACCCATCTTCGTCACTCAAGCTGAGATTTGTAGACTGGAGCTATTCCTATTCGGCCATCTTGGCTCCAACGACCAACACTAAATATTTTTTACAAACATATTCAAATATCCAACAGGTGTGTAGAAAGATGCTAAACATTACCATTCATGAGAAAATTGCAAATGAAAAGATACCACTTTACAGCAGTTGGAATGGCTAATATAAAAAAAGAGATATGACAACTGTTAACAAAGATGTGACAAAATATTTCTCTACAGTCTTATTGAGTTGTAAACTGGAAGAGTCATTATGAAAATTAGTATGCAGGTTATTTTTAAAAAATTGAACTATCGTACAGTCCCGAAATTCCACTTCTGTCTATAAACAAAATAAAATCAGCATCTCAAAAATAATCTGCACCCCTGTATTCAATGCAGCATTATTCACAACTGTCAAGAGTACTTTTTTAAAAACATGACTTATATGTAGATGCTGAATGGATAAGGAAAATGTGGTAAAATAGACAACTGAATATTATTCACCCATAAAAAAGAATGAAATTCTGCTATTTCAACAACATGAATAGACCTGGGTACATTATGCTATGCAAAATAAGCTGGGCACAGAAAAACAAACACTGTATTTTCTCACTTAAATTGAGAATTTAAAAAGCCTAAACACACAGAAGCAGAGAGTACAATGGTAATGACCAAGCCTGGAGGTTAAAAAAATGATAAGGTGTTCAAAGAGTACAAACTTTCAGTTATAAGATAAATAAGTTTTGGGGGTCTAATGTATAGCTTTAAAATGTAGTTAATAACAGTGTTTTGTATGCTTAAAATTTGCTACAACAATAGGAGACCTCAAGTGCTCTCACTACAAAATCATAACCCTGTGAGGTGATATAAATGTTCATCAACTTAATTGTATTAAACATTTTACAATATATATCTATGAAATTATTATAATGTAGACATGCATAATTATCCAATTTTTATTGGTCAAAAAATTAATGTTATGTACACATGCATATATTCACATAATTGTGTATATACACATATATAAAACATATAGATATATATCAATTACATATGTTGTTATATATATACTTGTGTGTGTATATATATATATACACACATACATATCAATGACAAAATCCTAGTAAGCTTCAAACTAAACAAGAGAAAATTATAAAATGATAAATATTAAAAAATCAGGAAACAAATGGGTATTTAATACATGCTCTGCAATATTCTAAGTTACTCAATGGCAAAGTACATGTTTTAAATGTAGAAAGTAGATACATTAAACCATACTACAGTTTAGGAATTATGGCACAGAATGTTTACAGCTTTAGCGTCAATACATACCAAAAACTTAAAATTTTGAAGTAAAATAACGTTAGGTTTTATTATATGGGGCAGAGGCTTAGTGTTCTGATAAAATTATTGAGTAGGAATTTCTGTAGAATCACATTTGAAACCTTCACAGGATATGAAATTATAAAGCAGAAAACATACGACATCTGGATGTGGTGTTTCTGCGATTTCTAAACCAAATCCCAATATCTCCACTACTCACACATTTTAGACAAGACTCAAAATGGAAATTAGAAAATGTTTAACTAGAGTTCCTTAAAAATCACAGACAGTCCCATGTCCTCAAAAGCAATAAAAGAGCAAGCAGCCAGTTCCTCCAGTCCCTTGCAAGCCATGCAAAGGGTTTGATTTTCTTTGTAACTTAGATGAATGATCGTTGAAGGGGAAGTCCAGTCCTAGAAAACTGAAGAGCATGGGGCAGAAGATCTTGGTCTCTAATAAAAGCAAAAGAAAGAAACCAGGGCTTCTCAGAAAAGATTTCCATTGGAGTATAGCTTCGCAAACCACACTTTAAGATCTGGCTTTCTCTTTGACCTTTGGAAATCTCTTCTGTGTCATCTGCCTTATTCACTCCCACCTCTTTGGATGTTCGGCTACTATCTCCTGTCTCCTCACACTCTGGGGCTTTTTCTTTTTCTCAATGTAGGTGATCAGGTTTAGCTTAGAGAATAGCCAAGGAGTCTGTATTAGAAAAAGTAGCATGACTTATGCTGTGATTTTCCAATTACTACTTAGTACTGTGTTCAGTGGAAAAAAAAAAAGAACATTATAAAAGAGTCTAAAAATGTAATAACAAATACTATTTCCTCACAGAAACGTTATGATATTTAAAAACTTTTCTAAATTTGTGGGTCCTTAGCTTCACGACCCATTGCTGCTGAATCAAAACTTGGTGGTGGTTGGCTGGGCATGGTGACTCACACCGCTGATCCCAGCAATTTGAGAGGCCAAGGCAGGCATATCACTTAAGCCCGGGAGTTTGAGACAAGCCTGGGCAACATGGCGAGACGTAGTCTACGGGTTGAGGGTGGTGAGGAGGGGGAAAGGTGATGGTAATGGGAGGTGGTAATGCGATTATAAGGTGTGGGCAATCATATTTTGTACGTCTAAGTTTGTGGAGTTACCACTAATCTAAAATTAAGGATACATATCAGCTGAAGAAAGAAAAACATTTATGTCGAGATGAAACCTTCTCGTGGGGGTCCGCAGCTGCAATACCGCCAGGCGGCAGCATCCCACCTCTTCTGCCTGGTTGCAGCCCCACCAGAAGCCTAGCTCCAGCTGGGGCGCTGTGGCAGGTACTAGACCCCAAAGGGGCAGGCTAGGGTTTCCTGCCCTCCAGGGTGTCTTCCCACTCCCCGGACCCCAGGCAATTCAATTCATTTATCAAGTGCCACTGCAAATGTCCAAGCTGGGGCAGCAGGTCCCATAGTTGCCAGCCAAGACCTCCGCTCCAGAACACGTGGGCTGCTTTCCCCAGGGGAAGGACGTTGTTTTTGCCAGCCACGAATAAATCCATCTCTGTGCACCCTGTTTCCCATTGCCACTGACTTCGTGTAAACTCAAGTCCTGAGGACACAAGAGAGACCCAGGCCTGGCCCCGTGGACACGCCTGGTGCCATGGCTTCCACCTGATGGACTGGTGCACTCTACAAATCTCAGGGACGTCCACACCTAGGAGACAGAAAGACCCTATGAAACACACCCCCAAAGCAACCAATCAATCCAAGAAAAAAAAAACAAAACAAAACACGTCTCAGGGCTCCGTTGGTTTTCCCACTTGGGCGGTCGTGACCACCTGTTCTAGCCTGGCCCAAGCACCCTCCACCTCACCCTGGCCTGCTCAAAGTTGCCCAGTCTACCTGAGCAGAGCCTCCTTCTCCAAGGTTCTGTCTCTCTTGCTCTACAACTCCCTCGCCTTCTCCCTTTCTCTATTTCCCCCTCCACCTCTCGCTCTTCTGTCACCTTCTGTCTCTCTCCTCCTCCACCTTTCTCTCTCTCCCTACATTTCTATCTCTCCATCCCAGTCTCCCCAGCTGTCTTTCAAGCTGTGTCTGTGTCTTTGCCTGTATGTCCTTGTGTGTGTGTCCGTGTGTGTGCTTGTGTGCCTGTGTGCCTGCACCCGTGTGTATCTGTGTGTGTGTCGGGGTGGGTTTGCTCGTGGTGTTGGTGTGGTGTGTCTGGATGTCCGTCAGCCCCTCTTTCCCGGGATCAGGCTGCCGGGGCTCTAGTGCCAGCGTGGGTCAAATCAGGGTCTTCCTTTCCCGTTGGCCATGGGCGGTTACTCGTCGGGACAAGCGACGATTGTGTGGGCATTGTGAGAAAAAGGGCTGGGCAGGCTGTTTGCCCCTGGGCAGCCCTGGCGTCTCTGGGTGTGTGGGGCAAGAGGGGGCCTTGCAGGAGGGGCAGCGAGGGATCCAAAACAATTTTTCTGCGGTAAGGCAGAGGACTGGAGGGGATCCCAGAACTGTGGGCCCCGGGCCCTGACGTCTCCGAGCACACCCTGTCCTGAGCCGGCGCAATGTGTTGGAAGCTCGGGAGCTCATGAGCTGGGCGAAGGCCTGGAGTGTCAGCGAAAGGGAGGCCTCCTGGTGGGCCTGGAGCCAGGGCAGGGGACTGAGGCATCACAGCCTGATGATGCATTCCTGTTTCCTGCAACATGGGGAGTCTCCAAAATGGCCTGTTTGGAAACTGCAAAGGAGAGTGAAGACAAAATGCCGCTTTTCCACTCTTCGCTGGAGGTTTCTGTGTCCCCACAGAGCTCGGGAAACAAACAGTCCACATGGTCACGCTTTCAGGGGCCAGAGACCAGTGATCAACAGGCCACCTTGCAGAGGGCAAAGGAACGTGGAATCCAGAATCATGGTTCACTCGGCTTGAGTGTGACTCCTTTGTGGATGGGAGTATCTGCCTCGTGCTCTGTTGCAGGCTTAGCGTGGGGATAGGCCATCTGTGAACCATGTGGATGAAAAACAGACAACCATTCGAGTCTCGGCTCTGCTCTTTGGGGAATTCGCTCATTCCTTGGGAGGTAGAATTCGTCTGAATCGCTCCCAGATGAAGTAACCCAGGCTGACAATCCCGAGGGCCGGTGAGGGCACCGTCGGCCTACACGGCCTTTGGCCGAGCACTCAGCCTGCACTGGGCACCCAACATTTTCCTAGAGTTCGAGGTCCTGCTGGTCCTGGAGGCAGAAGACGGCTTTTCTCTTTGCCTTCCCTTCTCTGTTTCTTGCTCCTTTTCTCCCTCTGTACATCCTTCCCTCTATTCTTCCTTCTCTCCCTGTCTCCCTCCCTCTGTTCTTCTCTCCTTCCCACTCTCCCTCCATCCATACCTCCATTTCTCCCTCCTTCCCTCCCTCCATTCGTCTCTTTTTCTTTCCCTCCCTCCCTCCATCCCTTCCAAGTTCCCTCCGTTCATCCGTCCTTTCCTCCCTCTTTCACTCCTTCTCACTTTGTCTCCGTTCCTTTCCCCATCTCTGCCTGGCTTCCCAACCGCCTAGAAAGAGCAGAACCACAGTTTGTGAGAGATCTCGGGGTCTAAATTTAGTTGCCAGGCAATCCACGTGATGCCAGGGAGTATGGCAGGGCACGGGTGCCTGAGTGATGGTGGAGCGGGGGGGCAGTGGAGTTGAGCCACAGAAAAGAGAGCAGGCCTGGCCACTGCCCCGGCCGGTGTTTCCCGGGGTGGAGGTCTCCGCCTACACCACTGAAGAATGCGGGGGCGGGGGGGTACAAGGCGTAGGGGGGCTGGGGAAGGGATGAGAGCCCTGCCTGGGCTGGTCCCAAACCCTAGCTGGCTGCCCACGGACCTGCGCATGGGCAGTAGACGGCCCATCTCTGAGTACCTGTGCTGGCTCTGAAATCCCTGAGATGCTCAGAAAAGAATGACAGCCCTCCTTTCTGTGGAGTCTCTTGCCGGACCTGGACTCAGGAATCCTAGACAGGTCAGCTGGAAGGGAAGACACAGGTCTCCATACTGAGCCAGAGGTTCACCGCGAATGAAAGGCCACCCCCCTGTCCCTATCCTTTCCCAACCCTGCGTCCTAAAGCTCCTCCAACTGAGCCCAGTGTTCTTCCTGGCTGAGGAGTGGTTCCAGAAAAGTGGGCTCTTCCACGTCCTTAAACTCCCCCAGTGGCTCCATTGCTAGGAAAGGATGTGGCTTTTGTTGAAATTCTGGGGTCGACAGGAGTTCATATAGCCGGGTGGATACGAGTGCAGATGAACGCTCCAGCTCCAGGAGCGGTTGGGAGGGTGTCTGGATGGCTTACATCTGCTTCTGACACGCAGAGGCCTCCATGGGCGTGAGCTGCGGAGGTAGATGTGCCTCAGCTTAGCGTCCCCACGTGCCCTGGTGACTTGGAGACCCTGGCCCCAGCCCCAATACGGACTCATGTGGGACATGTGCGGTGCAAGCACACCTTGCTCCTGTGACTCAACCTGAGAGGCTCAAGTTGTCCCACTAAGCAGGTACCCAGAAGGCCGCCTTGCTGTGGGTCCTGGTCCCCCTGCCATCTGTTTGAGTCAGCATGAGCGGCCCAAGCTGTCCCATTGAGCACACACCCAGAAGGCCACCATAGTGTGGATCATGGACCCCTGCCATCTCTTTGGGTGCTGAGGTCACCCAGGTGTCTGAGGGTTGGTCAGCGCCACTTCCGAATGAGCCAGGACAGCAAACCCAAAATCCCCGTGTTCCACGGCAGGTTGGGAGATTCTTTCTGCCTGAGAAGCCTCTCTGAGCTATAGCAGAGGGGTGACAATTGCTGCCTGGCTAACGAAAGCCCCCTGTACCCCACGCCCTGGTGCGGGTGAAGGCGACCAAGGAGGGAGGGTGGCACCCTTGTGGGCCGCATTGCACAGGCCGTCTGTGTGCGTGGGTTCCCTGCCACCCTGGCCTGGATGCCTGAACCTTCGATTCTGACATGAAATCTGAATCCTGGACTCTAAAAGGCAGGTCTCTCTGGCCAGTTCAGGTAAGGGTTCCACTCAAAGCACACTGGCAGGGCATCTTTTTCGTTCAGGTTACAAACGAGTCCCTTTGCCGTCCTCATCCTCAGGCTTCCGCAGGGAAGGGGCTGTCAGAAGGTGTCGGGAGAGACATCACGGGGGCACCTGGCCAGAATTTCACAGAGAGACAAGGGCAGAGAGTGGCTGGCAGCTCCCGTGCACCTCTGTTGGCCTTTGTGCTTCATGCAGGTCCAGTCAGGAGTCCGACCCCGCCAGTGGCACGTATAAAGACCCACCAGCTTCACCCCTTCACGAGTATGCATGAGTACCCAAGGGCCATGGATAACCCGCCCTCTGAAGCCAGAGACCACAAACACAGGGCCATGTGTGGTAGGTGAAGGTGGGGCCAGATCGGCCAGGAAGGGGGGGCTTCCGGGGCTGTCTCTCTGAGTTCTCCAGAATTCTACGGAAACTGGAAGTTTCTCTCTGGGCTCACACACGATTTCAGGGAGAAACCACCTTCGAAGGGTGGAGTGTAGAACTGAACATCCATGATAGTCTTGAGTTTTCCATGCCCTCTCCGTGAAGGCGGCAATGCCTGTGGGTGTCGCTGTTGCCGTGATAGTCTCACACACGCAGGTGTGTGGATCGCATTCATTTTCTTTTTTTTTAACTTTATTTTTTTATTTCTGCCTCTTAAAGTCAATAATAAAGTCACAAGTGTAAAATGAATGCATTTAAAAACATAAAAATACATTTCAGTGACAAGAAGTATGCAATGATCATGAAAATCTACTGTACACTTTGCCAAAGTCAAAGAATGAAAGACATTACGGAAAACCCAATCTTCAAATATATCCTTAACAAAAACTCTCTCCTGCATAGTAAAAGCATCATCTAAACAGCAGTTCCAACATAGAAAAAAAAAAAAACTGCAGCGTAGATGGGACAGACAACTTTCCCCAGGTTTTCCAGTTAAAAACATGTGGTCACCAGGAATTCAAGGTAACTTCAAAAGCCACATTTAATTCATAATAAAATGAACATTTCTGACAGATGACAACAGTATGATACTGATTTTTTTCTTTCCTAGATACAAATCATATGGGGCATTTCTTAGCAGTTTAGTAATCATCTAAGAATAACTGTAGAAATAACCCCAATTCCACCATCCTAGCCACTGATATAAAAAAAATAACCTTCAATTGATACTGCCTTTCACATAACTAAAATATCCTCACTTACTTGGAACAATTTCATGCTTACACATGATCACAAACACTTGTTTTCAGATGTTGTGGAATTATTGGGGCTGAGATTTTTGAAACAATATCTTAATCTTAGCAGAGAGATAATAATCCTTTCACTATACTTTGATTGGGCTTCCTTAACCAAATCTGAGCAACTACTGTAATAATAATCCTGGTGGTAATCCATGATACTCTCAAATTTTTCCCTTTAAGAAATATATAATCCATGTAACTCTAGCAAATATGTTACATTGCACACTTTCTTAATAAAGAATGGCTGTTTCCAGGCCTTATTAGGAAAACAAACAAGCAAACAATGGCAATTACTACCTGTTTTTTATCACTGATAAGCTACAATAAAGATCAAATATGGACAGTTTAATTGTGTGATATTAAGTAAAAAATGAAAACCATTATAGTTTTACCAAAAGAAACATAAAAAAATATGGGAAGAAGTCAAATGAGCATAGCATGAGTCCCAAAGATTACACTATGATTCTGAACAGGATTTTCCAAACAAAAGGTATCTAGATACAATTTCTGTGAATATTTCTTGTACTAGAAAGATCCAAAGCAAGTGTAGGCTCAGCCCTACCTTGACAAGGATAAATATTCAGGTAAACTAGAAGTTCCATCTAGTAAAGTGCATCCACTGACCAGGTCTACCATGGCCCTGCTACTTACAGACATCTAAGAAAGTGGCCTCACTCATGCACATTCACTTGTTCTGTGGCCTATCAAGGGTCACACATAACGATGATTTTGCTTTTTTAAAAAAAAGCAAATACTTTATACAGTGAACTATAGAAAAAACAATTCTAAATATAATTTAAAAATTCTAGAGAGTGGGCACAGCCAAGATAGCCGAATAGGAACAGCTGAAGTCTACAGCTCCCAGCGTGACTGAGGCAGAAGATGGGTGATTTCTGAATTTCCAGCTGAGGTACTGGGTTCATCTCACTAGGGAGTGCCAGACAGTGGGTGCAGGAGAGTGAGTGCAGCGCACCGTGTGCAAGCCGAAGCAGGGCTAGGCATTGCCTCACTCAGAAAGTGCAAGGGGTCAGGGAGTTCCCTTTCCTAGTCAAAGAAAGGAGTGACAGATGGACCTGGAAAATCGGGTCACTCCCACCCTAATACTGCACTTTTCTGACGGGCTTAAAAAACGGCACACCAGGAGATTATATCCCGCACCTGGCTCGGAGTGTCCTACACCCACGGAGTCTCACTGATTGCTAGCACCGCAGTCTGAGATCAAACTGCAAGGTGGCAGCGAGGCTGGGGAAGGGGCGCTGCCTTTGTCCAGGCTTGCGTAGGTAAACAAAGCAGCCGGGATCTTCGAACTGGGTGGAGCCCACCACAACTCAAGGAGGCCTGCTGCCTCTATAAGCTCCACCTATGGGGGCAGGGCACAGACAAACAAAAAGACAGCAGTAACCTCTGCAGACTTAAATGTCCCTGTCTGACAGCTTTGAAGAGAGCAATGGTTCTCCCAGCCCGCAGCTGGAGATCTGAGATCGGGCAGACTGCCTCCTTAAGTGGGTTCCTGATCCATGAACTCCAAGCAGCCTAAGTGGGAGGCACCTCCCAAGAGGGGCAGACTGATACCTCACACGGCCGAGTACTCCTCTGAGTCAAAACTTCCAGAGGAATGATCAGACAGCAGCATTTGTGGTTCATGGAAATCTGCTGTTCTGCAGCCACCGCTGCTGTTACAAAGGCAAACAGCGTCTGGAGTGGACCTCTAGCAAACTCCAACACACCTGCAGCTGATGATACTGTCTGTTAGAAGGAAACTAACAAACAGAGAGGACATCCACACCAAAAACCCATCTGTACATCACCATCATCAAAGACAAAAAGGAGATAAAAGCACAAAGATGGGGAAAAAACAGAGCAGAAAAACTGGAAACTCTAAAAAGCAGAGTGCCTCTCCTCCTCCAAAGGAATGCAGTTCCTCATCAACAAAGGAGCAAAGCTGGAGGGAGAATGATTTTGACGAGTTGAGAGAAGTCTTCAGATGATCAAACTACTACGAGCTACAGGAAGAAATTCAAACCAAAGGCAAAGAAGTTAAAAAACTTTGAAAAAAAATTAGACGAATGTATAACTAGAATAAACAATAAAGAGAAGTGCTTAAAGGAGCTGATGGAGCTGAAATCCAAGGCTTGAGAACTACGTGAAGAGTGCAGAAGTCCCAGGAGCCAATGCAATCAACTGGAAGAAAGGGTATCAGTGATGGAAGATGAAATTAATGAAATGAAGCGAGAAGGGAAGTTTAGAGAAAAAAGAATAAAAAGAAACGAACAAACCCTCCAAGAAATATGGGACTATGTGGAAAGACCAAATCTACGTCTGATTGGTGTACCTGAAAGTGACGGGGAGAATGGAACCAAGTTGCAAAACACTCTGCAGGATATTATCCAAGAGAACTTCCCCAATCTAGCAAGGCAGGCCAACATTCAGATTCAGGAAATACAGAGAACACCACAAAGATACTCCTCGAGAAGAGCAAGTCCAAGACACATAATTGTCAGATTCACCAAAGTTGAAATGAAGGAAAAAATGTTAAGGGCAGCCAGAGAGAAAGGTCGGGTTATGCACAAAGGGTAGTCCATCAGACTAACAGTGGATCTCTCAGCAGAAACTCTACAAGCCAGAAGAGAGTGGGGGCCAATATTCAACATTCTTAAGGAAAAGAATTTGGACCCAGAATGTCATATCCAGCCAAACTAAGCTTCATAAGTGAAGGAGAAACAAAATACTTTACAGACAAGTAAATGCTGAGAGATTTTGTCACCACCAGACCTTCCCTAAAAGAGATCTTGAAGGAAGCACTAAACATGGAAAGGAACAACTGGTACCAGCAACTGCAAAATCATGCCAAATTGTAAAGACCATCGAGGCTAGGAAGACACTGCATCAACTAACGAGCAAAATAACCAGCTAACATCATAATGACAGGATCAAATTCACACATAACAATATTAAATTTTAATGTAAACGGACTAAATTCTCCAATTAAAAGACACAGACTGGCAAACTGGATAAAGAGTGAAGACCCATCAGTATGCTGTATTCAGGAAACCCATCTCACGTGCAGAGACACACATAAGCTCAAAATAAAAGGATGGAGGAAGATCTACCAAGCAAATGGAAAACAAGAAAAGGCAGGGGTTGCAATCCTAGTCTCTGATAAAACAGACTTTAAACCAACAAAGATCAAAAGAAACAAAGAAGGCCATTACCTAATGGTAAAGGGATCAATTCAACAAGAAGAGCTAACTATCCTAAATATATATGCACCCAATACAGGAGCATCCAGATTCATAAAGCAAGTCCTGAGTGACCTACAAAGAGACTTAGACTCCCACACAATAATAATGGGAGACTTTAACACCCCACTGTCAACATTAGACAGATCAACGAGACAGAAAGTTAACAAGGATACCCAGGAATTGAACTCAGCTCTGCACCAAGTGGACCTAATAGACATGTACAGAAGTCTCCACTCCAAATCAACAGAATATACATTTTTTTCAACACCAAACATACTCGAAAATTGACCACATAGTTGGAAGTAAAGCTCTCCTCAGCAAATGTAAAAGAACAGAAATCGTAACAAACTGTCTCTCAGACCACAGTGCAATCAAACTAGAACTCAGGATGAAGAAACTCACTCAAAACTGCTCAACTACATGGAAACTGAACAACCTGCTCCTGAATGACTACTGGGTACATAACGAAATGAAGGCAGAAATAAAGATGTTCTATGAAACCAATGACAACAAAGGCACAACATACCAGAATCTCTGGAACACATTTAAAGCAGTGTAGAGGGAAATTTATAGCACTAAATGCCCACTGGAGGAAGCAGAAAAGATCCAAAATTGACACCCTAACATCAGAATTAAAAGAGCTAGTAAAGCAAGAGCAAACACATTCAAAAGTTAGCAGAAGGCAAGAAATAACTAAAATCAGAGCCGAACTGAAGGAAATAGAGACACAAAAAACCCTTCAAAAAATTAATGAATCCAGGAGCTGGTTTTTTGAAAGGACCAACAAAATTGATAGACCACTAGCAAGACTAATAAAGAAAAAAAGAGAGAAGAATCAAATAGATGCAATAAAAAATGATAAAGGGGATACAATCTCCAATCCCACAGAAATACAAACTACCATCAGGGAATACTACAAACACCTCTATGCAAATAATCTAGGAACTGTAGAAGAAATGGATAAATTCCTCGACACATACACCCTCCCAAGACTAAACCAGGAAGAAGTTGAATCTCTGAATAGACAAATAACAGGCTCTGAAATTAAGGCAATAATCAATAGCTTACCAACCAAAAAAAGTCCAGGACCAGATAGATTCACAGCTGAATTCTAACAGAGTTACAAGGAGGAACTGGCACCATTCCTTCTGAAACTATTCCAATCAATAGAAAAAGAGGGAATCCTCCCTAACTCATTTTATGAGGCCTGCATCATCGTGATACCAAAGCTGGGCAGAGACACACCAAAAAAGAGAATTTTAGACCAATATCTTTGATGAACATTGATGCAAAAATCCTCAATAAAATACTGGCAAGCCAAATAAAGCAGCACATCAAAAAGCTTATCCACCATGATCAAGTGGACTTCATCTTTGGGATGCAAGCCTGGTTCAGTATACAAAAATCAATAAATATAATCCAGCATATAAACACAATGAAAGACAAAAACCACATGATTATCTCAATAGACACAGAAGAGTCCTTTGACAAAATTCAACAACCCTCCATGCTAAAAACTCTCAATAAATTAGGTATTGATGGGACGTATCTCAAAATAATAAGAGCTATCTATGACAAAACCACAGCCAATATCATACTGAATGGGCAAAAACTGGAAGCATTCCCTTTGAAAACTGGCACAAGACAGGGAAGCTCTCTCTCACCACTCCTATTCAACATAGAGATGGAAGATCTGGCCAGGGCAATTAGGCAGGAGAAGGAAATGAAGGGTATTCAATTAGGAAAAAAGGAAGTCAAATTGTCCCTGTTTGCAGATGACAGGATTGTATATCTAGTAAACCCCATCATCTCAGCCCAAAATCTCCTTAAGCTGATAAGAAACTTCCGCAAAGTCTCAGGATACAAAATCAATGTACAAAAATCAGAAGCATTCTTATACACAAATAACAGACTAACAGAGCCAAATCATGAGTGAACTCCCATTCACAATTGTTTCAAAGAGAATAAAATATCTAGGAATCCAACTTACAAGGGACATGAAAGTCCTCTTCAAGGAGAACTACAAACCACTGCTCATTGAATTAAAAGAGGATAGAAACAAATGGAAGAACATTCCAAGCTCATGGGTAGGAAGAAACATATCATGAAAATGGCCATTCTGCCCAAGGTAATTTATAGATTCAATGCCATCCCCATCAAGCTACCAATGACTTTCTTCACAGAATTGGAAAAAACTACTTTAAAGTTCATATGGAACCAAAAAAGAGCCCTCATCGCCAAGTCAATCCTAAGCCAAAAGAGCAACCCTGGAGGCATCACGCTACCTGACTTAAAACTATACTACAAGGCTACAGTAACCAAAACAGCATGGTACTGCTATCAAAACAGAGTCATAGATCAGTGGAACATAACAGAGCCCTCAGAAATAATGCCGCATATATACTGCTATCTGATCTTTGACAAACCTGAGAAAAACAAGTAATGGGGAAAGGATTCCGTATTTAATAAATGGTTCTGGGAAAACTGGCCAGCCATATGTAGAAAGCAGAAACTGGATCCCTTCCTTTCACCTTATACAAAAAATAATTCAATATGGATTAAAAACTTAAACATTAGACCTAAAACCATAAAAACCCCAGAAGAAAACTTAGGCATTACCATTCAGGACACAGGCATGGGCAAGGACTTCATGTCTAAAACACCAAAAGCAATGGAAACAAAAGGCAAAATTGACAAATGGGACCTAATTAAACTAAAGAGCTTCTGTACAGCAAAATAAACTACCATCAGAGTGAACAGTCAACCTACAAAATGGGAGAAAATTTTCGCAACTTACTCATCTGACAAAGGGCTAATATCCAGCATCTACAATGAACTCAAACAAATTTACAAGAAAAAAAAAAACAACCTCATCAAAAAGTGGGCGAAGGACATGAGCAGACACTTCTCAAAAGAAAACATTTATGCAGCCAAAAATCACATGAAAAAATGCTCACCATCACTGGCCATCAGAGAAATGCAAATCAAAAACACAATGAGATACCATCTCACACCAGTTAGAATGGCGATCATTAAAAAGTCAGGAAACAACAGGTGCTGGAGAGGATGCGGAGAAATAGGAACACTTTTACACTGTTTGTGGGATTGTAAACTAGTTCAACCATGTTGGAAGTCGGTGTGGTGATTCCTCAAGGATGTAGAACTAGAAATACCATTTGACCCAGCCATCCCATTACTGGGTATATACCCAAAGGACTATAAATCATGCTGCTATAAAGACACATGCAAAAGTATGTTTATTGAGACACTATTCACAATAGCAAAGACTTGGAACCAACCCAAATGTCCAACATTGGATTAAGAAAACGTGGCACATATACACCATGGAATACTATGCAGCCATAAAAAATAATGAGTTCATGTCCTTTGTAGGGACATGGATGAAATTGGAAATCATCATTCTTAGTAAACTATCCCAAGGACAAGAAACCAAACACTGCATGTTCTCATAGGTGAGAATTGAACAATGTGAACACAGGGACACAGGAAGGTGAACATCACACTCTGGGGAATGTCATCGGGTGGGCAGAGGGTGGAGGGATAACTTTAGAAGATATACCTAATGCTAAATGTCGAGTGCTAAATGGGTGCAGCACACCAGCATGACACATGTATACATATGTAACTAACCTGCACATTTTGCACATGTACCCTAAAACTTAAAGTATAATAATAATAAAAAAATTCTAGAGAGTTAAGATAACCTCATTTTTTAAAATACTGAAAATGTAAAGGGTGCATATAAAAAGTTGTGCTAAGTACATACTTCCTATTTTAATAATTCACTTGCTTTGCTCTTAAAATCTCTATGACAGAAGTTGATATTTTGCTCATGTCTTTTGGAAAGAGATTCAAAAGCAAAAGTAGCTGTGCTGTGAAATTTCATAAAATTTGTGGGATTTTTACAAGCTAAATTATTCAGTATTTTGTATTGTTATTACAGTCATATATTGCCCGGAATATATATACAGCAACCCAGCAACAGTGATTGCAACAAAATTAAGGTAAATAGGTCTACAATCATTTGATTTCCTTATTAGATAAATGAAGTTTTCGTAGAGGCAATGCAAATTCATATCAGGTTACATAAGTTTAACTATCATTTAAACCTTATATAAAATTAAATCTAACCCTCACAACTGCAAATCTGTAAGGAATCACTGTCAGGAATCTACAGACTTGGCTCGTATTTACATTCGACCCACACTTAGAAATTTCATAAATGATGAGATGCAGGCCAAGGGGATTCCTCAAAGGGCTCCACCCAAAAGGAAAGGAAAGAGAGTTAAACAGAGAATTACCACTTACGTATTTGTGGGTAATCAGCTTATTCCTCAGCCTCTAGACAGTAAGGATGAAAAAATGGAAGAAGATAGCAAAGAAGAGGAAGAAAAAGATCAGAGTGAAGCGATGAAGCCAGAGGAGTAACCTCAAAATTTACTGAGAGAAAAAATCATGAAACTGCCCCTCCCTGAATCTTTAAAAGCTTACTTGACATATTTTAGAGACAAATAACTTAGATCAAGAAGAAAGAATGCCTACTGATAATTCCTTTAGTCCTGAAAATGTAGCATTTGTGAGGAGTTAAAAGAATTATTTCTTTCATCAGAGCAAATTATAGTGGAAAAAATATCACTTGTTGCTCTCAGTAACTTAAATTATGTATTGAGTGAATAAAAGAATCCCTTTTATAAAATCTATTTTTCTTTAAATCTTGGAAAACTGTTGTTTTAGCTCAAAGTGATTTTAAAGTGGAATGCAACAGTAGTCAAGACTTGTGTACCATAAATTCTTTTCTGATTCCTTACGAATCTCGTTCATTTTCATGTAGAAAATGAGAGCGAAACTACAGAGAAAAGAAACGCCTGGTGCATCACAGCCTGACGATGGTTTCCTGTTTCCTAAGACATGGGGAGTCTCCACTATGACCTGTTTCCAAAGAGGAAACTGGAAAGGAGAGCGAAAACACAATGCTGCTTTTCCACTATTCTCTGGAGGTTTCTGTGTCCCCCACAGAGCTCGGGAAACAGTCAAAATTGTCACGCTTTCGGGGGCTAGAGACACATGAGCAACAGGCCCCCTTGCAGAAGACAAAGGAACGTGGAACCCGAAACCATGCTTCAGTCGGCCTGAGTGTGACTCCTGTGTGGGCGGGACTATCCACCTCGCGCTCCGTTACAGGCTCAACGTGGGGCTATCTCATATGTGAACCATGTGGATGAAAAATGGACAATCACCCGAGTCTCGGCTCATTGCTCTCTGGGTAATTCGCTTATTCCTTTGGAGACGAAATTCGTCTGAATCGCTCCCAGATGAATTAACCCAGGCTGGCGATCCAGAGGGCCGGTGAGAGCCCCGCAGGCCGACGCGGCTGTGGGCCGAGCACTCAGCCTGCCTTGGGCACCCAACATTTTCCCGGAGTGCAAGATCCTGCTGGACCTGGAGGAAGAAGACAGCTTTTCTCTCTGCCTTCCTCTCTTTGTTTCTTGCTCCCACCCTCCCTCCCTCTTTCCCTCCGTCCCTCCCTCAGTTCCTCCCTTCCTCCCTCCCTCCCTCCTTCCCTCTCTCCCTCCTATCCCTCCAAACCTTCCAAGGTCCCTGGGTCCATCCGTTCTTTTCTCCCTCCATCGCTCCCTCCCTCTCTGTCTCCGTTCCTCTCCCCATCTCTGCCTGAGTTCCCTCCTGCGTATAAAGGGCAGCACCCCGGTTTGCGCGTGGTCTTGGGTCTGCATTTAGCTGTCAGGCACTCCACGGTGATGCCGAGGAAGCTGGCTGGGCAAGGGTAGGCGAGTGACGGTGGGGCGGGGAGACAGAGGTGGCGAGATGCGAAAAAAATAGTAGGTTTGGCACCTGCCCAGGCCAGTGTTTCCCGGGATGGAGGTCTCCGCCCGCCCCACTGAAGAAAGCGGCGGGGGCGCAAGAGGGAAGGGATGAGAGCTCCGCCTGAGCTGGTTAGAAAACCTAGGCTGCTGCCTGCTAACCCGCGCATGAGCAGTAGACACTCCACCTCCCGGTACCTGGACGGGCCCTGGGATCCCCGGGATGCTCAGGAAAGAATGACAGCCCTCCTCTGAGTGGAGTCTCTCATGGGACCTGGAACTCAGAGATCCTAGGCAGGTCAGCTGGAAGGGAAGACACGCCTCTCCATACCGAGTCAGAGGTTCACCACGAAAGAGAGGCCGCCGCCCTGCCCCCTCCCCGCCCCAACCCCGCTTCCTAAAGCTTCTCCAGCAGAGCCCGGTGTTCTTCCTGACTGAGGAGTGGTTCCAGTGGAGCGGGCTCTTCCACTTCCTTCAGCTTCCCCAGTGGCGCCGGATCTAGGAAAGTTGTGCCTTTTGCTGAAACTCTGGGGTTGACAGGAGCTCATCTAACAGGCTGGAGGTGAGTGTAGAAAAGTGCCCCGGCTCCTGGAGCGGTTGAGAGGTGCCTGGATGGCTTGCATCTGTGCTTGATGCGGAGGCCTCCAGGGTAGATAGCTTCGGAAGTGGAGGTGCCCCATCTTTGGTTTCCCACACCGCCCTGGGGACCTGGGGCTCCAGACCCACCGCGGACTCTGGTGGGACAAGGGTGGTGCAAACACACCTTACCCCGTGACTCAGCTTGAGGGGGCCCAAGCTGTCCCACTGAGCATGCGCCCAGCAGGCTGCCATGCTGCAGATCCTTGTCCTTCTGGCATTTTTTGGGGTGTGGAGGCCACCGAGGTGTCTGAGGGTGGGACAGTCCTACTTCCAGAGGAGCCAGGGCAGTGAACACAAAAATTCCCACGTGCAATGGCAGGTTGAGAGATTCCTTCTGCCTGCACAGCCTTGCTGGGCTGGAGCGGGGGGACGGCCCTTGCTCCCTGGCTCACGAAAGCCCCCTGTGTGAGAGCCCCAGGCATGCAGGGCGTGTGTGGTGCAGAAAGCCCCGTTCCCCATGCAGAGATATGGGTGAACTCGATTGAGGAGGGAGGAGGATGACACCCACTGGGGGTGTTAATTAGTAACCACAGTGGCCTCAAAGAGCTCAAATGGAAGGAAGAATTGCACGTCTCTCACTTTAAGTAAAGAGCTAGAAATGATTAAGCTTACTGAAGATGTAAAATTTTCATCTCTAGAGAGACGTCAACACTTGGCTTCAAAACTTCAAAGGATGGGCTGACTGTCTTTGAGGACCACTGCAGTTGGTGACTTTAAGTTACAGCCAATGCTCATTGACCACTCTGAAAATCTCAAAGCTCTTAAGAATTATTCCAAATCTATTCTTTCTGTGCTCTAGAAATGGAATATCACTGTCTAAGTGACAACACAACTGTTAACAGTATGGTTTACTGAATATTTTAATCCCACTGTTGAGACCTACTGCTCAGAAAAAAAAAAAAAAAAAAAAAAAAAACGAGTCCTTTAAAGGGATTGCTGCCTGGCCTGGTGCAGTGGCTCACACCTATAATCCCTGCACTTTGGGAGGCCGAGGTGGTTGGATCGCCTGAGGTCAGAAGTTGGAGACCAGCTTGGCGAAAATTATGAAACCCCATGTCTAATAAAAATACAAAAAAATTAGCCAGGCATGGAGGTGGTACTTGTAATTTCAGCTACTTGGGAGGCTGACACAGAAGAATGGCTTGGACCCTGGAGGCGGAATTTGCAGTGAGCCAAGACCACGCCACTGCCCTCCATCCTGGGCAACAAGAGGGAAACTATATAAAGGAGAGGAAAAAAAAAAAAAAGGAAAGAAAAGAAAAAAGGAAAAAAGATTGCTGCTTATTAATAATTCTCCTAGCTACCCAGAAGCTTAGTTGGAGATGTACTTGGAAATTAATGTTATGTTCATGGCTGCTAATACAATATCTATCCTTCAGCCTGTGGATCAAAGAGTGGTTTTGACTTTCAAGTGTTTTTATTAAATAATAAATGCATTTTGTAAAGGTATAGCTGTCATAGATAGTAATTTCTTTGATGAGTCTGGATAAACTGAATTGAAAACCTTTTGGAAAGGTTTCACCATTAATCCCTTCATGATATTTCAAACTCCTCCCATGAATCACAAATGTCCTTAATAGCAAATGCCATTAAGAACATTTGTGTTTGATGGGAGGAGGTTGAAATATCAACATTAACAGGAGTTTGGAAGAAGTTGATTCCAGCCCTCATGGATGACTTTGAGGGCTCAGGATGTCAGTGGAGGAAGTCCCTACAGATGTAGTAGAAATCGCACGATAATCAGAATTGGAATTAGGGCCTTAAGATGAGATTAAATTGCTGTAAACTCATGATGAAACTTGAACAAGTGGGGAATTGCTTCTTATGGATGAGCAAAGAAAATATTTTCTTGAGATGGAATCTACTCCAGGTGGAGATGCTATGAACATTGTTGAAATAACAACAAAGGATTTAGAATATTCCATAAACCTAGTGGATAAAGCAGCAGCATGGTTTGAGAGGGTTTACTCCAATTTTGAAGGAAGTTCTACTGTGGATAAAATGTTATCAAACAGCATCACATGCTACAGGGAAATCTTTTGTGAAAGGAACAAACTTCATTGTTTTAAGAAATTGACACAGGTACCAAAACGTCAGCAGCCCCCATACTGATCAGTCAGCAGCCATCAACATAGAGGCAAGACCCTCACTGTAGAGAAAAGAAAGAGAGATCAGACTGTTACTGTGTCTATATAGTAAGAAAAGACATAAGAGACTCCATTTTGAAAAAGTCTTGTACTTTAAACAATTGCTTTGGTGAGATGTTGTTAATTTGTAGCTTTGCCCCAGCCACTTTGCCCCAGCCACTCAGACCCAACCTGGAGCTCACAAAAACATGTGTTGTATGAAATCAAGGTTTAAGGGATCTAGGGCAGTGCAGGATGTGCCTCGTTAACAAAATGTTTACAAGCAGTATACTTGGTAAAAGTCATCGCCATTCTCTAATCTTAATAAACGAGGGGCAAAATGCACTGCAGAAAGCCGCAGGGACCTCTGCCCTTGAAAGCGGGATATTGTCCAAGGTTTCTCCCCATGTGAACGTCTGAAATATGGCCTCATGGGATGAGAAAGATGTGACTGTCTCCCAGACCGACACCCGTTAAGGGTCTGTGCTGAGGTGGATTAGTAAAAGAAGAAAGCCTCTTGCAGTTGAGATAGAGGAAGGCCACTCTCCTGCCTGCCCCTGGGAACTGAATGTCTCAGTATAAAACCCGATTGTACATTTGTTCAATTCTGAGATAGGAGAAAATCCGCCCTATGATGGGAGGGCAGACATGTTTGCAGTAATGCTGCTTTGTTATTCTTTACTCCACTGAGATATTTGGGTGGAGAGAAACATAAATCTGTCTTACGTGCATGTCCAGTCATAGTACCTTCCCTTGAACTTAATTGACATAGATTATTTTGCTCACATGTTTTTTGCTGAACTTCTCCTTATTATCACCCTGCTCTCCTACTACATTCCTTTTTGCTAAAATAATGAAAATAATAAGCAATAAAAACTTCTCCTTATTATCACCCTGCTCTCCTACTACATTCCTTTTTGCTCAAATAATGAAAATAATAAGCAATAAAAACTGAGGGAACTCAGAGACCGGTGCCTGTGCAGGTCCTTGGTATGCTGAGTGCCGGTCCCCTGGGCCTACTATTGCTTCTCTATACTTTGTCTCTGTGTCTTACTTATTTTCTCAGTCTCTCATCCCACTTGACTAGAAATATCCACAAGTGTGGAGGAGCAGGCCACCCCTTCACTCACCAGCAAAAAGATTATGACTTGGTAAGGTTCAGATATTCATTAGTATTTTTCAGCAATGAGGTATTTTAAGTTAAGGTATGTACATGGATTTTTAGACATAATGTGATTACTAATTAATTAATTAATAATTATTAAATACTCATTAGACTACAACACAGTTTAAGCATAACTTTTATAAGTACTGGGAAACAAAATGTTTATGTGACTAATTTGATTGTAACATTTGCCTTATTGTGGTTGTCTGGAACCAAACCTACACTATCTCTGAGTATTCTTGAAAGTTTTTGGTTGTTCTTTGTTTTGAGAAGGGGTTTCGCTCTGTCACCCAGGCCAGAGTGCAGTGGCATGATCATAGCTCACTGCAGCCTCAAACTGCTGGGTGAAGTGATTGTTCTACCACAGCCTCCTGAGTAGCTGGGACTACAGGCATGCAGCAATATGCTTGGATATTTTTTTTTTTTTTTGAGACGCAGTGTCGCTCTTTAGCCCAGGCCAGAATGTAGTGGCTCTATCTCGGCTCACTGCAAGCTTTGCTTCCCGGGTTCATACCATCCTCCTGCCTCAGCCTCCCGAGTAGCAGGGACTACAGGTGCCCACACCAGGCCCAGCTAATTTTCTGTATTTTTAGTAGAGATGGGGTTTCACCGTGTTAGCCAGGATGGTCTCGATCTCCTGACCTCGTGATCCACCCGCCTCAGCCTCCCAAAGTGCTGGGATGACAGGAATGAGCCACCGCGCCCGGCCTGTCTTTTCTTTCTAGTGGCACAAGCCCCATGGAGTGTGGTGCGTCTGATCTACGATGTTTTTGAACAGTGTAGAAAGTGTTGCTGTCTGTATTTAATTTTTTCCTACATGTATGGCCGCAATCGATCACAAGATCAATAAGCCCTTCTCCTTATTCTACTTCCCTTTCTAGCAATGGAGAACTTTGATTGGATTTTTCCTGCCTACAGGAAGGAATGAGTCTGCTGTTTTCTTTTTTAAACCCGAGGGGACTGAGCCTGAGGGCCCAGAGCGCGGCCACCCTCCGCCAACCCCCAACTGGTGATTGTGGTGGTGGTGGTGGTTTTGTGTTCCAGCTTCTGTTCTGTTGTTGTTGTTGTTGCTGCTGTTGCTGCTGGTGCTGTCGTCGTTGTTTTGGTATTTTACAGACTTAGGGGGTGTAACTGCTTGTTTGTTAGATCAGCATACTACTGCCTCCGGATGTAGAAGTGGACCTCCAATGTATCTGATATCCACGTGGCGAACGTTGTCTCTGACGGGTGATTTATTCATCCCTCGTCCCCCTGTTGTCCTCCTCCTCCCTTTTGGAGTGTCTGTTATTTCCATCTTGATGACCGTGTGCGTACCCACTGTTTACGTCCCACTTTTAAGCAGAAGGCAGTTCACTGGGTATATACTTGCTTCCAGCTGTATCCATGTTGTGGGAAAAGACGTGAAATCAGTCTTTTTTGTGCCTACACCGTTAGAGAATTTTAACTTTCTTGGTGATTGTTTTTCTTTTTTCTTTTCTTTTCTTTCCTCCTCCTCCCCCTTTTTTTTCATTTTTTCAGCTGGGCTTTCCTACTTGTGTTGCTGAGTTGATCAGGTTGGTCTCCTGGCCTTGACACTTCTCCCATCACATCCACCGCCTGGTTGCTGAAATGATCATCTCTTGTAAAATGGAAAAGACAAAAAAAATAAAGAGAAAGACAAAAAGTATGGGGTGAACGTTTCTGTTGCCGCCTCCCAGGGTGTACCTTGGACCCGATAGGAGGGAGGGAGCTTGCCTGGGTGGGTTTTCTGTGCTAAATCCTCCCGGGGGCTTCCTTCCCTCTCCCCCTTCTCCCTGCTTCTCCCCCAGCCAAGGCTCCCACTGCCGCTGTGGGATTTTTCCGTGGGAGAGGTATGGGAGAGGACTGATGCACCTTCCAGATCTATATCCTGCCAGACGTCTCTGGCTCAGCGTCCCCCACCGGCTGCCTGCCACCTTCCAGCGAGCTCTGAGGCTGATGCCCCGCCCCCTTCATGTCCCACCACCCTCCCCTGGCTGGCTGTTGCCTAGTGACCCCAATGGAACTGCGATGATGCTTTCTTTTTTCTTTTTTTAAAATTTTATTATTATTATACTTTAAGTTTTAGGGTACATGTGCACAACGTACAGGTTTGTTACATATGTATACGTGTGCCATGTTGTTGTGCTGCACCCATTAACTCGTCATTTAGAATTAGGTATATCTCCTAATGCTATCCTTCCCCCCTTCCCCCACCTCACAACTGTCCCCGGTGTGTGATGTTCCCCTTCCTGTGTCCATATGTTCTCATAGTTAAATTCCCACCTATGAGTGAGAATATGCGGTGTTTGGTTTTTTGTCCTTGCAATAGTTTGCTGAGAATGATGGTTTCCAGTTTCATCCATGTCCCTACAAAGGACATGAACTCATCATTTTTTATGGCTGCATAGTATTCCATGGTGTCAAATCCTCCAGTGAAGACTTCCACCAGATACCCCAGGTGGGCTGGATGGGATGAGACTGGACCACCCCGGACCATGCTGTTCTTGGGGGTATGTTGACATACAGGGTGGACTGGCAGCCCCAGCATTCTAAAGGGTGTCCAGGTATGGAAATGTCACATAGGATGTCCTCCGTCCCGTCAGCCTGCCTTCAGCCTCCTCAGGCATGAAGACAACTTCCCATCAGAACCTCTTTTCTTTCCTTTCTCCACCACACACATGAGACGCATGAGAGGGAGAAACAGCTCAATAGATACTGCTGACCTTCATTTGTGGAATCTTCAGTCATCTACACACAGACAGGTGAATAGAGAGGTACCCAAATCAAACACCATTTCCGCGTCCTCATGGTGGGATTGATCTCTCTCTCTCTCTCACACACACACACAATTTCCATATCTAGTTCACAAACCACACTAATTTACCATTTTCACAGTATGCAGTCTGAGTAAAACCCACCCCACCCTCCACCCGGCGGTTGACAAAACTCCTTCTCTACAATTTATAAAAAAGATCATCTGGGCTGGGCACAGTGGCTCACGCCTGTCATTCCAGCACTTTGGGAGGCCAAGGTGGGTTGATCACTTGAGGCCAGGAATTCAAGACCAGGCTGGCCAACATAGTGAAACCCCATCTCTAGGAAAAATAGAACAATTACCAGTTCTGGTGGTATAGGCTTGTAATCACAACTACTCAGGAGACTGAGGCAGGCGAGTTGCTTGAATTAGGGAGGCCGAGGTTGCAGTGAGCTGAGATCATGCCATGGCAATTATTGAGACAGAGCGAGACTCTGTCTCAATAATAATTATAATATTATTATAAGATTAGTTTTGCGTGGTAATACCTGCCTGTAGCCGCAACTACTCGGGAGACTGAGATAAGGAGAAGAACACTTGAGGCTCCACAGGTCGAGGCTTCAGTCAGCTGTATCCTGGGCAGTCACCAGTCAAGGAGATATGCCCCTCCCCGTTTTCTTTTCTTTTCTTTTTCTTCTCTTTTCTTCTCTCTTCTTCTCCCTCCCTCCCTCCCTCCCTCTCTTTCTTTCTTTCTTTCTTTCTTTCTTTCTTTCTTTCTTTCTTTCTTTCTTTCTTTATTTCTTTCTTCCTTCCTTCCTTTCCTAGCTGACTGCCTTCCTGCCTTTCTTCTTTCCTCCCTTTCTCCCTTCCTCCTTTCTTACTGCCTCAGCCTCCCAAAGTGCCGAGATTACTGGCGTGAGGCACCATGCCTGCTTGGCCTAAAGAGACACCCTTTGAAAGTAAGACACAGACAGCGCCTTCTAGTGATCTGATTGATTGATTAACTGATTTAGAGGCAGCGTCTCACTCTGTCACCCTGGCAGTGGTGCCATCATAACTCACTCACTGCAGCGTGGATGCTCCTGGACTCAAGCGATCCTTCCACCTCAGCCTCCAGAGTAGAGTACCTGGGACCACAGGCACACGCCACTGTGCCCAGATAATTTTTATTTATTTATTTATTTATTTTTTCCCCAGACAGAGTTTCTCTCTGGTTGCCCAGACTGGAGTTCAATGGCACGATCTTAGCCCACCACAACCTCTGCCTCCTGGGTTCAAGCGATTCCCCTGCGTCAGCCTCCCCAGCAGCTGGGACTGCAGGCATGTGCCACCACGTCTGGCTGATTTTGTATTTTTAGTGCAGACGGGGCTTCCCCATGTTGGTCAGGCTGGTCTTGAACTCACGACCTCAGGTGATCCACCCTCCCCGGCCTCCCGAAGTGCTGGGATGGCAGGCATGAGCCACCGAGCCTGGCCTTCATTTTTCAATGTTTTTCCACAGATAGGGTCTCATCATTTTGTTGCAACCCTCCTGACCCGGTGCCTCAAAGTGCTGGCGTGACAGGCATGAGCCACTGTGCCTGGACTCTGGGGAATGATTCACGACCGCGACCACTGTACTGATTCTTTCTTTCTTCTTTCTTTCTTTCTTTCTTTCATTGATTATTTTTTATTATTGATTGATTGATTGATTGATTTTGAGATGGAGTCTCTCTCTGGGCGAGGTGAGGCGAGGTGAGGTGCAATGCTTTGGAAGCCGCAGCACCGCCTTCTAAAGCCCCTTTCAAATGCACAAAGCCCTATTCGCTTCCTGGACTTGGAGCTGATGCCTTCCATTGCCTTGGGTTTCTCTCCATTCAGAAGCTTTTACAGGCACAACCCCACCCAGAGGCTGGCTACGGCTGAGGATTATGGGATGTGGTGGGGCTGGAAACTCTTTCACCCATTGTTGCAAGCTCAGCCAAGATACCCCCGACCCCCATCGCTTGCTCACCCTTTGAGATCCCCTCCCTCCACCACCTTGGAGGCTGACCTCTTACTTTAATTTCTGTCTTTCTTCCTTTCCTGCGTTTGAGGAGTGTGTGCAGGAATGAGGGAGTGTAGGGGGAGGGGGTGTGGGGTGGGGACAGAGGGGAACGTCCTAAGGGTCGATTTAGTGTCATGCCTCTTTCACCGCCACCACCGAAGATGAAAGCAACAATCAGTTAAATACCGCGTGTTCTCATACATAAGTGGGAACTTATAGATGAGAGTTCTGCGTTGGCAGAACGAGGGACACGAGAGACGCGGGAGCCTACTTGAGGGAGGAGGGTTAGAAAGAGAGACAGCTTCAGGAGAAACCAAAACAGATCGAAACATGAAAACTGTCGAGTACTGCGCTCAGTGTCTGGGTGATGAAATTATCTGCACACCGAACCTCCCATCAGAAGCTTACCTATGTAACAATCTTGCACATATATGCTTGAACAAGAAATGAAAGTTAGAGGAAAAAGAGAGAGAGAGGGAGAGAAGGAAAGAGAGATAGAGAGAAGTGAAACAAAACACCACCTCCTTGACCTGAGTCAGGGGGTTTCTGGCCATTTGGGGGAACATTCAGCGACAATGTAGTATTTGGGCCTGTTCTTTCTTTTTTTCTTCATTTCTTTTTTTTGGACTGAGTCTCTCTCGCTCTGTCACCCAGGCTGTGGTGCAGTGGCGCTCTCTTGGCTCACTGAAACCTCTGCTTTCCGGGTTCCAGTGATTATTCTTCGGTAGCTGGGATTACAGATGCGCACCACAACAGACAGCTAATTTTTCTATTTTTAGTGGAGATGGGGTTTCTCCATGTTGGCCGCGTTGGTATTGAACTCCTGACCTGAAGTGATTTGCCCTACTGGGCCTCCCAATGTGCTGGGACGACAGGCCTGAGCTGGAGGAATTTCAGCGTTTAAAAGTGCCAGCCCTGCCACCTTTCACTGTGGCCCTTACACTCAGAATGACGTGTCCTCTCTGCCATAGGTTGACTCTTTGAGTCCCCTATGCCATTGCACTCTAGCCTGGGCAGCAAGAGCGAAATTCCATCCCCCCACCTTTCTGTGCAAAAAATAAATAAATAAGTAAATAAATAAATAAATAAAATATCTACACATGACCTATAAGTGTGTGTTCCCATGAGTGATTTCTAATAAATGGCACTGTACACTGAAAGCAGTGGCTCACGTCTGTCATCCCAGCACTTTGGGAGGCCGAGTTGGGTGGGTCACGAGGTCAGGAGTTCAAGACCAGCCTAGTCAACATGGTGAAACCCCGTCTCTACTGAAAATACGAAACTGAGTTGGGCGCGGTGGGGCAGGCACCTGTAATCCCAACTACTCGGGAGGTTGAGGCAGGATAATTACCTGAACCTGGCAGGCAGAGGTTGCAGTGACCCGGGGTGGCGCCATTGCACTACAGCCTGGACGACAGAGTGAGATTCGGTCTCTAAATAAATAAATAGAAAGAAAGAAAGAAAAGAAAAGAAAAGAAAAGAGAAGAAAAGAAAAAAAGAAAAGAAAAGAAAACCAGAAAAGAAAGAGAAAATGAAAGAAAAGGCACTATATCGCTACTCGGCTAGGACCTTCTCTCTTTCTGTGTTTCTCTCTGTCTCTCTCTGTCTGTCTTTGTCTTTCTCTATCTGTCTCTTTCTCTGTCTGTCTGTCTCTTTCTCTCTATCTCTGTCTCTCTCTCTCTGCCTGTCTCACTGTGTCTGTCTTCTGTCTAACTCTCTTTCTCTGCCTGTCTATCTCTCTCTGTCTCCCTCCCTGTCTGTTTCTCTCTCTCTCTGTCTCTCTCTTTCTGTCTGTTTCTCTCTGTCTCTGTCTGTCTCTGTTTCTCTCTGTCTCTCTCTGTCTGTCTCTGTTTTTCTCTGTCTGTCTCTTTCTTTTTCTGAGTCTCTCTGTCTGTCTCTCTCACTCTCTCTCTCTCTGTGCCTATCTTGTCTTACTGTCTTTCTCTACCCATCTGTCTCTCTCTCTGTCTGTCCCTCTTCCTCCCTGTCTGTCTCTCTCCCTCTCTCTCTCACTCTCTGTCTGCCTGTCTCTCTTTCTGTCTGTTTCTGTCTCTCTGTCTCATCTCTGTCAGTCTCTCTTTCTGTCTGTCTCTGTCTGTCTCTCTCTGCCTGTCTCTCTCACTGTGTCTGTCTTCTGTCTTGCTCTCTTTCTCTGCCTGTCTCTCTCTCTGCCTGCCTTTCTGTTCTCTCTCGATCTGTCTTTCTGTCTGTTGATCTCTGTCTGTCTCTGTCTCTTTCTCTGTCTGTCTGTCTCTCTCTCTTTTTTTTTCATATGGAGTCTCACTGTGTCGCCAAGGCTAGAGTGCAGTGGCACCATCTCGGCTCACTGCAAACTCCACCTCCCAGGTTCATGCCATTCTCCTGCCACAGCCTCCCGTATAACTGGGACTAGAGGCGCCCGCCACCAAGCCCGACTAATTTTTTGTATTTTTAGTAAAGACGGGATTTCACCGAGTTAGCCAGTATGGTCTCGATCTCCTGACCTCGTGATCCACCCGCCTCAGCCTCCCAAAGTGCTGGGATGACAGGAATGAGCCACCGCGCCCGGCCTGTCTCTCTCTTTCTTTCTTTCCTCTCTCTCTCTCTGTGTGCCTATCTTCTGTCTTACTCTCTTCTCTGCCTGTCAGTCTCTCTCTCTCTGTCTGTCTCTCTCCCTCCCTGTCTGTTTCTCTCTCTCTGTCTCTCTCACTCTCACTCTCTCTGTCTCTCTCTCTTGCTGTTTCTCTCTGTCCGTCTCTGTCTGTCTCTTTCTCTGTCTGTCTCTCTCTTTCTTTCTCTCTGTCTCTGTCTCTCTCTCCCTCTGCCTGTCTCTCTCACTATGTCTCTCTTCTGCCTTACTCTCTTTCTCTGCCTGCCTGTCTCTCTCTCCCCCCCTTTCTGTTTCTCTCTATATATCTCTCACTCTCTCCGTCTCTCTCTGTCTGTTTCTCTCTGTCTCTGTCTCTCTCCCTCCCTGTCTGTCTGTTTCTGTCTCTGTCTCTATCTCTGTCTCTCTCTTTCTGTTTCTCTCTGTCCATCTCTGTCTTTCTCTGTCTGTCTCTTTCTCTGTCTGTCTCTCTCTTTCTCTCTGTCTCTTTCTCTCTCTCTCTGCCTGTCTCTCTTACTGTGTCTGTCTTCTGTCTTACTCTCTTTCTCTGCCTGTCTGTCTGTCTCTCTCTCCCTCCCTTTCTCTCTCTCTCTGTCTCTCTCTTTCTGTTTCTCTTTGTCTGTCTCTGTGTGTCTGTCTGTTTCTCTCTTTCTCAGTCTCTCTCTCTGTTTCCTCTCCGTCTGTTTCTGTCTGTCTGTCTGTCTCTCTCTCTGTCTCTCTCCCTCCCTGTCTGTCTGTTTCTCTCTGTCTCTGTCTCTGTCTCTCTCTCTTTCTGTCTGTTTCTCTCTGTCTCTCTCTGTCCGTCTCTGTTTTTCTATGTCTGTCTCTTTCTCTGTCAGTCTGTCCGAACCCCATGAGGAAGAGGGCCCTGCCCCTTCCACGAAAGTGAGAAGGGCCTGCTTAGGGAGGCCGAGAGGAATCCAGACAGACGGGCCTTGCTACGCTTCACCACTCGGTGTATGACTTTGGGAGGTCGAGGCCGGGTACCCAGTTGGATGGAAGGGGCATTTTCAGACTTTTCTCTCTGTCACGTGTGGCGTCCCTACTTCTCGTATTTCCCTGATAAGCTCCTCAACTCAAAAATACATGGTTAAGGCCGGGCGTGGTGGCTCACGTCTGTCATCCCAGAACTTCCGGAGGCTGAGGCGGGGGATCACGTGAGGTTGGGAGTTCGAGACTAGCCTTGCCACCATGGTAAAACCCCGTCTCTACAAGAAATACTAAACTGAGTCGGGCACGGTGGGGTATGCACCTGTAATGCCAGCTACTCGGGAGGCTGAGGTGGGAGAATCACTTGAACCTGGGAGGCGGAGACTGCAGTGAGCTGAGATCGTGCCACTGCACTACAGCCCGGGCTGTAGAGTGAGTAGGACTCTGTCTCTAAACAAACAAACAAATAAATAAATAAATAAATAAATAAATACATAAATAAATGCATTCTTTTCCATGCTGACTGACACTTGCAGGCATCGGTTGTCTTCAGGCATCATCTAGCGGCCACTGTTATTGAAAGTCTAGGTGACTTGGAGGGAGGTCTTGCTTACTTCACTGAGCCTGGGCAACGGGTTTCTCTCTCTCCCTTCTGGAGGTCCCTCCCTCTCTCCCTGGTTGCCTAGGGAGCCTCTGCCCTGACGGGGGCCATATTGGTCTTTGATCAGCGCTTTAGTTTTCTTTGTGTGTTGGTTTCTTTCATGCGCATAGACTCTTCTACTTGGGTTTTAGGAGGGGTCACTTTAATTTTCAAGTCGACCCCCGGCTCCCCCCACTACCCACGTCCCTTTACCTTCATTTAGTGAGTCAGTTAGGCGGGTTCCCCCCAAACCCCCCACCTCCCGCCTCCCAACACCCTGCTTGGAAACCTTCCGGAGCCACCCTGGTGTGCCTCTGACTTCTCACCCCTTCCCCCACCCCTTACCGGCGATCTCATTCTCGTCAGGCTGACATTTGCAACGGTGGGCATCAGGCCTCACTCAGTGGCCACCGTTTTTGAAGATGGAGGTGGCACGGTCCCACTTCCCTGGAGGCAGCTTGGGCCGATGGCATGGCCCTTGACTCCCGTGGGCAAGTGGGCGGGTCTGCTGTTGTGGGGTTTTTTCCCCCCTCTTCCCTCCTCAGGCCTCCCTTCCTAGGAAAGCTTCACCATGGCTGGGTCTCCATCACCTTTTATCATGATGTTTTAGTTTCTCCACCCTCCAGCCAGTATAGCTTCACAACGGGAATGGTGTCACAGCTCTAGTCTGGGTGTTCTTAGTATTTGCCCATAATAGAAACGTTTTCTGAGAACTAATACTTTGCTCACTTAAGATTTCCAGGGACGGTGCCTTGGCCTCTATTTGTTGTTTTGTTTTGTTTTGTTCGTGTTTTTCCTTTTTCATATGTATTTCTTTTCAGGTGAAGTAGAAATCCCCAATTTTCAGGAAGACGTATCTTTTCCCCAAGACATGTTAACTGCTGTTTTCTCCTGTTGTTAACTAGCGCTTTTGTGAATCTCTCAACGTGTAGTGAGAGCCGGTTGATGTTTACTTCAGAACATCTTATTTTCTGGAAATCCATAAGTGAATGCTGCTGCTGCTCTTGCTGCTGCTGCTGCTGCTGCTCTTGTTGCTGTTGTTTTTGTTTTCAAAGCACACCCCGGCCACCCTTTATGGAATCAAAAGCGTTATAAAATATGTGTAATTATTTCCTGACCACACCATTCCTCCTCCTCTCTCTGTCTCTCTGTCTCTCTTTCTCTGTCTCTCTCTCTCTGCCTGTTTGTCTATTTTTCTCTCTCTCTCTTTGCCTGTCTCTCTCATTGTGTCTGTGTTCTGTCTTACTCCCTTTCTTTGCCTTTCTGTCTCTCTCTCTCTCCCTGTCTGTCTGTTTCTCTCTGTCCGTCTCTGTCTTTATCTCTGTCTGTCTCTTTCTTTCTCTCTGTCTCTCTGTCTCTGTGTGTCTCTCTCTCTGCCTGTCTCTCTCACGGTGTCTGTCTTCTTTCTTTCTTTCTCTGCCTGCCTCTCTCTCTCTTTCTCTCTCTCTGTCTCTCTCTGTCTGTCTCGTCTTTCTCTGTCTGTCTCTTTGTCTGTATCTCTCTTTCTTTCTTTGTCTCGCTGTCTCTGTCTCTCTCTCTGTCTCTCTCACTGTGTCTGTCTTCTGTCTTATTCTCTTTCTCTGCCTGTCTGTCAGTCTCTCTCTCTCTCCCTGTCTGTCTGTCTCTCTCTCCCTGTCTGTCTGTTTCTTTCTCTCTCTTTGCCTGTCTGTCTCTCTGTCTCTGTCTCTCTGTCTCTCTCTCTCTGTGTCTGTCTTCTGTCTTACTGTGCTTCTCTTCCTGTCTGTCTGTCTCTCTCTCCTTGTCTGTTTCTCTCTGTCTCTGTCTCTGTCTGTCTCTCTTTCCGTCTGTTTCTGTCTCTCCCTCTGTCTGTCTCTTTCTCTCTCTGTCTCTTTCCCTCTGTCTGTCCCTCTCTTTCTTTCTCTCTGTCTCTCCAACTGTCTTTGTCTCTGTATGTGTGTGTGTCTGCTTTCTGTCTTACTCTCTTTCTCTGCCTGTCTGTCTGCCTGTCGGTCTGTCTCTCTCTCTCTGTCTATCTCTCTCTCTTTCTGTCTGTGTCTCTCTTTCAGTTTCTCTCTGTCTCTTTCCATCTTTGTCTTTCTCTGTGTCTTTCTCTCTATGTCTCTCTCTGTCTTTCTCTCTTTGTGTATCTTTGTGTCTCTCTGTCTGTGTCTCTGTCTCTGTCTCTGTGTCTCTCTCTCTCTCTTGCTTGCTCACTCTCTGGCTCTCTCTATCTCCCGCCCTCTCTTTCTTGGCAAAATAAGTTCAAGTACATCTAATCTAATCCATTACCACGGCCTGAATTATTAACTTTAGACATCCCGGATTTGATCTCCCTACAAAATGCTGTACAGAACTGGAGAGTTGATTTCTGGACTTGGATACCTCATAGATACTACATATTAATAAAGATCCAACCCTAAAATCTGGGGTTGCATCTAGCTCGACTGTCTCAAAAAATCATACCTCTGTTCACCTAGGATGCTGGGAGGGTTTTCTCAATGTGAATCTGCTCATGTCCTTCATGACCTATGACCCAGCCCTGTCCGTTCTGTCTAAAATATGTATCTGCAAACACTTCTCTCCATTTCCACAACTACCCACGGCCCATTGTGGAACCACTGGCTCTTTGAAAAAAAATCCCAGAAGTGGCTTTGGCTTTTTGGCTAGGAGGTCTAAACCTGCTGAGAACTTTCCTGCCCAGGATTCTGTGTGAACAAAAGTGCTTCTGCTGGGAGCTGGGATCCTCGGGACCATGTTTGCTAGCACTGGATGAGTCTCTGGAAGGACGCACGGGACTCCACAAAGCTGACCTGTCCCACCGAGGTCAAATGGATACCTCTGCATTGGCCCGAGGCCTCCAACTTACATCACTGTCACCAACCATTACCTTCAGCATCCTTGTGAGCCTGCCCAAGGCCCCAACTCCAGGGAGACTCTTGGGAGCCCAGCCTTCCTCTGCTAAAGTCCAAAGGGATGGTGACTTCCACCCACAAGGTCCCCACTGAACTGCAAAGATGTGGAGCGTAGGTCAGAGAGGGGACCAGGAGGGGAGACGTACTGACAGTCAATGAGTTTCCTAGGCTCTGGCCACCCCACTCACATCCCACGTACTGGGCACCCACGGGACACCACCGCTTTATCCCCTCCTCTATCCACAGCCGCCGCAACCCCACCCTGCAACCCAGGCACACACGCTGGAAGTTACAAAACCACACGGCCTGAATAGAGCCTAACAGAGCGAGAGCTCATTTCACGAAGCAGGGGGGTGGGTTGGGGTGGGGTGGGGTGGGGTTTGGGTGTCTTTAGAGAGCCCAATTCTCCCTCATGGGTGGCTACAGGATACAAATGAATATCGCTTCTTGGGCGGAGGGGCTTCATTAGGCCATCACGTTTGCGGGACTGTCTCTCAAACCCTTCCTTGAGGCCACAAAATAGATTCCACCCCACCCATCAACATTTCCCCGGGTGCTGGATGTATCCTGTCAAGAGACCTGAGCCTGACATGTTGAGTTAAACACCTTTATTGGCTTTCTGTGTTTGTTTGCTTCTGAGATGGAGTCTTGCTCTGTCCCCCCATGGCTGGAGTACAGTGGCGTGATCTCAGCTCACTGCAACCTCTGTCTCCTGGGTTAGAGTGATTCTCCTGCCTCAGCACCACCACGCCTGGCTCATTTTTTTATTTTTAGTAGTCACGGGATTTGACCCTGTTTCATTGGTTTTCACTGGAGATTCTAGATTTGAGTCACACCACATTGTGTGCCATATAATGACTTTTTTTTAGAGCACAATATATCTGCTTTATTTGAGTGGTTTGTATATCATTATAATTGTGTTATAGATGAAGAAAAGTTATTAAACATGGTGCTAATTATAGTGAAAGTGAAAAGAAAAGCAAGGCTATCTATTTTGTAGATAGAATAAAGTTGCTCAGTATTTACAGTTACCTAAATAAGTCAGCATTTAAACTCCTCCTACTAAAAGCTTGCCAGTCTGAATAATCCTCCTTTAAACACAATTTTTGATATGGTTAAGGTTTTTAAGAATGTGTCTCCTGCGGAATAGCTGGACCGACAATACACATTTAAAAAAGAACAGCACAAGGATCCACCAGACTTGGGAAAAAATCAAAAACAACACAAGCCTTATGAAGAACTGAGTTCTTAAAATATTATGGAGAACACAGCTATTGGAAGAGATGGCAATATTGGCAAGTTGATTGTTACATTGGTCAGCAATAGCTAGCACTATTTTTTTGGCAATCTTTCAGGCACTGCAACTACTACTGCAAAATGATATATAATCCTTTAAACAACATAATCACAAATCAAAAAATATTTTAGTAATATAATGCTTCAGATTTAGAAGCAAATCAAGTGTTAAAACTCAACTGCTATAGTAACTAACCCCAAAGATAACCGTATCTGACAAAAAAGCTTCCTCAGAGTTACTACTTCAGAATTATACTTTCTCTTGATACTTTTATTTTATTTTATTTTATTTTTATTTTATTTCTTCTTGAGACGGCATCTCACTCTGTCACCCAGGCTGGAGTGCAGTGGCATAATCTTGGCTCACTGCAACCTCCACTTCCCAGGTTCAAGCGATTATCCTTCCTCAGCCTCCTGAGTAGCTGGGACTACAGGCGCCTGCCACCAAGCCCAACTAATTTTTATACTTTTAATATAGGCGGGGTTTCACAATATGGTCTCGATATCTTGACGTTGTGATCTGCCTGCCTTGGCCTCCCAAAGTGCTGGGATGACAGGCATGAACCACCATGCCTTGCCTTCTCTTGATATTTAAACTTTTAAGTCAGTCCAGAGAAATACAATAAATGTCAACAGTAAGTATGGTATTGAGGCAGAAGTAGGACCAAACTTTTTCATATGTTATTCAGTTGATAACAATATGACCTAGGTAGTAATTTCCTATGTGTCTACTTATACACAAATACAAAAAAGTAAAACAGAGATACTGCTAAATAAAGGATACACTAAGTTCTTAATAGTAACTCAATAAACCGGAACATTGTCAAAAAGCAGCTAGTGAACTTTTTCAGTGTTTTTTTCTATTATCCAATAAGTGAATTATGCTGTTCCTTTCCAATTTCCCAAAGCACTTTTTGTCCCAATCACCATTTTTGTATTCGAAGAAAAAGTAACAAATCAAGTAACAAAACTAAACAAGCAAACAAACAAAACACAACTACAGTATCTGCAAAAGTTTTGTAGAAGACTGAAACTGTTGAGTATAAGCATCTCGTATTCTATTATCATTAATTAACTGAAGAGTTTGTTAAAGACATACATTTCATAAAATAAGTTAGTTTGAAGTTATTGACCAGTATGTACCATTCCTAAGTATTAGTAACCAAATTCATGACAGTAAAGAGCTATCTAACATGAAAAATTAGTGACTACCAGCACCATCAACAAGACTTTGTCTTTACAATTCATTACCACTTACCATGCATTGTAATGTCTAGGACTGACTCTGATAGCATTTCGAATACAAGCTAATGCTTTGTCCAATTCTTCAGTTAAGACAAACTCTCGCCCTAATAAAGTATAGGCATAAGCATAATTTGGATCCACTTGGATAGCTCTCTGGAAGAATTTAATTGCAATATCGTGTTCCTGTTGCAGACTGAAACAGTTCCCTGCAGCACACCAGGCCTCTGGCGAATTTTTATCCGTGTCTGTTAAGTCTTTTGACAGAAATGAAAGAGCGACATCTTTTTGAAGATGCCAAAGTGTTGTAGAGTAGATTTCCATGCCTTCGATTCTATAATTCTCAATCCTTCTAACCTCTGAGAATATTCTTTCAGCTTGCATGTACTCTGAAAGTTCAAAATAGGACCTTCCAATTTGGCACAGTACCCAACCAGTATTGAAGTGGTGAGAAGGTAGATGGCTCAAAATATTTATAGCTTCTTTGCAGTGGTATGAACATAAAGCTAAATAACCTTTCCCCCTTTCACGAAGAAGGCTCATCAAGCCTTCTGCTGCTGCTTTTTGTAGATTAAAAGCCTGAATCTGAGGTGTGATTGTGGATATTTCCTCTTCTGAATTGTTGGAAGAGTCCAATTTTGTAATTTCCAGGTTGTCATTTATATTAGATTGAGTTATTCCTCCTTTATTAGCTTTACTTTTTGTTTTTCTGTTTGAGATTTTAGGTGGAAACTTCATTTTTAATTTCTTCCTATTCTCCTTGGTTGTGGAACTGTCACTAGTAAAGAGTCATGAACTTCTTCGATGCCGTGCATTTGGGGGAGATGTCATAGTGGGGCTCATTACCTGAGGTGTTGTAGTTATTTATGGACCAGAACTTTCTGTTAGTGAAAGAATTGGAGTTACCTCTCGGCTATGTCCACTCTGTGAGAAGACAGACTTTGCTCCATTTTGGCCAATTCTGGCAACAGACTTTTTTGAAGAGGCTCCAGTGGATGGCACATCAATTACAGAAGGTGTATTAGTGTAGTTTTGTAAATAAGATCCATCTCCAGGACTTGGGGTTTCTAATGGCAAAATCCCAAAACTTGGGGTAAATGGACTAAGAGCTGCTGGTCCTGTTAATAAACTTTGACCAGTTTTTGGTTTATTTTGAACCTGTTTAGATAATATGGAAGTTCCTGTTCCCAGTGGGATAGTTTCAGGTGAAATTACAGCTGAATCAATAAAAGACACTGGGGAATCCGTATTCAAGGAGTACTTTGAATTGGAAGATTCTAAATTGACTCTGTTTAATTCAATTGTGTCCTGGGGTGTTTCCATAAGAATGGTCTCAGGCTGTCTGTGACATAAACTGTGATTAGGTACTTGTGTTGTGCAAGAGTTGGGCAGACAGTTGCTAAAGTTCTGTAAAGATGTGAATTTAAATGTTTGGTCAGGATCTGGCTTTTCACCTATTTCACATAATGATTCAAAGGGATACCAGAGGAAAGGATTTAAACTAAGTCTCTTTTGGTAACATTCTTATCCTTTGGCAAGCCGATCTGTCTTGCAATATACACGTCCCAACAATGGAAGGGGAAAGCAAACTGAATCACCAAACTCAGTAACAATATCATCATGGCTTTTCTGCTTATTAAACACTCCACCAGATAAGATTTGTTCCCAGTCTGCAAGCTTACTGAGATCAACACAACATTTTGCAAGCAGGTATTTGCATTGTGGTGTAGGACAACTGTGTCTTTTAAAGAGTCTATATGCTTTATAGGCCTTTTCTGGGAGGTAAGAACAGGTCGCCATTAAAAACAAGGCTTCTTCTGAGTGTACTTCTGCATAAAGGCGTTCTGTGAGGAAAACCCCATCTCGGTAAGCATAGTGGTTTAGTGCTTGCCATATAGCAGCCTGGAAAGGTTCCTGCAGCACTGTCATCCTCGAGGCAAAGGCCCAATTTCTGCAGGGCCTCAGGAAACCCCCACCCCACCCACCACCCTCCCCCCTGTAGCGGCTCCGGCCCGGCCAGCCTCGACTCCTTTAAATTCACCAGTTATCGGGGGATGGGGGTGGCTGAGCCAGAATGACTTCTTTATCCTGCCGACTCTGGAAAGCCCGGCCCCTTGTGATCCATTGCAAAGCGAAAGTCACCTCATGTTTGGGAAACAGATCCACTCCCATGTTCAGTGGAGGGATGTGGCATGTAGGACCTTAGGACTCTCTTCCTTCTGATTTGGTCTGCACAGCGGGGCCTAGGGCTGGAGTCCTCTCTGTGAGGACGGCTGACTCCCTCTACCTTGGGTTCCATTGGCCCCACCCTGGGACATGGGCCTTGGCAGATTCTGGCCCTTCCTGGCCTTAAATTGCTGTCAGAAACCCCATCTCGTGTTCGGATGCCCCGAATAACTGTGGCTCACGCCTCTCTGGAAACATTGGAAATCTCTCCTCTACACATGGTCACCTAAAACCCCAGGAGCTCGGGACACACGTCTGCCATCCACCTAACTGGTTTCGGGAGAGAATGCTGAGAGTCTCTTGCCAACTCTCTCTTGACTTGAGTTCTTCATGGGTGTGTAGTTAAGATGTAGTGAGACCAGATGTATTAACCCAGGCCGGGTGCTGGTGGCTCACGCCTGTAACCCCAACACTTTGGGAGGCGGAGGCTGTAGGATCCCTTGAGGAATAGCCTAACCCTGGGGAGGTTGAGGCTGCAGTGTGTGAGCCATAATGGTGTAATTTGGATCCAGCCATTTTCTAAACAGTCATTTTGTAGAATCTGCAAAGAGATATTTCTGAGCCCATTGAGGCCTATGGTGAAAAGGGAAATATTTTCAAATAAAAAGAAAACAGAAGCTTTCTGAGAAACTTCTTTTTGATGTGTGTATTCATCTCACAGTGTTGAAACTTCTTTTATTGAGCAGTTTGGAAACAGTCTTTTTGTAAAATCTGCAAAGGGATATTTCTTAGCCATTTGAGACCTAATGTGAAAAAGAGATATCTTCCCATAAAAACTAGACAGAAGCATTCTGAGAAAGTTCTTCCTGATGTGTGCATTCATCTCACAGAGTTGAACCTTTCTTTTGTTTGAGCAGTTTGGAAACAGTCTTTTTTAAAAATATGCAAATGGATATTTGTGAGCCCTTCACAGCCTATGATGAAACAGGAAATACCTTGACATAAAAACTAGACAGAATCTTTCTGAGAAAATGCTTTGCAATGTGTGCTTTCATCTCACAGAGTTGAACTTTTCTTTTGATTGAGCAGTTTCTAAACAGTCTTTTTGTAGAATACACAAATGGATATTTGCAGCGCTTTTAGGCCTATGGTGAAAACGGAAATATTTTCACAAAAACACTAAAAAGCAGCTTTCTGAGAATCTTCTTTGTGATGCCTGGATTCATATCACAGAGCAGAACCTTTCTTTTGATTGAGCAGATTGGAAACAGTATTTTTGTACAATCTGCAAATGGATATTTCTGAGCCGTTTGATGCCTGTAGTGAAAAAGAATTATCGTCACATAAAAACTAGACAGAATCATTCCGAGAAACTTCTTCCTGATGAGTGCATTCATCTCACAGAGTTGAACCTTTCTTTTCATGGAGCAGTTTGGAAACAGTCTTTTTGTAGTATCTGCAGAGGGATAATTTTGAATGCTTTAAGGACTATGGTGAAAAAGGAAATATCTTCACAAAAAAACTAGACAGAAGTATTCTGAGAAACTTCTTTTTTATGTGTGCATTCATCTCACACAGATGAATCTTTCTTTTCATTGAGCAGCATGGAAAGAGTCTTTTGGTTCAATCTGCAAAGGGATATTTCTGAGCAGTTTGAGGCCTATGGTGAAAAAGTAATATCTTCACATAAAAACTAGACAGAAGCATTCTGAGAAACTTCTTTTTTATGTGTGCATTCACCTCACAGGGTTGAAACTTTCATTTCATTGAGAAGTTCAGAAACACTCTTTTTGTAGAATCTGAAAGGGATATTTTTGAGTCCATTGAGGCCTGTGGTGAAATAGGAAATATCGTTACATAAAAACTAGACAGAAGCTTTCTGAGAAACTTCTTTGTGATGTGTGCTTTCATCTCACAGAGTTGAGCCTATCTTTTGATTTAGCAGACTGGAAACAGTCCTTTTGTTGTATCTACAGAGGGATATTTGTGAACGGTTTGAGGCCTATGGTGAAAAAGGAAATACCTTCACATACAAAGTAGACAGAAGCATTCTGGGAAACTTCTCTGTGATGTGTGCATTCAACTCACAGAGGTGAAACTTTCTTTAGATTGAGCAGTTTGGAAACAGTTCTTTTTTACAGTCTGCAAAGGGATATTTCTGAGCCCATTGAGGCCTAGGATGAAAAAGAAATATCTTCACATAAAACTGGATAGATGCATTCTGAGAAACTTCTTTGTGATGTGTCCATTCATCTCACAGAGTTGAACCTTTCTTTGGATTGAGCAGTTTGGAAACAGTCTTTTTGAAGAATCTGCAAAAAATATTTGTGAGCTCTTTATGGCCTACGGTGAAATAGGAAATATCTTCACATAAAAACTAGACAGAAGCTTTCTCAGAAACTACTTTGTGATGCGTGCTTTCATCTCACAGAGTTGAACCTTTCTCTTGAATGAGCAGTTTGGAAACACTCTTTTTGTAGAGTCTGTAAATGGATATTTGGAGCACTTTGAGACCCATGGTGAAAAAGGAAATATCTTCACATAAAAACCAGACAGGAGCATTCTGAGAAACTTCTTTGTGATGGGTGTATTCATCTCACAGAGTTGAACATTTCTTTGGATGCAGCAGTTTGGAAACAGTCTTTTTGTAGTATCTGCAGAGGGATATTCATGAGCAGTTTATGACCAATGGTTAAAAAGGTTATATCTTCACAAAAAAAACTCGAGAGATCCGTTGTGAGAAACTTCTTTGAGATGTATGCATTCAACTCACAGAGTTGAAACTTTCTTTGGATTAAGCAGTTTTCTAAACTGTCCTTTTGTAGAATCTGCAAAGGGATATTTCTTAGCCCATTGAGGCCTATGGTGAAAAACGATATATCTTCACATGAATGCTAAACAGAAGCTTTCTGAGAAACTTCTTTGTGATGTGTGCATTCATCTCACAGTGTTGAAACTTTCTTTTGATTGAGAAGTTTGGAAACAGTCTTTTTTTAGAATATGCAAAAGGATATTTGTGAGCCTTTTCAGGCCTATGGTGAAATAGGGAAAATCTTCAAATTAAAACTGGACAGAAGCTTTCTGAGAAACTTATTTGTCATGTGTGCCTTCATCTCACAGAGTTGAACTTTTCTTATGATTGAGTAGGTTGGAAACAGTCTTTTTGTAGAATCTGCAAATGGATATTTGCAACATTTTATGCCTATGGTGAACAGGAAATATTTTCACATAAATACTAGGCAGAAGCATTCTGAGAAACTTCTTTGTGATGTGTGCATTCATGTCACAGGGTTGAAACTTTCCTTGGATTAGGCAGTTTGGAAAGAGTCCTTTTGTAGAATCTGCAAAGGGATATTTGTGAGCCCATTGAGGCCTACGGTGAAATAGGAAATGTCTTCACATAAAAACTAGACAAAAGCTTTCTGAAAATCTTCTTTGTACTGTGTGCTTTTATCTCAAAGAGTTGAACCTCTCTTTTGATTGAGCAGTTTGGAAACACTCCTTTTGTAGAATCTGCAAAGGGATATTTGGAGTGCTTTGAGGCCTATGGTGAAAAAGGAAATATCTGCACATAAAAACTAGACAGAAACTTCTGAGAAACTTCTTTGTGATGTGTGCTTTCATCTCAAATTTGGACCTTCCTTTTCATTGAGCAGTTTGGCAACAAGTCATTTTGTAGAATCTGCAAAGGGATATTTGTGAGCAGTTTGATGCCTATGGTGAGAAACTAAATTCCTTCACATAATACCTGAACAGAAGTATTTTGAGAAAACTCTTTGTGATGTTTGCATTCATGTCACTGAGTTGAAACATTCTGTTCATTGAGCATTGTGGAAACATACTTTTTGTGCAATCTGCAAAGGAATATCTGTTTGCAGTTTGAGACCTATGGTGAAAAAGTAATATCTTCACATAAAAACAAGACAGAAGCATTCTGAGAAACTAATTTTTTATGTGTGCATTCATCTCACAGAATTGAACCTTTCCTTTGATGAAGCAGTTCGGAAAGAGTTTTTTGTAGAATCTGAAAAGGGATAGTTGTGATCCCTTTGAGGCCTAAGGTGAAATAGGAAATATCTTCACATAAAAACTAGACAGAAACTTTCTGAGAAACTTCTTTGTGACGTGGGCTTTCATCTCAAAGATTTGAACCTTTATTTTGATTGAGCAGTTTGGAAAGACTCTTTTTCTAGTATCTGCAGAGGGCTATTAATGAGCAGACTGAGGCCTATAGTGAAAAAGGAAATGGCTTCTCAAAATACTAGACAGAAGCATTATGAGAGACTTCTATGTAATGTGTGCATTGATCTCACCAAGTTAAATCTTTCTTTTGATTGAGCTGTTTGGAAACACTCTTTTTTGTAGCATCTGCAAGGGTATACTTCTGAGCCCTTTGAGGCCTATTTTGAAATATGAAATATCTTCACATATAAACTAGACAGAAGGTTTCTAAGAAACTTCTTTGTGACGTGTGCTTTCACCTCACAGAGTTGAAACTTTCTTTTGATTGAGCAGATTGGAAACACTCTTTTTGTAGAATCTGCAAGTGGATATTTGGAGTGCTTTGAGGCCCATGGTGAAAAAGGAAATATCTTCACAAAAAACTAAACAGAAGTTTTCTGAGAAACTTCTTTGGGATGTGTGCATTCATCCCACACATTTGAACCCTTCTTTTGATTGCTATGGTGAAAAAGGAAACTTCTTCACATAAAATTATACAAAAGCATTCTGAGAAACTTCTTTGTGATGTGTGCTTTCATCTCACAGAGTTTAACCTTTCTTTTCATTGTGCAGTTTGGAAACAGTCTTTTTGTAGAATCTGCAAAGGGATGTTTGTGAGCAGTTTGAGGCCTATGGTGAAAAAGGAAATACCTTCACATAAAAACCAGACAGAAGCTTTTTGAGAAACTTCTTTGTGATGTTTGCATTCATCTCCCAGAGTTGAATCTTCCTTTTCATTGAGCTGTTTAGAAACAGCCTTTTTGCACAATCTGTAAAGGGATATTTCTGAGTGGTTTGAGGCCTATGGTGAAAAAGAAATATCTTCACATAAAAATCAGACAGAAGCATTCCGGGAAACTTCTCTGTGATGTGTGCATTCATCACAGAGATTTGAAACTTTCATTTCATTCAGTAGTTTGGAAAGAGTCTTTTCATAGAATCTGCAAAGGGATATTTCTGAGCCCTTTGAGACCTATTATGAAATAGGAAATATCTTCACATAAAAACTAGACAGAAGATTTTTGAGAAACTTCTTTGTGATGCTTGCGAACCTTCTTTTTGATTGAGCAGTTTGGAAACAGTCCTTTTGTAGAATCTGCAAAGGGATATTTCTGAGCCCTTTGAGTCCTATAGTGAAATAGAAAATGTCTTCACATAATAACTAGACAGAAGCATTCTGAGAAACTTCTTTGTGATGTGTGCTTTCATTTCACAGAGTTGAACGTTTCCTTTGATTGAGCAATTTGGAAACACTCTTTTTGTAGAATCAGTAAATGGATATTTGGAGCACTTTGAGGCATAAGGTGAAAAAGGAAGTATTTGTACCTAAAAAGTAGACAGAAACCTTCTGAGAAACTTCTTTGTGATGTGTGCTTTCATCTCACAGAATTGAACATTTCTTTTCATTGAGCAGTTTGGGAACAAGTCATTGTATAGAATCTGCAAATGTATATTTGTGAGCTGTTTGATGCCTATGCTGAAAAAGTAAATATTCACATAAAAACCAGACAGAAGGTTTTAGAGATAACTTTTTGTGATGTTTGCATTCATATCAAAGAGTTGAACCTTTCTGTTCATTGAAGAGTTTGGAAACATTCTTTTTGTGCAATCTGCAAAGGAATATTTCTGAGTGGTTTCAGGCCAGTGGTGAAAAAGAAATATCTTCACATAAAAACTAGACAGAAGCATTCTGAGAAACTTCTTTTTCATCTGTGCATTCACCTCACAGAGTTGAGCCTTTCTTTTCATTGAGCAGTTTGGAAACAGTCTTCTTGTAGTATCTGCAAATTGATATTTGTGATCCCCTTTAGGCCTATGGAGAAATAGGAAATATCTTCACATAAATACTAGACAGAATCTTTCTGAGAAACTTCTTTGTGATGTGTGCTTTCATCCTACACAGTTGAACCTTTCTTTTGATTGATCACTTTGGAAACAGTCTTTTTGAAGAGTCTACAAATGGATATTTGGGGAGCTTTGAGGCCTAAGGTCAAAAAGGAAATATATTCACATAAAAACTAGACAGAAGGACTTTGAGAAACTTCTTTGTGATGTGGGCTTTCATTTCAGAGAGTTGAATCTTTCTTTTGTTTGAGCAGTTTGGAAATAGTCTTTTTGTAAAATGTGCAAAGGGATATTTCTGAGCCAATTGAGGTCTATGGTGAAAACGAAATACCTGTACATAAAAAGTAGACAGAAGCATTCTGAAAAACTTTTTTGTGATGTGTCCATTCATGTCGCAGATTCGAACCTTTCTTTTGATTGAGCAGTTTGGAAACAGTCGTTTTGTAGAATCTGCAAAGAGGTATTTGTGAGCTCTTTATGGCCTGTGATGAAATACGAAATATCTCCACATAAAAACTAGACAGAAGATTTCTGAGAAACTTCTTTGTGATGTGTGCTTTCTTCTCACAGTACTGAACCTTTCTTTTGATTGAGCAGTTTGGAAAGTCTTTTTGCAGAATCTGCTAATGTGTATTTGGAGCTATTTGAGGCCCATGGTGAAAAAGGAAGAATCTTCACATAAAAACTAGACAGAAGATTTCTGAGAAACTTCTTTGTGATGTGTCAATTCATGTCACAGAATTCAACCTTTCTTTCAATTGAGCAGTTTGGAAACAGTCTTTTGTAGAAGCTGCAAAGGGAAATTTCTTAGCCTTTTGTGGCTTATGGTGAAAAAGAAATATCTACACGTAAAAACTAGACAGAAGCTTTCTGAGAAACTTCTTTGTGATGTGCCCATTCATGTCACAGAGTTAAACTTTTCTTTTGATTTAGCAGTTTGGAACATGTATTTTCTTAGAATCTGCAAATGGATATTTGTGAGCCCCTTTTGGCCTATTTTGAAATATGAAATATCTTCACATAAAAACTAGATAGAAGCTTTCTGAGAAACTTCTTTGTGATGTGCACTTTCCTCTCACAGAGTTGAACCTTTCTTTTTATGGGGTGGTTTGGAAACAGTCTTTTTGTAGAATCTGCAAATGGATATTTGGAGCATTTTGAGGCCTAGAGTGGAAAAGGAAATATCTTCACATAAAAACTAGACAGTAGCTTTTTGAGAAAACTATTTGTGACATTTCCATTCATCTCTAATAGTTGACCATTTCTTTTCATTGAGCAGTTTGGAAACAGTCTTTTTGTACAAACTGCAAAGGGATATTTCAGAGTGGTTTGAGGCCAATGGTGAAAAATAAATATCTTCACATGAAAACTAGACAGAAGCATTTTGAGAAACTTCTTTGTGATGTGTGCGTTCATCTCACAAATTTGAACGTTTCTTTTGATTTAGCAATTTGGAGAAAGTCTCTTGGAAGTATAAGCGGAGTTATATTTGTGAGCAGTTTAAGGCCTATTGTGCAAAAGGAAATACCTTCATATAAAAAGTAATCAGAAGCTTTCTGAGAAACTTCTTTGTGATGTGTGCTTTCGTCTCACAAAGTTTCACATTTCTTTTGATTGCAAAGTTTGGAAACATTCTTTTTGTAGAATCTGCAAATGGATATTTGGAACAATTTGAGTCCTATGGTGAAAAAGGGAATATGTTCACATAAAAACTAGACAGAAGAATTCTGAGAAACTTCTTTGTGATGAGTCCATTCATCTCACAGAATTGAAACTTTCTTTGATGGATCAGTTTGGAAACAGTCTTTTTGTAGTATCTGCAGAGGGATAATTTTGAGTGGTTTAAATAGTGAAAAAGGAAATATCTTCACAAAATAACTAGACAGAAGCATTTTGGGAAACTGCTTTGTGATGTGTGCATTCATCTCACAATGTTGAACGTTTCTTTTGATTTAGCAATTTGGATAAAGTCTCTTGGAAGTATAAGTGGAGTTATATTTGTGAGCAGTTTAAGGCCTATGGTGCCAAAGGAAATACCTTCATATAAAAAGTAGACAGAAGCTTTCTGAGAAACTTCTTTGTGATGTGTGCTTTCGTCTCACAGAGTTGCACCTAACTTTTGATTGAGCAGTTTGGAAACATTCTTTTTGTAGGATCTGCAAATGGATATTTGGAGCAATTTGAGTCCTACGGTGAAAAAGGAAATATGTTCACATAAAAACTAGACAGAAGAATTCTGAGAAACTTCTTTGTGATGAGTCCATTCATCTCACAGAGTTGAAACTTTCTTTGATGGACCGGTTTGGAAATAGTCTTTTTGTAGTATCTGCAGAGGGATATTTTTGAGCGGTTTAAAGACTATGGTGAAAAAGGAAATATCTTCACATAATAACCAGACAGAAGTATTCTGAGAAACTTCTTTGTGATGTGTGCATTCATCTCACAGAGTTGAACCTTTCTTTTGATTGAGCACTTTGGAAACAGTCTTTTTGTAGAACCTTCAAAGGAATATTTGTGAGCCCTTTATGGCCTCAGGTGAAATGGAAATATCTACACACACAAACTAGAGAAAAGCTGAGTAACTTCTTTGTCATGTGTGCTTTCATCTCAGAGAGTTAAAAATTTGTTTTGATTGATCAGTTTGGAAACAGTCTTTTTGTAGAATCTGCAAATGGATATTTGTATCACTTTGAGGCCTATGTTGAGAAAGGAAATATCTTCACATAAAAACAAGAAAGAAGATTTCTGAGAACCTCCTTTGTTATATGTGCATTCATCTCACAGGGTTGAATCTTTCTTTTGATTGAGCAGTTTGGAAACAGTCTTTTTGTAGAATCTACAAAGGGATATTTCTGAACGGTTTTATGCCTATGGTGAAAAAGAAATATCTTCACATAAAAACTAGACAGAAGCATTATGAGAAATTAATTTATTATTTGTGCATTCGTCTCACAGAGTTGAAACTTTCTTTTCATGGAGCAGTTCGAAAACTGTCTTTTTGTAGAGTCTGCAAAGGGATATTTGTGAGCCCTTTGAGGCTTATATTGAAATAGAAAACATCTTCACAAAACAAGTAGACAGAAACATTATGGGAAACTTCTTTGTGACGTGTGCTTTCATCTTTCAGATATGAATCTTTCTTTTCATTGAACAGTGTGGAAACTCTCTTTTTGTAGATTCTGCAAAAGGGTATTTGGAGGGCTTTGAGGCCTATGGTGAAAAAGGAAATATTTTCACTTAAAAACTAAACAGAAGCTTTCTGAAAAACTTCTTTGTGATGTGCATATTCATGTCACAGAGTTGAACCTTTCTTTTCATTGAGCAGTTTGGAAACCATCTTTTCGTACAATCTGCAATGGGATGTTTCTGAGTGGTTTGAGGTCTATAGTGAAAAAGAAATATCTTAGCATAAAAACTACACAGAGGCATTCTGAGAAACTTCTTTTTCATGTGTGCATTCATCTCCCAGAGTTGAACATTTCTTTTCATTGAGAAGTTCAGAAACAGTCTTTCTGTAGAATCTGCGAAAGGATATATGTGAGTCCATTGAGGGATATGGTGAAATAGGAAATATATTCAGAGAAAAACTAGACAGAAGCATTCTGCGAAATTTCTTTGTGATGTTTGCATTCATCTCACAGGGTTGAAACTTTCTTTTGATTGATCCGTTTGGAAACAGTCTTTTTGAAGAATCTGCAAATGGATATTTGGAGCGCTTTGTGTCTTGTGGTGAAAAATTAAATATCTTCACATAAAATCGACTGAGAAGCTTTCTGAAGAACGTCTTTGTGATGTGTGCTTTTATCCCACAGAGTTGAACTTTCTTTTCATTGAGCAGTTTGGAAGCAGTCTTTTTGTATTATATGCAGAGGGATATTTGGGAGTGGTTTAAGGCCTATGGTGAAAAAGTAAATATCTTCACATAAAAACTAGACAGAAGCATTCTGAGAAAGTTCTTTGTGATGTGCACATTCATAACACAGAGTTGAAAATTTCTTTTGGTTGAGAAGTTTGGAAACAGTCTTTATGTCCAATCTGCAAAGGGATATTTCTTAGACGTTTGAGGCCTATGGTGAAACAGAAATATCTTCACATAAAAACTAGACAGAAGCTTTCTGAGAAACTGCTTTGTGATGCATCCATTAATCTCATACAGTTGAAATTTTCTTTTGATGGAGCAGTTTGGGAAGAGTCTTTTTGTAGATTCTGTAAAGGGATACTTGTTATCCCTTTATGGCCTAAGGTGAAATAGGAAATATCTTCCCATGAAAACTAGACAGAAGCTTTCTGAGAAATTTATTTATGATATGTGATTTCGCCTCACAGAGTTGAAACTTTCCTTTGTTAGAGCAGTGTGGAAAGAGGCCTTTTGTAGGATCTGCAAAGAGATATTTTTGAGACCACTGAAGCGTACGGTGAAAAAGGAAATGTGTTCACATTAAAACTAGAAAGAAACCATCTGAGAAACTTCTTTGTGATGTGCACTTTCATCTCATAGAGTTGAACCTTTTTTTTGATTGAGCAGTTTGGAAAAAGTCTTTTAGTAGAATGTGCAATTGGATATTTGGTGCGCTTTGAGGCCTATGGTGAACAAGGAAATATCTTCACATAGAAACTAGACAGAATCTTTCTGAGAACCTTGTTTATGATGTGTGCATTCATCACACAGAGCTGAATGTTTCTTTTGATTGAGCAGTTTGTAAACAGTCTTTTTAGAGATTCTGCCAAAGGATATTTGTGAGCCCTTTCAGGCTTATGGTGAAAATGGAAATATCCATTAATAAAATCTGGACAGAATCTTTCTGTGACACTTCTTTGTGATGAGCGCATTCAACTCACAGAGTTGAACCATTATTTTCATTGAGCAGTTTGGAAACAGTCTTTTTGTAGAATCTCCAACGGGATATTTTAAGTGATTTATGGCTTAAAGTGAAAAAGGGAATATCAACATATAAAATCTAGACAGAAGCTTACTGAGACTTTTTTTGTGATGTGAGCATTCATCTCACAGGGTTGAAACTTTCTTTTGATTGAGGAGTTTGTAAATTGTCTTTCTGTAGAATCTGCAAAGGGATAATTTTAAGCAGTTTATGGCTTATGGTGAAAAAGGAAATATCCACAAATAAAATCTAGACAGAAGATTTCTGAGATACTTTTTTTTTGATGTGAGCATTCATATCACAGTGTTGAAACTTTCTTTTGATTGAGCAGTTTGTAAAGTGTCTTTTTGGAAAATCTGCAAAGGGATATTTGTGAGCAGTTTGAGGCCTAAGGTGAGAAAGTAAATATATTCAGGTAAAAACTAGACAGAATCTTTCTGAGAAACTTCTTTGTGATGTCAGCATGCATCTCACAGTTTGGAACTGATCTTTTGATTGAGCAGTTAGGCTACAGTCTTTTTGTAAAATCTGCAAAGAGACATTTGTGAAAGCTTTGAGGCTAATAGTGAAAAAGGAAATACATTCACATAAAAACTTGACAGAAGCTTTCTGAGAAACCTCTATTTGATGTGTGCATTCATCTCAAGAGTTGAACCTTTCTTTTAATTGAGCTGTTTGGAAAGAGTCTTTTGTAGATCTATAAATGGATATTTGTGAGCGGTTTGAGCCCTATGGTGAGAAGGGAAATGTCTACAAATACATACTGGAAAGAATCTTCCTGAGAAACTTCTTTGTGATGTCTGCATTCATCTCATCGAGTTGAACCTTTCTTTTGATTGATCAGTTTGGAAACAGTCTTTTTGTAGAATCTTCAAAATGATATTTGTGAACGATTTGAGGCTTATGTTGAAAAAGGAAATATCTTCACATAAAAAATAGACAGAAACTTTCTGAGAAGCTTTTTTGTGATGTGTGCATTCATCTCACAGATTTCAACATTGCTGTTGATTGAGCAGTTTGGAAACGGTCTTTTTGTAGATTCTGCAAAGGGATATTTGTGAGCAGTTTGAGGCTTATGGTGAAAAAGGAAATATCTACAAATAAAATCTACACAGAAACTTTCTGAGAAACTTCTTTGTCATGTGTGCATTCATTTCACAGAGTTGAACTTTTCTTTTGATTGAGCAGTTTGGAAACCATCTTTTTGGAGCACCTCCAAAGGGATATTTGTGAGTGTCTTAAGGCATATGGTGAGAAAGTAAATATATTCATATAAAAGCTAGACAGAATATTTCTGAGAAACTACTTTATGATGTGTGCCTTCATGTCACAGAGTTGAACCATTCTCTTGATTGAGCAGTTTGGAAACAGTCTTTTTGTAGAAACTGCAAAGGGATATTTGTGAGTGATAGGAGGCCTATGGTGACAAAGGAAATATCTTCACATAAAAACCAGACAGAAGATTTCTGAGAAACCTCTTTGTGATGTGTGCATTCATCTCTCAGAGTTGAACCTTTCTTTTCAGTGAGCAGTTTGGAAACACACTTTTTGTAGAATCTGAAAACTGATATTTCTGAAGGCTTTGAAGCTTATGGTGAAAAAGGAAATATCAGCCCATAACAACTAGACAGAAGCTTTCTGAGAAACTTCTTTGTGATGTGTGCATTTACCTCACAGATATGAACCTGCCTTTTGATTGAGAAGTTTGGAAACCGTCTTCTTGTAGAATCTGCAAAGAGACATTTGAGAGAGCTTTGAAGTCTATGGTGAAAAAGGAAATATCTTCACATAAAAACTAGATAGAAGCTTTCTGAGAAACTTTTTTGTGATGTGTGCATTTGTATCACGGGGTTGAACCTTTCTTTTGATTGAGAAGTTTTGAATCAATCTTTTTGTAGGATCTGCAAAGGGATATTTGCGATCCATTTTTGGCCTACAGTGAAAGAGGAAATGACTTCACATAAAAACTAGACAAAACTATTCTAAGAAACTTCTTTGTGATGTGTGCATTCATCTCACAGAGTTGAATCTTCCTTTTGATTGAGTAGTTTGGAAGCAGTCTTTTTGTAGAATCTGCATAGGGATATTTGTGAGCCCATTGAGGCCTTTGTTGAAGAAGGAATTATCTTCACATGAAAACTAGACAGAAGCTTTTTGAGAAACTTCTTTGTGATGTGTGCGTTCATCTCACAGAGCTGAAACGCTCTTTTGATTGAGTAGTTTGGAAACAGTCTTTTTTAGAAACTGCAAGGAATAATTGTGAGCAATTTGAAACCATGGTGAAAAACGAGTTATCTACAAATAAAATCTAAACAGAAGCTTTCTGAGAAACTTCTTTGTGATGTGTGCATTCATCTCACATAGTTGACCTTTTGTTTTGACTGAGAAGTTTTCAAATAGTCTTTTTGTACAATCTGCAAAGAGATATGTGTGAATGCTTTCAGGCTTATGGTGGAAAAGGAAATATCTTCACCTAAACCTATAAAAAAGCTTTCTGAGAGACTTCTTTAGGATGTGTGCATTCATCTCACAGAGTGGAACATTTGTTTTGATTCACCAGTTCAAAAGCAGTATTTTTGTAGAATCTGTAAGGAGATATTTTTGAGCTCTTTGAGTCCTATAGTGTAAAAGGAAATGTCTTTACATAAAAACTATACATAAGTTTTCAAAGAAACTTCTCTGAGATGTGTGCATACATCTCACAGAGTTGAACCTTTGTTTTGATTGAGCAGTTTGGGAAGAGTCTTTTTGTATAATCTGTAAAGGGATATTTGAAGGCGTCTTGAGGCATATGGTGAAAAAGGAAATACCTTCACATAAAAAGTAGACAGAAGCTATCTGAGAAACTTCCTTGTGATGTGTGCATTCATCTCACAGAGTTGAAACTTTCTTTTGACTTATCAGGTTGGAAACAGTATTTTTGTAGAATGTGCAGAGGGATATTTATGAGTGGTTTGAGGTCTGCAGTGAAAAAGGAAATATTTTCACATAAAACCTAGAGAGAAGCATTCTGAGAAACTTCTTCATGATGTGCACATTCGTCTCAGAGAGTTGAACCTCTCTTTTCATTTGGGCAGTTTGGAAACCGTCTTTTTGTAGAATCTGCAAAGTGATATGTTTCAGTGGTTTGAGTCCTATGGTGAAAACGGAAATATTGAAAAATGAAAGATAGACAGCAGCTTTCTGAAAAACTTCTTTGTGATGCATGCATTCGTCTCACAGGGTTGAAACTTTCTTTTGATTGAGCAGTTTGGAAACAGTCTTTTCATAGAACCTGCAAAGTGATATTTGTGAAGGCTTTGAGGCTTATGGTGAAAAAGGAAATAGCTTCACATAAAAACTAGACTCATGTTTTCTGAGAAACTTCTTTGTGATGGGTGTATGCATCTCAAAGAGTTGAATCTTTCTTTTGATTGAGCAGTTTGGAAACAGTCTTTTTGGAGAATCTGCAAAAGGATGTTTTTGAGTGGTTTGAGGCATGTGGTGAAAAAGGAAATATCTTCATATAAAAACTAGACAGAAGTATTCTGAGAAACCATTTTGTGATGTGTGCATTCATCTCACAGAGTTGAATTTTCTTTCATTGAGTAGTTTGGAAGCAGTCTTTTTGTAGAATATGCAAAGGGATATTTGTGAGCTTTTTGAGGCCTGTTGTGAAAAAGAAATATCCACAAATAAAATCTAGACAGAAGCCTTCTGAGAAACTTCTTTGTGATGTGTGCATTCATCACACAGAGTTGAACCTTTCTTTTGATTGAGCAGTTTGGAAACAGTCCTTTTGTAGAATCTACAAAGGGTTATTTATGAGCAGTTTGAAGTCTATGGTGAAAAAAGGAATATCGAGAAACAAGAACTAGACAGAAACTTTCTGAGAAACTTCTCTTTGATGTGTGCATTCATCTCACAGAGTAGAAAGCTTTCTTTGATTAAGCAGTTTGGAAACAATCTTTTTGTAGAATCTGCAAAGGGACGTATGTAGGTGATTTCAGGTCTATGGTGAAAATGGAAATATCTTCACAAAGAAACTACACAGAAGCTTTCTGAGAAAATTCTTTGTGATGTGCTCATTCATTTCACAGATTTGAAGTGTTCTTTTCATTGACCAGTTTGGATAGAGTCTTTTTGTAGAACCTGCTTTGTGATATTTGTGAGCTCTTTGAAGCCTATGGTGAAAAAAGAAATATCTTCACACAAAAACTAGACAGAAGCTTTCTGAGATACTTCGTTGTGATGTGTGCATTCATCTCGAAGAGTTGAAACTGTCTTTGGATTGAGCAGTTTTGAAACAGTCCTTTTGTAGAATGTACAAAGGGATAATTGGGATCCCTTTTTGGCCTATGGTGAAAAAGGAAATGTCTACACATAAAAACTAGACAGAAGCATTCTATGAAACTTCTTTTTGATGTGTGCTTTCTTCTCACAGCTTTGAACCTTTCTTTAGATAGAGCAGGTTGGAAAATGTTTTTGTAGAATCTGCAAAGTGATAATTTGAATGCTTTGAGACTTATGGTGAAAAAGGAAATACCTTCAAATAAAAACTGGACAGAAGCTTTCTGAGAAACTTCTTTGTGATGTGTGCATTCATCTCAAAGAGTTGAAGCTTCGTTTTGGCTGGACAGTTTGGGAACAGTCTTTTTATAAATTCTGTAAAGGAACACTTGTGAGCACTTTGAGGCCTATATTGAAAAAGGAAACATCGTCAAATAAAAACTAGACAGAAGCTTTCTGAGAAACTTCTTTGTGATGGGTGCATTCACCTCACAGAGTTGAACCTTTCTTTTGATTGAATAGTTTGGAAACAGTCTTTTTGTAGAATCTGCAAAGGGTTATTTATGAGTGGTATGAGGCCTATGGTGAAAAAGGGAGTATCAACAAATAAAAAGTAGACAGAAATTTTCTGAGAAACTTCTCTGTGATGTGTGCATTCATCTCGCAGAGTGGAAACTTTCTTTGAGCCGTTTGGAAACAGTCTTTTTGTAGAATCTGCAAAGGGATATATATAGGCAGTTTGAGGTCTATGGTGAAAAGGGAAACATCTTCACATAAAAACTGACTGCTCAATGGGAGGAAACTTTTACTTCTGTGTAATGAATGCACATGTCAGAAAGGAGTTACTCAGAAAATTTCTTTATACTTTTTATGTGAAGATATTTCCTTTTTCACCGTATGCCTCAACGTGCTCCCAGATATCCCTTTGCAAATTCTATGAAAAGAATGTTTCCAAACTGCTCAATAAACAGAGTGGTTCAACACTGTGAGACGAATGTGCACATCACAAAGAAGTTTCTCAGAAAACCTCCTTCTCGTTTTTATGTGAAGATATTCTCTTTTTGAACATAGTCCTCAATGCACTCCCAAATATGCCTTTGCAGAATCTACAAAAAGACTTTCCAAACTGCTCAATCAAAAGAAAGTTTCAACTCTGTTAGATGAATGCACACATCAGAAAGTAGTTTCTCAGCAAGCTTCTCACTAGTTTTTATGTGAAGATAATCCCTTTTTCAATGTGGGCCTCAAAGCACTCAAAAATAACCGTTTGTAGATTCTAGAATAACAGAGTTTACAAACTGCCCAATGAAAAGAAATATTTACCTCTGTGAGATGAATACACATATCTTAAAGCAGCTTCTCAGAATGCTTCTTTCTAGTTTTTATGTGAAGATATTTCTTTTTTCACCATAGGCCTCAATGCGCTCCTAAATATCCCTTTGCAGTTTGTACCAAAAGGATTGTTTTCAAACTGCTCAATCTGAAGAATGTTTCAATTCTGTGAGATGAATGCACACATCATGAAGAAGTTTCTCTGAAACTTTCTTTATAGTTTTTCTGTGAAGATATTTCCTTTTTCACCATAGGCCTCACCTCAGAGCTCTCAGAAATGTCCCTTTGCAGATTCTACAAAAAGACTGTTTCCAAACCACTCAATAAAAAGAATTATTGAACACAGTGAGATGAATGCACACATCTCAAAGAAGTTTCTCAGAAACCTTCAGTCTAGTTTTTATGTGAATATATTTCCTTTTTCACCATAGGCCTCAAAGTGCTCCAAATATCCATTTGCAGATTCTACAAAAAGACTGTTTCCAAACTGCTCAACCAAAACAAAGGTTTAACTCTGTGTGATGAATGCACACATCACAAGGAAGTTTCTCAGAATGCTTCTGTCTAGATTTTAAGTGAAGATACTTGCTTTTTTCACTGCTGGCCTCAAAGTGCTCACAAATATCCCTTTACAGATTCTACAAAAATACTTTTACCAAATTGCTCAATCAAAAGAAAGGTTCAACTCTGTGAGATGTATGCACACCACAAAGAGGTTTCTCAGAAAGCTTCTCTCTAGTTTTTATGTGAAGATATTTCCTTTTTCACCATAGGCCTCAAAAGGTTCACAAATATCCCTTTGCAGATTCTACAAAAAGACTCTTCACACACTGCTCAATCAAAAGAATGTTTCAACTCTGTGAGATGAATGCTCACATCACCAGAATGTTTCTCAGAAAGCTTCTGTGTAGTTTTTCTGTGAAGATATTTCCTTTTTCACCATATGCTTCAAAGGGCTCATAAATATCCCTTTGGAGATTTTACAAGAAAAGAGTTTCAAATCTTCTCAATGAAAAGAAACAGAAACATCTGGGAGATGAGTGCACATATCACAAAGCAGTTTCTCAGAAACATTCTGTCTAGTTTTCATATGAAGGTATTTCCTTTTTCACCACTGGATGCAAAGTGCTCAAAATTGTTCCTTTGCAGATTCTACAAAAAGTCTGTTTCCACACTGCTCCTCAAAAGAAAGTTTCAACTCTGTGAGATGAATGCACATGTCAAAAAGAAGTTTCTCTGAAAGCTTCTATTAAGTTTTTATGTGAATGTTTCCTTTTTAACCATAGGCCTCAATGCCCTCACAAATATCTCTGCAGATTCTGCAAAAAGACTGTTTCCAAGCTGCTCAATAAAAATAATTATTGAACTTTGTGAGATGAATGCACACACCTCAAAGAAGTTTCTCAGAAACCTTCAGTCTAGTTTTTATGTGAATATAATTCCTTTTTCACCATAGGCCTCGAAGTGCTCCAAATAGCCTTTTGCAGGTTCTACAAAAAGACTGTTTCCAAACGGATCAAAGAAAAGAAAGTTTCAAATCTGTGAGATGAATGCACACATCAGTAAGAAGTTTCACAGGAGGCTTCTGTCTAATTTTTATATGAAGACATTTCCTTTTTCACCATAGGCCTCCATCTGCTCACAAATATCCCTTAGCAGATTTTACAAGAACAGAATTTCCAGACTGATCAAAGAAAACAAATGTTTTCCTCTGTGAGATGAATGCACACATCACAAAACTCTTTCTCAGAAACCTTCTTTATACTTTTTATGTGATATATCTTTTTTCTCCCTAGGACTCAAAGCACTAAAAAATATCCCTTTGCAGATTCTACAAAAAGATTGTTTCCAAACTGCTCAATCAAAAAAATAGTTCAACTCCATGAGATGAATGCATACATCACAAAGAATTTTATCAGAAACCTTCTTTATAGTTTTTATGTGAAGGTATTTCCTTTTTCACCATAAGCCTCAAAGTGCTCAGCAATATCCCTTTGCAGATTCTGCAAAAAGGCGTCTTCCCAACTGCTCAACCAAATAAATGTTTGAACTCTGTGAGATGGATGCACACATCACAAAGAGGTTTCTCAGAAATCTTCTGTCCATTGTTTATGTGAAGATATTTCCTTTTTCACCATAGCACTCAAAGTCCTGAAAAATATCCCTTGCAGATTCTACAAAAAGGCAGTTTCCAGACTGCTCAATCAAAATAATGGTTGAACTCTGTGAGATGATTGCACACATCACAAAGAAGCCACTAAGAAAGCTACTGTCTAGTTTTTATGTGAAGATATTTTCTTTTTCACCATAGGCCTCAAAGCACTCACAAATATCCCTTTGCAGATTCTACAAGAACAGAGTTTCCAGACTAATCAGAGAAAATAAACATTTACCTCTGTGAGATCAATGCACACATCACAAAGCTGTTTCTAAGAAACCTTCTTTATACCTTTTATATGAATACATTTCCTTTTTTACCATTGGCCTCAAAATGCTCATAAATATCTTTTTGCAGATTCCACAAACAGATAGTTTCCATACTGCTCAATCAAAAGTAAGTTTCATCTTTGTGAGATGAATTCCCACATCACAAAGACGTTTCTCAGAAAGCCTCTCTCTAATTTTTATGTGAAGATATTTCTTTTTTCACCACAGGCCTCAAAGGACTCATACATATCCCTTTGCAGACTCTACAAGAACAGTTTCCAGACTGACCAGAGAAAAGAAAAGTTTACCTCTGTGAGATGAATGCTTACGTCACAAAGCTGTTTCTGAGAAATCTTGTTTATCCTTTTTATATGACTATGTTTCCTTTTTCACCATAGGCTTCAATGCACTCATAAATATCCCTTTGCAGATTCTACAAAATGACTGTTTTCAAACTGTTCAATCAAAAGAATGGTTGAGCTCTATGAGATGAATGCACACATCGCAAAGAGGTTTCTTGGGAAGCTTCTGTCTAGTTTTTATGTGAAGATATTTCCTATTTCCTTATAAGCCTCAAAGCTGTCAAAAATATGCCTTTACAGATTCTTCAAAAATACTGTATCCAAATTGCTCAACCCAATTAAAGGTTCAAATCTGTGAGATGAATGCGCACATCACAAGGAGGTTTCTCAGAAAGTCTCTCTCTAACTTTTATGTGAAGGTATTTCTTTTTACACCATAGGCCTCAAAGGACTCTTAAATATCTCTTTGCTGACTCTACAAGAACAGTTTCCAGACTGACCAGAGAAAAGAAAATTTTACCTCTGTGAGGTGAATGCTTACATCACAAAGCTTCTTCTGAGAAACCTTGTTTATACTTTTTATGTGAATATATTTCCTTTTTCACCATAGGCCTCAAAGCACTCATAAATATCCCTTTGTAGATTCTACAAAAAGACTGTTTCCAAACTGTTCAATCAAAAGAATGGTTGAGCTCTATGAGATGAATGCACACATCACAAAGAAGTTTCTTGGGAAGCTTCTGTCTAGTTTTTATGTGAAGATATTTCCTATTTCATCATAAGCCTCAAAGCTCTCAAAAATATACCTTTACAGATTCTGCAAAAATACTGTATCCAAATTGCTCAATCCAATGAAAGGTTCAAATCTGTGAGATGAATGCACACATCACAAAGAGTTTTCTGAGAAAGCTTCCCTCTAGTTTTCATGTGAAAATATTTCCTTTTTCACCATAGGCATCAAAGCATCACAAATATCCCTTTGCAGATTCTATCAAAATACTGTTTACAAACTGCTCAATCAAAAGAATGTTTCAATTCTGTGAGATGAATTCTCGCATCTCCAAGATGTTTCACGGAAAGCTTCTGTCCAGTTTTTACATGAAGATAATTCCTTTTTCACCATAGGCCTCAAAGCGCTGACAAATATCCCTTTGCAGATTTTACAAGAACAGAATTTCCAATCTGCTCAATGAAGAGAAATGGTTAACTCTGTGGGATGAAATCACACATCACAAAGCAGTTTCTCTGAAATATTCTGTCTAGTATTTATGTAAAGATAATTCCTTTTTCAACATAGGACACAAAGTGCTAACTAATAACCATTTGGAAATTCTACAAAATAGTGTTTCCAAACTGCTCATCCAAAGAAAGGTTCACTTCTCTGGGATGAATACATATATCAAAAAGATGTTTCTCAGAAAGCTTCTATCTTGTTTTTATGTGAACGTGTTTCCTTTTTCACCACGGGCCTCAAAGTGCTCAAAAGTATCCCTTTGCAGATCCTAAAAAAAGACTGTTTCCAAACTGCTGAGTCAAAGGAATGGTTCAACTCTGTGAGATGAATGCACACATCACAAAGAGGTTGTTCACAAACCTTCTTTATAGTTTTTATGTGAAGATATTTCCTTTTAACCATAGACCTCAAAGCGCTCACAAATATACCTTTGCAGATTCTACAAACAGACGGTTTCCCAACTGCTCAATCAAAATAATTGTTGAAATCTGTGAGATGAATGCATACATCACAAGGCAGTTTCTCAGAATTCTTTAGTCTAGTTTTTATGTGGACATATTTTCTCTTTCACCATAGGCCTCAAAGTGCTCAGAAATATCCCTTTGCAGATTCCACAAAAAGATGTTTCCAAACTGCTCTATCAAAAGAAAGTTTTGATTCTGTGAAATGAATGCACACATCACTAAGAAGTTTCTCAGTAGGCTTCTGTCTAGTTTTTATGTGAAGACAATTCCTTTTTCACCATAAGGCTCTATGCACTCACAAATATCCCTTAGCAGATTCTAAAAAAACAGAGTTTCCCAACTGATAAAAGAAAAGAATCATTTACCTCTGTGAGATGAACGAAGACATCACAAAATAGTTTCTCAGAAATCTTCTTTATAGTTTTCTTTGAAGATACTTCTTTTTCTGCATAGTCCTCAAAGTGCTCAAAAATATCCATTTGCAGATTCTGTAAAAATACCATTTCCAAACTGCTCAATCAAAAGAGAGGTTCAACTCTGTGAGATGAATGCACATATCTCAAAGAAGTATCTGAGAAACTTTCTTTTTACTTTGTATGTGAAAATATTTCCTTTGTCAACATAGGCCTCAAAGTGCTCAAAAATACCCCTTTTCAGATTGTACAAGAGCAGATTTTCCAGACTGAACAGAGAAAATAAACCCTTACCTCTGTGAGATGAATGCACACATCACAAGGCTGTTTTTAGGAAACCTGCTTTACAGGTCTTATGTGAAGATATGTCCTTTTCCACCATAGGCCTCACAGCACTCCAAATATCCACTTGCAGATTCTACAAAAAGTGTGTTTCAAAAATGTTCAATCAAAGAAAAGGTTCAACTCTATGAGATGAATGCAAACAACAGAAAGAAGTTTCTCAGAATCCTTCTTTCTAATTTCTATGTTAAGGTATTTCCTTTTCCACCATATGCATCAAAGTGCTCTAAATATCTACATGCAGATACTACAAAAAGTCTGTTTCCAAACCGCTCAATCAAAAGTGTGGTTTAACTCTGTGAGATGAATACACACATCACTAAGAAGTTTCTCAGAATGCTTCTGTCTAGTTTTTATATGAAGATATTTCCTTTTTCAAAAAAGGCCTCTAATGACAACAAATATCCACTTACAGATGCAACAAAAAGAGTGTTGCAAAACTGCTGAATAAAAAGAAAGTTTCAACTCTGTGAGATGACTGCACACATCACAAAGAAGTTTCTCAGAATGCTTCTTTCTAGTTTTTATGTGAATATATTTCTTTTCCACCATCAGCCGCAAAGCGCTCCAAATATCCACTTGCACATTCTACAAAAAGTGTGTTTCGAAACTGATCAATCAAAAGATAAATTCATCTCTGTGAGATGAATGCACACATCACAAAGAAGTTTGTCCGAATTCTTCTGTCTCTTTTTTATGTGAAGATATTACCTTTTCCAACATAGGTCTCAAAGTACTCTGAATATCCAATTGCAGTTTCTACAAAAACAGTGTTTCATAACTGCTCAATCAAAAGAAAGGTTCAACACTGTGAGGTGAATGCATACATCACAAAGAAGTTTCTCAGAGTGCTTCTGTGTACTTCGTATGTGAAGATATGTCTTTTCCACCATAGGCCACAAAGCGCTCCAAGTATTCACTTGCAGATTGTACAAAAAGAGTGTTTCAACAATGGTCAATTAAAAGAAAGATTCAACTCTGTGAGATGAATGCAAACATCACAAAGAAGTTTCTCAGAATGCTCCTCCTTAGTTTTTATGTGAAGATATTTCCTTTTCCACCAAAGGCCCCAAGGCTCACCAAACATCCCCTTGCAGATCCTACAAAAGGACTGTTTCAAAACTGCTCAATCAAAAGAAGGGTTCAGCTCTGTGAGATGAATGCACACATCAAAAAGTAGTTTCTCAGAATGCTTCTGTCAAGTTTTTATATGAGGTTACTTCCTTTTCCACCATAGGCCTCAAAGCGCTCCAAATATCCATCTGCAGATTCTACAAGAAGAGTGCTTCAAAACTGCTTAATCAAAAGATAGTTTCAACCCTGTGAGTTAAATACACACATCACAAATAAGTTTCTCAGAATGCTTCTTTCTGGTATTTACGTGAAGATATGTCGTTTTTCACTGTAGGCCTCAATCTCCTCCAAATATCCATTGGCAGATACTACAAAAAGAGTGTTTCAAAACTCCTCAATCAAAAAAAATGTTCAACTCTGTGAATTGAATGCACACATCAAAAGAGAGTTTTTCAGAATGCTTCTGTTTAGTTTTTCTGAAGATATTTCCTTTTCCACCATAGGCCCCAAAGATCTGCAAACATCCACAGGCAGATTCTGCAAAAGAGTGTTTCAAAACTGTTCAATCAAAAGAAAGTTTTAACTCTGTGAGTTGAATACACTCATCACAAATAAGTTTCTCAGAATGCTTCTGTCTAGTATTTATGTGAAGATATGTCCTTTTCCACCGTATGCCTGAATCCGCACCAAATATCCATTTCAAGGTGCTACAAAAAGAGTGTTTCAAACTGATCAATCGAAGGAAAGGTTCCATTCTGTGAGTTGAATGCACACATCACAAAGAAGTTTCTCAGATTATTTCTGAGTAGTTTTTATGTGAAGATATTTCCTTTTCCATCATAGGCCCCAAAGCGCTCCAAACATCCAAAGGCAGATTCAACAAAAAGAGTGTTTCAAAACTGTTCTATGAAAAGAAATCTTCAACTCTGTGAGATGAACACACACATCAGTAAGAAGTTTCTCAATATGCTTCTGTCTAATTTTTATATGAAGATATATCCTTTTCCACCATTGACCTCAAGGTGCTCCAAATATCCACTTGCAGATTCCACAAATAGAGTGTTTAAAAACTGCTCAGTCAAAAGGAAGGTTAAATTCTGTGAGATGAATGCACACATCACAAAACAATTTCTTAGAATACTTCTGTCTAGTTTTTATGTGAAGATAATTGCTTTTCCTCCATGGCCCTGAAACACTCCAAATATCCAATTGCAGATTCTACAAAAAGAGTGTTTTAAACTGCTCAATCAAAATACAGGTTCAACACTGTGAGATCAATGCACACATCACAAAGAAGTTTCTCAGAATGCTTCTGTCTTGTTTTTATGTGAAGATATTTCCTTTTCCACTGCAGGACTCAAAGCGATCCACATATGCACTTGCGGATTCTACAAAAAGAGTGTTTCAAAACTGCTCAATGAAAAGAAAGTTTCAACTCAGTGAGATGAATGTACACATCACAAAGGACTTTCTCAGAATGCTTTTGTCTAGTTTTTACGTGAAGATATTTCCTTTTGCAACATAGGCCTCAAAGTGCTCCAATCACCACTTGCAGATTCTACAAAAAGAGTGCTTCAAAACTGCTTAATTAATAGAAAGGTTCAACTGTGTGAGATGAATGCACACATCACAAAATAGTTTCTCTGAATGCTCCTGTCAAGTTTTCATGTGAAGATATTTCCTTTTCCAGTAAATGTTGCATATCATGCAAAATATCCACTTGCAGATTCAACAAAAACTGTGTTTTAAAACTGCTCAATCAAACTAAAGGTTCAACCTTGTGGGTTGGATGCACACATCACAAAGAACTTTCTCAGAAATCTTCAGTCTAGTTTTCATGTGAAGACATTTCCTTTTCCACCATAGACCTCAAAGCGCTCCAAATATCCAATTGCAGATTGTAGAAAAAGACTGTTTCAACACTGATCAATTAAAAAAAAGATTCAACACTGAGAGATGAATGCAAATATCACAAAGCAGTTTCTCAGAATTCTCATGTTTAGTTTTTATGGGAAGATATTATCTTTTTCACCTTAGGCCCTAAGGCGCTCCAAACATCCACTTGTGGATTGTACAAAAGGACTGTTTCAAAACTGCTCAATCAAAAGAAGGTTTCAACTCTGTGAGATGAATGCACACATCACAAAAAAGTTTCTCAGAATGCTTCTGTCAAGTTTTTACGTGAAAATATTTCCTTTTCCACCATAGGCCTCAATCCAATCCAAATATCCATTTGCAGATACTACAAAAAGACTGTTTCAAAACTGCTCAATCAAAAGAAAGTTTCCACTCTGTGAGTTGAATGTGAACAGCACAAAGAAGTTTCTCAGACTACTACTGTGTAGTTTTTATTTGAAGATGTTTCCTTTTCCACCATAGGCCCCAATGCGCTCCAAACATCCACCTGCAGATTCTACAAAAAGAGTGTTTCAAAACTGCTCTATCAGAAGAAAGGTTCAACTCTGTGAGATAAACGCAAACATCACAAAGAAGTTTCTCAGAATGCTTCTGTCCAATTTTTATGTGAAGATATTTCCTTTTCCACCAAAGGGCTCAAAGTGCTCCAAATATCCACTTGCAGATTCTAAAAAAACAGTGTTTCAAAACTGCTCAATAAATAGAAATGGTCAACACTTTGAGATGAATGCACACAAGAAAAAGAAGTTTCCCAGACTGCTTCTGTCTGATCTTTATATGAAGATATTTAATTTTTCAGCATTGACCTCAGAGATCTTCAAATATCCATTTGCAGATTCTTCAAATAGACTGTTTAAAAACTGCTCAATCAAAAGAAAGGTTCGACTCTGTGAGATGAAGGCAAATATCACATAGATGTTTGTCCGAATGCTTTTGTCTAGTTTTTATGTGAAGATATTTCCGTTTCCAACATAGGTCTGAAAGCTCTCCAAATATCCACTTGCAGATTGTACAAAAAGAATGTTTCAAAAATGCTGAATAAAAATAAATTTTCAAGTTGGTGAGATGAATGCACACATCAAAAAGAAGTTTCTCAGAATGCTTCTGTCCAGTTTTTATGTGAAGATATTTCTTTTTCCACCTTAGGCCACAAAGTGCTCCTCATATCCACTTGCAGAGTCTACAAAAAATGTGTTTCAAAACTGCTCAAACAAAAGAAAGTTTCAACTCTGTGAGTTGAAATCAGACATCACAAAGTAGTTTCTCAGAATGCTTCTGTCTTGTTTTTATGAGAAGACTTTTCCTTTTCCACAATAGTCTGTAAAGTGCTCCAAATATCCACCTGCAGATTCTACAAAAGGAGTGATTCAAAACTGCTCAATCAAAAGCAAGATTCAACTCTGAGAGATGAATGCACACATAGCAAAGTAGTTTCTCAGAATGATTCTGTCTAGTTTATTGGGAAGATATTTCCTTTTCCACCATAGGCCCCAAAGGGCTCCAAATATCCACTTTCAGATTGCACAAAAAGTGTGTTTTGAAACTGCTCAATCAAAAGAAAGGTTGAACTCTGTGAGATGAACGCACACATCACAAAGAAGCTACTCAGAATGCTTCTGTCTAGCTTTTATGTGATGGTATTTCCTTTTCCACCATAGGCCTGAAATCACTCAAAATATCTGCTTGCAGGTACTACGAAAAGAGTGTTTCAAAACTGCTCAAACAAAAGAAAGGTTCAACTCCGTGAGATGAATGCACACATCACAAAAAAGTTTCTGAGAATGATTCTGTCTGGTTTTTACATGAAGGTGTTCCCTTTTCCACCATAGGCCTCGAAGGGCTCAAATATCCAATTGCAGATTCTACACAAAGATAGTTTAACAACTGTTCAATCCAAAGAAAAGTTCAACTCTCTGAGATGAATGCACACATCACAAAGAAATTTGTCAGAATGCTTCTCTCTAATTTTTATGTGAAGATATTTCCTTCTCCACCATAGGCCTCAAAGCGCTCCAAATATTCACTTGCAGATTCAACAAAAAGTGTGTTTGAAAACTTCTCAATCAAAAGAGAGGTTGAAATCTGTGAGATGAATGCATACATCACAAAGAAGTTTCACAGAGTGCTTCTGTCTACCTTTTATTTGAAGAAATTTCCTTTTCCAACATAGGCCACAAAACGCTCCAAATATACAGTTGCAGACTCCAAAGAAAGAGTGTCTCAAGCTCCTCAATCTAAAGAAAGTTTCAACTCTGTGAGTTGAATGCACTCATCAGAAAGATATTTCTTATAATGCTTCTGTGTCATTTTTAAGTGAAGATATTTCCTTTTCTACCATAGGCCTCAAAGCACTCCAAATATCCACTTGCAGATTCTACAAAAAGAGTGTTTCAAAAATGCTCAATCAAAAGAAAGGTTCAACACTGTAAGATGAATGCACACATCACAAAGGAGTATCTCAGAATGATTCTGTGTAGTTTTTATGTGAAGACATTTCCTTTTCCACCTTAGGACTCAAAGAACTCTGAATCTCCAATTGCAGATTCTACAAATAGAGTGTTTAAAAGCTGCTCAATCAAAAGAAAGTTTGAACTCTTCGAGATGAAAGTGCACATCATGTAGAAGTTTCTCAGATTCTTCTGTGAAGTTTTTATGTGAAGATATTTCTTTTCCACCATAGGCCTCAAAGCGCTCCAAATATCCACTTACAGATTCCACAAAAAGAGTGTTTCAAAACTGTTCAATGAAAAGAGAGGTTCAATTCTGTGAGATGAATGCACACATCACAAAGAGATTTTTCAGAATGCTTCTGTCTAGTTTTTATGTGAAGATAGTTCCTTTTCCACAATAGTCTACAAAGTGCTCCAAATACACATTTGCAGATCCTGCAAAAAGAGCTTTTCAAAACCACTCAATCAAAAGAAAGGTTCACCTCTGTGAGATGAATGCACAAATCACAAAGAAGTTTCTCAGAAAGCTTCTGTGTAGTTTTTATGTGAAGATATTTCATTTTCCACCATTGGCCCCAAAGCACTCCAAATATCCCCAGCAGATTCTATAAAGAGTGTTTCAAAACTGCTCAGTCAAAAGAAATATTCAACTCTGTGAGATGAACACACATATCACAAAGCAGATTCTCAGAATGTTTCTAATTTTTATGTGAAGATATTTCCTTTTCCACCGTAGGTCTCAATGCCCTCAAAATATCCACTTGCAAATTCTACAAAAAGAGGATTTCAAAACTGCTCAATCAAAAGAAAGGCTCAACTCCATGAGATGAATGAACACATAACAAAGAAGTTTCTCAGAATGCTTCTGTCTAGTTTTTATGTGAAGATATTTCCTTTTCCACCATAGGCCTCAGAGCACTCCAATTATCAACTTGCAGATTCTACAAAAAGAGTGTTTCAAAACTGCTCAATCAAAAGAATGGTTTAAATCTATGAGATGAATGCACACATCACAAAGAAGTTTCTCAGAATGCTTCTGTCTAATTATCATGTGAAGATATTTCCCTTTCCACTAGAGGCCACAAAGAACTCCAAATATCCACTTGCAGGTTCTACAAAAACAGTGTTTCAAATCTGCTCAATCAAAATAAAGGTTCAGCCTGGTGACATGAATGCACACATCTCAAAGTTGTGTCTCAGAATATTTCTGTCTGGTGTTTATGTGAAGATAGTTCTTATGCACCTTAGGCCCCTATCTACTTGCAGATTCTACAAAAAGAGTGTTTCAAAACTACTGTATCTAAAGCAGTGTTCAACGTTGTGAGATGAATGCACACATCATGAAGAAATTTCTCAGAATACCTCTGTCTTGTTTTTTAAGTGAAGATGTTTCCTTTTCCATCGTAGGCCTCAAATCGATCCAAATATCCACTTGCAGACTCTCCAAAAAGAGTGTTTGAAAACTGCTCTATCAAAAGAAAGTTTCAACTCTGTGAGATGAAGGCACACATCACAATGAAGTTTCTCAGAATGCTTCTGTTTTGCTTTTAAATGAAGATATTTCCTTTTCCACCATAGACCTCAAAGCACTTGAAATATCCACTTGCAGATTCTACAAAGGAGTGTTTCAAAGCTATTGAATCAAAAGAAAGTTTCAACTCTGTGAGATGAATGCACACATTACAAAGAGGTTTCTTAGAATGCTTCTACTTTTTATATTAAAATATTTCCTTTTCCACCATAGGCTGCAAATCTCTCCAAATATCCACTTGCAGTTTCTACAAAAAGAGTATTTCTAAACTGCTCAATCAAAAGAAAGGTTCAACACTGTGAGTTGAATGCACATATCACTAAGAAGTTTCTCAGAACACTTTTGTCTTGTTTCTGTGTGAAGTTATTTCCTTTTCCACTATACGCCACAAATCGCTAAAAATATCAAGTTGCAGATTCTACAAAAAGAGTGTTTCAAAACTGCTCAATCAAAAGAAAGGTTCAACTCTGTGAGATGAATGCAAATATCACAAAGAGGTCTCTCAGAATGCTTCTGTCTAGTTTTTATGTAAAGATATTTCCTTTTTCACCATGGGCTGTAAAGCGCCCCAAATACCCACATGCAGAATCCATAAAAAGAGGTTTTCAAAACTGCTCAATATATAGAAAGGTTCTACTCTGTGAGATGAATGCACACGTCACTAAGATGTTTCTCAGAATACTTCTATCTAGTTTTTATGTGAAGATATTACCTTTTCCACCTTAGGCCTCAAAACGCTCCAAATATCCACTTGCAGATTCTACAAAAAGAGTGTTTCAAAACAGCTCAATCAAAAGTAAGGTTCCACTCTGTGCAATGAATGCACACATCACAAACAAGGTTCTGTGAATGCTTCTGTCTAGTTATTATGTGAAGATATTTCTATTCCACCTTAGCACTCAAAGTCTTGCAAATATGCTCTTTCAGACTCTACAAAAGGAGTGTTTCAAAACTGCTCAATCAAAAGAAAGGTTCAACTCTGTGAGATGAATGTGCACGTCACAAAGAAGTTTCTCAGAATGCTTCTTCGTAGTATTTATGCGAAGATATTTTGTTTTCCACTAGAGGCCACAAAGTGCTCCAAATATCCACTTGCAGATTCTACAAAAAGAGTGTTTAAAAACTGCTCAAGCTAAAGAAAGTTTCAACTCTTTGAATTGAATGCCCACTTCACAAAGAAGTTTCTCAGAATGCTTCTGTCTAGTTTTTATGTGAAGATATTTCCTTTTCCACCTTAGGCCTCAAAGCGCTCCAAGTATCCAGTTTCAGAAACTACCAAAAGATTGTCTCCGCACTGCTCAATCAAAAGAATGGTTCAACTGTGTCAGTTGAATACACACATCACAAGGAAATTTCTCAGAATGCTTCTGTCTTGTTTTATCTGTGGATATTTCCTTTTCCACCATAGACCTCAAAGCCCTCCAAGTATCCACCTGCAGATTCTATAAAAAGAGTGTTTCAATACTGCTTAAACAAAAGAAAAGTTCAACTGTGTGAGATGAATGTATACATTAAAACCAGCTTCTCAGAAATCCTCTGTCAAGTTTTTATATGAAGGTATTTCCCTTTCCACTGTAGGACTCAAATCGCTCCAAATATCCACTTGCAGATTCTACAGAAAGTGTGCTTCAAAACTGCTCAATCAAAAGAAAGTTTCAACTCTGTGAGTTGAATGCGCACATCAGAAAGAAGTTTCTCAGATTACTTCTGTGTAGTTTTTATGTGAAGATGTTTCCTTTTCCACCATAGGCCCCAATGCACTCCAAACATCCATGTGCAGATTTTACAAAAAGAGTGTTTCAAAACTACTCAATCAAAAAAAAGTTCAACTCTGTGAGATGAATGCAAACATCACAAAGAAATTTCTCAGAATGCTTCTGTCTAATATTTATGTGAAGATATTTCCTTTTCCAACAAAGGGCTCAAAGAGCTCCAAATATCCACTTGCAGTATCTATGAAAAAGGATTTCAAAACTGCTCAATCAAAAGAAAGTTTCATCTGTGTGAATTGAATGTACACATCACAAAGAAGTTTCTCAGAATTCTTCTGTCTAGTTTTTATGTGAAGATATTTCATTTTCCTCTATAGGCCTCAAAGCACCGCAAATAACTATTTGCATATACTACAAAAATACTCTTTCCAAACTGCTAAATCAAAAGAAAGGTTCAACCCTGTGAGTGGAATGCACACATCATGAAGAAGTTTCTCAGATTTCTTCTGTCTAGTTTTTATGTGAAGATATTTCTTTTTCCACCATAGGTTTCAAACCTCTCCAAGTATCCAATTGCGGATTCTACAAAAAGAGTGTTTCAAAAGTCCTCAGACCAAAGAAATGTTGAATTCTTTGAGAGGAATGCAGACATCACATGGTATTTTCTCAGAATGCTTCTGTCTAGTGTTTATGTGATGTTATTTCCTTTTCCACCGTGGGCCTCAAAGTGCTCCAAATAACCTCTTGCAGATTTGACCAAAAGAGTGTTTCAAAACTGCTCTGTCAAAAGAAAGGTTTACCTCTGTGAGATGAATGCTCACATCACAGAGAAGTTTCTCAGAATGCCTCTATCTAGTTTTTATTTGAAGATATTTCCTTTCCCACTATAGGCCTCTAAGCTCTCCAAATATCCATTTGCAGATACTACAAAAGACTGTTTCCAAATTGTGCAATCAAAGGAAACGTTCAACTCTGTGAGTTGAATGCACACATCACAACGAAGTTTCTCAGAATGCTTCTGTCTAGTTTTTATGTGAAGATATTTCCTTTTCCACTATGGGTTTCAAAGCGCTCCAAATATCCAATTGCAGATACTACCAAAAGACTGTTTCCAAACTGCTCAATCAAAGGAAATGTTCAACTCTGTGTGATGAATGCACACATCACAAAGAAGTTTTTCAGAATGCTTGTGTCTAGTTTTTAAGTGAAGATATTTCCTTTTCCATCCTAGGCCTCAATCCACTCGAAATATCCACTAGCAGATTCCACAAAAAGAGTGGTTCAAAACTGCTAAATCAAAAGAAAGTTTCAACTCCGTGAGATGAATGCACATATCACAAAGAAGTTACTCTGAATGCTTCTGTGTAGTTTTTATGTGAAGATATTTCCTTTTCCACTATAGGTCGCAAAGCTGTCCAAATATCCACTTGCAGATTCTACAAAAACAGCGTCTAAACTGCTCAATAAAAAGAAAGTTTCAAATCTGTGAGATGAATGCACACATAACAAAGAAGTTTCTCTGAATCCTTCTGTCTAGTTTTTATGTGAAGATATTTCCTTTTAAACTGTAGGCCTCAAAGCGCTCCAAATATCCATTTGCAGATAATACAAAAAGACTGTTTTCAAACTGCTCAATAAAAGGAAAGGTTCAACTATGTGAGTTGAATGCTCACATCAGAAAGAAGTTTCTCTGAATGCTTCTGTGTAGTTTTAATGTGAAGATGTTTCCTTTTCCACTATAGGCTGCAAAGCACTCCAAATATCTACTTGCAGATTCTAGAAGAGTATATCAAAACTGCTCAATCAAATGAAAGGTTCAACTCTGTGCATTGAATGCACACATCATGAAGAAGTTTCTCAGGATGCTTGTGTCTAGTTTTTATGCGAAGATATTTCCTTTTCCACCATAGGCCCCATAGTGCTCCAAATATCCAATTGCAGATTCTGCAAAAGGAGTTGTTCAAAACTGGTCAATCAAAAGAAAGTTTCAACTGTGTGAGATGAATGCAAACATCACAAGGAAGTTTCTCAGAAGGCTTCTGTCTAGTTTTTATGTGAAGATATTTCCTTCTCCACCATAGGCCTCAAAGTGCTCCAAATATCAAGTTGCAGATTCTACAAAAAGAGTGTTTCAAAACTGCTCAATTAAAAGAAAAGTTCAACACTGTGAATTGAATGCACACATCAAAAAGTAGTTTCTATGGTTTTTGGTCTAACGTTTAAGCCTTTAATCCATCTTGAATTAATTTTGGTATAAGGTGTAAGGAAGGGATCCATTTTCAGCTTTCTACATATGGCTAGCCAGTTTTCCCAGCATCATTTATTAAGTAGGCAATCCTTTGAGCTTTGCTTGTTTTTCTCAGGTTTGTCAATGATCAGATATTTGTAGATATGCAGTGTTATTTCTGAGGACCCTGTTCTGTTCCATTGATCTATATCTCTGTTTTAGTACCAGTACCATGCTGTTTTGGTTACTGTAGCCTTGTAGTATAGTTTGAAGTCAGGTAGCATGATGCCTCCAGCTTTGTTCTTTTGGCTTAGGATTGACTTGGCAATGCAGGATCTTTTTTGATTCCATGTGAACTTTAAAGTTTATTTTTCCAATTCTGTGGAGAAAGTCACTGGTAGCTTCATGTGGATGGCACTGAATGTATAAATTTCCTTGGGCAATATGGCCATTTTCATGATATTGATTCTTCCTACCCATGAGCATGGAATCATATTCCATTTGTTTGTTACCTCTTTTATTTCATTAAGTAGTGGTTTGTAATTCTCCTTGAAGAGTTCCCTCACGTCCCTTTTAAGTTGGATTCCTAGTCATTTTATTCTGTTTTAAGCAATTGTGAATGGGAGTTCACTCATGATTTGGCTCTCTGTTTGTCTGTTATTGGTGTATAAGAATGCTTGTGATTTTTGTACATTGATTTTTTATCCTGAGACTTTGCTGAAGTTGCTTATCAGCTTAAGGAGATTTTGGGCTGTGACAATGGGGTTTTCTAGATATACAATCATGTCCTCTGCAAACAGGGTAATTTGACTTCCTCTTTTCCTAATTGAATACCCATTATTTCCTTCTCCTGCCTAATTGCCCTGGCCAGAACTTCCAACACTATGTTGAATAGGAGTGGTGAGAGAGGGCATCCATGTCTTGTGCCAGTATTCAAAGAGAATGCTTCCAGTTTTTGCCCATTCAGTATGATATTGGCTGTGGGTTTGTCATAGATAGCTCTTATTATTTTGAGATACGTCCCATCAATACCTAATTTATTGAGAGTTTTTAGCATGAAGGGTTGTTGAATTTTGTCGAAGGCCTTTTCAGCATTTATTGAGATAATCATGTGGTTTTTGTCTTTGGTTCTGTTTATATGCTGAATTACATTTATTGATTTGCATATATTGAACCAGCCTTGCATCCCAGGGATGAAGCCCACTTGATCATGGTGGATAAGCTTTTTGATGTGCTGCTGGATTCTGTTTGCCAGTATTTTATTGAGGATTTCTGCATCAATATTCACCAAGGATATTGGTCTAAAATTCTCTTTTTTTTTTCTGTCTGCCAAGCTTTGGTATTAGGATGATGCTGGCCTCATACAATGAGTTAGGGAGGATTTCCTCTTTTTCTATTGAATGGAATAGTTTCAGAAGGAATGGTATCAGTTCCTCCTTGTACCTCTGGTAGAATTCGGCTGTGAATCCAAATCATAAAAACCCTAGATGATAACCTAGGCATTACCATTCAGGATATAGTCATGGGCAGGGACTTCATGTCTAAAACACCAAAAGCAATGGCAACAAAATTCAAAATTGACAAATGGGATCTAACTAAACTAAATAGCTTCTACAGAGCAAAAGAAACTACCATCACAGTGAATTGGCAACCTACAAAATGGGAGATAATTTTGACAACATGCTCATCTGAGAAAGGGCTAATATCCAGAATCTACAATGAACTAAAACAAATTTACAAGATAAAAAGAAACAACCCCATCAAAAAGTGGTCAAAGGATATGAACAGACACTTCTCAAAAGAAGACATTTACGCAGCAAAAAAAACGTGAAAAAATGCTTACCATCACTGGCAATCAGACAAATGCAAATCAAAACCACAATGAGATACCATCTCACACCAGTTAGAATGGCATGCATTAAAAGGTCAGGAAACAACAGGTGCTGGAGAGGACGTGGAGAAATAGGAACACTTTGACACTGTTGGTGGGACTGTAAATGATTTCAACCATTGTGGAAGTCCGTGTGGCTATTCCTCAGGGATCTAGAACTAGAAATACCATTTGACCCAGCCATCCCATTACTGGGTATATATGCAAACGAATATAAATCATGCTGCTATAAAGACACATGCACACATATATGTTTATTGTGGAACTATTTGCAATAGTAAAGACTTGGGACCAACCGAAATGTCCAACAGAAATAGACTGGATTAAGAAAAGGTGGCATATATACACCATGGAATACTACATAGCCATAAAAAATGACGAGTTCATGTCCTTTGCAGGGACATGGATGAAATTGGAAATCATAATTCTCAGTAAACTATTGAAAGGACAAAAAACCAAGCACCACATTTTCTCACTTATAGGTGGGAATTGAACAATGAGAACACAAGGACACAGGAAGGGGAACATCACACTCTGGGAACTGCTGTGCAGTGGGAGGAGGGTGGAAGGATAGCATTAGGCGATATACCTAATGCTGAATGAGGACTTAATGTGGACAGCACACCAGCATGGCACATGTATACCTATGTAACTAATCTGCACATTGTGCACATCTACCATAAATCTTAAAGTACAATAAAAAAAAGAAGTTTCTCAGAATGCATCTGTCTACTTTTTATGTGAAGACATTTCCTATTCCACCCAAGGCCTCAAAGCACTCCAAATATCCACATGCAGATCCTAGAAATAGAGTGTTTAAAAACTGCTCAATCAAAAGAAAATTTCAAATCTGCGAGATGAATGCACACGTCACAAAGAAGTTTCTCAGAATGCTTCTGTCTAGTTTTTATGTGAAGATATCTCCTTTTCCACTGTAGGCCTCAAAGCGCTCCAAATATCCATTTGCAGGTAATACAAAAAGATTGTTTCCAAACTGCTGAATGAAAAGAAATGCTCAACTCTGTGAGTTGAATGCACATATAACAAAGAAGTTTCTCAGAATGCTTCTGTCTAGTTTTTATGTGAAGATATTTCCTAGCCCAACAAAGATCTCAAAGCATTCAAAATATCCACTTGAAGATTCTACAAAAAGAGTGTTTCAAAACTGCTCATTCAAAAGAAAGGTTCAACTCTGGAAGATGTATGCACACATCATAAAGTAGTTTCTCCAAATGGTTCTGTCTAGATTTTATGTGAAGATACTTCCTTTTCCACCATAGGCCGCAAAGTGCTCTGAATATTCACTTGCAGTTTCCACAAAAAAAGTGTTTCCATACTGCTCAATGAAAAGAAAATTTAAACTCCACAAGATTAAGGCACACATCACAAAGAAGTTTTACAGAAAGCTTCTGTGTAGTTTTTATGTGAAGATATTTCCTTTTCCACAATAGGCCTCAAAGCACTTCAAATGTCTACTTGCGGATTCTACAAAAAAGTTTTTCAAAACTACTCAATCAAAAGAATGGTTCAACTCTGTGGGATGAATGAATACATCACAAAGAAGTTTCTCTGAATGCTTCTGTGTAATTTTTATGTGAAGATATTTCCCTTTCCACCATAGGCCTCAAAGCGCTCAAAATATCCACTTGGAAGTTCTAGAAAAAGAGTGTTTCAAAACAGCTTAATCAAACGAAAGTTACAACTGTGTGAGATGAATGCACACAACACAAGAAGTTTCTCAGAATGATTTTGTGTAGTTTTAATTTGAAGACAAATCCTTTTCCATAGTATACCTCAAAGTGCTCCAAATATCCACTTGGGGATTCTACAAAAAGAGAGTTTAAAAACTGCTCCCCAAAAAGAAAGTTTCAACTCTGTGATATGAATGCACACATCAAAAAGAAGTTTCTCAGGAAGCTTCTGTGTAGTTTGTATGTGAAGATATTTCCTTTTCCACCATAGGCTGCAAATGGCTCCAAATATCCACTTGTAGATTCTGCAAAAAAAGAGTTTCAAAACTACACTATCAAAAGTTAGTTTCAATGCTGTGGGTTGAATGCTCACATTACAAAGAAGATTCTCAGAATTCTTGCATGTAGTTTTTTGTGAAGATATTTCCTTTTCCACAATAGGCCTCAAATTGCTCCAAATATTGACTCGCAGATTCTACAAAAAGAGTGTTTCAAAGCTGCGCAATCAAAAGAAAAGTTCCACTCTGTGAGATGAATGCACACATCACAAAGGAATTTCTTATAATGCTTCTGTGTAGTTTTCATGTGAAGATATTTCCTCTTCCACAATGTGCCTCAAAGAGCTCCAAATATCCACTTCTGGATTCTCCAAAATAATGTTTCAAAACTGCTCAATCAAATGAAAGGCTGAACTCCGTGAGATGAATGCCCACATCACAAAGATGTTTTTCAGAATGTTTCTGTAGAGTTTTCATTGGAAGATATTTCCTTTTCCACCATAGGCTGCAAAGGGTTCCAAATATCCACTTGCAGATTCTACAGAAAGAGAGTTTCAAAACTGCTCTGTCAAAAGATAAGTTCAACTCTGTGAGTTGAATGCACACATCTCAAAGCTGTTTCTCAGTATGCTTCTTTGTAGTTATTCTGTGAAGATATTTCCTTATAAACCATAAGCCTTAAAGCGCACGAAATATCCACCTGCAGATTCTACAGAAAGAGTGTTTCAAAACTGCTCAATCAAAAGAAAATTTCAACTCTGTGAGATGAATGCACACATTACAAAGTTGTCTCTCAGAATGCTTCTGTGTAGTTTTATGTGAATATATTTCCTTTTCCACAACAGGTATTTAAGCATTCCAAATATTCACTTGCAGATTCTACAAAAAGAGTGTTTATAAACTGCCCAATCAAAAGAAAATTTCAACTCCTGGAGATGAATGCACATATAAAAAGGAGTTTCTCAGAATGCTTCCGTGTTGCTTTTATGTAAAGAAATTTCCTTTTCCACCATAGGCCTCTAAGTGCTCCAAATATCCACTTGCAGATTCTACAAAAAGAGTGTTTCAAAACTGCTTAATCAAAAGAAAAGTTCAACTCTGTGAAATGAATGCACACATCACAAGGAAGTTACTCAGAATGTTTCTTTGTAGTTTTTATGTGAAGATATTTATTGTTCCACAATATTCCTCAAAGCGCTTCAAATATCCACTTGCAGATACTAAAAAAAGGGTGTTTCAAAACTGCTCCATCAAAAGAAAAGATCAACTCTGTGAGAAGAATACACACATCACAAAGAAGTTTCTCAGAATGCTTCTGTGTAGTTTTTATGTGAAGATATTTCCGTTTCCACCATAGGCCTCAAAGTGCTTCAAATATCTACTTGCAGATTATACAAAAACAGTGTTTCAAAACTGATCAATCAAAAGAAAACTTCAACTCTGTGGATGAATGCACACCTCACAAGGAAGTTTCTCAGAATGCTTCTGTGTAGTTTTTATGTGAAGATATTTCCTTTTCCACAGTAGGCCTCAAAGCCCTTCAAATATCCACTTGCAGATTCTATAAAAAGGATGTTTCAAAACTGCTCAATCAAAACAAAGTTTCAACTCTGTGAGGTGAATGCACACATCACAAAGAATTTTCTCAGAATGGCTCTCTGTAGTTTTTATTTGAAGATATTTCCTTTTCCACAATAGAACTCAAAGAACCCCAAATATCCTATTACAGATCCTACATAAAGAAGGTTTCCAAACTCCTCAATCAAAGGAAACGTTCAACTCTGTGAGATGAATGCTGATATCATGAAGAAGTTTCTCAGAATGCTTCTGTGTAGTTTTTATGTGAAAATATCACCTTTTCCCATTAGGCCTCAAACTGCTCCAAATATCCTCTTACAGATTCTACAAAAAGAGTGTTTCAAAACTTCTCAATCAAAAGAAATGTTCAACCCTGTTAGATGAAAGCACACATCACAAAGAAGTTTCTCAGAATGCTTCTCTGTAATTTTTATGTGAATATATTTCCTTTTCCCTATAGGCCTCAAACCGCTCCAAATATCCACTTGCACACTCTACATAAAGAGTGTTTCCAACATGGTCAATAAAAGGAAGGTTTAACTCTGTGAGATGAATGCACACATCACAAAGAAGTTTCTCAGAATGCTTCTATGTAGCTTTTGTGTCAAGATATTTCCTTTTCCAACATAGGCCTCAAAGCGCTCCAAATATCCACGTGCATATTCTCCAAAAAGAGTGTTTCCAAACTCCTCAATCAAAAGAAAGTTTCAATTCTGTGAGATTAGTGCACACATTGAAAAGAAGTTTCTCAGAATGCTTCTGTACAGTTTTTATGTGGAAATATTTCCTTTTCCACAACAGGCCACAAAGTGCTCCAAAAATTCACTTGCAGATTCTGCAAGAAGGGTGTTTCAAAACTGCTAAATCAAAAGAAAGATTGAACTCTGTGAGATGAATACATGCATCATAAAGTAGTTTCTGAGAATGCTTCTGTGTAGTTTTTATGTGAAGATATTTCCCTTTCCAAAATAGGCTGCAGAGGACAACAAATATCTACTTGCAGATTCTACAAAAAGAGTGATTCAAAACTGCTCAATCGAAAGATAGTTTCAACTCTTTGAGTTGAATGCAAACATCACAAAGAAGTTTCTGAGAATGCTACTGTGTAGTTTTTATGTGAAAACTTTTCCGTTTCTTCTATAGGACTCAAAGTGCTTCAAATATCCACTTGTAGATTCTACAGAAAGAGTATTTCCAAACTGCTCAATCAAAAGAAAGGCTCAACTCTGTAAGATGAATGCACACATCACAAAGAAGTTTCTCAGAATGCTTCTGTGTAGTTTTTATGTAAAGATATTTCCTTTTCCACAATAGGCCACAAAGGGCTTCAAATATCCCCATGTAGATTCTACAAAAAGACGGTTTCAAAATTGTCCAATCAGAAGAAAGTTTCAAAAAGAAGTTTCTCAGAATATTTCTGTGTTGTTTTTATTTAAAGATATTTCCTTTTCCACCATAGGCTGCAAAGGGCTTCAAATATCCACATACAGATCCTGCAAAAAGAGAGATTCAGAACAGCTCTATCAAAAGATAGGTTCAACTCTATGAGTTGAATGCAAATATACCAAAGAAGTTTCTCAGAATGCTTCTGTGTAGTTTTTATATGAAGATATTTGCTTTTCCACAGTAGTCCTCAAAGGGCTCAAAATATCCACATGTAGATTCTGCAAAAAGAGAGATTCAAAACAGCTCAATCAAAAAATAGGATCAACTCTGTGAGATGAATGCACACATCACAAAGAAGTTTCTCAGAATGTTTCTGTGTAGTTCTTCTTTGAAGGTATTTCCTTTTCCACCATAGGTCAAAAGGGGCTCCAAATATCCATATGCACATCCTGCAAAAAGAGAGATTCAAAACTGCTCAATCAAAAGATAGGTTCAGCTCTGTGAGTTGAATGCACACATCACAAAGAAGTTTCTCAGAATACTTCTGTGTAGTTTTTATGTGAACGTATTTGATTTGCCACATTAGGCATCACAGCACTCCAAATATCCACTTGCAGATTCTACAAAAAGAGAGATTCAAAACTGCTCAATGAGAAGATAAGTTCAACTCTGAGAGTTGAATGCACACTTCACAAAAAGTTTCTCAGAATGCTTCAGTGTAGTTTTTACGTGAAGATATTTCCTTTTCCACAATAGGCCTCAAAGCTCTCCAAACATCCACTTGCAGATTCTGAAAAAAGAGAGATTCAATACTGCTCAACTGCTCAATCAAAAGATAGATTCAACTCTGTGAGTTCAGTGCACACATCCCAAAGCAGTTTCTCAGAATGCTTCTGTGTAGATTTTATGAGAACATATTTGATTTTCCTCAGTAGGCTTCACAGTACTCCAAATATCCACTTGCAGAGTCTACAAAAAGAGAGATTCAAAACAGCAAAATCAAAATATATGTTCAACTCTGTGAGTTGAATGCATACATCATGAAGATGTTGCTGAGAATGCTTCTGGGTAGTTTTTATCTGAAGATATGTCCTTTTACACCATAGGGTGCAAAGGGCTCCAAATATCCACTTGCAGATTGCATAAAAAGAGTGTTTCAAAACTGCTCAATGAAAAGATAAGTTCAACTCTGTGAGTTGGATGTAGACATCAAAGGAGATTCTCATAATGATTCTGTATAGATTTTATGTGAACATATTTAATTTTCCACAGTAGGCCTCACAGCACTCCAAATATCCACTTGCAGATTCTAAAAAAGAGAGATTCTAAACTGCTCAATTAAAAGATAGGTTCAACCCTTTGAGTTGAATGCACACATCACAAAGAAGTTTCTCAGAATGCTTCGTTAGGTGAACATATTTGATTTTCCTTAGTAGACCTCACAGTGTTCCAAATATCCACTTTCAGATACTACAAAAAGAGAGATTAAAAACTGCTCCATCAAAAGATAGGTTCAACACCGTGAGTTGAATGCACACATCACGAAGAAGTTTCTGAGAATGCTCCTGTGTAGTTTTTATTTGAAGATATTTCCTTTTCCACCATAGGCCGCAAAGGGCTCCAAATATCCACTTGCAGATTCTCCAAAAATAGAGATTCAAAACTGCTCATTCAAAAGATAGGTTCAACTCTGTTAGTTGAAAGCATACATCACAAAGAAGTTTCTCTTAATGCTTCTGTGTAGTTTTTATTTGAAGATATTTCCTTTTCCACCATAGGGCGTAAAGGGCTCCAAATATCCACTTGCAGATACTACAAAAAGAGAAATCCAAAACTGCTCAATGAGAAGACAATTTCAATTCTGTGAGTTGAATGCACACGTCACAAAGAAGTTTCTCAGAATCTTTCTGTGTAGTTTTTGTGTGAAGATATTTCCTTTTCCACAGTAGGCCTCAAATCTCTCCAAGCATTAATCCACTTGAAGATTCTGAAAATGAGAGATTCAAAACTGCTCAATCAAAAGATAGGTTCAATTCTGTGAGTTGAATGCATACATCACAAAAACGTTTCTCTGAATGCTTCTGTGTAGTTTTTATTTGAAGATATTTCCTTTTCCACAATAGGGTGTAAGGGTTCCAAATATCCACTTGCAGACTCTACAAAAAGGGAGATTCTAAACTGTTCAAACAAAAGATAGGTTCAACTCTGTAAGTTGAATGCGCACATCTCAGAGAAGTTTCTCAGAATGCATCTGAATAGTTTTTATATGAAACTATTTTTTTTTAAATAGGCCTCAAAGGGCCCCAATTATCCACTTACAGATTCTACAAAAAGAGTGTTTCGAAACTAGTCAATCAAAAGAAAGTTTCAACTCTGTTGGATGAATGCACAGATCACAAAGAAGTTTCTCAGAATCCTTCAGTGTAGTTTTTATGATGATATTTCCTTTTCCACAATAGGCCTCAAAGGGCTCCAAATATAAATTTGCAGATTCTAAAAAAACAGTTTCAAAACTGCTCCATCAAAAGTAACGTTCAACTCTGTGAGATGAATGAACACATCACAAAGAAGTTTCTCAGAATGCTTCTGTGTATTTTTAATATGAAGATATTTGCTCTTCCACGGTAGGCCTCAAAGTGTTGCAAATATTCACTTGCAGATACTACAAAAAGAGATATTCAAAACTGCCCAATCATAAGACAGTTTCAACCCTGTGAGATGAATACACATCACAAAGAAGTTTCTCAGAATGCTTCTGAGTAGTTTTTATTTGAAGATATCTCCTTTTCCACAATAGGCTTCAAAGGGCTCCAATTATCCACTTTCAGATTCTACAAAAAAGTGTTTCAATACTGCTCAATCATAAAATAAGTTCAAACTTGTGAGATGAATGCAAACATCACAAATAAGTTTCTCAGAATGCTTCTGTGTAGTTTTTATGTGATGATATTTCCTTTTCAACAATAGGCCACAAAGAGCTCCAAATATGCACATGCAGATTCTACCAAAATACTGTTTCAAAATTGCTCAATCAAAAGAAAGTTTCAACACTGTGAGATGAATCCACACATCAAAAACAAGTTCTCAGAATGTTTCTAGGTTGTTTTTATTTGAAGATATTTCCTTTTCCACCATAGGCTGCAAAGGGCTCCAAATATCCAAATGCAGATCCTGCAAAAAGAGAGATTCAAAACTGCACAATCAAAAGATTGGTTCAACACTATGAGTTGAATACACACATCATGAAGAAGTTTCTTGGAATGCTTTTGTGTAATTTTTATGTGAAGATATTTGCTTTTCCACAGTAGGCCTCAAAGGGCTCAAAATATCCACCTCTATATTCTGCAAAAAGAGAGATTCAAAACAGCTCAATCAAAAGATAGGTTCAACTCTGTAAGATGAATGCACACATTGCAAAGAAGTTTCTCAAAATATTTCTGTGTAGTTCTTATTTGAAGATATTTCCTTTTCCACCATAGGCCAAAAGGGGCTCCAAATATCCATTTGCACATTCTGCAAAAAGAGAGATTCAAAACTGCTCAATCAAAAGATAGGTTCAGCTCTGAGTTGAATGCACACATCACAATGAAGTTTCTCAGAACGCTCCTGTGTAGTTTTTATGTGAACATAATTGATTTTCCACATTAGGCCTGACAACGCTCCCAATATCCACCTGCAGATTCTACAAAAAGAGAGATTCAAAACTGCTCAATCAAAAGATGGATTCAACTCTGTGAGTTGAATGCACACATCACAGAGATGTTTTTGAGAAAGGTTCTGTGTAGTTTTTCTTTGAAGATATTTCCTTTTCCACCACAGGGCAAAAAGCACTCCAAATATCCACTTGCAGATTCTAGAAAAAGAACGTTTCAAAACTGCTCAATCATAAGATAGGTTCAACCCTGTAAGATGAATGCATGCATTCTAAAGGAGTTTCTGAGAATGCTTCTGTGTAGTTTTTATCTGAAGATACTTGCTTTTCCACGGTAGGCCTCACAGTGCTCCAAATATCCAATTGTAAATACTTTAAAAAGAGTGTTTCGAAACTGCTCAATCTTAAGATAAGTTCAACCCTGTGAGATGACTACACACATCACAAAGAAGTTTCTCAGAATGCTTCTGTGTAGTTTTTATTTGAAGATATTTCCTTTTCCACCATAGGCCCCAAAGTGTTCCAAATATCCACTTACAGATTCTGCAAAAAGAGAGATTCAAAACTACCCAATCAAAGGATAGGTTCAACCCTGTGACATGAATGCACACATTACAAAGAAGTTTCTGAGACTTATTCTGTGTAGTTTTTAGGTGAAGATATTTGCTCTTCCACAGTAGGCCACAAAGGGCTCCAAATATCCACCTGCAGATCCTGCAAGAAGCGAGATTCAAAACTGCTCAATCAAAAGACAGATTCAACTCTGTGAGTTGAATGCACACATTACAAAGAAGTTTCTGAGAATGCTTCTGTGTAGTTTTTATTTGAAGACATTTCCTTTTCCACCATAGGGCGCAAAGTGCTCCAAATATCCACTTGCAGATTCTACAAAACAGATATTCAAAACTGCTCAATGAGAAGATAAGTTCAACTCTGTGAGTTGAATTCACACTTCACAAAGAAATTTCTACGAATGCTTCTGTCTAATTTTTAGGTGAAGATATTTCCCTTTCCAAAATAGGCCTCAAAGGGCTCCAAATATCCACTTGCAGATTCTACAAAAAGAGTATATCCAAGCTGCTCAATGAAAAGAAAGTTTCAAACCTGTGAGATGAATGCACACATCACAAAGAAGTTTCTCAGAACTTTTTCTGTAGTTTTAATTGGAAGATATTACCTTTTCCACCATAGGCTGCAAAGGGTGCCAAATATCCACTTGCAGATTCTGCAAATAGAGAGATTCAAAATTGCTCAATCAAAAGATAGGCTCAACTCTGTGAGTTCAATGCACACCTCACAAATAAGTTTCTCAGAATGCTTCTGTGTAGTTTTTATTTGAAGATATTCCCTTTTCCACAATAGGAATCTGAGATCTCTGAACATCGACTTGTAATTTTTACAAAAAGGGAGATTCAAAACTGCTCAATCAAAAGATTGGTTCATCTCTGTGTGTTCAATGCACGCATCACAAAGAAGTTTGTCAGAATGCTTCTGTGCAGTTTTTATGTGAACATATTTGATTTTCCATTTAGCCTCACAGTGCTCCAAATACCCACTTGCTGATTCTACAAAAAGAGAGACTCAAAACTGCTCAGTCAAAAGATAGATTCAACACTCTTAGTTGAATGCACACATAACGAAGAAGTTTTTGAGAATGCTTCTGTTAATTTTGCTATTTGAAGATATTTCCTTTTCCACCATGGTAAAAAGCACAAAAAATACCACTTGCAGGTTCTATAAAAAGTGTGAACTGAAGATGGCCGAATAGGAAAAGCTCCAGTCTACAGCTCCCAGCATGAGCTATGCAAAAGACAGGTGATTTCTGCATTTCCATCTGAGGTACCAGGTTCATCTCACTAGGGAGTTCCAGACAGTGGGCGCAGGTCAGTGGATGCACGTACCGTGCATGAACTGAAGAAGGGTGAGGCATTGCCTCACTCAGGAAGTGCAAGGGGTCAGGGAGTTCCATTTCCTACACAAAGAAAGGGGTGACAGACGGCACCTGGAAAATCGGGTCACTCCTACCCGAATACTGTGCTTTTCTGAAGGGCTTAAAAAACGGTGCACCAGGAGACTGTATCTGGCACCTGTCTCAGAGGGTCCTACGCCCACGGAGTCTCACTGATTGCTAGCACAGCAGTCTGAGATCAAACTGCAAGGCGGCAGCGAGGCTGGGGGAGGGGCGCCCGCCATTGCCCAGGCTTTCTTAGGTAAACAAAGCAGCTGAGAAGCTCGAACTGGGTGGAGCCCACCACAGCTCAAGGAGGCCTGACTGCCTCTGTATGCTCCACCTCTGGGGACAGGGCACAGACAAACAAAAAGACAGCAGTAACCTCTGCAGACATAAATGTCCCTGTCTGACAGCTTTGAAGAGAGCAGTGGTTCTCCCAGCACGCAGCTGGAGATCTGAGAATGGGCAGACTGCCTCCTCAAGTGGGTCCCTGACCCCTGAGCCCTGAGGAGTCTAAGTGGGAGGCACCGCCGAGTAGGGGCAGAGTGACACCTCACATGGTCGGCCGGGTACTCCAAAAGACCTGCAGCTGAGGGTCCTGTCAGTTAGTAGGAAAACTAACAAACGGAAAGGACATTCACACCAAAAACCCATCTGTACATCACCATCATCAAAGACCAAAAGTAGACAAAACCACAAAGAAGGGGATAAGCAGAGCAGAAAAACTGGAAACTCTAAAAAGCCGAGCGCCTCTCCTCCTCCAAAGGAACGCAGTTCCTCACCAGCAACGGATCAAAGCTGGATGGAGAATGACCTTGACGAGCTGAGAGAAGAAGTCTTCAGACAATCAAATTACTCTGAGCTATGGGAGGATATTCAAACCAAAGGCAAAGAAGTTGAAAACTTTGAAAAAAATATAGAAGAATGTATAACAAGAATAATCAATACAGAGAAGTGCTTAAAGGAGCTGATGGAGCTGAAAACCAAGGCTCATGAACTACGTGAAGAATGCAGAAGCTTCAGCAGCCGATGTGATCAAATGGAAGAAAGGATATCAGTGATGGAAGATGAAATTAATGAAATGAAGCGAGAAGGGAAGTTTAGAGAAAAAAGAATAAAAAGAAATGAACAAAGCCTCCAAGAAATATGGGACTATGTGAAAAGACCTAATCTATGTCTGATTGGTGTACCTGAAAGTGACGGGGAGAATGGAACCAAGTTGGAAAACACTCTGCAGGATATTATCCAGGAGAACTTCCCCAATCTAGCAAGGCAGGCCAACATTCAGATTCAGGAAATACAGAGAACACCACAAAGATACTCCTCGAGAAGAGCAAGTCCAAGACACATAATTGTCAGATTCACCAAAGTTGAAATGAAGGAAAAAATGTTAAGGGCAGCCAGAGAGAAAGGTCGGGTTATGCACAAAGGGAAGCCCATCAGACTAACAGTGGATCTCTCAGCAGAAACTCTATAAGCCAGAAGAGAGTGGGGGCCAATATTCAACATTCTTAAAGAAAAGAATTTTCCACCCAGAATTTCATATCCAGCCAAACTAAGCTTCATAAGTGAAGGAGAAATAAAATACTTTACAGACAAGCAAATGATGAGAGATTTTGTCACCACCAGTCCTGTCCTAAAAGAGCTCCTGAGGGAAGTGCTAAACATGGAAAGGCACAACCGGTATCAGCCGCTGCAAAATCATGCCAAAATGTAAAGACCATCGAGACTAGGAAGAGACTGCATCAACTATCGCGCAAAATAACCAGCTAACATCATAATGACAGGATCAAATTCACACATAACAATATTAACTTTAAATGTAAATGGACTAAATGCTCCAATTAAAAGACAACGACTGGCAAATTGGATAAAGAGTCAAGACCCATCACTGTGCTGTATACAGGAAGCCCATCTGACGTGCAGAGACACACATAGCCTCAAAATAAAAGGATGGAGGAAGATCTACAAAGCAAATGGAAAACAAAAAAAGGCATGGGTTGCAATCCTAGTCTCTGATAAAACAGACTTTAAACCAGCAAAGATCAAAAGAGACAAAGAAGGCCATTACATAATGGTAAAGGGATCAATTCAACAAGAAGAGCTAACTATCCTAAATATATATGCACCCAATACAGGAGCCCCAAGAATCATAAAGCAAGTCCTGAGTGACCTACAAAGAGACTTAGACTCCCACACATTAATAAAGGGAGACTTTAACACTCCACTTTCAACATTAGACAGATCAACGAGACAGAAAGTCAACAAGGACACCCAGGAATTGAACTCAGCTCTGCACCAAGCGGACCTAATAGACATCTACAGAACTCTCCAAACCAAATCAACAGAATACACATTTTTTCAGCACCACACCACACCTATTCCAAAATTGACCACATAGTTGGAAGTAAAGCTCTCCTCAGTAAATGTAAAAGAACAGAAATTATAACAAACTATCTGTCAGATCACAGTGCAATCAAGCTACAACTCAGGATTAAGAATCTCACTCAAAACCACTCAACTACATGGAAACTGAACAACCTGATCTCGAATGACTACTGGATACATAACAAAATGAAGGCAGAAATAAAGATGTTCTTTGAAACCAACGAGAACCAAGATACAACATACTAGAATCTCTGGTATGCATTCAAAGCAGTGTGTAGAGGGAAATTTATAGCACTAAATGCCCACAACAGAAAGCAGGAAAGATCCAAAATTGACACCCTATCATCATTATTAAAAGAACTAGAAAAGCAAGAGCAAACACATTCGAAAGCTAGCAGAAGGCAAGAAATAACTAAAATCTGAGCAGAACTGAAGGTAATAGAGACACAAAAAACCCTTCAAAAAATTAATGAATCCGGGAACCGGTTTTTTGAAAGGATCAACAAAATGGAAAGACTGCTAGCAAGATTAATAAAGAAAAAAAGAGAGAAGAATCAAATAGATGCAATAAAAAATGATAAAGGGGATATCACCACCGATCCCACAGAAAAACAAACTACTATCAGAGAATACTACAAACACCTCTTCGCAAATAAACTAGAAAATCTAGAAGAAATGGATAAATTCCATGACACATACACTCTCCCAAGACTAAACCAGGAAGAAGTTGAATCTCTGAATAGATCAATAACAGGAGCTGAAATTGTTGCAATGATCAATAGCTTACCAACCAAAAAAAGTCCAGGACCAGATGGATTCACAGCCGATTTTTACCAGAGGTAAAAGGAGGAGCTGGTACTATTCCTTCTGAAACTATTCCAATCAATAGTAAAAGAGGGAATCCTCCCTAACTCATTGTATAAGGCCAGCATCATCCTGATATCAAAGCCTGGCAGAGACACAACAAAAAAAGAGAATTTTAGACCAATATCCTTGATGAACATTGGTGCAAAAATCCTCAATAAAATACTGGCAAACAGAATCCAGCAGCACATCAAAAAGCTTATCCACCATGATCAAGTGGGCTTCATCCCTGGGATGCAGGGCTGGTTCAATATACACAAATCAATAAATGTAATCCAGAATATAAACAGAACCTAAGACAAAAACCACATGATTATCTCAATAGATGCAGAAAATGCCTTTGACAAAATTCAACAATGCTTCATGCTAAAAATTCTTAATAAATTAGGTATTGTTGGGGCGTATCTCAAAATAATAAGAGCCATCTATGACAAAACCACAGCCAATATCATACTGAATGGGCAAAAACTGGAAGCATTCTCTTTGAAAACTGGCACAAGACAGGGATGCCCTCTCTCACCACTCCTATTCAACATAGTGTTGGAAGTTCTGGCCACGGCAATTAGGCAGGAGAAGGAAATCAAAGGTATTCAATTAGGAAAAGAGGAAGAAAAATTGTCCCTGTTTGCAGATGACATGATTGTATATATCTAGAAAACCCCATTGTCTCAGCCCAAAATCTCCTTAAGCTGATAAGCAACTTCAGCAAAATCTCAGGATACAAAATCAATGTACAAAAATCACAAGCATTCTTATACACCAATAACAGACAAACAGAGAGCCAAATCATGGGTGAACTCCCATTCACAATTGCTTCAAAGAGAATAAAATACCTAGGAATCCATCTTACAAGGGACGTGAAGGACCTCTTCAAGGAGAACTACAAACCACTAGGAAGAATCAATATCGTGAAAATGGCCATAATGCCCAAGGCAATTTACAGATTCAATGCCATCCCCATCAAGCTACCAATGACTTTCTTCACAGAATTGGAAAAAACTACTTCAAAGTTCATATGGAAACAAAAAAGAGCCACATCGCCAAGTCAATCCTAAGCCAAAAGAACAAAGCTGGAGGCATCACACTACCTGACTTCAAACTACACTACAAGTCTACAGTTACCAAAAGAGCATAGTACTGGTACGAAAACAGAGATATAGATCAATGGAACAGAACAGAGCCCTCAGAAATAATGCCACATATCTACAACTATCTGATCTTTGACAAACCTGAGAAAAACAAGCAATGGGGAAAGGATTTCCTATTTAATAAATGGTGCTGGGAAACTGGCTAGCCATATGTGGAAAGCTGAAACTGGATCTCTTCCTTACATTTTGTACAAAAATCAATTCAAGATGGATTAAAGACTTAAACATTAGACCTAAAACCATAAAAACCCTAGAAGAAAACCTAGGCATTACCAATCAGAACATAGGCATGGGCAAGGGCTTCATATCTAAAACACCAAAAGCAATGACAACAAAAGCCAAAATTGACAAACGGGATCTAATTAAACTAAAGAGCTTCTGCACAGCAAAAGAAACCACCATCAGAGTTAACAGGCAACCTACAAAATGGGAGAAAATTTTCACAACTTACCCATCTGACAAAGGGCTAATATCCAGAATCTACAATGAACTCAAACAAATTTACAAGAAAAAAACAAACAACCCCATAAAAATGTGGGTGAAGGACATGAACAGACACTTCTCAAAAGAAGACATTTATGCAGCCAAAAAACACATGAAAAATTGCTCACCATCACTGGCCCTCAGAGAAACGCAAATCAAAACCACAATGAGATGCCATCTCACACCAGTTAGAATGGTGATCATTAAAAAGTCAGGAAACAACAGGTGCTGGAGAGGATGTGGAGAAATAGGAACACTTTTACACAGTTGGTGGGACTCTAAACTAGTTTAACCATTGTGCAAGTCAGTGTGGCATTTCCTCAGGGACCTAGAACTAGAAATTCCATTTGACCCAGCCATCCCATTACTGGGTATATACCCAAAGGACTATATATCATGCTGCTATAAAGACACATGCACACGTAAGCAACCCAAATGTCCAACAATGATAGACTGGATTAAGAAAATGTGGCACATATACACCATGGAATACTATACAGCCATATAAAATAATGAGTTCATGTCCTTTTTAGGAACATGGATGAAATTCGAAATCATCATTCTCAGTAAACTATCGCAAGAACCAAAAACCAAACACTGCATATTCTCACTCATAGGTGGGAATTGAACAATGAGAACACATGGATACAGGAAGGGAATCATCACACTCTGGGGACTGTTGTGGGGTGGTGGGAGGGGAGAGGGACAGCATTGGGAGATATACCTAATGCTAGGTGAGGAGTTAGTGGGTGCAGCGCACCAGCATGGCACATGTATACATATTTAACTAACCTGCACATTGTGCACATGTACACTAAAACCTAAAGTATAATAATTATAAATTAATTAATTTAAAAAATGTGAACTGCTGAATCATAAGATAGCTTCAAACCTGTGAGATGAATGCACACATCACAAAGAAGTTTCTCACAATGTTTCTGTGTAGTTTTTTTTTTTTTTGAAGATATTTCCTTTTCCACCGTAGGCCACAAAGGGCTCCCAATATCCACTTGCAGATTCTGCAAAAAGAGAGACTCAAAACTGCTCAATCAAAAGATAGGTTCAACACTGTGAGTTGAATTCACACATCCCAAAGAAGTTTCTCAGAATTCTTCTGTGTAATTTTTATGCGAAGGTATTTGGTTTTCCACAGTAGGCCTCAAAGGGCTCCAAATATCCACCTGCAGATTCTACAAAAAGAGAGATTCGAAACTGCTCAATCACAAGATAGGTTCAACCCTTTGTGTTGAATGCATACATCACAAAGAAGTTTCTCTGAATGCTTCTATGTTGCTTTTATTGGAAGATATATTTTTTCTATCCACTTGCAGATTCTACAAAAAGGGAGATTCAAATCAGCTCAATGAGAAGATAAGTTCAACACTGTGTTTTGAATTCACACCTCACAAAGAAGTTTCTCAGAATACTTCTGTTTAGTATTTAAGTGAAGATATTTCCTTTTCCACAATAGACCTCGAAGCTCTCCAAACATCCACTTGCTGTTTCTGCAAAAGGAGATTAAAAACTGTTTAATGAAATGGTAGGTTCAATTTAGTGAGTTTAATGCAAACATCACAAAGGAGTTTTTCAGAATGATTCTGTGTACTTTTTCTGTGAATATATTTGATTTTCCTCAGAAGGCCTCACAGCACTCCAAAAATCCACTTGTAGATTCTACAAAAAGAGAGAGTCAAAAGAACTTAATCAAAAATTAAGTTCAACTCTGTGAGTTGAACGCACACATCAGGAAGAAGTTTCTGAGAATGCTTCTGTGTAGGTTTTATTTAAAGATATTTCCTTTTCCACCACAGGGTGCAAAGGGCTCCAAATATCCACTTGCAGATTCTACAAAAAGAGAGATTCTAAACTGCTCAATCAAATGATATTTTCAACTCTGTGAGTTGAATGCACACATCACAAAAACTTTCTCAGAAGGCTTCTAAGTAGTTTTTATGTGAAGATATTGCCTTTTCCACTATAGGCCTCAAAGGGCTGCAATTATCTACTTGCAGATTCTACAAAAAGGATGTTTCAATACTGCTGAATCAAAAGAAAATTTCAACTCTGTGAAATGAATGTATACATCACAAAGTAGTTCCTCATAATGCTTCTATCTGGTTTTTATGGGAAGATATTTCCTTTTCCACAACAGGCCTCAAAAAGCTGCAAACATCCACTTGCAGTTTCTACAAAAAGAGAGTTTCAAAACTGCTCAATCAAAAGAAAAGTTCAGCTCTGAGATGAATGCACACATCACAAATAAGTTTCTCAGAATGATTCTTTGTAGTTTTTATCTGAAGATATTTGCTTTTCCACAGTAGGCCTCAAAGTGCTCCAAATATCCACTTGTAGATTATACAAAAATATTGTTTCAAAACTGCTCAATCAGAAGATAGGTTCAACCCTGTGAGATAATGGCACACATCCCAAAGAAGTTTCTCAGAATGTTTCTGTGTAGTTTTTATTTGAAGATATTTCCTTTTCAACCACAGACCGCAATGGGCTCCAAATATCCACTTGCAGATTCTGCAAAAAGAGAGATTCAAAATTGCTCAATCAAAAGATAAGTTGAACCCTATGAGGTGAATGCACACATGCCAAAGAAATTTCTCAGAATTCTTCTGTGTAGCTTTTATGTGAAGATATTTGGTTTTCCACAGTAGGCCTCAAAGGGATCCAAATATCCACCTGCAGATTCTGCAAAAATGATTCTAAATTGCTCAATCAAAAGATAGCTTCAACTCTGTGAGTTGAATGCACACATCAGAAAGAAGTTTCTCATAATGCTTCTGTCTACTTTTTATGTGAAGATATTTCCTTTTCCACAATAGGTCAAAAAGGGCTCCAATTATCCACTTGCAGATTCTACAAAAAGAGTGTATCAAAACTGCTCAATCAAAAGAAAAGTTCAACTCTGAGATGAATGCACACATCACAAAGGAGTTTCTCAGAATGCTTCTGTGTAGTTTTTATCTGAAGATACTGGCTTTTCCATGGTAGGCCACAAAGCGCTCCAAATATCCCCTTGCAGATACTACAAAAAAAGTGTTTGAAAACTGATCAATCATAAGATATGTTCAACCCTGTGAGATGAATGCACATATCAGGAAGTAGTTTCTCAGAATGTTTCTGTGTAGTTTTTATTTGAAGATATTTCCTTTTCCACCATTGGCTGCAAAGGGCTCCAAATATCCACTTGCAGATTCTGCAAAAAGAGAGATTCAGAACTGCTCCATGAAAGAAAGTTTCAAATCTGGGAGTTGAACGCACACATCCCAAAATAGTTTCTCAGAATGCTTCTGTGTAGTATTCATGTGAAGATGTTTGCTTTTCCACCATTGGCCTCAAAGTGCTCCAAATATCCAACTGAAAATTCTGCAAAAAGAGAGATTCAAAACTCATCAATCAAAAGATAAGTTCACTTCTGTGAGATGAATGCATACATCACAAAGAAGTTTCTCTGAATACTTCTGTGTCGATTTTATTTGAAGATATTACCTTTTCCACCATAAGGCGCAAAGGACTCCAAATATCCACTTGTAGATTCTACAAAAAGAGAGATTCGAAACTGCTCAATGAGAAAATAAGTTCAACTCTGTGAGCTGAATGCACACATCACAAAGAGCTTTCTCAGAATGCTTCTGTATGGTTTTTATGTGAAGATATAGCTTTTTCCACAATAGGCCTCATAGCTCTCCAAACATCCACTTGCAGATTCTGCAAAAAGAGAGATTCAAAACTGCTCAATCAAAAGAAAGTTTCAACTCTGTGAGTTGAATACACCCATCACAAACAGGTTTCTCAGAATGCTTCCGTGTAGCTTTTATGTGAGCATATTTGATTTTCTACAGTAGGCCTCACAACGCTCCAAATATCCATTTGCAGATCCTACCAAAAGAGAGATTCAAAACTGCTCAATCAAAATATAGGTTCAACTCTGTGAGTTGAATCTACACATCACAAAGAAGTTTCTCAGAATGCTTCTGAGTAGTTTTTATATGAAGATATTTCCTTTTCTGCAATAGGCTTCAAAGGTCTCCAATTATCCACTTGCAGATTCTACAAAAAGAGTGTTTCAAAACTGCTAAATCAAAAGAAAGGTTCAACTCTGCGAAAAGAAAGCACACATCACAAGAAAGTTTCTCTGTATACTTCTATGTAGCTTTTATTTGAAGATATTTCCTTTTCCACCATAGGGCGCAAAGGGCTCCAAATATCCACTTGCATATTCCACAAAAAGAGAGACTCGAAACTGCTCAATGAGAAGATAAGTTTAACTCTGTGAGTTGAATGGACACCTCACAAAGGAGTTTCTCAGAATGCTTCCATGTAGTTTTTTTTTGAAGATATTTCCTTTTACACAATAGGCCTGAAAAATCCCCAAACATCCACTTGCAGATTCTGCAAAAGGAGAGATTCAAAACTGCTCAATCAAATGATAGGTTCAACACTTTGAGATGAATGAACACATCAGAAAAAGTTTCTCAGAATGCTTCTGTGTAGTTTTTCTGTGAACATGTTTGATTTTCCAAAGCAGGCCTCACAACTCTCGAAATATCCACTTGCAGATTCTACAAATAGAGCGATTTGAAACTGCTCAATGTGAAGATAAGTTCAACTCTGTAAGTTGAATGAAAACCTCACAAAGAAGTTTCTTAGAATGCTTCTTTTTAGTTTGTATGTGAAGATATTTCCTTTTCAACAATTGGCCTCAAAGCTCTCCATACATCCACTTGCAGATTCTGCAAAAAGAGAGATTCAAAACTGCTCAATCAAAAGATAGGTTCGACTCTGTGAGTTGAATGCACACATCACAAAGAAGTTTATCAGAATACTTCTGTGTAATTTTTATGTGAACATATTTGATTTTCCCTAGAAGCCCTCACAACACTCCAAATATCCACTTGCAGACTCCACAAAAAGAATGTTTCAAAACTGCTCAATCATAAGATAGGTTCAACCTTGTGAGATGAATACACATCACAAAGAAGTTTCTCAGAACGCTTCTGAGTAGTTTTTATTTGAAGAAATTTCCTTTTCCACCATAGGCCGCAAAGGGCTCCAAATATCCACATGCAGATCCTGCAAAAAGAGAGATTCAAAACTGCTCCATCAAAAGATAAGTTCAACTCTGTGAGTTGAGTGCTCACATCCCAAGGAAGTTTCTCAGAATGCTTCTGTGTAGTTTTTATGTGGAGATATTTCCATTTCCACAATAGGCCTCAATGCTCTCCAAACATCCACTTGTAGATTTTGCAAAAAGAGAGATTCAAAACAGCTCATTCAAAAGAGAGGTTCAAATATGTGAATTGAATGCACACATCACAGAGAAGTTTCTCAGAATGCTTCTGTGTAGTTTTTAGCTGAAGATATTTGCCTTTCCATGGTAGGCCTGAAAGCGATCCAAATATCCACTTGCAGATTCCACAAAAAGAGTGTTTCAAAACTGCTCAATCATGAAATAGGTTCAACCTTGTGAGATGAATGCACACATCACAAATAAGTTTCTCTGACTGCTTCTGTGTAGTTTTTATGTGAAGATATTTCCTTTTCCACAATAGGTCTCAAAGGGCTCCAAATATCCACTTGCAGATTCTAAAAAAAGCGTGATTCAAAACTGCTCAATCAAAAGATATGTTGAACTCTGTCAGTTGAATGCATACATCACAAATAAGTTTCTCAGAACGCTTCGGAGTAGTTTTTATGGTAAGATATTTCCTTTTCCACAATAGGACTCAAAGGGCTCCAATTATCCACTTGCAAATACTATAAAAAGAGTGTTTAAAAACGCCTCAATAAAAAGAAAGTTTCAACTCTCTGAGATGAATGCACACATCAATGAGAAGTTTCTCAGAATGCTTCTGTGTAGTTTTTATGTGAGAATATTTCCTTTTCCACAGTAGTCCTCAATAGGCTCCAAATATCCACATGCAGATTTTACTAAAACAGTGTTTCAAAACTGCTGAATCAAAAGAAAGTTTCAATTCTGTGAAATGAATGCACGCATTACAAAGAGTTTTCCAGAATGCTTCTGTGTAGTTTTTATCTGAAGATATTTGCTTTTCCACGGTAAGCCTCAAAGCGCTCCGAATATCAACTTGCAGATTTCACAAAAAGAGTGTTTCAAAACTGCTCAATCGTAAGATAGGTTCAACCCTGTGAGATGAATGCACACATCACAAAGAAGTTTCTGAGACTATTTCTGTGTAGTTTTTGTTTGAAGATATTTCCTTTTCCACCATAGGCTGCAAAGGGCTCCAAATATCCACTAACAGATTCTGCAAAAAGAGAGATTAAAAACTGCTTAATCAAAGCATAGATTCAACTCTGTGATTTGAATGCAGACATCCTAAAGAAGATTCTCAGAATGTTTCTGGTTAGTTTTAATTTGAAAATGTTTGCTTTTCCACAGTAAAGCTCAAATGGCTCAAATTATGCACTTGCAGATTCTGCAAAAGAGTGTTTCAAAACTGCTCAATCAAAATAAATTCTCAACTCTGTGAGAAGAGTGCACACATCACAAAGAAGTTTCTCAGAATGCTTCTGTGTAGTTTTTATGTGAAGATATTTCCTTTTCCATAATAGGCCTCAAAGCTCTGCAAACATCCACTTGCAGATTCTTCAGATTCTGCAAAAAGAGAGATTCAAAACTGCTCAATCAAAAGATGGCTCAATCCTGTGAGTTGAATGCAGACATCACAAAGAAGTTTATCAGAATGCTTCTGAGAAGTTTCTATGTGAACATATTTGATTTTCCACCGTAGGCCTCACAGAGGTCCAAATATCCACTTGCAGTTTCTACAATAAGAGAGATTCAAAACTGGTCAATCAAAAGATAGGTTCAACTCTGTGAGTTGAATTCACACATCAAGAAAAAGTTTCTGAAAATGCTTCTGTGTACTTTTTATTTGCAGATATTTCCTTTCCCACCATAGGGTGAAAAGGAATACAAATATGCACTTGCAGATTCTACAAAAAGTGAGATTTAAAACTGTTCAATCAAAAGATAGGTTCAACTCTGTGAGTTGAATGCACACATCACAAAAAATTTTCTGGGTTTATTTGAAGATATTTCCTTTTCCACCATAGGGCGCAAAGGGCTCCAATTATCCACTTGTAGATTCTACAAAAAGAGTGTTTCAAAACAGCTGAATCAAAAAGAATGTTCAACGCTGTGAGATGAATGCCCACATCACAAATAAGTTTCTCTGACTGCTTCTGTGTAGCTTTTATGTGAAGATATTTCCTTTTCCACAATAGACCTCAAAGGGCTCCAAATATCCCCTTGCGGATTCTACAAAAATAGTGTTTCAAAACTCCTCAATCGAAAGAAAAGTTCAACTTTGTGAGATGAATGCACACATCACAAAGAAGTTTCTCAGAATGCTTCTGTGTAGTTTTTATCTGAAGATTTTTGCTTTTCCAAGGTAGGCCTGAAAGCGCACCAAATATCCACTCGCAGATTCTGTAAAAGGAGTGTTTCAAAACTCCTCAATCATAAGATAGGTTGAACCCTATCAGATGAATGCACACATCACAAAGAAGGTTTTCTGAATGTTTCTGTGTAGTTTTTCATTGAAGATATTTTCTTTTCCACCATGGGACCCAATGGACTCCAAATATCCTCTTCCAGATTATGCAAATAGAGAGATTCAAAACTGCTCAATCAAAAGATAGGTTCAACTCTGTGAGTTGAATGCACACTTCCCAAAGTAGTTTCTCAGAATGCTTCTGTGTAGTTTTTATATGAAGAGATTTGCTTTTCCACTGTAGGCCTCAAAAGGCTCCAAATATCCACCTGCATATTCTGCAAAAGCAGAGATTCAAAACTGCTCTATCAAAAGATAGGTTCAACTCTAGGAGTTGATTGCATACATCACAAAGAAGTTTCTCTAAATACTACTGTGTAGTTTTTATTTGAAGATATTTCCTTTTCCACTATGGGGCGCCAAGGTCTCCAAAAATCCACTTGCCGATTCTACAAAAAGAGAGATTCAAAACCGCTCAATGAAAAGATGGGTTCAGCCCTGTTAGTTGAATGCCTACATAACAAAGAAGTTTCTCTGAATTCTTCTGTGTAGTTTTTATTTGAACATATTTCCTTTTCCACCATAGGTCACAATGGGCTCCAAATATCCACATGCAGATTCTACAAAAAGAGAGATGCAAAACTACTCAATTAGAAGATAAGTTCAACCTTGTGAGTTGAATGAACACCTCACAAAGAAGTTTCTCAGAATGCTTCTGTGTAGTTTTTATGTGAATATATTTACTTTTCCACAATAGGCCTCAAAAGGCACAAAATATCCACTTGCAGATTCTGCAAAAAGAGAGATTCAAAACTACTCTATCAAAAGATAGTTTCAACTCTGCGAGTTGAATGCACACATCCCAAAGAATTTCTCAAAATATTTCTGTGCAGTTCTTATGTGAAGATATTTGCTTTTCCACAGTAGGCCTCAAAGGGCTCCAAATAGCCACCTGCAGATTCTGCAAAAAGAGAGATTCAAAACTGCTCAATGAGAAGATAAGTTCAACAGTGTGAGTTGAATGGACACCTCACAAAGAAGTTTCTCAGAATGCTTCTGTGTAGTTTTTATGTGAAGATATTTCCTTTTCCACAATAGTCCTCAAAGCCCTCCAAACATCCACCTGCAGATTGTGCAAAAAGAGAGTTTCAAAACTGCTCAATCAAAAGTTAGGTTCAAGTCTGTCAGTTGAATGCATACATCACAAAGAAGTTTCTCTGCATCCTTCTGTATAACGTTTATTTGAAGATATTTCCTTTTCCACCATAGGGTCCAAAGGGCTCCAAATATCCACGTGCAGATTCTACAAAAAGAGAGATTCTAAAATGCTCCATCAAAAGATAGATTCAACTCTGTGAGTTAAATGCGCACATCACAAAGAAATTTCTTAGAATGCTTCTCAGTAGTTTTTATCTGAAGATATTTCCTTTTCCACAATAGGTCTCATAGGGCTCATATTATCCTCTTGCAGATTCTAGAAAAAGATTGTTTCAAAACTGCTCAATCAAAACAAAGTTTCAACTCAGTGAGTTGAATGCACACATCACAAAGAGGTTTTTCAGAATGCTTCTGTGTAGTTTTTATCTGAAGATATTTGGTTTTCCACGGTAGGCCTCAAAGGGCTCCAAATATTCACTTGCAGATTCTACAAAAAGAGTGTTTCAAAACTTCTCGATGATAAGATCAGTTCAACACTGTGCGATGAGTGCACTCCTCAAAAAGATTCTCAGAATGTTTCTGTGCAGTTTTTATTTGAAGATATATCCATTTCCACCATAGGCCACAAAGGGCTCCAAATATCCTCTTGCAGATTCTGCAAAAGAGAGATTCAAAACTGCTCAATCAAAAGAAGGTTCAACTCTGTGAGTTGATTGCACACATCCCAAAGAAGTTTTTCTGAATGCTTCTGTGTAGTTTTTATGAGAAGATATTTGCTTTTCTACATTAGGCCTCAAATGTCGCCAAATATCCACCTGCAGATTCTGCAAAATGAGTGATTCAAAATGGCTAAATCAAAAGACAGGTTCAGCTCTATGAGTTCAATGCATACATCACAAGGAAGTTTCTCTGAATGATTTTCTGTACTTTTTATTTGAAGATATTTCCTTTTCCACCATACGGCACAAAGGGCTCCAAATATCCACTTGCAGATTCTCCAAAAAGAGAGATTCAAAACTGCTCAATGGGAAGATAAGATCAACTGTGTGATTTGAATGTACACCTTGCAAAGAAGTTTCTCAGAATGTTTCTGTGTAGTTTTTATGTGAATATATTTCCTTTAACACAAAGCCTCAAAGCTCTCCAAACAGCCACTTGCAGATTCTCCAAAAAGAGAGATTCAATACTTCCCAATCAAAAGATTGGTTCAACTCTGTGAGTTGAATGCACACATCATAAAGAAGTTTCTCAGAATGCTTCTGTGTGGTTTTATTGGAAAGTATTTTATTTTCCACAGTAGGAGTCACAGCATTCCAGATATCCACTTGCAGATTCTATGAACAGAGAAATCCAAACGGCTCAATAGAAAGGTAGGAACAACTCATTGAGTTGAATGCACACATCACGAAAAGTTTCTTAGAATGCTTCTGAGTAGTTTTCATTTGAAGATATTTCCTTTTCCACAATAGGTCGCAAAGGGCTTCAAATATCCACTTGTAGATCCTTCAAAAAGAGAGATTCAAAACTGCTCAATGAGAAGATAAGTTCAACAATGTGAATTGAATGCACACATTTCAAAGAAGTTTCTGAGAATGCTTCTGTGTAGTTTTTATTTGAAGTTATTTCCTTTTCCATCACAGGGCACAAAGTGCTGTAAATATCCACTTGCAGATTCTACAAAAAGAGAGATTCTAAACTGCTCCATCAAAAGATAGATTCAACTCTGTGAGTTGAATGCAAACATCACAAAGAAGTTTCTCAAAATGCTTCTGAGTAGTTTTTATGTGAAGATATTTCCTATTCCACAGCAGGCCTCAAAGGGCTTCAATTATCCACTTGCAGATTCTACTAAAAGAGTGTGTCAAAACTGCTCAATCAAAAGAAAGTTTCAATTCTGTGAGATGAATGCACACATCACAAAGTAGTTTCTCAGAATGCTTCTGTGCAGTTTTCATGTGAAGAGATTTCCTTTCCCACCATAGGCAATAAAGGACTGCAAATATTCACTTGCAGCTTCTACAAAAAGAGTGTTCCAAAACTGCTCAATCAAAAGAAAGTTTCAACTCTGTGAGATGAATGCACGCATCCCAAGAAGTTTCTCAGAATTCTTCTGTGTAGTTTTTGTCTGAAGATATTTATTTTTCCACGGTGGGCCTCACAGCGCTCTAATATCCACTTGCAGACTGTACAAAAAGACTGTTTCAAAACTGCTCAAGCATAAGTTAGCTTCAACCCTGTGAGATGAATGCACATATCACAATGAAGTTTCCCCGAAAGTTTCTGTGTAGTTTTTATTTGACGATATTTCCTTTTCCACCATAGGCCACAAAGGGCTAAAAATATCCACTTGCAGATTCTGGAAGAGACAGATTAAAAACTGCTCAATCTAAAGATGGGTTCAACTCTGGGAGTTGAATGCATGCATCACAAAGAAGTTTCTCAGAATCATTCTGTGTAGTTTTTATGTGAAGATATTTGCTTTTCCACTATAAGCCTCAAAGGGCTCCAAATATCCACCTGCAGATTCTGCAAAAAGAGAGATTCAAAACTAATCAATCAAAAGACAGGTTCAACACTGTGAGCTGAATGCACACATCACAAAGTAGTTTCTCTGATTGTTTCTATGTAGTTTTTATTTGAAGATATTTCCTTTTCCACCATATTATGCAAAGGGCTCCAAATATCCACTTGCAGATTCTATCAAAATGAGAGATTCAAAACTTCTCAATGAGAAGATAAGTTCAACTCTATGAGTTGAATGCACAGCTCACAAAGAAGTTTACAGAATGCTTCTGTGTAGTATTTATGTGAAGATATTTCCTTTTCCACAGTAAGATTCAGAGCTCTAAAACACCCATTTGCAGATTCTGCAAAAAGGGAGATTCAAAACTGCTCAATAAAAAGATAGGCTCAATTCTTTGAGTTGAATGCACACATCCCAAAGAAGTTTCTCAGAATACTTCTGTGTTGTTTTTATGTGAAGATATTTCCTTTTCCATCATAGAGGTCAAAGAGCACCAAATATCCACTTGCAGTTTCTAAAAAAAGAGTGTTTCAAAACTGCTCCATTAAAAGAAAGTTACAACACTGTGAGTTGAATGCGCACATCAAAAAGCAGTTTCTGAGAATTCTTCTGACAAGATTTTATGTGAAGATAATTCCTTTTCCACTGAAGGCTTCAAAGCTCTTCAAAAGTCCACTTGCATATTCTACAAAAGGAGTGTTTCAAAACTGCTCAATTAAAAGTTATGTTCAACTCTGTGGGTTGAAAGCACACATCACAAAGAATTTTCTGAGAATGCTTCTGTTTAGTTTTATGTGAAGATAATCCCATATCCAATGAAGGCCTCAAAGCGGTCCAAATATCCACTTGCAGATCCTACAAAAAGAGTGTTTCACAACTTCTCTATGAATAGGTATGTTCAACTTTGTGAGTTGAATGCAAACATAACAAATAAGTTTCTGAGAATGCTTCTGTCTAGTTTTTATAAGAAGATATTACCTTTTCCACCATAGCCCTCAAAGCACTACAAATGTACATTTGCAGATACTACAAAAAGAGTGTTTAAAAAGTGCTCTCTCAAAAGAAATGTTCAACTCTCTGAGTTGAATGCACACATCACAAAGTAGTTTCTAACAATGCTTCTGTCTAGTTTTTATTCCAAGATATTTCCGTTTCCAATGAGGGCTTCAAAGGGCTTCAAATTTCCATCTGCAGATTCTACAAAAACAGAATTTCAAAACTGCTCTATGAAAAGTTATGTTCAACTCTGTGAGTTGAATGCAAACATCACAAAGAAGTTTCTGAGAATTCTTCTGTATAGTTTTTATATGAAGATATATCATTTTCCATGGAAGGCCTCAAAGAGCTACAAATGTCCACTTGCAGATTCTACAGAAAGAGGGTTTCAAAACTGCTCTATCAAAGGGAAGGTTCAACTCTGCGAGTTGAATGTGCAGATCACAAAGAAATTTCAGAGAATGCTTCTCTGTACTTTCTACATGAAGATATTCCCCTTTCCAACGAAGGCCTCAAAAACGGTGCAAATATCCCCTTGCACATCCTACAAAAAGAGTGTTTCAAAACTGCTCTATCAAAAGGAAAGTTGAACTCCGTTAGTTGAATTTACACATCACAAAGAAGTTTCTGAGAATGATTCTGTCTAGTTTTTATGTGAGGATATTCCCAATGATGGCTTCAAAGCAGTCCAAATATCCACTTGCAGATTTTACAAAAAGTGTTTTTCAAAAGGCTCTATCAAACGGAAGGTTCAACTCTGTAAGTTGAATGCACACATCACAAAGAAGTTTCTGAAAATGCTTCTGTCTAGTTTTTATTTGAAGATATTCCCATTTACAATGAAGGGTCTCAAAGTGGTCCAAATATCCACTTGCAGGTTCTAAAAAGAGTGTTTCAAAACTGCTCTATCAAAAGGAAAGTTCAACTCTGTCAGTTGAATGCACACATCACAAAGAAGTTTCTGAGAATGCTTCTGTCTAGTTTTTATGCGAAGATATTCCCATTTGTAACGAAGGCCTCAAAAGGGTCCAAATATCCACTTGCAGTTTCTTCTAAAAGGGTGTTTCACGACTGCTCTATGAAGAGGTATGTTCAACGCTGTGAGTTGTATGCAAACATCAAAATGAAGTTTCTGAGAATGCTTCTGCCTAGTTTTTATTTCAAGATATTTCCTTATGCACCAAAGCCCTCAAAGGGCTACAAATGTCCACTTGTAGAACCTATAAAGGAGTGTTTCAAAACTGCTCTATCAAAAGGAAGGTTGAACTTTGTGAGTTGAATGCACACATCCCAAAGAAGTTTCTGAGAATGCTTCTGTCTAGTTTTTAGATGAAGATATTCCCGTTTCCAAAGAAGACCACAAATCCGGTCAAAATATCCACCTGCAGGTTCTTCAAAAAGCATATTTCATAACTTCTCTATGAACACGTATGTTCAACCCTGTGAGTTGAATTCACACATGACAAAGGAGTTTCTGAGAAAGTTTCTGTTTAGATTTTATGTGAAGATATTCCCGTTTCCAACGAGGGCCTCAAATCCGTCCAAATATACCCTTGCAGTTCCTTCAAGAAGAGTGTTTCACAAATGCTCTATGAAAAGGAATGTTCAACTCTGTCAGTTTAATGCACACATTACAAAGAAGTTTCTGAGAATGCTGCTATCTAGTTTTTATTTGATGATATTTCCTTTCCCACCATAGCCCTCAAAGTGCTATAAATGTCCACATGCAGACTCTGAAGAAAAAGTGTTTCAAAACTGCTCTATCAAAAGAAAGTTTCAACTCTGTGAGTTGAATGTACACATCACAAAGTAGTTTCTGAGAATGCTTCTCTCTAGTTTTTACTTGAAGTTATTCCCGTTTTCAATGAAGTCTTCAAAGCACTCCAAATATTCACTAGCAGATTCTACAAAGAGAGTGTTTCAAAGCTGCTCTATCAAAAGGAAAGTTCAAATCTCTGAGTTGAATGCACACATCACAAAGAAGTTTCTGAGAACAATTCCGTCTAGTTTTTATTTGAAGACATTTCCTTTTCATTCATAGGTCTCAAAGTGCTCCAAATATCCACTTGCAGATTCTACAAAAAGAGTGTTTCAACAATCCTCTATCAAAGAGGAAGGCTCAAATCTGTGAGATGAATGCACACGTCACAAAAAATTTTCTGAGAATGCGTCTCTCTAGTTTTTATGTGAAAATATACCAGTTTCCAACGAAGGACTCAAAGCGTCCTAACTTTACAATTCCAGATTCTACAAACAGAGTGGCGAAAAACTGCTCTATGAAAAGTTACGTTCAAATCTGGGAGTTGAATGCACACATCCAAAAGAAATTACTGAGAATGCTTCTGTCTAATTTTTATGTGAAGATATTCCCGTTTCCAATGAGGGCCTCAAGTCGGTCCAAATATCCACATGTAAGTTCTTCAAAAAGATTGTTTCACAACTGTTCTATGAAAAGGAATGTTCGACTCTGTGAGCTGAATGCACCCATCACAAAGAAGTTTCTGAGAAAGCTTCTGTCTCTTTTTTATTTGAAGATATTTCCTTTTCCACCATAGCCCTCAAAGTGCTACAAATGTACACATGCATATTCTACAAAAAGAGTGTTTCAAAACTGCTCTATCAAAAGAAATGTTCAACTCTGTGAGTTGAATGCACACATCACAAAGTAGTTTCTGAGCATACTTCTGTCTAGTTTTTATTTGAAGATATTCCCGTTATCTACAAAGGCATATAAGCGCTCCAAATATCCCATTGCAGATCCTACAAAAAGCGTGTTTCAAAACTGCCCTATCAAAAGGAAGGTTCAACTGTGTGAGTTGAATGCACACATCATGAAGAAGTTTCTGTGAATCCTTCCATCTAGTTATTATGTGAAGATATTTCCTTTTCCACTGAAGGCTTCAAAGTACTCCAAATGTCCACTTGCAGATTCTGCAATAAAAGTGTTTCAAAACTTCTCTATCAAAATGAAAGTTCAACTCTGTGAGTAGAATGCACACATCACAAAGTAGTTTCTGAGAATGCTTCTGTCTAGTTTTTATGTGAAGATATTCCCATTGCCAATGAAGGCCTCAAATCGGTCCACATATCCCCATGAAGATTCTACAAAAAGAATGTTTCAAAACTGCTCTTTCAAAAGGAAGGTTCAACTCTGTAAGTTGAATGCACACATCACAAAGTCGATTCTGAGAATGCTTCTGTCTAGTTTTTATGTGAAGATATTCCCGTTTTCAACAAAGGCCTCAAAGCGGTCCAAATATCCACTTGCAGATTCTACAAAAATAGTGTTTCAAAACTGCTCTATGAAAGGTTATGTTCCACTGTGTGAGTAGAATGCACACATCACAGAGAAGTTTCTGAGAATGCTTCTGTCTAGTTTTTATGTGAAGATATACTCGTTTCCAATGAAGGCCTAAAAATGGTGCAAACATCACTTTGCAGATTCTACAAAAAGAGTGTTTCATAACTGCTCTATCAAAAGGAAGTTTCAACTCTGTGAGATGAACGCACACATCACAATGTTGTTTCTGAGAATGCTTCTGTCAAGTTTTTATGTGACGATATTCCCGTTTCCAACAAAGTCTTCAAAGCACTCCAAATATCCACTTGCACATTGTACAAATGGGTTTTTCAAAACTGCTCTATCAAAAGGAAGGTTGAACTCTGTGAGTTGAATGCACACAACATAAAGAAATTTCTAACAATGCTTCTGTCTATTTTTTATGAGAGGAAACTCCCGCTACAAACGAAGGCCTCAAAGCGGTTCAAATATGCACTTGCAGATTCAACAAAAAGAGTGCTTCAAAACAAGTCTAGGAAAAGTTGTGCTCAACTCCGTCAGTTGAATGCACACATCACAGACATTTTTCAGAGAATGTTTCTGTCTAGTTTTATGTGAAGATATTTCTGTTTCCAACCTAGGTCCCAAATTGGTCCAAATATCCACTTCCACGTTCTTCAAAAAGAATGTTTCACAACTGCTCTAAGAAAAGGTATGTTCAATTCTGTGAGTTGAATGCAAACATCACAAAGAAGTTTCTGAGAATACTTCTGTCTAGGTTTTATATGAAGGTATTTCCTTTTCTACCATAGGTCTCAAAGCGATCCAAATATCCACTTGCAGATTCCACAAAAAGAGTTTTTCAAAACTGCTCTATCAAAAGGAAGGCTCAGTTCTGTGAGTTGAATGCATACATCACAAAGTACTTTTTGAGAACGCTTCTGTCTAGTTATTATTTGAAGATATTCCCTTTTCCAATGAAGGCTTCAAAGTGCTCCAAATATCCACTTGCAGATTCTACAAAAAGAGTGTTTCAAAACTGCTCTATCAAAAGGAAGATTCAACCCAGTGAGTTGAATGCCCACATCACAAAGAAGTTTCTGAGAATGCTTCTGTCTAGTTTTTTTGTTAAGATATTTCCTTTCCTACCATAGTCCTCAAAGCACTCCAAATATCCACCAGCATATTCTGCAAAAAGAGTGTTTCAAAACTAGTCTATAAAATGGAAAGTTGAACTCTGTGAGTTGAATGCATACATCACAAAGAAGTTTCTGAGAATGCTTCTGTCTAGTTTTCATGTGAAGATATTCCCGTTTCCAACGAAGGCCTCAAAGCAGTCCAAATTTCCACCTGCAGATTCTACAAAAAGAGTGTTTCACAACTGCTCTATGAAAAATTATATTCAACTCTGTGAGTGCAATGCACGCATCACAAAGTAGTTTCTGAGAAGGCTTTTGTCTAGTTTTTTTTTTTGAAGTTATTCCCTTTTCCACCGTAGCCCTCATAGAGCTACAAATGTCCACTTGTAAAATCCACAAAAAGAGTGTTTCAAAACTACTCTATTAAAAGAAAGGTTGAACTCTGTGATTTTAATGCACACATAGCATAGAGTTTTCTGAGACTTCTATCTAGTTTTTATTTGAAGACATTCCTGTTTCCAACCAAATCTTCAAAGTGCTTCAAATGTCCACTTTCAGATTCTACAAAAAGTGTGTTTCAAAACTGCTCTATGAAACGGAAGGTTCAACTCTGTGAGTTGAATTCGCCCATCACAAAGAACTTTTTGAGTCTGCTTCTGCCTAGTTTTTATGGGAAGATATTCCCGTTTCCAACGAATGCCTTAAAAATTTCCAAATATCACCTTGGAGATTCTCCAAAAAGAGTGTTTCAAAACTGCTCTATCTAAAGGAAGGTTCAACTCCTTGTTTTGAATGAACACATCCCAAAGAAGTTTCTGAAAATGCTTCTGTCTAGTTTTCATGTGAAGGTATTCCCGTTTCTAACGAAGGCGTCATGGTTTTTATACAGAGGCCCCAAATCGGTCAAATATCCCCTTGCAGATTCTTTAAAAAGAGTGATTCAAAACAGCTCTCTGAAAAGGAAGGTTCAATTCTGTGAGTTGAATACACACATCACAAAGAAGTTTCTGAGAATGCTTCTGTCCAGTTTTTATATGAAGATAGTCCCTTTTCCATGAAGACCTCAAAGCGGTCCAAATATCCACTTGCAGATTCTCCTAAAAGAGTGTTTCAAAACTGCTCTCGGAAAAGATATGCTCAACTTCGTGATTTGAATGCACACATCACAAAGAAATTTCTGAGAATGCTTCTCTCTAGTTTTTATTTTAAGTTATTTCCTTTTCCACCATAGCCCACAAATCACTTCAAATGTCCCTTTCAGATTCTAAAATAAGAGTGTTTTAAAACTGTTCTATCAAAAGAAATGTTCAACACTGTCAGTTGAATGCACACATCACAAAGTGGTTTCTGAGAATGTTTCTGTCTAGCTTTTATTTGAAGATATTCCCGTTTCCAATGAAGTCTTCAAAGTGCTACAAATATCCACTTTGAGATTCTACAAAAAGAGTGTTTAAAAACTGCTCTATCAAAATGAAGGTTCAACTCTGTGAGCTGAATGCACACATCACAAAGAAGTTTCTGAGAATGCTTCTGTCCAGTTTTTATATGAAGATATTTTATTTTCCACAGAAATCCTCAAAGCACTCCAAATGTCTACTTGCAGATTCTACAAAAAAAGGGTTTCAAAACTGCCCTATCAAAAGAAAACTTCAACTCTGTGAGTAGAATGAACACACAACAAGGAAGTTTCTCAGAATCATTCTGTCTAATTTTTAAGTGAAGATTTTCCCGTTTCTAATTAAGGCCTCAAAACTGTGCAAATATCCACCTGCAGCTTCTACAAAGAGTGTTTCAAAACTGCTGTATCAAAAAGAATGTTCAACTCTGCGAGTTGAATGCACACATCACAAAGAAGTTTCCGAGAATGCTTCTGTCTAGTTTTTATGTGAAGATATACCTGTTTCCAATGAAGGCCACAAATCAGTCCAAATATCCACTTGCAGATTCTTCAAAAAGAGCGTTTCACAACTGCTCTAAGAAAAGGTATGTTCAACTCTGTGTGTTGAATGCAAACATCACTAAGTAGTTTCTGAGAATTCTTCTGTCTAGTTTTTATTTGAAGATATTTCCTTTTCTGCCATAACCCTCAAAGCGCTACAATGGTCCACTTGCAGATTCTACAAAAAGAGTGTTCCAAAACTGCTCTCTCAAAAGAAAGGTTCAACTGTGTGAGTTGAATGGATACATCACAAAGGAGATTCTGAGAAGGCTTCTGACTAGTTTTATTTGGAGATATTCCCATTTCCAACGAAGGCTTTAATGCATTCCAAATATCCACTTGCAGATTTTAACAAAATAGTGTTTCAAAACTGCTCTATCAAAAGAAAGTTTCAACTCTGTGAGTTGAATGCATACATCACAAAGTAGTTTCTCAGACTGCTTATATCTAGTTTTTATTTGAAGATATTCTGGTTTCCAACGAAGTCTTCAAAGCACTCTAAATACTCACTTGCACATTCTACAAATGAGGTTTTCAAAACTGCTCTATCAAAAGGAAGGTTCAACACTGTCAGTTGAATGCAAACATCACAAAGATGTTTCTGAGAATGCATCTGTCAAGTTTTTATGTGAAGAAACTCCCGTTTCCAACAAAGGCCTCAAAGGGATCCAAATATCCACTTGCAGATCCTACAAAAAGAGTGTTTCAAAACTGCTCTAGGAAAAGTTGTGTTCAACTCAGTGAGTTGAATGCACACATCACAAAGAATTTTCTGAGACTGTTTCTGTCTATTTTTATGTGAAGATAATCTCGTTTCCAACCTAGACCTCAAATGAGTACAAATATCCACTTGCAGCTTCTTCAAAAACTGTGTTTCACAACTATTCTATGAAAAGGTATCTTCAACTCTGTGATTTGAACACAAACATCACAAAGAAGTTTCTGAGAATGCTTCTGTCTAGTTTATATTTGTAGATATTTCCCTTTCCACCACAGCCCTCAAATCACTACAAATGTCCACTTGCAGATTCTGCAAAAAGAGTGTTTCAAAACTGCTCTATCAAAAGAAGGTTCAAATCAGTGATTTGAATGCACACATCACAAAGAAGTTTCTGATAATGCTTCTGTCTGGTTTTTATGTGAAGATATTCCCGTTTCCAACAAAGGCCTCAAAATGGTACAAATATCCCCTTGCAGATTTTACAAAAATATTGATTCAAAACTGCTCTATGAAAAGTTTTGTTCAAACCTGTGAGTTGAATGCACATATCAAAAAGACGTTTCTGAGAATGCTTCTGTCTAATTTTTATGTGTAGATATTCCCGTTTCCAAAACAGGCCTCTAAGTGGTCCCAATATCCACTTACAGATTCTACAAAAAGAGTGTCTCAAAACTGCTCTATGAAAAGCTATCTTCAACTCTGTTAGTCGAATGTACACATCACAAAGAAGTTTCTGAGAATGCTTCTGTCTAGCTTTTATGTGAAGATATTCCCGTTTCCAACAAAGGCCTCAAAGAGGTCCGAATATCCACTTACAGAATCTACAAAAAGAGTGTTTCAAAACTTCTCTATGAAACGTTATGTTAAACACTGTGAGTTGAATGCACACATCACAAAGATGTTTCTGAGAATGCTTCTGTCTGGTTTTCATGTGAAGATATTCCCTCTTTCAAAGAAGGACTCAAATTGGTCCAAATATCCACCTGCAGGTCCTTCAAAAACAGTGTTTCATAACTGCTTTATGAAAAGGTATGTTCAACTCTGTGAGTTGAATGCCCACATCACAAAAAAGTTTCTGTGAATGCTTCTGTCTAGTTTTTTTAAAAGATATTTCCATTTAGAACATAGCACTCAAAGCACTAGAAGTGTCCATTTGCAGATTCTACAAAAAGAGCATTTCAAAACTGCTCTATCAAAGGAAAGGTTCAACTCTGTGAGTGGAAAGCACACCTCACAAAGAAGTTTCTGAGAATACTTCTGTCTAGTTTTTATGTGAAGTTATTTTATTTTGAATCGTAGGCTTCACAATGCTTCAAATATCCACTTGCAGATTGTACAACAGTGTTAGAAAACTGCTCCATCAAAAGGAAGGTTCAACTCTGTGAATTTAATGCACACATCAAAAAGTAGTTTCTAAGAATGCTTCTGTTTAGTATTTATGTGAAGATATTCCCGTTTCCAATGAAGACCTCAAAGTGGTCTAAATATCCACTTGCATATTCTACGAAAAGAGGGTTTCAAAACTGCTCTATGAAAAGTTATGTTCAACTCAGTGAGTTGAATGCACGCATCACAATGTACATTCTGAGAATGCTTCTTTCTAGTTTTTATTTGAAGGTATTTACTTTTCCAACATACCCTCAAAGTCCAAGAAATGTCCTCTTTCAGATTCTACAAAAAGAGTGTCTCAAAACTGCTCTATAAAAAGGAATGTTCATCTCTGTGAGTTGAATGCACACATCACAAAGAAGTTTCTGAAAATGCTTCTGTCTAGTTTTTATGTGAAGGTATTCCAGTTTCCAACGAAGGACTCACAGCGTTCAAATTATCTGTTTGCAGGATCTTCAAAAAGAGTGTTTCACAACAGCTGTATGAAAAGGTATTTTCAACTCTGTGAGTTAAATGCTATCATCACAAATTAGTTTTTGAGAATGCTTCTATCTAGTTTTTATTTGAAGATATTTCCTTTTCCAACATAACCCTCAAAACACTACAACTGTCCACTAGCAGATGCTACAAAACGAGTGTTTCAAAGCTTTTCTATTAAAAGAAGTTTCAACTCTGTGAGATAAATGCACTCATCAAAAAGTGGTTTCTGAGAGTGCTTCTGTCTAGTTTTTATTTGAAGATATTTCCGTTTCCAACGAAGGCTTCAAAGTGCTCCAAATATCCACTTGAAGATTCTATAAAAAGAGTATTTCAAAACTGCTCCATCAAAAGGAAGGTTCAACTCTGTGAGTTGAGTGCACACGTCACAAAGAAGTTTCTGAGGATGCTTCTGTCCAGTTGTCATTTGAAGATATTCCTGTTTCCAACAAAGGCCTCCCAGTGGTCCAAATATTCACTTGGAGATTCTACAAAAAGAGTGCTCTGAAACTGCTCTATGAAATGTTATATTCACCTCTGTGAGTTGAATGCACACATCACAAATAAGTCTCTGAGAATGCTTCTGCCTAGTTTTTATATGAAGATATTTCCAATTACAACATAGCTCTCAAAGTGCTAGAAATGTCCATTTGCAGATTCTACAAATAGACTGTTTCAAAAGTGCTCTCTCAAAGGAGAGGTTCAACTCTGTTAGCTGAATGCACACATCATAAGGAAGTTTCTGAGAATGTTGCTGTCCAATTTTTATGTGAAGACATTTTCTTTTCTACCATAGGCTTCATGGCACTCCAAATATCCACTTGCAGATTCTACAAAAAGCGTGTTAGAAAACTGCTCTATCAAAAGGAAGGGTCAAATCTGTGAGTTGAATGCACACATCACAAAGTAGTTTCTGAGAATGCTTCTGTCTAGTTTCTGTGTGAAATTATTCCCGTTTCCAGCAAAAGCCTCAAAGCGGTCCAAATATCCACTTGCAGATTCTACAAAAAGATTTTTCAAAACTGCTCTATCAAATAAAAGGTTCAATTCTGTGAGTTGAATGCACACATCACAAAGAAGTTTCTGAGAATGCTTCTGTCTAGTTTTTATGTGCAGATATTCCCGTTCCAATGAAGGCCTCAAAACAGTCCAAATATACCCTTGCAGATTCTACAAAAAGAGATTTTCAAAACTGCTCTATCAACAGGATGTTTCACCTCTGTGAGTTGAATGCACACATCACAAAGAAGTTTCCGAAAATGCTTTGTCTAGTTTTTATTTGGAGATATTTCCTTTTCCACCTTAGCCTTCAATGAGCTACAAATGTCCACTTTCAGATTCTACAAAAGCAGTGTTTCAAAACTGCTCTATCAAAAGAAAAGTTCAGCTCTGTAAGTTCAATGCACACATCACAAAGTAGTTTCTGAGAATGCTTCTGTCTAGTTTTAGTTTGAAGGTATTCGCTTTTCCAACAAAGGCTTCTAAGCACTCCAAATATCCACTTGCAAATTCCACCAAAAGAGTGTTCCAAAACTGCTCTATCAAAATGAAAGTTCAGCTCTGTGAGTTGAATGCGCACTTAAAAAAGAAGTTTTGGAGAATTCTTCTGTCTTTATTTTATGTGAAGATATTTCTTTTCCACCGAAGGCCCCAGAGCACTCAAAACGTCAACTTGCGGATTCTACAAATAAGGGTTTCAAAACAGCTCTATCAAAAGTAATGTTAACTCTGTGAGTTGAATGCACACATAACAAATAAGTTTCTGAGAATGCTTCTTTCTAGTTTTTATTTGAAGACATTTCCTTTTCCACGGAAGGCCTCAAAGTGCTCCAAACGTCCAATTGCAGATTATACAAAAAAATTGTTTCAAAACTGCTGTATCAAAAGTAAGGTTCAATTCTCTGAGTTGAATTCACACATCACAAAGAAGTTTCTGAGAATGCTCCTACCTTGTTTTTATGTGAAGATATTCCCGTTTTCAGTGAAGGCCACAAAACGGTCAAAATATCCCCTTGCACATACTACAAGAAGTGTTTCAAAACTACTCTATGAATATTTATGTTCAACTGTCAATGCACACAAGACAAAGATGTTTCTGAGATTGCTTCTGTCTAGTTTTTATTTGAAGATATTTCCTTTTCCATCATAACCCTCAAAGCGCTACAAATGTCTGCTTGCAGATTCTACAAAAACAGTGTTTCAAAACTGCTCCATTAAAGGAAAGGTTCAACTCTGTGAGTTGAGTCCACACATCACATAGTAGTTTCTGAGAATGCTTCTACCTAGTTTTTATATGAAGATATTCTCGTTTCCAAGGAAGGCTTCAAATCGCTCCAAATATCCACTTGCAGGTTCTGCAAAAGTGTGTTTCAAAACTGCTCTATCAAAAGGAAGGTTCAACTCTATGAGTTGAATCCACATATCACAAAGACGTTTCTGAGAATGCTTATGTCTAGTTTTATGTTAAGATATTTCCCTTTCCACTGAAAGCTTCAAAGCACTCCAAATGTCCCCTTGCAGATTCTAAAAAAAAGGTGTTTCAAAACTGCTCTATCAAAAGAAAGGTTCAACTCTGCGAGTTGAATGCACATATCACAAAGATGTTTCTGAGAATACTTCTGTCTAATTTTTATGTGAAGCTGTTCCCGTTTCCAATGAAGGCATCAAAGCAGTCCAAATATCCACTTGCAGAACCTACAAAAATAGTCTTTCAAAACTGCTCTATGAAAAGCTATGTTAAAGTCTGAGTTTAATGCACACATCTCAAAGACATTTCTGAGAATGCTTCTGTCTAGTTTTTCTGTGAAGATATTTCCTTTTCTACCAAAGGCCTCAAAGCGCTCCAAATATCCACATGCAGATAGTACAAAAAGAGTGTTTGAAAACTGCTCTATCAAAAGTAATGCTCAACTCTGTTAGTTGAATGCACATATCACAAAGTAGTATCTGAGAATGCTTTGTGCAGTTTTCCTTTGAAGATATTCCTGATTCCAATGAAGCCTTCAATGTGCTGCAAATCTGCACTTGCAGATTTTATAAAAATAGCATTTCAAAACTGCTCTATCAAAAGGAAGGTTCAACAATCTGGTTTTAATGCACACATCGAAAGAATTTTCTGAGAATATTTCTGTCTAGTTTTTATTTGAAGATATTCCCGTTTCCAATGAAAGCCTCAAAGCGGTCGAAATATCCACTTGCAGATTCTACAAAAAGAGTGTTTCAAAACTGCTCCATCAAAAGGAAGGTTCAGCTCTGTGAGTTGAATGCAAACGTCACAAAGTAGTTTCTGAGAATGCTTCTGTCTAGTTTTTATGTGAAGATATTCCAGTTTCCAACAAAGACCTCCCAGCAGTCCAAATATTCACTTGGAGATTTTACAAAAAGAGTGTTCCAAAACTGCTTAATGAAAAGTTATGTTCACCTCTGTGAGTTGAATGGACACATCACAAATAAGTTTCTGAGAATGCTTCTGTCAAGTTTTTGTTTGAAGATATTTCCATTTAGAAAAAAAGCTCTCAAAGAGCTAGAAATGTACATTTGCAGATTCTACAAAAAGAGTGATTCAAAACTGCTCTCTCAAAGGAGATGTTCAACTCTGTGAGTGGAATTCCCACATCATAAAGAAGTTTCTGGGAATGCTTCTGCCTAGTTTTTATGTGAAGATATTTTCTTGTCTACCATAGGCTTCATGGTGCTGAAAATATCCACTTATAGATTCTACAAAAAGTGTGTTAGAAAACTGCACTATCAAAAGGAAGGTTCAAATCTGTGAGTTGAATGCACACATCACGAAGTAGTTTCTGAGAATGCGTCTGTCTAGTTTTTATGTGAAATTATACCCTTTTCCAGTGAAAGCCTCAAAGCGGTGCAAATATCCACTTGCAGATTCTACAAAAAGAGTTTTCAAAGCTGCTCTATGAATAGAAAGGTTCAACTCTGTGAGTTGAATGCACACATCACAAAGAAGTTTCTGAGAATGCTCCTGTCTAGTTTTTATGTGTAGATATTCTCGTTTACAACGAAGACCTCAAATCGGTCCAAATATCCACTTGCAGTTTCTTCAAAAACAGCGTTTCCCAACTGCTCTATGAAACGTTGTGTCAACTCGGTGAGTTGAATGCAAACATCACAAAGAAGTTTCTGAAAATGCTTCTTTCTTGTTTTAATTTGAATATATTTCCTTTTACACCAAAGCCCTAAAAGTGCTACAAATGTCCTCATTCAAATTCTACAAACAGAGTGTTCCAAAGCTGCTTTATTAAAAGACAAGTTCAACTCTGTGAGTTGAATGCACATATCACAACGTTGTTTCTGAGAATGCTTCTGTCTAATTTTTATTTGAAGATATTCCCATTTCCATCGAAGGCTTCAAAGCACTCCAAATATTCATTTGCAGATCCTACAAAAAGAGTGTTTCAAAAGTGCTGTATCAAAATGCAGGTTCAATACTGTCAGGTGAATGCACATATCACAGAGAAGTTTCGGAGAATGCTTCTGTTTAGTTTTTATGTAAAGATATTTCCATCTCTACAATAGGCCTAAAAGTGCTCCAAATATCCGCTTGCAGACTCTACAAAACGAGTGTTTCAAAACTGCTCTATCAAAGGAAGGTTCAAATCTGTGCATTAACTGCACACATCACAAAGAAGTTTCTGACAATGTTTCTGTCTAGTTTTTATGTTTAGATATTCCAGTTTCCAAAGAAGCCCCTAAGTTTCCAAAGAAGTCCTAAGTTTCCAAAGAAGTCCTAATATGCCCTTGCAGATTCTACAAAAAGAGCATTTTAAAACTGCTCCATGAAAAATTATGTTCCGCTCTGTGAGTTGAATGCACATATCACAATATTGTTTCTGAGAGTGCTTCTGTCTAGTTTTTATGTGAAGATATTCCTGTTTCCAATGAAGGTGTCAAAGCGGTCCAAATATCCAGTTGCAGATTCTACAAATAGAGTGTTACAAAATTGCTCTATGAAAATTTATGTTCAACTCTGTGAGTTGAATGCACACATCAAAAAAAATTTCTGAGAATGCTTCTTTCTAGTTTTTATGTGAAGATATTTCCTTTTCTAAAAAAGGCCTCAAAACGCTCAAAATGTCCACTTGCAGAATCTATTAAAAAGTATCCCAAAACTGCTCTATCAACAGAAAGGTTCAACTCTGTGAGTTGCATGCACACATCCCAAAGAAGTTTTTGAGAACGCTTTTGTCTAATTTTTTTGTGAAGATATTTCCTTTTCTACCATAGGTCTCAAAGAGCTCCAAATATCCACCTGCAGACTCTACAAAAAGACTGTTTCAAAACAGCTCTATCAAAAGGAAGGCTGAACTCTGTGAGTTGAATGCACACATCACAAAGTAGTTTCTGAGAATGCTTCTGTTTAGTTTCTATTTGAAGATATACCCGTTTCCAATGAAGACACCAAAACGGTCGAAATATCCCCTTTCAAATTGTACAAAAAGAGAGTTTCAAAACTGCTCTATCAAAAGGAATGTTTAACTCTGTGAGTGGAATGCACACATCACAAAGAAATTCTGAGAATGCTTCTGTCTAGTTTTTTTGTGAAGATAATTCCTTTTTCACTGAAGGCCTCAAAGCACTCCAAATGTCCTCTTGTGTATTCTACAAAAAAAGTGTTTCAAAACTCCTCTATCAAAAGGAAGGTTCGACTATGTGAGTTGAATGCACACATCACAAGTAAGTTTCTGAGAATGCTTCTTTGTAGTTTTTATGTGAACATATTCCCGTTTCCAACGAAGGCCTCAAAGTGCTCCGAATATCCTCTTACAGATTCTACAAAAAGATTGTTTCAAAACTGCTCAATGAAAAGTTATGTTGAACTCTGTGAGTTCAATGCACACATCCAAAGAAGTTTCTGAGAATGCTTCTGTCTATTTTTTTTGGAAGATATTTAGTTTACTACCATAGGCCTCAAAGCGCTCCAAATATCCATCTGCAGATACTACAAAAAGAGTATTTCAAAACTGCTCTATCAAAAGAAAGGTTGAACTCTGTGGTTTGAATGCACATATTAGAAAGTAGTTTTGAGAATGCTTCTGTCCAGTTTTAAATTGATGATATTCTCGTACCCAACGAAGACTTCAAAGATCTCCAAATATCTAATTGCAAATTCCTAAAAAAGAGTGTTTCAAAACTGCTATATGAAAAGGAAGTTTAACTCTGTGATTCGAATGCATGCATCACAAAGTACTTTCTGAGAATGCTTGTCTCTAGTTTTTATTTGAAGGTATTCCCATTTCCAAAAAGCCTTCAAAGTATGCCAAATATCCACTTGCAGATTCTACAAAAAGTGTGTTTCAAAACTGCTCTCTGAAAACAAAGGTTCAACTCTGTGATTTGAATGCACACATCACAAAGAAGTTTCTGAGAATGCTTCTGTCTGGTGGTCATTTGAAGATATTCCCGTTTCCAACAAAGCCTTCAAAGCACTCCAAATATCCACTTGCAGATTCTACAAAAAGAGTCTTTTAAAACTGCTCTATGAAAAGTTATGTTCAACCCTCTGAGTTGAATGCCCACATCACAAAATGTTTCTGAAAATGCTTCTGTCTAGTTTTTATGTGAAGATATTACCGTTTCCAATGAAGGCCTCAAAACGGTCCAAATAACCACTTGCAGGTTCTTCAAAAGGAGTGTTTCACAACTGCACTAGGAAAACGTATGTTCAACTCTGCGAGTTGAATGCAAACATCACATAGAAGTTTCTGAGAAAGGTTCTGTCTAGTTTTCATTTCAAGATATTTCCTTTTCCACCATAGCCCTCAGAGCACTTCAAATGTCCTCTTTCAGATTCTACAAAGAGTATTTCAAAACTGCTCTATCAAAGGAAAGGTTCAACTCTCTGAGTTGAAAGGACACATCACCCAGTTGTTTCTGAGAAGGCTTCTGTTTGTTTTTTATTTCAAAACATTCCCGTTTCCAACGAAGGCTCAAGCGCTCCAAATATCCACTTCCAGATTCTACAAAAACAGTGTTTCAAAACTGCTCTATGAAAAGTTATGTTCAGCACACTGAGTTGAATGTACACATCATGAAAAAATTTCTGAGAATGCTTCTGTTAAGTTTTTATGTTAAGATATTCGTGTTTCCAAGGAATGCTTCAAATCGGTACAAATATCCACTTACAGTTTCTTCAAAAAGAGTGTTTGACAACTGCTCTATGAAAAGGAAAGTTCAACTCTGTGAGTTGAATACACACATCACAAAGAAATTTCTGAGAATGCTTCTGTCTAGTTTTTATTTGAAGATAATTCCTTTTCCACGCCAGTCCTCTAAAAGTTATAAATGTCCACTTGCAGATTCTACAAAAGTAGTGTTACAAAACTGCTCTATCAAAAGAAATGTTTAACTCTGTGTGTTGAATGCACATATCACAAAGTAATTTCTAAGAATGCTTCTGTCTAGTTTTTATTTGAAGATATTCCCACTTCCAATGAAGTATTCAAAGTGCTCTAAATGTCCACTTGCAGATTCTACAAAAAATGTGTTTCAAAACTGTTACATCAAAACGAAGGTTCAACTTTGTGAGTTGAATGCACACATCACAAAGAAGTATCTGACAATGCTTCTATTTAGTTTTTATATGAAGACATTCCTGTTTCCAAAGAAGGCCTCAAACGGTCCAAGTATCCCCTTGCAGATTGTACAAAAAGAGTGTTTCAAAACTGCTCAATCAAAAGTTATGCTAAACTCCGTGAGTTGAATGCACACATCAAAAAGACGTCTCTGAGAATGCTTCTGTCTAGTTTTTATGTGAAGATATTCCCATTTCCAACGAAGGCCTCTAAGCAGTCCAAATATCCACTTGCAGGTTCTTCAAATAGAATGATTCACAACTTCTCTATGGAAAGGTATGTTCAACTCTATGAGTTGGATGCACACATCACAAAGTAGATTCTGAGAATGCTACTGTCTAGTTTTTAGTTGAAGGTATTCCCGTTTCCAACAAAGGCTTCAAAACGCTCCAATTATCCACTTGCAGATCCTACAAAAAGAGTGTTTCAAATCTGCTCTATCAAAAGGAAGGTTTAACTCTGTCAGTTGAATGCACACATCACAAAGAAGTTTCTGAGAATGTTTCTGTCTTGTTTTAATGTGAAGATATTTCCTTTTTTGCCGAAGGCCTCAAAGCACTCCAAATGTCCACTTGCAGATTCTACAGAAAGAGTGTTTCAATACTGCTCTACCAAAAGGAAGTTTCATCTCTGTGAGTTGAATCTACTCATCACAAAGAAGTTTCTGAGAATGCTTCTGTCTAGTTTTTATGTGAATTTAATCCCGTTTCCAACCAAGGCCTCAAATAGGTTCAAATATCTACCTTTGGATTCTACAAAAAGAGTGTTTCTAAACTGCTCTATCAAAAGGAAAGTTCAATTCTGTGAGTTGAATGCACCCATCACAAGAAGTTTCTGAGAATGCTTCTGTCTAGTTTTTATTTGAAGATATTCCCGTTTCCAATGAAGGATTCAAAGTGCTCCACATATCCACTTGCCAATTCTTCAAAAGGACGGTTTCAAAACTGCTCTATCAAAAGAAAGCTTCAACTGTGTGAGTTGAATGTACACATCATGAAGTATTTTCTGAGAATGTTTCTGTCTAGTTTTTATGGGAAGATATTCCTGTTTCCAATGAGGGCCTCAATACGGTCCAAATATCCCCTTTCAGATACTGCAAATAGAGTTTTTCAAATCTCCTCTATAAAAAGTTATGTTCAACTCTGTGAGTTGAATACACACATCACAAACTTGTTTCTGAGAATGCTTCTGTCTAGTTTTTATTTGAAGATATTCCCGTTTCCAACGAAGTCTTCAAAGCACTCCAAATATACACCTGCAGATACTACAGAAGGAGTGTTTCAAACCTGCTCCATCAAAAGAAAGTTTAAACTCTGTGAGTTGAATACACACATCACAAAGAAGTTTCAGATAATGTTTCTCTCTAGTTTTTATTTGAAGATATTTACTTTTCCACCATAGCCCTCAAAGCGTTACAAATGTCTATATGCAGATTCTACAAAAAGAGTGTTTCAAAACTTCCCTGTCAAAAGAAATATTCAACACTGTGAACTGAATGCACACAACACAAAACAGTTTCTGAGAATTCTTCTGTCGAGTTTTTATTTGAAGAAATTCCCGTTTCCAACAAAGGCTTCAAAGTGCTCAAAATATCCATTTGCAGATTGTACAAAAAGAGTGTTTCAAAACTGCTCTACCAAAAGGAAGGTTCAACTCTGTGAGTTGAGTGCACACGTCACAAAGAAGTTTCTGAGAATGCTTCTGAGTAGTTTTTATGTGAAGAGATTTCCCTTACCACCGAGGGCCTCAAAGCACTCCAAATGTCCACTGGCAGATTCTAAAAAAAATGTGTTTCAAAACTGCTCTATCAAAAGGAAGGTTCAACTCTGTGAGTTGAATGTACACATAACAAAGAAGTTTCTGAGAATGCTTCTATCTACTTTTTATGTGAAGATATTTCCTTTTCCACCAATGGTCACAAAGCACTCCAAATGTCCACTTGCAGATTCTGCAAAAAAAGTGTTTCAAACGTGCTGTATCAAAAGAAATGTTCAACTCTATAAGTTGAAGGCAGACATCACAAAAATGTTTCTGAGACTGCTTCTGTCTAGTTTGTATGTGAAGGTATTCCCTTTTCTACCATAGGCCCCAAAGCAGTCCAAATATCCATTTGCAGATTCTACAAAGAGTTTTCAAAACTGCTGTATCAAAAGAAAGGCTCAACTCCATGAATTGAAAGCATACATCTCAATGTAGTTTTGGAGAATGCTTCTGTCTAGTTTTTATTTGAAGATATTCCCTTTTCTAACGAAGGATTCAAAGAGCCCGAAATATCCACTTGGAGATTCTACAATAAGAGTCTTTCAAAGCTGCTCTATCAAAAGGAAGGCTCATCACTGTGAGTTTGAATGCACACATCACAAAAAAGTTTCTGACAATGCTTCTGTCTAGTATTTATGTGAAGATATTTCCTTTTGTACCAAAGGTCTCAAAGGGCTCGAAATGTCCTCTTGCAGACTCTACCAAAAATGTGTTACAAAATTGCTCTATCAAAACAAAGGTTCCACTCTGTGAGTTGAATACACACATCACAAAGATGTTTCTAAGAATGCTTCTCTCTAGTTTTTATGTGAAGGTATTCCCGTTTAAATCGAAAGCCTCAAAACGGTCAAAATATCCCCATGCAGATTCGACAAAAAGAGAGTTTCAAAACTGCTCTATCAAAAGGAAGCTTCAACTCTGTGAGTTGAATGCACACATCACAAAGAAGTTTCTGAGAATGCTTCTGTCAAGTTTTTATCTGCAGATATTCCCTTTTCCAACGAATGCGTCAAAGTCATCTAAATATGCACTTGCAGATTCTACAAAAAGAATGTATCAAAACTGCTCTATGAAAAGTTATGTACAACAATGTGAATTGAATTCACACATCACAAAGAAGTTTCTGAGAATGGTTCTGTCTAGTTTTATGTGAAGACATTCCCATTTCCAATGAAGGCCTCAAATCGGTCCTAATATCCACTTGCAGGTCCTTCAAAAAGAGTTTCACAACTGCTCTATGAAAAGGTGTGTTCAACTCTGTGAGTTGAATGTGCACATAACAAAGAAGTTTCTGAGAATACTTCTGTGTAGTTTTTATTTGAAGATATTTCCTTTTCCACCACAGCTCTCAAAGCGCTACAAGCAACCATTTGAAGATGCTGCAAAAAGAGTGTTTCAAAACTGATCTATCAAAAGAAAGGTTCAACTCTGTGAGTTGAATGTACACATCACAAAACCGTTTCTGGGAATGCTTCTGTCTCTTCTTTATTTGAAGAAATTCCCGTTTCCAATGAAGGCTTCAAATCTCTCCAAATAGCCAATTGTAGATTCCACAAAAAGTGTGTTTCAAAACTGCTCTATAAAAAGGAAGGTTCAACCCTGTGAGTTGAATGCACAAATCTCAAAGAAGTTCCTGAGAATGCATCTCTCTAGATTTTATGTGAAGATATTTCCTTTCCTAATGTAGGCCTCAAAGCACTCCAAATATCCACTGGCAGATTCTACAAAAAGTGAGATTCAAAACTGCTCTATCAAAAGAAATGCTCAATTTGGTGAGTTGAAAGCACACATTACAAGGTAGTTTCTGAGAATGCTTCTGTCTAGTTTTTATTTGAAGATATTACCGTTTCCAACGAAGGCTTCAAAGCACTCCAAATAACCACTTGCAGATTCTACAAAAAGAGTGTTTCAAAACTCTCTATAAAAAGGAAGGTTATACAGTGTCAGTTGAATGCACACATCACAAAGAAGTTTCTGAGAAAGCTTCTGTGTAGTTTTTATATGAAGATGTTTCCTTTTCTACCTTAGGCCTCAAAGCACTCCAAATATCCACTTGCAAATTCTACAAAAAGAGAGTTTCAAAACTGCTATATGAAAGCAAACGTTCAACCCCATGAGTTGAATGCACGCATCATAAATAAATTGCTGAGAATGCTACTCTGTAGTTTTTATGTAAAGATATTTCCTTTTCCACCTAAGGCGTCAATGCACTCAAAATTTCCACTTGAAGATTCTACAAAAAGAGTGATTCAAAACTGCTCCATGAAACATTAAGTTCAACTCATTGAGTTTAATTCACACATCCAAAGAATTTTCTGAGAATGCTTCTGTCTAGTTTTTATGTGAAGATATTTCCTGTTCCACTGAACGCCTCAAAGTGCTCCAAATGTACACTTGCAGCTTCTACAAAAAGAGTGTTTCAAAATTGCTCTATTAAAAATTATGTGGAACTCTGTGAGTTAAATGCACACATCACAAAGTAGTTTCTGATAATGCTTCTGTCTACTGTTTATGTGGATATTTCATATTCCACCGAATTCCTAAAAGTGCTCCAATTGTCCACCTGCAGATTCTACAAAAAGAGTGTTTCAAAACTGCTCTATGAAAAGTTATGTTCAAATCTATGAGTTGAATGCACACATCACAAAGCAGTTTCTGAGAATGCTTCTGTCTAGTTTTTATGTGAAGATCTACTCGTTTCCAAGGAAGGCCTCAAATAATTCTAAATATCCCCTTGCAGAATCTACGAAAAGGGTTTTTCAAAACTGCTGTATCTAAAGGAAGGTTCAACACTGTGAGTTGAATGCACACATCCCAAAGAAGTTTCTTAGGATACTTCTGTCTAGTTTTTATATGAAGATATTTCCTTTTAAACTGAAGGCCTCAAAGCACTCCAAATGTCCTCTTGCAGATTCTGCAAAAAAAGTTTTTCAAAACTGTTCTATGAAAAGGAAGATTCAACTCGGTGAGTTGAATGCTCACATAACAGAATAGTTTCTGAGAATGCTTCTGTGTACTTTTATGTGAAGATATTCCTGTTTCTGATGAAGGCTTCAAAACGGTCCAAATATCCCATTGCAGATTCTAGGAAAAGAGTGTTTCAAAAGTGTTCTATCAAGAGAAAGGTTCAACTCTGTGACTTGAAAGCACACATCACAAAGAAGTCTCTGAGAATGCTTCTGTCTAATTTTTATGTGAAGATATTCCCATTTCCAACAAAGGCCTCAAAGCGGACCAAATTTCCACTTGCAGATTCTACAAAAAGAGTGTTTCAAAACTGCTCTATGAAAAGGAAGGTTCACCTCTGTGAGTTGAATGCACACATCACAAAATCGTTTCTCAGAATCCTTCTGTCTAGTTTTTATGTGAAGCTATTCTGGATCCCAATGAAGGCCTCAAATCGGTCTATCCCCTTGCAGAATCTACAAAAACAGTGTCTCAAAACTCCTCTATCAAAAGGAAGGATCAACTCTGTCAGTTGAATGCACACATCACAAAAAATTTCTGAGAATTCTTCTTTCTTGTTTTTATGTGCAGGTACTCCTGTTGCCAAAGAAGGCCACAAAGCGTTCCAAGTATTCACTTGCAGATTCCACAAACAAGACAGTTTCAAAACTGGTCTATGAAAAGATATGTACAATTCTATGAGTTGAACGCACACATCACAAAGAAGTTTCTGAGTATGCTTCTGTGTAGTTTTTATTTGATCATATTTCCTTTTCCACCATAGCCCAAAATCGCTAAAAGTGTCCATTTGCAGATTCTAAAAAAGAGTGTTTCAAAAATGCTCTTTAAAAAGATAGTTCAACTCCTTGAGCTGAATGCACACATCACAAAGAAGTTTCTGAGAATGCTTCTGTCTACTTTTTATGTGAAGAAATTCCCGTTTCAAACGAAGGCCTCAAATCGTTCCAAAATTCCACTTGCAGAAGCTAGAAAAAGAGTGTTTCAAAACAGCTCTATGAAAAGTTATGTTCAACTCTGTGAGTTGAATTCAAACATCACAAAGAAGTTTATGAGAATGCATCTGTCTAGTTATTATGTGAAGACATTTCCTTTTGTACCATAGGCCACAATGTGCTCCAAATATCCACCAGTAGATACTTCAAAAAAAGTGTTTCAAAACTATTCTATCAATAGGAAGGCTCAACTCTGTGAGTTGAATGCACACATCAAAAAGTAGTTTCTGAGAATGCTTCTGTCTAGTTTTCATTTGAAGATATTCCCGTTCCCAAGGAAGGCTTCAAAGCGCTCCAAATATCCACTTGCAGATTCTACAAAAGGAGTGTTTCAAAACTGCTGTATCAAAAGGAAATTTCAACACTGTTAGTTGAATGCACACATCACAAAGGGGTTTCTGAGATTGTTTCTGTCTAGTTTTTATGTGAAGATATTTCCTTTTCTACCATAGGCCTCCAAGCGCTCCAAATATCCAATTTCAGATAATACAAAAAGAGTGATTCAAAACTGGTCTATCAAAACAAAGTTTCAACTCTGTGATTTGAATGCACAGATCACAAAGATGTTTCTGACAATGTCTTTGTCTAGTTTTTCAGTGAAGACATTTCCTTTTCTACCATAGGCCTCAAAACGGTCCAAATGTCCCCTTACAGATTCTAGAAAAACTGCTTCAAAACTGCTCTATCAACGGGAAGGTTTAACTCTGTGAGTTGAATGCACACATCTTCAAGAATTTTCTGAGAGTGCTTCTGTCTAGTTTTTATGTGAAGAAATTCCCGTTTCGAACAAAAGCCTCAAATTGGTGAAATATACCCTTGCAGATTCTACAAAAAGAGTGTTTCAAAACTGCTCCATCAAATGGAATGTTGAACTCCGTGAGATGAATGCACAGATCACAAAGTAGTTTCTGAGAATGCTTCTGTCTATTTTTTATGTGCAAATATTCCTGTTTCCAACGAAGGCCTAAAAGCGTTCCAATTATCCACTTGCAGATTCTAAAAAAAGAGGGTCTCAAAACTGTTCTATGAAAACTTATGTTCAACTCTGTGAGTTGAATGCACACGTCACAAAGAAGTTTCTGAGAATGCTTCTCTCTAGTTTTTATGTGAAGATATTTCCTTTTCCACCGAAGGCCAGAAATTGCTCCAAATGTCCACTTGCACATTCCAAAAAAAAAAAAAAAGGTTTCAAAGCTACTCTAGCAAAAGGAAGGTTCAACTGTTTAAGTTGAATGCACACATCGAAAAGTAGTTGCTGACAATGCTTCTGTCTAGTTTTTATGTGGAGATATTCCTGTTTCCAACGAAGGCCTCAAATTGGTCCAAATATCCCCTTGCAGATTCTACAAAAAGAGTGTTTCAAAACTGCTCTATGAAAAGCTATGTTCAATTCTGTGAGTTGAATGCACACATCACAAAGAAGTTTCTGGGAATGCTTCTGTCTAATTTTTATGGGAAGATATTCCCGTTTCCAATGAATGAATCAAAGAGTCCAAATATCCACTTGCAGATTCTACAGAAAGAGAGTTTCAAAACTGTCCTATGAAAACTTATGTTCTACTCTGTGAGTTGAATGCACACATCACAAAGAAGTTTCTGAGAAAGTTTCTGTCTAGTTTTTATGTGAAGATTTTCCCCATTACAATGAAGGTCTCAAATTGGTAAAATTATCCACTTGCAGAATTTCAAAAACACTGTTTCACAACAGCTCTGTGAAAAGGCATGTTCAACTCTGTGAGGTGAATGCAAATATCACAAAGAAGTTTCTGTGAATGCTTCCGTATAGTTTTTATTTGAAGATATTTCAATTTCCACCATAGCCCTCAAAGCGATACAAATGTCCATTTGCAGATTCTACAAAAAGAGTGTTTCAAAGCTGCTCTATCAAAGGAAATGCTCATCTCTGTGAGTTGAATGCACATATCACAAAGTAGTTTCTGAGAAGGCTTCTGATTTTATTTGAACACATTCCCATTTCCAATGAAGGCTTCAAAGCTCTCCAAGTATCCAATTGCAGATACTACAAAAAGAGTGTTTCAAAACTGCTCTATCAAAAGGAAGATTCAACTCTGGGAGTTGAATGCACACAACACAAAGAAGTTTGTGATAATGCTTCTGTCTAGTTTTTATGTGAAGAGATTTCCTTTTCCAATGAAGTCCTCTAAGCACTCCAATTGTCTACTTCCAGATTCTACAAAAAATGTGTTTCAAAACTGCTCTATGAAAAGGATGGTTCAACTCTGACTTGAATGCACAGATCACAGAGAAGTTTCTGAGATTGCTTCTGTCTAGTTTTATGTGAAGATGTTGCCTTTTCCACCAAAGACCTCAAAGCACTCCAAATGTCCACTTGCAAATTCCATAAAAAAAGGTTTCAAACTGCTCTATCAAAAGGAAGTTTCAACTCTGTGAGCTGAATGCACACATCACAAAGAAGTTTCTGACAGTGCTCATGTCTTGTTTTTATCTGAAGATATTCCCGTTTGCAATGAAAGCCTCAAATCGGTCCAAATATCCCCTTTCAGATTCTATAAAAAGAGTGTTTCAAAACTGCTCTATGAAAAGTTATGTTAAACTCTGTGAATCGAATGTACACATCACAAAGTAGTTACTGAGAATGCTTCTGTCTAGATTTTATGTGAAGATATTCCCGTTTCCAATGAAGGCTTCACACTGTCCAAATATGCTCTCGCAGATTCTACAAAAAGAGTGTTTCAAAACTGCTCTATGAATAGTTATGTTCAACTCCATGAGTTGAATGCACACATCACAAAGTAGTTTCTGAGAATCCTTCTGTCTAGTTTATATGTGAAGATGTTCCCGTTTTCAATGAAGGCCTCAAATCATTCCAAATATCCACTGGCAGGTCCTTCAAAAAGAGTGTTCAACAACTGCACTAAGAAAATGTATGTTCAACTCCGTGAGTTGAATGCAAACATTCCAAAGTTGTTTCTGAGAATTTTTCTGTGTAGTTTTTGGTTGAAGATATTTCCTTTTCCACGATAGCCCTCAAGGTGCTACAAATGTCCTCTTTCAGATTCTTCAAATAGAGAGTTTCTAAACTGCTCTATCAAAAGAAAGGTTCAACTCTGTGAGTTGAATGGCCATATCACAAAGTTGTTTCTGAAAGTGCTTCAGTCTAGTTTTTATTTGAAGATATTCCCGTTTCAAACAAAGGCTTCAAAGCTCTCTAAATATCCGCTTGCAGATTCTACAAAAAACTGTTTCAAAACTACTCTATCAAAAGGAAGATTCAACTCAGTGGGTTCAATTCACACTTCACAAAGAAGTTTCTGAGAATGCTTCTGTCTAGTTTTCATGTGAAAATATTTCCTTTTCAACCGGAGAACTCAAAGTGCTCCAAATGTCCAGTTTCAGATACCACAAAAAAACTTTATCTAAACTGCTCTATCAAAAGGAAGGTTCAACTCTGTAAGTTGAATGCACACAAAAGAAAGAACTTTCTGAGAATGCTCAGTCTAGTTTTTATGTGAAGATATTTCCTTTTCCACTGAAGGCCTCAAAGTGCTCCAATTGTCCACATTCACATTCCACAAAAAAAGGTTTCAAAACTCCTCAATCAAAATGAAGGTTTATCTCTTTGAGTTGAATGCACACATCACAAGGAAGTTTCTGACAATGCTTTTGTCTAGCTTTTATGTGACGATATTCAAGTTTCCAACAAAGGCCTCAAATCGGTCCAAATATCCCCTTACAGATTCTACAAAAAGACTGTTTCAAAACTGCTCTATGAAAAGTTATGTTCAAATCTGTGAGTTGAATGCACCCATCACAAAGAAGTTTCTGAGAATGCTTCTGTGTAGTTTTTATGGGAAGACAATTCCGTTTCTAATGAAGCCCTGAAATGGTCCCAATATCCATTTGTGGATTATACAAAAAGAGTGTTTCAAAACTGCTCCTTGAAAACTTATGTTCTGCTCCGTAAATTGAAAGCATACATCACAAAGAAATTACTGATAACGCTTCTGTCCAGTTTTTATGTGAAGATATTCCTATTTTTAATGAAGGCCCCAAATCTGTCCAAATATCCACTTGCAGGTTCTTCAAAAAGAGTGTTTCACTACTGCTCTATCAAAAGGAATGTTCAACTCTGTGAGTTGAATGCAAACTTCTCAAAGAAGTTTCTGAGAATGCTTCTGTCTGGTTTTCCACCACAGCCCTCAAAGTCCTACAAATTGTCCTCTTTCAGATTCTACAAAAAGAGTGTTTCAAAACTGCTCTATGAAAAGAAAGGTACAACTCTGTGAGTTGAATGCATACATCACCAAAAAGTTTCTAAGAATGCTTCGGTCAAGTATTTATGTGAAGATATTTCCCTCTCCACCGAAGGCCTCAAAGCTCTCAAACTGTCCAATTGCAGATTCTACACAAAATGTTTCAAAACTGCTCTATCAAAAGGAAGTTTCAAATCTGTCGGTTGAAGTCACACATGAAAAAGAAGTTTCTGAGAATGCTTCTGTCTAGTTTTTATGTGAAGATATTCCCGTTTCCAACGAAGGCATCAAAGAGGTCTAAATATCCACTTGCAGATTCCACAGAAAGAGTGTTTCAAAACTGGTCTATGAAAAGTTATGTTGACCTCTGTGAGGGGAATGCACACATCTGAAAGAAGTTTTTGAGAATGCCTCTGTCTAGTTTTTCTGTGAAGATATTCCTGTTTCCAATGAAGGCCTCAAATCTGTCCAAATAAACACTTGCAGCTCCTTAAAAAAGAGTGTTTCACTACTGCTCTATGAAAAGATATGTTCACCTCTGTGCATTGCATGAAAACATCACAAAGAAGTTTCTGAGAATGATTCTGTCTAGTTTTTATGTGGAGATATTTCTTTTTACACCAGAGACCTCAAAGAGCTGCAAATGTCCACTTGCAGATTCTACCAAAAGAGCGTTTCAAAACTACTCTATCATAAGAAGGGTTGAACTCTGTGAGTTGAATATACATATCACAAAGTAGTTTCTGAGAATGCTTCTGTTTTGTTTTTATTTGAAGATATTCCCGTTTCCAATGAAGGATTCAAAGAGCTCCAAATATCCAATTGCAGATTCTGCAAAAAGAGTGTTTCAAAACTGCTCTATCAAAAGGAAGACTCAAATCATTGAGTTGAATGCACACATCACAGAGATGTTTCTGATAATGTTTCTGCCTAATTTGTATGTGAAGATATTTCCTTTTCCACCAAAGGCCTTAAAGCGCTCCAAATGTCCTCTTGCAGAATCTACAGAAAGTGGGATTCAAAACTGATATAGCAAAAGGAAGGTTCAACTCTGTGAGTTGAGTGCACATATCACAAAGCAATTTCTAAGAATGCTTCTGTCCAGCTTTTATGGGAAGATATTCCAGTTTCCAAAGAAGGCCTCAAATATGTCCAAATATCCCATTGCAGATGCTACAAAAACGTTGTTTCAAAACTGCTCTATCAAAAGAAAAGTTCAACTCTGTGAATTGAATGAACACATCACAAAGACCTTTATGAGAATGCTTCTGTCTAGTTTTTATGTGAAGATATTCCGTTTCCAACAAAGGCCTGAAATCATTTCAAATTTCCACTTGCAGGTATCTCAAAAAGAATGTTTCACAACTCCTCTATTAAAAAGTATGTTCAACTCTGTCAGTTGAATGCAAACATCACAAGGATATTTCTGAGAATGCTTCTGTCTAGTTTTTATTTGAAGATATTTCATTTTCCAACATTGCCCTCAAAGTACTACAAATGTCCATTGCAGATCCGAGAAAAACAGTGTTTTATATCTGCTCTATCAAAAGGAAGGTTCAACTCTGTGAGTTGAATGTGCACATCACAAAGAAGTTTCTGAGAATGCTTCAGTCTTGTTTTTATTTTAAGATAGTCCCTTTTCCAATGAAGGATTCAAAGCACTCCAAATATCCACTTGCAGATTTTACAAAAAGAGTGTTTCAAAACAGCTGATCAACAGGAAAGTTCAACTCAGTGAATTGAATGCACACATCACAAACCAGTTTCTGAAAACGCTTCTGTCTACTTTTTATGTGAAGACATTTCCTTTTCCTCAGCAGGCCTCAAAGTGCTCCCAATGTCCACTTGCATATTCTACAAAAAGAGTATTTCAACTGCTCTATCAAAAAAGGAAGGTTCAACTAGGTGAGTTGATTGCACACATCACAAAGAAGTTTCTGAGAAGGCTTCTGTCTAGTTTTAAGTGAAGATATTCCCGTTTCCAACGAATGCCTCAAATCAGTCCAAATGTCCCCTTACAGATTCTACAAAAAGAGTGTTTCAAAACTAATCTATCAAAAAGGAGCTTCAACTTTGTCAGTTGAATGCACATATCATAAAGATGTTTCTGACAATGCTTCTATCTAGTTTTTATTTGATGATATTTACTTTTGGAGCACTGGCCTCAAAGTACTCCAAATATTCACCTGCAGATTCTATAAAAAGAGTGTTTCAAAACTGCTCTATCAAAAAAAGTTCAAATTTGTTTGTTGAATGCACTCATCAAAAAGAATTTTCTTAGAATGCGTCTGTCTAGTTTTTAGGTGAAGATATTTACTTTTAGAGCATTGGCCTCAAAGCGCTCCAACTATTCACTTGCAGATTCTACAAAAATAGTGTTTCAAAACTGCTCTATCAAAAGGAAGGTTCAACTCTGTGAATTCAATGCAGACATCACAAAGAAGTTTCTGAGAATGCTTCTGTCTAGTTTTTAAGTGAAGATATTTCCTTTTCCAGCATAGGCCTCAAAGTGCTCCAAATATCCACTTGCAGATTCTAGAAAAAGAGTGTTTCACAACTTCTCTAGCAAAAGGAATGTTCAGCACTGTGAACTGAATGCACTCATCACAAAGAAGTTTCTGAGAATGCTTCTCCATTGTTTTTATGTGAGGATATTCCCTTTTCCAGTTTAGGCCTCAAAGTGCTCTAAGTATTCACACGCAAATACTACAAAAAGAGTGTTTCAAAGCTGCTGTATCAAAAGGATGGTTTAACTCTATATGTTGAATCCACAAGTCACAAATAAATTTTTGAGAATGTTTCTATCTTGTTTTTATGTGAAGATATTTCCTTTTCCATCATAGTCTTCAAAGCACTCCGTATATACACGTGCAGATCCTCTAAAAACAGTGTTTCAAAACTGCTCTATCAAAAGAAAAGTTCAACTCTGGGAGTTGAATGCACCCATCACAAAGAAGTTTGAGAAAACGCTTCTCTCTAGTTTTTAAGTGAAGATATTTCCTTTTCCAGCATAGGCCTCAAAGCGCTGCAAATAACCAATTGAAAATTCTACCAAAAAGGTGTTTCAAAACAGCTCTATAAAACAGAAGTTACAAATCTGTGAGTTGAAAACACACACCAAAAATTAGTTTCTGAGAAGGCTTCCGTCTAGTTTCTATATGAAGATATTTCCTTTTCCACCAGAGGCACAATCGCTCCAAATATCCACTTACAGATTCTACAAAAAGAGTGTTTCAAAACTGCTCTATCAAAAGGAAGGTTCAACTCTGTGACTTGAATGTAGACATCCAAAGAAGTTTCTGAGAATGCTTCTGTCTAGTTTTTATATGAAGATGTTTCCTTTTCCAGCATGGGCCTCCAAGCGCTCCCAATATTGACTTGGAGATTCTGCAAAAAGATTGTTTCAAAACTGCTCTATCAAAAGGAAGATTCAACTCTGCATCTTGAATGCACACAGAACAAAGAAGATTGTGAGAATGCTGCTGTCTAGTTTTTATGTTAATATAATTCCTTTTCCAGCATTGGCCTCTAAACACTCCAAATATCCACTTGCAGATTCTACAAAAAGAGTGTTTCAAAACTGAAAACTGCTCTATAAAAACAAACTTTTAACTTTGTTAGTTGAATGCACACATCAAAAACAAGTTTCTTAGAATGCTTCGGTCTAGTTTTAAGGTGAAGATATTCCCTTTTCCAGCATAGGCCTCAAAGCGCTCCAAATATTCACTTGCAGATTCTACAAAATTAGTGTGTCTAAATTGCTCTATCAAAAGGAAGATTCAACTCTGTGAATTGAATGAAGTCATCACAAAGAAATTTCCCAGAATGCTTCTGTATAGTTTTTAAGTAAAGATATTTCCTTTTCCAGCATAGGCCTCGAAGTGCTTCAAATATCCACCTGCAGATTCTAGAGAAAGAGTGTTTCAAAACTGCTCTATCAAAAGGAATGTTCAGCACTGTGAATTGAATGCACACATCACAAAGAATTTTCTGAGAATTCTTCTCTCTTGTTTGTATGTGAGAATATTCCCTTTTCCAGCTTAGCGCTCCAAATATCCACTTGCAGATTCTGCAAAAAGAGTGTTTCAAAACTGCTGTATGAACAGGGTGCTTCAGCTCTGTGAGTTGAACGCGTACATCACAAAGAAGTTTCTGAAAATGCAGCTCTCTAGTTTTTATGTGAAGATATTTCCTTTTCCAGCTTAGGCATCAAAGTGCTCTAAGTATTCACATGCAACTACTTAAAAAAGAGTGTTTCAAAGCTGCTGTATCAAAAGGACGGTTTAACCCTATAAGTTGAATGCACATGTCACAAAGAAATTTTTGAGAATGCTTCTATCTTGTTTTTATGTGAAGATATTTCCTTTTCCAGCACAGTCCTCAAAGCGCTCCACATATACACTTGCAAATCCTCTAAAATCAGTGTTTCAAAACTGCTCTATCAAAAGAAAAGCTCAACTCTGGGAGTTGAATGCACACAACACAAAGAAGTTTCTGAAAACATTTCTCTCTTGTTTTTATGTGAAGATATTTCCTTTTCCAGCATAGGCGTCAAAGCGCTGTAAATAACCAATTGAAAATTCTACAAAAAAGGTGTTTCAAAACTGCTCTACAAAACAGAAGGTACAAGTCTGTGAGTTGAAAGCACACACCACAAATTAGTTTCTGAGATGGCTTCAATCTAGTTTCTATATGAAGATATTTCCTTTTCCACCAGAGGCCGCAATCGCTCCAAATATCCACTTGCAGATTCTACAAAAAGAGTGTTTGAAAACTGCTCTATCAGAAGGAAGGTTCAAATCTACGAATTGACTGCACATATCACAAAGAAGTTTCTGAGAATGCTTCTGTCTAGTTTTTTATGTGAAGATGTTTCCTTTTACAGCATAGGCCTTAAAGGGCTTCAAATATTCATTTGCCGATTCTACAAAAAGAGGGTTTCAAAACTGATCTATCAAAAGGAAGGTTCAACTCTGTGAGTTGAATGCACACATCAAAAAGAAGTTATTGACAATGCTTCTCTCTACTTTTTATGGGAAGTTATTTCCTTTTCCAGCATAGGCCTCAAAGCATTCCACATATATACTTGCAAATTCTGCAAAAAGAGTGTTTCAAAACTGCTCTATCAAAAGGAAGGTTCAACTCTGTGAGTTGAATGCATGCATCACAAAGAAGTTTCTGAGAATGCTTCTGTCTAGTTTTTATGTGAAGATATTTCCTTTTCCAGGTTTGGTCTCAAATTGCTCCAAATATCCACTTGCAGATTCTAAAAAAAGAGTGTTTCAAAACTGCTCTATCAAATGAAGTTTCAACTCTATAACTTGAATGTAGACATCACAAAGAAGTTTCTGAGAATGCTTCTGTCTAGTTTTTATGTGAAGATATTCCCTTTTCCAGCATTGGCGTCACATCGCTCCAAATATCCACTTGCAGATTCTACAAAAAGGGTGCTTCAAAACTGCTCCATCAAAAGAAAGATTCAACACTGTGATTTGAATGCACACATCACAAACAAGTTTCTGAGAATGCTTCTGTCTTGTTTTTATGTGAAGATATTTCGTTTCCCTGCATAGGCCTCAAAGCGCTCCACATATACCATTGCAAATTCTACAAAAAGAGTGTTTCAAAACTGCTCTATCAAAAGGAAGGTTCACGTCTGTGAGTTGAATGCACTCATCACAAAGAAGTTTCTGAGAATGCTTCAATCTAGTTTTTATGTGAATTTATTTCCTTTTCCAATATGGGCCTCAAAGGGCTCCAAATATCCACTTGCAGATTCCACAAAAAGAGTGTTTCAAAACTCTTCTACCAAAAGGAAGGTTCAACTTTGTGAGGTGAATGCACTCATCAAAAACAAGTTTCTGAGAATGCTTCTGTCTAGTTTTTATGTGAAGATATTTCCTTTTCCGGCATAGGCTTCAAAGCGCTCCAAATATCCACTTGCAGATTCTACAAAAAGAATGCTCCAAAACTGTTCTACCAAAAGGAAGGTTCACATCCGTGAGTTGAATGCTCTCATCACAAAGAAGTTTCTGAGAATGCTTCTGTCTATTTTTTATGTGAAGATATTTCCTTTTCCAGCGCAGGCATCAAAGCGCACCAAATATCCCCTTCCACAATCTACAAAGAGAGAGTTTCAAAACTGTTCTATCAAAACGAAGGTTCAACACTATCAGTTGAATGCACTCATCACAGAGAAGTTGCTGAGAATGCTTCTATCTAATTTATAAGTCAAGATATTTCCTTTTCCATCATAGGCCTGAAATCGCTCCAAATATCCACTTGCAGATTCTACAAAAATAGTGTTTCAAAACTGTTCTATCAACAGGAAGGTTCAACTGTATGAGATGAATGCACTCACCACTAAGAAGTCTCTGAGAATTCTTCTGTCTAGTTTTTATGTGAAGATATTTCCTTTTCCAGCACAACGCTCAAACGCCCCAAATATCAAATTGCAGATACTACAAAAAGAGTGTTTCAAACCTGAACTATCAAAAGGAATGTTCAAGACTGTGAGTTGAATTCATAAAGCACAGGGAAGTTTCTGACAATGCTTCTGTCTAATTATGATGGGAAAATATCTCCTTTTCCAGCATAGGCCTCAAGCGCTCCAAATATCCACTTGCCGATACTACAGAATGGGTGTTTCAAAACTGCTCTATCAAAAGGAAGGTTCCGCACGGTGAGTTGAATGCATACATCACAAAGAAGTTTCTGAGAATGCTTCTGTCTACTTTTTATGTGGATATATTTCCTTTTCCAGCATAGGCCTCAAATTGCTCCAAACATCCACTTGCAGATTCCACAAAAAAAAGTTTCAAAATTGCTCTATCAAAAGAACGTTCAAGTCTTTGAGTTGAATGCACTCATCAGAAAGAATTTTCTGAGATTGTTTCTATTTTTTATGTGAAGATATTTCCTTTTCCAGCATAGGCCTCAAAGCCCTCAAAACATCCACTTGAAGATTCTATAAAAAGAATGTTTCAGAACTGTTCTATCAAAAGGAAGGTTCAATTCTGTGAGTTGAATGCATTCATCACAAAGAAGTTTCCGAGAGTGCTTCTGTCTAGTTTTTATGTGAAGATATTTCCTTTTCCAGTGTAGGCCTCATAGCGCTCCAAATATCCACTTGCAGATTCCACAAAAGGAGTGTTCCAATACTGCTCTATCAAAAGGAAGGTTCAAGTCTGTGAGTTGAAGGCACTCAACACGGATATTCCCTTTTCCATCGTAGGTCTCAAAGCGCTCCAAATATCCACTTGCAGATTCCATAAAAAGAGTGTTTCAAAAGTGTTCTGTCAAATGGAAGTTTCAACTCTGTGATTTGAATGCACTCATCACCAAGAAGTTTCTGAGAATGCTTCTGTCTAGTTTCTATGTGATGATATTTCCTTTTTCAGCATAGAACACAAACCGGTCCAAATATCCACTTGCAGATTCTACAATAACAGTATTTCAAAACTGCTCTATCAAAAGGAAGGTTCAAGTCTGTGAGTTGAATGCATAAATCACAGGGAAGTTTCTGTGAATGCTTCTTTAATATTTTTATGTGAAGATTTTCCCTTTTCCGGCATAGTACTCAAATATCTCCAATTATCCACTGGCAGATTCTACAAAAAGTGTGTTTCAAAACTACTCTATCAAAACGAGTGTTCAACTCTGTGAGTTGAATGCACACATTACAAAGAAGTTTCTGAGAATGCTTCTGTCTAGTTTTTATGTGAGGATATTTCCTTTTACAGCATGGGTCTCAAAGGACTCCAAATATCTCCTTGAAGATTCTACAAAGAGAGTTTTTCAAAACTCTTCTATCAAAAGGAAGGTTCGTCTCTGTGAGTTCAATGCACTCATCACAGAGAAGTTTCTGAGAATACTTCTGTCTAGTTTTTATTTGAAGATATTTCCCTTTCCAGCATAGGCCTCAAAGCGCTCCAAATATCCACTTGCAGATTCTACAAAAAGTGTCTTACAAAACTACTCTATGAAAAGGAAGGTTCAAGTCTGTGAGTTGAATGCACTCATAACAAAGAAGTTTCTGAGGATGCTTCTGTCTAGTTTTTATATAAAGATATTTCCGTTTCCATAGTAGGCCTCAAAGCGCCCAAATATCCACTTGCAGATTCTACAAAGGGAGTGTTTCAAAACTGTTCTATGAAGAGAAACGTTCAACTCTGCGAGTTCAATGCATTCATCACAAACTACTGTCTGAGAATGCTTTTGTCTATTTTTTATGTGAAGATATTTCCCTTTCCAGCATAGGCCTCAAAGTACTCCAAATATCCAATTGCAGATTCCAGAAAAGGAGTGTTTCAAAACGGCTCTATCAAAGGGAAAGTTCAAGTCTGTCAGTTGAATGCACTCATCATGAAGAAGTTTCTGAGAATTCTTCAGCTTAATTTTTATGTGAAGATATTACCTTTTCCAGCATAGGCCTCAAAGCACTCCAAATATCCACTTGCAGATACTACAAAACGAGTGTTTCAAAACTGCTCTATCAAAAGGAAGTTTCAAGTCTGTGAGTTGAATGCACTCATCTCAAAGAACTTTCTGAGAATGCTTCTGCTTAGCTGTTATGTGAAGATGTTTCCTTTTCCTGCATAGGTCTCTAAGCGCTCAAAATATCCACTTGCAGATTGTACAAAAAGAGTGTTTCAAACTGTTCTATAAAAGGGAAAGTTCAACTCTGTGAGTTCAATGCTCTCATCACAGAGAAATTTCTGCGAATGCTTCTGTCTAGTTTTTATATGAAGATATCTCCTTTTCCATCATAGGCCTCAAAACGCTCCAAATATGCACTTGCAGATTCTACAAAAAGGGTGTTTCAAAACTGTTCTATCAAAAGTAATGTTCAACTCTGTGAGATGAATGCACTCATCATAAAGAAGTTTCTGAGAATGTTTCTGTCTAGTTTTTATGTGAAGATATTTCCTTTTCCAGCATAGGCCTCAAATCGCTCCAAATATCCACATGCAGATCCTACAATAAGAGTTTTTTGAAACTGCTCTATCAAAAGGAAGGTTCAAGTCTGTGAGTTAAATGCCTAAAGCAAAGTGAAATTTTTGAGAATGCTTCTGTCTACATTTTATGTGAAGATATTCCCTTTTCCAGCTTAGGCCAGAAAGCGCTCCAAATATCCACTTGCAGATTCTACAAAAAGTGTGTTTCAAAACTGCTCTATCAAAGGAAACTTCAAGTCTGTGAGTTGAATTCATAAAGCACAGGGAAGTTTCTTAGAATGCTTCTGTCTAGTTTTTATGTGAAGATATTCCCTTTTCCAGCATAGGCCAGAAAATGCTCCAAATATCTACTTGCAGATTCTATAAAAAGTGTGTTTCAAAACTACTCAACCAAAAGGAAAGTTCAAGTCTGTGAGTTGAATTCATAAAGCACAGAGAAATTTCTTAGACTGCTTCTGTCAAGTTTTTATGTGAAGATATTTCCTTTTCCATCATAGGCCTCAAAGTGATGAAAATATCCACTTTCAGATTCTACAAAAAGGGTGTTTCAAAACTTCTCTACCTAAAGAAAGGTTCAACTCTGTGAGTTGAGTGCACACATCACAAAGAAGTTTCTGAGAATGCTTCTGTCTAGTTTTTATGTGAAGACACTCCCTTTTCCAGCATAGGCCTCAAAGCGCTCCAAATATACAATTGCAGATTCCACAAAAAGAGTGTTTCAAAACGACTCTATCAAAAGGAAAGTTCAAGTCTGTCAGTTGAATGCACTCATCATGAAGAAGTTTCTGAGAATGCTTCAGCTTAATTTTTATGTGAAGATATTACCTTTTCCAGCATATACCTCAAAGCGCTCCAAATATCCACTTGCAGTTCCTTCAGTAAGAGTGTTTCAAAACTGCTTATCAAAGGGAAGGTTCAAGTCTGTGAGATAAATGCATAATGCACAGGAAGTTTCTGATAATGCTTCTGTCTTGATTTTATGTGAAGATATTCCCTTTTACAGCATAGGCCTCAAAGCGCTCCAAATATCCACTTGCAGATTCTACAAAACGAGTGTTTCAAAACTGCTCTATCAAAAGGAAGGTTCAAGTCTGTGAGTTGAATTCATAAAGCACAGGGCAGTTTCTGAGAATGATTCTGTCTAGTTCAAATGTGAAGATATTTCCTTTTCCAACATAGGCCTCAAAGCTCTCCAAATATCCACTTGCAGATCCCATAAAAAGGGTGTTTCAAAACTGCTATATCAAAAGGAAGTTTCAACACTGTTAGTTGAATGCGCACATCACAAAGAAGTTTCTGAGAATGCTTCTGTCTAGTTTTTATGTGAATATATTTCCTTTTCCAGCATAGTCCCCAAAGCTCTCCAAATATACACTTGCAGATTCTACAAAGAAAATGTTTCAAAACTGTTCTCTCTAAAGGCAGGTTCAACTCTGTGAGTTGAATGCACTCATTGCAGAAAATTTTCTGAGGATGTTTCTGTCTTGTTTTTATGTGATAATATTTCCTTTTCCAACATTGGCCTCTAAGTGCTCCACATATCCACTTGCAGATGCTACAAAAAGAGTGTTTCAAAACTGCTCTATGAAAAGGAAGCTTCAAATCTGTTAGTTGAATGCAGTCATCATAAAGAAGTTTCTGAGAATGCTTCTGCTTAGTTTTTATGTGAAGATATTTCCCTTTCCAGCATAGGCCTCAAAGCACTCCAAATATCCACTTGCAGATTGTTCAAAAGAGTGTTTCAAAACCGTTCTGTCAAAAGGAAGGTTCAAATCTATGAGTTGAATGCAGTCGTCACAGAGAAGTTTCTGAGAATTCTTCTGTCTAGTTTTTATGAGAAGGTATTTCCTTTTCCATCATAAGCGCCAAAATTTTCCAAATATCCACTTGCAGATTCTACAAAAAGAGTGTTTCAAAATTCCTCTAACAAAAGTAAGGTTCAAGCCTGTGATTTGAATGAACACATCCCAAAGTAGTTTCTGAGAATGCTTCCATCTAGTTTTTATGTGAAGTTATTTACTTTTCCAGCACAGGCCTCAAAACGCTCCAATATCAACTTGCAGATTGTACAAAAAGAGTGTTTCAAAACTGTTCTATCAAAGGAAGGTTGAATTCTGTGAATTGAATGCGCACATCAAAAAAAGTTTCTGAGAATGCTTCTGTCTAGTGTTTATGTGAAGATATTTCCCTTTGCAGGATAGGCCTCACAGCGCTGCAAATATTTACTTACAGATTCTACAAAAAGAGTGTTTCAAAACTGTTCTATCAAAAGGAAGGTGCAACTCTTTGAGTTGAATGCACTCATCACAAAGAAGTTTCTGAAAATCCTTTTGTCTGTTTTTTATGTGAAGATATTTCCTTTTCCAGCATAGGCCTCAAAGCCCTCTAAATATCCACTTGCAGATTCTACAAAAAGAGTGTTTGAAAACTGCTCTATCAAAAGGATGGTTTAAGACTGTGATTTGAATTCACAAATCACAAAGAAGTTTCTTAGAATGTTTCCGTCCATTTTTTGTGTGAAGTTATTTCCGTTTCCAGAATAGGCCTCAAAGTGCTCCAAATATCCACTTGCAGATCCTACAAAAAGACTGTTTCAAAACTGCTCTATTAAAAGGAAATTTCAAGTCTGTAAGTTGAATGCATAAAGCACAGTGAAGTTTCTGAGAATGATTCTCTCTAGTTTTTATGTGAAGATATTTCCTTTTCCAGCATAGGCCTCAAAGTGCTCCAAATATTCAGTTACAGATTCCACAAAAATGGTGTTTCAAAACTGCTATATCAAACGGAAGGTTCAACTACGTTAGTTGAATGCACTCATCACAAAGATGTTTCTGAGAATGCTTCTGTCTAGTTTTTATGTGAAGATGTTTCCTTTTCCAGCATAGGCCCGAAAGCGCTCCAAATATCCACATGCAGATTTTAAAAAAGGTTGTTTCAAAACTGCTCTATCAAAAAGAAGTTTAAACTCTGTGACTTGAATGCGCTTATCTCAAAGAAGTTTCTGAGAATGCTTCTGTCTAGTTTTTATGTGAAGATATTTACTTTTCCAGTATAGGCCTCAAAGCGCTCCAAATATCCACTTGCAGATTCTACAAAAGGGTGTTTGCAAACTGCTCTATCAAAAGTATGGTTCAACTCTGTGAGTTGAATGCACACATCACAAAGAAGTTTCTGAGAATGCTTCTGTTTAGTTTTTATGTGAATATATTTCCTTTTCCAGCACAGGCCTCAAATTGCTCCAAATATCCACTTGCAGATTCTACAAAAATGGTGTTCCAAAGCTGCTCAATCAAAAAGAAGGTTCAATCTGTGAGTTGAATACAATCATTACAGAGAAGTTCCTTGGAAAGCTTCTTTCTAGTTTTTTGTGAAGATATTTCCTTTTCCATCATAGGCCTTAAAGCACTCCAAATATCCACATGCAGATTCTACAAAAAGAGTGTTTCAAAACACTTCTATGAAAAGGAAGGTTCAACTGTGTGAGTTGAATACAGTCATCACAAAGAAGTCTCTGAGAATGCTTCTGTCTAGTTTTTGTGTGAAGATACTTTCTTTTCTAGCATAGGCCGCAAAGCCCTCCAAATATAAATTGCTGATCCTACAAAAAGTGTGTTTCAAATCTCTTCTATCAATAGGAAAGTTCAACTCTGTGAGTTGAATGCACTCATCACAGAGAACTTTCTGAGAATGCATCTGTCTAGTTTTTATGTGATGATATTTCTTTTTCCATCATAGGTCTCAAAGCATTCCAAATATAAACTTACAGATTGAACAAAAAGACTGTTTCAAAACTGCCCTATCAAAAAAAAGATTCAACTCTGCGAGTTGAATGCACTCATCACAAAGCAGTTTCTGAGAATGTTTCCGTCTAGTTTTTGTGTGAAGATATTTCCTTTTCCAGCATAGGCCCCAAAGCATTCCAAGTATCCACTTCCAGATTCTACAAAGAGAGTGTTTCCAAAGTATTCTATCAAAAGGAAGTTTCAACTCTGTCAGTTTAATGCACTGTTTCTGAGAATGCTTCTGTCTAGTTTTTATGTGAAGATATTTCCTTTTCCCGCATAGACCTCAAAGCGCTCCAAATATCCACTTGCAGATTGTACGAAAAGGGTGTTTCAAAACCGCTCTATCAAAAGTAAGGTTCAATTCTGTGAGTTGAATGCACACATCACAAAGAAGTTTCTGAGAATGCTTCTGTCTAGTTTTTATGTGAAGATATTTCCTTTTCCAGCATTGGCCTCAAAGCGCTCCAAATATCCACGTGCAGATTCTAGAAAAAGGGTGGTTGAAAACTGCTCTATCAAAAGTAAGCTTAAACTCTGTGAATTGAATGCACACATCACAGTGAAGTTTCTGAGAATGCTTCTGTTTAGTTTTTATATGAAGATATTTCCTTTTCCAGCTTAGGCCTCAAAGCATTCAATCTATCCACTTGCAGAATCTACTAAAAGTGTGTTTCAAAACTGCTGATTCAAAAGCAAGGTTAAACTCTGTGAGTTGAATGTGCACATCACAAAGAAGTTTCTGAAAATGCTTCTGTCTAGTTTTTATGTGAAGATATTTTCTTTTATAGCATAGGCCTCATAGCGCTCCAAATATCCACCTTCAGATTCTACCAAAAGAGTTTTTCAACTGCTCTATCAAAAGGAAAGTTCAACTCTGTGAGTTGAATGCTCTCATCACAAAGATGTTTCTGAGAATTCTTCTGTGTAACTTTTATGGGAAGACATTCCATCTTCCAACATAGGCCTCACAGCGCTCCAAATATCCACTTGCAGATTCTACAAAAAGAGTGTTTCAAAACTTTTCTATCGAAAGAAAATTTCAACTGAGGGAGTTCAATGCACTCATCACAGAGAAGTTTATGAGAATGCTTCTGTCTAGTTTTTATGTGAAGATATTTCTTTTTCCATTATAGGCCTCAAAGCACTCCAAATATCCACTTGCAGATTCTACAAAAAGAGTGGTTCAAAACCGTTCTATCAAAAGGAAGGTTCAACTCTGCGAGTTGAATGCACTCATCAAAAAGGAGTTTCTGATAGAGATTCTGTCTTGTTTTTATGTGAAGATATTTCCTATTCCAGCATAGGCCTGAAAGTGCTCCAAATATCGACTTGCAGATTCTACAAAAAGAGTCTTTCAAATCTGCTCTATCAAAAGGCAGGTTCAAGCCTGTAAGTTGAATGCACACATCTCAAAGAAGTGTCTGAGAATGCTTCGATCTAGTTTTTATGTGAAGTTGTTTCCTTTTCCAGCAAAGGCCTCAAAGCACTCCAAATAATAACTTGGAGATTCTACAAAAAGAATGTTTCAAAAGTGTTCTATCAAAAGGAAGGTTCAGCTCTGTGAGTTGACTGTGCACATCACAGAGAAGTTTCTCAGAAGACTTCTGTCTAGTCTTTATTTGAAGATATTTCCTTTTGCAGCATAGGTCTCAAAAAGCTGCAAATATCCACGTGTATATTCTATAAAAAGAGTGTTTCAAAATTGTTGCATGAAAAGAAAAGTACAATTCTGTAAGTTGAATGCACTCATCATAGAGAAGATTCTGAAAATGCTTCTGTCTAGTTTTTATGTGAAGATATTTCCTTTTCAATCATAAGCCTCAAAGTGCTCCGAATATCCACTTGAAGATTCTAAAAAAAGAGTGTTTCAAATTTCCTCTATCAAAAGGATGGTTCAAGTCTGTCAGTTGAATTCAGTCATCACAAAGAAGTTTCTTAGAATGCTTCCATCGAGTTTTTATGTGAAGATATTTTCTTTTCTATCTTAGGCCTCAAAGTGCTCCAAATATCCACGTGTAGTTTCTACAAAAAGAGTGTTTCAAAACTGCTGCATCAAAAGGAAAGTTCAAGTCTGTGAGTTGAATGCATAAAGCAGAGGGAAGTTTCTGAGAATGCTTCTCTCTAGTTTTTATGTGAAGATATTTCCTTTTCCAGCATAGGCCTCAAAGCACTCCAAATATCCACTTGCAGATTCCACAAAAATGGTGTTTCAAAACTACTATATCAAATGGAAAGTTCAACTCCGTTAGTTGAATGCACTCATCACATAGAAGTTTCTGAGAATGCTTCCGTCTAGTTTTTATGTCATGATATTTCCTTTTAAAGCATAGGCGTCAAAACGCTCCAAATATCCACTTGCAGATACTACAAAAAGGGTGTTTCGAAACTGCTCTATCAAAGGCAAGGTTCAACCCTGTGAGTTGAATGCACACATCACAAAGAAGTTTCTTAGAATGCTTCTGCTTAGTTTTTATGTGAAGATATTTCCTTCTCCAGCATAGGCCTCAAAACATTCCAAATATCCACTTGCAGATTCTACAAAAAGTGTGTTTCAAAACTGCTGTTTCAACGCGAAGTTTCAACTCTGTGAGTTGAATGCACACATCACAAAGAAGTTTCTGAGAATGCTTCTGTCTACTATTTATGTGAAGATATTTCCTTTTCTTGCATAGGCCTCATAGCGCTCCAAATATCCACTTTCAGAATCTGCCAAAAGAGTGTTTCAAAACTGCTCTATTAAAAGAAAGTTCAAGTCTGTGAGTTAAATGCATTCATCATAAAGATGTTTCTGTGAATTCTTCCGTCTAGCTTTTTGTGAACATATTTCCTTTTCCAGCTTAGGTCTCAAAGTGCTCAAAATATCCACTTGCAGATCCTACAAAAAGAGTGTTTCAAAACTGTTCTATCAAAAGAAAGGTTCAACTAAAGGAGTTCAATGCACTCATCACAGAGAAGTTTCTGAGAATACTGCTGTCTAGTTTTTATGTGAAGATATTTCCTTTTCCAGAATAGGCCTCAAATCACTCCAAATATCCACTTGCAGATTCTACATAAAGCGTTTCAAAACTGCTCTATCAAAAGGAACGCTCACCTCTGTGAATTGAATGTGCTCATCACAAAGAAGTTTCTGAGGATTCTTCTGTCTAGTTTTGATGTGAAGATATTTCCGTTTCCAGCATAGGCCTCAAAGTGCTCCAAATATCCACGTGCAGATTCTACGAAAACAGAGTTTCAAAACTGCTCTATCAAAAGGAAGGCTCAAATCTGTGAGTTGAATGCGCTCATCACAAAGAAGTTTCTGAGAATGCTACTGTCTAGTTTTAATGTGAAGATATTTCCTTTTCCAGCATAGGCCTCAAAATGCTCCAAATATCCACTTGCAGATTATTGAAACAGAGTGTTTCAACACTGTCCTATCAAAAGGACGGTTCAACTCTGAGAGTTGAATGGACTCATCACATAGAAGTTTCCCAGAATCCTTCTGTTTAGTTTTTGTGTGTAGATGTTTCCATTTCCAGCATAGGCCTCAAAGAGCTCCAAATGTCCACTTGCAGATTTTACAGAAAGGGTGTTTCAAAGGTGCTCTATGAAAGGGAATTTTAAACTCTGTGAGTTGAATGCACTCATCACAAAGGAGTTACTCATAATGCTTCTGTGTAGTTTTTATTTTAAGATATTTAATTTTCCATTATAGTCCTCCAAGCGCTCCAAATATCAACTAGCAGATACTACAAAAAGTGTGTTTCAAAACTGCTCTATCAAAAGTATGGTTCACCTCTGTGAATTGAATGCACATATAACAAAGAAGTTTCTGAAATGCTTCTGTTTCGTTTTCATGAGAAAATATTTCCTTTTCCATCATAGGCCTCAAATCGCTCCAAATATCCACCTGCAGATTCTACAAAAAGTGTGTTTGAAAACTGTTCTATCAAAAGGAAAGCTCAACTCTGTGGGTTGAAAGGACTCATCATAGAGAACTTTCTGAGAATGCATCTGTCTATTTTTTATGAGAAGATATTTACTTTTCGAGCATAGGCCTCAAAGCATTCCAAATATCCACTTGCAGATTCTACTAAAAGGGTGTTTCAAAACTGCTGTTTCAAAAGTAAGGTTCAACTCTGTGAGTTGAATGTGCACATCCCAAAGAAGTTTCTGAGAAAGCTTCTGTCTAGTTTTTATGTGAAGATATTCAATTTTCTAGCATAAGCCTCATAGCACTCCAAATATCCACTTTCAGATTCTACCAAAAGAATTTTTCAAAACTGCTCTATCAAAAGGAAAGTTCAAGTCTGTGAGTTGAATGCACTCAACACAAAGATATTTCTGAGAATTCTTCTGTCTAGTTTTTATGTGAAGATGTTTCCTTTTCCAGCATAGGCCTCAAGGGCTCCAAATATCCACCTGTAGATTCTACAAAAAGAGTGTTTCAAAACTGTTCTATAAAAAGAAAGTTTCATCTCAGGGTGTTCAGTGCACTCATCACAGAGAAGTTTCTGAGATTACTTCTATCTAGTTATTATGTGAAGATATTTCCTTTTCCATCATAGGCCTCAAAACACTCCTAATATCCACTTGCAGATTCTACAAAAAGAGTGTTTCAAAACTGTTCTATGAAAAGGAAGGTTCAACCCATTGAGTTGAATGCACTCATAAAAAAGAAATTTTCGTGAATGCTTCTGTCTTGTTTTTATGTGAAGATATTTCCTTTTCCAGCGTAGGCCACATAGTGCCCCAAATATGCACTTGCAGATCCGACAAAAAGAGTGTTTCAAAACTTCTCTATCAAAAGGAAGGCTTAACTCTGTGAGGTGAATGCGCTCATTGCAAAGAAGTTTCTGAGAATGCTTCTGTCTAATTTTTGTGTGAAGATATTTCCTTAACCAGCATAGGCCTCAAAGCACTCCAAATATACACTTGTAGATTCTACAAAAAGAGTGTTTCACAACTGCTCTATTTAAAGGAAGTCTCACCTCTGTGAGATGAATATGCTTATCACAAAGAAGTTTCTTAGAATGCTACTGTCTAGTTTTTATATAAAGATATAACCCTTTCCAAGATAGGCCTCAAATCGCTCCAAATATCCAACTGCAGATTCTACAAAAAGAGTGTTTCAAAACTGTTCTTTCAAAAGGAAGGTTCAACTCTGAGATTTGAATGCACTCATCACATAGAAGTTTATCAGAATGCTTCTGTCTAATTTTTATCTGAAGATATTTCCTTTTATATCATTGGCGTCAAAGCACTCCAAATATCCACTTGCAGATTTTATAAAAGAGGTGTTTCAAAACTGCTCTTAAAAAGCAAAGTTAAACCCTGTGAGTTCAACTCACTCATCACGAAGAAGTTTCTGAGGATGCTTCCGTCTAGTTTTTATGTGAAGATATTTACTTTTCCAGTATAGGCCTCAAAGCACTGCAAATATCCACTTGCAGTGCCTACAAAAAGGGTGTTTAAAAACTGCTCTCTCAAAAGTATGGTTCAACTCTGTGAGTTGAATGCACACATCAAAAAGAAGTTGGTGAGGATGCTTCTGTTTCGTTTTTATGTGAAGGTATTTCCTTTTACCTCATAAGCCTCTAAGAGCTCCAAATATACACTTGCAGATTCTGTAAAAACAGTGATGCAAAACTGTTCTATCAATAGGAAGGTCCAACTCTGAGAGTTTAATGCCCACATCATAAAGAAGTTTCTGAGAATGCTTCTGTTTAGTTTTTCTGTGAAGACGTTTCCTTTTCCAGCATAGGCCTCAAAGCATTCAAAATATCCACTCGCAGATTCTACTAAAAGTGTGTTTCAAAAGGAAATTTCAACTCTGTGAGTTGAATGCGCCCATCATAAACAAGTTTCTGAGAAAGCTTCTGTCTAGTTTTTATGTGAAGATATTTCCTTTTCCAGTAAATGCCTCATAGCACTCCAAATATCCACTTTCAGATTCCACTAAAAGACAATTTCAAACTGCTCTATCAAAAGGAAATTTCAATTCCGTGAATTGAATGCACTCATCACAAAGATGTTTTTGAGAATTCTTCTTTCTAGTTTTTATGTGAAGATATTTCCTTTTCCAGGGTAGGCCTCAAAGCACTCCAAAAATCCACTCGCAGATTCTACAAAAAGAGTGTTTCAAAACTGTCCTATCAAAAGAAATTTTCAACTCAGTGAATGCAATGCAATCATCACAAAGAAGGTTCTGAGAATGCTTCTGTCTAGTTTTTATGTGAAGATATTTCCTTTTCCAGCATAGGCCTCAAAGGGCTACAAATATCTACTTGCAGTTTCTACAAAAAGGGTGTTTCAAAACAGCTCTGTCAAAAGGAAGGGTCGATTCTGTGAGTTGAATGCTCACATTACAAAGAAGTTTCTGCGAATGCTTCAATCTAGTTTTTATGTGAAGTTATTTCCTTTTCCAGGATAGACCTCAAAGCACTCAAAATATCCAACTGCAGATTCTACAAAAAGAGTGTTTCAAACCTGTGCTATCAAAGGGAAGGTTCAACTCTTTGATTTGAATGCATAAAGCACGAGGAAGTTTCTCAGAATGCTTCTGTCAAGTTCTTATATGAAGATATTCCTTTTTCCAGTTTAGGCCTCAAAGCACTCCAAATATCCACCTGCAGATTTTACAAATGTGTGCTTCAAAACCGCTTTATCAAAACGAAAGTTCAAATCTGTGAGTTGAATGCACTCATCACTAAGAAGTTTCTGAGAATGCTTCAGTCTAGTTTTTATGTGAAGATATTTTCTTTTCCAGTATAGGCCTCAAAGCGCTCAAAATATCCACTTGCTGATTCTGAAAAAAGGGTGTTTCAAAACTGCTCCATCAAAAATACTGTTCAACTCTGTGAAATGAATGCACACATCACAAAGAATTTTCTGAGAATCCTTTTGTTTAGTTTTTATGTGAAGGTATTTCCTTTTCCAGCATAGGCCTCAATGAGCTCCAAATATTCACTTGCAGATTCTACAAAAACGGTGTTTCAAAACTGCTCTATCAAAAGGAAGGTTCAACTCTTTGACTTCAATGCACTCATCACAGAGAAGTTTCTGAGCATGGTTCTGTCTAGTTTTTATGTGAAGATATTTTCTTTTCCATCATAGGCCTCAAATCTCTCCAAATATCCACTTGCAGATTCTACAAAAAGAGTGTTTCAAAACAGTTCTATGAAAAGGAAGGTTCAACTGCGTTAGCTGAATGTACTCATCACAAAGAAGTTTCTCAGAATACTTCTCTGTAGTTTTAATGTGAAGATATTTCCTTTTCCAGCAGAGGCCTCAAAGCGCTACAAATATCCACTTTCAGATTCTACAAAAAGGGTGTTTCAAAACTGCTCTATCAAAAGTCATGTTCAACTCTGCAAGTTGAGTGCACACATCACAAAGAAGTTCCTGATAATGCATCTGTTTAGTTTTTATGTGAAGATATTTCCTTTTCCATAAAAGGTCTCAAAGCGCTCCCAATATCCACCTGCAGATTCTACTAAAAGTGTGTTTCAAACTGCTGTTTCAAAAGGAAGGTTCAACACTGTGAGTTGAATGCACACATCACAAAGAAGTTTCTGAGAATGATTCTGTCCAGTTTTTATGTGAAGATATTTCCTTTTCCAACAAAGGCCTCATAGCGCTCCAAATATCCACTTTCAGATTCTACCGAAAGAGTGTTTCAAAACTGCTCATTCAGATAGAAGGTTCAAGTCTGTGAGTTGCATGCACTCATCACAAAAAAGTTTCTGAGAATATTTCTGCTCATGTTTTATGGGAAGATATTTCCTTTTCCAGCACAGGCCTCAAAGCGCTCCAAATAATCTCTTGCAGATTCTACCACTAGAGTGTTTCAAAACTGTTCTATCTAAAGGAATCTTGAACTCTGTGTGTTAAATGCAATCATCGCAGAGAAGTGTATGAGAATGCTTCCGACTAGTTTTTATGTGAAGATATTTCCTTTTCCAGCATAGGCCTCAAAGTGCTCAAATATCCACTTGCAGACTCTACAAAACGGGTGTTTCAAAACTGTTATATCAAACGGAAAGTTCAACTCTGTGAGTTGAATGCACTCATCACAAAGAAGTTTCTGAGAAGCCTTTTCTCTAGTTTTTATGTGAGGATATTTCCTTTTCCAGCATAGGCCTCAAAGCCCTAAAAATATCCTTTTGCAGTTTCTACAAAAAGAGTGTTTCGAATCTGCCCTTTCAAAAGGAAGGTTCAAGTCTGTGAGTTGAATGCATAAAGCACAGGCAAGTTTCTCAGAATGCTTCTGTCTAATTTTTATGTGAAGATATTCCTTTTTCCAGCATAGGCCTCAAATACCTCCAAATATTCACTTGCAGATTCTACAAAAAGAGAGTTTCAAAACTGCTCTATCAGAAAGAAAGTTCAAGTCTGTGAGTTGAATGCACTCCTCACAAAGTTGTTTCTGAGAATTCTTCTATCTAGTATTTATGTGAAGATATTTCCTTTACCAGCATAGACCTCAAAGAACTAAAATATCCACTTGCAGGTTCAACAAAAAGAGTGTTTCAAAACTGTTCCATCAAAAGGAAAGTTCAACTCTGTGGGTTTAATGCAGTCATCACAAGGACATTTCTGAGAATGCTTCTATCTAGTTTTTATGTGAAGATTTTCCCTTTTTGCAGCATAGGCTTCAAATCGCTCCAAATATCCACTTGCAGATTCTACAAAAAGAGTGTTTCAAAACTGTTCTATCAAAAGGAAGGTTCATCTCTTTTAGTTGAATGCACACATCACAAAGAAATTTCTGTGAATGCTTGTGTCACATTTTTTGTGAAAATATTCCCTTTTCCCTCATAGGCCTCAAAGTGCTTCAAATATCCACTTGCAGAGTCTACAAAAAGAGTGTTTCAAAACTGCTCTTTCAAAAGGAAGGTTCAAGTCCGTGAGGTGAATCCACTCATCACAAAATGTTTCTGAGAATGGTTCTGCTTAGTTTTTATGGGAAGATATTTCCTTTTCCAGCACAGGCCTCAAAGCACTCCAAATAATCACTTGTAGACCCTAAAAGGAGAGTGCTTCAAAACTGTTCTATGAAAAGGTATGTTGAACTCTGTGAGTTGAATGCAATCATCACAGAGAAGTGTCTGAGAAAGCTTCCGTCTAGTTTTTATGTGAAGATATTTCCTTTTCCAGCATAGGCCTCAAAGCGCTCAAATATCCACTTGCAGTTTCTACAAAAAGAGTGTTTCAAAACTGTTCTATCAAAAGGAAAGTTCAACTCTGTGAGTTGAATGCACTCATCACAAAGAAGTTTCTGAGAATGCTTTTGTCTAGTTTTTATGTGAGGATATTTCCTTCTCCAGCATAGGCTTCAAAGCACTCCAAATATCTACTTGCAGATACTGCAAAAAGAGTGTTTCAAATCTGCTCTTTTAAAAGGAAGATTCAAGCCTGTGAGTTGAATGCATAAAGTGCAGGGAAGTTTCTCAGAATGCTTCTGTCTAGTTTTTATGTGAAGACATTCCTTTTTCCAGCATAGGCCTCAAATCTCACCAAATGTCCACCTGCGGATTCTATAAAAAAGGTGTTTCAAAACTGCTCTATCAAACGGAAGTTTCTACTCTGTTAGTTTAATGCAGTCATCACAAAGAAGTCGCTGAGGATGCTTCCGTCTAGTTTTTATATGAAGATATTTCCTTTTCGAGCATAGGCCTCAAAGCCTTCCAAATATCCACTTGCAGATTCTACAAAAAGAGTGTTTCAAAACTGTTCAATCAAAAGGATGGTTCAACTCTGTGAATTGAATGCACTTATCAGAAAGAAGTTTCTGAGAACAATTCCACTTAGATTTTATGTGTAGATATTTCCTTTTCCATCATAAGCCTCAAAGAGCTCCAAATATCCACTTGCAGATTCTACAAAAATAGTGTTTCACAACTGTTCTATCAAAAGGAAGGTTCAACACTGTGAGCTGAATGCATTCATCACAAAGAAGTTTCTGAGAAGGCCTCTGTCCAGTTTTTCAAAGCACTCCAAATATCCACTTGCAGTTTCTACAAAAAGAGTGTTTTAAATCTACTCTTTCAAAAGGAAGCTTCAAGTCTGTGAGTTGAATGCATAAAGCCCAGGGAAGTTTCTGAGAATGCTTCCGTCTAGTTTTTATGTGAAGATATTCCCTTTGACAGCATAGGCCTCAAATCGCTCCAAATATCCACTTGAAGAATCTACAAAAAGGGTGTTTCAAAAATGCGCTATCAAAAGAAAAGTTCTGCTCTGTTAGATGAATGCACACATCCCAAAGAAGTTTCAGAGAATGCTTCTGTCTAGTTTTTATCTGAAGATATTTCCTTTTCCAAATTAGGCCTCAAAGCACACCAAATATCCACTTGCGGAACTACAAAAAGTGTGTTTCAAAACTTCTCTGTCAAAGGGAAGGTTCAAGTCTGTGAGTACAATGCACTCATCATAGAGATGTTTCTGAGAATGCTTCTGTATAGTTTTTAGGTGAAAATATTTCCTTTTCCAGTGTAGGCCTCATAGCGCTCCAAATATCCACTTGCAGATTCTACAAAAAGAGTGTGTCAAAACTGCTCTATCAAAAGGAAGGTTTAAGTTTGTGAGTTGAATTCACTCATCAATAAGAACTTTGTGAGAATGCTTCTGCTTAGTTTTTATGAGAACATATTTCCATTTCCAGCATAGGCCTCAAAGCGCTCCAAGTATCCACTTTCAGATTCTATAAAGAGAGTGTTTCAAAACCGTTCAATCAAAAGGAATGTTCACCTCTGTGAATTGAATGCACTCATCACAGAGAAGTTTCTGAGAATGCTTCTGTCTAGTTTTTATGTGAAGATATTTCCTTTTCCAGCAATGGCATCAAAACACTCCAAATATCCACTTGCAGATGCTACAAAAACAGTGTTACAAAACTGTTCTATGAAAAGGAAGTTTCAACTCTGTGAGTTCAATGCACTCATCACAAAGAAGTTTCTGAGAATGCTTCTGTCCAGTTTTTAGGTGAAGATATTTCCTTTTTCATCATAGGCCTCAAATCTCTTCAAATATCCACTTGCAGATACTACAAAAAGAGTGTTTCAAAACTGCTCAATCAAAAGGAACGCTCAAGTCTGTGAGTTGAATGCATAAAGCATGGGGAAGTTTCTGAGAATGCTTCTGTCTAGTTTTTATGTGAAGATATTCCCTTTTTGCAGCATAGGCCTCAAATCACTCCAAATATGCACTTGCAGATTCTACAAAAACAGTGTTTCAAAACTCTTCTATCAAAAGGAAAGTTCAACCCTGTGAGTTGAATGCACTCATCACAAAGAAATTTCTGAGAATGCTTCTGTCTAGTTTTTATGTGAAGATATTTCCTTCTCCAGCATAGACCTCAAAATGCTCCAAATATCCACTTGCAGATTCTACAAAAAGACGTTTCAAAACTGTTCTATTAAAAGGAAAGTTCAACTCGGTGAGTTAAATGCACTCATCACAAAGAAATTTCTGAGAATGCTTTTGTCTAATTTTTCTGTGAGGATATTTCCTTTTCCATCATAGGCCTCAAAGCGCTCCAAATATGCACTTGCAGTTTCTACAAAAAGAGTGTTTCAAATCTGATCTTTTAAAAAGAAGGTTCAAGAGTGTAAGTTGAATGCACAAAGTGCAGGGACGTTTCTCAGAATGCTTCTGTCTAGTTTTTATATGAAGATATTCCTTTTTCCAGCATAGGCCTCAAATCGCTCCAAATGTCCACATGCAGATTCTATAAAAAGTGTGTTTCAAAACTGCTCTATCAAAAGGAAGGTTCTACTCTGTGAGTTGAAATCATAAAACACGGAGAAGTTTCTGAGAATTCTTCTGTCTAGTTTTTATGTGTAGATATTCCCTTTTCCAGCACTGGCCTCAAAGATTCAAAAATATCCACGTGCAGATTCTAAAAAAAGCGTGTTTTGTAACTGCTCTTTCAAAAGGAAGGTTCAACTGTGTGAGTTGAATACACACATCACAAAGAAGTTTCTGAGAATGCTTCTGTCTTGTTTTTATATGATGGTATTTCCTTTTCCAGCATAGGCCTCAAAGCGCTACAAATATCCACTTGCAGGTACTACCAAAACAGTGTTTCAAAACTGCTCAATCAACAGGAAGGTTCAAGTCTGTGTGTTGAATTCCTAAAGCACAGGGAAGTTTCTGAATATGCTTCTGTCCAATTTTTATGTGAAGATATTTCCTTTTCCAGCCTAGGCCTCAAAGTGCTAAAATTATCCACCTGCAGACTCTACAAAATGGTGTTTCAAAACTGCTTTATCAAAACGAAGTTTCAAGTCTGTGAGTTGAAGACACACATCACAAAGATGTTTTTCAGAATGCTTCAATATAGTTTTTATGTGAAGTTATTTCTTAATGCAGCATAGGCCTCAAGCGCTCCAAATATCCACTTGCATATTCCACAAAAATATTGTTTCCAAACTGTTCTATCAAAAGGAAGTTTCAACCCTGTGAGTTGGATGCACTCATCACAAAGTAGTTTCTGAGAATGCTTCTGTCTAGTTTTCAGGTGAAGATATTTCCTTTTCCAGCATAGGCCTCAAAGCCCTCCAAACATCCACTTGCAGATACTACAAAAAGTGTGTTTCTAAACTAGTCTATCAAAATGAAGGATCAACTGTGTTGGTTGAATGCACTCATCCCACAGAAGTTTCTGAGAATGTTTCTGTCTAGTTTTTAGGTGAAGATATTTCCTTTTTCATCATAGGCCTCAAATCACTCCAAATATCCAATTGCAGATTCTACAAAAAGAGTGTTTCAAAACTGCTCTATCAAAAGGAAGGTTCAAGAGTGTGAGTTGAACGCATAAAGCACAGGGAAGTCTCTGAGAATGCTTCTGTCTAGTTCTTATGTTCAGATATTCCCTTTATGCAGCATAGGCCTCAAATTGCTCCAAATATAAACGTGCAAATTCTACAAACAGAGTGTTTCAAAACTGTTCTATCAAAAGGAAAGTTCAACCCTGTGAATTGAATGCACTCATCACAAAGAAATTTCTGAGAATGCTTCTGTCTAGTTTTTATGTGAAGATATTTCCTTTTCCAGCATAGACCTCAAAATGCTCCAAATATCCACTTGCAGATTCTACAAAAAGACTGTTTCAAAACTGTTCTATCAAAAGGAAAGTTCAACTCGGTGAGTTAAATGCACACATCGCAAGGAAATTTCTGAGAATGCTTTTGTCTAATTTTTCTGTGAGGATATTTCCTTTTCCATCTTAGGCCTCAAAGCGCTCCAAATATGCACTTGCAGCTTCTACAGAAAGAGTGTTTCAAATCTGCTCTTTCAAAGAGAAGGTTCAAGAGTGTGAGTTGAATGCACAAAGCACAGGGAAGTTTCTCAGAATGCTTCTGTCTAGTTTTTATATGAAGATATTCCTTTTTCCAGCATAGGCCTCAATGAGCTCCAAATAATCTCTTGTAGATTCTTCAAAGAGAGTGTTTCATAACTGACTCATCACAGAGGAGTTTCTGAGAATGCTTCCATCTAGGAATTATGTGAAGATATTTCCTTTTCCAGCATAGGACCCAATGCGCTCCAAATATCCACTTGCAGATTCTAAAAAAAGAGTGTTTCAAAACTGTTCCATCAAAGGAAAGTTTCAACTCTGTGAGCTGAATGCATTCATCCCAAAGAAGTTTCGGAGAATGCTTTTGTCTCGTTTTTATGTGAGGATATTTCCTTTTCCAGCACAGGCTTCAAAGCGCTCCAAATATCCACTTGCAATTTCTACAAAAAGAGTTTTTCAAATCTGCTCTTTCAAAAGGAAGTTTCGAGTCTGTGAGTTGACTGCATAAAGCACAGGGAAGTTTCTGAGAATGCTTCTATCTAGTTTTTATGTGAAGATATCCCCTTTTTCACCATAGGCCTCAAATCGCTCTAAATATCCACTTGCAGAGTCTACAAAAAGGGTGTTTCAAAACTGCCCTATCAAAAGGAAGGTTCAAGTCTGTGAGTTGAATGCATGAAGCATGGGGAAGTTTCTGGAATGCTTCTGTCTAGTTTTTATGTGAAGATTTCTCTTTTTGCAGCATAGGCCTCAAATCGCTCAAAATATCCACTTGCAGATTCTACAAACAGAATGTTTCAAAACTGTTCTATCAAAAGGAAAGTTCAACTCTGTGAGTTGAATGCACTCGTCACAAAGAAATTTCTGGGAATGCTTCTGTCTAGTTTTTATGTGAAGATATTCCCTTTTCCAGCATAGGCCTCAAATTGCTAAAAATATCCACTTGTAGATTCTATAAAAAGAGTGTTTCAAAACTGCTCTATCAAAAGGAATGTTCAAGTCTCTGAGTTGAATGCACTCATCACAAAAATGCTACTGAGAATGATTCTGCTTAGTTTTTATGGGAAGATATTCCCTTTTCCAACATAGGCCTTAATGCGCTCCAAATAATCTATTGTAGATTCTACAAAGAGAGTGATTCAAAACTCTTCTACCAAAAGGAAGGTTGAACTCTGTGAGCTGAATGCACTCATCACAGAGAAGTGTCTGAGAACGCTTCTGTCTAATTTTTATGTGAAGATATTTCCTTTTCCAGCATAGGTCTCAAAGCACTCCAAATATCCACTTGCAGATTCTACAAAAAGAGTGTTTCAAAACTGTTCTATCAAAAGGAAGGTTCAACTCTGTAAGGTGAATGCATTCATCACAAAGAAGTTTCGGAGAATGCTTTTGTCTAGTTTTTATGTGAGGATATATCCTTTTCCAGCATAGGCCTCAAAGCACTCCAAATATCCACTTGCAATTTCTACAAAAAGAGTTTTTCAAATCTGCTCTTTCAAAAGCAAGGTTCAAGTCTGTGAGTTGAATGCATAAAGCACACTGAAGTTTCTGAGAATGCTTCCGTCTAGTTTTTATGTGAAGATATTCCCTTTTACACCACAGGCCCCAAATCGTTCCAAATATCCACTTGCAGATTCTACCAAAAGGGTGTTTCAAAACTGCTCTATCAAAAGGAAGTTTCTAGTCTGTTAGATGAATGCACGCATCACAAAGAAGTTTCAGAGAATGCTTCTGTCTAGCTTTTATGTGAAGATATTTCCTTTTCCAGATTAGTCCTCAAAGCACACCAAATATCCACTTGCAAATCCTACAAAAGGAGTGTTTCAAAACTGCTCTATCAAAAAGAAAGTTCAAGTCTGTGAGTACAATGCGCTCATCATAGAGATGTTTCTGAGAATGCTTCTGTATAGTTTTTATGTGAAGATATTTCCTTTTCAGCCTAGGCCTCAAAATGCTCCAAATATCCACTTGCAGATTCTACAAAAACAGTGTCTCAAAACTGCTATATCAAAAGGAAGGTTTAAGTCTCTGAGTTGAATGCACTCATCACTAAGAACTTTGTGAGTATGCTTCTGCTTAGTTTTTATGAGGACATATTTCCATTTCCAGCATAGGCCTCAAAGCGCACCAAGTATCCACATTCAGATTCTACAAAGAGAGTGTTACAAAACTGTCCTAAAAAAAGGGAGTTTCAACGCTGTGGGTTCAATGCGCTCATCACAAAGAAGTTTCTGAGAATGCTTCTGTCTAGTTTTTAGGTGAAGATATTCCCTTTTTCATCATAGGCATCAAATCGCTCCAAATATCCAATTGCAGATTCTACAAAAAGAGTGTTTCAAAACTGCTCTATCAAAAGGAAGGTTCAAGTCTGTGAGTTGAATGCATGAAGCATGAGGAAGTTTCTGGGAATGCTTCTGTCTAGTGTTTATGTGAAGATTTCTCCTTTTGCAGCATAGGCCTCAAATCGCTCGAAATACCCACTTGCAGATTCTACAAAAAGAATGTTTCAAAACTGTTCTATCAAAAGGAATGTTCAAGTCTGTGAGTTGAATGCACTCATCACACAGAAATTTCTGAGAATGCTTCGGTCTAGTTTTGATGTGAAGATATTTCCTTTTCTAGCATAGACTTCAAAGCGCTCCAAATATCCACTTGCAGATTCTACAAAACGAGTGTTTCAAAACTACTCTATCAAAAGGAATGTTCAAGTCTGTGAGTTGAATGCCCTCATCACAAAAATATTTCTGAGGATGATTCTGCTTAGTTTTTATGGGAAGATAATTCCTTTTCCAGCATAGGCCTCAATGAGCTCTAAATAATCTCTTGTAGATTCTACAAAGAGAGTGTTTCATAACTGTTCTACCAAAAGGAAGGTTGAACTCTGTGATTTGAATGCACTCATCACAGAGAAGTTTCTGTGAATGCTTCTGTCTAGTTATTATGTGAAGATATTTCCTTTTCCAGCATACGCCTCAAGGCGCTCCAAATATTCACTTGCAGATTCTACAAAAAGAGTGTTTCAAATCTGTTCCATCAAAGGGAAGGTTCAACTCTGTGAGGTGAATGCATTCATCACAAAGAAGTTTCGGAGAATGCTTTCGTCTACTTTTTATGTGGGGATATTTCCTTTTCCTGCGTAGTCCTCAAAGCGCTCCGAATATCCACTTGCAGTTTCTACAAAAAAAGTGTTTCAAACCTGCTCTTTCAAAAGGAAGTTTCAAGTCTGGGAGTTGAATGCATAAGGCACAGGGAAGTTTCTGAGAATGCTTCTGTCTAGTTTTTATGCGAAGATATCCCATTTTTCACCATAGGCCTCAAATCGCTCCAAATATCCACTTGCAGATTCTACAAAAAGGGTGTTTCAAAACTGCTCTATCAAAAGGAAGGTCTACTCTGTTAGTTTAATGCACACATCACAAAGAAGATAGGAGAATACTGTCCAGTTTTTATGTGAAGGTATTTCCTTTTCCAGCTTAGCCCTCAAATCGCACCAAATATAAACTTGCATATTCTACAAAAAGACTGTTTCAAAACTGCTCTATCAAAAGGAAATTTAAAGTCTGTGAGTACAATGCACTTATCACAAAGAAGTTTCTGAGCATGCTTCTGTCTAGTATTTACATGAAGAAATTTCCTTTTCAAGCATAGGCCTCAAAGCATTCCAAATATCCACTTGCAGATTCTACAAAAAGTGTTTCAAAACTGTTCAATCAAAAGGTTGGTTCAACTCTGTGATTTGAACTCACTCATCACAATGAAGTTTCTGAGAATACTTCCGTCTAGGTTTTATGTGAAGATATTTCCTTTTCCATCATAAGCCTCAAAGAGCTCCAAATATCCACTTTCAGATTCCACTAAAACAGTGCTTCACAACTGTTCTATCAAAAGGAAGGTTCAACCCTGTGAGCTGAATGCGTTCATCACAAAGTAGTTTCTGAGAAGGCCTCTGTCCAATTTTTATATGAAGATGTTTCCTTTTGCAGCATAGTCCTCAAAGTGCTCCAAATATCCACTTGCAAATTCTACAAAAAGAATGTTTCAAAACTGCACTATCAAAAGGAAGGTTAAACTCTGTGTGTTGAAATCATAAAACATAGAGAAGTTTCTGAGAATGCTTCTGTCTAGTTTTTATGAATACATATTTCCATTTCCAGCGTTGGCCTCAAAGCGTCAAAAATATCCACCTGCAGATCCTACAAAAAGGGTGTTTCATAACTGCTCTTTCAAAAGCAGGGTTCAACTCTGTGAGTTGAATGCACACATCACAACGAAATTTCTGAGAATACTTCTGTCTAGTTTTTATGTGATGGTATTTCCTTTTCCTGCATAGGACTCAAAGCGCTCCAAATATCCACTTTCAGATTCTACAAAAAGTGTGTTTCCAAACTGTTCTATCAAAAGGCAGGTTCAAGTCTGTGAGTTGAATTCATAAAGCACAGGGAAGTTTCTGAGAATGCTTCTGTCTGGTTTTATCTGAAGATATACCCTTTTCCAGGCTAGGCCTCAAAGTGCTAAAACTATCCACTTGCAGATTCTACAATATGGTGTTTCAAAACTGCTTTATCCAAAGGAAGTTTCAATTCTGTGAGTTGAAAGCACACATCACAAAGATGTTTTTGAGAATGCTTCAATATAGTTTTTATGTGAAATTATTTCTTACTCCAGCATAGGCCTCAAGCAATCCAAATATGCACTTGCAGATTCTACAAGAAGATTGTGTCAGAATTGTTCTATCAAAAGGAACTTTCAACCCTGTGAGTTGAATGCACTCATCACAAAGAAATTTCTGAGAATGCTTCTGTCTAGTTATTAGGTGGAGATATTTTCTTTTCCAGCATAGGCCTCAAAGCCCTCCAAACATCCACTTGCAGATTCTACAAAAAGTGTGTTTCAAAACTAGTCTATCAAAAGGAAGGTTCAACTCTGTTGGTTGAATGTACCCATCCCACAGAAGTTTGTGAGAATGTTTCTGTCCGGTTTTTAGGTGAAGATATTTCCTTTTTCATCATAGGCCTCAAATCACTCAAAATATCCACTTGCAGATTATACAAAAAGAGTGGTTCAATACTGCTCTATCAAAAGGAAGGTTCAAGCCTGTGATTTGAATGCATAAAGCACAGGGAAGTCTCTGAGAATGCTTCTGTCTAGTTCTTAAGTTAAGATATTCCCTTTATGCAGCACAGGCCACAAATCTCTCCAAATATCCACTTGCAAATTCTACAAACAGAGTGTTTCAAAACTGTTCTATCAAAAGGCAAGTTCAAACCTGTGAGTTGAATGCACTCATCACCAAGAAATTTCTGAGAATGCTTCCATCTAGTTTTTATGTGAAGATATTTCCTTTTCCAGCATAGGCCTCAAATTGCCCCAAATATCCACTTCCAGATTCTACAAAAAAAGCGTTTCAAAACTGTTCTATCAAAAGGAAGGTTCAACTCTTTGAGTTGAATGCACTCATCCCAAAGTAATTTCTGAGAATCCTTCTGTCTAGTTTTTATATGAAGATATTTCCTTTTCCATCTTTGATTCAAAGCGCTCGAAATACCCACTTGCAGAATCTACAAAAAGAGTGTTTAAAAACTGCTCTATCAAAAGGAATGTTAAAGTCTGTGAGTTGAATGCACTCATCACAAAAATGTTTCTGAGAATGATTCTGCTTAGTTTTTATGGGAAGATACTTCCTTTTCCAGCATAGGCCTCAATGCACTCCAAATAATCTCATGTAGATTCCACAAAGAGAGTGATTCAAAACTGTTCTACCAAAAGAAAGGTTGAACTCCGTGAGTTGAATGCACTCATTACAGAGAAGTGTCTGAGAATGCTTCCGTCTTGTTTTTATATGAAGATATTTTCTTTTCCAGCATAGGCCACAAAGCGCTCCAAATATCCACTTGCAGATTTGACAAAAAGAGTGTTTCCAAACTGTTCTATCAAAAGGAATCTTCAAGGCTGTGAGTTGAATGCACTCATCACAAAAATGTTTCTGAGAATGATTCTGCTTAGTTTTTCTGGGAAGATACTTCCTTTTCCAGTGTAGGCCTCAAAGTGCTCCAAATATCCACTTGCAGATTCTACAAAAAGAGTGTTTCAAAACTGTTCTATCAAAAGGAAGGTTCAAGTCTGTGAGTCGAATGCACTCATCACAAAAAAGTATCTCAGAATGATTCTGCTTATTTTTTTATGGGAAGATACTTCCCTTTCCAGCATAGGCCTCAATGTGCTCCAAATGATCCCTTGTAGATTCTACAAAGAGAGTGTTCCATAACTGTTCTACAAAAAGGAAGGTGGAACTCTGTGAGGTGAATGCACTCATCACAGAGAAGTATCTGACAATGCTTCGGTCTAGTTTTTATGTGAAGATATTTCCTTTTCCGGCATAGGCCTGAAAGCGCTCCTAATATCCACTTGCAGATTCTACAAAAAGAGTGTTTCAAAACTGTTCCATCAAAAGGAAAGTTCAACTCTGTGAGCTGAATGCATTCATCATAACAAGTTTCAGAGAATGCTTTTGTCAAGTTTTTGTGTGAGGATATTTCCTTTTCCAGCATAGGCCTCAAAGAACTCCAAATATCCACTTGCAATTTCTACAAAAACAGTGTTTCAAATCTGCTCTTTCACAACGAAGTTTCAAGTCTGTAAGTTGAATGCATAAAGCACAGAGAAGTTTCTGAGAATGCTTCTATCTAGTTTTTATGTGAAGATATCCCCTTTTTCAGCATAGGCCTCAAATCTCTCCAAATATCCACTTGCAGATTCTACAAAAAGGGTGTTTCAAAACTGCCCTATCAAAAGGAAGGTTCTACTCTGTTATTTGAATGCACACATCACAAAGAGGTTTTGGAGAATGTTTCTGTCTAGTTTTTACCTGAAGATATTTCCTTTTGCTGCTTAGGCCTCAAAGCACAGAAAATATCCACCTTCAGATTCTACAAAAATAGTGTTTCAAAACTGCTCTTTCAAAAGAAAAGTTAAAGTATGTGAGTTGAATGCACTCATCACAAAAAAGTTTCTGAGAATGCTTCTGTCTAGTTTTTATGGGAAGATATTTCCTTTTCCAGTGTTGGCCCCCTAACAATCCAAATATCCACTTGCACATTCTAGAAAAAGAGTGTTTCAAAAATGCTCTACCAAAAGGAAGGTTCAACTCAGTGAGTTGAATGCGCACATCAGAAAAAGTTTCTGAGAATGCTTCTGTCTGGTTTTTATGTGAAGATAATTTCTTTTCCAGCATAGACCTCAAAGCGCTCCAAATACACACTTGCAGAATCTCCAAAAAGAGTGTTTCAAAACTGTTCTGTCAAAAGGAAGGTTCAACTCTGTGAGTAGAATGCACTCATCACAAAGAAGTTTCTGAGAATGCTTTGGTCTAGTTTTTATGGGTAGAAATTTCCTTTTCCAACATAGGCCTCAAAGCGCACAACTATCCACTTGCAAATTCTACAAAAAGAGTGTTTCAAAAGTATTCTATCAAAGCAAGGTTCAACTCTGTGACTAGAATGCACTCATCACAAAGAAGTTTCTGAGAATGCTTCTGTCTAGTTTTTATGGGAAGATATTTCCTTTTCCAACGTAGGCCTCAAAGCACTTCAAATAAACACTTGCAGATTCTTCAAAAAGAGTGTTTCAAAACTGTTCTATCAAAAGGAAGGTTCAACTCTGTGAGTAGAATGCAATGGAATGGAATGGATTGGAATCTCCAATCCACTCTACACTGTTTTCGTAGAATCTGCAAGTGTTTATTTAGAGCTCTTTGAGGCCTATGTTGGAAAAGGAGTGTTTCAAAACTGCACTTTCAAAAGGAAGTTTCCTCTGTGTGACTTGAATGCATAAAGCACAGGGAAGTTTCTGAGAATGCTTCCATCTAATTTTTATGTGAAGGTATTTCCTTTTCCAGTGTTGGCCTCTTAGACCTCCAAATATCCACTTGCAGATTCTACTGAAAGAGTGTTTCAAAACAGCTATCTCAAAAGGAAGTTTCAACTCTGTGAGTTGAATGCCACATCACAAAGAAGTTTCTGAGAGTGCTTCTGTCTAGTTTTCAGGTGAAGATATTTCATTTCCCAGCAAAGGCCTCAAAACTTTCAAAACATCCACTCTGCAGAGTCTACAAAAAGAGTTTTTTCCAAACTGCTCTTTAAAAAGGAAAGTTAAAGTCTGTGAGTTGAATGCACAGAGCACAAAGAAGTTTCTGAGAACGGTTCTATCTAGTTTTCATCTGAATGTATTTCCTTTTCCACTGTATGCCACAATCACACCTAATATCCACTTGCAGTTTCCACAACAAAAGTGTTCCAGAACTACTCTATGAAAAGGAAGGTTCAACTCTGTGAGTTCAATCCCCAAATAACAAAGAAGTTTCTGAGAATGCTTCTGTCTAGGTTTTATGTGGAGATATTTCTTTTTGCAGCAGTGGTCTCAAATTGCTCCAAATATCCACTTGCAGATTTTCCAAATTTCTGTTTCCAAACTACTCTATCAAAAGGCAGGTTCAACTCTGTGAGTTGAATGAACATAGCACAAAGAAGTTTCTGAGAATGCTTCTATCTAGTTTTTATGGGAAGATATTTCATTTTCCAGGATAGGCCTGAAATCGCTCCAAACATCCACTTGCAAATTTTACAAAAAGAGTGTTTCAAAACTGCGCTTTCAAAAGGAAGGATCCTCTCTGTGACTTGAATGCATAAAGCACAGGGAAGTTTCTGAGAATGCTTCCGTCTATTTTTTATGTGAAGATAATTCCTTTTCCACTGTTGGCCTCTTAACACTCCAAATATCCACTTGAAGATTCAACTGAAAGAGTGTTTCAAAACAGCTATATCACAAGGAAGCTTCAACTCTGTGAATTCAATGTGCACATCACAAACAGGTTTCTGAGAATGCTTCTATCTAGTTTTTATGTGAAGATATTTCCTTTTCCAGCATAGGCCTCAAAGCGTTCCAAATGTCGACTTGCAGATTCTACGAAAAGAGATTTTCAAAACTTTTCTATCAAAAGGAAGATTCAACTATGTGGGTTGAATGCACAAAGCACAGGGAATTTTCTGAGAATGCTTCTGTCTACTTTTTATGTGAAGATATTTCCTTTTCCAGTGTTGGCCTCTTAGCACTCCAAATATCCACTTGCAGATTCTACTGAAAGAGTGTTTCAAAACTGTTCTATAAAAAGGAACGTTCAACTCTGTGAGTTGAATGCACTCTTCACGAAGAAGTTTCTGAGAACGCTTCTGCCTAGTTTTTATGTGATGATAATTCCTTTTCTAGCATTGCCATAAAAACGCTTCAAATATCCACTTACAGATGCAACTAAAAGGGTGTTTCAAAACTGCTCTATCAAAAGGAAAGTTCAAGTGTGTGAGTTGAATGCACTCATCACACAGAAGGTTCTGAGAATGCTTCTGTCTCGTTTTTATGTGAAGATATTTCGTTTTCCATCATAAGCCTCAAAACGCTCCCAATAAACACCTGCACATTCTACAAAAGGAGGGTTTCAACACTGTTCTATCAAAAGCAAGGTTCAAGTCCCTGAGTTGAGTGCACTCATCACACAGAAATTCTTGAGAATGCTGCTGTCAATGGTTTCTGTGAAGATATTTCTTTTTGCAGCATAGGCCTCAAATCGCTCCAAATATCCACTTGCAGATTTTACAAAAAGGCTGCTTCCAAACTGCTCTATCAAAAAGCAGGTTCAACTCTGTGAGTTGAATGCACACATCGCAAAGTAGTTTCTGAGAATGCTTCTGTGTAATTTGTAGGTGAAGATATTTCATTTCCCAGCAAAGGCCTCAAAACGCTGCAAATATCCACTTCCAGATTCTACAAAAAGAGTGTTTCAAAACTGCTCTTTCAAAATGAGGTTCAAGTCTGTGAGTTGAATGCACTCATCACAAATTAGTTTCTGAGAATGCTTCTGTCTAGTTTTTATGGGAATATATTTCGTTTTCCAGCATAGGCCTCAAATTGCTCCAAACATCCACTAGCAAATTCTACAAAAAGAGTGTTTCAAAACTGGGCTTTCAAAAGGAAGGTTCCTCTCTGTGACTTGAATGCATAAAGCACAGGGAAGTTTCTGAGAATGCTTCCGTGTAGTTTTTATGTGAAGATATTTTCTTTTCCAGTGTTGACCTCTTAACACTCCAAATATCCACTTGAAGATCCTACTAAAAGAGTGTTTCAAAACAGCTATATCAAAAGGTAGCTTAAACTCTGTGAGTTGAATGTGCACATCACAAGCAAGTTTCTGGGAATGCTTCTATCTAGTTTTTATGTGAAGATATTTCCTTTTCCACCATAGACCTCAAAGCGTTCCAAATGTCAACTTGCAGATTCTACGAAAAGAGTTTTTCAAAACTGTTCTAACAAAAGGAAGGTTCAACTATGTGAGTTGAATGCAGAAAGCACAGGGAAGTCTCTGAGAATGCTTCTGTCTAGTTTTTTGTGAAGACATTTCCTTTTCCAACATAGGCCTCAAAGCCCTCCAATTAAACAGTTGCAGATCCTATAAAAGGAGTGTTTCAAAACTGTTCTATCAAGAGGAACTTTCAACTCTGTGAGTTGAATGCACCTATCACGAAGTAGTTTATGAGAATGCTTCTGCCTAGTTTATATGTGATGATATTTCGTTTTCCAGCATTGGCATAAAGTCCCTTCAAATATGCACTTACAGATGCTACTAAAATAGTGTTCCAAAACTGCTCTATCAAAGGGAAAGTTCAAGTGTGTGAGTTGAATGCACTCATCACACAGAAGTTTCTGAGAATGCTTCTGTCTCGTTTTTATTTGAAGATATTTCCTTTTCCATCATTGGCCTCAAAGCGCTCCAAATAAATACTTGCAGGTTCTACAAAAGGAGTGTTTCAAAACTGTTCTATCAAAAGGAAGGTTCAAGTCCGTGAATTGAATGCACTATTCACCCAGAAGTTTCTGAGAATGCTTCTCTCTAGTGTTTCTGTGAAGATATTTCCTTTTGCAGCATAGGTCTCAAAACCCTCAAAATATCCCCTTGCAGATTTCACAAAAAGGCTGTTTCCAAACTGCTCTATCAAAAGGCAGGATCAACTCTGTGAGTTGAATGCACACATCACAAAGAAGTTTCTGAGAATGCCTCTGTGTAGTTTTCAGGTGAAGATATTTCATTTCCCAGCAAAGGCCTCAAAACGCTCAAAATATCCACTTGCAGATTCTACAAAAAGAGTGTTTCAAAACTGCTCTTTCAAAATATAGGTTCAAGTGTGTGAGTTGAATGCACTCATCACAAAGAAGTTTCTGAGAATGCTTCTGTCTAGTTTTTATGGGAAGATATTTCGTATTCCAGCATAGGCCTCAAATCGCTCCAAACATCCATTAGCAAATTCTACAAAAAGAGTGTTTCAAAACTGCACTTTCAAAAAGAAGGTTACTCTCTGTGACTTGAATGCATAAAGCACAGGGAAGTTTCTGAGAATGCTTCCGTCTAGTTTTTATGTGAAGATATTTCCTTTTGCACTGTTGGCCTCTTAGCACTCCAAATATCCACTTGCAGATCCTACTGAAAGAGTGTTTCAAAACAGCTATATCAAAAGGAAGTTTCAAATCTGTGAGTTGAATGCGCACATTACAAAGAAGTTTCTGAGAATGCTTCTATTAATTTTTATATGAAGATGTTTCCTTTTCCACCATAGGCTTCAAAGCACTCCAAATATCCACTTGCAGACTCCACAAAAAGAGTGTTTCAAAACTCTTCTGTCAAAAGGAAGGTTCAACTCTGTGAGTAGAATGCACACATCACAAAGAAGTTTCTAGAGAACAGTTCTATCTAGTTTTCGTCTGAATGTATTTGCTTTTCCACTAGATGCAGCAATCGCACTAAATATCCACATGCAGTTTCCACAACAAGTGTGTTGCAGAACTGCTCTATGAAAAGCAAGTTTCAACTCTGTGAGTTCAATCCCCAAATGACAAACAAGTTTCTGAGAATGCTTCTGTCTAGAAAATATCTTCACATAAAAACTTCTTTGGGATGAGTGCATTCCACATTCCATTCCATTACATTCCACATTCCATTCCATTCCATTCCATTCCACTTGACATTTCATTCCATTCCATTCTACATTCCATTCAATTTCATTCCATTCCACATTCTATTCCATTCCACATTCCATTCCATTCCATTCCACATTCCAGTCCATTCCATTCAACATTGCATTCCACATTCCGTTCCACATTCCATTTCACATTCCATTCCACATTCCATTCCATTCCATTCCACATTGCAGTCCACATTCCATTACACATTCCGTCCACATTCCATTTCATTCCATTCAATTCCAAATTCCATTCCATTACATTCCACATTCAACTCCATTCCATGTCACATTCCATTCCATATCATTCCATTCCACATTCTATTCCATTGCACATTCCATTCCATTCCATTACACATTCCACTCCTATCCATTACATTCCATTCCATTCCATTCCACATTTCATTCCATTCCTTTAATTCCATATTCTATTCCAGTCCATATTCCGTTCCATGTCATTCCACATTCCATTCCATTCCATTCTACATTCCATTCCGTTCCATTTCACATTCCATTCCATTTCATTCCATTCCACATTCTATTCCATTCCACATTCCTTTCCATTCCATTCCACATTCCGTTACAAACCATTCCATTCCATTGCATTTGACATTCTAATCCATTACACCTTCCATTCCATTCCATTCCACATTCCTTTCCATTCCATTCCATTCCACATTCCATTCCATTCCATTCTACATTGCATTCCATTTCATTCCATTCCATATTCTATTCCATTCCACATTACATTCCATTCCATTCCACATTCCATTCCATTCCATTCGATTCCATTCCAAATTCCATTCCATTCCATTCCATTAAATTCTATATTACATTCCATTCTATTCCACATTTCATTCCATTATATTCCACATTCCATTCCATTTATTCCACATTTCATAGCAATCCATTCCATTCGCTTCCACATTCCATTACATATTCCGTTGAATTGCATTCCAGATTGCATTCCACATTCCATTCCATTCCATTCAATTCCACATTCCATTGCATTCCATTCCATTACATTCCATTCCACATTCCATTCCATTCCATTCCACATACCATTTCACATTCCATTCCACATTTCATTCCATTCCACATACCATTCCACATTCCATTCCAAATTCCATTCCACGTTCCATTCCACATTAAATTCCACATTCCTTTCAGCCTTCCATTCCACATTCCGTTGCATTCCATTCCATTCCACATTCCATTCCATTCCGCATTCCATTCCATTCCACATTCCGTTCCGCATTCCACTCCATTCCATTGCACATGCCATTCCACATTCCATTCCATTCCATTCCTTTGCACATTCCATTGCACATTCCCTTCCATTCCATTTCACATTCCACTCCATTCCATTCCATTCCTTTCCACATTCCATTCCACAATCCATTTCTTTCCCTTTGACATTCCTTTCCATTCCATTCCACATTCCATTCCGCATTCCATTCCCTTCCATTCCACATTCCATTCCACATTCCATTCCATTGCATTCCACGTTCCATTCTAATCCATTCCACATTCCATTCCACGTTCCATTCCACGTTCCATTCCACGTTCCATTCCACATGCCATTCCATTCCATTCCAATTTCCATTCCACATACCATTCCACATTCCATTCCACGTTCCATTCCACATTAAATTCCACATTCCTTTCCGCGTTCCATTCCACATTCCATTCCATTCCATTCCATTCCACATTCCATTCCGCATTCCATTCCATTCCATTCCACATTCCGTTCCGCATTCCACTCCATTCCATTGCACATGCCATTCCACATTCCATTCCATTCCATTCCTTTGCGCATTCCATTCCACATTCCCTTCCATTCCATTTCAATTTCCATTCCATTCCATTCCACTCCTTTCCACATTCCATTCCACAATCCATTTCTTTCCGTTTGACATTCCTTTCGATTCCAATCCACATTCCATTCCGCATTCCATTCCCTTCCATTCCACATTCCATTCCACATTCCATTCCATTCCATTCAACATTCCATTCCATTGCATTCCACGTTCCATTCCATTCCATTGCATTCCACGTTCCATTCTAATCCATTCCACGTTCCATTCCATGTTCCATTCCACGTTCCATTCCACGTTCCATTCCACACGCCATTCCATTCCATTCCAAGTTCCATTACACATTCCATTCCATTCCATTCCACATTCCATTCCTTTCCATTCCAATCTGCAGTGCACATTCCATTCCACATTCCAGTCCACCTTCCTTTCCATTCCATTCCACATTTAATTCCATTCCATTCCATTCCATTCCACATTACTTTCCATTCCATTCCACTCCATTCCATTCCACATTCCATTCCAATCCATTCCATTCCATTCCATTCCACTTTCCATTCCATTCCATTGCATTCCTCAATCTATTCCATTCCTCATTCCATTCCATTCCGTTCCACATTCCATTTCATTCCATTCCATTCCACTCCACATTCCATTCAATTCCGTTCTACATTTCATTCCATTTCTTTCCATTCCGTATCCTATTCCATTCCACTCTCCATTCCATTCAATTCCACCTTCCATTCCATTCCATTACTTTCCATTCCACATTCCATTACATTAACTTCCCTTCCACATTATATTTCAAACTATTCCACACTCCATTCCATTCCATTCCATTCACTTTCACATTTCATTGCATTCCAATCCATTCCATTCCACATTCCATTTCATATTCCATTGCTTTGCATTCCACATTGCATTCCACATTCTATTCCATTCCACTCCATTCCACATTCCATTCCATTCCATTCCACTCCATTCCATTTCATTCAATTCCATTGCACATACCGTTCCACATTCCATTCCATTCCATTCCACTCCACATTCCATTCAATTCCATTCCACATTCCATTCCATTCCTTTCCACGTTCCATTCCAATTCTTTCCATTCCATGCCACATTCCATTCAATTCCATTCCATTCCATTCCCCATTCCGTTCCATTCCAGTTCTTTCCATTCCATGCCACATTCCATTCAATTCCATTCCATTCCATTCCCCATTCCATTCCATTCCATTCCATTCCACATTCCATTCAATTCCATTCCATTCCATTACCCATTCCATTCCACATTCTATTCCATTTCACATTCCATTCCATTCCATTCCACACTTCATTCCATTCCATTCAATTCCATTCCACATTCCATTCCATTCCATTCCACATTCCATTCCACTTCATTCCATTCCACATTCTATTCAATTACACATCCCAATACATTCAATTCCCCTTTCCATTCCATTGCATTGTATTCCATTCCAATCCACATTCTATTCTTTCCATTCCATTCCACTTCCCTTTCCATTCCATTCCACATTCCACTCCATTTACTTCCACATTTCATTGCATTCCATTCCATTCCATTCCACACAGCATTGCATTCCACATTTCATTCCACATTCCATTCCACGTTCCATTCCACATTCCATTCCATTCCATTCCACATTCCATTCCATTCCACTCCACATTCCATTCAACATTCCATTCCAATCCATTCCACATTCCATTCTATTCAATTCCACGTTCCATTCCATGTTCATTTCCATTACATTCCCCACTCCATTCCACATTCCATTCCCTTCCTTTCCACATACTATAACATTCCATTCCACAATCCATTCCATTCCATTCCATTCCACAATCCATTCCACATTCCATTCTATTTCATTCCAGATTCCATTCCATTCCATTCCACATTCCTTTCCATTGCATTCCACATTCCATTTCACTTTCCATTACACGTTCCTTTCCGCATTCCATTCCTCGTTCCATTCCACTTTACATTCCACATTCCATTCCACGTTCCTTTCCATTCAATTCCACTTTCTGCTCCACATTCCATTCTACTCCATTCCATTCCACTGTCTTTTCCACATCCCATTCCACTTTACATTCCACGTTACAATCTGTTCCATTCCACATTCCATTCCAAAATACATTCCACATTCCATTCCAATCCATTCCACTTTCCATTCCACATGCCAGTCAACATTCCATTCCACATTCCATTCCATTCCATTCCACATTCTATTAAACATTCTATTCCATTCCATTTCACATTGCATTCCACATTCCATTACATTCCATTCCACATTGCATGCCACTTTTCGTTCCATTCCATTTAACATCCCATTACACAATCAATTCCACTCCATTCCACATTCCATTCCACGTTCCATTCCAGGTTCCATTAGACGTTCTATTCCATGCTCCATTCCATGCTCCATTCCGTTACATTCCACTTGCCATTTCATTCCACCTTCCATTCCATTACATTCCACATTCCATTGCACAATCCTTCGCATTCCGTTCAGCATTCTATTCCATTCCAATACACATTTCTTACCACATTCCATTCCATTGCTTTCCACATTCCACTCCACATTACATTCCAACTTCCATTCCATGTTCCATTCCACGATTAATTGCACGTTTCGCTACATTCCATTCCACCTTCCATTCCATTCCATTCCACGTTCCATTTCATTTTGTTCCACATTCCATTCCACATTCCATTTCACATTCCATTCCACATTATATTTCACCTTCCATTCCATTCCATTCTATTCCACATTCCATTCCATTCCATACCACATTCCACTGCATTCCATTACACAGTGCATTCCACATTCTATTCTTCATTCCATTCCATTCCATTCTATTCCACATTCCATTCCATTCCATTCCCTTCCATATTCCATTCCACAATCCATATCTTTCCATTTGACATTCCTTTCCATTCTATTCTACATTCCATACCGCATTCCTTTCCATTCCATTCCATTCCACATTCCATTCAACATTTCATTCTATTTCATTCTACATTCCATTCCGCATTCCCTTCCACATTCCATTACATTACATTCCACATTCCATTACACATTCTATTCCATTACATTACACAATCCATACCACATTCGATTCCATTCTCCCCCACATTCTATTCCGTTACATTCCACATTTTATTCCACATGCCATTCCACATTCCATTCCATTCCATTCCAAGTTCCATTCCACCTTCCTTTAGACGTTCCTTTCCACTTTCCATTCCATGTTCCGTTCCATTACATTCCACGTTCTATTCCACATTCCATTCTATTCCATTCCATATTGCATTCCATTCCATTCCACATGCCATTCCATTCCCTTCCACATTCCATTCCATTCCACATTCCATACCATTCCATTCCTTTCAATTGCACATTCCATTCCACATTCCATTCCATTCTATTCCACATTCCATTCCATTCCATTCCATATTCCATTCCATTCCACATTCCATTCCATTCCATTCCATACACTTTCTATTCCATTCCATTCCACACCATTCAACATTCCATTCCATTCCACATTCCATTCCATTCCATTCTTTTCCCTTTCCATTCTATTCCATTCCACATTCGTCTCCATTCCACATTCCATTACATTCCATTCCACGTTCCATTCAATTCCATTCCATTCCACTTTCCATTCCATTCCATTCCACATTCCTTTCCATTCCATATTCCGTTGCATTCCGTACCATTACACTTTGCATTCCACATTCCGCTCCACTTTCCATTACACGTTCCATTCCAAGTTCCATTCTACATTCTATTCCAATTCATTCCATATTCCTTTCCATTCCATTCTACATTCCTTTCCATTTCATTCCATTCCACTTTCCTTTACATTCCATTCCATTCCACGTTCCATTGAACGTTCCAATCCACGTTCCATTCCACGTTTCTTTCCAAGTTCGATTCCACATTCCATCGCACATTCCATTCCATTTCATTCCACGTTCCATTCCAATCCATTCCACATCCCATTCCACATTCCATTCCATTCCACATTCCATTCCATTCCTTTCCACTTTCCATTCCATTCCATTCCATTCCACATTCCATTCGATTCCATTCCATTCCACATTCCATTTCACATTTGATTCCATTCCCTTCCACATTCCATTCCACATTCCATTCAATTCCATTCCACATTCCATTCCACATTCCATTCTTCCTTCCATTCCACATTCCATTCAATTCCATTCCCCCTAACATTCCACATTCCGTTCCGTTCCATTCGACATTCCATTCCACATTACTTTAAATTCTATTCCATTCCGCATTCCATTCCACATTCCATTCCATCAACTCCACATTCCATTCCACATTCCATTCGACATTCCATTCCATTCCATTCGACATTCCATTCCATATTCCATTCCATTCCATTCCATTCCATTCCACATTCCTTCCCATTCCATTCCATTCCACATTCCATTCCACATTCAATTCCATTGCATTCCATATTACAATCCATTCCATTCAACATTCCATCCCATTCCATTCCACATTCCATTCCACATTACTTTCCACATTACTTTTCATTACATTCCACATTCCATTCCACATTCCATTCCATTTCATTCCACATTCCATATCACATTCCATTCCATTCTATTCCACATTCCATTCCATTCCATTCCACATTCCATTCCACGTTCCATTTCACATTCCGTTACATTATATTCCTTAATTCATTCCAATCCATTCCAATCCACATTCCATTCCATTCCATTGCACATTCCATTCCATTCCATTCCACATTCCATTCCATTTCATTCCATTCAATTGCATATTCCAGTCCACATTCCATTCCATTCCATTCCACATTCCATTCCATTCCATATTCCATTCCATTCCATTCAATTCCCTTTCCATTCCATTCCCTTCCACTCCATTCCACATTCCATTCCATTCCACATTCCATTCCATTCCATTCCATTTCCTTTCCATCCTATTGCATTCCACATTCCTTCCCAATCCACATTCCATTCCATTGCATTCCCCATTCCATTCAACTCCATTCCATGCCACTTTCCATTCCATTCCATTCCACTTTCTATTCCATTAGACATTCCATTCCAATACATCCCATTGCATTCCACATTCCACTCCCAATTCCATTCCACATTCCATTCCACGTTCCATTCCACATTCCATTACATTGCATTCCAAATTCCTTTCCATTCCATTCCATTCCACTTTCCATTAAATTCCATTGCATTTCTCGTTCTATGCCAAGTTCCATTCCACTTTCCATTCCATATTCCAATTCACCTTCCATTCCATTCCTTTCCACTGTCAACTCCGCATTCCATTCCATTCCACGTTCCATTGCAATCCATTCCACATTCCATCCATCATTCCATTCCATTACTTTCCATTTCCGTTCCACATTCAGTTCCACCTTCCATTCCATTCCATTCCACCTTCCATTCCATTCCATTCCTCTTTCCATTCCATTCCATTACTTTCCACATTCAATTGCTTTCCACTTTCCATTCCATTGCATTCCACATTCCATTACACATTCCATTCCATTAAATTCCACATTCCCCCCAAATTCCATTCCACGTTCCATTCCAAGTTCCATTCTACTTTCCATTCCATTGCATTCCATGTTCCATTACATTTCATTCCACGTTCCTTCTCATTGTGTTTCATATTCCATTCCACATTCCATTTCACATTACATTCCACATTCCATTTCACATTCCATTCCATTCCATTCCATTCCAATCCACTTTCCATTGCATTCCATTCCACTTTCTCTTCCACTTTCCATTCTGCGTTCCATTCCACTTTTCATTGCACATTCCATTCGATTCCATTCCAAATTCCATTCCACATTCCATTCCACAATCCATTCCACATTCCATTCCATTCCACTCCACATTCCATTCCACATTCCATTCCCTTCCATTCCACATTCTATCCCCAATTCCATTCCACATTCCATTCCATTCCATTCCACTTTCCCTACCATTCCATTCTATTCTGGATTCCATTCTTTCCATTCCACATTCCATTCCATTCCATTCCACTCCTCATTCCATTGCATTCCATTCCATTCCACATTGCATTCCACATTTTATTCACTTCCATTGCAGATTCCATTCCATTCCATTACTTTCCATTCCATGTTCCGTTGCACTTTCCATTCCAATCCGTTAAACATTCCATTCCACATTCCATTCCATTCCATTACACTTTCCATTCCACATTCCATTCCACATTGCATTCCGTTCCATTCCACATTACCGTCAACATTTCATTCCCCATTGCATTCCATTCCATTCCACATTCCACTCAACATTCCATTCCATTGCATTCCACCTTCCCTTCCACATTCCATTCCATTGCATTCCGCATTACATTCCATTCTATTCCACATTCCATCCATTCCATTCCATTCCACTTTCCATTCCATTCCACTGCATTCCAAAATGCATTCCATTCCAATCCGCTTTCGATTCTATTCCATTCCGTTTAATTCCACATTCCTTTCCATTCCATTCTATTCCACATTGCATTTCTTTCCATTCCACATTCCATTCCGTTCCATTCCAAATTCCATTCCATTCCATTCCACTTTCCATTTCATTCCATTCCATTCCATTCCACATTCAATAGCATTCCATTCCTTTCCACATTCAATTACTTTCCATTCCGTATTCCGTTCCATTGCATTCCACATTCCATTCCACTTCCCTTTCAATTCCATTCAACATTCCATTCCACGTTCTGTTACACATTCCTTTCCACGTTCCATTCTACGTTCCATTCCACATTCCATTAAACTTTACATTCCATTCCTTTCCATATTCCATACCATTCCATTGCATTCCATTCCACATTCCATTGCATTACGTTCCAGATTCCATTCCATATTCCATTCCCTTCCATGACACATTCCATTCCAGATTCCATTCCATTCCATTCCGTATTCCATTCCACATTCCATTCCATTACATTCCACATTCCAATCCACATTCCATTCCTTTCCAATCCACATTCCATTCCATTCCATCCAAACTTCCATTCCATTCCACATTCCATTCCACATTCCATTCCATTCCATTCCATTCCATTCCACATTCCATTCCATTCCATTCCATTCCATTCAACATTCCATTCTACATTCCATTCCATTCCATTCCACATTCCATTCCATTCCATTCCATTCCAGATTCCATTCCACATTCCATTCCACATTCCATTCCACATTCCATTCCATTCTACTCCACTTTGCATTCCATTCCAATCCACATTCCTTTCCATTGAATTCCACATTTAATTAAATTCCATTGCATTCCACATTCAATTACATACCATTCCGCTATAAATTGCATTACATTCCCTTCTATTCCATATTACATTCCATTCCATTCCACATTCTATTCCGTTCCATTCCACATTCCACTCCATTAGATTCCACATTCCATTACATTCCATTCCACATTCCATTCCACAATCCATTCCACATTCCATTCCATTCCATTTCATTCAATTCCAGATTCCATTGCACATTCCTTTCCATTCAACGTTCCACTGTATTTCACTCCACATTCCATTCCATTCCAGTCCATATTCCATTCCATTGAATTCTACATTTAATTCTATTCCATTGCATTCCACATTCAATTACATACCATTCCACCTTAAAAATCCATTGCATTCCCTTCTGTTCCACATTCCATTCCATTCCATTCCACTTTCCATTCCATTCCATTCCGCATTCCATTTCCCATTGCATTCCACATTCTATTCTGCTTTCCATTCCATTTCATTCCACATTCCATTGCATTCCATTCCACTTTCCATTCCACGTTCTATTCCATTCGATTCCACATTCTATTCCATTCCTTTGCACATTCTATTCCATTCAATTGTTTATTTCTTTCCATCCCATTGCATTCCACTCTCCGTTCCATTCCTTTCCAATTCCATTCCACTCCATTCTTCTCCAGTCCACATTACAATCCACTCTGTTACATATTCCATTCCACATTCCATTCCACATTCTATTCCACGTTCCATTCCATTTCATTACACATTCCATTCCACATTCCATTCTATTCGTTTCCACATTCCTTTCCACATTCCATTCCACATTCCCTTCCACATTCCATTCCATTGCATTCCACATTCCATTCCACATTCCATTCCATTGCATTCCACATTCCAATCCACATTCCATTCCATTCTATTCCACATTCCATTCATTTCCATTCCAAGCCACTTTTCACACAATTCCATTGCATTCCACATTTCATTCCATTCCATTCTGCTTTCCATCCCATTCCATTCCATTTCATTCCATTCCATTCTACTTTCCATCCCATTCCATTCCATTTCATTCCACATTCCTTTCAGTTCCATTCTATTCCACATTGCATTTCATTCCATTCCACATTCCATTCCGTTCCATTCCAATCTCCATTCCATTCCATTCAACATTCCGTTTCATTCCCTTCCATTCCATTTCACATTCCATGGCATTCCATTCCTTTCCACATTCCATTACTTTCCGTTCCGCATTCCATTCCATTACATTCCACATTCCTTTCCATGTTCCAATCTACGTTCCTTTCCTCATTCCATTAAATATTCCATTCCATTCATTTCCATATTACATACCATTCCGTTGCATTCCATTCCACCTTACATTCCATTATAATCCACATTAAATTCCATATTCCATTCCACTACATTTCACATTCCATTCCAAATTCCATTCCATTACATTCAACATTCCATTCCACATTCCATTCCTTTCCAATCCACATTCCATTCCTTTCCATCCAAGCTTCCATTCAATTCCACATTCCACTCCATTCCATTCCACATTCAATTCCATTAGATTCCACATACCATTACATTCCATTCCACATTCCATACCACATTGCTTTTGACATTCCATTCCATTCCATTCCATTCCATTCCAGATTCCATTCCACATTCAATTCCACATTCCATTCCACGTTCCATTCCATTCCATTCCACATTGCATTCCATTCCATTCCACATTCCTTTCCATTGAATTCCACTTTTCATTCAATTCCAATGCATTCCACATTAAATTGCATACAATTCTGCCTTAAATTCCATTCCATTCCCTTCTATTAAACATTGCATTCCATTCCATTCCACTTTTCATTCCATTCCATTCCACATTCCATTCCCCTTTGCATGCCACATTCTTTTCCGTTTTCCATTCCATTTCATTCGACATTCCATTCCATTCCATTCCACATTGCTTTCCATTCAATTGCTTATTTCTTTCCATTCCATTGCATTCCAGTTTCCATTCCATTCCATTCCAATTCCATTCCACTCCATTCTACTCCAACCCACATTCCATTCCACATTCGATTCCACATTCTATTCCACATTCCATTTCATTTCATTTCATAATCCTTTACATTCCATTCCACATGCCATTCCATTCGATTCCACATTCTTTTCCACATTCCATTCCACATTCCATTCCAATCCATTCTATATTTCCTTCCATTCCATTCCACATTGCATCTGATTCCATTCCAAATTCCATTTTATTCCACATGCCAATCTGTTCCATTCTATTAAATTCCTCATTCCATTCCATTCCTCATTCGATTCCACATTCCATTGAATTGCATTCCACATTCCATTCCACATTCCATTAAATTGAATTCCACATCCCATTCCATTCCACTCCATTCCATTCCACTCCACAATCCATTCCACTGAATTATACATTCCATTCCACGTTCCATTCAATATTCCATTCCACATTCCATTCCACCTTCCATTCCTTTCAATTCCATTTAATTCCTCATTCAATTCCACATTCCATTCCAATTCTTTCCACTTTCCATTAAACATTAAATTCAACATTCCATTACGCATTCCATTCCATTCCCTTCCACATTGCCTTCAATTGCATTCCTCTATCCATTCCATTCCACTCCACATTCCATTCCATTCCACTCCACCTTCCATTCCATTCCATTCCCTTCCATTCCACAATCCATTCCACATTCCACTGAAATGGAATGGAATGGAGTGTGGAATAGAATTGAATGGAATGTGGAATTGAATGGAATGTGGAATGGAATGGAATGGAATGGAATATGGAATGGAATGGAATGGAACAGAATCTGGAATGGAATGGATCAGAATGGAATGGAATGTACAATGCTTTCGAACGGTATGTAGGATTAAATGGAATTGAATGGAAAGTGGAACCGAATGGAATGGATTGGAATGTTTAAATGGAATGTGGAAAGGAATGGAATGTGGAATGGAATGGTATATGGAATGGAATGTGGAAGGGAATGGAATGGAAAGAGGAATGGAATGTGGAATGAAATGAAGAATGGAATGTGGAATGTAGTGGAATGTAATGGAATGTGGAATGGAATGTGGAATGGAAAGAGGAATGTAATGTGGAATGAAATGTGGAATGGAATGTGCAGTGGAGTGCAATGGAATGGAATGTGCAATGGAATGCGGAATGCAATGTGGAATGGAACGGAATGTAATGTGGAATGGAATAAAGAATGGAATGTGGAATGGAATGGAATGGAATGGGGTGTGGAATGGAATGTGGAATGGAATGCAAAGGAATGTGGAAGGAAATGTGGAATGTAATGGAATGGAATGTGGAAAGGAATGGAATGGAATGGGGAAAGGAATGTGGAATGGAATGGATTAGAATGTGGAATGGAATGTGGTATAGTATCTGGATTGGAATATGGAATGGAATGGAAAAGAAAGGACTGTGAAATGGAAAGTGGAAAGGAATGGAATGGAATGAGGAATGGAAAGTGGAATGAAATCCGGAATGGAATGTGGAATGGAGTGGAATGGAATGGAATGCAGAATGGAATGTGGAATGCAATGAGGAATGGAATGAGGAATGGAATGTGTAATTGAATGTGGAATGGAAAGTGAAATGGAATGTGGAACAGAAAGGAATGGAATATGTAATGCATTGTGGAAACGAAAGTGGAAGCCTGTGGAATGGAATGTAGAATGGAACGTGGAATGGAATGGAATGGAACGTGGAATGGAACATGGAATGTAACGTGGAATTGAATGTGGAAAGAAACTTGGAATAGAATGTGGAATGGAATGTGGAATGGAACGTGGAATGGAATGGAATGTAAATTGGAATGGAAAGTGAAATGGAATGGAATGGAAAGTGGAATGGAATGTGGAATGGAATGGGGAAAGAAACGTGGCAAGGAATATGGAATTTAATGGAATGGAATGTGAATGGAATTGAAAGAAATGTGGTATGGAGTTTGTACTGGAATGGAATGCAATGTGGAATAGAAAGTGGAAGGGATTGGAATGGAAAGTGGACTGGAATGGAATGGTATGTGAAATGGAATGGAATTGAATCTGGAATGGAAAGTAATGGAATGTGGAATGGAAAGGAATTTTATGTAATGTGCAGTGGAATGAAATGGAATGGAATGGAATGTGGAATGGGATGGAACGGAATGTGGAATGTTAAGGAATGAAGGAATGGTATGTGGAATGGAATGGAATGGTATTAAATGTGGAAAGGAAAGGTACGGAATTTTGAATGGAAAGGCATGGCATGTGGAACGGAATTGAATGGTATGGAATGTGGAATGGAATGGAATGGAATGTGGAATGGAATCGAATGGAACGTGGAAAGGATTGGAATGGGTTGGAATGGAATGGAATGGAATGGAAAGTGGAATGGAACGGAATGGAACTTGGAGTGGAATGGAATGGAAAGTGAAAAGGAACATCGAATGGAAGGTGTAATGGAACGTGGAATGGAAGGTGGAATGCACTGGAATGTGGAATGGAATTCAATGCAACGTGGAATGGAATTTGGAATTAAATTGAATGGAATGCGGAATGGAAAGTGGAACGGAATGGAAAGGAATGTGGAACGGAATGGAATGCAATGTGGAATGGAATTGAATGGAACATGGAACAGAATGTGGAACGGAATGGAAAGGAATATGGAATGGAATGATTAATGGAATATGGAAAGGAATGTTTAATGGAATGGAATGGAATGTGGTATGGAATGTGGAATGAAATTGAATGGAATGTGGAATGGAATGTGGAATGGGATGTGGAATGGAATGGAATGGAATGTGGAATGGAATGGAATGGAATGTGGAGTGGAATGGAATCGAATTGAATGGAATGTGGAATGGAAACAGGAATGGAACGTGGAATGGAATGCGATTGAATGGAATGTGGAATGGAAACAGGAATGGAACATGGAATGGAATGGAATGTGGAGTGGAAAGCAATGGAATGGAATGGAATGTGGAATGGAAACAGGAATGGAAAGTGGAATTCAATGGAATGGATAGTGGAATCGAACGTGGAATGGAACGTAGAATGGATTGTGGGATGGAACGTGGAATGGAACGTGGAATGGAACGTGGAATGGAAGGTGGAATGGAGCGTGGAAAGGAATGGAATGGAATGTTAAATGGAATGTAGAACTGAATGCTTAAAGGAATGTAATGCAATGTGGAGTGCAATGTGGAATTAAATGGAATGGAATTTAGACTGGAAAGTGGAAATGAATGGAATGGAATGTGGAATGGAGTGGAATGTAATATGGAATGGAATGGAATGGAATGAGGAATTGAACTCAATGGAGAGGAATGTGGATAGGAAGGGAAAATGGATTGGAATGTGGAAAGGAATGGGATGGAATGTGGAATGGAATGAAATGGAATGTGGAATGGAATGTGGAATGGAATGATGGAAAGCAATCTAATTTGGAATGGAATGTGGAATGGAATGTGGAATAGAATTTAATGGAATGAAATGGAATGTGGAATGGAAAGTGGAAAAGAACGTCGAATTGAATCGGGAAAGAAATGTGGAATGGAATGTGGAACGCAATGGAATGGAGTGGGGAATGGAATAGAATGGAATGGGGACAGGAAGGGAATGGAATGTGGAATCGAATGCAATGGAAGGAGGAATGGAATAGAAAGGAATGTGGAATGGAATGCAATGGAATGTGGAATGGAATAGAATGGAATGTTGAATGGAATGAGGAATCGAATGTGGAATGGAATGGAATGGAATGTGGAATGGAATGTGGAATGGAATGGAATGGAACATGGAATGCAACGTGGAAAGGAATGGAATGGAATGCAGAATGGAATGTGGAATGGAAGGAGGAATGGAATGTGGAACATGGAATGGAATGCAATGGAATGAGTAATGGAATGGGATGGAATGTGGATTGGAATGGAAAGGAATGCGGAATGGAATGGAATAGTATGTGGAATACAATTGAATGGAATGTGGAATGGAATGGAAGGGAACGTGGAAAGGAATGGAATATAATGGAACCTGGAATTCAATGGAATTCAATGGGTAATGGAATGGAATGGAACGTGGAATGTAACGGAATGGAATGTTGAATGGAGTGGAATGGAATATGGAATGGAATGGAATGTGGAATGGAATGGAATGTGGAATGGAATGGAATGAAATGGAATGGAACATGGAATGGAGTGGAATGTGGGGGGAACTTAATGGAAAGGAATGTGGAATGGAATGGAATGGAACGGAATGGAAAGTGGAATGCAATAGAATGGAACGTGGTATGGAATGGAATGGAATGTGGAACGGAATGGAATGGAACGTGTAATGGAATGGAAAGAACGTGGAATGTAATGTAATGTAATGTCGAATGAAATGGAACAGCACGTGGAATGGAATGGAATGGAACGTGGAATGGAAAAGAATGGAATGCAGAATGGAATGGGATGGGAGACGGAATGAACTGCAATGGAATGTGGAATGGAATGTGGAATGGAAAGTTGAATGGAATGTGGAATGGAATGGAACTGAATTCAGAAAGGTAAGTGGAACGGAATGGAAAGGAATGAGGATTTGAATGCAATGGAACTTGGAATGGAATGAAATGGAATATTGAATGGAATACAATGGAACATGGAAAGGAATGGAATGGAATGGTATGGAATGGAATTGAAAGTGGAATGGAATGGAAAGTTGAATGGAACAGAAAGTGGAATGGAATGGAATGGAATGTGGAATGGAATCGAATGTAATGTGGACTGGAATCGAATGCAATTGAATGTGGAAGGGAATGTGGAATGGAATGGAATGGAAAGTGGAATGGAATGTGGAATGGAATGGAATGGAACGTGCAATGGAATGTGGAATGGAAGGTGGAATGGAATTTGGAATGGAATTGAATGGAATGTGGAATGGAATGGAATGTGGAATGGAATGGAATGGAATGGAATGGAATGAAATGGAACGTGGAATGCTTTGGACTGCTATGTGGAATGGAATGGAAAGGAATAGAATGTGGAACGGAAAGGAATGGAATGGAATGTGGAATGGAATGTGGAATGGTATGGATGTGTAATGGAATGTGGAATGGATTGGCATTCGGAGTGGAATGGAAATGAATGGAGTGTGGAATGGAATGGAATGTGGAATGGAATGGAATGGAATGTGGAATGGAAAGGAATGTGGAATGGAATGGATTTGAATGTGGAATGGAATAGAAAGGAAATTGGAATGGAATGTGGAATGGCATGCAAAAGAATGTGGAATGGAATGTGGAATGAAATGAAACGGAATGAGGAATCTAATGGAATGTGGAATGGCATGCAAAGGAATATGGAATAGAATGTGAAATGAAATCAAACGGAAGGTGGAATCTAATGGAATATGGAATGGAAAGGAATGGAATGTGGAATGGAAAGGAATGGAACGTGGAATGGAACGTGGAATGGAAAATCAAATGGAAAGTGGAATGGCACGTCAAATGGAATGGGAAATGAAATGTGGAATGGAATGCGGAATGGAATGGAATACAATCTGGAATGGAATGGAATGGAATGGGGAATGGAATGGAATGGAAAGTGGAATGGAATAAAATGGAATGGGAAATGGAATGAGGAATGGAATGGAAATAGGAATTGTATCGAAAGGAATGCGGAATGCAATGTGAAATGGAATGGAATGCAACGTGGAAAAGAAAGTTGAATGAAACGTGGAATGGAATGTGGAATGTGGAATGGAATGCAATAGAATGTGGAATGGAATGGAATGAAATGTGGATTGGAATGGAATTGAAAGTGGAAAGGAATGGAATAGTATGTGGAATGGGATTCAATGGAATGTGGAATGGAATGTGGAATGGAACGAGGAAAGGAACGTGGAATGGAATGGAATGGAACTTAGAATGGAACGTGGAGTGGAATGAGGAATGGAATGTGGAATGGAACGTGGAATGGAATGGAATGGAAAGTAGAATGGAACGTGGAATGCAAAGTGGAATTGAAAGTGGAATGGAAAGTGGAATGTAATTTGGAAAGGAAAGGAATGGAATGTGGAATGGAATGGAAAGGAAAGTAGAATGGAATGGAATGGAATGTGGAATGGAATGGAATGGAATGTCAAATATTATTTGGAATGGAAAGGAAAGGATTCCACAATGGAATGGAACGGAATGGAATGGAATGGAACGTGGTATGGAATGCAAAGAATGTGGAATGGAATGTAATGCAATGTCGAATGAAATTGAATACAACGTGGAATGGAATGGAATGGAACGTGGAATGGAAAAGAATGGAATGCAGAATGGAATGGGATGGGAGATGGAATGAATTGCAATGGAATGTGGAATGGAATGTGGAGTGGAAAGTTGAATGAAATGTGGAATGGAACGGAATTGAATTCAGAAAGGTAAGTGGAATGGAATGGAAAGGAATGTGGAATTGAATGCAATGGAACTTGGAATGGAATGAAATGGAAGATGGAAAGGAATGGAATGGAATGGTATGGAATGGAATTGAAAGTGGAACGGAATGGAATGTGGAATGGAACGGAAAGTGGAATGGAATGGAATGGAATGTGGAATGTAATCGAATGTAATGTGGACTGGAATCGAATGCAATTGAATGTGGAAAGGAATGTGGAATGGAATGGAATGGAAAGTGGAATGGAATGTGGAAGGGAATGGAATGGAACGTGCAATGGAACGTGGAATGGAACGAGGAATGGAATTTGGAATGGAATTGAAAGGAATGTGGAATGGAATGGAATGTGGAATGGAATGGAAAGAAATTTGGAATGGAATGGAATGGAATGTGGAACGGAAAGGAATGGAATTTAGAATGGAATGGAATGAAATGTGAAAGGAATGGCATGGAAGTTGAAATGGAATGCAAGGGAATGTGCAATGGAATGGAATGGAATGTGCAATGGAATGGAATGGAATGTGGAATGGAATGGAATCTAATGGAAGGAAATGTGGAATGGAATGGAATGTGGAATGGAATGGAATGTGAAATGCAATGGAATGCAATGTGGAATGGAATGGAATGGAAAGTAGAATGAAATGGAATGGAATGTGGAATGGAAAGTGGAAAGGAATGGAATGGAATGTAGAAAGGAATGTGGAAGTGCATGGAATGGAATGTGCAATGGAACGCAGAAGGGAACAGGGAATAGAAAGTGAAAAGGAAATTTCAATGGAATGTGGAATGTAATTGAAAGGAAAGTGGAATGTAAAGTGGAATGGAATGGAATGGAATATGAAATGCAATGGAATGGAATGTGGATTGCAATAGAATGGAATGTGGAATGCAATAAAATTGAATCGAATGTGGAATGGAATGGAATGGATTGCAGTGGAAAGGAATGTGGAAAGGAATGGAATGGAAAGTGGAAAGGAATGTAGAATGCAATTGAATGGAATTTGGAATGGAGTGGAATGTGGAATGGAATGTTAAGGAATGTGGAATGGAATGGAATGGAATGAAATGTGGAAAGGAATGGAATGGAATGGAGAGAGGACTGGAATGGAATGGAACGGAATGTGGAATGGAATGTGGTAGGTAATGGAAAGGAAAGTGGAATGTAATGTGGAATGGAATGGAATGGAATGTGGAGTGGTATGGAATGGAAAGTGGAATGGAACGTGGAATGGAATGGAATGAAATGTAGAATGTAATGGAAAGGAAGGTGGAATGGAAAGGAAGGGAATTGAATGTGGAATGGAATGGAATGGAATGTGGAATGGAATAGAATGTGGAATAGAATGGAATGGAATTGAATGTGGAATGGAATAGAATGGAACGGAAACTGGAATGGAAAGAAACCGAATGGAATGCAATGGAATGGAATGTGGAATGGAATGCAATGTGGAATGGAGTGGAATGGAAAGGAATGTGCATTGGAATGGAATGGAATGTGGAATGGAATGTGGAATGGAATGAAATGTGGAATGCAATGTGGAATGGACTACAATGTCCAATGGAATGGAATGGAATGTGGAATGGAATGGAATGTAGAATGTAGTGGAATTCACTGTGAAATGGAATGGAATGTGGAAAGTAATTGAATGGAATGTGGAATGGAATGGAGTGGAAAGTGGAATGGAATTTAATGGAATGTGGAATGGAAGGGAAAGGAAAGTGGAACGCAATGGAATGGAATGTGGAATGGAATGTGGAATGGAATGGAATTTGGAATGGAATGGAAAGTGGAATGGAATGGAATGGAATGTGGAAAGGAATGGAATGGAATGTGGAATGGAATGGAATGGAACATGGAATGGAATCTGGCATGGAATGGAATAGAACTTGGAATGCAATGGAATGGAAAGTGGAATGGAATAGAATGGAATTTAGAATGGAAAGGAATGGAATATCAAATGGAATGCAAAGGAATGTGAAACGGAATGGAATGGTATGTGGAATTGAATGAGATTGAATGCAATGTGGAATAGAATGGAATGGAATGGAATGAAACGTGGAATGGAATTTGGAGTGGAATGGAATGTGGAACAGAATGTGTAATGGAATGGAATTTGAAATGGAATGGAATGTGGAATGGAATGGAATGGAATGTGGCATGGAAAGGAATGTGGAATGGAATGGAATGGAATGAAATCTGGAATGGAATGGAATGGAAGAGAATGTGGAATGGAATGGAATGGAACGGAATGTGGAATGCTTTGGAATGCTATGTGGAATGGAATGGAATGGAATGGAATGTGGAATGGAATGTGTAATGGTATGGATGTGCAATGAAATGTGGAATGGATTGGCATTTGGAGTGGAATAGAAATGAATGGAGTGTGGAATGGAATGGAATGTGGAATGGAATGGAATGGAATGTGGAATGGAAAGGAATGTGGAATGGAATGGATTGGAATGTGGAATGGAATAGAAAGGAAATTTGAATGGAATGTGGAATGGCATGAAAAGGAATATGGAATGGAATGTGGAATGAAATGAAACGGAACATGGAATCTAATGGAATATGGAATGGAAAGGAATGGAATGTGGAATGGAAAGGAATGGAATGTGTAATGGAATGGAGTGGAAAGTGTAATGGAATGGAATGGAATGTGGAATGGAAGGGAAAGGAACGTGGAATGCAATGGAATGGAATGTGGAATGGAATGTGGAATGGAATGGAATTTGGAATGCAATGGAAAGTGGAATGGAATGGAATGGAATGTGGAAAGGAATTGAATGGAATGTGGAATGGAATGTGGAATGGAATGGAATGGAACAAGGAATGGAATCTGGCATGGAATGGAATAGAACTTGGAATGGAATGGAATGGAAAATGGAATGGAATGGAATGGAATTTAGAATGGAATGGAATGGAATATCAAATCGAATGGAAAGGAATGTGAAATGCAATGGAATGGTATGTGGAGTTGAATGAGATTGAATGCAATGTGGAATAGAATGGAATGGAATGGAATGAAATGTAGAATGGAATGTGGAGTGGAATGGAATGTGGAAGAGAATGTGTAATGGAATGCAATTTGAAATGGTATGGAATGTGGAATGGAATGGAATGGAATGTGGCATGGAAAGGAATGTGGAATGGAATGGAATGGAATGAAATCTGGAATGGAATGGAATGGAAGAGAATGTGGAATGGAATGGAATGGAACGGAATGTGGAATGCTTTGGAATACTATGTGGAATGGAATGGAATGGAATGGAATGTGGAAGGGAATGTGTAATGGTATGGATGTGCAAAGGAATGTGGAATGGATTGGCATTCTGAGTGGAATAGAAATGAATGGAGTGTGGAATGGAATGGAATGGAATGTGGAATGGAAAGGAATGAAGAATGGAATGGATTGGAATGTGGAATGGAATAGAAAGGAAATTGGAATGGAATGTGGAATGGCATGAAAAGGAATATGTAATGGAATGTGGAATGAAATGAAACGGAACGTGGAATCTAATGGAATATGGAATGGAAAGGAATTGAATGTGGAATGGAAAGGAATGGAATGTGGAATGGAACGTGAAAAGGAAAATCAAATGGAAAGTGGAATGGCACGTCAAATGGAATTGGAAATGAAATGTGGAATGGAATGTGGAATGGAATGGAATACAATGGGGAATGGAATGGCATGGAATGCGGAATGGAATGGAATGGAATGTGGAATGGAATAAAATGGAATGGGAAATGGAATGAGGAATGGAATGGAAATTGGAATTGAATTGAACAGAATGTGGAATGCAATGTGAAATGGAATGGAATGCAACGTGGAAAAGAAAGTTGAATGAAATGTGGAATGGAATGTGGAATGTGGAATAGAATGCCATAGAATGTGGAATGGAATGGAATGAAATGCGGATTGGAATGGAATTGAATGTGGAACGGAATGGAATTGTATGTGGAATGGGATTGAATACAATGTGGAATGGAATGTGGAATGGAACGAGGAAAGGAACGTGGAACGGAATGGAATGGAACTTAGAATGGAACGTGGAGTGGAATGAGGAATGGAACGTGGAATGGAACATGGAATGGAATGGAATGGAAAGTAGAATGGAACGTGGAATGCAAAGTGGAATCGAAAGTGGAATGGAAAGTGGAATGTAATTTGGAATGGAAAGGAATGGAATGTGGAATGGAATGGAAAGGAAAGTGGAATGGAATGGAGTGTAACATGGAATGGAATGGAATGGAATGTCAAATATTATTTGGAATGGAAAGGAAAGGAATCCAGAATGGAATGGAACGGAATGGAATGGAATGGAATGGAATGGAACATGGAATGGAATGCAATGGAACGTGGAATGGAAGGTGGAATGGAACGTTAAATGGAATGTGGAATGGAACGTGGAATGGAATGGAATGTGGAATCGAATGTGTAATGGATTGGAATGAAATGGAATGGAATGGAATCTGGAATGGAATAGAATGGAATATGGAATGGAATGTGGAATGGAATGTGGAATGGAATGTGGAATAGAATGGAACGGTATTGAATGTGGAATGGAATGGAATCGATTGTGGAATGTAGTGGAATGCAATGTGGAATGGTTTGGAATCGAATGTGGAATGGAATGGAAGGGAAAGGATTGCGGAATGGTAGGGAATGGAATGTGGAATGTAATGGAATGGAAAGTGGATTGGAATGTGAAATGGAATGTGGAATGGAAAGTGGAATGGAATGAAATGGAACTTGGAATGGAATGGAATGGAACATGGAATGGAATGGAATGGAACGTGGAATGGAACGTATAATGGAAAGTGGAATGGAAGTTGTAATGGAATGGAATGGAATGTTGAATGGAATTGAATGGAAGGTGAAATGGAATGGAAGGAAATATGGAATGCAACGTGGAATGGAATGGAATGGAACTTGTAATGGAACTTCTAATAGAACGTAGAATGGAACGTGGAATGGAATGCAATGGAACGTCTAATGGAAAGTAGAATGGAAAATGGAATGGAATGGAACGTGGAACGGAATGTGGAATGGAATGTGGAATATAATGGAATGCAATGTTTAATGGAGTGTAACGGAATGTGGTATGGAATGTAGAATGGAATGGAAAGGAATGTGGAATCGAATGTGTTATGCGATGTGGAAAGAAATGGAATGGAATGTGGAATGGAATGTGCAATGGAATGGCATGGAATGTGAAAGGATCTGTGGAATGCAATGTGGAATTAAATGCACAATGGAATGTGTAATGGAAAGGAATGGAGTGTGGAATGAAATGCGGCATGGGATGTGGAATGGAATGTAATGCAATGTGGAATGGAATGCAGAATGGAAGAGAATGGAATGTGGAATGGAATGTGGAATGCAATGGAATGGATTATGGAATGGAATTTGAAAAGGAATGTGGAATGCAATGTGGAATGGAATGTGGAATGGAACGTTGAAAGGAATGGAAACGAATGTGGAATGGAACATGGAATGGAATGGAATGGAACAGGGAATGGAACGTGGAATGAAATGTGGAATGGAATGTGGAATGGAACATTGAATGGAATGTGCCAAGGAATGTGGAATAGAATGTTGAATGGAATGAAATGGAAAGTGGAATGGAACATGGCACGAAATGGTATGGAAGGTGGAATGGAACGTGGAATAGAATGGAATGGGAAGTGCAATGCAACGTGGAATGGAATGGTATGGAAGGTGGAATGGAACGTGGAATAGAATGTGGAATGGAAGGGAATGTAATGTGGAATGGATTGTAGAATGGAATGTGGAATGGAATGGAATGGATTGTGGAATGGTATATGGAATGGAATGTAATGGAATGCGGAATGGAATATGGGATGGAACGTAATGGAATGTGGAATGAAAAGGAATGGAATGTGGAATGGAATGTGGAATAGAGAGCGCAATGGAATGGAATGGAATTTGCAATGGAACATGGAATGGAATGGAATGGAACGTGCAAAGGAATTTGCAATGGAACGTGGAACGGAATGTGAAACGGAATGTGGAATGCAACGTGGAATGGAATGTGGAATGGAAAGTGCAATGCAATGGAACGGAATGGAATGTGGAATGGAATGTGGAATTGAATGGAATGGAATGTGGAGTAGAATGTGGAATGGAAAGGAATGGAATGTGGAATGGAATGTGGAATGGAACATGGATTGCAATGGAATGGAACTTCAAAAGGAACGTGGAATGCAACGTGAAATGGAATGTGGCATGGAACGTGGAATGCCATGGGCAATGGAATCAGGAATGGAACGTGAAATGTAATCGACTGGAAAGTGGAAGGGAATGTGGAATGGAATGGAATGGAACGTGGAATGGAAAGTGGAATGGAATATGGAATGGAACGTGGAATGAAACGTGGAATGCAATGGAATGGATTGTGTAATAGAATGCAGTGGAATGTGGAATGGAATGTGGAATGGAACGTGGAAAGGAATGGAATGGAATATGTAATAGAATAGAATACAGAGGAATAGAATGGAATGGAATGAAATGGAACGTGGAATGGAAGGAAAAGTGGAATGGAATGGAATGGAATGTGGAATGGGAAATGGAATGGAAAGTGGAATGGAATGTGGAATGCAACGTGGAATGGAATGAAATGAAACATGGAATGGAATGGAATGGAACGTGGAATGAAATTGAATTGAACGTAGAATGGAATGTGGAATGGAACGTGGACTGGAACATGGAAAGGAACGTGGAATGAAATGGAGTGTTGAATGGAATGGAATGGAATGTGGAATGGAATGGAATGGAATGTGGAATGGAATGGAAAGGAATATGGAATGGAAAGAACGTGGAATGGAAAGAAACGGAACATGGAATGGATCGAAGAATGGAACCACTAATGGAATGTACAATGGAACGTGGAATGGAATGGAATGGAAGGTCTAATGGAAAGTAGAATGGAACGTGGAATGGAATGGAATGGAACATGGAATTGAATGTGTAATGGAATGGAATGCAACAGGGAATGTAATGAAATGGAATGTGGAATGGAATGTGGTATCAGATGTGGAATGGAATGGAATGGAAGGTGGAATGGAATGTGGAAAGGAATGGAATGGAATCGGAAAGAGAATGTGGAATGCAATATGTAATGAAATGTGGAATGCAATGTGGAATGAAATGGAATGGAAAGTGGAATGGAATTTGAATGGAATGGAATGGAATGTTGAAAGGAATGTGGAATGTAATGGAATGGAATTTTGAATGGAATGGAATGGAATGTGGAACGGAAGGTTTAATTGAATGTGGAATGTAACATGGAATGGAACGGAATGGAATGTGGAATGGAATGGAGTGGAATGTGGAATAGAATGTGGAATGCAATGTGGAAAGGAATGTGGAATGGAACCTGGAATGGAATGGAATGGAACGTGTAATGCAATGGAATTGAAAGTGAAATGGAAGGTGGAATGTAATGGAATGGAATGTGGAATGGAACATGGAATGGATGGTGGAATGCAATGGAATGGAACGTGGAGTGGAACGAGGAATGGATCTTGGAACGTAACGTGGAATGGAATGTGGAATGGAACGTGGAATGGAAAGGAATTTAATGTGGAAAGGAATGAGGAATGGAATGGAGTGGAATGTGGAATGGAATTGAATGGAATGTGGAATGGAATGGAATGGAACGTGGAATGGAATGTGTAATGGAACGTGGAATGAAACGTGGAATGGAACGTGGAATAGAATGGAATGGAACGTGGAAAAAAATGGAATGGAATGTGGAATGAAATGGAATGGGATATGGAATGCAAAGTGGAATGGAATAAGGAATGTAAAAAGGAATGGAATGGAATGGAATGTGGAACGGAATGTGCAATGGAATGTGGAATGGAACGTGGAATGGAATGTGGAATGCAATGTGGATTGGAATGTGGAATGGAATAGAATGGAATGGCATGGAACTTGGAATTTAACAGGGAATTGTTTGGAATGGAATGTGGAATGGAATACAAGGCAAAGTGGAATGGAATGTGGAATGGAATGAAATGGGTTGTGGAATGGAATATGGAATGGAATGTAATGGAATGTGGAATGGAATATGGGATAGAACGTAATGGATTGTGGAATGGAATGTGGAATGTAATGTGGAAGAGAAAGGGAATGGAATGTAATGGAATGGGCAATGGAACGTGGAATGGAATGGAACGGAACGTGAAAAGGAATTTGGAATCGAACGTGGAATGGAATGAGAAACGGAATGTGGAATGCAACGTGGAATGCAATGTGGAATGGAATGTGGAATGGAATGGAATGTAATGGAATTTGGAATGGAATGGAATGGAATGTGGAATAGAATGTGGAATGGAAAGGAATGGAATGCGGAATGGAATGTTGAATGGAATAGAATGTGGAATATAATGGAATGGAATTGAATCTGGAATGGAATAGAATGGAACGGAATGTGGAATGGAACAAAACCGAATGGAATGCAATGGAATGGAATGTGGAATGGAATGCAATGTGGAATGGAGTGGAATTGAAAGGAATGTGCATTGGAATGGAATGGAATGTGGAATGGAAGGTGAAATGGAATGAAAGGTGGAATGCAATGTGGAATGGAATACAATGTCCAATGGATTGGAATGGAATGTGGAAGGGAATGGAATGTGGAATGTAATGGAATTCACTGTGGAATGGAAAGGAATGTGGAAAGTAATTGAATTGAATGTGTAATGGAATGGAGTGGAAAGTGGAATGGAATGGAATGGAATGCGGAATGGAAGGGAAAGGTATGTGGAAAGCAATGGAATGGAATGTGGAATAGAATGTGGAATAGAATGGAATTTGGAATGGAATGGAAAGTGGAATGGAATGGAATGGAATGTGGAAAGGAAAGGAATGGAATGTGGAATGGAATGTGGAATGGAATGGAATGGAATATGGAATGGAATCTGGCATTGAATGGAATAGAACTTGGAATGGAATGGAATGGAATGTGGAATGGAATGGAATTTGGAATGGAATGGAATGCAATATGAAATGGAATGGAAAGGAATGTGAAATGGAATGGAATGGTATGTGGAATTGAATGGGATTGAATGCAATGTGGAATGGAATGGAATGGAATGAAATGTGGAATGGAATGTGGAGTGGAATGGAATGTGGAACGGAATGTGTAATGGAATGAAATTTGAAATGGAATGGAATGTGGAATGCAATGGAATGGAATGTGGCATGGAAAGGAATGTGGAATGAAATGGAATGGAATGAAATCTGGAATGGAAATGAATGGAACAGAATGTGGAATGGAATGGAATGGAATGGAATGTGGAATGCTTTGGAATGCCATGTGGAATGGAATGGAATGGAATAGAATGTGGAACGGAATGGAATGGAATGGAATGTGGAATGGAATGTGGAATGGTATGGATTTGCAATGGAATGTGGAATGGATTGGCATTCGGAGTGGAGTGGAAATGAATGGAGTGTGGAATGGAATGGAATGCAATGTGGAATGGAAAGGAATGTGGAATGGAATGGATTGGAATGTGGAATGGAATAGAAAGGAAATTGGAATGGAATGTGGAATGGCATGAAAAGGAATATGGAATGGAATGTGGAATGAAATGAAATGGAATGTGGAATCTAATGGAATATGGAATGGAAAGGAATGGAATGTGGAATGGAAAGAAATGGAATGTGGAATGGAACGTGGAATGGAAAATCAAATGGAAAGTGGAATGGCACGTCAAATGGAATGGGAAATGAAATGTGGAATGTAATGCGGAATGGAATATAATACAATGGGGAATGGCATGGCATGGAATGGGTAATGGAATGGAATGGAATGTGGAATGGAATAAAATGGAACGGGAAATGGAATAAGGAATGGAATGGAAATTGGAATTGAATTGAACAGAATGTGCAATGCAATGTGAAATGGAATGGAATGCAGCGTGGAAAAGAAAGTTGAATGAAACTTGGAATGGAATGTGGAATGTGGAATACAATGCAATAGAATGTGGAAAGCAATGGAATGAAATGTGGATTGGAATGGAATTGAATGTGGAACGGAATGGAATCGTATGTGGAATGGGATTGAATAGAATATGGAATGGAATGTGGAATGGAACGAGGAAAGGAACGTGGAATGGAATGGAATGGAACTTAGAATGGAACGTGGAGTGGAATGAGGAATGGAACGTGGAATGGAACGTGGAATGGAATGGAATGGAAAGTAGAATGGAACGTGGAATGCAAAGTGGAATCGAAAGTGGAATGGAAAGTAGAATGTAATTTGGAATGGAAAGGAATGGAATCTGGAATGGAATGGAAAGGAAAGTAGAATGGAACGGAATGTAACGTGGAATGGAATGGAATGGAATGTCGAATATTATTTGGAATGGAAAGGAAAGGAATCCAGAATGGAATGGAACAGAATGGAATGGAATGGAATGGAATGGAATGGAACATGTAATGGAATGGAATGGAACGTGGAATCGCATCGTGGAATGGAAGGTGGAATGGAACGTGGAATGGAATGTGGAATGGAATGTGCAATGCAATGGAATGGAATGGAATGTGGAATGGAATGGAATGGAATGTGGAGTACAATGTGGAATGCAAAGGAATGGAATGTGGAATGGAATGTGGAATGGAACGTGGATTCCAATGGAATGGAACTTCGAAAGGAACGTGGAATGCAACGTGAAATGGAATGTGGCATGGAACGTGGAATGCCATGGGCAATGGAATCTGGAATGGAACGTGAAAAGTAATCGACTGGAAAGTGGAAGGGAATGTGGAATGGAATGGAATGGAACGTGGAATGGAAAGTGGAATGGAATATGGAATGGAACGTGGAATGAAACGTGGAATGCAATGGAATGGATTGTGTAATAGAATGCAATGGAATGTGGAATGGAACGTGGAATGGAATGGAATGGAATATGTAATAGAATAGAATAGAGAGGAATAGAATGGAATGGAATGGAATGGAACGTGGAATGGAATGAAAAGTGGAATGGAATGGAATGGAATGTGGAATGGGAAATGGAATGGAAAGTGAAATGGAATGTGGAATGCAACGTGGAATGGAATGAAATGAAACATGGAATGGAATGGAATGGAACGTGGAATGGAGTGGAATTGAACGTAGAATGGAATGTGGAATGGAACGTGGAATGGAACGTGGAAAGGAACGTGGAATGAAATGGAATGTGGAATGGAATGGAATGGAATGTGGAATGGAATGGAATGGAATACGGAATGTAACGTGGAATGGAAAGAAACGGAACATGGAATGGAACGAAGAATGGAACAACTAATGGAATGTTCAATGGAACGTGGAATGGAATGGAATGGAAGGTCTAATGGAAAGTAGAATGGAACGTGGAATGGAATGGAATGGAACGTGGAATTGAATGTGGAATGGAATGGAGTGCAACAGGGAATGTAATGGAATGGAATGTGGAATGGAATGTGGTATTGGATGTGGAATGGAATGGAATGGAAGGTGGAATGGAATGTGGAAAGGAATAGAATGGAATCGGAAAGAGAATGTGGAATGCAATATGTAATGAAATGTGGAATGCAATGTGGAATGCAATGGAATGGAAAGTGGAATGGTATTTGAATGGAATGGAATGGAATGTGGAAAGGAATGTGGAATGTAATGGAATGGAATTTTGAATGGAATGGAATGGAATGTGGAACGGAAGGTTGAATTGAATGTGGAATGTAACGTGGAATGGAATGGAATGGAATGTGGAATGGAATGGGGTGGAATGTGGAATGGAATTGAATGGAATGTGGAATGGAATGGAATGGAATGTGGAATAGAATGTGGAATGCAATGTGGAATGGAAAGTGGAATGGAACCTGGAATGGAATGGAATGGAACTTGTAATGCAATGGAATTGAAAGTGAAATAGAAGGTGGAATGTAATGGAATGGAATGTGGAATGGAACGTGGAATGGATCGTGGAATACAATGGAATGGAACGTGGAGTGTAACGTGGAATGGATCTTGGAACGGAACGTGGAATAGAATGTGGAATGGAATAGAAAGGAATGGAACGGAAATGAATGTGGAATAGATTGTGGAAAGGAATGTGGAATAGAATGTGGAATGGAAAGGAAGAAAATGTGGAATGAAATGTGGATTGGAATGGAATGGATTGTGGAATGGAATGGAAAGGAATGTGTAATGGAATTCTATGGCAATTGGAATGGAAGGTTGAATGGAATGGAATAGAATGGAATGGAATGTGGAATGGAATGGAATGGAATGTGGAAGGGAATATAATGGCATGTGGAATGGAATGTGGAATGGAATGTGGAAAGCAGTGAAATGAAATGTGGAATGGAATATGAATTGGAATGGAATGGAATGTGGAATGGAAAGGAATGCACTGCGGAATGAAATGTGGAATGGAATGTGGAATGGAATGGCATGGAATGGAATGGAACGTGGAATGCCATGTGAAATGGAATGCAATGGAATGTTGAATGGAATGTGGAATGAAATGCAATGGAATGAGAATGGAATGTGGAATGGAATGTGGAAAGGAATGAGGAATGGAATGTTGAATGGAACGTGGAATGAAATGGAAGGGAATGGAATGTGGAATGGAATGTGGAGTGGAATGGAATCAAGTGTGGAAAGGAATGTGGAATTAAATGGAATGGAATGTGGAATGGAAGGGAATGGAAAGCTAAATGGAATGGAATAGAAAGTGGCATGGAATGGAATGGAATGTGGAATGGAACGTGGAATGGAATGTGGAATGGAATGTGGAATTGTATAGTATGTATAATGGAATGCAATGGAATGCAATGGAATGCAATGGAATGCAATGAAATGTGGAAATGAATGGAATGGAATGTGGAATGGAAAGGAATGGAATGCAGAAAGGAACGGAATGGAGTGCAATGTGGAATTGAATGGAATACAATGCAATGGAATGGAATGTGGTATGGAATGTGAAATGGAATGGAATGGAGTTTTGAATGGAATTCGCAATGAAATGTGGAATAAAATGTGGAATGGAAAGAGAAATGGAATGGAATGGAAAGTGGAATGCAATGTGGAATGGAATGTGGAAAGGAATGGAATGTGTAACGGAATGTGAACTAGAAGGTGAAAAGGAATGTGGAATGGAACGCGAAATGGAATGGAATGCAACGTGAAATGGAATGTGGAATGGATCGTAGAATGGAACGTGGAATGCTATGTGGAATGGAATGTGGAATGTAGTGTGGAATGGAATGTGGAATTTAGTATGGAATGGAACGTGGAATTGAATGGAATGCAATGTGGTATGGAGTGTACAATGGAATATGGAATGGAACGTGGAAAGTATCATGGAATGGAATGGAATAGAATCTGGAATGGAGGCAGAAATGGAATAGAAGGGAATGTTCAATGCAATTTGGAAAGGAATGGAATAGAATGGAAATGCATAGCGGAATGGAATGGAATGGAATGTGGAATGGAATGTGGAAACGAATGGAATGGAATGTGGAAAGGAATGTTGAATGGAATGTAGAATGGAATGTAGAATATAATGGAATGGCTTGTGGAATGGAACATGGAATTGAATGGAATGGAACGTGGAATGGAACGTGGAATAGAACGTGGAGTGGAACGAGGAATGCTATGTGGAATGTATCGTTGAAGGGAAAGTGGAATGGAATGGAATGGAATGTGGAATGGAATGGAATGCAATGTGGAATGGAATGTGGAAAGGAGTGGAATGGATTGTGGAAGGGAATAGAATGGAATGGTATGGAATGTGGACTGGAATGGAATGGAATGGAATGTGGAATGGAAAGTGGAATGGAAAGTGGAATGAAACGGAATAGAATGTGGAATAGAATGGGGAGTGGAACGGAATGGAACGTGGAATAGGAAGTGGAATGGAACGTGGAATGGAACGGGGAATGGAATGGAATGGAAGGTGGAATGGAATGTGGAATGGAACAAGGAATGGAATGTGGAATGGAACGTGGAATGGAATGGGCAATGGAATGTAGAATGGATTGTGGAATGGAAAGGAACGGAAAGTGGAATAGAAGGTGGAATGGAATGCAATGGTACGTGGAATGCAGTGTGGAATGGATTGTGGAATGGAAAGTGTAATGGAACGTGGAATGGAATGGATTGTAATGCGGTATGGAATCTGGAATGGAATGGAATGGAACGTGGAATGGAATGTGGAATGGAATGTGAAAGGGAATGGATTGGAATGTGGAATGCACTTGAATGGAATGTGGAAAGTAATGTAGAATGAAATGGAATGCAATGTGGAAAGGAACGTGGAATGGAATGGAATGGAACGTGGAATGGAATGTGCAAAGCAATGTGAAATGGAATGCAATGGAATGTGGCATGGAATGTGCAATGGAATGCGGAATGACACGGAATGGAATGTGGAATGGAATAGAATGGAATGTGAAATCGAAATTGAAATGGAATGGAGTGGAATGTGAAATGGAATGAAATGGAATGAAAGGTGGAACGGAATGAAATGGAATGGAAACTGGAATGGAATGTGGAATGGAATGGAATGGAATGTGGATGGAACGTGGAATGGAATAGAATGGAACGTGGAATGGAACGTGAAATGGAAAGAATGGAACGTGGAATGGAACATGGGATGGAAAGTGGAATGGAACGTGGAATGGAAAGTGGAATGGAAAGTGGAATGTGGAATGGAAAGGAATGTAGTGTGGAATGGAAAGGAATGGAATGTGGATTGGAATGGAATTGAATGTGGGATGGAATGGAATGTAATGTGGAATGGAATTGTATAGATTGTGGAATGGAATGTGGAATGGAATGGAATGTGTAATAGCATGGATTGGAATGGAATGGAATGTGGAATGGAATGGATTGGAATGTAGTGCGGACTGGAATGCATTGGAATGGAGTAGAATGTGGAATGGAATGGAATGGATTGTGGAAAGGAATGTGGAATGGATAGGAATGGAAAATGAAATGGAATGGAATGGAAACTGAAATGGAAATGGAATGGAATATGTAATGGAATAGAGTGGAATGTGGAATGGAATGTGGAATGGAATGGAATGGAAAGTTGAATCGAATGTGTAATGGAACGGAATGGAATGGAATATTTAATGGAATTTAATGGAATGTGGAAAAGAATGCAATGGAATGTGGAATGGAATCGAATGGAATGGAATGTGGAATGCAATCTCAAATGGAATGTGGAATGGAATGGAATGGAACGTGGAATGGAATGTGGAATGGAACGGAATGGATCATGGAATGGAATGTGAAACGGAATGGAAAGTTGAATGGAAAGTGGAAAGTAATGGAATGGAATGTGGAATGTTGAAAGGAATCGAATGGAATGGAATGTGCAATGCAATGTGGAATGGAATGGAATGGAACGTGGAATGGAAAGGAATGGAATGTGGAATGGAACCAGCAATGGAATGGAATGGAATGTTGAATGGAAAGTTGAATGGAATGGAATGGAAAGTGGAATGGAATAGAATATGTAATGAAATGGAATGAAGTATGGAATGGAATGGAAGGCATAATGAATGGAATGGAATGTGGAACGCAATGGAATGGAACGTGGAATGGAATGGAATGGAAGATGCAATGGAATGGAATGTAATGTGGAATGGAATGTGGAATGCAGTGGAGTGGAATGTGGAAAGGAATGGAACGGAATGTGGAATGGAATGTAAAATGGAAAGGAATGTGAAATGGAATGGATTGGAATGTGGAATGGAATGGAATCGAATGTGGAATGGAATGGAAACAAATTGAATGTGGAATGGAATGTGGATAGGAAAGTGGAACAGAATGGAATCGACGGTGAATTGGAATGCGGAATGGAATGGAATGGAAACTGGAATGCAATGGAATGTAGAATGGAATGGATTTGAATGGAAACGAATGTGGAATGGAATGGAATGTGAAATGGAATGGAATGCAATGTTAAATGGAATGGAATGGAAGTTACAATGGAATGGAACGGAATAGAATGTGGAATGGAATGGAATGGAATAGAATATGGAATGGAATTTAATGTGGAACGGAATGTGGAAAGGCATGGAATGGAATGTGGAATGTACTGAAATGGAATATTGAATGGAATGGGATGGAATGGAGTGGAGTGTGGACTGGAATGGAATGGAATATAGTTTGGAATGGAATGGAATTTAATGGAATGAGGACTTAAATGGAATGGAGTGGAATGAAATGCAGAATTGAATGGAATCGAATGTGGAATTAAGTGGAATGGAACGTGGAATGAAATGGAATGGAAACTGGATTAGAACACGGAATGGAATGGAATGGAATGTGGAATGGAGTGGAATGGAATGGAATGGATTGGAAGGTGTATGGAATGGAATTGAAAGTGGAATGGAATGGAATGGAATGTGGAATGGAACGGAATGTGGAATGGAATGGAATGTGGAATGGAACACAATGGAATGTGGAATGGAATACAATGTGGAATTCAATGGAATGGAATGTGGAATGGAAAGACTAATGTAATGGAATTGAATATGTAATGGAATGGAATGTTGAATGGAACGTGGAATGGATTGAAATAGAACGTGGAATGGAATGGAAAGGAACGTGGAATGGAACAAAATCGAACATGGAATGTAATGTAATGGAATGTGGAATGAAATAGGGAATGGAATGTGGAATGGGGTGGAATGGAATATGGAGTGGAAAGTGGAATGGTAGGTGGAATGGAATGGAATGGAATGGAATGTGGAATCGAATGTGAAATGGAATGGAACGGAATGTGGAATGGAATGTGTAATGGAATGTAATGGATTGGAATAAAATGTGTAATGGAATGGAATGGAATGGAATCTGGAATGAAATGGAATGGAATGGAATGTGGAAGGGAACGGAATGGAACATGGAATGGAATTGAATGGAATGTGGACAGGAATGGAATGGAATGCAATAAAAGTTGAAATGTAATGGAATGGAAAGTGGTACGCAATTGAATGGAATGTGCAATGAAATGGGATGAAATGTAGAATAGAATGTGGTACAAAATGGAACGAAATGTGGAATACAATGGATTGGAATGTGGAATGGAATGGAATGGAATGTAGAATGGAATATGGAATGGAATGGATGGTGGAATGGAATGTGGAATGGAATGTGGAATGGAACTTGCAATGTAAAGTGGAATGGAATGGAATGGAAACGGGAATGGAACGTGGAATGGAAAATGGAATGGATCGTGGAATTGAATGGAATTGTATGTGGAATGGAACGTGGAATGGAACATGAAGTATAATGGAATAGAACGTGGAATGGAACATGGAATGGAACGTGGAATGGAAAGTGGAATGGAGCGTGGAATGAAACATGGAATGGAATGGAATGGAATGGAACGTTGAATGTATTGGAACTCAACGTGGAATGAAACGGAATGGAATGTGCAATGGAATCGAATTTAATTTGATATGGAATGGAATGGAATGTGTAATGGAATGGAATGTCGACTGGAATGGAATGGAATGGAATGAAATGTGGATTGAAATATAATGGAAAGTGGAATGGAATGTGGAATGACACGGAATGGAATGTGGAATGGAATGGACTGGAATGTGAAATGGATATTGAAATGGAATGGAGTGGAATGTGAAATGGAATGAAATGGAATGAAAAGTGGAATGGAAAGAAATGGAATGGAATGTGGATGGAATGTGGAATGGAAAGTGGAATGGAAAATGGAACGTGGAATGGAACATGGGATGGAACGTGGAATGGAACTTGTAATGGAATGTGGAATGTGGAATGGAAAGGAATATAATGTGGAATGGAAAGGAATGGAATGTGGATTGGAATGGAATTGAATGTGGGATGGAATGTAATGTAATGTGGAATGGAATTGAATGGAATGTGGAATGGAATGGAATGTGGAATGGCATGGATTGGAATGTAATGGAATGAGGGATGGAATGGATTGGAATGGAGTGTGGACTGGAATGCATTGGAATGGAGTAGAATATGGAATGTAATGGAATGGAAAGTGGAAAGGAATGTGGAATGGATTGGAAAGGAAACTGGAATGGAAAGGAATGGAATGTGAAATGGAATGTGCAATTGAATGCGGAATGCAATGGAATGGAAGGCAATGTGGAATGGAATTGAATGGAAAGTGGAATGGAATGGAATGGAATATGTAATGCAAAAGAGTGGAATGTGGAATGGAATGTGGAATGGAATGGAATGGAAAGTTGAATCGAATGTGTAAAGGAACGGAATGGAATGGAAAGTTTAATGGAATTTAATGGAATGTGGAAGAGAATGCAATGGAATGTGGAATGGAATCGAATGGAATGGAATGTGGAATGCAATCTTAATGGAATGTGGAATGGAATGGAATGGAACGTGGAATGGAATGTGGAGTGCAATGGAATGGAACATGGAATGGAATGGGAAATGGATTGGAAAATGGAATGGAATGTGGAAAGTAATGGAATGGAATGTGGAATGTTGAAAGGAATCTAATGGAATGGAATGTGCAATGGAATGTAGAATGGAATGGAATGGAACAGAACGTGGAATGGAAAGGAATCGAAACAAATTGAATGTGGAATGGAATGTGGATAGGAATGTGGAACAGAATGGAATCTAGGGTCAATTGGAATGCGGAATGGAATGGAATGGAAACTGGAATGCAACAGAATGTAGAATGGAATGGATTAGAAAGGAATGGAATGTGGATTGGAATGGAATGTGAAATGGAATGGAATGCAATGTTAAATGGAATGGAATTGAAGTTAGAATGGAATGGAATGGAATGGAATGTAGAAAGGAATGGAATGGAATAGAATATGGAATGGAATTTAATGTGGAATGGAATGTGGAAAGGGATGGAATGGAATGTGGAATGTACTGAAATGAAATGTGGAATGGAATGGGATGGAATGGAGTGGAATGTGGAAAGGAATGGAATGGAATATAGCTTGGAAAGGAATGGAATTGAATGGAATGAGGACTTGAATGGAATGGATGGAATGAAATGTAGAATTGAATGGAATCGAATGTGGAATTAAATGGAATGGAACGTGGAATGAAATGGAATGGAAACTGGATTAGAACACGGAATGGAATGGAATTGAATGTGGAATGGAGTGGAAAGGAATGGAATGGAGTGGAATGGAATGGAATGGATTGGAAGGTGTATGGAAAGGAATGGAAAGTGGAATGGAAAGGAATGGAATGTGGAATGGAATGGAATGTGGAATGGAACAGAATGGTATGTGAAAGGGAATACAATTTGGAATGCAATGGAATGGAATGTGGAATGGAAAGAGTAATGGAATGGAATGGAATATGTAATGGAATGGAATGTTGAATGGAACGTGGAATGGAATGGAATAGAACGTGGAATGGAATGGAATGGAACGTGCAATGGAATAAAATGGAATGTGGAATGGAATGGAATGGAATGTGGAATGAAATAGGGAATGGAATGTGAAATGGGGTGGAATGGAATGTGGAGTGGAAAGTGGAACGGAAGGTGGAATGGAATGTGGAATCGAAAGTGAAATGGAATGGAACGGAATGTGGAATTGAATGTGTAATGGAATGTAATGGATTGGAATAAAATGGGTAATCGAATGGAATGGAATGGAATTTGGAATGAAATGGAATGGAATGGAATGTGGAATGGAATGGAATGGAATGTGGAATGGAATGGAATGGAATGTGGAATGGAATGGAATGGAAAGTGGAATGGAATGGAATGGAATGTGGACAGGAATGGAATGGAATGCAATTAAATGTGAAATGGAATGGAATGGAATGTGGTACGCAATTGAATGGAATGTGCAATGAAATGGGATGAAATGTAGAACACAATGTGAAACGAAATGGAATGGAATGTGGAATACAATGGATTGGAATGTGGAATGGAATCGAATGGAATGTAGAATGGAATATGAAATGGAATGGAAAGTGGAAAGGAATGTGGAATGGAATGTAGAATGGAATGTGGAATGGAGTATGAAACGGAATGGAATGAAATGTGGAATGGAACGTGGAATGAGAAGGAATGGAACGTGTAATGGAATGGAATGGAACATGGAATGGAATAGAATGGAATGTGGAAAGGAATGGAATGGAATGGAATGGAATGTGGAATGGAGTATGAAACGGAATGGAATGAAATGTGGAATGGAACGTGGAATGGAACGTTTAATAGAACGTGAAATGGAATGAAATGAAAAGTGGAATGGAACGTGGAATGGAACGTGGGATTGAAAGTGGAATGGAAAGTGGAATGGAATGTGGAATGAATGGAATAGAAAATGGACGGCAATGGATTGGAACATGGAATGGAATGGAATGGAATTTGCAATGGAATGGGGAATGGAATGTGGAATGGAATATGGAACGGAATGGAATGGAATGCGGAATGGAATATGGAATGGAATAGAATATGGAATGGAATCTGGAAAGGGATGGAATGATATGGAATGGAATGGAATGGAATGTGGAATGGAACGTGGAATGGAATGGAATGGAAAGTGAATTGGAATGGAATACAACATTGAATGGAATGGAATGGAATGTGGAATGGAATGGAATTGAACGGAATGTGGAATAGAATGGAATGAAATGTGGAATGGAAGGTGGAATGGAATAGAATGGAATGTGGAATGGAATGGAATGCGGAATGGAATGTGGAATACAAAGAAATGGATCGTGGAATGGAATGGAATGGAATTCGGAATGGAATGCATGTGGAATGCAATGCAATGGAATGCGGAATGGAATTTGTAATGGAATGTGGAAAGGATTATGGAATGCAGCGTGGAATGGAATGCAATGGAATGTGGAATCTAATGTGAAATGGAATGGAATGGAATGTGGAATGGAATGGAGTGGATGCGAATGCAATGTGGAATGGAATGGAATGTGGAACGGAACGTGGAATGCAATGGAATGGATTGTCAAATGGAACGTGAAATGGAATGGAATGTGGAATGGAATGTGGTATGGAACAATGAATGGAATGAAATGTGGAATGGAACGTGGAATGTACTGTGGAATGGAACGGAATGCGGAATGGATTGTGGAATGGAATGTGGAATGCAATGGAATGTGGAATTGAATGGAATGCAACGTGGAATTGAATGGAATTGAATGTGGAATGGAATGGAATGGAATGTGAAATTGAATGTGAAATGAAATGGAATGGAATGTGCTATGGAATTGAATAGAATGAGGAATGGAATATGGAATGGAATGTAATGGAATGTGGAATGGAATTGAATGGAATGTGGAATGGTATGTGGAATGGAATGGAATGGCATGTGGAATGGAACGTGGAATGGAAAGGAATGGAAAGTGGAATGGAATGGAATGGAAAGTAGAATGGAATAGCATTGAAAGTGAAATGGAAAGTCGATTGGAATGGAATGGAAAGTGGAATGGAATGAGGAATTGAATGGAATGTGGAATGGAACGTTGAAAGGAATGGAATGAGGAATGGATTGTGGAATGGAATGTGGAACGTAATGTGGAACGGAAATGAGTGGAAAGTCAAATGGAATGCGGAATGAGACGCAATGGAATGTGAAATGGAATGGAATGGAATAGAATGTGGATTGGAACGTGGAATGGAATGGAATGGAATGTGGAATGGAATGGAATGGAATGCAACGTGGAATGGAAGGGAATGGAATGTGGAATGAAATGTAATGGAATGTGGAATGGCAAGGAATGGAATGGAATGTGGAATGAAATTTCGAATGGAATTTGAAATGGGATGGAATGGAATGCGAAATTGAATGTGGAATGGAACGTGGAATAGAATGGAATGGAATGTGGAAAGGAATGGAATGGAATGTGGAATGGAATGGAATGGAATGTGGAATGGAATGGAATTGAATATGGAACGGAATGGAATTTGGAATGGAATGTGAAATGGAATGGAATGGAATGTGGAAAGGAATGAAAGAGAATGGAATCTGGAATGGAATGTGGAATGGAAAGTGGAATAGACTTGAAAGGAAAGTGGAATGGAATAGAAGGGAATGTGGAATGGAATAGAATAGAATATGGAATGGAATGGATTGCAATGTAGAATGGAATAGAATAGAATATGGAATGGAAGAGAATGCAATGTGGAATGGAATGGAATGGAATATAGAATGGAATGGAATCTGGAATGAAATGTGGAATGGAACGGAATGGAATGGAATGTGGATTGGAATGTGTAATGGAACGTGGAATGGAATGTGGAATTGAATGGAATGAGATGTGGAATTGAATGTGGAATGGAATGTATGTGAATGTGTAATAGAATGGAATGGAATGGAAGGTGGAATAGAATGTGGAATGTAATGGAATGGAATGTATAATGGAATGTGGAATGGAATGGAATGGAATGATGAATCCTATGGGGAATGGAAAGGAATGGAAAGTGGAATGGAATGGAAGGCAATGTGCGATGAAATTCAAAGGAATGTGGAATGGAACGGAATTGAATGTGGAATGCAACGGAATGTGGAATAGAACGGAATGGAATGCGGAATGGGATGGAAAGGAATGTGGAATGCAATGTGGAATGGAAAGAATGGAATGTGGAATGGAAAGCAGAATGGAATAAAATGGAATGTGGAATGGAATGTGGAATGGAATGGAATGGAATGTGGAATGGAAAGTGGAATGGAAAGTGGAACGGAATGCTGAATTGAATGAAATGGAATGGTGAATGGAATGCAATTGAATGTGGAATGGAATGGAATGGAATGTGAAATGGAACGGAATGGAATGTGGAATGGAATGGAATGGAATGTGGAATGGAATGGGGAATGGAATGGAATTGAATATGGAATGGAACGCGGAATGGAAAGGAATGGAATGTGGAATGCAATGGAATGGAATGTGGAATGGAATGGAAAGTAAAATGGAATGGAATGGATTGTGGAAAGGAATGGAATGTGGAATGGAATGGAATGGAATTTGGAATGGAATGGAAGGTGGAATGGAATGGAATGGAACGTGGAATAGAATGCGGAATGGAATGGAATGGAATGTGGAATGGAATATGGAATGGAACGTTGAATGGAATGGTATGCAATGGAATGGAATGGAATGGAATGTGAAATGGAATGTGGAACGCAATGGAATGGAATGTGGAATGGAATGGAATGGAATGTCGAATGGAATGGAATGGAATGTGGAATGTAATGGTATGGAATGTGGAATGGAATGGAATGCTATTCAATGTGGAATGGAATGAAATGGAATGGAGCGGAATGTGGAATCGAATGGAATGTGGAATGGAATGGAATGGAATATGGAATGGAATGGAATGGAATGTGGAATGGAATGGAATGGAATGTGGAATGGAATGGAATGGAATGAGGAATGGAATGGAATTGAATATGGAATGGAACATGGAATGGAACGGAATGGAATGTGGAATGCAATGGAATGGAATGTGGAATGGAATGGAATGGAATGGAAAGTAAAATGGAATGGAATGGACTGTAGAAGGGAATGGAATGTTGAATGGAATGGAATGGAATTTGGAATGGAATGGAAAGTAATGGAATGTAAAATTGAAATAGAATGGAATCTTTAATGGAATTGAACCAAGGTTGGAATGGAATGGAATGAAATGTGTAATAGAATGCAAGGGAATGTGGAATGGAATGGAATGGAATGTGGAAAGGAATTGAATGGAATGGATTGGAATGTGGAATGCAATAGAATGGAATCTGGAATGAAATGGAATGGAATGGAATGTGGAATGGAATATAATGGAATGTGGAATGGAATGGAACGGAATGTGGAATACAACGTGGAAGGCAAAAGAATTGAATGGAATGCGGAATGTAATGTGGAATGGAACGTGGAATGGGAAGGTTTGGAACGAAATGTCGAATGGAATGCAATGGAATGGAATGAGGAATACACTGGAATATAATGGAATATGGAATGGAATGGAATGGAATGTTGAATGGAATGCAATGGAATGTGGAATGGAACGTCTAATGGAATAGAATGGAATGTGGAATGGAATGGAATGGAATGTTAAATGGACCGTAGAATGCAATGGAATGGAACGTGGAATGGAATGGAATGGAACACGAAATGGAATGGAATGGAACTTAGAATGGAATGCAACGGAACGTGGAATGGAATGGAATGGAATGGAATGTGGAATGTGATGGAATTGAAAGTGAAATACAATGGAATGGAATGTGGAATGGAAAGGAATCGCATGGAATGTAGAATGGAATGTGAAATGGAAAGGCATGGAATGTGGAATGGAATGGAATGGAATATTGCATTGAATGGAATTGAAAGTGAAATGGAACGTGCAATGAAATGGAATGGAATGTGGAATGTAATGGAATGTGCAATGGAATGGAAAGGAATGTGGAATGGGATGTGGAATGCAATGAAATGGAACGTTGAATGGAATAGAATGGAATTTCGAATAGAATGTGGAATGAAATGGAATGAAACGCAGTATGGAATGTTGAATGTAATGGTATCGAATGTGGAATGGAATAGATTGGAATGTGGAATGGAACGTGGAATGGAATGGAATGTGGAATGGAACGTGAAATGGAATAGAATGTGGAATAGAATTGAACGGAATGTGGAATGGCATGTGGAATTAATTGGAAAGGAATGTGGCATGAAACGTGGAATTGAATGTGTAATGCAAAGTGGAATGGAATGGAATACAATGTAGAATGTAATGTAGAATGGACTGGAATGCAGTGGAATGGAATGGAATGGAATGTGGAATGGAATGGAATGAAATGGAATTTGGAATGGAATGTGGAATGGAATGGAATGAAATGGAATTTGGAATGGAATGCGGAATGGAATGGAATGTGGAATGGAATTGAATGAAATGGAATTTGGAATGGAATGTGGAATGGAATGGAATGAAATGGAATTTGGAATGGAATGCGGAATGGAATGGAATGCAATGTGAAATGGATAGTGGAATGGTACGTGGAATACAATGGTATGATATGTGAAATGAAATGGAATGCAATGGACTGAGGAATGGAATGTAATGGAATTTGAAATGGAATGGAATGGAATGTAAAATGGAATGGAATAGAAACAGTAATGGAATGTGGAATGGAATTGAATGGAATGTGGAATTGTATGTGGAATGGAATGGAATGGATGGTGGAATGGAATGGAATGTTTGGTGGAATGGAATGGAATGGAATGTCGAAGGGAATTGAATGCGATGGAATGGAATGGAATGTGGAATAGAATGGAATAGAATGTGGAATGGAAAGAAATGCAATATGGAATGAAATGGAATGCAGTGTGGAATGGAATGGAATGGAATATGGAATGGAATGGAATGGAATGTGGAATGTAAAGTGTAACGGAATAGAATGGAATATGGAATGGAACTTGGAATGGAATGTGGAATTCAATGTGGAATGTAAGGTGGTGTGGAATGGAATGTGGAATGGAGTGGAATGGAATGCAATATGGAAAGGAATGGAATGAAAAGTAGAATGGAATGGAATGGAGTGGAATGGAATTGATTGTGGAATGGAATGTGGAATGGAACGTGGAATGGAATGTAATGGAATGTGGAATGGAAAGGAATGGAATGTGGAATGGAAAGGAATGGAATGTGGTATGGAATGTGGAATGGAATGTGGAATTGAATGGAATGGAATGTGGAATGGAATGGAATGGAATGTGGAATGGAAAGAAATGTAATGTGGTATGAAATGTGGACTGGAATGGAATGGAATGCAGTATGGACTGTGGAATGAAATGTGGAATGGAAGGTGTAATGGAATTGAATGGAATGTGGAATGGAAGGTGGAATGAAATGGAAAGGACTGTGGAATGGTATGTGGAATGTAATGTGGAAAAGAATTTAATAGAATGTGGAATAGAATGTGGAATGGAATGGAATATAGAATGGAACGTGGAAACGAATGTGGAATGGAAAGTGGAATGGAACATGGTATGGAATGGAATGTGGAATGGAATATGGAATGGAATGGAACGGAATACAATGTGGAATGCAATGGAACGGAATGTGGAACGGAATGGGGTATGGAATGTAATAGAATGGAATGTGAAAGGGAATGTGGAATGGAATGTGGAATGGCATGTGGAATGGAATGGATTGGAATGTGGAGTGGAATGTGGAATGGAATGGAATGGAATGTGGAATGGAATGGAAATGAATGTGGAATGGAGGAATGGAATGGAATGTGGAATGGAATGTTGAATGGAGGAATGAAATGGAATTTGGAATGGAATGTGGATTGGAATAGAATGGAATGGAATGGAATGGAATGTGGAATGAAATGTGTAATGGAATGGAACAGAAAGTGGAATGGAATGCAGATTGGAATCGAATGGAATGTAGAATGGAATGGAATGGAATGTGGAAGGGAGTGTGGAATGGAATGGAATGGAATAAGGAATGGAATGTGGAATGGAAAGTTTAATGGAATGGAATTGAATGTGGAATGGAATGGAAAGGAATGTGGAATGGAATGCAATGGAATATGGAATGGAATGAAATGCAGTGTGGAACGGAATGGAATTGAATGTGGAATGCAATGGAATGGAAAGTGGAATGGAATGCAATGGAAAATGGCATGGAATGGAATGTGGAATAGAATGTGGAATGGATTTGGAATTTAATGTGGAATGGAGTGGAATGGAATATGGAATGGAGTGGAATGGAATGTGGAATGGAATGGAATGGAGTATGGATTGGAATATGGAATGGAATGTCGAATGGAGTTTGTAACGGAATGTGGAATGGAATGGAATGGAATGGAATGTGGAATGGAATGAAATGGAACGTGGGTGGAAAGTGGAATGGAAAGTGGAATAGAACGTAGAAAGGAAAGAGGAATGTAATGTGCAATGGAATGGAATGAAATATGGAATCGAAAGGAATGGAATGTGGAATGGAATGGAGTGTGCAATGCTATGTGGAACCGAATGGAATGGAAAGCGGAATGCAATGGAATGGTATGTGGAATAAAATGTGGAATGGAACTTGGAATGCAATGGTATGAAATGTGCAATGGAATGGAATGGAATTTGCATTGGATTGGAACACAGTGTGGAATGGAATGGAAAGGAATGTGGAATGGAATGCAATGGAAAGTGGAATGGAATGGAATGTGGAAGTGAATGTGGAATCGAGTGGAATGGAATGTGGAATGGTAGCAAGGGAATGGAAGGTGGAAGGGAATGAAATTGAATATGGAATGGAAAGGAAAGGAAAGTGGATTGGAATGCAATGGAATATGGAATGCAATGGAGTGGAAAGTGGATTGGACTGAATGGAATGTGGAATGGAATTGAATGAAATGTGGAATGGAATGGAATGGAATGGAATATGGAAAGGAACTTGGAATGGAATGTGGAATGGAATGTGGAATAGAAAGTGAAATAGAATGGAGTGTGGAATGGAAAGTAGAATGAAATAGATTGGAATTTCGACTGGTATGTGCAATGAATTGGAATGGAATGGAGACTGGTATGTGGAATGGAAAGTGCAAAGGAATGTGGCATGGAATGGAATAGAACGTTGAATGTAATGTGGAATGGAATGGAATGGAATGGAAGGGAATGTGGAATGGAAAGGAATGAAATGTGGAACAGAATGCAATGGAATGGAATGTGGAACGGAATGGAATGGAACGTGGAATGGAATGCGGAATGGTATGGAATGTGGAATGGAAGTTGGAATGGAATGCAGGGGAATACAAAGTGGAATGGAATGGAATGGAATGTGGAATGAAAAGGAGTTGGAATGGAATGGAATGCATTGTGGAATGGAACGTGGAATGGAATGGAATGTGGAATGGAATGTGGAATGGAATGGAAAGGAATGTGGTATGGAAAGTGGAGTGGAATGGAATGGAATGTGGAATGTAATTGAATGGAATGTGGAGTGGAAATGGTAATGTAATGGAATGGAAGGTGGAATGGAACGTGGAATGGAATGCACAATGGAATGTGGAATGAAACGTGTTATGGCCTGGAATGTGGAATGAAATGGAAAGTAGAATGGACTGGAATGGAATGGAATGGAATGGAATTTGGAATGGAATGTGGAATGGAATGGAATGGAATGTGAAATGGAATGGAAAGGAATGTGGAATGGTAGAGAATGGAATGCGGAATGGAATGTGGAATGCAACTGGACGGAATGTGGAATGGTAGGGAACAGAATGTTGAATGGAATGGAATGGAATGTGGAATGGCATGTGGAATGGAATGGAGTGGCATGGAATGGAATATGGAATGGAATGTGGAATGGAATGGACTGAAATAGAATGAAATGTGGAATGGAAAATGGAATGTAATGTGGAATGGAATGGAATACAATGTTGAATGGAATGAAATGGATTGCGGAATGGATTGTAAAGAAATGCAGAATGATATGGAATGCATTGTGAAATGGAATGTGGAATGGAATGGAAAGGAATGTGGAATGCAATGTAGAATAGAATGTGGAATGGAAAGTAGAATGTTATGTGGAATTGAATGAGTAATGGAACGTGGAAAGGAATGGAATGGAACTTGGAATGGAATGGAATGGAATGTGGAATGGAATGGAACGGAATATGGAATTTAATGGAAGGGAATTGAATGGAATGCAATGTGGAATGGAATGGAATGGAATGTGGAATGGAATGTGGAAGGGAATGGAATGGAACGTGGATTGGTATGTGGAAAACAATATAATAGAATGTGGAATGGAATGGAATGTGCAAAGGAATGGAATCGAATGTGGAATGGAATGGAATGTGGAAAGAAATGGAAACGAATGTGGAATGGAACATCGAATGGAATGAAATGAAATGTGGAATTGAATGGAATGGAACGTGGAATAGAACGTGGAATGGAATGGAATGGAGTGTGGAATTTAAAGGGGAATCAAATGTGGAAAGGAATGTGTAATGGGATGGAATGTGGAAGGGAATGTGAAATGGAACATGGAACGGAATGGAATGGAATGTGGAATGGAACGTGGAATGGAAAGAAGAATGGAACGTGGAATGGAATGAAATGTGGAATTGAATGGAATGGAATGTGGAATGGATTTTAATGCTGTGTGGAATGGAATGGAATGGAATGTGGAATGGAATGGAATGGAATGTGGAATGAAATGTGGAATGGAATGGAATGGAATGTGGAATGGAATGTGGAATGGAATGCGGAATGGAAAGTGGAAAGATATGTGGAATTTATGTAGAAAGGTATGTGGAATGGAATGTGGAATGGAAAGTGGAAAGGAATGGAATGTGGAAAGAATATTTAATTGAATTGAATGGAATGCAATGTGGAATGGAATTTAATGGAATGCAGAACGGAATGCAATGGAAGTTGGAATGGAATTCTGAGTGGAATAAAATGGAATGGAATGTGAAATAGAATGTAATATAATATGAAATGGAATGTCGAATGGAATGTAATCGAATGTTGAATGGAATGTGGAATGGAATGGAATGGAATGTGAAATGGAAGGGAATGGAATAGAATGTGGAACGGAAAGTGGAACTGAGTGGGATTGAATGTGGAATTCAGTGGAATGCAATGTGGAATGGAATGGAATGGAATTTGGAACGGAATGTGGAATGGAATGGAACGGAATGTGAGATGGAATGGAACAGAATGTGGAACTGATTGGAATGGAATGTTAAATGGAATGGAATGGAGTGGAATGCGGAATGGAAAGGAGTGCAATGTGGAATGGAATGGAATGGAAAGTAGAATGGAAAGTGGAATGGAATGGATTGAATGTGGAATGGAATGGAATTGAATGCTGAACAGAATGGATTGGGATGTAGAATGGAATGGAAGGGAATGGAATGTGGAATGGAGTGCAATGGAATGTGGAATGAATTAGAATGGAAAATGGAATGGATTGTGGAATGGAATGTAATGTAACATGGACAAGAATGCTACGGAATATGGAATGGAATGTGGAATGGAATGGAATAGAATATGGAATGGAATGGAATGGAACGTGGATTGTAATGTGGAATAGAATGTGGAATGGAATGTGGAATGGAATGCATTAGAATGTGGAATGGAATGTGGAATAGAATAAAGTGAAATGAAACGGAATTTGGAATGGAATGTGGAATGGAATGGAGTGGAATGGAATGAAATATGGAAGAGAATATAATGGAATGGAATATGGAATGCAATAGAAGGGAAGGTGGAATGGAATGTGGAATGCAATGTGGAATGGAATGGAATGGAATGTGGAATGGAATGGAGTAAAGAATGGAATGGAATGCGGAATGGAATGCAGAATTTATTGGAATGGAATCTTGAATGGAATGCGGAATGCAATGAAATGGAAAGTGGAATGGTAGATGGAATTGAATGGAATGGAATGTGGAATGGATTGCGGAATAGAATTTAATATGGAATGCAACGTGGAATGGAATGGAATGGAATGTGGAAATGAAAGGAACAGAATGTGGAATGGAATGGAATGGAATGTGAAATGGAAAGGAATGGAATGGAATGGAATGTGGAATGGAATGAAATATATTGTGGAATGGTACGTGGAATGGAACGGAAAGGTATATGGAATGGAATGGGGAAGGGAATGGAATGGAATGTGGAATGTAATGCAGAATTTAATGCAATGTAATGTGGAATGGAAGGCGGAATGTAATGAATTGGAAAGTGGAATGGCATGTGGAATGGAATTGAATTGAATGTGGAATGAAATGCTGGATGGAATGGAATGTGGAATGGAATGCGGAGTGTAATGGAATGGAATGTTGAATGGAATGGAATGGAAAGTGGAATGGAATGGGGAATGGAATCGAAAGGGATGTGGAATGGAATGCGGAATGGAATGGAAAGTAATGTGGAATGGAATCTGGAATGCAATGGAATGGAATGTGGAATGGAATGGGGAATGGAATGGAATGGAACGGAATGTGGAATGGAATGCAGAATGGAATGTAAACGAATATGGAATGGAATGTTGAATGGAATGTAATGGAATGTGTATTGGAATGCAGTATGGAATGGAATGGAATGTGTAATTCAATGGAATGGAATGTGGAATGGAATGGGCAATGGAACGGAAAGTAATTTGGAATGGAATGCATAATGCAATGGAAAGGAAAGTGGAATGGAATGTGGAATGGAATGGAAAGGAATGTATAATGGAAAGCGGAATGGAATGGAAAGGAATGTGGAATGGAATGCGGAATGGAATGTAATGGAATGTGAAATGGAATGGGGAATGGAACGGAATGGAATGTGGAATGGAATGGAATGGAATGTGAAATGGAATGTGTAATGGAATAGAATGGAACGTGAAATGGAAAATGAAATGGAATGAAAGGAAATGTGGAATCGAACGTCGAATGGAACGTGGAATAGAACGTGGAAAGGAACATGGAATGGAATGGGTATAGAAATTGGAAAGGAGTGCAATGGAATTTAATGGAAACTGAAATGGAGTGGAATGGCATTTGGAATGGAATGTGGAATTGAAAGGAATGGAATGTGGAATGGAATGGAATGGAATGGAATGGAATGGAATGGAATGTGGAATGGAATTGAATGGAATGGAATTTGGAAAGGAATGGAATGGAATGTGCAATGCAACGTAGAATGGAATGGAATGGAATGTGAAATGGATGGTGGAATGGAAAGTGTACTGGAATGGAATGTGGAATGGAATGGAATGGAAAGTGCAATGGAGAGAATATAATGGAATATGGAATGGAATGGAATGGAATGGAATGTGGCATGGAATGGAATGGAAGGTGGAATAGAATGTGGAAAGGAGTGGAATGCAATGCTGAATGAAATGGATTGGAATGTGGAATGGAATGTTTTGGAAGGTGGAATGGAACGGAATAGAATGTGGAATGAAATGCGGAATACAGTGGAATGGAATGTGGAATGGAATGACGAATGGAAGGGAATGGAATGTGTACTGGAATGTGGAATAGAAAGGAATGTGGAATGGAAATGAATGGCATGTGGAATGGAAAGTGGAACGGAAAGGAATGGAAAGTGGAATGGAATATGGAATTGAATGGAACGGAATGTGGAATGGAAAGTGCAATATAAGAGAATTGAATGTGTAATGGGATGTGGAATATAATGGAATGGAATATGTAATCGGATGTCGAATGGAATGGAATGGAATGTGAAATTGAATGGATTGGAAAGTGGAATGGAATGGGGAATGGAATGGACTGGAATGTGGAATGGAATGTGGAAAGGAATGTGGAATGGAATGTGGAATGGAATGGAATGGAATATGTAATGGAATGTGGAATGGAAGGGAAAGGAATGTGGAATGAATGTGAAATGCAATGGAATGGAATGTGGAATGGAATGGAATGGAAAGTAGAATGGAATGGAATTGAATGTGTGATGGAAATTGGAATGGAACGTGGAATAGAATGTGGAATGGAATGTTGAATGGAATGTGGAGTGGAACGTGGAATGCAGTGGAATGTGGAATGGAACACAGAATGGAATGCAATGTGGAATGGATTGTGGAAAGTAACGTTGAATGGAATTTGGAGTAGAATGGAATGTAATGTGGAATGGAATGGGATGGAATGTGGAATAGAACGTGGAATGGAATGGAATGGAATGTGGAATTTAACCTGCAACGGAATGTGTAATGGAACTTTGAATGGAATGCTGGAATGGAATGCCGAGTGAGATGGAATAGAAGGTAGAATGGAATGGAATGGAATGTAGCATGGAATTTGGAATTTAATGGAATGCAATGTGGTATCTAATGTGGAATGGAATGGAATGTGATATGGAATAGAATGGAATATGGAATCGAATGGAATGTGTAATGTAATGTGGAATCGAACATGGAATGGAATCGAATGTGGAATGGATTGTGGAGTGGAATGGAATGCAATGCAATATACAGTGGTATGGAATGGAATGTGGAATAGAATGGGATGGAATGTCGAATGGAATGGAATGGAAGGGAATGGAATGTGGAGTGGAATGGAATGGAATTTTGAATGGAATGGAATAGAATGTTGAATGGAATGGAATGGAATGAGGAATGGAATGCTGGAATGTAATGGAATGCCGAATGAAATGCAATGGAACGTGGAATGGAATGTAATGTGGAGTGGAATGGAATGGAATGTTGAATGGAATGGAACGGAATGAGGAATGGAATGCTGGAATATAAAGGAATGCCGAATGAAATGCAATGGAAGGTGGAATGGAATGGAATGGAATGGAATGAAGAATGGAATGGAATGGAATGCGGAACGGAATTGAATGTAATGTAGAATCGAATGTGAAAAGGAATAGAATGCAATGTGGAATGGAATGGAAAGGCATGTGGAATGGAATGGAATGGAATGTAGAACGGAATGCAGAATGGCATGGAAGGCAATGTGGAATGGAATGTGGAATCGAACAGAAGGTGGAATGGAATGGAATGGAATGTGGCATGGAATGGAATGGAATGGAATGTGGAATGGAATGTGCAATGGATTGGAATGCAGTGTGGAATGGAAGGTGTAGTGGAATGGAATGCAACGTGGAATGAAATGAAATGTAATGGAAAGGATCGTGGAATGGAATGGAATGGAATGTGGAATGGAATGCGGAATTCAATGAAATGGAATGTGAAATGGTAAGTTGAATTTAAAGGAATGGAATGCGGAATGGAATGCGGAATGGAATTTAACGTGGAATGCATTGCGGAATGGAATGGAATGTACCGTGGAAAGGAAAGGAATGGAATGTGGAATGGAATGGAATGGAATGTGGAATGGAATGCAATGCTGTGTGGAATGGAAAGTGGAATGGAATGGAATAGAATGTGAAATGGGATGTGGAATGGAATGGAATGGAATGTGGAATGGAACATGGAGTGGAATGGAATGGAATGTGGAATGGAATGGAAGGAAACGTGGAATGGAATGGAGTGGATGGTGGAATGGAATATGGAATGGAATGGAATGGAATGTGGAAAGGAATGGAATGGAATGTGTAATGGAATGGAGTATAGAATGGAATGGAATGCAGAATGGAATGCGGAATTTAATGGAATGGAATGTGGAATGGAATGCGGAATGCAATGAAATGGAATGTGAAACGGTTTGTTGAATTTAATGGAACGGAATGCGGAATGGAATGCAGAATGGAATTTTATGTGGAATGCAATTCGGAATGGAATGGAATGTACCGTGGAAAGGAAAGGAATGGAATGTTGAATGGAATGGAATGGAATGGAATGCTGTGTGGAATGCAAAGTGGAATGGAATGGAATGGAATGTGCAATGGAATGTGGAACGGAATGGAATGGAATGTGAAAAGGAATGTGGAATGTAATGGAATAAAATGCGGAAAGGAAAGGAAAGGAAAGTCGTATGGAATGGAATGGAATGTGCAAAGGAATGTGGAATTTAATGGAATGGAATGTAAAGTGGAGTGTGGAATGGAATGGAATGGAATATGGAATGGAACGTGCAATGGAACGTGGAATGGAATGGAATGTAAAATGGAATAGAAAGTGGAATGTAACGTGGAATTTAATGGAATGGAACGTGGAATTCAACGTGATATGCAACGTGGAATGGAACGTGGAATTCAATGGATTGGAACGTGTAATGGAACGTGGAATGGAAAGTGTAATGTCAGGGATTGGAACGTGAAATTTTATGTGGAATGGAACGTAGAATGGAACAGGGAATGAAACGTGGAATGGAACGTGAATGGAATGTTGAATTTAATGGAATGGAAAGTGGAATGGTGAGGAATGTAATCTGGAATGCTATGTAATGGAATGCAATGTGGACTGGTATGGAATGGAATGGAATGTAATGTGGAATGGAATGGAATCGAATGTGTAATGGAAAGCAATGTGTAATGGAATGGAATGGAATATGGAATGGAATGTGGAAAGGAACGTGGAAAGAAGTGGAATGTGGAATGGATTGTGGAGTGGAATGGAATGCAATGTTTTATGGAAGGACGAATGGAACGTGAAATGGAACGTGAAATGGAATAGAATGTGGAATGGAATGTGGAATGCAACGTGGAATAGAATAGAATGTGGAATGGATAGTGGAATGGAAAGGAATGGAATATGGAATGAAATGCAATGGAATGTGCGATGAAATGGAAAGTGGAATGGAATTGAAAAGAATGTGGAATGATATGTTATGAAATGGAATGTGGAAAGGAATGGAATGTGGAATGGAAAGGAATGGGATATGGAATGGAATGGAATGCAATGTGGAATGGAATGGAGTGGAATGCAATGTGGAATTCAACAGAATTGAATGTGGAATGGAATATGAAGTGGAATGGAATTAAATGAGGAATGGAACGTGGAATGGAATGTGAAATGGAAAATGGAATGAAACTTGGAATGGAACGTGAAGTGCAAATGGAATTGAATGTGGAATGGACTGGAATGAATTTAAGGCAATGTGAAATGGATTGGAATGGAATGTGGAATGGAATGTGGAATGGAATGGAAAGGAATGTGGAATGGAAAGTGGAATGGAATGGAATGAAATGGAATGGAATGAGGAATGGTATGGAACGGATTGCAATGGAATGAACGTGAAATTTAATGGTGTGGAACGTGGAATGCAATGTGGAATAGAATGGAATGGAATGTGGAATGAATGTTGAATGGAACTCAATGGAATGGGGAATGAAATGGAATGAAATGTGGAATGCAAAGTGGAATGAAATGGAATGCAATGTGGAATGGAATGTGAAATAGAATTCAATGGAATGTGGAAAGGAATGGAACAGGATGGGGAATGGAAAGTGGAATACAATGGAATGGATCGTGGAGTGGAATGGATTGGAATGTGGAATGGAACGTGGAATGGAATGGAATGGAAAGTGGAATGCAACATAATGAAACGTGGAAAGGAATGGACTGGAATGTGGAATGGAATGTGGAATGGAACTTGGAATGGAATGGAAGGGAATGCGGAATGGAGTGGAATGGAATGGAGTGCATTGTGGAATAGAATGTGGAATGGAATGGAAAGGAATGTGGATTGGAAAGTGGAATGGAATGGAATGGAATGTTAAATGCAACGTGGAATGGAAAGTGGAATGGAAAGTAATGGAAAGTGGAATAGAATGCAATGAAACGTATAATGGAAGGGAATGGAGTGTGGAATGGAATGTGGAATGCAATGGAATGGAATGTGGAATGTAATGGAATATAATGTGGAATGGAATGTGGAATGCAATGGAATGGAATGTGGAAAGAAATGAAATGGAATGTGGAATGGAAGAGAATGGAATGTGAAATGTTATCTGGATTGGAACGGAATGGAAAGTGAAATGGAGTGGTTTGGAATCTGCAATGAAATGTGGAATGGAATGGAATGGAATGTGGAATGCAATGGAATGGAAAGTGGAATGGAATGTGGAATGGAATGGAATGAAATATAGAATGGAATGTGGAATGGAACGCAATGGAATGTGGAATGGAATAGAATGGAATGTGGAGTGGAATGTAGAATGGAAAGGAAAGGAACGTCAAATGGAATGTGGAAAGGAATGAGGAATGGAATGTGGAATGGAATAGAATTGAATGTGGAATGGAATGGAACAGAGTGGAATGTCGAATGTAATGGAAAGGAATGTGGAATGGAATGTGCAATGGAATATGGAATGAAATGTGGAATAGAATGTGGAATGGAATGGAGTGTAATATGGAATGGAATGGAATGGAGTGGAATGTGGAAAGGAATGGAATGGAATGTGGAATGGAATGCAACGGAGTGTGGAAAGGAAAGGAATTGAATGTGGAATGGAATGGAATGGAATGTGCAATGGAATGGAATGGAATGTGGAATGGAATGGAACAGAGTGGAATGAGGAATGGAAGCTGGAACGGAATGTGGAATGGAATGTAGTGGAATGTGGAATAGAATGTGGAATGGAATGGAATGGAACGTGGAGTGGAATGGAATGGAATGTGGATTGGAACCTGAAATGGAATGGAATGGAACATGGAATGGAATGGAATGAAACGCGGAATGGAATGGAATGGAATGTGGATCGGAATGTGGAATGGAATGTGGAATGGAATGGAATGGAATGGAATGCTGGAATGGAATGGAATGCAATGTGGAATGGAAAGTGGAATGGAATGGAGTGGAATGTGGAATGGAATGCGGAATGAAATGGAAAGGAATCTGGAATGGAATGTGGAATGGAATTGAAAGGAATGCGGAATGGCACGTGGAATGTAACGTGGAATGCAATGGGGAATGGAACGTGAAATGGAACGTGGAATGGAACGTGGACTGGAACGTGGAATGGAATGCCACGGAACGTGGAATTGAATGTGGAATAAAAAGTGAAATAGTCGTGGCATGGAATGGAATGGAATGTGGAATGCAATGGAATTTGGAATGGAATGGAATGAAATGAAATGTGGAATGGAATGGAAGGGAATGTGGAATGCAACGTGGAATGGAATTGAATGGAATTTGGAATATAATGTGGAATTGAATGAAATGGAATGTGGAATGGAATGTGGAATGGAAAGGAATGGAACGTCGAATGGAATGTGGAAAGGATTGTGGAAGGGAATGTGGAATGCAATGGAATTGAATGTGGAATGAAATGGAACAGAGTGGAATGGGAACAGAATGGAAAGGAATCTGAGTTGGAATGTGGATTGGAATGTGGAATGGAATGAATTGGAGCGGAATGTGGAATGGAATGGAATGGAATGTGGAATGGAATGCAATGGAGTGTGGAATGGAATGGAATGGAATGAAATGGAATTTGAAAAGGAATGGAATGGAATGTGGAATGAAATGGAATGGAATGTGGAATGGAATGCAATGGAATGTGGAATGGAATGGAATGGAATGGAGTGGAATGTGGAATGGAATCGAATGGAATGTGGAATGGAATCTGGAACGGAATGTGGAATGGAATTTATTGGAATGTGGAAGGAAATGTGGAATGGAATGTCTAATGGAATGAAGTGAAATTTAAAATGGAATGTGGGATGGAATGGAGTGGAATGTGGAATGGAATGGAGTGGAATGTGGAATGGAATGGAACGGAATGTGGAATGGAATATGGAATGTAATGGAATGGAATGTGGAATGAAATTGAGTGGAATGTGGAATAGAATGGAATGGAGTGTAATGTGGAATGGAATGAAATGGAATGTGGAATGGAATGTGGAATGGAATGGAATGGAACCTGGAATGTAACGTGGAATTTAATGGAATGGAACGTGGAGTGTAAAGTGGAATGTAACGTGAAATTGAACGTGGAATGGAATGGAATGCAATGTGGAATGAAATGGAATAGAAGGTGGAATGGAATGGAATGGAATGTGGAATGGAATGGAATGGAATTTGGAAAGGAATGTAGAATGGAATGGAATGGAATGTACAATGCAATGTGGAATGGAAGGAATGGAATATGAAATTGAATGAGGTATGGAGAGGAATTTAACGTGGAATGGAATGTGGAATGGAATGTGGAATTGAATGTGGAATGGAATGGAATGGAATGTGGAATGGAATGTGGAATTGAATGTGGAATGGAATGGAATAGAATGTGGAATGGAATGTGGAATGGAATGCAAGGGAATGTGGAATAGAATGGATTGGAGTTAAAATTGGAATGGAATGGAAAGGAATGTGGAAAGAATGTGGAATGGAATTGAATGGAACATGGAACGGAACGTGGAATAGAATGTAGAATGGGATGGAATGGAATGTGGAATGGGATGGAATGGAATGTGGAATGGAATGGAATGGAACGTGGAATGGAAGGTAGCAATGAATGTGGAATGGAACGTGGAATGGAAAGTGGAATGGAAAGTGGAGTGGAACGTGGAATGGAAGGTGGAATGTAACGTGCAATGAAAAATTGAATGGAACGAGGAATGGAACGCGGAGTGCAATTTAATGAAACGTGTAATGTAAAGTGGAATGGAACCTGGAATGGAAAGTGGAATGGAAAGGAATAAAATGTGGAATGGAATGTGGAATGGAATGGAATGGAACTTGAATGGAAAGTGGAATGGAAGGAGGAAAGGAACGTGGAATTTAACATGGAATGGAACGTGGAATGGAACATGAAAGGGAATGGAAGAGAACGTGGAGTGGAAAGTGGCATGGAACGTGGAATGGAATGTGGAATGGAAAGTGGAATGGAACGTGAAACGGAATGGAATGCAAAGTGGAATGGAATGGAATGGAAGGTGCAATAGATTGGAAAGGAATGTAGAATGGTGTAGAATGGAATGGAATGGAATGTGTAATTGAATGGAATGGAATGTGGAATGGAATGGAATGGAATGGAATGTGGAAAGGAAGTGAATGGAATAGAATGTAATTTGAAATGGAATGGAATGGAATGTGGAATGGAATGGAATGGAATATGGAATGGAATGGAATATGGAATGGAATGGAATGAAGTGGAGGGTGGAATGGAATGAAGTGCATGGTGGAATCGAATGGAATGGAATATGGAATGGAATGTGGAGCAGAAAGTGGAATGGAATGTGGAGAGGAAAGTGGAATGGAATGGAATGGTACGTGGAAAGCAACGTGGAATGCAAATTATGTGGAATGCCACATGGAATGGCATGGAATGGAACGTTGAATGCTGTGGAATGGAAAGCGGAATGGAATGTGGAATGCCATGGAATGTTGTGAAATTGAATGTGGAATGGAATGTGGAATGGAAAGGAAAGGGATGACGAATGGAATGTGGAATTGCATGGAAAGGAATGTGGAATGGAATGGAATGGAATGAGGAATGGAATGTGGAATGCAATGGAATTAAATGAGGAGTGGATAGTGTAATGTAATGGAATGGAATATGGAATGGAATGGAATGGAATGGAATGTGGACAGGAATGAAATGGAATTGAATGTGGACTGGAATGGAATGGAATGGAATGTGGACTGGAATGAAATGGAATGGAATGTGGACTGGAATGGAATGGAATGGAATGTGGATTGGAATGGAATGGAATGGAATGTGGAATGGAATGGAATGGAATGTGGAATGGAATGGAAAGGAAAGTGGAATGGAATGCGGAATGAAATGGAATGGAATGTGGAATGGAATGGACTAGTACGTGGCATGGAATGGAATGGAATGGAATTTGGAATGGAATGCAGGAGAATGGTATGGAATGTGGAATGGAATTTAATGGAATTTGGAATGGAATGGACCAATGGAAAGGAATCCAATGTGGAATGGAATGTGGAATGGCATGGAATGGAATGGGGAATGGAATTGAATGGAATGTGGAATGGAATGAAGAATGGAATGGAATGGAATGCGGAATGGAATGGAATGGAATGTGGAATGGAATGTGGAATGGAATGGAATGGAATGTGGAATAGAATGGAATGGAATGTGGATTGAAATTGATTGGAATGGAGTGTGGACTGGAATGCAATGTATTCGAATGGAATGTGGAATGGAATGGATTGGAAAGTGGAATGGAAATTGGAATGGAATGGAATGGAATGGAATGAAATGTGGAATGGAATGTGGAACGGAATGGAGAGGAAAATGGAATGGAATGTGGCATGGGATGGAATGGAATGTGGAAAGGAGTGTGGAAAGCAAGGCAATGGATGTGGAAATTAATGGAACGGAATGTGGAATGGAATGCCATAAAATTTGGAATGGAAAGTGGAAGGGAATTAAATGGAACGTGGAATGTAATGAAATGAAACGTGGAATGGAATGGAATGGAACGTGGAGTGGAATGTGGAATGGAATGGAATGTGGAATGAAATGGAATGACGAATGGAATGGAATGGAATGTGGAATGGAATGGAATGCAATGCGGAATGGAATGGAATGTGGAATGGAAAGAAATGTGGAAGGGAATGGAATGAGGAATGGAATGGAACAGAATGTGGAATGGAAAGCAATGTGGAAGGGAATGGAATAGAATGTGGAATGGAATGTGGAATGCAATTAATTGGAATGTGGAATGGAATGTGGAATGGGATGGAATGGAATGTGGAGCGGAATAGAATGGAATGTGGAATGGAATATGGAATGGGATGGAATGGAATGTGGAACGGAATAGAATGGAATGTGCAACGGAATGGAATGGAATGTGGAATGGGATGAAATGGAATGTGCAATTGAAAGTGGAATGCAAAGGAATGGAACGTGGAGTAGAAATGAATGGAATGTGGAATGAAACGGAATGGAATATGGAATTCAATGGAAAGGAAAGTGGAATGGAATACGGAATGGCAAGTGGAATGGAAAGGAATGGAATGTGGAGTGGCAAGTGGAAAGGAATGGAATGGAATGTGGAATGACATGGAATGGAATGTGTAATGGAATGTCGAAGGCAATGGAATGGAATGTGGAATGAAATGGAACGGAAAGTGGAACGGAATGGAATGGAATGTGGAATGGAATGAAATGGAATCTAGACTGGAATGTGGAAGGGAAAGGAATAGGATGTGGATTGGAATATGGAATGCAATGGAATGGAATCTAGACTGGAATTTGGAAGGGAATGTAATAGGATGTGGATTGGAGTGGGAATGGAATGGAATGGAATGTGGAATGGAGTGGAATGGAACAGAATGGAATGTAATGGAATGTGGAGTGGAACGTGGAATGGAAGTTGCAGTGGAATGGAATGTGAAATGGAAAGTGGAATGGAATGGAATGGAATGTGGAATTGAACAGAATGGAATGTGGAATGGAATGCGCAATGAAAATTTGGATGGAATGTTGAATGGAATGCAAAGGAACGTGGAATGGTATGTGGAATGGAATGGAATGGAATGAAATGGAGGCTGGAATGGAAAGTGGAATGGAACTTGAAATGGAACATGGAATGGAAATTGGAATGGAATTAAACGGAATGGAATGGAATGTGGAATTTTCTGGAATGGAATGGAATGGATTGGAATGTGGAATGGAATGTGGAAAGGAAAGGAATGTGGAATGGAATGGAATACGGCATGGAATGGAATGCATTGTGGAATGCAATGGATTGGAATGTAAAACCGAATGGAATGGAAAGCGGAATGGAATGGAATGGAATGGAATATGGAATGGGTTGGAATGGAATGGAATGTGGAATGGGTTGGAATGGAATTTTAAACGGAATGTGGAATGGAATGCTGAATGGAATGTGGCATAGAATGGAATGGAATGTGGAATGGAATGTGGAATAGAAAGTGGAATGGAATGGAATGGAATGGAATGCAACGTGGAATGTAACGAGGATTGGAACGTGGTATGGAAAGTGGAATGGAATGGAATGTTGAATGGAATGGAATCTGGAATGGAATGGATTGTGGAATGGAATGGATTGTGGAATGGAATGGATTGTGGAATGGAATGGAATAGAATGTGGAATGGAATGGAATAGAAATTGGATAGGAATGGAATGAAAAGTGGAATGCAATGGAATGGAATATTGAATGGAATGGAATGGAATTTAATATTGAATGGAATGGAATGGAATGTGCAATGCAATATAATGGAATGTGGAATGAAATGGAATGGAAGGTGCAATGCAATGGAATGGAATGGAATCAAATCGAATGTAACATGGAATATAATGGAGTAGAACACGGAATGGATTGAAATTGAACGTGGAATGTAATGGAATGGAATGTCGAGTGGAATGGAAGGGAAGGCTGAATGGAATGGAATGATATGTGGAAAGGAATGTGGAGTGGAATGGAATATGGAATAGATTGTGTAATGGAATGGAGTGTGGAAGGGAATGTGAAATGGAATGGAATGTGGTATGGAATGGAATGGCATGTGGAACGGAATGGTATGTGGAATTGAATTTAATTGAATGTGTAATGGAATGGAATGTGGAATATAATGGCATGGAAAGTGGAATAGAATGGATTGGAATGTGGAATGAAACGGAATGGAATGTGGAATGGAATGTGGAAGGGAGTGGAATGGAATGGAATGGAATGTGAAATGGAATGGAATGGAATGTGAAATGGAATGGAATGGAAAGGAACGTGGAATGGAATGGAAAGGAACGTGGAATGGCATGGAATCGTAGGTGGAATGGACTGCAATGGAACGTGGAATGGAAAGTGGAATTGAACATGGAAGGGACTGGAATGGAACATGGAATGCAACGGAATGGAACGGAATGGAATGGAATGTGGAATGGAAGGGAATGAAATGGAATTTGGAGTGTTATGGAATGGAATGGAATGGAATGGAATGTGGAATGGAATGTATTGAAATGTGGAATGGAATGGAATGGAATTAGAAATGGTATGGAATGGAATGTAGAATGGAATGGAATGTAATGTGAAATGGATTTGAATGGAATGGAATGTGGACTGGAAAGGAAAGAAAAGGAATGGAATGTGGGTTGGAATGCAATGGAATGTGGAAAGGAAAGGGGAATCGAATGGAATGGAAAGTGTAATGGAATGTGTAATGGAATGGAATGGAATGTAGAATGGAATGTGGAATGGCATGGAATGGAATGTGGAATGGAAAGGGATGCAACGTGGAATAGAATGTGGAATGGAACGTGGAGTGGAATGGAATAGAATGTGGAGGAATGTGGAATTGAATGTGGAAAGGAACGTGGAATGGAATGTTGAAAGTCAAAAGGAATGCAATGGAATCTGAAATGGAATGAAATGGAATGTGGATTGGAATGGGATGGAATGTGGAATGGAATGAAATGGATTGTGGAATGGAATTGAATGGAATGTAGAATGGAAAGGAAAGCAATGTGGAATGGAATGTGGAATGGAATGGAATAGAATGTGTAATGGAACGTGGAATGGAATGGAATGGAAAGGGCAATGGAATGTGGAATCGATCGTGGAATGGAAAGGGGAATAGAATGTGGAATGTGGAATGGAATGGAATGGAGTGTGGAATGGAATGGAATGGAATGTGGAACGGAATTGAATGGGGAATGAAATGGAATGAATTGTGGAATGGAGCGTGGAATGGAATGGAATGGAAACTGGAATGTAACGTGGAATGGAATGGAATGGAACGTGGAATGGAACCTCAAACGGAATGCGGAATCGAACGTGGAATGGAAAGTGGAATGGAATGTGGAATGTGGAATGGAATGGAATGTGTAATGGAATGGAATGGAATGTGTTACGGAATGGAATGGAATGTGGAATGGAATGTGGAATGGAATGTAATGCAATGTGGAATGGAATGTGGAATGGAATGGAATGTGGAATGGAACGGAATGAAATGTGGTTTGGAATGGAATGGAATGTGGAATGGAATGGAATGGAATGTGGAATGGAATGTAATGCAATGTGGAATGGAATGTGGAATGGAATGGAATGTGGAATGGAACGGAATGAAATGTGGTTTGGAATGTAATGGAATGTGGAATGGAATGGAATGGAAAGTCGAATGGAAAGAATGTAATGTGGAACAAAAACGAATGGATTGTGGAATGGAATTTGCAATGAGATGTGGAAAGCAACGGAATGGAATGCAATGTGGAATGGAATGTTGAATGCAATAGAATGGAATGTGGAATCGAACGTTGAATGGAATGGAATGGAATGTAGGATGGAATGTGGAATGGAATGTGGAATGGAATGGAATAGAATGGAATGTGGAATGGAATGGAATGGAATAAAATGGAATGTGGAATGGAATGGAATGGAATGTGGATTGGAATACACTGAAATATGGAATGGAATGGAATGGTAAGTGGAATGGAATGTGCAATGGAATGAAATGGAATGGAATGGTAGGTGGAATGGAATGGAAAGTAAAGTGGAATAGAATGGAAAGGAGAGGTATTTGGAATGGAATGGAATGGAAAGTGGAATGGAATGGAATGGAAATGAATGAGATGTGGAATGGAACGTATTGTAATGTGTAATGGAATGGAATGGAATGAGACATGGTATGGAATGGAAAGTGGAATGGAATGGAATGTAAAGTGAAATGGATTTGAATGGAATGGAATGTGTACTGGAAAGGAAAGAAATGGAATGGAATGTGGATTGGAATGAAATGGAATGTGGAAAGCACAGTGGAATGGAATGGAATGGAAAGTGGAATTGAATGTGAAATGGAATGGAATGGAATGTAGAATGGAACGTGGAATGGCATGGAATGGAATGTGGAATGGAAAGGGATGCAACGTGGAATGGAATGTGGAATGGAACGTGAAATGGAATGGAATAGAACGTGGAGAAAGGAGGAATTGAACGTGGAAAGGAACGTGGAATGGAATGTTGAAATTCGAATTGAATGGAATGGAATCTGGAATGGAATGAAATGGAATGTGGATTTGAATGGGATGGAAAGTGGAATGGAATGCAATGGATTGTGGAATGGAATTGAATGGAATGTGGAATGGAATATATAATGGAAAGGAAACAAATGTGGAAGGGAATGTGGAAAGGAATGGAATGTGGAATGGAATGGAATAGAATGTGTAATGGAACCTGGAACTGAATGGAATGGAAAGTGCAATGGAAAGGGGAATCGATCGTGGAATGGAAAGAGGAATAGAATGTGGAATGTGGAATGGAATGGAATGGAATGTGGAATGTAACGGAATGGAAAGAGGAAAGCAATGTGGAATGGAAAGAAGAATGGAAAGTGGAATGGAATTGAAGGTGTATGGAGTGTGGAATGGAATTGAAGGTGAATGGAATGGAATGGAATGTGGAATGGAGCGTGGAATGGAATGGAATGGAAAGTGGAATGGAACGTGAAATGGAATGGAATGGAACGTGGAATGGATCCTCAAATGGAATGCGGAATCGAACGTGGAATAGAAAGTGGAATGGAATGTGAATGTGGAATGGAATGGAATGTGGAATGGAATGGAATGGAATGTGGTATGGAATGGAAGGAAATGTGGAATGGAATGTAATGCAATGTGGAATGGAATGTGGAATGGAATGGAATGTGGAATGGAACGGAATGAAATGTGGTTTGGAATGGAATGGAATGTGGAATGGAATGAACGGAATGTCGAATGGAAAGAATGGAATGTGGAATGCAATCGAACGGATGGTTGAATGGAATTTGCAATGGAATGTGGAAAGCAACGGAATGGAATGCAATGTGGAATGGAATGGGATGGAATGTGGAATGGAATGGAATGGAATGTGGAATGGAATGGAATGGAACGTGGAATGGAATGGAGAGCTATGTGGAGTTCAATATGCATTGGAAATGACCCGAATAGAACAAGGAATGCAATATGGAATGGAATGCAATGGAATGAGGAATGGAATGGATTCGTTTGCGGAATGGAACGTGGAATGGAATAGAATGGAAAGTGGAATGGAACGTGGAATGGAATGTGCAATGCAATCGAATGGAATGGGGAATAGAACGTGGAATGGAATGGAATGGAATGTGGAATGCAATGTGGAATGGAATGGAATAGAGTGGAATGTGGAATGGAATGGAACGGAATGGAATGGAATGTGGTATGGAATGGAATTGAATGTGGACTCGAATGCAGTGAAACGTGGAATGGAATGGAATGGTAAGTGGAATGGAATGTGGAATGGAATGAAATGGAAAGGAATGGTAGGTGGAATGGAATGGAACGTAAAGTGGAATAGAATGGAAAGGAATGGTAGTTGGAATGGAATGGAATGGAAAGTGGAATGGAATGGAATGGAATTGAATGAGATGTGGAATGGAATGGAATGGAAGGTGTAATGGAATGGAATGGAATGTGGAATGGAACATGGAATGGAATAGAATGGAACATGGAATGGAATGGAATGGAATGTGGAATGGAATGGAATGGAATGTGGAATGGAATGGAGTATAATGAGGAATGAAATGTGCAATGGAATGTAATGGAATGTGGAAAGGAATATGGAATGGAATGGAATGGGATATGGAATGGAATGTGGAATAGAATGGAATGGAAAGTTGAAAGGAATGTGGAACGAAATGGAATAAAATGTGGAATGGAATGGATTGTGGACTGGAATGTGGAATGGGAAGGAATGGAATGTGCAATGGAACATGGAATGGAATGTGGAATTGGACTTGGAATGTAACGGAAAGTGGAATGGAATGTGTAACGGAATATGGAATGGAATGAACTGGAAAGTGTAATGGAACGTGGATTGGAATGGAACGAAATGTGGAATGGAAAGTGTTGGAATATGGAATGGAATGTGGAATGGAATGGAATCGAATGGAATGTGGAATTGAATGGAATGGAATGTTAAAACTAATCGAATGCAGTGGAATGGAATGGAATGTGGAATGGAAGGGAATGGAATGTGGAATGGAAGGGAATGGAATGTGGAATGGAACGTTAAATGGAATGGAATGGAATGTATAATGGAATATAAAATGGAAAGGAATGAAATATGGAATGGAACGTGGAATGGAATGTGAAATGGAACGTTGAATGGAAAGTGGAATTGAATGTGGAAAGGAACGTGGAAGGGAAAATAGTGGAACGTGGAATTGAATGGAATGCAGTGTTGAATGGAAAGGAATGGAATGTGGAAAGTAATATGGAAAGGAATGGAAGGCAATTTTCAAAGGAATGTGGAATGGAATGCAATGGAATGTGGAATGGAATGTGGAAAGAAATGGAATGCAAATTGAAATGGAATGCGGAATTGAATGGAATGGAACGTGGAATGGAATGGAATTGAATGTCGCATGAAACGGAATAGAAAGTGGAATGGAACGTGGAAATGAGTGTAATGGAAAGTGAAATGGAATGTGGAATGGAATGGAATGGAAGGGAATGTGGAATGGAATGTAGAATGCAAAGGAATGGATTGTGGAATGGAAAGTAATGGAATGTGGAATGGAGTGGAATGGAAAGTGGAATGCAATTTAATGGAATCTGGAATGGAATGTGGAATGGAATGGAATGGAATGTGGAATGGATTGTGGAATGTAATGGAAAGGAATGTGGAATGCAATGGAATGGAACGTGGAAGGTAATGCAATGGAAAGGAATGTGAAATGCAATGGAATACAATGGAATGGAAGGTGGAATAGAATGGAATGGAATGAGGAAAGGAATATGGAATGGAATGTGGAATGCAATGGAAAGGAATGTGTAATGGAATCGAATGGAATGTGGAATGGAATGGAATGGAATGGAATGGGAAAAGGAATGAAATGGAATGTGGAATGGAATGTGGAATGAAATGTGGAATAGAATGTGGAATGGACTGCAATGGAATAGAATGGAATGTGGAATAGAATGGAATGGAATGTGGAATGCAATGGAATTGAAAGGAATGTGAAATGGAATGTAAAGCAATGTGGAATGCTATGGAATGGAAAGTGGAATGGAATGGAATGGAAAGTGCAATGCAATGTGGAAATGAATGGAATGGAATGTGGAATGGAATGTTGAATGGAATGGAATTGTGTGCGGAAAGGAATGGAATGGTATGAGGAAATCAGTGGATTGTAATGTGGAACGAAATATGGAATGGAAGGGAATGGAATGTGGAACAGATTGTGGAATGGAATGGAAAGTGGAATGGAATGGAATGGACTGAAATGTGGAATGGAATTAAATGGAATGGAATAGGATGTGGATTGGAATGGAATGGAAAGTGGAATGGAATGGAATGGAACGTGGAATGGAATGGAATGGAATGTTTAATACAATGTGGAATGGAATGGAATGGAATGTGTAATGGATGTGGAAAGAAATGGAATGAGGAATGGGATGTAACGGAATGGAACTGAATGTGGAATTGAATGGAATGAAATGTGGAATGGAATGGAATGGAATGGAATTTTAAAAGGAAATAGAATGGAATGTTTCATGGAATGGAATGTAATGTAGAATAGAACGGAATGAAATTCAATGTGGAATGTAATGTTGAATGGAATGGAATGGAATGTGGAAAGGAATGGAATGGAATGTGGTATGGAATGTAATGGAATGGAATGTGGAATGCAATGGAATGGAATGGAATGCAATATTTACTGGAATTGAATAGAAAGTGCAGTGGAATGGAATGGAATGGGAAATGGAATGTGGAATTGAAATTGCAATGGAATGGAATGTGGAATGGATTGCGGAATGGGACATGGAATGGAATCGAATAGAATGTGGAAAGGAATGGAATGGAATGGAATGTGGAATGGAATGGAATACAATGGAATGTAGAATGGAATGGAATGGAATGGAGTGTTTAATAAAAAGGAATGTAAAGGGGAATGGAATGGAAAGGAATGTGAAATGGAATGTGGAATGTAACGCGGAATGGAATGGAATGGAACGGAATGTGGAATGGATTGTGCAAAGGGACGTGGAATGGAATGAAATAGAATGGATTGAATTGTGGAATGGAATGGAACGGAATGGAAAGTAGAATGGACTGGAATGTGGAATGGGATGTAATGGAATGCAATGGAATGTGGAATGCAATGTGGAATGAAATGGAATGGAATGAGGAATGCAATGTGAAATGGAATGGAATGGAACGTTGAATGGAATGGAATGGATCATGGAAAGGAATGTGGAGTGGAATGTGGAATGGAAGGGAATGGAATGTGGAATGGAATGAGGAATGGAAAGTGAAATGAAATGGATTAGCAATGTGGAATGGAAAGGAATGGAATGTGGAATGGAATGTTGAACGGAATGGAATGTGGAATGGAATCGAATGGAATTTAACGGATGTGCACTGGAATGAAATAAAAGGCAATGAGAAATGGAAGTAGAATTGAATGTTTAATGGAATGGAATGGAAAGTGGAATAGAATGGAATGGAATGTGGAATGGAATGCAATGGAATGTGGAATGGAATGTTTGGAATGTGGCATGGAATGTGGAATGGAATGGAATGGAAGGTTAAATGGAATTGAATGGAAAGTGGGATGGAATGTGGAATGGAATGGAACGGAATGGAGTGGAAAGTGAAATGCAATGGAATGGAATGGAATGTGAAATGGAAATAGAAAGAAATATTAAATGGAATGGAAGGCAACATGGATTGGAATGGAATGCAATGTGGAATAGAATGTAATGGAACGTGGAATGGAACGTGGAATGGAATGGAATGGAATGGAATGGGGAATGGACTGGAATGGAATGTGGAATTGAATGGAATGGAATGTGGAATGGAATGTAATGGAATGTGGAATGCAATGGAATGGAATGGAATGCGGATTGGAATGTAATACAAGGTAAAATGGAATGGAATGGAATGTGGAATGGAACGGAATGGAATGTGGAATTGAATGGAATTGAACCTGGAATGGAATGGAATGGAATTTGGAATGGAACGTGGAATGAAATAGAATGGAATGGAATATGGATTGGAATGTGGAATGGAACGTGGAATGGAATGGAATGGAATGGAATGTGTAATGGAATGCAATGGAATGGAAAGTGGAATTGAATGCAATGTAAAAGAATATGAATCGGAATGGAATGGAAAGGAATGTGGAATGAAATGGAATGTGGAATGTGGAGCGGAATAGAAAGCGGAATGGAATGGAATGGAATGGAATGGAATGGAATGTGGAATGTGGAATGGAATGGAATGTGGAATGTGGAATGGAATGGAATGTGGAAATGAAGGGAATGGAATACGGAATGGAATGGGATGGAATGTGGAATGGAAGCTGGAATGGAGTGGAATGGAATCTGGAATGGAATGGAATGGAATGGAATAAAATGTGGAATGGAAAGGAATGGAATGTGGAATGGAATGGATTGGAATGTGGAATGGAATAGAATGGATTGTGGAATGGAATGGAATGGAATGTGAAATGGAATGGAATGGAATGTGGAACAGAATGTGGATTGTGATGGAATGGAACGGAATATTGAATGGAATAGAACGGAATGGGGAATGGAATGGAATGGAATGGAATGTGAAATGGAATGTAATGGAATGTGGAATGGAAAGGAATGGAGAGGAATGTGGAATGGAATAGAAAGGAAAGTGGAATAGAATGTAGTGGAATGGAAAGTGAAATGCAATATAATTTGGAATGGAATGTGGAAAGGAATGTGGAACGCAATAAAATGGAATTGAATGGAATGTGGAATGAAATGGAATGGAATGGAATGTGAAACTGAATGGAATGGAAGGTGGAATGGAACGAAATGGAATGTGTAAAGGAATGGAATGCAATGTGGAATGCAATGTGCAAAGGAATGGAATGGAATGTGGAATGGAATGGAATGGAATGTAGAATAGAATGGAATGGAATGTTGAATAAAATGTGGAATGGAATGTAATGGAATGTGGAATGGAATTTGGAATGTAATGTGGAAAGGAATGGAATAGAATGTGGAATGGAATGGAATGGAATTTGGAATGGAATGGGATGTAAAGCAATGTGAAAAGGAAGGGAATGGAAAGCGGAATGGAATGGAATGGAACGTGGAATGAAATGGAATGGAATGGAATGTGAAATGGAGTGGAATGAATGGAATGTGGAATGGGTTGTGGAATGGGACGTGGAATAGAATAGAATAGAATGGATAGGAAGGTGGAACGGAATGGAATGGGATGGAATGTGGAATGAAATGGAATGGAATGTTGAATGGAATGGAACAGAATATAATGGAATGTGGAATGGAATGTGGAATGCAATGGAATGGAATGAGGAATGGAATGTGGAACAGAGTGGAATGAAATATTGAATGGAATCTGTAATGGAACGTGAAATGCAGTGGAATGTAATAGAATGGAACGTGGAATGGAATGTGTAATGGATCATACAATGGAATGGAAAGGAACGTGGAATTGAATGTGGAATGGAATGGAAAGGAATTTGGAATTGAGTAGAATGGAATGTGCAATGGAATGGAAATGAATGGAATCTGGAATGGAATGGAATGTGGGATGGATTGGAATGGAATGTGGAATGGAATGGAATGGGATGTGGAATGGAATGGAATGGAAGTAATGTGGAATGGAATGGAATGTGGAATGGAATGGAATGGAATGTGGAATGGAAAGTGGAATGGAATGGAATGTGTAAATTAATGTGGAATGTAATGGAACGTTATGGAATGGAATGCAGAATGGAATGGAATGGAATATGGGAAGTAATGGAATGGCATGAACTGTGAAATGGAAATAGAATGCAATGTGGAATGGAATGCAATGGAATGTGGAATGGAACGGAATGGAATGTGGAATGGAAAGGAATGGAATGTGCAAAGGAATGTGGAATAGAATGGAATGGAATGTGGAATGGAATTGAATGGAATGGAATGGAATGTGGAATTGAATGTGGAAAGGAATGTGCAATGGAATGGAATGGAATGAGGAGTGGAATGTAAAGTGGAATGGAATGTGGAATGGAATGTGGAATGGAAAGTGGAATTGAATGGAATGGAACCTGTAATGTAATAGAAAGTGGAATGTAAGAATGGGATGTGGAATGGAATGCAATGGAATGTGGAATGGAGTGGAAAGGAATGTGAAATGGAGTGGAATGGAAATGAATGTGGAATGGAATGGAACGGAAAGTGGAATTTAATTTGGAATGGAATGGAATGGAATGTGAAATAGAATGGAATGAAATGAGAAATGGAATGGAATGGAATGTGGAATGGAATGAGGAATGGAACGTGGAACGCAATGGAATGGAACGTGAAATGGAAAGTGGACAGGAACGTGGAATTGACCCTGGAATGGAAAGTGGAACGGAACGTGGAATGGAACGCAATGGAAAGTTGAATGGACTTGAATGCATCATGGAATGGAATGGAAGGTGTAAAGAGTGGAATGGAACATGGAATGGAATGTGGAATGGAATGGAATGGAATGTGGAATTCAACGTGGAATGGAACGTGGAATGGAATGTGGAATGGAATTTAATGGAACGTGGAATGTACTGGAAAGGAAGGTGGAATGAATTGTGAAATGGAACATGGAATGCAATGGAATCGAATGTTGAACGGAATAGAATGAAAGTGGAATGGAGTGGAATGTGAAATGTAATGGAAAGGAATGTGGAGTACGATGTGGAATGGAATGTGGAATGGAATGCAATGGAAGGTGAAATGGAATGTGGAATGGAATGTATAGAATGCAATATCAAATGGACTGGAATGTAATGTGGAATGGAGTGGAATGGAATGGAATGTGAAATGGAATGGAATGTGAAATGGAATGGAATGGAATGTGGAATGGAATGGAATGGAATGTGAAATGGAATGGAATGGAATGTGAAATGGAATGGAATGGAATGTGGAATGGAATGGAATGGAAGGTGGAATTGAATGGAATGGAATGTGGAACGGAATGTGGAATGCAAGGGAATGGAATATGGAATGGAATGCAATGGAAGGTGGAATGGAATGGATTGGAAAGTGGAATGGAATGAAATGGAAAGGACATTGGAATGGAAGGGAAGGCAAGGTGGAATGGAATGGAATGGAATGTGGAATACAATGGAAAGGAATGGAATGTGGAATGGAATGGAATGGAATGGAATGTGCTTTAGAATGGAATGGAATGTGGAACGGTATAGAATGGAATGTGGAATGGAATGTAGAATGGCATGGAATGGAATGGAATGAAATGTAGAATGAAATGCGGAATGGAATGGAATGGAATGTAGAATGGAGTTGAATGTTACGGAATGGAATGTGGAATGGAATGGAATGGAATGTGGAACGGAATGTGGAACGGAATATAATGGAATGTGGAAGGGAATGTGGAATGCAATGGAATGTGGAATGCAATAGAATGGAATGTGGAATGGAATGGAATGTGAAGTGGAATGGAATGGAATGTGGAATGAGATGTGAAAAGGAATGTGGAATGGAATGTGGAATGGAAAGGAATGGAATGGAATGTTGAATATAATTGAATGGAATGTGGATTGGAATGGATTGGAATGAAATCTGAAATGCAATGGAATGTGGAATGGAATGAGGAATGGATGCAGAATGCAATGAAATGGAATTAAATGAAATGTGGAAAGGAATGGAATGGAAAATGAAAGGCAATGGAATGGAATGTAATGTGAAATGGAATGGAATGGAAGGTGGAATGGAACGGAATGGAATGTGGAAAGAAATGGAATGCAATGAGGAATGCAATAAGGAACAGAATGGAATGGAATGAGGAATGGAATGTGGATGGGAAATGAATCTAATGTGGAAATGAATAGACTGTGAAATACAATGTGGAATGAATGTAATGTAAAGTGGACTGGAATTTGGAATGGAATTGAAGGTGGAATGGAATGGAATGGAATATGGAATGGAATGGAATGCAATTTGAAATGGAATGGAACGTGGAATGTAATGGAATGGAAAGTGAAATGGAATGGAATGGAACGTGGGATGGAATGGAATAGAACATGGAATGGAATGTGGAATGCAAAGGAAAGTAAGGTGGAATGGAATGGAATGGAATATGCAATGCAATGTGGAATGAAATGGAATAGAATGTGGAATGGAATGTGGAATGCAATGGAATGGAATGTGGAATGCAATGGAATTTCATGTGGAAAGCAATGTGGAATGGAATAGAACGGAATGTGGAAAGGAAAGTGGAATGGAATGGAATGTGGAATGCAATGAAATGGAATGGAATGGAATGTGGAATTTAATGGAATCAATTGGAACGGAATGTGGAGTGGAATGGAATGGAATGGAATGTACAATGGAATGGAATGGAATGTGGAACGGAATGGAGTGGAATATGGAATGCAATGGAATTTAATGCGGAAAGCAATGTGGATTGAAATACTACGGAATGTGGAATGGAAAGTGGAATGGAATGGAATGTGGAAAGGAATGGAATGGAATGAAACGGAATGTGGAATTTAATGGAGTGGATTGGAATGGAAATGGAAATAGAATGGAATGTTTAATGGAAGGGAATAAAATGTGGAATGTAATGTGGAATGGAATGGAATGGAATGTGGAAAGGAATGGAATGGAATGTGTAATGGAATGTAGAATGGAATGTGGAAACGAAAGGAATTTAATGGAATGTAGAATGGAATTGAATGGAATGGAATGTGGAATGGATTGGAATGGAATGTGGAATGGAATACAAAGGAATGTGGACTGGAGTGGAAAGGTCTGGAATGGAATGAGAAATGAAATTCAAGCGAATGTGAAATGGAATTGAATGGAATGTGGAATGCAATGGAATGGAATGTGCCATTGAATTGATTGGAATGTGGAATGGAATGTGGAATGGAATGGAATGGAATTTGGATTGGAATGTGTAATGGAATGTGGAATGGATTGGAAATGAATGTGGAATACAATGGAATGGAATGTGGAAAATAATGGAATGGAATGTGAAATGGAATGGAATGTAATGGAATGGAATGTGGAATGGAATGGAATGGGATGTGGAATGGAATGGAATGGAATGTGGAATGAAACGGAAAGGAATGGAATGGAATGTGGAATGGCATGTGGAAAGGAATGAAATGGAACATGGGATGGAATGTGGAATGCAACATGGAACGGAAAGTGGAAGGGAATGGAATACAACATGGAAAGTAACGTGGAATTGAATGTGGAATGGAAAGGAATGGAATGTGGAATGGAATGTGGAATGGAATGTGGAATGGAAAGGGGAATGGAACATGGAAAGAAACGTGGAAAGGAACGTGGAATGGAAAGTGGAATGGAATGTGGAATGGAATGCGGAATGGAATGGATTCGAATGTGGAAAGGAAAGTGGAATGGATTTTAGAATGCAAAGTGGAAGGGAAACTGGAATGGAAAGTGGAGTGGAACGAGGAATGGAAAGGAATGGAACGTGGAGTGGAAAGTGGAAGAGAACGTGGAACGGAAGGTGGAATGGAACGTGGAATGGAACGTGAAATAGATTAGAATGCAATGTGGAATGGAGTGCAAAGTAAGGAGGAATGGAATGGAATGGAATATGGAATGGCATGGATTGGAATGGAATGTGGAATGGAAAGGAATGGAATGTGGAATGGAATGTGGAATGGAATAGAATGGAATGCGGAATGCTATGTGTAATGGAATGTGGAATTGAATGGAATGGAATGTGGAATGGAATGGAATGGAACGTTGAATGGAATGTGGAATGGAATGTGAAATAGAATGGAAAGTAACGGTGAATGGAATGTGGAATGGAATGTGGAATGGAATGGAATGGAACGTGGAATGGAACGTTGAAAGCAACATGGAATGCAACGTGGAATGGCACGTGGAATGGAACGTGGAATGGAAAGTGGAATGGAATGTGGAATGGAATGTGGAATGTAATAGAACGGAATGTTAAATTGAATGGAATGGAATGTGGAAAGGAATAGAATGGAATGTAGAATGGAATGTGGAATGGAATGGAATGAAATGGAATGTGGAATGGGATGGAATGAAATTTGGAAAGAAATTAAATGGAATGTGGAATGGAATTAAGTGGAATGTAATGGAATTGAATGAGGAATTGAATGGAATGCAATGTAGAATGGAATGGAATGTGGAAAGAAACGGAATATAATGTGGTAGGGAATGTGGAATGGAAAGGAGTGGAATGCGTAATGTACTGTGGAATGGAATGGAATAGAATGGAATGGAATGTAAAATGGAATGGAATTGAATGTGGAACGGAGTGGAATGCAATGGAATGTGAAATGGACCGGAATGGAATGTGGAATGGAATGGAATGAAATGTGGAATGGAATGGAATGGAATGGAATGTGGAATTGGATGGAATGGAATGTGGAATGGAATGTGGAATGGATTGGATAGTAATGTAACGGAATGTAGAATGCACTGGAATGGAATGTTTATTGGAATTGAATGGAATGAAATGTGGAAGGCAAAGTAATAGAATGGAATGTGGAAAGGAATGGAATTGAATGTGGAATTGAGTGTTGAACGGAATGTGGAATGGAATGGATTGGAATGGAATGTGGAAAGGAATGGAATGTTGAATGTAGTGGAATTGAATGCAGAATGGAGTGTAGAATGGAATGGGAAGGAATGTGCAATGGAATGGAATGGAATCTGGAATGGAATTGAATGGAAAGGGATGTGGAATGGAATGAAAAAGAATGAAAAGAAATATAGAAAGAAATGTTATTGAATGTGGAATGAAATATTGAACGGAATGTGGAATGGAATGGAATGGAATGTGGAATGGAATGGAATGGAATGGAATGTGATCTGGAAAGGAATGTGCAATGGAATGGAATGGAATGGAATATGGTATGGAATCTGAAATGGAATGTGGAATTTAATGAAATGGAATGTGGAATGGAATGCAAATGAAAGTGGAGTGGAAAGGAATGGAATGTGGAATGGAATGGAATGGAATGAACTGTGTAATGGAATGTGGAAAGGAATGGAATGGAATGGAATGGAATGGAATAGAATGGAATGTGGCACGGATAGTGGAATGGAATCTGAAGTGGAATGAGGAAAGGAATGGAATGAAATAGAATGAAATGGGGAAAGTAATGGTATGTGGAATGGAATGAAATGGAATGTGGAACGGAATGGAATGGAATGGAATGTGGAATGGAATGCAATGGAATGAAATGGAACGGAATGCAATGGAATGAAGTGGAATGGAATGGAATGTCTAATGGAATGTGTAATGGAATGGAATGCAGTGGAATGGAATATGGAATGGAATGGAATGGAATGGAATGGTATGTGGAATGGAATTGAATCTAATTGAATAGAATGTGAATTGGAATGTGGAATGGAATGTGGAATGGAATGTGTTATGGAATGGAACGGAATGTGGAATGGAATGTGGAATGGACTGGAAAGGAATGTGGAATGGAATGGAACGGAAAGTGGAATGGAATGGAATGGAACGTGGAATGGAAAGTGGAATGGAACGTGGAATCCAACTTGGAAAGGAGTTGAATGTAGAATGGATTGTGGAAGGTAATGTGAAATGGAATGTGGAATGGAATGGAATGTAGAACGGAATGTGGAATGAGACGAAATGGGGTATGGAATGGAATGAGATGGGATGGGGAATGGAACGTGGAATGGAATGGAATGTGGAATTGAACGTGGAATGGAATGTGGAACGGAACATGGAAAGGAATGGAATGTGGAATGGAATGTGGAATGGATCTTGGAATGGAGTGGAATGTGGTATGGATTGTGGAGTGGAATGTGTTATCGAATGTGGAATGGAATGGAATGGAAAGTAGAAGGGAATGTGGAATGGAATATAATGGAAAGAGCAATGGAATGTGGAATGGAATGGAAAAGAATGTGGAATGGAATGGAGTGGAATGTGGAATGTAATGGATTCGAATGTACAATGGAATGTGAAATGGAATGGAATGGAATTTGCAATGGAATGTGGAGTGGAATGGAATGGAATGTGGAATGGAACGTAGAAAGCATGGTGGAATAGAATGGAATGGAACATAGAATGGAAAGTACAATGGAACGTGGAATGTAATGGAATGTAACATGGAAGAGAAAGTTGAATGTAACGTGGAATTTAATGGAATGGAAGGTGAAATGGAACGTATAATGGAACGTGGAATGGAACGTGGAATGGAACGGAGTGGATCGTGGAATGGAACGTGGAATGGAACGTGGAATTGAAAGTGGAATGGAATGGAATGGAATGTAGAAAGGAATCGAATGGAATGTGGAATGGAATTGAATCGAATGGAACGTGAAATGGAATAGAATATGGAGTGGATTGGAATGGAATGGAATGTGCAGTGGAATGGAATGTGGAATGGAATGGATTGGAATGTGGAATGGAATGGAATGCAACTTGGAATTAAATGGAATTGAATGTGGAATGGAACGTGGAATGGAATTGAATGGAAGGTAGAATGGAATGGAATGGAAGGTGAAATGGAATGGAATGGAAGGTGGAATGGAATGGATAGGAACGTGGAATGGAATGGTATGTCATGGGGAATGGAATGGAGTGGAATGTGGAATGGAACGGATTGGAATGGAATGTGGAATGGAATAAAATATGGAATGGAATGTCGACTGGAATGGAATGTGGAAAGTATTTGAATGGAATGTGGATTGGATCGGAAAGGAATGGTAAGTGAAACGGAACGTGAAATCGAATGGAATGGAATGTGGTATGGAACATAGAATGGAAAGGAATGGAACTTGGAATGGAACGTGGAATGTATTGGAATGGAACGTGGAATGGAACGCGAAATGGAAAGTGGGATAGAATGTGGAATTTGGAATGGAATGGAATGGAATGTGGAATGTAATGGAATGGACTGCAATGTGGAATGGACTGTGGAATGTAATGTGGAATGGAATGTGGAAAGGAATGGAATGGAATATAGAATGGAATGTGGAATGGAATGGAATGCAATGTGGAATTGAATGTGGAATCGAATGGAATGTGGATTCGAATGGATTGTGGAATAGAGTATGGAATGGAAAGTGGAATGGAATGGAATGTGGAATGGATTGTGTAATGGAATGGAATGGAATGGAATGGAATGTGGAATGGAATGGAATGGAATGTGGAATGTAATGGAATGGAATGGAATGTGGAATGTAATGGAATGGAATGTGGAATGTAATGGAATGGACTGCAATGTGGAATGGACTGTGGAATGTAATGTGGAATGGAATGTGGAAAGGAATGGAATGGAATGTAGAATGGAATGTGGAATGGAATGGAATGCAATGTGGAATTGAATGTGGAATCAAATGGAATGTGGAATCGAATGGATTGTGGAATAGAGTATGGAATGGAAAGTGGAATGGAATGGAATGTGGAATGGATTGTGTAATGGAATGGAATGGAAGGGAATGGAATGTGGAATGGAATGGAATGGGATGTGGAATGAAATGGAATGGAAAGTGGAATGGAATGGAATGGAATGCAATGTGGAATGGACTGTGGAATTTAATCTGGAATGGAATGTGGATTGGAATGGAATGGAATGTAGAATGGAATGTGGAATGGAATGGAATGCAATGTGGAATTGAATGTGGAATCGAACTGAATGTGGAATCGAATGGATTGTGGAATGGAATATGGAATTGATAGTAGAATGGAATGGAATGTGGAATGGATTGTGGAATGTAATGGAATGTAATGGAATGGAATGTGTAATGTAATGGAATGGAATGTGGAATATAATGGAATGGAGTGCAATTTGGAATGGACTGTGGAATGTAATCTGGAATGGAATGTTGAATATAATGGAATGGAATGTGGAATGGAACGTGAAATGGAATGGAATGGAATGGAACGTGGAATGGAATGGAAAGGAATGTGGAATGGAATGGAATCCAATGTGGAATGGAATGGAATGTGGAATGGAATGGAATAGGATTTGGAATGCAAAGTGGAATGGAAGCAAATGGAATGTGGAATGGAACATGGAACGGAATGTGAAATAGAACTTTGAATGGAATGCTAGAATGGAATGGAAAGACGATTGAAATGGAATGGAAGGTGTAATGAAAAGCAATGGAATTCGGAATGGAATGGAATGGAATGTAGAATGGAATTTGGAGTGGAATTGAATACAACGTTGAATGGAATGTGGAATAGAATGGATTGTGGAATGGAATGCAAATGAATGAAATGTGGAATGGAATGGAATGGAATGGAATATGGAATGGAATGGAATGTGGAATGGAATGGAAAGGAATGTGGAATGGAATGGAATGGAATGTGGAATGGAATGGAATGGAATGGAATGTGGATTGGATTTGAATATATTTTGCAATGCAATGGAATGGAATGGAATGCAGAAAGGAATGGAATGGCATGTGGAATGGAAAGGAATGTAGTGGAATGTGTACTGGAATTGAATGGCCTGTGGAAAGGAACGTGGAATGGAATGCAATGGAATGTTGAATCGAACGTGGAATGGAAAGTGGAATTGAAATTGGAATGGAATGGAATGTGGAATAGAACGTGGAATGGAATGGAAAGCGGAATGGAATGTGGAATGGAATGGAATGGAATGTAGAATGGAATGGAATGTGAAATGGAATGGAATGGTATGTGGAATGGAATGCAAAGGTAAGCAATGTGGAATGGAATGTGAAATGGAATGGAATTGAACGTGGAATGTAAAGTGGAATGGAGTGGAATGGAATGTAGAATGGAATGGAACGGAATATGGAATTTACAGTAATGGAATATGTAATCGAATGGAATGGAAATTGTAATGGAATGGAATGGAATGGAATGTGGAATGGAATCGAATGGAATGGAATGTGGTATGTTATGGAAATGAATGTGGAATGGAGTGGAATTGACTGGAATTTAATGTGGAATGGAATGGAATGGAATGTGGAATGGAAAGGAATGTGAAATGTAACGGAATGGAACTGAATGTAATGGAATGTGAAATGGAATGGAAGGTTAATTGAAATGCAATGTGGAATATAATGGAATTGAATGCGGAATGCAAGGGAATGGAATGTGGAATGGAATGGACTGGAAATTGGCGTGGAATGGAATGGAATGTGGAATGGAATGGAATGGAATGTGGAAGGGAGATGAATGGAATGGAAAGTGGAATGGAATTAAATGGAACGTGGAAAGGAGTTAAATGGAATTTCAGTTGGAACGGAATGGAATAGAATGTGGAATGGAATGGAATGGAATGTGGATTGGAATTGAATGTGAAATGGAATGGAATGGTATGTGGAATGGAATGCAATGGTATGCAATGTGGAATGGAATGTGAAATGGAATGGAATTGAAAGTGGAATGTAAAGTGGAATGGAGTGGAATGGAATGTGGAATGGAATTGAACGGAATGTGGAATTTACAGTAATGGAATATGTAATCGAATGGAATGGAAATTGTAATGTAATGGAATGGAATGCGGAATGGAATCAAATGGAATGGAATGTGGTATGTTACGGAAAGGAATGTGGAATTGAGAGGAATTGAATGGAATGTAATGTGGAATGGAATGGAATGGAATGTGGAATGGAAAGGAATGTGAAATGTAATGGAATGGAATTGAATGGAATGGAATGTGAAATGGAATGGAAGGTTAATTGAAATGCAATGTGGAATATAATGGAATTGAATGTGGAATGCAATGGAATGGAATGTGGAATGGAATGGAATGGAATGTGGAAGGGAGGTGAATGGAATGGAACGTGGAATAGAATTAAATGGAACGTGGAAAGAGTTTAATGGAATTTCAGTTGCAACGGAATGGAATGGAATGGAATGTGGAATGGAATGTAACGGAATTTAAAGTTCAATGGAATGGAATGTGGAATGGAAAGTGGATTGGAATGGAATGTGGAATGGAATGGGATGGAATGTGGAATGAAATTGAAAGGAATGTGCAATGGAATAGAATGGAATGCAATGGAACGTGGAATGGAATGTAATGGAACGTGGAATGGAATGGAATGGAAAGTGGAATGGAATGGCTAGGAACGTGGAATGGAATGGAATGTGGAATGGAGTAGAATGTGGAATGGAATGGAATGGAATGAGGACTGGAATGGATTGGAATGGAAGGGAATGTGGAATGAAATGTGGAATGGCATGGAAAGGAATGTGGAATGGAATGGAATCTAAAGTGGAATGGAATGGAATGGAAATTGGAATGAAATGGAAGGGATTGTGGAATGTAACGGAATGGAATGAGGAATGGAATGGAATTGAAAGGAATGTGGAATGGAATGGAATGGAATGTAAAGCAGTGTGGACTGGAATTCAATGGAATGGAATGGAATATGGAATGCAAAGGAATGGAAAGTGGAATGGGATGTGCAATGGAATGGAATGGAATGGAAAGTAATGTGAAATAGAAAGTGGAATGGAATTGAATGGAATGGAATGTGGAATGGAACGGGATGGAATGGAATGTGGAATGGAATAGAATGTGGAATTGAATGGGATGGAATGAGGAATAGCATGGAATGGAATCTGGAATGAAACGGAATGGAATGGACTGCGGAATGGAATGTTGAATGGAATGCGGAATGAAATATAATGGAATGTGGAATGGGATGTGGAATGGAAAGTGGAATAGAATGGAATGGAATGGAATGGAATGTGGAATGGAACGTGGATTGGAACGTGGAATAGAACATGGAATGTAACGTGGAATGGAACGTCGAATGGAAAGTGGAATGGAACGTGGAATGGAATGCGGAATGGAATGTGCAATGCAATGGAATTTAATGGAATGGAATGTGGAATGGAATGTGGAATGGAAAGGAATGGAAATTGGAATGGAATTTAGTGTAATGGAACGTGGAATGGAATGGAATGGAACGTGGGAGGGAATGGAGAGGAATGGAATGTGGAATGGAATGTGGAATGGAATGTGGAATGGATTGGAATGCAATGGAGTGAGAATTGGAATGCAATGGAATGTGGAATTAAATGGAATGGAACGGAATGGAATGGAATGTGGAATGTAATTGAACGGAATGTGTAATGGAATGTAGAATGGAATGGAATGTGTAATGGAAGGTAATGGAATTTAATGTGGAATGGAACTTGGAATGGAATGGAATGGAACGTGGAATGGAACTTGGAAATGAATAGAATGAAATGTGGAATGGAACGGGGAATGGAATGGAAGGAACGTGGAAAGTAACGCGGAATGGAATGGAATATAACGTGGAATGGAATGAGGAATCGAATGGAATGGAAAGTGGAATGCAATGTGGAATGAAATGGAATGGAATATCGAATGGAACGTGGAATGGAATGTGGAATGTGGAATGGAATTGAATATGGAAAGGAATGGAATGGAATGTGATATGGAAAGGAATGGAATCTGGAATGGAATGTGCAATGGAATGGAATGGTATGTGTAATGGAATGGAATGGAATGTGGAATGGAATGGAATGGAATGGAATGTGGAATGGAATGGAATGGAATAGAATGTGGAATGGAATGGAAAGGAATGTGGAATGTAATGGAATGGAATGGAATGGAATGGAAGATGGAATGGAATAGAATGGAATGTGGATTGGAATGGAATGGAACGTTGAATGGAATTGAATGGAATGTGGAATGGAATGTGTAATGGAATAGAATGCAATGTGGAATGGAACAGTGAATGATATGGAATGCAATGTGGAATGAAATGTAATGGAATGAAAAGGAATGTGGATAGGAAAGGAATGGAATGTGGAATGGAATGGAATGGAATTGAATGGAATGGAATGTGGAATGGAATGGCATGGTGTGGATAGGAATGGAATAGAATGTGGACTGGAATTGAATGGAATGTGGAAGGGAATGTGCAATGGAATTGAATGGAATGTGGAATGGAATATAGAATGGAAAGGAATGCAATGTGGAAAGGAATGTGGAATAGAATGGAATGGAAAGAGTAATGGAACTTATAATGGAAAGTGGAATGGAATGGAATGGAAGGTGGAATGGATTGGAATGGAATGGAGTGTGAAATGGAATGCAATGGAATGTGGAATTAAATGGAATGGAACGGAATGGAATGGAACTTGAAATGGAATGGAATGGAATGTGGAATGGAATGGAATGGCATCTGGAATGGAATGGAATGGAAAGTGGAATGCAATGAAATGCAATGCAATGTGGAATGGAATGGAATGGAAAGTGTAATAGAATGGAATGTTATGTGTAATGGAACGGAATGGAATGGAATGGAACGTGGAATGGAACGTGGAATAGAATGGAATACAACGAGGAATGGAACATGGAATGGAATGGAATGGAACGTGGAATAGAACGTGTAATGGAGTGGAAATGAATGTGGAATGGTACATCGAATGGAATGTAGAATCGAATGTAGAATGGAAAGTGGAATGGAATGTGGAATGTGGAATGGAATAGAATGGAATAGAATGGAATGGAATGGAATGGAATGTGGAATAGAATCAGGAATGGAATGGAATGGAATGTGGAAAGGAATGTGGAATGGAATTGAATGGAACGTGGAATGAAATCAAATGGAATGTGGAATGGAATTTGGAATGGAATGTAACGGAACGTTTAATGGAACATGGAATGGAACTTGGAATGGAATGGAATGGAATATGGAATGGAATGGAATGGAATGGAATGTGGAATGGAATGGAATGGAATGGAATTTGGACTGGTATGGAATGGAAACAAGTGGAATGTGGAAGGAATGGAATGGAATGTGGAATGGAACGCAAAGGAATCTGGAATGGAATGGAATAGAATGTGGAATGTAATTGAATGTAATTGAATGTGTATTGGAATGGAATGGAATGTAGAATGAAAACTGGAGTGGCATGGAATGGAATGTGGAATTGAATGTGGAATGGAATGCATCGGAATGTGGAATGGAATGGAATAGAATGAGGAATGGAATGGAATAGAATGTGGAATGGAATTAAATGGAATGGAATGTGGATTGGAAAGGAATGCAATGTGAAATGGAAAATGGAATGGCATAGAAAGGTATGTGGAATGGAATGTGGAACGGAAAGGAAAAGAATGTGGAATGGAATGTGGAATGACATGGAATGGAATGTTGAATGAAAGGTATGGAATGTGGAATGGAACGTGGAAAGGAACTTGGAATGGACTGGAATGGAACGTGGAAACGAACTTGGAATGGAATGGAATGGAACATGGAATGGAACGAGGAATGGAACGTGAAATGGAACGTGGAAAGGAACGTGAAATGGAAGGTAGAATGGAACCTGGAATGGAATGTGGAATGTGGAATGGAATGGAATGGAATGTGGAATGGAATTGAATGAAATGTGGAATGGAATGTACAATGGAATGGAAAGCTATTTGGAATAGAAAGTGGAATGGAATGCAATGTGGAATGAAATGGAATTGAATGTGGAATGGAATTGAACGTAACTTGGAATGGAATGTAGAATGGAATGGAAAGCATTGAGGAATAGAATGTGTAATGTAATTGAATGGAATGTGTAATGGAATGTAGAATGGAAGGGAAAGGAAAGTGGAATAGAATGTGGAGTGGAATGGAATGTGGAATGGAATGGAATGGAATGTGTAATGGACGGGAATGGAATGGAGTGTGGAATGGAACTTGGAATGGAATGGAATGGAACGTGGAATGGAACTTGGAAACGAATGGAATGGAATGTGGAATGGAACGGGGAATGGAATGGAAGGGAAGGTGGAATGTAACTTCAAATGGAAAGGAATGTAAGGTGGAATGGAATGAGGAATCGAATGGAATGGAAAGTGGAATGCAAAGTTGAATGAAATGGAATGGAACATCGAATGGAACGTGGAATGGAATGTGGAATGTGGAATGGAAAGTAATATGGAAAGGAATGGAATGGAATGTGGAATGGAATGGAATTTTTTGTGGATTGGAATGGAATGGAATGGAATGGAACATGGAATGGAACGTGGAATGGAATGGAATGGAACGTGGAATGGAACATGGAATGGAACGGAATGGAAACTGGAAAGGAACGTGGAATGGAATGGAATGGAACGTGGAATAGAACGTGTAATGGAATGGAATGGAACGTGGAAGGGTACATCGTATGGAATATAGAAACGATCGTGGAATGGGAAGTGGAATGGAATGTGGAATGTGGAATGGAATGAAATGGAATGTGTTATGGAATGGAATGGAATGTGGAATCGAATGTGGAGTGGAATGGAATCGAATGTGGAACGGAATTTAATGGGAAGTGGAAGACAATGTGCAATGGAATGTGGAATGTAATGTGGAATGAAATGGAATGGAATTTTGTATGGAATGTGGAAAGTAACGTGGATTGGAAATCAATGGAATGTGGAATGAAATTGAATGGAATGTGGAATGGAATTTGGAATGGAATGATTTATGCAATGGAATGGAATGCAAAGGGTAATAAAATGGAAAGGAATGCAGAATGGAATGGAATGGAATGTAGAATGGAATGGAATGCTATGTGGAAATCAATGGGAAAGGGCGTGGAATGGAATGTGGAATGGAATGTGGAATGGAATATGAAAAGGAATGGAATAGAATGTGAAATGGAATGTGGAATGAATTAGAGTAAAATGTGGAATGGAATGGAATGGAATGTTTAATGGAATGGAATGGAATGGAATGGAATGTGGAATTGAATTGAATGGAATGTGGAATGGAATGGAATGGAATGTGGAATGGAATGTGGAATGAAATGGAGTGGAATGTGGAATGGAATGTGGAATGGAATGGAATGGAATGTTGAATGGAATGTGTAATGGAATGGAATCGAATGTGGAATGAAATGTGGAATGGAATGGAATGTGGAATGGAATGCATTGGAATGTGGAAAAGAATGTGGAATGGAATGGAATGGAATGTTGAATGGAACATGGAATGGAACGTGGAAAGGAACGTGGAGTGGAAAGTGGAATGGAACGTGGAATGGGACGTGGAATGGAATGTGAAATGGTATGTGGAAAGGAATGCAAGGGAAGGTGGAATTGAATGTGGAATGGAAAGTGGAATGCAATGAGGAATTGAATGGAAAGGAATGTGGAATGGAATGTGGAATAGAATGGAATGGATCGCTGAATGGAAAGTGGAATGGAATGTGGAAAGGAATATAATGGAAGGTGGAATGGAATGTGGAATGGAATGTGGAAAGGAACGTGGAATGGAACGTTTGATGGAATGTAGAATGGAATGTGATATGGAAAGGAATGGACTGTGGAATGGAATGAAATGGAATGGAATGGAATGTGGAATGGAATGAAACAGAATTTCGAATGGAATGTGGATTGGAAAGGAAGGCAACGTGGAATGGAATGGAATGCAAAGTTGAATGGAATGGAATGGAATTTGGAATGGAAAGGAATGTAATGTGGAATGGAAGGGAATGGAATGTGGAATGGAATGTGGAATGGAATGGAATGGAATGTGGAATGGAACGTGGAATGGAATGTGGAATGGAATGGAAAGGAATGTGGAATGGAATGTGGAATGGAATGTGGAATGGAATGGAATGTGGAATGGAATGCAATGGAAACGAATGAAATGGAATGTGGAATGGAATAGATTGGAATATGGAAAGAAATGGAAGGGAATAAGGAATGGAATGGAATGGAATGGGATGTGAAATGGAATGGAATGGAATGTGGAAAGCAATATGGAACGGAATGGAATGTTAAATGGATTGTGGAATGGAATGGAACGGAATGGAAAGAAATGGAATGTGGAATGGAATGGAATGGAAACGAGTGAAATGGAATGTGGAATGGAATAGATTGGAATGAGGAATGAAACGGAACAGAATGAGGAATGGAATGGAGTGGAATTGAATGTGGAACGCAATGGAATCGAAAGTAATGGAATGTGCAAAGGAATGGAATGGAATCCGGTAAGGAGTGGAATGGACTGTGGAATGGAATGGAATGTGGAATGGAATGGAATGGAATGTGGAATGGAATGGAATGTGGAATGGAATTGAATGGAAAGTAATGTGGAATGGAATGGAATCCAGAAAGGAGTGGAATGGACTGTGGAATGGAACGGAATGTGGAATGGAATGGAATTGAATGTGGAATGGAATTGAACGGAAAGGAATGTGGAATGGAATGGAATGTGGAGGGGAATGCAATGGAATGGAAGGGAATGTGGAACAGAAGTGAATGCAATGGAATGTGGAATGGAATGCGGAAGGGAAATGAATGGAATGGCATGGAAAGTGGAATGGAATGGAATGGAATGTGGAATGGAATGGAAAGGAATGTGCAATGGAATCGAATGTAATGGAATGTGGAATGGAATGCGGAAAGGAATGTGCAATGGAATGGAATGGAACGTGGATTGGAATGGAATGTGGAATGGAATTGAATGGAATGTGGAATGGAATGGAATGGAATCTGGAATGGAAAGGAATGGAAATTTTAATGGAAATTGGAACGGAAAGGAATTGAAGGTGGAATGGAATGGAATGGAATTTGGAATGGAATGGAATGGAACTTGGAATGGAATGGAATGGAACGTGGAATGGAATTGCATGGAACGGAATCTAATGGAATGCGGAATTAAATGGAACGGAATGTGGAATTAAATGTGGCATGGCATGGAATAGAATGTGGAATGGTATGCAATGGAATGTGGAATGGAATGGAATGCAATGCGGAATGGAATCGAAAGAAATGTGGAATGGAAAGGAATGGAATGGAATGGAATGGAATGGAATGGAATGTGGAATGGAATGCAAAGGAATGCGGAATGGAATGGAATGGTATGGGATGTGGAATGGAATGCAATGGAATGCGGAATGGAATGGAAAGGTATGGGATGTGGAATGGAATTCGGATTGGAATGTGGAATGGAAACGAATGGAATGTGGAATGCAATGGAATGGAATGAAAGGGGAATTTAATGGAATGTAATGGAATGTGGACTGGAATGGAATAAAATGGAATGGAATGTGGAATGCAGTGTGGAATGGAATTTAATGGAACATAGAATGGAATGTACAATAGAAAGTGGAATAGAATGTGGAATGGAATTGACTGGAAAGTAATGTGGAATGGAATGGAATGTGGAAGGGAATGCAATGGAATGGAATGGAATGTGGAATAGAAGTGAATGTAATGGAATGTGGAATGGAATGCGGAAGGGAAATGAATGGAATGGCATGGAAAGTGGAATAGAATGGAATGGAATGTGGAATGGAATGGAAAGGAATGTGGAATGGAATCGAATGGAATTGAATGTGGAATGGAAGGCGGAATGGAATGTGGAATGGAATGCTGAAAGGAATGTGTAATGGAATGGAATGGAACGTGGATTGGAATGGAATGTGGAATGGAATTGAATGGAATGTGGAATGGAATGGAATGGAATCTGGAATGGAAAGGAATGGAATGTGTAATGGAAATTGGAACGGAATGGAATGGAAGGTGGAATGGAATGGAATGGAATTTGGAATGGAATGGAATGGAACTTGGAATGGAATGGAATGGAACGTGGAATGGAAATGCATTGAATGGGATCTAATGGAATGCGGAATTAAATGGAACTGAATGTGGAATTAAATGTGGCATGGCATGGAATAGAATGTGGAATGGTATGCAATGGAATGTGGAATGGAATGGAATGCAATGTGGAATGGAATCGAAAGGAATGTGGAATGGAATGGAATGGAATGGAAATGAATGGAATGGAATGTGCAATGGAATGCAATGGAATGCAGAATGGAATTGCATGGAATGGGATGTGGAACGGAATGCGGAATGGAATGTGGAATGGAATCGAATGGAATGTGGTGTGGAATGGAATGGAATGAAAGAGGAATTTAATGGAATATAATGGAATGTGGACTGGAATGGAATAAAATGGAATGGAATGTGGAATGCAGTGTGGAATGGAATGGAATGGAACATAGAATAGAATGTACAATTGAAAGTGGAATAGAATGTGGAATGGAAAGAAATGGAATGTGGAACGGAATGGAATGTATCTTGGAATGGAAGGGAATGGAAAGTGGAATTGAATGGATTGGAACGTAGAATGGAATGGAATGGAACGTGGAATGGAATGGAATGAAATTGTATGGAATGCATTGGAATGAGGAATGGAATGGAATGTGCAACAGAATGGAATGGAATGTAGAATGGAATGGAATGGAATGTGGAATGGAATGGAATGCCATATGGAAAGGAATGGAATGTGGAATGGAATCGAATGGAATGTGGAATGGAATGGAATGGAATGTGGAATGGAAAGTAATGTGGAATGGAATGCAATGGAATGTGGAATGGAAAGGAATGGAATGTAGAAGGGCATGGAATGGAATGTGGAATGGAAAGGTTTGGAATTTGGATTTGAATGTGGAATGGAATGTACTCGAATGGAATGTGGACTGGAATGGAATGGAATGTAACGGAATGTTTAAAGGAATTTGGAATGGATTGAAACGGTACCTGGAATGGAATGTAGAATGGAATGGAATGCAATGTGGAATGGAATGTGTAATGGAATGGAATGGAATGTGGAATGGAATGGAATGGAATGTGGAATGGAAGAGAATGGAGCTTTGAATGGAATGGAATGGAACGTAGAATGGAATGGTATGGAATGGAACGGAATGAGGAATGGAATAGAATGCGGAATGGAATTGAATGGAATGTGGAATGGAATGGAATGTGGAATGGAATGGATTGCAATCTGGAAAGCAATGGAATGTGGAATGGAATGGATTGGAATGTGGAATGGAAAGAAATGGAATCTGGAATGGAACGGAATTGAATGTGTAATGGACTGTGGAATGGAATGCGGAATGGAATGTAATGGAATGTGGAATGGAATGGAATGCATTCGAATGGAGTATGGAATGAAATGTGCAATGTCATGGAATAGAATGTGGAATGGTATGCAATGGAATGTGGAATGGAATGGAATGGAATGTGGAATGGAATCAAATGGAAAGTGTATTGGAATGGAATGGAATGGAATGTGGAATAGAATGGAATGGAATGCGGAATGCAATGGAATGGAATGGAATGTGGAATGGCATGGATTGGAACGGAATGTGTAATTGAATGGAATGGAATGGAATGTGGACTGGAATGGAATGGAATGTGGAAGGGAATGTGGAATGGATTGGAATGGAAGGTGGAATGGAATGTAGAATGGAATGGAATGGAATGTGGAATGCAATGTGGAATTGAATGGAATGGAATGTGGAATGGAAGTGAGTGGAACTTGGAATGTAATGGAGTGGAACGTGGAATGGAATGGAATTGTACGTGGAATGGAATGGAATGGAATGGATTGGAATGAAATGGAATGTGGAATGGAATGGATTGGAATGTGGAATGGAATGGAATGCAATGTGGAATGGAATGGAATGGAACGTGGAATGGAATGGAATGGAATGTGGAATAGAATGGAATGGAAATTGGAATTGAATGGAATGGAATGTGGAATGCAATGTAATTGAATGTGGCATCGAATGTGGAATGGAATGGAATGGAAAGGAATGGAATGTGGAATGGAATGGAATGTGGAATGAAATGGAATGTGAAATGGAAAGGAATGCAATATGGAATGGAATGGAATGTGGAATGGAATGGAATGGAATGTGGAATGGAATGGAATTTGGAATGGAATGGACTTCAATGTGGAATGGAATGGAATCGAATGTGTAATGGAACGGAAGGGAAAGTGGAATGGAATGGAATGGAATGGAATGTGGAATGGAATGGGATGGAAAGTGGAATGGAATGGAATGGAATGTGGAAAGCAATGGAATGGAATGTGGAATGCAATGTGGAATGGAACGGAATGGAATGGAGTATAATGGAATGTGGAATGGAACGGAATGGAATGGAGTATAATGGAATGTGGAATGGAATGGAATGGAACGTGAAATGGAATAGAGTGGAAATTGGAATGGAATGGAATGGAATGTGGAATGGAATAGAGTGGAAATTGGAATGCAATGGAATGGAATGTGGAATGGAATGTGGAATGGAATGAACTGGAATGGAATGTGGAATTGAATGCCATGGAGTTTTGTATGGAATGCAATGGAAAATGGAATGGAATCGAATGGAATTGAATGTGGAATACAATGTGGAATGGAATGCAGTGGAATGTGAAATGGAATGGAATGGAATGTGGAATGGAATGGAATGTCGAATGGAATGGAATGGAATGTGTAATGAAATGGAATGTGGAATGGAACGGAATGCCATCTGGAATGGAATGGAATGTGGAATGCAATGGAAGGTAATGTGGAATGGAATGGAATGGAATGGAATGGAATATGGAATTGAATGGCATGGAAAGTGGAATGGAATCGAATGGAATATGGTATGGAATGGAATGGAATATGGAAGCAATAGATTGCAATGTGAAATGGAATGGGAAGGAATATGGAATGGAATGGAATAGAATGTGGAATGGAATCGAATGGAATGGTATGTAGAATGGAATGTGGAAAGGAATTTGTTACGGAATGGAATGGAATGTGGAATGGAACGTGGAATGGAAAGGAATGGAATGTGGAAGGGAATGTGAAATGGAAAGGAAGGGAATGTGGACTAGAATGTGGAATGGAATGAAATGGAATGTGGAATGGAATGTGGAAAGGAATGGAATGGAATGTGGAATGGAATGTATAATGGAATGCAAAGGAAGGTGGAATGGAATGCAATGAAATGCGGAATGGAATGTGGAAGGGAATGGAATGGAACGTGGGATACAACGTAGAATGGAATTGAATGGAATGTGGAATGGAACGTGGAATGGAACGTGGAATGGAATGTGTAATGTGGAATGGAATGGAATAGAATGTGGAATAGAATGGAATGGAATTGAATGAGGAATGGAATGGAACGAAATATGGAATGTATTGGAGAGGAATGTGGAATGGAATATGGAATGACATGGAATGGAATGTGAAATGGAATGGAATGGAATCTGGAACGGAATGTTGAAGGGAATGGAATGGAATGGAATGTGGAATGGAATGGAATGGAGTTTAGAATGGAATGGAATGTGGAATGGAATGGGGAATGGAATGGAATGGAGTGTGGAATGGAATGGCGTGCAATGTGGAATGGAACGCGGAATGGAACGTGGAATATAACATGGAATGGAACTTGGAATGGAAGTGCGTGCATTGATGGCCTATTCCCAGTGGACACGTCTTACTTCAATATCCTCCCCATCTTCCTGCTACAGGAGGAGCTTCCTGAGCAGCTGACCGGTTCTGAAAATCCCATGAAAGCTTTCTCTGCAAGGGACTGTCAGCGCACAGGGGCCAAGCCATCTCACTCACCTTGTGAATTTTTGTTTGTTTGTTTGTTTTGTTTTGAGATGGAGTCTCATTCTGTCAGCCAGGCTGCAGTGCAATGGTGCGATCTCAGCTCACTGCAACCTCCACCTCCCGGGTTCATGACATTCTCCTGCCTCGGACATCCCAGCAGCTGGGACTACAGGTGCCTGCCACCAAGTCCGGCTAATTTTTTAAATATTTTTAGTAGAGACGGGGTTTCACCGTGTTAGCCAGGATGGTCTCGATCTCCTAACCTCGTGATCTGCCCACCTCAGCCCCACAAAGTGCTGGGATTACAGGCGTGAGCCAGTGTGTCCGGCCCTAAGTGTCTTATATATTAAAATTAACGCATTTCAGAGAGGCATAGTTTGCAAATACGGTTCCTCTTTTTTTTTTTTGAAATGGAGTCTCGCTCTGTCGCCCAGGCTGGAGTGCAGTGGCCCGATCTCGGCTCACCTCAATCTCCTCCTCCCAGGTTCCAGCGATTCTCCAGCCTCAGGCTCCCAAGTAGCTGGGATTACAGGTGTGCACCACCACGCCCAGCTAGTTTTGTATTTTTGGTAGAGATGGGGTTTCTCCATGTTGGTCAGGCTGGTCTCGAACTCCTGACCTCAGGTGATCCGCCCGCCTTGGCCTCCCAAAGTGCTGGGATTACAGGCGTGAGCCGCTGTGTCCAGCCCACTTATTATTTTTCTTTCTTTATGTTTTGAGTCTAAAAATCCTGGCAGGTGCACAAGGATGATTCTAAACTATCGTTTCCTGGGAAGAGGCGGATGTAGCTTTAGTGCTGCTGGTTCAGCTCCTGGCTGCTTCCTTGACTCACATTCTAGGCTTGAGAGAGGTGGTCTTGCTCAGGAGACAGCTGCCCCCAAAGACTGAACGAAACAACTGTGAGTCTTGCTAAGTGTGGACAGGAAGGTGACAGCCACGCAGGGATCTAGAGGGAGAGCATCCCGAGCTCAGGGAGCAGCTCCTGGGCAGGAAAATGTGTACCACATGGAGGAAGAGTGAGAAGCTCTGGATGGTGGAGAGGAGCGAATGCAGACAAAGCCCCCAGGCAGCTGCAGGGATGAGCACAGAATGCTGTGGGCTCCCTCCCAGTGTTACCCACCCTCTTGCCCTGACTCCATGTTCCGAAGCCCCTCTGCACATCCTCACCTGTTTTCACGTGAGCACTTTCCTCCCTTGCTGAGTGGATGAGAATGGGGTCCACCCGGCTGGATGAGGTGTTGTGGACAGGACCAGCATGCTGGAGAAACAGAGAGAGAGAGAGAGAGAGAGAGAGAGAGGGACAGACAGAGAGAGAGAGACGAGGGAGCAGAGAGCAAAGATCATTTCACATTGCACCATTCGGCCACCAGGTGGGCACACCTGGCGAAAGGTAAGACCCCGGAGGTGGTGACGCAGGAGGACCACCTTGTTCAATGCCCACAGGGTCTCCAGCAGATAAGGACATTGGAGACAGCACAAGACACTCTACAGAGGATGGAACTGCGTCCTCTCCAAAATTCGCATCCACTCAGAATCTCTGATCATCACCTTCTTTGGAAATACGCTCTTCGCAGTTTTAGTCAAGTTATGGTGAGGTCGTATTGGATTAGGGTGGACTCTAAATCCAATGACAACTGTCCCCATAAGAGACAGAAGAGGAGACACAGACACAGAGGAGAAGGTCACGTGGAGACGGAGGCAGAGACTGGAGTGATGGGACCACAAGGCCAGGGATGCTGGATCCCCCAGGAGCTGGGAGCGGCAGGAAGGATCCTCCCCTAGAGCCTCCAGAGGGAACTGGATACAATTGTACTGGATTGAAGAGTGGCCCCCAGAAAGATCTGTCCACATCTGAAAGTCCAGAACCTGGAGTGAGAACTTATTTCGAAATAGGGTCTCTGTAGATGTGATAAAGTGAAGGGCCTTGAGATGAGATCATCCTGGAATAGAGTAGGGTAAGCCCTAAATGCAATGACAAGTGTCTTTTCAAGAGACAGAAGAGGAGACACAGACACACAGGAGAAGGCCACCTGGAGACGGAGGCAGAGACTGGAGTGATGCAGCCACAAGCTCAGGGACTCTGGATCCCCTAGGAGCTGGGAGAAGCAGGAAGGATCCTCCCTAGAGCCTCCAGAGAGAGCTTGATACATTTGAAGTGGATTGAACTATGTATCCCAAAAAAGATATGTTTCATATTCTAACCCAAAAACCTGTGAGTGGAGGTGGAGACTGGAGTGATGAGGTCACAAGCCCAGGGATGCCATTCCAGACCCCCCAGAGAGGGAGGAGGCCTGGAGCCCCCAGGAAAGAATTTATGCTAAACAAGGGGCGGATAATTCATGGCTCCCCTTTTTAGACCATATAGGGTAATTTCCTGACGTTGCCATGGCATTTGTAAACTGTGTTGGCGCTGGTGGGAGTGTAGCAGTGAGGACGACCAGAGGTCACTCTCATTGCCATCTTGGTTTCGGTGGGTTTCATTCAGCTTCTTTACTGCAACCTGTTTCATCAGCAAGGTTTTTGTGACCTGTGTCTTGTGCAAACCTCCTAACTCATCCTGTGGCTTAGGATGACTTATCCATCTGGGGATGAAGCCCAGTACATCTCAGCCTCATTTTACCCAGCCCCTATTCAAGCCAAAGTTGTTCCAGTTCCAGTGCGTCTGACAATACCCAAAGGCTGGAGTTCATCTTGGGGACACATCCAGAGTACAATTGCTGGGCTGGGGAACCCGTGTTTCTCAACTTTAAGATGAGGCCAAACCCCTTTCCAAAATGGTGGTCGAGACAGACATTTCACCCTACAATGTTGAGGAAAGCCAATCTCTGGCACCTACGGCAACATCTGCAACTGTCAGAATGCTTCATTTTTAACATTTTTGCCAATCATATCATTACGGGCAGGTCTTTGGTCTTAGAGCTCCCAAGATGGGGGCATGCCACTCCCAAGATGGGGGTGGGCCACTCCCAAGATGGCAGCCGGCCACTCCCAAGATGGTGACAAGTGTTTTGTTCTCTGAGCTGGGGTTCTTGGCCTCATGGATTCCAAGGAATGGAACCTTGGGCCATGCAGTGAGTGTTGTAGTTCTATTAGAAGCCATGGGTCACGGAAGAGAACCCTGGAACCCAGCGACTGGTGTTCAGCTCCATTAGGACAAACCTGGGCACTTAGCCACGCAGGAACAACGATTGTGAGTGGCAGGGGGTGCCTTGCTGGATCAGAAGCACAGCAGATACCCTGCCCTATCCAGAGGGGTGGAAGTCAATGGTGGGTCTGCAACGGCGGCGTTCAGCAGCGGTGGACGGCGAGCGAAAGCTCAGCTCGAGCCGGAACAAACATTCACCAGAAGAGTGTGCAGTTGCAAGACTTAACAGCTTGAAAACAGAGCTCTCATACAATGGGAGGGGACCCAAAAGAGGTTGCCCCCTCCCAGCTCAAATACCTGGGTTTATATCCCAATAATTGTCCCTCCCCATGTGCTCTCAGGTGATAGATGATTTGACTATTTCTTTACCTCCTGCTTTTAGCCTAATTTGTATTTTAGTGAGCTCCCTCTTTGCTACCCGATTGGTTGGGTGTGAGCTGAGTTACAAGGTGGGTGTGATCACCTTCGCCACCTAGACTTAGGAATTCCGAGTTGGCCTAGGAAATCCAGCTAGTCCTGTCTTTCAATATTGGTGTGAAAAGGGTGTCTCACGGCAGTCTTGATTTGCCCATCAGGTAACATGTCTAAAAATGTTTACAGTAGCCCTGCCCCAAAATACCCCATAGAAATATTCTTATTTCCATTTCGTGTTTCTACGAGGAAATAAACTAATGCCCATAGGCAGAAGGACGCATCCATAACTTGTGGAATATTCACCCACTGGGATATTATGGAGCCACTAAAATGAAGACACAGCAGAAATCCAGTATGGATGAATCTTTGAAATGACGTTTTCAGGGGGAAATACTGGTCTCAAAAAATTACATAGAGCATGATATACACTTTTCATAAAGTTAGAGACAATTAAAATAGAGAAATGCAATAAAGTGAAGTATCAAAGGAAATTCAGAAAATGAAGGATACCAAACTCCACACAGGGTCACCTTGGGTTGTGGGTAGCGTCGCAGAGGGCTGGATGGGGTGGGAGAAGCGATGGGTGTCCGTTATTCTTAATGTCTCAGTTTATATATTGGTGACGGTTGGACAGATTGCATTAGAGTGTTAAAAGGGACCTCTACCTAACCCCCATGAAAAAAAATCAACTATAAAATTGTGTTGGGGTATTAAGAATACCTAACTAACATCTTAAATATATATATAACTATTAAGATAAAAGTGAAGGCAAAAATTAAGGCTCAAGAGCCGAGAGTCCTAACGGCAGAACCTGGGAGGACAAATTAAAATAAGAACAACGATAAAGAAAAATGCCCTGATTTGGGCGGTACCTGCTTTGTTGGGAGAAATAATAACATTCCCTTTGATTCTGTCTTCATACAACCCCCTTTCTGCTATTCTCATTAAAGGTGCCCACAACCACACCTCTAAGCATTTGCAAGTATTGATCCCTCTCCACAAACTCTCCTAAATCTCCCTGGCAAACTCCTATGCAGTCTGCAAAATCCCATTTACCTGATCCCTCGTGACTCACATTGGTCACCCTAGCAGGAATAAGGCTGAGCTCTCCCTCCTGTGTTTCTGTTTGTTTGTTTTGTTTCTGTTTTCGTTTGGGGGATGGTGTTTTGCTCTGTTGCCCAGGCTGCAGTGCAGTGGCATGATCTCAGCTCACTGCAACCTTCACCTCCTGGGTTCAAGTGATTTTCCTGCCTCAGCCTCCACAGTAGCTCGTATTACAGGCACCCACCACCACGCCTAGCTAATTTTGCATTTTTAGTAGAGATGGGGTTTCTCCATGTTGGCCAGACTGCTGTCGAACTCCTGACCTCATGATCCTCCTGCCTCGGCCTCCCAAAGTGCTAGGATTACAGGTGTGAGCTAACGTGCCCGGCCGTTATCTCCTTTCTGTATCTGTCCCGTGTTGGATTAGCCTAGTAGGGACATGAGTTTCAGAGGTCAAATCATTCATTCTTCCTCACAACGTGCCGCTCAGCGCTTTGCACATAGTAGGACCTCAGTAAACAGCCTCTAACACAGTGATGGGCGTCCACTCTGGGGCTTCACCTGGTCCTCCAAGGCACAAGCACAGAAATATTTATTTCCCTCCATCAGGCAGAACACGATATAAAATATATCATGCCTCTTTTGAGTCCAAAGGTGTTTTTCCTTTTTTTCCCTGCTTAGCCTTACTTTACTTAACAAGTTAACATTTATCCTGAAAAAATGGTTTTAAACAGTACCTTGAATCAATGATTTGAAGACTGAACAAAACCTTTGGTGATGCTGAAGGCGGAGACTTCACCACGCACAATATCCGTGGAGCAAAACTGGAACTGGAACCGGTAAATCTACACAAATTAAAATTAAAATGTAAAAAAATCCAAAGGAAAGTACTGATCGTCCTTGACTCCATGGACTAGTCGCCCTTGAGTACAACCAGCGTTAAAATACTTACAAAAGAAATGCCGGGTGGGGTGGCTCACACCTATAATCCCAGCACTTTAGGAGGCTGAGGTGGGTGGATCATTTGAGGTCGGGAGTTTGAGACCAGCCCGGCCAACATGGCGAAACCCCGTCTCTACTAAAAATATAAAATTAGCCGGGCGTGGTATCAGGTGCCTCTAGTCCTAGCCACTTGAGAGGCTGAGGCAGGAGAATCACTTGAATTGGGGAAGCAGAGGTTGCAGTGAGCTGAGGTGCCTGTAATCCCAGCTACTTGGGAGGCTGAGGCAGAAGAATCACTTGAATTGGGGAAGCAGAGGTTGCAGTGAGCTGAGATCACCCCACTGCACTCCAGCCTGGGGAAGAGAGCAAGACTCTGTCTCAAAAAAAAAAAAAAAACATCATATGTGAACCATAATTCCTAAGGAGTTTGTGTGTGTGTGTGTGTGTGTGTGTGTTTTGAGGAAGAAAAACAGGGTCTTGCTCTGTTGTCCAGGCTGGAATACAGCAGCATTATCATAGCTCACTGCAGCCTCAACCTCCTGGGCTCCAGTGATTCTCCTCCCTCAGCCTCCCGAGTAGCTGGAACCACAGGCACTTACCACCATGCCCAGCTATTTTTTCATTTTTTGTAGAGACGGGACCTCACTGTGTTGCCTAGGCTGGTCTTGAACTTCAAGTCTCAAGCAATCCTCCTGCCTCAGCCTCTCAAAGTGCTTTGATCGTAGGCGTGAGCAGCCACGCCCAGCCTGCTATGAGGTTTGACAAGGGACAGGGTCTGCTTCAGGCCCAAAGAGGAGGGCAGAGTTTACAGGGAGATGGTCAGATTTGTACCAGGCCAGGAAAACACCAAGCCACATTTGCTTTGAGCTAAGGCCTACAGAAGATGTGACAACTGTCACACTGGCTTATTTGCTGGTGACCGAAGGTGACAACTGGCTCAATTTCACCCTGACAGAATTTGTCAACAGTCATTGAGTGCCACCAACTCCCAGGAAAAGCGACGTTTTTGTCAAAGCCTTCCCAGACTCGGCCGGGCGTGGTGGCTCACGCCTGTCATTCCAGCACTTTGGGAGGCTGAGGTGGGTGGATCACCTGAGATCGGGAGTTCGAGACCAGCCTGGCCAACATGGTGAAACCCCGTCTCTACTAAAAATACAAACATTAGCCAGGCGTGGTGGCGGGTGCCTGTAATCCCAGCTACTTGGGAGGCTGAGGCAGGAGAATTGCTTGAACCCTGGAGGCGGAGGTTGTAGTGTGCCGAGATTGTGCCACTGCACTCCAGCCTGGGCGACAGAGAAAGACTCTGTCTCAAAGAAAAAAAAATTAGCTGGGCCAGTTGCAGGGGCTCACGCCTGTAATCACAGCACTTCAGGAGGCCGAGACGGGCAGATCACCTGAGGTCAGGAGTTCGAGATTAGCCTGGCCAACATGGAGAAACCCCATCTCTACTAAAAATATAAAAATTAGCTGGGTGCAGTAGCGCATGCCTGTAGTCCCAGCTACTCTGGAGGCTGAGGCAGGGGAATGGCTTGAACACGGGAGGCGGAGGTTGCAGTGAGCCAAGATCATGCCATTGCACTCCAGCCTGGGAGACAGAGCAAGACTCCATCTCAAAAAAAAAAAAAAAAAATTCGTCGGGCTTGGTGGCGTGCGCCTGTAATCCCAGCTACTCGGGAGGCTAAGGCAGGAGAATTTCTTGAACCCCAGAGGTGGAGTTTGCAGTGAGCCGAGATCACACCATTGCACTCCAGCCTGGGTGACAGGGTGAAAGTCCGTCTCAAAAACAAACAAACAGCAAACAAAAACAGCAAAAGTTTCCCAAACTCCTTCTTTACCCACATGATTCTGGATCATTGCGTAATTCTCTAGGCATCCCAGCCAGAGAATGTCAAATCGTTTCCGCCGTTTCTCTTCTGGCCTTTGGTAAGCTGAGATTTCTCTACAAGGTCTCCAGCAGCACAGAAATGAATATCAGGGCTCCCCACCAAAACATCTTAGACTCTTAATGGGGCCAAAGTGAACACCAGCATTTCGGGCTCTGATGACGGCTCTGAACTTCATTTTGTTTTGTTATGGCTTTTTGGGCGATACCTTCACAGAAACCGTGGACTCATAATGGAACATTATGCAGCCTGGAAAAGGAACAGGTTTCTGACAAAGACAGCAACGTGAATGAAACACATTGTGTAAATAAAATTTTATTTTATAAATAAATAAATAAATAAAAATTATAAATAAAATGTGTTTCAAGTTAGAGTGCCAATTACGGGTTAGAGTATCAATTACCCCAGTGGACGCCCCCAACCCTTCCGAATTACAATGGCATTCAGCACAAACCACTTTAATGCTGGCACCCTTTGGACATCTAAGTGTGAAACCACATAAATCGTTCTGGGTATGATGAAAATAAGTAAGTAAAAATGGAAGTTCAACTCTATTACACCAATGACAGTTTATAAGTGGCTATTGTGGCCAGCTTCAGCTTGTATGTTTGGATTGCATTAGAGAAAAAAAAAAAAAAGAAAAAAAAAGGATGGATTCTAGGTCAACCAGCAAAAGTGACATAGCGTGTGGAGAAGGCAAGCATTTGGAAGTTTTTTTTTTTTTTTTTAATTTTAGACAGAGCTTTTGCTCCGTCCTTCAGGTTGAAGTGCAGTGGCACAATCTCAGCTCACTGCAACCTCTGCCTCCCAGGTTCAAGCGATTCTGCCGCCTTAGCCTCCCAAGTAGCTGGGATTAAGGCGTGCACCACCACACCTGGCTAATTTTTTTGTATATTTAGCAGAGACGGGGTTTTGCCATGTTGGCCAGGCTACTTTAGAACTTCTGACATCAGGTGATCTGCCCACCTTGACTTCCCAAAGTACTGGGATTTCAGGGGTGAGTCACCACGTCCGTCCATTCTGGAAGATTCTTTACCCAACCTCTCACCTGTTAAAAAAGAAAATTCAGAATGTACACTCTTTTTTATGATGACAAAATACAAATATATAAAATTCAGCATTATAACTGTTTTAAACTCAATGAGTCAGTGATATTTAGTGCATTCACAATGTTGTACAACCATCACCAATCTCTAGGTCCAGAAATTTCTCATCACCCCCAAAAGCGCACCCTGTATGCATTAAACAGTCACTTCCATTTCTCCTTCCCAGGCCCTGGCACCCACAAATCCACTATCTTTCTCTAGGAGTTTACCTGTTCAACACGTTTCATTGAAAGGGAATCATACACTACGTGTGCTTTTGTGTTTGTGCCTGGCTTTTCTCCCTGAGCATGATGTCCTCAAGGTTCATTCACGTTGCAGTCTTTGTCAGAGCCTTGTTCCTTTTCCAGGCTGTGTAATATTCCATTATAATATTCCATTGCATGGATGAACTATACTGTGATTCTCCATTCCTTCATGGATGGACAGTAGAGCTGTTTCCAAAATTCATCAACATTGCAGCCTTTTGTCAGAGCCTTGTTCCTTTTCAAGGCTGCATAATATTCCATTATAATATTGCATTGCACAAATGAATCACGTGATGTTTATCCATTCATTCACAGATGGGCAGTAGGGCTGTTTCCAAAATTCATTGACATTGCAGTCTTTGTCATAGTCTCATTCCTTTTCCAGGCTGCATAATATTCCATTATAGGATTGCATTGCACAGATGAAAAACACTGTGTTTTTCATTCATTCATAGGTGGGCAGTAGGGCTGTTTCCAAAAATTCATTCACATTGCAGCCTTTTGTCAGAGCCTTCTTCATTTTCCAGACTGCATAATATTCCATTATAATATTGCATTGCATGGATGAATCACATGGTGTTTATCATTCTTTTATAGATGGGCAGTAGGGCTGTTTCCAAAATTCATTCATGTTACAGCCTTTGTCAAAATATTGTTCCTTTTCTAGACTGCATAATATTCCACTGCATGGATAAACGACAGTGTATTTGTCATTCCTTCATAGATGGGCAGTAGGGCTATTTCCAAAAATTCATTCACGTTACCGCCTTTGTCAGAGCCTTATTCCTTTTCCAGGCTGCATAATATTCCATCATAATATTGCATTGCCTGGATGAACCATATTGTGTTTATCATTCTTTCATAGATGGGCAGTAGGACTCTTTCCAAAAATTCATTCACATTGCAGTTTTTGTCAGAGCCTTGTTCCTTTTCCGGGCTGCATAATATTCCATTATAATATTGCATTGCATGAATGAACCATACTGTGTTTATCATTCTTTCATAGACGGAAAGTAGGGCTGTTCCAAAAATTCATTCATGTTGCAGATTTTGTCAGAGCCTTGTTCCTTTTCAAGGCTGCATAATACTCCATTGCATGGATGAACCATGCCGTATTTATCATTCCTTCATAGATGAGCAGTAGGGCTATTTCCAAAAATTCATTCATGTTGCAGCCTTTGTCAGAGCCTTGTTCCTGTTCCAGGCTGCATAATATTCCATTATAATATTGCATTGCATGGATGAACCGCATTGTGTTTATCATTCATTCATAGATGGGCAGTAGGGCTGTTTCCAAAAGTTCATTCATGATACAGTCTTTTGTCAGAGCCTTGTTCCTGTTCTAGGCTGCATAATATTCCATTATAATATTGCATTGCCTGGATGAACTGCATTGTGTTTATCATAATTTCATAGATGGGCAGTAAGGCTGTTTCCAAAAATTCATTCACATGGCAGTTTTTGTCAGAGCCTTGCTCCTTTTCCAGGCTGCATAATATTCCATTGCATGGAGGAATCACACTGTGTTTATCATTCCTTCATAGATGGGCAGTAGGGCTGTTTCCAAAAATTCATGCAGGTTGCAGTCTTTGTCAGAGCCTCCTTCCTTTTCAAGGCTGCATAATATTCCATTATAATATGGCATTGCATGGATGAACCACATTGTGTGTATCATTCATTCATAGATGTGCAGTAGGGCTGTTTCCAAAAATTCATTCACATTGCAACCTGTCTCTGCCTTTGTCAGAGCCTTGCTCCTTTTTAAGGCTGCATAATATTCCATTGCATGGATAAACCATACTGTGTTTATCATTCATTCAAAGATGGACAGTAGGGCTGTTTCCAAAAATTCATTCACATTGCAGCCCTTGTCAGAGCCTTGTTCTTTTTTTTTGGCTGCATAATATTCCACTGCATGGATGAACTATGCTTTATTTATCCATTGCTTCATAGATGGGCAGTAGGGCTGCTTCCATAATTCATTCATGTTGTAGTCTTCTGTCAGAGCCTGGTTCCTTTTCAAGGCTGCATAATATTCCACTATAATATTCCATTGCATGGATGAACCATGCTATGTCTATCCATTCATTCATAGATGAGCAGTCGGGTTGTTCGGGTTGTTCCAAAAATTCTTTCATGTTGCAGCTTTTGTCAGAGCCTTGTTCCTTTTCCAGGCTGCATAATATTCCATTGCATGGAGGAATCACACTGTGTTTATCATTCCTTCATAGATGGGCAGTAGGGCTGTTTCCAAAAATTCATTCACATTGCAGCCTTTGTCAGAGCCTTGTTCCTGTTCCAGGCTGTGTAATATTCCACTATAATATTGCATTGCATAGATGAACTATGCTGTGTTTATCCATTCCTTTATAGATGGGCAGTAGGGCTGTTTCCAAAATTCATATATATCGCAGTCTTTTGTCAGAGCCTTATTCCTTTTCTAGACTGCATAATATTCCATTGCATGGATAAAGGATGCTGTGTTTATCACTCCTTCATAGATGAGCATTAGGGCTATTTCCAAAAATTCATTCACATTGCAGCCTTTGTCAGAGCCTTGTTCTTGTTCCAGGATGCATAATATCTCATTATGATATTGCATTGCATGGATGAACCACATTGTGTTTATCATTCTTTCATAGATGGGCAGTAGGGCTGTTTCCAAAATTCATTCATGTTACAGCCTTTGTCAGAACATTGTTCCTTTTCCAGACTGCATAAATATTCCATTGCATGGATAAACAACGCTGTGTTTATCATTCCTTCATAGATGGGCAGTAGGGCTGCTTCCAACAATTCATTTACATTGCAACCTTTGTCAGAGCCTTGTTCCTGTTCCAGGCTGCATAATAGTCAATTATAATATTGCATTGCATGGATGAATCATGTGGTGTTTATCCATTCCTTCATAGATGGGCAGTAGGGCTGTTTCCAAAATTCATTCCTGTTGCAGCCTTTTGTCAGAGCCTTATTCCTTTTCCAGACTGCATAATATTCCATTGCATGGATAAACGATGCTGTGTTTATCATTCTTTCATGGATGAGCATTAGGGTTATTTCCAAAAATTCATTCACATTGCAGCCTTTGTCAGAGCCTTGTTCCTGTTCCAGCTGCATAATATTCTATTATAATATTGCATTGCATGGATGAACCACATTGTGTTTATCATTCATTCATAGATGAGCAGTAGGACTGTTTCCAAAAATTCATTCATAATACAGTCTTTTGTCAGAGCCTTGTTCCTGTTCCAGGCTGCATAATATTCCACTATAATATTGCATGGATGAACCACATCGTGTTTATCATTCTTTCATAGATGGGCAGTAAGGCTGTTTCCAAAATTCATTCATGTTACTGCTTTTGTCAGAACATTGTTCCTTTTCCAGACTGCATAATATTCCATTGCATGGATAAATGACGGTGTGTTTGTCATTCCTTCATAGATGGGCAGCAGGGCTGTTTCCAAAAATTCATTCACATTGCAGCATTTGTCAGAGCCTTGTTCCTTTTACAGACTGCATAATATTCCATTATAATATTGCACTGCATGGATGAACCACGTGGTGTTTATCCATTCATCCACAGATGGGCATTGGGCTGTTTCCAAAATTCATTCATGTTGCAGCCTTTGTCACAGCCTCATTCCTTTTCCAGGTGGCATAATATTCCATTGCATTGATGAACCATGTTGTGTTTATCCGTTCCTTCATAGATGAGCAGTAGGGCTGTTTCCAAAATTCATTCATGTTGCTGCTTTTGTCAGAGCCTTGTTCCTTTTCCAGCCTGCATAATATTCCACTATAATATTGCATTGCATGGATGAACCATATTGTGTTTATCATTCCTTCATAGATGAGCAGTAGTGCTGTTTCTAAAAATGCATTTATGTTGCAGCCTTTTGTCAGAGCCTTGTTCCTTTTCCAGGCCGCATAATATCCCATTATAATATTGCATCACATGGATGAACCATGCTGTGTTTATCCATTCTTTCATAGATGGGCAGTAGGGCTGCTCCAAAGATTCATTCCTGTTGCAGCTTTTGTCAGAGCTTTGTTCCTTTTCAAGGCTGCATAATATTCCATTGCATGGATGAACCACATCGTGTTTATCATTCCTTCATAGAAGGTCAGTAGGGCTGTTGCAAAAATTCATTCATGTTGCAGCCTTTTGTTAGAGAGTTCTTCCTTTTCCACACTGCATAATATTCTATTATAATATTGCATTGCATAGATGAGCTATGCTGTGTTTATCTATTTCTTTATAGATGGGCAGTAGGGCTGTTTCCAAAAATGCATTCATGTTGCAGCCTTTTGTTAGAGCCTTCTTCCTTTTCCAGGCTGCATAATATTCCATTATCATATTGCATTGCATGGATAAGCCACATTGTGTTTACCCATTTATTCATAAATGGGCAGTAGGGCTGTTTCTACTTTTTGGCTACTGTGAATACCACTGCTATGAATATCCCTGTACAAGTTTTTATTTGATAATTGTGACTATTTTACACAAACTTGTGAGTGTGAGACATGTGACAAGCTTTTTTAAAAATAGAGGAAAGATTCACATCACATACCTCTGTTTTTTAAAAAGCTTGTTGCATACCCCGTACTCCCACGTTTGTGTGAAATACTCACAATTATCAAATAAAAACTTGCACACATCACATAGCCGGGCACAGTGGCTCACACCTGTCATCCCAGCACTTTGGGAGGCCGAGGTGGGTGGAGCACTTGAGGTCAGGAGTTCGAGACCAGCCTGGCCAACACGGAGAAACCCCATTTCTGCTAAAAATACTGGTGTGGGGGCAGGTGCCTGTAATCCCAGCTACTCGGGAAGCTGAGGCAGGAGAATAGCTTGAATCCGGGAGGCAGAGCTTGTAGTGAGCCATGATCGCACCATTGCACTCCAGCCTGGGTGACAGAGCAAGATTCTGTCTCAAAAAAAAAAAAATTACATCAAGTTAGTTATTTTAAATTATACGAACCGGGCATTTAGTACATTCACCGTGCTGTACAACCACCAGTTCTATGTAGTTTGAGAAAATCTTCATTCCCTTTAAAAGGAAACCCCCATTCCCACCAAGCAGTCACTCCACATCCCCCTCCCCAACCTCTGAGAGTCACAAATTCACTTCCTCTCTGTGGATTTGCCTGTTGAGCACGTTTCATAGAAATGGAGTCAGGCATCAGTTACTTCTGTGCAGAAAAAAGCCCTGTCACCTGGCCTTTCTTCCCTTGCTGCTGGGATTTATGATGTTCCCCTCAATGTTTAGGCTGCTCTCCCATAATCACACCTTCCTTTGTTTTTCTTTTCCTTTTTTTTTTTTTTTGAGATAGAGTCTCGCTGTGTCTCCCAGGCTGGATTGCAGTGGCATGATCTCAGCTCACTGCAGCCTCGACCTCCCGGGTTCAAGTGATTCTCCTGCCTCAGACTCCCAAGTAGCTGGGATTACAGGCACAAGCCACCACGCCTGGCTAATTTTTGTATTTTTAGTAGAGAATGGGTTTCGCCATGTTGACCAGGCTGGTCTCAAACTCCTGATCTCAGGTGATCCACCTGCCTCAGCCTCCCAAAGTGCTGGGATTACAGCCGTGAGCCACCGCACCCAGCCAAAAAGGTATCTTAAAAGATCTGAGCATCTCAGCTCAATGCAACCTCCGCGTCCTGGGTTCAAGTGATCCTCCTGCCTCAGCCTCACAAGTAGCTGAGATTACAGGCGCCCACCACCACGCCCAGCTAATTTTTGTATTATTAGTAGAGACGGGGGTTTCACCCTGTTGAGCAGGCTGGTCTCGAACTCCTGACCTCAGGTGATCCGCCTGCCTCAGCCTCCCAAAGTGCTGGGATTGCAGGCATGAGCCACCGTGTCCGGCCGGAGAGTCATTTTTGATAAGCACCGAATGATTTTTCTCATGTAGTTAGGAAAAGAAGTGCGTGTGTGTTTGTGTGTGCACGTATGTGCATTCGATTCTGTGTTCTACGCCTCGCTCTGTGTGTTTAGGGGCAATGACAGTGACCTTAAACGCTGTTGGACCATGTATTTTAGAAAAATGCAACCCACAGTCTATGTGAGAAACCCACGTGATAATCATCAATGATCCCAGCCCCAGCATTGAGATTGGACATTTTGATTTGGTGCAGAAGGCACAAGGAGGAAGAGATCCCTCAGAAAACATGGGCATCTTCACCCTTGGAGGTAAATTCAATGGGAATCATTGGGACCATGGACAGCTGATGGTGATTCATTACAAATATATTGATTACAGATTCCTAGAGGTATTCACTAAGGGTCAGACAGGAGTGAAAGCACTACCCAGAAAGACGTAGACTAGTCAAAGTCAATTGGAGAGTAGGTCATTTTATTCATTTATGTATTTATTTATTTGAGATGGAGTCTTTCTCTGTTACCCAGGCGGAAAGCAGTGGCATGATCTCGGCTCCTAGGAGTTGAACAGCACCTCACTGTGCCTGGCGCTGGAACAAATGAATGCAGGAGGTATGTTGGTTTTTTTTTCTTCCTTTCTTGTTTCTTTTCTTTCTTTCTTTCTTTCTTTCTTTCTTTCTTTCTTTCTTTCTTTCTTTCTTTCTTTCTTTCTTTCTTTTTCTTTCTTCTTTCTCTTTCTCTCTCTCTCTTTCTTCTTCTTTCTCTCTCTCTTTCTTTCTTTCTCCTTCTTTTTTTTTTGAGATGGAGTCTTTCTCTGTCGCCCAGGCTGGGGTGAAGTGGCATGATCTCGGCTCTTAGGATTTGAACAGCACCTCGTTGTGCCTGGTGCTGGAACCAATGAATGCATGAGAAATGCTGGGTTTTTTTCTTTCTTCTTTCTTTCCTTCTTTCTTTCTTTCTCTTTCTTTCTCTCTCTTTCTTTCTTTCTCTTTCTCCTTCCTTTCTTTCTTTCTTTTTCTTTCTTTCTTTCTTTCTTTCTTTCTTTCTTTCTTTCTTTCTTTCTTTCTTTCTTTCTTTCTTTCCTTTCTTTCCTTTCTTTCTTTTGAGATGGAGTCTTTCTCTGTTGCCTAGGATGGGGTGCAGTGGCATGATCTCGGCTCTTAGGATTTGAACACCACCTCATTGTGCCTTTCACTTAAACAAATGAATGCAGGAGGTATGCTTTTTTTTTTCTTTCCGTTCCTTCCTTTCTTTTTCTTTCGTTCTTTCTTCTTTCTTTCTTTCTTTCTTTTCCTTCCTTCCTTCCTTTCTTTTCTTTCTTTCTTTCTCTTTCTTTTTTTTTTGAGATGAAGTCTTTCTCTGTCACCCATGTTGGGGTGCAGTGGCAAGATGTTGGCTCACTGCAACCTCTGCCTCCCAAGCTCAAGTGATGCTCCTGCCTCAGTCTCCTGAGTAGCTGGGATTACAGGCGCCCGTCACCACACCTGGCTAATTTTTGTATTTTTAGTAGAGACAGTGTTTCACCATGTTGGCTAGGATGGTCTCGAACTCGTGACGTCAGGTGATCCACCCACCTCGGCCTCCCAAAGTGGTGGGATGACAGGCGTGAGCCACTGCACCTGGGCTAAAAGGTTTAAAATATAAATCTATCAAATATTTAAACCCACATGTAAAAATGCTAGCGTTAAAGACAAATGGAAAATGATTGCATTTAAAAAAATCAGTCGTGACATGGCTAAATGTCAAAGAATTCTTTTGTAATTTTTTTTTTCCTTTCTGAAAGCCAGCATCATCTTTTATGATTGCTGTCTGCATCTGGGTAAATGGAATTCTTGCAAAAAGGTCTGAGTTTCCAACATGCATAAAACAAAGGAAATCATGTACAAGGTGAAAAAAACAGAGAGAGAGAGAGAGAGAGAGAGAGATCCTAAAAGAGCCAGGACTGCTAGAGGAAAAATGCATTTAAAATCTGGCGTAAATGACATTGGACAGCGTTCAGAAGAGCAGCTCTGGTTTGCAGAGACGACGGGCTGCTGCAACAGGCTGAGAGTGTTACATGATTACAAACATATGTTATGGGAGCAGAAGGAAGATGGTTGCGTTGGAAAGAATGATTGGAGACACAGCCTTGATGGAAGGCTGTGTTATTAGCAGACGGTTCAGAACTTGAAAGGGTTTCTGAGAAGCTGCTTAAGTGAGTAGCTGGCCGATGCACATTGGAAAAAAAAAAGACCCCCTTACAGAAATTGGAAGGAAAAAGGCGCTGGTCTAGACAAGAATGCACACGAGATGTCAGCATTGTGGTCGCCTAAGAAAAGGTAATTTATGAGCTACCTAATAAAACATAAGTCAGCATCTCTTCTTTGCCGGAAGAGAAATAACTTAGGATTTTAACAGCACCTCATTGTGCCTGGCGCTGGAACAAATGAATGCAGGAGGTATTTTGTGTGTTTTTTTCCCTCCCTTTCTTTCTTTTCTTTTCTTTTTCTTTCTTTCTTTCTTTCTTTCTTTCTTTCTTTTTTCTTTCTTTCTTTCTTCTTTCTTTCTTTCTTTCTTTCGTCTTTCTTTCTTTCATCTTTCTTTCTTTCTTCTTTTCTTTCTTTCTTTTCTTTCTTTCTTTTCTTTCTTTCTTTCTTTCTTATATGTTTCTATTTTTTTTTTGAGATGGAGCCTTTCTCTGTCACCCAGGCTGGGGTGCAGTGGCAAGATGTTGGCTCACTGCAACCTCTGCCTCCCGGGTTCAAGCGATTCTCCTTCCTCAGCCTCCCAAGTAGCTGGGCCTACAGGTACGTGCCACCACACCTGGCTAATTTTTCTATTTTTAGTACAGACAGGGTTTTACCATGTTGGCCAGGCTGGTCTCAATCTTCTGACCTCACGTGATCTGCCTGCCTTGTCTTCCCAAAGTGCTGGGATTACAGGCGTGAGCTGATGCACCTGGCCAGTATGCTGTTCTTTAGAAGAAGTTGGAGGAATGTAAATCTTAAAAGGGGCTTGATGACCCATACACCCTCATGCATGAACTTCATTAGCTACTCTGTATGGCTACACTTAGGCAGGCGATTTTCCCACTCCTTTCCTGGAGATGAAAAGTACCAAACAGAAGTACTACAAGGAATGCCTGTTCCAGGTACCTGCTGGAGCCTGGGGAGAAGGAATATTCGTTACCACAGACCTATCATCACAGCAGCACAAATGGCTGGGAGGCATTGAGGAGACGTGAAGTGAGAATATTTCTTGCTCTTGCCAATGTCCCTTAGAGTGTTTGCTGCAGTGATGCAGGCAGAGAAATCTAGGCCGTTTGTGCAAATAAAGAACAGAGAGTAGTGCAAATAAAGAACAGGTAATGCAAATAAAAGAAGAGTGATGCAAATAAAGAACAGGTAATGCAAATAAAAGAACAGTAATGCAAATAAAGAACAGGTAATGCAAATAAAAGAACAATAATGCAAATAAAGAACAGGTAATGCAAATAAAAGAACAGTAGTGCAAATAAAGAACAGGTAATGCAAATAAAAGAACAGTAATGCAAATAAAGAACGGGTAATGACATCCTCCTGCATGGAAACGCCTCACAGTCTGATAGTGTGCCTCATAGTCACAAAGCAGCTGCTGGAGCTCTGAATGTCCTGCCCTCAAAAGAGCATTCCTAGCAGGAAGCAAAGGCATGGGCACAACACAGTTTTCACATTCTTACAAAGTGACTGCTGAAGCTCTGGACATCAAGCCCTTAAGAGAGCATTCCTAGCAGGAAGGGAGGCCATGGGCACAAGAGAGTTTTCTCACAATCACAAAGTGGCTACTGAAGTTCCGTACATCATGCCTTCAAGACAGTATTGCTAGCAGGAAGGAAGGGCATGCACACAACAGAGTTTTCTCATACTCACAAAGTGGCTGTTGAAGCTCCGGTCATCACAGGCTCAAGAGAGCATTCCTAGAAGGAAGGGAGGCCATGGGCACAACAGAGTTTTCTCATACTCACAAAGTGGCTGTTGAAGCTCCAGACATTACACCCTGAAGAAAGCATACCTAGCAGGAAGTGAGGGCATGGGCATGGCAGAGTTTTCTCATAGTCACAAAATGGCTGCTGAAGCTCTGGACATCACACCCTCAAGAGAGCATTCCTGGTAGGAAGGAAAGGCATGGGCACAGCAGAGTTTTCTCATAGTCACAAAGTTGCTGCTGAAGCTCCAGACATCACATCCTCAAGATAGCATTCTTAGCAGAAAGGGAGGGCGTAGGCAAAGATAGTTTTTCCCCTGTTCCTCTTTTGCCTTGCTTGTCCCACACACTTTATCAAGTCTGAAGCTTGGCCAGCAGAAACGGGGAACAGATTGACCTGCCAGGTTCATCCCCTGGGTTGGGGCAGGATCCTGTAAAGGAAATCAGGGTCTTATTAGAGAAGCGAGGGGGCAGGGCATGGTGGCTCACGCCTGTAATCCCAGCACTTTGGGAGGCTGAGGAGGGTGGATCATGAGGTCAAGAGATCAAAACCATCCTGGCCAACATGGTGAAACCCCGTCTCTACTAAAAATACAAACATTAGCTGGACGTGGTTGTGTGAGCCTGTAGTCCCAGCTACTCAGGAGGCTGAGGCAGGAGAATTTCTTGAACCTGGGAGACAGAGGTTGCAGCGAGCTGAGATCACACCGCTGTACTCCAGCCTGGGCAACAAAGCGAGACTCTGTCTCGGAAAAAAAAAAAAAGAAAGAAGAGAGGGCAAATGGCTTTTTAAAAGTTAAGGAGAATGGTCGTTTTGGAGGAAAGACACACAAAGTCACAAATTTCAAGAGACTTTGTGTGGGGAGAGGAAATGGGCATGAGTGATAATGGGTGCAGGATCTCCTTGGGTTGAAGAGAGTGTTCTAGAAGGAAATAGACTGATGGTTTCACAGCATGGTAAAAGTGTTAAATACCATTGAGCTGTTCTCTGCAAGATAGTTAAGGGGAATTTCATGGTATGCGAATTTTATCCCAATAAAAAAAAATTTAGGCCAGGTGCGGTGGCTCACACCTGTAATCTCAACACTTTGTGGGGCTGAAGTGGGCGGATCACCTGAGGTCGGTAGTTAGAGACCAGCCTGGCCAACATGGGGAAACCCCATCTCTACAGAAAATGCAAAAAATTAGCCAGAGGTGGTGGGTGCCTGTAATCCCAGCTACTCCGGAGGCTGAGGCAGGAGAATGGCATGAACCTGGAAGGTGGAGGTTGCAGTGAGCCAAGATCGCGCCACTGCACGCCAGCCTGGGCGACAGAGCAAGACTCCGTCTCAAAAAAAAAAAACAAAAGTTTACCTTTTGGTGGAGGAAGGCAACTGCATATGTACACACGTGCAGACACACATGCCCGCACACATATGTGCATATACAGATATGCAGTTTCTTTTCTTTTAACTAATAAGCTTTATTATTGGTAAGACAGAGCATTTTCATGTAAATGATCATATTTTTATAATTAGAAAATGTGATTTGTAGGGTTTTTTCTGTTTTTTAAGCAGTTCTCCTACCTAGTAAAGTTTGATTTTTTTCTTTTTTTTTTTTTTTTGAGATAGAGTCTCGCTCTGTCACCCAGGCTGGAGTGCAGTGGTGGGGTCTCAGCTCAATGCAAGCTCCACATCCCGGGTTCAGGCCATTCTCCTGCCTCAGCCTCCTGAGTAGCTGAGACTACAGGTGCCTGCCACCACGCCTGGCTAATTTTTTGTATTTTTAGTAGGGATGGGGTTTCACCATGGTCTCGATCTCCTGATCTTGTGCTCTGCCCACCTCGGCCTCCCAAAGTGCTGGGATTACAGGCGTGAGCCACTGCGCCTGGCCAAGTTTGATTTTTTTTAGTTGCCAACTTCATATTTATTTATTTACTTTTAATTTTTTATTTTTTTTAGGCAGAGTCTTGCTCTGTCATCCAGGCTGGAGTGCAGTGGTGTGATCTTGGCTCACTGCAACCTCTGCCTCCTGGGTTCAAGTGATTCTCCTGTCTCAGCCTCCTGAGTAGTTGGGATTACAAGCGCCCGTCACCATGCCTGACTAATTTTTTTTATTTTTAGTAGAGATGGGGTTTCTCCATGTTGGCCAGGCTGGTCTCAAATTCCTGACCTCATGTAATCCAACAGCCTCAGCCTCCCAAAGTGCTGGGATGACAGGCGTGAGCCACTGTGCCTGGCCTGTTTTTTCTCAGAAAGAGTCTGTGTTGAAGGGTTCAGAACCCAAGCTGGGACTGGGCATGGTGGCTCATGCCTGTCATCCCAGCTACCCGGTGGGGCCTGTCACCCAGGAGGTGGAGGTTGCAGTGAGCTGAGGTTGCACCACTGCACTCCAGCCTGGGTGACAGAGTGGGTCTCCGTCTCAAAAAATAAAATAAAACAAATAAAATAAAAAAAAATAAATAAAATAAAATAAAATAAAATAATAAAATAAAATAAAATATAAAATAAAATAAAATAAAATAAAATAAAATAAAGCTCTCAAAGGTACAGATTCCAGGACACCCCATCCCATGTCTTGAGGTGGTGTCCATCATATCCTGATACTGCCCGTTAGCTGGGGTTTGACATCAGGCAGTCCCAGCACACTTTGTTCCTGATCTTTTACTTTCTTTGTACCTGCTGTGGGAGATCAGTATCTCTCTGTGCTACCAAGGGGACTCTTGGGATGGTCCAAATTGACCTTCAGTGAGGAACTCGTCACCTGAGTGTTCCAGCTCTGCCTCAGATCGTGCACAGATGGTCTTCAACAACAATCACTGGGTCCTGTTCTCTTCACAGCTACAACTTCCCTCTCAATGGTGCCAGTTCTCCCCAATACAGTCACATTAACTGGAGGGGTTCATGGCTGCACCCACAGACCTCACCAGAAGCTCCCATTCCTCAGCCGTCTGTCTTCTGCATGGTCCGGCTGTGATGCATAAGATAGATGGATGGATGGATGGATGGATTGATAGATGGATAGATGAATGGATGAATGGGTGGATGGATGGATAGATGGATGGATGGATGGACAGATAGATGATAGATAGACGGATAGATAGACAGATAGACAGACACAAGAATGGGTAGAAGAATGGATAGTTAGATAGATAGATAGATAGATAGATAGATAGATAGATAGATAGAGACAGATAGAGATAGATAGATAGACAGATGGATGGACAGATGAATGGACAGAAGAATGGATGGATAGATACAGATAGAGAAAGAGATAGATAGATAGAGATCGATAGAGAGCTAGATAAAGACATAGAAAGATGGATGATAGATAGAGATAGATAAAGATAATAGATGGGTAGATAGATGGACAGATAGATAGATTAGATAAAATAGATAGGTAGGTAGGTAGTTAGATAGATAGATGGATAGAGAGAAGAATACATTGATAGATCAATTGGATAGATGAATGGAGATACATAGAGAGATAGATAAATAGAAGGATAGACTGATAAGTTGATAGGATAGATGCGTAGAAATGGACAGATAGATGGAGGATAGATTGATACATCAATAGGATAGATGAATAGATAGATCAATTGATATGATAGATGGATGGAGATGGATAGATGGATGGATAGATAGAAGGATAGATTGATAGATACATAGATAGATAGACCAATTGATAGATAGATAGATAAATAGATGGATAGATAGATAGACAAATAGATACATAGATTGACAGATATATAGATAGACTAATAGGTAGATAAATAGATAGATGATAGATATATATATAGATAGATACACAGATAGATAGATAGACCAATAGATAGATAGATAGATAGACACATAGACAGACAGACAGATAGATAGATCGATACACAGATAGATAAATAGACACATAGATAGATAGATACATAGATACACACATAGATAGATCGATACATAGATAGACAGACAGACAAACAGATAAGTACATAGATTGACACATAGATAGAGAGATAGATAGATAGATAGATAGATGATAGCTAGACACATAGACAGACAGAGATAGATATATAAAAATAGATGAGACCTTTTACTGACATTAAATATATTTTCAGCTGCAAAAGAAGGAAGCTGATCAAAGATCCTCATGTCTTCTTCTTATAAAGGTTCTTAGGGAGGTGGTGCTGGATCACGGGAGGGCCGCAAGTGTTCGGGTTCCAGGAGAGGTGTGATATCCTCCCAAGGAGCCAAAAGGCTGTGGAATTAGCTGTGGTCCCAACAGGCTAGTGAAACATGAGCCTATGGTGTTCCTCTCTAGACCTCCCAAGTCCAACCTCGGGTTTGGGAGCACTCCCAGGACAGCCCCGGAGATCTTGGCTGGCTTGGCTGTATTGCCTAAACCCCTTGGTAAGTTGGCTTCTACAGCAGATCTCACACCTTATTTAGAAGAAGCCCACGTCTCCCGCCTCCCTGCCCGGCCTTTGCCCTAATCCGTCTCCTTCTTCATCGTCTTGCTTTCATGAGTTGAGTCTTTGGGGCAGATGGAAAAGGCAACTGTAAGAAAAATAACACAAAGCAATCAGACAAAGAGCTAAATCCACAGGCCAGATAGGTAATGATGCAGGAGCTTGAGAGAATCAAAGAACAGTTAAGATTGGGAACAGATAAGATTGTGTTCATGCAGTTTTTCCAAGGTGCAAAGAATGAAGGAATCAGAGAATCCTGGTTAATTGTACAAAAACCCCTTACTAAGCGTGGAGAAGGCATGTGACAATTGGTGCCTAGGACAAAGCCCACACTTCCTGGGCCGCCAGATTTGAAGTGCAAGAAGCAAAAAGACCATCAAAGGGAAAGTTCATATGACGAGGTGCCCAAGCTTTGAGGACGGAGCAAGGACGGAAAGAGAAATCTCACTCTTTCCTTGTGGACAGTCAGGACACAGGTTAGTGACCTTGGAGAATGAGCTACAGATGAGGCAGTGATTTGGAAATTGTTCAGACAATAGACAAACACAGGGCAGGCTACCTTTACCCAGGCACCATGATCAGAACCGGGTGGACATGGGGAGAAATTGAGACAGTGGTTTATCTCAGAAAGAGCCTGCTATCAGCTCTTCTGTAGACTTTAGATGTGGTCTCTGGTCTGTTGAGTCAGTGTGGTTTCCAAGGAAAGGAGCCTCGGGTTGATGAACCATTGGAGCCCTGTCCATCAATCACGTCCAAGTGGCCACACCAACTTCTCCACTGGTCACAATACTTTCATATACATCCATTGATATATTCTCCAAACCATGTTCAGAGCAACTTGAAGGTGGAGGTCAACTTGGAAGTTGGAGGTCAATTTGGATGGTTGGAGGTCATCTTGGAGGTGAAGGCCAACTTGGAGGTTAGAGCCAGCTTGGAGGTAGAGGCCAGCTTGGAGGTGGAGGCCACTCAACTTGGCGGTGGAGGCCAATGTGGAAGTGAAGGTGAACTTCATGGTGGAGGCCAACTTGGAGGCATAATAAGACATAATAAGCAGATTGATAATCTCCCAGTTGGTAAATTAGCTAACTAGCAGGTGGTGGCTAACTTGGAGGTGGAGGCCAGTTTGGAGGTTGGAGGCTAACTTGAAGGTGGAGGCCAGTTTGGAGGTTGGAGTCCAAGTTGGAAGTGGAGTCCAACATGTAGGTTGGAGGCCAACTAGGAGGTACAGTCCAGTTGGTGGGAGACTGGAGGCTAACTTGAAGGTGGAGGCTAACTTGGAGGTGGAGGTCAATTTGGAGGTTGCAGTCCAAGTTGGATGTGGAGGCCAACATGTAGGTTGGAGGCCAGCTAGGAGGCTAGAGTCCAGTTAGGAGATTGGAGACTAGTTTCAAGGTGGAGGCTAACTTGGAGGTGAGGTCAATTTGGAGGTGGGAGGCTAACTTGGAGGTGGAGGCCAATTTGGAGGTTGCAGTCCAAGTTGGATGTGGAGGCCAACATGTAGGTTGGAGGCCAGCTAGGAGGTAGAGTCCAGTTAGGAGATGGGAAGCTAATTTCAAGGTGGAGACTAACATGGAGTTGAGGTCAATTTGGAGGTGGGAGGCTAACTTGGAGGTGGAGGCCAATTTGGAGGTTGGAGTCCAAGTTGGATGTGGAGGCCAACATGTAGGTTGGAGGCCAGCTAGGAGGTAGAGTCCAGTTAGGAGATTGGAGGCTAATTTCAACTTGGAGGCTAACATGGAGGTGAGGTCAATTTGGAGGTGGGAGGCTAACTTGGAGGTGGAGGCCAGTTTGGAAGTTGAGTCCAAGTTGGTTGTGGAGACCAACTAGGAGGTAGACTCCAACTGGGAAACTGGAGGCTAACTTGGAGGTGGAGGCCAATTTAGAAGTTGGAGACTAATTTGGAGGTGGAGGCCATTTGGTGGTGAAGGCCTACTTGAAATTGGGGGGCACTCCTGCTAACATTGCCCAGCTGCTGAAGACCATGCAACACCTTCCCTGTTGCTGTTGAAAGAAAGACAAAACTACAGCTCAGGCCCACAAGGACACCACAGCATCTCTCAGCTTCTTTTTCTTTTCTTTACAATGCATTCCAGCTAAAGAAATTAATGGGCCTCCTGTCTCAGGGCTGAGAATGGACCTGAAACATCTACTCACTGCTTGCCTTCTCTGGAATGCCTTCCACCATCTATCTCCTATATAAGGTCACCATCCTCTTTTTTTTTTTTTTTTTTAGAGTTGGGAGTCTCGCTTTTTCTCCCAGGCTGGAGTGTGGTGGTGTGGTCATAACTCACTGCTGCCTCAAACTCCTGGACTCAAACAATCCTCCTGCTTCAGCCTTCCAAGTAGCTCTTTCTACAGACATATGCCAACAGACTTGGCTAATTCGTTTAAAAATTTTTATTTTGTAGAGACAGAGTCTTGCTATGTTGTCCAGGCTGGCCTCAAACTTCTGGGCTCCAGCAATCCTCCTGCCTCAGCCTCCCAAAGTGCTGGGATTACAGATGTGAGCCACTGCACCCAGCCAGCATACATTTTACTTATTTAAATAATGGTTAGCATAAGTAGAGGAACCATAGAGCTGGCCATATAATTTCTGTCTGATATGGTTTGAACGTATTTCCTTCAAAATGCAAGTGTTGAAATTTGATGGCCAAAGTGATGGTATTAACAGGCCTTAAAGAGGTGATTAGACCATGATGGCTCCTCCCTCATAGGGTGGATTAAGGCTTTATAAAGGGGCTTCATACAGCATTTAGCTTTCTCTTGCTCATCTGCCTTCTGCTATGTGAGGACATAGCATTCCTCCCCTGAAGGGGAAACAGTGACAAGTTTTCATCTTGGAAGCAGACAGGAGCCCTCACCGGACAACAGAATCAATTGATGCTTGGCTACTTGGTTCTTGGACTTCCCAGCCTCCAGAACTGTAAGAAATACATTTTTGTTCTTTTAAAATTACCCAGTCTTTGTTGTTTTGTTACAGCAGCCCAAACAGATAATGACACTGTTCTACTCATTACTGCAAGGAAAGGGGCTGTTACATTGTAAGACTGAAAGTTTCAAGTGCTGATGCTTTTACGTCTTAGAGCCTTAGGAGACCCCAAAACCTAACCATGAGTTTCTCTGTTCTCATAAGATATGCCCCCTAGTCAACAGAAATGGCTCCCCATGTAGTGAGTTCTCCCATCAACTAGAATAGCTAGAATAGATAAGATAGAAGGAGAGAGAGAGAGAGAGAGAGAGAGAGAGATGACAGGTAATTGATAGATACATGATAGATACATAGATAGATAGATGATAGATACATAGATAAATAGACAGATAATAGCTAGATAGATAACAGATAGATAGATGATAGATAGCTAGATAGATGATAGATAGATACATAGATGATAGCTAGCTAGCTAGCTAGATGATAGATAGATAGATAGATAGATACATAGATAGATAGATGACACATAGATAGATGATACATAGGTATATAGATAGATAGATGATAGATAGATGATAGAAAGATTGATGATAGACAGATGATAGATGATAGATATATGTAGACAGATGATAGATTAATATATAGATGATGGATAGATAGATGGATAATAGATTGATAATGGAAAGATGGATGTATAGATACATGGATAGAGGATAGATAGATAGATGATAGACAAATGAATATATAGATGATGGATAGATAGATGGATAATAGATTGATAATGGAAAGATGGATGTATAGATACATGGATAGAGGATAGATAGATAGATGATAGACAAATGAATATATAGATGATGGATAGATAGATGGATAATAGATAATGGAAGGATAGAAGGATAGATACATGGATATAGGGTAGATAGATAGATGATAGATAGATGATAGATGAATATATGGATAATGGATAGGTGGATAGATAGATGGATAATTGATGATGGGAAGAAAGATTGATAGATACATGGATAGAGGATAGATAGATAGAGGATAGATAGACAGACAGACAGACAGATAGACAGATAGATAGAATAGATAAAACAGAACTGAACGGGTGGGGAGCCATTCCTGTTGAGCATGCGGCATACCTTATGAGAACTTTTCAAACTCATGGATTTCCCCTCTCACCTAGCCCATAAAATTACTCAAACTGAATCTGTCGGGACCTCGATCTGCCACTTCTCAGCCTCCAGAACTGTAAGAAATAAATGCCTGTTCTTTCTGAATTGCCCAGTCTTGGATATTTTGTTATAGCTGCACAAACACTCTTCTACTCAGAGCTGCAAGGAGCCAATCACGTCTTCTTACGGGAACCAGGGGGCACCACACCCTCTTGTGACTACAAAGTCTACTTCCTACAACTTCTGCTGGTTCACTCTGCTCTCAAATGCAAACTTCCCAGGGTCCTGCATGGCAGACGGTGTCCTCTTACTCCAGCAGTAACCATCTATGACTAGTAAACTGTGGATAGATCTCAATCTCACCTATGCAGTGTTGGGTGTGGTGCATCTGGCTATCGGATACTATTTAGGGTAGGAGATCCCTCCCTCCCTCACTCATGGGGCATCCAGGGGGTTATCAAGACAGATCTTTAATTTTTTTTTTCTAAGATGGAGTCTCGCTCTGTCACCCAGGCTGGAGTGCAGTGCTGCGATCTTAGCTCACTGCAATCTCCACTTCCTGGGTTGAAGCGATTCTCCTACTTCAGCCTCCTGAGGAGCTGGGACTACAGGTATGGGCTACCATGCCCAGCTAATTTTTGTATTTTTAGTAGAGATGGGGTTTCACCCCGTTGACCAAGACTGTCTTGATCTCTTGACCTTGTGATCCGATCTTTAATTTTTTTTTTTTTTTGAGATGGAGTCTCTCTCTGTCACCCAGGCTGGAGTGCAGTGGTGAGATCTCGGCTCACTGCAAGCTCTGCCTCCCAGGTTCATGCCATTCTCCTGCCTCAGCCTCTTGAGGAGCTGGGACTACATGTATGGGCCACCATGCCCAGCTAATTTTTGTATTTTAGATAGAGATGGGGTTTCACTGTGTTGACCAGGATGGTCTCGATCTCTTGACTTTGTGATCCGATCTTTAATTTTTTTTTTTTTTGAGATGGACTCTCTCTCTGTCAACCAGGCTGGAGTGCAGTGGTGTGATCTCGGCTCAATGCAACCTCCACCTCCCAGTTCAAGTGACTCTCATGCCTCAGCCTCCCGAGTAGCTGGGACTACAGGTGCCCGCAAACACGCCCAGCTAATTTTTTGTATTTTTAGTAGAGATGGGATTTCACCGTGGCCTCAATCTCCCGACCTCGTGATCCGCCTGCCTTAGCCTCCCAAAATGCTGGGAATACAGGCTTAAGCACCTGCGCCCAGCCCAATCTTCAGTGTTTTCATGCACAAATGCTATACTACAAGGTTAGTTAAGTAAGTTAAGGTCATGCATCATTGCTGTGGAAGGAAACTACCACATGTATTAATTTCTAGGGTCATGTGGCAAAGGATTTGTCTTGCCCAGTGAAATATTTGGCACTTGATTGGCTTCTGGGAGGTAGCTTTAAAACCCTTGTTGGATAAGAGTATCTTTGCTTACCTACTCCCTTAGGGCTACGCCAGAGAGTCCATGTTAACAATGCAATTGGTTGGGTGCAGTGGCTCATGCCTGTAATCCCAGCACTTTGGGAGGCTGAGGTGGGTGGATCACCAGAGGTCAGGAGTTCGAGACCAGCCTGGCCAACATGGTGAAATGCTGTCTCTACTAAAAATACAAAAATTAGCCTGGCATGGTGGTGGGCACCTGTAATCCCAGCTACTTGGGAAGCTGAGGCAGGAGAATCACTTGAACCTGGGAGGCGAAGGTTGAAGTGAGCCGAGATTGTGCTGTTGCACTCCAGCCTGGGCAACAAGAGCAAAATTCCATCTCAAACAAAAACAAAATAAAAACAGAATGTAATTGATGGTGGGGGACCTGCACCCTCCTATATCAGGTTGACCTCTGGAGAGGCTGGAGACAGATTAGTCACACTGTTGATCAGCCATACCTGTGACTGACCTTCAATGAAAACTGGATATCAAACTCATGGGAGCCTCCCTGATTGGAAATACTCCAGGAGTGTATTAGAAGAACCTAGGAGAGTCTTAGAAGAACTAATGACCATCTGCATGCTTTCACCAAGAGGGGACACTGGGAATCTCATACCTGGAGTCTCCTGGACTCCACCTTGTAAGCCTTTAGTCTTTGCTGACTTTAGCCTGTATTCTTTTGTTGTAATAAACCATAACCTTGAGTCTAACAGCTGTTCTGAGCTCTGTGAGTCTCTCTAGCACATTTTTAGACCTGTAGGTGACCTTGAAGACCTCCTGAACTGCACGGACAGAGCTGATATTACAAAAAAAAAAAAGGTGTGTTCGCTTTGGTGATGTGGACGTCTAAGAAATCAGCAAACATGAAAGCCATCCTACCAGTGGCAGAAGACTCTGTGGTGCCATCTTCTGTGGTTGGTATAAATCAATGTTCTCCAAGTTGAAGACCTCCTGATCTCATAGCCGTTGGGTATAGGTAGGGGAAGGACAGGAGCAAAGAGGATGAGAGGAAGAAAGTCTGGGAAGAGATCTACTCAATGGGAAGAATGGAAAAAGATGTTTTTCAGATTATCTTGCAACCTCATGTGTGTGTGACCCTGTATTAATTCGTTTTCATGCTGTTGATAAAGACAAGCTCAACACTGGGAAATTTACAAAAGAAAGGCATGTAATGGCTGGGCATGGTGGCTCATGCTTGTAATCCCAGCACTTTGGGAGGCTGAGGCGGGCGAATCACAAGGTCAGGAGTTTGAGGCCAGCCTGGCCAACATGGTGAAACCCCGTCTCTACTAGAAATACAAAAAATTAGCTGGGCGTAGTGGCGGGCACCTGTAATCCCAGCTACTCGGGAGGTTGAGGCAGAAGAATCGCTTGAACCCGGGAAGTGGAGGTTGCAGTGAGCTGAGATCACGCCACTGTACTCCAGCCCAGGCGACAGAGTGAGACTGTCTCAAAAGAAAAAAAAAAAAAGAAAAGCGTGTAGTGGACTCACAGTTCCAAGTGGCTGGGGAAGCCTCACCATCATGACAGAAGGGGAAAAACATGTCTTCCATGCTGGCAAACAAGAGAAGAGAAGGAGAGCCAAGAGAAAGAGGTTCCCCTTATCAAAGCATCAAACCTTGTGAGACTTATTCACTATCACAAGAACAACACTGAGAAGACTCAAGCCCGTGATTCAATGATCTCCCACTGTGTCCCTCCCACAACACGTGGGAATTATGGGAGCTACAATTCAAGGTGAGATTTGGGGGGGGACACAGCCAAACCATATCAGATCCAAAGATGAATCTTTGTGGTGTCCACTGACATCCACCCCTGTGTCCACTTTAGCACAAGCTAGAGTCACATGCCCTTCTTTGTGGTTACCTGTGTATTGCCCAACACCCTGTAAAGACCATGGGCTCCATGAAGGCAAGGAATGTATCTCTTAGTTTTATGCAATGTGCACAGAGTTCCTAGTTATGAAACTCTTCAACACTTTCTGAATAAATTGATTTATCTGTTTCCTAATCATCAAACTTATGCCCATTTTTTTTTTTTGAGACAGAGTCTCGCTCTATCACCCAGGCTGGAGTGCAGTGGTGCAATCTCGGCTCACTGCAAGCTCCGCCTCCCGGGTTCACACCATTCTCCTACCTCAGCCTCCCAAGTAGCTGGGACAACAGGCGCCCACCACTGCGCCCGGCTAATTTTTTGTATTTTTAGTTGAGACGGGTTTTCACCACGTTAGCCAGGATGGTCTCAATCTCCCGACCTCGTAATCCGTCCGCCTCGGGCTCCTAAGGTGCTGGGATGACAGGCGTGAGCCACCGTGCCCGGCCACCCATTTTTATTTTTTGTTTTACTTGCTATAATGCAAAGGGATGAGAAAATAACTTTAAGAACCAAAGACAAGAAGAAGACAGAATTTTAATCCCCAAAGAACTCACAGGCTAACTGCAAGTGTTAAGGTTGTGGATGACATTAACCACCACACAAGACTGTGTTCTCTGCAAAGAAACGTGTGAGGGGAGAAGAAAATACACACGCAATACCTTGAAGGGGTAAACAACCTTTATCCCATGTCAATGGCAATGCAGATATAATAAGCAAATAATAGGCTGGGTGCAGTGGCTCACACCTGTAATCCCAGAACTTTGTGGGGCCGAGGCGGGTGGATCATGAGGTCAGGAGATCGAGACAATCCTGGCTAACACGATGAAACCCCGTCTCTGCTAAAAATACAAAAAATTTTCGGGGCGTGGTGGCAGGTGCCTGTAGTCCCAGTTATTCGGGAGGCTGAGGCAGGAAAATGGCGTGAATCCGGGAGACGGAGCTTGCAGTGAGCTGAGATTGCACCACTGCACTCCAGCCTGGGCAAGAGAGCAAGACTCTGTCTCAAGAAAATTATAATAATAGTAATAACAACAATAAGCAAATAATTAAGCAAATGATAGAATAATAAGCAAATGATATAATAAATAGATGGACACAATAAGCAGATTGATATAATAAGCAAATTGTAATGAGAAGAGAGAAGGGAAAAGATAGCTACACTCACCAGACTATGGAGGATTCACCACCAGACTGGGAAGCAACAGCTCCAGACTCGGCCAGTCATCCATGCACAGATGAGGAGAGGTCTCATGAAGCTTTGGCGTGGTTTGGGATCCTAGCTCTTTTTGTAACTAGTTGTTTGGCATGAGGCCCCGTCATGAGGGCCCCTCTCGACTGGGCTCAAGGAACAGAAGAAGGTCAACTTGTTTTTGTGATTGTCTGTTGTTTTTCAATAACTGATGTATAGGAATAGATTGAAATAGAGATTTCTCCGAAATAGCGCTGGATGAATGCCTCAAGGGGGCTCACACAACCTGTTCCAGGATTTGGTGACCATTGTTTGTGTCCACGTTCAACTGAGTTTGAATCTATTTATTTATTTATTTATTGAGATGGAGTTTTGCTCTTGTCGCCCAGGCTGGAGTGCAATGGCTCTATCTCCACCTCTCGGGTTCAAGTGATTCTCCTGTTTCAGCCTCACGAGTAGGTGGGATGACAGGCACCTGCCACCACCACACTTGGCTAATTTCGTATTTTTAGTAGAGACGGGTTTTCTTCATGTTCGTCAGGCTGGTCTCGAACTCCCGACCTCAGGTGATTCATCCGCGTCGGACTCCCAAAGTGCTGAGATGACAGGTGTGTGAGCCACTGTGCCCGGAAGAGTTCAAATTTAATGTTTAACTTTTCCTCCACAGACGGGCACAACCCCAAACCTCCAATTGTTCACCAAAGAAGCTGTGAGAAAGAATCGAAAGTCACCAGTAACGCATGTTAGAGCAATTTGGCTGAAATGTCTACAACACCAGAAAGAGTGCTCGGCACGTAAAGCAAAATATTTTTTCAGTGCCATGCATCTAATAGAGTCTGTACAAAATGCAGTTTTAGAGCAAAAACGAAAACCTGTGGAGAAATCTGTGAGTCTTTCTGGGGAGATCTGTGAAGAAAGGACACCTGTTTTGGGGATGACTCTATATGTGAATGCAGATCAGAAAAGCATTATGGCTCTATTACTCGATTTTTGTGAATGGCAAATTGGACTTGAAAATTGCTGTTATGTGGTAGCGAACAAAAGAAGCCTCTGATGTCAACTAAAACTAACTTTGGGTTCTAAGGAGAGATGGCTGGGTTTGCTTTGGACAGTCTAGAGAGAAATCACAGGACCGGTTTTCTTGATAGTTCTCACTGACATGTCTCCATCACTATTTAAGGATATTAATTACTGTACTAGTCTGTTTTCATGCTGCTGATAAAGGCATGCTGCAGACTGGGTAGTTAATAAAGGGAAGAGGTTTCATTTCTTTGTTTTGAGACGGAGTCTCACTCTGTCACCCAGGCTGGAGTGCAGTGCGTGATCTCGGCTCAATGCAACCTCCACCTCCCAGTTCAAGTGACTCTCATGCCTCAGCCTCCCGAGTAGCTGGGACTACAGGCGCCCGCCACCGTACCCAGCTATTTTTTGTGTTTTTAGTAGAGACGGGGTTTGGCCATGTTGGTCAGGCTGGTCTCGAACTCCTGACCTCAGGTGATCCACTTGCCTCGGCCTCCAAAGTGCTGGGATTACAGGCGTGGGCCACTGCACTTGGCCAAGAGTAATTCACTATCATGGGAACAGTATGGGGGAAACTGCCCCCATTATTTGATTATCTCTCACTAGGTCCCTCCCACAACACGTGGAAATTATGGCAGCTACAATTCAAGATGAGATTTGGGTGCGGACGCAGCCAAACCATATCAATCACTCTAGGACGTAATGTGTCTATATATTTTGAATTACATTTGTGACATTGTCCTTGTGGCTGGATTTTTTTTTTTTTTCTGTAAAAGACTCTATTTTATTGCTACTTCTTGCAATTTCTGGATCTGTCCAATGAGATATTCAAAGGAGTCCTCTATGGAGATTTATTTCATAATTTCTTTATATTTAACATTCTGCAAAATTTTCTTTGTTTGTTTGAGACAGGGTCTCACTCTGTCACCCAGCCTGGAGTGCAGTGGCGCAATCTTGGCTCACTGCAACCTCCGCCTCCCGGGTTAAAGTGATTCTCCTGCCTTAGCTTCCCAAGTAGCTGGGACTACAGGTGTGTGCCACCACTCCCAGCTAATTTTTTTTTTTTTTGTATTTTTATTAGAGACCGTGTTAGCCAGGACGGTCTTGGTCACCTAACCTTATGATCGGCTTGCCTTGGCCTCCCAAAGTGCTAGGATTACAGGTGTGAGCCACCACACCCGGCCACATTCTGCAACATTTTTTTCTTGCCCAAAAGGTAGGACAGAGAGCATCCTCGTGTTTTGTAGATGTGGGAAGTTCTCATACATCATATGCAGGGGTAAATTCCTGTTTTGTGTTCCTTTGAGTAACTGCAGGTCATGCTTCTGTGATAACAACGCTCTCTGGCTTACAGGAAAGAAGGCTGGCTTCCCCCATATCCTTGATGACATTTTCTTAGCGAAGATTTCAGATAGTCTCAAGGAGGTCCCAGGCAACAGTGCCCAGAACACAGGTAATGACATGTCTTTGTTTCCTTTGGGGTAACTTGAGGTGTTGTGGACACAGGCTTGCTTCCATCCACGCTTGGAATAAACACCTTGCATTCCTCTTCATGGCTGTGTCCCCCAAGCCTCCTCCTCGGCCCAGACCTTCAATGATGGCTCTTCTTTGGTGCAGACAAACCCCTGTTTTGGTGCCTTCAAGAACTGCCTTTCCTGCCAGGGCCTGTGGCTCACCAGGGCCCACATCTGCATGTGATCAGAGACTGGACCCAGGGGATCATTATAAATGACCAGGACTCCAACCTCTCTGCCAGCAATAATTCTGCAGTAGGAGAAAAACCACCTCCCTGTAAGATTCCACACCAAAGTCTGGTAGGCGACAAATGACTCACTCCCTGTTATATGTAAAATGTTTATTTATATATATATATGATATATATATAAAATATAAAATATTCCTAATTGAAATACATACATATACAATATATAATACAATATATGATATATATATATATTAACTATGAAATATTCCTAATGGAAATACATATATATATACAATATATAATACAATATAAGATATATATAAAATATAAAATATTCCTAATGGAAATACATATATAAACAATATATAATACAATATATGATATATATAAAAAATATAAAATATTCCTAATGGAAATACACATATAAACAATATATGATACAATATATGATATATATATAAAATATAAAATATTCCTAATGGAAATACATATATATATAATATATAATACAATATATGATATATATAAAAGATATAAAATATTCCTGATGGAAATACATATATATACACAATATATAATACAATATATGATATATATAAAATATAAAATATTCTTAATGGAAATACACATATATACAATATATAATACAATATATGATATATATATATAAAATATAAAATATTCCTAATGGAAATACATATATATACAATATATAATACAATAATATATATATAAAATATAAAACATTCTTAATGGAAATACATATATATACAATATATAATATATATAATACAAAATATTTGTAATGGAATATTTATAGCTATTCCATATATAATATTATATAATATAGAATATAAATATTTCTAATGGAATATTATATATAAAAGTGAATATATTTATTACATATAACACTTTTTTTTTTTACACAGGGTGGAATGTTAGAATTCATTGATCAAAAAATGTTGGTGACCACTTTGGGCAGGTTACAGAAACAGATGAAAAACGTGCTTCGGGGTGTCAGGTACTTAGAAAGAGAAGATAGATGAAAACGTACAACTTAATCCAAGTGAAATTAGTTTTTCTGAGGAGACACCACTTATGCTATGGGACCCATTTAGAAACTCACAAGATAGAATAGAAAGTCAAGGTTATTAGAGAAAACGAGTTAACAAATCTACGAAACACCAGGGGAGAACGGCAAAGATTCATCTGTCTAGACCTGAGATGTCAAAACATTTTTGGGTGATGGGAACAAAGATTCTCTTAAGCACCTAACGTGGAACAGGCTGGCCAGCACCTCACCATTTCTGAAACCTCCAGGAAAATAAAAAAACAAAAACCCAAAAGGTAAAGGGAGTTGAAATGAAATTATTTAAGGTGAAAACATTGTATATTTAATATGCCTTGTGGGTGCCATTCATCTGATTCTGAATGGATGTTTTGGACTAAAAGGAACAATTAGCCAATTATTGGACAGATGAAGTCAATGAATATCCACATTGCTCTCATTCCAGTTTACAAAACCTGAAAACAAACACACAAACAAACAAACAAACAAAAAACCATCCTGGCCGGGCACGGTGGCTCACGCCTGTCATCCCAACACTTTGGGAGGCTGAGGTGGGTGGACCACCTGAAGTCAGGAGTTCGAGACCAGTCTGGCCAACATGGTGAAACCCCGTCTCTACTAAAAACACAAAAATTAGCCATGCGTGGTGGCGGGTGCCTGTAGTCCCAGCTACTTGGGAGGCTGAGGCAGAGAACTGCTTCAACCTGGCAGACACAGGTTGCAGTGAGCTGAGACGGCACCATTGCACTGCAGCCTGGGCGACAGAGTGAGACTCCATCTCAAAAAAAAAAAAAATATTACCAAATACTGTCAAAAGAATAACTGTGCTTTTTTCAGACAATTATTTGATAATGCTTCTTTTTGGAAAATTAGCAAGATTTGAATACGGGGTTTAGATTTGCTCAAGAATAATATTATGGAAGGTTCTGGACATTTCAATTGAAAGAGGTTCCCATGGACCTACCAAGAAAATTGATGTGAATAGAAGGAAGAAAGAAAAATTTGTAGAAGGGAATGTGCAAACAAGAAATATAGTACTTTGGGAGACTCAGGCAGGAAGATAACCTGAACCCAGGAATTCGAGACCTGCCAGGGCAAAACAGTGAGACCCCATCTCTAAAGAAAAATAAATAAATGAATAAAAATTAATTTAAAAAAAGGAAAACCAGGGCCAGGTGCAGTGGCTCACGCCTGTCATCCCAGCACTTTGGGAGGCCAAGGTGGGTGGATCACCTGAGGTCAGGAGTTTGAAAACCAGCCTAGTCAACATGGTGCAACCCCCTCTCTACTAAAAAATATAAAAATTAGCCAGGCGTGGTGGTGGGCACCTGTAATTACAGCTACTGAGGAGGATGAGGCAGGGCAATCACTTCAACCTGGGAGGTGGAGGTTGCAGTGAGCTGAGTTCGTGCCACTGCATTCCAGCCTGGGCGACAGAACGAGACTCTGGAGAATGTCTCCTCAAAGTTTCACCTCTTTTTATTTATTTATTTTTATTTTACTTTAAGTTCTGGGATACATGTGCAGAACGTGCAGGTTTGTTACACAGGTATACATGTGCCAGGGTGGTTTGCTGCACCTGTCACCGTGTCATGTAGGTTTTAAGCCCTGCATGCATTAGGTATTTGTCCTAATTCTCTTCCTCCCCTTGACCCCCAGTCCCTGACAGGCCCCGGTGTGAGATGTTCCCCTCCCTGTGTCCATGTGTTCTCACTGTTCAACTCCCACTTACGAGTGAGAACATGCGGTGTTTGCTTTTCTGTTCCTGTGTGAGTTTACTGAGGATGATGGTTTCCAGCTTCATCCACATCCCTACAAAGGACATGAACTCATCCTTTTTCATGGCTGCATAGTATTCCATGGTGTCTATGTGCCACATTTTCTTTATCCAGTCTAGCATTGTTGGGCATTTGGGTTGGTTCCAAGTCTTTGCTGTTGTAAATAGTGCTGCAATAAACAACTCCTCTTTTCATAATAAGCCCAGAGCTATTGCATGGGGGTTCATGCTCATGAATTCGTCTTTACTTGATTATACCTCTGAAGATCCTATTTCCAAATTAGGTTATACCCACGAGTATGGGACACGATTCAATCCAGAACAGGTGGTCATAGCTGCATGAGTCAGAGAGAATGTGACTCACTGTTTTAATGTGTTCTCCATGCAGCGTGCCTGATTATCTATTTCTTTCTCTTTGGCAGGAGTCTCATGGTGCTGCATTGTTTTTAATTAATGTATTTATTTTTTGAGACAGAGTCTCACTGCAACTTTCGCCTCCTGGGTTCAAGCAATTCTCCTGCCTCTGCCTCCCCAGTAGCTGGGTTTACAGGCACCCACCAACACACTTTGCTAGTTTTTGTATTTTTAGTAGAGAAGGGGCTTCAGCATGTTGGCCAGACTGGCGTTAAACTACTGACCTCAAATGATCCGCCCACCTGGGCCTCCCAAAGCGCTGGGATGACAGGCGTGAGCCACTGTGCCCAGCCTATATATGGTATTCTTAATGGAATACTTACATATATGCATATATAAATAAAGGGGAGTTTACTAAGTATGAACTGACATGATATCAAGGTCCCACCATAGGCCGTCTGCTGGCTGAGAAGCAAGGACAGCCAGTCCGAGTTTCAAAACTGAAGAACTTGGAATCTGATGTTTGAAGGCAGGAAGCATCCACCACAGGAGAAACCGGCTGTGAGAAGGATGAACAGAGTTTTGGAAGATGCACACTTTGTAAAGCTAACTCAGATAGACATCACTCCGTCCTCACGCCCTGCCAGTATCTTTAATTTTAAAAGAGGAAGAAGGAAGCAATGTATCTTCTCCCCAATAGATAATGCTGGGTGCTCTGTGCACACGGTGACATTTAAAAAATTAAAAAATTAAAGAGGAAGGAAGGAAACACCATCTCTTCTCCCCAACAGATAATGTCGGGTGCTCTGTGCAGAGGGTGACATCATCCATTCATTCCTCTCTCGGGTGTGGGAGTGCAGGTAGGCAGATCATGGCAACGACAGCCTTTGCCAGGGACCTCTCCAAACACGACTCCCGGCCAGCCAGGGCTGACAATGGATGCAGTTTAAGATGGGCTGGTGGGGCCGGGCGCGGCGGCTCACGTCTGTCATCCCAGCTCTTTGGGAGGTCGAGGCGGGCGGATCACGGGGTCAGGAGTTCGAGACCCTCCTGGCTAACACAGTGAAACCCCGTCTCTACTAAAAATACAAAAAAATGGGCCAGGCGTGGTGGTGGGTGCCTGTAGTCCCAGCTAATCAGGAGGCTGAGGCAGGAGAATGGCGTGAACCTGGAGGGCGGAGCCTGCAGTGAGCCCAGATTGCACCACTGCACTGCAGCCTGAGCGACAGAGCGGGACTCCTTCTCAAAAAAAAAAAAAAAAAAAAAGGGCTGGTGTGTGTCTCCTTGTGCATCTCCTTGCTTCTGTTTCTGAGAGTCGGCTGAGAAAATGCAAAAAGCAAAATGCAGAGAGATTGTTGCACTGGTTCCCCGGGGTGGCCGTCACCAACTATCACACACTGGCGGGCTTTTAAAGATATAATACTTTCCTCTCACTCTTTCAGAGAACAGAAGCCTCCAGCGAAGATGCTGGCAGGGCTGGATCCTGCTGAGGCCCCTCTCCTGGGCTTGGAGATGCCATCTTCTTCCTGTGTCCTCACAGGGTCGTCCCTCTGTGTGTGTCTGTGTCCTCATCTCCTCTTCTTATGGGATGTCTTAGTAAGTCTCAGGCTGCTATCACAGAATACCATAGACTGGGTGGATTGTAAACAACAGACATTGATTCTCCCATAGTCCTGGAGGCTGGAGGTCCGAGATCCAGGTATGGGCAGGGCTGGTTCCTCCTGAGGCCTCTCTCCTGGGCTTGGAGACTTCATCTTCTCCCTGTGTCCTCACAGGGTCATCCCTCTGTGTGTGTCTGTGTCCTCATCTCCTCTTCTGATGAGATGCCTTACTCCGTTTGAGGCTGCTGTCACACAATACCATAGACTGGGTGGATTGTAAACAACAGACATTGATTCTTCCATAGTCCTGGAGTCTGGAAGTCTGAGATCCAGGTGTGGGCAGGGCTTGTTCCTCCTGAGGCCTCTCTCCTGGGCTTGGAGACGCCGTCTTCTCCCTGTGTCCTCACAGCGTCTTCCCTCTGTGAGTGTCTGTGTCCTCATCTCCTCTTCTTATGAGAAGTCTTAGTCCATTTCAGGCTGCTATCACAGAATATCATAGGCTGGGTGGCTTAGAAACAAGACATTGATTCTCCAACAGTCCTGGAGGCTGGACATCTGAGATCAGGGTATGGGCAGGGCTGGTTCCTCCTGAGGTCTCTCTCCTGGGCTTGGAGACACCATCTTCTCCCTGTGTGCTCACAGGGTCGTCCCTCTGTGTGTCTGTGTTCTCACCTCCCTTCTGTTTTTTTTTGTTTGTTTGTTTCTTTGTTTTGTTTGTTTTTGTTTTTTAAGATGGAGTTTCACTGTTGTCGCTCAGGCTGGAGCGCAATCACGTGATCTTGGCTCACCACAACCTCTGCCTTCTGGGTTCAAGAGATTCTCCTGCCTCAGCCTCCTGAGTAGCTGGGATTACAGGCACGCCCCACCACGCCCGGCTAACTTTACATTTTTAGTAGAGACGAGGTTTCTGTATGTTGGTCAGGCTGGTCTTCAACTCCCTACCTCAAGTGATCCCCCAGCCTCAGCCTCCCAAACTGCTGGGATTACAGGCGTGAGCCACCGCGCCCGGCTCATCTCCTCTTCTTAGAAAGACACCAGTCCTACTGCATCAGGGCCCACCCTGCGGATATCATGTTAACTTTCCAAATCAAAGACCATGTTGCAAATCAGGTGACGTTCACCAGAGTCTGGATTTCAACACGCTTTCCAGGGGAGACACCGTTCAGCCCACGGTTTTCAGATTGTGGAGGATTCCTTTACATTTACAGCCAATCAACTCCCTTTCAAGTGATTCTCCTGCCTCAGCCTCCCTAGTAGCTGGAATTCCAGGAACCCGCCAACACTCCTGACTAATTTTTTTTTTTTTTAGTAGAGAGGGAGTTGCTAAAGGTCCAGATCCTGCCATAATACTTTTCTTGAGCAAATCCAAATCCCATCCTCAAATATTGCTAATTTTCCAAAAAGAAGCATCAAATCGTTGTCTGAAAAAGACATAGCTATTCTTTTGACACTATTTGGTAATTTTTTTTTCTTTGAGACGGAGTCTCACTCTGAGATTATCGATTTGGCTAAAGTGGACGTAAAACACACCCACCGGGTGTCTGCTGGATAACTCAATCCTTTCTTGCTTGGAATTCCAGGGGATCCTTTTTATGGAGCGTGAACTGCGTAACTACACGTGCAGTGTGTTCCCTGGGGGACCCCTATTTAAAATCTTTGGGATTTTTCTCAAAATGCATTTTCCCTGGGTGTTTTTCCTCAGCTTCTCTAAGCCTGTTAGAGTCAGCCCTGTCTGAACCATTCCCAGCCAGAGGGTATTTTGCAGCTCATAAAGGGCTTACGGGGACCCCGGCCACTCCACTCAGCAGCACCCTAGATCTGGCACCTCCGACATGCAGTACTTTCCATTACACCCGGTTTTATTTCCCATAAACTGTGTATTTTTTTGGCGAGATTGATGCTGTTAATATTAGCTTTCAAAATGACAGATTAACATCGCCAGTTAATCAGGGCTATTAGCAGAAAAATATCTGTAATTCGATCACCAGAGTAATTTCTTTTCCAATAATGCGATTTACAAATGCCATTGATTAAGTAATTACCTTCCATCCCCACGGATTACCAGCTCCCCAACGCCTCCCCTTACGGATAATTCGGGGTGATTAGTGGGAGCTTGGCCTCCTCGGAATGCTTCAGAGCTGAAGTTTGCGTTCTTCCTGGGTTCAGAGCACGTCTTGGAGCATTCTTTCCTTCCAACAAGAGCTTGACCCCCCTAGCTGTGCAGACCTGCCTTTCCCGGAGAGTGCAGAAGCGAAATTGCTCTCCCTAAATTCCTTCTTGAGGACATCACACTTCTATAGAAGAGTCAGGATTGTTGCAGAACAATTTAACATGCCCATTAAGAAGGAAAAGAAACAGGTGTGAGATGGCTCACACTTGTCATCTCAGCAATGTGAGAGGCCGAGGCGGGTGGATTACCTGAGGTCAGGAGTTCAAGACCAGCATGGCCAACATGGTGAAACCCCGTCTCTACTAAAAATACAAAAAAAAATAGAAAAAAAAAAATGAGCTGGACATGGTGGCGGGCACCTGTCATCCCAGCTACTCGGGAGGCTGAGGCAGGAGAAACGTTTGAACCTGGGAGGCGGAGGTTGCAGCGAGCCGAGATTGCACCACTGCACTCCAGCCTGGGCAACAGAGCGAGACTCCATCTCAAAAAAAAAAAAATGTGGTGCATATACACCATGGAATACTACTCAGCCATGAAAAAGAACAAAATAATGTCATTTGCAGCAACTTGGATGGAGCTGGAGATGACTTTCCCAACTAGAGTAACTCAGGAACAGAAAAAAAAATACCACATGTTTTCATTTATAAGAAGACGCTATGCTCTGGGTACCCGGGGACATATAGTATAGACTAGTGGTCATGGGAGACTCAGAAGATGGGAAGACAGGAGCGCACTGAGGCATGAAAAATTACCTCTGGGGTTCAATGTACACTACCCAGTGCACAGGTGCACTAACAGCCTAGATTTACCAACCATCCATCCAACCAAAAAACATTTAGGCAGGGCGCGGTGGCTCACGCCTATAATCCCAGCACTTTGGGAGGCCGAGGCTGGCAGATCATGAGGTCAGGAGATCGAGACCAGCCTGGTCAACATAGTGAAACCCCATCTCTATTAAAAACACAAGAAATTAGCCAGGCGTGGTGGCAGGCAGCTGTAGTCCCAGCTACTCGGGAGGCTGAGGCAGGAGAATCGCTTGAACCTGGGCGGCAGAGGGTGCAGTGAGCTAAGACTGTGCCGCTGCACTCCAGCCTGGGTGATGGAGTAAGAACTTGTCTCAAAACAAACAAACAAAAAATTTGTACTGCTGCAGTGATCCCCACGTTGTGTTTTTGCAGTGAGATTTTGGGAAGGAACTGTGAGTCCATTCAACCTCTTTTTCTTTCTTTTTTATACATTACCCACTATCGGGTATGTCTCTTTTTTTTTTTTTTAAGACGGAGTCTTGCTCTGTCGCCCAGGCTGGAGTGCAGTGGTGCTATCTCGGCTCACTACAACTTCCGCCTCCCAGGTTCATGCCATTCTCCTGACTCAGCCTCCCGAGTAGCTGGGACTACGGGCGCTCACCACCATGCCCAGCTAATTTTTGTATTTTTAGTAGAGACGGGTTTCACCATGTTGGCCAGGATGGTCTCGAACTCGTGACCTCAGGTGATCCGCCTGCCTCGGCCGCCCAAAGTGCTGGGATGACAGACGTGAGCCACCATCCCCAGCCTCGGTTGTATCTTTATCAGCAGCATGAAAACAGACTAAGACAATCAATAATCATCAGGGAAAAGCAAATGAAACACACGTCAGTCGATTCTGTATGTTTCCCCTTATGAATAGTGTGGGGATCTTCATCAGAGTGCAGCTGTGTTTTTGATAAACTTTTTGAAAAATATTCAAACAGTTGCAATGATGCCGCAGATGAAGAGTCAAAAGGCTGAAGAACAAACCAGCCTTGGTCTCCAACTGTGTGTCTTTGCCTCCCCTAAGTCATCATAGAACGTTTGCAGAGAGAGCTCCAGTGGCAGGTGCATGGATCAGAGTATCCCACCGAGCCCATCAAATAGACACAGATGTTGGCCTTCTCACAAACAGAGGTCCCCAGGAGTGCTTGGAAGCCGCTGGGGAAACAGAGTCACTGTGCTCTTCTTCCTGGAAAACCCGCCCCGGAGAAGTCAGTCTGGACAGAGACGGTTGGTGCTGCTACAAGGTAATACCACACGACAGCTCCCTAAGATGAAGCTTCCGACGCCCTCGCCTTTCAAAGCCTCCAGCTGAAGCCACAAACGCTGACTTTTCGGAAAGTTCAGACAGCGATGTACCTTGCACCGTGTCCAGACAGACATCCGTCCCCCCTTTCCTACAGACATGACGTCCCGGTTCAACACGACCACTGGGGCAGATATCAGCCGTGAGGAGCGACCGCCGGGAGCCCCAGTTCTGCGTGTATCCGTCTGGGTAAGGGGCTGCCAGCTCCTGCCCGGCTGCTGATTAATATGAGGCTCCACGTGCCTGGGTGGAGAGGCCGTCCCCGAGCGTCTAAGCTTGTCCCCTGGTTTCCCTGGTAACCGCCTCCAAACGCACCGAGCTGGGCTCTGCTCCTCCTTCCCTGCTGCTGTTGGACCAGGCCCAGGCGGGCCATGTGGGTAACTCTGCACCTCACCTGTCAGCACCGGCGGACACACCGTTTGCTCACGCCAGCCACCTGTCCCACCAAGACAATTCATCCGGTGATCACAAGGCCATGCTAATGCAGTCAGCTCTGGCGACCCTGGGGGAGTCATATACTGAGATCTGCCAGGGAGTCTCTGATTTTCTTTTTTCTTTCTTTCTTTCTGTATTTTTTTGAGACGGAGTTTTGATTTTGTTGCCCAGGCTGGAGTGCATTGGCACGATGTTGGCTGATGGCAACCTCTGCCTCCCGGGTTCGAGCAATGCTCCTGCCTTAACCTCTGGAGTAGCTGGGATTACAAGCATGCACCACCACGCCTGACTAATTTTTGTATTTTTAGTAGAGACAGGGTTTCTCCATGTTGGTCAGTCTGGTCTTGAACTTCTGACCTTAGGTGATCTGCCCACCTCGGCCTCCCAAAGTGCTGGGATGACAGGCATGAGCCATTGTGCGCAGCCAGGATTTTTTATTCCTCTCTGCAGCTCCAGCTCTGTAAAACTCTCCAAGTGTGGATTTAGGAATATGTCTTTAGAAAGATGGAAACAGGTGTTTTTCCTACAGGGGATGTTACAGCTAAAATAAACACTAGGAAATCTGGGTGAAAGAATGTTAACTTTTTTTTTTCTTTTGGAGATGGAGTCTCACTCTGTTCCCAAGGTGGAGTGCAATGGTGCGATCTCAGCTCACTGCTACCTCCGCCTCCAGGGTTCAAGCAATTCTCCTGCCTCAGCCTCCTGAGAAGCTGGGATTACAGGCACCCACTACCATGCCCGATCAATTTTGTTTGTATTTTTAGTAGAGATGGGGTTTCTCCATGTTGGTCAGACTGGTCTGGATGTCCTGACCTCAGGGGATCCACCGCCTCGGCCTCCCAAAGTGCTGGGATTACAGGTGTGAGCCACCACGCCTGGCCATTTCTTTCTCTTTTTTTGAGATGAAATGTCACTCTGTTGCCCAGGCTGGAGTTCAGCGGCGTGATATTTGCTCCCTGCAACCTCTGCCTCCCAGGTTCAGGCAATTCTCCAGCCTCAGCCTCCCGAGTAGCTGGGACTACAGGTGCCCACAGCTGTGCCTGGCTAATTGTATTTTAGTAAAGACGGGGTATCACCATGTTGGTCAGGCTGCTCTTGAACTCCTGACCTCAGGTGATCCAACCACCTCAGCCTCCCAAAGTGCTGGGATGACAGGCGTGAGCCACCACACCTGGCCCCGATTTCATACTTTCGAGTCTTTCCTAGTCTGCAAAGTTTTGAGTCAGACATTGGGTAGGTGGAAGTATTCCTGGCGTGAGCTCGTCTTGCAGAATAGTGATGGAAATTCAGCGCCGAACATGAGGGCTGGTGATGTGGGCCCGTTGGAGGCAGATCCCAGGTAACCACACTCCAAATTGGTCTGATATCAGATTTCATTTGAAAAAATTAGACTCACCGTTTAGCAACCTCTGGGTAAGAAAAATCAAGGTTTTTTTTTTTTTTTTTTTTTTGACCACATTCCTTTACTTTGACTTCACCCACTGGGACTCCAAAGACCATCTAGCCCTTTCTGACTTTCAACATTAAAAATTCCGCCTCGTAAAACGTGGATCCAGCCAGCATGAAAGATTCACATTCCATCATGAAGGAAAACGCAAAAGCCACACACAGCTCCTCACCTTCTACGCCCCAGGCAAGACTGTTCATCACAAACCTTTTTATCCCACAAATGTGAGCGGCCTCCATTAGCTCCTCTAGAGAAATCCTGGGCTGGAGCCAGGGGATGATTCGTGAATACTTGTATCTCTGTGTTTATGATTTGGAGTGTGCATTGCATTTTGGAAGTTAGACTTCGACAACAGACTCATACAGTGCGCTGGTGTTTCTATCAGGTCATAGAACAAATTTGATTGAGATTCATAATTCTGCCAACCTCACTGCCTGCCTTGATCCTTGGACACCCAGGAGAGAAATTCAGACCGAGTTGCACTGGCCATTTTTCCAGACAAACGGCTGCTTAATAAATGTGCCCGGCTCATCTCGCAGGAGGTGCCGACGTCAACGTGTGGGCTGGTGTTTTTTGAGGACACCTTTTTCTTTTCTGTATTTCCAGGAAGAGCTTGGAGGATGGACTTTCTGCCATTCTTTCAGCTCTTCCTTCATTTTCCCCTAAGTATAAATTGGCCGATTGTCTCTAGAAATGAAAGGCTGGAAGGGAAGTCAGAAACCGCCCCACACATAAGGTTACTGTGCTCTTTGCAAATCCTGAGACGCATAATTAAACCATTAACTCAGAGGCCCAAACTTTCATTATTCAACAACATTTCCCAGGATCACCAAGTCGGTCCTTAATCATTTTAATAAAAACTTCCCTGCCAAAGTATGAGACTGGGCCTGGCAGATGCCTGAGAGTTTGTACGCTACCTCCATCAGGCTCACTGTGTGACCTTTGCTGACATGGGTCTCTGAGGTCCAGAAGAAAACTGGCACACAGGTTTACCATCCACCTTCCTACCCACCTCACAGCCAGGCTGTGTGGGGAAGTTAATTTATGCTCGGAGAGCCCTCAGTACCATGTCAGGCCTTACATAATCGGCTCATCTTTTATTTTTTTCCAATTGGCTGAAGCTGGCACAAGATGAGGCCCTCCCAAGACCGCTGGACAGCGTGTTCCGTTCACCCAGGGTTTCCCGGACAGGGTTCTGCATACAGCCAGGTGCTTACAAAGCATGTGGTCTGGTGAAGACGTTTCTGCCCCAAACAATCCTATTCCAGAGTGTTTCGGTCCTTTTCCTGCTGGAAGACATCTCAAGTTGTCTCATAATAAACCTTGTTCCCAGTGACCCCTGATCCTCTCTCCGGGACGGATGGAGAATCCAGCCACATACACGTGTTGGAATATGACTCTACCCTTGGTTATCACAGCCTTTGGAGGATTGCAATTTTCCTTTCCTTCTTCTACTTTTACGCAGAATGTCATGTGACCAGCTCATGTACAACAGCCTTAATGTTGCTTCAGGCTACCTTTGCAAAGGCATCCCCCATAAAAAGGAAATTTAGGACTGGGCAGGGTGGTTCATGTAATGCAAGCATTTTATGAGTCCGAAGCGGGTGGATCTCTTGAGGCCAGGAGTTTGAGACCTCCCTGGCCAACATGGTGAAACCCCGTCTATATTGAAAATATAAAAAAATTAGTTGGGTGTGGTGGCGAGTGCCTGTGATCCCAGCTACTCAAGAGGCTGAGGCAGGAGAATCTCTTGAACCCAGGAGGCAGAGGTTGCAGTGAGCTGTGATTGTGCCAGTGCACTGTAGCCTGGGTGACAGTCAGACTCTGTCTTGAAAGGAAGGAAAGAAGGAAGGAAAGATGGAAGGAAGGAGAGAGGAAGAAAGAAAGAAGAAACAGAAAGAAAGGAAGGAAGGGAGAAAGAAAGAAAAGAGAGAGAAAGAAAGGAAGAAGAAAGAGAAAGAAAGAAAAAAGAAAGAGAGGAAAAGAAAGAGGAAGAAAGAAAACAGAGAGAAAGAAAGGAGAGAGATAAAGAAAGTAAGAGAAAGAGAAAGAAAGGAGAAGGAAAGAGAGAAAGACAAAGAAAGGAGAGAGAGAAAAAAAGAGAAAGAAAGAAAAAAGAAAGAAGAGAGAAAGAGAAAGAAACAGAAACAGAAAGAAAGAAAAGAGAAAGAAGAAAAGAAAGAAAAGAGACAGAGAGAGAAATAGGAAAGAGAGAAAGAAAGAAAGAAAAAAGAAAGAAATGAGAGAAAGAGAGAAAGAAAGAAAAGAGAAAGAAGAAAGAAAGAAGAGAGGGAGAAAGAAAAAAGAACAAAGAAGAGAGAGAGAAAGAGAAAAGAAGAAAGAAGAGAGGGAGAAAGAAGGAGAAAGAAGGAGAAAAGGAAGAAAGAAAGAGAAAGAAAGGAGAGAAAGAAAGAAAAGGCAAATTTAGCAAAACAACAGTTGTATATGCTTAACACTAAAAGTAGGGGAGACAATAACAGCCTTCCCGTGGGGCCTATAAGCACAGTGAGAGGGCTTGGAGCGTCCCGGTCAGGGTATGGGTTTGGGGGGAAAACGTTTTCTATGACTCAGGCCACAAGATGTGTGACACACACAACAGAATAGTCTTCAGCCTGAAAAAACAAGATGAACATGGAGGACGTGATGTTGAGGGAAATAAGCCAGGCTCAGACAGACAAATACCGCGTGCTCTCACCTCTACATGGAATGTAAAAAAGTGTAACCCGAGGCAGGTGGATCACGAGCTCAGGCGTTCGAGGCCAGCCTGGCCAACACAGCGAAACCCTGTCTCTACTAAAAACAGAAAAATTAGCCGGGTGTGGTGGCAGGTGCCTGTCATCCCAGCTACTCGGGAGGCTGAGGCAGGAGAAGTGGTTGAACCCGGGAGGCAGAGGTTGCAGTGAGCTGAGATCAGACCACTGCACTCCAGCCTGGGTGACAGAGTAAGACTCTGTCTAAAAAGAAAGGAAAAAAGAAAAGAAAAGCAAGAGGAGAGGAGAGGAGAGGAGAGGAGATGGGAGGGGAGGGGAGGGGAAGTCAGAGGTGAGGGGAGGGGAGGGGAGGGGAAGGCAGAGGGGAGGGAGGGGAGGGGAGGGGAAGGAAGAGGGGAGGGAGGAGAGGGGACGGAAAGGCAGAGGGGAGGGGAGGGGTGGGGAGGGGAGGAGAGGGGAGGGAGGGGAGGGGAATGGAGGAGAGGGGAGGGAGGACAGGGGAGGGGAGGGGAAGTCAGAGGTGAGGGGACGGGAGGAGAGGGGAGGGGAGGGGAGGGAAGAGAGGGGAGGGGAGGGGAGGGGAAGGGAGGGGAGGAGACGGGAGGGGAGGGGAGGACTGCGGAGGGAGGGGAGGGGAATGGAGGGGAGTGGAGGGGAGGGGAGGGAGGGGAGGGGAGGAGAGTGGAGGGGAGGGGAGGGAGGAGAGGGGAGGGGAGGGAGGAGAGGGGAGGGGAGCGGAGGGAGGAGAGGGGAGGGGAGGGAGGAGAGGGGAGTGGAGGGAGGAGAGGGGAGGGGAGGGAGGAGAGGGGAGGGGAGGGGAGAGGGAAAGAGGGGATGGGAGGGGAGAGGGAGGAGAGGGAGGGGAGGGGAGAGGGAGGAGAAGGGAGGAGAGGGTGGAGAAGGGAGGGGAGGGGAGGGAGGAGAGGGGAGGAGAGAGGGGAGGGGAGGGAGGAGGGGGGGAGAAGGGAGGAGTGGTGAGGGGATGGAGGAAACGGGAGGGGAGGGGAGGGAGGAGAGGGGAGGGGAGGGAGGAGAGGGGAGGGGAGGGAGGAGAGGGGAGGGGAAAGAGGAGAGGGGAGGGGAGGGGAAGGCAGAGGGGAAGGGAGGGAAGGAGAGGGGAGGGGAGGGGAGGAAAGGGGAGGGTAGGGGAGGGAGGAGGGGGAGGGGAGGGGAGGAGAGTGGAGGGGAGGGGAGATAGAGGGGGAGGGGAGGGAGGAGAGGGGAGGGGAGGGAGGAGAGGGGAGGGGAGGGGAGATGGAGGAGAGGGGAGGGGAGGGGAGAGGGAGGAGAAGGGAGGAGACGGGGGAGAAGGGAGGGGAGGTGAGGGGATGGAGGAAACGGGAGGGGAGGGGAGGGAGGAGAGGGGAGGGGAGGGATGAGAGGGGAGGGGAGGGAGGGGAGGGGAGGGGAGGGGAGAGGGAGGAGAGGGGAGGGGAGGGGAGAGGTAGGAGAGGCGGGAGAAGGGAGGTGAGGGGAGGGGAGGGAGGAGAGGGGACGGGAGAGGGGAGGTGAGGGAGGAGAGGGGGGAGAAGGGAGGGGAGGTGGGGGGATGGAGGAAACGGGAGGGGAGGGGAGGGATGAGAGGGGAGGGGAGGGAGGAGAGGGGAGGGGAAAGAGGAGAGGGGAGGGGAGGAGAAGGCAGAGGGGAGGGGAGGGGAGGAGAGGGGAGGGGAGGGGAGGAAAGGGGAGGGGAGGGAAGGGCGGAGGGGGAGGGGAGGGGAGGAGAGTGGAGGGGAGGGGAGAGAGGAGAGGGGAGGGGAGGGAGGAGAGGGGAGGGGAAAGAGGAGAGGGGAGGGGAGGAGAAGGCAGAGGAGAGGGGAGGGGAGGAGAAGGCAGAGGGGAGGGGAGGGGAGGGGAGGAGAGGGGAGGGGAGGGGAGGAAAGGGGAGGGGAGGGGAGGGGAGGGCGGAGGGGGAGGGGAGGGGAGGAGAGTGGAGGGGAGGGAGGAGATTGGAAGGGAGAGGGAGGAGAAGGGAGGAGAGGGTGGAGAAGGGAGGGGAGGGGAGGGAGGAGACAGGAGGGGAGGGAGGAGAGGGGAGGGGAGGGCAGGAGAGGGGAGGGGAGGGAAGAGAAGGGTGGGGAGGGGAGGGAGGAGGAGGAGGGGGAGGTGGAGGAGGAGGAAGAAGAAGAAAAAAAGGGGGAAACATTTTTGAAATGATACAAAGTTTCAGTGTGACAGAAAGGATGCATTCTAGTGACAGAAGAAAACATTCTAGACCAGCATGGTGGCAACAGTTAATAGATGATGCATAATTCAAAACTGATAAAAGAACAGATTTTACATGTTTTTACTCAAAAAAGATTAAGCAGTTGAAGTGACAGATACGTGAATTAACCTGATGTAATTATTCCACAGTGATACATATATCAAAACGTCATCTTGTGCACCTTAAAAATATGCAATTATTAGTTGCCAATTTTATGTAAAATAAAAAGTTTTAAAAACACACACAGAATATCTTTGTTCCCGAGCTGGAGTTGTTGCCATTTAGCATTAAGTATATCTCCTAATGGTATCCCTCCCCCCTCCCCCCACCCCAAAACAGTCCCAGAGTGTGAAGTTCCCCTTCTTGTGTCCATGTGTTCTCATTGTTCAATTCCCATCTATGAGTGAGAACATGCGGTGTTTGGTTTTCTGTCCTTGTGATAGTTTACTGAGAATGATGGTTTCCAATTTCATCCATGTCCCTGGAAAGGACATGAACTCATCATTTTTATGGCTGCATAGTATTCCATGGTGTATATGTGCCACATTTTCTTAATCTAGTCTATAGTTGTTGTATATTTGGGTTGGTTCCAAGTCTTTGCTATTGTGAATAGTGCCACAATAAACGTACGTGTGCATGTGTCTTTATAGCAGTATGATTTATAGTCCTTTGGGTATATACCCAGTAACAGGATGGCTGGGTCAAATGGTATTTCTAGTTCTAGATACCTGAGGAATCGCCACACTGACTTCCACAAGGGTTGAACTAGTTTACAGTCTCATGAACAGTGTAAAAGTGTTCCTATTTCTCCACATCCTGTCCAGCACCTGTCGTTTCCTGACTTTTTAATGATGGCCATTCTAACTGGTGTGAGATGGTATCTCATTGTGGTTTTGATTTGCATTTCTCTGATGGCCAGTGATGATGAGAATTCTTTCATGTGTCTCCTGGCTGCATAAACTCTTAAACGTGTGAGTCGCTTCTCTTGGTACAGAAAACCTTCCTCTTTACCAGACTTTTCCAAACAGCTCTCTTCATTTCCTGGAAACATCCAATTCCGTATTTGTCATGCACAATCCGTGTATTTCAACGAGGACCATCTTTTCCCCCTAGAACGCCGGTTGTCTTTCTAAAACAGCCTTTCCTTCTGGAATCAGAACCGGTTTTTAAAACATTAATTTCCAATGTTTGCCTTGGGAGAATGTCTTTTGATCACCACGGCAAATTTCTGCCTGGCAGGCTGAAGTTATCCCAGGTGAGAGATATTATTGACCTAACATTGACACGGTTAATAGGCTGAGTAATACCCTCGCCAAGACAGCCTCGGAAAAGACACAGATCACTGTATTAGAACCCGGGGTCCAGTATTTCCTGTGTATAAAAGCGGGAAGTTCTTTCGCCTGAGGATTAGATGCCCGCTTCAGACTCGGTGGGGGGCGCCTCCCGAAAAAGCTGACCCCAGGCTTGTGCACTAACGGGGGACTGCACGTGTTGGATAAGGACAGAGCTGGCTTGATCCTCCCCACCGATTCTGCAGACACAGGAATTACTAGACATAAATAAAACAGGGCAGATCAAAGGTTTGGAAAAGACCCTCCTCCAGAAGAGATTATCCCAGTTCTGCAGGAACCTGAATGCGAGCTGAGTAGAAAAGAGCCGGGATGAACAAGCTTTCTCTGCAGAGAGCACACGAGCACAGCAAGAGGCCAGACGGATTTGTTGTGAAAAGCGAGGACGGGTGCCTTTGGCACAGACGGTTTCCATTCCATCGTGGTGCTCCAACAGACGGAAGACAACCAGGGACTTCTTTCCAAACCTTAAAAAGAGTTTGGATGATTTTTTCTGGCCGGGTGCGGTGGCTCACACCTGTCATCTCAGCACTTCGGGAGGACGAGACGGGTGGATCACGAGGTTAGGAGTTCGAGACCAGCCTGGCCAACGTGGTGAAACCCCCGTCCCTACTACAAAATACAAAAATTAGCTGGGTGTGGCGGTGTGGCACCTGTAATCCCAGCTACTCGGAAGGCTGAGGCAGGAGAACTGCTTGAACCCGGGAGGCGGAGGTTGCAGTGAGCCAACATCGTGACACTGGCCTCCAGCCAGGGTGACAAGAGCAAGACTCTGTCTCAAAATAAATAAATAAATAAATAAATAAAAAGAGTTCAAGCGATTTTAAAGACGTATTTTACGGGTGCCCAAAACACAGGGCATGGTTCGCAAGGGAGAAATGTCCTACCTTGATGGAACGACTAGCCGACAAGAAAGAAATGAAAGCGTAGGCTGCAGATTCTGATAGAAGGGAAATTACGGACTATATTTTTAATTGACTGTTCAACTCAGAGTCGGATATTATGTTATTTTTAAGACGGAGTCTCACTCTGTCTCCCAGCCTGGAGTGCAATGGCGCCTTCTCAGCTCAGTGCAAGCTCCGCCTCCTGGGTTCACACCATTCTCCTGCGTCAGCCTCCCGAGTAGCTGGGATTCTAGGCAGCAGCCATTGCGACCGGCTAATTTTTGTATCTTTAGTAGAGATGGGGTTTTGCAAAGTTGGTCATGCTGGTCTCGAAATCCTGACCCCAGGTGATCCACCTGCCTTGGCCTCCCAAAGTGCTGAAATCACAGACGTGGACCACTGCAATCCCAGCCTTGAAAAGGTGAAGATGCAAATTATACCAGCCCTGTTTCCACTTAGCTGTGACAATCACACAACACTTTTGTGTCTCTATTAGTCTCTGTCTTATTCTCTAGTTAATGACTGTGAAAATAATTACGCTTTTTTTCTTTGTACTATGTAAACTTTTTTAAAAATGTTATTTTAAGCTCTGGGGTGCCAAGCACAGTAGTTCACGCCTGTTATCCCAGCACTTTGGGAGGCCGAGGCAGGCGGATCATGAGGTCAGGAGATCGAGACCATCCTGGCTGACATGGTGAAACCCTATCTCTCCTAAAAACACAAAAATTAGCCGGGTGCGGTGGCAGACAACTGTAGTCCCAGCTACTCAGGAGGCTGAGGCAGGAGAATGGCGTGAACCTGGGAGGTGGAGCTTGCAGTGAGCTGAGATCGCGCCACTGCACTCCAGCCTGGAAAACAGAGTGAGACTCCATCTTAAAAAAAAAGAAAAAAAAATTAAGCTCTCGGGTATGGGGGAAGGGTGGGCACGTTTGCTACACAGGTAAACACATGCCATGGTGGTTTGCTGCACCTGTCAAACTGTCGCCTAGGTATTAAGCTCACGATGCATTAGTTATTTTTCCTGTTGCTCTCCCTCCCACCCCTCCACCCCGGAAGGCCCCAGTGTGTGATATTCCCCTCCCTGTGTCCATGTGTTCTGATTGTTCAGCTCCCACTTATGCGAAAGAACATGCAGTGCTTGGTTTTCTGATCCTGTGTTTGTTTGCTGAGGATAATGGCTTCCAGCTCCATCGACGTCCCTGCAAAGGACATGATCTCATGGGTGAAGATATTTTTTTCATCTCCAAATTTTCCTAGAAAAACATAGCATACTGCTATACCCAAGTTCTTAGTGGCATGACTCACAACAGTTCAAACGTGGAAGCAACCGAGGCGTCCATCACTGGATGAACAGGTAAACAGAATTTGCTCTGGGAACACAATGCAATACTATACAGCCAGGAAAAGGAATGAGGGTCAGATGCAGGCTGCAGCGTGGATGAACCTCGAAGACCTCAGGCCCAGTGACAGAAGAGACACACAATGGAATACTATACAACCAGGAAAACGAATCAGGGTCAGAAGCAGGCTGCGGCATGGCTGAACGTTGAAGACACCAGGCACAGTGAGAGAAGGGACACACAATGGAATACCATATGGCCAGGAAAAGGAATGAGGGTAAGATGCAGGCTGCAGTGTGAATGAACCTCGAAGACCTCAGGCCCAGCGAGACAAGAGACACACAATGGAATACTATACAGCCAGGAAAAGGAATGAGTGTCAGACACAGGCTGCGGCATCGGTGAACCTTGAAGACATCAGGCCCAGTGGGAGAAGAGACACACAATTGAATACTATATGGCCAGCAAAAATGAATGAGGGTCATACGCAGGCTGCAGGGTGAATGAACATGGAAGTTCTCAGGCCCAGTGAGAGAAGAGACACACAATGGAATACCATACAGCCAGGAAAAGGAATGAGGGTCAGACGTAGGCTGCAGCATGGCTGAACTTTGAAGACATCAGGCCCAATGGGAGAAGAGACACACAATGGAATACTATACAGCCAGGAAAAGGAATGAGGGTCAGATGCAGGCTGCAGTGTGAATGAAGCTGGAAGAACTCAGGCCCAGTGAGAGAAGAGACACACAATGGAATACCATACAGCCAGGAAAAGGAATGAGGGTCAGATGCAGGCTGCGGCATGGGTGAACCTTGAAGACATCAGGCCCGGTGGGAGGAGAGACACACAATGGAATACTATATGGCCAGCAAAAACGAATGAGGGTCAGATGCAGGCTGCAGTGTGAATGAACCTGGAAGATCTCAGGCCCAGTGAAGGAAGAGACACTCAATGGAATACCACACAGCCAGGAAAAGGAATGAGGGTCAGAAGCAGGCTGCGGCATGGGTGAATATTGAAGACATCAGGCCCAGTGAGAGAAGAGACACACAATGGAATACTATACAGCCAGGAAAAGGAATGAGGGTCAGACGCAGGCTGCAGTGTGAATGAACCTTGAAGACATCAGACCCAGTAAGAGAAGAGACACTCAATGGAATACTATACAGCCAGGAAAAGGAATGAGGGTTAGACGCAGGCTGCGGCATGGGTGAACCGTGAAGACATCAGGCCCAGTGGGAGAAGAGACACACAGTGGAATACCCAACAGCCAGGAAAAGGAATGAGGGTCAGACGCAGTCTGCGGCATGGGTGAACCTTGAAGACATCAGCCCCAGTGAGAGAAGAGACACACAACGGAATACCATACAGCCAGGAAAAGGAATGAGGGTCAGACGCAGGCTGTGGCACGGGTGAACCTTGAAGGCATCAGGCCCAGTGGGAGAAGAGACACACAAGGGAATACCATACAGCCAGGAAAAGGAATGAGGGTCAGATGCAGGCTGCGGCATGGGTGAACCTTGAAGACATCAGACCCAGTGGGAGAAGAGACACACAATGGAATACTATACAGCCAGGAAAAGGAATGAGGGTCAGATGCAGGCTGCAGTGTGAATGAACCTGGAAGATTTCAGGCTCAGTGAAAGAAGAGACACACAGTGGAATACTATGCCGCCAGGAAAAGAAATGAGGGTCAGATGTAGGCTGCAGTGTGAATGAACCTGGAAGACATCAGCCCAGTAAGAGAAGAGACACACAATGGAATACTATATGACCAGGAAAAGGAATGAGGGTCAGACACAGGCTGCAGTGTGAGTGAACCTGGAAGACATCAGGCCCAGTAAAAGAAGAGACACACAATGGAATACTATACAGCCAGGAAAAAGAATGAGGGTCAGATGCAGGCTGCGGCATGGGTGAACCTTGAAGACATCAGGCCAGGTGGGAGAAGAGACACACAATGGAATACTATATGGCCAGCAAAAACGAATGAGGGTCAGATGCAGGCTGCAGTGGGAATGAACCTGAAAGATCTCAGGCCCAGTGAAGGAAGAGACACACAATGGAATACCATACAGCCAGGAAAAGGAATGAGGGTCAGAAGCAGGCTGCGGCTTGGGTGAACCTTGAAGACATCAGGCCCAGTGAGAGAAGAGACACACAATGGAATACTATACAGCCAGGAAAAGGAATGAGGGTCAGACTCAGGCTGCACTGTGAATGAACCTTGAAGACATCAGGCCCAGTAAGAGAATAGACACTCAATGGAATACTATACAGCCAGGAAAAGGAATGAGGGTCAGATGTAGGCTGCGGCACGGGTGAACCTTGAAGACATCAGGCCCGGTGGAAGAAGAGACACACAATGTAATACTATATGGCCAGCAAAAACGAATGAGGGTCAGATGCAGGCTGCACTGTGAATGAACCTGGAAGATCTCAGGTCCAGTGAAGGAAGAGACACACAATGGAATACCATATAGCCAGGAAAAGGAATGAGGGTCACATGCAGGCTGCGGCATGGGTGAACCTTGAAGACATCAGGCCCAGTGGTAGAAGAGACACACAATGGAATACTATACAGCCAGGAAAAGGAATGAGGGTCAGACGAAGGCTGCGGCATGGGTGAAACTTGAAGACATCAGGCCCAGTGGGAGAAGAGACACACAATGGAATACCATACAGCCAGGGAAAGGAATGAGGGTCAGACGCAAGCTGCAGTGTGAGTGAACCTTGAAGACATCAGGGCCAGTAAGAGAATAGACACTCAGTGGAATACTATACAGCCAGGAAAAGGAATGAGGGTCAGACGCAGGCTGCGGCATGGGTGAACCTTGAAGACATCAGGCCCAGTGGTAGAAGAGACACACAATGGAATACTATACAGCCAGGAAACGGAATGAGGGTCAGACGCAGGCTGCGGCATGGTTGAACCTTGAAGACATCAGGCCCAGTGGGAGAAGAGACACACAACGGAATACCATACAGCCAGGAAAAGGAATGAGGGTCAGACGCACGCTGCGGCATGGGTGAACCTTGAAGACATCAGGCCCAGTGGGAGAAGAGACACACAATGTAATACTATACAGCCAGGAAAAGGAATGAGGGTCAGATGCAGGCTGCAGTGTGAATGAACCTGGAAGATCTCAGGCCCAGTGAGAGAAGAGACACACAGTGGAATACTATACAGCCAGGAAAAGGAATGAGGGTTAGACGCTGGCTGTGGCATGGGTGAACCTTGAGGACATCAGGCCCAGTGAGAGAAGCCAGACTGGAGAGACCCCATAGTGTTATGACTCCACTTATCTAAAATGTCTGGAACAGGCAAAGATTTCATAGAGACAGAAACTAGAACTATGGGTGGCAGAGGCTGGGGGGTGAAATGGGGAACTGGTGTTTCATGGGGAGAGAGTTTCTGTTTGGGAAGATGAAAACATTCTGGAGGTGGTTAGTGACAATTGTTGCACAATTATTTGAATGTACTGTTTTTTTTTTGAGGGGTATAGAGTTTTGATCTTGTTCCCCAGGCTGGAGTGCAATGGTGCGATCTCAGCTCTCTGCAACCTCCGCCTCCCAGGTTCAAGTGATTCTCCTTCCTCAGCCTCCTGAGTAGCTGAGAGTACAGGCACCTGCCACCAGGCCCAGCTAATTTTTTGTATTTTTAGTAGAGACAGGATTTCACCATGTTGGCCAGGCTGATCTCGAACTTCTGATCTCTGGTGATCCACACACCTCGGCCTCCCAAAGTGCTGGGATTACCGGCACGCAGCACAAAACCAAGCTAATTTTTGTATTATTATTAGAGACGGGGTTTTGCCATGTTGACCTGGCTGGTCTTGAACTCCCAACCTCAGGTGATCCACTCGCCTTGCCCTCCCAAAGTGCTGGGATTACAGGCGTGAGCCACCATGCCTGGCTGAATTGTACACTTTAAAATGGCTAAAATGGTAGACATTATATTATGTGTGCTCCCCCACAATTAAAAAAATATATATTGCTATGGACAGGAAAAGAAGCTTTCTTTTGAGGAAAAGGGTACATTCGGTTGGCAACAATGAACATTGCACAATATTTAATTTTTTTTCTTTTTTTTGAGATAGAGTCTCACTCTTTTTGCCCAGACTGGAGTGCAGTGGCGCAATCTCAGTTTACTGCAACCTCTGCCTCACGGGTTCAAGTGATTCTCTTGCCTCAGCCTTCCGAGTACCTGGGAGTACAGGCATGTGCCACTACGCCTGGCTAAATTTTGTATTATTAGTAGAGACGGGGTTTTGCCATTTTGGCCAGGCTGGTCCTGAACTCCTGACTTCATGTGATCCACCCACCTCGGCCTCCCAGAGTGCTGGGATTACAGGCACACACCACCACACCCGGCTAATTTTTGTATTATTAGTAGAGACAGGGTTTTGCCATGTTTACCAGGCTGGTCTTGAACTCCCAACCTCAGGTGATCCACCCGCCTTGACCTTCCAAAGTGCTGAGATTACAGGCATAAGCCACCGCACCCGATCAAATTATACTCTTTAAAATCGCAAAAATTGCAGAGATTATATTATGTGTGCTCTACCACAATTTTTAAAAAGTATATATTGCTATAGACAGGAAAAGAAGCTTTCTTTTGAGGAAAGGGGTACATTCGGTTGGCAACAATGAACATTGCAGAATATTTAATTTTTTTCTTTTTGTTTTTTTGAGATGGAGTCTCGCTCTTCTTCCCCAGGCTGGAGTGCAGTGGCGCAATCTTGGCACACCGCAACCTCCACTTCCTGGGTTCAAGCAACGTCCCTACCTCAGCCTTCCGAGTAGCTGAGACTACAGGTGCGCACCACCGTGCCCAGCTAATTTTTTGTATTTTAATAAAGACAGAGTTTCACAATGTGGGCCAGGATGGTCTCAATCTCCTGACCTCCTGATCAGCCTGCCTCAGCCTCCCAAAGTGCTGGGATTACAGATGTGAACCACCATGCCCAGACAAATTGTACTCTTATTTACAATGGCAAAAATGGCAGAGATTATATTATGTGTGCTCTACCACGATCTTAAAAAATTTTATTGCTATACACAGGAAAAAAAATGCTTTCTTTTGTGGAAAAGGGTACATTTGGTTGGCAACAACGAACATTGCACAGAATTAAATTTTAAAAATGCAAAAAGTTGTTCTCAGCAGGGTACAGCGTCTCACACCTGGATTCCCAGCTACTTGAGAGGCTGAGGTTGGAGGATCCGTTTAGCCCAGGAAGTGGAGGCTGCAGTGAGGTGTGATCACGCCACTGCACTCCAGCTTGGGCAAAAAGACAAGATCTTGTCTTGGCCAGGCGCGTTGGCTCACGCCTGTCATCCCAGCATTTTGGGAGGCCGAGGGGGGCGGATCACGAGGTCAGGAGATCGAGACCATCCTGGCTAATACGGTGAAACTCCGTCCCTACTAAAAATACAAAAAATTAGCCGGGTGCGGTGTTGGATGCCTGTAGTCCCAGCTACTTGGGAGGCTGAGGCAGGAGAATGGCGTGAACCTGGGAGGCGGAGCTTGCAGTGAGTGGAGATCGCACCACTGCACTCCAGCCTGGGCGACAGAGGAAGACTCCATCTCAAAAAAAAAAAAAAAAGAGAAGACCCTGTCTCTAAAAAACACAAGAAAACAACAACCACAACAAGACACAAAAGAGTGGTCTCAAGAAGAAGAAAAACAGTTAAAATGGTGCATATGACATTATACGTATTTTGCCATAATGAAAAAGAATGGTGTAGGGAAGAGCAGAATCTTTTAGAAAGTAATCCTGGGGTTAAGCACTTCACAAAAACAAGAGGAAAGCAAGCTCTCAAGCTATCGAGTTAGAAAAAGCTTTGCTGGGCGTGGTGGCTCACACCTGTAATTTCAGCACTTTGGGAAGCCAAGGCAGGTGGATTACATGAGATCAGGAGTTCGAGACCAGACTGGCCAACATGGTGAAACCCCGTCTCTACTAAAAATACAAAAATTAGCTGGTCGTGGTGGCGCACGCCTGTAATCCCAGCTACTTGGAAGGCTGAGGCAGGAGGATTACTTGAACCCAGGAGGTGGAGGTTACAGTGAGGTGAGATGTTGAGATCTTTTAAGATATCTTTTTGGCTGGGTGCATTGGCTCACGGCTGTAATCCCAGCACTTTGGGAGGCTGTGGTGGGCAGATCACCAGAGATCAGGAGTTCGAGATCAGCCTGGCCAACATGTTGAAACCCCTCTCTACTAAAAAATAGAAAAATTAGCCAGGCATGCTGGCGCATGCCTGTAATCCCAGCTACTCGGCATGCCGAGGCAGAAAAATCAGTTGAACCTGGGAGATGGAAGTTGCAGTGAGCCGAGATCGTGCCATTGCACTCCAGGCTGGGCGACAGAGTGAGACTCCATCTCAAAATCAACAGCAACAAAATACCCGTAGTTTGGGAGGCTGAGGCAGGTGGATCACCTGAGGTTAGAAGTTCGAGACCATTCTGGCCAAAATGGTGAGACTGCGTCTTTACTAAAACTACAAAAATTAGCCAGGCGTGGTGGCAGGCGCCTGTAATTCCAGCTACTCGGGAAGCTGAGGCAGGAGAATCGCTTGAACCCAGGAGGCGGAGGTTGTAGTGAGCCGAGATCACGCCACTGCACTCCAGCCTGGGTGACAGAGCGAGACACTGTTTCAAAAGAGAAAACAGAGAGAGAGAAATAGAGGATAGAAAAATAGAAATGAAACAAAGAATGATATAGAAAAGACAAAATAAAACACGACTAATATGGCGAAGAGCCCAAGAAGACGATAGGGGGCGTGAAAGAACAAAAAAAACAAAAAATAAAAAACAAATTGCAGAAAATTGTGCAGAGATCAAAATTTGAAGTTGAAGAAAGAATAGACATAGAGAATTAAACCAGAATAAATTAAAAGAATGCAAGACCACCAAATCATCAAATAAAGTGAGACGCAACTTCTAGCAACAGTAAAATTATAAAACCAGTATTTCCCTGAATTTATCAATAACCAGTAACAATGGAAAATAAGGCGATGCTCATCAGTGACTATTTTTATTTTTTGAGACAGAGTCTTGCTGTTGCCCAGGCTGGAGTGCAATGGCGCGATCTCTGTTCACTGCAACTTTGGCCTCCCGGGTTCAAGCGATTCTCCTGCCTCAACCTCCCAAGTAGCTGGGATGACAGTCGCCCACAACCACGCCAGGCTAGTGTTTGTATTATTAGTAGAGACGGAGTTTCACCATGTTGGCCAGGCTGGTCTCCAACTCCTGACCTCAGGCGATCTGCCCTCCTCGGTCTCCCAAAGTGCTGGGATGACAGGCGTGAGCCATGGCGCCCGGCCTCATTTCAGAGTTTGAGCCAAGGCGCCCGGCCTCATTTCAGAGTTTGCTTTCAGATGCGCCATATAAAGAATTCATCAGGCACTCCTTAGCGTGGAAAGCAGCAGTAACATGTAAATTATACTCACAGGATTTTCCCCACTTCAACACATCCAGAAGTTGAAAGGAAGAGATAAATGGACATTTCAAAGCTGAGTCTCTAACAACAACTAAAACCTGTTCGGTGGGGCTTGATTTGGCAAGAGTAAATGAACTCGAATCAAATTCAATTACCCTGTGTACATTAAGCATAATGCGTGCTTAATATTTTACAAAAAGATCTGATTTTCTGGTACTTGTTTATTTTTAACCGCAATAAAAAGTCAAAATTTGGTGGAAAGCATTTAACGTGTGTTTTCTGTGGCACTCATGAGCTGTGCAATTGTGCTATTATTTAAAAAAAAGGAAAAGAAAAAAGTGGCCGGGTGCGGTGACTCACGCCTGTAATCTCAGCACGTTGGGAGGCCGAGGCGGGTGCATCACTTGAGGTCAGGAGTTTGAGACCAGCCTGGGCAACATGGTGAAACACTGTCTGCACCAAGAAAAAAAAATTATCTGCATGTGGTATGTATGCCTATATTCCCAGCTACTTGGGAGGCTGAGGAAGGAGGACGGCTTGAGCCCAGAAGGTGGAGGCTGCAGTGAGCTGAGATTGCACCACTGCACTCCAGCCTGGGCAACAGAGCAAGATACTGTCTCAAAAACAAAACAAAACAAAACACAAACACTAAAAAAACAGATTGAGAATCCTTGGCCCCCACCTCTTACCAGCTCAGTCACAATTGCAAACCAGAGGCCTGGTACGGTGGCTCACGCCTGTAATCCCAGCACTTTGGGAGGCCAAGGCGGGCGGATCACCTGAGGTCAGGAGTTCGAGACCAGCCTGACCATCATGGTGAAAGCCCGTCTCTACTAAAATACAAAAATTAGCTGGGCGTGGTGGCATGTACCTGTAATCCCAGCACTTTGGGAGGCCGAGGCAGGCGGATCACCAGTGGTCAGGAGTTCCAGACCAGCCTGACCATCATGGTGAAACCCCATGTCTACTAAAATACAAAAATTAGCCAGGCGTGGTGGCACATGCCTGTAATCCCAGCTCTTTGGGAAGCCGAGGCAGGCGGATCACCAGAGGTCAGAAGTTCGAGATCAGCCCGACCATCATGGTGAAAGCACGTCTCTACTAAAAATACAAAAATTAGCCCGGCATGGTGGCATGTGCCTGTAATCCCAGCTACTTGGGAGGCTGAGGCAGGAGTATCGCTTGAACCCGGGAGGTGGAGGTTGCAGTGAGCTGAGATTGTATCACTGCACTCCAGCCTGGGCAACAGAGCAAGACTCAGTCTCAAAAAGAAACGAAAAAAAACACTAACCTAAAACACTGGATTGAGATTCTTCAGCCCCCACCTCCTACCAAATCAGTCAAAATTGCAAACCAGAATGTATTCAACTGCTTTGAATACCGAGGATAGATGTCATTTCATCTATGACACTGTGTGCAGCAGGAAAGCAATATTGCCCACCTGCATTATCAAATTGGGCTCATTCAGCTAATTAAACCTATCAGCAAGATATGCAAACTGGAGGCTGGGCACGGTGGCTCACACCTGTAATCCCAGCACTTTGGGAGACCAAAGCAGGCAGATTACTTGAGGTCAGGAGTTTGAGACCAACGTGGCCAGCATGGTAAAACCTGGTCTGTACTAAACAACAACAACAAAAAAAAAATACAAAAATTAGGCGGGTGTGGTGGCGGGCACCTCTAATGCCAGCTACTCAGAAGGCTGAAGCCAGAGAATCGTATTTACGAGGCGGAGTTTGCAGCAATCTGAGATCAAGCCATGGCACTCCAGCCTGGGTGAGAGAGTGAGACACCATCTCAAAAATACAAAAGATAAGCAAACTGGTATAACCAGGCTATATTATTCAAGGGATACTTTGCTACGAGAATATCTTAGTCAGCAGGAAAAATCATAATTTCTTGCCTTGTCTGAGGTATGAGTACTTGCATCTGGGGTACATGTGACTTAAGATTTTGGAAAAATTGCACTGGGCGCGGTGGCTCATGCCTGTAATCCCAGCACTTTGGGAGGCCAAGGCGGGTGGATCACCTGAGGTCAGGAGTTCAAGACCAGCCTGGCCAACATGGCTAAACCTGGTCTCGACCAAAAAAGCAAAAATTTGCTGGGCGTGGTGGCAGGCACCTGTAATCCCATCTACTCGGGAGACTGAGGCAGAAGAGCTGCTTGAACCCGGGAGGCAGAGGTTGCAGTGAGCTGAGATCACGCCACTGCACTCCAGCCTGGGCAACACAGCAAGACTTTGTCTCAAAAAAAAAAAAAATTGGAGCAGTTTGAAAGCTAAAGTGTGGGCTTTACTCATCTTCTTCATCAACTGTTATTTCCATGTCTTTTTTTCTTTTTTTGAGACAGGGTCTCCCTCTGTTACCCAGGCTGGAGTGCACTGGTGCAATCTCAGCTCACTGCAGCCTCAACCTCCTGGGCTCAAGCAATTCTCCCATCTCATCCTCCTGTGTAGCTGGGATAACAGACATGCACCAAAACGGTGTTTGCATCTTCTCAGCATTTAGGAGAGCTTCGCGTCACATACCCTGACCTTGAGAAAGAATTCAAGAAATTCTTTTTTTTTTTTTTGAGACAGAATCTCATTCTGTTCGCCCAGGCTGGAGTGCACTGGCCCGATCTCAGCTCACTGCAAGCTCCACCTCCTGCGTTGAAGCTATCCTCATGCCTCAGTCTCCCAAGCAACTGGGATTGCAGGCACCTGCCACCACGCCTGGCTAATTTTTGTATTTTTAGTAGAGACGAGGTTTCATCAAGTTGGCCAGGCTGGTCTTGAACTCCCAACCTCAGGTGATCCATCCGTCTCAGCCTCACAAAGTGCTGGGATGACAGGCCTGAGCCACCGCACACCCGGTCCAAACAACTGATTTAGATAAAGATTCCCCCGGCTCTCATTCTCTCTGACCCTGTTTTATTTCTTTATTTTTGTTTTCTTGCCGTCCTAGAGTGGGAAACAGTGATTTAAGCACCCATTTTTTCAACTGTTACAGAATTGTCAGGAATTTAACGAAACAATGAACGGATCCCGTATTTGCCAATGAGAACATATTGTACAAATATAGACAAAGTGTCATAATTTACATCCCTCGTTTCAAGTAGACACACGATGAATTTTTCATATCCTCTCAGCTTTGAACTCTGTTATTAGGGCTGAAAACAATGATTTGTATTCTTCTCTGAAGTCTGTTTTCTGACAGCCCCAGTCAGATATTTAGAAGACGGCTGGTTTTGACAATTTCATGGGGATCGTCCTTAAACGGTTTTTTTTTTTTAATTTTTCTCTCCCACTGTGGGTGAGGTCACGATGGACGCTGTATGACTATAAATTGTCTAATTTACATTGTGTTGATCATATATTTTATTTTATTATTATTATTTTTTGATCATATATTTTAGAGATGGAGTTTTGCTCTTGTCGCCCAGGCTGGAGGGCAGTAGCACGAGCTCAGCTCAATGCAACCTCCACCTCCCGGGTCCGAGCGATTCTCCTGCCTCAGCCTCCCGAGTAGCTGGGATTACAGGCACCTGCCACCATGCCTAGCTCACTGCCACCTCCGCTTCCCGGGTTCAAGTGATTCTCCTGCTTCAGCCCCCCAAGTAGCTGGGTTTACAGGCACCCTCCATCATGCCTGGCTAATTTTTGTATTTTTAGTAGAGACGGGGTTTCACCATGTTGGTCAGGCTTGTCTTGAACTCCTGACCACAGGTGATCCACCTGCCTCGCCTCCCAAAGTGCTGGGATTACAGGCGTACACCACCATGCCCAGGCTGTGGTGTCATCTTTCTTTCTTTCTTTTCTTTCTTTCCTTTCTTTCTTTCTTTTCTTTCTTTCCTTTCTTTTCTTTCCTTCTTTTCTCCTGTGCTCCTGCTGTGTTACAGGAGACATCTTCTGTCTCCTGGCTGTCCCACCTTCCACACTCACGTCCCACTGATCACCTGAGCGTGCCCCACCAATGGTGAATGCTTCAGACTCTGTCACAATCCAGGCCTGTGAAAGCGGGGGTCCCCGGGTCACCTCGGTGTGGGCACCTGGCAATGAAAGAGAGGGATACTGGGGGCGGGTCCCCTGACATCACAACATATGGCTGGATCGGCTGTGAAAGTTGTGAGATGTGGAAAATGTTGAGCAACATTTAATATATATGCATATACCTATATTTTAATTAAATATTTAATATTAATATATAATTATTAATATTAAATATTCGTGATTATTATTAGATATTAATTAAATATTTAATTAAAATATAAACATGCATATATCTATATATCCATATATTTGAATATATCCATATATTTGTATATGCATATATAGCTATGCATATATATCTATGCAATAGATATGCAACTATATGCATATTGCAATATATGCAATATAAAATAGAAATATAAATCAATAGAAATATTGATTAAATACGATTAAATATAAATTAAATATTTAATTAATATTTAATTTATTTATCATCACTTAATAGTTATATAATATATTATAAATAATATTATATATTATATATAATATATTATATATTATATATATTATAATATTATATATATTATAATGTTATATATATTATTAAATATAAATTAAATATTTAATTTATATTTAATAATTATTATTTTATATTTAATGATAACAATAATAATGTTTGATAATATTGACGAACACCGACGAGGGTTGATGGATATGGTTGCAGGTAAAAAGACGCATGATTCATCCACGTGGCGGCGACTCATGCCTGTGAGTACTTTGTGAGGCTGAGGCAGGAGGATGGCTTGAGGCCAGAAGTTCGAGAACAGCCTGGCAATATGGTGAGATTCCCCCCTCCGCTAACTCTACAACAAATAAAAGAAACAGAAAGAGGCAAGATTCATGAAGCATGGAGGGAGCACTCTGTGATGTTCCAATGGCCTCAGAAATTCTGTGTTGAGCATTTGCAAGGAGAAGGGATTGTCAGTCAGTAGCTCAAACTATAGGGCAAAGGAGATGCATGCTTCCCTGAGGATGTCTTTATGTTCTTTTTTATTTTTTATTTTATCAGTATTATTATTATTATTATTTTGAGATGGAGTCTCGCTTTGTCACCCAGGCTGTAGTGCAGTGGCACAATCTCAGCTCTCTGCAACCTCCACCTCCCGGGTTCAAGCGATTCTCCTGCCTCAGCCTCCCAAGTACCTGCAACTACAGGCCCCCGCCACCATGCCCAGCTAATTCTTTTTTTTTTTTTCTTTTTTTGACATGGAGTCTCGCTCTGTTGCCCAGGCTGGAGTGCAGTGGTGCAATCTTGGCTCACTACAACCTCCGCATCCTGGGTTCACACCATTCTCCTGCCTCAGCCTCCTGAATAGATGAGACTACAGGCACCTGCCACCACACCCGGCTAACTTTTGTATTTTTAGTACAGACGGGATTTCACCATGTTAACCAGGATGAACTTGATTTCCTGACCTCTTGATCCGCTCGCCTCGGCCTCCCAAAGTGCTGAGATAACAGGCGTGAGCCACCGCTCCCGGCCTAATTCTTGTATTTTTAGTAGACACAGAATTTCACCATGTTGGCCAGGCTGGTCTTGAACTCCTGACCTCAGGTGATACGTTGGTCTCCTCCTGCCAAAGTGCTGGGATCACAGGCGTGAGCCACCGTGCCCGGCCAGACGTCCTTACGTTCTAAAGATCTGCTGTACAGTGCCATGCCTACAGCCAGCAATATTCTCTCCTGCACTTAAAAATTTGTTAGGACAGGAGAGCTCACGGACACTCCTTAAAATAATGAGAATAGAAGTACCATTACATCCAGCAATATCACGACTGGGTATCTACCAAAGGAAAAGCTGTCGTTATGTGGAAAAGACACTTGCACAGGCACATTTATAGCAGCACAGTTTGCAACTGCAAAATCATGGAACCAGCCCCAAGACTCATCCAGCAACGAGTGAATAAAGAAAATGCGGTACAGGTCGGGAGTGGTGACTCGCCCCTGTAATCCCAGCACTTTGGGAGGCTGAAGTGGGGGGATCACCAGGTCAGGAGTTCAAGACCAGCCTGACCAATAAGGTGAAACAGCATCTCTACTAAAAATACAAAAATTAGCCAGGTGTGGTGGCAGGCACCTGTAATCCCAGCTACTGGGGAGTTTGAGACACAAGAATCAGTTGAACCCGGGAGGTGGAGGTTGCAGTGAGCTGAGATCGCACCATTGCTTTCCAGCCTGGGCGACAGAGTGAGACTCCATCTAAAAAAGAAAAACGTGATATATATCTCGATATATATATATGATATATATGAGATACATATATAGGGTATATATATACACACACACTATATATAGTCTATATATATATAGTGCTGAATATATGTATACACACTCTGTATATATATAATGGAATACTACTCAGCCAGGGAAAGGAATGAATGAATGGCATTCATGGCAACCTGGATGGAATTGGGAACCAATACTGTAAGTGAAGTAACTCAGGAATGGAAAACCAGACATCCTTTGTTCTCCCTCATAAGTGGGAGCTTATGAAACTGTGGTGTATGTATATATATATATGTAGACATATATATGTTGTGTGTGTCTATATATTTACACTATACATATGTCTATATATATAGTGCTGAATATATATACACATAATAAATACATATGTCTATATATATAGTGCTATGTATATATATACACACACACACTATATATATAATGGAATACTTCTCAGTCAGGAAAAGGAATGAATGAATGGCATTCACGGAAACCTGGATGGAATTGGGGACCATTATTCCAAGTGAAGTAAGTCAGGAATGGAAAACCAAACATCCTTTATTCTCCCTCATAAGTGGGAGCTTATGAAACTGTGGTGTGTATATATATATAGATATGTTGTGTGTATATATATATTTACAGTGTGTGTATATATATTTACTCACAATGTGTGTGTATACATATACACACACTATATATATTTCTGTATATATAGTGATGAATATATGTATACACACACTATATATATATTGGAATACTACTCAGCCATGAAAAGGAATGAATGAATGACATTCACAGCAACCTGGATGGAATTAGGGACCATGATTCTAAGTGAAGTAACTCAGGAATGGAAAACCAAATATCCTTTGTTCTCTCTCATAAGTGGGAGCTTATGAAGCTGTGGTATATATACATATATATATATAGTGTGTGTGTTTTTATATATTTACACACAATATGTGTGTTTAAATATATATACACACACTGTACATATGTCTATATATATAGTGCTGAATATATATACACACAATATATACATATGTCTATGTATATAGTGCTGTATATATACACAGCACTGTATATATAAAATGTAATACTACTCAGCCATGAAAAGGAATGAATGAAAAGAAATGAATCAACGGCATTCACAGCAATCTGGATGGAGTTGGGAACCATTATTCTAAGTGAAGTAACTCAGGAATGGAAAACCAACATCCTATGTTCTCACTCATAAGTGAGAGCTAAGCTAGCAGGATGCAAAGGCATAAGAATGATATATGGATTTTGGGGAATCTGGCGGACAGGCTCGGGGGTGGCCGGAAATAAAAGACCATGCATTGGGTATGGTGTACACGACACGGGTATGTGCCAACACCTCTGAAATCACCACTCAAGAAGTTATCCGGCTGAGTGTGGTGGCTCACACTTGTAATCCCAACACTTTGGGAGGCCAAGGTGGGCAGACCAAGAGGTCAGGAGTTTGATACCAGCTTGGCTAACACAGTGAAACCCTGTCTCTACTAAAAATACAAAAATTAGCTGGGTGTAGTGGTGCATGCCTGTAATCCCAGCTACTCAGGAGGCTGAGGCAGGAGAATCGCTTGAACCTGGGAGGGGGAGGTTGCAGTGAGCTGAGATTGTGCAATTGCACTCCAGCCTGGGCAACAGAGAAAGACTCCATCTCAAAAAAAAAAAAAAAAAGCTTCGAAAGGCAGCTCTCCTGAAAGCTTCTCCAAAAAGCCAAGATGACAGATTTGGATCATTTTAAAGTTATGAAGGCAAAGAAAATGAGGAACAGAATCATCAAGAATAAAGTTAAGAAGCTTCAAAAGGCAGCTATCCTGAAAGCTTATTCCAAAAAAGCACCTGCTGCTGTGGCAGGAGCTGCTGCTAAAGTTCCAGCAAAAAAGATGACCGCTGTGGGTAAGAAGGCCCAGAAGATTCAGCCCAGAAGATTCTTTCCCAGAAAACCACAGGCCAGAAGGCAGCGCCTGCTCCAAAAGTTCAGAGGACTCAAAAACTCCAGCTCCTAAAATAGAAGAAACACCTGCCAATAGAGTGAGAAGATGGTTACATCCACAGAGGCACCTGCTCCAAAAGCTCAGAAGGGTCAAAAAGCTTCAGCTCCAGCCAGGCGCACTGGCTCATGCCTGTAATCCCAGCACTTTGGGAGGCTGAGGTGGGTGGATCACGAGGTCAGGAGTTCAAGACCAGCCTGGCTAACAAGGTGAAATCCCGTCTGTACTAAAAATACAAAAATCAGCCAGGCGTGGTGGCAGGTGCCTGTAATCCCAGCTACTCGGGAGGTTGAGGCAGGAGAATCGCTTGAACCTGGGAGGCGGAGGTTGCGGTGAGCCGAGATCGTGCCATTACACTCCAGCCTGGGGGACAGAGCAAGACTCCCTCTCAACAAAACAAAACAACAACAAAAAAGGCTCCAGTCCTAAAATAGAAGAAACACCTGCCACAGAGGCTCCTGCTCCAAAGGCATCTGGTAACAAAGCATAAGAGGCAATTATAGAAAGTAATAAAGGTTCTTTTCGACATGCTGGCAAATCTAAAAAATAGTAATAATGAAAAATAAACAAAATATTAGGAAAACATATTACAGTTTTATGACCTGCTTTTTCTTCTCTTAGAACTATATTAAAAATATGTTTGTGTGTTAAAAAAGAAAAACAGAAAAGAAAACCAGAGAATGTGCTTCTAAAATAAGAAACATTTCGTTATGACTCTGACAGGTGTGAATGAAGCTACTTGGGGCTCAACCCCTACCCAAGGGCTGAGTTGTGAGGTGGGACAGTCACCTGTTTTGTCATTATAAAAAGCAGCACTGGCCAGGCGCGGTGGCTCATGCCTGTAATCCTGGCACTATGAGAATCCAAGTTGGGCGGATCACTTGATTTCAGGAGTTCGAGACCAGCCTGGCCAACATGGTGAAACCTCGCCTCTACTACAAATACAAAAATTAGCTGGGTGTGGTGGCAGGTGCCTGTAATCCCAGCTACTCGGGAGGCTGAGGCAGGAGAATCGCTTGAACCTGGGAGGTGGAAGTTGCAGTGAGTCGAGATCACGCCAGTGTATTCCAGCCTGGGGGACAGAGCAAGACTCCATCTCAAAAAACAAAAAAAAAGGAGGATCACGGAATTTTTCCCTCTCTCTTTCTTTCTTTCTTTTTTTCTCTTTCTTTCCTTCCTTCCTTCCTTCCTTCCTTCCTTCCTTCCTTTCTTCTTTCTTTCTTCCTTTCTTTCTTTCTTTCTTTCTCTCTTTTCTTTCTTTCTCTCTTTTCTTTCTTTCTTTCTTTCTTTTTTTGGACAGAGTCTCGCTCTGTCGTCCAGGCTGGAGTGCAGTGGTGCAATCTCGGCTCACGGCAAGCTCTGCCTCCCGGGTTCACGACATTCTCCTGCCTCAGCCTCCCGAGTAGCTGGGACTACAGGCACCTGCCACAACGCCAGGCTAATTTTTTTGTATTTTTAGTAGAGACGGTGTTTCACCATGTTACCCAGGATGGTCTCGATCTCCTGACCTCCTGATCCGCCCGCCTCAGCCTCCCAAAGTGCTGGGATGACAGGTGTGAGCCTCCGCACCTGGCCTATTTTTCGCTCTTTAAGCTCACTTAGGTCTCAGTAAGTTACCCTATCTGTATGTACACGCATCCATCTACTTATAAAATGTTGCCATTGTGTTCATCACACCGTTGTTGGATTCCTCTTGATTTTTGTTTTTAGAAAACAGGGTCCCTGTTACCCAGGCTGGAGTGCAGAGGCTGAGTCACAGTTCACTGTGACTCAAGCCCTCCTCCCACCTCATCCTCCAAAGTAGCTCCGATTACAGGGTCATGCCGTCATGCCCACTTAATGTGTCACAGTTTTTGTAGAGATGGGGTCTTGCTATATTGGCCAGGCTGGTCTCAAACTCCTGGGCTCAAGCGATCCTCGTGCCTTGCCTTGGCCTCCCAAAGTGCTGGGATAACAGCTGTGAGCCACTGCAGCCAGCCACTTCTACCTGTCTTTACCTGCACCTGTTTCTTTAAGATGTGGCTACTGTGTTCTTTGCAGACTCGAGGCATTCTTCTGGATTTTTCAAAATCTTTGCCATAAATTATTACTTGTGTTAGTGACTCAGGTTTTGAATCTGGTGCCCAGCCAGTCACGGGCTCATGCCTGTAATCTCAACACTTTGGGAGGCCAAGGACAGTGGATCACCAGAGGTCAGGAATTCGAGACCATCCTGGCCGACAAGGTGAAACCCCATCTGTATTAAAAATACAAAAATTAGCTGGGGTTGGTGGCAGGTGCCTGTAGTCCCAGCTATTCAGGAGGCTGAGGCAGGAAAATTTCTTGAACCCAGGAGGCGAAGGTAGCAGTGAGCTGAGATCACGCCACTGCACTCCAGCCTGGGGAACAAGAGTGAGACTCTGTCTCAGATAATAATAATAATAATAATAATAATAATAATAATAATGAAATAAATCTATTGCCCTAGATGAATGCCTCACTCTAGTCCCAGCCCTGAAATTGACTAAGATACTTGGAAGTTTGGTATCTACCCCAAATACTACTCAGCCATAAGGAGGAATGAAGTGACGGCGTTTGCAGCAACCTGGATGGAGCTGGAGGCCATGATTCTAAGTGCAGTAACTCAGGAATGGAAAATCAATCATCACTATGCTCTCACTTATAAGTAGGAGCTACGCTATGAGGACGCAAAGGCACGAGAATGATATAATGGACTCTGAGAACTCAATAGGAGAGTTAAGCAATGAAAGGAATGAAATAATGGGATTTGCTGCACCTGTAAGTTCACCAGCCAGAAGGGTCAACCTGGAAAGTCCACCTGTATTTAAGAGTGGACTTCCGGCCAGGCAAGGTGGCTCACGCCTGTCATCCCAGCACTTTGGGAGGCTGAGGCGGGCAGATCGCCAGAGGTCAGGACTTCGAGACAAGCCTGATCAACATGGTGAAACCATGTGTCTACTAAAAATGCAAAAATTAGCTGGGCATGGTGGCGGGCACCTGTGGTTCCAGCTTCTCCGGAGGCTGAGGCAGGAGAATGGCATCAACCCGGGAGGAAGAGCTTGCAGTGAGCCAAGATCGCGCCACTGCACTCCAGCCTAGTTGACAGAGCGAGACTCCTTCTCAAAATAAATAAATAAATAAGGAGAACTTTTCCTTCTGAGGTATGAAGACCTGCATGACTACAACGTGCAAAGAATCACCAGTTCTACCTGCTTCTGTTGCATTGCAAACGTCACACCCAGTGTCTTGAACCACAAAAGGAAGGGACAGTAGATTCTTTTTATTTTATTTTATTTTATTTTATTTTATTTTATTTTATTTTATTTTACTTTATTTTATTTTATTTTACTTTATTTTATTTTTTGAGACAGAGTCTCGCCCTGTCTCCCAGGCTGGAGTGCAGTGGCATGATCTCATCTCACTGCAACCTCCTCCTCTCGGGTTCCAGTGATTTTCCTGCCTCAGCCTCCCGAGTAGCTGTGATTACAGGCACCTGCCACCACGCCCGGCTAATTTTTTCTATTTTTAACAAATTGGGGTTTCACCCAACATGGGGTTTCACCATGTTGGCCAGGCTGCTCTCGAACTCCTGACCTCGGGTGATCCGCCCACCTCACCCTCCCAAAGTGCTGGGATGACAGGTGTGAGCCCCCGCACCCAGCCAAGATGAAGGATTTGGCAGAGCCAGCCCTTCTCTCTCCTCCTGCCACACTGCCTGGAGAGTAGTGGGTAGCTCTTCTCCAGCACATGAGGAGAAAAGAAATATTCCATGAGGAAAATTAATTCCACACAAACATCTTGGGATGGGATTAAAATACCAAATACGCTTGTCTGTCCTGTGTATGAAACGTGAGAATCAATTCTCTGTCCCAGGAATGTATAGAGATGGAGAGGTGGGGGTGAGATTCCGCCGTGAGACCATTTGATGCTTCATAAAGAATTTCATTGAAACCCTTAAACTTTTGATAGGTAATTACAGTCAGGAAGCCCAGCACATATGAATTCTATATTTACAATCCACACTGAGGTCACCCTGCAAAATGCCTTCAGAAATAGGTTGGGGGAACCGTCTTATTAAAACCGCATTTCCTCTCTCGCTGGTATGGCCTGGCTGAGGAGAAAACGGGAACAGATGTGGCCGGGGACGCCTTGAGAATCTGGCTGTTCCCCATCTGCCATCACCATAGACACAACGGGATTTCAGCATCGTCTTCTGAGGGACGGATGGAGGCCGGACAGCCAGCGTGGACGAGGAATTGAAATGAAATCTCTTTCACATCCTCTTGGTCTCTCAGTCCTCTTCTAACTCATTGCTGAAGTCATCCACTGCTGCACACTTAATTGTTTATTTAAATGGGATAACTGGCCGGGTGTGGTGGCTCACACCTGTCATCCCAGCACTTTGGGAGGCCAAGGCGGGCGGATCCCCTGAGGTCAGGAGTTTGAGACCAGCCTGGCCAACATAGTGAAACCTACCTCTACTAAAAATATAAAAGTTAGCCGGACGCAGTAGCACGCACCTGTAGTCCCAGCTGCTGCGGAGGCTGAGGCAGGAGAATCGCTTAAACCTGGGAGGCGGAGGTTGCAGTGAGCAGAGATGGCACCACTGCACTCGAGCCTGGGTGACAGGGTAAGACACTGTCTCAAAATAACAATGATAATAATTAATAAATAAATAGGATAACTATGCATTGCCATGTTCACTGAGGTAAGGAGATCAAGACATTCCTATTCGTATCTTGTAACTACAGCATTCTCTGCACGTGGATACGGTTCTGGATGGCCAAGCCTGCTCCTCTCCTTCTCCAGGGTGTGAGCTTGAGCCTCTTTCTTCCATTCTCTATTCCTCATGTGTTCTCCTGGCTCCTCTGTCTCTCCCTTCTCTCTCGCTGCAACTTTTTTTGAGAGGGAGTCTCGCTCTGGAGACCAGGCAGGAGTGCAGTGGCATGATCTTGCCTCACTGCAACCTCCGCCTCCCAGGTTCAAGCGATTCTCCTGCCTCAGCCTCCTGAGTAGCTGGGAGTACAGGTGTGTGACACCACGCACGGCTAATTTTGTATTTTTAGTAGAGATGGGGTTTCGCCATGTTGGCCAGGCTGGCCTCGAACTCCTGACCTCGAATAATCCACCTGCCTTGGCCTCCCAAATTGCTGGGATTACAGGCATGAGCCACCGCGCCTGGCCTGCTGTTTTATTTTAAATACAGAGTCTCGCTCTGTCACCCAGGCTGGAGTGCAGTGACATGACCACAGCTCACAGCAGCCTCCACCACCTGGGCTCAAACAATCCTCCTGCCTCAGCCTCCCAATTAGCCAGGACCATTGGTGTGGGCCAACACACCCAAGTAGCTGGGACTCCACACTCCTGTAGTCCCAGCTACTTTGGAGGCTGAGGCAGGAGGATGGATTTTTTTGTATTATTTGTAGAGATTATCATTTTGTATTATTTGTTGCCCATGCTGGCCTCAAACTCCTAGGCTCAATCTATCTCCCCGCCTCAGTCTCCCAAAGTGCTGGGATTACCAGCGCGAAACACCACACTCAGCCTGTCATTTTTAATTCTATTTTTCATATATGTGATTTTATTCCATTTTTCACATATTCTATTTTTACATATATCTATTTTTCACCCATACATGTAGAAAATCTCTAAAGTACACAATAAAAAAGACAAAATTCTTCCCCACAAATCTTCTCTTCTTCTCTCCTTCCACACAGACATGCTTCTCATTTTGGGCATGTTTGCACTGTGTAATTTTCTTTTTGCTGTGATTTCTCCTTGCTCGTTTTGACTTTGTAACACTTAGTAAAAAATGCAATGCCTGGATCCAATGGGATAGGCATTTTCTTTTCTTTTCTTTTCTTTCTGTTTTTTCACTCTTGTCACCCAGGCTGGAGTGCAGTGGTGCAATTTCGGCCCGCTGCAACCTCCGCCTCCCGGCTTCAAGCGATTCTTCTCCTTCAGCCTCCCCAGTAGTTGAGATTACAGTTGTGCACCACCACGCCCAGCTAATTTTTGTATTTTTAGTAGAGACAAGGTTTCACTGTGTTGGCCAGGCTGCTCTCAAACTCCTGACCTCAGGTGATCTGCCCACCTCGGCCTCCCAAAGTGCTGGGATTACAGGTGTGAGCTACTGCGCCTGGCCTATTTTATTTTTTATTTGTTTATTTTATTATATTATTTTTTCTTGAGACAGTCTCCTTCTTCACACCCAGGCTGGAGTGCAGTGGCTTGATCTCTGCTCACTGCAACCTCCACCTCCCGGTTGGAGAATCAAAGAGATTCTCCTGCCTCAGCCGTCTGAGTAGCTGGGATTACAAGCGTCTGACACCACACCCAGCTAATTATTGTATTGTTAGTAGAGACGAGGTTTCACCATGTTGGCCAGGCTGGTTTCAAACTTCTGACCTCAGGTGATGCACCTGCCTCGGCCTCCCAAAGAGCTGTGATTACAGGCGTGAGCTACTCCGCCCTGCCTATTTTATTTTTATTTATTTATTTATTTTTATTATATATATATTTTTGAGACAGTCTCCCTCTTCTCACCCAGGCTGGAGTGCAATGGCCCGATCTTGGCTCAGTGCAACCTCCACCTCCCGGGTTCTAAGAGATTCTCCTGCCTCAGCCTTCTGAGTAGCTGGGACTACAGGCGCCTGACACCACACCCAGCTAATTTTTGTATTGTTAGTAGAGACGGGATTTCACCATGTTGGCCAGGCTGGTCTCGAACTCCTGACCTCAGGAGATCCGCCCACCTCGGCCTCCCAAAGTGCTGGGATGACAGGTGTGAGCCACCACGCCCAGGCAAGAGAATGGGCATTTTCAAAGCTTCCGAGTTGTCAACAAAATTCTCTCCCAGCAAAAAATGTTCTTGTTGTGTGCGGCCTCTGGAGGACCTTCAGGGCACAAAAGCATTATGCAACGTAGAAAATTCAACTGGAGTCTCCTTGTTTTAAAGAAAGTATTTCTGTAATCTTTATTGAAATCGAACGTGTTCTTTTGATTCCGGCCATTTATCTTGTACCGTTTGACTTTTTCACTGCGGGAAACTTCATGTTTGATTTGAAACAGCCCCATGTGTACTAATGATGCTTTGGTTTAGAATGTATTTTCCATGTGGTCTCTGAACTTCCCTTTAATTTTGTATATATTTTGTGACACACAGAAATCTTGTTTTTTTTTTAATGGAATAAATTTGAAAAACCACCTCTGTCACGTCATAAACTCTCAGTGTGTTACTTATTATTATTATTTTATTTTATTTTCTGAGATGGAGTCTCACTCTGTGGCCCAGGCTGGAGTGCAGTGGTGCAATCTCAGTTCACTGCCATCTCCACCTCCCGGGTACAAGCAAATCTCCTGCCTCAGCCTCCTGAGTAGCTGGGATGACAGGTGCACGCCAGCACACCCAGCTAATTTTTTGTATTTTTAGTAGACACGGGGTTTCACCACATTAGCCAGGATGGTCTCGATCTCTTGACCTCGTGATCCACCCGCCTCAGCCTCCCAAAGTGCTGGGATTACAGGCGGGAGGCACCGTGCCTGGCCCTTTGTGTTACTTCTCGTTACTGATCTGTCTGTCTGTTTACGGGATGCTGCCTTACAGCTTTCATTGATTATTATCTTTATAAAGGAGTTTCTTGTCTGTTCTTGCTGAGACCTGATTTTCGCTGGTTTTCAGGAAATAAAGAAATAAATCAAGAGAACTTTGGAAAATAAATAAATAAATAAAGAGAACTTTAGGAAATAAATAAATAAAGATAACTTTTCCTTCTGAGGTATGAAGATCTCCATGACCAGGATGTGGAAAGAATCACCAGTTATACCTGGTTCTGTTGCATTGCAAACGTCACACCCGGTGTCTTGAACCACAAAAGGAACGGACAGGGGATTCTTATTTTATTTTATTTTATTTTATTTATTTATTTATTTATTTATTTGTTTATTTTTTTGAGACAGAGTCTAGGTCTGTCGCCCAGGCTGGAGTGCAGTGGCGTGATCTCAGCTCACTGCAACCTCCGCCTCCTGGGTTCCAGTGATTCCCCTGCCTCAGCCTCCCGAGTAGCTGTGATTACAAGCACCTGCCACCACGCCCAACCAATATTTTGTATTGTTGGTAGAGATGGGTTTCACCATGTTAGCCAGGCTAATGTTTCTGCAGAAACTTTTGGAAATCAGTGTACTGATTTCCAGACCTGAAAAAGAAATTTTCTGCAGGGATTAAGGCTGTATTTTAATTTGGGAAATAGTGATATATTTACAAAATGAAATCTATACATCCCACGTGACCACAGGCTTCTCTACATTTTTTTCTTTTTCTTTTTTTTTTGAGATAGGGTCTCACTGTGTCGCGCAGGCTGGACTGCAGTGGCATGATCTCAGCTCACTGCCCACCTCCTGGGTTCACACCATTCTCCTGCCTCAGCCTCCCAAGTAGCTGGGAATACAGGTGCCTGCCATCACACCCGGCTAATTTTTTGTATTTTTAGTAGAGATGGAGTTTCACTGTGTTAGCCAGGATGGTCTCAATCTCTGGACCTTGTGATCCACCCACTTCTTAAAGCATTCTTTTTGTTCCATTTTGTTTTGACAGAGTCTCGCTCTGTGGCCCAGACTGGAGTGCAATGAATGGCATCATCTCAGCTCACTGCAACCTCTGCCTCCAGGATTCAAGCGATTCTCCTGTCTCAGTCTCCCGAGTAGCTGTGACTGCATATGTCCACCACTGCTCTCAGCTAATATTTGTATTTTTAGTAGAGACGGGGTTTCACCACGTTGGCCAGGCTGCTCTCAAACTCTTGACTTCAGGTGTTCCGCCCTCCTCAGTCTCCCAAAGTGCTGGGATTACAGGTGTGAGCCATCATGCCTGGCTAATTTTTGTATTCTTAGTAGAGATGGCATTTTACGATGTTGGCCAGGCTGGTCTCGAACTCCTGACCTCAGGTGATCCGTCTGCCTTGGCCTCCCAAAGTGCCGGGATTATAGGCGCCCGCCACCACGCCTGGCTAATTTTTGTATTTTTAGTAGAGACAGGGTTTCGCCATGTTGACCAGGCTGGTCTCGAACTCCTGACCTCAGGTGATCCGCCTGCTTCAGCCTCCCAAAGTGATGGGATTACAGGCATGAGCCACCGCACCTGGCCAAAGCCTTCTTTCATTTGCTTCCTGAGTACCCTTACTGAGCTTCCTAAGCAGGCACAGAGAACCACTAGTACAGTTACTCCACAGGTGACAGCTCTGTCACCGAGACTGGAGTACAGTGACAAGGTCTCGGCTCACTGCAACCTCCGCCTATCTGATCCAGGCGATTCTGCTGCCTCAGCCTCCCGAGTAGCTGGGATGACAGGCGCCCACCACAGCCAGCTAATTTTTGAATTTTTAGTACAGACGGGGTTTCACCATATCCGAGACAGGTCTCAGTTCATTTAAAAAGGTTATTTTGCCAAAGTTAAGGACGTGCACCCATAACACAGCCTCAGGAGGTCCTAGTGACATGGGGCCAAAGGGGACCGGGCACAGCTTGGCTTCATAAACTTTAGGGAGACATAAGGTCTCCATCAATATATATAGAAGAGGTATATTAGGTCTGTCAAGAGAGGTAGAGGCAACTGAAAGCAGCGAGGGGACCTCCAGGTCAGAGGTGACTGAATAGATCGGGAGGCAGCTTTACCCTCCTCGGTTTCCAGCTTCCATTTTCCCTTTAGTTTTGTGATTTTGGGGACCTCAAGATGTTTCTCTTCTGCATTTCCCACCTTCTCTACTCAAAGGATTCTTTCACGTGCCTGCAAGATCGGCAGTTGCCTCTCTAGTCACTCAGGGTGTTTATTATTGACTTTACTCCTGGGCATTTGATATTTCCTTGCGATGATCACAGCCATTTTTATACTGATATGTACTTATATTTATATGCATATGTATTATATTTTATAAAATAATTGAAATACAAAGTAAAATATAAATAACATTAAAATTAAATTGTATTTATTATGTATTTAGATTATATTATATGTATATCTGTATTTATATTTATATGTATTTATATTACATGTATTTACATTTTATAAGATAATTAAAATATAACTAAAATAAAATACAAATAAAATTAAAAGTAAATTATATGCTTATATGTATTTACATTATTATATATGTATTTATATTTATGTCTATATTTATTTATTATATATTATAATATAATTATAATATAATTAAAATAAAATATAAATAAAATTAAAATTATATGTATTCACATTATATTATGTGTATACATGTATTTATATGTCCGTATTTATATTATATGTGTTTATTGTTTTATAAGATACTTAAAATATAATTAAAATCAAATATAAATAAAATTAAAATTACATTTATTATATGTATTTACATTATACTATATGTATATATGTATTTATACTTCTATGTACATATTATAGGTATTTGCTATATTATATTTGATGAGATAATTAAAATATAATTAAAATAAAATATAAATAAAATTAAAATTATATTTATTATATGTATTTACATTATATTATATGTGTATATGTATTTATATTTATATGTATATATTATAGGTATTTATTATATTGTATTTGATGAGATAATTAAAATATAATTAAAATAAAATATAAATACAATTAAAATTATATTTGTTATATGTATTTACATTATATTATATGTATACATGTATTTGTATTTCTATGTATTTATATGTATTTACTATATTTTATAATTAAAATATAATTAAAAGATAAAGTTAAAATTATATTTATTATATGTACATTATATGTATATACGTATCTATATTTCTATGTATTTATTACATTATGTTTTATAAGTTTAACATACAATTAAAATAAAATATAAATAAAATTAAAGTATAATTAAATTATATTTATATTATATGTATCGTTATATGTATTTGTGTTATATTATTTTTATTTATATGTATTCATATTTATATGTTTTAAATTTCACATTTCCATTTTATGCTATTTTTTAAAATTTTCATTATTTCTCTTCCTTTTTTCTTTTTTTTGGGGGACAGCCTTGCTCTTTCACCTGGGCTGGAGTACAATGACAAGTTCTCCGCTCACTGCAACCTCCACCTTTCTGATCCAAGCGATTCTCCTGCCTCAGCCTCCCAAGTAGCTGGGATGACAGGCGCCCACCACGACCAGCTAATTTTTGTATTTTTAGTAGAGACAGGGTTTCACCATTTTGGCCAGGCTGGTCTCGAACTCCTGACCTAAGGTGATCCACCTGCCTCAGCCTGCCAAAGTGCTGGGATTACAGGCTCAAACCACCGCGCCTGGCCCCTCTACTTTCTTCATAAACTTGCTCTCACTTTACTCTATGACCTCACCCTGAATGTTTCTTGCACAAGAACCACAAACCTCTCTTGAGGTCTGGATCAAGACCCCTTTCTGGTAACAACACTGTGTTTGAAAAACCCCTATCTCTGAGCTTTGAGTAGGTACTCCACCTCCTGCATGGCATGGCCGGCCTTGTGTCTCTTAAATTCCTTGTCTACAGCAATGCTGTGAGTCTTTATTCAGCAGGCAGGAAGAACCACTTGGACACTTATGGCAGAGCTTAGAAGACATTCTTAGAGTCTCTGCTTGGAAAGTAGACTGGCCTCGTGAAAACTCGGTGGCACATACACTCCATAGAATACTATGCAGCCATAAAAAATGATGAGTTCATGTCCTTTGTAGGGACATGGATGAAATTGGAAATCATCATTCTCAGTAAACTATCGCAAGAACAAAAAACCAAACACTGCATGTTCTCACTCATAGGTGGGAATTTAACAATCAGAACACATGGACACAGGAAGGGGAATATCACACCAGGGACTGTTGAGGGGTGGGAGGAGGGGGGAGGGATAGCTTTAGGAGATATACCTAATGCTAAATGATGAGATAATGGGTGCAGCACACCAGCATGGCACATGTATACATATGTAACTGACCTGCACATTGTGCACATGTACCCTAGAACTTAAAGCGTAATAATAATAAAATAAAATAATAAAAAAATTAAAATAAAAAAGAAAACTCGCTCTGAAAAGGTAAGCCTGGCTCTAAGCTCTGAGCTCAGCAGGCTGGTGGTAAACATTGCAGCTGTAAATCCAGGGAGAGCTGTGTTACTGGCAGAAGGAGGGATTTTACAGCCCAGGGGATGGAGGGAGATTTGAATATAAAAGACTTTTGCACAAAGGCAGGACCCCATGCCCAGCTGCCATCCGTGGGTTCTCCAGCTTCTCTGAGCTTCTCACAATGACTCTGGGCCCCTGGGGATAGCCACAGTGACTTCTGAATGTCCTAGCAAACCTGTAAGGGTCAGCTGGATGCCAGGAATTGTTTCTTGGGTCCTGTTTTTCCTCCAATAGGGTCCAAGTGGCTTTAGCTCTGAGTGTATTTGTGATTGTGGTTAGTTACAGCGTTCTATTTGGGGGAACTGTAATAGTGAAAAATCAGAGAATGTGTCAGGGAACAGACATTTTGTAGAGTTATCAAATCTAGAGCTGAGAGAAGTTAATGCTTGTCTATTTCAGGGTCTCTCAGCCCACGCTCTGCTGACATTTGTGGATGGAGGATACTCTGTGGTGGGGCTGTCCTGGGCACTGTATGGTGTTGAGCAGAGACCCTGGGCTTCACCCACCAGGTGCCAGGACCACCCCCTCCCCAGTTGTGACAACCAAAATTGTCACAAGATATTTGCAAAATATCTCCTGGTGGTAAAATATCTCTGGTTGCCATAGATAGGTAAGTTCGCAAGTACATACACAGGGGAAGGGGCAAGAGATGGGTGGATAGATGATTGATAGATACACGATAAATAGAAAGATAGATGAGACAGATAAATAGATGGTAGATGATGGATAGATAAATATATACATACATACATAGATGGATGGAAGGATAGATACATAAATACTTGGATAGATGGATGGATGGATGGATGGATAGACAGACACATACATACATAAATAGATGGATAGATACATACATACATAGATGGATGGAAGGATAGATACATGAATACATGGATGGATGGATGGATGGATGGATAGACAGACACATACATACATACATAGATGGATAGATACATACATACATACGCTTATACATACATGGATAGATGGATGGACGGATGGATGGATAAACACATACATACATAGATGGATAGATACATACATACATACGCATATACATACATGGATAGATGGATGGATGGATGGATGGATACATACATACATACATACGCATATACATACATGGATAGTTGGATGGATGGATGGATGGATACATACATACATACATACGCATATACATACATGGATAGATGGATGGATGGATGGATGGATGGATACATACATACATACACAGATGGATAGATGGATGGATACATATATACATACATGGATAGATGGATGGATGGATGGATACATACATACATACATAGATGAATAAATGGATGGACGGATAGATACATACATACATGAATAGATGGATGGATGGATGGACAGACACATACATACATACATACATAGATGGATAGATGGATGGATAGATAGATAGATAGATGCACACATACATACATAGATGGATAGATGGATGGATGGATGGATGGATGGATGGATAGATATATACATACATGAATAGATGGATGGATGGATGGACAGACACATACATAGATACATAGATGGATAGCTGGATGGATAGATAGATACATACATACATACATACATGGATGGATGGATGGATGGATAGATAGATACATACGTACATACATACATAGATGAATAGATGGATGGATGGATACGTGCACACATACATGAATAGATGGATGGATGGATAGAGAGACAGACAGACAGACAGACAGATAGATAGATAGATAGATTGATGATAGATAGATAGATACATAGATACATACATACATACATGAATAGATGGATGGATGGACAGACAGATACATAGATAGATACATACATATATACATACACACATACATACATACATACATACATACATAATCGGATAGATGGAAGGATGAATAGATGGATGGATGGATAGATAGATTGATTGATAGGAAGAAAAATAAATCTTAGCACCCCGAAATCACTAAGCCAAAGGAAAAAGTCAATATGGAAACTGCATCAGGCAAACCTGCCTCCTATTTTATTCGTAAATAAGATCGCTACAGAGATACAAAGATCACGTATGTCCCTCACAATCTGTCCACAAGGGAATTCCTACCTATCACCTATAAGCCCCCTCCTCACTTTGAGCTGTCTCACCTTTCCGGACCAAACCAATGCACAACTTACAATATCACATATTGATTGATGCTTCATGTCTCTCTAAAATGTATACAACCAAGCCGTGCGCCAACCACCTTGAACACCTCTGGTCAGGACCTCCTGAGGCCGTCTCATGGGTGTGTCTTTAACCTTGGCAAAATAAACTTGCTAAATTCATTGACACCTGTCTCAGATATTTTGCGTTCATGATAGATACATGATAGATAGATAGATAGATAGATAGATAGATAGATTGATAGATAGACACACACATACAGAGATACATAGATAGATGGATGATAGATGACATGACTGGAGAGATGATAGATGATATAGGTGGATATATAGATGATAGATTAGTGATAGTGGATAGATAGATAATAGATACATAGATAGACACATAGATGGATAGATAGATAGATATACATAGATGAATGGATAGATAGATGATAGGTTGGTAGATAGATAGATAGATAGATAGATAGATAGATAGATGAAATGGATAGACCGATTATAGATAAATAGACAAATAGATAAGATGAATGGGTAGATAAAGAGATGTGATGGATGGACAGATGATAGATAGACAGATAGATAGATAGGGCCGGGCGCGGTGGCTCACCCCTGTAATTCTAGCACTTTGGGAGGCCAAGGCGGGCGGATCACGAGGTCAGGAGATCGAGACCACAGTGAAACCCCGTCTCTACTAAAAATACAAAAAATTAGCTGGGCACGGTTGTGGGCGCCTGTAGTCCCAGCTACTCCGGAGGCTGAGGCAGGAGAATGGTGTGAACCCAGGAGGTGGAGCTTGTAGTGAGCCAAGATTGTGCCATTGCACTCCAGCCTGGGCGACAGAGCGAGACTCTGTCTAAAAAAAAACAAAACAAAAAAAGATAGATAGATAGATAGATAGATCAAGATGGATGGGTAGTTGATAGACAGATGATGAGATGGGTAGATAAAGAGATGGTAGATGACAGATTGATAGGTGATAGTAGATAGATGGACACACGATAGATAGATAACAGATAAGGTAGATAGATGCTGGATCTATAGATAGATTGATTGACAGATGATAGAAAATAGGTAAGTAGATAGATGATACATAGATAGATAGGAAGATAGATGAGATGGATGACTAGATAGATAGATACATAGATAGACAGGTAGATAGATAGATAGATATAGATGATAGATAGATACATAGATAGATAGATATATAGATAGATACACAGATAGATACATAGATGGATACATGGAAGGATGAATGGATGGATGGATGGATAGATAGATGAGATGGATGAATAGATAGATAGATAGGTAGGTAGATAGATGAGAGGAATGGATAGATGATTGAAAGACAGATAGATGTTAGATAGATAGATAGATGATAGGCAGGCATTTAAAGTTAAATTGCATTCCAGAACCTCTCTCAGTAGACCTAGAGAATGCCAAAACCCAATCCCATGTTGTCAGATAGTTTAAAGTATGAATTTTGAAAGAGTTTGACACCCAGGATGCTGTGAAGCTCTCAGAGAATCTCCAAATTCGCAGATGATAACCCTGTTGAAATACAGAAGTGAAGCCGTCCATGTTGAATGTAGTAAACTCCACTCTCCCTTTAGAAGAATCCTTGAGTTCTTTGCGTTTCAACGTTTTTTTAAACGTTATCTCATCACACAGAATGCAGAAACCATCAAAAGTGCATGTAAACATTCAATTAGACTTGATGTGTTTCTGTTGAAATCCATCAGATAAGCTTAAACCATGATTAAGATCCTTTTTTTTTCTTTTTTTTTTGGACATATGTTTCCCTCTAAACAGTCTTTCTGCACTTATCAGCGTTTTATCAACGGCGTGTCCCATGCACGGTTAATTTCATTTGCCTCCATGCCGTTTCAATCTTCCCTTGATAACGAAGATAGATTTATAAACCCCACTTACCATTGTGTTTTCCTTTTGCCGAAAGCGAAGTAAACAAATCAGAAACACAACGGAGTTTTGGGAAATAGGAGAAAGAGACAGAAAAGAAGGAAAGGAACAGAAATACAGCCGATGTCCCACGGACGACAAGTTGACTAGAGTTCTCTTGGAGAGCTGTGCCTAGGTTCACACAGCGTGTCTGTTTGCTGCGCACGTGTGTGATGAGATGTGTGGACAAGGACTGAGAAATACAAAAGAGATGGGTTAGAATCAGACTCATGGAGGCTGGGTGTGGTGGTTCACGCCTGTAATCCCACCACTTTCAGAGGTTGAGGTGATAGCATCACTTAGCCCAGAAGTTCGAGACCAGCCTGGGCAACATAGCAAGACTCTGTATATATAACTCTGTTCTCAGGCTGCTAACAAAGACATACCTGAAACTAGGTTATTGATTGATTGATTGATTGAGACGGAGTTTCGCTCTTGTCACCCAAGCTGGAGTGCAATGCTGCCATCGCTGCTCACTGCAACCTCCGCCTCCCGGGTTCAAGTGATTCTCCTGCCTCAGCCCCCTGAGCAGCTGGGATTACAGGCACGTGCCCCCACGCCCAGCTAATTTTGTATTTTTAGTACAGACAGGGTTTCTCCATGTTGGGCAGGGAGGTCTTGAACTACCGACCTCAGGTGATCCTCCTGCCTCGGCCTCTCAATATGCTGGGAAGACAGGCATGAGTCACCGCGCCCGGCCTGATACTGGGTAAAAGATAAAGGAAAGAGGTTTAATGGACTCACAGTTCCATATGACTGAGGAGGGCTTCACAATCATGGCAGTGCATGCAGGGGAACTGCCCTCTATAAAACCATCCGATCTCGTGAGACATCTTCATATCATGTGAACAGCAAGGGAAAGACCTGCCCCTGTGATTCAGTTAGCGCCCACTGGGTAAGTGCGATGACACGTGGGAACTTTGGGAGCTGCAATTTGAGATTTAGGTGGGGATACAGCCAAACAATATCGCTGCGTCTACAAAATATTTCCTTCTTTCCTTCCTTTTCCTTCTTCTTTCCTTCCTTCCTTCTCTCTCTCTTTCTTTCCTTCCCTCTTTCTCTTTCCTTCATTTCTTTCTTTCCCCTCTCCCTTCTCTTCCTTACCCTTCCCTTCCTTCCCTCTCTTTCTTTCCTTTCTCTTTATTTTTCCTTCCTCTCCTTTCTTTCTTTCTTTTTCTTTCTTTTCTTTGTCTTTCTCTCTTTCTTTTCTTTCTTCCTTTCTTTCCCTTCTCCCTTCTCTTCCCTACCCTTCCTTTCCTTCCCTCTTTGTTTTTTCTTTCTTTCCTTTGTTTCTCTTTCTTTCTCTCTTTTTCCTTCCTCTCCTTCCCTCCTTTACTTTTTCTTTCTTTCTTTCATTCTTTCTTTCTTTCCTTTTTGTCTTTCTTTCTTTCTTCCTTCCTTTCTTTCTTTTCTTTCCTCACTCTGTCACCCAGGCTGGAGTGCAGTGGCACAATCTCAGCTTGCTGCAACCTCCGCCTCCTGGATTCAAGTAATTCTCCTGCCCCAGCTTCCCAAGTAGCTGGGATTACAGGCCCAGCTAATTTCTGTATTTTTAGTAGAGACAGGGTTTTACCATATTGGCCAGGCTGGTTTCAAACTCTTGACCTCAGATGATGCACCTGCCTCACCCTCCCAAAGTGCTGGGATTACAGGCTTGAGCCACCATGCCCAGCCTTACACTTTTATGTTTTATACATAAAACATAATTGCCAACTAAAGAATCCCTAAAGCCCACCTATGACTCATAGGAACCCACTTTGAGATGTTTCATCTTTAGGGCCATAACAAGGTATACCTTCTATGTATTGATTTATGATTTTACCTACAATTCCTGTCTCCCTGAAATATATACAATAGAACTGTAGGTCGGGCGCAGTGGCTCACACCTGTAATCCCAGCACTTTGGGAGGCCGAGGCTGGCAAATCAACTGAGTTCAGTTCAAGACCAGCCTGACCGTTTCTAGTAAATATAAAAATGCCCAGATGTGGTGGCGGGGACCTGTAATCCCAGGTACTCAGGAGGCTGTGGCAGGGGAATCGCTTGAACCCTGGAGGCAGACGTTACAGTGAGCCGAGATCATGCCATTGCACTCCAGCCAGGATGACAGAGTGAGACTCCATCTCAATTAAAAAATAAATAAATAAATAAACGAAAATGGAACAGTAACAAGACCTCCTCAACATACCTTCTCAGGATCTCTTGAGACCATGTAACCCTGGAGCACAGGTGCTCATATAGGTTCAGAATAAACCTCTTTAAATATCTTGGCATAATTTGTTTTATTCTGTTATCAGTAGCAAATGCTGACGATTACACACACTCACTTTTTCTAGCTAAGACTCCCTGTGTTGGAAACAGCTACATTGTCTGGGGTATATAACCTGGAGTTCGTTGTCTCATACTGAGAAAGAATTGAGGACAGGGACAGATGACAGATGTGGATGGGTTATAAAGAGTGAAAAGTTTAATGGACAGAAGAAAGGAGAGAGGAGAGCAGCTCCTTGTGAGAGAGACAGAGACAGACAGATAGAGAGAGACAGAGACAGAGAGAGACCGTCAGACAGACAGAGATAGAGAGACAGACAACACACACACAGAAGTCCTAACAGGAGAAAAGAGAGGAGAGCAGCTCCTTGTGAAGGAAAGAGAGAGAGAGGGAGACAGAGACAGACAGAGACAGAGAGACAGACACACACACACACAGAAATACAGAGAGAGACACAGAGAGAGAAACAGAGAGACAGACACACACAGGGACAGAGAGAGAGAGACACACACACACACACACACACACACCCAGAGGTCCGAACAGATGAAAGGAGAGAGAACAGCAGCTCCTTGAGAGAGAGAGAGAGAGGAAGACACACATACACACAGACACACACAAGCAGAGAGGTCCAAACAAAGAAGAGAGGAGAGAAGCTCCTTGCGATAGAAAAAGAGAGAGACAGAGAGAGAGACAGAGGGACAGAGAGAGACAGAGAGACAGACAGACACACACACACAGGTCTGAACAGAAAAAAGGAGAGAGGAGAGCAGCTCCTTGTGAGAGAGAGAGAGAGAGAGACAGAGAGAGAGAGAGAGAGAGACAGAAAGGGAGACAGACCAAGAGATATACAGAGAGACAGAGGGACAGAGAGAGACAGAGAGACAGACAGACAGACAGACAGACACAGACACACGACCAAACAGAAGAAAGGAGAGAGGAGACCAGCTCTTTGTGACAGAGAGAGACAGAGAGAGAGAAACAGACAGAGAGAGAGAGGGACAGAGAGGGAGAGAGAGACAGACCGAGAGACACAGAGAGAGACAGAGAGAGAGACAGAGGGACAGAGAGAGAGACAGAGGGACAGAGAGAGACAGAAAGACAGTCAGACACACACGTCCCAACAGAAGAAAGGAGGAGAGCAGCTCCTTGCAAGAGAGAGAGACAGAGAGACAGAGAGAGAGAGACAGAGACAGAGAGAGAAAGGGGGAGGGGGAGAGGAAGAGAGGGAGAGGAAGGGAGGGAGAGGAAGGGAGGGAAGGAGGAAGGGAGGGAGAGGGAGGGAAGGAAGGAGGGAAGGGGAGGGAAAGAGAGAGAGAGACAGAGAGAGAAAGAGAGCCAAAAATGGGGGAGGCACCTGACCTCTGCAGACTTTATAGGCAGGCTGGTGAAGGCCGTGTTTAATTTACTTAGGGCTCAAAGATTTGTTCCATCAGGTATGATATCCACAGAGGGCGTGAGGAAAGCCGGTCGCCCCACCCTCATCTTAATCAAATGGCATTTCCAGTTGATCAGCGCCATCTTGTTGGCTTTTCTTACGGCACATGTGGTTGACAAAGAGGAGGGAAGATGGAGCCGCCATCTTGAACGTGTGTAGATCCTAGTTCCTGACGGGAAGATGGAGCCGCCATCTTGAAGGTGTCTAGTCCCTAGTTCCTGCCGGGAAGATGCAGCCGCCATCTTGAAGGTGTCTAGTCCGTAGTTCCTGTCGGGAAGATGGGGCCGCCATCTTGAACGTGTCTAGTCCGTAGGTTTTGCCGGCATTCACCCGTACAAGCTCCCAGCTGGCTTGTCTATGTCTGCAGCTCGAATGCAGCTCAATTTTACAGACTGCTCTTTGTTAGAAAATGTTTTGGGGCTGCTTTTCATTAAAGAGAAAAGCCTTACTAAGGACTTCCATATCCTTACCATCTGCCTAAGCAATTTCTCCTTAACTCCTATATAAATGTCTTTATTTCAATTCTCATAATGCCAAAAAAAAAAGATGAGGCTGTGTCCTTGCTGTAAAATGCATGCAAAATAATTTGTACTCTGTCAACTTCAAGTTCAATATAATTTATACATCCTCAGCAACGGCTATACAAGCTGAGTCCTACATAGTGGATTTAGCCAAAGTGAATTCATTAATTTACTCACTATCTTTGCCTACATTTTCAATAAACCTGTTTTCTGAGTGATATCTCCTACATATTATTTTATATTATACTATATTATATTATTTATATTATTTTAAAAAAATATGTATACTAGCCTGGTATGGTGGCACATGCCTATAATCCCAGCACTTTGGGAGGCCAAGGCAGGAGGATCTCTTGAGACTAGGAATTTGAGACCAGCCTGGGCAACATAGAGAGACTTCATCTCTACAAAAGAAAAAGAAATATATGTATACTATTTTTAAATGTAGCTTATATCTGCTAATATGCAAATATAGAAATATGCAACTAAGGAAGATAAACAAGGTATGAATCCTAATATAAACTGTTTTTTTTAAAAGTCTATGGTTGATTAAAGACTGTATTTACTGCAATTTTATAAATCCCACCCAATGAGATATAAATTAATAATTTGCTATATTTATTTGCGTGCTGTCTGTGGAACGGAACTGAATGGAACGTGGAATGGAAGGTGGAATGGAAAGTGGAATGGAATGTAATAGAACGTGGAATGTAATGTGGAAGGAATGTAGAATGGAATGGAATGGAATGTGGAAAGGAGTGTAATTGAATGTGGAATAGAATGTGGAACAGAATGGACTGGAATGCGGAATGGAATGTGGAATTGAATGTAGAATGGAATGAAAAGGAATCAGGAATGCAGTGGAATGGATGTGGAATGGAATCTAAAAGAATTGAATATGCAATGCAATGTAGAAAGGAATGGAATGGAACAGAATGGAATGGAATGGAATGGAATGGAATGTGGAATGGAATGGAATGGAATGTGGAATGGAATGGAATGGAATGTGGAATGGAGTGGAATGGAATGTGGAAAGGAATAGAGTGGAATTTGGAAAGGAATGGAAAGGAATGTGGAATGGAATGTGGAATTGAATGGAATGGAATGTGGAATAGAATGCAAAGGAATGTTATGGAATGTGGAAAGCAAGGGAATGGAATCTGTAATGGAATATGGAATAGAAAGTAGAACGGAACGTGGAAAGGAACGTGGAGTGGAACGTGGAGGGGAAAGTGGAATGGAAAGGAAAGTGATGGGGAATGGAATGTGGAATGTAATGGAATGGAATGCGGAAAGGAAAGTAATGGAATGTGGAAAGGAATGGAATGCTATGAAATGCTGAATGGAATGGAATGGAATGAAATGGAATGTGGAATGGAACGGAACGGAATTTGGAATGGAATGGAATGGAATGTGGAATGGAATGTAATTCATTGTGGAATAGAACGGAATGGAATGGAATGTGGAATGAAATGGAATGGAATGGAATGCGGAATTGAATGGAATGAAATGAGGAATGCAGTGGAATGGAATGGCAAGTGGAATGGAATAGAATGGAATGTGGAAAAGAATGGAATGGCATGTGGATTGGAATGTGTAATGCAAAGGAATGGAATATGGAATGGAATGTGGAATGCAATGGAATGGAGTGTAATGGAAAGTGAAATGGAATGTGGAATGGAATGAAATGTGGATTTGAATGTGGAAAGCAAAGGAATTGAATGTGAAATGTAATGTGGAATGCAATGGAATGGAATGTGAAATGGAATGTGTAATAGAATGTGGAATGGAATGGAATGGAATGTAGAGTGGAATGTGCAATGCAATGTGGAATGGAACGGAATGTAAAGTGGAATGGAATGCAGAATGGAAAGAGTAATGCAATGGAATAGAATGTGGAATGGAATGTGGAATGGAATGGAATGGAACGTGGAATGGAACCTGGAGAGGAAATTGGAATGGAACGTGGAATGGAAAGGAATGGAATGGAATGGAATGTACAATGGAAGGTAATGGAATGTGGAATGGAATGTGGAATGGAACGCAATGGAAAGTGAAATGGAATGGAGTGGAAAGTGGAATGGAAAGTGGAAAGGAATGGAATGGAAAGTTTAATGGAATGGAATGTGGAATGGAATGTAAAGTGGAATGGAATGCAGAATGGAATGGATTGGTGTGGAATGGGGAATGGAATGGAATGGAATGGAACGGAAAGTGAAATCAAATGTGGAATGAAAGGTGAAATGGAATGTGGAAAGGAATGTGAAACAGAATGAAAAGGAACGTGGAAAGGAATGGAATAGAATGGAATGTGGAATGGAATGGAATGGAATGTGGAAAGGAATGTGGAATGTAATGTAACAGAATATGGACGGGAATGAGGAATGGAATGTGGAATGGAATGTGGAATGGAAAGTTGAATGGAATGTGGAATGGAATGGAATGGAACGCAGAATGCAAGGGAATAGAATGTGGAATGGAATGTGGAATGGAATGGAATGTGGAATGGAATGGAATGGAATGTGGAATTGAAGGGAATAGAATGTGGAATTGAATGTAGAATGGAATGGAATAGGCAAATGAATGGAATGGAACGTGAAATGGAAGTGAATGCAATGTTGAATGAAATGCAATTGAATGTTTCATGGAATGGAATGCAATACGGAATTGAATGGAATGTTATGGAATGTGGAATGAAAAGGAATGGAATGGAATGCAACGTGGAATGGAATAGAATGGGATGTGGAATGGAATGGAATGGAATGTGGAATGGAATTGGATAGAATGGAATGCGGAATGGTATGGAATGGAATTTGGAATGGAATGTAATTGAATGGAATGGAATGTAGAATTTAATGGAATGGGATGTGGAATGGAAGAGAATGGAATGTGGAATGGAATGGAATGGAATATGGTATGGAATGTGGAAAGTAATGTAAAGGAATGTGGACGGGAATGTGGAATGGAATATGGAATGGAATGTGGAATGTAACGGAATGGAATGTGGAATGGAATATGGAATGGAACGTGAAATGGAAAGTTAAATGGAATGTAATGGAATGTGGAAGGGAACATGGAATGGAATGGAATGGAACGTGGAATGGAATGTGGAATTGAGGGTGGAATTGAAAGTGGAATGGAACGTGGAATGGAAAGTGGAACGGAGTGGAGTGGAACTTGGAGTGGAAGGCGGAATAGAATGGAATGGAATGTGGAATGGAAGGTGGACTGGAGTAGAATGGAATGGAATGTGGAGTGGAATGTGGAATAAAACGTGTAATGGAATAGAACGTGGAATTGAATGTGGAATAGAAAGTGGAATAGAATGGAATGGAATGTAGAATGGAATGGAAATTGGAATGGAAGGTCGAATGGAACGTAGAAAGGAAGGTGGAATATAATATGGAATGGAACTGAATGGAATGTGGAATGGAAAGGAATGGAATGTGGAATGCAATGTGGAATGGCATGGAATGGAATGGAATGGAACGTGGAATGGAATGTGGAATGGAATGGAATGGAACGTGGAATGGAACGTGGAATGGAATGTAGATTGGATCGTGGAATGGAATGTGCAATGCAATGTGGAATGGAACGTTGAATGGAATGGACTGGAAAGTGGAATGCAACGTGGAATGGAAAGTGGAATGGAAAGTGGAATGGAATGGAATGGAAGGTGAATGGAATGTGGAATGGAATGGAATGGTACGTGGATTGGAATGTGGAATGGAATGTAGAATGTAACGTGGAATATATTGTGGAATGGAATGGAATGAAATATGGAATGGAATGTGGAATGGATTGGAATGGAATGGAATGGAATGTGGAATTGAATGGAATTGAATGTGGAATGGAATGTGGATTTGAATGGAATGCAATGTGGAAAGGAAAGTGGAATGGAATGGAATGGAACGAGGAAGAGAATGTGGAATGAAATGGAATGGAATGTGGAATGGAATTCAGAAAGTAATGAGAAATGGAATGGAAAGGAATGTGGAATGGAATGTGGAGTGGAATGGAGTGGAATGTGGAATTAAATGAAATGGATTGAGGAATGGAAATGGAACGGAATGGAAGGGAATATGGAATGGAATGTTGAATGGAATGTGGAATGGAATGGAATGGAATGTGGAATGGAATGTTGAATGGAAAGTGGAATGGAATGGAATACAATGTGGAATGTAACGTGGAATGGAATGGAATGGAACGTGCATTGAATAGTGGAATAGAATGCGGAATGGAATCTGGAATGGAATGTGGAACAGAATGGAATGGAAACTGGAATGGAATGGAATACAGAGTGGAATGGAATGTGGAATGGAATGGCATGGAATGTGGAATTGAATGTAGAGCGGAAAGGAGTGGAATATGGAATGGAATGTGGAATGGAATGTGGAATGGAATGGAATGGAAGATGGAATGGAATGGAAAGGAATGTGGAATGCAATGTGTACTGGAATGGAATGTAATGTGGAATGGAATGTGGAATGGAAAGTAGAATGGAATGGAATGGAATGTGGAAAGCAATGGAATGGAATGCGGAATGGAATGCAATGGAATGTGGAATGCAATGGAATAGAATGTGGAATGGAATGGAATGGAATGTAGAATGGAATGTGGAAAGGAATGTGGAAGGGAATGTGGAATGGAAATAAATGGAAAGTTTAATGGAATGTGGAATGGAAAGTTGAATGAAATGGAATGGAATGTCAAATGGAACGTGGAATGGAATGGAAAGAAATGTGGAATGGAATGTGGAATGGAATATGGAATGGAAAGTGGAATGGAATGGAATGGAATGTCGAATGGAACGTGGAATGGAATGGAATGGAAAGTGGAATGGAACCTGAAATGGAAAGTGGAATGAAACGTTTAATGGAATGTGGAATGGAACGTGGAATGGAATGTGGAATGGAATGTGAAATGGAATGGAATGGAACGTGGAATGGAATGTGGAATGGATTGTGGAATGGAAAGTGGAATGGAATGGAATGGAACGTGTAAAGTAACATGGCATGGAACGTGGAATGAAACATGGAATGTAAAGTGGAATGTAATGAGGAATGGAAAGAATGGAATGTGGAATAGAATGTGGATTGGCATCGAATGGAATCTAGAGTGGAATGGAATGGAATGGAATTGTATGGAATGTGGAATGGAATGGAATGGAACATGGAATGGAACGTGGAATGGAATGTGGAATGGAATATGGAATGGAATGTGGAAAGGTACGGTATGAAACGTGGAATGGAATGTGTAATGGAATCGAATGCAATGTGGAATGGAATAGAATGGAATGTGGAATGGAATGTGGAATGCAACGGAACGGAATGGAATGGAATGTTTAACGAAAGGGAATGCAATGTGGAAAAGAAAGGAATGGAATGCGAAATGGAATGGAATTTTATGGAATGTGGATTAGAATGAAATGGAATGGTACGGAAAGAGGAATGGAATGGAAAGGAAGGTGGAATGGAATGGAATGGAATGGAATGCAGAATGGTATGGAATGGAATGTGGAATGGAATGTAATGGTATGGAATGGAATGAGGAATGGAATTGGATGGAATGGGGAATGTAATGTAATGGAATGGAATGGAATGTGGTATTGAATGGAATGGAAAGCAGAATGGAATGGAATTGAATGTGGAATGAAATGGAATGGAATGGAATGGCAGGTGGAATTGATTATGAAATGGAATGTGGAATGGAACGAGGAATGGAATGAAATGGATCATGGAATGGACTGGAATGGAACGTGGAATGGAATGAAATGGAACTTTGAAAGGAACGTGGAATGGAACGTAAAATGCAATGGAATGGAATGAAATGGAATGTGGAATGGAATGAAATGGAATGTGGAATGGAATGAAATGGAATGTGGAATGGAATGAAATGGAATGTGGAATGGAATGCAACAGAAAGTGGAATGGAACATGGAATGGAAGGGAAAGGAATGTGGAATGGAATCTAATGGAATGTGGAATGGAATGTGGAATGGAATGTATTGGAATGTGGAATGGAATGTGGAATCGAATGGAATGGAATGTGGAAGGGAATGTGGAAAGGAAGGTTGAATGGAACGGATTGGAATTGCAATGGAATGTGGAATGGAACGTCGAAAGAATGGAATGGAACGTGCAATGGAATCGAATGGATCATGCAATGTAACGTGGAATGGAATGGAATGGAACGTCGATTGGAACGAATAACGGATTGTGGAATGGAACGTGGAATGGAACATGGAATGGAATGGATTGGAATATGGAAAGGAATGTGGAATGGAATGGAAAGGAATGTTGAATGGAATGGAATGGAATACGGAATAGAACATGGAATGGAACGTGGAATGGAATGGAATGGAATGGAATGTGGAATAGAATGTGGAATGGAATGGAAAGGAATGTCGAATGATATGGAATGGAATATGGAATGGAATGTGGAAAGGAATGGAATGGAATGGAATGTGGAATGGAATGTGGAATGGAATGTGGAATGCAATGGAATGGAATGTGAAATAGAACGGAATGGAATGGAATGTGGAATAGAATGGAATGGAATGGAAGGTGCCATGGAATGTGGAATGGAATGTTTTGGAATGTGGAATGGAATGGAATGGAATGTGGAATGGAATAGAAAGGAATGTGGAATGGAATGGAATCGAATTTGGAATGGAATGGAATGGAACGTGGAATGGAATGTGGAATGAAATAGAATGGAATGTGGAATGGAATGTGGAATGAAGTGGAGTGGAATGTGGAATACAATTTAATGGAGTGGAAGGTGGAAAGGAATGTGGAATGCAATGGAATTGAATGTGGAATGGATTGGAATCTAATGTGCAATGGAAAGGAAACTGGAATGGAATGGGATGGAATGTGGATTGGTATGGAATGAAATGTGGAAGTAATGGAATGGCATGAATGGAATGTGAAATGAAATGCGGAATGGAATTTGAAATGAAATGAAATGGAACGTGGGATGGTATGAAATGGAATGCGGAATGGAATAGAATTGAACTTGGAGAGGAATGTATTGGAATGTGGAATTGTACATGGAATGTAACCTGGAATGGAATAGAATGGAAGGTGGAATGGCATGGAATGGAATGTGGACTGGAATGGAATCGAATGGAATGGCATGCAATGTTTAATGGAAGGTGGAATGGAACGTGGAATGTAATGGAATAGAACCTGGAATGGAAAGTAGAATGGAAAGTGGAATGCAAGGTGGAATGGAACGTGGAATAGAAGGTGGAATGGAACGTGGAATGGAACGTGGAATGGAAGGTGGAATGGAACGTGGAATGGAATGGAATAGAACGTGGAATGTAATGTGGAAGGAATGTAGAACGGAATGGAATGGAAAGTGGAAAGGAGTGTAATCGAATGTGGAATGGAATGCGGAAAAAAATGGACTGGAATGTGGAATGGAATTTGGAATGGAATGGAATGGAATGTGGAATGTAATTGAATGGAATGTGGATTGGAAAGTGTAACGGAATCGAATGGAATGGAATGTGGAATGGAACTTGCAATGGAACGTTGAATGGAACGGGGAATGGAATGTGGAATGGAGCGTGGAATGCAATGTGGAACGGAATGGGCAATGGAACGTTGAATGGAACGTGGAATGGAATGGAATTGAATGTGGAATGGAACGTGGAATGGAATGGAATGGAACCTGGAAAACAACGTGGCATGGAACGTAGAATGAAACATTGAATGTAATGTTGAATGTAATGTGGAATGGAAAGAATGAAATGTGGAATAGAATGTGGATTGGCATGGAATGGAATCCGGAATGGAATGGAATGGAATTGTATGGAATGTGGAATGGAATGGAATGGAACGTGGAATGGAATGTGGAATGGAACGTGGAATGGAAGGTGGAATGGAATGTGGAAAAGTATGGTATGGAACGTGGAATGGAATGTGTAATGGATGGGAATGCAGTGTGGAATGGAGGAAAATGGAATGTGGAGTGGAATGTGGAATGGAATGGAATGGAATGGAATGGAATGTTTAATGAAAGGAAATGGAATGTGCTATTGAAAGGATTGGAATGTGGAATGGAATGGAAATTTATGGAATGTGGAATGCAAAGGTATAGAATGGAATGGAATGTGGAATGGAATGGAATGGAAGGTGGAAAGAATGGAATAGAATGGAATGCAGAATGGTACGGAATGGAATGTGGAATGGAAAGCAGTGGAATGGAAAGTAATGGAACGGAAAGGAATGTGGAATTGAATGGAATGGAATGTGGAATGGAATGGAATGTGGTATTGAATGGAATGGAAAGGGGAATGGAATCGAATTGAATTTGGAATGGAATGGAATGGAATGGAACGGAATGGAAGGTGGAATGGACTGTGAAATGGAATGTGGAATGGAACGTGGAATGGAATGAAATGGATCGTGGAATGGACTGCAATGGAACATGGAATGGAATGGAATGGAACTTGGAATGGAATCTGGAATGGAACGTGGAATGGAAAGTATAATGGAATGGAATGAAACGTGGAATGGAATGTGGAATGGAATGAAATGGAATTTGGAAAGGAATGGAATGGAATGTGGAATGCAATGGAACAGAATGTGGAATGGAACGATTAATGGAAGGTGGAATAGAACGTGGAATGGAATGGAATGGATTGTGGAATAGAATGTGGAATGGAATGGTATGGAATGTGGAATCAATGTGGAATGGAATGGAAAGTAATGTGCAATGGAATGTGGAATGGAATGGATTGGAATGTGGAAAGGAATCTGGAATGGAATGGAATGGAATGTGGAATGGAATTTGGAATAGAATGTGGAATGGAATGGGATGGAATGTCTAATGAAATGTGGAATGGATTGGAATGGAAAGTGTACTGGAATGTGGAATGGAATGTGGAATGGATTGTGGAGTGGCATGTGGAATTGAACAGAATGCAATGTGGAATGCAATGTGGAATGGAATGTGGAATGGAACGTGCTATGGAACGGAATGGAAGGTGTAAAGGAACGTGGAATGGAATGTGGAATGTATCGTGGGATGGAGTGGAATGGAATGTGGAATGGAACGTTGAATGGAATGTGGAATGGATCGTGAAATTGAGTGGAATGGAATGTGGAATGGATCGTGAAATGGAGTGGAATGGATTGTGGAACGGAACGTAGAATGGAATGGAATGGATTGTGGAAAGGAAAGTGGGATGGAATGGAAAGGAATGTCAAATGCAAGGGAATTGAATATGGAATGGAATGTGGAATGGAATGCAATGGATCGTCGAGATGAACATGGAATTGAATGAGGAATGGAATGTGGAATGGAATGGAATGGAATGTGTAATGGAATTGAATGGAATGTGAAATAGAATGGAATGGAATGGAAAGTGGAATAGAATGGAATGGAATGGAAGGTGGAATGGAATGTTGAATGGAATGTTTGGAATGTGGAATGGAATGGAATGGATTGCGGAATGGAATGGGATGTAGAATTGAATGGAATCGAATGTGAAATGGAATGGAATTGAATGTGGAATGGAACGTGAAATGAAATGGAATGGAATGTGGAATGGAATGTTGAATGAAGTGGAATGGAATGTGGAATAGAATTTAATGGAATGGAAGGTTGAATGGAATGTGTAATGGAATGGAATCGAATGGGGAATGGATTGGAATGGAATGTGGAATGGAATGGAAAATGGAATGGAAAGGAATGGAATGTGGATTGGAATGGAATAGAATGTGGAAGCAATGGAATGGAATGGAATGGAATGTGAAATGGAATGCGGAATGGAATATGAAATGGAATGAAATGGAACGTGGGATGGAATGAAATGGAACGTGGAATGGAATAGAATGGAACTTTCATAGGAATGTACTGTAAATTGGAATGGTGCATGGAAAGTAACGTAGAATGGAATAGAATGGAATGTGGAATGGCATTGAATGCAATGTGGACTGGAATGGATTCGAATGGAATGGAATGCAATTTTTAATGGAAGGTGGAATGGAACGTGGAATGGAATGGAATAGAACGTGGAATGGAAGGTGGAATGGAACATGGAATGGAAGGTGGAATGGAACGTGGAATGAAATGGAATGGAATGTGGAATGGAACGTGGAATGGAACGTGGAATGGAACATTGAATGGAACGTGGAATGGAATGGAATAGAACGTGGAATGCAATGTGGAAGGAATGTGGAATGGAACGCAATAGAAAGTGGAAAGGAGCATAATCGAATCTGGAATGGAATGTGGAATGGAAAGGAATGGAATGTGGAATGGAATCTGGAATGGAATGGAATGGAAAGTGGAATCAATGTGGAAGGAATGGAATGGAATGTGTAATGGAATGTGGAATGGAATGGATTGGAATGTGGAAAGGAATCTGGAATGGAATGGAATGGAATGGGGAAGGGAATGTGGAATAGAATGTGGAATGGAATGGGATGGAATGTGGAATGGAATGTGGAATGGATTGGACTGGAAAGTGTACTGGAATGTGGAATGGAATGTGCAATGGAATATGGAGTGGCATGTGGAATTGAACGGAATGCAATGTGGAATGCAATGTGGAATGGAATGTGGAATGCAACGTGCTATTGAACGGAATGGAAGGTGTAATGGAACGTGGAATGGATCATGAAATGGAGTGGAATGGAATGTGGAATGGAACGTAGAATGGAATGGAATGGATTGTGGAATGGAGAGTGGAATGGAATGTGGAATGGATCGTGGAATGGAAAGGAATGGAATGTGTAATGGAAAGTGGAATGGAATGGAAGGGAACGTGGAATGGAACATGGAATGGAACCTGGAATGGAAAGTGGAATGGAATGTGCAATGGAATATGAAATGGAATGCGGAATGGTTTGGAATGGAAAGCAGGGTGGATCATGGAATGGAACGGAAAGCAACGTGGAATGGAATCTCGAATGAAATGTGGAATGAATCTTGGAATGGAATCGAAAAGATCGTGGCATGGAATGTAGAATGGAATGTGGAATGGAACGTGGAATGGACTGGAATGGAATGTGGAATGGAATATGGAATGGAATGAGGAATGGAATGTGGAAAGGAATGGAATGGAATGGAATCTGTAATGGAATGTGGAAAGGAATGTGGAATGGAATTGGGAATACAACGGAATGGAAAGTGGAATGGAATGTGGAATGGTAAATAGAATGGAATGTCATGGAATGTGGAATGGAATGTGAAATGGAATATGGAATGGAACGTGGAATGGAACGTAATTGAAAGTGGAATGGAATGTGGAAAAAATGTGGAATGGAATGGAATTGAATGTCTAATGGAATGTGAAATGGAATGAAATGGATTGTGTAATGCAATGTGGAATAGAATGTGGAATTGAATGGAATGGAATTTTGAATGGAATGTGGAATGCAATGGAATGCAATGTGGAATGGAATGTGGAATGGAATGTGGAATGTAACGTGGAATTCAATGTGGAATGGAATGGAATGGAAAGTGGAATAGAATGTTGAATGTAATGGAATGTAATGTGGACTGGAATGTGCAACAGACAGTGTAATGGAATGTGAAGTGGCATGTGGAAATCAACGGAATGAAATGTGGAATGGAATGGGGAATGGTTCATGGAATAGGATGGAATGGAATGTGCAATGGAATGTGGAATGGAAAGGAAAGGAAACTGGAATGGAACGTGCAATGGAATGTGGAATGAAATGTGGAATGCAACGTGGAATGGAATGTGCAATGGAATGTGGAATGGATCGTTGAATGGAATGGAATGGAAAGTGGAATGAAACATGGAAAGGAATGTAAAGGAACGTAGAATAGAATGTGGAATTGAAAGCAGAATGGAACGTGGAATGGAATGGATAGGAACTTGGAATGGAATGTGGAATGAAATGAAGAATGGAATGGAATGGATTCTGGAATGGAATGTGGAATGGAATGTGGAATTGAATGGAGTGGAAAGGAATGTGTAATGAAATGTGGAAAGGAATGTGGAATGTAATGGAAGGGAAAGTGGAATGGAAATTGGAATTGAAATGAATGGAATGTCCAATGGATTGAAATGGAATGTGTAATGGAATGGAATGGAATGTGGAATTGAATGTGGAATGGAATGGAATGGAATCTGGAATAGAATATGGAATGGAATGGAATGGAATGCGGAATGTAGTGGAATGGAATGGTATGGAATGTGGAATGGAATGGAATGCAATGTGCAATGTGGAATGGAAAGTGTAATGGAACGGAATGGAATGTGTAATGGAACGTGGAATGGAATGGAATGGAACGAGGAATAGAACATGGAATGGAATGGAATGGAACGTGGAATGGATTCCCTAACGAATAGTGGAATGCAAAGTGGAATGGAATGGAATGGTACTTGGGTTTGAATGTGGAATGGAATGTGGAATGGAAAGTGGAATGGAAAGTGGAAAGGAATGTTGAATGGAAAGGAATGGAATGTAGTATGGCATGGAATGGAAAGTGGACTGGAATAGTATTGAATGCAATGGAATGTGGAATGGAATTTGGAATGGTATGGAATGGAACGTCGAATGGAAAGTGGAATGGAACCTGGAATGGAAGGTGGAATGAAACGTGGAATGGAATGGAACAGAAAGTGAAATGGAATGTGGAAAGGAATGTGGAATTGAATGGAATGGAATGTGGAAGGGAATGTAATCAAATGTGCAATGGAATGTGGAAAGGAATGGATTGGGATGTGGCATGGAATGTGGAATGGAATGGAATGGAATGTGGGAGGGAATGTGGAATGGAATGTGGAATGGAATGGAATGGAATGTGGAATGGAACATGGAATGGAATGTGCAGTAGAATGTGGAATGTAATGGAATGTAATGCGGAAAGAAATCGAATGCAATGGTTAGGAATATGGAATGGAATGGAATGGAACGTGGAATGGAACATGGAATGGAACGTGGAATGGAAGCTGGAATGGAAAGTGGAATGGAATGGAATAGAACGTGGAATGGAATGTGGAATGGAATGTGGAATGGAATGGAATAGAATATGGAATGGAATGGAATGGAATGTGGAAATGAATGTAATCGAATATGGAATGGAAAGTGGAATGCAATGGACATAAAATTGGAATGGAATGTGGAATGGAATGGAATGGAAAGTTGAATGGTATGGATGGAATGTGGAAAGGAATCTGGAATGGAATGGAATGGAATGTTTAAAGGAATGTGGAATAGAATGTGGAATGGAATGGGATGGAATGTGGAATGGAATGTGACGGAATATGGAATGGGATTTGGAATGGAACTTGGACTGGAATGTGGAATGGAATGTTGAATGGAATGGAGAGTGGCATGTGGAATTGAATGGAATGGAACGTGGAATACAATGTGGAATGGAATGTGGAATGGAACGTGAAATGGAGTGGAATGGAATGTGGAATGGAACGTAGAATGGAATGGAATGCAATGTGGAATGGATCGTGGAAAGGAATAGAATGATATCTGTAATGGACGTGGAATTCAATGGAACGGAACGTGGAATGGAACGTGGAATGGAACGTGGAAAGGAATGTGGAATGGAAAGTGGAATGGAATGTGCAATGGAATGTGGAATGCAACGTGAAATTTAATCGAATGGAAACTGGGGTGGATCATGGAATGGAACGGAAAGGAACGTGGAATGGAATGGAACGGAAAGGAACGTGGAATGGAATGTGGAATCGAATGTGTAACGGAACGTGGAATGGAATAGAAAGTAAATTGGAATGGATCGAGGAATGGAAGGTGGAATGGAACGTGCAATGGAATAGAATGGAATGTGGAATGGAATGTGGAATGGAATGGAATGGAATGTGGAAAGAATGTGGAATGGAATGTGGAATACAACGGAATGGAATGTGGAATGGAATGTGAAATGGAAAACAGAATAGAAAGTAATGGAATGTGGAATGGAATGTGAAATAGAATGTGGAATGGAATGTGGAATGGAATGTGGAATGAACAGTGGAATGGATCTTGGAATTGAATAGAATGGAACATAGAATACAATGCGGAAGGGAATGGAACGGAATGTGGAATGGAATGTGGACAACAATGCAATGGAAAGTGGAACGGAATGGAATGGAATGGGGAATGGAAAGCGGAATGGAACGTGGAATGGAAAGGAATGGAAAGTGGAATGGAACGTGGAATGAAATGGGGAACGGAACCTAGAATGGAATGTGCAATGGAATGTGGAATGGAACGTTGTACAGAATGGAATGGAAAGTGGAATGGAACGTGGAATGGAATGTAAAGGAACATGGAATGGAATGCGGAATGGACTGTGGAATGGAACGTGGAATGGAATGGAAAGGAACTTGGAATGGAATGTGGATTGGAATGTGTAACGGAATGGAATGGAATGGAATGGAATGGAATGTGTAATGGAATGTGGAATGGAACGTGGAATGGAATGGAATGGAAAGTGGGCTGGAACGTGGAATGCAATGAAAGGAACGTGGAATAGAATGTGCAATGGAATATGGAACGGAACGTGGAATGGAATGGAAAGGAATGTGGAATGGAATGTGGAATGCAAAGTGGAATGGAATGGAATGCCTTGGAATGTGGAATGGAATGTGGAATGGAATGGAATGGAATGTGCAATGGAATGTGGAATGGAATGTGGAATTGAACGGAATGGAATGTGGAATGGAATGTGGAATGGTATGTGGTATGGAAAGTGGAATGGAAAGGAATGGAATGTGGAATGAAACGTGGAACGGAACGTGCAATGGTAAGTGGAATGGAACATGGAATGGAACGTGGAATCGGATGTGCAATGGAATGTGGAATGGAAAGTTGAATGGAATTTAATGGTACGTGGAATTCAACGTGGAATTGAATGGAATGGAACGTGGAATGGAACGCGGAATGGAAAGTGCAATGGAAAATGGAATGGAACATGGAATGGGATGTGTAATGGAATGTGGAAAGGAAAGTTGAATGCAATGGAATCTAACGTGGAATTGAACGTGGAATGGAATGTAATGGAACGTGGAATGGAACGTGTAAGGGAACGTGGTAAGGAATGTGGAATGGAACGTAGAATTGAATGTGAAATGGAATGTGGAAGGGAATGTGGAATTGACAGGAATGTAATGGAATGGAATGTAGAATGGAACGTGCATAGTATCGTGGAATTGAATGAGGAATGGATCAAGGAATGGAAGGTAAAATGGAATGTGGAATGGAATGTGGAATGGAATATGGAATGGAACGTGAAATCGAATGTAATGGAATGCTGAATGGAACGTGGAATGGAATGGAAAGGAATTTAGAATGGAATGTGGAATGAAATGTGGAAGGTAATGGAATGGACTGTGGAAAGGAATCTTGAAAGGAAACAGGAATGTTATGGAAAGTAATGTAGAATGGAACATGGAATGGAAAGGAATGGAATGTGGAATGCAATGTGGAATTGAAAATGGAATGGAACGAGGAATGAAATGCGGATTGCAATGGGCAAAGGACTGTGGAATGGAATGTGGAATATAATGGAATGGGAAGTAGAATGGAACGTGGAATTGTATGGAATGGAAAGTGGAATGGATTTTGGAAATAATGGAATGGAACTTGGATTGCAATGTGGAATGGAATGTGTAATGGAACGTGGAACGGAACGTCGAATGGACGGGAATGGAATGTGGAAAGGAATGGAATGGAACTTGGAATGCAATGTGGAATGGAATGTGGACTGGAAGGTGGAATTGAAAGTGGAATGAAATGGAATGGAATGTGCAAAGGAAGGTGGAATGGAACGAAATGGAATTTGGAATGGAATGGAATGGAATGTGGAATGGAAAGGAATGGAATATGGAAAGGGACGTGGAATGGAACATGGTATGCAATGTGGAGTGGAACGTGGAATGGAATGTGGAAGGCAAAGGTATGGAAAGTGGAACGGAATGGAATGGAATGCTGAAGGAAAAGGAATGCAACGTGGAATGGAACGTGGAATGGAAGATGGAATGGAATGGAATGGAACGTGGATAGGAATGTGGAATGGAATGGAACGTGGATTGGAATGTGGAATGGAATGGAATGGAACTTGGAATGCAATGTGGAATGGAATGTGGAAAGGAAAATGGAATGGAACATTGAATGGAATGCAATGGAACGTTGAATGGAAAGGAATGGAGCATGGAATGGAATGTGGAATGGAATGAAATGGATTGTGGAATGAAATGGAATGGAATGTGGAATGGAAAGGAGTGGAACATGGAATGGGGGGGAAATGAAACATGGAATGCGACGTGGAATGGAAAGTGGAATGGAATGTGGAATGGAATGGAATGGAATGTGGAATGGAATGGAAAGGGATGTGGATTGGAAAGGAATGGAATGTGGAATGCAATGGAATGGAGTGGAATGTGGAATGGAATGGAATGGAATGGAATGGAATGCGGAATGGAATTTGACAGGGAAGGTGAAATGGAATCTGGAATGGAATGCAAAGGAATGTTGAATGGAATGAGAAATTGAATGTGGAAGGGAAATGGAATGGAATGGAATGGAATGAAATAGAATGTGGAATGGAAGGGAATGGAAAGCGAAATGGAATGGAATGCAAATGTATGGAATGTGGAATGGAATTGAATAAAATGTGGAATGGAATGGAATGGAACGTGGAATGGAAAGTGGGATGGAATGTGGAATGTGGAATTTAATGAGGAATGGACAGGAATGAAATGGAATGGAACGTGGAATGGAATGTGGAATGGAATTTCGAATGGAATGGAATGGAATGTGGAATGGAATGCAATGAGGAATGGAATGGAATGTGGAATGGAATGCAATGAGGAATGGAATGGAATGGAATGGAATAGGGAATGGAATGTGGAATGGACCGTGGAATGGACTGTGGAATGGAATGTGGAATGCAATGAAATGGAATGCGGAATGGACTGCGGAATGGAATGTGGAATGAAAAGTGGAATGAAATGTGGAATGGAATGGAATGGAATGTGGAATGGAATGTGGAATGGAATTGACAGGAATGTTGAATGGAATGTTTAATGGAATGTTTAATGAAACAGAATGGAATGTGGAATGCTATGTGGAGTGGAATATGGAATAGAAAGTGGAATGGAATGGAATGGAATGTGGAATGCAACACGGAATGAAACAGAATGGAACGTGGAATGGAAAGTGGAATGGAATATGGAATGGAATGTGGAATGGAATGTGGAATGGAATGTGGAAAGTAATGGAATGGAATGTGGAATTGAATGTGGAATGGAGTGTGGAATGGAATGGAATGGAATGTGCAATGGAATGTGGAATGGACTTTAATGGAATGTGGAAGGGCAAGTGGAATGGAATATGGAATGGATTGTGGAGTGCAATGTGGAATGCAACGGAATGGAATGTGGAATGGAATGTGGAATGGAGTGTGGAATAGAATTTGGAAAGGAATGCAATGGAATGTCGAATGGAACTTGGAATGGAATGGAATGGAACGTCGAACAGAACTTGGAATGGATCGTGGAATGGAACGTGGAATGGAATGTGGAATGGAGCGTGGAATAGAATGTGCAATTGAATGTGGAGTGGAACGTGGAATGGAATGGAATGGAAGGTGGAATTGAACGTGGAATGGAATGGAATGCAAGGAGGAAAGGAATGTGCAACAGATTGTGGAATGAAAAGTTGAATGGAACGTGGAATGGGATGTGGAATGGAATGTGGAATGGAAAGTGGCATGTAATGTGGAAAGTAATGTGGAATCGAAAGGAATGGAACATGGAATAGAATGTGAAATGGAATGGAATGGATTCCGGAAAGGAATGGAATATGGAAAGGAAACAAATGGAATGCAGAATGGAATGGAATTTTATGGAATGTGCAATGGAATGGAATGGAATGGAATGGAAAGTGGAATGGAAAGGAAAGGAAAGTGGAATGGAATGGAATGGAATGGATAATGGAACGTGGAATGGAATCTGAAATGGAAAGTGGAATGGAATGTGCAATGGAATGGAATAGAATGTGGAAGGGAAGGAGGAATGGAATGTGGAATGTAAGGTGGAATGGAATGGAATGGAATGTGTAATGGAATGTGTAATGGAATGGAATGGAATATGGAAAGGAATATGGAAGGGAATGTGGAAGGGAATGTGGAATGGAAAGTGGAATTGAATGTGGAATGGAATGTGGATTGGAATGCAATGGAATGTGGAATGGAATGTGGAATGGAACGGAATTGAATGTGGAGGGGAATGTGGAATGGAATGTGGAATGGAATGTGGAATGGAATATGGTATGCAATGTGGAATGGATCGTGGAATCAAATTTAATAGAATGTGGAACGGAACGTAGAATGGAATGGAATAGAATGTGGAAGGGAAAGAGGAATGGAAAGTGGAATGTAAGGTGGAATGGAATGGAATGGAATATGTAATGGAATGTGTAATGGAATGGAATGGAATGTGGAAGGGAATATGGAAGGGAGTGTGGAAGGGAATGTGGAATGGAAAGTGTAATGGAATATGTAATGGAATGGAATGGAATGTGGAAGGGAATATGGAAGGGAGTGTGGAAGTGAATGTGGAATGGAAAGTGGAATGGAATGTGGAATGGAATGTGGATTGCAATGCAATGGAATGTGGAATGGAATGTGGAATGGAACGGAATGGAATGTGGAAGGTAATGTGGAATGTCATGTGGAATGGAATGTGGAATGGAATGGAATGGAATATGCAATGAAATGTGGAATGGAACGGAAAGGAATGTGGAAAGGAATCTGGAATGGAATCGAATGGAATATGGAAAGGAATGTGGAATTGAATGTGGAATGGAATGGAATGGAATGTGGAATGGAATGTGGAATGGACTGGAATGGAATGTGGAACGGAATGTGGAATGGAATGGAATGGAATGTTGACTGGAATGTGGAATGGATTGTGGAGTGGCATGTGGAATTGAACGAAATGGAAGGTGGAATGGAATGTGGAATGGAATGTGGAATGGAAGGTGCAATGGAAAGTACTATGGAATGGAATGAAATGTGGAATGGAATATGAAATGGAATGTGGAATTGATGTTGGAATGGAGTGGAATGGAATGCGGAATGGAACGTGGTATGCAATGTGCAGTGGATCGAGGAATCGAATTGAATAGAATGTGGAACGGAACGTAGAATGGAATGGAATAGAATGTGGAATGGAACGTGGAATGGAATGTGGAATGGATCGTGGAATGGAATGGAATGGAAACTGTAACGGACAGTGGAATGGAATGGAAAGGAACGTGTAATGGAACGTGGAATGGAATCTGAAATGGAAAGTGGAATGGAATGTGCAATGGAATGTGGAATGGAAAGTGAAATGGAATGGAATGGAAATTGGGGTGGAACGTGGAATGCAACGAACGGAACGTGGAATGGAATCTGGAATGGAATGTGGAATGGAACGTGGAATGGAAAGGAAAGGAACGTGGAATGGAACGTGGAATGGAATGTGGAATGGAACGTGGAATGGAATGGAATGGAATGTGGAATGGAACGTGGAATGGAATGGAATGGAATGTCGAATAGAATGTGGAATTGAATGGAATGGAATGTGGAAGGGAATGTGGAATGGAATGTGCGATTGAAGGTGGAGTGGAATGGAATGGAATTTGGAATGGAATGTGGAATGCAATGGAAAGGAATGTGGAAAGGAATCTGGAATGGAATGGAATGGAATGTGGAATGGAATGTGGAAGAGAATGTGGAATGGAATATAATGGAATATAGAGTGGAAAGTGGAATGGAATGGAATGGAATGTGGACTGGAATGTGGAATGGAATGTGGAATGGAATGTGGAGTGGCATGTGGAACTGAACGGATTGGAAGGTGGAATGAACGCGGAATGGAATGTGGAATGGAATGTTGATTGAAATGGAATGGAATGTGGAATGGAATGTGGAATGGATCGTGGAATGGTAAGTGGAATGGAATGGAATGGAAGATGGATTTGAATGTGGAACGGAATGTAGAAGAGGAAATGGAATGGAATGTGGAATGGAATGTTCAATGGAAAGGAATGGAATGTGGAAAGGAATTGAATGGAATGTGGAATGGAATGGAATGGAATGTGGACTGGAATGGTATGGAATGTTATGGAATGTGGAATAGATTGGAATGGAACATGGAATAGAATATGGAACGGAATGGAATGAAATGCAAACTTTAATGCAAAGGAATGGTATGGAATTTGGAATAGAATGGTATGCAATGTGGCATGGAATGGAATGGAACGTGGAATGAAATGTGGAATGGAATGTGGAATGGAATGCGGAATGGAAAGGAATGGAATGGAATGGAATGAAATGCGGAATGGAACGTGGAATGGAATGGAATGGAGTGTGAAATGGAATGTGCAATGGAATGTGGAATGAAATGTGGAATAAAATTGAATGGAATGTGGAATGGAATGTTGAATGGAATGTGGAATGGAAAGTGTAATGGAATAGCACGGAATGTGGAATGGAATGAAATGGAATGTGGAATGGAATGTGGATTGGAATGGCACGGAAAGTGGAAAGGAATGGAATGGAATGTGGAATGGAATGCGGATTGGAATTCAATGGAATGTGGTGTGGAATGTGCACTGGAATGGAATGGAATGGAATGGAATGGAATGTGGAATGGAACGAAATGGAAGGTGGAATGGAATGGAATCAAATGGAACGTGGAATGGAATGGAATGGAATTTGGAATTTAATGAACAGGATGGAATGTGGAATGCAATGGAATGGAATATGGAATGCAATGCAATGGAATAGAATGTGGAATGGTATGGAATGGAATGTGGAATGGAATGGAATGTGGACTTCAATGTGTAATGGAATGTTGAATGAAATGGAATGAAATGGAAAGGAATGTAGAATGGAATGTGGTATGGAATGGAAAGAAGTGTGGATTGGAATGTGGAATGGAATGGGCTGGAATATGGAATGGAATGTGGAATGGAAAGGAACGGAAAGTAGAATGGAATGGAATGGAATGTGGAATGCAAAGGAATGTAATGCGAAATGGAATGGAATGTAACTAGGAATGGAAAGGAAAGGAATGTGGAATGAAATTGAATGGAATGGAATGGAACATAGAATGAAATGTGGAACGGAAAGTGGATTGGAAAGAGGAATGGAATGTGGAATGGAATGTAATGGAATGTGGAATGGAATGGGGAATGAAATTGAATGGATTATGGAATGGAAAGTGGCATGGAGTGGAATTGAATGGCTTATGGAATGGAAAGTGGAATGGAAGGGAATGGAATGTGGAATGGAATGTGGAATAGATTGTGGAATAGAATGGAATGGAATGTGTCATGGAATGTGGAATGGAATGTGGAATAGAATGTGGAATAGATTGTGGAATAGAATGGAATGGAATGTATCATGGAATGTGGAATTGAATGCGGAAAATGATGTGGAATGGAATGGAATGGAATGTAGCATGGAAAGTGGATTGAAATGTGGAATAGAATCTGGAATGGAATGGAATGGAATGTGGAATGGAATGGAATGGAATGTGGAATGGAATGGAATGGAATAGAATGTGCAATGGAATGTGGAATGGAAAGGAATGGAATGTGGCATGGAATTTGGAATCAAATACGGAATGGAATGGATGGTGAAATGGAATGGAATGGAATGTGGAATGGAATGGAATGGAATGTGGAATGGAATGGAATGGAATGGAAGGTGGAAAGGAACGGAATGGAAAGTGGAATGGAATGTGGAATGCAAAGTGGAGTGGAATGGAATGGAATGTGGAATGCAATGTAATGGAATGGAAAGTGGAATGGAATGGAATGGAATGGAATGTCTAATGGAATTGGATGGAATAGGAATTCAATGAGCAATGGAATGGAATGGAATGGAATGGAATGTGGAATAGAATTGAATGGAATGTGGAATGAAATGGAATGGAATGCAATGTGAAATGGAATGTAGTGGAATCGAAAGGAATATGAAATGGAATGGAATGGAACATGGAATGGAATGGAATGGATTATGGAATGGAATGGAAAGGAATGTTGGGTGGAATTGAATGGAATGGACTGGAATGTGGAATGGAATGGAAAGGAATGGAATGTGAAATTGAATGGAAAGAGGAATGGAATGTATAACGGAGTGGAATGGAATGGAATGTGGAATGGAATGGAATGGAATGCCCAATGGAATGGAATTGAATGTGGAATGGAATGGAATTTGGAATGGTATGGAATGTGGAATGGAATGGAATGTGGAATGGAATGCGTAATGGATGGAACGTAACGGAATGTGGAATGGAATGGAATGTAGAATGGAATGGAATGGAATGGGGAATGGAATGGTGAATGCAAAGTGGAATGCAATGGAACGTGCCATGAAATGTAGAATGGAAAGTGCAATTGAATGGAATTGAATGTGGAATGCAATGTGGAATGGAAGGGAATGGCATGTGGAATCAAATGGAATGGAATATTGAATTCAATGCAATGGAATGGAATGGAATGTGGAATGGAATGCAATGGAATGTGGAATGGAATTCGACGGAAAGTGAAATGGAAATATAATTTAATGTGGAATGTATGGAATTTAATGTGGAATGGAATGGAATTGAATGTGGAATGGAATTCAACGGAAAGTGAAATGGAAATATAATTTAATGTGGAATGTATGGAATTTAATGTGGAATGAAATGGAATTGAATGTGGCATGGAAAGAGAAATGAAATGCATTGGAATGTGAAATAGAATGTGGAATATAATGGAATGTGGAATGGAATGGAATGGAATGTGGAATGGAATGGAATGGAACGCAACGTGGAATGCAATGTAATGGAGTGGAACGTAATGTGGAATGGAATGGAATGTGGAATGGAATGTGGAATGGAACGTGTAATGGAACGTGGAATGGACTGGAATGGAATGTGGAATGGAATGTGGAATGGTACGTGGAATGGAATGGAAAGGAATGGAATGGAATGGAATGGAATGTGGAATGTAATTGAATGGAATGCAATGTGGAGTGGAATTTGGAAAGGAACGTGGAATGGAATGGAATGGAATGTGGAATGGAATGGAATGGAATGTGGAAAGGAATGGTATTGAATGGAATGTGGGATGGAAATGAATGGAATGGAAAGGAAAGTGGAAGGGAATGGAAAGTGGAATGGAATGGAATGGAATGTGGATTGCAATGGAAAGAAGGATTGTGAAATGGAATGGAATGGAAAGTGGAAGGGAATGGAAACTGGACTGGAATGGAATGGAATGTGGAATGCAAGGGAAAGGAATGGAATGTGAAATGGAATGGAATGGACTAAGAAATGGAATGGAAAGGAATGGAATATGAAATGGAATGGAAAGGAATGTGGAAAGGCATTTTATGGAATGGAATGTGGAATGGAAATGAATGGAATGGAATTTGAAGGTGGAATGGAATTGAATGCGGAATGGAACGGAATGGAATGTGGAATGGAATGGAAAAAAAAGTGGAATTGAACAAAATGGAATGTGGAATGGAATGGAATGGAAAGCGCATGGAATGGAATGTGGAATGAAATGGAGTGGAATGTGCAATGAAATGGATTGGAATGTGGAATGTAATGGAATGCAATGTGGAATGCAATGGAAAGGAATGGAATGGAATGTGGAATGGAATATGGAATGGAATGGAATGGAATGTGGAATGGAATGGAATGGAATGTGGAGTGGAATGGAATGGAATGGAAGGTGGAATGGAATGGAATGTAGTAGATTGGAATGTGGAAAGCAATGGAATGCAATGGAATGGAATGGAATATAGAATGGAATGGAAAGTGGAGTGGAAGGGAATGGAAAGTGGAATGTAATGGAACGTGGAATGGAGGGAATTGATCGTGGAATGGAATATGGAATGGAATGGAATGGAATGCAGAATGGAATGATTAATGGAACATTTAATGGAATGGAAAGGAAGATGTAATAGAACGTGGAATGGAACGTGGAATGTATAGTGGAATGGAATGGAATGGAACGTGGAATGGAATGGAGCATGGAATATAATGGAATGTAATGTGGAGTGGAATGGAATGGAACACAGAGTGGAATAGTATGGAAAGTGGAATGGAGGTGGATGGAACGTGGAATGGAATGTGGAATGGAATGGAAGGAATGGAACATAAAGTGGAATGGAATGGAACGTGGAAAGGAAAGGAATTGAATGTGGAATGGAATGTGCAATGTAATGGAATGGAATCTGGAAGGGAATGTGGAATGGAATGGAATTTTAAATGGAAATAGAACAGAATGTGAAATGGAAATAGAATGGAATGTGGAATGGAGTGTGGAATGGAATGCTATGGAATATGGAATGGTACGTGGAATGGAATGGAATGTCATGTGGAATGGAATGTGGAATGGAATTTGGAATGCAATGGAATGGAATGGAATCTCGAATGGAATGGAATGCAATTTGGAATGGAATGGAATGGAATGCGGAATGGAATATTGAATGGATTTTAATGGAATTGAAGGTGGATTGGAATGGAAAGGAATGTGGAATGGAATGCAATGGAATGAAATGTGGAATAGAATGGATTGGAATATGGAATGGAAGGGAACGTAAAGGAATGCAATGTGGAATGGAATGGAATGGAAAGTGAAAAGGAATGTGGAATAGAACTTGTAATGGAATGGAATGCAACGGAATGGAATGTGGAATGAAATCTGCAATGGTACGTGGAATGGAATAGGTTGGAACGGAATGGAATGTTGAATGAAATGTGGAATGGAATGGAAAGGAAAGTGGAATGGAATGGAATGGAATTGAATATGGAATGGAATGGTATGGCAAGTGGAATGGAATGGAATGGAATGGTATTTGGAATGGAATGGAATGGAATGTTATTTGGAATGGAATTGAATGGAATGTGGAATCAAATGGAATGGAATGTGTAATGGAAAGAATGGAATGTGGAATGGAATTGAATGGAATGGAATGTGGACTGTAAGGGAATGAAATGGAATAGAATGTGGATTGGAATGGAATGGAATGTGGAATGGAAACTGGAATGGCATAGAATGGAACATGGAATGGTATGGTATGGAATGTGGAATGCAAAGTAATGCAATGTGGAATTGAACATTTAATGGAACGTGAAATGGAATGGAATAGAACGTGGAATGGAACGTGGAATTATACGTGGAGTGGAATGGAACAGAACGTGGAATGGAAAGTGGAATTATACGTGGAATGGAACGTGGAATGGTGTGAGTAATGTGGAATGGAATGGAATGGAATATGGAATGGAATGAAATGGAATGTGGAACGAAATGGAATGGAATGTGGAATGGAATTGAATGTAATGTGGAATGGAATGTAGAACGGAATGGAATGCAAGGTGGAATGGAAAGTGGCATGGAATGGAATGTGGAATGGAACGGAATGGAATGTGGAATGCAAAGGAATGGAATGTGGAAAGGAACGTGGAATGGAATGGAATGGTAGGTGGCATGGAACATGGAATGGAATGGAACGGAACGTGGAATGGAAAGTGGAAAGAAATGTGGAATCGAACATGGAATGGAAAATGGAATGAAATGTGGAATATGGAATGGCATAGAATAGAATGTGGAATGGAATGCAATGTAATGCCTTATGTAATGGAATGGAATGTGGAAGGGAATGTGAAATGGATTGTGGAATGGAATGGAATGCAATGTGGAATGGAATGTTTAATGGAATGTGATTTGGAATGGAATGTAATGGAATATGGAATGGAATCAAATGGAATGGAATGTGCAAAGGAATTTGGAATGGAATGGAATGGAATGTGGAATGGAATGGAAGGGAATGTGGAATTGAACGTGGAATGGAATGGAATGAAATATGGAATGGAATGTGGAATGGAATGTATAGGAACGTGGAATACAATGGAATGGAAAGTGGAAGGCAACGTGGAATGGAATGCAATGGAACATGGAATGCATCGTGCAATGGAAAGAGCAATGGAACGTAGTATGGAATGTGGAATGGAAAGTGGAATATATCATAGAATGCAATGGAATGGAATGTGGAATGGAAAGTGGTTTGGATAGTGGAATGGAATGTGGAATGTGGAATGGAATGTAATGTGAAATGGAATGCATTGGAATGTGAAATGGAACGTGGAATGGAATGGAATGCAATGTGGAATGGAATGGAATGGATTGGAATGTGTAATGGAATGAAATGGAAATTCCAGTGTTTTGGAATGGAAGTGAATGGAGAGTGGAATGGAATGGAAGGTAATGTGGAATGGAACAGAATGTAATGGACTGGAATGTGTAATGGAACGGAATGGAATGGAATGGAATGGAACGTGGAATGGAATGTGGAATGGAATGGAACGTGGAACCGAATTGATTGGAATGTGTAATGGAATGTGGAATGGAATATGGAATGGAACGGAATGGAATGTGGAATGGAATGTGGAATGGAAAGTGGATTGTAATATAATGTGGAATGGAAGGGAATGGAATGTGGAATGTGGAATTGAATGGAATGGAATGTGGAAGAGAATCTGGAATGAAATATGGAATGGAAAGGAATGGAATGTGGAATGGAATCTGTAATGGAATGTGGAATGCAATGTGGAATGGAATGGAACGTGGAATGCAATGGAATGGAATGGAATGGAATCGGGAATTGAATGTGGAATGGAATGTGTTATGGAATGAAATGGAGTGTGGAATCGAATGTGGAATGGAAGGGAATGGAATGTGGAATGAAAGGGAATGGAATTTGGAATTGAATGGAATGGAACGTGGGACGGAACCTGGAGTGGAATGTGGAATGTAATGGAATGTGAAATGGAATGGAATGGAATGTGGAATGGAATGTGGAGTGGAATGTAATGCAATGTGAAATGGAATGTTGAATGGGATGGAATGGAATGTGTAATAGTATGTGGAATGGAATGGAATGGAATGCGGAATGGAATGTGGAATGAAATGGAAAGGAATGTGAAAATGAATGTGGATTGGAATATATTGGAATATGGAATGGTATGTGTAATGGAACGAGGAATGGAATGGAAAGGAAAGTGGAGTGGAATGGATTGGAATTTGGAATAGAATGCGGAAACGAATGGAATGGAATGGAATGTGGAATGGAGAGCAATGGAAAGTGTAAAGGAACACGGAATGGAATGTGGAATGAAAAGTGGAATTGACCGAGGAATGGAATGGAATGGAAAGTGGAATGGAATGTGGAATGGAATGTGGAATGGAACGTAGAATGGAATGTGGAATGGAATGGAATGGAAAGTGGAATGGAACATGTAATGGAATGAGGAATGGGACGTGGAATGGAATGTGGAATCTAATGTGGACTGGAAAGGAATGGAATATGGAACGGAAAGGAATAAAATGAGGAATGGAATGCAATGGAATGTGGAATGGAATGTGTACAGGAATGGAACAGAGCGTGGAATAGAAAGTGGAATGCAATGGAATGGAATGGAACGAAATGGTAAGGAATGTGGAATGGAACGTGGAATGGAAAGTGGAATGGAATGTGGAATGCAATGGAATGGAATTTGGAATGGAATGTGGAATGGAATGGAATGGAATGGAATGGAATGAGGAATGGAATGAGGAATTGAATTTGGAATGGAACGCGGAACAGAACGTGGAATGGAATGGAATGTGGAATGGAATGTGGAAATTAATGGAATGGAATGGAATATAGAATGGAATGTGGAATGGAATGGAAAGGAATTTTTAAAGGGAATGCAATGGAATGTGTAATGGAATGTTGACTGGCATAGAACGCAATGTGGAATGCAATGTGGAATGGAATATAATGTAAAGTGGAATGGAAAGTTAATGGAATGTGCAATGAAATGTGTAGGGGAACGTGGAATGGAACGTGGAAAGGAATGGAATGGATCGTGGAATGGAACGTGGAATGGAAAGTGGAATGGAACAGAATGGAACGTGAAACATAATGTGGAATGGAATGGAATGGAACGTGGAATGCAATGTGGAAAGGAATGAAATGGAATGTGGTAGGCAATGTGGAATGGAATGGAATGGAATCTGGAATGGAATGTGGCATGGAACGTGGAATGGAAAAGAATGCAACGTGGAATGGAAGGTGGAATGGAATGGAAAGGTACGTTGACCGGAAAGTGGAATGGAATGGAATGGAATGTGGAATAAATGTGGAATGGAATGGAATGGAATGTGGAATGGAATGGAATGTGGAAAGGAATGGAATGGAAAGTGAAATGGAATGGAATGTGGAATGGAATGTGGAATAGAATGTGGAAAGTAACGTGGAAAGGAATAGAATGTGGAACGGAAATTGGAATGGAATGGAATGGAACGTAGAATGGAACGTGCAAAGGAATATTGAATGGAATGGAATGGAAGGTGGAATGAAATGGAATGGAATGTGGAAAGGAATGTGGAATGGAATGGAATGGAACGTAGAATGGAATGCAAAGGAATTTGAAATGGAATGAAAGGGAATGTGGAATGGAATGTGGAATGGAATTGAATGAAATAGAATTTGGAATGCAATGTGGAATGGAATGTGGAATGGAACGTGGAATGGAATAGAACGTGGAATGGAATGTGGAATACAATGTGGAATGGAATGGAATGGAATGCGCAATGGAATGTGCAATGGAATGGAACGGAACGTGGAATGGAGCGTGGAATGGAATGTAGAATGGAACCTGGAAAACAATGTGGAATGTAATACAATGGAATGAGGAATGGAAAGTGGAACGGAATATATTGTAATGGAATGGAATGTGGAAAGGAACGTGTATTGGAACGTGGAATGGAATGTAGAATGGAATGGAATGGAAAGTGTAATGGAATGGAATGGAATGTGGAATGGAATGGAATGGAATGGAATGAAATGGAGTGCAATGTGGAAAGGAATGGAACGGAATGCAATGTGGAATGGAATGGAATGTGGAATTCAATGGAATGGAATATGGAATTGAATGTGGAATGGAATGTGGAATTGAACGGAATGGAATTGAATGTGGAATGGAATAGAATGGAATGTGCAAAGGAATGTGGAATGGAATGGAATGGATTGTGGAATGAAATGAGGAATGGAGTGGATTGTGTAATGCAATGTGGAATGGAATGGAATGGAATTTAGAATGGAGTGTGGAATGGAATGGAATGGAATGTGGATAGGAATGGAATGTGGATTTGAACGGAATGAAATGTGGAATGGAATGTGGGGTGGTATGGAATGGAAAGTGGAATGGAAAGTGGAATCGAATGTAATGGAAAGTGGAATGGAATGGAATGGCAAGTGTAATGGAATGGAATATGGAAGGGAATTTAACGTGGAATGAAATGGAATGGAATACAGTTTGGAATGGAATATAATGTGGAATTGAAAGGAATGGATTGGAATGGAATGCGAAATGGAATGTGGAATGTAACGTGAAATGGAATGAGGAATCCAATGCGGAATGGAAAGAAATGGAACGTGGAATGGAATGGAGTGGAAAGGAGTGGAATGGAAACTCAAATAGAACGTGGAATGGAACGTGGAATGGAATAGAACGTGGAATGGAATGTGGAATACAATGTGGAATGGAATGGAATGGAATGCGCAATGGAATGTGGAATGAAATGGAACGGAACGTGGAATGGAACGTGAAACGGAATGTAGAATGGAACCTGGAAAACAATGTGGAATGTAATACAAGGGAATGAGGAATGGAATGTGGAATGGAATATATTGTAATGGAATGGAATGTGGAAAGGAACATGGAATGGAACGTGGAATGGAATGTAGAATGGAATGGAATGGAAAGAGTAATGGAATGGAATGGAATGGGGAATGGAATGGAATGGAATGGAATGAAATGGATTGCAATGTGGAAAGGAATGGAACGGAGTGCAATGTGGAATGGAATGGAATGTGGAATTCAATGGAATGGAATATGGAATTGAAAGTGGAATGGAATGAGGAATTGAACGGAATGGAATTGAATGTGGAATGGAATAGAATTGAATGTGCAAAGGAATGTGGAATGGAATGGAATGGATTGTGGAATGAAATGCGGAATGGAGTGGATCGTGGAATGCAATGTGGAATGGAATGGAATGGAATTTAGAATGGAGTATGGAATGGAATGGAATGGAATGTGGATAGGAATGGAATGTGGATTTGAACGGAATGAAATGTGGAATGAAATGTGGAATGGAATGTGGGATGGTATGGAATGGAATGTGGAATGGAAAGTGGAATCGAATCTAATGGAATGCGGAATGGAATGGAATGGCAAGTGGAATGGAATGGAATATGGAAGGGAATTTAACGTGGAATGGAATGGAATGGAATACGGTTTGGAATTGAATATAATGTGGAATTGATAGGAATGGATTGGAATGGAATGCGAAATGGAATCTGGAATGTAACGTGAAATGGAATGAGGAATCCAATGCGGAATGGAACGAAATGGAACGTGGAATGGAATGGAGTGGAAAGGAGTGGAATGGAACGTCAAATAGAACGTGGAATGGAACGTGGAATGGAATGTGGAATGGAACATGGAATGGAAAATGAAATGGAATGGAATGGAACGGAATGGAATGGAAGGGAATGGAATGGAATGGAATGGAATGGAATGGAATGGAATGGAATGTGGAATGGAATGGAATGGTGTGCAATGTGGAAAGGAATTGAAAGGAATGGAACGAAATGGCATGGAATGTGGAATAGAATGTAATAGAATGTGGAATGCAGTGGAACGGAAAGCGGAATGGAATAGAATGAAATGTTGAGTGGAATGGAAAGGAATATGGAATGGAAACGAATGGAATGGAATGGAATGTGGAATGCAATGGAATTTAAAGTGGAATGGAATGGAATGGAATGCATTGTGGAATGGATTGGAAGGGAATCGAATGCAATGGAATGCGGAATGAAATGGAATGGTGTGCAATGTGGAATGGATTCGAATGGAAAGGAATGGAAAGGAATTCAGAATGGAATGGAATGGAATGCGGAATGGAATGGAATGCAATGTGGGATGGATTGGAATGAAATGTGGAATGGAATGGTATGGATTGTGAAATGGAATGGAATGGAATGGAAATGAATGGAATGTGGAATGGAATGGAATGGAATGATTAATGAAATGTGGAAAGTAATGGAATGGAATTTGGAATGGAATGGAATGGAATGGAAAGCAATATTTAATGTAACGGAAACTGGAATGGAATTGAATGGAATGTGTAATTGTATGGATAGGAATGTGAAATGGAATGGAATGGAGTGAGGAATGGAATGGAATGGAATGTGGAATGTAGTGGAATGGAATGCTGAATGGAATGTGGAATGGGTTGGAAGACAATGTGGAATGGAATGTGGAATGGAAAGAAATGGAGTGGAATGGAATGGAATGGAATATGGAATGGAATGGAATGGAATGCAATTTGGAGTGCAATGGACCGGAATGCAGAATGGAATGGAATGGAATGCCGAATAGAGTGCAATGGAATGTGGAATGGAATGGAAGGTAATGAGGAATGGAATGGAATGGAAGGTGGAATGTAATGGAATGGAATGTGGAATGGAATATGAAATGGAATGGAATGGAAAGTGGAATGGAATGTCGAACGGAATGGAATGGAACATTGAATGGAATGTGGAATGGAAAGGAATGGAACGTTGTGATTGAATGTGCAATGGAATGGAATGGAATGTGGAACTGAAAGGAATGGAATTTGGAATGGACAGGAACGGAATGTGGAATGGAATTTAATGGAATGTGGAATGGAATGGAATGGAATTTGGAATGAAATGTGGAATGGAATGAAATTGAATGTGGATTGGAATGGAATGGAATGTGCAATGCAATGTGGAATGGAATGAAATGGAATGTGGAACGGTATGGAATGGAAAGTGGAATGTAATGGAATTGAATGTAGAATGGAATGGAATAGAATTTGGAACCGAATGGAATGGAATGTGGAATGGAAAGTGGAATGGAAAGGAATGGACAGCGAAATGAAATGTGGAATGGAATGGAATGTGGATTGAAATGGAATGAAACTTGGAATGGAATGGGATGGAATGAGGGATGGAATGCAATGGAATTTGGAAAGGAATGGAATGGAAAGTGGAATGGAATGTGGAATGGATTGGAAGGGAATGTGTAGTGGAATGTGGAATGGAATAGAATGGAATGGAATGGAATGTGGAATTGAATGGAATGGAATGTGGAATGGAATGGAATGGAATGTGGAATGGATTGTGGAATGAATTGGAATGTAATGGAACGTAATGTGGAATGGATGTTGGAATGGACTGGAATGGAACGTGGAATGGAATGTGAAATGGAATGGAATGGAATGGAATGGAATGTGAAATGGAAAGGAATTGACAGCGGAATGGAATGGAATGAAATGCAATGTGGAATGGACTGGAACGGAATGGCATTGAATGGAATGCGGAATGGAATGTAATGGAATGGGAAATGGAATACAATGGTATGTGGAATGGAATGGAAAGGAATGTGGAATGGTATGAGGAACGGAATGTAATGGAATGTGGAATGGAATGTGGAATGGAACGTAAGGGAATGTGGAATGGAAAATGGAATAGAATGTGGAATGGAATGTGGAATCGAATGGAACGGAATGTGCAATGGAATGTGGCATGGAATGTTGAATGGAAAGTGGAATGGAAATTGGAAAGGAATGGAATAGAAAGTGGAATGCAATGTAGAATGGAATGGAATGGAATGTGGAATGGAATGTGGAATGGAAGGGAGTGGAACAAGGAATGGAACATGGAGTGGAACGTGGAATAGAACATGGAATATAACATTGAATGGGATGTGGAATGCAATGCAGAATGGAATGGAATTGAATGTGGAATGGAATGGATTGGAAAGTGGAAAGGAATGGAATGGAATGTGGAATGTAATGTGGAATACAAAGGAATGGAACGTAGAATGGAATGTGGAATGGAATAGAAAAGAATTTGGAATGGAATGGAATGGAAAGGAATGTGGAATGGAATGGGGAATGGAATGGAATGGAACATGAATTGGAATGGAATGGAATGTTGAATGGAATGGAATGGAATGTGGAATAGAAAAGAATGGAATGGAATGGAATATGGAATGGAATGAAATGTGGAATGTAATGGAATGGAATGTTAAATGGAAAGGAATGTAATATGGAATGGAATGGAATGGAAGGCAATGTGCAATGGAATGAAATGCAACGTGGAATGGAATGGAATGCAATGTGGAATGGAATGAAATGGAATGTGGAATTGAATGGAATGGAAGGAAGTGTGGAAAGGAATGGAATGGAAGGCAATGTGGAATGGAGTGGAATCAAATTTGGAATCGAATGCACGTGAATGTGCAAAGGAATGGAATGGAATGTGGAATGGAATGTGGAATGCAGTGGAATGGAAAGGATTCGAAGGTGGAATGGAATAGAATGGAATATGGAATGAAATGGAATGTGGACTGGAATGGAATTGAATGTTTAATGCAATGGAATGGAATGTGGAAAGGAATGGAATTGAATGTGGAATGGAATTTAGAATTGAATGGAAATGAATGGAATGCAATGTGGAACGGAATAGAATCTATAACGGAAAGGTATGGAATGTGGAATGGAAAGGAATGGAATGTGCAATGCAATGGAAAGGAATGGAATGGAATGCAACGTGCAATGGAATGTGGAATGGAATGGAATGTGGAATGGAAAGGAATGCTATGTGCAAAGGAATGGAATGCAATGTTGAATGGAATATGGAATGTAGTGGAATGGAATGGAAACTGGAAAAGATTGCAATGGAATGTGGAATGGAATGTGTAATGGAATGGAATGGAATGTGGAATGGAATGTGGAATGGAATGGATCGCAGATTGGATGGTGGAATGGAATGTGGAATGGAATGGAATGGAATGGAATGTGGAATACAACGGAATGGAATGGAATGGAATGGAATGTGGAATACAACGGAATGGAACATGGAATGGAACGTGGAATGGAATGGAATGTGGAGTGGAATGTGGAATGGAATGGATCGTGGAATGGAATGTGGAAAGTAATGGAATGGAATGTAGAATGGAATGTGGAATTCAATGTGGAATGGAATGGAATTCAAAGAGGAATGCAATGGAATTGAACAGTATGAAATGTGGAATTGAATGGAGTCGAATGTGGAATGGAATGTTCAAAGTAATGGAATGGAACGTGAAATGGAACGTGGGATGCAACATGGAATGGAGCGCGGAATGGAATGGAAGGGAATGTGGATTGGAAGGGAATGAAACGCAGAATGGAATTGGTAATGGAATGGAATGGAATGGAATGTGGAATGGAATGGAATGGAATATGGAATGAAATAGAATGTGGACTGGAATGGAATTGAATGTTTAATGGAATGGAATGGAATGTGGAATGGAATTTAGAATTGAATGGAAAGGAATGGAATGCAATGTGGAATGGAATAGAATGTAAAACAGAAAGGAATGGAATGTCGAATGGAATGGAATGGAATGTGGAATGGAATGGAATGGAATGTGGAATGGAATGGAATGGAAAGTGGAATTGAATAGAATGAAATGTGGAATGGAATGTGCAATGGAATGGAATGGAATGGAATGCAACGTGCAATGGAAGGTGGAATGGAATGGAATGGAATGTGGAATGGAAAGGAATGCTATGTGTAAAGGAATGGAATGGAATGTGGAATGGAATGGAATGTGGAATGGAAAGGAATGCTATGTGTAAAGGAATGGAATGGAATGTGGAATGGAATATGGAATGGAGTGGAATGGAATGGAATGTGGAACGGATTGGAATGGAACGAAATGGAATGTGGAATGGAATTTTGAATGGAATGGATCGCAGATTGGAGTGTGGAATGGAATGTGGAATGGAATGGAATGGAATGGAATGTGGAATGGAATGGAATGGAATGGAATGTGGAATAGAATGGAATGGAATGGAATGTGGAATGGAATGGAATGGAATGTGAAATTTAATGGAATAGAATATGGAATGGAATAGAATGGAATGTGCAATGGAATGGAATGGAATATGGAATGGAATGGAATGGAATGGAATATGGAATAGAATGGAATGGAATATGGAAAGGAACGTCGAATGGAATGGAATGTGGAGTGGAATGTGGAATGGAATGCATCGTGGAATGGAATGTGGAATGGAAAGGAATGGAATGTAGAATGGAATGTGAAATTTAATGAGGAATATAATGGAAGGGAATGTGGAATGCAACGTGGAATGGAATGGAATCAAAAGGGGAATGGAATGGAACGGAATGTGGAATGGAATATGGAAAGGAATGGTATGGAATGTGGAATGGAATTGAATGGAATGTGGAATGAAACATGGAATGAAACTTGAAATGGAACGTTGAATGCAAGGTGAAGTGGAAAGACGAATGGAATGGCACGGAAGATGGAATAGATTGCAATGGAAAGAGGAATGGAATGGAATGGAATGTGCAAGGGACCATGAAATTGAACGTGGAATGGAACGTGGAATACAACGTGGAATGGAATGGAATAGAATGCCGGATAGAAGGGAATGTGATGTGGAATGGAAAGTGGAATGGAATTTAATGGAATGTTTAATGGAATGCAATGGAACGTGGAATGGAATGTGGAATGGAATTTTTAATGGAATGGAAAGGAAAGGAATGTGGAATGGAATGGAATGGAATGGAATGGAGTGTTGAATGGAATTGAGTGGAATGTGGAATGGAATCGAATGGAATGTGGAATTGAATGGAGTGGAATGTGGAACTGAATATGGAATGGAATGCAATACAATGTGGAATGCATTGGAATGCAATGTGGAAGGGAATGGAATGGAATGTGGAATGGAATGGAATGGACTGTGGAATTGAATGTGGAATGGAGTGGAATGCAATGGAATGTGGAATGGATAGGAATGGAAAGTGGAATGGAAAGGAATGGTGTGTCGAATGGAATGTTGAATGGAATGGAACGCGGACTGGAATGTGGAATGGAATGTGGAATGGAATGGAATGGAAAAAGAAACGGAATTAAAGGGAATGGAATGTGGAATAGAATGGAATGGAATGTGGAGTAGAATGGAATGTAATATGGAATGGAATGTGGAATGGAATATGGAATGGAATGGAATGGAATGTGGAATTGAATGGAATGGAATGCAATGTGGAATGGAATGCAATGGAATGTGGAGTGGAATGGAATGGAATGTGGATTGGAACGGAATGGAATGAAATGTGGAATTGAAAGAAATGGAATGGAATGTGGAATGGAAAGGAAAGGAATGTGGAATGGAATGTGTAATGCAATGGACTGGAATGTGGAATGGAAGGTGGAATGTAATGGAATAGAATGGAATGTGTAATGGAATGCAATGCAATATGGAAAGGAATTGAATGGAATGGAAAGTGGAATGGAATGGAATTGAATGCAATGTGGAATGCAAAGCCATGGAATGTGGAATGGAATGGAATGGAATGTGGATTGGAACGGAATGGAATGAAATGTGGAATGGAAAGAAGTGGAATGGAATGTGGACTGGAATGTGGTATGGAATGGAATGGAATGTGGAATGGAATGTGGAATGGAATGGAATGGAATGTGGAATGGAATGTGGAATGGAAGATGGAACGTTATGTGGAATGGAATGGAATGTGGAATGGAATATGTAATGGAATACAGAGAAATGTGGAATGGAAGATGGAATGGAATGTGGAATGGAAATTGGAATGGAATGAAATGGAACGTGGAATTGAACGTGGAATGGAAAGTGGAATGGAATGGAATGGATTGTGGAAGGGAAAGAGAAATGTAATTTGGAATGGAATGTTGAATGGAATGGAAAGGAATGTGGGATGGAATGTGAAAGAGAACATGGAATAGAATGGAATGGAATGTGGAATGGGATGTGGAATAGATTGTGGAATGTAATGTGGAATGGAATGAAATGGAATGTGGAATGGAATGTGGAATGTAATGTGGAATGGAATGTCGAACGAAATGGATTGGAATTTGGAATGGAATGTGGAATGCAATGTGGAACGGAATGGATTGGAATGTGGAAAGCAATGTGGAATGGAATGCAATGGAAAGTGCAATGGAACAGAATGGAATGTTTAATGCAATATGGAATGGAACGGAATGCAATTTGGAATGGAACGTGAAGTGGAGAGTGCAATCGAATGTTGAATGGAACTGAATGGAAAGTGGAATGTAATTTGTAATGGAATTGTGGAATGGAAGGTGAAATGGAATGGAATGGAATTTGGAGGAGATTGTATAATGGAATGGAATGGAACATGGAATGGCACGTGGAATGGAACATGGAATGGAATCGAATGGAACGTGGAATGTTATGTAGAATGGAATGTGGAAACGATTGAAATGTGGACCGGAATGCAAAAGAATGTGGATTGGAATGAAATGAAATGTGTAATGGAATGGAATTGAACGTGGAATGGAATGGAAAGAAATGTGTAGTGGAATGTCGAATGAAATGCGAACTGGAAGGTGGAATTATATGTGGAATGGAACAGAATGAATGGAACATGGAAAGGAATGGAATGGAACGTGGAATAGAACGTGGAATGGAACATGGAATGGAATGTCGTATGGAATGGAATGGATTCTGGAATGGAATGGAATGGAATGTGGAATGAAACGTGGAATAGAAGGTGGAATGGAATGTGAAATGGATTGTACAATGGAGTGGAATGGAATGTGGAATGGAAAGTGGAATGGAATGCAGTGGAATGGGGAATGGAATGTGGAATGGAATGTGGAATGGAATGGAATGGAATGTGGAATGGAATGTGGCATCAAATGGAATTTGATGTAGAAAGGAAAGTTTAATGGAACATGGAATGGAACGTGGAATGGAATGTAAAGGAATTGATTTTGGAATGGAAAGGAATGGAATGTGTAATGGAATGTGAAATTGAATGTGGAATATAATGTTGAATGGAATGGAATGGAATGGGCAATGGAATGTGGAATGGAATGTGGAAGGGAACATAGAATGGAATGGAATGGAATGTGGAATAGAATGTGGAATAGAATGTAGAATGTAATGTGGAATGGAATGAAATGGAATGTGGAATGGAATGTGGAAAGGAAAGTGGAATGGAATGGAATGTAATGAGAAATGGAACGTGGAATTTAATTGAATGGACCTTGGAATGGAAGGTAGATTGGAAAGTTGAATGGAATGTGGAATGAAATGGAATTGAATGTGGAATGGAATGTTAAATGGAATCGAATGGAATGTGGAATATAATGTGGAAGAGAATGTGGAATGGAATGTGGAATGGATGTAATTGACTGTGGAATGGAGTGGATTTGAATGTGGAAAGGAATGTGGAAGGGAATACAATCTGATGTGGAATGGAACGGAATGAAATGTGGAATAGACTGTGGAATGGAATGTGGAAAGGAATGGAACAGAATGTGGAATGGAATGTGGAAAGCAGTGTGGAAATGAATGTGGAATGGAACGGACTGGAATGTGGAATGGAACGTGGAATGGAATGTGGAGGGGAATGTGGAATGGAAAATGGAATGGATTGGAATGGAAAGTTAAATGGAAAGGAAAGGAAAGTCAGATGGAATGTGGAATGGAATGGAATGGAACATGGAATGGAACGTGGAATGGAACGTGGAATGGAATGGAAAGGAACGTGGAATTGAATGTGGAATGGAATGTTGAAAGCATTGGAAAGTGGAAAGGAATGGAATGGAATGTGGAATGGAAGGGAATGGAAGGTGAAATGGAATGTGGATTGGAATGACAAACGGAATGGAATGGAACGAGGAATGGAAAGGAATGGAACGTGGAATGAAATGTGGAATGCAACGTAGAATGGAATGTCGGATGGAAACGAGTGCAATGTTGAATGCAATGGAATGGAATGTCAAATGGAATTTGGAATGGAATGGAATGGAATGTGGAATGGATTGTGAAATGGAATGCGGAAAGGAATGTGGAATGGAATGGAATGCAATGTGGAATGGAATGTGGAATGGAATGTGAAATGGATTGTGGAATGGAATGCAGAAGGGGATATGGAATGGTGTGGAATGGATGATGGAACTGATTGGAATGGAAGGTGGAATAGAATGTGGAATGGAATGGAAAGGAACATGGAAAGGAACATTGAAAGGAACGTGGAAAGGAAAGTGGAATGTAATGTGGAATGCAAGATACAGTGTAAGGTGCAATGGAATGTGGAATGGAACGTGGAAAGGAAAGTGGAATTGAATGGATGGAACATGGAGTGGAACGTGGAATGGAATGTGGAACGGAATGTGGAAATGTACGTGGAATGGAAAGTAATGGAATGTGGAATGGAATGGAATGGAATGTGGAATGGAAAGGAATGGAATGTGGAATGGAATGTGGAAGGGAAAGTGGAATTGAATGGAATGTAATGTGGAATTCAAAGTGGAATGGAATTGATTGGACCTTCAAATGAAAAGTGGAATGGAACATGGAATTGAATGGAATGTAATGGGGAATGGAATGGAATGCAATGTGGAATGGAATGGAATGGAATGTGGAATGGAATGTGGAATGGAATGTGGAATGGAATGTGGAATGGAATGGAATGTAATGGGGAATGGAATGGAGTGGAATATGAAATGGAATGTGGAACCAAAGGTGAAATGGAATGTGGAATGGAAGGTGAAATGGAATGTGGAAAAGAAGGTGAAATGGAATGTGGAAAAGAAGGTGAAATGGAATGTGGAATGGAATGTTGAACGGAATGTGGAATGGAATGTGGAATGGAATGTGGAAAGGAATGCGGAATGGAACGGAATGGAATGTCAAATGGAATGTGGAATGGAATGGAATGGAATGTGGAACGGAAATTGGAATTGAATGTGAAATGGAATGTGGAAAGGAATGTGGAATTTAATGGAACGGAATTTGAAATGGAATGGAATGGAATGTTTAACGGTATGTGGAATGAAATGCAAAGGAATGCGGAATGGAATGTGGAAAGGAATGTGGAATGGATCAGAATGAATTGTGAAATGGGATGTGGAATGGACGGTGGAATGGAATGTGGAATGGAATGTGGAATGGAATGTGGAATGGAACGCGGAAAGGAATGTGGAATGGAAGGGAATTGAATGTGGAATACAACGGAAAGGAGTTTGGAATGCACTTTGGAATGGAGCGTGGAATGGAATGTGGAATGGAACGGAATGGAATGTCAAATGGAATGTGGAATGGAACGTGGAATGGAATGTGGAATGGAGCGGAATGGAATGTGGAATGGAAAGTGGAATGGAATGTGGAATGGAGTGTGGAATGGAATGTGGAATCCAATGGAAAGCAACGTGGAATGGATTGTGGAAAGGAATGTGGAATGGAGTGTGGAATGGAATGTGTAAAGGAACGGAATAGAATGTGAAATGGACTTTGGAATGGAATGTGGAATGAAATGTCAAATGTAATGCAGTGGAAAGTTGAATTGAACTTGGTATGGAATGGATTGGATTGTGTAATGGAATGTTGCATGGAATGGAACAGAATGTGGAAAGGATTGTGAAATGGAATTTGGAATGGAATATGGAATGGAACGTGGAATGGAACGTTGAATGAAACGTGGAAGGGAATAGAATGGAACGTGGAATGGAATGGAATGGAATGTGGAATGGAATGTGGAAAGTAATGTGGAATAGAATGTGGAGTGGAATGCAATGTAATGTGAAATGGACTGTAATGGAATGTGGAATGAAATGTGGAATGGAATGTGGAATGAAACGGAATGTAATGAGGAATGGAATGTTGAAAGGAAATGGAATGGAATGGAATGGAATGCGGAATGGAAAGTGAAATGATATTGAATGGAACACGGAATAGAACATTGAATGGAACGTGGAATGTAATGTGGAATGGAATGGAATGGAATGTGGAATGGAATTTGATGGAATGTGGAATGGAATGTGGAATCGAATGTGGTAAGGAATGTGGAATGAAATGAGGAACGGAATATGGAATGGAACGGAATGGAATGTGGAAAGGAAAGTGGAATTGAGTGTGGAATGGAATGTGTAATGGAACGGAATGGAATGTGAAAGGGAATGTGTAATGGATTGTGGAATACAATGTCAGAAGTAATAGGATGGAATGTGGAATTGAAAGTGGAATGGAATGGAATGCAACGTGCAATGGAATGTGAGATGAAATGTAATGGAATGTGGAATGGATTGTGGAATGGAACGTGGAATGTAAAGTGGAATGGAATGTAGTGGAATGTGGAATGGAATGTGAAATGGAATTTGGATTGGAATGTGGAATGGAACGTGGAATTTAATGGAATTGAACGTCTTATGAAATGTGGAGTGGACTAGAATGGAATGTGGAATGGAATGAAATGGAGTGTGGAATGGAATGTGGAAAGGAAAGTGGAATGGAATGGAATGTAATGAGGAATGGAACGTGGAATTTAATTGAATGGACCTTCGAATGGAAGGTAGTTTGGAACGTTGAATGGAATGTGCAATGAAACGGAATTGAATATGGAATGGAATGGAATGGAATGTGGAATGGAATGGAATGGAATGTGGAATGGTGTGGAATGGTCTGGAATGGAAAGTTGAATGTGAATTGGAATGGAATGGAACGTAATGGGGAAATGAATGGAATGGAATATGAAATGGAACGTAATGGGGAAATGAATGGAATGGAATATGAAATGGAATGTGGAATGGAATGCGAAATGGAATGTGGAGTGGAATGGAATGCATTGTGGAATGGAATGGAATGGAGTGTGGAATGCAATGCAGAACGGAATGTGGAATTGAATGTGGAATAGAACGAAGAATAAAATGGAATGGAAGCTGGAATGGAAAGTGGATAGGAATGGAAAAGAATGTGGAATGGAATGGGATGGAATGTGGAATGGAACGTGGAATTGAATGGAATTGAACGTCTTATGAAATGTGGAGTGGACTAGAATGGAATGTGGAATGGAATGAAATGGAGTGTGGAATGGAATGCGGAATGGAATGTGGAACGGTATGGAATGTGGAATGAAATTTAATGGAATGGAATGGAATTTGGAATGGAATGCGGAATGGAATTGAATTGAATGTGGAATTCAGTGTGGAATAGATTGGAATGGAATGTGAATGGAAAGTGGAATGGAATGGAGTGGAATGTGTAATGGAATGTGAAATGGAATGGAATGAATTATGTAATGGAAAGTGGAATGGAACGAGGACTAGAAAGTGGAATGGAATATGGAAAGGAATGTGGAATGGAACTTGGAATGGAATGGAATGGAACGTGTAATGGAATGGAATGGAATGTGGTAAGGAATGGAATGGAAAGAGGAAGGGAATGTGGAATGGAATGGAATTTAATGGAATGTGGAATGGAACGGAATGTGGATTGGAATGGAATGTAGAATGGAAGGTGGAATTGAATGGAATGGAACGTGTAATGGAATGGAACGTGGAATGGAATGGAAAGTGGTATGGAATGGAATATGGAACGGAATGGAATCTGGAATAGAATGGAATGTGAAGGAACGTTGAATGAAATGGAATGGAATGGAATGTGGAATTGAAGGGAATGTGGAATGGATTGGAATGGAATGGAATGGAAAGTGGAGTGGAATGGAAGGGAACGTGGAATGGAATGGAATGCAACGTGGAATGGAATGGAATGTATCATGGAATGGAATGGGTTAGAATGGAATGTCGAATGGAATGGAACGTGGAATAGAATGGAATGGAACATGCAATGGAATGGAATGGAAATTGGAATGGAATGGAATTGAACATGGAATGGAATGGAATGGAATGGAATGGAATGGAATGGAATGGAATGGAATGTGGAATGGAATGTGGAATGGAACGTGGAAAGGAATGGAATGCAAAGGAATGGAATGTGGAAAGTAATGTGGAATGGAATGGAATGGAATCGAATGGAATGTGGAATGGAACGGATTGTAATATGGAATGGAATGGAATGCAATGGAATGGAATTGAATGTGGAATGAAATGGAATTGAAAGTGGAATGGAATTGAATTGAATGTGGAACAGAATGGAATGGAATGCATTGTGGAATGGAATGGAATGGAATGTGGAATAAATGAAATGGAATGAGGAATGAAATGGAATGGAAGGGAATGTGGAATGGAATAGAATACAATGTGGAATCGAAAGGAATGGAATGTGAAATGGAAAGGAATGGAATGTGGAATGGAATGGAACGGAATGAGGAATGGATTTGAATGGAATTTTGAATGGAATTAGGATTGAAATGTAAAGGAATAGAAGAGAATGTGGAATAGAATGTAATGAGGAATGGAATGGAATGTGGAATGAAATGGAATGGAATGTGGAATGGAATGCAATGGAATGTTAAATTGAATGGAATGGAATGTAGAATGGAATGGAATGGAAAGTGAAATAGAATGGAATGGAATGTGGAATGGAATGTGGATTGGAATGGAATGGAAAGTGGAATAGAATGCAATGGAATTGTATGTAATGTGGAAAGGAATGGAAGGGAACATGTAATGGAATGTGGAATGGAACGGAGAAGGGAATGTGGAATGGAACGTGGAATGGAATGCGGAATGGAATGTGGAATGGAAAGGAAAGTGATGTGGAATGGAATGTGGAATGCAATGGAATGGAATGCAGAATGGAATGGAATGGAATGCAGAAAGGAAATTAAAGGAATGTGGAATGGAATGCAATGCTATGGAATGTGTAAAGGAATGGAATGGAAAGGAATGTAGAATGGAATGAAATGGAATGTGGATTGGATTGGAATGGTATGTGGAATGCAATGGAATGGAATGCGGACTGGAAGGGAATGAAATGTGGAATGCGATAGAATGGAATGGAACTTGGAATGGAATGGAATGCAATGTTCTATGGAATGGAATGGAATGGAATTTGGAATGGAATGAGGAATGCAATGGAATGGAATGTGGAATTGAATGTGGAATGCAATCGAATGGAATGTGGAATGGAATATGAAATGGAATGTGGAATGGAATGGAATGGTATGTGGAATGTAATGTGGAATGCAATGTGGAATGGAATGTGGAATGGAATGGAATGCAAGCTGGAATGGAAGCTTGAGTTGAAAGTGGAATGGAATGGAATGAAATCTGGAATGAAAATTGAAATGGAATGGAGTGAAGCATGCAATGGAAGGTCGAATGGAACGCAGAATGGAAGGTGGAATGAAATGAGGAGTGGAATGTAAAGCTATGTGGAATGGAATGGGGAATGGAATGGATAGTGGAATGGAATGGGGAATGGAATGGGATGGAATTTGGAATGGAAAGTGCCATGGAAAGGATTGGAATGTGCAATGGAATGTGGAATGGAATGGAATGGAATGTGGAATGGAATGTGGAATGGAATGGGAAGGAATGTTGAATGGAATGTGGAATAGAACGGAAATGAATGTGGAAAGGAATGAGGAATGGAATGGAATGGAAAGCAATGTGGAATGGAATGGAATGAAATGTGAAATGGAATGGAATGGCATGTGGAATGGAGTGGAATGAGATGCAATGTGGAATGGAATGGAATGGAATGCAAACTGCAATGGAATGGAATGGAATGTGCAATGTAATCCAATGGAATTTGGAATGGAATGGAATGGAATGTGGATTGGAATCTGGAATGGAATGGAATGGAATAGAGCGGAATGTGGAATAGAATGGAATGTAATAAGGAATGGAATGCAATGGAATGTGGAATGGAACGTGGAATGGAACTTGGAAAGGAATGGAATGGAAAGGAATGGAATGTGGAATGGAATAGAATTGAGTGTGGAATAGAATGTAATTGAATGTGCAATGGAATGGAGTGGAATGTGGAATGGAAGTTGGATTTCAATGAAAGGAATGTGATGGAATGTGGAATAGAATGAATTTGAATGTACAATGAAATTGAATGCAATTTGGAATGGAAGTTGGATTTGAATGGAAAGGAATGGGATGGAATGTGGAATGGAATGCAATGTGGAATGGAATGGAATGCAATGTGGATTGGAATGGAATGTGGAATGGAATGCAAAGGAATGTGGAATGGAAAGGAATGGAATGGAACGGAAAGTGGAATGGAATGTGGAAAGGAAAGGAATGGAATGGAATTTGGAAAGCAATGGAATGGAATGTGGAATGGAATGGAATGGAATCTGGAATGTAATGTGAAATGGTATGGATCGTGGAATGGAATGTACAATGGAATGGAATGGAATGTGTAATGGAATGTGAAATGGAATGGAATGTAATTTGGAATGGAATTGAATGGAATGTATAAAGGAATGGAATGTATAGCCATGTGGAATTAAATGAAATTGAATGTGGAATGGAATGGAATGGAATGTGAAATGGAATGGAATGGAATGTGGAAAGGAATGTGGAATGGAATGGAATGTGGAATGGAATGGATTGGAATATGGAATGGATTGGAATGGAATGGAATGTGGATTGGAATGGAACTGAATGTGGAATGGAATGTAATGTAATGTGGAATGGAATGGAATGGAATGCAATGTGCAATGGAATGGAATGCAATGTGAAATGGAATGGAATGCAATGTGGAATGGAATGGAATGGAATGTAGAATTGAATGGAATGGAATGAAGTTTGGAACAGAACGGAATGGAATGCAATGTGGAATGGAATGTGGAATTGAATGCAATGGAATGTGCAAAGGAATGGAATGGAATGTGGAATGGAACGTGAAATGGAATGTGGAATGGAATGTGAAAGGATTGGAATGTGGAATGGAATGGAATGGAACGTGGAATGGAATGGAATGGAATGTGGAATGGAATGAAATTGAACGTGGAATGGAATTGAAAGGAATGTGGAATGGAATGTCGAATGGAATGCGAAATGGAAGGTGGAATGAAATGTGGAATGGAACAGAATGAATGGAACATGGAACGGAATGGAATGGAACGTGGAATAGATCGTGGAATGGAACGTGGAAAGGAATGTCAAATGGGATGGAATGGTATGTGGAATGGAATGGAATGGACTGTGGAATGCAATGTGGAATGGAAGGTGGAATGGAATGCGAAATGGATTGTGAAATGGAGTGTGGAATGAAAGGGTATGGAATATTGAATGGAATTTGGAATGGAATGTAAAGTAATGGAATTTGGAAAGCAATGGAATGGAATTTGGAATGGAAAGAATAGAATGTGGAATGGAATGGAATGGTATGGAATGTGGAATGGAATTGAATGTAATGTGGAATGGAATGGAATTTAGTTTGGAATGCAAAGGAATGGAATGTGGATTGGAAAGCAAAGAAAAGTGGAATTGAATTGAATGTAAAGGAATTGAATGTGAAAAGGAATGTGGAATTGAATGTGAAATGGAATGTGGAATGGAATGTGGAAGACAATTAAATGGAAATTCAAATGGAATGGAATGGAATGTGGAGTGGAATTGAATGGAAGCTGGAATGGGACGTGGAATGGAACTTGGAATGAAACGTGGTATGTAATGTGGAATGAATGTAGAATGGAAGGAAATGGAATGGGGAATGGAATTTAATGGAATGCAGAACGGAATAGAATGTGGAATGGAATGCAATTTAATGGTACGGAATACAGAATGGAAGGGAATGGAATGTGGAATGGAATTTAATGGAATGTGCAATGGAATGCAATGGGGAATGGAATGTAATTTAATGGTACGGAATATGGAATGGAATGGAATGTGCAGTGGAATCTGGAATGGAATGGAATCGGACGTGGAATGAAACATGGAATGGAGCGCGGAATGGAACGTGGAATGGAACGTGGAATGAAATGTGGTATGGAATGGAATGGAATGTGGAATGGAAGGGATTGCAATGTGTAATGGAATGTAGAATGTAATGGAAAGAAATAGAATGGAATGTGGAATGGAATAGAATGGAAAGTGTAATGGAAAGGAATGGAATGTGGAATGGAATGGAATGATATGGAATGTAGAATGGAATTAAACGGAATGGAATGGAAAGTGGAATGGAATGGAAGGTAATGTGGAGCAGAATGGAATGAAACGTGGAATGGGATATGAAATGGAATATGGTATGGAACGTGGAATGAAATGTGGAATATAATGGAATGGAAAGGGGACTGGAAAGTGGAATGGAATGGGGAAAGGAATGTGAAATATAATGGAAAGGAATGTGGAATGGAATGTGGAAAGGAATGTGGAACGGAATGGAATGGAATGTGGAATATAATGTAGTGGGTTGTCGAATGGAATGTGGAATGGAATGGAATGGAATGTGGAATGGAATGTAGAAAGGAATGTGGAATGGAACGGAATGGAATGGGTAATGGAATGTGGAATGGAGTGTGGAATGGAATGTGGAAAGGAACGGAATGGAATGTGGAATGAAATGGAATTGAAAGGTAAGGAAAGTGGAATGGAATGGAATGGAATGTGGAATGCGATGTGGAATGGAATGCAATGGAACGTGTAATGGAACGTGGAATGGAACGTCTAATGGAACATGCAACGGAAATTGGAATGGAACGTCGAGTGGAATGAGAAATAGAATGGAACGGAATGTGGAATGGAATGGAATTTAATGGAATGTGAAATGGAATGTGGAATGGAATGTGGAAAGGAATCCAATGGAATATGGAACAGAATGGAATGGAACGTGGAATGGCATGGAATGGAATGGAATGTGCAATGGAATGGAATGGAATGTGGAATTGAATGGAATGGAATGTGGAATGGAATGGAGTGGAATACGGAATGGAATGGAATATGGAATTGAATGGAATTGAATGCGGAATGGAATGGAATGGAATGTGGAATGGAATAGAATGGAATAGAATGTGGAATGGAATGTGAAGGAATAGAATGTGGACTGGAATGCAATGGAATGGAACAGAATGTGGATTGCAATTGAATGGAATGTGGAATGGAATGCAGGATGAAATGGAAAAGTATGTGGAATGGAATGGAATGGAATGTGGAATGGAATGGAAAGGAATATGGGCTAGAATGTGGAATGGAATGTGGAATGGAATGGAATGGAATGGAATGGTAGGGAATGTGGAATGGAATTGAAAGGAATGTTGAATCCAACGTGAAATGGAATGGAATAGAACGTGGAATTAAACGTAGAAGGAAATGGAATGGGACATGGAATGCAACGTGGAACGTAACGTGGAATGGACTGGAATGTGGAATGGAAAGTAGAATGCAATGTGGAAAATAAATGGAATGCAATGTGGAATGGAATGTGGAATTGAAAGGAACGGAATGGGAAATGGAATGGAATAGGATATGGAATGGAACGTGGAATGGAAAGATGATTGGAATGGATTGGAACGTATAATGGACAGTGGATTGGAAAGGAATGGAATGTAATGTGTAATGGAATGCAGTGGAATGTGAATGGAATGGAATGGAATTTGGAATGGAATAGAATGGAATGCAATGTGGAGTAGAATGGAATGGAATGTGGAAAAGATTATAATAGAATGTGGAAAGGAATGGAATGAAATGGAATTGAATATGGAATGGAGTGAAATGGAAAATGGAATGCAATGGAACAGAATGTGGAACGGAATGGAATTGAATGTGGAATGTAATGGAAATGAATGTGGAATGTAATGGAATGGAATGTGAAATGGAATGGAATGGAAAGGAATATGGCATGGAATGTTGAATGCAATGGAATGGAATCTGGAATGGAATGGAATGAAACGTGGAAAGGAATGGAAGGGGATTCAATGTGCAATGGAATGGAATGGAATGTGGAATGGAATGGAATTCAATGTGGAATGGAATGTAATGGAATGTGGAATGGAATGTGTAATGCAATGTGGAATGGAATGGAATGGAATGCGGAATGGAGTGGAATTCAATGTGGAGCGGAATGTGGAATGAAATGGAATGCAATGTGGAATGGAATGGAGTGGAATGTGCAATGGAATGGAATGGAATGTGGAAGGGAATGGAATGCAATATGGAATGAAATGGAATCGAATGCAATGTGGGATGGAATGGAATTGAATGTGGAATGGAATGGAATGGAATGTGGAATGGAATGGAATGCATTGTGGAATGTAATGGAAGGAAATATGGAATGGAATGTGGAATGGAATGGAATGGAATGGAATGTGGAATGGAAAGGAATTGAATAGAATGGAATGTTGAACGCAATGAGGAATGGAATAGAATGGGATGATGAATGGAATGTGGAATGGAATGGAATAGAATGTGGAATGAAATGTGCAATGGAATGGAGTGGAATGTGGAATGGAATTGAATGGAATGTGAAATGGAATACGGAATGGAAGTTGGAATGGAATGTGGAATGGAATGGAATGGAACGAGGAATGGAATATGGAAAGCAATGGAAAAAGAATTTTGGAATGGAACATATAATGGAAAGGAATGTAATGTGGTATGGAATGGAATTGAATGTGGAATGGAATTAGGAATGCAATGGAATGGAATGGAATGCGGAAAGGAATGGAATGGAATGTGGAATATAATGGAATGGAATGAAATGTGAAATGTAACGTAAGGGAAAGGAATGGAATTTGGAATGGAATGGAATGGAATGTAGAATGTAATGGAATGGAATGTGGAATGGAAATGAATGGAATGTTGAATGGAATGTGGAATAGAATTGAATGGAATTTGGAATGGAATAGAGTGGAATGAAACGGCATGTGAAATGGAATGTGGAATGGAATGTGAATTGGAATGTGTAGAGGAATGTGAAATGGAATGAAGTGGAAAGTGGAATGGTTAGGAATGGAACGTGGAAACGAACGGAATGGAATGTGGAATGGAATGGAATGGAATGGAATCTGGAATCGAAAGTGGAATGGAATGCAATGGAATGTGTTATGGAAAGTTGAATGGAATGCAAATGAATGTGGAAAGGAATGGAATGGAATGTGGAATGCAAAGAGTGATGGAATGGAACGGAAAGTGGAATGGAAACTGGAATGCAATGTGGAATGGAATGTCTTGGAATGTGGAATGGAATGTGGAATGGAGTATGGAATGCAATGTGGAATGGAATGGATTGGAATGTGGAATGGAAAGTGGAATGTAATGGAATGGAATGGGGAATGCAATGGAATTGATTTGTATGGAATGTGGAATGGAATTGAAATTAATGTGGAATGGAATGGAATGGAACGTGAAATGGAACGTGGATTGGTACGTGGAATGGAAAGTGGAATGGAATGTGGAATGTGCTGGAAGGGAATGTGGATTTGAAGGGAATGGAACACGGAATGGAATGTGTAATGGAATGGAACGGAATGGAATGGATATGGAATGGAATGGAATGGAATCTGGAATGGAATTGAATGGAATGTGGTATGGAACACAATGGAATGTGGAATGGAATTGAATGTAGTGGAATGTGGAATAGAATGGGAAGGAAGGGAATGGAATGTTGAATGGAATGTGGAATGAAAAGAGGAATGGAAAGTCGAATGGAATGTGGAATGGAACGTTGAATGGAAAGTGGAATGGAATGGAATGGACCGTCAAAAGGAAATTGGAATGGAATGGAAAGGAATGTAAAACGGAATATAGAAAGGAGTGGGTAATGGAATGTGAAATGGAACGTGGAATGGAATGTGGAATGGAAAGTTTAATGGAGTGTGGAATCGAATGGATTGGAATGTGGAATGGAATGTGGAATGGAATGGAATGGAATGTTGAATGCAATGTTGAATGGAATGTGGAATGGAATGGAATGGAATGGAATGTGGAATGGAACGTGGAATGATATTTGGAATGGAACGTGGTATGGAATGAGGAATGCAATTGAAAGGAATGTGGAACGGAATGTGGAATGGAACGTGAAATGCAATGTGGAATGGAATGGAATGGAATGTGGAACGGAACGTGGAATTGAATGGAACGGAACTTGGAATTGGGCGTGGAATGGAATGGAATGAAACTTGGAATGGAACGTGGAATGGAACGTGGAATGGAAAGTGGAATGGAATGGAATGGAATGGAATGTGGAATGGATGTAGAATGTAATGTGAAATGTCCTGGAATGGAATGTGGAATGGAATGTGGAAAGGAATGTGGAATGGAATGGAATGGAATGTGGAATGGAATGTAGTGAGTAGAGGAATGCAATGTGGAATGGAATGGAATGGAAAGTAGAATGGAATGTGGAATGGAATGTGGAAAGGAATGTGGAATGGAACAGAAGGAAATATGCAATGGAAGGTGGAATGTAATGTGAAATGCAACGGGGAATTGAGGGTGGAATGGAATGTGGAATGGAAAGTTATGGAAAGTGGAATGGAATGGAATGGAATGTGGAATGGAATGTGGAATGGAATGAAATAGAACATGGAATGGAACTGAAAGGAATGTGTAATGGATTGTCGAATGGAATGCGAAATGGAAGTTGGAATAAAATGTGGAATGGAACAGAATGAATGGAACATGGAATGGAATGGAATGGAACGTGGAATAGATCGTGGAATGGAACGTGGAATGGAATGTCGAATGGAATGGAATGGTATGTGGAATGGAATGGAATGCACGGTGGAATGCAATGTGGAATGGAAGATGGAATGGAATGTGAAATGGATTGTGAAATGGAGTGTGGAATGAAAGGGTATGGAATATGGAATGGAATGTGGAATGGAATGTAATGGAATGGAATGTGGAAAGCAATGGAATGGAATTTGGAAGGGAAAGAATGGAATGTGGAATGGAATGGAATGGTATGGAATGTAGAATTTAATTGAATGGAACGTGGAATGGAATGGAATTTAGTTTGGAATGCAAAGGAATGGAATGTGGATTGGAAAGCAATGGAAAGTGGAATTGAATGGAATGTAAGGGAATTGAATGAGAAATGGAATGTGGAATTGAATTTGAAATGGAATGTGGAATGGAATGTGGAACAGAATTAAATGGAACATGGAATGCAATGGAATGTAACGTGGAGTGGAATGGAATGGAAGCTGGAATGGGACGTGGAATGGAACTTGGAATGAAACGTGGTATGTAATGTGGAATGAATTTAGAATGGAAAGGAATGGAATGGGGAATGGAATTTAATGAAATGCAGAATGGAATGGAATGTGGAATGGAATGTAATTTAATGGTACGGAATATGGAATGGAAGGGAATGGAATGTGGAATGGAATTTAATGGAATGTAGAATGGAATGCAATGTGGAATGGAATGTAATTTAATGGTATGGAATATGGAATGGAATGGAATGGAATGTGCAGTGGAATCTGGAATGGAATTTAATCGGACGTGGAACGGAACGTGGAATGGAACGCGGAATGGAACATGGAATGGAACGTGGAATGAAATGTGGAATGGAATGTAATGGAATGTGGAATGAAAGGGATTGTAATGTGTAGTGGAATGTAGAAAGTAATGCAATGAAATGGAATGGAATGTGGAATGCAACGGGGAATTTAATGTGAAATGGAATGTGGAATGGACAGTTATGGAAAGTGGAATGGAATGGAATGGAATGTGGAATGGAATTTTATGGAATGCAGAACGGAATGTGGAATGGAATTTTATGGAATGTGGAATGGAATGTGGAATGGAATGGAATGTGAAATGGAATGGAATTTATTGGTATGGAATATGGAATGGAATGGAATGAAATGTGCAGTGGAATCTGAAATGGAATGGAATGGAACGCGGAATGGAACTTGCAATTGAACGTGGAAGGGAACGCGGAACTGAATGGGGAATGGAACGTCGAACAAAATGTGGAATGGAATGTAATGGAATGTGGAATGGAAGGGAAGGTAATGTTTAATGGAATGTGGAATGGAATGGAATGAAATAGAATGGAATGTGGAATGGAATGGAATGGAATGTGTAATGGAAAGGAATGGAATGTGGAACGGAATGGAATCATAAGGAATGTGAAAGGGAATTGAATGGAATGGAATGGAAAGTGGAACGGAATGGAATGGATTGTGGAAGAGAATGGAATGAAACGTGGAATGGAATGTGAAATGAACGTTAAATGGAATGCCCCATAGAATGTGTAATGGAATGGAATGGAATGGGGAATGGAATGTGGAATGGAATGGGGAATGGTATGTGAAACGGAATGGAATGGAATGTGGAATCAAATGGAAAGGTATGTTGAATGGAATAAAGAATGGAATGCAAGGCAATGTGGAATGCATTGTGGAATGGAATGTGGAATGTAATGGAATAGAATGTGGAATGGAATGTGCAATGTAATGGAATGGAATTTGGAATGGAATGTGGAATGGAATGTGGAATGGAATGTGGAAAAGAACGGAATGGAATGCGGAATTGAAAGTGGAATGGAATATGGAATGGAACGTGGAATGGAACGTGGATAGGAATGGAGTAGCAAGTACAATGGAATGTCGAGTGGAATGGAATGGAATGTGGAATGGAAAGTGGAGTTGAATGGAATGAAATGTGGAATGGAATGAAATGGAATGTGGAACGGAATGTGGAATGGAAGGGAATGGACTGTGGAATGGAGTGTTGAATTCAATGTGGAATGCAATGTGGAATGGAACATGGAAAGAAATGTGGAATGGAAAGTGGAATGGAGGATGCAATACAATGTGGAATGGAACAGAATGGAGTGTGGAATGGAATAGAATGGAATGGGATGGAATGCGGAATGGAATGGAATAGAAATTGTAATGGAAATTGGAATGGAATGTGGAATGGAATGTGGAATGGATTCTGGAAAGTAATGGAATTGAATGTGGAATGGAATGTGGAATGGAATGGAATGAAACTGGGAATGGAATGTGGAATGCAATGTGGAATGGAAAGTGGAATGGAACATGGAATGGAATGGAATGGAACGTGGAATGGAAAGTGGAATGGAATGTGGAAAGCAACGTGGAATTGAATGTGGAATGGCAAGTGGAATGGAAAGTTATGAAATGTGGAATGGAGTGGAATGGAATGTGGAATGGAAATTAATGGAATGCAGAATGGAATGTGGAATGGAAATTAATGGAATGTGGAAAGGAATGGAAAGGAATGTGGAATGGAAAATGGAAAGGAATGCGGAATGGAACGGAATGAAATGTGGAATGGAATGTGGAATGGAGTGTGGAATGGATTGTGGAAAGGAACGGAATGGAATTTGGAACGGAAAGTGGAATGGAATGTGGAATGGAATGCAATGGAATGTGGAATGGAATGGAATGGAATTTTAAGTGAAATAGAATGGAATGGAATGGAATGTGGAATTGAATGGAATGGAATGTGAAATGGAACGGATTGGAGTGTGGAATGGAATGGAATGGAACGGAATGGAATGCGAAATGGAATGTGGAATGGAACGTGGAAGGGCATGAAATGGAAGGTGGATTGGAATGGAATGCAACGTGGAATGGAATTGAATGGAACGTGGAAATGAACGTGGAATGGCACGTGGAATGGAATGTGAAATGGAATGTGGAATGGAACGTGGAATGGAATGTGGAATGGAATGGAAAGGAATGTGCAAAGGAATATGAAATGGAATGTGAAGTGGAATGCAATAGAATATGGAATGGAACGTAGAATGGAATGTGGAATGGAATGAAATGGAATGGAATGTGCAAAGGAATGTGTAATGGACTTTGGAAGGGAATGCAAAGGTATGGCAACTTGAATGTGGATTGGATTGTGAAATGGAATCTGGAAAGAAAGGTCGAATGGAACGGAATGGATCATGGAATGGAATGTGGAATGGAACGTGGAAACGAACGTGGAGTGCAAAGGAATGGAATATGGAATGCAATGTGGAATGAATGTGGAATGGAAATTGGAATGGAATGGAATGGAATGGAATGGAATGGTGAGTGGAGTGTGGAAAGTAATGAGAAATGGAAAGTGGAATGGAATGGAATGGAACGTGGAATGGAATGGTGAGTGGAGTGTGGAAAGTAACGAGAAATGGAAAGTGGAATGGAATGGAATGGAACGTGGAATGGAACATGGAATGGAACATGGAATGGTACATGGAATGGAACGTGGAATGGAACATGGAATGGAACATGGAATGGTACATGGAATGGAACGTGGAATGGAATGAGGAATGGAATGAAATGAGGAATGGAATGGAATTGGATGTGGTATGGAATGTGGAATGGAATGTGAAACGCAACGTGGAATGTAATGGAATGGAATGTGGAATGGAACGTGGAATTTAGTGGAATGGAAAGTGGAATGGCATGTGGAATGGAATGGAATGAAACGTGGAATGGAACGTGGAATGGAACGTGGAAAGGAAAAGAATGGAATGTGGAATGGAATGTGGCATGGAATGTGAAATGTCATTGAATGGAATGTGGAATGGAATGTGGAAAGGAATGTGGAATGGAATGGAATGGAATGTGAAATGAAATTTAGTGGGTTGTGGAATGGAATGTGGAATGGAACGTGGAATGCAATGGAATGGAATGTGGAATGGAACAAGGAAAGGGATGTGGAATGTAATGTGGAATGGAACAGAATGGTATGTGAAATGGAATGAGGAATGGAGTGTGGAATGGATTGTGGAATGGACGGAATGGTAGCTGGAATGGAAAGTAGCGTGGAACGTGAAATGGAATGGAATTGACTATGGAATTGACTGTGGAATTGAACGTGGAATGAAATTAAATGGGACGTGGAATGGAACGTGTACTGGAGCATGGATTGGAAAGGAATGGAACGTTAGATGGAATATGAAATGGAAAGTGGAAAGGAATGGAATGAAATTTGGAATGGAATGTGTAATGGAATGTGAAATGGAATGTGGAATGGAATGGAATGGAATGTGGAATGGAATGGAATGGAATGTGGAATGGAAAGTGGAACGGAGTGTGGAATGGAATTTGGAATGAATGCGGAATAGAACAGAATGGAATGTGAAATGAAAGTGGAATGGAATGGAATGGAATGTGGAATGGAATGAATTGGAATGTGGAATGGAATGGAATGGAATGTGGACAGGAATGTGGAACGGAATGCAGAAAGGAACGTGGAATGGAATGTGGAAAGGAATGTGCAATGGAACAGAATGGAATGTGAAATGCAATGAAATGGAATATGTATTGGAATGTGGAATGCAACGGAATGGGATGTGAAATGGAAAGTGGAAAGCAATGTGGAATGGTACGGAATGGAATGTGGAATGGAAGGTGGAATGGAGTGTGGATTGGAATGTGGAATGGAATGTGGAATGCAATGCGGTAAGGAAGGTGGAAATGAATGTGGAATGCAACGGAATGGAATGTGGAATGGAATGCGGACTCGAGTGTGGAATGGAATGTGGATTCGAGTGTGGAATGGAATGTGGAATTGAACAGAATGGAATGTGGAAAGGAGCGTGGAATGGAATGTGGAATGGAACGGAAAGGAACGTGGAATGGAATGTGCAATGGAATGTGGAATGGAATGTGGAATGGAGTGTGGAAGGGAAAGTGTAATGGAATGGAAAGCAATGTGAAATGGAGTGTGGAATGGAATGTGTAATGGAATGTCAAGCGAAATGCAATGTAATGTGGAATTGAACGTGGAATGGAATGGAATTGTATGTGGAATGGAATGTGGGATGGAATGTGGAATGGATTGTGGAAGGGTATGTGGAATGGAACGGAAAAGAATGTGCAAAGGAAAATGAAATGGAATGTGCAATGGATTGTGGAATGGAATGCAATGGAATGTGGAAAGGAATGTGGAATTTAATGTGGAACGGCATGAAAAGGAACGTGGAATGGAATGCAATGGAAAGTGGAATGGAATAGAATGGATCTGGTAATGGAACGTGGAATGAAATGTGGAATGGAATGTGGAATGGAATGGAATGGAATGTGGAATGGAATGGAGAGGAATATGCAAAAGAATATGGAATGGAAAGTGGAATGCAATGTGCAATGGAACGCAATGGAATATGGAATGGAATGTGGAATGGAAAGTGCAATGAATAGTGGAATTGTATGGAATGGAAAGTGGAATGGGATGTGGACTGCAACGTTGAATGGAAAGTGGAATAGAATGGAATGGAACGTGGAATGGAATGTGGAATGGAATGGAAAGGAATGTGGAATGGAATGTAGAATGCAGTGTGGAATGGAATGGAAAGGTATGCAATGTGAAATGGAATGTGGAATGGAATGTGAAATTGAACGTGGAATGCAATGTGGAATGGAATGAGATGGAACGTGGAATGGAATGTGGAATGGAATGGAATGGAATGTGGAATGGAATATGCAAGGGAATGGAATAGAATGTGGAAAGGAATGTGGAATGGAATGTGGAAGGGAATGCAATGGTATGTCAAATGGAATGTGGAATGGAATGTGAAATGAAATATGGAAAGGAATGTCGAATGGAATGGAATGGAACGTAGAATGTAATGGAAAGTAACGCGGAATGGAACGTGGAATGGAACAGGGAAAGAAATGTGGAATGGAATGGAATGGAATGTGGAATGGAATGTTGAATAGAATGTGGAATGGAATGAAATGGAATGAAATGTGGAATGGATTCTGATATGGAACCTGGAATAGAATGTGGAATAGAATGGAATGAACCGTGGAATGGAACGTGGAAGGGTACGTGGAATGGAACGTGGAATGGAATGAGGAATGGCATCGAAAGGAATGTGGAATGGAATGTGGAATGGAACGTGAAATGCAATGTGTAATGGAATGGAATGTAATGTGGAACGGAACGTGGAATGGAACGTGGAATGGAATGGAATGAAACGTGGAATGGATCGCGGAATGGAATGTGGAAAGGAATGGAATGGAATGTTGAATGGAATGTGGAATGGAATGAGGAATGGAATGTGAAATGTAATGGAAAGGTAAGTGGAATGGAATGTGGAAAGGAATGGGGAATGCAATGGAATGGAATGTGGAATGGAATTTAGTGGGTTGTGGAATGCAACGTGGAATGGAATAGAATGAATAGTGGAATTTAATGTGGAATGGAATGTAGAAAGGAATATGGAATGGAAAGGAATGGAATGTGCAATGGAATGTGGAATAGAGTGTGGAATGTAATGTGGCATTGAACGGAGTGTAATGTGGAATGGAATGTGGAATGGAGTGTGGAATGGAATGTGGAATGGACGGAATGGAAGGTGGAATGGAATATGGAATGGAATGTAGCATAGAACGTGAAATGGAGTGGAATTGACTGTGGAATTGAACGTGGAATGAAATGGACTGGGACGTGCAATGGAACGTGGAATGGAAAGGAATGGAACGTTAAATGGAAGGCGGAATGGAATGTGGAAAGGAATGGAATGGAATGCGGAATGCAACGTGGAATGACACAGAATGGAATGCAATGTGCAGTGGAATGGAATGGAATATGGAATGGAATGGAATGAAATCTGGAATGGAATGTGGAATGGAAAGTGGAATGGAATGTGGAATTTAACATAGAATGAATGTGGAAAGGAACGGAACGGAATGTGAAATGGAATGTGGAATGGAATGGAAGGGATTGTGAAATGGAATGGAATGGAATGGGGAATTGAAGGGAATGGAATGTGAATGGAATGTTAATGGAGTGGTATGGAATGGAATGTGAAATCAAAAGTGGAATGGAATGGAATGGAATGGGGAATTGAAGGGAATGGAATGTGAAATGGAAAGTGGAATGGAATGCGAAATGGAAAGTGGAGTGGAATGTAATGCAGTGTGGAATGGAATGGAATGGAATGTTGAATGCAATGCGGAATGGAATGTGGAATTGAATGTCGAATGGAATGCGGATAGGAATGTGGAATGAAACAGAATGGAATGGGAATTGGAATGTGGAATGGAATGGAATGGAATGTGCAATGGATGGAGGAACGCAATGTGGAATGGAATGTGGAATGGAATGTGGAAACGAATCTGGAATGAAATGGAATGGAGTGTGAAATTTAGTGGAATGGAATGTGGAATGGAATGTGGAATGGAATGTGCAATTGAACAGAATGGAATGTGGAATGGAATGTATAATGGAATACAATGGAATGTGGAATGGAATGGAATGGAATTGTAAGGAATGCGGATTGGAATGGAATGGAAAGTGGAATGGAATGGAATGTGGAATGGAATGTGGAATGGAAAGCAACGGAATGAGGAATGGAATGGAATGGAATGGAATAGGATGTGGAATGGGATGTGGAATGGAATGGAATGGAACGTGGAATGGAACCTAAAATGGAATGTGCAATGCAAAGTGGAATGGAACGTGGAATGGAATGACTAGTAGAACGGAATGGAATTTGGAAAGGAATGGAATTTAATGGAATGTAGAATGGAATGTGGAATGGAATGGACTGGAAAGTGTAAAGGAATGGAATGGAACGTGAATGCAATGGAATGTGCAATGGAAAGGAATGGAATTTCGAATGGAATAGAATGCAATATGGAGTGGAACGTGGAAAGCAACGTGGAATGGAATGGAATGTGGAAAGCAATGCGGAATACAATTTGGAAAGGATTGGAATGCATTGTCGAATGGGATGTGGAATGGAATGGAATGGAATGGGGAATGGAATGGAATGGGGTATGGAATGGAACGTGGAATGGAATGTCGAATGGAATGGAATGGAATGTGGAATGGAAGGTGGAGTGGATTGTGGAATGTAATGGAATGGAATGAGGAATGGAATGTGGAATAGAATGAAATGGAATGTGAAATGGAATTTTGAATGGTAGGTTAAATGGAATGTGGAATCGAATGGAATGGAAAGTGGAATGGAATGTGGAATGGAATGTGGAATGGAATGGATGTAATGTGGAAAGGTATGTGTAATGGAATGTGGAAACGAATGTCCAACGGAATTTAATGCAACATGGAATGGAACGTGGAATGGAATGGAATGGAACATGGAATGGAATGGAATGGAACATGGAATGGAAAGTGGAATGCAACGTGGAATAGAATGTTTAATGCAATGGAATGGAATCAGGAATGGAATGGAATGGAATGGAATGTTGAGTGGAATGGAATGAATTGTGGAATGGAATGGATTGGAATGTGGAATGGAATGGAATGTAGAATGGAATGTGGAATGCAATGTGGAATGGAAATTGGAATGTAACGTAGAATGTTTCGTGGAATGGAATGTGGAAAGGAACAGAATGGAATGTGGAAAGGAATGGAAAAGAATGGGGAATAGAATACAATGGAATGTGGAATGGAATTGAATGGAAAGGAATGTGGAATGGAAAGTAAAGGAATGGAAAGTGGAATGGAAAGTCATGGAATGTAATGTGGAAATGAAGTAGGAGTGGAATGGAATGGAATGTGGAGAGAAATGAAGAATGGAATGTAGAATGGATTGTGGCATGGAATGGAACGGAATGTCGAATGGAAGGAGGAATTGAATGGAATGGAATGTGCAATGGAATGTGGAATGGAATGGAATGGAATGTGGAATGAAACGTGAAATGGAATGGAATGGAATGGAATGTGGAATTGAATTTGGAATGAAATGGAATGGAATTTGGAATGGAATGGATAGGAATGTGGAAAGGATTGTGGATTGGAATGGAACGAATCGTGGAATGGAACGTGTAATGGAACGAGGAATGGAAGTTGAAATGAAAAGTGGAATGGAAGGTGGAATACAATGGAATGGAACGTGGAATGGAAAGTAATGGAATGTGAATTGGAAAGGTATGGCATGTGGAATGCAATGGAATGATATGGAATGTGGAATGAAATGCAATAGAATGGAAAGGAATGTGGAATGGAATGCAAAGGAATAGAATGGAATGGAATGGAATGTGAAATGGAATGTGGAATGGAAGGTGGAATGGAACGTGGAATGGAACGTGGAATGGAATGGAATGCAACGTGGAATGGAATGTGGAATGGAATGTGCAAAGGATTGTAATTTGGAATGGAATGTAATGGAATGTGGAATGGAATGGAATGGAATGGAATGTGGAATGGAATAGAATTCAGAGTAGAATGGAATGGAAAGGAATGTGTAATCGAATGTCGAATGGAATGCGAAATGGAAAGTGCAATGAAATGTGGAATGGAAAAGAATGAATGGATCATGGAATGGAAATCAATGGAACGTGGAATGGAAAGTGGAATGGAAATTGGAATGTAATGAGGAATGGAATGGAATGGAATGTGGAATTGAATTTGGAATGGAAAGTGGAATGGAATGTGAAATGCATTCTGAAATGGAGTGGAATGGAATGTGGAATGGAAAGAGGAATGGAAAGCAGTGGAATGGGTAATGGAATGTGGAATGGAATGTGGAAAGGAATGGAATGGAATGTGGAAGGTAATGTGGCATGGAAAGTGGAATGCAATGGATTGGAATGTGGAACGTTATGTGGAATGGAATGGAAAGGAACGTGGAATGGAAAGATTAATGGAACGTGGAATGGAACGTGGAATGGAATGTGGAATGGAATGCAATGTAATTGAATGTGGAATGGAATGAAATGTAATCTGTAATGGAATGTGAAATGGAATGTGGAATCGAATGTTGAATGGAATGGAATCGAATGTGGAATGGAATGTGGAATAGAAAGTGGAATAGAATGTAGAATGGAATGTGGAATTTAATGGAATGTGGAACGGAATGTGGAATAGAATGTGGAATGGAATGGAATTGAATGTGGAATGGTATGAATTTGAATGTGGAAAGGAATGTGGAAGGGAATACAATGCAATGTGGAAAGGAATGGAATGGAATGTTTAATAGAATGTGGAATGGAATGTGGAAAGGAATGGACTGGAATGTGGAATGGAATGTGGAATGCAGCGTGGAATGGAATGTGGAATGCAGCGTGGAATGGAATGTGGAATGTAACGGAATGGAACCTGGAATGGAAGGTGGAATGGAATGTGGAAAGGAATATGGAATGGAAAGTGGAATGGATTGGAAAGAAACATTCAATGGAACGGAATGGAATGTGGAATGGATCGTGGAACGGAATGGAATGGAACATGGAATGGAAATTGGAATGGAACGTGGAATGGAATTGAATAGAAAGTGGAATGGAATGTGGAATGGAATGTCGAAAAGATTGTAATGTGGGAAGGTATGGAATGGAATGTGGAATGGAAGGGAATGGAAGGTGAAATGGAATGTGGATTGGAATGTGGAACGGAATGGAATGGAAAGTGTAATGGAACGGAATGGAACGTGAAATGAAATGTGGAATGGAACGTGGAATGGAATGTCGGATGGAATGGAATGCAATGTTGAATGCAATGGAATGGAATGTGGAATGGAAAGTGGAATGGAATGGATTGGAATGTGGAATGGAATGTGAAATGGGATGCGGAAAGAATGTGGAATGGAATGGAATGGAATGTGGAATGGAATGTGGAATGGAAAATATTGGAATGTGGAATGCTATGAGAAATAAACTGTGGAATGGAATGTGGAATGGAACATGGAATGGTGTGGAATGCAATATGGAATTGGATGGAATGGAAGGTGGAATGTAATGTGGAAATGAATAGAATTGAATGTCGAATGGAATGGAATGGATTGTGGAATGCAATGGAAAGTAATGTGGAATAGAATGGGGAATGGAATGTGAAATGGAACATGGAACAGAATGGAATGTAAGGTGGAATGGAACGTGGAATGGAATGGAATGTAAGGTGGAATGGAACGTTGAATGGTATGGAATGGAACGTGGAATGGAACGTTGAATGGAACGTGGAAAGGCACGTGATATTTAATGTGGAATGGAAGATAAAATGGAATGTGCAATGGAATATGGATTGGGACGTGGAATGGAAAGAAAAGAATCTGTAATGCAACATGGAGCGGAACGGAATGCATCGCGGAATGGAATGAGGAATGGAATGTGGAATAGAACGTGGAATGGAATTTGGAGTGGTATGTAATGGAATGTGGAATGGAATGTGGAATGGAATTGAATGGAATATGGAATGGAATGTGGAATGGAATGGAATGAAATGAAATGTGGAATGGAATGTGGACTGGACTTGAATGGAATGTGGAATGGAATGGAATGAAATGGAATGGAATGTGGATTGGAATGTGGACTGGAATGCATTGGAATGTGGAATGGATTGTGGAATGGAATGGAATGGAATGTGGAATGGAATTTGAAATGGAATGTGGACAGGAATGCAATGGAATGTGGAATAGAATGCGGAATGGAGTAGAATGGAATGTGGAACGGAATGTGGAATGGAATGGAATGGAATGTGGAATCGAAAGTGGAATGCAATGGAATGGAAAGTGGAATGGAATTTCGAATGGCGTGGAATGGATTGTGTAATGGAGTGGAATGGAATGTGGAATGGAAAGTGGAATGGAATGTGCAATGGAATGTGGAATGGAACGTGGAACGTAACAGAATACAACATGGAATGGAACGTGGAATTGAATGGATGGAACGTGGATTGGAACGTGGAATCGAATGTGGAATGGAATGTGAAAGGAACGAGCAATGGAATGGAATGGAATCTGGAAATGTACGTGGAATGGAATTGAATGGAGTGCAGAATAGAAACTGGAATGGAATGGAATGGAATGTGGAATGGATCATTTAATGGAAAGTGGAATGGAATGTGGAATGGAATGGAATGGAATGTGGAATGAAAGGGAATGGAATGTGGAATGGAAAGTAGAATGTAATGGAATGGAATGTGGAAAGGAATGGAATGTAGAAAGGAATGGAATGGAATCAGGAATGGAAAGACTGGAATGTGGAATGGAATGGAATGGTATGGAATACAGAATGGAATGGAATGAAATGGAATGGAATATGGAAAGGAATGGAATTGAATGTGTAATGTAAAGGAATGGAATGTGGAATGGAATGGAATATGTAATGTGGAATGGAATTGCACGGAATGGAAAGGTATTTGGAATGGAATGGAATATAATTTGGAATAGAATGGAATGAAACGTGGAATGGAATATGAAATGGAATGTGGAATGGAACATGGAATGGAAAGTGGAATGGAATGTGGAATTTAATGGAATGGAATGGGGACTGGAATGTCGAATGGATTGGGGAATGCAACGTAAAATGTAATGGAATGGAATGTGGAATAGAATGTGGAAAGGAAGGTGGAATGGAATAGAATGGAATTTGGAATGTAATGTAGTGGGTTGTGGAATAGAATGCGGAATGGAATGGAATGGAATGTGGAATGGAATGTGGAATGAAATGTGGAAAGGAATATGGAATGGAACGGAATGGAATGCGCAATGGAATGTGGAATAGAGTGTGGAATGGAATGTGGAATGGAAGGAATGTAACGTGTAATGAAATGTGAACTGGAATGTAGCATGGAATGTGAAATGGAATGGAATAGACTGTGTTATTGAACGTGGAATTAAATGGAATGGTATTTGGAAAGGATTGTGGAATGCAACGTGGAATGGAAAGGAATGGAACGTTAAATGGAATGTGGAATGGAATGTGGAATGGAATTGAATGGAATGGAATGTGTAATGGAATGGAATGGTTTATGGAGTAGAATGGAATGGAATGTGGAATGGATTGGAATGGAATGTGGAATGGAATAGAATGGAATAGAATGTAGACTGGAATTGAATGGAATAGAAGAGAATGTGGATTGGAATGTAATGGAATGTGGAATGGAATGTGTGATGAAATGGAAAGGAATGTGGAATGGAACTGAATGGAATGTGGAAAGCTACGTGAAATGGAAAGGAATTGAATGTGGAATTCAAAGTGGAATGGAACGGAATGGGAAGTGGAATGGAACGTGGAATGTTACGTGGAAAGGAATGGGATGGAATGTGGAATGGAATGTGAAATGCAATGTGGAAAGGAATGGAATGCAATGAGGAATGGAATGTGGAATGGAATGGAATGGGATATGGAATGAAATGTGGAATGGAACGGAATGGAATGTGGAATGGGATGTGGAATGGAGTGTGGAACGGAATGTGGAACGGAATGTGGAATGGAATACGGAATGGAATGTGTAAAGGAATGTGGAATGGAATGGCAAGGAATGTGGAATATACTGTGGAATGTAGTCTGGCATGGAATGTGGAATGAAACATAATGGAATGTGGAATGGAATGTGGAATGGAATGTGGAATGGATTGTGGAATGTATTGTGGAATGGAATGGAATGGAACGTGGAATGGAATTTGGAATGGAATGTGGAATGGAATGACTAGTGCAATGGAATGTAATGTGTAATTGAATGTGGTATGGAAAGGAATGGAAAGTGGAAGAGAGACTGGAATAGAGTGTGAAATGGAATGTGCAATGGAACGGAATGGAATGTGGATTGGAAGGTCAAATGTAATGGAATGGAATGCGGAATTGAACATAGTATGGAATGGAATGGAAAGTGGAATGGAATGTGGCATGGAATGGAACGGAATGTGGAATGGATTGTGGAGTGGAATTTGGAATGGAATGAGGATTAGAATGTGGAAAGCAAAGCGGAATGGAATGTGGAATGAAATGTGGAATGGAAGGTGCAATGAAATGTGAAATGGAATGGAATGGAATATGGAAAGGAATGTGGAATGGAATGAAACGGAATGTGGAATGCAATGAAATGGAATGTGGAATGCAATGGAATGAAATGACGAACGGAATGTGGAATGGAATGTGGAAAGGAACGGAATGAAATGTAGAATGGAACAGATAATGCAATGTTGAAAGGAAGTGGAATGGAATGGATAAAGGAATGTTGAAAGGAGTGGAATGTTGAAAGAAGGTTGAATGGAATGGATAATGGAATGTTGAAAGGAAGTGGAATGGAATGGAATGGAATGCGGAATGAAACGTGGCATGATATTGAATGAAACTTGGAACAGAACGTTGAATGGAACGTGGAATGGAATGTGGAATGGAATTTAATGGAATGTGGAATGGAATATGGAACTAAGCGGAATGGATTGTGGAATGGAATGGAATTGAATGTGGAATGGAAAGGAATGGAATATGGAATGAAATGTGCAATGCAATGTAATGGAATAGAACGTGGAATGGAATGGAATGGAATATGGAATGAAATGTGCATTGCAATGTAATGGAATGTTGAAGGGAATGTGGAAAGGAAAGTGGAATGGAATGTAATGGAATGTGAAATGGAATGGAATGCAATGTGGAAAGGAATGTGGAATGGAATGGAATGGAATGTGGAATGGAATGTGAAAACGAATGTGGAATGGAACAGAATGGAATGTGGAGTGGAATGTGGAATGCAGTGTGGATTGGAATCTGGAAAGGAACGCAAAGGCTAGTGGAAAGGAAAGTGCAATGGAATCTGGAATAGAAAGGAATGGAATATGGAATGGAATGGAATGGAAAGTGGAGTAGAATGGAATGGAATGGATTGTGGAATGGAATGTGGAATGGAATGTGAAATGGAATGTGGAAAGGAATAAGGAATGGAATGGAATGGAAAGTGGAGTAGAATGGAATGGAATGGATTGTGGAATGGAATGTGGAATGGAATGTGAAATGGAATGTGGAAAGGAATGAGGAATGGAATGGAATGGAATGTGGAATGGAATGGAATGTATCGTGGAATGGAAAGTGGAATGTAACGTGAAAAGGAACGTGGAATTGAAAGGTATGGAATGTGGAATGGGAGGTGGAATGGAATGAGGAATGGAACGGAATGGAATGTGGAATGGAATGTGGAAAGGATCGTGGAATGCAATGTGGAATGGAATGGAATGGAACATGGAATGGAATATGGAGTGTTATGTGGGATGGAACGTGGAATGCAACGTGGAATTGAATGGAAAAGAATGTGGAATGGAATGGGGAAAGGAAAGTGAAATGCAATGTGGAATGGAATGTGAATTGCAAAGTGGAATATAATGTAATGTATCGTGGAACGGAAAGTGGAATTGAATGGATAGGATCGTGGAATGGAAAGTAGAATGGAATGGAAAGAAACGTGGAATGCAACGTGGAATGGAATGTGGAATGGAATGTGGAATGGATTGAGGAATGGAATGTAAAGGAATGGAATGTGGAATAGAATGGAATGGGATGTGAAATTCAAAGGAATGGAATGGAAAGTGGAATGCAATGGAATGGAATGGAATGTGGAATGGAATGGAAAGATTGTGGAACGGAATATGTAATGGAATGGGATGCAATGTGGAATGGAATGTGGAATGGAATAAGAAATTGAATGGAATGGGATGTGGAATGGAATGGAAAGATTGTGGAATGGAATATGTAATGGAATGGGATGCAATGTGGAATGGAATGTGGAATGGAATAAGAAATTGAATGGAATGGGATGTGTAATGGAATGTGGAATGGAATGGAATGGAATGTGGAATGGAAAGTGGAATGGAATGTGGAAAGGAATGTGGAATGGAATGGAATGGAATGTGCAATGAAATGTGGATTGGAGTGTGGATTGGAATGTGGAACGGAATTTAATGGAATATTGAATGGAATGGAATCGTATGTGGAATGGAACGTGGAACAGAATGGGGAACGGAATGTTGAATGAATGTGGAATGGAAAGGAATGGAATGTGAAAAGTAATATGGAATGGAATGGGGAATTGAATGTTGAAAGGAAAGTGGAATGGAATGGAATGGAATGCTGAATGCAACGTGGAATGATATTGAATGGAATTTGGAATAGAACGTTGAATGAAACGTGGAATGGAACGTTGAATGGAATGGAATGTAATGTGGAATGGAATTTAATGGAACGTGGAATGGAATGTGGAATGTAATGGAGAATGGATCATGGAAGGGAATATGGAATGGAATGGAATGGAAAGTGGAATGGAGTGTGGAATTGAATGTGTGTTGGAACGGAATGTAATGTGAAATAGAATGTGCAATGGAAGGTGGAATAATATGTCAAATAAAATGGACCGGTATGTGGAATTGAACGTGGAATGTAATGCAATGGAGCGTAGAACGGAATGTGTGATGCAATGGAAAAGAATGTGGAATGGATTGTGGAATGGAATGCAGAATGGAAAGTTAAATGGAATGGAGTGGAATGTGGAATGCAATGTGAAATGGAATGTAATGGAAGGTGAAATGGAATTTGGATTGTAAAGTGGAATGGAACGTGCAATTGAATGTAGTATGGAACGTGGAAAGGAATGGAAAGGAACGTGTAATGGAATGTGGAATGGAATGGAACGGAATGTGGAATGGAAAGGAATGGAATGGAATGGGGAAAGGAATGTGGAAAGGAAAGTGGAATGGAATGCAATGTAATAGGGAATGGAACGTGGAATTTAGTTGAATGGAACTTGGAATGGAACGTAGAAAGGAAGGTGGAATGGAATGTGAAATGGAAAGAGGAATGGAATGGAAGGGAATGTGGAATGGAATGTGGAACGCAATGTGGAATGGAATGTGTAATGGAATGTGGAAAGGAATATGGAATGGAAAGAAATGGAATGTGAAATTGAATTGAATGGAATGTGGACGGAATGTGGAATGGAAAGGAATGGAATGTGGAATGGAATGTGGAAAGCAATGTGGAATGGAACGGAATGGAATGTGGAATGGGATCTTTAATGGAGTGTGGAATCGAATGTGTAATGGAATGTGGAATAGAATGCTGAATGGAATGTAGAAAGGAATGCGGAATGGAAAGGAATGGAATGTAGAATGGAATGTGGAATAGAGGGTCAAATTGAAAGGAATGCAATGTGGAACGAAATGTGAAATGGAATGGAATGAAATATGAAATGGAATGTGCAATTGAATGTGGAAAGGAATCTGAAATGTAATGGAATTGAACGTGGAATGGAACATGGAATGGAACGTGGAATGGAATGTGGCACGGAATGGAATGAAATGTGAAATGGATTGTGGAATGGAATGTGGAATGGAATGAGGAATGGAATGAGGAATGGAATGGAGTGGAATGTGGAATGGAACGTGAAATAGAATGGAATGGAATGTGAAATGGAATGTGGATTGGAATGTGGAATGGAACGTGGAATGGAAAGTGGAATGGAACGTGTAATGGAATGGAAAGGAACGTGTAATCGAAGGTGGAATGGAATGGAATGGAATGTGGAATGAAATGTGGAATGCAATGGACTGGAATGTGGAATGTAATGTGGAATGGGATGGAATGGAATGTGAAATGGAATGTGGAGTGGAATGGAAAGGAATGTGGAATGGAAGGTGGAATGGAATGGAAAGGAATATGGAATGGAACGTGGAATGGAATTTAATGGAACGTAAAATGGAACTGAATAGAACGTGGAAGGGAAATGAATGGAGTGTGGAATGCAAGGGACTGGAATGCAGAATGGAATGTGGAATGGAATATGGAATGGAATGTGGAATGGAATGGAATGTAAAGTGTAATGGAATGGAGTGTAATGGAATGTGGAATGGTATAGAATGGATCATGGAATAGAATGTGGAATTTAATGTGGAATGGAATGTGGAATGGAATGTGGGATGTAATATGAAATGGAATGTGGAATGGATTGTGGAATGGAATGAAATGGAAAGTGGAATGAAATGTAATAGGACATGGAATGGAATGGAATGGACCGTGGAATGGAAAGTGGAATGAAATGGAATGGGTTGTGGAATGGAATGGAATGGAATGTGGAATGGAAAGGAATGGAACATGGAATGGAATGGAAAGGAATGTGGAATGGAATGGAATGGAATGTGGAATGGAAAGTAGAATGGAATTTAATGGAACGTGGAATGGAATTGGACAGAACGTGGAAGGTAATGGAAAGGACTGTGGAATGCAACGGAGTGGAATGCGTAAAAGAATGTGGAATGGAATACGGAATGGATTGTGGAATGGAATGGAAATGAAGATGGAATGCAATGGAACGGAAAGTTCAATATAATGGAATGGAATGTGGAATGGAATGGAATGGAATGGAATGTGGAAAGGAATTGAATGGACCGTGGAAGAGAATGTGGAATGGAAGGTGGAATGGTATGTATAATGGAATGAGGAATGGAAAGGTAAATGGAATGTGGAATGGAATATGGAATGGAATGGAATGGAATGTGGAATGGAATGGAATGGAATGTGGAATGGAATGGAATAGAATGGAATGTGGAATAGAATGGAACGGATCGTGGAATGGAATGGAATTGAATGTGGAATGGAAGGGAATGGAATGTGGAAAGGAATGTGGAATTGAATGTGGAATGGAAAAAGGAATAGAATGGAATGGAACGTGCAATTGAATTGAATGGAACGTGGAATGGAATAGAATGGAAAGTGGAAAAGAAGGGAATGGAATGAGAAATGGAATGTGGAATGGAATATGGAATGGAATGTTGAACAGAATGCAATGGAACGTGGAATTGAATGGAACGGAACATGGAATGGAATGGAATGGAAAGTGGAATGGCATAGAATTGAATGTGGAATGGAATGGAATGGATTGAGGAAAGAAATGCAGAATGGAATGTGCAAGGGAATGTGAAATCGAATGTGGAATGGAATGTGGAATGGAATTGAATAGAATTTGCAGAGGAATGGAATGTGGAATAGAATGCAATGGAAGTGGAATAGAATGTGGAATGTAATGGAATGTGGTATGAATTGGAATGGAATGTGAATGGAATGGAATGGAATGTGGAATGGAATGTGAAATGGAAATTAATGTGAAACGGAAGGTGGAATGGAATGTTGAATGCAATGAAATGGAACGTGTAATGGAAAGGAATGGATTGTAGAATGGAATGGAAAGTTAGGTGGAACGGAATGTGAAATGGAATGTGGAATGGAATGTGAAATGGAATGTGGAATGGAATGGAATGGAAAGTGGAATAGAATGCAAAGTTACGTAGAATGGAACATGGAATGTAACGTACAATACAATTGAATGGAATGGAATGTGGAATTGAATTGAATGTAATGTTGAATGGAAAAGAACGGAAAATGGAATGAAAAGTGGAATGGAATGTGGAATGGAATGTTGAATGGAATGCAATGGAATGTAGAAAGGAATATGCAATTGAATGGAATGGAATGTGTAAAGGAATGTGGAATGCAACGTAGAAAGCAATGTGGAATGGAATGGAATGGAAAGTGGAGTGGAATGCGGATTGGAATGGAACGAAATGTGGAATGGAAAGGAATGGAATTTGGAATTGAAAGTGGTATTGAACGTGGAATGCAAAGGATAAAAATGTAGAAAGGAACGTAGAACGGAATAGAATGGAATGGGGAATGGAACGTGGAAGGTAATGGAATTTAACGTTGAATGGAATGTGGAATGGAATGTAGAATGGAACTTTGAATGGAACGTGGAATTGTTTGGAATGAAAAGAGGAATAGAATGTGGAATGGAATGTGTAATGGAATGTGGAATGGAATGGAATGGAATGTGGAATGGAACGGAAAGGATTGTGTAATTGAATGTGTAATGGAACGTGGAATGCAAAGGAAGGGAATGTAGTATGGAATGTGGAATGGAATGTGGAATGGAATGTAATGGAAAGTGGATTGGAAAGGAACGTGGAATTTAAAGGAATGAAACGTGGAATGGAAAGTGGAATGCAATAGAATGGAAAGTGGAATGGAATGGTATGGAATATGGAATGGAATGGAATGGAATATGCAATGGAATGTGCAATGGAATGGAATGGAAAATGGACAGACCATGGAATGAAACGAGTAATTGAACGTGCAATTGAACGTGGAATGGAAAGTGGAATGGAATGAAATGGAATGTGGAATGGAAGGGAATGGAAAGTCGAATGGAATGGAATGTTGAATGTAATGTGGAATGGAATGGAATGGAATTTGGAATGGAATGTGGAATGGAACTTTGAATGGAATGGAAGAGAATGGAATGTGGAATGGAATGTGGAATGGAATGGAATCGAATTTGGAATGCAATGGAATGGAATGGAATGTGGAATGGAAGGGAATGGAATGTGGAATGGAAGGGAATGTAATGTGGAATGGAATGGAATGGAATGTGGAATGGAATGCAATGGAATGCGGAATTGAATGGAATTTAATGTGGAATAGAATGTGGAATGGAATGGAATGGAATGTGGAATGGAATATGGAATGAATTAGAACCGAATGGAAGTTGAAATGTAATGGAAAGGACTGTAGAATGGAAGGGAATGGAATGGAATGTGGAATGGAATGGAAAGGAATATGGAATCTAACGTGGAAAGGAATGGAGAGGTATGTGGAATGGAACGTGGAGTGGAATGGAATGGAAAGTGGAATAGAATGCAGTGCAACGTGTAATTGAATGAGGAATGGAACCGTATAGAATGGAATGGAACGTGGAATGAAACGTGTAATGGAATGGATAGGAATGGAATGGAATGTGGAGTGGATTGTGGAATGGAACATGGAACGGAATGGAATGGAATGTGGAATAGAATGTGGAATAGAATGGAATGGAATCGAATGTAATGGAATGTGTAATTGAATGGAATGGAATGTAGAATGGAATGGAATGTGGAACAGAACGTAATGGAGTGCGGAAGGGAATGTGGAATGGAATGTGGAATGGAATGGAATGGAATCTGGAATGGAATAAGTAATGGAACGTGGAATGGTATGGAATGGAACGTGGAATGGAATGGAATGGAAAGTGGAATGTAATGGAACGTGGAATGACGAGCAATGGAACTTGGAATGGAATGTGGAATGGAATGGAGTGTAATGTGGAATGGAATGAGTAATGGAACGTTTAATGGAATGGAATGCAACATGGAATAGAACGTGGAATGGAACGTGGAATGGAACGTGGAGTGGATCGTGGAATTGAATGGAATGGAACGTGCAATGGAATGGAATGTGGAATGGAATGGAACGTGGAATGGAATGGACTGGAAAGTGGAATGGAAGAGTACAGAAAGTGGAATGGAGTAGGATGGAACGTGGAATGGAATGTGGATTGGAATGGAACGGATCGGAATGCAAAGTGGAATGGAATGGAACCTGGAAAGGAATGGAATTGAATGTGGAATGGAATGTGGAGTGTAATGGAATGGAATGTGGAAAGTAATGTGGAATGGAAAGGAAAGTGAAATGGAAATAGAGTGGAATGTGAAAAGGAAATAGAATGGAATAAGGAATCGAATGAAATGGAATGTGGAATGGAATGTGGAATTGAATGGAATGGAATGGTATGTGGCATTGAATGGAATGGAATGTGGAATCGAATGAACAGAAAGTGGAATGGAATCTTTAATGGAATGGAATGGAAAGTGGAATGAAATGTAGAATGTAATAGTATGGAAAGTGGAATGGAGATGAATGGAACTTGGAATGGAATGTGGAATTGAATGGAATGGAATGGTATGTGGCATTGAATGGAATGGAATGTGGAATCGAATGAACAGAAAGTGGAATGGAATCTTTAATGGAATGGAATGGAAAGTGGAATGAAATGTAGAATGTAATAGTATGGAAAGTGGAATGGAGATGAATGGAACTTGGAATGGAATGTGGAATGCAATTGAACACAAAGTAATGCAAAGTGGATTGGAATGGAACGTGGAATGGAATGGAATTGAATGTGGAATGGAATTTGGAATGGAATGAAATGGAATGTGGAATAGAATGGAATGTGAAACGGAAATAGAATGGAATGTGAAATGGAAATAGAATGGAATGCGGAATGTAAGGAAAAGGAATGTGGAATGGAATCGAATGGATAGGAATGTGGAATGCAATGGAATGGAATGGAGTGGAATGGAATGTAGAATGGAATTCAATGGAATGTGGAATGGAATGTGGAGTCGAAAGTGGAATGGAATTGAATGGAACGTAACGCAATGTGGAATGGAACGGGGAATGGAATGGAATGGAATGTGAAATGGAACGTGGAATGGAATGGAATGGATTGTGAAATGGAACGTGGAATGGAACGGAATGGAATGTGGAATAGAATGTGGAATGGAATGGAATGGAACATGGAATGGATCGTGGAATCGAAAGTGGAATGAAAAGTGGAATGGAATGGAGTGAAATGTGGAATGAAAGGCAATGGAATGTGGAATGGAATGTGGAATGTAATGGAATGGAATGTGGAAAGGAATGGAATGGAATGTGGAATGGAAAGAATGGAATGGAATGATTTGTGGAATAGAATGTTATGGAATGTGGAATGGAATATGGAATTGAATGTGTAATTGTATATGGAATGGAATGGAATGGAATGTGGAATGGATTGGAATGGAAAGTGGAACGGAACAGAATGGAAGAAGATGTGGACTGGAATGGAATGGAATGGAAGTGAATGTGGACTGGCATGGAATGGAATGGAATGTGGAATGGCATTTGCGATGAAACGGAAAGGAATGTGGAATGGAATTGAATGGAATGTGAAATGCAACGTGAAAAGGAGAGGAATTGAAAGGGGAATTCAACGTGTAATGGAATGGAATGAAAAGTGGAATGGAACGTGGAATGGAGCATGGAATGGAATGGAATGGAATGTGGAATACAATGTGGAATGCAATGTGGAAAGGAATGGAATGCAATGTGGAATGGAATGTGGAATGGAATGGAATGGAATATAGAATGGAATGTGGAATGGAACGTCGAATGGAATGTAATGGAAAGTATAATGTAATGTGGAATGGAATGGAATGGAATGTGGCGTGGAATTTACAATGTAATGGAATGGATTGTGGAATGGAATGGAATGGAATTTGGAATGGAAGGTGAAATGGAATGGAATGCAATCTGGGATGGAATTTTGAAAGGAAGATGGAATGGAATGTGGAATGGAATGTGGAATGGAATGTGGAATGGTACGGAAGTAATGTGGAAATGTATGTATAATGGAAAGTGGAAAGGAATGTGGAACGGAATTCAATGGAATGTGGAATGTTACGTGGAATGCAACGTGGAATGGAATGTTTAATTGAATTGAATGGAATGTGTTATGGAATGGAATGTGGAATGGAATGGAATGGAATGTGGATTGGAATGGAATGTAGAATGGAATGTGGAATGCAATGTGGAATGTAATGTGGAATGGAATGAGGAATGGAAAGAGGAAAGTAACGTAGAATGGAACGTGGAAAGGAATGTGCAATGGAATAGAATGAAATGTGGAATGGACAGGCATGGAATATGGAATGGAATAGAATGGACTGTGGAATGGAATGTGGATTGGAATGGAATGGAAAGCAAAGTGGAATGGAAAGTAATGTAATGTAAAGTGGAATGGAAAGTCATCGAATGTAATGTGGAATTGAAGTTGGAGTGGAATGGAATGGAATGTGGAGAGGACTGTGGAAAGGAATGTGGAATGGATTGGGCAATGGAGAAGAATGGAATGTGGAATGGAATGGAATGGAATAGAATGTCGAATGGAAAGTGGAATTTAATGGAGTGGAATGCGGAATGGAGTGTGTAGTGGAATGGAATGGAAAGTGGAATTGAAAGGAATGATATGTGTAATGGAATAGAAAGGAATGTGGAAAGGAATGTTGAATGGAATGGAATGGAACATGAAATGGAATGTGGAATGGAATGGAAAGGAATGTGGAATGGAATGTAGAATGGAATGTGGAATGGAATGTAAAATGGAATGTGGAATGGAATGGAATGGAAAGGAATGCGAAATGGAATGTGGAATGGAATGTGAAATGGAACATGGAATGCAATGTGGAATGCAATAAAATGGAACGTGGAATGGAACGTGGAATGGAATGTGGAATGGAATGTGGAATGGAATGGAATGGAATGTGGAATGGAAAGTGGAAAGGAACGTGGAATGGAATGGAATGGAATATGGAATGGAATGTGCAAAGGAATGTGGAATGGAATGTCGAAGGGAATGCAATGGTATGTCAAATTGAATGTGGAATGGAATGTGAAATGGAAAGTGGAAACAAATGTCGAATGGAATGGAATGGAACATGGAAAAGAATGGAATGGAACGTGGAATGGAACGTGGAATGGAAAGTGGAAAGGAACGTGGAATGGAATGGGATGGAATGTGGAATGGAATGTGGAATGGAATGTGGAATGCAATGGAATGGAATGGAATGTGGAATGGAATGTGAAATGGAACGTGGAATGGAACGTGGAATGTAATGGAATGGAACGTGGAATGTAATGGAATGGAACGTGGAATGGAACTTGGTTTTGTAGGTGGAATGGAATGTGGAATGGAATGAGGAATGGAATGGAAAGCAATGTGGAATGGAATGTGGAAACGAATGTGAAACACAATGTGGAAGGGAATGGAATGGAATGTGGAACGGAACTTGGAATTGAATATAGTGGAACGAGGAATGGAATGAAACGTGGAATGGAACGTGGAATGGAATGTGGAATGGAAAGTGAAATGTAACGGAATGGAATGCGGAGGGGAATGTGGAAAGGAATGTGTAATGGAATGGAATGGAATGTGGAATGCAATGTTGTGGTTTGTGGAACGGAATGTGGAATGGAATGGAATGGAATGTTGAATGGAAAGTGGAAAGGAATGTGGAATGGAACGGAAAGGTATGTGCAGTGGAATGTGGAATGGAAGGTGAAATGGAACGAAATGGATTGTGGAATGGAAAGTAGAATGGAGTTTGTAATTGAAAGTGGAATGGACGGAATGAAATATTGAAAGGAATGTGGAATGGAATGTAGCATGGAACGTGAAATAGAATGCAATTGACTGTAGAAATGAACGTGGAATTAAATGGAATGGGAAGTAGAAGGGAACGTGGGATGGAAAGTGGAATGGAAAGGAATCTAACGTTAAATGTAATCTGGAATGGAATGCGGAAATAAATAGAATGGAATGTGGAATGTAATGTGAAATGGAATGTGAAATGGAATGGCATGAAAGGTGGAAAGGAATGTGGAATGGAATGTGGAATGAACGTAGAATCGAATGGAATGGAATGTAAAATGGAATGTGGAATGGAATGGAATGGAATGTGGAATGGAATGGAAAGGGATGTGGAAAGGAATATGGAACGGAACATGGAACAGAATGTGGAATGGAATTTGGAAAGGAATGTGGAATGGAACGGAATGGAATGTGAAATGGAATGGAATGGAATTTGGAATGAAATGTAGAATGGAAAGGAATGGAATCTGGAATGCAATGTGGAAACGAACGTGGAATGTTACGGAATGGAATGTGGAATGGAATGTGGATTGGAGTGTCGAATGGAATGTGGAATGGAATGTGGAATGGAATACGGAAAGTAATGTGGAAAGGTATGTGGAATGTAATGGAATAGAATGTGGAATGGATTGTGGAATGGAATGTGGAATAGAATGGAATGGTATGTGGAAATGTATGTGGAATGGAATGTGGAATGGAATGTGGAATGAATGTGGAATAGAACGGAATGGAATGTGAAATGTAATGTGGAATGGAATGTGGAATGGAATGTTGAAAGGAAACTGGACTGGAATGGAATGGAATGTGGAATGGAAAGTGGAATGATATTGAATGGAATTTGGAATAGATCGTTGAAATGAACGTGGAATGGAATGTGGAATGGAATGGAATGGAATGGGGACTGGAATGTGGAATGGAGTGTGGAATGTCATGTAATGTGGAATGGAAAGGAATGGAAAGTGGGACGGAATGTAGAATAGAATGTGGAAAGGAATGGAATGGAATGTGGAAGGGAATCTCGAATGGAACGTGGAATGGAATGGAATGTGGAATTCAAAGGAATTGAATGTGGAATGGAATGGAATGGAACGTGGAATGGAAAGGGATGGAATGTGAAATGGAATGGAATGGAACTTCGAATGGAGTGGAAAGGAAGGTGGAATGAAATGGAATGGAATGTGGAATGGGATGGAATTGAAACTGGAATGCAATGGAATGAAATGTGTAATGGAATGGAATGGCATGGAATGTGGAATGGAATGGCATTGAATGTGGAATGGAATGGAATGGAATGTGGAATGGAGTGGAATGGAGTGTGGAATGGAATGTGGAATGGAATGAAATGGAATGTGGAATGGAATGGAATTTGGAATAGAATGGAAAGGAATCTGGAATGGAATTTTGAATGGAACGCAATGGAATGTGGAATGGAATAGAATGGAAATTTGAGTGGAATTTGGAATGGAATGGGGAATGGAAAGGAAAGGAAACGAATGCGGAATGGAATGGAATATAATGTAGATTGGAAAGTGAAATGGAACGGAATGGAACGTAGATTGGAACGGTGAATGGAACGTGGAATGGAACGTGAAATGGAACGTGCAATGGAATGTGGAATGGAATGGAATGGAATGTGGAATGTAATTTGGAACGGAATGGAATTGAATGGAAAGGAATGAGGAATGGAATGTGGAATGGAATGGAATGGAATGTGGAATGGATTGTGGAATGGAATGCAATGGAATGTCGAATGGAATATGAAATGGAATGGAATGGAATGTGGAATGGAATGGAATGGAATGGAACGTGGAATAGAATGGAAAGGAATGTGGAATGGAATGGAAGGGAAAGTGGATTGCAATATGGAATGCAATGGAATGCAATGTGGAATGGAAAGGGGAATGCAGAGGAATGGAATGTGGAATGAAATGCAATGCACCATTGAATGTAATGGAATGTAATGGAATGTGAAATGCAATGGAATGGAATGGAATGGATGTTGGAATACAATTGAATAGTATGTGGAATGGAATGTGGAATGCAATGGAATAGAATGTGGAGTGGAATGGAATGGAATATGAAATGCAATGGAATAGAATGGAATGGAAGTTGGAAAACAATGGAATAGTATGTGGAATGGAATGTGGAATGCAATGGAATGGAATGTGGAGTGGAATGGAACGGAATGTAGAATGGAATGTGGAATGGAATGTGGAATGGAATGCAAAGGAATTGAATGGAATGTGGAATGGAATGGAATGGAATGTGGAAGGAAATGGAATTCAATGGAGTGTGAAATTGATAGGAAAGCAATTTGGAATGGAATGGAATAGAAAGTAGAATGGAGTGCTATGGAATGTGGAATGGAATGGAATGGAATACGGAATGCAAAGTGGAATGTTATGGAATGGAATGTGGAAAGGAATGGATTGTGCAGTGCAATATGGAAAGGAATGGAATGGAATGTGGAACCGAATGGGGAAGGGAATGGAATGGAATGTGCAATGGAATGGAAGGGAATGGAATGTGGAGTGGAATGGAGTGGAATGGAACGGAATGTGTAATGGAATGGAATGGAAGGGAATTTGGAATGGAATTTGGAATTGAATGGAATGGAATGTGGAATGGAATGAAATGGAATGTGGAAAACAATGGAATGGAATTTGGAAAGCAATGGATTGGAATTTGGGAATCAATGTGGAATGGAATGGAATGGGAAGGGGAATGGAAAGTGGAATGGAATGGAATGTGGAATGGAAAGGAACGGAATGTGGAATGGAAAGGAATGGAATGTGGAATGGAAAGTGGATTGGATTGGAATGGAATGTGAAATGGAATAGAAAGGAAAGTGGGATGGAATGTGGAATGGAATGGAAAGCACTGTAGTGGAATGCGGAATGTAATGGAATATAATGGAATGTGAAATGGAAAGAGAATGGAATGTTTAATAGAACAGAATGGAATGTGGAATGGAATGGAATGAAATGTGGAATGGAATGGAATGGAACTTGGAAAGGAAACTGGAATGGAATGGAACGTGGAATGGAATGGAATGGAATATGGAATGGAATGGTACGGAATGTGGAAAGGAATAGAATGGAATGGAATGTGGAATTCAATGGAATGGAATGTGGGATGGAATAGAATGGAATGTGGAATTGAATGGAAAGGAAAGTGGAATGGAATGGAATGGACTATGGAATGGAACGTGGAATGGAAAGGAATTGAATGGAATGTGGAATGGAATGGAATGGACTATGAAATGGAACGTGGAATGGAAAGGAATTGAATGGAATGTGGAATGGAATGCAATGGAATGGAATATGTAATGGAATGGAAGGTAATTGAATATGGAATGGACTGGAATGGAATGGAATGTGGAATGGCATGGAATGGAATGTGGAATGGGACGTGGAATGGAACGGAAACTAACGTGGAATGGAAAGGAATGGAATGTGAAATGCAATGTGGAATGGAATTGAATGGAACGTGGAATGGAATGGAATGGAACGTCAGATGGAATGGAATGGAACAGGAAATATAATGGAATGGAACTCGGAATGATATGGAATGGAATATGGAATGGAATGGAATATGCAATGGAAGGGAATGGAATGTGCAATGGAATGGAATGGAATGTGGAATGGGACGTGGAATGGAATGGAAACTAAAGTGGAATGGAAAGGAATGGAATGTGAAATGCAATGTGGAATGGAATTGAATGGAACGTGGAATGGAATGGAATGGAATGTGAGATGGAATGGAATGGAACGTGAAATATAACGGAATGGAACTTGGAATGATATGGAATGGAATATCGAAAGGAATGGAGTATGCAATGGAAGGGAATGGAATGTGGAATGGAATGGAATGGAATGTGGTATGGAATGAAATGGACTGTTGAATGGAATGGAATGGAACATGGAAAGGAACGTGGAATTTAACCTGGAATGGAACGTGAAATGGAACGTGCAAAGGAATGCGGAATGGAATGGAATGGAATGTGGAATAGAATGTGGAATGGATCGCAATAGAATGGAATGGAAAGGAATGGAGTTGGAAATTGAGTAGAATGGAAAGTGGAATGGAATGGAAACGAATGTGGAAGGGAATGGAATGGAATGTGGAATGTATTGTGGACTGGAATGCAATGGTATGTAGAATGGAATATGAAATGGAATGGAATGGAACGTGGAATGGAACGTGTAATGGATCGTGGAATGGAAGATGGAAAGAGAGGTGGAATGGAACGTGGAAAGGAATGCAAAGCAACCTGGAATGAAATGGAATTCAAAGTGGAATGGAATATAATGGAATGTGAAATGGAATGGAATAGAATGTGGAAAGGAATGTGGAATGGAATGGAATAGAATTTGGAATGGAATGCGGAATTGAATGGAATGGAATTTGGAATGGAAAGTGGAATGGAATGGAATGGAATGTGCAAGGTAAAGTGGAAAGGAATGGCTTGGAATGCAGAATGGAATGTGGAAGGGAATGTAAAGGAATGTGGAATGCCATGGAGTGGAATGGAATGTGGAATGGAATGGAATGGAAAGGGACAGAATGTGAAATGCATTGGAATGGAATGGAATGTGGAATGGAATGGAGTGGAATGTGGAAACCAATAGATTGTAATGTGGGACGCAATGTAGAATTGAATAGATCTTAATGTGGAATGAAATGTCGAATGGAAAGGAATGGATTGGAATGTGGAAAGTAATGGAATGGAATGGAATGTGAAATGGAAACAGAATGGAATATTTAATGGAACGGAATGGAATGTGGAATGGAGTGGAATGGAATGGAATGAAATGTGGAAGGGTATGTGGAATGGAATGGAATGTGAAATGGAATGGCAAGGAATGTGGATTATAATCGAATGGAATGTGGAATGGAATTGAATGGAATGTGGAATGGAATGTGGAAATTAATGTGGAATGCAATGGAATGGAATGTGGAATGGAATGGAATCTAAAGGAATGTGGAATGGAGTGGAATAGTATTTGGAATGGATTGGAATGGAAAGTGGAATGGAATGCAATGTAATCGAATTTGTGATGGAATGGAATGCAATGGGGAATGGAGTGGAATGTGGAATGGAAGGGAATAGAATATGGAATGGAATGGAACGGAGTGTGGAATGGAATGTGGAAAGGAGGGGAATGGAATATGGAATGAAATGGAATGAAATGGGGAATGGAATGTGGAATGAATGGAATGGAATGTGAAATGGAAGCGAACGCAATGTGAAACGCAATGGAATCGAATGTGGAATGGAATGTCGAATGGAATGAGGAATGGAAAATGGAAAGGAAAGTGGAATGGAACGTCCAATGGAACGTGGAATGGAACGTGGAATGGAATGTGGAATGGAATGAAATGAAATGTGGAATGGAAGGGAATGCAATGGAATAGAATGGTATGAGAAATGGAAAGCAATGGAATGTCGATTAGAATGTAATGGAATGTGGAACGGAATGCAATGAAATGTGGAATGGAATGTGGAACACAATGTGGAATGGAATGGAATGGAATGCGGAATGGAATGGAATGGAAACTGGAATTGAATGGAATCAAATGAAATGTGGAATGGAATGAAATGGAATGGGGAATGGAATCGAATGTGGAAGGAAATGTAATGTGGAATGGAATGGAATCTGCAAAGGAATGTAATGGAATGTGGAATTTTACGGATTGGAATGTAATGTGTAATGAAATGGAATGGAATGTGAAATGAAATGGAATGGTATGTGGAAGCGAATGTGGAACGGAATGGAGTGGAATGTGGAATGGAACGTGGAATGGAAAGTGTATTTGAAGGTGGAATGGAATGTTGAACAGAATGTGGAATGGAAGGGAATGGAAAGTCGAATGGAATAGAAGGCAATGTGGAATGGAATGGAATTAAATAGAATGGAATGTGGACTGGAATGGAATGGAATGAAATGGAATGGATTGGAAAGTGGAATGTAATGTGGAAAGGAACGTGGAATGGAATGGAATGGAATGTAGAATGGAATGGAATGGAATGTTGAATGGAATGGAATGGAATGGAATGGGATGGAATGCGGAATGGAATGTGGAATGGAATGTGGAATGGAATGGAATGTGGAAATGAATGGAAGGGAATGAGGAATGGAATGTGGAATGGAATGTGGAATGGAATGGAACGTGGAATGGAATTCACTGGAATGTGGAGTGGAATGTGGTATGGAATATGGAATGCAATGGAATGGAATGTGGAATGGAATTGAATGGATTGTGGAATGGAATGTGGAATGGAATGGAACGGAATTTGGAATGAAATGTGGAATTGAATGGAATGAAATGGATTGGAACACTGAATCGAAAGTGAAATAGAATGTAATGGAATTTTGAATGGAAACTGATGGAGTTGAATGAGGAACAGAATGTAATGGAATGTGGAATGGAAAGTGGAATGGAATCGAATAGAATGTGGAATGCAAAGTGGAATGGAATGGAATGGGATGCAGAATGGAATGGAATGGAAAGTGGAATGGAATGTGGAATGGAACATGGTACGGAATGGAATGGAACATGGAATGCCATGGAATGTAACGTGAAAGGGAATGAAACGGAATGTGGAATGGGCTGGAATTGAAGGAAAGACAATTTGAAATGGAATGGAATGGAATGTGGAATTGAATGCAATGGAATGAGGAATGGAATGCACTGGAGTGGAATGTGGAATGCAATCTGTAAAGGAATGTGGAATCGAATGTGGAATGGTATGTGGAATGCAATGAAGTGGAATGTGGAAAGAATGTGGAGTGGAATGCAATGGAAAGTGCAATGGAATGGAATGGAATGGGCTGTAATGTGTAATGGAACGGAATGGAATGTGCAATGGAAGGCGGAGTGGAATGGAATGGAATGTTGAATGGAATGTGTAAAGGAATGGAATGCAACGTGGAATGGAACGTGGAATGGACTGTGGAATGCAATGTGGAATGGAATTGAAAGGAATGGAATGTGGAATGGGAGGTGAAAGGGAAAGGTATGTAATGTGGAAGGGAATGTGGAATCGAAAGTGGAATGCAATGGAATGGAACGTGGAATGGAACGTGGAATGCAATGGAATGGAATGTGGAATGGAATGTTATGGAATGGAATGAGGAATGGAATGGAAGGGAATGTGGAATGGAATGGAATGCAATGGAATGGGATTTTAAATGGAATGGAATGGAATGTGGAATGGAATGTGGAACGGAACGTGGAATGGAGTGGAATGGAATATGTAATGGAAATTTATGGAATGGAATATGGAATGGAATGGAATGGGATGTGGAATGGAACGGAATGGAATGGAACGGAATATAATTTGAAATGGAATGCAATGGAATGTGTAATGGAATGGAATGGAATTTGTAATAGAATGGAAAGCAATAGGTTATGTAATTGGGTGGAATGGAACGTGGAATGGAATGCTGAATGGAATGGAATGGAATATGAAATGGAATGGAATGGAATGTGGAATGAAATGGATTGGAATGTGGAATGGAATGGAAGGGAATGAGGAATGGAATGGAATGAAGTGGATGGTGGAATGGAATGGAATGGAATGTGGAATAGAATGTGGAATGGAAAGTGGAATGGAATTTGGAATGGAATGTAGTGGAATGGGGAATGGAATAGAATGGAATCGAATGTGGAATGGAATGGAATGGATTTTGGAAAGTAACGGAATGGAAATTGAAATGACAAGGAATGGAATGTGGAATGGAATGGAATGGAATGTGGAATGCTATGGAATGAAATGTGGAATGAAATGGAATGAATTGGAAGGTGCAATGGAATGGAAAGGAATGTGGAATGGAATGTGGAAGGTAACCAAGTGGAATGAAGAATTGAATGGAATGGAATGGAATATGGCATGGAACGTGGAATGGAATGGAATGGAATGTGGAATGGAATGGAATGGAACGTTGAAAGGAATGTTGAATGGAATGTGGAATGGTATGGAATGGATGGTGGAGTGGAACATGGGGTGGAACGTGGAAAGGAAAGTCAAATGGATGATGGATTGGAACGTGGAGTGGAACGTGTAAAGGAAGGTGGAATGGAAAGTTTAATTGAACGTGGAATGGAATGTGGCAAGGTATGTGGAATAGAGTGGAATGGAATGTGGAGAGGAATGTGGAGTGGAACGTGGAGAGGAACTTGGAATGGAACGTGGAATGGAACATGGAAAGGAATGGGACATGGAAAGAGGAATGGAATGTGGAATGGAATGGAATTGAATTTTGAATGGAATGCGGAATGGAATGGAATTCAATGTAGAATGGAACGGAATGCAATATGGAACGGAACAGAATGGAATGTGGAATTAAATGGAATTGAATGTGGAATGGAAAGTGTAATGGAATGGAACGGAATCTTGAATGGAATGTGGAATGGAATGGAATGTTAAATGGAATTTAATGGAATGGAATGTTCAATGGAACTGAGAGGAATGTGGAATGCAATATAGAATGGAATGGTATTGAATGGATTGGAATGCAATGCAATGTACAATGGAATGGAACTGAATGGAATGGAATGTGGAATGGAATGGAATGGACTGAAGAATGGAATGGAATGGAATGGAATGTGGAATGGAAAGGAATGGAAACGAATGGAATGGAATGCAGAACGGAATGCAATGGAATGTGGAATGGAACGGAATGGAATGTGGAATGGAATGGAATGGAATGGAATGTGGAATGCAATGGACAAAAAAAGGAATAGAATGTGGAATGGAATGGAAGGGAATGTGGAAAGGAATGTGGGGTGAAATGGAATGGAATGTGGAATGGAAATATATTGAATGTGGATTGGAATGGAATGGAATATGGAAAGGAATGGAGCAGAATGTAAAATGGAATGGAGCAGAATGTGGAATGGAAAGGAATGGAATGTAGAATGGAATCGAATGGAATATGGAATGGAATGGAATGGAATGTAATGGAATGCAGAATGGAATGGAATGGAATGTGGAATTGAAAGGAATGCAATGTGGAAATGAATGGAATGGAATGTGGACTGTAATGGAATGGAATGGAATGTGGAATGGAATGTGGAATGGAAAGGAATGGAATGTGGAATGGAATGTGGAATGGAATATGGAATGGAATGTGGAATGGAATGGAATGGAATGTATAATATAATTGAATTCAATGTGAATAGGAATGGAAAGGAGTGAAATGTGGAATAGAATGCAACGGATTGTGGTATGGAATGCAAAGGAATATGTAATGGAATGGAATGTAATGTGCAATGGAATGGAATGGAGTCTAATATGGAATGGAATGGTATGGAATGGAGCAGAAGGTGGAATGGAAAGTGGAAAGGAAAGAAGGGGAATGTGAATGGAATGCGGAATGGAATGGAGTGGAATGTGGAATAGTATGGGATGGAGTACAAGCTGGAATGGAACGGAATGGAAAGGAATGGAATGTCGAATGGAAAGGAATGGAATGGAATGTGGAAACGAGTGGAATGGAATGTGGAATGGAATGGAATGGAATGGAATGTGGAATTGAATGGAATGGAATGTGGAATGGAGTTGGAATGGATTGGAATGGAATGGAAAGTAATGTGGAATGGATTGTGCAATGAATTGGAATGGAATGGGAAATGGAGTGTGAAATGGATTGCAAATGAATGGAAAGGAATGTGGAATGGAATGGAATTGAAAGCGGAACGGAATGGAATGGAATGCAATGTGGAATGGATTGGAACGGAATGGAATGGAATGGAATGTGGAATGGAATGGAATGGAATGCCATGTGTAATGGAGTGGAAAAGAATGGAATGGAATGGAATGCAGAATGGAATGGAATAGAATGTGTAATGGAATGGAATGGAATGGAATGGAATGGAATGTGGTGTGGAATGGTATGTGCAATGAAATGTGGAATGGAATGGAATGGAAAGTGGAATAATGTGGAACGGAATGCAATGGAATGGAATTTGGAATGGAATGGAATGGAAGGGAATATGGAACGGAATGCAATGTGGAATGGAATGGAATGCAGCATGGAATGGAATGGAAGAGAATGTGGAATTGAATGGAATGGAATGAAGTGTGGAATGGAATGGAATGGAATGCAATGTGGAATGGAGTGTGATGGAATGTGAAATTAAATGCAATGGAATGTACAAAGGAATGGAATGGAATGTGGAATGGAATGTGGAATGGATTAGAATGCAATGGATTGAATGTGGAATGGAATGGAATGGAATATGGAATGAATTGGAATGTGGACAGGAATGGAACTGAATGTTAACGGATTGGAATGGAATGGAATATGGAATGGAATGTAATTGAAAGTGGAGTGGAATTTAGAATTGAATGAAAAGGAATGGAATGGAATGGAATGTGGAATGGAATGGAATGTGCAGTGGAATTCAATGGAATGTGGAATGAAATATGGAATGGAATGGAATGGAACGTGGAATTCAATGGAAAGGATCGTGGAATGGAACGCCAAATGGAACATGGAAAGGAAGGTGGAACAGAATGGAATGGAGCATTGAATGGAATGTGGAATGGAATGTAGAATGGAATGGAGAGGAATGGAATGGAATGGAATGGATTGCAATGGAATGGAATGTAATGTGGAACGGAATGGAATGGAATGTTGACAGGAAAGGAATGGAATGTGGAATGGAATTTGGAATTTAATGAAATGGAATGGAATGGAATGTGGAATGGAAAGGAAAGTGGAATGGAATGGAATAGAATGTGGAACACAAGGGAATTGAATGTGGAATTCAATGGAAAGGATAGTGAAATGGAACATGGAAAAGAAAGTGGAATGCAATGGAAAGGATCGTGGAATGGAATGTGAAACGGAACATGGAATGGAACGTGGAATGCAATGGAATGGAACATGGATTGGAAAGTGGAATGGAACGTACAATGGATTGGGAAGAAGGGAATGGAATGGAATGGAATGTGGAACCGAAAGGAATAGAATGTTGAGTGGAATGGAATGGAATGTGGAATGGAATTTGGAATTTAATGGAATGGAATAAAATGGAATGTGGAATGGAATGGAAGGTGGAATGGAATGGAATGGAATGAGGAATGGAGAGGAATGGAAAGTTTAATGGAATGAGGAATGGAGTGGAATGTGGATTGGAATGGAATGGAATGTGGAATGGAATGGAAAAGAATGCGGAATGGAATGGAATGGAATGTTGAATGGAATGGAATGGAACGTGGAATGGAATGTGGAATGGATTGGAATGGAATGTGGAATGGAACGTGGAATGGAATGGAATGCAATGTGGAATGCAGTTGGAATGCATTGGAATGGAATGGAAATTAATGTGGAATGGATTGTGAAATGGATTGGAATGGAATGGGGAATGGAGTGTGAAATGGAATGAAATTGAACGGAAAGGAATGTGGAATGGAATGGAATTGAAAGCGGAATGGAATGGAATGGAATGCAATGTGTAATGGATTGGAATGGAAAGGAATGGAATGGAATGCGGAATGGAAAGGAATGGAATGCAATGTGGAATGGATTGGAGTAGAATGGAATGGAATGGAATGCGGAATGGAATGGAACAGAATGTTGAATGGAATGGAACGGAATGTGAAATGGAATGGAATGGAATGTGAAATGGAATGGAATGGAATGGAATGGAATAGAACGTGGAATGGAATGGAATGTGGTATGAAATATGGAATTGAGTGGAATGGAAAGTTGAATGGAATGTGGAACGGAATGGAATGGAATGGAATTTGGAATGGAATGGAATAGAATGGAAGGCAATATGGAATGGAATGGAACAGAATGGAATGTGGAGTGGAATGAAATGTGGAGTGGAATGGAATGGAATATGGAATGGAATGGAATAGAATGTGGAATGGATTTGATGGGAATGTGAAATGGAATGGAATGGAATGTGGAAGGCAATTTGGGATGTACTGGAAATGAATGTGGAATTCAATGTGCAATGGAATGTAATGGAGTGGAATGGAATGTGGAATGGAATGGAATGGAAAGGGGAATGAAATGTGGAATGGAATGGAAGGCAATGCAATGTGGAATGGAATGCAATGGAATGCAGAATGAAATGGAATGCAATACGGATTTGAATGGAATTGAATGTTTAACAGAATGGAATGGAATGTGCCATGGAATGGAATGGAACGTGGAATGGAATGTGGAATGTAATGGAATGTAAAGTGGAATGGAATGTGGAATGGAATGGAATGGAATGTGGAATTTAAAGTGGAACAGAATGGAGTGTAATGTTGGATGGAATGGAATGGAATATGGAATGGAATGCAATGGAATGTAGAAAGAAATGGAATTGAATTGGAATGGAATGGAAGGGAATGGAATGTGGAATTCAGTGGAATGGATCGTGGAATGGAAAGTGCAATGGAACGTGGAATGGAATAGAAAGGAATATGGAATGGAACATGGAATGGAATGCAGAATGCAAATGAATGGAATGGAATGGAAAGGAATGGAATGGAATGGCAGGTGGAATGGAATGGAATGCATTATTTAATTGAATAGAATAGAATGTGGAATGGAATGGAAAGTGGAAACGAATTTGTAATGGAAAGTGGAAAGGGATGTGGAAGGCAATGGAATGGAATGTGGAATGGAAAGGAATGGGATGTGGAATGGAATGTAACGGGAAATGGAAAGGCATGGAATGTGGATTGGACTGGAATGAAATGTGGATTGTAATGGAATGTAATTGAAAGGAATATGAAACGGAATGTAATGGAATGGAAGGTGGAAAGGTGTGTTGAATGGAATGGAATGGAATGTGGAATGGAATGTGGAATGGAATCGAATGGAATGTGGAAAGGAATGCGGAATGGAATGGAATGGAAAGTGGAATGGAATGGAATGGAATGTGGAATGAAATGTGGGATAGAATAGAATGGAAAGTGGAATGCAATGTGGAATGGAAAGGAAAGGAATGGAATAGAAGTGGGAATGGAATGGAATGCAATGCGGAATGGATTGGATTAGAATCTGGAACGGAATGGAATGGAATGTGGAATTCAATGGAAAGGATCGTGGAATGGAACACGGAATGGAACATAGAACAGAACGTGGAATGGAATGGAAAGGAATGGAATGTGGAATGGAATGGAATGGAATGTGGAATGGAACGGAATGGAATGTGAAATGGAATTTGGATTTGAATGGAAAGGAATGGAACCCAATGTGGAAAGGAATGGAATATGTAATGGAAAGGAATGGAAAGTGGAATGGAATGGAATGGAATGTGGAGTGTAATGGAAAGGAATGTGGAATTGAATGTAATGGAATGTGGAATGGAAAGTGCAATGGAATTTAATAGAATGGAATGGAAGTTGTAATGAAACGGAATGGAATGCAATGTGGAATGGAATGCAATGGAATATGGAAAGGAAAGGAATGCAGTGGAATGTGTAATGGTAATGAATGAAATGCAATGTGGAAAGGAATGCAATGGAATATGGAAAGGAATGGAATGTGGAATGCAATGGAATGGAATGCAATTTGGAATGGAATGGAATGGAAAGTGGAATGGAAAGTGGAATGGAATGGAGTGGAATGGAATGTTGAATGGAATGGAAAGGAATGTGGAATGGAATTGGGATTTGAATGGAAAGGAAAGGAATGGAAGGTGGAGCAAAATGCAAAGTGGAATGGAATGGAATGTGGAATGGAAAGGAATGCAATGTGGAGTAGAATGTAATGGAATGTGGAATGGAAAGTGCAGTGGAATGGAATGGAATGCAATGGAATGTGGAAGGAATGTAATGGAATGCAATGTGGAATGGAATGAAATTGAACATGGAAAGGAATGGAATGGAATGGAATTTGGAGTGGAATGGAATGGAATGCAATGCGGAATGGAATGCAATGGAATGTGGAATGGAAAGGAATGCAATGTGGAATGGAATGGAATGCAATGTGGAATGGAACGGAATGGAATGCAACGTGGAATGGAATGGAATGGAATTTAAAGGAATGGAATGGGAAGTGGAATGTAATGGAATGTTTAATGAAATGGAATGTCGAATGGAATGGAATGGAATGAGGAAAGGAATGTAATGGAATGTGGAATGGAATTTGGAATGGAATGGAATGGAATGGAATGGCATGATATGGAATGGGATGTGGAATGGAATGGAATGTGGAATGGAATGGATTGGAATCTAATGTGGAAAGAAACGGAATGGAAAGTGGAATGGAATGCAATGGAATCTGGAATGGAATGTAATGTGAAATGGAATAGAATGGAATGCAATGTGGAATGGAATGGAATGGAATGTGGAATGGAATGAAAAGCAATGTGGAATGGTATGTGGAATGGAATGGAATGCAATGGAATGGAATATGGAATGGAATGGAAAGGAATATGTAATGGAATGTGGAATGGAATGGAATGCAATTTGGAATTGAATGGAATTGAATGTGGAAACGAATGGAATGGAATATGGAAAGGAATGGAATGGAATGGAATGTGCAATCGAATAGAATGTAAAGTGGAACGGAAGGGAATGGAATATTGAATGCAATGGAAAAGAATGGAATTTGGAATGGAATGGAATTCAAAGTGGAATGGAATGGAATGGAATTTGGAATTCAATGGAAAGTATCCTGGAATGCAACGTGGAATGGAACGTGGAATGAAACGTGGAATGGAATTGAATGGAACGTGGAATTTAACGTGGAATGGAAAGTGGAATGGAACGGAATGGAAAGGATTGGAATGGAATATGGAATGCAATGGAATGGAATGTGGAGTGAAATGGAATGGAATGAGGATTGGAATTAAATGGAATGGAAAGGAATGGCATGTGAAATGGAATGAAATGTGTAATGGAATAGAATGGAATGTGAAATGGAATGGAAAGCAATATGGAATGCAATGGGATGGAATGTGGAATGGAAGGGCATGGAATGTGGAATGCAATGGAATGTGGAATGGAATGGAATGGAATGTGGAATGGAATGGAATGGAATATTTAATGGTATGGAATGTGGAATGGAATTGAATGCAATGTGGAATGGATTCTGGAATGGATCGGAATGGAATGTGGAATGGAATTGAATGCAATGTGGAATGGATTGTGGAATGGATCGGAATGGAATGTGGAATGGAATGTGAAATTGAAAGGAATGGAATGGAATGGAATTGATTGTGGAATGGAATGGAATGGAATGTGGATTGGAAGCGAATGGAATGCAACCTGCAAAGGAATGGAATGCGAAATGGAATGTAATGGCATGCAGAATGGAATGGAATGGAATGTGGAATGGAATGGAATGGAAAAGTGGATTGTAATGGAATGGAATGGAATGTGGAATGGAATGGAATGGAAAGTGGAGTGAAATGTGGAATAGATTGGAATGGAAAGTGGAATGGAATATGGAATGGAATGGAATGGAATGTGGAATGGAATTTAATGGAATGGAATGGAATGGATTTTGGAATGGAATGGCATGGAATGGAAAGAAATGTGGAATGGAATGGAACGCGGAATGGAATGCAATGCAATGTGGAATGGAATTGAATGGAATGTGGATTGGAATGGAATGGAATGTGGAATGGAATTGAATGGAAAGTTCAATGGAATGTGGAATGGAATGGAATGTGTGTGGAATTCAATGGAATCTGGAATGGAATGTGCAATGAAATCGAATGGAATGGAAGAGAAGGTGGAATGGAATGGAATGGAAAGTGGAATGGAAAGGAATAGAATGTGGGAAGGAATGAAAGGGAATGTGGAATTCAATGGAATGGACCGTGGAATGGAACATGGAATGGTATATGGAACAGAACTTGGAATGGTATGGAATGGAACATGGAATGGAACATAGAATGGAAAGTAGAATGGAATGGAAAGGAATGGAATGGAATGGAATGGAATGTGGAATGGAATGGAATGGAATGTTGAGTGGAATGGAATGGAATGTGGAATGGAATTTGGAATTAAAAGGAATGGAATGGAAAGGAATGTGGAATGGAATGGAATGGAGAATGGAATGGAATGCAAAGTAGAATGGAATGGAAAGGAATTTGGAATGGATTGGAATGGAATGCGGAATGGAAAGGAATGGAAAGTGAATGGAATGTGGAATGGAATGGAATGTGGATTGGAATGGATAGGAATGTACAATGGAATGGAATAGAATGCGGAATGGAATGGAATGGAAAGTGGAAAGGAATGCAATGGAACGTTGAATGGAATGTGGAATGGATTGGAATTGAATGTGGAATGCAATGTGGAATGGAATTAAATGGAATGTGGAATGGAGTTGGAATGGATTGAATTGGAATGGAAAGTAATGTGGAATGGATTGTGCAATGGTTTGGAATGGAAAGGGGAATGGAGTGTGAAATGGAATGGAATGTGGAATGGAATGGAATTGAAAGCGTAATGGAATGGAATAGAATGCAAAGTGGAATAGACTGGAACGGAATGGAATGGAATGGATTGCGGAATGGAATGGAATGGAATGCTAGGTGGAATGGATTGGAAGAGAATGGAATGGAATGGAATGCGGAATGCAATGGAATAGAATGTGGAAGGGAATGGAATGGAATGTGAAATGGTATGGAATGGAATGCAATGGAAAGTGGAATTGAATGGAATGTTCAATGAAATGTGGAATGGAATGTGGAATGAAAAGGAATGGAAAGAGGAATGGAATGGAATGGCATGGAATGGAAGGGAATATGGAATCGAATGTAATGTCGAATGGAATGGAATGCAATTTGGAATGGAATGAAATGGAATGGAATGTGGAATGGAACGGAATAGAATGTGGAATGGAATGGAATGGAATACGGAATTTAATGGAATGGAATGTGGAATGAATTTGGTGGGAATGTGAAATGGAATGGAATGAAATATGGAATGGAATGTGGGATGGATTGGAAATGCAAGGGGGATGCAATGAGGAATCAAATGGAATGGGGTGGAATGGAATGTGGAATGGAATGGAATGGAAAGTGGAATGAAATGTGGAATGGAACGGAATGCAGTGCAATGTGGAATGGAATGCAATGGAATGCAGAATGGAATGGAATGGAATATAGAATGGAATGGAATGGAATGTGGAATGGAATGGAATGGAAGATGGAATGGAATGTGGAATGGAATGGAATGGGATGTGGATAGGAACGTGGAATAGAACATGGAATGGAACCTGCAATGGAATACGTAATGGAATGGAATGGAATACGGAATGGAATGGAATGGAATGTGCACCGGAAAGGAATGGAATGGAATGGAAGGTGGAATGAAATTGAATACCAAGTATAATGGAATGTGGAATGGATTGTAATGGAAATACCAAGTATAATGGAATTCGGAATGGAAATGAATGTCGATTGGAACGTGGAATGGAATGGATTGGAATGCAATGTGGAATGGAATTGAATGGACTGTGGAATGAAATGGAACAGAATGTGGAATGGAATGGAATGGAACGGAATGCAATGTGAAAAGGAATGGAATGGAATGCAACGTGGAATTGAAAGGAATATAATTTGGAATTGAATGGAATTGAATTTGGAATGGAATGGAATGGAATGTGGAAAGGAATTAAATGGCATGCAACGTGGAATTGAATGGAATATATCGTGGAATAGAATGGAACTGAATTTGGAATGGAATGGAATGGAATGTGGAATGGAATGCTGAATGGAATGGAAAGGAATAGAAGAGAATTGAATGTGGAATGAAGTGGAATGGAATGTGGAATGGAATGGAATGGAATGTGGAAGGGAATGGAAAGGAATATGGAATGGAATGTGGAATGGAATGGAATGGAACGTGGTATGGAAAGTGGAATGGAATGGAATGTAACGTGGAATGGAATGTGGAATGGAAAGGAATGGAAATTGGAGTGCAATGTGGAATGGAATGGAATGGAATATGAAAAGGAATGTAAAGGAATGGGGAACGGAATGGAATAGAATGCGGAATGGAATGGAATATGGAATGGAATGAAATGGAATGGAATGTGGAATGGAATGGAATGTGAAATGGAATGTGGAATGGAAAGGAATGTAAAGAAATGTGGAATGGAATTGAATGAAATGTGCAATGGAATGGAATGGAATGGAATGGAATGTGGAATGGAACGGAATGGAATGTGGAAAGGAACGGAATGGAATGTGGAATGCAATGCAATGGAATGCGGAATTGAATAGAATGGAATGTGGAGTTTAATGTGGAATGGAATATGGAACTTAATGAAATGGAATAAGGAATGAAATGAAATGGAACGCGGAATTGAATGGAATGGAATGTGGAATGGAATGGGGAATGGAATGGAATGGAATGGAATGTGGAACGGAATGGAATGGAATGTGGAATGGAATGTTGAATGGAATGGAATGGAATGATTGATGGAATGTGGAATTGAATGGATCATGGTAGGAAATGTGGACTGGAATGCAATGGAATGTGGAATGGAATCAAATGGAATGTGGAATGGGATATGGAATGGAAAGAGGAATGGAATGGATTGGATTGCGGAATGGAATGTGGAATGGCATGGAAATTAATATGGAATGGAATGTGGAATGGAATGGAATAGAATCCAATTTGGAATGGAATGGCATAAACTGGAATGTGGAATGGAATCGAGTGGAATGTAGATTTGAATGGAATGGAATGGAATGGAATGCAATGCAATGTGGAAAGGAATGTAATGGAATGCGAAGTGGAATTGAATGGAGTGGAATGTGGAATGGAATGGAATGGAATGCAGTGTGGAATGGAATGGAATGGAAAGTGGAATGGAATGTGCAATAGAGTGGAATGGAATGGAAAGGAACGTGGAATGGAATGGATTGGAATATGGAATGGAATTGAATGAAATGGAATGTGGAATGAAGTTCAAATGAATGTGGAATGGAATGGAGTGGAAAGTGGAATGGAATGGAATGGAATTCAATGTGGAATGGAATGGATTGCAATGTGGAATGGAATGGAATCCAAGTTGAATGCAATGGAAAGGAATGCGGAATGGAATGGAATTTAACGTGGAGTGGAATGGATAGGAATGTGGAATAGAATGTGCAATTGAATTGAATGGAATGGAATGGAATGTGGAATGGAATGGAATGGAAAGTGGAATGCAATGGAATTGAATGTGGAATGGAATCGAATTGAATGGAATGAAATGTGGCATGGAAGGCAATGGAATGTGCAATGGAATGTGAAATGGAATGTAAGGGAAAGTGGAATGGAATGTGGAATGTAATGGAATGAATTGTGGAAACGAATGTAGAATGGAATGGAAATGAATGTGGAATGGAATGTGGAATGGAGTGGAATGGAATGTGTAATGGAATGGAATGGAATGCAAATTGGAACGGAATGTAATGGAATGTGGAACGGAATCGAATGGAATGTGGAATGAAGTGGAATGGAATGCAATGTGGAATGTAATGGAATGCTATGCAATGTGGAACGGAATGGAATGGAATGTGGAATGGAAAGAAATGGAATGTGGAATGGAATGGAAAGGAATGTGGAATGGAATGTGGAATGCAATGGAATAAAATGGAATAGAATGTGGAATGGAATGGAATGGAATGGAATTTAAATGGAATGTGGAATGGCATGGATTTGAATCTGGAATGGAATGGAATGGAATGTGGAATAGAATGGAATTTAATCTGCAATGGAACAGAATACAAAGTTGCATGGAATGGAATGGAATGTGGAATGGAATGGAATAGAATGAAATGTGGAATGGAATGGAATGGAATGCAATGTGGAATGGAATAGAATGGAATGTGCAATGCAATGCAATGGAACATGGAATGGAACGGAATGGAAAGTGGAATCGAATGGAATGGAAAGTGGAATGGAATTTGGAATGGAATGCAATGGAATGGAAAGGAATGTGGAATAGAATGGAATACAATGTGGAATGGAGAGAAATGGAATGAGGAGTGGAATGGAATGGAATATGGTAAGTAACGGAAAGGAGTGGAATGTGGAATTGAATGGAATTGAATGTGGAATGGAATGTAATGGAATGTGGTATGGAATATAACGGAATGTGGAATGGAATTTGATATGAATATATAGGAATGGAATGTAATGTGGAACGTAATGGAAAGTGGAATGGAATGGAATGCAGAATGGAATGGAATGGAACATGGAATGGAATGGAAAGTGGAACGGAAAGGAATGGAATGTGGATTGGAATGGAATGCAAATTGGAATGGAATGGAATGGAATGGAATGTGAAATGGAATGTTTAATAGAATGTGAAATGAATGTAGAATGGAATGTGGAATTGAATGAAATGGAACGTGGAATGGAATGGAATGAAACGTGCAATGGAATGAAATGGGATGTGTAATGGATGGTGGAATTGTATGTGGAATGGAATGTGCAATGGAATGTGAAATAGAACGTGGAATGGAATGGAATTGAAAGTGTAATGGAATTTGGAATAGGACGTGGAAAGGAAAGTGGAATGGAATGGATTGTGGAATTGAATGTGCCATGGAACTGAATGGAATGGTTAATGGAATGGAATGGAATGTGGAAAGGAAAGGAATGGAAGGTGGAAAGGAATGGAATGGTAAGGAATGTAGAATAGAATTAAATGGAATGGAATGGAATGTGGAATGAAATGGAATGGATTGTGGAATGCAATGGACTAGAATGTGGAATGGAATGGAATGGAATGGAATTTGGAAAGGATGGGAATAGAATGCAATGGAATGCGGAATGGAATGGAATGGAATGCGGAATGGAATGCGGAATGGAATGGAATGGAAGGGAATGGAATGGGGAATCAAATGGAATGGAATGTGGCATGGAAAGGAATGGAATGTGGAATGGAATGGAATTTGGAAAGGATGGGAATAGAATGCAATGGAATGCGGAATGGAATGGAATGGAATGCGGAATGGAATGCGGAATGGAATGGAATGGAAGGGAATGGAATGGGGAATCAAATGGAATGGAATGTGGCATGGAAAGGAATGGAATGTGGAATGGAATGGAATGGAATGGAATGGAAAGGAATGGAATGGAATGGAAAGGAATGGAATGGAATGCAATGAGGAATGGAATGGAATGGAATGCGGAATGGAATGGAATGTGGTATTGAATGGAATGGAAATTGGAATGGATTGGAAAGGAATGTGGAATGAAATGGAATGGAACGTGGCATGGAATGTGGACTGGAATTCGGAATTAATGGAATGGAATGCAATGTGCAATTGACTAGAATGGAATGTGGAATGCAATGGAATGGAATGTGGAATTGAATGGAATGGCACGTGGAATAGAATGTGGAAAGGAATCTGGAAAGTAATGGAATGGAATGTGGAAGGGAACGGAACATAGAACGGAAAGGAATAGAATGTGGAATGGAATGGAATGGAATGTGGAACGGAATGCAACGTGGAATGGAAAGGAACGGAATGTGGATTGGAATGCGATGGAATGTGAAATGGAATGGAATGGAATGGAATGTGCAATGGAAGGTGGACTGGAATGTGAAATGGAATTCCACATTCCCTTCCGTTCCATTCCACATTCCATTCCACATTCCATTTCACATTCCATTACATTCCATTACTCATACCATTACACAATAATTTCCATTCCTTTCCACATTCCATTACATTCCATTCTGTTAAAATCCATTCCACCTTGCATTCCATTCCACTCCATTCCGCATTCCATTCAACGCCATTCCGTTCCAATCCATTCCACATTGCATTCTATTCCATTCCATTCCACATTCAATTCCATTCCCTTACACATTCCATTCCATTCCATTTCACATTCCATTCCAAATTTCGTTCCAATCCATTCCACAATCCATTCAACATTCCATTCCATTCCATTCCAATTCGTTCCAAAATCCATTCCACATTCCATTCCATTCCATTCCACATTCCATTTCATTCCATTCCATTTCACATTGCATTCCATTCCTTTCCACATTCCGTTCTACATTCCATTCTGTTCCATTGCGCATTCCATTCCGTTCCAATCTACATTCCATTCCATTCCATTCCGTTCCACCTTCCATTCCATTTCATTCAGCATTCCATTCCATTCCAGCATTCCATTTCACATTCCATTCCATTCCATTCAACATTCCATTCCATATTCCATTCCACTCCATTCCATTCCATTCCATTTCATCCCATTCCATTCCAAATTTCATTCCATTCCACTGCACATTCCATTCCATTCCATTCCACTTTCAATTCCACATTCCATTCCACAATCATCCATTCGATTCCACATTCCGTTCGATTTCACATTCAATTCCAGAATTCATTCCATTCCATTCCACGTTCCATTCTACATTCCATTCCATTCCATTCCACATTCCATTCCATTCACTCCACATTCCATTCCATTCCACATTCGATTCCACGTTGCATTCAATTCCACTCCAAATTCCATTCTACATTCCATTCCATTCCATTCCGCATTCCATTCCTTTCCATTACACCTTCCATTCCATTTCACTCGGCATTCCATTCCATTCTAGCATTCTATTCAAAGTGCCATTTCACATTCCGTTCCAGGTTCCATTCCACATTCCATTCGATTCCATTCCACTTTCCATTCCAAATTCCATTCCATTCCACATTCCATTCCATTCCATTCCACGTTCCATTCCACATTCCATTCCATTCTATTCCACATTCCCTTCCAGATTACAATCCACAGTCCATTCCACATTGCATTCCATTCCATTCCATTCCACATTCCATTCCATTCCATTCCACATTCCATTCCATTCCATTCAAATCGGCATTTAATCCCATTCCATTCCAAATTCCATTCAATTCCACTGCACATTCCGTTCCATTCCATTCCATTCCACAATACATTCCACATTCAATTACATTCCACTTTCAATTCTAAATTCCATTCCACAATCCATTCAATTCCACTTTCCATTCGATTCCACATTCAATTCCACATTGCATTCCATTCCATTCCACGTTCCATTCTACATTCCATTCCATTCCATTCCACATTCCATTCCATTCATTCCACATTCCATTCCATTTCACATTCCATTCCACGTTGCATTCAATTCAAAAACAAATTTCATTCTACATTCCATTCTATTCCCTTCTGCATTCCATTCCTTTCCATTACACCTTCCATTCCATTTCACTCGGCATTCCATTCCATTCTAGTATTCCTTTCAAATTTCCATTTCACATTCCGTTCCTGGTTCCATTCCACATTCCATTACATTCCATTCCACGTTCCATTCCAAATACCATTCCATTGCATTCCACATTCCATTCCATTCCATTCCACGTTCCATTCCACATTCCATTCCATTCTATTCCACATTCCATTCCAGATTACATTCCACAGTCCATTCCACATTGCATTCCATTCCACGTTCCATTCCACATTCCATTCCACATTCCATTCCATTCCACGTTCCATTCCACATTCCATTCAACATTCCATTCCAAGTTCCAATCCAATATCCATTCCACATTCAATTTCTTTCCATTCCACATTCCATTCCATTCCATTCCACTCCTTTGCAGGTTCCATTCCTCATTGCATTCCATTCAATTCCACTTTGAATTCCACATTCCATTCCATTGCATTCCACTTTCCATTCCACATTCCAATCCATTGCATTCCACCGTCCATTCCCCATTCCATTCCATTCCATTCCACATTCGATACAACATTCCACTCCATTCTATTTCACATTCCATTCCACTGCATTCCATTCCATTCCATTCCACATTCCAATCCATTCCATTCCACATTCCATTCCATTCCATTCCGCCTTCCATTCCACATTCCTCTCTACATTCTCTTCCTTTCCATTCCACATTCCATTCCACATTCCATTCCATTCAATTCCAGTCCATATTCCATTTCATTCCATTCCATTCCACATTCCATTCCATTCCACTTTGCATTCCATTCCTTTCCACATTCCAATCCATTTTACATTCCTTTCCATTCCATTCCACTCCATTCCACAATCCATTCCAATCCACATTCCATTCCCCATTCCACTACTTTCCACTCCGCATTCCATTCCACATTCCATGCCATTCCTTTCCATTCCAAATTCCATTCCATTCCATTCCACATTCCATTCAAATCCATTCCACATTCCATTCCGCATTCCATTCCATTCAATTCCATGTTGCCTTCAACATTCCATTCCATTCCACTCCACTTTTTATTCCATTACACATTTCATTCCATTCAATTCAACATTCCATTGCCTTCCATTCCACGTTGCATTCCACGTTCCATTGCATTCCATTTCACATTCCATTCCATTTAACATTCCATTCCACATTCCATCCATTCCATTCCACATACCATTCCATTCCATTCCACGTTCCATTCCAGATTCCTTTCCATTCAATTCCACATTCCTTTCCATTCCATTCCATGTTTGATTCGCTTCCATTCCACATTCCGTTACATTCTGTTCCACGTAACATTCCATTCCATTCAAAATTAATTCAATTCCATTCCATTCCACATTCCATACAATTCCATTCCACATTCCTTTGCATTCCTTGCCACATTCAACTCCATTCCTTTCCACATTCCATTCAATTCCATTCAAATTTCCACATTCCATCCCACTTTCCATTTCGTGTTCCATTCTAATACATTCCACGTTCCATTCCAAGTTCCATTCCATTCCATTCCATGTTGCATACCACATTCCGTTCCATTCGATTTCACGTTCCTTTTCACTTACCATTCCATTCCGATCCAATCCACATTCCATTCAAATCCATTCCACATTCCATTCCAGTCGACATTCCATTCCATTCCACATTTTATTCCATTCCACATTCCATTCCAATCCGTTCCATTCCACCTTCCATTCCATTCCATTCCACCTTCCATTCCATTCAATTTCACCTTCCATTCCATTCCATTCTACATTCCATTCAATTCCATTCCACGCTCTATTCCAATTCCCATTCCATTTAATTCCAAGTTGCATTCCATTCCATTCCACATTGCAATCCATTCCATTCCACTTTCCATTCCACTGCACATTCCATTCCATTCCATTCCACTCCATATTCTATTCCATTCTACGCTCCATTCCATTCAATTCCAATCCACATTCCATTCCATTCCATTCCACATTCCATTCCATTCCATTCCAGTTCCCATTCCACGTTCAATTCCACGTTCCATTCCATGATCCATTACGTTCCATTCCACATTCATTTCTACATTCCATTCCATTCCATTGCACTTTCGATTCCACATTCCATTCCATTCCATTACACATTCCATTCCCTTCCATTCCACATTACATTCCACATTCCGTTGTATTCCCTTACGTAATCCATTTCACATTCCATTCCATTCCGTTCCACATTGTATTCCACATTCCTTTCCTTGCATTCCACGTTCCATTCCATTCTACATTCCATTGCATTCCTTTCCGCATTTCATTCCACATTCCATTAGATTCCACTCCACATTCCATTCCATTCCATTCCACTTCACATTCCATTCCATTTCATTCTGCATTGAATTCCCCTCCTTTCCACATTGCGTTCCACATTCCATTCCTTTCCATACCATACCGCATTCCATACCATTCCATTCCATTTCCATTCGATTCCACATTCCATTCCACATTGCATTCCAATCCATTCCACATTCTATTCTACATTCCATTGCATTACATTACACATTCCATTCCATTCCATTACACATTGCATTCCATTCCTTTCCGCATTCCATTCTACATACCATTTCATTCAATTCCGCATTCCATTCCATTCCATTCTACATTGCATTCCGTTCCATTCCATTCCACCTTCCATTCCATTTCATTCGGCATTCCATTCCATTCCAGCATTCCATTTCGCATTCCATTCCATTCCATTCCATTCCATTCCATTCCAAATTCCATTCCATTCCATTCCACATTCCTTTCCATTCCATTCCATTCCTTTCCATTCGGCATTTCATCCCATTCCATTCTAAATTCCATTCCATTCCACTGCAAATTCCATTCCATTCCATTCCATTTCACATTCCATTCCACATTCCATTGCATTCCACTTTCGATTCCACATTCCATTCCACAGTCCATTCGATTCCACATTCCATTCGATTCCACATTCAATTCCACATTGCATTCCATTCCATTCCACATTCCATTCTACATTCCATTCCATTCCATTCCACATTCCATTCCATTCATTCCACATTCCATTCCATTCCACATTCGATTACACGTTGCATTCAATTCCACTCCAAATTCCATTCTACATTCCATTCCATTCCATTCTGCATTCCATTGCTTTCCATTACACCTTCCATTCCATTTCACTCGGCATTGCATTCCATTCTAGCATTCCATTCAAAGTTCCATTTCGCATTCTGTTCCAGGTTCCATTCCACATTCCATTCTATTCCATTCCACGTTCCATTCCAAATTCCATTCTATTCCATTCCACATTCCATTCCATTCCATGTTCCTTTCCACATTCCATTCCATTCTATTCCACATTCCATTCCAGATTACATTCCACAGTCCATTCCACATTGCATTCTATTCCGCGTTCCATTCCACATTCCATTCCACATTCCATTCCATTCCACATTCAATTCATCATTCCTTTCAACATTCCATTCCACGTTGCAATCCAATTTCCATTCCATATTCAATTTCATTCCATTCCACATTGCAGTCCATTCCTTTCCACTCCTTTGCAGGTTCCATTCCTCATTGCATTCCATTCAATTCCACTTTGAATTCCACATTCCATTCCATTGCTTTCCACTTTCCATTCCACATTCCATTCCATTGCATTCCACATTCTATTCAACATTCCATTCCATTCCATTGCACATTTGATACGACATTCCATTCCATTCTATTTCGCATTCCATTCCACTGCGTTCCATTCCATTCCATTCCACATTCCAATCCATTCCATTCCACATTCCATTCCATTCCACATTCCATTCCATTCCATTCCATTCCACCTTCCATTCCACATTCCTCTCTACATTCCCTTCCGTTCCATTCCACATTCCATTCCATTCAATTCCAGTCCATATTCCATTTCATTCCATTCCATTCCACATTCCATTCCATTCCACTTTGCATTCCATTCCATTCCACATTCCAATCCATTATACATTCCATTCAGTTCCACTCCATTCCATTCCATTCCAATTTCCACATTCCATCCCGCTTTCCATTTCGTGATCCATTCCAAGTTCCATTCCAATCCATTCCACCTTCCATTCCAAGTTCCATTCCATTCCATTCCATGTTCCGTACCACATTCGATTACATTGTATTTCTCGTTCCGTTTCCCTTACCATTGCATTCCGATCCCATCCACATTCCATTCAAATCCATTCCACATTCCATTCCAGTCGACATTCCATTTCATTCCACATTTTATTCCATTCCACATTCCATTCCAATCCGTTCGATTCCACATTCCATTCCATTAGATTCCTCATGAAATACCATTCCATTCCACGTTCCTATCCATTGCATTCCACCTTCCATTCCATTCTGTTCCAAGTTCCATTCCATTCCATTTCACCTTCCATTCCATTCCATTCTACTTTCCATTCAATTCCATTCCACGCTCCATTCCACATTCCATTCCATTTAATTCCAAGATGCATTCCATTCCATTCCTCATTCCAATCCATTCCATTCCACATTCCATTCCACTGCACATTCCATTCCATTCCATTACACTCCATATTTTATTCTGTTCCACGTTCCATTCCATTCAATTCCATTCCAAATTGCATTCCATTCCATTCCACATTCCATTCCATTCCATTCCACTTTCCATTCCCCGTTCCATTCCATGTTCCATTCCATGATCCATTCCATTCCATTCCACGTTCCATTCCACGTTCCATTTCACTTTCCATTCCATTAAATTCCACGTTACATTCCACTTTCTGTTCCATGTTCCATTCCATTGCATTCCACGTTCCATTGTACTTTCCATTCTACGTTCCATTCCATTCTATTCCACCTTCCTTTCCACGTTACATTCCACATTCCATTCCATTCCACTCCACATTCCATTGCACATTCCATTCCATTCCATTCCACATTCCATTGCACATTCCAATCCATTATATTCCACATTCCACTCCATTCCATTCCACATTCTGTTACATTCCATTCCACATTCCATTGCTCATTCCATTACATTCCATTCCACATTCCCTTCTACATTGCATTCCATTCTATTCCACCATCGATTCCAAATTCCTTTGCATTCCATTCCACATTCCATTCTCTTCCATTCCACATTCCATTCCCTTCCATTACACATTACAATCCACATTCCATTGCATTCCATTACATAATCCATTTCACATTCTATTCCATTCCATTCCACATTGTATTCCACAATCCTTTCCTTTCCATTCCACATTCCATCCCTTTCCACATTCCATTCCACATTCCACTGCATTCCTTTCCACATTCCATTCCACATTCCATTAAATTCAAATCCACATTCCATTCCTTTCCACTCCACTCCACATTCCATTCCATTTCATTCTGCATTCAATTCCACTCCTTTCCAAATTAAGTTCCACTTTCCATTCCATTCCATTCCATTCCACGTTCCATTACATTGCATTCCATTTCCATTCGATTCCACATTCCATTCCACATTGCATTCCATTCCATTCCTCATTCCATTCTACATTCCATTCCATTCCATTACACATTCCATTCCATTTCATTACAAATTGCATTCCATTCCTTTCCACATTCCATTCTACATTCCATTCCATTCCATTCAGCATTCCATTCCATTCCATTCTACATTCCATTCCATTCCATTCCTTTCCACATCCCATTCCATTTCATACAGCATTCCATTCCCTTCCAGCATTCCATTTCGCATTCCATTCCATTCCATTCATCATTCCATTCCATTCCATTCCACATTCCATTGAATTCCATTCCACAGTCCATTCCATTCCATTCCATTCCATTCCATTCCATTCGGCATTTCGTCCCATTCCATTCCAAATTCCATTCCATTCCACTGCACGTTCCATTCCAATTCATTCCACAATCAATTCCACATTCCATTCCATTCAACATTCCTTTCTACATTCCATTCCATTCCATTCCACATTCCATTTCACCTTGCATTCAATTCCACTCCAAATTCCATTCTACATTCCATTCCATTCCATTCCGGAATCCATTCCTTTCCATTACAACTTCCATTCCACTTCGCTCGGTATTCCATTCCATTCTAGCATTCCATTCAAAGTTCCATTTCACATTCCGCTGCAGGTTCCATTCCACATTCCATTCCATTCCATTCCACGTTCCATTCCACATTCCATTCCATTCCATTCCACATTCCATTCAATTCCATTCCACTCCACGTTCCATTCAACATTCCATTCCATTCCATTCCACATTCCATTGTATTCCATTCCAATCGTTTTCAGGTTCCATTCCTCATTGCATTCCATTCAATTCCACTTTGAATTCCACATTCCATTCCATTGCATTCAACTTTCCATTCCATTGCATTCCACTTTCCATTCCACATTCCATTCCATTCCATTCCATTCCACATTCGATACGACATTCCATTCCATTCTATTTCACATTCCACTCCACTGCATTCCATTCCGTTCCATTCCACATTCCAATCCATTCCATTCCACATTCCATTCCATTCCACATTCCATTCCATTCCATCCATTCCACCTTCCATTCCACATTCCTCTCTACATTCTCTTCCGTTCCATTCCACATTGCATTCCACATTCCATTCCATTCAATTCCAGTCCATATTCCATTTCTTTCAATTCCTTTCCACATTTCATTCCATTCCACTTTGCATTCCATTCCATTCCACATTCCATTCCATTATTCGTTCCATTTCATTCCATTCCACCCCATTCCACAATCCATTCCAATCCACATTCCACTACTTTCAACTCCAAATTCCATTCCACATTGCATTCCATTCCTTTCCATTCCACATTCCATTCCATTCCATTCCACATTCCATTCAACTCCTGTCCACATTCCATTCCACATTCCATTCCATTCAATTCCACGTTGCCTTCAAAATTCCATTCCATTCCACTCCACTTTCTACTCCATTGCACATTCCATTCCATTCAATTCCACATTCCATTGCATTCCATTCCACGTTCCATTCCACTTTCCATTCCATTCCATTTCACATTCCATTCCATTCTGCGTTCCATTCCACATTCCATTCCACTCCATTCCACGTACCATTCCATTCCATTCCACGTTCCATTCCAGATTCCATTCCATTCAATTCCACATTCCTTTTCATTCCATTCCATGTTCTATTCCATTCCATTCCACATTCCATTACATTCCATTGCACGTAACATTCCATTCCATTCAAAATTAATTCGATTCCATTCCATTCCACGTTCCATTCCATTCCAGTCCACATTGCATTCCATTCCTTGCCACATTCAACTCCATTCCATTCCACATTCCATTCCATTCCATTCCAATTTCCACATTCCATCCCACTTTCCATTTGGCTTTCCATTCCACGTTCTATTCCAATCCATTCCACGTTCCATTCCAAATTCCATTCCATTCCATTCCATGTTCCATACAACATTCCATTCCATTCGATTTCACGTTCCGTTTCACTTACCATTCCAATCCAATCCAATCCACATTCCCCTCAAATCCATTCCACATTCCATTCCAGTCGAGATTCCATTCCATTCCCCATTTTATTCCATTGCACATTCCATTCCAATCCGTTCCATTCCACATTCCATTCCATTCCATTCCCCATGACCTACCTTTCCATTCCACGTTCTTATCCATTCCATTCCACCTTCCATTCCATTCCATTCCACGTTCCATTCCATTCCATTTCACCTTCCATTCCATTCCATTCTACTTTCCATTCAATTCAATTCCACGTTCCATTTCACATTCCATCCCATTTAATTCCAAGCTGCATTCCATTCCATTCTACATTCCAATCCAGTCCATTCCATATTCCATTCCACTGCACATTCCATTCCATTCCATTCCACTCCATATTCTATTCCTTTCCACGTTCCATTCCATTCCATTCCATTCCACATTCCATTCCATTCCATTCCACTTTCCATTCCACTTTCCATTGCATGTTCCATTCCACGATCCATTCCATTCCATCCCAGGTTCCATTCCACGTTTCATTACACGTTCCATTTCAGGTTCCATTCCTTTAAATTCCACGTTACATTCCACTTTCTGTACCATGTTACATTCCATTACATTCCACGTTCCATTGTAGTTTCCATTCTACGTTCCATTCCATTCTATTCCACCTTCCTTTCTACGTTCCATTCCACATTCCATTCCATTCCACTCCACATGGCATTGCACATTCCATTCCACATTCCATTTCACATTACAATCCATTCCATTCCACATTCCATTCCATTCCATTCCACATTCCGTTCCATTCCATTCCACATGCCATTGCTCTTTCCATTACGTTCCATTCCACATTTCATTTCACATTCCATTACACATTCCATTCCATTCCATTCCAAATTCAATCCCATTCCATTCCGTTCCACGTTACTTTCCAGTTTCCATTCCGGATTGCATTAAACTTTCCATTCCACGTTCCATTCCATTCCATTCCTCATTCCGTTCCACATTCCACTCCAATGCATTGCACTTTCCTTGCCACATTCCATTCCACATTCCATTCCATCCCTTTCCTCATTCCATTCCCCATTCCACTGCATTTCATACCTCTTTCCATTCCACTTTCCATTCCACTCCATTTCACAATCCTTTTCTCATTCCATTCCACCATCCATTCCACATTCCATTCCACATTCCATTCTATTGCATTCGAACTTCCATTCCACTTTCCATTCCACGATCTATTCCATGTTCCATTCCATTCCATTCCATATTCCATTCATTCTGTTCCATTCCACATTTATTTCCACCTTTCATTTCACATTCCTTTCGACATTGCATTACACATTCATTTCCATTCTATTCTATGTTCAATTCCATTCCATTCCACATTCCATTGCATTCCATTCCACATTCCATTCCATTCCATTCCACATTACAATCCTTTCCAAATTCCATTCCACATTCCATTCCATGTTCCATTCCTTTCCATTCCACCTTCCATTCCACTTTCCATTTCATGTTCCATTCCATTCCATTCCACGTTCTGCTCCAAATTCCATTCCATTCCATTTCACGTTCCATTCCACAATTCCATTACAAATTCCTTTCCACTGTGCATTCCGTTCCATTCCACATTCAATTCCAATCTCCACTCCACATTCCATTCCAAATTCCATTCCTTTCCATTCCACATTCCATTCCACATTTCATTCCACATTCCGTTCCATTCCATTCAACATTCCATTGCATTCCATGCCACATTCCCTTAAAAATTCCAATCCATTCCGTTCTACATTCCATTCCTTTCCATTCCACATTCCATTCCACATTCCATTCCACATTCCATTCCATTCCACATTACATTACACATTCTATTCCACATCCCATTCCACATTCCATTCCATTCTATTCCATGTTCCCTTCTACATTCCATTCCACACTGCATTCCACATTCCATTCCACATTCCTTTCCATTTCATTCAACATTCCATTCCACCCTACATTTCACATAACATTCCACATTCCAATCCATTCCATTCCACGTTTCATTCCAAGTTCTGCTCCAGTTTCCATTCCCTTCCCTTCCACTATCCATTCCACATTCCATTCCATCTTCCATTCCAAATTACTTTATTTTCCATTCCACATTCCATTCCACATTCCATTCCATTCCACATACCATTCCACATTCCATTCCTCATTGCATTCCACATTCCTTTCCATTCCACTCCACATTGCATTCCACATTAAATTCCATTCCATTCCACATTCCATTCCACATTCCATTTCATCTTCCCTTCCACATTCCATTTCACCTTCCATTCCACATTCCATTTCACATTGCACTCCAATCCATTCCCCATACTATTCCATTCCATTCCACATTCCATTCCACATTCCATTCCCTTCCATTCCACATTCCATTCTATTCCTTTCCACTTTCCAATCCTTTCGACATTCCATTCCACATTCCATTCCACGTTCCATTCCATTCCATTCCACGTTCCATTCCACGTTCCATTCCATGTTCCATTCCATTCCATTCCACATTCCATTGGACATTCCATTCCTTTCAATTTAACCTTCCATTCCAATCCATTCCACTTTCCATTCCACATTCCTCTCCACATTCCATTCCATGTTCCATTCCACATTCCATTCCGTTCTATTCCACATTCAATTCCACATTGCTTTCCACATTCCATTCCGTTCTATTCCAGATTCAATTCCACACTGCTTTCCACATTCCATTCCACATTCTGTTCCATTACTTTCCACAATCCATTCCACAGTCTATTCCACATTTCATTCCGTTTCATTCCACATTGCATTGTATTCCCTTCCACATTCCTTTCCACATTCAAATCCATTCTATTCCACAATCAATTACATTCGATTCCACATTCCATTCCACATTCTCTTCCACATTCCATTACACATTACTTTCCATTCCACATTCCATTCTACATTCTATTCCGCATTCTATTGCACATTCCATTCCATTCCCTTCCTTGTTCCCTTCCACATTCCATTCCGCATTCCATTGCACATTCCATTCCATTCCATTGAACATTACATTACACATTCCATTTCGCAGTCCATTACACATTCCATTCCACTTCATTCCACAATCAATTCCATTACATTCCATTCCACTTTCCATTCCACGTTGCCTGAAGGATTCCATTCCACATCCCATTCCATTCCATTCACATTCCGTTCCACATTCTAATATATTGCATTACACTTTCCATGCCACATTCCATTCCACATTCCATTCCATTCCATTCCACATTCCATTCCGCATTCCATTCCCCATTTCACTGCTTTCCATTCCACTTTCCATTCCACATTCCATTCCACTCCATTGTGCAATCCATTTCCAATTCCATTCCACCTTCTATTCCACGTTTCGTTCCACATTCCATTCCATTCCATTCCAGATTCCATTCCATTTCATACGACATTCCATTCCACGTTCCATTCCACGTTGTATTCCACGTTCCATTCCATTCCATTCCATGTTCCATTCATTCTGTTCCATTCCACATTTCATTCCACCTTCCATTTCACATTTCATTACACATTCCTTTCCATCCCATTCCACGTTCAATTCCATTCCACTACACATTTCATTCCATTCCATTCCACATTCTGTTCCATTCCATTCCACATTTCAATCGTTTCCACATTCCATTCTACTTTCCATTCTACGTTCCATTCGATTCCATTCCACGTTCCATTCCACTTTCCATTCCATGTTCCATTCCATTCCAATCCACGTTCTGCTCCAAATTACATTCCATTCCATTTTACCTTCCATTCCACTATTCCATTACAAATTACATTCCACTTTCCATTCCGTTCCATTCCACATTCGAGTCCATTCTCCACTTCACATTCCATTCCAAATTGCATTCTGTTCCATTCCATATTCCATTACACATTCCATTCTGTTCCTTTCCACTTTCCATTGCATTCCATTCCATATTCCTTTCCACATTCCAATCCATTCCATTCCACATTCCATTCCACATTCCATTCCAAATTCCAATCCATTCTGTTCAACATTCCTTTCCCTTCCATTCCACATTCCATTCCACATTCCATTTCATTCCATTCCACACTACATTCCACATTCTATTCCACATCCCATTCCACATTTTACTCCATTCTATTCCATGTTCCCTTCCACGTTCCATTCCACATTCCATTCCACATTCCATTCAAGATTTCTTTCCATTCCGTTCATCATTCCATTCCACATTACATTTCACTTTCCCTTCCACATTCCATTCCATTCAATTTAACGTTCCATTCCACGTTCAATTCCACGTTCCATTTCATTCCATTAAACTTTCCATTCCACATTCCATTCCATCTTCCATTCCACATTTCTTTATATTCCATTCCACATTCCATTCCACATTCCATTCAACATTCCATTCCATTCCACGTACCATTCCACCTTCCATTCCACATTCCTTTCCATTCCATTCCACATTCCATTCCACATTATATTCCATTGCATTCCACATTCCATTCCACATTTCATCCCATTCCATTCCACATTCTTTTCCATTCCAATCCACTTTCCATTCCACATTCCTATCCATTGTATTCTTCATTCTATTCCACATTCCATTCCACAATACATACCACTCCATTGCACATTCCATTCTACGTTCCATTCCATTCCATTCCATGTTGCATTCCACATTCCATTCCACTTTCCATTCCATTCTATTCAAGGATCCATTCCACTTTCCATTCCACATTCCATTCCAGATTCCATTCCACGTTTCATTGCACGTTCCATTCCTACCATTCCACTTTCCATTCCACCTTCCATTCCATTACAATCCACGTCCCATTCCACAATCCTTTGCACTTTCCCTTCCACGTTCCATTTCACATTCCATTGCACGTTCCTTTCCCCTTTCCATTCCATACCAATCCATATTCCACTCCAAATTCCACTCCATTCCAGTCCACGTTGCATTCCCAATTCCATTCCACATTCCATTCCATTCCATTCCATTGCACATTCCTTTCCACATTCCATTCAATTCCATTCCACATTCAATTCCACATTCCATTTCATTCTATTCCACTTTACATTCCACATTCCATTCCACGTTCCATTCCATTCCATTCCACGTTCCATTCCGCTTTCCATTGCACATTCCATTCCACTTTCCATTCCACATACAATTCCATCTTCCATTCCACATTTCTTTATATTCCATTCCAGTTTCCATTCCACATTCCATTCCACATTCCATTCCATTCCACATACCTTTCCACCTTCCTTTCCACATTCCATTCCACATTCCTTTCCTTTCCATTCCACATTCCATTCCACATTCCATCCCATTCCATTCCACATTCTTTTCCATTCCAATCCACTTTCCATTCCACATTCCTATCCATTGTATTGTTCATTCTATTCCACATTCCATTCCACAATACATTCCATTCTATTGCACATTCCATTCCACCTTCCATTCCATTCCATTCCACGTTCCATTCCATGTTCCATTCCACATTCCATTCCACTTTCCATTCCATTCCATTCAAGGATCCATTCCACGTTCCATTCCACATTCCATTCCAGATTTCATTCCACGTTCCATTGCACGATCCATTCCTACCATTCCACTTTCCATTCCACCTTCCATTCCATTCCAATCCACTTCCCATTCCACAATCCATTGCACTTTCCCTTCCCCGTTCCATTCCACATTCCATTCCACGTTCCATTCCACTTTCCATTCTATACCAATCCATATTTCATTCCAAATTCCGCTCCATTCCTGTGCACGTTGCATTTCAAATTCCTTTCCACCTTCCATTTCATTCTATTGCACATTCCTTTCCACATTCCATTCCATTCCATTCCACATTCAATTCCACATTCCATTCCATACTATTCCACTTCCCGTTCCGCAATCCATTCCACATTCCATTACACATTCCATTCCATTCCATTCCACGTTCCATTCCGCATTCCATTGCACATTCCATTCCACGTTCCATTCCTCCTTCCATTCCACGTCCCATTGCATTCCATTCCATGTTCCATTCTGTTCCATCCCACGTTCCATTTCATTCAGTTCCACATTCATTTCTACATTTCATTTCACATTCCATTCCGCTTTCCATTTCACATTCCATTCCATTCCATTCCACATTCCATTCCATTCCAATCCACTATCCATTCCTTTGCATTTTCCGTTCCATTCCTATCCACATTCCATTCCATTGCATTTCACATTCCATTCCATTCCACATTTCATTCAACATTCCATTCCACGTTTCATTCCATTCCATTCCACATTCCTTTCTATTGCATTCAATTCCTCATTCCATTCCATTCCATCCAATTCCATTCCACATTCCACTACTTTCAATTCCATTCCGCATTCCATTCCATTCCATTCCACATGCCACTCCATTCCACTCAAAATTCCCTTCAATTCCATTCCATTCCACATTCCATAGTATTCCATTCCATATTCTATTCCTTTCCATTCCACATTCCATTCCATTCCATTCCACATTCCATTCCATTCCATTCCACTCCATTACAAATTCCATTCCTCGTTTAATTCCCTTCCAATCCACATTCCCTTCCATTCCATTCTGCGTTCCATTCCACGTTCCATTCCACGTACCATTTCACGTTCCATTCCATTCCATTCAACATTCCATTCCACATTCAATTCCATTCCATTCCACATTTCATACAGTTCAATTCCATTGCATTCCTGATTTCATTACATTCCATTCCACATTCCATTCCATTCTGTTGGAATTTCCATTCCATTCCGTCCCACATTCCATTCCATTACATTGCACATTCAATCACCACGTTCCATTCCATTGCATTCCACATTCCACTCCATGTTCCATTCCATTGCATTCGACATTTCATTCCACTTTCCATTCCATTCCACTTTCCATTCCATTCCATTTCACATTCCTTTCCACATTCCATTCCATTCCATTCCACTTTCCTTTCCATTCCATTCCACATCCCATTCCATTCCATGCCTTTCCACAATGCATTGCACTCTATTCAGCATTCCATTCCATTGCATTCTGCATTCCGGTCCATTGCACTCCAAATTGCATTCCATTCGATTCCATTCCATATTCCATTCCATTCCATTCCACATTCCATTCCATTCCATTCCACACTGCATTCCACATTCCATTCCATTCCTTTCTCCATTCCACTCAATTCCACATTTCATTGCATTCAATTCCAATCCACATTCCATTGGTTTCAATTCCATTGCAAGTTCCATTACACATTCCATTCCGTGCCATTCCACATTCCATTCCATTTCCTTCCACATTACTTTCCATTCCGTTCCAGCCCACATTCCATTCCATTCCATTCGACATTCCATTCCATTCCACATTGCATTCCATTCCCTTCCAATCCACATTCGATTGATTTCAATCCCAATGCAAGTTCCTTTCCACATTCCATTCCTTGCCATTCCACATTCCCTTCCATTTCATTCCGCAATACATTCCAATCTATTCCCGTCCACATACCATTCTATTCCATTCCACATTCTGTTGCATTTCATTCGACATTCAATTCCATACCATTCCATTCCACATTCCATTCCACATTGCATTCCATTGCATTCCACATTCTCTCCCACATTCCATTCCATTTCACGTTACTTTCCATTCCTTTCCATATTAAATTCCATTCCATTCGGCATTCCATTCCAATCCAGTCCACATTCCACATTCCATTCCACATTCCATTCCACTTTGCATTCCACTTTCCATTCTGCGTTCCATTCCAGTCCATTCCACTTTCCATTCCTCATTGCATTCCATTCCATTCCACTTTCCATTAAACGGTCTATTCCATTCCATTCCACATTCCATTCAACATTCCATTGCATTCGTTTCTACGTTTCATTCCATTCCATTCCACATTCCATTCAACATTTCATTGCATTCGTTTCTACGTTCCATTCCATTCCATTCCACATTGCATTCCAAATTCCATTTCATTCCATTCCATGCCATTGCACAGTCCATACCATTCACATTGCATTCAACATTTGATTCCATTCCATTCCCCATTGCACTCCACATTCCATTCCACATTCCATTCCATTCCTATACACATTCCATTCCTTTCCATTCCATTCCTGTCCACATTCCATTCAATTCCATACAATTCCACATTCCATTCCCTTCCATTCCACATTCCATTCCATATTCAATTCCATTCAATCCACATTCCATTACATTCCATTAAATTCCTATCCACATTCCATTCAATTCTATACCATTCCACAAAGCATTCCATTCCATTCAACATTCCATTCTGTTCAATTCCACATTCCTTTCCATGCCATTCAAAGTTCCATTCATTTCCATTCCACGTTCCATTCCATTCCATTCCACGTTCCATTCGATGTTGTATGCCACGTTCCATTCCACTTTCCCTTCCACGTTCCATGTCATTCCTTTCCACGTTCCATTCCATGTTCCATTCCACGTTCAATTCCAAATTCTATTCCACATTCCATTACACATTCCATTCCATTAAATTACAGATTCCAGTCCATTACATTCCACATTCCATTCCACATTGCATTCCACATGCCATTCCACATTGCATTGCACATTCCATTCCATTCGATTTCACATTCCATTCCATATTCCATTCCATTCCATTCCACTTTCCATTCCACATTCCATTCCACAAACCACTCCACATTTCATTCCAAATCTATTCCACAATCCATTGCACATTCCATTCCATTCCACGTTACCTTCCACGCTCCATTCCACATTCCATTCCTTTCCACATTCCAGTGCATATTCCTTTCCTAGTTCCATTCCACATTGTATTCCAATGCATTCCACATTCCATTCCACATTCCATTCCATTCCATTCCACATTGATTTCCACATTCCAATCCATTCCACGTCCCATTCCAGATTCCATTCCATTCCATTGCCTTCCATTCCATATTCCATTACACATTCCATTCCACATTCCATTGCACATTCCATTCTACATTCCATTCCATTCAATTCCACATTCCATTTCACATTCCATTCCATTCCATTTCACATTCCATTCCATATTCCATTCTATTCAATTCCACTTTCCATTCCACATTCCATTCCACAATCCATTCCACATTCCATTCCACCTTCCATTCCACAATCCATTGCACATTCCATTCCATTCCACGTTCCCTTCCACATTCCATTGCACATTCCGTTCCATTCCATGTTCCAATGCACATTCCATTCCAAGTTCCATTCCACTTTGCATTCCATTCCATTCCACGTTCCATTCCACATTCCATACCATTCCATTCCACTTTCCATTCCATTCCATTCCACATTGCATTGCATTCCATTCAATTCTATGTTCCACTATATTACAATCAATATTCCATTTCCACATTCCATTCCATTCCCTTCCACATTCCATTCCACATTCCATTGCATACCATTCCATTCTACATTCCATTCCATTACAATCAACATTCCATTTCCCCATTCCATTCCATTTCATTCCACATTCCATTCCACATTCTGTTCCATTCCATTCCAGTCCACATACTATTCCATTCCACATTCCATACCACATTGCTTTCCATTGCATTCCACGTTCCATTCCAAGTTCCATTCCATTGCATTCCATTCCTTCTCTTTCTATTCCATTCCATTCCAAATTCCATCCCATGTTCCATTCCATTTGATTCCACATTCCATTCCATTCCCCTCCACATTCCATTCCATTCCATTACCCATTCCATTCCATCCCACATTCCATTCCATTCCTTTCCACATTCTATTATATTCCACTCCACATTCCATTCCGTTCCATTTCACATTCAATTAAATTCCATTCCACTGCATTCCACATTCTATTCCAATCCATTCCATTCCACTTTCCATTCCATTCCATTCTTTTCCACATTCCATTCCATTCCATTCCACATTCCATTCCACATTCCCTTCCACATTGCATTCCATTGCATTCCACATTCTATTCCACATTCCATTCCATTTTACGTTACTTTCCATTCCTTTCCATATTAAATTCCATTCCATTCCGCATTCCATTCCAATCCAGTCCACATTCCACATTCCATTCCACATTCCATTCCACTTTGCATTCCACTTTCCATTCTGCGTTCCATTCCAGTCCATTCCACTTTCCATTCCTCATTGCATTCCATTCCATTCCACTTTCCATTAAACGGTCCATTCCATTCCATTCCACATTCCATTCAACATTCTATTGCTTTCGTTTCTACGTTCCATTCCATTCCATTCCACATTGCATTCCAAATTCCATTTCATTCCATTCCATGCCATTCCACAGTCCATACCATTCACATTGCATTCAACATTCGATTCCATTCCATTCCCCATTGCATTCCACATTCCATTCCACATTCCATTCCATTCCTATACACATTCCATTCATTTCCATTCCATTCCTGTCCAGATTCCATTCAATTCCATACAATTCCACATTCCATTCCCTTCCATTCCAAATTCCATTCCATATTCCATTCCATTCAATCCACATTCCGTTACATTCCATTAAATTCCTATCCACATTCCATTCAATTCTATACCATTCCACAAAGCATTCCATTCCATTCAACATTCCATTCTGCTCAATTCCACATTCCTTTCCATGCCATTCCAAGTTCCATTCATTTCCATTCCATGTTCCATTCCATTCCATTCCATGTTCCATTCGATGTTCTATGCCACGTTCCATTCCACTTTCCCTTCCACGTTCCATGCCTTTCCTTTCCACGTTCCATTCCATGTTCCATTCCACGTTCAATTCCAAATTCTATTCCACATTCCATTACACATTCCATTCCATTAAATTACAGATTCCAGTCCATTACATTCCACATTCCATTGCACATTCCATTTCACATTCCATTCAACATTCCATTCTACATTCCATTCCATTCAATTCCACATTGCATTCCACATTCCATTCCATTCGATTTCACATTCCATTCCATATTCCATTCCATTCCATTCCACTTTCCATTCCACATTCCATTCCACAATCCACTCCACATTCCATTCCAAATTCTATTCCACAATCCATTGCACATTCCATTCCATTCCACGTTACCTTCCACGTTCCATTCCACATTCCATTCCTTTCCACGTTCCAGTGCATATTCCTTTCCAAGTTCCATTCCACATTGTATTCCAATGCATTCCACATTCCATTCCACATTCCATTCCATTCCATTCCATTGCATTCCACATTGATTTCCAAATTCCAATCCATTCCACGTCCCATTCCAGATTCCATTCCATTCCATTGCATTGCATTCCATATTCCATTACACATTCCATTCCATTCCATTCCACATTCCATTGCACATTCCATTCTACATTCCATTCCATTCAATTCCACATTCCATTTCACATTCCATTCCATTCCACATTCCATTCCATTCCACTTCACATTCCATTCCATATTCCATTCTATTCCATTCCACTTTCCATTCCACATTCCATTCCACAATCCATTCCACATTCCATTCCACCTTCCATTCCACAATCCATTGCACATTCCATTCCATTCCACGTTCCCTTCCACATTCCATTGCACATTCCGTTCCGTTCCACGTTCCAATGCACATTCCATTCCAAGTTCCATTCCACTTTGGATTCCATTCCATTCCACGTTGCATTCCACATTCCATTCCATTCCATTCCACATTCAAATACATTCCATTCCACATTCATTTCCATTCCATTCCACATTCTATTGCACATTCCGTTCCATTCCATTCAACATTCCTTTCCATTCAATTCCACATTCCGTTCCATTCCATTCCACTGCATTTAAGTCCATGTTCGATTCCATTCCATTCCTTTCCACATTCCATTCCATACCATTATAGTACACATTACATTCCATTCCACATTCCATTTCATACCATTCCACATTTCTTTCCATTCCATTCCACATTCCATTTCAAGTTCAATTCCACGTTTCTTTCCGTTCCAATCCAATTTCCATTTCTCGTTCCACTCCACGTTGAATTCCTCGTTCCATTCCAGATTCCATTCCACTTTCCATTCCATTCTATTCCGCATTCTATTCCATGATGTATTCCACCTTCCATTACACATTCCATTACACATTTCATTCCATTCCATTTCACATTCCATTGCACATTCCAGTCCACATTCCATTCCAAATTCTATTCCATTCAATTCCAAATTTCATTCCACGTTCCATTGCATTCCATTCCACATTCCATTCTACATTGCATTCGTGATTACATTCCACATTCCCTTCAACAATCCATTCCAATTTCCATTCCAGATTCCATTCCGCAATCCAGTCCACTTTCAATTCCATTCCACTTTCCATTCCACATTCCATTTCACTTTCCATTCCATTCCACGTTCCATTCCACATTCCATTCCACATTCAAATCGACATTGCATTCCAGGTCATTCCACATTCCATTCCATTACATTCCATATTGCATTTCATTCCATTCCACATTTCATTCCACATTCCATTCCACTCCATTCCAGATTTCATTCCATTGGATTCAATTCCAGTCCATTCCACTCCACTTTCCATTCCTTTCTATTCCATGCAGCAATCCATTCCATTCCGTTCCACATCCCATTCCACATTCCATTCCACTCCATTCCAGATTCCATTCCATTCCCTACCACTTTGCATTCCACATTCCAAATAAAAATTCATTTCAGCTTCCATTCCATTCTGCATTCCATTCCATTCCATTCCCCGTTCTTTTACCTTCCATTCCATGTTCGATTCCACATTCCTTTCCATTCCATTACACGTTCCATTCCATTCCATTCCCTTCCATTCCACATTCCATTCCATTCCATTCCACATTCCATTCCATTCCATTCCACATTCCATTCCATTCCATGCCACATTGCATTTCACATTCCATTGCATTCCATTCCAAATTCCAATCCACATTCCATTCCCTTCCTTTGCACATTCCATTCCATTCCATGCAACACGCCATTCCATTCCATGCCACATTCCATTCCACATTCCATTGCCTTCCATTCCACATTCCATTCCATTACATTCTACATTCCATTCCACATTCCATTCCATTCCTCTCCACATTCTTTCCACATTCCATTCGATTCCATTTCACGTTCCATTCCATTCAATTCCACATTCCATTCCACATTCTATTCAATTCCATTCCACATTCTGTTCCATTCCATTCCACATTCCGTTCCATTCCATTCCACATTCCATTCCATTCCATTCCGTGTTCCACTCCATTCCATTTCATGTTCCATTTCATGTTCCATTCCACATTCCATTCCATTCCATTCCACATTCCATTGCACGTTCCATTCCACATTCCATTCCATTCCATTCCACATTCCATTGCACGTTCCATTCCACGTTCCATTCCATTCCATTCCACATTCCATTCCATTAATTTCCACATTCTTTTCGACTTTCCATTCAATTCCATTCCACATTCCCTTCCACTTTTCCCTCCATTCCAATCCACATTCCTTTCCATATTCCATTCCATTTCATTCCATTCCAAATTTCATTCCATTCCACATTCCTTTCCACATTCCATTCCATTCCATTCCACATTCCATTCCGCATTCCATTCCACATTCCATTCCACATTTTATTCCATTAGATTCCATTCCATTCCATTCCATTCCATATTCCATTTCATTCCATTCCATTTCACATTCCACTACATTCCATTCCACATTCCACTACATTACATTCCACATTCCATTCCACATTCCATTCCACTCCATTCCAGATTCCATTCCAGATTCCATTCCACATTACATTCCATATTCCAATCCACAATCCATTTCACTTTCCAATCCATTCTACATTCCATTTCATTCCGCATTCCATTCCATTCCATTCCACGTTCCATTCCATTCAATTCCACGTTCCATTCCACATTCCATTCCATTAAATTACACGTTCCATTCCATTCCATTCCCTTCCATTCCACTTTCCATTCCATTCCATTCCCTTCCATTCCACATTCCATTGCATCCCATTCCACATTCCATTCCATTCCATAACCCTCCATTCCTCTTTCCCTTCCATTCAATTCCATATTGCATTCCATTCCATGCCATATTCCATTCCTTATTACGTTGCATTCCATTCCACATTCCATTCCACATTCCATTCCCTTCCATTCCAAATTCCATTCCGTTGCATTTCACATTCCATTCCCTTCCATGCCACCTTCCATTCCACATTCCATTGCATTGCATGCCACATTCCATTCCACATTCCATTCCATTCCATTCAATGTTCCATTCCACATTCCATTCCATTCCATTCCACATTCTATTCCACTTTCCATTCCATTCCATTGCACTTTGCTTTCCATTTAATTCCACATTCCGTTACACAATCTCTTCCATTCCATTCCACATTCCATTCCATTCCATTCCACATTCCTTTCCTTTCCATTCTGTGTTCCATTCCATTGCATTTCACGTTCCTTTCCGCATTCCATTCCATTCCACATTCCATTCCACATTCCATTACATAACATTTGACTTTCCATTCCATTCCATTCCATTCCATTCCATTCCATTCCACATTCCATTCCATTCGATTCCACTTTCCTTTCCATTGAATTCCATGTTCCATTCCACATTGCATTCTAGGTTACATTACACGTTACATTCCAACTTCCAAACCACGTTCCATTCCATTGCATTCAATGTTCCATTCCACGTACTGTTCCATTATTTCCTTGTTGCATTCCGAATTCTATTCCATTTGATTTCACGTTCCATTCCATATTCCATTCCATTTCATTCCACATTCCATTGAAAATTCCATTTCATTCCATTCCATGCCATTCCACACTCCATTCCATTCCACATTGCATTGCACATTCGATTCCATTCCATTCCACATTGCACTCCACATTCCATTCCACATTCCATTCCATTCCAATCCACATTCCATTCATTCCATTCCATTCCTGTCCACATTCCATTTAGTTCAATTCAATTCTACATTCTATTCCCTTCCATTCCACATTCCATTCCACTTTCCATTCCATTCCAATCTACATTGCCTTCCATTCCATTCCATTCCTGTCCACATTCCATTCAATTCCATTCCATTCCTCTTTCCATTCCATTCCATTCCACATTCCATTCCAGATTCCATTCCATTCCTTTCCACATTCCATTTCACATTCCATTCCACATTCCATTCCATTCCATTCCACTTTCTATTCCATTCCATTTGACATTCCATTCCACATCCAATTCCATTCCATTCCACATTTTATCTGCACATTATTCACGTGTACCATAAACCTATAGTATAATAATGATAATAATAAAAGAAAAATCTTCTCATAAGAACTTGACAGAAGCATTCTGATAAACTTCTTTCTGTTATGTGCTCTTATCTCACAGATTTGAACATTTGTTTTGTATGAGCAGTTTGGAAACAGTCTTTTTTTTAAGAATATGCAAACGGATATTTGTGAGCTCTTACAGCCTATGAAGAAATAGGAAATATCTTCACATAAAACCTTATCAGCATCTTTCTGAGAAAATGCTTTGTGATGTATGTTTTCATCTCAAAGAGTTGAAATTTTCTTTTGATTGAACAGTTTGGAAACAGTATTTTTGTAGAATCCACTAATGAATATTTTCAGTGCTTTTAGTCCTATGGTAAAAAAGCAATTATCTTCACAAATACACTAAAAAGGAGCTTTCTGAGAACTTTCTTTGTGATGCGTGGATTCATATCACAGAGCTGAAGCTTTCTTTTGTTTCAACAGATTGGAAACTGTCTTTTTGTACAATCTGCAAATGGATATTTCTGAGCCATTTGATGCCTATGTTGAAAATGAATTTTCTTCACATAAAAACTAGACAGAATCATTCTAAGAAACTTCTTTGTGATGGGTGCATTCATCTCACAGAGTTGAATGTTTGTTTTCATTGAGCAGTTTGGAAACAGTCTTTTTGTAGTAACTGCAGAGAGAGATTTGTGAGCGGTTTAAGGACTATAGTGAAAAAGGGAATATCTTCACATAAAAACGAGACAGAAGCATTCTGAGAAACTCCTTTTTTATGTGTGCATTCATCTCACAGAGATAAATCTTTCTTTTCATTGAACAGTTTTGAAACAGTCTTTCTGTACAATCTGCAAAGAGATATTTCTGAGCTGTTTGAGGCCTACAGTGAAAAAGTAATATCTTCACAAAAAAACCAGACAGAAGTATTATGAGAAACTTCTTTTTTATTTCTGCATTCATCTCACAGAGTTGAAACTTTCTTTTCATTGAGCAGTTCGGAAACACGCTTTTTGTAGAATCTGAAAGGGATATTTGTGAGTCTATTGAGGCCTGTGGCGAAATAGGAAATATCTTCACATAAAAACTAGACAGAAGCTTTCTGCGAAACTTCTTGGTGATGTGTGCTTTCATCTCACAGAGTTGAACCTTTCTTTTGATATAGCAGTTTGGAAGGAGTCTTTTTGTGGAATCTGCAAATGGATGTTTAGAATGCTTTGAGACCTATGGCGAAAAGTAAACATCTTCACATTAAAACTAGACAGAAACGTTCTGAGAATCTTCTTTGTGACGTGTGCATTCATTTCACGTTGCTGAGCTTATCTTTTGATTTAGCAGATTGGAAACAGTCCTTTTGTTGTATCTGCAGAGGGATATTTGTGAGCAGTTTTAGGCCTATGGTGAAAAAGGAAATACCTTCACATAACACTAGACAAAAGCATTCTGGGAAGCTTCTCTGTGATGTGTACATTCAACTTACAGAGGTGAAACTTTCATTAGATTGAGCAGTTTGGAAACAGTCCTTTTTTAGAATCTGCAAAGGGATATTTCTGAGCCTACTGAGGCGTAGGGTGAAAAAGAAATAACTTCACATAAAAACTGGACAGATGCTTTCTGAGAAACTTCTTTGTGACGTGTCCATTCATCTCACAGAGTTGAAACTTTCTTTGGATTGATCAGTTTGAAAACAATCTTTTTGAATAATCTGCAAAAAATATTTGTGAGCCCTTTATGGCCTACAGTGAAATAGGAGATATCTTTACATAAAAACTAGAGAGAAGCTTTCTGAGAAACTACTTTGCGATGTGTGCTTTCATCTCACTGAGTTGAACCTTTCTTTTGAATGAGCAGTTTGGAAACACTCTTTCTGTAGAGTCTGTAAATGGATATTTGGAGCACTCTGAGACCTATGGTGAAAAAGGAAATACCTTCACATAAAAACCAGATAGGAGCATTCTGCGAAACTTCTTTGTGATGGATGTATTCATCTCACAGAGTTGAACATTTCTTTGGAGGCAGCAGTTTGTAAACAGTCTTTTTATAGTATCTGCAGAGGGATATTCATGAGCAGTTTACAGCCTATGGTTAAAAAGGATATATCTTCTCAAAAAAACTCGACAGATCCATTGTGAGAAACTTCTTTGAGACGTATGTGTTCATCTCACAGAGTTGAGCCTTTCTTTGCATTGAGCAGTTTTCTAAACAGTCCTTTTGTAGAATCTCCAAAGGGACATTTCTGAGCCCATTGAGGTCTATGGTGAAAAAGGAAAAATCTTCACATGAAAGCTAAACAGAAGCTTTCTGAGAAACTTTTTGTGATGTGTGCATTCATCTCACAGTGTTGAAACTTTCTTCTGGTTGAGCAGTTTGGAAACATACTTTTTGTACAATCTGCAAAGGGATATTTCTGAGCCATTTGAGGCCTATGGTGAAAGAGAAATATCTTCACATAAAAACTAGACAAAAGAATTCTGAGAAACTTCTTTGTGTTGCGTGCATCCATCACACATATTTGAATCTCTCTTTTGATTGAGCAGTTTGGAGATAGTCTTTTTGCAGAATATGCGAAAGGATATTTGTGAGCCCTTTCAGGCCTATGGTGAAATAGGGAATATCTTCACATACAAACCAGACAGAAGCTTTCGGAAAAACTTCTTTGTGATATGTGCTTTCATCTCAAGTGTTGAGCTTTTCTTTTGATTGAGCAGGCTGGAAACAGTCTTTTTGTACAATCTGCAAATAGATATTTGCAGCATTTTAGGCCTATGGTGAACAGGAATTTTCTTCACATAAAAACAAGACAGAAGCATTCTAAGAAAACTCTTTGTGATGTGTGCATTCATGTCACAGGATTGAAACTTTCCTTGGATTGAGCAGTTTGGAAAGAGCCCTTTTGTAGAATCTGCAAAGGGATATTTTTGAGCCCATTGAGGTCTATGGTGAAATAGGAAATATCTTCACATAAAAACTAGACAGAAGCTTTCTGAAAATCTTCTTTGTGCTGTGTGCTTTCATCTCACAGAGATGAACCTCTCTTTTGATTGAGCAGTTTGGAAACACTCCTTTTGTGGAACCTGCAAACGGATCTGCAGATAAAAACTAGACAGAAACTTTCTGAGAAACTTCTTTTTGATGCTTGCTTTCTTCTCAAATTTGGACCTTCCTTTTCATTGAGCAGTTTGGCAACAAGTCATTTTGTAGAATCTGCAAAGGGACATATGTGAGCGGTTTGAGCCCTATGGTGACAAAGTAAATATCTTCAGATAAAACCTAGACAGAAGCATTTTGAGAAAACTGTGATGTTTGCGTTCATCTCACTGAGTTGAACCTTTCTGTTCATTGAGCAGTGTGGAAACATACTTTTTGTGCAATGTGCAAAGGAATATTTGTTTGCGGTTTGAGACCTATGTTGAAAAAGTAATATCTTCACATAAAAACAGGACAGAAGCATTCTGAGAAATTAATTTTGTATGTGTGCATTCATCTCACAGAGTTGAACCTTTCTTTTGATGAAGCAGTTCGGAAACTTTTTTTGTAGAATCTGAAAAGGGATATATTTGATCCCTTTGAGGCCTAAGGTGAAATAGGAATTATCTTCACATAAAAACTAGAGAGAAACTTTCTGAAAAACTTCTTTGTGACCTGGGCTTTCATCTCACAGATTTGAACCTTTATTTTGATTGAATAGTTTGGAAAGAGTCTTTTTGTAGTATCTACAGAGGGCTATTTGTGAGCAGATTGAGGCCTACAGTGAAAAGGAAATGGCTTCTCAGAAAAACTAGACAGAAGCATTCTGAGAAACTTCTTTGTAATGTGTGCATTCATCTCAGATAGTTAAACCTTTCTTTTGATTGAGCTGTTTGGAAACACTCTTTTTTGTACCATCTGCAAGGGTATACTTCTGAGCACTTTGAGACCTATTTTGAAATATGAAATATCTACACAAAAAACTAGATAGAAGGTTTCTAAGAAACTTCTTTGGGATGTGTGCTTTCATCTCACAGAGTTGAACCTTTGTTTTGATTGAGCAGATTGGAAACACTCTTTTTGTAGGATCTGCAAGTGGATATTTGGAGTGCTTTGAGACCCACGGTGAAAAAGGAAATATCTTCATATAAAAACTAAACAGAAGTTTTCTGAGAATTTTCTTTGGGGTGTGTACATTCATTTCACAGAGTTGAAACGCTCTTTTGATTGGGCAATTTGGAAACAGTCTTTTCGTAGGATCTGCAAATGTATATTTGGAGTGCTTTGGGGCCTGTGGTAAAAAAGGAAAATTCTTCACATAAAACTAGACAAAATCATTCTGAGAAACCTCTTTTTGATGTGTGCTTACATCTCACAGAGTTTAACCTTTCTTTTCATTGAGCAGTTTGGAAACTGTCTTTTTGTAGTATCTGCAAAGGGATATTTGTGAGCGGTTTGAGACCTTTGGTGAAAAAGGAAATACCTTCACATAAAAACCAGACAGAAGTTTTTGAGAAACCTCTTTGTGATGTTTGCATTCATCTCCCAGAGTTGAATCTTCCTTTTCATTGAGCTGTTTAGAAACAGTCTTTTTGCACAATCTGTAAAGGGATATTTCTGAGTGATTTGAGGCCTGTGGTGAAAAAGAAATATCTTCACATAAAAATCAGACAGAAGCATTCCGGGAAACTTATTTGTTTTGTGTGCATTCGTCCCACAGAGTTGAAACCTTCATTTCATTTAGTAGTTCGGAAACAGTCTTTTCATAGAACCTGCAAAGGGATATTTCTGAGCCCTTTGACGTGTATGGTGAAATAGGAGATATCTTCACATGAAAACTAGACAGTAGCTTTTTGAGAAACTACTTTATGATGTGTGCTTTCATCTCACAGAGTTGAAACTTTTTTTTAATTGAGCAGTTTGGATTCACAGAGTTGAACCTTTCTTTTGATTGAGCAGTTTGGAAACACTCTTTTTGTAGAATCTGTAAACGGATATTTGGAGCGCTTTGAGGCATAAGGTGAAAAAGGAAGTAACTGCACCTAAAAACTAGACAAACTTTCTGAGAAACTTCTTTGTGATGCATGCTTTCATCCCACATATTTGGACATTTCTTTTCATTGAGCAGTTTGAGATCAAGTCATTGTGTATAATCTGCAAAGATATATTTGTGAGCAGTTTGAGGCCTATGGTGAAAAACTAAATATCTTCAAATAAAAACCAGACAGAAGTTTTTCAGATAAGTCTTTGTGATGTTTGCATTCATCTCAAGGAGTTGAACCTTTCTGTTCATGGAGGAGCCCTGAAATATTCTTTTTATGCAATCTGCAAAGGAATATTTCTGAGTGTTTTCAGTCCTGTGGTGAAAAAGAAATATCTTCACATAAAAACTAGACAGAAGCATTCTGAAAAACCTCTTTTTTATCTGTGCATTCACCTCACAGAGTTGAACCTTTATTTTCGTTGAGTAGTTTGGAAACAGTCTTTTTGTAGAATCTGCAAAGGGATACTTGTGATCCCTTTGAGGCCTATGTAGAAATAGGAAATATCTTCACATAAATACTAGACAGAAGCATTCTGGGAAACTTCTTAATGATGTGTGCTTTCATCCTACAGAGTTGAAACTTTCTTTTGATTGATCACTTTGGAAACAGTCTTTGTGAAGAATCTACAAATGGATATTTGGAGAGCTTTGAGGCCTACGGTCAAAAAGGAAATATATTCACGTAAAAACTAGACAGAAGCATTTTGACAAACTTCTGTGTGATGTGCACTGTCATTTCACAGAGTTGAATCTTTCTTTTGATTGTGCAGTTTGGAAACAGTCTTTTTGTACAATCTGCAAAGGGATATTTCAGAGCCATTTGAGGCCTATGGTGGAAAAGAAATATCTGCACATAAAAACCAGACAGAAGCATTCTGAGAGACTTCTTTGTGATTTGTCCATTCATGTCACAGAGTTGAAACTTTCTTTTGATTGAGCAGTTTGGAAACAGTCTTTTTGTAGAATCTGCAAATGGATATTTGGAGCATTTTAAGGCCTATAGTGAAAAAGTACATATCTTCACATAAAAACTAGACAGTAGCTTTTTGAGAAAACTCTTTGTGACAGTTCCATGCACCTTTACGGGTTTACCATTTCTTTTCATTGAACAGTTTGGAAACAGTCTTTTTGTTCAAACTGCAAAGGGATAGATCTGAGCGGTTTGAGGCCAATGGAGAAAAATAAATGTCTTCACATGAAAACTAGACAGAAGCATTTTGAGAAACTTCTTTGTGATGTGTGCATTTATCTCACAGAGTTGAACCTTTCTTTTGATTTAGCAATTTGGAGAAACTCTCTTGGTAGTGTAAGCAGATTTATATTTGTGTGCAGTTAAATGCCTGTGGTGCAAAAGGAATGACCTTCATATAAAAAGTAGACGGAAGCTTTCTGAGAAACTTCTTTGTGATGTGTGCTTTCATCTCACGGAGTTGAATCTTTATTTTGATTGAGCTGTTTGGAAACATTCTTTTTGTATAATCTGCAAATGGATATTTGAAGCAATTTGTGTTTTATGGTGAAAAAGGGAATATGTTCACATAAAAACTAGACAGAAGAATTCTGAGAAACTTCTTTGTGATGAGTCCATTCATCTCACAGAGTTGAAACTTTCTTTGATGGACCAGTTTGGAAACAGTCTTTTTGTAGTATCTGCAGAGGGATATTTTTGAGTGGTGTAAAGAGTATGGTGAAAAAGGAAATATTTTCACATAATAACTAGACAGAAGCATTCTGAGAGACTTCTTTGTGATGTGTGCATTCATCTCACAATGTTGAAAGTTTCTTTTGATTGAGCAGTTTGGAAACAGAACTTTTGTAAAATCTGCAAAGGGATATTTGTGAGCCTATTGAGGCCTGTGACAAAATAAGAATAATTTTGAGATAAAAATTAGACAGAAGATTTCTGAGAAACTTCTTTGTGATGTGTGCTTCCATTTCAAAAAGCTGAAAATTTCTTTTGATTGGGCAGTTTGGAAACAGTCCTTTTGTAGAACCTGCTAAAGGATATTTCTGAGCCCATCGATGCCTGTGTTGAAATAGGAAATATCCTCACCTAAAAACCAGACAGAAACCTAATGAGAAACTTCTTTGTAATGAGTGCATTCATCTCACAGAGTTGAACCTTTATTTTGATTGAGCAGTTTGGAAACAGTCTGTTTTTGGTATCTGCAGAGGGATATTTGTAAGTGATTTAAGGCTTATGTTGAAAAAGGAGATGTCTTCACATAAAAACTGGACAGAAGCATTCTGAGAAACTTCTTTGTGATGTGTGCATTCGTCTCACAGAGCTGAACCTTTCTTTTGATTGAACAGTTTGGAAACCATCTTTTTGTAGAACCTGCAAATATATATTTGGAGCGATTTGATCCTACGGTGAAATAGGAATTGTCTTCACATAAAAACTAGACAGAAGCTTTCTGACAAACTTCTTTGTGATGTGTGCATTCATCTCACAGAGTTGAACCTTTCTTTAGATTGAGCAGTTTGGAAACACTCTTTTTGTAGGATCTAAAGAGGGATATTTTTGAGCAGTTTGAGTCCTATGGTGAAAAAGAAACTATCTTCATGTAAAGACTAGACAGAAGCATTCTGAGAAACTTCTTTGTGATGTGTGCATTCATCTCACAGAGATTAACCTTTCTTTTCATTAAGCAGTTTGCAAACAGTCTTTTTGAAGAATCTGAAATGAGATATTTGTGAGCCATTTGAGGCCTATGGTGAAATAGGAAATATCTTCACCTAAAACTTGTCAGAAACTTTCTGAGTAACTTCCTTGTTATATGTGTGTTTATCTTACAGAGTTGAAATTTTCTTTTCATTGAGCAGTTTGGAAACGTCTTTTTGTAGAATCTGCAAATGGATATTGGGTGGGTTTTGAGGCCTATGGTGAAAAAGGAAATATCTTCACATAAAAACTAGGCAGAAACTTTCTGAGAAACTTCTTTGTGATTTGTGCATTCATCTCACAGAGTTGAAACTGTCTTTTGATTGAGCAGTTTGGAAACAGTCTTTTTGTAGAATATGCAGAGGGATATTTGTGAGCAGTTTGAGGACTAAAGTCAAAAAGGAAATATCTTCACATTAAAACTAGACAGAAACATTGTGAGAAACTTTTTTCTGATATGTGCATTCATTTAACAGAAGTCAATCTTTCTTTTGATTGAGCACTTTGGAAAAAATCTTTTTGAAATTCTGCAGAGGGATATTTGGGAGATGTTTGAGAACTATGGTGAAAAAGGAGATATCTTCACATAAAAACTAGACAGAAGAATTCTAAGTAACATCTTTGTGATGTGTTCATTAAATGCACAAAGTTGAACCTTTCTTTTGATTGAGCAGTTTGGAAGCAGTCTTTTTGTAAAATGTGCAAAGGGATATTTTTGAGCCCTTTGAGGCCTATGGTGAAATAGGAAATATCCTCATATGGAAACTAGACAGAAACTTTTTGAGAAATTTCTTTGTAATTTTTTCATTCATCTGATAGAGTTCAACCTTACTATTCATAGAGCAGTTTGGAAACGGTCTTTTTGTGGAATCTGCAAAGAGATAGTTTTGAGCCCTTTGAGAACTTTGGTGAAATAGGAAATATCTTCACATAAAAACTAGACAGAAGCATTTTGAGAAACTTCTTTTCGATGTGTGCATTCATCTCATAGAGTTGAATCTTTCTTTTGACTGGGCAGCTTGGAAAGAATCTTTTTGTAGAATCTGCAAAAGGATAGTTTTGAGCCCTTTGAGGACTTTGGTGAAATAGGAAATATCTTCACATAAAAACTAGACAGAAGCATCTTGAGAAACTTATTTGTGATGTGTGCATTCAACCAATAGATTTGAACCTTTCTTTTGGTTTAGCAGTTTGGAAACAATCTTTATGTACAATCTGCAAAGGGATAGTTTTTTGTCCTTTGAGGACTATGGTGAAATAGGAAATATCTTCAAATGGAAATTGTATAGAAGCTTTCCGAGAAACTTTTTTGTGATGTGTGCATGTATCTCAAAGAGTTGAACCTTTCTTTTGAATGAGCATTTGAAAACAGTATTTTTGTAGAATATACAAAGGTATATTTGTGAACCCTTTGAGGCCTATGGTGGAATAGGAAATGTCTTCACATAAAAGCTAGACAGAAGTTTTATGCGAAACAGCTTTGTTATGTGTGCTTTCATCCCACAGAGTTGAACCTTTCTTTTGATTGAGGAGTTGGGAAACAGTCTGTTCGTGGAATCTGCAAAGGGATTTTTTAATTTTTTTGTTTTTATTTTTATTTTTGTTTCATTATTATTATACTTTAAATTTTAGTGTACATGTGCACAATGTGCAGGTTAGTTATATATGTATACATGTGCCATGCTGGTGTGTTGCACCCATTAACTTGTCAATTAGCATTAAGTATATCTCCTAATGCTATCCCTCCCCACACCCCACAACAGTCCCCAGAGTGTGATGTTCCCCTTCCGGTGTCCATGTGTTCTCATTGTTCAATTCCCACCTATGAGTGAGAATATGTGTTGTCTGGTTTTTGCTCTTGCGATAGTTTACTGAGAAAGATGATTTAGAATTTCATCCACGTCCCTACAAAGACATGAACTCATCATTTTTTATGGCTGCATAGCTTCAGAGAGAATAAAATACCTAGGAATCCAACTTACAAGGGACATGAAGGACCTCTTCAAGGAGAACTACAAGCCACTGCTCAATGAAATAAAAGAGGATATAAAGAAATGTAAGAACATTCCTTGCTCATGGGTAGGAAGAATCAATATTGTGAAAATGTCCATAGTGCACGAGGTAATTTATAGATTCAATGCCATCCCCATCAAGCTACCAATGACTTCTTTCACAGAATTGAAAAGGGATATTTGAGAGTCCTTTGAGGCCTATGGTGAAACAGGAAATATCTTCATATAAAAAATAGACAGAGGCTTTCAGAGAAACTTCTTTGTGGTGTGTTCTTTCATTTCAGAGGGTTCAACAATTCTTTTGATTGAGCAGTTTGGAAACAGTCTTTTCATATAATCTGCAAATGGATATTTTGTGGGCTTTGAGGCCTACGGTGAAAAAAGAAATATCTTCACATGAAAACCAGACAGACGCTTTCTGAGAAATTTTTTTGTGATGTTTGCATTCACCTCACAGAGTTGAACCTTTCTTTTCATGGAGAAGTTAGGAAACAGAGTTTTCGTTCAATAGACAAAGGGATATTTCTGAGCGGTTTGAGCCCTGTGGTGAAAAAGAAATATCATCACATAAAAACTAGACAGAAGCATTCTGAGAAACTTATTTGTGACGTGTTCATTCATCTCACAGAGTTGAAACTTTCTTGAGATAGAGGAGCTTGGAAAAAGTCTTTTTATAAAATCTGCAAAGTGCTATTTGCCAGCACTTTGAGGCTTACGGTGAAGTAGGAAATATGTTCACATAGAAACTAGACAGAAGCATTCTCATAAACCTCTTTGAGAGGTGTGCACTCATCTCACAGAGTTAAAACCTTCTTTTGACTGAGCAGTTTGGAAAAAGTCTTTTTGTAGAATATGCAAAGGGATATTTGTGAACCCATTGAGGCCTATGGTGAAATAGGAAATATCTTTGCATAAAAACTAGACAGAGGCTTTCTGAGAAACTTCTTGGGGATGTGTGCTTTCATCTCACACAGTTGAACCTTTCTTTTTATTGAGCAGTTGGGAAACTGTTTTTTGTAGAATTTGGAAAGGGATATTTGTGAGCCCTTTGAGGTCCCTGGTGAAACAGGAAATATCTTCATATAAAAACTAGACAGAAGCTTTCTGAGAAACTACTTTGTGATGTGTTCTTTCATCTCACAGAGTTGAACTTTTCTTTTGATTGGGCATTTTGGAAACAGTCTTTTTGTGGAGTCTGCAAATGGATATTTGAAGGGTGTTGAGCGAAGGGTGAAATAGCAACTGGCTTCACATAAAAACTAGACAGAAGATTTCTGAGAACCTTCTTTGTGATGTGTGCATTCATCTCACACATTTGAATTTTCCTTTGATTTAGCAGTTTGGAAACAGTATTTTTGTAGAATCTGCAAGTGGATATTTGCAGCGCTTTGAGGCCTGTGTTGAAAAAGAAATATCTTCCATAAAAATTAGACAGAAAATTTCTAAGGAAATTCTTTGTGATGTGTTCATTCATCTCACAGAGTTGAACCTTTCTTCTGATTGAGCAGTTTTGAAAAACTCTTTTTGTAGAATCTGCAAGTGGATATTTATGTCACTTTTAGCCCTATGTTGGAAAAGAAAATATCTCCCCATAAAAACTGGACAGAAGAATTCTGAGAAACTTCTTTGTGGTGTGTGCATTCAACTCACAGAGTTGATCCTTTCTTTTGATTGAGCGGTTTTGAAACACTCTTTTTGTAGGATCTGCAAGTGGATATATGGAGCGCCTTGTGGCCTAGAGTGGAAAAGGAAATATCTTCACATAAAAACTAGACGGAAGCATTCTGAGAAACTTCTTTGTGATGTGTGCATTCATCTCACCGATTGCAAACTTTCTTTTGATTGACCAGTTTTGAAATACTCTTTTTGTAGAATTTGTAAGTCGATATTTGTGGCTATTTGAGGCCTATGTTGCAAAAGGAAATATCTTCATATAAAAACTAGATAGAAGCATTCTGAGAAACTTCTTAGTGATGTGTGTATTCATCCCAGAGAGTTTTACTACACTTTTGATTGAGCAGTTTGGAAACAGTCTTTATGTAGTATCTGCATGTGGATATTTGAAGCACTTTGATGCCTATGATGGAAAAGGAAATACCTTAACATAAAAATTAGACAGAAGCATTCTGAGAAAATTCTTTGTGATATTTGCATTCATCTCACAGAGTTGAACCTTTCCTTTCATTGCACAGTTTTGAAACACTCTTTTTGTAGAATCTGCAAGTGGATATTTGAATTGCTGTGTGGCCTATGGTGGAAAAGGACATAGCCTCACATAAGAGCTGTAAAGCACGTTTCCTAAAAACAGCCTTGTGATGTGTGCATTCATCTCACAGAGGTAAGCAGTTTCTTTTCTCTGAGCAGTCTAGAAACTCTGTTCTTGTAAAATCTGAAAAAGGGTATTTTTGGGCACTTTGAGGCCCGTGTTGGCAAAGGAAATATCTTCACATACAAAATATACAGAAAGTTTCTGAGATACTTCTTTGTGATATATGCATTCATCTCACAGAGTTGAACCTCTCTTTTGATTCATCATTTGGAAGCGGTATTTTTGTAGAATCTGGAAACTGATATTTGTAAACATTTTGAGGCCTATGCAGAAAAAGAAGTATCTTCACAGAAAAGTATAAAGAAGGTCTCTGAGAAACTGTTTCATGATGTCTGCATTCATCTCACAGAGGTAAATAATTTTTTCTTTGATCATTGGGAAACTCTCTTATTTTAGAATCTGCTAAGGGATATTTGTGAGTGTGTAGAACCTCTATGGTGAAAAAGGAATTGTCTTCACATAAAAACTAGACAGAAGCATACTGAAAAACTTCTTGGTGATGTGTGCATTCATCTCACAGAATTGAAACTTTCTTTTGATTGAGCAGTTTGGAAACGTCTTTTTGTGGAATCTGTAAAGGGATATTTCTGAGCACTTTGAGGCCTATGGTGAAAGAGAAAATATCTTCACATAAAAACTAGACTAAAGAATTTGAGAAACTTCTTTGTGATGTATCCATTCATCTCACAGAGTTCAACAATTCTTTTGATTGAGCAGTTGGGAAACCGTCTTTTTGTAGAATATGCAAAGTATATTTCTGAGCCCCTTGAGATCTATGGTTAAAGGGAAATATCTTCACATAAAAACTATAAAGAAGGTTTGTGAGAAACTTCTTTGAGATGTGTGCATTCATCTCACAGACTTGAACCACTCCTTTGGCTCAGCAGTTTGGAAACAGTCTTTTTTAAAGATCTGCAAAGGGATATTTTTGAGCACTTTGAGGCCCATGGTGAAAAAGGAAACACATTCACATAAAAACAAGATAGAAGCTTTCTGAGAATCATCTTTTTGATATACGCATTCATTCCACAGAGGTGAACCTTTCTTTTGATGAGCAGTTTGGGAATAGTATTTTGTGGAATTTCCAAAGGGTTATTAGTTAGTGTTTTTTGTCCTATGTTGAGAAAGGAATTAACTTTATATAAATACTAGACAGAATATTTCTGAGAAACTGTGTTGTGATATGTGCTTTCATCTCACAAAGGTAACCATTTCTCTTCCTTGAGCTGAATATCTTCTTGTAAAATCTGCAAAGGGATATTTGTCAGCGTTTTGAGGCCTATGGTGAAAAAGTAATTATCTTCACGTAAAAAGTAGACAGAAGCTTTCTGTGAAACATCTTGGAGATGCGAGAATTCATCTCACAGAGTTGAAATATTCTTCTGATTGAGCAGTTTGTAAATAGTATTTTGGTATAATCTGAAAAGGGATATTTTTTATGCTTTGAAGTCTATGGTGAAAAAGGAAATATTTTCACATGAAAACTAGAGACAAGATTTCTGAGAAACCTCTTTGTGATGTGTGCATTCATCTCCCAGATTTGAAACTTTCTTTGGATTGAGCAATTTGGAAACAATATTTTTGTAGAATCTGTAAAGGCATATTTTTGAGAGCTTTGAGGCCTATGATGAAATAGGAAATATCTTCACATAAAAACTAGACAGAAGCTTTCCAAGAAACTTCTTTGTGATGTGTGCATTCATCTCATAGAGTTCAGCCATTCTTTTGATTGAACAGTTTGGAAACAGTCTTTTTGTAGAATCTGCAAGGGGATATTTATGAGTGCTTTCAGGACTATGGTGAAAAAGGAAATATATTCACATAAAAAGTATAAACAAGGTTTCTCAGAAACAGCTTTGTGATGTATGCATTCATCTCACAGAGGTAAACGTTTCTTTTCTCTAGTCAGTGTGGAAACTGTTCTTGAAGAGTCTCTAAAGGGATATTTGTGAGTGCTTTGAGGCCTATGGTGAAAAAGGAAATATCTTGACACAAAAACTAGAGAGAGGCTTTCTGTGAAACCTCTTTGTGATGTGGGCATTCATCTCAAAAAGATTAAACTTACTTTTGATTGAGCAGTATGGAAACGGTCTGTTTGTGGAATCTGCAAAGGGATATTTATGAGCGCTTTGAGGCCAATGGTGAAAAACGAAATATATTCATATAAAAGGTATAAAGAAGGTTTCTTAGAAACAGCTTTGTGACGTGTGCATTGATCTCACAGAGGTAAACGTTTATTTTCTCTGATCAGTCTGGAAACTCTGTTCTTGTAGAATCTGCAACAGGGTATTTGTGAGTGCTTTGAGGCCTATCGTGAAAAAGGAAATATCTTCACATAAAAACTAGACAGAAGTTTTCTTAGTGGCATCTATGTGATGTGTGCAATCATCTCACAAATTTAAACCATCCTTTTGATTGACCAATCTGGAAACAGTCTATTTGTAGAATCTGCAAGGGATATTTATCAGGGCTTTGAGTGCTATGGTGAAAAAGGAAATATCTTCACATAAAAAATGGACAGAAGATACCTGAGAAACCTCTTTGTGATGTGTGCATCCATCTCACAGAGTTCAAGCATTTATTTGGTTGAGCAGTTGGGAAGCAGTCTTTTTGCAGAATCTGCAAAGGGATATTGCTGAGCACTTCGAGGCCTACGGTGAGAAAGGAAATATCTTCACATAAAAACTATAAAGAAGGTTTCTGAGAAACTTCTTTGTGATGTATGTATTCATCTCACGGAGTTGAGCTATTTTTTTGATGGAACAGATTGGGAACAATCTTTTTGTAGAATCTGCAAAGTGATATTTTTGAGCGCTTTGTGTCCTAGGTGGAAAAAAGAAATATCATCCCATAAAAAGTATACAGACGGTTTCTGAGAAACAGTTTCCTGATGTGTGCATTCATCTCACTGAGAAAAACCTTTGTTTTCTTTGATCAGTCTGGATTTCTGTTCTTGTAGAATCTGCTAAGGGATATTTGTGAGCAGATGGAGGCCTATGGTGAAAAAGGAAATGTCTTCATATAAAAATTAGACAGAAGCCTCCTGCGAAACTTCTTAGTGATGTGTGCATTCATCTCACAGAGGTGAAACTTTCTTTTCATTGAGCCGTTTGGAAACAGACTTTTTGTAGAACCTGCAAATGGCTATTTAGAGCACTTTGAGGCCTATGGTGAAAAAGGAAATATATTCACATAAAAACTAGACTAAGCGTTTCTGAGAAACTTCTTTGAGATGTGTGCATTCATCTCACAAAGTTCAATAATTCTTTTTATTGAGCAGTTTGGAAAGAGTCTTTTTGTAGAATCTGCAAAAAGATATTTGTGAGGGCTTTGAGGCCTATGGTGAAAAAGGAAATATCTTCCCAGAAAAACTATAAAGAAAGATTCTGAGAAACTTCTTTGTGATGTGTGCATTAATCTCACACAGTTCAAACTTTCTTTTGATAGAGGAGTTTGGAAAAAGTCTTTTTAAATATTCTTCAAGTGGATATTTGTGAGCACTTTGAGGCTCGTGGTGACAAAGGAAACATTCATATAAAAACTTAATAGAAGCTTTCCGAGATACTTTTTTTTGACACGTGCATTCATCTCACAGAGTTGAACCTTTCTTTTGATAAGCAGTGTGGAAACAGACTTTTTGTAGAATCTACAAACGGACAATATTGAGTGCTTTGTGTCCAGTGGTGAAAAACGAAATACCTTCACATGAAAACTAGACAGAATGTTTCTGAGAAACTGCTTTGTGATATGTGCATTCATCTCCCAGATGTGTCTGTTTCTTTTCATTGAGAAGATTGGAAACTCTTTTCTTGTAAAATCTGCAAAGGGATATTTTTGAGCCCTTTGAAGCATATGGTGGAAAAGGAAATATCCTCACATAAAAACTACACAGAAGCATTCTGAGAAACATCCTGGCAATGTGAGCATTTATCTCACAGAGTTGAAACATTATTTTCATTGAGCAGTGTGTAAAGAGTCTTTTTGTAGAATCTGCAAAGGGATATTTGTGAACGTTTTGAGGTCTACGGTGAAAAAGGAAATATCTTCACATAAAATATAGAGAGAAGCTTTCTGAGAAACCTCTTTGTAATGTGCATACATGTCACAGAGTTGAACCTTTCTTTTGATTGAGCAATTTGGAAAAAGCATTTTTACAGAATCTGTAAAGGTATATTTGTGAGCACTTTGAGGCCTATGGTGAAAAAGCAAGTATTTTCACATAATATCTACACAGAAGCATTCTGAGAAACTTCTTTATGATGTGTGCATTCATCAAACAGAGTTAAACCTTTGTTTTGATTGAGCAGTTTGGAAACGGTCTTTTTGTAGAATCTGCAAATGGATATTTGGAACACTTTGAGGCCTATGGTGAAAAAGGAAATATATTCACATAAAAACTAGACTTAAGGTTTCAGAGAAACTTCTTTGAGATGTGTGCATTCATCTCACAGTGTTCAATAATTCTTTTTATTGAGCAGTTTGGAAGCAGACTTTTTGTAGAATCTGTAAAGGGATATTTGTGAGGGCTTTGAGGCCTATGGTGAAAAAGGAAATACCTTCACAGAAAAACTATAAAGAAAGATTCTGAGAAACTTCTTTGTGATGTGTGCATTCATCTAACAGAGTTGAAACATTCTTCAGATTGAGCAGTTTGGAAACAGTCTTTTTTTACAATCTGCAAAGGGATATTTAGGAGCACGTTGAGGCCTATGGTGAAAAAGGAAATATCTTCACATAAAAACTAGAAAGAAGCATTCTGAGAAGCTGCTTTAAAATATGTGTATTCATCTCACAGAGGTAAACGTTTCTTTTCATTGAGCAGTTCGTAAACTCTGTTATTCTAGAATCTACAAAGGGATATTTTTGAGTGCTTTGAGACCCAGTTTGAAAAGGAACTATCTTCACACAAAAACTAGTGAGAATCTTGCTGAGAAATGTTCTGATGTGTGCATTCATCACACAGAGTTGAAACTTTCTTTTGATTGAGCAGTTTGGAAACACTTTTTTTTGTAGATTCTGCAAAGATATATTTGGGAGGGCGTTGAGGCCTATGTTCAAAAAGGAAATATCTTCACATAAAAACAAAAAGGGAGTTTTCTGAGAAACTTCTTTGTGATGTGCACATTCTTCTCACAGGGTTGAACCATTCTGTTTATTGAGCAGTTTGGAAACAGTCTTTTTATAGAAAATGCAAAGGGATATCTGGGAAGACATTGAGGCAGATGGTGAAAAAGGAAATATCTTCACATAAAAAGAAGAAAGAAATTTTCTGAGTAACTCCTTTGTGACATGTGCATTCATCACACAGAAGTAAAAGTTTCTTCCCATTGAGCAGTTAGTTTTTAAGTGAAGATATTTCCGTTTTCACAATAGACCTCAAACCGCCTACATATATCCCTTTGCAGATTCTATAAAAAGACTGTTTCCAAACAGCTTAAAGAAAGCCTCCACTCTGCGAGAGGAAAACACACATCACAGAGAAGGTTCTCAGAAAGTTTCTGTCTAGTTTTATTTGTTGATACTCAATTTCTCACCATAGGCCTCAAACCGCTCATAAATAACCCTTTGCAGATTCTACAAAAAGACTGTTTCCAAACTACTCAATCAAAAGAAAGGTTCAACTCTTTGAGGTGAATGAACACATCACAAAGAAGTTTGTCAGAAAGCTTCTGTCTAGTTTTTATTTGAAGATGTTTACTTTTTCAATATAGGTCTCAAAGCCCTCACAAATATCCCTTTACAGATTTTACAAAAAGACTGTTCCAAAACTGCTCAACCTAAATAAAGCTTCAACTCTTTGAGATAAATGCACACATCACAAAGAAGTTTCTCAGAAAGCTTCCGTCCAGTTTTTATGTGAAGATACTCTCTTTTTCACCATGTCTCAAAGCATTCAAATTATCACATTGCAGATTCTACAAAAAGACATTTTCCAACCTGCTCTATCTAAAGAAAGGTTCAACGCTGTGAGAAGAATGCATACATCAAAAAGAAGTTTCTCAGAATGCTTCTGTCTAGTATTTATGTGAAGATATTTCCTTTTTCACCATAGGCCAAAAAGGGATCCCAATTATCCCTTTGTACAATCTACAAAAGGAGTGTTTCCAAACTGCTCAATCCAAAGATAGGTTCAGCTCTTTGGAATGAATGCACACATCACAACGAAGTTTCTCAGAATGCTTCTGTCTGGTTTTTGTGTGAAAATATTTCTTTTTTCACCATAGGCTTCAAAGGGCTCACAAATATCGCAAAGCAGATTCTACAAAAAGACCCTATCCAAACTGACCAATGAAAAGAAGACTTCAAATCTGTGAGATGAATGAGCACATCACAAAGAATTTTCTCAGAAAGCTTCTGTCTAGTTTTTATGTGAAGATATTTCCATTTTCACCATAGACCTGAAACCGTCTACATATATCCCTTTGCAGATTCTACAAAAAGATTGTTTCCAAACTGCTCAATCAAAGAAAGCTTTCTACTCTGTGAGATGAATGAACACATCACAGAGAAATTTCTCAGAAAGTTTCTGTCTAGTTCTTATTTGTTGATACTCCCTTTTTCACCATAGGCCTTTAACTGCTGATAAATAACCCTTTGCAGACTCTACAAAAGGACTGTTTCCAAACTGCTTAACCAAACGAAAGTTCAGCTGTGTGAGATGAATGCACCCATTACAAAGAAGTTTCTCAGAACGTTTCTGTCTAGTTTTTATGTGAAGATACTTCTTTTTCACCATAAGCTTCAAAGTGTTCACAAATTTTCCTTTGCAGATTCTACAAAAAGACTGTTTCCAAACAGCTCAATCAAAAGAAAGGTTCAACTCTGTGTGATGAATGCACACATCACAGAGAAGTTTCTCAGAAGGCTTCTGTCTAGACGTTATTTGTGGGTATTTCCTTTTTCACAATAGGCCTCAAAAAGCTCACAAATATCCATTTGCATATTCTACAAAAAGACTGTTTCCAAACTACTCAATGAAAGAAAATTCAACTCTGTGAGATGAATGCACACATCACAAAGTGGTTTCTGAGAATGTTTCTGTCTAGTTTTTATATGAAGATATTTCGTTTTTTACCACATTCCTCAAACCACTCAAAAACATCCCTTTGCAGATTCTCCAAAAACACTCTTTCTAAACTGCTCAATCAAAAGAAAGATTGAACTTTTTGAGATGCATACACCCCTCACAAAGAAGCTTCCCAGAAAACATGAGCCTAGTTTTTATGTGAAGTTATTTTCTTTTTCACCATAAACCTCAAAGCATTCACAAATATCACTTTGCAGGTTCTACAAAAAGACTGTTTCCAAACTGTTCAATCAAAAGAAAGTTTGAACCCTGTGAGATGACTGCACACATCACAAAGAATTTTTTCGGAAAGCTGCTGTCTACATTTTATTTTTTGATATTTCCTTTTTCACCATAAGATTCAAACTGCTGAAACATATCACTTTGCAGATTCTACAAAAAGATGGTTTCAAACCTGCCCAATGAAAAGAAAAGTTCAGCTCTCTGAGATGAATGCACACATCACAGACAAGTCTCTCAGAATGCTTCTGTCTAGGTTTTATGTTAAGATATTTCGTTTTTCACTGCAGACCTCAAACCACTCATAAATATCCCTTTGCATATTCTAAAAAAAGACTGTTTCCAACCCAATAAGTTGAAAGAAAGTTTCAACTCTTTGAGAAGAATGCACACATCACAAGGAAGTTTCTCAGAAAGCTTCTGTCTTGTTTTTATGTGAAGATATTTCCTTTTTCACCATAGGACTCAAAACGCCTTCAAATATCCCTTTACAGATTCTACAAAAAGACTTTTTCCAAACTGCTCAATCAAAACAAAGGTTCAACTCTGTGAGACGAAAGCACACATCTCAGAGAACTTTCTCAGAAAGCTTCTGTAAAGTTTTTATGTAAAGATATTTCCTTTTTCACCACAGGCCTCAAAGAGCTCAAAAATGTCTCCTTACAGATTCTTCAAAAAGACTGTTTTTGTATTGATGAATCAAAACAAATATTCAACTCTGTGAGATGAATGCACACATCCTAAAGAAGTTTCTCAGAAAGCTTCTTATAGGTTTAGGTGAAGATATTTCCTTTTTCATCATAAGCCTGAAAGCATTCACAGATATCACTTTGCTGATTGTACAAAAAGACTGTTTAAAAACTGCTCAATCAAAACAAAATTTCAACTATGTGAGAGGAATGCACACATCACAAAGAAGTTTCTCAGAAAGCTTCTGTTTAGATTTTATTTGCGGATAATTCCTTTTTCACTGTAGGTTTCAAACTGCTCACAATTATTCCTTGCAGTTTCTAAAAAAGTCTGTTTCCAAACGACTCAATCAAAAATGAAGTTCAACTCTGTGAGATGAACACACACATCACAAAGAAGTTTCTCAGGAAGCTTCTGTCTAGTTTTTATGTGAAGATAATTCCTTTTTCAACATAGGCCTCAATGGGATCACAATTATCCTCATGCAGAGTCTACAAAAAGACGTTTCCAAACTATTCAATCAAAAGGAAGATTCAATTCTGTGAGATGAAGGCACACATCACAAAGAAGTTTCTCAGAGAGCTTCTGTCTAGATATTATTTGAGGATATTTCCTTTTTCACCATAGGCCTCAAAGGGCTCACAGATATCCCTTTACAGATTCTACAAAGACACTGTTTCCAAACTGCTCAATCTAAAGAGGAGTTCAACACTGTAAGCTGAAGGCACACATCACAAAGAAGTTTCTCAGAATGCTTCTTTCTAGTTTTTATTTGAATATATTTCTTTTTCACCATAAACCACAAAGCATTCCAAATATCCACTTTCAGATTCTACAAAAAGCGTGTTTCAAAACTGGTCAATCAAAAGATAGGTTCAATTCTGTGAGATGAATGGACACATCACAGAGAAGTTTCTCAGGATGCTTCTGTCTCCTTTTTATGTGAAGATACTACCTTTTCCAACATAGGCCTCAAAGCGCTCCAAATATCCAATTGCAGTTTCTACAAAAACAGTGTTTCACAACTGAAAAATCAAAAGAAAGGTTCATCTCTGTGAGATGAATGCACATATCACAAAGAAGTTTCTCACATTGCTTTTGTGTACTTTTTAAGTGAAGATATTTCCTTTTTCACCATAAGCCTAAAAGTGCTGCAAATATTCACTCACAGATTGTACAAAAAGAGTGTTTCAACACTGCTCAATAAAGAGAAATATTCATCTCTGTGAGGTGAATGCACACATCACAAAGTAGTTTCTCAGAATCCTCCTGTTTAGTTTTTATGTGAAGATATTTCCTTTTCCACTATAGACACCAAGGCACTCCAAACATCCACTTGCAGATTCTACAAAAGGACTGTTTCAAAACTGCTCAATCAAAAGAAGGATTCAACTCTCAGGGATGAATGCACACATCACAAAGAAGTTTCTCAGAATGCTTCTGTCTAGTTTTTGTGTGAAGATATTTGCTTTTCCACTCTAGGCCACAAAGCATTCCAAATATCCACTTAAAGATTCTACAGTAACAGTGTTTCAAAACTGCTCAATCAAAAGAAGGTTTCATCTCTGTGAGTTGAATGCACACATCACAAATAAGTTTCTCAGAATGCTACTGTCTGGTATTTATGTGAAGATATGTCCTTTTCCACCATAGGCCTCAATCTGCTCTAAATATCCATTTGCAGAGACTACATAAAGAGTATTCCAAAAATGCTCAATCAAAAGAAAGGGTCAACTCTGTGAGTTCAATGCACACATCAAAAGGGAGTTTCTCAGAATGCTTCTGTTTAGTTTTTGTGTGCAGATATTTCCTTTTCCACCATATTCCCCAAAGTGCTCCAAACATCCACCTGCAGATTCTGCAAAAAGAGTGTTTCAAAACTGCTCCATCAAAATAAACTTTCAACTCTGTGAGATGAACACTGGCATCACAAAGAAGTTTCTCAGAAAGCTTCCATCTAATTTTTACATGAAGATATTTCCTTTCCCACCATAGGTCTCAAAGTGCTCCAAATATCCACTTGCAGATTCTACCAAAAGAGAGTTTGAAAACTGCTCAATAAATAGAAAGTTTAAACTCTTTGAGATGAATGCAAAGATCAAAAAGAAGTTTCTCAGAATGCTTCTGCCTAATTTTCATGTGAAGATATTTCCTTTTCCACTGTATGCCTCAAAGCGCCCCAAATATCCAACTGCCGATTCTACAAAAGTGTGTTTCAAAACTGCTCAATCAAAAGAAAGTATCAACTCTCTGAGTTGAATGCACTCATCACAAATAAGTTTCTCAGAATGTTCCTTTCTAGTATTAATGTGAAGATATGTCCTTTTCCACCATATGCCTCAATCCGCTCCAAATATCAACATGAAGATATTACAAAAAGAGTGTTTCCAAACTGATCCTTCAAAAGAAAGGTTCAACTCTGAGAGCTGAGTGCACACATCACAAACAATTTTCTCAGATTGCTTCTCTGTAGTTTTTATGTGAAGGTATTTTCTTTTACACCATAGGCCCCAATGTGCTCCAAACATTCACATGGAGATTCTACAAAAAGAGTGTTTCAAAATTGCTCAATCAAAAGTAAGGTTCAACTCTGTGGGATGAATGCACACATCAAAAAGAAGTTTCTCAGAATGCTTCGGTCTAATTTTTATGGGAAGATATTTCCTTTTCCACCATAGGCTTCAAAGCGCTCCATATATCCACCTGCAGGTTCTACAGAAGAGTGTTTCAAAACTGCTGAATCAAAAGAAATGTTCAACTCTCTGAGATGAATGCACACATCATTAGGATGTTTGTCAGAATGCTTCTGTCTAATCTTTATATGAAGATATTTCCTTTTCAAACATTGACCACAAAGCTCTCCTAATATCCACATGCAGATTCTACAAATAGAGTGTTTATAAACTGCTCAGTCAAAAGAAAGGTTCAACTCTGTGAGATGAAAGCACACATCACAAAAAAGGTTCTCAGAATGCTTCTGTCTAGTTTTTATGTGAAGATATTTCCTTTTCCTCCACGGGCCTCAAACTCTCCAAATATCCAATTGCAGGTTCTACAAAAAGAGTGTTTTAAAACTGCTCTATCAAAATAAAGGTTCAACTCTGTGAGATGAATGCACACATCACAAAGAAGTTTCTCAGAATGCATCTGTCTAGTTTTTACATGAAGATATTTCCTTTTCCACCATAGTCCTCAAAGCCCTCCAAATATCCACCTGCAGATTCTACAGAAGAGTGTTTCAAAACTGCTCAATAAAAGCAAATGTTCAACCCGGTGAGATGAACACACACATCACTAGGATGTTTCTCAGAATGCTTCTGTCTTATATTTATATGAAGATATTTCCTTTTCAAACATTGACCTCAAAGATCTATAAATATCCTTTTGCAGATTCAACAAATAGAGTGTTTAAAGACTGCTCAGTCAAAAGAAAGGTTCAACTCTGTGAGATGAATGCACACATCACAAAAAAGTTTCTCAGAATGCTTCTGTGTAGTTTTTATTTGAAGATATTTTCTTTTCCTCCAAGGGCCTTAAACTCTCCAAATATCCAATTGCATGTTCTACAAAAAGAGGGTTTTAAAACTGCTCAATCAAAATAAAGGTTCAACTCTGTGAGATGAATGCAGACATCACAAAGAAGTTTCTCAGAATGCATCTGTCTAGTTTTTACATGAAGATATTTCCTTTTCCACCATAGCCCTCAAAGCGATCCAAATATCCACTTGCAGATTCTACAAAAAGAGTATTTCAACACTGCTTAATTAAAAGAAAGGTTCAACTCCGTGGGATGAATCCACATGTCACAAAGAAGTTTCTCAGAATCCATCTGTCTTGTTTTTATGTGAAGATATTTCCTTTTCCAATAAAGGTCACAAATCACACAAAATATCCACTTGCAGATTCTACTAGAACTGTGTTTAAAAACTGCTCAATCAAAAGAACAATTCAAAGTTGTGAGTTGAATGCACGCATAACAAAGAAGTTTCTCAGAATGCTTCTGTGTAGTTTTTATGTGAGGATATGTCCTTTTCCACAATAGGCCTCAAAGGGCTCCAAGTATCCCCTTCAGATTCTACAAAAAGAGTGTTTCCAAACTGTTCAATCAAAAGAAAAGTTCAACTCTGTGACATGAATGCACACATCACAAAGAAGTTTCTGAGAATGCTTCAGTGTAGTTTTTCTCTGAAGATATTTCCTTATCCAAAATCGGCCAGCGACGGCTCTAAATATCCACTTGGAGATACTACAAAAAGAGAGTTTCATAACAGTTCAATCAAAAGATCGTTTCAAATCTGTGAGTTGAAAGCACACATCACAAAGAAATTTCTCAGAATGCTTCTTTGTAGTTTCTTTGTGAAGATATTTCCTTTCCACCACAGGCCATAAGTGCTCCAAATATCCACTTGCAGATTCTACAAAAAGAGTGTTTCCAAACTGTTCAATCTAAATAAATATTCCACTATGTGAGATGAATGCACACATCACAAAGTGGTTTCTCAGAATGCTTCTGTGTAGTTTGAAGGTGAAGATATTTCCTTTTCCACAATAGGCATAAAATTGCTTCACATATCCACTTGCATATTCTACAAAAAGTGTTTCCAGACTGCTCATTCAAAAGAAACGTTTAACTCTGTGAGATGAATGCACACATCACACGAAGTTCCTCAGAATGCTTCTTTGTAGTTTTTCTGTGAAGATGTTTCCTTTTCCACTGTAGGCCTAAAAGCACTCCAAATTTCCACCTGCATATCCTACAAAAAGACTGTTTAGAAACTGCTCAATCAAAAGAAAGTGTCAACTCTGTGAGATGAATGCACACTTCACAAGAAATGTCTCAGAATGCTTCTGTGTAGTTTTTATGTGAATATATTTCCTTTTCCACAAAAGGCCTCAAAGGCTTCAAATATCCACTTGCAGATACCATCAAAAGAGTGTTTCAAAACTGCTCCATCAAAAGAAAGGTTCAAATCTGGGAAATGAATGCACACATCCCAAAGAAGTTTCTCAGCATACTTCTGTGTAATTTTTATGTGAAGATATTTCCTTTTCCAAAATAGGTCACAAAAGTCTCCAAATATCCATTGCAGATTCTACAAAAGGAGAGATTGAAAACTGCCGAATCAAAAGATAATTTCAACTCTGTGAGTTGAATGCACACATCAAAAAGGAATTTCTCAGAATGTTTTGCCTGTTTTTTATGTGAAGATATATCCTTTTCCACCATAGACCACAAAGCTCTCCTAACATCCACTTGCAGATTCTCCAAAAAGAGTGTTTCCAAATTGCTCAATCAAAATAAAGGTTCAACTGTGTGAGATGAAAGCACAAATCACAAAGAATTTTCTCATAATGCCTCTATGTAGTTTTTCTGTGAAGATATTTCTTTTTCCACAATAGGCCTTAAAGTTCTCCAGATATCCACTTGCAGATTTTAAAAAAGACTGTTTCAAAACTGCTCAATTAAATGAAATTTTCAACTCTGTCAAATGAATGAACACATCACAAAAAGGTTTCTCAGAATACTTCTGTGTAGTTTTCATATGAAGATATTTCCTTTTCCACCATATGCCACAAAGGGCTCCAAATATCCACTTGCAGATTCTACAAAAAGAGAGTTTCAAAACTGCTTTATCAAAAATAGGTTCAACTCTGTGAGTTGAATGCACACATCACAAAAGGTTTATCAGAATGATCCTGTGTAGTTTTTCTGTTATTTCCTTTTTCAAAATAGGCAAGAAAGGTCTCTAGATATCCACTTGCAGATTCTGAAAAAAGAGATGTTCAAAACTGCTCAATGAAAAATAGTTTCAACCCTGTGAGTTGAATGCACACATCAGAAAGAAGTTTCTCATAATTCTTCTGTGTACTTTTTAGGTGAAGATATTACCTTTTCCACCATAGGCCTCAAAGCGCTCCAAATATCCACTTTCAGATTCTAGAAAAACAGTGTTTACAAACTGCCAAATCAAAAGAAAGGTTCAACTCTGTGATAGGAGTGCACACATCACAAAGAAGTTTCTCAGAATGCTTCTGTGTAGTTTCTATGTGAAGATGTTTCCTTTAACACCATAGACGGCAAAGGGCTCTAAATATCTGCTTGCAGATACTACAAAAAGAGATTTTCATTACTGCTCTATTAAAAGATAAGTTCAACTCTGTGAGATGAATGCACACATCACAAAGAAGTTTCTCAGAATATTTCTGTGTAGTTTTTTTGTGAAGATATTTCCTTTTCCACCATAGGCTTCAAAGTGCTCCAAATATCCAATTGTAGATTCTACAAAAAGAATGTTTCCAAACTGCTCAATCAACAGAAATGTTCAACTCTGTGAGATGAATGCACTCATTGCAAAGAAGTTTCTCAGAATGCTTCTGTGCAGTTTTTATATGAAGATATTTTCTTTTCCACCATGGGCCGCAAAAGTCTCCAAATATGCAGTTGCAGATTCTACAAAAAGAGTTTCAGAACTGCTTCTTTAAAAGATAGGTTGTACTCTGTGAGTTGAATGCACACATCACAAGGAGTTTCTCAGAATGCTTCTGTGTAGTTTTTATGTGAGGATATTTCCTTTTCCACAATAGGCCTCAAAGGGCTCCAAATATCCACTTGCAGATTCTACAAAAACAGTGTTTCCTAACTGTTCAATCAAAAGAAAAGTTCACATCTGTGAGATTGATGCACACATCACAAAGTAGTTTCTCAGAAGGCTTCTGTGTAGGTTTTCTGTGAACTTATTTCCTTTTCCAAAATAGGCCAGAAATGGCTCCAAATATGCATATGCAGATTCTACAAACAGAGTGTTTCAAAACTGCACATTCAAAAGAGATGTTCAACCTTGTGAAATGAATGCACACATTACAAAGAAGTTTCTCAGAAAGCTTTTGTATAGTTTTTAAGTGAAGATATTTCCTTTTCCAAAATAGACCACAAAGGGCTCCAAATATCCACTTGCAGATTCTTCAAAAAGAGAGATTCAAAACTACTTAATCAAAAGAAAGGTTCAACTCTGTGAGATGAATGCACACATTGCAAAGAATTTTCTGAAAATGCTTCTGTGTAGTTTTTTTGTGAAAATATTTCCTTTTCCACCATAGGCTGTAAAGGGCTCCAAGTATCAGCTTGCAGATTCTACAAAAGTGACTTTCAAACTGCTCTATCAAAAGTGAGTTTCAACACTGTGAGTTGAATGCACACATCACAAAGAAGTTTCTCAGAATGCTTCTTTGTAGTTTTTATGTGAAAGTATTTCCTTTTCCACTATAGGCCTCAAAGCATTCCAGATATCCACCTACAGATACTACAAAAATTGTGTTTCCAAAATGATGAATTAATGAAAGTTTCAACTCTGTGAGTTGAATGCACACATCACAAAGGAGTTTCTCACAATGCTTCTGTGTAACTGTTAGTGAAGATATTTCCTTTTCCACAATAGTCCGCAAAGGCTCCAAATACGCACTTGCAGATTTTACAAAAAGATTGTTTCCAAACTACTTTATCAAATGATAGGTTCAACTCTGTGAGTTTAACCACACCTCACAATGAAGTTTGTCAGAAAGCTTCTGCGTAGTTTTTATGTGAAGATATTTCCTTTTCCAGTGTAGTCCTCAAAGCAGTACAAATATCTCCTTGCAGATTCTACAAAAATGTGTTTCAAAATTGCTCACTAAAAAGAAATCCTCAACTCTGAGATGAATGCACACATCACAAAGAAGTTTCTCACAATGCTTCTGTGTAGTATTTATGTGAAGATATTTCCTTTTCCTCAATAGACTTCAAAGCGCTCAAAATATCCACTTGCAGATTTTACAAAAAGAGTGTTTCGAAGCTTCTCAATCAAAAACGTTCAACTCTGTGAGATGAATGCACACATCTTAAAGTAATTTCTCAGAATGTTTCTGTGTAGTTTTTATGTGAAGATACTTCCTTTTCCACAACAGGCCTCAAAGCACTCCAAATATCCACATGCAGATCCTACAAAATGAATGTTTCAAGACTGCTCAATCAAAAGAAAGTTTCAACTCTGTGAGATGAATGCACACATAACCATGATGTTTCTCAGAATGCTTCTGTGTAGTTTTCATGTGAACATATTTCCTTTCCCACCGTAGGCTGCAAAGGGCTCCAAATAACAACTTGCAGATTCTACAAAAAGAGAGTTTTGAAACTGCTCATTCAAAAGATATTTTCAAATCTGTGAGTTGTATGCACACATCATGAATAAGTTTCTCAGAATGCTACTGTGTAGTTTTTATAAGAAGAAATTTCCCTTCCAACAATAGGCCTCAACGTGCTCCAAATATCCTCTTGGAAATTCTACAAAAAGAGTGTTTCAAAACTGCTCAATCAACTGGAAAGTTCAACTATATGAGGTGAATGCACACTTCACAGAGAAGTTTCAATGAATGCTGCTGTGTAGTATTTATGTGAAGATATTTCCTGTTCCACCATAAACCTCAAAGCTCTCCACGTATCCTCTTGCAGAATCTGCAAAAAGAGTGTTTAAAAAATGCTCAATCAAATGAAAGGCTGCACTATGTGAGATGAATGCACACATCACAAAAATATTTCTCAGAATGTTACTGTGTAGGTTTTATGTGAACTTATTTCCTTTTCCGAAATGTGGTGGAAAGGGCTCCAAATATCCACTTGCAGATTCTACGAAAAGAGATTCAAAACTGCTCAATCAAAGCATAGGTTCAACAATGTGAGTTGAATGCACACATCACAAAGAAGTTTCTCAGAATGCCTCTGTGTAGTTTTTATGGGAAGATATTTCCTTTTCCACCATAGGCCTCACAGTGCTCCAAATATCCAATTGCAGACTCTGCAAAAAGAGATTTTTGAAACTGCTCTATCAAAAGAAAGTTTCATCTCTGTGAGATGAATGCACACATCATTAAGAAGTTTCTCAGAATTCTTCTGTGTAGTTTTTATGTGAAGATATTTCCTTTTCCACAATAGGCCTGAAAGCGCTCCAAATATCCACTTGCAGATTCTACGAAAAGACTGTTTCAAAACTGTTCAATCAAATGAAAAGCTCAAATCTGTGAGATGAATGCACACATCACAAAGAAGTTTCACATAATGCTTCTGTGTAGCTTTTATGTGAAGATATTTCCTTTCTGACCATAGGCCGCAAGGGGTCCAAATATCCACTTGTGGATTCAACAAAAATAGAGTTTCAAAACTGCTCTATCATAAGATATTTTCAACTCTGTTGGTTGAATGCACACATCACAAAGTAGTTTCTCCAAAAGCTTATGTGTATTTTTTATGTAAAGATATTTTCTATTCCACCATAGGCCTCAAAATGCTGTAAATATCCTCAAGTTTCTATTCCATTCCATTCCAGTCCACTCCATTCCATTCCAGTCCACTCCATTCCATTCCATTCCACTGCACTGCACTCCACTCCATTCCACTCAATTCCATTGCACTTCACTCCACTCCATTCCATTCCACTCCTTTCCACTCCATTCCTATCCACACCATTCCACTCCACTCCATTCTATTCAATTTCACTCCTCTCCACTCCGTTCCAATCCACTCCATTACACTCCACTCCACTCCATTCGATTCCATTCCACTCCTCTACACTCCACTCTTGTCAATTCCACACCATTCCATCCACTGAATTCCACTCCATTCCACTCCAATCCACCGCATACCATTCCACTCCATTCCATTCCACTCCATTCCACTCCACTCCACTCCATTCCAGTGCACTCTATTGCATTTCATTCCACTCCACTCCACTCCAATCCATTACACTACAATCCATTCTTTTCCATTCCACTCCATTTCACACCACTCCACTCCATTCCACTCTACTCCACTGGATTCCACTTCACTGCTCTCCATTCCTTTCCGTTCCATTCCAATCCACTGAATTCCAATGCATTCCACTCCATTCCACCACACTCCACTAAATTCCATGCCATTCCACTCCATTCCATTCCATTCCATTCCAGTCCAATCCATTCAAGTTCAATCCACTCCATTCCACTCCACTTCACTCCACTTCACTCCACTCAACTCAACTCCATTCCATTCGTTTCCAATGCATTCCATTCCATTCCATTCCACTCCACTCCTCTCCAAACCTTTCCATTGAACTCGATTCCACTGCAGTCCATTCCATAACTCTCCATTCCATTCCATTCCACTCCAATTCAATCCAATCCACTCCATTCCATTCCATTCCATTCCATTCCTCTTCATTCTAATCCATACAATTCAATTCCACTCCAATCCACTCCATTCCACTCTACTCCACTCCACTCCATTCCACTCCAGTCCATTCCACTCCACTCCATTCCATTAAAGATTCCATTCTATTCCATTCCACATTCCATTCCATTCCATTCCGTATTCCATTCCATTGAATTCCATTGTATCCCACATTCCATTCCATTCCATTCTATTCCACATTCCAGTCCATTATATTCCACTTTCCATTCAAATACATTCGAAATTCCATTACACTTTCCATTCCACATTCTATTCCACATTCCATTCCATTGCATTTCACATTCTATTGTATTCCTTTCCACATTCCATTCCATTCAATTCCTCATTCCATTCCATTCCATTCCATTGCATTCCACATTCCATTCCGCATTCCATTCCATTCCATTCCATTTTATTCCACATTCCATTCAATTCCCTTTCACATTCCATTCCACATTCCATTATACATTCTATTCCATGTTCCATTACATTGTATTCCATGTTCAATTCCACATTGCACTCCATTACTATTGACATTCTATTCCACATTCCATTCCACATTCCATTTCACATTTCATTCCGTTCCATTACACATTCCATTCCACACTCCATTCCACATTCCATTCCACATTCCATTAAATTCCATTCCACATTCCATTCCATTCCATTCCACATTCCATTCAACATTCTATTCGAAGATCCATTCAATATCATTCCATGTTCCATTCCGCATTCCATTCCATTCCATTCCACTTTCATTTCAACAATCCGTTCCCCATTCCATTCCACATTACATTCCTTTCTATTCCACATTCCATTTCACAATCCGTTCCACAATCTATTCCATTCTATTGCACATTCCATTCCATTCCATTCCATTCCACATTTCATTCCAGATTCCATTTCACATTCCATTCCACATTTCATTCCAGATTCCATTCCACATTTCATTCCACATTCCTTTCCATTCCACATTCCATTCCACGTTCCATTCCATGTTCCATTGCGCATTCAATTCCATACCATTCCAAGTTCCATTCCACTTTCCATTCCATTACATTCCATGTCTCATTCCACTTTCCATTCCACATTGTATTCCACATTCAATTCCGTTCCATTAGACTTTCCATTCCACATTCCATTCAACATTGCATTCCACAATAAATTCCATTACATTATATTCTATTCCACATTCCATTCCTCATTCCATTCCACATTCCATTCCACATTTCAATCCATTCCTTTCCACATTTAATTCCACATTCCATTCCACATTCCATTGCATTCCATTGGACATTAAATTGAACATTCAATTTCACATTCCATTCCACATTGCATTCCACCTTGCATTTCATATTCCATTCCACATTGCATTCCATTCCATTCCACATTACGTTCCACATTCCTTTCCATTCCATTCCAGTTTCCATTTCATTCCATTCGACGTTCCATTCCACGTTCCATTAAACGTTCCATTCCACTTTCCGTTCCACATTCCATTACACATTCCATTCCACATTCCATTACACATTCCATTCCATTCCATTCCCCATTCGTTTCTATTGCATTCTACCTTGCATTCTATTTCTTTCTACATTTCATTCCACATTCCATTCCACGTTCCATTCCATTCCATTGCAAGTTTCATTCCACGTTGCATTACACGACTGCATTCCATTACACGTTCAATTCCACATTGAATTCCATTCTGTTTCACGTTCCATTCCACATTCCATTGCACATTCCATTCCACACTCCATTCCACATTCCATTCCACATTCCATTCCACACTCCATTCCACATTCCATTCCACATTCCATTCCGTTACATTCCACAATCCTTTCCACATTCCATTCCACAGTCCATTCCACAATCCATTCCAAACCATTCCACATTGCACTCCACATTGCATTCCACATTCCATTGCATTCCATTCCACATTCCATTCCACATTACATAGCACATTCCATTTCACATTCCATTCCTCATTCCATTCCATTCCATTCCACTTTCCATTCCATTCCATTCCACATTCTATTCCATTCCATTCAACATTCCATTTCACCTCCCATTCCACATTCCATTCCATTCCATTCCACATTCCATTCCAGTTTCCATTCCGTTCCACATTCCTTTGCAGTCCATTCGACATTCCTTTCCACGTTCCATTCCAAGTTCAGTTCCACATTCCTTTGCAGTCCATTCAACATTCCTTTCCACGTTCCATTCCAAGTTCCGTTCCACATTCCATTCCATTCCATTCCACGTTCCATTCCATTCCATTCCACATGCAACTCCACTCAAATCCACATTCCTTTCGATTACATTGCACATTCCATCCCACATTCCATTCCATTCCATTCCACATTCAATTCCACATCCCATTCCATTCCATTCCACTTTCCATTCACCGATCCATTCCACATTCCATTTCACATTGCATAACACGTTCCATTCCATTCCATTCCACGATCCATTCCACGTTCCATTCCATTCCATTCCTAGTTCCATTCCTCATTCCATTGTACATTCTATTCCACGTTCCATTCCACCTTCATTTCCAAGTCCCATTCCATTGCATTCCCCTTTCCATTCCATTCCATTCTCCATTCCATTTCTTTCAATTCCACATTCCATTCTACTTTCCTTGTCACATTCAATTCCACATTCCAATCCACATTCCCTTCCACATTCCACTCCATTCCATTCTAATAAACATTCCATTCCATTCCATTTCACATTCCATTCCACATTCCATACCACATTACTTTCCATGCCGTTACTCTTTCCATTCCATTACATTCCACATTTCATTCCACATTCCATTCCACGTTCCATTCCATTCCATTCTACGTTCCATTACAATTACCATTCAACGTTCCATTCCACTATCCATTCCACGTTCCATTCCATTCCATTCCATTCCACGTTCCATTCCAAATTCCATTCCACGTTCCATTCTATGTTCCAGTCTATTCCATTTCATGTTCCATTCCATTCCATTGCACTTTCCTTTTCATTCCATTCCAGGCTCCGTTCCACATTCCATTTCATATTCCATTCCACCTTCCATTTCATTGCATTCCACGTTCCATTTCATTCCATTCCAAGTTCAATTCTACATTCCACTTCACATTCCATTACACCTTCCATTCCATTCCATTCCTTTCCATTCCACATTCCATTCCATTCAATTCCACTTACCATTCCATTCAATTCCTCATTCCATTCCATTCCATTCCACTCCATTCCATATTCAATTCCATTCCATTCCACATTCCATTAAATTCCATTCCATTCCACTTTACATGCCATTCCATTCCATTCCATTCCACATTCCATAGCATTCCATTCCATTCCACATTCCATTCCACATTCCCTTCCACTTTCCATTCCACATTTACTTCCACATTCCATTCCCTTCCATTCCACATTGCATTCCATTCTCTTTCACATTCTATTCCACATTCCATTCCATTCCATTCCACATTCCATTCCACATTCCATTCCATTCCATTCCACATTCCTTTCCACGTTCCATTCCATTCCATTCCACATTCCATTCCTTTCCATAGCACATTTCATTCAACATTCCATTCCACGATCCATTCCATTCAATTAAATTCTACGTTCCTTTCCACTTTCCTTTCCACATTCTATTCCACGTTTCATTCCATTCAATTACACGTTACATTCCACATTCCATTCCATTCCCTTCCGCTTTCCATTCCACGTTCCATTCCACATTCCATTCCACATTCCATTCCTCTTTCCAGTCCATTGAATTCCACGTTCGATTCTACATTTTGTTGCTCATTACATTCCAGGTTCCATTCCACATTCCATTACACATTCCATTCCATTCCATTCCACATTGCATTCCACGTTCCATTCTTTATTCAATTCCACGTTCCATACCATGTTCCTTCCCATTCTATTCCACATTCCGTTCCACATTCTATTGCATTCCACTTTCCATTCCACATTCCATTCCATATTCCATTCCATTCCATTCCATTCCATTTTTCATTCCACATTCCATTCCATTCCATTCCAACTTCCATTCCATGCCATTCCACGTTCCATTCCACGTTCCATTCCATTCCATTCCCATTCCATTCCATTCCAACTTACATTCCATTGCATTCCACCTTCCATTCCGCATTCCATTCCATTCCTTTCCACTTTCCATTCCACTTTGCATTCCTTTCCACTTTGCTTTCCCCATTCCATTCCACATTCCATTCCACATTCCATTCCACTTTCCATTACATTCCAGTTTCCATTCCATTCCATTTCACATTCCATTCCTTTCCATTCCACATTCCATTCCACATTCTATTCCATTCCATTCCACATGCCATGCCACATTGCATTCCATATTTCATTCCATTCCATTCCACATTCCTTTCTACATTCCATTCCAAACCATTCCACTTTCTATTCCATTCCATTCCAGAATGCATTCCGCAATCTATTCCACAATCCATTCCATTCCATTCCACATTCCATTCCACATTCCATTCCATCTAATTCCACATTCCGTTCCACGTTCCATTCCATTCCATTCCACGCTTCGTTCCACCTTCCATTCCATGTTGCATTCCACGATTTATTCCATTCCTTTCCACGTTCCATTGCATGTGCCACTACATATTTCATTCCACATTCCATTAACTTTCCATTCCACATTCCAATATTCCATTTCTCATTGCATTACACACTGCATTCCATTCCAGTCCACATTCCATTACACATTCCATTACATTCCCTTTAAAAATTCCTTTCCATTCTATTCCAGTTTCCATTTTACATTCCATTCCATTTCACATTACATTCCACATTCCATTCCCTTCCATTCCATTCCATATTCCATTCCAGATTCCATTCCATTGCAATCCACTTTCCATTCCACTTTCCATTCCACATTCCTTACGATTCCATTGCATTCCATTCGGGATTCCATTCCATTCTATTCCACTTTCTATTCCACACTCCATTCCTTTCCATTCCACATTCCATTCCACTTTCCATTGCATTCCATTCCACATTCCATTCCTTTCCATTCCATATTCCATTCCTTTCCATTCCACATTACATTCCACATTCCATTCGACTTCCCATTCCACATTCCATTCCACTTTCCATTCCACGTTCCATTCCATTCCATTCCATTCCATGTTCCATTCCACGTTACATTCCACATTCCATTCCACGTTACATTCCACATTCCATTCCACATTCCATTCTACATTCTATTCCATTCCATTCCACGTTCCATTCCACATTCCATTCCAAGTTCCTTTCCACTTTTCTTTCCATTCCATTCCACGTTCCATTCCATGTTCCATTCCACTCCATTCCATTGTCCATTCCACATTCCATCCCACTTTCAAATCCACCCTCAATACCACAATCCATTCCACGTTGCATTCCACATTTCATTTCATGTTCCGTTCCACGTTCCATTCCATTCCATTCCATGTTCCATTCCGCATTCCACTACATTCCATTCCACAATCCATTCAATTCCATTCCACATTCCATTACATTCCGTTCACACATTCCATTCCTCATTCCATTCCATTTCATTACACGTTCCATTCCACATTCCATTTCATGTTTCATTCCACATTCCATTCCACTCCATTCCACCTTCCATTCCAAGTTCCACTCCACTCCATTCTACGAGCCATTAAACATTCCATTCCGCTTTCAATTCCACCCTCATTTCCGCATACCATTCCATGTTCCATTACACTTTTCTTTCCATTCCATTCCACATTCCGTTCCAGATTCCATTACATTCCATTCCCCTTTCCATTCCACATTCAATTCCACACTCCATTCCACATTCCATTACGATCCATTCCACATTCCATTCCGCATTCCATTCCACATTCCCGTCCACATTCCATTCCATTACATTCCACTTTGCATTCCATATTCCTTTCCATTCCATTCCACATTCCATTCCACATTACATTCCATTCCTGTCCGCATTCCATTCCACATTCCATTCCATTCCATTCCACATTCCTTTCCACTGCAATCCACGTTCCATTCCATTCCATTCCACATTCCATGCCATTCCACATTCCATTCCATTCGACTTTCAATTACATTACAATCCACATTCCATTCCATTACATTGCACGTTCAATTACATTCCACATTCCATTCCAATCCATTACACACTCCACTCCAGTCCTTATCTCATTCCATTCCATTCCATTCCACATTCCATTCCACATTCTATTCCACCTTCTATTTTATTCCTTTGTATTCCACATTCCACTCCACTGCGTTCCACAATCCATTCCCTTCCATTCCACTTTCCATTCCATTCCATTCCAAATTCCATTCCACTCAATTCCATTCCACGTTCTTTTCCTTTCCACAATCCTTTCTTTCCATTCCACATTCCACTCGACATTCCATTCCATTCCATTCCACATTTCATTCCACATTCCATTCTATTCCATTCCACATTCCAGTCCACATTCCAATTCACTTTCCATCCCATTCCACATTCCGTTCCATTCCAATCCACATTCCATTCCATTCCAATCCAACTTCCATTCCATTGCATTCCACATTCCATTCTACGTTGTCTTCCACATTCCATTCCTTTCCACGTCCCATTCCTCAGTCCATTCCATTCCATTCTATTCCACATTCCATTCCATTCCATTCCACATTCCATTCCGTTCCATTACACATTCCGTTCCACATTCCAGTCCTCATTCCATTCCACATTCCATTCCACATTCCATTCCACATTCCATTCCATTCCATTCCACATTCCATTCCATTCCGTTAGACATTCCTTTCCATTCAATTCCTCATTTCTTTCCATTCAATTGCATTCCACATTCCATTCCTTTCCCATTCCAATCAATTCCATTGTATTCTATTCCACATTCCATTCCATTCCATTCCATTCCATATTGTATTCCATTCCATTGCACATTCAATTCCATATTGTTTTCCACGTTCCATTCCATTTCATTCCACATACCATTCCATTCCATTACACATTATATTACGCGTTCCATTCCACATTCTCTTCCACATTCCATTCCATTCCATTCCACATTCCATTCCACATTCCGTTCCACATTCCAATCCATTCCTTTACACATTCCATTCAACATTTGATTACATTTCTTCCAACATTCCAATCCATTCCATTCCTCATTCCATTCCACATTCCATTCCACCTTCTATTCAATTCCATTCCACGTTTCATTCCACCTTCCTTTCCACGTTCCATTCCACTTTCCATTCGACATTCTTATCCATACCATTCTAACTTCCATTCCACGTTCCATTCCATTCCATGTCTTTCCAGTCCACATTCCATTCCATTTCATTGCTTTCCACATTCCATTCCTTTCCATTCAACATTCCATTCCACATTCCTTTCCACTTTCTATTCCACATTCCGTTCCACATTCAAATCCACGTAGCATTCCATTCCATTTCATTTTCCATTCCACATTAAGTTCCCCATTACTTTCCACGTTCCATTCCACATTTCATTCCACGTTCCTTTCCATGTTTCATTACAAGTTCCATTCCACGTTCCATTCCTTTCCATTCCACGTTTCATTGCACATCCCATTTCATTCCATTACACTTTCCATTCCATATTCCACTCCACATTCTATTCCACATTCCATTACGTTACATTCCACATTCCATTTCACATTTCAGTGCACATTCCATTACATTCCATTCTATATTCCATTCCACATTCCATTCCACATTCCATTCCTCATTCCATTCCATTCCATTCCACATTCCATTCCGCATTCCATTCTACATTCCATTCCACGTTCCTTTCCATATTACATTTCACATTTCGTTTCACTTTCCTTTCCGTTCCATTCCACGTTCCATTCCACTTTCCATTCCATTCAATTCCGCTTTCCATTTCACATTCCATTCCTCATTATTTTCCACATTACTTTCCGTTTCATTCCACATTCCATTCCACATTCCATTCTATTCCGTTCCACATGTCATTCCATTCCACTCCACATTCCATTCCACTCTCCCTTCCATTCCATTCCACATTCCTTTCCACATTCCATACCATTCCATTGTACAATTCATTCCACATGCTATTCCACATACCATTCCACATTCCATTCCATTCCATTCCACATTCCATTCCGCATTCCATTCCATTGCATTGCACTCCTTTCCATTCCATATTCCATTCCACACTGCATTCCACATTCCAATCCATTCCATTCCACATTCCATTCCATTGCATTCCACATTTCTTTCCACATTCCATTCCCCATTCCATTCCATTCCATTCCACATTCCATTCCGCATTCCATTCCATTCCTTTCAATTCCTATCCATTTCGCATTAAATTCCACATTCTGTTCCTTTCGATTCCACATTCCATTCCACGTTCCATTCCATGTTCCATTCCATTACATTCCACATTGCCTTTTATTCCATTTCACTTTCCATACCATTCCATTCCATTCCATTCCGCCTTCCATTCCATTCCATTCCAGATTCTATTCCAGATTCCATTACTTTCCGTTCCACATTCCATTCCACATTCCATTCCATTCCACATTCTATTTCATTCCATTCTGTTCCACATTCCATTCCATTGCACTCCACATTCTATTCCTCATTGCATTCCATTCCATCCCATGTTCAATTCCACATTCCATTCCATTCCATTCCACATTCCATTCCACTCCATTGCACATTCAATTCATTTCCATTCCACATTCCATTCCGTGTTCCATTCCACATTCCATTCCACGCTCCATTCCACTTTCAATTCCATCCCATTCCACCTTCCATTCTACTTTGAATTCCACAATAAATTCCACATTCCATTCCACGTTCCGTTCCATTCCATTCCATATTCCTTACCATTGCATTCCATTCCATTCTGCATTCCTTTCCATTCCATTCCACATTCTACTCAACATTCCATTCAATTCCATTCCACATTCCATGTCACATTCCATTCCATTCCATACCACATTCCATTTAATTCCATTCCACGTTCCATTCCATTCCATTCCATTCCATTACACATTGCATTCCTTTCCATTCCACATTCCCTTCAACATTCCATTCCACTTTCTGTTTCACATTCCGTTCCTCATTCCAATCCACTTTCCATTCCATTACATTCCACTTTCCATTCCACGATCCATTTCAGATTCCAATCCACTTTCCATTCCATTCCATTCCATGTTCCTTTCCAAGTTCCTTTCCATTCCATTCCACGTTCCATTCAACATTCCATTCCACATTCCATTCCACTTTCCATTCCACCTTCCCTTCCACGATCCATTCCACGTTTCATTCCAAGTTCCATTCCACACTCCGTTAAATTCCATTCCACATTCCATTACACATTCCATTCCTTTCCTTTGCACTTTCGAATCCACATTCCAATCCACATTCCATTCCACATTCCCTTACACATTTCTTTCTACATTTCATTCCACGTCCCATTCCATTGCCTTCTATTCCACATTCCATTCCATTCCATTGCAAAATCCATTCCACATTCCATTCCAGTTTCCATTCCATTGCATCCCACATTCCAATCCATTCCATTCCTCATTCCATTCCATTCAATTCTACATTCTTTCCAATACATTCCATTCCATTCCATTCCTTATTCCATTCCATTCCATTCCATTCCACCTTACATTCCATTGCATTCCGCATTCCATTCCATTTCATTAAATTCCATTCCATTCCACATTCCACTCGATTCAATTTTATTTCACATTCCATTACATTCCATTCCACGTTCCATTCCATTGCATTCCTCATTCCATTCCACGTTCAATTCCACGTTGCATTCCATGTTCCATTCCACGTCCCATTTCACATTCCATTCCTTTCCACTCCACATTCCTTTCCATTCCATTCCACATTCCATTCCATTCCATTCCGCATTCCATTCCACGTTCCATTCCATTGCATTGAACGTTCCATTCCACATTCCATTCCACATTGCATTCCACATTGCCTTCCAAGTTCCATTACATTGCATTCCACTTTCCATTCGATTCTATTCCACGTTTCATTCCACGTTCCATTCCACATACCATTCCAATCAATGTTCCATTGCATTATTTCCAAATTCCATTCCACTTTCCATTCCATTCTATTCCACGTTCAATTCCACATTCCATTGCCCATTCCATTCCGCATTCCATTCTTCGTTCCATTCCATTTTCAATTCCACATTATATTCCACATTCCATTCCATTACACTCCACGTTCCATTCCACATTCCTTTCCTTTCCATTTCACTTTCCTTTCCAGATTCCATTGCACATTCCATTAAATTACTTTCATTCCATTCTATTTCACTTTGCCTTCAACATTACATTCCATTCAATTTCAGGTTTCTTTCCATATTCCATTCCACATTCAATTTCACTTTCCATTCCATGACCCATTCCACATTCAGTTCCTCGATACATTGCACCTTCCATTCCACTTTCCATTCCATTCCATTGCATTCCACTCCACATTCCCTTCCACATTCCATTCCACATTCCGTTCCACGTTCCAATCCAATTTCCAATCCACATTCCTATCCATGTTTCATTCTACATTCCATTCCACATTCCATTCCATTGCATTCCACATTCAATTCCACGTTTCATTCCATTCCATTCAACTTTCCATTCCATATTCCATTGCACATCTCATTCCATGTTCCATTCCATATTCCATTTCATGTTCCATTCCACATTCCATTCCACATTCCATTCCACATTCCGTTTCACATTCCATTCCACTTTCCATTCCACATTCCATTCCATTCCTTTCCACTTTCTATTCCACATTCCATTCCACATTCCATTCCACATTCCGTTCTATTCCATTCCACATTCCATTCCACATTCCATTCTCATTCCATTCCATTTCATTTCACGTTCCATTCCACATTCCATTCCATTCCATTCCATTCCACATTCCATTCCACATTGCATTCCACATTCCATTCCGCATTCCATTCCAAATTCCATTCCACATTCCATTCCACATTCCATGCTCATTCCAATAGATTTCTTTCCACTTTCCTTTCCACATTACATTGCATTCCAATTCACACACTATCCAACATTAAAATCCATTCCATAGCATTCCATTCCACATTCCATTCCACATTCATTCCACATTCCATTCCGCAGTCCATTCCATTCCATTCCACATTCCATTCCATTACAATCTACATTCCATTCCATTCCATTCCACATTCCATTCCACATTCCATTGTCTTCCATTCCACATTCCATTCCATTCTATTCTATTCCACGATCCATTCCACTTTCCATTAAATTCTATTCTACATTCCGCTACACATTCCAGTCCATTCCATTCCACATTTCATTCCATTCCAGTACACATTTCATTCCAGAATTCATTCCATTCCATTCCACATTCCATTCCACATTCCATTCCACATTCCATTTCATTCTATTCCATTCAATTTCACGTTCCATTCCACATTCCTTTCCATTCCATTCCACGTTCCATTCCACACTCATTTCTACATTCCATTCCACATTCCATTCCGTTCCATTGCACATTCCAATCCACATTCCATTCCATTCCATTCCATTCCTCATTCCATTCCATTTCATTTCAAATTCTATTCCTCATTCCATTCCATTCCATTCCACATACAATTCCAGATTCCATTCCATTCCTTTCCACATTCCATTCCATTCCATTGAACATCCCATTCCTTTGCATTCCACGTTACATTAAAGATTCCATTCCACTTCATTTCACATTTCATTCCACATTCCATTCCACATTTCAATCCACATTCCATTCCACATTCCATTCCGCATTCCATTTTAATCCATTCCATTCCTTTCCATTCCACATTCCTTTGCATTCCATTACATTCCACACTCCATTCCATTCCATTCCACTTTCCATTCCACATTCCATTTCATTCCATTCCTGTCAATTCCACATTAAATTCCACATTTCATATTCCATACCACGTTCAATTCCATGTTGAATTCCATTATATTCCACATTGTATTCCATTCCATTCCACATTCCGTACAATTCCATTCCATGCCATTCCGAATTCCATTCCATTCCATTCCTCATTCTCTTCCAGATTCCATTCCATTCCAATCCACATTCAATTACGCATTCCATTCCATTCCATTCCACATTTCAATCCATTCCATTCCATTCCGCATTCCATTCCATTGCATTACACATTCTATTCCTCATTCCAATCAATTCCATTCCACGTTGAATTCCACATTCCATTCCATTCCATTACATTCCACATTCCATTCCATTTAATTGAACATTCCATTCATTTCCATTCCACATTCCATTCCACATTCCATTCCAAGTTCCATTCCATATTCCATTCCACGTTCCATTCCACTTTCCATTCCATTGCATTCCACCTTAAATTCCACGTTGCATTCCACATTCCATTCCAGTTTACATTGCACGTTCCGTTCCTTTTCATTCCATATTCCTTACAATTGCATTCATTCCATTCTGCCATCCGTTCCATTTCATTCCACATTCTACTCCACGTTCCATTCCATTCCATTCTGCATTCCATGCGATGTACCATTCCATTCCTTTCCACATTCCATTTCACATTGCATTCCACATTCCATTCCATTCCATTCCGCTTTCCATTCCACATTATATTCCAGTTTGCATTCCATTACATTCAATTCCACATTCCATTCCACATTCAATTCTAAGTTCCATTGCACTTTCCATTCCACGTTCCATTGGACATTCCATTCCATTCCATTCCACATTCCATTCCACGTTCCATTCCACATTCCATTCCGTTCTATAACATGTTCCATTCCACATTGCATTCTTTATTCCCTTTCACATTCCATTCCATTAAATTCCACATTCCATTCCACATTCCATTACATTCCATTCCAGATTACATTCCACATTCTGTTCCTCATTCCCTTCCACATACCACCCCATTCCATTCCACATTCCATTTCGCATTCCAATCGCTTCCATTGCAAATTCCATTCCACATTCGACTACATTCCTTTTCACTTTCCATTCCATTCCATTCCACCTTCCATTCCACAATCCATTTTACGTTCCATTCCATTCCATTCCACGTTCCATTCCACCTTCCATTCCACATTCCGTTACAATCCATTTAATTCCATTCCAGTCCACATTCCATTCCATGCCATTCCACATTCCATTCCATTCCATTCCACGTTACATTCCACGTACCATTCCACATTACATTACATTCCTATGCACGTTCCATTCCATTCCATTCCACGTTACATTGCATTCCACTACACGTTCCATTTCATTACATTTCAAATTCCATTCCGCATTCCATTTCACATTCCATTCCATTCCATTGCATTCCACATTCCATTTCATTTCAATCCCATTCCGTTTCATTCCATTCCACTTTCCATTCCATTCCACATTACATTCCATCAAATTCCACAATCCATTCCACCTTCCATTCCATTAAATTCTATTCCACCTTCCATTCCATTGCATTCCTCATTTGAATCCATTCAATTCTACGTTCCATTCCATTCCACATTCCATTCCATTCCATTCCAAGTTCCTTACCAATCCACATTCCAAATCATTCCATTCCACATTCCATTCCACCTTCCTTTCCATTCCATTCTATTCCACTTTCAATTTCTTTCCATTCTATTCCACATTCCATTCCACTCCATTACACATTCCATTACACATTCCTTTGCACGTTCCACTCCATGATCCATTGCTTTCCATTCCACATTCCAATCCACCTTCCAGTCCATTCCATTCTATTCCACATTCCATTCCATTCCATTCTATTCCGCATTCCATTCCAATCCATTACACTTTGCATTCCATTTCATTCCACATTCCATTCCATTACATTCCATATTCCACCCCATTGCCTTCCACATTCCATTCCATTACATTGCACATTCCATTCCACAATCCAGTCCACATTCCTTTATATTACACATTCCATTCCACATTCCATTCCATTCCATTCCACATTCCATTCAACATTGCATTCCACTTTCCAGTCCATTCCATTCCTCATTCTATTCCATTCAATTCCACTTTCTATGTTCCATTCCACGTTCCATTTCACGTTCCATTCAATTCCACGTTCCATTCTATATTGCATTCCATATTCCATTCCACATTCCATTCCATATTCCATTCCACATTCCATTCATCATTCCATTCCTCATTCCATTCCATATTCCATTTTGTTCCATTCTACATTCCATTCCACGTTCCAATCCATTCCACATTCCATTCCAGTCCATTCCACATTCCATTGCACATTCCATTTCATTTCATTCCATTCCATTCCATTCCATTCCATATTGCATTCCACATTCCATTCCGTTCCACGTTGCATTCCATTAAATTCCACATTCCATTCCATTCCATTACACATTCCACTCCATTCCATTACACATTCCATTCCATTCCTTTCCATTCCACATTCCATTCCATTCCGTTCCATTCAGTTGCAGATTCCATTCCACATTCCATTCCATTCAATTGCACGTTCCATTCCACATTCCATTCCCTTCCATTCCACATTCCATTCCATTGCAATCCGTTCCATACCACATTCCATTCTATTCCATTCCATTCCACATTCCATTCCATTCCATATTCAATTCCACATTACATTCCATCATCCATTTTATTCCATTCCATTCCACATTCCAAACCATTCCATTTCATTCCAATACGGATTCCATTCAATTCCATTCCACATTCTATTCCACATTCCATTCCATTGCATTACACTTTCCGTTCCAGATTCCATTGGTTTCCGTTCCTCATTTCATTCCACATTCCATTCCTCATTCCATTCCACGTTCCATTCCACACTCCATTCCAAGTTCCATTCCACATTCCATTCCACGTTCCATTCCACATTCCATTCCACGTTCCATTCCACATTCCATTCCACATTCCATTCCACATTTCCTTCCGCTTTCCATTCTACTCCACATTCCATTCCATTCCATTCCACATTCCATGCCACATTCCATTCCTTTCCTTTACACATTCCATTTCACATTCCATTCCTCATTCCATTCCTTTCCATTCCACATTCCATGCCACATTCCATTCCACGTTCAATTCCATTCCATTCCATTCCACATTCCATTCCACATTCCATTCCACTTTACATTCCATTCCATTCTAAGTTCCATTCCGCTTTCCATTCCACATTGCATTCGACATTGCATTCAATTCCTTTCCACATTCCATTCCGCGCTCCATTCCACATTCCATTCCGTTCTATAACACGTTCCATTCCACGTTGCATTCTTCATTCCTTCCACATTCCATTCCATTGCATTCCACATTACATTCCACATTCCGTTATATTACATTCCACATTACATTCCGTATTCTATTCCTCATTCCCTTCCACATACCATTCCACTCCATTCCACATTCAATTTCGCATTCCAATCCCTTCCATTGCACGTTCCATTCCATATTCGACTAAATTCCTTTTCACATTCCATTCCTTTCCATTCCACATTCCATTCCACGTTGCATTCTACGTTCCATTCCATTCCATTCCTCGTTCCATTCCACCTTTCATTCCACGTTCCCTTCTACGTTCCATCCTATTCCATTCAGCGTTCCATTCCACCTTCTATACCACATTCCCTTCCAATCCATTTAATTCCATTCCAGTCCACATTCCATTCCATGCCATTAAACATTCCATTCTATTCCATTCCAATTTACATTCCATGTAACATTCCACCTTACATTACATTCCTATCCAAGTTCCATTCCATTCCATTCCACGTTATATTTCATTCCACTCCTCGTTCCATTTCATTACATTTCAAATTCCATTCCGCATTCCATTTCACATTCCATTCCATTCCATTCCATTCCATTCCACATTCCACTGCATTCTAATCGACATTCCATTCCATTCCATTCCACTTTCCATTCCATTCCACATTCCATTCCATTAAATTCCACATTCCATTCCACCTTCCATTCCATTTAATTCTATTCCACATTCCATTCCATTCCATTCCACCTTCTATTCCACATTCCATTCCATACCATTCCACTTTCGAATCCATTCAATTCTACGTTCCATTCCATTCCACCTTCCATTCCATTCCATTCTGTTCCTCATTCCATTTCATTTAATTCTATTCCACATTCCATTCTAATCCATTACACATTCCTTTCCATTCCATTCCACATTCCATTCCACATTCCATTCCACGGTCCACTACTCGATCCATTGCTCTCCATTCCACATTCCATTCCTTTCCATTCCACATTCCATTCCAACTTCTGTTCCATTTCGTTCTATTCCACATTCCGTTCTATTCCATTCTATTCCACATTCCATTGCAATCCATTAAACATTCCATTCCATTCCATTCCACCTTCCTTTGCACATTCCATTTTTCATTCCACTCTTCTATCCTTTGCTTTCCATTCCGTATTCCATTTCATTCCTTTCCACATTCTGTTCCACATTCCATTCCGCATTCCATTCCATTCCATTCCACATTCCATTCCATTGCATTCCACTTTCCATTCCATTCCATTCCCCATTCCTTTCCACATTCCATTCCATTCCATTCCACATTCCATTCCACATTCCATCCCACATTCCATTCCACATTCCATACCATTCCACATTTCATTCCAATTTCCATTCCATTCCCTTCCTCATTCCATTCCACATTCCATTATACTTTCCATTGCATTCCATTGCTTATTCCATTCCATTCCACTCCACACTCCACGTTCCATTCCATATTCCATTTCACTTTCCATTCCATTCAATTCCACTTTCTATTGCACATTCCATTCATCATTCCATTCCTCATTCCATTCCATATTCCATTTTGTTCCATTCTACGTTCCATTCCACATTCCATTCCATTCCTTATTCCATTCCATTCCATTTCACATTCCATTGCACAATCCATTCCATTCCACATTCCAGTCTATCCCATTCCATTCCAATCCATTCCATTCCATTCCATGTTCCATTCCACATTCCATTCCATTCCACATTACATTCATTTAAATTCCACATTCCATTCCATTCCATTGCACATTCCATTCCTTTCCACTCTATATTCCATTCCATTCCACATTCTTTTCCATTCCATTCCACATTCCATTCCATTCCATTCCACAATCCATTCCATTCCATTCCATTCAGTTTCACTTTCCATTCCACATTCCATTCCATTCAATTGCACATTCCATTCCACATTCCATTCCCTTCCATTCCACATTCCTTTCCATTGCAATCCATTCCATACCACATTCCATTCTATTCCATTCCGTTCCACATTCCGTTCCATTCCACATTCGATTCCACATTCCATTCCATTCCACATTCCATTGCATCCCATTCCACTTTTCATTCCATTACATTCCATACCATTCCATTCTATATTCCATTCCATTCCATTCCATTGCATTTTCCATTCCTTTCCATTCCATTCCACGTTCCATTCCACATTCCATTCCATTCCATTCAACATTCCTCTACATATTCCATTCCACATTCCATTCCATTCCATTCCACATTCCTTTCTACATTCCTTTCCATTCCATTCCACATTCCATTCCATTCCAATCCACATTCCATTCAACATTCCGTACCACCTTCCATTCCATTCCACTCTACATTGCATTACTATATATTCCACATTGCATTCCACATCCCATTCTACTTTCCATTCCTTTCCATTCCACATTCCATTCCACGTTCCGATGGACTTTCCATTCCACGTTCCATTCCATTCAAATCCACGTTGCATTCCATGATACATTCCATTCCATTCCACCTTCCATTCCATTTCATTCCACATTCCATTCCATTGCTTTCCACGTTCCATTCCATTCAATTCCACGTTCGTTCCACTTTACATACATTCCATTACATACCATTCCGCATTCCATTCCATTCCATTCCACATTCCATTCCATTCCATTCCACTTTCCATTCCATGTTCCATTCCACAACATTCCACATTCAATTCCACTCTATTTGATTCCATTCCATTCCACTTTCATTTCCTTTCCATTCCACATTGCATTCCAATCAATTTCACTTTCCATTCCACATTCCATTACCTTACATTCCTCATTCTTTTCCATTCCATTCCATTCCACATTCCATTCCACATTCCATTCCTTTCCATTCCACATTCCATTCCATTCCATTCTACATTCCATTCAACATACCTTTCCATACCATTCCACATTGAATTCCATTCAATTCCACATTCCATTCCACCTTCCATTTCATTCCATTCCACATTCAATTCCATTCCATTCAATACCAAATTACATTTAACATTGCATTCCCTTCCATTCCACATTCCATTCCATTCCATTAGATTCCAGTCCACATTCCTTTCTATTCCGTTACACATTTCATTCCATTTCATTCCACATTCCATTCCACATTCTGTTCATTTCCATTCTACTTGTCATTCCATTCCACTGCACTTTCCAGTCCATTCCATTCCACATTCCGTTCCCTTCCATTCAACGTAACATTCCATTCAATTCGATTCCATTCCACGTTGCATTCCATTCCATTCCATTCATCATTCCATTCCTTTCCATTCCATTACGTTCCACATTCCATTCCATTCAATTCCATTTCACTCTCCGTTCCATTCCATTCCACCTTCCATTTCACATTCCATTCCACACTGCATTCCATTCCATTCCACTTTCCATTCGACATTCCATTCCACATTCCATTTAACATTGCATTGCCCATTCCATTCCTCATTCTATTGCACATTCCATTCCATTCCATTCCACGTTCCATTTCACATTCCATTATACATGCCATTCCACATTCCATTCCATATCATTCCACATTCCATTCAATTTCATTCCACATTCCATTCCAAATTCCATTCGATTCCATTCCACATTCCATTCCACATTCCAATCCATTCCATTCCACATTCCATTCCACGTTGTATTCCTCATTCCATTCCACATTCTATTACATGTTGCATTACAATCCATTCCATGTTCCATTCCACGTTCTATTCCACATTCCATTCCATTCCATTCAACTTTCCATTCCACTTTCCGTTGCATTCCATTCCACATTCCATTCCACGTTCCATTCCATGATCCATTCCCCGATCCATTCCACGTTCCATTCCAATCCATTGCATTCCATTCCATTCGATTCCATTGTGAATTCCTTTCCATTATTTTCCAAATTATATTCGACATTCCATTCCATTCCATTCCACATTCCATTCCATTCCATTCCACGTTCCATTACATTCTATTCCACATTCTGTTTCATTCCATTCCACATTCCATTTATTTCCATTCCACATTACATTCCACTTTCCTTTCCACGTTCCATTCCACATTCCATTCCACATTGCATTCTACGTTCCATTCCACGGTACATTCCATATTCCGTTGCATTCCATTCCAGTTTCCATTCCATTAAATTGAACATTCCATTCCATTCCATTCCCCGTTCCACTCCACATTAAATTCCGCCTTCCATTCCACGTTCCATTCCAAGTTCCATTCTACCGCATTCCATGTTCCATTCCACTTTCCGTTCCATTCCATTCCACGTCCCATTCTATTCCATTCCACTGTCAATTTCATTATATTCCACTCTCCATTCCACATTCCATTTCACATTCCATTCCACCTTCCGTTCAATTCCATTCCATTCCATTCCACATTCAATTCCATTCCAATCCACTTCCATTGCCTTCATTTCCACATTCCATTCCTTTCCATTCCACTCCTTTCCACATTCCATTCCATATCATTAAGCATTCCATTCCTTTCCACTCCATTTTACATTGGATTCCTCTCCATTCCAAATTCCATTCCATTCCATTCCACATTCCATTACATTCTGCATTCCATTCAACATTCCTTTCCACGTTCCATTGCATTCCATTTAAACATTCCATTCCGTTTCATTCCACATTCCATTCTACCTTCCATTGCACTCCACATTCCTTTCAACATTCCATTCCAAATTCCATTCTATTCCATTCCATGTTACATTCCACGTTTCATTCCACGTTCCTTTCCACATTCTATTCCACATTGCATTCCACATTCCATTGCATTCCATTCGACATTCCATTCCACATTCCATTCCATTGAATTCCACTTTCAATACCAAATTCCATTCCACATTCCATTACATTCCATTCCACGTTGCATTCCATCTTCCATTCCACATTACATTCCACTTTACATTCCACTTTAAATTCCATTCCATTCCACGTTCCTTTCCACGTTAAATTCCATTCCTTTTCACGTTCCATTCCATATTCCGTTGTACATTCCGTTCCAACTTTCATTCCACATTCCATTCTACATTCCATTCCACGTTCTATTCCAAGTTCCATTCCATTGAAGTTCCATTCCTCATTCCATTCCATTCCATTCCACGTTCCATTCCACATTCCATTCCACATTCCATTACACGTTCCATTCCACATTCCATTGCACATTCCATTCCACTTTCCATTCCACGATCCATTCCATGTTGCAATCCATTCATTTCCACGTTCCATTCCACCTTCCATTTCATTCCATTCCACGTTCCATTCGACATTCCATTCCACATTCCATTCAACATTCCATTCCACATTATATTCCATTCCATTCCACATTTCATTCCATTCCATTCTACTTTCCATTCCACATTCCATTCCGCATTGCATTCCACATTCCCTTTTACATTCCATTCCACATCACATTCCACATTCCATTCAATTCCATTCTACATTCCATACCACATTCCATTCCATTCCATTCCACTTTCCATTCCAGTACATTCCACATTCCATTCCACATTCCATTCCACGTTCCATTCCATTTCATTCCACGTTCCATTCAACTTTCCATTATGCGTTCCATTCCATTCCATTCCACTTTCCATTCTAGGTTCGCTTAGAGGTTCCATTCCACTTTCCATTCCACTTTCCATTCCACACTCCATTCCACGTTCCATTCCACATTCCATTGCATTCCATTCCAAATTCCATTCCACTCCATTCCATATTGCAGTCCATTCCATTCCACATTCGATTACAAATTGCATTCCATTCCATTCCACATTCCATTCCACATTACATTCCACATTATATTCCATTCCATTCCACATTCCATTCCATTCCATTCCACATTGCAATCCATTCCATAATACATTCCATTCCATTCCATTCCACATTCCATTGCACATTCCTTTCCATTCCATTCCACATTCCATTCCACATTCCATTCCACTCCATTCCACATTCTATTCCATTCCATTCCACATTCTATTCCACATTCCATTCCACATTCCATTCCACATTCCATTTCACATTCCTTTCCACATTCCATTCCATTCCATTCCACATTCCATTCCAAATTCCATTTCATTCCATTCCAGAATCCTTTCCACGTTCCATTCCATTCTGTTCCATGCACCATTCCACATATGATCCCATGTTCCATTCCATAATCTTTTCCATTCCTTTCCACGTTCCATTCCACATTCCACTACACATTTCCTTCCACTTTCCATTAACTTATTATTCCACATTCCATTATATTCCATTCCACATTGCATTCCATATTGCATTCCATTCCATTACACATTCCATTACACATTCCATTACATTACCTTTAAAAATTCCCTTCCGTTCCATTCCACATTCCTTTCTACATTCCATTTCATTCCACTTTCCATTCCACATTCCATTCCATATTAAATTCCATTCCAGATTCCATTCTACATTCCTTTCCACGTTCCATTCCACGTTCCATTCCACCTTACTTTCCACATTGCATTCCATTCTATTCCATTCCATTCCACATTCCATTCCAGATTCCAATCCGTTGCATTCCACATTCCATTCCACTTTCCATTCCACTTTCCATTCCATATTCCATTCCATTCCTTTCCCTTCCATTCCACATTCCATTCCTTTCATTCGGCATTCCATTCCATTCCACATTCCATTCCATTCCATTAAATTCCACATTCCATTCCATTCCATTCCACATTCCATTCCATTGAATCGCACATTCCATTCCATTCCATTCCATTCCAAATTCCATAGGATTCTAGCCTATTCCACATTCAATTGCTTTCCATTCCACATTCCATACCATTCCATTCCATTCTACGTTCCATTCCTATCCATTCTACATTCCATTCCATTCCATTCCATTCCACAGTCCAGTCAATTCTATTCCATTTTATTCTGCATTCCATTCCCTTCCATTGCAAATTCCTTTCCATTCCATTCCTTTCCATTCTACATTTCATTGCATTCTATTCCACATTCCAATCCATTCAATTCCACATTCCATTCCCTTCAATTACTCATTCCTTTCCTTTCCATTACTCTTTCCATTCCACATTCCATTCCATGTTCCATTCCATGGCATTCCACATTGCATTCCATTCCATTCCACATTCCATACCTTAGCATTCCATTCCATTCCGCATTCCGTTACATTCCATTCCACATTCTATTCTCATTCCATTCCACATTCTATTCCACATTCCATTCCATTCCATTCCATTCCACATTCCATTCCACATTATATTCCACGTTACATTCCACATTCCATTCCACATTCCATTCCATTCCACATTCCTTTCTATTCCAGATTCCATTAAACGTTCCATTCCGTTCTATTCAACATACCATTCTTTTCGATTCCACATTCCATTCCATTCCATTCCCTTCCACTCCACATTCCATTGCATTCAATTCCGCATTCCATTCCATTCCATTCCATTCCACATTCCATTCCATTCCATTCCGCATTCCATTCCATTCCATTAAATTCCATATTGCATTCCTTTGCATTACACATTCCATTCTATTCCACATTCCATTCTTTCCATTCCACATTCCATACCATTCCATTCCATTCCTTTCCATTCTACATTTCATTGCATTCTATTCCACATTCCAATCCATTCAATTCCACATTCCATTCCCTTCCATTACTCATTCCTTTCCTTTCCATTACTCTTTCCATTCCACATTCCATTCCATGTTCCATTCCATGGCATTCCACATTGCATTCCATTCCATTCCACATTCCATACCTTACTATTCCATTCCATTCTGCATTCCGTTACATTCCATTCCACATTCTATTCTCATTCCATTCCACATTCAATTCCACATTCCATTCCATTCCATTCCACATTCCATACCTTACTATTCCATTCCATTCTGCATTCCGTTACATTCCATTCCACATTCTATTCTCATTCCATTCCACATTCAATTCCACATTCCATTCCATTCCATTCCACATTCCATTCCATTGCAATACACATTACATTCCACATTCAATTCCACATTCCATTGCATTCCATTCCACATTCCATTCCACAGTCCACTTCACATTCCTCTCCACATTCCATTACACCTTCCACTGCCTTCCATTTAACATTCAATTACACATTCCTTTCCACATTGCATTGCATTACATTCCACATTCCATTCCACCTTTCATTTCACATTCCATTCCACATTCCAGAATTTTCCATTCTACATTCCTTTCCACTTTCCATTACACATTCCTTTCCACAATCCATTCCATTCTATTCCACTTTCCATTCCACATTGCATTCCATTCCAGTTCACATTCCATTCCACATTCCATTCCTTTCCATTTAAATATTCCATTCGATTCCTTTACACATTCTATTCCACATTCCATTCCATTCCATTCCATTCCACATTCCATTCCACATTATATTCCAAGTTACATTCCACATTCCATTCCACATTCCTTACAATTCCACGTTCCGTTACACGATCTATTCCACATTCCATTCCGTGTTCCATTCCATTTCATTCCACGTTCCATTACACGATCTATTCCACATTCCATTCCATGTTCCATTCCATTTCATTCCACGTTCCGTTCCACATTAAATTCCATTCCATTCCACATTCCATACCATTCCATTCGATTCCATTCCGCATTCCATTCCATTCCATCCCACTTTCTATTCCACATTCCATTCCATTCCTTTCCACGTTCCATTACACATTCCATTCCTTTCCATTCCACATTCCTTTCCACGTTCCATTACACCCTTCATTCCTTTCCATTCCACATTCCATTCTATTCCATTCTGCATTCCATTCCACATTCCATTCCACGCTGCATTCCACATTGAATTCCACGTTCCATTCCACATTCGTTTACAAGTTCCATTCCACGTTCCTTTACATTCCATTCCACTTTCCTTTGCACTTTCCATTCCATTGCATTCAACTTTCTATTCCACATTCCTTTCCACATTGTGTACCACATTGCATTCCATTCCATTCCACATTCCATTCCACATTCCGGCACATTCCATTCCACATTCCATTCTACATTGCATTCCATTTCATTCCACAATCCATTCCACATTGCCTTGCATTGCATTCCACATTCCATTCCACACTCAATTCCACACTCAATTCCACATTCCTTTCCAATCCATTCCACGTTCCATTTCACGGTATACTCCACAGTCTATTCCACATTTCATTCCACGTTCCATTGTATTCAATTCCACGTTCCACTCCACTTTCCATTTCACTTTGCTTTCCACATTCCATTTCTCATACCATTCCACGTTGCATTCCACATTCCATTCCACGTTCCATTCCATCATCCATTCCACTTTCTGTTCCAGGTTCCATTCCGTTATATTCTATTCCATTCCACATTGTATTCCACATTGCACTCCATTCCATTCCACGTGACACACCACATTACATTCCACATTCCGTTCCACATTCCTTTCCATTCCGTTCCACATTCCATTCCATTCCATTCCACATTCCATTACACATTTCATTCCATTCTATTCCACATTCCATTCCACGTTCCGTTCCATTCCATTCCACGTTCCATTCCATGTTCCGTTCCATTCCATTCCACTTTCCATTCCATATTCTAAACCATTCCATTCCACATTCCATTCCATTCCATTCCTCATTCCATTCCACATTACATTCGACATTCCAACATTCCATTAAACGTTCCATTCCATATTCCATATCATTCCAATCCACATTCCATTCCATTCCACTCCACATTCCATACAATTCCATTCCATTCAATTCCATTGCACATTCCATTCCATTCCATCCAAATTCTATTCCACATTCCGTTCCATTCCATTCCACATTCCATTCCACATTCCATTCCACACTGCATTCCACATTGCGTTCCACTTTCCATTCCACGTTGCATTCCAAATTCCATTCTACGTTGCTTTCCATTCCATTCCACGTTCCAATCCACAATCCATTCCATTCGATTCCACTTTCTATTCCAAATTCCATTCCACATTCCATTCCTCATTCCATTCCTTTCCTATCCACATTGCATTCCTTTCCATTCCACATTATATTCCACATTCCATTATATTCCATTACACTTTCCATTCCACATTCCATTCCATTCCTTTCCACATTCCATTCCACATTTCCTTTCATTCCATTCCACATTCCATTCCACATTCTGTTCCAATCCATTCCATGTTCTATTTCATGTTCTTTTCCACAGTCCATTCCACTTTCCTTTCCACAATGTATTCCATTCCATTCCACAATCCACTCCACTTTCAAATCCTTTCGATTCCACGTTCCACTCCAAATTCCATTGCACATTCCATTTCACAGTCCATTCCAAATTCCTTTCCACGTTCCTTTCCATGTCCCGTTCCTTGTTCCATTCCATTCCCTTTCAACGTTCCATTCCATTCCATTCCACTTTCTATTCCACATTCCTGTCGATTTTATTCCATCTTCCATTCCACATTCCATTCCATTCCATTCCACATTCCATTCCACATTCCTTTACACTTTCCATTCCGTTCCATTCCACATTCCATTCCACATTCCATTCCATTCCATTCCTCATTCCAGTACATATTCCATTCCATTCCATTCCACGTTCCATTGCACTTTCCTTTCCATTTCATTCCACGTTCCATTCCACATTCCATTGCAAATTCGATCGACTTTCCATTCCACATTCCATTCCACGTTCCATTGTATTCCATTCCCCGTTCCATTGCATTCCTTTCCACGTTCCATTCCACATTCCATTCCATTCCATTCCAATTTCCTTTCTACATTCCATTCCACGTTCCATTCCACGTTCATTGCATGTTCCATTCCATTCCATTCCATGTTCCATTCCACATTCCATTCCATTGCATTCCACGTTCCATTCCACATTCCATTCCACATTCCATTCCTCATTCCATTCCATCGCATTCCACATTCCATTCCACATTCCATTTCATTCCATTCCCTTTCACATTCTGTTCCATTCCATTGCACATTCCATTGAATTCCATTCCACATCCCATATCGCATTCCATTCCGTTCCATTCCACATTGCATACCACATTCCATTCCATGTTCCATTGCATTACTTTCCACATTGCATCCCACATTCCACTCCACGTTCCGTTACATTCCATTCCATATTGCATTCTACTTTCCATTAGACGTTCCATTCCATTCCATTCCATGTTCCATTATGCATTCCACTAGAGGATCCATTCCACGTTCCATTCCATGTTCCATTCCATTCCATTCCACGTTACATTCCATATTCTATTCCATTCCTTTCCACATTGCATTCCATTCCGTTCAACTTTCCATTCCATTCCATTCCACATTCCATTTTACGTTCCATTCCACGTTCCATTCCACGTTCCATTCCACGGTCCATTCCATTCCATTCCACGTTCCATTCCAGGTTCCATTGCATTCCATTCCAGTTTCCATTACACTTTCCATTCCATCCATTCAACTTTACTTTCAACATTCCATTACACATTCCATTCCACATTATATTCCATTGTGTTCCACATTCCATTCCACATTCCATTCCACATTCCTTGCCATTCCATTCCACATTCCATTCCACGTTCCATTCAACATTCAATTACACATTCCATTCCATTCCATTCTGCATTACATTCCACATGGTATTCCATTCCATTTCACATTCCTTTCCATTCAATTCCTTATTTCGTTCCATTCCTTCGCATTGCACATTCCATTGCATTCCATTCCTTTCCCATTCCATTCTATTCCATTCCTTTCTATTCAACGTTCCTTTCCAGTCCATTGCACATTGCATTCCATTCCATTCCACATTCCTTTCCACATTCCGTGCCACATTCTATTCCACGTTCCATTCTATTTCATTCACGTTCATTTCCATTCCATTCCACATGCCATATCATTCCATTCCACATTCCATTCCACATTCCATTTCTTTCCATACCACATTCCATTCCTTTCCATTCCACACTGCATTCCACATTCCATTACATTCCCTTCCACTTTCCATTCTACATTTTACTCCATTCCATTCTACTTTCCATTCCACATTCCATTGCACTTTCCATTCCACATTCCATTCCACAATGCATTCCATTCCATTCCACATTCCATTCCATTCCATTGCACATTCCATTCTGTTCCATTCGACTTTCCATTTGACGTTCCATTCCACGTTGCTTTCCACATTCCATTTCACGTTCCATTCCATTCCTTTCCAAGTTCCATTCCATTCCATTCCACATTCCGTTCCATATTCCGTTTCACATACCATTCCATTCCACATTCAATTCCACCCCATTCCACATTCCATTCCTTTCTACTTTCCATTCCACATTACATTCCACGTTGCATTCCAATCCATTCCGCGTTCCATTCCACGTTCCATTCCATGTTCCACTCCATTTAATTGCACCTTCCATTCCACATTCCAATCCATTCCATTTCAAGTTCCAATCCACATTGCGTTCCACATTACATTCGACTTTCCTTTGGGTTCCATTCTAAATTCCATTAATCACTCCACTCGACATTACATTCCACATTACATTCCAGGTTCCATTCCATTCCATTCCTCTTTCCACTCCAATCCATTCCACATTCCATTCCATTCATTTCCACAGTTCATTCCACTCCATTCCATTTTATTGCACATTCCATTACATTACATTCCACATACCATTCCATTCCATTCCACATTCCATTCCACTTTCCATTCCACATTCTATTCCTAATTCCATAACATACTTTCCACGTTCCATTCCATTCCATTTCTTATTCCTTTCCATTCAAATCCTCATTTATTTCCGTTCCATTGCATTCCACATTCTATTGCATTCCATTGCCATTCTTTTCAATTCCATTCCATTCCATTCCACATTCCTTTCCATTCCACTTTCCATTCCATTCCATTCCACATTCTATTCCATTCCATTGCCATTCTCTTCAATTCCATTCCATTGCATTCCTCATTCCTTTCCATTCCACTTTCCATTCCATTCCATTCCACATTCCATTCCGTATTCTTTTCCACATTCCATTCCATTTCATTCCACATTCCATTCCATTCCCTTTCACATGCCATTCCATTCCATTCCACATTCCATTCCACGATGCATTCCATTCCATTCCACATTCCATTCCACATTCCATTTAATTCTATTCCATATTCCATTCCTTTCTATTCCACATTGCATTCCACTTTCCATTCCATACGATTCCACATTCCATTTCACATTCCGTTTCACATTCTATTCCACAATCCATTCGATTCGATTCGATTCCATTCCATTCCATTCCATTGCACTTTCCATTCCACATTTTATTGCATTTCGGTCCACATTCCATTCCACATTCCATTCCAGATTCCTTTGCATTCCAGTCAACTTTCCTTTCCACATTCCGTTCCATTCCATTCCACATTCCATTCCACATTGTATTGCATTCAGGTCCACATTCCATTCCACATTCCATTCCACATTCCTTTGCATTCCAGTCAACTTTCCATTCCACATTCCATTCCATTACATTCCATATTTAATTCCACATTCTTTTCCACGTTCCATTTGAATTCACTCCACATTCCATTCAATTCCATTCCACATTCCATTCCAGATTCCATTCCATTCGATTCCATGTTCCATTCTGCATTCCATTCTATTCCATTCCACATTCCATTGCACATTCCATTGCATTCCATTCCACATTCCTTTCCATTCCATTCCACATTCCATTGCACATTCCATTCTACATTCCATTCCATTCCATTCCACATTTCATTCCATGTTACATTCCATTAATTTCCACGTTCCATTCCACGTTTCTTTCCACATTCCATTCAACATTGCATTCCGTTCCATTCCACATTCCATTCCGTTCCATTCAACATTCCATACTACATTGCATTCCACATTCCATTCCACATTCCATTACACATTACATTCCATATTCCATTCCATGTTCCATTCCATTACACTTTCCATTCCACATTCCATTCTATTCAATTCCTCATTCCATTTCAATCCATTCCACATTCCATTCCAAATAACATTTCACTTTCCATTCCATTCTATTCCGTTCCTCATACCATTCCATTCCATTCCAATCCACATTCCATTCCATTCCATTGCCAGTTCAATTCCATTCCACATTCCATTCCATTCTATTCCACATTCCTTTCCACAATACATTGCACATTCCATTCCATTCCATTCTATTCCACATTCCTTTCCTTTCCATTCCACATTCCATCCCACATTCCATTCACCGTTCTATTCCTTTCAATTCCACGTTCCATTCCCTTCCATTTTATTCAACATTCCTTTCCATTCCATTCAATTGCACGTTCAATTCAACTCCATTGCATTCCACTTTCCATTCCATTCCATTCCACATTTCTTTCCATTCCATTCCATTCCACATAGCCACATTTCATTCCATTCCAATCCACATTCCATTCCATTCCATTCGAAGTTCAATTCCATTCCACATTCCATTCCATTCCATTCCGCCTTCCACTCCACATTCGATTGCACATTACATTCCATTCTGTTGTATTCCACATTCCATGCCATTCCATTCCGCATTCCATTCCATTCCATTCCACATTCCATTGCACATTACATTCCATATTCCATTCCCCGTTAAATTCCATTGAATTCCACTTTCCATTCCATTCCATTCCATTCAATTCCACGTTAAAATCAATATCATTCCACATTTCATTCCATTCAATTCCACATTCCTTTCAATTCCATTCCTCATTCCATTCCATTCCGTTCCACATTCCATTCCATTCCATTCCCATTCCATTTCACATTCCATTCCATTCCATTCCAATTTCCATTGCATTCCATTCCATTCCACATTCCATTCCATTCCATTCCACATTCAATTCCATTCCATTCCACATTCCATTCCACATTTCAACCCATTCCATTCCAGATCCCATTCTGTTCCATTCCACATTCCATTCCATTGCATTCCACATTCCATTCCGTTCCATTCCACATTCCCTTCTACATTCCACTCCATTCCATTCTACATTCCTTTCTATTCCATTCCATTCCACATTCCATTCCATTCCATTCCATAAACGTTTCATTCCATTCCTTTCCACATTCCATTCCACATTCCATTCCACTTTCCATTCCATTCCACATTCCATTCCATTCCACATTCCATTCCATTCCGTTCCATTCAATTCCAAATTCCATTCCATTCCATTCCATATTGCATTCCTTTTCACATTCCATTCCTTTCCATTCCATTCCAGTCCACATTCCATTCCATTCCATTTTACATTCCATTCCACGTTCCAGTACACTCTCCATTCCATTCCATTCCACGTTCCATTCCACCTTCCTTTCCATTCCTTTCCACATTCCATTCCTCATTTCATTACACGTTCCATTCCACGGGTCATTACATTTCATTCCACATTCCATTCCACTCCATTCCACATTCCATTCCATTCCATTCCATTCCACTTTACATTGCATTCCACTCCACATTCCATTCCACATTGCATTCCATTCCATTCCATATTCCATTCCATTCCGTTCCGTTCCACTTTCCGTTCCACATTCCATTCCATTCCATTCTATTCCACTTTACATTCCATTCCACATTCCATTCCATTCCAATCCACATTCCATTCCATTCTATTCCACTCCATATTCCATTTCATTGCTTTCCATTCCATTCCACATTCCATTCTACATCCCATTCCACTACATTCCACTTTCCATTCCATTACTTTCCAATTTGTATTCCACATTCCATTCCACATTCCATTCCTTTATATTCCACATTCCATTCCATATTAAATTCAACGTTCTATTCCATGTTTCTTTCTGCGTTCCGTTCCATATTCCATTCCACATTCCACTCCACGTTCCATTCCACTTTCCTTTCCATTCAATTCCAAATTCCATTCCTTTCCATTCCACGTTCCATTCCATTCCACTCCAGGTTCCACTGCATTGCATTCCACTTTCCATTCCATTCCATTTCACATTCCATTCCACGTTCCATTCCATTCCATTCCACATTCCATTCCACAACTCTTTGGACATTCCATTCCACATTCCATTCCATTCCATTACACATTCCAGTCCACATTTCATTGCACATTCCATTCCACATTCCATTCCATTATATTCCACATTATTTTGCATTCCAATCCACATTCCATTCCATTCCATTCCACATTCCATTCCATTCCATTCCACATTCCATTCCATTCCTCTCCACATCCCTTTACACATTCCATTCCATTTCATTCCACATTGCGTTTCATTCCATTCCACGTTTCATTCCATTCCATTCCACATTACTTTCCACATTCCATTCCATTTCGTTCCACATTCCATTCCATTCCATTCCAATTTACATTCCATTCCATTCCATTACACATCCCATTCCACATTCCATTCCATTCCATTCCATTCCACATTCCATTTCACATTCCATTCCTCATTCCATTCCATTCCATTCCACATACCATTCCATAAAAATACGCATTCCATGCCATTCCATTCCATTCCACATTTGATTCTATTCCATTCCACATTTTATTCCATTCCATTCCAGAATCCATTCCTCTCCATTCTGTTCCATTCCATTCCTCATTCCATGGCATTCCATCCCATTACCCATTCCATTCCACATTCAATTCGACATTCCGTTCTATTCCACATTCCATTCCATTGCATTCCATTCCTTTCAATTTCAAATTCCATTCCACATTCCATGCCCTTCCATTCCATATTCGATTCCATTCCATTCCACATTCCATTCCACGTTCCATTCCAGGATCCATTCCATTGCATTCCATTCCATTCCATTCTGGATTCCTATCCATTCCATTCGAAATTATATTCGACAGTCCATTCCATTCCATTCCACATACATTCAATTGCATTCCACATTCCATTCCATTCCATTCCACATTCCATTCCTTTCCATTGCACATTACATTCCACTTTACATTCCACGTTCCATTTCATTCCATTCCACTTCCATTCCATTCCATTCCATTTCAATTACCTTCCATTCCACAGTTTTTCCTTTCCATTCTACATTCCATTCCACATTCTATTAACTTCCATTCCACATTTTTTCCATTCCATTCCACATTCCATTTCATACCATTCCACATTCCGTTCCACATTCCATTAAATCCCTTTCTCATTCTTTTCCTTTCCATTTCACATTCCATTCCACTTTCCATTCTATGTTCCATTTCGCATTGCATTAAATTCCATTCCATTCCATTCCGGATTCCATTCCTTTTCATTCCACAATCTATTCCACATTCCATTCCATTCCATTCCATTCTACTTTCCATTCCACGATCCATTCCATTCCTTTCCACGTTCCATTCCATGTTCCATTCCACATTCCATTCCATGATACTTTCCATTGAACTCCACATTCCATTCCATTCCGTTCCACAATCTATTCCATTCAATTCCACATTAGTTTCCATTCCATTCTTTCCATATTGCATTCCATTGCATTGCACATTCATTTCCATTCCATTCCACATTGCATTCCATTCCATTCCACATTGCAATCCATTCCATTCCACATTGCATTCCATTCCATTCCACCTTCCTTTGCATTCCATTCCATTCCATTCCATTTCACATTCCATTCCATTCCATTAAACATTAAACATTCCATTAAAAATTCCATTCCATTAAACATTCCATTAAACAGTCCATTCCATTAAACATTAAACATTCCATTAAACATTCCATTCCATACCACTTTTCATTCCATTCCATTCCGCATTCCATTCCATTCCAAATTCCATTCCTTTCCATTCCACATTCCATTCCACATTCCATTCCATTAGACATTCCATTCTACATTCCATTCCATTCCATTCCACATTAAATTCCATTTTCCTTTCCTTTCCATTCCACACTTCATTCCACATTCCATTCCATTCCATTCTACATTCCATTCCATTCTATACCATTCCATTCAACATTCCATTCATTTCCATTCTGCATTCCATTCCATTCCATTCTGCATTCCATTCCATTCCATTCCGCCTTCCATCCCATTCCATTGTGCATTCCATTCCATTACATTCCACAATCCATTCCGTTGCATTCCACATTCCTTTCCACATTCCATTTCACATTCCATTCCAATCTGTTCCACATTCCTTTCAATTTCATTCCACATTCCATTCCAGATGCAATTCCATTCCATTTCACATTACATTCCCTTCAATTCCACATTCCTTTCCTTTCCTTGCCATATTCCATTCCTTTCAATTATACATTCCATTCCATTCAACATTCCACCCCATTCCTTTCCATTCAAATGCAAATTCCATTCCACATTCCATTACATTCCATTGCATTGTACGTTACATTTCATTTATTCAACATTGCATTCCATTCCATTCCACCTTGCATTCCATTCCATTCTGTTCCACCTTCAATTCCATTCCATTCCACATTTCATTCCTTTGTATTCCATTCCATTCCATATTACATTCCATTCCATTCCACTTTCCATTCCATTCCATTCCACATTCCATTGCACATTCCATTCCACATTCTATTACATTCCATATTCCATTAAATTGCATTACATTCCATTCCACATTCTACTCCATTCCTTTCCATTCAATTCGATTCAACATTGCATTCCATATTTCTTTCCCTTCCATTCCATTCCACATTCCATTCCAATCCATTCCACATTCCATTCCATTCCCTGCACTTTCCATTCCACTCCATTCCACAATCCATTCCATTCCATTCCACATTCCATTCCAAATTCCATTCGATTCCATTCCACATTCCATTGCATTCTATACCACATTCCACTCCATTCCACTCCAAATTCCATTCCACATTCCATGCCATTCCATTATGCATTGCGTTCCATTCCATGGCACATTGCATTCCATTCCATTCCATTCCACATTCCATTCCACATTCCAATCCATTCCATTCCACATTCCATTCAATTCCATTCCACATTCCATTCCATTCTATTCCACATTCCGTTCCACATTCCATTCCATTCCATGACACATTCCTGTCCATTGCATTCCATATTCCATTCCACATTCCATTCCATTCCATTCCACCTTGTGTTCCACATTCCATTCCATTCCATTCTACATTCCTTTCTATTCCATTCCATTCCACATACCATTCCATTCCATTCCATAAACGTTTCATTCCATTCCTTTCCACTTTCCATTCCACATTCCATTCCACTTTCCATTGCATTCCACATTCCATTCCATTCCACATTCCTTTCCATTCCATTCCAAATTCCATTCCATTCCATTCCAAATTCCATTCCATTCCATTCCATATTGCATTCCATTTCAGATTCCATTCCTTTCCATTCCATTCCATTTCACATTCCTTTCCATTCCATTTTACATTTCATTCCACGTTCCACTACACTCTCCATTCCATTCCATTCCACATTTCATTCCACGTTCCATTCCATTCCTTTCCACATTCCATTCCTCATTTCATTGCACATTCCTTTCCACGGGTCATTACTTTTCATTCTACATTCCATTCCATTCCATTCCACATTCCATTCCATTGCATGCCATTCCACTTTCCATTCCATATTCCATTCCATTCCATTCCATTCCATTCCACTTTACATTGCATTCCACTTCAAATTCCATTCCAATTTCCATTCCATTCCATTCCATATTCCATTCCATTCCGTTCCGTTCCACTTTCCATTCAACATTCCATTCCATTACATTCCATTCCACTTTACATTCCATTCCACATTCCATTCCATACCATTCCACATTCCGTTCCATTCCAATCCACATTCCATTCCATTCCATTCCATATTCCATTTCATTGCTTTCCATTCTGTTCCACATTCCATTCTACATTCCATTCTGCTACATTCCACTTTCCATTCCATTACATCCCACTTTGTATTCCACATTCCATTCCACATTCCATTCCGTTATATTCCACATTCCATTCCATATTAAATTGCATATTCCATTCCTTGTTTCTTTCTGGGTTCCGTTCCATATTCCATTCCACATTCCATTCCACGTTCCATTCCACATTCCTTTCCATTCAATTCCAAATTCCATTCCTTTCCATTCCAAGTTCCATTCCATTCCACTCCACGTTCCACTCCATTGCATTCCACTTTCCATTCCATTCCATTTCACATTCCATTCCACATTCCATTGCATTCCATTCCATATTCCATTCCACAAATCATTCGACATTCCATTCCACGTTCCATTGCATTCCATTCCACATTCCATTCCACATTTCATTGCACATTCCATTCCACGTTGCATTCCATTGCATTCCACATTCTTTTCCATTCCATTCCACATTCCATTCCATTCCATTCCACATTCCATTGCATTCCATTACACATTCAATTCCATTCCACTCCACATTCCTTTCCACATTCCATTCCATTTCATTCCACATTGCATTCCATTCCATTCCACGTTTCATTCCATTGCTTTCCACATTACTTTCCACTTTCCATTCCATTTCATTCCACATTCCATTCCATTCCATTCCAATTTAAATTCCATTCCATTCCATTACACATCCCATTCCACATTCCATTCCATGCCATTCCATTCCACATTCCTTTCCATTCCAATCCACATTCTATTCCACTTCATTCCATTCCACATTCCATAGCATTCCATTCCACATTCCATTCCATTCCATTCCATTCCAGTTTCCATTCGATTCCGTTCCACATTCCATTCCACATTTCATTCCATTCCATTCCACCTTCCATTGCATTCCATTCCACATGGCATTCCACGTTTCATTCCGAGTTCCTTTCCACGTTCTGTTACACGTTCCATTCCATTGCATTCCACACTACATTCCACATTGTATTCCATTCCTTTCCACCTTCCATTCCACATTCCATTCCATTCTACATTCAATTCCATTCCATTCCACATTTCCTTCCTTTCCACATTCCATTCCATTCCGCATACCATTCCAATTCCTTTCAACGTTGCATTCCACGATCCATTCTACGTTCCATTCCACATGCCATTCCACATTCCATTGCATTCCACATTACTTTCCATTTCTTTCCATTCCATTCAACATTCCATTTCACTCCACTTTCCATTCCACTTTCCCTTACACATTCCATTCCACGTTCCATTAAACGTTCCATTCCACATTACATTCCACATGCCCTTCCATTACATTGCACATTGCATTCCACGTTCCATTCCACATTCCATTCTATTCCAGATTGCATTCCGCATTCCAATCCATTGCACGTTCATTTCAACATTCCATTCCATTCCATTCCTTTCCGTTGCACATTCCATTCCATTCCATTCCACATTGAATTCCACATTCCATTCCACATTGCATTCCACATTCCATTCCACATTCCATTCCACTTTCCATTCTATTATATTCCACCTTCCATTCCACATTTAATTCCACGTACCTTTCCACGTTCCCTTCCACGTTCTATTCCATGTTCCATTCCACATTCCGTTCCACATTCCATTCCACAGTCCTTTCCATTGCATTCCACATTCCAATCCATTCCATTCCACTTTCCATTCTATCCCATTCCACGTTTCATTCCATTGCATTCCAGTTTCCATTCCATTCCATTCCAAGTTTCATTCCACATTCCATTCCTTTATATTCCACATTCCATTCCATTGCATTGCACATTCCATTCCATATTCCATTCCATTCCTTTCCTCATTCCATTCCCCTCAATTCCACATTCCATTCCACGTTCCATTCCACGTTCCATTTCATGTTCCATTCCATTCCCTTCCAGATTTCTTTCCACATTCTATTCCATCCCTTTCCACATTGCATTCCACATTCCATTCCATTCAATTCCACCTTCCATTCAACACCATTCCACGTTCCTTTCCTTTACACATTCCATTCCATTCCACATTCCATTCCACTTTCCTTTCCATGTTCCATTCCACGTTCCATTCAATGTTCCATTCCACATTCCATTCCACATTCAATTCCATTCCATTCCACATTCTATTCCATTCCACGTTCCATTCCACGTTCCATTCCACGTTCCATTCCACATTCCGTTCCATTACATTCCACATTGCATTCCATTCCATTCCATTACAGATTCCATTCTATTCCATTCCATTCCATTCCACATTCCATTCCATTCCATTCCATTACTTTCCTTTCCATTCCACTCCACATTCTATTCCATTTCGTTCCATTTCACATTCCATACCATTCCATTACACATTCCATTCCATTCCATTCTGTTCCATTCCATTCCATTCCATTCCATTCCATTCAATTCCCCTTTTCATTCCATTCCATTCCACATAGCATTCCGCATGCCATTCCACATTCCATTCTGTTTCACATTGCATTCCACATTCATTCCAATCCATTCCATATTGCAGTCCACATTCCATTCCATTCCACTGCACGTTCCATTCCATTCCCCTCCACGTTCCATTCCATTCCCGTCCACATTCCATGCCACATTCCATTCCACATTCATTTCCATTCCATTCCACATTCCATACCATTCCATTCGAGATTCCGTTCCATTCCTTTCCACATTGCTTTTCAAATTCCACTCTCTTGCACATTCCATTCCAAATTCCATTCCATTCAATTGCATTCCAGTAGAAATTCCATTCCATTCCATTCCACATTCCATTTCATTCCATTCCACATTAAATTCCATTCCACCTTCCATTCTATTCCATTCCACATTCCATTACATATCCCATTCCGTTAAATTTCATGTTCCATTCCACAATCCATTCCATTCTTTCCACATTCCATTCAAGTACATTCCACATTCCATTCCATTTATAACAATTTCCATTCCACATTCCATTCCATTCCATTCCATTCCACGTTGCATTCCACTTCCTGCTCTCTTCCATTCCACATTCCGTTCCATTCCATTCCATTCCACATTCCATTCCATTCCATTCCACATTCCATTCGATTCCATTCCATTCCATTCTACTTTCCCTTCCACATTGCATTCCGTTCCATTCCATTCCAATTTCCCTTCCACATGATATTCCGTTCAATGTCACATTCCATTGTATTCCATTACACCTTCCATTCCATTCCATTTCATTTTTCATTCCTCGTTTCCCTACATTCCATCCCACGTTCCATTCAACATTGCATTCCGTTCCATTCCAGGTTCCATTCCAAGTTCCAACACTCCATTCCACATTCCATTGTGGAAATGAAGGGAATGTATGTCGAATGGAATGTCTAATGGAATGGAATGGAATGTGCAATGAATTTCAATGTAAAGTGGAATGGGAAGGAATGGAATGTGGAATCCAATGGAATGGAATGTGGAATGATATTCAATGGAATATGGAATGGATAGGAAAGGAATATGGAATGCAATAGAGTGGAAGGAAACGTGGAATGGAATGAAATGGAATGTGGAATAGAATGGAATGAAATGTGGAATGGAATGTGGAATGCGATTGAATGGAATGTGGAATGGAATGTGGAATGCAATGCAATGGAATGTGGAATAGAATATGGAATAGAATGTGAAATGAAATGGAATGGAATGTGGAATGGAAAGTGGAATGCAATGTGGAATTGAACGGAGTGAAATGTGGAATGTATTGAGCAATGGAATATGTAATGAAATGGAATGGAATGTGGAATGGAATGTGAAATGTAACGTGGAATGGAATGTTTAATGCAACGTGGAATGGAACGTGGAATGGAATGGAGTGGAATGGAATGGAATGTGTAATGGAAAGTAAAGGAAAGAGGAATGGAATCCGGAATGGAATGCAATGCAATGGAAGGTGGAATTGAATGGAAAGGAATGTGGAATTGAAAGAATGGAATGTGGAATGGAATGGAATGGTATGCAATGTGGAATGGAAAGGTATGGAATGTGGAATGGAAACGAAAGCAATGGAATTGAATGTGGAAGGGAATGGAATGCAATGTGGAATGGAATGGAATGTGAAATGGAATGGAATGGAATGTGGATTTCAATGAAATGGAATGGGAAGAGGTATGGAATGGGGTGGAATGGAATGTGCAATGGAACGTGGAATGGAATGTGAAATGGAAAGTGGAATGGAATGTGAAAGGGAATGGAATGGAACACAGAATGGAATGGAATGAAACATGTAATGCAATGTAGTGGAACGTGGAATGGAACATGGAATGCAATGTAGTGGAACGTAGAATGGAACGTGGAGCGGAACTTCGAATGGAACACGGAATGTAATGTGGAAGGAATGTGGAATGTAGTGGAAGGGAATGTGGAATGCAATGGAATGGACTGTGGAATGGAATGGCATGGAATGTGGAAAGGAATGTGGAATGGAATGTTGAATGGAATGTGGAAAATAATGTACTGGAATGTGGAACGAAATGTGGAATGGAAAGTGGCGTGGAACGGAATGGAATGTGAAATGGAATGAGGAGTGGAAAGTGGAATGGAATGAGGAGTGGAATGTGGAATGGAATGTGGAATGGAATGGAATGGAATGTGGAATGGAATGGAATGGAATGTGGAATGGAATGGAATGGAATGTGTGATGGAATGGAATGGAATGTGGAACGGCATGGAATTGAATATGGAATGGAAAGGAAAGGAATGTGGAATGTAATGGAATGGAAAATGGAATGGAATATCTAATGCAATGGAATGGAATGCGGAATGGAATGGAATAGAAAGGAATGGAATGTGGACTGGAATCCAGTGGAATGTGGTATGGAATGGAAGGGAATCTGTAGTGGAATTTAATGGAATTTGGAATGGAGTGGAAAGGAATTGATTGTGGAGTGGAAAAGAATTGAATGGTATGTGGATTGCTATGCATTATGGAATGGAATGGAATTGAAAGTAAAGTGGAGTGGAATGGAATAGAATGTGGAGTGGAATGCAATGGAATTTGAAATGCAATGGAATGGAATGTGGAATAGAATGGAAAGGAATGTGGAATGGAATGAAACGGAATGCGGAATGGAATGCAATGGAATGTGGAATGGAACGGAATGGAAAGTGGAATGGAATGCAATGCAATATGGAATGGAATGGAATGGAATGCGGAACGGAAAGGAATTGTATGTGAAATGGAAGGCAATGGGATGTGGAATGGAATGGAATGCAATGTGGAATTAAATGGAATGGAATGGAATAGAAGTTGGAATGAAATTGAATGGAATGGAATGGAAGGAGGAACGGAATGGAATGGAATGTGGAATGGAATGGATAGGAATGCAATGTAGAATGGAATGGAATGGAATGTGGAATGGAATGGAATCAAATGGAATGTGGAATGGAATGTGGAATGGAATGGAATGGAATGAGGTATGGGATGTGCAATGGAATGGAATGGAAACTGGAATGGAATGGAAGGGAATGTGGAATGGAATGTGAAATGGAATGTGGAATGGAATGTGAAATGGAATGTGCAATGGAATGTGGAATGGAATGGAATGGAATGGAATGTGGAATGCAATGTAATGAAAAAGAATGGAATGTGGAATGGAATGGAATGGAATTTGGAATGAATTGGAGTGGAATGGAATGTGGAATGGAACGCGGAGAGAAATGGAATGCAATGTGGAATGGAAATTGGAAGGGAATGGAAAGTGGAATGGAATGGTATGTGGAATGGAATGGAATGTGGAATTTAATGAGGAATGGAAAGGAATGGAATGTGAAATGGAATGTGGAATGGATTCAAATGGAATGGAATGGAAAGTGGAATGGAATGGAAAGTAATGTGTAGTGGAATGTGGAATGGAAAGGAATGGAATGTGGAATGGAATGTGGAATGGAGTGGAATGAACTTTGGAATGCAACATGGAATGGAATGAAATGGAATGTGGAATGGAACGGAATGTGGAATGGAATGGAATGGAATGTGGAATGGAAGGTATAATGGAATGGAATGTGGAATGGAAAATGGAATGGAATGGAATGGAATGTGGAATGAAATGGAATGCAGAATGGAATGGAATAGAATGTCGAATGGAATGGAAAGGAACGTGGAATTGAGTGTGGAATGGGTTGGAATGGAACGTGGATTGGAATGGAATGGAATGTGAAATGGAACGTGGAATGGAATGGAATGTAGCATTGAATGGAATGTGGAATGGAGTGGAATGGAACGTGGAACGGAAGGTGGAATGTAACATGGAATGGAAAGTGGAATGGAACGTAAAATGGAATGTGGAATGTGCAATGCAATGGAAAGGAATTTGTATTTGAATGGAATGGAATGTAGACTGGAACGTGGAATGGAATGGAATGGAATGTGGAATGGAATGTGGAATGGAACGTGGAGAGGAATGTGAAATGGAACATGGAATGCCATGTGGAATGGAATGTTGAATGGAATTTGGAATGGAATGGCATGTGGGATGGATCGTTAAATAGAATGCAATGGAATGTGGAATGGAATGTGGAATGGGATGTATAGGAATGTAATAGAATGTGGAATGGAAAGGAATGGAATGTGGAATGGGATGAGGAATGGAATGTGATGGAATCTGGAATGGAATGTGGAATGGAATGGGAAGAAATATGGAATGGGATGTGGACTGGAGTGGAATGGAATGCGGAATTGAATGGAATGGAATTTGGAATGGACAGGAATGGAACGTGGAATAAACGTGGAATGAACCTGGAATGGAGTTTGAATGGAATGGAATGCAATATGAAACGAAACGTGGAATGGAATGTGGAATGGAAAGTGGAATGGAATGGATTGGAATGGAATGGAATGGAATGCAATGCTATGGAGTGGAATGGAATGGAATGTGGAAAGGAATGGAATGGAATGTAAAGTAATGTGGAAAGGAAAGGAATGGAATCTGGCATGCAATGTAATGGAATGGAATGTGGAATGGAATGGAATGGAAATGAATGGAATGTTGAATGGAATGGAATGTGGAATGTAATGGAATATTGAATGGAATGGAATGTGGAATGGAACAGAATGGAAGGTAGAATGGAATGCAATGGAATGCGAAATGGAATACGGAATAAAATAGAATGTAATGTGGAATTGAACGAGGACTGGAACGTGGAATGGAATGAAATGGAACGTGGAATAAAGCATGGAATGGAACGCGGAATGGAATGTGGAATGGAATGGAAGGGAATGTGGAATGCAATGGAATTGAATGTGGAATGGAATGTGGAATGGAATGCGGAATGCAATGTGGAATGGAATGGAATGCAATGTGGAATGTAATGGAATTGAATGTGGAATGGAATGTGGAATGTCGAAAGGAATGGAATGGAAAGTGGAGTGGAATGGAATGGAAAGTGGAGTGGAATGGAATGCAATGTGGAGTGTAATGGAATTTATTGTGGAATGCAATGGAATGGAATGTCGAAAGGAATGGAATGGAATGTGTAATGGAATGTGGAGTGGAATATGAAATGAAGTAGATTGGAATGTGGAGTGGAATGGAATGGAATTTGGAATGGGAATGAAAGGAACATGGAATGGAATTGAATGGAATGGAATGCAATGTGGAATGGAATGGAATGGAATCTGGAATGGAATTGAATGGAATGCAATGTGGAATGGAATGTGGACTGGAATGGAATGGAATGTAAAGGAATGTGTAATGGAATGGAATGGAATGGAATGGAATTGGGTGTGGAATGTAATGCAATGGAATGTGGAATGGATTGTAATGGAATTTGGAACACCATGGAATGGAATGTGGAATGGAATGGAATGGAATGTGGAATGGAATTGAATGGAAAGTGAAATGATATGAAATTAAATGTGGAATGGAATGGTATAGAATGTGGAATGGAATGGAGTGGAATTTTGAATGGAATGAAATGGAATGGAATGCGGGCTGGAATGCAACGGAATGGAATGGAATGTGGAAAGAAATGGCATGGAATGTGGAATGGAAAGGAATGAAACGTGGAATGGAACCTGGTAATGGAACGTGGAATGGAATGGAATGGAATGTTTAATGGAATGGAATGGAATGTGCCATGGAATATGGAATGAAATGGAATGTGGAATGTATTGTTGAATGGAATGTGGAATGGAATGTGGAATGGAATGTGGAATGGAATGGAATGGAATGTGAAATGGAACACGGAATGGAAAGGAATGGAATGGAATGGAATGTGTAATGGAAAGTGAAATGTAATCGAATGGAATGTGGAATGGAATGGAGTGGAAAGTGGAATGGTATCTGGAATTCAATATTGAATGGAATGTGGAACGGAACGGAATGGAAAGTGGAATGGAATGTGCAATGGAATGTGGAGTATAATGTAATGGATTAGAATGGAATGTGGAATGCACACGTGGAATGTAACGTTGAATGGAATGTGGAATGGAACGTGGAATGGAATGTGGAATGGAATGTGGAATGGAATGAAATGTGGAGTGGAATGGAATGAAATGTGGAGTTGAATGGAATGGAATGTGGAAAGGAATGGAATGCAATGTAATGTGAAATGGAATGGAAAGGAATGAAATGTGGAACACAAAGGAATGGAATGGAACGGAATTTAATGGAATGGAATGTGGAATGGAATGGAATATAATGTGGAATGGAAAGGAATGGAATGTGGAATGGAATGAAATGCAACGGAACGTGTAATGGAATAGAGCGGAATGGAATGGAATGGAATGGAATGTGGATTGGAATATTGAATGGAATGCAGAATGGAACGTGGAATGGAATGGAATGGAATGTGGATTGGAATGGATTGGAATGTGGAATGGAATGTGGAATGGAATGGAAGGGAATGGAATATGTAATGGAATGGAATGGAATTTAATGGATAGGAATGTGGAATGTAATGGAATGGAATGTGGAATGTAATGTTGAATGGAATTCGGAATGGAATGGAATGGAATGTGGAATAGTTCGTGGAACTGAATGGAATGGAATTTAATGGATTTTGGAATGGGGAGGTATGGATTATGTAATGGGATGGAATTGAATGTGGAATGGATTCGAATGGAATGAAATGTGGAATGGATTGGAATGCAATGTGGAATGGATTGGAATGCAATGTGGAATGGAATGTGGAATGGAATGTGGGATAGAATATGTAATGGAATGGAATGGATTGTGGAATGGAATGGAATGGAATGTGGAATGCAATGGAAGGGAACATGGAATGGAATGGAATGGAATGTGGAATGGATTGGAATGGAATGTGGAATGAAATGTGGAATGGAATGGAATGGAATGGAATTTGGAATGGAATGGAATGGAATGTTGAATAGAAATTAATGAAATGTGGAATGGAATGGAATGGAATGTGGAATGGAATGGAATGTGAAATGGAATACAGAATGGAATGGAATGGAATGTGTGATGGAATGGAATGGATGGAATGTGGAATGGAATGGAATGGAATGGAATGGAATGTGAAATTGAATGGAAAAAGGAAAAGAATATGTAATGGAATGGAATGGAATGGAATGTGGAGTGGAATGAAATGGAGTTGAGAGGAATGGGATGAAGTGGAGTGGGATGAAGTGGAGTGGAATGTAGTGGAGTAGAGTGGAATACATTGGAGTGGAGTTTTTTGGATGCAGAGGAGTGTAATGGAAAGCGACGGAATGGAGTGGAGTGGATTGGACTGGAAAGTAGTGGAATGGAACAGAATGGAATAGCACAGAGTGGAATGGAATGGAGTGGAGTAGAATGGAGTGGAGTAGAGTGGAGTGGAGTGTAGAGAAGTGAAGTGGAGTGGACTGGAATGAAGTGGAGTGGAAAAGAATGGAGTTGATTGGAAAGAACTGGAATGGAGTGGAATATAATGGAGTGGAATGGAATGGATTGGAGTGGAATGGAATGGAATGGAGTGGACTCGATTGGAGTGGAGTGGAACGGAGTGGAGTTTAATGGAATGTAGTGTAGTGTAGTCGATTGCAATGGAGTTTAGTGTAGTGGAATGGAGTGGAATATAGTGAAACGGAGTGCAATGTAATGGAATGGAATGGAGTGGAATGAGTTTGTGTGGAGTGGAGAGGAGTGTAGTGGAGTGGAGAGCAGTGGAATGGAAGGGAGTGGAATGGAGTGGAATGGAAGGGAGTGGAATGGAGTAGAGTGGGATGGAATGGAATGGAAAGGAAAGGAATGGAACTCAGTGGTATGGAATATATTAAAATGGAATGAAATGGAATGGAGTGGAATGGAGTAGAGTGGAGTGGGGTTGAGGAGAGTGGAATGGAGTGCAATTGACTGGAATGGAATGGATTGGAATGGAATGGAATGGAGGGGAATAGAACAGAATGGAATAAAGAATTGTGAGCTGAGATAATACCACTACACTCCAGGCTTTGAGACATACTGAGATACTCTCAAAAGAAAGGAATGGAATGTAATGGAGTGGAATGGAATGGAATGCAATGGAATGGAGTGTACTGGAGTGGAGCGGAATGAAGTGGAGTGGAGTGGAATGGATAGGAAGGGAATGGAATTGAATGAAATGGAATGAAGGGGAGTGGATTGGGGTGGAGTGGAGTGCAGTGGAATGGAGCAAAATGGAATGTGATGGAGTCGAATGGAGTGGAGTGGAGTCCGGTGGAGTGGAGAGGAGAGGAATGAAATGGAATGGAATTGGATGTAGTGGAATATAGTGGAGTTGAGTGGAGTGGAACAGAGTGGAATGGAATGGAAATGAATGCAATGGACTGAAATGGAATGAAATGGAATGGAATGGAATGGAATTTAATGAAATTGAATGCAATGGAATAGAAGGCAATGCAACGGAAAGTTGACATGTAATGAGAGTTGAGATTGTGCCACTGCACTCAAGCCAGGGTGACACAGTGACATACTGTCAAAAGAAATGAATGGAATGCAATAGAGTGAAATGCAATGGAATGTAATATAATGGATTGGACTGCAGTGGAGTGTTGTGAAGTGGAGTGGAGTGGAGTGGAACGGAGTGGAATGGAATGGATTTGAATGGAATGGAATGGAATGGAATGCAATAGAATGTAATGGAATAGAATGCAATGTAACGGAAAGTTGTCTTGTAATGTGAGCTGCGATTGTGCCACTGCACTACAGCCTGGCTGACACAGTGATATCCTTTGGAAAGAAAGGAATGGAATGCAGTGGAGTGAAGTGGAATTGAACGGAATGGAGTAGAATGGAGTGGACTGGAGTGGAGTAGAGTGGAGTGGAATGGAGTTGAATGGAATGGGATGGAGTGGAATGGAATTGTGATGAGTTCAGTGGAGTGGAGTGAAATAGAATAGAATGGAATGGGATGGAATGGAATGCAATGGTATGACGAAAAGAAAGGTCAGCTGACATTGTGCCAATGCACTCCAGCCTTTGTGACAGTGTGAGATCTTGTTGAAAGAAAGGAATGGAATGGAATTGAGTGGAATGGAACGGAATGGAATGGAGCGGTGTGGAGTAGAGTGGAGTTCAGTGCAGTGGAGTGGAGTGGAGTGGAATGAAATGGAGTGGAGAGAAGTAGAGTGGAATGGAGTGGAGTGGAATGGAGTGGAGTGAGTGAAATAGAGTGGTGTGGAGTGGAAGGGAATTGATTTGAGTGGAATGGAATGGAAAGGACTGGAATGCTATGCAATGGGATGGAGTGGAGTGAAATGGAATGAAGAGGAGTGGGATGGAATGGAATGGAGTGGAATGGAATGGATTGGAGTGGAGAGGAGAGGAGTGGAATGGAGTGGAGTGGAATGGAGTGATGTGGAGTGGAGTGGAGTGGAATGGAATGGAATGGGGTGGAAAGGAATGGAATGGAATGGAATGGAGTGGAATGTAATGGAATGGAGTGGAGTAGAATGTAATGGAATGGAATGGAGTGGAATGGAATGGAGTGAAGTGGAATGGAATGGAATAGAGTTGAATGGAATGGAATGGAATAGAGTTTAATGGAATGGAATGGAATGCAGTGGAATGTAATGGAATGGAATGCAGTGGAATGAAATGGAATGGAATGCAGTGGAATGCAATGGAGTGGAGTGGAATTGAATGTAGTGGAGTGGAATGGAAAAGAATGGAGTGGAGTCGAGTGGAGTGCAGTGGAGTGGAGTGGAGTGGAACAGCATGGAATGGAATGGAATTGAATGGAATGGAAAGGAATAGAATGTAGTGGCATGCAATGGAATGTTATTAAAGAGAATGCAGTGCAAATGGAAAGATGTCCTGTAATGTGAGCTGTGATTGTGCCACTGCACTCCAGCCTGGCTGACCCAGTGATATCCTGTGAAAAGAAACGATTGAAATGCCATGGAGTGAAATGGAATGGAACCGAAAGGAGTGGAGTGGAGTGGAGTAGAGTCGAATGGAGTGGGATGCAGTGGAATGGAATGGTATGGAGTAGTGTGAAATAGAATGGAGTGGAATGGAATGGGATGGGTTGGAATGCAACGGAATGATGAAAAGAAATGTGAGCTGAGATTGTGCCACTGCACTCCAGCCTTTGTGACAGTGTGAGATCCTGTGGAAAGAACGGAATGGAATGGAATGGAATAGAATGGAGTGAAGTGGAGTGGAGTGGAGTGAAGTGGAATGGAATGGAGTGGAGAGAAGTACAGTGGAATGTAGTGGAGTGGAAAGGAGTGGAATGGAGTGGAGTGGAATGGAATGGAATGAAGTGGAGTGGAATGGAATGGATAGGAGTGGAATGCTATGGAATAGGATGGAGTGGAGAGCAATGGAATGAAGAGGAGTGGAATGGAATGGAATGGAATTAAATGGAGAGGAATGGAATGCACTGGAGTAGAGTGGAATGGAATGGAGTGGAGTAGAGTGGAAGAGAATTGTGTAGAGTGGAGTGGAATGGATTGGAGTGGAGTGGAATGGATTGGAGTGGAGTGGATTGGAATGGAATGGAATGGGGTGGAATGGAGTGGAATGGAATGGAGTGGAGTGGAATGTGATGGAATGGAGTGGAGTGGAATGCAATGCAGTGGAGTGGAATGGAATGAAATGGTGTGGAATGGAATGGAATGAAATGGAATGCAGTGGAATGGAATGGAGTGGAGTGGAATTGAATGGAGGGGAATGGAATGGAATGGAGTGGAATTGAGTGGAGTGCAGTGGGGTGGAGTGGAAAGTAGTGGAGTGGAGTGCAGTGGAGTGGAGTGGAGTAAAGTGGAGTGGAGGAGTGCAGCCGAGTGGAGTGGAGTGGAATGGAGTGGAATGGAGCGGAGTGGAGTGGAATGGAATGTGGTGGAATGGAGTGGACTGGAGTTGAATGGAATGGAGTGGAGTGGACTGGAGTGGAATGGAGTGCACTGGAGTGGAGTGGAGTGGAGTGGTATTCAATGGAGTGGAGTGGACTGGAATGGAATGGAATGGAAAGGAATGGAAAACATGAAATGTGAGCTGAGATTGTGCCACTGCACTCCAGGCTGGGTGACAGAGAGGGATACTCTAGAAAGAAAGGAATGGAATGGCATGCAGTGGCATGGAATAGAATGGAATCAAATGGAGTGGACTGGAATGGAGTGGAGTGAAGTGGAGTAGAGTGGAATGGAGAGGAATGGAATGGGTGGAATGGAATGGAATGAAGTGGAGTGGAGTGTGGTGGTGTGGTGTCCAGTGGAATGGAGCGGATTGGAATGGGATGGAGTGGAATGGATAATAGTGGAGTGCGTTGGAGAGGAGAGGAGTGGAATTGAGTGGAATGGCATCGGAAGTAACGGAATGTAGTGGACTGGAGTGGTGTGGATTTGTACGGAGTGGAATGGAATGGAATTAAGTGGAATGGAATGGAATGGAATGAAAGGGAATGCAATGCAATGCAACGGAGTAGCATGAAATATAATGGAAAGTTGACGTGTAATGTGCGCTGAGATTGTGCCACCCCACTTCAGCCTGGGTGACACAGTGATATCGTGTAGAAAGAAAGGAATGAAATGGAGTGGAGTGGATTGGAATATAGAGGAGTGGAAGAGAATGGAGTGGAGTAGAATAGAATGGAGTGGATTGGAAAGGAATGGAATGGAGTGGAGTGAAATGGAATGGAATTGAGTAGAGTGTATTGGAATGGAGAGGAGTGGAAAGGAATGGAGTGGCGTCGCCTGCAGTGGATTGGAATGGAGTCTAATGGATTGGAGCGTACTGGAATGGAGAGGAATGGAATTTAATGGAGTGGAATGGAGTGGAATGTAATGGAGTGTAGTGGAATGGAATGGAGTGGAGTGGAGTTTATTGGTGTGGAATAGAGTGGAATGGAATGGAGTGTAGTGGAACGCACTGGAGTGGAGTGGAGTGGAGTGGATTGGAATGGAATGGAGTGGAAGAGAATGGAGTGGAATGGAGTGGAGTGGAGTGGATTGGAGTGGAGAGGAATGAAATGGAATGGAGTGGAATGCAGTGGAATGGAATTGATTGGAGTGGAATGGAATGGAATGAAATGGAGAGGAGTGGAATGGAATGGAGTGGAATGGACAGGAATGGAATGGAGTGGAATGGAATGGAGTAGAGTGGAATGGAATGGAATGGAATGGAGTCAAATGGAATGGGATGGAGTTAAGCGGAGTGTAGTGGAGTGGATTGAAGTGGAGTGGAACGGAGTCAAATGGAATGAAGTGGAGTGAAATGGAATGGAGTGGAGTGTAATGGAGTGATATAGAATGGAACGGAACTGGATGGAATGGAATGCAATGGAATGATGACAAGAAAGGTGAGCTGAGACTGTGTCACTGCATTCCAGCATTTGTGACAGAGTGAGATCCTTTGGAAAGAAAGGAATGGAATGGAATGGAGTGGAATGCAATACAATGGAGTAGACTGGAATGGAGTGGAGTTGTTTGCAATGGAATGGAGTGGAGCAGAATGTCGTAGAGTGGAATGGATTGGTGTGGAGTGGAATGGAGTTGACAGAAGTGTAACGAAATGGAGTGGAATGGAATGGAATGGAGTGGAGTGGACTGGAGTGGAGTTGAGTAGAATGGAATGGAGTGGAATGCAATGGAGTGGAGTGGAATGCAATGGAAAGGAGTGGAAAGGGTTGGTATGGAATGGAGTGGAGTGCAATGGAATGGAGTGGAGTTGAATGGAATTGAGTGGAGTGGAATAGAATGGAGTGAAATGATATGGAATGGAATGGAGTGGAGTGGAATGGAATGGAGTGGAGTGGAACGGCGTGGAGTTGAGTGGAATGGAATTGAGTGGAGCAGAAAGGAATGGAGTGGAGTGGAATGAAATGCAGAGGCATGGAATGGGATGGAATGGAATGGAGTGGAGTGGAATACAGTGGAGTGGAATGGAGTATAGTGGTGTGGAGGGGAGTGGAATGGAGTGGAAAGGAATCGGATGAAATAGAAGTCGTGGGTTGGAGTAGAGTGGAGTGGAATGGACTGGAACGAAATGGAATGGAATGGAACAGAATGGAGCAGAACAGAACGGAGAAATGTGTGCTGAGATTGTGCCACTGCGCTACAGCCTTGTGACAGATGGAGATCCTGTTGAAAGAAAGGAGTGAAATGGAATGGAATGGATTGGAGTGGAGTGTAGTGGAATTGAGTGGAATGGAATCGATTGGAATGACATGGAATGGAATGGAATGGAATGGAATGGAGTGGAATGTAATGGAAGGGTGTGGAGTTGAATGTCATGGAATGGAATGGAAAGCAAGGGAGTGGAATGCAACGTAATTGAGTGGAGTGGAGTGGAGTGGAATGGATTGGATTGGAGTGGATTGGAGTGGATTGGAGTGGAGTGGAGGGGAGTGGAATGGAGTGGAGTGTAATGGAATTGAATGGAGTGGATTGCAATGCAATGGAGTGGAATAGAGTGCAACTGATTGGAATGGAATGTAATGGAATGGAGTGGAATGGAACAGACTGGAGTGGATTGGAGTGAAGTGGAATGGAATGGAGTGGAGTGTAATGGAGTGGAGTGGAGTGGAATAGAGGAGTGGAGTAGAGTGGAATGGAGTGGAGTGCAATGGATTGGAGTGGAATGGAATGGAGTGGAGTGAAGTGGTGTGGAGTGTAGTGGAATGGTGTGAAGTGGAATGGAATTGAGTTGAGTGGAATGGAATGGACAGGAGTGGAATGCTGTGGAATGGGATGGAGTGGAGTGAAATGGAATGAAGATGAGTGGAATGGAATGGAATGGAATGGAGTGGAATGGAATGGAGTGAAGTGGAATGGAATGGAATGGAATGGAGTGAAGTAAAGACGAGTGCAGTGGAATGGAGTGGAGTGGAATGGAGTGAAGTGGAGTGGAGTGGAATGGAATGGAATGGGGTGGAGTGGAGTGGAATGGAATGGAGTGGAGTGGAATCTAATGGAATGGAGTGGAGTGGAATGGAATGTATTAGAGTGGAACGGAATGGAATGGAGTGGAATTGAATGGAATGAAGTGGAATGGAATGGAGTGGAGTGGAATTGAATGGAGTGGAGTGGAATAGAATGGACTGGAGTGGAACCGAGTGGAGTGGAATGGAATGGAGTGGAATGGAGTGGAGTGGAATAGAGTGGAATAGAATGGAATTCATTGGAATTGAAAGGAAGGGAAAGGAATGGAAAGCTTTGGAATGTAATGGAATAGATTGCAGTGCAATGGAAAGTTGTCTTGCAATGTGAGCTGAGATTGTGCCACTGCACTAAAGCCTGGCTGACACAGTGATATCCTGTTGAAAGAAAGGAATGGAATGCAATGGAGTGAAATGAAATGGAATGGAATGGAGGGGAATGAAGTGGAGTGCAGTGGAGTGGAATGGACTTGAATGGAAATGGAAGGAGTGGAATGGAATGGTGTGGAGTGGTGTGGAGTGGAGTGAAATGGAATGGAATGGAATGGAATGGGATGGAATGGAATGCAATGGAATGATGAAAAGTAATGTGAGCTGAGATTGTGCCACTGCACTCCAGCCTTTGTGACAGTGTGAGATCCTGTGGAAAGAAAGGAATTGAATGGAATGGAGTTTAATTGAATGAAATAGAGTGGAGTGGAGTGGAGTGGATTGGAATGGAATGGAGTGGAGTGGAACGGAATGAATAGCAGTGGAATCCTATGGAAAGGGATGGAGTGGAGTGCAATGGTATGAAGAGGAGTGGAATGAAATGGAGAGGAATGAAATGTAGTGGAGTAGAATGGAACGGAATGGAGTAGAATGGAGTGCAGTGGAGTGGAATGGAGTGGAATGGAATGGAGTGGAGTGGAATGGAATGGAGTAGAGTGGAATGTAATGGAATAAAGTGGAGTGGAATGGAAAGGAGTGGAGTGGAATGGAAAGGAGTGGAGTGGAATGGAATGAAATGGAGTGGAATAGAATGGAATGGAATGCAGTGGAATGGAATGTAGTGAAGTGGAAATGAATGGACGGGAGTGGAATGGAATTGAATGGAGTGGAATCGAGTGGAGAGGAGTGGAGTGGAGTGGAATGGAGTGGAGTTGACTAGAATGGAGTGGAGTGGAGTGCTGTGGAGTGGAGTGGAGTGAAGTGGAGTGGAGTGCTGTCGAGTGGAGTGTAGTGGAATGGAGTGGAATGGAGAGGAGTGGAGTGGAATGGAGTGGGGTGGAATGGAGTGGAGTGGAGTTCAATGGAATAGAGTGGAGTGGTGTGGAGTGTAATGGAGTCCAGTGGAGTGTAGTGGAGTGGAGACTACTGAAGTGGAGTGGAGTGGAGTGGACTGTAATGGAATGGAATGGAATGGAATGAATTGGAGTGGATTGGAATGGAATGGAATGGAAGGGAATGGAATAATGAAATATAAGATGAGATTGTGCTACTGCGCTCCAGGCTGGGTGACAGAGTGAGATAATCTAGAAACAAAGGAATGTAATGGAATGCAGTGGCATGTATTGGAATGGAGTGGACTGGAGTGGAGTGGAGTGAAGTGGAGTGAAGTGGAATGGAGTGGAATGGAATGGAGTGGAGTGGAATGTAATGGAATGGAGTAGAGTGGAAGGGAAAGGAGTGGAGTGAATTGGAGTGGAGTGGAATGGAGTGGAATGGAATGGAGTGGAGTGGAATGGAATGGAATGGAGTGGACTGGAATGGAAAGGAGTGGTGTGGAATGGAATGAAGTGGAGTGGAATGGAATGGAATGGAATGGAATGCAGTGGAATGGAATGGAGTGGAGTGGAAATGAATGGACGGGAGTGGAATGGAATCAAATGGAGTGGAATCGAGTGGAGAGGAGTGAAGTGGAGTGGAGTGGAATGGAGTGGAGTTGAGTGGAATGGAGTGGAGTGGAGTGCAGTGGAGTGGAGTGAAGTGGAGTGGAGTGCTGTCGAGTGGAGTGGAGTGGAATGGAGTGGAATGGAACGGAGTGGAGTGGAATGGAGTGGGGTGGAATGGAGTGGAGTGGAGTGAAGTTGAATTGAATGGACTGGAGTGGTGTGGAGTGGAATGGAGTGCAGTGGAGTGAAGTGTACTGGAGTGGAAAGTACTGAAGTGGAGTGGAGTGGAGTGGACTGTAATGGAATGGAATGGAATGGATGAACTGGGGTAGAATGTGATGGAATGGTATGGAATGGAAGGGAATAGAATAATGAAATATGAGCTGAGATTGTGCTACTGTGCTCCAGGCTGGGTGACAGAGTGAGATAATCTAGAAAGAAAGGAATGCCATGGAATGCAGTGGCATGTATTGGAATGGAGTGGACTTGAGTGGAGTGGAATGAAGTGGAGTGGAGTGTAATGGAGACGAATGGAATGGGATGGAATGGAATGGAATGAAGTGGAGTGGAGTGTGGTGGTGTGGTGTGCGGTGGAATGCATCGGATTGGAATGGAATGGAGTGGAATGGATAGAAGTGGAGTGTATTGGAGGGGTCAGGAGTGGAAAGGAGTGGAATGGAATCGGATGTAATGGAATGTAATGGAGTGGAGTGGTGTGGAGTGGTACGAGGTGGAATGGAATGGTATTAAATGGAATGAAATGCAATGCAATGGAATTCAATGGAATGCAACGGAATAGCATGCAATGCAATGGAAAGTTGACGTGTAATGTGAGCTGAGATTGTGCTACTCCACTCCAGACTGGGTGACACTGTGATGTCGTGTGGAAAGAAAGGAATGAAATGAAGTGGAGTGGGTTGGAATGGAGAGGAGTGGAAGGAAATGGAGTGGAGTTGAATAGAATGGAGTGGATTTGAAAGGAATGGAATGGAGTGGAGTGGAATGGAATGGAGGGCATTGGTATGGAGAGCAATGGAATAGAATGGAATGGCTTGGCGTGGAGTGGAATGGAATGGAGTCGAATGGAGTGGAGGGTAGTGGAGTGGAGTGGAATGGAATTTAATGGAGTGGAATGTAATGGAGTGGAGTGCAATGGAATGGAGTGGAGTGGAGTGTATTGGAGTGGAGTAGAGTGGAATGGAATGGAGTGGAGTAGAATGGAGTGGAGTAGAGTGGATTGGAATGGAACGGAGTGGAATAGAATGGAGTGGAATGGAGTGGAGTGGAGTGGATTGCAGTTGAGAGGAATGAAATGGAATGGAGTGGAATGCAATGGAATGGAATGGAGTGGAGTGGAATGGAATGGAATGGAATGGATAGGAATGAAATGGAGTGGAATGGAATGGAGGTGAGTGGAATGGAAGGGAGTGGAATGTATAGGAATGGAATGGAATGGAGTGGAGTGGAGTGGAGTTGAGTGGATTGAAGTGGAGTGGAATGGAATCGAATGGAGTGGGATGGAGTGGAATGGAATGGATTGGAGTGTAGTGGAGTGAAATAGAATGGAAAGGAATTGGATGGAACGGATAGCAATGGAATGGTGAAAAGAAAGGTGAGCTGAGACTGTGTCACTGAACTCCAGCATTTGTGAGAGAGTGAGATCCTTTGAGAGAAAAGAATGGAATGGAATGGAATGGAGTTTAATGCAATGGAATGGAGAGGAATGGAATATAGTGGAGTGGAATGGAGTGGAGTTGAGTGCAATGGAATGGAGTGGAGCAGAATGTCGTGGAGTGGAAGGGATTGGTGTGGAGTGGAATGGAGTTGACTGGAGTGGAATGGAATGCAGTGGCATGGAATGGAATGTAGTGGAGTGGACTGGAATGGAGTTGAGTAGAATGGAATGGAGTGGAGTGGAATGCAATGGAGTGGAGTGGAATGGAATGGAGAGGTGTGGAAAGGGATGGAATGGAATGGAGTGGAGTGAAATGCAATGGAGTGGAGTTGAATGGAATGGGGTGGAGTGGAGTGGAGTGGAGTGGAATGGAGAGGAGTGGAGTGGAACGGAATGGAGTGGAAGGAGATGGAGAAGAATGGAACGGAGTGGGGTGGAATGGAGTGGAGTTGAGTGGAATGGAATTGAGTGGAGCAGAATGGAATGGAGTGGAGTGGTATGGAATGGAAAGGCATGGAATGGGAGGGAATGGAATGGAGTGGAGTGGAATGGAATCTAGAGGAGTGGAATGGAGTGGAATGTAATAGAATGGAGTGGAGTGGAATGGAATCTTGAGGAGTGGAATGGAGTGGAATGGAATAGAATGGAATGGAGTGGAATGGAATAGAGTGGAGTGAAATGGAGTGGAGTGGAGTGGAGTGGAGTTGAGGGGATTGGAATGGAGTGTAACAGAGTCAGATATAATGGAATGGAGTGGAGTGGAGCAGACTGGAGGAGAATGGACAGCAATGGAATGGAACGGAATGGAACAGAACGGAGCGGAATGGAACGGAGAAATGTGTGCTGAGATTGTGCCACTGCGCTACAGCCATGTGACAGATGCAGATCCTGTCGAAAGAAAGGAGTGAAATGGAATGGAATGGATTGGGGTGGAGTGGAGTGGAATTGAGTGGAATGGAACAGAATGGAAATGCATGGAATGGAATGAAATGGAGTGGAATTGAATATAAGGGTGTGGAGTGGAATGCAATGGAATGGTGTGGAATGCCATGGAGTGGAATGCAGTAGAATCGAGTGGAGTGGAGTGGAATGGATTGAATTGGAGTGGATTGGAGGGGAGTGGGGTGGAGTAGAATGGAGTAGATTTGAATGGAATGGAGTGTAAAAGAGTGCAATGGAGTGGAATGGAGTGGAATGGAATGGAATGGAATGGAAAGGAGTGGAGTGGAATGGAATGGAATGGAATAGATCGGAGTGGAGTGGAATAGAGTGGAATGGATTGGAATGGAGTGGAATGGAATCGAGTGGAATGGAATTGAATGGAGTGGATTGGAATGAAATGGAATGGAATAGAGAGCAATGGAGTGGAATCGAGAGTAATGGAGTGGAATCGAGAGTAACTGAATGGAGTGGAATGGAGTGGAGTGGAGTGAAGTGGAATGGAAAGGAGTGGAGAGTAATGGAGTGGAGTGGAGTGGAATAGAGTGGAGTGGAGCGGAGTGGAATGGAGTGGAGTGGAATGGAATGGAGTGGAGTGGAATGGAATTGAGCAGAGTGGAAAGCAGTGGAGCTGAGTGGAATGGAATGGAATGGAATGGTGTGCAGTGGGATGGAGTAGAGTGGAGTGGAATAGAATGGAGACGAGTGGAATGCTATGGAATGGGATGGAGTGGAGTGCAATGGAATGAGAGGAGTTTAATGGAATGGAATGGAGTAGAGTGGAAAGGAATGGTATGGAGTGGAATGGAATGGAGCGGAGTGGAGTTGACTGGAGTGGAGTGGAGTAGAGTGGAATGGCATGGAGTGGAACGGAATGGAGTGGAGTGGACTGGAATAGAATGGAGTGGAGAGGAGTGCAGTGGAATGAAGTAGAGTGGAACAGAATGGAGTGGATTGTAAAGTAATGGATTGGAGTGGAGTGGAATGGAATGGAATGGTGTGGAATGGATTGGAATGGAGACGATTGGAATGGAAGGGAGTGGATTGGAATAGAATGGACTGGTTTGGAAAGGAATGTAACGGAGTGGAGTGGAATGGATTGGAATGGAGTGGAGAGTATTGGACTGCGGAGGAGTGGAATGGAATGGAGTGGCATGGCGTGGAGTGGATTGGAATGTAGTGAAATGGAGTGGAGTGGAGTGAAGTGAAATGGAGTTTAATGTGAGTGGAATGGAGTGGAAGAGAATGAAGTGGAGTGGAATGCAATGGAGTGGAGTGAAATGTATTGGAGCGGGGTAGAATGGAATGGAATGGAGTGGAGTGGAGTGGAATGGAATGGAGTGGAATAGAATGGAGTGGAATGGAGTGGAATGGAGTGGAGTGGAATGAAATGGAATAGAGTGGACTACAGTGGCATAGTATGGAGTGGATTGGAATGGAATGGAGTGAAATTGACAATAATGGAATGGAGTGGAGTGGAGTGGAGTGGAGTGGAATGGAGTGGAAGGGAATGGAGTGGAATAGAGTGGTGTGGAATGGAATGGATTGGAGTGTAATGGAGTGGAATGGAATGGAATGGATAGGAGGGGCATGGAGTGGAGTGGATGGGAGTGGAGTGCAGTGGAGTGGAGTGGAGATGAGTGGAATGGAGTGGAATGGAATGGAATGGAATGGAATACAGTGCAATGCAATGGAATGGAATGGTATGAAATGGAGTGGAATAATGAAATGTGAGCTGATATTGTGCCACTGCAATCCAGGCTTGGAGACAGAGTGGGATACTCTTGTAGGAAAGGAATGGAATGGAATGCAGTGCAATGGAATGGAATGGAATGGACTGGACTGGAGTGCAGTGGAGTGAAGTGAAGTGTAGTAGAATGGAGAGGAATGGAAAGGAATGAGATGGAGTGGAATGAAGTGGAGTATAGTGCGGTTGAGCGGAGTGCAGTGGAATGGAGAAGAATGGAATGTGATGGAATGTAATATAGAGGAGTGGAGCGCATTGGAGTGGAGAGGAGTGGAAAGGAGTGGAATAGATTCAGATCTAATGGAATGTACTGTAGTGGACTGCAGTGGAGTGTAACGGAATGGAATGGAACGGAACAGAACGGAACAGAATGGAACGGAAAGGAGAAATGTGTGCTGAGATTGTGCCACTGCGCTACAACCTGTGTGACACAGGGAGACCCTGTTGAAAGAAAGGAGTGTAAGGCAATGGAGTGGAATGGAATGGAATGTAGTGGAGAGGAGTGGAATGGAGTGGAATGGAATGGAATGGAATGGAATGGAATGGAATGGAATGCAACGGAATGCAAGGGAATAGAATGCAATGCAATTGAAAGTTTACATGTAATGTGAGCTGAGATTGTGTCACTGAACTCCAGCTTGGGTGACAGTGATATCCTGTGGAAAGAAAGGAATGGAATGCAATGGAGTGAAATGGAATGGAATGTTATGCAATGGAGTGGTGAGGAGTGACATAAAATGGAGTGGAAAGGAATGGAGTGCAGGGGAATGGAGTGGAGTGGAATGCAAAGGAACGGAGGGGAGTGAAGTGGAGCGGAGTGGAATGGAGTGGAGAGGAGTGGAATGGCATGTAATGTAATGGAATGGAGTTGAGTGCAGTGGAATTCAATGGAGTGGAGTACAACTGAAAGTAAGGAGTGGAGTGAAGTGGAGTGGAATCGAATGGAGAGCAATGGGATGGAATGGAATCAGTGGAGTGAAGTGGAGTGGAATGGAATGGAGTGGAGTGGAGTGCAGTAGAGTGGAGTGGAGTGGAGTGGATTGGAATGGAGTCTAATGGAATGGAGTGGAATGGAATGGAGTGGAATGGAGTTGAGTGGAATGGGGTGGAGAGGAGTGGAATGGAATGGCATGGAGTGGATTGGAGTGAAATGGAATGGCTAGGAGTGGAATGGAAGAGAATGGAATGGAATGGAGAGGATTAGTATGGAATTGAAAGGAATGGAGTGGAATGGATTGGAGTGGATTGGAATGGAATGGAGTTTAGTGGAGTGGAGTGTAATCGAGGTGAGTGGAAGGGAGTGGAGTGGAGTGGATTGGACAGGAGTGGAAAGGAGGCGAGTGAAATGGAGTGGAGTGGAGAGGATTTTGGTGAAATGGAATGGAATGGAGTGCAATAGTGTGGAATGGAGTGGAGTGGGATAGAGTGGAGTCGAGAGGAATGGAATGGAATGAAGTGGAATGGAGTAGAATGGAATAATGTGGAGTGGAATGGAATGGATTGGAATGGAATGGAATGGTGTAGAGTGGAGTGCAGTGGAATGGAATGGAGTTTAGTGGAATGGATACGAATGGAGTGGAATGGGAAGGAATGGCGAATAATGGATTGGAGAGGAGTGGAACGGAATGGAATGGAGTGGAATGTAATGGAGTGGAGTGGAATGGCATGGAGCGGAATAGAGTGGAGTGGAATGGAGTGGAATGGAGTGGAACGGAATGGAGTAGAATGGAGTGGAGTGGAATAGCGTGGAGTGGAGTCGAAAGGAATAGAATGGAGAGGAAAGGAGTAGAGTGGAATGAAGTGGAGTGGGATGGAATAGAATGGAATGAAATGGAGAGGAATGAAATGGAATGGAATGAAATGGAGTGGAATAATGTGGAGTGGAAAGGAATGGAATGGAATGGAATGGAATGGAATGGAGTGGAGTGGATTGGAGTGGAGTGGATTCGAGTGGGGTGGAATAGAGTGTAGTGGTGTGGAGTGGAATGGAGTGGAGTTGAATGGAATGGAATGGAGTTGAAACGGGTGGAGTGGAATGGATTGGAATGTAAAGGAGTCGAGTGGAGTGGAGTGGAATGAAGTAGATTGGAATGGAATGGAATGGTGTGGAGTGGAATGGAATGGAGAGGAGTGGAATGGAATGGAAGGGAAGGGAGTGGAGTGGAATGGAATGGAGAGGAGTGGAATGAAATGGAGTGAAACGGAACATAGTGGAATGGAATGTAGTGGACTGGAATGGAGTGGAGTAGAGTGGAGTTGAGTGGAATGGAATGAAGTGGAATGTAATGGAGTGGAATGGAGTGGAGTGTAGTGGAATGGAATGGGTTGGAATGGAGTGGAGTGGAATACACTGGAGTGGAGTGGAATGGAAAGGAATGGAATGGGGTAGAATGGAGTGGAATGTAATGGACTGCATGGGAATGGAATCTAAGGCAATGGAATGGGGTGGAGTAGAGTGGAGTGGAGAGGAGTGGAGTGGAATGGAGTGGAGTGGAGAGGAGTGGAGAGGATTGGAATGGAATGGGGTTGAAAAGAATGGAGTGGAATGCAGTGGAGTGGAGTGGAGTGAAATGAAATGGAATGCAGTGAAATGCAGAACAATGGAAGGGAGTGGAGTGGAATGGAATGGAGTGGAATGGAATGGAATGGAGTGGAGTGGAATGGAATGTACTGGAGTGAAATGGAATGGATTGGTGTTTAAAGGAGTGGAGAGGATTGGAATGGAATGCAGTGCAGTGGAGTGGAGTGGAATGGAGTGGAAGAGAATGGAGTGTAGTGGAATGGATTGGAGTGGGTTGGAAGGAATTGGAGTGCAGTGGAATGGAACGGAGTGAAGTGGAACCTAACGGAGAGGAATGGAATGGTTTGGAATGGAGTGTAGTTGAATGGAATGGAGTGGAGTGGAGTGGAAAAGAGTGGAGTGGAATGGAATGCAATGGAATGGAGTGGAATGGCATGGAATGGAGTAGAATGGGGTGTAATGGAGTGGATTGGAGTGGATTGGAATGGAGTGGAATGAAATGGATCAGAATCGAATGGATTGGATTGGAATGGAGTGGAGTGGAGTGAAACGGAGTGAAGTGGAGTGGAAAGGCGTGGAACGGAGTGGAGTGGAGTGGAATGGTGTGGAGTGGAATGGAGTGGAGTGCAGTGAAATTGAATGGAATGGGATGGAATGGAAAGGACTGGAGTGGACTGGAATGTAGTGGAGTTGAGGGAGTGGAATTGATTGGAGTGGAGTGGAGTGGAATGGAATAGAATGGAAGGGAATGGTGTGGAGTGGAGTGGAGTGGAATGGAGTGGAATGGAGTGGAATGGAATTTAGTGGAATGGAATGGAATGGAGTGGAGAGGAATGGAATGGAGTGCAGTGGAATGGAGTGCAGTGGAATGGAGTGGAGTGGAGTGGAATTGAGTGGAGTGGAATGGAATGGAGTGGAGTAGAATGGAATGGAGTGGAATGGAATGGAATAGTGTGGAGTGGAATGCAATGGAGTGGAATGGAATGGAATGAAGTGGAATGGAATGGAGTGGAGTGGAATGGAAAGGAGTGAATTGCAGTAGAGTGGAATGGAATGGAATGGAGTGCGGTGGAGTGGAATTCAGTGGAATGGAGTGGAATTGAATGGACAGGAGTGGAATGGAATGGAGTGGAGTGGAGTGGAATGGAATGGAGTTTAGTGGAATGGAATGGAATGGAGTGGAAAGGAGTGGAGTGAAATGGAATGGAGCAGTATGGAATGGATTGGAGTGGAGTGAAATGGAATTTAGTGGTGTGGTGTGGAGTGGAGTGGAACAGAATGGAATGGAATGGAATGAAGAAATGTGAGCTGAGATTGTGACACTTCTCTTGAGCCTGTGTGACAGAGGGAGATTCTGTCGAAAGAAAGGTGTTGAATGGAAGGGATTGGAATGGAATAGCATGCAATGGATTGGAGAGGAGTGGAGTGGAATTGAGTGGAATGGAGTGGAGTGAAGTGGAATGTAATGGAATGCAATGGAATGCAATGGAATGTTGAAATGAAACGTGAGCTGAGATTGTGCCACTGCACACCAGGAGGGGTATCAGAGTGTGATCCTGTCAGAAAAAGGAATGGAATGGAATGGAATGGAGTGGAACGGAGTGAAATGGAGTGGAGTGGAGTAGAGTGGAGTGCAAAGGAGTGGAGTTGAAAAGAATAGACTGGAGTGCAATGGAATGGACTGGAGTGGAGTGGAAAGGAAAGGATGGAATGGAGTCTAGTGGAGTGGATTACAAAGGAATTGAGTGGAGTGTAATGGAATGCAGTGGATTGGAATGGAATGGAGAGGAGTGGAATGGAATGGAATGGGATGGAATGGAAAGGAGTGGGGTGTACAGGAATGGAGTGGAGTAGAGGGAGTGGAATTGATTGGAGTGGAGTGGAGTGGATTGTAGTGGCGTGGAATGGAATGGAATGGAATGAAGTAGAGTGGAGTGGATTGGAATGGAGTGGAATGGAATGGTGAGGAGTGGAATGGCATGGAATGGAATGGAATGGAGTGGAATGGAATGGAGTGCAGTGGAATGGAATGGAGTGGAATGGAGTACAGTGGAGTGGAGAAGAGCGGAATGTAGTGGAAAGGAATCGAATGTAATGGAATATAGAGCAGTGGAGTAGAGTGGAGTGGAATGGAGTGGAAAGGAACAGAATAGAAAGGAACAGAATGGAATGGAATAGAACAGAGAAATGTGTGTTACTATTGTGCCACTGCGCTACAGCCCTGTGACAGAGGGAGATACTAGGGAAAGAAACGAGTGGAATGGAATGCAAAGGAATGGAATGGAATGGATTGGTGTGGAGTGGAGTGGGATTGAGTGGAATGGAATGGAATGGAATGGAATGGAATAGAATGGAATTGAATAGAGTGGAGTGGAAAGGAATGGTGTGGAGTGGAATGGAATGGAATGGAGTGTAGTGAAATGGAATGGAGTGGAGTGGAAATGAGTGGAGTGGAGTGGAATGGAGTAGAGTGGAGTGGAATGGAGTAGAGTGGATTGGAGTGGAGTGAAGAGGAATGGAGTGGAGTATATAGGAGTGGAGTGGAGTGGAATGGAGTAGAGTGGAGTGGAATGGAGTAGAGTGGATTGGAGTGGAGTAAAGAGGAAAGGAGTGGAGTATATAGGAGTGGAGTGGATTGGAATGGAGTGGAGTGGAGTTGAAATTAACGGAAAGGAGTGGAATGGAAAGCAATGGATTGGAATGGAATGGAATTGAATGGTATGGAGTGGAATGGAATGGAATGGAATGCAATGGAATGGAATGGAATGGAATGGAATCGAATGGAATGGAATGGAATGCAATGGAATGCAATGGAATGGAATGCAATGGAATGGAATGGAATGGGATGGAATGGAATGGAATGCAATGGAATGTAATGGAATGGAATGAAAAGGAATGGAATGTAAAGGAATTGAATGGAATAACGAAATGTGAGCTGAGATTGTGAAACTGAACTCCAGGCTTGATTACAGAGTGAGATGTTCCCGAATGTAAGGAATGGAATGAAATTCAGTGGAGTGGAATGGAATGGAATGGAATGGAGTGGACTGGAGTGGAGTGGAGTGAAGTGGTGTGGAGTGGAAAGGAGAGGAATGGAATCGGATGGAATGGAGTGGAATGAAGTGGAGTGGAGTGGGGTAGAGTGGAGTGAGCAACAATGGAGTGGAATGGAAGGGGTTGGAGTGGAACGGAGTGGAGTAGAGTGCAGTGGAGTGGAGAGGAGTGGAATGGAGGAGAATGGAATCGGATGTAACGGAATGTAGTGCAGTGGAGTGCAGTGGAACAGAATGGAACGGAATGGAATAGAATGCAACATAACGAAACGGAATGGAGAAATATGTGCTGAGATTGTGCCACTGTGCTACAGCTTGTATGACACGGGGTGACCTGTCGAAAGAAAGGAGTGAATGGGAATGGAATGGAATGGAATAGAATGGAATATATTAGAGGGGATCAGAGTGGAATCGATTGGAATGGAATGGAATGGAATGGAATGGGATGGGATGGAATGGAATGGGATTGGATGGAATGGAATGGAATGGATTGGAATGGAATGGAGCAGACTAGAAAGAAGCAGAATGGAATGGACCGGAAGGGAACAGAATGGAACGGAATGAAATGTGAGCTGAGATTGTGCCACTGTGCTACAGGCTTGGTGACAGAGTGAGATACTCTCGTAAGAAAGGCATGGAAAGGAATGAAGTGGAAAGGAATGGAATAGAATGGAGAGGACTGGAGTGGAGTGGAATGGAGTGAAGTGGAGTGGAGTGGAATAGAGAGGAATGCAATGGGAAGGAATGGAATTGAATGAAGTGGAGTGGAGTGGGGTGGAGTCAAGTGCATTGGAATGGAGTGGAATGGAATGGGATGGAGTGGAATGGAGTGGAGTTGAGTGCAGTGGAGTGGAAAGGAGTGGAATGGAGTGGAAGAGAATCGGATTTAATGGAATGTAGTGGAGTGGAGTGGAGTGGAATGTATTGGAATGGAAAGCAGTGGAGTGGAGGGGAATGGAATGGAGTGGAGTGGAAGGGAATGGAGCGGATTGGAATGGAATGGAAGGGAATGGAGTAGAGTGGAATGAAATGGAGAGAAGTGAAATGGAATGGAATGGAATGGAATGCAGTGGAGCGGAATGGAATTGAGTGGAGTGGAGTGGAGTGTCGTGTAGTGGAGTGCAGTGGAATGCAGTGGACTGGAAAGCATTGGAGAGGAGTGGAGTGGAGTGGAGTTCAGTGGAGTGGAATGGAATGGAGTGGAATGGAATGGAGTGGAATGGAATGGAGTGGAGTGGAGTGGAATGGAATGGAATTCAGTGGAAAGAAGCGGAATGAAATGGAGTGGAGTGGAAGGGAATGGAGTGGAATGGATTGGATTGAAATGGAATGGAGTGGAGTGGAATGGAATGGAATGCAATGGAATGGAGTAGAGTGGAATGGAATGGAGTGGAGTGGATTTGAATGCCGTGGAGAGGAATGGAATGGAGTGAAGTGGAGTGGAGTGGATTGGACTGGAGTGGAATGGAGTGGAATCGAATTGAGTGCAGTGGAATGGAATGGAGTGGAATGGACTGGAATGGAATTGAATGGAGTGGAGTGGAGTGGAATGTATTGGAATGGAAAGGAGTGGAGTGGAATGTATTGGAATGGAAAGTAGTGGAGTGTAGGGGAATGGAATGGAGTGGAGTGGAAGGGAATGAAATGGAATGGAGTGGAGTGGAGTGGAATGGAATGGAGTGGAGTGGACAGGAATGGAATGGAGTGGAGTGGAATGGAATGGAATGAAATGGACTGGAATGGAATGGAGTGGAGTGGAGGGGAATTGAATGGAGAAGAATGAAATGGAATGGAATGCAGTACAATGGAATGGAGTGGAGTGGAGTGGAATGAAATGGAATGGAGTGGAGTGGAATGGAATGGAGTGGAATGGAGTTTAATGGAATGGAGTGGAGTGGAATGGAATGAAGTGGAGTGGAATAGAATGGAATGGAGTGGAAAGGAGTGGAGTGGAGTGGAATGGAGTAGAGCGGAGTGGAAAGGAGTGGAGTACATTGGAGTGGAGTGGAGAGGAATGGAGTAGAGTGGAGTGGAAAGGAGTGGAGTGCATTGGAGTGGAGTGGAGAGGAATGGAGTGGAGTGGAAAGGAGAGTAGTGGATTGGAATGAAGTGGAATGGAGTGGAATGTAATGGAAAGGAGTGGAATGGAATGCAATGGATTGGAATGGAATGGAATGGAATGGAATGCAATGGAATGGAATGGAATGAAAAGGAATGGAATGGAATGGAATTGAATGGAATAACGAAATGTGAGTTGAGATTGTGCCACTGAACTCCAGACTGTGTTAAAGAGTGAGATATTCTCGAATGTAAGGAATGGAATGAAATTCTGTGGAATGGAACGGAATGGAGTGGACTGGACTGGAGTGGAGTGAAGTGGAGTGGAGTGGAAAGCAGAGGGATGGAATGGAGTGGAATGAAGTGGAGTGGAGGGGGTTGGAGTGGAGTGTGGAAGAATGGAGTGGAATGGAAGGGGAAAGAATGGAAGGGAGTGGAGTAGAGTACAGTGGAGTGGAGAGGAGTGGAACAGAGAAGAATGGAATCGGATGTAATGGAATGTAGTGGAGTGGAGTGGAACGGAACGGAATAGAATGCAACATAACGGAACGGAATGAAGAATCATGTGCTGAGATTGTGCCACTGCTCTACAGCTTGTATGACAGAGGGTGACCTCTTGAAAGAAAGGAGTGGAAGGGAATGAAATGGAATGGAATGGAATGTATTAGAGGGGATCAGAGTGGAATTGAGTGGAATGGAACGGAATGGATTGGAATGGGATGGAATGGATTGGAATGTAATGGAGCAGATTAGAGAGAAGTGGAATGGAATGGAACGGAACGGTACAGAATGGAACGGAATGGAATGTGAGCTGATATTCTGCTACTGCGCTACAGGCTTGATGACAGAGTGAGATACTCTCAAAAGAAAGGAATGGAATGGAATGAAGTGGAAATTAATGGAATAGAATGGAGTGGACTGGACTGGAGTGGAGCGAAGTGGAGTGGAGTGGAATAGAGAGGAATGGAATGGGAAGGAATGGAATCGAGTGAATTGGAGTGGAGTGGGGTGGAGTCGAGTGCAGTGGAATGGAGTGTAATGGAATGGGATGGAGTGGAATGGAGTGGAGTTGAGTGCAGTGGAGTGGAGAGAAGTGGACTGGAGTGGAATAGAATCGAATTTAATGGAATGCAGTGGAGTGAAGTGGAGTGGAGTGAAACGGAGAGGAATGGAATGGAATGGATTGGAATGGAAAGTAATGGCATGGAATTGATTGGAATGGAAAGTAATGGCATGGAATGGAATGGAATGCAATGGAATGCAATGGAACAGAATGCAATGCAATGAAAAGTTGACATGTAATGTGACCTGAAATTGGACCACTGCACTCCAGCCTGAGTTTCACAGTGATAACCTGTTGAAAGAAAGGAATGGAATGCAATGGTGTGGAATGGAATAGAATGGAATGGAATGGAGTGTAGTGGAGTGGAGTGGAATGGAGTCGATTTGGACTGGAAAGGAGTGGAATGGAATGGAATGGAGTGGAGTGGAGTGGAGAGAAATAGAATGTAATGGAATGGGATGGAATGGAATGCAACGGAATGGGGTAAAGAAATGTGGGCTGAGATTTTGCCACTGCACCTCAGAAATTCTGACTGAGTGAGATCATGTGGAAAGAGAGGAATGGAATGTAATGCGGTGGAATGGAAAGGAATGGAGTGGAGTGGAGTGGAGTGGAGTGGAGTGCAGTGGAAAGGAGTAGAGTGGAGTGGATTGGAGTGAAAAGGAGTGGAGTGGAATGTATTGGAATGGAAAGGAGTGCAGTGGAGTGGAATGGAATGGAGCGGAGTGGAAGGGAATGGAGCGGATTGGAATGGAATGGAGTGGAATGGAGTGTAGTGGAATGAAATGGAGAGGAGTGGAAAGGAATGGAATGGAATGGAATGCATTGGAGGCGAATGGAATTGTGTGGAGTGGAGTGGATTGCCATGTAGTGGACTGCAGTGTAATGGAGTGGACTGGAAAGGATTGGAGAGGAGTGGAGTGGAGTGGAGTGGAGTTGAGTTGAGTGGAATTGAATGGAGTGGAATCGAATGGAGTGGAAAGGAATGGAGAGGAGTGGAGTGGAATGGAAAGGAATGGAGTGGAAAGGAGTGGAATGGAATGGAGTGGAGTGGAAGGGAATGGAGTGGAATGGATTGGATTGAAATGGAATGGAGTGGAGTGGAGTGGAATGGAATGGAGTGGAGTGGAATGGATTGGAATGCCATGGAGTGGAATGGAAAGGAGTGAAGTGGAGTGGAGTGGATTGGACTGGAGTGGAATGGAGTGAAATCCAATGGAGTGCAGTGGAATGGAAAGGAGTGGAATGGACTGGATAGGAATGGAATGGAATGGAGTGGAGAGGAGTGGAATGGCATGGAATGGAGTGGAGTGGAGTGGAATGGAACGGAGTAGAGTGGAATGGATTGGAATGCCATGCAGTGGAAAGGAAAGGAGTGAAGTGGAGTGGAGTGGACTGGACTGGAGTGGAATGGAGTGGAATCGAATGGAGTACAGTGGAATGGAATGGAATGGAATAGACTGGAATGGAATGGAGTGGAGTGGCATGGAATGCAATGGAATGGAGTGGAGTGGAATGGAAAAGAGTGGAGTGGAATTCAGTGGAGTGGAATGGAATGGAATGAACTTGAAGGGAATGGAGTGGAGAGAAATAGAACAGAATGGAATGGGATGGAATGGATTGCAATAGAATGGTGAATACAAATGTGGGCTGAGACTGTGCCACTGCACTCCAGCCTCTGTGACAGACTGAGGTCCTGTGGAAAGAAAGGAATGGAATGGAATGGAGTGGAATGCAATGAAATGGAGTGGAGTGGAATGGATTGGAATGGAGTGGAGTGGAGTGGATTGTGGTGCAGTGGAATGGAGGGAAGTGGAATGGAGTGTAGTGGAGTGGAATGGAATGGAGTGGAGTGGAATGGAATTGAGCAGATTGGAATGGAAAGGAGTGGAATTTAGTGGAGTGGAATGAAATGGTGAGGAGTGGAATGGAATGCAATGGAGTGGAATGGAATGGAATGGAGTGGAATGGAATGGAATGCAATGGAGTGGAATGGAATGGAATGGAGTGGAATGGAATGGAATGGAATGGAGTGGAATGGAATTGAGCGGAGTGGAGTGTATTGGAATGGAGTGGAGTCGAGTAGAATGGAGTGGATGGAAAAGGAGTGGAGTGGATTGGAGTGGAGTGGAGTTGAGTGGAGTGGAATAGAATGGAGTGGAATGGAATGGAGAGGAATGAAGTTGAGTGGAATGGAGTCGAGTGGAGTGGAGTGGAATGGAATGGAATGGAGTGGAGTGGAAGGGGTGGAGTAGAATGGAAAGGAGTGGAATGGATTGGTATGGAATGGAATGGAGTGGAGTGGAGTTGAATGGAAAGGAGTGGAGTGGAATGGAACTGAGTGGAGTGGAATGAAATGGAGTTTAGTGGAATATAATGCAATGGAGTGGAGTGAAATGCAGTGGAGTGGAATGGAATGGAGTGAAGTGGAGTGGATTGGGCTGAAGTGGAATGGAGTGGAGTGGGCTGGAGTGGAGTGGAATGGAATGGAAAGGAGTGGAATGGAGTGGAATGTGATGGAGTGGTAAAGACTGCAATGGAATGGAATGGAATGGAGTGGAGGGAATGGAATGGAATGCAGTGGAAAGGAATGGAATGGAGTGGATTGTAATGGAATGGAATGGGGCTTTATGGAAAGGAGTGGAGGGAGTGGAATGGAATGCAGTGTAGTGGAATGGAATGGAGTGGAATGGACTGGAATGGAATGGAATGGAGAGGAGTGGAGTGCAATGGAATGCAGTGGAGTTGAAAGGAATGGAATGGAGTGGAATGGAGTGGAATGGAAGGGAGTGGAGTGGAAGGGAATGGAGTGGAGTGGAGTGAAGTGGAATGGAATGGAATGCAGTGGAGTTGAAAGGAATTGAATGGAGTGGAGTGTAGTGGAATTGAACAGAGTGGAATAGAATGGAAAGGAGTGGAGTGGAATGGAATGGAGTGGCATGGAGTGGAGTGGAATGGAATGGAATAGAATGAAGTGAAGTGGAGTGGAATGGAGTCGAGTGGAATGGAATGGTGTGGAGTTGGGTGGAGTGTAGTGGATTAGAATGGAATGGAATGGAATGGAATGAAGAAATCTGTGCTGAGATTTTGACACTGTTTTTCAGCCTTTGTGACAGAGGAAGATCCTCTTGAAAGAAAGGAGTCGAATGGAAGGGATTAAAATGGAATGGCATGGAATGGATGAGTGTGGAGTAGATTGGAATTGAGTGGAGTGGAGTGGTTTGCAGTGGAATGGAATCGAATAGAATGGAATGGAATGGAATGGTGAAATGAAATGTAAGCTGAGATTGTGCCACTGCACACCAGGATTGGTTACAGAGTGAGATCCTGTCCAAAGAAAGGAATGGAAAGCAATGGAGTGGAATGGAATGAAATGGAGAGGAGTGGAGTGGAGTGCAAAGGAGTGGAGTTGCATGGTTTGGACTGCAGTGGAATGAAATGGACTGGAGTGGACTGGAATGTAAAGGTGTAGAATGGAGTGGAGTGAAGTGGAGTTGAATGGAATGGAGGGGAGTGGAGTGGAATGGAGTGGAGTGGAATGGAATGGAATGGAATGGAGTGGAGTGGAATGGAATTGAGTGGAGTAGAGTGGAATGGAGTGGAGTGGAGTGGAGTGGAATGGAAAGGAGTGCAGTAGAATGGAACGGAGTGGAAAGTAATGGAGTGGAGAGGAATGGAATGGAGTGGAAAGTAATGGAGTAGAGAGTAATGGAATGGAATGGAGTGGAATGGAATTCAATGGATTGGAACGGAATGGAATGGAGTGGAATGGAATGGAGGGGAGTGAAATAGAATGGAATGGAATGGGATGGAATGGATTGCAATGGAATGGTGAAAAGAAATGTGGGATGAGATTGTGCCACTGCACTGCTGCCTTTGTGCCAGAATGAGATCCTGTGCAAAGAAAGGAATGGAATGGAATGGGGTGGAATGGAATGGAAAGGATTGGAGTGGAGTGGAGAGGAGTGGAGTGGAGTGGGAAGGAAGAGAGTAGAGTAGAATGGAATGGAGCCGACTGCATTGGAATGGAATGGAATAGAGTGAAATGGAAAAGACTGGAATGGATTGGAATGGAATGGAATTTAGTGGAGTGGAGTGGAATAGAATTGAGTGGAGTGGAATGGAATGGAGTGTAGTGGAATGGAATGGAGTGGAGTGGAGTGAAATGCAGGGGAGTGGAATGGAATGGAGTGAAGTGGAGTGGAGTGGAATGGAATGGAGTGGACTGGAATGGAATGGAATTGACTGGAATGGACTGGACTGGAATGGAATGGAGTGGAGTGGAGGGAATGGAATGGGGTGCAGTGGAAAGGAATGGAATGAAGTGGAGTGGAATGGAATGGAATGGAGATTTATGGAAAGGAGTGGAGTGGAGTGGAATGGAATGGAGCACAGTGAAATGGAATGGAGTGCAGTGGAGTGGAGTAGAATGAAATGGAGTGGAATTGAGTGAAGTGAAGTGGAATTGAGTGGAGTGGAGTGGAGAGGAGTGAAGTGGAATGGAATGGAATGGAATGCAATGGAATGCAATGGAATGAAGAAATGTTTGCTGATATTGTGGCACTGCTCTACAGCCTGTGTGACAGAGGGAGATGATGTAGAAAGAATGGAGTGGAATGGAAGGGATTTGGAATGGAATGGCATGGAATGGATTTGGGTGGAATGGAATTCAGTGGATTGGAGTGGAGTGCAGTGCAATGGAATGGAATGGAATGGTATGGTGAAATGGAATGTGAACTGAGATTGTGCCAATGCACACCAGCATGGGTGACAGAGTGAGACCATGTCTAAAGAAAGGAATGGGATGGAATGGAGTGGAATGGATTGAAATGGAGTGGACTGCAGTGGGTGGCGTGCAAAGAAGTGGAGTTGAATGGAATGGAGTGGAGTGGAATGGAATGGACTGCAGTGCAGTGGAATGGAATGGAATGGAATGGAGTGGAGTAGAATGGAGTCGAGTGTAGTGGAATGGAATGGAATGAAGAGGAGTGGATTGGAATACAGTGGAGCGTAATGGAATGGAGTTATGCAGAGTGGAGTGGATTGGACAGGAGTGGTATGTAGTGGAGTGGAGAGGAGTGGAGTGCAATGGAATGGAATGGAGTGGAATGAAATGGAGTGGAGTGGAATGGAAAGGATTGCAATGGAGTAAAGTGGAATGGAATTGAGTGGAGTGGAGTGGAGTGGAGTGGAATGGAGTGGAGTGGAGTGCCATGGAGTGGAGTGGAGTGGAGTGGAGTGGAAAGGAAAAGAGTGGAATGGAATGGAGTGGAAAGTAGTAGATTGGAATGGAGAGGAATGGAATGAAATGGAATGGAATGGAGTGGAATGGAGTGGAGTGGAATGGACTGCAAAGGAATGGAATGGAGTGGAGTGGACTGGAATGTAGTGGAGTGGAATTGAATGAAGTTCAGTGGAGTGGAGTGCATTGGACTGGAGCGGTATGTAGTGGAGTGGATTGGACTGGAGTGGGTGGAGTGCAATGCAATGGAATGGAGTGTAATGGAGTGTTGAGGAATGGAGTGGAGTTGAGTGGAATGGAATTGAGTGGAGTGAAATGGTATGGAATGAAGTGGAATAGAGTGGAGTGGAGTGGAGTAGAGTGAAGTGCAAAGGAGTGGCGTGGAATGGAATGAAGTGGAGGGGAATGGAGTGGAGTGGAGTGGAATGCAGTGGAGTGCAATGGAATAGAGTGGAATGGACTGGAATGGAGTGGAGTGGAATGGAATGGAGTGCAGAGGAATTGAGTGGAATGGAGAGGAATTGAATGGATTGGTGAAGAATGGAATGGAGTGGAGTGAAATGGAGTGGAGTGGAGTGGAATGGAATGGAGTGGAATGGAATGGAGTGGAGAGGAGTGGAATGGAGTGGAGTGGAGAAGAGTGCAGTGAATTGCAATGGAATGGATTGAAGTCGAATGGAATGGAGTGGAGAGGAATGTAATGGAGTGGAGTGGAATGGAGTGTAGTGGATTGGAAATGAGTGGAATTGAATGGAGCAGAGTGGAATGGAATATAATGGAGTGGAATGGAGTGGAGTGGAGTGGAATGGAGTGGAATGGAGTGGAGTGGAGTGGAATGGAGTGGAATGGGGTGTAGGGGAGTGGAATGGAATGTAGTGGAGTGGAATGGAATGGAATGGAGTGGAATGCAATGGAGTGGAGTGGAGTGGAGATGAGTGGAGTGGAATAAAATGGAATGGATTCGAATGGAGTGGAATGGAATAGAGTGGAATGGAATGGAATGGAGTGGAGTGGAGTAGAGGGGAATGGAGTGAAGTGGAGTGGAGTGGAATGCAGTGGAGTGGAATGGAATGGAATGGAATGGAATGGAATGGAATTGACTGGATTGAAGTACAGTGGAGTAGATTGGAGTGGAGTGGAGTTTAATGGAGTGGAATGGAGCGCAGTGGAAAGGAATGGAATAGAGTGAAGTGAAGTGTAATGGGATGGAATGGAATGGTATGGTTTGTAGTGGGGTGGAGTGGAAAGGAATGGATTGGAGTGGAATGGAATGGAGTGGAATGGAATGCAATGGAGTTCAGTGGAATGGACTGGAGTGGACTGGAATGGAGTGTAGTGTAGTGGAGTGGAATGGAGTGGAGTGAAGTGGAAGGAAATGGAATGGAGTCGAATTGAAAGAAGAAATGTGTGCTGAGATTGTGCTACCGCGCTTACACCTGTGTGACAGAATGAGATCCTGTAGAAAGAAAAGAGTGGAATGGAAGAGATTGGAATGGAATGGAATGGAACAGATTGGAGAGGAGTGGAGTGGAATTGAATGGAGTGGAGAGGAGTGCAGTGGAATGAAATGGAATGGAATGGAATGGTGAAATGAAATGTGAGCTGAGATTGTGCCACTGCACACCAGGATGGGTGACAGAGAGAGATCCTGTCAAAAGAAAAGAATGGAATGGAATGGAGTGGCATGGAATGGAATGGAGTGACATGGAATGAAATGGAGTGGAGTAAGGTGGGGTGGAAAGGAGTGGAGTGGAATTGAATTTAGAGGAGTGAGAAGGAATGGACTGGAATGTAGTGGAATGTAATGGAGTGGAATGTGGTGGAGTGGAGTGGAATGAAATGGAGTGCAGTGGAATGCAATGGAGTGGAGTGGAATTTAATGGAATGCGATGCAATGGAAAAGAGTGGAGTGGACTGGAATGGAGTGGAGTAGAGGGAGTGAAATTGAATGAAGTGGAGTGGAGTGGAATGGAATGGGACAGAGTGGAGTGGAGTGGACTGGAATGGAATGGAAAAGAGTGGAATGGAATGGGGTGGAATGGAATGAAATGGAGTGGAGTGGAATGGAATATAGTGGAGTGGCATGGAGTGGAGTTGAGTGTAATGGAATTGAGTAGTGAGGAATGGAGTGGAGTGGAAAAAATGTAGTGGAGTGGAGTGAAATGGAGTGTAGTGGAGTGGAGTGGAATGGAGTGGAGTGGAGTGGAGTGGAGTGGAATGAAGTGGAAAGGATCTGAATGGAGTGGAATAATGAAATGTGAGCTTTAATTGTGCCACTGCACTCCAGGCTGGGTGACAGAGTGAGATACTCTAGAAAGAAAGGTTTGGAAGGGAATGCAGTGGAATGCAATGAAACGGAGTGGACTGGAGTGGAGTGGAGTGAAGTGCAGTGGAGTGGAATGGAGAGGAATGGAATGCTATGGAATTGGATGGCATGAAATGGAATGAAGTGGAGTGGAGTGGGGCGGAGTGGCATGCAGTGGAATGGAGCAGAATGGAATGGGATAGAGTGGAATGGAGTGGAGTGGAGTGCAGTGGAGTGGAGAGGAGTTGAATGTAGATAAATGGAATCGGATGTTATGGAATGAAGTGAGTGTAGTGGAGTGGAGTGGAACACAGAGGAACGGAATGGAATGGAATGGAAAAGAATTGAACGGAATGGACCAGAACGAAATGGAGAAATCTGCGTTGGGATTTTGCCACTGAGCTACAACCTGTGTGACAGAAGGAGATCCTGTCGAAAGAAACGAGTGGAATGGAATGGAATGGATTGTAGTGGAACGAAGTGGAATTCAGTGGAATGAAATGGAATGGAAATGAATGGAATGGAGCGGATGGAGCAGAGTGGAGTGGAGTGGAATGGAACGGAATGGAATGTGAAATGAGATTGTGCCACTGCACTCCAGGCTGGGTGACAGAGTGAGATACTCTCGAAAGAAAGGAATGGAATGGAATGCAGTGAAATGGAATGGATTGGAGTGGAGTGGAGTGGAGTGGCTTGGAATGGAATGGAGTGGAGTGGAATGGAGCTGAGTGGAATGGAATGGAGTGGTATCGAATGGAAAGGAGTGGAATGAAATGGAGTGGATTGGAAATGAATGCATTGGAATGGAATGGAACGAAGTGGAATTGAGTGGAATGGAATAGCATGGAGTGGAGTGGAGTGGAATGGAATTTTGTGGAATGGAGTGGAGTGGAGTGGAATGGATTAGATTGGATTTTAATGGATTGGATTGGATTGGAATGGAAAGGAGTGGATTGGAATGGAGTGGAGTGAAATGGATTGGAGCGGAGTGGAATGGAGTGGAGAGTAGTGGAATGGAATGGAGTGGAGTGGATTGGAGTGGAGTGAAATGGAATGGAGTGAAGTGGAATGGAATGGAATGGAGATGAATGGAATGGAGTGGAATGGAATGGAATGGAGTGAAGTGGAGTGGAGTGCAATGGAATGGATTGGAATGGAGACGACTGGAGTGTCATGGAGTGGAGTGGAGTGGACTTAAGTGGAGTTGAGTGGAGTGGAACGAAATGGAATGGAATGGAAGGAAGAAATTTGTGCTGAGATTGTGCCACTGCGCTTCAGCCTGTGTGACAGAGGGAGATCCTGTCAAAGAAAGGAGTGTAATGGGAGAGACTGGAAAGGTATGTGGTGGAATGGATTGGAGTGGAGTAGAGTGGAATTGAGTGGAGTGGAGAGGAGTGCAGTGGAATGGAATGAAATGGAATTGTGAAATGAAATGTGGGCTGAGATTGTATAACTCCACACCAGCATGGGTGACAGAGCGAGATGCTGTCAAAAGAAAGTAATGGAACGGAATGGAGTGGAACGGAATGAAATGGAGTGGAGTGTAGTGGAGAGGAATGGAGGGGAGTGGAATGGAATGGAGTAGAGTGGTATGCAGTGGAGTGGAAACGACTGTAGTGGAGTGGAATGAAATGGAGTGGAGTGGAATTGAATGGAGTGGAGTGGAATGGTATGGACACGAGTGGAATGGAGTGGGGTGGATTGGAGTGGAGTGTTGTGGAGTGGAAAGCAGTGGAGTGGAATAGAACACAGTGGAGTGGCATGGAGTGGAGTGGAATGGAATGGAGTGGAGTGGAATGGAGTGGAGAAGAATAAAGGGAAGTTGAGTGGAATGGGATGGGGTCAAGAGGAATGGTGTGGAATGGAGTGGAATTGAGTGGAGTGGAGTAGAGTGGACTGGAAAGGAGTGGAGTGAAATGGAATGGAATGGAGTGGAATGGAGTGGAGTGGAACGGATTGGAGTGGATTGGAATGGAGTGGAGTGGAATGGAATGCAGTAGAATGGAATGGAGTGGATTGAATGGAATGGAGTGGAGTGTAAAGAAGTGGAGTGGAGTGGAATGGAAGTGGAGTGGAGTGGAATGGAATATAATGGAATGGAATGGAGTGGAGTGGAATGGAGTGGAATCGAGTGGAATGGAATAGAATGGAGTGGAATGGAATAGACTGGAGTGGAATGGAGTTGAGTGGAGTGCAGTGGAATGGAGCTGTATGGAATGGAGTGGAGTAGAATGGAATGGATTGTAGTGGAATGGAGTGGAGTGGAACAGAGTGGATTAGAGTGGAATGGAGTGGAGTGGAATGGAATGGAGTGGAGTGGAATGGAATGGAGTGGAGGGGCATGGAATGGAGTTGAGTGTAATGTAATGGAGTGGAGTGGAATGCTATGGAATGGAGGGGAATGGAGTGGAGTGGAGTGGAATGGAATTGAGTTGAATAAAATGTAGTGAAATTTATTGGAATGGAATGGAGTGGAGTGGAATGGAATGGAGTGGAGTGGAATGGAATGGAGTGGAGTGGAATGGAGTGGGGTGCAGTGGAATTGAGTGGTATTGAAAGGACTGGATTGGAATGGAGTGGAGAGGAATGGAATGGAATAGAATGGAGTGGAATGGAGTATAGTGGAATGGAAAGAAATGGAACAGAATGGAACAGAGTGGAGTGCAGTGGAGAGGAGTGGATTGGAATGGAGTGGAGTAGATTGGAGTGGAATGGATTGGAGTGGAATGGAATGGAGTTAAGTGGAATGGAGTGGAATGGAGTGCAGTCTAATGGAGTGGAGTTGAGTGGAATGGAATGGAGTGGAGTGGAAAGGAGTGGACAGCAGTGAAATGGATTGGAGTGGAGTGCAGTGTAATGGAATGAAACAGAGTGGTGTGGAATGGAATGGAGTGGAGTGGAAAGGAATGTAGCAGAGAGGAATGGAATGGACAGGAGTGGAATGGAGTGGAGTGGAGTGGAGTGGAATGGAATGGATTGGAATGGAATGGAATAGAGTGGATAGAAATGGAATGGAGTGGAGGGGAATAGAAAGGAGTGGAGGGGAATGGAGTGGAGCGTAGTGGAATTAAGTGTAATGGAATGAAGTGCAGTGGAATGGATTGGAGTGGAGTGTAACGGAATAGAATATAGTGGAAAGGAGTGGAGTGAAGTGGAGTGGAATGGAATGGAGTGGAGCGGAATGGTAGGTAATGGAGTGGCATGGAGAGGAGTGGAGTGGAGTGCAGTGGAATGGAGGGGAAGGGAATGGAGTGAAGTGTTTTGGAATGGAGTAGAGCGGAGTGGAATGGAATGCAGTGGAGTGGAATGGAGTGGAGTGCAGTAGAATGGAGTGGAATTGAATGGAGTGGATTGGAATGGAATGAAGTGGAGTGGAAAGGAATAGAATGGAGTAGAATGGAGTGAAGTGAAGTGGAGTTGAATGGAGTGGAGTGCAATGGAATAGAATGGAGTGGAATGGAGTGGAGTGGAATTGAATGGAGTGGAGTGGAGTTGAGTGGAGTGGAGTGGAGGAGAATGGAGTGGAGTGAAGTGGAGTGGAATGCAGTAGAATTGAATGGAAGAGAATGGAGTGGAATGTAGTGGAGTGGAATGGAATTGAATGGAATGGAATGGAGTGGAGTGGAGGGCAGAGGAGTGGAATGGAGTGGAGTGTGGTGGAGTGGAGTGGACTGGAATGGAATGGAGTGGAGTGTAATGAAGAGGAGCGGAGTGGAATTGACTGTAATCAAATTGAGTGGAGTGGATTGGAATGGAATAGAATACAGTGGAGTGGAATGGAATGGAATAGAGTGCAATGGAGTGGAGTGGAGTGGAATGGAGTGGAGAAGAATAAAGGGAAGTTGAGTGGAATGGGACGGGGTCAAGAGGAATGGTGTGCAATGGAGTGGAATTGAATGGAGTGGAGTAGAGTGGACTGGAAAGGAGTGGAGTGAAATGGAATGCAATGGAGTGGAACGGATTGAAGTGGAATGGAATGGAGTGGAGTGGAATGGAATGCAGTAGAACGGAATGGAGTGGATTGAAATGGAATGGAGTGGAGTGTAATGAAGTGGAGTGGAGTGGAATGGAAGTGGAGTGGAGTGGAGTGGAATGGAATGGAGTGGAATGGAATGGAATGGAATGGAATGGAGTGTAGTGGAATGGAGTGGAGTGTAGTGGAATGGAAGGGAGTGTAGTAGAATGGAGTGGAGTGGAAAGGAGTGGAGTGGAGTGCAGAGGAATTGAATGCAGTGGAGTGGAATGGAAAATGATGGAATGGAATGGAATGGAATGGAGTGGAGTGGAATGGAGTGAAGCAGAGTGGAATTGGGTGGAATCGAATGGAGTGGAGTGGAATAGAGTGGACTCGAATGGAATGGAATAGAATTGAGTGGAATGGAGTTGAGTGGAGTGCAGTGGAATGGAACTGTATGGAATGGAGTGGAGTAGAATGGAATGGATTGTAGTGGAATGGAGTGAAGTGGAACAGAGTGGATTGGAGTGGAATGGAGTGGAGTGGAATGGAATGGAGTGGAGGGGCATGGAATGGAGTTGAGTGTAGTGTAATGGAGTGGAGTGGAATGCTATGGAATGGAGGGGAATGGAGTGGAGTGCAGTGGAATGGAATGGAGTTGAATAAAATGTAGTGAAATTTATTGGAATGGAATGGAGTGGAGTGGAATGGAATGGAGTGCAGTGGAATGGAGTGGAGTGCAGTGGAATTGAGTGGCATCGAATGGACTAGATTGGAATGGAGTGGAGTGGAATGGAATGGAATAGAATGGAGTGGAATGGAGTGTAGAGGAATGGAAAGGAATTTAATAGAATGGAACAGAGTGGAGTGGAGTGGAGAGGAGTGGATTGGAGTGGAATGTATTGGAGTGGAATGGAATGGAGTTAAGTGGAATGGAGTGGAATGGAGTGCAGTCTAATGGAGTGGAGTTGAGTGGAATGTAATGGAGTGGAGCGGAAAGGAGTGGAGAGCAGTGAAATGGTTTGGAGTGGAGTGGAGTGTAAAGGAAAGGAGTGGAATGGAATGGAACAGAGTGGTGTGGAATGGAATGGAGTGGAGTGGAAAGGAATGGAGTGGAGTGGAATGGAATGGACAGGAATGGAATGGTTTGGAGTGGAGTGGAATGGATTGGAATGGAATGGAATTAGAGTGGAGAGAAATGGAATGGAGTGGAGGGGAATGGAAAGGAGTGGAGGGGAATGGAGTGGAGCGTAGTGGAATGGACTGGAGCCTAGTGGAATGGAGTGGAGCATAGTGGAATTAAGTGAAATGGAATGGAGTGCAGTGGAATGGATTGGAGTGGAGTGGAACGGAATAGAATATAGTGGAAAGGAGTGGAGTGAAGTGGAGTGGAATGGAATGGAGTGGAGTGGAATGATAGGGAATGGAGTGGAATGGAGAGGAGTGGAGTGGAATGCAGTGTAATGGAGGGGAAGGGAATGGAGTGAAGTGTTTTGGAATGGAGTGGAGTGGAGTGGAATGGAATGCAGTGGAGTGGTATGGAGTGGAGTGCAGTGGAATTGAGTGGAATTGAATGGAGTGGATTGGAATGGAATGAAGTGGAGTGGAACGGAATAGAACGGAGTGGAATGGAGTGAAATGAAGTGGATTTGAATGCAGTGGAGTGCAACGGAATGGAATGGAGTGGAATGGAGTGGAGTGGAATTGAATGGAGTGGAGTGGAGTTGAGTGGAGTGGAGTGGAGTAGAGGGGAATGGAGTGGAGTAAAGTGGAGTGGAATGGAGTGGAGTGGAATGGAAGAGAATGCAGTGGAATGTAGTGGATTGGAATGGAATTGAATGGAATGGAATGGAGTGGAGGGCAGAGGAGTGGAATGGAGTGGAGTGTGGTGGAGTGGAGTGGGCTGGAATGGAATGGAGTGGAGTGTAATGAAGAGGAGCGGAGTGGAATTGACTGGAATTGAATGGAGTGGAGTGGAATGGAATAGAATAGAGTGGAATGGAGTGGATTGGAGTGGAATGGAGTGGGGAAGAATAAAGGGAAATTGAGTGGAATGGGACGGGGTCAAGAGGTATGGCGTGCAATGGAGTGGAATTGAGTGGAGTGGATTAGAGTGGACTGGAAAGACGTGGAGTGAAATGGAATGGAATTGAGTGGAATGGAGTGGAGTGGAATGGATTGGAGTGGAATGGAATGGAGTGGAGTGGAATGGAATGCAGTAGAACGGAATGGAGTGGATTGGAATGGAATGGAGTGGAGTGTAATGAAGTGGAGTGGAGTGGAATGGAAGTGGAGTGGAGTGGATTGGAATGGAATGGAATGGAGAGGAGTGGAATGGATTGGAGTGGAATGGAATGGAGTGGAGTGGAATGGAATGCAGTAGAACGGAATGGAGTGGATTGGAATGGAATGGAGTGGATTGTAATGAAGTGGAGTGGAGTGGAATGGAAGTGGAGTGGAGTGGATTGGAATGGAATGGAATGGAGGAGTGTAGTGGAGTGGAGTGGAATGGAAGGGAGTGTAGTGGAATGGAGTGGAGTGGAAAGGAGTGGAGTGGAGTGGAGTGCAGAGGAATGGAATGGAGTGGAGTGGAATGGAAAATGATGGAATGGAATGGAATGCAGTAGAACGGAATGGAGTGGATTGGAATAGAATGGAGTGGAGTGTAATGAAGTGGAGTGGAGTGGAATGGAAGTGGAGTGGAGTGGATTGGAATGGAATGGAATGGAGAGGAGTGGAATGAAGTGTAGTGGAATGGAGTGGAGTGGAGTGGAATGGAAGGGAGTGTAGTGGAATGGAGTGGAGTGGAAAGGAGTGGAGTGGAGTGGAGTGCAGAGGAATTGAATGCAGTGGAGTGGAATGGAAAATGATGGAATGGAATGGAATGGAGTGGAGTGGAATGGAGTGGAGCAGAGTGGAATTGGGTGGAATCATATGGAGTGGAGTGGAATGGAGTGGATTCGAGTGGAATGTAATAGAATGGACTGGAATGGAATAGAATGGAGTGGAATGGAGTTGAGTGGAGTGCAGTGGAATGGAACTGTATGGAATGGAGTGGAATAGAATTGAATGGATTGTAGTGGAATGGAGTGGATTGGAACAGAGTGGATTGGAGTGGAATGGAGTGGAGTGGAATGGAATGGAGTGGAGTGGAATGGAATGGAGTGGAGGGGCATGGAATGGAGTTGAGTGTAACGTAATGGAGTGGAGTGGAATGCTATGGAATGGAGGGGAATGGAGTGGAGTGGAGTGGAATGGAATGGAGTTGAATAAAATGTAGTGAAATTTATTGGAATGGAATGGAGTGGAGTGGAATGGAATGGAGTGCAGTGGAATGGAGTGGAGTGCAGTGGAATTGAGTGGCATCGAAGGGACTGGATTGGAATGGAGTGGAGAGGAATGGAATGGAATAGAATGGAGTGGAATGGAGTGTAGTGGAATGGAAAGGAATGGAATAGAATGGAACAGAGTGGAGTGTGGTGGAGAGGAGTAGATTGGAGTGGAATGGATTGGAGTGGAATGGAATGGAGTTAAGTGGAATGGAGTGGACTGGAGTGGAGAGGATTGGTATGAATTGCAGTGTGGTGGCGTGGGGTGGAGTGGAATGGAATGAGGAAGAGTGGAATGGAATTGAGTAGATTGGAGTGGAATAGAGTGGAGTTGAATGGAGTGGAGTGGAGTGGAATGGAATAGAATGGAGTGGAATGGAGCGGAGTTGAATGGAATGGACAGGAGTGGAATGGAGTGGAGTGGAGTTGAATTGACTGGAATGGAACAGAGTGGAGTCGGATGGAGTGGAGTGGAGTGGAATGGAAGAGAATGGAGTGGAATGGAGTGGAGTGGAGTGGAGTGGAATGGAGTGGAGTGGAGTGGAATGGAGTGGAGTGGAGTAGAATGGAATGGATTGGTGTGGAATGGAATGGAATGGAGTGGAATACAATGGAGTGCAGAAAAGTTGAGTGGAGTGGAACGGAATAAAATGAAATGGAGTGGAATGGAGTGGAATGTTATGGAGTAGAGTGGAATGAATTGTAGTGGAACAGAATAGAGTGGAGTGGAGGAGAATGGAGTAGAGTGAAGTGCAGTGGAATGGAGTGTAGAGGAATGGAATTGAATGGAGTGGAAAGGAGTGGAGTGGAATGAAATGGAATGGAATGGAATGGAGCAGAGTGGAGTGGAGTGGAGTGGAGTGGAGCCGCATGGAATGGAGTGGAGTGGAGGGTAATGGAATGGAGTGGAGTGTATTGGAATGGATTGGATTGGAACAGAGTGAAATGGAATGGAGTGGAAGGGAGTGGAGTGGAGGGGAATGGAGCAGAGTTGAGTGGAATGGAATGGGGTGGAGTGAAAAGGAATGTACAGGAGAGGAATGGAGTGGAGTGGAGTGGAATGTAATGGAGTGGAATGGAATGGAGTAGAGTGGAGTGGAATGGAATGGAGTGGAGTGCAATGGAATGCACTGGAAAGGAATGGAGTGGAGTGGAGTGGAATTGAGTGTAATGGAATGGAGTTGAGTGGAATGGAGTGGAGTGGAGTGCCATGAAATGAAATGGAGTGGAATGGAATGGAGTGGAATGGAGTGGAATGGAGTGGATTGGAAAGGCTTGGAGTTTAATGGAATGGAGTGGAGTGGAGTAGAGTGGAGTGGGAAAGAATGGACTGGAATGTAGTGGAATAGTAGAGTGAAGTAGAGTGGAGCGGAGAATATTGGTGCTAAAATTTGCAAAACGCCTAGCAAACTGAATTAAACAATACATAAATAGGTAATTCATAATGACCAAGTGGGATTTATCCCAGAGATGCAAGGATAGTTCAACATGCAAATCAATGAATGTGATAGATCACATAAAGAGAATGAAGGGGCCAGGAACAGTGGTTCACACCTGTAATCCCAGCAATTTGGGAAGCCGAGGTGGGTGGATCACCCGAGGTCAGGAGTTTGAAACCAGTCTAGCCAACATGGCGAAGCTACGTCTCTACTAAAAATACAAAGATTAGCCAGGCATGGTGGTGAGCACCTGTAATCCCAGCTACTCAGGAGGCTGAAGAAGGAGAATCACTTGAACCCGGGAGGCAGAGGTTGCATTGAGCTGCGATCATGCCATTACACTCCAGCCTGGGTGACAGAGGGAGACTACATCTCAAAAAAAAAAAACAAAAAACAAAACAACAACAAAAAAAACAAGGACAAAATCCATATAATAATTTCAATTATGCTAAAAAATTTTGATAAAATTTAATATTCTTTAATAATAAAAAGCCCTTTGAAAACTGGGTATGGAATGAACATACCTCAACATAATAAAGTCATATATGACAGATCCACAGCTAGTATCACACTAAGTGGGGAAAAACTAAAAGCCTTTTCTCTAAAATCTGGAAGATGACAAGAATGTCCACTTTTACCACTGTTATTCAACATAATGCTGAAAGCCCTATCTGGAGCAATCAGACAGGAGAAAGCAATAAAACGCATCCCAATTGGAAAAGAAGTCAAATTACCTTTTTTTTTTTTTTTTTTTGCCAATGTTATAATGTTATATTGGAAAAGGCATAAATACTCCTCTGATAGGGTTTGAATGTGTGTTCCCTCCCAAATCTCATATTTAAATGTAATTCTCAATGTTGGAGATGGGCCTGTTGAAAGGTCATTTAACCATTGGAGTGGATTACTATAAATGGCTTAGCACCATCCCATTTGGTGCTATCCTCATGATAGTGAGAGAGTTCCCATAAAATCTGGTTATTTAAAACTGTGTAACAACTCGCCCCTCCGTTTTTTGCTTCTGCTTTTTGCCCTGTGATGTGCAAGATTCTGCTTCAACTTCTGCCATGACTGTAAACTTCCAGAGACCTCCCCAGAAGCATATTCCAGTACTATGTTTTATCTACAGCCTGTAGAATCACAAGCCACTTAAACCTACTTTGTAAAAAGTAAATTATCCAGTCCTACTCTCATAGTGTTGCAAAAGCATATTCCAGTACTATGTTTTCTCAACAGCCTGTAGAATCATAAGCCACTTAAACCTGCTTTGTAAAAAATTAATTATCCAGTCCCACTCTCATAGTGTTGCAAAAATAGCTTAATACAAAAATTGGCACCAAGGAATGGAAAATAGTTATAAGAATACCCCACAATGTGGAATCAGCTTTGTAACTGGGTAAACAGGCAGAAGTTGGAAGAATTTGTGGGATTCAGAAGACAGAAAAATGAGGGAAAGTTGAGATATTCTTAGAGACTGGTTGAATGTCTGTGACCAAAAGGCTGATAGTGATCTGGACGGTGAAGGCCGGGCTGAGAAGGTCTCAGATGAAAACTAGAAACTTATTGGGACTGAAACAAAGGTCATCCATGTTGTCTTAGCAAAGTGGTTGGCTGAATTTCTGTCATGCACTAGGGATATAAAAAAGTTTGAATTTGAAATTGATGATTTAGGGTTTCTGTTGGAAAAATGTCTAAGCAGCAAAGCATTTGTGATGTGACCTGGCTGCCTTTAACAACCTATGCTCACATGTTCTAGCAAAAAAATAAAAATAAAATAAGTAGTAACTTATACTTACAAAAGAAGCATAGTGTAAAAGCTTGAAAACTTTGCAGCCTAGTCATGTGGCTGAAATATAAAAAGCTTTTATAAGAGAGGAACTCAAGCAGCATATGTGTCAAACACTTGTTAGAGATATTTGTATAACCTAAAAAAAAAGCAAGTGTTGATAGCCAAGACAATGGGAAAGAGGAATTGAAGGCATTTTAGAAATCTGAAAGGCAGCAACCCATCACAGGCCCTGAGGCCTAAAAGAAGAGAATAGTTTCTTGGATCAGGTCTAGGACCTGCTGCCTTGGGTAGCTTTGGTACAAGGCTCACTGCATCGTTCCCACTGCTTCAGCTCCAGGTGTAGCTCATATTGACCCAGTTACAACTCCAGTCACTGCTTCAGAGGGTGCAAGCCATAACCTTGGTAGCTTCCATGTGGTGTTAGGCCTGTGGGTTTACCAAATGCGAGTAGTTGAGACTTGAGAGCCTCCACTGTTATTTCAAAGGATGTATGAAAAAGAAAGGGTGTGCAGGCAGAAGCATGTTGCAGGTGTGGAGCCCTCATGGAGATCCTCTACTAAAACAATGGAGAAAAGAAATGTGTGGTGACAGTCCCCAGGAAGGCTCCCCACTGGGTCATGGCCTAGAAGATCTGTGAGGAGAGAATCACTGTCCTCCAGACCTCAGATCCCAGAATGGTAGATCTAGCTACAGCCTGCACCTTGCACCTTGAAAAGCCAGAAGAACAGTATGCGAGCCCATGAGAGCAGCTGTGGGGGCTGAACCATGCAAAGTCACAAGGTAGAATCTTCCCAAGGCATTAGCATGCCCTGGAAATGGGACACAGAGTCAAAAATAATTATTTTGGAGCGTAACAATTCAATAACTGCCCTTCTGGGTTTCAGACGTTCATAGATCCTGTGACCGCTTTCTTTTGGCTGATTTCTTCCTTTTAGAATAGGAGTATTTACCCAACGCCTCAGCCTCATTTGTATCTTGGAAGAGCCTAATTTGTTTCTTTATGTTACTGGCTTATAGGAGGAAGAAATTAGCTTCGTCTTAGATGAGACTTTTGACTTTTGAGTTAAGGCTGAAATTAGTTAAGACTTTGGGGATTATTGGGAAGTCATGATTGTATTTTGAAATATGAGAAGGATTTGAGATTTGGAACGGCCAGGGGCAAAATGATACAGTTTGGATGTGTATTCCCACCAAAATCTTATATCGAAATATAATCCTCAATGTTGGAAGTGGGCCTAGAGGGGAGGTGATTGAATCATGAGGGCAAGATTTCCACGGACAGTTTGGCATTATTTCCTTTGGTGCCATTCCCACAATAGTAAGTTTTTATCAGAGCTGGTTATCTATAAGTGTGTGTAACACTTCCCCCCTGCCCTCGCACTTACCATGTGATGTGCAAGCACTGGATTTATTTTTCACCTTGTCAGTTGTCAGAGGCTTCCCCAGAAGCAGAAGCCAGTGCTATGCTTTCTGTACAGCCTGAAGAAACATGAACCAGTTAAACCTATTTTCTTTATAAATTAACCAGTCACTGATTACTTTTTATAGCAATATGAGAATGGCCTAATACATCCACCAAAATCTATTAGAGGTAATAACTTGAGTAAATTTGCAGAATACGAAATCAACACATACAAATCAGTAGGGTTTCTATATGCCAACAGTCAACAAACTGAAAAAGAATTCAAAAATGTAATACTATTTGCAGTAGCCACAAATAAAACAAAATATGTGGGAATTTACCAAAGAAATAAAAGTTCTCAACAATTAAAACTGTAAAACACTGATAAAAGAAATGAAAAAGGACCCAAAAATTGGAAAGGTATTTTTATGTTCGCAGATTGGAAGAATCAGTATTTTTATAAAAATATCCATACGATCCATAGCAATCTATACATTTCATGCCATCTCTATCAAAATAACAGGCCAGGGGCAGTGGCTCATGCCTGTAATCCCAGCACTTTGGGAGGCCGAAATTGGTGGATCATGAGGTCAGGAGTTCAAGACCAGCCTGGCTAACTTGGTGAAACCCCACCTCTACTAATAATACAAAAAATTAGCCAGGTATGGTGGCGGGTGCCTGTAATCCCAGCTATTCAGGAGGCTGAGGCAAAGAATTGCTTGGACCCAGGAGGTGGAAGTTGCACTGTCCCCAGATCACATCACTGCACTCCAGTCTAGGTGACAGAGCAAGACGCCAACAAAAAAAAAAAAAAAAGAAAAAGAAGAAGACATTCCTCACAGATATAGAAAAAAAACTCTGAAATTTATATGGAAACATCACAAAACACCATAATAGTCAAAGCTATGCTGAGTATATAAAACAAAACTGGAGGAATTCCATTACCTGGTTTTAAATTATACTACTAAGTTGTAGTAATTAAAACAACATGACACTAGCATAAAAACAGACATAAAGACAGATGGAACGAAATAGAGACCTGAGAAACAAACTCATACAGCTAAATTAATTTTCAACAAAAGTGCCAAGAACATACAATAAAAAATAAGACAGTTTTTGTAATAAATATGGCTGGTAAAACTGGCATTCTGTGTGAGGGACAAACATTGAGACACTCATAGCAGTGTTCTGGAATCCTATGTGAGGGACAAACATTCAGACCAGAGCAAGAGTGTTCTGGAATCCCCTGTGAGGAACAAACATTCAGACCCTCGTAGCAGTGTTCTGGAATCTTATGTGACAAAAGTTTGGAACCCAGCAGCAGTGTTCTGGAATCCTATGCGAGAGACAAACATTCAGACCCTCACAGCAGTGTTCTGGAATACTATGGGAGGGGCAGCTAAATTAATTTTCAACAAAAGTGCCAAGAACATACAATAAAAAATGAGACAGCTTTTGTAATAAATAGGGCTGGGAAAACTGGCAAGCCATAGGCAGAAGAATAAAACTAGAACCCTACTTCTTGCCACTTACAAAAGTCAAATTAAAATGAATTAAACACTTAAACCTAACGCCTCAAACCATCAAACTTTTACAAGAAAACATTGGGGAAACTCTTTAGGGCATTGGTTTGGGCAAAAATTCCTTAAATAATACCCCAGAAGCACAGACAACTAAAACAAACATGGACATATCGGATTACAGAAAGTCAGAAAGCCTTTTTAAAGTGAAAGAAACAAGAAACAAAGTGAAGAGAAAATCCACAGAATAGGAGAAAATATTTGTAAATTATCCAACTGAAAAGCAATTAATAGCTACATGATATGGTTAGTATTTGTGTCCCCACCCAAATCTCATATTGAATTGTAATCCCCAGATGTTGTGGGAGAGGTTGGTAGAAGGTGATTATATCATGGGGGTGGTTTCCCCCATGATGTTCTTCTGATAATGAGTGATTTCTCATGAAATCTGATGGTTTTATAAGGGACTCTTCCCCCTTTGCTTCACATACATGCTCTCTCTCCTGCTGTCATGTAAGAGGTGCCTGCTTCCCCAACTGCCATTATTGGAAGTTTCCTGAGTCCTCCCCGGCCATGTGGAACTGTGAGTCAATTAAACCCATTTCCTTTATAAATTACCCAGTCTTGCCAGGTGCCATGGCTCATGCCTGTAATCTCATCACTTTGGGAGGCTGAGGAGGGTGGATCACAAGGTCAGGATTTCAATACCAGCCTGGCCAAGATGGTGAAACCCTGTCTCCACTAAAAATACAAAAACTAGCTAGGCATGGTGGCAGGAGCCAGTAATCCCAGCTATTCAGGAGCTGAGGCAGAGAATTGCTTGAATCAGAAGGTGGAGATTGCAGTAAGCCGAGATTGCACCACTGCACTTCAGTCTGGGCAACAGATCAAGACTACATCTCAGTAAATAAATAGATAACACAGTCTCAGCTATTTTTTTATAGCAGTGCAGGAACAGACTAATACACTACAATATATTGAGTTCAAAAAATTCCATAGAAAAAAGTAATAACCCAAATAAAGAGTGGGCAAAAAATTTAAATAGACATTTATGAAAAGAAGACATACAAATGTGAAACAGGCAAATGAAAATGTGCTCCAGATTACTGATCATCATGGAAATGCAAATCAAACCCAAAATGAGATATCATTTCACCCCAGTTAAGGTGGCTTTTATCCAGAAGTCAGTAAAAAACAAACGCTGGTGAGTATGTCGAGTGAAGGGAACCCTTGTACACTGCTGTTGGGAGCACATTTAAGGACAGTTTGGATGTTCCCGATATAACTAAAAATAGAGCTAGTATATGGTCCAGCAATCCCATTGCTCATTATATGACTACAAGAAAAAAAATTAGTAAATCAAAGACCTATTGGCACTCTCATCTTTGCTACAGCAAGGCTTATAATAGCCAAGATTTTGAAGGAACCTAAATGTCCATTAACAGATGACTGGATAGAGAAAATGTGGTACCTATACACAATGGAGTACTATTCAGCTGTAAGAAAGAATGAGAGCCTTCCATTTGCAATAACATAAATGGAACTGAAAGTCTTTATGTTAAGTGAAATGTCAGGCACAGAAAGACAAATGTCACATGTTCTCACTATTTGTGGGTGCTAAAATTCAAAACAATTGGTGTCATAGAGGTAGAGAGCATAAGGATGGTTACTAGAGGCTGGGAAGGGCAGGGAGGGAACAAGGGGATAATGGGGATGCTAAATGGGAAAAAAAATTGTTAGAAAGAATGAATAAGACAGCATTTGATAGCACAACAGGGTGATTATAGTAAAAAATACTTTAATTCCACATATAAAAAAACTAAAAGAGTATAACTGGATTGTTTATAACACAAGCTATAAATGCTTGAGGGGAGAGATACGCCGTTTTTTATTATGTATTACTCATTGCATGACTGCATCAAAATGTGTCATGTACCCCCATGAATATATACACCAACTATGTACCCACAAAAATAAATTAAAAACTGAAATTGAAATTAAAATTAAAACAAAAGGGAGGAGAGTATAATGAGGCATGTGTGACCCATGGCTTGAACTAGCTTTTCAGGTTAACTTTGGAAAGTCCTTATCCAAGAAGAGAGGTCCATTTAATCAACAGGGGATTAGAAATTTATTTTTAGTTTATAAATGGAAAAAAGAAGGATTTTAAATCTTGAGCCATAGTTCTCAGTCAATCAATCATTGCAGGGAACTCTGTTCTTTACTCTGGAGATAAACACTAGTTTTCTTTTCCATGGAATAACATCGCATTTCAAAATGTGGGGAAACATCTTGCAACTAAGAGGTGTGGCCTTATTAAATTTGATTTGGTTTCCATTGTAATTCATTTAATCACATGTGTTCTAGAGTTTGTCCTCAGTCTTCCCCTAGTATAGGCCCATGATCTGTTGAATTTGCTCAGCTCCCTGCTCAACAGCAGGAAATCAGAATTATATAAAAACCTCACTGTAGCTGGGAGTGGTGGCTCTCGCCTGTAATCCCAGCTATTTGGGAAGCCAAGGTGGGCAGATCGCTTGTTGTCAGGGGTTTGAGACCAGCCTGGCCAACAGAGGGAAACCCCATCTCTACTAAAGATACAAATATTAGCTGGGTGTGGTGATTCATACCTGTAATCCCAGCTACTTGGGAGGCTGAGGCAGAAGAATTGCTTGAACCAGGGAGGCACAGGTTTCAGTGAGCCAAGATAGTGCACTGCATTGCAGCCTGGGCAACAGAGCAAGACTCTGTCTCAAAATAATAATAATAATAATAATAATAAGTAACAATAAAAATCTCATTTTGTTTCAAACAAAATTTCTTTTGAATATCAACTGTATCAACTTGCATATTAACTGTAATCATTTTGTTTATTTGATATCCAATCTTGAGAAATCTTTGAGGAGTAATTTCACTCTTTTCTGCCATTTTGGTAAACATACAAAATGCCATTAAACAAAATGCACAAAATTCCTGAGAAATACATTTTCTCCTTGAGGAGTAGACTTGCTGTGTTAGAGGAACTCATGGTTACCTAGCTTCTAGTTTAATAAACATGACTAGAATATTCTATCTTAATATGAGTAGCTAGGTACTCACAGGGCATCTAGAAGATTAATGTTCATGGTCTGAAAATAGTCACATTTTTTAACTGGCCACAAATTACAATTGCAGAATATTTGTGGTCATACAAGACATCTTCCACCAAGCCTGAAAAATGTATAAATGTCCTAGGAGTGCAGCATTTTTTGTAAGGATATTATTAATGAGCTAGCTTAGGTCAATGGGTTAATGGTTATTGTTAAAACGAATAGCCACGACTTTAGTGACTACATCTGCACCTTCCAAGTTTAATTATAACGCTTTATCTTTATAGTTACTTATAAGTAGAGACACTAACAAAAGACAATGCGTTCCTGCTCTTGTTATCTGAGGATGTCCAACTCTGTAATGGAGTAATTTCTAATAAACTTGCTTCTTTCACTGTGCTCTCTAACTCACCTCAAATTTTTTCCTGCAGAAGATCTGGGAATCCTACTTTGTGGTCTGTATCAGGACCCTCTTTTCCAGCAACATCTTTCAGCACACCATGAACGGACAACAAGACAAGACCCCCACTCCAAGGAAAACAATCCACACAGAATCAATCAGTTGACACCTGGCAAGCGGGCTGTCTTTTAGAGTCGTGAAGCCATTCTGGTGGGCAAGAATGATTTTCCACTATTAACATACTCAGATTAGAGGCCAAGCCCACAGGGTTAGAGGCCCTGGGGAATATTGAGAAGAATGGATTTGGCTATACAAGATGTTTGCCACTTTCTCTTTTCGGACTGTCCATCTTGTGCTTTCGGTCCCTCAACTGAGTGCTCCACATCTTGTCACCTTTCTGCTCATTGCCTCTGTTTTGCAGTAGCCTGGAGGCTGCCCCAGGACAGAGGCCCCAAACAGTTTTGCTTTTACTTTCCTCAGCGATCCTCTGACTCTGAACTGACTGCTTGTTTAATTTGCCACTTGTCCAAGTAACACTGAAAAAAAGAATTGTCTTGTAACCTAGAATTTTTTTACCTTAAATTTCAGAAAAGATCAGCAGTAACCTCGCCATCATGACTGAAGTTGAAATGTGGTATTTAAGAGCTCTACATGATAAGATCAGATATGCCTGTTTAGTGACAGCCTCTTTTATGACAACCCTTTGCAAACAATTACCCTCAAGATGGAGAACATGAGACTTTTTCTTAACAGTTTTCCCTCATTTATTAACCGTAACGCCATCTTTGATGGGCTGGTATAGGGCAGCTGGACCCTGCTTTCTTAACCCAGCAGGTCACTTTTCTGGAGAGAGTTTTGTCAGATTTGTCGTAGCAGTGTGAAAATGGACTAATACCATCAGAGTGAACAGGCAACCTACAAAATGGGAGAAAATTTTCGCAATCTAGTCATCTGACAAATGGTTAATATCCAGAATCTACAATGAACTCAAACAAATTTACAAGAAAAAACAAACAACCCCATCAAAAAGTGGGCAAAAGATATGAACAGACACTTCTCAAAAGAAGACATTTATGCAGCCAAAAGACACATGAAAAAATTCTCATCATCACTGGCCATCAGAGAAATGCAAATCAAAACCACAATGAGATACCATCTCACACCAGTTAGAATGGAGATCATTAAAAAGTCAGGAGACAACAGGTGCTGGAGAGGATGTGGAGAAATAGGAACACTTTTACATTGTTGGTGGGACTGTAAACTAGTTCAACCCTTGTGGAAGTCAGTGTGGCGATTCCTCAGGGATCTAGAACCAGAAATACCATTTGACCCAGCCATCCCATTACTGGGTATATACCCAAAGGATTATAAATCATGCTGCTTTAAAGACACATGCACACGTGTGTTTATTGTGGCACAATTCACAATAGCAAAGACTTGGAACCAACCCAAATGTCCAACAATGATAGACTGGATTAAGAAAATGTGGCACATATACACCATGGAATACTATGCCGCCTAAAAAAATGATGAGTTCATGTCCTTTGTAGAGACATGGGTGAAATTGGAAATCATCATTCTCAGTAAACTATCGCAAGGACAAAAAACCAAACACCGCATGTTCTCACTTATAGCTGGGAATTGAACAATGAGAACACATGGACACAGGAAGGGGAACATCACACTCTGGGGACTGTTGTGGGGTGGGGCTGGGGGGAGGGATAATATTAGGAGATATACCTAATTCTAAATGATGAGTTAATGGGTGCAGCACACCAGAATGGTACATGTATACGTATGTAACTAACCTGTACATTGTGCACAAGTACCCTAAAACTTAAAGTATATATATATATAAAAGAAAATGGAGTAATATATTACAATATACAAGTTACAGCCTTCCTAATTCCCCTGTTTGATCTGACTCCTATTTTGCAGCTTCATTTGTTTTATAGAAGAGAAACTAAGAGGGAGGAAATACATTATATACAGGCTTCTCTGATACTTGGTCAGGATAAAAATTAAAATGGGTTTCTTTATGTTTGATGGAGGAAAAGACAAAACAGGGATGGCACATAATTGATTACCCTTTTAATGCAAGTTACTCTTAATATTAGGCTTTTCTTAGCTGGGGCTGAACTCCCCCTGCCCATCCGAGCACCCCATAAGAACACAATCATATTCCTTCCAGTTCTAGTGAGGTGTGGAACATATTATTAATTTCTTCTAGTTTTCCAGGGTTATGTAGTATCTGCTCATCATCTTCTCCCTGCCCTTCGAGTCCTGTCTTACGTACATACCCCACTCTCGAAACACCCGAACTTCACCCGAACAACATGTAGTGGTAGCCAGCAAAGTTGAATATTTGCCCTCTCTGGGAAGTGACAGATGATAATAGGGACACTATATTGAAGGAGTGGCCTGTCCCTCCACACCTGTGACCGTTTCTCGTCAGGTAGAACTAGAGGCTTGTGAAAAGAGACGCAGAGACAAAGTATAGAGAAAAAGTGGGCCCAGGGGACAAGTGCTCAGCATACGGAGGACCAGCGCCGGCACCTGTCTCTCAGTTTCCTTAGTATTTATTGATCATTATCAGGCATTTCTCGGAGAGGGGGAAGTGGCAGGACAATAGGGTAACAGTGGAGAGAGGGCCAGCAGGAAAACATGTGAACAAATGTCTCTGCAACATAAACAAGGTAAAGAAAAAAGTGCTGTGCTTTTGATGTGTATATACATAAATATTTCAATTACTTAAAGAGCAGTATTGCCTCCAGCATGTCTCACCTCCAGCCCTAAGGCAGTTTTCTCCTATCTCAGTAGATGAAATATACAATCGGGTTTTACACTGAGACATTCCATTGCCCAGGGACGAGCAGGAGACAGATGGTTTTGTCTTATCTCAACTGCAAAGAGGCTTTCCTCTTTTACTAGTCCTCCTCAGCACAGACCATTTACAGGTGTTGGGCTGGCGGATGGTCAGGTCCCTCCCTTCCCATGAGGCCATATTTCAGACTATCACATGGGGAGAAACCTAGGACAATACATGGCTTTCCTAGGCAGTTGTCCCTGTGGCCTTCCGCAGTGTTTTGCGTCCCTGCGTACTTGAGAATAGGGAGTGCTGATGACTTTTAACAAGCATGCTGCCTTCAAGCATTTGTTTAACAAAGCACATCCTTCATATCCCTAAATCCATTAAACCTATAGTCGACACAGCACATGTTTCTGTGAGCACAGGGTTGAGGCTAGGGTTACAGATTAACAGCATCTCAAGGCAGAAGAATTTTTCTTAGTACAGTACAAAATGGAGTGTCTTATGTCTACTTCTTTCTACATAGACACAGTAACAGTCTGATCTCTTTTTCTTTTCCCCATACTATATAGGTAAATGTACACTTTTCTATATCTGAATTAGCCATATGCAAGGAAAAACTAAAACAGTTTTCAGAGGTTCCGGGAAAATTCATAGACAAATTTAAAAGGCTAACCTTGACGTATGATCTGACCAGGCAGGATTTGCATATATTTATGTTCGCCTGCTGCATGGTAGAAAAGCAGTGCATTATGGGAGTGGCTAGAGCACATGCTAATAGGGTGGCAACCTGCAACCAGGGGAATGACACCTATCAAGTAGGAGGCACAGCAGTGCCTGACTAGGACCGAAAAGGACTAGAATCTAGAAAAAACAAATGAATTAGGAAGAAAGTAGGAAATAGAGAGAAAAAATTATGATTGACACCATGAAGGAATAAAAAAAAAGTGTGATACGGCTTTTTAATTTTTATAAAGTCTGGAAAATTACTCAGGGAAAAGATGAAAACCTAGCCTTATTACAAGGGTGGATAATTTAGACCTTGAGGAAATACACTAACACTGACCCTGACTCCAAAAAGGGACAGGCATTTCTAGGAGTTTAATTTATAGCACGGTCTCCTTCTTATATCTGCAGGAAGCTGCCAAAAGCAGCCTTAGGCTTCCAGACTCCCATGGATCAGATTTTAGACTTGGATTTTGCAGTTTTCCATCACAGGAATTGAGCAGAGAAAACATAAAATAAAGCAAATCTTCCAAGAGGCCCAGCTTCTAGCTGCAGCCTTGTGCTCTCCACCACTTCAAAAGCAGCCCCCTAACCCCTGGCCCTCACAGAGGAAGTGAGAAGGTGAAAATCGCAGTCTGTGCCTTTGGGCCACTGCGCCTTGGGTATAAATCTGTGTGCCTTCTGTAGGAAAGTAAGCCTCTGCCGAAGGAAATGCACTGTGCTTCCAAGGGAGCCATCATCAGAGCCCAGCAGACTCAAAAGTGGCGGGGCCTGATACTTCCTACCTCCACTCCCATTGGACTACTAGCTATCGAGAGATGGAGGAGCCTCAGGTGACTCTTGAAGTAGCAGGTAGGGGTATTAACTTCGTATTGGGTGTGGGAGCAGATTACTCTGTACTGATTTAATACAATGGTCTCCTGTGTTCTCATGATGGACAAGCCCCAAAACACTCCTTTTTGTATCTTCTAAGTTGGCCTCCAGAGTCTCTAGGTTTCTCGCCTGCCTTTTTAGTACTGTCTGATTGCCTGACCTCTTACTGGGGAGAGGTTTGTTGACTGAGGAGACCAAGTCATGGTCACCTTCACAGATCATAAAGCATAGAAACTGTTACTTTTGTTCCTGACCCATCAGGGGAAAAAAGAAGTTAAGAATGAGCTGTCACATTTACCACCTGAGGTGTTGTCTTAAGTAAATCTTGAGGTTTGGGCCACACAGGCTCTGGGAAACGCACTAAACAACTCCCCCATTGAAATCCAACTTCAGCCTAGTACTCCTCGATCTCAGAAGAGACAATATATTTTAAGGCAAGAAGCATGAGGGGAAATTCAACCCCTTATTGCCAAATTCTTGCCATATGAATTATGAAGCCCATGAGAGTCTCCTTACAATACTCGCATGTTACCAGATAAAAAGCCTAATGGCAAGTACAGATTTGTCAGAACCCTTAGAGCATTAAGAAATGCAGTTGTCTCCATACACCTCATTGTCCCCAATACTTACCATGTCCCAGTGGATGCAAGCTGGTTTACATTCTTAAATCTGAAAGATGCACTTTTCTGGATCTCAATGCATGCAGATTCATAAAATGTTTGCCTTTGAATGGACTGATCCAGATATGCATTCAGCCACAAAACTAACCTGGACAGTCATCTCTGAAGAATTCTGGGATAGCCCCCACTTATTTGAAAATACTCTAGCTAAGGACTTAACAAATCTATAATTGGAAAGGGACAAAATTATTCAGTATGTAGGTGACTTGCTCATTGCTAACCCAACTAAAGAAGACTCATAATAATAATGTTAAGTTGGTAAATTTCCTGGGAACTTGCAGATATAGGGTGTCACCACACAGAGCTCAGATTTTGACTGAAAGACTTAAATATTTGGAATCTGTTTTAACCTTTGGAACTGATCAACCTCCCTAGAAGATAAAAAAGTTATTTTGGTCACCTAACAGTCCCTGTCCAAAAAATGACTGTGGGTTTTTTTAAGAGATGGCTGGGTACTGCTGCTTATGGGTGCCCAGATTTGGGCATGTAGCCAAGCCTTTATATGATACACTAAAGGGAAAGATTTAGAGCTCCTAGAATGTAATGAGAACTGCAAGCAAACCCTCAATACTCTCAAGGAGAAATTGGGCTCTGCTGCAGCCATGGGAATCCCCAAGTTGGATGAACCATTTTTTCTTTATGTGACCAAAAAGCAAGGCATAGGCCTTAGGTAATCTTGTCCCAAAACTGGGGGACATTCCAAGGCAAGCAGCCTAATTTTCTAAGCAGATTGACCAGGTGGCCTCAGGGTGGCCTTGTTGTCTTAGAGCTACTGCCGCTACCACTTTTCTAGCAGGCAAAGCTAATAAACTAACATTAGAACAGCACCTACAGGTTTTTAACCTCACACCAAGGGAAGGTGGTCCTAGAAGCTAAAGGGCAGCAGTGAATAATAAGAGAACATTTATGAAAGTATCAGGGCTTATTGCTAGACACTCCAGACATAACCCTTAAAGCCTGCCAAACCATAAACCCAGCTACTTATCTGCCAGAGTCCACAGGTGCTTCTAGCCTTTCTGGCATACTAGTAGTATTAGTCTGTTCTCATGCTGCTAATAAAGACATATCAGAGGCTGGGTAATTTATAAAGAAAAGAGGTTTAATTGACTTACAGTTCCACATGGTCAGGGAAGCCTCACACTCATGGCAGAAGGCAAATGAGGAGCAAAGTCACATCTCTTACATGGCAGCAGGCAAAAGAGCTTGTGTAGGGAAACTCCCCTTTATAAACCCATCATCTGTAATCCCAGCACTTTGGGAGGCCAAGGCAGTGGATGACCTGAGGTGAGGAGATCGAGGCCAGCCTGGCCAACATGGTGAAACCCCGTCTATACTAAAAGTACAAAAATTAGACAGGCATGGTGGTAGGCGCCTATAATCCCAGCTACTCGGTAGGCTGAGACAGGAGAATCGCTTGAACCCAGGAGTCAGAGGTTGCAGTGAGCCAAGGTCCTGATAATGCACTCCAGCCTGAGCAACAGAGCAAGACTATGTCTCAAAAATAAATTAATAAATAAACCATCAGATCTCATGAGGCTTATTCCCTGTCACGAAAACAGCATGGGAAAGACTCATCCCCCGATTCGATTGCCTCCCACTGGGTCCCTCCCACGAAATATAGGAATTATGGGAGCTACAATTCAAGATAAGATTTGACTGGGGACACAGCCAAAGCATGTCACAGGTTATGTAACAAATTTATTCTAGCAGGCCAGACTTAAGAAGGATGAGCCCCTTGACCATCCCAAGGAAGATTGGTTAACAGATGTAAGTTGTTTTATGCATCAAGAAAACAAGAAGGGTAGGTATGCTATTAGTAGTAGGCACAAGTCTTGCTGGCCTCGACCTCAGCTCAAAAAGCTGAGTTAATTGAACTTACTCAGCTCCTGCAATTGAGGAAGGATTTAAAAGTTAACATTTACACTGATTCCAAGTATGACTTTTTAGTGCTTCATGCTTATGCTGTAATTTGGAATGGGTAGGGACTCCTGTCCCCCAAGGGCTTTTCCATACAACATTATTCAAATTTTGAGCTTGTTAGAATGCCGCCTTGCTGCCAAAAAGTGACTATAATTAATTGCAGAGGACATCAAAAGAGAGACTGACCATGTAAAAGGAAATGCCGTTGTAGATGCCACAGCCAAGGCCCCTGCACTGAAAGGGCCAATGAAGCTTATGGGCGTGCTGGACAGCATACTTAGCACTGGGCCAGAACACTCTGAAGAAGAACAAAAATGAGCCAGGGTCTGCATTTCAGTCCAGGGCCCCTCTGGCTGGCCGAATGATGGTAATAAATTACTAATTCCAACTACCAATCATAGGAATATAATTCAGCACTTTCATTATTCTTTTCACCCTAGAAAGGATTCTTGGTTTCTGTTAATGTCTCATTTGTTTATAGGGGTAAATCTTTTCAAGACACCAAAACAGGTGACTCAGCCCTGTGAGCTCTTTGCCTGACATGACCCAAATGGCCAGCAATTTTCTCCTTCTCGAGGTAAACCTGTCCAAAATTCAGGACCCTATCCAGGTGAGAACCGGCAACTCTAATTTACTCAGATACCTTTCTGCAGGAGATTCAAATATTTGCTAATGCTTACTGATATCTTCACTGGTTAGATCGAGGTATTCCCCACCCCATCTGAAAAATCTTTACCAGAAGAAATATCTCCTCAGTTTGGGTAATCTAAAAGCCTGCAAAGTGGCCATGGCCCGTCTTTCACAGCAGGTGTATCCCAACACCTATCCTCAGCTTTAAGAATCCAATATTACATTCACTCTGTGTGCAGACCGCAGTTCTCTAGAAAGGTGAAAGGGCTAATCCTACTCTAAAGAAGACTGTAGCTAAATCAGACGCCTGACTATCTCTAACACCCATAGCTTACTGTGGGTTTGAACTGTTCCAAAGTAAAACTTATAATTAAATCCTGTTGAGTTAACTTTCGGAAGACCTTTCCTAAGCACAGGTCTCCTAATAGATGAAAAGACTCATGAATTACAACAATATGTTATCAATCTAGGACAGGTGCAAAGGCACTCTGTGAATATGGAAACAAGAGTCTTCCCCTCCCACATGGGAGGAAAATTCAGTTTCAGCTCAGCTAGGGATTTAGTCTTACTAAAGATGTGGGAGGAAGTTCTCCAGCTGACCAGCTTTCCCCAACGTGGAAAGGACCACAGCAAGGACACCTGAGTTTTCCAACAGACGTTCAACGGCAAGGGATTCACAGTGGGTACACCTGTGTGGAAGTAAAGCTGTTGCTTATTCTGGGAGCCTAATCCGAGGCTGAGGGAGGTGGACGCAGGGCGATTTCAGCGTCGGTGGAGGGCGGGCTGGGTAGCTATGCGTCTGCTTCTCCTTCTCGCGTTTCTACTGCCGCTGAAATAACGCCTTGGCCATGAAGGAAATCGTGCTCACGCAGGCCGGGCAGTACGGGAACCAGATCGGCGCCAAGGTTGTATTTGACTCCATAAAAATTAAAATTTTGTATAAGAGAAAAATGCCTCAAAGTCAAAAGTCCAAAGACTGGGGAAATAGATCTGCAACATACATGACAGACAAAAAGCTAATTTGGGATATAGATAGATAGATAGATAGATAGATAGATGTAAATATCCGTTTTTAACACCATTTTAAAAAATATCGTCCTTTCCCCATTGAACAGTCTTGACGCCCTTGTTAAAAATCATAACCATATTTTTTGGTTCTTTATTTCTATTGCATTAGTCTTTGCGTCTGTCTCTATGCTGGTACAGCATTGTTTTGCATACTGAAGTTTGAAACCAGGAGGTGTTAGTCCTCTAACTTTGTTAGTTTTTAAGATTGATTTGGGTGCTTGGGTTTTTTTGAGATTTCATCTGAATTTTAGAATAGGTTTTTCTATTTTTGCAAATATTGGAATTTTTGTAGTGATTTTATTGAATCTGTGGAAGACTATAGATAACAATGGCACCTTGACAAGATTTTGTCTTCCAGTCCATAAACACATGATGTCTTTTCATTTATTTGTGTCATCTTTAATACTTTCATGCCATGTTTATAGTTTTTGCTCTACAGGTTTTTCATTTCCTTGGTTAAGTGGGTTCGTAAGTATTTTATTATTTTGATGCTATCATACATGACCTTGTTGTCTTGATTTCTTCTTCAGATAGTTTATTGTTATTGTAGAAATACAACGATTTTTGTGTATTATTTTGTTTCATGCAGCTTTGATGAATTGTATTTATTGCATCTGACAGTTTATTTCACAGAAACTAAAATATTTTTAATATATAAGTTTATGTCATCTGCAAACAGATAATTTTACTTTTTAAAAAATTGGAATATCTTTAATTCTTTTTCTCACCTTATTGTTTTAACTAAACAGAACCTTCAGTACTTTATTAAATAGAAGTAGTAAAAGCAAGCATCCTTGTTTTTGCTCTTAGGGTAAAAGCTTTCAGTCTTTCACCATGTTAGCTGTGTTTTTTTGTTTTGTTTTGTTTTGTTTTTTTGTATAGCATTATGTTAAGGTGTTTTCTTTCTTTTTATAGTTTACTAACTATATTTTATCATGAATGTGGGTTAAATTTGGACAAACGCTTTTTCTTCTTTGATTAATATGATCCATTGAGTGTTTTTCCTTCTTTATGTTAATGTGATATTATGCTGATTTTCATGTGTTGGAACATACTTTTATTTCAGGGGTCAGTTATACTCATTCATAGTGTATAATCCTTTTAAAGTACTGCTAAGTTTGAGTTGCTGGTATTTTGTTGAGGATTTTTGCTTCAGCATTTATAAGGGATTTTTTTTGCAATTTTCTTATGGTGCCTTTGTCTGGCTTGGTGTCAGGGTCATACTGGACTCATAGAATAAGTTAGAAAAAATTACTGCGTCTTCAATGTTTTGAAAAAGTATGAGAAAAAGTGGTTTTAATTCTGCTTTAAACATTGGGTAGAATTCAACAGTGAAGCCATCTGGTCCAGGCTTTTCTTTGTTGCTGGGTTTTTGATTACTGATGCAATCTTCCTGCTGAATCTCCTTGCTGAATAGGTTTATTCAAATTTTCTGATTCAGTCTTAGTAGGTTTTTTGTTTCTAGGAATTTGTTCATTTTATTTAGGCTATTCAATTTTTTAGTGTATACTTCCTTATGTTACTCTCCTACATCCCTTTTTTACTCCAAAAATGTGTTAGTAATGTACCCATTTTATTTTTGAGTTTAGTAATTTGAATATTCACTTTTTTTCTTAGTCAATCTAGATAAAATTTTGTCAGTTTTGATCTTTTTCAGGGAACAAATTAGGCTTTGTTGATTTTTGATATTGTTTTTCTATTCTCTATTTCAGTTATTTCCACTGTTATCTTTATCATTTTTTCAATTTTGCTAGTTTTAGTTGTCCCTCTTTAGTAGTCCCTCTTTTTCCCTCTGTTTTTAGTTCCTTAGGAGTAAAGTTGTTGATTCGGTATCTTATTTTTTATAATCACTTATAGCTATAAATTTTTCCCTTATGGTACTGTTTTTGATGTATCTCTTAACTTTTGGTATTTCATGTTTTTAATTTGTCTCTACATATTTTCTATTTTCTCTTGTGATTTCTTCTTTTGTCTATCCTTGAGTGTTTCATACCTATATTTTTAGACATAAAATGTATAACCTACAAAATTTTCTTGATTTTGTAGACATAAAATGTATAACCTACAAAATTTTCTTGATTTTCTTGATTAGTTTTATTTGTTGTAAGTTTTTATTTCAGAATTAAATGTGTGTATCAACATTTATTATGTTCTCATAAACTTTGTAATACCTGGAGATTTCTGGTCCACACATGTAAGTCTCTACATAAGTATTATTTTGAAGCATTTAATCTTCTGTTTTAATATTTCAAAAATCTAAATGAAACTGAGATTTTGGTTTCTGAGATGAAATCATGGTAGGTGACTGAGAAACGCTTAAAAATTAGCCAAAACTTAAAATTCAGTTAAAGTTTACCTTCAAGATTCAACCTGAATAAGTCACCCTGTATTGCTGGCAATAAAGAATAAGTCTTTAATGGTATAAAAGGAAACTTCAGAGAACGTTTCTCTTTCCCCAGTTGACATATAAATTAAAAGATGTAAAAAATTTTTATGGCCTTATGCATTTTTTACTTTAGAATTCCAACTTTTTCTGGTTAAAATTTTTCCAAACAGATTCCTGTGTATTTGAAAGCCAAATAATTTTTTAGTAGAAATGCTTAAGCAGTTAAATAAGGCCATGAAAGTTTCTTGAACTTGTGGGAATCCATGACAAAATCTGACATTATGTTCTATTGTCTTGGAAGGTAGGAATATCGTTTGACTTCTGCTTTGCTGACAAGAAATGTCCTGAGCAAGACTTCCTGGGGCAATGACCTCACACATGGAAAACGCTGGAGCCCGTCTGTTTCCAATCTGCTTTCTTCCAAAAATTAGGGAACTTTAGTTTTCCCTTTGATACTCTCTGTTACTGCCAATCCCAATGCCAGGGCTGCCCTGCTTCTACAAGTGACAATGACAAATATAGGCCTGAAGAAAGATGAGCTGATGGCATTCCCAGCTTATTACCTCTCCTTGGGGGACTTATCTCACATACATGGATTCAACTCATAGACTCAGCTGGGTGAGGATCTATTATTCAGCTACATTAGAAGTGACTGCTTAAGACTCAGGTGTATGGTGAAATGAGGCAGAATTTTCTCAATGGAGTGTTAGGAGAATTTTCTCCTCATAATTATTTTCTTACTATCACTAAATCATAGCTAAAATGAGGAAATTATTCAAGAAGAAATAGAAATGTAATCTTATGAGGACATAAATTTAGAGATTTGTGGAGAGCTCTTCATAATTTCATGGTGTTCTCTTTGAGCTGAGATTATAGTTGACTTTTCATTATAATGTATTAGCTTTTCTAGACCTTATGCATTTATGTAAAGTTTTCTTTGCTGTACTTTAAGTTCTGTGATAAATGGGCAGAGCATGCAGGTTTGTTACATAGTTATACACGTACCATGGTGGTTTGTTGCACCCGTCAAACCGTCATCTACATAGGTATTTCTCCTAACGGTATTCTTCCCCTAGCCTCCCACCCCATGACTGGCCCCAGTGTGTGATGTTCCCCTCCCTGTGTCCATGTGTCCTCATTGTTCAACTCCCACTTATGAGTAGGAACATGCAGTGTTTGGTTTTCTTTTCTTTTTTCTTTTTCTTTCTCTCTCTTTTTTTTTTGAGACAAAATTTCACTCTTGTTGTCCAGGTGGGAGTGTAATGGCGTGATCTCGGCTTAACACAACCTCTGCCTCCTGGGTTCAAGCGATTCTCCTGCTTCAGCCCCCCAAGTAGCTATGATTACAGGTATGTGGCAACATTCCTGGCTAATTGTTTGTATTTTTAGTAGAGACGGGGTTTCTCCATGTTGGTCAGGCTGATCTCAATCTCCCCACCTCAGCCTCCCAGTGTTCTGAGACTACAGGCATGAGTCACTGCTCCTGGCCTGGTTTTCTTTTCTTGTGTTAGTTTGCTGAGAATGATGATTTCCAGCTTCATCCATGTCCCTGGAAAGGACGTAAATGCATAGTATTCCATGGTGTATATGTGCCACATTCTCTTTAACCAGTTTATCATTAATGGGCATTTGTGTTGGTTCCAAGTCTTTGCTGTTGTGAACAGTGCTGAAATAAACATGCAGTGCTGAAATAAACATACAGTGCATGTGTCTTTATAGTATAATAATTTATAATGCTTTGGGTACATACCCTATAATGGGATTGCTGGGTCAAATGGTATTTCTGGTTCTATATCTTTGAGGAATTTTCATACTGTCGTCCACAATGACTGAACTAATTTACACTCCTACCAACAGTGTAAAAGCATGCCTATTTCTCCACAGCCTCATCAGCATCTGCTGTTTCCTGATTTTTTAATAATCGCCATTCTAACTGGCGTGAGATCATATCTCTTTGTGGTTTTGATTTGCATTCATCTAATGACCAGTGATGATGAGCTTTTCTTCATGTTTGTTGGCCACGTAAATGTCTTCTTTTGAGAACTGTCTGCTCGTTTCCTTTGCCCACTTTTTGAGGGGGCTGTTTTTTTCTTGTAAATTTGTTTAAGTTCTTTGTAGATTATGGATATTAGCCCTCTGTCAGACAGATAGATTGTAAAAATTTTCTCCCAATCTGTAGGTTGTCTGTTCACTCTGATGATAGTATATTTTGCTGTGCAAAAGCTCTTTAGTTTAGTCTGATCCCATTTGTTAAGTTGGGCTTTTGTTGTCATTGCTTTTGGTGTTTTAGTCACAAAGTCTTTGCCCATGCCTATGTCCTGAATGGCATTGCCTAGGTTTTCCTCAATGGTTTTTATGGTTTTAGGTCTTATGTTTAAGTCTTTATTTCATCTTGAGTTATTCTTTGTATAAGGTATAAGGAAGATGTCCAGTTTCAGTTTCTGCATATGGCTAGCCAGTTTTCCCAACATGATTTATTAAATAAGGAATCTTTTCCCCATTGCTTGTGTTTGTCAGGTTTGTCAAAGATCAGATGGTTGTATGTGTATGGACTTATTTTAGAGTTCTCTATTATGTTTCATTGGTTGTTTTTGTACCTGTACCATGCTGTTTTGGTTACTGTAGCATTATAGTGTAGTTAGAAGTTGGGTAGTGTGATGCCTCCAGCTTTCTTCTTTTTGTTTAGAATTGCCTTGGCTATTTGGGCTTTTTTTGGTTCATCAGAATTTTAAAATACTTTCTTCTAATTCTGTGAAGAATGTCATTGGTAGTTTAATGGGAATAACATTGAATTCTTTTATAAATTTCTTTGGGCAGTATGGACATTTTCAGGAATGAATTCTTCCCTATCCATGAGCATGGAGTGCTTCTCCATTTGTTTGTGTCCTATCTGATTTCTCTGAGCAGTGGTTTGTAGTCCTCCTTGAAGAGGTTCTTCACTTCTCTTGTTAGCTGTATTCCTATGTATTTTGTTCTCTTTGTAGCAATTGTGAATGAAGTTCATTCACGATTTGGCTCTCTATTTCCTTGTTGTTTGTGTATAGGAATACTAGCAATTTTTGCACACTGATTTTGTATCCTGAGATTCTGTTGATGTGGTTTATCAGCTTAAGAAGCTCTTGGGCTGAGATGATGGGGTTTTCTAGATACAGGATTATGTCATCTGCAAACAAAGATAATTTGACTTCACCTCGTCCTATTTAAATATCTTTATTTCTTTTTTCTACCTGATTGCCCTGGCCAGAAATTCGAGTACTACGTTGAATAGGAGCGGTGAGAGAGGCCATCCTTTTCTTGTGCCAGTTTTCAAGGGGAATGCTTCCAGCTTTTTCTCACTCAGTATGATATTGGCTGTGGGTTTGTCATATATGGCTCGTATTATTTTGAGGTGTGATCTTTCAATACCTAGTTTATTGAGAGTTTTTAACATGAAGGGATGCTGGATTTTATTGAAGGCCTTTTCTGCATCTATTGAGATAATCTTGTTGTTTTTGTGTTTAGTTCTGTTTATGTGATGAATTACAGTTATAGATTTGCCTGTGTTGAACCAACCTTGTATCCCAGGGATGAAGCCATCTTGATCGTGGTGGGTCAAGGTACCCTTATCAGTCTTAAGTTCAGTCTTTTTACATAATCCCATAATTCGTGAAGGTTTTGTTTTTCTTTATTTTTTATTCTTCTTTCTCTATTCTTCTCTTCCTGTCTTATATCAGACAGATAGTTTTGAAGCTCTGAGATTCTTTCCTCCACTGGGCCTATTCTGTGAGTGATAGTTGTGGTTGTGTTGTGAAGTTCTCATGTTGTGTTTTTCAGCTCCATCATGTCAGTTATGTTCCTCTCAAAACTGAATATTCTGGTTATCAGCTACTGTGCTCTTTTATGATTTTTAGCTTCTTGCATTAAGTTAGAATGTGCTCCTTCAGCTCAGAGAAGTTTGTTATTACCCACCTCTTAAAGCCTACTTTTGTCAATTCAGCCATCTCAGCCTCGGGTCAGTTCTGTGCCTTTGCTTGGGAGGTGTTGTTGTCATTTAGAGGAGAAGAGGCATTCTGCCTTTTTGAGTTTTCAGCGTTTTTGTGTTGATACTTTCTCATCTTTGTGGGCTTATCTGCCTTTGTCATTGCTGACTTTTGAACGGAGTTGTTCATTGGGTCTTTTTGTTGATGTTGTTGTTGTTGCTTTCTGTTTGTTTTTAAAAGTCAGACCACTCTTCCCTAGGGCTAGGGCTGCTGTGGTTTTTGGGGGTCCACTCTAGACCCTAGTCACATCAGTCTCCCCTCCACCTGGAGGTATCACCAGTGAAGGCTGCAAAACAGCAAAAATGGCAACCTGATCCTTCCTCTGGGAGCACAAGTCCAAGGGGGTACAGACTTGATGCCAGCTGGAATGCTCCTGTAGGAGGTGTCTGGAGACCCCTGTTGGGAGGTCTCACCAAGTCAGGAGGAACAGGATCAGGGACTGCTTAAAGAAGCAGTCTGGCTGCCCTTTGGCAGAGCAGTTGTGTTGTTTGTACCCCCAGGAGTCTTCAGAGCCAGCAGGCTGGAAAGGTTCAGTTGGCTGAACTGGGGAGACAGTAGCTACTTCTCTCCCTGGGGATTTCATCCCAGGGAGAAATCAGAGTTCTGTCCATAGAACTCTGGCTGGAGTTGCTAAAATTCTGATGGGGAGGCCCTGTCCAGTGAGGAAGGATGGATTTCAGTCTCTCTTAAAGGAGCAGCCTGGCCACATCAGTCACAACAGCTGTACTGTGTTATAGGGGACTCCTCCTGATCCCTGGTGCCAGCAGGCTAGAGCAGCTAACTCAAACCACAGATAGAGTGGCTGCCCCTCCCCCTGGGAACTCGGTCCACCTCCAGCTTTCTCCAGCCTGCTGTCACTGGCCAGCTGGAATTCCAAGCCAATGGGTCTTCTGAGGTGCTGTGGGACTGGGGCCTCAGAATGATGTCACTTGGCTCCCTGGATTCAGCCCCCTTCCTAAGGGAATGCACAGATGTATCTCCCGGTTTGCTTGAATTCTCAGGGCAGAGTATGCAAAATTCCTAGGTTTCCATGCATGCCACAGTAAGCCAGCAAGCACTCTGCTGAGACTCCACACAGCTCTGTGCTTCAAACCTGAGGCCGTGGTTGCTGAGCTCATGAAGGTACCTCCTGATTTGCAGATTGAAAAGATCCATCAGAGAAGCTTTGCTTCCCGGGCAGGGTCGCAAAATCACTCCTGGCCTCCCTTGTCTGCAAGTGGGGACTCGGCTAGCTTCATGCCATACCAGGGTGGGTCATTGATCCACTTGCTTTTCCTGACTCTCTGTGGGTCGAGCTGTCTGCCTAGTCAGTCCGAATGCAAGAACCTGAATACATCCATTGAAGGTGCAGAATTCACTCGCAGTTTTCATTGCTCTCTGTGAGAGCCAAAGGCCACTGCTGCTTCTAAACGGCCAGTTTGGCCCCACCTAAAGTATGATTTCTTGATACATGAGATGTTTTAAATACGTAACAATAATGATATTTATCACAAATATATTTTGTCTCAATGTGATATACAAATTGCTTATAAATCAATTCTTTTTTGGTTACCACAAAGCTATCTGGAAATGTAACGTCTGCCATTTATAAAATTTTTGTAGAGTTAATAGAACTTTACTTGAAGGGAGGCTGGCAATATGCATCATGACTTCAAGCACTGCCAGTGAAGTTGTGGAGTTTGAAATGTTACTGACGTCTTGTTACTGGGAATATAAATTAGTACAAACTATATCAATTGTGATTAAACAATATACACCAAAATTATAAATGAAAATACTCTCCGATTCAGCAATTTCATTTACAGAAATTTACCCTACAGACATACTCATGATGCCTGGAATTATGTATGAATGGGAGAAAGTATTATACCATCTTTTTAATTAAAAAAAGTCTAGAAATCACCTTAATGTTTATCAATCACATTAATGATTATCACCTTACTGTTTATTGAAATAGAATACTATGCAGCTAATTAAAAAAATAAATTTTAAAAGGATGCTCAGAAATGATGTCCAAAATATGTTACAAAGTAAAAAACCTGGGTGCAGAGCCAATTGACTGATATGCCTCCTTTCCTATTAAATCAGAGTGTATAAAAATGCATAGAGTATATCTATTAACTGGTAACTCTTACAAAATTCAAAGTTAATGCAAGCAAGGCCTTTCTTTTTTAATGCCAAAACTCCAAGGAAATGCACAACATTTGAAGATTTCCAACACATGTCAATCTACCTTTGAACCTACAGATTTTAGGAAATGAAGCTCTTGAAAAATCAAGCATTAATATTCCTAGCTATAATTGTTTGGGACATAACTAGAATGATCCATTCTTTGAAAGTCTGTAAAATTTGCTCATACAACCATGTGGGCCTAGTCCTTCCTTTGTGAAAGATTTTATTTTACAAGAGGTTTTATGTTATTCATGTTATAGTACTTCTTACGTTTTCTTTTTCTTCTTGATTCTTGAGTCAATTTTGGTGCCACTTAGTACCCCACAGGGTGCTTGGGCTTAGAAGGTATCAGTCAAAGAAAGAGAGAAGAAAGGAAGGCAGGATGGAGGGAGGGAGGGAGGAAGGAAGGGGACAAACAAGGAAAGAGAGAATAAAGGAAAGAATGAGAGAAAGAAGGATGGAGGGAGAGAAAGATGGAGAGAGAGAGAAAGAGAGAAGGAGATGAGAGGGAGAAAGAAGGAAGGAGGGAGAGAAAGAGGGAAAGAGAAAGAAGGAAATAAACAAGGAAGCAGGGAGGGAGAGAAAGAGTAAGGTAGAGGAGGGAAGGAAGAAATGAAGGAAGGAGGGAGGGATGGAAAGGAGAGAGAGGGAGGGAAAGAAAGAGAGAAAGGTGAAAGGTAGGGATGGGAAGAGAAGAGGAGCCAGCCACAGGCTACATGCTGTTTGTTCACTCTTTTAGTTTACCCAGGCAGTTCTGCCTTTTAAATATTCCACCTTCTGCCATGAGTTACAATGTTCAATATTCATTCCTCAGAGCATTCAAAGGTTTATGTGTGCCCTGCCATGATGGTGCATGGCTTCAGCTCCCAAACACAACTCCCAGCTAAAATATTCATGACTGGTCACTCCTATATACTCATCAATCCCCCATGTATGGTCTGCATGTGTCCCCCGGAGCTCAAGTGTTGGAAACTGAATCCTCTATGTGACAGTGTTGAGAGGTGGGGCATAATAAGAGTGATTGGGTTATGAGATTCTGCCCCCATGCATGGATTAATGTCACTATTTCAGGAATAGGCTAGTTATCTTGGGGGTGGGTTAGTTATCTTAGGAGTGGGCTTGTATTAAAAGAAAGTTCAGCCCCTTTTGCTCTCTTTCTTTCTCAAAGTCTTGCTCTGCTGCCTTCAGCCATGAGATAACACAGCAAGAAGGCCCTCACCAGATGCAGACCCCTAATCCTTGGACTTCCTAGCTTCCAGAACTCTAAGAAATACATTTCCTTTATTTATAGATTCCCTAGTCTTTCGTATTCTGTTATAGCAGCACAAAATGTGTTAAGATGTCCCATTACATGGAGAGTGCTGATCCACAGGGTTGAGATCATTGACTTAGAAATTGGAGTCTTATACAACATCCCTATGGGAGTTGGCCTCCATATTCCCTAACTCCCAGGAATCTCAAATGGTGATCTCAGAACAAAATATAGCCCAGATATTTTGCATTTGGCAATATTGCCCACTTTTCCACTTTATCGTGGCAGCTTTGATGTTTTCACTTCTATGATCCCTAAAAGTATATGAGTCCAAGATCCTGCTACGTTACGATCCAAGGATAGGAGAACCTAGACAACAGTCTCATCACCTGGGTGATCAGTGCAGAGATATGTCACAAAGCCCCCGTAGACAGAGCCTAGACAAGAGTTACATCACCTGGGTGACAGGCAAACAACAACGGCAGCTTATTTTCATCCCCACTTCAGTCTTTGAGGTTAGACAGACCTGGATTCAAATCCAAGCTCCACCCCTCGCTGTGTGACCTTGCTCATGCTGCTAAACTCTCTGAGACTTGAGTCTTCATTTGTGAAATGAGGATAAAGCCCCTTCTCTCAGGGGCTGTGCCAAGGATGAGATGAGTCATGCATTGGTCAGGACAGGTGACGCAGTGTGACAAAAAAGTCCCCAAACCTCAGTGGCTTCAACAGCAATGTTGACTTCTTTTCTTTTCTTTTCTTTTTTTTTCAGGGCGTGGGGTGCGGTGGATGGAGTCTCGCTCTGTTGCCCAGGCTGGAGTGCAGTGGTGCAATCTCAGCTCACTGCAACCTCCGCCTTCTGAGTTCAAGAGATTCTCCTGCCTCAGCCTCCTGAGTAGCTGGGACTACAGGCGCCTGCCACCACGCCCGGCTAATTTTTTGTATTTTTAGTAGAGACTGGATTTCACCGTATTAGTCAGGATGGTCTTGATTACCTGACCTCATGATCTGCCTGCCTCAGTCTCCCAAAGTGCTGGGATTACAGGCGTGAGCCACCGCACCCAGCCTTGAATTCTCAATTGATTTCACATCCATCACGGGTCAACAAGAGGCCTCTGGTGGTCGTAGTCATTCAGAGACTCAAAAAGATAGACCCTTATCCCAGAAGATGCTCCCACAGTTCCAGAAACAGAACAAAGAAAACACAATCAGCCACGATCCACTTCTTAAATCCCCTGCCCGGAAGGGATACACATTTCTTCTGTCACAGCTGTTGCCCAAAATGTCTCAGGCGGCCGGGCACAGTAGCTCACATCTGTAATCTCAGCATTTTGGGTGGCAGAGGTGGGCACATCACCTGAGGTCAGGAGTTCAAGACCAGTCTGACCAACATGGAGAAACCCTATCTCTACTAATAATACGAAAATTTTCCAGTCGTGGTGGCGAGTGCCTGTTAGCCCCAGCTACTCTGAAAGCTGAGGCAGAAGAATCACTTGAACCCGGGAGGTGGAGATTGCAATGAGCCGGGACCAGGCCACTGCACCCCAGCCTGAGTGACAGAGTGAGACTTCATCTAAAAAAAAAAAAAAGTCTCAGGCTATGACTGAACTAGGAGGGTAGAAAAAATAGTCATTTTGTTTGCCACAAACCATCGAAACAAAGATGCAGATCGTTGATGTAAAATTACAGTTAGTTCTTTCCCACTCCTTTTCAGCTTCTCTTCGTTGCTATGAACCAGCGTCTCCAGTGTCAGTTTTCAGTCTGTTGCCTCCCAGCTCCTAGTGCACCTTTCAATACGTGCACTGTGATAAACTGGGAAATACTGCTCAATATACCCTCTGGAAGTGAACATTCTGCAGGCATCTAGGTAGAGGATGGAGAGACTGCAGGAGGCAGGAGCTCTCTGGCTGGGCCTTGATCATGTTCAAGCCCCAACCACAGACCTAGGCCTGGTCCCTCAGCCACCTTGTAGCCTTGGCTTGCAACATCTTGACATGGAAACCAAAACGTAGCAGGGCCCATGTGGTCTGAAAGTTCCTGAAATTTTCCCAGAACCCCTCTTGTACCCCTTGTACAACCTGCACACAGTGACCTGTATTCTAGAGGGTCCGCACAGAGCTGCCATTCCTTCTGCCAGACCCTGCAGGACTCACGCATTCTGGAGACTTCCTGCCCTACAAAGGCAGCCAGACTCCTGCCATGCATCCCTGCACCAGCGGCTTACGGCCAGCGCCCTCACCAGCACTCCAGTGGCTCATGGCCAGCTCCCTCACCTGCCCCAACAGCTCATGGCCTGCTCCCTCCCCTGCACACCAGCGGCTCATGGCCGACTCCCTCCCCTGCATTCCAGTGGCTCACGACCGGCTTCCTCACCTGCACTCCAGTGGGTGGCCTAGTGCTTGTGCAAAAGCTGCTGACGAGCTCCAGCCTGCTCAAATCCACAAACGTATCTTATGTGGTGGCTGAACCACATTTTATGACATCCGAACACCTTTCAAATCTGTGCTTCCTTGGGTACCTCCCTCTGCACTAGGGCACCAGGCAGAATTGCTTTATGTCTTACAGTGACTCTTTTATCATAGTTGCAATCCTTTATACTACACTTCCCTGTTAGACCCACTATGTGGTTTCTATCTCTTGATGGGACCCAGGCTGCTACACAACTTAACCCATGCACATTGCCCTTCATTAGTTCCTCACCATTGGCCCAAGATCATGCTCCACCACCCCTCTCTGCCCCCTGGCTTTCTTTCCTTAAGTGAAACCCCTAAAGGCCCTCTTTGGGCCCAAAACTTACCTGCTCTTCCTTCCCTATATTCTTGACCAGACATAAAAAGTTGATGCTCCATCAAATGCAGAAATGGGGAGAAGGCAGGGGAATCATTTCTCCTCCCTTAGGTAAGTACTGAGGGTTATGTTATTCCACTGTGTGAGGAATAAAAAATGAGGCATGGAGAGCTGCCATGATTTGCCTGGACCAAGGAAGTTGTCCTGGCAGAAGTGGAACAAAGGTTTAGGTGCCCGAATGTCAGTCCAGCTCCTATGCCTTCAGATCGTGCCATAGAGGGAGACACTGGGGGACCCCACTCATGCTGAGCACTCAGGGGTACCCAGGTGCTGAGAGTGGGGATGTGACAGGCTGGGTTGACTCTGTCCAGTCCTCCTACACCAAATAATGATGGAAACCCTCACATAATAGAAGTGAAGAGAGGGAACGAAGCCAGGAACTATTAAGAGGCTGATGCCTGGAAGGCCTGGGCAGAATGACAGGGAGATTAGAGCAGAACAGAGGCCGTAGATGGGGACAAGGGGAAGGAAGTGGCCTCAGTGGCCAAATGGCACCTGCCCACTGCACAGAGGCTGGAGACTTGAGTTCCGTCTAGTGCTTGTCAACTACAATCATTCTTCCCTATGTCTCAATGAGTCCTGGAGAAAATGTGTTTTCTGCAGTCTGGGGAGTTGAGAATAAAACAATTCAGCCTTAAGAAGTTGAAAGCCCAGGAAATCATAGCACGTGGAGATGGGATTCATACTTAAACTTCCTGCCCTTGACTTCTGGTTTGGCCACGTGACTCACTTTGGCCAGTGGCTGTGGTAAAGTGGTAGTCTGCCCATTCCCAGCCTGGGTGGTGAGATAAGAGACCTTCACATTTCCCTTTGTTCTTTGCACTCCTGCCATTGCCGTGAGAAGAAGGCACCCTGGCAGGCCCCAAACCCAGGAGGATCAGAGACACTTGGATTAGATCCAGCTCAGCCACCACAGTTCGAGCTGAAACCTCCCAAGCAACCCATGCTCAGGAGTAAGAAATGGTGGCCTATGGTTGTAGGCCTCTGAGGTGTGGGGTTACTTGTTACCAAGCAAGAGTTAACTGATAGAGATTTCTACCTCACATCCCTACGAATCAAAGAACAAAGGAAATAAAACAGAATGTGAGAAACAGATTTCCAATTTTTAGAAGAAAACAGAGGACAGATTTTATGACACTAAGCAACGAAAAACTTTTTTTAATATGACAAAAAACACAGACACCATAAAATAAATTACTGATAAATTCAATCGTATTAAATGCAGAAGCTTTGGTCTGACAAAAAAGGCAATGAATAAAGTTAAAAGACAAAGACAGTGCATGATATGGTTTGGCTGTGTGTCCCCACCCAAATCTCATCTAGAATTGTCCTGTGTCGTGAGAGGGACCTGGTGGGAGATAATTGAAATCGTGGGTGCAGTTCCTCCATACTGTTCTCCTGGTAGTGAATAAGTCTCACGAGATCTGACGGTTTTATCAGGGGGTTCCACTTTTGCATCGTCCTCATTTTTCTCTGGCTACTGCCATGTAAGAAGTGCCTTTCACCTCCCTCTATGATTCTGAGGCCTCTTCAGTCATGTGGAACTGCAAGTCCAATTAAACCTCTTTTTCTTCCCAGTCTGAGGTATGTCTTTACCGGCAGTGTGAAAATGGACTAATACAGTGCACCAATAGGGAAAACATATTTGTAAGGTATTTGGCCAAAAAAGCATTGATATCCAGATCATTAAAATCAAAATTGGCCAGACGTGGTGGCTCATGCCTGTAACCCCAGCACTTTGGGAAGCTGAGATGGGTGGATCACCTGAGGTCGGGAGTTCGAGACCAGTCTGACCAACATGGAGAAACCCTGTCTCTACTAAAAATACAAAATTAGCCGGACGTCGTGGCACTTACCTGTAATCTCATCTACTCAGGAGGCTGAGGCAGGAGAATCGCTTGAACCCGGGAGGCAGAAGTTGTGGTGAGCCGCGATCATGCCATTGCACTCCCACCTAGGCATCAAGTGCAAAACTCCATCTAAAAAAAAAAAAAAAAACACTTACAAGTCAGCAAGGAGAAACCAAAGACCCAACAGACATATGGGCCAGGAGCTATTCACAGAGGAGGAGACCCGAAGGGCTGGGAAACACAAGGCACACATTCAGCTGCACAGCAAAATCTAGTAACAATATCAGAAAGTGCGATAACAAATATTGATGAAGATGAGTGAAGACAGATGTGGTCACTGCTGGCGAGGGGCATAGTGAGGTCTCCAGGACCAAGGTCATCTGGCTGTGCTTCCTAGGAAGGAAGGGCTGACAACAGACCTGTCCCAAGACCGCAAGCCTCACCAGGCTATGTGCAGGCCTTGGACCAGAACATCAGCATCACCTTGGGGTGGGGGTTGAAGGGGGCGTTGCGCATCCTCTGCTCACCAGAAATACAGGATTCTAGATTCATCTGGAAGATATTGTTGAAGGAAAAAGCAACTTTCAGGAGAGTATGTACAGACTGATATTTGTATAAAATTGCAAAAACAGACCAAAGAGCACTATCCATTCTTCATGGACAGGCACACTAGGTATTAATCATGGAAGGGAAGACACATATTGACTTCAGAATGGTGGGGAGGGAGGCGGTAGCTGGACTAGAAAAGGGATATATAAGTCGAGTGTCAGCGTGAACATTTTGGCTGAATCCGTAGTTTTCTTCCCTTAAACTCCGGAGCAAATGCATCCAAAAGCTACCACGTTTGAATTTTAACTGGGAGGTACATGAAAGTTTGATGTCATTATCCCCTACATAGTCCTATGTGTTTGTAATATTGAGCCATATTTTTTAAACACTTGACACAGCATGAAAGGAAGCTTGCCTACATGGTAACAATGGTTATCTTTAGGTAGCAGAATTCAAGACTGCTTCTTTTTCTTTTTTTCCTGCTTGTATATTATCTCTATTTCCCTGTGTGAGGATTTAAGACTGTTGTGTTGAAAAGGCTAGTATTCTAACTCCATGCATCATAAGCACACACTGTGCCCTGGCTGGCAGGACAGGGAAGAGGGAGCATGTGTATTCACCTGGCCAGCCCTAGGCAACTCTGCAGAGAAAGACACAGTCACTTCCCCTCTGCAGCCAAAGAGTTAAGAAGGCTTGATGTGAAATGAATCATTCCAGGGGAGCTAAATCCCGGCCTTATCTAATTCTGTATCCTGAGGCTGACTAATTTAAACTCAAAAATAAAATAAACATCATCTTTAAATAGGGATTAAATACTCAGCGGGGTACCTAGTTGAACAAACGGACATACATTTTATGGTATGGATTCAGGGGGCCCGGGGTGGGGCGAGGGGTATCTGTGGGGATGCTCTCTGAGCTAAGGTGAGAAAATCGCCAGTGCTCCTGGATTCCGGAGTGCATTCACCTTTAGCTTCTTTTCTGGATACCCGCAGAAAACCAAAGAGCCACCCTGTGGCAGGATCTTCACACAGGAAGTGGGCTTGTGCCCTGTGTCCCTGAGGGAGAAGGGATTAGTGGAGGGAGTAGGTGAAGAGTTTGGAGGAAGTCCCTGATGTTCTTAGAAAACAGTAGGTAAGAGATTCCCTTGCCTGTGCATTGTTCCCAAATAGGAGACAAGATCATGAACTAAAAACAGAGACTCCTGGCTCCCTCCATGTTCCCTGAGTTCAGAAGGGAACCCAGGGAGGTAAGGCAAGGAAAACATTGAGGGGCTGACTTGTGCCTGGTGGGACCCACGAACCTGAGTCAGGCATGAGAGTGGGCAGCTGGTGGATTCTTCCAGGCCTGCATCACAAAGCCTTGCGGACGTCCCAAGAACAAGCCATGTCTGCAGAGGCCTCTACTGCATCCCTGCCTCGTGGGCACAATGTCACAGAACAGAATTACAACATGTGGGAGACCATGGGCAGTGTGGTTGTCATAATGGAGCTGGACCCAGAAGGTCCCAGACCCAGGTACAGCTATGTCTGTGCTATAGTCAATGTTTTTGTGCCCCTAAAATCCGTGTGTTGAAACCTAACCCCTGATAGGTTAGGTTTGAATTAGGAGGAGGCAAAGACTTTAGGAAGTGATTTCATCATGAAAGTAAAGACCCCATGAATGGGATAAGTGGCCTTGTAAAAGGGAGCCAAGGGAGCTTGTTCTCCCCTTCCACCATGTGAGGACACAGCTAGGAGTTGCCTTCTATAAGGAACAGGCTCTCAACAGACACTACCTTGACCTTCCACTTGCCAGCATCTAGACCTATGAGACATAAATTTCTGCTGCTTATAAGCCCCCTAGGCTAAGATATTTTGTTACGGTAGCCCAAATGGAATAAGACAGCCTCTGACCATCTTGAGCAACTCACTTATTTGCTGAACTCTCCACAGATTTAACTGTGATGAAATCCCTTCAACAGATGTATATTGAACAACTACTGTGTATAAGGACACACTGTGTTATTGGGTAGGGTATAAAGCAAGTCACAGTTCCCCAGAGGTAGGCCCTGCAATAGCTGAAGAGCAAACCCAAGTTGCTGTGGCCAATGGGTGAAGGGGTGGGTGTCAGAGAAGAAGAGATCATGCTAGAGTCCATGTCTGCAGCAATATTGGAACGTCTAATCGATGGTTACCAAAGTGGTGACTTCTCATCTTCTTACAAAAACTCATAGTTGTCCCTGTGTAAAGTCTTCCCAGAAGTGCAGGGCAGTTGAGAATATGCAGATCAGAAAAGAGAAGAGGACAGACAGAACACATTGTTGGCATCAGCAGCCACGGACTTCTTGCAGAAAGGAAAGCATTTCTCCTGGATCACTGGGTAGCAGATAAACGTACTGAAATACATTTGTTGGCTATTTGATACACGGACTTTGAACATTTGCAGACCGAGAGGCTGAGAATCTTCTCCAACCAGATGATGTGGGGCGTGGAAGTACAGAAAGGGATCAAAGGAGGAGGAAAACAGAGCAATGAGAAGGGAGCTCTCAGCATGACAAACACAGAGACCTAGGTCTCTGCTACCAACAATACAAGCTAATGTATAATGATTGCAGGTCTGCAAACAGCAGGCTTTCCATATCACATGAGACAAGCTCTGATGACAAACCTGTGTGACAGGTATTGTTGTCAGAGGCAGAGAGTTGCTAAATAATCACACGCAACTGGTGGAATGCCGGAGAGTTTGGTTTTAATTGGTCATCTTCCCATTTGCTTTCTATTTGTCCCATCTGTAGTTTCTTCTCCTTTTCTTCTTTCTCTGACTTCTTTGGAATTTGTTGAGTATTTTTATTTCATTGAATCTTCTTTTTTGGCCTTTTACATCTAACTATTTTTGCTTCATTTGGTTTTGAGTTTTAATCATTGCTATATGGTTTATGGTATATCATATGGTTTGGATCTGTGTCCCTACCCAAATCTCATGTGGAAATGTAATCCCCAATGCCAAAAGTGGGGCCTGGAGGGATGTGATTGGATCATGGAGCCAGTTTCTCATGGTTTAACACCATCCCCGCTTGGTACCACATAGCGAATGAGTTCTCACAAGATCTAGTTTTTAATAGTGTGTGGCCACTCCCCCTCTCTGTCTTCCTCCTGCTCCAGTCACATAAGATGCGCCTGCTTCCCCTTTGCCCTCTGTCATGATTGTAAGCTCCCTGAGGCCTCCCCAGAAGCCGAGAAGATGACAGAATCACGTTTCCTGTACAGCCTGCAGAACTGTGAGCCAATTAAACCTCTTTTCATCATAAATTCCCCAGTCTCAGACTTTTTTTTTTTTGAGACATAGTCTCACTCTGTCTCCCAGGCTGCAGTGCAGTGGTGTGATCTCGGCTCACTGCAACCTCCGCCTCCCTGGTTCAAGTGATTCTGCTGCCTCAACCTCTCAAGTAGCTTAGCTGGGACTACAGGCATATGCCACCAAGCCTACCTAATTTTTTTTGTATTTTTAGTAGAGACAGGGTTTCACCATATTGGCCCGGATGGTCTCAATCTCTTGAACTAATAATACACCCGCCTCAGCCTCCCAAAGTGCTGGGATTACAGGCCTAAGCCACCATGCCCAGCCGCAGTCTCAGATATTTCTTTTTTTTAATTTATTTATTATTATTTTTAAATTATTATTATTATACTTTAAGTTTTAGGGTACATGTGCACAACATGCAAGTTTGTTACATATGAATACATGTGTCATGTTGGTGTGCTGCACCCATTAACTCGTCATTTAGCATTAGGTATGTCTCCTAATACTATCACTACCCCCTCCCCCCATCCCACAACAGTCTCTGGTGTGTGATGTCCCCCTTCCTGTGTCCATGTGTTCTCATTGTTCAATTCCCACCCATAAGTGAGAACAGGAGGAGTTTCGTTTTTTGTCCTTGTGGTAGTTTGCTGAGAATGATGGTTTCCAGCTTCATCCATGTCCCTACAAAGGACATGAACTCATCATTTTTTATGGCTGCATACTATTCCATGGTGTATATGTGCCATATTTTCTTAATCCAGTCTATCATTGTTGGACAGTTGTGTCGACTCCAAGTCTTTGCTATTGTGAATAGTGCCGCAATAAACATATGTGTGCATGTGTCTTTATAGCAGCATGATTTATAATTCTTTGGGTATATACCCAGTAATGGGATGGCTGGGTCAAATGGTATTTATAGAAGAATCACCACACTGACTTCCACAATGGTTGAGCTAGTTTACAGTCCCACCAACAGTGTAAAAGTGTTCCTGTTTCTCTGCATCCTCTCCAGCACCTGTTGTTTCCTGACTTTTTAATGATCGCCATTCTAACTGGTGTGAGATGGTATCTCATTGTGGTTTTGATTTGCATTTCTCTGATGGCCAGTGATGATATTGTGGTTTTGATTCACATTTCTCTGATGGCCAGTGATGATGAGCATTTTTTCATGTGTTTTTTGGCTGCATAAATGTCTTACTTTGAGAAGTGTCAGACATTTCTTTATAACAGTACAAGAACAGACTAACACAGTATATGTATTTAACTTAGCATTGGCTGCCATCAACATTATACCACTTCACATAGAGGATAAAAACCTTAAAACAGTTTCCGTTCATTTCCCTCCTTTTGGGTTTTGTGTTATTGTTTTCATGCATTTTACTTCTATAAGTGCTGTAAACTCACATTAATTTGTTATCATTTTTTGCCTTAGACCGTCAATTATCTTTTAAAAATGCTTTTTAATGTTGTATTTTTGCTCACACATTCGCCATCTCTGGTGCTCTACATTCTTTTGTATATATCTGGACTTCCATCTGGTTTCACTTTCCCTCTGCCTGAAGGATTTCCTTTAATATTCCTTGTAGTGAGGACTTGCTGGTAATGTATTCCTCAAGTTTTCAATGTCTGAAAGTCTTTATTGCACTATCATCTTTGAAAGATATTTTTGCTGGGTGTAGAATTCTAGACTGAAAATCGTTTCATCCTTAAATATTTTATAGAAGTCACTCTTACTATCCTCTGGTTTGCATTGTTTCTGTTTTTTTTTTTTTTTTTTTGAGACAGGGTCTTGCTCTGTCACCCAGGCTGCAGTGCAGTGGCATGATTTCAGCTCACTGAAACCTTTACTTCCTGGGTTCAAGAAATCCTCTTGCCCCAGCCTCCCAAGTAGCTGGGACTACAGGCATGAGCCACCACACCCAGCTAATTTTTGCATTTTATGTAGAGGCCAGGTTTTGCCATATTGCCCAGGCTGGTCTAGAATTCCTGGGCTCAAGTGATCATCCTGCCTTAGCCTCCCAAAGTGCTGGGATAACAGACATGTGCCATCACATCCGGCCTTGCGTTGTTTCTAACCAGATGTCTGCCATCTTTTTTTTTTTGAGACAGAATCTCACTCTGTTGCCCAGGCTGGAGAGCAACGGCACCATCTCAGCTCACTGCAACCTCCGCCTCCCAGGGTCAAGCGATTCTCCCTGCCTCAGCCTCCTGAGTAGCTGGGGTTACAGATGCGTGTCACCATGCCCTGCTAATTTTTGTGTTTTTAGTAGAGACGGGGTTTTGCCATGTTGCCCATGCTGGTCTTGAACTCCTGGGCTCAACTGATCATCCTGCCTCAGCCTCCCAAAGTGCTGGGATTACAGGTGTGAGCCACCATGCTCAGCCCATTTTCATCTTTGTTCCTCTCTGTATAATGTCCTTTTCCCTTTGGTAACTTTTCAGATTTTCTCTTTGTCACTGGTTTGGGGAAATTGGATTATGATGTGCTTCAGTGTGTCATCCTTATGTCTCTTGTGCTAAGGGTTCCTTGGTTTTTAGATCTCTGGGATTACAGTTTTTTCTCAAATTTAAATTTTTTCAGCCACAGTTTTTTGAAATATTTTTTCTTCTACTCCTCCCCACCTTCTTCAGGAACTCCAATTACACATATATTAGTCCTGTTGGTGCTGATTTTCTGTTCAATTTTTTCCATTATTTTCTCCATGTTCCATTTTTGCTAGTTTCTACTGCTACAACTTCCAGTTGACTAATCCTCTTTTGTATAACATCTATTCTATTTTAAATGTGATTTAGTATATTTTTATCTCAGACATTGTATTTTTCATCTCTAAAAGTTCAAGCTGGGTCTTCCATGTCTCTACTTCCATGTTCTAGCTTCCCTTTACTTTCTTCTTGTGGAATGTTATCATTACAATGACTGTTTTAATATAATTGCTTACTAATTCCATCTTATTTGCCATTTCTGCATCTATTGATCAAGTTTTCTTCTCATTATTGAGGCATTTCCTTTTTCTTCACATGCTTGGTAATTTTCAGCTGGATGGCAGAAAACATGAAATATATCTTATTGTGTGTTGGATATTGTTGGGTTCCTATAATATTATTGAGCTGTGTTCTAGGATGCAGATAATTATCTGGAAAGATTTTGGTTCTTTGAGGGTTTTCTTTGAGGTCTTGTTAATTAGGACCTTAGCAGCCTCAGCCTAGATCTGATCTTCCGCACTGCTCAGGCAATTCTTTTCTGAGTGTTCAATCCAATCGTCTGGAAAGTATAAGATTTGTCCACTGTTGCTGGTGGGAACACCAAATATGCCTGGTTCTGTGGGAGGTTCAAACATTGTTCTTTCTGTTTCCTTCAGGTATTTTTTTCCCCCAGAATTGTAGTTTACACACATACATGTGCTGATCAGTATTTAACTGAAGACTGGAGAGTTTTTGTTTTGTGACATTGTCCTTTTCATGCCCTGAATACTCTGCCCTGCAGAGTTTATCTGAGCTTCTTTAGTCTCCTCGGACTCCAGCTTCATCTACTCAACTCAGGACAATCACCAGGCTCAGCCTCGGTTCTCCATCTCTGAGCTGTGGCCTAGAAATGGTCTCCACTCCCTGATTCCTTTCTGTTCACCGCACCTGGGCAGCCCAGAGTCACGAGAAACTCTAGGCCGTGTGGCAGAATGCTCACTAGCCCCACTTCATCACACTGTACTCTCTCCATCCAGTGCTAGCTGCAGCCACGCTGTCTCGCAGTCCAGAATGCTAGCCAGAGACCAACCTTTCTGCAGTGCCTTGGCTGGGGTCCACAGATAAGGATGGCCAAGCAGTGCTCCCAGAAACCAGCAGATGCCATCAATCGGTTTTACATCCGCCAGGCACTGAGAATCTCTGGACACCAGAAGTGTCCTCTGTTGCCAGAGCTGAACTCTCAAGTGAAGACTCCAGAAGGCCCTGAAATGTGGGCAAGATCCCATCATTGTCTATCAGTGGCCACAAGGATAAACACTCTTTCCATGGCTAGTGAGATGTCCAGCACACTTGGGAATCTGGAAAGCCCCTCTTCAACTTTATGCCTTAGCTGGGCTCTCCATTTACATCAGGCCCGGCCGCGCACATTATGGGGGACACCACTGGGTGCTGGGATGAGAATGGCACTTGGCATGTGAGCTAGGATTGAGAGCCCACTGCTCTCTTCCCCCGCCAGGCAGTGACCTGTTACCATCTCTGTCTCCTGGCCCCTTACCAGCCTCCTCTGCTACAATTGCATTTATGGCAGGCAGTGGATCAGGAAAGCACTCGCAGTTGAGATCCATGGGGAGAACCACTACTGGCCAAGCGTTCCAAACCTGAGAGCAGAACAGGAATACAGCAGTGCTGAGGTGAACTTGACAGAGAAATTTGACACCATGAAGGCAGCCAACACTTCCAACTTACCACAGCCTGTCTCTCCCATAGATTTATTGTAGACCAACTCAACCATCACCATGTCAACAAGAAATGGTCCTCACTCTAAGCCATCACCCTTGGATTTAGATCATGGGACTGTCCTGTCTTTAGTATGGAAATGAAAAGCTTTAATTTCCACAAAAATGTAAGGTTTTGGGCTACAGCCTTATTAAAACAAAGAAATATGAGCATAGTGGTCTACAGTTGGAATATCTGGGGCTCTAAACAAACTACTACTTGAAAGTATAATCACTGTCTTTTTGTCTGTTTCTTTAGCATGTTAGGAAAATATCAGAAATTTCTTTGGTCATAGGGAATATAAACCATTGTTGAACAAAAGCAGCAATAAAGCTGCAGACTATTTTTTGGTGTATTTGCTTAAGTATAAGATAGCTGACTGGGGCTTTATCATGTAATGTTAGTTTGCTTAGTTTTCATTAACTTTGTTAAACTTGAATTGTGAATAAATATATGGCTGATTCATATTGTAATTAAACTGCACATTGACATAAACTGTACATTAAAAGTTACTGCACATTGTCATCCAAAATAATACTTAGGTAAAACCAAAAATACCATAAGCCAATATCAAGGAACCTACCCTAAAATAAAAATACAGTTAACATGGAATTGCAAAACCAGAATGGGTGAAATATTTACCCATAAAATCTTGTTTGGAACATTGATATAACACTAGAAAATAATTTTTCTAAATAACTACAATGTTCAACTGTGACTGTGCATCTGTGAAGACCAGGCATTTTGAATCATTGCCCTGTAGTGTGTGGCAGTACAATTTTACAGAAATACACTACAATAATTAATGAAATTCTCTAATGGGAAGATTTAAGTGAATAAGTATTTATACTATAAATATTTGTAATATTGGTGCTATTATTTCACAAAATAAAAAAGCTGTATTACAGCCTTTAAAGGCAAATAATAGCCTTACATTTCTAAATAAAGAAAAAAGATAAATTTTATGAAATATGGTTAAAAGTAATTGATAAAATAAAAATTGGGGCACAAATTATATTATAGTTTGGACAGAGTTTGAAAAAAGTGGATGAAAATTTTAATGAGCCCTTTTTGCCTGCACTAAACTTAATCTTATAGGAGAACATTATAATATATATAGGGTTCCTACTGGCTATCTAATTTACTTTTCACACAATGTATAAATCCTAGCCTATTGGTCCTAATATTTGAACTTAAAATAACACACAGACATACAAGAGAACAAAATAAGGAAGAAATGTATGGAGACAGTGACATTATCAAAGTGGTGGAAAAGGGGGTCCCTACTTTTGTATTCCCCTGCAGCAATAAAATCTAGTCAGCCATCCATCAACCAAAGTAACTTTATGAGAGATCCAGGCACAGTGGCTCATAACAGTAATCTCCTCCATTTAAGAGCCTGAGGCAGGAGGACTGCCAGGCCAGGAGTTCAAGAACAGCCTAGGCAATATAGTGAGCTTTGGGATACAGGGCCTTATGAAACCTTGCTAAAACCCAAGATCGAAAAGGGTCATTTTGAGAAGGCAGGCCCTTTGATTAATAAGGGATCATATTATCCAAAGCAATCTGTAAGTTATCTCAAATCCCTATCAAAATCCCTGTCCCAATTTTTATAGTAATAGAAAATGTAAGCCTACAATGTAGGCTGAATGGCCAAACCAATCATGAGGAATAAGAAAAAACCTGGGGACATCATACTCGTGACTCACACAAAACAGTTCAAAAGTCACTGTTTGTAGATAAACTGGGGAAACCCTGCTAGGTACTCAGTGGAAGCCACACTCACTCACACATCTGCTATTAGGCCCAGCATATAGCAGAACCTGCCCTAGTGCCTGCTCCACAGGCTTCAGGATTGCCCTGAAGACAATCCAGCATGCTGAAAAACATGACAGAACTCACAATCACACGTGCTCCTGGCAACAAGCCCACTAAAGGTAAAACTCACTCCAGATTCGGCAGCGACCTTGTGATGCAGCTACAAGCCTTTTTACTGCAAACCCAGTAAAGATCTCATCAGCCTTGCGACCCAAAAGATGAAGATCTTTACCTACTAAAACCAGTTTAAAAAAATGAAAAGAGGTGGCTGAGCACGGTGGCCCAAACCTGTAATCCCAGCATTTTGGGAGGCCGAGGTCAGGCGTTCAAGACCAGCCTGGACAAGATAGTGAAACACTGTCCCTACTAAAAATACATAAATTAGCCGGGCATGGTTGTTGGCGCCTGTAATCTCAGCTACTCGGGAGGCTGAGGCAGAGAATTGCTTGAACCCAGGAGGTGAAGGTTGCAGTGAGCCAAGATCGTGCCACAGCACTCCAGCCTGGGTGACAAAGCGAGACTCCATCTCAAAAACAAAACAACAACAACAACAAAAAAAAATGAAAAGAGGTGTTTGCTCCTTCAAATGCACAAACACCAATGCAAGTCTATATTATGCCCATTCTAACGGTTCTATTTTAACATAGAACTGGAAGTCCTACATAGAATAATTAAGTCGTACGTCAAAAAATTAAGCAAGAGAAGCTAAAAGATCCAAAATGAAAAGAAGAAATAACGTCACTGTTTGTAGATGACATAATATTATATATAAAAAACATAAATAATACATTTAAATAGTGCATTTAATTCATCTATATATAAATAGTGCATCTAATAAATGCACTCAGTAAAGAAGCAGAATATACAATTAACGTACAAATATCAGTTTTGTTTCTTTATGCTAGCAACAAACAAATAAAATAGAAAAAAAAATCTCATTTACAATAGCAACAAACTAATAGAATTCTTAGCAATAAATTTAACCAATGTGGTGAAAGATCTTTACAATAAAAAATAAAATATATTGATGAAAAAATTTTAAAAAAATACAAATAAATTTAAATATATTATATGTTTATGTATTAGAAGAATATTGTCTAAAAGCCATATTATCCAAAGCAATCTGTACATTAATTTAACTTCCTATCAAAATTCCTGTGCCACTTTTTACAGTAATAGAAAATAAATTCTGCAATGTATATAAAACTATAAGAAATATTGAAAGGCCAAAGCAATCATGAGGAATAAAACGAAATCTGGGGACATTATAATTTATTCTTTAAAACTACATTTCAAGACTACAGTAAACATAATAGAATGGTATGTTTATAGGAACCCACACAAAAACCAATGGAACAGAATAGAGAGCCCAGAAGTAAATCTATGCATCTAAAGTTAATCTTTGACAAGGGCACTATGAATACACAATACAAAAAGTATAGCCTTTTCAATACTTAGTGCTGGGAAAACTGGGTACTAACAAGCAAAATAATAAAACTTGATCATATTTCTTACACCAGACACAAAAATTGACTTAAGACAAATTTAATACATAAATTCTTAAAAGAAAATCTTTAAAAAAGCGTAGGAAAAGCCTCCATGATACTGGCCTTGGCAATTTTTTTTAAATATAATATCAAAAGTATAGCAATAAAACCAGACATAAAGTTGTAGTGTATTAAACTATTGTGCACAGCAAAAAATAAGAAAACATTTAAGATGGGATAAAATATTTGCAAATCATATATGATAAGAGGATAGTATTCAAAATATAGCAGAAACTCATACAAATCAGAAGCTAAACAATAATAATTATAATACCCAAATAAAAAATAGGCAAAAGACTAAACATTATTTTTTAATATTATTATACTTTAACTTTTAGGGTACATGTGCACAATGTGCAAGTTTGTTACGTATGTATACATGTGCCATGTTGTTGTGCTGCACCCATTAACTCGTCATTTAGCATTAGGTATATCTCCTAATGCTATCCCTCCCCCCTGCCCCCACCCCACAACAGTCCCCAGTGTGTGATGTTCCCCTTCTTGTGTCTATGTGTTTTCATAGTTCAATTCCCATCTATGAGTGAGAACATGTGGTGTTTGGTTTTTTGTCCTTGAGATAGTTTGCTGAGAATGATGGTTTCCAGCTTCATCCATGTCCCTACAAAGGACATGAACTCATCATTTTTCATGGCTGCATGGTACTCCATGGGGTATATGTGCCACATTTTCTTAATCCAGTCTATCGTTGTTGGACATTTGGGTTGATTCCAAGTCTTTGCTATTGTGAATAGTGCCGCAATAAACATATGTGTGCATCTGTCTTTATAGCAGCATGATTTACAATCCTTTGAGTATATACCCAGTAATGGGATGGCTGGGTCAAATGGTATTTCTAGTTCTAGGTCCCTGAGGAAATGCCACACCGACTTCCACAATAGTTGAACTAGTTTACAGTCCCACCAACAGTGTAAAAGTGTTCCTATTTCTCCACATCCTCCCCAGCACCTGTTGTTTTCTGACATTTTAATGATCGCCATTTTAACTGGTGTGAGATGGTATCTCATTGTGGTTTTGATTTGCATTTCTCTGATGGCCAGTGATGATGACCATTTTTTCATCTGTTTTTTGGCTGCATAAATGTCTTCTTTTGAGCATTGTCTGTTCATATCCTCTGCCCACTTTTTGATGGGGTTGTTCGCTTTTTTCTTGTAAATTTGTTTGTGTTCATTGTAGATTGTGGATATTAGCTGTTTGTCAGATGAGTAGATTGCAAAAATTTTCTCCCGTTCTGTAGGTTGCCTGTTCACTCTGATGGTGGTTTCTTTTGCTGTGCAGAAGCTCTTTGGTTTACTTAGATCCCATTTGCCAATTTTGACCTCTGTTGCCATTGCTTTTGGTGTTTTAGACATGAGGTCCTTGCCCATGCCTATGTCCTGAATGGTATTGGCTAGGTTTTCTTCTAGAGTTATTATGGTTTTAGGTCTAACATGTAAGTCTTTAATCCATCTTGAATTAATTTTTGCATAAAGTGTAAAGAAGTGATCCAGTTTCAGCTTTCTAAATATGTCTAGCTAGTTTTCCCAGCACCATTTATTAAATAGGGAATCCTTTCCCCATTGCTTGTTTTTCTCAGGTTTATCAAAGATCAGATAGTTGTAGAACTGCGGCATTATACTGAGGGCTATATTCTTTTCCATTGGTCTATATCTCTGTTTTGGTAACAGTACCATGCTGTTTTGGTGACCGTAGCCTTGTAGTATAGTTTGAAGTCAGGTAGCGTGATGCCTGCAGCTTTGTTCTTTTGGTTTAGGATTGACTTGGTGATGTGGGCTGTTTTTTGGTTCCATATGAACTTTAAAGTAGTTTTTTCAATTCTGTGAAGAAAGTCATTGTTAGCTTGATGAGGATGGCATTGAATCTATAAATTACCTTGGGCAGTATGGCAATTTTTGCAATATTTATTCTTCCTACCCTTGAGCATGGAATGTTCTTCCATTTGTTTGTATCCTATTTTATTTCATTGAGCAGTGGTTTTTAGTTCTCCTTGAAGAGGTCCTTCCCAACTATTGTAAGTTGGATTCCTAGGTATTTTATTCACTTTGAAGCAATTGTGAATGGGAGTTCACTCATGATTTGGCTCTCTGTTTGTCTGTTATTGGTGTATAAGAATGCTTGTGATTTTTGCACATCGATTTTGTATCCTGAGACTTTGCTGAAGTTGCTTATCAGCTTAAGGAGGATTTGGGCTGAGATGATGGGGTTTTCTGGATATACAGTCGTGTCATCACAAACAGGGGCAGAGTGACTTCCTCTTTTCCTAATTGAATGCCTTTTATTCCCTTCTTCTGCCTAATTGCCCTGGCCAGAACTTCCAACACTATGTTGAATAGGAGTGGTGAGAGAGGGCATCCCTGTCTTGTGCCAGTTTTCAAAGGGAATGCTTCCAGTTTTTGTCCACTCAGTATGATATTGGCTGTGGGTTTGTCATAGATAGCTCTTATTATTTTGAGATACGTCCCATCAATACCTAATTTATTAAGAGTTTTTAGCATGAAATGTTGAATTTTGTCAAAGGTCATTTCTGCATCTATTGAGTTAATCATGTGGTTTTTGTCTTTCGTTCTGTTTATATGCTAGATTACTTTTATTGATTTTCGTATGTTGAACCAGCCTTGTATCCCCAAGGATGAAGCCCACTTGATCATGGTGGGTAAGCTTTTTGATATGCTGCTGGATTCGGTTTGCCAGTATTTTATTGAGAATTTTTGAATCAATGTTAATCAAGAATATTGGTCTAAAATTCTCTTTTTTGGTTGTGTCTCTGTCCGGCTTTGGTATCAGGATGATGCTGGCCTCATAAAATGAGTTAGGGAGGATTTCCTCTTTTTCTATTGATCGGAATAGTTTCAGAAGGAATGGTACCAGCTCCTCCTTGTACCTCTGGTAGAATTCGGCTGTGAATCCATCTGGTCCTGGACTTTTTTTGGTTGGTAAGCTATTAATTATTGCCTCAACTTCAGAACATGTTATTGGTCTATTCAGAGATTCACATTCTTCCTGGTTTAGTCTTGGGATGGTGTATGTGTCAAGGAATTTATCCATTTCTTCTACATTTTCTATTTTATCTATATAGAGGTGTTTATAGTATACTCTGATGGTAGTTTGTATTTCTGTGGGATCCGTGGTGATATCTCCTTTGTCATTTTTTTTTTTGCGTCTATTTGATTCTTCCATATTTTCTTCTTTATTAGTCTTGCTAGTGGTCTATCAATTTTGTTGATCTTTTCACAAAACCAGCTCCTGGATTCATTGATTTTTTGAAGGGTTTTTTGTGTCTCTATTTCCTTCAGTTCTGCTCTGATTTTAGTTATTTCTTGCCTTCTACTGGCGTCTGAATGTGCTTGCTCTTGCTTCTCTAGTTCTTTTAATTGGGATGTTAGGGTGTCAATTTTGGATATTTCCTGCTTTCCCTTGTGGGCATTTAGTGCTATAAATTTCCCTCTACACACTGCTTTGAATGTGTCCCAGAGATTCCGGTATGTTGTGTCTTTGTTCTCATTGGTTTCAAAGAACATGTTTATTTCTGCCTTCATTTCGTTATGTACCCAGTAGTCATTCAGGAGCAGGTTGTTCAGTTTCCATGTAGTTGAGCAGTTTTGAGTGAGTTTCTTCATCCTGAGTTCTAGTTTGATTGCACTGTGGTCTGAGAGACAGTTTGTTATGATTTCTGTTCTTTTACATTTGCTGAGGAGTGCTTTACTTCCAAGTATGTGGTCAATTTTGGAATATGTGTGGTGTGGTGCTGGAAATAATGTATTTTCTGTTGATTTGGTGTGGCGAGTTCTGTAGTTGCCTATTAGGTCCGCTTGGTGCAGAGCTGAGTTTAATTCCTGGGTATCATTTTTAACTTTCTGTCTCGTTGATCTGTGTAATGTTGACAATGTGTTGTTAAACTCTCCCATTATTTCTGTGTGGGAGTTTAAGTCTCTTTGTAGGTCACTAAGGTCTTGCTTTATGAATCTGGGTGCTCCTGTATTGGATGCATATATATTTAGGATAGTTAGCTCTTCTTGTTGAATTGATCCCTTTACCATTACGTAATGGCCTTCTTTGTCTCTTTTGATCTTTGTTGGTTTAAAGTCTGTTTTATCAGAGACTAGGATTGCATCCCCTGCCTTCTTTTTTTCCATTTGTTTGGTAGATCTTCCTCCATCCCTTCATTTTGAGCCTATGTGTGTCTCTGCACGTGAGATGGGTTTCCTGAATACAGCACACTGATGGATCTTCACTCTTTTCCAATTTGCCAGTCTGTGCCTTTTAATTCGAGCATTTAGCCCATTTACATTTAAGATTAGTGTTTTAAAGTGTGAATTTGATCCTATCATTATGATGTTAGCTGGTTATTTTGCTCGTTAGTTGATGCAGTTTCTTCCTAGCCTTGATGGTCTTTACAATTTGGCAAGCTTTTGCAGTGACTGTTACTGGTTGTTCCTTTCCATGTTTAGTGCTTCCTTCAGGAACTCCTTTAGGGCATTTCTGGTGGTGACAAAATTTCTCAGCATTTGCTTGTCTGTAAAGGATTTTATTTCTACTTCGCTTATGGAGCTTAGTTTGGCTGGATATGACATTCTGGGTCCAAATTCTTTTCTTTAAGAATGTTGAATATTGGCCTCCACTCTCTTCTTCCTTGTAGAGTTTCTGCTAAGAGATCTGCTGTTAGTCTGATGGGCTTCCCTTCGTGGGTAACCCGACCTTTCTCTCTGGCTGCCCTTAACATTTTTTCCTTCATTTCAACTTTGGTGAATCTGACAATGTTGTGTCTTAGAGTTGCTTTTCTCGAGGAGTATCTTTGTGGTGTTCTCTGTATTTCCTGAATTTGAATGTTGGCCTGCGTTGCTTGATTTGGGAAGTTCTTCTTGATAATATCCTGCTGATTGTTTTGCAACTTGGTTCAATTCTCCCCGTCACTTTCAGTTCCACCAATTAGACATAGATTTGGTCTTTACACATAGTCCCATATTTCTTGGAGGCTTTGTTTGTTTCTTTTTATTCTTTTTTCTCTAAACTTCTCTTCACACTTCATTCCATTCATTTCATCTTCCATCGCTGATACCATTTCTTCCAGTTGATCACGTTGGTTACTGAGGCTTGTTTATTCATCACGTAGTTCTGGTTTCATGGTTTTCAGCTCCATCACGTCCTTTAGGGACTTCTCTGCCTTGATTATTCTAGTTATCCATTTGTCTAATTATTTACAAGGTTTTTAACTTCTTTGCCGTTGGTTTGAAATTCCTCCTTTAGCTTGAAGCAGTTTGATCTTCTGAAGTCTTCCTCTCTCAACTCATCAAAGTCATTCTCTTTCTAGCTTTGTTCCATTGCTGGTGAAGAGCTGAGTTCCTTTGGAGGAGGAAAGGTGCTATGATTTTTAGAGTTTCCGGTTTTTCTGCTCTGTTTTTCCCCACCTTGTTGTTTTATTTACCTTTGGTCTTTGATGATGGTGATGTACAGATGGGTTTTTGGGGTGGATGTCCTTTCTGTTTGTTAGTTTTCCTTCTAACAGTCAGGACCCTCAGCTGCAAGTCTGTTGGAGTTTGCTAGACGTCCACTCCAGATCCTGTTTTCCTGGGTATCGGCAGTGGTGTTTGCAGAACAGCGGATATTGTTGAACCAAAAATGCTGCTGCCTGATCGTTCCTCTGGAAGTTTTGTCTCAGAGGAGTACCCAGCCTTGTGAGGTGTCAGTCCAACCCTACTGGGGGGTGCCTCCTAGTTAGGCTACTCGGGGTTCAGGGACCCACTTGAGGAGGCAGTCTTCCCATTCTCAGATCTCCAGCTTCATGCTGGGAGAACCACTACTCTTGTCAAAGCTGTGGGACAGGGACATTTATATCTGAAGAGGTTATTGCTGTCTTTTGTTTGTCTGTGCCCTGCCTCCAGAGGGGGAGCCTACAGAGGCAGGCAGACCTCCTTGAGCTGTGATGGGCTCCACCGATTTCGAGCTTCCCAGCCACTTTGTTTACATACTGAAGCCTGAGCAATGGTGGGCGCACCTCCCCCAGCCTCACTACCACCTTGCTGTTTGATCTCAGACTGCTGTGCTAGCAATGAGCGAGGTTCCGTGGGCATAAGAACCTCTGAGCCAGGTGTAGGATATAATCTCCTGGTGTGCTGTTTGTTTAGCCCATTGGAAAAGTGCAGTATTAGGGTGGAAGTGACCCGATTTTCCAGGTGCCATCTGTCACCCCTTTCTTTGACTAGGAAAGGGAATTCCCTTACCCCTTGCAGTTCCCCAGTGAGGCAATGCCTTGCCCTGCTTTGGCTTATGCGTGGTGCGTTGTACCCACTGTCTGGTACCCACTGACTGGCACTCCGGTGTGTGATGAGCCTGGTACCTTAGTTGGAAATGCAGAAATCACCCATCTTCTGCATCACTCAAGCTGGGATTTGTAGACTGGAGCTATTCCTATTCGGCCATCTTGGCTCCAACGACCAAGACTAAATATTTTTTACAAACATATTCAAATATCCAACAGGTGTGTAGAAAGATGCTAAACATTACCATTCATGAGAAAATTGCAAATGAAAAGATACCACTTTACAGCAGTTGGAATGGCTAATATCAAAAAAAGAGATATGACAAGTGTTAACAAGGATGTGACAAAATATTTCTGTACAGTCTTAATGAGTTGTAAACTGGAAGAGTCATTATGAAAATTAGTATGCAGGTTATTTTAAAAAAATTGAACTATCATACAATCCCGAAATTTCACTTCCGTCTATAAACAAAATAAAATCAGCATCTCAAAAATAATCTGCACCCCTGTATTCAATGCACCGTTATTCACAATTGTCAAGAGTACTTTTTTAAAAAAATGACTTATCTGTAGATGCTGAATGGATAAGGAAAATGTGGTAAAATAGACAACAGAATATTATTCACCCATAAAAAAGAATGAAATTCTGCTCTTTCAACAACATGAATGGACCTGGGTACATTATGCTATGCAAAATAAGCTGGGCACAGAAAAACAAACACTGTATGTTCTCACTTAAATTGAGAATTTAAAAAGCCTGAACTCACAGAAGCAGAGAGTAAAATGGTAATGACCAGGCCTGGAGGTAGAAAAATGATAAGGTGTTCAAAGAGTACAAACTTTCAGTTATAAGATAAATAAGTTTTGGGGGTCTAATGTATAGCTTTAAAATGTAGTTAATAACAGTGTTTTGTATGCTTAAAATTTGCTACAACAATAGGAGACTTCGAATGCTCTCACTACAAAATCATAACCATGTGAGGTGATATAAATGTTCATCAACTTAATTGTATTAAATATTTTACAATATATAACTATCAAATTATTATAATGTAGAAAATGCATAATTATGCAATTTTTATTGGTCAAAAAATTAATGTTATGTACACATGCATATATTCACATAAGTGTGTATATAAACATATATAAAACATATAGATATATATCAATTTCATGTGTTGTTATATATATACTTTTGTGTGTATATATATATATATATACACACATACATATCAATGACAAAATCCTAGTAAACTTCAAACTAAACAAGAGAAAATTATAAAATGATAACTATTAAAAAATCAGGAAACAAATGGGTATTTAATACATGCTCAGCAATATTCTAAGTTACTCAATGGCAAAGTACATGTTTTAAATGTAGAAAGTAAATACATTAAACCATGTTACAGTTTAGGAATTATGGCACAGAGTGTTTACAGCTTTACTGTCAATACATACCAAAAACAAAATTTTGTAGTAAAATAACATTAGGTTTTATTATATGGGGCAGAGGCTTAGTGTTCTGATAAAATTATTGAGTATGAATTTATGTAGAATCACATTTGAAACCTTCACAGGATATGAAATTATAAAGCAGAAAACATATGACATCTGGATGTGGTGTTTCGGCGATTTCTAAACCAAATCTCAATATCTCCACTACTCTCACACATTTTAGACAAGACTCAAAATGGAAATTAGAAAATGTTTAACATAGAGTTCCTTAAAAATCACAGACGGTCCCATGTCCTCAAAAGCAATAAAAGAGCAAGCAGCCAGGTCCTGCAGTCCCTTGCAAGCCATGCAAAGGGTTTGGTTTTCTTTGTAACTTAAATGAATGATCGTTGAAGGGGAAGTCCAGTCCTAGAAAACTGAAGAGCATGGGGCAGAAGTTGTCTGTCTCTAATAAAAGCAAGAGAAAGAAACCTGGGCTTCTCAGAAAAGATTTCCATTGCAGTATAGCTTCGCAAACCACACTTTAAGATCTGGCTTTCTCCTTGACCTTTGGACATCTCATCTGTGTCATCTGCCTTATTCACTCCCACCTCTTTGGATGTTTGGCTACTGTCTCCTGTCTCCTCACAATCTGGGGCTTTTTCTTTTTCTCAATGTAGGTGATCAGGTTTAGCTTAGAGAACAGCCAAGGACTCTGTATTAGAAAAAGTAATATGACTTATGCTGTGATTTTCCAATTACTACTTAGTACTGTGTTCAGTGGAAAAAAAAAGAAAATTATAAAAGAGTCTAAAAATGTAATAACAAATACTATTTCCTCACAGAAACGTTATGATATTTAAAAACTTTTCTAAATTTGTGGGTCCTTAGCTCCACGACCCAGTGCTGCTGAATCAAAACTTGGTGGTGGTTGGCTGGGCATGGTGACTCACACCGCTGATCCCAGCACTTTGAGAGGCCAAGGCGGGCATATCACTTAAGCCCAGGAGTTTGAGGCCAGCCTGGGCAACATGGGGAAACCTAGTCTACGGGTTGAGGGTGGTGAGGAGGGGGAAAGGTGATGGTAATGGGAGGTGGTAATGCGATTATAAGGTGTGGGCAATCATATTTTGTACCTCTAAATTTGTGGAGTTACCACTAATCTAAAATTAAGGATACATATCTGCTGAAGAAAGGAAAACATTTATGTCGAGATGAAATCTCGTGGGGGTCCGCAGCTGCAATACCGCCAGGCGGCAGCATCCCACCTCTTCTGCCTGGCTGCAGCCCCACCAGGAGCCCGGCTCCAGCTGGGGCGCTGTGGCAGGTGCTAGACCCCAAAGGCGCAGGCTAGGGGTCTTCCCGCTCCCCAGACCCCAGGCAATTCAATTCATTCATCAAGTGCCACTGCAACTGTCCAAGCTGGGGAAGGAGGTCTCACAGTCGCCAGCCAAGACCTCCGCTCCAGAACACGTGGGCTGCTTTCCCCGGGGGAAGGACATTGTTTTCGCCAGCCACGAATAAATCCGTCCCTGAGCACCCTGTTTGCCACTGCCACTGACTTCGTGTAAACTCAAGTCCTGAGGACACAAGAGAGACCAACACCTGGCCCCGTGGACACGCTTGGTGCCATGGCTTCCACCTGATGGACGGGTGCACTCTACAAATCTCAGGGACCACCACACCTAGGAGACAGAAGGACCCTATGAAATGCAGCCCCAAAGCAACCAACCAATCCAAGAAAAAAAAAAAAAAAAACACGTCTCAGGGCTCCATTGGTTTTCCCACTTGGGCGGTACTGACCCCCTGCTCTAGCCTGGCCCAAGCACCCTCCACCTCACCCTGGCCTGCTCAAAGTTGCCCTGTCTTCCTGAGCAGAGCCTCCTTCTCCAAGGCTCTGTCTCTCTTGCTCTACAACTCCCTTGCCGTCTCCATTTCTCTATTTCCCCCTCCACCTCTCGCTCTTCTGTCACCTTCTGTCTCTCTCCTCCTCCACCTTTCTCTCTCTCCCTACATTTCTATCTCTCCATCCCAGTCTCCCTAGCTCTCTTTCAAGCTGTGTCTATGTCTTTGCCTGTATGTCCTTGTGTGTGTGTCCATGTGTGTGCTTGTGTGCCTGTGTGTGTGCACCCGTGTGTATCTGTGTGTGTGTCAGGGTGGGTTTGCTCGTGGTGTTGGTGTGGTGTGTCTGGATGTCCGTCAGCCCCTCTTTCCCGGGATCAGGCTGCCGGGGCTCTAGTGCCAGCGTGGGGCAAATCAAGGCCTTCCTTTCCCGTTGGCCATGGGCGGGTACTCGTCGGGACAAGCGACGATGGTGTGGGCGTTGTGAGAAAAAGGGCTGGGCAGGCTGTTCGCCCCTGGGCAGCCCTGGCGGCTCTGGGTGTGTGGGGCAAGAGGGGGCCTTGCAGGAGGGGCAGCGAGGGATCCAAAACAATTTTTCCGCGGTAAGGCAGAGGACTGGAGTGGATCCCAGAACTGTGGGCCTCGGGCCCTGACGCCTCTGAGCACACCCTGTCCTGAGCCGGCACAATGTGTTGGAAGCTTGGGAGCTCGTGAGCCAGGGGAAGGCCTGGAGTGTCAGCGAAAGGGAGGCCTCCTGGTGGGCCTGGAGCCAGGGCAGGGGACTGAGGCATCACAGCCTGATGATGCATTCCTGTTTCCTGCAACATGGGGAGTCTCCAAAATGGCCTGTTTGGAAACTGCAAAGGAGATTGAAGACACAATGCTGCTTTTCCACGCTTCGCTGGAGGTTTCTGTGTCCCCACGGAGCTAGGGAAACAAACAGTCCACCTGGTCACGCTTTCGGGGGCCGGAGACCAGTGAGCAACAGGTCACCTTACAGACGGCAAAGGAACATGGAATCCGGAATCATGGTTCACTCGGCTTGAGTGTGACTCCTGTTTGGATGGGAGTATCTGCCTCGTGCTCTGTTGCAGGCTTAGCGTGGGGATATGCCATCTGTGAACCATGTGGATGAAAAACAGACAACCATTCAAGTCTCGGCTCTGCTCTTTGGGGCATTCGCTCATTCCTTGGGAGACAGAATTCGTCTGAATCGCTCCCAGATGAAGTAACCCAGGCTGACAATCCCGAGGGCCAGTGAGGGCGCCGTTGGCCTACACGGCCTTTGGCCGAGCACTCAGCCTGCACTGGGCACCCAACATTTTCCCAGAATTCGAGGTCCTGCTGGTCCTGGAGGCAGAAGACAGCTTTTCTCTTTGCCTTCCTTTCTCTGTTTCTTGCTCCTTTTCTCCCTCTGTCCATCCTTCCCTCTATTCTTCCTTCTCTCCCTCTCTCCCTCCCTCTGTTCTTCTCTCCTTCCCTCTCTCCCTCCATCCATACCTCCATTTCTCCCTCCTTCACTCCCTCCATTCTTCTCTTTTTCTTTCCCTCCCTCCCTCCATCCCTTCCAAGCTCCCTCCGTTCATCCATCCTTTCCTCCCTCTGTCACTCCCTCTCACTTTGTCTGCGTTCCTTTCCCCATCTCTGCCTGGCTTCCCTCCCGCCAACAAAGAGCAGAACCACAGTTTGTGAGAGATCTCGGGGTCTACATTTAGTTTCCAGGCACTCCACGTGATGCCAGGGAGTATGGAAGGGCACGGGTGCACGAGTGGTGGTGGAGTGGGGAGGTAGTGGAGTTGAGCTGTGGAAAAGAGAGCAGGCCTAGCCACTGCCCCGGCCGGTGTTTCCCGGGGTGGTGGTCTCCGCCTTCACCACTGAAGAACGTGGGGGTGGGGTGTACAAGGTGTAGGGGGGCTGGGGAAGGGATGAGAGCCCTGCCTGGGCTGTTCCCAAACCCTAGCTGGCTGCCCGTGGGCCCACGCATGGGCAGTAGACGGCCCATCTCTGAGTACCTGTGCTGGCTCTGAAATCCCTGAGATGCTCGGAAAAGAATGACAGCCCTCCTTTCTGTGGAGTCTCTTACCGGACCTGGACTCAGGAATCCTAGGCAGGTCAGCTGGACGGGAAGACACAGGTCTCCATACCAAGCCAGAGGTTCACCGTGAAAGAAGGGCCACCGTCCTGTCCCCATAATTTCCCAACCCTGCATCCTAAAGCTCCTCCAACTGAGCCCAGTGTTCTTCCTGGCTGAGGAGTGGTTCCAGAAAAGTGGGCTCTTCCACGTCCTTCAACTCCCCCAGTGGCTCCGTTGCTAGGAAAGGATGTGCCTTTTGCTGAAATTCTGGGGTCGACAGGAGTTCATATAGCAGTGTGGATGCGAGTGCAGATGAACGCTGCAGCTCCTGGAGCGGTTGGGTGGGTGTCTGGATGGCTTACATCTTCTTCTGACACGCAGAGGCCTCCATGGGCGCGAGCTGCGGAGGTAGATGTGCCTCGGCTTCGTGTCCCCACGTGCCCTGGTGACTTGGATACCCTGGCCCCAGCCCCAATACGGACTCATGTGGGACGTGTGCGGTGCAAGCACACCTTGCTCCTGTGACTCAGCCTGAGTGGCTCAAGTTGTCCCACTGAGCAGGTAACCAGAAGGCAGCCTTGCTGTGGGTCCTGATCCCCCTGTCATCTGTTTGACTCAGCTTGAGTGGCCCAAGCAGTCCCATTGAGCACACACCCAGAAGGCCACCGTAGTGTGGATCCTGGTCCCCCTGCCATCTGTTTGGGTGCTGAGGTCACCCAAGTGTCTGAGGGTGGGTCAGCGCCACTTCCGAAGGAACCAGGACAGCAAACCCAAAATCCCAGTGTTCCACGGCAGGTTGGAAGATTCCTTCTGCCTGAGAAGCCTCGCTGGGCTGCAGCAGAGGGGTGACCCTTGCTGCCTGGCTAACGAAAGCCCCCTGTACCCCACGCCCTGGTGGGGGTGAAGGCGACCAAGGAGGGAGGGTGGCACCCGTGTGGGCCGCATTGCACAGGCCGTCTGCGTGCGTGGGTTCCCTGCTACCCTGGCCTGGATGTCTGAACCTTCGATTCTGAAACGAAATCTGAATCCTGAACTCTAAAAGGCAGTTCTCTCTGGCCAGTTCAGGTAAGGGTTCCACTCAAAGCACGCTGACAGGGTATCTTTTTCGTTCAGGTTACAAACGAGTCCCTTTGCCGTCCTCGTCCTCAGGCTTCCGTGGGGAAGGGGCTGTCAGAAAGTGTCGGGAGAGCCATCACTGGGGCACCTGGCCGGAATATCACGGAGAGACAAGGGCAGAGAGTGGCCGGCAGCTTCTGTGTGCCTCAGTTGGCCTTTGTGCTGCACGTAGGTCCAGTCAGGAGTCTGACCCCACCAGTGGCACTTATAAAGACCCACCAGCTTCACCCCTTCACGAATATGCATGAGTATTCAAGGGCCCTGGATAACCCGCCCTCTGAAGCCAGAGACCACAAACACAGGGCCATGTGTGGTAGGTGAAGGTGGGGCCAGATCGGCCAGGAAAGGGTGGCTTCTGGGGCTGTCTCTCTGAGTTCTCCAGAATTCTACGGAAACTGGAAGTTTCTCTCTGGGCTCACACACGATTTCAGGGAGAAACCACCTTGGAAGGGTGGAGTGTAGAACTGAACATCCATGATAGTCTTGAGTTTTCCATGCCCTCTCCCTGGAGGCGGCAATGCCTGTGGGTGTCGCTGTTGCCGCGATAGTCTCACACACGCAAGTGTGTGGATTGCATTCATTTTCTTTTTTTAAATTTATTTTTTTATTTCTGCCTCTTAAAGTCAACAATAAAGTCACAATTGTAAAATGAATGCATTTAAAAAGGTAAAAATACATTTCAATGACAAGAAGTATGCAATGATCATGAAAATCTACTGTACACTTTGCCAAAGTCAAAGAATGAAAGACATTACGGAAAACCCAATCTTCAAATATATCCTTAACAAAATACCCTCTCCTGCATAGTAAAAGCATCATCTAAACAGCAGTTGCAACCGAGAAAAAAAAAAAAAAAAAAAAACAGCATGGTAGATAGGACAGACAACTTTTCCCAGGTTTTCCAGATAAAAACATGTGGTCACCAGGAATTCAAAGTAACTTCAAAAGCCACATTTAATTCCGAATAAAATGAACATTTCTGACAGATGACAACAGTATGATACTGATTTTTTTCTTTCCTAGATACAAATCATATGGGGCATTTCTTAGCAGTTTAGTAATCATCTAAGAATAACTGTAGAAATAACCCCAATTCCACCATCCTAGCCACTGGTATAAAACAAATAATCTTCCATTGATACTGCCTTTCACGTAACTAAAATATCCTCACTTACTTGGATCATGCTTACACATGATCACAAACACTTGTTTTCAGATGTTGTGGAATTATTGGGGCTGAGATTTTTGAAACAATATCTTAATCTTAGCAGAGAGATAATAATCCTTTCACTATACTTTGATTGGGCTTCCTTAACCAAATCTGAGCAACTACTGTAAGAATAATACCAGTGGTAATCCATGATACTCTCAAATTTTTCCCTTTAAGAAATATATAATCTATGTAACTCTAGCAAATATGTTACATTGCACACTTTCTTAATAAGGAATGGCTGTTTTCAGGCCTTATTAGGAAAACAAACAAGCAAACAATGGCAATTACTACCTGTTTTTTATCACTGATAAGCTACAATAAAGCTCAAATATGGACAGTTTAATTGTGTGATATTAAGTAAAGAATGAAAACCATTATAGTTTTACCAAAAGAAACATAAAAAATATCAGAAGAAGTCAAATGAGTAGGGCATGAGTCCCAAAGATTACACTATGATTCTGAACAGGATTTTCCAAACAAAACGTATCTAGATACAATTTCTGTGAATATTTCTTGTACTAGAAATATCCAAAGCAAGTGTAGGCTCAGCCCTACCTTGTCAAGGATAAATATTCAGGTAAACTAGAAGTTCCATCTGCTAAAGTGCATCCTATGACCAGGTCTACCATGGCCCTGCTACTTACAGACATCTAAGAAAATGGTCTCACTCATGCTCATTCACTTGTTCTGTGGCCTATCAAGAGTCACACATAACGATGATTTTGCTTTTTTAAAAAAACCAAATACTTTATACACTGAACTATAGAAAAAACAATTCTAAATATAATTTAAAAATTCTAGAGAGTGGGCACAGCCAAGATAGCCGAATAGGAACAGCTGCAGTCTACAGCTCCCAGCGTTACTGACGCAGAAAACGGGTGATTTCTGAATTTCCATCTGAGGTACTGGGTTCATCTCACTAGGGAGTGCCAGACAGTGGGGGCAGGGGAGTGAGTGCAGAACACCGTGTGCAAGCCAAAGCAGGGCTAGGCATTGCCTCACTCGGGAAGCACAAGGGGTCAGGGAGCTCCCTTTCCTAGTCAAAGAAAGGAGTGACAGATGGACCTGGAAAATCGGGTCACTCCCACCCTAATACTGCACATCTCCGACGGGCTTAAAAAACAGCACACCAGGAGATTATATCCCGCACCTGGCTCGCAGGGTCCTACACCCACGGAGTCTCACTGATTGCTAGCACAGCAGTCTGAGATCAAACTGCAAGGCGGCAGTGAGGCTGGGGGCGGGGTGCCGCCATTGTCCAGGCTTGCATAGGTAAACAAAGCAGCCGGGAACTTCGAATTGGGTGGAGCCCACCACAGCTCAAGGAGGCCTGCCTGCCTCTATAGGCTCCACCTATGGGGGCACGGCACAGACAAACAAAAAGACAGCAGTAACCTCTGCAGACTTAAATGTCCCTGTCTGACAGTTTGAAGAGAGTAATGGTTCTCCCAGCACGCAGCTGGAGATCTGAGAACGGGCAGACTACCTCCTTAAGTGGGTTCCTGACCCCTGAACTCCAAGCAGCCTAAGTGGGAGGCACCTCCCAGTAGGGGCAGACTGATACCTCACACGGCCGGGTACTCCTCTGAGTCAAAACTTCCAGAGGAACGATCAGACAGCAGCATTCGTGGTTCATGAAAATCTGCTGTTCTGCAGCCACCGCTGCTGTTACAAAGGCAAACAGCGTCTGGAGTGGACCTCTAGCAAACTCCAACAGACCTGCAGCTGAGGGTCCTGTCTTTTAGAAGGAAATTAACAAACAGAAAGGACATCCACCCCAAAAACCCATCTGTACATCACCATCATCAAAGACCAAAAGGAGATAAAACCACAAAGATGGGGAAAAAACAGAGCAGAAAAACTGGAAACTCTAAAAAGCAGAGTGCCTCTCCTCCTCCAAAGGAATGCAGTTCCTCATCAACAACGGAGCAAAGCTGGAGGGAGAATGATTTTGACGAGTTGAGAGAAGTCTTCAGATGATCAAACTACTCCGAGCTACAGGAGGAAATTCAAACCAAAGGCAAAGAAGTTAAAAAACTTTGAAAAAAAATTAGACGAATGTTTAACTAGAATAAACAATACAGAGAAGTGCTTAAAGGAGCTGATGGAGCTGAAATCCAAGGCTTGAGAACTACGTGAAGAGTGCAGAAGTCCCAGGAGCCAATGCAATCAATTGGAAGAAAGGGTATCAGTGATGGAAGATGAAATGAATGAAATGAATTGAGAAGGGAAGTTTAGAGAAAAAAGAATAAAAAGAAACGAACAAACCCTCCAAGAAATATGGGACTATGTGAAAAGACCAAATCTACGTCGATTGGTGTACCTGAAAGTGACAGAGAGAATGGAACCAAGTTGGAAAACACTCTGCAGGATAGTATCCAAGAGAACTTCCCCAATCTAGCAAGGCAGGCCTACATTCAGATTCAGGAAATACAGAGAACACCACAAAGATACTCCTCGAGAAGAGCAACTCCAAGACACATAATTGTCAGATTCAGCAAAGTTGAAATGAAGGAAAAAATGTTAAGGGCAGCCAGAGAGAAAGGTCGGGTTATGAACAAAGGGTAGTCCATCAGACTAACAGTGGATCTCTCAGCAGAAACTCTACAAGCCAGAAGAGAGTGGGGGCCAATATTCAACATTCCTAAAGAAAAGAATTTGGACCCAGAATGTCATATCCAGCCAAACTAAGCTTCATAAGTGAAGGAGAAACAAAATACTTTACAGACAAGTAAATGCTGAGAGATTTTGTCACCACCAGACCTGCCCTAAAAGAGATCTTGAAGGAAGCACTAAACATTGAAAGGAACAACTAGTACCAGCAACTGCAAAATCATGCCAAATTGTAAAGACCATTGAGGCTAGGAAGACACTGCATCAACTAACAAGCAAAATATCCAGCTAACATCATAATGACAGGATCAAATTCACACATAACAATATTAACTTTTAATGTAAACGGGCTAAATGCTCCAATTAAAAGACACAGACTGGCAAATTGGATAAAGAGTCAAGACCCATCAGTATGCTGTATTCAGGAAACCCATCTCACGCGCAGAGACACACATAAGCTCAAAATAAAAGGATGGAGGAAGATCTACCAAGCAAATGGAAAACAAGAAAAGGCAGGGGTTGCAATCCCAGTCTCTGATAAAACAGACTTTAAACCAACAAAGATCAAAAGAGACAAAGAAGGCCATTACATAATGGTAAAGGGATCAATAAAACAAGAAGAGCTAACTATCCTAAATATATATGCACCCAATACAGGAGCACCCAGATTCATAAAGCGAGTCCTGAGTTACCTACAAACAGACTTAGACTCCTACACAATAATAATGGGAGACTTTAACACCCCACTGTCAACATTAGACAGATCAACGAGACAGAAAGTTAACAAAGATACCCAGGAATTGAACTCAGCTCTGCACCAAGTGGACCTAATAGATATCTACAGAACTCTCCACTCCAAATCAACACAATATACATTTTTTTCAGCACCAAACCTATTCGAAAATTGACCACATAGTTGGAAGTAAAGCTCTCCTCAGCAAATGTAAAAGAATAGAAATCGTAACAAACTGTCTCTCAGACCACAGTGCAATCAAACTAGAACCCAGGATGAAGAAACTCACTCAAAACTGCTCAACTACATGGAAACTGAACAACCTGCTCCTGAATGACTACTGGGTACATAACGAAATGAAGGCAGAAATAAAGATGTTCTTTGAAACCAATGACAACAAAGACACAACATACCAGAATCTCTGGGACACATTTAAAGCAGTATAGAGGGAAATTTATGGCACTTAATGCCCACAGGAGGAAGCAGAAAAGATCCAAAATTGACACCCTAACATCAGAATTAAAACAGCTAGGAAAGCAAGAGCAAACACATTCAAAAGTTAGCAGAAGGCAAGAAATAACTAAAATCAGAGCAGAACTGAAGGAAATAGAGACACAAACATCCGTTGAAAAAATTAATGAATCGAGGAGCTGGTTTTTTCAAAGGACCAACAAAATTGATAGACCGCTAGCAAGACTAATAAAGAAAAACAGAGAGAAGAATCAAATAGATGCAATAAAAATAATAAAGGGGATACAATCTCCAATCCCACAGAAATACAAACTACCATCAGGGAATACTACAAACACCTCTATGCAAATGAACTAGAAAATGTAGAAGAAATGGATAAATTCCTCGACAGATACACCCACCCAAGACTAAACCAGGAAGAAGTTGAATCTCTGAATAGACAAAAAACAGGCTCTTAAATTGAGGCAATAATCAATAGCTTACCAACCAAAAAAAGTCCAGGACCAGATGGATTCACAGCCGAATTCTACCAGAGGTACAAGGAGGAACTGGAACCATTCCTTCTGAAACTATTCCAATCAATAGAAAAAGAGGGAATCCTCCCTCACTCATTTTATGAGTCCTGCATCATCCTGATACCAAAGCTGGGCAGAGACACAACCAAAAAAGAGAATTTTACACCAATATCCGTAATGAACATTGATGCAAAAATCCTCAATATAATACTGGCAAAGCAAATAAAGCAGCACATCAAAAAGCTTATCCACCATGATCAAGTGGGCTTCATCCCTGGAATGCAAGCCTGGTTCAATATACACAAATCAATAAATATAATCCAGCATATAAACACAATGAAAGACAAAAACCACATGATTATCTCAATAGGCACAGAAGAGTCCTTTGAAAAAATTCAACAACCCTCCATGCTAAAAACTCTCAATAAATTAGGTATCGATGGGAGGTATCTCAAAATAATAAGATCTATCTATGACAAACCCATAGCCAATATCATACTGAATGGGCAAAAACTGGAAGCATTCCCTTTGAAAACTGACACAAGACAGGGATGCCCTCTCTCACCACTCCTATTCAACATAGAGTTGGAAGTTCTGGCCAGGGCAATTAGGCAGGTGAAGGAAATAAAAGGTATTCAATTAGGAAAAGAGGAAGTCAAATTGTCCCTGTTTGCAAATGACACGATTGTATATCTAGAAAACCCCATTGTCTCAGCCCAAAATCTCCTTAAGCTGATAAGAAACTTCAGCAAAGTCTCAGGATACAAAGTCAATGTACAAAAAGTCACAAGCATTCTTATACACAAATAACAGACTAACAGAGCCAAATCATGAGTGAATTCCCATTCACAATTGCTTCAAAGAGAATAAAATATCTAGGAATCCAACTTACAAGGGACATAAAAGACCTCTTCAAGGAGAACTAGAAACCACTCCTCATTGAATTAAAAGAGGATAGAAACAAATGGAAGAACATTCCAAGCTCATGGGTAGGAAGAAACAATATCGTGAAAATGCCCATTCTGCCCAAGGTAATTTATAGATTCAATGCCATCCCCATCAAGCTACCAGAGACTTTCTTCACAGAATTGGAAAAAACTACTTTAAATTTCATTTGGAACCAAAAAAGAGCCCTCATTGCCAAGTCAATCCTAAGCCAAAAGAGCAACCCTGGAGGCATCATGCTACCTGACTTCAAACTATACTACAAGGCTACAGTAACCAAAACAGCATGGTAGTGGTATCAAAACAGAGTCATAGATCAGTGGAACAGAACAGAGCCCTCAGAAATAATGCCGCATATATACAGCTATCTGATCTTTGACAAACCTGAGAAAAACAAGCAATGGGGAAAGGATTCCCTATTTAATAAATGGTGCTGGGAAAACTGGCTAGCCATATGTAGAAAGCTGAAACTGGATCCCTTCCTTACACCTTATACAAAAAATAATTCAATATGGATTAAAGACTTAAACATTAGACATAAAACCATGAAAACCTAGGCATTACCATTCAGGACACAGGCATGGGCAAGGACTTCATGTCTAAAACACCAAAAGCAATGGCAACAAAAGGCAAAATTGACAAATGGGACCTAATTAAACTAAAGAGCTTCTGTACAGCAAAATAAACTACCATCAGAGTGAGCAGGCAACCTACAAAATGGGAGAAAATTTTCTCAACCTACTCATCTGACAAAGGGCTAATATCCAGAATCTACAATGAACTCAAACAAATTTACAAGAAAAAAACAAACAACCCCATCAAAAACTGGGTGAAGGACATGAACAGACACTTCTGAAAAGAAGATATTTATGCAGCCAAAACACACATGAAAAAATGCTCACCATCACTTGCCATCAGAGAAATGCAAATCAAAACCACAATGAGATACCATCTCACACCAGTTAGAATGGCGAGCATTAAAAAGTCAGGAAACAACAGGTGCTGGAGAGGATGTGGAGAAATAGGAACACTTTTACACTGTTGGTGGGATTGTAAACTAGTTCAACCATTGTGGAAGTCGGTGTGGTGATTCCTGAAGGATCTAGAACTAGAAATACCGTTTGACCCAGCCATCCCATTACTGGGTATAAACCCAAAGGACTATAAATCATGCTGCTATAAAGACACATGCACAAATATGTTTATTGTGGCATTATTCACAATAGTAAAGACTTGGAACTAACCCAAATGTCCAACATTGGATTAAGAAAACGTGGCACAAATACACCATGGAATACTATGCAGCCATAAAAAATGATGAGTTCATGTCCTTTTTAGGGACATGGATGAAATTGGAAATCATCATTCTCAGTAAACTATCCCAAGGACAAAAAACCAAACACTGCATGTTCTCTCTCATAGGTGCGAATTGAACAATGTGAACACACGGACACAGGAAGGTGAACATCACACTCTGGGGAATGTCGTCGGGTGGGCGGAGGGTGGAGGGATAACTTTAGAAGATATATCTAATCCTAAATGTCGAGTGCTAAATGGGTGCAGCACACCAGCATGACACATGTATACATATGTAACTAACCTGCACATTTTGCACATGTACCCTAAAACTTAAAGTAAAATAATAATAAAATAATTCTAGAGAGTTAAGATAACCTCATTTTTTAAAATACTGAAAATGTAAAGGGTCCATATAAAAAGTTGTGTTAAGTACACACTTCTTATTTTAATAATTCACTTGCTTTGCTCCTAAAATCTCTATGAGAGAAGTCCATATTTTACTCATGTCTTTTGTAAAGAGATTCAAAAGCAAAAGTAGCTGTGCTGTGAAATTTCAGAAAATTTGTGGGATTTTTACAAGCTAAATTATTCAGTATTTTGTATTGTTATTACAGTCATATATTGCCCGGAATATATATACAGCAACCCAGCAACAGTGATTGCAACAAAATTAAGGTAAATAGGTCTACAATCATTTGATTTCCTTATTAGATAAATGAAGTTTTCATAGAGGAAATGCAAATTCAGATCAGGTTACATAAGTTTAACTATTATTTAAACCTTATATAAAATTAAATCTAACCCTCACAGCTGCAAATCTGTAAGGAAACACTGTCAGGAATCTGCAGGACTTGGCTCGTATTTACATTCAACCCACATTTAGAAATTTCATAAATGATGAGATGCAGGCCAAGGGAATTCCTCAAAGGGCTCCACCCAAAAGGAAAGGAAAGAGAGTTAAACAGAGAATTACCATTTACGTATTTGTGGGTAATCAGCTTATTCCTCAGCCTCTAGACAGTGAGGAGGATGAAAAAATTGGAGAAGATAGCAAAGAAGAGGAAGAAAAAGATCACAGTGAAGCGATGAAGCCAGAGGAGTAACCTCAAAATTTACTGAGAGAAAAAATCATGAAACTGCCCCTCCCTGAATCTTTAAAAGCTTACTTGACATATTTTAGAGACAAATAACTTAGATCAAGAAGAAAGAATGCGTACTGATAATTCCTTTAGTCCTGAAAATGTAGCATTTGTGAGGAGTTAAAAGAATTATTTCTTTCATCAGAGCAAATTATAGTGGAAAAAATATCACTTGTTACTCTCAGTAACTTAAATTATGTATTGAGTGAATAAAAGAATCCCTTTTAAAAAATCTATTTTTCTTTAAATCTTGGAAAACTGTTGTTTTAGCTCAAAGTGATTTCAAAGTGGAATGCAACAGTAGTCAAGACTTGTGTACCATAAATTCTTTTCTGATTCCTTACGAATCTCGTTCATTTTCATGTAGAAAACGAGAGCGAAACTACAGAGAAAAGAAACGCCTGGTGCATTACGGCCTGACGATGGTTTCCTGTTTCCTAAGACATAGGGAGTCTCCACTATGACCTGTTTCCAAAGAGGAAACTGGAAAGGAGAGCGAAAACCCGATGCTGCTTTTCCACTATTCTCTGAAGGTTTCTGTGTCCCCACAGAGCTCGGGAAACAGTCAAAATGGTAACGCTTTCGGGGGCTAGAGACACATGAGCAACAGGCCCCCTTGCAGAAAACAAAGGAACGGGCAACCCGAAACCATGCTTCAGTCGGCCTGAGTGTGACTCCTGTGTGGGCGGGACTATCCACCTCGCGCTCCGTTGCAGACTCAACGTGGGGCTGTCTCATCTGTGAACCATGTGGATGAAAAATGGACTATCACCCGAGTCTCGGCTCATTGCTCTCTGGTAATCCGCTTATTCCTTTGGAGACGAAATTCGTATGAATCGCTCCCAGATGAAGTAACCCAGGCTGGCGATCCAGAGGGCCGGTGAGAGCCTCGCAGGCCGACGCGGCTGTGGGCCGAGCACTCAGCCTGCCCTGGGCACCCAACATTTTCCCGGAGTGCAACATCCTGCTGGTCCTGGAGGAAGAAGACTGCTTTTCTCTCTGCCTTCCTCTCTTTGTTTCTTGCTCCCACCCTCCCTCCCTCTTTCCCTCCGTCCCTCCCTCAGTTCCTCCCTTCCTCCCTCCCTCCCTCCTTCCCTCTCTCCCTCCTATCCCTCCAAACCTTCCAAGGTCCCTGGGTCCTTCCGTTCTTTTCTCCCTCCATCACTCCCTCCCTCTCTGTCTCCGTTCCTCTCCCCATCTCTGCCTGAGTTCCCTCCCGCGTATAAAGGGCAGCACCCCGGTTTGCGCGGGGTCTCGGGTCTCAATTTAGCTGTCAGGTACTCCACGGTGATGCTGAGGAAGCTGGCTGGGCAAGGGTAGGCGAGTGATGGTGGGGCGGGGAGACAGAGGTGGCGAGACCCGGAAAGAATAGTAGGCTTGGCACCTGCCCAGGCCAGTGTTTCCTGGGATGGGGGTCTCCGCCCGCCCCACTGAAGAACGCGGCGGTGGCGCAAGAGGGAAGGGATGAGAGCTCTGCCTGAGCTGGTTAGAAAACCTAGGCTGCTGCCTGCTAACCCGCGCATGAGCAGTAGACACTCCACCTCCCAGTACCTGGACGGGCCCTGGGATCCCCGGGATGCTCAGGAAAGAATGACAGCCCTCCTCTGAGTGGAGTCTCTCATGGGACCTGGAACTCAGAGATCCTGGACAGGTCAGCTGGAAGGGAAGACACGCCTCTCCATACGGAGTCAGAGGTTCACCGCGAAAGAGAGGCCACTGCCCTGCCCCCAACCCGCCCCAACCCCACGTCCTAAAGCTTCTCCAGCAGAGCCCCGTGTTCTTCCTGGCTGAGGAGTGGTTCCAGCGGAGCGGGCTCTTCCACTTCCTTCAGCTTCCCCAGTGGCGCCGGATCTAGGAAAGGTTGTGCCTTTTGCTGAAACTCTGGGGTTGACAGGAGCTCATCTAACAGGCTGGAGGTGAGTGTAGACGAGTGCCCCAGCTCCTGGAGCGGTTGAGGGGTGCCTGGATGGCTTGCATCTGTGCTTGATGTGGAGGCCTCCGGGGTCGCTACCTTTGGAGGTGGAGGTGCCCCGTCTTTGGTTTCTCACACCGCCCTGGTGACCTGGGGCTCCAGACCCACCGCAGACTCTGGTGTGACGTGGGTGGTGCAAACACACCTTATCCCTGTGACTCAGCTTGAGGGGGCCAAAGCTGTCCCACTGATCACGCGCCCAGCAGGCTGCCGTGCTGCGGATCCTCGTCCTTCTGGCATTTGTTGGGGTGCAGAGGCCACTGAGGTGTCTGAGGGTGGGACAGTCCTACTTCCAGAGGAGCCAGGGCAGTGAACACAAAAATTCCCACGTGCAATGGCAGGTTGAGAGATTCCATCTGCCTGCACAGCCTGGCTGGGCTGGAGCGGGGTGACGGCCCTTGCTCCCTGGCTCACGAAAGCCCCCTGTGGGAGAGCCCCAGGCATGCAGAGCGTGTGTGGTGCAGAAAGCCCTGTTCCCCATGCCGAGATGTGGGTGAAATCGATTGAGGAGGGAGGAGGATGACACCCACTGGGGGTGTTAATTAGTAACCACAGTGGCCTCAAAGAGCTCAAATGGAAGGAAGAATTGCACGTCTCTCACTTTAAGTAAAGAGCTAGAAATGATTAAGCTTACTGAAGATGTAAAATTTTCATCGCTAGAGAGACGTCAACACTTGGCTTCAAAAGTTCAAAGGATGGGCTGACTGTCTTTGAGGACCACTGCAGTTGGTGACTTTAAGTTACAGCCAATGCTCATTGACCACTCTGAAAATCTCAGGGCTCTTAAGAATTATTCAAAATCTATTCTTTCTGTGCTCTAGAAATGGAATATCACTGTCTAAGTGACAACACAACTGTTAACAGTATGGTTTACTGAATATTTTAATCCCACTGTTGAGACCTACTGCTCAGAAAAAAAAAAAAAAACGAGTCCCTTAAAGGGATTGCTGCTCGGCCTGGTGCAGTGGCTCACACCTATAATCCCTGCACTTTGGGAGGCCGAGGTGGTTGGATCGCCTGAGGTCAGAAGTTGGAGACCAGCTTGGCAAAAATTATGAAACCCCATATCTAATAAAAATACAAAAAATTTAGCCGGGCATGGTGGTGGTACTTGTAATTTCAGCTACTTGGGACGCTGACACAGAAGAATGGCTTGGACTCTGGTGGTGGAAGTTGCAGTGAGCAAAGACCATGCCACTGCCCTCCATCCTGGGCAACGAGAGGGAAACTATATAAAGGAGAAAAAAAATAAAAAGGAAAGAAAAGAAAAAAGGAAAAAAGATTGCTGCTTATTAATAAGTCTCCTAGCTACCCAGAAGCTTAGATGGAGATGTACTTGGAAATTAATGTTATGTTCATGGCTGCTAATACAATATCTATCCTTCAGCCTGTGGATCAAAGAGTGGTTTTGACTTTCAAGTATTTTTATTAAATAATAAATGCATTTTGTAAAGGTATAGCTGTCATAGATAGTAATTTCTTTGATGATTCTGGATAAACTGAATTGAAAACCTTTTGGAAAGGTTTCACCATTAATCCCTTCATGATATTTCAAACTCCTCCCGTGAATCACAAATGTCCTTAATAGCAAATGCCATTAAGAACATTTGTGTTTGATGGGAGGAGGTTGAAATATCAACATTAACAGGAGTTTGGAAGAAGTTGATTCCAGCCCTCATGGATGACTTTCAGGGCTCAGGATGTCAGTGGAGGAAGTCCCTACAGATGTGGTAGAAATGGCACGACAATCAGAATTGGAATTAGGGCCTTAAGATGAGATTAAATTGCTGTAAACTCATGATGAAACTTGAACGTGTGGGGAGTTGCTTCTTATGGATGAGCAAAGAAAATATTTTCTTGAGATGGAATCTACTCCAGGTGGAGATGCTATGAACATTGTTGAAATAACAACAAATGATTTAGAATATTCCATAAACCTAGTGGATAAAGCAGCAGCAGGATTTGAGAGGGTTTACTCCAATTTTGAAGGAAGTTCTACTGTGGACAAAATGTTATCAAACAGCATCACATGCTACAGGGAAAACTTTTGTGAAAGGAACAAACTTCATTGTTTTAAGAAATTGACACAGGTACCCAAACGTCAGCAGCCCCCATACTGATCAGTCAGCAGCCATCAACATAGAGGCAAGACCCTCATTGTAGAGAAAAGAAAGAGAGATCAGACTGTTACTGTGTCTATATAGAAAGAAAAGACATAAGAGACTCCATTTTGAAAAAGACTTGTACTTTAAACAATTGCTTTGGTGAGATGTTGTTAATTTGTAGCTTTGCCCCAGCTGCTTTGCCCCAGCCACTTTGCCCCAGCCACTCAGACACAACCTGGTGCTCACAAAAACATGTGTTGTATGAAATCAAGGTTTAAGGGATCTAGGGCTGTGCAGGACGTGCCTTGTTAACAAAATGTTAACAAGCAGTATACTTGGTAAAAGTCATCGCCATTCTCTAATCTTAATAAACGAGGGGCAAAATGCACTGCAGAAAGCCGCAGGGACCTCTGCCCTTGAAAGCGGGATATTGTCCAAGGTTTCTCCCCATGTGAAAGTCTGAAATATGGCCTCATGGGATGAGAAAGACGTGACTGTCCCCCAGCCCGACACCCATTAAGGGTCTGTGCTGAGGTGGATTAGTAAAAGAGGAAAGCCTCTTGCTGTTGAGATAGAGGAAGGCCAATGTCTCCTGCCTTCCCCTGGGAACTGAATGTCTCAGTATGAAACCCGATTGTACATTTGTTCAATTGTGAGATAGGAGAAAATCCGCCTAATGATGGGAGGGCAGACATGTTTGCAGTAATGCTGCTTTGTTATTCTTTACTCCACTGAGACGTTTTGGTGGAGAGAAACACAAATCTGGCTTACGTGCACGTCCAGTCATAGTACCTTCCCTTGAACTTAATTGACATAGATTATTTTGCTCACCCGTTTTTTGCTGACCTTCTCCTTATTATCACCCTGCTCTCTTACTACATTCCTTTTTGCTGAAATAATGAAAATAATAAGCAATAAAAACTTCTCCTTATTATCACCCTGCTCTCCTACTACATTCCTTTTTGCTCAAATAATGAAAATAATAAGCAATAAAAACTGAGGGAACTCAGAGGCCGGTGCCTGTGCAGGTCCTTGGTATGCTGAGTGCCGGTCCCCTGGGCCTACTATTGCTTCTCTATACTTTGTCTCTGTGTATTACTTATTTTCTCAGTCTCTCGTCCCACTTGACTAGAAATACCCACAAGTGTGGAGGAGCAGGCCACCGCTTCACTCACCAGCAAAAAGATTATGACTTGGTAAAGTTCAGATATTCATTAGTATTTTTCAGCAATGAGGTATTTTAAGTTAAGGTATGTACATGGATTTTTAGACATAATGTGATTACTAATTAATTAATTAATAATTATTAAATACTCATTAGACTACAACACAGTTTAAGCATAACTTTTATAAGTACTGGGAAACAAAATGTTTATGTGACTAATTTGATTGTAACATTTGCCTTATTGTGGTTGTCTGGAACCAAACCTACACTATCTCTGAGAATTCTTGAAAGTTTTTGGTTGTTCTTTGTTTTGAGAAGGGGTTTCGCTCTGTCACCCAGGCCAGAGTGCAGTGGCATGATCATAGCTCACTGCAGCCTCAAACTGCTGGGTGAAGTGATTGTTCTACCACAGCCTCCTGAGTAGCTGGGATTACAGGCATGCAGCACTATGCTTGGATTTTTTTTTTTTTTTTTTTTGAGACGGTGTCTCGCTCTTTAGCCCAGGCCAGAGTGTAGTGGCTCTATCTCGGCTCACTGCAAGCTGCGCTTCCCGGGTTCATACCATCCTCCTGCCTCAGCCTCCCGAGTAGCTGGGACTACAGGCGCCCACACCAGGCTCAGCTAATTTTCTGTATTTTTAGTAGAGATAGGGTTTCACCGTGTTAGCCAGGATGGTCTCGATCTCCTGACCTCGTGATCCACCCGCCTCAGCCTCCCAAAGTGCTGGGATGACAGGAATGAGCCACCACGCCCGGCCTGTCTTTTTTTCTAGTGGCACAAGCCCCATGGAGTGTGGTGCGTCTGATCTACGATGCTTTTGAACAGTGTAGAAAGTGTTGTTGTCTGTATTTAATTTTTTCCTACATGTATGGCCGCGATGGATCACAAGATCAATAAGCCCTTCTCCTTATTCTACTTCCCTTTCTAGCAATGGAGAACTTTGCTTGGATTTTTCCTGCCTACAGGCAGGAATGAGTCTGCTGTTTTCTTTTTTAAACCCGAGGGGACTGAGCCCGAGTGCCTGGAGCGCGGCCATCCTCCCCCAACCCCCAACTGGTGATTGTGGTGGTGGTGGTGGTTGTTTTGTGTTCCAGCTTCTGTTCTGTTGTTGTTGTTGTTGCTGCTGCTGCTGCTGGTGCTGTCGTCGCTGTTTTGGTATTTTACAGACTTAGGGGGTGTACCTGCTTGTTTGTTAGATCAGCATACTACTGCCTCCGGATGTAGAAGTGGACCTCCAGTGTATCCGATACCCACGTGGCGAACGTTGTCTCTGACGGGCGGTTTATTCATCCCTCTTCCCCCTGTTGTCCTCCTCCTCCCTTTTGGAGTGTCTGTTATTTCCATCTTGATGACCGTGTGCATACCCACTGTTTACCTCCCACTTTTAAGCAGAAGGCAGTTCACTGGGTACATACTTGCTTCCAGCTCTATCCATGTTGTGGGAAAAGACGTGAAATCACTCTTTTTTGTGCCTACACCATTAGAGAATTTTAAATTTCTTGGTGATTGTTTTTCTTTTTTCTTTTCTTTTCTTTCCTCCTCCTCCCCCTTTTTTTTCATTTTTTCAGCTGGGCTCTCCTACTTATGTTGCTCAGTTGATCAGGTTGGTCTCCTGGCCTTGACACTTCTCCCGTCACATCCACCGCCTGGTTGTTGAAATGAGTATCTCTTGTAAAATGGAAAAGACAAAAAAAATAAAGAGAAAGACAAAAAGTATGGTGTGAACTTTTCTCTTGCCGCCTCCCAGGGTGTACCTTGGACCCGATAGGAGGGAGGGAGCTTGCCTGGGTGGGTTTTCTGTGCTAAATCCTCCCAGGGGCCTACTTCCCTCTCCCCCTTGTCCCTGCTTCTCCCCCAGCCAAGGCTCCCACTGCCACTGTGGGATTTTCCATGGGAGAGGTATGGGAGAGGACTGATGCACCTTCCAGATCTATATCCTGCCAGAGGTCTCTGGCTCAGCATCCCCCACCGGCTGCCTGCCACCTTCCAGCGAGCTCTGAGGCTGATGCCCCGCCCCCCTTCATGTCCCACCACCCTCCCCCGGCTGGTCGTTGCCTGATGACCCCAAGGGAACTGCGATGACGCTTTCTTTTTTCTTTTTCTTAAATTTTATTATTATTATATTTTAAGTTTTAGGGTACATGTGCACAACGTACAGGTTTGTTACATATGTATACGTGTGCCATGTTGTTGTGCTGCACCCATTAACTCGTCATTTAGAATTAGGTATATCTCCTAATGCTATCCTTCCCCCCTTCCCCCACCTCACAACAGTACCCGGTGTGTGATGTTCCCCTTCCTGTGTCCATGTGTTCTCGTTGTTCAATTCCCACCTATGAGTGAGAACATGCGGTGTTTGGTTTTTTGTCCTTGCGATAGTTTGCTGAGAGTGATGGTTTCCAGTTTCATCCATATCGCTGCAAAGGACATTAACTCATCATTTTTTATGGCTGCATAGTATTCCATGGTGTCGAATCCTCCAGTGAAGACTTCCACCAGATACGCCGGGTGGGCCGGATGGGATGAGACTGGACCACCCCGGACCATGCTGTTCTTGGGGGTATGTTGACATACAGGGTGGACTGGCAGCCCCAGCATTGTGAAGGGTGTCCAGGTATGGAAATGTCACATAGGATGTCCTCCGTCCCATCAGCCTGCCTTCAGCTTTCTCAGGCATGAAGACAACTTCCTATCAGGACCTCTTTTCTTTCCTTTCTCCACCACACACATGAGATGCATGAGACAGAGAAACAGCTCAATAGATACTGCTGACCTTCATTTGTGGAATCTTCAGTCATCTACACACAGACAGGTGAATAGACAGGTACCCAAATCAAACACCATTTCCGTGTCCTCATGGTGGGATTGGTCTCTCTCTCTCACACACACACACAATTTCCACATCTAGTTCACAAACCACACTAATTTACCCTTTTCACAGTACGCAGTCTGAGTAAAACCCACCCCACCCTCCACCCGGTGGTTGACAAAACTCCTTCTCTACAATTTATAAAAAAGATCATCTGGGCTGGGCACAGTGGCTCACGCCTGTCATTCCAGCACTTTGAGAGGCCAAGGTGGGTTGATCACTTGAGGCCAGGAATTCAAGACCAGGCTGGCCAACATAGTGAAACCCCATCTCTATGAAAAATAGAACAATTACCAGTTCTGGTGGCATAGGCTTGTAATCACAACTACTCAGGAGACTGAGGCAGGCGAGTTGCTTGAATTAGGGAGGCCAAGTTTGCAGTGAGCTGAGAATGTGCCATGGCAATTATTGAGACACAGCAAGACTCTGTCTCAATAATAATTATAATATTATTATAAGATTAGTTTTGCGTGGTAATACCTGCCTGTAGTTGCAGCTACTCGGGAGGCTGAGATAAGGAGAAGAACACTTGAGGCCCCACAGGTCGAGGCTTCAGTCAGCTGTATCCTGGGAAGTCACCAGTCAAGGAGATATGCCCCTCCCCGTTTTCTTTTCTTTTCTTTTTCTTCTCTTTTCTTCTCCTCCCTCCCTCCCTCCCTCCTTTTCTATCTTTCTTTCTTTTTCTCTTTCTTTCTTTCTTTCTTTCTTTCTTTCTTTCTTTCTTTCTTTCTTTCTTTCTTTCTTTTTCTTTCTTCCTTCCTTCCTTCCTTTGCTGCCTGACTGCCTTCCTGCCTTTCTTCTTTCCTCCCTTCCTCCCTTCCTTCTTTCCTCCTGCCTCAGCCTCCCAAAGTGCCGGGATTACTGGCGTGAGGCACCATGCCTGCTTGGCCTAAAGAGACACCCTTTGAAAGTGAGACACAGACAGCACCTTCCAGTGATCTGATTGATTGATTGACTGATTTAGAGGCAGCATCTCACTCTATCACCCTGGCAGTGGTGCCATCATAACTCACTCACTGCAGCGTGGACCCTCCTGGACTCAAGTGATCCTTCCACCTCAGCCTCCAGAGTAGAGTACCTGGGACCACAGGCACACGCCACTGTGCCCAGATAATTTTTATTTATTTATTTATTTTTTTCCTGAGACAGAGTTTCTCTCTGGTTTCCCAGACTGGAGTGCAATGGCGTGATCTTGGCCCACCACAACCTCTGCCTCCTGGGTTCAAGCGATTCCCCTGCGTCAGCCTCCCCAGCAGCTGGAACTGCAGGCATGCGCCACCACGTCTGGCTGATTTGGTATTTTTAGTGCAGACGGGGCTTCTCCATGTTGGTCAGGCTGGTCTTGAACTCCCGACCTCAGGTGATCCACCCTCCCCGGCCTCCCGAAGGGCTGGGATGGCAGGCATGAGCCACCGAACCTGGCCTTCATTTTTCAATGTTTTTCCACAGATAGGGTCTCATCATTTTGTTGCAACCTTCCTGACCCAGTGCCTCAAAGTGCTGGCATGACAGGCGTGAGCCACTGCGCCAGGACTCTGGGGAATGATTCACGACCACGAGCACTGTACTGATTCTTTCTTTTTTCTTTCTTTCTTTCTTTCTTTCTTTCTTTCTTTCTTTCTTTCTTTCTTTCTTTCTTTCTTCTTTCTTTCTTTCTTCTTTCTTTCTTTCTTTCTCTTTCTTGTCTCTTTCTTTCATTTTTTTTTTATTATTGATTGATTGATTGATTTTGAGACGGAGTCTCACTCTGGGCGAGGTGAGGCGAGGCGAGATGCAATGCTTTGGAAGCCGCAGCACCACCTTCTGAAGCCCCATTCAAATGCACAATGCCCTATTCCCTTCCTGGACTTGGAGCTGATGCCTTCCATTGCCTTGGGTTTCTCTCCATTCAGAAGCTTTTACAGGCACAACCCCACCCAGAGGCTGGCTACGGCTGAGGATTACGGGATGTGGTGGGGCTGGAAACTCTTTCCCCCATTGTTGCAAGCTCAGCCAAGATATCCCCCGACCCCCATCGCTTGCTCACCCTTTGAGATCCCCTCCCTCCACCACCTTGGAGGCTGACCTCTTACTTTAATTTCTGTCTTTCTTCCTTTCCTGCTTTTGAGGAGTGTGTGCAGGAATGAGGGTGTGTAGGGGGAGTGGGCGTGGGGTGGGGACAGAGGTGAACGTCCTAAGGGTCGATTTAGTGTCATGCCTCTTTCACCGCCACCACTGAAGATGAAAGCAACAATCAGTTAAATACCGCGTGTTCTCATCCATAAGTGGGAACTTATAGATGAGAGTTCTGCGTGGGCAGAACGAGGGACACGAGAGACGCGGGAGCCTACTTGAGGGAGGAGGGGTGGAAGGAGAGACAGCTTCAGGAGAAACCAAAACAAAACGAAACATGAAAACTGTCGAGTACTGCCCTTAGTGTCTGGGTGATGAAATCATCTGCACACTGAACCTCCCATGAGAAGTTTACCTATGTAACAATCTTGCACATGTATGTTTGAACAAGAAATGAAAGTTAGAGGAGAAAGAGAGAGAGAGGGAGAGAAGGAAAGAGAGAGAGAGAGAAGTTAAATGAAACACCACCTCCTTGACCTGAGTCAGGGGGTTTCCGGCCTTTTGCGGGAACATTCAGCGACAATGTAGTATTTGGGCCTGTTCTTTCTTTTTTTCTTCGTTTCTTTTTTTTGGACTGAGTCTCTCGCTCTGTCACCCAGGCTGCGGTGCAGTGGCGCTCTCTTGGCTCACTGAAACCTCTGCTTTCCGGCTTCCAGTGATTCTTCTCCGGTAGCTGGGATTACAGACACGCACCACGACAGACGGCTTATTTTCCTATTTTTAGTGGAGATGGGGTTTCTCCATGTTGGCCGCGTTGGTATTGAACTCCTGACCTGAAGTGATTTGCCCTCCTGGGCCTCCCAAAGTGCTAGGACGACAGGCCTGAGCTGCAGGGATTTCAGCCTTTAAAAGCGCCGGCCCTGCCACCTTTCGCTGCTGCCCTTACACTCAGAATGACGTGCCCTCTCTGCCATAGGTTGACTCTTTGAGTCCCCTATGCCATTGCACTCCAGCCTGGGCAGCAAGAGCGAAACTCCATCCCCCCACCTTCCCGTGCAAAAAATAAATAAATAAATAAAATATCTACACATGACCTATAAGTGCGTGTTCCCATGAGTGATTTCTAATAAATGGCACTGTACACTGAAAGCAGTGGCTCACGTCTGTCATCCCAGCACTTTGGGAGGCCGAGGTGGGTGGGTCACGAGGTCAGGAGTTCAAGACCAGCCTAGCCAACATGGTGAAACCCCGTCTCTACTGAAAATACGAAACTGAGTCGGGCGTGCTGGGGCAGGCACCTGTAATCCCAGCTACTCGGGAGGTTGAGGCAGGAGACTCACATGAACCTGTCAGGCGGAGGTTGCAGTGACCCAGGATGGCGCCATTGCACTACAGCCTGGACGACAGAGTGAGATTCAGTCTCTAAATAAATAAATAGAAAGAAAGAAAAGAAAAGAAAGAAAAGAAAAGAGAAGAGAAGAAAAGAAAAGAAGAAAAGAAAAGAAAACCAGAAAAGAAAGAGAAAATGAAAGAAAAGGCACTGTATTGCTACTCGACTAGGAACTTCTCTCTTTCTGTGTTTCTCTCTGTCTCTCTCGGTCTGTCTTTGTCTTTCTCTGTCTCTTTCTCTGTCTGTCTCTTTCTCTCTATCTCTGTCTCTCTCTCTCTTCCTGTCTCACTGTGTCTGTCTTCTGTTTAACTCTCTTTCTCTGCCTGTCTCTCTCTGTCTCCCTCCCTGTCTCTCTCTGTCTCCCTCCCTGTCTGTTTCTCTCTCTCTCTGTCTCTCTTTCTGTGTATTTCTCTGTCTCTGTCTGTCTCTGTTTCTCTCTGTCTCTCTCTGTCTGTCTCTGTTTTTCTCTGTCTGTCTCTCTCTTTCTTTTTCTGAGTCTCTCTGTCTGTTTCTCTCACTCTCTCTCTCTCTCTCTGTGCCTAACTTGTCTTACTGTCTTTCTCTACCCGTCTGTCTCTCTCTCTGTCTGTCCCTCTTCCTCCCTTTCTGTCTCTCTCCCTCTCTCTCTCACTCTCTGCCTGTCTGTCTCTCTTTCTGTCTGTTTCTGTCTCTCTGTCTCATCTCTGTCAGTCTCTCTTTCTGTTTGTCTCTGTCTGTCTCTCTCTGCCTGTCTCTCTCACTGTGTCTGTCTTCTGTCTTGCTGTCTTTCTCTGCCTGTCTGTCTCTCTGCCTGCCTTTCTGTTCTCTCTCGCTCTTTCTCTCTTTCTGTCTGTTTCTCTCTGTCTGTCTCTGTCTGTCTCTTTCTCTGTCTGTCTGTCTCTCTGTCTTTTTTTTTCACATGGAGTCTCACTGTGTCGCCAAGGCTAGAGTGCAGTGGCACCATCTTGGCTCACTGCAAACTCCACCTCCCAGGTTCACGCCATTCTCCTGCCTCCCGAGAAACTGGGACTGTAGGCGCCCGCCACCAAGCCCGACTAATTTTTTGTATTTTTAGTAAAGACGTGATTTCACCAAGTTAGCCAGTATGGTCTCGATCTCCTGACCTCGTGATCCACCCGCCTCGGCCTCCCAAAGTGCTGGGATGACAGGAATGAGCCACCGTGCCCGGCCTGTCTCTCTCTTTCTTTCTTTCCTCTCTCTCTCTCTCTGTGTGCGTAAATTCTGTCTTACTCTCTTCTCTGCCTGTCGGTCTCTCTCTCTCTGTCTGTCTCTCTCCCTCCCTGTCTTTTTCTCTCTCTCTGTCTCTCTCACTCTCGCTCTCTCTGTCTCTCTCTCTCTTGCTGTTTCTCTCTGTCCGTCTCTGTCTGTCTCTTTGTCTGTCTCTCTTTCTTTCTCTCTGTCTCTGTCTCTCTCTCCCTCTGCCTGTCTCTCTCACTGTGTCTCTCTTCTGTCTTACTCTCTTTCTCTGCCTGCCTGTATCTCTCTCCCCCTCTCTTTCTGTTTCTCTCTATGTATCTCTCACTCTCTCCATCTCTCTATGTCTGTTTCTCTCTGTCTCTGTCTTTCTCGGTCTGTCTCTGTCTCTCTCCCCCCTGTCTGTCTGTTTCTGTCTCTGTCTCTATCTCTGTCTCTCTCTTTCTGTTTCTCTCTCTCCGTCTCTGTCTTTCTCTGTCTGTCTCTTTCTCTGTCTGTCTCTCTCTTTCTCTCTGTCTCTTTCTCTCTCTCATTGCCTGTCTCTTTCACTGTGTCTGTCTTCTGTCTTACTCTCTTTCTCTGCCTGTCTGTCTGTCTCTCTCTCCCTCCCTTTCTCTCTCTCTCTGTCTCTCTCTTTCTGTTTCTCTCTGCCTGTCTCTGTGTGTCTGTCTGTTTCTCTCTTTCTCTGTCTCTCTCTCTGTTTCCTCTCCATCTGTCTCTGTCTGTCTGTCTGTCTCTCTCTCTGTCTCTCTCCCTCCCTGTCTGTGTGTTTCTCTCTGTCTCTGTCTCTCTCTCTGTCTGTCTGTTTCTCTCTGTCTCTCTCTGTCCATCTCTGTCTTTCTAGTCTGTCTCTTTCTCTGTCAGTCTGTCAGACCTCTCATGACGGAGAGGGCCCTGCCCCTTCCACGAAAGTCAGAAGGGCCTGCTTAGAGAGGCCGATAGGAATCCAGACAGACAGGCCTTGCTACGCTTCACCACTTGGTGTATGATTTTGGGAGGTCGAGGCCGGGTCCCCACTTGGATGGAAGGGGCATTTTCAGACTTTTCTGTCTGTCACGTGTGGCGTCCCTACTTCTCGTATTTCCCTGATAAGCTCCTCGACTCAAAAATACATGGATAAGGCCGGGCGTGGTGGCTCACGTCTGTCATCCCAGAACTTCCGGAGGCCGAGGCAGGTGATCACATGAGGTTGGGAGTTCGAGACCAGCCTTGCCACCAAGGTAAAACCTCGTCTCTACTAGAAATACTAAACTGAGTCGGGCACAGTGGGGTATGATCCAGTAATGCCAGCTACTCGGGAGGCTGAGGTGGGAGAATCACTTGAACCTGGGAGGCAGAGACTGCAGTGAGCCGAGATTGTGCCACTGCACTACAGCCTGGGCTGTAGAGTGAGTAGGACTCTGTCTCTAAACTAATAAATAAATAAATAAATAAATAAATAAATAAATGCATTCTTTTCCATGCTGACTGACACTTGCAGGCATCGGTTGTCTTCGGGCATCATCTAGTGGCCAGTGTTATTGAAAGTCTAGGTGACATGGAGGGAGGTCTTGCTTACTTCACTGAGCCTGGGCAAAGGGTTTCTCTCTCTCCCTTCTGGAGGTCCCTCCCTCTCTCCCTGGTTGCCTAGGGAACCTCCGCCCTGGCGGAGGCCCTATTGTTCTTTGATCAGCGCTTTAGTTTTCTTTGTGTGTTGGTTCTTTCATGCACATAGACTCTTCTACTTGGGTTTTAGGAGGGGTCACTTTAATTTTCAAGTCGCCCCCCGGTTCCCCCCACTACCCATGTCCCTTTACCTTCATTTAGTGAGTCAGTTAGGCGGGTTCCCCCCAAACCCCCCACTTCCCGCCTCCGAACACCCTGCTTGGAAACCTTCCGGAGCCACCCTGGTGTGCCTCCATCTTCTCTCCCCTTCCCCCACCCCTTACCGGCGATTTCATTCTTGCCAGGCTGACATTTGCAATGGTGGGCATCAGGCCTCACTCAGTGGCCACAGTTTTTGAAGATGGGGGTGGCACGGTCCCACATCCCTGGAGGCAGCTCGGGCCGAAGTCATAGCCCTTGACCTGCGTGGGCAAGCGGGCGGGTCTGCTCTTGTGGGGTTTTTTCCCCCCACTTCCCTCCTCAGGCCTCCCTCCCTAGGAAAGCTTCACCCTGGCTGGGTCTCCATCACCTTTTATCATGATGTTTTAGTTTCTCCACCCTCCAGCCAGTATAGTTTCACAATGGGAATGGCGTCACAGCTCTAGTCTGGGCGTTCTTTGTATTTGCCCATAATAGAAACGTTTTCTGAAAACTAATACTTTGCTCACTTAAGATTTCCAGGGACGGTGCCTTGGCCCGTGTTTGTTGTTTTGTTTTGTTTTGTTCGTGTTTTTCCTTTTTCGTATGTATTTCTTTTCAGGTGAAGTAGACATCCCCAATTTTCAGGAAGACGTATCTTTTCCCCAAGACATGTTAGCTGCTGTTTTCTCCTGTTGTTAACTAGCGCTTTTGTGAATCTCTCAACATGTAGTGAGAGCCGGTTGATGTTTACTTCAGAACATCTTATTTTCTTGAAATCCATAAGCGAATGCTGCTGTTGCTCTTGCTGCTGCTGCTGCTGCTCTTGTTGCTGTTGTTGTTGTTTTCAAAGCACACCCCGGCCACCCTTTACGGAATCAAAAGCGTTATAAAATATGTGTAATTATTTCCTGACCACGCCATTCCTCCTCCTCTCTCTGTCTCTCTGTCTCTCTTTCTCTGTCTCTCTCTCTCTGCCTGTCTGTCTATTTTTCTCTCTCTATTTGCCTGTCTCCCTCACTGTGTCTGTCTTCTGTCTTACTCCCTTTTTTTGCCTTTCTGTCTCTCTCTCTCTGCCTGTCTGTCTCTCTCTCTCCCTGTCTGTCTGTTTCTCTCTGTCCATCTCTGTCTTTATCTCTGTCTGTCTCTTTCTTTCTCTCTGTCTCTCTGTCTCTGTGTGTCTCTCTCTCTGCCTGTCTCTCTCATGGTGTCTATCTTCTTTCTTTCTTTCTCTGCCTGCCTCTCTCTCTCTCTCTTTCTCTCTCTCTGTCTCTCTCTGTTCTTCTCGTCTTTCTCTGTCTGTCTCTTTGTCTGTCTGTATCTCTCTTTCTTTCTTTTTCTCGCTGTCTCTGTGTCTCTCTCTCTGTCTCTCTCACTGTGTCTGTCTTCTGTCTTATTCTCTTTCTCTGGCTGTCTGTCAGTGTCTCTCTCTCTCTCTCTCCCTGTCTGTCTGTCTCTCTCTCTCTCCCTGTCTGTCTGTTTTTTTCTTTCTCTTTGCCTGTCTGTCTCTCTGTCTCTGTCTCTCTGTCTCTCTCTCTCTGTGTCTGTCTTCTTCTTACTGTCTTTCTCTTCCTGTCTGTCTCTCTCTCCTTGTCTGTTTCTCTCTGTCTCTGTCTCTGTCTGTCTCTCTCTCTGTCTGTTTCTGTCTCTCCCTCTGTCTGTCTCTTTCTCTCTCTGTCTCTTTCCCTCTGTCTCTCTCTTTCTTTCTCTCTGTCTCTCCAACTGTCTCTGTCTCTGTGTGTGTGTGTGTGTCAGCTTTCTGTCTTACTCTCTTTCTCTGCCTGTCTGTCTGCCTGTTGGTGTGTCTCTCTCTCTGTCTATCTCTCTCTCTTTCTGTCTGTGTCTCTCTTTCAGTTTCTCTCTGTCTCTTTCCATCTGTGTCTTTCTCTGTGTCTTTATCTCTCTGTCTCTCTCTGTCTTTCTCTCTTTGTGTATCTTTGTGTCTCTCAGTCTGTCTCTATGTCTCTGTCTCTGTGTCTCTCTCTCTCTCGTGCTCGCTCACTCTCTGGCTCTCTCTATCTCCTCCCTCTCTTTCTTGACAAAATAAGTACAAGTACATCTAATCTAATCTATTACCACGGCCTGAATTCTTAATTTTAGACATCCCAGATTTGATCTCCCTACAAAATGCTGTACAGAACTGGCGAGTTGATTTCTGGACTTGGATACCTCTTAGATACTACATATTAATAAACATCCAACCCTAAAATCTGGGTTTGCATCTAGCTAGACTGTCTCAAAAAAATCATACCTCTGTTCACCTAGGATGCTGGGAGGGTTTTCTCAATGTGCATCTGCTCATGTCCTTCATGACCTATGACCAAGCCCTGTCGGTTCTGTCTGAAATATGTATCTGCAAACACTTCTCTCCATTTCCACAACTACCCATGGCCCATTGTGGAACCACTGGCTCTTTGAAAAAAAATCCCAGAAGTGGCTTTGGCTTTTTGCTGGGAGGTCTAAACCTGCTGAGAACTTTCCTGCCCAGGATTCTGTGTGAACAAAAGTGTTTCTGCTGGGAGCTGGGATCCTCGGTACCATGCTTGCTAGCACTGGATGAGTCTCTGGAAGGACTCACAGGACTCCACAAAGCTGACCTGTCCCACCGAGGTCAAATGGATACCTCTGCATTGGCCCAAGGCCTCCAACATACATCACTGTCACCAACCATTACCTTCAGCATCCTTGTGAGCCTGCCCAAGGCCCTGACTCCGGGGAGACTCTTGGGAGCCCGGCCTTCCTCGGCTAAAGTCCAAAGGGATGGTGACTTCCACCCACAAGGTCCCCACTGAACTGCAAAGATGTGGAGCATAGGTCAGAGAGGGGAGCATGAGGGGAGACATCCTGACAGGCAATGTGTTCCCTAGGCTCTGGCCACCCCACTCACGTCCCACATAATTGGCACCCACAGGACACCACCGCTTTATCCCCTCCTCTGTCCACAACCGCCCCAACCCCACCCCAAAACCCAGGCACACACACTGGAGGTTAAAAAACCACACGGCCTGAATAGAGCCTGATGGAGTGAGAGCTCATTTCACGAAGCGGGGGGGTGGGTTGGGGTGGGGTGGGGTGGGGGTTGGGGGTGTGTAGAGAGCCTGATTCTCCCTCGTGGGTGGCTACAGGATACAAATGAATATCACTTCTTGGGCGGAGGGGCTTCTTTGGGCCGTCACGTTTGCCATCAACGTTTGTGGGACTGTCTCTCAAACCCTTCCTTGAGGCCACAAAATAGATTCCACCCCACCCATCAACGTCTCCCTGCGTACTGGATGTATCCTGTCAAGAGACCTCAGCCTGATACGTTGAGTTAAACACCTTTATTGGCTTTCTGTGTTTGTTTGCTTCTGAGATGGAGTCTTGATCTGTCCCCCCATGGCTGGAGTACAGTGGCGTGATCTCAGCTCACTGCAACCTCTGTCTCCTGGGTTAGAGTGATTCTCCTGCCTCAGCACAACCACGCCTGGCCCATTTTTTTATTTTTAGTAGACACGGTATTTGACCCTGTTTCATTGGTTTTCACTGGAGATTCTAGATTTGAGTCACACCTCATTGTGTGCCACATAACGACTTCTTTTTTTTTTTAAAGCACAATATATCTGCTTTATTTGAGTGGATTTGTATATCTTTATAATTGTGTTATAGATGAAGAAAAGGTATTAAACATGGTGCTGAAGATAGTGAAAGTGAAAAGAAAAGAAAGGCTTTCTATTTTGTAGATAGAATAAAGTTGCTCAGTATTTAGAGTTACCTAAATACGTCAGCATTCAAACTCCTCCTACTAAAAGCTTGCCAGTCTGAATAATCCTCCTTGAAACACAATTTTCATATGGATAAGATTTTTAAGAATGTGACTCCTGCGGAATAGCTGGACAGACAATACACATTTAAAAAAAAACAGCACAAGGATCCACCAGACTTCGGAAAAAATCAAAAACAACACAAGCCTTATGAAGAACTGAGTTCTTAAAATATTATGGAGAACATAGCTATTGGAAGAGATGGCAATATTGGCAAGTTGATTTTTACATTGGTCAGCAATAGCTAGCACTATTTTTCTGGCAATCTTTCAGGCACTGCAACTACTACAGCAAAATGATATATAATCCATTAAACAACATAATCACAAATCAAAAAATATTTTAGTAATATAATGCTTCAGATTTAGAGGCAAATCAAGTGTTAAAACTCAACTGCTATAATAACTAACCCCAAAGATAACTGTAACTGACAAAAAAGCTTCTGCAGAGTTACTACTTCAGAATTATACTTTCTCTTGATATTTATTTTATTTTATTTTATTTTATTTTATTTTATTTTTATTTTATTTTTTTCTTGAGATGGCGTCTCACTCTGTCGCCCAGGCTGGAGTGCAATGGCATAATCTTGGCTCACTGCAACCTCCACTTCCCAGGTTCAAGCGATTATCCTTCCTCAGCCTCCTGAGTAGCTGGGACTACAGGCGCCTGCCACGATGCCCAGCTAATTTTTATACTTTTAATATAGGCGGGGTTTCAACATATGGTCTCGATCTCTTGACGTTGTGATCTGCCTGCCTTGGCCTCCCAAAGTGCTGGGATGACAGGCATGAGCCACCATGCCTTGCCCTCTCTTGATATTTAAACTTTTAAGTCAGTCCAGAGAAATACAATAAATGTCAACAGTAAGTAGGGTGTTGAGGCAGAAGTAGGACCTAACTTTTTCATATGTTATTCAGTTGATAACAATATGACCTGGGTAGTAATTTCCTATGTGTCTACTTATACACAAATACAAAAAAGTAAAACAGAGATACTGCTAAATAAAGGATACATTAAGTTCTTAATAGTAACTCAATAAACTGGAACATTGTCAATAAGCAGCTAGTGAACTTTTTCAGTGTTTTTTTCTATTATCCAATAAGTGTATTATGCTATTCCTTTCCAATTTCCCAAGCATTTTTTGTCCCAATCACCATTTTTGTGTTCGAAGAAAAAGTAACAAATCAAGTAACAAAACTAAACAAGCAAACAAACAAAACACAACTACAGTATCTGCAAAAGATTTTTAGAATACTGAAACTGTTGAGTATAAGCATCTCGTATTCTATTATCATTAGTTAACTGAAGAGTTTGTTAAAGACATACATTTCATAAAAAAAGTTAGTTTGAAGTTATTGACCAGAATGTACCATTCCTAAGTATTAGTAACCAAATTCATGACAATAAAGAGCTTTTTAACAAGAAAAATTAGTGACTACCAGCACCATCAACAAGACTTTGTCTTTACAATTCATTACCACTTACCATGCATTGTAATATATAGGATTGACTCTGATAGCATTTCGAAAACAAGCTAATGCTTTGTCCAATTCTGCAGTTAAGATAAACTCTCGCCCTAATAAAGTATAGGCATAAGCATAATTTGGATCCATTTGGATAGCTCTCTGGAAGAATTTAATTGCAATATCATGTTCCCGTTGCAAACTGAAACAGTTCCCTGCAGCACACCAGGCCTCTGGCGAATTTTTATGCATGTCTGTTAAGTCTTTTGACAGAAATGAAAGAGCGACATCTTTTTGAAGATGCCAAAGTGTTGTAGAATAGATTTGCATGCCTTCAACTCTATAATTCTCAATCCTTCTAAACTCTGAGAATATTCTTTCAGCTTGCATGTACTCTGAAAGTTCAAAATAGGACCTTCAAATTTGGCACAGTACCCAACCAGTATTGAAGTGGTGAGAAGGTAGATGGCTCAAAATATTTATAGCTTCTTTGCAGTGGTATGAACCTAAAGCTAAATAACCTTTCCCCCTTTCACGAAGAAGGCTCATCAAGCCTTCTGCTGCTACTTTTTGTAGATTAAAAGTCTGAATCTGAGGTGTGATTGTGGATATTTCCTCTTCTGAATTGATGGAAGAGTCCAATTTTGTAATTTCCAGGTTGTCATTTATATTAGATTGAGTTATTCCTCCTTTATTAGTTTAACTTTTTGTTTTTCTGTTTGGAATTTTAGGTGTAAACTTCATTTTTAATTTCTTCCTATTCTCCTTGGTTGTGGAACTGTCACTAGTAAAGAGTCATGAACTTCTTCGATGCAGTGCTTTTGGGGGAGATGTCATAGTGGGGCTCATTACCTGAGGTGTTGTAGTTATTTATGGACCAGAACTTTCTGTTAGTGAAAGAATTGGAGTTACCTCTCGGCTATTTCCACTCTGCGAGAAGACAGACTTTGCTCCAGTTTGGCCAATTCTGGCAACAGACTTTTTTGAAGGGGCTCCAGCGGATGGCACATCAATTACAGAAGGTGCATTAGTGTAGTTTTGTAAATAAGATCCATCTCCAGGACTTGGGGTTCCTAATGGAAAGATCCCAAAACTTGGGGTAAATGGACTAAGAGCTGCTGGTCCTGTTAATAAACTTCGACCAGTTTTTTGTTTATTTTGAACCTGTTTAGATAATATGGAAGTTCCTGTTCCCAGTGGGATAGTTTCAGGTGAAATTACAGCTGAATCAATAAAAGACACTGGGGAATCTGTATTCAAGGAGTACTTTGAATTGGAAGATTCTAAATTGACTCTGTTTAATTCAATTGTGTCCTGGGGTGTTTCCATAAGAATGGTCTCAGGCTGTCTGTGACATAAACTGTGATTAGGTACTTGTGTTGTTGAAGAGTTGGGCAGACAGTTGCTAAAGTTCTGTAAAGATGTGAATTTAAATGTTAGGTCAGGATCTGGCTTTTCACCTATTTCACATAATGATTCAAAGGGATACCAGAGGAAAGGATTTAAACTAAGTCTCTTTTGGTAACATTCTTATCCTTTGGCAAGCCGATCTGTCTTGCAATATACACGTCCCAACAATGGAAGGGGAAAGCAAACTGAATCACCAAACTCAGTAACAATATCATCATGGCTTTTCTGCTTATTAAACACTCCACCAGATAAGATTTGTTCCCAGTCTGCAAGCTTACTGAGATCAACACAACATTTTGCAAGCAGGTATTTGCATTGCGGTGTAGGACAACTGTGTCTTTTCAAGAGTCTATATGCTTTATAGGCTTTTCCTGGGAGTTAAGAACAGGTTGCCATTAAAAACAAGGCTTCTTCTGAGTGTACTTCTGCATAAAGGCGTTCTGTGAGGAAAACCCCACCTCGGTAAGCATAGTGGCTTAGTGCTTGCCATATAGCAGCCTGGAAGGGTTTCTGCAGCACTGTCATCCTCGAGGCAAAGGCCCAATTTCTGCAGTGCCTCAGGAAACCCCCACCCCACCAACCACCCTCCCCCCTGTAGCGGCTCCGGCCCGGCCAGCCTCGGCTCATTTAAATTCACCAGTTACCGGGGGATGGGGGTGGCCGAGCCAGCATGACTTCTTTATCCTGCCGACTGTGGAAAGCCCGGCCCCTTGTGATCCATTACAAAGCGAAAGTCACCTCATATTTGGGAAACAAGTCCACTCCCAAGTTCAGTGGAGGGATGTGGCATGTAGGACGAAGGACTCTGTTCCTTCTGATTTGGTCTGCACAGCGGGGCCTAGGGCTGGAGTCCTCTCTGTGAGGACTGCTGACTCCCTCTACCTTGGGTTCCATTGGCCCCACCCTGGGACATGGGCCTTGGCAGATTCTGGCCCTTCCTGGCCCTTAAGTTGCTGTCAGAAACCCCATCTCGTGTTCAGATGCCCCGAATAACTGGCTCGCGCCTCTCTGGAAACATTGGAAATCTCTCCTCTACACATGGTCACCTAAAACCCCAGGAGCTCGGGACACACGTCTGCCATCCACCTCACTGCTTTCGGGAGAGAATGTTGAGAGTCTCTTGCCAACTATCTCTTGACTTGAGTTCCTCATGGGTGTGTGGTTAAGACGTAGTGAGACCAGATGTATTAACTCAGGCCAGCTGCTGGTGGCTCACGCCTGTAACCCCAACACTTTGGGAGGCCGAGGCTGTAGGATCCCTTGAGGAATATCCTAACCCTGGGGAGGTTGAGACTGCAGTGTGTGAGCAGTAATGGTGTAATTTGGATCCTGCAGTTTTCTAAACATTCATTTTGTAGAATCTGCAAAGGGATATTTCTGAGCCCATTGAGGCCTATGGTGAAAAGGGAAATATTTTCAAATAAAAAGAAAACAGAAGCTTTCTGGGAAACTTCTTTTTGATGTGTGTATTCATCTCACAGTGTTGAAACTTTTTTTATTGAGCAGTTTGGAAACAGTCTTTTTGTAAAATCTGCAAAGGGATATTTCTTAGCCATTTGATACCTAGGTGAAAAAGAGATATCTTCACATAAAAACTAGACAGAAGCATTCTGAGAAAGTTCTTTCTGATGTGTGCATTCATCTCATAGAGTTGAACCTGTCTTTTGTTTGAGCAGTTTGGAAACAGTCTTTTTTAAAAATATGCAAATGGATATTTGTGAGCCCTTCACAGCCTATGATGAAACAGGAAATACCTTGACATAAAAACTAGACAGAATCTTTCTGAGAAAATGCTTTGCAATGTATGCTTTCATCTCACAGAGTTGAACTTTTCTTTTGATTGAGCAGTTTCTAACCAGTCTTTTTGTAGAATCCACAAATGGATATTTGCAGCGCTTTTAGGCCCATGGTGAAAACGGAAATATTTTCACAAAAACACTAAAAAGCAGCTTTCTGAGAATCTTCTTTGTGATGCCTGGATTCATATCACAGAGCAGAACCTTTCTTTTGATTGAGCAGATTGGAAAAAGTATTTTTGTACAATCTGCAAATGGATATTTCTGAGCCGTTTGATGCCTGTAGTGAAAAAGAATTATCTTCACATAAAAATTAGACAGAATCATTCCGAGAAACTTCTTCCTGATGTGTGCATTCATCTCACAGTGTTGAACCTTTCTTTTCATGGAGCAGTTTGGAAACAGTCTTTTTGTAGTATCCGCAGAGGGATAATTGTGAATGCTTTAAGGACTATGGTGAAAAAGGAAATATCTTCACAAAAAAATCTAGACAGAAGCATTCTGAGAAACTTCTTTTTTATGTGTGCATTCATCTCACACAGATGAATCTTTCTTTTCATTGGGCAGTATGGAAAGAGTCTTTTGGTTCAATCTGCAAAGGGATATTTCTGAGCAGTTTGAGGCCTATGGTGAAAAAGTAATATCTTCACATAAAAAGTAGACAGAAGCATTCTGAGAAACTTCTTTTTTATGTGTGCATTCACCTCACAGGGTTGAAACTTTCATTTCATTAAGAAGTTCAGAAACACTCTTTTTGTAGAATCTGAAAGGGATATTTTTGAGTCCATTGAAGCCTGTGGTGAAATAGGAAATATTGTTACATAAAAACTAGACAGAAGCTTTCTGAGAAACTTCTTTGTGATGTGTGCTTTCATCTCACAGAGTTGAGCCTATCTTTTGATTTAGCAGATTGGAAACAGTCCTTTTGTTGTATCTGCAGAGGGATATTTGTGAACGGTTTGAGGCCTATGGTGAAAAAGGAAATACCTTCACATACAAAGTAGACAGAAGCATTCTGGGAAACTTCTCTGTGATGTGTGCATTCAACTCACAGAGGTGAACCTTTCTTTAGATTGAGCTATTTGGAAACAGTTCTTTTTTAGAATCTGCAAAGGGATATTTCTGAGCCCATTGAGGCCTAGGATGAAAAAGAAATATCTTCACATAAAACTGGATAGATGCATTCTGAGAAACTTCTTTGTGATATGTCCATTCATCTCACAGAGTTGAACCTTTCTTTGGATTGGGCAGTTTGGAAACAGTCTTTTTGAAGAATCTGCAAAAAATATTTGTGAGCTATTTATGGCCTATGGTGAAATAGGAAATATCTTCACATAAAAACTAGACAGAAGCTTTCTGAGAAACTAATTTGTGATGTGTGCTTTCATCTCACAGAGTTGAACTTTTCTTTTGAATGAGCAGTTTGGAAACACTCTTTTTGTAGAGTCTGTAAATGGATATTTGGAGCACTTTGAGACCCATGGTGAAAAAGGAAATATCTTCACGTAAAAACCACACAGGAGCATTGTGAGAAACTTCTTTGTGATGGGTGTATTCATCTCACAGAGTTGAATATTTCTTTGGATGCAGCAGTTTGGAAAGATTCTTTTTGTAGTATCTGCAGAGGGATATTCATGAGCAGTTTATGACCTATGGTTAAAAAGGTTATATCTTCACAAAAAAAACTCGACAGATCCGTTGTGAGAAACTTCTTTGAGATGTATGCATTCAACTCACAGAGCTGAACCTTTCTTTTGATTAAGCAGTTTTCTAAACAGTCCTTTTGTAGAATCTGCAAAGGGATATTTCTGAGCCCATTTGGTCCTATGGTGAAAAAAGATATATCTTCACATGAATGCTAAACAGAAGCTTTCTGAGAAACTTCTTTGTGATGTGTGCATTCATCTCACAGTGTTGAAATTTTCTTTTGATTGAGCAGTTTGGAAACAGTCTTTTTGTACAAGCTGCAAAGGGATATTTCTGAGCCATTTGAGGCCTATGGTGAAAGAGAAATATCTTCGCATAAAAACTAGACAGAAACATTCTGAGAAATTTCTTTGTGATGTGTGCATTCATCACACATATTTGAACCTCTCTTTTGATTGAGCAGTTTGGGAACAGTCTTTTTTTAGAATATACAAAACGATATTTGTGAGCCTTTTCAGGCCTATGGTGAAATAGGGAAAATCTTCAAATAAAAACTGGACAGAAGCTTTCTGAGAAACTTATTTGTCATGTGTTCCTTCATCTCACAGAGTTGAACTTTTCTTTTGATTGAGCAGTTTGGAAACAGTCTTTTTGTAGAATCTGCAAATGGATATTTGCAACGTTTTATGCCTATGGTGAACAGGAAATATTTTCACCTAAAAACTAGACAGAAGCATTCTGAGAAACTTCTTTGTGATGTGTGCATTCATGTCACAGGGTTGAAACTTTCCTTGGATTAAGCAGTTTGGAAAGAGTCTTTTTGTAGAATCTGCAAAGGGATATTTGTGAGCCCATTGAGGCCTACGGTGAAACAGAAAATGTCTTCACATAAAAACTAGACAAAAGCTTTCTGAAAATCTTCTTTGTACTGTGTGCTTTCATCTCAAAGAGTTGAACCTCTCTTTTGATTGAGCAGTTTGGAAACACTCTTTTTGTAGAATCTGCAAAGGGATATTTGGAGTGCTTTGAGGCCTATGGTGAAAAAGGAAATATCTGCACATAAAAACTAGACAGAAACTTCTAAGAAACTTATTTGTGATGCGTGCTTTCATCTCAGATTTGGACCTTCCTTTTCATTGAACAGTTTGGCAACAACTCATTTTGTAGAATCTGCAAAGGGATATTTGTGAGCAGTTTGAGGCCTATGGTGAGAAAGTAAATACCTTCACATAATACCTAAACAGAAGTATTTTGAGAAAACTCTTTGTGATGTTTGCATTCATCTCACTGAGTTGAAACATTCTGTTCATTGAGCAGTGTAGAAACATACTTTTTGTGCAATCTGCAAAGGAATATCTGTTTGCGGTTTGAGACCTATGGTGAAAAAGTAATATCTTCACATAAAAACAAGACAGAAGCATTCTGAGAAACTAATTTTTTATGTGTGCATTCATCTCACAGAATTGAACCTTTCCTTTGATGAAGCAGTTCGGAAAGAGTTTCTTGTAGAATCTGAAAAGGGATAGTTGTGATCCCTTTGAGGCCTAAGGTGAAATAGGAAATATCTTCACATAAAAACTAGACAGAAACTTTCTGAGAAACTTCTTTGTGACATACCTTTCATCTCAAAGATTTGAACCTTTATTTTGATTGAGCAGTTTGGAAAGACTCTTTTTCTAGTATCTGCAGAGGGCTATTAATGAGCAGACTGAGGCCTATAGTGAAAAAGGAAATGGCTTCTCAAAAAACTAGACAGAAGCATTATGAGAGACTTCTATGTAATGTGTGCATTCATCTCACCAAGTTAAATCTTTCTTTTGATTGAGCTGCTTGGAAACACTCTTTTTTCTAGCATCTGCAAGGGTATACTTCTGAGCCCTTTGAGGCCTATTTTGAAATATGAAATATCTTCACATGTAAACTAGACAGAAGGTTTCTAAGAAACTTCTTTTTGACGTGTGCTTTCACCTCACAGAGTTGAACATTTCTTTTGATTGAGCAGATTGGAAACACTCTTTTTGTAGAATCTGCAAGTGGATATTTGGAGCGCTTTGAGGCCCATGGTGAAAAAGGAAATATCTTCACAAAAAACTAAACAGAAGTTTTCTGAGAAACTTCTTTGGGATGTGTGCATTCATCCCACACATTTGAACCGTTCTTTTGATTGCTATGGTGAAAAAGGAAACTTCTTCACATAAAACTATACAAAAGCATTCTGAGAAACTTCTTTGTTATGTGTGCTTTCATCTCATAGAGTTTAACCTTTCTTTTCATTGTGCAGTTTGGAAACAGTCTTTTTATAGAATCTGCAAAGGGATGTTTGTGAGCAGTTTGAGGCCTATGGTGAAAAAGGAAATACCTTCACATAAAAACCAGACAGAAGCTTTTTGAGAAACTTCTTTGTGATGTTTGCATTCATCTCCCAGAGTTGAATCTTCCTTTTCATTGAGCTGTTTAGAGACAGTCTTTTTGCACAATCTGTAAAGGGATATTTCTGAGTGGTTTGAGGCCTATGGTGAAAAAGAAATATCTTCACATAAAAATCAGAAAGAAGCATTCCAGGAAACTTCTCTGTGATGTGTGCATTCATCCCACAGATTTGAAACTTTCATTTCATTCAGTAGTTTGGAAAGAGTCTTTTCATAGAATCTGCAAAGGGATATTTCTGAGCCCTTGAGACCTATGATGAAATAGGAAATATCTTCACATAAAAACTAGACAGAAGATTTTGAGAAACTTCTTTGTGATGCTTGTGAACCTTCTTTTTGATTGAGCAGTTTGGAAACAGTCCTTTTGCAGAATCTGCAAAGGGATATTTCTGAGCCCTTTGAGTCCTATAGTGAAATAGAAAATGTCTTCACATAAAAACTAGACAAAAGCATTCTGAGAAACTTCTTTGTGATGTGTGCTTTCATTTCACAGAGTTGAACGTTTCCTTTGATTGAGCAGTTTGGAAACACTCTTTTTGTAGAATCGGTAAATGGATATTTGGGGTGCTTTGAGGCATAAGGTGAAAAAGGAAGTATCTATACCTAAAAACTAGACAGAAACTTTCTGAGAAACTTCTTTGTGATGCGTGCTTTCATCTCACAGATTTGAACATTTCTTTTCATTGAGCAGTTTGGGAACAAGTCGTTGTATAGAATCTGCAAATGTATATTTGTGAGCTGTTTGATGCCTATGCTGAAAAAGTAAATAGTCACATAAAAACCAGACAGAAGCTTTTAGAGATAACTTTTTGTGATGTTTGCATTCATATCAAAGAGTTGAAGCTTTCTGTTCCTTGAAGAGTTTGGAAACATTCTTTTTGTGCAATCTGCAAAGGAATATTTCTGAGTGGTTTCAGGCCTGTGGTGAAAAAGAAATATCTTCACATAAAAACTAGACAGAAGCATTCTGAGAAACTTCTTTTTTATCTGTGCATTCACCTCACAGAGTTGATCCTTTCTTTTCATTGAGCAGTTTGGAAACAGTCTTCTTGTAGTATCTGCAAAGGGATATTTGTGATCCCCTTTAGGCCTATGGAGAAATAGGAAATATCTTCACATAAATACTAGAGAGAATCTTTCCAAGAAACTTCTTTTCATCCTACACAGTTGAACCTTTCTTTGGATTGATCACTTTGGAAACAGTCTTTTTGAAGAGTCTACAAATGGATATTTGGGGAGTTTGAGGCCTAAGGTCAAAAAGGAAATATATTCACATAAAAACTAGACAGAAGCATTTTGAGAAACTTCTTTGTGATGTGAGCTTTCATTTCAGAGGGTTGAATCTTTCTTTTGTTTGAGCAGTTTGGAAATAGTCTTTTTGTAAAATGTGCAAAGGGATATTTCTGAGCCATTTGAGGTCTATGGTGGAAACGAAATATCTGTACATAAAAAGTAGACAGAAGCATTCTGAAAAACTTCTTTGTGATGTGTCCATTCATGTCACAGAGTTGAACCTTTCTTTTGATTGAGCAGTTTGGAAACAGTCGTTTTGTAGAATCTGCAAAGAGATATTTGTGAGCTCTTTATGGCCTGTGATGAAATACGAAATATCTCCACATAAAAACTAGACAGAAGATTTCTGAGAAACTTCTGCGTGATGTGTGCTTTCTTCTCACAGTACTGAACATTTCTTTTGATTGAGCAGTTTGGAAAGTCTTTTTGCAGAATCTGCTAATGGATATTTGGAGGTATTTGAGGCCCATGGTGAAAAAGGAAGAATCTTCACATAAAAACTAGACAGAAGATTTCTGAGAAACTTCTTTGTGATGTGTCAATTCATGTCACAGAATTCAACCTTTATTTCAATTGAGCAGTTTGGAGACAGTCTTTTGTAGAAGCTGCAAAGGGAAATTTCTTAGCCTTTTGTGGCTTATGGTGAAAAAGAAATATCTTCACATAAAAACTAGACAGAAGCTTTCTGAGAAACTTCTTTGTGATGTGCTCATTCATCTCACAGAGTTAAACTTTTCTTTTGATTTAGCAGTTTGGAACATGTATTTTCTTAGAATCTGCAAATGGAAATTTTTGAGCCCCTTATGGCCTATGTTGAAATATGAAATATCTTCACATAAAAACTAGATAGAAGCTTTCTGAGAAACTTCTTTGTGATGTGCACTTTCCTCTCACAGAGTTGAACCTTTCTTTTTATGGGGCGGTTTGGAAGCAGTCTTTTTGTAGAATCTGCAAATGGATATTTGGAGCGTTTTGAGGCCTATAGTGGAAAAGGAAATATCTTCACATAAAAACTAGACAGTAGCTTTTTGAGAAAACTATTTGTGACATTTCCATTCATCTCTAATAGTTGACCATTTCTTTTCATTGAGCAGTTTGGAAACAGTCTTTTTGTACAAACTGCAAAGGGATATTTCAGAGTGGTTTTAGGCCAATGGTGAAAAATAAATATCTTCACATGAAACCTAGACAGAAGCATTTTGAGAAACTTCTTTGTGATGTGTGCATTCATCTCACAAATTTGAACGTTTCTTTTGATTTAGCAATTTGGAGAACGTCTCTTGGAAGTATAAGCGGAGTTATATTTGTGAGCAGTTTAAGGCCTATTGTGCAAAAGTAAATACCTTCATATAAAAAGTAAACAGAAGCTTTCTGAGAAACTTCTTTGTGATGTGTGCTTTTGTCTCACAAAGTTTCACCTTTCTTTTGATTGAGAAGTTTGGAAACATTCTTTTTGTAGAATCTGCAAATGGATATTTGGAACAATTTGAGTCCTATGGTGAAAAAGGGAATATGTTCACATAAAAACTAGACAGAAGAATTCTGAGAAACTTCTTTGTGATGAGTCCATTCATGTAACAGAGTTGAAACTTTCTTTGATGGATCAGTTTGGAAGCAGTCTTTATGTAGTATCTGCAGAGGGATATTTTTGAGTAGTTTAAAGACTATAGTGAAAAAGGAAATATCTTCACAAAATAACTAGACAGAAGCATTTTGGGAAACTTCTTTGTGATGTGTGCATTCATCTCACAATGTTGAACGTTTCTTTTGATTTAGCAATTTGGAGAAAGTCTCTTGGAAGTATAAGCAGAGTTATATTTGTGAGCAGTTTAAGGCCTATGGTGCCAAAGGAAATACCTTCATATAAAAAGTAGACAGAAGCTTTCTGAGAAACTTCTTTGTGATGTGTGCTTTCGTCTCACAGAGTTGCACCTAACTTTTGATTGAGCAGTTTGGAAACATTCTTTCTGTAGGATCTGCAAATGGATATTTGGAGCAATTTGAGTCCTACGGTGAAAAAGGAAATATGTTCACATAAAAACTAGACAGAAGAATTCTGAGAAACTTCTTTGTGATGAGTCCATTCATCTCACAGAGTTGAAACTTTCTTTGATGGACCAGTTTGGAAATAGTCTTTTTGTAGTATCTGCAGAGGGATATTTTTGAGCGGTTTAAAGACTATGGTGAAAAAGGAAATATCTTCACATAATGACTAGACAGAAGTATTCTGAGAAACTTCTTTGTGATGTGTGCATTCATCTCACAGAGTTGAACCTTTCTTTTGATTGAGCACTTTGGAAACAGTCTTTTTGTAGAACATTCAAAGGAATATTTGTGAGCCCTTTATGGCCTCAGGTGAAATGGAAATATCTTCACATACAAACTAGAGAAAAGCTGTCTGAGTAACTTCTTTGTTATGTGTGCTTTCATCTCAGAGAGTTAAAAATTTGTTTTGATTGATCAGTTTGGAAACAGTCTTTTTGTAGAATCTGCAAATGGATATTTGGATCACTTTGAGGCCTATGTTGAGAAAGGAAATATGTTCACATAAAAACAAGACAGAAGATTTCTGAGAAACTTCTTTGTTATATGTGCATTCATCTCACAGGGTTGAACCTTTCTTTTGATTGAGCAGTTTGGAAACAGTCTTTTTGTAGAGTCTACAAAGGGATATTTCTGAACGGTTTTATGCCTATGTTGAAAAAGAAATATCTTCACATAAAAACTAGACAGAAGCATTATGAGAAATTAATTTATTATTTGTTCATTTGTCTCACAGAGTTGAAACTTGCTTTTCATGGAGCCATTCGAAAACTGTCTTTTTGTAGAGTATGCAAAGGGATATTTGTGAGCCCTTTGAGGCTTATATTGAAATAGAAAATATCTTCACAAAACAAGTAGACAGAAGCATTATGGGAAACTTCTTTGTGATGTGTGCTTTTATCTCTCAGATTTGAATCTTTCTTTTCATTGAACAGTGTGGAAACTCTCTTTTTGTAGATTCTGCAAAAGGATATTTGGAGGGCTTTGAGGCCTATGGTGAAAAAGGAAATATTTTCACTTAAAAACTAAACAGAAGCTTTCTGAAAAACTTCTTTGTGATGTGCATATTCATGTCACAGAGTTGAAACTTTCTTTTCATTGAGCAGTTTGGAAACCATCTTTTCGTACAATCTGCAAAGGGATATTTCTGAGTGGTTTGAGGTCTATGGTGAAAAAGAAATATCTTAGCATAAAAACTACACAGAGGCATTCTGAGAAACTTGTTTTTCATGTGTGCATTCATCTCCCAGAGTTGAACATTTCTTTTCATTGAGAAGTTCAGAAACAGTCTTTCTGTAGAATCTGCGAAAGGATATATGTGAGCCCATTGAGGGCCATGGTGAAATAGGAAATATCTTCACAGAAAAACTAGACAGAAGCATTCTGAGAAACTTCTTTGTGATGTTTGCATTCACCTCACAGAGTTGAAACTTTCTTTTGATTGATCCGTTTGGAAACAGTCTTTTTGAAGAATCTGCAAGTGGATATTTGGAGCGCTTTGTGGCTTGTGGTGAAAAACTAAATATCTTCACATAAAATCTAGTGAGAAACTTTCTGAAGAACGTCTTTGTGATGTGTGCTTTTATCCCACAGAGTTGAACTTTCTTTTCATTGAGCAGTTTGGAAGCAGTCTTTTTGTATTATATGCAGAGGGATATTTGGGAGCGGTTTAAGGCCTATTGTGAGAAAGTAAATATCTTCACATAAAAACTAGACAGAAGCATTCTGAGAAAGTTCTTTGTGATGTGTACATTCATCACACAGAGTTGAAAATTTCTTTTGATTGAGAAGTTTGGAAACAGTCTTTATGTCCAATCTGCAAAGGGATATTTCTTAGACGTTTGAGGCCTATGGTGAAAAAGAAATATCTTCACATAAAAACTAGACAGAAGCTTTCTAAGAAACTGCTTCATGATGCATCCATTAATCTCATACAGTTGAAATTTTCTTTTGATGGAGCAGTTTGGAAAGTGTCTTTTTGAAAATTCTTTAAAGGGATATTTGTTATCCCTTTATGGCCAAAGGTGAAATAGGAAATATCTTCCCATGAAAACTAGACAGAAGCTTTCTAAGAAACTTATTTGTGATGTGTGATTTCGCTTCACAGAGTTGAAACTTTCCTTTGTTAGAAAAGTTTGGAAAGAGGCCTTTTGTAGGATCTGCAAAGAGATATTTTTCAGCCCACTGAAGCGTATGGTGAAAAAGGAAATATCTTCACATTAAAACTAGAAAGAAACCATCTGAGAAACTTCTTTGTGATGTGCACTTTCATCTCATAGAGTTGAACCTTTCTTTTGATTGAGCAGTTTGGAAAAAGTCTTTTAGTAGAATGTGCAATTGGATATTTGGAGCGCTTTGAGGCCTATGGTGAACAAGGAAATATCTTCACATAAAAACAAGACAGAATCTTTCTGAGAACCTTGTTTGTGATGTGTGCATTCATCACACAGAGCTGAATGTTTCTTTTGATTGAGCAGTTTGTAAACAGTCTTTTTAAAGATTCTGCCAAAGGATATTTCTGAGCCCTTTCAGGCTTATGGTGAAAAAGGAAGTATCCACTAATAAAATCTGGACAGAATCTTTCTGTGACACTTCTTTGTGATGAGTGCGTTCAACTCACAGACTTGAACCATTATTTTCATTGAGCAGTTTGGAAACAGTCTTTTTCTAGAATCTCCAAAGGGATATTTTAAGTGATTTATGGCTTAAAGTGAAAAAGGGAATATCAACAAATAAAATCTAGACAGAAGCTTACTGAGACACTTTTTTGTGATGTGAGCATTCATCTCACAGGGTTGAAACTTTCTTTTGATTGAGGAGTTTGTAAATTGTCTTTCTGTAGAATCTGCAAAGGGATATTTTTAAGCAGTTTATGGCTTAGGGTGAAAAAGGAAATATCCACAAATAAAATCTAGACAGAAGTTTTCTGAGACACTTTTTTTTTTATGTGAGCATTCATATCACAGTGTTGAAACTTTCCTTTGATTGAGCAGTTTGTAAAGTGTCTTTTTGGAAAATCTGCAAAGGGACATTTGTGAGCAGTTCGAGGCCTAAGGTGAGAAAGTAAATATATTCAGGTAAAAACTAGACAGAATCATTCTGAGAAACTTCTTTGTGATGTCAGCATGCATCTCACAGTTTGGAACTGATCTTTTGATTGAGCAGTTAGGCAACAGTCTTTTTGTAAAATTTGCAAAGGGACATTTCTGAAAGCTTTGAGGCTAATGGTGAAAAAGGAAATACATTCACATAAAAACTAGACAGAAGCTTTCTGAGAAACCTTTATTTGATGTGTGCATTCATCTCAAGAGTTGAACCTTTCTTTTAATTGAGCTGTTTGGAAAGAGTCTTTTGTAGATCTATAAATGGATATTTGTGAGCGGTTTGAGCCCTATGAAGAGAAGGGAAATGTCTACAAATACATACTAGAAAGAATCTTCCTGAGAAACTTCTTTGTGATGTCTGCATTCATCTCATGGAGTTGAACTTTTCTTTTGATTGAGCAGTTTGGAAACAGTCTTTTTGTAGAATCTTCAAAATGATATTTGTGAACGATTTGAGGCTTATGTTGAAAAAGGAAATATCTTCACATAAAAAATAGACAGAACTTTTCTGAGAAGCTTTTTTGTGATGTGTGCATTCATCTCACGGATTTCAACATTGCCGTGGATTGAGCAGTTTGGAAACAGTCTTTTAGTAGATTCTGCAAAGGGATATTTGTGAGCAGTTTGAGGCTTATGGTGAAAAAGGAAATATCTACAAATAAAATCTACACAGAAACTTTCTGAGAAACTTCTTTGTCATGTGTGCATTCATTTCACAGAGTTGAACTTTTCTTTTGATTGAGCAGTTTGGAAACCATCTTTTCGGAGCATCTCCAAAGGGATATTTGTGAGTGTCTGAAGGCATATGGTGAGAAAGTAAATATATTCACATAAAAACTAGAAAGAATATTTCTGAGAAACTTCTTTGTGATGTGTGCCTTCATGTCACAGAGTTGAACCATTCTCTTGATTGAGCAGTTTGGAAACAGTCTTTTTGTAGAATCTGCAAAGGGATATTTGTGAGTGATAGGAGGCCTATGGTGACAAAGGAAATATCTTCACATAAAAACCAGACAGAAGATTTCTGAGAAACCTCTTTGTGATGTGTGCATTCATCTCTGAGAGTTGAACCTTTCTTTTCATTGAGCAGTTTGGAAACACACTTTTTGTAGAATCTGAAAACTGATATTTCTGAAGGCTTTGAAGCTTATGGTGAAAAAGGAAATATCATCCCATAACAACTAGACAGAAGCTTTCTGAGAAACTTCTTTGTGATGTGTGCATTTACCTCACAGATATGAACCTGCCTTTTGATTGAGAAGTTTGGAAACCGTCTTCTTGTAGAATCTGCAAAGAGATATTTGAGAGAGCTTTGAGGTCTATGGTGAAAAAGGAAATATCTTCACATAAAAACTAGATAGAAGCTTTCTGAGAAACATTGTGTGATGTGTGCATTTGTCTCACAGAGTTGAACCTTTCTTTTGATTGAGAAGTTTTGAATCAATCTTTTTGTAGGATCTGCAAAGGGATATTTGGGATCCATTTTTGGCCTACAGTGAAAAAGGAAATGTCTTCATATAAAAACTAGACAAAACTATTCTAAGAAACTTCTTTGTAATGTGTGCATTCATCTCACAGAGTGGAACCTTTCTTCTGATTGAGCAGTTTGGAAGCAGGATTCCTGAATAATCTGCAGAGGTATATATGTAGGAGATTTGACATCTATGGTGAAAAATGAAATGTCTTCACATAAAAGCTAGACAGAATCTTTCTGAGAATCTTCTTTGTGATGTGTGCATTCATCACACAGAGTTGAAACTTTCTTTTGATTGAGCAGTTTGTAAACAGTCTTTTTGTAGATTCTGCCAAAGGATTTTTGTGAGCCCTTTCAGGCTTATTGTGAAAAAGGAAATAGCCACTAATAAAATCTGGACAGAATCTTTCTGTGAAACTTCTTTGTGATGGGTGCATTCATCTCATGGGTTTGAACCTTTCTTTTGATTGAGCATTTTGGAAAAATTCTTTTGGTAGTATCAGCAAAGTGCTGTTTCTGGGCACTTTGAGGCATATGGTGAGAAAGGAAATATATGCACATGAAAACTAAACAGAATCTTTCTGAGAAACTTCTTTGGTGTGTATGCATTCATCTCACGGATTTGAAGCTTCCTTTTGATTCAGAATTTTAGAAGCAGTCTTTTTATAGAATCTGCATAGGGATATTTGTGAAAATGTTGGGGCATATGGCGAAAAAGGTAATGTATTCACAAAATACTATGGAGAAGCATTCTGAGAAACTTCTTTGTGATGTGTGCATTCATCTCACAGAGTTGAACCTGTCTTTTGATTGAGCTGTTTGGAAACGTCTCTTTGGAGAATCTGCAAAAATATATTTGTGAGAAGTTTGAGGCCTAAGGTGAAAAAGGAAATATCCACAAATAAAAGCTAGAAAGAAACTTTCTGTGAAACTTCTTTGTGCTGTGTGCATTCATCTCACAGGGTTGAACCTTTGTTTTGATTGAGCAGTTTGGGAGCTTTTTGTATAATCTGCAAAGTGGTATTTGTGAACAATTTGAGGTTTATGGTGAAAAAAGAAACATCCTCACAAAAAAACTAGACAGAAATTTTCTGGGAAACTTCTTTGTGATGTGTGCATTCATCTCACAGAGTTGAAGCTTCCTTTTGATTGATCCGTTTGGAAGCATTGTTTTTGTAGAATCTGCATAGTGATATTTGTGAGCCCTTTGAGGCCTATGGTAAAAAAGGAAGTATCTTCGAACAAAAACTAGACAGAAGCATTCTGAGAAACTTCGTCGTGTCGTGTGCTTTCATCTCACCGAGTTGAACTTTTCTTTTCATTGAGCAGTTTGAAAACAGTCTTTATGTAGAATCTGCATAGGGACATTTGTGAGCGATTTGAGGCCTATGGTGAAAAAGGAAATATCTTCACATAAAAACTAGACAGAAGCATTCTGAGAAACTTCTTTGTGATGTATGCATTCAGCTCACAGTGTTGAACCCTTCTTTAGATTGAGCAGGTTGGAAACGTGTTTCTATAGAATCTGCAAAGGGATATCTCTGAGCCCTTTGAGGCCTATGGTGAAAAAGGAAATAGCCACAAATAATATCTAGACAGAAGCTCTTTGAGAAACTTCTTTGTGATGTGTGCATTCATCTCACAGAGTTGAATCATCCTTTTGATTGAGTAGTTTGGAAACAGTCTTTTTGTAGAATCTGCATAGGGATATTTGTGAGCCCATTGAGGCCTATGTTGAAAAAGGAATTATCTTCACATGAAAACTAGACAGAAGCTTCTTGAAAAACTTCTTTGTGATGTGTGTGTTCATCTCACAGAGTTGAAATGCACTTTTGATTGAGTAGTTTGGAAACAGTCTTTTTTAGAAACTGCAAGGAATATTTGTGAGCAATTTGAAACCTATGGTGAAAAAGGAATTATCTACAAATAAAATCTAAACAGAAGCTTTCTGAGAAACTTCTTTGTGATGTGTGCATTCATCTCACATAGTTGACCTTTTGTTTTGATTGAGAAGTTTTTAAATAGTCTTTTTGTACAATCTGCAAAGAGATATCTGTGAATGCTTTCAGGCTTATGGTGGAAAAGGAAATATCTTCACCTAAACCTATAAAAAAGCTTTCTGAGAAACTTCTTTAGGATGTGTGCGTTCATCTCACAGAGTTGAACATTTGTTTTGATTCACCAGTTCGAAAACAGTATTTTTGTAGAATCTGTAAGGAGACATTTTTGAGCTCTTTGAGGCCTATAGTGTAAAAGGAAATATCTTTACATAAAAACTATACAGAAGCTTTCAAAGAAACTTCTCTGAGATGTGTGCATTCATCTCACAGAGTTGAACCTTTGTTTTGATTGAGCAGTTTGGGAAGAGTCTTTTTGTATAATCTGTAAAGGGATATTTGAAGGCGTTTTGAGGCATATGGTGAAAAAGGAAATACCTTCACATAAAAAGTAGACAGAAGCTATCTGAGAAACTTCCTTGTGATGTGTGCATTCATCTCACAGAGTTGAAACTTTCTTTTGACTTATCAGGTTGGAAACAGTATTTTTGTAGAATGTGCAGAGGGATATTTATGAGTGGTTTGAGGTCTTCAGTGAAAAAGGAAATATTTTCACATAAAACCTAGAGAGAAGCATTCTGAGAAACTTCTTCATGATGTGCAAATTCGTCTCAGAGAGTTGAACCTTTCTTTTCATTGGGCAGTTTGGAAACTGTCTTTTTGTAGAATCTGCAAAGTGATATGTTTCAGTGGTTTGAGTACTATGGTGAAAACGGAAATATCGAAAAATGAAACGTAGACAGCAGCTTTCTGAAAAACTTCTTTGTGATGCGTGCATTCATCTCACAGGGTTGAAACTTTCTTTTGATTGAGCAGTTTGGAAACAGTCTTTTCATAGAACCTGCAAAGTGATATTTGTGAAGGCTTTGAGGCTTATGGTGAAAAAGGAAATATCTTCACATAAAAACTAGACTCATGATTTCTGGGAAACTTCTTTGTGATGGGTGTATGCATCTCAAAGAGTTGAATCTTTCTTTTGATTGAGCAGTTTGGAAACAGTCTTTTTGGAGAATCTGCAAAGAGATGTTTTTGAGTGGTTTGAGGCATGTGGTGAAAAAGGAAATATCTTCATATAAAAACTAGACAGAAGTATTCTGAGAAACCACTTTTTGATTTGTGCATTCATCTCAGAGAGTTGAATTTTCTTTCACTGAGTAGGTTGGAAGCAGTCTTTTTGTAGAATATGCAAAGGGATATTTGTGAGCTTTTTGAGGCCTGTTGTGAAAAAGGAAATATCCACAAATAAAATCTAGACAGAAGCCTTCTGAGAAAATTCTTTGTGATGTGTGCATTCATCACACAGAGTTGAACCTTTCTTTTGATTGAGCTGTTTGGAAACAGTCCTTTTGTAGAATCTACAAAGGGTTATTTATGAGCAGTTTGAGGCCTATGGTGAAAAAAGGAGTATCGACAAACAAGAACTAGATAGAAACTTTCTGAGAAACTTCTCTGTGATGTGTGCATTCATCTCACAGAGTAGAAAGCTTTCTTTGATTAAGCAGTTTGGAAACAGTCTTTTTGTAGAATCTGCAAAGGGACGTATGTAGGTGATTTCAGGTCTATGGTGAAAATGGAAATATCTTCACATAAAAACTAGACAGAAGCTTTCTGAGAAAATTCTTTGTGATGTACTCATTCATTTCACAGATTTGAAGTGTTCTTTTCATTGACCGGTTTGGATAGAGTCTTTTTTTAGAACCTGATTTGTGATATTTGTGAACTCTTTGAAGCCTTTGGTGAAAAAAGAAATATCTTCACACAAAAACTAGACAGAAGCTTTCTGAGATACTTTGTTGTGATGTGTGCATTCATCTCGAAGAGTTGAAACTGTCTTTGGGTTGAGCAGTTTTGAAACAGTCCTTTTGTAGAATGTACAAAGGGATATTTGGGATCCGTTTTTTGCCTATGGTGAAAAAGGAAATGTCTACACATAAAAACTAGACAGAAGCATTCTATGAAACTTCTTTTTGATGTGTGCTTTCTACTCACAGCTTTGAACCTTTCTTTAGATAGAGCAGGTTGGAAAATGTTTTTGTAGAATCTGCAAAGTGATAATTTGAATACTTTGAGACTTATGGTGAAAAAGGAAATACCTTCAAATAAAAACTGGACAGAAGCTTTCGGAGAAACTTCTTTGTGATGTGTGCATTCATCACAAAGAGTTGAAGCTTTGTTTTGGCTGGGCAGTTTGGGAACAGTCTTTTTGTAAATTCTGTAAAGGGACAGTTGTGAGCACTTTGAGGCCTATATTGAAAAAGGAAACGTCGTCAAATAAAAACTAGACAGAAGCTTTCTGAGAAACTTCTTTGTGATGTGTGCATTCACCTCACAGAGTTGAACCTTTCTTTTGATTGAATAGTTTGGAAACAGTCTTTTTGTAGAATCTGCAAAGGGTTATTTATGAGTGGTTTGAGGCCTATGGTGAAAAAGGGAGTATCAACAAATAAAAAGTAGACAGAAACTTTCTGAGAAACTTCTCTGTGATGTGTGCATTCATCTCGCAGAGTGGAAACTTTCTTTGAGCCGTTTGGAAAAAGTCTTTTTGTAGAATCTGCCAAGGGATATATATAGGCAGTTTGAGGTCTATGGTGAAAAGGGAAACATCTTCACATAAAAACTAACTGCTCAATGGGAGGAAATTTTACTTCTGTGTGATGAATGCACATGTCAGAAAGGAGTTACTCAGAAAATTTCTTTATACTTTTTATGTGAAGATATTTCCTTTTTCACCATATGCCTCACCATGCTCCCAGATATCCCTTTGCAAATTCTATGAAAAGAATGTTTCCAAACTGCTCAATAAACAGAGTGGTTCAACACTGTGAGACGAATGTGCACATCACAAAGAAGTTTCTCAGAAAACCTCCTTCTCGTTTTTATGTGAAGATATTCCCTTTTTGAACATAGTCCTTAATGCACTCCCAAATATACCTTTGCAGAATCTACAAAAAGACTTTCCAAACTGCTCAATCAAAAGAAAGTTTCAACTCTGTTAGATGAATGCACACATCAGAAAGTAGTTTCTCAGCAAGCTTCTCACTAGTTTTTATGTGAAGATAGTCCCTTTTTCAATGTGGGCCTCAAAGCACTCAAAAATATCCCTTTGTAGATTCTAGAATAACAGAGTTTACAAACTGCTCAATGAAAAGAAATATTTACCTTTGTGAGATGAATACACATATCTTAAAGCAGCTTCTCAGAATGCTTCTTTCTAGTTTTTATGTGAAGATATTTATTTTTTCACCATAGGCCTCAACGCACTCCTAAATCCCTTTGCAGTTTGTACCAAAAGGACTGTTTTCAAACTGCTCAATCTGAAAAATGTTTCAACTCTGTGAGATGAATGCACACATCATGAAGAAGTTTCTCAGAAACTTTCTTTATAGTTTTTCTGTGAAGATATTTCCTTTTTCACCATAGGCCTCACCTCAAAGCTCTCACAAATGTCCCTTTGCAGATTCTACAAAAAGACTGTTTCCAAACCACTCAATAAAAAGAATTATTGAACACGGTGAGATGAATGCACACATCTCAAAGAAGTTTCTCAGAAGCTTTCAGTCTAGTTTTTATGTGAATATATTTCCTTTCTCACCATAGGCCTCAAAGCGCTCCAAATATCCATTTGCAGATTCTACAAAAAGACTGTTTCCAAACTGCTCAACCAAAACAAAGGTTTAACTCTGTGTGATGAATGCACACATCACAAGGAAGTTTCTCAGAATGCTTCTGTCTAGATTTTAAGTAAAGATACTTGCTTTTTCACCACTGGCCTCAAAGTGCTCACAAATATCCCTTTACAGAGTCTACAAAAATACTTTTACCAAATTGCTCAATCAAAAGAAAGGTTCAACTCTGTGAGATGTATGCACACCACAAAGAGGTTTCTCAGGAAGCTTCTCTCTAGTTTTTATGTGAAGATATTTCCTTTTTCACCATAAGCCTCAAAAGGTTCACAAATATCCCTTTGCTGATTCTACAAAAAGACTCTTCACACACTGCTCAATCAAAAGAATGTTTCAACTCTGTGAGATGAATGCTCACATCACCAGAATGTTTCTCAGAAAGCTTCTATGCAGTTTTTATGTGAAGATATTTCCTTTTTCACCGTATGCTTCAAAGGGCTCATAAATATCACTTTGGAGATTTTACAAGAAGAGTTTCAAATCTTCTCAATGAAAAGAAACAGAAACATCTGGGAGATGAGTGCACATATCACAAAGCAGTTTCTCAGAAACATTCTGTCTAGTTTTCATGTGAAGGCATTTTCTTTCTCACCACTGGATGCAAAGTGCTCAAAATTGTTCCTTTGCAGATTCTACAAAAAGTCTGTTTCCACACTGGTCATCAAAAGAAAGTTTCAACTCTGTGAGATGAATGCACATGTCAAAAAGAAGTTTCTCAGAAAGCTTCTATTAAGTTTTTATGTGAATGTTTCCTTTTTAACCATAGGCCTCAGTGCCCTCACAAATATCTCTTTGCAGATTCTGCAAAAAGACTGTTTCAAAACTGCTCAATAAAAATAATTATTGAACTTTGTGAGATGAATGCACACACCTCAAAGAAGTTTCTCAGAAACCTTCAGTCTAGTTTTTATGTGAATATATTTCCTTTTCCACCAAAGGACTCAAAGTGCTCCAAATAGCCTTTTGCAGGTTCTACAAAAAGACTGTTTACAAACGGCTCAAAGAAAATAAAGTTAAAAATCTGTGAGATGAATGCACACATCACTAAGAAGTTTCACAGGAGGCTTCTGTCTAATTTTTATATGAAGACATTTCCTTTTTCACCATAGGCCTCCATCTGCTCACAAATATCCCTTAGCAGATTTTACAAGAACAGAATTTCCAGACTGATCAAAGAAAACAAGTGTTTTCCTCCGTGAGATGAATGCACACATCACAAAACTCTTTCTCAGAAACCTTCTTTATACTTTTTATGTGATGATATTTCTTTTTTCTCCCTAGGACTCAAAGCACTCAAAAATATCCCTTTGGAGATTCTGCAAAAAGATTGTTTCCAAACTGCTCAATCAAAAAAATAGTTCAACTCCATGAGATGAATGCATACATCACAAATAATTTTATCAGAAACCTTCTTTATAGTTTTTATGTGAAGTTATATCCTTTTTCACCATAAGCCTCAAAGTGCTCAGCAATATCCCTTTGCAGATTCTGCAAAAAGACGTCTTCCCAACTGCTCAACCAAATAAATGTTTGAACTCTGTGAGATGGATGCACACATCACAAAGAGGTTTCTCAGAAATCTTCTGTCCATTGTTTATGTGAAGATATTTCTTTTTTCACCATAGCACTCAAAGTCCTGAAAAATATCCCTTGCAGATTCTACAAAAAGGCAGTTTCCAGACTGCTCAACCAAAATAATGGTTGAACTCTGTGAGATGATTGCACACATCACAAAGAAACCACTAAGAAAGCTTCTGTCTAGTTTTTATGTGAAGATATTTTCTTTTTCACCATAGGCCTCAAACCACTCACTAATATCCCTTTGCAGATTCTACAATAACAGAGTTTCCAGACTAATCAGAGAAAATAAACATTTACCTCTGTGAGATCAATGCACACATCACAAAGCTGTTTCTAAGAAACCATCTTTATACCTTTTATATGAATACATTTCCTTTTTTACCATTGTCCTCAAAATGCTCATAAATATCCCTTTGCAGATTCCACAAACAGATAGTTTCCATACTGCTCAATCAAAAGTAAGTTTCATCTTTGTGAGATGAATTCCCACATCACAAAGACGTTTCTCAGAAAGCCTCTCTCTAATTTTTATGTGAAGATATTTCTTTTTTCACCATAGGCCTCAAAGGACTCATAAATATCCCTTTGCAGACTCTATAAGAGCAGTTTCCAGACTGACCAGAGAAAAGAAAATTTTACCTCTGTGAGATGAATGCTTACATCACAAAGCTGTTTCTGAGAAACCTTGTTTATACTTTTTATGTGAATATATTTCCTTTTTCACCACAGGCCTCAAAGCACTCATAAATATCCCTTTGCAGATTCTACAAAAAGACTGTTTCCAAACTGTTCAATCAAAAGAATTGTTGAGCTCTATGAGATGAATGCACACATCACAAAGAAGTTTCTTGGGAAGCTTCTGTCTAGTTTTTATGTGAAGATATTTCCTATTTCATCATAAGCCTCAAAGCTCTCAAAAATATGCCTTTAAAGATTCTGCAAAAATACTGTATCCACATTGCTCAATCCAATGAAAGGTTCAAATCTGTGAGATGAATGCACACATCACAAGGATTTTTCTCAGAAAGCTTCTCTCTAGTTTTCATGTGAAAATATTTCCTTTTTCACCATAGGCATCAAAGCACCAGAAATATCCCTTTGCAGATTCTACCAAAATACTGTTTACAAACTGCTCAATCAAAAGGATGTTTCAATTCTGTGAGATGAATTCTCGCATCTCCAAGATGTTTCACAGAAAGCTTCTGTCCAGTTTTTACATGAAGATAATTCCTTTTTCACCATAGGCCTCAAAGCACTGACAAATATCCCTTTGCAGATTTTGCAAGAACAGAATTTCCAATCTGCTCAATGAAGAGAAATGGTTAATTCTGTGGGATGAAATCACACATCACAAAGCAGTTTCTCTGAAATATTCTGTCTAGTATTTATGGAAAGATAATTCCTTTTTCAACATAGGACACAAAGTGCTAACTAATAACCATTTGGAAATTCTACAAAATACTGTTCCAAACTGCTCATCAAAAGCAAGGTTCACCTCTCTGGGATGAATACATATATCAAAAAGATGTTTCTCACAAAGCTTCTATCTTGTTTTTATGTGAACGTGTTTCCTTTTTCACCACGGGCCTCAAAGTGCTCAAAAGTATCTCTTTGCAGATCCTAAAAAAAGACTGTTTCCAAACTGCTGAGTCAAAGGAATGGTTCAACTCTGTGAGATGAATGCACACATCACAAAGAGGTTGTTCACAAACCTTCTTTATAGTTTTCATGTGAAGATATTTCCTTTTAACTATAGACCTCAAAGTGCTCACAAATATACCTTTGCAGATTCTACAAACAGATGGTTTCCCAATTGCTCAATCAAAAGAATTGTTGAAATCTGTGAGATGAATGCATATATCACAAGGCAGCTTCTCAGAATTCTGTAATCTAGTTTTTATGTGGACATATTTTCTCTTTCACCATAGGCCTCAAAGTGCTCAGAAATATCCCTTTGCAGATTCCACAAAAAGATGTTTCCAAACTGCTCAATCAAAAGAAAGTTTCAATTCTGTGAGATGAATGCACACATCACTAAGAAGTTTCTCAGTAGGCTTCTGTCTAGTTTTTATGTGAAGACAATTCGTTTTTCACCGTAAGGCTCTATGCACTCACAAATATCCCTTAGAAGCTTCTAAAAAAACAGAGTTTCCCAACTGATCAAAGAAAAGAATCATTTACCTCTGTGAGATGAACGAAGACATCACAAAACAGTTTCTCAGAAAACTTCTTTATAGTTTTCTTTGAAGATACATCTTTTTCTGCATAGGCCTCAAAGTGCTCAAAAATATCCATTTGCAGATTCTGTAAAAATACCATTTCCAAACTGCTCAATCAAAAGAGAGCTTCAACTCTGTGAGATGAATGCACATATCTCAAACAAGTATCTGAGAAGCTTTCTTTTTACTTTGTATGTGAAGATATTTCCTTTGTCAACGTAGGCCTCAAAGTGCTCAAAAATACCCCTTTTCAGATTGTACAAGAACAGATTTTCCAGACTGAACAGAGAAAATAAACCCTTACCTCTGTGAGATGAATGCACACATCACAAGGCTGTTTTTAGAAAACCTGCTTTACAGGTCTTATGTGAAGATATGTCCTTTTCCACCACAGGCCTCACAGCACTCCAAATATCCACTTGCAGATTCTACAAAAAGAGTGTTTCAAAAATGTTCAATCAAAGGAAAGGTTCAACTCTGTGAGATGAATGCAAACAACAGAAAGAAGTTTCTCAGAATCCTTCTTTCCAATTTCTATGTTAAGGTATTTCGTTTTCCACCATATGCATCAAAGTGCTCTAAATATCCACATGCAGATACTACAAAAAGTCTGTTTCCAAACTGCTCAATCAAAAGTGTGGTTTAACTCTGTGAGATGAATACACACATCACTAAGAAGTTTCTCAGAATGCTTCTGTCTAGTTTTTATATGAAGATATTTCCTTTTTCAAAAAAGGCCTCTAATGACAACAAATATCCACTTACAGATTCAACAAAAAGAGTGTTGCAAAACTGCTCAATAAAAAGAAAGGTTCAACACTGTGAGATGACTGCATACATCACAAGGAAGTTTCTCAGAATGCTTCTTTCTAGTTTTTATGTGAATATATTTCTTTTCCACCATAAGCCACAAAGCGCTCCAAATGTCCACTTGCACATTCTACAAAAAGAGTGTTTCAAAACTGATCAATCAAAAGATAAATTCAACTCTGTGAGATGAATGCACACATCACAAAGAAGTTTGTCAGAATTCTTCTGTCTCTTTTTTATGTGAAGATATTACCTTTTCCAACATAGGTCTCAAAGTACTCCAAATATCCAATTGCAGTTTCTACAAAAATAGTGTTTCACAACTACTCAATCAAAAGAAAGGTTCAGCACTGTAAGGTGAATGCACACATCACAAAGAAGTTTCTCAGAGTGCTTCTCTGCACTTCGTATGTGAAGATATGTCTTTTCAACCATAGGCCTCAAAGCGCTCCAAGTATTCACTTGCAGATTGTACAAAAAGAGTGTTTCAACAATGGTCAATTAAAAGAAAGATTCAACTCTGTGAGATGAATGCAAACATCACAAAGAAGTTTCTCAGAATGCTCCTGCTTAGTTTTTATGTGAAGATATTTCCTTTTCCACCATAGGACCCAAGGCTCACCAAACATCCCCTTGCAGATCCTACAAAAGGACTGTTTCAAAACTGCTCAATCAAGAGAAGTGTTCCGCTCTGTGAGATGAATGCACACATCAAAAAGAAGTTTCTCAGAATGCTTCTGTCAAGTTTTTATATGAAGATACTTTCTTTTCCACCATAGGCCTCAAAGCGCTCCAAATATCCATCTGCAGATTCTACAAGAAGAGTGCTTCAAAACTGCTTAATCAAAAGTTAGTTTCAACCCTGTGAGTTAAATACACACATCACAAATAAGTTTCTCAGAATGCTTCTTTCTGGTATTTATGTGAAGATATGTCGTTTTTCACTGTAGGCCTCAATCTCCTCCAAATATCCATTGGCAGATACTACAAAAAGAGTGTTTCAAAACTCCTCAATCAACAGAAATGTTCAACACTGTGAATTGAATGCACACATCAAAAGGGAGTTTTTCAGAATGCTTCTGTTTAGTTTTTCTGAAGATATTTCCTTTTCCACCATAGGCCCCAAAGATCTGCAAACATCCACAGGCAGATTCTGCAAAACAGTGTTTCAAAACTGCTTAATCAAAAGAAAGTTTAACTCTGTGAGTTGAATACACTCATCACAAATAAGTTTCTCAGAATGCTTCTGTCTAGTATTTATGTGAAGATATGTCCTTTTGCACCATATGCCTGAATCCGCACCAAATATCCATTTGAAGATGCTATGAAAAGAGTGTTTCAAAACTGATCAATCAAAGGAAAGGTTCCATTCTGTGAGTTGAATGCACACATCACAAAGAAGTTTCTCAGATTATTTATGAGTAGTTTTTATGTGAAGATATTTCTATTCCATCATAGGACCCAAAGCGCTCCAAACATCCAAAGGCAGATTCATCAAAAAGAGTGTTTCAAAACTGTTCTACCAAAAGAAATCTTCAACTCTGTGAGATGAACACACACATTAGTAAGAAGTTTCTCAAAATGCTTCTGTCTAATTTTTATATGAAGACATATCCTTTTCCACCATTGACCTCAAGGTGCTCCAAATATCCACTTGCAGATTCTACAAATAGAGTGTTTAAAAACTGCTCAGTCAAAAGGAAGGTTAAATTCTGTAAGATGAACGCACACATCACCAAAAAATTTCTTAGAATACTTCTGTCTAGTTTTTATGTGAAGATAATTGCTTTTACTCCATGGGCCTGAAACGCTCCAAATATCCAATTGCAGATTCTACAAAAAGAGTGTTTTAAAACTGCTCAATCAAAATACAGGTTCAACACTGTGAGATCAATGCACACATCACAAAGAAGTTTCTCAGAATGCTTCTGTCTTGTTTTTATGTGAAGATATTTCCTTTTCCACTGCAGGACTCAAAGCGATCCATATATGCACTTGCAGATTCTACAAAAAGAGTGTTTCAAAACTGCTCAATCAAAAGAAAGTTTCAACTCTGTGAGATGAATGTACACATCACAAAGAACTTTCTCAGAATGCTTTTGTCTAATTTTTACGTGAAGATATTTCCTTTTGCAACATGGGCCTCAATGTGCTCCAATCACCACTTGCAGATTCTACAAAAAGAGTGCTTCAAAACTGCTTAATTAATAGAAAGGTTCAACTGTGTGAGATGAATGCACAAATCACAAAGTAGTTTCTCTGCATGCTCCTGTCAAGTTTTTATGTGAAGATATTTCCTTTTCCAGTAAATGTTGCATATCATGCAAAATATCCACTTGCAGATTCAACAAAAACTGTGTTTTAAAACTGCTCAATCAAAATAAAGGTTCAACCTTGTGGGTTGAATGCACACATCACAAAGAAGTTTCTCAGAAATCTTCAGTCTAGTTTTCATGTGAAGACATTTCCTTTTCCACCATAGACCTCAAAGCGCTCCAAATATCCAATTGCAGATTGTAGAAAAAGACTCTTTCAACACTGATCAATTAAAAAAAAGATTCAACACTGAGAGATGAATGCAAATATCACAAAGAAGTTTCTCAGAATTCTCAAGTTTAGTTTTTATGGGAATATGTTACCTTTTTCACCCTAGGCCCTAAGGCGCTCCAAACATCCACTTGTGGATTGTACAAAAGGACTGTTTCAAAACTGCTCAATCAAAAGAAGGTTTCAACTCTGTGAGATGAATGCACGCATCACAAAAAAGTTTCTCAGAATGCTTCTGTCAAGTTTTTACGTGAAAATATTTCCTTTTCCACCATAGGCCTCAATCCACTCCAAATATCCATTTGCAGATACTACAAAAAGACTGTTTCAAAACTGCTCAATCAAAAGAAAGTTTCCACTCTGTGAGTTGAATGTGAACAGCACAAAGAAGTTTCTCAGATTACTACTGTGTAGTTTTTATTTGAAGATGTTTCCTTTTCCACCATAGGCCCCAATGCGCTCCAAACATCCACCTGCAGATTCTACAAAAGGGGTGTTTCAAAACTGCTCTATCAGAAGAAAGGTTCAACTCTGTGAGATGAACGCAAACATCACAAAGAAGTTTCTCAGAATGCTTCTGTCTAATTTTTATGTGAAGATATTTCCTTTTCCACCAAAGGGCTCAAAGTGCTCCAAATATCCACTTGCAGATTCTAAAAAAACAGTGTTTCAAAACTGCTCAATAAATAGAAATGGTCAACTCTTTGGGATGAATGCACACAAGAAAAAGAAGTTTCCCAGACTGCTTCTGTCTGATCTTTATATGAAGATATTTCCTTTTTCAGCATTGACCTCAGAGATCTTCAAATATCCACTTGCAGATTCGTCAAATAGATTGTTTAAAAACTGCTCAATCAAAAGAAAGGTTCGACTCTGTGAGATGAAGGCAAATATCACATAGATGTTTGTCCGAATGCTTTTGTCTAGTTTTTATGTGAAGATATTTCCGTTTCCAACATAGGTCTGAAAGCTCTCCAAATATCCACTTGCAGATTGTACAAAAAGAATGTTTCAAAAATGCTGAATAAAAATAAATTTTCAAGTTGGTGAGATGAATGCACACATCAAAAAGAAGTTTCTCAGAATGCTTCTGTCCAGTTTTTATGTGAAGATATTTCTTTTTCCACCTTAGGCCACAAAGTGCTCCTCATATCCACTTGCAGAGTCTACAAAAAATGTGTTTCAAAACTGCTCAAACAAAAGAAAGTTTCAACTCTGTGAGTTGAAACCAGACATCACAAAGTAGTTTCTCAGAATGCTTCTGTCTTGTTTTTATGAGAAGATTTTTCCTTGTCCACAATAGTCCGTAAAGTGCTCCAAATATCCACTTGCAGATTCTACAAAAAGAGTGATTCAAAACTTCTCAATCAAAAGAAAGATTCAACTCTGAGAGATGAATGCACACATAGCAAAGTAGTTCCTCAGAATGATTCTGTCTAGTTTATTGGGAAGATATTTCCTTTTCCACCATAGGCCCCAAAGGGCTCCAAATATCCACTTTCAGATTGCAGAAAAAGTGTGTTTCAAAACTGCTCAATCAAAAGAAACGTTGAACTCTGTGAGATGAATGCACACATCACAAAGAAGCTACTCAGAATGCTTCTGTCTAGCTTTTATGTGATGGCATTTCCTTTTCCACCATAGGCCTGAAATCACTCAAAATATCTGCTTGCAGGTACTACGAAAAGAGTGTTTCAAAACTGCTCAAACAAAAGAAAGGTTCAACTCTGTGAGATGAATGCACACATCACAAAAAAGTTTCTGAGAATGATTCTGTCTGGTTTTTACGTGAAGGTGTTCCCTTTTCCACCATAGGCCTCAAAGGGCTCCAAATATCCAATTGCAGATTCTACACAAAGATAGTTTAACAACTGTTCAATCAAAAGAAAAGTTCATCTCTCTGAGATGAATACACACATCACAAAGAAATTTGTCAGAATGCTTCTCTCTAATTTTTATGTGAAGATATTTCCTTCTCCACCATAGGCCTCAAAGCGCTCCAAATATCCACCAGCAGATTCAACAAAAAGTGTGTTAGAAAACTTCTCAATCAAAAGAGAGGTTGAAATCTGTGAGATGAATGCATACATCACAAAGAAGTTTCACAGAGTGCTTCTGTCTACCTTTTATTTGAAGAAATTTCCTTTTCCAACATAGGCCACAAAACGCTCCAAATATACAGTTGCAGACTCTAAAGAAAGAGTGTTTCAAGCTCCCCAATCTAAAGAAAGGTTCAACTCTGTGAGTTGAATGCACTCATCAGAAAGATATTTCTTATAATGCTTCTGTGTCATTTTTAAGTGAAGATATTTCCTTTTCTACCATAGGCCTCAAAGCACTCCAAATATCGACTTGCAGATTCTACAAAAAGAGTGTTTCAAAACTGCTCAATCAAAAGAAAGGTTCAAAACTGTAAGATGAATGCACACATCACAAAGGAGTATCTCAGAATGCTTCTGTGTAGTTTTTATGTGAAGACATTTCCTTTTCCACCATAGGACCCAAAGAACTCTGAATCTCCAATTGCAGATTCTACAAATAGAGTGTTTAAAAGCTGCTCAATCAAAAGAAAGTTTGAACTCTTTGAGATGAAAGTGCACATCATGGAGAAGTTTCTCAGATTCTTCTGTGACGTTTTTATGTGAAGATATTTCTTTTCCACCATAGGCCTCAAAGCGCTCCAAATATCCACTTACAGATTCCACAAAAAGAGTGTTTCAAAACTGTTCAATGAAAAGAGAGGTTCAATTCTGTGAGATGAATGCACATATCACAAAGAGATTTTTCAGAATGCTTCTGTCTAGTTTGTATGTGAAGATATTTCCTTTTCCACAATAGTCTACAAAGTGCTCCAAATACACATTTGCAGATTCTGCAAAAATAGTTTTTCAAAACCACTCAATCAAAAGAAAGGTTCACCTCTGTGAGATGAATGCACACATCACAGAGAAGTTTCTCAGAAAGCTTCTGTGTAGTTTTTATGTGAAGATATTTCATTTTCCACCATTGGCCCCAAAGCGCTCCAAATATCCCCAGCAGATTCTATAAAGAGTGTTTCAAAACTGCTCAGTCAGAAGAAATCTTCAACTCTGTGAGATGAACACACACATCACAGAGCAGATTCTCAAAATGTTTCTAATTTTTATGTGAAGATATTTCCTTTTCCACCATAGGTCTCAATGCCCTCAAAATATCCACTTGCAAATTCTACAAAAAGAGTATTTCAAAACTGCTCAATCAAAAGAAAGGCTCAACTCCATGAGATGAATGAACACATCACAAAGAAGTTTCTCAGAATGCTTCTGTCTAATTATCATGTGAAGATATTTCCCTTTCCACTAGAGGCCACAAAGAACTCCAAATATCCACTTGCAGGTTCTACAAAAACAGCGTTTCAAATCTGCTCAATCAAAATAAAGGTTCAGCCCGGTGAGATGAATGCACACATCTCAAAGTTGTGTCTCAGAATGCTTCTGTCTGGTGTTTATGTGAACATATTTCTTTTGCACCTTAGGCCCCTATCTACTTGCAGATTCTACAAAAAGAGTGTTTCAAAACTACTGTATCTAAAGCAGTGTTCAACGTTTTGAGATGAATGCACACATCACAAAGAAATTTCTCAGAATCCCTCTGTCTTGTTTTTAAGTGAAGATGTTTCCTTTTCCATCGTAGGCCTCAAATTGATCCAAATATCCACTTGCAGACTCTCCAAAAAGAGTGTTTGAAAACTGCTCTATCAAAAAAAAGTTTCAACTCTGTGAGATGAAGGCACACATCACAATGAAGTTTCTCAGAATGCTTCTGTTTAGCTTTTAAATGAAGATATTTCCTTTTCCACCATAGACCTCAAAGCACTTGAAATATCCACTTGCAGATTCTACAAAGGAGTGTTTCAAAGCTATTGAATCAAAAGAAAGTTTCAACTCTGTGAGATGAATGCACACATTACAAAGAGGTTTCTCAGAATGCTTCTGTCTAGTTTTTATGTTAAAATATTTCCTTTTCCAGCATAGGCTGCAAATCTCTCCAAATATCCACTTGCAGTTTCTACAAAAAGAGTATGTCTAAACTGCTCAATCTAAAGAAAGGTTCAACTCTGTGAGTTGAATGCACATATCACTAAGAAGTTTCTCAGAACACTTTTGTCTAGTTTCTGTGTGAAGTTATTTCCTTTTCCACCATACGCCACAAATCGCTAAAAATATCAAGTTGCAGTTTCTACAAAAAGAGTGTTTCAAAACTGCTCAATCAAAAGAAAGGTTCCACTCTGTGAGATGAACGCAAACATCACAAAGAGGTCTCTCAGAATGCTTCTGTCTAATTTTTATGTAAAGATATTTCCTTTTTCACCATGGGCTGCAAAGCGCCCCAAATACACACATGCAGAATCCATAAAAAGAGGGTTTCAAAACTGCTCAATATATAGAAAGGTTATACTCTGTGAGATGAATGCACACATCACTAAGATGTTTCTCAGAATACTTCTATCTAGTTTTTATGTGAAGATATTACCCTTTCCACCTTAGGCCTCAAAACGCTCCAAATATCCACTTGCAGATTCTACAAAAAGAGTGTTTCAAAACTGCTCAATCAAAAGTAAGGTTCCAGTCTGTGCAATGAATGCACACATCACAAAAAAGGTTCTGTGAATGCTTCTGTCTAGTTTTTATGTGAAGATATTTCTTTTCCACCTTAGCACTCAAAGTGCTGCAAATATGCTCTTTCAGACTCAACAAAAGGAGTGTTTCAAAGCTGCTCAATCAAAAGAAAGGTTCAACTCTGTGAGATAAATGTGCACATCACAAAGAAGTTTCTCAGAATGCTTCTTTGTAGTATTTATGCGAAGATATTTTGTTTTCCACTAGAGGCCACAATGTGCTCCAAATATCCAATTGCAGATTCTACAAAAAGAGTGTTTCAAAACTGCTCAACCTAAAGAAAGTTTCAACTCTTTGAATTGAATGCCCACTTCACAAAGAAGTTTCTCAGAATGCTTCTGTCTAGTTTTTATGTGAAGATATTTCCTTTTCCACCATAGGCCTCAAAGCGCTCCAAGTATCCAGTTTCAGAAACTACCAAAAGATTGTCTCCACACTGCTCAATCAAAAGAATGGTTCAACTGTGTCAGTTGAATACACACATCACAAGGAAATTTCTTAGAATGCTTCTGTCTTGTTTTTATGTGAGGATATTTCCTTTTCCACCATAGACCTCAAAGCCCTCCAAGTATCAACCTGCAGATTCTATAAAAAGAGTGCTTCAATAATGGTTAAACAAAAGAAAAGTTCAACTGTGTGAGATGAATGTATACATTAAAACCAGCTTCTCAGAAAGCCTCTGTCAAGTTTTTATATGAAGGTATTTCCCTTTCCACTGTAGGCCTCAAATCGTTCCAAATATCCACTTGCAGATTCTACAGAAAGTGTGCTTCAAAACTGCTCAATCAAAAGAAAGTGTCAACTCTGTGAGTTGAATGCGCACATCAGAAAGAAGTTTCTCAGATTACTTCTGTGTAGTTTTTATGTGAAGATGTTTCCTTTTCCACCATAGGCCCCAAAGCGCTCCAAACATCCACATGCAGATTTTACAAAAAGAGTGTTTCAAAACTGCTCAATCAAAAAGAAGTTCAACCCTGTGAGATGAATGCAAACATCACAAAGAAATTTCTCAGAATGCTTCTGTCTAATTTTTATGTGAAGGTATTTCCTTTTCCACAAAAGGGCTCAAAGAGCTCCAAATATCTATGAAAAAGGATTTCAAAACTGCTCAATCAAAAGAAAGTCTCATCTCTGTGAATTGAATGCACACATCACAAAGAAGTTTCTCAGAATTCTTCTGTCTAGTTTTTATGTGAAGGTATTTCATTTTCCTCTATAGGCCTCAAAGCGCCGCAAATAACCATTTGTATATACTACAAAAATACTGTTTCCAAACTGCTAAATCAAAAGAAAGGTTCAACCCTGTGAGTGGAATGCACACATCACGAAGAAGTTTCTCAGATTTCTTCTGTCTAGTTTTTATGTGAAGATATTTCTTTTTCCACCATAGGTTTCAAAGCTCTCCAAATATCCAATTGTGGATTCTACAAAAAGAGTGTTTCAAAAGTCCTCAAACCAAAGAAATGTTGAATTCTTTGAGAGGAATGCAGACATCACATGGTATTTTCTCAGAATGCTTCTGTCTAGTGTTTATGTGATGTTATTTGCTTTTCCACCATGGGCCTCAAAGTGCTCCAAATAACCTCTTGCGGATTTGACCAAAAGAGTGTTTCAAAACTGCTCTGTCAAAAGAAAGGTTTATCTCTGTGAGATGAATGATCACATCGCAGAGAAGTTTCTCAGAATGCCTCTATCTAGTTTTTATTTGAAGATATTTCCTTTCCCACCATAGGCCTCAAAGCTCTCCAAATATCCATTTGCAGATACTACAAGAGACTGTTTCCAAATTGTGCAATCAAAGGAAACGTTCAACTCTGTGAGTTGAATGCACACATCACAACGAAGTTTCTCAGAATGCTTCTGTCTAGTTTTTATGCGAAGATATTTCCTTTTCCACTATAGGCTTCAAAGCACTCCAAATATCCAATTGCAGATACTACCAAAAGACAGTTTCCAAACTGCTCAATCAAAGGAAATGTTCAACTCTGTAAGACGAATGCACACATCACAAAGAAGTTTTTCAGAATGCTTGTGTCTAGTTTTTAAGTGAAGATATTTCCTTTTCCATCCTAGGCCTCAATGTGCTCCAAATATCCACTAGAAGATTCCACAAAAAGAGTGCTTCAAAACTGCTGAATCAAAAGAAAGTTTCAACTCCGTGAGATGAATGCACATATCACAAAGAAGTTACTCTGAATGCTTCTGTGTAGTTTTTATGTGAAGATATTTCCTTTTCCACCATAGGTCGCAAAGCTGTCCAAATATCCACTTGCAGATTCTATAAAAACAGTGTCTAAACTGCTCAATAAAAAGAAAGTTTCAAATCTGTGAGATGAATGCACACATCACAAAGAAGTTTCTCTGAATCCTTCTGTCTAGTTTTTATGTGAAGATATTTCCTTTTAAACTGTAGGCTTCAAAGTGCTCCAAATATCCATTTGCAGATACTACAAAAAGACTGTTTTCAAACTGCTCAATAAAAGGAAAGGTTCAACTCTGTAAGTTGAATGCTCACATCAGAAAGAAGTTTCTCTGAATGCTTCTGTGTAGTTTTAATGTGAAGATGTTTCCTTTTCCACTATAGGCTGCAAAGCAGTCCAAATAGCCACTTGCAGATTCTAGAAGAGTATATCAAAACTGCTCAATCAAATGAAAGGTTCAACTCTGTGCGTTGAATGCACACATCATGAAGAAGTTTCTCAGAATGCTTGTGTCTAGTTTTTATGTGAAGATATTTCCTTTTCCACCATAGGCCACATAGTGCTCCAAATATCCAATTGCAGATTCTGCAAAAGGAGTTGTTCAAAACTGCTCAATCAAAAGAAAGTTTCAACTGTGTGAGATGAATGCAAACATCACAAGGAAACTTCTCAGAAGGCTTCTGTCTAGTTTTTATATGAAGATATTTCCTTCTCCACCATAGGCCTCAAAGTGCTCCAAATATCAAGTTGCAGATTCTACAAAAAGAGTGTTTCAAAACTGCTCAATTAAAAGAAAAGTTCAACACTGTGATTTGAATGCACACATCAAAAAGTAGTTTCTATGGTTTTAGGTCTAATGTTTAAGTCTTTAATCCATCTTGAATTAATTTTTGTATAAGTTGTAAGGAAGGGATCCATTTTCAGCTTTCTACATATGGCTAGCCAGTTTTCCCAGCACCATTTATTAAGTAGGCAATCCTTTCTGCTTTGCTTGTTTTTCTCAGATTTGCCAATGATCAGATATTTGTAGATATGCAGTGTTATTTCTGAGGACTCTTTTCTGTTCCATTGATCTATATCTCTGTTTTACTAGCAGTACCATGCTGTTTTGGTTACTGTAGCCTTGTAGTATAGTTTGAAGTCAGGTAGCATGATGCCTCCAGCTTTGTTCTTTTGGCTTAGGATTGACTTGGCGATGCAGGATCTTTTTTGATTCCATGTGAACTTTAAAGTAGATTTTTCCAATTCTGTGGAGAAAGTCATTGGTTGCTTGATGGGGATGGCATTGAATCTATAAATTCCCTTGGGCAATATGGCCATTTTCACGATATTGATTCTTCCTACCCATGAGCATGGAATGATATTCCATTTGTTATTTTCCTCTTTTATTTCATTAAGTAGTGGTTTGTAATTCTCCTTGAAGAGTTCCTTCACGTCCCTTTTAAGTTGGATTCCTATGCATTTTATTCTGTTTTAAGCAATTGTGAATGGGAGTTCACTCATGATTTGGCTCTCTGTTTGTCTGTTTTTGGTTATAAGAATGCTTGCGATTTTTGTACATTGATTTTGTATCCTGAGACTTTGCTGAAGTTGCTTATCAGCTTAAGGAGATTTTGGGCTGTGACAATGGGGTTTTCTAGATATACAATCATGTCCTCTGCAAACAGGGTAATTTGACTTCCTGTTTTCCTAATTGAATACCTTTTATTTCCTTCTCCTGCCTAATTGCCCTGGCCAGAACTTCCAACACTATGTTGAATAGGGGTGGTGAGAGAGGGCATCCATGTCTTGTGCCAGTATTAAAAAGAATGCTTCCAGTTTTTGCCCATTCAGTATGATATTGGCTGTGTGTTTGTCATAGATAGCTCTTATTATTTTGAGATATGTCCCATCAATACCTAATTTATGGAAAGTTTTTAGCATGAAGGGTTGTTGAATTTTGTCAAAGGCCTTTTCTGCATTTATTGAGATAATCATGTGGTTTTTGTCTTTGGTTCTGTTTATATGCTGCATTACATTTATTGATTTGCATATATTGAACCAGCCTTGCATCCCAGGGGTGAAGCCCACTTGATCATGATAGATAAGCTTTTTGATGTGTTGCTGGATTCTCTTTGCCAGTGTTTTATTGAAGATTTCTGCATCAAGGTTCATCAAGGATATTGGTCTAAAATTCTCTTTTTTGTTCTGTCTCTGCCAAGCTTTGGTATTAGGATGATGCTGGCCTCATAAAATGAGTTAGGGAGGATTTCCTCTTTTTCTATTGAATGGAATAGTTTCAGAAGGAATGGTACCAGTTCCTCCTTGTACCTCTGGTAGAATTCGGCTGTGAATCCAAATCATAAAAACCCTAGATGATAACCTAGGCATTATCATTCAGGATATAGGCATGGGCAGGGACTTCATGTCTAAAACACCAAAAGCAATGGCAACAAAAGTCAAAATTGACAAATGGGATCTAACTAAACTAAATAGCTTCTACAGAGCAAGAGAAACTACCATCACAGTGAACTGGCAACCTACAAAATGGGAGATAATTTTCACAACATGCTCATCTGAGAAAGGGCTAATATCCAGAATCTACAATGAACTAAAACAAATTTACAAGATAAAAAGAAACAACCCCATCAAAAAGTGGTCAAAGGACACGAACAGACACTTCTCGAAAGAAGACATTTATGCAGCCAAAAAACGTGAAAAAATGCTCACCATCACTGGCCATCAGAGAAATGCAAATCAAAACCACAATGTGATACCATCTCACACCAGTTAGAATGGCATGCATTAAAAGGTCAGGAAACAACAGGTGCTGGAGAGGATGTGGAGAAATAGGAACACTTTGACACTGTTGGTGGGACTGTAAACGAATTCAACCATTATGGAAGTCAGTGTGGCTATTCCTCAGGGATCTAGAACTACAAATACCATTTGACCCAGCCATCCCATTACTGGGTATATATGCAAACGAATATAAATCATGCTGCTATAAAGACACATGCACACACATATGTTTCTTATGGAACTATTCACAATAGCAAGACTTGGGACCAACAGAAATGTCCAACAGAAATAGACTGGATTAAGAAAATGTGGCATATATACATCATGGAATACTATGTAGCCATAAAAAATGACGAGTTCATGTCCTTTGCAGGGACATGGATGAAATTGGAAATCATAATTCTCAGTAAACTATTGAAAGGACAAAAAACCAAACACCGCATGTTCTCACTTATAGGTGGGAATTGAACAATGAGAACACAAGGACACAGGAAGGGGAACATCACACTCTGGGGACTGCTGTGCAGTGGGAGGAGGGTGGAGGGATAGCATTAGGCAATATACCTAATGCTGAATGAGGACTTAATGCGGACAGCACACCATCATGGCACATGTATACATATGTAACTAATCTGCACATTGTGCACATCTACCATAAATCTTAAAGTACAATAAAAATAAAGAAGTTTCTCAGAATGCATCTGTCTACTTTTTATGTGAAGACATTTCCTATTCCACCCAAGGCCTCAAAGCACTCCAAATATCCACATGCAGATCCTAGAAAAAGAGTGTTTAAAAACTGCTCAATCAAAAGAAAGTTCAAATCTGCGAGATGAATGCACACATCACAAAGAAGTTTCTCAGAATGCTTCTGTCTAGTTTTTATGTGAAGATATCTCCTTTTCCACTGTAGGCCTCAAAGCGCTCCAAATATCCATTTGCAGATACTACAAAAAGATTGTTTCCAAACTGCTGAATGAAAAGAAATGCTCAACTCTGTGATTTGAATGCACATATAACAAAGAAGTTTCTCAGAATGCTTCTGTCTAGTTTTTATGTGAAGATATTTCCTAGCCCAACAAAGATCTCAAAGCATTCAAAATATCCACTTGAAGATTCTACAAAAAGAGTGTTTCAAAACTGCTCATTCAAAAGAAAGGTTCAACTCTGGAAGATGTATGCACACATCACAAAGTAGTTTCTCCAAATGATTCTGTCTAGTTTTTATGTGAAGATACTTCCTTTTCCACCATAGGCCACAAAGTGCTCTGAATATTCACTTGCAGTTTCCACAAAAAAAGTGTTTCCATACTTCTCAATGAAAAGAAAATTTAAACTCCACAAGATTAAGGCACACATCACAAAGAAGTTTTTCAGAATGCTTCTGTGTAGTTTTTATGTGAAGATACTTCCTTTTCCACAATATGCCTCAAAGCACTTCAAATGTCCACTTGCGGATTCTACAAAAAAGTTTTTCAAAACTACTCAATCAAAAGAATGGTTCACCTCTGTGGGATGAATGAATATATCACAAAGAAGTTTCTCTGAATGCTTCTGTGTAATTTTTATGTGAAGATATTTCCCTTTCCACCATAGGCCTCAAAGCGCTCAAAATATCCACTTGGAAGTTCTACAAAAAGAGTGTTTCAAAACTGCTTAATCAAATGAAAGTTACAACTCTGTGAGATGAATGCACACAACACAAGAAGTTTCTCAGAATGATTTTGTGTAGTTTTTATTTGAAGACAATTCCTTTTCCACAGTATACCTCAAAGCGCTCCAAATATCCACTTGGGGATTCTACAAAAAGAGCGTTTAAAAACTGCTCCACAAAAAGAAAGTTTCAACTCTGTGAGATGAATGCACACATTAAAAAGAAGTTTCTCAGAAAGCTTCTGTGTAGTTTGTATGTGAAGATATTTCCTTTTCCACCATAGGCTGCAAATGGCTCCAAATATCCACTTGTAGATTCTGCAAAAAAAGAGTTTCAAAACTACACTATCAAATGTTAGTTTCAATGCTGTGAGTTGAATGCTCACATTACAAAGAAAATTCTCAGAATTCTTGCGTGTAGTTTTTTTGTGAAGATATTTCCTTTTACACAAATAGGCCTCAAATTGCTCCAAATATTGACTCGCAGATTCTACAAAAAGAGTGTTTCAAAGCTGCTCAACCAAAAGAAAAGTTCCACTCTGTGAGATGAATGCACACATCACAAAGGAATTTCTTATAATGCTTCTGTATAGTTTTCATGTGAAGATATTTCCTCTTCCACAATGGGCCTCAAAGAGCTCCAAATATCCACTTCTGGATTCTCCAAAATAATGTTTCAAAACTGCTCAATCAAATGAAAGGCTGAACTCCGTGAGATGAATGCCCACATCACAAAGATGTTTTTCAGAATGTTTCTGTAGAGTTTTCATTGGAAGATATTTCCTTTTCCACCATAGGCTGCAAAGGGTTCCAAATATCCACTTGCAGATTCTACAAAAAGAGAGTTTCAAAACTGCTCTGTCAAAAGATAAGTTCAACTCTGTGAGTTGAATGCACCCATCTCAAAGCTGTTTCTCAGTATGCTTCTTTGTAGTTATTCTGTGAAGATATTTCCTCATCCACCATAAGCCTCAAAGTGCACCAAATATCCACTTGCAGATTCTACAGAAAGAGTGTTTCCAAACTGCTCAATCAAAAGAAAATTTCAACTCTGTGAGATGAATGCACACATCACAAAGAAGTTTCTCAGACTGCTTCTGTGTCGTTTTTATGGAAGATAATTCCCTTCCAAAATTGGCCACAAGGGCTCTAGTTATCCACTTGCAGATTCTACAAAAAGAGAGATTCAAAGCTGCTCAATCAAAAGGAAGTTTCAATTCTGTGTGTTGAAGGCACACATCACAACAAGTTTCTCAGAATTCTTCTGTGTAGTTTTTATGAGTAGATAATTCCTTTTCTACAATAGGCTTCAAAGCACTCCAAATATCCACTTGCAAACTCTACAAAAAGATTGTTTCAAAACTGCTCAATCAAAAGAAAGCTTTAACTCTGTGAGACGAATGCACACATCACAAAGAAGTTTCTGAGAATGCTTCCTGTAGCTTTTATGGGAAGATATTTCCTTTTCCACTGTAGGCCTCAAATTGCTTAAAATATCCCCTTCCAGATTCTATAAAAGGAGTGCTTCAAAACTGCTCAATCAAAAGAAAAGTTCAACTCTCTGAGGTGAATGTACACATCACAAAGGAGTTTCTCAGAATGCTTCTGTGTGGTTTTTATGTGAAGATATTTCAATTTCCAAAACAGTCCACATAGGGCTCCAAATATCCTCTTGCAGATTCTACAAAAAGAGAGATTCAAAACTGCTTAATCAAAAGATAGGTTCAACAATGTGAGTTGATTGCACACATCACAAAGAAGTTTCTCAGAATCATACTGTGCAGTTACTATGTGAAGATATTTCCTTTTAGACAATAGGCATCAAAGTGTTTCAAATATCCTCTTGCACACTCTACAAAAAGAGTGTTTCCAAACTGCTGAATCAAAAGAAAGGTTCAACTCTGTGAGATGAATGCACACATCACAAAGAAGTTTCTCAGAATGCTTCGGTGTAGTATTTATTTAAAGATTTTTCCTTTTCCACAATAGGCCTCAAAGAGCTCCAAATATCTACTTGCAGATTCTGTAAAATAGTGTTTCCAAACTGCTTAATCAAAAGAAAGGTTCAACTCAGTGAGATGAATGCACACATAACAAAGAAGTTTCTCAGAATGCTTCTGTGTAGTTTTTATAGGAAGATATTTCCTTTTCTGAAATAGGCCTCAAAGGGCTGCAAATATCCACTGGCAGATTCTACAAAAAGAGTGTTTGAAAACTGCTCATCAAAAGAAAATTTGAACTCTGTGAGATGAATGCCCACATCCCAAGAAGTTTCTCAGAATTCTTCTGTGTAGTTTTTGTCTGAAGATATTTATTTTTCCACGGTGGGCCTCATAGCACTCTCAATATCCACTTGCAGACTGTACAAAAAGACTGTTTCAAAACTGCTCAAGCATAAGTTAGCTTCAACACTGTGAGATGAATGCACATATCACAATGAAGTTTCTCCGAAAGTTTCTGTGTAGTTTTTATTTGAAGATATTTCCTTTTCCACCATAGGCCAGAAAGGGCTAAAAATATCCACTTGCAGATTCTGGAAGAGACAGATTAAAAACTGCTCAATCTAAAGATGGGTTCAACTCTGGGAGTTGAATGCACACATCAGAAAGAAGTTTCTCAGAATCATTCTGTGTAGTTTTTATGTGAAGATATTTGCTTTTCCACTATAAGCCTCAAAGGGCTCCAAATATCCACCTGCGGATTCTGCAAAAAGAGAGATTCAAAACTACTCGATCAAAAGACAGGTTCAACACTATGAGCTGAATGCACACATCACAAAGTAGTTTCTCTGATTGTTTCTATGTAGTTTTTATTTGAAGATATTTCCTTTTCCACCATATTACGCAAACGGCTCCAAATATCCACTTGCAGATTCTACAAAATGAGAGATTCAAAACTTCTCAATGAGAAGATAAGTTCAACTCTATGAGTTGAACGCACAGCTCACAAAGAAGTTTACAGAATGCTTCTGTGTAGTATTTATGTGAAGATATTTCCTTTTCCACAGTAAGATTCACAGCTCTCCAAACACCCATTTGCAGATTCTGCAAAAAGAGAGATTCAAAACTGCTCAATAAAAAGATAAGCTCAATTCTTTGAGTTGAATGCACACATCCCAAAGAAGTTTCTCAGAATACTTCTGTGTTGTTTTTATGTGAAGATATTTCCTTTTCCATCATAGAGGTCAAAGAGCACCAAATATCCACTTGCAGTTTCTACAAAAAGAGTGTTTCAAAACTGCTCCATTAAAAGAAAGTTACAACATTGTCTGCTCCATTAAAAGAAAGTTACAACACTGTGAGTTGAATGTGCACATCAAAAAGCAGTTTCGGAGAATTCTTCTGACAAGATTTTATGTGAAGATAATTCTCTTTCCACTGAAGGCTTCAAAGCGCTTCAAAAGTCCACTTGCATATTCTACAAAAGGAGTGTTTCAAAACTGCTCAATGAAAAGTTATGTTCAACTCTGTGAGTTGAAAGCACACACCACAAAGAATTTTCTGAGAATGCTTCTGTTTAGTTTTATGTGAAGATAATCCCATATCCAATGAAGGCCTCAAAGCGGTCCAAATATCCACTTGCAGATCCTACAAAAAGAGTGTTTCACAACTTCTCTATGAATAGGTATGTTCAACTTTGTGAGTTGAATGCAAACATAACAAATAAATTTCTGAGAATGCTTCTGTCTAGTTTTTATAAGAAGATATTACCTTTTCCACCATAGCCCTCAAAGCACTACAAATGTACATTTGCAGATTCTACAAAAAGAGCGTTTAAAAAGTCCTCTATCAAAAGAAATGTTCAACTCTCTGAGTTGAATGCACACATCACAAAGTAGTTTCTAACAATGTTTCTGTCTAGTTTTTATTCCAAGATATTTCCGTTTCCAATGAGGGCTTCAAAGGGCTTCAAATTTCCACTTGCAGATTCTATAAAACCAGAATTTCAAAACTGCTCTATGAAAAGTTATGTTCAACTCTGTGAGATGAATGCAAACACCATAAAGAAGTTTCTGAGAATTCTTCTGTATAGTTTTTATATGAAGATATATCCTTTTCCATGGAAGGCCTCAAAGAGCTGCAAATGTCCACTTGCAGATTCTACAGATTCAAAACTGCTCTATCAAAGGGAAGGTTCAACTCTGCGAGTTGAATGTGCATATCACAAAGAAATTTCAGAGAATGCTTCTCTGTACTTTCTACATGAAGATATTCCCCTTTCCAACGAAGGCCTCAAAAACGGTGCAAATATCCACTTGCACATCCTACAAAAAGAGTGTTTCAAAACTGCTCTATCAAAAGGAAAGTTGAACTCCGTTAGTTGAATTTACACATCACAAACAAGTTTCTGAGAATAATTCTGTCTAGTTTTTATGTGAGGATATTCCCAATGATGGCTTCAAAGCAGTCGAAATATCCACTTGCAGATTTTACAAAAAGAGTTTTTCAAAAGGCTCTATCAAACGGAAGGTTCAACTCTGTAAGTTGAATGCACACATCACAAAGAAGTTTCTGAAAATGCTTCTGTCTAGTTTTTATTTGAAGATATTCCCATTTACAATGAAGGGTCTCAAAGTGGTCCAAATATCCACTTGCAGGTTCTAAAAAGAGTGTTTCAAAACTGCTCTATCAAAAGGAAAGTTCAACTCTGTCAGTTGAATGCACACATCACAAAGAAGTTTCTGAGAATGCTTCTATCTAGTTTTTATGCGAAGATATTCCCATTTCAAACGAAGGCCTCAAAAGGGTCCAAATATCCACTTGCAGTTTCTTCTAAAAGGGTGTTTCACGACTGCTCTATGAAGAGGTATGCTCAACGCTGTGAGTTGTATGCAAACATCAAAATGAAGTTTCTGAGAATGCTTCTGCCTAGTTTTTATTTCAAGATATTTCCTTATGCACCAAAGCCCTCAAAGAGCTACAAATGTCCACTTGCAGAATCTACAAAGGAGTGTTTCAAAACTGCTCTATCAAAAGGAAGGTTCAACTTTGTGAGTTGAATGCACACATCCCAAAGAAGTTTCTGAGAATGCTTCTGTCTAGTTTTCAGATGAAGATATTCCCGTTTCCAATGAAGACCACAAATCCGGTCCAAGTATCCACTTGCAGGTTCCTCAAAAAGCGTATTTCATAACTGCTCTATGAAAACGTATGTTCAACTCTGTGAGTTGAATTCACACATGACAAAGGAGTTTCTGAGAATGTTTCTGTTTAGATTTTATGTGAAGATATTCCCGTTTCCAACGAGGGCCTCAAATCCGTCCAAATATACCCTTGCAGTTCCTTCAAGAAGAGTGTTTCACAAATGCTGTATGAAAAGGAATGTTCAACTCTGTCAGTTTAATGCACACATTACAAAGAAGTCTCTGAGAATGCTGCTATCTAGTTTTTATTTGATGATATTTCCTTTCTAACCATAGCCCTCAAAGTGCTATAAATGTCCACATGCAGATTCTGAAGAAAAAGTGTTTCAAAACTGCTCTATCAAAAGAAAGGTTCAACTCTGTGAGTTGAATGTACACATCACAAAGTAGTTTCTGAGAATGCTTCTCTCTAGTTTTTACTTGAAGATATTCCCGTTTTCAATGAAGTCTTCAAAGCACTCCAAATATTCACTTGCAGATTCTACAAAGAGAGTGTTTCAAAGCTGCTCTATCAAAAGGAAAGTTCAACTCTCTGAGTTGAATGCACACATCACAAAGAAGTTTCTGAGGACAATTCCGTCTAGTTTTTATTTGAAGTCATTTCCTTTTCATTCATAGGTCTCAAAGTGCTCCAAATATCCACTTGCAGATTCTACAAAAAGAGTGTTTCCACAATCCTCTATCAAAGAGGAAGGCTCAAATCTGTGAGTTGAATGCACACGTCACAAAAAATTTTCTGAGAATGCGTCTGTCTAGTTTTTATGTGAAAATATTCCATTTTCTAACGAAGGACTCAAAGCGGCCTAACTTTGCAATTCCAGATTCTACAAACAGAGTGGCGAAAAACTGCTCTATGAAAAGTTACGTTAAAATCTGGGAGTTGAATGCACACATCCCAAAGAAATTACTGAGAATCCTTCTGTCTAATTTTTATGTGAAGATATTCCCGTTTCCAATGAGGGCCTCAAGTCGGTCCAAATATCCACTTGCAAGTTCTTCAAAAAGATTGTTTCACAACTGTTCTATGAAAAGGAATGTTCGAATCTGTGAGCTGAATGCACACATCACAAATAAGTTTCTGAGAAAGCTTCTGTCTCTTTTTTATTTGAAGATATTTCCTTTTCCACCATAGCCCTCAATGTGCTACAAATGTACACATGCATATTCTACAAAAAGAGTGTTTCAAAACTGCTCTATCAAAAGAAATGTTCAACTCTGTGAGTTGAATGCACACATCACAAAGTAGTTTCGGAGCATACTTCCGTCTAGTTTTTATTTGAAGATATTCCCCTTATCTACAAAGGCATATAAGCGCTCCAAATATCCCATTGCAGATCCTACAAAAAGCGTGTAACAAAACTGCCCTATCAAAAGGAAGGCTCAACTCTGTGAGTTGAATGCACACATCATGAAGAAGTTTCTGTGAATGCTTCTGTCTAGTTATTATGTGAAGATATTTCCTTTTCCACTGAAGGCTTCAAAGCACTCCAAATGTCCACTTGCAGATTCTGCAATAAAAGTGTTTCAAAACTTCTCTATCAAAATGAAAGTTCAACTCTGTGAGTAGAATGCACACATCACAAAGTAGTTTCTGAGAATGCTTCTGTCTAGTTTTTATGTGAAGATATTCCTGTTGCCAATGAAGGCCTCAAATCGGTCCACATATCCCCATGAAGATTCTACAAAAAGAATGTTTCAAAACTGCTCTTTCAAAAGGAAGGTTCAACTCTGTAAGTTGAATGCACACATCACAAAGTCGATTCGGAGAATGCTTCTGTCTAGTTTTTATGTGAAGATATTCCCGTTTTCAACAAAGGCCTCAAAGCGGTCCAAATATCCACTTGCAGATTCTACAAAAATAGTGTTTCAAAACTGCTCTATGAAAGGTTATGTTCCACTCTGTGAGTCGAATGCACAAATCACAGAGAAGTTTCTGAGAATGCTTCTGTCTAGTTTTTATGTGAAGATATACTCGTTTCCAATGAAGGCCTAAAAATGGTGCAAACATCACTTTGCAGATTCTACAAAAAGAGTGTTTCATAACTGCTCTATCAAAAGGAAGTTTCAACTGTGTGAGATGAACGCAAACATCACAATGTTGTTTGTGAGAATGCTTCTGTCAAGTTTTTATGTGACGATATTCCCGTTTCCAACAAAGTCTTCAAAGCACTCCAAATATCCACTTGCACATTGTACAAATGGGGTTTTCAAAACAGCTCTATCAAAAGGAAGGTTGAACTCCGTGAGTTGAATGCACACAACATAAAAAAGTTTCTAACAATGCTTCTGTCTATTTTTTATGAGAGGAAATTCCCACTTCAAATGAAGGCCTCAAAGCAGTTCAAATATGCACTTGCAGATTCCACAAAAAGAGTGCTTCAAAACAACTCTAGGAAAAGTTGTGCTCAACTCCGTGAGTTGAATGCACACATCACAGACATTTTTCGGAGAATGTTTCTGTCTAGTTTTATGTGAAGATATTACTGTTTCCAACCTAGGCCCCAAATTGGTCCAAATATCCACTTCCACGTTCTTCAAAAAGAGTGTTTCATAACTGCTCTAAGAAAAGTTATGTTCAATTCTGTGAGTTGAATGCAAACATCACAAAGAAGTTTCTGAGAATGCTTCTGTCTAGGTTTTATGTGTAGGTATTTCCTTTTCTACCATAGGTCTCAAAGCGATCAAAATATCCACTTGCAGATTCCACAAAAAGAGTTTTTCAAAACTGCTCTATCAAAAGGAAGGCTCAATTCTGTGAGTTGAATGCACACATCACAAAGTACATTTTGATAATGCTTCTGTCTAGTTCTTATTTGAAGATATTCCCTTTTCCAATGAAGACTTCAAAGTGCTCCAAATATCCACTTGCAGATTCTACAAAAAGAGTGTTTCAAAACTGCTCTATCAAAAGGAAGTTTCAACCCGGTGAGTTGAAGGCCCACATCACAAAGAAGCTTCTGAGAATGCTTCTGTCTAGTTTTTTTGTTAAGATATTTCCTTTCCTACCATAGTCCTCAAAGCACTCCAAATATCCACCTGCATATTCTACAAAAGAAGTGTTTCAAAACTAGTCTATCAAATGGAAAGTTTAACTCTGTGAGTTGAATGCATACATCACAAAGAAGTTTCTGAGAATGCTTCTGTCTAGTTTTCATGTGAAGATATTCCCGTTTCCAACAAAGGCCTCAAAGCAGTCCAAATTTCCACCTGCAGATTCTACAAAAAGAGTGTTTCACAACTGCTCTATGAAAAATTATATTCAACTCTGTGAGTGCAGTGCACGCATCACAAAGTAGTTTCTGAGAAGGCTTTTGTCTAGTTTTTTTTTTGAAGTTATTCCCTTTTCCACTGTAGCCCTCATAACGCTACAAATGTCCACTTCCAGAATCCACAAAAAGAGTGTTTCAAAACTACTCTATCAAAAGAAAGGTTGAACTCTGTGATTTGAATGCACACATAGCATAGAGTTTTCTGAGACTTCTTCTGTCTAGTTTTTATTTGTAGACATTCCTGTTTCCAAACAAATCTTCAAAGTGCTTCAAATGTCCACTTTCAGATTCTACAAAAAGTGTGTTTCAAAACTGCTGTAGGAAACGGAAGGTTCAGCTCTGTGAGTTGAATTCGCCCATCACAAAGAACTTTTTGAGTCTGCTTCTGCCTAGTTTCTATGGGAAGATATTCCCGTTTCCAACGAATGCCTTAAAAAGTTCCAAATATCACCTTGGAGATTCTCCAAAAAGAGTGTTTCAAAACTGCTCTAACTAAAGGAAGGTTCAACTCCGTGTGTTGAATGAACACATCCCAAAGAAGTTTCTGAAAATGCTTCTGTCTAGTTTTCATGTGAAGATATTCCCGTTTCTAACGAAGGCCTCATAGTTTTTATACAGAGGCCTCAAATCGGTCAAGTATCCCCTGGCAGATTCTTTAAAAAGAGTGATTCAAAACAGCTCTCTGAAAAGGAAGGTTCAATTCTGTGAGTTGAATACACACATCACAAAGAAGTTTCTGAGAATGCTTCTGTCCAGTTTTTATATGAAGATAGTCCCTTTTCCATGAAGACCTCAAAGCGGTCCAAATATCCACTTGCAGATTCTCCAAAAAGAGTGTTTCAAAACTGCTCTCAGAAAAGATATGCTCAACTTCGTGATTTGAATGCACACATCACAAAGAAATTTCTGAGAATGCTTCTCTCTAGTTTTTATTTGAAGTTATTTCCTTTTCCACCATAGCCCACAAAGCGCTTCAAATATCCCTTTCAGATTCTAAAATAAGAGTGTTTTAAAACTGTTCTATCAAAAGAAATGTTCAACGCTGTCAGTTGAATGCACACATCACAAAGTAGTTTCTGAGAATGTTTCTGTCTAGTATTTATTTGAAGATATTCTTGTTTCCAATGAAGTCTTCAAAGTACTACAAATATCCACTTTGAGATTCTACAAAAAGAGTGTTTAAAACTGCTATATCAAAATGAAGGTTCAACTCTGTGATTTCAATGCACACATCACAAAGAAGTTTCTGAGAATGCTTCTGTCTAGTTTTTATATGAAGATATTTTATTTTCCACAGAAATCCTCAAAGCGCTCCAAATGTCTACTTGCAGATTCTACAAAAAAAGGGTTTCAAAACTGCCCTATCAAAAGAAAAGTTCAACTCTGTGAGTAGAATGAACACACAACAAGGAAGTTTCTCAGTATCATTCTGTCTAATTTTTAAGTGAAGATTTTCCCGTTTCTAATTAAGGCCTCAAAACTGTGCAAATATCTACCTGCAGGTTCTACAAAGAGTGTTTCAAAACTGCTGTATCAAAAAGAATGTTCAACTCTGCGAGTTGAATGCACACGTCACAAAGAAGTTTCCGAGAATGCTTCTGTCTAGTTTTTATGTGAAGATATTCCTGTTTCCAATGAAGGCCACAAATCAGTCCAAATATCCACTTGCAGATTCTTCAAAAAGAGCGTTTCACATCTGCTCTAAGAAAAGGTATGTTCAACTCTGTGTGTTGAATGCAAACATCACCAAGTAGTTTCTGAGAATTCTTCTGTCTAGTTTTTATTTGAAGATATTTCCTTTTCCGCCATAACCCTGAAAGCGCTACAAAGGTCCGCTTGCAGATTCTACAAAAAGAGTGTTCCAAAACTGCTCTCTCAAAACAAATGTTCAACTGTGTGAGTTGAATGGATACATCACAAAGCAGATTCTGAGAAGGCTTCTGACTAGTTTTATTTGGAGATATTCCTGTTTCCAATGAAGGCTTTAATGCACTCCAAATATCCACTTGCAGATTTTAACAAAATAGTGTTTCAAAACTGCTCTATCAAAAGAAAGTTTCAACTCTGTGAGTTGAATGCACACATCACAAAGTAGTTTCTGAGACTGCTTATGTCTAGTTTTTATTTGAAGATATTCTGGTTTCCAACGAAGTCTTCAAAGCACTTTAAATACTCACTTGCACATTCTACAAATGGGGTTTTCAAAACTGCTCTATCAAAAGGAAGGTTCAACACTGTCAGTTGAATGCACACATCACAAAGGTGTTTCTGAGAATGCATCTGTCTAGTTTTTATGTGAAGTAACTCCCGTTTCCAACGAAGGCCTCAAAGCGATCCAAATATCCACTTGCAGATCCTACAAAAAGAGTGTCTCAAAACTGCTCTAGGAAAAGTTGTGTTCAACTCAGTGAGTTGAATGCACACATCACAAAGAATTTTCTGAGAATGTTTCTGTCCATTTTTATGTGAAGATATTCTCGTTTCCAACCTAGACCTCAAATGAGTACAATTATTCACTTGCAGGTTCTTCAAAAAGAGTGTTTCACAACTGTTCTATGAAAAGGTATCTTCAACTCTGTCAGTGGAACACAAACATCACAAAGAAGTTTCTGAGAATGCTTCTGTCTAGTTTATATTTGTAGATATTTCCCTTTCCACCACAGCCCTCAAATCACTACAAATGTCCACTTGCAGATTCTGCAAAAAGAGTGTTTCACAACTGCTCTATCAAAAGAAGATTCAAATCTGTGATTTTAATGCACACATCACAAAGAAGTTTCTGATAATGCTTCTTTCTGGTTTTTATGTGAAGGTATATCCTATTCTATCAAAGGCGTTAAAGCACTCAGAATATCCAGTTGCAGATTCTACAAAAAGAGTGTTTAAAAACTGCTCTATCAAAAGGAAGGTTCAACTCTTTGAGTTGAATGTACACATCACAAAGACGTTTCTGAGAATGCTTCTGTCTAGTTTTTATTTGAAGATATTCCCATTTCCAACAAAGGCCTCAAAATGGTACAAATATCCCCTTGCAGATTCTACAAAAATATTGATTCAAAACTGCTCTATGAAAAGTTTTGTTCAAACCTGTGAGTTGAATGCACATATCAAGAAGACGTTTCTGAGAATGCTTCTGTCTAATTTTTATGTGAAGATATTCCCGTTTCCAAAACAGGCCTCTAAGTGGTCCCAATATCCACTTACAGATTCTACAAAAAGAGTGTCTCAAAACTGCTCTATGAAAAGCTATGTTCAACCCTGTTCGTCGAATGTACACATCACAAAGAAGTTTCTGAGAATGCTTCTGTCTAGTTTTTATGTGTAGATATTCCCGTTTCCAAAAAAGGCCTCAAAGAGGCCCGAATATCCACTTACAGATTCTACAAAAAGAGTGTTTCAAAACTTCTCTATGAAACGTTATGTTCAACACTGTGAGTTGAATGCACACATCACAAAGATGTTTCTGAGAATGCTTCTGTCTGGTTTTCATGTGAAGATATTCCCCCTTCCAATGAAGGACTCAAATTGGTCCAAATATCCACCTGCAGGTTCTTCAAAAAGAGTGTTTCATAACTGCTCTATGAAAAGGTATGTTCAACTCTGTGAGTTGAATGTCCACATCACAAAAAAGTTTCTGTGAATGCTTCTGTCTAGTTTTTTTAAAAGATATTTCCATTTAGAACATAGCACTCAAAGCACTAGAAATGTCCATTTGCAGATTCTACAAAAAGAGCATTTCAAAACTGCTCTATCAAAGGAAAGGTTCAACTCTGTGAGTGGAATGCACACCTCACAAAGAAGTTTCTGAGAATACTTCTGTCTAGTTTTTATGTGAAGTTATTTTCTTTTCTATCGTGGGCTTCACAATGCTTCAAATATCCACTTGCAGATTGTACAACAGTGTTAGAAAACTGCTCCATCAAAAGGAAGGTTCAACTCTGTGAGTTTAATGCACACATCACAAAGTAGTTTCTAAGAATGCTTCTGTCTAGTATTTATGTGAAGATATTCCCGTTTCCAACAAAAGCCTCAAAGCGGTCAAAATATCCAGTTGCAAATTCTACAAAAACAATTTTCAAAACTACTCTATCATAAGAATGTTTCAACTTTGTGAGTTGAATGCACACGTCACAAAGAAGTTTCTGAGAAAGCTTCTGTCTAGTTTTTATGTGAAGTTATTTGTGTTTCCAACGAAGGCCTCACAACAGTCCATATATCCCCATGCAGATCCTACAAAAAGAGTGTTTCAAAACTGCTGTATCAAAAAGAATGTTCAACTATGTGAGTTGAATGCACACATCAGAAAGAAGTTTCTGAGAATGCTTCTGTCTAGTTTTTATATGAAGATATTCCCGTTTCCAATGAAGGCCTCAAATCGGTCCAAATAGCCACTTTCAGTTTCTTCAAAAACAGTGTTTCACAACTGCTCTATGAAAAGGTGTGTTCAACACGGTGAGTGGAATGCAAACATCAAAAAGAAGTTTCTGAAAATGCTTCTGTCTAGTTTTAATTTTAATATATTCATTTTTCCACTATAGGCCTCAAAGTGCTACAAATGTCCTCTTTGGGATTCTACAAAAAGAGTGTTTCAAAGCTGCTCTATCAACAAAAAATTTCAGCTCTGAGAGTTGAATACACACATCACAAAGTTGTTTCTAAGAATGCTTCTGTCTAGATTTTATTTGAAAATATTCCCGTTTCCAATGAATGCTTAAAAACACTCCAAATATACACTTGCAGATTCTGCAAAAGGAGTGTTTCAAAACTGCTCTCTCAAAAGGAAGGTTCAACTCTGTCAGGTGAATGCACACATCACAAAGAAGTTTCTGAGAATGTTTTGTCTAGTTTTTATGTGAAGATATATACTTTTCTACCATAGGCTTCAAAACGCTCCAAATATCCACTTGCAGATTCTACAAAAAGAGTTTTTCAAAACTGCTCTATCAAAAGGAAGTTTCAACTCTGTGAGTTGAATGCACACATAACAAAGAAGTTCCTGAGAGTGCTTCTGTCTACTTTTTATGTGAAGATATTTCCTTTTCCACCGAAGGCCTCAAAACGCTCCAAATGTAAACTTGCAGATTCTACAAAAAAGTTTTCCAAAACTGCCCTATCAAAAGGAAGGTTCAACTCTGTGTGTTGAAGGCGCACATCACAGAGAAGTTTTGGAGAATGTTTCTGTCTAGTTTTCATGTAAAGACGTTTTCTTTTCCACCGAAGGCCTCGAGGCACTCGAATTGTTTACTTGCACATTCCACAAAAAAAGGTTTCAAAATTGCTCCAACAAAAGTAAGTTTAAACTTCGTAAGTTGAATGCACACATCAAAAAGAAGTTTCTGAGAATGCTTCTGTCTAGTTTTTATGTGAAGATAATCCCGTTTGGAACAAAGGCCTCAAATCGGTCCAAATATCCCCTTGCAGATTCTACAAAAAGAGTATTTCAAAACTGCTCTACGAAAAGTTATGTTGAACTTGTGAGTTGAATGCACACATCACAAAGAAGTTTCTGAGAATGTGTCTGTCTAGTGTTTATGTGAAGATATTCCCGTTTCCAATGAAGACCTCAAAATGGTCTAAATATCCACTTGCATATTCTACAAAAAGAGGGTTTCAAAACTGCTCTATGAAAAGTTATGTTCCACTCGCTGAGTTGAATGCACACATCACAAAGTACATTGTGAGAATACTTCTTTCTAGTTTTTATTTGAAGGTATTTACTTTTCCAACATACCCTCAAAGTCCAAGAAATGTCCTCTTTCAGATTCTACAATAAGAGTGTCTCAAAACTGCTCTATAAAAAGGAATGTTCATCTCTGTGAGTTGAATGCACACATCACAAAGAAGTTTCTCAAAATGCTTCTGTCTAGTTTTTATGTGAAGGTATTCCAGTTTCCAATGAAGGACTCACAGCGTTCAAATTATCTGTTTGAAGGATCTTCAAAAAGAGTGTTTCACAACAGCTGTATGAAAAGGTATTTTCAACTCTGTGAGTTAAATGCTATCATCACAAATTAGTTTTTGAGAATGCTTCTATCCAGTTTTTATTTGAAGATATTTCCTTTTCCAACATAGCCCTCAAAACACTACAAATGTCTACTGGCAGATGCTACAAAACGAGTTTTTCAAAACTTTTCTATTAAAAGAAGTTTCAAGTCTGTGAGATAAATGCACTCATCAAAAAGTGGTTTCTGAGAGTGCTTCTGTCTAGTTTTTATTTGAAGATATTTCCGTTTCCAACGAAGGCTTCAAAGTGCTCCAAATATCCACTTGAAGATTCTATAAAAAGAGTATTTCAAAACTGCTCCATCAAAAGGAAGGTTCAACTCTGTGAGTTGAGTGCACACGTCACAAAGAAGTTTCTGAGGATGCTTCTGTCTAGTTGTCATTTGAAGATATTCCAGTTTCCAACAAATGCCTCCCAGTGGTCCAAATATTCACTTGGAGATCCTACAAAAAGAGTGCTCTGAAACTGCTCTATGAAAAGTTATATTCACCTCTGTGAGTTGAATGCACACATCACAAATAAGTCTCTGAGAATGCTTCTGCCTAGTTTTTATATGACGATATTTCCAATTACAACATAGCTCTCAAAGTGCTAGAAATCTCCATTTGCAGATTCTACAAATAGACTGTTTCAAAAGTGCTCTCTCAAAGGAGAGGTTCAACTCTGTTAGCAGAATGCACACATCATAAGGAAGTTTCTGAGAATGTTGCTGTCCAATTTTTATGTGAAGACATTTTCTTTTCTACCATAGGCTTCATGGCACTCCAAATATCCACTTGCAGATTCTACAAAAAGCGTGTTAGAAAACTGCTCTATCAAAAGGAAGGGTCAAATCTGTGAGTTGAATGCACACATCACAAAGTAGTTTCTGAGAATGCTTCCGTCTAGTTTCTGTGTGAAATTATTCCCGTTTCCAGCAAAAGCCTCAAAGCGGTCCAAATATCCACTTGCAGATTCTACAAAAAGATTTTTCAAAACTGCTCTATCAAATAAAAGGTTCAATTCTGTGAGTTGAATGCACACATCACAAAGAAGTTTCTGAGAATGCTTCTGTCTAGTTTTTATGTGCAGATATTCCCGTTCCAACGAAGGCCTCAAAATACTCCAAATATACCCTTGCAGATTCTACAAAAAGAGTTTTTCAAAACTGCTCTATCAACACGATGTTTCAATTCTTTGAGTTGAATGCACACATCACAAAGAAGTTTCTGAAAATGCTTTGTCTAGTTTTTATTTGGAGATATTTCCTTTTCCACCTTAGCCTTCAATGAGCTACAAATGTCCACTTGCAGATTCTACAAAAGGAGTGTTTCAAAACTGCTCTATCAAAAGAAAAGTTCAGCTCTGTTAAGTTCAACGCACACATCACAAAGTAGTTTCTGAGAATGCTTCTGTCTAGTTTTAATTTGAAGGTATTCACTTTTCCAATAAAGGCTTCTAAGCGTTCCAAATATCCACTTGCAAATTCCACCAAAAGAGTGTTCCAAAACTGCTCTATCAAAATGAAGATTCAACTCTGTGAGTTGAATGCACACTTAACAAAGAAGTTTTGGAGAATTCTTCTTTCTGGATTTTATGTGAAGATATTTCTTTCCCACCGAAGGCCCCAAAGCACTCAAAACGTCAACTTGCGGATTCTACAAATAAGGGTTTCAAAACAGCGCTATCAAAAGTAATGTTAACTCTGTGAGTTGAATGCACACATAACAAAGAAGTTTCTGAGAATGCTTCTTTCTAGTTTTTATTTGAAGATATTTCCTTTTCCACGGAAGGCCTCAAAGTGCTCCAAACGTCCAATTGCAGATTATACAAAAAAATTGTTTCAAAACTGCTGTATCAAAAGTAAGGTTCAATTCTCTGAGTTGAATTCACACATCACAAAGAAGTTTCTGAGAATGCTCCTACCTTGTTTTTATATGAAGATATTCCCATTTCCAGTGAAGGCCACAAAACGGTCAAAATATCCCCTTGCACATACTACAAAAAGAGTGTTTCAAAACTACTCTATGAAAAGTTATGTTCAACTCTGTGAGTTCAATGCACACAAGACAAAGATGTTTCTGAGATTGCTTCTGTCTAGTTTTTATTTGAAGATATTTCCTTTTCCATAATAACCCTCAAAGCGCTACAAATGTCCACTTGCAGATTCTACAAAAACAGTGTTTCAAAACTGCTCCATTAAAGGAAAGGTTCAACTCTGTGAGTTGAGTGCACACATCACATAATAGTTTCTGAGAATGCTTCTACCTAGTTTTTATATGAAGATATTCTCGTTTCCAAGGAAGGCTTCAAATCGCTCCAAATATCCACTTGCAGGTTCTGCAAAAGTGTGTTTCAAAACTGCTCTATCAAAAGGAAGGTTCAACTCTATGAGTTGAATCCACACATCACAAAGACGTTTCTGAGAATGTTTATGTCTAGTTTTATGTTAAGATATTTCCCTTTCCACTGAAAGCTTCAAAGCACTCCAAATGTCCACTTGCAGATTCTAAAAAAAAGGTGTTTCAAAACTGCTCTATCAAAAGAAAGGTTCAACTCTGTGAGTTGAATGCACATATCACAAAGACGTTTCTGAGAATACTTCTGTCTAATTTTTATGTGAAGGTGTTCCCGTTTCCAATGAAGGCATCAAAGCAGTCCAAGTATCCACTTGCAGAACCTACAAAAATAGTCTTTCAAAACTGCTCTATGAAAAGCTATCTTAAAGTCTGAGTTTAATGCACACATCACAAAGACGTTTCTGAGAATGCTTCTGTCTAGTTTTTCTGTGAAGATATTTCCTTTTCTACCAAAGGCCTCAAAGCGCTCCAAATATCCACATGCAGATAGTACAAAAAGAGTGTTTGAAAACTGCTCTATCAAAAGTAATGCTCAACTCTGTTAGTTGAATGCACATATCACAAAGTAGTATCTGAGAATGCTTTGTGCAGTATTCCTTTGAAGATATTCCTGATTCCAATGAAGCCCTCAATGTGCTGCAAATCTGCACTTGCAGATTTTACAAAAATAGCGTTTCAAAACTGCTCTATCAAAAGGAAGGTTCAACACTCTGGTTTTAATGCACACATCCAAAGAATTTTCTGAGAATATTTCTGTCTAGTTTTTATTTGAAGACATTCCCGTTTCCAATGAAGGCCTCAAAGCGGTCGAAATATCCACTTGCAGATTCTACAAAAAGAGTGTTTCAAAACTGCTCCATCAAAAGGAAGGTTCAACTCTGTGAGTTGAATGCAAACGTCACAAAGTAGTTTCTGAGAATGCTTTTGCCTAGTTTTTATGTGAAGATATTCCAGTTTCCAACAAAGACCTCCCAGCAGTCCAAATATTCACTTGGAGATTTTACAAAAAGAGTGTTCCAAAACTGATTAATGAAAAGTTATGTTCACCGCTGTGGGTTGAATGGACACATCACAAATAAGTTTCTGAGAATGCTTCTGTCAAGTTTTTGTTTGAAGATATTTCCATTTACTAAAAAAGCTCTCAAAGAGCTAGAAATGTACATTTGCAGATTCTACAAAAAGAGTGATTCAAAACTGCTCTCTCAAAGGAGATGTTCAACTCTGTGAGTGGAATTCCCACATCATAAAGAAGTTTCTGGGAATGCTTCTGCCTAGTTTTTATGTGAAGATATTTTCTTGTCTACCATAGGCTTCATGGTGCTGAAAATATTCACTTATAGATTCTACAAAAAGCGTGTTAGAAAACTGCTCTATCAAAAGGAAGGTTCAAATCTGTGAGTTGAATGCACACATCAAAAAGTAGTTTCTGAGAATGCTTCTGTCTAATTTTTATGTGAAATTATACCCGTTTCCAGTGAAAGCCTCAAAGCGGTCCAAATATCCACTTGCAGATTCTACAAAAAGAGTTTTCAAAGCTGCTCTATGAATAGAAAGGTTCAACTCTGTGAGTTGAATGCACACATCACAAAGAAGTTTCTGAGAATGCTCCTGTCTAGTTTTTATGTGTAGATATTCTCGTTTGCAGTGAAGACCTCGAATCGGTCCAAATATCCACTTGCAGTTTCTTCAAAAACAGCGTTTCCCAACTGCTCTATGAAACGGTATGTTCAACTCGGTGAGTTGAATGCAAACATCACAAAGAAATTTCTGAAAATGCTTCTTTCTGGTTTTAATTTGAATATATTTCCTTTTACACCAAAGCCCTAAAAGTGCTACAAATGTCCTCATTCAAATTCTACAAAAAGAGTGTTCCAAAGCTGCTGTATTAAAAGACAAGTTCAACTCTGTGAGTTGAATGCACATATCACAACTTTGTTTCTGAGAATGCTTCTGTCTAATTTTTATTTGAAGATATTCCCATTTCCAACGAAGGCTTCAAAGCACTCCAAATATTCATTTGCAGATTCTACAAAAAGAGTGTTTCAAAAGTGCTCTATCAAAATGTAGGTTCAATACTGTCAGGTGAATGCACATATCACAGAGAAGTTTCGGAGAATGCTTCTGTTTAGTTTTTATGTAAAGATATTTCCATCTCTACAATAGGCCTAAAAGTGCTCCAAATATCCACTTGCAGACTCTACAAAAGGAGTGTTTCAAAACTGCTCTATCAAAAGGAAGGTTCAAACCTGTGCGTTAACTGCACACATCACAAAGTAGTTTCTGAGAATGCTTCTGTTTAGTTTCTATTTGAAGATATACCCGTTTCCAACGAAGACACCAAAACGGTCTAAATATCCCCTTTCAAATTGTACAAAAAGAGAGTTTCAAAACTGCTCTATCAAAAGGAAGGTTTAACTCTGTGAGTTGAATGCACACATCACAAAGAAATTCTGAGAATACTTGTGTTTAGTTTTTTTGTGAAGATAATTCCTTTTTCACTGAAGGCCTCAAAGCACTCCAAATATCCTCTTGTGTATTCTATAAAAAAAAGTGTTTGAAAACTCCTCTATCAAAAGGAAGGTTCAACACTGTGAGTTGAATGCACACATCACAAGTAAGTTTCTGAGAATACTTCTTTGTAGTTTTTATGTGAACATATTCCCGTTTCCAACGAAGGCCTCAAAGCACTCCGAATATCCACTTACAGATTCTACAAAAAGATTGTTTCAAAACTGCTCAATGAAAAGTTATGCTGAACTCTGTGAGTTCAATGCACACATCACAGAGAAGTTTCTGAGAATGCTTCTGTCTATTTTTTGTGTGAAGATATTTCCTTTACTACCATAGGCCTCAAAGCGCTCCAAATATCCATCTGCAGATACTACAAAAAGAGTATTTCAAAACTGCTCTATCAAAAGAAAGGTTGAACTCTGTGGTTTGAATGCATATATCAGAAAGTAGTTTTTGAGAATGCTTCTGTCCAGTTTTAAATTGATGATATTCTCATTCCCAACGAAGGCTTCAAAGATCTCCAAATATCTAGTTGCAAATTCCTAAAAAAGAGTGTTTCAAAACTGCTATATGAAAAGGAAGTTTTAACTCTGTGATTCGAATGCATGCATCACAAAGTACTTTCTAAGAATGCTTGTTTCTAGTTTTTATTTGAAGGTATTCCCATTTGCAAATAGGCTTCAAAGTACGTCAAATATCCACTTGCAGATTGTACAAAAAGTGTGCTTCAAAACTGCTCTCTGAAAACAAAAGTTCAACTCTGTGATTTGAATGCACACATCACAAAGAAGTTTCTGAGAATGCTTCTGTCTGGTGGTTGTTTGAAGATATTTCCGTTTCCAACAAAGTCTTCAAAGCACTCCAAATATCCACTTGCAGATTCTACAAAAAGAGTGTTTTAAAACTGCTCTATGAAAAGTTATGTTCAACCCTCTGAGTTGAATGCCCACATCACAAAATGTTTCTGAAAATGCTTCTGTCTAGTTTTTATGTGAAGATATTACCGTTTCCAATGAAGGCCTCAAAACGGTCCAAATAACCACTTGCAGGTTCTTCAAAAGGAGTGTTTCACAACTGCACTAGGAAAACGTATGTTCAACTCTGCGAGTTGAATGCAAACATCACATAGAAGTTTCTGAGAAACCTTCTGTCTAGTTTTCATTTCAAGATATTTCCTGTTCCACCATAGCCCTCAGAGCACTTCAAATGTCCTCTTTCAGATTCTACAAAGAGTATTTCAAAACTACTCTATCAAAGGAAAGGTTCAACTCTCTGAGTTGAATGGACACATCACAGAGTTGTTTCTGAGAAGGCTTCTGTTTGTTTTTTATTTCAAAATATTCCCGTTTCCAACGAAGGCTCAAGCACTTCAAATATCCACTTCCAGATTCTACAAAAACAGGGTTTCAAAACTGCTCTATGAAAAGTTATGTTCAGCACCCTGAGTTGAATGTACACATCATGAAGAAATTTCTGAGAATGCTTCTGTCTAGTTTTTATGTTAAGATATTCGTGTTTCCAAGGAATGCCACAAATCGGTACAAATATCCACTTACAGTTTCTTCAGAAAGAGTGTTTGACAACTGCTCTATGAAAAGGAAAGTTCAACTCTGTGAGTTGAATGCACACATCACAAAGAAATTTCTGAGAATGCTTCTGTCTAGTTTTTATTTGAAGATAATTCCTTTTCCATGCCAGTCCTGTAAAAGTTATAAATGTCCACTTTCAGATTCTACAAAAGTAGTGTTACAAAACTGCTCTATCAAAGGAAATGTTTAACTCTGTGTGTTGAATGCACATTTCACAAAGTAATTTCTAAGAATGCTTCTGTCTAGTTTTTATTTGAAGATATTCCCACTTCAATGAAGTATTCAAAGCACTCTAAATGTCCACTTGCAGATTCTACAAAAAATGTGTTTCAAAACTGTTACATCTAAAGGAAGATTCAACTTTGTGAGTTGAATGCACACATCACAAAGAAGTATCTGACAATGCTTCAATTTAGTTTTTATATGAAGATATTCCTGTTTCCAAAGAAGGCCTCAAAACGGTCCAAGTATCCCCTTGCAGATTGTACAAAAAGAGTGTCTCAAAACTGCTCAATCAAAAGTTATGCTAAACTCCGTGAGTTGAATGCACACATCAAAAAGACGTTTCTGTGAATGCTTCTGTCTAGTTTTTATGTGAAGATATTCCCATTTCCAACGAAGGCCTCTAAGCAGTCCAAATATCCACTTGCAGGTTCTTCAAATAGAATGATTCACAACTTCTCTATGAAAAAGTATGTTCAACTCTATGAGTTGGATGCACAAATCACAAAGTAGATTCTGAGGATGCTACTGTCTGGTTTTTAGTTGAAGGTATTCCCGTTTCCAACAAAGGCTTCAAAATGCTCCAATTATTCACTTGCAGATCCTACAAAAAGAGTGTTTCAAATCTGCTCTATCAAAAGGAAGGTTTAACTCTGTCAGTTGAATGCACACATCACAAAGAAGTTTCTGAGAATGTTTCTGTCTTGTTTTTATGTGAAGATATTTCCTTTTTTGCCGAAGGCCTCAAAGCGCTCCAAATGTCCACTTGCAGATTCTACAGAAACAGTGTTTCAATACTGCTCTACCATAAGGAAGTTTCATCTCTGTGAGTTGAATCCACTCATCACAAAGAAGTTTCTGAGAATGCTTCTGTCTAGTTTTTATGTGAATTTAATCCCGTTTCCAACCAAGACCTCAAATCGGTTCAAATATCTACCTTTGGATTCTACAAAAAGAGTGTTTCTAAACTGCTCTATCAAAAGGAAAGTTCAATTCTGTGAGTTGAATGCACCCATCACAAGAAGTTTCTGAGAATGCTTCTGTCTAGTTTTTATTTGAAGATATTCCCATTTCCAATGAAGGATTCAAAGTGCTCCAAATATCCACTTGCCAATTCTTCAAAAGGACGGTTTCAAAACTGCTCTATCAAAAGGAAGCTTCAACTGTGTGAGTTGAATGTACACATCATGAAGTAGTTTCTGAGAATGTTTCTGTCTACTTTTTATGGGAAGATATTCCTGTTTCCAATGAGGGCCTCAATACGGTCAAAATATCCCCTTTCAGATACTGCAAATAGAGTTTTTCAAGTCTCCTCTAGAAAAAGTTATGTTCAACTCTGTGAGTTGAATACACACATCACAAACTTGTTTCTGAGAATGCTTCTGTCTAGTTTTTATTTGAAGATATTCCCGTTTCCAACGAAGTCTTCAAAGCACTCCAAATATACACCTGCAGATACTACAGAAGGAGTGTTTCAAATCTGCTCCATCAAAAGAAAGTTTAAACTCTGTGAGTTGAAGACACACATCACAAAGAAGTTTCAGATAATGTTTCTCTCTAGTTTTTATTTGAAGATATTTTCTTTTCCACCAGAGCCCTCAAAGCGTTACAAATGTCTATATGCAGATTCTACAAAAAGAGTGTTTCAAAACTTCCCTGTCAAAAGAAATATTCAACACTGTGAATTGAATGTACACAACACAAAACAGTTTCTGAGAATGCTTCTGTCGAGTTTTTATTTGAAGAAATTCCCGTTTCCCACAAAGGCTTCAAAGCACTCAAAATATCCATTTGCAGATTGTACAAAAAGAGTGTTTCAAAACTGCTCTACCAAAAGGAAGGTTCAACTCTGTGAGTTGAATGCACACATCACAAAGAAGTTTCTGAGAATGCTTCTATCTACTTTTTATGTGAAGATGTTTCCTTTTCCACCAATGGTCACAAAGCACTCCAAATGTCCACTTGCAGATTCTGCAAAAAAAGTGTTGCAAACATGCTGTATCAAAAGAAATGTACAACTCTATAAGTTGAAGGCACACATCACAAAAATGTTTCTGAGACTGCTTCTGTCTAGTTTGTATGTGAAGATATTCCCTTTTCTACCATAGGCCCCAAGGCAGTCCAAATATCCATTTGCAGATTCTACAAAAAGTGTTTTCAAAACTGCTCTATCAAAAGAAAGGTTCAACTCCATGAATCGAAAGCGTACATCTCAAAGTAGTTTTGGAGAATGCTTCTGTCTAGTTTTTATTTGAAGATATTCCCATTTCCAACGAAGGATTCAAAGTGCTCCAAATATCCACTTGGAGATTCTACAATAAGAGTCTTTCAAAGCTGCTCTATCAAAAGGAAGGCTCATCACTGTGAGTTTGAATGCACACATCACAAAAAAGTTTCTGACAATGCTTCTGTCTAGTATTTATGTGAAGATATTTCCTTTTGTACCAAAGGTCTCAAAGGGCTCGAAATGTCCTCTTGCAGATTCTACCAAAAATGTGTTACAAAATTGCTCTATCAAAACAAAGGTTCAACTCTGTGAGTTGAATACACACATCACAAAGATGTTTCTAAGAATGCTTCTCTCTAGTTTTTATGTGAAGGTATTCCCGTTTAAATCAAAAGCCTCAAAACGGTCAAAATATCCCCGTGCAGATTTGACAAAAAGAGAGTTTCAAAACTGCTCTATCAAAAGGAAGGTTCAACCCTGTGAGTTGAATGCACACATCTCAAAGAAGTTCCTGATGTATATGTGCCACATTTTCTTAATCCAGTCTATCATTGTTGGACATTTGGGTTGGTTCCAAGTCTTTGCTATTGTGAATAATGCGGCAATAAACATACGTGTGCTATGCAGCCATAAAAAATGATGAGTTCACGTCCTTTGTAGGGACATGGATGAAACTGGAAATCATCATTCTCAGTAAACTATCGCAAGAACAAAAAACCAAACACCGCATATTCTCACTCATAGGTGGGAATTGAACAATGAGAACACATGGACACAGGAAGGGGAACATCACACTTCGGGGACTGTTGTGGGGTGGGGGGAGGGGGGAGGGTTAGCATTGGGAGATATACCTAATGCTAGATGACAAGTTGGTGGGTGCAGCGCACCAGCATGGCACATGTATACATATGTAACTTACCTGCACATTACGCACATGTACCATAAAACCTAAAGTATAATAATGATAATAATAATAATAATAATAAAAAGAAAAGTATATGGAAGTTCTTTGCAGTGTTCTCATAACTTTCTTAAGCGTGTTTTTTAAAGTTAAAATAAAAAATAAATTCATAAAAAAAAAAAAAAAGAAGTTCCTGAGAATGCATCTCTCTACATTTTATGTGAAGATATTTCCTTTCCTAATGTAGGCCTCAAAGCACTCCAAATATCCACTGGCAGATTCTACAAAAAGTGAGATTCAAAACTGCTCTATCAAAAGAAATGCTCAATTTGGTGAGTTGAAAGCACACATTACAAGGTAGTTTCTGAGAATGCTTCTGTCTAGTTTTTATTTGAAGATATTACCGTTTCCAATGAAGGCTTCAAAGCGCTCCAAATAACCACTTGCAGGTTCTAGAAAAAGAGTGTTTCAAAACTGCTCTATAAAAAGGAAGGTTATACCGTGTCAGTTGAATACACACATCACAAAGAAGTTTCTGAGAAAGCTTCTGTGTAGCTTTTATATGAAGATGTTTCCTTTTCTACCTTAGGCCTCAAAGCACTGCAAATATCCACTTGCAAATTCTACAAAAAGAGAGTTTCAAAACTGCTATATGAAAGCGAATGTTCAAACCCATGAGTTGAATGCACGCATCATAAATAAATTTCTGAGAATGCTACTCTGTAGTTTTTATGTAAAGATATTTCCTTTTCCACCTAAGACGTCAATGCACTCAAAATGTCCACTTGAAGATTCTACAAAAAGAGTGATTCAAAACTACTCTATGAAACGTTAAGTTCAACTCAGTGAGTTCAATGCAAACATCACAAAGAAGTTTCTTAGAATGCTTCTGTCTAGTTTATACGTGAGGATATTTCCTTTTCTATCATAGGACTCAAAGTGCTCTAATAATCCACTTGCAGATTCTACCAAAATTGTGTTTCAATACTGCTCTATCAAAAGTAAGTTTCAACCCTGTGAGTTGAATGCACACATCAGAAAGAAGTTTCTGAGAACCCTTCTGTCCAGTTTTTATGTGAAGATATTTCTTTTTCCAGGAAAGGCCTCAAAGCCTGCCAAATATCCACTTGTAGATTTTACAAAAACAGTGTTTCAAAACTACCCTATCTAAAGGAAAGTTCAACTCTGTAAGTTGAATGCACACATCACAAATAAGTTTCTGAGAACACTTCTGTCTAGTTTTTATGTGAAGATATTTCCTTTTCTAGCATAGGCCACAAAGCTCTCTAAATATCCACTTTCAGTTTCTACAAAAAGAGTGTTTCAAAACTGCTCTATCAAAAGGAAGGTTCAACTCTGTGAGTTGAATGCACACATCACAAACCAGTTTCTGAGAATGCTTCTGTCTAGTTTTTATGTGAGGATATTTCCTTTTCCAGCATAGGACTCAAAGCCCTCCGAATATCCACTTGCATTTTCTACAATAACAGTGTTTCAAAACAGCTCTATCTAAAGGAAGGTTCAAATCTGTCAGTTGAATGCCCACAACACAAAGAAGTTTCTGTGACTGCTTAGTCTAGTTTTTATGTGAAGATATTTCCTTCTCCACTGAAGGCCTCAAAGTGATCAAATGTACCCTTGCAGATTCTACAAAAAATGGTTTCAAAGCTGCTCTATGAAAAGTTATGTTCAACTCTGTGAGCTGAATGCACATATCACAAAGAAGTTTCTGAGAATACTTCTGTTTAATTTTCTTTGAAGATATTTCATTTTCCACCATAGCCCATGAAGCGCTACAAATGTCCATTTGCAGATTTGACAAAAAGAGTGTATCAAAAGTGATCTATGAAAGGTAACATTCAGCTATGTAAGTTGAATGAACACATCAAAAAGCAGTTTTTGAGAATGGTTCTGCCTTGTTTTTAGTGGAAGATATTCCCTTTTCCAATGAATGTTTCAAAGTGCTGCAAATGTCCAGTTGCAGATTCTACAAAAAGAAAGTTTCGAAGCTGCTTTATCAAAAGGAAGATTCAACTCTGTGAGTTCAATGCACACATCACAAAGAAGTTTCTGAGAATGCTATTGTCTAGTTTTTAAGTGGAGATATTTCCTTTTCCACCGAATGTCTCTAAGCCCTGCAAACATCCACTAGCAGATTCTACACAAAAAGTGTTTCAAAACTGCTCTATAAAAAGGAAGGTTCAATTCTGTGAGTTGAATGTGCACATCACAAAGAGGTTTCTGAGAATGCTTCTGTCTAGTTCTTATGTGAAGATATTCCCCTTTCCAACAAAGGCCTCAAAACCGTCTAAATATCCCCTTGCAGATTCTACAAAATGAGTGTTTCAGTCTGCTCTATCAAAAGTAAGGTTGAACTCTGTGAATTGACTGCACACACCACAAAGAAGTTTCTGAGGGTGTGTCTCTCTAGTTTTTATGTGCAGATATTCCTGTCTCCAATGAAGGCCTCAAAGGAGTGCAAATATCCACTTGCAGATTCTACAAAAAGAGTGTTTCAAAACTGCTTTATGAAAACCTATGTTCAACTCTGTGAGTTGAATGCACACATCACAAAGAAGTTTCTGAGAATGCTTTTGGGGAATTTATAGGTGAAAATATTTCCGTTTCCAATGAAAGCCTCAAATCGGTCCAAATATCCACTTGCAGGTCCTTCAAAAACAGTGTTTCACAAATGTTCTATGAAAAGTTATATACAACCCTGTGAGTTGAATGCACACATCTCAACGAAGTTTCTGAGAATGTTTCTGTCTAGTTTTTATGTGAGGTTATTTCCCTTACTAACATAGGCCTCAAAGCGCTCCAAATATCCACTTGTAGATTCTACAAAAACATTGTTTCAAAACTGCTCTATCAAAAGGAAAGCTCAACTCTGTAAGTTGAATGTACAAACCACAAAGGGCTTTCTGAGAATTCTTCTGTCTAGTTTTTATTTGAAGATATTTGCGATACCAAAGAAGGCTTCAAACCGCTCCAAATGTCCACTTGCAGATTGTACAAAAAGAGTGTTTCAAAACTGCTGTATCAAAAGGAATGTTCAACTCTGTGAGTTGAATGCACACATCAAAAGGTAGTTTCAAAGAATGCTTCTGTCTAATTTTTATATGAAGATATTTCTTTTTCCACTGAAGTCCTCAAAGCACTCCGAATGTCCACTGGCAGTTTCTACAAAAAATTGTTTCAAAACTGCTCTATCAAAAGGAAGGTTCAAATCTGTGAGTTGAATGACGTCATCAGAAAGATGTTTCTGAGAATATTTCTGTCCAGTTTTTATGTGCAGATATTCCCGTTTTCAATGAAGGGCTCAAATCGGTTCAAATATCCCCTTGCAGATTCTACAAAAAGAGTGTTTAAAAACTGCTCTATCAAACGGAAGTTTCAACTCTGTGAGTTGAATGCACATATCACAAAGAAGTTTCTCAGAATGCCTCTGTCTAGTTTTTATGTGAAGATATACCCGTTTCCAATGAAGTCCTCAAATTGGCCCAAATATCCACTTGCAGGTTCTTCAAAAAGCATGTTTCACAACTGCTCTACGAAAAGGTATTCTCAATTCTGTGAGTTGAATGCACACATCACAAAGGAGTTTGTGAGAATGTTTCTGCTTAGATTTTTATGAAGATATTCCCCTTTCCAACGAAGGAATGCAACTGGTCCAAATATCACTTTGCAGATTCTACAAAAACAGTGTCTCAAAACTGCTTTATCAAAAGGAAGGTTCAACTCTGTGAGTTCAATGCACACATCACAAAGACTTTTCTGAGAATGGTTTTGTCTAGTATTTGTGTGAAGATATTCCCGTTTCCAATGAAGTCCTCAAATTGGCCCAAATATCCACTTTCAGATTCTTCAAAAAGCGTGTTTCACAACTGCTCCACGAAAAGGTATTCTCAACTCTGTGAGTTGAATGCACACATCACAAAGGAGTTTGTGAGAATGTTTCTGCTTAGATTTTTGTGAAGATATTCCCCTTTCCAATGAAGGAACACAATCAGTACAAATATCGCTTTGCAGATTCTACAAAAACAGTGTCTCAAAACTGCTCTATCAAAAGGAAGGTTCAACTCTGTGAGATGAATGCACACATCACAAAGACATTTCTGAGAATGCTTCTGTCTAGTTTTTATGTGAAGATAATCCCGTTTCCAATGAGGGCCTCAAATTGGTCCAAGTATACAGTTGCAGGTTCTTCAAAAACAGTGTTTCACAACTGCTCTATGAAGAGGAATGTTCAACTCTGTAAGTTCAATGCAAAAATCACAAAGAAGTTTCTTAGAATATTTCTGTCTGGTTTTAATTTGAAGATATTTCCTATCCCACCGTAGCCCTCAAAGCGCTACAATTGTCCACAAGCAGATTCTGTAAAAAGAGTTTTTCAAAACTGCTCTATCAAAAGAAAGGTTGAACTCTGTGAGTTGAATGTACACATCACAAAGTAGTTTATGTGAATGCTTCTGTCTATTTTTTATTTGAAGATATTCTGGATTCCAACAAAGGAACCATAGCATTCAAAATATCCACTTGCAGATTCTACAAAAAGGGGGTTTCAAAACTGCTCTATCAAAAGGAAGGTAAAACTCTGTAAGTAGAATGCACATTTCACAAACAAGTTTCTGAGAATGCTTCCCTCAATTTTTTATGTGAAGAAATTCTCGTTACCAAAAAAGGCCTCAAATCGGTCCACATATCCCCTTGCGGACCATACAAAAAGAGTGTTACAAAACTGCTCTATGAAAAGGTATGTTCAACTCTGTGAGAAGAATGCACACATCACAAAGAAGTTTCTGAGAATGCTTCTGTCTAGTTTTTATGTGAAGATATTTCCTTTTCCACAGAAGGCCTCAAAGCGCTCCAAATGGCCACTTGCAGAGTCTACAAACGAAGTGTTTGGAAACTGCTCTATCAAAATGAATGTTAAAATCTGTGAGTTGAATGCACACATCACAAAGAAGTTTCTGAGAATGCTTCTGTCTAGTTTTTATGTGAATGTATATGCGTTTCGAATGAAGGCCTCAAAATGGTGCAAACATCATCCTGCAGTTTATACAAAAAGAGTGTTTCATAACTGCTCTATCAAAAGGAAAGTTTAACTCTGTGAGAAGAATGCACACATCACAATGCAGTTTTTGAGAATGCTTCTGTCTAGTTTATATTTGAAGATATTCCCGTTTCCAAGGAAGGATTCAAAGTGCTCCAAATATCCACTTGCAGATTCTACAAAAAGAGATTTTCAAGCCTGCTCTATCAAAAGGAAGTTTCAGCTCAGTAAATTGAATGCACACATCACAAAGAAGTTTCTGAGAATGCTTCTGTCTAGTGTTTATGTGAAGATATTTCCTGTTCCACTGAACGCCTCAAAGTGCTCCAGATGTCCACTTGCAGATTCTACAAAAACAGTGTTTCAAAGCTGCTCTATTAAAAATTATGTTGAACTCTGTGAGTTAAATGCACACATCACAAAGAAGTTTCTGATAATGCTTCTGTCTACTTTTTATGTGGATATTTCATATTCCACCAAATTCCTAAAAGTGCTCCAATTGTCCACTTGCAGATTCTACAAAAAGAGTGTTTCAAAACTGCTCTGTGAAAAGTTATGTTCAAATCTATGAGTTGAATGCACACATCACAAAGCAGTTTCTGAGAATGCTTCTGTCTAGTTTTTATGTGAAGATGTACTCGTTTCCAAGGAAGGCCTCAAATAGGTCTAAATATCCGCTTGCAGAATCTACGAAAAGGGTTTTTCAAAACTGCTGTATCTAAAGGAAGGTTCAACACTGTGAGTTGAATGAACACATCACAAAGAAGTTTCTTAGGATACTTCTGTCTAGTTTTTATATGAAGATATTTCCTTTTAAACTGAAGGCCTCAAAGCGCTCCAAATGTCCTCTTGCAGATTCTGCAAAAAAAGTTTTTCAAAACTGTTCTAAGAAAAGGAAGATTCAACTCGGTGAGTTGAATGCTCACATAACAAAATAGTTTCTGAGAATGCTTCTGTGTACTTTTATGTGAAGATATTCCTGTTTCTGATGAAGGCTTCAAAACGGTCCAAATATCCCATTGCAGATTCTAGGAAAAGAGTGTTTCAAAAGTGTTCTATCAAGAGGAAGGTTCAACTCTGTGAGTTGAAAGCACACATCACAAAGAAGTCTCTGAGAATGCTTCTGTCTAAGTTTTATGTGAAGATATTTCCGTTTCCAACAAAGGCCTCAAAGCGGACCAAATTTCCACTTGCAGATTCTACAAAAAGAGTGTTTCAAAACTGCTCTATGAAAACGAAGGTTCAACACTGTGAGTTCAATGCACACATCACAAAATCGTTTCTCAGAATCCTTCTGTCTAGTTTTTATGTGAAGCTATTCCGGATTCCAATGAAGGCCTCAAATCGGTCTATCCCCTTGCAGAATCTACAAAAACAGTGTCTCAAAACTCCTCTATCAAAAGGAAGGATCAACTCTGTCAGTTGAATGCACACATCACAAAAAATTTCTGAAAATTCTTCTTTCTTGTTTTTATGTGCAGGTACTCCCATTGCCAAAGAAGGCCACAAAGCGTTCTAAGTATTCACTTGCAGATTCCACAAAAAGACAGTTTCAAAACTGCTCTATGAAAAGATATGTACAATTCTATGAGTTGAACGTACACATCACAAAGAAGTTTCTGAGTATGCTTCTGTGTAGTTTTTATTTGATGATACTTCCTTTTCCACCATAGCCCAAAATCGCTAAAAGTGTCCATTTGCAGATTCTAAAAAAGAGTGCTTCAAAAATGCTCTTTAAAAAGATAGTTCAAAACCTTGAGCTCAATGCACACATCACAAAGAAGTTTCTGAGAATGCTTCTGTCTACTTTTTATGTGAGGAAATTCCCGTTTCAAACGAAGGCCTCAAATCGTTCCAAAATTCCACTTGCAGAAGCTAGAAAAAGAGTGTTTCAAAACAGCTCTATGAAAAGTTATGTTCAACTCTGTGAGTTGAATTCAAACATCACAAAGAAGTTTATGAGAATGCATCTGTCTAGTTATTATGTGAAGACATTTCCTTTTTTATCATAGGCCACAATGTGCTCGAAATATCCACCAGTAAATACTTCAAAAAAAGTGTTTCAAAACTATTCTATCAAAAGGAAGGCTCAACTCTGTGAGTTGCATGCACACATCACAAAGTAGTTTCTGAGAATGCTTCTGTCTAGTTTTCATTTGAAGATATTCCTGTTCCCAAAGAAGGCTTCAAAGTACTCCAAATATCCACTTGCAGATTCTACAAAAAGAGTGTTTCAAAACTGCTGTATCAAAAGGAAATTTCAACACTGTTAGTTGAATGCACACATCACAAAGGAGTTTCTGAGATTGTTTTTGTCTAGTTTTTAAGTGAAGATATTTCCTTTTCTACCATAGGCCTCCAAGTGCTCCAAATATCCAATTTCAGATAATACAAAAAGAGTGATTCAAAACTGGTCTATCAAAACAAAGTTTCAACTCTGTGATTTGAATGCACACATCACAAAGATGTTTCTGAGAATGTTTCTGTGTAGTTTTTATGTGATGATTTTCTCGATTACAATGAAGGCCTCAAATTGGTAAAATTATCCACTTGCAGGATTTCAAAAAGACTGTTTCACAACTGCTCTATGAAAAGGCAAGTTCAACTCTGTGAGGTGAATGCAAATATCACAAAGAAGTTTCTGTGAATGCTTCCGTCTAGTTTTTATTTGAAGATATTTCAATTTCCACCATAGCCCTCAAAGCGATACAAATGTCCATTTGCAGATTCTACAAAAAGAGTGTTTCAAAGCTGCTCTATCAAAGGAAATGTTCATCTCTATGAGTTGAATGCACATATCACAAAGTAGTTTCTGAGAATGCTACTGATTTTATTTGAACACATTCCCGTTTCCAATGAAGGCTTCAAAGCTCTCCAAGTATCCAATTTCAGATACTACAAAAACAGTGTTTCAAAACTGCTCTATCAAAAGTAAGATTCAACGCGGAGTTGAATGCACACAACACAAAGAAGTTTCTGACAATGCTTCTGTCTAGTTTTTATGTGAAGAGATTTCCTTTTCCAATGAAGTCCTCTAAGCACTCCAATTGTCTACTTCCAGATTCTACAAAAAATGTGTTTCAAAACTGCTCTATGAAAAGGATGGTTCAACTCTGTGAGTTGAATGCACAGATCACAGAGAAGTTTCTGAGATTGCTTCTGTCTAGTTTTATGTGAAGATGTTGCCTTTTCCACCAAATACCTCAAAGCACTCCAAATGTCCACTTGCAAATTCCATAGAAAAAGGTTTCAAACTGCTCTATCAAAAGGAAGTATCAGCTCTGTGAGCTGAATGCACACATCACAAAGAAGTTTCTGACAGTGCTCAGGTCTTGTTTTTATCTGAATATATTCCCGTTTGCAACAAAAGCCTCAAATCGGTCCAAATATCCCCTTTCAGATTCTACAAAAAGAGTGTTTCAAACCTGCTGTATGAAAAGTTATGTTCAACTCTGTGAGTCGAATGCACACATCACAAAGTAGTTTCTGAGAATGCTTCTGTCTAGATTTTATGTGAAGATATTCCCATTTCCGATGAAGGCTTCACACTGTCCAAATATGCTCTCGCAGATTCTACAAAAGGAGTGTTTCAAAACTGCTCTATGAATAGTTATGTTCAACTCCATGAGTTGAATGCGCACATCACAAAGTAGTTTCTGAGAATCCTTCTGTCTAGTTTATATGTGAAGATGTTCCCGTTTTCAATGAAGGCCTCAAATCATTCCAAATATCCACTTGCAGGTCCTTCAAAAAGAGTGTTCAACAACTGCACTAAGAAAATGTATGTTCAACTCCGTGAGTTGAATGCAAACATTCCAAAGTTGTTTCTGAGAATTTTTCTGTGTAGTTTTTGAAGATATTTCCTTTTCCACGATAGCCCTCAAGGTGCTACAAATGACCTCTTTCAGATTCTACAAAAAAGAGAGTTTCTAAACTGCTCTATCAAAAGAAAGTTGAATGGCCATATCACAAAGTTGTTTCTGAGAGTGCTTCAGTCTAGATTTTATTTGAAGATATTCCCGTTTCAAACAAAGGCTTCAAAGCCCTCTAAATATCCGCTTGCAGATTCTACAAAAAACTGTTTCAAAACTACTCTATCAAAAGGAAGATTCAACTCAGTGAGTTGAATTCACACTTCAAAAAGAAGTTTCTGAGAATGCTTCTGTCTAGTTTTCATGTGAAGATATTTCCTTTTCCACCGGAGAACTCAAAGTGCTTCAAATGTCCACTTTCAGATACCACAAAAAAACTGTATCTAAACGGCTCTATCAAAAGGAAGGTTCAACTCTGTAAGTTGAATGCACACAAAAGAAAGAACTTTCTGAGAATACTCAGTCTAGTTTTTATGTGAAGATATTTCCTTTTCCACTGAAGGCCTCAAAGTGCTCCAATTGTCCACATTCACATTCCACAAAAAAAGGTTTCAAAACTGCTCTATCAAAATGAAGGTTTATCTCTTTGAGTTGAATGCACACATCACAAAGAAGTTTCTGACAATGCTTTTGTCTAGTTTTTATGTGACGATATTCAAGTTTCCAACAAAGGCCTCAAATCGGTCCAAATATCCCCTTACAGATTCTACAAAAAGACTGTTTCAAAACTGCTCTATGAAAAGTTATGTTCAAATCCGTGAGTTGAATGCACCCATCACAAAGAAGTTTCTGAGAATGCTTCTGTGTAGTTTTTATGGGAAGATAATTCCGTTTCTAATGAAGCCCTGAAACGGTCCCAATATCCACTTGTGGATTACACAAAAAGAGTGTTTCAAAACTGCTCCATGAAAACTAATGTTCTGCTCCGTGAATTGAAAGCATACATCACAAAGAAATTACTGATAACGCTTCTGTCCAGTTTTTATGTGAAGATATTCCTGTTTTTAATGAAGGCCCCTAATCTGTCCAAATATCCACTTGCAGGTTCTTCAAAAAGAGTGTTTCACTACTGCTCTATCAAAAGGAATGTTCAACTCTGTGAGTTGAATGCAAACTTCTCAAAGAAGTTTCTGAGAATGCTTCTGTCTGATTTTTATTGGAAGATAGTTCCTTTTCCACCACAGCCCTCAAAATCCTACAAATTGTCCTCTTTCAGATTCTACAAAAAGAGTGTTTCAAAACTGCTCTATGAAAAGAAAGGTACAACTCTGTGAGTTGAATGCATACATCACCAAAAAGTTTCTAAGAATGCTTCAGTCAAGTATTTATGTGAAGATATTTCCCTTTCCACCGAAGGCCTCAAAGCTCTCAAACAGTCCAATTGCAGATTCTACACAAAATGTTTCAAAACTGCTCTATCAAAAGGAAGTTTCAAATCTGTCAGTTGAAGTCACACATGAAAAAGAAGTTTCTGAGAATGCTTCTGTCTAGTTTTATGTGAAGATATTCCCGTTTCCAATGAAGGCATCAAAGAGGTCTAAATATCCACTTGCAGATTCCACAGAAAGAGTGTTTCAAAACTGCTCTATTAAAAGTTATGTTGACCTCTGTGAGGGGAATGCACACATCTGAAAGAAGTTTTTGAGAATGCTTCTGTCTAGTTTTTCTGTGAAGATATTCCTGTTTCCAATGAAGGCCTCAAATCTGTCCAAATAACCACTTGCAGGTGCTTAAAAAAGAGTGTTTCACTACTGCTCTATGAAAAGATATGTTCAACTCTGTGCGTTGCATGAAAACATCACAAAGAAGTTTCTGAGAATGATTCTGTCTAGTTTTTATGTGAAGATATTTCTTTTTACACCAGAGACCTCAAAGAGCTGCAAATGTCCACTTGCAGATTCTACAAAAAGAGCGTTTCAAAACTACTCTATCATATGAAGGGTTGAACTCTGTGAGTTGAATATACATATCACAAAGTAGTTTCTGAGAATGCTTCTGTCTTGTTTTTATTTGAAGATATTCCCGTTTCCAATGAAGGATTCAAAGAGCTCCAAATATCCACTTGCAGATTCTGCAAAAAGAGTGTTTCAAAACTGCTCTATCAAAAGGAAGACCCAAATCATTGAGTTGAATGCACACATCACAGAGATGTTTCTGATAATGTTTCTGTCTAGTTTGTATGTGAAGATATTTCCTTTTCCACCAAAGGCCATAAAGCGCTCCAAATGTCCTCTTGCAGAATCTACAGAAAGTGAGTTTCAAAAGTGATATAGCAAAAGGAAGGTTCAACTCTGTGAGTTGAGTGCACACATCACAAAGAAATTTCTAAGAATGCTTCTGTCCAGCTTTTATGGGAAGATATTCCAGTTTCCAAAGAAGGCCTCAAATATGTCCAAATATCCCATTGCAGATCCTACAAAAACATTGTTTCAAAACTGCTCTATCAAAAGAAAAGTTCAACTCTGTGAATTGAATGAACACATCACAAAGACGTTTATGAGAATGCTTCTGTCTAGTTTTTATGTGAAGATATTCCGTTTCCAACAAAGGCCTGAAATCATTTAAAATTTCCACTTGCAGGTATCTCAAAAAGAGTGTTTCACAACTCATCTATTAAAAGGTATGTTCAACTCTGTCAGTTGAATGCAAACATCACAAGGATATTTCTGAGAATGCTTCTGTCTAGTTTTTATTTGAAGATATTTCATTTTCCAACATAGCCCTCAATGTACTACAAATGTCTAGTGCAGATCCGAGAAAAACAGTGTTTTATATCTGCTCTATCAAAAGGAAGGTTCAACTCTGTGAGTTGAATGTGCACATCACAAAGAAGTTTCTGAGAATGCTTCAGTCTTGTTTTTATTTTAAGATATTCCCTTTTCCAATGAAGGATTCAAAGCACTCCAAATATCCACTTGCAGATTTTACAAAAAGAGTGTTTCAAAATAGCTGATCAGCAGGAAAGTTCAACTCAGTGAATTGAATGCACACATCACAAACCAGTTTCTGAAAACGCTTCTGTCTAGTTTTTATGTGAAGACATTTCCTTTTCCTCAGACGGCCTCAAAGTGCTCCCAATGTCCACTTGCATATCTACAAAAAGAGTATTTCAACTGCTCTATCAAAAAAGGAAGGTTCAACTAGGTGAGTTGATTGCACACATCACAAAGAAGTTTCTGAGAAGGCTTCTGTCTAGTTTTAAGTGAAGATATTCCCGTTTCCAACGAATGCCTCAAATCAGTCCAAATATCCCCTTGCAGATTATACAAAAAGAGTGTTTCAAAACTAATCTATCAAAAAGGAGCTTCAACTCTGTGAGTTGAATGCACACATCATAAAGATGTTTCTGACAATGCTTCTGTCTAGTTTTTATTTGATGATATTTACTTTTGGAGCACTGGCCTCAAAGTACTCCAAATATTCACCTGCAGATTCTATAAAAAGAGTGTTTCAAAACTGCTCTTTCAAAAAAAAGTTCACATTTGTTAGTTGAGTGCACTCTTCAAAAAGAAGTTTCTTAGAATGCGTCTGTCTAGTTTTTAGGTGAAGATATTTACTTTTAGAGCGTTGGCCTCAAAGCGCTCCAAATATTCACTTGCAGATTCCACAAAAATAGTGTTTCAAAAAATGCTCTGTCAAAAGGAAGGTTCAACTCTGTGAATTCAATGCAGACATCACAAAGAAGTTTCTGAGAATGCTTCTGTCTAGTTTTTAACTGAAGATATTTCCTTTTCCAGCATAGGCCTCAAAGTGCTCCAAATATCCACTTGCAGATTCTAGAAAAAGAGTGTTTCACAACTTCTCTAGCAAAAGGAATGTTCAGCACTGTGAACTGAAGGCACTCATCACAAAGAAGTTTCTGAGAATGCTTCTCTATTGTTTTTATGTGAGGATATTCCCTTTTCCAGCTAAGGCCTCAAAGTGCTCTAAGTATTCACACACAAATACTACAAAAAGAGTGCTTCAAAGCTGCTGTATCAAAAGGATGATTTAACTCTATATGTTGAATGCACACGTCACAAATAAATTTTTGAGAATGTTACTATCTTGTTTTTATGTGAAGATATTTCCTTTCCCAGCATAGTCTTCAAAGCACTCCATATATACACATGCAGATCCTACAAAAACAGTGTTTCAAAACTGCTCTATCAAAAGAAAAGTTCAACTCTGGGAGTTGAATGCACCCATCACAAAGAAGTTTGAGAAAACGCTTCTATCTAGTTTTTAAGTGAAGATATTTCCTTTTCTAGCATAGGCCTCAAAGCGCTACAAATAACCAATTGAAAGTTCTACCAAAAAGGTGTTTCAAAACTGCTCTATAAAACAGAAGGTACAAGTCTGTGAGTTGAAAACACACACCAAAAATTAGTTTTTGAGAAGGCTTCCGTCTAGTTTCCATATGAAGATATTTCCTTTTCCACCAGAGGCACAATCGCTCCAAATATCCACTTGCAGATTCTACAAAAAGAGTGTTTCAAAACTGCTCTATCAAAAGGAAGGTTCAACTCTATGACTTGAATGTAGACATCACAAAGAAGTTTCTGAGAATGCTTCTGTCTAGTTTTTATATGAAGATGTTTCCTTTTCCAGCATGGGCCTCCAAGCACTCCCAATATTGACTTGGAGATTCTGCAAAAAGATTGTTTCAAAACTGCTCTATCAAAAGGAAGATTCAACTCTGCATGTTGAATGCACACAGAACAAAGAAGTTTGTGAGAATGCTACTGTCTAGTTTTTACGTTAATATAATTCCTTTTCCAGCATTGGCCTCAAAACACTCCAAATATCCACTTGCAGATTCTGCAAAAAGAGTGTTTCAAAACTGCTGTATGAATAGGGTGGTTCAGCTCTGTGAGTTGAACGTGCACATCACAGAGAAGTTTCTGAAAATGCAGCTGTCTAGTTTTTATGTGAAGATATTTCCTTTTCCAGCTTAGACATCAAAGTGCTCTAAGTATTCACATGCAACTTCTTCAAAAAGAGTGTTTCAAAGCTGCTGTATCAAAAGGACGGTTTAACTCTTTAAGTTGAATGCACATGACACAAAGAAATTTTTGAGAATGCTTCTGTCTTGTTTTTATGTGAAGATATTTCCTTTTCCAGCATAGTCCTCAAAGCTCTCCATATATACACTTGCAGGTCCTCTAAAATCAGTGTTTCAAAACTTCTCTATCAAAAGAAAAGTTCAACTCTGGGAGTTGAATGCACACAACACAAAGAAGTTTTTGAAAACATTTCTCTCTTGTTTTTATGTGAAGATATTTCCTTTTCCAGCATAGGCCTCAAAGCACTCCAAATATCCACTTGCAGATTCTACAAAGAGTGTGTTTGAAAACTGCTCTATTAAAAGGAATGTTCAACTCTATGAATTGACTGCACATATAACAAAGAAGTTTCTGAGAATGCTTCTGTCTAGTTTTTTATGTGAAGATGTTTCCTTTTACAGCATAGGCCTTAAAGGGCTTCAAATATTTATTTGCCGATTCTACAAAAAGAGGGTTTTAAAACTTCTCTATCAAAAGGAAGGTTCAACTCTGTGAGTTGAATGCACATATCAAAAAGAAGTTATTGACAATGCTTCTCTCTACTTTTTATGGGAAGTTATTTCCTTTTCCAGCATAGGCCTCAAAGCGCTCCACATATATGCTTGCAAATTCTGCAAAAAGAGTGTTTCAAAACTGCTCTATCAAAAGGAAGGTTCAACTCGGTGAGTTGAATGCACGCATCACAAAGAAGTTTCTGAGAATGCTTCTGTCTAGTTTTTATGTGAAGATATTTCCTTTTCCAGGCTTGGCCTCAAATTGCTCCAAATATCCACTTGCAGATTCTAAAAAAAGAGTGTTTCAAAACTGCTCTATCAAATGAAGTTTCAACTCTATAACTTGAATGTAGACATCAAAACGAAGTTTCTGAGAATGCTTCTGTCTAGTTTTTATGTGAAGATATTCCCTTTTCCAGCATTGGCCTCACATCGCTCCAAATATCCACTTGCAGATTCTACAAAAAGGGTGTTTCAAAACTGCTCTATCAAAAGGAAGATTCAACACTATGATTTGAATGCACACATCACAAACAAGTTTTTGAGAATGCTTCTGTCTTGTTTTTATGTGAAGATAATTCGTTTCCCTGCATAGGCCTCAAAGCGCTCCACATATACCCTTGCAAATTCTACAAAAAGAGTGTTTCAAAACTACTCTATCAAAAGGCAGGTTCACGTCTGTGAGTTGAATGCACACATAAGAAAGACGTTTCTGAGAATGCTTCAATCTAGTTTTTATGTGAATTTATTTCCTTTTCCAGTATGGGCCTCAAAGGGTTCCAAATATCCACTTGCAGATTCCACAAAAAGAGTGTTTCAAAACTCTTCTATCAAAAGGAAGGTTCAAATTTGTGAGTTGAATGCACTCATCAAAAAGAAGTTTCTGAGAATGCTTCTGTCTAGTTTTTATGTGAAGATATTTCCTTTTCCGGCATAGGCTTCAAAGCGTGCCAAATATCCACTTGCAGATTTTACAAAAAGAATGCTTCAAAATTGGTCTATCAAAAGGAAGGTTCACATCCGTGAGTTGAATGCTCTCATCACAAAGAAGTTTCTGAGAATGCTTCTGTCTATTTTTTATGTGAAGTTATTTCCTTTTCCAGCATAGGCATCAAAGCGCTCCAAGTATCCACTTCCACAATCTACAAAGAGAGAGTTTCAAAACTGTTCTATCAAAAGGAAGGTTCAACACTATCAGTTGAATGCACTCATCACAGAGAAGTTGCTGAGAATGCGTCTGTCTAATTTATAAGTGAAGATATTTCCTTTTCCATCACAGGCCTGAAATCGCTCCAAATATCCACTAGCAGATTCTACAAAAATAGTGTTTCAAAACTGTTCTATCAACAGGAAGGTTCAACTGTGTGAGTTGACTGCACTCACCACTAAAGAGTCTCTGAGAATTCTTCTGTCTTGTTTTTATGTGAAGATATTTCCTTTTCCAGCACAGTGCTCAAATGCCCCAAATATCAAATTGCTGATACTACAAAAAGAGAGTTTCAAACCTGAACTATCAAAAGGAATGTTCAAGACTGTGAGTTGAATTCATAAAGCAGAGGGAAGTTTCTGACAATGCTTCTGTCTAATTATGATGGGAAATATCTCCTTTTCCAGCATAGTCCTCAAGTGCTCCAAATATCCACTTGCCGATACTACAGAATGGGTGTTTCAAAACTGCTCTATCAAAAGGAAGGTTCCACATGGTGAGTTGAATGCATACATCACAAAGAAGTTTCCGAGAATGCTTCTGTCTACTTTTTATGTAAAGATATTTCCTTTTCCAGCATAGGCCCCAAATTGTTCCAAACATCCACTTGCAGATTCTACAAAAAGAGTGTTCCAAAATTGCTCAATCAAAAGATGGTTCAAGTCTTTGAGTTGAATGCACTCATCACAAAGAAGTTTCTGAAATTGCTTCTGTCTAGTTTTTGTGTGAAGATATTTCCTTTTCCAGCATAGCGCTCAAGGTGCCCCAAATATCAACTGGCAGACACTACAAAAAGAGTGTTTCAAATCTCAGCTATCAAAAGGAATGTTGAAGTCTGTGAGTTGAATTCATAAAGCACAGGGAAGTTTCTGATAATGTTTCAGTCTAATTTTTATGTGAAGATATTTCCTTTTCCATCATAGGCCTCAAGCACTCCAAATATCCACTTGCAGATTCTACAGAAAGGGTGTTTCAAAACTTCTCTATCAAAAGGAAGGCTCAAATCTGATAGTTGAATGCACACATCACAACGAAGTTTCTGAGAATGCTTCTGTCTACTTTTTATGTGGATATATTTCCTTTTCCAGCATAGGCCTCAAATTGCTCCAAACATCCACTTGCAGATTCCATAAAAAAGTGTTTCAAAATTGCTCTATCAAAAGAAGGTTCAAGTCTTTGAGTTGAATGCACTCATCACAAAGAATTTTCTAAGACTGTTTCTGTCTATTTTTTATGTGAAGATATTTCCTTTTCCAGCATAGGCCTCAAAGCCCTCAAAACATCCACTTCCAGATTCTATAAAAAGAATGTTTCAGAACTGTTCTATCAAAAGGAAGGTTCAATTCTGTGAGTTGAATGCATTCATCACAAAGAAGTTTCTGAGAGTGCTTCTGTCTAGTTTTTATGTGAAGATATTTCCTTTTCCAGTGTAGGCCTCATAGCGCTCCAAATATCCACTTGCAGATTCTACAAAAGGAGCGTTCCAAAGCTGCTCTATCAAAATGAAGGTTCAAGTCTGTGAGTTGAATGCATAAATCACAGGGAAGTTTCTGTGAATGCTTCTTTAATATTTTTATGTGAAGATTTTCCCTTTTCCGGCATAGTCCTCAAATATCTCCAAATATCCACTGGCAGATTCTACAAAAAGTGTGTTTCGAAACTGCTCTATCAAAACGAATGTTCAACTCTGTGAGTTGAATGCACACGTTACAAAGAAGTTTCTGAGAATGCTTCTGTCTAGTTTTTATGTGAGGATATTTCCTTTTACAGCATGGGTCTCAAAGGACTCCAAATATCCTCTTGAAGATTCTACAAAGAGAGTTTTTCAAAACTCTTCTATCAAAAGGAAGGTTCGTCTCTGTGAGTTCAATGCACTCATCACAGAGAAGTTTCTGAGAATACTTCTGTCTAGTTTTTATTTGAAGATATTTCCCTTTCCAGAATAGGCCTCAAAGCGCTCCAAATATCCACTTGCAGATTCTACAAAAAGTGTCTTACAAAACTACTCTATGAAAAGGAAGGTTCAAGTCTGTGAGTTGAATGCACTCATAACAAAGAAGTTTCTGAGAATGCTTCTGTCTAGCTTTTATATGAAGATATTTCCTTTTCCATAACAGGCCTCAAAGCGTCCAAATATCCACTTGCAGATTCTACAAAGGGAGTGTTTCAAAACTGTTCTATGAAAAGAAAGGTTCAACTCTGTGAGTTCAATGCACTCATGACAAAGTACTTTCTGAGAATGCTTTTGTCTATTTTTTATGTGAAGATATTTCCCTTTCCAGCATAGGCCTCAAAGCACTCCAAATATCCAATTGCAGATTCCACAAAAGGAGTCTTTCAAAACGGCTATATCAAAAGGAAAGTTCAAGTCTATCAGTTGAATGCACTCATCATGAAGAAGTTTCTGAGAATTCTTCAGCTTAATTTTTATGTGAAGATATTACCTTTTCCAGCATAGGCCTCAAAGCACTCCTAATATCCACTTGCAGATACTACAAAACGAGTGTTTCAAAACTGCTCTATCAAAAGGAAGTTTCAAGTCTGTGAGTTGAATGCACTCATCTCAAAGAACTTTCTGAGAATGCTTCTGCTTAGCTGTTATGTGGAGATGTTTCCTTTTCCTGCATAGGTCTCTAAGCGCTCCAAATATCCACTTGCAGATTGTACAAAAAGAGTGTTTCAAAACTGTTCTATAAAAGGGAAAGTTCAACTCCGTGAGTTCAGTGCTCTCATCACAGAGAAATTTCTGAGAATGCTTCTGTCTAGTTTTTATATGAAGATATTTCCTTTTCCATCATAGGCCTCAAAACGCTCCAAATATGCACTTGCAGATTCTACAAAAAGAGTGTTTCAAAACTGTTCTATCAAAAGTAATGTTCAACTCTGTGAGATGAATACACTCATCATAAAGAAGTTTCTGAGAATGTTTCTGTCTAGTTTTTATGTGAAGATATTTCCTTTTCCAGCATAGGCCTCAAATCGCTCCAAATATCGACATGCAGATACTACAATAAGAGTTTTTTGAAACTGCTCTATCAAAAGGAAGGTTCAAGTCTGTGAGTTAAATGCCTAAAGCAAAGTGAAATTTTTGAGAATGCTTCTCTCTACATTTTATGTGAAGATATTCCCTTTTCCAGCATAGGCCAGAAAGTGCTCCAAATATCCACTTGCAGATCCTATAAAAAGGGTGTTTCAAAACTGCTCTATCAAAAGGAAGGTTCAACACTGTTAGTTGAATGTGCACATCACAAAGAAGTTTCTGAGAATGCTTCTGTCTAGTTTTTATGTGAAGATATTTCTTTTTCCAGCATAGTCCCAAAAGCTCTCCAAATATACACTTGCAGATTCTACAAAGAGAATGTTTCAAAACTGTTCTCTCAAAAGGAAGGTTCAACTCTGTGAGTTGAATGCACACATCACAAAGAAGTTTCAGAGAAAGCTTCTACTTAATTTTTGTAAGAAGATGTTTCCTTCTCCAGCATAGGCCTCAAAGCGCTCCAAACTTGCACTTGCAGATTCTACAAAAGGAGTGTTTCAAAACTGCTCTGTGAAAAGTTAGGTTCAAGTCTGTGGGTTGAATAGACACATCACAGATACTTCCTTTTCCATCATAGACCTCAAAACACTCTATATATCCACCTGCAGATTCTTTAAAAGAGGGTTTCAAAACTGTTCTATTAAAAAGAGGGTTCAACCCTGTGAGTTGAAAGCACTCATAACAAAGAATTTGATGAGAGTACTTCTGTCTAGTTTTTATGTGAAGATATTTAATTTTCCAGCATAGGCCTCAAAGCACTCCAAATGTCCACTTGCAGACTCTACAAAAAGAGTGTTTCAAAACTGCTCTAACTAAAGGAAGGTTCAAGTCTGGGAGTTGAATGCACTCATCACAAAGAAGTTTCTGAGAATGCTTCTGCTTATTTTTCATGTGAAGATATTTCCATTTCAAGCATAGGCCTCAGAGTGCTCCAAATATCCACTTGCAGACTGTGCAAAAACAGTCTTTCAAAACTGTTCTTTCAAAAGAAAGTTTCAGCTCTGTGAGTTGAATGCTCTCATCACAGAGAAGTTTCTGAGAATGCTTCCTTCTAGTTTTTATGTGAAGATATTTCCTTTTCCATCGTAGGCCCCAAAGTGCTCCAAATATCCACTTCCAGATTCTACAAAAAGAGTATTTCAAAATTTTTCTATCAAAAGGAAGTTTCAACTCTGTGAGTTGAATGCACTCATCACAAATAATTTTGTGAGAATGCTTCAGACTAGTCTTTATGTGAAGATATTTCCTTTTCCAGCAAAGGCCTCAAAGTGCTCAAAATATCCACTTGGAGATTCCAGAAAAAGAGTGCTTCAAAACTGTTCTATCAAAAGGAAGGTTCAAATTTGTGAGTGAAATGCACTCATCACAAGGTAGTTTCTGAGAATTCTTCAGACTATTTTTAATGTGAAGATGTTTCCATTTCCAGCATAGGCCTCAAAGCGCTCCAAATATCCACTTGCAGATTCTACAAAAAGAGTGTTTCAAAACTGCTCTATCAAAAGGGAGGTTCAAGTCTGCGAGTTGAATGCACTCATCACAAAGCAGTTTCGGAGAATGCTTCTGTCTATTTTTTATGTGAAGATATATCCTTTTAAAATGTACACCTGAAAGCGCTCCAAATATCCACTTTCAGATTCTACAAAGAGAGTGTTTCAAATCTGTTATATCAAAAGGAAGGTTCAACTCTGTGAGTTGAATACACTCATCACAGAGAAGTTTCTGAGAATGCTTCTGTCTGGTTTTTTTTGTGAAGATATTACCTTTTCCATCATAGGTCTCAATTTACTCCAAATATTCATTTGCAGATTCTGCAAAAATAGTGTCTCAAATCTGCTCTATCAAAGGGAAGGTTCAACTCCGTGAGTTGAATGCGTGCATCACAAAGAAGTTTCTGAGAATGCTTCTGTCTAGTTTTTATGTGAAGATACTTACTTTTCCAGCCTAGGCCTCAAAGCGCTCCAAATATTCACTTGCAGATGCTACAAAAAGAGTGTTTCAAAACTGCTCTATGAAAAGGAAGGTTCAAATCTGTTAGTTGAATGCACTCATCATAAAGAAGTTTCTGAGAATGCTTCTGCTTAGTTTTTATGTGAAGATATTTCCCTTTCCAGCATAGGCCTCAAAGCACTCCAAATATCCACTTGCAGATTGTTCAAAAGAGTGTTTCAAAACCGTTCTGTCAAAAGGAAGTTTCAACTCTATGAGTTTAATGCGGTCATCACGAGAAGTTTCTGAAAATTCTTCTGTCTAGTTTTTATGAGAAGGTATTTCTTTTTCCATCATAAGCCCCAAACTTTTCCAAATATCCACTTGCAGATTCTACAAAAAGAGTGTTTCAAAACTCCTCTAACAAAAGGAAGGTTCAAGCCTGTGAGTTGAATTAACACATCCCAAAGTAGTTTCTGAGAATGCTTCCATCTAGTTTTTATGTGAAGTTATTTCCTTTTCCAGCACAGGCCTCAAAGCTCTCCAATATCAACTTGCAGATTGTACAAAAAGAGTGTTTCAAAACTGTTCTATCAAAGGAAGGTTGAATTCTGTGAGTTGAATGCGCACATCACAAAAAGTTTCTGAGAATGCTTCTGTCTAGTGTTTAGGTGAAGATATTTGCTTTTGCAGGATAGGCCTCACAGCGCTGCAAATATTTACTTACAGATACTACAAAAAGAGTGTTTCAAAACTGTTCTATCAAAAGGAAGGTGCAACTCTTTGAGTTGAATGCACTCATCACAAAGAAGTTTCTGAAAATCCTTTTGTCTATTTTTTTTTTGTGAAGATATTTCCTTTTCCAGCATAGGCCTCAAAGCCCTCCAAATATCCACTTGGAGACTCTACAAAAAGAGTGTTTGAAAACTGCTCTACCAAAAGGACAGTTTAAGCCTGTGATTTGAATTCAGTCATCACAAAGAAGTTTCTTAGAATGTTTCCATCAATTTTTTGTGTGAAGATATTTCCGTTTCCAGAGTAGGCCTGAAAGTGCTTCAAATATCCACTTGCAGATTCTACAAAAGATTGTTTCAAAACTGCTCTATTAAAAGGAAAGTTCAAGTCTGTATGTTGAATGCGTAAAGCACAGTGAAGTTTCTGAGAATTATTCTCTCTAGTTTTTATGTGAAGATATTTCCTTTTCCAGCATAGGCCTCAAAGTGCTCCAAATATTCAGTTACAGATTCCACAAAAATGGTGTTTCAAAACTGTTATATCAAACGGAAGGTTCAACTACGTTAGTTGAATGCACTCATCACAAAGATGTTTCTGAGAATGCTTCTGTCTAGTTTTTATGTGAAGATGTTTCCTTTTCCATCATAGGCCCGAAAGCACTCCAAATATCCACTTGCAGATTTTAAAAAAGGTTGTTTCAAAACTGCTCTATCAAAAGGAAGTTTAAACTCTGTGAGTTGAATGCACACAACTCAAAGAAGTTTCTGAGAATGCTTCTGTCTAGATTTTATGTGAAGATATTTACTTTTCCAGTATAGGCCTCAAAGCGCTCCAATTATCCACTTGCAAATTCTACAAAAGGGTGTTTGCAAACTGCTCTATCAAAAGTATGGTTCAACTCTGTGAGTTGAATACACACATCACAAAGAAGTTTCTGAGAATGCTTCTGTTTGGTTTTTATGTGAATATATTTCCTTTTCCAGCACAGGCCTCAAATTGCTCCAAATATCCACTTGCAGATTCTACAAAAATGGTGTTCCAAAGCTGCTCAATCAAAAGGAAGGTTCAATCTGTGAGTTGAATACAATCATTACAGAGAAGTTCCTTGGAAAGCTTCTTTCTAGTTTTTTGTGAAGATATTTCCTTTTCCATCATAGGCCTTAAAGCGCTCCAAATATCCACACGCAGATTCTACAAAAAGAGTGTTTCAAAACACTTCTATGAAAAGGAAGGTTCAACTGTGTGAGTTGAATGCACTCATCACAAAGAAGTCTCTGAGAATGCTTCTGTCTAGTTTTTGTGTAAAGATACTTTCTTTTCTAGCATAGGCCGCAAAGCCCTCCAAATATAAATTGCTGATCCTACAAAAAGTGTGTTTCAAATCTCTTTTATCAATAGGAAAGTTCAACTCTGTGAGTTGAATGCACTCATCACAGAGAACTTTCTGAGAATGCATCTGTCTAGTTTTTATGTGACGATATTTCTTTTTCCATCACAGGTCTCAAAGCGTTCCAAATATAAACTTACAGATTGAACAAAAAGACTGTTTCAAAACTGTCCTATCAAAAAGAAGATTCAACTCTGCGAGTTGAATGCACTCATCACAAAGCAGTTTCTGAGAATGTTTCTGTCTAGTTTTTGTGTGAAGATATTTCCTTTTCCAGCATAGGCCCCAAAGCACTCCAAGTACCCACTTGCAGATTCTACAAAGAGAGTGTTTCCAAAGTATTCTATCAAAAGGAAGTTTCAACTCTGTCAGTTTAATGCACTCTTTCTCAGAATGCTTCTGTCTAGTTTTTATGTGAAGATACCTCCTTTTCCCGCATAGACCTCAAAGCGCTCCAAATATCCACTTGCAGATTGTACGAAAAGGGTGTTTCAAAACTGCTCCATCAAAAGGAAGGTTCAATTCTGTGTGTTGAATGCACGCATCACAAATAAGTTTCTGAGAATGCTTCTGTCTAGTTTTTATGTGAAGATATTTCGTTTTCCAGCATTGGCCTCAAAGCACTCCAAATATCCACTTGCAGATTCTACAAAAAGGGTGGTTCAAAACGGCTCTAACAAAAGTAAGCTTCAACACTGTGAATTGAATGCATACATCACAATGAAGGTTCTGAGAATGCTTCTGTTTAGTTTTTATGTGAAGATATTTCCTTTTCCAGCTTAGGCCTCAAAGCATTCAATCTATCCACTTGCAGAATCTACTAAAAGTGTGTTTCAAAACTGCTGATTCAAAAGCAAAGTTCGACTCTGTGAGTTGAATGTGCACATCACAAAGAAGTTTCTGAAAATGCTTCTGTCTAGTTTTTATGTGAAGATATTCTCTATTATAGCATAGGCCTCATAGCGCTCCAAATATCCACCTTCAGATTCTACCAAAAGAGTTTTTCAAAACTGCTCTATCGAAAGGAAAGTTCAACTCTGTGTGTTGAATGCACTCATCACAAAGATGTTTCTGAGAATTCTTCTTTATAACTTTTATGGGAAGACATTTCGTTTTCCATCATAGGCCTCATAGCGCTCCAAATATCCACTTGCAGATTCTACAAAAAGAGTGTTTCAAAACTTTTCCATCAAAAGAAAATTTCAACTGAGGGTGTTCAATGCACTCATCACAGAGAAGTTTACGAGAGTGCTTCTGTCTAGTTTTTATGTGAAGATATTTCCTTTTCCATTATAGGCCTCAAAGCACTCCAAATATCCACTTGCAGATTCTACAAAAAGAGCGGTTCAAAACCGTTCTATCAAAAGGAAGGTTCAACTCTGTGAGTTGAAAGCACTCATCAAAAAGAAGTTTCTGATAGAGCTTCTGTCATGTTTTTATGTGAAGATATTTCCTATTCCAGCATAGGCTTGAAAGTGCTCCAAATATCGACTTGCAGATTCTACAAAAAGAGTGTTTCAAATCTGCTCTATCAAAAGGCAGGTTCAAGCCTGTAAGTTGAATGCACACATCTCAAAGAAGTGTCTGAGAATGCTTCAATCTAGTTTTTATGTGAAGTTGTTTCCTTTTCCAGCAAAGGCCTCAAAGCACTCCAAATAATAACTTGGAGATTCTACAAAAAGAATGTTTCAAAAGTGTTCTATCAAAAGGAAGGTTCAACTCTGTGAGTTGAATGTGCACATCACAAAGAAGTTTCTCAGAATGCTTCTGTCTAGTCTTTATTTGAAGATATTTCCTTTTGCAGCATAGGCCTCAAAAAGCTGCAAATATCCACGTGCATATTCTATAAAAAGAGTGTTTCAAAATTGTTGCATGAAAAGAAAAGTACAGCTCTGTAAGTTGAATGCACTCATCACAGAGAAGATTCTGAAAATGCTTCTGTCTAGTTTTTATGTGAAGATATTTCCTTTTCAATCAAAAGCCTCAAAGTGCTCCAAATATCCACTTGAAGATTCTAAAAAAAGAGTGTTTGAAATTTCCTCTATCAAAAGGATGGTTCAAGTCTGTCAGTTGAATCCAGTCATCACAAAGAAGTTTCCTAGAAAGCTTCCATCGAGTTTTTATGAGAAGATATTTTCTTTTCTATATTAGGCCTCAAAGCGCTCCAAATATCCACGTGTAGATTCTGCAAACAGAGTGTTTCAAAACTGCTGCATCAAAAGGAAAGTTCAAGTCTGCGAGTTGAATGCATAAAGCAGAGGGAAGTTTCTGAGAATGCTTCTCTCTAGTTTTTATGTGAAGATATTTCCTTTTCCAGCATAGGCCTCAAAGCGCTCCAAATATCCATTTGCAGATTCCACAAAAATGGTGTTTCAAAACCACTATATCAAATGGAAAGTTCAACTCTGTTAGTTGAATGCACTCATCACATAGAAGTTTCTGAGAATGCTTCCATCTAGTTTTTATGTCATGATATTTCCTTTTCAAGCATAGGCCTCAAAGCGCTCCAAATATCCACTTGCAGATACTACAAAAAGGGTGTTTTGAAACTGCTCTATCAAAAGTAAGGTTCAACACTGTGAGTTGAATGCACACATCACAAAGAAGTTTCTTAGAATGCTTCTGTTTAGTTTTTATGTGAAGATATTTCCTTTTCCAGCATAGGCCTCAAAACATTCCAAATATCCACTTGCAGATTCTACAAAAAGTGTGTTTCAAAACTGCTGTTTCAACACGAAGTTTCAACTCTGTGAGTTGAATGTGCACATCACAAAGAAGTTTCTGAGAATGCTTCTGTCTACTTTTTATGTGAAGATATTTCCTTTTCTTGCATAGGCCTCATAGCGCTCCAAATATCCACTTTCAGATTCTGCCGAAAGAGTGTTTCAAAACTGGTCTATTAAAAGAAAGTTCAAGTCTGTGAGTTAAATGCATTCATCATAAAGATGTTTCTGTGAATTCTTCTGTCTAGCTTTTTGTGAACATATTTCCTTTTCCAGCTTAGGTCTCAAAGCGCTCAAAATATCCACTTGCAGATCCTACAAAAAGAGTGTTTCAAAACTGTTCTATCAAAAGAAAGGTTCAACTAAAGGAGTTCAATGCACTCATCACAGAGAAGTTTCTCAGAATACTGCTGTCTAGTTTTTATGTGAAGATATTTCCTTTTCCAGTATAGGCCTCAAAGCGCTCCAAATATCCACTTGCAGATTCTACAAAAAGAGTGTTTCAAAACTGCTCTATCAAAAGGAACGCTCACCTCTGTGAATTGAATGTGCTCATCACAAAGAAGTTTCTGAGAGTGCTTCAATCTAGTTTTTATGTGAAGTTATTTCCTTTTCCAGGATAGACCTCAAAGCACTCAAAATATCCAACTGTAGATTCTACAAAAAGAGCGTTTAAAACCTGTGCTATCAAAGGGAAGGTTCAACTCTTTGATTTGAATGCATAAAGCACGGGGAAGTTTCTCAGAATGCTTCTGTCAAGTTCTTATGTGAAGATATTCCTTTTTCCAGTGTAGGCCTCAAAGCACTCCAAATATCCACCTGCAGATTTTACAAAATGTGTGCTTCAAAACCGCTTTATCAAAACGAAGGTTCAAATCCGTGAGTTGAATGCACTCATCACTGAGAAGTTTCTGAGAATGCTTCAGTCTAGTTTTTATGTGAAGATCTTTTCTTTTCCAGCATAGGCCTCAGAGCGCTCAAAATATCCACTTGCTGATTCTGAAAAAAGGGTGTTTCAAAACTGCCCCATCAAAAATACTGTTCAACTCTGTGAATTGAATGCACACATCACAAAGAATTTTCTGATAATCCTTTTGTTTAGTTTTTATGTGAAGGTATTTCCTTTTCCAGCATAGGCCTCAATGAGTTCCAAATATTCACTTGCAGATTCTACAAAAAGGGTGTTTCAAAACTGCTCTATCAAAAGGAAGGTTCAACTCTTTGACTTCAATGCACTCATCACAGAGAAGTTTCTGAGCATGGTTCTGTCTAGTTTTTATGTGAAGATACTTTCTTTTCCATCATAGGCCTCAAAGCTCTCCAAATATCCACTTGCAGATTCTACAAAAAGAGTGTTTCAAAACAGTTCTATGAAAAGGAAGGTTCAACTGTGTTAGCTGAATGTACCCATCACAAAGAAGTTTCTCAGAATACTTCTCTGTAGTTTTAATGTGAAGATATTTCCTTTTCCAGCAGAGACCTCAAAGCGCTACAAATATCCACTTGCAGATTCTACAAAAAGGGTGTTTCAAAACTGCTCTATCAAAAGTCATGTTCAACTCTGTGAGTTGAGTGCACACATAACAAAGAAGTTCCTGAGAATGCAGCTGTTTAGTTTTTATGTGAAGATATTTCCTTTTCCATAAAAGGCCTCAAAGCGCTCCCAATATCCACCTGCAGATTCTACTAAAAGTGTATTTCAAACTGCTGTTTCAAAAGGAAGTTTCAACACTTTGAGTTGAATGTGCACATCACAAAGAAGTTTCTGAGAATGATTCTGTCCAGTTTTTATGTGAAGATATATCCTTTTCCAACAAAGGCCTCATAGCACTCCAAATATCCACTTTCAGATTCTACCAAAAGAGTGTTTCAAAACTGCACTATCAGATAGAAGGTTCAAGTCTGTGAGTTGAATGCACTCATCACAAAAAAGTTTCTGAGAATGCTTCTGCTCATGTTTTATGGGAAGATATTTCCTTTTCCAGCACAGGCCTCAAAGCACTCCAAATAATCTCTTGCAGATTCAACCAATAGAGTGTTTCAAAACTGCTCTATCTAAAGAAATGTTGAACTCTGTGAGTTAAATGCAATCATCACAGAGAAGTGTATGAGAATGCTTCCGACTAGTTTTTATGTGAAGATATTTCCTTTTCCACCATAGGCCTCAAAGTGCTCAAATATCCACTTGCAGACTCTACAAAACGGGTGTTTCAAAACTGTTCTATCAAAGGGAAAGTTCAACGCTGTGAGTTGAATGCACTCATCACAAAGAAGTTTCTGAGAATCCTTTTGTCTAGTTTTTATGTGATATGTCCTTTTCCAGCATAGGCCTCAAAGCCCTCCAAATATCCTTTTGCAGTTTCTACAAAAAGAGTGTTTCAAATCTGCTCTTTCAAAAGGAAGGTTCATGTCTGTGAGTTGAATGCATAAAGCACAGGCAAGTTTCTCAGAATGCTTCTGTCTAATTTTTATGTGAATATATCCCTTTTCCAACATAGGCCTCAAATCCCTCCAAATGTTTACTTGCAGATTCTACAAAAAGACTGTTTCAAAACTGCTCTACCAGAAAGAAAGTTCAAGTCTGTGAGTTGAATGTACTCCTTACAAAGTTGTTTCTGATAATTCTTCTATCTAGTATTTATGTGAAGATATTTCCTTTACCAGCATAGACCTCAAAGAACTAAAATATCCACTTGCAGGTTCTACAAAAAGAGTGTTTCAAAACTGTTCTATCAAAAGGAAAGTTCAACTCTGTGGGTTGAATGCAGTCACCACAAAGACATTTCTGAGAATGCTTCTATCTAGTTTTTATGTGAAGATTTTCCCTTTTTGCAGCATAGGCCTCAAATCGCTCCAAATATCCACTTGCAGATTCTACAAAATGAGTGTTTCAAAACTGCTCTATCAAAAGGAAGATTCAACACTATGATTTGAATGCACACATCACAAACAAGTTTTTGAGAATGCTTCTGTCTTGTTTTTATGTGAAGATAATTCGTTTCCCTGCATAGGCCTCAAAGCGCTCCACATATACCCTTGCAAATTCTACAAAAAGAGTGTTTCAAAACTACTCTATCAAAAGGCAGGTTCACGTCTGTGAGTTGAATGCACACATAAGAAAGACGTTTCTGAGAATGCTTCAATCTAGTTTTTATGTGAATTTATTTCCTTTTCCAGTATGGGCCTCAAAGGGTTCCAAATATCCACTTGCAGATTCCACAAAAAGAGTGTTTCAAAACTCTTCTATCAAAAGGAAGGTTCAAATTTGTGAGTTGAATGCACTCATCAAAAAGAAGTTTCTGAGAATGCTTCTGTCTAGTTTTTATGTGAAGATATTTCCTTTTCCGGCATAGGCTTCAAAGCGTGCCAAATATCCACTTGCAGATTTTACAAAAAGAATGCTTCAAAATTGGTCTATCAAAAGGAAGGTTCACATCCGTGAGTTGAATGCTCTCATCACAAAGAAGTTTCTGAGAATGCTTCTGTCTATTTTTTATGTGAAGTTATTTCCTTTTCCAGCATAGGCATCAAAGCGCTCCAAGTATCCACTTCCACAATCTACAAAGAGAGAGTTTCAAAACTGTTCTATCAAAAGGAAGGTTCAACACTATCAGTTGAATGCACTCATCACAGAGAAGTTGCTGAGAATGCGTCTGTCTAATTTATAAGTGAAGATATTTCCTTTTCCATCACAGGCCTGAAATCGCTCCAAATATCCACTAGCAGATTCTACAAAAATAGTGTTTCAAAACTGTTCTATCAACAGGAAGGTTCAACTGTGTGAGTTGAATGCACTCACCACTAAAGAGTCTCTGAGAATTCTTCTGTCTAGTTTTTATGTGAAGATATTTCCTTTTCCAGCACAGTGCTCAAATGCCCCAAATATCAAATTGCTGATACTACAAAAAGAGAGTTTCAAACCTGAACTATCAAAAGGAATGTTCAAGACTGTGAGTTGAATTCATAAAGCAGAGGGAAGTTTCTGACAATGCTTCTGTCTAATTATGATGGGAAATATCTCCTTTCCCAGCATAGTCCTCAAGTGCTCCAAATATCCACTTGCCGATACTACAGAATGGGACATGGTGAGTTGAATGCATACATCACAAAGAAGTTTCCGAGAATGCTTCTGTCTACTTTTTATGTAAAGATATTTCCTTTTCCAGCATAGGCCCCAAATTGTTCCAAACATCCACTTGCAGATTCTACAAAAAGAGTGTTCCAAAATTGCTCAATCAAAAGATGGTTCAAGTCTTTGAGTTGAATGCACTCATCACAAAGAAGTTTCTGAAATTGCTTCTGTCTAGTTTTTGTGTGAAGATATTTCCTTTTCCAGCATAGCGCTCAAGGTGCCCCAAATATCAACTGGCAGACACTACAAAAAGAGTGTTTCAAATCTCAGCTATCAAAAGGAATGTTGAAGTCTGTGAGTTGAATTCATAAAGCACAGGGAAGTTTCTGATAATGTTTCAGTCTAATTTTTATGTGAAGATATTTCCTTTTCCATCATAGGCCTCAAGCACTCCAAATATCCACTTGCAGATTCTACAGAAAGGGTGTTTCAAAACTTCTCTATCAAAAGGAAGGCTCAAATCTGATAGTTGAATGCACACATCACAACGAAGTTTCTGAGAATGCTTCTGTCTACTTTTTATGTGGATATATTTCCTTTTCCAGCATAGGCCTCAAATTGCTCCAAACATCCACTTGCAGATTCCATAAAAAAGTGTTTCAAAATTGCTCTATCAAAAGAAGGTTCAAGTCTTTGAGTTGAATGCACTCATCACAAAGAATTTTCTAAGACTGTTTCTGTCTATTTTTTATGTGAAGATATTTCCTTTTCCAGCATAGGCCTCAAAGCCCTCAAAACATCCACTTCCAGATTCTATAAAAAGAATGTTTCAGAACTGTTCTATCAAAAGGAAGGTTCAATTCTGTGAGTTGAATGCATTCATCACAAAGAAGTTTCTGAGAGTGCTTCTGTCTAGTTTTTATGTGAAGATATTTCCTTTTCCAGTGTAGGCCTCATAGCGCTCCAAATATCCACTTGCAGATTCTACAAAAGGAGCGTTCCAAAGCTGCTCTATCAAAATGAAGGTTCAAGTCTGTGAGTTGAATGCATAAATCACAGGGAAGTTTCTGTGAATGCTTCTTTAATATTTTTATGTGAAGATTTTCCCTTTTCCGGCATAGTCCTCAAATATCTCCAAATATCCACTGGCAGATTCTACAAAAAGTGTGTTTCGAAACTGCTCTATCAAAACGAATGTTCAACTCTGTGAGTTGAATGCACACGTTACAAAGAAGTTTCTGAGAATGCTTCTGTCTAGTTTTTATGTGAGGATATTTCCTTTTACAGCATGGGTCTCAAAGGACTCCAAATATCCTCTTGAAGATTCTACAAAGAGAGTTTTTCAAAACTCTTCTATCAAAAGGAAGGTTCGTCTCTGTGAGTTCAATGCACTCATCACAGAGAAGTTTCTGAGAATACTTCTGTCTAGTTTTTATTTGAAGATATTTCCCTTTCCAGAATAGGCCTCAAAGCGCTCCAAATATCCACTTGCAGATTCTACAAAAAGTGTCTTACAAAACTACTCTATGAAAAGGAAGGTTCAAGTCTGTGAGTTGAATGCACTCATAACAAAGAAGTTTCTGAGAATGCTTCTGTCTAGCTTTTATATGAAGATATTTCCTTTTCCATAACAGGCCTCAAAGCGTCCAAATATCCACTTGCAGATTCTACAAAGGGAGTGTTTCAAAACTGTTCTATGAAAAGAAAGGTTCAACTCTGTGAGTTCAATGCACTCATGACAAAGTACTTTCTGAGAATGCTTTTGTCTATTTTTTATGTGAAGATATTTCCCTTTCCAGCATAGGCCTCAAAGCACTCCAAATATCCAATTGCAGATTCCACAAAAGGAGTCTTTCAAAACGGCTATATCAAAAGGAAAGTTCAAGTCTATCAGTTGAATGCACTCATCATGAAGAAGTTTCTGAGAATTCTTCAGCTTAATTTTTATGTGAAGATATTACCTTTTCCAGCATAGGCCTCAAAGCACTCCTAATATCCACTTGCAGATACTACAAAACGAGTGTTTCAAAACTGCTCTATCAAAAGGAAGTTTCAAGTCTGTGAGTTGAATGCACTCATCTCAAAGAACTTTCTGAGAATGCTTCTGCTTAGCTGTTATGTGGAGATGTTTCCTTTTCCTGCATAGGTCTCTAAGCGCTCCAAATATCCACTTGCAGATTGTACAAAAAGAGTGTTTCAAAACTGTTCTATAAAAGGGAAAGTTCAACTCCGTGAGTTCAGTGCTCTCATCACAGAGAAATTTCTGAGAATGCTTCTGTCTAGTTTTTATATGAAGATATTTCCTTTTCCATCATAGGCCTCAAAACGCTCCAAATATGCACTTGCAGATTCTACAAAAAGAGTGTTTCAAAACTGTTCTATCAAAAGTAATGTTCAACTCTGTGAGATGAATACACTCATCATAAAGAAGTTTCTGAGAATGTTTCTGTCTAGTTTTTATGTGAAGATATTTCCTTTTCCAGCATAGGCCTCAAATCGCTCCAAATATCGACATGCAGATACTACAATAAGAGTTTTTTGAAACTGCTCTATCAAAAGGAAGGTTCAAGTCTGTGAGTTAAATGCCTAAAGCAAAGTGAAATTTTTGAGAATGCTTCTCTCTACATTTTATGTGAAGATATTCCCTTTTCCAGCATAGGCCAGAAAGTGCTCCAAATATCCACTTGCAGATCCTATAAAAAGGGTGTTTCAAAACTGCTCTATCAAAAGGAAGGTTCAACACTGTTAGTTGAATGTGCACATCACAAAGAAGTTTCTGAGAATGCTTCTGTCTAGTTTTTATGTGAAGATATTTCTTTTTCCAGCATAGTCCCAAAAGCTCTCCAAATATACACTTGCAGATTCTACAAAGAGAATGTTTCAAAACTGTTCTCTCAAAAGGAAGGTTCAACTCTGTGAGTTGAATGCACACATCACAAAGAAGTTTCAGAGAAAGCTTCTACTTAATTTTTGTAAGAAGATGTTTCCTTCTCCAGCATAGGCCTCAAAGCGCTCCAAACTTGCACTTGCAGATTCTACAAAAGGAGTGTTTCAAAACTGCTCTGTGAAAAGTTAGGTTCAAGTCTGTGGGTTGAATAGACACATCACAGATACTTCCTTTTCCATCATAGACCTCAAAACACTCTATATATCCACCTGCAGATTCTTTAAAAGAGGGTTTCAAAACTGTTCTATTAAAAAGAGGGTTCAACCCTGTGAGTTGAAAGCACTCATAACAAAGAATTTGATGAGAGTACTTCTGTCTAGTTTTTATGTGAAGATATTTAATTTTCCAGCATAGGCCTCAAAGCACTCCAAATGTCCACTTGCAGACTCTACAAAAAGAGTGTTTCAAAACTGCTCTAACTAAAGGAAGGTTCAAGTCTGGGAGTTGAATGCACTCATCACAAAGAAGTTTCTGAGAATGCTTCTGCTTATTTTTCATGTGAAGATATTTCCATTTCAAGCATAGGCCTCAGAGTGCTCCAAATATCCACTTGCAGACTGTGCAAAAACAGTCTTTCAAAACTGTTCTTTCAAAAGAAAGTTTCAGCTCTGTGAGTTGAATGCTCTCATCACAGAGAAGTTTCTGAGAATGCTTCCTTCTAGTTTTTATGTGAAGATATTTCCTTTTCCATCGTAGGCCCCAAAGTGCTCCAAATATCCACTTCCAGATTCTACAAAAAGAGTATTTCAAAATTTTTCTATCAAAAGGAAGTTTCAACTCTGTGAGTTGAATGCACTCATCACAAATAATTTTGTGAGAATGCTTCAGACTAGTCTTTATGTGAAGATATTTCCTTTTCCAGCAAAGGCCTCAAAGTGCTCAAAATATCCACTTGGAGATTCCAGAAAAAGAGTGCTTCAAAACTGTTCTATCAAAAGGAAGGTTCAAATTTGTGAGTGAAATGCACTCATCACAAGGTAGTTTCTGAGAATTCTTCAGACTATTTTTAATGTGAAGATGTTTCCATTTCCAGCATAGGCCTCAAAGCGCTCCAAATATCCACTTGCAGATTCTACAAAAAGAGTGTTTCAAAACTGCTCTATCAAAAGGGAGGTTCAAGTCTGCGAGTTGAATGCACTCATCACAAAGCAGTTTCGGAGAATGCTTCTGTCTATTTTTTATGTGAAGATATATCCTTTTAAAATGTACACCTGAAAGCGCTCCAAATATCCACTTTCAGATTCTACAAAGAGAGTGTTTCAAATCTGTTATATCAAAAGGAAGGTTCAACTCTGTGAGTTGAATACACTCATCACAGAGAAGTTTCTGAGAATGCTTCTGTCTGGTTTTTTTTGTGAAGATATTACCTTTTCCATCATAGGTCTCAATTTACTCCAAATATTCATTTGCAGATTCTGCAAAAATAGTGTCTCAAATCTGCTCTATCAAAGGGAAGGTTCAACTCCGTGAGTTGAATGCGTGCATCACAAAGAAGTTTCTGAGAATGCTTCTGTCTAGTTTTTATGTGAAGATACTTACTTTTCCAGCCTAGGCCTCAAAGCGCTCCAAATATTCACTTGCAGATGCTACAAAAAGAGTGTTTCAAAACTGCTCTATGAAAAGGAAGGTTCAAATCTGTTAGTTGAATGCACTCATCATAAAGAAGTTTCTGAGAATGCTTCTGCTTAGTTTTTATGTGAAGATATTTCCCTTTCCAGCATAGGCCTCAAAGCACTCCAAATATCCACTTGCAGATTGTTCAAAAGAGTGTTTCAAAACCGTTCTGTCAAAAGGAAGTTTCAACTCTATGAGTTTAATGCGGTCATCACGAGAAGTTTCTGAAAATTCTTCTGTCTAGTTTTTATGAGAAGGTATTTCCTTTTCCATCATAAGCCCCAAACTTTTCCAAATATCCACTTGCAGATTCTACAAAAAGAGTGTTTCAAAACTCCTCTAACAAAAGGAAGGTTCAAGCCTGTGAGTTGAATTAACACATCCCAAAGTAGTTTCTGAGAATGCTTCCATCTAGTTTTTATGTGAAGTTATTTCCTTTTCCAGCACAGGCCTCAAAGCTCTCCAATATCAACTTGCAGATTGTACAAAAAGAGTGTTTCAAAACTGTTCTATCAAAGGAAGGTTGAATTCTGTGAGTTGAATGCGCACATCACAAAAAGTTTCTGAGAATGCTTCTGTCTAGTGTTTAGGTGAAGATATTTGCTTTTGCAGGATAGGCCTCACAGCGCTGCAAATATTTACTTACAGATACTACAAAAAGAGTGTTTCAAAACTGTTCTATCAAAAGGAAGGTGCAACTCTTTGAGTTGAATGCACTCATCACAAAGAAGTTTCTGAAAATCCTTTTGTCTATTTTTTTTTTGTGAAGATATTTCCTTTTCCAGCATAGGCCTCAAAGCCCTCCAAATATCCACTTGGAGACTCTACAAAAAGAGTGTTTGAAAACTGCTCTACCAAAAGGACAGTTTAAGCCTGTGATTTGAATTCAGTCATCACAAAGAAGTTTCTTAGAATGTTTCCATCAATTTTTTGTGTGAAGATATTTCCGTTTCCAGAGTAGGCCTGAAAGTGCTTCAAATATCCACTTGCAGATTCTACAAAAGATTGTTTCAAAACTGCTCTATTAAAAGGAAAGTTCAAGTCTGTATGTTGAATGCGTAAAGCACAGTGAAGTTTCTGAGAATTATTCTCTCTAGTTTTTATGTGAAGATATTTCCTTTTCCAGCATAGGCCTCAAAGTGCTCCAAATATTCAGTTACAGATTCCACAAAAATGGTGTTTCAAAACTGTTATATCAAACGGAAGGTTCAACTACGTTAGTTGAATGCACTCATCACAAAGATGTTTCTGAGAATGCTTCTGTCTAGTTTTTATGTGAAGATGTTTCCTTTTCCATCATAGGCCCGAAAGCACTCCAAATATCCACTTGCAGATTTTAAAAAAGGTTGTTTCAAAACTGCTCTATCAAAAGGAAGTTTAAACTCTGTGAGTTGAATGCACACAACTCAAAGAAGTTTCTGAGAATGCTTCTGTCTAGATTTTATGTGAAGATATTTACTTTTCCAGTATAGGCCTCAAAGCGCTCCAATTATCCACTTGCAAATTCTACAAAAGGGTGTTTGCAAACTGCTCTATCAAAAGTATGGTTCAACTCTGTGAGTTGAATACACACATCACAAAGAAGTTTCTGAGAATGCTTCTGTTTGGTTTTTATGTGAATATATTTCCTTTTCCAGCACAGGCCTCAAATTGCTCCAAATATCCACTTGCAGATTCTACAAAAATGGTGTTCCAAAGCTGCTCAATCAAAAGGAAGGTTCAATCTGTGAGTTGAATACAATCATTACAGAGAAGTTCCTTGGAAAGCTTCTTTCTAGTTTTTTGTGAAGATATTTCCTTTTCCATCATAGGCCTTAAAGCGCTCCAAATATCCACACGCAGATTCTACAAAAAGAGTGTTTCAAAACACTTCTATGAAAAGGAAGGTTCAACTGTGTGAGTTGAATGCACTCATCACAAAGAAGTCTCTGAGAATGCTTCTGTCTAGTTTTTGTGTAAAGATACTTTCTTTTCTAGCATAGGCCGCAAAGCCCTCCAAATATAAATTGCTGATCCTACAAAAAGTGTGTTTCAAATCTCTTTTATCAATAGGAAAGTTCAACTCTGTGAGTTGAATGCACTCATCACAGAGAACTTTCTGAGAATGCATCTGTCTAGTTTTTATGTGACGATATTTCTTTTTCCATCACAGGTCTCAAAGCGTTCCAAATATAAACTTACAGATTGAACAAAAAGACTGTTTCAAAACTGTCCTATCAAAAAGAAGATTCAACTCTGCGAGTTGAATGCACTCATCACAAAGCAGTTTCTGAGAATGTTTCTGTCTAGTTTTTGTGTGAAGATATTTCCTTTTCCAGCATAGGCCCCAAAGCACTCCAAGTACCCACTTGCAGATTCTACAAAGAGAGTGTTTCCAAAGTATTCTATCAAAAGGAAGTTTCAACTCTGTCAGTTTAATGCACTCTTTCTCAGAATGCTTCTGTCTAGTTTTTATGTGAAGATACCTCCTTTTCCCGCATAGACCTCAAAGCGCTCCAAATATCCACTTGCAGATTGTACGAAAAGGGTGTTTCAAAACTGCTCCATCAAAAGGAAGGTTCAATTCTGTGTGTTGAATGCACACATCACAAATAAGTTTCTGAGAATGCTTCTGTCTAGTTTTTATGTGAAGATATTTCGTTTTCCAGCATTGGCCTCAAAGCACTCCAAATATCCACTTGCAGATTCTACAAAAAGGGTGGTTCAAAACGGCTCTATCAAAAGTAAGCTTCAACACTGTGAATTGAATGCATACATCACAATGAAGGTTCTGAGAATGCTTCTGTTTAGTTTTTATGTGAAGATATTTCCTTTTCCAGCTTAGGCCTCAAAGCATTCAATCTATCCACTTGCAGAATCTACTAAAAGTGTGTTTCAAAACTGCTGATTCAAAAGCAAGGTTCGACTCTGTGAGTTGAATGTGCACATCACAAAGAAGTTTCTGAAAATGCTTCTGTCTAGTTTTTATGTGAAGATATTCTCTATTATAGCATAGGCCTCATAGCGCTCCAAATATCCACCTTCAGATTCTACCAAAAGAGTTTTTCAAAACTGCTCTATCGAAAGGAAAGTTCAACTCTGTGTGTTGAATGCACTCATCACAAAGATGTTTCTGAGAATTCTTCTTTATAACTTTTATGGGAAGACATTTCGTTTTCCATCATAGGCCTCATAGCGCTCCAAATATCCACTTGCAGATTCTACAAAAAGAGTGTTTCAAAACTTTTCCATCAAAAGAAAATTTCAACTGAGGGTGTTCAATGCACTCATCACAGAGAAGTTTACGAGAGTGCTTCTGTCTAGTTTTTATGTGAAGATATTTCCTTTTCCATTATAGGCCTCAAAGCACTCCAAATATCCACTTGCAGATTCTACAAAAAGAGCGGTTCAAAACCGTTCTATCAAAAGGAAGGTTCAACTCTGTGAGTTGAAAGCACTCATCAAAAAGAAGTTTCTGATAGAGCTTCTGTCATGTTTTTATGTGAAGATATTTCCTATTCCAGCATAGGCTTGAAAGTGCTCCAAATATCGACTTGCAGATTCTACAAAAAGAGTGTTTCAAATCTGCTCTGTCAAAAGGCAGGTTCAAGCCTGTAAGTTGAATGCACACATCTCAAAGAAGTGTCTGAGAATGCTTCAATCTAGTTTTTATGTGAAGTTGTTTCCTTTTCCAGCAAAGGCCTCAAAGCACTCCAAATAATAACTTGGAGATTCTACAAAAAGAATGTTTCAAAAGTGTTCTATCAAAAGGAAGGTTCAACTCTGTGAGTTGAATGTGCACATCACAAAGAAGTTTCTCAGAATGCTTCTGTCTAGTCTTTATTTGAAGATATTTCCTTTTGCAGCATAGGCCTCAAAAAGCTGCAAATATCCACGTGCATATTCTATAAAAAGAGTGTTTCAAAATTGTTGCATGAAAAGAAAAGTACAGCTCTGTAAGTTGAATGCACTCATCACAGAGAAGATTCTGAAAATGCTTCTGTCTAGTTTTTATGTGAAGATATTTCCTTTTCAATCAAAAGCCTCAAAGTGCTCCAAATATCCACTTGAAGATTCTAAAAAAAGAGTGTTTGAAATTTCCTCTATCAAAAGGATGGTTCAAGTCTGTCAGTTGAATCCAGTCATCACAAAGAAGTTTCCTAGAAAGCTTCCATCGAGTTTTTATGAGAAGATATTTTCTTTTCTATATTAGGCCTCAAAGCGCTCCAAATATCCACGTGTAGATTCTGCAAACAGAGTGTTTCAAAACTGCTGCATCAAAAGGAAAGTTCAAGTCTGCGAGTTGAATGCATAAAGCAGAGGGAAGTTTCTGAGAATGCTTCTCTCTAGTTTTTATGTGAAGATATTTCCTTTTCCAGCATAGGCCTCAAAGCGCTCCAAATATCCATTTGCAGATTCCACAAAAATGGTGTTTCAAAACCACTATATCAAATGGAAAGTTCAACTCTGTTAGTTGAATGCACTCATCACATAGAAGTTTCTGAGAATGCTTCCATCTAGTTTTTATGTCATGATATTTCCTTTTCAAGCATAGGCCTCAAAGCGCTCCAAATATCCACTTGCAGATACTACAAAAAGGGTGTTTTGAAACTGCTCTATCAAAAGTAAGGTTCAACACTGTGAGTTGAATGCACACATCACAAAGAAGTTTCTTAGAATGCTTCTGTTTAGTTTTTATGTGAAGATATTTCCTTTTCCAGCATAGGCCTCAAAACATTCCAAATATCCACTTGCAGATTCTACAAAAAGTGTGTTTCAAAACTGCTGTTTCAACACGAAGTTTCAACTCTGTGAGTTGAATGTGCACATCACAAAGAAGTTTCTGAGAATGCTTCTGTCTACTTTTTATGTGAAGATATTTCCTTTTCTTGCATAGGCCTCATAGCGCTCCAAATATCCACTTTCAGATTCTGCCGAAAGAGTGTTTCAAAACTGGTCTATTAAAAGAAAGTTCAAGTCTGTGAGTTAAATGCATTCATCATAAAGATGTTTCTGTGAATTCTTCTGTCTAGCTTTTTGTGAACATATTTCCTTTTCCAGCTTAGGTCTCAAAGCGCTCAAAATATCCACTTGCAGATCCTACAAAAAGAGTGTTTCAAAACTGTTCTATCAAAAGAAAGGTTCAACTAAAGGAGTTCAATGCACTCATCACAGAGAAGTTTCTCAGAATACTGCTGTCTAGTTTTTATGTGAAGATATTTCCTTTTCCAGAATAGGCCTCAAAGCGCTCCAAATATCCACTTGCAGATTCTACAAAAAGAGTGTTTCAAAACTGCTCTATCAAAAGGAACGCTCACCTCTGTGAATTGAATGTGCTCATCACAAAGAAGTTTCTGAGAGTGCTTCAATCTAGTTTTTATGTGAAGTTATTTCCTTTTCCAGGATAGACCTCAAAGCACTCAAAATATCCAACTGTAGATTCTACAAAAAGAGCGTTTAAAACCTGTGCTATCAAAGGGAAGGTTCAACTCTTTGATTTGAATGCATAAAGCACGGGGAAGTTTCTCAGAATGCTTCTGTCAAGTTCTTATGTGAAGATATTCCTTTTTCCAGTGTAGGCCTCAAAGCACTCCAAATATCCACCTGCAGATTTTACAAAATGTGTGCTTCAAAACCGCTTTATCAAAACGAAGGTTCAAATCCGTGAGTTGAATGCACTCATCACTGAGAAGTTTCTGAGAATGCTTCAGTCTAGTTTTTATGTGAAGATCTTTTCTTTTCCAGCATAGGCCTCAGAGCGCTCAAAATATCCACTTGCTGATTCTGAAAAAAGGGTGTTTCAAAACTGCCCCATCAAAAATACTGTTCAACTCTGTGAATTGAATGCACACATCACAAAGAATTTTCTGATAATCCTTTTGTTTAGTTTTTATGTGAAGGTATTTCCTTTTCCAGCATAGGCCTCAATGAGTTCCAAATATTCACTTGCAGATTCTACAAAAAGGGTGTTTCAAAACTGCTCTATCAAAAGGAAGGTTCAACTCTTTGACTTCAATGCACTCATCACAGAGAAGTTTCTGAGCATGGTTCTGTCTAGTTTTTATGTGAAGATACTTTCTTTTCCATCATAGGCCTCAAAGCTCTCCAAATATCCACTTGCAGATTCTACAAAAAGAGTGTTTCAAAACAGTTCTATGAAAAGGAAGGTTCAACTGTGTTAGCTGAATGTACCCACCACAAAGAAGTTTCTCAGAATACTTCTCTGTAGTTTTAATGTGAAGATATTTCCTTTTCCAGCAGAGACCTCAAAGCGCTACAAATATCCACTTGCAGATTCTACAAAAAGGGTGTTTCAAAACTGCTCTATCAAAAGTCATGTTCAACTCTGTGAGTTGAGTGCACACATAACAAAGAAGTTCCTGAGAATGCAGCTGTTTAGTTTTTATGTGAAGATATTTCCTTTTCCATAAAAGGCCTCAAAGCGCTCCCAATATCCACCTGCAGATTCTACTAAAAGTGTATTTCAAACTGCTGTTTCAAAAGGAAGTTTCAACACTTTGAGTTGAATGTGCACATCACAAAGAAGTTTCTGAGAATGATTCTGTCCAGTTTTTATGTGAAGATATATCCTTTTCCAACAAAGGCCTCATAGCACTCCAAATATCCACTTTCAGATTCTACCAAAAGAGTGTTTCAAAACTGCACTATCAGATAGAAGGTTCAAGTCTGTGAGTTGAATGCACTCATCACAAAAAAGTTTCTGAGAATGCTTCTGCTCATGTTTTATGGGAAGATATTTCCTTTTCCAGCACAGGCCTCAAAGCACTCCAAATAATCTCTTGCAGATTCAACCAATAGAGTGTTTCAAAACTGCTCTATCTAAAGAAATGTTGAACTCTGTGAGTTAAATGCAATCATCACAGAGAAGTGTATGAGAATGCTTCCGACTAGTTTTTATGTGAAGATATTTCCTTTTCCACCATAGGCCTCAAAGTGCTCAAATATCCACTTGCAGACTCTACAAAACGGGTGTTTCAAAACTGTTCTATCAAAGGGAAAGTTCAACGCTGTGAGTTGAATGCACTCATCACAAAGAAGTTTCTGAGAATCCTTTTGTCTAGTTTTTATGTGATATGTCCTTTTCCAGCATAGGCCTCAAAGCCCTCCAAATATCCTTTTGCAGTTTCTACAAAAAGAGTGTTTCAAATCTGCTCTTTCAAAAGGAAGGTTCATGTCTGTGAGTTGAATGCATAAAGCACAGGCAAGTTTCTCAGAATGCTTCTGTCTAATTTTTATGTGAATATATCCCTTTTCCAACATAGGCCTCAAATCCCTCCAAATGTTTACTTGCAGATTCTACAAAAAGACTGTTTCAAAACTGCTCTACCAGAAAGAAAGTTCAAGTCTGTGAGTTGAATGTACTCCTTACAAAGTTGTTTCTGATAATTCTTCTATCTAGTATTTATGTGAAGATATTTCCTTTACCAGCATAGACCTCAAAGAACTAAAATATCCACTTGCAGGTTCTACAAAAAGAGTGTTTCAAAACTGTTCTATCAAAAGGAAAGTTCAACTCTGTGGGTTGAATGCAGTCACCACAAAGACATTTCTGAGAATGCTTCTATCTAGTTTTTATGTGAAGATTTTCCCTTTTTGCAGCATAGGCCTCAAATCGCTCCAAATATCCACTTGCAGATTCTACAAAATGAGTGTTTCAAAACTGTTCTATCAAAAGGAAGGTTCAACTCTTTGAGTTGAATGCACGCATCAGAAAGAAATTTCTGTGAATTCTTCTGTCACTTCTTTTGTGAAGATATTCCCTTTTCCCGCATAGGCCTCAAAGCGCTCCAAATATCCACTTGCAGATTCTACAAAAAGAGTGTTTCAAAACTGCTCTTTCAAAAGGAAGCTTCAAGTCCGTGAGGTGAATCCACTCATCACAAAATGTTTCTGAGAATGGTTCTGCTTAGTTTTTATGGGAAGATATTTCCTTTTCCAGCACAGGCCTCAAAGCACTCCAAATAATCTCTTGTAGACTCTACAAGGAGAGTGCTTCAAAACTGTTCTCTGGAAAGGTATCTTGAACTCTGTGAGTTGAATGCAATCATCACAGAGAAGTTTCTGAGAATGCTTCCATCTAGTTTTTATGTGAAGATATTTCCTTTTCCAGCATAGGCCTCAAAGCGCTCAAATATCCACTTGCAGATTCTACAAAAAGAGTGTTTCAAAACTGTTCTATCAAAAGGAAAGTTCAACTCTGTGAGTTGAATGCATACATCACAAAGAAGTTTCTGAGAATGCTTTTGTCTAGTTTTTACATGAGGATATTTCCTTTTCCAGCATAGGCTTCAAAGCCCTCCAAATATGTACTTGTTGATACTGCAAAAAAAGTGTTTCAAATCTGCTCTTTCCAAAGGAAGGTTCAAGCCTGTGATTTGAATTCATAATGTGCAGGGAAGTTTCTCAGAATGTTTCTGTCTAGTTTTTTTGTGAAGACTTCCTTTTTCCAGCATAGGCCTCAAATCTCTCCAAATGTCCACTTGCGGATTTTATAAAAAGGGTGTTTCAAAACTGCTCTATCAAAAGGAAGGTTCTACTCTGTTAGTTTAATGCAGTCATCACAAAGAAGTCGCTGAGGATGCTTCCGTCTAGTTTTTATATGAAGATATTTCCTTTTCGAGCATAAGCCTCAAAGCCTTCCAAATATCCACTTGCAGATTCTACAAAAAGAGTGTTTCAAAACTGTTCAATCAAAAGGATGTTTCAACTATGTGAATTGAGTGCACTTATCACAAAGAAGTTTCTGAGAACACTTCCATTTAGATTTTATGTGTAGATATTTCCTTTTCCATCGTAAGCCTCAAAGAGCTCCAAATATCCACATTCAGATTCTACAAAAATAGTGTTTCACAACTGTTCTATCAAAAGGAAGGTTCAACACTGTGAGCTGAATGCATTCATCACAAAGAAGTTTCTGAGAAGGCCTCTGTCCAGTTTTTCAAAGCACTCCAAATATCTACTTGCAGTTTCTACAAAAAGAGTGTTTTAAATCTTCTCTTTCAAGAGGAAGGTTCAAGTCTGTGAGTTGAATGCATAAAGCACAGGGAAGGTTCTGAGAATGCTTCCGTCTAGTTTTTATGTGAAGATATTCCCTTTTACAGCATAGGCCTCAAATCGCTCCAAATATCCACTTGAAGATTCTGCAAAAAGGGTGTTTCAAAACTGCACTATCAAAAGGAAAGTTCTGCTCTGTTAGATGAATGCACGCATCACAAAGAAGTTTCAGAGAATGCTTCTGTCTAGTTTTTATCTGAAGATATTTCGTTTTCCAACTTAGGCCTCAAAGCACACCAAATATCCTCTTGCGGATCTACAAAAAGTGTCTTTCAAAACTTCTCTGTCTAAAGGAAGGTTCAAGTCTGTGAGTACAATGCACTCATCCTAGAGATGTTTCTGAGAATGCTTCTGTATAGTTTTTAGGTGAAAATATTTCCTTTTCCAGTGTAGGCCTCATAGCGCTCCAAATATCCACTTGCAGATTCTACAAAAAGAGTGTGTCAAAACTGCTCTATCAAAAGGAAGGTTTAAGTTTGTGAGTTGAATTCACTCATCAATAAGAACTTTGTGAGAATGCTTCTGCTTAGTTTTTATGAGAACATATTTACATTTCCAGCATAGGCCTCAAAGCGCTCCAAGTATCCACTTTCAGATTCTATAAAGAGAGTGTTTCAAAACCGTTGTATCAAAAGGAAGGTTCACCTCTGTGAATTGAATGCAGTCATCACAGAGAAGTTTCTGCGAATGCTTCTGTCTAGTTTTTATGTGAAGATATTTCCTTTTCCAGCATTGGCATCAAAACACTCCAAATATCCACTTGCAGATTCTACAAAAAGAGTGTTACAAAACGGGGAATGTTGTGGGGTGGGGGGAGGGAGGAGGGATAGCATTGAGAGATATAAATAATGCTAGATGACGAGTTGGTGGGTGCAGCGCACTAGCATGGCACATGTATACATATGTAACTTACCTGCACATTGCGCACATGTACCATAAAACCTAAAGTATAATAATAATAATAATAATAATAATAATAATAAAAAGATAAAAAAAAACTGTTCTATCAAAAGGAAGTTTCAACTCTGTGAGTTCAATGCACTCATCACAAAGAAGTTTCTGAGAATGCTTCTGTCTAGTTTTTAGGTGAAGATATTTCCTTTTTCATCATAGTCCTCAAATCTCTTCAAATATCCACTTGCAGATACTACAAAAAGAGTTTTTCAAAACTGCTCAATCAAAAGGAAGGTTCAAGTCTGTGAGCTGAATGCATAAAGCATGGGGAAGTTTCTGAGAATGCTTCTGTCTGGTTTTTATGTGAAGATATTCCCTTTTTGCAGCATAGGCCTCAAATCGCTCCAAATATGCTCTTGCAGATTCTACAAAAAGAGTGTTTCAAACCTCTTCTATCAAAAGGAAAGTTCCACCCTGTGAGTTGAATGCACTCTTCACAAAGAAATTTCTGAGAATGCTTCTGTCTAGTTTTTATGTGAAGATATTTCCTTTTCCAGCATAGACCTCAAAATGCTCCAAATATTCACTTGCAGATTCTACAAAAGACGTTTCAAAACTGTTCTATCAAAAGGAAGGTTCAACTCGGTGAGTTAGATGCACTCATCACAAAGAAATTTCTGAGAATGCTTTTGTCTAATTTTTCTGTGAGGATATTTCCTTTTCCATCATAGGCCTCAAAGTGCTCCAAATATGCACTTGCAGTTTATACAAAAAGAGTGTTTCAAATCTGCTCTTTCAAAAAGAAGGTTCAAGAGTGTGAGTTGAATGCACAAAGAGCAGGGAAGTTTCTCAGAATGCTTCTGTCTAGTTTTTATATGAAGATATTCCTTTTTCCAGCATAGGCCTCAAATCGCTCCAAATGTCCACATGCAGATTCTATAAAAAGTGTGTTTCAAAACTGCTCTATCAAAAGGAAGGTTCTACACTGTGAGTTGAAATCATAAAACACAGAGAAGTTTCTGAGAATTCTTCTGTCTAGTTTTTATGTGTAGATATTCCCTTTTCCAGCACTGGCCTCAAAGATTCAAAAATATCCACATGCAGATTCTAAAAAAAGCATGTTTCATAACTGCTCTTTCAAAAGGAAGGTTCAACTGTGTGAGTTGAATACACACATCACAAAGAAGTTTCTGAGAATGCTTCTGTCTTGTTTTTATATGATGGTATTTCCTTTTCCAGCATAGGCCTCAAAGCGCTCCAAATATCCACTTGCAGGTACTACAAAAACAGTGTATCAAAACTGCTCAATCAAAAGGAAGGTTCAAGTCTGTGTGTTGAATTCCTAAAGCACAGGGAAGTTTCTGAGTATGCTTCTGTCCAGTTTTTATGTGAAGATATTCCCTTTTCCAGCCTAGGCCTCAAAGTGCTAAAATTATCCACCTGCGGATTCTACAAAATGGTGTTTCAAAACTGCTTTATCAAAATGAAGTTTCAAGTCTGTGAGTCGAAGACACACATCACAAAGATGTTTTTCAGAATGCTTCAATATAGTTTTTAGGTGAAGTTATTTCTTAATGCAGCATAGGCCTCAAGTGCTCCAAATATCCACTTGCATATTCCACAAAAATATTGTTTCCAAACTGTTCTATCAAAAGGAAGTTTCAACCCCGTGAGTTGGATGCACTCATCACAAAGTAGTTTCTGAGAATGCTTCTGTCTAGTTTTCAGGTGAAGATATTTCCTTTTCCAGCATAGGCCTCAAAGCCCTCCAAACATCCACTTGCAGATTCTACAAAAAGTGTGTTTCTAAACTAGTCTATCAAAATGAAGGATCAACTCTGTTGGTTGAATGCACTCATTCCACAGAAGTTTCTGAGAATGTTTCTGTCTAGTTTTAAGGTGAAGATATTCCCTTTTTGCAGCATAGGCCTCAAATCGCTCCAAATATACACTTGCAAATTCTACAAACAGAGTGTTTCAAAACTGTTCTATCAAAAGGAAAGTTCAACCCCGTGAATTGAATGCACTCATCACAAAGAAATTTCTGAGAATGCTTCTGTCTAGTTTTTATGTGAAGATATTTCCTTTTCCAGCATAGACCTCAAAATGCTCCAAATATCCACTTGCAGATTCTAAAAAAAGACTGTTTCAGAACTGTTCTATCAAAAAGAAGTTCAACTCGGTGAGTTAAATGCACACATCCAAAGAAATTTCTGAGAAAGCTTTTGTCTAATTTTTCTGTGAGGATATTTCCTTTTCCATCATAGGCCTCAAAGTGCTCCAAATATGCACTTGCAGTTTCTACAAAAAGAGTGTTTCAAATCTGCTCTTTCAAAAAGAAGGTTCAAGAGTGTGAGTTGAATGCACAAAGCGAAGGGAAGTATCTCAGAAGGCTTCTGCCCAGTTTTTACATGAAGATATTCCTTTTTCCAGCATAGGCATCAATGAGCTCCAAATAATCTCTTGTAGATTCTTCAAAGAGAGTGTTTCATAACTGACTCATCACAGAGAAGTTTCTGAGAATGCTTCCATCTAGGTATTATGTGAAGATATTTCCTTTTCCAGCATAGGCCCCAATGCACTCCAAATATCCACTTGCAGATTCTAAAAAAAGAGTGTTTCAAAACTGTTCCATCAAAGGAAAGTTTCAACTCTGTGAGCTGAATGCATTAATCCCAAAGAAGTTTCGGAGAATGCTTTTGTCTCGTTTTTATGTAAGGATATTTCCTTTTCCAGCATAGGCCTCAAAGCGCTCCAAATATCCACTTGCAGTTACTTCAAAGAGAATATTTAAAATCTACTCCTTCAAAAGGAAGTTTTGAGTCTGTGAGTTGACTGCATAAAGCGCAGGGAAGTTTCTGAGAATGCTTCTATCTAGTTTTTATGTGACGATATCCCCTTTTTCACCATAGGCCTCAAATCGCTCCAAATATCCACTTGCAGAGTCTACAAAAAGGGTGTTTCAAAACTGCCGTATCAAAAGGAAGGTTCAAGTCTGTGAGTTGAATGCATGAAGCACGGGGAAGTTTCTGGGAATGCTTCTGTCTAGTTTTTATGTGAAGATTTCTCTTTTTGCAGCATAGGCCTCAAATCGCTCAAAATACCCGCTTGCAGATTCTACAAAAAGAATGTTTCAAAACTGTTCTATCAAAAGGAAAGTTCAACCCTGTGAGTTGAATGCACTCATCACAAAGAAATTTCTGAGAATGCTTCTGTCTAGTTTTTATGTGAAGATATTCCCTTTTCCAGCATAGGCCTCAAATTGCTAAAAATATCCACTTGTAGATTCTACAAAAAGAGTGTTTCAAAACTGCTCTATCAAAAGGAATGTTCAAGTCTCTCAGTTGAATGCACTCATCACAAAAATGTTACTGAGAATGATTCTGCTTAGTTTTTATGGGAAGATATTCCCTTTTCCAACATAGGCCTCAATGCGCTCCAAATAATCTATTGTAGATTCTACAAAGACAGTGATTCAAAACTCTTCTACCAAAAGGAAGGTTGAACTCTGTGAGTTGAATGCACTCTTCACAGAGAAGTGTCTGAGAATCCTTCTGTCTAATTTTTATGTGAAGATATTTCCTTTTCCAGCATAGGTTTCAAAGCACTCCAAATATCCATTTGCAGATTCTACAAAAAGAGTGTTTCAAAACTGTTCTATCAAAAGGAAGGTTCAACTCTGTAAGCTGAATGCATTCATAACAAAGAAGTTTCGGAGAATGCTTTTGTCTAGTTTTTACGTGAGGATATATCCTTTTCCAGCATAGGCCTCAAAGCACTCCAAATATCCACTTGCAATTTCTACAAAAAGAGTTTTTCAAATCTGCTCTTTCAAAAGGAAGGTTCAAGTCTGTGAGTTGAATGCATAAAGCACACTGAAGTTTCTGAGAATGCTTCCATCTAGTTTTTATGTGAAGATATTCCCTTTTACACCACAGGCCTCAAATCGTTCCAAATATCCACTTGCAGATTCTACAAAAAGGGTGTTTCAAAACTGCTCTATCAAAAGGAAGTTTCTAGTCTGTTAGATGAATGCATGCATCACAAAGAAGTTTCAGAGAATGCTTCTGTCCAGTTTTTATGTGAAGATATTTCCTTTTCCAGATTAGGCCTCAAAGCACACCAAATATCCACTTGCAAATTCTACAAAAGGAGTTTCAAAACTGCTCTATCAAAAAGAAACTTCAAGTCTGTGAGTACAATGCACTCATCATAGAGATGTTTCTGAGAATGCTTCTGTATAGTTTTTATGTGAAGATATTTCCTTTTCCAGTGTAGGCCTCTTAGCGCTCCAAATACCCACTTGCAGATTCTACAAAAAGAGTGTTTCAAAACTGCTATATCAAAAGGAAGATTTAAGTCTCTGAGTTGAATGCTCTCATCACTAAGGACTTTGTGAGTATGATTCTGCTTAGTTTTTATGAGGACATATTTCCATTTCCAGCATAGGCCTCAAAGCACACCAAGTATCCACATTCAGATTCTATAAAGAGAGTGTTACAAAACTGTTCTAAAAAAAGGAAGTTTCAACTCTGTGGGTTGAATGCACTCATCACAAAGAAGTTTCTGAGAATGCTTCTGTCTAGTTTTTGGGTGAAGATATTCCCTTTTTCATCATAGGCCTCAAATCGCTCCAAATATCCAATTGCAGATTCTACAAAAAGGGTGTTTCAAAACTGCTCTATCAAAAGGAAGGTTCAAGTCTGTGAGTTGAATGCATGAAGCACGGGGAAGTTTCTGGGAATGCTTCTGTTTAGTTTTTATGTGAAGATTTCTCTTTTTGCAGCATAGGCCTCAAATCGCTCAAAATACCCACTTGCAGATTCTACAAAAAGAATGTTTCAAAACTGTTCTATCAAAAGGAATGTTCAAGGCTGTGAGTTGAATGCACTCATCACACAGAAATTTCTCAGAATGCTTCTGTCTAGTTTTGATGTGAAGATATTTCCTTTTCCAGTGTAGACCTCAAAGCGCTCCAAATATCCACTTGCAGATTCTACAAAAAGAGTGTTTCAAAACTACTCTATCAAAAGGAAGGTTCAAGTCTGTGAGTTGAATGCCCTCATCACAAAAATATTTCTGAGGATGATTCTGCTTAGTTTTTATGGGAAGATAATTTCTTTTCCAGCATAGGCCTCAATGAGCTCCAAATAATCTCTTGTAGATTCTACAAAGAGAGTGTTTCATAGCTGTTCTACCAAAAGGAAGGTTGAACTCTGTGAGTTGAATGCACTCATCACAGAGAAGTTTCTGTGAATGCTTCCGTCTAGTTATTATGTGAAGATATTTCCTTTTCCAGCCTAGGCCTCAAGGCGCTCCAAATATCCACTTGCATATTCTTCAAAAAGAGTGTTTCAAAACTGTTCCATCAAAGGGAAGGTTCAACTCTGTGAGGTGAATGCATTCATCACAAAGAAGTTTCGGAGAATTCTTTTGTCTACTTTTTATGTGGGGATATTTCCTTTTCCTGCATAGGCCTCAAAGCCCTCCAAATATCCACTTGCAGTTTCTACAAAAAAAGTGTTTCAAATCTGCTCTTTCAAAAGGAAGTTTTAAGTCTGTGAGTTGAATGCATAAGGCACAGGGAAGTTTCTGAGAATGCTTCTATCTAGTTTTTATGCGAAGATATCCCCTTTTTCACCATAGGCCTCAAATCGCTCCAAATATCCACTTGCAGATTCTACAAAAAGAGTGTTTCAAAACTGCTCTATCAAAAGGAAGGTCTGTTCTGTTAGTTTAATGCACACATCACAAAGAAGATAGGAGAATACTTCTGTCCAGTTTTTATGTGAAGATATTTCCTTTTGCAGCTTAGCCCTCAAATGGCACAAAATATAAACTTGCATATTCTACAAAAAGACTGTTTCAAAACTGCTCTATCAAAAGGAAATTCAAAGTCTGTGAGTACAATGCACTCATCACAAAGAAGTTTCTGAGCATGCTTCTGTCTAGTATTTATATGAAGAAATTTCCTTTTCGAGCTTAGGCCTCAAAGCATTCCAAATATCCACTTGCAGATTCTACAAAAAGAGTGTTTCAAAACTGTTCAATCAAAAAGTTGGTTCAACTCTGTGAGTTGAACTCACTCATCACAATGAAGTTTCTGAGAATACTTCCGTCTAGGTTTTATGTGAAGATATTTCCTTTTCCATCATAAGCCTCAAAGAGCTCCAAATATCCACTTTCAGATTCTACTAAAAGAGTGCTTCACAACTGTTCTATCAAAAGGAAGGTTCAACCCTGTGAGCTGAATGCATTCACCACAAAGTAGTTTCTGAGAAGGCCTCTGTCCAATTTTTATATGAAGATGTTTCCTTTTGCAGCATAGTCTTCAAAGCACTCCAAAAATCCACTTGCAGATTCTACAAAAAGAGTGTTTCAAAACTGTGCTATCAAAAGGAAGGTTCAACTCTGTGAGTTGAAATCATAAAACATAGAGAAGTTTCTGAGAATGCTTCTCTCTAGTTTTTATGAATACATATTTCCATTTCCAGCATTGGCCTCAAAGCATCAAAAATATCCACCTGCAGATCCTACAAAAAGGATGTTTCGTAACTGCTCTTTCAAAAGCAGGGTTCAACTCTGTGAGTTGAATGCACACATCACAAAGAAGTTTCTGAGAATACTTCTGTCTAGTTTTTATGTGATGGTATTTCCTTTTCCTGCATAGGCCTCAAAGCACTCCAAATATCCACTTTCAGATTCTACAAAAAGTGTGTTTCCAAACTGTTCTATCAAAAGGAAGGTTCAAGTTTGTGAGTTGAATTCATAAAGCACAGGGAAGTTTCTGAGAATGCTTCTGTCCGGTTTTTTGTGAAGATATACCCTTTTCCAGGCTAGGCCTCAAAGTGCTAAAACTATCCACTTGCAGATTCTACAATATGGTGTTTCAAAACTGCTTTATCCAAAGGAAGTTTCAATTCTGTGAGTTGAAAGCACACATCACAAAGATGTTTTTGAGAATGCTTCAACATAGTTTTTACGTGAAATTATTTCTTACCCCAGGATAGGCCTCAAGCAATCCAAATATCCACTTGCAGATTCTACAAGAAGATTGTGTCAGAATTGTTCTATCAAAAGGAACTTTCAACCCTGTGAGTTGAATGCACTCATCACAAATAAATTTCTGAGAATGCTTCTGTCTAGTTATTAGATGGAGATATTTTCTTTTCCAGCATAGGCCTCAAAGCCCTCCAACATCCACTTGCAGATTCTACAAAAAGTGTGTTTCAAAACTAGTCTATCAAAAGGAAGGTTCTACTCTGTTGGTTGAATGTACTCATCCCACAGAAGTTTCTGAGAATGTTTCTGTCTAGTTTTTAGGTGAAGATATTTCCTTTTTCATCATAGGCCTCAAATCGCTCAAAATATCCACTTGCAGATTATACAAAAAGAGTGGTTCGATTCTGCTCTATCAAAAGGAAGGTTCAAGCCTGTGATTAGAATGCATAAAGCACAGGGAAGTCTCTGAGAATGCTTCTGTCTAGTTCTTAAGTTAAGATATTCCCTTTATGCAGCACAGGCCACAAATCTCTCCAAATATCCACTTGCAAATTCTACAAACAGAGTGTTTCAAAACTGTTCTATCAAAAGGCAAGTTCAAACCTGTGAGTTGAATGCACTCATCACCAAGAAATTTCTGAGAATGCTTCCATCTAGTTTTTATGTGAAGATATTTCCTTTTCCAGCATAGGCCTCAAATTGCCCCAAACATCCACTTCCAGATTCTACAAAAAAAGTGTTTCAAAACTGTTCTATCAAAAGGAAGGTTCAACTCTTTGAGTTGAATGCACTCATCCCAAAGTAATTTCTGAGAATCCTTCTGTCTAGTTTTTATATGAAGATATTTCCTTTTCCATCTTTGACTCAAAGTGCACGAAATACTCACTTGCAGAATCTACAAAAAGAGTGTTTAAAAACTGCTCTATCAAAAGGAATGTTCAAGTCTGTGAGTTGAATGCACTCATCACAAAAATGTTTCTGAGAATGATTCTGCTTAGTTTTTATGGGAAGATACTTCCTTTTCCAGCATAGGCCTCAATGCACTCCAAATAATCACATGTAGATTCCACAAAGAGAGTGATTCAAAACTGTTCTACCAAAAGGAAGGTTGAACTCTGTGAGTTGAATGCACTCATTACAGAGAAGTGTCTGAGAATGCTTCCGTCTTGTTTTTATATGAAGATATTTTCTTTTCCAGCATAGGCCTCAAAGCGCTCGAAATATCCACTTGCAGATTTGACAAAAAGAGTGTTTCCAAACTGTTCTATCAAAAGGAATCTTCAAGGCTGTGAGTTGAATGCACTCATCACAAAAATGTTTCTGAGAATGATTCTGCTTAGTTTTTATGGGAAGATACTTCCTTTTCCAGCATAGTCCTCAAAGTGCTCCAAATATCCACTTGCAGATTCTACAAAAAGAGTGTTTCAAAACTGCTCTATCAAAAGGAAGGTTCAAGTCCGTGAGTCGAATGCACTCATCACAAAAAAGTATCTCAGAATGATTCTGCTTATTTTTTTATTGGAAGACACTTCCTTTTCCAGCATAGGCCTCAATGTGCTCCAAATGATCCATTGTAGATTCTACAAAGACAGGGTTCCATAACTGTTCTACAAAAAGAAAGGTTGAACTCTATGAGTTGAATGCACTCATCACAGAGAAGTGTCTGACAATGCTTCCATCTAGTTTTTATGTGAAAATATTTCCTTTTCCGCATAGGCCTCAAAGCGCTCCAAATATCCACTTGCAGATTCTACAAAAAGAGTGTTTCAAAACTGTTCCATCAAAAGGAAGGTTCAACTCTGTGAGCTGAATGCATTCATCATAACAAGTTTCAGAGAATGCTTTTGTCTAGTTTTTATGTGAGGATATTTCATTTTCCAGCATAGGCCTCAAAGCGCTCCAAATATCCACTTGCGGTTTCTACAAAAACAGTGTTTCAAATCTGCTGTTTCAGAAGGAAATTTCAAGTCTGCAAGTTGAATGCATAAGGCACAGAGAAGTTTCTGAGAATGCTTCTATCTAGTTTTTATGTGAAGATATCCCCTTTTTCAGCATAGGCCTCAAATCTCTCCAAATATCCACTTGCAGATTCTGCAAAAAGGTTGTTTCAAAACTGCACTATCAAAAGGAAGGTGCTACTCTGTTATTTGAGTGCACACATCACAAAGAGGTTTTGGAGAATGTTTCTATCTAGTTTTTACGTGAAGATATTTCCTTTTGCTGCTTAGGTCTCAAAGCACACAAAATATCCACCTGCAGATTCTACAAAAAGAGTGTTTCAAAACTGCTCTTTTGAAAGAAAAGTTAAAGTCTGTGAGTTGAACGCACTCATCACAAAAAAGTTTCTGAGAATGCTTCTGTCTAGTTTTTATGAGAAGATATTTCCTTTTCCAATGTTGGCCCCCTAACAATCCAAATATCCACTTGCACATTCTAGAAAAAGTGTGTTTTCAAAACTGTTTTACCAAAAGGAAGATTCAACTCGGTGAGTTGAATGTGCACATCAGAAAAAGTTTCTGAGAATGCTTCTGTCTAGTTTTTATGTGAAGATAATTCCTTTTCCAGCATAGGCCTCAAAGCGCTCCAAATAAACACTTGCAGAAACTCCAAAAAGAGTGTTTCAAAACTGTTCTGTCAAAAGGAAGGTTCAACTCTGTGAGTAGAATGCAATCATCACAAAGAAGTTTCTGAGAATGCTTCAGTCTAGTTTTTATGGGAAGAAATTTCCTTTTCCAACATAGACCTCAAAGCGCACAAATATCCACTTGCAGATTCTACAAAAAGAGTGTTTCAAAACTATTCTATCAAAGGAAGGTTCAACTCTGTGAGTAGAATGCACTCATCACAAAGGAGTTTCTGAGAATGCTTCGGTCAAGTTTTTGTGGGAAGATATTTCCTTTTCCAACGTAGGCCTCAAAGTGCTTCAAATAAACAATTGCAGATTATTCAAAAAGAGTGTTTCAAAACTGTTCTGTCAAAAGGAAGGTTCAATTCTGTGAGTAGAATGCAATGGAATGGAATGGATTGGAATCTCCAATCCACTCTACACTGTTTTCGTAGAATCTGCAAGTATTTATTTAGAGCTCTTTGAGGCCTATGTTGGAAAAGGAGTGTTTCAAAACTGCACTTTCAAAAGGAAGGTTCCTCTCTATGACTTGAATGTATAAAGCACAGGGAAGTTTCTGAGAATGCTTCCATCTAGTTTTTATGTGAAGATATTCCTTTTCCAGTGTTGGCCTCTTAACACTCCATATATCCACTTACAGATACTACTGAAAGAGTGTTTCAAAACAGCTATATGAAAAGGTAGCTTCAACTCTGTCAGTTGAATGTGCACATCACAAAGAAGTTTCTGAGAATGCTTCTCTGTAGTTTTCAGGTGAAGATATTTCATTTCCCATCAAAGGTGTCAAAACACTTAAAATATCCACTTGCAGATTCTACAAAAAGAGTGTTTTCAAAACTGCTCTTTCAAAACGAATGTTAAAGTCTGTGAGTTGAATGCACTCATCATAAAGAAGTTTCTGGGAACGCTTCTGTCTAGTTTTTATGGGAAGATATTTCGTTTTCCAGCATAGGCCTCAAATAGCTCCAAACACCCACTAGCAAATACTACAAAAAGAGTGTTTCAAAACTGCACTTTCACAATTAAGTTTCCTCTCTGTGACTTGAATGCATAAAGCACAGGGAAGTTTCTGAGAATGCTTCTATCTAGTTTTTATGTGAAGATATTTCCTTTTCCAGCATAGGCCTCAAAGCGTTCCAAATGTCGACTTGCAGATTCTATGAAAAGAGATTTTCAAACTTTTCTATCAAAAGGAAGGTTCAACTATGTGTATTGAATGCAGAAAGCACAGGGATGTTTCTGAGAATGCTTCTGTCTAGATTTTTATGTGAAGATATTTCCTTTTCCAGTGTTGGCCTCTTAGCACTCCAAATATCCACTTGCAGATTCTACTGAAAGAGTGTTTCAAAACTGCTCTATCAAAAGGAAGGTTCAACTCTGTGAGCTGAAAGCACTCATCACGAAGAAGTTTCTGAGAATGCTTCTGCCTAGTTTTCATGTGATATTATTTCCTTTTCCAGCATTGCCATAAAAACCCTTCAAATATCCACTTAAAAATGCTATTAAAAGAGTGTTTCAAAACTGCTCTATCAAGAGAAAAGTCCAAGTGTGTGAGTTGAATGCACTCATCATGCAGAAGTTTCTGAGAATGCTTCTGTCTTGTTTTTATGTGAAGATATTTCGTTTTCCATCACAGGCCTCAAAGCACTCCAAATAAACACCTGCAGATTCCACAAAAGGAGGGTTTCAAAACTGTTCTATCAAAAGGAAGGTTCAAGTCCGTGAGTTGAATGCACTCATCACACAGAAGTTACTGAGAATGCTTCTGTCTAGGGTTCCTGTGAAGATATTTCCTATTGCAGCATAGGCCACAAATTGCTCCAAATATACACTTGCAGATTTTACAAAAAGGCTGTTTCCAAACTACTCTATCAAAAAGCAGGTTCAACTCTGTGAGTTGAATGCACACATCACAAAGTAGTTTCTGAGAATGCTTCTGTGTAGTTTGCAGGAGAAGATATTTCATTTCCCAGCAAAGGCCTCAAAACGCTCAAAATATCCACTTGCAGATTCTACAAAAAGAGTGTTTCAAAACTGCTCTTTCAAAATGAAGGTTCAGGTCTGCGAGTTGAATGCACTCATCACAAAGAAGTTTCTGAGTATGCTTCTGTCTAGTTTTTATGGGAAGATATTTCGTTTTCCAGCATAGGCCTCAAATCGCTCCAAACATCCACTAGCAAATTCTACAAAAAGAGTGTTTCAAAACTGCACTTTCAAAAGGAAGGTTCCTCTCTGTGACTTGAATGCATAAAGCACAGGGAAGTTTCTAAGAATGCTTCCGTGTGGTTTTTATGTGATGATATTTTCTTTTCCAGTATTGACCTCTTAACACTCCAAATATCCACTTGAAGATTCTACTAAAAGAGTGTTTCAAAACAGCTATATCAAAAGGAAGCTTAAACTCTGTGAGTTGAATGCACACATCACAAGCAAGTTTCTGAGAATGCTTCTATCCAGTTTTTATGTGAAGATATTTCCTTTTCCAGCATTGGCCTCAAAGCGTTCCAAATGTCGACTTGCAGATTTTATGAAAAGAGTTTTTCAAAACTGTTCTATCAAAAGGAAGGTTCAACAATGTGAGTTGAAAGCAGAAAGCACAGGGAAGTCTCTGAGAATGCTTCTGTCTAGTTTTTATGTGAAGATATTTCCTTTTCCAACATAGGCCTGAAAGCCCTCCAAACAAACAGTTGCAGATCCTACAAAAGGAGTGTTTCAAAACTGTTCTATCAAAAGGAACGTTCAACTCTGTGAGTTGAATGCGCTCATCACGAAGTAGTTTCTGAGAATGCTTCTGCCTAGTTTTTATGTGATGACATTTCGTTTTCCAACATTGGCATAAGACCCCTCCAAATATTGACTTACAGATGCTACTAAAAGAGTGTTTCAAAACTGCTCTATCAAAAGGAAAGTTCAAGTGTGTGAGTTGAATGCACTTATCACACAGAAGGTTCTGAGAATGGTTCTATCTCTTTTTTATGTGAAGATATTTCCTTTTCCATCATAGGCCACAAAGCGCTCCAAATAAACACTTGCAGATCATACAAAAGAGTGTTTCTAAACTGTTCTATCTAAAGGAAGGTTCAAGTCCATGAGTTGAATGCACCCATCACACAGAAGTTCCTGAGAATGCTTCTGTCTAGGGTTTCTGTGAAGATATTTCCTTTTGCAGCATAGGCCTCAAATCGCTCCAAATATCCACCTACAGATTTTACAAAAGGCTGTTTCCAAACTGCTCTATCAAAAGGCAGGTTCAACTCTGTGAGTTGAATGCACACATCACAAAGAAGATTCTGAGAATGCTTCTGTGTAATTTTCAGCTGAAGGTATTTCATTTCCCAGCAAAGGCCTCAAAACGCTCAAAATAACCACTTGCAGAATCTACAAAAAGAGTGTTTCAAAACTGCTCTTTCAAAATGAAGGTTCAAGTGTGTGAGTTGAATGCGCTCATCACAAAGAAGTTTCTGAGAATGCTTCTGTCCAGTTTTTATGTTAATATATTTCATTTTCCAGCATAGGCCTCAAATCGCTCCAAACATCCACTAGTAAATCCTACAAAAATAGAGTTTCAAAACTGCACTTTCAAAAGGAAGTTTCCTCTCTGTGACTTGAATGCATAAAGCACAGGGAAGTTTCTGAGAATGCTTCCGTCTAGTTTTTATGTGAAGATATTTCCTTTTCCAGTGTTGGCCTCTTAGCACTCCAAATATCCACTTGCAGATTCTACTGAAAGAGTGTATCAAAACAGCTATATCAAAAGGAAGCTTGAACACTGTGAGTTGAATGCACACATCACAAAGAAGTGTCTGAGAATGCTTCTATCTAGTTTTTATGTGAAGATGTTTCCTTTTCCAGCATACGCTACAAAGCGCTCCAAATATCCACTTGCAGACTCCACAAAAAGAGTGTTTCAAAACTGTTCTATAAAAGGAATGTTCAACTCTGTGAGTAGAATGCACACATCATAAAGGAGTCTATGAGAATGGTTCTCTCTAGTTTTCATCTGAATGTATTTCCCTTTCCACTAGATGCCGCAGCGCACCAAATATCCACTTGCAGTTTCCACAACAAGAATGTTCCAGAACTGCTCTATGAAAAGGAAGGTTCAACTCTGTGAGTTCAATCCCCAAATGACAAAGAAGTTTCTGAGAATGCTTCTGTCTAGGGTTTATGTAGAGATATTTGTTTTTGCAGCATAGGTCTCAAATCGCTCCAAATATCCACTTGCAGATTTTACAAAAAGGCTGTTTCCAAACTACTCTATCAAAAGGCAGGTTCAACTCTGTGAGTTGAATGCACACAGCACAAAGAAGTTTCTGAGAATGCATCCGTCTAGTTTTTATGGGAAGATATTTCGTTTTCCAGCATAGGCCTCAAATCGCTCCAAACATCCACTAGCAAATTCTACAAAAAGAGTGTTTCAAAACTGTGCTTTCAAAAGGAAGGTTCCTCTCTGTGACTTGAATGCATAAAGCACAGGGAAGTTTCTGAGAATGCTTCCATCTAGTTATTATGTGAAGATATTTCCTTTTCCAGTGTTGGCCTCTTAGCCCTCCAAATATCCACTTGCATATTCTACTGAAAGAGTGTTTCAAAACAGCTATATCAAAAGGAAGCTTCAACTCTGTGAGTTGAATGCCACATCACAAAGAAGTTTCTGAGAATGCTTCTGTCTAGTTTTCAGGTGAAGATATTTCATTTCCCAGCAAAGGCCTCAAAACTTTCAAAACATTCACTTGCAGATTCTACAAAAAGAGTGTTTTCCAAACTGCTGTTTAAAAAGGAAAGTTAAAGTCTGTGAGTTGAATGCACAGAGCACAAAGAATTTTCTGAGAACGGTTCTATCTAGTTTTCATCTGAATGTATTTCCTTTTCCACTGTATGCCGCAATCACACCAAATATCCACTTTCAGTTTCCACAACAAATGTGTTCCAGAACTACTCTATGAAAAGGAAGGTTCAACTCTGTGAGTTCAATCCCCAAATAACAAAGAAGTTTCTGAGAATACTTCTGTCTAGGTTTTACGTGGAGATATTTCTTTTTGCAACATTTCTCTCAAATCGCTCCAAATATCCACTTGCAGATTTTACAAAATTGCTGTTTCCAAACTACTCTATCAAAAGGCAGGTTCAACTCTGTGAGTTGAATGAACATAGCACAAAGAAGTTTCTGAGAATGCTTCTGTCTAGTTTTCATGGGAAGATATTTCGTTTTCCAGTATAGGCCTGAAACTGCTCCAAACATCCACCAGCAAATTCTACAAAAAGAGTGTTTCAAAACTGCGCTTTCAAAAGGAAGGATCCTCTCTGTGACTTGAATGCATAAAGCACAGGGAAGTTTCTGAGAATGCTTCCGTCTAGTTTTTATGTGAAGATAATTCCTTTTCCAGTGTTGGCCTCTTAACACTCCAAATATCCACTTGAAGATTCAACTGAAAGAGTGTTTCAAAACAGGTATATCACAAGGAAGCTTCAACTCTGTGAGTTCAATGTGCACATTACAAACAGGTTTCTGAGAATGCTTCTGTCTAGTTTTTATGTGAAGATATTCCCTTTTCCAGCATAGGCCACAAAGCGTTCCAAATGTCGACTTGCAGATTCTATGAAAAGAGATTTTCAAAACTTTTCTATCAAAAGGAAGTTTCAACTATGTGCATTGAATGCACAAAGCACAGGGAAGTTTCTGAGAATGCTTCTGTCTACTTTTTATGTGAAGATATTTCCTTTTCAAGTGTTGGCCTCTTAGCACTCCAAATATCCACTTGCAGATTCTACTGAAAGAGTGTTTCAAAACTGTTCTATCAAAAGGAACGTTCAAATTCGTGAGTTGAATGCACTCATCATGAAGAAGTTTCTGAGAATGCTTCTGCCTAGTTTTTATGTGATGATAATTCCTTTTCCAGCTTTGCCATAAAAACCCTTCAAATATCCACTTACAGATGCAACTAAAAGGGTGTTTCAAAACTGCTGTATCAAAAGGAAAGTTCAAGAGTGTGAGTTGAATGCACTCATCACACAGAAGGTTCTGAGAATGCTTATGTCTCTTTTTTATGTGAAGATATTTCGTTTTCCATCATAAGCCTCAAAACGCTCCAAATAAACACCTGCAGATTCTACAAAAGGAGGGTTTCAAAACTGTTCTATCAAAAGCAAGGTTCAAGTCCATGAGTTGAATGCATTCATCACACAGAAATTCCTGAGAATGCTTCTGTCTAGGGTTTCTGTGAAGATATTTCCTTTTGCAGCATAGGCCTCAAATTGCTCCAAATATACACTTGCAGATTTTACAAAAAGGCTGTTTCCAAACTGCTCTATCAAAAAGCAGGTTCAACTCTGTGAGTTGAATGCACACAATGCAAAGTAGTTTCTGAGAATGCTTCTGTTCAATTTGTAGGTGAAGATATTTCACTTCCCAGCAAAGGCCTCAAAACGCTCCAAATATCCACTTGCAGATTCTACAAAAAGAGTGTTTCAAAACTGCTCTTTCAAAATGAAGGTCAAGTCTGTGAGTTGAATGCACTCATCACAAAGTAGTTTCTGAGAATGCTTCTGTCTAGTTTTTATGGGAAGATATTTCGTTTTCCAGCATAGGCCTCAAATCGCTCCAAACATCCACTAGCAAATTCTACAAAAAGAGTGTTTAAAAACTGCGCTTTCAAAAGGAAGGTTCCTCTCTGTGACTTGAATGCATAAAGCACAGGGAAGATTCTGAGTATGCTTCCGTGTAGTTTTTATGTGAAGATATTTCCTTTTCCAGTGTTGACCTGTTAACACTTCAAATATCCACTTGCAGATTCTACTGAAAGAGGGTTTCAAAACAGCTATATCAAAAGGAAGCTTAAACTCTGTGAGTTGAATGCGCACATCACAAGCAAGGTTCTGGGAATGCTTCTATCTAGTTTTTATGTGAAGATATTTCCTTTTCCAGCATAGGCCTCAAAGCGTTCCAAATGTCAACTTGCAGATTCTACGAAATGTGATTTTCAAAACTGTTCTATCAAAAGGAAGGTTCAACTATGTGGGTTGAATGCAGAAAGCACAGGGAAGTTTCTAAGAATGCTTCTGTCTAGTTTTTATGTGAAGATATTTCGTTTTCCAACATAGTCCTCAAACCCTCCAAATAAACAGTTGCAGATGCTACAAAAGGAGTGTTTCAAAACTGTTCTATCAAAAGGAACTTTCAACTCTGTAAGTTGAATGCACTCATCATGAAGTAGTTTCTGAGAATGCTTCTGCCTAGTTTATATGTGATGATATTTCTTTTTCCAGCATTAGCATAAAATCCCTTCAAATATGCACTTACAGATGCTATTAAAAGAGTGTTCCAAAACTGCTCTATCAAAAGGAAATTTCAAATGTGTGAGTTGAATGCACTCATCACACAGAAGTTTCTGAGAATGCTTCTGTCTCTTTTTAATTTGAAGATATTTCCTTTTCCATCATAGGCCTCAAAGCGCTCCAAATAAACACTTGCAGATTGTACAAAAGGAGTGTTTCAAAACTGTTCTATCAAAAGGAAGGTTCAAGTCTGTGAATTGAATGCACCATTCATCCAGAAGTTTCTGAGAATGCTTCTCTCTAGGGTTTCTATGAAGATATTTCCTTTTGCAGCATAGGCCTCAAAACCCTCAAAATATCCACTTGCAGATTTCACAAAAAGGCTGTTTCCAAACTGCTCTATCAAAAGGCAGGTTCAAATCTCTGAATTGAATGCACACATCCCAATGTAGTTTCTGAGAATGCTTCTGTGTAGTTTTCAGGTGAAGATATTTCATTTCCCAGCAAAGGCCTCAAAATGCTCAAAATATCCACTTGCAGATTCTACAAAAAGAGTGTTTCAAAACTGCTCTTTCAAAATGAAGGTTCAAGTCTGTGAGTTGAATGCACTCACCTCAAAGAAGTTTCTGAGAATACTTCTATCTAGTTTTTATGGGAAGATATTTCGTTTTCCAGCATAGGCCTCAAATCGCTCCAAACATCCACTAGCAAATTCTACAAAAAGAGTTTTTCAAAACTGCACTTTCAAAAGGAATGTTGCTTTCTGTGACTTGAATGCATAAAGCACAGGGAAATTTCTGAGAATGCTTCCGTCTAGTTTTTATGTGAAGATATTTCCTTTTCCAGTGTTGGCCTCTTAACACTCCAAACATCCACTTGCAGATTCCACTGAAAGAGTGTTTCAAAACAGCTATATCAAAAGGAAGCTTCAACTCTGTCAGTTGAATGCGCACATCACAAAGAAGTTTATGAGAATGCTTCTGTCTAGTTTTCAGGTGAAGATATTTCATTTCCCAGCAAGGGCCTCAAAGCGCTCCAAATGTCCACTTGCAGACTCCACGAACAGAGTGTTTGAAAACTGTTCTTTCAAAAGGAAGGTTCAACTCTGTGAGTAGAATGCACACATCACAAAGGAGTTTCTGAGAATGGTTCTATCTAGTTTTCATCTGAATGTATTTCCTTTTCCACTAGATTCCGCAATCGCACGAAATATCGACTTGCAGTTTCCACAACAAGAGTGTTGCAGAACTGCTCTACGAAAAGGAAGGTTCAACTCTGTGAGTTCAATCCCCAAATGACAAAGAAGTTTCTGAGAATACTTCTGTCTAGTTTACAGGTGAAGATATTTCATTTCCCAGCAAAGGCCTCAAAGCCCTCCAAATGTCCACTTGCCGACTCCACAAAAAGAGTGTTTCAAAACTGTTCTATCAAAAGGAAGGTTCAACTCTTTGAGTAGAATGCACACATCACAAAGAAGTTTCTGAGAACGGTTCTATCTAGTTTTCATCTGAATGTATTTCATTTTCCACTAGATTCTGCAATCGCACCAAATATCCACTTGCAGTTTCCACAACAAGAGTGTTGGGGAACTGCTCTATGAAAAGGAAGGTTCAACTCTGTCTGTTCAATCCCCAAACGACAAAGAAGTTTCTGAGAATGCTTCTGTCTAGGGTTTATGTGGAGATATTTCTTTTTGCAGCATAGGTCTCAAATCGCTCCAAATATCCACTGGCAGATTTTACAAAAAGGCTGTTTCCAAACTACTGTATCGAAACGCAGGTTCAACTCTGTGAGTTGAATGCATACAGCACAAAGAAGTTTCTGAGAATGCTTCTGTCTCGTATTTAATGTAAAGATATTTCCTTTTCTATCATAGGCCTCAAAGCGCTCCATATAAACACTTGCAGATTCTACGAAAGGAGTGATTCAAAACTGTTCTATCAAAAGGAAGGTTCAAGTCCATGAGTTGAATGCACTCATCACACAGAATTTCCTGAGAATGCTTCTGTCTAGGGTTTCTGTGAAGATATTTCCTTTTGCAGCATAGGCCTCAAATCGCCCCAATATCCACTTGCAGATATTACAAAAAGGCTGTTTCCAAACTGCTCTATCAAACGGCAGGTTCAAATCTGTGAGGTGAATGCAAACATCACAAAGAAGTTTCTGGGAATGCTTCTGTGTATTTCTCAGGTGAAGATATTTCATTTCCCAGCAAAGGCCTCAAAACGCTCCAAATATCCACTTGCAGATTCTACAAAAAGAGTGTTTCAAAACTGCTATTTCAACATGAAGTTTCAACTCTGTGAGTTGAATGCACTCGTCACAAAGGAGTTTCTGAAAATACTTCTGTCTAGTTTTTATGGGAAGATATTTCGTTTTCCAGCATAGACCTCAAATTACTCCAAACATCCACTAGCAAATTCTACAAAAAGAGTGTTTCAAAACTGTGCTTTCAAAAGGAAGGTTCCTCTCTGTGACTTGAATGCATAAAGCACAGGGAAGTTTCTGAGAATGCTTCCATCTAGTTTTTATGTGAAGATATTTCCTTTTCCAGTGTTGGCCTCTGAACACTCCAAATATCCACTTGCAGATTCTACTGAAAGAGTGTTTCAAAACAGCTATATCAAAAGGAAGCTTCAAATCTCTGTGTTGAATACGCACATCACACAGTGGTTTCTCAGAATGCTTCTATCTAGTTTTTATGTGAAGATATTTCCTTTTCCAGCATAGGCCTCAAAGCATTCCTAATGTCGACTTGCAGATTCTACGAAAAGTGATTTTCAAAACTGTTCTATCAAAAGGAAGGTTCAGCTATGTGGGTTGAATGCAGAAAGCACAGGGAAGTTTCTGAGAATGCTTCTGTCTAGTTTTTATGTGAAGATATTTCGTTTTCCAACATAGTCCTCAAAGCCCTCCAAATAAACAGTTGCAGATCCTACAAAAGGAGTGTTTCAAAACTGTTCTATCAAAAGTAACGTTCAACTCTGTGAGTTGAATGCACTCTTCACTAAGAAGTTTCTAAGAATGCTTCTGTCTAGTTTTTATGTGATGATATTTCGTTTTCCAGCATTGGCATAAAAACCCTCAAAATCTCAACGTACAGATGCCACTAAAAGAGGGATTCAAAACTGCTCTATCAAAACAAAGGTTCAACTCTGTGAGTTGAATGCACTCATCACACAGAAGTTTCTGAGAATGCTTCTGTCTCGTTTTTATGTGAAGATATTTCCTTTTCCATCATAGGCCTCAAAGAGCTCCAAATAAACAGTTGCAGATCCTACAAAAGGAGTGTTTCAGAAGTGTTCTATCAAAAGCAACGTTCAACTCTGTGAGTTGAATGCACTCATCATGAAGAAGTTTCTGAGAATGCTTCTGCCTAGTTTTTATGTGATGATATTTCGTTTTCCAGCATTGGCATAAAAGCCCTCCAAATATCCGCTTACAGATGTTACTAAAAGAGTGTATCAAAACTGCTCTATCAAAAGGAAAGTTCAAGTGTGTGAATTGAATGCACTCATCACACAGAAAGTTCTGAGAATGCTTCTGTCTCGTTTTTAATGTGAAGATATTTGCTTTTCCATCATAGGCCTCAAAGCACTCCAAATAAACACTTGCAGATTCTACAAAAGAGTGTTTAAAAACCGTTCAATCAAAAGGAAGGTTCAAGTCCGTGAGTTGAATGCACTCATCAAAAAGAAGTTCCTGAACATGCTTCTGTCTAGGGTTTCTGTGAAGATATTTCCTTTTGCAGCATAGGCCTCAAATCGCTCCAAGTATCCACTCGCAGATTTTACAAAAAGGCTGTTTCCAAACTGCTCTATCAAAAGGCAGGTTCAACTCTGTGAGTTGAATGCACACATCACAAAGAAGTTTCTGAGAATGCTTCTGTGTAGTTCTCAGGTGAAGATATTTCATTTCCCAGCAAAGGCCTCAAAACACCCTAAATATCCACTTGCAGATTCTACAAAAAGAGTGTTTCAAAACTGCTCTTTCAAAATGAAGGTTCAAGTCTGTGAGTTGAATGCACTCATCTCAAAGAAGTTTCTGAGAATGCTTCAGTCTAGTTTTTATGTGAAGATATTTCGTATTCCAGCATAGGCCTCAAATCGCTCCAAACATCCACTTGCAAATCCTATAAAAAGAGTGTTTCAAAACTGTGCTTTCAAAAGGAAGGTTCCTCTCTGTAACTTGAATGCATAAAGCACAGGGAAGTTTCTGAGAATGCTTCCGTCTAGTTTTTATGTGAAGATATTTCCTTTTCCAGTGTTGACCTGTTAACACTCCAAATATCCACTTGCAGATTCTACTGAAAGAGGGTTTCAAAACAGCTATATCAAAAGGAAGCTTCAACTATGTGAGTTGAATGCGCATACCACATAGTAGTTTCTGAGAATGCTTCTGTCTAGTTTTCAGATGAAGATATTTCATTTCCCAGCAAAGGCCTCAAAACGCTCAAAATATCCACTTGCAGATTCTACAAAAAGACTGTTTCAAAACTGCTCTTTCAAAAGGAAAGTTAAAGCCTGTGTGTTGAATGCACTCATCACAAAGAAGCTTCTGAGAATGCTTCTGTCTAGTTTTTATGGGAAGATATTTCCTTTTCCAGCATAGGCCTCAAATCCCTCGAAACATCCACTAACATATTCTACAAAAAGAGCGTTTCAAAACTGTGCTTTCGAAAGGAAGGTTTCTCTCTGTGACTTGAATGCATAAAGCACAGGGAAGTTTCTGAGAATGCTTCCGTCCAGTTTTTATGTGAAGATATTTCCTTTTCCAGTTTTGGCCTCTTAACACCCCAAATATCCACTTGAAGATTCTGCTAAACGAGTGTTTCTAAACAGCTATTTCAAAAGGAAGCTTCAACTCTATGAGTTGAATGCGCACATCACAAAGAAGTTTCTGAGAATGCTTCTATGTCGTTTTTATGTGAAGATATTTCCTTTTCCAGCATAGGCCTCAAAGCGTTCCAAAGGTCAACTTGCAGATTCTATGAAAAGAGATTTTCAAAACTGTTCTATCAAAAGGAAGGTTCAGCTATGTGGGTTGAATGCAGATAGCACAGGGAAGTCTCTGAGAATACTTCTGTCTAGTTTTCATGTGAAGATAATTCCTTTTCCAACATAGGCCTCAAAGCGCTCCAAATAAACAGTTGCAGATCCTACAAAAGGAGTGTTTCAAAACTGTTCTATCAAAAGGAACGTTCAACTCTGTGAGTTGAATGCACTCATCACGAAGAAGTTTCTGAGAATGCTTCTGCCTAGTTTTTATGTGTTGATATTTCGTTTTCCAGCATTGGCATAAAAGCCCTCCAAATATCCACTTACAGATGCTACTAAAAGTGTGTTTCAACACTGCTCTATCAAAAGAAAAGTTCACAGGTGTAAACTGAATGCACTCATCACACAGAAGCTTCTGAGAATGCTTCTGTCTCGTTTTTATGTGAAGATATTTCCTTTTCCATCATAGGTCTGAAAGCACTCCAAATAAACACTTGCAGATTCTACAAAAGGAGTGTTTCAAAACTGTTCTATCAAAAGGAAAGTTCACTTCCTTGAGTTGAATGCACTCATCACACAGATGTTCCTGGGACTGCTTCTGTCTAGGGTTTCTGTGAAGATATTTCCTTTTGCAGCATAGGCCTCAAATGGCTCCAAATATCTACTTTCAGATTTTACAAAAAGGCTGTTTCCAAACTCCTCTTTCAAAAGGCAGGTTCAACTCTGTGAGTTGAATGCACACATCACAAAGAAGTTTCTGAGAATGCTTCTATCTAGTTTTTATATGAAGATGTTTCCTTTTCCACCATAGGCTTCAAAGCACTCCAAATATCCACTTGCAGACTCCACAAAAAGAGTGTTTCAAAACTGTTCTATCAAAAGGAAGGTTCAACTCTGTGAGTAGAATGCACACATCACAAAGAAGTTTCTAGAGAACGGTTCTATCTAGTTTTCATCTGAATGTATTTGCTTTTCCACTGGATGCAGCAATCGCACTAAATATCCAATTGCAGTTTTCACAACAAGAGTGTTGCAGAAGTGCTCTATGAAAAGGAAGTTTCATCTCTGTGAGTACAATCCCCAAATGACAAAGAAGTTTCTGAGAATGCTTCTGTCTAGAAAATATCTTCACAGAAAAACGTCTTTGGGATGAGTGCATTCCACATTCCATTCCATTCCATTCCATTCCACATTCCATTACATTCCAATCCATTCCACTTGACATTCCATTCCATTCCATTCTACATTCCATTCCATTTCATTCCATTCCACATTGTATTCCAGTCCACATTCCATTCCATTCCATTCCACATTCCATTGCATACCATTCCACATTCCATTCCATTCCATTCCACATTGCATTCCACATTCCATTCCACATTCCATTCCAGATTCCATTTCACATTCCATTCCACATTCCATTCCATTCCATTCCACATTGCAGTCCAAATTCCATTCGACATTCCGTCCACATTCCATTTCATTCCATTCCATATTCCATTACATTACATTCCACATTCCACTCCATTCCATGCCACATTCTATTCCATTTCATTCCATTCCACATTCTGTTCCATTCCACATTCCATTGCATTCCATTACACATTCCATTCCAATCCATTCCATTCCATTCCATTCCACATTTCATTCCATTCGTTTGCATTCCATATTCTATCCCATTCCACATTCCGTTCCATGCCATTCCATATTCCGTTCAATTCCATTCCACATTACATTCCGTTACATTTCTCATTCAATTCCACTTCATTCCAATCCACATTCTATTACATTCCACATTCCATTCCATTCCATTCCACATTCCATTCCATTCCATTGCATTTCACATTCTAATCAATTACACCTTACATTCCATTCCATTCCACATTCCATTCCATTTCATTCCATTCCACATTCCATTCCCTTCCATTCAACATTGCATTCCATTTCATTCCATTCCATATTCTATTCCATTCCACATTACATTACATTACATTCCACATTCCATTCCATTCCACATTCCATTCCATTCCATTCGATTCCATTCCACATTCCATTCCATTCCTTTAAATTCCAAATTACATTCCATTCTATTCCACATTTCATTCCATTACATTCCACATTCCATCCCATTTATTCCACATTTCATAGCATTCCATTCCATTCCCTTCCACATTCCATTTCATATTCCATTGAATTGCACTCCAGATTGCATTCCACAATCCATTCCATTCCATTCCATTCCACTTTCCATTCCATTCCACTCCAATCCATTCCATTCCATACTCCATTCCATTCCATTCCATATTCCATTCCATTCCATTCCATTCCACATTCCATTCCATTCCACATTTCATTCCACATTCCATTCCACATTGCATTCCATTCCACATACCATTCCACATTCCATTCCACATTCCATTCCACGTTCCATTCCACGTTCCGTTCCACATTCCTTTCCGCGTTCCATTCCACATTCCATTCCATTCCATTCCACATTCAATTCCACATTCTATTCCATTCCATATTCCATTCCACATTCTATTCCATTCCATTCCATTCCATTCCACACTCCATTCCACATTCTATTCCATTCCACATTCCATTCCACATTCCACTCCATTCCATTCCATATTCCATTCCACATTCCATTCCATTCCATTCCTTTGCACATTCCATTCCACTTTCCCTTCCATTCCATTTCACATTCCATTCCATTCCATTCCATTCCTTTCCACATTCCATTCCACAATCCATTTCTTTCCATTTGACATTCCTTTCCATTCCATTCCACATTCCATTCCGCATTCCATTACATTCCACTCCTCATTCCATTCCACATGCCATTCCATTCCATTCCATTGCATTCCACGTTCCATTCTAATCCATTCCACGTTCTATTCCATGTTTCATTCCAATTTCCATTCCACGTTCTATTCCACATGCCATTCCATTCCATTCCAGGTTCCATTACACATTCCATTCCATTCCATTCCACATTCCATTCCTTTCCATTCCACTCTGCAGTGCACATTCCATTCCACATTCCAGTCTACATTCCCTTCCATTCCATTCCACATTTAATTCTATTCCATTCCATTCCATTCCACATTTCTTTCCATTCCATTCCATTCCACATTCAATTCCATTCCATTCCACTTTCCATTCCAATCCATTACATTACATTCCTTTCCAATTTCCATTCCATTCCATTGCATTCCTCAATCCATTTCATTCCTCATTCCATTCCATTCCACAGTCCATTTCATTCCATTCCACTCCACTCCACATTCCATTCATTTCCGTTCTACATTTCATTCCATTTAATTCCATTCCATTCCGCATCCTATTCCATTCCAGAATCCATTCCATTCAGTTCCACCTTCCATTCCATTTCATTACTTTTCATTCCACATTCCATTCCATTAAATTCCATTCAACATTTCATTCGAATGTATTCTACATTCCATTCCATTCCATTCCATTCACTTCCACATTTCATTGCATTCCAATCCATTCCATTCCACTTTCCATTTCATATTCCATTGCTTTGCATTCCACACTGCATTTCACATTCTAATCCATTCCATTTCATTCCACATTCAATTCCATTCCATTCCATTCCACATTCCATTCCATTCCATTACACTCCATTCCATTTCATTCCATTCTATTGCACATAACAGTCCACATTCCATTCCATTCCATTCCACTCCACATTCCATTCCATTCCATTCCATTCCATTCCACATTCCATTCCCTTCCATTCTACAATGCATTCCATTTCATTCCATTCCATATTCTATTCCATTCCACATTACATTCCATTCCATTCCACATTCCATTCCTTTCCACATTCCATTCCATTCCATTCGATTCCATTCCACATTCCATTCCATTCTGTTAAATTCCATATTACATTCCATTCTATTCCACATTTCATTCCATTACATTCCACATTCCATCCCATTTATTCCACATTTCATAGCATTCCATTCCATTCCCTTCCACATTCCATTTCATATTCCATTGAATTGCACTCCAGATTGCATTCCACATTCCATTCCATTCCATTCCATTCCACATTCCATTCCATTCCATTCCACCCCATTCCATTCCATATTCCATTCCACTCCATTCCATTCAACATTCCATTCCATTCCACATTTCATTCCACAATCCATTCCACATTTCATTCCTTTCCACATACCATCCCACATTCCATTCCACATTCCATTCCACGTTCCCATCCATGTTCCGTTCCACATTCCTTTCCGCGTTCCATTCCACATTCCATTCCATTCCAATCCACATTCCATTCCACATTCTTTTCCATTTCACATTCCATTCCGCATTCCATTCCATTCCTTTCCACATTCCATTCCACATTGCACTCCATTACATTCCACATTCCATTCCACATTCCATTCCATTCAATTCCTTTGCACATTCCATTCCACATTCCCTTCCATTCCATTTCACATTCCATTCCATTCCATTCCATTCCTTTCCACATTCCATTCCACCATCCATTTCTTTCCATTTGACATTCCTTCCCATTATATTCCACATTCCATTCCGCATTCCGTTAAATTCCACTCCACATTCCATTCCACCTACCATTCCATTCTATTCCATTGCATTCCACGTTCCATTCTAATCCATTCACGTTCCATTCCATGTTTCATTCCATGTTCCAGCCCACGTTCTATTCCACATGCCATTCCATTCCATTCCACATTCCATTCCTTTCCATTCCACTCTGCAGTGCACATTCCATTCCACATTCCAGTCCACATTCCCTTCCATTGCATTCCACATTTAATTCTATTCCATTCCATTCCATTCCACATTCCATTCAACATTCCTTTCCATTCCTTTCCATTCCACATTCAATTCCATTCCATTCCACATTCTATTCCAATCCATTACATTACATTCCATTCCAATTTCCATTCCATTCCATTGCATTCCTCAATCTATTCCATTCTTCATTCCATTCCATTCCACATTCCATTTCATTCCATTCAACTCCACTCCACATTCCATTCAATTCCGTTCTACATTTCATTCCATTTCATTCCTTTCCGCATCCTATTCCATTCCACAATCCATTCCATTCAATTCCACCTTCCATTCCATTCCGTTACTTTCCATTCCACATTCCATTCCATTAAATTCCATTCCACATTTCATTCCAATCTATTCTACATTCCATTCCGTTCCATTCCATTCACTTCCACATTTCATTGCCTTCCTATCCATTCCATTCCACTTTCCATTTCATATTCCATTCCTTGCATTCCACATTGCTTTCCACATTCTAATCCATTCCATTCCATTCCACATTCCATTCCATTCCATTCCATTCCATTCCACATTCCATTCCATTCCATTCCACTCCATTCCATTTCATTCCATTACATTGCACATACCATTCCACATTCCATTCCATTCCATTCCACTCTACATTCCATTCCATTCCATTCCATTCCACTTTCCATTCCATTCCATTCCACATTCAATTCCATTTCGTTCCATTCGACATTCTATTCCATTCCACATTCCATTCCATCACACATTCCATTCAATTCCATTCCATTCCATTCCACATTCCATTCAATTCCATTCCATTCCATTCCCCATTCCATTCCTTTCCATTCCATTCTATTTCACATTCCATTCAATTCCATTCCATTCCATTCCCCACTCCATTCCTTTCCTTTCCATTCCACATTCTATTCCATTCCAGATTCCATTTCATTCCATTCCACATTTCATTCCATTCCATTCCTTTCCATTCCACATTGCATTCTTTTCCATTCCACATTCCATTCCATTTCATTCCATTCCACATTCTATTCCATTCCAAATTCCAATACATTCCATTCCCCTTACCATTCCATTGCATTCTATTCCATTGCATTCCACATTCCTTTCCTTTGCATTCCATTCCACATTCCTTTTCGTTCCATTCCACATTCCACTCCATTCATTTCCACATTTCATTGAATTCCATTCCATTCCATTCCACATAGCATAGCATTCCACATTTCCTTCCACATTCCATTCCACATTCCAGTCCGTGTTCCATTCCATTCCATTCCACATTCCATTCCATTCCACTCCACATTCCATTCCACCTTCCATTCCATTCCATTCCACATTCTATTGCATTCCATTCCACGTTCCATTCCATGTTCAATACCATTTCATTCCACACTCCATTCCACATTCCATTCGGTTCCATTCCACTTTCCATACCATTCCATTCCGTTAAATTATACAATCCATTCCATTCCATTCCACAAAGCATTCCACATTCCATTCCATTCCATTCCACATTCCATTCCATTCCATTCCACATTCCTTTCCATTGCATTCCACATTCCATTTCACTTTCCATTCCACGTTCCTTTCCACATTCCATTCCTCGTTCCATTCCACGTTCCATTCCACGTTCCATTCCACATTCTTTTCCGTTCAATTCCACGTTCCATTCCACATTCCATTCGACTCCATTCCTTTCCACTGTCTTTTCCACACTCCATTCCACTTTCCATTCCACATTACAATCTGTTCCATTCCACATTCCATTCCAAAATCCATTCCACATTCCATTCCATTCCATTCCATTTTCCATTCCACATGCAACTCAACATTCCATTCCACATTCCATTCCATTCCATTCCACATTCTATTCCACATTAAATTCCATTACATTCCACATTGCATTCCACATTCCATTCCATTCCATTCCACATTGCATTCCACAATTCATTGAATTCTATTTCACATTCCATTGCACATTCAATTCCACTCCATTCCACATTCCATTCCACATTCCATTGCACGTTCCATTCCAGGTTCCATTAGGCATTCCATTCCATGTTCCATTCCATGTTCCATTCCATGTTCCATTCCGTTAAATTCCACTTGCCATTTCATTCCACCTTCCATTCCATTCCATTCCACATTTCATTCCACAATCCATTGCATTCCGTTCTGCGTTCTATACCATTCCATTCCACATTTCTTTCCATATTCCATTCTATTGCTTTCCACATTCCATTCCAACTTCCATTCCATGTTCCATTCCAGCTTCCATTGCACGTTCCATTGCATTCCATTGCACCTTGCATTCCATTCCATTCCACGTTCCATTTCATTCTGTTCCACATTCCATGCCACATTCCATTTCACATTCCATTCCACATTCCATTTCAGCTTCAATTCCATTCCATTACATTCCACATTCCATTCCACTCCATACCACATTCCACTGCATTCCATTACACATTCCATTCCTCATTTTATTCCTCATTCCATTCCATTCCATTATATTCCACATTCCATTCCATTCCATTACCTTCCATATTGAATCCCACAATCCATTTCTTTCCATTTGACATTCTTTCCATTCTATTCCACATTCAAACCGCATTCCATTCCATTCCATACCATTCCACATTCCATTCCACATTCAATTCAACATTCCATTCCATTTCATTCCACATTCCATTCCACATTCCCTTCCACATTCCATTACACTACATTTCGCATTCCATTACACATTCCTTTCCATTACATTCCACTTTCCATACCACATTCGATTTCATTCTGTCCCACATTCCATTCCATTACATTCCACATTCCATTCCACATACCATTCCATGTTCCATTCCATTCAATTCCAACTTGCATTCCACCTTCCTTTAGACGTACCTTTCCACGTTCCATTCCATGTTCCACTCCATTCCATTCCGTGTTCTATTCCACATTCCATTCTATTCCATTCCATATTGCATTCCATTCCATTCCACATTCCATTCCATTCCACATTCCATTCCATTCCATTCCATTCCACATTCCATACCTTTCCATTCCTTTCAATTGCACATTCCATTCCACATTCCATTCCATTCCATTCCACATTCCATTCCATTCCATTCCACATTCCATTCCATTCCATTCCATTCCATTCACTTCCACATTTCATTGCATTCCTATCCATTCCATTCCACATTCCATTTCATATTCCATTGCTTTGCATTCCAAATTGCATTCCACTTTCTAATCCTTTCCATTCCATTCCACATTCCATTCCATTGCACATTCCATTCCAATCCATTCCACTCCATTCCATTTCATTCCATTCCATTGCACATACCATTCTACATTCCATTCCATTCCATTCACCTCCACATTCCATTCCATTCCATTCCACATTCCATTCCATTCCATTCCACATTCCATTCCATTTCGTTCCATTCCACATTCTATTCCATTCCACATTCCATTCCATTCCATCCCACATTCCATTCAATTCCATTCCATTCCATTACACATTCCATTCAGTTCCAATCCATTCCATTCCCCATTCCATTCCATTACTTTCCATTCCATTCCACATTCCATTCAATTCCATTCCATTCCATTCCCCATTCCATTCCTTTCCTTTCCATTCCACATTCTATTCCATTCCACATTTCATTTCATTCCATTCCACATTTCATTCCATTCCATTCCATTCCATTCCACATTCCATTCCATTCAATTCCACATTCCATTCCATTTCATTCCATTCCACATTCTATTCCATTCCACATTCCAATACATTCCATTCCCCCTTCCACTCCATGGCATTCTATTCCATTCCATTCCACATTCCATTCCTTTCCACTCCTTTCAACATTCCTTTCCATTCCATTTCACATTCCACTCCATTCATTTCCACATTTCATTGCATTCCATTCCATTCCATTCCACATAGCATTGCATTCCACATTTCATTCCACATTCCATTCCACGTTCCATTGAACGTTCCATTCCATTCCATTCCACATTGCATTCCATTCCACTCCACATTCCATTCCACAATCCATTCCATTCCATTTCACATTCCATTCCATTACATTCCACGTTCCATTCCATGCTCAATTCCATTACATTCCACACTCCATTACACATTCCATTGTGTTCCATTCCACCTTCCATACCATTCCATTCCATTCCACAATCCATTCCATTCCATTCCACAATGGATTCCACATTCCATTCCTTTCCATTCCACATTCCATTCCGTTTCATTCCACATTCCTTTCCACTGCATTCCACATTCCATTTCACTTTCCATTCCATGTTCCTTTCCATATTCCATTCCTCGTTCCATTCCACGTTCCATTCCACGTTCCATTCCACATTCCTTTCCGTTCAATTGCACGTTCCTTTCCATATTCCATTCAACTCCATTTCTTTCCACTCTATTTTCCACATTCCATTCCACTTTCCATTCCACATTACAATTTCTTCCATTCCACATTCCAATCTCTTCCATTCCACATTCCATTACAAAATCCATTCCACATTCCATTCCATTCCATTGCATTTTCCATTCCACATGCCACTCAACATTCCATTCCACATTCCATTCCATTCCATTCCACATTCTATTCCACATTCCATTCCTTTCCATTCCATATTGCATTCCACATTTCATTCCATTCCTTTTCACATTCCATTACACATTCGATTCCCCTCCATTCCACATTCCATTCCACATTCCATTCTTGGTTCCATTCCAGGTTCCATTAGACGTTCCATTCCATGTTCCATTCCATGTTCCGTTCCGTTACACTGCACTTGCCATTTCTTTCCACCTTCCATTCCATTCCATTCCACATTTCATTCCACAATCCATTGCATTCCGTTGTGTATTCTATTCCATTCCATTCCATTCCACATTTCTTTCCACATTCCATTCCATTGCTTTCCACATTCCATTACACATTCCATTCCAACTTCCATTCCATGTTCCATTCCAGGTTCCATTGCATGTTCCATTACATTCCATTGCACCTTCCATTCCATTCCATTCCACGTTCCATTTCATTCCGTTCCACATTCCATACCACATTCCTTTTCACAATCCATTCCATATTCCATTACACCTTCCATTCCATTCCATTCCATTCATCATTCCATTCCATTACATACCACATTCCACTGCATTCCATTACACTTTCCACTCCACATTCTGTTTCTCATTCCATTCCATTCCATTCTATTCCACATTCCATTCCATTCAATTCCATTCCCTTCCATATTCCATTCCACAATCCATTTCTTTACATTTGACATTCTTTCCATTCTATTCCAGATTCCAAACCGCATTCCATTCCATTCCATTCCATTCCACATTCCATTCCACATTCCATACCATTCCATTCCACATTCCATTCTATATTCCATTCCACACTGCATTCCATTGCAGTCCACATTCCATGCCACTCTGCTTTCCATTCCAATCCACATTGCATTCCATTCCTTTCCACATTCCATTCCACGTTTCATTCCGTGTTCCATTCCACTATTCATTGAATGTTCCATTCCATTCCATTCCACATTCCATTACACATTCTATTCCATTCAATTCCACTTTCCATTCAACATTCCATTCCACATTCCATTCCATTCCATTCCAAATTCCATTCCACATTCCATGCGACAATCCATTCCATATTCCACTTCATTCCATTCCACATTCCATTTCTCATTCCATTTTGTTCCATTCCACTTTCAATTAAATTACGTTTCACATTCCATTGCACATTGTGTTCCATTCTGTTCCACATTAAATTCCAAATTCCATTACACATTCCATTCCATTCCGCATTTCTTTCCACGTTCCATTCCATTCCACTCTACGTTCCATTCCACATTCCATTCCCTTCTATTCCACATTCCATTCCATTCCATTCCACTTTGCGTTCCATTCCATTCCACACTCCATTCCCCATTGCATTCCACGTTCTTTTCCAATTTCCATTCCATTTCATTCCACATTCCATTCTATTCCATTCCATTCCACATTCCTTTCCACATTCTATTCCATTCGATTCCCGATTCCATTCCATTCCATTCAATTGCTTATTTCTTTCCATCACATTGCATTCCACTTTCCATTCCATTCCATTCCAATTCCATTCCACTCCATTCTATTCCAATCCACATTCCATTTCACATTCCATTCCACATTCTTTTCCATGTTCCATTCCATTTCATTCCATATTCCGTTACATTCCATTCCACATGCCATTCCATTCAATTCCACATTCCTTTCCACATTCCATTCCACATTCCTTTCCACATTCCATTCCATTCCACATTCCATTTCACATTCCATTCCATTCCATTCCACTTTCCTTTCCACATTCCATTCCACGTTATATTCCTTTCCATTCCACATTCCATTCCACTTTCCATTCCACATTCCATTCCATTCCATGCGACATTCCATTCCATTCCATTCCACACTCCATTGCATATTCCATTCCGGTCCATTCCACATTCCATTCCACAATCCATTCCACATTCCATTCCACATTCCATTCCATTCCATTCCTCATTCAATTGCATTCTATTCCACATTCCTTTCCACATTCTACTCCATTCCATTCCACTTTCCATTCCATTCCATTCAACATTACATTCCACATTCTATTCCACATTCCATTCCACCTTCCATTCCATTCCATTCCAGGTTCCTTCCACATTACATTCCGATCCACTCCACATTCCATTCCATTTTCCATTCTATTCCTTTCCACATTCCATTCCATTGCATTTGACGTTCCATTCTATGTTCCATTCCATTGCATTCCTCTTAACATTCCACATTCCATTCCACATTACATTCCGTTCCATTTCACATTATTTTCCACATTCCATTCCACATTCCATTCCATTCCATTCCACATTCCATTCCACATTCCATTCCATTGCACTCCACATTTCATTCCACGTTCCATTCCATTCCATTCCACTTTTCATTCCATTTCATTTCACATTCCATTCCACATTTCATTTCACATACCATTCCATTCCATTCCACATTCCTTTGCATTTCATTACAGATTCCATTCCATTTCTTTCCACATTCCATTCATTTCCACATTCCATTTCACATTATATTACACGTTCCATTCCATTCCATTTCACTTTCCGTTCCATGTTCCACTCCATTCCTTTCCACGTTCCATTGCACATTCCATTCTATTCCATTTCAACTTCCCTTCCAAGTTCCATTACATATTCCATTCGACTTTCCATTGCTTTCCATTCCATATTCCATTCCACACTCCGCTCGACATTTCATTGCACATTCCATTCCACCTTCCATTCCACATTTCATTCCACATTCCATTCCATTCCACTTTCTATTCCACATTCCATTCCGCATTCCATTCCAGATTCCACTCCATTCCATTCCAAACTCCATTCCACATTCCGTTAGACGTTCCATTCCACGTTCCACTCCACTTTCCATTCCACCTTCCATTCCATTCCATTCTTCGTTTCATTCCACATTACATTCGACTACATTCTACTTTCCTTTACACATTCCATTCCACATTCCTTTCCATACTACATTTCCATACTACATTTCCATTGCAATTTCCATTCCACATTCCATTCCTCATCCCATTCCAATGCATTCCGTATTCCGTTGCACATTCCATTCAACATTCTGTTCCACATTCCATTCCATTCGATTCCACATTACGTTCCAAATTCCACTCTATTACATTCCACATTCCATTAAACATTCCCTTCCACATTTCATTCCATTCCTTTCCACATTCCATTGCATTTTATTTCACGTTCCTTTCCAAGATACATTCCACATTCCATTCCACATTCCCTTTGACATTCCATTCCATTCCATTTCACATTCCATTCGTCATTCCAATCCATTCCATTTCACATTCCATTAAACGGTCCATTCCATTCCATCCCACATTCCATTCCACATTCCATTCCACTTCATTGCGCGTTGCATTCCACTTTCCATTCCACATTCCATTCCACGTTCTTTTCCACATTCCATTCCATTACATTCCACATTCCATACCATTCCATACCATTCCATTCCACAATCCATTCCACTCCATTCCACCTTCGATTCCAAATTCCATTCCACATTCCATTCTGATCCATTCCACTTTCCATTCCGCACTACAATCCACATTCCATTCCACATTCCATTCTGATCCATTCCACATTCCATTCGATTCCATTACACATTCCTTTCCGCATTCTATTCCATTCCATTCCGCATTCCATTCCATTCAATTCCACGTTCCATTCCACATTCTATTCCACGTTGCATTCCACATTCCATTCCATTCCATTCCACATTCCATTTCATTCCATTCCATGATCCATTCCATTCCATTCCAATTTCTATTCCACGTTCCATTCCATTACATTCCACGTTCCATTCCACATTTCATTACACATTCCATTCCGTTCCTTTCCATATTGCATTCCACATTCCAGTCCACATTCCATTGCGTTCCATTGCACATTCCATTCCACGTTCCATTCCACATTGCATTCCATTCCAGTCCACCTCCCATTCCACATTCCATTCCATGCCCTTAAACATTCCATTCCATTCCATTACGCATTCCATTCCACATTCCATTCCTCATTCCATTCCACTTTCCATTCCATTCCATTCCATTCCACATTCCATTCCACATTCCATACCTCATTCCATTCCATTCCATTCCACTTTCAATTCCACATTCCATTCCATTCCACATTCAATTCCACTTTCCATTCCATTCCACATTCAATTCCACATTCCATTCCACATTCCATTCCACATTCCATTCTAATTCCATTGCATTTCATTCCACATTCCTTTCCACATTCCATTGCATTCCAATTCACATTCCATTCCACATTCCTTTCCATTCCGTTATATTCCACATTCAATTCCACTTTCCATTCCGCAGACCATTCCGCAGTCCATTGCACATTCTATTTCACATTCCATTACACGTTCTATTCCACATTCCATTCTCATTCCATTGCATTTCATTCCACATTCCATTTCACAATCCATTGCATTCCAATTCACATGTCAATCCACATTCCATTTCATTCCATTCCATTACACATTCCATTCCATTCCATTCCACATTCCATTCCATTCCATTCCATTCCACATTCCATTCCACATTCCATTCCACATTCCATTAAATTCCCTGCCTCATTCAATTCCACTTTCCATTCAAATCCATTCCACACTCCATTCCACATTCCATTGCACATTCCATTCCATTCCATTACACATTCCATTCCATTCCATTCCACATTCCATTCCATTCAATTCCACATTCCTTTCCACATTCTATTCCACATACCTTTCCATTCCATTCTATTCCATTCCACATTCCTTTCCACATTCTATTCCACATACCTTTCCATTCCATTCTATTCCACATTCCGTTCCATTCCATTGCACAATCCATTCCACATTTCATTACACCTTCCATTCCACATTCCATTCCATTGCTTTCCAAATTCCAATCCATTCCTTTCCTCATTCCATTGCATTCAATTCCACATTTCATTCCATTCCTTTCCATTCCATTCCACATTCCATTGCACATGCCATTCCACATTCCTTTCCATTCCATTCCACTTTCCATTCCACATTCCATTGCACATAACATTCCACATTCCATTTCATTCCATTCCACATTCTATTCCACATTAAATTCCACATTCCTTTGCATTCCACTCCACATTTCATTCCACATTCCTTTCAACATTTCTTTCCTCATTCCATTCCACTTTCCATTCCGCATTCCATTCTATTCTATTCCACATTCCAATCCATTCCATTCCACGTTCCATTCCATTCTATTCCACATTCCATTCTATTGCATTCCACATTCCATTTCATTCCATTCCATTCCATTCCATTCCATTCCACATTCCAATCCATTGCGTTCCACATTCCATTCCGTTCCATTCCATTCCATTCTGCATTCCATCCCATTCCATTCCATTCCACATTCCATTCCATTCCATTCCACATTCCATTCCACGTTCCATTCCACGTCGAATTCCATATTCCATTCCACGTCCCATTCCACATTCCATTCCTTTCCTTTCCACATTCCATTCCATTCCATTCCACATTCCATTCCATTCCATTCCACATTCCATTCCAAGTTCCATTACATTCCCTTCAACGTTCCATTCCATTCTATTCAACGTTCCTTTCCACGTTCCTTTTAACATTCCATTTCACATTGCATTCCAAGTTCCTTTCCATTCCATTCCACATTCCATTCCACGTTCCATTCCATTTCATTCCATGTTCCATTCCACGTTCTTTCCATCTCCCTTTCCTTTCCATTCCACATTCCATTCCATTGCATTCCACATTCCATTCCATTGCATTCCACATTCCATTCCACGTTCCATTCCACGTTTCATTCCATGTTCCATTCCACGTCCCATTTCACGTTGCATTCCATGTTCCATTCCACGTCCCATTCCATGTTCCATTCCTTTCCATTCCACGTTCCATTCCATTCCATTTCTCATTCCCGTCCATTCCATTCCACATTCCATTCCACGTTCCATTCCATTTCATTCCATGTTCAATTCCACCTTCCATTCCACATTCCATTACACACTGCATTCCACGATCCATTCCATTCCTTTCCACATTCAAGTCCATTCCATTCCATGTTCCATTCCACTTTCCATTCCACATTCCATTCCATATTCCAGTCCAAGTTCCACTTCACTCTTTCCAAGTTCCACTCCAGTTTCCATTCCATTCCATTCCACATTCCATTGAACATTCGAATCCACATTCCATTCCTCCTTTCATTCCGTTTTCAATTCCACATTCCGTTCCAGATTCTATTCCATTCCATTCCACTTTCCTTTCAGATTTCATTCCACATTCCATTCCATTCCATTCCATTCCACTTTCCATTCAAAATTCCATTCCATTCAATTTCACGTTCCATTCCATATTCCATTCCACATTCCATTTCACATTCCAATTCACCTTCCATTCCAAGATCCATTCCACATTCAATTCCACGATACATTGCACGTTCCATTCCACATTCCATTCCATTCTGCTCTTTTCCACATTTCCTTCCACATTCCATTCCACATTACATTCTATGTTCCATTCCACATTCCTTTCCACGTTCCATTACACATTCCATTCCATGTTCCATTCCATTCAATTCCACGTTCAATTCCAAGTTCCATTCCATTCCATTCTACATTCCATTCCACATTCCATTGAACATCCCAATCCGCGTTCCATTCCATGTTCCATTCCACTTTCCATTCCACGTTCCATTCCCCCTTCATTCCATTCCACTTTCCATTCCACATTCCATTCCATTCCACTTTCCATTCCACATTCCATTCCATATTTCATTCCACATTCCATTCCGTTCCATTCCACATTCTATTCCACTTTCCATTCCTTTCCACATTCCTATCCGTTCCATTCCACATTCCTTTCCATATTACATTCCATTCCATTCCACATTCCATTCCACTTTCCATTCCACATTCCTTTCCATTCTGTTCCACATTCCATTTCACATTCCATTCCACATTCCATTCCATTCCGTTCCACATTCCATTGCACATTCCATTGTATTCCAAATTCATATTCCATTCCACATTCCGTTCTCATTCCTTTGCATTCCATTTCACATTCCATTCCACATTTCATTGCATTCCAACTGACATTCCATTCCACATTCCATTCCATTCCATTCCATTCCACATTAGATGCCCCATTCCGTTACACATTCCATTTCGCAGTCCATTCTACATTCCATTCCACATTCCATTCTCATTCCAAGGCATTTCATTCCACTTTCCGTTCCACATTCCTTTGCCATCCAATTCACATTCCATTCCATATTCTCTTCCAAGTTGCAATCCATTATATTCCACATTCCTTTCCACATTCCATTTCACATTCCATTCCACAGTCCTTCATTTCCATTCCACATTCCATTCCATTCCAATCAACATTCCATTCCACATTTCATTCCATTCCGTTCCACATTCCAATCCATATTCCATTCCACTTTCCATTCCATTCAATTCCACATTCCATTCCATTCCATTCCATTCCACGTTACATTCCTCTTTACATTAAATTCTTTTTACATTAAATTCTATTCCACATTCCATTCCACATTCCAGTCCAGTCCATTCCAGAATCCATTCCATTCCAATCCACATTTCATTCAGCATTTCATTCCATTCCATTCCACATTCCATTCCACATACCCTTCCACATTCCATTCAGTTCCATTCTACATTCCATTCCACATTCTCTTCCAAATTGCATTCAATTGTATTCCACAATCCATTCCACAATACATTCCACTTCATTGCGCATTGCATTTGACAATCCATTCCACATTCCATTCCACTTTCCATTCCACAATCCATTAAAGCCCATTCCACATTCCATTCCACTTTCCATTCAATTCCATTCCACATTCCGTTCCATATTCCATTCCACAGTCCATTCCATTCCTTTCCACATTCCATTTCACTTTCCATTACACTTTCCATTCCACATTCCATTCCACATTCCATTCCATTCCATTCCTTCCACATTCCATTTCACATTCCATTCCTTTCCATTCCACGTTGAATTCCATGTTCCATTCCACATTCCATTCCATTCCATTCCACGTTCCATTCCACACTCAATTCCACAATCCAATCCACATTCCATTTCGTTCCATTTCACATTCCATTCCACATTCCGTTCCATACCATTCCATTCCGCATTCCATTCCATTGCATTCCACATTCTATTCCTCATTCCATTCCATTCCATTCCACATTAAATTCCACATTCCATTCCACATTCCGTTCCATACCATTCCATTCCGCATTCCATTCCATTGCATTCCACATTCTATACCTCATTCCATTTCATTCCATTCCACATTAAATTCCACATTCCATTTCATTCCATTCCACTTTCCATTCCATTGCACTGCACATTCCATTCATTTCCATTCCACATTCAATTCCACATTCCATTCCACGTTCCATTCCCCATTCCATTCCACTTTTCATTCCACTTTCCATTCCATTCCATTCCACCTTCCATTCCACGTTCCATTCCACATTCCATTCCACATTCAATTCCACGTTCCATTACATTGCATTACATATTCCTGACCATTGCATTCGATTCCATTCCGCGTTCCATTCCATTCCATTCCAAATTCTTCTCCACATTCAATTGCATTTCGTTCCACATTCCATTCAATTCCATTCCACATTCCATTCCATTCCATTCCACATTCCATTCCATTCCATTCCACATTCCATTCCATTCCATTCCACATTCCATATATTCCATTCCACATTCCATTAAAGATTCCATTCCACGTTCCATTCCACGTTCCTTTCCATTGCATTCCACCTTGCATTCGACATTACATTGCATTCCATTCCAAGTTCCATTCCACACTATATTACACAATCCATTCCCCCTTCCATTCCGTTCCATTCCACATTCCATTCCACAATCCCTTCCATGTTCCATTCCACTTTCCATTCCACATTCCGTTAAAGTCCGTTCCACATTCCATTACAGAGTCCATTCCATGCCATTCTACTCTTCATTCCACATTCCATTCCACATTCGATTCCATTCCTTTCCACGTTCCTTTCCACATTCCAATCCACATTTCATTCCACTTTCCATTCCGTGTTACCTTCTATTTCATTCCATGTTCCATTCCACTTTCCATTCCATTCCATTCCACTTTAAATTCCACATTCCAATCCACCTACCATTCCACATTCCATTCCGTTCAATTCCACGTTCCATTCCAAATTCCAATCTGTTACATTCCACATTCCATTCCACATCCCATTCCATTCCATTCCACATTTCATTCCACATTCCATTACCTATTCCATTCCACTTTCCATTCCACATTGCATTCCGCATTCCATTCCATTCCATTCCATTTCATTCCACATTCCATTCCATTCCATTACATTCCATATTCCATTCCATTCCATTTCACATTCCATTCCACATTCCATTCCACATTCCATTCCATTCCATTCCATTCCTGTCCATTACATATTAAATTCCACATTCCACATTCCATTCCACATTCCATTCCATATTCCATTCCATTCCATATTTGATTGCATTCCATTCCATTCCACATTCCATACCATTCCATTCCATACCGTTCCACGTTCTATTCCAGATTCCATTCCATTCCACTCGATATTCAATTCCACTTTCCATTCAATTCCATTCCACTTTCCATTCCATTCCATTCTACTTTCCATTCCATACTTTTCCATTCCGCATTGCATTCCATTGCATACCACATTCTATTCCTCATTCAATTCCATTCCATTCCACATTCCATTCATTTCGATTCCACATTCCATTCCATTTCGTTGAACGTTGCATTCATTTCCGTTCCACATTCCATTCCAAATTCCATTCCACGTTCCATTCCACATTCCATTCCACGTTGCATTTCACTTTCCTTTCCATTCCATTCCTCCATAAATTCCACATTCCATTCCACATTCCATTCTACATACCATTCCGCATTCCATTCCATTCCATTCCATATTCCTTACCATTGCATTCATTCCATTTCGCATTCCATTCCATTCGATTCTCCATTCTACTCCACATTCCGTTCCATTCCATTCCACATTCAAGGCCACATTCCATTCCATTCCATTCCACATTCCATTTCACGTTCCATTCCACATTCCATTCCATTCCATTCCACATTCCATTTCACATTCCATTCCATATTCCATTCCGTTCTATTCCACATTGCATAACACATTCCTTTCCACATTCCATTCCACATTCTTTTCCATTCCATTCCATTCCACATTACTTTATACATTCCATTCCACATTCCGTTCCACATTCCATTACATTCCATTCCAAGTTCAATTGCACATTCCATTCCTCATTCCATTCCACGTTCCTTTACATTCCATTCCAAGTTCCATTCCACTTTGCTTTCCACGTTTCTTTACATTCCTTTTCACGTTCCATTCAACTTTCCATTCCATTCCATTTCACTTTCCACTCCACATTACATTGCACATTCCATTCCACGTTCCATTTCATTCCATTCCACATTCCATTCAAAATTCTAATCCATTCAATTCCACATTCTATTCCACATTGCATTCCACAATCCATTCCATTCCATTCCACTTTCCATTAGACATTCCATTCCATTCCATTCTACATTCTATTCCACATTCCATTCCATTACATTCCACACTGCCTTCCAGATTCCATTCCACATAGCCTTCCTCATTCCATTACATTTCATTCCCTTCCACATTCCATTCCGTGTTCCCTTCTACATTACATTCCTCATTCCATTTCACATTCCCTTCAACATTCCATTCCATTCCATTCCATTCCATTCCACATTCCATTTCACATTCACTTCCACATTCCATTCCATTCCATTCCACATTCCATTCCACATTCCATTCCATTCCATTCTACATTACATTCCACATTCATTCCACATTCCCATTCACATTCCTTTGCATTCCATTCCACATGCCATTCCACATTTGCTAACATTCCTTTCCACATTCAATTCCATTCCATTGCACATTACATTCCACATTCCATTCCACCTTCTATTCCATTTAATTCCACGTTTCATTCCACCTTCCATTCCACGTTCCACTCCAATTTTCATTGGATGTTCCATTCCATAACATTCCATCTTCCATTCCATGCCATTCCATCTTCCATTCAACATTCCATTCCATTCCAAACCATTCCAGTCCACATTCCATTCCATTCTATTCCACATTCCATTCCATTACTTTGAATATTCCATTCCTTTCCATTCAACATTCCATTCCACATTCCATTCCACTTTCTATTCCACATTCTGTTCGATATTCAAATCCACATTCCATTCCATTCCATTCCACGTTCCATTGCACATTCCATTCCATTCCATTCCACATTCCATTGCACATTCCATTCCATTCCTTTACACTTTCCATTCCACATTCCATTCCACATTCCATTATGTTGCATTCCACATTCCATTCCACATTCCATTTCACATTACATTCCACATTCCATTACATTCCATTATATTTTCCATTCCACATTCCATTTCACATTCCATTCCGTTCTGTTACACATTCCTTTCCACGTTACTTTCCACTTTCCATTCCTCATATCGTTCCTATCCATTCCATTCCACATTCCATTCCATTCAATTCCACATTCCTTTCCACATTCCATTCCACATTCCATTTCACGTTCCTTTCCGTTCCATTCCACGTTCCGTTCCACATTCCATTCCACATTCCATTCCACATTCCTTTCCACGTTCCATTCCACGTTCCATTCCATGATCCATTTAATTCTTTCCTCGTTCCATTACACTATCCATCCCATTCCATTCTACGTTCCATTCCACATTCCATTCCACATTCCATTCCATTCCATTCCACGTTCCATTCCACTTTCCATTCCACGTTCCTTTCGACATTGCATTCCATTCCACTCCACATTCCATTCCACATTCCATTCCAAATTTCATTCCATTCCATAACACATTGCATTCCATATTGCAATCCACATTCCATTCCACGCTCCATTCCATTGAATTCCACATGCCACCCCACATTCCATTCCACATTCCATTCCACATTTCATTCCATATTCCAGTCCACATTCCATTCCATATTCCAGTCCACATTCCATTCCACATCCTATTCCACATTCAATTCCATTCCATTCCACATGATTTTTCATATTCCATTCCACATTCCCTTCCATTCCATTCCAGGTTCCTTTCCATATTCCATTTCATTCCATTCCACATTCCATTCCATTCCATCCCACATTCCATTCCACATTCCCTTCCACATTCCGTTGCTTTCCATTCCACATTCCTTTCAACATTTCATTCCATTCCATTCCACATTCTATTCCACATTCCATTCCACATTCCATTCCATTCCTTTCCACATTCCTTTTCATAGCAATCCACATTTCATTCCATTCCATTCCACTTTGATTACATTCTTTTCCACTTTCCAATCCATTCCATTCCACATTCCATTCCACATTCCATTCCACCTTCTATTCCATTCCCTTTCACGTTTCATTCCACCTTCCATTACACGTTCCATTCCACTTTCCATTCGACGTTCCATTCCATTCCATTCCACGTTCCATTCCATCTTCCATTCCACATTTCATTCCATTCCATACCATTCCATTCCACTTTCCATTCTATTACTTTCCACATTCCATTCCTTTCCATTGAACATTCCATTCCACATTCCATTCCAATTTCTATTCCTAATTCCGTTCCACATTCAAATCCACATTCCTTTCCTCGTCATTCCACTTCCCTTTCCATGACACTTTCCAAATTTCATTCCACGTTCCATTCCATTCCGTTCTATGTTCCATTCCACTTCCATTCCATTCCATTCCACGTTCCATTTCACATTCCATTCCACCTTCCATTCTACTTTCCCTTTCATATTCCATTCCACGTTCCATTCCATGTTTCATTACAAGTTCCATTCCACGTTCCATTCCACATTCCATTCCACGTTCCATTCTACATTCCATTCCATTCCATTACACTTTCCATTCCACATTCCATTCCACATTGCATTCCACATTCTGTTACGTTCCATTCCACATTCCATTCCACATTCCATTTCACTTTCCATTCCACATTCCATTACATTCCATTCTATATTCCATTCCACATTCCATTACACATTCCATTCCGTTCTATTCCACATTGCATTCCACATTCCTTTCTACATTCCATTACACAATCCATTCCATTCCATTCCACGTTCCATTCCACATTCCATTCCACATTCCGTTCCGCATTCCTTTCCATTCCATTCCACGTTCCGTTACACATTTCGTTGCACATTCCATTCCACGTTCCAGTCCGTTCCATTCCACGTTCCACTCCACTTTCCATTTCATTGCATTCCACGTTTCATTCCACATTCCATTGCACATTCCATTCCACATTCCATTCCACGATCCAATGCACATTCCATTCCACAATCCATTCCACATTCCATTCCACATTCCATTCCACGATCCATTGCACATTCCATTCCACGTTCCATTCCACATTCCATTCCACTCCATTCCACAATCCATTCCACATTCCATTCCACATTCCATTTCATTCCATTCCACATTCCATTCCACATTCCATTCTCATTCCATTGCATTTCATTCCACATTCCATTCTACGTTCCATTGCATTCCAATTCACAATCCATTCCACATTCCATTTCATTCCATTCCATTCCACATTCCATTCCACGTTTCATTCCACATTTAATTCCTCAGTCCATTCCAAATTCCATTCCACATTCCATTCCACATCCCATTCAACATTCCCTTCTCATTCCATTGCATTTCTTTCCACTTTCCATTCCACATTTCATTCCACATTCCATTCAATTCCATTCCATTCCATTCCACTTTCCATTGCACATTTCATTCCATTCCATTCCACATTCCACTTCGCTTTCCATTCCACATTCCATTCCATTCCATTCCATTCGATGTTCCATTCCACTTTCCATTAAATCCTGTTCCACATTCCATTCCACATTCCAGTCCCTTCCATAACAAATTCCATTCCATTCAAATCCACTTTTCATTCCACAATTCATTCCATTCCATTCCAGATTCCATTCCACATTCCATTCTCATTCCTTTGCATTTCATTCCACATTACATTCCACATCCCATTGCATTCCAATTCACAATGCATTCTACATTCCATTCCATTCAATTTCACGTTCCATTGCACGTTCCATTATATATTCTATTCCACTCCTTTCACACGTTCCATTCCGCACTGAATTCCACACTCCATTCCACGTTCCGTTCCATTCCATTCCACATTCCATTTCACGTTCCATTCCACATTCCATTCCATTCCATTCCACATTCCACTTAACATTGTATTCGATATTCCATTCTGTTCTATTCCACATTTCATAACACATTCCTTTCCACATTCCATTCCACATTCCTTTCCATTCCATTCCATTCCACATTACTTTCCACATTCCATTCCACATTCCATTCCACATTCCATTCCATTCCATTCCACGTTCCATTCCAGATTCCATTCCTCATTCCATTCCACGTTCCTTTACATTCCATTCCACGTTCCATTCCAAATTCCATTCCACATTCCTTTCCACGTTTCTTTACATTCCATTGCACGTTCCACTCAACTTTCCATTCCATTCCATTTCACTTTCCACTCCACATAACATTGCACATTCCATTCCACATTCCATTTCTTTCCATTCCACATTCCATTCAAAATTCTAATCCATTCAATTCCACATTCTATTCCACATTGCATTCCACAATCCATTCCATTCCATTTCACTTTCCATTAGACATTCCATTCCATTCCATTCTACATTCCATTCCACATTCCATTCCATTCCATTCCACACTGCGTTCCAGATTCCATTCCACATAGCCTTCCTCATTCCATTCCATTCCATTCCATTCCACATTCCATTCCACGTTCCATTCCACATTACATTCCTCATTCCATTTCAAATTCCCTTCAACATTCCATTCCATTCCATTCCACATTCTATTCCACATTCCATTCCATTCCTTTCTACATTACATTGCACATTCCATTCCACATTCCCATTCCTATTCCATTCCATTCCATTCCACATGCCATTATACATTTCATTACATTCCTTTCCGCATTCCATTCCATTCCATTGCACATTGCATTCCACATTCCATTCCACCTTCTATTCTATTTCATTCCACGTTTCATTCCGCCTTCCTTTCCACGTTGCACTCCAATTTGCATTGGATGTTGCATTCCATACCATTCCAACTTCCATTCAACATTCCATTCCATTACAAACCATTCCAGTCCACATTCCATTCCATTCCATTCTATTCCACATTCCATTCCATTCTATTCCACATTCCATTCCATTACTTTGCATATTCCATTCCCTTCCATTCAACATTCCATTCCATATTCCATTCCCCTTTCTATTCCACATTCTGTTCGACATTAAAATCCGCGTTCCATTCCATTCCATTCCACGATCCATTTTACTTTCCATTCCATGTTCCATTCCATTCCATGTTCTATTCCACGTTCCATTCCATTCCATTCCACTTTCCTTTCCACATTAAATTCCACATTCCATTCCATGTTCCATTCCATTCCATTCCACGTTCCATTGCACATTCCATTCCATTCCATTATACATTCCATTGCACATTCCATTCCATTCCATTACTCTTTCCATTCCACATTCCTTTCCACATTCCGTTACACATTCCATTATGTTCCAGTCCACATTCCATTCCACATTCCATTTCACATTCCATTCCACATTCCATTTTATTCCATTACATTTTCCTTTCCACATTCCATTCCACGTTCCATTCCCTTCTGTTACACATTCCTTTCCACATTCCTTTCCACATTCCATTCCTCATATCATTCCAATCCACTCCATTCCTATTCCATTCCACATTCCATTCCATTCAATTCCACGTTCCTTTCCACATAACTTTCCACATTCCATTTCACGTTCCTTTCCATTCCATTCCACGTCCCGTTCCACATTCCATTCCACATTCCATTCCACATTCCATTCCACGTTCCATTCCATGTTCCATTCCATGATCCATTCCATTCCATTCCTCGTTCCATTACACTATCCATTCCATTCCATTCCATGATCCATTCCACATTCCATTCCACGTTTCATTCCATATTCCATCCCATTCCATTCTACGTTCCATTGAGCATTCCATTCCATTCCATTCCACGTTCCATTCCACTTTCCATTCCACGTTCCTTTCGACATTGCATTCCTTTCCATTCCACATTCCATTCCACGTTCCATTCCAGATTACATTCCATTCCATAACATGTTCCATTCCATATACCATTCCACGTTCCATTCCACGCTCCATTCAGTTGATTTCCACATGCCACCCCACATTCCATTCCACATTCCATTCCACATTTTATTCCATATTCCAGTCCACATTCCATTCCATATTCCAGTCCACATTCCACACCACATTCTATTCCGCATTCCATTCCATTCCATTCCACATTCTTTTCCACATTCCATTCCACATTCCTTTCCATTCCATTCCAGGTTCCTTTCCACATTCCATTCCATTCCATTCCACATTCCATTCCACATTCCATTCCATTCCATCCCACATTCCATTCCACATTCCCTTCCACATTCCATTCCATTCCATTCCACATTCCATTCAACATTTCATTCCATTCAATTCCACATTCCATTCCATATTCCGTTCCACATTCCATTCCATTTCATTCCACATTCCATTCAACATTTCATTCCATTGCATTCCACATTCTATTCCACATTCCATTCCACATTCCATTCCATTCCGTTTCACATTCCTTTCCATTGCAATCCACATTGCATTCCATTCCATTCCACATTCCATTCCACATTTCATTACATTCTTTTCCACTTTCCATTTCATTCCATTCCACATTCCATTCTACATTCCTTTCCACCTTCTATTCCATTCCATTCCGTGATTCTTTCCACCTTCCATTACACGTTCCATTCCACTTTCCATTCGACATTCCATTCATTTCCATTCCTCGTTCCATTCCAACTTCCATTCCACATTCCATTCCCTTCCATACCAAACCATTCCGCTTTGCATTCCATTACTTTCCACATTCCATTCCTTTCCATTGAACATTCCATTCCACATTCCATTCCAATTTCTATTCCAAATTCCGTTCCACATTCAAATCCACATGCCATTCCTCTTCATTCCACTTCCCTTTCCATGATGCTTTCCACATTCCATTCCACGTTCCATTCCGTTCCATTCCATGTTCCATTCCGCATTCCATTGCATTCCATTCCACGTTCCATTTCACATTCCATTCCGCCTTCCATTCCACTTTCCCTTTCATATTCCATTCCGCGTTCCATTCCACGTTTCATTACAAGTTCCATTCCACGTTCCATTCCACATTCCATTCCACGTTCCATTCCACATTCCATTCCATTCCATTACACTGTCCATTCCACATTCCATTCCACATTCCATTCCACGTTCCATTTCACTTTCCATTCCACATTCCATTACATTCCATTCTATTTTCCATTCCACAATCCATTACACATTCCATTCCGTTCTGTTCCACGTTGCCTTCCACATTCCTTTCTACATTCCATTCCGCATTCGATTCCATTCCTTTCCACTTTCCATTCCACATTCCATTCAACATTCCATTCCGCGTTCCTTTCTGTTCCATTCCACGTTCCGTTACACATTTCGTTGCACATTCCATTCCACCTTCCTTTCCGTTCCATTCCACGTTCCACCCCACTTTCCATTTCATTCCATTCCACGTTCCATTCCATATTCCATTGCACATTCCATTCCACATTCCATTCCGTTCCACCATCCATTCCACATACCATTCCATTTTCCATTCCACATTCCATTCCACTCCATTCCACGATCCATTGCACATTCCATTCCACAATCCATTCTCATTCCTTTGCATTTCATTCCACATTCCGTTCTACATTACATTGCATTCCAATTCACAATCCATTCCACATTCCATTTCATTCCATTCCATTCCACATTCCATTCCACGTTTCATTCCACATTTAATTCCGCAGTCCATTCCAAATTCCATTCCACATTCCATTCCACATCCCATTCAACATTCCCTTCTCATTCCATTGCATTTCTTTCCACTTTCCATTCCACATTTCATTCCACATTTCATTCCACATTCCATTCCATTCCATTCCATTCCATTCCACTTTCCATTCCACATTTGATTCCATTCCATTCCACATTCCACTTCGCTTTACATTCCACATTCAATTCCCTTCCATTCCACATTCCATTCCATTCCATTCCATTCGATGTTCCATTCCACTTTTCATTAAATCCTGTTCCACATTCCATTCCACATTCCAGTCCATTCCACTCCAAATTCCATTCCATTCAAATCCACATTTCATTCCACAATTCATTCCATTCCATTCCACATTCCATTCCACATTCCATTCTCATTCCTTTGCATTTCATTCCAGATTACATTCCACATCCCGTTGCATTCCAATTCACAATCCATTCCACATTCCATTCCATTCAATTTCACGTTCCATTGCACGTTCCATTACATATTCTATTCCATTCCTTTGCACGTTCCATTCCGCACTGAATTCCACATTCCATTCCACGTTCCGTTCCATTCCATTGTACATTCCATAACACATTCAATTCCACATTCCTTTCCACGTTCCATTCCACGTTCCATTCCACTTTCCATTCAATTCCATTTCACTTCCCATTCCACATTCCATTCCACAATCTATTCCATTCCATTCCATTAGATGTTCCTTTCCACTTACCATTCCACGTCCCATTCCATTCCATTCCGCGTTGCATTCGACATTACATTGCGTTTCATTCCAAGTTCCATTACACAGTAAATTACACATACCATTCCACCTTCTATACCGTTCCATTCCACATTGCATTATACAATCCATTCCACATTCCATTCCAGTTTCCATTCCACATTCCATTAAAGTCCATTCCACTTTCCATTAAAGTCCATTCAACATTCTATTCCACATTCCATTCCACATTCCATTCCACAATCCATTCCACATTCCATTCCACATTCTAATCTATTACATTCCACATTCTATTCCACATTCCATTCCATTCTCTTCCACATTTCATTCCACAGTCCATTCCACATTCCATTCCACATTCCATTCCATATTCCATTCCACATTTCATTCCATTCCATTCCACATTTCATTCCATTCCATTCCATTTCATTCCACATTCCATTCCATTCCTTTACTTTCCACGTTCCATTCCATTCCATTTAACATTCCATTCCACATTCCGTTTCGTTTCATTCCACATTCCATTCTCATTCAATTGCACTCCATTACACATTCCATTCCACATTCCATTCCTCTTTCCTCTCCATGATCCATTCCACGTTCCATTTCACGTTTCATTCCATTCCATTCCACTTTCCATTCCATTCCATTCCTCATTCCATTTCATTCCGTTCCACATTCCATTCCACATACTTTTTCACATTCCGTTCCACATTCTATTTCACTTTCCATTCCACTCCATTCCATTCCATTACATGTTCAATTCCATTCCATTGCACATTCCATTCCATTCCATTCCACGGTCCATTCCACATTCCATTCCGCATTCCATTCCATTCCATTCCATTCTATTCCACATTCCATTACATTACATTAATCCATCCATTCCACATTCCATTCCACAATCCATTCCACGTTCCATTCCATTCCATTCCACATTCCAATCCATTCCATTCCACATTCCATTCCATTCATTTCCACATTCCTTTCCATTCCATTCCACATTAAATTCCATTCCATTGCAGTCCATTCCCTTCCATTCCATTCCACAATCCATTATATTGCATTCCACATTCCATTCCATTCCATTCCATTCCACATTTCACTCCATTCCATTCCATTCCACATTCCGTTCCATTCCATTGCACATTCCATTCCAGGTTCCATTCAACATCGAATTCTATGTTCCATTCCACGTTGCATTCTTTCAATTTCACATTCCTTTCCATTCCCTTCCATATTGCATTCCATTCCATTCCACATTCCATTCCACGTTCCATTCCATTCTGTTAAACGATCCATTCCATTCCATTCATCATTGCATTCCTTGTTCCATTCCACATTCCATTCCACATTTTATTCCAAGTTACATTCCATTGCAATCCACATTACATTCCACATTCCATTCCACATTCCCTTCCACATTCCATTCCATTCCATTCCAAATTACATTCCACATTCCATTCCACATTCCATTCCATTCCATTCCACTTTCCATTCCATTCCATTCCACATTCCATTGAATTCCATTTCACTTTACATTGCACATTCCTTTCCACTTTCCATTCCACATTCCATTCCATTACATTAAACATTCCATTCCATTCAACATTACATTCCATATGCCATTCAACATTCCATTGCACATTCCATTAAATTCCATTCAACATTACATTCCACGTTGCTTTCCACTGTCCCTTCCACATTCCATTCCATTACATTAAACATTCCATTCCACATTCGAATCCATTCCATTATATATTCCATTCAACATTGGATTACATTCCTTTCCACATTCCTTTCCATTCTATTCCACATTCCGTTCCACACACCATTCCACCTTCTATTCCATTCCATTCCATTCCATGTTTCATTCCACCTTAAATTTCTCATTCCATTCCAAATTCCATTGGACGTTACATTCCATACCATTCCAAATTCCATTCCACATTCCATTCCATTCCATACCATTCCAGTCCACATTCCATTCCATTCCATTCCACATTCCATTCCACTCCCTTCCATATTCCAGTCCACATTCCATTCCACTTTCTATTCCAGATTGCGTTCCACATTCTAACCCACGTTCCATTCCATTCCATTCCACTTTCCATTCCATGATCCATTCCGCATTCCATTCCATGTTCCGTTCCATTCCATTCCATGTTCTATTCTACGTTCCATTCCATTGCTTTCCACGTTCCATTCCAAAGTAAATTCCACATTCCTTTCACGATCCATTCCACATTCCATTCCACTTTCTATTATACCTTTCCTTCCAAGTTCCATTCTACATTCCATTCCATTACATTCCACCTTACATTGCAGATTCCATTCTATTCCATTACACTTTCCATTCCACAATCCATTCCATTCCATTCCACATTCCATCACACATTCCATTCCATTCCATTACACATTACTTTACATTCCATTCCATTACAGATTCCATTCCATTCCATTCCACTTTCCATTCCACATTCCATTTTGTTCCATTCCACATTCCATTCCACAATCCATTACATTCCATTCTATTTTCCATTCCACATTCCATTCCACATTCCATTGCGTTGTATTCCACATTCCATTCCACATTCCTTTCCACATTGCATTCCACATTTCATTCCATTCTATTGCATTGCACATTCCATTCCGCATTCCATTCCACATTCCATTCCACATTCCATTCCATTCCATTCCACATTCCATTGGAGGATACTTTCCGTTCCTTTCCATGTTCCATTCCACTTTCCAGTCCATTCCACGTTCCATTCCACATTCCTTTGCACATTCCATTCCACATTCCATTCCAAATTCCATTCCACGTTCCATTCCACGTTCCATTTCATGTTCCATTCCATTCCATTCCACGATTCATTACACTATCCATTTCATTCCATTCCACGATCCATTCCACATTCCATTCCACGTTCCCTTCCACATTCCATTTCATTCAGTTCTACTTTCCATTCCACATTCCATTCCATTCCACTTTCCATTCCACTTTCCATTCCAAGATCCATTCCTCATTGCATTCCATTCCATTCCACATTCCATTCCATTCCATAACACTTCTCATTCCATATTGCATTCCACATTCCATTCCACGTTTCATTCCGTTGAATTCCACATGCCACTCCATATTCCATCCATATTCTATTCCACATTCCACGCCTCATTCCATTCGATTCAATTACACCTTTCATTCCACATTCCATTCCACATTCTTTGCACGTTCCATTCCACCTTCCTTTCCGTTCCTTTCCAGATTCCTTTCCACATTCCTTTCCATTCCATTCCACATTCTATTGCACATTCCTTTCCACATCGCATTCCAGTCCACTTTAATTTCCATTGCATTCCACATTCCATTCCATTCCATTCCACATTCCATTCCACATTCCATTCCATTCCAATCCACATTGAATTCGACATTCCTTTCCTTTAAATTCCACATTCCTTTCCATGTTCCATTCCACATTCCATTCCATTCCACATTACATTACACATTCCATTCCTCATTCCCTACCACATTCCATTCCATTCCATTTCAAATTCCATTCCTCGTTACTTTCCATTGCATTCCATATTATTTTCCACATTCCATTAAACATTCCCTTCCACATTCCATTCCACTTTCCATTCCATTCCATTCCACATACCATTTCACATTCCATTCCACCTTCTATTCCATTACATTCCACCTTTTATTCCACCTTCCATTACACGTTCCATTTCACTTTCCATTCGATGTTCCATTCCATTCCATTGCACGTTGCATTCCATCATGCATTCCACATTCCATTCCATTCCATACCATTCCAGTCCACATTCCATTCCATTTCATTCCACATTCCATTCCATTCCTTTCCAAATTCCATTCCTTTCCATTGAACTTTCCATTGCACATTCCATTCCACTTTCTATTCCACATTCCGTTGCACATTCAAATCCATGTTCCATTCCATTCCATTCCAATTTCCTTTCCATGATCCATTCTAGATTCTATTCCACGTTCTGTTGGAATCCATTCCATGTTCCATTCCGTGTACCATTGCATTCCATTCCATGTTCCGTTCCACATTCTATTCCATATTTCATTCCACGTTCCATTCCTCATTCATTCCACGTTCCATTCCACGTTCCATTCCAAGTTCCATTCCACATTCCATTCCATTCCATTCCACTTTCCATTCCACATTCCATTCCATTCTACTACACTTTACTTTCCAGATTCCATTCCACATTCCATTCCACATTCCATTATGTTGCTTTCCGCATTCCATTCCACATTCGATTTCACATTCCATTCCACACTCCATTCCATTCCATTCTATTTTCCATTTCACATTCCATTCCACATTCCATTACGTTGCATTACGCATTCCATTCCTCATTCGATTTCACATTGCATTCCACATTCCATTCCATTCCATTCTATTTTCTATTTCTGATTCCATTCCACATTCCATCGGTTGTATTCCACATTCCATTCCACGTTCCTTTCAACATTTCATTCCACATTCCATTCCATTCCTTTCCATTCAACATTCCATTCCTTTCAATTCCACATTCCATTACACATTCCATTCCATGCTCCATTCCACTTTCCTTTCCATTCCATTCTTCGTTCCCTTCCACAATCCATTCCACATTCCATTCCACTTTCCACCCCACTTTCCATTCCATTCCATTCCACGTTCCATTACCCATTCAATTCCACGTTCCATTCCACGTTTCATTCCAAATTCCGTTCCATTCCACATTCCTTTCCATTCCTTCCACGTTCCATTAGACATTCCATTCTATTCCATTCCACGATGCATTCCGCATTCTTTCCACGTTCCATTCCACATTCCCTTCCATCCCATTCCATTCTTCTTTCCATAACACATTCCATTCCATTCCATTCCACGATGCATTCCACATTCCATTCCACATTCCATTCCACATTCCATTCCACTCCATTCTATGATCCATTCCACGTTATATTCCACATTCCATTCCACTCCATTCTACGATCCATTCCACGTTCTATTCCACATTCCATTCCATTCCATAGTACGTTCCATTCCACATTCCATTCCACATTCCATTCCACGTTCCATTCCGTTCAATTTCACATGCCACTCCACATTCCATTCTACATTCCATACCATTCCATTCCACATTCCATTCCATTCCATTCCACTTTCTATTCCACTTTCCATTCCACATTCCATTGCATTCCATTCCAGATTCCTTCCCACATTCCATTCCATTCCATTCCACATTCCATTCCACATTCCATTCCATTCCATTCCACATTCCATTCCACATTGCCTTCCACATTCCTTTCCATTCCATTCCACATTCCATTCAACAATCCATTCCATTCCATTCCACATTCTTTTCCACATTCTATTCCACATTCCATTCCATTGCATTCCACATTCCATTCCATTCCATTCCACATTCCTTTCCACATTCCTTTGCATTCCAATCCACATTCCAATCAACATTCCATTCCATTCCATTCCACATTACACTCCACATTCCATTCCCCATTCCCTTCCACATTCCCTTCCACATTCCAATCCATTCAATTCTCATTCCATCGCATTCAATTCCACATTGCAATCAACCCCATTCCACATTCCATTCCATTCCATTCCACGTTCCATTCCACATTCCATTCCATTCCATTCCATGTTCCATTCCACGTTCCATTCGACAGTCCATTCCACATTCCTTTCCACGTTCCATTCCATTCCATTCCACTTTCCATTCCATTTTCCATTCCATTCCATTCCACATTCCATTCCACATTCCATTGTACATTTCATTCCAAGTTCCTTTCCACATTCCATTCCTTTCCATTCCACGTTCCATTCCACATTCTGTTCCAGTACATTCCACATTCCATTCCACATTTCATTCCACTTTCCATTCCATTCCATTCCAGTTTCTACTCCACGTTCCGTCTCACTTTCCATTCCATTCCATTCCACATTCCATTCCATTCCATTCCACATTAGATTCCATTCCATTTCACATTCCTTTCCATTCCTAATTCCATTCCATTCCTTTCCACATTCCATTCCATTACAACCCATATTCTATTCCATTAAACTATCCATTCCATTCCATTCCATTGCACATTCAATTCCATTCCTTTCCATTCCATGTTCCGTTCCACCTTCCATTCCATTCCACTCCATTCCACGTTCTATTCCATTCCATTCCTTTCCATATTCCTTTCCTTTCCATTCCACACACCACTGCACATTCCATTCCATTCCAAAGCATTCCACAATCCATTCCACTCCATTCCACATTCCTTTCCACATTCCATTCCATTAAATCCTATTCCACATTCCATTCCATTCCATTGCATTCCACACTACATTCCGTTCCACATTCCATTGCCACATTCCATTTCATTCCATTCCATTCAATTCCACATTCCATTGCACTACATTGCGTTCCACATTCCCTTCCATTCCATTCCACTTTCCATTCCATTTCATTCCACATTACATTACATTCAATTCCATGTTCCATTCCATTGCATTCGACGTTCACTTCCACTTTCTGTTCCACATTCCTTTCCATTCCATCTGTTCCACTTATCATTCCATCCCATTTCACATTCCAGGCCATTCCACATTCCATTCCATTACAATCTTCATTGCACTCTTTTCCACACTCCATTCCATTAATTTACATTCCACATTCCATTCCATTCCGCATTCCATTCCATATTTCATTCAATTCTATTCCACGTTATATTCCATTCAATTCTTTTCCACATTCCATTCCATTCCATTCCAAATTTTACTCCACGTTCCATTCCATTCCATTTGACATTCCATTCCACATAAGATTACGTTCCATTCCACGTTCCATATCACAATCCATTGTATTCCATTCCACATTCCATTCCATTCCATTCCATTCCACGTTCCATTCTATTCCATTTCACATTCCATTCCACTATCCAATCCAATCCATTCCTCATTCATTCCATTCCATTTCCAAATTCCATTCCATTCCATTCCACATTCAATTCCGTTCCATTCCATTCCATTCCACACTACATTTCATTCCATTCCAAATTCCATTGCATTCCATTCCACATTCAATTCCGTTCCATTCCATTCCATTCCACACTACATTTCATTCCATTCCACATTCCATTGCATTCCATTCCATTCCATTACTTTCCAGAATCCATTCAACTTTCCATTCCAATCCATTCCACATTCAATTACGCATTCCATTCCACATTCCATTCCATTCCATTCCACATTCCATTCCACTTTCCATTCCATGCTGCATTCCACATTCCATTACTCCTTCAATTCCACATTCCATTCCAAGTTTCATTCCACGTTCCATTCCATTTCCTTCCACGTTCCATTGCACATTCCGTTCCATTCCACTGTCTATTCCACATTCCATTCCACATTCCATTTCAAATTCCAATCCATTCCATTCCACATTCCATTGTACATTCCATTCCACGTTCCATTCCATGTTCCATTCCACGTTCCATTGCATTCCATTCCACCTTCCATTCCACATTCCATTCCATCACATTCCATATTCCATTCCATATCTTTATACGATCCATTCCACTTTCACTTCCATGTACCATTCCATTCCTCTCCACGTTCCACTCCACTTTCCATTCGTTTCCATTCGACGTTGCATTCCACATTCCACTGTACATTCCATTCCACGTTCCATTCCGTGTTCCATTCCACATTCCATTGCATTCCATTCCACCTTCCATTCCATATTCTATTCCATTACATTCCGCATTCCATTCCGTACCTTTATACGATCCATTCAACTTTCCATTCCACAATCCATTCCACAAAACTTTCCATTCCATTCCACTGCATTCCACATTCCATTCCACATTCCATTCCACTTTCCATTCCACATTCCATTGCACATTGCTTTCCATTCTATTCCACATTCCATTCCACATTCCTTTCCACATTCCATACCACATTCCATTCCATTGCATTCCAATCCACATTCCATTCCACATTCCATTCCACATTCTATTCCACATTCCATTCTATTGCATTTCAGATTGCCTTGCTTTGTAGTCCTCATTTCATTCGACATTCCATTCCATTCCATTCAAACATATCATTCCATTTCATTTGTCATTCCATTCCACCTTCCATTCCATTCCACTTTCCATTACACACTCCATTCCCTTCCATTGTATATTCCATTGCACATTCCATTCCACATTCCACTCAATTCCATTGCATTCCCTTCCACATTAAATTCCATTGCATTCCACATTCCATTCCACATTCCATTCCATTCCATTCAAAGTTCCATTCCATGTTCCATTGTACATTCCATTCCACGTTCAATTCCACGTTCCATTCCACTTTCTATTCCATTCCCTTCCACTTTCCATTCCACATTTCATTGTATATTCCATTCCTTTTTCCTTTCCACATTCCATTCCACTTTCCATTCCACATTCCATTCTATTCACTTTCCAATCCACATTCCATTCCATTCCATTCCACGTTCCATTCCACAATCCATTCCAGTATATTCCACATTCCATTCCACATTCTATTCCTCTTTCCATTCCGTTCCATTCCACGTTCCATTCCACTTTCGATTAGAAGTTCCATTCCACGTTGCATTCCACTTTCTATTCCATTGCATTCCACGTCACCTTCCATTCCATTCCACTCCATTCAACTCCAAAATCCATTCCATTGAATTCCACATTCCAGTCCACGTTCCACTCAATGTTCCATTCCACGTTCCATTCCACATTCCATTCCTTTCAACACCATTGAATTCTGCATTCTATTCCACATGCCATTCCATTTCTTTCCACGTTGAATTCAACATTAAATACCACATTCCATTCCATTCCATTCCACATTCCATTCCATTACATTCCAGTTTCCATTCCATTCCACTCCACATTCCATTCCATTTCATTCCAGTTTCCATTCCATTCCACTCCACATTCCATTCCATTCCAGTCCACTTTCCATTCCATTGGATTAAATTCCACATTCCATTCCCTTCCATTCAACAATCCATTCCACATTCCAGTGAAATGGAATGGAATGGAATGTGGGATAGAATGGAATGGAATGGAAAGGAATGTGGAATGGAATGTGGAATGGAAACGAATGTGAAATGGAATGGAATGGAATGTGGAATGGAATGTGTAATGGGACGGAAAGTGGAATGGAATGGAATGGAAAGTGGTATGAAATGGAAAGGAACGGAATCTGGAATGGAATGGAACGTAACGGAACGTGGAATGGAATGGAACGGAATTGAAAGGAATGGAATGGGATGCAATGTGCAAGGCTTTCGAACGTTATGTGGGATGGAATGGAGTGGAATGGAAAGTGGAACGGATGGAATGGAAAGGAATGAGGAATGGAATGTGGAATGGAATGGAACGTGGAATGGAATGGATTGTGGAATGGAATGTGGAAGGGAATGGAATGGAAAGAGGAATGGCCTGTGGAATGAAATGTAGAATGGAATGTGGAATGGAATGTGGAACGGAATGTGGAATGGAATGAAGAATGTAATGTGGAATGAAATGTGGAATAGAATGTGGAATGGATTAGAATGGAATGGAATGTGCAGTGGAATGTGGAATGCAACGTGGAATGGAATGGAATGGAATGTGGAATGTAATGTGGAATGCAATGGAAAGTTGAATGGAATGCAATGGAATGTGGAAGGGAATGTGGAATGGAATGGAATGGAATGTGGAAAGGAATGGAATGGAATGGGGAAAAGAATGTGGAAAGGAATGGAATAGAATGTGGAATGGAATGTGGAATAGAATGTGGATTGTAATATGGAATGGAATGGAAAGGAAAGGAATGTGGAAAGGAATGTGGAAAGGAATGGAACGGAATGAGGAATGGAATTTGGAATGAAATCAGGAATGGAATGTGGAATGGACTGGAATGGAATGAAATGCGGAATGGATAGTGGAATGTACTGAGGAATGGAATGTGGAATGGAAATTGAAATGCAATGTGGAAAGGAAAGGAATTGAATATGTATTGCATTGTGGAACCGAAATTGGAAAGGAGTGGAATGGAATGTGGAAAGAAATATGGAATGGAATGGAATGAAATGGAAGGTGGAATGGTATGTGGAATGGAACGTGGAATTGAATGTGGAATAGAACTTGGAATAGAAAGGGGAATGGAATGTGGAATGGAAAGTGGAATTTAATGGAATGGAAAATGGAATGCTAAGTAGAATGGAATGGAATGGAAAGTGGAATGGAATGTGGAATGGAACGTGGAATGGAAAATGGAATTTAATGGAATGGAATGTGGAAGGGAATTGAAAGGAATGTGGTATGGAATTTGTACTGGAATGGTATACAATGTCAAATGGAAAGTGGAATGGAGTGGAATGGAATGTGGACTGGAATGGAATGGAATGTGAAATGGAATGGAATGGAATGTGGAATGGAAAGTATTGGAATGTGGAATGGAATGGAATTTTATGAAATGTGCAATGGAATGAAATGGAATGGAATGGAATGTGGAACAGAATGGAAAGGAAAGTGGAATGGAAATGAATGGTATAAGGAATGGAATGGAATGGAATGGAATGTGGAAAGGATAGGAATGGAATTTGGAATGGAAAGGCGGGGCATGTGGAAAGGAATGGAAAGGTATGGAATGTGGAATGGAATGGAATGGAATGGAATGTTGAATGGAATTGAATGGAATGTGGAATGGATTGGAATGGGGTGGAGCGCAATGGAATGGAATGGAATGTGGAATGGAATGGAATGGAACTAGGAGAGGAATGGAATGGAAAGTGGAATGGAACGTCAAATGGAACGTGGAATGTAACGTGGAATGGAAGGTGGAATGGAGTGGAATGTGGAATGGAATTCAATGCAATGTGCAATGGAATGTAGAAGTAAATGGAATGGAATGAAGAATGGAATGTGGAACGGAATGGAAATGAAAGTGGAATGGAATGGAATGCAATGTGGAATGGAATCGAATGGAATGGAATGTGGAACAGAATGTGGAATGGAATGAATGGAATGTGGAATGGAATGTTGAATGGAATGGAATAGAATGTGGAATGGAATGGAATGGAGAGTGGAATGGAAAGTTGAATGCAATGTGCAATTTAATGTGGAATGGAATGTGGAATGGAACCGGGAAAGGAATGGAATTGAACGTGTAACAGAATGGAATGGAATGTGGAATGGAAGGTGGAATAGAATGGAATGGATTGTGGAATGGAAGGTGGAATGGAATGGAATGTGAAATACAACGTGGAATGCATAGTGGAATGGATGGGAATGGAACGTGGAGTGGAACAGGGAATGGAACTTGGAATGGAACGTGGAACGGAATGTGGAATTTAATGTGCAATGGGATGGAATGGAATGTGGAATGGATCGTGGCTTCGAACGTGGAATGGAACGTGGAATGGAGCATGGAATGCAACGTGGAATGAAATGGAATGGAATGTGGAATGGAATGGAAGGGAAGATGGAATGGAAAGTGGAATGGAATGGAATGGAATGTGGAATGCAATGTGGAATGGAATGCAATGGAATTGAATGGAATGTGGAATGGAATGTGGAATAGAATGGAATGGACTGTGGAATGGATTGTGGAATAGAATGGAATGGACTGTGGAATGGAATGTGGAATAGAATGGAAGGTGGAATGGAATGTCGAATGAAATGGAATGGAATGTTTAAATGGAATGGAAAAGAATGTCGAATGGAATGAGGACTACAATGCAATGCAATCTGAAATGGAATAGAATGGAATGTGGAATGGAATGTGGAATAGAATGCAATAGAATGGAATGTGGAAAGGAATGTGGAATGGAATGTGGAATAGAATGGAATGGAATGTGGAACAAAACGGAATGGAATGTGCAATGGAATGTGCAATGGAATGTGGAATGGAAAGTGCAATGGAACGTGGAATGCAATGGAATGGAAAGGAATGGATTGAGGAATGGAATGTGGAATGGAAAGTGGAATGGATCGCATAAACGAATGGAATGGAATGTGGAATGTGATGGAATGGAATTTGGAATGGAAGGTGGAATGGAATGCAATGGAACGGGGAATGGATCATGGAATGGAACGTGGAATGGAATGTATAAAGGAATGCGGAATGGAACGTGGAATGGAAACGAATGGAAAGTGGAGTGGAACGTGGAGTGGAATGGATTGGTATGTGGAAGGGAATGTGGAATGAAACGTGAAATTGAAAGTGGAATGGATCGGAATTGAATATGGAACGGAATGTGGAATGAAACGTGGAACGGAATGCAAGGCAACGTGGAATGGAATATGGAATTCAATGCAATGGAATGTAGAATGTAATGTAATGGAATGTGGAATGGAACGGAATGGAACACGAAATGGATTGTGGAATGGAATGTGGAATAGACAGTGGAATGGAACGGAATGTGCAATGGAACGTGGAATGAAATGGAATGGAACGTGGAATGAAACTTGGAATGGAATGTGGAATTGAAGGAGTAATGGAATGTGGAATGCAGTGTGGAATGGAAAGTGTAATGGAATGAGGAATGGAATGGAATGGAATGTGGAATGGAATGGAATGAAATGGGGAGTGGAAAGTGGAATGGAATGGAATGGAATGTGGAATTGAAAGCGGAAGGGAACAGAATGGAATGTGGAATGGAATGTGGAATGCAATGTGGAATGGAATGGAATGGAATGTGGAATGGAACGTGGAATGGAATGGAATGGAACTTGGAATGGAACGTGGAATGGAACCTGGAATGCAATGTGGCATGTGACGTGGAATAGCATAGGCAATGAAATGTACAATGGAACGTGGAATGTAATTCAATGGAAAGTGGAATGGAATGTTGAATGGAATGGAATGGAACCTGCAATGGAGTGTGGAATGGAATCTGGAATAGAACGTGGAATGGAACGTGGAATGGAATGGAATGCAATGTGGAATGGAATGGAATGATATGTGGAATGGAATGTAGAATACAAGGTAGAATGGTATGGAATGGAATTTGGAATGGAATGCAATAGAATGTGGAATGGATGGCTGAATGGAATGTGGAAGGTAATCTGAAATGGAATGGAATGGAATGTGGAATGGAATGGAGTGTAAAGTGGTATCGAATGGAATGTAACACGTGATGAAATGTGGAATGGAATGGAATGGAATGTGTGAAAGAATGTGGAATGGAATGGAATGGAATCCGGAATGGAATGGAATGGAATGTGATGGAACGCGAAATGCAATGTGGAATGGAACCTAGATTGGAATGTTGAATTGAATGGAAAAGAATATGGAATGGAAGTTAATGGAATGTGGAATCAAATGTGGAATGAAATGGAATGGAATGTGGAATGGAACGGAAGAGGATGTGGAATGGAAGGTAATCGAATGTGGAATGGAATGTGGAATGGAATGGAAATGAATGGAATGTGGAATGTTATGGAATGGAAGGTGGATGGAAAGTGAAATGGAATGGAATGGAACGTGGAATGGACCTTGGAATGGAACGTGGAATGGAATGGAATGGAACGTGGAATGAAACGTCGAATGGAATGTGCAATGTAACGTGGAATGGAACGTGGAATGAAATGGAGTGTAAAGCAGAAAGGAACGTGGAATGGATTGTGAAAAGGAATGTGGAATGGAAAGGAATGGAATGTGGAATGCAATGGAATGGAATGTGCAATGGAATGGAATGGAATGAAGGTTATGAAGTAGAATGGAAGGGAAAGGAATCCAGAATGGAAAGGAATAGAAAGGAATGGAATGAAACGAGGAATGGAACGTGGAATGGAACGTGGAATGCGATGTGGAATGGAATGGAAATGAATGTGGAATAGAAGGGAAAGGAATGTGGAATGGAGCGTGTAATGCAATCAAAAGGAATAGAATGGAATGGAATGGAACGTGGAATGGAAATTGCAATGGAACGTGGAATGGAATGTGGAATGGAATGGAATGTGGAATGGAAGGGAATGGAATGTGGAATGGAATGTGTAATTGATTGGAATGTGGAATGGAATAGAATGGAAAGTGGAATGGAATGGAATGGTATTTGGAATGGAATGTGAAATGGAATGTGGAATGGATTGGTATGGAATGTGGAATGGAAAGGAATGGAATGGAATGTAACGTGGAATGGAATGGAATGGAACATAGAAAGGTATGTGCAATGGAACGTGGAATGCAACGTGGAATGGAACATGGAATGGAATGGAATGGAATGTGGAAAGGAATGGAATGGAATGTGAAATGAAATGGATTTTGATATGGAATGCAACGTGGAATGGAATATGGAAAGTAACGAGGAATGGAATGGAATGGAACATGTAATGGAACATGGAATGGAATGAGGAATGGAACGTGGAATGGAATGTGCAATGGTATGTGGAATGCAACGTGGAATGGAATGGGGAAAGGAATGTGGAATGGAATGGAATGGAATGGAATGGAACTTGGAATTTAACGGGGAATTGTTTGGAATGGAATGTGGAATGGAATGTGGAATGGAATGAGGAATGGAATACAAGTCACTGATGAATGGAATGCGGAATGGAATGGAATGGATTGTGGAATGGAATATTGAATGGAATGTAATGGAGTGTGGAATGGAATGTGGGATAGAACGTAATGGAATTTGTAATGGAACGTGGAATGGAATGTGAAAGAGAATGTGGAATGCAACGTGGAATGGAATGTGGAATGGAATGTGGAATGGAATTGAATGGAATGGAATGTGGAATGCTATGGAAATGAATGTGGAATGGAAAGGAATGGAATGTGGAATAGAATGTGGAATGGAAAGGAATGGAATGTGGAATCAAATGTGGAATGGAATGTGAAATGAAATGGAATGGAACGTGGAATGGAACGTGGATTGCAATGGAATGGAACCTCGAATGGAACGTGGAATGCAACGTGAAATGGAATGTGGCATGGAACGCGGAATACCATGGGCAATGTAATCTGGAATGGAATGTGAAATGTAATGGAATGGAAAGTGGAATGGAATGTGGAATGGAATAGAACGGAAAGTGGAATGGAATGTGGAATGGAATATGGAATGGAACGCGTAATGGAATAGAATGGAATGTGGAATGGAAAATTTAATGAAATGTAGAATGAAATGTGGAGTGCAACATGGAATAGAACGTGGAATGGAGTGGAATAGAACGTGGAATGGAAAGTGGAATGGAAGGTGGAATGGAGAGTTGAATGGTATGGAATGGAACGTGGAATGGAATGTGGAAAGGAATGTGTAATGGAATGGAATGGAATGTGGAATGGAATGGATTGGAATGTTGAATGGAATGTGGAATGGAATGCAAAGGAATGTGGAATGGAATGTGGAATGGAATGGAATGGAATGCGGAAGGGAATGAGGAATGGAATGGAATGGAATGGAATGTGGAATGGAATGGATTGGAATGTTGAATGGAATGTGGAATGGAATGCAATGGAATGCAGAAGGGAATGTGGAATGGAATGGAATATGGAATGGAATGTGGAATGGAACGTGGAGGAGCACATGGAATGGAACGGAGTGCAGTGTAGAATGGAATGTAGAAAGGAATGTGAAATGGAACATGGAATGGAATGCAAAGAGGAATGGAACGTGGAATGGAATGGAATTTAACATGGAATGGAATGGAACATGGAATGGAACGTGGAATGGAACGTGAAAAGGAAAGTGGAATGCAAAGTGGAATGGAATGGAATGGAATGTGGAATGGAACCTGCAATGGACTGGAATGGAACGTGAAACAGAATGTGGAATGTAATGTGGAATGGAATGTGCAATGGAATGTGGAATGGAACGTGGGATGGAATGGAATGGAAAGTGCAATGGAATGTGGAATGGAATGGAAAGGAATGTGGAATGGAATGTGGAATGGAAAGTGGAATGGAATGGAATGGACTGTGGAATGGAATGTGGAATGGAATGTGGAAAGGAATGGCACAGAATATGGTATGAAATGTGGAATACAACGTGGAATGGAATTGAATGGAATGGACTGCAATGTGGAATGGAAAGTGGAAAGGAATATGGAATGGAATGTGAAATGGAAAGGAAAGGAATGTGGAATTTAATGTGGAATGGAATGTAGAATGGAAAGTGGAATGGAATGGAATGGTACGGAATGCATTGTGGAATGGAGTTTAGAATGGAATGTGGAATGGAACGTGGAATGGAATGGATAGGAACGTTGAATGGGATGGAATGGAATGTGGAATGAAACGTGGAATGGAATGGAATGTAACGTGGAAAAGAAGGTGGAAGGGAACTTGGAATGGAATGTGGAAAGGAACGTGGAATGGAATGTGCAATGGAATGTGGAATGGAACGTGTAATGTAAAGGAATGGAAAGTAGAGTGGAACATGGAACGGAATGGAATGGAATGTGGAATGGAACATGGAATGCAATGTGGAATGGAACGTGGAATGCAACTTGGAATGCAATGGAATGGAATTTTGAACGGAATGGAAGGTGGAATGGAACGTGGAATGGAATGGAATGTAAAGTGCAATGCAGTGTGGAACGGAAGGTGGAAGGGAACTTGGAATGTAATGTGGAAAGGAACGTGGAATGGAATGAGTAATGGAATGTGGAATGGAGCATGTATTGGAAGGGAAAGGAAAGTAGAATGGAACGTGGAATGGAATGAAATGGAACGTGGAATGGAACATGGAATCGAACGTGGAATGGAACGTGGAATGGAACGTGGAATGCAATAGAATGGAATGTGGAATGGAATGGAAAGGAATATGGAATGGAATGTGGAATGCAATGGAATGGAATGTTGAATGGAATGGAATGGAATGTTGAATGGAATGGTATGGAATATGGAAAGTAACGTGCAATGGAATGGAATGGAACGTGGAAAGGAACTTGCAATGGAACTTCTAATAGAACGTAGAATGGAAGGTGGAAGGGAATGGAATGGAACGTCTAATGGAATGTAGAATGGAAAGTGGAATGGAATAGAATGGAACGTGGAATGGAATGTGGAATGGAATGGGGAATGGAATGGAATGCAATGGAATGAGGAATGGAATGGAAATCAATGTGGAATGGAATGGAATGGAATGTGGAATAGAATGTGGAATGGAAACGAATGGAATGTGGAATCGAATGTGGAATGGAAAGTGGAATGAAATGGAATGGAACGTGGAATGGAACGTGGATTGCAATGGAATGGAACTTCGAATGGAACGTGGAATGCAACGTGAAACGGAATGTGGCATGGAACGTGGAATGCCAGGGGCAATGGAATCTGGAATGCAATGTGAAATGTAATGGAATGGAAAGTGGAATGGAATGTGGAATGGAATAGAATGGAACGTGGACTTGAATGTGGAATGGAATATGGAATGGAACGTGGAATGAAACGTGGAATGCAATGGAATGGATTGTGTAATGGAATGGAATGGAAAGTGGAATGGAAGGTGGAATGGAACGTTGAATGGAATGGAATGGAATTTGTAATGGAATGGAACGGAATGCAAAACGCAAAGTGGTATGGAATGTGGAATGCAACTTGGAATGGAGTGGAATGGGCTGTGGAATGGAATGGAGTGGAATGTGGAATGCAATGGAATGGAATGTGGAATGCAACATAGAATGGAATGGAATGTGGAATAGAAAATGGAATGGAATGGAATGGAATCTGGAATGGAATGGAATGGAATGGAACGTGAAAAAGAACGTGGAATGCAACGTGGAATGGAATGTGGAATGGAATGGAAAAGAATGTGGAATGGAAGGTAATGCAATGCGGAATGGAATGTGAAATGGAATGGAATGGAATGGGATGTGGAATGGAATGGAAAAGAATGTGGAATGGAAGGTAATGGAATGTGGAATGGAATGTGAAAAGGAATGGAATGGAATGGAATGGAATATGGACTGTTATGGAATGGAACATGGAATGGAACGTGGAATGGAATGGCATGGAATGTGGAATGGATCGTGAAATGGAATGTCTAGTGGAACGTGGAATGGAACGTGGAATGGAATGGAATGGAATGTACAATGGATGGTGGAATGGAATGTGGAATGAAACGTGGAAAGAAAAGTTGAATGTAATGTGGAATGGAAAGGAATGGAACGTACAATGAAATGGAATGGAATGTGGAATGAAATGGAATGGAACGAGGAATAGATTGGAAAGGAATGTCGAATATAATATGGAATGGAAAGGAAAGGAATCCAGAATGGAATGGAATGGAATCGAACGGAATGGGATTGAAAGGAATGGAATGAAATGGAATGGACTGGAATTGAATGGAATGGAACGTGGAATAGATCGTGGAATGGAACGCGGAATGGAATGTGGAATGGAATGGAATGGAATGTGGAATGGAAGGGAATGGAAAGAAAAATGGAATGTGTAATGGATAGGAATGGAATGGAAAGGAATGGAAAATGGAATGGAATGGAATGGTATGTGGAATGGAATGCAAAGGAATGTGGAATGGAATCAAATGGAATGTGGAATGGAAAGTGGAATAGAATGGAATGCAAAGGAATGTGGAATGGAATCAAATGGAATGTGGAATGGAAAGTGGAATGGAATGGAATGGTCTGGAATGTGGAATGGAATGGAATGGAATGTGGAATGGAAAGGAATGGAAGGTGGAATGGAATGGAATCGAATGTGGAATGGAATGAATAGGAATGCTGAATGGTATGGAATGGTATGTGGAATGGAATTGAATGGAATTCAATGGAATGTTGAATTGAATGGAATGTAAAGTGGAAAGGAGTGGAATGGAAAGTGGAATGGAATGGAATGGAATGGAATGGAAGCTGAAATGGAATGTGAAAATGAATGTGGAATGGAAGGTGGAATGGAATGAAATGGAACGTGGAATGGAATGGAATGCAATGCGGAATGGAATGCAACATGGAATGGAACGTGGAATGGAAGGTGGAATGGAACGTGGAATGAAATGGAATGGAAAGGTGAATGGAATGGAATGGAATGTGGAATGGAATGGAATGGAATATGGAATCTAACGTGGAATGGATTGGAATGGAACGTGGAATGGATTGGAATGGAACGTGGAATGGAACGTGCAATGGAACCTCAAATGGAAAGTAGAATGGAAAGTGGAATGGAATGGAATGGAACGTCTAATGGAAAGTAGAATGGAACGTGGAATGGAATGGAATGGAACGTGTAATGGAATGAGAAATGGAATATGGAATGTAATGGAATGGAACATGGAATGGAATGGAATGGAATGTACTATGGAAGGTAGAATGGAAAGGAATGGAATGTGGAATGCAATGTGGTATGGGTTGTGGAATAGATTGGATTGGAATGTGGAATGGAATGTGGAATGGAATGGAATGGAATGAAAAAGGGTATGTGGAATGCAATGTGGAATGGAATGTTGAATGGAATGGAATGGAAAGTTGAATGCAGTGTTGAATGGAATGGAATGGAATGTGGAGTGGAATGCGGAATGGAAAGGAATGGAATGTGGAATGGAATGTGGAATGCAATGGAAGGGACTGTGGAATGGATTATGGAATGGAAAGTGGAATGGAATGTGGAATGGAATGTGGAATGCAATGGAATGGATTGTGGAAAGGAATGTGGAATTGAATGGAAAGGAATGGAATGTGGAATGAAATATGGAATTGAATGTGGAATGGAAAGTGGAATGGAACATGGAATGGAATGGAAAGGAATGTGGAATGGAGTGTGGAATGGTATGTAATGGAGTCTGGAATGTAATGTGGAATGGAATGGGAGGTGGAATGGAAAGTGGAATGGAACAGAATGGAATGGAATGTGGAAAGGAATGTGGAATGGAAAGTGGAATGGAATGGAAGGGAATGGAATGGAATTGAATGTGGAATGGAATGTGGAAAGGAATGTGGAATGAAACGGAAAGGAATGTGGAATGGAATGTGGAATGGAATGGAATGGAACAGAATGGATTGTGGAATGGAATGTGGAATGCATCGTGGAATGGAATAAATTGAACGTGGAATTGGATGGAATGGAATGTTGAATGGAACGTGGAATGAAATGGAATGGAAGTTGGAATAGAACATGGAATGGAACGTGGAATGGAATGTGGAATGGACCTTGCATTGGAATGTGCAATGGAATGTGTTAAGGTAAGTGGAATGGAAAGGAATGGAAAGTGGAGTGGAATGTGGAATGGAATGGAATGGAACGTGGAATGGAATGCACAATGGACTGTGCAACAGAACGTGAAATGGAATATGGAATGGATTGGAATTTAATGTGGAATGGAATGTGGAAGGGAATGTGGAATGCAATACAAGGCAATATGGACTGGAATGTGGAACGGAATGGAACGGAATTTGGAATGAAACGGAATGCAATGTGGAATGGAACGTGGAATGGAATGTGGAAAAGAACGTGAATGGGAATGGAAAGGAATGTGCAATGGAACGTGGAATGGAAGTGAAAGGAAAGTGGAATGGAACTTGGAATGGAACATGGAATAGAACGTGGAATGTAATGTGGAATGCAGCATTGAATTGAATGTGGAAGGAAAGGTGGAATGGAATGGATTGGAACATTGAATGGAAAGTGGAGTGAAATTGAAAGGAAGGTGCAATGGAATGGAATGGAATGATGAATGCAATGTGGAATGGAATGGAATGTAATGTGGAATAGAATATGGTATGGAATGGAATGGTGTGGAATGGAATAGAATGGAACGGTATGGAATGTGGAATGGAATGGAATGGAATATGGAATGGAATGTGGAATGGAAAGTGGAGTAGCACGTGGAATGGAACAGAGTGCAATGTGGAATGGAATGTAGAATGGAATGTGAAATGGAACGTGGAATGGAATGCAAAGAGGAATGGAACGTGGAATGGAATGGAATGGAACGTGGAATGGAACGTGAAAAGGAAAGTGGAATGCAAAGTGGAATGGAATGGAACGGAATGGAATGTGGAATGGAACCTGCAATGGAATGGAACGGAACGTGGAACAGAATGTGGAATGGTGTGTGGAATGGAATGTGCAATGGAATGTGGAATGGAACTTGGGATGGAACGAAATCGAAAGTGCAATGGAACGTGGAATGGAATGGGACGGAATGTGGAATGGAATGTGGAATGGAAAGTGGAATGGAATGGAATGGACTGTGGAATGGAATGTGGAATGGAATGTTTAAAGGAATGGCATAGAATATGGTATGGAATGTGGATTACAATGTGGAATGGAATTGAATGGAATGGAATAGAATGTGGAATGGAATGGAAATGAATGTGGAATGGCATGGAATGCAATGTGGAATAGAATGTGGAATGGAAAGGAATGGAATGTGGAATCGAATGTGGAATGGAAAGTGGAATGAAATCCAATGGAACGTGGAATGGAACGTGGATTGCAATGGAATGGAACTTCGAATGGAACGTGGAATGCAACGTGAAATGGAATGTGGCATGGAGCATGGAAGGTGATGGGCAATGGAATCTGGAATGGAATGTGAAATGTAATGTAATGGAAAGTGGAATGGAATGTGGAATGGAATAGAATGGAACGTGGAATGGAATGTGGAATGGAATATGGAATGGAACGTGGAATGAAACGTGGAATGCAATGGAATGGACTGTGTAAAGGAATGGATTGGAATGTGGAATGGAACTTGGAATGGAATGGAATGGAATTTGTAATGGAATGGAATGGAATGTGAAACGCAAGGTGGTATGGCATGTGGAATGTAATGTGGAATGGAGTGGAATGGGCTGTGGAATGGAATAGAGTGGAATGTGGAATGCAATGGAATGGAATGTGGAATGCAACGAAGAATGGAATGGAATGTGGAATAGAATGTTGAATGGAATGGAATGGAACCTGGAATGGAATGGAATGGAATGGAACGCGAAAAAGAACGTGGAATGCAACGTGAAATGGAAAGTGGAATGGAATGGAAAAGAATGTGGAATGGAAGGTAATGGAATGTGGAATGGAATGTGGAATGGAATGGAATGGAATGGGATGTGGAATGGAATGGAAAAGAATGTGGAATGGAAGGTAATGGAATGTGGAATGGAATGTGGAATGGAATGGAATGGAAAGGAATATGGACTGTTACGGAATGGAAAGAAACCGAACGTGGTAAGGAACGTGGAATGGAACAACTAATGCAATGTAGAATGGAACGTGGAATGGAATGGAATGGAACATCTAATGGAAAGTAGAATGGAACGTGGAATGGAATGGAATGGAACGTGGAATGGAATGTGGAATGGAATGGAATGCAACGGGGAATGAAATGGAATGGAATGCGGAATGGAATGTGGTATCGGATGTGGAATGGAATAGAATGGAAAGTGGAATGGAATGTGGAATGGAATGGAATGGAATCAGAAAGGGAATGTGGAATGCAATATGGAATGAAATGTGGAATGGAATGTGGAATGAAATGGAATGTAAAGCGGAATGGAATGTGGAATGGAATGCAATGTAATGGAATGTGGAATGGAATGTGGAATGGAATGGAATGGAATTTTGAATGGAAGGGAATGGAATGTGGACTGGAAGGTTGAATTGAATGTGTAATGTAACGTGGAATGGAACGGAAAGGAATGAGGAATGGAATGATGTGGAATGTGAAATGGAATTTAATGGAATGTGGAATGGAATGGAATGGAATGTGGAATGGAATTTGGAATGGAATGTGGAATGGAATGTAATGGAATGGAATGTGGAATGGAAAGGAAATGAATGTGGAATGGCATGGAATGGAATGTGGAATAGAATCTGGAATGGAAAGGAATGGAATGTGGAATGGAATGTGGAATGGAAAGAGGAATGAAATGGAATGGAACGTGGAATGGAACGTGGATTGCAATGGAATGGAACTTCGAATGGATCGTGAAAGGCAACGTGAAATGGAATGTGGCGTGGAACGTGGAATGTCATGGGAAATGGTATCTGGAATGGAATGTGAAATGTAATGGAATGGAAAGTGGAATGGAATGTGGAATGGAATAGCATGGAACGTGGTATGGAATGTGGAATGGAATATGGAATGGAACGTGGAATGAAACGTGGAATGCAATGGAATGGACTGTGTAATGGAATGGATTGGAATGTGGAATGGAACGTGGAATGGAATGTGGAATGGAATATGGAATGGAATGTGGAATGAAACGTGGAATGCAATGGAATGGACTGTGAAATGGAATTGATTGGAATGTGGAATGGAACGTGGAATGGAATGGAATGGAATTTGTAATGGAATGGAATGGAATGTGAAAGGCAAGGTGGCACAGAATGTGGAATGTAATGTGGAATGGAGTGGAATGGGATGTGGAATGGAATGGAGTGGAAAGTGGAATGCAATGGAATGGAATGTGGAATGCAGCGAAGAATGGAATGGAACGTGGAATAGAATGTTGAATGTAATGGAATCGAATCTGGAATGGAATGGAATGGAATGGAACGCGAAAAAGAATGTGGAATGCAACGTGGAATGGAATGTAGAATGGAATGGAAAAAAATGTGGTATGTAAGGTAATGGAATGTGGAATGGAATGTGGAATGGAATGGAATGGAATGGGATGTGGAATGGAATGGAAAAGAATGTGGAATGGTAGGTAATGGAATGTGGAATGGAATGTGGAATGGAATGGAATGGAATGGAATGGATTATGGACTGTTATGGAATGGAAAGAAACGGAACGTGGAAAGGAACGTGGAATGCAACAAATAATGGAATGTAGAATGGAACATGGAATGGAATGGAATGGAACATCTAATGGAAAGTAGAATGGAACGTGGAATGGAATGGAATGGAACGTGGAATGGAATGTGGAATGGAATGGAATGCAACGGGGAATGGAATGGAATGGAATGTGGAATGGTATGTGGTATTGGATGTGGAATGGAATGGAATGGAAAGTGGAATGGAATGTGGAATGGAATGGAATGGAATCAGAAAGGGAATGTGGAATGCAATATGGAATGAAATGTGGAATGGAATGTGGAATTAAATAGAAAGTAAAGCGGAATGGAATGTGGAATGGAATGGAATTGAATGTGGAATGGAATGGAATGGAATTTTGAATGGAATGGAATGGAATGTGGGAAGGAAGGTTGAATTGAATGTGTAATGTAACGTGGAATGGAACGGAATGGAATGTGGAATGGAATGAAGTGCAATGTGGAATGGAATTTAATGGAATGTGGAATGGAATGGAATGGAATGGGATGTGGAACGGAATGTGGAATGCAAAGTGGAATGGAATGTGGAATGGAACCTGGAATGGAATGGAATGGAACGTGTAGTGCAATGGAATGGAAAGTGGAGTGGAAGGTGGAATGTAATGGAATGGAATGTGGAAGGGAACGTGGAATGAATCTTGGAATGGAATGGAATGGATCGTGGAGTGGAACGTGGAGTGGATCTTGGAATGGAATGAGGAATGGAATGGAATTGAATGTGCAATGGAATGAGGAATGGAATGGAATTGAATGGAAAGTGGAATGGAATGAGGAATGGAATGGAATTGAATGGAATGTGAAATGGAATGTGCAATGAAATGGAATGGAATGTGGAATGCAATGGAATGGAATGTGGAGTGGAATGGGCAATAGAATGTGGAAAGGAATGTGGAATGGAACCTAGAATGCAATACAAAGGAACGAGTAATGGAATGGAAGGGAATGTGGAATGGAATGTGGAAGGGAATACAAAGGAATGTGGAATGGAACGTGGAATGGATCATGGAATGGAATTTAATGGAACCTGTTGTGGAACGTGGAAAGGAACTTGGAATGGAAAGTGGAGTGGAAAGTGGATAGGAACGTGGAATGGAATATGGAATGGAATGGAATGGAAGGTGGCATGGAATGTGGAATGAAATGTGGAGTAAAAAGGAATGGAATGTGTAATGTAATGGAATTTAGTGTGGAAGGGAATGTGTAATGGAATGTGGAACGGGATGGAATGGAATGTGGAACAGAATGTGAAATAGAATGGAAAGGAGTCAGGAATGGAAGGGAATGGAATGGTATGGATTGCAGAATGGAAAGGAATGGAACGTCAAATGGAGAGTGGAATGGAACGCGGAACGGAAAGAGGATTGGAAAGTCATGGAATGTGGAATGGAAGAGAATGGAGAATGGAATGGTATGGAATGTGGACTGCAATAGAATGGAATAGGTTGGAATGTGGAATGGAAAGGAAAGGAATGGAATGTGGAATGGAATGCAATGGAATATGGAATGAACGGAATGGAATGGAATACGGAATGGAATGGAATGGAATGGATTATGGAATGGAATGGAATATGGAATGGAATGGAAAGGAATGGAATGAGGAAAGGTATGGAATGGAATATGCAATGGAAAGTAGTGCAATGGAATGGAATGGATTAGAATAGAATGTGGAATTGAATGGAATGAAAAGTGGAATGGAATGGAATGGAATGCGTGTTGGAAAGGAATGGAACGTGTAATGGAATGAAATGGAACGTGGAATGGAATGGAAAGTGGAATGGAATGGAATGGAATGCGGAATGGAATATGGAATGGAATGTGGAATGGAATGGAATGGAAAGTCGAATGGAATGGAATAGAATGTGGAATGGAAAGTGGAATTTAACGTAGAATGGAATGGAATGGAAAGTGGAATGGAATGTGGAATGGAATGTGGAAAGTAATGGAATGGAATGTGGAATTGAATGGAATGGAATGTGGTATGGTATGAGGAAAGGAATGTGGAATGTAATGGAATTAAATGTGGAAGTGAATGTGGAATGGAATGTGGAATGGAATGTGGAATGCAACGTGGAATGGAATGAAATTGAACGTGGAATGGAATGGAATGGAACGTGGAATGTAATGGAGTTGAACGTGGAATGGAACGTGGAATGAAACGGAATGTTGAATGGAATGGAATGGAATGTGGAATGGAATGGAATGGAATGGATTATGGAATGTAAAGTGGAATGGAAAGAAAAGGAAAGTGGAATGGAACGAGGAATGGAACCAATAATGGAATGTAGAATGGAAAGTAGAATGGAATGGCATGGAATGTATATAGAAAGTATAATGGAACGTGGAATGGAATGGAATGGAACGTGGAATGGAATGTGGAATGGAATGTAATGCAAAGGGCAATGGAATGGAATGGAATTTGGAATGGAATGTAATGGAATGTGGAATGGAAGGTTGAATTGAATGTGGAATGTAATGTGGAATGGAACGGAATGAAATCTGGAATGGAATGGAGTGGAATGTCTAATGGAATTGAATGGAATGTGGAACGCAATTGAATGGTATATGGAATGGAATGTGGAATGGAATGTGGAATGGAACGTGGAATAGAACATGCAATGGAATGAAATGGAATGTGTAATGGAATGGAAAATAATGTGCAATGGAAGGTAATGGAATGTGGAATGTAATGCTGAATGGAATGGAAAAAATGTGGAATGGAAGGTAAAGAAATTGGAGTGGAAGGTAATGAAAAGTGGAATGCATTGGAATGGAACGTAGAATGGAACGTGGAATGGAATGTGGAATGGAACGTGGAATGGAAAGTGGAAAGTAATGTGTAATGGAAAGGAATGGAATGTGGAAAGGAATATCGTGGAATGTGGAATGGAATATAATGCAATGTGGAATGGAATGAAATGGAACGTAAAATATAATTTGGAATGGAATGGAAAGGAATCCAGGATGGAATGGAATGCAATGGAATGGAATGCAATGTGGAATGGAACGTGGAATGGAACGTGGAATGGAATGTGGAAAGGAATGGTATGGAATGTGCAATAGAAGGGAACGGAATGTATAATGGAATGGAATGGAATGGAATGGAATCAAATGTGGAATGGAATGGAATGTCAAATGGAATGTGGAATGTAAAGTGGAATGGAATGGAATAGTATGGAACGTGGAATGGAAAGGAATGGAATGGAATAGATTGTGGAATTGAATGGAAAGTGGAATGGAATGGAATCGAATGTGGAAAGGAATGGAATGGACTGGAATGCGGAATGGTGTGGAATGGAACGTGGAATGGAATGGAATGGAAGGTGGAATGGAATATGAAATGGAATGCAGAATGGAACGAGGAATGGAATGGAATGGAACATGGAATGAAAAGGAATGGAACGTGGAATGGAACATGGAATGGAACGTGGAATGGAACGTGGAATGGAATGTGGAATGCAATGGAATGGAATGTTGAATGGAATGGAATGGAAAGTGGAATGGAATGGAATGGAATATGGAATGAAACCTGGAATGCAATGGAATGGAATGTGGAAAGGAATGGCATGGAATATGGAATGTAATGTGAAATGGAATAGAATGGAACGTGGAAAAGAACTTGGAATGGAACCTCTAATAGAACGTAGAATGGAACGTGGAATGGAATGGAATGGAACCTCTAATGGAATGTAGCATGGAAAGTGGAATGGAATAGAGTGGAACGAGGAATGGAATGTGGAATGGAATCTGCAATGCAGTAGAATGGAACGTGGAATGGAATGGAATGGAATGTGGTAGGATTGTGCAATGGAACGGAATGTGGAATGAAATGTGGAATGGAATGGAATGGAATGTGAAAAGGAATGTCGAATGCAATATGGAATGAAATGTGGAAAGAAAAGGAATGGAATGTGGAATGCAATGGAACGGAATGTGGAATGGAATGGAATGGAATTTAGATTGCAATTTGAAATGGAATGCGGAATGGAATGGGATGGAATGTGGAATGGAATGGGGAATGGAATGGAATGCAATGTGGAATGGAATGTGGAATGGAAAGTGGAAGGAAATGTGGAATGGAACGTGGAAAGGAATGGAAAGCAATGTGGAATTGAACGGGGAATGGAATGGAAAGGACCATGGAATAGAACGTGGAATGAAAAGTGGAATGGAATGTGGAATGGAACGTGGAATACAATGTGCAACGGAATGTGAAATGGAACGTGGAACACAATGCAATGGAAAGTGGAATGGAACGTGGAATGGAATGGTATGGAACGTGGAAAGGAATGTGCAATGGAATGTGGAATGGAACATGGAATGGAAAGTGGAATGGAATGGAATGTGGAATGGAATGTGGAATGGAATGTGGAAAGGAAAGTGTAGAGGAATGGAATGGAAAGTGAAATTGAATGGAAAGGAAAGTGGAATGGAGTGGAATGGAACGTGGAATGGAATGGAATGGAAAGTGGAATGGAAGGTGGAATGGAATGGAAAGGAACGTGGAATGGAATGTTTAACGAAAAAGTGGAATGGAATGTGGAATGGAAAGTAGAAAAGAATGGAATGGAATGTAGAATGGAATGGAATGGAATGAGGAAGGGAATGTGGAATGGAATGTGGACTTCAATGTGGAATGGAATGGAATAGAATGTGGAATGGACTGTGGAATGGAATGGAATGGAATGTGGAATGCAATGTGGAATAGAATGTGGAATTGAATGGAATGGATATTGAATGGAATGTGGACTGGAATGGAATGGAATGTGAAAGGGAATGTGGAATGGAATGTGGAACGGAATGTGGAATAGAATGTGGAATGGAATGCAATGGAATGTGGAATGGAATGTGGAATAGAATGTGTAATGGAATGTGGATTGGCATGTGGAATAGAACGGAACGGAAAGTGGAATGGAATGTGGAATGGAACGTGCTGTGTATTGGAATGGAATGTGGAATGCAATGTGCAAAGGAATGTGGAATTGATCGTGGAATGGAATGCAATGGAATGTGAAATGGAACGTGGTATGGAATGGAATGGAATGTGGAATGTATCATTGAATGGAATGAAATGGAATGTGGAATGAAACGAGGAATGGAATGTGGAAAGGATTGTGGAAAGGAATGGAATAAAATGCGGAATGCAACGTAGAAAAGAATGGCATAGAATGTGGAATGGTACGTGGAATGGAATGGAATGTAATGTGGAATGGAACCTGGTAATGAAATGTGGAATGGAATGCAATGGAACGTGCAATGGAACATGCAATGGAATGGAATGCAACGTGGAATGGAATATGCAATGGAACATTGAATGGAATGTGGAATGGAATGTGGAATGGAATGTGCAATGGAAGGTGGAATGGAACGTGGAGTGGAATGGAATGGAAAGTGGAATGGAAAGTGGAATTGAATGGAAAGGAACGTGGAATGGAATGTGGAATGGAATGTGGAATGGAACGTGGAATGGAATGGATTGGAATGTGGAACGGAATGTTGAATAGAAAGTGGTAGGGAATGTTGAATGGAATGTGTAACGGAAAGGAAAGGAATGTGGAATGGAATGGAAAGGAATGTGGAATGCAATGGAATGGAATGTGGAAAGCAAAGGAATGGAACGTGGAATGGAACGCGTAATGGAACAAGTTTTTGAACGTGGAATGGAACATGGAATGGAATATCGAATGGAATGGAATGGAATGTGGAATGGAAAGGAAAGAAACGTGGAATGGAACGTGGAATGGAATGTGGAATGGAATGGAATGGAGTGGAATGTGGAATGAAATGGAATGCGGAATGCAATGGAATGAAATGTGGAATGGAAAGTGGAATGGAATGGATTGGAATGTGGAATGGAAAGGAATGGAACGTGAAATGGAATGTGCAATTGAATGTGGAATGGATTGTGTAATGGTATAGAATGGAATGTGGAATTGAATTGAATGGAATGTGGAATGAAATGGAATGCAGTGTGGAATGGGACGGAATGGAAAGTAGAATGGAATGGAATGTGGAATGGAAGGGAATGGCAAGTAGAATGGAATGGAGAGGAATGTGGAATGGAATGTTGAATGGAATGGAATGGAAAGTGAAATGGAATGGAATGGAATGTGGAATGGAATATGGAATGGAGTGTGGAATTGAATTTACTGGAATGTGGAATGGAATGGAATCGAATGTGTAATGGAATGGAATGGGAAGTGAAATAGAATGTGGAACGGAATGTGAAATGGAATATAAAACCGGATGAAAAGGAACGTGGAAAGGAATGGAATGGAAAGGAAGGTGGAATGCAACGGGGAATGGAAAATGTAATGGAACGTGGAATGGAAAGTGGAATGGAATGTAATGGAATGTGGAATGAAATGTGGAATGGAATGGAATGGTTTGTGTAATAGAATGTGGAATGGAATGCAATGGAATGAGAACGGAATGTGAAATGGAATGGAATGGAATGTGGAATGGAATAAGGAATGGAATTTGGAATGGAATGTGGAATGGAATGTGGAATGGAACGAAATGAATTGTGGAATGGAACGAAATGAATTGTGGAATGGAATGTGGCATGGAATGTGGAATGGAACGTGCAATGGAATGTGGAATGGAATGGAATGGAATGTGGAATGGAATGGAATGGAATGTGGAATGGAATGTGGAATGCAATGTGAAATTGAAAGGAATGTAATGGAATGTGGAATGGAATGTGGAGAGGAATGGAATGGAATGTGGAATGGAATGTGGAATGGAATGGAATGTGTAACGGAATGTGGTATTAAAAGGAATGGAATGGAATCTGGAATTGAATGTGGAATGGAATGGAATGGAATTTGGAATGAAATGTGGAACGAAATGAAATGGAATTGAATGTAGAATGGAATGTGGAATGGAATGGAATGGAATCTGGAATGGAATGCGGAATGGAATGTCGAATGCAATGGAATGGAATTGAATATGCAATGGAAAGGAAAGCAATGTGGAATGCAATTGAATGGAAAGTGGAACGTAATGGATGGGAAAGTGGAATGGAATGGAATTTGGAATGGAATGTTGAATGGAATGCATTGGAATCTGGAATGCAATGGAATGGAATGGAATATGGAATGGAATGGAATGGAATGGAATGGAATGTGGAAGGGAATGTGGAATTAATGGAACGGAATGTTAAATGGAATGGAATGGAATGGTGAATGGAAAGTGGAATGGGGAATGGAATGTGGAATGGAATAAAATGGAATGTAATGTCAAAAGGAATGTGGAAATGAATGGAGTCGAATGTGGAATGCAACGTGGAATGGAATGGAATAGAATGTGTAATGGAATGTGGAATGGAATGTGGAAAGGAACGTGGAATGGAATGCAATGGACTGGAATGTGGAAAGGAATATTGAAAGCAATGTAATCAAATCTGGAATGGAATTTGGAATAGAATGGAATGGAACGAGGAATGGAATGAAATGGAATGTGGAATGGAATGTGGAATGGAATGAAATGGAATGTGGAATGGAATGGAATGGAACGTAGAATGGAACGTGAAAAGGAATGTGGAATGTAATGTTATGTGGAGTGCAATGGAATGGAATGCAACAAAAGAATGGAATGGAATGTGGAATGGAATGGAATGGAATAGAATGTTGAATGGAATGTGGAATGGAATTTAATGGAGTGTGGAATGGAATGGAATGGAATGGAATGTGGAATGGAACGCAATGGAATATGGAATAGAATGTGGAATGGAAAATGCAATGGAAAGGAATGCAATGTGGAATGCAACATGGAATGAAATCGAAGGGAACTTGGTATGGAAAGTTGAATGGAAGGCGAAGTGGAATGTGGAATGGAATGGAATGGAATGTGGAATGGAATGTGGAATGGCGTGTTGAATGGAATTGAATGGAGCTTGGAATTGAACTCGGAATGGAATGCAATGGAATATGGAATGGAACACGGAATGGAATGGAAAGGAACGTGGAATGGAACGTGGAATGGAATGGAATGGAAGGTGGAATGGAATCTGGAATGGAATTTGGAATGGAATGGAATGTAATGGGAATGGAACGTTAAATGGAATGGTATTGAATGTTGAATGTAACGTGGAATTTAACGTGTAATGGAATGTGGAATTAAACGTGGGATGGAATGTGGAATGGAATGTGGAATGGAACAGAATGGAATGTGGAATGGAATGTGGAATTTAGTGTGGAAAGGAAAGTGGAATGGAACGGAATGGAAAGTGGAATGGAACATGGAAAGGAATGGAATGGAATTTCAATGGAACGTAGAATGGAATAGAATGGAATGGAATGGAAATGAACGTGGAATAGATTGTGGAAAGGAATGTGGAATGGAATGTGGAACGGAATGGAAGGAAATTTGGAATGAATTGTGGATTGGAATGGAATGGAATGTGGAATGGAATGGAATGAAATGTGGAATGGAATTCTATGGCAATTGGAATGGAAAGTGGAATGGAATGGAATGGAATGGAATGGAATGGAATGTAGAATGCAATGTAATGGAATGTGGAATGGAATGTGGAATGGAATGTGGAAAGCATTGGAATGAAATGAGGAATTGAATGTGGATTGGAATGGAATGGAATGTGGAATGGAAAGGAATGCACTGCGGAATGGAATGTGGAATGGAATGGCATGGAATGGAATGGAACGTGGAATGGCATGTGAATTGGAACGGAATGGAATGTGGAATGGAATGTGAAATGAAATGGATTGGAATGAGAATGGAATGTGGAATGGAATGTGGAATGGAATAAGGAATGGAATGTGGAATGGAACGTGTAATGGAATGTGAAATAGAATATGGAATGGGATGTGGAATGGAATGCAATGGAATGTGGAATGGAACGTGTAATGGAATGGAAAGGAACGTGGAATGGAACGTGGAATTGAACGTGGAATGGAATGAAATGGAACGTGGAATGGAATCTGGAATGGAACTTGGAATGGAATGGAATGTAATGGGAATGGATCGTTAAATGGAATGGAATTGAATGAGGAATGTAACGTGGAATGAAACGTGTAATGGAATGTGGAATTGAAAATGGGATGGAATGTGGAATGGAATGTGGAATGGAACGGAATGGAATGTGGAATTGATTATGGAAAGGAACGTGGAATGGAATGGAATGGAATGTGGAATGGAACGTGGAATGGAATAGAATGGAATGGAATGGAAATGAATGTGGAATAGATTGTGGAAAGGAATGTGGAATGGAATGAGGAATTGAATGGAAGGAAATGTGGAATGAATTGTGGATTGGAATGTAATGCAATGTAGAATGGAATGGAATGGAATGTGCAATGGAATTCTATGGCAATTGTCATGGAAATTGGAATGGAATGGAATGGAAAGGAATGGAATGTGGAATGGAATGGAATGGAATGTGGAATGGAATGTGGAATGGAATGAGGAAAGCATTGGAATGAAATGAGAAATGGAATGTGTGTTGGAATGGAATGGAATGTGGAATGGAAAGGAATGCAATGCGGAATGGAATGTGGAGTGGAATGTGGAAAGGAATGGCATGGAATGGAATGGAACGTGGAATGGCATGTGAATTTGAACGCAAAGGATTGTGGAATGGAATGTGGAATGAAATGCAATGGAATGATAATGGAATGTGGAATGGATTGTGGAATGGAAAGTGGAATGAAAAGGAATGCAATGGAATGTGGAATGGAATGTGGAATGGAATGTTAATTGGAATGGAATAGAAAGTGGCATGGAATGGAACGGAACGTGGAATGGAACGTGGAATGGAATGTGGAATGGAATGTGGAATGGAATAGTATGTGTAATGAAATGCAATGGAATGCAATGAAATGTGGAAATGAATGGATTGGAATGTGGAATGGAAAGGAATGGTATGCGGAATGGAACGGAATAGAGTGCAAGGTGGAATTCAATGGAATAGAATGCAATGGAATGGAATGTGGTATGGAATGTGGAATGGAATGGAATGGAATGTGGAATGGAAAGCGGAATGAAATGTGGAATAAAATGTGGAATGGAATGTGGAATGGAATGAGAAATGGAATGGAATGGAATGTGGAATGTAATGTGGAACGGAATGTGAAATGGAATGGAATGTGGCAGGGAATGTGAACTGGAAGGAGGAATGGAATGTGGAATGGAACGCGAAATGGAATGGAATGCAACGTGGAATGGAACATGGAATGGATCGTAGAATGGAATGTGGGATGGTATGTGGAATGGAATGTGGAATGTAGTCTGGAATGGAATGTGGAATTTAGCATGGAATGGAACGTGAAATTGAATAGAAAGTAATGTGGAATGGAGTGTGCAATGGAATATGGAATGGAACGTGGGAACTAACGTGGAATGGAATGGAATACCATGTCGAATGGAGACTGGAATGGAATAGAAGGGAATGTGAAAAGCAATTTATAATGGAATGGAATAGAATATGAAATGCAAATCAGAATGGAATGAAATGGAATGTGGAATGGAAAGTGGAAATAAATGGAATGGAATGTGGAGTGGAATGTTGAATGGAATGTGGAATGGAATGTGGAATATAATGGAATGGCATGTGGAATGGAACGTGGAATTGAATGAAATGGAACGTGGAATGGAATGTAGAATAGAAAGTGGAATGGAACGAGGAATGCAATGTGAAATGTATCGTGTAAGGGAAAGCGGAAAGGAATGGAATGGAATGTGGAATGGAATGGATTGCAATGTGGAATGGAATGTGGAAAGGAATGGAATGGATAGTGGAACGGAATAGAATGGAATGGTATGGAATGTGGAATGGAATGGAATGGAATGTGGAATGGAATGTGGAATGGAATGTGGAATGAATCAGAATAGAATGTTAAATGGAATGGTGAGTGAAATGGAATGGAACGTGGAATGGGAAGTGGAATGGAACGTGAAATGGAACGTGGAATGGAACAGGGAATGGAATGGAATGGAAGTTGGAATGGAATATGGAATGGAATGAGGAATGGAACGTGGAATGGTATGGGCAATGGAATGTAGATTGGATCGTCTAACGGAATGGAATGGAAAGTGGAATGGAACGTGGAAAGGAATGCAATGGAACGTGGAATGGAATGTGGAATGGATTGTGGAATGGAAAGTGTAATGGAACATGCTATGCAATGGATTGTAATGTGCAATGGAATCTAGAACGGAATGGAATGTGGAATGGAAGGTGTAATGGAATGTGAAATGGAATAGATTGGAATGTGGAATGGAATTGAATGGAATGTGGATTGAAATGTAGACTGGAATGGAATGCAATGTGGAAAGGAATGTGGAATGGAATGGAATGGATCATGGAATGGAATGTGAAATGCAATGTGGAATGGAATGTAATGGAATGTGGAATGGAATGTGGAATGGAATGCGGAATGTAATGTGTAATGGAACGGAATGAATCTGCAGTAGAATTCCATGGAACGTGAAATGGAATTTGGAATGGAAAGTGGAATGGAACGTGGAATGGAATGGGGAATGGAATGGAATGGAATGTGGAATGGAACGTGGAATGGAATGGGCAATGGAATGTGGAATGGAATGTTGAATGCAATGGAATGGAAAGTGGAGTGGAACGTGGAATGGAATGGAATGGAATGTGGAATGGATTGTGGAATGGAACGTGGAATGGGAAGATGAATGTAATGGATTGGAATGTGGAATGGAATTTGGAATGCAATGGAATGGAATGTGGAATGGAATGTGGAATGGAATGGATTGGAATGTGGAATGGAATGGAATAAGATGTGGAATGGAATGTGGTCTGGAATGGAGTGCAAAGTGGAATGGAATGCGGAATGGAATGCATTCCACGTTACATTCCATGTTCCATTCCATTCCATTGTTGGAATGTGGAATGCAATGTGAAATGGAATGTAATGGAATCTGGAATGCAATGTGGAATGGATTGCAGAATGGAATGTGGAATGGAGTGGAATGGAATGTGGAATGGAATGAGGAATGGAATGGAATGGAATGTGGAACAGAATGCGGAATGGAATGGAATGGAACGTGGAATGGAACTTGGAAAGGATCTTGGGGTGTAATGTGTAATGGAAAGTGGAATGGAGCGTGGAATGGAGCGTGGAATGGAATGCGGAATGGAACTTGGAATGGAATGGAATAGAAAGTGGAATGGAACGTCGAATGGAATAGAAAGGAACATGCTATGGAACGTGGAATGCAATATGGAATGGAACACGGAAATTTATGTGGAATATAATGTGGATTGCAAAGGAATGGAATGTGGAAATGAATGGAATGGAATGTGGAATGTAATGGGATGGTATGTGGAATAGAATGTGGAATGCAATGGAATGCAATTCGGAATGAAATTGACTGGAATGGTATGGAATGTGGAATGGAATGGAATGGAAAGTTTAATGGAAAGTGGAATGGAACGTGGAATGGAATGTGGAATGGAATGAAATGGAATGTGTAATGGAAGGTAATGGAATGTGGAATGGAATGTGGAATGGAATGGAATGGAATGTGGAATGGAATGGAATAGCATGTGGAATTCAGTGGAATGGTATGGAATGTTGAGAGGAATGGAATGGAATGAGGAGTGGAGTGGAATAGAATGTAGAAATGAATGGAATGGTATGGAATGTGGAATGGAATGAAATGGAATGGAATGCGTAATGGAATGGAATGAAATGTGGAATGGAACTTAATGGAATGTGGAATGGAAAGGAATGGAATGTGGATTGGAATGTAATCGAAAGGAAAGAAATGTGGAATTGAATGGAATGGGAAGTGGAAATGAATGGAATGGAATGGGAATTGGAATGGAATGGAATGGAATGGGGAATAGAATGGGGAATGGAAAGAATGGAAGGTGGAATTGAATGTGAAATGTAACTCTGAATGAAACATGGAATGGAATGAAATGGAACGTGCAATCCGATGGAATGCAAAGTGGAATGGAATGGTATGGAACGTGGAATGGAACACGGAATGGAATGGAATGGAAGGTGGAATGGAACTTGGAAAGGAATGTGGAATGACACGTGCAGTGGATAGTACAATGGAATGTGGAATTAAATCTGGAATGGAATGTGGAACGGAATGTGGAATGCAATGGAAAGGAATGTAGAATGGAATGTGTAATTCCACGGAGTGGAATGGAATGTACAACGGAATGTGGAATTGAATGGAATGGAATGTATAATGTAATGGTATGAAATGTGGAATGCAATATGGAATGGAGCGTGGAATGGAATGTGGAATGGAATGTCCAATGGAATGTGGAATGGAATGTAATACAATGTGGAATGGAATGGAATGGAATGTGGAAAAGAATGTGGAATGGAATGTGCAATGAAATGGAATGGAATGTGGAATGGAATGTACAATGGAATGTGGAATGGAATGTGAAATGGAATGTTGAATGGAATGTGGAACGGAATGAAATGGAATGTGGAAATGAATGGAATGGAAGGTGCAACGGAGTGGAATGGAATGGAAAACAGAATGGAACGAGGAATGGAATGTGGGATGGAATGTGGAATGAAATGTACAAGGGAAAGGAATGGAATGTGGAAAGGAATGGAATGAAATATGGAATGGAAAGTGGAATCGAATGTGGAATGGAATGTGGAATGGAATGTGGAATGGAGGGGAATCCACTGTGGAAAGGAATGTGAAAAGGAATGGAATGAAACATGGAATGCAATGTGGAATGGAATGGAATGGAATTTAATGTGGAATGCAAAGTGGAACGGAATGGAATGGAATGTGGAATGGAATGTGGAATAGAATGGAATGGAATGTGGAGTGGAATGGAATGGAAGGTAGAATGGAATGTGGAATGGAATGGAATTGAATGTGGAATGGAATGTGGAATGGAATGGAATGGATTGTGGAAAGGAATGGAATGGAATGTGGAATGGAATGTGCAATGGAATGGAATGGAATGTGCAATAGAATGGAATGGATTGTGGAAAGGAATGGAATGTAATGTGGAATGGAATGTGGAATGGAATGGAATAGATTGTGGAATGGAATGGCATGGAACGGTATGGAATGCGGAATCGGATGGAATGTAATGTTGAATAGAGTGTGGAATGGAATGGAATTGAACATGGAATGGAACACGCAATGGAACGTGGAATGGAACGTGGAATGGGATGTGGAATGGAATTGAATGGAAGGTGGAATGGAAGGTATTCGAATATGGAATGGAATGTGGAATGGAATAGAATGGAAAACAATTTGGAATTGAATGTTATGGAATGTGGAATGGAATGGAATGTGGAAGGGAATGTGGATTGAAATGTTGAATGGAATGTGGAATGGAATGGAATGGAATGTGGAATGGAATGTCGAGAGGAATGGAATGGTATGCAGAATGGAATGTGGAGGGGAATGGATTGCAATGTGTAATGGAATGCAATGGAATGTGGAATGTAATGTGGAATGGAATAGAATGGAATGTGGAAGGGAATGTTGAATGGAATGTGGAATGGAATGGAAAGGAATGTGGAATGGAATGTGGAATGGAACTTGGAATGGAATGGAATTTAATGTGGAAGGGACTGTTGAAGGGAATGTGGAATGGAATGTGGAATGGAATGGAATGGAATGTGGAATGGAATGTTGTACGGAATGTTGAATGGAATGCAAAGGAATGTGGAATGGAATGTGGAAAGGAATGTGGAATGGAATAGAATGTAATATGGAATGGAATGTGGAATGAAATGCGGAATGGATTGTGGAATGGAATGTGGAATGGAGTGTGAAATGGAAAGTGGAATGGAGCGGAATGGAATGTGAAATGGAATGTGGAATGAATTGTGGAATGGAATGTGGAAAGGAAAGTTGTATGGAATGGAATGGAATGTGGATTGAAACGAGGAATGTTAATGGATGGAACTTGGAATAGGACGTAGAACGGAACGTGGAATGGACTGTGGAATGGAATGGAAGGGAATGTGGAATTGAATGAAATGCAATGTGTAATGGAATGAAAAGGAATGTGGAATGAAATGTGGAATGGAATGTGGAAGGGAATGGAATGGCATGTGGAACGGAATGTGGAGAGGAAAGAAATGGTATGTGGAATGGAATGTGGAGTGGAATGGAATGGAATTGGAATGGAATGCAATGGAATGTGGAAGGGAATGTTGAGTGGAATGTGGAATGGAATGAGGAATGGAATGTAATGGAATGTGGAATGGAATGTGGAATGGAATGGAATTCAATATGGAAGGGAATGTTGAATGGAATGTGGAATGGAATGTGAAATGAAATGTGGAATGGAATGTGGAAAGTAATGTGGAGTGGAACGGAATGGAATGTGTAATGGAATGTGGACTGGAGTGTGGAATGGAACGTGGAATGCAACGGAATGGAATGTGGAATGGAATGGACTGGAATGTGGAATGGAATGTGGAATGGAATGTTGAATGGAATGTGGCAAGGATTGGAAAGTGGAAAGTAATGGAATGGAATGTGGAATTGAATGGAATAGAATGTGCAATGTAATGTGGAATGGAAAGGAATGGAATGTTTAATGGTTTGTGGAATTGAATGGAATGGAAAGTGGATTGGAACGTCAAATGGAAAGTGGAATGGAAAGTGGAATGGAATGCCGAATGGAATGGAATGGAATGTGGAATGGAATGGGTTGGAATGTGGACTGGAATGTGGAAAGGAATGTGGCATGGAATGGACAGACATGTGGAATGGAAAGTGGAATGGAATGTGGAATGGAATGTGGAGTGGAACGGAATGGAATGTGTAATGGAAGGTGGAGTGGAGTGGGTAATGGAATGTGGAATGGAACCCAAAGGAAAGTGGAATGGAATCTGCAATGGAATGTGGAATGCAAAGTAAAATGGAATGGAATGGAATGTGGAGTGAAACGTGGAAAGGAATGTGGCAGAGACTGGAATGTGTAAAGTAATGGAATGGAATGTGGAATAGAATGGAATGTTATGTGCAATGGAATGTGAAATGGAATGGAATGGAATGTGGAATGGTGTGTGGAATGGAATGGAATGGAAAGTGGGTTGCAATGTAGAATGGAATGTGGAATGGAACGTGGAATGGAAGGTCGAATGTAATGTAATGGAATGTGGAATGGAATGGAAAAGAATGCGGAATGGAATGTGGAATTGAACGGAATGCAATGTGGAATGGAATGTGAAAAGCAATGTGGACTACAATGTGGAATGGAATGTGCAGTGTAATGCCATGGAATGTGGAATAGAATGGAATGGAATGTGGAATGAAGTGTGTAATGCAACGGAATGAAATGTGGAATGGAATGGAATGGAATGGAATGTGGAATGGAATGCAACGGAATGTGGAATGGAATGGAATGGAACGAGGAATGGAATGTTTAATGGAATGGAATGAAATGTGGAATGGAACGTGGAATGGAATGTGGAAAGCAATGGAATGGAATGTGGAATGGAATGAGAAATGGAATGTGGAATGGAATGGATTGGAATGTGTGATGGAGTGTGGAATGTAATGGAATGGAATCTCGAATGAAAGAGAATGGAATGGAATATGGCATGAAATTCAATGGAAAGTGGAATGGAAAGGAGTGGAATGTGGAATGGAAGGGAATGATATAGAATGTGGAATGGAATGGAATGGAAAGGAAAGTGGAATGGAATGGAATTGAAACTGGAATGGAATGGAAAGTGGAATGGAATGGAATGTGGAATGGAATGGAATGTGGAATGGAAAGGGATGGAATGAAGAATTGATTGTGCAAAGGAGTGGAATGGAATGTGGAATGGAATGTAACAGAATGTGAAATGGAATGTGGAATTGAATGTGGAATGAAATGGATAGGAATGTGGAATGGAATTGGGAATGGAATGTGGAATGGAAAGGAATGGAATGTGGAACGGAAGGGAATGAAATGGAATATGGAATGGAAAGGAATGGAATGGAAATGAAAGTGGAATGGAATGGAATTGAATGTGGAATGGAATGAAAATTGGAATGGAAAGAATGTGGAATGGAATGGAATGGAGTGTGGAATGGAATGGGATGGAATGAGGAATTGATTGTGGAAAGGAGTGGAATGGAATGTGGATTGGAATGTGGAATGGAATGTAATGGAATGTGGAATGGAATGTGGAGCGGAATGTGGAATGGAATGGATAGGAATGTTGAATGGAATGGGGAATGGAATGTGGAATGGAATGGAATGAAACGTGGAAGGGAATGTGGAATGGAAAGTTGAATGGAACGTGGGATGGAAAGTGGAATGGAATGGAATGGAATGCGGAATGGGAAGTGGAATGGAATGTGGAATGGAACGTGGAATGGAATGTGGAATGGAATGGAATGGAACGTGGAATGGAATATGGAATGGAACGTGGAATGGAAAGTGGTACGGAATGGAATGGAACGTGGAATAGAAAGTGGAATGGAATGTCGATTGGAACCTGGAATGGAATTTGGAATGGAATGTGGATTGGAAAGGAATGGAAAGTTGAATGGATTGGAATGGAATGTGGAATGGAATGGAATGGAATGCGGAATGGCATGTGGAATGGAATTGAATGGAATGTGGAATAGATTCTGTAATGGAAAGGAAAGGAATACGCAAAGGAATGGAATGGTATGGAATGTGAAATGGAATGGAATGGAATCTGGAATGGAATGTGGAATGGAAAGGAATGAAACGTTAAATGGAAGGATGAATGGAACTTGGAATGGAATGTGGAAGGCAATGGAATGGAATCTGGAATGGAAAGGAATCTATGTGGAATGGAATGTGGAATGAAATTCAATGGAATGCGGAATGGAAAGAAATGGAATGTGGAATGGAAGGGAAAGGAATGGAATGTGGAATGGAATGGAATGGAATGAGGAATGGAATGGAATGGAATGGGGAATGAAATGTGGAATGGAATGTGGAATGAAGTGGAACGGAATGTGGAATGGAATTTGGAAAGGAACGTGGAACGGAATGGAGTGGAATGTGGAATGGAATATGGAATGGAATGGAATGGAAAGGAATGTGGAATTAAATGGAGTGGAAAATGAAATAGAATATGAAATGAAAAGTGAAATGGAATGTGGAATGTAATGTGGAAAGGAATGGAATGGTTTGTGGAATGGAATGGAATGGGATGTGGAAAGGAATGTGGAAAGGAACGTGGAAAGGAATGGAGTACAATGTGGAATGGAAGGTGGAATAGAATGGAATAGAATGTGGAAAAATCATGGAATGGAACATGGAATGCAACGTGGAATAGAACGTGGAAGGGAATGGAATGCAAAGTGGAATGGAACGTGGAATGGAACGTGGAATGGAACGTGGAATGGAATGGAATGGAATGTGGAATGGAATGCGGAATGGAATGGAATGGAAAATGGAAGGGGACGTGGAAATGAATAGAATGGAAGGTGGAATGGAAGGGAATCAAACGTGGAATGGAATATGCAATGCAAAGTGGAGAGCAATGTGGAAAGGAATGTGGAATGGAAAGGAATGGAATGTGGAATGGAATGGAATGGAATGCGGAATTGAAGGAAATGGAATGGTATGGAATGAGGAATGGAATGGAATGGAATGTGGAATGGAATGTGGAATGGAATGGAATGGAACGTGTAAGAGAATGTGGATTGGAATGTGGACAGGAACATGGAATGGAACAAGGAAAGGAATGGAATGGAATGTGGAATGGAATACGGAATTGAACGGAATGTGGAATGGAATGGAATGGAATGCAATGGAACTTGGAATTTACCGGGGAATTGTTTGGAATGGAATGTGGAATGGAATGTGGAATGGAATGTGGAATGGAATACAAGGCAATCTGGAATGGAATGTCGAATGGAATGGAATGGATTGTGGAATGGAATATGGAATGGAATGTAATGGAATGTGGAATGGAATGTGGGATGGAACGTAATGGAATGAGGAATGGAACGGAATGGAATGTGGAATAGAATGTGGAAAGGAATGTGGACTAGAAAGTGGAATGGAATGGAATGGAATGTGGAAAGGAACGTGGAATGGAATTGAATGAAACGCGCAAAGGAATGTGGAATGCAACGTGGAATGCAATGTGAAACGGAATGTGGAATGAAACGTGGAATGGAATGTGGAATGGAATGTTGAACGGAATGGAATGGAATGGAATGTGGAATGGAATGGAAATGATTGTGGAATGGAATGGAATGGAATGTGGAATAGAATGTGGAATGGAAAGGAATGGAATGTGGATTCGTATGTGGAATGGAATGTGGAATGAAAAGGAATGGAACGTGGAATGGAACGTTGATTACAATGGAATGGAACATCGAATGGAACGTGGAATACCACGTGAAATGGAATGTGTCATGGAACGTGGAATGCCATGGGCAATGGAATCTGGAATGGAATGTGAAATGTAATGGAATGGAAAGTGGAATGGAATGTGGAATGGAATAGAATGGAACGTGGAATGGAATGTGGAATGGATTATGGAATTGAACGTGGAATGAAACGTGGAATGCAATGGAATGGATTGTGTAATGGAATGGAATGGAATGTGGAAGGGAAGGTGGAATGCAATGGAATGGAATCTGGAATGGAATGTAAAGGAATGGAACGTGAAAAAGAACGTGGAATGCAACGTGGAATGGAACGCGGAATGGAATCAAAAAGAATGTGGAATGGAAGGTAATGGAATGTGGAATGGTTTGTGGAATGGAATGGAATGGAATATGGACTGTTATGGAATGGAACATGGAATGGAACGTGGAATGGGATGGCATGGAATGTGGAATGGAACTTGGAATGGAATGTGAAGTGGAACGTGGAATGGAACGTGGAATGGAATGGAATCGAATGTGGAATGGAATGTATTGGAATGCTGAATGGTATGGAATGGAATGAGGAATGGAATGAAATGGAATGCAATGGAATGTGGAATTGAATGGAATGTAAAGTGGAATGGAAAGGAATGTAAAATGGAATGGAATGGAATGGAATGGGAGGTGGAATGGAATGTGAAATTGAATGTGGAAAGGAAGGTGGAATGGAATGGAATGGAACGTGGAATTGAACGTGGAATGGAACGTGGAATGAAATCGAATGGAATGTTGAATGGAATGGATTGGAATGTGGAATTGAATGGAATGGAATATCGAATGGAACGTGGAATGGATTGGAAAGGAACGTGCAATGGAACCTCTAATGGAACGTAGAATGGAACGTGGAATGGAATGGAATGGAACGTCTAATGGAAAGTAGAATGGAACGTGGAATGGAAAGGAATGGAACGTGTAATGGAATGATAAATGGAATTTGGAATGTAATGGAATGGAACATGGAATGGAATGGAATGAAATGTGGTATGGAATGTGGAATGGAAAGGAATGGAATGTGGAATGCAATGTGGAATGGAATGGAATGGAATGAAAAAGGGAATGTGGAATGCAATGTTTAATGGAACGAGGAATGGAATGTGCAATGACATGGAATGGAATGTGGAATGGAATGTTGAATGGAATGGAATGGAAAGATGAATGCAGTGTGAAATGGAATGGAATGGAATGTGGAGTGGAATGTGGAATGGAATGGAATGGAATGTGGAGTGGAATGTGGAATGGAATGGAATGGAATGTGGAATGGAATGTGGAATGCAATGGAATGGACTGTGGAATGGATTGTGGAATGCAAAGTGGAATGGAATGTGGAATGGAATGTGGAATGGAACGTGGAATGGAATGGAATGGAACATGGAATGGAACGTGGAATGGAAAGTGGAATGGAATGTGGAATGCAACGTGGAATGGAATGTGCATTGCAATGTGGAATGGAACGTGGAGTGGAATGGAAAGGAATGTGTAATGGAACTTGGAATGGAATGGAAAGGAACGTGGAATGGAACGTGCAAAGGAACATGTAATGGAATGTGGAATGGAACTTAGAATGCAACGTACAATGGAATGTGGAACGGAACGTGGAACGGAATGGAATGTAAAGTGGAATGGAACGTGGAATGAATCGTAGAATGGAATGTGGAATGGAACTTGGAATGTAAAATACAATGGAAAGTGGAATGGAACATGGAATGGAATGGAAAGGAAAGTGGATTGGAAAGTGGAATGGAATGGAATGGAACATGGAATTGAACATGGAAGGGAATGGAATGGATTGCAGAATGGAATGTGGAATGAAATGGAACGGATTGTGCAATGGAATGTGGAATTGAATGGAATAGAATGGAATGGAATGGAATGTGGAATGGAATCTGGAATTGAATGTGGAATGGAACGTGGAATGGAATGGAACGGAACGTGGAACGGAATGTGGAACGGTATGGAATGGAGTCTGGAATGTAACGTGGAATGGAATGGAAGGTGGAATGGAATGTGGAATGTAACGGAATGGAATAGAATGTGGAATGGAATGTGGAATGGATAGTGGAATGTAATGGAAGGGAATGGAATGGAATTGAATGTGGAATGGAATGTGGAAAAGAATGTGGAATGGAATGTGGAATGGAACTGAAAGGAATGTGGAATGGAATGTGGAATGGAATGGAATGGAACGGAATGGATTGTGGAATGGAATGGAACGGAATGGATTGTGAAATGGAATGTGGAATGCATCGTGGAGTGGAATGAAATTGAACGTGGAATTGGATGGAATGGAATGTTGAATGGAACGTGGAATGAAATGGAATGGAACTTCGAATAGAACATGGAATGGAACCTGGAATGGAATGTGGAATGGATCATGCATTGGAATGTGGAATGGAATGTGTTAAGGTAAGTGCAATGGAAAGGAATGGAAAGTGGAGTGGAACGTGGAATGGAATGGAATAGAACGTGGAATGGAATGCACAATGGACTGTGCAACTAAACATGAAATGGAATGTGAAATGGATTGGAATGTAATGTGGAATGGAATGTGGAAGGGAATGTGGAATTCAATGCAAGGCAATGTGGACTGGAATGTGGAATAGAATGGAATGGAATTTAGAATGAAACGGAATGGAATGTGGAATTGAACTTGGAATGGAATGTGGAAAAGAACGTGAACGGGAATGGAAAGGAATGTGCAATGGAACGTGGAATGGAACTGAAAGGAAAGTGGAATGGAACTTGAAATGGAAGGTGGAATGGAACGTGGAATGTAATGTGGAATGCAGCGTTGAATTGAATGTGGAATGAAATGTGGAATGGGATGGAATGGAATATTGAACGGAAAGTGGAGTGAAATTGAAAGTAAGGTGCAATGGAATGGAATGGAATAATGAATGCAATGTGGAATGGAACAGAATGGAATGTGGAGTAGAATATGGTATGGAATGGAATGGAATGTGGAATGGAATAGAATGGAATGATATGGAATGGAATGGAATGGAATGTGGAATATAACGTGGAATTGGAAGGAATGGAATGTGGAATGGAATGTGGAATGGAACGTGGAATGGAACGTGGAATGGAATACAATGGAATGTGGAATGCAAAGTTTAATGAAATGTGGAAGGAAATGTGGAGTGGAACGTGGAATAGAACGTGGAATGGAGTGGAATAGAACTTGGAATGGAACATGGAATGGAAGGAGGAATAGAGAGTTGAATGGAATGTGGAATGGAACGTGGAATGGAATGGAAGGAAACGTGGAATGGTACGTGGAACGAAATGGAATGCCACGCTGAATGCAATGTGGAATGGAATGTGGAATGGAACGTGGAATGGAATGGAATAGAACGTGCAATGTAATGGGATGGAATGTGGAATGGAATGGAATGGAATGTGGTATGGAATGGAATGGAATGTTGAATGGAATGGATTGGAATGTTGAATGGAATGTGGAATGGAATGCAATGGAATGTGGAATGGAAAGTGGAATGGAATGGAATGGAATGCGGAAGGGAAAGTGGAATGGAATGGAATGTAGAATGGAATGGAATGGAATATGGAATGGAATGTGGAATGGAATGTGAAGGAGCACGTGGAATGGAACGGAGTGCAATGTGGAATGGAATGTAGAATGGAATGTGAAATGGACCATGGAATGGAATGCAAAGAGGAGGGAATGGAACATGGAATGGAATGGAATGGAATGTGGAATCGAAATTGGAATGGAACGTGAAAAGGAAAGTGGAATGCAAAGTGGAATGGAATGGATTGGAATGTGGAATGGAACCTGCAATGGAATGGAATGGAACGTGGGACAGAATGTGGAATGGAATGTGGAATGGAATGTGCAAAGGAATGTGGAATGGAACGTGGGATGGAATGGAATGGAAAGTGCAATGGAACGTGGAATGGAATGGAACGGAATGTGGAATGGAAAGTGGAACGGAATGGAATGGACTGTGGAATGGAATGTGGAATGCAATGTGGAAAGGAATGGCATAGAATATGGAATGGAATGTGAAATACAATGTGGAACGGAATTGAATAGAATGGAATGCAATGTGGAATGGAAAGTGGAAAGGAATGTGGAATGGAATGTGAAATGGAAAGGAATGGAATGTGGAATTTAATGTGGAATGGAATGTAGAAAGGAACGTGGAATGAAATTGATTGGTACGGAATGGATTCTCAAATGGAATATGGAATGGAATGTGGAATGGAACGTAGAATGAAATGGATTGGAACGTGGAATGGGATGGAATGGAATGTGGAATGAAACGTGGAATGGAATGGAATTTAACGTGGAATGGAAGGTGGAAGAGAACTTGGAATGGAATGTGGAAAGGAACGTGGAATTGAATGTGCAATGGAATGTGAAATGGAACGTGATATGGAAAGGAATGGAAAGTAGAGCGGAACGTGGAATGGAATGGAATGGAACGTGGAATGGAACATGTAATGGAACGTGGAATGGAACATGGAACGGAACTTGGAATGCCATGAAATGGAACGTTGAATGGAATGGAATGGAATGTGGAATGGAACGTGGAATGGAATGGAATGTAACGTGGAATGCAGTGTGGAATGGAAGGTGGAAGGGAACTTGGAATGGAATGTGGAAAGGAATGTGGAATGCAATGAGCAATGGCATGTGGAATAGAGCGTGAAATGGAAAGGAATGGAAAGTAGAATGGAACGTGGAATGGAATGGAATGGAATGTAGAATGGAACATGGAATGGAATGTGGAATGGAACCTGGAATTCAATGGAATGGAATGTTGAATGCAATGGAATGGAATGTGGAATGGAATGGAAAGGAATATGGAATGGAACGTGGAATGCAATGGAATTGGATGTTGAATGGAATGGAATGGAATGTGGAATGGAATGGAATGGTATATGGAATGTAACGTGGAATGGAATGGAATGGAACGTGGAAAGGAACTTGCAATGGGACATCTAATAGAACGTAGAATGGAAGATGGAAAGGAATGGAATGGAACGTCTAATGGAATGTAGGATGGAAAGTGGAAAGGAATGGAATGGAACCTGGAATGGAATGTGGAATGTAACAGAATGGAACGTGGAATGGAATGTGGTATGGAATGTGCAATGGAATGGAATGGAATGTGGAATGGAATGTGAAATGAGATGCGGAATGGAATGGAAAGGAATGTGGAATGGAATGTGGAATGGATTGGAATGGAATTTAGATTGCAATGTGGAATGGAATGTGGAATGGAAAGGGATGGAATGTGGAATGGAATGTGAAATGCAATGGAATGAAATGTGGAATGGAATGTGGAAAGTAATTTGGAATACAAAGTGGAATGGAATGGAATGGAATGTGTAATGGAACGTGGTATGGAATGGATTGGAACGTGGAATGAAACGTGGAATGGAACGTGGAATGGAACGTGGAATGGAATGTGGAATGCAGCGTGAAGTGGAATGTGGAATGGAAAGTGGAATGGAATGGAATGGAATGTGGAATGCAATGTGGAATGGAATGGAAATGAATGTGGAATAGAATGTGGAATGGAATGAAATGGAATGCGGAATGGAAGGCAATGGAATGGTATGGAACATGGGATGCAATGGAATGGAATGTGGAATGGAATGTGGAATGGAATGGAATGGAATGGAATGGAACTTGGAATTTACCAGGGAATTGTTTGGAATGGAATGCGGAATGGAATGTGGAAGGGAATACAAGGCAATGTGGAGTGGAATGTGGAATGAAATGGAATGGATTGTTGAATGGAATATGGAATGGAATGTAATGGAATGTGGAATGGAATGTGGGATGGAACGTAATGGAATGTGGAATGGAACGGAATGGAATGTGGAATGGAATGTGGAATAGAAAGTGGAAGGGAATGGAATGGAATGTGGAAAGGAACATGGAATGGAATGGAATGGAACATGCAAAGGAATTTGGAATGGACTGTGGAATGGAATGTGAAACGGAATGTGGAATGCAACGTGGAATGGAATGTGGAATGGAATTGGGATTGGAATGGAATGGAATGGAATGTGGAATGGAATGGAAATGAATGTGGAAAGTAATGGAATGCAATGTGGAATAGAATGTGGAATGGAAAGGAATGGAATGTGGAATCGAATGTGGAATGCAATGTGGAATGAAATGGAATGGAAAGTGGAATGGAACGTGGACTGCAATGTAATGGAACTTCGAATGGAACGTGGAATGCAACGTGAAATGGAATGTGGCATGGAACGTGGAATGCCATGGGAAATGGAATCAGGAATGTAATGTGAAATGTAATGGAATGGAAAGTGGAATGGAATGAGGAATGCAATAGAATGGAACGTGGACTGGAATGTGGAATGGAATATGGAATGGAACGTGGAATGAAACGTGGAATGCAATGGAATGGAATGTGTAATGGAATGGAATGGAATGTGGAAGGGAGGGTGGAATGGAACATGGAATGGAATGCAATGGAATTTGTAATGGAATGGAATGGAATGTGAAATGCAAAGTGGTATATAACGTGGAATATAATGTGGAATGGAGTGCAATGGGATTTGGAATGGAATGGAGTGGAGTGTGGAATTCAATGGAATGGAATGTGGAATGCAACGTAGAATGGAATGGAATGTGGAATAGAATGTGGAATGGAATGGGATGGAATCTGGAATGGAATGGAATGGAATGGAACACCAAAAAGAACGTGGAATGCAATATGGAATGGAATGTGGAATGGACCGGAAAAGAATGTGTAATGGAAGGTAATGGAATGTGGAATGGAATGTGGAATAGAATAGAATGCAATGGAATGGAATATGGACTGTTATGGAATGGAAAGAAACAGAACGTGAAAAGGAACGTGGAATGGAACAACTAATGGAATGTAGAATGGAATGTGGAATGGAATGGAATGGAACATCTAATGGAAAGTAGAATGGAACGTGGAATGGAATGAAATGGAATGTGGAATGGAATGCAACGGGGAATGGAATGGAATGGAATGTGGAATGGAATGTGGTATCGGATGTGGAATGTAAAGGAATGGAAGGTGGAATGGAATGTGGAATGGAATGGAATGGAATCGGAAAGGGAATGTGGAATGCAATATGGAATGAAATGTGGAATGGAATGTGGAATGAAATGGAATGTAAAGCGGAATGGAATGTGGAATGGAATGGAATAGAATGTGGAATGGAAAGGAATCGAATTTTATATGCAATGGAATGGAATGTGGAATGGAAGGTTGAATTGAATGTGTAATGTAACGTGGAATGGAACGGAACGGAATGTGGAATGGAATGGAATGGAATGTGGAAAGGATTCTGGAATGCAATGTGGAATGGAATGTGAAATGGAATCTGGAATGGAATGCAATGGAACGTGTAATGCAATGGAATGGAAAGTGGAATGGAAGGCGGAATGTAATGGAATGGAATGTGGAATGGAACGTGGAATGGATTGTGGAATGGAATGGAATGGAACGTGGAGTGGACCATGGACTGGAACTTGGAATGGAATGAGGAATGGAATGGAATTGAATGTGGAATGGAATGAGGAATGGAATGGAATTGAATGGAAAGTGGAATGGAATGAGGAATGGAAAGGAATTGAATGGAATGTGAAATGGAATGTGGAATGAAATGGAATGGAATGTGGAATGCAATGGAATGGAATGTGGAATGGAATGTGCAATGGAATGTGGAATGGAATGTGGAATGGAACCTGAAATGCAATACAATGGAACGTGTAATGGAATGGAAGGGAATGTGTAATGGAATGTGGAAGGGAATGCAAAGGAATGTGGAATGGAACGTGGAATGGATCGTGGAATGGAATGGAATGGAACATGTTGTAGAACGTGGAAAGTAACTTGGAATGGAAAGTGGAGTGGAATGTAGATTGCAACGTGGAATGGAACGTGGAATGGAATGGAATGGAAGGTGGCATGGAATATGGAATGAAATGTGGAGTGGAAAGGAATGGAATGTCTAATGGAATGGAATATAATGTGGAAGGGAATGTGGAATGGAATGTGGAACGGAATGTAATGGAATGTAGAATAGAATGTGAAATAGAATGGAAAGGAGTCAGGAATGGAATGGAATGGAATGGTATGGATTGTGGAATGGAATGGAATGGAACGTCGAATGGAAAGTGGAATGGAACGTTTAATGGAAAGAGGAATGGAAATTCATGGAATGTGGAATGGAAGAGAATGGAATGTGGAATGGAATGTGGAATCTAATATGGATGGAATGGAATGGTATGGAATGTGGACTGGAATGGAATGGAATAGATTGGAATGTGGAAAGGAAAGGAAAGGAATGGAATGTGGAATGGAATGCAATGGAATATGGAATGAACGGAATGGAATGGAATATGGAATGGAATGGAATGGAATGGATTATGGAATGGAATGGAATATGGAATGGAATGGAAAGGAATGGAATGAGGAAAGGAATTGAATGGAAGATGGAAAGGAAAGTAGTGCAATGGAATGGAATGGATTAGAATGGAATGTGGAATTGAATGGAATGAAAAGTGGAATGGAATGGAATGGAATGTGTAATGCAAAGGAATGGAACGTGTAATGTAGTGAAATGGAACGTGGAATGGAATGGAAAGTGGAATGTAATGGAATGGAATGTGGAATGGAACATTTACTAGAACGTGGAAAGCAATGGAAAGAGGAATGTAATGTAATGGAATGTGGAATGGAACATGGAATGGAACGTGGAATGGAATGGAATGGAAAGTCGAATGGAATGGAATGGAATGTGGAATGGAAAGTGGAATTTATCGTGGAATGGAAAGTGGAATGGTATGTGGAATGGAATGGAATGGAATGTGGAATGGAATGTGGAATGGAATGTGCAATGGAATGTGGAATGGAATGTGGAATGAAATGTGGAATGGAATGTGCAATGGAATGCGGAAAGACATGTGGAATGGAATGTGGAATGGAAAGTGAAGAGGAATGGAAAGAAATGTGGAATTGAATGGAATGGAAAGTGGAATGGAATGGAATGGAACGTGGAAAGGAATGGAATGGAAAGTGGAATGGAACGGAAAGGAACGTGGAATGGAATGTGGAATGGAAAGTGGAATGGAATGTGGAATGGAAAGTGGAAAAGAGTGGAATGGAATGGGGAATGGAATGGAATGGAAATTGGAGTGGAATGCAATGGAACGTGGAATGGAATGGAATGGAAAGTGGAATGGAACTTGGAATGGAATGGAAAGGAACGTGGAATAGATTGTGCAATCTAACGTGCAATGGAACGTGGAATTGAATGGAATGAAATGTGGACTGGAATATGGAAAGTAATGTGGAATGGAATGTGGAATGGAATGTGGAATGGAATGTGTAATGCAATGTAGAATGGATTGTGCAATTGAATGGGCAAAGGAATGTGGAATGGAATGTGCAATGGGACGGAATGGAATGTGAAACGGAATGTGGAATGGAATGTGGAATTGAACGTAGAATGGAATGAAATGTAATGGAATGGATTGTGAAATGGAATGTAGAATGGAGTGGAATGGAATGTGGAACAGAATGTAATGGAATGGAACGTGGAAGGGAATGTGCAATGGAATGTGGAAGGGAACGTAGAATGGAAAGGAATAGAAAGTGGAGTGGAGCATGGAAAGGAATGGAGTGGAACGTGTTATGGAATGTGGAATAGACTGTGGAATGGAAAATGAAATGGAACGTGGAATGGATAGGAATGGAATGTGGAATGGAATGTGGAATAACATGTGGAGTGAAATGCAACACAATGTGGAATGGAATGTGGAATGGAAAGTAATTGAATGTGGAATGGAATGTGGAATGGAATGCAACAGAAAGTGGAATGGAATGGAATGGAATGTCGAATAAAATTTGCAATGGAATGCAAAGGAATCCAGAGTGCAATGGGTTGCAATGGAATAGAATGGAATGGAATGGAATGGAATGGAATGGAATGGAATGGTATGGGATGGAACATGGAATGGAATATGGAATGGAACGTGGAATGGAAAGTGGAATGGAATGGAGTGGAATGGAATGGAATGGTATGGGATGGAACGTGGAATGGAACATGGGATGGAACGTGGAATGGAACGTGGAATGGAACATGGAAAGGAAAGTGGAATGGAAACTGGAATGGAACGGAATGGAATGTGGAATGGAAGGGAATGGAATGTGGAATGGAAAGTGTAAAGGAAAGGAATGGAATGGAATGGAATGGAACGTGGAATGGAAAGTGGAATGTAACGTGGAATGGAAAGTGGAATGTAACGTGGAATGTAATGTGGAATGGAATGGAATGGAATGTGGAATAGAAGGGAATGGAATGTGGAATGGAATGTGTAATGGAATGGAATGGAATAGAATGGAATGGAATGTGCAATGGAATGCAATGGAATGCGGAATGGAATGTGGAATGGACTGTGGAATGGAATGTAGAATGGAATGGAATGGACTGGAATGTGGAATGGAATGGAATGTAATGGAATGAAAAGGAATGGAATGGAATGTGGAAGGGAATGTGAAATGGAATTTAATTGAATGTGGAAAGGAATGGTATGGAATGTTGAAGGGAATGTGAAATGGAATTTAATTGAATGTGGAAAGGAATGGTATGGAGTGGAATTCGGAATTATATGGAATTGAATGTCTAATGGAATGGAATGGAAGGTGGAATTGAATGGAATCGAAAATGAAACGGAATGGAATGGAATGTGGAATGGAACGTGGAATAGGATGCAATGGAATGTCGAATGGAACATAGAATGGAATGTGTAATGGAATGTGGACAGGAACGAGGAGTAGAATGTGGAATGGAATGTGGAACGGAAAGCGGATTGGAATGGAATGGAACGTGGAATTGAGTGGAATGGGTGTGGAATGGTATGTAATTGAATGTGGAATGGAATGTGGAGAGGAATGGAATGCAGTATGGAATGAAATGCAGAATGGAATGGAGTGGAATATGGAATTGATTGTGGAATGGAAGGTGGAGTGTTACGTGGAATGGAATGGAATGAAAGGTGGAATGGAATGTGGAATGGAATGTGGACTGGAATGGAATCGAATGTGGAATGGAATGAACTGGAATGTCAATTAGAATGTGGACTGGAATCGAATGCAATGTGGAATGGAATGTGGAATGAAATCGAATTGAACGTGTAATGGAATGTGGAGTGGAATGTGGAATGGAAAGGAATGTGATGTGGAATGGATTGTGGAATGCAACGTGGAATGGAACGGAATGGCATGTGAAATGGAATGTGGAATGAAATGTAATGGAATGTGGAATGTAATGTGGAATGGAATGTGGAATGCAATGTGGAGTGGAAGGTGGAATGGAATGGAATGGAACCTGGAATATAACTTGGAATGGAATCTCGAATTGAACATGGAATGGAATGTGGAATAGAGCATGGAATGGAAAGAGGAATGGAATGTGGAATGGAACTTGGAATGGAATGGAATGGAATGTGGTATGGAACGCGGAATGGAATTCAATGGAAAGTGAAATGGAACGTGGAATGCAATGTGGAATGGAATGGAATGGAACGTGGAAAGGAATGTGGAATGAAATGTGGAATTCAAAGTAATGGAAAGTTCAATGGCATGGAATGGAATGAGGAATGGAATGTGGAAAGGAATGGAATGGAAAGTGGAATAGAAAGTAGAGTAGAATGGAAAGGAATCAGGAAAGGAATGGAAAGGAAGGGTATGGAATGCCAAATGGAATGCAATGGAACGTGGGATGGAAAGTGGAATGGAACGTAAAATGGAATGTGGAATGGAATGGAATGGAATGTGGAATGGAAGAGAATGCAATGTGGAATGGAATGTGGAATGGAAGGGATTAGAATGTGGAATGGACTGTTGAATGGAATGGAATTTAATGGAAAGGAATGTGGAATGGAGTGGAAAGGAATGTGGAATGGAAGGGAATAGAATGTGGAAAGGAATGTGGAAGGGAAAGGAATGGAATGGAATGGAATGTGGAATCAAAAGGAACGCAGTGTGGAATGGAATGAAATGGAATGTGAAATGGAAAGAATGAAATGTGGAAGGGAATGGCATGGTAAGGAATGTGGAAAGAAAAGGAATGGAATGGAATGGAATGGAATGTGGAATTGAATAGAATGGAATGTGGAAAGGAATGGAATAGAATGTGGAATGGAATGTCAAATGGAATGTGGAATGTAACGTGGAACGGAATGAAACAGAACGTGGAATTGAATGGAATGGAACGTGGAATTGAAAGGAAAAGAACGAGGAATGGAATGTGGAATGGAAGTGGAAGGTAACGTGGAATGGAATGGAATGGAACATGGAATGGAATGGAATGAAATCTGGAATGGAATGGAATGGAATGTGGAATACAATGGAATGGAAAGTGGAATGGAATGGAATAGAACTTGGAATGGAAATTAGAATGGAATGGAATGGAACGTGGAATGGAATGCCTAAGGGAACGTGGAACGGAACGTGGAATTGAATAGAATGGAAAGTGGAATGGAATGTGGAATTGAATGTGGAATGTAATCAAATGGAATGTGGAATGGAATGGAATGGAATGTGGTACGGAATGTAGAATGAAATGGAATGGAATGTGGAATGGAATGGAATGTGGTATATCATGTGGAATGGAGTGGAATGGATTGTGGAATGAATGAGGAATGGAATGGAATGGAATGTGGAAAGGAATCTGGAATGGAAAGGAATGGAATGTGAAATGAAATGTGGAGTGGAAGGTGGAATGGAATGGAATGGAATATGGACAGTAATGTACAATGGAATGGAAAGGAATGGAATGTCGAATGGAATGAAATTGAATGGAATGTGGAATGGAATGGAATGGAACGTGGAATGGAATGGAATGGAATGTGGAAAGAAATGGAATGTGGAATGGAATATGGAATGGAATGGAAGGTGAAATGGAATGGATTATAATGGAATGTGGTGTGGAATGGATTGGAATGGTATGGAATGATATTTGGAATGGAAGGGAATGGAATGTGCAATTGAATGGAACGGAATGTGAAATGGAAAGTGCAATTGAATGGAATGGAATGCAATGGAATTTGGAATGCAATGGAATGGAATGGAATTTGGAACGGAATGGAATGTGGAATGGAATGCAATGTGGAATGGAATGGAATGGAATGTGGAATGGAATGGAATGGAATGTCTAATGCAATATGGAATGGAATGGTATGGAATTTGGATTGGAATGGAATGCGCAATGGAATGTGGAATAGAATGCAATGGAATGAGGAATGGAATGGAATGTTGAATGCAATGTGGAATGGAAAGTGAAATGGAAAGGATTGGAATGTGGAATGGAAAGGAATGGAATGGAATGAGAAGTGGAAGGTGGAATTGAATGGAATGGAACGTGGAAAGGAACGTGGAACGGAACGTGGAATGTGGAATGGAATGGAATGGAATGTGGAATGGAATGGAATGCAATGTGGAATGGTATGTGGAATGGAATGGAATGGAATGTTGAAAGGAATGTGGAATGGAATGTGGAATAGAATTTAATGTGTAAAGGAATGTGGAATGGAAGGTCGAATGGAATGGAATGGAATGTGGAATGGAATGGAATGGAATGTGGAATGGAATGCGGAAAGGAATGGAATGGAATGTGGAATGGAATGCAATGGATTGTGGAGTGGAACGTGGAATGGAATGTGGAATGGGATGTGGAATGGAATAGATTGAAATGTGTATTGGAGAGGAATAGAATGTGGAATAGAATGGAATGGAATGGAATGTGGTATAGAATGGAATGGAATGGAATGAGGAATAGAATGGAATGGAACGGAAGTTGGAATAGAATGTGGAATAGAATGGAATGTAATGTGGAATGGAATGTAATGGAAAGTGGACTGGAATGGAATGGAATGTGGAATGGAATGGGATGGAATGAGGACTGGAATGGAATGGAATGTGGAATGGAATGGAACATAGAATTGAATGAAATGGAATGTGGAATGGAATGGAATGGAATGGGATGGAATGGAATGTGCAATAAAATGGAATGGAATGTGGAATGGAATGTGGAATGCAATGTAGAATGGAGTGGAATGGAATGTGGAATTAAATTTAAAGAAATGGAAAGTGGAATGGAATGTGGAATGGAATTGAATGAAAGGTGGATCGGAAGGGATTTGAACGTGGAATGGAATACAACGTGGAATGGAATGGAATGGAATGTGGATTGGAATGGAATGCAATGTGGAATGCAGTGGAAAGGAATGGAATGGAATGTGAAATGGAATGCGGAATGGAATTTGAAATGCAATGAATTGGAACGTAGAATGGAATGAAATGGAACGTGGAAAGGAATGAAATGGAAAGTGGATAGCAATGTAATTGCATGTGGAAGGGAATGTGAAACGGAATGTGCAATCGAATGTGGAATGGAATGGAATGGAATGTGGAATGGACTATTGAATGAAATGCAATGGAATGTGTAATAGAATGTGGAAAGGAATGGAATGGAACGTGGCACGCAATGGAATGGAAAGTGGTATGAAATGGAACGGAATTTGGAATTGAATGTGGAATAGAATGTTGAATGCAATGGAACGGAATGTTGAATGAAATGTGGAACAGAATGAAATGGAATGTGGAATGGAATGTGGAATGGAATGTGGAATGGAATGTGGAAGGGAAAGTGAATAGAATGTGGAATGGAATGGAATGGAATGTGGACTTCAATGCAGAATAGAATGAGGAATGGATTGTGGAGTGGCATGTGGAACTGAACGGAATGGAATCTGGAAAGGAATATGGAATGGAAAGTGGAATGGAACGTGTTATGGAACGGAATGGAATGTGAAATGTATCATGGAATGGAATGAAATAGAATGTGGTATGGAACGTGGAATGGAATGTGGAATGAATTGCGGAATGGAATGGAATAGAATGTGGAATGCAACGTAGAATAGAATGGAATGGAATGTGGAATGGAACGTGGAATGGAGTGCAATGGAATGTGCAATGGAATCTGGGAATGGAATGTGGAATGGATGGTGGAATGGAATGGAATGGAATGTGTAATGGAACATGGAATGGAATGTGGAATGGATGGTGGAATGGAATGGAATGGAATGTGTAATGGAACATGGGATGGAATGGAACAGAACGTGGAATGGAACATGGAATTTAACGCTGAATGGAATGTGGAATGGAACGTGGAATGGAGTGCAATGGAATGTGCAATGGAATCTGGGAATGGAATGTGGAATGGATGTTGGAATGGAATGGAATGGAATGTGAAATGGAACATGGAATGGAATGGAACAGAACGTGGAATGGAACATGGAATTTAACGCTGAATGGAATGTGGAAGGGAATGTGCAATGCAAAGTAGAATGGAACGTGGAATGGAATGGAAAGGAAAGTGGAATGGAACGTGGAATGGAACGGAAAGGAACGTGGAATGGAATGTGGAATGGAATGTGGAATGGAAGGGAAAGGAACATGGAATAAAATGTGGAGTGGAAAGTGGAATGTAAAGTGGAACGGAATGGAATGGAATGTGGAATGGAATGTGGAATGGAATGTGGAATGGAAAGTAATGGAAAGGAATGTGGAATGGAATGTGGAAAGGAATGTGGAATGGAATGTGGAATAGAATGCAATGGAATGTGGAATGGAATGTGGAATGGAAAATAGAATGGAATGTAATGGATTGTGGAATGGAATGGGAAACATAAAGTGGTATGGAATGTGGAATGGAAGGTAATGCAATGTAGAATGGAATGTGGAATGGAATGTAGAATGGAAAGTTTAATGGAATGGAACGGAACATGGAATGGAACTTGGAATGAAACGTGGATTGGAAAGTGGAATGCCACATGGAATGGAAAGTGGAATGGAATGTGGAATGGAAAGTGGAATTTAGTGGAATGGAACGTGGAATGGAACATGGAATGGAGTGGAATGGAACGTGGAATGGAATGTGGAATGGATCGTGGAATGGAAAGTGGAATGGAATGGAATGGAAAGTGTATTGGATTGTGGAACGGAATGTGGAATAGAAAGCGGATTGGAATGTGGAATGGAATGTGGAATTGAAGGGAATGGAATGTGGAAAGGGATGTAATGGAATGTGGAATGGAATGGAATGGAACGTGGAGTGGAATGTTATGGAATGGAATGGAATGTGGAATGGAATTTGGAATGGAACGTGGAACTGAATGGAATGGAACGTCAAATGGAACGTGGAATAGAACGTGGAATGGAACGTGAAATGAAATGTGGAATGGAATGGAATAGAACGTGGAATGGAATGTGGAATGGAATGTGGAGTGGAATGGAATGGAATGTGCAAAGGAATGTGAACGAATGTGGAATGGAATGTGGAATTGAAAGGATTGGAAAGTGGAATGGAATGTGGAGAGGAATTGAATGGAATGTGGAATGGAATGGAATGGAACGTGAAGGGAATGTGGAATGGAATGTTGAATGGAATGCATAAGGGAATGTGTCATAGAATGTGAAATGTAACGTGGATGTAATGGAAAGGAAAGTGGAATGGAATGTGCAATGGAATGCTATGGAATATGGAAGTTAATGTGGAATGGTATGTGGAATGGAATGTGGAATGGAACGAAATGGAATTTGGAATGGAATGTGGAATTGAATGGAATGGAACGAGGAAGGGAATGTGGAATGGAATGTGGACTGCAATGTGGAAAGGAATGGAATAGAATGTGGAATGGAATGTGGAATGGAATGGAATGGAATGTGGAATGCAATGTGGAATAGAATGTGGAATTGAATGGAATGGAATATTGAATGGAATGTGGACCGGAATGGAATGGAATAGAATGTGGAATGGAATGTGGAATGGAATGGAATGGAATGTGGAATGCAATGTGAAATACAATGTGGAATTGAATGGAAAGGAATATTGAATGGAATGTGGACTGGAATGCAATGGAATGTGGAAGGGAATGTGGAATGGAAAGTGGAACGGAATGTAGAATAGAATGTGGAATGGAATGGAATGGAATGTGGAATGGAATGGAATGTGGAATGGAATGCGTAAGGGAATGTGGAATGGAATGTGGATTGGCATGTTGAATGGAACGGAATGGAATGGAAAGTGGAATGGAACGTGTTAAGGATTGGAATGGAATGTGGAATGCAATGTGCAACGGAATCTGGAATGGATCGTGGAATGGAATGCAATGGAATGTGAAATGGAACGTGGAATGGAATGGAATGGAATGTGAAATGTATCCTGGAAAGGAATGAAATGGAATGTGGAATGGAACTTGGAATGGAATGTGGAAAGGATTGTGGAAAAAATGGAATAAAATGTGGAATGCAACGTAGAATAGAATGGAATGGAATATGGAATGGTACGTGGAATGGAATGGAAAGTAATGTGGAATTGAACCTGGTAATGGAATGTGTAATGGAAAGGAATGGAATGTGTAATGGAATGTAGAATGGAATGGAACGGAACGTGGAATGGAAGAGGCAAAGGAACGTTGAATGGAATGTGGAATGGAATGTGGAATGGAATCTGCAATGGAATGTGGAATGGAACGTGGAGTGGAATGGAATGGAAATTGAAATGGAACGTGGAATGGAATGGAAAGGAACGTGGAATGGAATGTGGAATGGAATGTGGAATGTAACGTGGAATGGAATGGGTTGGAATGTGGAAAGGAATGTTGAATACAAAGTGGAACGGAATGTTGAATGTAATCTGTAATGGAAAGGCAAGGAATGTGGAATGGAATGTAATGGAACATGAATTTGAACGTGGAATTGAACGTGGAATGGAATGTCGAATGGAATGGAATGGAATGTCGAATGGAATGGAATGGAATGTGGAATGGAAAGGAAAGAAACGTGTAATGGGACGTGTAATGCAACATGGAATGCGATGAGGAATGGAATGTGGAATGGAATGGAATGGAGTTGAATGTATTTTGAAATGGAATGCGGAATGCAATGGAATGAAATGTGGAATGGAAAGTGGAATGGAATGGATTGAAATGTGGAATGGAATGGAATGGAACATGGAATGGAATGTGGAATGGAATGTGGAATAGATTGTGTAATGGAATAGAATGGAATGTGGAATTGAATAGAATGGAATGTGGAATGAAATGGAATGGAATGCGGATTGGAATGGAATGGAAAGTAGAATGGAATGGAATGTGGAATGGAATGGAATGGAAAGTAGAATGGAATGGAGAGGAATGTGGAATGGAATGTTGAAATGAATGGAATGGAAAGGGAAATGGAAAGGAATGGAATGTGGAATGGACTATGGAATGGAATACGGAATTGAATTTACTGGAATGAGGAATGGAATGGAACGGAATGTGACGTGGAATGGAATGGAAAGTGAAATAGAATGTGGAAGAGAATGTGAAATGGAATATGGTACTGGTTGAAAAGGAAGGTGGAATGGAATGGAATGGAACGTGGAAAGGAATGGAATGGAAAGGAACGTGGAATACCATGTGGAATGGAAAATGTAATGGAACGTGGAATGGAATGTGGAATGGAATGTAACGGAATGTGGAATGAAATGTGGAATTGAATGGAATGGATTGTGTAATGGAATGTGGAATGGAATGCAATGGAATGTCAAATGGAATATGGAATGGAATTTGGAATGGAATGTGGAATGGAATGTGGAATGGAACGGAATGAACTGTGGAATGGAATGTGGAATGGAATGTGGAATGGAACGTGCAATGGAATGTGGAATGGAATGGAATGGAATGTGGAATGGAATGTGGAATGCAATGTGAAATGGAAAGGAATGTAATGGAATGTGGAATGGAATGTGGAGGGGAATGGAATGGAATGTGGAATGGAATGTGTAATGGAATGTGGTATTAAAAGGAAAGGAATGTAATCTGGAATTGAATGTGGAATGGAATGGAATGGAATTTGGAATGGAATGTGGAAAGGAATGTGGAATGGAATGTGAAATGGAATGCAATGGATTCTGTAACGGAATGCGGAATGGAATGACGAATGGAATGGAATGGAATGTGCAACGAAATGGAAAGGAATGTGGAATGTAATTGAAAGGAAAGTAGAACGTAATGTATTGGAAAGTGGAATGTAATGGAATGGAATGGAATTTGGAATGGAATGTTGAATGAATGCATTGGAATCTGGAATGGAATGGAATAGAATGGAATGTGGAAGGGAATGTGGAATTGATGGAACGGAATGTTAAATGGAATGGAATGGACTGCGGAATGGAATGTGGAATGGGGAAAGGAATGAGGAATGGAATGGAATGGAATGGAATGTCGAAAGGATTGTGGAAAGGAATGGAGTGGAATGTGGAATGCAATGTGGAATGGAATGGAATAGAATGTATAATGGAATGTGGAATGGAATGTGGAAAGGAACGTGTAATGGAATGCAATGGACTGGAATGTGGAAACGAATATTGAATGGAAAGGAATCAAATGTGGAATGGAATTTGGAATAGAATAGAATGGAAATTGGAATGGAATAAAATGGAATGTGGAATGGAATGTGGAATGGTATGAAATGGAATGTGGAATGTAATGGAATGGAACGTAGAATGGAACGTGGAAAGGAATGTGGAATGGAATGTGGAATGTAATGGTACGTGCAGTGGAATGGAATGGAATGCAATAAATGAATGGAAGGGAATTTGGAATGGAATGGAATGGAATGTGGAATGGAATGTGGAATGGAATGTGGAATGGGATGGAATGGAATGTGGAATGGGATGGAATGGAATGGAATGTGGAATGGAACGCAATGTAATGTGGAATGGAATGTGGAATGGAAAGTGCAATGGAAAGGAATGCAATATGGAATGGAACATGGAATGAAATCGAATGGAACTTGGAATGGAAAATTGAATGGAAGGTGTAATGGAATGTGGAATGGAATTGAATGGAGTATGGAATTGAACTCGGAATGGAATGCAATAGAATGTGGAATGGAACGTGGAATGGAATGGAAAGGAACGTGGAATGGAACGTGGAATGGAATGGAATGCAACGTGGAAAGGAATATGGAATGGAATTTGGAATGGAATGGAATGGAATGGGAATGGAACGTTAAATGAATGCAATTGAACGTGGAATGTAACGTGGAATTTAACGGGTAATTAAATGTGGAATTGAACGTGAGATGGAATGTAGAATGGAATGTGGAATGGAAAGGAATGGAACGTGGAATGGAATGTGGAATGGAACGGAATGGAAAGTGGAATGAAATGTGGAATTGAGTGTGGAAAGGTAAGTGGAATGGAATGGAATGGAATGTGCAATGGAACATGGAAAGGAATGGAATGGAATTTGGAATGGAACATGGAATGGAATAGAATATAATGGAATGGAAATGAATGTGGAATAGATTGTGGAAAGGAATGTGGAATGGAATGTGGAACGGAATGGAAGGAAATGTGGAACGAATTGTGGATTGGAATGGAATGAAATGTGGAATGGAATGGAATGGAATGTGGAATGGAATTCTATGACAATTGGAATGGAAAGTGGAATGGAATGGAATGGAATGGAATGGAATGCGGAGTGGAATGTTGAAAGCATTGGAATGAAATGTGGAATGGAATGTGGATTGGAAAGGAATGGAATGTGGAATGGAAAGGATTGGAATGTGGAATGGAACGTGGAATTGAGTGTGGAAAGGAACGTGGAATGGAATGGAATGGAATGTGGAATGGAACGTGGAATGGAATAGAATGGAATGTAATGGAAATTAATGCGGAATAGATTGTAGAAAGGAATGTGGAATGGAATGGAAGGAAATGTGGAATTAATTGTGGATTGGAATGGAATTGAACGTGGAATGGAATGGAATGGGATGTGGAATGCATTTCTATGGTAATTGAAAGGAAAGTGGAATGGAATGGAATGGAATGGAATAGAATGTGGAATGGAATGGAATGGAATGTGGAATGGAATGTGGAAAGCATTGGAAGGAAATGAGGAATGGAAAGTGGATTGGAATGGAATGGAATGTGGAATGGAAAGGAATGCGCTGCGGAATGGAATGTGGAATGGAATGTGGAATGGAATGGCATGGAATGGAATGGAACGTGGAATGGCATGTGAATTGGAACGCAAAGGAATGTGGAATGGAATGTGGAATGAAATGCAGTGGAATTAGAATGGAATGTGGAGTGGAATGTGGAATGGAATAAGGAATGGAATGAGGAATGGAACGTGGAATGAAATGGAAGGCAATGGAATGTGGAATGGAATATGGAATGGACTATGGAATGGAATGTGGAATGGAATGGAATGGACTGGAATGTGGACTGGAATGGAATGGAATGGAATGAAAAGGAATACAACGGAATGTGGAATGGAATGTGGAATGTAATGTATTCAAACGTGGAGAGGAATGTGGAATAGAATGGAATGGAATGTGGAATGAAATGGAATGGAATGTGAATTGGAATGGAATAGAAAGTGGCATGGAATGGAACGGAACGTGGAATGGAACGTTGAATTTAATGTGGAATGGAATGTGGAATGGAATAATATGTGTAATGAAATGCAATGGAATGCAATGAAATGGGGAAATGAATGGAATGGAATGTGCAATGGAAAGGAATGGAAGGCGGAATGGAACGGAATGGAGTGCAATGTGGAGTTGAATGGAATAGAATGCAATGGAATGGAATGTGGTATGGAATGTGGAATGGAATGGAATGGAATGTGGAATGGAATGCGGAATGAAATGTGGAAGAAAATGTGGAATGGAATGTGTAATGGAATGAGAAATTGTATGGAATGGAATGTGGAATGTAATGTGGAACGGAATGTAGAATGGAATGGAATGTGGAAGGAAATGTGAACTAGAAGATGGAATGGAATGTGAAATGGAACACGAAATGGAATGGAATGCAACGTGGAATGGAACGTGGAATGGATCGTAGAATGAAACGTGGAATGGTATGTGGAATGGAATGTGGAATGTAGTGTGGAATGGAATGTGGAATTTAGCATGGAATGGAACGTGAAATTGCCTAGAAAGTAATGTGGAATGGAGTGTGAAATGGAATATTGAATGGAACGTGGGAAGTAACGTTGAATGGAATGCAATACCACGTGGAATGGAGGCTGGAATGGAATAGAGGCGAATGTGCAAAGTAATTTATAATGAAATGGAATATAATTTGAAATGCAAATCCGAATGGAATGAAATGGAAAGTGGAATGGAATGTGGAAATGAATGGAAAGGAACGTGGAGTGGAATGTTGAATGGAATGTGGAATGGAATGTGGAATATAATGGAATGGCATGTGGAATGGAACGTGGAATTGAATGAAATGGAACGTGGAATGGAATGTGAAATAGAAAGTGGAATGGAATGAGGAAAGCAATGTGGAATGTATCGTGGAAGGGAAAGTGGAATGGAATGGAATGGAATGTGGAATGGAATGGAATGCAATGTGGAATGCAATGTGGAAAGGAATGGAATGGATTGTGGAATGGAATAGAATGGAATGGTATGGAATGTGGAATGGAATGGAATGGAATGTGGAATGGAATGTGGAATGGAATGTGGAATGGAATTTGGAATGGAAAGTGAAAGAAACTGAATAGAAGGTGGAATGTAAGGGGGAGTGGAATGGAATGCAATTTGGAATGGGAAGTGGAATGGAACGTGGAATGGAATAGGGAATGGAATGGAATGGAAGGTGGAATGGAATGTGGAACGGAATGTGGAATGGAATGTGGAATGGAACGTGGAATGGTATGGGCAATGGAATGTACAATGGATCGTCTAATGGAATGGAATGGAAAGTGGAATGGAATGTGGAATGGAATGAAATGAAACGTGGAATGGAATGTGGAATGGATTGAGGAATGGAAATTGTAATGGAACGTGTTATGGAATGGATTGTAATGTGGAATGGAATCTGGAATGGAATGGAATGGAATGTGGAATGGAATGTGTAATGGAATGTGAAATGGAATGGATTGGAATGTGGAATGGAATTGAATGGAATGTGGAATGTAATGTAGACTGGAATGGAATGCAATGTGGAAAGGAATGTGGAATGGAATGCAATGGAACGTGGAATGGAATGTGGAATGCAATGTAGAATGGAATGTAATGGAATGTGGAATGCAGTATGGAATGGAATGCAGAATGTATCGCGGAATGGAATGGAATGAATGTGGAGTGGAATTCCATGGAACGTGAAATGGAACTTGGAATGGAAATTGGAATGGAACGTGGAATGGAATATGGAAAGCATCGTGGAATGGAATGTGGAATGGAAAGTGGAATGGAATGGGGAATGGAATGGAATGGAACGTGGAATGGAACATGGAATGGAAAGTGGAATGGAACATGGAATGGAAAGTGGAATGAAATTGGCAATGGAATGTGGAATGGAACGTGGAATGGAATGGAATGGAAAGAGGAGTGGAACGTGGAATGGAATGGAATGGAATATGGAATGGATTGTGGAATGCAATGTGGAATGGGAATTTGAATGTAATGGATTGGAATGTGGAATGGAATCTGGAATGCAATGGAATGGAAAGTGGAATGGAATGTGGAATGGAATGTGGAATGGAATGGAATAGGATGTGGAATGGAATGTGGTCTGGAATGGAGTGCAAATTGGAATGGAACACGGAATGGAATCCATTACACATTACATTCCATATTCCATTCTATTCCATTCTTGGAATGTGGAATGCAATGTGGAATGGAATGTAATGGAATCTGGAATGGAATGTGGAAAGGATTGCGGAATGGAATGTGGAATGGAACGGAATGGAATGTGGAATGGAATGGAATGGAATGGAATGTGGAACAGAACGCGGAATGGAATGGAATGGAACGTGGAATGGAAATTGGAATGGAACTTGGAGTGGAACGTGTAATGGAGTGCGGAATGGAGCATGGAATGGAATGTGGAATGGAACGTGGAATGGAATGGAATGGAACGTGGAATGGATTAGAATGGAACATGGTATGGAACGTGGAATGGAATGTGGAATGGAACACGGAATGTTATGTGGAATATAATGTGGATTGGAAAAGAATGGAATGTGGAAATGAAAGGAATGGAATGTGGAATGTAATGGAATGGAATCTGGAATGAAATTGACTGGAATGGTATGGAATGTGGAATGGAATGGAATGGAAAGTGGAATGGAACGTGGAATGCAATGTGGAATGGAATGAAATGGAATGTGGAATGGAATGGAATAGAATGTCTAATTGAGTGGAATGGTATGGAATGTTGATTGAAATGGAATGGAATGTGGAGTGGAGTGGAATAGAATGTAGAAATGAATGGAATGTTACGGAATGTGGAATGGAATGAAATGGAATGGAATGTGTAATGGAATAGAATGGAATGTGGAATGGAACACGGAACGTTATGTGGAATATAATGTGGATTGGAAAGGAATGGAATGTGGAAATGAAAGGAATGGAATGTGGAATGTAATGGAATGTGGAATGTAATGGAATGGAATCTGGAATGAAATTGACTGGAATGGTATAGTATGTGGAATGGAATGGAATGGAAAGTGGAATGGAACGTGGAATGGAACGTTTAATGGAATGTGGAATGGAATGAAATGGAATGTGTAATGGAAGGTAATGGAATGTGGAATGGAATGTGGAATGGAATGGAATGGTATGTGGAATGGAATGGAATAGAATGTGGAATTGAGTGGAATGGAATGGAATGTTGATTGAAATGGAATGGAATGTGAAGTGGAGTGGAATAGAATGTAGAAATGAATGGAAAGTTACGGAATGTGGAATGGAATGAAATGGAATGGAATGTTTAATGGAATGGAATGGAATGTGGAATGGAACATGGAATGGAATGTGGAATGGAACTTAATGGAATGTAGAATGGAAAGGAATGGAATGTGAAATGGAAAGTAATCGAATGGAAAGAAATGTGCAATTGAATGGAATGGGAAGTGGAAAGGAATGGAATGGAATTGGAATTGGAATGGAATGGAATGCAATGGGGAATAGAAGGGGGAATGGAAAGAATGGAAGGCAGAATGGAATGTGAAATGTAATACTGTAAGAAACATGGAATGGAATGAAATGGAATGTGCAAAGCAATGGAATGCAAAGTGGAATGGAATGGTATGGAACGTGGAATGGAACAAGGAATGGAATGGAATGGAACGTGGAATGGAACTTGAAAAGGAATGTGGAATGACATGTGGAATGGATAGTACAAGGAATGTGGAATTGAATCTGGAATGGAATGTGAAATGGAATGTGGAATGCAATGGAGTGGAATGTAGAATGGAACGTGGAATGGAACGGAGTGGAATGGAATGTACAATGGAAAGTGGAACTGAATGAAATGGAATGTGTAATGGAATGGTATGAAATGTTGAATGGAATATGGAATGGAACGTGGAATGGAATGTGGAACGGAATGTCCAATGGAATGTGGAATGGAATGTAGTACAATGTGGAATGGAATGTAATGGAATGTGGTATAGAATGGAATGGAATGGAATGTGGAAGAGAATGTGGAATGGAATGTGCAATGAAATGGAATGGAATGTGGAATGGAATGGAATGGAATGTGGAATGGAATGGAATGTACAATGGAATGTGGAATGGAATGTGAAATGGAATGTTGAAAGGAATATGGAAGGGAATGAAATGGAAAGTGGAATAGAATGGAATGGAAGGTGTAATGGAGTGGAATGGAAAGTGGAATGGATCCTGGAATGGAAAATGGAATGGAAAGTGGAATGGAATGTGGAATGGAATGGAATGGAATGTGGAATGTAAAGTGGAATGGAATGTGGAAAGGAAAGGAATGGAATGTGGAATGAAATGTGCAATGGAAAGGAATGGATTGTGGAAAGGAATGGAATGGAATATGGAATGGAAAGTGGAATGTAATGGAATGGATCATGGAATGGAACGTGGAATTGAACATCTAATGGAACGTGGAAAGGAAGGTGGAAAAGAATGGAATGAAAAGTGGAATGGAATGTGGAATGTAATATGGAATGGAATGTGGAATGGAGGGGAATCCACTGTGGAATGGAATGTTAAATGGAATGGAATGAAATGTGGAATGCAATGTGGAATGGAATGGAATGGAATGTGGAAAGGAATGTGGAATAGAATGGAAGGGAAAGTTGAGTGGAATGGAATGGAAGGTAGAATGGAATGTGGAATGGAATGGAAGGGAATGTGGAATGGAAAGTGGAATGGAATGGAATGGATTGTGGAAAGGAATGGAATGGAAGGTGGAATGGAATGTGGAATGGAAAGGAATGGAATGCGGAATGGAATGTGGAATGGAAGGGAATGGATTGTGGAAAGGAATGGAATGGAACGTGGAATGGAAAGTGGAATGGAATGGAATAGATTGTGGAATGGAATGGAATGGAATGGAATGGAACGATATGGAATGCGGAATCGAATGGAAAGGATTGCGGAATAGAGTGTGGAATGGAATTGAATTGAACGAGGAATGGAAGGTGGAATGGAATGCGCAATGGAACGTGGAACGTAACGTGGAATGGAATGTGGAATGGAATGGAATGGAATGTTGAATGGAAGGGATTCGAATATGGAATGGAATGTGGAATGGAATGGAATTTAAAGCAATTTGGAATTGAATGGTATGGAATGTGGAATGGAATGGAATGTGGAAGGGAATGTGGATTGAAATGTGGAACGGAATGTGGAATGGAATGGAATGGAATGTGGAGAGGAATGTCGAGAGGAATGGAATGCTATGTGGAATGGTATGTAGAGGGGAATGGAATGGAATGTATAATGGAGTGCAATGGAATGTGGAATGGAATGTGGAATACAATAGAATGGAATGTGGAAGGGAATGTTGAATGGAATGTGGAATGGAATGAGGAATGGAACGGAATGGAATGTGGAATGGAATGTGTAATGGAATGTGGAATGGAATGGAATTTAATATGTAAGGGAATGTTGAAGGGAATGTGGAATGGAATGTGGAATGGAATGTGGAGTGGAATGGAATGGAATGTGGAATGGAATGTTGTACGGAATGTGGAATGGACTGCAATGGAATGTGGAATGGAATGTGGAAGGGAATGTGGAATGGAACAGAATGTAATATGGAATGGAATGTGGAATGAAATGAGAAATGTACTGTGGAATGGAATGTGGAATGGAATGTGGAATGGATTGTGAAATGGAAAGGGGAACGGAACGGAATGGAATGTGAAATGGAATGTGGAATGAAATGTGGAATGGAATGTGGAATGGAATGTGGAAACGAAAGTTGAATGGAATGTAATGGAATGTGGATTGAAACGAGGAATGTTAATGGATGGAACGTGGAATAGGTCATAGAACGTAACGTGGAATGGACTGTGGAATGGAATGTGGAATGGAATGTGGAATGGAATGGAATGGAATGTGGAATGGAATGTGGAGAGGAATGAAATGGTATGTGGAATGGAATGTGGGGTGAAATGGAATGGAATTGGATTGGAATGCAATGGAATGTGGAAGGGAAAGATGAATGGAATGTGGAATGGAATGAGGACTGGAATGGAATGGAATGTGGAATGGAATATGGTATGGAATGTGGAATGGAATGGAATTTAGTATGAAAGGAAATCTTGAATGGAATGTGGAATGGAATGTGAAATGAAATGTGGAATGGAGTGTGGAAAGGAATGTGGAGTGGAACGGAATGGAATATGTAATGGAATGTGGAATGGAGTGTGGAATGGAACGTGGAATGCAACGGAATGGAATGTGGAATGGAATGGACTGGAATGTGGAATGGAATGTGGTATGGAATGTGGAATGGAATGTGGCAAGGATTGGAAAGTGGAAAGTAATGGAATGGAATGTGGAATTGAATGGAATAGAATGTGCAATGTAATGTGGAATGGAAAGGAATGGAATGTTTAATGGTTTGTGGAATGGAATGGAATGGAAAGTGGATTGGAACGTCAAATGGAACGTGGAATGGAACGCCGAATGGAATGGAATGGAATGTGGAATGGAATGGAATGGAATGTGGAATGGGATGTGGAAAGGCAAGTGCAAAGGAATGGAATGTAAGGTGGAATGAAAGAAGGAGTGGTATTGGATGGAACTTGGAATAGGATGTAGAATGTAAATTGGAATGGAATGTGGAATGGAATAGAATGTAATGTGGAATGGAATGGAAAGGAATGTGTATTGGAATGTGGAATAGAATGTGGCATGGAATGGACAGGCATGTGGAATGAAAAGTGGAATGAAATGTGGAATGGAATGTGGAGTGGAACGGAATGGATTGTGTAATGGATGGTGGAGTGGAGTGGGGAATGGAATGGGGAATGGAACCCAAAGGAAAGTGGAATGGAATCTGCAATGGAATGTGGAATGCAAAGTAAAATGGAATGGAATGGAATATGGAGTGGAACGTGGAATGGAATGTGGCAAGGATTGGAATGTGGAAATTAATGGAATGGAATGTGGAATACAATGGAATGGTATGTTCAATGGAATTTGAAATGGAATGGAATGTGGAATGGTTTGTGGAATGGAATGGAATGGAAAGTGGATTGCAACATAGAATGCAACGTGGAATGGAACGTGGAATGGAAGGTCGAATGGAATGGAATGGAATGTGGAATGGAATGGAAAGAATGTGGAATGGAATGTGGAATTGAACGGAATGCAATGTGGAATGGAACGTGAAAAGCAATGTGGAATGCAATCTGGAATGGAATGTGCAGTGTAATGGAATGGAATGTGGAATAGAATGCAATGGAATGTGGAATGAAGTGTGGAATGCAATGGAATGAAATGTGGAATGGAATGGAATGGAATGGAATGAAATGGAATGTGGAATGGAATGCAAAGGAATGTGGAATGGAATGGAATGGAACAAGAATGGAATGTGGAATGGAATGGAATGGAATGTGGAATGGAACATGGAATGGAACGTGGAAAGGAATGGAATGGAATGTTGAATGGAACGAGAAATGGAATGTGGATTGGAATGGATTGGAATGTGGGATGGAGTGTGGAATGTAATGAAATGTATCATGGAATGGAATGTGTAATGGAACGTGAAAGGGAACGTGGAAAGGAATGGAATGGAAAGTGCAATGGAATGTGGAATGGAATGGAATGGAATCTCGAATGAAAAGGAAAGGTTGAGGAATGGAAGGTGGAATGGAATGGAATGGAATATGGCAAGAAATTCAATGGAATGTGGAATGGAAAGGAATGGAATGTGGAATGGAAGGGAATGATATAGAATGTGGAATGGAATGGAATGGAATCTAAAGGAAAGTGGAATGGAATGGAATTGAATGTGGAATGGAATGGAAAGGAAAGTGGAATGGAATGGAATATGGAATGGAATGGAATGGTATGTGGAAGGGAAAGGGATGGAATGAGGAAGGGAAAGGGATGGAATGAGGAATTGATTGTCGAAAGGAGTGGAATGGAATGTGGAATGGAATGTGGAATGGAATGTAATGGAATGTGAAATGGAATGTGGAATGGAATGTGAAATGGAATGGATAGGAATGTGGAAAGGAATGGGGAATGGAATGTGGAATGGAAAGGATTTGAATGTGGAACGGAAGGTAATGAAATGGAATGTGGAATGGAAAGGAATGGAATGGAAATGAAAGTGGAATGGAATGGAATTTAATGTGGAATGGAATGGATATTGGAATGGAAAGGAATGTGGAATGGAATGGAATGGAGTATGGAATGGAATGGGATGGAATGAGGAAATGATTGTGGAAAGGAGTGGAATGGAATGTGGAATGGAATGTGGAATGTAATGTGGAATGGAATGTGGAATGGAATGGATAGGAATGTTGAATGGAATGGGGAATGGAATGTGGAATGGAATGGGGAATGGAATGTGGAATGGAATGGAATGAAACGTGGAAGGAAATGTGGAATGGAAAGTGGAATGGAACGTGGGATGGAAAGTGGAATGGAATGAAAGGGAACGCGAAATGGGAAGTGGAATGGAATGTGGAATGGAACGTGGAATGGAATGTTGAATGGAATGGAATGGAACGTGGAATGGAATATGGAATGGAACGTGGAATGGAAAGTGGAACGGAATGGAAGGGAACGTGGAATGGAAAGTGGAATGGAATGTCGATTGGAACCTGCAATGGAATGTGGAATGTAATGTGGATTGGAGAGGAATGGAATGTGGAATGGAATGGAATGGAATGTGGAATGGAATGGAATGGAATGTGGAATGGAATGGAATGGAATGTGGAATGATATGTGGAATGGAATTGAATGGAATGTGGAATAGATTCTGTAATGGAATGGAACGGAATACGCAATGGAATGGAATGGTATGGAATGTGCAATGGAATGGAATGTAATCTGGAATGGAATGTGGAATGGAAAGGAATGGAACGTTAAATGGAATCAGGAATGGAACTTGGAATGGAATGTGGAAGGCAATGGAATGGAATCTGGAATGGAAAGGAATCTATGTGGAATGGAATGTGGAATGAAATTCAATGGAATGTGGAATGGAAAGAAATGGAACGTGGAATGGAAGGGAATGGAATGGAATGTGGAATGGAATGGAATGGAATGGAATGTGAAATGGAATGTGGAATGGAATGGAATGGAATGTGGAAAGGAACGTGGAAAGGTATGGAGTGGAATGTGGAATGGAATGTGGAATGGAATGGAATGGAATGTGGAATTAAATGGAATGGAAAATGAAATGGAATGTGGAATGCAATGTGAAATGGAATGTGGAATGGAATGTAATGGGATGTGGAATGGAATGTGGAAAGGAACGTGGAAAGGAAGGGAGTAGAATGTGGAATGGAAGGTGGAATAGAATGGAATACAACGTGGAAAGGATCGTGGAATGGAACGTGGAATGCAACGTGGAATAGAACGTGGAACGGAATGGAATGGAAAGTGGAATGGAACGTGGAATGGAATGTGGAATGGAACGTGGAATGTAATGTGTAATGGAATGGAATGGAATGTGGAATGGAATGTGGAATGGAATGGAATGGAACATGGAATGGGACGTGGAAAGGAATGGAATGGAAGGTGGAATGGAAGGGAATGAAACGTGGAATGGAATATGGAATGGAACGTGGAGAGCAATGTGGAAAGGAAAGTGGAATTGAAAGGAATGTAATGTGGAATGGAATGGAATGGAATGTGGAATGTAATTTGGAATGGAACGTGGAATGGAACATGGAATGGAACGTGGAATGAAACATGCAATGGAACGTGGAATAGAAAGTGGAATGGAATGTGGAATGGAATTCTATGGAATGTGGAATGGAATGTGGGATGGAATGGAAAGGAGTGTGGAATGGAATGTGGAATTGAATGGAATTGAATGTGGAATGGACTCTGGAAGGGAATGTGTAATGGAAGGGAATGGAATGTGGAATGGACTGTGGAATGGAAAGTGGAATTGAACGTGGAACGAAACGTTGAGTGGAATGTGGAATGGAATGCAATGTAATGTGGAAGGGAATGAAGAATGGAATGTGCAATGTAGTGGAATGGAATGTGAAATGGAATGTTCAATGAAATGTGAAATGAAACTTGGAAAGCAATGTGGAATGGAATGAAATGTAACCTGGAATGTAACTCAATGGAATTTTATGGAACGTTGATTGGAACGTGGAATGGAATGTGGAATGGGATGGAATAGAATATGGAATGGAATGTGAAATGGAATGGAATGGCACGTGGAATCGAATGGAATGGAATGTGGAATGGAATGTGGAAAGGAATGGAATGGAATGTGCAAAGAATGTGGAACGGAAAGTGGAATGGAAAGTGGAATGGAATGGAATGGAATGTGGAATGGAATGTGGAACGGAATGTGGAATGGAATGGAATGGAAAGTGGAACGGAATGTTGAATAGAATGTGAACAGAACATGGAATGGAATGGAATGGAATGTGGAATGGAAAGTGGAACGGAATGTGGAATGGAATGTGGAATATAATGGAATGGAATGTGGAACGGAATGGATTGGAATGTAGAAAGGAATGTGGAAAGGAATGCAATGGAATGTGGAATGGAATGCAATGGAATGTGGAATGGAATGTGGAATAGTATGTGGAAAGTAACAGAATGGAATGTGGAATGGAATGTGGAATGGAGTGTGGAATGGAATGTGGAATGGAACGGAATTGAATGTGGAATGGAATGTGCAAAGGAGAGTGGAATGAAATGTGGAATTGATCGGAATGGAATGTGGAACGGAATGTGGAAAGGCATGTGGAATGGAATGGAAACGATTGTGGAATGGAATGGAAAGGAATTGTACCGCATATGGAATAGAATGGAATGGAACGTGGAATGGAACATGGAAAGGAATGTGGAATGTAACGTGGAATGGAACGTGGAATGGAAGGTGGAATGGAAAGTAATAGAACGTGGAAAGGAATGTGGGATGTTAAGGAATGGAATGTGGAATGGAATGTTGAATGGATCTTGGAATAGAATGTGGAATGATATGTGGAATGGAATGTGAAATGTAATTGAATGGATTGTGGAATGGAATGAAATGGAATGTGGAATAGAATGGAAAGGAATTGAATGGAATGCGGAATGGAATGTAATCGAATGTGGAATGCAATGTAATGTAATGGAATGTGAAATTAAATGGAATAGATTGTGGAATGGAATGGTATGGAAAGTGAAATGGAATGTGGAATGGAACGGGAAATGGAATGTGGAATGGAATGTTTAACAGAAAGTGGGATGGAATGCAATTTAACGTGGAATGCAATGCAATGAAACGTGGAATGGAACGTGGAATGGAAAGTGGAATTGAATGTGGAATGGAATGTAATGGAAAGTGGAATGGAATGTGGAATTGAATGGAATTTAATGTGGAAAGGAAGGAGGATTGTAATGTAATGGTATGTGGTTTGGAAATTTGAATGGAATGTGGAATGGGTTTTGGAATGAAATGTGGAATGGAATGTGTAACGGAACGGAATGGAATGTGGAATGGAATGTGTAATGGAATGGAATGGAAAATGGAATGGAATGTGGAATGCAATGGAATGGAATGTGGAATTGAATGTGCAGTGGAATATGGAATGGAATGGAATGCAGTGTGGAATGGAATGTGGAGTTGAATGGAATGGAATGTTGAATGGAATGCAATGAAATGTGGAATGGAATGTGTAATGGAAAGGAATGAAATCTGGAATGGAATGTGGAATGGAATATGGAATGTAAAGGAATGTAATGTGGAATGTAATGTGGAATGGAAAGTGAAATGGAATGGAATGGAATGTGGAATGGAACGTGGAACGCAATGGAATGGAACGTGGAGTGGAACATGGAATGGAACGTGGGAGGGAACGTGGAATGGAATGAAATGTGGAATGGAATGGATTGGAACGTGGAATGAAATGTGAAATGGATTGGAGTGGCATGTTGAATGGAATTGAAAGGAATATGGAATGGAATGTGGAATGGAATGTGGAATGGAATGTGGAATGGAATGTGGAAGTGAACATGGCATGGAATGCAATGTGTAATGGAATGTGGAATAGAATTTTAAATGGAATGGAATGTAATGTGGAATGGAATGTGGAATGGAATGTGGAATGCAAGGGAATGGAATGTGGAATGGAATGGATTGGAATGTAGAAAGGAATGTGTAATGGAATGCAATGGAATGTGGAATGTTACGGAATGGAATGTGGAATGGAATGTGGAATGGAAAGGAAAGGAATGTGGAATGGAATGTGGAATAGAATGTGGAATGGAACGGAATGGAATGTTGAATGGAATGTGGAACGGAGAGTGGAATGGAATGTGGAATGGAACGGAAAGGATTGTGGAACGGAATGTGGAATGGAATGAGGAATGGAATGGAATGGATGGTGGAATGGAATGGAATGGAATGGAAAGGAACGTGTAATGGAACGTGGAGAGGAACGTGGAATGAAACGTGGAATGGAACGTGGAATGGAAGGTGGAACGGAATGGAATGTAATGGAACATGGAATGGAATATGGAATGGAATGGAATGGAACTTGTAATGGAATGTGGGATGGAATGGAATGGAATGTGAAATGGAATTAGGAATGTATCATGGAATAGAATGTGGAATGGAATATGGAATGGAATGTGGAATGTAATTGAATGGAATGTGGAATGGAATGGAATGTGGAATACAATGGATTGGAATGGAATGTGTAATAGAATGGAATGGAATGTGGAATGCAATGCAATTGAATGGAATTTGATATTGAATGAAATGTAATGTGGAATGGAATGGAATGGAATGTGGAATGGAATGGAATGGAATGTGGAATGGAATGTGGAATGGATTGGAATGGAAAGTGGAATGGAAAGAGGAATGGAACGTGCAATGGAATGTGGAATGGAATGGAATGAAATGTGGATTGGAATGTGGAATGGAATGGAATGGAATGTAGAACGGAATGTGGAAAGGAATAGAATGGAATTTGGAAGGTAATGGAATGTAATGGAATGTGGAATGGAATGAGGAATGGAAAGGAATGGAATGAGGTATGGAATGCAATGGAATGTGGAATGGAATGTAATGTGGAATGGAATGGAATGGAATGTGGAATGGAATGGAATGCGGAATGGTATGGAATGGAATGGAATTGAATAGAATATGGAATGGAATGGATTGGAATGTGGAATGGAACGTGGAATGGAAAGTGGAATGGAACGTGGAAGAGAACGTGGAATGAAATGTGGAATGGAATAGAATTGAATGTGGAATGGAATGGAATGTGGAGTGGAATGGAATGGAATGGAATCTGGAATGGAATGCAAAGGAGTGGAATGTGGAATGGAATGGAATTGAATGTGGAATGGAATGTTGAATGGAATGTGCAATGGAATGTTGAATGTAATGGAGTGGAACGTGGAATGGAATGTGGAATGGAATGGAGTGGATTGTGGAATGGAATGGAGTGGAATGTGGTTTGGAATGGAATGGAATGTGGAAAGGAATGTGGGATGAAATGTAAAGGAACGTGGAATGGAACGTGTAATGGAATGGAATAGAACGTGGAATGGAATGTGGAATTTAAGGTGGAAAGGAATGGAATGGAATGTGGAATGGAATCTGTAATGGAATGGAATGGAACGTGGAATGGAACGTGGAAAGCAACGTGGAAAGAAACGTGGAATTGAAGATGGAATGGAACGTGGAGTGGAATGGAAAGCAATGTGGAGTGGAAAGGAAGGTGGAATGGAATGTAATGTAATGCGGAATGGATTGGAATGGAATGGAATGAAAAGGAATGTGGAATGAAATGTGGAATGGAACGTGAAATGGAATGGAATGGATTGTGGAATGCAATGTTTAATGGAATGGAATGTGGAATGGAGTGGAATGGAATGTGGAATGGAATGTGAAATGGAATGGAATGGAATGGAATTGAATGGAATGTGGAATGGAATGGAATGGAATGGAATGTGGAATGGAGTGGAATGGAATGTGGAATGGCCTGTGGAATGGAATGTGAAATGAAATGGAATGGAATGGAATGGAATGGAATGGAATGTGGAATGGAATGGAATGGAATGTGGAATGGAATGGAATGGAATGGACTGTGGAATGGAATGGAATGGAATGTGGAATGGAATGGAATGAAATGCGATATGGAATGGATTGGAAGGTGGAATGGAATGGAATGAAGTGGAAAGTGGAATGGAATGGAATAGAAAGTGCAATGGAATGGAATGGAATGTGGAATGGAATGTAAAATGGAAAGTGGAATGGAGTGTAGAATGGAATGTGGAATGGAATGGAATGGAACATGAAATAGAATGGAAAGGAATGTGGAATGCGATGTTTAATGGAATGGAATGGAATGTGGAATGGAGTAGAATGGAATGTGGAATGGAATGTGGAATGGAATGTGAAATGGAATGGAATGGAATGGAATGGAATGGAATGTTGAATGGAATCGAATGGAATGTGATATGAAATGGAATGGAAGGTGGAATTGAATGGAATTAAGTGGAAAGTGGAATGGAATGGAATGGAAAGTGCAATGGAATGGAATAGAATGTGGAATGAAATGTAAAATAGAAAGTGGAATTTAATGTAGAATGGAATGTGGAATGGAATGGAATGGAACGTGAAAAGGAATGGAATGGAATGTGGAATGCCGTGTGAAATGGGATGGAATGGAGTGGAATATAATGTGGAATGGAATGGAATGGAATGTGGAATGGAATGTGGAATGGAATGGAATGAAATGGAATGTGGAATGGAATGGAATGGAAAGTGGAAGGGAAAGAATAGAAGCTGGATTGAATAGAAGCAGGGGCAGTGGCAGTGGTACAGCTGTGGGTGTGGCAGTGAGTGGACACCGGGCCAGGAGTCGCCCATCATCCCACCTTTGGCGGGAGGGAGGGAGGGAGGCCGCCCCATTGCTGGTAGCCCCCGCAGACACCGCGTTTCTCACGGAGGCCCTGAGCCAGGGCGCGAACCCAGATGCCGTGTTCCCTGGGGCGCAGCATAGACAGCCCGGCCGGGAGCTGCGAGGTCAGAACCCCAGGCCTCAAATCACACGGGAGCGGGAAGGGGCGGTGGAGAAGATGAGACAGGAAAGGTCTGGATGGGGAAGGATCGCAGGCTCCCCGGGCTCCCGACCCCCTGCGACCCACGCTCCCTGAGGGCAGCTGCGGCTCCACATCTTTCTCCTGCTGGAGGTTAAAGGAGTAGCTTCGTCCTTTGGAAAAATGCCACCAGCCTCCATCCTCGAACCTTCCCGGCTTCTTCCAGCGTCATGAGCCCAGCAGGAAATAGAAAAGCGGAGTCTGTGTTTATTTACACGGTAATAAATGTATAAATCGAATGATGTCATTGTTTCCCAGGCAAAGGTAAAGAGAAAATAGTCAGACGGGACCTCCAGAGCCGGGAAAGCAAAGCCTGGTCCTGGGTGGGAGGCATCGGTGGGAAGGCCCTTTCCTCGTGGGCTGTGCGTGTCCAAGGCCCACTGAGTTCTAGAATTTGGGTGATTTAAGGGGAACTCTCGGGGGCGGCAGCAGAGTGTCTGGGACATCGACCGAGGCCTTGTGCTGTATTTCTGTCATGGTGGAGCCGCGTCACTGTACTGGGAAAATCTGCATAGGAGACAAAGGTCCGTGAAGAGGGGGGCCTGGGAGGGCACAGGGAGGCTCCTGAGTGCGCATTGCCAGCTCCGGCCCGGGGCTCCCTCGGGTCAGACGGTGAATATGCTGGGCAGTGAACACCCCAGGCCTTCATGCTGGACTTGGGTGCACCTGTGCATGTACGGAGCACCTGCTTGTGTGCAGAACACTTGTGTGCACCTGTGTGTGTGTGGAGAACCTGTGAGCACCTGCTTGTGTGCAGAGCACCTGTGTGCACCTGTGTGTGTGTGGAGCACCCGTGAGCACCTGCTTGTGTGCAGAGCACTTGTGTGCAGCTGTGTGTGTGGAGCACCTGCTTGTGTGCAGAGCACCTGTGTGCACCTGTGTGTGTGTGTGGAGCACCTGTGAGCACCTGCTTGTGTGCAGAGCACCTGTGTGCACCTGTGTGTGTGTGTGTGGAGCACCTGTGAGCACCTGCGTGTGTTCAGAGCACCTGTGTGCAACTGTGTGTGTGTGTAGAGCACCTGTAAGCACCTGTGTGTGTTCAGAGCACCTGTGTGCACCTGTGTGTGTGTGTAGCACCTGTAAGCACCTGCGTGTGTGCGGAGCACCTGTGTGCACCTGTGTGTGTGTGGAGCACCTGTGAGCACCTGCTTGTGTGCAGAGCACCTGTGTGCAACTGTGTGTGTGCGTGTGTGGAGCACCTGTAAGCACCTATGTGTGTGCAGAGCACCTGTGTGCACCTGTGTGTGTGTGGAGCACCTGTGAGCACCTGCTTGTGTGCAGAGCACCTGTGTGCACCTATGTGTGTGTGTGGAGCACCTGTAAGCACGTGCATGTGTGCAGAGCACCTGTGAGCACCTGCATGTGTGCAGAGCACCTGTGAGCACCTGCATGTGTGTGGCGCACCCGCATGTGTGTGGAGCGCCTGTGAGCATATGTGTGCCTGTGTGGAGTACCTGCATGTGTGTGGTGTGCAGAGAGCCAGAGCACAGGGCAGGGAACCACTCTGGTTTTGTTTCAAAGCCTGTGTATTTTACAGACCATAAAAATGCTGTTATTTATAATGTGGAGTAGACAGTTGTGATACGTATTTTACTGTGTTTCAAGGTGATGACCTCTTGCTGTCTTAACACCTCTAGAAGGGGCCAAATTTAGCTCATTGCTTCTTTTTTCTGGTCCACAAGCTAAGCTTTTTTTGGGAGGCGTTGTTTTTCCCCATTTTTCAGTGGTTGAAAAAGAATGATACTTTGTGGCAGGTGAAAATTAGGTGAAATTCAGACCTCAGCGTCGTGATGAAAGTCTATGGGATGCAGCCTTGCTCTGGGGTTTGTGTGTGGTGGGTGGGTCTTTCACGCCATAGCAGTTGTGGCTGCCCAAGAGGCACCGTCCCCACTGCATGGCTGTGTGGCCACCACACCCCACCTGAGCCCTGCAGTGGTGATCCAAGGGCATCAGCACATGGGAGCTACCAGTCACACACTGAGGTTTCATTGTTTGTACGGCGTCCTGTGCTGTCCCATCACTTTGGCTTGGCACCTGCCCTCACACACTGGCAGGGAGCCCCCAGGACACCTGCGGCATCACCTCTGAGGATGTGGCTTTTCCCTAGTAAGGGCAACTATTGAACCTGTCCTCTGACCATCTCCCGGGGGTCCTTCCAAGTCACATGGGAAATGGGCCCAATACTTGATGGAGGATGCAGCCCAGAGTCACCCTGTGCCCTCGGCTGTCAGGTGGCGTGGCACGGCCTTTCCAACAACAAACATCCTTAGGTAACAAACAGGTTGAGAATCATATCAGGAAAGAAGAAGAGGCGCCGTGGTGGTACCGTGTTGTAAACAGAGTGTGCAAATAGGAATTCTTCAGCCTTGGATTAAAGAAGAAGCACACAAACCTCTCAGGAGGAAACGATGACAAACCTAGAAGGGGCAGAGGGCAGGGACGGGAGCAGCCCTAGGGGAACCAGCTGAGCCGGCCATGGGCCTAGGAGGATGCCAGCTCTGCATCCCCCGAGGGTGCGGGTCCAGGAAACAACCCCTTGATCCTGAGGGGCCGGACAGGGTGTGAGCAGCATGGAGCCCCTGGAAAGGCAGGGTCCTGCCTGGGGCCACAGACACCAGGGGTATAGGGCCTTGCACCTCGGAGACTGCTGTGGGCCCCCAAGCAAGAGTGTGGAAACCTACCAGAGGCCTGCAGGAGCCAGTACCAACCAGCATCTACCACCAGCCAGAAAGACACCGGAGCCCAGGGTTCAAGAAAGGCAGCCCTGAAAGAGAAGGTCAGCCATCAGAGCAGCAAAGATCCCAGGAGGAAAAACGTCACAGCTGACAAAGGGCCTTTCAGGGGACATGGGCCTGATACTAAGGTTGAAGGGGAAGATGTTTTACTTAAAACAAAATAAACAGTGGGATATCGGGAAAATGAAGGAACCCCATCACTGCTGTGGAAGCATGATTACTATCACACTGGATCCTCAGTTAGTGAGAAAATGGAGCCGAGAATCTCTCCCAAAATGTCACACCAGTTTACAGACAGAGGGGACGTACAACAAAAAATCAGAATTGTAAAGAGGAAAACTTCAGGGTAGACAGAGGCGATCCCTGGAGAAAGGCAGGCTTGGTGTTCATAACAGAATACCTGAAAGTCCCAGACGATCTATTTACAAATCATTTTTTATTTTTTATTTTTCCATTCACACTTGGTTTTTGTGTTTTTTAATGATTTAAAATCGTTTTCTTTCCTCCTGCATGGTCTCAGAGCCTGGTCTGGGCTTCCAGGACATAAATCTTGATGCTTTCCATGCTCTCGGTGGCTGAGTTCTGCCTCACAGAAGCTGCCCACTTGGCCACCGGGAGTCTCTTGTGGGACTCATGGTGCTGCTTGTCGCTGGCATCTGAGGCCTTGTCACGGCTCACTGCCGGCTTGGATTTGTGGCTTCTTCGGGACCGGAGGGGGTGGTTTCTTCTCTTCCTTCCTCTTCTCGGGGGTCTCCACCAGCTGCCAGCTGTTGGCCTTGAGGTGGTAGAGTTCATCGAACTTCATGCTGATGTCCTTGATGGACAGCTGTAGCAGGTCCGAGAACCCTGCCAGGTCCCGGGCTATGGGGCGTGGGTTGGCATCAGGGTTCAAGTGTTGCTCACAGAGGCCAAGGAACTGCTGGAATTTCTGGGATATTGGTAGCTGGGCACTACCCACAGCACTGAGGACTTTTCCTAAGACTTCAGAGAGGTTGTACTCTTTGGTCTCCTTGTCCATCTGGCAGCACCAGCCTTCCAGCTGCTCCATTTCTGCCTGCAGTAGCTTTAGGAACCAGTAGCCGTCTCGGTGGCAGGTCTGTGGCTGTGCCGGCTCTGCTGGGGAGCTGGAAGAAGTCTCGAGCTGGGGTCTGGTGGGTGCAGCGAGGACACCTCCAGGGCAGGGTCACTGTTGTCTCCATAGGAGAGGCTGTGCTTGATCTGGGCAATCTTGGGGGCCCGTGAAGGACCAGCATCGATGCTGATGGAGTTGGGGTGAAGGGTACAGTCCGGAAGGCTCCTCTCAGATGATTTATAGCTTGAGTAATTGGCATCCTGGGTATCTGAGTCCGTGTCCTGTTGGGAGGACATACTGTGAGAGGGGACGCTGCTTTGCCAGTCGTCCTCTACCTGAACCCCGATGGACTGGAATTTGGTAGTGAGACTGGGCTCCTCTTTTGGCACTGGCTGAATGCAGTCAACTTGTATTCCTATTGATGACAGTTTCCTTTTGGGGGTGGCCTCGGGGTGGGACTCAGAGCTGGTCAGCGTCCCTTATTCACTTTTCCGAGCTGCATGTTTTGGGGGTGGCTCTGGGGCCTCAGGGGCTGGGGCGACTCCACCCCGTGTCATGCTGGGCAGTCGGGTACCACTGTCCAGGCTGTCTGATGAGTTGCTCAGGCCCAACTGGCTAGTCACCTCGCTCTTGTGGTCCTGGCTGTCCAGGAAGGTATCCTGGGCAGACTCAGTACCTCTCTGGACTGTGACTGAGATGAACGGCTTTGAAGTGGTGCATGGAGGGACTGGTGGCAGGGTCTTCTTATACGCCACTAGGCATGATGAACTCGGAAGGCTGTGACTATTGCTGAGGCTGCTGGTACTGGGTGGTGGGGAGAGGGACTGCAGGGAGACACTGTCCTCCTCCTGTGAGCAGCCTGCCTGGATGGCACGCAGGTAGCTGGGGCTGTGGGAGCGGAAGCAGCTGGGCAGTGGCAAATCAAGCATCTCCGCCGCTGTGGACTCCGCTTCGCTGCAGGCTGACTCGCAGGCCGCCTCATCCTGTTCACTCGGCTCTGCCTCCCGTACCTGCCGCTCATGGCCAAACAACTGGAGGATCAGGGAGGCCTGTCCAAAATCTGACTGATGCAGCTGGAGTCGTTGAGGCTGTCACTGATGGGCATGTAGTCCTCTTCCCAGCCCAGACACTTGGAGGGCAGCAGCATGTCCACTGAATCCAGGCGGTCCAGACTCCTGTGGGGGTTGCTCTGCTCTCCCAGTGACGGCTGCGTGGCTCTCAGATAGCTCTGGCGCCACGCTGCAGTCTTGGGTGAGGGCTCGGGGCTGCGGCCGGACTCGTCGCTGTCCTTGTCACCCATGGCCTTGATGTAGCTGCTGCTGCGCATGAGCCGGAACGGGCTGGGGCCGTCGGCTGCGGCATCCGTCTCGCATGGGGACAGCATCGTGGTGCTGCACTCGCCACCACCAGGCACCTGCGGGTAATGGTAGGCTAGACCCTGGTGGCAGGATTTGGGCTTGAGCACGCTCTTATCAAATGTGGCCGAGGTCTTCTGGCAGACCTCGTGGGCGTGGCTGAGGGTCAGAGTGAACCAGGAGCCCCGTTTGACGTAGTTGGTTTCAGTGCCCACCCCAAGGCTGGGGCAGGTGGCTGGGGGTGCAGGCGGGGGTGGTGGGACCGTTAGCTGGGTGGTGTTTTCTTGGTGGCTTTGAGCATGTGCCCACTGAGGGTGTTGTAGGCATGCATGAAGTAGAGTGGCTGGCTGCGTTCTGCCTGGCGGCCTAGTGTCATTAGCCCGGAGGCTGGGCCACTGCTGCGGAAGGTGCCGGCCTCGCCATCCAAGTTGTCATCGGCGCTCCACCAGCCTGAGATGTTGGAGCGGCTGCGCCCTTTGGGCTCCCCAACCTTGGCCCGCTCCTTGCTTTTGGCCCTCTGGCCCTTGCCAGTCCTCCATGTCACCCTTCTTGCTGCCATTGCCACCGACCTTGCCCACTGTGCCATCCAGTAAGGGTGGCTTGGTGAAGAAAAGCTGCTGGACTGAGTGGACCAGGTGGCGGATGCAGCCAGGGCTCTCGCCACGGGCCTTGGTCTCACCATGGGGGAATTGGAGGGTGCTGAAGCCACTACGGTGGATGGGCAGCTGCTTCTCAAACTGGACCAGGAGGTTGGTGGGCAGCCGGTTGATCTTGGTGGCCTGGGCATGGCTGGGGAAGGGGCTCTCCTCTGGCACCTCGAAGTGGGAGTTGTCGTGGATGTAGAGAAAGGTGCTGCTGGGCAGGGGCAGCTGGTTGTTGTGGGGAAAGAGGCCATCCCCCAGCAGGGTGTCCTGCCCAGGGAAGCGGGCCTTGCCAGCAAAGGCATCCGTGGGCGACAGCAGGTAGGAGTTGTGGTCAGTCCCTGCAAACGGGCTCGTGGGGTGGGTCTAGGCTGTCCCTAGAGAGGTGGTGGGGGCGGCTGTCACCGAGACCTTTCATGACCCCAGGCCGAGGGCAGGAGCCGTCACCCTAGCAGGGCCCCCGGGTCGCCTCCCCCGGGAGGCAGCCACCCTGCGCCGGGCGCCTCTGCAGCCTCAAGCCCGCTCAGCAGCTCCACTGTGCCGCCGCCTCTGGGGTCCGCTCACAGGTCCCCGCACCTGGCCCTGGCCCACGGGCGCCCCATGTATCTCCTCCGGCCGGCGCGGCACACCTGAAAATCCTTTTGAATGTACAGTTGAGTAATGGCTAAAAGAAAATGACTTTTCCACACGCACAACACTTCTGACACCAATTGTGGGGTTTTCATCCAAGCAATTTCTCAGTTCTCTTGGACACAGACTTGGTGTCGAAAGTTTAACTTGATTCTGACACTAACTGCCCAGAGCCAGCACCGACCCAGCAGGCGAAGGGTCCAGTGCCACAGACTGCCTGCCTCAGACACCAGCGGCGGGGGATGCACCCCCGTTCGCAAATCAAATCGGGTCCTCTTGCCTGGCGCAGTAAGACAAACGTCCACGCTAAGGTTTTGCAGTGGAGAAAGGAGGATGTTTATTCGCAGGGCACCAAGCAAGGAGAATCGGGCAGCTCTTGCTAAGACCCGAGCTCCTCAGTGGCCTACAGGTAACGATTTTAAAGGTGGGAGGAAGAGATTGCTGGTAAAGTCACAAACCAATACTTGGAAGCTAACCATAGGTTTCACCTTAAAAAAAATAAAGAGATATCTTGAAGTAAGACCCATAGGTCATAAGTGGATTCAAAGATTCTCTGATTTGCAGGAGAAGCTGTATCCAAAACTCTAGGGTCAGCAGAAACCAATGCCAAGTTCTAGACTGTGGGGGTCTCCTCCTTCAGGTTCCTTGGGAAGAAATTTAGAACCAAAGGCAGGTTGAGTTCACTCCCCGGTTCTGGTTATCGGGGGTCTGCGTGCCGGTGGATTTAGACCCGGGTGGTGAGGTTCTGGGCTTCTGGAGAACAGTTCAGGGATGTGGGGCAGGGTTATCTTTAGTTTCTAGAGGGAGCCGGATGTTGTTCTGAGCTATTGTTACCTCCTTGCCTACCTGGATGCTTGTTTGGTTTTCAAGACCAGCTTGGTGCCTGTAATTTTCCTTGAATGAACTCGAGATTCTCCTTTATTTCCATGTTTGGGGTGGCCTGGCAGGTCCCTAGGAGGGGTCCCAGCTCCATCTCACCCTAACGTCTGTCTGACTCGCCTACAAAGTGGGGTCCCCACGACCTCCCCCTCAGGTCAGGTCATTTCCCAGGACGTCTTACAGAACCCCAGGAAACACTCACATTTCCTGATTTGTTACAGAGGGTGTAGATGAGCAGCCAGGAGGGGCATGTAGGGCCAGGTCCCAACTTTGCATTTTCGGCCACAGTGCTATGGGGCCGTCTTTATCCATCTCCACCATTTTAGAACATTATAATCATGGTTTTTTAGCCACAAGGGAAAAGTGGTTTCCAGAAGTTATTAGCGTCATTACACATTTCAGCAATAATTATTGCCATTAGATGTTTGTGAAGGTTTCGAATTGTCAGCTATATTACATAGGCCCTTTAAATGGAAGAAAACATTAGATTTTATCAGGCAATGTAGTTTTATTTTTTCTTATCATTTTTGTGTAATTTCAATAAGCACATAATGGCAGTATCTATCCCTGAAGACCTGAATGTTTCTGTAAATGGATTTAATTTTGAAGGCCTGAAATCATTCTTAAAACTTGTGGACATAGGTTCATATTTATAAAGAAAAATGCGGATATATGTGTGGTAGGGTTGTGAACCTTCTGCTGATTTCTGAGAACAGTATTTTAACTTGCCACCTTCATGGAAGACTAAGAAATTATTTCAAGTAGCCTTCTGAGGTGACTTTCTACCTGCAGTTATCAGCTGCGTCCCGGTGAAAATCGTATGAAACACGTAAATAGCTGTCATTGTGTAGGTTATATAAATGGATGAATGAAAACCATGAGGCCCGTCAGGAATGTAAACATCCTCCAATTTCCCTACTCCCTAGTGTATACACACTTTTGAACATCATCTGGGTTTCTGCTTTTGTAATAGGAATGGTGTATGATTTTGAATCCACATCCTTAAGTGAAATAATTCTTTTGTGGAAGGTATCCTGGTGTTTGTCCAATGTGTGTGTTTGATTTTGTGGACACACAGGACTGCTAGCCACAACGTCCTCTACACGGCAGCTCTTGAGCCTCATGGCCTCTGGATTTCTTGACTCTTGATATTTGAGGACCCCCAGAAATGTCTGACGCTGACCTGGGGGGTTGAATCTACTGATATTTATATTAGACATGAATACTGAGAATGTTTTTAAACATTTATTAATTTATTTTAAAATAACACTGTAAACCCATTACAGAATGACATAAAACATATTTTCTTCAGAAAGATTCATTTTCCAAAACAAAGGAACAAAGAGTAAGGAGACTTACTTCTTTGTGCCAGTCTCTCCAACGCCTGGTTCACAGGTACAGATGTTCCACGTAGCTTCTGGAAAACTCTATTGTATATCTGTTAGAAAATGAGAGTGAAAAGGCAAACAATGTGTTAGAATTATTATAAAAATAGCTTTGACTTCACACATCCCCTGGAAGGGCCTTGGGGAACCTAAGGGCTTCCAGGGAACCATGCTTTGAGAAGGGCTACTGTAGAAACACCTGTGGTAAATTTGTGTCTTGCTGTCCCCATCACCATCTGTGATGGGCGGCCACCCCCCCAGCTTCTGGCCAGCAGCCTCCACAGCCATCTGTCTCCAGGAATTCCCTTGGCTGAAGAGCATTGCCTAGCCTCGTTGGTGCTGCTTTCAGGTGAGCCCACGAGTGGTGGCTGGACAGTGAGGGGCACAGACGCCTGACCCCTCCCCCGGACTCCCGATGCCTCCAAAGGCCAGCCTGCACCAGGTACTCCTGTGAGTCAGCCAGGTCCTTTCCTGAGACCCTGGTGCAGGCCAGTGTCCCTCCCATCCCCTGACTGCAGGTGCGGACCCCTGACTGTTGCCCTGGGGCTGACTTCCGGGCAGTATCCTCTGCTGCCAGGGGTAGGTCCGCTGGAAGCCTCACTGATCCACCACAGACAAACTCAGGCCACGTCCACCCCACGTCCCGCTGGGCTCCAGCCCTGGAGCCCCATGCCCTGTGCTGTCTCATAGCTGCAAGCTGCCACTTCCTTTTCAGGTTCTGATTGCTGATTTCTCTTTCAAAAAATCAGAAGCCTGGATTTTGTCAGTGGTCTCTGGAAAACATCTTTGTTCAGCATAAACGAGTTTTACTCCCTCATGGTACAAGGTTATACAGGAAGAAATGCCATCTCCTCGTGGACAGACGCTCCCAGGAACCATCCCAGGGAAGACCCTGAGGGAAAAAGCAAAAGCCGGGGCGGGTGCCTTTGGAGACACCCAGGGGAGCACAAAGCCCCCGATTCGTTCATCTGCTGACGTGAAGGGGCACTTCCTAAAATGGCCTGGTCCTGGTTTTGTGCTGAGGGTCCCTGGCTGAGTTGCATTTTAGTTATTTTTTTCAACTTACTTTATACTCTGAGAGTGTCCAAATTATCAAAACTATATTTCTAAAGGACAGGAAAAGTATTTCTTGTGTAATTTAGGTTTTATGTTAAAAACCTGAAGACAGAAACAACCTCTCTGAAGTGAATTTGATAGTATTGTTACTATGAACGGTAACTGACATCACAGGGGAAATTTTTCTATTTATATTATAAAATATAAAATATGAACATGTCACAAACCTCAAAGACACTCTTATTTATATCAGATGACTCCTGAGGATTTTAAAGTGCCCAGCACTGAAGTTTTACGGGATAAATTGCCTTGGCTTTAAGGATCTCACACATTTTAGAGAAATGCCGTAACTTTATCTCCAGGTCCATGGAAAAGCTAGAGAGGTGCAGAAAGGCATGGCAGACATCCCACTTACCTCTGTTTAAAAAGCCGCCCTTCTTAGGAATCAGCTGCTGATACCCTGAGGTGATTCTTTCACCCAAACTCCGCTTCAGCTCTTTTGTCCTCTTTCTTAATTATTGTGGGTTTTATTATTTTTAAAGTAACTTAACCAGTTCAGTATTTTAGCAGTGCTCTAAAATGTGATTATGACCATCTCCACAGTAATCTAACAGTGAAAATTAGATCCTTGTCCACAAATCCAGGGGAGAAAATTGAGTGCTAAGATTGCATTAAGCGGCCATGCAAGTCCTCTTAGTTGAACACAGGCTTGCATCAGAAGCTGGGCTAGGTCAGCAGGCTGTGCGGTGCGGAGAGGACCATGTTCCTGCTGCTGTAGAGCCATCCCCCAGTAAGACGACCTGGCAGGAGGATGATAGTTGGTTGTGACTCAACTTGGTTTGGATACAGACACAGGCAAAGTGGTGTGGTCACAGAAAAGGAATCCTTGAAATCACGTTTCTCTTTTGTAATCCTGAAGCTATCCTAGATGATTATTTTCTTGTTTTCTTCTGAATTTTTGGAGTAATTTTTATGTCAGATCTTATTTCCATGATAGACTTATTAACTGTAGCCCTTTAAAAATTTTTACTGTCTGCTCTAAGGCTTAACATATACATACTTAACCTATTCAAGTCTGAATGAACATAATCTTACACCAACCTGTTCTGAGGTAAACTTCCATTTTTCCTTCCTTTGTGCTGTTTTTGCCATACATTATATACCTATGTAGTTATTAACCACATGATACATCATTACCATCTTTGCTTCAGGCAGTCAATTACATTTTAAAGTAAATTAAAAAATTAAATATATATTTTATAATGACCCTTGCTTTTACCATTTCCAGAACTTTTTAGTCTTTTGTCTAGGTCGAGACTTTCCACTGATATCACACTCCTTTTGCCTGAATAACTTCCTTTAAAATGTCTTGTAGTGAAGGTCTACCTGCAATGAATTATTCAGCTTCTGACCTGGAAATGTCTTTACCTCACCTTGAAATAATATCTTGAAAGCTACTATCATGCTGGTGCACGATTCTGGGTTAACACAGTTTTTCTTTCAGCATTTAATGGGGTTGCTTTATTGTTTCCTGGTTGTACAGTCATGAGGATAACTCTGCTCTAATTCTTATCTTTTCCCTTGGTACACAGGCATCTCTTCCCCTTCTGGTTGTCTTCAAGATTTTCACTTTACCTTTGTTTTTCAGTAGTGTGGTTATGATGCATCTGCTTAAATATGATTTTGTGTTTTATTTACACTGGTTGGTTTTAGATGAGATATTTGAATCTGTACTTTGTTTCCTTTCATTGAAAATGGAAAATTCTTGGTCGTTGTCTATTCAAATATGTCCTCTTTCCTATTGTTTCTCTCATCTTCCTCTTGTTCACTAAGCATATATTGGAGTGTTTGATATTATCTGAGCTGTTGAACACTCTTCTCTTTTTTTCCACATTGTGTTTCACTTTACATAATTTAACTTGATTTATCTTCAGGTATACTGATTTTCCTCTGCTAGGTTCAACCAGCTTATAAGTCTGTCAACAGACTTCTTTATCTCTGATAATCAGGTTTTTTATTCCCAGCATTTTCCTTTGCCTGTTTTAGATTTCATCGCTGTGCTGAAATCCCCTCACCTTTTTTAAAAAATATTTTCACCTTTTCTTCTAGTTCCCTTAACACATGGACTCTAGCCATTTGAACATCCCAGCCAACAGATGAAACATCTGGGACTTCCCTGTGTCTGGTTCTGTTGACTGTTTTACCTCTTGACAATGGGTTATATTTTTCTCTCGTCTCTGTCTTGAACTTTTTGATTAGGTGACTGTGTGGATGTGTGCATGCATATACACATGGCTGTGTCTCTGCATGAGTGTGAGCACTCGTGGTGCATGTGTGAGAGCACACCTGTGGGTGTGCATGCATGTGTGAGTATCTGAGCATGGGAGTCAGCAGCACCCATCTTCTCGTGGGCCTCACTGAAGCCCTGCTCCTCTGAGCCTCTCCTTCACTCCAGAGTGTCTCCTGCTGCCTGTGGCTGTCCACCATGCTCCTGTCTTTGGAGTCAGTGTCTACCCCGACTGCCTGAGGGCCCTGCTCTGGGTCAGACCCCATATGTGATGGTGTGTGTGACTACAGCCTCCCCTTCACTGAGTTGGAAACACTCCCTGGGCCATCTTGGGGGTGCTGGGGGTAAGTGGCCCTTGACATGGAATTTCCTGAGGCTGGGCCTCTGGCTCCTCTGTCCCATGTTGGGCCTCGAGGCCACTTGGGGTTCTTGGGTCCTGCCAGTGAATCCAGCTCTGGACCCACAGGCCCGCGTTAAAGAAAGAAATTTCAAACCCTTCTTGTGTTTGAAATTAAGGTTTGCAAACTGCTGGTCCAGCTGTGTCTTTTTAATGGTCCTGCTGTGTAGAGCTGTGCAAATTTGAAAATTCCGTGACTTCACTCAATGTGTGAATTCCTTCCAAATAATGCTTCCTGTGATTTGTGTATGTTTACTGACTTTCTTCCTTTAAGCAAAAATATTAAGGCCTCCCCCACTCGCTGCTGCACCTGGCTGGACAGTGGGGGCTAAATACTTTCCCCTTAGAAAACTGTTGCATTCCTAGGTGTTTGAGATGTGTGTCCAATGGGAGTCAGGGTTAAAGTGTGTCCTTTCTGTGTAGACATCAGGGGGCTCATAGGGTGAAAGATCACAGCTAACTAACATGACATGCTGTGTGCACCTCACCCAGCACCCACCCACTGCCTGCCGAGTTCTAGGAGTTGGAAATTAAAATGGAATTACTGCCCAATGGTCAGCGTGGTGCTCCCAGGTGTGGTCTTTGGATACACCAGGCATGTCATTTTCTGCCTGTTCTTCTCACTGATAAGGGGCACGTGGCAGCCAACGGCAAGCATCACAGACTCACCAATCTTGTCCCAGAGTGGTTGGAGAATTCAACCAGAAAGTCTGAGCCCCCTGCCCTGTGCCCAGGTCCCCCAGTGTGTTCCGCTGCATGGCCATGCAGCCTTGAGAGACTCGAGCACCTGCACACAGTGCACCTACTTCCTCCAGACAGAGTGGCCAGGGGTAAAACATGCCCCTTGAGAGACTCGAGCACCCACACAGTGCACCTGCTTCCTCCGGACGGAGTGGCCAGGTGTAAAACATGCCCCTGGGCATCTCCAGTGACAAGGAACAGCCCGCAAGGCCAGGACTCACGTGCTTCCTCAGCAAAACTGTAAATACACAAACTTTGCCTTTTTATAAAGTGAGTCCAGATGCTTCCTGACAAAAGAGGAAAAACATTTTTTATTGAATAGTACTTTTGTATATTTGACTTACATATTTGTAGCCCAGAACCATCAGCTGGTCATCAGGAGGCGGTTCACTGACCAGCCCTTGATGGGCAAGTGCTGTTTAGAATTTTGAATATGCTGTTCTGCTCATTTACTTTTTAAAATGCATTTGAATATCATTTGCAAAAATACTCAGATCTATTTGAGGGACATTGTGTATTTTGTCTCTAAATATGGCAATTGCACTGTTGCAGAAGCTAGATGCAGCCGGCCTCTTGGGGCTGACTGGTCCGCCTGGCCTATAAGACCCTCAGATGTGAATTCCACCTGTGCTCCTGGTCTCAGTGGGTCTTCGTGGACCCAAGGCGACATTTTCTAGACTCAACTTGGCTCGAGTCAGCAATTGACCATTGCTGTTTGAACTGGATTTGAACCATCTTCATCAATTTGATAAAAGGAAAAACAATGGGCTCTTAAACTATTTGCTGATTGAGCAAATGCCTATACAGCTGATTGGCTCCTGTCCTAATGGGCTGTTTTTAAGAACATCGTCTTTTTTCCTCTAAAATCTCCAAATATCTGGCCTGCTGATATTGATGACCAGTTCCAGGGGTCTGGAGTTCCTCAGAGATGGAGGCACTGTCCCCTCCACGTCAGGGCCAGTGGCGGGGCACCCTGAGTCCCTCAGAGACAGAGGCACTGTCTCCTCCATGCCAGGGCCAGTGGTGGGACACCCCGAGTCCCTCAGAGATGGAGGCACTATCCCCTTCACATCAGGGCAAGTGGTGGGACACCCAGGCCCAGTCTCCTGTACCGTCAGCAACATATCTTTGTTTTTGGGTGAGCTGAGGAAATTTGACAAACAGGCCTGTGTGTCCCTGTCCACTCAAAGCTGAGAGTGTCTCCTGCAGCCAAGTGCACCCCTTGAGTCTTTGGGGACAGCAATTCTGGTTTCCGTCACCAAAAAGATGGCTTTCCTATTTGGGGCCATGTGTATGGGGAATCGCGGGGTTTGCAGTCAGGCCTGACTGATTTTGCCCAACACTGTGGCTGAGGCTCACCTGTGCCATTTTAATAGAGGCATCAAAACTTCGACATGGATCCCGTTGGTGATGGCACCAAAGCTTGTTTCCAAATTCTAATCTGGACGAGCCTTTGGGGGTTCCATTTCGGAGGCATCATGAATAACACTGCATTGAGCATTCTTTGTCTTTGGTGGACTTAGGTTTTGTTTCTGTGGAGGGCAGGTCTGGGAGTGAGCTCGTTAGCAGAGAAGGTGATTGGCTCGAGCAGTTACAGCCCAGGAGCTTCCAGTGGCTGCTCAATGAACTCTCTGGCCAGTGCCGCAAGGGTTTCGGTTCCTCCACATCACGCTGATGCATTCAGTTCTGGAATTTACATCAGCGCGTCGTGCGTCTCACTCCCAACAAATATATTTAGGTTTTTTATTCCAGTTTCACTTGTTCTATGGCATATTTAGAGCCAAGGGGATCTATGATTTTTTTATTCCCATAGGCTGAGTGTGGGGACTCACATTAAACACACACACACAACACAGAAATACTGCACACCACATTGGACTCTTATACACAAAACACACAATACACACAGACACATACCACACACGTACCATACTGCACACATTTATACAAACACAATACACATAGGCACCACACACCACACCACACACTTATACACACAACACACACGTACATAGACATACACACATACAACACACACACATACACAGAGACACAGCACACACATATACACAGCACACACTTATACATATACACACACCCACATATACACAGCACACACATACCATACTACACACATTTATACACACACCACACACACACCCACATATACAACCCATACCACACACACACCCCCACATATATACAGAGACACAGCACACACACACCCACATGTACACAGCACACACACACCATACCACTTACATATATACACACACCACACACATATGCACCCCCACATATACAGAGGCATACCACACATATACCCCCACATATACACAGAGACACAGCACACACACACACCATACCACACACATTTATACATACATAACACAAACACACCACACATACCACATCACACACATAGGTATATATTTAAGAAAAAAAATTTGTTTTGTAGTGAAATGCTCATTTTTGTCAGTCTAGGTTTTATTTATTCTCGAATTTATTTTTGTGTGTTTTGCACAGGTCTTCTGACCAAGGTGCCCTCTGGATTGAACAGGTCAGCAGTGGAACAATCTGTATGTTCAGAGAGCTTCCACTTAAAAATCTTATTTGACCTTCTATTTAAATACTAACTTTTGGTTTAATTTCCTTGAGAAACTCAGAAAACATCACATTTTAATTTTTATGTGGTAGTTTTCCCCAAGTTGAATTTTGTTTTTATGGACTCAATAAAAAATACAACTCGTTCTGAAAGGAAAATTTTTTCCCCAAACTTAGAACCTAAGAAATGTTTTAAGATCGTCACCTGGAAATTCTGAAGTTTGAATCTTTTAAAAACATTTTTAAAAACATTTTATACACCCTAATTCAATAATTGACTTATTTGATAATTCTTTTCTCTAACTAGATTCTGTTGCCTTTGCCTCAGGGAAGAAAGCTGTGGTTGGTAAAAGGAACTGATTCTAGATCTGTAAGGAGTGAATATGTGGTGTCAGGGTTCTCTGTGGCTCCACTATAGACAGGTACTTATGTGCAGGCACACATACATGCACACACACAAGCACACGCACAACTATGTGCCATGCTCACACACATGTGCAGACATGCACACAAACACACTTATGTGCCATGCCCACACACATGTGCAGACATGCACACACAAGCAAACGCACACCTATGTGCCATGCTCACACACATGCAGACACACACGTCACATGTGCATACATGCACGTCACACAGACACATGCACGCATACATATGTACAATTAAATGGCACCAAAAATGGAAACTAATTTTCAATTATTGCAACATTGTTTTTGAAACTTTGTGCTGATGAGACAGGCAATCCCAGGGAGCAGGAATGAGAACAGAGAGGCTCCCACAGAGGCCTGGGAAGCTGGCAGAAGTCTGTGCTACTGATCTATGAAGTGTCAGCTGTGGCCCTGGGGCTGGCCCTCTGGGACCTGGGAGCATGAGCATCACTGGTGAGAATGGTCTGCTGAGATCACAGGAGAGAAGGCTCTTTTGGCACCTCGGGGTAGGGATGCTGGGGCAACGAGCACCCTGCACTCTGGGCTGGATGTCTGCTGTGCAAGCCCACTGTTGCCACAGCCATGCCAGGTGACAGGCCACCCACACACAGTGGCTTATGAGACAGCTATCTGCTGTCATGCTAGAGGTGAAGTTCTGACTAGAGAAAGTAGCAGGCATGAACACGGGGTTGGGGTCCCACCAAACAGACAGGATCTAGGAGGGTCCTGGGCAGGTGCCTGGGGCTGCTGGGCCTGCGCAGGGCAAGAAGGGGTGGAACAACAGGAATTGCGTCCATGCTGCTCACTCAGACAAGGGCCCCACGGGCTTGGCAGGACAGGGTGGCCACTGTCAGGTCCGTCCAGCCACGGCAGCTGTGCAGAACCAACGGCATCTGAGCATGGCAGAGACAGACCCATGAGAGCGTTTAGATGAAAAGCACATGGGCATGATGTGGCGTCGGCCTCACCACAGCATCCCCCAGGTGGAAGAGTTAGGTTAGTTGAGGCTGCAGGTTCTCTCCTTATTCTTTCTATTTAGATAATGCAATGGTGGCAGATGCTGCTGCCTGATAAATTGGTGGGAAGAGTGTCTGACTGGCTCTGCCTGGGAGTGTGATGCTCACTGCACCGTCCGGGCCTCAGCCATGACCCCACCTCCCCGCATCTGCTCACACCTGGACACGAGCGTCCCCACACACAGGAGGCCAGTTTCCCACTCTCAACTGCTCCCACTCCTCATCAGATCTTCGTTCACTCCCCATCCTGTATCCCCATTTTTAAGGATTTTTATTTGATATTCTGTGTAACAGCAGTACTGAAAATCATGTTACCTGACACCATATTTAATATTTATTTACAGCCAGCAAAGCGACATCTCAGTCTATCTCCTTTCATATTAAGCAATAAGTGTATGGAACTGGAAAGCTGGATGATTTTGTAAGTCAATTTGAAAAGTCACCTTGCAACTCTCCAGAAATAACATGCTAGCAAGTATTCCTGTGCACTATAACTCTCTGGAAATAACACATTAGCACATATTCCTGTGCACTATATCTCTCTGGAAATAACACACTAGCACATATTCCTGTGCACTGTAACTCTCTAGAAATGACACGATAGCACGTATTCCTGTGCACTGCAACTCTCTGGAAATAACACGATAGCACGTATTCCTGTGCACTGTAACTCCCTGGAAGTAACACGATAGCACGTATTCCTGTGCACTGTAACTCTCTGGAAATAACACGATAGCACGTACTCCTGTGCACTATAACTCTATGGAAATAACATGATAGCATGTATTCCTGTGCACTATATCTCTATGGAAATAACACACTAGCGTGTATTCCTGTGCACTATAACTCTCTGGAAATAACACGCTAGCACATATTCCTGTGCACTATAACTATGGAAATAACACACTAGCATGTATTCCTGTGCACTATAAGTCTCTGGAAATAACACGATAGCACGTATTCCTGTGCACTATAACTATGGAAATAACACGATAGCATGTATTCCTGTGCACTATAACTACAGAAATAACATGCTAGCACATATTCCTGTGCACTATAACTCTCTGGAAGTAACACGCTAGCACATATTCCTGTGCACTTCAACTCTCTGGAAATAGCATGATAGCACGTATTCCTGTGCACTGTAACTCTCTGGAAATAACATGATAGCACGTATTCCTGTGCACTGTAACTCTCTGGAAATAACATGCTAGCACGTATTCCTGTGCACTATAACTATGGAAATAACACGATAGCACTTATTCCTGTGCACTATAACTCTGGAAATAACACGCTAGCACGTATTCCTGTGCACTATAACTCTCTGGAAATAACACGCTAGCACGTATTCCTGTGCACTATAACTGCGGAAATAACACGCTAGCATGTATTCCTGTGCACTATAAGTCTCTGGAAATAACACGATAGCACGTATTCCTGTGCACTATAACTACAGAAATAACATGATAGCACGTATTCCTGTGCACTATAACTACGGAAATAACACGCTAGCACGTATTCCTGTGCACTATAACTCTCTGGAAATAACACGCTAGCACATATTCCTGTGCACTATAACTACAGAAATAACACGATAGCACGTATTCCTGTGCTCTGTAACTCTCTGGAAATAACACCCTAGTACAGATTCCTGTGCACTATAACTACGGAAATAACATGATAGCACGTATTCCTGTGCACTCTAACTCCCTGGAAATAACACGCTAGTACGTATTCCTGTGCACTATAACTACGGAAATAACACGATAGCACGTATTCCTGTGCACTCTAACTCTCTGGAAATAACACGATAGCACGTATTCCTGTGCACTGTAACTGACTTCAAACAGAAGTTATTGTATGAAACTCCAAAACACTTGCTGGTTGTTCCTGGCCCAGCGAGCCCTGGCTCAGGGGCAATAGCTCCATGTACTGGAGCCTCATTTGGAGCCGAGGTGGCCTCTGGAGAGCCTCACCCCAGCCCTGCCAGCATCACCACCAAGTGGGCACAGTACCTGGACTTCTGAAGGCCGTCCCCCGTTCCTATAAAGCCTGCAGCTTCAGGGTGGTGGGGACTTGGTGAACTCGGAATTCCAGGAGCCTGGGCTCACGGCTGCCCTTCTTTGGCTGTGCAGGGAGGTCCTTGGTCAGAAGAAATGCTGTGTGGACCCCATGGTGGGGTGGGGCTTTCTGAGTCAGGGATGGCAGTTTTGGCCACAGCGTGGCACACAGGGAAGGCAAATCCATGCCCCCGAGTTCTGTTCCACTCAGGACAAAAAAGCTCCCCAGGGAGCTGCCGCTCCCCTGATGGAAGCCGTGGATGTGACCACCTGCCCCAGGCTGCTGGCCGACCCCAGGGGAATGGTGCCACCTCGGAGCTTTGTGCTAGCCTCTGCTGCTGGCTGATGGCACTCAGTGGTGGTTGTAGCCGGTTAGCCTTGGTGGGTGGAGTCCGTGATGCTGAGTCCAGGGTCACTGCCTGAAGTTCTGACCACTGGGGGGATTTTGCCTCCCCACTGCCCTCAGCGATGTCCTGGGCAGGGGCTGTGGTGCTGCTGCCCCCCCACTTCTGGGCGACACCTGCACATGGCATAGAACCATCTGGAAAACTGGCCCGAGTCTAGTTGTCTTCTGTCAGCTGATCTAGGGAATTTTCCATGAGGCCACAGGTGCAGGAGAGAGACGGCCGTGTGGCAGGAGTGGAGGCCAGGGACGTTCCTTCTTCACTCGTGCCTTCAGGGCTTACACCAAACCACGTACACACCACTTCCATTTGGTGATGGAATACAGCTGTGCACACCTGAGCATGTCATATATAAGCATGTTGTGTATGAGTGTGTGCTATGAGTGTGTCATGCATAAGCGTGTCACGTATGAGCATGTCCAGTATAAGCATGTGCTATAGTGTGTCATGTATGAGCATGTGCTATGAGTGTGTCATGTATGAGCATGTCATGTATGAGCCTGTGCCATAACAAGGTGCTAACCTGTCGCGGTGTTTCCCCGCAGATCACTGTGAGGAGCCCCTGGTGTCCACCCTACCCTCGTCGTCCTTCAGCAGCTCCTCCGAGCTGTCCAGCAGCCACAATCCCAGCTTCGCCAGACTGAACCGGAGAGACGGTATGTCCACTTCCCATCTCTTACTGATTCATGGTGGAGCTCACACAGTTTCAAGGATCAGCATCTCTTTTGTTAAGGGGTCATGAGTAAATTACCCAATGTGCAGAAAATAAAATTCTGAGTATTATTCAAACAGGTTTGTAGGAATGTTTCTGTTAGAAATGTATGGCGTGTAAATGTTCTATCCACAGACCAAGGTCGGCAGTGGGGGTTTCTCTCTGCACCGGGCCATGGAGGGGATTGGGCAGGACAGGGTGTGGGTGGCATGTACCTGTGCACTGAGTATGCCCATTTCCACATGAAAATGCGCACAGGACATGGCATATACCAGGTTCTATTTATCTTGGAAAACGTATTTTCTATCACACATATTCAATTTTATGGGTATACAAGCTGTGAGTATCAAGTTATTCTTCTTTAAGTCGAACAGAACTGGAAGCCGTGTCATTTCCATCGCGGCTGTGGCCAATTCCATGAAATGCTGAGGATTTAAAACAACTGAGATTCATTCCCTTGCAGTTCTGGGGGTCAAAGTCTGCAGTGGGGCTCATGGCACTAAGGTCAAGCTGTGGGCAGGGCTGGGTCCTTCTGGAGGTGCCCGGGAGCCTCTGTTTCCTCCTTCCCATGCCTGGAGGCACCTGTTCCTTGGCTTATGGTTCCTTCCCCATCTTCAAACCAGCAATGGCCACAGAGTTTTGTCTCTACCCATCCCTCTAGCCCTGACTCTTCTGTCTTCCTCTCTCTCATTTAAAGATGTGTGGGTCAGATGACACTACCTCCTTCCCCTGGATACCAGGATAGTGTCCGGGTCAGATGACGCTGCCCCCTTCCCCCTGGATACCAGGATAGTGTCTGGGTCAGATGACACTGCCCTCTCCTTCCTGGATACCAGGATAGTGTCCGGGTCAGATGACACTGCCCCCTCCCTCCTGGATACCAAAATAGTGTCCTGGTCAGATGACACTGCCCCTCCCTCCTGGATACCAGGATAGTGTCCGGGTCAGATGACTGGCAGCCTTCATGCCTTGTTGCCACACAAGGTAGCCCTGACCCTGCTTCTGGGGGCAGATGTGGCATCTTCCGTGGGCCAGTGCTCTGCCCCCCACTGAGAGCTAGAAGCGTGGGCTTAAAAGATGCTTGCCAATTAAAAACAAAGCGAAATAAATGTCTTCTTTCTCTCAAGAGTGCGAATGTGAAGCCGTATTTGTGGCCCTCTGGGCTCATTTTATTCCCATAGTCAAGGCTTCTTCTCTGGGAGTGTGCTGAGCGGTGTGTGCCCCTGCTTAAAGACAAATGCACAAATCTGAGCCCCAAGTTGCTCTGGAGAAAGAAAGGGGTAAAAATCTTACAGAGACAGGGACGAGAGTGCTGCAGTTCTTGCAATGCAAAATGCAAGAGAGAGCATTTGTGCACACATTCCAGGGAGATCCAGCTGGCCCGGCGCTGCTCACATGGGGGGTGCCTGTGCAACCTGGGCCAAGTAGGGAGGACCCCAGTGCTGCAAGAGGAGGACCCAGGACCCTAAGGCCATGAAGGGAGGACCCTCAGGCCATGTGGGGACTATCCTAGGGCTGCATTCCACGTTCACTCTCCTGTTTCCTTCTCATCTGTGTGGAGCTGGTACTCAACACTGGACCACATTTACTGCAGTGAATACTGGGTGACACAAAAAGATATAATTTATACACAATGATTTGGTATTTTACTCTTTTAATATAGGCACACGGGTAGATAAATGATGATGTTTCCAAAGTGCTTATTACTGTACAGATGTGCCACACATGTGATGACACCTTGTCATTTGATATTTTAAAATTACAACTTAAAAATTATTTCACTATATAAGGGGGCCTTGGTGAAGAGGTGGCATGCACTGTGTGAACACAGAAGTCTCTGGCATTCATGTTGGATACCAGGTAGGAACGGGAGTCCCGGTTTCCCATGAGAAGTATCTCGCCGTGGGTCGTGGCTGCGTGCTGGGGTTGGCCTCCCACTGTGACTGCCTCATGGGACAGGTGGTCAGGGATCCCACGGCTTCCCCCACACAAAAGGTTCTCAGCAGAAGCAGGGGCCTCCCTGGACTCAGGCTGGGACCCCAGCAGGTAGACTCGGGCTGGGACAGCAGCAGGAGCCTCCGTGGACTCCTGCTCTCCTGGAGCCTCTGCTTCCCCTCCACTCACAGGTGTCCTGGCCTCGGTTCATCATGGGCCCCATCTGATGTTTCGTCCCAGGGAGCTGCCCCCACAGGACTGGGCCCCTTAAAGGACAGCATCCAGGGAGGCCGAGCTCCTCTGTGAGCCCCACGCCCAGGACCCCTTGCCCTGCAGTGGTGCTCCCCAGCCCTCCCCCATCCCCCACACCCTTGCTGTTGCCTCCTCACCACTCCCTCTGGCAGCCCTGGCAGCCCCACCTCCACACCTGTGCCCGCCCCGCCTTCACACCTGAGCCCGCCCTGCCTTCACACCTGAGCCGCCCTGACTTCACACCTGAGCCTGGCCCACAGGATCACAGCCACAATGCTGACCTGGTGCCATTCTCTGCTCAGAACGCACTCAAAGGAGCTATTCCGTGCATGCTTAATTTGGCAGTCTTTCTTTTACTTCAAATGAGATTTATTTGAGCCATATTACATCTGAATTTCTAATATCTGTCTCTAAGTGGATTAGCTTTATCCCTGAACCCAAAGCGAGATGCAATTACAGCCGTGTTCTACGGCCAACTGGGCTTATCCACACTGTCACAGCAAATAAAAGGGATATTTTTGTGCCACTAAAACACAACAAAAGGAGAAATAGTTTAGGAAAATACAGTGTTCATTCTTATTTGAGTCCTAAATATTGTACTTATTTAGGAGAAACACAATATTTTTTTTGTAAATAAGAAAAATCTATGCTTCAATCAATTACTCTCAAAGTTTTCACGGCTTATACAATGAAAGGGGATAACATATTGAAATCACTAAGTTTATCCTCCGTGCTTCTGTGTAAATTTAAGAACAGGTACTTGTCTGGGCTCGTCACTGGCCCGGCAAGGTCATCAGACCGAGTGGTTCAAGGATCAGGGTCCGCCTCAGCAGAAATCATTTTAAGTCTCTATTTTCCCAGAGCTCATAACGAAGCAAGATATCAACCTCAATGAATTTTATTTGCATGTTAATTAAGTTTAAACCAGCCCATTTTAATTATCTCTTACTTGTTAATTCATCGTTTTTGATTGGGCTTTATTCTATTTTTCTCCCTCCTGATAGCCTGCAGCCCTCATGAAAGAATTGCAAATTGGGAGTGAGTTATCGGAGGCCGCAGGGCGTTCTGGGGTTTTCACATTTCTCGTTGGGTTGGGATCTTGCTGTGAATGATGGCTGTGTGACAGATCTGGGCAGGAACGAGGACACCAGTAAAACATAAATTACTCTGCGTCAGGAGCACCAAGAAACATTAGGTTTCCACAGCCATGCCGGGGCCTCACAGTGAGAGAAGGAACAGGCAGAAAGCCTGCAATGCTCCAAGCACAGCATCTCCCTTGTGGTTGGAATCTGCTCCAACATCCAAGCGGGTGCCTAGAACCTCGAGTGGCACCAACTTAGACCATGCTGCTTCCTGGAAACACAGATTTATGATTGAGTTTAAATACAAAGTGGGCACAATAACAGACTAACAACAAAACTAATAGTAACATAGAAATATAATAAAATATTGTAATACAAGTTATGTGAATGTGGTTTCTCTCTCTCTGAAAATATCTCATTGTATGGCAGGCCCCTTCTTGAGATGCTCACATGCCCACCTCATGAGAGAGGTGAGTGACACACGCTGAGCCGTGGGCCACATGACACCTTTCCCTCTGCGGTGGACCCCGGTCCCTGGCACCCTCTGCAGCCATGGGTCATGTGACACCTTTCCCTCTGCAGGGGCCTAGGTCCTCCCACTCTCACACTTTCTGCAGCCATAGGCCATGTGGCACCTTTCCCTCTGTCCTGCCCTGGGTCTTCATGCCCTCTGCAGCCATGGGCCATGTGACACCTTTCCCTCTGTGGTAGTCCCAGGTCCTCATGCCATGATGGTGTTTGTGGTCCGGCCTCAGCAGCAGGCAGTGTCCATGACTAATGGGCAGGTCGCCCAGATGGCTGAATATGCTGGATGAGGGGATTATTCACATTGGGGCCAACTTCACCAGGCTCCTTAGAGCAGGGCATGATTTAAACTCGTGAAACATTTATTCCTGAAGTTGCCGTTGACCTCAGGCGGCTGAAACTGCAGAGAGCAAAACCTAGGATGAGGGTACCGCTGTGGACCACTCCTGTGTCTGCGTCTCCAGGGCAGGGCAGGGGTTCACGATGTGAAGGTGGCTCTGCCCGGGTCACAGAGGGCAGGCAGCGGCAGTGCAGGGCAGGGGTTCACGATGTGAGGGTGGCTGTGCCCAGACACAGAGGGCAGGCAGTGTCGGTGCAGGGCAGGGGTTCATGATGTGAGGGTGGCTGTGCCCGGGTCACAGAGGGCAGGCGGCGGTGGTGCAGGGCACTTCACTGTCCCCAGGGGAGAGGAGAGAAGCTCTCAGGCCCTCCCTCACCCGGAACGCTGCTCTGGTGGGCTTTGAAGCCACCACGCTATCAGCAAAGAGACTTGCTCAGTTTCCTTGGTAGAGGGAATTCAGTGGCCCATGAGAGACTTCATAGCTAAAGAAGAATCGTAACAGGCAGCCAGTGTCAGTGATAACTCCAGCAATGCTACAACGGCACAGCTGACAAACAGGGAGGACACCAGGTGACAACAGAAGCTAACATTGGCATCATCAAGGCATGCCAGGGATCGATACCCAACATCAGAAGCCGGGGGTGCCAGAAGGGATTCTCACCTACGGGCTTCAGGGAAGATGTTTCTTCCTGGCACCTTGACTTTGGACTCCTGGCACCTTGACTTTGGACTCCTGGCTTCTACATCTAACAGACATGCACTTCTCCTGTTTCGAGCCATCCAGTTTGGTGCTTTGTTATGAAGCCTAGATAATTAATATGACCCTGAAGGAAGAAAAATACAGCAGCAAAAAAATACGATCCTTTTTAGCTCATAAGCATGATGATCGGGCACTCATGCACACATGTGAGATGTGTCACCCTCCAACCCTGTTACGTTAGCACATTATCCACCTGACATGAACTTAAAGAAAATGAATAAATACTCATTGATGGTTAAAGTGGTTCTGATGTGATTCTAAACATCTGTTGGGATGATATTTAAGACAGCTGTGTTATGTATTGGGAACGCAATATAGAACCAAAATGGAGAAAATGTTTATATGTTGTAATCAAACTGGTCACGTGATGATGTCACTAGCCTGTGATTTTATATATTCTATACTATATATATTATTTATATATAATTTATATGTATATAGATTGTAATATCTAGAGTGATCACTCTAAGAAGATGAAAGAAAAACACAGATATAAAAATGAGCCAAAAAGTAATGTTAAAAATTGCTTCTTGCCATAGAATGTAGAAAAAAAAGAGAAATGAAAAGCAGAACAAAAAAATAAAAGAACCAGAAAACAGACAAAAAATGCCATACTTAATCTCTAACATAACAATAATTACATAAAGGGTAAGCAGACTAACACACTAATTAAGACACAGATAGTTGAAGAGTAGGTTTAAATACATGACCCAATTTTATGTAATTTACAAAATGCTTACTTCAAATATCATGACATATACGGGTTGAAAGTAAAAGCATGGGGAAAGAAATGTCATGCAATCATTAATGAAAAGAAAGCAGGAGTTGCTATATTGATATCAGAAAAAGTAGACTTAAGAGCAGGTAAAATTACCAATACAGAAGGGGACTTTATACAATTATGTTTAAAATAACCTAAAAGGAATATATACCAATACTAATTATGTATGCTAATTGTGCACCAAATACCACACCTGCACAGATGTGAAGCAGAAACTAATGGAGGTGAAGGGACAAACAGAGGAATCTCAAAGTATAAGTCTTAGAACTTGAGGCCCCTCTCCCAACAATTGTTAGAACAACCACACAGAAAATCATCAGGGACACAGAAATGACCTGTGCCATCAACCACCTGTATCGAAGTGGTCATTCTAGAACACTCCACATTTCAACAGCAGAACACAGACTCTTAACTGCACATGAAACATTCTCCAGGAAGATCACACATTAAGATGTAAGAAACATGACTAAAGTTAAAAGTAATGAAAGCACACAAGTGTCTTCTGTGACTACAGTGGAAACACTAGGCATCGTCAACAGAAGGACACATGGGGAATTAATCGCTATGTATCAATTAAGCAACAAAAAATCAGGAAGTAAATTAGTTTTCTAACTTTGAGATGAAGACAAAACCACAACATACCAAAATGAATTAAATGCAATTATCGAATGTAGTCAAAGCATTACTAAAAGGGAAATTTATAGCTCTAAATGCATGTATCTAAAACATAAGAAAGATCTTAAGTCAATGCTGCATCACTCTAGGAACCTGGAAAAAGAAGAACAAACTAACTCAAAGAGGCAAAAGAATGAAATAATAGAGTAGCATGTAAATTCATGATATAGAGACTAGAAAATAATAAACAGAAGGAAATAAAACACCAAACATTGGTTATTTAAAGATGCTTTGAAAACTGACAAACCTATAGGTGACCCAAGAAAAAAAGGAAATCTGAACATATCACAATAATAAGATTAAAATAGTAATTATGAAATTCCTACAAACTAATACTCAGGACCTGACTGCTTCATGCCTACATTTATGAAATTCCCACAAACTAAAACTCAGGACCTGACTGCTTCATGCCTACATTTACCAAACAAAACGATGAACTCACACGAATCTTTCACAAACTGTTCCCAAATAACAGAGAAGAAGGGATTCTCCTCCACGCATCGCATGAGGCCAATATTACTGAAATACCAAAGTCAGACAAAGACCTCACAGGAAAACCACAAGTGAATATCTCTGAAGAATATGGATGAGAAAACTCTCAAATATCAGAACACGCAATCCAGCAGTATGCGTAAGAAATTACACGCCATGACCAAGTAGGACTTATCTCAGAAATGCAAGATTTGCTTAATATGCAAAAGTAAATCAATGTAATGCAACATTAATAGAATAAATGACAAATATATACTATCAATATATACACAAAAAGCATTTAACAGAATCCCACACTCTTTCATAATAAAAACAATGAGCCAACTAGAAATAGATTCAAACTTCAATAACCTTTAAACAGATTTCTACAAAACCAACAGCTAACATCACACTTAATGGTGAAAGACAGAGGCTTCCCCCTAAGAACAACCACAAGACAAGGTTGCCTACTCTTGCCAATTTTATTTATATTGTTCTAGAGCAGGGGTCTGTCCCCAGCCCCCGGGCCATGGGCCAGAACTGGTCCGTGGCCTGTTGGGACCCAGGGCACACAGTAGGAGGTGAGCAGCGGGTGAGTGAGTGAAGCTTCATCTGTATTTATAGCCACCCCCCAGTGCTCCCATTACTGCTTGAGCTCCGTCTCCTGTCAGATCAGCGACTGCATTAGACTCTCATAGTAGTGTGAACCCTATCATGAACTGTACACGCGAGAGACCTAGGTTGCACGCTCCTTATGAGAATCTAATGCCTGATGATCTGTCACTGTCTCCCGTCACCCCCAGATGGGACCATCTAGTTGCAGGAAAACAAGCTCAGGGTTCCTACTGACTCTGCATTATGGTGAGTTGTATATTTTTTTCATTATATATTGCAATATATAGTAACGGTAAAGTGCACAACAAATGTAATGTGCTTGAACCATCCCAAAACCACTCCTTCCACCCACAGTTCATGGAAAAACTGTCTTCCACAAAACCCTGGTGCCAAAAAGGTTGGGTACCACTGTACTAGAGGTTCTCACCAGGAAAATTGGACAAGAACATTAGGAAGAAGGCATGAATATTACAAAGGAAGAAGTAACATTTTCTCTATTTGTAGATGACAAGATCTTGTATGCAGTCTTTCAGGACACACAAACACACAAAACTACTATAGCTAATACACAAGTTCAGCAAGTTTTCAGGATACAAGAGCAATACACAAAAATCAATTGGGTTTCTATACTTCAGAAATAAAAATTCAAAATAAAATTAAGAAAAAAGATTATTTTTTATTTTATGCTCACATAGCATAAAATATCTTGGAATACATTTTGCAAAAGAGGCACAAATTTTATATACTGAAAGACACAAAACACTGTTAAGAAGAACTGAAAATAAATGGAAAGACAGATCATTCATTTATTAGAAGACATTTTTTAAAATGGTGCTATTTCTCCCAATGAATCCACAGGAAATGAAATCCCTTTCAAAATTCCAGTGGCCTTTTTTTCACAAATTAACAAGCCGATCCTAAAGTTTATTTCAAAGTGCAAATAACCCACGATAAAATACAAGGCAACACTGAAAAAGAACTAATTCAGAGGACTGTCTTAGTTTAGGCTTCTGTAACAGAGTACCGTAGACTTGGTGGCTTATCAATGACAGAAACTTATTTCTCTCAATTCTGGAGGTGGGAACTCTGAGATCAGGGAGTCCACACGGTCAGGCTCTGGTGAGGACCTTCTAGGATGCAGGCTCCTCTTCTCGTATTCCCACCTGGTGGAGAGGCAGGCAGGGAGCTCTCTGTGTAGCTTTTCAAATGGCATTAATCCCATTCCTAGGGCTCTGCCCTCCTGAGCTCATCACCTCCACAAGCCCCACCTCCTGGCACCACCATGTTAGGGGTTAAGATCTCCACACAGGAATTTGAGGGACTTGAAACCCTCAAACCCCCAAAGGGCCACTGCGAGGACTCCCATGTGCTGGTTCCAAAGCTGACTCCAAAGCTCCAGTCATCCCTGTAATCCCAGCACTTTGGGAGGCTGAGGCAGGCAGATCACAAGGTCAGGAGATGGAGACGATCCTGGCCAACAGGGTGAAACCCCATCTCTACTAAAAATACAAAAACAAAATTAGCTGGGCGTGGCAGCAGGTTCCTGTAGTCCCAGTACTCAGGAGGCTGAGCCAGGAGAATGGCGTGAACCCGGGAGGCAGAGGTTGCAGTGAGCCGAGATTGCACCAGTGCACTCCAGCCTGGGCGACAGTGAGACTCTGTCTCAAAAAAAAAAAAGCTCCAGTCATCAGGACACGTATTGTCATAGGTGTCATAGGAACAAACACAGAGATCTGTGGAATCGAGTGTGTGGTCCAGAATAACTCCTCACCTTTACAGTAAATTGATTTTCAAGAAGGGGTCCAACATTTTCAAGAAGGGTTCCAAGAAAGTCCAGTGGTGGAAAGAATGGGATAACTGGATAGCCACGTGCAAAAGAGTGGGGTTGGTTACTCATGCACCCCAGACACAGAAAGTAACTCAGAATAACTCACAGGCATAAACGTAAGAGATAAAACTATACAACTCTTAACAGAATACATCCACGAAAATTTTCATGGCTTTGCTTTAGGCAATGGCTTCTTAGACATGATATTAAAAGCACAAGCAACAAAAGAAAAAAAGATGTTATATTTATTTAAAAGTAATAAACGTTTTGTTTCAAAAGACATTAAGAAAGTGAAAGGAAAACTTAAAGAATGGGAGAAAATACTTGCAAATCATATATCTAAGATAATTGTATCTTGGATATTTTAAAAACTCTCACAACACAACAATAAAATATAAATAACTCTATGGTAGTCAGAATACTGTATTTCTCCAAAAATGATTTACAAGTGGCCGATAAGCACATTCCAAGATTATCAACATCGATAGTCAGTGGGGATACGAGAATCAAAACTACAAGATGTGATTTCACACCCCCTAAAATGGCCATTACCTAAGAGACAGAAATAAGAAGTGTCAGTGAGGTGTGAGGAACGGAGCTCTCCTCCACTGCCCGTGGGAATGTGAGATGCTGATTTGGCAAACAGTTTGACCTCAACGTTCACATTCAGAGTCACCAAAGCCTAATATTAACATGAATCAACAATTCAAAATTTGTATAAAATATTTTTGCAGTCTGTTTGGCACACCAAGTAAAGCTCAAAAAGTTAATATCAATCATAAGGCTGTTAAAATAGAAACATTTGTAACGCCCAGAACAAAGGAGTTATTTGCCCTTTCAACAACAATGCATAAATAACCGCCTCAGGAATCCGAGTCTTTATCTCATAAGTGAAATCAGGATGGTTGCTTCTCAACCATCCCCACGGCCCATCAATAATTCCAGCAGTGGCTGGTTTCCGAATGCTTGAAGCAAGCTGAATGCTTGAAGCCAGACTGGGTCATTTATAAAGAAAAGAGGTTTAGCTGCCTCACCGTTCTGCAGGCTGTACAGGAAACATAGCCGCTTCCACTTCTGGGGTGGGAGAGAGGGCAGAGGGCAGAGGGGACGCTTTTAAAAACCAAATCTCGTGAGAACTCACTACCGTGAGAACTCACTACCATGAGAACTGTGCCAAGGGGATGGTGCTATACCGTCCATGAAAAATCCACCCCCACAATCCCATTACCTCCTCCCAGGAGCCACCTCCCACGCTGGGGATTATGACTCAACGTGACATCTGGGCGGTGACACAGAACCAAACCACATCACAAGCACATTGATGTTGGGCTTGTTGGATGAACATACGTGGTCACAGCTGAGTCCGCTGTTTGTATGAGGACTGAGAACCGTTTTCCTCTGCAGTAGCCTTCTCTGCTGACTAACGACAGGGGCAGCTCCAGTGGCTCTTGTGTGCTGAGTCCCTGGCAGGTTCGAGTTTGGGCCACTCTGTGCTCTCTAGAGATAGAGCGTGTGTGTGGCAAGTGCCCACTCACACCCAGGACCTCCTTCACCGGCAGGTTCGGCTCAGCTTTGATCCTCATATGACGGTTGTTTTGTAACATTAGGGAAAAACAGTTTCTGTAGTGATTTTTTTTTCTTCCAATCCAGATAAACACCAGGCTACTATAAATGTGACGGAATTTTGAACACCAGGGAAAAAGAACCAGTTACCTGGGGGTTTCTCTTTTCCTCCAGCCACATGGAGCCATTCTTATACTGAAATCTGAGATCCCTTCAGATACTCCCACAGTAAAAGGAGCCATTGTACCAACAGCTAAGATGATCATCGCCCGGGTATTTAACACTTCACTTCTTAATAAAAGTGGTCTTCCTGTAAATCTGAAATGCATTTAGTATTGCAGAAATAATCACATTATTGAACTTTGAAGAACAAAAATTTTTGAGATTTTGAAGCATAACATTCACAGATATAAAATGTTCCATGGTTTTTGTTTTTCACTGTCACTCTGTCTCCGTATTCTGATGCTTTGACATGTTATGGTTGTGAGGCAGGGAAGGCAATCCTCAAAATTGGGGCTTAGCCCAGAAAGGTTCTTCGCTTTGCCCAGGGAAGAATTCCAGGGTGGCCAGTGTGGCAGGCGGTGGCCGTGCACGGCAGCAGCAGACGTCCGGCTCCTTGTGGAGCAGGGCTACCCCATGGGCAGTTCACCCAGAGCCATGGCTCAGAGGCATCTCTGCACTCCTATTTATACCCACTTTTAATTACATGCAAATCAAGGAGCAGTTTATGCAGAAATTTCTAGAAATGAGGTGGTAACTTCTTGGTCTTTGGGTTGTTGCCATGTAAAGGGGCATGGCAGGTGTTGCCATGGCAATTGTAAAGTGACACAGCCCTGGTGGGTGTGTCTAGTGGAGACTTTTGCCTCTTCCCTGATTTGGCTAGTCCTCAATCTGGTCCGGAGTCCAAGCCCCACTTCTGGAGTCGAGTTGGGCTTACTACCTCAGTTACAAGGAGAATCTCTCTCTCTGTCTCTCTCTCTCTCTCTCTCTCTCTCTCTCTGTCCCTCTCCCTCTCCTCCTTCTCCTCTCTCTCTCTCTCTTTTTCTCTCTCTCTCCCCTCTACCAATTAAAGATTATGAATGATTTGAAAACACTCTTTTCTTTAAGGAAGAGGACATAGGACTCTAGCTGTAAATGTCTATGTACCCAAGAGTGAAATGTTCACCTACTTATTTTCCTAATATTGTTTAAATTAACACCTTTAACTTGACAATTGTATGTGCTCCTGTGATTGCCTCACGAATAAGGCCATTCAGTATATTCCTCCCCTAGAAAGTGGCCCCACCCCGTGTGTGCTGCCACCATGCGTGACCCCCAACTCAGGACCATCATTGCCCTGGCCTCCTCCTCCTTAGCATGGCTGCTCCTGCTGTTGAACATGTGGAGTCTTCTGTTGGGTCCTCTTTTGAATGTGGGTTCTATCATTTAACACAATGATTTTGAGATTTCTGCACTTTTTGGGGTTACTTGTTCCTATTTTCTGAGCACTGTTCTCTTGTATGAATACATCATGACCTGTATGTGTCTTCTCCAGCTGAAGAGTGTTGGTGTGGTTTTCAGTGTGGGATGTTGGGAATGAAGCTTCTCTGAGCACTGCTCCACAGGTCTCGTGCACACATATGCTTTCATGTCTCTTGTGTGAATACATTGTGACCTGTATGTCTTTTCTCCAGCTTAAGAGAGTTGGTGTGGTTTTCAGTGTGGGATGTTGGGAATGAAGCTGCTCTGAGCACCGCTCCACAGGTCTCATGCACACATATTCTTTTATATCTCTTGAGTAGATACTTGGAAATGGCCTTGCTGGGTAATTCAGTGGGTTAATGGTAAATATTGTAAGAAACTGCTGAAGCGTTTTATGAGGTTTTTTTTTACATTTCCTCCAGCAGAGTATGAGAGTTTTAAGTGGCTGATATCATCTCACCCCTGGTTTGATTAGTCTTCTTAGACATTCCAGTAGACCTACGGGGGCGTCTGGTTTTAATTCTCTTTTGCAGTCCCCTGTGGTATAAAGCTGTCAGGAACTATTTCATGGCTCATTCTGCCTATATTTATCTGTTTTGGAAAAGAGTTTGTGCAACACTTACGGCGTTTTAATCACACTGGGTTGTTGGGTATTTTGCTTTGGAATTATTCAGTGCTGGGGGTTCTCTGTATTCATACCTGGGAGCTACAGATGAAGATATTTTCGCTTAGCATGTTGCTCACTTTTCTGTACTCTCAACAGTGTCTTTTGCAGAGCAAGTTCCTGTTTTGATGAAAATGAATGTATCATTTTTTAAAGAAATTATCCTCTGTGGTAGCATAGATGAAATACTTCTTAAAACTCAAAGTTACAACACTTTTCTCCTATGTCTTCAGCCATATGTTTTCTATATTTAACTTCATGATTCACCTTGAAGAAAGAAATTATACAGTGTGTGATATGGAACAAAGTCCTTTCTTTAGTATCCAATTTTTTCAGCACAGTTTTTAGAAAATAATTATTTTTTTCACTCAATTGTCTTTGCAAAAAAAAGTGTGTTTTTCTGTTTTTGTTTTGTCTGGGTTTTTTTTTTTTTTTTTTTGGAATGGATGTTGGATGCTGGCAAGGCAGTTGGCCACATACAACTGGCCTCCTGCCTCCTGCCCCACAGGTCCACGTCCCTGTCTTTGCCCAATTCCAGGCTGTTCAGTGTGCTTTAGCTTCATAGGACATAGTTGTCAGGTGGTGCCACCAGGTGCATGTCTTCTTCTCTATCAGGTAGTTTTACTATTCCTGGTCCTTTGAGTTTCCCTATGAACTTTATAATGTTCATCAATTTCTACAAAAAATGGCTTCTGAGAGTTTAACTTGGATTGCATTGATTGGAGAGGTCAATGTGGGGAGAGCTGACATCTTGGCCATGTGGAGTCTTCAAATCCCTGGAGACAGAACGTGTCTTGACCAAGTTAGGTCTTCTTTAGTAGGTATGCATTTTAGTATTTGCTATGCACATTTTGCACAGTTTTTGTCAGATTTACCTCTAAATGTATTTTATTTTGTCATGTTTTTGTAAATGGATTTCTAAATTTTATTTTATATCATTTCTTGCTAATAAAACACATACAGTTTTAGTTTTGCATTCTGACAGTGTATTCTGAAAGCTTGCTAAAACTACATATTTGTTCAAATGCCAGTTTTTAGATTTTACAACATTGTCCACATATCTGATCATGTTGTTGTGAATAAAGACCATTTTGTTTCTCCCTTTCTGATATGGATTTATTTTCTTTCCATATGCCATGGCTAGAATATCCATTGTGATAGATAACAGACTTGGTAAGCACAGATATCCTCACATTGTTCCTGAGCATGAGGGTGCCTCCAGTCTTCCACAGCTGAGTATGGTAGCACTCATAGGTTTTGCATAGTTGCCTGATACAAGGCTGAAGAATTTCTCTCCTGTTCTTTATTGAGAATTTTTAAATTGGGAATGGATGTTGGATATTATGATTTTCTGCATATATTTTGGCAACCATACAGTTTAATTTTTAGTATGTTTGTACTGAATTACATTGATTTTCTAATGTTAAACCAACCTTGCATTCATGAGATACATCATGTTGGTCATAATGTATTTTCTTTTTTACATATTTTTGGATTTCATATGACAGCATTTTGTTAACATTTTGCATCTATATTCATAAGATAGATATACTTATTGTTTTTCCTTTTTGCTAATGGCCTCTATTTTGAATAATGTTTGTATCATAAAGAAGTTGAGAAATACTCCTTTGTCAATTGTCTTAAGAGTTTTAAAAAATCGATATCATTTCTTGCACAAATGCTTGATATAATTTATTTGGAAAACAATGGACCTGAAGTTTTCTTTGAATGAAATTTTAAAATACAAATTTAACTTCATTAATTGATACTACTGCTATTTGGGTTATCTCTTTATTCATGAATACACTTCACAAATATACTCATGTATTCATGAATACACTTCATGAATACACTCCACCATAGGGGGAGGATAGGGTGAGTTCATCCTTGGGGGAGGATGGGGGGAGGACCACTCTAGGGGGAGAATGGGAGGGGGACCATCTTTGGGGGAAGATGGGGGGAGGACCATCCTTGGGGGAGGATGAGGTGAGGACCATCTTGTGGGGAGGGTGGGGTGAGGACCATCCTGGGGGGAGAATGGGGTGAGGACCATCTTGGGGGGAGAATGGGGTGAGGATCACCAAAGAGAGAGTAGGGTAAGGACCATCCTTGGGGGAGAGTGGGGTGAAGACCATCTTAGGGGAGGACAGGGAGGACTACCCTGGGTGAAGAATGGAGCAAGGCTGGTTCTTGGAGACCTGTGCCATGTACCTGCTTGGAGTCTCTGCTGTGTCTGCACAGCTCACAGATGCCCTCCAAGAGGTTCCCTGTTCCAGGGCTGTGGCCCCTGGGGTGTGTCTAGGTTTGAACTAAGAGTGAAGTGAAAGGCATAAACTTTAAGGGAGTTTGAACCTGAATGTGGATGTTTTTCTCTGGAGGAGTCAAGGTTATGTTTTTTCATTAGTTAGAATAAGATCTCAAGTTAGAAAACTATATCGTTTTAGAAAAGCACTTCCCACCTAAGTATCTGGCTGAGTGTCGTGACTGTATCGGATTCCCACTGAAAGCCTCCAGTGACTTATCTCAAGGATTCCTTCAGTGGCCTGAATTTGTAACTTCTGTGCCAAGTATCTTGGTGTTGAGGAGATTTTAGATTTTGAAATTATGAGAATAGGATGTAAAAACTTGCACCAAATATTTTTGACAGTTTTCTAATATATAGTCTTCATTTAAGGAGCAAATTTGTAAACGTGCTCATGGAAGAACTTATCCTTCCTACAAAGCAATAGCTGGTGGTTTCCTAGAGCGACGTGTGAGGATAGAGGGCATGGGACCTGCTCTCATGGGCCAGGGGAGCTGGGGCTGGCACAGAGGGCAGAGCCTCCTGGATTCAGGTGGAATCTTAATCCCCTGCCAGCCTCCCCTCTCCAGCTCCTGTCCCCAGCCTTAACTCCCAAATGCAGGACTGCAGGAAGGAGACCCTAGGCCCTCCTGCCTCCTCCCTAATCACTTGTGAGTTCCACTGGGGCCGTCTTCGTGGGAGAGGGAAACCTGTGGACGAGGCAGCTGATGGCGGCAAAAGGGCCTCCCCTCCCAGGGCCTCCACCACGCCCACCTTTCTCCTCCACTGGACGCCGCCTTCCTGTAGTCGGCTGTTCCTAAAATCCCTTTCCATGTGCATAACGTGAATCGTGGCGAACATTGTTAGTAACTCACCCGCTGGTCGCTGACCTGCCTGTGTGGCCAGTCCCCGAGGTGCACTGCTGGGCCCTTGGCCTTGCGGAGAGCTTGTCCTGGGCATCCTCTCTGCCTTGTCCCATGTCCTGCACACCCTCTGCACCTCCTGGGCAGGTGCTCACCTCTGGAAACACATGTCACACTTCGTGTCTGCCTCCATCCTTGCACGGACCGGGAGGTGTTTTTCTCTCCTTCTAGGCACTGCTGTGGTTACTGGGACACTGACGTGTGGTCCCACAAGTCAGGATTCCTCGGAGGGGCCACCTTGCTTCCCGAGAGAGTAGGAAGGCACTCGGTCTCAGAACAACGGTGTCTGTACTCTTGTTCCAGCGCCTGTGACCAGTGTGGTCCTGGACAAACCTGTCCACCCCCTCAGCCTCAGACCCTTCATTTGACCTGGGCAATGACAGCACCTGTCACCCTGTCCTCTCAGACCAGGGGCTGGCATAGGGTCTCCAGTTTCAAGCCTGGTCCAAGAAGGGCATGAAGCAACTAATTTCAGCATTTCACCAGCCGCCAGTTCCCTGAGCCAGGTGGAGATTCCAGCCATGCCCTCGCCCTTGACCCCCAGCATCAGCTCTGGCCCCGGGGGGTGTCTGTCACGTGCCCTCCCCTGTGTTTCTCATTGGCATCACCCACCGGGTCATTCCAACCACATCCCCATGTCCAAGTCCTGGGGATTCCACATTTCTAGACCTGGCTTCTCTTCCTAAATTCAGGACAGAAGCTACTGTGCATTACTTCAGAGCAAGTATCTCAACTCCCTCTGCACAAAACATACAAGGCCTCTCTCTCCTAACCCTGCCCTCCCTCGGGGCCGTGCCTGGCATCCTGGCCTCTCCACAGCCACTCACGCAGACCCTACAGTCCCTTGATGTTAGCCCTGCCCTCTGTGCCCTGCTGATGAACGGGACTCACTGCAATGAACCCCCCTTCACAAGTCATGGCCCCAGGCACGGTCACTCACGCAGACTCCACAGTCCCTCGATGTTAGGCCTGCCGTCTGTGCCCTGCTGATGAACGGCCTCACTGCAATGAACCCCCCTTCACTGCAATGAGCCCCCTTCACTGCAATGAGCCCCCCTTCACTGCAATGAGCCCCCTTCACTGCAATGAACCCCCTCTTCACTGCAATGAACCCCCTCTTCACTGCAATGAACCCCCCTCACTGCAATGAGCCCCCCTTCACAGGTCATGCCCTCAGGTAGCCCCATCCCGTGATCACATGCCTAGAGCCAGGTGGGGCTGGCTGATAAATTTCAGAGAAGTCAGTCTTTCAACGGTTATCAGAGGCTCAGCTTGGGCATGCGTGAGACCTGGGTGTGTGAGCTTCCTCCAGGCGCTGTAGGTGTCAGGAGTTCAGGCCTCTCCATTGCATCTCAACCTAAAATAAACCACAGTAGATTCCTCCATCTGCCCACAGACAGTGGGTTATTCCTGGTGTTTTGTTCCTACAAATAAGGCTGCTGCAGACATCCACTTAGAGTTTTTCTGAGGATCTATTTTCATTTCTTCTGGGTGAATGCCAAGCACTGAGTGACTGAGTCATACAGTAAGTAGGTGGATGTTTGACCTTTCAGAACAGTTTCCAGAGTCACTGTGCCTTTTGTATCACCAGCAGTGTGTGAGCGTTCTGGTTGTTCCAAGTGCTCATAATACCTATGCCATTGGTCTTTTAAATTCACATATTCTAGTCAGTATGCGGTGGTATTCCATTTTTAGTTTAATTTGCACTTCTCAGATGACTAAATGTGTCAAGATTTGTTTCACAAAATTATTGGCTATTCCTACATCTTCTTTCATAAAGTGTCCAGTCATAGCCCTTGCTCATTAACTTGTTAAGTGATTTTTTTTTTATTTTTGAGTTGTAATAGTCCTTTATGTCTTCTGGATAAAATCCTAAACAAAACAGAACTCTTAAACTATTTAACTTCTAGAAGAAAATGTAGAAGAATGTCCTTATGAACTTTGGTTAGACAATGATTTATTAAATGGGACACAAAAGTATAAGACATAAAAAAGAAATAACCTGGACTTTATCTTAGTCCATTTTGTGTTGCTATAACAGAATACCTGAGACTGGCTAATTTGTAAAGAACAAGGATTTATTTCTTATGGTTCTGAAGGCTGGGAAACCCAAGGTTGAAGGGCAGCGACTGATGAGGGTCTTCTTGCTGCCACATCCCATGAAGGAAGGTGGACAGGCAAGAGAGCAAGAAGGAAGGGACCAGGCTCCTCACTCCCGTGATAACTAACCCACTCTCAGGATAACTAACCCACTCCCATGATAACTAACCCACTCTCAGGATAACTAACTTGCTCCCATGGTAACTAACCCACTGTCAGGATAACCCACTCCTTTGATATCTACCCACTCTCAGGATAACTAACCCACTCCCGTGATAACTAATCCACTCTCAGGATAACTAACCCACTCCCATTATAACTAACCCACTCCCATAATAACTAACCCACTCTCAGGATAACTAACTCACTCTCATGATAACTAACCCACTCGTGTGATAACCTGCTCCCGTGATAACTAACCCATTGTCAGGACAGCTAACCCACTCTCAGGATAACTAACGTGCTCCCATGATAACTAAACCACTCTCAGGATAACTAACTTACTCCCTTGATAATTAACCCACACTCGTGGTAACTAACCTACTCTGTGGTAACTAACCCACTCTCAGGATAACTAACCCACTCCCATGATAATGAAACTACTCCTCTGATAACTAACCCACTCTCAGGACAGCTAACCCACTCCCATGATAACTAACCCATTGTCAGGATAACTGACTCACTCTCATGATAACTAACCCACTCCCATGATAACTAAACTACTCCCATGATAACTAACCCACTCTCAGGACAGCTAACACACTCTCAAGATAACTAACCCACTCTCAGGATAATTAACCCACTCCCATGATAACTAAACCACTCTCAGGATAACTAACCCACTCCCATGATGACGAACCTACTCTCCTGATAACTAACCTGTTCCCGTGATAAGTAACCCACTCTCAGGACAGCTAACCCACTCCCAGGATAACTAACCCACTCTCAGGATAACTAACCCTCTCCGGTGATAACTACCTCACTCCTGTGATAGCAGCAGGAATCCATTAATGAGGGCTCAGATTCACCCTGTGAAGGCCCCCCTCCCAACACTGTTGCATTTGGAATTAAGTTTCCCTCACATGAACTCTGAGACTCACACTCAACGTAGAGCAGGCTTCATGAAATAGACCTTCTTCTCTTTGATAGCCACCATTGGCAAAGGGAAAAGTGAAGCCATGGACTTGGAGAAAGCACTCACCACACACATACCTGGCAAAGAATGTGCTTGCCCAATGGAGCCCAGTCTCCTTAGAGTGGCTCAGGTCCCTTTCCTTGGGAAATGCTGCCACAGGAAGGCCACGACTGGCTCATCTTGGGAAAGGGGAGGCGTCCTGCCACCACCATCCCGGGTGGGCCAGAGGGAAATGGCAGGTGTCCTTCCATATCACCAAGAGAAAGGGCAGGGGGCTCCGACTCTGAGGGAGGGTGCAGGGACCTTCCTTCTGTCCATCTGTTTTCTGGGGAGGGGTGTTGGTCTTCGATCATCTGCATGAACAAATGTGATTTTCTCAGTGTGAGCTGCTTACCCCAGACTCCATGGCACATAAACGCCCTTGCCCAGGTCTCTCTTATAACTGGTTTTGCCCCATCCTGAACTCCATAGGGCTCTGCAGGCTATTCATACTTCATTCCTAATGAAAATCATTGGTGAAATTCTGTTGCAATGTTGTCCAAATCAGAAAACACATGTTGGATTTAAAACATAAGCACTGAGAGGAGCCGTAGCAGCCTGGATCTCCCATGGGTGGCTCTTCCTCTGTTGCGGGCTGAATTGGGGGGGTGGACTCAGTGCGTGTGGACAGGACCAGCAGTGTGCACCTGCCCACAGGAGGTGTGGGGAGGTGACCCAGAGGCCTTGCAGAGTCCCGGGGGACACTGGGTGCACCTTGGGGGGGCCCAAACTTGGCTCCTCCCTTATCTCCAAGCTCATTAGTGTTGGGGTTAGTTTCAAATGACCCACGTCACTGGGCTCTCAGAAAGGTGGACAAGCAGGCCAGTATCTGGCTGTCTATCTATGTATTTGTGGGTCTATCAGTCTGTTCCTCAGTCAGTCAGTCTGCCTATGTATCTATCTATCTATCTATCTATCTATCTATCTATCTATCTATCATCTATCTGTCCATCATCTATCATCATTTCTAAGGAGGCTGGGTCTGCAGCTTCACCTTCCGGTGCCCATATCCCAGGGAACTTTGTGCTCAGCGTCCTGAAGGTCCCCACTGACCCCCAGGCAATGTCAGAGCCCCTCCTGCTGGGAGCGTTTCCCTGCTGAGGCAGACACGGAGCAGAAACCAGACAGGAACGCACTTTATAAAGACATCCTGGCCAAATGACTTATAGCCAGATAGCAGGCGTAACTGTTGAAGTATTTACATACACATTTGGAATAGAAGGCACCACTAGGAGTGGCAGGAGTATCATTATATAATTACTAAGTTGGCTAAGTGAACAAAGTCTGACTTTTAAAATAACGTGCTATTTTAAAATAATATTTTAAAACAACACAACTACTAACTGCAGGAAATTGGTCAAATTTGCTCCATCTCTGAATCTGTCATCTCATTTGTAAATGAGGGATAATAAGTTGTCCTCTAGATACTTGTATATACAAACAACATAAAATCGACCATTTTAAGTTACAAGACTGAGTAGCATTTAGCACCCTCCATTCTGTGCAAGCTGCCACCTCTGTCCAGTTCCAAAACATGTTTCTCATCCTAGAAGGAAATCTTGCACCTCACAGCAGGCTCTTCCCACCCGCTCCCACCCCTGCACCCACCACTCTTTCTGTCTCTGTGGATGTAGCTGTTCTGGATACTTCATATAAGAAGAGCCACCCAGCATGAGAGCTTCTGTGCCTGGCGCCTTTCCCTTTGCCTCCTGTGTTCCAGGTTAGTCTGTGCGGAGCCTGGGTCAGCACTTCATCCCTCAGTATGATGGACGCCACTGTGTTGCAGGGACAAACCCCCATCTGCTTCTCTCACCTTCAGGGGTGGACGCTGGGGTTGCTTCTACATCCAGGCTATTGTGGGTAATGTTTCTGTGACATTCGTGTGCAGACATTAGTTCAGGAACCTGTGTTTAGCTCCCTTGAGCATATGCTGAGGAGTGAAGTTGCTGGCCCATATTGATGATTCTGTGTTTAACTTTTTGAAGAGTCATTCTAGAAACGCTGAGGAGTTAAGTAAGACGGTGTACACAGAAATTTCTAGTAGAAGATTCCTCCGCACACAATGGAAGCATCCACTACTTTAGTCACTGAAAAGCACAGGACCTGGCATTAGCGACTTCAGCCCCTCAGAGAGTGAAAATGGCAGGCAACAGAGAAAAGAGCTGCTGCATCTGTGGCCATTTAGGGATTTTTGTTTATTTATTTATTTTTTACTGTTTTAGAGACAGCATCTTGCTACGCTGCCTAGGCTGGATTTGAAATTCTGGGCTCAAGCGAGCCTCCCGCCTCAGCCTCCCGGGTGGCTGGGACCACAGGGCCATGCCACCATGCCCGGCTATAGGGATTTTTTTAATGCAAAACTGAGCAGGCCCTCTGTGATCTCACACCTTACTGGGAACTCTTGGAGTAGCCATTCCTTTCGCTCATTCTGGAGCAGATGGAGTGATGGGGAACATCACAACTCTTCTTCAAGTCGGAGCTATCAAAAAAGAGAGTCAGCAGAGGTCTCATCTGACCCTCATCGTTGTACAATGTATTATTAAAGTCATGATGGGAGAATGATGTTTTCGTCACTACGTGGGATGTCACACACTCAAGAAGGTGACCCTCATGTGGTGACAGCTCATCCATAAGCAGGGGCGTCTCTGAATTTGAGGGCAGCTGGGCAGTGAGAACAGAACAGAAGCAACTTGCAAAAGCTGCTGAGGCCAAACTGGTGAGCCACAGACTTCACTCGGGCACTGCCCGGCTTAAAAAGTCCTGCTACGCAATAAGTCTCAAAGGTCTTGTTATACAGGACACTCGGGAGGGTGGTGCTGTGTCTCACAGACACAAATGCCTTGGCCGTGGTGCTGTGGCAGCAGGGTGTCCCTGTGGGCAGCAGGGCATCACCGTGGGCAGCAGGGCCTTGCTGTGGGCAGCAGGGCCTCACCGTGGCAGCAGGGTGTCACTGTGGGCACCAGGGCGTCACTGTGGACAGCAGGGCCTCGCTGTGGCATCAGGGCATCACTGTGGGCAGCAGGGCCTCGCCGTGGCATCAGGGCATCACCGTGGGCAGCAGGGCATCACCGTGGGCATCAGGGCATCACTATGGGTAGGAGGGCATCACTGTGGGCAGTAGGGCCTCGCCATGGGCAGCAGGGCATCACCGTGGGCAGCAGGGCATCACCGTGGGCATCAGGGCATCACTATGGGTAGGAGGGCATCACTGTGGGCAGCAGGGCCACGCCATGGGCATCAGTGCATCACCGTGGGCAGCAGGGCATCACTGTGGGCAGCAGGGCCTTGCCATGGGCAGCAGGGCCTGGCCGTGGGCAGCAGGGCCTGGCCGTGGCAGCAGGGCGTCACTGTGGGCAGCAGGGCGTCACTGTGGGCAGCACGGACTCGACGTAGCATCAGGGCATCACCGTGGGCAGCAGGGACTCGCCGTGGGCAGCAGGGCCTCGCCGTGGGCAGCAGGGCATCACCGTGGGCAGCAGGGCCTCGCTGTGGGCAGCAGGGCATCACTGTGGGCAGGGGGCATCACCATGGGCAGCAGGGCATCACCGTGGGCATCAGGGCATCACTATGGGTAGGAGGGCATCACTGTGGGCAGTAGGGCCTCGCCATGGGCAGCAGGGCATCACCGTGGGTAGCAAGGCATCACCGTGGGCAGGAGGGCATCACTGTTGGCAGCAGGGCCTCGCCGTGGGAAGGAGGGCATCACCGTGGGCAGCAGGGCATCACCGTGGGCAGCAGGGCCTCGCCGTGGGCAGCAGGGCATCATTGTGGGCAGCAGGGCCTTGCTGTGGGCAGCAGGGCATCACCGTGGGCAGCAGGGCCTCGCCGTGGCAGTATGGCGTCTCTCCTGGCCCGGTGTCGGTTCTGCTTTTCTTCACTCTCAGCTGCCTTTGATGGTGGTGATGAGTCCCCCTTCCTAAAATGCGCAGTGCAGAGTCCTTACAGCTTTCTCCCTTTTCATCCCACTTTTCCCAAACGTTTTATTTTAAACCGATGATAGACTCACGAATGGCTGCAGAGACTGCGGCTCGCGCGCCCCTTGCCGGCTGGTTGGCGTGTGGCGCTGCCGGGGTGGGCGCAGGCACTGGTGCAACCGTGCAGACCAAGGGCGGCCCCTACGCAGCCACTTCCGGTTTTTCACGCACGCCCCTCCTGAGTCCATCCTGGATCCCACGTGATTCATTCAATATTCCCCCTCTTCTCCTCCATCCTCCGGTATTCACCGTCTCCGCTTGCCTGCTGTGACTTCCACGCTTCTTGCTGTGCGGCGGTTCAGCTGTTGGGTAGAATCAGCCTGGGTTTCATTTGCACCGTGTTTTCTGCTGACTGGAGTGAGGCTATGGAATTTTGGCGGGAGCCCCCCGGGGGCCCAGCTGAGCCTCCCGAGTGTCCTGTCACGGCGTCCTGAGGCGGGGTCATCTGACAACGGGGATGTGGGCCAGGGTCCTTCCACGGTGATGAGCATCTGGGGGAGCTGCTCTTCTCGGAGATGCGAAAGCTGCTTCTCTCCGTCTTCCACCCCCTGGCTTCCACATCCGTCGGGGGACTTCCCTGCCCCTCGCTACTGTGGAGTTTAACTGTGACTGCGTTAACTCACCCGTGGGCTTCTCGGAGATGCCAACGCTGCTTCTCTCCATCTTCCACATCCACTGTGGGACCTCCCTGCCCCTGGCTACTGTGGAGTTTAACCTTGACGCTCTTAACGCACCTGTGGTCTTCTCAGAGCTGCCAAAGCTGCTTCTCTCCATCTTCCACCCAGCAGCTTCCACATCCATCTGGGGACCTCCCTGACCCTTCTTTACTGTGGAGTTTAACTGTGGCTTTCTGTTGACTCACCGGTGGGCTTCTCCAGTGAAGAGCTGGCCCTTCCCCTCTGCACATGCATTTATTTGATTATTTACTTATTTCAGTATGGACTCATGAGTATTTATATGCTAAGGCACAAAATACATTTTTTAAAATATTGTTGCCTCAGTTGTCCCACGCTGACCCTTGGAAGCTCCTTCAGGCTGGACAGGCTTTTTGTTGTGTTCTCTTGACAAACACACACCCTCTCTGGGGGCACGTCCTTGGTTCCCGGAACACGAGATGCTCTAAGCTGGTCCTGGATCTTCCCCGTCTTAGCCCTGGCATCCATCAGTTCTCCAAGGACCCCAGGTCTCATTGATTCCAATCCAACAACACGGTTTATTTTAGCCTGAGTTGTTCATTGTCTTTAGGAGTGAAAAGATGCCTCTCCTTGTCTATAGCATATTTACATATTTGTTTGATTCTAGTTTCAGAATTTCAAACCCACATGCTACGATAAGTACCTTTACTCACTAGATTGCTGTGTCCCCGCCCAGTCAAGGCTGTTTCCGGGGTGCCTGGGTTGGTTGCATCTCCCTGCCCTCCAGGATCTGTCCCTCTGCAGTGCATGAGGCTCATTTTTCTGTGACTATTGTCCATCCTGGTTACCCCCCACCTAATGTCCTGATGGGTCACAGTCGCTCATTTCTGGAGCAGATGGAGGGATGGGGAACATCACGACTGTTCTTCAAGTCACAGCTATCAGAAAAGAGACTCAGCAAAGATGCTCAGCCTCTCCCCATCCTGACACCCCTTCCCACTCCCCAGTGCTCGCACCACACAGGAACCGGTTTCTAAGACTTCTGGTTCAATGAGTAAGCAGGTGGCAGCTGCACGTGATCCTGTTCCCCTTCCTTCTCTCGTGTGGGGGCACTGGAGACAAATATTCTTAGGGCTTCTCCACTCTCACCGGATAGTCCACCCTGGAAACCTGTCTGCTTCTCCTCACAGGGACCCTCCTCCTTCCTCAAGCCACACAGCGCCCTGTTGTGTGAATTCACCTGTTCATTCAACCCACCCTTCCACATGACAGAACGTGTGCTATGTACGTAATAAGTATTTTCTCTGTTAGTTGCCCTTGACTTATTGTTTTGGTCATGCATTTAAAGTGGTTTGTCAAATTTATCAGTCTTTTTCCTTTGCTACCTCTGGATTTTGAGTCATAGTTGGAAAGTCTTTCTCTGAACCAACGTTAAGGAATTTACTCATTGTTTTCTTCGAGTAGTTATGAGGTTTCATGTTTAAACATGGAGATCCCTGGTCCATTGGGAGTTAATTTTTATGTACAATGTGAGATAGAAACTTAATTCTGTACTTTTCCAAAGAGCTGCCCAGTAGTCCCAGGATCCATTACGAAAACGACCATCTTCATCCCGGAGCTTGGAGACTCCCCTCTGTCATAGACTAAATTTTCACCGTATTTGGGTCTATTTCTGGAATTTCTGTTTATGAACCACACTTCTGTGATTTTAAAGGTTTGTGATGCTGTCTGATGGGAACTCTATTTCTGAAAAGCCTTTCGTAGATTTTACTTTTAAACGTTAGTTCCCGTACACATTTCGTTCCTCTCAGGCATCTGATGATGTGAGCCCGAGTCCTGCTCTTCCTGCCTCTGTACATGCTTCATTCTTCTCAGGCATCTGATGATGTGGGCCCAAGTCCTCCTCTTCCTGCCTCTGTATAGGCTTCATTCTTCTCAGGCATCCGATGATGTGGGCCGGAGTCCTCCTCTTCCTGCCTCTGTACGTGCTTCATTCTTCTCAGGCATCCAATGATGTGGGCCCAAGTCCTCTTCCTGTCTCTGTACACGCTTCATTCTCCTCAGGCATCCAATGATGTGGGCCCAAGTCCTCTTCCTGTCTCTGTACACACTTCATTCTTCTCAGGCATCTGATGCTGTGGGCCCCAGTCCTCCTCTTCCTGTCTCCTGTCACCACCACTTTCCCTGACACTCTGTTTTGTCATTTACGTTCTCTTGGTAGTTTTCCTGCCTTTCTTTGATGTCCCCTATCACATTTCCATTTGAGATTTGAGTCTATTTTCCTAGGGGACCGTTAAATTTATTATTTTAAGAGCAGTTTTAGGTTTATAGTAAAACTGAGCAGAAAATACAGAGAGCTCCCATAGAGATGTACAACCCCCTCTGAGACACACATGGTCCTCTTATTGACACCATGCATTAGTCTTGTGCATTAGTCATAGCTGATGAAACAATACTGATACATTATCATTAACTAATGTCCATGGTTTACATCAGGGTTAACACTTGATGCTGCACATTCCAGGGGTTTTGAAAATGTGTAATGACGTGTGCCCCCCACCACAGTGCCATGAAGAGGTGTGCCCCCTACCACAGTGCCACCTAAGATTCTCTAGATTCCATCGGTTCACCCCTCCCTTCCCACAACCTCGAACCATGGATTTCTTTCACTGTCTTCAGAGTTTTGCCTTTTCCCGCAGGTCCTGTAGGTGAAACCATAGGTTGGGGTCTTTTCATAGGGGCTGCTTTCACTACGGATGTGGATGTGCGCTGAGGTCCTCCACGGTGTGTGTAACTCGTGGTCCAGCTCTTTCCATTGCTGGCTTCTCTGCAGTGTCTGATGTACCACAGTTTTGTAGGAAGCCCCCATGCCATCTTCCACAGTGGCTGGGCCATTTGCAGTCTCCCCAGCAGGAATGAGCGTTTCTGTTCCACATCCCTGCCAGCTGCTGGTGGGGCTCAGGTTGGAGTCAAGCTGTTCTATGTGGTGCTCTTTCATTAGGCAATGAGTACTTATAACTCATACGGAAGTACTATTATTGTGTGTGGTATGTGTTATTTATTTCTAAGATAACTTTGTCTTTTTCTTTCATTTATTTCCTGAGTTAAATCAACTATTTTTATTATTCTATTTTTCGACTGTATCTTACATTTCTAAATTTCTGATTCAAGGTGGCTTTTCAGATCTTCCAAGGCTGGCTTGAGGATATTTAATCTCTCAGGGGTGTTGATTTACAGATTTCTCTGCCTCGTGGCTGTTTTTGGGGAGTTTTCTTCATTCGGCTTTGGTGAATATTTGCCCCCTGGTTTCCCGCCACAGCTCTGTGTAAATTGTCTTTCTCCCTCTCTTTGGTGACGGTGGGTGACGTAGAAGGCTCTGGCCTGATGGCTTCTGTGTGACTGTTCTCGGGGGGAGGGTCCACACCTCAGCTGTGGGGTCCCCTTCTGTCTTGCAATCTGGAAGTCGTCCGGTTTTCCTTTGCTCCCCAGTCGTCCTGTTTCCCTTTGCTCCCCTTCTTCTCCCCCAGGAACTCTGTGTTTGGGAGACTGGACTGTAAGTCAGGCTTCCACCCTGGGGTCTGGCTGTGAACAGGTGGGCTCTGCCTCCCGGGCTTGCTCCCTGCCCAATGGGCCTCAGTGGCGCCAGCCCCGGCTCCACCTCTCAAGGGCATCTGTGCAGGTCTGTGGCTCAGCCTCCTTCATTCTCAGTAACTCTGTCCTCTGGGGACGTGGGGTGCTTGCTCCTCCCAGGGGTGTTTCTCAAGCTACTTTCCTCATCAGGCCCCACAGGGCCTCACAGACAGCCTGCACCCCCACCCTCCTGAGCTCCTCCTCCCGCCTTAAATGCCTGCTTCCCGAGCCTGCGAGCTCCTGGAGGCGGGGCTTCCTGAGCCTGTGAGCTCCTTGAGGCCGGGCCGGGTCCTAAGGTCTCTGCATCTCCAGTGCTGGATGCAGCTCAGGGACGGGTGTCTGAGGCAGATGTCCTGTGCCATCCTCCGTTCAAGGCACCCCGTTTCCAGCTGTGATGTCCAAAGGCCAAGCAGCAGCCAGTGAGCAGGACAGGCTCAGGGGGATGCCTCACTGGGGAGTCTCTGCCATCACACCAAGCACCTAGACCCCTCAGCGGACACCTAGACTTTGGTAGGAGGAGGCCACGCAACCTAGAACATAAATAATTCAGGTTCTGCCCTTTAATATGAGACATATAACCATGAGGTCATTTTTTCCAGGTTTCAGAAAAGGAATTTTCTTAAAAGCAGCATAGGGTTGTGTTTGTACTGATGGTTCGCCCAGTTAAGATGGATTTTAATAGTTTCTCCTCTTTCCCATTTTCTTCCTATGTCTTTCTCCACAAACAGGAGCTGGGGACTGGACCCCACTCATATCAAACAAGAACCATTGGCTGCAGATCGACCTCGGAGAGAGGGTGGAGGTCAAGGCGGTGGCCACACAGGGTGGGTATGGGAGCTCCGACTGGGTGACCATCTACATCCTGATGTTCAGCAACAGTGGCTGGAACTGGAAGCAGTACTGGCGGGAGGACAGAATCTCAGTAGGTCCCTGGTGGGAGGACAGCATCTCGGTGGGTCCCCGATGGGAGGGCAGCATCTCGGTGGGTCCCTGATGGGGGGACAGTGCCTCGGTGGGTCCCCAATGGGAGGACAGTGTCTCAGTAGGTCCCTGACAGGAGGACAGCGTCTCGGTGGGTCCCTGATGGGAGGACAGCGTCTCGGTGGGTCCCCAGTGGGAGGACAGCATCTCGGTGTGTCTCTGACGGGAGGACAGTGTCTCTGTGGGTCCCCTCCTGGCAGTACTGGCTCCTGGGGCCTGGCCTGCAGGGATGTCGTCCCCAGGGAGCCCTGGAGAACTTGGCTCCAGTAGAGAACAACAGCTCCAGGATTTCCTGGCCAAGGTTTCCTGCGTTTTCAGATGCACAATTTAGTAAGTATGTAATACAGTAAAACAATTCTATGGCATAGTGGGAAATGGGAAGAAATCCTGGGGTTTCTACTAAAACCATGGACGGCATCATGTGTAACCAGCCTGCGTTTTGCACAGTCATTTGGAGGGTGGTGTTGGGGCCACATCACTTCACATGAACCCAGTGAGCACAGCCTGACCCCTACACTTTTGGTCTGAGGCTTCTGAAAGGCACGGATGGACACGTCTCCCTGTGCACAACCATTCAGTGGGCTCTGCCCTCTGTCCCGTGACCACATTCAGTAGGTTTTTGGGCAGAGACTGCCTAGAGATTCAACGACCTTGTGTCTCTGGTCCCTAAACTGTCACACACCTGTGCTTCTTTGGGGCAAAATGTTTTTGTTTGTCTAGCTTGTGACTTTTAACAAGTCATGCAATTTTCTGCATATCTTTCATGACATAATTACTGAAGTATCCCAGACAAATTCATTTAACATTGCTGAGCTCAGAGAGTGGTTTAAAATGTTCAGTTTTGTGGCGGAGTGAAGCCCCAATAAAGGAGACACTGGTGGCTGTTGTTTACAAACAGCAGCCACCACAGAACGGAGGGCACGGGCAATGGGTGTTTGGTAATGGACGTTGAGGGGAGCCGGTGTGAGGGGCTGTGGCCAGGGCAGGGCATCAGCCTTCACTTAAAACACAAGCTGAAGGCAAAAGGGATGGGAGGAAGCCGTGAGCTCCGTGCCATACTCAGGCAGCTCTGCATTTCCTCTTCGTGTTCTCCCTGACAAGACGGGAGAACAGAGGTTCTCAGTGAAGCTCCCATGACCAGCACAGATGAGCCAGAGAGCCCAGGAGCGGCTCTCGTGGGTCAGCCACGTCCCCTGCACAGACCTCCCGGACCTGGCTCTGTGTCCTCCATGTATGGAGGATGTGGGCTGGGTTGACCCTGGGATAAGCCAGGGCCGGGACCACCCTGGCCAAAGCAGACGGAGGGGACGTGAATGATGCTTCAGCAACCCCGTCCTGGGAATAGACGCCAGACCAGCTGTGACTCTAGTTACAAATCGAGTAGTAGCTTCAAAGACAGGTCCCATCCTGGGAACAGATGCCAGATCAGCTGTGACTCTAGCCACAAATCAAGTAGTAGCTTCAAAGACAGGTCACCACTGCGGCATGCACGTCAGCACTAATTATATTAAGACTGGGTTGTTGGCACGATTTAGAAAGAACAAAGGGAGCTGGAGACACTGTGGGAATTCTCACCTTCTTTTTCCAGCTGTGCTCTCAGCATCCCTCTCTTCCTGCTGACTGTCCTCAGGGGAAACAGATTCAGGACCAAGCTCCGGCCACACTGAGGGGGACACACTGCTAACTGCAAAGGCCACGATAACTGCACTGTCATCGTGTCCCTCACCTGTCCCCGTTATTCCTGGGAGGCCCCTTTAATTATAAGCAAATGCCATTTGTTGTTTGGCTTTTTAAAATTGTGGCGCAATATATATAACAAAAAAATTACCATTTTATTCATTTTCAAGTGTGTAATTCAGTGACCTAAGTGTCACACTGTTGTGCAAACATGGACACCATCCATCTTCAGGACTTTCTCATCTTCCCAAACCGAGACTCTGCCCCCATTAAGCACACTCTCTATCCAACCCCTCAGCCCCCGGCACCTCCATCCCACTCACCGTCTCTGTGACTTTGACGACTCTAGGGACCTCATAGAAGTGGAATCAGTCAATATTTGTCTTTTTATAATTAGCTTCTTCCACTTAGCACCACATCCTCAGGTTTCACCACATTGTACAGGTGTCAGAATGTCCTTCCTTTTGAAGGGTAAATCACTCTGTTGTATGGATAGACCACATTTTGTTTATCCCTTCACCCATGGAGGGACTTTTGGTTGCTTCCATGTTTTCACTATTATGAATAACACTGCTGTGAACATGGGTGTACAAGCATCTCTTTGCAAGCTGCTTTCATTACTTTTGCATACATATCCAGAAGCAGCATTGCTGGATTGTGTGGTAGAACCGTGTTTCCATCTTTTGAGGACACGCCCTACTGTTTTCCATAGTGGCTGCATCATTTCACATTCCCCAGCCATGCAGGAGAGTTCTCCCCTCCCTTCTGTGCTGACACTGCGTATGGCGCATGTTGTTTAGTAGCAGCGGTGCTGTTGGGGGTGAGGCGTTGTCTGGCTGTGGCTCTGAGCTGCGTCTCTGGATGACGAGTGATTCTGAGCTTCTCACTTGCCGGTGGAGCCTCCGCACATCTTCTTTGGAGGAATGTCTATTCAGGTCCCTCATCCACTGTTAAAATCTGATCATTTTTACTGCTGTTATTTAACTGTGGGAGCTCATTCTGTATTGTGGATATTAACCTTCTGTCATCTGTGTTATTTGCCCGAGTTTTCTCCTGTTCTGTGAGCGGCGTCTCAGTTGCTGACACTGTCTTTCGATGCACCCATGTGTTCGATTCTATTTGCCCGGGTTTTCTCCCGTTCTGTGAGCAGCCTCTCCGTTACTGACACCATCTTTTGATGCACCTGCTTGTTCAGTTCTATTTGCCTGGATTTTCTCCTGTTCCATGAGTGGGCTCTTGGTGGCTGACATCTTTCAATGCACCTGTGTTTGATTCTATTTGCCTGGGTTTTCTCCTGTTCTGTGAGTGGCCTCTCGGTTGCTGACACCATCTTTCAGTGAATCTGTTTGGTTTTATTTGCCTGCGTTTTCTCCTGCTCTGTGAGCAACCTCTTGGTTACTGACACCATCTTTCGATGCACCTGTGTTCGGTTCTATTTGCCTGGGTTTTCTCCTGTTCGGTGAGAGGCCACTCAGTGGCTGACACTGTTTTTCGATGCACCTGCATGTTCGGTTCTGATGCGCTCAGTTCTATTCCGCCTTTTGTTGTTCTGCTTTATTTATATTTTAAAAGGATATTGACAAGTTATGCTGGAATAACTTATCCATACATAATATCAGCTGAGCTATAATTACCACTTTACTTTCAAATCTAAATGTCTCTTCCTTTCAATTTTCTTTTAACCATAGATATTTTTACTTTCACGGAAGCAAAACCTCACTAGCTGATAATTACTAGTATTAATGTTATACTATGATCCTTATTTAAAATAAGACAGGGATGATACTTACAACTTCCACATGATTATTCAGTTATCTGCCTTTACAACGAGTCACACACCATACCGACATCTTCAACCCGGTTATTCCGTTATCTGCCTTTACAGTGAGTCACATGCAATACCGACATCTTCAATACGGTTATTCCGTTATCCACTTTTACAGTGAGTCACACGCGATACCGACATCTTCAACACAGTTATTCCGTTATCCGCCTTTACAGTGAGTCACACACGATACCAACATCTTCAACACCGTTATTCCGTTATCCGCCTTTACAGCGAGTCATGCACGATACCAACATCTTCAACCCAGTTATTCCGTTATCACACGTGATACCGACATCTTCAACCCGGTTATTCCGTTATCTGCCTTTACAGCGAGTCACACGCGATACCGACATCTTCAATACAGTTATTCCCTTATCCACTTTTACAGTGAGTCACACGCGATACCGACATCTTCAACACAATTATTCCATTATCTGCCTTTACAGTGAGTCACACACGATACCAACATCTTCAACACCGTTATTCCATTATCCGCCTTTACAGCGAGTCATACACGATACCAACATCTTCAACCCAGTTATTCTGTTATCACACGTGATACCGACATCTTCAACCCAGTTATTCCGTTATCCGCCTTTACAGCGAGTCACACGTGTTCACTGGGGCTTTCCATTTCCATAAGCATTTGCTTTAGACACAGCTTAGCACAGGCCAGAATTCAAGAGCCAGCAACAGGGCAGAGTGGAAATGAGTTTGTGAGGCTGCCACATAGGCGGAGCCACGAGGTGCTGCTGGTGGCTGTTTATGCTCATTTCTTGATCACATGCTAAACAGGGGGTGGGTGATTTCTGGGTGTCCTGGGAAACGGACGCAGCCTTCACGGGTGTCCCGGGAAAGGGGCACAGCCTTCACAGGTGTCCCGGGAAAGGGGCGCAGCCTTCACGGGTGTCCCGGGAAAGGGGCGCAGCCTTCACGGGTGTTCTGGGAAAGGGGCGCAATCTTCCCCTGACGGAGGGTCCCTCCCCTTCTAGACCATGAGGAGTGACTTCCCTAGGTTGCTGGGCATCTGACAGATGTGCTGATGCTGGAGGATGTCCTCGGCTGCGACTACATTATAATCAGGTGTAACAGACAGCAAGGGTACCCGGGGTCACTTCTGCCGCCGTCTTGGTTCTGGTGGGTTTGGCCAAATTCAGTCCCCACCCTGTTTTGCCAGCGAGGTCTAGGACCTTTGTCTTGGGAAACCCGTCCTTCCAAACTCCTGTCTCACTCCCAGAGTCACCTGAGCCTTGAGTGGTGTGGCCCCCACTGCCAGAAAACCAGTCCTCTATGTATCTAGCCAGTAGCTAGTTAGTTATCTGGTGAGTTGCTTCTGGAGGGAAGGCCTGGGATGGGCATGGCCGGCCGGCTGGCTCACGTGGACATCCCTGTGGCTTCACCCTTGGCAAAGGGAAAAGCTGCAGCAATGAGACCACATCAGCCAGATGCCCCCGACCCACCTGTGGGGACCCCACGCGACCATGGGCGGGCTACGCCCTCACATCTATTTCCCCTCCCCCTGCCCGCCTCTGTGTTAAGCTCTAAAGCCTCCCACTGCTTTGCTCTTCTCTTCCTCTACAAACGCAGGGGCTAGCGAGGGCGAAAGGGATGCCACTGCCCCCACGGGCACCAGGAACACAATGGATGGAGCAAGCAGCTCCTTTGCAGTGTTTCCCTGGGGTGACCTCCAGCTGCTAGAAAGGAAATTCCTACTGCACCCAGGGTGCCCCCCAACAGCCCCGCCTGCCCCGGGAAGTGGCTGACCCTGTCCAGGTGTCACTGGCCAGAATTCAGTCTGCTGGGGAATGGCGGCTTGCCAGAACTCAGCCTGTGGGGAAATTGTGGCTCACCACCACTGCACACCTGGTTTGTGGCTCAGGGGCTGCTGGAAACACAGCTTCCTCCCTTGCTTTCCTAAATGAACCCGAGAGGTTGTGCTTCGGGGGAATCTGTAGTTTCTGCAATAAATATGGTAGCTGTGCCGTTCCCATGAAGAACCTGTCAGAGCCCTCATTCAAAAGTCACCTATTATGAATTTGAGGTGTGAGTTATTCAGGATTCACTGATTACTTAAAATTCAAGTTAGGTTTTCCCCATGGTGCAAATTCTTCTGTGATAAATACACCCATCTCTGACATTCTGGGAGAATATATTCGAAAAGAATAGAGAGCAAATTAATTAAAGAAAACATCAGTTTTAGAATAAAAACAGTGTTTTATTTAATAGACACTTTTCTTTTTGCCTCCAAGAGTTATATGCTGGTATGTACTCAGAACAAAATTCAGTAGGATTTTTGAATCATTTACAACTTAATTGTTCTCAGATGTCTTCCAAATACAACCAGAAAACAAACTGGAAGGAGGAGGCCATAACAAGAATGATTTTAATTGACTCTGTCCTGGAAAGGACATGAACCCTGCAGTTTCTTGAAAGTTACTGCAGCAGGTATGGCGTCTGCCAGCAGCAGAATTCAACCTGAACCATGAAAGGTGGGGTGCGGACAGCAGGTGGCCTTGGAGGTCAGCCTGGTGCACAAAATGGCCCGTGTTCTGCTGAGGTGGGTCCCTGCCTCTGCCCCTGTGTCGTTGCCTCTGTCTCTTTCTCTGTGTGTGTCTGTCTCTCTGTGGGGTTCTGTCTCCCCATCTCTCTCTATCTCTCTGTGTCTCTCTGTTTCTGTCTCTATCTCTGTTTCACTCTCTGTCTCTGTGTCTCTCTATCTTCCTCTTTCTTTCTCTCCCTCTCTCATTCTCAGAATTCTGAGTGAGTCATCTGACACATTCTCCAACTGCTATTTCTCTGTAAGATTACACAGCAGCCATTGGTAATAAATTATAGATAGAAAATGATTTATTAGTATAGTTGTGGCCAAAGAAACAACTGCAGGGGGATAGAGGAGATGCTGCTGGTTGCTCAGGGCTGCAGGGTGATGGTCCGGCTTTCTCCTGTGTTTCTCCCTCCTCACCACTTTCTGTGGCTTAAGTGAATAATCTCTGACATGGGAATGTGTTGGTGACAGTGAGTGCCCTAGAGCTGGGCTCCTGACAGTGGCACACCTGGTGCCTTGCCCTCTGCAGGCCTGGATGTTTTTCAGTGATTGCGCTGCACGGAACAGAGTGGGACGTGCCGTGGGTTCCAGGCTGTGTCCAGCGAGTCCTGATATGGGTCAAGGCAAACCGGTGCGCATGTGCGGAGTCACGGGGACACCAGTGTGCGCAGGTGGCTTTGCCCTCCTGATACGGCCGCACCCGCCTCAGCAGGGGGACAGTCACGGGGACGCCAGGGTGTGCAGGTGGCTTTGCCCTCCTCATAAAGCCATACCTGCCTCAGCAAGGGGACCCCAGATACCTCCAGGAAGCCCCAGACCTGGCCTCTCCTGCCTCTGTCTGTTCCCCTGTGTCCTGGGAGCAGGTGCCTCTGCCCTGAGCCCCAGGTCTCATCCCCCTCTGTGGATGCAAGCTGGGCCCTGCCTGCCCTGGCACAGAGGAGAAGGATATGGTTCCCTGGTCACCATCTGTGGTCATCCCCCACTTCCAGAGGCACCAGCTGTGGAGGGAAGATGAGACCCTGGAAGCCCTGAGCAGTGGCCACAGTTGTCCAAAGAGGTGACCTCAGGCTGAGCCACCCAGGAATGCATGGTCTCCGCCATTTACCATGGCACCTGTGATTCTTCCAAGAGTCTGTGGGAAGACACAGAAATGCCCACCAAACTGCGAGAAGGAATCATCCCAGAGATAAGTCAGTGATTCTTCAAGAAGCTCAAGGGCGAGGGGTTTGTGGGCTATTTACACTAAAATCACATTCGTCTTTTCTAACAGTTTGGGGCCTTGCTCTGTTTGAAACGTGTCTCAGATGAATGTGCAAGTTAAGAAGAGTGTCCTGGGGCAGGTTCCCAGGAACCAGCATTGGGTAATGGTGATGCCACTGGAGGCTGCAGATCCACGTGACCCGGGTCTGTGTCCGATGTGCCCAGGAATCTACGTGGACTGCAAAGTACAGAGACACACACGTGGCTTGCTTCTAACACCTGGGGTTGAAAAATGATTCTGATTTTTGCTTTAAAAAATATCAGGTGCAAGTCAAGCCTGGCCCAACCCCACACCGGGGTGCCAAGCATGGCTCAGTATGGGAGGACGTGCGTTTGTTCTCCATCAACCCCTCCAGGTCCGCGGAAAAGCTCCAGTTTCCAGAGAGGCAGCCCCTCCAGGTCTGCAGCAAAGCTCCCGTTTCTGGAGAGGCAGCCACTCCAGGTCTGCAGCAAAGTTTGTGTTTCCAGAGAGGCAGCCCCTCCAGGTCTGCAGCAAAGCTCCTGTTTCCGGAGAGGGCCGCTCCAGGTCTGCAGCAATGCTCCCCTTTCCAGAGAGGTGGCCGCTCCAGGTCTGCAGCAAAGTTCCTGTTTCCGGAGAGGCAGCTGCTGAGCCTCTGCTTTGCACACACTTAGTGGCTTCTCATTTATCCATGCCCAGAGACCATTAAAGATGCTTTCATCTTGCCAAATGGAAAGAAAATCAGCTTTTGAAAGACAATTACCCGATTTCTATGGACATTTCTTGATGGAAAAGTGAGCTGTCCCCTCGTGCTCCTGTCTGGCTCTGAAGAGACCCATTTCTGCAGAGGGGAGAGAGAGCTGCATGGGTGCGGCTTTGGGTTTGGTTTTGTTTGTTATTTTTCCTGCGGGGGAACCGGCAGATTGGTTTCCTGACATCGCCTGTCCTGTGTTATTCATCAGCACCGTATCTCACGACAACATCAGGGTATTTGCGGAAAACAATTGACTCGGAGCAGAAATAATCCACGCACCCCACAGATCTCTCTGCAGCAGGTTCTTCTGTGCTGCAGGGCTATGTTTCCACTGCTGCCTGTCATTCTTTCTGTCCCACCTGGGTTTCCTGGTGGGGATGTGGTCCCAGGTGCCCTGGCTGTGGACGTTCTGGGTCCCGCTGGGACAGGGCTGACCCCTCTGCAGAGGCCAGGGAGGAGCAGCGGATGGTGCACGTCACGCCACAAGGGAGGCAACACATGTCCACACCATCGCATTCCCTGGCGGGAAGGACCTGCAAGGCCCTCAGCGACTGGTTTCAACATGAGTTATGGACACAAGTCTCATGACTAAGGTGTGGTGTGGACACAGCTCTCGGCCAACCCCAAGACCCCTGCCCATGCTGAGGCTCCACCGACCCTGAGCCCTCGCACAGGCCAAGCTCCCGGCTTCCCAGGGGGCACCCTGGCTGCTTTCCCAGAGAAACACATATGGCCGTGGGCAAACCCTGGAACAGGTGGACTGGCTCTTTCCCAGTGGGACGCAGGGGCCATGGGATGAACCCTAGAGCAGGTGGACTGGCTCTTTCCAAGCAGGATGTGGGGGTGCTGTGGGACGAACCCTGGAGCAGGTGGACTGGCTCATTCCCAGTGGGACGCGGGGGCTGTGGGACGAACCCTGGAGCAGGTGGACTGGCTCTTTCCCAGCAGGACACGGGGGGGCTGTGGGACGAACCCTGGAGCAGGCGGACTGGCTCTTTCCCAGTGGGACGTGGGGACCATGGGATGAACCCTGGAGCAGCGTTCTGTCTTCAATTTCCCCATACCAGTGACCTAGAGGCTCCTGCTGCCCTGCCGGCCCCTGGCACAGTCATAAAAGCCCCAGGATCTCAGACAAGTGAGGGCAGACGCAACTCTGGAGGCCTGTGGGACGTGCTGGGCCGTGTTAGGTCCTCACTTCAGCATCTGCAGGGCGGCTGCCCTCCCGAGAAGCAGATGACACGTCCTGTGGGACGAGGGCCGGGTCTGGAGCCAGGGCACCTACAGAGCTCCTGCCATCCCTGTAGATATGCCCTCCACACACTGAGGCCTCTCTCCCTCTCAGCTCAAATGCTCAGAACCCTGAGAAGTGGGAAACCAGCAAGAATTGGGTTAGAATAAAGAAAAAGGGTAGAAAGAAACAAAAAGCCAGACAGAGCATCCAAGAATCTGTGCGCTTGGGGCTGCAGGCACTGCCCACCCCTCTCCCCACGGCACAGCATGGGACACTCTCTGGGAGAGGCCAGGACCCCCCCTGCAGAGCGGGTGTCCCTTCTCCACCTCATGGGGGGCCTTTGGGGATGCTCGTGCTGGACCCCTGAGAGGCTGCAGTCCCCCAACATCAACTGGACACTCAACAGGTCTTTTGCTAACTTTGGACTGAAGATTTTAATGAGAGAAGGAGAAAACCCCAAATGTGTGACTATCTCTACCAAACAGGAGCGATTTGGCCAATCAGAAGCCCAGGAGGAGACGGACAGGCAGGCAGGGCCCCAAAGACCAGGCCTCCCTCAGGCCAGGCTGGTCACCACACCGCAGGCCCAGAGGGAACCGGAGGGAAGCGGCTGAGCTTGGCCCTCCCAGCTCCCTTCCCCCAGGGAGAGGAGAGTTATTTCCCATTTGTCTTCACTGCAAGATTTTGTTTTGAATTTAGACTGAAATGAAAGGGCTGTAGTTATTTTTATTTAATAGAATTGCTGACTCAAGGCATCTTTATTTTTTCAAGAAAATGTCCAGCATGGCTTCAGAGACACATTTGTTGAAGAGTAGATATTTGATTTTCACAGATATTTTCAAACATATTTGGTTAGATCCCGACCGTAACATTTTTTTCAAATGCAAGTTTCCACCACTTGTAAACAAATAAGCATTTTTGCATAAACAATAACAAGAGCTTGGAATCAGTGTTTCCGTATTGTCAGGCATGTGGGGTGTATGGGGCGTGTGGGGCATGTGCTGACCTTGAGAGGGTCGTTACCAGTCATGTGGTTGCTGTGCGGCTGTTAATGGGTCTTGCATGTGGCTCTTTATGGGTCATGCGTGCGGCTGTTTATGGGTTGTGAGTGCAGCTGTTTACAGATCAGGTCACACGTGCAGCTGTTTACAGGTCACGTGCGGCTGTTTACTGGTCATTCATGCGACTGTTTACAGGTCACACTTGTGGCTGTTTATGGGTCATGCATGCGGCTGTTTATGGGTCGTGAGTGCGGCTGTTTATGGGTCAGGTCACATGCATGGCTGTTTACAGGTCGCACGTGTGGCTGTTTACGGCTTGTGCGTGCGACTGTTTATGGTCATGCGTGCAACTGTTTACAGGTTGTGTGTGTGGCTGTTTATGGGTCATGCGTGCGGCTGAGTCATGCGTGTGGCTGTTTACGGGTCACATGTGAGGCTGTTTATGGGTCGTGCATGCGGCTGTTTATGGCTCATGCGTGCGGCTGTTTACGGGTCATGTGTGCTGCTGTTTATGGGTCGTGTGTTGCTCTCCACAGTTCCAAATGAACAGGTTCCCCCAAAGAAACGGAAAATGCATCCAGGAGCTCTGAAACTTAGGTTTGGAGAACAGTTGTTAATGGAATAAATATTTTGATAAACAATGATTCATTGTCCTCTAGGTATTTTTAAGTAATTTAATGTACTTTTATAAAGTCTAGGTTTATAAGTTATTGTCTAGAAAATGTTTTCTAAAGATAGGCCTAAACAGTAACTTTAAAAATATTTTGTTGATCAATGATTTGCATTTCTGGTGTGCCGTCACCCATGGGGGTTGTGTAAGTGTTAGTTACACCAGGTGCAGCACAGTGCAATAGAAGCTATTAACAGGTATTATTATCTCAACATGCTTCATCAATTTTTCACATATTAAGTGCAATTAATGGTAATATTCTTCTATAATACAGAATTCTCAAAGTCTCACAATCAGAACCTGAGAGAGCAGCACACGTGTTCATCTGATTAAAGGTTAAGGTAGGAATTGCACGTGGCATGGGCAGCTTCTGCCAGGCCTGGGGCAGCAGCTGGGATGCTGGGGAGGGCATCTGGGGCCACAGGGGCAGCCCCACCACACAAGTCATGGCCTCCTCCCTGAGCATGATGGGTGGCTGCTTGAAGCTGGACTTTAAGCTGGACTTCCTTCTAAATGCCCCCTGAGGCGTCTTCCTCTCTGCTGCGCTCCCTCGCTCTCTCTCAGATTTTCCCTCTGGCAACTTGGACCCCTCGTGCATCCCCTGGCCTCTGCTTCACTGCCATTTCTGCTCAGAGTTTAGCCAAGTTTATGTTTCTTTAAATAAGTCAACATTTAATGACATAAATAATGAGTCAAAAAGCAATACCTGGTGATTAAAAAAACGAATTCTGCTAAACACGCAATCCTAATACTTTTAAGTGCTGTGTAACACGTGCTGTTGAGAGGTGACAGCATGCTGGCAGCCCTCGCTGGCTCTTGGCAACTCCTCAGCCTCGGCGCCCACTCTGGCCACGCTTGAGTAGCCCTTCAGCCAGCCACTGTACTGTGGGAGCCCCTTTCTGAGCTGGGCGAGGCCAGAGCTGACTCCCTGAGCTTGCAGGGAGGTGTGGAGGGAGAGGCATGGGCGGGAAACTGGGGCTGCGCGTGGTGATTGTAGGCCAGCATGAGTTCCGGGTGGGCATGGGCTCAGCCTGGCCAGCAGCTCTGGAGGATGCACTTGGTCCCTCAGCAGTGCCAGCCCACTAATGCTGCACTCCATTTCTCACTGGGCCTTAGCTGACTCCCCGTGGGGCAGGGCTTGGGACCTGCAGCCTGCAATTCCTGAGCCTCTGCTACCCCCGCCATGGGCTCCTGCACCACCCGAGCCTCCCCAACAAGCGCCGCCCCCTGCTCCTGCTCCACGGCGCCCTGTCCCATGGAACACCCAAGGGCTGAGGAGTGCAGGTGCAAGGTGAGGGACTGGCAGGCAGCTCCACCTGTGGCCTGGGTGAGGGATCCACTGGGTGAAGCCAGCTGGGCTCCTGAGTCTGGTGGGGACTTGGAAAACCTTTATGTCTAGTTAAGGGATTGTAAATACACCAATCAGCACTCTGTATCAAGCTCAAGATTTGTAAACACACTAGTCAGCACCGTGTGTCTAGCTCACAGTTTGTAAATGCACCAATCAGCCCTCTGTGTCTAGCTGATCTGGTGGGGACTTGGAGAACCTTTATGTCTAGCTAGGGGATTGTGAATACACCAATCAGCAGTCTGTATCTGGTTCAAGGATTGTAAATGCACCAATCAGCACTCTGTGTCTAGCTCAGGGTTTGTAAATACACCAATCGGCACTCTGTATCTAGCTAATCCAGTAGGGACTTGGAGAACTTTTGTGTCTAGCCCAGGGATTGTAAACACACCAATCAGCACCCTGTCAAAACAGACCAATCAGCTCTCTGTAAAATGGACCAATCAGCTCTAGGTAAAATGGACCAATCAGCAGAATGTGGGTGGGGCCGGATAAGGGAATAAAAGCAGGCTGCGGTAGCCAGCAGTGGCAACCCGCTTGGGTCTCTTTCCACACCGTGGAGGCTTTGTTGTTATCACTCTTTGTGATAAATCTTGCTGCTGCTTATTCTTTGGGTCCACACTGGCTTTATGAGCTGTAACACCCACCACGAAGGTCTGCAACTTCTCTCCTGAGGCCAGCGAGACCGCGATCCCACCGGGAGGAAAAAACAACTCCAGACGTGCCGCCTTAAGAGCTGTAACACTCACTGCCAAGGTCTGCAGCTTCCCTCGTGAAGCCAGCAGGACCACAAACCCACCGGAAGGAAGAAACTCCAAACACATCTGAACATCAGAAGGAAAAAACTTGAGACATGCCAACTTTAAGAATTGTAACACTCACCGCGAGGGTCCACAGCTTCATTCTTGAAGTCAGTGAGACCAAGAACCCACCAATTCCGGACACACTGTGCATAAGTCACGCATCTTAAACCGTACTCACAGAAGCGCCATTCTCCGCGTCAAAGACCTGAGTCAGAATGTCACTGTTTTTAATTAGCAACGAGCAGGTGCCCATCAGCCGGCGGTGCCCAGGTTCACAGAGGCCTTGTCCTAGGACATGGTCATTCTCGTGGCCCTGCATGAAGGTGTCAGGTGGGAGCCACAGCCTTGGCAAGCGGCCTACATGTCTCACATCAGCAGAGGAGGTTCCCCTCCTATGGAGGAGAATGAACATACAGGGCGCTGATGCTGAGCCAGGCCCAGCTTTTCCTTTATACTTAGAAATCAAACCTTTTATTTGGAAGAACTCTTCTAAGATTTCTCTGGATCTGCTAGCCCTAACTATTCTTGGATCATTATACATAGCACTTACCAGTTAATTTAATATTTAAAGCCCATACCCAGCCAGAATGCGGTGTGGCTTAAACAAAGTGTGGCTTCCTGCAAATCTGAGGTGAAAAATCACCTACTTAAGTTAAATAGATCAAATCTTACTGGTGTTCTCTCTGGCTAGCAAATAAATCAACCAGGCAAGCTTCTCAATTAGAATGGCGACTTTCTCAGGTCCTGAATTTAATGATGTCCATCACTGTCCATGCATGAAGGCTCTCCAGCCCCTTCCAGGGCACGTCCCTGCTGGCGTGTGGCCAGGCATCAGCAACGGTGTCTGTGGCTGAAATTCCTTGCTGACTCATCGTTGAGGGTGAGTGAAAGGGCTCTTTGGTCTTGGCTGCAGAAGCAGGATGGGGAAGGGAGCATCGTCCTTTAGAAAATGTCACAATGTGAGACCAGCATACGGCGCTGCCACTGTGGCTCTGAGGCCTGCCACCCTCAGAGTCGGCCTGTGGCAAATGCGGCTGCCCTGCCAGGTGCCCGAGGAAGTGAGACTTGGGTGTTAGGGCTAACAGGCAAAAACCACTGGAACTGGGCAGATGATGCTCCTAAAAATTGTCTGCCACAGATTCAGGCACGGATTCCATGATGGAACAGCACCTGAACCCCAGAGGCCAGCTGCTGCAGCACCCGGCTCACCTGCAGCATTTCAATGAGAATGACACAATGAATGTTCTCTTTTTAAGTAAGTAAATAAATAAATGAAGATTCATAAGAAGGCTCTGACTACCCAGTGTGTCTAGTAAAGGCAACATTGGAGGTTTAGAGTTGGAGATGCTGCATCAAAGACCAGAAGACGGCTGGCCACTGTGAGGTCCCCAAGACCAAAGACAGCACCCAGCAACACTCAGGATCCCCCAGCCACACTCAAATTCCCCAGCCACACTATTTCCCAGCCACACTTGGGATCCCCCAGCCACAATCGGGATTCCCCAGCCCCACTCAGGATCCCCCAGCCCCACTCAGGATCCCCCAGCCATACTTGGGATCCCCCAGCCACACTCAGGATCCCCCAGCCACACTTATTTCCCAGCCACACTTGGGATCCCCCAGCCACAATCGGGATTCCCCAGCCCCACTCAGGATCCCCCAGCCCCACTCAGGATCCCCCAGCCATACTTGGGATCCCCCAGCCACACTCAGGATCCCCCAGCCACACTTATTTCCCAGCCACACTGGGGATCCCCCAGCCACACTCGGGATCCCCCAGCCACACTCAGGTTCCCCAGCCACACTATTTCCCAGCCACACTCAGGATCCCCCAGCCACACTCGGGATCCCCCAGCCACACTCAAGTTCCCCAGCCACACTATTTCCCAGCCACACTATTTCTCAGCCACACTCGGGATCCCCAGCCACACTCAGGATCCTCCAGCCATACTCAGGATCCTCAGCCACACTATTTTCCAGCCACACTATTTCTCAGCCACACTCGGGATCCCCAGGCCCCCTCGGGATCGCCAGTTACACTATTTCCCAGCCACACTCAGGTTTCCCAGCCACACTCGGGATTCCCCAGCCACACTCATGTTCTCCCAGATTGCAAGGGATTGTGCACGCCCTGTGGATCCCAAAGAACTGAAAAAAGCAGAGCCTGCTGCCTTCAGAACACGTCTCAATGGTGAATTATGGAAAACATTCATTTGGACATGTTCTCTTTTTTTTTCAGCGACAGGTTTTGTTTCTAAGTTCTGGGGTACATGTGAAGGATGTGCAGGTTTGTTACATGGGTAAGCATGTGCCATGGTGGTTTGCTGTACAGATCATCCCATCACCCAGGTATTAAGCCCAGCATCCATTAGCTATCTGTCCTGATGCTCTCCCTCCCTCCCCAAATCCTGGACAGGCCCCAGTGTGTGTTGTTCCCCTCCCTGTGTCCATGTGTTCTCATTGTTCAGCTCGCACTTATTAGTGAGAATATGTGGTGTTTGGTTTTCTGTTCCTGCATTAGCTTGCTGAGGATAATGGCTTCCAGCTCCATCCACGTCCCTGCAAAGGACATAATCTCACTCCTTTTTTATGGCTGCATAGTATTCCATGGTGTGTATGTACCACATTTTTTTTATCCAGTCTACCATAGACGGGCATTTGGGTTGATTCCATGCCTTTGCTATTGTGAATAGTGCTGCAATTAACATATGTGTCTGCGTATCTTTATAACAGAATGATTTATATTTATTTGGGCATATACCCAGTAATGGGATTGCTGGGTCAAATGTTATTTCTGCTTCCAGATCTTTGAGGAATTGCCACACTGTCTTCCACAAAGGTTGAACTAATTTACACTCCTACCAACAGTGTAAAAGACATATTCTTATATATAAACGAACAAATACTGATGTTACTTAAGATCTATGGCACTATCTTAATGAGAATCTCGCTAAACTGTTCTAAATAAGCCAGTCATTTTGCATCATATTTCACTCAATGCTGACCAAAGGCGGAGTGGCTCAGCACTGTCTTCCTTGCTGTCCGGGTCTCCGTGAGGGACCATTAGTGGTTTGTGTCACTGTGGATGAGCAGTTCTTGAGTTATCAGAAGTCAGCATGCACTGTTGACCATGTTGTATGTTGAGTATACTGTATAGCTATGTTGAAAGATTACTAATGTAGCTCTTTTAAAAACAACAACATATAACTGTATAGAGGTCAAAATTATTCATGAACACTATGACAAAATTACAGTTACTTATTTCAATAAAAGAATTATTCTTTATAAACAAACTTACTCTCAAGTGAAAATTACATTTCCCCAAATCATTAGATACAAAGATTTATTTGAATTCTTTAACATGAGATATACTTTATATTTTTAAAAATAAATTATCTGGTTCTCACAAATAAGCTGTATATGTAAAAGATTAACAAAACACTATTTCTTTCTTGATGGATAAATTTGACCTGGAGTTAACATTTTAGCCATTTGTCCTCAGATACTCCATAATGGTGGGGTACAGCTGTGAAGTCACTTAGGGTCATGTGACCCCAGACAGAGTATGAACCATGCACTATGAACTGTGAACCCTGACAACTGCTGGGAAGACAGCTCTAGGCTGTCCAAGTGCCAGACACCTGGGCACCGCCTGTCCCAGTGAGGACCCAGAAAGCACAGATGATGTTGCCACAAGATACTGTTCTCACGGGCCATGGGGCTTCCAAACCTGCACTGACCATCGTGGCAGCCATTAGCCACATATGGCTATTTAAGTTTAAATTTGAATCAATTAAAATTAAGTCAAAAGTTCAATTCTGGGGCTGCCCCAGGCACATCTCAAGTGCTCACTCAAGTGCCACAGTGGGCGACGGGCCTCATATTGCATGGAGCAGACGCAGGACAACTTCTTCATGCCAGAGTCCTTGCAGGACCACATGGAGTTGAAGGAGGCAGGCTCGGCTCCTCTTGCCCAGACCACGGCTGCGACAGGGCCCTCACTAAAGGACGTTTGATGCCACAGGACACGGGCAGCACCACCTGGCCGCATCCGTGATAAACCACACGGGCAGCATCACCTGACCGCATCCATGATAAACTACATGGGCAGCACCATCTGGCAGCATCATGTGATAAACCACACGGGCAGCATCACCTGGCAGCATCATGTGATAAACCACATGGGCAGCATCACCTGGCTGCATCGCATGATAAACCTGCATCAAAGGGGTGTGTGGCAACCTTGTCACTCTCAATATGGAGTTAACAAGGCCTCCTGGGGGCATTGCAAGCTGACTAATAACTAAGGACTGACTGACCCAATGAAGTGCAAACAAGTTAGCAGTGTTTCCACTCATCACTTTAATAAATGCTTTAAAAATACTGTCTTCCTTTGGGAGGCCAAGGCGGGCAGATCACCTGAGGTCAGGAGTTCGAGACCAGCCTGACCAACATGGTGAAACCCCGAAAAACCTAGCCAGGCATGGTGGTGGGTACCTGTAATCCCAGCTACTCAGGAGGCTGAGGCAGGAGAATCGCTTGAACCCAGGAGGTGGAGGTTGCAGTGAGCCAAGATCGTGCCACTGCACTCCAGCCTGGGTGACAGAGCAAGGCTCTGTCTCAAAAAGAAAGGAAAAAGAAAAAAATACCATCTTCATGATGTCATCAGAAATATTCTGCCAGCTCCTCTTGCTTCCAGCGCCTTCCCCAGTAGCCACGCAGGATAAGGTCCATCGTCCCCACTGCAGATCTCCTTGGAGAAATCCGAAGTGTGCATTTTGCTCCGATTCCAAGCCTTGCTTGGATTCGCTGAGGGAGCTGAGGTAAAACACGGCCGCGGTTGGCGAGTTACAGAGAGAAATGATATTCTCAGCATCCCTGTCTGGTTAGGGGTGTGGTGCAGATGCTGAATGCAGCCACGTAGGATGACAATAATATTCATGATTTTGATGTGTTTCTTAGTCTGAGCAGTAAATTCAAAGTGTTCCTTAAAGATTTTTGTTGGAATCTGCTTTGAGGGGAGATTTTCTCCTAAATCAGCAACGGATGTCAATGTTTAACATGGGTGTTTAAAGACTAATAAAGGTGGGAGAGAGTGGACCGAGGCGCCCCACAGAGGCCTGTGCCCTCCCGCAGGTGGAGGAAGAGCAGTTCTCCAAGAAGATCCTCTTTAATTCATTCTTCCCACCTGCTCAGAGTTCCTGCAACTGCTCCATCCTGCCTAGCGTCCCCTAGGAGTGAATGGAGGCTCCGTGGGTGCCGGCAGAATGGCCCGCAGGAACTGGTCAGACAGGGGAACACACGGGACCTGAAAGACCTAGGGCCAGATCCTGCTGATTTTTCCACTGCGGAATCTACTTTGAAGGCTGGGTGTGGCCACATCAACCATGGAGCCCATGTTTCATGACAATCCTTCCTTGTCCATGACAGATGGGAATAGTCAGTCCATGGAACCCAGATGTGAAGTCGCAGGATTCTGGGTCTGTGACAGGTGGGAGCACTCAGACGGCAGAACCCGGATGTGAAGTCACAGGATCCTGGGTCCGTAACGGGTGGGAGCAGTCAGACGGCAGAACCCGGATGTGAAGTCGCAGGATCCTGGGTCCGTAAGGGTGGGAGCAGTCAGAGGGCAGAACCCGGATGTGAAGTCACAGGATCCTGGGTTCCTTATATGTGGGAGCAGTCAGACGGCAGAACCTGGATATAAAGTCACAGGATCCTGGGTCTGACAGGTGAGAGCAGTCAGAGAGCAGAACCCGGATGTGAAGTCATAGGTTCATGGGTCTGTGATGGGTGGGAACAATCAGACGTCGGAACCTGGACATGACTGGTGGGAACAGTCAGATGGCGGAACCCCGGTGTGAAGTCGCAGGATCATGGGACAGTGACGTGTGGGAGCAGTCAGACGGCAGAACCAGGATGTAAAGTCGCAGGATCATGGGTCCGTGACAGGTGGGAGCAGTCAGACGGCAGAACCCGGATGTGCAGTAGCAGGATCATCGGTCTGTGACGGGTGGAAGCAGTCAGATGGCGGAACCTGGTTGTGAGGTCGCAGGATCCTGGGTCCGTAACAGGTGGGAGCAGTCAGAGGCAGAACCCGGATGTGAAGTCGCAGGATCCTGGGTCCGTGACGGGTGGGAGCAGTCAGAGGGCAGAACCCGGATGTGAAGTCACAGGATCCTGGGTTCCTTATGTGTGGGAGCAGTCAGATGGCAGAACCTGGATGTAAAGTCGCAGGATCCTGGTTCCGACAGGTGGGAGCATTCAGAGTGAAGAACCCGGATGTGAAGTCATAGGCTCATGGGCCTGTGACGGGTGGGAACAATCAGACATCGGAACCCGGACATGACTGGTAGGAACAGTCGGACGGCGGAACCCCGGCGTGAAGTCGCAGGATCATGGGACAGTGACGTGTGGGAGCAGTCAGACGGCAGAACCAGGATGTGAAGTTGCGGGATCATGGGTCTGTGACGGGTGGAAGCAGTCAAATGGTGGAACCCCGATGTGAAGTCGCAGGATCACGGGTGTTCAGACACACACTGATGCTACTTTCCCAAGTTCGTGTTTGTGCTGGAGCTGGGGAAGTCCACTTCAGATGTTGGCATCCAGCTCTGACACAAGAGAAAGTCTCTCACAGATGACGCTGCATTGCTGCCCTCTTCACTTCTGAACGAGCCAATGGGGCAATGTGAAGCATCTCAACAGCGCTAGGATGGGAATAAACTCCCGAAAACATCCTCAGATTCACAGTACAGAATTGCTTAAGATATGTTTAAAAGATGTTTTAAAAATTTTTTAAATTTATGTTGCAGAACATAAAAACATTGAAATTAGATTTTTCCTCTATAATTAATACAGTTGGCTAAGTTCTCAATGAATCTGTCAATACAGTTAATGTATTTCTAAAATATATTAATAAAGAGACTATTTCATGTCACGTAACTTCCACTTAATTAAAAATATGTATTTTCACTGAAAAAGCTATTTCCTAGCACGCAGTGCCTCGGCTGTGTTTGAGAGCTGGCTTCGTCTTCTGGAACATTTGCTGATGTCCGTTCCATGCGCCTTTAATTCTGCCCTGTCATCGCCATCGTTTGGCCTTAGTCCTAGAAACTGAGATTATTTCCAAGTTACAGAGTTTAGGAGACTCCACACTCCCTGACGTGGCCCCCAGGATCTGCTCTTTGTGCCCTAATCCAAGCTTACAGCACTATCCGGTTTCCAAATTTCACTGTGAATAAGCCGGCACCCACAGCAATGGGCAGGAAAAGGGCAGGTCCCGGCTGCCCTGGGAGTGACTTCCTCAGTGGGTCTGGAGTGGAGCAGGAGCATCACTCCAACCCAGCCCCGTGGCACCTCTCCAGAGGTGTGCCCTGCTGGGCCTCAGAGCCCCTTGGGGTCCAGACAGTGGGCCTGCTCTGTGCCTCACAGCCTGGGTGGGATTGTGAGACCATGACTCTGAGGCTCAATTTCTTCTGCAGAAACTCCAGATAACATGAAACTTACTGTGTTACTGGAAAAGGCCTCTTGCTGGTGACCAGGATGTTAGGGCGGGTGTCCCTGTGCACATTATCAGGTGGAGGAGGACCTTCCAATTGTGAGATGGTTGGGATACTTGTCACGAATGGGTGTCACGTTTTTAGATGCTCTTTATCCATCCGTGAACATGAACACGTGGGTATTACTGTCCTTTAAAATGGTGTGTTACAGCCAGGTGTGGTGTCTTACATCTGTAATCCCAGCATTTTGGGAGGCCAAGGCGGACAAATCACCTGAGGTCAACAGTTCGAGACCAGCCTGGCCAACATGGTGAAACCCATCTCTACTAAAAACACAAAAATTAGCTGCGCGTGGTGGCACGCGCCTGTAGTCCCAGCTACTCAGGAGGCAGAGGCAGGAGAATTGCTTGAGCCCGGGAGGCAGAGGTTGCAGTGAGCCGAGATCGTGCCACTGCACTCCAGCCTGGTGAGAGAATGAAAGCCTTGTCTCAAAAAAAAAAAAAAAAAAGGTGTGTTATGCCAATTAATTTTCATTCTAGACCAGCCTTGCATTCCTGGGGCGAATCCCACTGGGCTGTGGTACACAGGCTTTCATATGTACCTGGGTTTGATGTGCTAATATTTTGTTAGCTGTCGCTGCATCTGTGTTCATAAGTGGTATGTTCTGTGGTTCTCTCCATGGTCACACTGGCCTCACGGAATGCATGGAGTAGCGTTTCCTCCAACTGCACTTTCTAAAAGAGTTTGAGAAGGATTGATGTTATTCATTTCTTAACATTTGACAGAATTCACCATTGAAGCCTTTGGATCAGAGAGTTTTTCTTATTAAAATATTTTTAATTATTCATCCAATTTTGTCACTTGGTACAGTTCTATTTAGACTTTTTATTTTTTTCTTGGGTCGGTTTTCATAATGTGTGTCTTTCCAGGAATTTGTCTATTTCATCTAAATTGTCTAATCTGGTGGTATAATGGGAATCATAGTATTCTACTGTGATTTTTTAAATCCCACAGGGTCAGTCACGATGCCCTTGTTTCATTCGTGGTTTTGGCATTTTGTGTCTTCTCATTTTTTTCTTGATTGGTTCAGCTCTGGGTTTGTTCATTTTGTCGATATTTTTAAAGAAGCGTGTTTTGGTTTATTTAATTTTTTTCTGTTTTCTATTTTTTTGATTTCTATTACATATTTTTATCCTTCTGATGGCTTTTGGTTTAGTTTGCTTTTATTATTATTTTAAGGTAGAAGCTTACAGTGTTGATTTTGGACTTTTCTCATCTATTAAAGGCATTCAAAGCTAAAAATTTTCCTTTAAGAAATGAATGTTTTAGCTATGTCCTGTAAATTTAAATATGTTGAGTTTTGTTTTCATTGAACTCAAAGTACTCTTTAGTTTTGTTTGTGATTTCTTAATTAACTTGTGTTTTTTAAAAGAATGTTTAATTTTCAAATACTTTGTGACTTCCAAAATATTCTTTTAAATTGTTTACTTCTAATTTAACTGTATTATGTTCAGAGAACATACTTTATGGTTTTGTTTTAAAAAATTCTGCACACATGTTATATCCTAGTACATAAGACACCCTAGAGAACACCTCATTTGCACTTAGAAAGACTGTGCGGCCCAGCCTGCTTCCGTTGGGCACTTGTGCTAACGATATCCGTTGAGATAACCTGACGGTGTTGTCCTTATGCTTCCTGCTTGCATGGAATATCTTGTTCTGTCATTTTATTTTCAATCTATTACTTCTTTGCAACTAATGTATTCTTTCTTATGGACAATATATAATGAATGATTCTAATCTATTTTGACAACCTCTGCCTGTTGGTTGGAGCAGTATTTGGTTGATTCAAGTGTAATTATTGATATGGGTAAATGATTTGCTAGTTGTGTTTCTAAGTTTTACATTTTTAAATTTTCCTGGGTTCCCTTTTTCTTATTGCTTTTTCGGAGTTAAGTCAAGTGTCAGAATGTTTTTTTACTTACAGTGACAAATGATGCCTGTTTTAGGCTTATGGGTCATACAGTCTCTGTTACTGCTTTTGAAATCTGCAGTTGTAACCTAAAAGCAGCATAGATGCATTGTGTAAACCAGTGGGTGTGGCTGTGTGTTAGCACAGCTGCATTTATTACCACAGGCCATTGCCCTGCAGGCCACAGCTGCATTTATTACCACAGGCCACTCACCATCCGCCAACCCTGGGCCCCAGAGGAATTTTCAGGGCAACTGGCTCATTCCTTTGCCTTGTTATCATTGTTTACTTTGATTTACTTTCCTAGAGGTTGTTCTACTGACTACACTTTGAGCCTTACCTTGTCTTATTCTAATTTAGGACAATGCTCACCTTTCTCTGGTGAAACATGAACACACGACTCCAGTGTACTTGGGCCCCAACCCACCTCTGTCCTCCTATCACCATCAGTATTGCATCCACATGTGCTGTGAGCCCGGCAGCACACAGGTGTGATGACTGTGATTATTGTTTTGTGCACCCTTACCTCTCATTGTGATGTTGATGCCCTTTAGAACAGATTGGCCCTGCCTGAGTCTGGTGTCAGTGTTGAGCCGATGATGCTGCCTGCCCATCAATGGGCACCACAATGTTCATTGCTCACACAAGGAGGCTTTCTGGGGAGAGGTCTGGACAGGCTTCTCAAGTGAGTCCAAAAGTGCCTCAAGAGGTGAGGAAAAGGAAGCTGATCGGAGGTTTTACCGGAGGCAGGGAGTGTTCCCACACATGGGCCAGGCTTGCAGGTTTTGAATCTCCCAATGGCACCAAAAGAGAGAGAGCACCTGGGATTTCTTCTCATCTTGCCCAGACAGGGCAGAGGGGAAGAGGGAGGGATAGGCTTAAGAGCCAGCAACATCAAACATGAACCCCACGCCACTCTCATCCCCTCTGCCCCAGATCTGGGAAGCTTCCAGTCAAACGTCAGAGGCAAATTGTCGTAGTCTGACTCCATTATCAAAGTGTCTCTTTCTCTGTCGAACATCTCCATTTGTTGAGTCATTGTTACTACACTTTCCTTTAATTCTTTAAACACATTTTCCTTTATTTATAAACAACTTATAATAGTTGTATTGAAGTCTTTATCAACCAAGCCCAGCGTCTGGGTCCCCATGGAGATAGAGCCTGTGGCCACCTGGACCTGAGCTCATGCTTTCTTGCTCCTTCACAGGCCTTTAACATTCTGGCACAATGGATTATGCAACCCTGCATTCCAATTTTCCTTTCCGCTTAGGGGCGGTTGTTATGCTGTTTCTGTCTGTTTAGTTACCTGCCTGTGCTAAGTCTGTGGAATTTGCTTCCCCATGATATGCAGGTTTTGTCCTATTTTAAGTTATATTTTAGAGGTTGGTCAGTGGTGCTCACACACCTGAAGCCATAAGGGTTTCCCATCCTTGCTGACGGGTGTACTTATGTTTAAACGCTGGGGTTTTCACTCCTGCCCAGGCCTCCCTGCTGGGTGCTGGGGTTTTCACTCCTGCCCAGGCCTCCCTGCTGGGTGCTGGGGTTTTCACTCCTGCCCAGGGCTTCCTGGTGGGTGCTGGGGTTTACACTCCTGCCCAGGGCTCCTCCCTGCTGGGTGCTGGGGTTTTCACTCCTGTCCAGGGCTCCTACCTGCTGGGTGCTGGGGTTTTCACTCCTGCCCAGGGCTCCCTGCTGGGTGCTGGGGTTTACATTCCTGCCCAGGGCTCCTCCTTGCTGGGTGCTGGGGTTTTCACTCCTGCCAAGGCCTCCCTGCTGGGCGCTGGGGTTTTCACTCTTGTCCAGGGCTCCTGCCTGCTGGGTGTTGGGGTTTTCACTCCTGCCCAGGGCTCCCTGCTGGGTGCTGGGGTTTACATTCCTGCCCAGGGCTCCTCCCTGCTGGGTGCTGGGGTTTTCACTCCTGCCCAGGGATCCTCCCTGCTGGGCGCTGGGGTTTTCACTCCTGCCCAGGCCTCCTGCTGGGCACTGGGGTTTTCATTCCTGCCCAGGGCTCCTCCCTGCTGGGTGCTGGGGTTTTCACTCCTACCCAGGCCTCCTCCCTGCTGTGCTCTGGGGTTTTCACTCCTGCCCAGGGCTCCTCCCTGCTGGGCACTGGGGTTTCCACTCCTGCCCAGGCCTCTTCCCTGCTGGGCTCTGGGGTTTTCACTCCTGCCCAGGCCTCCTCCCTATGGGGTTTTCACTTCAGCCCAGGGCTCCTCCCTGCTGGGCGCTGGGGTTTTCACTCTTGCCCAGGGCTCCTCCCTGCTGGGCGCTAGGGTTTTCACTCCTGCCCAGGGCTCCCTGCTGGGCGCTGTGGTTTTCACTCCTGCCCAGGGCTCCTCCCTGCTGGGTGCTGGGGTTTTCACTCCTGTCCAGGCCTCCTCCCTGCTGGGTGCTGGGGTTTTCACTCCTGCCCAGGGCACCTCCCTGCTGGGTGCTGGGGTTTTCACTTCTGCCCAGGGCTCCTTGCTGCTGGGCTCTGGTGGATCTTTCTGCACATCTGCCTGGTCCCATGGTCAGCATGGATGCAGAAGCAGCACAGGCACCTCTACTGAGCTCAGCCTTTCCAGCTGGTGAGGAGGGTGGGGCTCACTAGGACTCTGTGCTGTCTCCTCCTCCAGCACTTTCTTTGAAATGTCTGGATAGTGAGCTGGTCTCCTTACAGACCACACCCAAGTGTTTCCTGGGCCCCAGCCTTTCTACTTGCCTGCAAGGTCCCCACTTTGCTGAAGACACTGGTGGGCACGGGGTCTTCCCTTCACCAGGTGAAGGCAGCTCTTGGCTGGAAGCTGGTGCTTTTTAGGGCCAACCCCCACCGTTTATGGAAACAGGGATCAGACGGGGGTGAGACCTCTCCATGAGGTGCACCATAGACGTCACTGTTTTTGCTAAGGCTCCATAACTTTTCCTAAGTAAGTGCCTCTCAGTGTGTTGTGTGCCTTAGTTGGTTTCCAGAGCCCTGGGATGCTTGCTTATTAGTTTTGTCTGGTTCAATCTGTTTCTTTGAGGAGTCCGTCCAAGCCCCACCATGCCATCGTGGAGGTCTTCAGTGATGGTTTCATAATCTTGTTTATGTTTCTACTCTCCGAACAACAGGAACGGATACACAAGGAAATGAAGATCACAGCAGATTCAGGACCATGTTCTCTTTCTCTGAGTTTTCAGGCAGACAATTGCCTGAGCCTCTCCCACATGCAGTTAATCCCCTCCATGGAGGAGAGGGTGAAGCCACATGGAAGGTGACTGGGCTGAATTGCAGACTGAGCATGAGTAACGGTGCCCCATAGGGATCAACTTTGGCCACCACAGGGCACCGTCACTGCTACTCCCCAACCAAGCTGCTGCTTGAAAGGCCTTCAGCAAAAATGCACATAGTTTGTTCTGCTCCCACCAAGTTCCAGACATGGTCTACACGATGAGATTGTCGCGATGGGTCACGTCATGCTGCAGAAGTGACTGGAACCAAACTGCTAGATGGTAGTTACAAACGTATTTTTTGAACTCAAATTAAAGAATGTCTTTTTTTGCTCTACATTATTGATGAAGCACTTGTGGCCATATTGCTGACACTGCTGGCCTCACCTCATTCACGTGCTGTGAATGCTGCCAAATATCTCATGATTCATGCAGCATAATTCATTCCTTCATGTTATTTACATTAAGTCAGGTGCAGGAGACTGGGACCAGATATGTTTAATTTACTCGACAAGGATCAAATGTATCGGTGATCAACTGGCAGAAAACCTCAAGTCTTCTGATTTCTAGAAAATCAGCGACGTAGGAAGACTGTGCAGAGACCATTCTCTGGGCTATTTACACCATCAGTGCTGTGGTCATCTCCCAGCAGTGAAATCGTAGCAAGACTGCGCCGAGACCCTTCTCTGGGCTATTTATGCCATCGGCGCTGTGGTCATCTCTCAGCAGGGAAATAGTTAGCAAAGTGCCTCTGTGCCTGCTCTACAGTAATCAAGTGTGGCTCTGGTTGTAGTCACTGTCACTCAGACAGGAGGCATTTCCATGCCCAGCCCTCCCAGCTGTGGCCCCTGAAATGGCAGTGATGCAGCCCTGTGCTCACACACAAGCTGCTGCTTATGCTCCTTTTCCTTTATGGACCTTCCATTTTATTTTTAGATCAAAGTGTGACCCAGTATCATCATGATGAGGGTGGAAATTTCAATCAGGATGTGGCTGATGGAATGTGTTCAATGCTGTTCATCACAGGCTGTTCAGTTTTATAAAACTGCGAATGCTTCCAAGAAAAAGAACCAAGTCTCCCTCAGCCCCTGAGACTGAGAATTTGGAGCACTCCGAGGTCTTATGGCACCTGCCATCTGCTGATTAATTTTAACGTTTGCATTTTTGACTCAAAGTTAACAATGATTCTGACTGTCCATCAACATGTACCCTGGAGGAAACAAGGCAGGTTTCAGGGCTGTTGGAGCACAGACGGCACAGAGGCAGGCTGGGAATGGCCCCCGCTGTGTCCACTGCCCTTTGCAGGGCCTGTGAGGAGGGGGAAGCAGTTCCAGCCTCAGCCTCCCACCGCCAGCCTCGGTCCACTCTTTTGATGGGTTTTCTCTTATATTTCCACTGCATTTGGGGGAATATCTGAGAAACATCAGGATCAAAGAAAAATATAAAACTTCCTGAGCAACAGCAATGCCTCTTGTCTGCCTTTGAGGATGAATGTGGTTGTGCCGGGAGCTTGTTTGGGTTTTGTGTGCAGGGTTCTGTTGTGTCTTACTAAATGTGCCTCCCTGTGACTGAGGAGGGTCTGGGTGGGGAAGGTCTGGGCTAGGTCTGGGGCCCTGGAAAGTGGGACCGCAGTGCCCTGATCTGGGAGGGGAATTCCAGGCATCATCTTCATCAGCTCACATTTGGATCGAGGGGCATTTACTAACAGGACCAGGTGACAGTGACATGGTTTAGTGGCCATGTCAGTCCCCCAGGCCACTGTAATGAAACATGGCTGAGGGTACAGATTAAACCACAGACACTCCCTTCCCACAGTTCTGGAGGCCAGAAGTCCGAGACCAGGCGGCTGGCAGATTCACTGCCTGGGGAGGACTTGCTGGTACATGGGTGGTGTCTTCTCACCATGTCCTCATGAGGCAGAAGGGGAGAGAGAGCTCACTGGGGCCTCTTTTATAAGAGCACTGACCCCATTCCCAAGGGCTCTGCTTTCACAACCCAACGACCTCCCAAAGGCCCCACTTTCTAATATACCATCACCTTGAGGGGTAGATTTCAACCTGTGAAACCATCACCTTGATGGGTAGATTTCAACCTGTGAAACCATCACCTTTGGGGGGTAGATTTCAACCTGCGAAACCATCACCTTTGGGGGGTAGATTTCAACCTGCGAAACCATCACCTTTGGGGGGTAGATTTCAACCTGTGAAACCATCACCTTTGGGGAGTAGATTTCAACCTGCAAAACCATCCATTTGGGGGGTAGATTTCAACCTGTGAAACCTGTGAAATGTAGGGGGACACAAACATGTAACACACAGCATTCTGCCTCTGTCCTCCCCCCACCGATTCATGTCCCACTCATATTTCAACCACATTCTTCCCTTCCAAACAGTCCCAAAGTCTTAACACATTCCACCATCAATTCAGCATCTAAGGTCCTGAGTCTCCTCTAATGATCACCTAAATCAGGCATGAGTGAGACTCAAGGTACAACTCATTCTGAGGGAAGCTGCTCTCCAGCTGTGAAACTGTGAAGTCAAATAGTTCACGTGCTTCCAAAGTGCAGAAGTGGGACAGGCACGGGATGGACATTCCCACTCCAGAACGGAGAGAGTGGCAAGAAAAGTGGCTGCCCAAGACATCCAAATCTTTAGGCTTGAGAATAATCTTCTTCGAGTCAGAGCTCTGCTTCCAGCCCTACTGAGGTGGAAGGTCACACCCCTAGAATTTGATGGGGAAGTCAGGCCCCGGGGCTTGGGAAGCACACCTCCAGGATAGGCATCTGTCTGGGAGAATCCTCGGCCTTCTAAGTCGCTGGAACTGCAGGTGCGTACCACCAAACCTGGCTACATTTTTTAAAAATTTCTTCTAGAGACAGAGAATTGCTATGTTGTCCAGGCTGGTCTGGAACTCCTGGCCTCAAGTGATCCTCCCACCTGTGCCTCCCAAAATGCTGGGATTACAGGTATGAGTTACTATGCCTGGCCTCAGTTATACTTCTTTAAAAATAAAATTGGGAGTCTGAGGTGGGCGGATCACAAGGTCAGGAGATTGAGACCATCCTGGCTAACACGGTGAAACCCCATCTCCACTAAGAATACAAAAAATATCCAGGTGTGGTGGCGGGTGCCTGTAGTCCCAGCTACTTGGGAGGCTGAGGCAAGAGAATGGCGTGAACCTGGGAGGCTGAGCTTGCAGTGAACCAAGATCATGCCACTGCACTCCAGCCTGGGCGACAGAGCAAGACTCCGTCTAAAAATAAATAAATAAATAAGTAAATAGTAAAATTAGTACTTGCCCCAGGTTCTGCAATATGCATTTACAGCTAATCCAAGTCCACTTTCCAATAACAGTATGACACATCATCAGTATTGTCAGTAACTTATAATAATAAACGAATCCTAATTCCTCCCCATCCACGATATCATTGCTCCAATCCATTCATTTGTATGTGGACACAGGTAAGCATATCTGTAAATATTATATAATATATACATATATATGTATATATGCATGCATTAGAAAATATACTTTTCTATTTTTATTCTAAACAAACTGTACTGTTAGGTCAAATAAGAATAAGAAAAATGTTTGTATTTTACCTTCACTGATTGCTTCTTTGATGCTCTTTGTTTTGTTATATAGATCCAAGTTTTTGACCTGTATTATTTTTCTTCTCTATAGGAAACTTATTCTAAAGTTTCTTGAGAGGCCAGTCTACCAGCAGCAAATTCCCTCAACTTTTGTTTGTCTGCGAAAATGTTTATTTCTCCTTCATTTTTGAAAGATAATTTCACAGAGAACAGAATTCTAGGTTGGTGGTTTTCTTCTCTTAACAGTGTCTTTAAATATTCCCCTTTCTTTCTGTTATGTGGTTTCTGGGGACACATCAGGCGCTGTTCTTATCTTTGCTCCTCTGGCAGCCAGGTGTTTCTTTTTCCTCTGGCTTCATTCAGAACTTTTTATCTTTGATTTTCTTTAGCTTTAAAATGATACGTCTCGGTGCCTGAATTTGTGGTTTGGTGCCCGACATTAATTTGGAAAAACTTCTCAGTTATTATTGTTTCAAATATTTTTTCTTTTCCTTTCTCTGTTTATTCTCCTCTGGTTTTCACATAGTTCTGGATTTTTTTTGGTTTTTTGTTCAGCCTTTTTCTCTTTGTGTTTCAGTTTTTTTGCAACCTTGAGCTTGGAGGTTCCAGCGGTGTCCACTCACAAGCCTGACCAAGCCCTTCACTCCTGTCATGGTGCTTTGATTGACAGCTCCTGTCATGGTGTTTTTGTTGACAGCTCCTGTCAAGGTGCTTTGGTTGACTGACAGCTCTCATCATGGTGCTTTGATTGACAGCTTCTATCATGGTGCTTGTTGTTGACAGCTCCTGTCATAGTGCTTTGGTTGACTGACAGCTCCTGTCACAGTGCTTGTTGCTGACTGCCAGCTCCTGGTCTTTTTGGCTGTTTGTTGGGGGTTCCACCTGTCTGCTTACATTGTGCATGTCTTTTTGTGATGTCAATTTATCCATGAGAGCCCTTAGAAGATTAGTCATAGGTGTTTTAAATTTCTGATCTGAGAATTACAGCATCCCTGTGGTATCTGAGTCTGGTCACGACGTTTGAACTGTTTCTTTAAACTGCCTTTTGCCTTGTGGTGTGCCTTGTAATGCTGTGTTTATAGCCCACATAATATAACAAGTAACAGAAATGGCTGCAAAGCAGCTTTTAGTGGCATGGGCTGCTGAGATGTGGGGAGGGGAAGCTGGATCAACCTCAGCCTTCCAGAGCCTGTGCCCTGGGGCAGGTCAGTTCTGTGTTCCTCCTTGGGTGGTATGGGATGGGTGGAGGGCTGGGTTGGGCACTTTCTTTCCCCACGTCTGTTGGGTCCTGATGGGACCCCTGTGGTTTACACTCTGTTACCGGTTGTCTCTGGAGGGCAGGCCTTGCTAAGAAGAACCCTAGGCTCTGACAGTTCCAAGTTTTTGACCTGTATTATTTTTCTTCTCTGTAGGAAACTTATTCTAAAGTTTCTTGAGAGGCCAGTCTATGGGCAGTAAATTCCCTCTTCCCTCCGCCTGCCAGAAGCATGAGGGTTTTTTCTCTACTATTCACTGTGAGAATCTGGCCCAGCTCTTGGAAATAAAACTCACAAAAGTTTTGGACTTGCTGAGACAGGGTCCCCTGGAGCTTTAACACACAGACTGGCCCACACCAAGTGTGCAGCAGGGTGCCAATCACAACTCCAGTCCCTGCCCTGGTTCTGGGCCCTGTGGGTTACTGCTCTGGAAAGTGGTGATTCTCTATGCCCACCTGTTTAGAAGGTGGTGGTTCGTGCTGTGACCTCACTTCTCTAGATCTATGAAGGGTTGCTGATTTTTCAGTTTGTTCAGCTTTTTACTTGTTGTTAGGACACAGTGGTGACTTCCAAACTCCTTGTGTCACCAAACCAGAAAAAGGAAGCCAGCTAAGTTACACGCTGGTGATGGTGTTGCTTGTGTGAAGATGTCACATGATTAAATGATCAACGTGATCACACGAGTAGTGACTTTTGTTCAGGCATCTAGAGCAGCAGCATTTTAGTTGCTTCACAGTTTTCCACTGAGTGCTGGTGCTAGGGTAATTATGTATTTAATGCTCGAATTAATTAGTATCTTCATACAACAGATTTATAAATATCAAATTATTTTAACCAGATAACAGCAATCTTGCTAACATGTACAAGCCAGTGTACTTAACACCTTGCATTGACTCTTACAGCCCTTGGTGGACACAAGCTGTGTCCAGTACTGAGGTCAGGGAGTCCACAGCAGGGCCCACAGGGGACTCTAGATCCCATACCCAGCACCGTAGTCCAGGAATCCACAGGGGCATCTGCAGACCCCGTACCCAGCACCGTGGTCCAGGCAACCATAGCAGGGCCTACAGGGGCCTCTGCAGATTCCCCCAGAGCCGTTTTCTGTGCACCCCCACCGATTGTGCAATGATGCTCTTGCTGATGGTTTCAGCTGGGCCAGGCCCCTAAGTGCATGGAGGGTGCTGGAAGGCAGGGGGAAGATGTGGAGTCAGGGAGCAGGTTTCACACACAGCTGTCTTCCTCAGGTGTCACCCACGGCTCTCTTCCTCTGGTTTCACCCATGGTTCTCTCCGTCTGGCCAAGGGCCGGCTTGTGCCTCCCCCAGTCGTCACTCCAGCATGGGGCTCTTCACGAGCCATGCCCTAGGCTCCTGGGCCACCCTCTCCCTGGGTGCTACCCCCCTTGGGTTTCTCACCCACACCTGCACCTTTGCTGGCTCCCCATCCTCTTGTGACTGGGTTTTAGGTGCCATTGGATTTGCTGAAAGTCTGAACAAAACATTAGGCAGATCTCAGACCAGGCTGGCCAGGGCAGCCCAGGAAGGCCAGGAGGGGAATGTCTGACTCTAGTGAGCTTATAGATTCAAATGGCATTCTGCTCTTCAACCAGCACAGTTTAAAAAAGGGTGAGCTGTGTAAGTAAGAGGAGAATCCCTCTAAAATCATCACCAATGATGTTCCCATGGAAACCCACGCCTGTGGGCTTCATACAAGCTTTCTACAACATTTCCTTTGAGTATAAAATGAGATCACATGTGCAACTGATCAGTATTCACATCTAGAAACTTGACGCATGTTTATCAAAAACAAACAAAAATAATCTTTAATTCATCGTTCTAACAAGAATCCCCCATATTTTTAAATCAAATGCTCTCTGAAGACATATGTGCTTCAGAAATAGGTGGAGGTTAACTCTTTAAACAGAAATGGCAAATGCGAAAGCTTCTGAAAGGAAACCGTTCTCAATAAACTTCTCATTGGCAGGTCATTTTGGGCTGTGATGCTCTATCTAGACCCCAATCAGAAGGCACAGGTTACAGAATTCCAGAGACCATCTGAGCAGCCCATGGACAATATAATTGGTTTTTATTTGTTCCCATTTTCAATTTAATTGTGTAGAAAATATAAGATTATTTAGATATCCTGAGTTAGGATATTGTGCTTTGTTGTTTAGATTTCAGTAGCAGGATTGACAAAGGGGAATAGGGATTTGACTAATCTTTAATATTGGGCATTAATTCCTGAAGATATTATTTTAAAACCAGTTATAGCAAATAAGCAGACAGAAAACCCTACTTTAGGTCACTCTTATACATCACCAAATGCTATGACTTACTGAAACAAATCATTTATTCAGCAATAATCTTTTTTGATTGCTGAATTTTAAGAGTGGTTGTGGAATGTTAAAGCTATTGGCTAACTGTAGATATTGTGGCAAATTGATTTGATATCTGAGGACAGAACTGAGATTTTCCAATGTCTCCAGTAAGTAAAAATTGTAAAGTGTCAGCTGTCAGTAGGCTCCAATCTTTAGCACCAAACCCATCGATCTTTACAACCCCTTTAGGTAAACCCTTCATCCAACTTTGCCACGACACAGCCCCGATGGTCCCCATCTCTTAAGAGAGCAGGAATCCCACAACCTCTTAATTACACATCTCAGGGCTGAGCTTCAGCCCTGCAATTCTGCCTCACTCTTCAGTTGCATCGCTGTATCAGGGTTTGAACTTCTGAAGGATTGCTGAAGGCACTATACGTTCAAAGAGAAAACTTATTCCTATTTATTAGAGAAACCACATCTTCAGATTTGAGAAAATAAAGCAAGGATAAATCTTTGTGGCTGTCCTCTCATTCATAATTGTCTTACTCATGAGAATCTGGGCCCATTTTGGAAGATTCAAAGCCAAGTTTGAATGTAGGGTATACCAGACTCTACATGTTGGTTTTATCAAGATAATCATTATTTGGTGTAAGAGATAAGACCATAACACTAATAAGTTCCAAACTCTAGGTCACCACATTCCTCAGAACATATTCCATTCCATTTCTTTATCTATAAGAGCAGTTGTTCTATCTGAAAACTTAAGGAAATAGCTGCAGTTATATATAACTTCCAAAATGCAATTTCTTAAAATTCAAATAAGTACCATTTATATGAATATAAGATCTGAATATACTTAAAACACACACAAATACATTAAATAGTCTTTTGACAGAAACAAGATTTAAGAAATGACACATTTGTGTGCTACCTGTCATGAAATATTAAAGCAGATGGAAGCGTCAGAACACACGTTTGGAAAGGAATCACAGGGCTCCTTAGAAAAGTGGCTGATTCTGGGCAGGGACAGGGAATGCCCAGGCTGAGCTGGGAGCACATTCTGATGCCATCAAACAAGAAACCACTTTGGTGCTTGAAGGGACTCACCTAAGGGATTATCGTGTGCAAATCTGGAGCTGTTCCAGCATGGGAAGCAGTAACAATCATAATGGATCCCATGGGAGCATTAAACCATCAGCATCTTACAGTCAGAGGGAGGAGGAAGGAGGGCTTTCTGAAGGGAGGACAATGAGGACCCTGGCTGTAAAAACGCTAACGATAGAAAATTGCTGTCCTCTAGACCCAGTGCAGTCATTGACACAGGTGAGGATCATAGCTGGCGCTGAGACCAGTGCAGTCACTGATGCAGGTGAGGATCCTAGCTGGTGCTGAGACCAGTGCATGTGCTGGTTTCTGAGCAAGATGCTTGCAGGCTTTCAGAGAATAAGACCACCCTTATTAGTTACTTGTAAAGAGAAAAGTCACTTCCTTTCCCACATGATCAAAATTAATGTCAACAGGAGTGGTGTATCTGAGTCTTTGCCTCATGAGCCACAATAAGTTCATTAGTGTCGTGTTCTTGCCAAAAACGTGTGGCCAATCCTGGCCATGAGGGACCCTCAAACAAAACCAGAACACGCCAGGGGCTACAGGTCCCCGACTTAGACTCTTCAAAACATCAAAATTATGAGCCACAAACACGCCAGGGGCTATGGGTCCCCGAATTAGACACCTCAAAACATCAAAACCATGAGCCAGAAACATGCCCGGGGCTACGGGCCCCCAACTTAGACGCCTGAAAACATCAAAACCATAAGACACAAACACACCAGGGGCTATGAGTCCCCCAACTTAGACGTTTCAAAACATCAAAACCATGAGCCACAAACACGCCAGGGGCTACGGGTCCCCCAAATTAGACACCTCAAAACATCAAAACCATGGGCCAGAAACATGCCAGGGGCTACGGGTCCCCGACTTAGACACTTCAAAACATCAAAACCATGAGCCACAAACACGCCAGGGGCTACGGGTCCCCGAATTAGACACTTTAAAACATCAAAACCATGAGCCAAAAACACAAGATGGGTTATGTTCTGTATTCGGGGGGAAATTTAAATATGGGCCATATCTTATATATTAATAATGGCTTGCTGTCAACAATGGTATTCTAGTCACTTTGGAGGTCTGTTTTTAGGAGATGTGCACTGAGTTTAGCGTAAAGGATGGTGAAGTCTCCAACTTTATTTAAATGGTTCCACAACTACCAGCCATATGTGTGCATGTCTGTACGTGTTTGTGCATGCATAGGTGGTATGAATATGTGTGCATCTGTGCTATGTGCATACATGCACATATGTGGGCTTGTGTGTGAATGCATAGATGTGCACACCTGTGTACAAAGAGAGAGTGTGACAGAACCAAGGACCAGCAAACCCAGTCTCACAGGTGAAAGCTACACCATCTATGCACCATTTTGTGTAGCCAACGCAAAGGTTTATATTTTTTCCCCACAAATTTAGAAACTTTAAGTTTTCCTTTTAGGGAAATGAGATACAGAATCTCTTCTCAAAAAAAGCAAATAAAAATACTAATTAGTGTATTTTGCTTCCATTAAACTAACAATGGAATGGGCAGCTCAAGAGCCCTTTTTCCCTTTTGGCCTCTAATCCCACCAAATAGAGCCCTGCTTTCCAGAATGGGAGGTCAACAGCCTAGGCTGATTTCCTTAATATCTCTCATCTTTAGGGTTTAAAATTGCTAGTAGTTTTAAACAAAATTTGCATTTAATATCATCAGCATTGAATGATACATTTTTGATTATAGGAACAGCTATTTATATCTTCCATCTTGAAAGGGACGTATTGGATATGAACCTAGAGTCTGGCCAATGTCAGTGGCCGGCAGGAACGGTGACAATGGCCACACAGCAGCCTCGGAGCAGCCGCTCACCCACTGAGGCCTCACAGTGAGCACTGCCCCAGTGGCCACATGCCAGCCAAGGGAAGGAGGCATCTCCAGCCCTGTTTACAGACTGAGAAACTGAGGCCACATGCCAGCCACAGGAGGGAGGTGTCTCCAGCCCTGTTTACAGACATGCCAGCCACAGGAGGGAGGTGTCTCCAGCTCTGTTTACAGACACAGCCCTGGTGGCCGCATGCCAGCCAAGGGAGGGAGGCGTCTCCAGCCATGTTTACAGACAGAGAAAGCTGAGGCCGCATGCCAGCCACAGGAGGGAGGCGTCTCCAGCCCTGTTTACAGCCACAGAAACTGAGGCTGGCAGTGAGGAATCTCTCAGGTGCTTAGGACAAAAAGGCTCATTAGCGAATCATCCTATGAGATCAGTCCTTTAGGTCTCCGTTCACAGGTGTGGCCGGACAGTCCTTGCCTCAGGGGCTGTAGGGACAACTGTGACACCTCCCAGGATGTGCCACACGCCAACGGTGAGCTGTCTGTCTCTGTCCATGGTCCTGTTTGATGAGGACCCCTGGGCTCAGACACCAGTCCCCAGGGCTACTCCATTAGGCAGGGCAGCGACCTGCTAACTCAGGGCAACTTCTCACTGGAGTAGAAGATGATAGACAGGAAGCTCTGCTCGCCATGCTCATTGATCCAATTATTACAGAAGAGAAGAGCCTCCTTCCTTGACCTCAGTGCAGTGAACTGTGATTATGTGATCAAAATGTATAGAATCGGAAGGTGAGGCACATCCAATAAAGGGCTCATTTCACTGCTGCCTTCCTGTTCTGCAGATCATGGAACTCAGAGTCTCTAATGTTGGAGGCTTCAGCAGGGCTGCTGTTGGACTCAAGTCTTCACTTCCTTTGACACATGTTGGAGGCTTGGATGCAGAGTTTTTGCTCAGGCTCCAGGTAGAAGGAAGCTTAACTCAGGTTCTGTGGCCTCTCTCCACCCCTAGCATGGGAGAATGCACTAGGATCATGTAACTACGTGGCGCCGTTGATTGAATAATAAAAACAGAGCTTACAGGCCCAAAGTGAGGGCTTCTGGCTGGATTTAAAATGTCCAGAAGAGCTGATGGAGTCTTTCATCCAAGGCACTTAAACGTATTATTTGCAGGGTAAGCACAGTATCAGGACTATTGGAAAGTTTTGTCAATTTTGATTCTCTTTCTAAAATGCAAATTTAAATTTCCACCTGGGAAAACTATTCAATACTCAATTGACTTTCAAAACAGGGATTGGAGCACTCCAGGATGTTCTGTGCTCATGGAACTGGAGCTGTGGAGGCAGTGATTCAGGTGTAAACCTGGGTCCCTCGTGCACCTCCGGAGGTCTGACTCCAGCACTGACAGCTGTCAGGATGATTGGCATGACAATGAGAATGCCACTGCTGTTTGGAATTTTAATACTAAATTGATGCCTTTTTAATGGAGCCTTTTGCATGGTAGTTACATGACTGTATTTTGCTTCATGTTATTAATACTTAAACTATGAGTTGAAAGGTGCCTCTTAGAGTGGTCCTAGTGAAAGGCGCCTCTTACAGCGATGTGATCCTCGTGGGAAAAAAAGACCCACAAAACAGAAAACCCAGGGATGCTGACGGAGAGTTCTCACAGAATGTGTTTTCCTGCTTTTGATGGACGTGAGCAAAATTTAAATCTTTATTTTTTCACTGAAATTTTTTTTAAAATTTAACTTTAAGTGAATTATTTACACTGTAATGATACGGTTATTTTTAAAGCTGAAAGTTGGTTGCAGCTTTACACCAACCCACCTCAGCCTGCAGGGGCCAGAGTGAGGGCTCTTGCTGGACGACCATCCCCAAGCTGGGCCTTCCCAGCCCACAGCTCCCACTTCTACCTTCCTGCAGTGATGAGTCCAGAACCTCCATGTTGAAATCCCCACAAAGCGATTCTGACATATGTTGGAGTTTAGAACCACTGTCCGCGGGAGACAGAAACGCTTACATGATGGAGAGGTCTCAGGTACACACACACACATGCAAATACACACATGCAAACACACACATGCAAACACACACATGCAAATGCACACACATGCAAACACACATGCACACACCCAAACACAAGCACACATATACATGCCCCACACACACATGCAAACACACAAACATGCACACACACATACACACAGACACACGCAAACACTACTGGACACACACGCACATAGACCTCAATTTACAATTACTTCAGGAAAAAATCCATTTCACATGTGATCCAAAGTGTGCCACGAGGACTGGAGGCCGTGGGGGCTCATTCAGCTTCCTAAGCATCCCAGATGCTGGGGCCAGTGGATTCCGAAGGGACAGCCCTCACCTCCCTCCCAGGGTGTCCGCCCCACCCCTCACCCACGCTTAGGAACCTGATGAGCCGTCTCAGACTGATCAAGAAACATGGGGTCTTCTTGCTCTTTACATTTGTTTTCTATTGTTATTATGAAGTTGTCAAGCTGAGCATTTTACCGTTTGAGTGTCTGACCCTTCTCACCGCTCGCCGACTCACAGGCTCAGATAACTTTCAGCTGCGTCCACGCGTCCTCCTCACTGACAGCGCTGCTCTTGAGTTTTAATAATCCGAATTTACACGCATCCTCCTCACTGACAGCGCTGCCTTTGTGTTATAATAACCCGAACTTACACACGTCCTCCTCACTCACAGTGCTGCCCTTCAGTTTTAATAATCTGAATTTACACGCATCCTCCTCACTGACAGCGCTGCCTTTGTGTTTTAATAATAACACAGATTTACACGCGTCCTCCTCACTGACAGTGCTGCCTTTGAGTTTTAATACTAACCCGAATTTACACGCATCCTCCTCACAGCACTGCCTTTGAGTTTTAATAGTAACCCGAATTTACATGCGTCCTTCTTACTCACAGCACTGCCTTTGAGTTTTAATAATAACCCGAATTTACATGCATCCTCCTCACTCACAGCACTGCCTTTGAGTTTTAATATAACTCAAATTTAAACACATCCTCCTCACAACACTGCCTTTGTGCTTTAATAGTAACCCGAATTTACACACGTCCTTCTCATTCACAGTGCTGCCCTTGAGCTTTAATAATAACCCAAATTTACACACATCCTCCTCACTGACAGCACTGCCCTTGAGTTTTAATAATAACCCGAATTTACACGCGTCCTCCTCACTCACAGGGCTACACTTGAGTTTTAATAATAACCCAAATTCACATGCGTTCTCCTCACTCAAAATGCTGCCCTAGAGTTTTAATAATAACCTGAATTTACATGCATCCTCCCCACTCAGCGCAGCGCTGTGCTTGAGTTTTAATGATAACCCGAATTTACACGCATCCTCCTCACTGACAGCACTGCTCTTGAGCTTTAATAATAGCCTGAATTTACACGTGTCCTCCTCACTCTCAGGGCTGCAATTGAGTTTTAATAATAACCTGAACTTACACGCGTCCTCCTCACTCACAACGCTGCCCTGGAGTTTTAATAATAACCCGAATTTACACGTGTCCTCCTCACTCCAGGGCTGCCTTTGAGTTGTGATAATAACCTGAATTCACACGCGACCTCCTCACTCACAACGCTGCCCTAGAGTTTTAATAATAACCTGAATCTACATGCCTCCTCCTCACAACATTGCATTTGTGTTTTAATAGTAACCCGAATTTACACATGTCCTCCTCACTCAAAGAGCAGCCCTAGAGTTTTAATAACCGAAATTTACACGCATCCTCCTCACTCATGGCACTGACCTGAGTGCAATGGAGTGGAATGGAATGGGATGTGAAATGGAATGGAATGGAAGGAGGAATGGAATGGAATGGAGTGGAAGGTAGAATGGAATGGAATAGAATGTGGAATGGAATGTGGAATGGAATGTGGACTGGAATGTGGAAAGGAATGGAATGGAATGTGGAATGGAATGGAATGGAATGTGGACTGGAATGGAATGGAATGGACTGGAATGTGAAATGGAATGGAATGGAAAGTGGATTGAATTCAATGGAATTTGGAATGGAATCAAATATGGAATGGAATGGAATGGAAATGAATGGAATGGAATGTGGAGTGGAATGCATTGGAATGTGGAATGGAATGGATCGGAAAGTGGAATGGAATGGAAATGAATGCAATGTGGAATGGAATAGAAAGGAATGGAAAGGAATGGAATATGGAATGGAACGGAATGGAAAGGAATGTGGAATGGAATGGAATGGAATGGAACGTGGAATGGAGTGGAATGGAATGGAATGTGGAAAGGAATGTAATGGCATAGAATGGAATGGAATGGAATGTGGAATGGAATGGAATGCAATGTGGAATGGAATGCAGAGTGGAATGGAATAGGAAGTGGAATGGAATGGAATGGAATGTGAAACGGAATGAGGAATGGAATGGAGAGGAATGTGGACTGCAATGGAAATGGAATGGAATGGAATGGAATGCGGAATGGAATTCAATGGAATGTGGAGTGGAATGTGGAATGGAATGGAATTGAATGTGGAAAGGAATGTATTTGAATGTGAAATGGAATGGAATGGAAAGGAATGTGGAATGGAATGGAATCAGATGTGAAATTGAATTGAATGGAAGGTGGAATGGAAAGGAATTGAAGGTGGAATGCAATGGAATGGAGGGGAAAGTGGAACGGAAAGGAGTGGAATGTGGAATGGAATGTAGAATAGAATGTGGAATGGAAAGTGGAATGGAATGAAATGTGGAATGCAATGTAGAATGGAAAGTAGAATGGAATTGAAGGGAATGAAAGGTTTAATGGAATGGAATGGAATGTGGAATGGAATGGAATGAAATGGAATGTGCAATGGAATGGAATGGAATGGAAGGGAATGCGGAATGTAATGAAATAGAAACGAATGCGGAAAGGAATGGAATGGAATGTGGAATGGAATGAAATAGAATGTGGAATGAAATGAAATGGAATATAAAAAGGAATGAAAAGGAAATTGGAATGGAATGGAAAGGAATGTGGAAAGGATTGTGCAATAAAATGGAATGGAACAGATTGGAATGTGGAACTGAATGGAATGGAATGGAATGTGGAATGGAGAGGAATGGAATGGAATGTGGAATTCAATGGAATGGAAAGTGAAATGGAAAGGAATGAAATGAAAAGGAATGCGAAATGGAATGGAATGGAATGTGAAATAGAATGGAATGGAAGGTGGAATGCAATGGAATGGAGTGGAAAGTGGAATGCAACGGAATGGAATTTGGAATGGAATGGAATGAAATGTGGAATGGAATGTAGAATGGAAAGAGGAATGACATGGAATGGAATGTGGAATGGAATGTGGAATGGAATGTGGAATGGAATGTGGAATGGAATGTTGAATGGAATATGGAATGGAATGAAATGGAATGTGGAGTGGAATGTGGAATGGAATGGAATGGAATGGAATGGTATGTGGAATGGAACGTGGATTACAACGGGGAATGGAGCGTCGAATGGAACATGGAATGGAATGTGAAATGCAATGTGGAATACAATGTCGAATGTAACATTAAATGGAATATGGAATGGAATGGAATGGAATGCAACAGAATGGAAATTAATGTGAAATGGAAATGAATGGATTGTGGAAAGGAATGGAATGGAATGGAATATGGAATGGAATGCAATAGGATGTGCAATGGAATGGAAGGTGAAATTGAACGTAATGGAATGGAATGTGCAATGGAATGGAATGGCACGAAATGTGGAATGGAATGGAAAGGAATGAAATGGAATGGAATGCATTGGAATGGAATAGAATGGAATGGAACAGAATGCGGAATGGAATGGAATGGTACGTGGAATGGAATGGAATGGGATGGAATGTGGAATAAAATTGACTGGAATGGAATGGAATGTGCAATCGATTCTGGAATGGAATGGAAACTGAAGTGAAATTGAATGGAAAGTGGAATGGAATGTACTGGAATGTGGGCTGGATTGGAATGGAACGTGGAAGGGAATGTGGAATGGAATGAATTGGAATGTGGAATGTAACATGGAACGGAATGGAATGGAAGGTGGAATGGAATGGAATGGAATATGGAATGGAATGTGGAATGGAACATGGATTGGAACGTTGAATGGAACGTGGAAAGGAATGTGGAATGGAACGTGGAATGGAACATCGAAAGGAAAGTGGAATGGAATGTGGAATGTAATGGAATGGAACACGTAATGGAATGGAATGTTATGTGAAATGGAATGGAATGGAAAGTGGAATGGAATGGAACATGGAATGGAATGGAATGGAATGGAATGGAATGAAAAGTGAAACAGAATGGAATGGAATGTGGAATGGAACGGAATGAAATGTGGAATGGCCTGGAATGGAAAGTGGAATGGAATGCAAAGGAATGTGGAATGTAATGTAACGCAAAATGGAATGGAAAGGAATGCAATGTGGAATGGAATGAAATGGAAAGGAAGGTGGAATGGAATGGATAGGAATGGAATGGAAAGGAATGGAATGGAATGGAATGTGGAATAGAATGCAATGGTATGTGGAATATAATGGAATGGAATGGAATGTGGAATGGAATGGAATGGAATGGAAAGGAATGGAATGAAATGGAATGGAAAGGTTTGTAGAATGGAATGGAATTGAAGGAAATATTGAATGGAATGTGGAATGGAATGGAATGTGGAATGGAAAGTGGAGTGGAATGGAATGGAATGTGGAATGGCATGGAATGTGGAATGGAATGCAATGGAGTGGAATGTGGACTGGAATGGAATGGAATCGAATTGGGACTTGAATGGAATGGTAAGGAATTGAATGTGGAATGAAATGGAATTGAATGTGGAATGAAATGTGGAATGGCTTGGAATAGAAAATGGAATGGAATAGAATTGAATGTGGAATGGAAGGGAATGGAATTTGTAATGGAATGCAGTGGAATGTGCAGTGGAATGGAATGGAATGGAATGTGGAATGGAATGTAATGCAAAGTGGAATGAAATGGAATGTGGAGTGTAAAGCAATGTGGAATGGAATGGAATGGAATGTGAAATGGAGTGGAATGGAATGTGGAATGGAATGGAATCGAAAGCGGAAGGGATCGTGGAATGGAAAGGAATGGAATGTGGAATCGAATGTGGAAATTAATGGAATGAAACGGAATGTAGAACAGAATGAGGAATGCAATGGAATGGAATGTAGAATTGAATGTGGAATGGAATGGAATGGAATGTGGAATGGGTTGTAGAATTGAATGTGGGTAGGAATGTGTAATTGAATGGAATGGAATGTGGAATAGAATGTTTAACGGAATGGAATGGAATGTGGAGTGGAACATGGAATGGAAAGCAGAATGGAACAGAATGGAACGTGGAATGGGATGGAATGGAAAGTGCTATGGAGTGGAAGAGAACGTGGAATGCAATGGAATGAAATATGGACTGGAATGGAATGCAATGTGGAATTGAATGGAATGGAATATGGAATGGAATAGAATGGAAAGTGGAATGGAATGCAATGGAATTTGGATCGGAAAGTGGAATGGAATGGCATGCAATGAGGAATGGAATATGGAATGGAATGTAGAATGGAATGGAATGGAATTTACAATGGAAAGTGTAATGCAATGGAATGGAATGTGGAATGAAATGGAATGTTTAATGGAAAGGAATGGAATGGAATGGAATGTGGAAAGGAATCGAATGGGATGTGGAATGGAAAGAGGAATGGAATGGAATGGAATTCGGAACGGAATGTGAAACAGAATCGAATGGAATATGGAATGCGAAGAGGAATGGAAATGAATGGAATAAGAAATGGAATGTGGAATGGAATGGAATGCAATGTGGAATGAAATTGAATGGAATTTGGAAAGGAAAGTTTAATGGAATGGAATGGAATGGAATGTGGAATGCAATGGAATGGAATGTGGAATGCAATGGAAAGGAAGGTGGTATGGAATGGAATGGAATGGAATGGAAAGTGGAATGGAATGTGGAATGGAATGAAATGGAATGTGGAATTGAATGGAATGGAATGTGGAAAGGAATGGAATGGAATCTGGATTGTAATTCAGTGGAATTTGGATTGGAAAGTGGAATGGAAAGGAAAGGAATGTGGAATGGAATATGGAATGGAAAGTAATTGAATGTGGAATGGAATGGAATGGAAAGTTGAATGGAATGTGGAATGGAATGGAATGGAATTTCAATGGAATGGAATGTGAAATGGAATGGAATGGAATGTGGAATAGAATGGAATGGAATGTGGAATGGAATGGAATGTTGGATGGAATGGAATGGAATGGAATGTGGAATGGAATGGAATGGAATGTGGAATGGAATGGAATGGAATGTGGAACACTATGCAAAGGAATTTGGAACGGAAAGTAGAATGGAATGGAATGGAATGGAATGTGGAATGGAATGTGGAATGAAATGCAATTGAACGTGGAATGGAATGAAATTGAATGTTGAACGGAATGCGGAATGTAATGGAATGGTATTGCAATGGAATGAAATGTGGAATGGAATGGAATGGAATGTGGAATGGAATGGAATGGAATGTGGAATGGAATGGAATGGAAAGTGGAATGAAATGTGGAATGGAATGGAAGGGAATGTGGAATGGAATTGAATGGAATGTGGAATGGAAAGGAATGGAATATGGAATGCAAAGTAGAATGGAATGTGGAATGGAATGCAGAAAGGAATGGAATGGAATGTGGAACGGAATGGAATGGAATGTGGAAAGGAATGTGGAATTCAATGGAATGGAATGTGAAATGGAATGTGGAATTCAATGGAATGGAATGTGGAATGGAATGAAATGGAATGGAATGGAATGTGAAATGGAATGGAAAGGAATGGAATGTGAAAAGGAATGTGGAATGTAATGTGGAATAGAATGTGGAATGGATTGGAATGCAATGTGGAATAGAATATGGAATGGAATGGAATGGAATGTGAATGAAATGGAATGGAATGTGGAATGCAATGCAGTGGAATTTGGAATGGAAAGTGGAATGTAAAGGAAAGCAATGTGGAACGGAATATGGAATTGAAAGGAATGGAATGTGGAATGGAATGGAATGGAAAGTTGAATGGAATGTGGAATGGAATGGAATGGAATATGGAGTGGAATGGAATGGAATGTGGAATGGAATGTGGAATGAAATGGAATGGAATATGGAATGCAATGCAGTGGAATTTGGAACAGAAAGTGGAATGGAATGGAATGGAAGGTGGAAGATAATATGGAAACCAAAGGAATTGAATGGAAAATGGAATGGAATGGAAAGTTGAATGGAATGCGGAATGGAATGGAATGGAATTGGAATGGAATGGAATGTGGAATGGAAAGGAATGGAATCTGGAATGGAATGGAATGGAATGTGGAATGGAATAGAATAGAACATGAATGGAATGGAATGGAATGTGGAATGGAATGGAATTGAATGGAATGTGGAATGGAATGGAATGAATTGTGGAAGGGAAGGTAGATTGGAATAGAATGGAAAGTGGAATGGAATGGAATGCGGAATGGAATGTGGAATGCAATGGAATGTATCGTGGAATGGAATGGAAAGGAATTTGGAATGGAATGCAGGTGGAATATAATGCAATGAAATGCGGAATGGAATGTATCGTGGAATGGAATGGAATGTGGAATGGAATGGAGTGGATGCGAGTGTAATGTGGAACGAAATGGAATGGAATGTGGAATGGAATGCCGAATAGAATGGAAAGGAATGTGGAATTGAATATAGAATGGAATGAAAAGGAATGTGGAATGGAATGGAGAGGAGAGGAATGTGGAATGGAATGGAATGGAAAGTGAAATAGAACGTGTAATGGAACATGGAATGGAACGTGGAATGGAACGTGGAATGGAATGTGGAATGTAATGTGGAATGGAATCTGGAATTGAATGTGGAATGGAATGGAATGGAATGCGTAATGGAAAGTAATGGAATGTGGAATAGAAATGACTGGAAATTGGAATGGAATGGAAAGGAATGTGGAATGGAATGGAATGTGGATTAGAAGAGAATGGAATGTGCAATGGAATTGAAAGGAATGTGGAATGGAATGAGTAATGAAATGTGGATTGGAATGGAATGGAATGTGGAATGGAATGGAATGGCATGGAATGGAATGGAATGTGAAATGGAACGGAATTGAATGCGGATTGCAATGGAATGGAATTTTGAATGGAATGGAATGGAATGGAATATGGTACAGAAAGGGATGGAATGCGGAATGGAATGTAAAGGAATGCGGAATGGAATGGAATGGAGTGGGATGTAGAAAGGAACAGAATGGATTGCAACATATTGGAAAGAATGTGATTTGGAGTGGAATGGAATAGAATGTGGAATATAATGTGAAACGGAATGGAATGGAATGTGGAATGGAATGGAAGGGAATGTGGCATGGAACAGAATGGAATCTGGAATGAAATGGAATGGAATTTGGAATGGAATGGAATGGAATGTGGAATTCAATGGAATGGAACGTGGAATGCAATGGAATGGAAAGTGGAAGGGAATGTAGACTGGAATGGAATGGAATTTGGAATTGAATGGAAGTTTATCTGGACAGTAATGGAATGGAGTGTGGAATGGAATTGAATGGAATGTGGAATGGAGAGTGGAATGCAATAAATTGGAGTATGGCATGGAACGTGGAATGGAATGTGGAATGGAATGGAATGGAATGTGGAATGGAACGTGGAATAGAATGTGGAGTTGAACGTTGAATGGAATGGAATGTGGAATGGAAGGTGGAATGGTATGGAAAGCGGAATGGAATGGAATGTGGATTGCAAGAGCATGCAACATTGAATGAAATGGAAGGTAATGGAATGTTGATTGGAATGGAATGCAATGTTGAATGAAATGTAATGCAATGGAATGTGGAAAGGAATGGAATTGAATGTGGATTGGAATAGAATGCAAAGTGGAATGGAATGGAATGCGATGAGGAATGGAATCGAATGGAACGTAGAATGTAATGTGGAATATAATTTAACGAAATGCGGTACAGTAAGTGGAATGGAATGCAATAGAATGTGGAATGGAATGGAATGGAATGTGGAATGGAACGTGGAATGGAATGTGCGATGGAATGTGAAATGGAACGTGGAATGGAATGGAATGTGAAATGGAAAGTGGAAAGGAATGTTCAATTGAATGTGGAATGGAACATGGAATAGAACGGAATGTGGAATGGAATGTGGAATGTAACGTGGAATGAAGTGGAATGGAACGAGGAATGTATTGGAAATTAGAATGGATTGTGAATTGGAGTATGGAATGGAATGTGGAATAGAATAGAATGGAATGTGGAATGGAACGTGGAGTGGAATGGAATGGAATGTGAAATGAAATGTGCAGTGGAATGGGGAATGGAACGTGGAATGGAATTTAATGTGAAAGGGAATGTGGAAAGTAAAGGGGAATGGAGTGGAATGGAACGAGGATTGTAATGGTATGTGAAATGGATTGTGCAATGCAATGTGGAATGGAATGGAATGGAGTGTTAAATGGAATGTGGAATGAAATAGAATGGAAAGTGGAAAGGAATGGAATGGATTGTGGAGTGGAATGTGGATTGGAATGGAATTGAAAATGGAAAGTAACGCAGAATGGAAAGTGGAATGGAAGTGAACGTGGAATGTAATGGAATGGAATGTGGAATGCAATGGAATGGAATTTGGAATGGAACTGAATGCAATGTGGAATGCAATGGAATGCAATGCGGAATGGAATGAAATGCAATATGCAATGGAATGGAATGGAATGTGGAATGGAATGAAATGGAATATGGAATGGAATGGAATGGAATGGAATGTGGAATGGAATGAAATGAATCAAATATGGAATGGAATGGAATGGAATGGAATGTGGAATGGAATATGGACTGCAATGGAATAGAATGTGGAATGGAATGTGGAATAGAAAGGAATGGAATGTGCAACGGAATTGAAAGGAATGTGATATAGAATGTGAAATGGAATGGAATGGAATGCGGAATGGATTGTGGAATGGAAATGAATGGAATGGGGAATGGTATGTGGAAAGGAATGGAATGGAATGTGGAATGGTACGTGGAATGCAATGGAATATGGAATGGAATGTGGAATGGAATGGAATGAAATGCAATGTGAAATGGAAGGGAATGGAATGTGGAATGAAATGGAATGGAATGTGGAATGGAATGGAAAGGAAAGAAATGTGGAATGGAATGTGGAATGGAATTTGAAATGGAAAGGAATGGAATGTAGAATTGAATGTGGAATGGAACGTGGAATAGAATGGAATGGAAAGTGGAATGGAATGGAATGCAAAGTGGAATGGAACGGAATGGAATATGGAATGGAATGGAATGCAACGTGGAATGGAACGGAATGGAATATGGAATGGAATGGAATTTAGATTGGAATGTGTAATGGAATGGAATGGAATGTGGAATTGAATGGAACAGAATGGAATGTGGAATGAAATGAGGAAGGGAAAGTGGAACAGAATGGAAAGGAAACTGGAATGGAAAGGAAGGGAATATGGAATGGAGTGGGATGTGGAATGGAATGTGGAATAGAATGGAATGGAATGTGGAATGGAATGAGAGGGAATGGAATGTGGAATGGAATGGAATGGAATGTGGAATGGCATGGAATTGAATGGAATGCGGACTGGAATGTGGAATGGAACATGGAATGCAATGTGAAATTGAATGGAATGTGATGTGGAATTGAATGCGGAATGCAATGTACTGGAATGTGTAATGGAATTGCATGGATTGTGGAATGGAATGTGGAATTGAATGGAATGGAATGTGGAAAGAATGGCATGGAAGTTTGAATGGAATGTGGAATTGATTGCAGAACGGAATGGAAAGGAATTTGTAAGGGAATGGAATGGAATGTGGAATGTAATGTGGAAGGGATTGGAATGTAATGTGGGATGGAATGGAATGGAATGAAATGTGTAATGGAAAGGAATGGAATGGAATATGGAATGGAAGTGAAAAGAATGTGGAATGGTATGTGGAATGGAATGGAATGTGGAACGGAAAGTGGAATGGAATGCTGAAAGTAATGTGGAATGAAACGTGGAATAGAATGGAATGTGGAATGGCATGTGTCATGGAATGGAATGGAAGGCAATGTGTAATGGAATGGAATGTGGAATGGAATATGGAATGGAATGGAATGGAATGTGGAATGTAATGGCATGGAATGTGGAATGGACTTGAATGGTATGTGGAATAGAATGTGGAATGGAATGGAATGGAATGTGGAAAGGTGTGTGAAATGGAATGGAATGGAATGTTGAATGGAACATGGAATGGAATGGGGAATGCTATGCGGAATGGAACGTGGAATGTAATAGATAGTGGAATGGCTTGTGGAATGGAATGGAATATAATACAATGTGGAATGGAATGGAATGGAATGCAATGTGGAAAGGAATGGAATGGAATGTGGAATGGAATGAAATGTGGAATGCAATGGAATGGAATGTGGAATGGAATGGAATGCATTGTAGAATGGAATGGAATTGAATGTGGAATGGAATGGAATGGAATGGAATGTGGAATTCAATGGAATGGAATCTATAATGGAATGGAAAGGAATGTGGGACGGAACGCGGAATGCAATAGAACGGAATGTCAAATGGAACGTGGAATGGAATGGAATGTGGAATGGAATGTGGTATGGAACGATGAATGGAATGAAATGTCGAATGGAACGTGGAATGTATTGTGGAATGGAACGGAATGTGGAATGTATTGTGGAATGCAATGGAATGTGGAATTGAATGCAATGCAACGTGGAATTCAATGGAATGGAATGTAGAATGCAGTGTGGAATGGAATGCAATGGAATGTGAAACTGAATGTGGAATGGAATGGAATGGAATGTGGAATGGAATTGAATGGAATGAGGAATGGAATATGGAATGGAATGGAATGGAATGTGGAATGGAACGTGGAATGGAATGTGGAATGGAATTGAATGGAATGTGGAATGGTATGTGGAATGGAATGGAATTGAATGTGGAATTGAAAGTAGAATGGCAAGGAATGGAAAGAGGAATGGAATGGATTAGAAAGTGTAATGGTATAGAATGGAACGTGGAATGGAAAATCGATTGGAAAGGAATGCAATGTGGAAAACAATGGAATGTGGACTGGAATGTGGAATGGAACGTTGAATGGAATGGAATCAGGAATGGATTGTGGAATGGAATGTGGAACGTAATGTGGAATGGAATGGAGTGGAAAGTCAAATGGAATGCAGAATGAGACGCAATGGAATGTGAAATGCAGTGGAATGGAATGTGGATTGGAACGTGGAATGGAATGGAATGGAATGTGGAATGGAATGTGAAATGGAATGTGGAACGGAACGTGGAATGGAATGCAACGTGGAATGGATTGTCGAATGGAATGTGGAATGGAATAAGAATGGAAAGTGGAATGGAATGGAAGGTGGAATGGATTGGAGAATGGAAAGTGGAATGTAATGTGGAAAGGAATGGATTGGAATGTGGAATGGAATGGATTGGAATGGAATGTGGAATGCAATGTGGAATGGAATGGAATTGAATGTGGAATGAAATGGAATGGAATGGAATGTAGAATGGAATATAGATTGGAATTGAATGGAATGTGGAATGAAATGTGGAATGGAGAGGAATGGAACGTGGAACGGAACATGAATGTTATGGAATGGAATGTCGAATGCAACATGGAATGGAACTTGGAAAGGAACGTTTAAGGACACGTAGAATGGAACGTGGAATGGAATGTGGAATTGAATGTGTAATGGATTGGAATGGAACATGGAACGGAATAGAAAGGAATGGAATTGAATGGAATGTGGAATGGAATGGAATGGAATGTGGAATGGAACGTAATGGAATGTGGAATGGAATAATGTAATGTAATGTGGAATGGATTGGAATGGAATGTGGAATGGAATGGAAAGGAATGTGCAATGGAATGGAATATAATGTGGAATGGAATGTGGAATGGAAAGGAATGGAACGTGGAATGGAATGTGGAATGGAATGGAAAGGAATGAGTAATGGAATGTGGAATGGAATGGAATGGAATGTGGAAAGGAACATGGAATGGAATTGAATGTGGAATGCAATGTGGAATGGAAGGTTGATTGGAATGGAATGTGTAATGGATTGTGGGATTGAATGTGGAATGGAATGTTGAAAGGAATGGAATGGAATGTGGAATGGAATGTGAAATGAGATGGAAAGGAATGTGGAACGGAAAGGAGTGGAATGTGTAATGGAACATGGAGTGGAATGGAATGGAATGTGGAATGGAACGTGGAATGGAATGGGAAATGGAACGTGGAATGGAATGGAATGTGGAATGGAATGTGGAATTTAACGTGGAATGGAGTGTAATGGAAAGAGGAATGAATTGGAATGTGGAATGGATTGTGAAATGGAATGTGGAATGTACTGTGGAATAGAATAGAATGTAATGTGGAATGGAACATGGAGTGGAATGGAATGGAATGTGAAATGAAACGTGGAATGGAATTGGCAATGGAATGTGGAATGCAATTTAAGGGGAAGGGAATGTGGAATGTAAAGAGGAATGGAGAGGAATGGAAAGAGAATTGTAATGGTATGTGGAATGGATTGTGGAATGCAATGTGGAATGGAATGGAATGGAATGTTAAATGGAATGTGGAATGAAATGGAATGGAAAGTGGAAAGGAATGGAATGGAATGTGTAGTGCAATGTGGAGTGGAATGGAATTGAATATGGAAAGTAACGTGGAGTAGAAAATCGAATGGAACGTGGAATGGAATGGAACGGAATGGAATGTGGAATGCAATGGAATGGAATGTTGGATGGAATTGAATGTAATGTGGAATGGAATGAAATGCAATGCGAAATGGAATGGAATGCAATGTGGAATGGAATGGAATGGAATGTGGAATGGAATATTGACTGCAATGGAATGGAATGTGGAATGGAATGTGGAATAGAATGGAATGGAAAGTGCAACGGAATAGAATGGAATGTGGAATACAATGTGAAATTGAATGGAATGGAATGTGGAATGTAATGTGAAATGGAATTAAATGGAGTGGGGAATGGTATGAGGAATGGAATGGAATGGAATGTGGAATGGAACGTGGAATGGAATTTGTAACGGAATGTGGAATGTAACGTGGAATGGAATGGAATATGGAATGCAATGTGGAATGGAATGGAATGGAATGCAAAGTGGAATGGAAAGGAATGGAATGTGGAATGAAATGGAATGGAATGTGGAATGGAATGGAATGGAATGGAATGTGGAATGCAATGGAATGGAATGTGGAATGCAATGGAAAGGAAGGTGGTATGGAATGGAATGGAATGGAATGGAAAGTGGAATGGAATGTGGAATGGAATGAAATGGAATGTGGAATTGAATGGAATGGAATGTGGAAAGGAATGGAATGGAATCTGGATTGTAATTCAGTGGAATTTGGATTGGAAAGTGGAATGGAAAGGAAAGGAATGTGGAATGGAATATGGAATGGAAAGTAATTGAATGTGGAATGGAATGGAATGGAAAGTTGAATGGAATGTGGAATGGAATGGAATGGAATTTCAATGGAATGGAATGTGAAATGGAATGGAATGGAATGTGGAATAGAATGGAATGGAATGTGGAATGGAATGGAATGTTGGATGGAATGGAATGGAATGGAATGTGGAATGGAATGGAATGGAATGTGGAATGGAATGGAATGGAATGTGGAACACTATGCAAAGGAATTTGGAACGGAAAGTAGAATGGAATGGAATGGAATGGAATGTGGAATGGAATGTGGAATGAAATGCAATTGAACGTGGAATGGAATGAAATTGAATGTTGAACGGAATGCGGAATGTAATGGAATGGTATTGCAATGGAATGAAATGTGGAATGGAATGGAATGGAATGTGGAATGGAATGGAATGGAATGTGGAATGGAATGGAATGGAAAGTGGAATGAAATGTGGAATGGAATGGAAGGGAATGTGGAATGGAATTGAATGGAATGTGGAATGGAAAGGAATGGAATATGGAATGCAAAGTAGAATGGAATGTGGAATGGAATGCAGAAAGGAATGGAATGGAATGTGGAACGGAATGGAATGGAATGTGGAAAGGAATGTGGAATTCAATGGAATGGAATGTGAAATGGAATGTGGAATTCAATGGAATGGAATGTGGAATGGAATGAAATGGAATGGAATGGAATGTGAAATGGAATGGAAAGGAATGGAATGTGAAAAGGAATGTGGAATGTAATGTGGAATAGAATGTGGAATGGATTGGAATGCAATGTGGAATAGAATATGGAATGGAATGGAATGGAATGTGAATGAAATGGAATGGAATGTGGAATGCAATGCAGTGGAATTTGGAATGGAAAGTGGAATGTAAAGGAAAGCAATGTGGAACGGAATATGGAATTGAAAGGAATGGAATGTGGAATGGAATGGAATGGAAAGTTGAATGGAATGTGGAATGGAATGGAATGGAATATGGAGTGGAATGGAATGGAAAGTGGAATGGAATGTGGAATGAAATGGAATGGAATATGGAATGCAATGCAGTGGAATTTGGAACAGAAAGTGGAATGGAATGGAATGGAAGGTGGAAGATAATATGGAAACCAAAGGAATTGAATGGAAAATGGAATGGAATGGAAAGTTGAATGGAATGCGGAATGGAATGGAATGGAATTGGAATGGAATGGAATGTGGAATGGAAAGGAATGGAATCTGGAATGGAATGGAATGGAATGTGGAATGGAATAGAATAGAACATGAATGGAATGGAATGGAATGTGGAATGGAATGGAATTGAATGGAATGTGGAATGGAATGGAATGAATTGTGGAAGGGAAGGTAGATTGGAATAGAATGGAAAGTGGAATGGAATGGAATGCGGAATGGAATGTGGAATGCAATGGAATGTATCGTGGAATGGAATGGAAAGGAATTTGGAATGGAATGCAGGTGGAATATAATGCAATGAAATGCGGAATGGAATGTATCGTGGAATGGAATGGAATGTGGAATGGAATGGAGTGGATGCGAGTGTAATGTGGAACGAAATGGAATGGAATGTGGAATGGAATGCCGAATAGAATGGAAAGGAATATGGAATTGAATATAGAATGGAATGAAAAGGAATGTGGAATGGAATGGAGAGGAGAGGAATGTGGAATGGAATGGAATGGAAAGTGAAATAGAACGTGTAATGGAACATGGAATGGAACGTGGAATGGAACGTGGAATGGAATGTGGAATGTAATGTGGAATGGAATCTGGAATTGAATGTGGAATGGAATGGAATGGAATGCGTAATGGAAAGTAATGGAATGTGGAATAGAAATGACTGGAAATTGGAATGGAATGGAAAGGAATGTGGAATGGAATGGAATGTGGATTAGAAGAGAATGGAATGTGCAATGGAATTGAAAGGAATGTGGAATGGAATGAGTAATGAAATGTGGATTGGAATGGAATGGAATGTGGAATGGAATGGAATGGCATGGAATGGAATGGAATGTGAAATGGAACGGAATTGAATGCGGATTGCAATGGAATGGAATTTTGAATGGAATGGAATGGAATGGAATATGGTACAGAAAGGGATGGAATGCGGAATGGAATGTAAAGGAATGCGGAATGGAATGGAATGGAGTGGGATGTAGAAAGGAACAGAATGGATTGCAACATATTGGAAAGAATGTGATTTGGAGTGGAATGGAATAGAATGTGGAATATAATGTGAAACGGAATGGAATGGAATGTGGAATGGAATGGAAGGGAATGTGGCATGGAACAGAATGGAATCTGGAATGAAATGGAATGGAATTTGGAATGGAATGGAATGGAATGTGGAATTCAATGGAATGGAACGTGGAATGCAATGGAATGGAAAGTGGAAGGGAATGTAGACTGGAATGGAATGGAATTTGGAATTGAATGGAAGTTTATCTGGACAGTAATGGAATGGAGTGTGGAATGGAATTGAATGGAATGTGGAATGGAGAGTGGAATGCAATAAATTGGAGTATGGCATGGAACGTGGAATGGAATGTGGAATGGAATGGAATGGAATGTGGAATGGAACGTGGAATAGAATGTGGAGTTGAACGTTGAATGGAATGGAATGTGGAATGGAAGGTGGAATGGTATGGAAAGCGGAATGGAATGGAATGTGGATTGCAAGAGCATGCAACATTGAATGAAATGGAAGGTAATGGAATGTTGATTGGAATGGAATGCAATGTTGAATGAAATGTAATGCAATGGAATGTGGAAAGGAATGGAATTGAATGTGGATTGGAATAGAATGCAAAGTGGAATGGAATGGAATGCGATGAGGAATGGAATCGAATGGAACGTAGAATGTAATGTGGAATATAATTTAACGAAATGCGGTACAGTAAGTGGAATGGAATGCAATAGAATGTGGAATGGAATGGAATGGAATGTGGAATGGAACGTGGAATGGAATGTGCGATGGAATGTGAAATGGAACGTGGAATGGAATGGAATGTGAAATGGAAAGTGGAAAGGAATGTTCAATTGAATGTGGAATGGAACATGGAATAGAACGGAATGTGGAATGGAATGTGGAATGTAACGTGGAATGAAGTGGAATGGAACGAGGAATGTATTGGAAATTAGAATGGATTGTGAATTGGAGTATGGAATGGAATGTGGAATAGAATAGAATGGAATGTGGAATGGAACGTGGAGTGGAATGGAATGGAATGTGAAATGAAATGTGCAGTGGAATGGGGAATGGAACGTGGAATGGAATTTAATGTGAAAGGGAATGTGGAAAGTAAAGGGGAATGGAGTGGAATGGAACGAGGATTGTAATGGTATGTGAAATGGATTGTGCAATGCAATGTGGAATGGAATGGAATGGAGTGTTAAATGGAATGTGGAATGAAATAGAATGGAAAGTGGAAAGGAATGGAATGGATTGTGGAGTGGAATGTGGATTGGAATGGAATTGAAAATGGAAAGTAACGCAGAATGGAAAGTGGAATGGAAGTGAACGTGGAATGTAATGGAATGGAATGTGGAATGCAATGGAATGGAATTTGGAATGGAACTGAATGCAATGTGGAATGCAATGGAATGCAATGCGGAATGGAATGAAATGCAATATGCAATGGAATGGAATGGAATGTGGAATGGAATGAAATGGAATATGGAATGGAATGGAATGGAATGGAATGTGGAATGGAATGAAATGAATCAAATATGGAATGGAATGGAATGGAATGGAATGTGGAATGGAATATGGACTGCAATGGAATAGAATGTGGAATGGAATGTGGAATAGAAAGGAATGGAATGTGCAACGGAATTGAAAGGAATGTGATATAGAATGTGAAATGGAATGGAATGGAATGCGGAATGGATTGTGGAATGGAAATGAATGGAATGGGGAATGGTATGTGGAAAGGAATGGAATGGAATGTGGAATGGTACGTGGAATGCAATGGAATATGGAATGGAATGTGGAATGGAATGGAATGAAATGCAATGTGAAATGGAAGGGAATGGAATGTGGAATGAAATGGAATGGAATGTGGAATGGAATGGAAAGGAAAGAAATGTGGAATGGAATGTGGAATGGAATTTGAAATGGAAAGGAATGGAATGTAGAATTGAATGTGGAATGGAACGTGGAATAGAATGGAATGGAAAGTGGAATGGAATGGAATGCAAAGTGGAATGGAACGGAATGGAATATGGAATGGAATGGAATGCAACGTGGAATGGAACGGAATGGAATATGGAATGGAATGGAATTTAGATTGGAATGTGTAATGGAATGGAATGGAATGTGGAATTGAATGGAACAGAATGGAATGTGGAATGAAATGAGGAAGGGAAAGTGGAACAGAATGGAAAGGAAACTGGAATGGAAAGGAAGGGAATATGGAATGGAGTGGGATGTGGAATGGAATGTGGAATAGAATGGAATGGAATGTGGAATGGAATGAGAGGGAATGGAATGTGGAATGGAATGGAATGGAATGTGGAATGGCATGGAATTGAATGGAATGCGGACTGGAATGTGGAATGGAACATGGAATGCAATGTGAAATTGAATGGAATGTGATGTGGAATTGAATGCGGAATGCAATGTACTGGAATGTGTAATGGAATTGCATGGATTGTGGAATGGAATGTGGAATTGAATGGAATGGAATGTGGAAAGAATGGCATGGAAGTTTGAATGGAATGTGGAATTGATTGCAGAACGGAATGGAAAGGAATTTGTAAGGGAATGGAATGGAATGTGGAATGTAATGTGGAAGGGATTGGAATGTAATGTGGGATGGAATGGAATGGAATGAAATGTGTAATGGAAAGGAATGGAATGGAATATGGAATGGAAGTGAAAAGAATGTGGAATGGTATGTGGAATGGAATGGAATGTGGAACGGAAAGTGGAATGGAATGCTGAAAGTAATGTGGAATGAAACGTGGAATAGAATGGAATGTGGAATGGCATGTGTCATGGAATGGAATGGAAGGCAATGTGTAATGGAATGGAATGTGGAATGGAATATGGAATGGAATGGAATGGAATGTGGAATGTAATGGCATGGAATGTGGAATGGACTTGAATGGTATGTGGAATAGAATGTGGAATGGAATGGAATGGAATGTGGAAAGGTGTGTGAAATGGAATGGAATGGAATGTTGAATGGAACATGGAATGGAATGGGGAATGCTATGCGGAATGGAACATGGAATGTAATAGATAGTGGAATGGCTTGTGGAATGGAATGGAATATAATACAATGTGGAATGGAATGGAATGGAATGCAATGTGGAAAGGAATGGAATGGAATGTGGAATGGAATGAAATGTGGAATGCAATGGAATGGAATGTGGAATGGAATGGAATGCATTGTAGAATGGAATGGAATTGAATGTGGAATGGAATGGAATGGAATGGAATGTGGAATTCAATGGAATGGAATCTATAATGGAATGGAAAGGAATGTGGGACGGAACGCGGAATGCAATAGAACGGAATGTCAAATGGAACGTGGAATGGAATGGAATGTGGAATGGAATGTGGTATGGAACGATGAATGGAATGAAATGTCGAATGGAACGTGGAATGTATTGTGGAATGGAACGGAATGTGGAATGTATTGTGGAATGCAATGGAATGTGGAATTGAATGCAATGCAACGTGGAATTCAATGGAATGGAATGTAGAATGCAGTGTGGAATGGAATGCAATGGAATGTGAAACTGAATGTGGAATGGAATGGAATGGAATGTGGAATGGAATTGAATGGAATGAGGAATGGAATATGGAATGGAATGGAATGGAATGTGGAATGGAACGTGGAATGGAATGTGGAATGGAATTGAATGGAATGTGGAATGGTATGTGGAATGGAATGGAATTGAATGTGGAATTGAAAGTAGAATGGCAAGGAATGGAAAGAGGAATGGAATGGATTAGAAAGTGTAATGGTATAGAATGGAACGTGGAATGGAAAATCGATTGGAAAGGAATGCAATGTGGAAAACAATGGAATGTGGACTGGAATGTGGAATGGAACGTTGAATGGAATGGAATCAGGAATGGATTGTGGAATGGAATGTGGAACGTAATGTGGAATGGAATGGAGTGGAAAGTCAAATGGAATGCAGAATGAGACGCAATGGAATGTGAAATGCAGTGGAATGGAATGTGGATTGGAACGTGGAATGGAATGGAATGGAATGTGGAATGGAATGTGAAATGGAATGTGGAACGGAACGTGGAATGGAATGCAACGTGGAATGGATTGTCGAATGGAATGTGGAATGGAATAAGAATGGAAAGTGGAATGGAATGGAAGGTGGAATGGATTGGAGAATGGAAAGTGGAATGTAATGTGGAAAGGAATGGATTGGAATGTGGAATGGAATGGATTGGAATGGAATGTGGAATGCAATGTGGAATGGAATGGAATTGAATGTGGAATGAAATGGAATGGAATGGAATGTAGAATGGAATATAGATTGGAATTGAATGGAATGTGGAATGAAATGTGGAATGGAGAGGAATGGAACGTGGAACGGAACATGAATGTTATGGAATGGAATGTCGAATGCAACATGGAATGGAACTTGGAAAGGAACGTTTAAGGACACGTAGAATGGAACGTGGAATGGAATGTGGAATTGAATGTGTAATGGATTGGAATGGAACATGGAACGGAATAGAAAGGAATGGAATTGAATGGAATGTGGAATGGAATGGAATGGAATGTGGAATGGAACGTAATGGAATGTGGAATGGAATAATGTAATGTAATGTGGAATGGATTGGAATGGAATGTGGAATGGAATGGAAAGGAATGTGCAATGGAATGGAATATAATGTGGAATGGAATGTGGAATGGAAAGGAATGGAACGTGGAATGGAATGTGGAATGGAATGGAAAGGAATGAGTAATGGAATGTGGAATGGAATGGAATGGAATGTGGAAAGGAACATGGAATGGAATTGAATGTGGAATGCAATGTGGAATGGAAGGTTGATTGGAATGGAATGTGTAATGGATTGTGGGATTGAATGTGGAATGGAATGTTGAAAGGAATGGAATGGAATGTGGAATGGAATGTGAAATGAGATGGAAAGGAATGTGGAACGGAAAGGAGTGGAATGTGTAATGGAACATGGAGTGGAATGGAATGGAATGTGGAATGGAACGTGGAATGGAATGGGAAATGGAACGTGGAATGGAATGGAATGTGGAATGGAATGTGGAATTTAACGTGGAATGGAGTGTAATGGAAAGAGGAATGAATTGGAATGTGGAATGGATTGTGAAATGGAATGTGGAATGTACTGTGGAATAGAATAGAATGTAATGTGGAATGGAACATGGAGTGGAATGGAATGGAATGTGAAATGAAACGTGGAATGGAATTGGCAATGGAATGTGGAATGCAATTTAAGGGGAAGGGAATGTGGAATGTAAAGAGGAATGGAGAGGAATGGAAAGAGAATTGTAATGGTATGTGGAATGGATTGTGGAATGCAATGTGGAATGGAATGGAATGGAATGTTAAATGGAATGTGGAATGAAATGGAATGGAAAGTGGAAAGGAATGGAATGGAATGTGTAGTGCAATGTGGAGTGGAATGGAATTGAATATGGAAAGTAACGTGGAGTAGAAAATCGAATGGAACGTGGAATGGAATGGAACGGAATGGAATGTGGAATGCAATGGAATGGAATGTTGGATGGAATTGAATGTAATGTGGAATGGAATGAAATGCAATGCGAAATGGAATGGAATGCAATGTGGAATGGAATGGAATGGAATGTGGAATGGAATATTGACTGCAATGGAATGGAATGTGGAATGGAATGTGGAATAGAATGGAATGGAAAGTGCAACGGAATAGAATGGAATGTGGAATACAATGTGAAATTGAATGGAATGGAATGTGGAATGTAATGTGAAATGGAATTAAATGGAGTGGGGAATGGTATGAGGAATGGAATGGAATGGAATGTGGAATGGAACGTGGAATGGAATTTGTAACGGAATGTGGAATGTAACGTGGAATGGAATGGAATATGGAATGCAATGTGGAATGGAATGGAATGGAATGCAAAGTGGAATGGAAAGGAATGGAATGTGGAATGAAATGGAATGGAATGTGGAATGGAATGGAATGGAATGGAATGTGGAATGGAATGTGAAATGGAATTTGAAATGGAATGGAATGGAATGTGGAATTGAATGTGGAATGGAACGTGGAATACAATGGAATGGAATGTGGAATGGAATGGAATGGAATGCGGAATGGAATGGAATGGAATATGGAATGGAATGGAAAGCAAACTGGAATGGAATATGGAATGGAATGGAATTTGGAATGGAATGTGGAACGGAATGGAATGTAATTGGAATGGAATGGAATGGAATGGAATCTGGAATGGAATGTGGAATGGAAAGTGGAATAGAATGGAAAGGAATGTGGAATGGAATACAATGGAATGTGAAATGCAACGTGTAGTGGAATGGAATGGTATGTGAAAAGGAACGTGGAATGGAATGTGGAATGGAAAGTGGAATGAAATGGAAAGTGGAATGGAATGTGGAATGGAAAGTTGACTGGAATGGAATGTGGAATGGATTCTTGAACGGAATGTGGAATGCAATGTTGAATGTAATGTAATGGAAAGCAGAATGGAATGTGGAATGAGATGGAAAGTAATGTAGAATGGAATGGAATGGAATGTCTAATGCAACGTGGAATGGAACGTGGAATGGAACGTCGAAAGGAACGTGGAATGGAATAGAAAGTGGAATGGAATGTGGAATGGAAAGTTGAATGGAATGGAAAGTCAAATGGATTGTGAAATGGAAAGTGGAATGGAACGTGGAATATAATGGAATGGAATGCGCAATGGAATGTTGAATATAATGGTATCGAATGCGGAATGGAATTGATTGGAATGTGGAATGGAATGTGGAATGGAATGTAATGTGGAATGGAATGTGGAATGGAATTGAATGGAATGTGGAATGGCATGTGTAATTTATTGGAATGGAAAGTGAAATGGAACGTGGAGTGGAATGTGTAATGGAATGAGGAATGGAATGGAATAGAATGTGGAATGTAATGTGGAATTGAATGGAATGGAATGGAATGCAATGGAATGTGGAATGGAATGGAATGGAATATGAAAAGGAATGGAATTGAATAGAATGTGGAATAGAATGTTGAATGGAATGGAATGGAATTTGGAATGGAATGAATTGGAATGTGGAATGGAATGGAATGTGGAATGGATTGTGGAATGGAATGAGGAATGGAATGGAATGGAATGGAATGTGGAATGGAATGGAATGGAATGTGCAATGCAATGTGGAATGGAATGGAATAGAATGTGCATTGCAATGTTTAATGGAATGGAATGGAATGTGAAAAATAATGGAATGGAAAGTGGAATGGAATGGACTCTAATGTGTAATGGAATGGAACAGAATGTGGAATGGAATGGAATGGAATGTGGAATGGAATGTGGAAGGGAAAGTGGAATGGAACGTAGAATGGAACGAGGAAAGGAACGTGGAATGTAATGCGAATAGTAATTGGAAAGGAATGCAACGGAATTTAATGGAAAGTGAAATATAATGGAATGGCATGTGGAATGGAATGTGGAATGGAAGGGAATGGAATGTGGAATGGAATGGAATGGAATATGGAATGGAATGGACTGGAATGTGGAATGGAATTGAATGGAATGGAATTTGGAAAGGAATGGAATGGAATGTGCAATGGAACGTAGAATGGAATGTAATGGAATGTGGAATGGAACATGGAATGGAATGTGGACTGGAAGGTGGAATGAAATGGAAAGTGGAATGAAAACTGGAATGGAATGGAATGTGGAACGGATTGTGGAATTTTTTGGAATGGAATAGAAAGTGGAATGGATTGGAATGGAATGTGGAATGTAATGGAATGGAAAGTGGAATGGAGTGGAATGTAATGGAATATGGAATGGAATGGAATGGAATGGAATGGAACATGGAATGGAATGGAAAGAAAGTTGGAATAGAATGCGGCAAGGAGTGGAATGGAAAGCCGAATGAAATAGATTGAAAGGTGGAATGGAATGGAATAGAATGTGAAATGAAATGCGGAATACAATGGAACGGAATGTGGAATGGAATGTGGAATGGAAGGGAATGGAATGTGTAATGGAATGTGGAATGGAAAGGAATGTGGAATGGAAATGAATGGCATGTGAAATGAAATGTGGAATGGAATCTAATGGAATGTGGAATAGAAGATGGAATTGAATGCAATGGAATGTGGAATGGAAAGTGTAATATAAGAGAATTGAATGTGTAATGGAATGTGGAATATAATGGAATGGAATGTGTAATCAGATGTCTGATGGAATGGAATGGAATGTGAAATGGAATGGATTGGAAAGTGGAATGGAATGGGGAATGGAACGTGATATGCAATGTGGAATGGAACGTGGAATGGAAAGTGGAATGTGAGGGATTGGAAAGTGAAATTGAACGTGGAATGGAACGTAGAATGGAAAAGGGAATGGAACTTGGTATGGAAAGTGAACGGAACGTGGAAGGGAATGGAATGGAATGTGGAATGGAATGGAATCGAATGTGGAATGGAATGGAATTTGTAATGGAATGGAATGAAATATGGAATGGAATTTGGAATGGAACGTGGAATGTAGTGGTATGTGGAATGGATTGTAGAATGGAATGGAATGCAATGTTTTATGGAACGACGAATGGATCGTGGAATGGAACATGAAATGGAATAGAATGTGGAATGGAATGTGGAATGGAACATGGAATATAATAGAATGTGGTATGGATTGTGGAACGGAATGGAATGGAATGGAATGTGGAATGGAATGCAATGGAATGTTCAATGGAATGGAAAGTGGAATGGAATTGAAAGGAATGTGGAATGATATGTTATGGAAGGGAATGTGGAATGGAATGGAATGGAATGTGGAATGGAATGGAATGGAATATGGAATGGAATGGAATGCAATGTGGAATGGAATGAAGTGGAATGCAATGTGGAATTCAACAGAATTGGATGTGGAATGGAATATGAAATGGAATGGAATTAAATGTGGAATGGAACGGGGAATGGAATGTGGAATGGAAAATGGAATGGAACTTGGAATGGAAAGTGAAATGCAATTGGAATGAAATGTGGAATGGACTGGAATGAAATTTAAGGCAATGTGAAATGGATTGGAATGGAATGTGGAATGGAATGTGAAATGGAATGGAATGGAATGTGGAATGGAATGTGGAATGGAATGGTATGAAATGGAATGGAATGAGGAATGGAAAGGAATGGATTGGAATGGAATGAAGGTGAAATGTAACGGTGTGGAACGTGAAATAGAATGTGGAATAGAATGGAATGTGGAATGAATGCTGAATGGAATTGAATGGAACGTGAAATAGAATTCAATGCAATGTGGAAAGGAATGGAATGGAATATGGAATGGAACGTGGAATGGAATGGAATGTAACATGGAATAGAAAGCGGAATGTAGCGTGGAATTTAATGGAAAGGAACGTGGAATGGAACGTGATATGCAACATGGAATGGAACGTGGAATGGAAAGTGGAATCTCAAGGATTGGAACGTGAAAATGAAAGTGGAAGGGAATGTACAAAGGAACAGGGAATGGAACGTGGAATGCAACATGAATGGAACGTGGAATTGTATGGAATGGAATGTGGAATCGTAAGGAATGGAATCTGGAATGGTATGGAATGGAATGGAACGTGGAATTGTATGGAATGGAAAGTGAAATGGTAAGGAATGGAATCTGGAATGGTATGGAATGGAATGGAATGTGGACTGGTATGTAATGGAATGGAATGGAATGTGGAATGGAATGGAATCGAATGTGGAGTGGAATGGAATGTGTAATGGAATGGAATGGAATATGAAAGGGAATGTGGAATGGAACGTGGAATGCAGTCCAATGTGGAATGGATTGTGGAATGGAATGGAATGCAATCATTTACGGAACGTCAAATGGAATGTGGAATGAAACGTGTAATGGAATAGAATGTGGAATGGAATTTGGAATGGAACGTGGAAAAGAATGCAATGTGGAATGGATCGTGGAATGGAGTGGAATGGAATGGAAAGTGGAATGGTAAGGAATGGAATCTGGAATGGTATGGAATGGAATGGAATGTGGACTGGTATGTAAAGGAATGGAATGGAAAGTGGAATGGAATGGAATCGAATGTGGAGTGGAATGGAATGTGTAATGGAATGGAATGGAATATGAAAGGGAATGTGGAATGGAACGTGGAAAGCAGTGGAATGTGGAATGGATAGTGGAAAGGAATGGAATGCAAAGATTTACGGAACGTCGAATGGAATGTGGAATGGAACGTGTAATGGAACAGAATGTGGAATGCAATGGAATGGAATGTGGAATGGAATGTGGAATGGAATGGAAAGAAATGGAATGGAATGAGGAATGGAATGCAACATATTGGAATGGAATGAACGTGAAAAGTAATGTTGTGGAAAGTGGAATGGAATGTGGAATAGAATGGAATGGAATGTGGAATGAATGTTGAATGGAATGTAATGGAATGGGTAATGCAATGGAATGAAATGTGGAATGGAAAGTGGAATGAAATGGCATGCAATGTGGAATGGAACGTGAAATAGATTTCAATGGAATGTGGAAAGAAATGGAATGCGATGTGGAATGGAACATGGAAGGGAATGGAATGGAACGTGGAGTGGAATGGATAGGAATGTGGAATGGAACGTGTAATGGAATGGAATGGAAAGTGGAATGTAACATAAAGAAACGTGGAAAGGAATGGAATGGAATGTGGAATGGAATTTGGAATGGTATGGAATGGAATGTGGAATGTAGTGGAATGGAATGGAATGTTGGAATGGACTGGAATGCAATGTGGAATGGAATGTGGATTGCAAGGGCGTGCAATGTGCAATAGAATGTGGAATGGAATGGAAAGGAAAGTGGATTGGAAACTGGAATGGGATGAAAAGGAATGTTGAATGCAATGTGGAATGGAAAGTGGAATGGAACGCAGTGGAAAGTGGAATGGAATGGAATGGAAAGTGGAATGGAAGGGAATGGAGTGTGGAATGGAATGTAATGGAATCTGGAATGGAATGGAATATAATGTGGAATGGAATGTGGAATGGAATGGAATGGAATGTGGAATGGAAGGGAATGGAATGTGGAATGGAAAGTGGAATGGAATGGAATGAAATGCGGAATGGAATATGGAATGGAAGAGAATGGAAGGTGAAATGGTATCTGGAATGGAATGGAATGGAAAGTGGAATAGAATGGTTCGGAATGTGCAAAGGAATGTGGAATGGAATGGAATGGAATGTGGAATGGAATGGAATGGAATGTGGAATGGAATGGAATGGAATGGAATGGAATGTGGAATGGAATGTGGAATGGAATGGAATGAAATATAGAATGGAATGTGTAATAGAATGCAATGGAACAGAATGGAATGTGGAATGAAATGGAAAGGAATGTACAATGGAATGGAGTGTAATGTGGAATGGAATGCAGTGTAATGTGGAATGGAATGGAAAGGAGTGGAATGGGGAATGGAATGGAATGGAATGGGGAATGGAAGGCAACGGAGAGTGTAAAGCAATGGAATGGAATGAAATGGAATTTGAAATCGAATAGAGTGGAATGTGGAATGGAATGGAGTGTAATGTGGAATGGAATCTGGAACGGAATGTGGAATGGAATTTAGTGGAATGTGGAATGGAATGTGGAATGGAATGGAATGGAACGTGGAGTGGAATGCAATGGATTGTGGATTGGAACCTGAAATGGAATGGAATGGAACGTGGAATGGAATGGAATGGAATGTGGATTGGAATGTGGAATTAAAGGTGGAATGGAATGGAATGTCGGAATGGAATGGAATGCAATGTGGAATGTAATGGAATGTAATGGAATGTTGGAATGGAATGGAATGCAATGTGGAATGGAATGTGGAACGGCATGGTGTGGAATGAGGAATGGAATGCAGAATGAAATGGAAAGGAATCTGGAATGGAAAGTGGAATGGAATGGAATGGAATGGAATGGAATGTGGAATGGAACGTGGAATGGAACGTGGAATGGAACGTGGAATGGAACGTGGAATGCAACGTGGAATGGAAAGTGAAATGGAATGTGGAATGGAACGTGGACTGGAAAGTGGAATGGAATGCCATGGAACGTGGAATTGAAAGTGGAATAAAATGTGAAAGAGTCGTGGTATGGAATGGAGTGTAATGTGGAATGGAATGGAATGGAATATGGAATGGAATGGAATGGAAAGGAATGAAATGAGGAATAGAATGGAATGGAATGTGGAATGCAACGTGGAATGGAATTGAATGGAATGTGGAATGGAATGTGGAATTGAATGGAATGGAATGTGGAGTGGAATGTGGAACGGAAAGGAATGGAACGTCAAATGGAATGTGGAAAGGAATGTGGAATGGAAAGTGGAATGGAAAGGAATAGAATGCGGAATGGAATGGAACAGAGTGAAATGTGGAATAGAATGGAAAGGAATGTGGAATGGAATGTGGAATGGAATGTGGAATGGAATGAAGTGGAGCGGAATGTGTAATGGAATGGAATGGAATGTGGAATGGAATGCAGCGGAGTGTGGAATGGAGTGGAATGGAATAAAATAAAATTTGAAAAGGAATGGAATGGAATGTGGAATGGAATGGAATGGAATGTGGAATGGAATGCAATGGAATGTGGAATGGAATGCAATGGAATGTGGAATAGAATGGAATGGAGAGGAATGTGGAATGGAATGGAATGGAATGTAGACTGGATTCTGGAATGGAATGTGGAATGGAATTTAGTGGAATGTGGAATGCAAAGTAGAATGGAATGTATAATGGAATGAAGTGGAGTATGGAATGGAATGTGGGATGGAATGGATTGGAATGGGGAATGGAGTGTGGAAAAGAATGGAGTGGAATGTGGAATGGAATGTGGAATGGAATGGAGTGGAATGTTGAATGTAATGGATATGAATGTGGAATGGAATATAGAATGAAATGGAATGGAATGTGGAATGGAATTGAGTGGAATGTGGCATGCAATGGAATGGAGTGTAATGTGGAATGGAAAGGAATGGTATGTGGAAAGCAAAGGAATGGAACGTGGAATGGAACGTGGAATTTAATGGAATGGAACGTGGACAGAAAAGTGGAATGGAACTTGAAATTGAATGTGGAATGCAATGGAATGCAAGGTGGAATGAAATGGAATAGAAGATGGAATGTGGAATGGAATGGAATGGAAAGTGCAATGGAAGGGAATGGAATATGGAATGGAAGGGAATGGAATGGAATATGGAATGCAATGGAATGGAATGAAAGGCAATGTGGAATGGAATGTGGAATGGAAAGAATGGAATATGAAAAGGAATGAGGAATGGAAAGGAATACAATGTGGAATGGAATGTGGAATGGAATGTGGAATTGAATGTGGGATGGAATGCAATGGAATGTGGAATGGAATGAAATGGAATGTGGAATGGAATGTGGAATGGAATGGAAGGAAATGTGGAATAGAATGGATTGGACATAAAATTGGAATGGAATGGAATGGAATGCGGAAAGAATGTGGAATGGAATGGAATGGAACATGGAATGGCACGTGGAATGGAATGTGGAATGGAATGTGGAATGGAATGGAATGGAATTGAATGTGCAATGGAAGGTTTAACGGAATGGAATAGAATGTGGAATGCAACGTAGAAATGAACGCGGAATGGAACGTGGAATGGAATGAGGAATGGAACGTGGAATTTTTCATGGAATGGAATGTGGAATGGAATGGAAAGGAAAGGAACGGAATGTGGAATGGCATGTGGAATGCAATGGAATGGAATGTTGAATGGAATTTAATGGAATATGGAATGCAATGTGGAATGAAACGTGGAATCGAATGGAATGGAATGTGGAAAGGATTGGAATGGAATGTGGAAAGGAATGGAATGGGATGTGGAATGGAATGGAAAGGAATGTGGAATGGAACGGAATTTGGAATAGATTGGAATGGAATGTGGAATGGAATGGAATGGAATGTGCAATGGAATCAAAAGGAATGCGGAATGGAAAGGAATGGAATGTGGAAAGCAATGGATTGGTATGTGGAAAGCAATGTGGAATGGAATGGAATGGAATGTGGAATGCAACGTGGAATGGAATGGAATGGAATGTAGAATGGAATGCAATGGAATGGAAAGTGGAAAAGAATGGAATGTAATGGAATACGAAATGCAAACGAATGGAAAGGAATGTGGAAAGAAATGTGGAATGGAATGGAATGGAATGAGGAATGGAATGGAATGTGGAATGTGGAATGGAATGGAATGGAATCAGGAATGTGGAATGGAATTGAATGTAGAATGGAAGATGGAATGGAATGGAATGGAATGCGGAATGGAATGGAATGGAATGTGGAATGGAATGGAATGGAATAAAATGTGGAATGGAATGGAAAGGAATGTGAAATCTAATGTAATGGAATGTTGAACGGAATGTGGAATGAAATGGAATGTGGAATGCAATAGAATGGAATGTGGAAGGGAATGGAATGGAATGTGAAATGGAATGGAATGGAATGTGGAACGGAATGCGGAATGGTATGGAATGAAACGGAATGCTGAATGGAAGAGAAAGGAATAGGGAATGGAATGGAATTTAATGGAATGTGAAATTGAATGGATTGGAATGTGGAACGGGATGTGGAATGGAATGTGGAATGGAATGGAATGGAATGTGGAATGGAATAGAAAGGAAAGTGGAATGGAATTGAAAGGAATAGAATATGAAATGGAATGGAGTTTGGAATGGAATGTGTAATGGAATGTGGAATGCAATAAATTCGAATTGAATGGAATTTGGAATGGAATGGAATGTAATGTGGAATGCAATGGAATGGAATGTAATGTGAACATGAATGGAATGGAAAGTGGAATGGAAAGGAATGGAATGTGGAAAGAAATAGAATGCAAAGCGTAATGCAATGTGCAATGGAATGGAATGGAATGTGGAATGGAATGTGGAATGGAATGGAATGGAATGTGGAATGGCATGGACTGGAATTTTGAATACAATGTGGAATGGAAAGTGGAATGTAATGCGGAATGGAATGGAACAGAATGTGGAATGGAATGGAATGGAATTTGAAAAGGAATGGAATGTAAAGGAATGTGAAAAGGAAGGGAATGTAAAGTGGGAATGTATGGAATGGAACGTGGAATGGAATGGAATTTGGAAAGCAATGCAATGTAAAGGAATGTGAAAAGGAAAGGAATGTAAAGAGGAATGGTATGGAATGGAACGTGGAATGGAATGGAATGGAATGGAATGTGGAATGGAATGGAATCAATGGAATGTGGAATGGACTGTGGAGTGAGACGTGGAATGGAATTCAATAGAATGGATATGAAAGTGAAACAGAGTGGAATGGAATGGAATGTGGAATGGAATGGAATAGAAAATAATGGAATGTGGAATGGAATTTTGAATGAAATGGAATGGAATGAGGAATGGAATGTGGTACAGAGTGGAATGGGATGTGGAATGGAATTTGGAATGGAATGTGGAATGCAATGGAATGTAATAGAACGGAATGTGGAATGGAATGTGTGATGGAAAGTGCAGTGGAATGGAATGTGTGATGGAAATTGCAATGGAATGGAATGGAATGTGGAATTTAATGTGGAATGGAATGGAAAGGAATGTGGAATTGAATGGAATGGAATGTGAAAAGGAATGAAATGAAATGAAATCTCGAATGGAATGGAATGGAATGCAATGGACCGGATTTTAGAATGGAATGGAATGTGGTATGGATTGGAATGGAATCTGGAATGGAATGGAATGCAATGGACCGGATTATGGAATGGAATGGAATGTGGTATGGATTGGAATGGAATGTGGAATGGAATGTGGAATGGAATGGAATGGAATGGAAAGTGGAATGGAATAGAATGGAATGTGGAATGGAATGGAAAGTGAAATGGAATGGAATGGAATGTGGAATGAGATGTGAAATGGAATGTGGAATGGAATGTGGAATGGAAAGTAATGGAATGGAATGTTGAAAATAATTGAAAGGAATGTGGATTGGAATGGAATGGAATGAATTCTGAAATGCAATGGAATGTGAAATGGAATTTGGAATGGAATGTGGAATGCAATCAAATGGAATTGAATGAAATGTTGAAAGGAATGGAAAGGAAAATGGAAGGCAATGGAATGGAATGGAATGTGAAATGGAATGGAATGGAAGGTGGAAAGGAACGGAATGTAATGTGGAAAGGAATGGAATGCAATGAGGAATACAATGAGGTACGGAATGGAATGGAATGTGGAATGGAATGTGGATTTTAAATGAATCTAAAGTGGAATCGAATGGACTGTGGAATACAATATGGAATGGAATGTAATGGAATGTGGAATGGAATGTGGAATGGAATGTGGAATGGAATGGAAGGTGGAATGGAATGGAATGGAATGTGGAATGGAATGGAATGGAAAGTGGAATGGAATATGGAGTGGAATGAAATGGAATGTGGATTAGAATGGAATGAAGCGGAAGGTGAAATGGATTGGAATGGAATGTGTAATGGAATGTGTAATAGAATGTGGAATGGAATATGGAATAAAATGGAATGGAATGTGGAATGCAAAGTGGAATGGAATGTAATGGAACTTGGAAAGGAACGTGGAATGGAATGGAATGGAAAGTGGAATGGAACGTGGAATGGAAGGTAGAATGAAATGGAATGGAAGTTTGAATGTAATGTGGAAGGGAATGGAATGGAACGTAAAATGGAATGTGCAAAGCAACGTGGAAAGAAACTTGGAATGGAAAGTGGAATGGAACACGGAGTGAAATGGAATGCAATGTGGAATGGAATGGAAGGGAATGTGGAATGGAATGGAATGTGGAATGGAATGGAAGGGAATGTGGAATGAAATGGAATGGAAGGGAATGTGGAATGGACTGGAACGGAATGTACCATGGAATGCAATGTAGAATGGAATGGAATAGAATGTGGAATGGAATGTGGAATGGAAAGGAATGCAATGGAAGGGAATCTGGAATGGATTGGAATGGAATGAAATGTGGAATAGAATGGAATGGAATGGAATGTGGAATGGAATGTGGAATGGAATGGAATGGAATGGAATGGAATGTGGAATGGAATATGGACTGGAATGGAATGAAGCGGAAGGTGGATTGGATTGGAATGGAATGTGGAAGGGAATATGGAATGCAATTTAATTGAATGAGGAATGGAAAGTGGAATGGAAGGGAATGGAACTTGGAATGGAATGGAAAGGAAAGTGGAATGTAATGTAATGGAATGGAATGGAAAGGAAAGTGGAATGTAATGTAATGGAATGGAATGGAATGTGGAAAGGAATGGAATGGAATGTGGAATGGAACGTGGAATGGAAAAGAATGGAATGGAAAGGAATGTGGAATGGAATGGAATGTAATGTGGAATGGAATGGAATGGAATGTGGAATGGAACGGAATACAATGGAAAGTGGAATGGAATGCGGAATGGAATGGAATGGAATGAGCAATGGAATGCGGAATGGAAAGGAATGGAATGCGGAATGGAATGGAATTTGGAATGGAATGCAAACCAATGTGTAATGGAATGGAATGGAACGTGTAATGGAATGGAATGGAACGGAAAGTGGAATTGAATGGAATGGAAAGGTATGGAATGTGGAATGGAATGTGGAATGCAAAGGATTGGAAAGTGGAATGGAATGTGAAATGCAATGGAATGGAATGTGGAATGCAAAGGAATGGAATGTGGAAAGGAATGGAATAGAATGTGGAATTGAATGGAATGGAATGGAATGTGGAAAGGAATATAATGTAATGTAATGGAATGTAATGGAATGTGGAATGGAATGGAATGGAATGTGGAATGGAATGGAATGGAACGCAGAATGAAATGTGGAATGGAATGGAATGGAATGCAGAATGGAACATAGAATGGAAGATGGAATGGAATGGAATGGAACATGGAGGGGAAAGGGGAAGGGAACCTGGAATGGAACGTGGAATGGAATGGAATGCAATGTGGAATGGAATGGAAAGCAATGTGGAATGTATTTGAATGGAATGTGGAATGGAATGGAATGGAATGGAATGGAATGCAGAAATTAATGGATTGGAATGGAATGGAATTTGAAATATAAAGTGGAATGGAAAGGAATGCAATGTGGAATGGAAGGTTGAATTGAAGGGAATGGAATGTGGAATGGAATGAGGAATGGAAAGGAATGAAACGTGGAATGGAATGTGTAATGTAATGGGAAATGGAATTTGGAATGGAATGTAGAATGGAATATAATGGAATGTGGAATGCAATGTCGAATGGAATGGAATGGAACGTGGAATGGAATCTGAAATGGAATGTGATATCGAATGGAATCGAATGAGTAATGGAATGTGGAATGGAATGGAATGGAACGTTGAATGGAATGTGAAATGGAATGGAAAGGAAGGTGGAATGGAACGTGGATTGGAACGTGGAATGGAACGTGGAATCGAAAGTGGAAAGGAATTTGGTATGGAATGTGGAATGGAATGGAATGCAAAGTGGAATGGAATGGAATTGATTTTCGAATGGAATGTAGGATGGAATGCAATGCAACGAGGAATGGAATGAAATGCAATGTGGAATGGAATGGAATGGAACGTGGAATGTAATGGAAAGGAATGTGGAATGGAAAAGAATGGAATGTGGAATGGAATGGAATAGTATGGAATGCGGAATGGAATGGAATAGAATGGAATGCAATGTGAAATGGAATGGAATGGAATGGAAAGGAATGTGAAATGGAATGGAAAGGAATGTGCAATGTTATGGGATGGAATGGAATGGAATGTGAAAGGGAATGGAATGGAATATGGAACGGAATGTGGAATGGAATGGAATGTGGAATAGATTGGAATGGAACGGAATGGAATGTGGAATGGAATGGAATGGAATGGAATGGAATGGAATGTGGAATGGATTGGAATGGATTCTGGAATGGAATTTAATGGACTGGAACCTGGAATTGAATGGAATGGAATGGTGAATGGAAAGTGGAATGGAATGGAATGTGGAATGGAATGTGGAATGGATTGGAATGGAATGGAATGTAGAATGGAATGGAATGAATTGCGGAATGGAATGGAAAGGAATGGAATGTGTAATACAATGTGGAAAGGAATGGAAAGGAATGTAGAAGGGAATGTTGAATGGAATGTGGAATGGAATGTGGAAAGGAATGTAATGGAATGTGGAATGGAATGGAATGGAATGGAATTTGGAATGGAATAGAATGGAATGTGGGATGGAAAGGAATGTGAAATGGAATGGAATGGAATGTGGAATGAGATGTGAAATTGAATGTGGAATGGAAGGTGGAATGGAAAGGAATGGAATGGAATGTTGAAAATAATTGAATGGAATGTGGATTGAAATGGAATGGAATAAAATCTGAAATGCAATGGAATGTGCAATGGAACGTGGAATGGAATGTGGAATGCAATGAAATGGAATTGAATGAAATGTGGAAAGGAATGGAAAGGAAAATGGAAGGCAATAGAATGGAATGGAATGTGAAATGAAATGGAATGGAAGGTGGAATGGAATGCAATATAATCTGGAAAGGAATGGAATGCAATGAGGAATGCAATGAGAAACAGAATGGAATGGAATGTGGAATGGAATGCGGAAAGGAATGTGGAATGGAGTGTAAAGTGGAATGCAATGTGGAATGGTACGTGGAATTTAACGTGGAATGGAAAGTGGAAGGGAAAGTGCAATGGAAAGTGGATTGGAACGTGAAATGGAATGGAATGGAAAGTGGAGTGGAATGTGGAATGGGACGTGGAGTAGAATGTGGATTCGAACGTGGAATGGAAGGTGGAATGGATCGTGGAATGGAATGGAATGCATTGTGGAATGGATTGCAAAGGAAGGTGTAATGGAATGGAATGGAATGTGGAATGGAATGTAACGGAATGGAATGGAATCTAGATTGGAATAGAATGGAAAGTGGAATGGAATGGAATGGAATTGAAGGTGGAAAGGAATGTGGAATGCAGTGGAATGGAAAGTGGAATGGAATGTGGAATGGAATGGAATGTGGATTTGATTGTGGAATATAGTGGAATGGAATGTGGATAGCAATGTGAAATGGAATGTGGAATCGAATGGAATGGAATGTGGAATGGAATCAGGAATGGAATGTGAACTGGAATGGAATGGAATGTGGAATGGAATTCAATGGAATTTGGAATGGAATGGAATTGAATGTTGAATGGAATTGAAAGGAACGTGGAAAGGAAAGTAGATTGCAATGGAAAGGAATGTTGAATGGAATGGAATGGATTGCGGAATGGAAAGGTATGGAATGGAATGCAATGTGGAAGGGAATGGAATGAGAAATGGAATGGAATGGAAATAAATGGAATGGAAAGTGAAATGGAATGCAGTGGATTTTGGAGTGGAATGGAATGGAAGGTAATGTTGAGTGGAATGGAATGGAAAGGAATGGAAAGTGGAATGGAATGGATGGGAATGTTGAATGGAATGGAATGGAATTTGAAATGGAAAGGAATCGAATATGGAATGGAATGGAAAGGAATGTGGAATGAAATGGAATGGAATGCAGAAGGGAATGTGGAATTGAAAAGAATGGAATGCAGAATGGAACATAAAATGGAAGATGGAATGGAATGGAATGGAACATGGAGGGGAAAGGGGAAGGGAACGTGGAATGGAACGTGGAATGGAATGGAAAGCAATGTGGAATGGAATGTAACGTAATGGAATGGAATCTAGATTGGAATAGAATGGAAAGTGGAATGGAATGGAAAGGAAATGAAGGTGGAAAGGAATGTGGAATGGAGTGGAATGGAAAGAGGAATGGAATGTGGAATGGAATGGAATGGAATGTGGAATGGATTGTGTAATATAGTGGAATGGAATGTGGAAAGCAATGTGAAATGGAATGTGGAATCAAATGGAATGGAATGTGGAATGGAATCAGGAATGGAATGTGAACTGGAATGGAATGGAATGTGGAATGGAATTCAATGGAATTTGGAATGGAATGGAATTGAATGTTGAATGGAATTGAAAGGAATGTGGAAAGGAAAGTAGATTGGAATGGAAAGGAATGTTGAATGGAATGGAATGGATTGCGGAATGGAAAGGTATGGAATGGAATGCAATGTGGAAGGGAATGGAATGAGAAATGGAATGGAATGGAAATGAATGGAATGGAAAGTGAAATGGAATGCAGTGGATTTTGGAGTGGAATGGAATGGAAGGGAATGTTGAGTGGAATGGAATGGAAAGGAATGGAAAGTGAAATGGAATGGATGGGAATGTGGAATGGAATGGAATGGAATTTGGAATGGAAAGGAATCGAATATGGAATGGAATGGAATGGAATGTGGAATGAAATGGAATGGAATGCAGAATGGAAAGTGGAATGGAAAGGAATGGAATGCAGAATGGAACATAGAATGAAAGATGGAATGGAATGGAATGGAACATGGAGGGGAAAGGGTAAGGGAACGTGGAATGGAACGTGGAATGGAGTGGAATGCAATGTGGAATGGAATGGAATGGAACGTGGAATGTATTTGAATGGAATGTGGAATGGAATGGAATAGAATGGAATGGAATGCGGAAATTAATGGATTGGAATGTGGATTGGAATGGAATGGAATTTGAAATATAATGTGGAATGGAATGGAATGCAATGTGGAATGGAAGGTAGAATGGAAGGGAATGGAATGTGGAATGGAATGTGGAATGGAAAGGAATGAAACGTGGAATGGAATGTGTAATGTAATGGGGAATGGAATTTGGAATGGAATGTGGAATGTAATATAAAGGAATGTGGAATGCAATGTCGAATGGAATGGAATAGAACGTGGAATGGAATCTGGAATGGAATGTGATATCGAATGGAATCGAATGAGTAATGGAATGTGGAATGGAATGGAATGGAACGTTGAATGGAATGTGAAATGGAACGGAAAGGAAGGTGGAATGGAACGTGGATTGGAACGTGGAATGGTACGTGGAATCAAAAGTGGAATGGAATTTGGTATGGAATGTGGAATTGAATGGAATGGAATGTGGAATGTAATGGAATTGACTTTGGAATGGAATGTAGAATGGAATGCAATGCAACGTGGAATGGAATGAAATGCAATGTGGAATGGAAAGGAATTGAATGTGGAATGTAATGGAAAGGAATGTGGAATGGAAAAGAATGGAATGTGGAATGAAATGGAATAGTATGGAATGCGGAATGGAATGGAATAGAATGGAATACAATGTGGAATGGAATGGAATGGAACGGAAAGGAATGTGAAATGGAATGGAAAGGAATGTGCAATGTTATGAGATGGAATGGAATGGAATGCGAAAGGGAATGGAATGGAATATGGAACGGAATGTGGAATGGAATGGAATGTGGAATAGATTGGAATGGAACAGAATGGAATATGGAATGGAATGGAATGGAACGTGGAATGGAATGGAATGGATTCTGGAACGGAATTTAATGGAATGGAACCTGGAATGGAATGCAATGGAATGGGGAATGGAAAGTGGAATGGAATGGAATGTGGAATGCAATGTGGAATGCATTGGAATGGAATGGAATGGAATGTGGAATGGAATGGAATGAATTGCGGAATGGAATGGAAAGGAATGGAATGTGTAATACAATGTGGAAAGGAATGGAAAGGAATGTAGAAGTGAATGTTGAACGGAATGGATTGGAATGTGGATTGGAATGGAATGGAATGTGGAATGGAATGGAATGGAATGGAGTGGAATGTGGAATGGAATGGAATGAAATGTGGAATCGAATGTGGAATGGAATGTACTGTGCAACGTGGAACGGAATGGAGTGAAATGTGGAATGTAATGTGGAATGGAATGGAGTGGAATGTGGAATTGAATGGAGTGGAATGCAGAATGGAGGGGAATGAAATGTGGAATGGAATGTGGAATCGAATGTGGAATGGAATGGAATGTGGAATGGAATGTGGAATGGAACTTGGAATGGAATGTGGAATGGAACTTGGAATGGAACGTAGAATGGAACGTGGAATGCAATGTGGAATGCAACGTGGAACGGAAAGTGGAATGGAAAGTGGAATTGAATGTGGAATGGGGTGGAATGGAAAGTGCAGTGGAAAGTGGAATGGAACGTGAAGTGGAAACTGGAATGGAGAGTGGAATGTAACGTGGAATGGAATGGAATGCAAAGTGGAATGCAATGGAATGAAGGGTGGAATGGAATCGAATTGAATGTGGAATGTAATGCGATGGACTATGGAATGTATTGGAATGGAATGTGGAGTGGATTGGAATGTGTAATGGAATGGAATGAAATGTGGAATGGAATGTGGAATGGAAAGGAATGGAATATGGAATAGAATGGAATGGAATGGAATGTGGAAAGAAATGTAATGGAATGGAATGGAATGGAATGGAATGTGGAATGGGTTGGAATGGAATGTGGAATGGAATGGAATAGAAAGGAATGGAATGTGGAATGGAAAGCGGAACGGAATAGAATGGAATGTGGAATGGAATGGAAACGAATGGAATGGAATGTGAAATGGAATGTGGGAAGTAATGAGGAATTTAATTGAGTGGATTGTGGAATGGAATATAGTGGAATGTGGAATGGAATGTGGAATGGAATGTGGTAAGGAATGTAATGGAATGTGGAATGGAATGGAATGGATTGTGGAATGGAATGGAATGGAATGGAATGGAATGGAATGGAATATGGTATGGAATGGAGTGGAATTTGGAATGGAATGGAATGCAATGCAATGTGGAATTCAATGGAAAGGAATGGAATGGAATGGAACGGAATGAAATGGAAGGGAATAGGGAATGGAATGTGGAATGGAATGGAAAGGAATATGGAATGGAATGGAATTGAATGGAATATGGAATGGAATGTGGAATGGAAAGGAAAGGAATGCGAAAAGGAAAGGAATTGAATGTGGAATGGAATGGAACAGAAAGTAAAAAGGAATGGAATGGAATCTGGATTGGAATGCAATAGAATGTGGAATGAAATGGAATGGAAGGTGGAATGGAATTTGGAATGCAATGGAATGAAATGTGGAATGGAATGGAAAGGAATATGGGAAGGAATGTGGAATTGAATGGAATGGAACGTGGAATGGAACATGGAATGGAATGGAGTGGAATGTGGAATGGAATGGAATGGAATGTGGAATGGAATAGAAAGGAATGGAATGAGGAATGGAATGGATTTTTGAAAGGAATGAAACGGAAAGGAATGTGGAATGGAAAGGAATGGAAAGGAATGGATTGGAATGTGGTATGGAATGGAATGGAATGGAATGTGTTTTGGAACGTTATGGAATTTGGAATGGAAAGGAATGCAATGTGGATTGGAATGGAGTGGAAAGGAATGCAATGTGGAATGGAATGGAATGGAAGGGAATGTGGAATGGAAAGCAGAAGGGAATGGAACGGAATGTGGAATGGAATGGAATGGTATCTCTTATGGAATGGAATAGAATGGAATGTGGAATGGAATGGAACAGAATAGAAAGTGGAATGGAATGGAACGGAATAGAAAGTGGAATGGAATGGAATGGAATGGAATTTAATGGAATATGGAATGGAATGTGGAATGGAATGTGGAATGGAACTTGGAATGGAATGTGGAATGGAACTTGGAATGGAACGTAGAATGGAACGTGTAATGCAATGTGGAATGCAACGTGGAATGGAAAGTGGAATGGAAAGTGGAATGGAATGTGGAATGGGGTGGAATGGAAAGTGCAGTGGAAAGTGGAATGGAACGTGGAGTGGAAACTGGAATGGAGAGTGGAATGTAACGTGGAATGGAATGGAATGCAAAGTGGAATGCAATGGAATGAACGGTGGAATGGAATCGAATTGAATGTGGAATGTAATGCGATGGACTATGGAATGTATTGGAATGGAACGTGGAGTGGATTGGAATGTGTAATGGAATGGAATGAAATGTGGAATGGAATGTGGAATGGAAAGGAATGGAAAGTGGAATGGAATCTGGAATGGAAAGTGGAATGTAAGGAGGAATGGAAAAAAATGGAATGGAATGTGGAATGGAATGGAAGGGAATTTGGAATGGAATAGAATGGAATGTGGAATGGAGTGGAATGTGGAATGGAATGGAATGTGGAATGAGATGTGAAATTGAATGTGGAATGGAATGTGGAATGGAAAGGAATGGAATGGAATGTTGAAAATAAATGAATGGAATGTGGATTGAAATGCAATGGAACAAAATCTGAAATGCAATGGAATGTGCAATGGAACGTGGAATGGAATGTGGAATGCAATGAAATGCAATTGAATGAAATGTGGAAAGGAATGGAAAGGAAAATGGAAGGCAATAGAATGGAATGGAATGTGAAATGGAATGGAATGGGAGGTGGAATGGAATGCAATGTAGTCTGGAAAGAAATGGAATGCAATGAGGAATGCAATGAGAAACAGAATGGAATGGAATGTGGAATGGAATGCGGAAAGGAATGTGGAATGGAGTGTAAAGTGGAATGCAATGTGGAATGGTACGTGGAATTTAACGTGGAATGGAAAGTGGAAGGGAAAGTGGAATGGAAAGTGGATTGGAAAGTGGAATGGAATGGAATGGAAAGTGGAGTGGAATGTGGAATGGAACATGGAGCAGAATGTGGAATCGAACGTGGAATGCAAGGTGGAATGGAACGTGGAATGGATCGTGGAATGGAATGGAATGCATTGTGGAATGGAATGCAAAGGAAGGTGTAATGGAATGTAATGTAATGTGGAATGGAATGTAACGGAATGGAATGGAATCTAGAATGGAATAGAATGGAAAGTGGAATGGAATGGAATGGAATTGAAGGTGGAAAGGAATGTGGAATGGAGTGGAATGGAAAGTGGAATGGAATGTGGAATGGAATGGAATGCAATGTGGAATGGAGTGTAAAGTGGAATGCAATGTGGAATGGTACGTGGAATTTAACGTGGAATGGAAAGTGGAAGGGAAAGTGGAATGGAAAGTGGATTGGAAAGTGGAATGGAATGGAATGGAGTGTGTAATGTAATGGAATGGAGGGGAATGTGGAATGGAATGGAATGGAATGAGGAATGGGTTGTGGAATGGAAAGTGGAATGCAATGGAGTGGAATGTGGAATCGAATGTGGAATGGAACGGAGTGGATTGTGCAATGGAAACGAATGTAATGTGGAATGGAACCGAATGGAATGTGGAATGGAATGTGGAATGGAATGGAAGGGGAAATGGAATGAAATGGAACGTGGAATACAGTGGAATGGAATGGAATGGGAAATGGAATGGAATGGAATGTGGAATACAGTTGAATGGAATGTGGAATGGAATTGAAAATGAAATGTGGAATGAATTGCAGAATGGAATGGAATGGAACGTGGAATGGAATGAAACCTAATGCAGAATGGAATGAAATGGAATGTGGAATGTAATTGATTGGAATGGAAAGTAGAATGGAACGTAATGGAATGTGTAATGGAATGTGGAATGGAATGGAATGGAATGTGGTATGGAATGGAATGGAACGTGGAATGCAATGGAATGGAATGTGGAACAGAATCTGATGGAATATGGAATGGAATGGAATGGAAAGAAATTGGATGTAGAATGGAATGGAATGGAATGTGGAATGGAACGTGGAATGGAGTGGAATGGAATGTGTAATGGAATAGAGTGGAATGGGCAATGGAACGGAGTGGAATGTGGAATGGAAAGAGAAATGGAATGGAATGAAATGTGGAATGGAATGAAATGGAATGCAGAATGTAATGGAGTAGAATGTGGAATGGAAAGTGAAATGGAATGGAATGGAATGTGGAATGGAATGGAAATGAATGGAATTTGGAATGCAATGGAACGGAGTGGAACGTGGAACGGAATCTAAAGGAATGTGGAATGGGATGTAGAATGGAATGTGGAATGCAATGTGGAATGGAATTTGGAATGGAAAGGAATGGAATGTGGAATGCGTTGTAGAATGGAATGTGGAATGCAGTGTGGAATGGAATTTTGAATGGAAAGGAATGGAATGTGGAATGAAGTGGAATTGAATGTGAATTGGAATGGTATGTAATGGAATGGAATGCGAAATGGAATGGAATGTGTAATGGAATTCAATGTAATTTGGAAAAAAATGGAATGGAATATGGAACGGAATGGAAAGGAATGTAGAATGGAAAGTGGAATCGAATGGAATTGAATGTGGAATGCAATGGAATGCATTGAAGAATGAAATGGAAAGGAATGGAATGTGGTATGATATGGAATGGAAACGAATGGAATTGAATGTGGAATGGAATGCAATGGAATGTGGATTGCAATGGAATGGAACATTGAATGTAATGGAATGGAACGTGGAATTCAATGGAATGGAAAGGAATGGAACGTGGAATGCAATGTGGAATGGAAAGGAATGGAACGTGGAATGGAATGTGGAATGGAATGTGGAATGGAATGGAATGGAATGTGGAATGCAAAGGAATGGAATGTGGAATGGAACGGAATGGAATATGGAATAGAATGGAATGGAATGGAATGTGGAAAGAAATGTAATGTAATGGAATGGAATGGAATGGAATGTGGAATGGGTTGGAATGGAACGTGGAATGGAATGGAATAGAAAGGAATGGAATGTGGAATGGAAAGCGGAACGGAATAGAATGGAATGTGGAATGGAATGGAAACGAATGGAATGGAATGTGAAATGGAATGTGGGAAGGAATGAGGAATTTAATTGAGTGGATTGAGGAATGGAATATAGTAGAATGTGGAATGGAATGTGGTAAGGAATGTAATGGAATGTGGAATGGAATGGAATGGATTGCGGAATGGAATGGAATGGAATAGAATGGAATATGGTATGGAATGGAGTGGAATTTGGAATGGAATGGAATGCAATGCAATGTGGAATTCAATGGAAAGGAATGGAATGGAATGGAATGGAATGAAATGGAAGGGAATAGGGAATGGAATGTGGAATGGAATGGAAAGGAATATGGAATGGAATGGAATTGAATGGAATATGGAATGGAATGTGGAATGGAATGGAAAGGAATGCGAAAAGGAAAGGAATTGAATGTGGAATGGAATGGAACAGAAAGTAAAAAGGAATGGAATGGAATCTGGATTGGAATGCAATAGAATGTGGAATGAAATGGAATGGAAGGTGGAATGGAATTTGGAATGCAATGGAATGAAATGTGGAATGGAATGGAAAGGAATATGGGAAGGAATGTGGAATTGAATGGAATGGAACGTGGAATGGAACATGGAATGGAATGGAGTGGAATGTGGAATGGAATGGAATGGAATGTGGAATGGAATAGAAAGGAATGGAATGAGGAATGGAATGGATTTTTGAAAGGAATGAAACGGAAAGGAATGTGGAATGGAAAGGAATGGAAAGGAATGGATTGGAATGTGGTATGGAATGGAATGGAATGGAATGTGTTTTGGAACGTTATGGAATTTGGAATGGAAAGGAATGCAATGTGGATTGGAATGGAGTGGAAAGGAATGCAATGTGGAATGGAATGGAATGGAAGGGAATGTGGAATGGAAAGCAGAAGGGAATGGAACGGAATGTGGAATGGAATGGAATGGTATCTCTTATGGAATGGAATAGAATGGAATGTGGAATGGAATGGAACAGAATAGAAAGTGGAATGGAATGGAACGGAATAGAAAGTGGAATGGAATGGAATGGAATGGAATTTAATGGAATATGGAATGGAATTTGGAATGGAATGGAATGTGAAATGGAATAGAATGGAATGCGGAATAGAATGGAATGGAATTTAGAATAGAATGGAATTTAATGGAATGTAGAGTGGAGTGGAATGGATTGGAATTAAATATGGAATGGAATATGGAAGGGAATGGAATGGAATTTGAAATGGAATGGAATCGAATGTGGAATGGAATGTGGAATGGAACGGAATGGAATGGAATATGGAGTGGAATGGAATGAAGTGGAAATCGAAATGGAATGGAATGGAATGGAATGTGCAATGGAAAGTGGAATGGAATGGAATGGAATGGAATAGAAAGGAATGTGGAATGGAATGTGGAACGGAATGTAACGGAATGTGAAATGTCATGGAATGGAGTGTGGAATGGAATGGAAGGGAATGTGGAATGGAATTTAAAGAAGTGGAAGGTGAAATGGAATGGAATAGAATTTGTAATGCCATGCAAAGTAATGTCTAATGGAATGTGGAATGGAATGGAGTGGACTGAGAAATGGAATGGAATGTAATGGAATGTGGAATGGAATATGGAATGAAATGGAATGGAATGTGGAATGGAAAGTGGAATGGAATGGAATGGAATGGAATGTGGAATGCAATGTGAAATGGAAAGGGAAGTGGAAGGGAATGAAATGTGGAATGGGATGGAATGTGGAATGGAATGTGGAATGGAACGGAATGGAAGGTGGAAGGAAATGGAATGGAATTTGGAATGCAAAGGAGAGTAATAGAAGGTGGAATGTAATGGAATTGAGTGGAATGTGGAATGCAATGTAATGGAATGGACTGGAAATCGGCCAGCAATGTGGAATGGAATGGAATGGAACGTGGAATGCAATGTATTGGAATTCGGAATGGAATGGAAAGGAATGGATGTTGATTGGAATGAAATGGAATGTGGAAAGTAATGTGGAATGGAATACTATGTAATGTGGACTGGAATGTGGAATGGAATGGAATGGAATGTGGAAAGGAATGGAATGGAATGTGGAATGGAATGTGGAATGGAATTTACTGGAATGTGGAATGGTATTTGCAATGGAGTGGAATGGAATGCGGAATGGAATGGAATGGAGTGGAATGTGGAATGGGATGGAGTGGAATGTGGAATGCAATGGAATGGAATTGAACGCAGAATGGAATGGAATGGATGTGGAATGGAATGAAATGGAATGTGAAAAGGAATGGAATGGAATGTGGAATGAAATGTGGAATGGAATTTACTGGAATGTGGAATGGTATTTGCAATGGAGTGGAATGGAATGTGGAATGGAATGGAATGGAGTGGAATGTGGAATGGGATGGAGTGGAATAGGGAACGGAATGGAATGGAATGTGGAATGGAATGGAATGGAATGTGGAATGCCATTGTGTGGAATGTGGAATGGAATAAGGAATGGAATGAGAAATGGAATGGAATGGAAAGTCGAATGCAATGTGGAATGGAATGGTATGGAACATGGAATGGAAAGTGGAATGAAATGCAATGGAACGTGGAATAGAAGGCGGAATGGAACGTGGAATGGAATGAGGAATGGAATGGAATGGAATGTGGGATGGAATGGAATACAATGTGGATCAGAAGGGAATGCAATATGGAATGGAATTTGGAATGGAATGGAATGGAATAGGGAATGGAATGGAATGCATTGGAGTGGAACGGAAAGTGGAATGGAATGCAATTGAAAGGAATGGAATGTGTAACGGAATGAAAAGGAATGTGTAAAGGAATGGAATTGAATGGAATGTGGAATGCATTGGAATGGAATGGAATGGAATGGAATGCGGACTGGAATGAAATGGAATCTGGTATGGAATGGAATGCAATGTGGAATGGAATGCAATTGAATGTGTAATGGAATCGAATGTAATGGAAAGTGAATTGGAATTGAAGAAATTCGGAATGGAATGTGGAAAAGAATGGAATAGAATTTGAAATGGAATGTGGAATGGAATTTGGAATGGAATGTGGAATGAAATGGAATGGAATGTGGAATGGATTGTGGAATATAGTGGAATGGAATGTGGAAAGCAATGTGAAATGGAATGTGGAATCGAATGGAATGGAATGTGGAATGGAATCAGGAATGGAATGGAATGGATTGTTGAATGGAATGTTGAATGCAATGTGGAAAGGAGTGGAATGGAAAGTGGAATGGAAAGTGGAATGACACGTGGAATGGAACGTGGAATGGAATGGAATTGAGTTTGGAATGGAATGTGGAATGGAATGTGGAATGGAATGTGGAATGGAATGTAATGGAATGTGGAATGTAATGGAATAGAATGTGAACTGGAAAGGAATGGAATGTGGAATGGAATTCCATGGAATTTGGAATGGAATGGAATTGAATGTTGAATGGAATTAAAAGGAATGTGGAAAGGAAAGTGGATTGGAATGGAAAGGAATGTTGAATGGAATGGAATGGATTGCGGAATGGAAAGGAAGGGAATGGAATGGAATGTGGAATGGAATGGAATGTGGAATGGAATGGAATGGAAATGAATGGAATGGAAAGTGAAACGGAATGCAGTGGATTTTGGAGTGGAATGGAACGGAAGGGAATGTTGAGTGGAAAGGAATGGAAAGGAATGGAAAGTGGAATGGAATGGATGGGAATGTAGAATGGAATGGAATGGAATTTGGAATGGAAAGGAATCGAATATGGAATGGAATGTGGAATGGAACGTGGACTGGAATGGTTTGGAATCATGAATGGAATGGAATGGATTTTGGAATGGAATGGAAGGGAATGGAATAGAATGCAATGGAATGAGGAATGAAATGGAGTGTGAAATGGAATGCAATGCAATGGAATTTGGACTGGAATGGAATGGAATGGAATGTGGAATGGAACGTAGAATGGAATGGAAAGGAATGGAATGTGGAATGGAAAGTTTCATGGAAAGTGGAATGGAACGTGGAATGTTACGCAGAATGGAACGTGGAATGCAATGCAATGTAACGTGGAGTGGAAAACGGATTGAAAAGTGGAGTGGAAACTGGAAAGTAATGTGGAATGGAACGTGGAATGGAAAGGAATGCAATGGGTCATGGAATGTATAGGAAAGTGGAATGGAATGGAAGAGAAAATGGAATGTAAAGGAATGGAGTGTGGAATGTAATGGAATGGAATTAAGAATGGAATGTGGAATGTAATGGAATGGAAAGTGGAATGGAATATGGAATGGAATGGAATGTGGAATGGATTGTGGAATGGAATGTAGAAAGGAATGAGGAAAGGAATGGATTTTAATGGAATGTGTAATGGAATGAAATGGAAAGTGAAATGAAATGGAAAGGAATGGAATGTGGAATGGCATAGAATGGAATGTGGAATGGAATGGGGAATGGAATGTGGAATGGAATGTGGAATGCAATGAAACAGAATATGGAATGGAATATGGAAAAGAGTGGAGTGGAATGTGGAATTGAATATAAAGGAGTGTTGAATGGAATGTGGAATGGAATGAAATGGAATGTGGAATGTAATGTGGAGTGGAATGGAATGGAATGGGGAATGGAATGGTCTGGAAAGTGAAATTTAATGTAGAAAGGAATGTGTAATGGAACGTGGAATGGAAAGGAATAGAAAGTGGAAAGAAATGGTAGGGAATGTGGAATTGAATTCAAAGGAATGTGGAATGGAATGGAAGTGAATGAAATGGAAATTAGAACGGAATGTAATGGAAAGTGGAATAGAATGAAAGGGAATGTGGAATGGAATGGAATGGAGTGGAATGTGGAATGGAATGGAATGGAATGTGGCATGGAATGTGGAATGGAATGTGCAAAGGAATGAAGTGGAACGTAGAATGTAATGTGGAATGGAATGGAGTGGAATGTGAAATGGTATGGAATGGAGAAGAATGTGGAAATGAATGCAATGGAAAGTGGAACGGAATAGAATGGAATGTGGAATGGAATGGAATGGAACGAGGAATGGAACGTGGAATGAAACATGGAATGGAATGGAATGGAATGTGGAATGGAATGGAATTGAATTTGGAATGGAATGGAATGGAGTGGAATGTGGAATGGAACGGAATGGGATGTGGAATGGAACGGAATGGAATGTCGAATGGAATGGAATGGAGGGGACTGTCGAATGGAATTGAATGGAATGAGGAACGGAATTGTACCGAATGAGTAATGGAATGTGGAATGGAATGTGGAATTTAATGGAGGGGAATGCGGAATGGAATGTGGAATGGAATGGTGTGGAGTGTGGCACAGAATGGAAAGGAATGGGGAATGGAATGGTGTGGAATGTGGAATGCAATGTGGACTGGAATGTGGAATGGAATGTGGAATGGAATGCAATGTGAAATGGAATGGAATGGAACGTGGCATATAATGGAATGGAATGTGGAATGGAATAGAATGAAACTTGAAATGGAACTTGGAATGGAATGGAATGGAACTTGGAATGGAATGGAACGGAATGTGGAATGGAATGGAATGGAATGTGGAATGGAATGCAATGGAATGGAATGTAGAATGGAACATAAAGAAATGTGGAATGGAAAGGGCAATGGAATGTCGAATGGAATGGAATGGAAAGTGGAATGGAATGGAAGGGAATGTGGAATGGAATTGATTGGAATATGGAATGGAATGCAATGGAATGAAATGAAATCTAGAAAGGAATGTAGTGTAATGGAATGGAAAGGAACGGAATGTGGCATTTAATGGAATGGAATGTGGAATGGAATGTGAAATGTAATGGAATGTGAAATGTAATGGAATGAAATGGAATGTGGTATGGAATGGAATAGAATGATGAATGGAACGTGGAATGGAATGGAATGGAACGGGGAGTGAAAAGTGGAATGGAACGTGGAATGGAATGGAATGCAATGTGGAATGGAATGTAATGGAAACTGGAATGGAATGGAATGGAATGTGGAATGGAATGCAATGGAACGTGGTTTTTAAAGGAATGGAATGTGGAATGGAATGGAATGGAATTTGGAATGGAATGTGGAATATAATGGAATGGAAAGTGGAATGAAATGTGGAATGGAATGGAATGTAATGTGGAATGGAATGTGGAATGGAAAGTATTGGAATATGTAATAGAATGCGGAATGCAATGTGGCATGAAATGTAATGGAATGCGGAATGGTATGAAATGGAATGTGCAGTGGAAAGGAATGGAATGCAACGTGGAATGGCATGGAATGGAATGTGCAAAGGAATGTGGAAAGGAATGTGGAATGGAATGAAGAGGAATCTGGAGTGGAATGTGGTATGGAATGTGGAATGGAATGAAGTGGAATGTGGAATGGAATGGAATGGAGTGGAATGAGTAATGGAGTCGAAGGGAATGTAGAACGGAATGTGGAATGGAATGAAATGAAATAAGGAATGGAATGCTGAATGGAATGGAAGGAAGGTGGAATGGAGTGGAATGTGGAATGGAATGGAATGGAAATTGGAATGGAACGTGGAAACGAATGTGGAAGGGAACGTGTAAAGGAATGGAATGCAAAGTGGAATATAATGGAATGGAATGTGGAAAGGAATTGAGTGGAATGTGGAATGGAATGGAATGCAATGTAGAATGGAAAGTGGAATGGAATGGAATGGAATGTGGAATGGAATGAGGTATGGAATTGAATGAAATGTGCAATGGAATGGAATGGATTGTAGAATGGAATGGAATAGAATGGAATGGAATGTGTAATGGAATGTGGAATGGAATGTGGAATGGAATGTGGAATGGAACGTGGAATGGAATGTCGAATGGAACGTGGAATGGAACGTGGAATGTATTGGAATGGAATGGAAAGTGGAATGGAATGGAATGGAATGGGGAATGGAATGGAATGGAATGTGGAATGGAACGGAATGAAATGTGGAATGGAATGGAAAGAAGTGAAATGTGGAATGTAATGTGGAATGGAATGCAGTGGAATGTGAAATTGAATGGAGTGGAATGTGGAATGGAATGGAATGGAATGTGGAATGGAATGTGGAATAGAATGGAATGGTATGTGGTATGTAACCAGGAAAGAAATGGAATGGAATGTGGAATGGAATGGAATGGAATGAGGAATGGTATTCAATGGAATTTGGGGAGGAGTTTGGAATCGAAAGTGGAATGGAGTGGAACGGAATGTGTAATGGCAAGGAATGGATTGCAGAATGGAATGGAATGGAATGTGTAATGGAATGGAATGGAAATGAATGGAATGGAAAGTGGAATGGAATGCAATGCAATGTGGAATTGAATGGAATATGGAATGGAAAGGAATGGAAAGGAATGGAAAGTGGAATGGAATTGATGGGAATGTGGAATGGAAAGGAATGGAATGTGGAATGGAATGGAATGGAATGTGGAATGAAACGTGGAAAGGAATGGAAGGGAATGTGGAATGGAAGGGAATGGATTGTGGAATGGCATAGAATGGATTTAAGAATGGAATGGAATGGAACGAGTAATGGAATGAAATGGAATGGAATGTGGACTGGAATGAAATGGAATGGAATGTGGAATATAATGTGAATGGAAGGGAATGGAAAGGAACGTGGAATGGAATGTGGAATGGAAGGGATTGTGGAATGAAATGTGGAAAGGAATGGATTGGAGCATGGAATGGAACGTGGAATTGAACATGGAATGGAACTTGGAAAGGAAAGTGGAATTGAACGTGCAATGGACCGTGGAATGGAATGTGGACTGCAATGTGGAATGGAACGTGGAATGGAAAGTTTAACGGAACGTGGAATGGAACGTGGAATGAAACATGGAATGGAATGCAATGGAATTTGGAGTGGAAAGACGAATGGAACGTGGAGTGGAAACTGGAATGTAACGTGGAATGGAACGTGGAATGGAATGGATCGCAATGTGGAATGGAATGGAATGGAAGGTGGAATGGACTGGAATTGAATGTGGAATGGAATGGAATGGAATATGGAATGTGATGGATTGGAATGTGGAATCGAATGGAATGGAATTTAGAATGTAAAGTGGAATGTAATGGAATGTAATGTGGAATGGAATGTGGAATGGAATTTAGAATGGAAAGGAATGGAACGTGGAATGGAATGTGGAATGGAAAGTGGAAAGGAATGAGGAATCGAATGGAATGGAATGGAAAGCGGAAGGGAGTGGATTGGAATGAAATGGAAATTGAAATGGAATGGAATGAAATGTGCAATGGAAAGAAACGGAATGTGAAGTGGAATGGAATGAAATGTAATGTGGAAGGGGGAGGAATGGAATGAAATGTAAATAGAAATGGAATGGAATGGAAAGTGGAATGGAATGGAATGCCGTGGAATGTGGAAAGGAACGCAATGGGACGTGAAATGGAATGTGTAATGGAATGTGCAATGGAATGTATAATGGAATGTGTAATGCAAAGTGGAAAGGAATGAAGTGGAATGTGGGATGGTATGGAATGGGGAGGAATGTGGAAATGAATGGAATGCAACGTGGAATTGAATGTGGAATGGAATGGAGTGTAGAATGGAATTTGGAATAGAATGGAATGGAAACTGGAATGGAATGTAGAATGGAATGGAATGGAATGTGGAATGGAATGTGGAATGGAATGGAAATGATTGTGGAAGGGAATGGAATGGAGAGGAATGTGGAATGGAATGGAATGGAATTTGGAATGGAATGGAATGGAGTGTGTAATGTAACGGAATGGAGGGGAATGTGGAATGGAATGGAATGGAATGAGGAATGGGTTGTGGAATGGAAAGTGGAATGGAATGGAGTGGAATGTGGAATCGAATGTGGAATGGAACGGAGTGGAGTGTGCAATGGAAAGGAATGTAATGTGCAATGGAACGGAATGGAATGTGGAATGGAATGGAATGTGAAATGGAATGAAATGGAACGTGGAATACAGTGGAATGGAATGGAATGTGAAATGGAATGGAATAGAACGTGGAATACAGTTGAAAGGAATGTGGAATGGAATTGAAAATGAATTGTGGAATGAATCGCAGAATGGAATGGAATGGAATGTGGAATGGAATGAAACCTAATGCAGAATGGAATGAAATGGAATGTGGAATGTAATTGATTGGAATGGAAAGTAGAATCGAACGTAATGGAATGTGTAATGGAATGTGGAACGGAATGGAATGGAATGTGGAATGGAATGGAATGGAATGTGGAATGGAATGGAATGGAATGTGGAATGGAATCTAATGGAATATGGAATGGAATGGAATGGAAAGGAATTGGATGTAGAATGGAACAGAATGGAATGTGGAATGGAACGTGGAATGGAGTGGAATGGAATGGAATGTGTAATGGAATGGAGTGGAATGGGCAATGGAACGGAGTGAAATGTGGAATGGAAAGAGAAATGGAATGGAATGAAATGTGGAATGGAATGAAATGGAATGCGGAATGGTATGGAGTAGAATGTGAAATGGAAAGTGAAATGGAATGGAATGGAATGTGGAATGGAATGGAATTGAATGGAATTTGGAATGCAATGGAATAGAGTGGAACGTGGAATGGAATCTAAAGGAATGTGGAATGGAACTTCGAATGGAATGTGGAATGCAATGTGGAATGGAATTTGGAATGGAAAGAAATGGAATGTGGAATGAAGTGGAATTGAATGTGAATTGGAATGATATGTAATGGAATGGAACGCTAAATGGAATGTGTAATGGAATTCAATATAATTTGGAATAAAATGGAATGGAATATAGAACGGAATGGAAAGGAATGTAGAATGGAAGTGGAATAGAATGGAATTGAAAGTGGAATGCAATGGAATGCATTGCAGAATGAAATGGAATGGAATGAAATGTGGTATGATATGGAATGGAAATGAATGGAATTGAATGTGGAATGGAATGCAATGGAATGTGGATTGGAATGGAATGGAACATTGAATGTAATGGAATGGAATGTGGAATTGAATGGAATGGAAAGGAATGGAATGTGTAACGCAATGTGGAATGGAAAGGAATGGAACATGGAATGGAAAGTGGAATGGAATGTGGAATGGAATGGAATGGAATGTCGAATGCAAAGGAATGGAATGTGGAATGGAACGGAATGGAATATGGAATAGAATGGAATGGAAAGGAATGTGGAAAGAAATGTAATGTAATGGAATGGAATGGAATGGAATGTGGAATGGGTTGGAATGGAATGTGGAATGGAATGGAATAGAAAGGAATGGAATGTGGAATGGAAAGCAGAACGGAATGGAATGGAACGTGAAATGGAATGGAAACGAATGGAATGGAATGTGAAATGGAATGTAGGAAGGAATGTGGAATGGAATTGAGTGGATTGTGGAATGGAATGGAATGGAATGTGGAATGGAATGAGGAATGGAATGTGGTATGGAATGTAATGGAATGTGGAATGAAATGGAATGGATTGTATAATGGAATGGAATGGAATATGGTATGGAATGGAGTGGAATTTGGAATGGAATGGAATGCAATGCAATGTGGAATTCAATGGAAAGGAATGGAATGGAATGGAACGGAATGAAATGGAAGGGAATACAGAATGGAATGTGGAATGGAATGGAAAGGAATATGGAATGGAATGGAATAGAATGGAATGTGGAATGGAATGCAGAATGGAATGGAAAGGAATGCGAAAAGGAAAGGAATTGAATGTGGAATGGAATGGAACAGAAAGTGAAAAGGAATGGAATGGAATCTGGATTGGAATGCAATAGAATGTGGAATGAAATGGAATGGAAGGTGGAATGGAATTTGGAATGCAATGGAATGAAATGTGGAATGGAATGGAAAGGAATGCGGAAAGGAATGTGGAATTGAATGGAATGGAACGGGGAATGGAACATGGAATGGAATGGAGTGGAATGTGGAATGGAGTGGAATGGGGAATATAATGGAATGGAATGTGGAATGGAATAGAAAGGAATGGAATGAGGAATGGAATGGAATGGATTTTAGAAAGGAATGAAACGGAAGGAAATGTGGAATGGAATGCAATAGAAAGGAATGGATTGGAATGTGGTATGGAATGGAATGGAATGGAATGTGTTCTGGAACGTTATGGAATTTGGATTGGAATGGAATGCAATCTGGATTGGAATGGAGTGGAAAGGAATGCAATGTGGAATGGAATGGAATGGAAGGGAATGTGGAATGGAAAGCAGAAGGGAATGGAACGGAATGTGGAATGGAATGGTATCTGTAATGGAATGGAATAGAAAGGAATGTGGAATGGAATGGAATAGAATAGAAAGTGGAATGGAATGGAACAGAATAGAAAGTGGAATGGAATGGAATGGAATGGAAAGGAATTTAATGGAATATGGAATGGAATGTGGAATGGAATGGAATGTGAAATGGAAAAGAATGGAATGAGGAATAGAATGGAATGGAATTTAGAATGGAATGGAATTTAATGGAATGTGGAGTTGAATGGAATGGATTGGAATTAAATATGGAATGGAATATGGAAGGGAATGGAATGGAATTTGAAATGGAATGGAATCGAATGTGGAACGGAATGTGGAATGGAACAGAATGGAATGGAATATGGAGTGGAATGGAATGAAGTGGAAGTTGAAATGGAATGGAATGGAATGGAATGTGCAATGGAAAGTGGAATGGAATGGAATGGAATGGAATAGAACGGAATGTGGAATGGAATGTGGAACGGAATGTAACAGAATGTGAAATGTCATGGAATGGAATGTGGAATGGAATGGAAGGGAATGTGGAATGGAACTTAAAGTAGTGGAAGGTGGAATGGAATGGAATAGAATTTGTAATGCCATGCAAAGGAATGTCTAATGGAATGTGGAATGGAATGGAATGGTATATGTAATGGAATGGAATGTTATGGTATCTGTAACGGAATGGAATAGAATGGAATGTGGAATGGAATGGAACAGAATAGAAAGTGGAATGGAATGGAATTTAATGGAATATGGAATGGAATGTGGAATGGAATGGAATGTGAAATGGAATAGAATGGAATGCGGAATAGAATGGAAAGGAATTTAGAATGGAATGGAATTTAATGGAATGTGGAGTGGAATGGAATGGATTGGAATTAAATATGGAATGGAATATGGAAGGGAATGGAATGGAATTTGAAATGGAATGGAATCGAATGTGGAATGGAATGTGGAATGGAACGGAATGGAATGGAATATGGAGTGGAATGGAATGAAGTGGAAGTTGAAAAGGAATGGAATGGAATGGAATGTGCAATGGAAAGTGGAATGGAATGGAATGGAATGGAATGGAATAGAAAGGAATGTGGAACGGAATGTGGAACGGAATGTAACGGAATGTGAAATGTCATGGAATGGAACGTGGAATGGAATGGAAGGGAATGTGGAATGGATTGTGGAATATAGTGGAATGGAATGTGGAAAGCAATGTGAAATGGAATGTGGAATCGAATGGAATGGAATGTGGAATGGAATCAGGAATGGAATGGAATGGATTGTTGAATGGAATGTTGAATGCAATGTGGAAAGGAGTGGAATGGAAAGTGGAATGGAAAGTGGAATGACACGTGGAATGGAACGTGGAATGGAATGGAATTGAGTTTGGAATGGAATGTGGAATGGAATGTGGAATGCAATGAAGCAGAATATGGAATGGAATATGGAAAAGAGTGGAGTGGAATGTGGAATTGAATATCATGGAGTGTTGAATGGAATGTGGAATGGAATGAAATGGAATGTGGAATATAATGTGGAGTGGAATGGAATGGAATGGGGAATGGAATGGTCTGGAAAGTTAAATGGAATGTGCAAAGGAATGTGTAATGGAACGTGGAATGGAAAGGAATAGAAAGTGGAATGAAATGGTAGGGAATGTGGAATTGAATTCAAAGGAATGTGGAATGGAATGGAAGTGAATGAAATGGAAATTAGAACGGAATGTAATCGAAAGTGGAATAGAATGAAACGGAATGTGGAATGGAATGGAATGGAGTGGAATGTGGAATGGAATGGAATGGAATGTGGCATAGAATGTGGAATGGAATGTGGAAAGGAATGAAGTGGAACGTGAAATGTAATGTGGAATGGAATGGAGTGGAATGTGAAATGGTATGGAATGGAGAAGAATGTGGAAATGAATGCAATGGAAAGTGGAACGGAATAGAATGGAATGTGAACTGGAATGGAATGTAATGTGGAATGGAATTCAATTGAGTCTGGAATGGAATGGAATTGAATGTTGAATGGAATTGAAAGGAATGTGGAAAGGAAAGTGGATTGGAATGGAAAGGAATGTTGAATGGAATGGAATGGATTGCAGAATGGAAAGGAATGGAATGGAATGAAATGTGGAATGGAATGGAATGTGGAATGGAATGGAATGGAAATGAATGGAATGGAAAGTGAAATGGAATGCAGTGGATTTTGGAGCGGAATGGAATGGAAGGGAATGTTGACTGGAATGGAATGGAAAGGAATGGAAAGTGGAATGGAATGGATGGGAATGTGGAATGGAATGGAATGGAATTTGGATTGGAAAGGAATCGAATATGGAATGGAATGGAATGGAATGTGGACTGGAATGGATTGGAATCATGAATGGAATAGAATGGATTTTGGAATGGAATGGAAAAGAATGCAATGGAATGAAGAATGAAATGGAGTGTGAAATGGAATTCAATGCAATGGAATTTGGACTGGAATGGAATGGAATGGAATGTGGAATGGAATGTGGAATGGAATGGAAAGGAATGGAAAGTGGAATGGAAAGTTTCATGGAAAGTGGAATGGAAGGTGGAATGGTACGCAGAAAGGAACGTGGAATGCAATGCAATGTAACGTGGAGTGGAAAACGGATTGAAAAGTGGAGTGGAACCTGGAAAGGAATGTGGAATGGAACGTGGAATGGAATGGAATGCAATGGGTCATGGAATGTATTGGAAAGTGGAATGGAAAGGAAATGAAAGTGGAATGGAATGGAAGGGAAAATGGAATGTAAAGGAATGGAGTGTGGAATGTAATGGAATGGAATTAAGAATGGAATCTGGAATGGAATGGAATGGAAAGTGGAATGGAATGTGGAATGGAATGGAATGTGGACTGGATTGTGGAATGGAATGTAGAAAGAAATGAGGAAAGGAATGGAATGGAATGGAATGTGTAATGGAATGAAATGGAAAGTGAAATGGAATGGAATGGAATGGAATGTGGAATGTGGAATGGCATAGAATGGAATGTGGAATGGAATGAGGAATGGAATGTGGAATGGAATGTGGAATGCAATGAAGCAGAATATGGATTGGAATATGGAAAAGAGTGGAGTGGAATGTGGAATTGAATATAAAGGAGTGTTGAATGGAATGTGGTGTGGAATTAAATGGAATGTGGAATGTAATGTGGAGTGGAATAGAATGGAATAGGGAATGGAATGGTCTGGAAAGTGAAATGGAATGTGGAAAGGAATGTGTAATGGAACGTGGAATGGAAATGAATAGAAAGTGGAATGAAATGGTAGGGAATGTGGAATTGAATTCAAAGGAATGTGGAATGGAATGGAAGTGAATGAAATGGAAATTAGAATGGAATGTAATGGAATGTGGAATAGAATGAAAGGGAATGTGGAATGGAATGGAATGGAGTGGAATGTGGAATGGAATGGAATGGAATGTGGCATGGAATGTGGAATGGAATGTGGAAAGGAATGAAGTGGAACGTGGAATGTAATGTGGAATGGAATGGAGTGGAACGTGAAATGGTATGGAAAGGAGAAGAATGTGGAAATGAATGCTATGAAAAGGGGAACGGAATAGAATGGAATGTGGAATGGAATGTGGAATGGAATGGAAAGGAACAAGGAATGGAACGTGAAATGGAACATGGAATGGAATGGAATGGAATGTGGAATGGAATGGAATGGAATTTGGAATAGAATGGAATGGAGTGGAATATGGAATGGAAAGGAATGGGATGTGGAATGGAATGGAGTGGAATGTGGAATGGAAAGGAATGGGATGTGGAATGGTATGGAATGGAATGGAATGTCGAATGTATTGGAATGGAGGCGAATGTCGAATGGAATTGAATGGAATGAGGAATGGAATTGAATCGAATGAGGAATGGAATGTGGAATGGAATGTGGAATTTAATGGAGAGGAATGCGGAATGGAATGTGGAATGGAATGGTGTGGAGTGTGGAATAGAATGGAAAGGAATGGGGAATGGAATGGTGTGGAATGTGGAATGGAATGTGGAGTGGAATGTGGAATGGAATGTGTAATGGAATGCAATGTGAAATGGAATGGAATGGAACGTGGCATATAATGGAATGGAATGTGGAATGGAACAGAATGAAACTTGAAATGGAACTTGGAATGGAATGGAATGGAACTTGGAATGGAATGGAACGGAATGTGGAATGGAATGGAATGGAATGTGGAATGGAATGCAATGGAAAGGAATGTAGAATGGAACGTAATGGAATGTGGAATGGAAAGGGCAAAGGAACGTCGAATGGAATGGAATGGAAAGAGGAATGGAATGGAAGGGAATGAGGAATGGAATTGATTAGAATATGGAATGGAACGCAATGGAATGAAATGGAATCTAGAAAGGAATGTAGTGTAATGGAATGGAATGGAATTTAATGGAATGTGGCATTTAATGGAATGGAATGTGGAATGGAATGTGAAATGGAATGGAATGTGAAATGGAATGGAATGAAATGGAATGTGGTATGGAATGGAATAGAATGAGGAATGGAACGTGGAATGGAATGTGGAATGGAATGGAAAGGAACGGGGAGTTAAAAGTGGAATGGAACGTGGAATAGAATGGAATGCAATGTGGAATGGAATGGAATGGAACGTGGTTTTTAATGGAATGGAATGTGGAATGGAATGGAATGGAATTTGGAATGGAATGTGGAATGTAATGGAATGCAAAGTGGAATGAAATGTGGAATGGAATGGAATGGAATGGAATGTGGAATGGAATGTGGAATGGAAAGTATTGGAATATGTAATAGAATGTGGAATGCAATGTGGCATGAAATGTAATGGAATGCGGAATGGAAAGAATGGAATGTGCAGTGGAAAGGAATGGAATGCAACGTGGAATGGCATGGAATGGAATGTGCAATGGAATGTGGAAAGGAATGTGGAATGGAATGAAGAGGAATCTGGAGTGGAATGTGGTATGGAATGTGGAACGGAATGAAGTGGAATGTGGAATGGAATGGAATGGAATGGAATGAGTAATGGAATCGAAGGGAATGTGGAATGGAATGTGGAATGGAATGAAATGGAATGAGGAATGGAAGGCGGAATGGAATGGAATGGAAAGTGGAATGGAATGGAATGTGGAATGCAATGGAATGGAAATTGGAATGGAATGTGGAATCGAATGTGGAAAGGAACGTGGAAAGGAAAGGAATGCAAAGTGGAATATAATGGAATGGAATGTGGAAAGGAATTGAGTGGAATGTGGAATGGAATGGAATGCAATGTAGAATGAAAAGTGGAATGGAATGGAATGGAATGTGGAATGGAATGAGGTATGGAATAGAATGAAATGTGGAATGGAATGGAATGGATTGTAGAATGGAATGGAATGGAACGGAATGGAATGGAATGGAATATGGAATGGAATGGAATGGAATGGAATATGGAATGGAATGGAATGGAACGGAATGTTGAAAAGAATGGAATGGAATGAAATGTGGAATGCAATGGAATGGAATGTGGAATGCAATGGAATGGAATAGACTGGAATGGAATGTGGAATGCAACTGAATGGAATGGAATGTTATGGAATGGAAGGGAATGCGGAATGGAATGTGGAACGGAATGCAAAGGAAAGTGCAATGGAATGGAATGGAATAGAATGTGGAATGGAATGGAATGGAATGTGCAATTGAATGTGCAATGGAATGGAATGCAATGTGAAAAGGAGTGGAATGGAATGAGGAATGGAATTAAATGGAAAGTGAAAAGGAATCAAAGGAATGTGGAATGGAATGGAATGGAATGTGGAAGGGAATGGAATGGAATCGGGAATAGAATGGAATGGAAAGAGGAATGGAATGGAAAGGAATGAGGAAACGAACGGAATTGAAAGTGAACAGGAATGGAAAGGAATGTGGAATGCAATGGAATGGAATGTAGAATGGAATGGGCAACAGAATGTGGAATGGAATGTGGAATGCAATGTGGAATGGAATGGAGTGGAATGTGGAATGGAATGGAAAGGACTCTGCAATGGATTGAAATTGAAAGGAATGTGGAATGGAATGTGGATTGGAATGGAAAGGATAATGGAATGGAATTGAATGGGATGGAATATGGAATGGAATTGAATGGAATGCAATTTGGAATGGAATGGAATGGAATGTGGAATGGAATGGAATGGCATGTGGAATTCAATGGAATAGAATGTGGAATGCATTGGAATGGAATGTGGAATGGAATTGAATTGTATGAGGAATGGAATGTGGAACGGAATGGAATGGAATGTGGAATGGAATTCAATGGAATGAGCAATGGAATGGAATGGCATGTGGAATGGAATGGAATGGAATGTAGAATGGAATGTGGAGTGGAATGTGGAATGGAATTGAATGGAATGTGGAAAGGAATGGAATGGAATGTAGAATGGAATTTTGAATGGAATCGAATGGAATGTGGATTGGAATGTGGTATGGAATGGAGTGGAATGTGGAATGGAATGGAAAGGATTGTAGAATGGAATGGAATGGAAGGGAATGGAATATGGAATGAATTGGAATGGAATGGAATATAGAATGGAATGGAATGGAACGGAATGTGGAATGCAATGGAAACAATGGAATGGAAAGGAATGGAATGTGGAATGGAATGGAAAGGAATGTGGAATGAAATGCCATGGAATTTAATGTGAAATGGAATGGAATGGAATTGAATGGAATGTAGATTGGAATGGAATGGAATGTGAAAAGGAATGGAATGGAAGGTGGAATGGAATGGAATTGAATGTGGAATAGAATGGAATGGAAAGTGGAATGGAATGGAATGAAATGTGGAATGGAATGGAGTATAATGAGGAAAGGAACGTGGAATGGAATGTGGAATGGAATGGAATGGAACGTGGAATGGATCGTGGAATGGAACGTGGACTGGAAAGTGGAAAGGAACGTGGAATTGAACCTGGAATGAACCGTGGAATGGCATGTGAAATGGAATGGAATGGAAACGAATGGAATGTGGAATGGAAACGAATGGAATGGAATGTGGAATGGAATGTGGAATGAAATGGAATGGAAGGTGGAATGGAATGTGGAAAGCAACGGGGAATGGAAAGTGGAATGGAACCTGGAATGGAATGGAACGGAATGTGAAATGAATTGGAATGGAATGGAATGTGGAATGGAATGTGGAATGGAATGGAAAGGAATGTGAAATGGAATGCAATGTGGAATGGAATGAAATTTGAAATAAAGTGGAATGGAATGCAGAATGGAATGAAATGGAATGCAGAATGGAATGGAATTGAGTGGAAAGTGGAATGGAATTGATTGGAATGTGGAACGGAATGTGGAAAGTAATAGAATGGAATGTGGAATGGAATTGAATGAAATGTGAAATGGAATGGAGTGGAATGTAGAATGGAATGTGGAATGGAATGGGGAATGGAAATCAATGGAATGTGGAATGGAATGGAATGGAATGTGGAATGGAATAGAATGGAATTTGGAATGGAATATGCTATGGAATGAAATGGATTGTGGAATGGAATGTGGTATGGATGGAATGGAATGTGGAATGGAATGGAAAGGGATGTAGAATGGAATGGAATGGAAAAGAATATGGAATGGAATGAAATGGCATGGAATGCAGAATACAATGGAATGGAATGGAATGGAATGGAAGGAAAAGCAAAATGGAATGTGGAATGGAATGGAAAGGAATGTGGAATAAAATGGAATGTAATGGAATATGGAATGGAATGGAATGCAATTGAAAAGAATGTGAAATGGAATGTGGAATAAAATGGAATGGAATGTGTAAGGGAATGAATGGAATGTGCAATGGAATGGAATGGAATGTGAAAAGGAATTGAATGGAATGTGTAAAATGGAATGGAATGGAATGGAAAGTGGAATGGAATGGAATGGAATGTGGAATGGAATGGAATGGAATGTGAAATGGAATGGAATGTGGAATGGCTTCGAATGGAACGTGGAATGGATCGTGGATTCGAACCTCGAATCGAAAGTGGAAAGGAAGATGGGCTGGAACGTGGAATGGACGGTGGAATGGAATGTGGAATGGAATTGAATGGAATGGAATGGAATATTCAATGGAATGGAATGGAATGTGGAATGAAATGTGAAATGGAATGGAATGCAATGGAAAGGTATGTGGAATGGAATGGAATGGAATGTTGAACGGAAGTAGTGGAGTCTCAAATGGAATGGAATGGAATGGAATGGAAAGTTCAATGGAATGGAATGAGATGTGAAATGGCAAGGAATGGAAAGTGGAATGGAATGGAATGAAGTGGAAAGTGGAATGGAATGGAATGGAGGGGAAAGTGGAATAGAATGGAATGTGGAATGGAATGTAGAATGGAATGTGAAATGGAATGTGGAATGAAATGTGGAATGCAATGGTATGGAAACTGGAATGGAACGAGGAATGGAACGTGGAATGGGATGTAGAATGGAGTATGGAATGGAAATTGGAATGTAATGTGGAATGGAATGGAATGGAAAGTTGACTGTAATGGTATGAAACGGAAGGTTGAATGGAGTGCAATCGAATCTGGAATAGAAAGTTGTATGGAATGTTTAAAGGAATGCAGAATGGAATGGAGTGGAATGTGCAATGGAATAGAATGGAATGGAATGTGGAATGGAATGTGGAATGGAACGTGGAATGAAAGTGAAGGGAACGTGGAATGGAACGTGGAATGTATTGGAATGGAATGGAAAGTGGAATGGAATGGAATGGAATGGGGAATGGAATGGAATGGAATGTGGAATGGAACGGAATGAAATGTGGAATGCAATGGAAAGAAGTGAAATGTGGAATGTAATGTGGAATGGAATGCAGGGAATGTGAAATTGAATGGAGTGGAATGTGGAATGGAATGGAATGGAATGTGGAATGGAATGTGGAATGGAATGGAATGGAATGTGGTATGTAACCTGGAAAAAAATGTAATGGAATGTGGAATGGAATGTAATGGAATGTGGAATGGTATTCAATGGAATTTGGAAAGGAGTTTGGAATGGAAAGTGGAATGGAGTGGAACGGAATGTGTAATGGCAAGGAATGGATTGCAGAATGGAATGGAATGGAATGTGGAATGGAATGGAATGGAAATGAATGGAATGGAAAGTGGAATGGAATGCAATGCAATGTGGAATTGAATGGAATATGGAATGGAAAGGAATGGAAAGGAATGGAAAGTGGAATGGAATGGATGGGAATGTGGAATGGAAAGGAATGGAATGTGGAATGGAACGGAATGGAATGTGGAATGGAACGTGGAAAGGAATGGAAGGGAATGTGGAATGGAATGGAATGCATTGTGGAATGGAATAGAGTGGATTGTAGAATGGAATGGAATGGAACTAGTAATGGAATGGAATGGAATGGAACTAGTAATGGAATGAAATGGAATGGAATATGGACTGGAATGAAATGGAATGGAATGTGGAATATAATGTGGAATGGAAGGGAATGGAAAGGAATGTGGAATGGAATGTGGAATGGAATGGATTGTGGAATGAAATGTGGAAAGGAATGGATTGGAGCATGGAATGGAACGTGGAATGGAACTTGGAAAGGAAAGTGGAATGGAACGTGGAATGGACCGTGGAATGGAATGTGGAATGTGGAATGCAATGTGGAATGGAACGTGGAATGGAAAGTTTAATGGAACGTGGAATGGAACGTGGAATGAAACATGGAATGGAGTGCAATGGAACTTGGAGTGGAAAGACGAATGGAACACGGAGTGGAAACTGGAATGTAACGTGGAATGTAACGTGGAATGGAATGGATCGCAATGTGGAATGGAATGGAATGGATGGTGGAATGGAATGGAATTGAATGTGGAATGGAATGCAATGGAATATGGAATGTGATGGAATGGAATGTGGAATAGAATGGAATGGAATTTAGAATGTAAAGTGGAATGGAATGGAATGGAACGTGGAATGGAATGTGGAATGGAACATGGAATGGAATGTGGAATGGAAAGTGAAATGGAATTAGGAATGGAATGGAATGGAATGGAAAGCGGAAGGGACTGGAATGGAATGAAATGGAAATTGAAATGGAATGGAATGGAATGTGGAATGGAATGGGTTTGAATTGAATGTGAAATGCAATGTGGAATGCCAGGGAATGGAATGGAATGGAATGTGGAAAGAAATGAAATGGACAGTGGAATGAAATGGAATGGAATGTGGAATGGAATCTAACGGAATGGAATGTGGAATGGAATGTGGAAAGGAATGTGGAATGCAATGGAATGGAATGTGGAATGGAATGTGGAATGGAATGTGGAAAGGAATGGAATGGAGTGTGGAATGGAAGGTGGAATGGAATGTAGTGGAACGTGGAATGGAATGGAATATCGAATGGAATGGAACGGAAAGTGGAATGGAAAGCGCAATGGAATGGAATGGAACGTGGAATGGAAAGTGGAATGGAACGTGGAATGGAACGTGGAATGCAATGTGTAATGTAGAACTGAATGGAATAGAATGTGGAATGGAACGGAATGGCATGAGGAATGGAATGGAAGGGAATTTGGAATGGAATGGAATGGAATGCGTAATGGAATGTGGAATGCAAATGAATGGAATGTGCAATGGAATGAAATGGAAAATGGAATGGAATGAAATGGAATGGAATGTGGAATGGTATGGAATGGAATGGAATGTGGAAAAGAATATAATGGAATGGAATGGATTGGTTGGAATCCGGAATGGAATGGAATGGAATGTGGAATGGATTTGAATGGAATATGGAATGGAACATGAAATGGAATGGAATGGAATGGAATGTGAAATGGAATTGACCGGAATGGAACGAGGAATGGAACGGAATAGAAAGTGTAATGGAAAGCGGAGTGGAACTCGGAATAGAATGAAATGGACCGTGGAGTGGAAAGTTGAATGGAACGTGGATTGGAAAGTGGAATGGAATGGAATGCAATGTGGAATAGAATGAAATGGAAGTTGGAATGGTATGGAATGGAATGAGGAAATGAATGGAACGGAATTTGGAATGGAATGTGGAAAGTAATGGAATGGAATGTGGAATTCAATGTGGAATAGAATGGAATGGAGTGTGGAATGGAATGTGAAATGGAAAGGAATGGAGCCTAGAATGGAATGTGGAATGGAAAGTGGAATGAAATGTGGAATGGAATGAGGAATGTGGTGGATTTAAATGGGCAATGCAATGGAATGGAATGTGGAATGGAATAGAATGGAGTGCAATGTGTTATGACATGGAATGGAATTTGGAATGGAATGTGGAATGGAATGAAGAGGAGTGTGGAGAGAAATGTGGAAAGGAATGAAGAGGAGTGTGGAGTGAAATGTGGAAAGGAATGTTGAATGGAATAGAGCAGAATGTGGAATGGAATGGAACGGAGTGGTAAGTGGAAAGGAATGTGGAATGGAATGTGGAATGTAATGAAATGGAATATGGAATTTAATGTGGAATGGAATGGAATGGAAAGTGTAATGGAATGGAATGAACTAGAAGATGGAATTGAATGGAGTGGAATTTGAAATGGAATGGAATGGAACGTGGAATGGAATGTGGAATGGAATGGAGTGGATAGAGGAATGCAATGGAATGGAATGTGGAAACAAATGGAATGAAATGTGGAATAGAATGTGGAATGGAATGGAGTGGACTGGATTGTGGAATGCAATGTGAAATGGAATGGGAAATGGAATGAAATGAAATGTGGAATGGAATGGAATGGAATGTGGATAGGAATGTGGAATGCCATGGAATGGACTTTGGAATTGAATGGAATGTGGATAGGAATGTGCAATGCAATGGAATGGAATGTGGAATTGAACGGAATGGAATTTGGAATGGAATGGAAGGGAATGGAATGGAATAAAATTTGGAATGGAATGGAATGGAATGGAAGTTGAAATGGAGGGGAATGGAATGGAATTTGGAACGCTATATGAAAAGGAATGGGAAATGGAATGGAATGAAATGTGGAATGGAATGGAAATCGGACTGGAATGCGGAATGGAATGGAAAGGAGTGTGGAATGGAATGTATTGGAAAGTGGAATGCAATGAAAAGAATAGATGTGGAATGGAATGAAATGGAATGTGGAAAGGAATGTGAAATGGAATACTATGGAATGTGGACTGGAATGTGGATTGGAATGGAATGGAATGGAATGTGGACTGTAACGGAATGGAATGTTGAATAAATGGAATGCAATTTGCACTGGAAAAGAATGGAATGCGGAATTCAATAGAAGGGAGTGGAACGAGGAATGGAATCAAATGGAATGGAATGTTGAATGGAATTGAATGCAATGTGGACAGGAATGCAATTGAATGTTGAATGGTATCGAATGGAATGGAATGTGAAGTGGAATTGAATGGAATGTCGAATAGAATGTGGAATAGAATAGAATGGAATTTGGAAAGGAATGTGGAATGGAATGTGGAATGAAATGGAATGGAATGTGGAATGGAATGTGCAATTGAATGTAAAATGGAAAGGAATGTAATGTGGAATGGAATGCAATTCAATGTGGAAGGGAATGCAATGGAATGGAAAGTGAAATGGAACACAAGAGAATGAGGAATGGAATGTGGAATACAATGGAATGGATTGGAATGGAATGGAATAGAATGGAATGTGGAAAGGAATGTAACGGAATGTGAAATGTCATGGAATGGAATGTGAAATGGAACGGAATGGAATGAGGAATGGAAATGAATGCAATGTGGAATGAAATGGAATGGAATGTAGAATGGAATTTTGAATTGAACGGAATGGAATGTGGAATGGAATGGAATGGAATATGGATTGCAACGTGGAATGCAATGGAAGGGAATGCGGAATGGAATGTGTAATGCAATGGAATTTGACGTGGAATGGAACGTGGAATGGAATGTGGAATGGAAAGTGGAAAGTATCGTCAAAAGGAATGTGGAATGGACAGTGGAATGGAATGCGGAATGGAATGGAATGGAATGTGGAGTGGAATCTGGAATCGAAAGGAATGGAATGGAAAAGAATGTGGAATGGAATGGAATGGAATGTGGAATTGAATTTAATGGAATGGAATGTGGAATGGAATGAGGAATGGAACGTGCAATGGAATATTGAATGGAACGTGGAATGGAATGTGGAATGTCATGGAATGGACTGTGGAATGGAATGTGGAATGGAACGTGGAAAGGAACGCCCAATGGAATGTGGAATGGAACGTGGAATGGAATGTCGAATAGAATGTGGAATGGAATGGAATGGAATGGAATGTCGAATGGAATGTGGAATGGAATGGAATTGAATGAGGAATGGAACGTGGAATGGAATGGAATGGAATGTGGCATGGAATTGAATGAGGAATGTGGCATGGAATCTGGAATGGAAAGGAATGGAATGGAAGGGAATGTGGAATGGAATGGAATGGAATGTGGAATTGAATAGAATGGAATTGAATGGGGAATGGAATGGGGAATGGAACGTGCAATGGAATACTGAATGGAACATGGAATGGAAGGTGGAATGTCATGGAATGGATTGTGGAATGGAATGTGGAATGGAACGTGGAAAGGAACGCCCAATGGAACGTGGAAAGGAACGTGCAATGGAAAGTGAAATGTAATGTGGAATGGAATGTGGAATGGAATTTGGAATGGAATGTGGAATGGAATGTGGAATGGAATGGAATTGAATGAGGAATGGAACGTGGAATGGAATGGAATGGAATGTGGCATGGAAATTAATGGAATGTGGAATGGAACATGGAGGGGAAAGTGGAATGGAAAGCAGAATGGAACGTTCAATGGAATTGAATGCAATGTGGAATGGAATGGAATGGAACGTTGATTGTAATGGAATGGAATGCCGAATGGAATGTGGAATGGAATGGAATGGAATGGAATGGAATGGAATGTGGAATGGAATGGGGAATGCAATGTGGAATGGAATGTGGAATGGAATTGAATGGAGTGTGGAATGGAATGGAATGGAATGTGGAATGGAATGGAACGGAATGTGGAATGGATGGTGGAATGGAACGTGGAATGGAACGTGGAATATAAAGTGGAAAGGAACTTGGAATGGATCGTGGAATGGAACGTGGAATGGATTGTGGAATGGAATGGAATGGAGTGTGGAATGGAATGCAATGGAAGTGTGCAATGTGGAATGGCGTAGAATGGAATGTGAAATGGAATGAAGTGGAATGTGGACTGGAATGTGGAACGGAATGTAGAATGGAATGGAGAGGAATGTGCAATGCAATGGAATGGAATGTGCAATGCAATGAAATGGAATATGGAATGGAATGGAATCGGATGTGGAATGGGATAGAATGTGGACTGGAATTGAAAGGAATGGAATAGAATGTGAAACAGAATGGAATGTAATGTTGAATGGAGTTGAATGGAAAGTGGAATGGAATGGAATGAAATGTAGAATGGAATGAGGAATGGAGTGTTGAATGGAATTGAATGGAATGTGGAATAGAATATAATGGAAAGTAGAATGGAACGTGGAATGGAATGTGGTATGGAATGGAATGCAATGTGAAATGGAATGGAAGGTGGAATGGAATGTGGAATTGAATGGAAACTGGAATGGAATGGAATGGAATGTGGATTGGAATGGAATAGAATGTGGAAGCAATGGAATGGAATGTAATGGAATGTGAAATGGAATGCGCAATGGAATTTGAAATGGAATGAAATGGAACGTGGGATGGAATGAAATGGAACGTGGAATGGAATAGAATGAAATTTGGGTAGGAATGTACTGTAAAGTGGAATGGTACATGGAGTGTAACATGGAATGGAATACAATGGAATGAGGAATGGCATGGAATGGAATGTGGACTGGAATGGAATCGAATGGAATGGAATGAATTGTTTCATGGAAGATGGAATAGAACGTGGAATGGAATGGAATAGAACGTGGAATAGAACGTGGAATAGAACGTGGAATGGAACGTGGAATGGAAGGTGGAATGGAACTTGAAATGGAAGGTGGAATGGAATGCAGAATGGAATGGAATGGAAAGTGGAATGGAACGTGAAATGGAACGTGGAATGGAACTTTGAATGGAAAGTGGAATGGAATGGAATAGAACGTGGAATGTAATGTGGAAGGAATGTGGAATGGAACGGAAGGGAATGTGGAAAGGAGTGTATTCGAATGTGGAATGGAAGTTGGAATGGAACTTGAAATGGAAGGTGGAATGGAATGCAGAATGGAATGGAATGGAAAGTGGAATGGAACGTGAAATGGAACGTGGAATGGAACTTTGAATGGAAAGTGGAATGGAATGGAATAGAACGTGGAATGTAATGTGGAAGGAATGTGGAATGGAACGGAAAGGAATGTGGAAAGGAGTGTAATCGAATGTGGAATGGAAGGTGGAATGCAATGGACTGGAATGTGGAATGGAATGTGTAATGGAATGGAATGTGGAATGGAACGTGGAATGGAATGTGGAGTGGAACATGGAATGGATTGGAATGGAATGTGGAATGGAATGAAGAATGGAATGTGGAAAGGAATGGAATGGAATGGAATGCAGAATGGAATGTGCAAAGAAATGTGGAATGGAATGTGGAATACAACGCAATGGAATGTGGAATGGAATGTGGAATGGAAAATAGAATGGAATGTCATGTAATGTGGAATGGAATGTGAAATGGAATGTGGAATGGAATTTGGAATGCAACGTAATTGAATGTGGAATGGAATGTGGAATGGATTGTGGAAAAGAATGTGGAATGGAATGTGGAATACAACGGAATGGAACGTGGAATGGAATGTTTAATGGAAAACAGAATGGAATGGAATGAAATGGATTGTGTAATGCAATGTGGAATAGAATGTGGAACTCAATGGAATGGAATTTTGAGTGTAATGTGGAATGGAATGGAATGCAATGTGGAAGGGAATGAGGAATGGAATGTGGAATTCAATGTGAAATGGAATGGAATGGAAAGAGGAATGGCATGTTGAATGTAATGGAATGGAATGTGGATTGGAATGTGGAACCGACTGTGGAATGGAATGTTTAATGGAATGTGGAGTGGCATGTGGAATAGAAGGGAATGAAATGTGGAATGGAATGTGGAATGGAACGTGTTATTGAGCGTAATGGAATGTGAAATGGAAAGTGGAATGGAATGTGGAATCGATCATGGAATGGGATGGAATGGAATGTGGAATGTAACGTGTATTAGAAAGCAATGGAAAGTGGAATGGAACGTGTAATGGAATGTGGAATGAAATGTGGAATAGAACGTGAAATGGAATGTGCAACGGAATGTGGAATGGAACGTTGTATGGAATGCAATGGAAAGTGGAATGGAACGTGGAATGGAATGTAAAGGAACGTGAAATGGAATGTGGAATATAATGTGGAATGGAACGTGGAATGGAATGGAAAGGAACTTGGAATGCAATGTGGAATGGAATGTGTATTGGAACGTAGGATGGAATGGAAAGGAATGTGGAATGGAATTTGGAATGGAATGTGGAATGGAATCTGGAATGGAATGGAATGGAATAGAATGTGTAATGGAATGTGGAAAGGAATGTGGAATGGAATGGAAGGGAAAGTGGAATGGAACGTGGAACGGAATGTGAAATTGGACATGGAACGGAATGTTAAATGAAAAATGGAATGGAAATGAATGGAATGTGCAATGGAATGAAATGGAATGTATAATGGAATGGAATGGAATGTGGAATTGAATGTGGAATGGAATGGAATGGAATCTGGAAAAGAATATGGAATGGAATGGAATGGAATGCGGAATGTAATGGAATGGAATTGAATGGAATGCGGAATGTAATGGAATGGAATTGTATGGAATGTGGAATGGAATGGAATGCAATGCGGAATGGAATAGAAAGGAATGTGGAATGGAATGTGGAACGGAATGTGTAAAGGAAAGGAATGGTATGTGGAATGGAATGCGGAATGGACAGGAATGGAATGGAATGGAATGGAATGTGGAATGGAAAGGAATGGAATGCGGAATGGAAAGCGAAATGGAATGTGGAATGAAATGTGGAATGGTATGCAATGCAAAGTGAAATGGAATGTGGAATGGAATGGATTGGAATGAGGATTGCAGTGTGGAATGGAATATGGAATGGAATGGAATGCGGAATGGAATGTGGAATGCAATGGAATGGAATGCGGAAAGGAATGTGGAATGTAATGGATTGGAAATTGGAATGGAATGTGGAATGGAAAGCGGAAAGGAACGCAATGGAATGTGGAATGGAATGTGGAATGGAATGTGGAATGAAACGTGGAATGGATCATGGAATTGAATTGAATGGAACTTTTAATAGAATGTGGAATGGAATGGAAGATAATGTGGAATAGAATGTGGAGTGGAATGGAATGGAATGTGGAATGGAATGGAATGGAATGTGGAATGGAAAGTGGAATGGAATGGAAAGAAATGTATTAAGGAATGTTAAATGGAAAGTTGTATGGACAGTTGAATGGAATGGAATAGAAAGCGGAATGGAACATGGAATGGAACGGAAAGGAACGTGGAATGGAATGTTTAACGGAACATGGAATGGAATGGAAAGGAACGTGGAATTGAATGTGGAATGGAACGTCGGATGGAATGGAATTGAATGTGGAATGGAATGTGGAATGGAATGTGGAATGGAACATGAAATAGAAAGGAATGGAATGTGGAATGGAATGTGGAATGGAAAATAGAATAGAATGTTATGGATTGTGTAATGGAATGTGAAATGGAATGTGGAATAGAATGTGGAATGGAAAATAATTGAATGTAGAAAGGAATGTGTAACGGAATGAGGAATGGAAAGTCTAATGGAATGGAGTGGAATGTGTAATGGAACGTGGAATGGAATGGAATGGAACGAGGAATAGAACATGGAATGGAATGGAATGGAATGTGGAATGGATTGTGGAATGGATAGTGGAATGCAAAGAGGAATGGAATGGAAAGCTACGTGGATTTGAATATGGAACAGAATGTGGAATAGAAAGTGGAATGGAATTTGGAACGTAATGTTGAATGCAAAGGAATGGAATGTGGAATGGAATGGAATGGAATGTGGACTGGAATGGTATTGCATGCAATGGAATGTGGAATGGAAGTTTGAATGGTATGGAATGGAACATCGAATGTAAAGTGGAATGGAACCTGGATTGGAAAGTGGCATGAAGCATGGAATGGAATGGAAAACAAGGTGGAATGGAATGTGGAAAGGAATGTGGAATGGAATGGAATGGAACGTGTCAAGGAATGTAATCAAAGGTGCAATGAAATGTGGAATGGAATGGATTGGAACTTGGAATGGAATGTGGAATGGAATGGAATGGAAAGTGGATGTGAACGTGGAATGGAATGTGGAATGGAATGGAAAGGAATGTGGAATGGAATGTGGAATGGAATGGAATGGAATGTGGAATGGAATGTGAAATGGAATGTAATGGAATGAGGAAGGGAATGCGGAATGGAATGTGGAATTCACAGTGGAATGGATTGGAATGGAATGTGAAATGGAATGTGCAATGGAAAGGAATGCAATGTCTAAAGGAATGTGGAATGGAATGGAATGGATTGTGGAAAGAAAAGTGGAATAGAATGTGGAATTCAATGGAATGGAATTTTGAATTGATTGTGGAATGGTATGGAATGGAATGTGGAAGAGAATGTGGAGTAGAATGAGAAATGGAAAGTAGAATGGAATGAGAAATTCAATGTTGAATGGAATGGAATGGAATATGGAATGGAATGTGGAATTGAATGGAGTGGAAAGTGGACTGCAATGTGGAATAGAATGTGGAATGGAATGTGGAATGGAATGTGGAGTGGCATGTGGAATATAACGGAATGGAATGTGGAATGGAATGTGGAATGAAACGTGTTATGGGACGGAATGGAATGTGGAATGGAATCTGGAATGGAAATGAAAGGAATGTGCAATGGAATGGAAGGGAATGTGGAATGGAATGGAATAGAATGCGGAATGGAATGGAATGCAATGGCACGGAAGATGGAATGGAATGGAATGGAACGTGGAAAGGAATGTGGAATGGAATGCAGAATGCTACGTGGAATGGAAGGTGGAATGGAATGGAATGGAAAGTGGAATTGAACGTGGAATGGAATGTGGAATGGAACGTGGAATAGAATATTGAATGGAATGTGGAATGCAAATGAATGGAATGTGCAATGGAATGGAATGGATTGTGGAAGGAATGGAATGGAATGTGGAATGGAATGGAATGCAATGTGGAATTGAATGTGGAATGGAATGGAAAGGAGTGACGAAAAGAATGTTGAATGCAATGGAATGGAAGGCGGAATGGAATAGAAAGGAAAGGAATGTGGAATGGAATGGAATGGAATGTGGAATTGAACGTGCAATGGAATGGAATGGAATCTGGAATAGAATATGGAATGGAATGGAATGGAAAGCGGAATGGAATGGAATGGAATGGTGTGGAATGTGGAATGGAATGGAACGCAAAGTGGAATTGAATGGAATGGAACGTGGAATGGAAAGTGGAATGGAATGTGGAACGGAAAGGAAAGGAATGTGGAAGGGAATGCGGAATGGACAGGAATGGAATGTAATGGAATGGAATGTGGAATGAAATGTGGAATGGAATGTGGAATGAAGTGTGGAATGAAATGGAATGGAATGCTTAAAGGAATGTGGAATGGAATGGATTGGAATGTGGAATGCAGTGCGGAATGGAATGTGGAATAGAATGGAATGGAACGGAATGGTATGAAATGCGGAATGGAATGTGGAAAGAAATTGAATGTTATGTGGAATGGAATGTGGAATTAAATCTGGAATGGAATGGAATGGAATTTGGAAAGGAATGTGGAATGTAATGGATTGGAATGTGGAATGAAATATAGAATGGTGTGTGGAATGGAATGCAATGGAATGTGGAATGGAATGTGGAATTCAGTGTGGAATGAAATGGAATGGAATGTGTAATGGAACAAGGAATGGAATGTGGAGTAGAATGTAGAATGTGAATGAATGTAATTCGAAATGAAATCGAATGCAATGGTTAGGAATATGTAATGGAATGGAATGGAACGTGGAAAGGAACGTGGAATGGAAGTTTTAATGGAAAGTGGAATGGAATGGAATGGAAAGTGGAATAGAATGTGGAATGGAATGGAATGGAATGGAATGTGGAAAGGAATGTAATCGAATATGGAATGGAATGTGGAAAGGAATGGACTGAAATGTGGAATGGAATGTGGAATGGAATGGAAAGGAAGGTGGAATGGAATGTGGAATGGAATGGATGGACTGTGGAAAAGAATCTGGAATGGAGTGGAATGGAATGATTAAAGGAATGTGGAATAGAATGTGGAATGGAATGGGATGGAATGTGGAATGGAATGTGATGGAATATGGAATGCAATGTGGAATGGAATGAAATGGAACTTGGACTGGAATGTGGAACGGAATGTGGAATGGAATGTAGAGTGGCATGTGGAATTGAACAGAATGGAACGTGGAATAAAATGTGGAATGGAACGTGGAATGGAACGTGCTATTCAACGGAATGGAATGTGGAATAGAACGTGGAATGGAATGTGGAATGGATGGTGGAACAGAGTGGAATGGAATGTGTAATGGAACGTGAAATGAGGTGGAATGGAATGTGGAATGTAACGTAGAATGCAATGGAATGGAATGTGGAATGGATTGTGGAAAGTAATGGAATGGAATGTGTAATGGACGTGGAATTGAATGGAATGGAACGTGGAATGGAACGTGGAATGGAACATAGAATGGAATGTGGAATGGAACATGGAATGAAATGTGGAATGGAAAGTGGAATGGAAGATGCAACGGAATGTGGAATGGAACGTGAAATGGAATCGAATGGAAAGTGGGATGGATCGTGGAATGGAACGGAAAGGAACGTGGAATGGAATGTGGAATGTAATGTGGAACGGAACGTGGAACGGAATGGAAAGTGACTTGGAATGGATCATGCAATGAAATGTGGAATGGAACATGGAATGTAATAGAATGGAATGTGGAATGGAATGTGGAATGTAATGTGGAATAGAATGGAAGGGAATGTTATGTGCAATGGAATGTGGAAAGAATGTGGAATGGAATGAGGAATACAACGGAATGGAATGTGGAATGGAATGTGGAATGGAAAATAAAATGGAAAGTAATGGAATGTGTAATGGAATGTGAAATGGAATGTGGAATGAAAAGTGGAATGGATCGTGGAATTGAATAGAATGGAACTTGGAATACAATATGGAATGGAATGGAAGGGAAAGTGGAATGGAAGGCGGAGTGGAAAGCAATGGAAACTGTAATGGAATGGAATGGAATGTGGAATGGTATGTGGAATGGAACGGAATGTAATGGGGTATGGAATGGGGAAAGGAATATGGAATGGAAAGTGGTATGGAATGAAATGGAATGGAAAGGAATGTGGAAAGGAATGTGGAGTGGTCTTTAAAGGAATGTGGCATTGAAAGTGGAATGGAATGTGGAATGGATTGTGCAATGGAAAGTTCAATGGAATGAAATGGAATGTGGAATGGAACGTTGAATGGAGTGTGGAATGGAAGTTGCAATGGAATGCAATGTAATGTGGAAGGCAACGTGGAATGGAATGGAATGGAACGTGGAATGGAATGGAATGGGACGTGGAATGGAATGGAATGGAAAGTGGAAAGGAACATTGAATGGAACTTGGAATGGAATGGAATGGAATGTGGAATGGAATGTGAAATGGAATGGAATGTGGAATGGTACGTGAAACGGAATGGAATGGAACGTGGAATGTAACGTGGAATGGACTGTGGAATGGAACGGAATGGAATGTGAAATGGAGTGTGGAATAGAGTGTGGAATGGAACGTGGAATGGAATGGAATGGAATGTGGAAAGGAAAGTGGAATGGAATGGAATGGAATGAAATGGAATGGAATAGAATGTGCAATGGAATGGAATGGAAAGTGGAATGGAATGGAATGGAAAGTGGAAGGGAATGTGGAATGGAAAGTGGAAGAGAATGGAATGAAATGTGGAATGAAATGTGGATTGGAATGGAATGGAATGGACTGGAATGAGGAAGGGAATGTGAAACAGAATTTAATGGAAAGTGGATTGGAACATGGAATTGAATGGAATGGATTGGAATGGAATGTGGAATGGAATGGAATGTGTAAAGGAATATGGAAAGGAATGGAATGGAATGACTAAAGGAATGTGGAATGGAATGTGTAATGGAATGGGATGGAATGTGGAATGGAAAGGGATGGAATGTGGAAAGGAATGTGGAATGGAATGGAATGGAACTTGACCAGGAATGTGGAATGGAATGTGGAATGTAATGTACAGTGGCATGTGGAATTGAATGGAATGGAACGTGGAATACAATGTGGAATGGAATGTGGAAAGGAACGTGCTATGGAACGGAATGGAATGTGGAATGTAACGTGGAATGAAATGAGGAATGGATCGTGCAATTGAGAAGACTGGAATGTGTAATGGAACGTGAAATGGAGTGGAATGGAATATGGAATGGAACGTAGAATGGAATGGAAAGTAACTTGGAATGGACTGTGGAATGGACTGTGGAATGGAACGTGGAATGGAATAGAATGGAATGTGGAATGGAATGTGGAATGGAATGTGGAATGGAATGTAATGTAATGTGGAATGGAATGTGCAAAGAATGTGGAATGGAATGTGGAATACAACGGAATGGAATATGGAATGGAATATGGAATGGAAAATAGAATGGAAAGTAATGGAATGTGGAAGGGAACGTGAAATGGAATGTGGAATGGAATGTGGAATGGAATGTGGAATGGAATGTGGAATGAAAAGTTGAATGGATGGTGGAATTCAATAGAAAGGAACTTGGAATACAATGTGGAATGGAATGGAAGGGAATGTGGAATGGAATGTGGAGTGGAATGCAATGGAAAGTGGAACGGAATGGAATAGAATATGGAATGGAATGTGGAATGGAACGGAATGTAACGGGGTATGGAATGTGGAATGGAATGTGGAATGGAAAATGGTATAGAATGGAATGGAATGAGGAATGGAACGGAATGGAATGTGAAATTGAGTGTGGAATGCAAGGTGGAATAGAATGGAATGGAATGTGGAATGGAACGTGGAATGGAATCGAAAGGAAAGTGGGGAGGATTGGGGAATGGAATGGAAAGGAATGTGGAATGGAATGTGGAATGGAATGTGGAACGGAACGTGGAATGGAAAGGAAAGCAACTTGGAATGGATTGTGGAATGGAATGTGGAATGGAACCTGGAATGGAATAGAATGGAATGTGGAATGGAATGTGGAATGGAATGTGGAATGAAATGGAATGTAATGCGTAATGCAATGTGTAAAGAATGTGGAATGGAATGTGGAATACAACATATGGAATGTAGAATGGAAAATAGGATGGAAAGTAATGGAATGTGGAATGGAATGTGAAATGGAATGTGGAATGGAATGTAGAATGTAAAGTGGAATGGATCGTGGAATTGAATGAATGGAACTTGGAATACAATACGGAATGGAATGGAAATGAATGTGGAATGGAATGTGGTGTGGAATGCAAGGGAAAGTGGAACGGAAAGGAATGGAATATCTAATGGGGAGTGGAATGGAACGGAATGTAATGGGGTATGGAATGTGGAATGGAATGTGGAATGGAAATTAGTATGGAATGAAATGGAATGTGGAATGGAATGTGAAATGGAGCGGATTGGAACGTGGAATGGAATGTGGAATTGAGTGTGGAATGGAACGTGGAATGGAATGGAATGGAATGTGGAATGGAACGTGGAATGGAATGTGGAATGGAATGGAATGGAATGTGAAATAGAATGAAATGGAATGTGGAATGGACTCTGGAATGGTATTTAAAGGAATGTGGCCTGGAAAGTGGAATGGAATGTGGAATGGATTGTGGAATGGAATGTGGAATGGAACGGAATGGAATGTGGAATGGAACGTGGAATGGAGTGTGGAATGGAACTCGGAATGTAATGCAATGTAATGTGGAATGCAACGTGGAATGGAACGGAATGGAACGTGGAATGGAAAGTGGAATGCAAAGTGGAATTGAATGGAATGGAAAGTGGAATGGAACGTGGAATGGAACTTGGAATGGAATGGAAGGGAATGTGGAATGGAACATGAAATGGAATGGAATGTGGAATGGTACGTGAGATGGAATAGAATGGAACATTGAATGTAACGTGGAATGGAAGGTGGAATGGAATGTGGAATTCAGTGTGGAATGGAACTTGGAATGGAATGGATTGGAATGTGGAATGGAAGGTGGAATGGAAAGTGGAATGGAATGGAATGGAATGTGGAATAGAAAGTGGAATGGAATGGAATGGAATGGAATAGATTGTGGAATTGAATGGAATTAAATGTGGAATGTAATGTAATGGAATGGAATGGAATGTGGAATGGAATGTGGAATGGGACAGAATGGAATGTGCAATGGAATGTGGAATGGAATGTGGAATGGTATGTTTTATGGAAAGTGGAATGGAATGGAATGGAATGTGGAATGGAACGTGTTATGGAACATGGAATGAAAAGTTTAATGGAACATGGAATGAAAAGTGGAATGGAACATGGAATGGAACGTGGAATGGGATATGCAATGGAATGTGGAATGGAAAGTTGAATGGAATGGAATAGAAAGTGTAATTGAACGTGGACTGGAATGGAATGGAACGTGGAATGGAACGTGCATTGGAAACAGGAATGGAACATGGAATGAAACGTGGAATGTAATGTGCAATGGAATGTGGAATGGAAAGTTGAATGGAAATGAATGGAACATGGAATGGAACGTGGAATGGAATGGAAAGGAACGTGGAATGGAACGTGGTAGGGAATGAGGTAAGGAAAGTGGAATTGAACGTAGAATGGAATGTGAAATAGAATGTGTAAGGGAATCTGGAATTGACTGGAATGTAACTGAATGGAATGGAGAATGGAACGTGCATTGTATCGTGGAATTGAATGTGGAATGGGTCATGGAATGGTAGGTGAAATGGAATGTGGAATGGAATGTGGAATGGAATGTGGAATGTATCGTGGAATGTAATGGAATGGAATGTTGAATGGAAAGTGGAATGGAATGGAATGGAATTTGGAATGGAATGTGGAATGGAATGTGGAATGGAATGGAATGGAATGTGGAAAGGAATCTGGAAAGGAAAGTGGAATGTAATGGAAAGCAATGTGGAATGGAATTTGGAATGGAATGGAATGGAATGTGGAATGCATTGTGGAACTGAAAATGGAATGGAATGAGGAATGCAATGTGGAATGGAATGGGCAATGGAATGTGGAATGGAACGTGTAATATAATGGAATGGGAAGTGGAATGGAACGAGGAATTGTATGGAATGGAAAGTGGAATGTATCTTGGAAAGAATGGAATGGAACTTGGAATGGAATGTGGAATGGAATTTGGAATGGAACGTGGAATGGAACGTGAAATTGACTGGAACTTGGAATGCAATGTGGAATGGAATGTGGAATGGAAGGTGGAATTGAAAGTGGAATGAAATGGAGCGGAACGTGCAATGGATTGTGGAATGGAATGAAATGGAATTTGAAAGGAATGGAATGGATTGTGGAATGGAATGGAATTTAACGTGGAAAGGGACGTGGAATGGAACATGGAATGCGACGTGGAATGGAACGTGGAATGGAATGTGGAATGCAATGGTATGGAATGTAGAACGGAATGGAATTGAACGTTGAATGAAAAGGAATGCAACTTGGAATGGAACGTGGAATGGAACATGGAATGGAATGGAACGTGGAATGGAATGTGGAATGGAATGGAATGGAACATGGAAAGCAATACGGAATGGAATGTGCAAAGGAACGTGAGATGGAACGTTGAATGAAATGGAATGGAAAGTTGAATGGAATGGAATGGAAAGTGGAATGGAATGTGGAATGGTATGAGGAATGCATTGTTTAATGGAATGGAATGGAATGGAATGTGGAATGGAATGTGGAATGGATTGTTTAATGATATGGAAGGAAATGTGCAACGGAATGGAATGGAATGTGTAATGGAATGCAATGGAATTAAATGGAAAATGAAATAGAATATTTAACGGAATGTGAAATGGAATATAGAATGGAATGTGGAATGGAATGAAACGGAAAGTGAAATGGAACGGAATGGAACGTTGAATGGAATGGAATGGAACGTGGAATGGAAGGAGGAATGGAACGAGGAATGGAATGTGGAATGGTATGCGGAATGTAACGGAATTCAATGAGGAATGTAAGGTGGATTGGAATGTGGAATGGAAAGTGTAATGCAATGGAGTGCAATGTGGAATGGAACTTGGAATGGAACATGGAATATAACGTGGAACGGAAGATGGAATGGAATAGCATGGAATGTGGAATGGAACCTAGAATGGAACGTGGAAAGGAATGTGGAATGGGAATTTCATGGAAAGTTGAATGGAAAGGAGTGGAACTTGCATTCGAACTTTGAATTGAATGGAATGGAATGTGGAATGGAACGTAGAATGGAAAGTGGAAAGGAATGTGGAATTGAAAGTGAGATAGAATGTGGAATGAAATGTGGAATTGAGCGGAATGGAATGTGGAATGGATCGTGGAATTAAGTGAGGAATGGAACGTGGAATGCAATGGAATGGAATGTGGAATGGAACGTGGAATATAATGGAATGGAATGGAATGCAATGTGGAAAAGAATGGAATGGAATGTGGAATGGAATGTGGAATGGAATGGAATGAAATGTGGAATGAAATGTGGATTGGAATGGAATGGTATATGGAATGCAATGGAGTGGAATGTGGAATGTAATTAAATGGAAATTGGAAAGCAACGAGGAATGGAATGGAATGGAATAGAATGGAATGTGGAATGGAATGGTATGGAATGTGGAATGGAATGTGGAGTGGAATGTAGAATTGAATGGAAGAAAATGTGGAATGGAATGGAAGAAAATGTGGAATGGAATGGAAAGGACTATGGAATGGAATGCGGAATGGAATGTGGAATGGAATGTGGAATGGAATGGAATGCAATGGAATGTAGAATGGAATGTGGAATGGCATGTGGAATGGATTGGAATGGAAATTGGAATGGAAGGTGGAATGGAATGTGGAATGGAATCTGGAATCGAATGGAATGGCATGTGGAATGAAATGTGGAAAGAAATGTTTAATGAAATGGAATGGAATGTGGAAAGGAATGGAATGGAAGGCTGAATGGGATGTGGACTGGAATGGAATGCAATGTGGAACGGAATGTGGAATGGAATGGAATGGAATGTGGAATGGAATGTGGAATGGAAAGGAATGGAATGTGGAATTCAATGTAATGGAAAGTAGAATGGAAGGTGGAAGGGAATCTGGAATGGAATGTGGAAAGTAATGTGGAATGGAATGGAATGGAATGTGGAATGGAATGTGGAAAGGAATGTGGAATGGAATGGAATGCAATGTGGAATTGAATGTGGAGTGGAATGGAATGGAATAAGTAAAGGAAAGTGGAATGGAATGTGGAATGCAATATGGAATGGAATGGAAACGGATGTGGATAGAATGGAATGGAAGGTCCAATGGAATGTGGAATGAAATGGAATGGATTGTGGAGTAGAATTTGGAACAGAATGTGGAATGGAATGGAATGGAATGTGGAAGGGAATGTGGAATTCAATGTGGAAGGGAAAGGAATGGAATGTGGAATGGAATGGAATGGAAAGTGGACTGGAAGGTGGAAAAAAATGTGGAATGGAATGTGGAATGGAATGTGGAGTGGCATGTGGAATACAACGGAATGGAATGTGGAATGGAATGTAGAATGGAACGTGTTATGGAACGGAATGGATTGTGGAATGGAATGTGGAATGGAATGTGGAATGTATCGTAGAATGGAAAGGAATGGATTGTGGAATGGATTGTGGAATGCATAGGATTGGAAAGTGGAATGGAACATGAAATGGAACGTGGAATTAAATGTCGAATAGAACGTGGAATGAAATGTGCAATGGAATGTGGAATGGAACGTGGGATGGAGTGGAATGGAACGTGTAATTGAATGTAAAGGAACGTGGAATGGAATGTGGAATGTAATGTGGAACGGAACGTGCAATGGAATGGTTAGGAACTTGGAATGGAATGTGGAACGGAATGTGGAATGGAAGGTGGAAAGGAATGGAATGGAATTTGGAATGGAATGTGGAATGGAATGGAGTGGAATGTGGAAAGGAATCTGGAATGGAACGTGGAAAGTAATCTGGAATGGAATGTAATGAAATGTGAATTGGAATGTGGAACGGAATGTGGAATGGAATGGAATGGAATGTGGAATGGAATGTGGAACGGAATGTAATGGAATGAGGAAAGGAAAGTTGAATGAAATGTGGAATGCAATGTGGAATGGAATGCAAACGAATGCGGAATAGAATGTAATGGAATGTCCAATGGAATGTGGAATGGAATGCAATGGATTGTGGAATGCAATGTGGAATAGAATGTGGAATTGAATGGAATGGAATTTTGTATGGAATGTGGCATGGCATGGCATGGTATGTGGAAGGGAAAGTGGAAGGGAATGTGGAATGGAATTTGGAATCGAATGTGGAATTCAATGTGGAAAGGAATGGAATGGAATGTGGAATTGAATGTGGAATGGAATGTGGAATGGAATTTGGAAAGTAATATGGACTGGAAGGTGGAACAGAATGTGGAATGGAATGTGGAATGGAAAGTGGAGGGGCATGTGGATTAGAACGGAATGGAATGTGTAATGGAATGCGGAATGGAATGTGGAATGGAATGTGGAATGGAATGTGGAATGTATCGTGGAATGGAATGGAATGGAATGTGGAATGGAACGTGGAATGGAAAGGAATGGAAAGTGGAATCGAACATGAAATAGAACGTGGAATTGAATTTGGAATGGATCATGGAACAGAAGGTGCAATGGAATGTGGAATGGAACGTGGGATGGAATGGAATGGAAATTGGAATGGAACGTGTAATCGAATGTAAAGGAACGTGGAATGGAATGTGGAATGTAAAGTGGAACAGAACGTGGAATGAAACGGAAAGGAACGCGGAATGGAATGTGGAATGGAATGTAGAATGGAACACAGAATGGAATGGAATGGAATGTGGAATGGAATGTGGAATGGAATGTGAAATGGAATGTGGAATGGATTGTGAAGTGGAATGTGGAATGGAATGGAATGGAATGGAAGGTGGAATGGATGTGGAAAGGAATGTGAATTGACATGTGGAATAGAACGGAATGGAATGTGGAATTGAAAGTGAAATGAATTGCGGAATGCAATGGAAAGGAATGTTTAATGGAATGTGAAATGGAATGTCGAATGGAACGTAATGGAATGTGGAATGGAATGTAGATAGGAATTTGGAATGGAAAGTGCAATGGATTGGAATGGAATATGGAATTGAACGTGGAATTGAATTGAATGGAACGTGGAATGGAACTTGGAAAGAAACATGGAATGGAACGTGGAATGGAAAGTGGAATGGAACGTGGAATGGAATGTGGAATGGAATGTGGAATCGAAGGTGGAATGGAATGGAATGGAACATGGAATGGAACATGGAATGGAATGGAATGGAACGTGGAGGGTAATATGGAAGGGATCATGGCATGGAAAGTGTAATGTAATGGAATGGAACCTGGATCGGAATGTGAAACGGAAGGTGGAATAGAAAGTGGAATGGAATGTGGAATGGAAAGGTTAATGGAAAGGAATGGAATGTGGAATGGAATGTGAAATGGAGTGGAAAAGAATGTGGAATGGAAGAAATGGAATGTGGTGTAGAATGTGGAATCGAATGGAATGGAATGTGGAATGGAACGTGTAATGGAACGTGGAATGGATTTGAATGGAGTATGGAATGGAATGTGGAATGGAATGCAATGGAATGGAATGGAAAGTGGAAAACAATGGGGTGGAACGTGGAATGGATTGTGGAATGGAAAGTGAAATGGAATGTAGAAACGAATGGAATGGAATGTGGAATGCAAAGCGGAATGGAGTGTGGAATGGAACGGAATGGAATGTGGAAATGAATGTGGAACGGTTTTTAATGGAATATGGAATGAAAAGTGGAAGGGAATGTGGAATGGATAGTGGCATGGAATGTGGAATGGAACTAAGTGGAATGTGGAATGGAATGTGGAAATGAATGTGGAATGGAACTTAGAATGGAAAGCACTGGAATGTGGAATGGAACGTGGAATGGAATGGAATGGAACGTGGAATGGAATGTGGAATGGAATGGAATGGAACGTGTAAAGGAATGTGGAATGGAACTTGGAATGGAATGCCATGGAAAGTGTAATGGAACGTGAAATGGAATGGAATGGAATGTGGAATGTAACGTGGAAAGGAACGTGGAATGGAACGTGGAATGGAACTTGGAATGGATTGTGCAATGGATTGTGGAATGGAAAGTGGAATGCAACGTGGAATGGAGTGGAATGGAATGTGGAAAGGAATGGAATGGAACTTGGAAGGCAAACTGTAATGGAATGTGGAATGGAAGGTGGTATTGAAAGTGGAATGAAATGGAAAGGAAAGTGCAATGGAATGTTCAATGGAATGAAATGGAATGGAATGGAATGTGGAATGGAAAGGAATGGAACATGGAAAGGGATGTGGAATGGAACATGGAATGCAACATGGAATGGAACGTGGAAGGGAATGTGGAATGCAATGGTATGGAATGTGGAACGGAATGGAATGGAATGTTGAATGAAAAGGAATGCAACGTGGAATGGAACGTGGAATGGAACATGGAATGGAATGGAATGGAACATGCAATGGAATGTGGAATGGAATGGAATGGAACTTGGAATGCAATGTGGAATGGAATGTGGAAAGGAACGTGGAATGGAATGTTGAATGGAATGGAATGGAATGTTGAATGGAATGGAATGGAACGTGGAATGGATAGAGGAATGGAATGAAATGGATGGTGGAATGAAAAGGAATGGAATGTGGATTGGAATGGAACGGAATGTGGAATGCAAAGGACTGCAGTCGAATGTGGAATGGAATGAAATGGAATGCGCAATGGAATGTGATCTGCAATGTGGAATGGAATGTGGAATGGAACGGAACGGAATGTGGAATGGAATGTGAAATTGAATGTGGAAGAGAATATGGAATAGAATGAAATGGAATGTGGAATGGAAGGGAATGGCAAGTGGAAATGAATGTGGAATGGAATATAATGCAATGTTGAATGGAATGGAATGGAATGTGGAATGTAAAGTGGAATGAATTGGAATGCAACGTGGAATGGAACATCAAATTGAATGGAATGGAAAGTGGAATGGAACGTGGAATTGAATCTGTAATGGAACGTGGAATGGAATGTGGAATGGAATGGAATGGTACGTGGAATGGAAAGTGGAAAGGAATGGAGTGCGATGTGAAATGGAAAGTGGAATGGTATATAATGTAATGTGGAAAGGAATGTAATCGAATGTGAAATGGTATGCAGAATGGAATGGATTGGATTGTGGAATGGAATGTGGAAGGGAATGGAATGGAATGTGGAATGGAATGGAGTGCAATGTGGAAGGGAATGTGGAATGGAATGTGGAATGGAACGGAATGGAATGTGGAATGCAATGAAATGGAATGTGGAAGGGAACGCAGAATGGAAAGTGGAATGGAAAGTGGAATGGAATGTAACGTAATATGGAATGGAGTGTGCAATGTAATGTAATGGAATGTGGAATGGAATGTAGAATGGAAAGGAATGAAATGTGGAGTGGAATGTGGAATCGAATGCAATGGAATGTGGAAGGGAATGTGGAATGGAAAGTGGAACGGAATGTGGAATGGAATGGAATGGAATGTGGGATGGAATGTGGAATGGAATGGAATGAGGAAAGGAAAGTGGAATGGAATTGGAATGCAATGTGGAACGGAATGGAAAAGAATGTGGACAGAATGGAATGGAATGTTCAATGGAATGTGGAATGAAATGGAATGGATTGTCGAATGCAATATGGAACAGAATGCGGAATTTAATGGAATTGAATTTTGAATGGAATGTGGAATGGAATTGAATGGAATGTGGAATGGAATGTGGAAGGGAATGTGGAATGGAATGTGGAATGGAATATGGAATGCAACGTGGAATGGAATGGAATGGAATGTGGACTGGAAGGTGGAATAGAATGTGGAATGGAATGTGGAATGTAGAGTGAAGTGGCATGTGGAATAGAACGGAATGTAATGTGGAACGGAATGTGGAATGGAACATGTTATGGAACGGAATGGAATGTGGAATGGAATGTGGAATGGAATGGAATAGAATGAGGAATGCAATGTGGAATGTAATGGAATGTGGAATGGCTTGGAATGGAACGTGGAATGGATCGTGGATTCGATCCTGGAATCGAAAGTGGAAAGGAAGATGGGCTGGAATGTGGAATGGACGGTGGAATGGAATGTGGAATGGAATTGAATGGAATGGAATGGAATATGCAATGGAATGGAATAGAACGTGAAAGGGAAGGGAATGGAATGTGGAATGAAATGTGAAATGGAATGGAATGCAATCTAAAGGTATGTGGAATGGAATGGAATGGAATGTGGAATGGAATTAATGGAGTCTGAAATGGAATGGAATGGAATGGAATGGAATGGAAAGTTGAATGGAATGGAATGAGATGTGAAATGGCAAGGAATGGAAGGTGGAATGGAATGGAATGGATTGGAAAGTGGAATGGAATGGAATGTGGAAAGGAATGTAGAATGGAATGTGAAATGGAATGTGGAATGAAACGCAATGGAATGTGGAACGAAATGTGGAATGCAATGGTATAGAAACTGGAATGGAACGAGTAATAGAACGTGGAATGGGATGTAGAATGGAGTATGGAATGGAAAATGGAATGTAACGTGGAATGGAATGGAATGGAAAGTTCACTGTAATGGTATGAAATGGAAGGTGGAATGGATTGCAATCGAATGTGGAATGGAAAGTTGTATGGAATGTGGAATGGAATGCGGAATGGAATGGAGTGGAATGTGCAATGGAATAGAATGGAATGGAATGTGGACTGGAATGTGGAATGGAATGTGGAATGGAACGTGGAATGAAAGTGAAGGGAATGTGGAATTGAACGTGGAAGGTATTGGAATGGAATGGAAAGTGGAATTGAATGGAATGGAATGGGGAATGGAATGGAATGGAATGTGGAATGGAACAGAATGAAATGTGGAATGGAATGGAAAGAAGTGAAATGTGGAATGTAATGTGGAATGGAATGGAGTGGAATGTGGAATTGAATGGAGTGGAATGAGGAATGGAATGTGGAATGGAATGTGGAATGGAATGGAATGGAATGTGTTATGTAACCTGAAAAGAAATGGAATGGAATGTGGAATGGAATGGAAAGGAATGTGGAATGGAATGGAATGGAATGTGGAATGGTATTCAATGGAATTTGGGAAGGAGTTCGGAATGGAAAGTGGAATGGAGTGGAACGGCATGTGTAATGGCAAGGAATGGATTGCAGAATGGAATGGAATGGAAGGTGGAATGGAATGGAATGTGAAATGGAATGGAATGGAAATGAATGTAATGGAAAGTGGAATGGAATGCAATGTAATTTGGAATTGAATGGAATATGGAATGGAAAGGAATGGAAAGGAATGGAAAGTGGAATGGAATGGATGGGAATGTGGAATGGAAAGGAATGGAATGTGGAATGGAATGGAATGGATTGTGGAATGGAATAGAATGGATTGTAGAATGGAATGGAATGGAACGAGTAACGGAATTAAGTGGAATGGAATGTGGACTGGAATGAAATGGAAAGGAATGTGGAATATAATGTGGAATGGAAGGGAATGGAAAGGAATGTGGAATGGAATGGATTGTGGAATGAAATGCGGAAAGGAATGGATTGGAGCGTGGAATGGAACGTGGAATGGAACTTGGAAAGGAAAGTGGAATGGAACGTGGAATGGACCGAGGAATGGAATGTGGAATGCAATGTGGAATGGAACATGGAATGGAAAGTTTAATGGAACGTGGAATGCAACGTGGAATGAAAGTGAAGGGAACGTGGAATGGAACGTGGAATGAATTGGAATGGAATGGAAAGTGGAATGGAATGGAATGGAATGGGGAATGGAATGGAATGGAATGTGGAATGGAATGGAATGAAATGTGGAATGGAATGGAAAGAAGTGAAATGTGGAATGTAATGTGGAATGGAATGGAGTGGAATGTGGAATTGAATGGAGTGGAATGTGGAATGGAATGGAATGGAATGGAATGTGGAATGGAATGTGGAATGGAATGGAATGGAATGCGGTATGTAAGCTGGAAAGAAATGGAATGGAATGTGGAATGGAATGGAATGGAATGTGCAATGGTATTCAATGGAATTTGGGAAGGAGTTTGGAATGGAAAGTGGAATGGAGTGGAACGGAATGTGTAGTGGCAAGGAATGGATTGCAGAATGGAATGGAATGGAATGTGGAATGGAATGGAATGGAAAGTGGAATGGAATTCAATGCAATGTGGAATTGAATGGAATATGGAATGGAAAGGAATGGAAAGTGGAAAGGAATGGATGGGAATGTGGAATGGAAAGGAATGGAATGAGGAATGGAACGGAATGGAACGTGGAATGGAACGTGGAAAGGAATGGAAGGGAATGTGGAATGGAATGGAATGGATTGTGGAATGGAATAGAATGGATTGTAGACTGGAATGGAATGGAACGAGTAATGGAATGAAATGGAATGGAAAGTGTACTGGAATGAAACGGAATGGAATGTGGAATATAATGTGGAATGGAAGGGAATGGAAAGGAATGTGGAATGGAATGTGGAATGGAATGGATTGTGGAATGAAATGTGGAAAGGAATGGATTGGAGCGTGGAATGGACCGTGGAATGGAATGTGGAATGCAATGTGGAATGGAACGTGGAATGGAAAGTTTAATGGAACGTGGAATGGAACGTGGAATGAAATATGGAATGGAATGCAATGCAACTTGGAGTGGAAAGACGAATGGAACACGGAGTGGAAACTGGAATGTAACGTGGAATGGAAAGTGGAATGGAATGGATCGCAATGTGGAATGGAATGGAATGGAAGGTGGAATGGAATGGAATTGAATGTGGAATGGAATGGAATGGAATATGGAATGTGATGGAATGGAATGTGGAATGGAATGGAATGGAATTTAGAATGTAAAGTGGAATGTAATGGAATGGAATGTGGAATGGAATGTGGAATGGAAAGTAATGGAACGTGGAATGGAATGTGGAATGGATAGTGGAATGGAATGAGGAATGGAATGGAATGGAATGGAAAGTGGAAGGGAGTGAAATGGAATGAAATGGAAAATGAAATGGAATGGAATGGAATGTGGAATGGAAAGAAACGGAATGTGGACTGGAATGGAATGAAATGGAATGTGGAAGGGAGAGGAATGGAATGAAATAGAAATTGAAATGGAATGGAATGGAAAGTGGAATGGAATGGAATGTCGTGGAATGTGGAAAGGAACGGAATGGAATGTGAAATGGAATGTGAAATGGAATGTGTAATGCAATGTGGAAAGGAATGAAGTGGAATGTGGGATGGTATGGAATGGGGAGGAATGAGGAAATGAATGGAATGCAACGCGGAATTGAATGTGGAATGGAATGGAGTGTAGAATGGAATTTGGAATAGAATGGAATGGAAAGTGGAATGGAATGTAGAATGGAATGGAATGGAATGTGGAATGGAATGGAAAGGATTGTGGAAGGGAATGGAATGGAGAGGAATGTGGAATGGAACGGAATGGAATGTGGAATGGAATGGAATGGAGTGTGTAATGTAATGGAATGGAGGGGAATGTGGAATGGAATGGAATGGAATGGAATGAGGAATGGGTTGTGGAATGGAAAGTGGAATGGAATGGAGTGGAATATTGAATCGAATGTGGAATATAACGGAGTGGAGTGTGCAATGGAAAGGAATGTAATGTGGAATGGAACGGATGGAATGTGGAATGGAATGTGGAATGGAATGGAATGGGAAATGGAATGAAATGGAACGTGGAATACAGTGGAATGGAATGGAATGTGAAATGGAATGGAATGGAACGTGGAATACACTTGAATGGAATGTGGAATGGAATTGAAAATGAAATGTGGAATGAATCGCAGAATGGAATGGAATGGAACGTGGAATGGAATGAAACCTAATGCAGAATGGAATGAAATGCAATGTGGAATGTAATTGATTGGAATGGAAAGTAGAATGGAACGTAATGGAATGTGTAATGGAATGTGGAATGGAATGGAATGGAATGCGGAATGGAATGGAATGGAACGTGGAATGGAATGGAATGGAATGTGGAATGGAATCTAATGGAATATAGAATGGAATGGAACGGAAAGGAATTGGATGTAGAATGGAATGGAATGGAATGTGGAATGGAACGTGGAATGGAGTGGAATGGAATGGAATGTGTAATGGAATGGAGTGGAATGGGCAATGGAACGGAGTGGAATGTGGAATGGAACGAGAAATGAAATGGAATGAAATGCGAAACAGAATGAAATGGAATGCGGAATGGAATGGAGTAGAATGGGGAATGGAAAGTGAAATGGAATGGAATGGAATGTTGAATGGAATGGAATTGAATGGAATTTGGAATGCAATTGAATGGAGTGGAACGTGGAACGGAATCTAAAGGAAGGTGGAATGGAACGTAGAATGGAATGTGGAATGCAGTGTGGAATGGAATTTGGAATGGAAAGGAATGGAATGTGGAATGAAGTGGAATTGAATGTGAAATGGAATGATATGTAATGGAATGGAACGCGAAATGGAATAGAATGTGTAATGGAATTCAATGTAATTTGGAATAAAATGGAATGGAATATGGAACGGAATGGAAAGGAATGTAGAATGGAAAGTGGAATAGAATGGAATTGAAAGTGGAATGCAATGGAATGCATTGCAGAATGGAATGGAATGGAATGGAATGTGGTATGATATGGAATGGAAACGAATGAAATTGAATGTGGAATGGAATGCAATGGAATGTGGATTGGAATGGAATGGAACATTGAATGTAATGGAATGGAATGTGGAATTGAATGGAATGGAAAGGAGTGGAATGTGCAATGCAATGTGGAATGGAAAGGAATGGAACGTGGAATGGAATGTGAAATGGAATGTGGAATGGAATGGAATGGAATGTGGAATGCAAAGGAATGGAATGCGGAATGGAACGGAATGGAATATGGAATAGAATGGAAAGGCATGGAATGTGGAAAGAAATGTAATGTAATGGAATGGAATGGAATGGAATGTGGAATGGGTTGGAATGGAATGTGGAATGGAATGGAATAGAAAGGAATGGAATGTGGAATGGAAAGCGGAACGGAATGGAATGGAACGTGGAATGGAATGGAAACGAATTTAATGGAATCTGAAACGGAATGTGGGAAGGAATGTGGAATGGAATTGAGTGGATTGTGGAATGGAATGGAATGGAATGTGGAATGCTATGTGGAATGCAATGTGGTATGGAATGTAATGGAATGTGGAATGGAATGGAATGGATTGTGGAATGGAATGGAATGGAATGGAATGGAATATGGTATGGAATGGAGTGGAATTTGGAATTTAATGGAATGCAATGCAAAGTGGAATTCAATGGAAAGGAATGGAATGGAATGGAACGGTATGAAATGGAAGGGAATACGGAATGGAATGAGGAATGGAATGGAAAGGAATATGGAATGGAATGGAATTGAATAGAATATGGAATGGAATGTGGAATGGAATGGAAAGGAATGCGAAAAGGAAAGGAATTGAATGTGGAATGGAATGGAACACAAAGTGAAAAGGAATGGAATGGAATCTGGATTGGAACGCAATAGAATGTGGAATGAAATGGAATGGAAGGTGGAATGGAATTTGGAATTCAATGGAGTGAAATGTGGAATGGAATGGAAAGGAATGTGGAAAGGAATGTGGAATTGAATGGAATGGAACGTGGAATGGAACGTGGAATGGAATGGAGTGGAATGTGGAATGGAGTGGAATGTGGAATGGAATGGAATGGAATGTGGAATGGAATAGAAAGGAATGGAATGAGGAATGGAATGGAATGAATTTTAGAAAAGAATGAAAAGGAATGGAATGTGGAATGGAATGGAATGGAAAGGAATGGATTGGAATGTGGTATGGAATGGAATGGAATGGAATGTGTTTTGGAATGTTATGGAATTTGGAATGGAATGGAATGCAATGTGGATTGGAATGGAGTGGAAAGGAATGCAATGTGGAATGGAATGGAATGGAAGGGAATGTGGAATGGAAAGCAGAAGGGAATGGAACAGAATGTGGAATGGAATGGAATGGTATCTGTAATGGAATGGAATAGTATGGAATGTGGAATGAAATGGAACAGAATAGAAAGTGGAATGGAATGGAACGGAATAGAAAGTGGAATGGAATGGAATGGAATGGAATTTAATGGAATATGGAATGCAATGTGGAATGGAATGGAATGTGAAATGGAAAAGAATGGAATGCGGAATAGAATGGAATGGAATTTAGAATGGAATGGAATTTAACGGAATGTGGATTGGAATGGAATGGATTGGAATTAAATATGGAATGTAAAAGGGAAGGGAATGGAATGGAATGTGAAATGGAATGGAATCGAATGTGGAATGGAATGTGGAATGGAATGGAATGGAATGGAATATGGAGAGGAATGGAATGAAGTGGAAGTTGAAATGGAATGGACTAGAATGGAATGTGCAATGGAAAGTGGAATAAAATGGAATGGAATGGAATCGAACGGAATGTGGAATGGAATGTGGAACGGAATGTAACGGAATGTGAAATGTCATGGAATGGAATGTGGAATGGAATGGAAGGGAATGTGGAATGGAATTTTAAAAAGTGGAAGGTGGAATGGAATGGAATAGAATTTGTAATGCCATGCAAAGGAATGTCTAATGGAATGTGGAATGGAATGGAGTGGACTGAGAAATGGAATGGAATGGAATGGAATGTGGAATGGAATATGGAATGGAATGGAATAGAATGTGGAATGGAAAGTGGAATGGAATGGAATGGAATTGAATGTGGAATGCAATGTGAAATGGAAAGGGAAATGGAATGGAAAGAAATGTGGAATGGAATGGAATGTGGAATGGAATGTGGAATGGAACGGAATGGAAGGTGGAATGAAATGGAATGGAATTTGGAATGCAAAGGATAGTAATAGAAGGTGGAATGTAATGGAATTGAGTGGAATGTGGAATGCAATGTAATGGAATGGAATGGAAATCGGCCTGCAATGTGGAATGGAATGGAATGGAAAGTGGAATGCAATGTATTGGAATGCGGAATGGAATGGAAAGGAATGGATGTTGATTGGAATGAAATGGAATGTGGAAAGTAATGTGGAATGGAATGCTATGGAATGTGGACTGGAATGTGGAATGGAATGGAATGGAATGTGGAATGGAATGGAATGGAAGGTGGAATGGAATACAGTGGAATGTGGACTGCAATGGAATGGAGTTGAACGCAGAATGGAATGGAATGGATGTGGAATGGAATGAAATGGAATGTGGAAAGGAAGGGAATGGCATGTGGAATGGAATGTGGAATGGAATTTACTGGAATGTGGAATGGTATTTGCAATGCAGTGGAATGGAATGTGGAATGGAATGGAATGGAGTGGAATGTGGAATGGGATGGAGTGGAATACGGAACGGAATGGAATGGAATGTGGAATGGAAAGGAATGGAATGTGGAATGCAATTTTGTGGAATGTGGAATGGAATAAGGAGTGGAATGAGGAATGGAATGGAATGGAAAGTCGAATGCAATGTGGAATGGAATGGTATGGAACATGGAATGGAAAGTGGAATGAAATGCAACGGAACGTGAAAAAGAAGGCGGAATGGAACGTGGAATGGAATAAGGAATGGAATGGAAAGGAATGTGGGATGGAATGGAATACAATGTGGAACGGAAGGGAATGAAATGTGGAATGCAATTTGGAATGGAAAGAATTCAATGGTATGGAATAGGGAATGGAATGGAATGGAATGGAAATTGGAATGGAATGTAATGGAAAGGAGTGGAACGTGTAACGGAATGAATAGGAATGTTTAAAGGAATGGAATTGAATGGAATGTGGAATGGATTGGAATGGAATGGAATGGAATGCGGACTGGAATGAAATGGAATTTGGTATGGAATGGAATGGAATGTGGAATGGAATGCAATCGAATGTGTAATGGAATCATATGTAATGGAAAGTGAATTGGAATTGAAGAAATTCGGAATGGAATGTGGAAAAGAATGGATTGGAATTTGAAATGGAATGTGGAATGGAATTTGGAATGGAATGTGGAATGGAATGGAATGGAATGTGGAATGGATTGTGGAATATACTGGAATGGAATGTGGAAAGCAATGTGAAATGGAATGTGGAATCGAATGGAATGGAATGTGGAATGGAATCAGGAATGGAATGGAATGGATTGTTGAATGGAATGTTGAATGCAATGGGGAAAGTAGTGGAATGGAAAGCGGAATGGAAAGTGGAATGACACATGGAATGGAACGTGGAATGGAATGGAATTGAGTTTGGAATGGAATGTGGAATGGAATGTAATGGAATGTGGAATGTAATGGAATGGAATGTGAACTGGAATGCAATGGAATGTGGAATGGAATTCAATGGAATTTGGAATGGAATGGAATTGAATGTTGAATGGAATTGAAAGGAATGTGGAAAGGAAAGTGGATTGGAATGGATAGGAATGTTGAATGGAATGGAATGGATTGCGGAATGGAAAGGAATGGAATGGAATGTGGAATGGAATGGAATGTGGAATGGAATGGAATGGAAATGAATGGAATGGAAAGTGAAATGGAAGGCAGTGGATTTTGGAGTGGAATGGAATGGAAGAGAATGTTGAGTGGAATGGAATGGAAACAAATGGAAAGTGGAATGGAATGGATGGGAATGTTGAATGGAATGGAATGGAATTTGGAATGGAAAGGAATCGAATATGAAATGGAATGTGGAATGGAACGTGGACTGGAATGGATTGGAATCATGAATGGAATGGAATGGATTTTGGAATGGAATGGAATGGAATGGAATAGAATGCAATGGAATGAGGAATGAAATGGTGTGTGAAATGGAATGCAATGCAATGGAATCTGGACTGGAATGGAATGTGGAATGGAATGTGGAATGGAATGGAAAGGAATGGAATGTGGAATGGAAAGTTTCATGGAAAGTGGAATGGAACGTGGAATGGTATGCAGAATGCAATGCAATGTAACGTGGAGTGGAAAACGGATTGAAAAGTGGAATGGAAACAGGAAAGGAACGTGGAATGGAACGTGGAATGGAATGGAATGCAATGGGTCATGGAATGTTTTGGAAAGTGAAATGGAATGGAAATGAAAGTGGAATGGAATGGAAGGGAAAATGGAATGTAAAGGAATGGAGTGTGGAATGTAATGGAATGGAATTAAGAATGGAATCTGGAATGTAATGGAATGGAAAGTGGAATGGAATATGGAATGGACTGGAATGTGGAATGGATTGTGAAATGGAATGTAGAAAGGAATGAGGAAAGGAATGGAATGGAATGGAATGTGTAATGGAATGAAATGGAAAGTGAAATGGAATGGAGTGGAATGGAATGTGGAATGGCATAGAATGGAATGTGGAATGGAATGAGGAATGGAATGTGGAATGGAATGTGGAATGCAATGAAGCAGAATATGGAATGGAATATGGAAAAGAGTGGAGTGGAATGTGGAATTGAATATAAAGGAGTGTTGAATGGAATGTGGAATGGAATGAAATGGAATGTGGAATGTAATGTGGAGTGGAATGGAATGGGGAATGGAATGGTCTGGAATGTGAAATGGAATGTGGAAAGTAATGTGTAATGGAACGTGCAATGGAAAGGAATAGAAAGTGGAATGAAATGGTAGGGAATGTGGAATTGAATTCAAAGGAATGTGGAATGGAATGGAAGTGAATGAAATGGAAATTAGAATGGAATGTAATGGAATGTGGAATAGAATGAAAGGGAATGTGGAATAGAATGGAAGGGAGTGGAATGTGGAATGGAATGGAATGGAATGAGGCATGGAATGTGGAATGGAATGTGGAAATGAATGAAGTGTAACGTGGAATGAAATATGGAATGGAATGGAGTGGAATGTGAAATGGTATGGAATGGAGAAGAATGTGGAAATGAATGCAATGGAAAGTGGAATGGAATAGAATGGAATGTGGAATGGAATGGAATGGAACGAGGAATGGAACGTGGAATGAAACATGGAATGGAATGGAATGGAATGTGGAATGGAATGGAATGGAATTTGGAATGGAATGGAATGGAGTGGAATGTGGAATGGAACGGAATGGGATGTGGAATGGAATGGAATGGAATGTCGAATGGAATGGAAAGGAGGGGAATGTCGAATGGAATTGAAGGGAATGAGGAATGGAATTGAACTGAATGAGGAATGGAATGTGGAATGGAATGTGTAATTTAATGGAGTGGAATGCGGAATGGAATGTGGAATGGAATGGTGTGGAAAGTGGAATAGAATGGAAAGTAATGGGGAATGGAATGGCGTGGAATGTGGAATGGAATGTGGGGTGGAATGTGGAATGGAATTTGGAATGGAATGCAATCTGAAATGGAATGGAATGGAACGTGACTTATAATGGAATGGAATGTGGAATGGAATAGAATGAAACTTGAAATGGAACGTCGAATGGAAAGGAATGGAACTTGAAATGGAATGTAACGGAATGTGGAAAGGAATGGATTGGAATGTGGAATGAAATGCAATGGAATGGAATGTAGAATGCAACGTAATGGAATGTGGAATGGAAAGGGCAATGGAACGTCAAATGGAATGGAATGGAAAGTGGAATGGAATGGAAGGGAATGTGGAATGGAATTGATTGGACTATGGAATGGAACGCAATGGAATTAAATGGAATCTAGAAAGGAATGTAGTGTAATGGAATGGAATGGAATGTGGCATTTAATGGAATGGAATGTGGAATGGAATGTGAAATGGAATGGAATGTGAAACGGAATGGAATGAAATGGAATGTGGTACGGAATGGAATAGAATGAGGAATGGAACGTGGAATGGAATGTGGAATGGAATGTAATGGAACGGGGAGTGAAAAGTGGAATGGAACGTGGAATGGAATGGAATGCAATGCGGAATGGAATGGAATGGGAAGTGGAATGGAATGGAATGGAATGTGGAATGGAATGGAATGGAACGTGGTTTTTAATGGAATGGAATGTGGAATGGAATGGAATGGAATTTGGAATGGAATGTGGAATGTAATGGAATGGAAAGTGGAATGAAATATGGAATGGAATGGAATGTGGAATGGAATGTGGAATGGAAACTTTTGGAATATGTAATAGAATGTGGAATGCAATATGGCATGAAATGTAATGGAATGCGGAATGCAATGGAATGGAATGTGCAGTGGAAAGGAATGGAATGCAACGTGGAATGGCATGGAATGGAATGTGCAATGGAATGTGAAAAGGAATGTGGAATGGAATGAAGAGGAATCTGGATTGGAATGTGGTATGGAATGTGGAACGGAATGAAGTGGAATGTGGAATGGAATGGAATGGAGTGGAATGAGTAATGGAATCGAAGGGAATATGTAATGGAATGTGGAATGGAATGAAATGGAATGAGGAATGGAATACGGAATGGAATGGCAGGAAAGTGGAATGGAATGGAATGTGGAATGGAATGGAATGGAAATTGGAATGGAACATGGAATAGAATGTGGAATGGAACGTGGAAAGGAATGGAATGCAAAGTGGAATATAATGGAATGGAATGTGCAAAGGAAATGAGTGGAATGTGGAAGGGAATGGAATGCAATGTAGAATGGAAAGTGGAATGGAATGGAATAGAATGTGGAATGGTATGAGGTATGGAATAGAATGAAATGTGCAATGGAATGGAATGAATTGTAGAATGGAATGGAATGGAATGGAATAGAATATGGAATGGAATGGAATGGAATGGAATGTGGAAAAGAATGGAATGGAATGAAATGTGGAATGCAGTGGAATGGAATGTGGAATGCAATGGAATGGAATAGACGGGAATGGAATGTGGAATGCAACTGAATGGAATGGAATGTTATGAAATGCAAGGGAATGCGGAATGGAATGTGGAACGGAATGGAAAGGAATGTGCAATGGAATGGAATGAAATAGAATGTGGAATGGAATGGAATGGAATGTGCAATTGAATGTGGAATGGAATGGAATGCAATGTGAAAAGGAGTGGAATGGAATGAGGAATGGAATGAAATGGAAAGTGAAAAGGAATCAAAGGAATGTGGAATGGAATGGAATGGAATGTGGAAGGGAATGGAATGGAATCGTGAATAGAATGGAATGGAAAGAGGAATGGAATGGAAAGGAATGAGGAAACGAACGCAATGGAAACTGAAAAGGAATGGAAAGGAATGTGGAATGCAATGGAATGGAATGTAGAATGGAATGGGCAACAGAATGTGGAATGGAATGCAAAATGCAATGTGGAATGGAATGGAGTGGAATGTGGAATGGAATAGAAAGGAATCTGGAATGGATTGGAATGGAATGGAATATGGAATGGAATGGAATGGAATGTGGAATGGAATGGAAAGGATAATGGAATGGAACTGAATGGGATGGAATATGGAATGGAATTGAATGGAATGCAATGTGGAATGGAATGGAATGGAATGTGGAATGGAATGGAACGGCAGGTGGAATGCAATGGAAATGAATGTGGAATGCAATTGAATGGAATGTGGAATGGAATTGAATTGTATGAGGAATGCAATGTGGAATGGAATGGAATGGAATGTGTAATTTAATTGAATGGAATGAGTAATGGAATGGAATGGCATGTGGAATGGAATGCAATGGAATGCGGAATGGAATGTGTAATGGAATGTGTAATGGAAAGTGGAATGGAATTGAATGGAATGTGGAAAGGAATGGAATGGAATGTAGAATGCAATTTGGAATGGAATCGAATGGAATGTGGATTGGAATGTGGTATGGAATGGAAGGAATGTGGAATGGATAGGAAAGGATTGTAGAATGGAATGTAATGGAATGGAATGGAATATGGAATGAAATGGAATGGAATGGAATGGAATGCATTATGGAATGAAATGGAATGGAATGGAATATGGAATGGAATGGAATGGAATGGAATGTGGAATGCAATGGAAACAGTGGAATGCAATGGAAACAATGGAATGGAATGGAATGGAATGAGGAATGGAATGGAAAGGAATGTGGAATGAAATGCAATGGAATTTAATGTGGAATAGAATGGAATGGAATTGAATGGAATGTGGAGTGGAATGGAATGGAATGTGAAAAGGAATGGAATGGAAAGTGGAATGGAATGGAATGGAATGTGGAATAGAATGGAATGGAAAGTGGAATGGAATGGAATGGAATGGAATGGAATAGAACGGAATGTGGAATGGAATGTGGAACGGAATGTAACGGAATGTGAAATGTCATGGAATGGAATGTGGAATGGAATGGAAGGGAATGTGGAATGGAATTTAAAGAATTGGAAGGTGGAATGGAATGGAATAGAATTTGTAATGCCATGCAAAGGAATGTCTAATGGAATGTGGAATGGAATGGAGTGGACTGAGAAATGGAATGGAATGGAATGGAATGTGGAATGGAATATGAAATGGAATGGAATGGAATGTGGAATGGAAAGTGGAATGGAATGGAATGGAATGGAATGGCAATGGAATGGAATGGAATGTGGAATGGAATGGAAAGAAGTGAAATGTGGAATGATATGTGGAATGGAATTGAGTGGAATGTGGAATTGAATGGCGTGGAATGTGGAATGGAATGGAAGGGAATGTGGAATGGAATGTGGAAAGGAATGGAATGGAATGTGGTATGTAAACTGGAAAGAAATGGAATGGAATGTGGAATGGAATGGAATGGAATGTGGAATGGTATTCAATGGAATTTGGGAAGGAGTTTGGAATGGAAAGTGGAATGGAGTGGAACGGTATGTGTAATGGCATGGAATGGATTACAGAAAGGAATGGAATGGAATGTGGAATGGAATGGAATGGAAATGAATGGAATGGAAAGTGGAATGGAATGCAATGCAGTGTGGAATTTAATGGAATATGGAATGGAAAGGAATGGAAAGGAATGGAAATTGGAATGGAATGGATGGGAATGTGGAATGGAAAGGAATGGAATGTGGAATGGAACGGAATGGAATGTGTAATGGAACGTGCAAAGGAATGGAAGGGATTGTGGAATGGAATGGAATGGATTGTGGAATGGAATAGAACGGATTGTAGAATGGAACGGAATCTAACGAGTAATGGAATGAAATCGAATGGAATGTGGACTGGAATGAAATGGAATGGAATGTGCAATCTAATGTGGAATGGAAGGGAATGGAAAGGAATGTGGAATGGAATGTGGAATGGAATGGATTGTGGAATGAAATGTGGAAAGGAATGGATTGGAGCGTGGAATGGAACGTGGAATGGAACTTGGAAAGGAAAGTGGAATGGAACGTGGAATGGACCATGGAATGGAATGTGGAATGCAATGTGGAATGGAACGTGGAATGGAAAGTTTAATGGAACGTGGTATGGAACGTGGAATGAAACATGGAATGGAATGCAATGGAACTTGGAGTGGAAAGACGAATGGAACGCGGAGTGGAAACTGGAATGTAACGTGGAATGGAACGTGGAATGGAATAGATCGCAATGTGGAATGGAATGGAATGGAAGGTGGAATGGAACGGAATTGAATGTGGAATGGAATGGAATGGAATATGGAATGTGATGGAATGGAATGTGGAATAGAATGGAATGGAATTTAGAATGTAAAGTGGAATGTAATGGAATGGAATGTGGAATGGAATGTGGAATGGAAAGGAATGGAACGTGGAATGGAATGTGGAACGGAAAGTGGAATGGAATGAGTAATGGAATGGAATGGAATGGAAAGCTGAAGGGAGTTGAATGGAATGAAATGGAAACTTAATGGAATGGAATCTAATGTGAAATGGAAAGAAACGGAATGTGGAATGGAATGGAATGAAATGGAATGTGGAAGGGAGAGGAATGCAATGAAATGGAAATTGAAATGGAGTGGAATGGAATGGAAAGTGGAATGGAATGGAATGGCGTGGTATGTGGAAAGGAACGGAATGGAATGTGAAATGGAATGTGTAATGGAATGTGAAATGGAATGGGTAATGGAATGTGTAATGCAATGTGGAAAGGAATGAAGTGGAATGTGGGATGGTATGGAATGGGGAGGAATGTGGAAATGAATAGAATGCAATGTGGAATTGAATGTGGAATGGAATGGAGTGTAGAATGGAATTTCGAATAGAATGGAATGGAAAGTGGAATAGAATGTAGAATGGAATGGAATGGAATGTGGAATGGAATGTGGAATGGAATGGAAAGGATTGTGCAAGGGAATGGAATGGAGAGGAATGTGGAATGGAACGGAATGGAATGTGGAATGGAATGGAATGGAGTGTGTAATGTAATGGAATGGAGGGGAATGTGGAATGGAATGGAATGGAATGAGGAATGGGTTGTGGAATGGAAAGTGGAATGGAATGGAGTGGAATGTGGAATCGAATGTGGAATGGAATGGAGTGGAGTGTGCAATGGAAAGGAATGTAATGTGGAATGGAACGGAATGGAATGTGGAATGGAATGTGGAATGGAATGGAATGGGAAATGGAATGAAATGGAACGTGGAATACAGTGGAATGGAATGGGATGTGGAATGGAATGGGATGTGAAATGGAATGGAATGGAACGTGGAATACAGTTGAATGGAATGTGGAATGGAATTGAAAATGAAATGTGGAATGAATCGCAGAATGGAATGGAATGGAACGTGGAATGGAATGAAACCTAATGCAGAATGCAATGAAATGGAATGTGGAATGTAATTGATTGGAATGGAAAGTAGAATGGAACGTAATGGAATGTGTAATGGAATGTGGAATGGAATGGAATGGAATGTGGAATGGAATGGAATGGAACGTGGAATGGAATGGAATGGAATGTGGAATGGAATCTAATGGAATATGGAATGGAATGGAATGGAAAGGAATTGGATGTAGAATGGAATGGAATGGAATGTGGAATGGAACGTGGAATGGAGTGGAATGGAATGGAATGTGTAATGGAATGGAGTGGAATGGGCAATGGAACGGAGTGGAATGTGGAATGGTACGAGAAATGGAATGGAATGAGATGTGGAATGGAATGAAATTGAATGCAGAATGGAATGGAGTAGAATGTGGAATGGAAAGTGAAATGGAATGGAATGGAATGTGGAATGGAATGGATTGGAATGGAATTTGGAATGCAATGGAATGGAGTGGAATGTGGAACTTAATCTAAAGGAATGTGGAATGGGATGTAGAATGGAATGTGGAATGCAATGTGGAATGGAATTTGGAATGGAAAGGAATGGAATGTGGAATGGGACGTAGAATGGAATGTGGAATGCAATGTGGAATGGAATTTGGAATGGAAAGGAATGGAATGTGGAATGAAGTTTAATTGAATGTGAATTGGAATGGTTTGTAATGCCATGCAACGCCAAATGGAATGGAATGTGTAATGGAATTCAATGTATTTTGTAATAAAATGGAATGGAATATGGAACGGAATGGAAAGGAATGTAGAATGGAAAGTGAAATCGAATGGAATTGAAAGTGGAATGCAATGGAATGCATTGCAGAATGAAATGGAAAGGAATGGAATGTGGTATGATATGGAATGGAAACGAATGGAATTGAATGTGGAATGGAATGTGGAATGCAAAGGAATAGAATGTGGAATGGAACGGAATGGAATATGGAATAGAATGGAATGGAATGGAATGTGGAAAGAAATGTAATTGAATGTAATGGAATGGAATGGAATGTGGAATGGGTTGGAATGGAATGTGGAATGGAATGGAATAGAAAGGAATGGAATGTGGAATGGAAAGTGGAACGAAATGGAATAGAACGTGGAATGGAATGGAAACGCATGGAATGGAATGTGAAATGGAATGTGGGAAAGAATGTGGAATGGAATTGAGTGGATTGTGGAATGGAATGGAATGGAATGTGGAATGGAATGTGGAATGGAATGTGGTATGGATTGTAATGGAATGTGGAATGGAATGGAATGGATTTTGGAATGGAATGGAATGGAATGGAATGGAATATGGTATGGAATGGAACAGAATAGAAAGTGGAATAGAATGGAACGGAATAGAAAGTGGAATGGAATGGAATGGAAGGGAATTTAATGGAATATGGAATGGAATGTGGAATGGAATGGAATGTGAAATGGAATAGAATGGAATGCGGAATAGAATGGAATGGAATTTAGAATGGAATGGAATTTAATGGAATGTGGAGTGGAATGGAATGGATTGGAATTAAATATGGAGTGGAATATGGAAGGGAATGGAATGGAATTTGAAATGGAATGGAATCGAATGTGGAATGGAATGTGGAATGGAATGGAAAGGAATGGAACATGGAGTGGAATGGAATGAAGTGGAAGTTGAAATGAAATGGAATGGAATGGAATGTGCAATGGAAAGTGGAATGGAATGGAATTGAATGGAATTTAATGGAATAGAACGGAATGTGGAATGAAATGTGGAACGGAATGTAACGGAATGTGAAATGTCATGGAATGGAATGTGGAATGGAATGGAAGGGAATGTGGAATGGAATGAAATTGAATGCAGAATGGAATGGAGTAGAATGTTTAATGGAAAGTGAAATGGAATGGAATGGAATGTGGAATGGAATGTGGAATGGAATTTACTGGAATGTGGAATGGTATTTGCAATGGAGTGGAATGGAATGTGGAATGGAATGGAATGGAGTGGAATGTGGAATGGGATGGAGTGGAATAGGGAACGGAATGGAATGGAATGTGGAATGCCATTGTGTGGAATGTGGAATGGAATAAGGAATGGAATGAGGAATGGAATGGAATGGAAAGTCGAATGCAATGTGGAATGCAATGGTATGGAACATGGAATGGAAAGTGGAATGAAATGCAATGGAACGTGGAATAGAAGGCGGAATGTAACGTGGAATGGAATGAGGAATTGAATGGAATGGAATGTGGGATGGAATGGAATACACTGTGGAAAGGAATGGAATGCAATGTGGAATGGAATTTGGAATGGAATTGAATGGAATGGAATGGATTAGGGAATGGAATGGAATGGAATGGAATGGAAAGTGGAATGGAATGGAATGGAAAGGAATGGAACGTGTAACGGAATAAAAAGGAATGTGTAAAGGAATGGAATTGAATGGAATGTGGAATGCATTGGAATGGAATGGAATGGAATGAAATGCGGACTGGAATGAAATGGAATTTGGTATGGAATGGAATGGAATGTGGAATGGAATGCAATTGAATGTGTAATGGAGTCGAATGTAATGGAAAGTGAATTGGAATTGAAGAAATTCGGAATGGAATGTGGAAAAGAATGGAATGGAATTTGAAATGGAATGTGGAATGGAATTTGGAATGGAATGTGGAATGGAATGGAATGGAATGTGGAATGGATTGTGGAATATAGTGGAATGGAATGCGGAAAGCAATGTGAAACGGAATGTGGAATCGAATGGAATGGAATGTGGAATGGAATCAGGAATGGAATGGAATGGATTGTTGAATGGAATGTTGAATGAAATGTGGAAAGGAGTGGAATGAAAAGTGGAATGGAAAGTGGAATGACACGTGGAATGGAAAGTGGAATGGAATGGAATTGCGTTTGGAATGGAATGTGGAATGGAATGTGGAATGGAATGGAATGGAATGTGAAATGCAATGGAATGGAATGTGGAATGGAATTCAATGGAAATTGGAATGGAATGGAATTGAATGTTGAATGGAATTGAAAGGAATGTGGAAAGGAAAGTGGATTGGAATGGAAAGGAATGTTGAATGGAATGGAATGGATTGTGGAATGGAAAGGAATGGAATGGAATGGAATGTGGAATGGAATGGAATGTGGAATGGAATGGAATGGAAATGAATGGAATGGAAAGTGAAATGGAATGCAGTGGATTTTGGCGTGGAATGGAATGGAAAGGAATGGAAAGTGGAATGGAATGGATGGGAATGTGGAATGGAATGGAATGGAATTTGGAATGGAAAGGAATCCAATATGGAATGGAATGGAATGGAATGTGGAATGGAACGTGGACTGGAATGGATTGGAATCATGAATGGAATGGACTGGATTTTGGAATGGAATGGAATGGAATGGAATAGAATGCAATGGAATGAGGAATGAAATGGAGCGTGAAATGGAATGCAATGCAATGGAATTTGGACTGGAATGGAATGGAATGGAATGAGGAATGGAATGTGGAATGGAATGGAAAGGAATGGAATGTGGAATCGAAAGTTTCACGGAAAGTGGAATGGAACGTGGAATGGTACGCAGAATGGAACGTGGAATGCAATGCAATATAATGTGGAGTGGAAAACGGATTGAAAAGTGGAGTGGAAACTGGAAAGTAACGTGGAATGGAAAGTGGAATGGAATGGAATGCAATGGGTCATGGAATGTATTGGAAAGTGGAATGGAATGGAAATGAAAGTGGAATGGAATGGAAGGGAAAATGGAATGTAAAGGAATGGAGTGCGGAATGTAATGGAATGGAATTAAGAATGGAATGTGGAATGAAATGGAATGGAAAGTGGAATGGAATATGGAATGGAATGGAATGTGGAATGGATTGTGGAATGGAATGTAGAAAGGAATGAGGAAAGGAATGAAATGGAATGGAATGTGTAATGGAATGAAATGGAAAGTGAAATGGAATGGAATGGAATGGAATGTGGAATGGCATAGAATGGAATGTGGAATGGAATGAGGAATGGAATGTGGAATGGAAAGTGGAATGCAATGAAGCAGAATATGGAATGGAATATGGAAAAGAGTGGAGTGGAATGTGGAATTGAATATAAAGGAGTGTTGAGTGGAATGTGGAATGGAGTGAAATGGAATGTGGAATGTAATGTGGAGTGGAATGGAATGGAATGGGGAATGGAATGGTCAGGAAATTGAAATGGAATGTGGAAAGGAATGTGTAATGGAACGTGGAATGGAAAGGAATGGAAAGTGCAATGGAATGGATGGGAATGTGGAATGGAATGGAATGGAATTTGGAATGGAAAGGAATCGAATATGGAATGGAATGGAATGGAATGTGGAATGGAACGTGGACTGGAATGGATTGGAATCATGAATGGAATGGAATGGATTTTGGAATGGAATGGAATGGAATGGAATAGAATGCAATGGAATGAGGAAGGGAATGGAGTGTGAAATGAAATGCAATGCAATGGAATTTGGACTGGAATGGAATGGAATGTGGAATGGAATGTGGAATGGAATGTGGAATGGAAAGTTTCATGGAAAGTGGAATGGAACGTGGAATGGTACGCAGAATGGAACGTGGAATGCAATGCAATGTAACGTGGAGTGGAAAGCGGATTGAAAAGTGGAGTGGAAACTGGAAAGGAACGTGGAATGGAACATGGAATGGAATGGAATGCAATGGGTCATGGAATGTATTGGAAAGTGGAATGGAATGGAAATGAAAGTGGAATGGAATGGAAGGGAAAATGGAATGTAATGGAATGGAGTGTGGAATGGAATGGAATGGAATAAAGAATGGAATGTGGAATGTAATGGATTGGAAAGTGGAATGGAATATAGAGTGGAATGGAATGTGGAATGGATTGTGGAATGGAATGTAGAAAGGAATGAGGAAAGGAATGGAATGGAATGGAATGTGTAACGGAATGAAATGGAAAGTGAAATGGAATGGAATGGAATGGAATGTGGAATGTGGAATGGCATAGAATGGAATGTGGAATGGAATGAGGAATGGAATGTGGAATGGAATGTGGAATGCAATGAAGCAGAATATGGAATGGAATATGGAAAAGAGTGGAGTGGAATGTGGAATTGAATATAAAGGAGTGTTGAATGGAATGTGGAATGGAATGAAATGGAATGTGGAATGTAATGTGGAGTTGAATGGAATGGAATGGGGAATGGAATGGTCTGGAAAGTGAAATGGAATGTGGAAAGGAATGTGTAATGGAACGTGGAATGGAAATTAATAGAAAGTGGAATGAAATGGTAGGGAATGTGGAATTGAATTCAAAGGAATGTGGAATGGAATGGAAGTGAATGAAATGGAAATTAGAATGGAATGTAATGGAATGTGGAATAGAATGAAAGGGAATGTGGAATGGAATGGAATGGAGTGGAATGTGGAATGGAATGGAAAGGAATGTGGCATGCAATGTGGAATGGAATGTGGAAAGGAATGAAGTGAAACGTGGAATGTAATGTGGAATGGAATGGAGTGGAATGTGAAATGGTATGGAATGGAGAAGAATGTGGAAACGAATGCAATGGAAAGTGGAACGGAATAGAATGGAATGTGGAATGGAATGGAATGGAACGAGTAATGGAACGTGGAATGAAACATGGAATGGAATGGAATGGAATGTGGAATGGAATGGAATGGAACGGAATGTGGAAAAGAATGGAATGGAATGAAATGTGGAATGCAATGGAATGGAATAGACTGGAATGGAATGTGGAATGCAACTGAATGGAATGGAATGTTATGGAATGGAAGGGAATGCGGAATGGAATGTGGAACGGAATGGAAAGGAATGTGCAATGGAATGGAATGGAATAGAATGTGGAATGGAATGGAATGGAATGTGCAATTGAATGTGGAATGGAATGGAATGCAATGTGAAAAGGAGTGGAATGGAATGAGGAATGGAATGAAATGGAAAGTGAAAAGGAATCAAAGGAATGTGGAATGGAATGGAATGGAATGTGGAAGGGAATGGAATGGAATCGGGAATAGAATGGAATGGAAAGAGCAATGGAATGGAAACGAATGAGGAAACGAACGGAATGGAAACTGAAAAGGAATGGAAAGGAATGTGGAATTCAATGGAATGGAATGTAGAATGGAATGGGCAACAGATAGTGGAATGGAATGTGTAATGCAATGTGGAATTGAATGGAGAGGAATGTGGATTGGAAAGGAAAGGAATCTGGAATGGATTGGAATGGAATGGAATGTGAATTGGAATGGAACGTGGAATTGAATGGAATGGAATGTGGAATGGAATGGAAAGGATAATGGAATGGAATTGAATGGGATGGAATATGGAATGGAATTGAATGGAATGCAATGTAGAATGGAATGGAATGTGGAATGGAATGGAATTGAATGGCATGTGGAATGCAATGGAATGGAATGGGGAATGGAATTGAATTGTATGAGGAATGGAATGTGGAATGGAATGGAATGGAATGTGTAATGGAATTGAATGGAATGAGCAATGGAATGGAATGGCATGTGGAATGGAATGGAATGGAATGTAGAATGGAATGTGTAATGGAATGTGGAATGGAATTGAATGGAATGTGGAAAGGAATGGAATGGAATGTAGAATGGAATTTGGAATGGAATCGAATGGAATGTGGATTGGAATGTGGTATGGAATGGAATGGAATGTGGAATGGAATGGAAAGGATTGTAGAATGGAATGGAATGGAATGGAATGGAATATGGAATGAAATGGAATGGAATGGAATATGGAATGGAATGGAATGGAATGGAATATGGAATGGAAAGGAATGGAATGGAATGTGGAATGCAATGGAAACAATGGAATGGAATGGAATGGAATGTGGAATGCAATGGAAAGGAATGTGGAATGAAATGCAATGGAATTTAATGTGGAATGGAATGGAATGGAATGGAATGGATTTTGGAGTGGAATGGAATGGAATGTGGAAAGTAATAGAATGGAAGGTGGAATGGAATTGAATGGAATGTGAAATGGAATGGAGTAGAATGTAGAATGGAATGTGGAATGGAATGGGGAATGGAAATGAATGGAATGTGGAATGGAATGGAATGGAATGTGGAATGGAAAAGAATGGAATTTGGAATGGAATGTGCTATGGAATGGAAAGGATTGTGGAATGGAATGTGGTATGGATGGAATGGAATGTGGAATGGAATGGAATGTGGAATGGAATGGAATGGAATGTGGAATGGAATGGAAAGGTCTGTAGAATGGAATGGAATGGAAAAGAATATGGAATGGAATGAAATGGCATGGAATGCAGAATGCAATGGAATGGAATGGAATGGAATGGTAGGAAAAGCATAATGGAATGTGGAATGGAATGGAAAGGAATGTGGAATAAAATGGAATGTAATGGAATATGGAATGGAATGGAATGGAATTGAAAGGAATGTGAAACGGAATGTGGAATAAAATGGAATGGAATGTGAAAGGGAATGGAATTGAATGTGGAATGCAATGGAATGGAATGTGAAAAGGAATTGAATGGAATGTGTAATGAAATGGAATTGAAAGTGGAATGGAATGGAATGGAATGTGGAATGGAATGGAATGGAATGTGGAATGGAATGGAATACAATGAGGAATGGAATGTGGAATGTAATGGAATGTGGAATGGCTTGGAATGGAATGTGAAATGGATCATGGATTCGAACCTGTAATAGAAAGTAGAAAGGAAGATCGGCTGGAACGTGGAATGGATGGTGGATTGGAAGTTGGAATGGAATTGAATGGAATGGAATGGAATATGCAATGGAATGGAATGGAATGTGAAATGGAATGGAATGGAATGTGGAATGAAATGTGAAATGGAATGGAATGAAATGGAAAGGTATGTGGAATGGAATGGAATGGAATGTGGAATGGAATTAATGGAGTCTGAAATGGAATGGAATGGAATGGAATGGAATGAAAAGTTGAATGGAATGGAATGAGATGTGAAATGGCAAGGAATGGAAGGTGGAATGGAATGGAATGGAGTGGGAAGTGGAATGGAATGGAATGTGGAATGGAATTTAGAATGGAATGTGAAATGGAATGTGGAATGGAATGTAGAATGGAATGTGAAATGGAATGTGGCATGCAATGGTATGGAAACTGGAATGGAACGAGGAATGGAACGTGGAAAGGGATGTAGAATGGAGTATGGAATGGAAAGTGGAATGTAATGTGGAATGGAATGAAATGGAAAGTTGACTGTAATGGTATGAAATGGAAGGTGGAATGGATTGCAATCGAATGTGGAATGGAAAGTTGTATGGAATGTGGAATGGAATGCGGAATGGAATGGAGTGGAATGTGCAATGGAATAGAATGGAATGGAATGTGGAATGGAATGTGGAATGGAACGTGGAATGAAAGTGAAGGGAACGTGGAATGGAACGTGGAATGTATTGGAATGGAATGGAAAGTGGAATGGAATGGGAAATGGAATGGAATGGAATGTGGAATGGAACTGAATGAAATGTGGAATGGAATGGAAAGAAGTGAAATGTGGAATGTAATGTGGAATGGAATGGAGTGGGATGTGGAATTGAATGGAGTGGAATGTGGAATGGAATGTGGAATGGAATGGAATGGAATGTGGTATGTAACCTGGAAAGAAATGGAATGGAATGTGGAATGGAATGGAATGGAATGTGGAATGGTATTCAATGGAATTTGGGAAGGAGTTTGGAATGGAAAGTGGAATGGCGTGGAACGGAATGTGGAATGGCAAGGAATGCATTGCAGAATGGAATGGAATGGAATGTGGAATGAAATGGAATGGAAATGAATGGAATGGAAAGTGGAATGGAATGCAATGCAATGAGGAATAGAATGGAATATGGAATGGAAAGGAATGGAAAGGAAAGGAAAGTGGAACGGAATGGATGGGAATGTGGAATGGAAAGGAATGGAATGTGGAATGGAACGGAATGGAATGTAGAAAGGAACGTGGAAAGGAATGGAAGGGAATGTGGAATGGAATGGAATGGATTGTGGAATGGAATAGAATGGATTGTAGAATGGAATGGAATGGAACGAGTAATGGAATGAAATGGAATGGAATGTGGACTGGAATGAAATGGAATTGAATGTGGAATATAATGTGGAAGGGAAGGGAATGGAAAGGAATGTGGAATGGAATGTGGAATGGAATGGATTGTGGAATGAAATGTGGAAAGGAATGGATTAGAGAGTGGAATGGAACGTGGAATGGAACTTGGAAAGGAAAGTGGAATTTAACGTGGAATGGACCGTGGAATCTAATGTGGAATGCAATGTGGAATGGAACGTGAAATGGAAACTTTAATGGAACGTGGAATGGAACGTGGAATGAAACATGCAATGGAATGCAATGGAACTTGGAGTGGAAAGACGAATGGAACGTGGAGTGGAAACTGGAATGTAACGTGGAATGGAACGCGGAATGGAATCGATCACAATGTGGAATGGAATGGAATGGAAGGTGGAATGGAATGGAATTGAATGTGGAATGGAATGGAATGGAATATGGAATGTGATGGAATGGAATGTGGAATAGAATGGAATGGAATTTAGAATGTAAAGTGGAATGTAATGGAATGGAATGTGGAATGGAATGTGCAATGGAATTTGGAATGGAAAGGAATGGAACGTGGAATGTAATGTGGAATGGAAAGTGGAATGGAATGAGGAATGGAATGGAATGGAATGGAAAGCGGAAGGGAGTGGAATGGAATGAAATGGAAATTGAAATGGAATGGAATGGAATGTGGAATGGAAAGAAATGGAATGTGGAATGGAATGGAATGAAATGGAATGTGGAAGGGAGAGGAATGGAATGAAATGGAAATTGAAAAGGAATGGAATGGAAAGTGGAATGGAATGGAATGGAATTGCGTGGAATGTGGAAAGATACGGAATGGAATGTGAAATGGAATGTGTAATGGGATGTGAAATGGAATGTGTAATGGAATGTGTAATGCAATGTGAAAAGGAATGAAGTGGAATGTGGGATGGTATGGAATGGGGAGGAATGTGGAAATGAATGGAATGCAACATGGAATTGAATGTGGAATGGAATGGAGTGTAGAATGGAATTTGGAATAGAATGGAATGGAAAGTGGAATGGAATGTAGAATGGAATGTAGAATGGAATGGAAAGAATTGTGGAAGGGGATGGAATGGAGAGGAATGTGGAATGGAACGGAATGGAATGTGGAATGGAATGGAATGGAGTGTGTAATAAAATGGAATTGAGGGGAATGTGGAATGGAATGGAATGGAATGAGGAATGGGTTGTGGAATAGAAAGTGGAATAGAATGGAGTGGAATGTGGAATCGAATGTGGAATGGAACGGAGTGGAGTGTGCAATGGAAAGGAATGTAATGTGGAATGGAACGGAATGGAATTTGTAATGGAATGTGGACTGGAATGGAATGGGAAATGGAATGAAATGGAACGTGGAATACAGTGGAATGGAATGGAATGTGAAATGGAATGTAATGGAATGTGGAATAGAGTTGAATGGAATGTGGAATGGAATTGAAAATGAAATGTGGAATGAATCGCAGAATGGAATGGAATGGAACGTGGAATGGAATGAAACCTCATGCAGAATGGAATGAAATGGAATGCGGAATGTAATTGTTTGGAATGGAAAGTAGAATAGAACGTAATGGAATGTGTAATGGAATGTGGAATGGAACGGAATGGAATGTGGAATGGAATGGAATGGAATGGAATGGAATGTGGAATGGAATCTAATGGAATATGGAATGGAATGGAATGGAAAGGAATTGGATGTAGAATGGAATGGAATGGAATGTGGAATGGAACGTGGAATGGAGTGGAATGGAATGGAATGTGTAATGGAATGGAGTGGAATGGGCAATGGAACGGAGTGGAATGTGGAATGGAACGAGAAATGGAATGGAATGAAATGTGGAATGGAATGAAATGGAATGCGGAATGTAATGGAGTAGAATGTGGAATGGAAAGTGAAATGGAATTTAATGGAATGTGGAATGGAATGGAATTGAATGGAATTTGGAATGCAATGGAATGGAGTGGAACGTGGAAAGGAATCTAAAGGAATGTGGAATGCGATGTAGAATCGAATGTGGAATGCAATGTGGAATGGAATTTGGAATGGAAAGGAATGGAATTTGGAATGGGATGTAGAATGGAATGTGGAATGCAACGTGAAATTGAATTTGGAATGGAAAGGAATGGAATGTGGAATGAAGTGGAATTGAATGTGAATTGAAATGTTATGTAATGGAATGCAACGCGAAATGGAATGGAATGTGTAATGGAAATCAATGTAATTTGGAATAAAATGGAATGGAATATAGAACGGAATGGAAAGGAATGTAGAATTGAAAGGGAAATCGAATGGAATTGAAAGTGGAATGCAATGGAATGCATTGCAGAATGAAATGGAAAGGAATGGAATGTGGTATGATATGGAATGGAAACGAATGGAATTTAATGTGGAATGGAATGCAATGGAATGTGGATTGGAATGGAATGGAACATTGAATGTAATGGAATGGAATGTGGAATTGAATGGAATGGAAAGGAATGGAATGTGGAATGCAATGTGGAATGGAAAGGAATGGAACGTGGAATGGAATGTGGAATGGAATGTGGAATGGAATGGAATGGAATGTGGAATGCAAAGGAATGGAATGTGGTATGTAACCTGAAAAGAAATGGAATGGAATGTGGAATGGAATGGAGTGGAACGTGAAATGGTATGGAATGGAGAAGAATGTAGAAATGAATGCAATGGAAAGTGTAACGGAATAGAATGGAATGTGGAATGGAATGTGGAGTGGAATGGAATGGAACGAGGAATGGGACGTGGAATGAAACATGGAATGGAATGGAATGTGGAATGGAATGGAATTGAATTTGGAATGGAATGGAATGGAGTGGAATGTGGAATGGAACGGAATGGGATGTGGATTGGAATGGAATGGAATGTCGAATGGAATGGAATGGAGGGGAGTGTCGAATGGAATTGACTGGAATGAGGAATGGAATTGAACCGAATGAGGAATGGAATGTGGAATGGAATGTGGAATTTAATGGAGTGGAATGCGGAATGGAATGTGGAATGGAATGGTGTGGAGTGTGGAATAGAATGGAAAGAAATGGGGAATGGAATGGTGTGGAATGTGGAATGGAATGTGGAGTGGAATGTGGAATGGAATGTGGAATGGAATGCAATGTGAAATGGAATGGAATGGCACGTGGCATATAACGGAATGGAATGGGGAATGGAATAGAATGAAACTTGAAATGGAACATCGAATGGAATGGAATGGAACTTGGAATGTAATGGAATGGAATGTGGAATGGAATGGAATGGAATGTGGAATGGAATGCAATGGAATGGAATGTAGAATGGAACGTAATGGAATGTGGAATGGAAAGGTCAATGGAACGTCGAATTTAATGGAATGGAAAGTGGAATGGAATGGAAGCGAATGTGGAATGGAATTGATTGGAATATGGAATGGAACACAATGGAATGAAATGGAATCTAGAAAGGAATGTAATGGAATGGAATGGAATGGAATGGAATGGAATGGAATGGAATGTGGCATTTAGTGGAATGGAATGAAATGGAATGTGGTATGGAATGGAATAGAATGAGGAATGGAACGTGGAATGGAATGTGGAATGGAATGGAATGGAACGGGCAGTGAAAAGTGGAATGGAACGTGGAATGGAATGGAATGCAATGTGGAATGGAATGGAATGGAAAGTGGAATGGAATGTGGAATGTAATGGAATGGAAACTGGAATGAAATGTGGAATGGAATGGAATGGAATGGAATGTGGAATGCAATGTGGAATGGAAAGTATTGGAATATGTAATAGAATTTGGAATGCAATGTGGCATGAAATGCAATGGAATGCGGAATGGAATGGAATGGAATGTGCAGTGGAACGGAATGGAATGCAACGTGGAATGGCATGGAATGGAATGTGCAATGGAATGTGGAAAGGAATGTGGAATGGAATGAAGAGGAATCTGGAGTGGAATGTGGTATGGAATGTGGAATGGAATGAAGTGGAATCTGGAATGGAATGGAAGAGAGTTGAGTGAGTAATGGAATCTTAGGGAATGTGGAATGGAGTGTGGAATGGAATGAAAAGGAATGAGGAATGGAATGCAGAATGGAATGGAATGGAACGTGGAATGGAATGGAATGTGGAATGGAATGGAATGGAAACTGGAATGGAACATGGAATCGAATGTGGAATGGAACGTGGAAAGGAATGGAATGCAAAGTGGAATATAATGGAATGGAATGTGGAAAGGAATTGAGTGGAATGTGGAATGGAATGGAATGCAATGTAGAAGGGAATGTGGAATGGAATGGAATGGAATGTGGAATGGAATGAGGTATGGAATAGAATGAAATGTGGAATGGAATGGAATGGATTGTAGAATGGAATGGAATGGAATGGAATGGAATGGAATGGAATATGGAATATGGAGTGGAATGGAATGGAATGGAATGGAATGTGGAAAAGAATGGAAAGGAATGATATGTGGAATGCAATGGAATGGAATTGACTGGAATGTAATGTGGAATGCAACTGAATGGAATGGAATGTTATGCAATGGAAGGGAATGCGGAATGGAATGTGGAACGGAATGGAAAGGAATGTGCAATGGAATGGAATGGAATAGAATGTGGAATGGAATGGAATGGAATGTGCAATTGAATGTAGAAAGGAATGGAATGCAAGGCGAAAAGGAGTGGAATGGAATGAGGAAGGGAATGAACTGGAAAGTGAAAAGGAATCAAAGGAATGTGGAATGGAATGGAAAGGAATGTGGAAGGGAATGGAATGGAATCGGGAATAGAATGGAATGGAAAGAGGAATGCAATGGAAAGGAATGAGGAAACGAACGTAATGGCAAGTGAAAAGGAATGGAAAGGAATGTGGAATGCAATGGAATGGAATGTAGAATGGAATGGGCAACAGAATGTGGAATGGAATGTGGAATGCAATGTGGAATGGAATGGAGTGGAATGTGGAATGGAATGGAAAGGAATCTGGAATGGATTGGAATGGAATGGTATGTGGAATGGTATGGAATGGAACGTGGAATGGAATGGAAAGGATAATGGAATGGAATTGAATGGGATGGAATATGGAATGGAATTGAATGGAATGCAATGTGGAATGGAATGGAATGGAATGTGGAATGGAATGGAACGGCATGTGGAATGCAATGGAATAGAATGTGGAATGCAATGGAATGGAATGTGGACTGGAATTGAATTGTATGAGGAATGGAATGTGGAATGGAATGGAATGGAATGTGGAATGGAATTGAATGGAATGAGCAATGGAATTGAATGGCATGTGGAATGGAATGGAATGGAATGTAGAAAGGAATGTGTAATGGAATGTGGAATGGAATTGAATGGAATGTGGAAAACAATGGAATGGAATGTAGAATGGAATTTGGAATGGAATCGAATGGAATGTGGATTGGAATGTGGTATGGAATTGAATGGAGTGTGGAATGGAATGGAAAGGATTGTAGAATGGAATGGAATGGAATGGAATGGAATATGGAATGAAATGGAATGGTATGGAATATGGAATGGAATGGAATGGAATGGAATGTGGAATGCAGTGGAAACAATGGATTAGAATGGAATGGAATGTGGAATGGAATGGAAAGGAATGTGGAATGGAATGGAATGGAATGTGGAATGGAATGGAATGTGGAATGGCTTGGAATGGAACGTGGAATGGATCGTGGATTCGAATCTGCAATTGAAAGTGGAAAGGAAGATGGGCTGGAAAGTGGAATGGACGGTGGAATGGAATGTGGAATGGAATTGAATGGAATGGAATGGGATATGCAATGGAATGGAATGGAATGTGAAATGGAATGGAATGGAATGTGGAATGAAATGTGAAATGGAATGGAATGCAATGGAAAGGTATGTGGAATGGAATGGAATGGAATGTAGAATTTAATTAATGGAGTCTGAAATGGAATGGAATGGATTGGAAAGGAAAGATGAATGGAATGGAATGATATGCGAAATTGCAAGGAATGGAAGGTGGAATGGAATGGAATGGAGGGGAAAGTGGAATGGAATGGAATGTGGAATGGAATGTAGAATGGAATGTGAAATGGAATGTGGAATGAAATGTGGAATGCAATGGTATGGAAAATGGAATGGAACGAGGAATGGAACGTGGAATGGGATGTAGAATGGAGTGTGGAATGGAAAGTGGAATGTAATGTGGAATGGAATGGAATGGAAAGTTGACTGTAATGGTATGAAATGGAAGGTGGAATGGATTGCAATCGAATGTGGAATGGAAAGTTTTATGGAATGTGGAATGGAATGCGGAATGCAATGGAGTGGAATGTGCAACGGATTAGAATGGAATGGAATGTGGAATGGAATGTGAAATGGAATGTGGAATGGAACGTGGAATGAAAGTGAAGGGAACGCGGAATGGAACGTAGAATGTATTGGAATGGAATGGAAAGTGGAATGGAATGGAACGGGGAATTGAATGGAATGGAATGTGGAATGGAATGGAATGAAATGTGGAATGGAATGGAAAGAAGTGAAATGTGGAATGTAATATGGAATGGAATGGAGTGGAATATGCAATACAATGGAGTGGAATGTGGAATGGAATGGAATGGAATGTGGAATGGAATGTAATTGAATTTGTAATGGAATCGAATGTAATGGAAAGTGAATTGGAATTGAAGAAATTCGGAATGGAATGTGGAAAACAATGGAATGGAATTTGAAATGGAATGTGGAATGGAATTTGGAATGGAATGTGGAATGGAATGGAATGGAATGGAATGTGGAATGGTTTGTGGAATATAGTGGAATGGAATGCGGAAACCAATGTGAAACGGAATGTGGAATCGAATGGAATGGAATGTAGAATGGAATCAGGAATGGAATGGAATGGATTGTTGAATGGAAAGTTGAATGCAATGTGGAAAGGAGTGGAATGGAATGTGGAATGATACGTGGAATGGAACGTGGAGTGGAATGGAATTGAGTTTGGAATGGAATGTGGAATGGAATGTGGAATGGAATGTTGTGGAATGTGGAATGTAATGGAATGGAATGTGAACTGGAATGGAATGGAATGTGGAATGGAATTCCATGGAAATTGGAATGGAATGGAATTGAATGTTGAATGGAATTGAAAGGAATGTGGAAAGGAAAGTGGATTGGAGTGGAAAGGAATGTTGGATGGAATGGAATGGATTGCGGAATGGAAAGGAATGGAATGGAATGGAATGTGGAATGGAATGGAATGTGAAATGGAATGGAATGGAAATGAATGGAATGGAAAGTGAAACGGAATGCAGTGGATTGTGGAGTGGAATGGAATGGAAGGGAATGATGAGTGGAATGGAATGGAAAGGACTGGAAAGTGGAATGGAATGGACGGGAATGTGGAATGGAATGGAATGGAATTTGGAAAGGAAAGGAATCGAATATGGAATGGAATGTGGAATGGAACGTGGACTGGAATGGATTGGAATCATGAATTGAATGGAATGGATTTTGGAATGGAATGGAATGGAATGGAATAGAATGCAATGGAATGAGGAATGAAATGGAGTGTGAAATGAAATGCAATGCAATGGAATTTGGACTGGAATGGAAAGGAATGGAATGTGGAATGGAAAGGTTCATGGAAAGTGGAATGGAACGTGGAATGGTACGCAGAATGGAACGTGGAATGCAATGCAATGTAACGTGGAGTGGAAAACGGATTGAAAAGTGGAGTGGAAACTGGAAAGGAACGTGGAATGGAACGTGGAATGGAATGGAATGGAATGCAATGGGTCATGGAATGTATTGGAAAGTGGAATGGAATGGAAATGAAAGTGGAATGGAATGGAAGGGAAAATGGAATGTAAAGGAATGGAGTGTGGAATGTAATGGAATGGAATTAAGAATGGAATGTGGAATGGAATGGAATGGAAAGTGGAATGGAATATGGAATGGAATGGAATGAGGAATGGATTGTGGAATGGAATGCAGAAAGGAATGAGGAAAGGAATGGAATGGAATGGAATGTGTAATGGAATGAAATGGAAAGTGAATTGGAATGGAATGGAATGGAATGTGGAATGGCATAGAATGGAATGTGGAGTGGAATGAGGAATGGAATGTGGAATGGAATGTGGAATGCAATGAAGCATAATATGGAATGGAATATGGAAAAGAGTGGAGTGGAATGTGGAATTGAATATAAAGGAGTGTTGAATGGAATGTGGAATGGAATGAAATGGAATGTGGAATGTAATGTGGAGTGGAATGGAATGGAATGGGGAATGGAATGGTCTGGAAAGTGAAATGGTATGTGGAAAGGAATGTGTAATGGAAGGTGGAATGGAAAGGAATAGAAAGTGGAATGAAATGGTAGGGAATGTGGAATTGAATTCAAAGGAATGTGGAATGGAATGGAAGTGAATGAAACGGAAATTAGAATGGAATGTAATGGAATGTGGAATAGAATGAAATGGAATGTGGAATGGAATGGAATGGAGTGGAATGTGGAATGGAATTGAATGGAATGAGCAATGGAATGGAATGGCATGTGGAATTGAATGGAATGGAATGTAGAATGGAATGTGTAATGGAATGTTTAATGGAATTGAATGGAATGTGGAAAGGAATGGAATGGAATGTAGAATGGAATTTGGAATGGAATGGAATGGAATGTGGAATGGAATGGAAAGGATTGTAGAATGGAATGGAATGGAATGGAATGGAATATGGAATGAAATGGAATGGAATGGAATATGGAATGAAATAGAATGGAATGGAATATGGAATGGAATGGAATGGAATGGAATGGAGTGTGGAATGCAATGGAAACAATGGAAGGGAATGGAATGGAATGTGGAATGGAATGGAAAGGAATTTGGAATGAAATGCAATGGAATTTAATGTGGAATGGAATGGAATGGAATTGAATGGAATGTGGAGTGGAATGGAATGGAATGTGAAAAGGAATGGAATGGAAGGTGGAATGGAATGGAATGGAATGTGGAATAGAATGGAATGGAAAGTGGAATGGAATGGAATGGAATGTGGAATGGAATGGAGTATAATGAGGAAAGGAACGTGGAATGGAATGTGGAATGGAATGGAATGGAACGTGGAATGGATCATGGAATGGAACGTGGAATGGAAAGTGGAAAGGTACGTGGAATTGAACGTGGAATGAACCGTAGACTGGCATGTGAAATGTAATGGAATGGAATCGAATGGAATGTGGAATGGAAACGAATGGAATGGAATGTGGAATGGAATGTGGAAAGAAATGGAATGGAATGTGGAATGGAACGTGGAATGTAAAGTGGAATGGAACCTGGAATGGAATGGAATGGAACGTGAAATGAATTGGAATGGAATAGAATGTGGAATGGAATGGAAAGGAATGTGAAATGGAATGCAATGCGGAATGGAATGAAATTTGAAATAAAGTGGAATGGAATGCAGAATGGAATGAAATGGAATGCAGAATGGAAAGGAATTGAGTGGAAAGTGGAATGGAATTGATTGGAATGTGCAATGGAATGTGGAAAGTAATAGAATGGAATGTGGATTGGAATTGAATGGAATGTGAAATGGAGTGGAGTGGAATGTAGAATGGAATGTGGAATGGAATGGGGAATGGAAATGAATGGAATGTGGAATTGAATGGAATGGAATGTGGAATGGAATAGAATGGAATTTGGAATGGAATGTGCTATGGAATGGAATGGATTGTGGAATGGAATGTGTTATGGATGGAATGGAATGTGGAATGGAATGGAAAGGGCTGTAGAATGGAATGGAATGGAAAAGAATATGGAATGGAATGAAATGGCATGGAACGCAGAATGCAATGGAATGGAGTGGAATCGAAAGGTAGGAAAAGCATAATGGAATGTGGAATGAAATGGAAAGGAATGTGGAATAAAATGGAATGTAATGGAATATGGAATGGAATGGAATGGAATTGAAAGGAATGTGAAACGGAATGTGGAATAAAATGGAATGGAATGTGAAAGGGAATGGAATGGAATGTGGAATGGAATGGAATGGAATGTGAAAAGGAATTGAATGGAATGTGTAATGGAATGGAATGGAAAGAGGAATGGAATGGAATGCAATGTGGAATGGAATGGATTGGAATGTGGAATGGAATGGAATAGAATGAGGAATGGAATGTGGAATGAAATGGAATGTGGAATGGCTTGGAATGGAACGTGGAATGGATCGTGGATTCGAACCTGGAATAGAAAGTGGAAAGGAAGATGGGCTGGAACGTGGAATGGACGGTGGAATGGAAGGTGGAAGGGAATTGAATGGAATGGAATGGAATATGCAATGGAATGGAATGGAATGTGAAATGGAATTGAATGGAATGTGGAATGAAATGTGAAATGGAATGGAATGCAATGGAAAGGTATGTGGAATGGAATGGAATGGAATGTGGAATGGAATCAATGGAGTCTGAAATGGAATGGAATGGAATGGAATGGAAAGTTCAATGGAATGGAATGAGATGTGAAATGGCAACGAATGGGAGGTGGAATGGAATGGAATGGAGTGGAAAGTGGAATGGAATGGAATGTGGAATGGAATGTAGAATGGAATGTGAAATGGAATGTGGAATGGAATGCAATGGAATGTGGAATGAAATGTGGAATGCAATGGTATGGAAACTGGAATGGAACGAGGAATGGAACGTGGTATGGGATGTAGAATGGAGTATGGAATGGAAAGTGGAATGTAATGTGGAATGGAATGGAATGGAAAGTTGACTGTAATGGTATGAAATGGAAGGTGGAATGGAGCACAATCGAATGTGGAATGGAAAGTTGTATGGAATGTGGAATGGAATGCGGAATGGAATGGAGTGGAATGTGCAATGGAATAGAATGGAATGGAATGTGGAATGGAATGTGGAATGGAATGTGGAATGGAACGTGGAATGAAAGTGAAGGGAACGTGGAATGGAACGTGGAATGTATTGGAATGGAATGGAAAGTGGAATGGAATGGAATGGAACGGGGAATGGAATGGAATGGAATGTGGAATGGAACGGAATGAAATGTGGAATGGAATGGAAAGAAGTGAAATGTGGAATGTAATGTGGAATGGAATGGAGTGGAATGTGGAATTGAATGCAGTGGAATGTGGAATGGAACGGCATGTAATGTGGAATGGAATGTGGAATGGAATGGAATGGAATGTGGTATGTAACCTGGAAAGAAATGGAATGGAATGTGGAATGGAATGGAATGGAATGTGGAATGGTATTCAATGGAATTTGGGAAGGAGTTTGGAATAGAAAGTGGAATGGAGTGGAACTTAATGTGGAATGGCAAGGAATGGATTGCAGAATGGAATGGAATGGAATGTGGAATGGAATGGAATGGAAATGAATGGAATGGAAAGTGGAATGGAATGCAATGCAATGTGGAATTGAATGGAATATGGAATGGAAAGGAAGGGAAAGGAATGGAAAGTGGAATGGAATGGATGGGAATGTGGAATGGAAAGGAATGGAATGTGGAATGGAATGGAATGGAATGTGGAAAGGAACGTGGAAAGGAATGGAAGGGAATGTGGAATGGAATGGAGTGGATTGTGGAATGGAATAGAATGGATTGTAGAATGGAATGGAATGGAACGAGTAATGGAATGAAATGGAATGGAATGTGGACTGGAATGAAATGGAATGGAATGTGGAATATAATGTGGAATGGAAGGGAATGGAAAGGAATGTGGAATGGAATGTGGAATGGAATGGATTGGAGCGTGGAATGGAACGTGGAATGGAACTTGGAAAGTGGAATGGAACGTGGAATGGACTGTGGAATGGAATGTGGAATGCAATGTGGAATGGAACGTGGAATGGAAAGTTTAATGGAACTTGGAATGGAACGTGGAATGAAACATGGAATGGAATGCAATGGAACTTGGAGTGGAAAGACGAATGGAACGTGGAGTGGAAACTGGAATGTAACGTGGAATGGAACTTGGAATGGAATGGATCGCAATGTGGAATGGAATGGAACGGAAGGTGGAATGGAATGGAATTGAATGTGGAATGGAATGGAATGGAATATGGAATGTGATGGAATGGAATGTGGAATAGAATGGAATGGAATTTAGAATGTAAAGTGGAATGGAATGGAATGGAATGTGGAATGGAATGTGGAATGGAAAGGAATGGAACGTGGAACGTAATGCGGAATGGAAAGTGGAATGGAATGAGGAATGGAATGGAATGAAATGGAAATTGAAATAGAATGGAATGGAATGTGGAATGGAAAGAAACGAAATGTGGAATGGAATGGAATGAAATGGAATGCGGAAGGGAGAGGAATGGAATGAAATGTAAATAGAAATGGAATGGAATGGAAAGTGGAATGGAATGGAATGGTGTGGAATGTTTAAAGGAACGGAATGGAATGTGAAATGGAATGTGTAATGGAATGTGAAATGGAACGTGTAATGGAATGTGTAATGCAATGTGGAAAGGAATGAAGTGGAATGTGGGATGGTATGGAATGGGGAGGAATGTGGAAATGAATGGAATGCAACGTGGAATTGAATGTGGAATGGAATGGAGTGTAGAATGGAATTTGGAATAGAATGGAATGGAAAGTGGAATGGAATGTAGAATGGAATGGAATGGAATGTGGAATGGAATGGAAAGGATTGTGGAAGGGAATGGAATGGAGAGGAATGTGGAATGGAACGGAATGGAATGTGGAATCGAATGGAATGGAGTGTGTAATGTAATGGAATGGAGGGGAATGTGGAATGGAATGGAATGGAATGAGGAATGGGTTGTGGAATGGAAAGTGGAATGGAATGGAGTGGAATGTGGAATTGAATGTGGAATGGAACGGAGTGGAGTGTGCAATGGAAAGGAATGTAATGTGGAATGGAACGGAATGGAATGTGGAATGGAATGGAATGGGAAATGGAATGAAATGGAACGTGGAATACAGTGGAATGGAATGGAATGTGAAATGGAATGGAATGGAACGTGGAATACACTTGAATGGAATGTGGAATGGAATTGAAAATGAAATGTGGAATGAATCGCACAATGGAATGGAATGGACGTGGAATGGAATGAAACCTAATGCAGAATGGAATGAAATGGAATGTGGAATGTAATTGATTGGAATGGAAAGTAGAATGGAACGTAATGGAATGTGTAATGGAATGTGGAATGGAATGGAATGGAATGTGGAATGGAATGGAATGGAACGTGGAATGGAATGGAATGGAACGTCGAATGGAATGGAATGGAATGTGGAATGGAATCTAATGGAATATGGAATGGAATGGAATGGAAAGGAATTGGATGTAGAATGGAATGGAATGGAATGTGGAATGGAACGTGGAATGGAGTGGAATGGAATGGAATGTGTAATGGAATGGAGTGGAATGGGCAATGGACCGGAGTGGAATGTGGAATGGAACGAGAAATGGAATGGAATGAAATGTGGAATGGAATGAAATTGAATGCAGAAAGGAATGGAGTAGAATGTGGAATGGAAAGTGAAATGGAATGGAATGGAATGTGGAATGGAATGGAATGGAATAAAATTTGGAATGCAATGGAATGGAGTGGAATGTGGAACGGAATCTAAAGGAATGTGGAATGGGATGTAGAATGGAATGTGGAATGCAATGTGGAATGGAATTTGGAATCGAAAGGAATGGAATGTGGAATGGGATGTAGAATGGAATGTGAAATGCAATGTGGAATGGAATTTGGAATGGAAAGGAATGGAATGTGGAATGAAGTTTAATTGAATGTGAATTGGAATGGTTTGTAATGGAATGCAACGCCAAATGGAATGGAATGTGTAATGGAATTCAATGTATTTTGGAATAAAATGGAATGGAATATGGAACGGAATGGAAAGGAATGTAGAATGGAAAGTGAAATCGAATGGAATGGAAAGTGGAATGCAATGGAATGCATTGCAGAATGAAATGGAAAGGAATGGAATGTGGTATGATATGGAATGGAAACGAATGGAATTGAATGTGGAATGGAATGTGGAATGCAAAGGAATGGAATGTGGAATGGAACGGAATGGAATATGGAATAGAATGGAATGGAATGGAATGTGGAAAGAAATGTAATTGAATGGAATGGAATGGAATGGAATGTGGAATGGGTTGGAATGGAATGTGGAATGGAATGGAATAGAAAGGAATGGAATGTGGAATGGAAAGCGGAACGGAATGGAATAGAACGTGGAATGGAATGGAAACGCATGGAATGGAATGTGAAATGGAATGTGGGAAAGAATGTGGAATGGAATTGAGTGGATTGTGGAAAGGAATGGAATGGAATGTGGAATGGAATGTGGAATGGAATGTGGTATGGAATGTAATGGAATGTGGAATGGAATGGAATGGATTTTGGAATGGAATGGAATGTAATGGAATGGAATATGGTATGGAATGGAACAGAATAGAAAGTGGAATAGAATGGAACGGAATAGAAAGTGTAATGTAATGGAATGGAATAGAATTTAATGGAATATGGAATGGAATGTGGAATGGAATGGAATGTGAAATGGAATAGAATGGAATGCGGAATAGAATGGAATGGAATTTAGAATGGAATGGAATTTAATGGAATGTGGAGTGGAATGGGATGGATTGGAATTAAATATGGAGTGGAAAATGGAAGGGAAAGGAATGGAATTTGAAATGGAATGGAATCGAATGTGGAATGGAATGTGGAATGGAATGGAAAGGAATGGAACATGGAGTGGAATGGAATGAAGTGGAAGTTGAAATGAAATGGAATGGAATGGAATGTGCAATGGAAAGTGGAATGGAATGGAATTGAATGGAATCGAATGGAATAGAACGGAATGTGGAATGGATTGTGGAACGGAATGTAACGGAATGTGATATGTCATGGAATGGAATGTGGAATGGAATGGAAGGGAATGTGGAATGGAATTTAAAGAAGTGGAAGGTGGAATGGAATGGAATAGAATTTGTAATGCCATGCAATGGAATGTCTAATGGAATGTGGAATGGAATGAAGTGGACTGAGAAATGGAATGTGGAATGGAATGAACTGGACTGAGAAATAGAATGGAACGGAATGGAATGTGGAATGGAATATGGAATGGAATGGAATGGAATGTGGAATGGAAAGTGGAATGGAATGGAAAGTGAAATGGAATGGAATGGAACGGAATGTGGAATGCAATGTGAAATGGAAAGGGAAATGGAATGGAATGAAATGTGCAATGGAAAGGAATGTGGAATGGAATGTGGAATGGAACGGAATGGAAGGTGGAATGAAATGGAATGGAATTTGGAATGCAAAGGAGAGTAATAGAAGGTGGAATGTAATGGAATTGAGTGGAATGTGGAATGCAATGTGCTGGAAAGGAATGGAAATCGGCCTGCAATGTGGAATGGAATGGAATGCAAAGTGGAATGCAAAGTATTGGAATGCGGAATGGAATGGAAAGGAATGGATGTTGATTGGAATGAAATGGAATGTGGAAAGTAATGTGGAATGGAATGCTATGGAATGTGGACTGGAATGTGGAATGGAATGGAATGGAATGTGGAATGGAATGGAATGGAAGTTTGAATGGAATGCAGTGGAATGTGGAATGCAATGGAATGGAGTTGAACGCAGAATGGAATGGAATGCATGTGGAATGGAATGTAATGGAATGTGGAAAGGAATGGAATGGAATGTGGAATGGAATGTGGAATGGAATTTACTGGAATGTGGAATGATATTTGCAATGGAGTGGAATGGAATGTGGAATGGAAAGGAATGGAGTGGAATGTGGAATGGGATGGAGTGGAATAGGGAACGGAATGGAATGGAATGTGGAATGGAATGGAATGGAATGTGGAATGCCATTGTGTGGAATGTGGAATGGAATAAGGAATGGAATGAGGAATGGAATGGAATGGAAAGTCGAATGCAATATGGAATGGAATGGTATGGAACATGGAATGGAAAGTGGAATGAAATACAATGGAATGTGGAATAGAAGGCGGAGTGGAACGTGGAATGGAATGAGGAATGGAATGTGGGATGGAATAGAACACAATGTGGAACGGAATGGAATGCAATGTGGAATGGAACGTGGAATGGAATGGAATGGAGTGGAATGGAACAGGGAATGGAATGGAATGGAATGGACTGTGGAATGAAAGGTAATGGAAATGAATGGTGTGTGTAACGGAATGAAAGGAATGTGTAAAGGAATGGAATTGAATGGAATGTGGAATGGATTGGAATGGAATGGAATGGAATGGAATGCGTACTGGAATGAAATGGAATTTGGTATGGAATGGAATGGAATGTGGAATGGAATGAAATTGAATGCGTAATGGAATCGAATGTAATGGAAAGTGAATTGGAATTGAATGAAATTCCGAATGGAATGTGGAAAAGAACGGAATGGAATTTGAAATGGAATGTGGAATGGAATTTGGAATGGAATGTGGAATGGAATGGAATAGAATGTGGAATGGAAAGTGATATTGAATGTGCAATGGAATGGAATGGAAAGTGGAATGGAAGGCAATTCAGTGTGTAATGGAAAGGAATGGAATGGAAATTGAAATGGAATTGAATGGAATGCGGAATGGAATGGAGAATCGAAGGGAAGGGAATTTGGAATGGAATGTGGAAAGGAATCTGGAATGGAATGTTGAATGGAATGAAATGGAATGTCAAATGGGATGGAATGGAATGTGGATTGGAACGGAAAAGAATGTGGACTGGAATGTGGAATGGAATGGAATAGAATGTGGACTAGAATGTGGAATGAAATGGAATGCAATGTGGAATGGAATAGAATGGAATGTGGACTTGAATGGAATGGAATGGAATGGAATGTGAAAAGGAAAGTAATGGAATCTGCAATGGAACAGAATGGAATGTGGAATGGAAAGGAAAGTAATGTAGAATGGAATGTGCAATGGAATGCAATGGAATGTAGAATGGAATGTGGAATGCAATTTGTATGGAATAGAGTGGAATGTGGAATGGAATTTAATGGAATGGGGACTGGAATGGAATGGAATGGAATGTGAAATGGAATGGAATGGAAAGTTGAATGGAATTGAATGGAATGTGGAATGGAATGGAATGGAATGTCTAATGGAATTTGGAATGTAATGGAAGGCAATGCGGAACGGAATGTGGTATGGAAAGGAATGAAATATGGAATGGAATGGAATGGATAGTGGAATTTAATTGAAAGAATGGAATGGAATGGAATGTGAAATGGAATAGAATAGAATGGAATGTGGAAACAAATGGAATGGAATGTGGAATGGAGTGGAATGGGATGTGGATTGGAACATGGAATGCAATGGAAGGGAATCTGGAATGGAATTTGGAGTGCAATGGAATTTTAGTTGGAATGGAACATGGAATGGAACGTTGAATGGAAAGTGGAATGGAACATGGAAAGGAAAGTGGAATGGACAGTGGAATGGAATGGGGAATGGAATGGACTGGAATGTGGAATGGAATCTGGAATGGAAAGGAAAAGAATGGAAGGGAATTTGGAATGGAATGGAATGGAATGTGGAATGGAATGGAATGGAATGGAATGGAAAGTGTAATGGAATATGGAATGGAATGGAAAGGAATGTGGATTGGAATGTGGAATGGAATGGAATGGAATGTGGAATGGAGTGTGGAATGCAATGTAATGGAAACTGGAATGAAATGTGAAATGGAACAGGGAATGGAAAGTGGAATGGAATGTGGAATGGTATGTGGAACGGAACGTAACGGAATGTGAAATATCATGGAATGGAATGTAAGATGGAATGGAAGGGTATGCGGAATGGAATGGAAAGAAGTGGAAGGTGGAATGGAAAGGAATGGAAATTGTAATGCAATGCAAAGGAATGTCTAATGGAACGTGGAATGGAATGGAATAGAACGGGGAATGGAACGTGAAATGGAAGGTGGAATGGAATGGAATTTAATGTGGAATGGAATGTTGAATGAAATGGAATGGAACTTGGAATGGAACGTGGAATGGAATATGGAATGGAATGTGCAATGGAACGTGGAATGGACCATGGAATTTAAAGTGGAATGCAAACTGGAATGAGATGTGGAATGTAAGGTGGAATGGAACATGGAATGGAACGTGGAATGGAATGGAATACAATGTGGAATGGAATGGAATGGAATGGAATGTAATGTGGAATGGAATGGAATGGAATGGAATGGAATTTGGAATGGAATGGAATGGAATGGAATGGAATGGAATGGAATGGAATGGAATGTGGAATGGAATGGCATTTAATGTGGAATGGAATGTGGAATGGAATGGAATGGAATGTGTAATGGAAAGTGGAATGGAATGGAATCGAATGTGGAAAGGAATGTGCAATGGAATGGAATGGATCGTTGAATGGAATGTGGAACGGAATGTGGAAAGAAATGTAATGGAAGGTGGAAAGGAATGTGGAATGGAATGTGCAAAGGAACATGGAATGGAATGGAATGGAATGTGGAATGGAACGTGGAATGGAATGGAATTGAATGTGGAATGGAATGGAATGGAAGAGTGCAATGTGGAATGGCATAGAACGGAATGTGTAATGGAAAGTGGAATGGAATGTGGAATGCAATGAAGTGGTATGTGGAGTAGAATGTGAGATGGAATCTGTAATGGAATGGAATGGAAGGTGGAATGGAATTAAATGGACAGGAATGTAGAATGGAATGGAATGAAATGTGGAAAGGAAAGTGGAATGGAACGTTAAATGGAATGTGGAATGGGATATGGAATGGAATGGAATGGAAAGTTGAATGGAACTTAGAATGAAACGGGGAAAGGAACGTGGAAAGGAACGTGGAATGGAACGTGGAATGTAATGAGGAATGGAATGTGGAATTGAATGTGGAATGGAATGGAATAGAATTTGGAATGGAATGTGGAAGGGAATGGAATGCAACCTGGAATGGAATGGAATGCAATGTGGAATGGAATGAAATGGAATGTGGAATGGAATGCAATTCAATGTGGAATGAAATGGAAAAGAATGTGGAATAGAATGGAATGGAATGTGTTATGGAATGGAATGGAATGTGGAACGGAATGGAATATGGAATGGAATGGAAGGGAATGTGGAGGTGAAGGAATGGAACGATGATTGGAACATAGAATGGAATGGAGTGGAACGTGTAAAGGAAAGTGGAATGGGTACTGGAATGGAATGTGGAATGGAACATGGAATGCAATGTGGAATGTGGAAAGGATTGGAATGGAGTGTGTAACCGAATGGAATGGAATGTGGAATGAAGTTGGGAATGCAAAAAATTGGAATGGAATGTGGAATGGAATAGAATTTAATGGAATGTGGAATGTAAAGGAATGGAATGGAATGTGGAAAGGAAAGTGGAATGGAATGGAATGTGGAATGCAACATGGAATGCAACGAGTAATGGAACTTGGAATTGTATGGAATGGAACGTGGATTGGAACAGAATGGAACGTGGAATGCAATGGAATGGAATATTGAATGGAATGGAATGGAATGTGCAATGCAATGGAAAGGAATGTGGAATGGAATGGAATAGTATGGAATGTGGACTGGAATGGATAGGAATGTAATGGAATATGGAATGCAATGGAATGGATAGTGGAATAGAATGCAATGGAATGGTGTGCGATGGAATGGCATGAGGAATGGAATGGAAAGTGGAATGGAATGGAATGGAATGTGGAATGGAATGGAATGAAAGGTGGAATGGAATGGAATTCAATCTGGAGGAGAATGGAATGTGGAATGGAATGGAATGGAATGTGGAATGGAATGGAATGGAACGTGGAATGGAATTGAATGGAATGAGGAGTAGAATGCGGAATGAAATGCAATGGAAAGTGGAATTGAATGTGCAATGGAATGCAATGGAATGTGGAATGGAATGGAATGGAATCACATGGAATGTGGAATGATTTGGAATGGAAAGTGGAATGCAATGCAGAATGGCATGTGGAATGGAATGGAATGGAATCGAATGGAATGTGGAATGGAAACGAATGGAATGGAATGTGGAATGGATTGTGGAATGGAACGTGGAATGGAAAGTGGAATGGAACCTGGAATGGAATGGAATGGAATGTGAAATGAATTGGAATGGAATGGAATGTGGAATGGAACAGAAAGGAATGTGAAATGGAATGCAATGCGGAATGGAATGAAATTTGAAATAAAGTGGAATGGAATGCAGAATGGAATGAAATGTAATGCAGAAAGGAATGGAATTGAGTGGAAAGTGGAATGGAATTGATTGGAATGTGGAATGGAATGTGGAAAGTAATAGAATGTAATGTGGAATGGAATTGAAAGGAATGTGAAATGGAATGGAGTGGAATGTAGAATGGAATGTGGAATGGAATGGGGAATGGAAATGAATGGAAAGTGGAATAGAATGGAATGGAATGTGGAATGGAATAGAATGGAATTTGGAATGGAATGTGCTATGGAATGGAATGGATTGTGGAATGCAATGTGATATGGAAGGAATGGAATGTGGAATGGAATGGAAAGGGCTGTAGAATGGAATGGAATGGAAAAGAATATGGAATGGAATGAAATGGCATGGAATGCAGAATGCAATGGAATGGAATGGAATGGAAGGAAAAGCATAATGGAATGTGGAATGGAATGGAAAGGAATGTGGAATAAAATGGAATGTAATGGATTATGGAATGGAATGGAATGGAATTGAAAGGAATGTGAAATGGAATGTGGAATAAAATGGAATGGAATGTGACAGGGAATGGAATGGAATGTGAAAAGGTATTGAATGGAATGTGTAATGGAATGGAATGGAAAGTGGAATGGAATGGAATGAAATGTGGAATGGAATGGAATGGAATGTGGAATGGAATGGAATAGAATGAGGAATGGAATGTGGAATGTAATGGAAGGTGGAATGGCTTGGATTCGAGCATGGAATGGATCGTGGATTCGAACCTGGAATCGAAAATGGAAAGGAAGATGGGCTAGAACGTGGAATGGACAGTGGAATGGAATGTGGAATGGAATTGAATGGAATGGAGTGGAATATGCAATGGAATGGAATGGAATGTGAAATAGAATGGAATGGAATGTGGAATGAAATGTGAAATGGAATGGAATGCAATGGAATGGTAGTTGGAACGGAATGGAAAGTAATGTGGAATGGAATTAATGGAGTCTGAAATGGAATGGAATGGAATGGAATGGAAAGTTGAATGGAATGGAATGAGATGTGAAATGGCAAGGAATGGAAGGTGGAATGAAATGGTATGGAGTGGAAAGTGGAATGTAATGGAATGTGGAATGGAATGTAGAATGGAATGTGAAATGGAATGTGGAATGGAATGCAGTGGAATGTGGAATGAAATGTGGAATGCAATGGTATGGAAACTGGACTGGAACGAGGAATGGAACGTGGAATGCGATGTAGAATGGAGTATGGAATGGAAAGTGGAATGTAATGTGGAATGGACTGGAATGGAAAGTTGACTGTAATGGTATGAAATGGAAGGTGGAATAGATTGCAGTCGAATGTGGAATGGAATGTTGTATGGAATGTGGAATGGAATGCGGAATGGAATGGAGTGTAATGTGCAATGGAATAGAAAGGAATGGAATGTGGAATGGAATGTGGAATGGAATGTGGAATGGAAAGTTGAATGAAAGTGAAGGGAACGTGGAATGGAACGTGGAATATATTGGAATGGAATGGAAAGTGCAATGTAATGGAATGGAAAGGGGGATGGAATGGAATGGAATGTGGAATGGAACGGAATGAAATGTGGAATGGAATGGAAAGAAGTGAAATGTGGAATGTAATGTGTAATGGAATGGAGTGGAATGTGAAATTGAATGGAGTGTAATGTGGAATGGAATGGAATGGAATGTGGAATGGAATGTGGAATGGAATGGAAAGGAATGTGAAATGGAATGCAATGCGGAATGGAATGAAATTTGAAATAAAGGGGAATGGAATGCCAAATGGAATGGAAAGAAGTGAAATGTGGAATGTAATGTGTAATGGAATGGAGGGGAATGTGAAATTGAATGGAGTGTAACGTGGAATGGAATGGAATGGAATGTGGAATGGAATGTGGAATGGAATGGAAAGGAATGTGAAATGGAATGCAATGCGGAATGGAATGAAATTTGAAATAAAGGGGAATGGAATGCCAAATGGAATGAAATGGAATGCAGAAAGGAATGGAATTGAGTGGAAAGTGGAATGGAATTGATTGGAATGTGGAATAGAATGTGGAAAGTAATAGAATGGAATGTGGAATGGAATTGAATGTAATGTGAAATGGAATGGAGAGGAATGTAGAATGGAATGTGGAATGGAATGGGGAATGGAAATGAATGGAATGTGGAATGGAATGGAATGGAATGTGGAATGGAATAGAATGGAATTTGGAATGCAATGTGCTATGGAATGGAATGGATTGTGGAATGGAATGTGGCATGGATGGAATAGAATGTGGAATGGATTGGAAAGGGCTGTAGAATGGAATGGAATGGAAAAGAATATGGAATTGAATGAAATGGCCTGGAATGCAGAATGCAATGGAATGGAATGGAATGGAAGGAAAAGCATAATGGAATGTGGAATGGAATGGAAAGGAATGTGGAATAAAATGGAATGTAATGGAATATGGAATGGAATGGGATATAATTGAAAGGAATGTGAAATGGAATGTGGAATAAAATGGAATGGAATGTGACAGGGAATGGAATGGAATGTGGAATGGAATGGAATGGAATGTGAAAAGGTATTGAATGGAATGTGTAATGGAATGGAATGGAAAGTGGAATGGAATGGAATGGAATGTGGAATGGAATGTAATAGAATGTGGAATGGAATGTAATAGAATGAGGAATGGAATGTGGAATGTAATGGAATGTGGAATGGCTTGGAATGGAACGTGGAATGGATCGTGGATTCTAACCTGGAATCGAAAATGGAAAGAAAGATGGGCTAGAACGTGGAATGGACTGTGGAATGGAATGTGGAATGGAATTGAATGGAATGGAATGGAATATGCAATGGAATGGAAAGGAATGTGAAATGGAATGGAATGGAATGTGGAATGAAATGTGAAATGGAATGGAATGCAATGGAAAGGTATGTGGAATGGAATGGAATGGAATGTGGAATGGAATTAATGGAGTCTGAAATGGAATGGAATGGAATGGAATGGAAAGTTGAATGGAATGGAATGAGATGTGAAATGGCAAGGAATGGAAGGTGGAATGGAATGGAATGGAGTGGAAAGTGGAATGGAATGGAATGTGGAATGGAATGTAGAATGGAATGTGAAATGGAATGTGGAATGGAATGCAGTGGAATGTGGAATGAAATGTGGAATGCAATGGTATGGAAACTGGAATGGAACGAGGAATGGAACATGGAATGGGATGTGGAATGGAGCATGGAATGGAAAGTGGAATGTAATATGGAATGGAATGGAATGGAAAGTTGATTGTAATGGTATGAAATGGAAGGTGGAATAGATTGCAATCGAATGTGGAATGGAATGTTGTATGGAATGTGGAATGGAATGTGGAATGGAATGGAGTGGAATGTGCAGTGGAATAGAATGGAATGGAATGTGGAATGGAATGTGGAATGGAACGTGGAATGAAAGTGAAGGGAACGTGGAATGGAACGTGGAATGTATTGTAATGGAATGGAAAGTGGAATGGAATGGAATGGAATGGGGAATGGAATGGAATGGAATGTGGAATGGAACGGAATGAAATGTGGAATGGAATGGAAAGAAGTGAAATGTGGAATGTAATGTGTAATGGAATGGAGTGGAATGTGAAATTGAATGGAGTGGAATGTGGAATGGAGTGGGATGGAATGTGGAATGGAATGGAATGGAATGTGGTATGTAACCTGGAAAGAAATGGAATGGAATGTGGAATGGAATGGAATGGAATGTGGATGGTATTCAATGGAATTTAGGAAGGAGTTAGGAATGGAAAGTGGAATGGAGTGGAACGGAATGTGTAATGGCAAGGAATGGATTGCAGAATGGAATGGAATGGAATGTGGAATGGAATGGAATGGAAATGAATGGAAAGGAATGTGGAATGGAATGCAATGCAATGTGGAATTGAATGGAATATGGAATGGAAAGGAATGGAAAGTGGAATGGAATGGATGGGAATGTGGAATGGAAAGGAATGGAATGTGGAATGGAATGGAATGGAATGTGGAATGGAACGTGGAAAGGAATGGAAGGGAATGTGGAATGGAATGGAATGGATTGTGGAATGGAATAGAATGGATTATAGAATGGAAAGGAATGGAACGAGTAATGGGATGAAATGGAATGGAATGTGGACTGGAATGAAATGGAATGGAACGTGGAATATAATGTGGAATGGAAGGGAATGGAAAGGAATGTGGAATGGAATGTGGAATGGAATGGATTGTGGAATGAAATGCGCAAAGGAATGGATTGGAGCGTGGAATGGAACGTGGAATGGAACGTGGAATGGACCGTGGAATGGAATGTGGAATGCAATGTGGAATGGAACGTGGAATGGAAAGTTTAATGGAACATGGAATGGAACGTGGAATGAAACATGGAATGCAATGCAATGGAACTTGGAGTGGAAACACGAATGGAACGTGGAGTGGAAACTGGAATGTAACGTGGAATGGAACGTGGAATGGAATGGAATTGAATGTGGAATGGAATGGAATGGAATATGGAATGTGATGGAATGGAAAGTGGAATAGAATGGAATTGAATTTAGAATATAAAGTGGAATGTAATGGAATGGAATGTGGAATGGAATGTGGAATGGAATGTGGAATGGAATGTGGAATGGAAAGGAATGGAACGTGGAATGTAATGTGGAATGGAAAGTGGAATGGAATGAGGAATGGAATGGAATGGAATGGAAAGTGGAAGGGAGTGGAATGGAATGAAATGGAAATTGAAATGGAATGGAATGGAATGTGGAATGGAAAGAAACGGAATGTGGAATGGAATGGAATGAAATGGAATGTGGAAGGGAGAGGAATGGAATGAAATGTAAATAGAAATGGAATGGAATGGAATGTGGAATGGAATGGAATGGCGTGGAATGTGGAAAGGAACGGAATGGAATGTGAAATGGAATGTGTAATAGAATGTGAAATGGAATGTGCAATGGAATGTGTAATGCAATGTGGAAAGGAATGAAGTGGAATGTGGGATGGTATGGAATGGGGAGGAATGTGGAAATGAATGGAATGCAACGTGGAATTGAATGTGGAATGGAATGGAGTGTAGAATGGAATTTGGTATAGAATGGAATGGAAAGTGGAATGGAATGTAGAATGGAATGGAATGGAATGTGGAATGGAATGTGGAATGGAATGAAAATGATTGTGGAAGGGAATGGAATGGAGAGGAATGTGGAATGGAACGGAATGGAATGTGGAATGGAATGGAATGGAGTGTGTAATGTAATGGAATGGAGGGGAATGTGGAATGGAATGGAATGGAATGAGGAATGGGTTGTGGAATGGAAAGTGGAATGGAATGGAGTGGAATGTGGAATCAAATGTGGAATGGAACGGAGTGGAGTGTGCAATGGAAAGGAATGTAATGTGGAATGGAACGGAATGGAATGTGGAATGGAATGGAATGGGAAATGGAATGAAATGGAAGGTGGAATACAGTGGAATGGAATGGAATGTGAAATGGAATGGAATGGAAAGTGGAATACAGTTGAATGGAATGTGGAATGGAATTGAAAATGAAATGTGGAATGAATCGCAGAATGGAATGGAATGGAACGTGGAATGGAATGAAACCTAATGCAGAATGGAATGAAATGGAATGTGGAATGTAATTGATTGGAATGGAAAGTAGAATGGAACGTAATGGAATGTGTAATGGAATGTGGAATGGAATGGAATGGAATATGGAATGGAATGGAATGGAACGTGGAATGGAATGGAATGGAATGTGGAATGGAATCTAATGGAATATGGAATGGAATGGAATGGAAAGTAATTGGATGTAGAATGGAATGGAATGGAATGTGGAATGGAACGTGGAATGGAGTGGAATGGAATGGAATGAGTAATGGAATGGAGTGGAATGGGCAATGGAACGGAGAGGAATGTGGAATTGAACGAGAAATGGAATGGAATGAAATGTGGAATGGAATGAAATGGAATACGGAATGGAATGGAGTAGAATGTGGAATGGAAAGTGAAATGGAATGGAATGGAATGTGGAATGGAATGGAATTGAAGGGAATTTGGAATGCAATGGAATGGAGTGGAACGTGGAACGGAATCTAAAGGAATGTGGAATGGGATGTAGAATGGAATGTGGAATGCAATGTGGAATGGAATTTGGAATGGAAAGGAATGGAATGTGGAATGAAGTGGAATTGAATGTGAATTGGAATGATATGTGATGGAATGGAACGCGAAATGGAAAGGAATGTGGAATGGAATTCAATATAATTTGGAATAAAATGGAATGGAATATGGAACGGAATGGAAAGGAATGTAGAATGGAAAGTGGAATCGAAAGGAATTGAAAGTGTAATGCAATGGAATGCATTGCAGAATGAAATGGAAAGGAATGGAATGTGGTATGATATGGAATGGAAACGAATGGAATTGAATGTGGAATGGAATGCAATCGAATATGGATGGAATAGAATGGAACATGGAATGTACTGGAATTGAATGTGGAATTGAATGGAATGGAAAGGAATGGAATGTGGAATGCAATGTGGAATGGAAAGGAATGGAACGTGGAATGGAATGGAATGGAATATGGAATGCAAAGGAATGCAATGTGGAATGGAACGGAATGGAATATGGAATAGAATGGAATGCAATGGAATGTGGAAAGAAATGTAATGTAATGGAATGGAATGGAATGGAATGTGGAATGGGTTGGAATGGAATGTGGAATGGAATGGAATAGAAAGGAATGGAATGTGGAATGGAAAGCGGAACGGAATGGAATGGAACGTGGAATGGAATGGAAATGAATGGAATGGAATGTGAAATGGAATGTGGGAAGGAACGTGGAATGGAATTGAGTGGATTGTGGAATGGAATGGAATGGAATGTGGAATGGAATGTGGAATGGAATGTGGAATGGAACGTGGAAGGGAATGTGGAATGGAATGTGGTATGGAATGTAATGGAATGTGGAATGGAATGGAATGGATTGTGGAATGGAATGGAATCTAATGGAATGGAATATGGTATGGAATGGAGTGGAATTTGGAATGGAATGGAATGAAATGCAATGTGGAATTCAATGGAAAGGAATGGAATGGAATGGAATGGAATGAAATGGAAGGGAATACGGAATGGAATGTGGAATGGAATGGAAAGGAATATGGAATGGAATGGAATCGAATGGAACATGGAATGGAATGTGGAATGGAATGGAAAGGAATGCGAAAAGGAAAGGAATTGAATGTGGAATGGAATGCAACAGAAAGTGAAAAGGAATGGAATAGAATCTGGATTGGAATACAATAGAATGTGGAATGAAATGGAATGGAAGGTGGAATGGAATTTAGAATGCAATGGAATGAAATGTGGAATGGAATGGAAAGGAATGTGGAAAGGAATGTGGAATTGAATGGAATGGAACGTGGATTGGAACATGGAATGGAATGGAGTGGAATGTGGAATGGAATGGAATGTGGAATGGAATAGAAAGGAATGGAATGAGGAATGGAATGGAATGGATTTTAGAAAGGAATGAAACGGAATGGAATGTGGAATGGAATGGAAAGGAAAGGAATGGATTGGAATGTGGTATGGAATGGAATGGAATGGAAAGTGTTTTGGAACGTTATGGAATTTGGAATGGAATGGAATGCAATGTGGATGGGAATGGAGTGGAAAGGAATGCAATGTGGAATGGAATGGAATGGAAGGGAATGTGGAATGGAAAGCAGAAGGGAATGGAATGCAAGGTGGAATGGAATGGAATGGAACATGGAATGGAATGGAATGGAACTTGGAATGGAATGGAATGGAATGTAGAATGGAATGGAACTTGGAATAGATTGTGGACTGGAATGGAATGGAATGGAATGCAATGTGGAATGGAATGTGGAATGGAATGGAACGTGGAATGGAATGTAGAATGGAAGTTGGAATGGAACGTGGAATGGAATGGAATGTGGAATGGAATGGATTGGAACTTGGAATGGAATGGAATGGAATGTGGAATGGAATGGAATGGAATGGTATGGAATGGAATGGAATGAGGAATGGAACGGACTGTGAAATGGAATGGAATGGAATGCAGAAAGAATTGAATGGAATGTGGAATGGAATGGAATGGAATGTGGAATGGAATGGAATGGAATGTGAAATGGAATGGAATTTGGAAGGGAATGCAATGGAATGGAAGGGAATGTGGAATGGAAGTGAATTGAATGGAATGTGGAATGAAATGCGGAAAGGACATGAATGGAATGTCATGGAAAGTGAAATGGAATGGAATGGAATGTGGAATGGAAGGGAAAGGAATGTGGAATGGAATGCGGAAAGGAATGTGAAATGGAAAGGAATGGAACGAGGATTGGAATGGAATGTGGAATGGAACTGAATGGAATGTAGAATGGAATGGAATGGAATCTGGAATGGAAAGGAATGGAATGTGTAGTGGAAAGTGGAACGGAATGGAATGGAACATGGAATGGAATGGAATGGAACTTGGAATGGAATGGAATGGAACATGGAATGGAATGGAATGGAACGTGGAATGGAATGGAATGGAATGCAATATAATGGAATGTGAAATTAAATGGAATGGTATGTGGAATGAAATGTGGAATGGCATGGAATAGAATGTGGAATTGTATGCAATGGAATGTGGAATGGAATGGAATGCAATGTGGAATGGAATCGAATGGAATGTGGAATGGAAAGGAATGGTATTGAACGGAATGGAATGTGGAATGGAATGCAATGGAATGCGGAATGGAATGGAATGGAATGGGATATGGAACTGAATGAGGAATGGAATGTGGAATGGAATGGAATGGAATGTGGAATGCAATGGAACTGAAGGAAAAGAGGAATATAATGGAATGGAATTGAATGTGGACTGGAATGGAATAAAATGGAATGGAATGTGGAATGCAATGTGGAATGGAATGGAATGGAAAATGGAATGGAACGTACAATAGCAAGTGGAGTAGAATGTGGAATGTAATGAAACAGAATGTGGAACGGAATGGAATGGAACTTGGAATGGAATGGAATGGAAAGTGGAAAGGAATGGATTGGAACGTAGAATGGATTGGAATGGAACGTGGAATGGAATGGAAAGAAATGGTATGGAATGCATTGGAATGAGGAATGGAAAGGAATGTGCAACAGAATTGAATGGAATGTAGAATGGAATAGAATGGAATTTGGAACGGAATGGAATGCCATCTGGAATGGAATGGAATGTGGAATGGAAAGGAATGTGGAATGGAATGGAATGGAATGTGTAATGGAGTGGAATGGAATGTTGAATGGAAATGAATGTGGAATGGAATGCAATGGAATGAGGAATGGAATGGAATGGAATGCAGAATGGCATGGAATGGAATGTGGAATGAAAGGAAAGTGAAATGGAATGGAATGGAATGTGAATCGGAATGGAATGGAATGTGGAATGGAATGCTATGGAATTTGGAATGGAATGTGGAATGGAAAGGAATTGAATGGAATGTGGACTGCAAAGGAATGGAATGTCATGTTATGTGGAAAGGAATTTGGAATGGAATGGAACGGTACGTGGAATGGAATGTAGAATAAAATGGAATGCAATGTGGAATGGAATGTGGAATGGAATGGAATGGAATGGTACTTTGAATGGTATGTAAGGGAACATGGAAAGGAATGGCATGGAATGGTATGGAATTGAACGGAATGAGGAATGGAATGGAATGAGGAATGGAATTGAATGGAATGTGGAACGGAATGGAATGTGGAATGGAATGGATTGCAATTTGGAAAGGAATGGAATGTGTAATGCAATGGATTGCAATCTGGAAAGGAATGGAATGTGGAATGGAATGGATTGGAATGTGGAATGGAAAGAAATGGAATCTGGAATGGAACGGAATGGAATGTGGAATGGAATGGAATGGAATGTGGAATGGAATGGAATGGAATCGAATGGAATGTGGAATGAAATGTGGAATGTCATAGAGTACAATATGGAAATGTATGGAATGGAATACGGAATGGAATGGAATGGAATGTGGAATGGAATCGAATGGAAAATGGAACGGAATGGAATGGAATGGAATGGAATGTGGAATGGAATGGAATGGAATGCGTAATAAAATGGAATTGAATGGAATGTGGAATGGCATGGAATGGAATGAAATGTGGAACGGAATGGAATGCAATGAAATGTGGAATGGAATGTGGAATGGGATGGAATGGAACGTAGAATGGAATGTAGAATGGAATGGAATGGAATGTGGAATGCAATGTGGAATTGAATGGAATGGAATGTGGAATGGAAGGGAATGGAACTTGGAATGCAATGGAATGGAACGTGGAATGGATTGGAATTGTAAGTGGAATGGAGTGGAACAGAATGGTATGGAATGGAATGGAATGTGGAATGGAATGGATTGGAATGTGGAATGGAATGGAATGCAATGTGGAATGAAATGGAATGGAAAGGAATGTGGAATGGAATGGAATGGAATGTGGAATAGAATGGAATGGAAAGTGGAATTGAATGGAATGGAATGTGGAATGCAATGTAATTGAAAGTGGAATTGAATGTGGAATGGAATGCAATGGAATGGAATGGAATGGAATGGAAAGTGGAACGAAATGGAATGTGGAGTGGAATGGAATGCAACCGGGAATGGAATGGAATGTGGAATGGACTGGAACGGAATGTGGAGTGGAATGGAATGCAATGTGGAAAGGAATGGAATCGAATGTGGAAAGGAATTGAAGGGAAATTGGAATGGGATTGAATGGAATGGAGTGTGGAATGGAATAGCATGGAAAGTGGAATGGAATGGAATGGAATGTGGAAAGCAAAGGAATGCAATGTGGAATGCAATGTGGAAAGGAACGGAATGGAATGGAATATAATGGAATGTGAAATGGAATGGAATGGAATGTGGAATGGAATAGAGTGGAATTTGGAATGGAATGGAATGGAATGTGGAATGGAATGTGGAATGGAATGAAAGGAATGGAATGTGGAATTGTATGCCATGGAATTTGGTATGGAATGGAATGGAATGAAATTGAATGTGGAATACCATGTGGAATGGAATGCAATGGAATGTGGAATGGAATGGAATGGAATGTGGAACGGAATGGAATGTCGAATGGAAGGGAATGGAATGTGTAACGTAATTTAATGTGGAATGGAATGGAATGCCATCTGGTATGGAATGGAATGTGGAATGCAATGGAAGGTAATGTGGAATGGAATGGAATGGAATGGAATAGAATTTGGAATAGAATGGCATTGAAGGTGGAATGGAATGGAATGGAAAATGGAATGGGATGGAATGGAACGGAATGTGGAATGATATGGATTCCAATTTGAAATGGAACGGGAAGGAATATGGAATGGAATGGAATAGAATGTGGAATGAAATTGAATGTAATGAAATGTGGAATGGAATGTGGAAAGGAATTTGTTATGGAACGGAATGGAACGTGAAATGGAATGTGGAATGGAAAGGAATGGAACGTGGAATGGAATGTGAAATGGAAAAGAAGGAAATGTGGAATAGAAAGTTGAATGGAATGAAATGGAATGTGGAATGGAATGTGGAAAGGTATGGAAAGGAATGTGGAATGAAATGTGGAATGGAATGCAAAGGAAGGTGGAATTGAATGCATTGAAATGTGGAATGGAATGTGGAATGGAATGGCATGGAAGGTGGGATACAACGTAGGATGGAATTGAATGGAACGTGGAATGGAACGTGGAATGGAAAGTGAAATGGAACGTGGAATGGAATGTGTAATGTGCAATGGAATGGAATGGAATGTGGAATGGAATGGAATGGAATTGAATGAGGAATTGAATGGAGGGTAATATGGAATGTTTTGGAGTGGAATGTGGAATGGAATGTGGAATGACATGGAATGGAAAGTGAAATGGAATGGAATGGAATCTGGAAAGGAATGTGGAAGGGAATGGAATGGAATGTGGAATGGAATGGAATGGAATGGTGTTTGGAATGGAATGGAATGGAATGTGGAATGGAATGGGGAATGGAATGGAATGGAATGTGGAATGGAATGGCGTTGAATCTGGAATGGAACGTGGAGTGGAATGGAATGGAATGGAATGTGGAATGGAATGAAAAGGAATATGGAAAGCAATGTAATGGAATGCGGAAAGGAATCTAAAGGAATTGAATATGGAATGCAATGCGGAATGGAATGGAATGCAATGTGGAATGGAATGGAATGGAAAGTGGAATGGAACAGAGTGGAATTTGGAATGGAATGGAAAGGAATGTGGAATGGAATGTGGAATTGAATGGAAAGGAAAGGAATGTGGAATGGAATGGCATGGAATTTGGTATGGAATGGAATGGAATATGGAATGGAAAGGAATGGAGTTGAATGTGGAATAGAATGTGGAACGGAACGCAATGGAAAAGAATGGAATGTGGAATAGACTGGAATGGAATGTCTAGTGGAATGGAATGGAATGTGGAATGAAATCAAATGGAATGGAATGTGGGAAAGGAATGCATAATGTAATGGAAAGGAACGTGGAATGGAATGGCATGGAATGTGGAATGGAATGGAATGGAATGTGAAATGGAATGGGTTTGAATTGAATGTGATATGCAATGTGGAATGCCAGGGAACGGAATGTAATGGAATGTGGAAAGAAATGAAATGGACAGTGGAATGCAATGGAATGGAAAGTGGAATGGAATCTAACGGAATGGAATGTGGAATGGAATGTGGAAAGGAATGTGGAATGCAATGGAATGCAATGTAAAATGGAATGTGGAATGGAAAGGAATGAAATGTGGAATGGAATGTGGACAGGAATGGAATGGAGTGTGTAATGGAAGGTGGAATGGAATGGAATGGAACGTGGAATGGAATGGAATGTCGAATGGAATGGAACGGAAAGTGGAATGGAAAGCGCAATGGAATGGAATGGAACGTAAAATGGAAAGTGGAATGGAATGTGGAATGTAACGGAATGGCATGAGGAATGGAATGGAAGGGAATTTGGAATGGAATATAATAGAATGCAGAATGGACTGTGGAATGCAAATGAATGGAATGTGCAATGGAATGAAATGGAAAAAGGAAAGGAATGAAATGGAATGGAATGTGGAATGGAATGGAATGGAATGGAATGTGGAAAGGAATATAATGGAATGGAATGGATTGGTTGGAATCCGGAATGGAATGGAAAGGAATGTGAAATGGAATGCAATGTGGAATGGAATGAAATTTGAAATAAAGGGGAATGGAATGCAGAATGGAATGAAATGGAATGCAGAAAGGAATGGAATTGAGTGGAAAGTGGAATGCAATTGATTGGAATGTGGAATGGAATGTGGAAAGTAATAGAATGCAATGTGGAATGGAATTGAATGGAATGTGAAATGGAATGGAGTGGAATGTAGAATGGAATGTGGAATGGAATGGGGAATGGAAATGAATGGAATGTGGAATGGAATGGAATGGAATGTGGAATGGAATAGAATGGAATTTGGAATGCAATGTGCTATGGAATGGAATGGATTGTGGAATGGAATGTGGTATGGATGGAATGGAATGTGGAATGGATTGGAAAGGGCTGTAGAATGGAATGGAATGGAAAAGAATATGGAATGGAATGAAATGGCATGGAATGCAGAATGCAAAGGAAAGGAATGGAATGGAATGGAAGGAAAAGCATAATGGAATGTGGAATGGAATGGAAAGGAATGTGGAATAAAATGGAATGTAATGGAATATGGAATGGAATGGAATGTAATTGAAAGGAATGTGAAATGGAATGTGCAATAAAATGGAATGGAATGTGACAGGGAATGGAATGGAATGTGGAATGGAATGGAATGGAATGTGAAAAGGTATTGAATGGAATGTGTAATGGAATGGAATGGAAAGTGGAATGGAATGGAATGGAATGTGGAATGGAATGGAATGGAATGTGGAATGGAATGGAATAGAATGAGGAATGGAATGCGGAATGTAATGGAATGTGGAATGGCTTGGAATGGAACGTGGAATGGATCGTGGATTCGAAGCTGGAATCGAAAATTGAAAGGAAGATGGGCTAGAACGTGGAATGGACTGTGGAATGGAATGTGGAATGGAATTGAATGGAATGGAATGGAATATGCAATGGAATGTAATGGAATGTGAAATGGAATGGAATAGAATGTGGAATGAAATGTGAAATGGAATGGAATGCAATGGAAAGGTATGTGGAATGGAATGGAATGGAATGTGGAATGGAATTAATGGAGTCTGAAATGGAATGGAATGGAATGGAATGGAAAGTTGAATGGAATGGAATGAGATGTGAAATGGCAAGGAATAGAAGGTGGAATGGAATGGAATGGAGTGGAAAGTGGAATGGAATGTAGAATGGAATGTGAAATGGAATGTGGAATGGAATGCAGTGGAATGTGGAATGAAATGTGGAATGCAATGTTATGGAAACTGGAATGGAACAAGGAATTGAGCATGGAATGGGATGTGGAATGGAGTATGGAATGGAAAGTGGAATGTAATGTGGAATTGAATGGAATGGAAAGTTGATTGCAATGGTATGAAATGGAAGGTGGAATAGATTGCAATCGAATGTGGAATGGAATGTTGTATGGAATGTGGAATGGAATGTGGAATGGAATGGAGTGGAATGTGCAATGGAATAGAATGGAATGGAATGTGGAATGGAATGTGAAATGGAACGTGGAATGAAAGTGAAGGGAACATTGAATGGAACGTGGAATGTATTGGAATGGAATGGAAAGTGGAATGGAATGGAATGGAATGGGGAAAGGAATGGAATGGAATGGGGAATGGAATGGAATGGAATGTGGAATGGAACGGAATGAAATGTGGAATGGAATGGAAAGAAGTGAAATGTGGAATGTAATGTGTAACGGAATGGAGTGGAATGTGAAATTGAATGGAGTGGAATGTGGAATGGAATGGAATGGAATGTGGAATGGAATGTGGAATGGAATGGAATGGAATGTGGTATGTAACCTGGAAAGAAATGGAATGGAATGTGGAATGGAATGGAATGGAATGTGGATGGTATTCAATGGAATTTCGGAAGGAGTTTGGAATGGAAAGTGGAATGGAGTGGAACGGAATGTGTAATGGCAAGGAATGGATTGCAGAATGGAATGGAATGGAATGTGGAATGGAATGGAATGGAAATGAATGGAATGGAAAGTGGAATGGAATGCAATGCAATGTGGAATGGAATGGAATATGGAATGGAAAGGAATGGAAAGTGGAATGGAATGGATGGGAATGTGGAATGGAAAGGAATGGAATGTGGAGTGGAATGGAATGGAATGTGGAATGGAACGTGGAAAGGAATGGAAGGGAATGTGGAATGGAATGGAATGGATTGTGGAATGGAATAGAATGGATTATAGAATGGAATGGAATGGAACGACTAATGGAATGAAATGGAATGGAATGTGGACTGGAATGAAATGCAATGGAACGGGGAATATAATGTGGAATCGAAGGGAATGGAAAGGAATGTGGAATGGAATGTGGAATGGAATGGATTGTGGAATGAAATGTGGAAAGGAATGGATTGGAGCGTGGAATGGAACGTGGAATGGAACGTGGAATGGAACTTGGAAAGGAAAGTGGAATGGAACGTGGAATGGACCGTGGAATGGAATGTGGAATGCAATGTGGAATGGAACGTGGAATGGAACCTGGAATGGAAAGTTTAATGGAACGTGGAATGGAACGTGGAAAGAAACATGCAACGGAATGCAATGGAACTTGGAATGGAAAGACGAATTGAACGTGGAGTGGAAACCGGAATGTAACGTGGAATGGAACGTGGAATGGAATGGATCGCAATGTGGAATGGAATGGAATGGAAGGTGGAATGGAATGGAATTGAATGTGGAATGGAATGGAATGGAATATGGAATGTGATGGAATGGAATGTGGAATAGAATGGAATGGAATTTAGAATGTAAAGTGGAATGTAATGGAATGGAATGTGGAATGGAATGTGGAATGGAAAGGAATGGAACGTGGAATGTAATGTGGAATGGAAAGTGGAATGGAATGAGGAATGGAATGGAATGGAATGGAAAGTGGAAGGGAGTGGAATGGAATGAAATGGAAATTGAAATGGAATGGAATGTAATGTGGAATGGAAAGAAACGGAATGTGGAATGGAATGGAATGAAATGGAATGTGGAAGGGAGAGGAATGGAATGAAATGTAAATAGAAATGGAATGGAATGGAAAGTGGAATGGAATGGAATGGCGTGGAATGTGGAAAGGAACGGAATGGAATGTGAAATGGAATGTGTAATAGAATGTGAAATGGAATGTGCAATGGAATGTGTAATGCAATGTGGAAAGGAATGAAGTGGAATGTGGGATGGTATGGAATGGGAAGGAATGTGGAAATGAATGGAATGCAACGTGGAATTGAATGTGGAATGGAATGGAGTGTGGAATGGAAATTGGTATAGAATGGAATGGAAAGTGGAATGGAATGTAGAATGGAATGGAATGGAATGTGGAATGGAATGTGGTATGGAATGTAATGGAATGTGGAATGGAATGGAATGTAATGGAATGGAATCTGGTATGGAATGGAGTGGAATTTGGAATGGAATGGAATGCAATGCAATGTGGAATTCAATGGAAAGGAATGGAATGGAATGGAACGGAATGAAATGGAAGGGAATACGGAATGGAATGTGGAATGGAATGGAAAGGAATATGGAATGGAATGGAATCGAATGGAATATGGAATGGAATGTGGAATGGAATGGAAAGGAATGAGAAAAGGAAAGGAATTGAATGTGGAATGGAATGCAACAGAAAGTGAAAAGGAATGGAATGGAATCTGGATTGGAATGCAATAGAATGTGGAATGAAATGGAATGGAAGGTGGAATGGAATTTGGAATGCAATGGAATGAAATGTGGAATGGAATGGAAAGGAATGTGCAAAGGAATGTGGAATTGAATGGAATGGAACGTGGAATGGAACATGGAAAGGAATGGAGTGGAATGTGGAATGGAGTGGAATGTGGAATAGAATGGAATGGAATGTGGAATGGAATAAAAAGGAATGGAATGAGGAATGGAATGGAATGGATTTTAGAAAGGAATGAAACGGAATGGAATGTGGAATGGAATGGAAAGGAAAGGAATGGATTGGAATGTGGTATGGAATGGAATGGAATGGAAAGTGTTTTGGAACGTTATGGAATTTGGAATGGAATGGAATGCAATGTGGATTGGAATGGAGTGGAAAGGAATGCAATGTGGAATGGAATGGAATGGAAGGGAATGTGGAATGGAAAGCAGAAGGGAATGGAACGCAAGGTGGAATGGAATGGAATGGAACATGGAATGGAATGGAATGGAACTTGGAATGGAATGGAATGGAATGTAGAATGGAATGGAACTTCGAATAGATTGCGGACTGGAATGCAATGGAATGGAATGGAATGTGGAACGGAATGTGGAATGGAATGGAACGTGGAATGGAATGTAGAATGGAAGGTGGAATGGAACGTGGAACAGAATGGAATGTGGAATGGAATGGAATGGAGTGTGTAATGTAATGGAATGGAGGGGAATGTGGAATGGAATGGAATTGAATGAGGAATGGGTTGTGGAATGGAAAGTGGAATGGAATGGAGTGGAATGTGGAATCGAATGGTGAATGGAACGGAGTGGAGTGTGCAATGGAAAGGAATGTAATGTGGAATGGAATGGAATGGAATGTGGAATGGAATGTGGAATGGAATGGAATGGGAAATGGAATGAAATGGAACGTGGAATACACTGGAATGGAATGGAATGTGAAATGGAATGGAATGGAACGTGGAATACAGTTGAATGGAATGTGGAATGGAATTGAAAATGAAATGTGGAATGAATCGCAGAATGGAATGGAATGGAACGTGGAATGGAATGAAACCTAATGCAGAATGGAATGAAATGGAATGTGGAATGTAATTCATTGGAATGGAAAGTAGAATGGAACGTAATGGAAAGTGTAATGGAATGTGGAATGGAATGGAATGGAACGTGGAATGGAATGGAATGGAATGTGGAATGGAATCTAATGGAATATGGAATGGAATGGAATGGAAAGGAATTGGATGTAGAATGGAATGGAATGGAATGTGTAATGGAATGGAGTGGAATGGGCAATGGAACAGAGAGGAATGTGGAATGGAACGAGAAATGGAATGGAATGAAATGTGGAATGGAATGAAATGGAATGCGGAATGGAATGGAGTAGAATGTGGAATGGAAAGTGAAATGGAATGGAATGGAATGTGGAATGGAATGGAATTGAATGGAATTTGGAATGCAATGGAATGGAGTGGAACGTGGAACGGAATCTAAAGGAATGTGGAATGGGATGTAGAATGGAATGTAGAATGCAATGTGGAATGGAATTTGGAATGGAAAGGAATGGAATGTGGAATGAAGTGGAATTGAATGTGAATTGGAATGATATGTGATGCAATGGAACGCGAAATGGAAAGGAATGTGTAATGGAATTCAATATAATTTGGAATAAAATGGAATGGAATATGGAACGGAATGGAAAGGAATGTAGAATGGAAAGTGGAATCGAAAGGAATTGTAAGTGGAATGCAATGGAATGCATTGCAGAATGAAATGGAAAGGAATGGAATGTGGTATGATATGGAATGGAAACGAATGGAATTGAATGTGGAATGGAATGCAATGGAATGTGGATGGAATAGAATGGAACATTGAATGTACTGGAATGGAATGTGGAATTGAATTGAATGGAAAGGAATGGAATGTGGAATGCAATGTGGAATGGAAAGGAATGGAACGTGGAATGGAATGTGGAATGGAATGGAATGGAATGTGGAATACAAAGGAATGGAATGTGGAATGGAACAGAATGGAATATGGAATAGAATGGAATGGAATGGAATGTGGAAAGAAATGTAATGTAAAGGAATGGAATGTGGAAAGAAATGTAATGTAATGGAATGGAATGGAATCGAAAGTGGAATGAGTTGGAATGGAATGTGGAATGGAATGGAATAGAAAGGAATGGAATGTGGAATGGAAAGCGGAACGGAATGGAATGGAACGTGGAATGGAATGGAAACGAATGGAATGGAATGTGAAATGGAATGTGGGAAGGAACGTGGAATGGAATTGAGTGGATTGTGGAATGGAATGGAATGGAATGTGGAATGGAATGTGGTAAGGAATGTAATGCAATGTGGAATGGAATGGAATGGATTGTGGAATGGAATATGGTATGCAATGGAGTGGAATTTGGAATGGAATGGAATGCAATGCAATGTGGAATTCAATGGAAAGGAATGGAATGGAATGGAACGGAATAAAATGGAAGGGAATACGGAATGTAATGTGGAATGGAATGGAAAGGAATATGGAATGGAATGGAATCAAATGGAATATGGAATGGAATGTGGAATGGAATGGAAAGGAATGCGAAAAGGAAAGGAATTGAATGTGGAATGGAATGCAACAGAAAGTGAAAAGGAATGCAATGGAATCTGGATTGGAATGCAATAGAATGTGGAATGAAATGGAATGGAAGGTGGAATGGAATTTGGAATGCAATGGAATGAAATGTGGAATGGAATGGAAAGGAATGTGGAAAGGAATGTGGAATTGAATGGAATGGAACGTGGAATGGAACATGGAATGGAATGGAGTGGAATGTGGAATGGAGTGGAATGTGGAATGGAATGGAATGGAATGTGGAATGGAATAGAAAGGAATGGAATGAGGAATGGAATGGAATGGATTTTAGAAAGGAATGAAACGGAATGGAATGTGGAATGGAATGGAAAGGAAAGCAATGGATTGGAATGTGTTATGGAATGGAATGGAATGGAACGTGTTTTGGAACGTTATGGAATTTGGAATGGAATGGAATGCAATTTGGATTGGAATGGAGTGGAAAGGAATGCAATGTGGAATGGAATGGAATGGAAGGGAATGTGGAATGGAAAGCAGAAGGGAATGGAACGCAAGGTGGAATGGAATGGAATGGAACATGGAATGGAATGGAATGGAACATGGAATGGAATGGAATGGAATGTAGAATGGAATGGAACTTGGAATAGATTGTGGACTGGAATGGAATGGAATGGAATGCAATGTGGAATGGAATGTGGAATGGAATGGAACGTGGAATGGAATGTAGAATGGAAGTTGGAATGGAACGTGGAATGGAATGGAATGTGGAATGGAATGGATTGGAACTTGTAATGGAATGGAATGGAATGTGGAATGGAATGGTATGGAATGGAATGGAATGAGGAATGGAACGGACTGTGTAATGGAATGGAATGGAATGCAGAAAGTAATTGAATGGAATGTGGAATGGAATGGAATGGAATGTGGAATGGAATGGAATGGAATGTGAAATGGAATGGAATTTGGAAGGGAATGCAATGGAAGGGAAGGGAATGTGGAATGGAAGTGAATTGAATGGAATGTGGAATGAAATGCGGAAAGGACATGAATGGAATGTCATGGAAAGTGAAATGGAATGGAATGGAATGTGGAATGGAAGGGAAAGGAATGTGGAATGGAATGCGGAAAGGAATGTGAAATGGAAAGGAATGGAACGAGGATTGGAATGGAATGTGGAATGGAACGGAATGGAATGTAGAATGGAATGGAATGGAATCTGGAATGGAAAGGAATGGAATGTGTAGTGGAAAGTGGAACGGAATGGAATGGATCATGGAATGGAATGGAATGGAACATGGAATGGAATGGAATGGAACGTGGAATGGAATGGAATGGAACGTGGAATGGAATGGAATGGAACGTGGAATGGAATGGAATGGAATGGAATCTAATGGAATGTGAAATTAAATGGAATGGAATGTGGAATGAAATGTGGAATGGCATGGAATAGAATGTGGAATTGTATGCAAAGGAAGGTGGAATGGAATGGAATGCAATGTGGAATGGAATCGAATGGAATGTGGAATGGAAAGGAATGGAATTGAACGGAATGGAATGTGGAATGGAATGCAATGGAATGCGGAATGGAATGGAATGGAATGGGATATGGAACTGAATTCGGAATGGAATGTGGAATGGAATGGAATGGAATGTGGAATGGAATGGAATGGAATGTGGAATGCAATGGAACTGAAGGAAAAGAGGAATTTAATGGAATGGAATTGAATGTGGACTGGAATGGAATAAAATGGAATGGAATGTGGAATGCAATGTGGAATGGAATGGAATGGAACATGGAATGGAACGTACAATAGCAAGTGGAATAGAATGTGGAATGTAATGAAACGGAATGTGGAACGGAATGGAATGTTACTTGGAATGGAATGGAATGGAAAGTGGAAAGGAATGGATTGGAACGTAGAATGGATTGGAATGGAACGTGGAATGGAATGGAAAGAAATGGTATGGAATGCATTGGAATGAGGAAAGGAAAGGAATGTGCAACAGAATTGAATGGAATGTAGAATGGAATAGAATGGAATGTGGAACGGAATGGAATGCCATCTGGAATTGAATGGAATGTGGAATGGGAAGGAATGTGGAATGGAATGGAATGGAATGTGGAATGGAGTGGAATGGAATGTTGAAAAGAAATGGATGTGGAATGGAATGCAATGGAATGTGGAATGGAATGGAATGGAATGCAGAATGGCATGGAATGGAATGTGGAATGAAAGGAAAGTGAAATGGAACGGAATGGAATGTGAATCAGAATGGAATGGAATGTGGAATGGAATGGATTGCAATCTGGAAAGGAATGGAATGTGGAATGGAATGGATTGCAATCTGGAAAGGAATGGAATGTGGAATGGAATGGATTGGAATGTGGAATGGAAAGAAATGGAATCTGGAATGGAACGGAATGGAATGTGGAATGGAATGCGGAATGGAATGGAATTGAATGTGGAATGGAATGGAATGGAATCGAATGGAATGTGGAATGAAATGTGGAATGTCATAGAGTAGAATATTTAAAGGTATGGAATGGAATACGGAATGGAATGGAATGGAATGTGGAATGGAATTGAATGGAAAATGGAACGGAATGGAATGGAATGGAATGGAATGTGGAATGGAAAGGAATGGAATGCGTAATAAAATGGAATTGAATGGAATGTGGAATGGCATGGAATGGAATGAAATGTGGAACGGAATGGAATGCAATGTAATGTGGAATGGAATGTGGAATGGGATGGAATGGAACGTAGAATGGAATGTAGAATGGAATGGAATGGAATGTGGAATGCAATGTGGAATTGAATGGAATGGAATGTGGAATGGAAGGGAATGGAACTTTGAATGCAATGGAATGCAACGTGGAATGGATTGGAATTGTAAGTGGAATGGAGTGGAATAGAATGGTATGGAATGGAATGGAATGTGGAATGGAATGGATTGGAATGTGGAATGGAATGGAACGCAATGTGGAATGAAATGGAATGGAAAGGAATGTGGAATGGAATGGAATGGAATGTGGAATAGAATGGAATGGAAAGTGGAATTGAATTGAATGAAATGTGTAATGCAATGTAATTGAAAGTGGAATTGAATGTGGAATGGAATGAAATGGAGTGGAATGGAATGGAATGGAAAGTGGAACGAAATGGAATGTGGAGTGGAATGGAATGCAACCGGGAATGGAATGGAATGTGGAATGGACTGGAACGGAATGGGGAGTGGAATGGAATGCAATGTGGAAAGGAATGGAATCGAATGTGGAAAGGAATTGAAGGGAAATTGGAATGGAATGGAATGGAATGGAGTGTGGAATGGAATGGCATGGAAAGTGGAATGGAATGGAATGGAATGTGGAAAGCAAAGGAATGCAATGTGGAATGCAATGTGGAAAGGAATGGAATGGAATGGAATGTGGAATGGAATAGAGTGGAATTTGGAATGGAATGGAATGGAATGTGGAATGGAATGTGGAATGGAATGAAAGGAATGGAATGTGGAATTGTATGCCATGGAATTTGGTATGGAATGGAATGGAATGAAATTGAATGTGGAATACAATGTGGAATGGAATGCAATGGAATGTGGAATGGAATGGAATGGAATGTGGAAAGGAATGGAATGTCGAATGGAAGGAAATGGAATGTGTAACGTAATTTAATGTGGAATGGAATGGAATGCCATCTGGTACGGAATGGAATGTGGAATGCAATTGAAGGTAATGTGGAATGAAATGGAATGGAATGGAATGGAATGGAATAGAATTTGGAATAGAATGGCATTGAAGGTGGAATGGAATGGAATGGAAAATGGAATGGGATGGAATGGAACGGAATGTGGAATGAAATGGATTGCAATGTGAAATGGAACGGGAAGGAATATAGAATGGAATGGAATAGAATGTGGAATGAAATTGAATGTAATGAAATGTGGAATGGAATGTGGAAAGGAATTTGTTATGGAACGGAATGGAACGTGAAATGGAATGTGGAATGGAAAGGAATGGAACGTGGAATGGAATGTGAAATGGAAAAGAAGGAAATGTGGAATAGAAAGTTGAATGGAATGAAATGGAATGTGGAATGGAATGTGGAAAGGTATGGAAAGGAATGTGGAATGGAATGTGGAATGGAATGCAAAGGAAGGTGGAATTGAATGCATTGAAACGTGGAATGGAATGTGGAATGGAATGGAATGGAAAGAGGGATACAACGTAGGATGGAATTGAATGGAACGTGGAATGGAACGTTGAATGGAAAGTGAAATGGAACGTGGAATGGAATGTGTAATGTGTAATGGAATGGAATGGAATGTGGAATGGAATGGAATGGAATTGAATGAGGAATTGAAAGGAGAGTAATATGGAATGTATTGGAGTGGAATGTGGAATGGAATGTGGAATGACATGGAATGGAATGTGAAATGGAATGGAATGGAATCTGGAAAGGAATGTGGAAGGGAATGGAATGGAATGGAATGGAATGTGGAATGGAATGGAATGGAATGGTGTTTGGAATGGAATGGAATTGAATGTGGAATGGAATGGGGAATGGAATGGAATGGAATGTGGAATGGAATGGCGTGGAATCTGGAATGGAACGTGGAATGAAATAGAATGGAATGTGGAATGGAATGAAAAGGAATGTGGAAAGCAATGTGTTGGAATGCGGAAAGGAATCTAAAGGAGTTGAATATGGAATGCAATGCGGAATGGAATGGAATGGAATGTGGAATGGAATGGAATGGAAAGTGGAATGGAACAGAGTGGAATTTGGAATGGAATGGAAAGGAACGTGGAATGGAATGTGGAATTGAATGGAAAGGAAAGGAATGTGGAATGGAATGGCATGGAATTTGGTATGGAATGGAATGGTATATGGAATGGAAAGGAATGGAGTTGAATGTGGAATAGAATGGGGAACGGAACGCAATGGAAAAGAATGGAATGTGGAATAGACTGGAATGGAATGTCTAGTGGAATGGAATGGAATGTGGAATGAAATCAAATGGAATGGAATGTGGAATGGAATGTGGGAAAGGAATGCATAATGTAATGGAAAGGAACGTGGAATGGAATGGCATGGAATGTGGAATGGAATTTAATGGAATGTGAAATGGAATGGGTTTGAATTGAATGTGAAATGCAATGTGGAATGCCAGGGAACGGAATGTAATGGAATGTGGAAAGAAATGAAATGGACAGTGGAATGCAATGGAATGGAAAGTGGAATGGAATCTAACAAAACGGAATGTGGAATGGAATGTGGAAAGGAATGTGGAATGCAATGGAATGCAATGTGAAATGGAATGTAGAATGGAAAGGAATGGAATGTGGAATGGAATGTGGAAAGGAATGGAATGGAGTGTGTAATGGAAGGTGGAATGGAATGGAATGGAACGTGGAATGGAATGTAATGTCGAATGGAATGGAACGGAAAGTGAAATGGAAAGCGCAATGGAATGGAATGGAACGTGGAATGGAAAGTGGAATGGAACGTGGAATGGAACGTGGAATGCCATGTGTAATGAAGAATTGAATGGAATGGAATGTGGAATATAATGGAATGGCATGAGGAATGGAATGGAAGGGAATTTGGAATGGAATGGAATAGAATGCGGAATGGAATGTGGAATGCAAATGAATGGAATGTGCAATGGAATGAAATGGAAAAAGGAAAGGAATGAAATGGAATGGAAGGTGGAATGGAATGGAATGGAATAGAATGTGGAAAGGAATATAATGGAATGGAATAGATTGGTTGGAATCCGGAATGGAATGGAAAGGAATGTGGAATGGAATGGAATAGAATATGGAATGGAACACGAAATGCAATGGAATGGAATGGAATGTGAAATGGAATGGACCAGAATGGAATGTGGAATGGAACGGAATAGAAAGTGTAATGGAAAGCGTAGTGGAACCCGGAATAGAATGAAATGGACCGTGGAGTGGAAAGTTGAATGGAACGTGGAATGGAAAATGGAATGGAATGGAATGCAATGTGCAATAGAATGAAATGGAAGTTGGAATGGAATGGAATGGAATGAGGAAACGAATGGAATGGAATTTGGAATGGAATGGGGAGTGGAACATGGAATGCAGTGGAATGGAATGTGGAATGGAATGAAGAATGGAATGTGGAAAGGAATGGAATGGAATGGAATGTGGAATGGAATGTGCAAAGAAATGTGGAATGGAATGTGGAATACAACGCAATGGAATGTGGAATGGAATGTGGAATGGAAAATAGAATGGAATGTCATGGAATGTGGAATGGAATGTGAAATAGAATGTGGAATGGAATGTGGAATGGAACGTAATTGAATGTGGAATGGATTCTGGAAAGGAATGTGGAATGGAATGTGGAATACAACGGAATGGAACGTGGAATGGAATGTGTAATGGAAAATAGAATGGAATGTCATGGAATGTGGAATGGAATGGAATGGATTGTGGAATGCAATGCGGAATAGAATGTGGAATTGAATGGAATGGAATTTTGTATGGAATGTGGCATGGCATGGTATGGTATGTGGAAGGGAATGTGGAAGGGAATGTGGAATGGAATTTGGAATCGAATGTGGAATTCAATGTAGAAAGGAATGGAATGGAATGTGGAATTGAATGTGGAATGGAATTTGGAATGTAATATGGACTGGAAGGTGGAACAGAATGTGGAATGGAATGTGGAATGGAAACTGGAGTGGCATGTGGATTAGAACGGAATGCAATGTGGAATGGAATGTGGAATGGAACGTGTTATGGAACGGAATGGAATGTGGAATGGAATGTGGAATGGAATGTGGAATGTATCATGGAATGGAATGGAATGGAATGTGGAATGGAACGTGGAATGGAAAGGAATGGAAAGTGGAATGGAACATGAAATACAACGTGGAATTAAATTTGGAATGGATCATGGAACGGAATGTGCAATGGAAAGTGGAATGGAACGTGTAATCGAATGTAAAGGAACGTGGAATGGAATGTGGAATGTAATGTGGAACGGAACGTGGAATGAAACGGAAAGGAACGCGGAATGGAATTTGGAATGGAATGTAGAATGGAACATGGAAGGGAATTTAATGGAATGTGGAATGGAATGTGGAATGGAATGTGAAATGGAATGTGGAATGGAATGGAATGGAACGTGGAATGGAATGTGGAAAGGAATGTGAATTGACATGTGGAATAGAACCGAACGGAATGTGGAATTGAAAGTGAAATGAATTGCGGAATGCAATGGAATGGAATGTGGAATGGAATGTGAAATGGAATGTGTAAAGGAATGTCGAATGGAACGTAATGGAATGTGGAATGGAAAGTAGATAGGAATTTGGAATCAAAAGTGCAATGCAATGGAATGGAATATGGAATTGAACGTGGAATTGAATTGAATGGAACGTGGAATGGAACTTGGAAAGAAACATGGAATGGAACGTGGAATGGAAAGTGGAACGGAACGTGGAATGGAATGTGGAATGGAATGTGGAATCGAACGTGGAGTGGAATGGAATGGAACGTGGAATGGAACATGGAATGGAATGGAATGGAACGTGGAGGGTAATGTGGAAGGGATCATGGCATGGAAAGTGGAATGTAATGGAATGGAACCTGGATCAGAATGTGAAACGGAATGTGGAATAGAAAGTGGAATGGAATGTGGAATGGAATGGTTAATGGAAAGGAATGGAATGAGGAATGGAATGTGAAATGGAGTGGAAAAGAATGTGGAATGGAAGAAATGGAATGTGGTGTAGAATGTGGAATTGAATGGAATGGAATGTGGAATGGAACGTGTAATGGAACGTGGAATGGATTTGAATGGAGTATGGAATGGAATGTGGGATGGAATGCAATGGAATGGAATGGAATGTGGAAAGGAATGGGGTGGAACATGGAAAGAATTTTGGAATGGAAAGTGGAATGGAAAGTGAAATGGAATGTAGAAACGAATGGAAAGGAATGTGGAACGCAAAGCGGAATGGAGTGTGGAATGGAACGGAATGGAATGTGGAATTGAATGTGGAATGGACTTTAATGGAACATGGAATGAAAAGTGGAAGGGAATGTGGAATGGATAGTGGCATGGAATGTGGAATGGCACTAAGTGGAATGTGGAATGGAATGTGGAATGGAAAGGAATGGAACGTGGAAAGGGACGTGGAATGGAACATGGAATGCAACGTGGAATGGAAAGTGGAATGCAAGTGGAATGCAATGGTATAGAATGTGGAATGGAATGGAATGGAATGTTGAATGAAAAGGAATGCAACGTGGAATGGAACATGGAATGGAATGGAATGAAACGTGGAATGGAATGTGGAATGGAATGGAATGGAACTTGGAATGCAATGAGGAATGGAATGTGGAAAGGAATGTGGAATTGAATGTTGAATGGAATGGAATGGAACGTGGAATGGAATGAAGAATGGAATGAAATGGATTGTGCATTGAAAAGGAATGGAATGTGGATTGGAATGAAATGGAATGTGGATCGGAATGGAAAGGAATGTGGAATGCAATGGAAAGGAGTCGAATGTGGAATGGAATGGAATGGAATGCGGAATGGAATGTGACCTGGAATGTGGAATGGAAAGTGGAATGGAACGGAATGGAATGTGGATTGGAATGAAATGGAATGTGGAATGCAATGGAATGGAGTCGAATGTGGAATGGAATGGAATGGAATGCGGAATGGAATGTGACCTGGAACGTGGAGTGGAATGTGGAATGGAACGGAATGGAATGTGGAATGGAAGGTGAAATTTGAATGTGGAAGAGAACATGGAATGGAATGTGGAATGGAAGGTGAAATTTGAATGTGGAAGAGAACATGGAATGGAATGAAATGGAATGAGGAAAGGAAGGGAATGGAAAGTGAAAACGAATGTGGAATTGAATACAATGCTATGTAGAATGGAATGGAATGGAATGTGAAATGTAAAGTGGAATGAATTGGAATGGAACGTGGAATGGAACATCGAATTGAATGGAATGGAAAGTGGAATGGAACGTGGAATCGAATGTGTAATGGTACGTGGAATGGAATGTGGAATAGAATGGAATGGAACGTGGAATGGAAAGTGGAAAGGAATGGAATGCAATGTGAAATGGAAAGTGGAATGCAATATAAGGTAATGTGGAAAGGAATGTAATTGAATGTGTAATGGTATGTGGAATGGAATGGATTGCATTGTGGAATGGAAATTGGAAGGGAATGGAATTTAAAGAGAAAGGGAATGAGGAATGGAATATGGAATGTAAAGTGGAAAGGAATGGAATGCATTTTGAAATGGAATGTGGAATGGAATGGAGTGCAATGTGGAAGGGAATGTGGAATGGAATGTGAAATGGAATGGAATGGAATGGAATGTGGAAGGGAATGAGGAAAGGAATGTGGAATGGAATGTGGAATGGAATGGAATGGAATGTGGAATGCAATGGAATGGAATGTGGAAGGGAATGTGGAATGGAAAGTGGAACGGAAAGTGGAATGGAAAGTGGAATGGAATGTAACGTAATATGGAATGGAGTGTGCAATGTAATGGAATGGAATGTGGAATGGAATGTGGAATGGAATGGAATGAAATGTGGAGTGGAATGTGGAATGGAATGCAATGGAATGTGGAAGGGAATGTGGAATGGAGAGTGGAATGGAATGTGGAATGGAATGGAATGGAATGTGGAATGGAATGGAATGAGTAAAGGAAAGTGGAATGGAATGTGGAAAGCAATGTGGAATGGAATGGAAAAAAATGTGGACAGAATGGAATGGAATGTCCAATGGAATGTGGAATGAAATGGAATGGATTGTGGAATGCAATGTGGAATAGAATGAGGAATTTAATGGAATTGAATTTTGAATGGAATGTGGAATGGAATTGAATGGAATGTGGAATGGAATGTGGAAGGGAATGTGGAATGCAATGTGGAATTCAATGTGGTATCGAATGTGGAATGGAATGGAATGGAACGTGGAATGTAACATGGAAAGGAACGTGGAATGGAACGTGGAATGGAACTTGGAATGGAATGTGCAATGGATTGTGGAATGGAACATGGAATGGAACGTTGAATGGACCGGAATGTAATGTGGAAAGGAATGGAATGGAATTTGGAATGCAAAGTGTAATGGAATGTGGAATGGAAGGTGAAATTGAAAGTGGAATGAAATGGAAAGGAAAGTGCAATGGAATGTTCAATGGAACGAAATGGAATTTGGAATGGAATGAATGTAATGTGGAATGTAAAGGAATGGAATGTGGAAAGGGATGTGGAATGGAACATGGAATGCAACGTGGAATGGAACGTGGAATGGAATGTGGAATTCAATGGTATGGAATGTGGAATGGAATGGAATGGAATGTTGAATGAAAAAGAATGCAACGTGTAATGGAACGTGGAATGGAACATGGAATGGAATTGAATGGAACATGCAATGGAATGTGGAATGGAATGGAATGGAACTTGGAATGCAATGTGGAATGGAATGTGGAAGGGAACGTGGAATGGAATGCTGAATGGAATGGAATGGAATGTTGAATGGAATGGAATGGAACATGGAATGGATAGAGGAATGGAATGAAATGGATTGTGGAATGAAAAGGAATGGAATGTGGATTGGAATGGAATGGAATGTGGAATGCAAAGAAATGGAGTCGAATGTGGAATGGAATGGAATGGAATGCACAATGGGATGTGACCTGGAATGTGGAATGGAATGTGGAATGGAACGGAATGGAATGTGGAATGGAATCTGAAATTTAATGTTCAAGAGAACATGGAATAGAATGAAATTGAATGTGGAATGGAAGGGAATGGAAAGTGGAAATGAATGTGTAATGGAATACAATGCAATGTTGAACGGAATGGAAGGGAATGTGGAATGTAAAGTGGAATGAATTGGAATGGAATGTGGAATGGAACATCGAATTGAATGGAATGGAAAGTGGAATGGAACGTGGAATTGAATGTGTAGTGGAACGTGGAATGGAATGTGGAATGGAATGGAATGGTACGTGGAATGGAAAGTGGAAAGGAATGGAGTGCAATGTGAAATGGAAAGTGGAATGGAATACAACGTAATGTGGAAAGGAAAGTAATCGAATGTGAAATGGTATGCGGAATGGAATGGATTGGATTGTGGAATGGAATGTGGAAGGTAATGGAATGGAATAAGGAAGGGAATGAAGAATGGAATGTGGAATGTAATGTGGAATGGAATGAAATGCATTGTGGAATGGAATGTGGAATGGAATGGAGTGCAATGTGGAAGGGAATGTGGAATGGAATGTGGAATGGAATGGAATGGAATGTGGAATGCAATGGAATGGAAAGTGGAATGGAATGTGGAATGGAATTTTCTGGAATGTGGAATGGTATTTGCAATGGAGTGGAATGGAATGTGGAATGGAATGGAATGGAGAGGAATGTGGAACGGGATGGAGTAGAATAGGGAACGGAATGGAATGGAATGTGGAATGGAACGGAATGTTATGTGGAATGTAATTGTGTGTAATGTGGAATGGAATAAGGAATGGAATGAGGAATGGAATGGAATGGAAAGTCGAATGCAATGTGGAATGGAATGTTATGGAACATGGAATGGAAAGTGGAATGAAATGCAATGGAACGTGGAATAGAAGGCGGAATGGAACGTGGAATGGAATGAGGAATGGAATGGAATGGAATGTGGGATGGAATGGAATACAATGTGGAACGGAATGGAATGCAATGTGGAATGGAATTTGGAATGGAATGGAACGGAATGGAATGGAATGGAATGAAATAGGGAATGGAATGGAATGGAATGGAATGGAAAGTGGAATGGAATGTAATGGAAAGGAATGTAACGTGTAACGGAATGAAAAGGAATGTGTAAAGGAATGGAATTGAATGGAATGGGGAATGCATTGGAATGGAATGGAATGGAATGGAATGCGGACTGGAATGAAATGGAATTTGGTATGGAATGGAATGGAATGTGGAATGGAATGCAATTGAATGTGTAATGCAATCGAATGTAATGGAAAGTGAATTGGAATTGAAGAAATTCGGAATGGAATGTGGAAAAGAATGGAATGGAATTTAAAATGGAATGTGGAATGGAATTTGAAATGGAATGTGGAATGGAATTTGGAATGGAATGTGGAATGGAATGGAATGGAATGTGGAATGGATTGTGGAATATAGTGGAATGGAATGTGGAAAGCAATGTGAAATGGAATGTGGAATCGAATGGAATGGAATGTGGAATGGAATCAGGAATGGAATGGAATGGATTGTTGAATGGAATGTTGAATGCAATGTGGAAAGGAGTGGAATGGAAAGTGGAATGGAAAGTGGAATGACACGTGGAATGGAACGTGGAATGGAATGGAATTGAGTTTGGAATGGAATGTGGAATGGAATGGAATGGAATTGAATGTGGAATGAAATGTGAAATGGAATGGAATGCAATGGAAAGGTATGTGGAATGGAATGGAATGGAATGTGGAATGGAATTAATGGAGTCTGAAATGGAATGGAATGGAATGGAATGGAAAGTTGAATGGAATGGAATGAGATGTGAAATGGCAAGGAATGGAAGGTGGAATGGAATGGAATGGAGTGGAAATTGGAATGGAATGGAATGTGGAATGGAATGTAGAATGGAATGTGAAATGGAATGTGGAATGGAATGCAATGGAATGTGGAATGAAATGTGGAATACAATGGCATGGAAACTGGAATGGAACGAGTAATGGAATGTGGAATGGGATGTAGAATGGAGTATGGAATGGAAAGTGGAATGTAATGTGGAATGGAATGGAATGGAAAGTTGACTGTAATGGTATGAAATGGAAGGTGGAGTGGAGTGCAATCGAATGTGGAATGGAAAGTTGTATGGAATGTGGAATGGAATGCGGAATGGAATGCAGAATGGAATGGAGTGGAATGTGCAATGGAATAGAATGGAATGGAATGTGGAATGGAACGTGGAATGAAAGTGAAGGGAACATGGAATGGAACGTGGAATGTATTGGAAGGGAATGGAAAGTGGAATGGAATTGAATGGAATGGGGAATGGAATGGAATGGAATGTGGAATGGAAAGGAATGAAATGTGGAATGGAATGGAAAGAAGTGAAATGTGGAATGTAATGTGGAATGGAATGGAGTGGAATGTGGAATTGAATGGAGTGGAATGTGGAATGGAATGCAATGAAATGTGGAATGGAATGTGGAATGGAATGGAATGGAATGTGGTATGTAACCTGGAAAGAAATGGAATGGAATGTGGAATGCAATGGAATGGAATGTGGAATGGTATTCAATGGAATTTGGGAAGGAGTTGGAATGGAAAGTGGAATGGAGTGGAACGGAATGTGTAATGGCAAGGAATTGATTGCAGAATGGAATGGAATGGAATGTGGAATGGAATGGAATGGAAATGAATGGAATGGAAAGTGGAATGGAATGCAATGCAATGTGGAATAGAATGGAATATGGAATGGAAAGGAATGGAAAGAAATGGAATGTGGAATGGAATGGATGGGAATGTGGAATGGAAAGGAATGGAATGTGGAATGGAATGGAATGGAATGTGGAATGGAACGTGGAAAGGAATGGAAGGGGATGTGGAATGGAATGGAATGGATTGTGGAATGGAATAGAATGGATTATAGAATGGAATGGAATGGAACGAGTAATGGAATGAAATGGAATGAAATGGAATGGAATGTGGACTGGAATGAAATGGAATGGAATGTGGAATTTAATGTGGAATGGAATGGAATGGAATGGAATCTAATGGAATGTGAAATTAAATGGAATGGAATGTGGAATGAAATGTGGAGTGGCATGAAATAGAATGTGGAATTGTATGCAGTGGAATGTGGAATGGAATGGAACGCAATGTGGAAAGGAATCAAATGGAATGTGGAATCGAACGGAATGGAAAGGAATGGAATTGAATGGAATGGAAAGTGAAATGGAATGCAATGGAATGCGGAATGGAATGGAAGGGAATGGGATGTGGAACTGAATGCGGAATGGAATGTGGAATGGAATGGAATGGAATGTGGAATGCAATGGAACTGAATGAAAAGAGGAATTTAATGGAATGGAATTGAATGTGGACTGGAATGGAATAAAATGGAATGGAATGTGGAATGCAATGTAGAATGGAATGGAATGGAACATGGAATGGAACGTACAATAGAAAGTGGAATAGAATGTGGAATGTAATGAAACGGAATGTTGAACGGAATGGAATGGAACTTGGAATGGAATGGAATGGAAAGTGGAAAGGAATGCATTGGAACATAGAATGGAATGGAATGGAACATGGAATGGAATGGAAAGAAATGGTATGGAATGCATTGGAATGAGGAATGGAAAGGAATGTGCAACAGAATTGAATGGAATGTAGAATGGAATAGAATGGAATGTGGAACGGAATGGAATGCCATCTGGAATGGAATGGAATGGAATGCGTAATGCAATGGAATTGAATGGAATGTGGAATGGCATGGAATGGAATGAAATGAGGAACGGAATGGAATGCAATGTAATGTGGAATGGAATGTGGAATGGGATGGAATGGAACGTAGAATGGAATGTAGAATGGAATGGAATGAAATGTGGAATGCAATGTGGAATTGAATGGAATGGAATGATGAATGGAAGGGAATGGAACTTGGAATGCAATGGAATGGAACGTGGAATGGATTGGAATTGTAAGTGGAATGGAGTGGAATAGAATGGTATGTAACGCAATGGAGTGTGGAATGGAATGGAATGCAATGTGGAATGAAATGGAATGGAAACGAATGTGGAATGGAATGGAATGGAATGTGGAATAGAATGGAATGGAAAGTGGAATTGAATGGAATGGAATGTGGAATGCAATGTAATTGAATGTGGAATTGAATGTGGAATGGAACACAATGGAATGGAAGGGAATGGAAAGGAAAGTGGAACGAAATGGAATGTGGAGTGGAATGGAATGCAACCGGGAATGGAATGGAATGTGGAATGGACTGGAACGGAATGTGGAGTGGAATGGAATGCAATGTAGAAAGGAATGGAATCGAATGTAGAAAGGAACGGAAGGGAAAGGGGAATGGAATGGAATGGAATGGAGTGTGGAATGGAATGGCATGGAAAGTGGAATGGAATGGAATGGAATATGGAAAGCAAAGAAATGCAATGTGGAATGCAATGTGGAAAGGAACGGAATGGAATGGAATATAATGGAATGTGAAATGGAATGGAATGGAATGTGGAATGGAATAGAGTGGAATTTGGAATGGAATGGAATGGAATGTGAAATGGAATGTGGAATGGAATGAAAGGAATGGAATGTGGAATTGTATGCCATGGAATTTGGTATGGAATGGAATGGAATGAAATTGAATGTGGAATACACTGTGGGATGGAATGCAATGGAATGTGGAATGGAATGGAATGGAATGTGGAACGGAATGGAAAGTCGAATGGAAGGGAATGGAATGTGTAACGTAATGGAATGTGGAATGGAATGGAATGACATCTGGTATGGAACGGAATGTGGAATGCAATGGAAGGTAATGTGGAATGGAATGGAATGGAATGGAATTGAATTTGGAATAGAATGGCATTGAAGGTGGAATGGAATGGAATGGAAAATGGAATGGAATGGAATGGAATGTGGAATGAAATGGATTGCAATGTAAAATGGAACGGGAAGGAATATGGAATGGAATGGAATAGAATGTGGAATGAAATTGAATGTAATGAAATGTGGAATGGAATTTGGAAAGGAATTTGTTATGGAACGGAATGGAACGTGAAATGGAATGTGGAATGGAAAGGAATGGAACGTGGAATGGAATGTGAAATGGAAAAGAAGGAAATGTGGAATAGAAAGTTGAATGGAATGAAATGGAATGTGGAATGGAATGTGGAAAGGTATGGAAAGGAATGTGGAATGGAATGTGGAATGGAATGCAAAGGAAGGTGGAATTGAATGCAATGAAATGTGGAATGGAATGTGGAATGGAATGTAATGGAAAGTGGGATACAACGTGGGATGGAATTGAATGGAACGTGGAATGGAACGTGGAATGGAAAGTGAAATGGAATGTGGAATGGAAAGTGTAATGTGGAATGGAATGGAATGGAATGTGGAATGGAATGGAATGGAATTGAATGAGGAATTGAATGGAGGGTAATATGGAATGTATTGGAGTGGAATGTGGAATGGAATGTGGAATGACATGGAATGGAATGTGAAATGGAATGGAATGGAATCTGGAAAGGAATGAGGAAGGGAATGGAATGGAATGGAATGTGGAATGGAATTGAATGGAATGGTGTTTGGAATGGAATGGAATGGAATGTGGAATGGAATGTGGAATGGAATGGAATGGAATGTGGAATGGAATGGAATGGAATGTGGAATGGAATGAAAAGGAATGTGGAAAGCAATGGAATGGAATGTGGAAAGGAATCTAAAGGAAATGAATATGGAATGCAATGTGGAATGGAATGGAATGGAATGTGGAATGAAATGGTATGGAAAGCGGAATGGAACAGAGTAGAATTTGGAATGGAATGGAAAGAAATGTGGAATGGAATGTGGAATTGAATGGAAAGGAATGGAATGTGGAATGGAATGGCATGGAATTTTGTATGGAATGGAATGGATTATGGAATGTAAAGGAATGGAGTTGAATGTGGAATACAATGTGGAACGGAACGCAATGGAAAAGAATGGAATGTGGAATAGACTGGAATGGAATGTCTAGTGGAATGGAATGGAATGTGGAATGAAATCAAATGGAATGGAATGTGGAATGGAATGTGGGAAAGGAATGCATAATGGAATGGAAAGGAACGTGGAATGGAATGGCATGGAATGTGGAATGGAATGGAATGTGAAATGGAATGGGTTTGAATTGAATGTGAAATGCAATGTGGAATGCCAGGGAAAGGAATGGAATGGAATGTGGAAAGAAATGAAATGGACACTGGAATGCAATGGAATGGAATGTGGAATGGAATCTAACGGAATGGAATGTGGAAAGGAATGTGGAAAGGAATGTGGAATGCAATGGAATGGAATCTGAAATGGAATGTGGAATGGAAAGGAATAGAATGTGGAATGGAATGTGGAAAGGAATGGAATGGAGTGTGGAATGGAAGGTGGAATGGAATATAATGGAACGTGGAATGGAATGGAATGTCGAATGGAATGGAACGGAAAGTGGAATGGAAAGCGCAATGGAATGGAATGGAACGTGGAATGGAAAGTGGAATGGAACGTGGAATGGAACGTGGAATGCCATGTGTAATGCAGAATTGAATGGAATGGAATGTGGAATGGAAAGGAATGGCATGAGGAATGGAATGGAAGGTAATTTGGAATGGAATGGAATGGAATGCGGAATGGAATGTGGAATGCAAATGAATGGAATGTGCAATGGAATGAAATGGAAAATGGAATGGAATGAAATGGAATGGAATGTGGAATGGAAAGGAATGGAATGGAATGTGGAAAGGAATATAATGGAATGGAATGGATTGGTTGGAATCCGGAATGGAATGGAATGGAATGTGGAATGGAATGGAATGGAATATGGAATGGAACATGGAATGGAATGGAATATGGAATGGAACATGAAATGGAATGGAATGGAGTGGAATGTGAAATGGAATGGACCGGAATGAAATGTGGAATGGAACGGAATAGAAAGTGTAATGGAAAGCGGAGTGGAACTCGGAGTAGAATGAAATGGACCGTGGAGTGGAAAGATGAATGGAACGTGGAATGGAAAGTGGAATGGAATGGAATGCAATGTGGAATAGAATGAAATGGAAGTTGGAATGGAATGGAATGGAATGAGGAAATGAATAGAATGGAATTTGGAATGGAATGTGGAAAGTAATGGAATGGAATGTGGAATTCAATGTGGAATTGAATGGAATGGATTGTGGAATGGAATGTGAAATGGAAAGGAATGGAGCCTAGAATGGAATGTGGAATGGAAAGTGGAATGGAATGTGGAATGGAATGAAGAATGGGGTGGATTTAAATGGGCAATGCAAGGGAATGGAATGTGGAATGGAATAGAATGGAGTGCAATGTGTTATGACATGGTATGGAATGTGGAATTGAATGTGGAATGTAATGAAGAGGAGTGTGGAGTGAAATGTGGAAAGGAATGAAGAGGAGTGTGGAGTGAAATGTGGAAAGGAATGTGGAATGGAATAGAGCAGAATGTGGAATGGAATGGAATGGAGTGGTAAGTGGAATGGAATGTGGAATGGAATGTGGAATGTAATGAAATGGAATATGGAATTTAATGTGGAATGGAATGGAATGGAAAGTGTAACGGAATGGAATGAACTGGAAGATGGAATAGAATGGAGTGGAATTTGAAATGGAATGGAATGGAACGTGGAATGGAATGTGGAATGGAATGGAGTGGATTGAGGAATGGAATGGAATGGAATGTGGAATGAAATAGAATGGAATGTGGAATAGAATGTGGAATGGAATGGAATGGAATGGATTGTGGAATGCAATGTGAAATGGAATGGGAAATGGAATGAAATGAAATGTGGAATGGAATGGAATGTGGATAGGAATATGGAGTACTACGGAATGGAATGCGGAATTGAATGGAATGTGGATAGGAATGTGGAATGCAATGGAATGGAATGTGGAATTGAATGGAATGGAATTTGGAATGGAATGGAATGGAATGGAATGTGGAATGGAATGGAATGGAATGGAAGTTGGAATGGAGAAGAATGGAATGGAATGTGGAACGCAATATGAAAAGGAATGGGAAATGGAATGGAATGAAATGTGGAATGGAATGGAAATCGGACTGGAATGCGGAATGGAATGGAAAGGAATGTGGAATGGAATGTATTGGAAAGTGGAATGCAATGTAATGGAATAGATGTGGAATGAAATGAAATGGAATGTGGAAAGCAATGTGAAATGGAATACTATGGAATGTGGACTGGAATGTGGATTGGAATGGAATGGAATGGAATGTGGACTGGAATGGAATGGAATGTTGAATAAATGGAATGGAATTTGCACTGGAAAATAATGGAATGCGGAATTCAATAGAAGGGAGTGGAACGACGAATGGAATGAAATGGAATGGAAAGTAGAATGGAATTGAATGGCATGTGGACAGGAATGCAATTGAATGTTGAATGGTATCGAATGGAATGGAAAGTGAAGTGGAATTGAATGGAATGTCAAATAGAAAGTGGAAAAGAATAGAATGGAATTTGGAAAGGAATGTGGAATGGAATGTGGAATGGAATGGAAAGGAATGTGGAATGGAATGTGCAATTGAATGTGAAATGGAAAGGAATGTAATGTGGAATGGAATGCAATTCAATGTGGAAGGGAATGCAAAGGAATGGAAAGTGAAATGGAACTCAAGGGAATGAGGAATGGAATGTGGAATACAATGGAATGGAATGGAATGGAATGGAATGGAATAGAAAGGAATGTGGAAAGGAATGTAACGGAATGTGAAATGTCATGGAATGGAATGTGAAATGGAACGGAATGGAATGAGGAATGGAATTGAATGCAATGTGGAATGAAATGGAATGGAATGTAGAATGGAATTTTGAATGGACCAGAATGGAATGTGGAATGGAATGGAATGGAATATGGATTGCAACGTGGAATGCAATGGAAGGGAATGCGGAATGGAATGTGTAATGCAATGGAATTTGACGTGGAATGGAACGTGGAATGGAAAGTGGAAAGCATCGTCGAAAGGAATGTGGAATGGACAGTGGAATGGAATGCGGAATGGAATAGAATGTGGAGTGGAATCTGGAATCGAAAGGAATGGAATGGAAGGGAATGTGGAATGCAATGGAATGGAATGTGGAATTGAATGGAATGGAATGGAATGTGGAATGGAATGAGGAATGGAACGTGTAATGGAATATTGAATGGAACGTGGAATGGAATGTGGAATGTCATGGAATGGATTGTGGAATGGAAAGTGGAATGGAACGTGGAAAGGAATGCCCAATGGAATGTGGAATGGAACGTGGAATGGAATGTCGAATAGAATGTGGAATCGAATGGAATGGAATGGAATGTGGAATGGAATGTGGAATGGAATGGAATTGAATGAGGAATGGAACGTGGAATGGAATGGAATGGAATGTGGCATGGAATTGAATGAGGAATGTGGCATGGAATCTGGAATGGAAAGGAATGGAATTGAAGGGAATGTGGAATGGAATGGAATGGAATGTGGAATTGAATGGAATGGAATGGAATGTGGAATGGTATGGGGAATGGAACGTGCAATGGAATATTGAATGGAACGTGGAATGGAATGTGGAATGTCATGGAATGGATTGTGGCATGGAATGTGGAATGGAACGTGGAAAGGAACGCACAATGGAACGTGGAATGGAACGTGGAAAGGAAAGTGAAATGTAATATAAAATGGAATGTGGAATGGAATTTGGAATGGAATGTGGAATGTAATGTGGAATGCAATGTGGAATGAAATGGAACTGAATGAGGAATCGAACGTGGAATGGAATGGAATGGAATGTGGCATGGAATTTAATGGAATGTGGAATGCAACATGGAGGGGAAAGTGGAATGGAAAGTGGAATGGAACGTTCAATGGAATTGAATGTAATGTGGAATGGAATGGAATGGAACGTTGATTGTAATGGAATGGAATGCTGAATGGAATGTGGAATGGAATGGAATGCAATGGAATGCAATGTGGAATGGAACGTGGAATGCAATGTGGAATGGAATGTGGAATGGAATGGAATGGAGTGTGGAATGGAATGGAATGGAATGTGGAATGGAATGGAATGGAATGTGGAATTGATGGTGGAATGGAACGTGGAATGCAACGTGGAATAGAAAGTGGAAAGGAACATGGAATGGATCGTGGAATGTAACGTGGAATGGATTGTGAAATGGAATGGAAAGGAGTGTGGAATGGAATGCAATGGAAGTGTGCAATGTTGAATGGCGTAGAATGGAATGTGGAATGGAATGAAGTGGAATGTGGACTGGAATGTGGAACGGAATGTGGAAAGGAATGGAGAGGAATGTGCAATGCAATGGAATGGAATGTGCAATGCAATGGAATGGAATGTGGAATGTAATGGAATCGGATGTGAAATGGGATAGAATGTGGATTGGAATTGAAAGGAATGGAATAGAAAGTGAAACAGAATGGAATGCAATGTGGAATGGAGTTGAATGGAATGTGGAATGGAATGGAATGGAATGTAGAATGGAATGTGGAATGGAAAGTCGAATGGAATTGAAAGGAATGTGGAATAGAATATAATGGAAAGTAGAATGGAATGTGGAATGGAATGTGGTATGGAATGGAATGCAATGTGAAATGGAATGGTATTGATTATAGAATGGAATGGAACGGATTGAAATTGAATATGGAATGGAATGCAATTGAATGGAATGTGGAATGGAATTTAATGGAATGCAATTTGGAATGAAATGCAATTGAATGGAATGGAATTAAAGGGAATGCGGAATGGAATGTGGAATGGAATGGAAATGAATGTGGAATGGAATGGAATGGAATGTGGAATGGAATGGAAAGGAATGTGGAATGGAATGTGGAATGGAATGGAATTGAATGTGAAAAGGAATGGAATGGAATGTGGAATTGAATGGAATGGATCGTGTAATGGAATGGAAAGAAATGTGGAAAGGAATGGAATGGAATGTGGAATGGAATGGAATTGAATGAGGAAAGTAACATGGAATGGAATGGAATGGAACGTGGTATGGAATGGAATGGAATGTGGAATAGAGTGCAATGGAATTCAAAATAGAATGTGGAATGGAATGTGGAATGGAAATGAATGGAATGTGGAATGGAATGGAATGGAATGTGGAATGGAATGTGTTATGGAATGGAATGGCATGTGGAATGGAATGTGTTATGGAATGGAATGGCATGTGGAATGGAATGGAAAGGATGGGAATGCAAAATGGAATATGGCATGGAATGCAAAGTAATGTGGAATACAATGAAATGGAATGGAATGTGTAATGCCATGGAATGGAATGTGGAATGGAATGTGGAATGGAATGGAATTGAATGTGGAATAGAATGTGGAATGAAGTGGAGTGGCATGTGGAATAGAATTTAATCGAGTGGAAGTTGAAATGGAATGTGGAATGGAATGGAATTGAATGTGGAATGGATTGGAATGGAATGTGGAATGGAATGGAAACTGGAATGGAAAGGAATGCAATGTGAAATGAAATGCTGAATGAAATTTGAAATGGAATGAAATGGATCGTGGGATGGAATGAAATGGAACATAGAATCGAGTAGAATGAAACTTGGATAGGAATGTAGAGGAATGTGGAATGGTACAAGGAATGTAACCTGGAATGGAATAGAATGGAATGTGGAATGGCATGGAATGGAATGTGGACTGGAATGGAATCGAATGGAATGGAATGCAATGTTTAATGGAAGGTGAAATGGAACGTGGAATGGAATGGAATGAACGTGGACTGGAATGTAGAATGGAACGTGGAAAGGAAGGTGGAATGGAACGTGGAATGGAAGGTGGAATGGAATGAGGAATGGAATGGAATGCAACCTGTTATGGAACGTGGAATGAAACGTGGAATGGAAGGTGGAATGGAACGTGGAATGGAATGGAATAGAACGTGGAATATAATATGGAAGGAATGTAGAATGGAATGCAATGGAATCTGGAAAAGCGTGTAATCGAATGTGGAATAGAATGGACTGGAACGTGGAATGGACTGTGGAATGGAATGGAATGAAATGTGGAATCTAATTGAATAGAATGTGGATTGGAAAATGTAATGGAATTGAATGGAATGGAATGTGGAATGGAACTTGCAATGGAACGTGGAATGGAATGTGGAATGGAATGTGGAATGGAGCATGGAATTGAATGTGGAATGGAACGTGGAATGGAATGGAATGCAACGTGGAAAGGAACGTGGGACGGAACATGGAATGAAATATGGAATGTAATGTGGAAGGTAATGTGGAATGGAAAGAATGGAATGTGGAGTAGAATGTGTATTGTCATGGAATGGAATCCGGAATGGAATGGAATAGAAAGGAATTGTATGGAATGTGGAATGGAATGGAACGTGGAATGGAACATGGAATGCAACATGCTTTGGAATGTGGAATGGAAAGTGGAAAGGTATGGTATGGAAAGTGGAATGGAATGTGTAATGGAATGGAATGCAATGTGGAATGGAAGGGAATGAATGTGGAATGGAATGTGGAATGGAATGGAATGGAATGTTTAATGAAAGGGAATGGAATGTGCAATGGAAAGGAATGGAATCCAGAATGGAATGGAAATTTATGGAATGTGGAATGGAATGGAACGGAATGGAACGGAATGTGGAATGGACTGGAATGGAAGGTGGAATGGAATCGAATGGAATGGAATGCAGAATGGTATGAAATGGAATCTGTAATGGAATGTAATGGAATGGAATGTGGAATAGAAAGTAATGGAATGGAAAGGAATGTGGTATTGAATGGAATGGAAAGTGGAATGGAATCAAATTGAATGTGGAATGGAATAGAATGGAAGGTGGAATGGAATGTGAAATGGAATGTGGAATTGAACGTGGAATGGAAAGAAATGGATTGTGGAATGGACTGTAATGGAACATGGAATGGAATGGAAAGGAACGTGGAATGGAACGTGGAATGGAATTTGGAATGGAACGTGGAAAGGAATGGAATGGAACGTGGAATGGAATGGAATGGATTGTGGAATGCAAAGTGGAATTGAATGGAATGGAATGTGCAAGGGAATGTGGAATGGAATGCAATGGAATGGTATGGAATGAGGAATGGAATGGTATGGAATGTGGAATGGAATGGTATGCAATGTGGAATGGAATGGAATGGAACGTGGAATGGAATGTGGAATGAAATGTGGAATAGAATGCGGAATGGAGAGGAATGGAATGGAATGGAATGGAATGCGGAATGGAATGTGAAATGGAATGTGGAAAGAAATGTGGAATGAAATGGAATGTAATGTGGAATGGAATGCGGAATTGAATGGATTGCAATATGGAATGAGTGTGGAATGAAACGTGGAATGGAATGGAATGGAATGGAATGTATTGTGGAATGGAATGTGAAATAGAATGGAATGTGGATTGGAATGTGGAATGGAATATGGAATATAATGTGGAATGAGAAGTACAATGGAATGGAATGGAATGTGGAAAGGAATGTGGAATGTAACGGATTGGAATGTGAAATGGAAGGTGGAATGGAATGCAATGGAATGTGGAATGGAGTGGGTAATTGAATGTGGAATGAAACGTGGAATGGATCGAGAAATTGAATGGAATGGAACTTGAAATAGAATGTGGAATGGAATGGAAGGGAATTTGGAATGGGATGTGGAGTGGAATGGAATGGAATGTGGAAAGGAATGGAATGGAACGTGGAATGTAATGTGGAATGGAAAAGAATGTAATGTGGAATGGAATGTGGAATGGAATGTGGAATGGAAAGTGGAATGGAATGGAATGGAATGTGGAATGGAATGTGAAACTGAGTGTGTAATGGAACGGGGAATGGAATGGAATGGAATGTGGAATGGAATGTGAAATTGTGTGTGGAATGGAAACTGGAATGGAATGGAATGGAATGCTGAATGGAACATGGAATGGAATGGAATTGAATGGAATTGAATGTGGAATGGAATGAAATGGAATGTGGAATGGAATGTGGAATGGAATGTGGAATGGAAAGTGGAATGGAAAGTGAAATGGAGTGTGGAAAGGAACGGAATATAATGTAGATCGGAAAGTGGAATTGAGTGTGGAATGGAACGTAATGTAATGTGGAATGGAATGTGGAATGGAACGTAATGGAATGTGGAATGGAATGTGGAATGGAGTACGGAATTGAACTCGGAATGGAATGCCATGGAATGTGGAATGTAATGTGGAATGGAATAGAGTGGAACGTGGAATTGAAAGTGGAATGGAACTTGGAATGGAATGGAATGGAATGTGGAATGGAACGTATAATGGAATGGAATGTAACGTGGAATGGATTGTTGAATGGAACGTGGAATGGAATGTGGAATTGAATGTGGCATGGAATGTGGAACGCAATGTGGAGTGGAACTTAATGCAATGTGGAATGGAAAGTGGAATGCAATGGAATGAAATGGAATGGAATGAGGAATGGAATGGAATGGAATATGAAAGGGAATGTGGAACGGAATGGAATGAAACCCGGAAAGGAATTGAACGGAATGGTATGGAATGTGGAAAGGAATGGAATGGAATGGATCGTGGAATGGAATGTGGAATGGAAAGTGTAATGGAATGTGGAATGGAATGAAAAGGAGTGGAATGGAATGTGGAATGGAATGGAAAGAAGTTTGGAATTGAATGTGGAATGGAAGGTGGAGTAGAATGAAATGAAATGCGGAATGGAATGTTTACTGGAATGGAATTGAATGTGGAACGGAATGGAATGGAATGGAATGCGGAATGGAATGTGGAATGGAATGGAATGGAATGTGGAATGGAATCTGGAATGGAATGGAATGGAATGTGGAATGGAATCTGGAAAGGAAAGTGGAATGGAATGGATGGGAGTGTGGAATGGCATGGAATTGAATGTGGAATGGAATGTGGAATTGAAAATGGAATGGAACGAGGAATGGAATGGGCAATAGAATATGGATTGGAATGTGGAATGGAATGGAATGGAAAGTGGAATGGAACTTAGAAAGAATGGAATGGAACTTGGATTGGATTGTGAAAATGAATGTGGAATGGAACATAGAATGGAACGTGGAATGGAATGGAATGGAATGTGGAAATGAATGGAATACACCTTGGAATGCAAGGTGGAATGGAATGTGAAATGGAAGGTGGAATTGAACGTGGAAAGAAATGGAATGGAACGTGGATTGGAATGTGGAATGGAATGGAATGGAATGGGGAATGGAAAGGAATGCAACATGGAATAGAACGTGGAATGGAACGTGTAATGGAATGGAATGGAACGTGGAACGGAATGTGGAATGGTATGGAATGGAAGTTGGAATGCAATGTGGAATGGAATGTGGAATGGAAAGTCGAATGGAACATTGAATGGAATGGAATGGAACGTTGAATGGAATGGAATGGAACGTGGAATGGAATGTGGAATGGAATGGAAAGGAATGTGGAATGGAACGGAATGGAATGTGGAATGGAATGGAATGGAGTGGAATGTGGAATGGAACGGAATGGAATGGAATGCGGAATGCAATCGAATGTAATGTGGAATATAATGGAATGGAATGGAATGGAATAGAATGGTATGTGGAATGGAATGGAATTGAATGTGGAATTGAATGGAATGGAATGTGGAATGGATTGTTTAATGGAATGGAATGGAATGTGGAATAGAACGGAAAGGAAAGGAATGTGGAATGGAATGTGGAATGGATCATGGAATGGAATGGAATGGAACGTGCAACGGAATGGAATGGAATGTGGAATGGAAAGAATGGAAAGTGAAATAGAATGTGGAACGGCATGTGAAATGGAATGTGGAATGGAATTGGGAACGGAATGAAATGGAACGTGGAATGGAATGGAATGGAACGTGGAATTGAAAGTGGAATGGATCATGGAATAGAAAGAGGAATGGAATCTGGAATGGAAAGTGGAGTGGAATGGAATGGAATGTTGTATGAAATGTGGAATAGAATCGAATGGAATGTGGAATGGAATGAGGAATGGAAGGCAATGGAATGAGAGTGGAATGTGGAATGGAATGTGGAATGGAATGGATTGGAATGTGGAATGGAATGTGGAATGGAATGTGGAATAGAACAGAATGGAATGTGGAATGGAATGTGGAATGAAACGTGGAATGGAACGTGGAATTGATTGGAATGGAACTTCAAATTGAGTGTGGAAAGGAATGGAAGGGAATGTGTAATGAAGTGTGGTGTGTAATGGAATGGAATGTGGAGCGGAATGGAATGGAATGTGCAATGGAATGTGGAATGGAATGTAATGTAATGTGGAATGTAAAGTGGAATGGAACGTGGAATGCAAACTGGAATGGAATGGAATGGAATGTTTAGTGGAACATGGAATGAAATCGAATGGAACATGGAATGGAACATGGAATGGAATGTGGAGTGGAAAGTGGAATGGAGTGTGGAATGGAATAGAATGGAACGTGGAATGGAACATGGTATGGAATGGAATGGAACACGGAATGGAATGTGGAATGGATCGTGATTGGAAAGTAGAATGCAATGGAATGGAACGTGCATTTGAATGTGGAACGGAATGTGGCATAGAAATTGGAAAGGAATGTGGAATGGAATGTTGAATGTAAAGGAATGGAATGTGGAAAGGAATGGAATGGAATGGGGAATGGAATGGAATGGATTGTGGACTGGAATTGTGTAGAATTTAATGTAATGTGGAATGGAAGGTGGAATGAAACATGAAATGGAATGGAATAAAAGCTGGAATGAAATGTGGAATGGAATGTGGAATGGAATTTAATGGAATGTGGAAAGAAATGTAATCGTATGTGGAATGGAATGCGGAATGCAATGGATTGGAATGTGGAATGGAATGTGGAATCGAATGGAATGGAATGTGGAAGGGAATGAGGAATGGAATGTGGAATGTAATGTGTAATGGAATGGAATGGAATTTGGAATGGAATGTGGAATGTAATGGAATGGAATGTGGAAGGGCATGCGGAATGGAACGTGGAATGGAATGGAATGGAATGTGGAATGGAACGTGGAATGCAATGGAATGGAATGTGAAAGAGATTGTGCAATGTAATTTGGAATGTAATGTGGAAAGAAATGGAATGGAATTTGGAATGTAATGTAGAATGGAATGTGGAATGGAATGTGGAATGGAGTGCAATACACCGAGAAAGCGAATGTGGAATTCTATGTGGAATATAATGAGGTATGGAATGGAATGGAAAGTGAAATAGAATGTGGAATGAAACGGAATGGAATGACAAATGGAAGGTGGAATGGAATGGAATGGAATGTGGAATGCAATGTGGAATAGAATGTGGAATTGATTGGAATGGAATTTTGAATGGAAAGTGGAACGGAATGGAATGGAATGTGGAAGGGAATGTTGAATGAAATGTGGATTCGAATGTGGATTGTAATGTGGAATAGAATGTGGAATGCAATGGAATCGAATGTGGAATGGAATATGGAATGGAATGCAATGGAATGTGTACTGGAATGTGGAATAGAATGTGGAATGGAATGTGGAATGGAATGCGAAGGGTCATGTGGAATAGAACGGAATGGAAAGTGTAATGCAATGTGGAATCGAACGTGTTATGGAACACAATGAAGTGTGGAATGGAATGTGGAATGGAATGTGGAACAGATCGTGGAATGGAATGGAATGGAATGTGGAATTGAATGGAATAGAATGTGGAATGGAATGGATTGGAATATGGAATGGAATGTAAAGGGACGTGGAATGGAATGTGGAATGGATTGTTTAATGGAATGGAAAGGAATGTGGAATAGAATGGAATGAAATGGAATGTGGAATGGATCGTGGAATGGAACGGAATGGAATGTGCAATGGAATGGAATGGAAAGTGCAATTGAATGGAATTTAATGTGGAATGGAAGGGAATGGAATGGAATGGAAAGTGAAATAGAATCTGGAATGGCATGTGAAATGGAATGTGGAATGGAATGTGGAACAGAATGAAATGGAACGTGAAATGGAATGGAATGGAACGTGGAAAGGTACCTGGAATGGATCATGGAAAGTAAAGAGGAATGGAATGTGGAATGGAACGTGGAATTTAATGGAATGGATTGTTTTATGAAATGTGGAATGGAATGGAGTGGAATGTGGAATAGAATGCGGAATGGAATGGAATGGAATGAGAATGGAATGTGGAATGGAATGGAGTACAATGTGTAATGGAATGTGGAATGGAATGAATTGGAATGTGGAACGGAATGTGGAATTGATGAGAATGAAACATGGAATGGAACGTGGAACTGATTGGAATGGAACTTGGAATAGAATGTGGAATGGAATGGCAGGGAATTTGGAATGAAATGTGGAGTGTAATGGAATGGAATGTGGAACGGAATGGAATGGAATGTGGAATGGAATGTGGAATGGAATGGAATATAATGTGAATGGAATGTGGAATGGAATGTGTAATGCAAAGTGGAATGGAATGGAATGGAATGTGGAATGCAACATGGAATGAAATCGAATGGAACGTGGAATGGAACGTGGAATGGAATGTGGAATGGAATGTGGAATGGAATGGAATGTGGAATGGAGTGTGGAATGGAATAGAATGGAACGTAGAGTGGAACATGGTATTTAACGGAATGGAATGCGGAATGGAATGTGGAATGGATCGTGGAATGGAAAGTAGAATGCAATGGAATGGAACTCACATTTGAATGTGGAAGGGAATGTGGAATAAAAAGTGGAATGGAATGTGGAATGGAATTTTGAATGGAAAGGAATGGAATGTGGATAGGAATGGAATTGAATGGGGAACGAATTTGAATGGAATGTGGACTGGAATGGTGTGGAATGGAATGGTATGTGGAATGGAAGGTGGAATGAAACGTAGAATGGAATGGAATAGAAGCTGGAATGGAATGTGGAATGGAATGCAGAATGGAATTTAATGGAATGTGGAAAGGAATGTAATCGTGTGTGGAATGGGAAGTGGAATGGAATGGATTGGAATGTGGAATGGAATGTGGAATGGAATGGAATGGAATGTGGAAGGGAATGTGGAATGGAATGTGGAATGGAATGGAACGGAATGTGGAAGGGAATGTGGAATGGTATCTGGAATGTAATGTGGAAAGCAATGAAATGGATTCAAGAATGTAATGTGGAATAGAATGTGAAAAGGAATGTGGAATGGAATGGAATGTGGAATGGAATGTGGAATGGAATGTAAAGGACAGAGGAAGGGAAAGTGGAATTTAGTGTGGAATATAATGTGGAATGGAATGGAATGGAAAGTGGAATGGATTGTAATGGAATGTGGAATGCAATGTGGAAAAGAATCTGGAATTGAATGGAATGGAATTTTGAATGGAATGTGGAATGGAATGGAAAGGAATGTGGACTGGAAAGTGGAATAGAATGTGGAATGGAATGTGAAATGGAATCTGAAGTGGCATGTGGAATAGAACGGAATGAAATTTGGAATGGAATGTGGAATGGAACGTGTTATGGAACAGAGTGGAATGTGGAATGCAATGTTGAATGGAATGTGGAACAGATTTTGGAATGGAAGGTGCAATCGAATGGAATGAAATGTGGAATGGAACGTGGAATGAAATGTGGAATGGAACGTGGAATGGAATGTGCAATCAAATGTGGAATAGAAAGTGGAATGGAATGGAATGGAAAACGGAATGGAACGTGGAATGGAATGTAAAGGAACATGGAAACGAATGTGGAATGGAATTTGGAATGGAACGTGGAATGGAATGGAAAGGAACGTGGAATGGAATGTGGAATGTAATGTGGAATGTAACGTGGAATGGAATGAAATGGAATGTGGAATGGAATGTAGAATGTTCTGTGGAATGGAATGTGGAATGGAATGGAATGGAATGTGGAATGTCATGTGGAAAAGAATGTGTTATGGAATGTGGAATAGTATGGAATGGAAAGTGTGATGGAATGTGAAATGCAATGCGGAATGGAATTGAATGGAATGTGGAATGGAATGTGAAATGGAATGTGGAATGGAATGGAATGGAATGTGGAGTAGTATCTGGAATGGAATGGATTGGATTGCGGAATGAAATGAATGCAATGGTAAGGAACATGGAATGGAATGAAATGGAAAGTGGAATGGAATGTGGAATGGAATGTGGAATTTAAGGTGGAATGGAATGGAATGGAAAGTGGAATGGAAGGTGGAATGGAATGTGGAATGGAATGTGGAATGGAAATGAAGGGAATGTTCAATGGAATGGAATGGAATGTGGAATGGAATGGAATGGAATGTCGAATTGAATGTGGAATGGAATGGAATGGAATGAGGAATAGATTGTGGAATGCAATGGAATGCAAAGCTGAAATGAATGGAATGTGTGATGGAATGGAATGAAATATGGAATTGAATGTGGAGTGGAATGGAATGGAATCTGAAATAGAATGTGGAAAGTAATGGAATGGAATGCAGAATGGAATGGAATGGAATGGTATAAAATGTGGAATGGAATGGAATGCAATGTGGAATGGAAAGGAATGGAACATGGAATGCAAAGTGGAATGGAATGTGGAATGTGGAATTTAATGTGGAATGGACAGGAATGGAATGGAATGGAATGTGGAATGGAATGTGGAATGGAATGGAATGGAGTGGAATGGAATGTGGAAAAGAATGGAGTGGAATGTAATGTGGAATGGAATGGAATGGAATGTGGAATAGAAAGTTGAATGGAATGTGGAATGGAATGTGGAATGAAATGTGGAATGGAACGGAATGGAAAGTGGAATGGAATGTGAAAGGAATGGACTGAAATGTGGAATGGAATGCGGAATGGAATGGAATGGAATGTGGAAGGGAATGTGGAATGGAATGTGGAAATGAATGGAACGGAAAGTGGAAGGGAATGTGGAATGGAATCTGGAATGTAAAGTGGAAAGCAATGAAATGGAATCTAGAATGTAATGTGGAATAGAATGTGGAAAGGAATGTGGAATGGAATGGAATGTGGAATGGAATGTGGAATGGAATGTAATGGACAGAGGAAGGGAATGTGGAATTTAATGTGGAATATAATGTGGAATGGAATGGAATGGAAAGTGGAATGGATTGTAATGGAATGTGGAATGCAATGTGGAAAAGAATCTGGAATTAAGTGGAATGGAATTTTGAATGGAATGTGGAAAGGAATGGAAAGGGATGTGGACTGGAATGTGGAAAAGAATGTGGAATGGAATGTGGAGTGGAATGTGAAGTGGCATGTGGAATAGAACGGAATGAAATGTGGAATGGAATGTGGAATGGAACGTGTTATGGGACAGAGTGGAATGTGGAATGGAATGTTGAATGGAATGTGGAACAGATTGTGGAATGGAATGTGGAATGGAAGGTGCAATCGAATGGAATGAAACGTGGAATGGAAAGTGCAATGGAACGTGGAATGAAATGTGGAATGGAACGTGGAATGGAATGTGCAATCAAAAAGTGGAATAGAAAGTGGAATGGAATGGAATGGAAAGCGGAATGGAACGTGGAATAGAATGTAAAGGAACGTGGAAAGGAATGTGGAATGGAATTTGGAATGGAACGTGGAATGGAATGGAAAGGAACGTGGAATGGGATGTGGAATGAAATGTGGAATGTAACGTGGAATGGAATGAAATGGAATGTGGAATGGAATGTAGAATGTTCTGTGGAATGGAATGTGGAATGGAATGGAATGGAATGTGGAATGTCATGTGGAAAAGAATGTGATATGGAATGTGGAATAGCATGGAATGGAAAGTGTGATGGAATGTGAAATGGAATGCGGAATGGAATTGAATGGAATGTAGAATGGAATGTGAAATGGAATGCGGAATGGAATGGAATGGAATGTGGAGTAGTATCTGGAATGGAATGGAATGGATTGCGGAATGAAATGAATGCAATGGTAAGGAATATGGAATGGAATGAAATGGAACGTGGAATGTAACGTGGAATGGAATGTGGAATTCAAGGTGGAATGGAATGGAATGGAAAGTGGAATGGAAGGTGGAATGGAATGTGGAATGGAATGTGGAATGGAAATGAAGGGAATGTTCAATGGAATGGAATGGAATGTGGAATGGAATGGAATGTCGAATTGAATGTGGAATGGAATGGAATGGAATGAGGAATAGATTGTGGAATGCAATGGAATGCAAAGCTGAAATGAATGGAATGTGGGATGGAATGGAATGAAATATGGAATTCAATGTGCAGTGGAATGGAATGGAATCTGAAATAGAATGTGGAAAGTAATGGAATGGAATGCGGAATGGAATGGAATGGGATGGTTTAAAATGTGGAATGGAATGGAATGCAATGAGGAATGGAAAGGAATGGAACATGGACTGCAAAGTGGAATGGAATGTGGAATGTGGAATTTAATGTGGAATGGACAGGAATGGAATGGAATGGAATGTGGAATGGAATGTGGAATGGAATGGAATGGAGTGAAATGGAATGTGGAAAGGAATGGAGTGGAATGTAATGTGGAATGGAATGGAATGGAATGGAATGGAATGTGGAATAGAAAGTGGAATGGAATGTGGAATGGAATGTGGAATGAAATGTGGAATGGAACGGAATGGAAAGTGGAATGGAATGTGAAAGGAATGGACTGAAATGTGGAATGGAATGTGGAATGGAATGGAATGAAATGTGGAATTCTAGGTGGAATGGAATGTGGAATAGAAAGTCGAAAGGAATGGAATGCAATGTGGAAAGGAATGCCGAATGGAATGGAATGGAATGTGGATTGCAATGGAATGGAAAGAAATGTGGAATTGAATGGAATGGAATGTGGAATGTAATGGAATATAATGTGGAATGCAATGGAATAGAACGTGGAATGGAATGTGGAATCGAATTTGGAATGTTATGTGGATTGGCATGTGGAATGGAATGAAATGGAATGCTGAATGGAATGGAAAGGAATGCGCAATGGAATGTGGTATGGAATGGAATGGAATGTGGAATGGAAAGCAATGTGGAATGGAATGGAATGGAACGTGGAATAGAATGTGGAATGGATTGTGGAATGGAAAGTGGAATGGAATGGAATGGAATGAGTAATAGAATGGAATGGAATGGAATGGAATGGAATGTGGAATGGAATGGAATGGAAAGTGGAATGAAATGGAATGGAATGTGGAATAGAATGGAATGGAGTGGAATGTGGAATAGAATGTGGAATGGAATGTGGAATGGAATGGAATGGAATGGAAAGTTTAATGGGATGGAATGGAATGTGAAATGGAATGGAACTTGGAATGGAATGGAATAGAATGCTGATTGGAAAGAAATGAAATGTAGAATTCAATGGAATGGAAAGGAATGGAAAGTGAAATGGAATTTCACCTTTATGTTTAATGGAATAAGGAATGGAAACGAATGGAATGTGGAATGGAATGTGGAATGGAATGTGGAATTGAATACGGAATGAAATGTCGAATTGAATGTGGAATGGAATGTGGAAAGAAACGTGAAATGGAATGGAATGGAACTTGGAATGAAATGTGACATGGAAAGGAATGGAACGTGAAATGGAGTGTGCAATGGAATGTGTGATGGAATGGAATGTGGAGTGTAATTTGGAGTGTAAAGGAATGGAATGTGGAATGGAATGCAATGGAAGGTGGAATTAAATTTGGAATGGAAAAGAATGTAATGTTAAATGGAATGTTGAATGGAATCTGGAATGGAAAGTGGAATGGAATGGAATGGAATGTGGAATGGATTGTGGAATGGAATGTGGAATATAAAAGTCTGTAATGTGGAATGGAATTGAATGGAATGTGGCATGCAATGTGGAATGTTAAGGAACGGCGTGTAGAATGGAATGGAATGGAATGTGGAATGGAATGAGGAATGGAATGGAATGGCATGTGGAATTGAACGGAGTGGAATGTGGAATGAAATGGAAAGGAAAGTGGAAAAGAATGTGAAATTGAAAGTGGAATGGAATGTGGAAAGGAATGGAATGGAATATGGAATGGAATGGAATGTGATGTGGTACAAAATGGAATGGAATGAAATGGAATGGGAATGGAATGGAATGGAATGTGGAATGCAATGGAATGGAATGAAATGAGGAATTGAATGAAATAGAATGTGGAATGGAATGGAATGCAATGTTGAACTGAATGGAATAGGACATGGAATGGAATGTTGAATGGACTGGAATGGAATGCGGAATGAAATGGAATGGAATGTGGAATAGAATGTGGACTGGAATGTGGAACGGAAAGTGGAATGGAATGGAATGTGGAATGGAATGGAATGGAATGTGGAATAGAATGTGGAACGTAATGGAAGGTGGGATGGAATGGAATGGAATGTGGAGTGCAATGTTGTACAGAATGTGGAATGTAATGGAATGGAATGCGGAATGGTACGTGGAATGGAATGGAATGGAACGTGGAATGGAACGTGGAATGGAACGTCTAATGGAACGTGGAATGAAATGTGGATTGGAAAGTGGAATGAAATGTGCAATGGAATGTGGAATGGAACGTGGAATGGAATGGAATGGAATGTGAAAAGGAATGTGGAAAGGAATGCAATGGAATGTGGAATGGAACGGAAAGGAATGTGGAATGAAATGGAATGGAATATTGAATGGAATGGACTTTAAGGTGAAATGGAATGGAATGGAATGTGGAATGCAATGAGGAATGGAATGGAATGCGCAATTGAATGTGGAATGGAATGGAATGGAAAGTCGAATTGAATGTGGAATGGAATGTGGAATAGATGGAATTGAATGAGAAATTGAATGGAATGGAATGTGGAATAGAATGTGGAATGGAATGAAACGGAATACAATGTGCAATGGTATGTGGAATGTAATGTGGAATGGAATGGAATGGAATGAAATGCGGAATGGAATGTGGAATGGAATTTAATCGAACGTCGAGTGGAATGTTTAATCAAATGTGGAATTGATGGAATGGAATGTGAAATGGAAATGAATGGAATGTGGAATGGAATGGAACAGAATGTAATGTGGAATGGATTGTGGAATGGAATGGAATGGAAAGAGGAATGGAATATGCAACGGAATTAAATGGAATGTGGAATGGAATGTGGAATGGATTGGAATGGAACGGAATGTGGAATGAAATGGAAACAAATGTGGAATGGAATGGAATAGAATGTGGAATGGAATAGAATATGGAATGGAAAGGAATGAAATGGAATGGGGAATGGAATGGAATGGAATTGAATTGAATGGAATGTGTAATGGAATGCAATGGAATGGAATGGCATGTGGAATTGAACAGAATGGAATGTGGAATGAAATGGAACGGAAAGTGGAATTGAATGTGAAATTGAATGTGGAATGGAATGTGGAAAGGAATGTAATGGAATATGGAATGGAATGGAATGGGATGTGATACAAAATGGAATGGAATGAAATGGAATGGGAATGGAATGGAATGTGGAATGCAATGGAATGGAATATAATGAGGAATTGAATGGAATTCAATGTGAAATGGAATGGAATGCAATGTGGAATTGAATGGAATAGGACGTTGAATGGAATGTTGAATTGACAGCAATGGAATGTGGAATGAAATGGAATGACACGTGCAATTGAATGTGGACTGGAATGTGGAATGGAAAGTGGAATGGAATGTGGAATGGAATGGAATGGAATGCGGAATGGAATTGAATGGAATATGTATTGCAATGGAATGGAATGAAATGTGGAATTGAATGGAATGGAATGTGGAAGAGAATGTGGAACGGAATGGAAGGTGGGATGGAATGGAAAGGAATGTGGAATGAAATCTTGCACAGAATGTGGAATGGAATGGAACGGAATGCGGAATGGAACGTGGAATGGAATGGAATGGAACATGGAATGGAAGGTGGAATGGAACATCTAATGGAACGTGGAATGGAATGTGAATTGGAACGTGGAATGGAATGCAATGGAAGTGGAAAAGAACGAGGAATTGAATGGAATGGAACGTGGAATGGAATGGAATGGAATGTGGAATGGAATGTGGAATGGAATGTGGAATGGAATGCAATGGAATGTGGAATGAATGGAAAGGAATGTGAAATGAAATGGAATGGAATACTGAATGGAATGGACTGTAAGGTGGAATGGAATGGAATGGAATGTGGAATGGAATGAGAAATGGAACGTAATGGAATGCGGAATTGAATGTGGAAAGGAAAGGAATGGAAAGTCGAATTGAATGTGGAATGGAATGTGGAATAGATGGAATGGAATGAAAAATGGAATGGAATGGAATGTGGAATGGAATGTGGAATGGAATGTGGAATGGAATGAAACGGAATGTAATGTGCAATGGTATGTGGAATGTAATGCGGAATGGAATGGAATGTGGAATGGAATGTGGAATGGAATTTAATCGAATGTCGAATGGATTGCGGAATCGAATGTGGAATTGATGGAATGGAATGTGAAATGTAATGGAATGGAATGTGGAGTGGAATGGAACAGAATGTAATGTGGAATGGAATGTGGAATGAAATGGAATGGAAAGAGGAATGGAATGTGGAATGGAATTCAATGGAATGAGGAATGGAATGTGGAATGGAATGTGGAATGGATTGCAATGGAACGGAATGTGGAATGGAATGTGGAATGGAATGGAATCAAATGTGGAATGGAATGGAATGGTATTTGGAAAGGAATGTGGAGTGGATTGGAATGGAAAGTGGAATGGATTGGAATGGAACGGAATGTGGAATGGAATGTGGAATGGAATGGAATCAAATGCGGAATGGAATGGAATGAAATGTGGAATGGAATGGAGTGGTATTTGGAAAGAACGTGGAGTCGATTGGAATGGAATGTGTAATGGAACGGAATGGAATGTGGAATGGAACGTGGAATGGAATGTGGAATGAAATGTGGAATGGATTGCTATGTGGAATGGAATGGAATGGAATGCAATGAAATGTGAAAATGAATGGAATGGAATGTGGAATCTAATGTAAAGGATTGGCATATGGAAGGGAATGGAATAGAATGCAATGGAATGGAAACTGGAATGGAATGTGGAATGAAATTAAATGGAATGTGGAATGGAATGTGGAATGGATTGGAAAGTAACGGAATGTGGAATATAAAGTGTAATGGAAAGGAATCAAATGTGGAATGGATTGTGCAATGGAATGGAATGGAATGTGGAATGGAATGGAATGTGGATTGGAATGCGGAGTGGATTGGAATGGAATGTGGAATGGAATGGAATGGAACGTGGAATGGAACGTGGAATGGAATGTGGAATGAAATGTAGAATGGAATGCTATGTGTAATGGAATGGAATGGAATGCAATGAAATGTGGAAATGAATGGAATGGAATGTGGAATGGAATGTAAAGGATTGGAATGTGGAAGGGAATGGAATAGAATGCAATGGAATGGAAAGTGGAATGGAATCGAATGGAATGTGGAATGGAATAGAATGTGGAATGAAAAGAAATGGAATGGAATGTGGAATGGAATGGAATGAAATGGATTGAAATATGGAATGGAATGTAATGGAATGTGGAATGGAATAGAATATGGAATGGAAAGGAATGAAATGGAGTGGGGAATGGAATGGAATGGAATTGAATGGAATGTTTAAATGAATGGAATGGAATGCAATGGAATGTGGAATGGAATAGAATGGAATGTGCAATGGAATAGAATGTGGAATGGAATGAAATGGAATGGATTGGATTGCAATGAAATGTGGAAATGAATGGAATGGAATGTGGAATGGAATGGAATTCGATGTGGAATAGTTTGGAATGTAATGTGGAATGGAATGGTATGGAATGGAAGGTGGAATCGAATGTAATAGATTGGAATGGAATCTGGAATTGAATAGAATGTGGAATGGAATGAAATTGAATGAAATGTAGAATGAAATGGAATGGAATGTCGAGTGGAATGGAATGGAATGGAATGGAATGTGGAATGGAATGGAATGGAATGAGGAAAGGCATAAATTGTGGAATGCAATAGAATGGAAAGGAAAGTGGAATCGAATGGAATGCAAAGGATTGGAATGGAATGTGGAATGGAATGGAACGGAATGTGAAATGGAATAAAATGTGAAATGGAATGAAACGGTATGGTATGTGAAATGGAATGAAATGGAATGTGGAATGTAATGGAATGTTTTGTGGAATGTAATGGAATGGAATGTGGAATGGAATGGAATGGAAAGGAATGTGGAATGGAAAGTGGAATGGAATGGAATTAAATATGGAATGGAATGGAAGGTATTGTGGACTGGAATGTGGAATGCAATGTGCACTGCAGTGTGGAATAGAAAGGAATGGAAGGAGGAATGGAATGGAATGTATAATGGAACTTGGAACAGAATGGAATGGCATGTGGAATAGAACGTGGAATGGAACGTGGAATGGAACATGGAAAGGATCGTGGAATGGATTAGAATGGAACAAAGAATGCAATGGAATGGAATGTGGAATGCAATGGAATGGAATGTGGAATTGAATGTGGAATGGAATGGAATGGAATGCGGAATGGAATGTGGAATGGAATGGAAAGGAATGTTTAATGGAAAGATATGGATTGTGGAATGGAATGTGGAATGGAATGGAATGGAATGTGAAATGTAATAGAAGGGATTGTGGAATGGAATGTGCAATGGAATGGAATGGAATGTGGAATGGAATGTGGAATGGAATGCAGTTGATTGTGGAATGGAATGTGGAATGGAATGCAATGGAATGTATAATGGAATGTGGAATGGAATGAAATAGAATGGAATGTGGAATGGAATGGAATGGAACATGGAAAGGAATGTGGAATGGAAAGTGGAATGGAACTTGGAATGGAATGTGGAATGGAATGTGGAATGACATGTGGAATGGGATGGAATGTGGAATGGAATGAAATGGAATGGCATATGGAATGGAATGGAATTGCATGGAATGTGGAATGGAATGTAATGGAATGGAATGTGGAATGCAATGAGGAATTCAATGCAATGCAATATGAATTGCAATGTGGAATGGAATGGAATGGAATGCTATGAAATGTGGAAATAAATGGAATGGAATGTGGAAAGGAATGGAATGAAATATGGAATAGAATGGAATGTAATGTGGAATGGAATGGAATGTGGAATGAAATGGAATGGAATGGAATGGAATGTGGCATGGAATGGATTGTATTGTGGAATGCAATATAATATGGAATGGAGTGAAATGGAATGCAATGTAGAATGGAATGGAATGGAATGTGGAATGGAATGGAATGGAATGTGGAGTGGAATGGAATGGAAAGTGCAGTGGAATGGAATGGAATGTGGAATGGAATAGAATGTGGAATGCAATGGAATGGAGTAGAATGTGGAATGGAATGGAATGGAATGGAATGGAATGGATTGGAATGGAATGTGGAATGGAAAGGAATGGAATGTGGAGTGGAATAAAATGTGGAATGGAAAGAAATGGAATGAAATGTGAAATGGAATGGAGTGGAATCCATTGTTATCTAATATGGAATGAAATGGAATGGAATGCATTGTAATGGAATATGGAATGAAATGGAATGAATTGTGGAATGGAATAGAATGTGGAATGGATTGAAATGCAATGGAATGTTCAATGGAATGTAATGAAATGTGGAATGGAATGGAATGGAATGTGGAATGGAATGGAATGATATGGAATGCGGACTGGAATGTGGAATGGAATGTGGACTGCAATGTGGAATGGAATGGAATGAAATGTAGAATGGAATGGAATGGAATGTGGAATGGAATGGAATGAAATGGAATGTGGACTGGAATGTGGAATGGAATGTGGACTGCAATGTGGAATGGAATGGAATGGAATGTGGAATGGAATGTTGAATGGAATGTGAACTGGATTGAGGAATGGAATGTGGAATGCAATGTGAAATGGAATTTAATGGAATGTGGAATTGAATGGAGTGGAATGTGAAATGGAATAGAACGTGGAATCGAATGAAATGGAGTGGAATATAGAATGGAATGGAACAGAATGTCGAATGGAATGGAATGGAATGGAATATGGAATGGAATGGAGTGGAATGTGGAATGGAATAGAATCTGGAATGCAATGGAAAGGAATGGAATGTGAAATGGAATGGATTGGAATGAAATGTGGAATGGAATGGAATGGAATAAGGAATGGAATATAAAGTGGAATAGAATGAATTGTTATGGTATGTGAAATGGAATTGAATGGAATGTGGAATGGAATGGAAAGGAATGTGGAGTGGAATGGAATGAAAGTAATGTGGAGTGGAATGTGGAATGGAATGGAATAGAATGGAATTAAATGTGGAATGGAATGGAATGGAATGTGTAATGGTACGTGGAATGGAATGGAATGGCATGTGGAATAGAACATGGAATGGAACGTGGATTGGAACGTGGAATGGAACGTGGATTGGATCGTGGAATGGAACGTGGAATGGATTAGAATGGAATGTGGAATGCAATGGAATGGAAGGTGGAGTGGAATGGAATGCGGAATTGAATGTGGAATGGAATGGAATGTAATGCGGTATGGAATGTGGAATGAAATGGAAAGGAATGTCAAATGGAAAGAAATGAATTGTGGAATTTAATGTGCAATGGAATGGAATGGAATGGAATGTGAAATGGAATGGAAGGGAATGTGGAATGGAATGTGCAATGGAATGGAATTGAATGGAAAGTTGAATGGAATTTGGAATGGAATGGAATGGAATGTGGAATGGAATGGAATGGAATGTGGAATGGAATGTGGAATGGAAAGGAATGGAAAGGAATGTGGAATGGTATATGGAATGGAATGGAATGGAATGTGGAATGGAATGGAATGGAACGTGGAATGGAACGTGGAAAGGAATGTGGAATTGAATGTGGAATGGTATGGGGAATGGAATGGAATGTGGACTGGAATGGAGTGTGGAATGGAATGGAATGGAATGGAACGGAATGGAATGGAATGGAATGTGGAATGGAATGGAATGGAATGGAATGTGGAATGTACTCATCCCAAAGAAATTTTTAAGTGAAGATATTCTCTAGACAGATGCATTCTCTGAAACAGCTTTTTCATTTGCGGACTGAACTCACAGAATTGAACCTTCCTTTTCATAGAGCAGTTCTGCAATACTCTTGTTGTAGAAACTGCAAGTGGATATTTGGTGCGATTGTGGCATCTAGTGGAAAAGGAAATACATTCAGATAAAAACTAGATAGAACGTTTCTGAGAAAATTTTTTGTGATGTTTGCATTATACTCACAGAGTTGAACCTTCCTTTTGATAGTACAGTTTTGAAACACTCTTTTTGTGGAGTCTGCAAGTGGATATTTGGAGCACTTTGAAGCCTATGCTGGAAAAGAAACATCTTCACATAAAAACTAGTTAGAAGCATTCTCAGAAACTCCTTTGAGATGTGCGCATTCAACTCACAGAGTTGAAACTTCCTTTTGATATAGCTGTTTTGAAACATCCTTTCAGTAGAATCTGCAAGTGGATATTTGGAGTGCTAAGAGGCCAACACTGGAAAAGGAAATATCTTCACGTAAAAACTAGACGGAAGCATGCTCAGAAACTTCCCTGTGCTTTATGCATTCAAGTCAGAGAGAGGAACCTTCCTTTTGAAAGCGCAGTTTTGAAACACTCTTTTTGTAGAATTTGCTAGTGGATATTTGGAGCGATTTCACACCTATTCTGGAAAACGAAATATCTTCCCATAAAAACTATATAAAAGCATTCTCAGAAACATCTTTGTGATGAGTGCATTCAACTCACAGACTTGAACCTTCATTTTGAAAGAGCAGTTTTGAAACACTCTTTTTGTAGAATCTGCAAGTGGATGTTTTGATCGTTTTGAGGCCTTTGCTGGAAAATGAAATATCTTCACCTGAAAATTACACAGAAGCATTCTCAGAAATTTCTTTGTGTTGTGTGCATTCAACTCACAGAGTTGAACCTGCCTTTTGATAGAGCAGTTTGGAAACAGCCCTTTTGTAATATCTGCAAGTGGATATTTGGAGCGATTTGAGGCCTATGCTGCGAAAGGAAATATCTTCACATAAACCCTAGACAGAAGCATTCTCAGGAACTTCTGTGTGATGAGTGCATTCAACTCACGGACTTGAATTCCCTTTTGATAGAGAAGTTTTGAAACACTCCTTTTGTAGAATCTGCAACTGTTTATTTGGAGACCTTTGAAGCCTATGATGGAAAAGGAAATATCTTCATATAAAAACGAGACAGAAGCAGTCTCAGAAACTTCTGTGTGATGAGTGCATTCAACTCACACACTTGAACTTTCCTTTTGATAGAGCAGTTTTGAAACACTCTTTTAGTAGCATCTGTAAGTGGATATTTGGAGGGGTTTTATGCCAATGTTGGAAAACGAAATATCATCACAGAAAAACTAGGCAGAAGCATTCTCAGAAACTTCTTCATGATGTGTGCATTCAACTCACAGAGTTGAACGTTCCTTTTGATAGAACAGTTTTGAAACACTCCTTTTGTAGGATATGCAACTGTTTGTTTGGAGCGCTTTGAGGCCTATGTTGGAAAAGGAAATATCTTCACATACAAACTAGACAGAAGCATTCTCAGAGACTTCCCTGTGCTTTCTGCATTCAATCCACATAGTTGAACCTTCCTTTTGATAGGACAGTTTTGAAAATCTCTTTTCATAGAATCTGCAATTCGACATTTGGAACGGTTTGAGGCCTATACTGAAAAAGGAAATATGTACACATAAAAACTAGATAGAAGCATTCTCAGAAACTACTTTGTGATGTACACATTCAACTCACCGAGATGCAGCTTCCTTTTGATATAGCTGTTTTGAAACACTCATTTAGTAGAATCTTCAAGTGGATATTTGGAGTGTTAAGAGGCCAACACTGGAAAAGGAAATATCTTCATATAAAAACTAGACGGAAGAATTCTCAGAAACTTCCCTCTACTTTATGCATTCAAGTCATGGAGAGAAACCTTCCTTTTGAAAGCGCAGTTTTGAAATACTCTTTTTGTAGAAAATGCTAGTGGATGTTTGGAGCGATTTGAGGTCTATGCTGGAAAATGAAATATCTTCCCATAAAAACTAGACAGAAGCATTCTCAGAAACTTCTTTGTGATGAGTGAATTCAACACACAGACTTGAACCTTCATTTTGAAAGAGCAGTTCTGAAACACTCTTTTTGTAGAATCCGCAAGTGGATATTTTCAGCGTTTTGAGGCCTTTGCTGGGAAATGAAACATCTTCACCTGAAAACTACACAGAAGCATTCTCAGAAACTTCCTCATGACGCGTGCATTCAACTCACAGAGTTGAACCTGCCTTTTATTAGAGCAATTTGGAAAAAGCCTTTTTGTAAGATCTGCAAGTGGATAATTTTAGAAAGTTGAGGACTCTGCTGCAAAAGGAAATATCTTCAGAGAAACCCTAGACAGCAGCATTCTCAGGAACTTCTGTGTGATGAGTGCATTCACTCACAGACTTGAACCTTCCTTTTGATAGAGCAGGTTCGAAACACTCCTTTTGTAGAGTCTGCAAGTGTTTATTAGAAGTGCTTTGAGGCCTATGATGGAAAAGGAAATATCTTCACATAAAAACGAGACAGAAGCATTCTCAGAAACTTCTGTGTGATGAGTGCATTCAACTCACAGAGTTGAACCTTCCATTTGATAGAGCAGTTTTGAAGCATTCTTTTAGTAGCATCTGTATGTTTATATTTTCAGGGTTTTTATGCCAATGCTGGAAAACGAACTATTATCACATAAAAACTAGACAAAACCATTCTTACAAACTTCTTCGTGAAGAGTGCATTCAACTCACAGAGTTGAACGTTCCTTTTGATAGAAAAGTTTTGAAACACTCTTTCAGTAGAATCTGCAAGGGGATATTTGGAGTGCTAAGAGGCCAACACTGGAAAAGGAAATATCTTCACATAAAAACTAGACCGAAGCATTCTCAGAAACTTCCGTGTGCTTTCTGCATTCAACCCACATAGCTGAACCTTCCTTTTGATAGAACAGTTTCGAAAATCTCTTTTCGTAGAGTCTGCAAGTCGACATTTGGAACGCTTTTAGGCCTATACTGGAAAAGGAAATATCTTCACATAAAAACTAGACAGAAGCATTCTCAGAAACTTCTTTGTGATGTGCACATTCAACTCACAGAGTTGAAGCTTCCTTTTGATATAGCTGTTTTGAAACACTCTTTCAGTAGAATCTGCAAGTGGATATTTGGAGTATTAAGAGGCCAACACTGGAAAAGGATATATCTTCACATAAAAACTAGACGGAAGCATTCTCAGAAACTTCGCTGTGCTTCATGCATTCAAGTCACAGAGAGGAACCTTCCTTTTGAAAGCGCAGTTTTGAAACACTCTTTTTGTAGAGTTTGCTAGTGGATGTTTGGAGCGATTTGAGGCCTATGCTGGAAAACGAAATATCTTCCCATAAAAACTAGACAGAAGCATTCTCAGAAACTTCCTTGTGATGAGTGCATTCAACTATCAGACTTGAACCCTCGTTTTGAAAAAGCAGTTTTGAAACGCTCTGATTGTAGGATCTGTAAATGGATATTTTGAGCCTTTTGAGGCCTTTGCTGGGAAATGAAATATCTTCACCTGAAAACTACACAGAAGCATTCTCAGAAACTTCTTTGTGATGTGCTCATTCAACTCACAGACTTGAACCTGCCTTTTGAAAGAGCAGTTTGGAAACAGCCTTTTTGTAAAATCTGCAAGTGGATTTTGGAGCGATTTGAGGCCTATGCTGCAAAAGAAATTATCTTAACAGAAAACCTATACAGAAGCATTCTCAGGAACTTCTATGTGATGAGTGCATTCAACTCATGGACTTGAACCTTCCTTTTGATAGAACAGTTTTGAAACACTCCTTTTGTAGAATCTGCAAGTGTTTATTTGGAGCACTTTGACGCCTATGATGGAAAAGGAAATATCTTCTCATTAATAACGAGACAGAAGCATTCTCAGAAACTTCTGTGTGATGAGTGCATTCAACTCACACACTTGAACTTTCATTTTGATACAGCAGTATTGAAACACTCTTTTAGTAGCATCTGTAAGTGGATATATGGAGGGCTTTTATGCCAATGCTGGAAAACGAAATATCATCACAGAAAACCGAGGCAGAAGCATTCTCAGAAACTTCTTCGTGATGAGTGCATTCAACTCACAGAGTTGAACGTTCCTTTTGATAGAACAGTTTTGAAACATTCCTTTTGTAGGATCTGCAACTGTGTATTTGGAGCGCATTGAGTCCTTTGTTGGAAAAGGAAATATCTTCACATAAAAACTAGACAGAAGCATTCTGAGAAACTTCCTTGTGATGAGTGTATTCAACTATCAGACTTGAACCCTCGTTTTGAAAAAGCAGTCTTGAAACCCTCTGATTGTAGGATCTGTAAGTGGATATTTTGAATCTTTTGAGGCCTTTGCTGGGAAATGAAATGTCTTCACCTAAAAACTACACAGAAGCATTCTCAGAAGCTTCTTTGTGATGTGCTCATTCAACTCACAGACTTGAACCTGCCTTTTGATAGAGCAGTTTGGAAGCAGCCTTTTTGTAAAATCTGCAAGTGGATTTTGGAGCGATTTGAGGCCTATGCTGCAAAAGGAATTATCTTCACAGAAACCCTAGACAGAAGCATTCTCAGGAACTTCTGTGTGATGAGTGCATTCAACTCATGGACTTGAACCTTCCTTTTGATAGAACAGTTTTGAAACACTCCTTTTGTAGAATCTGCAAATGTTTATTTGGAGCACGTTGAGGCCTATGATGGAAAAGGAAATATCTTCTCATTAATAACGAGACAGAAGCATTCTCAGAAACTACTGTGTGATGAGTGCATTCAACTCACACATTGAACTTTCCTTTTGATACAGCAGTATTGAAACACTCTCTTAGTAGCATCTGTAAGTGGATATATGGAGGGGTTTTATGCCTATGCTGGAAAACGAAATATCATCACAGAAAACGGAGGCAGAAGCATTCTCAGAAACTTCTTCGTGATGAGTGCATTCAACTCACATAGTTGAACCTTCCTTTTGACAGCACAGTTTTGAAACACTCTTTTCGTAGAATGTGCAAGTCGACATTTGGAACGCTTTGAAGCCTATGCTGGAAAAGGAAATATCTTCACATAAAAACTAGATAGAAGCATTCTCAGAAACTCCTTTGTGATGTGCGCATTCAACTCACAGAGTTGAACCTTCCTTTTGATATAGCTGTTTTGAAACCCTCTTTTAGTAGAAGTTTCAAGGGGATATTTGGAGTGTTAAGAGGCCAACACTAGAAAAGGAAATATCTTCACATAAAAACTAGACGGAAGCATTCTCAGAAACTTCCCTGTGCGTTATGCATTCAAGTCACAGAGAAGAACATTCCTTTTGAAAGCGCTGTTTTGAAACACTCTTTTTGTAGAATTTGCCAGTGAATGTTTGGAGAGATTTGAGGCCTATGCTGGAAAACGAAATATCTTCCCATAAAAACTATACAGAAGCATTCTCAGAAACTTCTTTGTGCTGTGTGCTTTCAACTCACAGAGTTGAACCTGCCTTTTGATAGAGTAGTTTGGAGACAGCCTTTTTGTAAAATCTGCAAGTGGATATTTGGAACGATTAGAGACCTATGCTGCAAAAAGAAATATCTCCACATAAACCCTAGACAGAAGCATTCTCAGAAACTTCTTTGTCATTTGGGGATTGAACTCACCGAGGTGAAACTTCCTTTTCATAGAGCAGTTCTGCAACACTCTTACTGTGGAAACTGCAAGTGGGTATTTGGTGTGATTGCGGCCTCTAGTGGAAAGGGAAATACATTCACGTGAAAACTAGATAGAACCGTTCTCAGAAACTCCTTTATGATGTGTGCATTCTACTCACACAGCTGAACCTTCCTTTTGATAGAACAGTTTTGAAACACACTTTTTGTGGAGTCCGCAAGTGTATATTTGGAGCGCTTTGAAGCCGATGCTGGAAAGGGAAAGATCTTCACATAAAAACTAGATAGAAGCATTCTCAGAAACTTCTTTGTGATGTGCGCATTCAACTCACAGAGTTGAAGCTTCCTTTTGATATAGCTGTTTTGAAAGACTCTTTCAGTAGAATCTGCAAGTGGATATTTGGAGTGCTAAGAGGCCAGCACTGGAAAAGGTAATATCTTCACATAAAAACTAGACGGAAGCATTCTCAGAAACTTCCCTGTGCTTTATGCATCAAGTCACAGAGAGGAACTTTCCTTTTGAAAGCGCAGTTTTCAAACACTCTTTTTGTAGAATTTGATAGTGGATATTTGGAGCGATTTGAGGCCTATGCTGGAAAGAGAAATATCTTCCCATAAAAACTAGACAGAAGCATTCTCAGAAACTTCTTATGATGAGTGCATTCAACTCACAGGATTGAACCTTCATTTTGAAAGAGCAGTTTTGAAACACTCTTTTTGTAGAATATGCAAGTGGATATTTTGAGCGATTTGAGGCCTTTGCTAGGAAATGAAATCTCTTCACCTGAAAACTACAGAGAAGCATTCTCAGAAATTTCTTTGTGATATGTGAATTCAACTCACAGAGTTGAACCTGCCTTTTGATAGAGCTGTTTGGAAACAGCCTTTTTGTAAAATCTGCAGGTGGATATTTGGAGCGATTTGAGGCCTATGCTGCAAAAGGAAATATCTTCACAGAAACCCTAGTCACAAGCACACTCAGAACTTCTGTGTGATGAGGGCACTCAACTCATGGACTTGAACCTTCCTTTTGATAGAACAGTTTTGAAACACTCCTTTTGTAGAATCTGCAAGTGTTTATTTGGAACGCTTTGAGGCCTATGATGGAAAAGTAAATATCTTCACATAAAAAAGAGACACAAGCATTCTCAGAAACTTCTGTGTGATGAGTGCGTTCAACTCACACATTTGAACTTTCCTTTTGATAGAGCAGTTTTGATACACTCTTTTAGTAGCACCTGTAAGTGGATATTTGGAGGAGTTTTATGCCAATGCTGGAAAACGAACTATCGTCACATAAAAATTAGGCAGAAAAATTCTCAGAAACTTCTTCGTGATGAGTGCATTCACCTCACAGAGTTGAATGTTCCTTTTGATAGAACAGTTTTGAACCACTCCTTTTGTAAGATCTGCAACTGTTTATTTGGAGCGCTTTGGGGCCTATGTTGGAAAAGGAAATATCTTCACATAAAAACTAGACAGAAGCATTCTCAGAGACTTCCCTATGCTTTCTGCATTCAATCCACATAGCTGATCCTTCCTTTTGATAGAACGGTTTTGGAAATCTCTTTTTGTAGAATCTGGAAGTCGTCATTTGGAACGCTTTGAGGCCTATGCTGGAAAACGAAATATCTTCACATAAAAACCAGATAGAAGCATTCTCAGAAACTTCTTTGTGATGTGCGCATTCACCTCACAGAGTGGAAGCTTTCTTTTTATATAGCTGTTTTGAAACACTCTTTCAGTAGAATCTGCAAGTGGATATTTGGAGTGCTAAGAGGCCAACACAGGAAAAGGAAATATCTTCACATAAAAACTAGACGGAAGCAGTCTCAGAAACTTCCCTGGCTTTAGGCATTCAAGTCGCAGAGAGGACCCTTATTTTTGAAAGCGCAGTTTTGAAACACACTTTTTGTTGAATTTGCTAGTAAATGTTTGGAGCGATTTGAGGCCTATGCTGGAAAACGAAATATCTTCCCATAATAACTAGACAGAAGTATTCTCAGAAACCTCTTTGTGACATGTGCATTCAACTCACAGAGTTGAACCTGCCTTTTGATAGATTAGTTTGGAAACAGCCTTTTTGAAAATCTCTAAGTGGATAGTTGGAGCGATATGAGACCTATGCTACAAAAAGAAATATCTCCCCATAAACCCTAGGCAGAAGCATTCTCAGAAACTTCTTTGTCATTTGGGGATTGAACTCACAGAGTTGAAACTTCCTTTTCATAGAGCAACTCTGCAACACTCTTGTTGTGGAAACTGCAAGTGGATATTTGGTGCGATTGCGGCATCTAGTGGAAAAGGAAATACATTCAGATGAAATCTAGATAGAACCATTCTCGGAAACTTCTTTGTTGTATGTGCATCCGACTCACAGTGTTGAACCTTCCTTTTGATAGAAAAGTTTTGAAACACGCTTTTTGTGGAGTCTACAAGGGGATATTTGGAGCGCTTTGTTGTCTCTGCTGGAAAAGGAAACATCTTCACATAAAAGGAGATAGAAGCATTCTCAGAAACTCCTTTGCGATGTGTGTATTCAACTCACAGAGTTCAAGCTTCCTTTTGATATAGCTGTTTTGAAACACTCTTTCAGTAGAATCTGCAAGTGGATATTTGGAGAGGAAAGAGGCCAACACTGGAAAAGAAAATATCTTCACATAAAAACTAGACAGAATGATTCTCAGAAACTTCCCTGTGCTTTATGCATTCAAGTCTCAGAGAAGAACTTTCCTTTTGAAAGCGCAGTTTTCAAACACTCTTTTTGTAGAATTTGATAGTGGATATTTGGAGCGATTTGAGGCCTATGCTGGAAAACTAAATATCTTTCCATAAAAACTAGATAGAAGCATTCTCAGAAACTTCTTTGTGATGAGTGCATTCAAGACACACACTTGAAACTTCATTTTGAAAGAGCAGTTTTGAAACACTGTTTTTGTAGAATCAGCAAGTGGATATTTTGAGCGTTTTGAGTCTTTGCTGGCAAATGAAATATCTTCACCTGAAAACTACACAGAAGCATTCTCAGAAACTTCTTTGTGATGTGTGCATTCAACTCACAGAGTTGAACCTGCCTTTTGATAGAGCAGTTTGGAAACAGCCTTTTGTTAAATCTGCAAGTGTATATTTGGAGCGATTTGAGTCCTATGCTACAAAAGGAAATATCTTCACAGAAACGCTAGACAGAAGCATTCAGAGGAACTTCTGTGTGATGAGTGCATTCAAATCACAGACTTGAACCTTCCTTTTGATAGAACAGTTTTGAAACACTCCTTTTGTAGGATCTGCATGTGTTTATTTTGAGCGCTTTGAGGCCTATGATGGAAAAGGAAATATCTTCACATAAAAACGAGATAGAAGCATTCTCAGAAACTTCTGTGTGATGAATGCATTCAACTCACACACTTGAACTTTCCTTTTGATAGAGCAGTTTTGAAACACTCTTTTAGTAACATCTGTAAGTCGTTATTTGGAGGGATCTTATGCCAATGCTGGAAAATGAAATATCATCACATAAAAACAAGGCAGAAGCAGTCTCAGAAACTACTTCGTGATGAGTGCATTCAACTCAAAGAGTTGAACTTTCCTTTTGACAGAAGAGTTTGAAACACTCCTTTTGTAGGACCTGCAACTGTTTATTTGGAGCACTTTGAGGCCTATGTTGGAAAAGGAAATATCTTCACATACAAACTATTTAGAAGCATTTTCAGAAACTTCCCTGTGCTTTCTGCATTCAACCCACATAGTTGAACCTTCCTTTTGATAGAACAGTTTTGAAAATCTCTATTCGTACGATCTGCAAGTCAACGTTTGGAACGCTTTGTGGCCTATGCTGGAAAACGAAATTTCTTCACATAAAAACTATTTAGAAGCATTCTCAGAAACTTCCCTGTGCTTTATGCATTCAAGTCAGAGACGAAACTTCGTTTTGAAAGTCCAGTTTTGAAACACTATTTTTGTAGTATTTGCTAGTGGATGTTTCGAGGGATTTGAGGCCTAAGCTGGAAAACGAAATATCTTCCTATAAAAACTATACAGAAGCATTCTCAGAAACTTCTTTGTGATGAGTGCATTCAACTCACAGACTTTAACTTTCCTTTTGAAATAGCAGTTTTGAAGACACTCCTTTTGTAGAATCTGCAAGTGGATATTTTGAGCGTTTTGACGCCTTTGCTGGTAAATGAAATATCTTCACCTGAAAACTAGACAGAAGCATTCTCAGAAACTTCTTTGTGATGTGCGCCTTCAACTGACAGAGTTGAAGCTTCCTTTTGATATAGCTGTTTTGAAACACTCTTTCAGTAGGATCTGCAAGTGGATATATGGAGTGTTAAGGGGCCAACACTGGAAAAGGAAATATCTTCACATAAAAACTAGACGGAAGCATTCTCAGAAACTTCTCTGTGCTTTATGCATTCAAGTCACAGAGAGGAACCTTCCTTTTGAAAGTGCAGTTTTGAAACACTTCTTTTCCAACTTTGGCCTCAAGAGCTCTAAATAAACTCTTGCTGATTCTACAAAAAGAGTGTAGAGTGGATTGGAGATTCCAATCCATTCCATTCCATTGCATTCTCCTCACAGAGTTGAACCTTCCTTTTGATAGAACAGTTTTGAAACACTCTTTTTGAAGAATCTGCAAGTGTTTATTTGAAGGGCTTTGAGGCATACGTTGGAAAAGGAAATATCTTCCCATAAAAACTAGACCGAAGCATTCTCAGAAACTTCTTTCTGATGAGTGCATTCTACTCACAGACTTCAACCTTCCTTTGATAGAACAGATTTGAAACACTCTTTTTGTAGAATCTGCAAATGGATATTTGAGCACTTTGAGGCCTATGTTGGAAAAGGAAATTTCTTCCCATAAAAACTAGACTGAAGCATTCTCAGAAACTTCTTTGTGATGTGTGCATTCAACTCACAGACTTGAACCCTGCTTTTGAAAGAGCAGTTATAAACACCCTTTTTGTAGGATCTGCAGGTGGATATTTTTGGCACTTTGAGGCCAAAGCTGGAATAGGAAATATGTATTCATAAAAACTAGACAGAAGCATTCTCAGAAACTTGTCTGTGTTTTATGATTTCAACTCACAGAGTTGAACATTCCTTTTGATAGTGCAGTTTTGAAACACTCTTTTTGTAGAATCTGCAGGTGGATTTTTGGAGCGCTTTGAGGACTATGCTGCAAAAGGAAACATCTTCATATAAAAATTGGACAGAGGTCTTCTAAGAAACTACTTTGTGATGAACGCATTCAGCTCACAGGGTTGAACATTCCTTTTGAAAGAACGGTTGTGAAACACTCTTTTAGTAGAATCTGAAAGTGGATATTTGGAGCTCTTTGAGGCTTATGATGGAAAAGAAAAAAAACCTTCACATAAAACCTAGACGGAAGTATTCTCAGAAACTTGATTGTGATGAGTGAGTTCAACTCACAGAGTTGAACCAACCTTTTGATTGAACAGTTTTGAAACACTCTTTTTGTAGAATCTGCAGGTGGATTTTTGGAGCGCTTTGAGGACTATGCTGCAAAAGGAAACATCTTCATATAAAAATTGGACAGAGGCCTTCTCAGAAACTACTTTGTGATGAATGCATTCAGCTCACAGGGTTGAACCTTCCTTTTGATAGAACAGTTGTGAAACACTCTTTTAGTAGAATCTGAAAGTGGATATTTGGAGCTCTTTGAGGCTTATGATGGAAAAGGAAATATCTTCACATAAAACCTAGACGGAAGTATTCTCAGAAACTTCATTGTGATGAGTGAGTTCAACTCACAGAGTTGAACCAACCTTTTGATTGAACAGTTTTGAAACACTTTTTGTAGAATCTGCAAGTGGATATTTTGAATGCTTTGAGGCCTATGCTCAAAAACGAAATTTCTTCATATAAATACTAGACGGAAGCATGCTCAGAAACTTCTTTTGGATGAGTGCATTGTACTCACAGACTTTAAATTTCCTTTTGATAGAGCAGTTTTGAAACAGTCTTTTTGTAGAATATGCCAGTGTATATATGGTGCGATTTGATTCTAAGCTGGAAAAGGATATATCTTCACATAAAAACTGGACAGAAGTATTCTCCGTACCTTCTTCGTGATGTGTGCATTAAACTAACAGAGTAGAACCTTCCTTTTGATAGAGCAGTTTTGAAACACCCTTTTTGTAGAATCTGCAAGTGGATATTTGGAGTGACTTGACGCCTATGGTGATAAAGGGGATATCTTTGCACAAAAACTAGATAGAAGCATTCTCAGAAACTTCCCTGTGCCTTAGGCATTCAACTCACAGACTTGAAACTTCCTCTTGAAAGAGCAGATTTGAAACACTTTTTTTGTAGAGACTGCAAGTGGATGTTTGGAGCGCTTTGAGGCCTATGCAGGAAAAGGAAATATCCCCACATAAAAAGCAGACAAAAGCATTCTCCGAAACTTCCTTGTGATGAATGCATTCACCTCACAGAGTTGAACCTTCCCTTTGATGGAACAGTTTTGAAACACTCTTTTTGTAGAATCTGCAAGTGGATATTTGGAGCGCTTTGAGGCCTATGCTGGAAAAGGAAATATCTTCACATAATAACTAGACGGAAGCATTCACAGAAACTTCTCTGGATGAGAGCATTCAACTCACAGAGTTCAACCTTCCTTTTGGTAGAACAGTTATGAAACACTCTCTTTGTAGAATCTACAAGAGATTATTTGGAGCTCATTGAGGCCTATGCTGGAAAAGACAGTATCTTCCCATAAAAACTAAGCAGAATCATCCTCAGAAATATTTTTGTGATGAGTGCATTCAACTGACAGACTTGAACCTTCCTTTTGATAGAGTAGTTTTGGAACACTCGTTTTGTAAAATCTGCTAGTGGATACTTGGAGAACTTTGAAGTCTATGCTGGAAAACGAAATATCTTCATGTCAAAACTAGACAAAAGCATTCTCAGAAATTTCTGAGTGATGAGTGCATTCAACTCACAGGGTTGAAATTTCCTTTTGATAGAACAGTTTTAAAACATTCTTTTTGTAGAATCTGCAAGTGGGTATTTGGAGCCGTATGAGGCCTATGCTGCAAAAAGAGAAATGTTCACAAAAAAACTAGAGAGAAGAATACCCAGAAACTTCCCCATGCTTCATGCATTCAACTCACAGACTTGAACCTTCCTTTTGATAGAGCAGTTTTGAAACACTCTTTTTGTAGAATCTGCAATTGGATATTTGGAGCGATTTGAGGCCTATGATGAAAAAGGGAATATCTTCACCTAAAAACTAGACAGAAGCATTCTCAGAAACTTCTTTGTGATGAGTGCATTCAACCCACAGAGTTGAAACTCCCTTTTTTTAGAACTGTTTTGTAACACTCTCTTTGTAGAATCTGAATGTGGGTACTTGGTGCGCTTTGAGGCCTATACTGGAAATGGAAATATGTTCTCATAAAAACTAAGCAGAAGCATACTCACAAAGTTCTTAGTGATGAGTGCATTCAACTCACAGACTTAACCCTTCCTTTTGATATAGCAGTTTTGACACACTCTTTTTGTAGAATCTGCAAGTGGATATTTGGAGCGCTATGAGGCCTACGCTGTAAAAGGAAATATCTTCACATAAAAACTATACAGAAGCATTCTCAGAAACATCTCTATGATGAGCACATTGTACTCACAGACTTGAACTTTCTTTTTGATAGAGCAGTTTTGAAACACTCCTTTTGTAGAATGAGCATGTGGATATTTGGTGTGCTTTGAGGCCTAATCTGGAAAAGGAAATATCTTCACATAAAAACTAGACAGAAGCATTCTCTGAATCTTCTTTGGGATGCGTGCATTTATCTAACAGACTAGAAACTTCCTTTTGATAGAGCAGTTTTGAAACACCCTTTTTGTAGAATCTGCAAGTGGATATTTCTAGCGATTTGAGGCCTGTGGTATAAAAGAGAATATCTTCACATAAAAACTAGACGGAAGCATTCTCAGAAACTTCAGTGTGCTTTATCCATTCAACTCACAGACTTGAACCTTCCTTTTGAAAGAGCAGATTTGAAAAACTCTTTTTGTAGAAATTGCCAGTGGATATTTGGAGCGCTTTGAGGCCTATGCTGGAAAAGGATATATCCTCACATAAAAACTAGACAAAAGCATTCTCCGAAACTTCTTTGTGATGAATGCATTCAGCTTACAGAGTTGAACCTTCCTTTTGATAGAACAGTTTTGAAACACTCTTTTTGTAGGATCTGCAAGTGGATATTTGGAGTGCTTTGAGACCTATGCTGGAAAAGGAAATATCTTCACATAAAAATTAGACAGAAGCATTCTCAGAGACTTCTCTGTGATGATTGCATTGAACTCACAGAGTTCAACCTTCCTTTTGGTAGAACAGTTTTGAATCACTCTGTTTGTAGAATCTACAAGAGATTATTTGGAGCACATTGAGACCTATGATGGAAAAGGGAATATCTTCCCATAAAAACTAAGCAGAATCATTCTCATAAAAATTTTTGTGATGAATGCATTCAGCTAACAGAGTTGAACCTTCCTTTTGATAGAACAGTTCTGAAGCACACTTTTTGTAGAATCTGCAAGTGGATATTTTGAGTGCTTTGAGACCTATGCTGGAAAAGGAAATATCGTCACATAAAAATTAGACAGAAGCATTCTCAGACCCTTCTGTGTGATGAGTGCATTCAACTCAGTGAGTTCAACCTTCCTTTTGGAAGAACAATTTTGAATCACTCTCTTTGTTGAATCTACAATAGATTATTTGGAGCACACTGAGGCCTATGATGGAAAAGGGAATATCTTCCCATGAAAACTAATCAGAATCATTCTCAGAAACATTTTTGTGATGAGTGCACTAAAATCAGAGAATTGAACATTCCTTTTGATAGAGCAGTTTTGAAACACTCTTTTTATAGAATCTACAAGTGGATATTTGGAACAATTTGAGGCCTATGCTGGAAAAGGGAATGTGTTCACATAAAAACTAGACAGAAGCATTCTCAGAAATTTCTTTCTGATGAATGCATTCAAATCACAGGCTTGAACTTTCCTTTTGATAGAAGAGTTCTGAAACACTCTGTTTGTAAAATTTGCAAGTGGATATTTGGAGCGATTTGAGGCCTATGCTGCAAAAAGGGAATATCTGAACATACGAACTAGACAGAAGCATTCTCAGAGACTTCTTTTTGCCTTATGCATTCAATTCACAGGCTTGAACCTTCCTTTTGATAGAGTAGTTTTGAAACACCCTTTTTGTAGACTCTGCAAGTGGATATTTAGAGCGAATTGAGGCCTATGGTGAAAAAGGTGACATCTTCACATAAAAACTAGATAGAAGCACTCTCAGAAACTTCCCTGTGCTTTATGCAGTCAACTCACAGACCTGAAACTTCCTCTTCAAAGAGCAGATTTTAAACACTCTTTTTGTAGAATCTGCAAGTGGATATTTGGAGTCCTTTGAGGCCTATGCTGGAAAAGGAAATATCCTCACATAAAAACGAGACAAAAGCATTCTCCAAAACTTCTTTGGGATGAATGCATTCAGCTCACAGAGTTGAACCTTTCCTATGATGGAACAGTTTTGAAACACTCTTTCTTTTAGAATCTGCAAGGGGATATTTGGAGCGCATTGGGGCCTATGCTGGAAAAGGAAATAGCTTCACATAATACCTAGACGGAAGCGTTCTCAGAAACTTCTCTGTGATGAGTCAGATATGAAACACTCTCTTTGAAGAATCTACAAGATATTATTTGGAGCTCACTGAGGCCTATGCTGGAAAAAGGAATATCTTCATATAAACACTAGACAGAAGCATTCTGAGAAACTTCCCTGCACTTTGTGCATTCAAGTCACACTCTTGAACATTCTTTTTGAAAGAGCAGATTTGAAACACTCTTTTTGTAGAAAGTGCAAGTGCATATTTGGAGAGCTTTGAGGCCTATGATGGAAAAGGAAATATCCTCACAGAAAAATTAGACAAAAGCATTCTCAGAAATTTCTTTGTGATGTGTGTATTTAAGTCACCGAGTTGAACTTTCCTTTTGATAGAACAGTTTTGAAACACTCTGTTTGTAGAATTTGCAAGTGTATATTTGGAGCGATTTGAGGCCTATCCTGCAAAAACGGAATATCTGAACATAAGAACTAGACAGAAACATTCTCAGAGACTTCCTTGTGCTTTATGCATTCATCTCACACTCTTGAACCTTCCTTTTGATAGAGCAGTTTTAAAACACTCTTTTTGTGGAATCTGCAAGTGGATATTTGGAGCATTTTGAGGTCTATGCTGGAAAAGGAAATATCTTCACCTAAAAACTAGACAGAAACATTCTCAGAAACTTCTGTGCAATGAGTGCATTCAACCAACAAAGTTGAACCTTCCTTTTGATAGACTAGTTTTGAAACACACTTTTTGTAGAATCTGCAGGTGGATGTTTGGATGGCTTTGAGGCCTATGCTGGAAAAGGAAATATCTTCACCTGAAATCTAGACAGAATTATTCTCAGAAACTACTTTGTGATGAGTGCATCCAACTCACAGGGTTGAAATGTCCTATTGATAGAACAGTTTGGAAACAATCTTTTTGTGGAATCTGCAAGTGGATATTTGGAGGGCTTGAGGCCTATGCTGCAGTAAGTAATAACTTCACATAAAAACTATATTGAAGCATTCTGAAAAACATCTTTGTGATGTGTGTCTTCAACTCACAGACTTGAAACTTCCTTTTATTAAAGCAGTTTTGAAACACCATTTTGTAGAATCCGCAGGTGGATAATTTTAGCACTTTGAGGCCTAGGCTGGAAAAGGGAATATCTTCACATAAAAACTGGACAGAAGCATACTCAGAAACTTCCCTGTGCTTTAGGAATTCAACACACAGACTTGAACCTTCCTTTTGATTGAGCAGTTTTGAAACACTGTTTTTGTAGTACCTGCAAGTGGATATTTGGAGCGCTTTGAGGCCTATGCTGGAAAAAGAAATACCTTCATTTAAAAACAAGACAGAAACATTCTCAGAAACTTCTGTGTGATGTGTGTATTCAACTCACAGAGTTGAACCTTCCTTTTGAAAGAGCAGTTATGAAACACGCTTTTTTTAGAATCTGCACTTGGATATTTTAGAATCTTTGAGGCCAGTGCTGGAAAAGGGAATATCTACACATAAAAACTAGAGAGAAGAATTCTCAGAAACTCTTTTGTGTTTTATGATTTCAACTCACAGATTAGAACCTTCCTTTTGATAGAGCAGTTTTGAAACACACTTTTTATAGAATCTGCATGTGGACATTTGGAGCGATTTGCGGCCTATGCTGGAAAAAGGAATATCTTCATATAAAAACTAGACAGAAGCATTCTGAAAAACTTCCCTGTGCTTTGTGCATTCAACTCACACTCTTGAACCTTCTTTTTGAAAGAGCAGATTTGAAACACTCTTTTTGTAGAAACTGCAAGTGCATATTTGGAGTGCTTTGAGGCCTATGATGGAAAAGGAAATATCCTCACAGAAAAATTAGACAAAAGCATTCTCAGAAATTTCTTTGTGATGAATGCATTTAAGTCACCGAGTTGAACTTTCCTATTGATAGAACAGTTTTGAAACAGAATTTTTGAAGAATCTGCAAGTGGATATTTGGAGCATTTTGAGGTCTATGCTGGAAAAGGAAATATCTTCACATAAACACTGGACAGAAGCATTCTCAGAAATTTCTTTGTGATGAGTGCATTCAACTCACAGGGTTGAACTTTCCTTTTGATAGAAGAGTTTTGAAACACTCTTTTTGTAGTATCTGCAAGTGCATATTTGAGCGATTTGAGGCCTATGCTGCAAAAAGGGAATATCTTCACATAAAAACTAGACAGAAGCATTCTCAGAAACTTCCTCAGGCTTTATGCATTCAACTCACAGACTTGAACGTTCCTTTTGATTGAGCAGTTTTGAAACACTCTTTTTGTAGTATCTGCAAGTGAATATTTGAAGAGATTTGAGGCCTAAGATGAAAAAGGAAATATCATCACCTAAAAACTAGACAGAAGTATTCTCAGAAACTTCTTTGTGATGAGTGCATTGAACTCACAGAGGTGAAACTTCCTTTTGATAGAAGAGTTTTGTAACACTCTTTTTGTAGAATCTGCAAGTGGGTTTTTGGAGTGTTTTGATGCCAGTGCTGGAAAAGGAAATATCTTCACATAAAAACTAGACAGAAGCCTTCTCAGAAACTTCTCTGTGATGAGTGCCTTCAATTCACAGAGGTGAACCTTCCTTTTGATAGAACGGTTTTGAAACACTCTCTTTATAGAATCTGAAAGTGGATACTTGGAGCGCTTTGAGGCCTATGCTGGAAATGGAAATATGTTCTCATAAAAACTAGCAGAAGCATTCTCACAAAATTCTTATGGTTGAGTGAATTCAACTCACAAACGTAAACCTTCCTTTTGCTAGAGCAATTTTGACACACTCTTTTTGTAGAATCTGCAAGTGGATATTTGCAATGCTATGAGGCCCACACTGGAAAAGGTAATATTTTCACCTAAAAACTATACGGAAGCATTCTCAGAAAAATCTCTATGATGAGTGCATTGTACTCACAGACTTGAACCGTCCTTTTGACAGAGAAGTTTTGAAACACACTTTTTGTAGATCCGCAAGTGGATAATTGGTGTGTTTTGAGTCCTAAGTTGGAAAAGGAAATATCTTCAGATAAAAACTAGACAGAAGCATTCTCTGAAACTTCTTTGTGATGCGTGTATTCATCTAACAGAGCAGAACGTTCCTTTTGATAGTGCAGTTTTGAAACACCCTTTTTGTAGAATCTGCAAGTGGATATTTGGAGAGATTTGGGGCCTATGCTGTAAAAGGGAATATCTTCACATAAAAACTAGACGGAAGGATTCTCAGAAACTTCCCTGTGCTTTATGCATTCAACTCACAGACTTGAACCTTCCTTTTGAAAGAGCAGATTTAAAACACTCTTTTTGTAGAAACTGCAAGTGTATATTTGGAGTGCTTTGAAAAACTGGACAGAAGCCTCTTCAGAAACTTCTTTGTGATGAATGCATTCAGCTCACAGTGTTGAACCTTCCTTTTGATAGAACAGTTGTGAAACACTATTTTTTTAGAATCTGAAAGTGGATATTTGGAGCTATTAGAGGCTTACGATGGAAAAGGAAATATCTACACATAAAATCTAAATAGAAGTGTTCTCAGAAACTTCTTTGTGATGAGTGCATTCAATTCACAGAATTGAACCTTCCTTTTGATTGAACAGTTTTGAAACACTATTTTTGTAGAATCTGCAAGTGGATATTTGGAAGGCTTTGAGGCCTATGCTCGAAAAGGAAATATCTTCATATAAAAACTAGACGGAAGCATCCTCAGAAACTTCTTTGTGATGACTGCATTAAACTAACAGAGTAGAACCTTCCTTTTGATAGAGCAGTTTTGAAACACCCTTTTTATAGAATCCGCAAGTGGACATTTGGAGAGATTTGAGGCCTATGCTGGAAAAAGGAATATCTTCACATAAAAACTAGACAGAAGCATTCTGAGAAACTTCCCTGCACTTTATGCATTCAACTCACAGGCTAGAACCTTCCTTTTCAAAGAGCACATTTGAAACACTCTTTTTGTAGTATCTGCAAGTAGATATTTGGAGGGCATTGAGGCCTATGCTGGAAAAGGAAATATCCTCACATAAAAACTAGACAAAAGGATTTTCAGAAACTTCTTTGTGATAAGTGCATTCATCTCACAGAGTTGAACTTTCCCTTTGATAGAACAGTTTTGAAACACCCGTTTTATAGAGTCTGCAAGTGGATATTTGAGCACTTTGAGGCCTATGCTGGAAAAGGAAATATCTTCACATAAAAACTAGTCGGAAGCATTCTCAGACACTTCTCTGTGATGATTGCATTCAACTCACAGAGTTCAACAGTCCTTTTGATAGATCAGTTTTGAAACACTCTCTTGGTAGAATCTGCAAGAGATTATTTGGAGCGCTTTGAGGCCTGTGCTGGAAAAGGAAATATCTTCCCATAAAACATAAGCAGAAGCAGTCTCAGAAACTTTTTTGTGATGAGTGCATTCAACTCACAGACTTGAACCTTCTGTCTGATAGAGCAGTTTTGAAACACTCTTTTGGTAGAATCTGTAAGTGGATATTTGGAGCGCTATGAGGCCTTTGTTGGAAAAGGAAATATCTTCACATAAAAACTGGACAGAATCATTCTCAGAAACTTCTTTGTGATGTGCACATTCAACTCACAGTGTTGAAACTTCCTTTTGAAACAGCAGATTGAAACACACTTTTAGTAGAATCTGCAAGTGGATATTTGGAGCGCTTTGAGGCCTTTTATGGAAAATAAATATCTTAACATAAAAACTAAACCGATGCATTCTCAGGAACTTCTTTGTGATGTGTGCACTCAGCTCACAGAGTTGAACATGACTTTTGATAGAGCAGTTTTGAACCACCATTTTTGTAGAATCTGCAATTGGATATTTGTAGCACTTTGAGGCCTCTGCTGGAGAAGGAAATATCTTCACATTAAAACTACAGAGAAGTATTCTGAGAAACTTCTTTGTGATGAGTATATTCAGCTAACACATTTGAACCTTCCTTTTCATAGAAGTGTTTTGAAACACTCTTTTTGTAGAATCTGCAAGTGGATATTTGGAGAGCTTTGAGGCCTATGATGGAAAAGAAAATATCTTCACATAAAAACTAGACAGAACCATGCTCAGAAACTTCTCTGTGAAGAGTGCATTGGAGTCAAAGAGTTGAACCTTCCTTTTTATAGAGCAGTTTTGAAACACCCGTTTTGTGGAATCTTCAAGTGAATATTTGGAGCTCATTGAGGCCTATGCTGGAAAAGGAAATACCTTCACATAAAAACTAAACAAAAGCATTCTCAGAAAATTCTTTGTGTTGTGTGCATTCAATTCACAGAGTTGAACAGTATTTTTGATGGGGCAGTTTTGAAACACCCTTTTTTCAGAATCTGCAAGTGGATATTTTTAGCGCTTTGTGGCCTATGCTGGAAAAGAAAATATCTTCACATAAAAAGTAGACTGAAGCATTCTCAGAAACTTCTTAGTGAGGAGTGCATTCAACTCACGATTTGAACCTTCGTTTTGATAAAGCGGATTTGAAGCACACTTTTTGTAAAATCTGAAGGTGGATATTTGGAGTGCTTTGAGGCCTACACTGGAAAAAAGAATATCTGCACATAAGAACTTGACAGAAGCATTCTGAGAAACTTCCCCGTGATTTATGCATTCAAATCAAAGAGCTGAACCTTCCCTTTGATAGTGCAGGTTTGAAACACTCTTTTTGTAGAATCTACAGTTGGATATTTTGAGTGCTTTGAGGTCTATCATGTAAAAGGAAATAACTTCACATAAAAACTAGATTGAAGGATTCTCAGAAACTTCTTTGTAATGTAAGCATTCAACTCACAGAATCGACCCTTCCTTTTGATGGAGCAGTTTTGAAACACCCTTTTTGTAGAAACTGCAAGTGGATATTTGTAGCCCATTGAGGCCTATGCTGGAAAAGGAAATATCTTCACATAAAACCCAGAAAGAAGCGTTCTCAGAAACAACTTTGTGATGATTGCATTGAACTCAATGAGTTGAAACTTTCTTTTGATAGAACAGTTTTGAAACACTCTTTTTGTAGAATCTGCTAGTGGATATTTGGAGCGCTTTGAGGCCTACCCTGGAAAAGGAAATATCTTCACATAAAAACTAGACAGAAGAATTCTCAAAAACATCTTTGTGATGAGTGCATTCAACTCATGGAATTGAACTTTCCTTTTTATAGAGCAGTTTGAAATACTCTTTTAGTGGAATCTGAAAGTAGATATTTGGAGTGCTATGAGGCATTTGCTGGAAAAGGAAATATCTTCACATAAAAACTAGACAGAAGCAGTCTCAGAAACTTGTCTGTGATGGGTGCATTCAACTCACAGAGTTGAAACTTCCTTTTGAAACAGCAGTTTTGAAACACACTTTTAGTGGAATCTGCAAGTGGATATTTGGAATGCTTTGAGGCCTATGCTGGAAAAGGAAATGTCTTCATAGAAAAACTAAACAGAAGCATTCTCAGAAACTTCTTTCTGATGTGGTCATTAAACTCTCAGTGTTTGACCTTCCTATTGATAGAACAGTTTTGCATCACTGTTTTTACAGAATCTGCGAGTGTGTATTTGGAACGCTTTGAGGCTTTTGCGGTAAAAGGAAATAACTTCACATAAAAACGAAACAGAAGCATCCTCACAAACTTCTTTGTGATGTGTGCATTCAACTCACAGAGTTGAACCGTACTTTTGATAGAGCAGTTTTGAAACACCCTTTTTGTAGGCTCTGCAAGTGGATATTTGCAGTGCTTTGAGGCCTATACTGGAAAAGTAAATATCTTCACATAAAAACTAGATGGAAGCATTCTCAGAAACTTCTTTGTGATGAGTGCGTTGAACACAGAGAGTTTAACTTTGCTTTTTAAGAGCAGTTTTGAAATACCCCTTTTATAAAATCTGCAAGTGGATATTTAGAGTGCTTTGATGCCTATGATGGAAAATGAAATATCTTCATATGAAAATTAGACAGAAGAATTCTGATAAACTTCTATGTGATGAGTGCATTCAAATCTCAGAGTTAAACCTTCCTTTTGAAACAGAAGTTTTGAAACACACTTTTAGTAGAATCTGCAAGTGGATATTTGGAATGCTTTGGGGCCTATGCTCGAAAAGTAAATATCTTCCCATAAAAAATAGACAGATGCATTCTCAGAAAGTTCTCTGTGATGAGTGCTTTCAACCCACAGAGTTGAGCCTTCCTTTTGATAGAACAGTTTTCAAACACACTTTTTGTAGAATCTGCATGTGGATATTAGGAGCAGTTTGAGGCCTATGATGGAAAAGGAAATATTTTCTCATGAAAACAAAACAGAAGAATTTCAGAAACATCTTTGTTATCTGTGCATTCAACTCACAGTGTTGACCCATACTTTTGATAGAGCAGTTTTGAAACACCCTTTTTGTAGTATCTGCTAGTGGATATTTGGAGCGCTTGGAGGCTTATACTGGAAAATTAAATATCTTCAAATAAACACTAGACAGAAGCATTAGGAGGAACTTCTTTGTGATGAGTGCATTCAACTCAGAGAGCTTAAAATTCCTTTTCATAGAGCAGTTTTGAAACACCCTTTCTGTAAAATCTGCAAGTGGATATTTGGAGCTCTTTGAGGCCTATGCTGGAAATAGAAACGTCTTCACATAAAAACTAAACAGAAGGATTCTGGGAAACTTATATGTGATGAGTCCATTCATCACTCAGAGTTGAACCCTCCTTTTGATAGGACAGTGTTGAAACACTCTGTTTCAATAATCTGCAAGGGGATATTTGGAGCAATTTGAGGCCTATGCTGGAAAAGGAAATATCTTCACATTAAAACTAGACAGTAGCATTCTCAGAAACTTCTTTGTGATGAGTGCATTCAACTCACAGAGATGAACCTTCCTTTTGATAGAAGAGTTTTGAAAAACTCTCTTTGTAGAATCTGCAAGGGGATATTTGGAGTCCTTTGAGAACCATGCTGTAAAAGTAAATATCCTCACATAAAAACTAGACAGAAGCTTTCTCAGAAACTTCTTTGTAATGTGTGCATTCAACTCACAGAGTTGAACATTCCTTTTGATAGAGCAGTTTTGAAACACACTTTTCGTCGAATCTGCCAGCGGATATTTGAAGATATTTGAGGACTATGCTGGAAAAGGGAAAAACTTCACATAAAAATATTAAAGAAGCATTCACAGAAACTTCCCTGTGATTTATGCATTCAACTCACCAACTTGAACCTTCCTTTTGATAGAGCAGTTTTGAAATACTGTTATTGTAGAATCTGCAAGTGGATATTTGGACCACTTTTTGGTCTATGCTGAAAAAGGAAATATCGTCACATAGAAACTAGACAGAAGCATTCTCAGAAACTTCTTGGTCATGAGTGCATTCAAATCACAAGGTTGAAAATTCCATTTGACAGAACACTTTTGAAACACTCTTTTTATAGAATCTGCAAGTGGATATTTGGAGCGCTTTGAGGCCTATGATGGAAAAGGAAATATCTTCACATAAGAACTAGACAGAAGCACTCTCAGAAACTTCTTTGTGATGAATGCATGCAACTCACAAAATTGAACCTTCCTTTTGATAGAACAGTTGTGAAACATTCTTTTTATAGAATCTGCAAGTGGATGTTTTGAGGGCTTTGAGGCCTATGCTGGAAAAGGAAATATCTTCACATAAAAAATAGACTGAAACAATCTCAGAAAATTCTTTGTGATGAGTGCATTCAACTCAAAGACTTGAACCTTCTTTTGATAGAGCAATTTTGAAACACTTTTTTGTGGAATCTGCAAGTGGATGTTTGGAGCAATTTGAGGCCTATGCTGGAAAAGGAAATATATCCACATAAAAAGTAGAGAGAAGCATTCTCAGAAACTTCGTTGTGATGTATGCATTTAACTATGAGAGTTGAACCTTCCTTTTGAAAGAGAAGTTTTGAAACACCCTTTCTGTAGAATCTGCAAGTGGATATTTGGAGAGCTTGAGGCCTATCCTGGAAAAGGAAATATCTTCACATAAAAATTAGACCGAAACATTATCAGAAACTTCCCTGTGCTTTATGAATTCAACTCACAGACTTGAACATTCCTTTTGATAGCTCAGGTTTGAAACACTCTTTTTGTAGTGTCTGCAAGTTGATATTTGGGGTGCCTTGAGCGCTATGCTGGAAAAGGAAATATCTTCACAGAAAAACTAGACAGAAGCAATTTCAGAAACTTCTTTGTGATGAGTGCATTCAACTCAAAGACTTGAACCATCTTTTGATTGATCAATTTTGAAACACTCTTTTTGTAGAATCTGCAAGTGGATGTTTGGAACAATTTGAGGCCTATGCTGGAAAAGGAAATATCTTCACATAAAAAGTAGACAGAAGCATTCTCAGAAACTTCTTTGTGATGTATGCATTCACCTCACCGTGTGGAACCTTCCTTTTGATAGAGCTGTTTTGAAACACCCATTCTGTAGTATCTGCAGGTGGATATTTGGAGCGCTAGAGGCCTATGCTGGAAAAGGAGTTATTTTCCCATAATAATTAGACAGAAGCATTGTCAGAAACTTCCCTGTGCTTTATGAATTCAACTCACAGTCTTGAACATTCCTTTTGATAGTTCAGGTTTGAAACACTCTTTCTGTAGTATCTGAAATTTGATATTTGGGGCGTTTGAGTGCTGTGCTGGAAAAGGAAATATCTTCACATAGAAACTAGACAGAAGAATTCTCAGAGACTTCTTAGTGGTGAGTGCATTCAACTCACACAGTTGAACCTTCCTGTTGATAGAACAGTTTTGAAACACTATTTTTGTAGAATCTGCTTGTGGATATTTGGAGGGATTTCAGGCCTATGATGGAAAAGGAAGTATCTTCACTTATAAATTAGACAGAAGCATTCTCAGCAATTTCTCTGTGATGAGTGCATTCAACTGAGAGTGTTGAACCTTCCTTTTGATAGAACAGTTTTGAAGCTTTCTTTTTGTAGAATCTGCAAGTGGATATTTGGAGTGCTTTGAAGCCTATGCCGGAAAAGGAAATATCTTCACATAAAAAGTAGACAGAAGCATTCTCAGAAACTTCTTTTTGATGAGTGCATTCAACTCACAAAGTTGAACCTTCCTTTTGATAGAAGAGTTTTGAAACACTCTTTTTGTTGAATCTGCAAGTGGATATTTGGAGTGCTTTGAGGCCTATGCTGGAAAAGGTAATAAATTCACATAAAAACTAGATTGAAGCATTCTCAGAAACGTCTTTCTTATGTGTGCATTCAACTCACAGACGTGAACCTTCCTTTTGATAGAGCAGTTTTGAAACACTCTTTTTGTAGTATTTGCAAGGGTATATGTGGAGCGCTTTGAGGCCTATGCAGGAAAACGAAATATCTTCACATAAAAACAAGACAGAAGCATTCTCAGAAACTTGTTTGTGATGTGTGCATTCACCTCACAGTGTTGAACCTTCCTTTTGATAGAGCAGTTTTGAAACACCCTTTTTGTTGAATCTGCAAGTGGATATTTGGAGCGATGTGAGGCCAATGCTGGAAAAGGGAATATCTTCACATTAAAACTAGACAGAAGCATTCTCAGAAACTTCTGTGTGCTTCATAAATTCAACTCACAGAGTTGAACTTTCCTTTTGATAGAATACTTTTGAAACACTCTTTTTGTAGAATCTGCAAGTGGATATTTAGAGCGATTTGTGGTCTATGCTTGAAAACGAAATATCTTCACATGATAAGTAGATAGAAGCATTCTCAGAAAGTTCTTTGTGATGTCTGCATTCAACTTACAGAGTTGAACATTCCTTTTGATAGAGCTGTTTTGAAACACCCTTTCTGTACAATCTGCAATTGGATATTTGGAGCGATTTGAGGCCTATAATGGAAATAGAAATATCTTCACATACAAACAAGACAGAAACGTTCTCAGAAACTTCTTTGTGGTGAGTGCCTTCAACTCACGGTGTTGAACGTTCCTTTTGGTAGAACAGAATTGAAACACTCTCTTAGTAAAATCTGCAAGTGGATATTTGGAGCGTTTTGAGGCCTATGATGGAATAGGAAATATCTTCACAAAAAAACTACAGAGAAGCATTCTCAGAAACTTTTTGTGAAGAGTGCATTCAACTCACAGATTTGAAATTTCCCTTTTGATCGAACAGTTTTAAAAAACCCCTTTTGGAGAATCTACAAGTTGATATTTGGAGCGCTTTCAGACTTATGCTGGAAAAGGAAATCTCATCACATAGAAACTAGACAGAAGCATTATCAGAAACTACTTTGTGATAGGTGCATTCAACTCACAGTGTTGAACCTTCCTTTTGATAGGACAGCTTTGAAACACTCTTTTTGTAGAGTCTAAAGGTGGATATTAGGAGCGCACTGAGGCCAATGGTCAAAAAGGCCATACCTTCACATTAAAAGTAGACAGAAGCATTCTCAGAAACTTCTTTGTGATGAGTGCATTCAGCTCACAGAGTTGAACTTTATTTTTGATAGAGCAGTTTTGAAACATTCTTTTTGTAGAATCTGCAAGTAGATATTTGGAGCACTTTGAGGCCTTTGCTGAAAAAGGAAATATCTTCACATAAAAACTGGACAGAAGCATTCTCGGAAACTTCCTTGTGATGTGTGCATTCAACTCACATAATTGAACATAACTTTTCATACAGAAGTTTTGAAACACTCTTTTTGTAGAATCTGCAAGGGGAGAAGTGGACCAATTTGAGGCTTTCATTGGAAAAGGGAATATCTTCACATAAAAACTTGACAGAAGCATTCTCAGAAACTTCTTTGTAATGTGAGCATTTAGCTCAAAGAGTTGAACCATCCTTTTGGTAGAGCAGTATTGAAACACTCTTTTTGTACAATCTGCAATTGGATATTTGACCTATTTGAGGCCTTCATTGTAAACGGGAATGCCTTCACATGAAAACTAGACAGAAGCATTCTCAGAAACTTCATTGTGATGTGGGCGTTTAACTCACAGTGTTGAACCTTTCTTCTGATTGAAGAGTTTTGAAACACTCTTTTTGTAGAATCTGCAACTGGATATATGGACTGCTTTGAGACCTTCATTACTAATGGGAATAATTTCGAATAAAAACTAGACGGAAGTATTCTCAGAAACTAATTTGTGATGGGTGCATTCTACTCACATAATTGAACCTTCCTTTCAATAGAGTAGTTTTGAACACTCTTTTTGTAGAACCTGCAAGGGGATACTTTGAGCGTTTTGAGGCCTTCGTTGGAAATGGGAATATCTTCACATAAAAATTGGACAGCAGCATTCTCAGAAAATTCTTTGTGATGTGTGAATTGAACTCACAGATTTAAACCTTCCTTTTGATAGACCAGTTTTGAAACACGTTTTTTGTAGAATCTACAAGAGAATATTTGGAGTACTTTGAGGCCTAAATTGGAAAAGGAAATATCTTCACATAAAAACTAGACAGAAACTTCTTTGTGATGTGTGCATTCAACTCACAGAGTTCAACTTTCCTCTTAATATAGCAGTTTTGGAACACTCTTTTTTGTGAAAACTGCAATTGGATATTTGAAGCACTTTGAAGCTTTAGTTGGAGAAGGGAATATCTTCAAATAAAAGCTAGACAGAACAATTCTCAGAAACTACTGTGTGATGTGTGTATTCAACTCACAGAGATGAACCTTTCTATTGAGAGACTAGTTTTGAAACACTCTTTTTGTGGAATCTGTAAGTGGACATTTGTAGTTCTTTGAGGGCTATGGCGGAAAGGAAATATCTTCAAAATAAATCTAGACAGAAGCATTCTCAGAAACTTCTTTGTGATGTTTGCATTGAATTCACAGAATTGAACATACCTTTTCACAAAGCAGTTCTGAAACACTCTTTTTGAAGAACGTGCAAGTGGATATTTAGACCGAATTGACACCATCTTTGGAAACGGGAATATCTTCACATAAAAACTACACAGAAGCATTCTCAGAAATTACTTTGTGATGTGTGCATTCAACTCACGGAGTTGAACCTTCCTTTTGATAGAGCAGTTTTGAAACCCTCTTTTTGTATAATCTGCAAAGGGATATTTGGACCGTGTAGAGGCATTCGTTGGAAACGGGAATATCTTCACATAAAAACTGCACAGAAGCATTCTCAGAAACTACTTTGTGATGTGTGCATTCTACTCGCAGAGTTGAAACTTCCTTTTGATAGAGCAGTTTCGAACCACTGTTTTTGTAGAATCTGCAAGGGGATATTTGTAGCCTTTTGAGGTCTTTGTTGGAAACGGGAATATCTTCACATAAAAACTGGACAGAAGCACTCTCAGAAATTCCTTTTGATGTGTGCATTCAACTCACAGACTTGAACATTCCTTTTGATACAGCAGTTTTGAAACAACTCTTTTTTAGGACCTGCAAGAGGACATTTTCGGAGCTTTGAGGCCTTCGGTGGAAAAGGAAATATCTTCTCATAAGAACTAGACAGAAGCATTTTTGGAAACTTCCTTCTGATGTTCGCATTCAACTCACAAATTTGAACCTTCCTTTTGATAGAGCAGTTTTGAAACACTCTTTTTGTAGAATCTGCAAGGGGATATTTAGAGAGATTTTAGGCCTTTGTTGGAAACGGGAATATCTTCACATTAAAACTGTACAGAAGCTTTCTCAGAAACTTCTTTGTGATGTGTGCATTCAACTCTCAGAGTTGAAGCTTCCCTTTTATAGAGAAGATTTGAAACTCTCTTTTTGTACAATTTGCAATGGGATATTTGGACAGTTTTGGGACTTCTTTGGAAACGTGTATATCTTCAAATAGAAACTAGACAGGAGCATTCTCAGAAGCTTCTTCATGATGAGTGCATTCAACTCACAGATTTGAGCCTTCCTTTTGATACAGCAGTTTTGAAACACTCTTTTTATAGAATCTGCAGGTGAATATTTGGAGTGCTTTGAGGCCAGTGCTCCAAAAGTAAATATCATCAAACAAAAACTAGACAGAAGCTTTGTCAGAAACAACTTTATGATGTGTGCATTCAACTCACAGAGTTGAAGCTTCTCTTTGATAGGTTAGTTTTGAAACACTCTTTTTGTAGAATCTGCAAGGGGATATTTTGACTGATTTGAGGCATTCGTTGGAAACGGGAATATCTTCACTTAAAACTGGACAGAAGCCTTCTCAGAAACTTCTTTGGGATGTGTGCAATCAACTCACCGAGTTGAACCTTCCTTTTGATAGAGCAGTTTTGAAATACTCTTTTTGTAGAATATGCAGGTGGACATTGGGAGCACTTTGAGGCCTTCTGAGGAAAAGGAAATGTCTTCACATAAAAACTAGACAGAAGCATTTTCAGAAACTGGTTTGTGATGTGTGCATTCAATTCACTGAATTGAACTTTCCTGTTGATCAGCAGTTTTGAAGCACTCTTTTTGTAAAATCTGCAAGTGGATATTTGGAGCGCTTTGAATCCTTCACTGGAAAAGGGAATACCTTAAAATAAAAACAAGACTGAAGCATTCTCAGAAACTTCTTTGTGATGTGCACATTCAACTCACAGAGTTGATCCTTCCTTCTGATATATCAGTTTTGAAACCCACTTTCTGTAGATTCTGCAAGAGGACATTTGGAGCGCTTTAAGGCCTTTGGTGGAAAAGGAAATATCTTCACATACAAACTAGACAGAAACATTATCAGAAACATCTCTGTGATGTGTGCATTCAACTCAATGATTTGGGTCTTCCTTTTGATAGAGCAGTTTTGAAACACTCTTTTTGCAGAATCTGCAAGTGGATATTTGGAGCTCTTTGAATCCATATTGGAAACGGGAATATCTTCAAATAAAAACAAGACAGAAGCATTCTCAGAAACTACTTTGTGATATGTATATTCAACTCACAGAGTTGAACACTTCTTATGATAGAGCAGTTTTGAAACCCTCTTTTTGTAGAATCTGCAAGTGGACATTTGCAGCTCTTTGAGGGCTCTGGTGTAAAAAGAAATATCTTCACATAAAAACTAGACAGAATCATTCTCAGAAACTTCTTTGTGATGTTTTCAAGCAACGCACAGAGTTGAACATATCTTTTCATAGAGCAGTAGTGAAACACTCTTTTTTAAGAACCTGCAAGTGGTTATTTGGACAGATTTGAGGCCTTCATTGGAAACAGGAATATCTTCACAGAAAAACTAGACAGAAGCATTCTCAAAAACTTCTTTCAGATGTGTGCATTCCCCTCACAGAGTTCAACGTAACTTTTCATAGATCAGTTTTGAAACACTCTTTCTGTGGAATCTGCAAGTGGATATTTAGACCTCTTTGATGCCTTCGTTGGAAACGGGAATATCTTCACATAAAAACTAGACAGAAGCATTCTCGGAAACTTCTTTTTCATGTGTGACTTCAACTGACAGATTTGAAACTTCCTTTTGATAGAGCAGTTTTGAAACATTTTGTGTAGAATCTGCAATTGGACTGTTTGAGAGCTTTGAGGCCTTCGGTGGAAGGGGAAATATCTTCACATAAATATTTGACGGAAGCATTCTTAGAAACATTTTGGTGATGTATGCATTCAACTCACAGAGTTGTACCTTTCTTTTCATAGAGCAGTTTTGAAACACTCTTTTTGTAGAATCTGAAAGAGGACAATTTGTAGGACTTTGAGGGCTGTGGTGGAAAAAGAAATATCTTCCAATAAAAACCAGACAGAAGCATTCTCAGAAACTTCTTTGAGATGATTGCATTCAACTCACAGAGTTGAACACTCCTTTTGACAGAGCAGTAGTGAAACATTCTTTTTGAAGAACCTGCAAGTGGATATTTCGACCGATTTGGGGCTTTCATTAAAAACAGGAATATCTTCACATAAAAACTGGACAGAAGCGTTATCAGTAATTTCTTTGTGATGTATTCTTTCAATTCACGGAGCAGAACATAAGTTTTCATGGAGCAGTTTTGAAACACTCTTTTTGTATAATCCGCAAGTGGATATTTGGACAGTTTCAGGGCTTCATTAGAAACGGAATTATCTTCCCATAAAAACTACACAGAAGCATTCTCAGAAACTTCTTTGTGATGGGTGCATTCAACTCACGGATTTGAACATAACTTTTCATAGAGCAGTTTTGAAACAGTCTTTTTGTAGAATCTGTAAGGGGATATTTGGACCGATTTGAGGCCTTCGTTGGAAACTTGAATATCGTCACATAAAAACTAGACAAAAGCATTGTCAGAAACTTCTTTGTGATGTGTGCATTCAACTCAAAGAGTTAAACCTTCATTTTGATAGAGCAGTTTTGAAACCTTTTTTTGTAGAAGGTGAATGTGGACAATTGGAGCACTTTGAGGCCTTCAGTGGAAAAGGAAATATCTTCACATAAAAACTAGACTGAGCATTCTCAGAAATTTCTTTCTTTTGTGTGCATTCAAGTTACAGAGTTGAAGCTTCCTTTTGATAGAGCAGTTTAGATACAGTTTTTTTGTGGTATCTGAAAGTGGACATTTGGAGCACTTTGAGTACTCTGGTGGAAAAGGAAATATCTTCACATGAAAACTAGACAGAAGCATTCTCAGAAACTTCTTTGTGAAGTGTGAATTCAACTCACCGAGTTGAATCTTCCTTTTGATAGAGTAGTTTTGAAACAGTTTTTTGTAGAATCTGCAAGCGGATATTTAGAGGGCTTTGAAGCCTTCATTTGAAACGGGAATATCTTCAAAGAAAAACTAGACCGAAGCACTCTCAGAAACAACTTTGTGATATGGCCATTCAACTCACAGAGTTGAACCTTTCTTTTGATAGAGCAGTTTAGAAACTCTCTTTTTTGTAGAATCTGAAAGAGGACACTTGTAGCACCTTGAGGGCTATCGTGGAAAAGGAAATATCTTCAACCAAAAACTACACAGAAAAATTCTCGGAAACAACTTTGGAATGTTTGCATTCAACTCACGGAGTTGAACATACATTTTCTTAGTGCAGTTGTTGAACACTCTTTTTGAAGGACCTGCAAGTGGATATTTGGAATGATTTGAGGCTTTCATTGAAAACGGGAACATCTTCACATATCAACTACACAGAAGGATTCTCAGAAACTACTTTGTGATGTGTGCATTCAACTCATGGAGTTGAACATAACTATTCATAGAGCAGTTTTGAAACACTCTTTTTGTAGAATCTGCGAGAGCATATTTGGACAGTGTGAAGCCTTCATTGGAAAAGGGAATATCTTCACATAAAATCTAGACAGAAGCGTCCTCAGAAACTACTTTGTGATGTGTGCATTCGACTCACAGAGTTGAACATAACTTTTCATAGAGCAGTTTTGAAACACTCTTTTTGTAGAATCTGAAAGAGGGTATTTTGACATATTGGAGGCTTTCGTTGCAAACGGGAATATCTTCAGATAAAAACAAAACCTGAGCACTGTCAGAAACATCTTTGTGATGTGTGCATTCAGCTCACAGAGCTGAAACTTCCTTTTGATAGAGCAGTTTGAAACCATTTTTATGGAATTTGCAAGTGGACATTCGGAGTGCTTTAAGGTCTTTGGTGGAAAAGGCAACATCTTCACATAAAACTAGGCAGAAGCAATCTCGTAAACTTCTCTGTGGTCTGTGCATTCAACTCACAGAGTTCAGCCATCCTTTTCATAGAGCAGTTTTGAAACACATTTTTTGTAGAATCTGGAAGTAGACAATTGGAGTGCTTAGAGCACTTCATTGGAAAAGGAAATCTCTTCACATAAAAACTAGACAGAAGCATTATGAGAAACTTCTCTGTGTTGTGTGCATTCAACTCCCAGAGTTGAATCTTCCTTTTGATAGAGCAGTTTTGAAACACTCTTTGTGTAGTATCTGCAGTTGGATACTTGGAGAGTTTTGAAGCCTTCATTGGAAACGGGAATGTGTTCAAATAAAATCAGAAGCATTCTCAGAAACTACTTTGTGATGTGTGCATTCAACTCACAGAGATGAACATTTCCTTTGATAGAGCAGCTTTGAAACACTCTTTTTGTAGAGTTTGCAAATGGACATTTGTATCGCTTTGAGAGCTATGGTGGAAATTGAAATATCTTCTAATAAAAACTAGACGGAATCATTCACAGAAACTTCTTTATGATATTTGCATTCACCTCACAGAGTTGAACATGCCTTTTCATAGAGCAGTTGTGAAACACACTTTTTGAAATCCTGCAAGTGGATAATTTTACCAATTTGAGGCCTTCGTTGTAATCGGGAAAATCTTCACATAAAAACTAGACAGAAACATTCTCAGAAACTTCTTTGTGATGTGTGCATTCAACTCACAGAGTTCAACATAATTTTTAACAGAGCAGCTTTGAAACACTCTTTTTGTAGAATCTGCAAGTGGACATTCGGAGCACTTTGAGGCGTTCAGTGGAACAGGAAATATCTTCACATAAACACTAGACAGAAGCACTCTCAGAAACTTCTTTGTGATTTGTGCATTCAATTTACTGACCTTTTCATAGAGCAGGCTTGAAAATCTCTTTTTGTAGAATCTGCAAGTGGATATTTGGAGCACTTTGAATCCTTCCTTGGAAACGGGAATATCTTCAAATATAAACTAGACAGAAGCATTCTCAAAAACTGCATTGTGATGTGTGCATTCTTCTCACAGAGTTAAACTTTCCTTTTGATAGAGCAGTTATGAAGCACTCTTTTTGTATAAACTGCAGGATGATGTTTGCACCATTTTGAGGCCTTCATTTGAAACGCATATACATTCACATAAAAACTAGACAGAAGCATTCTCAGAAACTTATTTGTGATGTGTGCATTCTGCTCACAGATTTGAACATACCTTTTCATAGAGCAGTTTTGAAACACTCTTTTTGTAGGGTCTGCAAGGGGATATGTGGACCGATTTGAGGTCTCTTTTGGTAACGAGAATTTCTTCATATAAAAAATTGAGGGGAAGCATTCTCAGAAACTGATTTGTGAAATGTGCATTCTACTCACAGAGTTTTACCTTCCTTTTGATAGAGCAGTTTTGAAACCCCCTTTTTGCAGAATCTGCAAGTGGATATTTTGAACGCTGTGGTTCCTTCATTGGAATCCGGAATATCTTCAAATAAATAGACAGAATCATTCTCGTAAACTACTTTGTGATGTGTGCATTCAACTCACAGAGTTGAACCTTTCTTTTGATAGAGCAGTTTTGAAAAACTCTTTTTACAGAATCTGCTTGTGGACAATTGTAGCGCTTTGAGGGCTATGGTGGGATAGGAAATATCTTCAAATTAAAACCAGACAGAAATATTCTAAGAAACTTCTTTGTAATTTTTGCATTGAACTCGCAGAGTTGAACATTCCTCTTCATAGAGCAGTTGTGAAACACTGTTTTTGAAGAACCTGCAACTGTATACTTGGACCAATTTGAGGCCCTCATTGGAAACGGGAATATCTTCACATAAAATCTAGACAGAAGCATTCTCAGAAATGTCTTTGTGATGTGTGCATTCAACTCACAGAGTTGAACCTTCCTTTTGATAGAGCAGTTTTGAGACACTGTTTTTGTAGATTCTGCAAAGCGATATTTGGACTGATTGCGTTCCTTCATTGGAAAGGGGAATATCTTCACAAAAATCTAAGCAGAAACATTCTCACAAAGTCCTTTGTGATGTGTGCATTCAACTCACAGAGTTGAGAATACCTTTTCGTGGAGCAGTTGTGAAACACGCTTTTAGAAAAATGTGAAAGTGGATATTTGGGCCAATTTGAGGCCCTCATTGGAAACGGGAATATCTTCACACAAATTCTCAGAAATGTCTTTATGATGTGTGCATTCAAGTCATAGAGTTGAACCTTCCTTTTGATAAAGCAGTTTTGAGACACTGTTTTTGTAGAATTTACAAAGTGATATTTGGACCGGTTGCATTCCTTCGTTGGAAAGGGGAATATCTTCATAAAAATCTAAGTAGAAACATTCTCACAAACTCCTTTGTGATGTGTGCATTCAACTCACAGAGTTTAAACTTTCTTTTGAAGGAGCAGGTTTGAAACACTCCTTCTGTAGTATCTGCAAGTGTATATTTGGAGTGCTTTGAAGACTTCGTTGGAAACGGGAATATCTTCAAATAAAAACTAGGCAGAAATTTTCTCAGAAAATTCTTTGGATGTGTGTATTGAAACCAGAGTGTTGAAACTTCCTTTTGATAGAGCAGTTTTGAAACGCTATTTTTGTAAAATCTGCAAGTGCAGATTTGCAGCACATTGAAGGCTTCATTGGAATCAGGATTATCTTCAAATGAAAACTGCACAAATCATTCTCAGATACTATTTTGTGATATGTGCATTCAACTAACAGAGTTGAGCATTACCTTTGATAGAGCAGTTTTCAAACACTCTTTTTGTACTATCTGCATGTGGATATTTGGAGCGCTTTGAGGCCTTTGGTAGAAAAGGAAATATCTTCACAGAAAAACTAGACAGAGGCATTCTCAGAGAAGTCTTTGTGATGTGTGCATTAAACTCAGACTTTTACATAGCTTTTCATAGAGCAGTTTTGAAAGACTATTTTTGTAGGTTCTGCAAGTGGATATTTGGACTGCTTTGATGCCTTCATTGGAAACGGGAACACTTTCACATAAAAATTAGACAGAAGTATTCTCAGAAACGTCTTTGTGATATGTGCATTCAACTCACAGAGTTGAACCTTTCTTTGATAGAGCAGTTTTGAAACGCCTTTTTTTTAGAATCTGCAAGTGGACATTTAGAGTGCTTTGAAGCTTTCAGTGGAAAGGGAAATATCTTAACATAAAACTAGACATAAGCATTCTCAGAAACGTCTTTGTGATGTGTGGATTCAACTCATAGAGTTGAACCTTCCTTTTGATAGAGCAGTTTTGAAACACTCTTTTGCAGAATCTGCAAGTGGATATTTGGAGCGATTTGAAGCCTTCCTTGGAAACGAGAATATCTTCATATTAAAACTAGGTAGAAGCATTCTCAGAAACTAATATGTGATGTGTGCACTCAACTCACAGAGTTGAACCTTTCCTTTAATGGAGCAGTTTTGAAACACTGTTTTTGTAGAATCTGCAAGCGGACATTTGCAGCGCTTTGAGGGTTATGATGGAAAAGGAAATATCTTCAAATAAAAACTAGACAGAAGCAATCTCAGAAACATCTTTTTCTTGTGTGCATTGAACTCACAGATTTGAACATAACTTTTCATAGAGTAGTTTTGAAACACTCTTTTTGTAGTATGTGCAAGGGGATATTTTGACCGTTTTGTGGCCTTCACTGGAAACGGGAATATCTTCACTTAAAAAAAAGGTAGGAGCATTCTCAGAAACTTCTTTGTGATGTGTGAATTCAACTCACAGAGATGAACGTTCCTTTTTATAGAGCAGTTTTGAGACACTGTTTTTGTAGAATCTGAAAGAGGACATTTCTTGGACTTTGAGGGTATGTTGGAAAAGTAAATATCTTCAAATAAAAACTAGAAGGAAGCATACTCAGAATGTACTTTGTGATGCGTGCATTCAACTAACCAAGTTGAACATAACTTTTCATAGAGCAGTTTTGAAACCCTCTTTTTGTAGAATATGCAAGTGGATATTTAGACCGCTTTGAGGTCTTCATTGGAAACGGGAATATCTTCACATAAAAACTAGACAGACACATTCTCAGAAACTTCTTTTTGATGTGTGCATTCAACTCACAGAGCTGAAATTTTTTGTTGATAGAGCAGCTTTGAAACACTCTTTTTGTAGAATCCCAAAGAGGACACTTGTAGCACTTTGAGGGCTATGGTGGAAAAATGATTATATTAAAATTAAAACTAGACAGAAGCATTTTCAGAAACTTCTTTTTGATGTTTGCATTCAACTCACCGTGTTGAACACACTTTTTCATAGAGCAGTTGTGAAACACTGTTTTTGAAGAAACTGAAAGTGGCTATTTGGACCGATTTGAAGCCTTCATTGGATACCAGAATATCTTCATATAAAAACTAGACAGAAGCATTCTCAGAAACTTCTTTCTGATGTGTGCATTCAACTCACATAGTTGAACATTCTTTTTGATACAGCAGTTTTGAAACACTCTTTTTGTACGATCTGCATGGGGATATATGGACTGTTGTGAGGCCTTCATTGGAAACACGAATAACTTCACATAAAAACTAGACAGAAGATTTCTCAGAAACTTCTTTGTGACGTGTGCATTCAACTCACAAATTTGAACCATTCTTATGGTAGAGTAGTTTTGAAAACTCTTTTTGTAGAATTTGCAACTGGATATTTTGACCGCTTTGAGGCTTTTGTTGGAAACGGGAATATCTTCACATAAATACTAGACAGAAGCATTCTTAGAAACTACTTTTTGATGTGTGCATTAAACTCACAGAGTTGAACCTTCCTTTTGATGGAGCAGTTTTCTAACACTGTTGTTGTACAATCTGCAAGTGGATATTTGAAGCGCTGTGAAGCCTATGATAAAAAAGAAAATAACTTCACATAAAAACTAGACAGAAGTATTCTCAGAAACTCCTTTGTGAGGTGTGCATTCCACTCACGGAGTTGAAACTTTCCTTCGATAGAGCAGTTTTGAAACGCTCTTTTTGTAGAATCTGCAAATGGACATTTCTAGTGCTTTGAGTGCTATGTTCTAAATGGAAATATCTTTTAAAAAAACTAGACAGAAGCATTCACAGAAACTTTTTAGTGATGTGGACATTCAACTCACAGAGTTGAACATACCTTTTCATAGAGCAGTTATGAAACACTCTTTTTGAAGAACCTGCAGGGGGATATATCGACCAATTTGAGTCCTTCATTGGAAGCGGGAATATATTCACATGAAAACCAGACAGAAGCATTCTCAGAAACTTCTTTGTGATGTGTGCATTCAACTGACAGTGTTGAACCTTCCTTTTGATAGAGCAGTTTTGAAAACCCCATTTGTAGAATGTGCAAGTGAGTATTTAGAGTGCTTTGAAGACTTCGTTGGAAACCAGAATATCTTCAAATAAAAACTAGACATAAGCAGTCTCAGAAACTACTTTGTGATGTGTGCATTCAACTCACAGAGTTGAAACTTTCTTTTGATAGAGCAGTTTTGAAACACCATTTTGTTAAAATCTGCAAGTGGATATTTGGAGTGCATTAAAGCCTTCGTTGGAAACGGGAATATCTCCAAATAAAACTAGTCAGAAGCTTTCTCAGAAACTGCTTTGTGGTGTATCCATTCAACTCACACAGTTGAACCTTTCTTTTGAGAGAGCAGTTTTGGAACACTCTTTTTGTAGAATCTGCAAGTGGACCTTTGTAGCGCTTTCAGGGTTATGGCGGAAAAGGAAATATCTTCAAATAAAAACTAGACAGAAGAATTCTCAGAAACTATTTGGTGATGTTTGCATTCAACACACAGAGTTGAACATATCTTTTCTTAGAGCAGTTGTGAACGCTCTTTTTGAAGAATCTGCAAGTGGATATTTGGACTGATCTGTGGCCTTCATTGTAAACAGGAATATCTTCACATAAAAACTAGACAGAAGCATTCTCGGAAACTTCTTTGTGATGTGTGCATTCAACTCGCAGAGTTGAACATTCCTTTTGATACAGCAGTTTTGAAACACTCTTTGTATAACCTGCAGGTGGATATTTGCACCGTTTTGAGGCCTTAATTAGAAACCGGAAAATCTTCACTTAAAAATTAGAGAGAATGATTCTGAGAAACTTCCTTGTTGTGTGTTCATTCTACTCACAGAGTTGAACTTTTCTTTTGATAGGGCAGTTTTGAAACCATTTTTTTGTAGAATCTGCAAGTAGACAATTGGAGCGCCTTGAGGCCTTCTGTGGAAAGTAAAATATCTTCATATAAAAACTAGACAGAAGCATTCTCAGAAACTTCTTTGTGATGTGTGCATTCAAATCACAGAGTTGAACTTTCATTTTGATAGAGCAGTTTTTAAACACTCTTTTTGTAGAGTCTCAAAGTGGATATTTGTAGCACTTTGAAGACTTCATTGGAAACGGGAATATCTTCAAATAAAAACTAGAGAGAAACATTCTCAGAAACTACTTTGTGATGTGTGCATTCAACTCACAGCGTTGAACATTTCTTTTGATAGAACAGTTTTAAAACACTCTTATTTTAGAATCTGAAAGGGACATTTGAAGCACTTTGTGGGCTATGGAGGAAAACGAAATAACTTCAAATAAAAACTAGAGAGAAGCATTCTCAGAAATTTCTTTGTGTTGTGTGCATTCAAATCACGAAGTTGAGCATATCTTTTCCAAGAGCAGTTTTGAAACACTCTTTTTGGAGAATCTGCAAGTGGATATTTGGAGCTCTTTGAATCCTTATTGGAAACGGGAATATCTTCAAATAAAAACAAGACAGAAGCATTCTCAGAAACTACTTTTTGATATGTATATTCAACTCACAGAGTTGAACCTTCCGTTTCATAGAGCAGTTTTGAAACACACTTTTTGTAGAATCTGAAAGTGGATATTTGAAGCACTTTGAAGATTTGGTTGGAAAGAGGAATGTCTTCAAATAAAAACTAGATAGAAGAAGTCTCAGAAAATACTATGCTATGTGTGCTTTCAAATCACAGAGTTCAACCTTTCTTTTGATAGAGTAGTTTTGAAACACTCTTTTTGTGGATTCTGCAAGTGGACATTTGTAGTGCTATGAGGGCTACGGTGGAAAACGGAATAACTTCAAAAAAAAACTAGACAAAAGCCTTCTCAGAAACTACTTTGTGATGCGTGCATTGCACTCACAGAGTTGAATGTAATTTTTCATAGAGCAGTTGTGAAACACTCTTTTTGTAGAATCTGCAGGTGGAAATTTGGACTGCTTTGAGGCCTTCGTTGGAAACGGGAATATCTTCACATGAAAACTAGACAGAAGCATTCTCAGAAACTTCTTTGTGATGTATGCATTCAACTCACAGAGTTAAACTTTCCATTTGATAGACTAGTTTTGAAACACTCTTTTTGTAGAATATGCACGTGGATATTTGGAGTGCTTTGAGGGCTATGGTAGGAAAGGAAATATCTTAACAAAAAAACTAGACAGAAGGATTCTCAGAAACGTCTTTGGGATGTGGGCATTCAACTCACCGGGTTGAATCTTCCTTTTGATAGAGCAGTTTTGAAACACTCTTTTTGTAGAATCTGCAAGTGGATATTTGGAGTGCTTTGAAGCCTTCATTGGAAACGGGAATATCTTCAAATAGAACTAGACAGAAGCATTCTCAAAAAGTACTTTGTGATGTGTGCATTCAACTCACAGAATTGAGCCTTCCTTTTGATAGAGCAGTTTTGAAAAACTCTTTTTGTGGAATCTGCAAGTGGATATTTGGATCGCTTTGAGACTTATGGTAGAAAAGGAAATACCTTCACATAAAACCTAGACAGAAGCATTCTCAGAAACTTCTTTGGATGTTTGCATTCAACTCACATAACTGAACATACCTTTTCTTATAGCAGTTATGAAACACTCTTTTTGAAGAACGTGGAAGTGGATATTTGGACCAATTTGGGGCCTAGGTTGGAAACAGAAATATCTTCACATAAAACTAGACAGAAACATTCTCCGAAAAATGTCTGTGATGTGTGCATTCACCTCACGGAGTTGAGCATAACTTTTCCTAGAGTTGTTTTGAAGCACTCTTTTTGTGGAATCTGCAAGTGCATATTTAAACCGCTTTGAGGCCTTCGTTTGAAGCGGGAGTTTCCTCTCATAAAAAATAGACAGAAGCATTGTTAGAAACTTCTTTATGTTGTGTGCATTCAACTAACAGAGTTCAACCTTCCTTTTGATAAAGCAGTTTTGAAAACCCCTTTTGTACAATGTGCAAGTGGATATTTGGAGTGCTTTGAAGACTTTGTTGGAAAGGGAAATATGATCACATAAAAACTTGACAGAAGCATTCTCAGAAACCACATTGTGATGTGTGCGTTCATCTCACAGTTGAAAATTCCTTTTGATAGAGCAGTTATGAAACACTCTTTTTGTAGTATCTGCAAAGTGATGTTTGCACCATTTTTAGGCCTTCTTTGGAAACGAGTATATCTTCACATAAAACCTAGACAGAAGCATTCTCAGAAACTTCTCTGTGATGTGTGCATTCTACTCACAGAGTTTAACATAACCATTCATAAAGCAGTTTTGAAACACTATTTTTGTAGTATCTGCAAGTGGATATTTGGATCGCTTGGAGGCCTTTGTTGAAAACGGGAATATCTTCACATAAAAACTAGACAGAAGCATTCTCAGAATCGACTTTGTGATGTGTGCATTCAACTTACAGAGTTGAACCTTCCTTTTGAAAGAGCAGTTTTGAAACAGTCTTTTTGTAGAATCTTCATGGGGATATGTGGATCGATTTGAGGCCTTCATTGGCAACGGGAATATCTTCACATAAAAACTAGACAGAAGCATTCTCAGAAACTACTTTGTGATGTGTGCATTCTACTCACAGAGTCGAACCTTCGTTTTGATAGAGAAGTTTTGAAACACTTTTATTGCAGAATCTGCAAGTGGACATTTGGAGTGCTTTGAAGCCTTCAGTGGAAAAGGAAATATCTTCACATATTAACTAGACAGAAGGATTCACAGAAACTTCTTCATGATGTGTGCATTCAACTCACAGAGTTGAACCTTCCTTTTGATAGGGCAGTTTTGAAACACGCTTTTTGTAGGATCTGCAGTGGGATATTTGAAGCGCTTATATGCCTTTGTAGATAACGGGAATATCTTCAAATAAAAACTAGACGGAAATATTCTCAGAAACTATTTTGTGATGTGTGCATTCAACTCAGAGTTGAACATTTCTTTTGATAGAGCAGTTTTGAAACACTCTTTTTGTAGAATATGCATGTGTACATTTGTAGCACTTTGAGGGCTATGGTGGAAAAGGAAATATCTTCAAATAAAAAAGAGACAGAAGCTTTCTCAGAAACTTCTTTGTGATATGTGCATTGAACTCAGAGTTTCGAACCTTCCTTTCGATAGAGCAGTTTTGAAACACTCTTCTTTTAGAATTTGCACATGGGTATTTGGATCTTTTTCATATCTTCATTGGAAATGGGTAGAACGTCACATAAAAAGCAGACAGAAGCATTCTCAGAAACTTCTATGTGAGGTGTCCATTCAACTCAAAGAGTTGAAATCTCCTTTTGATAGTGCAGTTTTGAAACAGAATTTTTGTGTATCTGCAAGTGGATATTAGGAGTGCTTTGAAGCCTTCATTGGAAACGGGAATATCTTCACATAAAAACTAGACAGAAGCATTCTCAGAAACTTCTTTGTGATATGCACATACAACTCACAGAATTGAACGTTCCCTTACATACAGCTGTTTTGAAACAGTTGTTTGTAGAATCTGCAAGCGGATATTTGGAACGCTTGGAGGCCTTCATTGGAATCGGGAATATCTTCACATAAAAACTAGACAGAAGCATTCTCAGAAACTTCTTTGTGATTTGTGCATGCAACTCACGGAGTTGAACCTTACTCTTCATAGAGCAGTTTTGAAACATTCTTTTTGTAGAATCTGCAATTGAATATTTTGAGCGCTTCGAAGCCTCTTTTGGAAATGGGAATATCTTCAAATAAAAACTAGACAGAAGCATTCTCAAAACTTCTTTGGGATGTGCGCATTCGGCTCACAGAATTGAAAATTCCCTTACATAGAGCAGTTTTGATACAGTTTTTTGCAGAGTCTGCAAGTGGATATTTGGAGCACTTTGAGGCCAATGGTGGAAAAGGAAGTATCTTCACATAAAATTTAGACAGAAGCATTATGAGAAACTTCCTTGTGATGGGTGCATTCAACTCATGGAATTGAACCTTTCTTTTAGTAGAGCAGTTTTGAAACTCTCTTTTTGTAGGATCTTCAAGTAGACATTTGGAGAGCTTTGAGGCCTTCAGTGGAAAAGGAAATATCTTCACATTAAAACTAGACAGAAGCATTCTCAGAAACTTCTTTGTGATCTGTGCATTCAACTCACATAGTTGAACATTCCTTTTGATAGAGCAGTTTTGAAACACTCTTTTTGTAAAATCTGCAATTGGTTACATGGGTTGCTTTGAAGCCTTTGTTGGAAAGGGGAATATCTTCACATATAAACTAGACAGAAGCATTCTCAGAAACTTCTTTGTTTTGATTGCAGTAAACTCACAGAGTTGAACCTTCCTTTTAATAAAGCAGTTTTGAAATAAACTTTTTGTAGAATCTCCAAGTTGACATTTTGAGCACTTTCAGGCCTTCGGTTGTAAAGGAAATATCTTCACATAAAAACTAGAAAGAAGCATTCTCAGAAACATGTTTCTGTTGTGCGCATTCAACTCATAGAGTTGAACATAACTTTTCATACAGCAGTTTTGAAATTCTGTTTTTGTAGAATCTGCAAGTGGAAATTTGAAGTCCTTTGAAGCCTTCATTGGAAACGGAAATATCTTGGAATAAAAACTAGACAGAAGCATTGTTAGAAACTACTTTGTGATGTGTGCATTCAACTCAGAGAGTTGAACATTTCTTTTGATAGAGCACTTTTTAAACACTGTTTTTTTAGAATCTGCAAATGTACATTTGTAGTGCTTTGAGGGCTATGGTGGAAAAGGTAATATCTTCTTAGAAAAACTAGACAAACATTCTCAGAAACTTATTTGTTATGTTTGCATTCAACTCACAAAGTTGAACATACCTATTCATAGAGAAGTTGTGAAACACTGTTTTTGTAGGATCTGCAAATGGATATTTGGACCATTTTGAGACCTTCATTGGATATGGGATTATCTTCACATAAAACTAAACAGAAGCATTCTCAGAAAATTCTTTGTGATGTATGCTTTCAACTCACAGAGTTGAACATAACTTTTCATTGAGCAGTTTTGAAACACTCCTTTTGTAGAATATGCAAGTGGACTTTTGAAGCGCTTGTCGCCCTTCACTGGAAAGGGAATTATCTTCACATAAAATCTGGTCAGAAGAATTCTCAGAAACTGCTTTGTGATGTGCGCATTCAACTCACAGAGTTGTAACTTTCTTTTAATGTAGCAGTTTTGAAACACTCTTTTTGTAGAAACTGCAAGTGGATATTTGGTGCTCTTTGACCTCTATGATGGAAAAGGAAATCTCTTCACATAAAAACAACACAGAAGTATTCTGAGAAACTTCTTTGTGATGTGTGCATTCAACTGAAACAATTGAGCGTATCTTTTTATTGAGCAGTTTTGAATCTCCCTTTTTGCAGAATCTGCAAGTGGATGTTTGGAGAGCTGTGAATCTTACTGTGGAAAAGGTAGTATCTTCACATAAATACTACACAGAAGCATTCTGCAAACTTCTTTGTGAGCTGTGTGTTCAACTCATAGAGTTGAACTTATCTTCTCATTGAGAAGTTTTGAATCTCTCATTTTGTAGAATCTGCAAGTGGATATTTGGAGCCCTTTGTGTAATATGGTGGAAAAGGAAATTTCTTCAAATAAAAACTACATAGAAACAATCAGAGAAACTACTTCGTGATGTGTGCATTCAGCTCACAGTGTTGAACCTGTCTTTTGATTGAGTAGTTTTGAATCTCTCTTTTTGCAGAATCTGCAGGTGGATATTTGGGGCCCTTTGAGGCTTACAGTGGAAAAGCAAATATCTTCACATAAAAACTACACAGAATGATACTGAGAAACTTCTTTGTGATGCGTGCATTCAACTCCCAGAGTTGAACCCATCTTTAGATTGAGCAGTTTTCAATCTGTCTCTTCCAGATTCTGCAGGTGGATATTTTTAGCCCTTTGTGGCCTATGGTGGAAAAGGAAATATCTTCAAATAGAAACTACACAGAAACTTTTGGAGAAACTTCATTGTGATATGTGCATTCATCTCACAGGGTTGAAGCTAACTTATGCTTGAGCAGTTTTGAAACAATCTTTTTGTACAGTCTGCAAGTGGATATTTAGAGCGCTATGAGGCCCACCGTGGAAAAACAAATATCTTCAGACAAAAACTACACAAAAGAATTCTGAGAAACTTCTTGGGATGGGTGCATTCATCACACAGAGTTGAAACTTTCTTTTGATTGAGCAGTTTTGGAACACTCTTTTTGTAGAAGCTGCAAGTGAATACTTGCAGTCTTTTGTTGCCTATGGTGGAAAAGGAAATCTTTTCACATGAAAACTGCACAGAAGCATTCTGAGAAACTTCTTTGTGATGTGTGCATTCATCTCACAGAATTGAAACTTTCTTTTGATTGAGCAGTTTTGACACACTCTTCGTAGAATCTGCGAGTGGATAATTGAAGCCCTTTGAGGCCTGCTGTGGAATAGGAAATATCTTCACATAGAAACTCCTCAGAAGCATTTTGAGAAACTTCTTTGTGATGTTTGCATTCAACTCACAGAGTTGAATCTATCTTTTGATGGAGCAGTTTAGAATCTCTCTTTTTGTAGAATCTGCAAGTGGATATTTAGAGCACTTTGTGCCCTGTGATGGAAAAGGAAATAACTTCAAATAAAAACTACACAGAAGCATTCTCAGAAACTTCTTTGAAATGTGTGCATTCAATTCACAGAGTTGAACTTATCTTCTCATTGAGCAGTTTTGAATCTCTCTTTCTGAAGGATCTACAAGTGGATATTTGGAGCCCTTTGCCACCTATTGTGGAAAAGGAAATATCTTCAAATGAAAACTACTCAGAAGCATTCTAAGAAACTTTTCGTGATGTGTGCATTCAACTCAATGAGTTGTACCTACCTTTCTATTGAGCCGTTTGGATTTCTCTGTTCATAGAATCTGCAAGTGGATATTTGGAGCACAGTGACTCCTACTGTGGAAAATAAAATACTTTCCAATAAAACCACACAGAAGCATTCTGAGAAACTTCTTTATGATGTGTGCATTCAACTCACAGAGTTGAACCAATCTTTTGATTGAGAAGTATTGAATCTCTCTTTTTGGAGAATCTGCAAGTGGATGTTTGGAGAGCTTTGAGGCTTTGTGGAAAAGGAAATATATTCACATAAAAACTACACAGAAACATTGTGAGAAACTTCTTTGCAAGGTGTACATTCAAATCACACAGTTGATCTTATCTTCCCATTGAGCAGTTTTGAATCTCTTTTTCGAGAATCTGCAAGTGGAAATTTGGAGCCCTTTGTGCCGTATGGTGGAAAAGGAAATATCTTCAAATAAAAAGTACAGAAAATCATTCAGAGAGACTTCCTTGTGATGTATGCATTGAAATCATGGAGCTGAACTTGTCTTTTGATTTAGCCATTTTGAATCACTCTTTTTGCAGAATCTGCAGGTGGATATTTGGAGATATTTGAGGCCTATTGTGGAAAGCAAATATCTTCTCATAAAAACTACACAGAAGCATTCAGAAAAACTTCTTTGGGATGTGTGCAATCAACTCACAGAGCTGAACCTTTCTTTTGATTGAGCAGTTTTGAATCTGTCTTTTGCAGAATCTGCAAGAGGATATTTGGAGCCCTTTTCGGCCTATGGTGGAAATGGATATATCTTCAAATAAAAACTGCACAGAAACATTCTGAGAATCTTTTTGAGGAGTGCACTCATCTCACAGGGTTGAACTGCTCTTATCATTGAGAAGTTTTGAAACACTCTTTTTGTAGAATCTGCAAGTGAATATTTGGAGCCCTTTGAGGCCTACCGTGGAAAACCAAATATCTTCAGATAAAAACTACACAGAAGCATTCTGAAAAACCTCTTTGTGATGTGTGCATTCATCTCACTGAGTTGAAACTTTGTTTTGATTGAGCAGTTTTGAAACAATCTTTTTCTAGAATCTGCAAGTGGATAATTTGAGCCCTAAGAGGCCTATTGTGGAAAAGGAAATATCTTCAGATAAGAACTACTCAGAAGCATTCTAAGTAACTTCTTTGTGACGTGTGCATTTAACTCACAGAGTTGAATCTATCTTTTGATTGAGCATTTTAGAATCTCTCTTTTTGTAGAATCTGCACGTGGATATTTGGAGCCCTTTGGACCCTATGGTGGAAAAGGAAATATCTTCAAATAAACGTTACACAGAAGCATGCAGAGAAACTTCTTTGTGATGTATGCATTCAACTCACAGACTTTATCCTATCTTTTGATTCAGCAGTTTTGAAACTCTCTTTTTGCACAATTTGCAGGTGGATGTTTGGAGGGCTTTGAGGACTATTGTGGAAAAGCAAATGTCTTCACATAAAAACTACACAGAAGCATTCTGAGAAACTTCTTTGTGAGGTGTGCATTCAACTCACACTGTTGAACTTATCTTCTCATTGAGCAGTTTTGACTCTCTCTTTTTGCAGAATCTGCAGGTGGCTATTTGGAGCCCTTTGAGGCCTACTGTGGAAAAGCAAATATCTTCACATAAGAACTACACAGAAATATTTTGAGAAATTCTTTGGGATGTATGCATTCAACTCGCAGAGTTGAAACTATCTTTTGATAGAGTAGCTTTGAATCTCTCTTTTTGCAGAATCTGCAAGTGGATATTTTGTGCCCTTTGAGGCCTATTGTGGAAAAGTAAATATATTCGCATAAAAACTACACAGAAGCATTCTGAGAAACTTCTTTGTGATGTGTGCAGTCATCTCACACAGTTGAACATTTCTTTTGTTAGAGCAGTTTTGATTCACTCTTTTTGTAGAATCTGCAAATGTATAATTGGAGTCCTTTGAGGTGTACTGTGGAAAAAAAATCTTCACAAAAAAACTACACAGAAGGATTCTGGGAAACTTCTGTGGGATGGGTGCATTCAACACACATAGTTGAACCTATCTTTTGATTCAGCAGTTTTGAATCTCTCTTTCTGTAGAATCTGCAAGTGGATATTTGGAGTGCTGTGAGGTCTACTTTGGAAAATCAAATATGCTCACATAAAAACTACACACAAGCATTCTGAGAAACTTCTTTGTGATGTGTGCATTCAACTCAAAGAGTTGAAACTACGTTTTGATTGAGCAGCTTTGAACTTCTTTTTTTGCAGAATCTGCAAGTGGATGTTTGGAGACCTCCGAGGCCTGTTGTGGAAAAGGAAATATCTTCACATGAAAACTACACAGAATAATTCTGAGAAACTTCTTTGTGAGGTGTGCATTCAACTCACAGAGTTGAACTTATCTTCTCCTTGAGCAGTTTTGAATCTATCTTGTTGTAAAATCTGCAAGTGGATATATTAAGCCCTTTGAGCCCTATGCTGGAAAAGGAAATATCTTCAAATAAAAACTACACAGAAGCAATCAGAGAAACTCCTTTGTAAGGTATGCATTCAACTCACAGTGTTGAACCTATCTTTTGATTGAGCAGTTGTGAATCTCTCTATTTGCAGAATCGGCAGGTGGATGTTTGGCACCCTTTGAGGTCTACTGTGGAAAACAAAATATCTTCACATAAAAACTACACTGAAGCCTTCTGAGAAACGTCTTTGGGATGTATGCACTCAACTCAGAGTTGAACCTTTCTTTTGATTGAGCAGTTTTGAATCTCCCTTTTTGCAGAATCTGCAAGTGGATATTTGGAGCCCTATGCGCCCTACGGTGGAAAAGGAAATATCTTCATATGAAAACTACACAGAGACATTCTGAGAAAGTTCTTTGTGATGTGTGCATTCATCTCACAGGGTTCAACCTATCTGATGATTGAGCAGCTTTGAAACACACTTTTTGTGGAATCTGCAAATGGATATTTGGAGGGCTTTGAGGCCAACTGTGGAAAAGCAAATATCTTCAGATAAAAATTACACAGAAGCACTCTGAGAAACTTCTGTGTCATGTGTGCATTCAACTCACAGAGTTGAACCTATCTTTTGATGGAGCAGTTTTGAATGTCTTTTTGCAGAATCTGCAAGTGGATGTTTCGAGAGCTTTGAGGATTGTGGTGGAAAAGGAAATATCTTCACATAAAAACTACACAGAAGAATTCAGAGAAACTTCTTTGTTATGTAGGCATTCAACTAACAGGGCTGAACCCATCTTTTCATTGAGCAGTTTTGAATCTCTCTTTTTGTAGAATTGGCAAGTGGATTTTTGGAGACCTTGGCGCCCCATAGTGGAAAAGGAAATATCTTCAAATAAAAACTACACAGTACTATTTAGAGAAACTTCTTTGTGATGTATGCAATCAAATCTCAGAGTTGAACCTATCTTTTGATAGAGCAGTTTTGAATCTCTCCTTTTGCAGAATATGCAGGTGGATATTTGGAGCCTTTTGAGGCCTACAGTGGAAAAGCAAATCTCTTCACATTAAAACTACACAGAAGCATTCTGAGAAACTACTTTGGGAAGTGTGCATTCAACTCACAGAGTTGAACCTATCTTTTGATTGAGCAGTTTTGAATCTCTCTATTTGCAGAATCTGGAAGAGGATATTTGGAGTCCATTGGGTCCCATGGTGGAAAAGAAAATATCTTCAATTAAAAACTACACAGAAACATTCAGAGAACCTTCTTTGTGATGTGTGCATTCATCTGATAGGGTTAAACCTATCTTATGATTGAGGAGTTTTGAAACACTCCTTTTACAGAATCTGCGAGGGGATATTTGGTGCGCTTTCAGGCCTACCTTGGAAAAGCAAATATCTTCAGATAAAAACTACACAGAAGCATTCTGAGAAACTTCTTTGTGATGTGTGCATTCATCTCACAAAGTTGAACTTTTCTTTTGATTGAGGAGTTTTGAAACTATTTTTGTAGAATCTGCAAGGGGATATTTGGAGCCGTTTGAGGTCTATTGTGGAAAAGGAAATATCTTCACATAAAAACTATACAGAAGCAGTCAGAGAAACTTATTTGTGATGTGTGCATTCATCTCACAAGGTTGAACCTATTTCATGATTGAGCAGTTTTGAAACACTCTTTTTGTGGAATCTGCAAGTGGATATTTGGATCGCTTTCAGGCCTACCATGGAAAGGCAAATATCTTCAGCTAAAAACTGCACAGAAGCATTCTGAGAAACTTCTCTGTGATGTGTGCATTCAATTCACATATTTGAATCTCTCTTTTGAATGATCTGTTTTGAATCTCTCTTTTTGCAAAATCTACAAGTGGATGTTTGGAGAGCTTTGAGGCCAATTGTTGAAAAGGAAATATCTTCACATACAAACTAAAAAGAAGCATCGTAAGAAACTTCTTTGTGAGGTGTGCATTCAACTCACAGAGTTGAACTTATCTTCACATTGAGCAGTTTCAAATCGCTCTATTTGTAGAATCTGCAAGTGGATATTTGGAGCGTTGTGAGGCCTGCTTTGGAAAATCAAACATGTTCACAGAAAAACTACACAGAAGCATTCTGAGAAACTTTTTCTGATGTGTTCATTCATCTCAAAGTGTTGAACCTATCATTTGATTGAGCAGTTTTGAATCTCTCCTTTTGCAGAATCTGCAAGTGGATGTTTGGGGATCTTTGAGGCCTACTGTGTAAAAGGAAATATCTTCACAAAAAAACTACATGGAAGAATTCTGAGAAACTCCTTTGTGAGATGTCCATTCAACTCACAGAGTTAAACTTATCTTCTCATTGAGCAGTTTTGAGTCTCTCTTTTTGTGGAATATGCAAGTGGATATTTGGAGCCCTTTGTGCCCTATGGTGGAAAAGGAAATATCTTCAAATAAAAGCTACATAGAAACATACAGAGAAACTTTCTTGTGATGTGTGCTTTCGTTTCACAGAATTGAACGTTTCTTTTGATTTAGCAGTTTTGAAACACTCTTTTTGTAGAATCTGCAAGTGGATAATTGGAGACATTTGAAGCCTATTGCAGAAAATGAAATATCTTCATATAAAAACTACTCAGAAGCATTCTGAGAAACTCCTTTGTGATGTGTAGATTCAACTGACAGAGTTGAACCTATGTTTTGATTGAGCAGTTTTGAATCTCTCTTTTCGTAGAATCTGCAAGTGGATATTTGGAGCGTTGTGAGGCCTACTGTAGAAAATCAAATATGCTCACATAAAAACTACACAGAAGCATTCGGAGAAACCTGTTTGTGATGTGTGCATTCAACTCTCAGAGTTGAAACTTCCTTTTGATTGAGTAGTTTTGAATCTCTCTTTTTGCAGAATCCGCAAGAGGATATTTGGAGCGTGGTGAGGCCTACTGTAGAAAATCAAATATGCTCACATAAAAACTACACAGAAGCATTCTGAGAAACCTGTTTTTGATGTGCGCATTCAACTCACAGAGTTGAAACTTTCTTTTGATTGAGCACTTTTGAATCTCTCTTTTTGCAGAATCTGCATGTGGATGTTTGGAGAGCTATGTGTCCTATTGTGGAAAAAGCTATATCTTCACATAAAAACCATACAGAAGCATTCTGAGAAAGCTCTTTGTGATGTGTGCATTCAGCTCACAGAGTTGAACTTATTTTCTCATGGAGCAGTTTGGAATCTCTCTTTTTGTAGAATCTACAAGTGGATTTTTGGAGCCCTTTGCGCCCTGTGGTGGAAAAGGTAATATCTACAAAGAAAATCGACACAGAAGTATTCAGAGAAACTTCTTTGTGATGTATGCATTCATCTCTCTGAAGTGAACATATCTTTTGATTGATGAGTTTTGAATCTCTCTTTTTGCAGAATTTGCAGTTGAATATTTGGAGCAGTTTGAGGCCAATGGTGGAAAAGCAAACATCTACACATGAATACTACACAGAAGCATTCTGAGAAACTATTTTGAGATGTGTGCATTCAACTCCCAGATTTGAAACTTTCTTTCATGGAGCAGTTTTGAATCTCTCTTTTTGCAGAATCTGCAAGTGGCTATTTGGAGCCCTTTGCAGCCAATGGTGGAAAAGGAAATATCTTCAAATAAAAACTACACAGAAACGTTCTGAGAAACTACTTCCTGATATGTGCATTCATCTCACAGTGTTGAACATATCTTATGATTGATCAGTTTTCAAACACTCTTTTTGTAGTATCTGCAAGGGGATATTTGGAGCACTTTGAGGCCTACCATGGAAAAGCCAGTATCTTCAGATAAAAACTACACAGAAGCATTCTGAGAAACTCCTTTGTGATGTGTGCATTCATCTCAGATTTGAACTTTTCTTTTGATTGAGCAGTTTTGAAACACTCTTTATGTAGAATCTGCAAGTGGATAATTGGAGCCCTTTTTGACCTATTGTGGAAAAGGAAATAGCTTCACATAAAAAGTAGACAGAGGCATTCTGAGAAACTTCTTTCTGATGTGTGCATTCAGCTCACAGAGTTGAACCTTTCTTTTGATTGAGCAGTTTACAAACTCTTTTTGCAGAATCTGCAGGTCGGTATTTGGAGCCCTTTGAGGCCTACTGTGGAAAACCAAATATCTTCACATAAAAACTACACAGAAGAATTCTGAGAAATTCCTTTGGCATGTGTGCATTCACCTCATAGGGTTCAACTTATCTTTTGATTGAGCAGTTTTGAATCTCTCTTTTTGCAGAATCTGCCGGTGGATATTTGGAGCCCATTGTGCCCTGTGGTTGAAAAGGAAATATCTTCAAATAAAAACTACACAGAAACATTCTGAGAAACTTCTTTGGGATGTGTGCCATCATCTCACAGGGTTGAACCTATCTTCTGATTGAGCAGTTTTGAAACAATCTTTTTGTATAATCTGCAAGTGGATATTTGGAGCACTTTGAGGCCTACTGTGGAAAAGCAAATATCTTCAGATAAAAACTACACAGAATCATTCTGAGAAACTTCTTTGTGATGTGTGCATACATCTCACAGAGCTGAAATTTTCTTTTGATTGAGCAGTTTTGAAACTCTCTTTTTGTAGAAACTGCAAGTGGATATTTGCAGCTTTTTGAGGCCTGTTGTGGAAAAGGAAATATCTTCCCATAAAAACCAGATAGAAGCATTCTGAGAAACTACTTTGTGATGTATACATTCATCTCACAGAGTTGAAAGTTGCTTTTGATTGAGCAGTATTGAAACATCCTTTTCGTAGAATCTGCAAGTAGATAATTGCAGCCCTTTGAGGCCTATTGTGGAAAAGGCAATATCTTCACATAAAAACTACTTAGAAGCCTTCTGAGAAAGTTTTTGTGATGTCTGCATTCAACTCACAGAGTTGAAAATATCATTTGATTGAGGAGTTTAGAATCTCTCTTTTTGTAGAATCTGCAAGTGGATATTTGGAGCCCTTTGCACTCTGTGGTGGAAAAGGAAATAACTTTAAATAAAACCTACACAGAAGCATTCTCAGAAACTTCTTCCTGATGTGTGCATTCAACTCACAGAGTTGAACCTAATTTTTGATTAAGTTGTTTTGAATCTCTCTTTTTGTAGAATCTACAAGTGGATATTTGGAGTGCTGTGAGGCCTTCTGAGGAAAATCAATTATGTTCACAGAAAAAGTACAGAGAAGCATTCTGAAAAACTCCTCTGTGATGTTTGCATTAAACTCACTGAATTGAACCTACCATTTCATTGAACAGTTTTCAATCTCTTTTTGTAGAATCAGCAAGTGGATGTTTGGAGAGCTTCAAGGCCTATTGTGGAAAAGGAAATATCTTCACTTAAATACTAAACAGAAGTATTCTGAGAGACTTCTTTGTGAGGTGTGAATTCAAAACACAGTGTTGAACTTATCTTCTCATTGAGCTGATTTGAATCTCCCTTTTTGTAGAATCTGCAAGTGGATAGAAAAAATATATCTTCCAATAAAAGCAACATAGCAGCATTCAGAGAAACTTCTTTGTGATGTATGCATTCAACTCAAAGGGTTGAACCTATCTTGTGATTGAGCAGTTTTGAATCTCTCTTTTTGTAGAATCTGCAGGTGGATATTTGGATCCCTTTGAGGCCTACTGTGGAAAACCAAATATCTTCGCATAAAAATTACACAGAAGAATTCTGAGAAACTTCTTTGGGATGTGTGAATTCAACTCACAGTGTTGAACATATCTTTTGATTGAGCAGTTTTGAGTCTCTCTTTTTGCAGAATCTGCAAGTGGATATTGGGAGCCCTTTGTGGCCTATGGTGGAATAGGAAATATCTTCAAAAAAAAAAAAAAACTACACAGAAACATTGTGAGAAACTTCTTTGTGATGTGTGCATTCATCTCACAAGTTTGAAGCTATCTTATGATTCAGCAGTTCACACTTTTTTAATTAATTAATTTATTATTATACTTTAGGTTTTAGTGTACATGTGCACAATGTGCAGGTTAGTTAAATATGTATACATGTGCCATGCTGGTGCGCTGCACCCACTAACTCCTCACCTAGCATTAGGTATATCTCCCAATGCTGTCCCTTTCCCCTCCCCCCACCCCACAACTGTCCCCAGAGTGTGATGATCCCCTTCCTGTATCCAGGTGTTCTAATTGTTCAATTCCCACCTATGAGTGAGAATATGCAGTGTTTGGTTTTTGGTTCTTGCGATAGTTTACAGAGAATGATGATTTCCAATTTCATCCATGTTCCTAAAAAGGACATGAACTCATTATTTTATATGGCCGTATAGTATTCCATGGTGTACATATGCCACATTTTCTTAATCCAGTCTATCACTGTTGGACATTTGGGTTGCTTACGTGTGCATGTGTCCTTATAGCAGCATGATATATAGTCCTTTGGGTATATACCCAGTAATGGGATGGCTGGGTCAAATGGAATTTCTAGTTCTAAATCCCTGAGGAATTGGCACACTGACTTCCACAATGGTTGAACTAGTTTAGAGTCCACCAACTGTGTAAAAGTGTTCCTATTTCTCCACATCCTCTCCAGCACCTGTTGTTTCCTGACTTTTTAAGGATTGCCATTCTAACTGGTGTGAGATGGTATCTCATTGTGGTTTTGATTTGCATTTCTCTGATGGCCAGTGATGGTGAGCATTTTTTCATGTTTTTTGGCTGCATAAATGTCTTCTTTTGAGAAGTGTCTGTTCATGTCCTTCACCCACATTTTGATGGGGTTGTTTGTTTTTTTCTTGTAAATTTGTTGGAGTTCATTGTAGATTCTGGATATTAGCCCTCTGTCAGATGAGTACGTAGAGAAAATTTTCTCCCATTTTGTAGGTTGCCTGTTCACTCTGATGGTAGTTTCTTTTGCTGTGCAGAAGCTCTTTAGTTTAATTAGATCCAACTTGTCAATTATGGCTTTTGTTGCCATTGCTTTTGGTGTTTTAGATATGAAGCCCTTGCCCATGCCTATGTCCTGAATGGTAATGCCTAGGTTTTCTTCTAGGGTTTTTATGGTTTTAGGTCTAACATTTAAGTCTTTAATCCATCTTGAATTGATTTTTGTATAAAGTGTAAGGAAGGGATCCAGTTTCAGCTTTCTACATATGGCTAGCCAGTTTCCCAGCACCATTTATTAAATAGGGAATCCTTTCCCCATTGCTTGTTTTTCTCAGGTTTGTCAAAGACCAGATAGTTGTAGATATGTGGCATTATTTCTGAGGGCTCTGTTCTGTTCCATTGATCTATATCTCTGTTTTCGTACCAGTACCATGCTCTTTTGGTAACTGTAGACTTGTAGTACAGTTTGAAGTGAGGTAGTGTGATGCCTCCAGCTTTGTTCTTTTGACTTAGGATTGACTTGGTGATGTGGCTCTTTTTTGGTTCCATAGGAAATTTGAAGTAGTTTTTTTCCAATTCTGTGAAGAAAGTCATTGGTAGCTTGATGGGGATGGCATTGAATCTGTAAATTGCCTTGGGCAGTATGGTCATTTTCACGATATTGATACTTCCCACCCATGAGCATGGAATGTTCTTCCATTTGTTTGTATCCTCTTTTATTTCCTTGAGTAGTGGTTTGTAGTTCTCCTTGAAGAGGTCCTTCAAGTCCCTTGTAAGATGGATTCCTAGGTATTTTATTCCCTTTGAAGCAATTGTGAATGGGAGTTCACTCATGATTTGGCTCTCTGTTTGTCTGTTGTTGGTGTGTAAGAAAGCTTGTGATTTTTGTACATTGATTTTGTATCCTGAGACTTTGCTGAAGTTGCTTATCAGCTTAAGGAGATTTTGGGCTGAGACAATGGGGTTTTCTAGATATACAATCATGTCGTCTGCAAACAGGGACAATTTGACTTCCTCTTTTCCTAATTGAATACCATTTATTTCCTTCTCCTGCCTAATTGCCCTGGCCAGAACTTCCAACACTATGTTGAATAGGAGTGGTGAGAGAGGGCATCCCTGTCTTGTGCCAGTTTTCAAAGAGAATGCTTCCAGTTTTTGTCCATTCAGTATGATATTGGCTGTGGGTTTGTCATAGATAGCTCTTATTATTTTGAGATACGCCCCAACAATATCTAATTTATTGAGAGTTTTTAGCATGAAGGGTTGTTGAATTTTGTCAAAGGCATTTTCTGCATCTATTGAGAAAATCATGTGGTTTTTGTCTTAGGTTCTGTTTATATTCTGGATTACATTTATTGATTTGTGTATATTGAACCAGCCCTGAATCCCAGGGATGAAGCCCACTTGATCATGGTGGATAAGCTTTATGATGTGCTGCTGGATTCGGTTTGTCAGTATTTTATTGAGGATTTTTGCATCAATGTTCATCAAGGATATTGGTCTAAAATTCTCTTTTTTGGTTGTGTCTCTGCCCGGCTTTGATATCAGGATGATGCTGGCCTCATACAATGAGTTAGGGAGGATTCCCTCTTTTACTATTGATTGGCATAATTTCAGAAGGAATAGTACCAGCTGCTCCTTGTACCTCTGGTAGAAATCGGCTGTGAATCCATCTGGTCCTGGACTTTTTTTGGTTGGTAAGCTATTGATTATTGCCACAATTTCAGCTCCTGTTATTGGTCTATTCAGAGATTCAACTTCTTCCTGGTTTAGTCTTGGGAGAGTGTATGTGTCATGTAATTTATCCATTTCTTCTAGATTTTCTAGTTTATTTGCGTAGAGGTGTTTGTAGTATTCTCTGATGGTAGTTTGTATTTCTGTGGGATCGGTGGTGATATCCCCTTTATCATTTTTTATTGCATCTATTTGATTCTTCTCTCTTTTTTTCTTTATTAATCTTGCTAGCGGTCTTTCAATTTTGTTGATCTTTTCAAGAAACCAGCTCCTGGATTCATTAATTTTTTGAAGGGTTTTCTGTGTCTCTATTACCTTCAGTTCTGCTCTGATTTTAGTTATTTCTTGCCTTCTGCTAGCTTTTGAATGTGTTTGCTCTTGCTTTTCTAGTTCTTTTAATTATGATGTTAGGGTGTCAATTTTGGATCTTTCCTGCTTTCTGTTGTTGGCATTTAGTGCTATAAATTTCCCTCTACACACTGCTTTGAATGCATCCCAGAGATTCTGGTATGTTGTGTCTTAGTTCTCGTACGTTTCAAAGAACATCTTTATTTCTGCCTTCATTTCGTTATGTATCCAGTAGTCATTCATGAGCAGGTTGTTCAGTTTCCATGTTGTTGAGAGATTTTGAGTGAGATTCTTAATCCTGAGTTCTAGCTTGATTGCACTGGGATCTGAGAGATAGTTTGTTATAATTTCTGTTCTTTTACATTTACTGAGGAGAGCTTTACTTTCAACTATGTGGTCAATTTTAGAATATGTGTGGTGTGGTGCTGTAAAAAAATGTATATTCTGTTGATTTGGGGTGGAGAGTTCTGTAGATGTCTATTAGGTCTGCTTGGTGCAGAGCTGAGTTCAATTCCTGGGTATCCTTGTTGACTTTCTGTCTCGTTGATCTGTCTAATGTTGACAGTGGAGTGTTAAAGTCTCCCTTCATTAATGTGTGGGAGTCTAAGTCTCTTTGTAGGTCACTCAGGACTTGCTTTTTGATTCTGGGTGCTCCTGTATTGGGTGCATATATATTTAGGATAGTTAGCTCTTCTTGTTGAATTGATCCCTTTACCATTATGTAATGGCCTTCTTTGTCTCTTTTGAACTTTGCTGGTTTAAAGTCTGTTTTATCAGAGACTAGGATTGCAACCCCTGCCTTTTTTTGTTTTCCATTTGCTTGGTAGATCTTCCTGCATCCTTTTATTTTGAGGCTATGTGTGTCTCTGCACGTGAGATGGGTTTCCTGAATACAGCACACTGATGGGTCTTGACTCTTTATCCAATTTGCCAGTCTGTGTCTTTTAATTGGAGCATTTAGTCCATTTACATTTAAAGTTAATATTGTTATGTATGAATTTGATCCTGTCATTATGATGTTAGCTGGTTATTTTGCGTGATAGTTGATGCAGTCTCTTCCTAGTCTCAAAGGTCTTTACATTTTGGCATGATTTTGCAGCGGCTGGTACCGGTTGTGCCTTTCCATGTTTAGCACTTCCTTCAGGAGCTCTTTTAGGACAGGCCTGGTGGTGACAAAGTCTCTCAGCACTTGCTTGTCTGTAAAGTATTTTATTTCTCCTTCACTTATGAAGCTTAGTTTGGCTGGATATGAAATTCTGGGTTGAAAATTCTTTTCTTTAAGAATGTTGAATATTGGCCCCCATTCTCTTCTGGCTTATAGAGTTTCTGCTGAGAGATCCACTGTTAGTCTGATGGGCTTCCCTTTGTGCGTAACCCGACCTTTCTCTCTGGCTGCCCTTAACATTTTTCCCTTCATTTCAACTTCGGTGAATCTGACAGTTATGTGTCGTGTAGTTGCTCTTCTCGAGGAGTACCTTTGTGGCATTCTCTGTATTTCCTGAATCTGAATGTTGGCCTGCCTTGCTAGATTGGGGAATTTCTTCTGTGTAATATCCTGCAGAGTGTTTTCCTACTTGGTTCCATTCTCCTCGTCACTTTCAGGTACACCAATCAGACATAGATTAGGTCTTTTCACATAGTCACATATTTCTTGGAGGCTTTGCTCGTTTCTTTTTTCTTTTTTCTCTAAACTTCCCTTGTCGCTTCATTTCATTAATTTCATCTCCCATCACTGATATCCTTTCTTCCATTTGATCACATCAGCTCCTGAGGCTTCTGCATTCTTCATGTAGTTCTCGAGCCTTGGTTTTCAGCTCCATCAGCTCCTTTAAGCACTTCTCTGTATTGGTTTTTCCAGTTATACATTCTTCTAAATTTTTTTCAATGTTTTCAACTTCTTTGCCTTTGGTTTGAATATCCTCTCATAGCTCAGAGTAATTTGATAGTCTGAAGCCTTCTTCGCTCAGCTCGTCAAGGTCATTGTCCATTCAGCTTTGATCCTTTGCTGGTGAGGAACTGCGTTCCTTTGGAGGAGGAGAGGTGCTCTGCTTTTTAGAGTTTCCAGTTTTTCTGCTCTGCTTTTCCCCATCTTTGTGGTTTTATCTACTTTTGGTCTTTGATGATGGTGATGTACAGATGGGTTTTTGGTGTGGATGTCCTTTCAGTTTGTTAGTTTTCCTACTAACTGACAGGACCCTCAGCTGCAGGTCTGTTGGAGTACCCGGCCGGCCGTGTGAGGTGTGAGTCTGCCCCTACTGGGTGGTGCCTCCCACTTAGGCTGCTCGGGGGTCAGGGGTCAGGGACCCACTTGAGGAGGCAGTCTGCCCATTCTCAGATGTCCAGCTGTGTGCTGGGAGAACCACTGCTCTCTTCAAAGCTGTCAGACAGGGACATTTAAGTCTGCAGAGGTTACTGCTGTCTTTTTGTTTGTCTGTGCCCTGCCCCCAGAGGTGGCGCCTACAGAGGCAGGCAGGCCTCCTTGAGCTGTGGTGGGCTCCACCCAGTTCGAGCTTCTCAGCTGCTTTGTTTACCTAAGCAAGCCTGGGCAATGGAGGGCGCCCCTCCCCCAGCCTCGCTGCCGCCTTGCCGTTTGATCTCAGACTGCTGTTCTAGCAATCAGTGAGACTCCGTGGGCATACGACCCTCTGAGCCAGGTGTGGGATACAATCTCCTGGTGCGCCATTTTTTAAGCCCTTCAGAAAAGCACAGTATTCAGGTTGGAGTGACCCGATTTTCCAGGTGCCGTCTGTCACCCCATTCTTTGAGTAGGAAAGGGAACTCCCTGACCAGTTGTGCTTCCCGAGTGAGGCAATGCCTCGCCCTTCTTCAGTTCATGCACGGTGCGCGCATCCACTGACCTGTGCCCACTGTCTGGAACTCCCTAGTGAGATGAACCTGGTACCTCAGATGGAAATGCAGAAATCACCTGTCTTTTGCATAGCTCACACTTGGAGCTGTAGACTGGAGCTTTTCCTATTCGGCCATCTTCAGTTCACACTTTTTGTAGAACCTGCAAGTGGTATTTTGTGTGCTTTTTGCCCATGGTGGAAAAGGAAATATCTTCAAATAACAAAATTAACAGACGCATTCTTAAAAACATCTTCGTTATGTGTGCATTCAACTAAGAGTGTTGAATCTATCTTTTGATTGAGCAGTTTTGAGTCTCTCTTTTTGTAGAATCTGCAAGTGGATATTTGGAGCACTGTGAGGCTAATTGGAATATCAAATATGTTCACATAAAAACTACACAGAAGCATTCTGACAAACTTCTTTGTGATGTGTGCATTTAACACACAGAGATGAACCAATCTTTTGATTGAGCAGTTTTGAATCTCTCTTTTTGTAGAAATTACAAGTGGATGTTCAGAGATCTCAGAGGCCTATTGTGAAAAAGGGAATATCTTCAAATAAAAACTACACAGAAGCATTCTGAGAAATTTATTTATGAGGTGTGCATTGAACTCACAGAGTTGAACCTATCTTTTGATTGAGCAAATTTGAATCTCTCTTTTTGCAGAATCTGCAAGTGGATATTTGGCACCCTTTGCAGCCTATGTTGGAAAAGGAAATATCTTCCAATTAAAACTACAGAAAAAATTCTGAGATACTTCTTTGTGATGCGTGCATTCATCTCACAGGTTTGAAACTTTCTTTTCATTGAGCAGCTTGGAAATACTCTTTTTGTAGAATCTGCAAGTGGATATTTGGAGCCCTTTGAGGCCTATTTTGGAAAGGGAAATATCTTCACCTAAAAATTAGAAGCATTCGTAGAAATTTCTTTGTGAAGTGTGAATTCAACTCACAGAGTTGAACTTATCTTCTCATTGAGCAGTTTTGAATATCTCTTTTGTAGAATCTGCAAGTGGATATTTGGAGCCCTTTGCGCCCTATGGTGGAAAAGGAAATATCTTCAAATAAAAACGACACAGAAGCATTCTCAGAAACTTCTTTTTGATGTGTGCATTCAACTCACAGGGTTGAATCTGTCTTTTGATTGAGCAGTTTCGAATCTCTCTTTTTGCAGAATCTGCAGGTGAATATTTGGAGCTCTTTGTGGCCTACTGTGGAAAATCAAATATCTTCACCTAAAAACTACACAGAATAATTCTCAGAAACTTCTTTGTGATGTGTGCATTCATGTCACAGGGTTGAACCTATCCTTTGATTGGGTAGTATTGAATCTCTCTTTTTGCAGTATCTGTAAGTGGATATTTGGAACACTTTGCGGCCTATGGCGGAAAAGGAAATATCATCAAATAAAAACTACACAGAAACATTCTGTGAAACTTCTTTGTGATGTGTGTAGTTATCTCACAGGGTTGAACTTATCTTGACATTGAGCAGTTTTGAAACACTCTTTTTAAAGGATTTACAATTGGATATTTGGAGCGCTGTGAGGCCTACCGTGGAAAAGCAAATATCTTCAGATCAAAACTACACAGAAGCATTCTCAGAAACTCCTTTAGGATGCATGCATTCATCTTACAGGGTTGAACCTATCTTATGATTGAGCAGTTTTGAAAGGTTCTTTTTCTAGAATATGCAAGTGGATATTTGGAGTGCTTTTTGCCCTGTGGTGGAAAAGGAAATATCTTCAAATAAAAACTACACAGAACCTTTCTCAAAAACATCTCCATGATGTGTGCTTTCAACTCACAGAGTTGAATCCATCTTTTGATTGAGCAGTTTTGAATCTCTCTTTTTGTAGAATCTGCAGGTGGATATTGGGAGCGTTGTCAGGCCTAATGCGGAAAATCAAATATGTTCATATAAAAACTACACAGGAGCGTTCTGAGAACTTCACTGTGATGTGTGCATTCAACTCAGAGCTGAACATATCTTTTGATTGAGCAGTTTTGAATCTCTTTTTTTGCAGAATGTGCAAATGGATATTTGGAGCCCCTTTTGGCCTATGGTGGAAAAGGAAATATCTTCAAATAAGAACTACACAGAAACATTCTGAGAAACTTCTTTGCAATGTGTGCATTCATCTTACAGAGTTGATCCTATCTTTTGATTGAGCTGTTTTGAATCTCTCTTTTTGCAGTATATACAGGTGGATATTTTGAGCCCTTTGAGGCCTACTGTGGAAAAGTAAATATCTTCACATAAAAACTACACAAAAGGATTCCAAGAAACTTCTTCATGATGTGTATATTCACCTCATAGTGTTGAATCGATGTTTTGATTGTGCAGTTTTGAATCTCTCTTTTTGCAGGATCTGCATGTGGATATTTGGAGCCCTTTGCAGCCTATGGTGGAAAAGGAAATATCTTCAAATAAAAACAACCCAGAAACATTCTGAGAACTTCTTTTTGATGTGTGGATTCATCTCACAGTGTTGAAACTTTCTTTCGATTGAGCAATTTTGAAACAGTCTTTTGGTAGAATCTGCATGTGCATATTTGGAGCCCTTTGTGTCCTATTATTGAAAAGGAAATATCTTCACTTAAAAACTACACAGAAGCATTCTGAGAAACTTATTTGTGAGGTGTGCATTCATCTCACAAGTTTGAACCTACTTTATGATTGAGCAGTTTTGAAACACTCTTTTTGTAGAATCTGAAAGTGGATAATTGGAGCCCTTTGAGGCCTATTGTGTAAAAGGAGATATCTTCAAATAAAAACTACTCAGAAGCATTCTGAGAAACTTCTTTATGATGTGTATTCATCTCACAGGGTTGAACGTTACTTTTGATGGAGCAGTTTTAAAACTCTGTTTTTTTAGAATCTGCAAATTTATATTTGGAGCCCTTTGAGGCCTATTGTGGAAAAGGAAATATCATCATAAAAACTACACTGAAGGATTCTGAGAAACTTCTTTGTGATCTGTGCATTCATCCAACAGAGTTGAATCTTTCTTTTGTTTGACTAGTTTCAAAACAGTCTTTTTGTAGAATCTGTAAGTGGATAATTGGGGCCCTTTGAGGCCTATTTAAAAAAAATAGTTTCATATAAAAACTACTCAGATGCATTCTGAGAAACTTCTCTGTGATGTGCGCATTCAACTCACAGAGTTGAACCTATCTTTTGTTTGAGCAGTTTAGAATCTCCCTTTTTGTAGAGTCTGCAAGTGGATATTTGGAACACTTACACCCTATTATGGAAAAGGAAATATCTTCAAATAAAAACTACACAGAAGCATTCAGAGAAACTTTTTTGTGATGCATGCATTCAACTCACAGAGTTGAACCTATCTTTTGATTGAGCAGTTTTGAATCTCTCATTTTCAGAATCTTCAAATGGATGCTTGGAGAGCTCTGAGGCCTATTGTGGAAAAGGAAATGTCTTCACACAAAAACTACACAGAAAGATTCTGAGAAACTTCTTTGTGACGTGTGCATTCAACTCACGGAATTGAAATTGTCTTCTCATTGGGCAGTTTTGGATTTCTCTTTTTGTAGAATCTGCAAGTGGATATTAAGAGCCCTTTGCGCCCTATGGTGGAAAAGGAAATATCTTCAAATAAAAACTACACAGAAGCATTAAGAGAAACTTCTTTGTGATGTATGCTTTCAACTAACGGAGTTGAACCTATCTTTTGAATGAGCAGTTTTGAGTCTCTCTTTTTGGAGAATCTGCAAGTGGATATTTGGAGCCCTTTGCGGCCTATGGTGGAAAAGGAAATATCTTCAAATAAAAACTGCACAGGAGCATTCTAAGAAACTTCTTCGTGAGGTGTGCATTCAACTCAACGTGTTTAACCTATCTTTTGATGGAGCAGTTTTTAATCTCTCTTTTTGTAGTATCTGCAAGTGGATATTTGGATCGCTGTGAGGTCTACTGTGGAAAATAATATATGTTCACCTAACGACTACACAGAAGCATTCTGAGAAACTTCTTTGTGATGTGTGCATTCAACTCAAAGGGTTGAACCTATCTTTTGATTGAGCAGTTTAGAATCTCTCTTTTTTAGAGTCTTCAAGTGGATATTTGGATTGCTGTGTGGCCTACTGTGGAAAACTAAATATATTCACATAAAAACTATACAGAATCATTATGAGAATCTCCTTTGATGTCTACATTCAACTCACAGAGTTAAACTTATCTTTTCATTGAGCAGTTTTGAAACACTCTTTTTATACAATCTGCAAGTGGATATTTGGAGCCCTTTGCACCCTAAGGTGTAAAAGGACATATCTTCAGATAAAAACTACCCAGAAGCATTCTCAGTAACACCTTCGTGATGTATGCATTCAAGTCACAGAGTTGAACCTATCTTTTGATTTTGCTGTTTTGCATCTCTCTTTTTGTAGACTCTGCAAGTGGATATTTGCAGTGCTGTGAAGCCTACTGAGGAAAATCAAATATGATCTCATAAAATCTACCCAGAAGCATTCTGAGAAACTACTTTGGGATGTGTGCACTGAACTCACAGAGTTGAACCTATCTTTTGATTGAGGAGTTGAGCAGTATTGAGTCTCTCTTTTTTCAGAATCTGCAAGTGGATGTTTGGAGAGCTTTGAGGCGTATTGTGGAAAAAGAAATATCTTCACATAAAAACTACACTGAAGCATTCTGAGAAACTTTTTGTGAAGCGTGCATTCAACTCTCAGAGTTGAACTTATCTTCTCATTGAGCAGTTTTGAGTCTCTCTTTTTGTAGAATCTGCAAGTGGATATTTGGAGTGCTGTGATGCCTAATGTGGAAAATCAAATACGTTCACGTAAAAACTACACAAAAGTATTCTGAGAAACTTCTTTGTGATGTGTGCATTCAACTCACAGAGCTGAACCTACTTTTTTGATTGAGCAGTTTTGAATCTCTCTTTTTACAGAGTGTGCATGTGGATATTTAGAGCCCCTTTTGACCTATGGTGGAAAAGGAAATACCTTCAAAGAAGAACTACACAGAAACATTCTGAGAAACTTCTTTGTGATGTGTGCATTCATCTCACAGAGTTGATCCTATCTTTTGATTGAGCTGTTTAGAATCTCTCTTTTTGCAGAATCTTCATGTGGATATTTTGAGCCCTTTGAGGACTACTGTGGAAAAGCAAATATCTTCATATAAAAACTACACAGAAGCATTCTGAGAAACTTCTTTGGTATATTTGCATTCAACTCAGAGAGTTGAACCTATCTTTTGATAGAGCAGTTTTGAATCTCTCTTTTTGCAGGATCTGTATGTGGATATTTGAAGCCCTTTGCAGCCTATGGTGGAAAAGGAAATATCTTTAAATAAAAACAACACAGAAGTATTCTGAGAAACTTCTTTTTGAAACTTTCTTCTGATTGAGCAGTTTTAAAACCGTCTTGTAGAATCTGCATGTGGATATTTGGAGCCCTTTGTGGCCTATTGTGGAAAAGGAAATATCTTTACATAAAAACTACTACAGAGCAACAACATTTCTTTTGATTGAGCAGTTTTGAAACACTCTTTCTGTAGAATTTGTAAGTGGATATTTGAAGCACTTTGAGTCCTATAGTAGAAACGGAAATGTCTTCACATAGAAACTACACAGTAGCATTCTCAGAAACTTCTTTGTGATGTTTGCATTCAACTCAAAGAGTTGAAACTACCTTTCGATTGAGCAGTTTTGAATCACTCTTTTTGTAGAATCTGCAAGTAGATATTTGGTGTCCTTTGCAGCCTATTTTGGAAAGGGAAATATCTTCACATAAAAACTACACAGAAGCATTCTGAGAAACATCTTTGTGATGTGTGCATTCATCTCACAGAGTGGAACTTTTCTTTTGATTGAGCAGTTTTGAAACACTCTTTTTGTGGAATCTGTGAGTCAATATTTGGAGCACTTTGAGGCCTACTGTGGAAAAGGAAATATCTTCACAAAAAACTACACGCAAGAATTCGGAGAATATTCTTTGTAATGTGAGCATTCAACTCACAGCGTTGAAATTAACTTTTGATAGTGTAGTTTTGAAACTCTTTTTTTGCAGAATCTACAAGTGGATATTTGGAGCCTATGGTGGAAATAGGCACCATTTGCAGCCTATGGTGGAAAAGGAAATATCTTCACATACAAACTACACAGAAGCATTCTGAGAAACTTCTTTTTGATGTGTGCATTCATCTCACAGAGTTGAAACTTTCTTTTTGTGGAGCAGTTTTTAAACGCTCTTTATGTAGAATCCCCAAGTGGATATTTGGAGCGCTTTGAGGTATACTGTGGAAAAGGATTTATCTTCAAATAAAAACTACACAAAATCATTCTGAGAAACTTCTTGTGTTGTGTGCATTCATCTCACAGAGTTGTAACCTTCATTTGATTAAGCAGTTTTGAAACACTCTTTTTGTAGAACTTCCAAGTGGATATTTTGAGTGCTTTGAGGCCTATGGTGGAAAGAGAAATATATTCACATAAAAATTACACAGAAGCATTCAGAGAAACTTCTTTGTGATGTATTCATTCATCCCACAGAGTTGAACCATTCTTTTGATTGAGTAGTTTTGAAAAACTTTTTTGTGGAATCCGTAAGTGGACACTTGAAGTGCTTTGAAGCCTATTGTGGAAAAGGAAATATCTTCACATAAAAACTACACAGAAGCTTTCTGAAAAACTTCTTTGTGATGTGTGCCTTAATCTTGTGGAGTTTAAATTTTCTTTTGATTGAGCAGTATGGAAACACTTTTTTTGTGGAAACTGCAAATGGATATTCAGAGCACTTTGCGGCCTATGGTGGAAAAGGAAGTATCTTCACATAAAAACTAGACAGAAGCATTCTGAGAAACTTCTTTGTGATGTGTGCATTCATCTTCCAGAGATGAACCTTTTTTTTGAATGAGCAGTTTTGAAACACTCTTTTTGTAGAATATTCCAGTGGACATTATGAATGCTTTGAGATCTTTCTTGGGCTATGAAATATCTTCACATAAAAATCAGACAGAAGCATTCTGAGAAACTTCTTTGTTATATGTGCATTCAACTCACAGAGTTGAGCATTTCTTTTCATTCAGCAGTTTGGAAACAATCTTTTTGTATTATCTGAAAATGGATATTTGCAGCGCTTTGAGGCCTATAGTGGAAAAGGAGATATCTTCACATAAAAATTAGACAGAAGCATTCTGAGAAACTTCTTTGTGATGTGTGCATTCATCTCGCAGATTTGAAATTTTCTTTTGATTGAGCAGTTTTTAAACACTCTTTTTCTAGGATCTGCATGTGGATATTTGGAGTGCTTTGAGGCCTTGGGTGGAATAGGAAATGTCTTCACATAAAAAGTAGACAGATGCATTCTGAGAAACTTCTTTTTTTAATTGTACTTTAAGATTTATGATAGATGTGCACAGTGTGCAGATTAGTTACATATGTAAACATGTGCCATGCTGGTGTGCTGCCCGCATTAAGTCCTCATTCAGCATTAGGTATATCTCCTAATGGTATCCCTCCACCCTCCTCCCACCACACAGCAGTCCCCAGAGTGTGATGTTCCCCTTCCTGTGTCCTTGTGTTCTCATTGTTCAATTCCCACCTATAAGTGAGAACATGCAGTGTTTGGTTTTTGGTCCTTTCAATAGTTTACTGAGAATTATGATTTCCAATTTCATCCATGTCCCTGCAAAGGACATGAACTCGTCACTTTTTATGGCTACATAGTATTCCATGGTGTATATGTGCCACATTTTCTTAATCCAGTCTATTTCTGTTGGACATTTCTGTTGGTCCCAAGTCTTTGCTATTGTGAATAGTTCCACAATAAACATATATGTGTGCATGTGTCTTTATAGCAGCATGATTTACATTCGTTTGCATATATACCCAGTAATGGGATGGCTGGGTCAAATGGTATTTCTAGTTCTAGATCCCTGAGGAATAGCCACACTGACTTCCACAATGGTTGAATTCGTTTACTGTCCCACCAACAGTGTAAAAGTTTTCCTATTTCTCCACATCCTCTCCAGCACCTGTTGTTTCCTGACCTTTTAATGAATGCCATTCTAAATGGTGTGAGATGGTATCTCATTGTGGTTTTGATTTGCATTTCTCTGATGGCTAGTGATGGTGAGCATTTTTTCAGGTTTTTTAGCTGCATAAATGTCTTCTTTTGAGAAGTGTCTGTTCATGTCCTTTGACCACTTTTGGATGGAGTTGTTTCTTTTTATCTTGTAAATTTGTTTTAGTTCGTTGTAGATTCTGGATATTAGCCCTTTCTCAGATGAGCATGTTGTGAAAATTATCTCCCATTTTGTAGGTTGCCAGTTCACTGTGATGGTAGTTTCTTTTGCACTGTAGAAGCTATTTAGTTTAGTTAGATCCCATTTGTCAATTTTGACTTTTGTTGCCATTGCTTTTGGTGTTTTAGACATGAAGTCCCTGTCCATGCCTATATCCAGAATGGTAATGCCTATGTTATCATCTACGGTTTCTATGGTTTGGATTCACAGTGGAATTCTACCAGAGGTACAAGGAGGAACTGCTACCATTCCTTCTGAAAATATTCCATTCAATAGAAAAAGAGGAAAACCTCCCTAACTCATTTTATGAGGCCAGCATCATCCTAATACCAAAGCTTGGCAGAGACTGAACAAAAAAAGAGAATTTTAGACCAATATCCTTGATGAACATTGATGCAGAAATCCTCAATAGAATACTGGCAAACAGAATCCAGCAGCACATGAAAAAGCTTATCCACCATGATCAAGTGGGCTTCATCCCTGGGATGCAAGGCTGGTTCAATATACACAAATCAATAAATGTAATTCAGCATATAAACAGAACCAAAGACAAAAACGACATGATTATCTCAATAAATGCAGAAAAGGCCTTTGATAAAATTCAATAACCCTTCATGCTAAAAACTTTCAATAAATTAGGTATTGATGGGACGTATCTCAAAATAATAAGAGCTATCTATGCAAACCCACAGCCCATATCATACTGAATGGGCAAAAACTGGAAGCATTCTCTTTTAATACTTTCACAAGACATGGATGCCCTCTCTCACCACTCCTATTCAACATAGTGTTGGAAGTTCTGGCCAGGGCAATTAGGCAGGAGAAGGAAATAAAGGGCATTCAATTAGGAAAAGAGGAAGTCAAATTACCCTGTTTGCAGAGGACATGATTGTATATCTAGAAAACCCCATTGTCACAGCCCAAAATCTCCTTAAGCTGACAAGCAAATTCAGAAAAGTCTCAGGATGCAAAATCAATGTACAAAAATCACAAGCATTCTTATACACCAATAACAGACAGAGTGCCAAAGCATGAGTGAACTCCCATTCACAATTGCTTAAAACAGAATAAAACACATAGGAATCCAACTTAAAAGGGACGTGAAGGAACTCTTCAAGGAGAACTACAAACCACTGCTTAATGAAATAAAAGAGGAAACAAACTAATGGAATATCATTCCATGCTCATGGGTAGGAAGAATCAATATCGTGAAAATGGCCATATTGCCCAAGGAAATTTATAGATTCAATGCCATCTCCGACAAGCTACCAATGACTTTCTCCACAGAATTGGAAATATCTACTTTAAAGTTCACATGGAATCAAAAAAGATCCTGCATCGCCAATTCAATCCTAAGCCAAAAGAACAAAGCTGGAGGCATCATGCTACCTGACTTCAAATTATACTACAAGGCTACAGTAATCAAAACAGCATGGTACTGGTACTAAAACAGAGATATAGATCAATGGAACAGAAGAGAGTCCTCAGAAATAACACTGCATATCTACAAATATCTGATCATTGACAAACGTGAGAAAAACAAGCAAAGCTGAAAAGATTGCCTACGTAATAAATGGTGCTGGGAAAACTGGCTAGCCATCTGTAGAAAGCTGAAAATGTATCCCTTCCTTACACCTTATACAATAATTAATTCAAGATGGATTAAAGACTTAAACGTTAGACCTGAAACCATAGAAACTACTTTTTGATGTGTGCATTCAAATCACAGTGTTGAACTTTTCTTTTGATTGAGCAGTTTTGAAACACTCTTTTTGTAGAATCTGCAACTTGATATTTGGAGCGCTTTGAGGCCTATGGTGGAGAAGGAAATATCTTCACATAAACACTAGACAGAAGCCTTCTGAGAAACTTCCTTGTGATGTTTGCATTCATCTCACACTGTTGAAACTTTCTTTTGATTGAGCAGTTTTGAACAACTCCTTTTGCAGAATCTGCAATTGGATATTTGGAGCACTATGTGGCCTATGGTGGAAAAGGAAATATCTTCCCATAAAAACTAGACACAAGCATTCTGAGAAACTTCTTCATGATGTGTGCATTCAAAGCACAGAGTTGAATCTTTCATTTGATTGAGCAGTTTTGATATATTCTTCTAGAATCTGCAAGTGGCTATTTGGACTGCTTTGCAGCCTATAGTGGAAAAGGAATCATCTTCACATTAAAACTACACAGAAGCATTCAGAGAAACTTCTTTCTGATGTGAGCATTCAACTCACAGAGTTGAACCTTTCCTTTAATTGAGCAGTTTGAAAACAGTCTTTTTGTAGTATCTGCAAATGGATATTTGGAGTGCTTTGAGGCCTACAGTTTAAAAGGAAATATCTTCACATAAAAACTAGACAGAAGGATTCAGAGAACCTTCTTTGTGATGTGTGCATTCATCTCACAGATTTGAAACTTTCTTTTTATTGAGCAGTTTAGACACTGTTTTTGTAGAATCTGCAAGTGGATAATTGGACAGCTTTGCTACCTATAGTGGAGAAGGAAATATCTTCACCTAAAAACTACACACAAGCATTCAGAGTAACTTCTTTGTGATATGTGCATTCATCTCATGGAGTTGAAACTTTCTTTTGATTCAGCAGTTTTGAAGCACTCTTTTTGTGGAATCTGCCAGTGGATATTTGGAGCGCATTGTGGCCTAGGATGGAAAAGGAAATATCTTCACTTAAAAACTAGACACAAGCATTCTGAAAAACTTCTTTGTGATGTGTGCATTCATCTCACAGAGTTGAACATTTCTTTTGATTGAGCAGTTTGGAAACAGTCTTTTGGTAGTATCTGCAATTGGATATTTGGAGCGCTTTGAAGCCTATAGTTGAAAAGGAAATATCTTCACATAAAAACTAGACAGAAGAATTCTGAGAAACTTCGTTGTGATGTGTGCATTCAACTCACAGAGTTGAAGGTTTCCTTTGATTGCACAATTTGGAAACAGTCTTTTGTAGTATCTGCAAATGGATATTTGGAGAGCTTTGAGGCCTATGGTGGGAAAGGAAATATCTTCAAATAAAAACTAGATAGAGGCATTCTGAGAAACTTCTCTGTGATGTGAGCATTCATCTCACAGAGGTAAACCTTTCTTTTGACAGAGCAGTTTGGAAACACTTTTTTGGTCGAATCCGCAAGAGGTTATTTGGAGCACTTTGAGGCCCATGGTGGAAAAGGAAATAACATCACATAAACACTAGACAGAAGCATTCTGAGAAAATACCATGTGATGTCTGCATTCCTCTCAAAGAATTCAACATTTCTTTGGTTTGAGGACTTTTGAAACACTCTTTTTGTAGAATCCACAATTGGATACTTGGAGAGCTTTGAAACCTATGGTGGAAAAAGAAATATCTTCACATAAAAACTAGACAGAAGAAATCTGAGAAACTTCTTCATGATGTGTACATTCCACTCACAGGGTTGAACCTTTCTTTTGATTTAGCAGTTTGGAAACAGTATTTTTGTAGTATATGCAAATGGTTATTTGCAGTGCTTTGAGGCCTATAGAGGAAAATGAAATATCTTCACATAAAAACTAGACAGAAGAATTCTGAGAAACTTCTTTGTGATGTGTGCATTCAATTCACAGAGATGAAACTTTCCTTTGATTGAGCAGATTTGAAATCCTTTTTCATAGATACTGCAAGTGAATATTTGGAGCTCTTTGAGCCCTTTGGTGGAAAAGGAAATATCTTCACATAATAATTAGACAGAAGCATTCTGAGAAATTTCTTTGTGATGTTTGCGTTCATCTCACATAGTTGAACCTTTTTTTTGATTGAGCAGTTTTGAAACACTCTTTTTATAAAATCTGCATGTGGATGTTTGAAGCGCATTGGGGCCTACGGTGGAAAAGGAAGCATCTTCACATAAAAACTACACAGAAGTAATCTGAGAAACTTCTTTCTGATATGCGCATTCAACTTACAGAGTTGAAACTTTCTTTTGATTGAGCAGTTTTGAAGCACACTTTCTGTAGAATCTGCAAGTGGATATTTGGAACGATTTGAGGCCTACAGTGGAAAGGGAAATACCTTCATATAAAAACTTGACAGAGGCTTTATGAGAAGCTGGTTTTAATGTATACATTCATCTCACACAGTTGAACTTTTCTTTTGTTTCACCAGTATTGAAACACTCTTTTTATAGAATCTGCAGGTTGATACTTGGAGGGCTTTGAGGTCTATGGTGGAAAAGGAAATATCCTCACATGAAAACAAGACAGAAGCATTATGAGAAATTTCCTTGTGATGTGTGTATTCAAATGACAGAGGTGAACCATTCTTTTGATAGAGCAGTGTGGAGACAATCTTTTGGTAGTTTCTGAAACTGGATACTTGGAGCGATTTGAGGCCTATGGTGGAAAAGGAAATATCTTCACTTAAAAACTAGACAGAAGCATTCTGAGAAACTTCTTTGTGAAGTGTGCATTCAATTCATAGAGTTGAAACTTTCTTTAGGTTGAGCAGTTTTGAAACACACTTTTTGTAGAATCTGCAAGTGGATATTTGGAGCACATTGTGGCTTCTAGTGGAAAACAAAATATCTTTGCATAAATACTACAAAGAAGCATTCTGAGAAACTTCTTTGTGATGTGCACATTCATCTCACAGAGTTGAACCTTTCTTTTGATTGAGCAGTTTTGAAACACTCCTTTTGTAGAGTCTGAAAGAGCATATTTGCAGCGCTTTGAGTGCTAAGGTGGAAAAGAAATATCTTCACATAAAAACTAGACAGAAGCATTCACAGAACCTTGTTTGTGATGTGTGCATTCATCGCACAGAGTGGAACCTTACTTTTGATTGAACAGTTTTGAAACACTCTTTTTGTAGAACCTGCAAGTGGATATTTGGAGCGTTTTGACGCCTAAGCTGGAAAAGGTAATATCTTCACATAAAAACTAGATAGAAGTATTCTGAGAAACATCTTAGTGATGTGTGCATTCATCTCACAGAGTAGAACCTTTCTATATATTGAGCAGTTTTGAAACCCTCTTTTTATGAATTCTGCATGTGGGTATTTGGGGCACTTTGCAGCCCGTGGTGAAAAAGGAAATATCTTTACATAAAAACTAGACAGAAGGATTCTGAGAGACTTCTTTGTGATGTTTGCATTCATCTCACAGAGTTGAATCTTTCTTTTGATTGAGTAGTTTTGAAACACTCTTTTTGTAGAATCTGTAACTTGATATTTTTAGCGATTTGTGGCGTATGGTGGAAAAGGAAATAACTTCACACAGAAACTAGACAAAAGTGTTCTGAGAAACTTCTTAGTGATATGTGCATTCAACTCACAGAGTTGAACCTTTCTTTTGATTGAGCAGTTTAGAAACACTCTTTTTGTAGAAACTGCAAGTGGATATTTGGAGAGATTTGCAGCCTATGGTGGAAAAGGAAATATTTTAACATAAAAACTAGACAGAAGCATTCTGAGAAACCTCTTTGTATTGTGTGCATTCATCTCACAGAGTTGAAACTTTCTTTTGATTCAATAGTTTTGAAACACTCCTTTGTAGAATCTGCAAGTGGATATTTCAAGTGCTTTGAGGTCTATGGTGGATAAGGAAATATCTTCATTTAAAAGCTAAATGGAAGCATTCTGAGAGACTTCATTGTGATGTGTGCCTTCATCTCACAGAGTTGAAACTTTCTTTTGATAGAGCAGTTTTTAAACACTCTTTTTGGAGAGTCTGCAAGTGGATATTTGGATCGATTTGAGGCCTACGATAGAAAAGGAAACATCTTCACTTAAAAACAAGACAGAGGCATTCTGAGAAATTTCTTTGTGATGTGTGCATTCATCTCACAACGTTGAACACTGCTTTAGATACAGCAGTTTTGAAACACTCTTTTTGTAGGATCTGCAAGTAGATAGGGGCCTAAGGTGCAAAAGAAATATCTTCACATAAACACCAGACAGAAGCTTTCTGAGACTCAACTTTGTGATGTGTGCATTCATCTCACCAGGCTGAACCTTTATTTTGATTGAGCAGATTTGAAACACTCTTTTTGTAGAACCTACAAGTGGATATTTGGAGTTCTTTGTGGCCTCTAGTGGAAAGGGAAATATCTTCACATGATAATTAGACAAAAGCATTCTGAGAAACTTCCTTGTGACGTGTGCATTCATCTCACAGATTTAAACCATTCTTTTGATTGAGCAGTTTTGAAACACTCTTTTTGTAGGATCTGCAAGTTGATTATTGGAATGCTCTGAGGCCTATGGTGGAAAAGGAAATATCTTCACATAAAAACTAGACAGAAGCATTCTGAGAAACTTCTTTGTGATGTGTTCATTCATCTCATGGAGTTGAGCCTTTCTTTTGATTGAGCAGTTTTGAAATACTCTTTTCGTAGAATTTGCAAGTGGATATTTTGAGGGCATTGAGATCTATGGTGGAAAAGGAAATATCTTCACATAAAAATTAGAAACATTCTGAGAATCTGCTTTGTGATGTGTGTGTTCATCTCACAGAGTTGAAGATTTCTTTTGACTGAGCAGTTTTGAAACACTCTTTATAGAATCTGCTGGGGATATTTGGAGCGCTTTGGGGCCAATGGTGGAAAACGAAATATCTTCACATAAAAACTACACAGAAGCTTTCTGAGAAACTTCTCTGTGATGTGTACATTCGTCTCACAGAGGTGAACCTTTCTTTTGATTGAACGGTTTTGAAAAACTCTTTTTGCAGAATCTGCAAATGTGTATTTGGAGCGCTTTGTAGACTATTGTGGAAAAGGAATTATCTTCACATAAAAACTAGGCAGAAGCATTCTGAAAAACCTCTTTGTGATGTGTGCATTCATCTCACAGAGTTGAACCTCTCTTTTCATTGAACAGTTTTGAAACACTCTTTTTGTGGAATCTGTAAGTGGATATTTGGAGCGCTTTGAGGCCTATGGTGGAAAAGAAATATCTTCACATAAAAACTTCACAGAAGAATCTGAGAAACTTCTCCATGATGTGCACGTTCATCTCACAGAGTTCAAATTTTCTTTTGATTGAGCAGCTTTTAAACACTCTATTTGTAGAATCTGCAATTGGAGATTCAGAGTTCTTTGAATCCTATGGTGGAAAAGGAAATGTCTTCACATAAAAACTACACAGAAGCATTCTGAGATACTCCTTTGTGATGTGTGCATTCATCTTACATTGTTGAACCTTTCTTTTGATTGAGCAGTTTTGAAACACTCTTTTTGTAGAATCTGCAAGTGGATATTTGGAGTGCTTTGAGGCCTATGGTAGAAAAGGAATTATCTTCACTTAAAAATGACACAGAAGCATTATAAGAAATATCTTTCTGATGAGTGCATTCAACTCACAGCGGTGAACCTTTCTTTAGATTGAGGAGCTTGAAACACTCTTTCTTTAGAGTCTGCAACTGTATATTTGGAGCGTTTTGTGGCCTATGTTGGAAAAGGAAATTTCTTCAAATAAAAGGTAGACAGAAGAACTCTGTGAAACTTCTTTGTGATGTATGCATTCATCTCACAGATTTCAACCTCTCTTTTGATTGAGAAGTTTTCAAACACTCTTTTTGTTGAATCTGCAAGTGGATATTTGGAGCGCTTTGAGGCCTATGGTGGAGAAGGAAATATCTTCACATAAAAATTAGAGAGAAGCATTCTGACAAATTTCTTTGTGATGTGTGCATTCATCTCAGAGAGTTGAACTGGAGGACCTGGCTGCTTGCTCTTTTATTGCTTTTGAGGACATGGGACCGTCTGTGATTTTTAAGGAACTCTATGTTAAACATTTTCTAATTTCCATTTTGAGTCTTGTCTAAAATGTGTGAGAGTAGTGGAGATATTGGGATTTGGTTTAGAAATCACAGAAACACCACATCCAGAAGTCGTATGTTTTCTGCTTTATAATTCCACATCCTGTGAGGATTTCAAATGTGATTCTACAGAAATTCATATTCAATAATTTTATCAGAACACTAAGCCTCTGCCTCATAAAATAAAACCTAATGTTATTTTACTTCAAAATTTTAAGTTTTTGGTATGTATTGACGCTAAAGCTGTAAACACTCTGTGCCATAATTCCTAAACTGTAACATGGTTTAATGTATCTACTTTCTACATTTAAAACATGTACTTTGCCATTGAGTAACTTAGAGTATTGCTGAGCATGTATTAAATACCGATTTGTTTCCTGATTTTTTAATAGTTATCATTTTATAATTTTCTCTTGTTTAGTTTGAAGCTTACTAGGATTTTGTCATTGATATGTATGTGTGTATATATATATATACACACACAAGTATATATATAACAACATATGTAATTGATATATATCTATATGTTTTATATATGTGTATATACACACTTATGTGAATATATGCATGTGTACATAACATTGATTTTTTTGACCAATAAAAATTGCATAATTATGCATTGTCTACTTTATAATAATTTGATAGATATATATTGTAAAATATTTAATACAATTAAGTTGATGAACATTCATATCACCTCACATGGTTATGATTTCGTAGTGAGAGCATTTGAGGTCTCCTATTGTTGTAGCAAATTTTAAGCATACAAAACACTGTTATTAACTACATTTTAAAGCTATATGTTAGACCCCCAAAACTTATTTATCTTATAACTGAAAGTTTGTACTCTTTCAACACCTTATCATTTTTCTACCTCCAGGCCTGGTCATTACCATTGTACTCTCTGCTTCTGTGAGTTCAGGCTTTTTAAATTCTCAATTTAAGTGAGAACATACAGTGTTTGTTTTTCTGTGCCAAGCTTATTTTGCATAGCATAATGTACCCAGGTCCATTCATGTTGTTGAAATAACAGAATTTCATTCCTTTTTATGGGTGAATAATATTCAGTTGTCAATTTTACCACATTTTCCTTATCCATTCAGCATCTACAGATAAGTAATTTTTTTTAAAAAGTACTCTTGACAGTTGTGAATAACGCTGCATTGAATACAGGGGTGCAGATTATTTTTGAGATGCTGATTTTATTTTGTTTATAGACAGAAGTGGAATTTCGGGATTGTACGATAGTTCAATTTTTTTAAAATAACCTGCATACTAATTTTCATAATGACTCTTCCAGTTTACAACTCATTAAGACTGTACAGAAATATTTTGTCACATCCTTGTTAACACTTTTCATATCTCTTTTTTTTGATATTAGCCATTCCAACTGCTGTAAAGTGGTATCTTTTCATTTGCAATTTTCTCATGAATGGTAATGTTTAGCATCTTTCTACACACCTGCTGGATATTGGAATATGTTTGTAAAAAATATTTAGTCTTGGTCGTTGGAGCCAAGATGGCCGAATAGGAATAGCTCCAGTCTACAAATCCCAGCTTGAGTGATGCAAAAGATGGGTGATTTCTGCATTTCCAACTAAGGTACCAGGCTCATCTCACTGGGGAGTGCCTGTCAGTGGGTACCAGAGAGTGGGTACAGTGCACCACGCATAAGCCAAAGCAGGGCAAGGCATCGCCTCACTGGGGAACTGCAAGTGGTCAGGGAATTCCCTTTCCTAGTCAAAGAAAGGGGTGACAGATGGCACCTGGAAAATCGGGTCACTCCCACCCTAATACTGCGCTTTTCCAATGGGCTTCACAAACAGCACACCAGGAGATTATATCCTGCACCTGGCTCAGAGGTTCTTATGCCCACGGAACCTCGCTCATTGCTAGCACAGCAGTCTGAGATCAAACTGCAAGGTGGCAGTGAGGCTGCGGGATGTGTGCCCGCCATTTCTCAGGCTTCAGTATGTAAACAAAGTGGCTGGGAAGCTCGAACTCAGTGGAGCCCATCACAGCTCAAGGAGGTCTGCCTGCCTCTGTAGGCTCCCCCTCTGGAGGCAGGGCACAGACAAACAAAAGAAAGCAGTAACTTCTACAGACATAAATGTCCCTGTCCCACAGCTTTGAAGAGAGTAGTGGTTCTCCTAGCATGCAGCTGGAGATCTGAGAATGGGAAGACTGCCTCCTCGAGTGGGTCCTTGAACCCCGAGTAGCCTAACTAGGAGGCACCCCCCAGTAGGGTTGGACTGACACCTCACAAGGCTGGGTACTCCTCTGAGACAAAACTTCCAGAGGAACGTTAAGGCAGCAGCATTTTTGGTTCAACAATATCCGCTGTTCTGCAAACACTGCTGCCAATACCCAGGCAAACAGGATCTGGAGTGGACGTCTAGCAAACTCCAACAGACCTGCAGTTGAGGGTCCTGACTGTTAGAAGGAAAACTAACAAACAGAAAGGACATCCACCCCAAAAACCCATCTGTACATCACCAGCATCAAAGACCAAAGGTAGATTAAACCACAAAGATGGGGAAAAACAAAGCAGAAAAACCGGAAACTCTAAAAATCATAGCACCTCTCCTCCTCCAAAGGAAGGCAGCTCTCCACCAGCAATGGAACAAAGCTAGATAGAGAATGACTTTGATGAGTTGAGAGAGGAAAACTTCAGAAGAACAAACTTCTCCAAGCTAAAGTAGGAAGTTCAAACCAATGGCAAAGAAGTTAAAAACCTTGAAAATAATTAGACAAATGGATAACTAGAATAATCAAAGCAGATAAGTCCTTAAAGGACCTGATGGAGCTGAAAACCATGACACCAGAACTACGTGATGAATAAACAAGCCTAAGTAACCAACGCGATCAACTGGAAGAAATGGTATCAGCGATGGAATATGAAATGAATGTAATGAAGTGTGAAGAGAAGTTTAGAAAAAAAAGAATAAAAAGAAACGAACAAATCCTCCAAGAAATACGGGGCTATGTGTAAAGACCAAATCTAGGTCGAATTGGTGGACCTGAAAGTGACGAGGAGAATTGAACCAAGTTGCAAAACAATCAGCGGGATATTATCAAGGAGAACTTCCCAAATCAAGCAAGGCAGGCTAACATTCAAATTCAGGATATACAGAGAACACCACAAAGATACTCCTCGAGAAGAGCAACTCTAAGACACAACATTGTCAGATTCACCAAATTTGAAATGAAGGAAAAAAGGTTAAGGGCAGCCAGAGAGAAAGGTCAGGTTACCCACAAAGGGAAACCCATCAGACTAACAGCAGAACTCTTAGCAGAAACTCTACAAGGAAGAAGAGAGTGGAGGCCAATATTCAACATTCTTAAAGAAAAGAATTTGGACCCAGAATGTCATATCCAGCCAAACTAAGCCTCACAAGTGAAGGAGAAATAAAATCCTTTACAGACAAGCAAATGCTGAGAGATTCTGTCTCCACCAGAAATGCCCTAAAGGAGTTCCTGAAGAAAGCACTAAACATGGAAAGGAACAACCGGTAACAGTCACTGCAAAAACTTGCCAAATTGTAAAGACCATCAAGGCCAGGAAGAAACTGCGTCAACTAACGAGCAAAATAACCAGCTAACATCATAATGATAGGATCAAATTCACACTTAAAAATACTAACCTTAAATGTAAGTGGGCTAAATGCTCGAATTAAAAGGCACAGACTGGCAAATTGGAAAAGAGTGAAGACCCATCAGTGTGCTGTATTCCGGAAACCCATCTCACGTGCAGAGACACACATAGGCTCAAAATAAAGGGATGGAGGAAGATCTACCAAACAAATGGAAAAAAAAAAAAGGCAGGGGTTGCAATCCTAGTCTCTGATAAAACAGACTTTAAACCAACAAAGATCAAAAGAGACAAAGAAGGCCATTACATAATGGTAAAGAGATCAATTCAACAAGAAGAGCTAACTATCCTAATTATATATGCACCCAATACAGGAGCACCAAGATTCATAAAGCAACTCCTTAGTGACCTACAAAGAGACTTACACTCCCACACAGAAATAATGGGAGAGTTTAACACTGCATTGTCAACATTAGACAGATCAACGAGACAGAAAGTTAACAATGATACCCAGGAATTAAACTCAGCTCTGTGCCAAGCGGACCTAATAGGCAACTACAGAACTCGCCACCCCAAATCAATAGAATATACATTATTTCCAGCAGCACACCACACCTATTCCACAATTGACCACATACTTGGAAGTAAAGCACTCCTCAGCAAATGTAAAAGAACATAAATCATAACAAACTGTCTCTCCGAACACAGTGCAATCAAACTAGAACTCAGGATGAAGAAACTCACTCAAAACCGCTCAACTACATGGAAACTGAACAACCTGCTCCTGAATGACTACTGGGTACATAACGATATGAAGACAGAAATAAAGATGTTCTTTGAAACCAACGAGAACAAAGACACAACATACCGGAATCACTGGGACACATTCAAAGCAGTGTGTAGAGGGAAATTTATAGCACTAAATGCCCACAAGAGAAAGCAGGAAAGATCCAAATTTGACACCCTAACATCCCAATTAAAAGAACTAGAGAAGCAAGAGCAAGCACATTCAGAAGCCGGTAGAAGGCAAGAAATAACAAAAATCAGAGCAGAACTGAAGGAAATAGAGACACAAAAAAACCCTTCAAAAATCAATGAATCCAGGAGCTGGTTTTGTGAAAAGATCAACAAAATTGATAGACCACTAGCAAGACTAATAAAGAAGAAAAGACAGAAGAATCAAATAGACGCAAAAAAAAAATGACAAAGGGGATATCACCACGGATCCCACAGATATACAAACTACCATCAGAGAATACTATAAACACCTCTATATAGATAAACTAGAAAATGTAGAAGAAATGGATAATTTCCTTGACACATACACCATCCCAAGGCTAAACCAGGAAGAAGTTGAATCTCTGAATAGACCAATAACAGGTTCTGAAGTTGAGGCAATAATTAATAGCTTACCAAACAAAAAAAGTCCAGGGCCAGATGGATTCACAGCCGAATTATACCAGAGGTACAAGGAGGAGCTGGTACCATTCCTTCTGAAACTATTCCAATCAATAGAAAAAGAGGAAATCCTCCCTAACTCATTTTATGAGGCCAGCATCATCCTGATACCAAAGCCGGACGGAGACACAAACAAAAAAGAGAATTTTAGACCAATATCCTTGATTAACATTGATGCAAAAATTCTCAATAAAATACTGGCAAACCGAATCCAGCAGCACATCTAAAAGCTTACCCACCATGATCAAGTGGGCTTCATCCTTGGGGATACAAGGCTGGTTCAACACACGAAAATCAATAAACATAATCTAGCATATAAACAGAACGAAAGACAAAAACCACATGATTAACTCAATAGACGCATAAAAGACCTTTGACAAAATTCAACATTTCATGCTAAAAACTCTTAATAAATTAGGTATTGATGGGTCGTATCTCAAAATAATAAGAGCTATCTATGACAAACCCACAGCCAGTATCATACTGAGTGAACAAAAACTGGAAGCATTCCCTTTGAAAACTGACACAAGACAGGGATGCCCTCTCTCACCACTCCTATTCAACATAGTGTTGGAAGTTCTGGCCAGGGCAATTAGGCAGAAGAAGGGAATAAAAGGCATTCAATTAGGAAAAGAGGAATTCACACTGTCCCTGTTTGCGATGACACGACTGTATATCCAGAAAACCCCATCATCTCAGCCCAAAACCTCCTTAAGCTGATAAGCAACTTCAGCAAAGTCTCAGGATACAAAATCGATGTGCAAAAATCACAAGCATTCTTATACACAAATAACAGACTAACAGAGCCAAATCATGAGTGAACTCCCATTCACAATTGCTTCAAAGAGAATAAAATATGTAGGAATCCAACTTACAAGGGACGTGAAGGACCTCTTCAAGGAGAACTATAAACCACTGCTCAATGAAATAAAAGAGGATACAAACAAATGGAAGAACGTTCCATGCTCATGGGTAGGAAGAATCAATATCATGAAAATGGCCATACAGCCCAAGGTAATTTATAGATTCAATGCCATCCCCATCAAGCTACCAATGACTTCCTTCACAGAATTGGAAAAAACTACTTTAAAGTTCATATGGAACCAAAAAAGAGCCCACATCGCCAAGTCAATCCTAAGCCAAAAGAACAAAGCTGGAGGCATCACGCTACCTGACTTCAAACTATACTACAAGGCTACAGTCACCAAAACAGCATGGTACTGGTACCAAAACAGAGATATAGACCAATGGAACAGAATATAGCCCTCAGAAATAATGCCGCAGTTCTACAACTATCTGATCTTTGATAAACCTGAGAAAAACAAGCATTAGGGAAAGGATTCCCTATTTAATAAATGGTGCTGGGAAAACTAGCTAGACATATGTAGAAAGCTGAAACTGGGTCACTTCTTTACACCTTATGCAAAAATTAATTCAAGATGGCTTAAAGACTTACATGTTAGACCTAAAACCATAATAACACTAGAAGAAAACCTAGCCAATACCATACAGGACATAGGCATGGGCAAGGACCTCATGTCTAAAACACCAAAAGCAATGGCAACAGAGGCCAAAATTGGCAAATGGGATCTAATTAAACCAAAGAGCTTCTGCACAGCAAAAGAAACCACCATCTGAGTGAACAGGCAACCTACAAAATGGGAGAAAATTTTTGCAATCTACACATCTGACAAAGGGCTAATATTCACAATCTACAATGAACTCAAACAAATTTACAAGAAAAAAGCGAACAATCCCATCAAAAAGTGGGCAAAGGATATGAAGAGACACTTCTCAAAAGAAGACTTTTATGCAGCCAAAAAACAGATGAAAAAATGGTCATCATCGCTGGCCATCAGAGAAATGCAAATCAAAACCACAATGAGATGCCATCTCACACCAGTTAAAATGGCGATCATTAAAAAGTCAGGAAACAACAGGTGCTGGAGAGGATGTGGAGAAATAGGAACACTTTTACACTGTTGGTGGGACTGTAAACTAGTTCAACTATTGTGGAAGTCGGTGTGGCATTTCCTCAGGGATCTAGAACAAGAAATACCATTTGACCCAGCCATCCCATTACTGAGTATATACTCAAAGGATTGTAAATCATGCTGCTATAAAGACAGATGCACACATATGTTTATTGCGGCACTATTCACAATAGCAAAGACTTGGAACCAACCCAAAGACTTGGAACCAACCCAAATGTCCAACAACGATAGACTAGATTAAGAAAATGAGGCATATATACCCCATGGAGTACTATACAGCCATGAAAAATGATGAGTTCATGTCCTTTGTAGGGACATGGATGAAGCTGGAAACCATCATTCTCAGCAAACTATCTCAAGGACAAAAAACCAAACACCACATGTTCTCACTCATAGATGGGAATTGAACAATGAGAACACATAGACATAGGAAGGGGAACATCACACACCGGGGACTGTTGTGGGGTGGGGGCAGGGGGGAGGGATAGCATTAGGAGATATACCTAATGCTAAATGACGAGTTAATGGGTGCAGCACAACAACATGGCACATGTATACATATGTAACAAACTTGCACATTGTGCACATGTACCCTAAAAGTTAAAGTACAATAATATTAAAAAATAATGTTTAGTCTTTTGCCTATTTTTTTAATTGGGTATTATAATTATTATTGTTTAGCTTCTGATTTGTATGAGTTTCTGCTATATTTTGAATACTATCCTCTTATCATATATGATTTGCAAATATTTTATCCCATCTTAAATGTTTTCTTATTTTTTGCTGTGCATAATAGTTTAATACACTACAACTTTATGTCTGGTTTTATTGGTATACTTTTGATATTATATTTAAAAAAATTGCCAATGCCAGTATCATGGAGGCTTTTCATATGCTTTTTTAAAGATTTTCTTTTAATAATTTATGTATTAAATTTGTCTTAAGTCAATTTTTGTGTCTGGCGTAAGAAATATGATCGTTTTATTATTGTGCTTGTGAGTATCCAGTTTTCCCAGCACTAAGTATTGAAAAGGCTACACTTTTTGTGTTGTGTATTCATAGTGCCCTTGTCAAAGATTAACTTTAGATGCATAGATTTACTTCTGGGCTCTGTATTCTGTTCCACTGGTTTTTGTGTGGGTTCCTATAAACATACCATTCTATTATGTTTACTGTAGTCTTTAAATGTAGTTTTAAATAATAAAGTATAATGTCCCCAGATTTCGTTTTATTCCTCATGATTGCTTTGGCCTTTCAATATTTCTTATAGTTTTATATACATTGCAGAATTTATTTTCTATTACTGTAAAAAGTGGCACAGGAATTTTGATAGGAAGTTGAATTAATATACAGATTGCTTTGGATAATATGGCTTTTAGACAATATTCTTCTAATCCATAAACATATAATATATTTACATTTATTTGTATTTTTTAAAATTTTTTCATCAATATATTTTATTTTTTATTGTAAAGATCTTTCACCACATTGGTTGAATTTATTGCTAAGAAATCTATTAGTTTGTTGCTATTGTAAATGAGATTTTTTTTCTTTTTTATTGGTTTGTTGCTAGCATACAGAAACAAAACTGATATTTGTATGTTAATTGTATATTCTGCTTCTTTACTGAGTGCATTTATTAGATGCACTATTTATATATAGATGAATTAAATGCACTATTTAAATGTATTATTTATGTTTTTTATATATAATATTATGTCATCTACAAACAGTGACGTTATTTCTTCTTTTCAATTTGGATCTTTTAGCTTCTCTTGCTTAATTTTTTGACGTAGGACTTAATTATTCTATGTAGGACTTCCAGTTCTATGTTAAAATAGAACCGTTAGAATGGGCATAATATAGACTTGCATTGGTGTTTGTGCATTTGAAGGAGAAAACACCTCTTTTCATTTGTTGTTGTTGTTGTTGTTGTTTTGTTTTTGAGATGGAGTCTCGCTTTGTCACCCAGGCTGGAGTGCTGTGGCATGATCTTGGCTCACTGCAACCTTCACCACCTGGGTTCAAGCAATTCTCTGCCTCAGCATCCCGAGTAGCTGGGATTACAGGCGCCAACAACCATGCCCGGCTAATTTTTGTATTTTTAGTAGGGACTGTGTTTCACTATCTTGTCCAGGCTGGTCTTGAACGCCTGACCTCGGCCTCCCAAAATGCTGGGATTACAGGTTTGGGCCACCGTGCCCAGCCACCTCTTTTCATTTTTATAAACTGGTTTTAGTAGGTAAAGATCTTCATCTTTTGGGTCTCAAGGCTGATGAGATCTTTACTGGGTTTGCAGTAAAAAGACTTCTAGCTGCATCACAAGGTCGCTGCCGAATCTGGAGTGAGTTTTACCTTTAGTGGGCTTGTTGCCAGGAGCACGTATGGTTGTGAGTTCTGTCATGTTTTTTGGCAGGCTGGATTGTTTTCAGGGCTTTGTTCTGTGGAGCAGGCACTAGGGCAGCTTCTGCTATATGCTGGGACTAATAGCAGATGTGTGGGTGAGTGTGGCTTCCACTGAGTAGCTAACAGGTTTTCCCCAGTTTATCTACAAACAGTGGCTTTTGAACTGTTTTGTGTGAGTCACGAGTATGATGTCCCCAGCTTTTTTCTTATTCCTCATGATTGGTTTGGACATTCAGCCTACATTGTAGGCTTACATTTTCTATTACTATAAAAATTGGGACAGGGATTTTGATAGGGATTTGAGTTAACTTACAGATTGCTTTGGATAACATGAACCCTTATTAACCAAAGGGCCTGCCTTCTCAAAATTACCCTTTTCGATCTTGGGTTTTAGCAAGGTTTCATAAGGCCCTGTATCCCAAAGCTCACTATATTGCCCAGGCTGTTCTTGAACTCCTGGCCTGGCAGTCCTCCTGCCTCAGGCTCTTAAATGGAGGAGATTACTGTTATGAGACACTGTGCCTGGATCTCTCATAAAGTTACTTTGGTTGATGGATGGCTGACTAGTTTTTATTGCTGCAAGGGAATACAAAAGTAGGGACCCCCTATTCCACCACCTTGATAATGTCACTGTCTCCATACATTTCTTCCTTATTTTGTTCTCTTGTATGTTTGTGTGTTATTTTAGGTTCAAATATTAAGACCAATAGGCTAGGATTTATACATTGTGTGAAAAGTAAATTAGATAGCCAGTAGGAACCCTATATATATTATAATATTCCCCCAAAAGATTAAGTTTAGTGTAGGCAAAAAGGGCTCATTAAAATTTTCATCCACTTTTTTCAACCTGTGTCCAAACTATAATATAATTATAATTTTTATTTTATCAATTACTTTTAACCATATTTCATAAAATTTATCTTTTTTCTTTATTTAGAAATGTAAGGCTATTATTTGCTTTTAAAGGCTGTAATACAGCTTTTTTATTTTGTGAAATAATAGCACCAATATTACAATTATTTATAGTGTAAATACTTATTCACTTAAATCTTCCCATTAGAGAATTTCATTAATTATTGTAGTGTATTTCTGTAAAATTGTACTGCCACACACTACAGGGCAATGATTCAAAATGCCTGGTCTTCACAGATGCACAGTCACAGTTGAACATTGTAGTTATTTAGAAAAATTATTTTCTAGTGTTATATCAATGTTCCAAACAAGATTTTATGGGTAAATATTTCTCCCATTCTGGTTTCGCAATTCCATGTTAACTGTATTTTTATTTTAGGGTAGGTTCCTTGACATTAGTTTACGGTATTTTTGGTTTTACCTAAGTATTATTTTGGATGACAATGTGCAGCAACTTTTAATGTACAGTTTATGTCAATGTGCAGTTTAATTACAATATGAATCAGCCATATATTTATTCACAATTCAATTTTAACAAACTTAATGAAAACTAAGCAAACTAACATTACATGATAAAGCCCCAATCAGCTATCTTATACTTAAGCAAATACACCAAAAAATAGTTTGTAGCTTTATTGCTGCTTTTGTTCAAACTATGGTTTATATTCCCTATGACCAAAGAAATTTCTGATATTTTCCTACCACGCAAAGGAAACAGACAAAAAGACAGTGATTATACTTTCAAGTAGCGGTTTGTTTAGAGCCCCAGATATTCCATCTGTAGACCACTATGCTCATATTTCTTTGTTTTAATAAGGCTGTAGCCCAAATCCTTACATTTTTGTGGAAATTAAAGCATTTCATTTCCGTACTAAAGACAGGACATTCCCATGATCTAAATCCAAGGGTGATGGCTTAGAGTGAGGACCATTTCTTGTTGACATGGGGATGTTTGAGTTGGTCTACAATAAATCTATGGGAGAGGCAGGTTGTGGTAAGTTGGAAGTGTTGGCTGCCTTCATAGTCTCAAAGTTCTCTGTCAAGTTCACCTCAGCACTGCTGTACTCCTGTTCTGCTCTCAGGTTTGGAATGCTTGGCCAGTAGTGGTTCTCCACATGGTTCTCAACTGCCAGTGCTTTCCTGATCCACTGCCTGCCATAAATGCAATAGTAGCAGAGGAGGCTGATAAGGGGACAGAAGCCAGAGATGGTAACAGGCCACTGCCTGGCGGGGGAAGAGAGCAGTGGGCTCTCAATCCTAGCTCACATGCCAAGTGCCATTCTCATCCCAGCACCCAGTGGTGTCCCCCATAATGTGTACTGCCTGGCCTGAGGTACATGGAGAGCCCAGCTAAGGCATAAAGTTGAAAAGGGGCTTTCCAGAGTCCCAAGTGTGCTGGACATCTCACCAGCCATGGAAAGAGTGTTTGTCCTTGTGGCCACTGATAGACAATGATGGGAGCCTGCCCATATTTCAGAGCCTTCTGGCATCTTCACTTGAGAGTTCAGCTCTGGCAACAGAGGACACTTCTGGTGTCCAGAGATTTTCAGTGCCTGGCGCATGTAAAACTGATTGATGGCATCTGCTGGTTTCTGGGAGCACTGCTTGGCCACCCTTATCTGCGGACCCCAGCCAAGGCACTGCAGAAAGCTTGCTATCTGGCTAGCATTCTGGACTGTGAGACAGCGTGGCTGCAGATAGCACTGGATGGAGAGAGTATAGTGTAGTGAAGTGGGGTAGCGGGCATTCTGCCACATGGCCTAGAGTTTCTCGTGACTCTGGGCTGCCCAAGTGCGGTGAACAGAAAGGAATCAGTGAGTGGAGACCATTTCTAGGCCACAGCTCAGGGATGGAGAACCCAGGCTGAGCCTGGTGATTGTCCTGAGTTGAATAGATGAAGCTGGAGTCCAGGGAGACCAAAGAAGCTCAGATAAACTCTGCAGGGCAGAGTATTCAGGGCATGAAAAGGACAAAGTCACAAAACAAAAACTCTCCAGTCTACAGTTAAATACTGACCAGCACATGTATGTGTGTAAACTACAAGTCTGGGGGAAAAAATACCTGAAGGAAACAGAAAGAACAATGCTTGAATGTCCCACAGAACCAGGCATATTTGGTGTTCCCACCAGCAACAGTGGACAAATCTTATACTTTCCAGACGATTGGATGGAACACTCAGAAAAGAATTGCCTCAGCAGTGCGTAAGATTAGATCTAGGCCGAGGCTGCTAAGGTCCTAATTAACAAGACCTCAAAGAAAACCCTCAAAGAACCAAAATCTTTCCAGATAATTTAACTGCATCCTAGAACATAGCTCAATAAAATTATAGGAACTCAACAATATCCAACACACAATAAGATATATTTCATGTTGTCTGCCATCCAGCTGAAAATTACCAGGCATGTGAAGAAAAAGGAAATGTCTCAATAATGAGAAGAAAACTTGATCAATAGATGCAGAAATGGTAAATAAGATGGAATTAGTAAGCAATGATATTAAAACAGATATTGTAATGATAACATTCCACAAGAAGAAAGTAAAGGGAAGATAGAACATGGAAGTACAGATATGGAAGACCCAGCTTGAACTTTTAGAGATGAAAAATACAATGTCTGAGATGAAAAATATAATAAATGGCATTTAAAATAGAATAGATGTTATACAAAAGAGGATTAGTCAACTGGAAGATGTAGCAGTAGAAACTATCAAAAATGGAACATGGAGAAAATAATGGAAAAAATTGAACAGAAAATCAGCACCAACAGGACTAATATATGTGTAATTGGAGTTCCTGAAGAAGGTGGGGAGGAGTAGAAGAAAAAGTATTTCAAAAAACTGTGGCTGAAAAAATTTAAATTTGAGGAAAACTGTAATCCCAGAGTTCTAAGAACCAAGGAACCCTTAGCACAAGAGACATAGGGATGACACACTGAAGCACATCATAATCCAATTGCCCCAAACCAGTGACAAAGAGAAAATCTGAAAAGTTACCAAAGGGATAAGGACATTATACAGAGAGGAACAAAGATGAAAATGGGCTGAGCGTGGTGGCTCACACCTGTAATCCTAGCACTTTGGGAGGCTGAGGCAGGATGATCACTTGAGCCCAGGAGTTCAAGACCAGCATGGGCAACATGGCAAAACCCCGTCTCTACTAAAAACACAAAAATTAGCAGGACATGGTGAGACGCATCTATAACCCCAGCTACTCAGGAGGCTGAGGCAGGGAGAATCGCTTGACCCCGGGAGGCGGAGGTTGCAGTTAGCTGAGATGGAGCCATTGCACTCCAGCCTGTGCAACAAAGCGAGATTCTGTCTCAAAAAAAAAAAAGATGGCAGACATCTGGTTAGAAACAACGCAAGGCTGGATGTGATGGCACATGTCTGTTATCCCAGCACTTTGGGTGGCTAAGGCAGGATGTTCACTTGAGCCCAGGAGTTCTAGACCAGCCTGGGCAATATGGCAAAATCTGGCCTCTACATAAAATGCAAAAATTAGCTCGGTGTGGTGGCGCATGCCAGTAGTCCCAGCTACTTGGGAGGCTGGGGCGAGAGGATTTCTTGAACCCAGGAAGTAAAGGTTTCAGTGAGCTGAAATCATGCCACTGCACTGTAGCCTGGGTGACAGAGCAAGACCCTGTCTCAAAAAAAAAAAAAAAAAAAAGAAACAATGCAAACCAGAGGATAGTAAGAGTGACTTCTATAAAATACTTAAGGATGAAACGATTTTCAGTCTAGAATTCTACACCCAGCAAAAATATCTTTCAAAGATGATAGTGCAATAAAGACTTTCAGACATTGAAAACTTGAGGAATACATTACCAGCAAGTCCTCACTACAAGGAATATTAAAGAAAATCCTTCAGGCAGAGGGAAAGTGAAACCAGATGGAAGTCCAGATGTACACAAAAGAATGTAGAGCACCAGAGATGGCAAATGTGTGAGCAAAAATACAACATTAAAAAGCATTTTTAAAAGATAATTGATGGTCTAAGGCAAAAAATGATAACAAATTAATGTGAGTTTACAGCACTTATAGAAGTAAAATGCATGAAAACAATAACACAAAACCCAAAAGGAGGGAAATGAACGGACACTGTTTTAAGTATCTTATCCTCTATGTGAAGTGGTATAATGTTGATGGCAGCCAATGCTAAGTTAAATACATATACTGTATTAGTCTGTTCTTGTACTGTTATAAAGAAATGTCTGACACTTCTCAAAGTAAGACATTTATGCAGCCAAAAAACACACGACAAAATGCTCATCATTACTGGCCATCAGAAAAATGTGAATCAAAACCACAATATCATCACTGGCCATCAGAGAAATGCAAATCAAAACCACAATGAGATACCATCTCACACCAGTTAGAATGGCGATCATTAAAATGTCAGGAAACAACAGGTGCTGGAGAGGATGCAGAGAAATAGGAACACTTTTACACTGTTGGTGGGACTGTAAACTAGCTCAACCATTGTGGAAGTCAGTGTGGCGATTCTTCGAGAAATACCATTTGACCCAGCCATCCCATTACTGGGTATATACCCAAAGAATTATAAATCATGCTGCTATAAAGACACATGCACACATATGTTTATTGTGGCACTATTCACAATAGCAAAGACTTGGAGTCGACACAACTGTCCAACAATGATAGACTCGATTAAGAAAATGGGGCACATATACACCATGGAATAGTATGCAGCCATAAAAAATGATGAGTTCATGTCCTTTGTAGGGACATGGATGAAGCTGGAAACCATCATTCTCAGTAAACTACCACAAGGACAAAAAACGAAACTCCTCCTGTTCTCACTCATGGGTGGGAATTGAACAATGAGAACACATGGACACAGGAAGGGGGACATCACACAAAAGAGACCGTTGTGGGTTGGGGGGAGGGGGTAGTGATAGTATTAGGAGACATACCCAAAGCTAAATGACGAGTTAATGGGTGCAGCACACCCACATGTATTCATATGTAACAAACTTGCACGTTGTGCACATGTACCCTAAAACTTAAAGTATAATAATAATAATTTAAAAATAATAATAAATAAATTAAAAAAAAGAAATGTCTGAGACTGGGGCTGCGCATGGTGGCTTATGCCTGTAATCCCAGCACTTTGGGAGGCTGAGGCGGGTGTATTATGAGTTCAAGAGATTGAGACCATCCTGGCCAATATGGTGAAACCCTGTCTCTACTAAAAATACAAAAAAAAATTAGGTGGGCTTGGTGGCATATGCCTTTAGTCCCAGCTAAGCTACTTGGGAGGCTGAGGCAGCAGAATCACTTGAACTAGGGAGGCGGAGGTTGCAGTGAGCCGAGATCGCACCACTGCACTGCAGCCTGGGAGACAGAGTGAGACTACGTCTCAAAAAAAAAAAATGTCTGAGACTGGGGAATTTATGATGAAAAGAGGTTTAATTGGCTCACAGTTCTGCAGGCTGCACAGGAAACGTGATTCTGTCATCTGCTCGGCTTCTGGGGAGGCCTCAGGGAGCTTACAATCATGACAGAAGGCAAAGGGGAAGCAGGCGCATCTTATGTGACTGGAGCAGGAGGAAGAGAGAGAGGGGGAGTTGCCACACACTATTAACCAGATTTTGTGAGAACCCACTCTCTATGTGGTACCAAGCGGGGATGGTGTTAAACCATGAGAAACTGGCTCCATGATCCAATCACATCCCTCCAGGCCCCACGTTTGGCATTAGGGATTACATTTCCACATGAGATTTGGGTAGGGACACAGATCCAAACCATATGATATACCATAAACCATAGAGCAATGATTAAAACTCAACACCAAATGAAGCAAAAATAGTTAGATGTAAAAGGCCAAAAAAGAAGATTAAATGAAATAAAAATACTCAGCAAATTCAAAAGAAGTCAGAGAAAGAAGAAAAGGAGAAGAAACTACAGATGGGACAAATAGAAAGCAAACAGGAAGATGACCAATTAAAACCAAACTCTCCGGCATTCTACCAGTTGCGTGTGATTTTTAGCAACTCTCTGCCTCTGACAACAATACCTGTCACACAGGTTTGTCATCAGAGCTTGTCACATGTGATATGGAGAGCCTGCTGTTTGCAGACCTGCAATCATTATACATTAGCTTGTATTGTTGGTAGCAGAGACCCAGGTCTCTGTGTTGGTCATGCTGAGAGCTCCCTTCTCATTGCTCCGTTTTCCTCCTCCTTTGATCCCTTTCTGTACTTCCACGCCCCACACCATCTGGTTGGAGAAGATTCTCAGCCTCTCGGTCTGCAAATGTTCAAAGTCCGTGTATCAAATAGCCAACAAATGTATTTCAGTACGTTTATCTGCTACCCAGGGATCCAGGAGAAATGCTTTCCGTTCTGCAAATAGTCCGTGGCTGCTGATGCCAACAATGTGTTCTGTCTGTCCTCTTCTCTTTTCTGATCTGCATATTCTCAACTGCCCTGCACTTCTGGGAAGACTTTACACAGGGACAACTATGAGTTTTTGTAAGAAGATGAGAAGTCACCACTTTGGTAACCATCCATTAGACGCTCCAATATTGCTGCAGACATGGACTCTAGCATGTTCTCTTCTTCTCTGACACCCACCCCTTCCCCCATTGGCCACAGCAACTTGGGTTTGCTCTTCAGCTATTGCAGGGCCTACCTCTGGGGAACTGTGACTTGCTTTATACCCTATCCAATAACACAGTGTGTCCTTATACACAGTAGTTGTTCAATATACATCTGTTGAAGGGATTTCATCACAGTTAAATCTGTGGAGAGTTCAGCAGATAAGTGAGTTGCTCAAGATGGTCAGAGGCTGTCTTATTCCATTTGGGCTACCGTAACAAAATACCTTAGCCTAGGGGGCTTATAAGCAACAGAAATTTATGTCTCATAGGTCTGGATGCTGGCAAGTGGAAGGTCAAGGTAGTGTCTGTTGAGGGCCTGTTCCTTATAGAAGGCAACTCCTAGCTGTGTCCTCACATGGTGGAAGGGGAGAACAAGCTCCCTTGGCTCCCTTTTACAAGGCCACTTATCCCATTCATGGGGTCTTTGCTTTCATGATGAAATCACTTCCTAAAGTCTTTGCCTCCTCCTAATTCAAACCTAACCTATCAGGGGTTAGGTTTCAACACACGGATTTTAGGGGCACAAAAACATTGACTATAGCATTGAATATTTTAACTGAGAGTTGTGTTTGGGAGCTGAAACCATGCACCATCATGGCAGGGCACACATAAACCTTTGAATACTCTGAGGAATGAATATTGAACATTGTAACTAATGGCAGAAGGTGGAATATTTAAAAGGCAGAACTGCCTGGGTAAACTAAAAGAGTGAACAAACAGCATGTAGCCTGTGGCTGGCTCCTCTTCTCTTCCCATCCCTACCTTTCACCTTTCTCTCTTTCTTTCCCTCCCTCTCTCTCCTTTCCATCCCTCCCTCCTTCCTTCATTCCTTCCTTCCTTCATTTACGTTATTCTTTCTCTCCCTCCCTGCTTCCTTGTTTCTTTCCTTCTTTCTCTTTCCCTCTTTCTCTCCCTCCTTCCTTCTTTCTCCCTCTCATCTCCTTCTCTCTTTCTCTCACTCTCCATCTTTCTCTCCCTCCATCCTTCCTTCTCTCATTCTTTCCTTTCTTCTCTCTTTCCTTCTTTGTCCCTTTCCTTCCTTCCTTCCTCCCTCCATCCTGCCTTCCTTTCTTCTCTCTTTCTTTGACTGATGTGTTCTGAGCCCAAGCACCCTGTGGGTTACTAAATGGTACCAAAATTGACTCAAGAATCAAGAAGAAATGGAAAACCTAAGAAGTACTATAACATGAATAACATAAAACCTCTAGTAAAATAAAATCTTTCACAAAGGAAGGACTAGGCCCAGATGGTTGTATGAGCAAATTTTACAGACTTTCAAAGAATGGATCTTTCTAGTTATGTCCCAAAAAACTATAGCTAGGAATATTAATGCATGATTTTTCAAGAGCTTCATTTCCTAAAATCTGTAGGTTCAAAGGTAGATTGGCATGTGTTGGAAATCCTCAAATGTTGTGCATTTCCTTGGAGTTTTAGCATTAAAAAAGAAAGGCCTTGCTTGCATTAACTTTGAATTTTGTAAGAGTTACCAGTTAATAGATACACTCTATGCATTTTTATACACTCTGATTTTATAGGAATGGAGGCATATCAGACAATTGGCTCTGCGTCCAGGTTTTTTACTTTGTAACATATTTTGGACATCATTTTTGAGCATCCTTTTAAAATTTATTTTTTAATTAGCTGCATAGTATTCTATCATATGAATAACGATAATTTCAATAAACGGTAAGGTGATAATCATTAATGTGATTGATAAACTTTAAGGTGATTTCTAGACTTTTTTTAATTGAAAAGATGGTATAATACTTCCTCCCATTCATACATAATTCCAGGCATCATGAGTATGTCTGTAGGGTAAATTTCTGAAAATGAAATTGCTGAATTGGAGAGTATTTTCATTTATAATTTTGGTATATATTGTTTAATCACACACATATAGTTTGTACTAATTTATAATCCCAGTAACAAGATGTCAGCAACACTTCAAACTCCACAACTTCACTGGCAGTGCTTGAAATCATGATGCATATTGCCAGCCTCTCTTCAAGTAAAGTTCTATTAACTCTACAAAAATTTTATAAATGGCAGACGTTACATTTCCAGATAGCTTTGTGGTAAGCAAAAAAAGAATTGATTTATAAGCAATTTGTATATCACATTGAGACAAAATGTATTTGTGATAAATATCATTATTGTTAGGTATTTAAAACATCTCATGTATCAAGAAATCATACTTTAGATGGGGCCAAACTGGCCGATTAGAAGCAGCTGTGGCCCATGGCTCTCACAGAGAGCAATGAAAACTGCGAGTGAATTCTGCACCTTCAATGGATGTATTCAGGTTCTTGCATTGGGACTGACTAGGCAGACAGCTCGACCCACAGAGAGTCAGGAAAAGCAAGTGGGTCAGTGACCCACCCAGGTGTGGCACAGAGCTAGCCGAGTCCCCACTTGCAGACAAGGGAGGCCATGAGTGATTTTGCGACCCTGCCCGGGAAACCATGCTTCTCTGATGGATCTTTGCAACCTGCAAATCAGGAGGTACCTTCATGAGCTCAGCAACCACGGCCTCAGGTTTGAAGCACAGAGCTGTGTGGAGTCTCAGCGGAGTGCTTTCTGGCTTACTGCAGCATGCATGGAAACCCAGGAATTTTGCATACTCTGCCCTGAGAATTCCAGCAAACCGGGAGATACGTCTGTGCCTTCCCTTAGGAAGGGGGCTGAATCCAGGGAGCCAAGCGACATCATTCTGGGGCCCCACTCCCACAGCACCTCACAAGACCCACTGGCTTGGAATTCCAGCTGGCCAGTGGCAGCAGGCTGGAGAAAGCTGGAGGTGGACCGAATTCCCACTGGGAGGGGCAGCCGCTCTATCTGTGGTTTGAGTTGGCTGCTCTAGCCTGCTGGCACCAGGGATCAGGAGGAGTCCCCTATAACACAGTTCAGCTGTTGTGACTGATCGTGGCCAGGCTGCTTCTTTAAGAGAGACTGAAATCCATCCTTCCTCACTGGGCAGGGCCTCCCCATCAGAATTTTAGCAACTCCAGCCAGAGTTCTATGGACAGAACTCTGATTTCTCCCTGGGATGAAGTCCCCAGGGAGAGAAGTAGCTACTGTCTCCCCAGTTCAGCCAACTGAACCTTTCCAGCCTGCTGGCTCTGAAGACTCCTGGGGGTCAGAACAACACAACTGCTCTGCCAAAGGGCAGCCAGACTGCTTCTTTAAGCAGTCCCTGATCCTGTTCCTCCTGACTCGGTGAGACCTCCCAACAGGGGTCTCCAGACACCTCCTACAGGAGTGTTCCAGCCGGCATCAAGTCTGTAACCCCTTGGACTTGTGCTCCCAGAGGAAGGATCAGGTTGCCATCTTTGCTGTTTTGCAGCCTTCACTGGTGATACCTCCAGGTGCAGGAGAGACTGATGTGACTAGGGTCTAGAGTGGACCCCCAAAAACCACAGCAGCCCTAGCCCTAGGGAAGAGTGGTCTGACTGTTAAAAACAAACAGAAAGCAACAACAACAACATCAACAAAAAGACCCCATGAAAAACTCCATTCAAATGTCAGCAACGTCAAAGGTAGATAAGCCCACAAAGATGAGAAAGTATCAACACAAAAACGCTGAAAACTCAAAAAGGCGGAATGCCTCTTCTCCTCTAAATGACAACAACACCTCCCAAGCAAAGGCATAGAGCTGACCCGAGGCTGAGGTGGCTGAATTGACAAAACTAGGCTTTAGGAGGTGGGTAATAACAAACATCTCTGAGCTGAAGGAGCACGTTCTAACAATGTAAGAAGCTAAAAATCATAAAAGAACACAGTAGCTGATAACCAGAATATTCACTTTAGAGAGGAACATAACTGACATGATGGAGCTGAAAAACACAACATGAGAACTTCACAACACAACCACAACTATCACTCACAGAATAGGCCAAGTGGAGGAAAGAATCTCAGAGCCTCAAAACTCTCTGTCTGATATAATACAGGAAGAGAAGACTAGAGAAAGAAGAATAAAAAAGAAAGAACAACAAAACCTTCAAGAATTATGGGATTATGTAAAAAGACTGAACTTAAGACTGATAAGGGTACCTTGACCCACCACGATCAAGATGGATTCATCACTGGGATACAAGGTTGGTTCAACACAGGCAAATCTATAAATGTAATTTATCACATAAACAGAACTAAACACAAAAACAACACGATTATCTCAATAGATGCAGAAAAGGCCCTCAATAAAATCCAACATCCCTTCATGTTAAAAACTCTCAATAAACTAGGTATTGAAAGATCACACCTCAAAATAATACGAGCCATATATGACAAACCCACAGCCAATATCACACTGAGTGAGGAAAAGCTGGAAGCATTCCCCTTGAAAACTGGCACAAGAAAAGGATGGCCTCTCTCACCGCTCCTATTCAATGTAGTACTGGAATTTCTGGCCAGGGCAATCAGGTAGAAAAAGGAAATAAAGATATTTAAATAGGAAGAGGTGAAGTCAAATTATCTTTGTTTGCAGATGACATAATCCTGTATCTAGAAAACCCCATCATCTCAACCCAAGAGCTTCTTAAGCTGATAAAACAAATCAACAGAATCTCAGGATACAAAATCAGTGTGAAAAAATTGATAGTATTCCTATACACAAACAACAGGCAAGTAGAGAGCCAAATCGTGAATGAACTTCATTCACAATTGCTACAAAGAGAACAAAATACATAGGAATACAGCTAACAAGAGAAGTGAAGAACCTCTTCAAGGAGGACTACAAACCACTGCTCAGAGAAATCAGATAGGACACAAACAAATGGAGAAGCACTCCATGCTCATGGATAGGGAAGAATTCATTCCTGAAAAAGTCCATACTGCCCAAAGTAATTTATAAAAGAATTCAATGTTATTCCCATTAAACTACCAATGACATTCTTCACAGAATTAGAAGAAAGTATTTTAAAACTCTTGTGAACCAATAAAGAGCCCAAATAGCCAAGGCAATTCTAAGCAAAAAGAACAAAGCTGGAGGCATCACACTACACAACTTCTAACAACACTATAATGCTACAGTAACCAAAACAGCATGGTACAGGTACAAAAACAACCAGTGAAACATAATTGAGAACTCTAAAATAAGACCATACACATACAACCATCTGATCTTTGACAAACCTGACAAACCCAAGCAATGGGGAAAAGATTCCTTATTTAATAAATCATGTTGGGAAAACTGGCTAGCCATATGCAGAAACTGAAACTGGACATCTTCCTTATACCTTATAGAAAAAATAACTCAAGATAGAATAAAGATTTAAACATAAGACCTAAAACCATAAAAACCATTGAAGAAAACCTAGGCAATACCATTCAGGACATAGGCATGGGCAAAGACTTTGTGACTAAAACACCAAAAGCAATGGTAACAAAAGCCCAAATTGACAAATGGGATCAGACTAAACTAAAGAGCTTTTGCACAGCAAAATAAACTATCATCAGAGTGAACAGACAACCTACAGATTGGGAGAAAATTTTTGCAAACTATCTGTCTAACAAAGGGCTAATATCCATAATCTACACAGAACTTAAACAAATTTACAAGAAAAAAACAGCCCCGTCAAATAGTGGACAAAGGAAACGAGCAGACACTTCTCAAAAGAAGACATTTACGTGGCCAACAAACATGAAGAAAAGCTCATCATCACTGGTCATTAGATGAATGCAAATCAAAACCACAATGAGATACGATCTCACGCCAGTTAGAATGGTGATTATTAAAAAATCAGGAAACAGCAGATGCTGATGAGGCTGTGGAGAAATAGGCATGCTTTTACACTGTTGGTAGGAGTGTAAATTAGTTCAGTCATTATGGAAGACAGTATGAAAATTCCTCAAAGATATAGAACCAGAAATACCATTTGACCCAGCAATCCCATTATAGGGTATATACCCAAAGCATTATAAATTATTATACTATAAAGACACATGCACTGTATGTTTATTTCAGCACTGCATGTTTATTTCAGCACTGTTCACAATAGCAAAGACTTGGAACCAACACAAATGCCCATTAATGATAAACTGGATAAAGAGAATGTGGCACATATACACCATGGAATACTAAGAATTTATGTCCTTTCCAGGGACATGGATGAAGCTGGAAATCATCATTCTTAGCAAACTAACACAAGAAAAGAAAACCAGGCTAAGAGCAGTGACTCATGCCTGTAGTCTCAGAACTTTGGGAGGCTGAGGTGGGGAGTTAGAGATCAGCCTGACCAACATGGAGAAACCCCGTCTCTACTAAAAATACAAACAATTAGCCAGGAATGTTGGCACATACCTGTAATCATAGCTACTTGGGAGGCTGAGGCAGGAGAATCACTTGAACCCAGGAGGCAGAGGTTTTGTTGAGCTGAGATCACGCCATTACACTCCAACCTGGACAACAAGAGTGAAATTTTGTCACAAAAAAAAGAGGGAGAAAGAAAAAGAAAAAAGAAAAGAAAACCAAACACTGCATGTTCCTACTCATAAGTGGGAGTTGAACAATGAGGACACATGGACACAGGGAGGGGAAAACCACACACTGTGGCCTGTCATGGGGTGGGAGGCTAGGGGAGGAATAGAGTTAGGAGAAATACCTATGTAGATGATGGGTTGATGGGTGCAGCAAACCACCATCGTACGTGTATAACTATGTAACAAACCTGCATGCTCTGCCCATTTATCACAGAACTTAAAGTACAACAAAGAAAACTTTACATAAATGCATAAAGTCTAGAACAGCTAATATATTATAATGAAAAGTCAACTATAATCTCAGCTCAAAGAGAACACCATGAAATTATGAAGAGCTCTCCACAAATCTCTAAATTTGTGTCCTCATAAGATTACATTTCTATTTCTTCTTGAATAATTTCCTCATTTTAGCTATGATTTAGTGACAGTAAGAAGGTAATTATGAGGAGAAAATTCTCCTAACACTCCATTGAGAAATTTCTGCGTCATTTCACCATACACCTGAGTCTTAAGCAGTCACTTCTAATGTAGCTGAATAATAGATCCTCAACCAGCTGAGTCTATGAGTTGAATCCATGTATGTGAGATAAGGCCCCCAAGGAGAGGTAATAAGCTGGGAATGCCATCAGCTCATCTTTCTTCAGGCCTATATTTGTCATTGTCACTTGTAGAAGCAGGATAGCCCTGGCATTGGGATTGGCAGTAACAGAGAGTATCAAAGGGAAAACTGAACTTCCCCAATTTTTGGAAAAAAGAAGATTGGATACAGACGGGCTCCAGCGTTTTCCATGTGTGAGGTCATTGCCCCAGGAAGTCTTGCTCAGGACATTTCTTGTCAGCAAAGCAGAAGTCAAACGATATTCCTACCTTCCAAGAGAATAGAACATAATGTCAGATTTTCTCACGGATTCCCACAAGTTCAAGAAACTTTCATGGCCTTATTTAACTGCTTAAGCATTTCAACTAAAAAATTATTTGTCTTTCAAATACACAGGAATCTGTTTGGAAAAATTTTAACCAGAAAAAGTTGGAATTCTAAAGTAAAAAATGCATAAGGCCGTAAAAATTTTTTACATCTTTTAATTTTCATGTCAACTGGGGAAAGAGAAACATTCTCTGAAGTTTCCTTTTATACCATTAAAGACTTATTCTTTATTACCAGCAATACAGGGTGGCTTATTCAGGTTGAATCTTGAAGGTAAACTTTAACTTAATTTTAAGTTTTGGCTAATTTTTAAGCGTTTCTCAGTCACCTACCATGATTTCATCTCAGAAACCAAAATCTCAGTTTCATTTAGATTTTTGAAATATTAAAACAGAAGGTTAAATGCTTCAAAATAATACTCATGTAGAGACTTACATATGTGGACCAGAAATCTCCAGGTATTACAAATTTTATGAGAACATAATAAATGTTGATACATACATTTAATTCTGAAATAAAAATTTACAACAAATAAAACTAACAAATCAAGAAAATTTTGTAGGTTATACATTTTATGTCTAAAAATATAGGTATGAAACACTCAAGGATGGATAAAAGAAGAAATCACAAGAGAAAATAGAAAATATGTAGAGACAAATTAAAAACATGAAATAACAAAAGTTAAGAGATACATCAAAAACAGTACCATAAGGGAAAAATTTATAGCTATAAGTGATTCTAAAAAATAAGATACTGAATCAACAACTTTACTCCTAAGGAACTAAAAACAGAGGGAAAAAGAGGGACTACTAAAGAGGGACAACTAAAACTAGCAAAATTGAAAAAATGATAAAGATAGCAGTGGAAATAACTGAAATAGAGAATAGAAAAACAATATCAAAAATCAACAAAGCCTACTTTGTTCCCTGAAAAAGATCAAAACTGACAAAATTTTATTTATATTGACTAAGAAAAAAAGTGAATATTCAAATTACTAAACTCAAAAATAAAATGGGTACATTACTAACAAATTTTTGGAGTAAAAAAGGGATGTAGGAGAGTAACATAAGGAAGTATACACTAAAAATTGAATAGCCTAAATAAAATGAACTAATTCCTAGAAAGAAAAAACCTACTAAGACTGAATCAGAAAAGTTGAATAAACCTATTCAGCAAGGAGATTCAGCAGGAAGATTGCATCAGTAATCAAAAACCCAGCAACAAAGAAAAGCCTGGACCAGATGGCTTCACAGTTGAGTTCTACCCAATGTTTAAAGCAGAATTAAAACCACTTTTTCTCAAACTTTTTCAAAACTTTGAAGAGGCAGTAATTTTTTCTAACTTATTCTATGAGTCCAGTATTACCCTGACACCAAGCCAGACAAAGGCACCATAAGAAAACTACAAAAAAAGTCCCTTATAAATGCTGATGCAAAAATCCTCAACAAAATACCAGCAACTCAAACTTAGCAGTACTTTAAAAGGATTATACACTATGAATGAGTATAATTGACTCCTGAAATAAAAGTATGTTCCAACACATGAAAATCAGCATAATATATTAACATAAAGGAGGAAAAAACCCTCATGTGATCATATTAATCAAAAAAGAAAAAGCATTTGTCCAAATTTAACCCACATTCATGATAAAATATAGTTAGTAAACTATAAAAAGAAAGTAAACACCTTAACGTAATGCTATACAAAAAAACAAAACAAAACAAAAAAACACAGCTAACATGGTGAAAGACTGAAAGCTTTTACCCTAAGAGCAAAAACAAGGATGTTTGCTTTTACTACTTCTATTTAATACAGTACTGAAGGTTCTGGTTAGTTAAAACAATAAGGTGAGTAAAAGAATTAAAGATATTCCAATTTTTTAAAAAGTAAAATTATCTGTTTGCAGATGACATAACTTTATATAAAAATATTTTATAAAATATTTTTATATTTATAAAAATACTCAAAATAGTTTAAAAAATACTTTATAAAAATATTTTAGTTTCTGTGAAATAAACTATCAGATGCAATAAATAAAATTCATCAAAGCTGCATGAAACAAAATAATACACAAAAATCGTTGTATTTCTACAATAACAATAAACTATCTGAAGAAGAAATCAAGACAACAGGGTCATGTATGATAGCATCAAAATAATAAAATACTTACGAACCCACTTAACCAAGGAAGTGAAAAACCTGTATAGCAAAAACTATAAACATGGCATGAAAGTATTAAAGATGACACAAATAAATGAAAAGACATCATGTGTTTATGGACTGGAAGACAAAATCTTGTCAAGGTTCCATTGTTATCTATAGTCTTCTACGGATTCAATAAAATCACTACAAAAATTCCAATATTTTCAAAAATAGAAAAACCTATTCTAAAATTCAGATGAAATCTCAAAAAACCCCAAGCACCCAAATCAATCTTAAAAACTAACAAAGTTAGAGGACTAACACCTCCTGGTTTCAAACTTCAGTATGCAAAACAATGCTGTACCAGCATAGAGACAGATGCAAAGACCAATGCAATAGAAATAAAGAACCAAAAAATATGGTCATGATTTTTAACAAGGGTGTCAACACTGTTCAATGGGGAAAGGACGATATTTTTTTAAATGGTGTTAAAAACGGATATTTACATCTATCTATCTATCTATCTATCTATATATATAATATCCCAAATTAGCTTTTTGTCTGTCATGTATGTTGCAGATCTATTTCCCCAGTCTTTTGACTTTTGACTTCGTGGCATTTTTCTCTCATACAAAATTTTAATTTTTATGGAGTCAAATACAACCTTGGCGCCGATCTGGTTCCCGTACTGCCCGGCCTGCGCGAGCACGATTTCCTTCATGGCCAAGGCGTGATTACAGTGGCAGGACAAACGCGAGAAGGAGAAGCAGACGCATAGCTACCCAGCCCGCCCTCCACCGACGCTGAAATCGCCCCGCGCCCACCTCCCTCAGCCTCGGATTCGGCTCCCAGAATAGCAACAGCTTTACTTCCACACAAATGTACCCACCTGTGAATCCCTTGCCGTTGAACGTCTGTTGGAAAACTCAGGTGTCCTTGCTGTGGTCCTTTCCACGTTGGGGAAAGCTGGTCAGCTGGAGAACTTCCTCCCACATCTTTAGTAAGACTAAATCCCTAGCTGAGCTGAAACTGAACTTTCCTCCCATGTGGGAGGGGAAGACTCTTGTTTCCATATTCACAGAGTGCGTTTGCACCTGTCCTAGATTGATAACATATTGTTGTAATTGATGAGTCTTTTCATCTATTAGGAGACCTGTGCTTAGGAAAGGTCTTCCGAATGTTAACTCAACAGGATTTAATTATAAGTTTTACTTTGGAACAGTTCAAACCCACAGTAAGCTATGGGTGTTAGAGATAGTCAGGCGTCTGATTTAGCTACAGTCTTCTTAAGAGTAGGATTAGCCCTTTCACCTTTCCAGAGGACTGCGGTCTGCACACAGAGTGAAGGTAATATTGGATTCTTAAAGCTGAGGATAGGTGTTGGGATACACCTGCTGTGAAAGACGGACCATGGCCACTTTGCAGGCTTTTAGATTACCCAAACTGAGGAGATATTTCTTCTGGGAAAGATTTTTCAGATGGGGTGGGGAATACCTCGATCTAACCAGTGAAGTTACCAGTAAGAATTAGCAAATATTTGAATCTCCTGCAGAAAGGTATCTGAGTAAATTAGAGTTGCCAGTTCTCACCTGGATAGGGTCCTCAATTTTGGACAGGTTTACCTGGAGAAGGAGAAAATTGCTGGCCATTTGGGTCATGTCAGGCAAAGAGCTCACAGGGCTGAGTCACCTCTTTTGGTGTCTTGAAAAGATTTACCCCTATAAACAAATGAGACATTAACAGAAACCAAGAATCCCTTCTAGGGTGAAAAGAATAATGAAAGTGCTGAATTATATTCCTATGATTGGTAGTTGGCATTAGTACTTTATTACCATCATTCAGCCAGCCAGAAGGGCCCTGGACTGAAATGCAAACCCTGGCCCATTTTTGTTCTTCTTCAGAGTGTTCTGGCCCAGTTCTATGTATGCTGTCCAGCACGCCCATAAGCTTCATTGGCCCTTTCAGTGCAGGGGCCTTGGCTGTGGCGTCTACAAGGGCATTTCCTTTTACATGGTCAGTCTCTCTTTTGATGTCCTCTGCAATTAATTATAGTCACTTTTTGGCAGCAAAGCAGCATTCTAACAAGCTCAAAATTTGAATGATGTTGTATGGAAAAGCCCTTGGGGGTCAGGAGTCCCTACCCATTCCAAATTACAGCATAAGCATGAAGCACTAAAAAGTCATACTTGGAATCAGTGTAAATGTTAACTTTTAAATCCTTTCCCAATTGCAGGGGCTGAGTAAGTTCAATTAACTCAGCTTTTTGAGCTGAGGTCGAGGCCAGCAAGACTTGTGCCTACTACTAACAGCATACCTACCCTTCTTGTTTTCTTGATGCATAAAACATCTTACATCTGTTAACCAATCTTCCTTGGGATGGTCAAGGGCCTCATCCTTCTAAAGTCTGGCCTGCTAGAATAAATTTGTTTCATAACCTGTGACATGCTTTGGCTGTGTCCCCAGTCAAATCTTATCTTGAATTGTAGCTCCCATAATTCCTATATTTCGTGGGAGGGACCCAGTGGGAGGCAATCGAATCGGGAGATGAGTCTTTTCCATGCTGTTCTCGTGACAGTGAATAAGCCTCATGAGATCTGATGGTTTATTTATTAATTTATTTTTGAGACATAGTCTTGCTCTGTTGCTCAGGCTGGAGTGCATTATCATGACCTTGGCTCACTGCAACCTCTGACTCCTGGGTTCAAGCGATTCTCCTGTCTCAGCCTCCCGAGTAGCTGGGATTATAGGCGCCTACAACCATACCTGTCTAATTTTTGTACTTTTAGTATAGACGGGGTTTCACCATGTTGGCCAGGCTGGCTTCGATCTCCTCACCTCAGGTCATCCACTGCCTTGGCCTCCCAAAGTGCTGGGATTACAGCTGATGGGTTTATAAAGGGGAGTTTCCCTACACAAGCTCTTTTGCCTGCTGCCATGTAAGAGATGTGACTTTGCTCCTCATTTGCCTTCAGCCATGAGTGTGAGGCTTCCCTGACCATGTGGAACTGTAAGTCAATTAAACCTCTTTTCTTTATAAATTACCCAGCCTCAGATATGTCTTTATTAGCAGCATGAGAACAGAATAATACAACCTGTATGCCAGAAAGGCTAGAAGCACCTGTGGACTCTGGCAGATAAGTAGCTGGGTTTATGGTTTGGCAGGCTTTAAGGGTTATGTCTGGAGTGCCTAGCAATAAGCCCTGATACTTTCATAAATGTTCTCTTACTATTCACTGCTGCACTTTATCTTCTAGGACCACCTTCCCTTGGTGTGGGGTCAAAAACCTGTAGGTGCTGTTCTAATGTTAGTTTATTAGCTTTGCCTGCTAGAAAAGTGGTAGTGGAAATAGCTCTAAGACATCAAGGCCATCCTGAGGCCACCTGGTCAATCTGCTTAGAAAATCAGGCTGCTGGCCTTGGAATGTCCCCCAGTTTTGGGACAAGATTACCCAAGGCCTATGCCTTGCTTTTTGGTCACATAAAGAAAAAATGGTTCATCCAACTTGGGGACTCCCATGGCTGCAGCAGAGCCCTATTTCTCCTTGAGAGTATTGAAGTCTTGCTTGCAGTTCTCATTACATTCTAGGAGCTCTAAACCTTTCCCTTTAGTGTATCACATAAAGGCTTGGCTACATGCCCAAATCTGGGCACCCATAAGCAGCAGTACCCAGCCATCTCTTAAAAAAGCCCACAGTCATTTTTTGGACAGGGACTGTTGGGTGACTAAAATAACTTTTTTATCTTCTAGAGAGGTTGATCAGTTCCAGAGGTTAAAACAGATTCCAAATATTTAAGTCTTTCAGTCAAAATCTGAGCTCGGTTTGGTGATGCCCTATATCTGCAAGTTCCCAGGAAATTTACCAACTTAACATTATTATTATGAGTCTTCTTTATTTGGGTTAGCAATGAGCAAGTCACCTACATACTGAATAATTGTGTCCCTTTCCAATTATAGATTTGTTAAGTCCTTAGCTAGAGTATTTTCAAATAAGTGGAGGCTATCCCAGAACCCTTTAGAGATGCCTGTCCAGTTTAGTTTTGTGGCTGAATGCATATCTGGATCAGTACATTCAAAGGCAAACATATTATGAATCTGGATGCATTGAGATCCAGAAAAGTGCATCTTTCAGATTTAAGAATGTAAACCAGCTTGCATCCCCTGGGACATGGTAAGTATTGGGGAAAATGAGGTGTATGGAGACAACAGCATTTCTTAATCTTCTAAGGGTTCTGACAAATCTGTACTTGCCATTAGGCTTTTTATCTGGTAACATGAGAGTATTGTAAGGAGACTCTCATGGGCTTAATAAATCATATGGCAAGAATTTGGCAATAAGGGGTTGAATTTCCCCTCATGCTTCTTGCCTTAAAACATATTGTCTCTTCTGAGGTCGAGGAGTACTAGGCTGAAGTTGGATTTCAATGGGGGAGGTGTTTAGTGCGTTTCCCAGAGCCTGTGTGGCCCAATCCTCAAGATTTACTTAAGACAACACCTCAGGTGGTAAATGTGACAGCTCATTCTTAACTTCGTTTTTCCCCGATGGGTCAGGAACAAAAGTAACAGTTTCTATGCTTTATGATCTGTGAAGGTGACCATGACTTGGTCTCCTCAGTCAATAAACCTCTCCCCAGTAAGAGGTCAGGCAATCAGACAGTACTAAAAAGTCAGGCGAGAAACCTAGAGGCTCTGGAGGACAACTTAGAAGATACAAAAAGAAGTGTTTTGGGGCTTGTCCATCATGAGAAGACAGGAGACCATTGAATTAAATAAGTACAGAGTAATCTGCTCCCACACATAATACGAAGTTAATACTCCTATCAGCTACTTCAACAGTCACCTGAGGCTCCTCCATCTCTCGATAGCTAGTAGTCCAATGGGAGGGAAGGTAGGAAGTATCAGGCCCCGCCACTTTTGAGTCTGCTGGGCTCTGATGATGGCTCCCTTGGAAGCACAGTGCATTTCCTTCGGCAGAGGCTTACCTTCCTACAGAAGGCACACAGATTTATACCCAAGGCGCAGTGGCCCAGAGGCACAGACTGCGATTTTCACCTTCTCACTTCCTCTGTGAAGGCCAGGGGTTAAGGGGCTGCCTCTGAAGTGGTGGAGAGCACAAGGCTGCAGCTAGAAGCTGGGCCTCTTGGAAGATTTGCTTTATTTTATGTTTTCTCTGCTCAATTCCTGTGATGGAAAACTGCAAAATCCAAGTCTAAAATCTGATCCATGGGAGTCTGGAAGCCTAAGGCTGCTTTAGGCAGCTTCCTGCAGATATAAGAAGGAGACCGTGCTATAAATGAAACTCCTAGAAATGCCTGTCCCTTTTTGGAGTCAGGGTCAGTGTTAGTGTATTTCCTCAAGGTCTAAATTATCCACCCTTGTAATAAGGCTAGGTTTTCATCTTTTCCCTGAGTAATTTTCCAGACTTTATAAAAATTAAAAAGCTGTATCACACTTTTTTTTTATTCCTTCACGGAGTCAATCATAATTTTTTCTCTCTATATCCTACTTTCTTCCTAATTCATTTGTTTTTTCTAGATTCTAGTTCTTTTGGGTCCTAGTCAGGCACTGCTGTGCCCCCTACTTGATAGGTGTCATGCCCCTGGTTGTAGGTTGCCACCCTATTAGCATGTGCTCTAGTCACTCCCATAATGCACTGCTTTTCTACCATGCAGCAGGCGAACATAAATATATGCAAATCCTGCCCGGTCAGATCATACGTCAAGGTTAGCCTTTTAAATTTGTCTATGAATTTTCCCGGAACCTCTGAAAACTGTTTTAGTTTTTCCTTGCATATGGCTAATTCAGATATAGAAAAGTGTACATTTACCTATATAGTATGGGGAAAAGAAAGAGAGATCAGACTGTTACTGTGTCTATGTAGAAAGAAGTAGACATAAGACACTCCATTTTGTTCTGTACTAAGAAAAATTCTTCTGCCTTGAGATGCTGTTAATCTGTAACCCTAGCCTCAACCCCATGCTCACAGAAACATGTGCTGTGTCGACTCTAGGTTTAATGGATTTAGGGATATGAAGGACGTGCTTTGTTAAACAAATGCTTGAAGGCAGCATGCTTGTTAAAAGTCATCAGCACTCCCTATTCTCAAGTACCCAGGGACGCAAAACACTGCGGAAGGCCACAGGGACAACTGCCTAGGAAAGCCAGGTATTGTCCAAGGTTTCTCCCCATGTGATAGTCTGAAATATGGCCTCATGGGAAGGGAAGGACCTGACCATCCGCCAGCCCAACACCTGTAAACGGTCTGTGCTGACGAGGATTAGTAAAAGAGGAAAGCCTCTTTGCAGTTGAGGTAAGACAAAACCATCTGTCTCCTGCTTGTCCCTGGGCAATGGAATGTCTCAGTGTAAAAACCGATTGTATATTCCATCTACTGAGATAGGAGAAAACTGCCTTAGGGCTGGAGGTGAGACATGCTGGAGGCAATACTGCTCTTTAAGTAATTGAGATATTTATGTATATACACATCAAAAGCTCAGCACTTTTTTCTTTACCTTGTTTATGTTGCAGAGACATTTGTTCACATGTTTTCCTGCTGGCCCTCTCTCCACTGTTACCCTATTGTCCTGCCACATCCCCCTCTCCGAGAAATGCCCGATAATGATCAATAAATACTAAGGAAACTCAGAGACTGGTGCCGGTGCTGGTCCTCCGTATGCTGAGCTCTTGTCCCCTGGGCGCACTTTTTCTCTATACTTTGTCTCTGCGTCTCTTTTCACAAGCCTCTAGTTCTACCTGACGAGAAACGCTCACAGGTGTGGAGGGACAGGCCATTCCTTCAATATAGTGTCCCTATTATCATCTGTCACTTCCCAGAGAGGGCAAATATTCAACTTTGCAAGCTGATAAGAGGCCCCACTACATGTTGTTCTGGTGAAGCTCGGGTGTTTCGAGAGTGGGGTATGTACGTAAGACAGGACTCGAAGGGCAGGGAGAAGATGATGAGCAGACACTACATAACCCTGGAAAACTAGAAGAAATTAATAATATGTTGCACACCTCACTAGAACTGGAAGGAATCTGATTGTGTTCTTATGGGGTGCTCGGACTGGCAGGGGGAGTTCAGTGCCAGCTAAGAAAAGCCTAATATTAAGAGTAACTAGCATTAAAAGGGTAATCAATTATGTGCCTTCCCTGTTTTGTCTTTTCCTCCATCAAACATATAGAAGCCCATTTTAATTTTTTATCCTGACCAAGCATCAGAGAAGCCTGTATATAATGTATTTCCTCCCTCTTAGTTTCTCTTCTATAAAACAAATGAAGCTGCAAAATAGGGGTCAGATCAAACAGGGGAAATAGGAAGGCTGTAACTTGTATATTGTAATGTATTAGTCCATTTTCTTTTATATATATATATACTTTAAGTTTTAGGGTACATGTGCACAATGTACAGGTTAGTTACATACGTATACATGTGTCATGCTGGTGTGCTGCACACATTAACTCGTCATTTAGCATTAGGTATATCTCCTAATGCTCTCCCTACCCCCAGCCCACCCCACAACAGTCCCCAGAGTGTGACGTTCCCCTTCCTGTGTCCATGTGTTCTCATTGTTCAATTCCCAGCTATGAGTGAGAACATGCGGTGTTTGGTTTTTTGTCCTTGCGATAGTTTACTGAGAATGATGATTTCCAATTTCATCCATGTCTCTACAAAGGACATGAACTCATCATTTTTTATGGCTGCATAGTATTCCATGGTGTATATGTGCCACATTTTCTTAATCCAGTCTATCATTGTTGGACATTTGGGTTGGTTCCAAGTCTTTGCTATTGTGAATAGTGCCACAATAAACACACGTGTGCATGTGTCTTTAAAGCAGCATGATTTATAACCCTTTGGGTATATATCCAGTAATGGGATGGCTGGGTCAAATGGTATTTCTAGTTCTAGATCCCTGAGGAATCGCCACACTGACTTCCACAAGGGTTGAACTAGTTTACAGTCCCACCAACAGTGTAAAAGTGTTCCTATTTCTCCACATCCTCTCCAGCACCTGTTGTCTCCTGACTTTTTAATGATCTCCATTCTAACTGGTGTGAGATGGTATCTCATTGTGGTTTTGATTTGCATTTCTCTGATGGCCTGTGATGATGAGAATTTTTTCATGTGTCTTTTGGCTGCATAAATGTCTTCTTTTGAGAAGTGTCTGTTCATATCCTTTGCCCAGTTTTTGATGGGGTTGTTTGTTTTTTTCTTGTTAATTTGTTGGAGTTCATTGTAGATTCTGGATATTCGCCATTTGTCAGATGACTAGGTTGCGAAAATTTTCTCCCACTTTGTAGGTTGCCTGTTCACTGTGATGGTATTAGTCCATTTTCACACTGCTATGACAAATCTGATGAAACTCTCTCAGGAAAAAGTGACCTGCTGCGTTAAGAAAGCAGGGTCCAGCTGCCCTATACCAGCTCATCAAAGATGGCGTTATGGTTAAGAAATGAGAGAAAACTATTAAGAAAAAGTCTCATGTTCTCCATCTTGAGGGTATTTGTTTGCAAAGGGTTGTCATAAAAGAGGCTGTCACTAAACAGGCATATCTGATCTTATCATGTAGAGCTCTTAAATACCACATTTCAAATTCAGTCATGATGGTGAGGTTACTGCTGATCTTTTCTGATAATTAAGGTAAAAATTTCTAGGTTCCAAGACAATTCTTTTTTTCAGTGTTACTTGGACAAGTGGCAAATTAAACGAGCAGTCAGTTCAGAGTCAGAGAATCGCTGAGGAAAGTAAAAGCTAAACAGTTTGGGGCCTCTGTCCTGGGGCAGCCTCCAGGGTACTGCAAAACAGATGCGATGAGCAGAAATGTGACAAGATGTAGAACACTCAGTTGAGGGACCGAAAGCACAAGGTGGACAGCTAAAAAGAGAAAGTGGCAAACATCTTGTTTAGCCAAATCCATTCTTCTCAATATTCCCCAGGGCCTCTAACCCTGTGGGCTTGGCCTCTAATCTGAGTATGATAATAGTGGATAATCATTCTTGCCCACCAGAATGGCTTCACGACTCTAAAAGACAGCCCACTTGCCAGGTGTCAGCTGATTGATTCTGGGTGGATTGTTTTCCTTGGAGTAGGGGTCTTGTCTTGTTGTCCGTTCATGGTGTTGCTGAAAGATGTTGCTGGAAAAGAGGGTCCTGATACAGACCACAAAGTAGGATTCCTAGATCTTCTGCAGGAAAAAATTTGGGGTGAGTTAGAGAGCACAGTGAAAGAAGCAAGTTTATTAGAAATTACTCCATTACAGAGTTGGACATCCTCAGAAAACAAGAGCAGGAATGCATTGTCATTGGTTAGTGTCTCTACTTATAAGTAACTATAAAGATAAAGCGTTATAATTAAACTTGGAAGGTGCAGATGTAGTCACTAAAGTCGTGGCTATTCGTTTTAACAATAACCATTAACCCATTGACCTAAGCTCGCTCATTAATAATATCCTTACAAAAAATGCTGCACTCCTAGGACATTTATACATTTTTCAGGCTTGGTGGAAGATGTCTTGTATGACCACAAATATTCTGCAATTGTAATTTGTGGCCAGTTAAAAAATGTGACTATTTTCAGACCATGAACATTAATCTTCTAGATGCCCTGTGAGTACCTAGCTACTCATATTAAGATAGAATATTCTAGTCATGTTTATTAAACTAGAAGCTAGGTTACCATGAGTTCCTCTAACACAGCAAGTCTACTCCTCAAGGAGAAAATGTATTTCTCAGGAATTTTGTGCGTTTTGTTTAATGGCATTTGGTATGTTTACCAAAATGGCAGAAAAGAGTGAAATTACTCCTCAAAGATTTCTCAAGATTGGATATCAAATAAACAAAATGATTGCAGTTAACATGCAATTTGATACAGTTGATATTCAAAAGAAATTTTGTTTGAAACAAAATGAGATTTTTATTGTTACTTATTTTTTATTATTATTTATTATTATTATTATTATTATTATTATTATTATTATTATTATTTTGAGACAGAGTCTTGCTCTGTTGCCCAGGCTACAATGCATTGCACTATCTTGGCTCACTGAAACCTGTGCCTCCCTGGTTCAAGCAATTCTTCTGCCTCAGCCTCCCAAGTAGCTGGGATTACAGGCATGAATCACCACACCCAGCTAATATTTGTATCTTTAGTAGAGATGTGGTTTCCCTCTGTTGGCCAGGCTGGTCTCAAACCCGTGACAACAAGCGATCTGCCCACCCTGGCCTCCCAAATAGCTGGGATTACAGGCGAGAGCCACAACTCCCAGCCACAATGAGGTTTTTAAATAATTCTGATTTCCTGCTGTTGAGCAGGGAGCTGAGCAAATTCAACAGATCATGGGCCTATACTAGGGGAAGACGGAGGACAAACTCTAGAACACATGTGATTAAATTAATTACAATGGAAACCAAATCAAATTTAGCAAGGCCACACCTCTTAGTTGCAAGATGTTTCCCCACATTTTGAAATGCGATGTTATTCCATGGAAAAGAAAACTAGTGTTTATCTCCAGAGTAAAGAACAGAGTTCCCTGCAATGATTGATTGACTGAGAACTATGGCTCAAGATTTAAAATCCTTCTTTTTTCCATTTATAAACTAAAAATAAATTTCTAATCCCCTGTTGATTAAATGGACCTCTCTTCTTGGATAAGGACTTTCCAAAGTTAACCTGAAAAGCTAGTTCAAGCCATGGGTTACACATGCCTCATTATACTCTCCTCCCTTTTGTTTTAATTTTAATTTCAATTTCAATTTTTAATTTATTTTTGTGGGTACACAGTTGGTGTATATATTCATGGGGGTACATGACACACTTTGATGCAGTCATGCAATGAGTAATACATAATAAAAAATGGGGTATCTGTCCCCTCAAGCATTTATAGCTTGTGTTATAAACAATCCAATTATACTCTTTTAGTTTTTTTAAATGTGGAATTAAATTATTTTTTACTATAATCACCGTGTTGTGCTATCAAATGCTGTCTTATTCATTCTTTCTAACAATTGTTTTTTTACCCATTTAGCATCCCCACTATCCCCTTGCTACCTCCCTGCCCTTCCCAGCCTCTGGTAACCATCCTTATCCTCTCTACCTCTATGATGCCAATTGTTTTGAATTTTAGCACCCACAAATAGTGAGAACATGTGGCATTTGTCTTTCTGTGCCTGATATTTCACTTAACATAAAGACTTTCAGTTCCATTTATGTTATTGCAAATGGAAGGCTCTCATTCTTTCTTACAGCTGAATAGTACTCCATTGTGTATATGTACCACATTTTCTCTATCCAGTCATCTGTTGATGGACACTTAGGTTACTTCCAAATCTTGGCTATTATAAACCTTGCTGTAGCAAACATGAGAGTGCCAATAGGTCTTTGATTTACTAATTTTTTTTCTTGTAGGCATATAATGAGCAGTGGGATAGCTGGACCATATAGTAGCTCTATTTTTAGTTATATCGGGAACATCCAAACTGTCCTTAAATGTGCTCCCAACAGCAGTGTACAAGGGTTCCCTTCACTCGACATACTCACCAGCATTTGTTTTTGACTGACTTCTGGATAAAAGCCACCTTAACTGGGGTGAAATGATATCTCATTTTGGGTTTGATTTGCATTTCCATGATGATCGGTAATCTGGAGTACCTTTTCATTTGCCTGTTTCACATTTGTATGTCTTCTTTTCATAAATGTCTATTTAAATTTTTTGTCCACTCTTTATTTGGGTTATTTTTTTTTCTATGGAATTTTTTGAACTCAATATATTGTAGTGTATTAGTCTGTTCCTGCACTGCTATAAAAAAATATCTGAGACTGTGTTATCTATTTATTTACTGAGATGTAGTCTTGATCTGTTGCCCAGACTGAAGTGCAGTGGTGCAATCTCGGCTCACTGCAACCTCCACCTTCTGATTCAAGCAATTCTCTGCCTCAGCTCCTGAATAGCTGGGATTACTGGAACCTGCCGCCATGCCTGGCTAATTTTTGTATTTTTAGCGGAGACAGGGTTTCACCATCTTGGCCAGGCTGGTCTTGAACTCCTGACCTGGTGATCCACCCTCCTCAGCCTCCCAAAGTGGTGAGATTACAGGCATGAGCCATGGCAACTGGCAAGACTGGGTAATTTATAAAGGAAATGGGTTTAATTGACTCACAGTTCCACATGGCCGGGGAGGACTCTGGAAACTTCCAATAATGGCAGATGGGGAAGCAGGCACCTCTTACATGACAGCAGGAGAGAGAGCATGTATGTGAAGCAAAGGGGGAAGAGTCCCTTATAAAACCATCAGATTTCATGAGAAATCACTCATTATCAGAAGAACAGCATGGGGGAAACCACCCCCATGATCCAATCGCCTTCTACCAACCTCTCCCTCAACATCTGGGGATTACAATTCAATATGAGATTTGGGTGGGGACACAAATCCTAACCATAACATGTAGCTATTAATTGCTTTTCAATGGATAATTTACAAATATTTTCTCCCATTCTGTGGATTTTCTCTTCACTTTGTTTCTTGTTTCTTTCACTTTAAAAAGGCTTTCTGACTTTCTGTAATCCGATTTGTCCATGTTTGTTTTAGTTGTCTGTGCTTCTGGGGCATTATTTAAGGAATTTTTGCCCAAACCAATGCCCTAAAGAGTTTCCCCAATGTTTTCTTGTAAAAGTTTGATGGTTTGAGGCGTTAGGTTTAAGTCTTTAATTCATTTTAATTTGATTTTTGTAAGTGGCAAGAAATAGGGTTCTAGTTTTATTCTTCTGCCTATGGCTTGCCAGTTTTCCCAGCCCTATTTATTACAAAAGCTGTCTCATTTTTTATTGTATGTTCTTGGCACTTTTTTTGAAAATTAATTTAGCTGCCCCTCCCATAGGATTCCAGAACACTGCTATGAGGGTCTGAATGTTTGTCCCTTGCATAGGATTCCAGAACACTGCTGCTGGGTTCCAAACGTTTGTCACATAAGATTCTAGAACACTGCTACGCGGGTCTGAATGTTTGTTCCTCACAGGGGATTCCAGAACACTCCTGCTGTGGTCTGAATGTTTGTCCCTCACATAGGATTCCAGAACACTGCTATGAGCGTCTGAATGTTTGCCCCTCACACAGAATGCCAGTTTTACCAGCCATATTTATTACAAAAACTGTCTTATTTTTTATTGTATGTTCTTGGCACTTTTGTTGAAAATTAATTTAGCTGTATGAGTTTGTTTCTCAGGTCTCTATTTCGTTCCATCTGTCTTTATGTCTGTTTTTATGCTAGTGTCATGTTGTTTTAATTACTACAACTTAGTAGTATAATTTAAGACCAGGTAATGGAATTCCTCCAGTTTTGTTTTATATACTCAGCATAGCTTTGACTATTATGGTGTTTTGTGATGTTTCCATATAAATTTCAGAATTTTTTTTCTATATCTGTGAGGAATGTCTTCTTCTTCTTTCTTTTTTTTTTTTGGTGGTGTCTTGCTCTGTCACCCAGACTGGAGTGCAGTGATGTGATCTGGGCACAGTGCAACCTCTGCCTCCTGGGTCCAAGCAATCCTTTGCCTCAGCCTCCTGAATAGCTAGGATTACAGGCACCCGCCACCATACCTGGCTAATTTTTTGTATTATTAGTAGAGGTGGGGTTTCACCAAGTTGGCCAGGCTGGTCTTGAACTCCTGACCTCATGATCCACCAAATTTGGCCTCCCAAAGTGCTGGGATTACAGGCTTGAGCCACTGCCCCTGGCCTGTTATTTTGATAGAGATGGCATGAAATGTATAGATTGCTATGGATCGTACGGACATTTTTTAAAAAATACTGATTCTTCCAATCTGTGAACATAAAAATATCTTTCCAATTTTGGTGTCGTTTTTCATTTCTTTTATCAGTGTTTTACAGTTTTAATTGTTGAGAACTTTTATTTCTTTGGTAAATTCCCACATATTTTGTTTTATTTGTGGCTACTGCAAATAGTATTAATTTTTGAATTCTTTTTCAGTTTGTTGACTGTTGGCATATAGAAACCCTACTTATTTGTATGTGTTGATTTCGTATTCTGCAAATTTACTCAAGTTATTACCTCTAATAGATTTTGGTGGATGTATTAGGCCATTCTCATATTGCTATAAAAAGTAATCAGTGACTGGTTAATTTATAAAGAAAATAGGTTTATTGGTTCATGTTTCTACAGGCTGTACAGAAAGCATAGCACTGGCTTCTGCTTCTGGGGAAGCCTCTGACAACTGACAAGGTGAAAAATAAACCCAGTGCTTGCACATCACATGGTAAGTGCGAGGGCAGGGGGGAAGTGTTACACACACTTATAGATAACCAGCTCTGATAAAAACTTACTATTGTGGGAATGGCACCAAAGGAAATGATGCCAAACTGTCCGTGGAAATCTTGTCCTCATGATTCAATCACCTCCCCTCTAGGCCCACTTCCAACATTGAGGATTATATTTCAATATAAGATTTTGGTGAGAATACACATCCAAACTGTATCATTTTGCCCCTGGCCGTTCCAAATCTCAAATCCTTCTCATATTTCAAAATACAATCATGACTTCCCAATAATCCCCAAAGTCTTAACTAACTTCAGCCTTAACTCAAAAGTCAAAAGTCTCATCTAAGACAAAGCTAATTTCTTCCTCCTATAAGCCTGTAACATAAAGAAACAAATTAGGTTCTTCCAAGATACAACTGAGGCAGAGACATTGAGTAAATACTCCTCTTCTAAAAGGAAGAAATCAGCCAAAAGAAAGCAGTCACAGGATCTATGAAAGTCTGAAACCCAGAAGGGCAGTTATTGAATTGTAAGGCTCCAAAATAATTATCTTTGACTCTGTGTCCCATTTCCAGGGCATGCCAATGCCTTGAGAAGGTTCTACCTTGTGACTTTGCACGGTTCAGCCCCCACAGCTGTTCTCATGGGCTGGCATACTATGCCTCTGGCTTTTCAAGGTGCAAGGTGCAGGCTGTAGCTAGATCTACCATTCTGGGGTCTGAGGTCTGGAGGACAGTGATCCTCTCCTCACGGATCTACTAGGCCATGACCCAGTGGGGAGCCTTCCTGGGGACTGTCACCCCACATTTCTTTTCTCCATTGTTTTAGTAGAGGATCTCCATGAGGGCTCCACACCTGCAACATGCTTCTGCCTGCACACCCTGTCTTTTTCATACATCCTTTGAAATAAAGGTGGAGGCTCCCAAGTCTCAACTACTCGCATTTGGTAAACCCACATGCCTAACACCACATGGACGCTACCAAGTTTATGGCTTGCACCCTCTGAAGCAGTGACTGGAGTTGTAACAGGGTCAATATGAGCTACGCCTGGAGCTGAAGCAGTGGCAAGGATGCAGGGAGACTTGTTCCAAAGCTACCCAGGGCAGCAGGTCCTAGACCTGATCCCAGAAACTATTCTCTTCTTTCAGGCCTCAGGGCCTGTGATGGGTTGCTGATTTTCAGATTTCTAAAACGCCTTCAATTCCTCTTTCCCATTGTCTTGGCTATCAACACTTGCTTTTTTTTAGGTTATACAAATATCTCTAACAAGTGGATGACCCATATGTTGCTTGAGTTCCTCTCTTGTAAAAGCTTTTTATATTTCAGCCACATGACTAGGCTGCAAAGTTTTCAAGCTTTTACACTATGCTTCTTTTGTAAGTATAAGTTACTACTTATTTTATTTTTATTTTTTTGCTAGAACATGTGAGCATAGGTTGTTAGAGGCAGCCAGGTCACATCGCAAATGCTTTGCTGCTTAGACATTTTTCCAACAGAAATCCTAAATCATCAATTTCAAATTCAAACTTTTTTATATCCCTAGTGCATGACAGAAATTCAGCCAACCACTTTGCTAAGACAACATGCATGACCTTTGTTTCAGTCCCAATAAGTTTCTAGTTTTCATCTGAGACCTTCTCAGCCCGGCCTTCACTGTCCAGATCACTATCAGCATTTTGGTCACAGACATTCAATCATTCTCTAAGAAAATCTCAACTTTCCCTCATTTTTCTGTCTTCTGAATCCAACAAATTCTTCCAACTTCTGCCTGTTTACCCAATTACAAAGCTGATTCCACATTGCGGGGTATTCTTATAACTATTTTCCATTCCTTGGTGCCAATTTTTGTATTAAGCTATTTTTGCAACACTATGAGAGTGGGACTGGATAATTAATTTTTTACAAAGTAGGTTTAAGTGGCTTATGATTCTACAGGCTGTTGAGAAAACATAGTACTGGAATATGCTTTTGCAACACTATGAGAGTAGGACTGGATAATTTATTTTTTACAAAGTAGGTTTAAGTGGCTTATGATTCTACAGGCTGTAGAGAAAACATAGTACTGGTATATGCTTCTGGGGAGGTCTCTGGAAGTTTACAGCCATGGCAGAAGTTGAAGCAGAATCTTGCATATCACAGGGCAAAAAGCGAAGCAAAAAACCAGAGGGGCGAGTTGTTACACAGTTTTAAATAACCAGATTTTATGGGAAATCACTCACTATCATGAGGATAGCACCAAATGGGATGGTGCTAAGCCATTCATAGTAATCTACCCCAATGGTTAAGTCACCTTTCAACAGGCCCATCTCCAACATTGAGAATTACATTTAAATATGAGATTCGGGAGGGAACACACATTCAAACCCTATCAGAGGAGTGTTTATGCCTTTTCCAATATAACATTATAACATTGGCAAAAAAAAAAAAAAAAAGGTAATTTGACTTCTTTTCCAATTGGGATGCATTTTATTGCTTTCTCCTGTCTGATTGCTCCAGATAGGACTTTCAGCATTATGTTGAATAACAGTGGTAAAAGTGGACATTCTTGTCATCTTCCAGATTTTAGAGAAAACGCTTTTAGTTTTTCCCCACTTAGTGTGATACTAGCTGTGGGTCTGTCATATATGACTTTATTATGTTGAGGTAGGTCCATTCCATACCCAGTTTTCAAAGGGCTTTTTATTATTAAAGAATATTAAATTTTATCAAAATTTTTTAGCATAATTGAAATGATTGTATGGATTTTGTCCTTTTTTTTTTTTTTTTTTTTTTTGAGATGTAGTCTCCCTCTTTCACCCAGGCTGGAGTGTAATGGCATGATCTCAGCTCAATGCAACCTCTGCCTCCCGGGTTCAAGTGATTCTCCTTCTTCAGCCTCCTGAGTAGCTGGGATTACAGGTGCTCACAACCATGCCTGGCTAATTTTTGTATTTTTAGTATAGACATAGCTTCGCCATGTTGGCTAGACTGGTTTCAAACTCCTGACCTCAGGTGATCCACCCACCACGGCTTCCCAAATTGCTGGGATTACAGGTGTGAACCACTGTTCCTGGCCCCTTCATTCTCTTTATGTGATCTATCACATTCATTGATTTGTATGTTGAACTATCCTTGCATCCCTGGAATAAATCCCACTTGGTCATTAAGAATTACCTATTTATGTATTGTTTAATTCAGTTTGCTAGGCGTTTTGCAAATTTTTGCACAAATATTCTCCAGTCCACTCTACTTCACTCTACTATTCCACTACATTCCAGTCCATTCCTTCCCACTCCACTCTACTCCACTCCACTCCATTCCACTAAACTCCAACCCTTTCAAATCCACTCCATTCCACTCCATTCCATTCCACTCCATTTCATTTCATTGCACTCCACTCCACTCCATTCCACTCAACTCCATTCCATTACATTCAATTCCACTCCACTCCACTCCATTCCTCTCCACTGCATTCCATTGCACTCCACTCCATTCCATTCCACTCCACTCTACTCCATTCCATTCCACTCCACTCCACTCCATTCCTCTCCTGTACATTCCTTTTCACTCCACCCCATTCTATTCCACTCAACTCTGCTCCATTCCCCTCCACTCCACTCCCTTCCACTCCATTCCATTTCACTCCATTCCAATCCAATCCATTCCATTACACTCCACTCCACTCCATTCCATGCGGCTCCACTCCACTCCACTCCACTCTGCTCCATTCCACTCCACTCCTTTCATTCCATTCAATTCCATTCCTCTACACTCCATTCCACTGCACTTCACTCTACTCCATTCTCCTCCACTGCACTCTATTCTGCTCCACTACAATTCATTCCACTCTACTCCATAACATTCCACTCCATTCCACTCCATTTCATTTTATTCCGTTCCACTCCACTCAACTTTTCTGCACTCCATTGTATTCAACTCCATTCCATTCCATTCCACACCAATCCATTCCATTCCACTCCACTCCACTCCATTCCACTCCACTCCACTCCATTCCACTCCATTCTCTTCCATTCCACTCCACTCCATCCGACTCCACTCCGTTCCATTCCAGTCAATTCAACTCCACTCTACTCCATTCCACTCCTGTCCATTCCATTCCACTCCACTCCATTCCACTCCACTCTATTCGATTCCACTCCACTCCACTCCATTCAGCTCCACTCCATTCCACTCCAATCTACTCAATTCCATTCCACTCTTCTTCATTCCATTCCACTCCACCCCACGCCACCACACTCCAATTCATACCAATCCTCTCCACTCCAGTCCACTCCATTCCACTTAACTCCATTCCATTCCACTCCAATCCATTCCACTCCAATCTACTCCTCTCCACCGCACTCCACTCTGTTCCATTCTATTCCATTCCTTTCCATTCCACTACACTCCATTCCACTCCATTCTATTCCATTCCTTTCCATTCCACTACACTCCATTCCACTCCATTCTATTCCATTCCTTTCCTCTCCACTCCATTCCACTCCAATCCACTCTGTTCCACTCCACTCCATTCCACTACAATCCATTCCATTCTACTCCACTCCATTCCATACAGTTCCATTCCACTGCACTCCACTCAACTCCATTCCACCCCATTCTATTCCATTGCACTCCATTCTATTCCATTCCACTCGAATCCCCTCCATTCCACTCCACTCCATACGATTCCACCCAATTCCACTCTGCTCCACTCCATTCCACTCCACTCCATTCCATTCCATTCCATTCCATCATTTTCCATTCCACTCCACTCCATTCCATTCCTCTGCACTCCACTCCACTACTTTCCACTCCACTCCATTCCACTACACTTCCTTCCATTCCACTCCACTCCACCCCATTCCACTACACTCCATTCCACTCCACTCCATTCCATTCCATTCCACTCAACTCCACTCCACTTCCATTCCACTCCACTCCACTTCATTACACTCCACTCCATTCCATTCCATTCCACTCCATTCCGTTCTACTGCATTCCATTCCACTCCACTCCATTCCATTCCACTCCAATCCGTTCCACTCCACTCCATTCCACTCCATTCCATTCCATTTCACTCCACTCCTTTCCAGTCCACTCTACTCCACTCCACTCAATTCCACTCCATTGCACACCATTCCTCTTGACCCCGTCCCATTCCACTCAACTTCCCTTTATTCTTCTCCACTCCATTCCACTCCACTCCACTCCATTCCACTCTATTCTATTCCATTCCACTCCACTCCAGTCCATTCGATTCAGGTCAATTCCACTCCGCTCCTCTTCATTACACTCCACTCCATTCCATTCCAGCCCACTCCACTCCACCGCACTCCAATCCATTCCACTCCTCTGCCCTCCACTCCACTCCATTCCATTCCATTCAATTCCATTCCACTCCACTATATTGCACTCCATTCTCTTCCATTCCTCTCCACTCCATTCCAATCCACTTCACTCCACTCCATTCCCCTCTACTCCACTCCACTCCACTCAACTCCACTCCACTCCATTCAATTCCACTCCACTCCATTCCACTCCATTCTATTCCGTTGCACTCCACTGCATTCAAATCCACTTCACTTCACTCCATTCCACTCCGTTCTATTCCGTTCCACTCCACTTCATTCCATTCCATACCACTCCATTCAATTCCACTCAATTCCACTGCACTCCACTCCATACCACTCCACTGCATTCCATTCCACTCCACTCCACTCCATTCCAAAACACTTCACTCCATTCCCTTCCCCTCCATTACACTGCACTCCACTCCTCTCCATTCCACTCCATTCCCTATCATTCCACTCAACTGCATTCCATTCCACTCCACTTCACTCCACTCCTTTCCACTATATTCTATTCAGTTCAACTCCACTCCAATCCATTCCACTGCACTCCATTCCATTACACTTAATTCCACTATGCTCCAGTCCATTCCACTATGCTCCACTCCATTACCCTCCACTCCTTTCCATTCGCCTCCACTCCATTCCGGTTCTCTCCACTCTAATTCCATTCCATTCCAATTCATTCCATTCCAATCCACTCCGTTCCACTCCTGTCCATTCCATTCCACTCCACTCCATTCCTTTCCACTCCACTCCATTCCATTCCACACCACTCTGTTCCATTCCATTCCACTCCACTCCAATCCATTTCACTGCTGTCCACTCCTTTCAACTCCACTCCATTACATTCCACTCAACTCCACTCCATTAGACTGCACTCCACTCCACTCCATTCCACTTAACTCAATTCCATTCCACTCCAATCCTTTCCACTCCAATCCATTCCACTCCAATCCACTCCTCTCCACTGCACTCCACTCTGTTCCATTCTATTCCATTCCTTTCCATTCCACTCCACTCCATTCCACTCCATTCTATTCCATTCCATTCCACTCCACTCCATTCCAATCCAGTCCATTCGATGCCACTCAATTCCCCTGCACTCCACTCCATTCCACTGCACTCCATTCCATTCCACTGCACTCCATTCCATTCCACTCCACTCCATTCCATTCCAATAAATTTCACTACATTTTATTCAATTCCATTCCATTCCACTGCACTCCACTCCATTCCCCTCCATTCCATAGCATTCCACTCCACTCCATTTCATTACACTCAACTCCATTCCATGCCCCTCCACTCCATTCCATTCCACTTCACTCCATTCCATTCCACTCCACTCCATTCCACTCCAATCCACTCTGTTCCACTTCACTCCATTCCACTACAATCCTTTCCATTCTACTCCACTCCATTCCATACAGTTCCATTCCACTGCACTCCACTCAACTCCATTCCACTCCATTCTATTCCATTCCACACAAATCCACTGCATTCCACTCCACTCCATTCGATTCCACCCAATTCCCCTCTGCTCCACTCCATTCCACTCCACTCCATTCCATTCCATTCCATTCCATTCCATAATTTTCCATTCCATGCCACTCCATTCCATTCCTCTGCATTCCACTCCACTCCACTCCATTCCACTATACTCCCTTCCATTCCACTACACTCCACTCCATTCCACTACACTCCATTCCATTCCACTCCATTCCATTCCACTCCACTGCACTCCACTTCCATTCCACTCCACTCCACTTCATTCCACTCCACTCCATTCCATTCCAATCCACTCCATTCCGTTCTACTGCATTCCATTCCACTCCACTCCATTCCATTCCACTTCAATCCGTTCCACTCCACTCCATTCGACTCCATTCCATTCAATTTCACTCCACTCCTTTCCAGTCCACTCTACTCCACTCCACTCAATTCCACTCCATTGCACACCATTCCTCTTGACCCCATCCCATTCCACTCAACTTCCCTTTATTCTTCTCCACTCCATTCCACTCCACTCCACTCCATTCCACTCTATTCTTTTCCAATCCACTCCACTCCACTCCATTCGATTCCAGTCAATTCCACTCTGCTCCTCTTTATTACACTCCACTCCATTCCATTCCAGTCCACTCCACTCCACCACACTCCACTCCATTCCACTCCTCTGCCCTCCACTCCACTCCCTTCCATTCCATTCAATTCCATTCCACTCCACTACATTCCACTCCATTCTCTTCCATTCCACTCCACTGCATTCCACTCCACTTCACTCCACTCCATTCCCCTCCAATCCACTCCACTCAACTGCACTCCACTCCATTCAATTCCACTCCACTCCATTCCACTCCATTCTATTCCATTGCACTCCACTCCATTCAACTCCACTTCACTTCACTCCTTTCTACTCCATTCTGTTGTGTTCCACTCCACTTCATTCCATTCCAATCCACTCCATTCAATTCCACTCAATTCCACTGCACTCCACTCCTTTCCACTCCACTGCATTCCATTCCACTCCGCTCCACTCCATTCCAAAACACTTCACTCCATTCCCTTCCCCTCCATTCCACTGCACTCCACTCCACTCCTCTCCATTCCACTCCATTCCCTACCATTCCACTCAACTCCATTCCATTCCACTCCACTTCACTCCACTCCTTTCCACTATATTCTATTCCGTTCCACTCCACTCCAATCCATGCCACTGCACTCCATTCCATTACACTTAATTCCACTACGCTCCACTCCATTACCCTCCACTCCTTTCCATTCCCCTCCACTCCATTCCATTTCTATCCACTCTATTCCACTCCATTCCTATCCACTCTATTCTATTCCATTCCAATCCATTCCATTCCACTCCACTCCACTCCATTCCACTCCTGTCCATTCCATTCCACTCCGCTACATTCCTTTCCACTCCACTCCATTCCATTCCACACCACTCTGTTCCATTCCATTACACTGCCTTCCACTCCAATCCATTTCACTGCTGTCCACTCCTTTCCATTCCACTCCATTCCATTCCACTCCATTCCATTCCACTCAACTCCACTCCATTAGACTGCACTCCACTCCACTCCATTCCACTTAACTCCATTCCATTCCACTCCAATCCATTCCACTCCAATCTACTCCACTCCACTCCAATACACTCCTCTCCACTGCACTCCACTCTGTTCCATTCTGTTCCATTCCTTTCCATTCCACTATACTCCATTCCACTCCATTCTATTCCATTCCATTCCTCTCCACTCCATTCCAATCCAGTCCTTTTGATTCCACTCAATTCCACTGCACGCCACTCCATTCCACTCCACTCCATTCCATTCCAATCTTCATTCCATTCCATTCCACTCTTCATTCCATTCCAATAAATTTCACTACATTTTATTCAACTCCATTCCATTCCACTCCACTCCACTCCATTCCCCTCCATTCCATAGCATTCCACTCCACTCCATTCCCCTCCATTCCACAGCATTCCACTCCACTCCATTACATTACACTCAACTCCATTCCATGCCCCTCCACTCCATTCCATTCCACTCCACTCCATTCCATTCCACTCCACTCTATTCCACTCCAATCCACTCTGTTCCACTCCACTCCATTCCACTACAATCCATTTCATTCTACTCCACTCCACTCCACTACAATCCACTCTGTTCCACTCCACTCCATTCCACTACAATCCATTCCATTGTACTCCTCTCCATTCCATACAGCTCCATTCCACTGCACTCCACTCAACTCCATTCCACTCTATTCTATTCCATTCCACTCCATTCTATTCCATTCCACTCGATTCCACTCCATTCCACTCCACTCCATTACATTCCGTTCCGTCATATTCCATTCCACTCCACCCCACTTCCATTCAACTCCACTCCACTCCACTTCTTTACAGTCCACTCCATTCCATTCCAATCCACTCCATTCCATTCTACTGCGTTCCAATCCACTCCACTCCATTCCATTCCACTCCAATCCGTTCCACTCCACTCCATTCCACTCCATTCCATTCCATTTCACTCCACTCCTTTCCAGTCCACTCTACTCCACTCCACTCAATTCCACTCCATTCCACACCATTCCTCTTGACCTCGTCCCATTCCACTCAACTTCCCTTTATTCTTCTCCACTCCATTCCACTCCACTGCTTTCCATTCCACTCCACTCCATGCCACTCCACTGCGTTCTATTCCGCTCCACTGCTTTCCACTCCACACCACTCCACTCCATTCCACCCGACTCCATTCCCCTGCTTTCCATACCATTCCACTCCACTCCATTCAATTCCACTCCACTCCATTTCATTCCACTCCACTCCAGTCGTTTCCACTTCACTGTATACCACTCCACTCCATTCCATTCCACTCCACTCCTTTCCATTCCATGCCACTCCATTCCTTTCCATTCCAATCCACTCCATTCCACTCTCCTCCATTCCTCTCCAGTACATTCCACTCCATTTCATTCCATTCCACTCCATTCCGTTCCATTACTTTCTTTTGACAGGATCTCACTCTGTCACCCATGCTGGTGTGGAGTTATAGAGTCTCAGCTCACATTTCATTTCACCATTCCATTTCATTCCATTCCACTGAACTCCTCTCCACTCCACTCAATTCCACTCTACTTCACTCTAATCCATTCCAACCCGTACCTTTCCAGTCTCTCCCATTACACTCCTTTCTTTGACAAGATCTTCCTCTGTCACACAGGCTGAAGCGCAGTGGCACAATCTCAGCACAAATTTCTTCCTTCCATTCCATTCCATTTCGTTCCACTCCACTCAACTCCACTCAAGTCCACTCCACTCCACTCCATGACACTCCAGTCCTCTCCATTCCAATCCATTCCATTGCACTCCACTCCACTCCACTCCATTCCATTCCACTCCACTCCACTCCACTCCATTCCATTCCACTCCACTCCATTCCATTCATCTCCATTCCATTCCATTCCACTTCACTCCCTTCCATTTCACTCCACTCCATTCCACTCCACTCCATTCCATTTCACTCCACTCCATTCCACTGCACTCCTTTCCATTCCAATCCAATCCAATCCATTCCAATCCAATCTAATCCATTCCACTCCACTCCACTCCATTCCACTAAATTCCATTCCACTCCACTCCACTCCATGCTATTCCATTCCACTCCATTCCACTTCATTCCATTCCATTCCAATGCATTCCATTCCAATCCACTCCATTTCATTCCACTCCTTTCCATTCAATACCACTCCATTCCATTCCAATCCACTCCACTCCACTCCACTCCAGTGTGTTCCATTTCACTGCATTCCATTCCATTCCTTTCTTTCGAGAGTATCTCACCCTGTCACCCAGCCTGGAGTGCAGTGGCACAACCTCATCTCACATTCCATTCCGTTCCATTCCACTCCACTCCATTGCATTCCACTGCACTCCATTTCATTCCACTCCACTCCACTCCACTCCATTCCACTCCATTCCATTCCACTACATTCCAGTCCATTCCTTCTCACTCCTCTAAATTCAATTCTATTCCACTCCTTTCCACTCCACCTTACTCCACTCCATTTCATTCCATGTCACTCCATTCCGTTCCATGCCACTCCATTCCATTCCATTCCATTCCACTGCACTGCAGTCCATTCCATTCCACTCCACTCCATTCCATTCAACTCCACTTCTTTGCACAACACAGAACTCCAGTCCACTCCATTTCAATCCATTCCACTCCATTCCATCCCATTCCTTTCTTTAGACATGGTCTCATTCTGTCACCCATGCTGGTGTGCATTGGCACAATCTCAGTTCACATTCCATTTCACCATACCTTTCCATTCTATTCCATTGCACTGCACTCCACTCCAATCCACTGAATTCCATTCCACCCAAATCCATTCCATGCCATTCCATTCCAAATCCCTTCCATTCCACTCCATTCTTTCTACATCATCTCCCTCTGTCACACAGGCTGTAGAGCAGTGGCACAATATCAGCAAACATTTCTTCATTCCATTGCATTCCATTCCATTCCATTCCATTCAACTTCACTCCTCCCCACTCCACTGCACTCACTTCCTCTTCACTCCACTCAATTCCACTCCATTTCATTCTAGTCCACTCCACTGCACTCCATTCCATTTCACTATGCTCCATTCCATTCCACTCCACTCCAATCCTTTCCATAAAGCTCCATTCCATTCCATTCCACTCCACTTCATTCCATTCCTTTCCACTGCTCTCCATTCCATTCCCTCCACTCCACTCCATTCCATTCCATTCCAGTCCATTCCACTCCATTCCATTCCAGTCCACTCCATTCCATTCCACTCCATTCCACTCTATTCCATTCCACTCCACTCCAGTCCACTCCACTCCATTCCACTTCAGTCCAATCCACTCCACTCCACTTCACTCCATTCCATTCCACTCCCCTGCATTTCACTCCACTCCACTCCATTCCATTCCAATACACTCCATTCCATTCCACTCCGCTCAATTCCATTCCACTTCACTCCACTCAATTCCATTCCATTCCAATCCATTCCACTCTTTTCCATTTCAATCTACTCCATTCCATTCCAAACCAGTTGGCTCCATTCCATTCTACTCTACTCCCTTCCTTCCCACTCCACTCCACTCCTCTCCACTCCACTCCAATCCTTTCCATTCCATTCCACCCCATTCCTTTCCATTCCTTTCTTTGCACAGGATCTCATTCTGGTACAAATGCAGCAGTGCAGTGGCACAATCTCATCCCACATTTCTTTTCACCATTCCATTGCAATCCATTCCATCCCATTCCATTCCATTCTATTTCACTCCACTCCATTCCATTCCACTCCATTCCATTCCATTCCTCTCCACTCCATTACTTTCCACTCCATTCCATTCTACTGCACTCCTTTCCATTCCACTCCACTCCACTCCATTCCACTCTACTCCACTCAATCCCATTCCACTCCACTCCATTCCATTCCATTCCACTCCATTCCACTCCACTCCCCTCCATTCCATTCAACTCCACTTCACTCCACTCCTTTCTACACCTTTCCATTCCAGTCCACTCCAGTCCATTTCATTCCACTGCAGTCCAAACCATGCAACTCCACTCCTTTGCACTCCACTCCACTCCTCTCCATTTCATTCCATTCCACTCCATTGCGTTCCATTCCTTTCTTTGGACAGGATCTCACTCTGTAACCAATCCTGGTGTGCAGTGGCACAATCTCAGCTTACATTTCATTTCACCATTCCATTCCATTCCACTCCATTCGATTCAATTCCACTGCAAAGCACTCCACTCCACTCAATTCCAATCCACTCCACACTCATCCATTCCATGCCATTCCATTTTAATCCCTTCCATTCGACTCCTTTCTTTCAACAGGATCTTCCTCTGTCACAAAGGCTGAAAAGCAGGGTCAAAATCGAAGCACACATTTCTTCATTCCATTCCATTCCATTCCATTCCATTCTAATCTACTACACTCCACCCAACTCCACACCATTCCATTCCACTCGACTCCATTCCACTCCACTTCACTTCCTTCCATTCCATTCTATTCCACTCCACTCCACTCCATTCCATTCCACTCCACTCCTTTCCATTCCACTCCACTCCGTTCAATTCCACTCCACTCCACTCCATTCAATTCCTTTCAACTCCACTGCATTCCATTCCATTCCACTCCACTCCATTCCCTTCTACTCCACTCCATTCCATTCCACTCCTCTCCACTCCATTCCATTCCTTTCCACTCCACTGCATTCCATTGCACTCCACTCCTCTCCATTCGATTCCATTCCAGTCCATTCCACTCCATTCCATTCCACTACACTGCATTCCATTCCACTCCACTCCACTCCTTTCCATAAAGCCCCATTCCATTCTGTTACAATCCACTCCATTCCATTCCCTTCCACTGCATTCCATTCCATTCCCGCCACTCCAATCCATTCCATTCCATTGCAGTCTATTCCACTCCATTCCATTCCACTCCACTCCATTATATTCCACTCCATTCCACTCCTTTCCATTCCATTCCACTCCACTCCAGCCCACTCCACTCCATTCCACTTCAGTCCAATCCACTCCACTCCACTTCACTCCATTCCACTCCACTCCACTTCACTCCATTCCACTCCACTCCACTTCATTCCATTCCATTCCACTCCACTGCATTTCACTCCACTCCATTGCATTACATTCCACTAAACTCCATTCCATTCCACTCCACTCAATTCCATTCCACTCCACTCCATTCCTTTCCACTCCACTCAATTCCATTCCACTCCACTCCATTCCATTCAACTCCACTCCACTCCATTCCATTCCATAGCAATCCATTCCACTCCTTTCCATTCTACTCCACCCCTTCCACTCCACTCCATTCCATTCCATTCCACTCCATTCCACTCGACTCCATTCCACTCAACTTCATTACTCTCCATTCCATTCCACTCCATTCTATTCCACTCCACTCAACTCCACCCCACTCCAATCCACTCCACTCCTTTTCAATCCACTTCATTCCACTCCACTCCACTCCATTCCCATCCACTCCACTCCGCTCAATTCCATTCCACTCCACTCCATTCCATTCCATTCCATTCCACTCCATTCCATTGCATTCCATTCTATTCCACTCCTCACCATTTCATTCCACTCCACTAAATTCCACTCCTTTCCATTCCAATCTGCTCCATTCCATTCCACTCCACTCCATTCCATTCCACTCCACTCCATTCCACTCCACTCCATTCCACTGCACCACAATCCACTCCACTCCACTCCATTCCAATCCATTCCACTCCACTCCATTTCATTCCATTCCACTCCATTCCATTCCATTCCTTTCTTTCCACAGGACCTCAGTCTGTCACAAAGGCTGGAGTGCAGTGGCACAGTCTCAGCCCACATTTGTATTCACCATTCTATTGCAATCCATTCCATCCCATTCCATTCCATTCTATTTCTCTCCACTCCATTCCCTTCAAGTTCATTCCTTTCCATTCCACTCCATTGAATTCCACTCCATTCCATTCCATTCCACTCCACTCCACTCCATTCCATTCCATGCCACTCCACTCCATTCCATTCCATTCCAGTCTATTCCACTCCATTCCATTCCACTGCACTCCATTCGATTACATTCCATTCCACTCCAGTCCAATCCACTCCACTCCACTTCACTCCTTTCCATTCCACTCCATGGCATTCCAATCCATTCCACTCTACTCCATTCCATTCCACTCCACTCCGCTCCATTCCATGCCATTCCACTCCTCTCCACTCCATTCCATTCCATTCCTGTCCATTCCATTCCACTCCATTCCATTCCACTGCATTCCATTCGATTCCACTCCATTCCACACCAGTCCAATCCACTCCACCCCACTTCACTGCTTTCCATTCCACTCCATGTCATTCCAATCCATTCCACTCCACTCCATTCCATTCCACTCCACTCCACTCCATTCCATTTCAATCCAATCCATTCCACTCCATTCCCTTCCACTCCACTCCATTCCATTCCACTCCTTTCCACTCCATTCCTTTCCATTCCACTCCAGTCCTCTCCATTCCTTTCCACTCCATTCGGTTCCACTCCATTCGATTCCACTCAACTCAACTCCACTCCACTCCACTCGACTCCTCTCCAATCCTTTCCAGTCCACTCCATTCCACTGCACTCCACTACATGGCAATCCACTCCACTCCACACAATTCCATTCGCCTCCAATGCATTCCATTCCATTCCATTCCGTTCCACTCCTCTCCATTTCATTCCACTACACTCCATTCTGCTCCATTCCATTCCAATCCGCTCCATTCCCTTCCACTCCTGTCCATTCCGTTCCACTCCACTACACTCCTTTCCATTCCAATACGTTCCACTCCACTCCTCGTCACTCCAGTCCACTCCACTCCACTCCATTCCACTGCACTCCACTCCAGTCCACTCCACTCCACTCCATTCCTTCCCATTCCACTGCATTACATTCCATTCCTCTCTTTCCACAAGATCTCACTCTGTCAGAATTTCTGAGATGCAGTGGTACAATCTCAGCCCACATTTCTTTTCCCCATTCCGTTTCATTCCGTTCCATCCCATTACATTACATTCTATTTCACTCCACTCCACTCCACTCCATTCCATTCCACTCCTTTCCAGTCCAAATCGACTCCATTCCACTCCACTCCACTCCACTCCATTCCATTCCATTCTATTCCATTCCACACCATTGCATTACATTCCTGTCTTTCGACAGGTTATCACTGTGAAACTCAGGCTGGAGTGCAGTGGTCCAATTTCAGGTCACATCACATGTCAACTTTTCATTGCATTGCATTCTGTTCCGTTGCATTCCATTGCATTCCATTCCATTCCATGCCATTACTTTCCATTCCAATCCATTCCATTCCATTCCTCTCTGTTTCACTCCACTCCACTTCACTCCACTACGTTCCATTAAGTTCGATTCTATTCCACTCCAGTCCACTTCTCTACACTCCACTGCACTCAACTCCACTCCATTCCACTCCATCCCATTCCATTCCACTCCATTCCACTGCACTCGACTCCACCCCACTCCACTCCAATTCACTCGATTCCATTCCTTCCCATTCCATTCCTCTCTATTCCACTCCACTCCACTTCACTCCACTCCACTCCAGTCCACTCCATTCTATTCCATTCCTTTCCACTTCATTCCATTTCATTCCTTTCTTTCGAGAGTATCTCACTCTGTCATCAAGCCTGTAGCGCAGTGGCACAATCTCAGCTCACATTCCATTCCGTTCCATTCTGTACCATTCCTTTCCATTCCATTCCGCTTCTCTCTAATCTGCTCCATTACATTCCAATCCATTCCATCCCTTTCCAATCCATTCCGTTCCATTCCACTCGATTCCACCCTGATCCCCTCTAATACATTCCATTCCATTTCATTCCCTTCCACTCCTTTCTTTCAAGAGGTCACCCTCTGTCATACAAACTGTAGAGCAGTGGCACAAACTCAGCACATGATTCTTCATTCCGTTCCGTTATGTTGCATTCTATTCCATTCCGTTCCATTCTGTTCCACTCCACTCCACTACATTCCATTACATCCGATTCCATTCTTCTCTATTCCACTCCTCTCCACTCCACTGTACTCTACTCCACTCCCTTCCATTCTATCCCCTTCCATTCCACTCCGTTCTTCCACACTCCACTCCAACCCACTCCACTCCACTTCATTCCACTCCATTCCATCCCTCTGCTTTCCACTCCACTCCACTTCACTCCACTCCACTCCAGTCCACTCCATTGCATTCCACAGAATTTCATTCCATTCCTTACATTCGAGAATATCTCACTCTTTAACCCAGTCTGGAGTTCAGTGGCACAATCTCAGCTCACATTTCGTTATTCCATTCAATTCAATTCCATTCCATTCCTTTTCATTCCATTCCATTGCATTCCATTACATTGCATTCCATTCCATTCCATTCCAATCCATTGCATTCCATTCCACTCCTTTCCGTTACATTCCACTCCATTCCACTTCATTCCAAACAACTCCACTCCTTTCCACTCCACTCCATTCCTCTCCACTCCACTCCAATGCACTCCACTCCATTCCACTCCACTCTACTCCATTCCACTCCACTCCACTCCTTTCCACTCCACTCCATTCTATACCACTCCACTTCATTCCATTCCACTCCACTCCATTCCATTCTACTCCATTCCATTAAACTCCATTCCACTCCATTCCATTCCACTCCACTCCATTCCATTCCACTCCACTCCATTCCATTTCATTCCACTCCACTCCACTCCATTCCATTGCACTGCATTCCATTCCATTTCATTCTTCTCCATTCCATTCCCCTCCACTCCACTCCATTCCATTCCAGTCCATTTCATTCCATTCCATTCCACTCCACTCCATTCCATTCCTTTCCACTCCACTCCATTCCATTCCATTCCACTCCACTCCATTCCATTCCACTCCACTCCATTCCATTCCACTCCTCTCCACTCCATTCAATTCCATTCCAGTCCATTCCACTCCATTCCATTCCACTGCACTCCATTTGATTCCACTCCATTCCACTCTGGTCCAATCCACTCCACTCCACTTCACTCCATTCCATTCCTCTCCACAGCATTCAAATCCAATCCACTCCATTCCATTCCACTCCACTCTGTTCCATTCCTTTCCATTCCATTCCACTCCACTCCATTCCATTTCAATCCAATCCATTCCACTCCATTCCCTTCCACTCCACTCCATTTCATTCCGCTTCTTTCCACTGCATTCCATTCCATTCCATTCCACTCCACTCCACTCCATTCCATTCCACTCCATTCCATTCCACTCCACTCCACTCCACTCCTCTCCAATGCTTTCCAGTCCACTGCATTCCACTGCACTCCACTACACGACACTCCACTCCACTCCACTCAATTCCATTCCCCTCCACTGCATTCCATTCCGTTCCATTCCCTTTCACTTCTCTCCATTTCATTCCACTCTACTCCATTCCATTCCATTCCATTCCAATCCGCTCCAATCCCTTCCACTCCACTCCATTCCATTCCCCTCCATTCCACTACTTTCCATTCCAATACATTCCACTCCAATCCACTCCACTCCATTCCACTGCACTCCACTCCAGTCCACTCCACTCCATTCCGTTCCATTCCACTCCATTCCATTCCATTCCTTTCTTTCCACAGGATATGACTCTGTCACAAATTCTGGAGTGCAGTGGCACAATCTCAGCCCACATTTCTTTTCCCCATTCCATTGCATTCCGTTCCATCCCATTCCATTCCATTCTATTTCACTCCCCTCCACTCCACTCCATTCTATTCCACTCCATTCCAATCGATTCGACTCCATTCCACTCCACTCCTCTCCACTCCGCTCCACTCCACTCCACTCCATTCCATTCCATTCTATTCCATTTCACTCCATTGCATTCCATTTCTTTCTTTCAATAGGTTATCACTGTGAAACTCAGGCTGGAGTGTAGTGGCCCAATTTCAGGTCACATTACATGTCAACTTTTCATTGCATTGCATTCTGTTCCATTGCATTCCATTCCATTCCATTCCATGCCATTCCATTCTATTCCAATCCATTCCATTCCATTCCACTCCGTTCAACTCTACTCCTCTCCACTACATTCCATTAAATCCGATTCTCTTCCACTCCATTCCACTCCATTCCACTCCTTTCCACTCCACTGCACTCAACTCCACTCCATTCCACTCCATCCCATTCCATTCCACTCCATTCCACTGCACTTGACTCCACCCCACTCCACTCCACTTCATTCAATTCCATTCCTTCCCATTGCATTCCTCTCTATTCCACTCCACTCCACTTCACTCCACTCCACTCCACTCCAGTCCACTCCATTCTATTCCATTCCTTTCCACTTCATTCCATTCCATGCCTTTCTTTCGAGAGCATCTCACTCTGTCACCAAGCCTGTAGCACAGTGGCACAATCTCAGCTCACATTCCATTCCGTTGCATTCTGTTCCTTTCCGGTCCTTTCCATTCTGCTTCTCTCTAGTCTGCTCCATTCCATTCCAATCCATTCCATTCCATTCCATTCCATCCCATACCATTCCATCCCATCCAATCCCATTCCATTCCATTCCATTCCATTCCATTCCATTCCAATCGATTCCACTCTGATCCCCTCTAATACATTCCATTCCATTCCATTCCATTCCCATCCACTCCTTTCTTTCGACAGGTCACCCCGTGTCATACAAGCTGTAGCGCAGTGGCACAATCTCGGCACATATTTCTCCATTCCGTTTCGTTATGTTGCATTCTATTCCATTCCGTTCCATTATGTTCCACTGCACTCCACTGCACTAAATTCCCTTACATCCGATTCCATTCTCCTCCATTCCACTCCTCTCCACTCCACTGCACTCTACTCCACTCCGTTCCACTCCAACTCCTTCCATTCCACTCCATTCTTCCTCACTCCACTCTACCCCACTCCACTCCACTTCATTCCACTCCATTCCATCCGATTCCATTCCTCTCCTTTCCACTCCACCCCAATTCACTCCACTCCACTCCAGTCCACTCCATTCCATTCCATTCAATTCCACTCCACTGAATTTCATTCCATTCCTTACATTCGGGAACATCTTACTCTGTAATCAAGCCTGGAGTTCAGTTTCACAATCTCAGCTCACATTTCGTTATTCCATTCAATTCCATTACATTCCATTCCTTTTCATTTTATTCTTTTGCATTCCATTCCATTCCATTCCATTCCATTGCATTCCATTCCATTCCATTCCATTCCATTCCATTGCATTCCATTCCATTCCATTCCACTCCATACCGTTCCATTCCATTCCATTCTATTCCAATCCATTGCATTCCATTCCACTCCTTTCCATTAATTTCCACTCCACTCCACTCCATTCCAATCCACTCCACTCCTATCTACTCCACTCCATTCCTCTTCACTCCACTGCAATCCACTCTACTCCATTCCACTCCACTCTACTCCATTCCACTCCACTCCACTCATTTCCACTCCACTCCATTCCATTCCACTACACTCCATTCCATTCCATTCCACTCCACACCATTCCTTTCCACTCCACTCTATTCAATTCCATTCTATTCCATTCCATTCCACTCAATCCCACTCCGCTCCACACCAATCCATTCTATTCCATTCCTTTGCATTCCTTTCCACTCGTTTCTTTCCCCAGTATCTCCCTCTGTCACAGGGCTGTAGCGCAGTGGCACAATAGCAACACACATTTCTCTGTTCCATTCCATTCCGTTCTGTTCCTTTCTATTCTGTTCCATTCCACTCCATTCCACTGCACTCCACTCCACTGGACTATATTCCATTACATTCGATTCCTTTCCACTACATTCCACTCACCTCCACTCCACTGTACTCCACTCCACTCCATTCCATTCCACTCCACTCCATTCCATTCCACTCCATTCCATTCGATTCCATGCCATTCCACTCCTCTCCATTCCATTCCACTCCATTCCATTCCATTCCATTCCATCCCATTATACTCATCTCCATTCCATTCCACTCCACTCCAATCCATTCTACTCCACTCCATTCCATTCCATCCCATGATTCTCATCTCCATTCCATTCCACTCCACTCCAATCCATTCTACTCCACTCCATTCCATTCCACTCCACTGCATTCCTTTCCCCTCTACTCCATTCCACTCCATTCCACGCCACTCCACTCCAATCCACTCCACTCCTTCCCATTCCACTCAAGTCCACTGCATTCCACTCCACTCCATTCCGTTCCATTCCACTCCATTCCATTCCACTCCAATCCTCTCCATTTGACTCCACTCCAATCCATTCCACTCCACTCCATTCCACTCCACTCCATTCCATTGCACTCAACTCCACTCCATTCCTCTCCACTCCATTTGATTCTACTCCATTCCATTGCATTCCACTCCATTCCAGTTCATTACTTTCTTTCCACAGGATCCCACTGTGTCACAAATGCTTGAGTGCAGTGATACAGTCTCAGCTCACATTTCTTTTCACCATTCCATTGCATTCCATTCAATCCCATTCCATTCCATTCTATTTCACTCCACTACACTCCACTCCATTCCATTCTACTCCATCCCATTCCATTCGACTCCATTCTACTTTATTCCAATTCACTCCAATCCTATCCACTCCAATTCATTCCATTCCATTCCTATCCATTCCACTCCATTCCATTCCAAAGTATTCCACTCCTTTCCATTCCATTCCACTCTATTCCACTCCGTTCCATTCCATTCCACTGAACTCTTCTGCAATCCACTCCACTCCACTCCATTCCATTGCACTGCATTCCATTCCTCTCAACCCCACTCAACTTCACTCCATTCCACTCCACTCCATTCCATTCCACTAGATTCCATTCCATTCCTTTCCGCACCACTCCATTCCACTGAACTCCATTCCAATCCATTTCACTGCACTCCACTCCACTCCATTCCAGTCCACTCCACTCCTTTCTATTCCATCTGATTCCATTCCATTTCACTCCACTCTTTTCCACTCCACTCCACTCAATTCTACTCCACTCCACTCCACTCCTCTCCACTTCTTTCTATTCCATTGCACTCAACTCCACTCCATTCCACTCCACTTCATTCGATTCTACTCCATTTCATTGCATTCCTCTCTATTGCAGTTCATTACTTTCTTTCCACAGGATCTCACTCTGTCACAAATGCTGGAATGCCATGAAACTGTCTCAGCTCTCATTTCTTTTCACCATTCCATTGCATTCCATTCCACCCCATTCTATTCCATTCTATTGCACTCCACTACACTCCACTCCATTCCATTTCACTCCATCCCATTCCATTCGACTCCATTCCAGTTCACTCCAATTCCCTCCACTCCAATCCACCCCAATTCATTCCATTCTATTCCTATCCATTTCACTCCATTCCATTCCACTGTACTGCATTCCATTCCACTTCATTCCATTCCACTCTATTCCACTCAGTTCCATTCCATTCCACTCTGTTACATTCCACTCCGCTGCATTCCACTCCAATCCACTCCTCTCCACTTCATTCCACTCCATTCCATTGCACTCCATTACATTCCACTCCACCCCATTCAACTCCACTCCATTCCACTGCAGTGCATTCCATTCCACTAGACTCCATTCCATTGCTTTCCACTCCACTTTATTCCATTGAACTCCATTCCAATCCATTTCAGTCTTCTCCACTCCATTCCAGTCCACTCCACTCCTTTCAATTCCATCTCATTCCATTCCATTTCTCTCCACTCTTTTCCACTCCACGCCAATCAATTCCACTCCACTCCACTCCACTCCATTCCCCTCCACTCCACTCCATTCCACTCCACCCCACTACCTTCCACTCCATTACATTCCATTCCACTCCACTTCATTATTTTCCACTCCAGTCAATTCCATTCCAGTCCACTCCACTCCACTCCACTCCATTCCACTCCATTCCATTGCACTCCACTCCTGTCCATTCCGTTCCACTCCACTCCATTCTATTCCACTCCACTCTTTTCCACTCCACTCCACTCCACTCCATTTCAATCCATTCCACTACATTCCATTCCATTCCATTCTGTACTTTTTACAGGATCTCCCTCTTTCATCCAGGATTGTGTGAAGTGGCAGAATCTCAGGTCACATTTCTTTTCACCATTCCATTCTATTCCATTCCATTCCATTCCATTCCATTCCATTCCATTCCATTTGATTCCACTGCACTCCACTCCACTCCACTCCACTCCTATCCATTTTTTGCCATGCTTTTCCAATCCCTTCTATTCCACTCCTTTCTTTCAACAGGATATCCATCTGTCACACAAGCTGCAGCGCAGTGGAAAAATCTAAGCACACATTTCTTCATTCCATTCCATTCAATTCCATTTCACTCCACTCCACTCCACTCCAATCCATTCCACTCAACTCCACTCCACGCCATTCCATTCCACTCCATTCCACTCCACTCTACTCCACTTCACGCCATTCCACTCCACTGCATTACATTCCACTCCATTCCATTCCGTTCCACTCCTCTCCAATCCATTATTCTCCATTCCATCCCATTCCACTGCATTCGTATCCATTCCACTAAACTCCATTCCATTCCACTGCACTCCACTAAACTCCATTCCATTCCAATCCACTCCAATCTATTCCACTCCATTCCTTTCAATTCCATACCACTCCTCTCCATTCCATTCCATTCTTTTCCTTTCCACTCCTAGCCATTCCATTCCACTCCAATCCACTCCATGCCATTCCATTCCACTCCAATCCACCCCATGCCATTCCATTCCACTCCACTCCACCCCATTCCACTCAACTCCATTCCACTCCATTCCATTCCACTCCATTCCATTAGACTCCATTCCAATCCACTCCACTCCACTCCACTCTAATGCACTCCACTCCACTCCATTCCATTCCACTCCACTTCACTCCACTGATTCCATTCCATCCCATTGCTCTCCATTCCATTCCACTCCACTTCACTCCACTCCTTACTTTCAGTTGTACTCCACTCCATTGCATTCCACTGCACTCAACTCCATTCCATTACATTACATGCCATTCCACTCCTCTCCACTCCATTCCACTCCTCTCCACTCCATTCCACTCTGCTCCACTTCACTCCCCTCCATTCCATTGCATTCCACTCCACTCCATTCCTTTCCACTCCACTTTACGCCACTCCCCTCTACTCCATTGCATAACATTCCATTCCATTTCACTCCATTGCATTCCGTTCCTTTCTTTCGACAGGATATCACTGTCACCCAAGCTGGAGTTCAGTGACACAATCTCAGCTCACATTACATGTAAACTTTCCATTGCATTGCATTCTATTCCCTTGCATTCCATTGCATTCCATTCCATTCCATTCCATTCCACTCCATTCCACTCCTCTCCACTACATTCCATTCCATTCCACTCCATTCCATTACACTCCTTTCTTTCAACAGGATCTCCCTGTGTCACACAGGTTGTAGTGCAGTGGCACAATCTCAGCACACATTTCTCATTTCCGTTCCATTCTGTTCGGTTCTGTTCCATTCCATTCCGTTCCGTTACACTCCACTGCAGTCCACTACAGTACATTCCATTAGATCTGAATCTGTTCCACTCCTTTCCACTCCTCTCCACTCCACTGCGCTCCACTCCTCTACATTACATTTCATCACATTCCATTCTTCTCCATTCCACTGCACTCCACTCAACCGCACTACACTCCACTTCATTCCACTTCATCTCGTTCCTTTCCATTCCTCTCCATTCTACTACACTCCACTTCCCTCCACTGCACTCCATTCCATTCCATTCCATTCCATTGCACTGCATTCCATTCCATTCCTTTCCTACAAGAGTATCCCACACTGTCACCAAGCCAGGAGTGCAGTGGCACAATGTCAGCTCACATTTCATTATTCCATTCCATTTCATACCATTCCATTCCATTGCATTGCACTGTATTCCATTCCATTCCATTCCACTCCACTCCACTTATCTCCACTCCACTCCACTGCACTCCACTCCCATCCACTCCACTCCAGGCCACTCCTATCCATTCCATTCCATTCCACTACATTACACTCCAATCCATTCCATTCCTCACCACTCTATTCCACTCCATTCCCCTCCACTCCATTCCACTCCACTCCACTCCACTCCACTCCATTCCTTTCTTGTCAATTTCACTCCATTCCATTCCAATCCACTCCATACCATTCCACTGTAGTCCACTCTATTCCATTTCATTCCACTCCACTCCATTCCACTCCATTATACTCCATTCTATTCCACTCCATTCCATTGCACTCCACTCCACTCCATTCCACTCCACTCCATTCCATTCCATTCTACCCCACTCCAATACATTCCACTCCACTCCATTGCATTCCACTCCACTTCATTCTCTTCCACTCCATTCCACTCACATTAAACTCCATTTCTCTTCACTCCACTCCGTTTCACTACATTCCAATCCACTCCACGCCATGCCACTCCATTCCATTCCACTCCTCTCCAGTCCAATACACTCCACTCCATTCCAATCCATTCCACTCCACTCCGTTACATTGCTTTCCAAACCACTCCATTCCATTCCCCTCCACTCCCTTCCATTCCAACCATCTCCATTCCAATCCATTCCACACCATTCCATTACATTCCACTCCACTCCAATCCATTACTTTACAATCCACTCCATTCTGTTCCACTCTGCTTCATTCCACTGCACTCCACTCCACTCCATTCCATTCCAGTCTATTCCACTCCATTCCGTTCCACTCCATTCCATTCCACTCCACTCCACTGCACTCCAATCAACTCCACTCCAATCCATTCCATTCCACTCCATACCATTCCTTTCCACTCTACTCCATTCCATTCCATTAAACTCCTCTTCATCCATTGCACTCCACTCCATCCCATTCCATAGCATTCCACTCCTCTCCATTCCATTCCACTCCACTCTACTCCATCACACTGCTCTCCATTCCATTCCATTCCATTCCACTCAGCTCCACTGCTTTCTACTCTGCTCCAATCCATTCGACTCCACTCCATTCCACTCCACTCCACTCCACTCTATTCCACTCCACTCCACTCCATTACTCTCCACTCCTTTCCATTCCACTTCACTCCACTCCACTCCATTCCATTCCACTCCATTCAGTTACTCTCCATTCCACTCCATTGCACTCTATTCCATTCCATTTCATTCCAATCCACTCCATTCAATTCCATTCCACTCCATTCCAATCCATTCCACTCTATTCCACTCCACTCTGATCTATTCCATTCCATTCCATTCCACTCCACTCCTTTCCATTACACTCCATTCCATTACACTCCATTCCACTCCATTGCACTCTTTTACACTCCATTCCATTCGATCTACTCCATTCTACTCCACTCCACTCCCCTCCAATCCACTCCAATACAATCCATTCCACTCCACTCCACTCCACTTGATTCCACTGCATTCCACTCCATTGCATTCCACTCCATTCCATTGCATTCCACTCCACACCCATACATTCAATTCCACTCCATTTCATTCCATTCCATGCATTTCCATTATGTTCCATTCCACTCAATTCCACTCCACTCCACTCCAATCCATTCCATTCCATTTCACTCCTTTCTTTCGACAGGATCTGCGTCTGTCACATGGCTGTAGCTCAGTGGCACAATCTCAGCACACATTTCTCCGTTCCGTTCCCCTCTGTTCTGTTCCATTCCGCTGCGTTCCTTTCCTGTCCATTCCCCTCCAGTCTGCTCCACTCCACTACATTCCATTATATCCGACTCTGTTCCACTCCATTCCAATCCCTTCAACGCCACTGCACTCCACTCCACTCCATTCCACTCCACTCTATTCCATTCCACTCCATTCCATTCCATTCCATTCCACTGCATTCCACTCCTCTAGATTCCATTCCACTCCACTCCATTCCATTCCCTTCCATTCCACGCCTTTCCATTCCATTCCACTCCACTCCATTCCACTCTGCTCCACTCAATTCCATTCCACTCAACTCCACTCCATTCCACTCCACTCTGTTCCATTCTTCTCCATCTCCTTCCACTCCATTCCGTTCCACTCCAATCCTCTCCATTCCACTCCAATCCTCTCCATTCCACTCCACTCCACTCCACCCCATTCCATTCAACTGCACTCCATTGCATTCCACTCCACTCCATTCCATTCCATCTCTTTCCACACCTCTCCATTCCATTCCACTCCACTCCATTGCATTCCACTCCACTCCATTCCATTCTACTCAACTCCACTCCAGTCCACTCCACTACATTCCATTCCATGCCACTGCATTCCATTCCACTCCAGTCAACTCCTTTCCACTCCACACCAATCCCTTCCACTCCATGCCATTCTGCTCCACTCCATTCCATTGCACTAAACTCCACTCCATTCCACTCCACTATATTCCATTCCCCTCCATTCCATTGCATTAAACTCCATTCCATTCCATTCCTTTCTCTCCAAAGGATCTCAATCTCTCACAAATGCTGGAGTTCAGTGACACAGTCTCAGCTCACCTTTCTTTTCACCATTCCATTGCAATCCATTCCATCCAATTCCATTCCATTCTATTTCACTCCACTACACTCCAATCCATTCCATTCCACTCCATCCCACTCCATTCGACTCCATTCCACTCTACTTCAATCCACTCATCTCCACTCCACTCCACTCCATTCCATTCCTATACATTCCACTCCATTCCATTCCACTCACCTCCATTCCATTCCACTCCATTTCATTCCTATCCATTCCATTCCATTCCACTCTACTCCATTCCATTCCACTGCATTCCCCTCCATTCCATTTCATTCCTCTCCACTGCTATCCACTCCACTCCACTCCATTCCACTCCATTCTGTTCCACTCCGTTCCATTCCAATCCACTCCACTCCACTCCACTCCGTTCTACTCCACTCCATTCCATTCCACTCTACTCCACTCCAATGCACTCCACTCCATTACATTGCACTCCACTCCATTACATTCCACTCCATTAAATTCCATTCCACTCCACTCCACTATGCTCCACTCCATTCGACTCCATTCCAATCCACTCCACGTGAAGCCACTCCATTCTATTCCATTCCTCTCCATACCAATGAACTCCATTCCATTCCACTCCACTCCATTCCATTCCTTTCCAATCCACTCCATTCTATTCAATTTCACTCCATTCCCTTCCACTCCTCTCGATTCCAACCCACTCCACTCCATTTCATTCCTTTCTTTCCACACGACATCACTGTGTCACCTAGTCTGGAGTGGAGTGGCACAATCTCAGCTCACATTACACGTCAACTTTCCATTGCATTGCATGCTATTCCGTTGCATTCTGTTGAATTCCATCGCATTTCATTTCATTCCATTTAATACCATTCCATTCCACCTCGTACCGCTCCACACCACTCCACTCCATTACATTCCATTACATCCGATTCCATTCCACTCCTTTCCACTCCTGACCCCTCCAATACACTCCACTTCTATCCATTCCACTCCATTCCATTCCACTACGATCCATTCCACCGCACACCACACCACCACACTCCACTCCACTTCATTCCATTCTATTCCATCCCATTCCATTCCTCTCCATTACACTCCACTCCACTTCATTCCACTCCACTCAAGTCCACTCCATTCCAATACATGCCACTGCATTCCATTGCATTCCTTTCTTTCTAGATTATCTCACTCTGTCACCCAGCCTGGAGCACAGTAGCACAATCTCAGCTCATATTTCATCATTCCATTCCCTTCCATTCCATACCATTCCATCACATTCCAACCCAGTTCATTCCATTCCATTCCATTCCATTACAGTCCACTCCACTCCACTCCACTTCAGTACTTTCCACTCCAGTACACTTCACTCCACTGCACTCCATTCCACTCCACATCACTCCAATCTATTCAATTCAACTTCACTCCACTCCACTCCATTCCATCCCACTCTATTCCACTCCACTCCGTTCCATTCCACTCCATTCAACTCCACTCCACTCTGTTCCATTCCACTCCATTCCACTCCACTCCACTCGACAGCACTCCACTCCACTTCATTCCACTCCACTCCACTGCACTCCACTCCACTCCATTCCAGTCAACTCCACTCCACTCCACTCCACTCCAGTCAACTCCACTCCATTCCACTCCACTCCACTTCACTCCTCTCCACTCGATTCCACTCCATTCGATTCCATTCCACTTCCGTCCATTCATTTCCACTCCACTCCATTCCATTCCACTGCATTCCATTCCATTCCATTCCACTCCTTTTCATTCCATTCCACACCACTCCTTTCCATTCCACTCCACTCCATTCCATTACATTCCACTCCACTCCATTCCATTCCACTCCATTCCACTTCACTCCACTTCACTCCACTCCACTCCAGTCCACTCCATTCCAATACATGCCACTGCATTCCATTACATTCCTTTGTTTCTAGATTATCTCACTCTGTCACCCAGCCTGGAGCGCAGTAGCACAATCTCAGCTTATATTTCATTATTCCATTCCCTTCCATTCCATTCCATTCCAATCCACTCCAATTCATTCCATTGCATTCCATTCCATTTCAGTCCACTCCCCTCCACTCCACTTCAGTAGTCTCCACTCCACTACACTCCACTGGACTCCATTCTACTCCACACCACTCCACTCTATTCCATTGAACTCTACTCCACTCCATTCCACCCCGCTCCATTCCACTCCACTCCGCTCCATTCCGCTCCATTCCCCTCCATTCCACTCCACTCCACTCGACAGCACTGCACTCCAGTTCACTCCACTCCACTCCACAGCACTCCACTCCACTCCATTCTAGTCAACTCCACTCCATTCCACTCCACTCCACTCCTCTCCACTCGATTCCACTCCATTCAGTTCCATTCCACTCCCGTCCATTCATTTCCACTTCACTACATTCCATTCCACTGCATTCCATTCCATTCTATTCCACTCCATTTCATTCCATTCCTCTCCACTCCTTTCCATTCCACTCCACTCTATTCCATTACATTCCACTCCACTCCATTCCATTCCACTCCATTCCACCTCATTATATTCCATTTCACTCTTCATACCATTGCACTCCACTCCATCCCTTTCCATAGGATTCCACTGCTATCCATTCCATTCCACTCCACTCCATTCCATTCCAATCCACTCCACTCCACTCCACTCTACTCTATTTCATTCAATTAAACTCCATTCCTTTCCATTCCTTTCTTTCCACAGGATCTCACACTGTCACAAAGGCTGGAGTGCAGTGGCACAATCTCAGCTCACATTTCTTTTCATCATTCCATTGCATTCCATGCCATCCCATTCCATTCCATTCCATTCAATTTCACTCCACTACACACCACTCCACACCATTCCATTCCACTCCTTCCATTACCATTCGAGTCCATTCCACTCCACTGGACTCCACTTCATTCCCCTCCATTCCATTCCATTTCTTTTCACTCCATTGCATTCCATTCCTTTCTTTTGAAAGGATATCACTGTGTCAGCCAGGCTTTAGTGCAGTGGCACAATCTCAGCTCACATTAAAAGACAACTTTCCATTGCACTGCATTCTATTCCATTACATTCCAAAGCTTTCCATTCCTTTCCTTTCCTTTCCTTTCAATTCCAATGAATTCCATTCTATTCCACGCTATTCCACTCCACTCCACTCCACTCCATTCCACTCCACTCCACTCGATTCCACTCCAGTCCATTCTATTCCACTCCACTCCATTCAATTCCACTCCACTCCATTCCATTCCACTTCATTCTATTCAATTCCACTCCATTCCATTCCGTTCCACTCCAATCCATTCCATTCCACTACACTCCATTCCATTAGATTCCACTCCACTCCATTCCATTCCACTCCATTCCACCCCATTCCATTCCATTCCACTCCACTCCACTTCACTCCATTTCACTCCACTCCATTCCACTGCACTCCTCTTCACTCCACTCCATTCCATTCCTTTCCACTTCACTCCATTCCATTCCATTCCACTCCTCTTCATTCCATTTCACTCCACTCCATCCCATTCCATAGCGTTCCACTCCTGTTCATTATATTCCACTCAACTCAATTCCATTCCACTCCACTCCATTCCACTACACTCCACAGCACTTCACTCCACTCCATTCCATTCCACTCCAATCCATTGCACTCCACTCCATTCCACTCCTACTCCACTCCACTCTATTCCACTCCACTCCACTCCATTACACTCCACTCCATTCCATTCCACTTCACTGCAATCCACTCCACTCCCTTCCATTCCACTCCATTCCATTACACTCCATACCAATCAGTTGCACTCTATTCCACTCCATTGCATTTCAATCCACTCCATTCAATTCCATTACACTCCACTCCATTCCACTCCCCTCCACTCCACTCCAATCCACTCCAATCCAATCCATTCCACTCCACTCCACTCCACTCAATTACGTTGCATTCCACTCCATTGCTTTCCACTCCATTCCATGACATTCAACTCCACACCCTTCCATTACATTCCACTCCATTCCATTCCATTCCATTCCATTCCATGTCATTCCAATTGATTCCATTCCACTCAATTCTACTACACTCTACTCCAATCCATTCCATTCCATTTCACTCCGTTCTTTCAACACTATCTCCATCTGTCACAAGGCTGTAGCACAGTGACACAATCTCAGCACACATTTTTCCGTTCTGTTCTGCTCCGTTCTGTTCCACTCTGTTCCATTCCGTTCCAATCCATTCCACTCCACTCTACTCCAACCCACTACTTCTATTTCATCCGATTCGGTTCCACTCCATTCCACTCCCCTCCACACCACTATACTCCATTCCACTCCACTCTATTCCATTCCACTCAATTCCATTCCATTCCATTCCTTTCCATTCCATTCCACTCCTCTAGATTTCATGCCGCTCCACTCCATTCCATTCCATCCCATTCCATGCCTCTCCATTCCATTCCACTCCACTGCATTCCTTTCTGCTCCACGCAATTCCATTCCACTCAACTCCACGCCATTCCCCTCCACTCCATTCCATTCCATCCCATTCCATGCCTCTCCATTCCATTCCACTCCACTCCATTCCTTTCTGCTCCACTCAATTCCATTCCACTCAACTCCACGCCATTCCACTCCACTCCATTCCATTCCATATCGTTTCACTCCATTCCATTCCAGTCCACTCCATTCCATTCAACTCCACTCCATTCCATTGCACTCCACTCCATTCCATACCATCCCTTTCCACTCCTCTTCATTCCATTCCACTCCACTCCATTGCATTCCACTCCATTCCATTCCATACTACTCAACTCCACTCCAGTCCACTCCACTCCATTCCATTCCACGCCACTCCATTTCATTACACTTCTGTCAACTCCATTCCACTCCACAACAATCCATTCCACTCCACGACATTCTGCTCCACTCCATTCCATTGCACACAACTCCACTCCATTCCAGTCTATTCCATTCTATTGCATTCCACTCCATTCCATTCCATTCCTTTCTTTCCAAAGGATCTCACTCTGTCACAAATGCTGGAATGCAGTGACACAGTCTCAGCTCACCTTTCTTTCCATCATTCCATTGCATTCCATTCCATCCAGTTCCGTTCTGTTCTATTTCACTCCATTACACTCCACTCCAGTCCATTCGACTCCATTCCACTCCACTTCAATCCACTCCGCTACACTCCACTTAACTCCACCCCATTCCATTCGACTCCATTCCCCTCTGTTCCATTCCACTCCACTCCATTCCATTCCACTCCATTCCATTCCACTCCATTCCATTCCTGTCCATTCCACTCCATTCCATTCCACTCCACTCCATTTCATTCCATTCCATTCCACTCCAATCCATTCCATTCCACTGCATTCCACTCCATTCCATTTCATTCCTCTCCACTCCAATCCACTCCACTCCACTCCATTCCACTCCATTCTATTCCACTCCATTCCATTCCAATCCACTCCACTACACTCCACTCCACTGCATTCCTCTCCACTCCCTTATATTCCACTCTATTCCACTCCAATAAACTCCACTCCACTCCATTCCATTCGACTACACTCCATTACATTCCACTCCTTTCCTCTCCATTAAATTCCATTCCTCTCCATTCCACTAGGCTCTACTCCATTAGACTCCATTCCAATCCACTCCACGCCACTCCACTCCATTCCTTTCCACTCCTCTCCATTCCAATACACTCTACTCCATTCCATTCCATTTCACTCCACTCCATTCCATTCCTTTCCAATCCACTCCATTCTCTTCTACTCCACTCCGTTCTCTTCCACTCCTCTATATTCCAATCCACTCCATTCTATTCTACTCCACTCTGTTCTCTTCCACTCCTCTATAATCCAATCCACTCTACTCCATTGCATTCCTTTCTTTCTACTTGATATCACTGTGTCACCCAGGCTGAAGTGGGGTGGCACAATCTCAGCGCACATTACACGTCAACTTTCCATTATATTTCATGCTACTCCATTGCATTCCATTGCATTCCCTTTCCTTCCATTCCATTCCATTCCATTCCACTTAATTCCATTCCATTCCACTCCGTAGAAATCCACACCACTCCATTCCACTACATTCCATTACTTCCGATTCCATTCCACTCAATTCCACTCCTCTCCTCTCCAACGCACTCCACTATTATCCATTCCACTCCATACCATTCCAATCCGCTCCATTCCACTGGACACCACACCACCACACTCACTCCACTTCATTCCATTCCATTCCAACCCATTCCATTTCTCTAAATTCCACTCTACTCCACTTCATTCCACTCCATTGCAGTCCACTCCATTTGATTCCATTCTATTCCATGCCACTGCATGCCATTTCATTCCTTTCTTTCTAGAGTATCTCCCTCTGTCACCCAGCCTGGAGCACAGTGGCACAATCTCAGCTCACATTTCATTTTTCCACTCCTTTCCATTGCATTCCATTCCAGTCCACTCCACTCCATTGAATACCACTCCACTACACTCCACTGCACTCCATTCCACTCCAGTCCACTCCACTCCATTCCATTCAACTCCACTCCACTCCATTCCATTCAACTCCACTCCACTCCATTCCATTCAACTCCACTCCACTCCATTCCACCACATTCCATTCCACTCCACTCCGCTCCATTCCACTCCATTCCACTCCACTCCACTCGACTGCACTCCACTCCACTCCACTGCACTCCACTCCACTCCTTTCCACTCCACCCCACTGCCCTCCACTCGATTCCACTCCATTCCATTCCATTCCACTCCCCTCCATTCAATTCCACTCCACTCCACTCCATTCCACTGCATTCCATTTCATTCCATTCCATTCCACTCCATTTCATTCCATTCCACTCCACTGCATTGTATTCCACTCCACTCCATTCCATCACATTCCACTCCACTCCATTCCATTCCACTCCATTCCACCCTATTCCATTCCATTCCACTCCACTCCACTCCATTCCATTCCACTGCATCCCACTCCATTCGAGTCCATTCCACTCCACTCCTTTCCATTCCATTACATTTCACTCCATGGCATTTCAATTGTTCCTTTTCATAGGATATCACTGGGTCAGCCAGGCTGGAGTGCACTGGCACAATCACAGCTCACATTACAGGACATCTTTCCATTTGCACTGCATTCTCTTTAATAACATTCCATTGCTTTCCACTACATTCTATTCCTTTCCATTCCATTCAATTCCATTCCATTCCACACTGTTCCACTTCACTCCACTCCACAACAGTGCACTCCACTCAATTCCACTGCATTCCATTCCATTCCATTCCACTTCTTTCCTTTCCATTCCATTAAACTCTATTCCATTCCATTCCATTCAACTCTATTCCATTCCATTCCACTCCATTCCATTCCATCCCACTCCTCTTCATTCCATTTCACTCCACTCCATCCCATTCCATACATTCCAGTCCTTTCCATTCAATTCCACTCAACTCAATTCCCTTCCATTCCACTCCACTGCATTTCACTCACTCCACTCCATTCCACCCCACTCCATTCCACTCTACTTCTCTCCACTCCATTTCATTCCACTTCACTCCACTCCACTGAACTCCACTCTACTCCACACCACTCCATTCCATTCCATTCCATTCCACTCAATTCCATTCCATTCCTTTCTTTCAACAGGGTCTCACACTGTCACAAAGGCTGGAGTGCATTGGCACAATCTCAGCTGAACTTTCTTTTCATCACACCATTGCATTCCATTCCATCCCATTCCATTCTATTCTATTTCACTCCACTCCACTGAACTCATCACAGTTCCATTCCACTCCATCTCATTCCATTCGAGTCCATTCCACTCCACTCTACTCCACTCTACTCCACTCCAGTCCACTCCATTCTACTCCATTCCGTTCAATTCCGCTTCACTCCATTGCATTCCATTCCTTTCTTTCCAATGGATATCACTGTGTCAGCCAGGCTGTAGTGCAGTGGCACAATCGCAGCTCACATTACAAGACAACTTTCCGTTACATTGCATTCTATTCCATTACATTCTATTGCATTCCATTCCATTCCGTTCCATTCAAATCCATTCCATTCCACTCCGTTCCACACCACTCCACTCCACAACACTCCACTCCACTCCAGTCCACTCCATTCTATTACATTCCATTGCATTTCACTCCATTGCATTCCATTCATTTCTTTCGACAGTATGTCACTGTGTTAACCTGGCTTGAGTGCAGTGGCACAATCTCAACTCTCATTAAATGTCAACTTTCCATTGCATTGCATTCTATTCCATTGCATTCAATTTCATTAAATTCGATTCCATTCCATTCCATTTCATTCCATTTCAGTCCATTGCATTCATTTCCATTCCATTCCACTCTCTTCCACTCCACTCAACTCCACTACATTCCATTACATCCGATTCCATTCCATTTCATTCCTCTCCTCTCCACTCCAATGGACTCCACTCCACTCCACTCGACTCCATCACATTCCATTTTGCTCCATTCCACTGCACTCCACTCCACCCTAATCCACTCCCCTTCATTCCATTTCATTCAAATTCATTCCCTTCCTATCCATTTCACTCCACTCCACTTCACTCCGCTCCACTCCAGTACACTCCATTCCATTGCATTCCATTCCATTCCACTGCATTCCATTCCATTCCTTTCTTTTGAGAGTATCTCACTATGTCTCCCAGCCGGGAGGGCAGTGGCATTATCTCAGCTCACATTTCATTATTCCATTCTGTTCTATTCCACTCCATTCCATTCCATTCCACTCCATTCCATTCCATTCCATTGCACTCCATTCCACTTCCCTCCACCCCACTCCACTCTACTCCATTCCACTCCATTCCGTTCCATTCCATTCTAATATGTTCCATCCCACTATGTTCCATTCCTTTCCTTTCCATTCCATTCCATCCCACTCCACTCCATTCCACTCCCTTCCATTCCACTCCTCTCCACTCCACTCCTCTCCACTCCACTTCACGCAACCTCATTCCACTCCATTCCTTTCCATTACATTGCACTCCATTTCACTACACTCCACTCCATTCCATTCCACTAAACTCCATTGCAATCGACTACACTACACTACATTCCATTAGACTCCACTCTGTTCCACTGCACTCCAATCTACTCCACTCCATTCCATTCCATTCCACTCCAATCCATTCCATTCCACTCCATTCTATTCCACTACATTCCAGTTCTTTCCAATCCACTCCATTCTTTTAAACTCCACTTCATACCAGTCCACTCCACTCCACTTCTTTACACTCCACTCCACTCTACTCCACTCCATTCTACTCCACTCCATTCCATTCCACTCCATGCTATACCATTCTCTTCCATTTCACTCCTTTCCAGTCAAATCCACTCCACTCCATTCCGTCGTTTTCCATTACACTCCTCTGTATCCAATCCACTCCACTCCAATGTATTCAACTCTAGTCCACTCCATTCCACTCCACTTCATCCCATTCCTCTCTAATCCTTTTCATTCCACTCCACATTCCAATCCACTCCATTCCAATACACATTCCTTTCTTCTTTCCATTCAATTTCACATTCCATTCCACTTCATTCCATTCCATTCCATATTTCATCCATTCCATTCCATCACACATTCCATTCCATTCCACATTCCATTCCATTCCATTCCACATTCCATTCCATTCCATTCCACATTCCATTCATTTCTATTGCACATTCCATACCATTCCATTCCAAATTCCATTCCACTCCATTCCATTCCATTCCACATTTCTTTTCACATTCCATTTCATTCCATTCCTCATTCCATTCCATTCCTTTCCATACCATTCCATTCCATTACACATTCCATTCCCTTCCATTCCACATAACATTCCATTCCATTCCATACCATTCCATTCCATTCCATTCCATTCCATTCTACATTCCATTCCACATTTCATTCCACTCCATTCCACTCCATTCCACATTCCGTTCCAGTTTCCATTCCATCTTCCATTCCATTGCGTTCCACATTCCATTCCATTACTTTCGAAATTTGATTCCACATTCCATTCCTCTCCATTCCACATTCCATTTCATTCCATTCCAGGTTACATTCTACCTTCCTGTCCACATTAAATTCCACAATCCATTTCAGTTCCATTCCATTCCATTTCACGTTCCATTCCATTCCATTCCACATTCATTTCCAGTTTCCATTTCTCATTCCATTCCACATTCCATTTCACATTCCATTCCATTCCATTCCTCATTCCATTTCCTTCCATTCCACATTCCATTCCCCATTCCATTCCATTCTTTTCCACATTCCATACCACATTCCATTTCACGTTCCATTCCATTCCATTCCACGTTCCATTCCACTTTCCATTCCACTTCCCATTACATTCCATTCCACGTTAATTCCACATTGAATTCCTTTCCATTTTACGTTCCATTCTACTTTCCATTCCACATTCAATTCCGTTCCATTCCACCTTCCGTTCCACACTCCATTCCACATTCCATTCCACATTCCATTCCACATTACATTCCATTCAATTCCACATTCCTTTCCCTATTCCATTCCACGTTCCATTCCACATACCTATCCATTCCATTCCACATTCCATTCCACATTCCACTCCATTCCATTCCACATTCCATTCCACGTTCCATTCCACGATCCATTCCTTTCCATTCAATGTTCCATTCCATTACATTCCACGTTCCATTTCATGCCGTTCCACTTTCCATTCCACATTCCATTTCACATTCCATTCCACATTCCATTTCGCATTCCATTCCATTCCGTTCCATTCCACATTCTATTCCATTGCAATCCACATTCCATTCTATTCCATTCCACGTTCCATTGCATTCCACATTCCATTCCATTCCATTAAACATTCCATTCCATTGCATTCCAAATTCCATTCAATTCCATTCTACAATCCATTCCACATTCCATTCGATTCCATCCTATTCCACATTCCATTCAATTCCATTCCACATTCCATTCCATTCCATTCCACATTCCATTCCACATTCCATTCCACATTCCTTTCCAAGTTCCATTCCATTCCATTCCACATTTCATTCCATTCCATTCCACATTCCATTAAATTCAATTACATATACCACTCCATTCCATTCCATTCCTCATTCCATTGCATTCCGTTCTGCATAACATTCCATTGCATTCCATTCCATTCCACGTTCCATTCCATTCCATTCCAGATAGCATTCCACATTCCATTCCACGTTATATTCCAAGTTCCATTCCAAGTTCCACTCCACATTCCATTCCACGTTCCATTCCACTTTCTATTCCACATTCCGTTCCTTTCCATTTCACATTCCATACCATTCCATTCCATTTCATTCCACTTTCCATTCCATTCCATTCCACATTCCATTCCTTTCCATTCCACATTCCATTCCGCATTCCATTCCACTGCATTCCACTCCAATTCCACTCCTTTCCATTCCACATTCCCTTCCACTTTCCATTCCACGTTCAATTCCACATTCCATTCCACATTCCATTCCACGTTCCATTCCACTATACATTCCTGCCTTTCCACGTTCAATTCCATGTTCCATTCCATTCCATCCCACGTTCCATTCCACAATCCGTTGCACTTTCCATTCAATGTTCCATTCCACATTCCATTCCATTCCACGTTGCATTCCAAAATCCACTGCACTTTCCATTCCATTCCATGTTGCATTCCAAAATCCACTGTACTTTCCATTCCACGTTCAATTCCACATTCCATTCCACGTTCCATTCTACATTCCATTCCATAGGATTGTACGTTCCATTCCCCATTCCACTCCAATCCATTCAACGTTCCATTCCACATTCCATTCCACCTTACATTCCTCATTCCATTCCATTCCTTTCCACATTCCATTCCACATTCCATTCCACATTCCATTCCATTCCATTCCACATTCCATATCATATTCCATTTCACATTCCTTTCCTCATTCCTTTCCATTACATTCCACCATCCATTCCATTCCATTCAACATTTCATTCCATACCATTCCACGTTCCATTCCTTTCCATTACACGTTCCATTCCACTTTCCATTCCTCGTTCCATTCCGCATTACACTCCACGTTGCATTGCATTCCCTAACATTCCACATTCCATTCCACATTCCATTCCATTCCATTCCACATTCCATTCCATTCCATTAAATTCCAAATTCCATTCCATTCCACATTCCATTCCATGTTCCATTCCACAATCCCTTCCATTCCATTCTACATTCCATTCCACTTTCCATTCCCTTCCATTCCCCACTCAATTCCATTCCATTGCATTCCAGTCCAAACTCCATTCATTCTGCAATCCATTCCATTCCATTCTACTTGCTATTCCACCTTCCATTCCATTCCATTCCACATTCAATTCCATTCCATTGCATTCCTGTACAAACTCCATTCATTTCCACAATCTATTCCATTCCATTCTACATTCCATTCCACTTTCCATACCATTCGATTCCAAATTCAACTCTATTCAATTGCATTCCAGTCCACAATCGATTCCATTCCAATCCATTCCACATTCCATTCCACATTTCATTCCATTCCATTTCACATTACATTCCACATTCGTTTCCTTTCCATTCCACGTTCCACCCCATTCCATTCCACATTCCGTTCCATTGCATTCCACATTCCATTCCACGTTCCATTAAATTCCATTCCTCATTGCTTTCCATTCCTTTCCATTACACATTCCATTCCATTCCATTACACATTCCATTCCCCATTATATTCCACTGCATTCCACATTCCAATCCATTTCATTCCACATTCCATGCCGCATCCACGTTCCATTCCTCATTCCATTCCATTCCATTGCACGTTCCATTCCACATTCCATTCCACATTCCATTCCATTGAATTCCACATTCCTTTCCATTCCTTTCCACATTCCAATCCATTCCGTACCACGTTCCATTCATTTCCATTCCACGTTCCATTCCGTTACGTTCCACACTCAATTCCGTTCCATTCCATTCCTCATTCCATTCTAATACATTCCACGTTACATTCCACTTTCCTTTCCACCTTGCATTTCTTTCCATTCCACCTTCCATTCCAATCCATTAAATGTTCCATTCCATTCCATTCCACATTGAACTCCATTCCATTGCATTCCATTCCACTTTATTTACCACCTTCCATTCCACTCCAGTCCACATTGCATTCCACTTTCCATTCCACCTTCAATTCCAGGTTCCATTCCATGATCCATTCCACTTTCCATTCCATGTTCCATTCGAAGTTACATTCCTCATTCCATTACACATTCCATTCCACATTCTATTACTCGTTCTCTTCCAATTCATTACACGTTCCATTTCATTCCATTCCACGTTAAATTCCTTTACATCCCATATTCCATTCAACCTTCCGTTCCTCGTTCCTTTCCACATTCCATTCCATTCCATTCCGCAATCCATTCCGCATTCAATTCCATTCCATTGCACATTCCATTCCATTCCATTCCACTTTCCATTCCATTCCATTCCACTTTCCATTCCACATTCCATTCCATTGCTTTCCACATTCGATTCCATTCCATTCCATGTTAAATTCCACATTCCATTGCATTCCCTTCCACATTCCATTCCACATCCACATTCCATTAAACATTCCTTTCCATTCCATTCCACGTTCTATTCCACATTCCATTCTGCATTCCAATCCATTCCATTCCACGTACCATTCCACATTACATACCACTTTCCATTCCATTCCACATTCCATGCCATTGCATTCCACATCCAATTCCACATTCCATTGCATTCCATTCCACATTCCATTTCACATTCCACTACATTCAAGTACACATTCCATTCCACATTCCATTCCATTTCTTTCCATTCCACATTCCATTCCTTTTCATTCCATTCCACATTCCATTCCATTCCATTCCTCTTTCCATTCCATTCCATTCCACTTTCCATTCCACATTCCATTCCCTTCGATTCCACATTCCATTCGACATTTCCTTTCATTCCATTCCACATTCCATTCCACATTCTGTTACATTCCATTCAATATTCCATTCCATTGCATTCCACATTCCATTCCAATTTCCATTTCACATTCCATTCCATTCCATTCCACATTTCATTCCATTCCATTCCAAATTCCATTCCCTTCCATTCCACATTCCATTCCACATTTCATTCTGTTCCATTCCACATTCCATTCCATATTCCATTCCAATTCATTTCACATTCCATTCCATTCCATTCCACTTTCCATTCCACTTTCCATTCCATGCCATTCAACCTTGCATTACCTTCCATTCCACGTTCCATTCCATTCCATTCCATGTTCCACTCCGATGCATTCCACATTCCATTCCATGTTCCATTCCAAATTCCATTCCATCACATTCCACTTTCCATTCCATGTTCCTTTGCATTCCATTCCACATTCCATTTCACATTCCACTCCATTCCATTCCACATTCCATTCCACATTGCATTCCATTCCACTCCAAAATTCCATTCCATTCCACTCCATTCCACATTCCATAACTTTCCATTCCAATTTCCATTACACATTCCATTCCACATTCTATTCCATTCCATTCCACCTTTCATTATATTCCATTCCACACTCCATTTCACATTCCATTCCACTCCACTCCACGTTCCATTCCATTCCACTCCATGTTCCATTCCACATTCCATTGCATTTCATTCCATGTTCCACTCCATTCCATTCAACGTTCCACACCAAATTGCATTCAACATTCCATTCCATCCTTCGTTCCATTCCGCATTCCATTCCACATACCATTCAACATTCCGTTCCATACTATTACACATTTCATTGCGCATTTCATTCCACTCCATTACACATTCCAATCCATTCCATTCCACTTTCCTTACCACATTATATTCCACTCCATTCCACATTCCATTCCATCCCACATTTCATACCATTCCATTCCTCTTTCCATTCCATATTCCATTCCATTGCTTTCCACATTCGATTCCATTCCATTCCTCATTTCATTCCATTCCATTCCAAATTCCATTCCACTTTTCATTACATTCCATTTTACGTTCAATTCCACGTCCACATTCCATTCCACACTCCATTCCATTCCATTCCACGTTCCATTCCGCATTCCATTCCATTCCATTCCATTCCACATTTCAATTCAGTCTATTCCACTTTCTATTCCACATTCCATTCCACATTCCATTCCATTCCATTCCACATTTCATTCCATTTCATACTGCATTCCATTCCACGTTCCTTTCCATTCCCTTCCACAACCACATTCCATTCCATATTCAATTCTATTCCATTCCACTTTCCCTTCCACTTGCAATTCCACATTCCATTCCACATTCCAATCCATTCCGTTCCACTTTCCATTCCAGTCCTTTCCACGTTCCATTACATTCCATTCCACATTAAACTCCATTCCATTGCATTCCATTCCACATTACTTTCCACATTCCATTCCACTTTCCATTCCACGTTCAATTCCTAGTTCCATTGCATGATCCATTCCACTTTCCATTCCATGCTCCATTCCAAGTTCCATTCCTCATTCCATTCCACATTCCAATCCACATTCTATTACTCATTCCATTCCATTCCATTCCACGTTCCATTCCACATTCCATTCCATTCCATTCCACAATCCATTCCACATTCCATTCCACTCCATTGCACATTCCAATCCATTCCATTCCACATTGCATTCCATTCAATTCCACCTTCCATTCCACATTCCATTCCATTCCATTGGACATTCCATTTCATTCCATTGCACCTTCCATTCCATTCCATTCCCCGTTGCATTCCATTCCATTCCTCATTCCATTCCGTTCCATTCAATTCCACATTCCATTCAATACCATTCCACATTCCATTCCATATTCTATATTTTCCATTCCAAATTCCATTCCTCATTCTATTCCATTTCACATTCCATTCCACATTTCATTCCATTCCATTCCCCATTCTATTCCACTTTCCATTCCACAATCCATTCCACATTCTGTTCCATTGCATGTTCCATTCTACATTCCATTCTTCATTCCATTCCATTCCATGGTCCATTCCACATTCCATTCCACGTTTCATTCCATATTCCATTCCTTTCCATTTCACGTTCCATCCCACGTTCCATTCCATTCCATTCCACATTCCATTCCACATTCCATTCCACATTCCTCTCCATTCCACTTATCTTTCCACATTCCATTCCACATTCCATTAAACATTCCTTTCCATTCCATTGCACATTCCATTGCACATTCCATTCCACTCCATTACACATTGCATTCCATTCCATTCCACATTCCATTCTATACTGTATTCCAGTCCATTCCACATTGCATTCCATTCCATTCCATTCCACATTCCATTGCATTCCATTCCACTTTCCATTCCACATTCCATTCCATTGCTTTCCACATTCGATTCCATTCCATTCCACGTTCCATTCCACATTCCATTCCATTCTATTCCACATTCCATTCCACATCTGCATTCCATTACGTATTCCATTCTATTCCATTCCACATTCCATTCCATATTCCATTCCACATTCCATTCCATTCCATTAAACTTTCCATTCTACATTTCATTAAATTCCAAAACACGTTCCATTCCACATTCCGCTACACATTCCAATCCACATTCCACTCCATTCGTTTCCATTCCACATTCCATTCTATTCCATTCCACTTTCTATTCCATTCCATTCCATTCCACATTCCACTTTACATTCCATTCCACTCCATTCCACATTCCATTCCAAATTCCCTTCCATATTCCATTGCATCCCATTCCACATTCCATTCCACATTCCATTATGCATTCCATTCCACATTCCATTCCATTCCATTCTATTCCACATTCCTTTCCAATCCATTTCATATTCCATTCCATTCCACATTCTATTCCACATTCCATTCCTTTCCTTTCCGTTCCATTCCACATTTTATTCCAGGTTCTATACCATTCCATTCTATATTCAATTCCATTCCATTCCACATTCCATTGCATTCAATTCCTTATTTCATTCCATGCCTTTGCATTGCACAGTCCATTCCATTACATTTTCATTGAATTCCATTCCATTCCTTTCTATTCCACATTCCATTCCAGTCCATTGCAGATTGCATTCCATTCCATTCCACATTCCATTCCATATTCCATTCCACTCCATTCCACATTCCATTCCATTCCATTCCACATTCCATTCCACATACCATTCCTCATTACCGTCCTTAAGATTCCACATTCCATTCCAAATTGCATTCCACATTACATTCCACGTTCCATTCAACATTCCATTCCATTCCATTCCACAATTAATTCCACATTCCACTTCATTCCATTCCACATTCCATTCCTTTCCATTCCAAATTACATTCCACATTCTATTCCATTCCATTGCACATTCCACTGCACATTCCGCTCCACAATCCCTTCCACTCCATGCCACATTTCATTCCACGTTCCAATCCATTCCATTCCACGTTCCATTCAACGTATCATTCCACATTCCATTCCACATTCCATTCCACATTCCATTGTGTTCAATTCCACAATACATTCTGTTCCATTCCACATTCCATTCCACATTTCATTCCATATGCCATTCCACATTCCATTCTGCAATCCTTTCCATATTTCATTCCACATTCCAATCCACATTCCTTTCCATTCCACATTCCATTGCTTTCCATTCCACACTCCATTCACTTCCATTCCACATTCCATTCCATATTTAATTCCACATTTCATTAAACATTCCATTCCACATTCAATTCCCCACTCCATTCCACATTCCATTCCTTTCCACATTCCATTCCATTCCACATTCCATTCCATTGCATTTCACTTTCCATTCCACATTCCATTCCACATTCCAATCCATTCCATTGTATTCCACATTCCTTTCCAATCCATTTCACATTCCATTCCATTGCACATTCCATTCCACATTGCATTCCTTTCAGTTCCATGCCATTCCACGTTGCACTACACGTTGTAAACCATTTCATTCTGCATTCCATTCCATTCCACTCCACATTCCATTGCATTCAGTTCCTTACTTCATTCCGTTCCTTTGCATTGCACATTCCATTGCTTTACATTTTCATTCCCTTCCATTCCATTCCTTTCTATTCCACATTCTATTCCATTCCATTGCTCATTGCATTCCATTCCATCACACATTCCATTCCATATTCCGTTCCATTCCATTTCACATTTCACTCAACATTCCATTCCAAATGACAGTCCTTTAGATTTCCCATTCCATTCCACATTCCATTCCATGTTACATTGTATTCCATTCCACATTCCATTCAACATTCCATTCAACATTGCATTCCATTCCATTCCACAATTAATTTCACATTCCATTGCATTCCATTCCACATTACATTCCTTTCCATTCCAAATTATATTCCACATTCCATTCCATTACATTGCACATTCCATTGCACCTTCCACTCCACATTCAATTCCATTCCATACCACATTTCATTCCTCGTTCCACTCCGTTTCATTCCACGTTCCATTCCAATTTTCATTCCAGGTTCCATTCCACATTCCATTCCACATTCCATTCCGTTCAATTCCACATTCAATTCCTTTCCATTCCACATTCCATTCCACATTTCCTTCCATATTGCATTCCACATGCCAATCTACATTCCTTTCCACATTCCATTCCACATTGCATTCCACATTCCATTCCATTCCACATTCCATTCGTTTCCATTCCACATTCCATTCCACAATTCATTCCACATTTCATTACACATTCCATTCCACTTTCCATTCCTCATTCCATTCCCCATTCCATTCCACATTCCATTCCACATTTCATTCCATTCCATTCCACATTCCATTCCGTCCCATTAAACATTTCATTCCATTCAATTCCATTCCATTCAACATTCCATTACATTCCTTTCCATTCCATTCAATTCCATATTCTCTTCCATTCTATTCCGCATTCATATTCCATTCCATTCCATTCCTTTAATTTACACGTTCCATTCCATTCCATTCCACATTCCATTCTATTCCATTCCACATACCAGTCCATTGCATTCCATTCCATTCCACTTTCCATTCCATATTCCATTCGTTTCCATTCCACATTCCATTCCAAATTTCATTCCACATATCATTACACATTCCATTCCACTTCCCATTCCACATTCCATTCAACATTCCATTCCATTCCACATTCCATTCCATACCATTTCACATTCCATTCCATTCCATTCCACATTCCATTCCGTCGCATTAAACATTTCATTCCATTTCATTCCATTCCATTCAACATTTCATTCCATTCTGCATTCCATTCCATTCCATTCCATTCCATATTCCATTCCACTTCATTAAATGCCACATTCCATTCCATTTCATTCCTCCTTCCATTCCATTCCCTTCCACATTCCATTCCATTCCATTCCATATTCCATAGCATTCCACATTCCATACCGTTCCATTCCATCCCACATTCCGTTCCTTTCCATTCCACAATCCATAACATTCCATTCCATTCCAATTCCATTCCTTTCCATTCTACATTCCATTCCATTCCACTCCACATTCAAATCCATTCCATTCCACATTCCATTCCCTTTCTTTCCACATTACTTTCCATTCATTCCACATTCCATTTCCCTTTACATTCCATTTCACATTCCATTCCACGTTCCATTCCATTGCATTCCACATACCATTGCATTCCATTCCACATTCCATTCCATTCCATTACACATTCCATACCATTTCATTCCGTTCCAGATTCCATTCCACATTCCATTCCATTCCATTTCACATTCCATTCTATTCAATTTTATTCCTTTCCATTACACATTCCATTCCTCATTCCATTCCCTTCCTTTCCACATTCCATTCCACGTTCCATTCCACTTTCCATTCCACTACATTCCATTCCATTCCATTACATTCCAATCCATTCCATTCCATTTTGGATTCCATTCCATTACATTACACATTCCATTCCAATCCACATTCCATTCCATCCCATTCCACCTTCCCTTCCTTTCCGTTTCACATTGCATTCTATTCCATTCCATTCCACATTCCATTCCAATCCATTCCAATTTCCATTCCATACAACTCCAGTGTATTCCAGACCACCTTCCTTTCCATTCCATTCCATTCCATATTCCGTTCCATTACATTCCACATTACATTCCATTCCATTATACTTTCCATTACATTCCATTCCTTTCGTTTGTACATTCATTGCATTCCATTCCACATTCAATTCCTTTCCATTCAACATTCCCTTCCATCCTATTCCACTTTCCATTCGATTCCATTCCGCAATTCATTCCACATTCCGTTTCATTCCATTCCATTCCATTCCACTTTCCATTCCTCATTCCATTCCACATTCCATTCCATTCAATTTTTTTCCATTCCACATTCCTCTCCATTCCATTACACATTCCATTCAATTCATTTCCACATTCCTTGGTATTCCATTAAACATTCCATTCCAATCCATTCCACATGCCATTCCGCATTCCATTCCATTCCACTCCACATCCCATTCCACATTCCATTCCATTCCGTTCTACATTCCATTCCATATTCCATTCCATTCCATTCTACATTCCATTCCATTTAATTCCAAATTCCATTTCATTCCACATTCCATTCCAGTCCATTCCATTCCATTCCACATTCCATTCCATTCCATTCCACGTTGCATTCCGCCTTAAATTCCATTCCATTCCATTCCTCAGTCTATTCCATTCCATTCCATATTCCATTGCATTCCACTCCATATTCCATTCCACATTGCGTTCCATTCCATTCAACAATCCATTCCACATTCCATTCCATTCCTTTCCACATTCCATTCCACATTCCTTTCCATTTCATTCCACTTTCCGTTCCACATTCCATTCCACATTCCATTCGATTCCATTCCACTTTCCATTCCATTCCATTCAATTGCATTCCACATTGCATTCCATTCTATTCCATATTCCATTCCTTTCCATTCCACATTCCATTCCAATCCATTCCACATTCCATTACATTACATTCCACATTCCACTCCATTCCATTCCACATTCCACTCCAATCCATTCCACATTCCATTGCATTCCACATTCCATTCCATTCCCACCCACATTCCATTCTATTCCATTCCATTCCATTCCACATTCCTTCCCATTCCTTTCCATTCCACGTTCCATTCCATTCCATTCCACATTCCATTCCACAATCCATTCCAGATTTCATCCCATTCCATTCCACATTCCATTCCATTCCATTCCGCATTTCATTCCACACTCCATTCCATTGCATTCCACATTACATTCCACTGTCGATTCCACATTCCATTTCACGTTTCTTTCCACTTTCCATTCCACGTTACATTCCATGATCCATTCCATGTTCCATTCCATTCCATTTCACATTGAATTCCAAAATCCATTTCACATTTCATTCTATCCCACTCCATTCCATTGCATTCCATTCTACTCCAATGTGCATTGCATTCCACATTCCATTCCACATTCCGTTCAATGACTTTCCACATTCCATTCCACATTCCATTCCACGTTCCATTCCACGATCCATTCCACGTTCCTTTCCCAGTTGCATTACATGTTCTATTCCACGTTCCTTTCCATTCCATTCCACATTCCATTCCACATTCCCTTCCACTCCACTCCACATTCCATTCCACGTTGCATTCCAATTTCCATTCCAGGTTCCTTTCCATTCCATTCAAATCCATTCAACATTCCATTCCACGTTCCACTCCAGGATCCATTGCATGTTCCTTTCTACTTTCCATTACACGTTTCGTTCCACGTTCCATTCCATTCCATTCAACTTTCCATTCCGCATTTCATTCCACATTCCATTCCAATTTGCATTCCACGTTCCATACAATTCCATTCCACATTCGATTCCACATTGCCCTCCATTGCATTCCACATTCCATTCCACGTTCCATTCCACTCCATTCCACATTCCAATCCATTCCTTTCCACTTTCCATTCCACATTCCACTCCGTTGCATTCCAGATTCCATTCCATTTCATTCCACATTCCACTAAATTCCATTGGACATTCCATTACACATTGCGTTCCATATTCCATTCCAAATTCCATTCCAAATCCATTCCATTCCATTCCACCTTCTATCTCATTCCTTTCCATTCCACATTCCATTCCACTGTATTCCACATTGCATTCTGTCCCATTCCATGCCACATTGCACTCCATTCCATTCCTTTCCACTTTCCATTTAAAGTTCCATTCCACGTTGCATTCCACATTCCATTCCATTCCATTCCACATTCCATTCCATTCCATTCCACATGACATTCCACTCCCTTCCACATCCACTCCATTCCCTTCCATTCCACATTCCATTCCACATTCCATATCATTCCATTTCAAATTCCATTCCATTTCATTTCACATTCCATTCCACATTCCATTCCACGTTCTATTCCACGTTCCATTCCACTTTACATCCCATTCCTTTCCGCCTTCCATTAGACATTCCATTCCTTATCACTGCACATTCCATTTCACTTTTCACTGCTTTCCATTCCACATTCCATTCCTTATCCCTGCACATTCCATTTCACTTTGCACTGCTTTCCATTCCACATTCCATTCAATCCATTTGTGCACTCCACTCCATTCCTTTCCACATTCCATTCCACATTCCATTCCATTCCATTCCAAATTCCATTCCATTCCATTACACATTCCATTCCACATTCCATTACATTCCTTTCAACATCCATTCCATTCCATTCCATTCTGCATTGCATTCTATTCAATTCCTCATTCCGTTCCATTCCATTTCACATTCCATTCCATTCCATTCCAAAATTCCACTCCACATTCCAATCCACGGTCCATTCCACGTTCCATTCCACGTTGCTTTCCACTTTACATTACACGTTCCATTCCACGATCCGTTCCAAGTTCCATTCCATTCCATTGCACATTCCATTCCATTCCATTCAACGTTATATTGCACATTCCATTCCACATTCCATTCCATTCCATTCCACATTCAATTCCACATTCCATTCCATTCAACATTACGTTGTATTCCATTCCATTCCACATTCCTTTCCATTCCATTCCATTCCATTCCACATCCCATTCCACATTCCATTCCAAATTCCGTTACATTCCATTCCATTCCATTCCAATACACATTCAATTTCATTCCATACCACATTCCATTCCATTCCATAACACCTTTCATTCCATTTCATAGCACATTCCGTTCCACATTCCATTCCATTCCATTCCACATTCCATTCTACATTCCATTCCATTCCATTCCACTTTCCATTCCATTCCTTTGCATTGCATTCCATTCCACATTCTATTACACATTCCATTCCACATTACTTTCCATATTCCTTTCCATTCCATTTCACATTCCATTCCGTATATTTTCATCTTCCATTCCATTCCATTCCACATTCCATTCCATTCAGTTTGACAACACATTGCATTCCATTCCATTCAACATTCCTTTCCACATTCCCTTCATTCTATTCCTTTCCATTCCATTACATTCCACATCCATTCTAGATTAGATACCACATTCCATTCCGTTCCATTTCACATTCCATTGCATTCCGATCCTCTTTCCATTCCACAATCTATTCTACTCCATTCCACTTTCCCTTCAATTCCATTGCATTGCATTCCATTCCACATTCCATTCCACTCCATTCCTTTCCATTCCACGTTTCAATCCACATTCCAATCCACATTCCATGATATTCAATTCCATTCCACATTCCGTTCCAATCCATTCCATTCTGCATTCCATTGCATTCCATAGCACACTCCATTCCACATTCCATTCCATATTGCATTCCATTCCATTCAAAATTGCATTCGATTCCATTCCACATTCCATTCCAAATTCCATTCCATTCCATTCCCTTCCAGGACACATTCAATTCCAATCCATTCCACATTCCCTTCCATTCCATTCCTTTCAATTCCATATTCTAATCCACATTCCATTACATTCCATTCGACATTCCATTCCACATTCCATTTCGCTTTCCTCTCCACTTTCCATTCGACATTCCATTCCACGATCCATTGCCTGTTCCATTCCATTCCTTTCCTCTTTCCATTCAAAATTCCATTCCATTCCACGTTGCATTCCACATTCCATTCCATTGCATTGCACATTCCATTCCATTCCATTCCACATTCCATTCCATTCCACTCCGTTCCATTGCATTCCATTCCACTCCATTCTATTCCACTTTGCATTCCATTCCGCATTCCATTCCACATTCCATTCCACTTACCTTTCCACAATCTATTCAGTGTTCTTTTCCACGTTGCAGTCCACATTCTATTCCACTCCCCATTCCATTCCACTCCACATTCCATTCCACCGTCCATTCCACTCCATTCCACATTCCATTCCACGTTCCATTCTTCTTTCCATTCCACATTTCATTCCATTCCATTCAAATCCATTTCACATTCCATTTCACATTCCATTCCATTCCACGTTCAATGGCATTCCATTCCACATTCCATTGCATTCCATTCCCCGTTCCATTCCTTTCCATTCCACATTCCATTCAATTGCATTCCGCATTCTATTCCACATTCCATTCCATTCCATTCCGCATTCCATTCTACGGTCCATGCCACGTTCCATTAAACGTTCCTTTCCACTTTCCATTCCACGTTCAATTCCACGATCCGTTCAATGTTCCAGTCCATTCCATTCCACATTCCATTCCAAATTCCATTCCATTCCACGTTCCATTCCATGTTCCATTCCATTGCATTCCACATTCCATTCCATTCCATTTCACATACCTTCCATTCATTTCCACTTTCCATTCCACACTCCATTCCAGTCCATTGCACATTCCATTCAATTCCACTGCAATCCATTCCATTCCACATTGCATTCCATTCCATTCCACATTGCATTCCATTACTTTTCACATTCCTTTCCATTCCATTCTATTTTCCATTCCATTCCTTTTCAGATTCCATTCCATTCCATTCCACATTCCATTCCACTTTCCATTCCACTCCATTTCACATTCCATTCCACCCCATTCCATTCCACATTTCTTTCCATTCCTTTCCAAATTCCATTCTGCATTTCCTTTCATTCCATTCCATTCCATTCCATTCCATTTCATTCTATTGCATTCGTCATTCTATTCCATTCCATTCCTTTTCATTCCACATTCCGTTACACTCCACTTTCCATTCCATTCCATTCCATTCCATTCCATTCCACATTCGTTTCCATTCCAGTCCACGTTCCATTCTATTCTATTCCGCGTTTCATTCCACATTCCATTACCTTCTATTCCACATACCATTCCATATTCCATTCCATTCCAACCCATTCCATTCCACTTTCCACTCCTCATTCCATTCCACGTTCCATTCCATTCCATAACAAATTCCATTCCACCTTACATTCCATTCCATTCCATTCCATTCCACATTCCATTCCATTCCATTCATTTCCACATTCCATTTCACTCCGTTACACATTCCATTCCTTTCCATTCCATTTCATTCTACATTCCATTCCATTCCATTCTATTCCATTCCATTCCACATCCCATTCCATTCCATTCCATTCCATTCCACATTCCATTCCATTCCTCATTGCATTCCACTTTCCTTTCTACATTCCATTCCACATCATTCCACATTCCATTCCATTCCACATTGCATTCCACATTCCATTCCATTCCATTCCACATTCCTTTCCCCATTCCATTCCATTCCATTCCACATTCCACCCCATTCAATTCCACTTAACTCTACATTACATTCCACATTATATTCCAAATTTCACTCCATTACATTCCACATTCCATTGCACATTCTATTCCACATTCCATTCCATATTCCATTCCACTTTCCATTACACATTCATTTCCACATTCCCTTACATTCCATTCCACATTCCGTTCCACATTCCATTCGATTTCATTCCACATTCCGTTCCACATTCCATTCCATTCCACATTCCACTCCACTCAATTCCACATTCCACTCCATTCCATTCCACATTCCTTTCCATATTTCACTCCATTCCATCCCACATTCCATTGCACATTGCATTCCACATTCAATTCCACATTCCATTCCATTCCCTTCCATATTCCACTCAATTACATTCCATTCCATTCCTCATTCCATTCCATTCCGTTCCATATTCCATCCTGTTTCATTCCGCTTTCCATTCCATTCTTTTCCATTCCACATTCAATTTCACATACCATTCCACTCCATTCCACATTTCACTGCACTCCTTTCCAAATTCATCTCCATTCCATTCCTTTCCACATTCCACTCCATTACATTCCACATTCCATTCCACATTCCACTTCATTCCTTTCCACATTCCATTCACATTTCATTCCATTCCATTCCACATTCCATTCCATTCGATTCCATTCGAAATTCCATTCCACTCTCTTTCAATTTCCCTTTCATTCCATTACATCCTATTCCACATTCCGTTGCATTCCATTCCACATTCCATTACATTCCATTCCTCGTTCCATTCCATTCCATTCCGCGTTCCATTCCACATTCAATTTCATTCCATTCCACATTCCTTTCCACATGTCATTCCATTCCATTCCACATTACACTCCATTCCCTTCCATTCCACATTCCACTCCATTCCTTTCCACTTTCCATTCCACATTTCATTCCACGTTACACTCCATTCCATTCCATTCCACATTCCACTCCATTCCTTTCCACTTTCCATTCCACATTTCATTCCACATTCCATTCCTTTCCATTCCACATTGCATTCCACATTCCATTCCATTCCTTTCCTATCCATTCCACATTTCATTCCATTCCATCCCTTTCCACATTCCATTTCATTCCATTACACATTCCATTCCTTTCCATTCCATTCCATTCCACATCCCATTCCATTCCATTCTATTCTATTCCATTCCATTCCACATCCCTTTCAATTCCATTCCATTCCATTCCACATTCCATTCCACATTCCATTCCATTCCACTTTGCATTCCACATTCGATTCTACACTCCATTCCACATCATTCCACAATCCATTCCATTCCACATTGCATTACACATTCCGTTCTACATTCCATTCCTCATTCCACTCCATTCCATTCCATTACACATTCCATTCCATATTCCGTTCAATTCATTCCTCATTCCATTCAAAATTCCATTCCACGATCCATTCCATTCCATTCCACATTCCATTCCATTCCTTTCCACAATCCTCTCCATTCCATACCACTCCACTTTCCACTCCATTCCATTCCACATTCTTTCCACATGTCACTTCATTCCTTTCCGCTTTCCTTTCCACGTTGCTTTCCATTCCATTCCTCATTCCATTACACATTCCATTCCATGCCATTCCAGTTTCCATTCCAGATTCCATTCTATTCCTATCCACATTCCATTCCACTCCATTCCATTCTGGTCCAAATTCCATTCCATTGAATTCCATTCTGCCTTCCGTTCCATTCCAAATTCCATTCCATTCCACATTCCATTTGATTGTAACCCACATTCCATTCCACTCCATTCCACATTCCATTCCATTCCATTCCACATTCTATTCCATTCCAATCCACTTTCCATTCCATTCCATGCCATTCCATTCTACATTCCATTTCATTTCTTTCCACAATCCTTTCCACATTCCATTCCATTCAATTCCACCTTTCATTCCATTGCATTCCACGTTCCATTCCGCTTTACATTCCACTCTCCATTCCATTCCTTTCCACACTCCATTCTTCAATCGATTCCATTCCATTCCACATTCCATTCCATTCCACCTTGATTCCATTCCATTCCATGTTCCATTCCACATTACTTTCCACATTCCATTCCAATCCATTTAACATTCCATTCTGTATTCTGTCAGATTCCATTCCACTTTCCATTCCATTCCATTCCATTTATCTTTTCATTTTACATTCTGTTCCATTCCATTCCACATTCCATTCCATTCCATTCCATTCCACCTTCCATTCCACTTTCCTTTCTACATGCTATTCCATTCTATTCCACCTTCCATTCCAGATTCCATTCCATTCATTTCCAGTCCATATTCCATTTCATTGCATTTCATTTCACATTCCATTCCATTCCACTTTGCATGCCATTCCATTCCACATTCCATTCCGTTATGCATTCCATTCCATTCCATTCCCCTGCATTCCACATTCCATTCCAATCCACATTTCAATCCACATTCCACTAATTTCCTCTCCACATTCCATTCCACATTCCATTCCATTCCATTCCATTTCACATTCCATTCCATTCCATTAAACATTCCATTCCACTCCATTCCACATTCCATTCAACTCCATTCCATATTCCATTCTACATTCCATTCCATTCCATTTCATGCTCCTTTCAACATTCCGTTCCATTCCACTCCACTTTCTATTCCATTTGACATTCCATTCCATTCTATTCCACATTCCATTGCTTCCTTTCCACGTTCCATTCCACGTTCCATTCAATTCCATTCCACATTCCATTCCACATTACATTCCATGCCATTCCAAGTTGGTCTCCATTCCTTTCCCTTCCACATTCCATTCCAATCCATTCCACATTCCATTGCATTCTATTCCACATACCATTCAATTCTTTTCCATTCCATTCCATTCCGCATTCCATTCCATTCCATTCCATTCCATTCCATTCCGCAATCAATTCCATTCCTTTCCACTTTCCGTTCCATTCCATTCCACTTTCCGTTCCACATTCCTACCATTCCATTCCATATTCCATTCCATTCCATTCTAAATTCCATTGAATTCCATTCTTCATTCCATTCCATTTCACTTTCCATTCCATTCCATTCCACTCCAGTTCACATTCCCTTCCACTACATTCCACTTTCCATTCCATTCCATTTCAATCTCCATTCCACATTGCATTCCACATTCCATTGCACATTCCATTACACATTCCATTCCACATTCCATTCCACATTCCATTCCGTTCCATTCCACATTCCATTCCACACTCCATTCCACATTCAATTCCACCTTCCACTCCTTTCCATTCCACATTCCTTTCCACATTCCATTCCACATTCCATTCCGTTCCATTCCACATTCCATTCCACATTCCATTCCATTGCATTCCACGTTCCATTCCTTTCCATTCCGCATTCCATTCCACTCCATTCCACATTCCATTGCACATTCCATTCCATTCCATTCCATTCCATTCACTTCCAGTCCACATTCCATTCCATTCCGTTACACATTCCATTCCACATTCCATTCCATTCCATTCCACATTCTATTTCAAATTTCATTGCATTCCTTTCCATTCTACTTTCCATTCCATTCCATTACACATTCCATTTCAAAATCCTTTCCTTTAAATTCCACATTCCGTTACATTCCATTCCACATTGCAGTCCAAATACCATTCCATTCCATTCCACATTCCATTCCACATTCCAATCAATTCCATTGCACATTCAATTCCATTCCATTCCACGTTAAATTCCGTTTCATTCTACATTGCATTGCATTCCTTTCCACGTTCCATTCCACCTTACATTCCAAATTCCATTCCGCTTTCCATTCCATGTTCAATTCCATTCCATTTCATATTCCATACCACTTTCCTTTCCATTCTATTCCACTTTCCATCCACATTTCATTGCATTCCATTCCACTTTCAATTCCATTCCATTCCAGAATCCATTCCATTCCATTTCAAATTCCATTCCATTCCATTTCAGTCCATTCCATTGCAAATTCCATTTCAATCCATTCCACATTCCATTCCACATCCCATTCCATTCCATTCCACGTTCCATTCCACGTTCCACTCCACGTTCCATTCCACTTTCCACTCCACGTTCCATTCCACGTTCCATTCCACGTTCCATTCCATTGCAGTCCACGTTCCATTCCATTCCATTCCACCTTCCATTCCACGTTCCACTCCACGTTCCATTCCACGTTCCATTCCATGTTCCACTCCACGTTCCATTCCATGTTCCATTCCAGGTTCCATTCCATTCCATTCCACGTTCCATTCCATTCCATTCCACGTTCCATTCCATTCCATTCCACGTTCCATTCCATTCCATTCCGCGTTCCATTCCATTCCATTCCACGTTCCATTCCTCATCCCATTCCACATTCCATTCCATTCCATTCCACCTTCCTTTCCACATTCCAATCCACATTCAATTCCATTCCATTCCACATTCCATTCCATTCCATTCCACATTCCATTGCAGTCTGATACATTCCATTCCTCATTCCATTCCACATACCATTCCATTCCTTTCCTCATTCCATTCCATGTTCCATTACTTTCCATTCCACATATCATTCCATTCCATTCCTTTGCACATTCGATTCCATTCCATTCCACCTTCCATTCCATTCCCTTCCACATTCCATTCCATTCCACGTTCCATTCCGTTTCTAATTCCATTCCCTTCCATTCCAGATTTCATTCCATTCCAGTCCACATTGCATTCCATTCTAATCCACATTCCATTCCATTCCATTTCACATACCATTCCATTCCATTCCATTACATTACACATTTCATTTCATTCCATTCCACATTCCATTCCACGTTTCATTCCACCTTCCATTCCACGTTGTATTCCAAGTTCCTTTCCATGTTCGATTCAATGTTGCATTCCACTTTACATTCCTCAATCCATTCCACATTCGATTCCACATTCCATTCCCTTCCATTCCACATTCCATTCCTTTCCATTCCACATTCCATTCCTTTCATTCCACATTTCATTCCACCTTCCATTCCACATTCCATTCCATTCCATTACACTTTCCATTTCCTTCCATTCCACATTCCATTCCATTCCATTCCCCATTCCCTTATATTCCTCTCCACATTCCATTCCATTCCACTTTCCATTTCATTCCACTTTCCCTTCCACATTCCTTTCTTTTCTATTCCACATTCCATTCCATTCCATTTCACGTTGCATTCCATTCCATTCAATTCCGTATTCCATTCCACATTCCCTTCCATTCCATTCGACATTCGATTACATTCCATTCCACATTAAATTCCACATTCCATTCTATTCCTTTGAACATCCCATTCAATTTCATTCCATTCCACATTCCATTTCATTCCACATAACATTCCATTCAATTCCACACTCCTTTCCATTGCATTCTATACCAGTATACATTCCATTCCATTCCATAACATTACGCATTCCATTCCATTCCATTCCACATGCCATTCCATTCTATTTCACATTCCATTCCATGGCATTCCGCATTCCATTACACATTCCATTCCATGCCATTCCAGTTTCCATTCCAGATTCCATTCTATTCCTATCCACATTCCATTCCACTCCATTCCATTCCGGTCCAAATTCCATTCCATTGAATTCCATTCCGCCTTCCGTTCCATTCCAAATTCCATTCCATTCCACATTCCATTTGATAGCAATCCACATTCCATTCCATTCCATTCCACATTCCATTCAATTCTAATACACTTTCCATTCCATTCCATGCCATTCCATTCTACATTCCATTTCATTTCTTTCCACAATCCTTTCCACATTCCATTCCATTCAGTTCCACCTTTCATTCCATTGCATTCCACGTTCCATTCCGCTTTACATTCCACTATCCATTCCATTCCTTTCCACACTCCATTCTACAATCGATTCCATTCCATTCCACATTCCATTCCATTCCACCTTGATTCCATTCCATTCCACGTTCCATTCCACATTACTTTCCACATTCCATTCCATTCCATTTAACATTCCTTTCTATATTCTGTTAGATTCCATTCCACTTTCCATTCCATTCCATTCCATTTAACTTTTCATTTTACATTCTGTTCCATTCCATTCCACATTCCATTCCATTCCATTCCATTCCACCTTCCATTCCACTTTCCTTTCTACATGCTATTCCATTCTGTTCCACCTTCCATTCCAGATTCCATTCCATTCATTTCCAGTCCATATTCCATTTCATTGCATTTCATTCCACATTCCATTCCATTCCACTTTGCATGCAATTCCATTCCACATTCCATTCCATTATGCATTCCATTCCATTCCATTCCCCTGCATTCCACATTCCATTCCAATCCACATTTCAATCCATATTCCACTACTTTCCTCTCCACATTGCATTCCACATTCCATTCCATTCCATTCCATTTCACATTCCATTCCATTCCATTAAACATTCCATTCCAGTGCATTCCACATTCCATTCAACTCCATTCCACATTCCATTCTACATTCCATTCCATTCCATTTCATGCTCCTTTCAACATTCCATTCCATTCCACTCCACTTTCTATTCCATTTCACATTCCATTCCATTCTATTCCACATTCCATTGCTTTCCATTCCACGTTCCTTTCCACGTTCCATTCAATTCCATTCCACATTCCATTCCATTCCACTTTCCATTCCACATTCTATTCCTTTCCATTCCACGTTCCATGCCATTCCATTCAATTCCATTCCACGTTCCATTTCAGTTTCCATTCTATTCAATTCCACATTCCTTTCCATTCCTTTCCACTTTTGATTCCATTCCATTCCACAATCCATTCCACATTCCATTTCACATAACATTTCAATCCATTCCAAATTCATTCTATTCTATTCCATTCCACATTCTATTCCATTCCAGTCCACATTCCATTCAATTACTTGCCACATTCCACTCCATTCCATTCAACATTGCATTCCATTCCATTCCTCATGCCACATTCCATCCCACATTACACTGCGCTTTCCATTCCACATTCCATTCCATTCAATTCCACGTTCCATTCCAAGTTCCATTCCATTCCATTCCATGTACCATACTACATTCCATTCCATTCGATTCCACGTTCCGTTTCACTTACTATTCCATTCCGATCCAACGCACATTCCATTCAAATCCATTCCACATTCCATTACAGTCGACATTCCATTCAATTCCATATTTTATTCCATTTCACGTTCCATTCCAATCCGTTCCATTCCACATTCCATTCCATTCCATTCCCCATGACATTCCTTTCCATTCCACTTTCCTATCCATTCCATTTCACCTTCCATTCCATTCTATTCCACTTTCCATTCCGTTCCATTCCACCTTCCATTCCATTCCATTCTACTTTCCATTCAATTCTATTCCACGTTGCATTCCACTTTCCATTTCATTGAATTCCACGTTGCATTCCATTGCATTGCACATTCCAATCCATTCCATTCCACATTCCTTTCCGCTGCACATTCCATTCCATTCCACATCCCACTCCATTCCATTCCATTCCACTCCACATTCCATTCCATTCAACGTTACATTCCATTCAATTCTATTCTACATTCCATTCCATTCCATTACATTCCACATTCCATTCCATTCCATTCCACATTCCATTCCATTCCATTTCATTCCATTCCACATACCATTCCACGTTCCATTCCACGTTCCATTCCACATTCCATTTCACGTTCCATTCCATTAAATTCCAAGTTACATTCCCCTTTCTGTTCCATGTTACATTCCATTACATTCCACGTTCCATTGTACTTTCCATTCCATGTTCCAGTCCATTCTATTCCACCTTCCTTCCTACGTTTCATTCCACATTTCATTCCATTCCACTCCACATTCCATTGCACATTCCATTCCATTCCACATTCCATTGCACATTCCAATCCATTACTTTCCACATTCCACACAATTCCATTCCACGTTCCATTCCATTCCATTCCACATTCCATTTCACATTTAATTACATTCCATTCCACATTCCCTTCCACATTCCATTCCATTCCATTTAACCTTTGATTCCACATTCCATTCCATTCCATTCCACTTTGAATTCCACATTCCATTCCCTTCCATTCCACATTCCATTCCACATTCCATTCCATTCCATTACAAATTCCATTCCACATTCCATTCCATTCCATTCCACATTGAATTCCACATTCCTTTCATTTCCATTCCACATTCCATTCCATTCCACATTCCATTCCACATTCCGTTGCATTCCTTTCCACATTCCATGCCATTCCACTCCACATTCCATTCCATTACATTCCATTCCACATTGCATTCCATTTCATTCTGCATGCCATTCCACTGCTTTCCACATTCCGTTAAACATTCAAATCCATTCCATTTCACATACCATTCCATTCCATTCCACATTCCTTTCCACTCCATTCCATTCTTCATTACATTCCTTTCCATTCGTCGTTGCATGCCATTCCATTCCACATTTGATTCTAATCCATTCCACATTCTATTCCATTCCATTCCATTCCATTCCACAATCCATTCCACATTCCATTCCATTCCAGTATTCATTCCTCATTCCATTCCACTTTCCATTCCATTCCACGTTCCAGTCTGCTTTCCATTCCACGTTCCATTCCACACTCCATTCTATTCCATTCCACATTCCATTGCACATTCTATTCCATGTTCCATTCCATTCCATGCCAGATTCCATTCCATTCCATTCTGCGTTGAATTCCACTTTCCATTCCACAATCCATTCCACATTCCATTCCGTTTCACGTTCCATTTCACATTCCATTCCCCATTCCATTCCATTTCACGTTCCATTCCACATTCCATTCCACGTTCCATTCCACATTCCATTCCACGTTCCATTACACATTCCATTCCATTCCGTTCCACATTCCATTCCACATTCCATTTCATTCCATTCCATGTTCCATTCCACATTCCATTCCATTCCATTCCACATTCCATTGCATTCTATTCCACGTTTCATTCCACATTGCATTCCATTTCATTCCATATTCCATTACACATTTCATGCCATTGCATGCAACATTCCATTCCATTCCATTTCACTTTCTTTCCACAGTCCATTCCATTCAATTACACATTCCATTCCACATTCCACTCCGTTACATTTCAATTTAATTCCATTCCAATCAATTCCTTTCCATTCCACATTTCATTCAATTTCTTTCCTTTCCATTCCACATTCCATTCCACATTCCATTCAATATTCCATTCCACTCCATTTCCCATTCCCTTAAATTCCATTCCATTCAATTCCACATTCCATTCCAATTGCATTTCACGTTCCATTCCAAGGTCCATTCAACGTTCCATTCCACCTTCCATTCCACGTTCCATTCCAAAATTCATTCCATTCCATTTCATATTCCATTCCACATTACTTTCCATTGAATTCCACATTGCATTCCATTCCATTTCATTCCAGATTGCATTTCATTCCATTCCACATTCCATTCCATTCCATTGCACATTCCAATCCGTTCCATTCCACATTCCATTCCATTCCGTCCTATTCCACATTCCATTCAATTCCATTCCACTTTCCATTCCATTGCACATTCCATTCCATCCCATTCCAGATTCCATTCCATTCCACAATCCATTCCACATTCCATTCCATTCCACTTTCCATTCCACATTGCGTTCCACATTCTATTCCATTCCACTTTCCATTCTATGTTCCATTCGATGTTCCATTCAACATTGCATTCCGTACCATTCCACATTTCATTCCATTCCATTCCATTCCACAATCCATTCCACATTCCACTCCGTTTCATGTTCCATTCACCATTCCTTTCCACATTACATTCCATTCCGTTACACATTCCATTCCAATCCACATTCAATTCCATTCCATTCCACATTACGTTCCTTTCCATTCCATGGCAGTCCACGTTCCATTCCATTGCATACTTTTCTCCGTTCCATTCTAGGTTCCATTCCACATTCAATTCCACGTTCCAATCCCTGATATTCCACTTTCCATTCCACGTTCATTCCACGTTTCATTACATTCCATTTCACTTTCCATTCCACGTTCCATTCCACGTTGCATTCCACGTTCCATTGCATTAAATTCCGCGTTATATTCTACTTTCCATTCCATGTTACATTCCATTATACTCCACGTTCCATTGCACTTTCCATTTCACATTTCATTCCATTCCTTTCCACTTTCCATTGCACATTCCATTCCATTAAATTCCACATTTCATTGCACATTCCATTCCATTCCATAACACTTGCCTTTCCGTTCCATTCCACATTATATTCCATTTCATTCCACATTCCATTTCACATTCCATTCCGTTGCCTTACACATTCCATTGCTCATTCCATTCCATTCCGTTCCACTTTGCATTCCACACAGCATTCCACTCCATTCCACATTCCATTCCATTCCATTCCACTTTCCTTTCCATTCCATTCCATTTCATTCAACACTGCGTTCCATTCCACTACTCTTTCCATTCCACATTCCATTCCATTCCATTCCACATTCCGTTGCACATTCCATTCCATTCCATTCCATTACACATTCCATTCCATTCCATTCCACTTTCCATTTGTTTCCACGTTCCATTCAACATTCCATTCCACTCCATCCCACATTCCATTCTACGTTACATTCCATTCCATTCCACATTCCATTCCATTACACATTGCATTCCATTCCTTTCCCCATTCCATTCTACATTCCTTTCCATTGCATTCCGCATTCCATTACATTCCATTCTACATTCCTTTCCATTCCATTCCTTTCCAACTTCCATTCCATTTCATTCAGCTTTCCATTCCTCATTCCATTCCATTCCATTCCACATTCCATTCCATTCCATTCCACACTCCTTTCCATTCCATTCCACATTCAATTCCATTCCATTCCATTCTATTTTGCATTCCATCCCATTCCATTCCAAATTCCAGTCCATTCCACTGCACATTCCATTCCATTCCATTCCATTCCACAATCCGTTTCACATTCCATTCCATTACACGTTGGATTCCATATTCCATTCCACATTCCATTCGATTCCACATTCCATTCAATTCCACATTCAATACCACGTTGCATTCCATTCCATTCCACATTCCATTCTACATTCCGTTCCATTCCATTCCACATTCCATTTCATTCATTGCACTTTCCATTCCATTCCACATTCTATTCCACGTTGCATTACATTCCACTCCAAATTCCATTCTATAGTCCATTCCATTCCATTCTGCATTCCATTCCTTTCCATTCCACCTTCCATTCTATTTCACTCGGCATTCCATTCCATTCTAGCATTCCATTCAATGTTCCACTGCATATTTCATTCCAGGTTCTATTCCACATTCCATTCCACGTTCCATTCCAAATTCCATTCCATTAAATTCCACATTCCATTCCATTCCATTCCACGTTCCATTCCACATTCCATTCCACATTCCATTCCAGATTACATTTCACAGTCCATTCCGCATTGCATTCCATTCCACATTCCATTCCACATTCCATTTCACATTCAATTCCATTCCACGTTCCATTCCACATTCCATTCAACATTCCATTCCAAATTCCACTCCGCGTTCCGTTCCAATTTCCATTCCACATTCGATTCCATTCCTTTCCACATTCCATTCCACATTCCATTCCATTGCTTTCCACATTTCATTCAACATTGCGTTCCATTCCATTTCACATTCCATTCCACACCTTTTCAGGTTCTACTCCACCTTCCATTCCCTTCAATTCCACATTCAATTATGCATTCCATTCCATTGCATTCGACCTTCCATTACACATTCCAATCCATTGCATTCCACCTTGCATTCCACATTCCATTCCATTCCATTCCGCATTCCATTCGACATTCCATTACATTCTATTTCACTTTCCATTCCACTCCATTCCATTCCACATTTCATTCCATTCCATTCCACATTCCATTCCATACCATTCCATATTCCATTCCATTCCATTCCATATTCCGTTCCACATTCCATTCCTTTCCACGTTCTATTCCACATTCCATTGCATATACCTTTCCTCGTTCCATTCCAGTTTCCATTCCACATTCCATTCCACTTTCCATTACACATTCCATTCCACATTCCATTCCACAATCCTTTCCATTCCATTCCACATTCCATTCCATTCCATTTCACATTCCATTCCACATTCCAATCAACATTCCATTCCACAATCCATTCCTTTGCTTTCCACATCGCATTCCACATTCCTTTCCATTCCACATTCCATTCCATTCCATTCCAAATTGCATTCCAATCCACGCCATTCCATTCCATATTCCATTCCACATTCCATTCTATTCCATTCCAGATTCCATTCCACATTATATTCCATTCCATTCAACATCCCATTCCACATTCCATTCTATTCCATTCCAGATTCCATTCCACATTATATTCCATTCCATTCAACATTCCATTCCACATTCCATTCCATTCCATTCCACATTCCATTCAATTCCATTTCACATTCCATTCCCTTCCACATTCTATTCCATTCTATTCCATTCTACTTTCCATTCCACATTCTATTACATATTCCATTCCATACCATATTCCATTCCATATTCTATTAGGCATTCCATTCCATTTTCCATTCCACATTCCATTCCATTCCACATTGCATTCGACATTCCTTTCCATTCCTCCATTCCACATTCCATTCCACATTTCATTCCATTTTTTCTTTCCACAATCCATTAAACATTCCATTCCATTCCATTCCACATTAAATTCCATTCCATTCCAAATTCCTTTCCATTCTATTCCATTTAATAATCCATTCCACATTCCATTGCATTCCATTCCACATTACTTTCCATTCCAATCCACATTCCATTTCATTCAATTCAACCTTCCATTGTTTTCTAATACACATTCCATTCCATTCCATTCCATATTCAATTCCATTCCATTCCACATTCCATTCCCTTGCTTTCCATTGCACATTCCCTTCCATTGCATTCCACATTGCATTCCATTCTACATTTCATTCTACTCCATTCCACTTTCCATTGCATTCCATTACACATTCCATTCCATACCTGTCCACACGGCGTTCCATTCCATTCCAGATTCCATTCCCTTCCATTCCACATTCCATACCATTCCATTCCACATTCCATTCCACTCTATTCCACTTTGCATTCCGCATTCCATTCCACATTCCATTCCATTTCATTTCACTTTCTATTCCATTCCTTTCCACATTGCATTCCACACAACTTTCCATTTGACATTCCATTCCATTCAATTCCACATTCCATTCCACATCACATTCCATTCAATTCCACATTCTATTCTACATTCCATTCCACATGCCATTCCATTCCATTCCGCATTCCATTCCATTCCAGTCGACATTCCATTCCATTCCATTCCACATTCCATTCCATTCCATTCCAGTCAACATTCCATTCCTTTCAATTCCACATTCCATTCCATTCCATTCCATATTCCTTTCCACTTTCCATCGCATTTCACATTCCGTTCTATTCCATTACACACTCCATTCCATTCCATTCCACCTTGCATTCCACATTACATTCAATTCCTTTACATATTCCATTCCATTCCATTCCACCTTCCATTCCATTCCATTCCATTCCAAATTCCATTCCATTCCATTCCATTCCACTCCATTAAACATTCAATTACATTCCATTCCAATCCATTCCACATTCCATTTCACATTACATTCCATTCCATTTCACATTCCTTTACATTCTTTCCACATTCCATTCCATTCGATTCCATTCCAATTTCCATTGCATTCCTTTCCACATTCCATTCCATTCCATTCCACACTGCATTCCATTCCATTCCATATTCTATTCCATACCATTCCACATTGCATCCAATTCCATTCCACATTCCATTGCATTCCATTCCACATTCCATTCCACATTCCATTGCATTCCACATTCCATTCCATTCCATTACACACTCCATTCTATTCCATCCAACATTCAATTCCACATTCCAATCAATTCCATTACACATTCCATTCCATTGCAGTCCGCATTCCATAACACATTCCATTCCATTCCGTTACACATTCCATTGCACATGCCATTCCTGTTCATTCCAAATTGCATTAGATTTCTTCCACTTTCCATGCCATTCCATTTCACATTCCATTCCATTCCATTCCACAATCCATTCCATATTCCATTCCACAATCCATTCCACATTCCATTCCACATTTCTTTCCACATTCCATTCCATTGCTTTCCACATTCCATTCCATTCCATTCCACATTCCATTCATTCCAATCCACTCCACATTCCATTCATTCCAGTCCACATTCCACTCCATTCCATTCCACATTCCATTGAACTCCAATCCACATTGCATTACTTTCCGTTCCATATTCGATTCCATTCCATTCCACGTTACATTCCCTTGCATTCCATTCCGCATTCCGTTCCATTCCATTCCACCTTCTATTCCACATTCCATTATATTCCACATTCCATTCCATTCCATTCCACTTTCCTTTGCATTCCATTCCACATTCCTTTCCATTCCATTCCACACCACATTCCATTCCATTCCAAATTCCATTCCACTCCATTCTACATTCCATTTCATTCCATTGCATTCCTTTCCACATTACTTTCCATTCCAATCCACATTCCATTTCATTCAATTCAACCTTCCATTGTTTTCTAATACACATTCCATTCCATTCCATTCCATATTCAATTCCATTCCATTCCACATTCCATTCCCTTGCTTTCCATTGCACATTCCCTTCCATTGCATTCCACATTGCATTCCATTCTACATTTCATTCTACTCCATTCCACTTTCCATTGCATTCCATTACACATTCCATTCCATACCTGTCCACACGGCGTTCCATTCCATTCCAGATTCCATTCCCTTCCATTCCACATTCCATACCATTCCATTCCACATTCCATTCCACTCCATTCCACTTTGCATTCCGCATTCCATTCCACATTCCATTCCATTTCATTTCACTTTCTATTCCATTCCTTTCCACATTGCATTCCACACAACTTTCCATTTGACATTCCATTCCATTCAATTCCACATTCCATTCCACATCACATTCCATTCAATTCCACATTCTATTCTACATTCCATTCCACATGCCATTCCATTCCATTCCGCATTCCATTCCATTCCAGTCGACATTCCATTCCATTCCATTCCACATTCCATTCCATTCCATTCCAGTCAACATTCCATTCCTTTCAATTCCACATTCCATTCCATTCCATTCCATATTCCTTTCCACTTTCCATCGCATTTCACATTCCGTTCTATTCCATTACACACTCCATTCCATTCCATTCTACCTTGCATTCCACATTACATTCAATTCCTTTACATATTCCATTCCATTCCATTCCACCTTCCATTCCATTCCATTCCATTCCAAATTCCATTCCATTCCATTCCATTCCACTCCATTAAACATTCAATTACATTCCATTCCAATCCATTCCACATTCCATTTCACATTACATTCCATTCCATTTCACATTCCTTTACATTCTTTCCACATTCCATTCCATTCGATTCCATTCCAATTTCCATTGCATTCCTTTCCACATTCCATTCCATTCCATTCCACACTGCATTCCATTCCATTCCATATTCTATTCCATACCATTCCACATTGCATCCAATTCCATTCCACATTCCATTGCATTCCATTCCACATTCCATTCCACATTCCATTGCATTCCACATTCCATTCCATTCCATTACACACTCCATTCTATTCCATCCAACATTCAATTCCACATTCCAATCAATTCCATTACACATTCCATTCCATTGCAGTCCGCATTCCATAACACATTCCATTCCATTCCGTTACACATTCCATTGCACATGCCATTCCTGTTCATTCCAAATTGCATTAGATTTCTTCCACTTTCCATGCCATTCCATTTCACATTCCATTCCATTCCATTCCACAATCCATTCCATATTCCATTCCACAATCCATTCCACATTCCATTCCACATTTCTTTCCACATTCCATTCCATTGCTTTCCACATTCCATTCCATTCCATTCCACATTCCATTCATTCCAATCCACTCCACATTCCATTCATTCCAGTCCACATTCCACTCCATTCCATTCCACATTCCATTGAACTCCAATCCACATTGCATTACTTTCCGTTCCATATTCGATTCCATTCCATTCCACGTTACATTCCCTTGCATTCCATTCCGCATTCCGTTCCATTCCATTCCACCTTCTATTCCACATTCCATTATATTCCACATTCCATTCCATTCCATTCCACTTTCCTTTGCATTCCATTCCACATTCCTTTCCATTCCATTCCACACCACATTCCATTCCATTCCAAATTCCATTCCACTCCATTCTACATTCCATTTCATTCCATTGCATGTTCCATTCCATTCCATTTCATGTTCCATTCCACATTCCATTCCATTCCATTCCACACCGTGTTCCATTCCATTCCAAATTCCATTCCATTCCATTCCATTCCACAGAGTATTCCACACTCCATTTCATTACACATTCCTTTCCATTCCATTCCGCATTCCATTCCATATCGCATTCCATTCAATTCCACATTCTATTCCACATTCCATTTCACATTCTATTCCTTTCCTTTCCGTTCCACATTCCATTGCTTTCTAGTCCACATTCCATTCCATTGCTTTCCACATTGCATTGCATTCCATTCCATTTTCCATTCCATATTCCATTGCATTCCACATTCCATTCCGTTTCATTACACTCTCCATTCCATTCCATTAAACATTCCGTTTCACATTCCAATCAATTCCATTACACATTCCATTCCATTCCATTGCACATTCCATACCACATTCCATTCCATTTCAATACTCATTCCATTCCACATTCCATTCCAGTCCATTCCATATTGCATTCCATTCCATTCCACATTCCTCTTCACATTGCATTCCATTCCATTCTACTTTCCATTCCACACTGCATTCCATTTCATTCCACATTCCATTCCATTCCATTCCACATTCTATTCCCCATCGCTTTCCTTTCCATTCCACATTCCATTCCATTCCATTCCACATTGTTTTCCACATCGCATTCCTATACATTCCACATTCCATTCCACAGTTAATTACACTTTCCTTTCCCCATTCCATTACATTCCATTCCACATCACGTTCCATTATATTCCACATTCTATTCCTCTCCATTCCACATTCCATTCCATTCCATGTTCCATTCCATTCCATTTCACATTCCATTCCACATTCCATTGCATTCCATTCCGTTCCACATTCCATTCCATTCCAGTGCACATTCCATTCAATTCCATTCCACGTAGCATTCCATTCCATTCCATATTCCATTCCACATTCCATTGCATTCCACATTCCTTTCCATTCCATTACACACTCCATTCCATTCCTCTCCACATTCTGTTCCACATTCCAATCAATTCCATTACACATTCCAATCCATTCCATTACACATTCCATACCACATTCCATACAATTCCATTACACATTCCATTCCACATTCCTTTCCAGCCCATTCCATATTGCATTCCTTTCCATTCCACATTCCTTTTCACATTCCATTCCTTTCCATTCTACATTCCATTCCACATTGCATTCCATTCCATTCGACATTCCATTCCATTGCATTCCACATTCCATTCCATTCCATTCCACATTCCATTCCACATTGCATTCCTTTCCATTCCACATTCCATTCCATTCCATTTCACATTCCATTCCATTCCATTCCACTTACCATTTCATTCATTTCCATTCCACGTTACATTCCTTTCCATTCCACTTTCCAATCCGTTTCATTCCACATTCCATTTGATTCCACTCTGCATTCCATTACGTTCTATTCCACATTGGTTTCCACAACAGTTCCATTGCATTACACTTTCCATTCCACATTCCATTCCACATTCCATTCCATTACACTCTGTATTCAATTCAATGCCATTCCACAGTCCATTTCACATTGCATTCCATTGCAATCCACCTTCCGTTCCATTCCCTTACATTCCAGTCCACATTCGATTGAATTCCATTCCATTCCTCCTTCCATTCCATTCCATTCCACATTCCGTTCCATTCCATTCCGCATTCCAATCCATTGAATTCCACGTTCCATTCCATTCCATGCCACGTTCCATTCCACGTTCCATGCCGCTTTGCATTCCACGTTCCATTCAACATTCCATTCCATTCCATTCCACGTTCCATTCCATGTTCTATTCCATTCCATTTCACGTATCATTCCACGTTCCATGCCACCTTCTATTCCACATTCCATTCCACGTTCCATTCCATTGCATTCTAAATTCCATTCTATATTCCATTCCATTCCATTGTATTTTCCATTCCATTCCATTCCATTCCACATTACATTCCATATTCCATTCCTTTCCATTCCACATTCCATTCTATGCCATTCCACTTTGCATTCCATTCCATTCCATTCCAGTCCATATTGCATTCCATTTCATTCCATTCCTCATTCCATTCCATTCCATTGCAAATTCCATTCCATTCCATTCCACATTCCATTCCATTCCCTTCTACATTCCATTCCATGCCGTTTAACCTTCCATTCGATTCCATTCTCTTGCACTTTCCATTCCAATTTCCATTCCATTCCATTCCACATTCCATACCCTGCCATTCCACATTCCATTTCATGCCATTCCGCATTCCATTGGGCATTCCATTCCATGCCATTCCAGTTTCCATTCCACTTTCCATTCTATTGAATGCACATTCCATTCCATTCCAGTCCAGTCCAAATTCCATTCCATTCAATTCTGTTCCACATTCCATTCCATTGCAATTTCCATTCCATTCCACATTCCATTCCATTGCATTCCACGTTCCTTTCCATTCCATTCCATAGCAGTCCAAATTCCATTCGATTCCATTCCACATTCCATTCCATTCCAATTTCCATTCAATTCCACATTCCATTCCATTCCATTCCCCATTCCTTTCTATTCCATTCCATAACAGTCCACATTCCATTCGATTCCATACCATTCCACGTTCCATCCCATTCCATTCCACAATCCATTGCATTGCATTCCACTTTCCATTCATGTTCCATTCCACGTTCCATTCCGCGTTCGATTCTACTTTCCATTCCAAGTTCAATTCCACGTTCCACTCCCTTACATTAAACGTTCCATTCCACTTTCCATTCCATTCCATTCCACGTTCCATTCCACATTCCATTCTACGTTCCATTTCACGTTCCATTCCATTAAATCCCACGTTACATTCCACTTTCTGTTTACATTCCTTACCATTCCACGTTCCATTGTACGTTCCATTCCACGATCCATTCCATTCCATTCCACCTTCCATTCTATATTCCATTCCATTCCACTCCACATTGCATTGCACATTCCATTCCATTCCATTCCACTTTCCATTGCACGTTCTAATCCATTCCATTGCACATTCCATTCCATTCCATTCCATTTCACTTTCCATTCCATTCCATTCCACATTCCCCTCCACATTACATTCCATTCCATTCCACTTAGCACTCCACATAGCATTCCATTTTATTCCACATTCCTTTCCATTCCATTAAACGTTCCTTTCCATTCCATTGCACATTGCATTGCTTTCCAATACACCTTCCATTCCATTCCATTAATCGTTCCTTTCCATTACATTCCATTCCATACCACATTGCATTGCTTTCCACTAAACCTTGCATTCCACATTGCATTCCAATCCATTCCGCATTCCATACCACATTCCATTCCATTCCAATCAATTTCAAATTGCATTCCATTCCATTCCACATTCCATTCGATTACACATTCCATTCCACACTGCCTTCCATTCCATTCCACATTCCATTCTGCATTCCATTCCATTCCATTGCACATTCCATTCCATTCCATTCTACATTCCACTCCATTGCATATTCCATTCCACATTGCATTCCATTCCATTCCACATTTCATTCAACATTCCATTCCATTTCATTCAACATTCCATTCCACTCCTTTCCATTCCACCTTTCATTCCATTTCATACGGCCTTCCATTCCATTCCAGCTTTCCATTCCACATACCATTCCATTCCATTCCACATTCCATTCCATTCCATTCCACATTCTATTCCATTATATGCCATTCAATTCCATTACATTTGGAATTCCATCCCATTCCATTCCACTTTCCACTTCATTCCACTGCACATTCCATTCCATTCCATTACACAATCCATTCCACATTCCATTCAATTCCACATTCGATTACACATTCCCTTCCACATGTCACTCCATTCCGCTTTCCATTCGATTCCTCCTTCCATTCCACATTGCATTCCATTCCATTCCACATTGCATTCTATGTTCCATTCCATTCCATTCCACATTCCATTCCATTCCATTCCACATTCCATTCCATTGCGTTCCACATTCCATTCTAAATTCCTTTCTGTTGCATTCCACCTTCCATTACACATTCCATTCCATTCCACTCCACATTCCATTCCACAATCCATTCCACATTCTATTCCACACTCTATTCCATTTCATCCCGCATTCCATTCCACATTCCTTTCCATTCCACATTCCATTACACATTCCATTCCCTTCCACTCCACATTCCATTCCACATTCCATTTCATTCCACTCCATATTTCATTCCACATTCCATTCCAATCCATTACATTCCATTCCACAATCCATTTCATTTCATTTCATTCCTTTCCACATTCCATTCCACATTCCATTCCATTGCATTGCACGTTCCATTCCAAATTCCATTCCTCTCCATTTCACATTCCCTTAAATTACATACCATTCCATTCCACATTCCATTCCAATTGCATTTCACTTTCCATTCCAAGTTCCATTCCACATTCCATTCCACGTTCGATTCCGCATTCTGTTCCATATTTCATTCCATTCCATTTCATATTCCATTCCACATTCCATTCCATTGAATTCCACTTTGCATTCCATTCAATTCCATTCCACATTGCATTCCATTACATTCCATATTCCATTCCATTCCATTCCTCATTCCATTCCATTCCATTCCATTCCATTCCACATGCCATTCAATTCCATGCCACTTTCCATTCCAAACCATTCCATTGCACAATCCATTCCACATTCCATTCCATTCCATGTTCCATTCCACATTCCATTCCACATTCTATTCCTTTCCACTTTCCATTCCAGTTTCCATTCGACGTTCCATTCAACATTGCATTCCATTCCATTCCACATTCCGTTCCACATTCCATTCCATTCCATTACATTCGACAAACCATTCCACATTCCACTCAATTCCACGTTCCATGCCACATTCCAATCCACATTCCATTCCATTCCATTACAGATTCCATCCACGCAACATTTGATTCCATTACATTCCACATTGCATTCCATTCCGTTCCATACCAGTACAAATTCCATTCTACTCCATACATTTCCAGATTCCATTCCCTACCATTCCCCATTCCATTGCATTCCATTCCACTGCATTCCATTCCAGGTTCCATTCTCGTTCCATTCTGTGTTCCATTCTGCGTTCCATTCTACGTTCCATTCCATGTTCAATTCCACGTTCCAATCCCTTACATTCCACTTTCCATTCCACGTTGCATTCCACGTTCCATTACAATCCATTCCGCGTTCCATTCCACAATGCATTCCACGTTGCATTCCACGATCCATTCCATTAAATTCCACGTTACATTCCACTTTCTATTCCATGTTACATTCCATTATATTACACGTTCCATTGCATGTTCCATTCCACTTTACATTCCATTCCATTCCACCTTCCATTCCACGTTCCATTCCACATTCCATTCCATTCCATTCCACATTCCATTGCACGTTCTATTCCATTAAATTCCACATTCCATTCCACATTCCATTCCATTCAATTCCACTCCATTCCACTCCATTCCACTTTTCTTTCCATTCCATTCCACTTTATATTCCATTCCATTCCACATTCCATTTCCTATTCCATTCCATTCCATTCCACATTCCATTCCATTCTACTTTGCATTCCACACAGCATTCGTTTCCATTCCACGTTCCATTCCATTCCATTCCACGTTCCTTTCCATTCCATTCCATTCCATTCCATATTGCATTCCATTCCACTACACCTTCCATTCCATATTCCATTCCTATCCATTCCACATGCCATTCCACAATCCATTCCATTCCATTCCATTTCACATTCCATTCCATTCCATTCCACATTACATACCACATTGCATTCCATTGCTTTCCACATTCCATTATACATTCCATTCCATTCCATTCAGCATTCCCTTCCATTCCATTCCACATTCCATTGCATTTCATGCCATTCCACCTTCCATTCCATTTTGTTCAGCATTGCATTCCATTTCAGCATTCCATTCCACATTCCATTCCATTCCGTTCCACATTCCATTCCATTCCATTCCACACTCCATTCCATTCCATTCCATACCATATTCCATTCCATTCCTTTCCATTCGGCATTACCTCCCATTTCATTCCACATTCCATTCCATTCCAATGCACATTCCACTCCGTTACATTCCATTCCACAATCCATTCCACATTCCATTCCACGTTCCTTTCCACATTCCATTCCACGTTCCTTTCCACTTGCCATTCAACGTTCCATTCCACTTTCCATTCCTCATTCCACTCCACATTCCGTACCACATTCCATTCCATCCCCTTCAACTTTCCATTCCCTTCCATAACACATTCCATTCTATTCCACATTCCATTCCACGTTCCATTCCACATTCCATTCCATTCCATTCCACATTCCATTCCCTTCCATAACACATTCCATTCCATTCCACATTCCATTCCACATTCCATTCCATTCCATTCCACATTCCATTCACTTCCATTCCACATTCCATTCCACATTCTTTTCCATTCCAATCCACATTCCAAAATATTCAATTCCACATTCCAATCCATTTCATTCGGCATTCCATTCCTCTCCTTTCTACATTCCATTCCACATTCCATTCCATTCCATTCCACTTTCAATTACATTCTATTCCACATTCCTTTCCATTCCATTAAATTCCATATTCCGTTCCATTTCATTTGGCATTCCATTCCATTGCATTCCAGATTCCATTCCAATCTATTCCACATTCTATTCCATTCCATTCCATTCCGCTATCCATTCCACATTCCATTCCATTCCACTTTTCATTCTACTTTCCATTCCACTTTCCAATCCATTCCACATTCCAGTCCACTTTTCATTCCACATTCCATTCTACATTCCATTCCATTCCAATCCAAGTTCCATTGCACATTCCATTCCATTCCTTTCCACATTCTATTCCATTCCATTCCATTCGACATTGTATTCCATTCCATTCCATATTCCATTCAATTCCCTTCCACATTCAATTCCCTTCCATTCCACATTCCATTCCACATGCCATTCCACTCCATTTCACATTCCATTAAATTCCATTCCATTCCTTTCCACATTCCATTCCATTCCATTCCATTCCACCTTCCATTCCCTTCCATTCCATTACAATCCACATTCCATTCATCATTCCATTCGATTCCATTTCATTCCACATTCCATTCCATTCCATTCCACATTCCACTCCATTCCCCTTTGCATTCCATTCCATTCCACATACCATTTCATTCCATTCCACATTCCATTCCACTCCATTCCACTTTCCATTCCACATTCCATTTCAAATTTCATTCCATTCCATTCCATATTCCATTCCACATTCCATTACACTCCATTCAACATTGCATTCCAAATTCCATTCCATTTCACATTCCATTCCACATTCCGTTACATTCCTTTCCATTCCACATTCCATTCCATTCCACATTCCATTGCAGATTTAATTCCACATTCCATTCCTCATTCCATTCCATTCCACAATCCATTCCATTCCATTCCACTCCACGTTACAACGCATTCCATTCCTTTCCATTCCACTTCCCATTCCACAGTGCATTTCACATTACATTCCTTTCCATTCCACGTTCCATTCCACATTCTATTTCACATTCCATTCCATTAAATTACACATTCCATTCCATTCCTTTAAACACTCCATTCCATTCCATTCTCTTCCACATTGCATTCCATTCCATTCCATTCCTTTGCATTCCACATTCCATTCGATTCCTTTCCATTCTATTATAAGTCCCATTACACAATCCATTCCACATTCCACTCCATTCAAAAAAAATTCCAATTCATTCCATTCCTTTGCATTCCGCATTCCATTACATTCCATTCCACATTGCGTTCCACATTCCAATCCATTGCTTTCCACATTCCGTTGCATTCCATTCCACATTCTGTTTCATTCCATTCCACATTCCATTCCATTCAACATTCCATTCCATTCCATTCCACATTCCATTCCATTCCATTCTGTTCCACATTCCGTTCCATTCCATTCCATTGCATTTCACATTCCGTTCCATTCCATTGCTTTCCACATTCCATTCCATTCCTTTCCACATTCCATTCAATTCCATTTCATTCCATTCCCCTTTCCATTACACATTCTATTCCACATTCCATTCCACATTCCATTCCACATTAATTTCCCTTCCTTTCCGCTTTCCATTCCATTCAATTCCATTCTACCATCCATTCCAATCTGTTCCGAATTCCATTCCGCAATCCATTCCATTCTGTTCCACATTCCATTCCATTCCTTTTCTCATTCCATTCCATTCCATTCTATTCCACAGTCCATTCCATTTCATTCCACATTTCATTCCACATTCCATTACACATTCCTTTCCACTTTCCTTTCAACATCCCATTCCACATTCCATTGCATGATCCTATGCACGTTCCATTCAACGTTCCATTCCACTTTCCATTCCTCATTGCATTACACATTCCATTCCACGTTACATTCCATTCCACATTCCATTGCCTTCAATTCCACATTCCTTTCCATTCATTCCACGTTCCATTCCAAATTCCATTCCTTTCCCGTCCACATTCCATCCCTTTCCCTTCCACATTCCATTCCATTCCATTCCACATTCCATTCCATTACACACTCCACTCCATTCCACATTCCGTTCCCTTCCATTCCATTCCACATTCCATTCCAAATTCCATTCCACATTCCATTCCATTCCATTCCACCTTTCATTTCAAATTCCATTCCATTCCATTCCATTCCTTTCCACATTCCATTCCACATTCCATTCCACATTCCATTCCACATTCCATTCCATTCCATTCCTTTCCATTCCATTCCTTTCCATGCCACATTACATTCTAGATTCCATTTCATTCCAATCCACATTCTATTCCACTCCATTCCATTCCACATTCCATTCCAAATTCCATTCCATTCCATTCCACATTACATTCCGTTTCATTACACATTCCCTTTCATTCCATTCCAGATTCCATTCTATTCCATTCCACATTCCATTCCAGGTTCCATTCCACTTTCCATTCCACTTTCCATTCCACGTTTCATTGCACATTCCATTACACATTCCATCCCACATACCATTCTATTGCGTTCCACATTCCGTTCCACATTCCATTTCATTCCAATCCATGTTCCATTCCATTCCACTCCACATTCCATTCCACATTCCTTTCCATTCCATTCCACATTCCATTCCACTTTCCATTCCATTAAATTCCACCTTACATTCCACGTTCCATTCCCCGTCCCATTCCATTCCATTGCACAATGCATTCCACATGCTATTGCATTCCATTCCGCATTCCATTCCACAATCCGTTCCACTTTCCAATCCATTCCATTCCACATTCCATTCGACATTCCACTTCGTTCCATTCCAGATTCCATTATATATTCCATTGAACATTGCATTTGACATTTCATTCAATGCCATTCCACATTCCACTCCAGTCCACATTTCATTCCATTCCGTACCTCATTACATTCCATGCAATTCCGCATTCCATTCCATTCCATTCCGTATCAATCCATTCCGTCTTGCATTCCATTCCACTCCATTCCACATTCCATTCTATGCCATTCCGTTCCAATCCATTCCACATTGCATTCCTTTCCATTCTATTCCACTTTCAATTCCAGTCCATTCCACATTCCTTTCCATTCCATTCCTTTTCATATTCCATTCCACGTTCCATTACAATCCATTCCACAATCCATTCCACATTCCATTCCATTCCATTCCAATTCATTTCACTATCCATTCAACATTACATTCCATTCCATTCCACATTCCATTCCATTCAATTTCACATTCCATTCCATTCCAATCCATTTCATTCCATTCCACATTCCATTCCACATTCCTTTCCAGTCCATTCCACATTCCATTCCGTGTTCAATTCCATTCCATTCCACATTCCATTCCTTTCCATTCCACATTCCATTCCGTTCCATTCCACATTCCATTCCACTGCAATCCACATTCCATTCCATTCCACTTTCCATTCCACTTTCCTTGCCGTTCCATTCAACATTCCATTCCATTCCATTCCACATTCCGTACCATTCCGTTCCACATTCCATTCCATTCCATTCCACATTCCATTCCATTCCATTCCACTTTCCATCCCACTTTCCATTCCATTCCATTCTACATTCCTTTCCATGTAAATTCCTTTCCGTTCCACATTCCTTTCTGCTTTCCATTCGATTCCATTCCACATTCCATTCCACATTCCATTCCATTCCATTCCAACTTCCATTCCATTCCATTCTACATTCCTTTCCATTCCATTCCACATTCCATTCCATTCCATTCCACATTCCTTTCCATTCCATTCCACATTCCATTCCATTCCATTCCGTTCCATTCCATTACACATTCCATTCCTTTGCATTCCATATTCCATTCCATTCCATTCCATTCCACATTCCATTCCATTCCATTCCCCATTCCATTCCATTCCACATTCCAATCCAGTCCATTCCACATTCCATTCCACATTCCATTCCTCATTCCCTTCCACATTCCATTCCATTCCATTCCACATTCCATTCCACATTCCCTACCACATTCCCTACCACATTCCATTCCATTCCATTCCACAATCCATTCCATTCCATTCCACATTCCATTACACTTTACTTTCCAATTTCCATTCCATTCCCTTCCACGTTACATTCAACGTTCCATTGGACGTTCTATTCCGCATTACTTTCCATTCCATTCCTCGTTCCATTCCAGTTTCCAATCCATTCCATTCAACTTTCCATTCCATTTTATTGCACATTCCATTCCATTCCTTTCCACCTTCCATTCATTCTATTCCACGTTCCATTCTATTCCATTCCATGTTCCATTTCATTCCATTCGACGTTCCATTCCACATTGAATTTCACATTCCATTCCACTTTCCATTGCAATCCATTCCATTCCATTCCACATTCCAGTAAATTCCTTTCCACTTCCCATTCCATTCAATTCCCCATTCCATTCCATTCCATTCCATTCCAAATTCCATTTCATAGCATTCCGCATTCCTTTCCATTCCACATTCCATTAGACATTCCATTCTATTCGAATCCACATTCCATTCCATTCCATTCGTTTTCATTCCATATTCCATAGCATTCTTTCCATTCCACATTGCCTTCCTTTCCATTCCTCATACCATTCCATTCCATATAGCATTCCTTTCCATTCCAGATTCCTTTCCATTCCATTCCATATTCCATTGCGTTTCGTTCCTTTCCATTCCACATTCCATTCCTCTTTCCATCAAATCTTCCATCCCATGATCCATTCCATTCCATTCCATTCCTTTCCACATTCTTTACCTTTCCGTTCCATTCTTTCCGGATTCCATTCCATTCCATTCCACATTCTATTCCACATTCCATTCCTTTCCATTACACATTTAATTCCTCATTCCATTCCATTCCAGATTCCATTTGTTTCCATTCCATATTTCATTCCAAATTCCATTCCACATTACATTCTACATTCAATTCCATGTTCCATTCCACATTCCTTTAAATATTCCATTCCATTCCATTCCACATTCCATACCACATTCCTTTCCATTCCATTACACATTCCATTACAATACATTCCACGTTCCATACCACTTACAATTGTACGTTCCGCTAAAAATTGCATTCCATTCCATTAAAAGTTCCATTCCATTCCATTCCACATTGCATTCCATTACATTCCACCTTACATTTCACGTTCAATTCCATTCCAATCCACTTTCCATTCCATTCCATTCCACGTTCCATTTCTTTCCATTCCACATTCCATTTCACATTCCATTCCACCTTCCATTCCATTCCATTCTTTCCGTTTCACATTCCATTCCATTCCATTCCACATTCCATTCCGTTCCATTTGGCATTCCGTTCCATTCCATTCTGCATTCCGTTCCATTCCATTCCACATTGCATTCCATTCCATTCAATTCCACATTCCATTCCATACCTTTCCACTGCATTCCATTCCATTCCACATTCCATTCCACATTCAATTCCATTCCATTCCACTCCATTCCTTTCCATTCCACATTCCATTCCACATTCCATTGCAATCCATTCCATTCCACATTCCTTTCAAATCCATCCAACATTACATTCCATATTCGATTCCATTCCCTTTCACATTCCCATCCATTCCATTACATTTTGCATTCCATTCCATTCCACATTCTATTCCATTTCATTCCACATTCCATTCCATTCCAATCCACATTCCATTCCATTCAACATTCCATTCCAAATTCCATTCCATTTCATTGCACATTCCATTCCATTCCGTTTCACATTGCATTCCATTCCATTACACATTCCATTCCATTCCATATTCCTTTCAATTCCATTCCATTCCTTTCCAAATTCCATTCCATTCCATTCCATTGCATTCCACATTCTATTCCACTTTCCATTACATTTCATTCCACATTTCATTCCACATTCTATTCCATTCAATTCCGCATTCCATTCCATTCATTTCCATTTCGCATTCCATTCCATTCCATTCTGCATTCCATTCCATTCCATTCTTCATTCCATTCCATTCCATTCCGCAGTCCATTCCATTCCATTCCGCATTACATTGCATTCCATTCCGTTTCCATTCATTCCACATTGCTCTCCATTCCATTCCATTCCACATTCCATTCCATTCCACATTCCATTCCATTCTATTCCATTCCAATCCATTCCACAATGCATTTCATTATGTTCCATTCCATTACATTCCACATTCCATTCCATTCCATTCCATTCCATATTCCATTCCATTCCATTCCACATTCCATCACATTCCATTCCGCTTTCCATTGCTTTCCATTCCGCATTCCATTCCATTCCATTCCGCATTCCATTCCATTCCATTCCGCATTCCGTTACATTTCATTCCATTCCATGCCATTCCATTCCACACTGCATTCCACCCCATTCCATTCCACTTTCCATTCCATTCCATTCCATTACACATTCCATTCCACGTTCCATTTAACGTTCTATTCCACTCCTTTCCACTTTACACCCCATTCCATTCCACGTTCCATTTCATTGCATTACACATTCCATTCCCCATTCCATTTCACATTCCATTCCACATTCCATTTCACATTCCTATCTATTCCATTCCTTTACATTCCACATTATATTCCATTCCATGTGTCATTCCATTCCACATTCCATTCGATTCCACTTCCCGTTCCTTTCCATTCCACATTCCACTACATTCGATTCCACATTCCATTCCACATTCCATTCCATTCCATTCCACATTCCACTCCACATTCCATTCCACATTCCATTCCATACCATTCCACATTCCATTCCATTCCATTCCACATTCCATTACAAATTCCATTGCATACCGTTCCACATTCCATTAGACTATCCACTCCATTCCACATCTCATTCCACATTCCTTTCCATTCCATTTCACATTGCTTTGCACATTCCATTCTATTCCATTCCACATTCACTTCCATTCTATTCCATTCCTCATTACATTGCACATTCCATTCCATTCCATTCCACATTCCATTCCATTCCATTCCACATGCCATTCCATTCCATTCCACATGCCATTCCACATTCCATTCCATTGCACATTCAATTCAATTCCATTTCACATTCCATTCCATTCCGTTTCATTTCAGATTGCATTCAATTCCACTCCACATTCCATTCCATTCCATTCCATTCCAGATTCAATTCCTTTCCATTCCACTATCCATTCCATTCCTTTCCATCTCATTACTTTCCATATTCCATTCAATTCCATTCCCCTTTCCATTTCATTCCATACTATTCCTTTACTCATTCCATTCAACATTCCTTTCCATTCCATGCCACATTCCATTCCATTCCATTATGCAGTAAATTCCGTTCCATTCCACATTGCATTCCATTCCATTCCACATTCAATTCAATTCCATTCCACCTTCCATTCCATTCCATTCCACATTCCAACACATTCCTTTCCACATTCCATTCCATTCCATTCCATTCCATTCCATTCCATTCTACGTTCCATTACATTCCATTCTACATTTCATTGTATTCCGTTCCACATTGCCTACCGTTCCATTCCATTCCACATTCCATTCCATTCCATTCCATTCCATTCCATTGCACGTTCCATTCCACATTCCATTACATTCAATTCACATTCAATTCCATTCCATTTCACATTCCATTCCACCCCACTTTCCATTCCGTTCCACATTCCTTTCCATTCCTTTCCATTCAAATCCAAATTCCATTCCACATTCCATTATTATCCATTCCACATTTGATTTCATTCCATTCCACATTCAATTTCATTCCATTCCTTTCCTTATTCCATTCCATTCCATTGCACATTCCATTCCATTCCATTCCACATTCCTTTCCATTCCATTCCATTGCATTCCATTCAACTTTCCATTCCATTCCATTCCATTCCAATCTATTCCAATCCACATTACTTTCCATTCCATTCCACATTCCATTCCACTTTCCATTCCATTCCATTCCACATTTCATTCCACATTCCATTCCATTCCATTCCACATTCCATTCCATTCCATTTCATTCCACATTCCATTCCATTCCATTCCACATTCCATTCCATTCCATTCCACATTCCATTCCATTCCATTCCGTTTTCCATTGAATTCCATTCTGCATTCCTTTCCCCTTCATTACATTACATTCCACATTCCATTCCACATTCCATTCCATTCCATTCCATTCCATATTCCATTCCACATTCCATTCCACATTCCCTTCCACTTTCCATTGCATTCCATTCCACATTCCATTCCATTCCATTCCGTATTACATTCCACATTTTTTACACATTACCTTCCGCATTCCATTCTATTTCATTACACATTCCTTTCCACACTTCATTCCATTCCTTTCCACATTATATTCCACAATCAATTCCTCACTCCTTTCCACATACCATTCCATTCCATTCCACATTCCCTTCCACATTGCATTCCATTCCATTCCACATTAAATTCCACAATCCATTCCATTCCTTTCCACATTACATTCCACAATCCATTCCTCATTCCCTTCCACATTCCATTCCATTCCTTTCCACAGTCCATTCCATTCCATTCCACCTTCCATTCCACTTTACATTCAACATTCCATTCCACAATCCAATCCATTCCACTCCACATTCCATTGCACATTCCAGTACATTCCTTTCGAGAATCCATTCCATTCCATTCCACATTCCATTCCAGTTTACTTTTCACTTTCCATTACATTCAATTCCACCTTGCATTCCACGTTCTATTGGACGTTCCATTCCACGTTCCATTCGACTTTCCTTTCCATTCGATTCCGCTTTCCATTCCAGGTTCTAATCCATTCCATTCAACTTTCCTTTCCATTCCATTTCACATTCCCTTCCATTCCTTTCCACGTTCCATTCCACATTCCATTTCACATTCCATTCCACCTTTCATTGCATTCCATTCCAATCCATTCCACATTCCATTCCATTCCATTCCACTTCCCATTCCATTCAATTCCACATTCCTTTGCATTCCATTACATTCCATTCCAAATTCCATTCTATACCATTCTGCATTCCATTCCTTTCCACATTTCATTGCATTCCATTACACATTCCTTTCTATTCCATTCCACTTTACATTCCATTACATTTCTTTTCATTCCGTACTCCATACCATTCCATTCCATTCCACATTGCATTCCTTTCCATTCCACATACCATTAGAATCCATTTCACATTGCATTCCTTTCCATTCCACATTCCTTTCTATTCCAATCCACAGTCCATTCCATTTCATTCCTTTCCATTCTACATTCCATTCCACCTTCTATTACCTTGCATTCCACATTCCATTCAATTCCATTCCATATTTCATTCCACTTTCCTTTCCACCTTCCATTCCATTCCATTCCTTTCCACATTCCATACCATTCCGTTTGATTCCTTTCCAGATTCCATTCGATTCCATTCCACATTCTATTCCACATTCCATTCCATTCCATTCCATTTCGCATTCCATTCCACATTCCATTCCATTCCATTCCTTCGCAGATTCCATTGGTTTACATTCCGCATTTCATTCCACATTCCATTCCACGTTCCTTTCCAGATTCCATTCCACATTCCCTTCCACATTCCATTCCATTCCATTCCACATTCCATTCCACATTGCATACCACATTCCTTTCCATTCCATTACACATTCCATTGCCTTACTTTCCATGTTCCATTCCATTCCATTCCACGTTCCTTACCATTGGACATTCCATTCCACTTTCCATTCCACGTTCCATTCCATTAAATTCCATTTCACATTCCCCTCCAAATTGCATTCCATTCCATTAAAAATTCCATTCCATTGCATTCCACGTTGCATTCCCTTCCATTCCACGTTCCATTCTACATTCCATTCCACATTCCATTCCAATCCATTCCACTTCCCATTCTATTCCATTAAACGTTCCATTTCATTCCATTCCACGTTCCATTCCACATTGCATTTTACATTCCATTCCACCTTCCATTCTATTCCATTACACATTCCATTTCTCTTTCCATACTACCTTCCATTCCCTTCCATTCTTTCCAATCCGCATTCCATTCCATTCAATTCCTCTTCCCATTCCATTCAATTCCTCATTCCATTCCATTCCCATACATTCTATTCCGTTCCATTCCATATTCCATTCCATTCCATTCCTTTCCATATTCCATTCCATTCCATTCCACTTTCCATTGCATTCAATCCCATTCCATGTTCCATTCCATTCCATTCCATTCCACATTCCATAGCATTCCATTGCATTCCATATTCCGTTCAATTCCATTCCACATTCCATTCCATTCCGTTCCACATTCCATTCCACGTTCCTTTCCATTCCATTCCGAATTCCATACCACTCCAATCAATTCCCTTCCTGATTCCTTTCCATTCTGTTACACATTCTATTCCACATTCCATTCCATTCCATTCCACATTCCATTCCACTTTCCATTCCATTCCATTCCACGTTCGATTCCATTCTATGTTTCATTCCACTTTCCATTCCACATTCCATTCCACGTTCCATTCCATTCAATTCCACGTTCCATTCCACATTTTATTCCACGTTTGATTCCAGGTTCCATTCCAGGTTCCATTCCAAGTTCCATTCCATGTTCAATTCCATTCCATTCCACGTTCCATTCCACAATGCACTCCACTTACCATTCCACATTCCATTGCACATTCCATTCCATATTCCATTGTGTTCCATTCCACATTCCATTCCACATTCCATTCCTCATTCTATTCCGCATTCCATTCAATTCCATTCCACATTCCATTCCACTTTGCATTCCATTCCACTCCACATTCTGATTGACTTTCCGGTCCATTCGTTTCCACATTCCATTGAATTGCTGTCCACATTCCATTCCACTTTCCATTCCACGATCAATTCTATTGCATTGCACCTACCATTCCACATTCCATTCCAGAATCGATTCCACATTCCATTCCATTCCATCCCACATTCCATTCCACATTGCATTCCATTCCAGTCCACCTTCCATTCCATTCCATTCCATTCCATTCCAAATTCAATTCCATTCCATTCCACATTCCATTCCACATTGCATTCCATTCCATTCCACGTAGCATTCCACATTCCATTCCACAATCCATTCCACTTTCCATTCCATTCCTTTCCACATTATATTCCACGTTCCGTTCTACATTCCATTCTACGTTCCATTACACGTTCCATTCCTTTCCATTCCACGTTCTATTGCACATTCCATTCCTTTCCATTACGCGTTCTATTCCACATATCATTCAACGTTGTATTCCATTCCACGTTCCATTCCACATTCCATTCCATTCCATTCCACATTGCATTCCACATTCCATTCCATTCCATTCCACATTCTATTCCACTTTCCATTCCACGTTCTATTCCATTACACGTTCCATTCCACATTACATTCCACATTCCATTCCACTTTCCATTCCATTCCATTCCATTCAAGTCTACATTCCATTCCACGTTCCATTCCATGCCATTCCACCATCTATTCCATTCCATTCCATGTTCAATTCCACGTTCCATTCCATTCCATTCCACATTCTATTCCACTTTCCATTCCATTTCATTCCATCTTCCATTCCATTCCATTCCATGTTCCATTGCATGTTCCATTCTGCGTTCCATTACATTCCATTCCACCTTCCATTCCACATTCCATTCCTTTCCACGTTGCTTTCCACATTCCATTTCAAATTCCGTTCCACATTCCATTCCACATTAAATTGCATTCCATTCCATAGTCCATTCCATTCCATTTCGCTTTCTATTCCATTCCTTGGGACATTCCATTCCATTCCACATTCCATTCCAAATTCCATTCCTTTACATTCCTCATTCCATGCCACATTCCATTCCAGCTTCCATTCCATTCCATTCCTCATTCCTTTCCAGATTCCATTCTATTCCATTCCATATACCGTTCCATGTTCCATTACTTTCCTTTCCACCTTTCATTCCACGTTCCATTCCATGATCCATTTCATACCTTTCCACATTCCATTCCACTTTCCACTGCACTTTCCATTCCACATTCCATTGTATTCCATTCCACATTGCATTCCACATTGCATTCTATACCTGTCCACATTCCATTACACATTCCATTGCATTCCCTTTAAAAATTCCTTTCCATTCCATTCCACATTCCATTCTACATTCCATTCCATTCCATTCCATTGCACATTCCATTCCACATTCCTTTCCATTCCACGTTCCATTCCGGGTTCCTTTCCGCATTCAATTCCACATTCCATTCCACTTTCCATTCCATTCCATTCCACATTCCATTACAGATTCCATTCCATTGCATTCCACATTCAATTCCTCTTTCCATTCCACATTCCTTACCATTCTGTTACATTCCATTCCGGATTCCATTCCATTCCATTCCACATTCTATTCCACAGTCCATTCCATTCCATTCCACGTTACATTCCACATTCCATTCCACGTTACATTCCACATTCCATTCCACGTTACATTCCACTTTCCATTCCACGTCTTATTCCACATTCCATTCCACTTTCCATTCCACGTTCCATTCCATTCCATTCCACGTTGAATTCCATGTTCCATTCCACGTTCCATTCCATTCCATTCCACGTTGCATTCCATGTTCCATTCCACATTCCATTCCACATTACATTCAACCTTCCATTCCATTTCATTCCACATACTATTCCACTTTCCATTTCACATTCTATTCCAGATTCCATTCCACTTTCCATTGCATTCCATTCCACGTTCCATTCCAAGTTCCATTCCAGTCCATTCCACGTTCCTTTCCACATTCCATTCCACTTTCCATTCCAAACCATTCCACATTCCATTCCATTCCATTCCACATTCCTTTCCATTTAATTCCACATTCAATTCGACATGCCATTTCACATTCCATTCCATTCCTTTCTATTCCACATTCCATTCCATTCCATTCCACATTCCATTCCATTTTATTTAGCATTCCATTCCATTCCATTCCATTCCATTCCAAATTCCACCACATTCCATTCCATTCGACATTCCATTCCATTCAATTCCACATTACATTCGACATTCCATTCCATTCCATTCCACATTCCATTGAATTCCATTCCACATTCCTTTCCAAGTTCCACTCCACGTTGCATTCCACTTTCCATTCCACGTTGCATTCCACGTTCCATTCCCTTCCATTCCACATTCCATTCCATTCCATTCCACTTTCCATTCCACGTTCCATTCCACGTTCCATTCCACATTGCTTTCCTCGTTTCATTCCGCGTTCCACTCCACGTTCCATTTCTTTCCATTCCACATTACATTCCATTGCCTTCTATATTCCATTCCTTTCCATTCCATTCCATTCCACATTCCATTCCCTTCCATTACAGATTCCATTCCATTCCATTCCACATTTCATTCCACGTTCCATTCCACGTTCCTTTCCACTTTCCTTTCCATTCCATTGCACATTGCATTCCATTCCATTCTAGTTTACAATCCACGTTCAATTCCACTTTCCATTCCTTTGCAATCCACGTTCCAGTCCATTTCATTACACTTTAAATTTCATTGCATTCCACGTTCCATTTTATTCCATTTCACATTCCATTCCACATTCCATTTCACATTCCATTTCATATACCAATCCATTCCATTCCATTGCATTCCACATTCCATTCCATTCCAATCCACATTCCATTCCATTGCATTCCACTTTCCATTCCATTCCAATCCACATTCCATTCCATTCCATTCCACAATGCATTCCATTGTACATTCCATTCCATTCCATTCCACATTCCATTCCATTCCATTCCACAATCCATTCCACATTCCATTTACCCTTCCATTCCATTCGATCCTATTACACATTCCATTCCATTACATTCCACAATCCTTTCCATTACATTCCACATTCTATTCCACATTCCATCCCTCATTCCATTCCATTCCACGTTCCATTCCACGTTCCATTAGGCGTTCCATTCCACGTTCCATGCCATTCTTTCCACATTCCATTACATATTCCATTCAATTCTGATCCACTTTCCAAAATATTCCATTCCACTTTCCATTCCATTCCATTCCACATTCCATTCCATTCCATTATAGGTTCCTTTCCATTCGATTACACTTTCCATTCTACTCCATTCCTTGATCCATTTCTTTCCCTTCCAATTTCCATATCACATTCCATTTCACATACCTTTCCACCTTCCATTACATTCCATTACATTCCATTCCACTTTGCATTCCATTCCATTCCCCTTCCCATTCCATTCAATTCTGCACTCAATTCCACACTCAATTCCTTTCCTTTCCACATTCCATTCCATTCCATTACATTCCATTCAAATTTCCATTCTATTCCATTACATTCCATTCCACATTCCATTACATTCCATTCCACATTCCATGCTATACAATTCCGCATTCCATTCCATTCCATTGCATTCTACATTCCATTCCATTGCATTCCACCTTCCATTCCATTGCATTCCATTCCGTTACACATTCCATAAAATTCCCTTCCTTTCCGCATTCAATTCCTTTTCATTGCCCGTTCCTTTCCATTTCATTCCACATTCCATTCCATTCCACATTTCATTCCACATTCCATTCACTTCCATTACACATTCATTTCCATTCCATTCCACATTCCATTCCACGTTCCATTCCAAGTTCCATTCCTCATTCCATTCCATTCCATTCCACATTCCATACCATTCCATTACGTTCCATTCCAGATAACATTCCATTCCGTTCCACGTTCCATTCAACTTTCCATTCCATTCCTTTCCACTTTCCGTTCCACTCCATTCCATGATCCATTCCATTCCATCCCACGTTGCATTCCACATTCCTTTCCACAATCCATTCTACATTCCGTTCCACTTTCTATTCCATTTCATTCCAGGTTCCGTTCCGCCTTCCATTCCATTCCATTCCACGTTTCATTCCTCATTCCATTTCACTTTCTATTCCACGCTCCATTCCACATTCCATTCCACGTTCCTTTCCTAGTTCCATTCCATGATCCATTCCATTACATTCCACTTTCCATTCGACATTCCATTCCACGTTCCTTTCCACGTTCCATTCCATTCCAATCCACGTTCCATTCCATGCTGCATTCCTTCCACATTCCATTTCACATTCCAGTCCACATTACACTCCTTTGCATTCCACGTGCCACTCCACATTCCATTCCTCATTCCATTCCACATTCCATTCCATTCCGTTCCACATTGCATACCATTCCAGTCCAAATAACTTTCCACATTCCATTCCATTCTTTCCACATTTCTTTCCATTCCATTACACATTCCAATCCACATTTCAATCCACATCACATTCCATTGCATTCCACATTCCATTGCACATTCCACTCCGTTCCATTCCACATTCAATTCCAGGTTCCATTCCACATTCAATTCCAGATTCCATTCCACTTTCCATTTCATTCCATTCCAAATTCCATTCCACTTTCCATTGCATTACATTCCACGTTGCATTCCAGAATCCATTGCCCTTTCCATTCCACATTCCATTCCATGTTCCATTCCACGATCCATTCCGTTCCATTCCACGTTCCATTCCACGTTCTATTCCATTACATTCCAGGTTCCATTCCACAGTGCATTGCACATTCCATTCCCCATTCCTTTCCGTTCCATTCCACATTCTATTCCACATTCAATTCTTCATTACATTGTTCGTTCGATTCCACATTCCATTCCAAGTTCCATTCCAAGTTCCATTCCATTCAATTCCATTTTCCATTCCACAATCCATTCCATTCCATTCCATTCCACTTTCCTTTGCACATTCCATTCCACATTACATTCCACATTCCATTCTGTTCTATTCCACATTCCTTTCCACATTACATTCCACAGTCCCTTCCACATTGCATTCCATTCCATTACATCCCACGTCCCATTCCACTTTCCATTCCATTCCATTCCACGTTCAATTCCACTTTCCATTGCCCATTCCTTTCCACATTCCATTCCACGTTCCATTCCATTCCATTCTACTTTGCATTCCACGTTCTATTCGATTCAATTCCACATTCAATTCCACATTCCTTTCTATTCCATTCCACTTTCCTTTGAACTTTTCATTATACATTCTATTCCCCATTCCATTTCAATTTCCATTCCATTCCATTCCACATTCCATTAGATTCCATTCCATTCCATTCCACTTTCCATTCCATTCCTTTCCATTCCATTCCACTCCACATTTCATTCCATTTCATTCCGCATTCCATTCCATTCCATTCCATTCCATTCCAAATTCCACTCCATTCCATTCCATTCCACATTCCTTTTCCTTCTATTCCACATTCCATTCAATTGCATTCCACGTTCCATTCCACTCCACATTCCATTCCACGTTCCATTCCATTCCATTCTACCTTTCATTCCACGTTCCATTCCACATTACATTCCATGTTGCATTCCACATTCTGTTCCATATTCCATTGCACATTCCATTCTGTTCCATTCCACTTTCCATTCCTCTCCATTCCAAATTACATTCCACCTTCTATTCCACGTCCCATTCCTCATTCCATTCCCCATTCCATTCCACGTTCCATTCCATTCCATTCCACATTCCATTCCACATTTCATTGCATTCCCTTCCACATCCCATACCGCATTACTTTCCACATTCCATTCCATTCCATTCCACATTCCATACCACATTCCATTCCCTTCCATTCCACGTTCCATTCCATTAATTTCCACATTCCGTTCCACATTCCATTCCACGTTACATTCCATTCAATTCCAGTTTCCATTCTAATTTCCGTTAGACTTTCCATTCCATTCCATTCCACGTTCCATTCTACATTGTATTAGATGTCCCATTCCACGTTCCATTCCACGTTCTATTCCATTCCATTCCACATTACGTTCCATAATCCATTCCATTCCATTCCACATTGCATTCCATTCCATTCAACATTGCATTCCATTCCATTCCAAGTTCCATTCCACGTTTGATTCCACGTTCCTTTCCATGTTCCATTCCACATTCCATTGCATTCCATTCCACGTTCCATTCTATTTTCCATTCCATTCCATTCCACATTTCTTTCCACGTCCCATTCCACATTCAAATCCACATTATAATCCGTTCTATTCCACATTCAATTCCACATTCCATTCCATTCCATTCCACATTCCATTCCATTACACTCCACGTTCCATTCCACGTTCCATTCCATTCCATTCTACCTTTCCTTCCACCTTCCATTCCACATTCCATTCCACGTTGCATTCCACATTCCTTTCCGTATTCCATTGCACATTCCATTCCGTTGCATTCCACGTTCCATTCCACTTTCCATTCCAGTTTCCAATCCACGTTCCATTCCACATTTCACACCATTCCATTCCATTCCGGATTCCTATCCATTCCATTCCGCTTTCTATTCCACCTTCCATTCCATTCTATTCCACATTCCATTCCACATTCCATTGCATTCCATTACACATTCCATTCCTTTCAATTCCACATTCCATTCCTCTCCATTCCAAATTACATTCCACGTACTATTCCACATCCCATTCCGCATTCCATTCCACATTCCATTCCATTCCATTCCACATTCCATGCCATTCCATTCTATTCCATTCCACATTCCATTCCATTCCATACCACATTCTATTCCACATTTCAATCCATTCCATTCTCATTCTTTTCCATTCCATTGCCCATTTCATTCCAAGTTCCATTCCACGCTCCATACCACGTTCCATTCCACGTTCCATTTCGCATTTCATTCCATTCCATTCCATTTCATTTCGGATTCCATTCCATTCCATTACACATTCTATTCCACATTCCATTCCATTCCGTTACACTTTCCATTCCACATTCCATTCCATTCCATTCCAAATTCCACCCCATTATATTCCACGTTCCATTCCTTTCCATTCCACTTTACATTGTACAATCCCTTCCACCTTCCATTCAACATTCCATTCCACTCCACTTCAAATTCCATTCCATTCCATTCCACATTCCTTTCCACATTCCATTACATTGCTTTCCACATTCCATTCCACATTCCAATCCACATTCCATTGCACATTCCATTCCATTCCATTCCACGTTGCATTCCACGTTCCATTCCACGTTCCATTCCACATTCCATTCAACGTTCCATTCCATTCCATTCCACTTTCCATTCCACATTCCATTGTACATTCCATTCCAAGTTCCATTCCACATTCCATTCCTAGTTCCATTCCACTTTTCATTCCATTCAATTTCCATTCCACATTCCATTCAATTCCATTCCACTTTCCATTCCACATTCTATTCCACATTCTATTCCACGTTCCATTCCACTTTCCATTCCATGTTCCTTTCCATTCCATTCCACGTTCCGTTCCACATTCCATTCCACTCCATTCCACGTTCCATTCCACATTCCATTCCACATTCCATTCCATTGCAATCCACATTCCATTCCACATTCCTTTCCGTTCCATTCCACATTCCTTTCCACATTCCATTCCATTCCATTCCGCATTCTTTTCCACATTCCATTCCATTTCCTTCCACATTTCATTCCACATTCCATTACACATTGCATTCCACCTTCCCTTTCACATTCTGTTCCATTCCCTTCCACATTCCATTCCACATTCCATTGCATTCCATTCCACATACCATAGGGCATTCCATTCCACATTCCATTCCATTCCATTCCACATTCCATACCAGATTCCATTCCATTCCATTCCACAGTCCTTTCCATTAATTTCCACATTCCGTTCCACATTCCATTCCAGTTCCATTCCATTCCATTCCATTTTCCATTCTAATTTCCATTAGACTTTCCATTCCATTCCATTCCACGTTCCGTTCTACATTGTATTAGATGTTCCATCCCATGTTCCGTTCCACGTTCCATTCCATTCCATTCCACGTTACATTCCATAATCCATTCCATTCCATTCCACATTGCATTCCATTCCATTCAACATTGCATTCCATTCCATTCCATGTTCTATTCCATGTTTGATTCCCTGTTCCATTCCAGGTTCCATTCCATTCCATTCCACGTTGCATTCCACGTTCCATTGCATTCTACTCCACGTTCCATTCCACTTTCCATTCCATTCCATTCCACTTTACTTTCCACGTTGCATTCCACATTCAATTCCACATTATATTCCATTCTACTCCACATTCCATTCCACATTCCATGCCATTCCATTCCACATTCCATTCCACGTTCCATTCAACATTCCATTCCACATTCCCTTCCATTCCATTCCACATTACATTCCACATGGAATTCCATTCCATTTCCCATCCATTCCCTTCAATTGCTTATTTCATTCCATTCCTTTGCATTGCACATTCCATTGCATTCCATTCCCATTCCATTCCATTCCATTCCTTTCTATTCCACATTCCATTCCAGTGCATTGTACATTGCATTCCATTCCATTCCACATTGCATTCCACATTCCATTCAAAGTTGCATTCCATTTCATTCCACGTCACATTCCACAATCCATTCCACATTGCGTTCCACGTTCCATTCCATTCTATTCAATGTTCCTTTCATTTACATTCCACGTTCCATTCCACTTTCCATTCCATTTCATTCCACGTGGCATTCCACATTCTGTTCCACATTCTATTCCACGTTCCATTCCACTTTCCATTCCATTCAATTCGACATTCCATCCATTTTCCTTTCCATTCCATTCCATGTTCCCTTCCAAATTCCATTGCACGTTTCATTCCACATTCCATTCCACATTCCATTCTTCGTTCCATTCCATATTCTATTCAACATTCCATTCCACATTCTGTTCCATTCCATCCCACTTTCCATTCCATTCCACATTCCATTCCACATTCCATTGCATTCCATTCTACATACAATTCCATGCCATTCCACATTCCATTCCACATTCCATTCCATTCCATTCCACATTCCATTCCATTCCATTCCACTTTCCAATCCATTCAATTCCACGTTCCCTTTCATTCCATTCCATGTTCCATTCCATTCCATTCCACTTTCCCTTCCATTCCATTCCACTTTCCAATCCATTCAATTCCACGTTCCCTTTCATTCCATTCCATGTTCCATTCCACGTTCCATTCCACGTTCCATTCCACGTTCCATTCCACGTTCCATTCCATTCCCTTCCACTTTCCATTCCATGTTCTATTCCATTCCATTTCACGTACCATTCCACGTTCCATGCCACCTTCAATTCCATGTTCCATTCCACGTTCTATTAAATTACATTCCAAATTGCATTCTATGTTCCATTCCATTCCATTGTACATTCCATTCCATTCCATTTCACATTCCATTCCATATTCCATTCCTTTCCATTCCACATTCCATTCCATGCCATTCCAATTTCCATTACATTTCATTCCACATTCTGTTCCATTCCAATCCAGTCCACATTCCATTCCATTTCATTCCATTCCACATTCCATTCCATTTCACATTCCATTCCATTCCACATTCCATTCCATTCCATTGCAAATTACATTCCATTCCATTCCATTCCATTCCATTCCATTCTATTCTACATTCCATTCCATTCTGTTTCACAGTGCATTCCATTCCATTCCATTGCACTTTCCATTCCACATTTCATTCCATTCCATTCCACATTCCATTCCATGCCATTCCACATTCCATTACATTTTCCATTCCATGCCATTCCAGTTTCCATTCCACATTCCATTCTTTTGAATCCACATTCCATTCCATTCCATTACATTCCAGTCCAAATTCCATTCCATTACATTCCATTTCAAGTTCCATTCCATTCAATTCCATAACACATTCCATTCCATTCCAAATTCCATTCCATTCCACATTCCATTCCATTCCGTTTCACATTTCATTCATTTCCAAATTCCATTCCATTCAACATTCCATTCCATTCCTTTCCACATTCCATTCCTTTCCACATTCCATTCCACATTCCATTCCATTCCACGTCCCATTCAACTTTCCATTCCACGTTCCATTTCACATTCCATTCCATTCCATTCCACAATTCATTCCATTTACACATTCGTTTACACAATCCATTCCAATTGATTCCACATTCCATTAGATTCCACATTCCATTCGATTCCACATTCCATTCCATTTCATTCCGCTTTCCAATCGACTTTCCATTCCATTCCATTCCATTCCACTATCCATTCCATTCCACTACCCATTCTATTCCATTCAATTTCACAATCCATTCCGTATTCCATTCTATTCCATTCCAAATTTCATTTCACATTCCATTCCACATTCCATTCCATTCCGTTCCACTTTCCATTCCACGTTCCACTCTACTTTCCATTCCACGTGCCATTCCACGTTCCCTTCCATGTTCTATTCCATTCCATTACACATTCCGTTCCATTCCATTCCTCATTCATTTCCTTTTCATTCCACATTCCATTCCGTTTCATTCCACTTTCCATTCCACATTCCATTCCATTCCATTCCACATTCTTTCCACATTTCATTACACATTCCATTCCATTCCAAGTCCCATTCCACATTCCATTCCACGTTCCATTCCGTGTTCCATTCCACGCTCTATTCCAAATTTTATTCCATTCCATTATCCATTCTATTCCATTCCACATTCAATACTAAGTTCCATTCCATTCCATTCCACATTCCATTTCACATTCCATTTCGTTCCATTCTACTTTCCATTCCATTCCACATTCCATTCCATTCCATTCCACGTTCCATTCCATTCCAGTCCACATTCCATTCCATTCAATTCCATTCCACATTGCATTGCATTCCACTTTCCATTCGATTCCATTCCATTCCACTCCACATTACATTCCATTCCACTTTCCATTCCATGCAATTGCTTTCCGCAATCCATTCCTTTCCATTCCACATTCAATTCCGTTCCACATTCCATTCCATTCCACATTCTTTTCCACTTTCCATTCCATTTCATTCCACATTCCATTCCATTCCATTCCATTCCACATTCCATTCCATTACATTCCTGTCCATATTCCATTCCATTCCATTCCATTCCACATTTAATTTAATTCCAATCCACATTCTATTCCAATCCATTCCACATTGCAGTCCTTTCAGTTCCACATTCCATTCCATTCCACATTCCATTCCATTCCACATTCCATTTCATTCCACTCCATTTCATATACCATTCCATTCCATTCTACATTCCATTTCATTCCATTCCTTTCCATTCCTTTCCTTTCCATTCCATTCAATTCCACATTCCATTCCATTCCATTCCATTCCACTTTCTGTTCCATTCCATTCCATTCCACATTCCATTCCATTCCATTCCACATTCCATGCTATTCCATTACTTTCCATTCCACACTGCTTTGCACATTCCATTCCACATTCCATACCACATTCCATTCCACATTCCATTGCATTCCATTCCAAATTCTATTCCATTCCTTTCCACATCCCATTCCATTCCACTCCACATTCCATTCCATTCCATTCCACATTGCATTCTGCATTCCATTCCACGTTCCATTCGATGTTCCAGTCCATGATCCATTCGATGTTACATTCCACGTTACATTCCACTTTGCATTCCACATTCCAATCCACGTTCTATTCCACGTTCCATTCCATTCCATTCCATTAAACATTCCATTCCACATTCCATTCCACATTCCATTCCATTTCATTTCACATTCCATTCCACATTCCATTCCATTTCATTCCACCTTCCATTCAACATTCCATTCCACAGTCCATTCCACATTGCATTCCATTCCACTCCACATTCCTTTCCACATTCCATTCCACTCCTTTCCCCGTTCCTTTCCATTCACTTCCATACCAGTCCACATTCTATTCCATTCCATACCATTTAAGTTTCCTTTACATTCCATTCCACATTCCATTCTATTCCACTCCACTTTCCATTCACGTTCCATTCCATGTTCTTTTCCACGTTCCATTCTATGTTCCATTCCATGTTCATTTCCATGTTCCACTCCCTTACATTCCACGTTCCATTCCACGTTCCATTACATTCCATTCCACAATACATTCCACATTCCATTCTACGTTCCATTTCACTTTCCATTCCATTAAATCCCACGTTACATTCTACTTTCTGTTCCACGTTACATTCCTTTACATTCCACGTTCCATTGTACGTTCCATTCAACGTTCCATTCCATTCCATTACACATTCCATTCCACATCCCATTGCACTCCATTCCATTCCACATTCCATTCCATTCCATATTCCATTCCATTCCATTCCACATTATATTACACACTCTATTCCATTCCATTCCACATTGCATTCCACTTTCCATTCCAACTTCCATTCCACGTTCCATTCCACGTTCCATTCCAATATACATTCCACGTTCCATTCCAATTTCCATTCCACATACCATTCCATTGCATTCCCCATTCCATTCCACATTACTTTCCATTCCATTTCACATTCCATTACACATTCCATTCCATTCCATTCCACATTCCATTCCACATTCCAGTCCACAATTCATTCCACATTCTATTCCACATTTCATTGTATTCCATTCCACATTCCATTATACATTCCTTTCCCTTACATTCCACATTGCATTCCACTTTCCATTCCATTCCATTCCATATTCCATTCCACATTCCATTTCATTCCATTCCACATTGCATTCCACTTTCCTTTCATTTCCATTCCACATTCCATTTCATATTCCATTCCATTCCATACCACATTACCTTCCACATTCCATTCCATTCCATTCCACTTTACATTCCTCACAGCATTCCATTCCATTCCACATTCCATTCCATTCCATTCCACGTTAGTTTCCATTGCATTCCAACCCATTCCACTTTCCATTCCAAATTCTATTCCATTCCTTTCCATTACACATTCCATTCCCTTCCATTCCACATTGCATTCCACTTTCCGTTACATTCTATTCCATAATCCATTCCACATTCCATTCCACATTCCATTTCATTCTGTTCCACATTGCATTCCACATTCCTTTCATTTCCATTCCACATTCCATTCCATTCCACATTCCATTGCATTCCATTCCACATTCCCTTCCACATTCCTTTCCACATTCCATTCCACTCCATTCCATTCCACATTCCATTCCATTTCATTCGGTATTCCATTCCACTGCTTTCCACATTCCATTCGACATTCCATTCCATTCCATTCCACATTCCATTCCACTCCATTCCATTCCACATTCCATTCCATTCCTTTCGGCATTACATTCCTTTCCATTCCACATTCAATTCCAATCCATTCCACATTCTATTCCATTCCATTCCATTCTATAATCCATTCCATTCCACTTTCCATTCCACATTCAATTCCACATTCCATTTGATTCCACATTCCATTCCACTTTCCATTTGACGTTCCAATCCACATTCCATTTCATTCCATTCAATGTTCCATTGCACATTCCATTCCATTCCATTCCACATTCCATTGCACATTCCATTTCATTCCATTCCGTGTTGATTTCCACATTCCTTTCCACAATGCATTCCACATTCCATTCCATTCCACTTTCCATTTCACATTCTATTCCCCATTCCATTCCATTCCACGTTCCATTCCACGTTCCCTTCCACGTTCCATTCCACATTACATTTCATTCCATTCCACGTTCCATTCTATATTCCATTCCGTTGCATTCCACATTCCGTTGCATTCTATTCCGCTTTCTCTTCCACCTTGCATTCCATTTCATTCCACGTTCCATTCCACATTTCATTCCATTGCATTCCATATTCCAATCCAATCCATTCCACATTCATTCCACATTCCATTCCATTCTATTCCAGATTCCATTCCACATTGCACTAAATTATATTTCACTTTCATTCCATTCCAGTCCATTCCATTATATTCCACATTAAATTCCATTCCATTCCATTCCATTCCACATTCCATTCCACATTCCATTCCATTCCATTCCACATTCCATTCCACATTCAATTCCTCTCCATTTCACATTCCCCTAAATTCCATTCCATTCCATTCCACATTCCATTCGAATTGCATTTTACTTTCCATTGCAATTTCCATTCCACGTTCCATTCCGCGTTCCATTCGACGTTCCATTCCACATTTCTTTCCATTCCATTTCATATTCCATTCCACATTCCGTTACATTGAATTCCACTTTGCATTCCATTCCATTCCGTTCCACCTTGGGTTACATTCCATTCCATATTCCATTCCACATTCCATTCCATTCCACATTCCATTCCATTGCATTCCACATTTCATTCCATTCCATTCCATTCCACATTCCATTCAATTCCATTCCACTTTCCATTTCATTGTACATTCCATTCCATTCCATTCCACATTCCATCCCAATCCATTCCATTCCACAATCCATTCCACGTTCCATTCCGTTCCATGTTCCATTCCATATTCCATTCCACATTCTATTCCATTCCAAGTTCCATTACATTTTCCATTTGATGTTCCGTTCAACAGTGCATTCCATTCCATTCCACGTTCCATTCCACATTCCATTCCATTCTATTTCATTCCACAATACATTCCACGTTACACTCTATTCCACATTCCATTCCACATTCCATTCCATTCCATTGCAGATTCCTTTCCACTCCACACTCAATTCCATTAAATTGCACATTCCATTCCATTCCATTCCAGTCCACATTCCGTTCCATTCCATACATTTCCAGATTCCATTCCTTACTATTCCATATTCCATTGCATTCCATTCCACTTTCCGTTCTTGTTCCATTCCACATTCCATTCCGCGTTCCATTCCACGTTCAATTCCACGTTCAATTCCACATTCCAATCCCTTACATTCTACTTTCCATTCCACGTTCCATTCCACGTTCCATTACTTTCAATATCACTTTCCATTCCACGTTGCATTCCATCTTCCAGCTCCTGCTTGTACCTCTGGTAGAATTCGGCTGTGAACCCATCTGGTCCTGGACTTTTTTTGGTTGGAAAGCTATTGATTATTGCCACAATTTCAGCTCCTGTTATTGGTCTATTCAGAGATTCAACTTCTTCCTGGTTTAGTCTTGGAAGGGTGTATGTGTTGAGGAATTTATCCATTTCTTCTAGATTTTCTAGTTTATTTGCTTAGAGGTGTTTGTAATATTCTCTGATGGTAGTTTGTATTTCTGTGGGAGCAGTGATGATATCCCCTTTATCATTTTTTATTACATCTATTTGATTCTTCTCTATTTTTTTCTTTATTAATCTTGCTAGCAGTCTATCAATTTTGTTGATCCTTTCAAAAAACCAGCTCCTGGATTCATTGATTTTTTGAAGGGTTTTTTGTGTCTCTATTTCCTTCAGTTCTGCTCTGATTTTAGTTATTTCTTGCCTTCTGCTAGCTTTTGAATGTGTTTGCTCTTGCTTTTCTAGTTCTTTTAATTGTGATGTTAGGGTGTCAATTTTGGATCTTTCCTGCTTTCTCTTGTGGGCATTTAGTGCTATAAATTTCCCTCTACACACTGCTTTGAATGCATCCCAGAGATTCTGGTATGTTGTGTCTTGGTTCTCGTTGGTTTCAAAGAACATCTTTATTTCTGCCTTCATTTTGTGATGTACCCAGTAGTCATTCAGGAGCAGGTTGTTCAGTTTCCACGTAGTTGAGCGGTTTTGAGTGAGATTCTTAATCCTGAGTTCTAGCTTGATTGCACTGTGATCTGAGAGATAGTTTGTTATAATTTCTGTTCTTTTACATTTATTGAGGAGAGCTTTACTTCCAAGGATATGGTCAATTTTGGAATAGGTGTGGTGTGGTGCTGAAAAAAATGTATAATCTGTTGATTTGGGGTGGAGAGTTCTGTAGATGTCTATTAGGTCTGCTTGGTGCAGAGCTGAGTTCCATTCCTGGGTATCCTTGTTGATTTTCTCTCTCGTTGATCTGTCTAATGTTGACAGTGGGGTGTTAAAGTCTCCCATTATTAATGTGTGGGAGTCTAAGTCTCTTTGTAGGTCACTCAGGACTTGCTTTATGAATCTAGGTGCTCCTGTATTGGGTGCATATATATTTAGGATAGTTAGCTCTTCTTGTTGAATTAATCCCTTTACCATTATGTAATGGCCTTCTTTGTCTCTTTTGATCTTTGTTGGTTTAAAGTCTGTTATATCAGAGACTAGGATTGCAACCCCTGCCTTTTTTTGTTTTCCATTTGCTTGGTAGATCTTCCTCCATCCTTTTATTTTGAGCCTATATGTGTTTCTGCACGTGAGATGGGTTTCCTGAATACAGCACACTGATGGGTCTTGAGTCTTTATCCAATTTGCCAGTCTGTGTCTTTTGATTGGAGCATTTAGACCATTTACATTTAAAGTTAATATTGTTCTGTGTGAATCTGATCCTGTCATTATGATGTTAGCTGGTTATTTTGCTCGTTAGTTGATGCAGTTTCTTCCTAGTCTCGATGGTCTTTACATTTCGGTATGATTTTGCGGTGGCTGGTACCGGTTGTGCCTTTCCATGTTTAGCGCTTCCTTCAGGAGCTCTTTTAGGGTAGGCCTGGTGGTGACAAAACTGCATAGTGCAGGTTTGAACTACTCTTTCAGTACCTTCTGAAGGTGGATATTTGGAGCGCTTTTAGGTGAAGGTTCGAAAACAAAATATCATCACAGAAAAACTAGACAGAAGCATTTTCAGAAACCTCTTTGGGAGGAGTGCATAAAACTCACAGAGTTGAACCTACCAATTCATAGAGAAGATTTGAAACACTTTTTTTGTAGAATCTGCAATTGTTTATTGGGAGCGCTTTGAGGCCTATGTTGGAAAAGGAAATATCCTCACATAAAAACTAGGCAGAAGCATTCTCAGAAACTTCTTGGTGATGAGTGCATTCAACTCACAGAGTTGAACCTACCAATTGAAAGAGAAGTTTTGAAACACCCTTTTCGTAGAATCTGCAAGTGAATATTTGGAGTGATTTGAGGCCTATGCTTTAAAAGGAAACATCTTCACATGAAAACTAGACAGAATAATTCTCAGAAACTTCTTTGTGATGAGTGCATTCTACTCACAGAGTTGAACCTTCTTTTTCATAGAACTGTTTTGAAACACTCTTTTTGTAGAATCTGCAAGTGTTTATTTGTAGCGCTTTGAGGTCTATGTTGGAAAAGGAAATATCTTCACGTAAAAACTAGACAGAAGCATTCTCAGAAACTTCTTTGTGATGAGTGCATTCTACTCACAGAGTTGAACTTTCGTTTTGATAGAGCAGTTTTGAAACACTCTTTTTCTGGAATCTGCAAGTGTTTATTTGGAGCTATTTGAGGCCTATGTTGGAAAAGGAAATATCGTCATATAAAAACTAGACAGAAGGATTCTCAGAAACTTCTTTGTGATGAGTGCATTCTCCTCCGGTGTTGAACCTTCCTTTAGATAGAACAGTTTTGAAACACTCTTTTTGTAGAAACTGCAAGTGGATATTTGGAGCACTTTGAGGTCTATGCTGGAAAAGGAATTACCTTCACATAAAAACTAGACAGAAGAATTCTGAGATAATTTTTCTGATATGCGCATTCAAATCACCAAATTGAATCTTCCTTTTGATAGAGCAGTTTTGAAACACTCTTCTTTTAGAATCTGCAAGTGGATATTTGCAGTGCTAAGAGGCCAACCCTGTAAAAGGAAATATCTTCACATGAGATCTATACGGAAGCATTCTCAGAATCTTCCATGTGCTTTATGCATTCAACTCTCATAGTGGAATCTTCTGTTAATAGCACAGCTTTGAAACACTCCTTTTGTAGAATTTTCTAGTGGATGTTTGGAGAGATTTGAGGCCTGTGATTGAAAAGGAAGTATCTTCACATAGAAACTAGACAGAAGCATTCTCAGAAACTTCTTTGTATATGAGTGCATTCAACTTGAGACTTAAACTTTCGTTTTGAAAGAGCAGTTTTAAAACACTCTTTTTGTAGAATGTGTAAGTGGATATTTGGAGTGCTTTGAGGCCTGTGCTGGGAAAGGAAATATCTTCACCAAAAAACTACACAGAAACATTCTCAGAAACTTCTTCAGGAAGCGTGCATTCAACTCACAGAGTCGAACATGCCTTTTGATAGAGCAGTTTGGAAACACTCTTTTTGTCAAATCTGCAAGTGGATATTTGGAGCGATTTGAGGCCTATGCAAGGAAAAGGAAATATCTTCATATAAAAACTAGACAGAAGCATTCTCAGAACCTTCTGTGTGATGAGTGCATTCAAGTAACAGATTTAAACCTTACTTTTGATAGTGCAGTTTTCAAACACTCTTTCAGTACCATCTGAAGGTGAATATTTGGAGGGATTTTAGGCCAATGCTGTAAAAGGATATATCATCACATAAAAACTAGACACAAGCATTCTCAGAAACTTCTTTGTGATGAGTGCACACAACTCACAGACTTGAACGTTCATTTTGATAGAACAGTTTTGAAACACTCCATTTGTAGAATCTGCAAGTGTTTATTCGGAGCACTTTGAGGCCTGTGTTGGAAAAGGAAATATCTTCACATAAAAACTAGACAGAAGAAATCTCAGAAACTTCATTGTGATACGTGCATTCAACTCACTCCCTTTAAGCGTCCTTTTCAAAGAGCAGTTTTGAAACACTCTTTTTGTAGAAACCGCAAGTGGATAATTGGAGCACATTGAGACCTATGCTGCAAAAGGAATTACCTTCACATAAAAACTAGACAGAAGCATTCTCAGAAACTTTTTCTGATATGCACATTCTACTCACCAAGATGAACCTTCCTTTTGATAGAGCAGTTTTGAAACACTCTTTTTCTAGAATCTGCAAGTGGATATTTGCCGTGCTAAGAGGCCAACACTGCAGAAAGAAGTCTCTTCACCAGATATCTATACGGAAGCATTCTCAGAATCTTCCATGTGCTTTATGCATTCAACTCACATAGTGTAATCTTCCATTGATAGCGCAGTTTTGAACCACTCCTTTTGTAGAATTTGCTAGTGGATGTTTGGAGTGATTTGAGACCTATGATGGAAAAGGAAATATCTTCACATAGAAACTAGACAGAAGCATTCTCAGAAACTTCTTTGGGATGAGTTCATTCAACTCACAGACTTAAACCTTCCTTTGAAAGAGCAGTTTTAAAACACTCTTTTTGTAGAATGTGCAAGTGGATATTTGAAGCACTTTGAGGCCTATGCTGGGAAAGGAAATATCTTCATTTAAAAACTAGACAGAAGCATTCTCAGAACCTTCTGTGGATGAGTGCATTCAAGTCACAGACTTGAACCTTCCTTTTGATACTGCAGTTTTGAAACACTCTTTCAGTACCATCTGAAGGTCTATATTTGGAGGGCTTTTAGGCCAGTGATGGAAAACGAAATATCATGACATGAAATCTAGACAGAAGCATTCTCAGAAACCTCTTTGTGATCAGTGCATTCAGCTCAGAGACTTGAAAGTTCCTTTTGACAGAACAGTTTTGAAACACTCCTTTCGTAGAATCTGCAAGTGATTATTTGGAGCGCTTTGAGGCCTATGTTGAAAAAGGAAATATTTTCTCATAAAAACTAGACAGAAGAATTCTCAGAAACTGCTTTGTGATGTGCGCATTGAACTCACAGAGTTAAACCTTTCTTTTGATAGAGGAGTTTTGAAACACTCTTTTTGTAGGATCTTCAAGTAGATGGATGGAGTGCTTTGAGACCTCTGCTGGAAAAGGAAATATCTTCACGTAGAAACTAGAAAAAAGCATTTTCAGAAAGTTACTGTGCTTTGTGCATTGAACTCACAGAGTTGAAACTGCCTTTTGATAAGCAGTTTTGAAACACTCTTTCTGTAGAATCTGCAAGTGGATATTTGGAGCCCTTTGAGGTCTATACTGCAAAAGGAAATATCATTGCATAAAAGCTAGAAGGCAGCATTCTCAGAAACTTCTTTCTGATGAGTGCATTCGACTCACAGGGTTGAACGTTCCTTTTGAAAGACCAGTTTTGAAACACTGTTTTTGTTGAATCCGCAATTGGATATTTGGAGCTCTTTGAGGCTTATGCAGGAAAACGAAATATCTTCACCTAAAATCTAGACAGAAGCAATCTTAGAAACTTCTATGTCATGTGGGGATTGAACTCATGGAGTTGAACATTTCTTTTCATGGAGCAGTTCTGCAATGCTCTTTTTGTGGAAACTGCAAGTGGATATTTGGTGCGATTGCAGCATCCAGAGGAAAAGGAAATATATGCAGAGGAAAATTAGGTATAAGCATTCTCACAAACTTCTTTCTGATGAGTGCATTCAACACACAGAGCTGAACCTTCCTTTTCTAGTAGTAGTTTTGAAACAATCTTTTTATAGAATCTGCAAGTTGATATTTGGAGAGCTTTGAGACGTATGCTGGAAAAGAAAATATCTTCACCTAAAAACTAGACAGATGCATTCTCAGAAACTTCTTAGCGATATGTGCATTCAACTCACAGAGTTGAACATTTCTTTTCATAGGGCAGTTTTGAAACACACTTTTTGTAGAATCTGCAAGTGGCTATTCGGAGCGCTTTGAGACCTATGCTGGGAAATGAAATATCTTCACCTAAAAACTAGATAGAAGGATTCTCAGAAACTTCTTTGTGATGCGTGCATTCAACTCACAGAGATGAACCTGCCTTTTGATAGAGCAGTTTGGAAGCACTATTTTTTTCAAATCTGCAAGTGGATATTTGGAGCGATTTGCGGCCTTTGCAAGGAAAAGGAAATATCTTCACATAAAAACTAGAGAGAAGCGTTCTCAGAATCTTCTGTGTGATGAGTGCATTCAACCCATAGACTTGAACCTTCCTTTTCATAGTGCAGTTTTGAAACACTCTTTGGGTACCATCTGAATGTGGATATTTGGAGCGATTTTATTCCAATGCTGGAAAACGAAATATCATCACTTAAAAACTAGACAGAAGCATTCTCAAAAACCTCTTTGTGATGAGTGCATTCAACTCACACACTTGAACGTTCCTTTAGATAGAAGAGTTTTGAACCACTCCTTTTGTAGAATCTGAAAGTGTTTATTCGGAGCATTTTCAGGCATATGTTGGAAAAGGAAATATCTTCCAATAAAAAATTGAAAGAAGCATTCTCAGAAAGTTCTTTGTGATGAGTTCATTCAACTCACTGAGTTGAACCTACCAATTGATAGAGAAGTTTAGAAACAACCTTTTCTTAGAATCTGCAAGTGAATATTTGGAGCGATTTGAGGCCTATGCTTTAACTGGAAACATCTTCACATGAAAACTAGACAGAAGAATTCTCAGAAACTTATTTGTGATGAGTGCTTTCTACTCACAGAGTTGAACCTTCCTTCTGATAGAACAGTTTTGAAACACTCTTTTTGCAGAATCTGCAAGTGTTTATTTGGAGCTATTTGAGGCCTATGTTGGAAAAGGAAATATCTTCGCATAAAAACTAGACAGAAGCATTCGCAGAAACTTCTTTGTGATGAGTGCATTCTACACACAGAGTTGAACCTTCGTTTTGATACAACAGTTTTGAGACACTCTTTTTGTAGAAATTGCAAATAATATTTTGAGCACTTGGAGGCCTGTGCTGGAAAGGAATTACCTTCACATAAAAAATAGTCAGAAGCATTCTCAGACAATTTTTCTTATATGCGCATTCAACTCACCGAGTTGAACCTTCCTTTTCATAGAGCAGTTTTGAAGCACTCTTTTTCCAGGATCTGCAAGTGGATATTCGCAGTGCTAAGAGGCCAACATTGGAAAAGGAAATATCTTCACATGAGAACTAGACGGAAGCATTCTCAGAATCTTCCGAGTGCATTATGCATTCAACTCACATAGTGGAATCTTACTTTTGGCACCGCAGTTTTGAAACTCTCCTTTTGTAGAATTCCCTAGTGGATGTTTGGAGCGATTTGAGGCATATGCTGGAAAAGGGAATATCTTCACATAGAAACTAGACAGAAGCAATCTGAGAAACTTCTTTGGATGAGTCCATTCAAGTCACAGACTTGAATTGTCCTTTTGAAAGAGCAGTTTTGAAATACTGTTTTTGTAGACTCTGCAAGTGGATACTTTGAGTGTTTTGAGGCCTTTGCTGGGAAATGAAATATCTTCACCTGAAAACTACACAGAAGCATTCTCAGAAACTTCTTTGTGATGTGTGCATTCAACTCACAGAGTTGAACCTGCCTTTTGATAGAGCAGTTTGGAAGCAGCCTTTTTGTAAACCTGCAAGTGGATATTTGGAGCGATTTGAGGCCCATGCTGCAAAAGGAAATATCTTCACAGAAACCATAGACAGAAGCATTCTCAGGAAATTATGTGTGATGAGTGCATTCACCTCACAGACTTGAAACTTCCTTTTGATAGAACAGTTTTGAAAAACTACTTTTGTAGAATCTGCAAGTGTTTATTTGGAGCGATTTGAGGCCTATGATGGAAAAGGAAATATCATCAGAGAAAAACGAGACAGAAACATTCTCAGAAACTTTTGTGTGATGAGTGCATTCAACACACAGACTTGAACATTCCTTTTGATAGAGCACTTTTGAAACACTCTTTTAGTAGCATCTGTAAGTAGATATTTGGAGGGATTTTACGCTAATGCTGGAAAATTAAATGTCATCACATAAAAGCAAGGCAGAAGCATTCTCAGAATCTTCTTCATGATGAGTGCATTCAACTCACAGAGTTGAACGTTCCTTTTGAAAGAACAGTTTTGAAACACTGGTTTTGTAGGATCTGCAACTGTTTATTTGGAGTGCTTTGAGGCCGATGTTGGAAAAAGAAACGTCTTCCGTTAAAACTAGACAGAAGCCTTCTCAGAGACTTCCTTGTGCTTTCTGCATTCATCCCACATAGTTGAACCTTCGTTTTGAAAGCGCAGTCTTGAAACACTCTTTTGTAGAATTTGCTAGCGGATGATTGGAGCTATTTGAGGCCTGTGCTGGAAAAAGAAATATCTTCCCATAAAAACTAGACAGAAGCATTCTCAGAAACTTCTTGTGATGAGGGCATTCGACTCACAGACTTCAACTTTCATTTTGAAAGAGCAGTTTTGAAACACTCTCTTGGGGAATCTGCAAGTGGATATTTTGAGCGTTTTGAGGCCTTTGCCTGGAAATGAAATATCTTCACCTGAAAAGTACACAGAAGCATACTCAGAATCTTCTTCATGAAGTGTGCATTCAACTCACAGAACTGAACCTGCCTTTTGATAGAACACTTTTGAAACACTCCTTTTGTAGGATCTGCAACTGATTATTTGGAGCGCTTTGAGGCCTATGTTGGAAAAGGAAATATCTTCACATAAAAACTAGAAAGAAGCATTCTCAGAGAGTTCCCTGTGCTTTCTGCATTCAACCCACATAGTTGAACCTTCCTTTTGAAAGCGCAGTTTTGAAACACTCTTTTTGTAGTATTCCCTAGTGGATGTTTGGAGCGATTTGAGGCCTATGCTGGAAAATGAAATATCTTCCCATAAAAACTGGACAGAAGTATTCACAGAAACTTCTTTGTGATGAGTGCATTCAACCCAGAGACTTGAACATTCATTTTGAAAGAGCAGTTTTGAAACACACTTTTTGTAGAATCTACAAGTGGATATTTGGAGGGTTTTGAGGCCTTTGCTGGGAAATGAAATATCTTCACCTGAAAACTACACAGAAGCATTCTCAGAAACTTCTTTGTGATGTGTGCATTGAACACACAGAGTTGAGCCTGCCTTTTGATAGAGCAGTTTGGAAACTGCCTTTTTGTAAAATCTGCAAGTGCATATTTGGAGCGCCTTGAAGCCTATGGTGGAAAATGAAATATCTTCATTTAAATACTAGACACAAGCATTCTCAGAAACTTCTTTGTGATGTGTGCGTTCAACTCACAGAGTTGAACCATTGTTTTGACACACAAGTTCTGAAACACTCTTTGTGTAGAGTCTGCAAGTGGATATTTGGAGCAATTTGAGACCTATGGTGGAGAAGGAAATATGTTTACCTAAAAATTAGGCAGAAGCATTTTCAGAAACTTCTTTATGATGTTTGCATTCAACACAGAGTTGAACGTTTCTTTTGATACAGCAGATTTGAAACACTCTTTTGGTAGAATCTGCAAGTGGATACTTCTAGGGCTTTTTGGCCTACGGTGGAAAAGGTAATATCTTCACATAAAAACTAGACAGAAGCATTCTCAGAAACTCCTTTGTGGTGTGTGCATCCAACTCACATAGTTGAATCTTTCTTTTGGTAGAGCAGTTTTGAAACACACTTTTTGTTGAAAGTGCAAGTGTATATATGGAGAGCTTTGTGGAATGGAATGGAATGGAATGGAATGAAGAAATGTGCGCTGAGATTGTGCCACTGTGCTACAGCCTGTGTGACAGAGGGAGATCCGGTAGAAAGAAAGGAGTGGAATGGAAGGGATTGGAATGAAATGGAATAGAAAGAATTGGAGTAGAGTGGAGTGGAATTGAGTGGTGTGGAGTGCAGTAGAATGGAATGGAATGGAATGGAAAGGAATGGAATGGAATGGAATGGAATGGAACGTTGAAATGAAATGTGAGCTGAGATTGTGCCACTGAACAACAGCGTGGGTGATAGAGTGAGATCCTTTCAAAAGAAAGCAATGGAATGGAATGAAATGGAATGGAATGGAATGGAGTGGTGTGCAGTGGAATGGAGTGGAGTGAGGTGGAAAGGAGTGGAAAGGAATAGGATGGAATGGAAAGGAGTGGAGTGGACAGGAATGGAATGGAGTATAGTGGAATGGACTGGAGAGGAGTGGAGTGGAATGCATTTCAGTGGAGTGGAGTGGAGTGGAATGGAATGGAAAGGAATGGAATGGAATGGTGAAATGAAATGTGAGCTGAGATTGTGCCACTGCACTCCAGGCTGGGTGATATTGTGATATCCTGTTGAAAGAAAGGAATGGAATGCAATGGATTGAACTGGAATGGAATAGAATGGTATGGACGGGAGTGGAGAGGAGTGAAGTGGAATGCAGGGGAAAGGAATGGTATGTAGTTGAATGGAGTGGAGTGGAGGGCAGTGGAGTGGATTGGTGTGGAATGGATTGGAATGGAACCGAATGTAATGGAATTTAGTGGAGTGGAGGGGAGTGGAGTGCAGTGGAACTCAGTGGAATGGAATGGAATGGAATGGAATGGAATGCAATGGAGTAGACTACAATGCAATGGAAAGTTGACAAGTAATGTGAGCTGAGATTGTGCCACTGCATTCCAGGGTGGGTGACACAGTGATAACCTGTTGAATGAAAGGAATGGAATGCAATGGACTGAAATGGAAAGGAATGGAGTGGAATGGAGTGCAGTGCAGTGGAGAGGACTGGAATGGAGTGGAGTGGAATGGATTCTAATGGAATGGGATGGAGTGAAATAGAATGTAGCGGAGTGGAGTGGAGTGAAACAGAATGGAATGGAATGGGATGGAATGGAATGCAATAGAATGGTGAAAAGAAATGTGAGTTGTGATTTTGCCACTGCACTCTAGCCTTTGTGAAAGAGTGAGATCGTGTGGAAAGAAAAGAATGGAATGGAAAGTAGTGGAAAGGAGTGGAGTGAAGTGGAGTGGAGTGGAGTGGAGTGGAGTGGAATGAATTGGAGTGGAGTCTAATGGAGTGGAATGAAGAAGAGTGGAAAGGAGTGGAGTGGAGTGGAATGGAGTGGAATGGAATGGTATGGAGTGGAATGGAATGAAATGGAGTGCAGTCGGGAGGAATGGAGTGGATTGGAGTGAAATAGAGTGTAATGGAGTGGATTGAAATGGAGTGAAATGGAATGTGGTGGATTCAACTCGAATGTAGTGGAGTGGAATGGAGTGGAGAGGAGTGGAGCAGAGTGGAATGGATTGGAGTGGAGTGGAATGGAGTGGAAAGGAATGGAGTGGAGATGAGTGGAGTGGAGTGCAGTGGAATGGAGCTGAATGGAAAGGTATGGAGTGTAATGGAATGGAATGGAATGGTGTGCAGTCGAACGGAATGGAGTGGAGTGGTGTGGAATAGACTGGAGTGGAGTGGAATGGAGTGAAATGGAATGTAGTTGATTGGAGTCGAATGTACTGGAGTGGAATGGAATGGAGTGGATTCGAGTGGAAAGGAATGGAATGGAATGGAATGGAATGGAATGGAATGGAATGCAATGGAATGGAATGGAGTGGATTGGAATGGAGTGGCGTGGATTGGAGTGGATCAGAGTGGAATGGAATGGAATGTAATGAGTGGAGTGAAATGGAGTGGAGTGGAATGTAGTGGAGTGGAGTGGAGTGGAGTGGAATGGAATGAACTGGAGCAGAATGGAGTGGAATGTAATGGAGTGGAGTGGAGAGGAATGGAATGGAGTGGAGTGCAGTGGAATGCAGTGGAATGGAGTGGAGTGGAATGGAGTGCAAAGGAATGGAATAGAATGGAGTGGATTGTAATGGAACGGAGTGTAAAGTAATGGAAAGGAATGGCATGGAATGAAATGGAATAGAATATAAAGGAGTGGAGTGGGGTGTAGTAGAGTGGAGTGAAATGGAATGGAGTGGAGTGTAATGGAATGGAATTCAGTGAAAGGAATGTAATAGAATAGAGTACTATAGAGTGGAGTGGAGTGTAATGGAGTGGAATGGAATGGAGTAAAGTGCAGTGGAGTGGAATAGAAAGGAATGGAGTGGAAAGGAATGGATTGGAATAGAATGGAGTGGAATGGAAGGGAGTGGAGTGATGCGGAATGACGTGGATTGGAGAGGAATGGAGTAGAGTGGAATGGAGTGGAGGGTAATGGAATGGAATGGGGTAGAGTGGAAAGGAGTGGAGTGGAATGGAATGGAGAGGAGTGGAATGCAATCTAATGGAGTGGAATGGAATTTAATGGAATGGAATGGAATGGAAGGTGAGACTCTGGCACAGTGCTCCAGATTGGATGACAGAGTGAGATACTCTCAAAAGCAATGAATGGAATGGAATGCACTGGAATGGAATGGAATGGAATGGAGTGGACGTGAGAGGAATCGAATTGAGTGCAGTGGAATGAAATGGAATGGAATGGAATGGAATAGAATGAAATGGAATGGAATGGTGAAAAGAAATATGAGCTGAGATCTTGCCACTGCACACTAACTTGGGTGACAGAGAGAACCTGTTAAAATAAAGGAATAGAATGGAATGGAGTGGCATGGAATGGAATGGATTCGAGTGGAGAGGAGTGGAGTGGATTGCAGTGGAAAAGAGTGAAATGGAATGGGATGGAATGAAAAGCTGTGAAGTGGACTGGAATGGAGTGGACTGGAGTGGAATGGATTGGAGTGGAATGGAGTGGAGTTCAATGGAATGGAAAGGACTGGAGTGGAGAAGAGAGGAGTGGAGGGTAGTGGAATAGAGTGGAGTGGAATTCAGTGAGGTAGAATGGAGTCGAGTGGAAAGGTACGGAATGGAGCGCAAAAGACAGGAATGGAATGGTATGGAATGGAATGGATTTGAGAGGAATGGAATGAAGTGGAGTGGAATGGAATGCAGTGGAGTGGAATAGTTTGGAGTGGAGTGGAATGGAATGGAGTGGTTTGGAATGGAGAGGACAGGAGTGGTATGGAGTCGAGTGGAGTGGACAGGAATGGAGTGGAGTAGAATGGAATGGTGTGGAGTAGACAGGAGTGGAGTGGAGTGGAATAGAGTGGAGTGGAGTTGAATAGAGTGGAGTGGAATGGAGTGGAACGGAGTGGAATGGAATGGAATGGAGTGGAATGGAATGGAGAGGAATGGAATGCAGTGGAATGGAATGGAATGGAGTGGAGTGGAGTAGAAAAGAGTGAAATGGAAGGGGATGGAATGGAAAGGAGTGGAGTGGACTAGAATGGAATGCAGTTGACTGGAGTGCAATGGATTGGAATGGAGTGGAATGGAATGGAAAGGTATGGAATGGAATGGTGAAATGAAATGTGAGCTGAGATTCTGCCACTGCACTCCAGGCTGGGTGGCACTGTGATATCCTGTCAAAAGAAAGGAATGGAATGCAATGGAGTGAAATGGAATGGAATGAAATGGAATTTACCGGAGTGGAGTGGAGTGGATTGGAGTGGAATGGAGGGGAAAGGAATGGGATGGAGGAGTATGGAGTGGAGTCGACTGAAGTGGACTGGAGTGAAGTGGAATGGAGTGGAATGGAATCGGATGTAATGGAATTTAGTGGAGTGGAGTGGAGTGGAGGGCAGTGGAACTGAGTTGAATGGAATGGAATTGAATGGAATGGAGTGGAATGGAAGGCAATGGAAAGCAATGGAATACAATGCTATGAAATGGAAAGTTAAGAAGTAAAGTGAGCTGAGATGGTGCCACTGCACTCCAGCATGGGTGACACAGTGATATCCTGTTGAATGAAAGGAATGGAATGCAATGGAGTGAAATGGCATGTAATGGAATGGAATGGAGTGGAGTGGAGTGAAGTGGAGGTGAGGAGAGTAGAGTGGAGTGGATTGGAGGTGAATGGAATGAGAAGGAATGGAATGGAATGGGAATGGAGTGAAATAGAATGGAATGCAATGGAACGGAATGGAATGCAAAGGAATGGTGAAAAGAAATGTGAGTTGTGATTGTGCCAATGCACTCCAGCCTTTGTGACAGAGTGAGAACCTGTGAAAATAAAGGAATGGAATGGAAAGTAGTGGAATGGAATGGAGTGTAGTGTAGTGTAGTGCAGTGGTGTGGAGTGGGGTGGAGTGGAAAGGAATGGATTGGAATAGCGTGGAGTGCAGTGGAATGGAATGGAATGGAATGCAATGAAATGAAACGGAATGCAGAGGAGTGGAATTGACTGGAGTGTAGTGGAGTGGATTGGAAAGGAGGAGAATGGAATGGAATGAAGTTGAAAGGAGTATAAAGGAGTGGAGTGGAGTGTAATAGCGTGAAGTGGAGTGGAATGGAGTGGAATGGAATGGAGTGGAATGGAATGGAATGGAAAGGAATGGAATGGAATGGACAGGAATGGAGTGGAATGGAATGTAGTGGAGTGGAATGGAGTGTAATGGAATGGAGTGGAGTGGAGTAGAGTGGAATGGAATTTCATGGAGTGGAGTGGAATGGAGTGGAGTGGAGTGGAATGGAGTGGAATGGAGTGGAATGGAATGGAGTGGAATGGAGTGGAGTGGAGTAGAGTGCAGTGTAATGCATTGGAATGTAAGGGAATGGAATGAAATGGAATGGAGTGGAATGGAGTGAAGTGGAATGGAATGGAATGGAATGGAGTTGAGTGTAGTGTAGTGGAATGGAATAGAATGCACTGGAGTGGACAGGAATGGATTGGGGTGGAATGGAATGCAGTGGAATGGAATGGAATGGAGATGAGTGCAGTGGAATGGAGTGGAGTGGAGTAGAATGGAGTGCTGTGGAATAGAATGGAATGGGATGGAGTGGAGTAGACTTGAATGGGCTGCAGTGGAGTGGAATAGAGTATAATTGGTTGGAATGGAATGAAGTGGAGAGGATTGGAGTGGAGTGGAATGGAATGGAAAGGACTGGAGGGGAGAGGAGTGGAGTCGAGTGGAATGGAATGGAGTGGAGTGCAAAGGAATGGAATGGAATGGAATTTAGTGGAATTTAGTGGACTGGAGTGGAATGGAATGGAATGGATTGCAGTGGAATGCAATTTAATGGAGTGGAGTGGAATGGAAAGACATGGAATGGAGTGGAGTGTAGTGGTGTGGAGTGGAGTCGAGTGGAATGGAGTGCAGTGGACTGCAAAGGAGTGGAATGGAATGGAAAGTTGTGGAATGTAAGGGAATTGAATGGTTGGAAGTGGAGTGTAGGGGAACTGAGTGGAGTGGAGTGGAATGGAATGGAAAGGATTGGAATGGAGTGGAGTGGAATTGAATGGAGTAGAGTGGAGAAGACTGGAATGGAAAGGAACGACATGGAGTGCAGTTGAGTGGAATGGAGGGGAGTGCAGTGTAATGGAGTTGAATGCAACTGAATGGAATGGAGTGGAGCGTAATGCACTGGGGGGCAATGGAGAACAGTGGAATGGAATGGAATGTAGTGGAATGGAAGGGAAAGAAATGGAATGGAATGGAATGGAATGGTATGGAGTAGAGTGGGGTGGAATGGAGTGGAGTGGAGGGGAGTGGAGTGGAGGGGAGTGGAGTGGAGTGAAGTGGAGTGGTGTGGAGTACAATGGAGTAGAGTGGAGTGCGGTGGAATAGAATGGAGTACAATGGAATGGAATGGAGTGGAATGGAATGGAATTGAGTGGAATGGAATGGAATTGAGTGGAATGGAATGGAATGGAGTGGAATGCAATGGAACAAAATAGAGTGGAATGGAAAAGAATGGCGTGGATTTGAGTGGAATGGAGTGGCGTGGAGTGGAATTTAGTGGAGTGGCATGGAATTGGAAAATAATGGAGGGAAGTGGAATGGTGTGGAGAGGAAAGGAATGGAGTGGAATGGAGTGGAGTGAAATTCAATGGCATGAAGTGGAGTGGAATGCAATGGAATGGATTGGAGTTGAATGGAATGGAATGGAGTGGAGTGGAGTGGATTGGAATGGAGTAGAATGGAAAGGAATGGAGTTTAATGATATCAAAAGGAATGGAATTGAATGGAGTGGAGTGGAGTGGAATGGAATGAAATGCAGCGGAATGGAGTGGAATGGAATGGAATTGAATGAAATGGACTGGAGTGGAAAAGAGTGAGGTAGAGTGGATTGCTGTGGATTGGAATGGAACGGATAGGAGTGGAGCGGGGTGGAGTAGAGTTGAGTGGAATGTAATGGAATGCAAGGGATTGGAGTGTAGTGGGATGGAGTGGAGTGGGGAGGAATGGTGTGGAATTAAATGGAGAAGAATGGAATGGTGTAGAATGGAGTGTAATGGAGTGGAGTGGAGTAAAGTGGAATCCAGTGTAATGTACTGGAATGGAGTGGAACTAAATGGAATGGAGAGAAATGGAATAGAATGAAATGTAATGGAGTGAATTGGAGGGGAATGGAATGGAATGGCAAGCAATGGAGAGGAATGGAATAAAGTGAAGTGCAGTGGGATGGAGTGAAATTTTATAGAAAAGATTGGGATGGAATGGAATGCAATGGAATGTTGAAAAGAAATGTGAGTTGAGATTGTGCCACTGTACAAGGGAATGGAATGGAATAGAATGAAATGGAATAGAATGGAGTGGAATGGAATGGAATGGAGTGGAGTGGAATCGAATGGAGTGGAGTGGAGTGGAGTGGAGTGGAGTGGAATGGAATGGAATGGAGTAGAGCAGATTTGCATGAAGTGCAGTGGAGAGAAATGGAGTTTAATGGAATGGGAAGGAATGAGGTGGAGTGGATTGAAGTGGAGGGTAATGGAGAGGAGTGGAGTGGAATGGAGTAGAGTGGAATGGAATGGAAGGCAGTGGAGTGGAGGGGGTGGAGAGGAGTAGAATGGAATGGAGTGAAGTGGAAAGGAATGGAATGGAATGGAGAATAATTGATTGTAATGGAGTGGAGTGGAGTGGACCACAATGTATGGGAATGGATGGAGTGGAATGGAATGGAGTGGTGTGGAGTGGAGTCGAGTGGATTGGAATGGAGTGGACTGGAATGGAGTGGTGTGGAGTGGAGTCGAGTGGATTGGAATGGAGTGGAATGGAATGGAGTGGATTGGAATGGAATGGAATGGAATGTATTGGAGTGGTGTGGAATGGAAGGGAATGGATTGGAGTGGAATGGAGTGGAATGGAATGGAGTGGAGTGGAGTGGAGTGCAGTGGAGTACAATGCAGTGGAGAAGAGTGGAGTGGAATAGAATGGAGGGGAATGGAATGGAATGGAGAGGAATAGAATGGAATGGAATGGAGTGGAATGGAATGGAACAAAACAGAGTGGAATGGAAAATAATGGCGTGGAGTGGAGTGGAATGGAGTGGCGTGGAGTGGAATTTAGTGAAGTGTCATGGAATGGATTGGAATAGAATGGAGTGAAGTGGAAGGGTGTGGAGTGGAAAGGGAATGGAGTGGAATCGAGTGGCATGGAATGCAATGGCATGGATTGGAGTGGAATGCAATAGAATGGAATGGAGTGGAATGGAGTGGAGTGGAGTGGACGGGAAAGGAGTGGAATGGAATGGATTGGATTGTAATGAAATGGAAAGGAATGGAATTGAATGGAGTGCAGTGGAGTGGAATGGAGTGGAATGGAGTGGAGTGCAGTGTAATGGGATGGAATGGGATGGAATGAAATGGAATGGAGACGATTGGAGAGGAGAGGAGAGGAGTGGAGTGGAATGTGGAGGAATAGAATTGGAAGGAGAGGGATGGAGAGAATTGGAGAGGAGTGGAGTGGAGTGGAGTGATGTGGAATAGAGTTGAATGGAATGGGATGAGATGGAATGGAGTGGAGTGGAGTGGACTGCAGTGGAGTGCAGTAGAATTGAATGGAATGCAATGGAGTAGAATGGAGTGGAATGGAATGGAGGTTAGTTGAGTGGAGTGCAATTAAATGGAATGGAATGAGATGGAAAGTAGCGGAGTGGAATGTAGCATAATGGAGAGGAATGGACTGGAATGGAGTGGAGTGCAATCGACTGAAATGGAGTGGAATTGAAGGGAATGGAGTGGAATGGAATGGAATGGAATGCAGAGGAGTGGAGTGGAGTGTAATGGAGTGGAGTGGAGTGGAGTGGAATGGAGTGGAATTTAAAGGAATGCTATGGAATGGAATGGAATGCAATGGAATGGAATGCAATGGAGTACAGTGGAGAGGAATTGAGTGGAGTGGAGTGGAATTGAGGGCAGTGGAATGGAGTGGAATGCAGTGGAATGGAATGGAATAGAGCAGTGTGGAAAAAGGGGAGTTGATTGGAATAGAATGGAGTGGAATGGAATGGAAAGTGAAGAGTGTTATAGAGTGGATTGGAGTAGAATGGAGGGGAGTGGAGAGGAGTTTAATGGAATGGAATAGAGTGGAGTGGAATGGAGTGGAGTGGAATGGAGTGGAGTGGAATGGAATGGAATGGAATGAAGTGGAGTGGAATGGAGTGGAGTGGAGTGGAGTGGAGTGGAGTGGACTTAAATGGAATGGAATGGAGTGGAGTGGAATGGAGTGGAATGAAGGGGAGTGGAGTGGATTGGAATCGAATGGAATGGAGTGGAGTGAACTGGATTGGAGCGCACTGAAGTGAAGTGGAATGGAATTGAGAGGAATGGAATAGCGTGGAATGGAATGGAATGAAGTGGAAAGGAGTAGGGTGGAGAGGAGTACAGTGGAATGGAGCAGAATGGAATGAGAGTGAGTGCAATGTAGTGGAGTGGAATGCAGTAGAGCGGAGAGCAGTGAAGTGGAGTGGAATGAAATCAGATGTACTGGAATGTAGTGGTATGGAGTGGAGTGAAAGGGAGTTAGATGAAATGGAATGGATTTGAATAGAATGGAATGGAATGGAATGGAGTGGAATGGAATGGAATGGAATGGGATGGAATGGAATGGAATGGAATGGAGAGGAGAGGAAAGGAGGAGAGGAGTGGAATGGAATGCGGAGGAATATAATTGGATGGAATGGGATGGGGAGGCTTGGAGTGGAGTGGAATAGAGTTGGAGGGAATGTGATGAGATGGAAAGGACTGGAGGGGAGTGGAGTAGAACGGAATGGAATGGATTGGAGAGGAATGGAGTGTAGTGGAATGGAGTGGAATGGATTGGACTTAAATGGAATGGAATGGAGTAGAGGTGAAAGGAGTTCAGAGGATTGGAGAGGAATGGAGTGGAATGGAATGGTATGGAGAGGAGTGGAATTCAGGGGAAAGGAGTGGAAAGAACGGGAGTGGAGTGGGTTGGAATTGAATGGAATGGAGTGGAGAAGAATAGAATGGAGTGGAATGGAGTGGAGTGGAATGAAGTGGAATGTATTGTAGCGGAGTTGAGTGGAATGTACTGGAATGGAATGGAGCAGAATGGGGAAGATAGGAGTGGAATGGAGTGGAGTGGATTGGAGTGGAATAGAGTGAAATTGACTGGAATGGAGTGGAAGGGAATGGAATAGAGTGGAATGGAATGGAATGGAATCGAATATAGTGGAATTTTGGGGAATGGAATGGAATGGATTGGAGTGAAGTAGAGTGGTATGGAGTGTAATGGAACGGAATGGAATGGAATGGAGGGTAGTGGAGTGGAATGGAATGGAATGAAATGAAATGAAGTGGACTGGAGTGGAATGGAATGGAGTGGAGTGGAGTGGAGTGGAATGGAATGCAGTGGAATTGTATTGAATGGAATGGAGTGGAATGGAATGGAGAGGAGTGGAGTGGAGTGGAATGGAGTGGAATTGACTTGAATGGAATGGAATAGATTGGAATGGAATTAAATGGAAAGGAATCGAATGTAGTGGAATTTTGGGAACGGAATGGAACAGATTGGAGTGGAGCAGAGTGCTACGGAGTGTAATGGAATGGAAGAGAATGGAACGGGTGGAGTGGAGTGGAATAGAATGGAATCGAAAGGAATGGAGTGGAATGGAATGGAGAGGAGTGGAGTGGAGTGGAATGTAATGGACTGGTGTGGAAGGGAATGGATTGGCATGGAATGGACTGGTGTGGAGTACATTGGAGTGGCATGGGATGGACTGGAATGGAGGGGAATGGAGTGGAGTGCAGTGGATGGGAATGTTGTGGAATGGACAGGAATGGAGGGGAATGGAATGGATTGGAAGAGAATGGAATGGAGTGGAAAGGAATGGAATGGAATGGAATGGAATGAGTGGAGTGGAGTGGAATGGAGCGAAGTTGAGTGGAGTGGAATGGAAAGGAGTTGAGTGGAGTGGAGTGGAATGGAGTGGAGTGGACTGGAATGGAGTGGAGTGGAATAGAATGGAGTGGAATGGAATGAGTGGAGTGGACTGGTGTGGAGTGGAATGAAGTAGAGTGGAATGGAATGGAAAGGAAAGGAGAAGATTGGAATGGAATAGAACGGAATGGGATGGAGTGGAGAGGAGTGGATTGGAATCGAGTGCAGTGTAGTGGAATGGATTGGACAAGAGTGGAATGGAATGGAATGGAGTGGAGTGGAATGGAGTGGAGTGGAATGGAGAGGAGTGCAGTGCAGTGGCGATGAATAGAATGGAGTAGGCTTAAGTGGAGTGTCATGGAGTGGAACTAAATCGAATGGAATAGAATGGAGTTGAGTGGAATGGAGTAGATTGGAATGGAGAAGACTGGAATGGAGTGGAATGGAATGGAGTGGAGTGGAGTGGAATTCAGTAGAGTGGCATGGGGTGGAATGGAATGGAGTGGAATGGAGTGGAGTTTAATGGAATGGAATGGAGTGGAGTGTAACGGAGTGTGATGGCATGGAATGGAATGGAGGGGAATAGAGTGGAATGGAGTGGAGTGGAGTGGAATGGAAGGGAATGTAGTGGAGGGGATTGGAGTGGAATAGGAAGGAATAGAGTGTATTGGAATGGAGTGGACGGTAATGGACTGGAATGGAGTGGGATGGAAAGGAGTGGAATGGAAAGTAATGGAATGGAATGGAATGGAGTGGAGTGGAGTGTAGCGGAATGGAGTGGAGTGGAGTGGCATGGAATAGATTGGATGTGAGTGGCCAGGAATGGAATGAAGTGGAATGGAATGGAAGGGAATGGAGAGGAATTGCATGTAATGGAGTGCAGTGGAATAGAATGGAGTGGAGTGGACCACAAAGTATTGGAATGGACGGAGTAGAATGGAATGTAGTAGTATGGAATGGAGTGGAATGGACTGGAATTGAGTGGAGTGGAGTGAAGTCTAATGGAGTGGAATGGACTGAAATGTATTGGAATGGAATGTATAAGAATGGAATGGAATAAAACAGAGTGGAAAGGAATGGAATGGAGTGCAGTTGACTGGAATGGAAAGGAGTGTAATTCAATGGATTAGGGTTGAAAAGAGTGGAGTGGAGTGGAATTTACTTGAGTGGCATGGAATGGATTGGAATAGAATGGAGTGGAGTGGAATGGAGTGGAGTGGAATGTAGTTGAGTGCAATGGAGGGGAGTGGAATGAAATGTCATGGAATGGAGTGGAATGCAGTGGAATGGAGTGGAATGGAATGGAAAGGAATGGAGTGGGGTGGAGTGGAGTGGACTGGAATGGAGTCGAATGAAATGGAATGAAGTGGAATGGAATGGAAAGGAAAGCAATTGAAAGGACTGGAGTTGGTGAGAATGGAATGGAATGGAATGGAATGGAATGGAGTGGAAAGGAGTGGAGTGGAGTGCAGTGGAGTGGAATTGAACACAGAAAAGGGGAGTGGCTTGGAGTGGAGTGGTATGGAATGGAAGGGAATTGAGTGGAGTTGAAAGGAGGTGAGTGGAGTGGAGTGCAGTGGAGTGGAATGGAACGGCGAGGAGTGGAGTGGAGTGGAATGGAATGGAATGCAATGGAGTGTGGTGGAATAGAGTGTAGTGGGTTGTAATGGTGTGGATTGGAATGGAGTGGAATGGACGACAGTGGAATGGAGAGGAATGGAGTGGAGTGGAGTAGAGTGGAATGGATTGGAAAGGACGGCAATAGAGTGGAATAGAATGGAACAGAGTGGACTGGAATGGAATAGAATGGACTGGAATGGAATAGAGTGGAGTGGAATGGATTGGAGTGGAGTGGAGAGGAATGGAGTGGAATGGAATGGAATGGAATGAGGTAGAGTGGAGTGGAATGGAATGGAGTGGACTGGAATGGAATGGAAGGTAGTGGAGAGGAGTGGCGTAGAAAGAATAGTATGGAGTGGATTAGGACGGAATGGAAGGTAGTTGAGAGGAGTGGCGTAGAAAGAATGGTATAGAGTGGATTAGGACGGAATGGACTGGAATGGAGTGCAATGGAGTGGCATGGAAATGAGTGGAATAGAATGGAATTGAACGGTATGTAATGGAGCGTAGTGGATTGGAGTGGAATGGAGAGAAGAGAAACGGAGTGGAATGGAAGGGAGTGGATTTGAGTGGAATAGAATAGAAAGGAGGGGAATGGAATGGAATGGAACTGAAAGGAATGTAATGCATTGGATTGGAGTGGAATGGAGTGGAGTGGAGTGGAATGGAATGGAGTTGACTGGAGTGGAATGGAGTAGAATGGAGTGGAATGGAATGGAGTGGTGTGGAGTGGAGTGGAATGGAGTGGAATGGAGGGGAAAGGAATGGAGTGGAGTGGAATGGAATAGAATGGAAAGTAGTGGAGTGGAGTTCAGTGGATTGGAATGGAGTGGAGTAGAGTGGAATGGAATGGAGTGTAATGGAAAGGAATGTAAAGGAATCTGAGATTGTGCCACTGTGCTCCAGGCGGAGTGACAGACTTAGATACTCTCGAAAGAAAAGTATAGAATGTAATGCAGTGGAATGGAATGGAATGGAATAGAATGGATTGGAGTGGAGTGCAGTGTAGTGGACTGAAGTGGAGTGGAGCGGAATTGAGAGGAAAGGAATGGCATGGAATGGAATGGAATGCATTGGATTTGAGATGGGTGGAGAGGTGTACATTTGAATGGAGTGGAATGGAATGAGATGGAGTGGAATGGAGTGGAGTGGATTGCAGTGGAGTAGAGAGGAGTGGTATGCTGTGGAAGGGTATCGGATGTAATGGAATTTAGTGGAGTGGGGTGGATTGAAATGGTGTTGAATGGAATGGTAAGGATTGGAATGGAATGGAATGGAGTAGAGTGGAGAGTAATGGAATGGAATGGAATGGAATGTAACGGAATGGAGAGGAGTGGAGAGATGTGGAGTGGAGTGGAGTGCGGAGGAACAGAATGGGACAGAATAGGATAGAGAGGATTAGAATGGAGTGGAGTGGAATAGACTGCAATGCAACGGAATGGAGTGGAATGGAGTGGAATGGAATGGAGGGCAATGGAATGGAGTTGAATGGAATGGAATGGAGTGAGGTGGAATGGAGTAGACTGGAATGTAGCGAAATGCAGTGGAATGGAGTAGAAGGGAGTGGAATGGAGTGGAGTGGAATGGACTGGAATGGAGGGGAAAGGAAAGGAAAGGAGTGGAATGGAATGGAATGGAATGGAGAGGAGTGGAGTGGAGTGGAACAGAATGGAGTGGATTGGAATGGAGTGGAATGGAATGGAATGGAATGGAATGGAATGGAATGGAATGGAGAGCAAGGGATTGGAATAGATTGGAGTGGACTGCAATGGAGTGGTGTGGAATGGATTGGAATATAGTGGAATTGTGTGGAGTGGAAAGAAGTGGAGTGGATTGGAGAGAATGAAGTGGAGTGGAATGGAATGGATTGTAGTGGACTGCAGTGTAGTGGACTGAAGTGGAGTGGAGTGGAATTGAGAGGAAAGGAATGACATGGAATAGAATGGAATGAAGTGGATTGGAGAGGGGTGGAGAGGAGTACAGTTGAATGGAGTGGAATGGAATGAGATGGAGTGGAATGGAGTGGAGTGGAGTGCAGGGGAGAGGAATGGAATGGATTGGGGTTTAGTGGAGTGGAGTGGGAAGAAATGGAATGGAATGGAATGGGATGTAGTTTAATGGAGTAGAGTGGAATGGAATGGAATGGAGTGGAATGGAATGGAATGGACTGGAATGGAATGAAGCATAGTGGAATGGAATGGAATGGAGTGAAATGGAATGGAGTGGAGTGTAGAGGAGGGCAGAGTATTGGAATGGAGTGGAGTGGCCTGGAACACAGTGGAATGGAATGGAGTGGAGTAGATTAGAATGGAGTTGAATGAAATGGAATTGAATGGAGTGGAGTGGAAAGGAGTAGAGTGGAATCAAATGGAATTTAATGGAGTGAGGTTGAGTGGAATAGAGTGGAATGGAATGGAGTGGAGTGGAATGTAATGCAATGGAATGGAAAGGAGTGGAGTGCAGTGGAAAAGAATGAAATAGACGGGAATGGAGTGGCGTGGATTGGAGTGGAATCGAATGGAATAGATTGGAGTGGAATGGAGAGGAATGAAATGGAGAGGAAAGGAGTGGAGTGGAGTGGAGTGCAGTGGACTGGAATGGAGTTGAGTGGAAGGAATGGACTGGAAAGGAACGCAATGTAATGTAATGGAGTGGGGTGTAGTGGAATGGAGTGGAGCTGAGTTGCATGGAGTGGAGTGAAATGGAATGGAATGGAACAGAGTGGAGTTGAGTGGAATGGAGTGAAATGGAGTGGAATAGAGTTGAATGGAATGGAATGGAATGAAGTGGAGTGCAATAGAGTGGAGTGGAATGCAGTAGAGTGGAAAGAAATGGAATGCAGTGGAATAAAATGGAATGGAAAGGAAAGAAATGGAGTGGTACGGAGTGGAGTGAAGGTTCATGGAGTTGAGTGGGTTGAAAAGGAGAGGAGTGGAATGGAATACATAGGAATGGAATGGAATGGAGTTCATTGGAATTGTGTGGAGTGGAAAGGAGTGGAGTGGAATGGAATAGAATGGAATGGAATCTAATAGAATGGAGTGGAGTGAAGTGGGATGGAGTGGAATGGATCGGAAATGAGTAAAGTGGAATGGAATGGAATGGAAAGGAGTGGAATGGAGTGGAATGGAGTGGCGGGGAATGGAGAGATGTGTAGTGGAATCGAATGGAGAGGAGTCGAATGGATTGGAATGGAGTGGAGTGGAATGGAGTGTATTGGAGTGCAGTAAACTGAAATGGAGTGGAGTGCAGTGGAATGGAGTGTGGTGGAATGGAATGGATTGGTATGGAATGTACTGTCGTGGAGTGGAGTGGAATGGAGTGGAGTGGACTTGAATTGCACGGAGTGGAATGGAAAAGTCTGGAATGGAATGGAATATAATGGAATCGAGCAGAGTGGAGTGGATTGCAGTGGAGTGGAGTGCAAAGGATTGAAATGGAGTGGAATGGAATGGAATGGTATGGAATGGAATTGAATGGAATTTATTGGATTGGAGTGAAAAGGAGTGGAATGGATTGGAAAAGAGTGGAGAGTAGTGAAATCGAATGGAATAAATTGGAGTGGAGTGGAAAGGAGTTGAGTGGAGTGGAATGAAGTGGAGTGGAATGAAGTCGAATGGAATGAAGTGGAATGGACTTGAGTGGAATTAAATGGAATGGAGTGGAGTGGAGTGGATTGGAATGGAATGGAGTGGAGTGGAGTGGATTGGAATGTAATGGAGGGGAGTAAAATTGTTTGGAATTGAATGGAGTTCAGTGCAGTGGATTGGAGTGGAATAGAATGGAGTGCAGTGAACAAGAATGTAGTGGAATGGGCTGGAATGGAGTGGAATGCAGTGGAATGGAACAGTATGGAATAGAATGGATTTGGGTGTAGTGGCATGGAGTAGAATGGACTGGAAATGAGTAGAGTGGAATGGAATGGAATGGAGTGGAGGGGAGTGGAATGGAGTGGAGGGGAATGGAGTGAACTGGAGTGGAATCGAATGGATGGAGTGGTGTGGAAAGGAGTGGAATGGAATGGAGTGGAATGGGGTGGAGTGCAGTGGAGTGCAGTGGAATGAAATGTAGTCAAATGGAGTGGAATGGAGTGGAGTGGAGTTTAATGGAGTGGAGTGAAATGGAATGGAATAGAACAGAGAGAAGTGGAGTGGAATCGAGTGGAGTGGACTGGAATGGAGTTGAATGGAGTGGAATGGAATGAAGTGGAGGGGAGAGAAGTGCAGTGGAATGGAGTAGAGTGGAATGGAATGGAATGCAAAGGAAAGGAATGGAATGGAATGGAATTGAATGGAATGGAATGGATTGGAGGGAAGTGGCATGAAGTGGAGTTGAGTGGAATGGAGAAGAGTGGAATGGAATTGAAAGGAATGGAAAGGAAAGGAGTGGAGTAGAATGGAGTGGAAGGGAATGGAGTTGATTGGAGTGACGAGGAGTGGAACGGAATTTAATGGAGTGGAGTGGAGTGGACTGAAGTGGAGGGGAATGGAGTGGAGTTCAGGGGAGTAGAATGGAATTTAATGGATAGGAGTGGAGTGGAGTGGAATGAAATGAAATAAAATGGAATGGGATGGTGTGGAATGGAGTGGAGTGGAATGTATAGGAATGGAATTTAGTGGAAAGGAATGGAGTGGAGTGGAGTGGAGTGGAATGGGATGGAGTCAAATGTAGTGGAGTGGAGTGTAGTAGAATGAAATGGAATGGAGTCAAGTGGAATCGAATGGAATGGAGTGGAGTGGAATGGAGTGGAATTCAATGGAGTGGAATGGAGTTGCGTGGACTGGAGTGGAGTGGAGTGGACTGGAATAGAGTGGAGTGGAAGGAATTGAGTGGGATGGAACGGAATGTAATGGAAAGGAGTGGAGTAGAGTGGTATGGAGTGGAGTGCAGTGGAACAGAGCTGAATGGAATGGTATGGAATGCTGTGGAGTGCAATGAAGTGCAATGGAATGGAGTAGAGTGGAATGAAATAGAATGAATGGAATGGAATGGTATGGAGTTGTTCAAAGGGGTACAGAGTGGAGTGTAGTGGAAAGGTGAGGATTGGAACGCAATGGAAAGGAATGAAATGGAATAGAGTTCAGTGGAATGGACTGGAGTGGAATGCAGTGATGTGGTGTGCAATGGAGTGGAATGGAATGGAATGCGGTAGAGTGGAGTGGAATGAAATGGAGTGGAATGGAATGGAATGCGGTAGAGTGGAGTGGAATGAAATGGAATGGAATGGAGTGTGATGAAGGGGAATGGAGTGGAGTGGACTGGAATGGAATGGAGTGGAGTGCATTGGAATGGAGTGGAATGGAGTAGGGAGGAGAGGAGTGGACTGGAATGGATTGCAATGGACTGTAATGGAGTGGAATGGAGAGGAGAGAAATGGAGTGGAGTGGAGTGCAGTGGACTGAAATGGAGTGGAGTCGAGTGGAATGGAGTGGGGTGGAATGGAGTGGGGTGGAATGGAGTGGGGTGGAATGGAGTGGAGTGGCAAGGAATGTAGTGAAGTGGAGTGGAGTGGAATAGAGTGGAGTGGACTTGAATGGCGTGGAGTGGAATGGAAAGGTATGTAATGGAATGGAATGGAATGGATTCGAGTGGAGTGGAGTGGATTGGAGTGGACTAGAGTGGAATGGGTTGGAATGGAATGGAATGGAATGGGATGGAATATAGTGGATTGGAGTGCAAAGGAGTTGAATGGATTGGAAAAGAGTGGAGAGGAGTGGAATCAAATGGAATGGACTGGAGTGGAGTGGAGTGGAATGGAGTGGAGTGGAGTGGAATGAAGTGGAATGGTAGGAATGAAGTGGAATGGAATGGAGTGGAATTATTTTGAATGGAGTGGAGTGGAGTAGAATGGAATGGAGGGGAGTAAAATGGTTTGGAATTGAATGGAGTGGAGTGCAGTGGATAGGAATGGTATAGAGTGGAGTGGAGTGAACAAGAACGGAGTGCAATGGACTGGGTTGGAGTGGAATGGAATGGAGTGCAATGGAGTGGAATGGAATAGAATGGAATAGAATGTAGTTGGGTGAAGTGGCATGGAGTGGAATGGATTGGAAATGAGTAGAGTGGAATGCAATGGAATGCAGTGGAGTGGAGTGGAATGGAGTAGAGGGGAATGGAGTGAAGTGGAGTGGAATCAAATGGATGGAGTGGTGTGGAATGGAGTGGAATGGAATGGAGTGGAATGGGGTGTGGTGGAGTGGAGTGAAGTGGACTGAAATGTAATCAGGTGGAGTGGAATGGAGTGGAGTTGAGTTTAATGGAGTGGAGTGAAATGAAATGGAATGGAACGGAGAGGAGAGAAGTGGAACAGAGTGGAGTGGACTGGAATAGAGATGAATGGAGTGGAATGGAATGGAGTGGAGTGGAGACTAGTGGAGTGGAATGGAATGGAATGCAATGGAAAGGAATGGAGTGGAATGGAATGGAAAGCAATGGAGTGGATTGGAGGGGAGTGGCATGAAGTGGAGTTGAGTGGAATGGAGAAGATTGTAATGGAATGGAAAGGAATGGAATAGAATGGGTGGAGGAGAATGCAGTGGAGGGGAATGGAGTGGATTGGAGTGACGTGTACTGGAATAGAATTTCATGGAGTGGAGTGGAGTGGATTGGATTGGAGGGGAATGGAGTGGAGTGTAGGGGAGTGTAATGGAATTTAATGGATTGGAGTGGAGTGGAGCAGAATGAAATGGAATATAATGGAATGGGATGGAGTGGAATGGAGTGGAGTGGAGTGGAATGAAATGGAAGAGAATGGAAAGGAATGGAGTGGAGTGGAGTAGAGTGGAGTGGAATGGAATGGAGTCGAACATAGTGGAGTAGAGTGGAGTAGAATGAAACGGAATGGAATGGTGTGCAGTGGAATCGAATGGAATGGAGTGGAGTGGAATGGAGAGGAATGGAATGGAGTGGAATGGAGTTGAGTGGACTGGAGTGGAGTGGAGTGGACTGGAATGGAGTGGAGTGGAAGGATTTGAGTGGAATGGAAGGGAATGTAATGCAATGGAGTAGAGAGGTGTGGAATGGAGTGGAATAGAGCTGAATGGAATGGAATGGAAGGCAGTGGAGTGGAATGAACTGGAGAGGAATGGAGTAGAGTGCAATGAAAAAGAATGCAGTGGAATGGAATGGAATGGAATGGAATGGAATGCAATGCAATCGTACGGATTTGAGAGAAAAGGCACGGAGTGGAGTGGAGTGGAAAGGATAGTAGTGGAATGCAATGGAAAGGAATGAAATGGAATTGAGTTCAGTGGAGTGGACTGGAGTGGAATGGAGTGATGTTGTATGCATGGGAGTGGAATGGAATGGAATGGGGTGGAGTGGAGTGGAGTGGAATGAAATGGAATGGAATGCAGTGGGATGGAGTGGAATGGAGTGGAGTGGAGTGGAAGGGAATGGAGCATAGTGGAAATTAATGGAGTGGAGTGGAGTGGAGTGGAATCTCACAGAATCGAGTGTACTGGAATGGAATGGAATGGAATGGAAAGTAGTGGAATGGAGTGTAGTGGTATGGAGTTGAGTGGAGTGGAATGGAATGGAGTGGAAAGGAATGAATGGAGTGGAATGGAATGGAATGGAACGGAGTGGAGTGGAGTGGAATGAAGTGGAGTGTAGTGGAAGGCAGTGGACTGAAATGGAATGGAATGGAAAGGAGTGGAGTGGAGTGGAATGAATGGAGTGTAGTGGAATGGAGTGGAGTCAAATGGAATGTAATGGAACACAGTGGAGTGGAGTGGAACTGAGAGGAGTGTATTCGAATAGAGTTGAATGAATAGAATAGAATGGAGTGGAGTAGAATGGATTTGAGTGGAATGGAGTACAGTGGAATGGAATGGAATGCCGTCGATTGGAATGCAGTGGAATGGAATACAGTGGAGTGGACTGGAATGGAGAGGAATGGAATGCACTGGAATGGAATGTAGTGGAGTGGAGTGGAGAGGAGTTGAGTGGAGTGGAGTGGTATGGAAAGGAATGGAATAGAGGAGTGGAGTGGAATGCAGTGGGATGGAATGGAATGGAATGGAGCAGAGGTGTATGGAGTTTAGTGGAGTGGAATGTAGATAATGGAATGGAGTGGAATAAAACCCAATGGAGTGGAATGTCGTGGACTGGAATGGAATGGAGTGGAGTGGAATGGATTGGAAGGGAATGGAGTGGAGTGCAGTGGAATGGATTGGAATGGAGTGGGGTGGAGTGGAGTCGACTGGTTTTGATTTCAATGGAGTGTAAAGGAGTGGAGTGCAATCGAGGGAAATGGAATGGAAAGTAATGGATTAGAGTGCAATGGAATGGAATGCAGTGGAGTGGATTGGATTGGCGTTGAGTGGAATGGAAAGGAATGTGTCGAATGGAAAGGAAAGGAATACAGTGGAACATAATGCAGTGGAGTGAAATGGAGAGCAATGGAAAGGAGTGGAGTGGAGTGGAGAGGAATGCAATGGAGTGGAATGGAATGGAATGTAAAGAAATGGAGTGTGGTGCAGAGGAATGGAGTAGAATGGTGGAGAATGGAGTGGAGCGGAAAGGAATAAAATGGAATGCAGTGGAGTGAAGTGGAAACGAGTGGAATGGAGTGGAATGGAGTTGAATGGAATGGGATGGTAAGGATTGGAGTGGATTGGAGTGGAGTTGACTGGAGAAGAATGAAATGGAATGGAATGGAGTGGAATGGTATGGAGTGGTTGGAATGAATGGAGTGGAGTGAATTGAAGTGGAATACAGAGGATTGGAGTGGAATGGAGTGGTACGGAGTGGAGTGGAGTTGAATGGAGTGGAGTGTAGTGGAATGGAGTGGTGTGGAATGGGGTAGAGAGGAATGGAATGGAGTGGAGTGGAATGGAATGGAGTGGAATGGAGTCGAGTGGAGTGGTGTGCAGTGGAGTGGAATGGAATGGACTGGAGTGGAGTTGACTGGAGTGGTGAGCAGTGGAGTGGAATGAAATGGAATGGAATGGATGGGAGTGGTTTGGATTGGAGTGGAGGGAATTGGAATGGAGAGAAAAGGAAGGAGCGAAACAGAATGGAGTGGAGTGGGATGGAGTTTAATGGAATGTCGTGGAGTGGATTGGAGTATAATGGAATGTTATGGAGTGCAGTGGAGTGCAATGGAGTGGAGTGTAGTGGAAATGAGTGCAATGGAACGGAATAGAATGGAATGGAGTGGAGAGGAGTGGAATGGAGTGGGGTGGAATGGAGTGGAGTGGAGTGGAATGGAATGGAGGGGAATGGAGTGAAATGGAATGGAGAAGGAATGGTGTGGAGCGGAAACGAGTGGAGTGCTGTAGAATGGATTGGAGTGGAAAGGAGTGGAGTGGAATGGAATAGAGTGGAATGGAATGGAATGTAGTGGAATGGAATGGAATGTAGTGGAATGGAATAGAGTGGAAAGGAATGGAATGTAGTGGAAAGGAATGTTGTGGAATGGAATGGAGTGAAGTGGAATGGAATGGAGTGGACTGTACAGTAGTAGAGTGTATTGGAATGGATTGGAGTGGACGGCAATGGAGAGGAGTGTAACGGAGTGGAGTGGAGAGGAATGGAGTTGAATGGAAAGCTGTGGAATGGAGTGGAATGGAATGGAATAGAATGGAGTAGACTGGAAAGGAGTGGAGAGGAGTGGAAAAAGTGGAATGGAGTGGAGTTTACTGGAGTGGAATGAAATGGTGTGGAGTTCAGTGGAATGGAATGGAATGGAGTCGAATGGAAAGGAAAGGAATGGAGTGGAATGGAATGGAGTTTAGTGGAATGGAGTGCAATATAATGGAGTGAGGTGGACTGGAATTGATTGGAGGTGAATGGAATGCAATGTAAAGGAATGTAGTGCAGTGGAGTGGAATGGAGTAGAGTGGAGTGGAATGGAGTGGAGTGGAATGGGAAGGAATGGAATGGGGTGTAGTGGAGTAGAATTGATTAGAGTGGAATGGAATGGAATAGAGTGGAATGGAGTGGAGTACATTGGAGTGGAGTGGAATGAAATGTAAAGGTATAGAATGGAGAGCAGTGAAATGCAGTGGCGTGGAGTGGAAAGGAAAGGAATTTAATAGAGTGGAATGGAACGGAGTGGCGTGGATTGGAATGGAGTGTAGTGGTATGGAATGGAGAAGAGTGGAATGGAGTGCAGTTGAGTGGAGTAGAGTGGAATGGAATGGAATGGAGTGGAATGTAAATGAATGAAATGGAATGCAGCGGAGTGGAGTGCAATCGAGTGGAATGTATTGGAATGGAGTGGAATGGAATGGAGTGAAATGGAGTGGAACGGAATGGAGTGGAATGGGAGTGGAATGGAGTGTAGTAGATTGGAAAATACTGGAATGGACTGGAATGGAGTGTAATGGTATGGAATGCAATGGAATGGAATGGAGTGGATTTGGAGTGGAATGGAGTGGAATGGATTGGAATGAATTGGAGTGGAGTGGAGTGGAATTGAATGGAAGGGAATGGAGTGGAGTGGAATGCAGTGGAGTGGAATGGAGTTGATTGGAGTGGAATCAACTGGAATGTAATGGAATGGAATGGATTGTAGAGGAGTGGAATGGAGTGGAATGGAATGGAGTCGAATAAAAAAATGGAGTAGAGTGGAGTGGAGTGCAATGTAATGGAGTGGAGTGGAGTGGAATAGAAACCAGTGGAATGGAATGGAATGGTATGAAATGGAATGGAGTGGAGTGGAGTGGAGTGGAACGAATTGGAGTGGAAATTAGAGGAGTACAGTTGAATGGAGTGGAGTGGAAGGGAAGGGAATGGAGTGGAGAAGAGTGAAATGGAGTGGAATGGAGTGGAATGGAGATGAATGGAATGAAATGGAATTGAGTGGAGTGGAATGCAGTGGGGTGGAATAGAGTAGAGTGGAATGAAATGGAATGGAGTGGAATGGAATAGAATGGAATTGAATGTAATGGAATGGAAGTTAGTGGAGTGGAGTGGTATGGAGGGGTGTGGAGTGGTATGGAGAGGTATGTAGTGGAATGGAATAGAATGGATTCGAATGCAGTGAAGTGGAAGGTAGTGGAGTGGCATGCAGTGGAGAGGAATCGAATGGACTTCAGTGGACTGGAGTGGAGTGGAGTGGAATGAAATGGAATGGAATGCAATGGAGTGGAGTGGAATGGAGTGGAGTGGAGTAGAATGGAGAGGAAAGTAATGGAGTGGAAGGAAATGGAGTGGAGTAGAGTGGAGTCGACTGGAATGGAATGGAATGAAGCACAGTGGGATGGAGTGGAATGGAATCTGGTGGAGTGGATTGTAGTGTAATGGAATGGAAGGGGGTGGAGTGGAATGGACTGTAAAGGAATGTAGTGAAAGGACGGGAATGGAGTGGAATGGAGTGGAGTGGAATGGACTTGAATGGGGTGAAATGGAATGGAATGGAATGTGGTGTAGTGGAGTGTAATGTACTGGAATGGAGTGGAATGGAATGGAATGTAGAGGAATGGAATGGAATGGATTTGCATAGAAGTGAGTGGAGTGGAGTTGAATGGAGCGGAGTGGAGGGGAAAGGACTGGAATGAACTGGAATGGAATGGAGTGGATTGGAATGTAGTAGAGTGTAATGGACTGGAATGGAGTGGAATGAAATGGAATGTACTGGAGAGCAGTGGAGTGGCGAGGAATGGAGTGGAGAAGAGTGGAATGGAGTGGAGAAGAGTGGAATGTAGTGGACTGGAATGGAGTGGAGTGGACTGGTGTGGAATTGAACAGAATGGAATGGAGAGGATTGGAGTGGACTGGAGTGGAGTGGAACAAAATAGAATGGAATTGAATGGAGTGGTGTTAAATGGAGTGCAGTGGAGTGGAATGGAGAGGAATGGAATGGAGTGGAAAGGTATGGAGTAGAGTGGAGTGGACTGGAGTGGAGTGGAAGGGAGGGAAATGGAGTGGAGTGGAGTGTAGTGCAGGGGAATGTAGAGGAATGGTTTGGAATGTAGTGGAATAGAGCGGAATGGAATGGAAGGGAATGGCATGGAATGGAATGGAATGGAATGGTTCGGAGTGGAGTGGAATGGAATGGAATGGCACGGAATGCAGTAGATTGGAGTAGAATGGAGTGCAATGGAATGGAATGGAAGGGATTGGAGTGGAATGGAATGATGTGGAAAGGACTGGAATGAAATGGAATGGAGAAGAGTGGAATGGAATGGAATGGAAAGGAGCGGATTGGAGTGGAGTAGAATGAAGTGGAGTGCAGGGGAGTGGAATGGAATTTAACGGAGTGGGGTGGAGTGGAGTGGAGTGGAATAAAATGTATTAGAATGGAGTGGGATAGAGTTGAATGAAGTGGAGTGGAATGGAGAGGAATGGAAAGGATTGGAAAGGAATGGAGTGGAGTGGAGTAGAGTGGAATGGAATGGAGTGCAATATAGGGGAGTGGAGTGGAGTAGAATGAAATGGAGAGGAGTGGAGTGGAATCGAACGGAATGGAGGTGAGTGGAATGGAGTGGAATTGAATGGAGTGGAATTGAGTTGAGTGTAGTGGGGTGCAGTGGAGTGGAAGGGAATGGAGTGGATTCGAAGGAATTGAGTGGAATGGAACAGAATTGAATTTTATGGAGAGGAGTAGAGTGGAATTGAGTGGATTGGAGTGGAATAGAGCTGAATGGAATGGAATGGATTGGAATGGAATGGAATGGAATGGAATGGAATGGAGTGGAGTAGAATGAAGTGGAGTGGAATGGAGTAGAGTGGAAAGAAATAGAATGCAGTGGAATGGAATGGAATAGAATGGAGTGGAGTGGAGTGGATTAGATCTGAATGGAATGGAATGAAGTGGAGCGGAGTGGAAGGAAGTGGTGTGGAATGGTGTAGAGTGGAATGAAATAGAATGCAGTGGAATGGAATGGAATGAAATGGTATGGAGTTCAGTGAAGGGGCACGGAGTGGAGTGGAGAGGAGAGGAGTGGAATGCAATGGAAAGGAATGAAGTGGAATTGAGCTCAGGGGAATGGACTAGAGTGGAACACAGTGAACTTGTGTGCATGGGAGTGGAATGGAATGCAATCGGGTGGAGTGGAGTGGATTGGAATGAAATTGAATGGAATGGAGTGGGATGGAATGCGGAAGGGAACGTGGAATGGAACGTGTAAAGGAGTGGAATGGAATATGGAAAGGAATGTAGAATGGAAAGTGGAATGGAATCGAATTTAATGGAATGGAATATGAAATGGAATGTGGAATTGTATGTGGAATGGAATGTGGAAAGGAACGTGGAATGGAATGAAATGGAATGCGGAATGGAATGTGGAATGGTATTGAATGGGTTGTGGAATGGTATGTGCAATGGAATGTTGAATGGAATCTGGAATGGAATGCAATGTGGAGTGGATTGTGGAATGGAATGGAATGGAAAGTGGAATGGAATATTCAATGGAATGTGGCATGAAATCTGGAATGGAACGTGGAAAGGATTGTGGAATGGAATGGAATGGATCGTGGAATGGAACGTGGAATGGAACGTGGAATGGAAGGTGGAATGGAGCCTGGAATGGAATGGAATGGAATGTGGAATGGAATGGAATAGAAGGTGGAATGGAATGGATTGGAATGTGGAATGGAATGTGGAATGGAACAGAATGGAATGTGGAATGGAATGCAATTGAATGTGGAATGAAATGGAATGGAATGTCGAATGAAATGGAATGGAATGTGGAATGTAAAGTGGAATGGTATGTGGAGTGGCAGGTGGAATGGAGCGGAGTGCAATGTGGAGTTGAAAGTGGAATGGAATGTGAAATGGAACGTGGAATGGAATGCAATGTTAAATGGAACGGAGAATGGAATGGAATGGAACGTGGAATGGAACGTGGCATGGAACATGGAGTGGAATGTGGAATGGAAAGTGAAATGGAGTGGAATGAAATGTCGAATGGATTGTGAAATAGAATGAAATGGAACGTGGAATGGAACATGGAATGGAAAGTGCAATGGAATGTGGAATGCAATGAGCAATGGAATGTGGAATGGAACGTGGAGAGGAATGGAATGGAAAGTGGAATGAAAAGTTGAATGGAATGGAAAGGATCATGGAATGGAATGTGGAATGGATGGTGGAATGAAAGGAGGAATGGAATGGAATGGAAAGAGGAAAGGACTGTGGAATGGAATGTTGAATGGAATGTGGCATGGAATGTGGAATGGAATGGAATGGAACTTAATGGAATAGAATGGAATGTGGACTAGAATTGAATGGAATGAGGAATAGAATGTGGAATGCAATGGAATGAAATGCGGAATGGAATGTAATGGAAAGGAATGGAATGGAATGGAATGTGGCATGGAATGAGAAAAGGAATGTGGAATGGAATGTGGAATGGAACGGAATCGAATGAGGAATAGAATGTGCAATGGAATGTTGAATGGAACGTGGAATGGAATGGAATGGAATGTATTGTATAATGGAATGTGGAATGGTATGTGGAAGGGAACGTGGAATGGAATGGAATGGAAAGCAGAATGGATCGTGGAATGGAATGGAATGGAACGTGGAATGGAACATGGAAAGGAACGTGGAATGGTATGCAGAATGGTACATGGAATGGAGTGTGCAATGCAATGTGGAGTGGAACTTGGAATGGAACGTGAAATGGAATGTGGAATGTATTGGAATGGAATGCGGAACGGAATGTTGAATGGAATGTGGAGTGGAATGCAAGGCAATGTGGAATGGAATGTGGATTGGAGTGGAATGGAATGTGTATTGGTATGGGGAATGGAATGTAATGGAATTTGGAATGTCACAGAATGGTATGGTAAATAGAAATTGGAGTGGAATGGAATGGAATGTGCAATGGAACGTTGAATGGAATTGAATGGAAGATAGAATGGAACTTGGAATGGAACGTGGAATGGAAAGTGGAATGGAATGGGGACTGCAGAGTGGAATGGAATGTAGAATGGAAAGTGAAATGGAAGGGAATGGAATGTGGAATGGAAAGGAATGGAATGTGGAATGGAATGTGGAATGGAATTGAATGGAATGTGGAATAGAATGCAGAATAGAATGGAATGGAACGTGGAATGGAATGAGAAATGGAATGTGGAATGGAAAGGAATGCCATGTGCAATGGAAAGTGGAATGGAATGGAATGGAACTTTTAATGGAACGTGGAATGGAACATTAATTGGAATGTGGCATGGAACATGAAATGGCATGGGCAATGAAATTTGGAATGGAAAGTGGAATTTAATGGAATGGAAAGTGGAATGGAAAGTGGAATGGAAAGGAAAGGAACTTTTAATGGAACGTGGAATGGAACATTAATTGGAATGTGGCATGGAACATGAAATGGCATGGGCAATGAAATTTGGAATGGAAAGTGGAATTTAATGGAATGGAAAGTGGAATGGAAAGTGGAATGGAAAGGAAAGGAATTTAGAATGCATTGCAATGGAATGTGTAATGAAAGGTGGAATGGAATGTGGAATGTAACGTAGAATGGAAAGGAATGGAATGTGGAATTGAACGTAGTGGAATATGGAATAGAATGGAAAGGAATGTGGAAAGTAATGTGGAATCGAATGGAATGTATTGTGGAATAGAATCTGGAATGGAATGGAATGGAATTCGGAAAGGAATGGAATGGAATGGAATGGAATGGAATGGAATTGAACGCGAAATGGAACGTGGAATGGAACATGGAAAGGCATGTAGAATGGAATGGAAAAGAATGTGGAATAGTTGATGCAGTCTCTTCCTAGTCTCAATGGTCTTTACATTTCGGTATGATTTTGCAGTGGCTGGTACCGGTTGTGCCTTTCCATGTTTAGCACTTCTTTCAAGAGCTCTTTTAGGGCAGGCCTGGTGTTGACAAAATCTCTCAGCATTTGCTTGTCTGTAAAGTATTTTATTTCTCCTTCACTTATGAAGCTTAGTTTGGCAGGATATGAAATTCTGGGTTGAAAATTCTTTTCTTTAAGAATGTTGAATATTGGCCCCCACTCTCTTCTGGCTTGTAGGGATTCTGCTGAGAAATCCGCTGTTAGTCTGATGGGCTTCCCTTTGATGGTAACCCGTCCTTTCTCTCTGGCTGCCCTTAACATTTTTTCCTTCATTTCAACTTTGGTCAATCTGACAATTATGTGTCTTGGAGTTGCTCTTCTCGAGGAGTATCTTTGTGGCATTCTCTGTATTTCCTGAATCTGAATGTTGGCCTGCTTTGCTAGATTGGGGAAGTTCTCCTGGATAATACCCTGCAGAGTGTTTTCCAACTTGTTTCCATTCTCCCCATCACTTTCAGGTACACCAATCAGACGTAGATTTGGTCTTTTCACATAGTCCCACATTTCTTGAAGGCTTTGCTCATTTCTTTTTATTCTTTTTTACCAAATTCATAAAGCAAGTCCTCAGTGACCTACAAAGAGACTTAGACTCCCACACATTAATAATGGGAGACTTTAACACCCCACTGTCAACATTAGACAGATCAACGAGACAGAAAGTCAACAAGGATACCCAGGAATTGAACTCAGCTCTGCACCAAGCGGACCTAATAGACATCTACAGAACTCTCCACCCCAAATCAACAGAATATACATTTTTTTCAGCACCACACCACACCTATTCCAAAATTGACCATATACTTGGAAGTAAAGCTCTCCTCAATAAATGTAAAAGAACCGAAATTGTAACAAACTGTCTCAGATCACAGTGCAATGAAGCTAGAACTCAGGATTAAGAATCTCACTCAAAACCGCTCAACTACATGGAAACTGAACAACCTGCTCCTGAATGACTACTGGGTACATAACGAAATGAAGGCAGAAATAAAGATGTTCTTTGAAACCAACGAGAACCAAGACACAACATACCAGAATCTCTGGGATGCATTCAAAGCAGTGTGTAGAGGGAAATTTATAGCACTAAATGCCCACAAGAGAAAGCAGGAAAGATCCAAATTTGACACCCTAACATCACAATTAAAAGAACTAGAAAAGCAAGAGCAAACACATTCAAAAGCTAGCAGAAGGCAAGAAATAACTAAAATCAGAGCAGAACAGAAGGAAATAGATACGCAAAAAACCCTTCAAAAAATAAGTGAATCCAGGAGCTGGTTTTTTGAAAGGATCAACAAAATTGATAGACCACTAGCAAGATTAATAAAGAAAAAAAGAGAGAAGAATCAAATAGATGCAATAAAAAATGATAAAGGGGATATCACCACCGATCCCACAGAAATACAAACTACCATCAGAGAATCTTACAAACACCTCTATGCAAATAAACTAGAAAATCTAGAAGAAATGGATAAATTCCTGAACACATACACCCTCCCAAGAATAAACCAAGAAGAAGTTGAATCTCTGAATAGACCAATAACAGGAGCTGAAATTGTGGCAATAATCAATAGCTTACCAACCAAAAAAAGTCCAGGACCAGATGGGTTCACAGCCGAATTCTACCAGAGGTACAAGGAGGAGCTGGTACCATTCCTTCTGAAACTATTCCAATCAATAGAAAAAGAGGAAATCCTCCCTAACTCATTTTATGAGGCCAGCATCATCCTGATACCAAAGCCTGGCAGAGACACAACAAAAAAAGAGAATTTTAGACCAATATCCTTGATGAACATTGATGCAAAAATCCTCAATAAAATACTGGCAAACAGAATCCAGCAGCACATCAAAAAGCTTATCCACCATGATCAAGTGGGCTTCATCCCTGGGATGCAAGGCTGGTTCAATATACGCAAATCAATAAATGTAATCCAGCATATAAACAGAACCAAAGACAAAAACCACATGATTATCTCAATAGATGCAGAAAAGGCCTTTGACAAAATTCAACAACCCTTCATGCTAAAAACTCTCAATAAATTAGGAATTGATGGGACATATCTCAAAATAATAAGAGCTATTTATGACAAACCTACAGCCAATATCATACTGAATGGGCAAAAACTGGAAGCATTCACTTTGAAAACTGGCACAAGACAGGGATGCCCTCTCTCACCACTTCTATTCAACATAGTGTTGGAAGTTCTGGCCAGGGCAATTAGGCAGGAGAAGGAAATCAAGGGTATTCAATTAGGAAAAGAGGAAGTCAAATTGTCCCTGTTTGCAAATGACATGATAGTATATCTAGAAAACCCCATTGTCTCAGCCCAAAATCTCCTTAAGCTGATAAGCAACTTCAGCAAAGTCTCAGGATACAAAATCAATGTGCAAAAATCACAAGCATTCTCATACATCAATAATAGACAGAGAGCCAAATCATGGGTGAACTCCCATACACAATTGCTTCAAAGAGAATAAAATACCTAGGAATCCAACTTACAAGGGATGTGAAAGACCTCTTCAAGGAGAACTACAAACCACTGCTCAAGGAAATAAAAGAGGATGCAAACAAATGGAAGAACATTCCATGCTCATGGGTAGGAAGAATCAATATCATGAAAATGGCCATCCTTCCCAAGGTAATTTACAGATTCAATGCCATCCCCATCAAGCTACCAATGACTTTCTTCACAGAATTGGAAAAAACTACTTTAAAGTTCATATGGAACCAAAACAGAGCCCGCATCACCAAGTCAATCCTAAGCCAAAAGAACAAAGGTGGAGGCATCACGCTACCTGACTTCAAACTATACTACAAGGCTACAGTAACCAAAACCGCATGGTACTGCTACCAAAACAGAGATATAGATCAATGGAACAGAACAGAGCCGTCAGAAATAATGCCGCATGTCTACAACCATCTGATGTTTGACAAACCTGAGAAAAACAAGAAATGGGGAAACGATTCCCTATTTAATAAATGGTGCTGGGAAAACTGGCTAGCCGTATGTAGAAAGCTGAAACTGGATCCCTTCCTTACACCTTATACAAAAATCAATTCAAGATGGATTAAAGACTTAAATGTTAGACCTAAAACCATAAAAACCCTAAAAGAAAACCTAGGCAATACAATTCAGGACATAGGCATGGGCAAGGACTTCATGTCTAAAACACCAAAAGCAATGGAAACAAAAGCCAAAATTGACAAATGGGATCTAATTAAACTAAAGAGCTTCTGCACAGCAAAGGAAACTACCATCAGAGTGAACAGGCAACCTACAAAATGGGAGAAAATTTTCGCAACCTACTCATCTGACAAAGGGCTAATATCCAGAATCTACAATGAACTCAAACAAATTTACAAGAAAAAAACAAACAACCCCATCAAAAAGTGGGTGAAGGACATGAACAGACACTTCTCAAAGAAGACATTTATGCAGCCAAAAAACACATGAATAAATGCTCACCATCACTGGCCATCAGAGAAATGCAAATCAAAACCACAATGAGATACCATCTCACACCAGTTAGAATGGCAATCATTAAAAAGTCAGGAAACAACAGGTGCTGGAGAGGATGTGGAGAAATAGGAACACTTTGACACTGTTGGTGGGACTGTAAACTAGTTTAACCCTTGTGGAAGTCACTGTGGCGATTCCTCAGGGATCTAGAACTAGAAATTCCATTCGACCCAGCCATCCCATTACTGGGTATATACCCAAAGGACTATAAATCAAGCTGCTATAAAGACACATGCACACGTATGTTTATTGCCGCATTATTCACAACAGCAAAGACTTGGAACCAAGCCAAATGTCCAACAATGATAGACTGGATTAAGAAAATGTGGCACATATACACCATGGAATACTATGCAGCCAAAAATGATGAGTTCATGTCCTTTGTAGGGACATGGATGAAATTGGAAATCATCATTCTCAGTAAACTGTCGCAAGAACAAAAAACCGAACACTGCATATTCTCACTCATAGGTGGGAATTGAACAATGAGAACACATGGACACAGGAACGGGAACATCACACTTCGGGGACTGTTGTGGGGTGGGGGGAGGGGGGAGGGATAGCATTGGGAGATATACCTAATGCTAGATGATGAGTTGCTGGGTGCAGCACACCAGCATGGCACATGTATACATATGTAACTTACCTGCACATTGGGCACATGTGCCATAAACCTAAAGTATAATAATAATAATAATAATCATAATAATAAAAGAAAAAAAAAGAATGTGGAATAGAAGGTAATGAAATGTGGAATGGAATTTGGAATGCAATGGAATGGAATGTGGAATGGAATGGAAAAGTATTTGGAAAGGAAGGCAATGGAATGTGGAATGGAATAAAATGTAATGTAATGTGGAATGTTATGGAATGGAACGTGGAATCGAAGATGGAATGGAAGGTGGAATGGGCCGTGGAATAGCACGGAACAGAATGTGGAATGGAACGTGGAATGGAATGTGCAATGCAACGTGGAATGGTACGTGGAATGGAATGGAACGGAATGTTGAATATAATTCGGAATGGAATGGAAAGGAATCCAGAATGGAATGGAATGGAATGGAATTGAAATTAGAATGGAACGTGGAATGGAACGTGGAATGGATTCGAGTATGGCGTGGAATGGAATGGAATGGAATGCAGAATGGTATGGAAAGGAAAGTGGAATGCAATGGAATGGAATGGAATTTGGAAATGAAAGAATGGAAAGTGGAAAGGAACGGAATGGAATGTAGAATGGAATGGAATGGAATGGAATTGAAATTGGAAAGGAATGGAATGGAATGTGGAATGGAATGTGAAATGGAATGTGGAATGGAAAGTGGAGTAGAATGAAATGGAACTTGGAATGGAATGGTACGGAACGTGGAATGGAATGGAATGGAACATGAAGTGGAACGTGGAATGGCAACACTAATGCAACGTAGAAAGGAATGTGGAAAGGAATGGCAGGTCTAATGGAAAGTAGAATGGAATGTGGAATGGAATGGAATGCAACGTGGAATGGAATGGAAGAGAACATAGAATGGAACGTGAAGTGGAACGTAGAATGGAAAGTGGAATGGAATGTGGAATGGAACGTTGAATGTAATGTGGAATGGAAAGTAATGGAATGTGGAACGGAATGGAATGGAATGTGGAATGCAATGAATGGAATGAAGAGTATAATTTGGAATGGAAATTAAAGGAATTCAGAATGGAATGGAATGGAATGGAATGTGGAATGGAACGTGTAATGGAATGGAATGGAACGTGGAATGGATTGTTGAATGGAATGTGGAATGGAATGTGGAATGCAACGTGTCGTGGAACGGAATGGAAAGTGGAATGGAATGTGTAATTGAGTGTGGAATGCAACGTGGAATGGAATGGAATGCAATGTGTAATGGAAAGTGGAATGGAATGGAATGGAATGTGGAATGCAATGAATGGAATGTCGAGTATAATTTGGAATGGAATGGAAAGGAATTCAGAATGGAATGGAATGGAATGGAATGGAATGGAATGGAATGTACTGGAAAGTAACGTTGAATGGAACTTGCAAAGGAACATGGAATGGAATGTAGAATGGAATGGAATGGAATGTGGAATGGAAGGGAAAGGGATGTGGAATGGAATGTGGAATGGAATGGAATGGAATAGAATGGAAAGTGAAATGGAATGGAATGGAATGTGGAATGGAATGTGGAATGAAAAGTGTAATGGAACGGAATGGTATGGAATGTGGAATGGAATGGAATGGAATGCAATGGAATGTGGAATGAAATGGAATGGAATGAGGAATGGAATTGAATCAAATGTGTAACAGAATGGAAGGGAATGAAATGTGGAATGGAATGGAATGTGGAATTGAATGGAATGGAATGGAATGGAATGGAAATTGTAATGGAACGGAATGTGGAATGGACTGGAATGAATTGGAAGGGAATGGAATGTGGAATGAAATGGAATAGAATGTGGAATGGAATGCAATGTTATGGAATGTGGAATGGAAAGGAATGGAATGTGTAATGCAACGGAGAGTAATATGGCATGGAACTTAATGGAAATTGGAATGGAATGGAATAGAATGGAATGTGGAATGGAATGTAATGGAGTGTGGAATGGAATATAATGGAATGTAGAATGGAATTTAATGGAATGGAAAGGAATGTGGAATTGAATGCAATTGGAAGTGGAATAGAATGGAATGAAAAGGGGAATAGAATGCGGAAACGGAATCTGGAATGGAACATGGAATAGAATGAAACACAACGTGGAATGGATTGGAATGGAACGTGGAAAGGAATGGTAACGAACGTGGAATGCAATGTGGAATGGAATGTGGAATGTATTGTGGAATATTACAGGGAATGAAATGTGGAATGGAATGTGGAATGTATTGTGGAATATTACGGGGAATGAAATGTGGAATGGAATGTGGAATGGGATATGGAATGGAATATGGAATGCAATGGAAAGGAATGTGGGATGGAAGGTGCAATGGAAAGCAATGGAAAGGAATATGAAGTGGAATATGGAATGGAATGTAATGGAAAGTGGAATGGAATGGTATGCAATGTGGAATAGAATGGAAAGGAATGGAACGTCGAATGGAACGTGGAATGGAATGTGGAATGGAATGTAATGGAACGTGGAATGTTATGCAATGGAATGCGGAATAGAATGGAATGGAATGTGGAATGGAATAGAATGGAATGCAATGGAATGGAAGGTGAAAGTGAATGTGGAATGGAATGTGGAATGGAATGTGGAAGGGAATGAAATGTAACGTGGAATGGAATGGAATGAAAGGTGAAATAGAATGAAATGGAAAGTGGAATGGAAAATGGAATGGAACATGGATTGGAACGTGTAATGGAATGTGGAAAGGAATGAGGAATGGAATGGAATGGCACCTGGAATGAAATGTCGAATTGAATGGAATGGAATGTGAAATGGAATGTGGAAAGGAATGGAATAGAATGTGGAATGGAGAGCAATGGATTGTGGAATTGAACGTGGAATGGAATTTAATAGAATGTGAAATGGAATGGAATGGAATGTGGAATGGAAGGGAATGGAATGTGGAACAGAATGGAAGGGAATGGAATTTGGAAAGGAATGGAATTGAAAGGAATGGGATGCGGAATTGAAGGGAATGTAATGTGGAATGGAATGTGCAATTGAATGGAATGAAATTGAATGGAAACTGGAATGGAATGGAATTGAATGCAATTTGGAATGGAATAGAATTTAATGTGGAATGGAATGGAATGAAATGTGTAATGCAACGGAATGGAATGGAATAATTAAAGGAATGGAATGGAATGTGGAATGGAAAGTGGAATGGAATGGAATGGAAAGTGGAATGGAACGTGGAATGTAATAGAATGTAATGTGGAGCAGAATGGAATCGAATGTGGTATGGATTATGTAATGGAATGGAAAGAAATGTGGAATAGAATGTGGAATGTAATGTAATGGAATGTAGAAGGGAATGTGCAATTGAATGAGGAATGGAATGTGTAATGAAATGGAATATAATGTGGAATGGAATGGAATAGAATGGAATGGAATTTGGAAGGGAATGAGCAATGGAATATGGAATGGAATGTGGAATGAAATGAAATGGAATTTGGAATGGAATGTGGAATGGAATGGAAAGGAATGTGGAATGGAATGTGGAATGGAATGTGGAATGGAATGGAATGGAATGTGGAATGAAATGTGCAATGGAAAGTGGAATGTAATGTGGAAGGGAAAGTGAAACGGAAGTTGTAATGGAAAGGAATGGAATGTGGAATGGAATGTGGAAAGGAATGGTGTGGAATGTGGCCTGGAATGTGGAATGGAATGTAGAATGGAATTTGCAAAGAAATGGAATGTAATGTAGAATGGAATATAGAACGCAATGTGGAATGGAACGTGGAATGCAAAGGAATGGCGTGTGGAATGGAATAGAATGTGGAATGGAATGAAATGGAATGCAAAGTGAAATGGAATGGAATGGAATGTGGAATGGGCTGTGGAATGGAAAGTGGAATGGAATGTGGAATATAAAGTTAAATGGAATGTGTAATGGAAAGGAATGGAATGTGGAATGGAATCTAGAAAGGAAGGGTATGGAATGTGGAATGGAATCTGGACTGTAATGTGGAATGGAATATGGAATGGAATGGAATCGGAAGTGCAATGCACTGGAATGTGGAATGGAATGCAACGTTGAATGGAATGGAATGGAATACTGATTGAAATGGAATGGAACGTGGAATGAAATGGAATGGAATGGAATGCGAAATGGAATGTGGAATGGAATGTGGAATGGAGTGTGGAATGCAATGTGGAATGGAACGGAATGGAATGTGGAATGGAATGTGGAATGGAGTGTGGAATGGAATGTGGAAAGGAACGAAATGGAATGTGGAATGGAATGTGAATGGTATGTCAAATGGAATGGAATGAATTGTGGAATGGAGTTGAATGGAATGGTATGGAATATGTGATAGAAAGGAATGGAATGTGGAATCGAATGTGGAAAGGAACGTGGCTTGGAACTTGCAATGGATCGTGGAATGGAAAGTGGCATGGAATGGAATGTGGAATGGAATGGAATGGAACGTGTAATGAAATGTGGGATGAAATGGAATGGAATGTGTAATGGAAGGTTGAATGGATCGTGGAATAGAAAGTAGAATGGAATGCAGAGTGGAATGAGGAATGTAATTGAATGGAACGTGGAATGGGACGGAATGGGAAGTAGAATATAATAGAATGGAATGGAAAGTGGAATACAATGGAATGGAATGTGGAATGCAATGTAATTGAATGTAATGTGAAATTGAATGAAATGCAATTTGGAATGGAATGGAATGGAAAATGGAATGGAATGGAAAGCAATGTGGAATGGAATGGGAAAGAATGTGGAATGGAATGTGGAATGGAGTGGAATGGAATGTGGAATCGAATGGAATGGAATGTGGAATGGAAAGTGGAATGGAACGGAATGAAATGTAGAATGGAATGTGGAGAGGAATAGAATGAAATTTGGCATGGAAGGGAAAGTGGAATGCAAGGTGGAATGGAATGGGATGGAATGTGCAACGGAATGGAATGCAATGTGGAAGAATGCAATGTGGAATGGAATGGAATGGAATGTGGAATGGAATGCAGTGGAATGTGGAATGGAATGGAATGCAGTGGAATGGAATGTGGAACTGAATGGAATGGAAAGGGGAATGGAATGTTGAATGGAATGTGGAATTGTATGTGGAATGGAATGGAATGCAATGTGGAAAGGAAAGTGTAATGGAATGTATAATGGAATGTGGAATGGAATGGAATGCAATGGGGAAAGAAATGTGGAATGGAATGCCGAATGGAATGTGCAATGGAATGGAATGGAATGTGGAATCGAGTTTAATGGAATGTTGAATGGAATGGGGAATGAAATGGACTGGAATGTGGAATGGCATTTGGAATGGGATGTAGAATGGCATGAGGAAAACAATGTAGAATAGAAAGTAATGGAATGTGGAATGGAGTGTGGAATGGAATGTGGAATGGAAAGTGGAATGGAACGTAAATTGGAATGGAATGGAACGTGGGATGGAATGTGGAATGAATGGAATGGAGTGTGGAATGGAATGTGGAATGGAAAGTGGAATGGAACGTAAATTGGAATGGAATGGAACGTGGGATGGAATGTGGAATGGAATGGAATGGAATGTGGAAAGGAATGTGGAGCGGGATGGAATGGAATGTTGAATGGAATGAAACGGAATGTGGAATGGAATGGGGAACGGAATTGAATGGAATCTGGAATGGAATGTTGAATGGAATGTGGAATGGAATTTGGAATGGAACGTGGAATGGAAAGTGGAATGGAACGTGGAATGGAACGTGGAATGTAATTTGGAATGGAATAGAATGGAATGTAGAAGGGAATGGAATGGAATGTGGAGCTGAAGTTGGAATGGAATGGAATGGAATGGAATGTGGAACGGAATGGAATGGTATGCGTAATTGAATGGAATGGAATGTCGCATGGAATGTGTAATGTAATGTAATGTAGTGCAATGAGGAATTGAAGTTAGAATGGAATATAATGGAAAGTGGAATGGAATGGAGTGGAATGTTGAATGGATTGTGGAATGGAATGGAATGCAATGTGTAATAGAATGGAATGGAAGGGGATGTGGAATGGAAGTTGGAATGGAGTGGAATGGAATGTGGAAAGGAATGTGGAATGGAATGGAATGGAATGTGGAATGGAAGGTGGAGTGGAATGGAATGGAATGTGGAATGGGATGGAATGAAACGTGGAATAGAACATGGAATGGAATGTGGAACAGAACATGGAATGGAAATTGGAATGGAACGTTTAATTGAAGGTGGAATGGAATGGAAGTGAAAGTGGAATGGAACTTCGAATTGAAGGTGGAATGAAACGTCGAATGAGAGGTGGAATGGAATGTGGATTAGAATGTAATGTAATGTCGAATAGAATGAAGTGGAAGGTGGAATGGAATGGAATGGAACGTGGAATGGAAAGGAATGGATTGTGTAATGGAAAGGAATGGAATGTGGAATGCAACGGAATGGTATGGAATGTGGAATGGAATGGAATGGAACGGAATGGAAGGTGCAATGGAAAGGAGTGGAATGTGGAATGGAATACAATTGAATGTGGAATGGAATGGAAAGGAAAGGAATGTGTAATGGAATGAAATGCAATAAAATGGAGTGGAATGAATTTGGAATGGAAGGTGGATTTGAATGGAATGGAAAGTGGAATGGAAAGTGGAATAGAATGTGGAATGGAAGATGGTATGGAATGCGGAATGGAATGTGAAATGAAATGTGAAATGGAATGTGGAATGGAACATTGAATGGAACCTGGAAAGGAATATAGAATGAAACGTGGAATGTAACGTGGAATGGAATGGAATGGAATGTGGAATGGAATGTGGAATGGAATGTGCAATGGAATGGAATGGATTGCTGAATGGAATGTGAAATTGAATGGGCAATAGGATGGAATGGAATGTGGATTGGAATGTAATGGAATGTGGAATTTAATGGAATGGAATGTGGAATGGAATGTAGACTGGAAATAAGTGGGATGTCAAATGGAATGTGGAGTGGAATTTAATGGAATATGGAATGGAATGATATGGAATGTGGAATGCTATTGAATGGAATGGAATGGAAAGTGTAATGGAATGGAATGGAATGTGGAATAGAATGGAATGGGACGTGGAATGGAATGTGATATGGAATGTGTAATGGAACGTGGAATTGAATGTGGAATGGAATGTTGAATGGAAAATTATGGGATGTGGAATGGAATGTAATGGAATGTGGAATAGAAGGGAATGGAATGTGGAATGGAATGCAACGGAATGTGGAATGCAATCTTTAATGGAATGGAAAGGAATGTGGAATGGAATGGAATTTAGAGGTATGGAATGCGGAATGGAATGGAATGGAATGTGGAATGGAATGAGGAATGGAATGCAAATGAACGTGGAATGGAAATTTGAATTGAACGTGGAATGGAACGTGGAATGGAACGAAGAATGGAAGATGGAATGATATGTGGAATGGAATCGAATGGAACGTGGAATGGAATGAAGAATGGAACATGGAATGATATGTGGAATGGAATGGAATGGAATGTGGAATAGAAGGGAATGGAATGGAAAGAAATGTGGAATGCAATGGAATGGATTGAGTAATGGAATGAATGGAATTTGGAATGGAATGGGAAGGTATGGAAACTGGAATGGAATGGAACGGAATGGAATGTGGAATGGAATGTAACGGAATGAGGAATAGAATGGAATGGAATGTGGAATGGAATGGAATGGAATTTGGAACGGAATGTAAAGTAACAGAACGTGGCATGGAATGTGGAATCGAAAGTGGAATGGAATGGAATGGAAAGTGGAATGGAATTGAAAGGAATGTGGAATGGAATGTGAAATATAATGGAATGGAAAGTGGAATGGAATGGAATGCAATAGAACGTGGAATGGAATGTGGAATGGCATGGAAATGAATTTGGAGTGGAATGTGGAATGGAATGTAATGGAAAGTGGAATGGATTGGAATGGAATGTGGAAAGGAATGAGGAATGTAATGGAATGGAATGTGGAATGGAATGTCGAATGTATTGGAACGGAAAGTGGAATTGAATGGAATGGAATGGGGAATTGAACCTGGGATGTAGTGGATTGTAAGGTGGATTGAAATGTCTATTGGAACGTGGAATGTAACGTGGAATGTAATGGAATGTATTGGAGAGAGGAATGATAAGTAATGGAAAGGAATGTTTAATAGAATGGAATGGAATGTGCAATGGAACGTGTAATGGAACGTGGAATGGAATGGAATGTGAAATGGAACGTGGAATGGAACGTGGAATGGAATGTGGAGTGGAAAGGAATGAGGAATGGAATGGAAAAAGGAATGTAATGGAATAGAATGGAATGTGGAATTGAATGGAATGAAACGTGGAATGGATGGGAATGTGGAATGGATTGGAGTGGAAAGGGAATGGAATGGAATGGAATGGAATGTGGAATAGAATGGAATGTGGAATGGAGTGGAATGGAATGTAATTGAAAGGGAAAGGAAAGGAATGGAATGGAATGTGGAATGGAATGGAATGTAGAATGGAATGGAATGGAATGCAAAGTGGAAAGGAATTGAATGGAATGTGGAATGGAATGGAATGCAAAGTGGAATTGAATGGAATGGAATGTGAAATGGAATTGAATGGAATGTAATTTCGAATGGATGGAAAGCAAAGTGAAACTGAATGGAAAGGAATGTTGAATGGAATGTGGAATGGAATGGAAAGTTATGTGGAATGCAATGTGAAATTCAATGGAATGGAATTTGCAGTGGAATACAGAATAGAATGGAATGGAATGTGGAATAGAATCTGGAATGGGATGTGGAATAGAATGGAATGGAAATTGTATGGAATGCGGAATGGCATGTGGATTGGAATGGTATGGAATGTGGAATGGAAGGTGGAATGGAATAGAATGGAAATGGAATGGACTGTGGAATGGAATTTGGAATGGATTGGAATGGAATGTGGAAAGGAAGGTGGAACGGAATGGAATGGAATGTGGAATGGAATGGAATGGAATGGAATGGAATAGGAAAGGAATGTGGAATGGAATAGGAATGGAATGGAATAGGAAAGGAATGTGGAATGGAATAGGAATGGAATGTGGAATGGAATGGAATGGAATTGAATGGAATGTGGAATGGAATGTGGAATGGAATGGAATGGAATAGGAAGGGAATCTGGAAAGGAATGGAATGGAATCTGGAATGGAATGGAATCGAATAGGAAGGGAATGTGGAATGGAATGGAATGGAATGTGGAGTGGATTGCGGAAGTGTAAGTGGAATGGAATGTGGCATGGAACTTGGAATGGAATGGAATGCAATGGAATTTGGAAAGCAATGGAATGGAATCTGGAATGGAATGGAATGGAATGTAGAATGGAAAGGAAAGGAAGGTGGAATTCAATGGAACATAAAGTGGTATGGAATGGAAAGTGGAATCAAATCGAATGGAATGAAATGTATTAAGGAATGGAATGTGGAATGGATTGGAATGGAATGGAATGTGGAATGGTAAGGAATGTGAAATGGAATTGAATGTGGAAAGGAATGGAATGTGTAATGGAATGTGGAATAGAATGGAATGGAATGTGGAATGGAATGGAATGGAATGTGGAATGGAATGGAATGGAATGTGGAATGGAATGGAATGTGGAATGGAATGGTATGGAATTATGTGTGGAAAGAAATGCGGAATGGAATGTGTAATGGAATGGAATGGATCATGGAATGGAAGGTGGAATGGAATTTAAGGGAATGTGGAATGGAATGGAATGGAAAGTGGAAAGGAATGGAATGTGGAATGGAATGTGGAACGCAATGTGGAATGGAATGGAAGAGAATGTGGAATGGAATGTGGAATGGAACGTGTAGTGGAACGTGGAAAGGAATGGAATGGAATGTGGAATGGAAGGTGGAATGGGATTTGGAATGTAATGTGGAATGGAAAGTAATGGAATGTGGAAGGGAATAGTGTGGAATGTGAAATTTAATGGAATGGAATGTGGAATGGTATGTGGAATTGAAAGGAATGGAATGTGGAGTAGAATGTGGAATGGAATGGAATGGAATCTGGAAAGGAAAGGAATGGAATGGAATGGAACGCGAAATGGAACGTGGATTGCAACGTGGAATGGAATGTGATATGGAATGGAAAGAGGTATTGAATGGAATGGAAAGTGGAATGGAGTGAATTGGAATGTGGAATGGAATGTGAAATTGAATGAAATGGAACGTGAAAAGGAATGGAATGGAACGTGCAATGGAATGGAATGGAACTTGGAATGGAACGTGGAATGGAACGTGGAATGGAATGGAAAGGAATGTTGAATGGAAAGGAATGCAATGCGGAATGGTTTGGAATGGAACATGGAATGTAACATGGAATGGAATGGAATGGAATGTTGAATGGAACGCGGAACGGAACCTCTAAAGGAACGTAGAATGGAACGTGGAATGGAAAGGAATAGAATTTCTAATGGAAAGTAGAATGGAACGTGGAATGGAATGCAATGGAACGTGGAATGCAATGTGGAATGTAATGTGGAATGTAATGGAATATAGTGTGCAATGGAATGGAATGGAATGTGTTATGGAATGTGGAAAAAAATGGAATGGAAAGTGAAATGGAATGTGGTATGTTATGTCGAATGGAATGTGAAAGGGTATGTGGAATGCAAAGTGGAATGGAATGTGGAATGGAATGTGGATTGGAATGTGGAATAAAATGGAAAGGAATGTTAAATGGAAGGTGGAATGGAATGAAATGGAATGTGGAATGATATCTGGAATGGAATGGAATGCAATATGTAATGTTATGTGGAATGAAATGGAATGGAATGTGGAAGGGAATGTGGAAAAGAATGTGGAGTGGAATGGAATGTGGAACGGAATGTGGAATGGAATGGAATGTGTAGTGGAATGTTTAATGGAATGTGGAATGGGATGTGGAATGGAACATGGAATGGAGTGGAATGGAATATGGAATGGCACGTGGAATTGAATGGAATGGAACGCGGAATGGAATGTGGAATGCAACTTGGATTGGAATGTGGAATGTTACGTCGAATGGAATGTGCAATGGAATGTGGAATGCAACGTGGAAGGGAATGTGTAATGGAATGTTGAAAGGAAAGTTTAATCGAATGGAATAGAATGTGAAATGGAACTTGAATAAAATGGAACGTGGAAAGTAATGTGGAATTAAACGTGGAATGGAACGTGGAATGGAATGTGGAGTGGAACATGGAATGGAATGTACAACGGAAGTTGGAATGGAACGTGGAATGAAATGCAATGGAAAGTGGAATGGAACGTGGAATGAATTGGAATGTAACGTGGAATGGAACGTGGAATGGAATGTGGAATGGAACGTGGAATTTAACATGGAATGGAATGGAATGGAATGTGGAATGGAATGTGGAATGGAATGTGGAATGCAATAGAATGCAATCTGGAATGGAATGTGGAATGTAATGGAAAGTAATGGAATGGAATGTGGAATTGAATGTGGAATGATATGGAATGGAGTGTGGAATGGAATGTGGAATGCATGGAATGGAGGATGGAATGGAACGTGGAATGGAATGTTGAATGGAAAGTTGAATGGAATGAAAGGTGGAATGGAATGTGGAATGGAATGGAAAGGAATGTGAAATGGAATGTAATGGAATGTGGAATGGAATGTTTAATGGAATGTGGAATGAAATGTGGACTGGAACGTGGAATGGTTCATGGAATGGAATGGAATGGATCGTGGAATGGAACGTGGAATGGAAGGTGGAATGAAGCATGTAAGTGAATGGAATGGAACTTGGAATGGAATGTGAAATGGAATGTGGAATGGAATGTGGAATGGAATGCAATGGAATGTGGAATGGAATGTGGAATGTAATGGAATGGAATGTGAAATGAAATGCAATGGAATATGGAATGAAATGCAAAGGAAATTGGAATGGAATGGAATGGAATGTGGAATGGAATGGAATGCAATGTGGAATGGAATGTGCAATAGGATGCGCAATGGAATGTGGAATGCAAAGCGGAATGGAATGGAATGGAAGTTGGAATTGAAAGTGGAATGGAATGGAAAGGAACGTGGAATGGAATGTGGAATGGAATGGAATGGAATGGAATGGAATGGAATGGAATGTTTTAACGAATGTGGAATGGAAAGTGGAATGGAATGGAATGGAATGGAAAGTGGAACGGAATGTGGAATGGAATGGTGTGGAATGTGTAAAGGAATGCAGATTAGAAAGGAATGTGGAATGGAATCTGGAATGGAGTGCAATGGAATGTGGAATGGAATGTAATGGAAAGTGGAATGGACTGGAATGGAATGTGGAATAGATTGTGGAATGGAAGGGAATGGAACGTTGAATGGAAAGTGCAATGGATGGGGAATGCAACGAGGAATGGAACGTGGAATGGAATGTAGACTGGAATGGAAAGGAATGTGGAATGGAAAGTGGAATGGAACGTGGACAGAAACGTGGAATTGAATGTGGAATGGAATGTGCAATGGAACGTGGAATGGAATTGAACGTGGAATAAAATGGAATGGAATGTGGAAAGGAATGGAATGGAATGAGAAAGGGAATTATGAATGGAAAGGAATGTGCAATGCAATGGAATCTAATGGTATGTGGAATAGAATGGAATGTGGAATGGAATGGAATGAAATGAGGAAGGCAATGTGGAATGGAATGCAATGTGGAATGGAATGGATTGGAATGTGGAATGGAATGGAATGGAATGAGGAAAGGAATGTGGAAAGGAATGGAAAGTGGAATGGGATTTAATGGAATGGAATCAAACGGAATTTAATGGTATAGATGTGGAATGGAACGTTGAATGGAAGGGAATGGAATGTGGAATGTAGTGTGGAATAGAATGGATTGGAAAGTGGAATGGAATGTGGAATTGAATGGAGTCGGATGTGTAATGGAAAGTGAAATGGAATGGAATGGAATCTGTAATGTAAAGTGGAATGAAACGTGGAGTAGAACGTGGAATGGAATATGGAATGGAATGTGGAATGGAATGTGTAATGGAATGGAATGTAAAGTGGAATGGAATGGAAAGGAATCTGGTAAGGAATGGAATGGAATGCGGAAGGGAATCTGGAATGGAATGCAATGTGGAATGGAATGGAATGGAAAGGAATGTGGAAAGGACTGGAACATGGATGGAATGTGGAATTGAACGAAATGGAACGTCTAATGGGAAGGAAAGTGGAATGGAATGGAATGTGGAAGGGAATGGAAAGTGGAATGGAATGTAATATGGAATGGAATGGAATGGAACGTGGAATGAAATGAAATGGAGTGGAATGTGGAATGGATTGGAATGGAATGGAATGGAACTTGGAATGGAATGGAATGGAAAGTGGAACGGAATGCAGTGCAACATGGAATGGAATGGGTTAGAATTGAATGTCGAATGCAATGGAACGTCGAAAGGACTGGAATGGAACGTCGAGTGGAATGGAATGGAAAGTGTAATGCAATGGAATGGAATGGAATGGAATGGAATGCGAAAGGGAATGTGGAATGGAATGTGAAATGGAATGAGAAATATAATGTTTAATGGAATGAAATGGAACGTGGAATGCAAAGGAGTGGAACGTGGAATATAAAGGAATGGAAACTCAAATGGAAAGTGGAATGGAACGTGGAATGGAATGTGGAATGGAACGTGCAATGGAATGTAGAATGGAATGGAATGGAACGTGGAAAGGAATGTGGAATTTTATGGAACGGAATGGAATAGAATGGAATGTGGAATGGTAAGTACGGGAATGTGGAATGGAATGGAATGGAGTGAGGAATGGAGTGGAAATTGGAAAGGAATGGAATGGGATGTGGATTGGAATGGAATGGAATGTGGAATGGAATGTAATGGAATGCAATGGAACGTGGAAGTGAATGGAATGGAAAGTGGAATGTTATGGAATGGAACGTGGAATGGAATGTGGAAGGTAACGTGGAATGGAAGGCAATGGAATGTGGAATACAATGTGGAATGGAATGGAGTGTGGAATGGAATGTGGAATTGAATGGAATTGAATGTGGAATAGAATGTGGAATGGAATGTTGAACAGAATGAAATGGAACGTGGAAGTGAATGGAATGGAAAGTGGAATGTTATGGAATAGAACGTGGAATGGAATGTGCAATGGAATGGCATGGAATGTGGAATGGAAAGGAATGGAATTTGGAATGGAATAGAATGTGGAATGTAATCAAATGCAATGGAATGTGAAATGGAATTGGATGGAATGTGGAATGGATTGGAATCGCATGTGGAATGGAATGGAAGGTGGACTGGAATGTGGAATGGAATGTGGAGACCAATGTGGAGTGGATTGGAAATGAACGTGTAATGAAACGTGGAACAGAATGGAATGGCTTGTGAATTAGAACCTGGAATGGATCGAGGAATGGAATGTGCAATGGAAGGTGGAATGGACTAGAATGGAGCGTGGAATGCAAGGGAATTGAATGTGGATTGGAGTGGAATGGAATATGGAATGGAATGTGGAATGGTATGGAATGCGGAGTGGAATGTGGAATTGAATGGAATGCCGAAAGGAATGTGAAAAGGAATGGAATGGAAAGTGGAATGGAATGTGGAATCGGTTGAGGAATGGAATGGAATGCAATGTGGAATGGAATGGAATGGAATGCAATGTGGAATGGAATGGAATGGAATGGAATGTGGAATGGAATGGGTTGGAATGTGGAATGGAATGGGTTGGAATGTGGAATGGAATGTGGAAAGTAATGGAATGGAATGTGGAATGGAATGGAATGGAATGAAATTGGAATGGAAAATTGGAAAGGAATGTAATGGAAAGTGAAATGGAATGTGGAATGGAATGGAAAGAATGGAATGGAATGTGGCATCGAATGGAATGGAATGTGAAATGGATAGTGGAATGGAATGGGAAAAGGAAAGTGGAATGGAAAGTCGAATGGAATGTGGAATGGAATGGAATTGAATGGAATGTGGAATGGAATGGAATTGAATGGAATGGAATGTGAAATAGAATGGAATGCAATGTTGGATGGAAGGTGGAATGGAATGGAATGGAATGGAATGTGGAATGGAATGTGAAATGAAAAATGGAGTGGAATGTGGAATGGAAAGTGCAATGGACTGAAATGGAATGGAATGCAAAGGTATGGAAAGGAATGTGGAGTGAAATGTTAAATGAAAAATGGAATGGAATGTGGAATGGAATGTGTAATTGCATAGAAAGGAACGGAATGGAATGTGGAATGGAATAGAAAGGAAGGTGGAATTTCATGGAATGGAATGTGGAATGGAATGTGGAATGGAATGGAATGCAATGGAATGTGGATTGGAATCTGGAATGGAATGAAATGGAAAGGAATGGAATGGAATGCAACATGGAATGGAATGTTGAAGGGAAAGTTGAATGGAATGCGACATGGAATGTGGAATGGAATGCAATGGAATGGAAGGGAAGGTGGAATGGAAAGGAATCCAATGTGGAATGTAATGGAATGGAACAGAATGGAATGGAAAGGAATGTGGAATGGAATGTGGAATGGAATCTGGAATGGAAATGAATTTGGAGTGTAATGGAATTGAATGTGGAATGGAATGGAATGGAATGTGTAATGCAATGGAATGGAATGGAAGATGGAAAGGAAAGTGGAATGGAACGAGGAATGGAAAATGGAATGTAACGTGGAGTGGAACGTGGAATGGAACGTGGAATCGAATATAATGGAATGTGGAATGGAATGGAATGGAATGTGGAATGGAATGCAATGGAATGTAATGTGAAATGGAGTGGTATGTAATGTGGAATGGAATGGAATGGAATGGAATGTGGAATGGAATGGAATGGAATGGAATGTGGAATGGAATGCAACGGAATGGAATCTGGAATGCAACGGAATGGAATGTTGAATAATGGAATGTAATGTGGAATGAAATATGGAATGGAATGTGGAATGGAATGAAACGGAATGTGGAATGGAAAGTGGAATGGTACGTGTAATAGAATGTGGAAAGGATTGTGGAATGGAATGGAAACAAATATGGAAAGGAATGGAATGGAATGGAAAGGAATGTGGTATGGAATGTGGAATGGAATGTGGAAAGGAATGTGTTATGGAATGTGGAACGGAATGTGGAAAGGAATGGAATGTGGAATGGAATGTGGAATGCAATGTGGAATAGAATGGAAAGGAATGGAGTGGACTGTTTAATGGAATGGAATGGAATGTGGAATGGAATGGAAAGGAATGCAATGAGTAATGGAATGTGGAATGGCATGTCGTAGGGTATGTGGAATGGAATTGAATGGAAAGTGCAATTGAATTGAATGGAATGTGCAATGGAGTGGAATAGAATGCGGAATGTAACGTGGAAAGCAATGGAATGGAATGTGGAATGAAAGGTGGAATGGAATTGAATGAAATGTGGAATGGAAAGTGGAATGTAATGGAAAGGTATCTGGAATGGAAAATAATAGAATGTGAAATAGAATGTGGAATGGAATGTGGAATGGAATGGAATGGAATGTGGAATGGAATGGAATGGAATGTGAAATTGAATATGAAATGGAAAGCAATGGTAAGTGGAATGCAAAGGAATGGAATGGAATGTGGAATGGAATGGAATGTTTAACGGAATGTGTAATGGAATGGAATGGAATATGGAATGGAATGGAATGAAATGTGGAATTGAATGGAAGGGAATGTGGAATGGAATGGAATGGAAAGTAATATGGAATGGAATGCGAAATGGAATGGAATGCAACATGGAATGTAAGGGAATGGAATGTGGAATTGAATGAAGAATGGAAGGGATTGGAATATGGAATTGAATGAAGAATGGAATGCAATGGAATGTAGAATGGAATGGAATCGAATGGGGAAAGTAATGGAATGGAATGCAATGTGGAATGGAATTGAATAGAATGTGGAATGAAATGGAATGCAATGTGGAATGGGATGGATTTCAATTCAATGTGGAATGGAAGGGAATGGAATGAGGAATGGAATGGAAGGGAATGTGGAATCAAATGCAATGGAATGTGGAATGGAATGGAATCGAAAGTGGAATGCAATAGAATGGAATGGAATGGAATGTGGAATGGAATGGAATGCAATGCAAGGAGTAATGCAATGTGAAATAGAACGTGGAATAGAATGGAATGGAACGTGGAATGGAATGGACTGGAATTTCGAATGGAATGGAGCAGGATTTGGAATGGAATGGAATGTCGAATGTGGAATGGAATGGAAAACAGAATGTAACGGAATGGCATTCGGAATGGAATGGAATGGAAGGAAATGGAATGTGGAATGGAATGGAATGGAATGTCGAATGCAATGGAATGGAATGGAATGGAATCGAATGGAATGGAATGTGGAATGGAATGGAATGGAATGTGGAATGGAATGGAATGGAATATGGAAAGGAATGGAGTGCAATGCTGAATGGAATGTGGAATGGAATGTAATCTAATGTGGAATGGAATGGAGTGGATTGGAATGGAAGTTGGAATGGAATGGAATGGAATATGGAATGGAATGGAATAGAGAATAGTGTCACCCGGAATGAAATGGAATGTGGAATGGAATGGAACGAAGGGGAATAGAAAGCGAAATGGTATGGAATGGAATGTTAAATTGAATGCAATGGAATGTGGAATCGAAATGAATGGAATTTTAAATGGAATATAAAACAGAATGGAATGGAATGCGAACTGGAATGGAATAGAATGTGGAATGGAATGAAATGGAATGGAATGTGGAATTTAAGGGGATGGAATGTGGAATGAAATGGAATAGAATGTGGAATGGAATGGAATGGAATCTTGAATGGAATGGAATGTAGAATGGAATGGAATGGAATGTCTAACAGAATGTGGAATGGAATTTAATGGAAAGTGGAGTGGAAAGCGGAATGGATTTTGGAATGGAATGGAATGGAATATGGAATGGAATGGAATGGAAAGCAAAGTCAAAGGGAACGGAATGGAATGTGGCATGGAATGGAAAGGAATGGAATGAAATCGAATGTGGAATGGAACGGAGTGGAATGTGGAATGGAATGGAACGGAATGTTTAATGGAATGTAATGGAATGGATTGTGGAATGGAATGGAATGGATTGTGGAATGGAATGGAACGGACTGGAATGGAGTTGAATGTGGAATGGATTCTGCAATTGAAATTGGAATGGGATGGAATGTGGGATGGCATGGAATGTAATGGAATGGGAGTTGGAATGCAACGTGGAATGGAATGTGGAATGGAATGGAAAGGAACATCAAATGGAACATAGAATGGAATGTGGAATGAAATGGAATGGAATGTAACATGGAATGGAATGTGGAATAGAATGGAATGTAACATGGAATGGAATGGAATGGAATGGAATAGAATGGAATTTGGAATGCAATGGAATGTAATGTGGAATGCAAAATGGAATGGAATGGAATGGAATATGGAATGGAATGTGGAATGGAATGGAATGGAGAATGGAATGTGTTGGAATGTGGAATGGAATGTGGAATGGAATGTAACGGAATGTAGACTGGAATGTGTAATGGAATGCCGAATGGAAAGGAATGGAATGTTGGAATGGAATTAGTAATGGAATGTGGAATGGAATGGAATGGGATGTGCATTGGTAAGTGGAATACATCATGGAATGGAAGGTGTAATGTATCGTTCAATGGAATGGAATGGTACGTGGAATGGAATGGAATGTGGAATAGAATGGAATGGAACTTGGAATGAAATGTGGAATGGAATGGAAAGGAATGTGGAATGGATTGAGGAATGGAAAGTGGAATGGAATGGAATGGAACATGGAATAGAACGTGGAATGAGCCATGGAATAGAACATGGAATGGGTCATAGAATAGAACGTGGAATGGAACGTGAAACGTAACTTGGAATGGATCGCGGAATGGAATGGAATGGAACATGGAATGCAATGGAACATGGAATTGAATGCAATTGAACGTGGAATGGAATGGTATGGAAAGTGGAATGGAGTGGAATGGAACGTGCAATGGAATGTGGAACGGAATGGAACGGAATGGAATGCAAAGTGGAATAGAATGGAACGTGGAGTGGAATGGAATGGAATGTGGAATGGAATGTGGAATGGAAGGGAATGGAAATTGAAATGGAAAGTGGAATGGAATGTGGAATGGAACGTGGTATGGAATGTGCAATGCAATGTGGAATGGAATGGAATGGAACGTGTAATGGAATCTGGAATGGAATATAATGGAATGTGGAATGGCATGGAATGGAATGTAGAAATGAATATGGAATGGAATGGAATGGAATGTTGAAAGAAATTTGGAATGGAATGTGGAATGGGAAGGAATGGAAGGTGGATAAGAAATAGAATGGAATGTAGAATGGAATGGAATGGAAAGTGAAATGGAAATAGAATGGAATGTAGAATGGAATGCATTGGAATGTGGAATGGAGTGGAATGTGGAATGGAAAGTGGAATGGAATGGAATACAATGTGTAATGAAATGTTTATTGAAAGGTGTAATGGAATGGAATGGAATGGAATGGAATGTGGATTGGAACGTGCAATGGAATGGAATGGAAAGGAAAGCCAAGTGGAATGAAATGTGAAATGGAAGGTGTAATGGAATGGAATGGAACGGAATGGAATGTGGAATGGATTGTGGAATGGAACGTGGAATGGCATGGAATGTGGAATGGAATGTATAATACAAAGGAATGGAATGCATTGCAATGGAATATGGAAAGTAACGGAATGGAGTGTGGAATGGAATGGAAAGTGGAATCAAATGGAATTGAATGGAATGTAAAGGAATGGAATGTGGAATGGAAGGGAATGGAATTGAATGTAATGGAAGGGAATGTGGAATGGAATACGGAATGGAGTCTGCAATGGAATGTGGAATGGAATGGAATGTGGAATGGAATCGAATGGAATGGAAAGTGGAATGGAATGGAATGGAATATGGAATGGAATGGAATGGAATGGATTGTGGAATGGAAAGGAATTCAATGGAATGTGGAATGCAACGTGGAATGGAATTTGGAATGGAATGGAATGGAATGCAATGTAATGTGGAATGGAATGGAATGAGAAATGGAATGGAATTGAACGTGGAATGGAATGGAATGAAATGTGGAATGGAATTTAATGGAATGTGCAATGGAAGGAGAATGGATTCGAATGGAATATGGAATGGAATGTGGAATTGAATGGAATGTGGATTGCAATGGAATCTAATCGAATAGACTGTGTAATGGAATGGAATGGAATGTGGAATGCAATGGAATGGAACGGGATGTAGAATGGAATTTAATTGAATGTGGAATGGAATGTGGATTGGAATGGAATGTGGAATGGAATGTGGAATGGAATGTGGAATGGAATGGAAAGTGGAATGGAGTGGAATGGATAGTGGAATAGAACGTGGAATGGAACGTGGAATGGATCGTGGAATGGAAAGGAATGCAACGTGGAATGGAATGGAACATGGAATGGAATTGAATGGAACGTGCAATCGAATGGAATGGAATGAAATGGAATTTGCAGTGGAAAGGAATGTGGAATGGAATGGAATGGAATGTGGAATTAAATGTGGAATGGAATGTAAAGGAATGTGGAATGGAATGTGGAATGGAATGGAATGGAATGGAATGTGGAATGGAATGGAACAGAATGTGGAATGGAATGAAATGGAATGGAACGCAATCTGGAATGGAATGTATAATGGAATGAAATTGAATGGAATGGAAATGAAATGAATGGAAATGAAATGAGTGGAATATGAATGGAATAATGTGGAATGGAATGGAAAGGAAACTGTCATGGAATGGAATGGATTGTGCAATGGAATGTGGAATTTAATGGAATGGAAAGTGCAACGGAAGGTGGAATTTAATGGAATAGATGGTGGAATGGAGCATGCTATGGAACGTGGGATGTAATGTAATTACATTCCAAAAGTGGAATGTAACATGGAATTTAATGGAATGGAATATGGAATGGAACGTGGAATTCAACGTGGAATGGAATGTAATGGAACGTGGAATGGAACGTGGAATGGAAAGTGGAATGTCAGGGATTGGAACATGGAATTCAACATGGAAAGGAACGTTGAATGGAACGGGGAATGGAACGTGTAATGGAACGTGAAAGGAACATGGAATAGAATGGAATCGATTGTGGAATGGTGAGGAATGGCATCTGGAATGGTATGGAATGGAATGGAATATGGAATGGTGTGGAACGGAATGGAATGGAATGTGGGATGGAATGGAATCGAATGTGGAGTGGAATGGAATGTGTAATGGAAATTAATGGAATGTGGAAGGGAATGTGGAATGAAACGTGGAATGGAGTGGAATGTGGAATGTATTGTGTGAATGGATTGGAATGGAATGGAATGTGGAATGGAATGGAATGCAATGTTGAACGGAACATCAAATGGAAAGAGGAATGGAACGTGGAATGGAATAGAATGTGGAATGGAATGTGGAATGGAACACGGAATAGAATGCAATGTGGAATGGAACGTGGAATAGAATGCACTGGAATGTGGAATGGAAAGGAATGGAATGTGTAATTGAACATGGAATGGAATGAAATGGAATGTGAAATGAAAAGTGGAATGGAATGGAATGGGGAATGGAATGTGAAAAGGAACATGTAATGGAATGGAATGTGGAAATTATTATGGAATGGAATGTGGAATTCAATGCGGAATGGAATGGAATGGAATGTGCAATGGAACGTGGAATGAAATAGAATAGAATGTGGAATGGAACGTGGAATGGAAAGTGTACTGTAACGTGAAGTGGAATGGAATAAGGAATGGAATGTGGAATGAAAATTGGAATGAAATGGAATGTGGAATGGATTTTGGAAAGGAATGGAATGGAATAGATTGTGGAATGGATTGGTATCAAATGTGGAATGGATTGGAATGGAATGCCGAATAGAATGGAATGGAATGTGGAATGGAATGGAGTGGAATAGAATGTGGAATGGAATGGAATGCAAAGTGGAATGGAATGGAATGTGGAATGGAATGTGGAAAGGAGAGGAACGGAATGTCGAATGAAATGGAATGAAATGTGGAATGGAATGTGGAATGGAATGCAATGCAATGTGGAATGAAATGCAATGGAATGTGGAATGAAATGTAGAATGGAATGGAATGTGGAATAGAAATGAAAGAAATTTGGAATGCAATGTGGAATGGAATGGATTGGAATGGAATGTGGAATGTAATATGGAATGGAATGGAATGGAATATAGAATAGAATGTGGAATGGAAGGGAATGGAAAGTGTAATGCAATGTGTAATGGAATGTGTAATGGAATGGAAAGTGGAATGGAACGGAATGAAATGGAAAGGAAAGAGGAATGGAATGGAATAGAATGGAATGGTATTAACGTGAAATGTAATGGAGTGGAATGTGGAATGAAATGTGGGATAGAATGGAATAGAATGTGGAATGAATGTGGAATGGAATGGAAAGGAATGTGGAATGCAATGGAATGCAATGTTGAACGGAACGTCAAATGGAAAGAGGAATGGAACGTGGAATGGAATAGAATGTGGAATGGAATGTGGAATGGAACACGGAATGGAATGGAATGTGGAATGGAATGTGGAATGGAATGGAATGGAAAGTAATATGAAATGGAATGGAATGGAAAATAATGTGGAATGGAATTGAATGGAATGTGAAATGGAATGGAGAGTGGAATGGAATTGAATGGAATGTTGAATGGAACAGAATGGAATGGAATGTGGAACGGAATGGAGTGGAATATGGAACGGAATGGAATGCAATGTGGAATGGAATGGAATGCAATGTGGAATGGAACGGAATGGAATGCAATGTGGAATTCAATGGACTGCAGGGCGTAATGGAATAAGAAATGGAATGGAATGAAATGTGGAATGGAACGCGGAATGGAACGCGGAATGGAACTTGGAATGGAATTTGGAATAGAAAGTGAAATGCAATTGGAATGGAATGTGGAATGGAATGGAGTGGAATTTAAGGGAATGTGAAATGCAGTGGAATGGAATGTGGAATGCAATGTGGAATGGAATGGAAATGATTGTGGAATGGAATGTAGAATGGAATGTAATGAAATGGAAAGGAATGTGCAATGGAATGGAATGGATTGGAATGGAATGAATGTGAAATGTAATTGAGTGGAATGTGCAATGAAATGTGGAATAGAATGGAATGGAAAGTGGAATGAATGTGGACTGGAAAGGAATGGAATTTGAAATGCAAAGGAATGAAATGTGGAATGGATCGTGGAATGAAATGGAATGCAATGTGGAATGGAAGGTGGAATAGAATGCAGAATGCACTGGAATGTGGAATGGAAAGGAATGGAATGTGTAATTGAACATGGAATGGAATGAAATGGAATGTGGAATGAAAAGTGGAATGGAATGGAATGGGGAATGGAATGTGAAATGGAACATGTAATGGAATGGAATGTGGAAATTATTGTGGAATGGAACGTGGAATTCAATGCGGAATGGAATGGAATGGAATTTGCAATGGAACGTGGAAAGAAATAGAATAGAATGTGGAATGGAACGTGGAATGGAAAGTGTACTGTAACGTGAAGTGGAATGGAATAAGGAATGGAATGTGGAATGAAAATTGGAATGAAATGGAATGTGGAATTGATTTTGGAAAGGAATGGAATGGAATAGATTGTAGAATGGATTGGTATCGAATGTGGAATGGATTGGAATGGAATGCCGAATGGAATGGAATGGAATGTGGAATGGAATGGAGTGGAATAGAATGTGGAATGGAATGGAATGCAAAGTGGAATGGAATGGAATGGAATGTGGAATGGAATGTGGAAAAGAGAGGAAAGGAATGTCGAATGAAATGGAAAGAAATGTGGAATGGAATGTGGAATGGAATGCAATGCAATGTGGAATGAAATGCAATGGAATTTGGAATGCAATGTAGAATGGAATGGAATGTGGGATAGAAATGAAAGAAATTTGGAATGCAATATGGAATGGAATGGAATGTGGAATAGAAATGAAAGAAATTTGGAATGCAATGTGGAATGGAATGGATTGGAATGGAATGTGGAATGTAATATGGAATGGAATGGATTGGAATATAGAAAAGAATGTGGAATGGAAGGGAATGGAATGTGTAATGGAATGTGTAATGGAATGGAATGTGGAATGGAACGGAATGAAATGGAAAGGAATGAGGAATGGAATGGAAAAGAATGGAATGGTATTAACGTGAAATGTAATGGAGTGGAATGTGGAATGGAATGTGGAATAGAATGGAATAGAATGTGGAATGAATGTGGAATGGAATGGAATGGAATGTGGAATGCAATGGTATGAAATGTGGAATGGAACATGGAATGGATAGTAGACTGGAACGTGGAATGGAATGGAATGTGGAATGAAAATTGGAATGGAATGGAATGTGGAATGGATGGTGGAATGGAATGGACTGGAATAGAAGTTGGAATGGATTCGAATCGAATGTGGAATGGAATGGAATGCAATGCCAAATGGAACGGAATGGAATGTGGAATGGAATGGAGTGGAATGGAACGTGGAATGGAATGGAATGGAATGTGGAATAGATTGGGAATGAATGTGAAATGGAAAGTGGAAAGCAGTGGAATTGAATGCCGAATGAAATGGAATGGAATGTAGAATGGAATGGAATTGATTGGAATGTGGAATGAAAAGGAATGGAATGTGGAATGGAATGTGGAAAGCAATGCAATGGAATGTGGAAGGGAATGTAGAATGGAATGGAATGTGGAATGGAAATGAAAGGAATGTGGAATGCAATGTGGAATGGAATGGAATGGAATGGAATGTGGAATGGAATATGTAATAGAATGGAATGGAATGTGGAATGGAATTTTTAATGGAATGTGGAAAGGAAGGGATTGGAATGTGGAATGGAATGTGGAATAGAATAGAATGGAATGTGGAATCGATGGTGGAATGGAATGGAATGGAATGTGGATGCAATGTGGAATGGAATGGAATGGAATGTGGAATGGAATATGGAATAGATTGTGCAATGGAATGTAGTATGGAATGTGGAATGGAATGGAAAGGAAAGTGCAATGAAATGTTGAATGGAACAGAACGGAATGTGGAATGAAATGGAATGGAATGTGGAATGGATTGGAATGGAACGTGAAATGGAAATTGGAATGGAAAGTGGAATGCAATGTGAAATGGAACGGAATGGAATGTGGAATGTAATGTGTAACGGAATGGAATGGAATGGGTAATGGAATGGAATGGAATGTGGAATGGAATGGATTGCAATGGAAAGTGGAATGCAATGTGGAACTGAATGTGGAATGGAATGGAATGGAATCTTGAATGGAATGTGGAATGAAATTTAATGTAATTTGGAATGGAATGCAGTGGAAAGTGGAATGCAACGTGGAATGAGATGGAATGGAATGTGGAATGGAAGGTGGAAAGGAAGCTGGAATGGAATGTGGAATGCAATGGAATGTGGAATGGAATGTGGGGCAGAACTTGGAACGGAATGGAATGTGGAATAGATTGTGGAGTGAAATGTGGAATGCTATGTGGAATGCTATGTGGAAAGGTATGGAATGGAATGTGGAATGGAAAGTGAAATGTGATGGAATAGAATCTGGAATGCAATGGAAAGGAATATGGAATGGAACATGGAATGGAATGTGGAATGGAACGTGGAATGGAAATTGGACTGAAAGGTGGAAAGGAATGAAATGGAATACAATGTGGAATGGAACGTGGAATGGAATGTGGAATGGAAAGTGGAATGGAATGGAATGTGGAATGGAATGGAATGCAATGTGGAATGGAATGGAATGGAACATACAGTGGAATGTGGAATGGAATGGAATTCCATGTGGAAAGGAAGGTGCAATAGAATGGAATGTTGAATGGAGTAGAATGTGGAAGGTAATGTGTAATGGAACGTGGAATGTAATGGAATGTGGAATGGATTGTGGAATGCAATGGTACAGAATGTCTAATGGAATGGAATGGAATGTGGAATGGAATGGAATGGAATGTGGAATGGAATTGAATGGAATGAAATACTGAATGGAACGGAATGGAATGCGGAATGGAATGGATTGGAATGTAGAACGAAATGTGGAAAGGGATGGAATGCAATGTCGAATGGATTGTGGAATGCAGTGGAATGTAGAATGGAATGGAATGAAATGCGGAATGGAATGGAATGGAATATACAATGGACTGTGGAATGGTATGCAAGGCAATGTGGAATGGAATGTGGAATGGAATGGAATGTGGAATGGAAAGGAATGGAATGTGGAATGGAATGGAATGGAATGTGGAATGGATTGGAAAGGAATGTGGAACGAAGGGTGTAGTGGAATGGAATGCAAAGTGTAATGGAATGGAATATAATGGAAAGGAACATGGAATGGAATGGAATGGAATGTGGAAAGGAATGGAATGCTATGTGGAATGCAAAGTGGAATGGAATGGAATGGAATATGGTAGGGAATGTGGAATGGAATGGAATGGAATGTGAAATGGAAAGTGGAATGGAACGGAACAGAATGTGGAATGGAATGGAATGGAATATGGAAAGGAATTGAGTGGAATGGAATGGAACGTGGAATGGAACGTAGAAAGGAAGGTTGAATGGAATGGAAAGGAACGTGGAATGGAAAGTAAAATAGAAGGTGGAATATAATGGAATGCAACATGGAACAGATAGTGGAATGTAACATGGAATTTAATAGAATGGAACAGGAAATTGAACGTGGAATGGAATGTGGAATGGAATGGAATGGAACGTAGAATGCAACGTGGAATGGAACGTGGAATGTAAGGGATTGGAACATGGAATTGAACGTGGAATGAAACAAAGAATGGAAACCGGAATGAAACGTGGAATGGAACGTCAATGGAACGTGGAATGGAATGGAACGGAATGTGGAATGGAATGGAATAGAATGTGGAATGGTATGGAATGGAATGGAATGGGGAATGGAATGGAATGGAATGGAATGTGGAATGGAATGGAATGGAATGAGGAATGGAATGGAATGGAATGTGGAATGGAATGGAATGGAATTTGGAATGGAATGGAATTTGGAATGAAATGGAATGTGGAATGGAATTGAATGGAATGGAATTTGGAACGGAATGGAATGGAATGGAATGGAATGTGGATTGGAGGAGAAAGGAATGTGGAAAGGAAACTGGAATGGCATGGAATGAAATGTGTAATGGCATGCGGAATGCCATGGAATGGAATGGAATGGAATGTGGAATGGAATGAAATGAAATGGAATGTGAATTGGAATGAAATGCAATGGAATATGGACTGGAATGGAATGGAATGTGGAATGGAATGGAATGGAAGGTGGAATGGAATGGTATGGAATGTGGAATGGAATGGAATGGAAAGTTGAACGGTATGGAATGGAATGTGGATTGGAAGGGAATGGGATGTGGAATGGAATGTGGAATGGTACGGAATGGAATGGAATGGAATGTGGAATGGAATGGAATGTAATATTGAACTGCATTTGGAATGCAATGGAAAGGAAATTGGAATGGAAGGTGGAATATAAGGTGGCATGAAACTTGGAAAGGTAGGTGGAAGGGAATGGAATAGAACATGGAATGGAACGTGCAATGGAATGGAATGGAACGTGGAAGGGAACGTGGCATGCAACGTGGAATGGAACGTGGAATGGAATTGAATGGAACCTGGAATGGCATGGATTGGAATGTGGAATGGAATGGAAGGGAATGTGGAATACAATGGAATGGAAGGTGGCATGGAATGGAATTCAATGGAATGTGGACAGGAATGGAATGGAATGTGGAATGGAATGTCGAATGGAATTGAAAGGAATTTGGAATAGTATGGAATGGAATGTGGAAGGCAATGGAATGGAAAGTAGAATGGAATGGAACGGAAAATGGAAAGGAATGTGGAATGGAGCAGAGTGGAATGTGAAGTGGAATCGAATGGACTATGGAATGGAATGGAATGGAATGTGGAAAGCAATGGAATGGATTTGGAATGGAATGGAATGGAATGTGCAATGGAATGGAATGGAATGTGGAGTGGAATTAACTGCATTGGAACGTGGAATGGAATGGAATGGAATGTGAAATGGAATGTAGTGGCATGTGGAAATGAATAGAATATCATGGGCCTTGGAATTGAATTCAAACGATTGTGGAATGTAATGTAATGAACGTGGAATGGAATGGAATGGAATGTGGCAGGGAATGGAACAGAAAATGGAATGGAATGGAATGGAACTGAATGTGGAATGGAATGGAATGTGGAATGGAATGGAATGTGGAATGGAATGGAATGGAATGGAATGGAATGGAATGGAATGAAACTTGAAATGGAGTGGAATGTGGAATGGAATGGAAGGTGGATTGGAATTGGATGGAAAGGAATGGAAAGTGGAATGGAATAGAATCGCAAGTGGAATGCAGTGGATCATAATGTGGAATCGAACGGAATGCAACTTGGAACGGATTGGAATGTAATGTAGAAAGGAATGGAAGGGAATGGAATGTGGAATGCAATTGAATGTGGAATGGAATGGGATGGAATGTAGAATTTCATGGAATGGAAAGTGGAATGGAATGGAATGTGGTATGGAATGTGGAGTGGAATGGAATGCAATGTGGAATGCACTATAGATGTAATGTTGAATGGAAAGTGGAATGAAAAGAAATGGAATGTGGAATGGAATCTGGATGGAATGTGGAAAGGAATAGAATAGAATGCGGAATAGAACATGGAATGGAAAGTGGAATGGAACATGGAATGTAACGTTGAATGGAACATCGAATGGAAAGTGAGATGGAACGACGAATGGAACGTGAAATGGAACATTGAATGTAAAGTTAAATGGAATATCGAATGCAACGTGCAACGGAACGATGAATGGAACGTGGAATGGAATGCAGAATGGAATGTGGAATGGAATGGAATGGAATGTGGAGTGGAATGTAATGGGATGTGGAATGGAATGGAATGTGGAATGGAATGGAATGGAATGTGGAATGGAAATGAATGGAATAGCAAGCAATGTGGAATGGAAAGGAATGCGTAGGAATGTGGAATTGAACGGAAAGGAATGGAAAGGAATGGAAAGGAATGGAATGGAATGGAATGTGGAATGGAATGGAATGATATGTGCAATGGAGTGGAATGAAATGGAATGTGGAATGGAATGGAATGCAGAATGGAATGTGGAATGGAAAATTATGTGGAATGGAACGGAATGGAATGTGGAATGGAATGAACAGCAATGTGGAATGGATTGGAATAGAACGTGGAATGGAATTAAAAGTAATGTGGAATGGAATGGAATATGGACTGGAATGGAATGGAATGGGATGTCAAATGTAAGGTAATGGAATGAAATGGAATGGAATGCGGACTGCAATGCAATGGAATGGAATGTTCAATGGAATGTGTAATGGAATGGAATGGAATGGAATATGGAATGGAAATTGGAATGGAAAGCAATATGGAATTGAATGTGGAATGAAATGGAATGGGATGTGGAATGGATTGGAATGGAATGGAATGGAATGTGGAATGCAAGGGAATACAACGTGGAGTTGAATGGAATGGAATATGAAATGGAATGCAATGGGGAGTGGAATGGAATGGAATGTGAAATGGACTGGAATTGAATGCAATGGAATGGAAAGAGAAATGGAATGGAATGGAATGTGGAAAGGAATTGAATGGAATGTGGAAAGCAATGGAATGGAATATGGAATGGAGAGTTGAATGGGAATGCAATGTGGAGTGGAGTGGAATGGAATGTGGAGTGGAATGGAATGGAATGTGGAGTGGTATGGAATGGAATATGGATTGGAATGTGGACTGGAATAAAATGGAATGGAATGGAATGGAATGTGGAATGGAATGGAATGAAATGTGGAATGGAAAGAGTGGAAAGCGATGTGGAATGGAATGGAATGGAATGTGGAAAGGAATGGAATGAAATCTGGCGTGGAATGAAATGTGGAATGGTATGCGAAATGGAATGAAAAGAAATGGACTGGAATGGAAAGTGGAATTGAATAGAATGTGGAGTGGAATGCAATGGAATGTTGAAAGGAAAGTGGAATGTAATGGAATGAAATGTGGAATGGAATGTGGAATGGAGTGGAATGGAATGTGGAATGGAATAGAATGGAATGTGGAATGGAATGGAATGGAATGGAATGTGGAATGCAATGTGGATTGGAATGGAATGTGGAATGGAATGGAATGCAATTGAATGGCATGTATAATAGAATTGAATATGGAATGGAATGGAATGGAACATGGAAAGGAAGGTGGAATGAAAAGTGGCATGGAACATAGAATGGAAATTGAAATGGAATGGAATGGAACGTGGAATGTAATGGAAGGGAATGTGGAATCGAACGTGGAATAGAACGGAAAGGAATGCAGAATGGAAGGTGGAATGCAATGGAATGGAATGTGTAATAGAATGCAATGCAATGTGGAATGGAATGGAACGGAACGCAGAATGGAAATTGTAATGGAACGTGGAATGGAACGTGGAATGGAACGTGGAATGGAAATTGGAATGCATTGTGGAAAGCAATGGAATGGAATGTGGAATGTACTGTGGAATGGAATGGAATGCAGTGGAATGAGGAATGGAATGTGGAATGGAATGTGTTGGAATGTTGAATGGAATGTGGAAAGAAATGGAATGGAATTTGGAATGGAATGCAATGCAATGTGGAATGCAACACAAAATGGGATGGAATGGAATGTGGAGTGGGAGGTGGCAAGGAAAGTGGAATGGAATGGAATGTGGAATGGAATGTGTAATGGAAGGTGGAATGGAATGGAATGTAGAACGGATTGTGGAATGGAATGTGGAATGCAATGTGGAATGCAATGGAATGGAATGTGGAATGGAATGTGAAATGAGATGGAATGGAATGTGGAATGGAATGGAATGGAGAATGGAATGGTACGTGGAATGGAATGGAATGTAATGTGGAATGTAACAGAATGGAATGTAACGTGGAATGGAATAGAATGTGGAACGGAATGGGATGGAATTTGGAATGGCTTGGAATGGAATATCGAATGGAATGTAATGGAATGTGGAATGGAATGGAATGCAATAAGGAATGGACTGTGGAATGGAAGTTTGAATGTAATGTGTAATGAAACGGAATGGAATGTGGAATGAAATGTGGAATGGAATGGAGTGGAATGGAATCGAATGTGGAATGGAACATGGATTGGAACCTGGAATGGAACTTGGAATGTTACATGGAATGAAACGTCAAATGGAACGTGGAAGGGAATGTCTAATGGAACGTGGAATGGAATGCACAATGCAATGTGCAATGGAATGGAATGGAATGAAATGGAATGTGGAATGGTATGTGGAAAGGAAAAGAATAGAAAGTGGAATGGAATTGAATTGAATGGAACTTGGAATGGAATGGAATGGAATGTGGAATGGAATTGAATGGAATATGGAATGGAAGTGAATGGAATGGAACATGGAATGGATTGGAATGTGGAGTGGAATGGAATGGAATGGAATTGGACGTGGAATGGAAAGGAATGTGCAGTGGAACGGAATGTGGAATTGAATGGATTGGAATGTAGAATGGAATGGAATGGAAGGAGGAATCGAATGTATGGAACAGGGAATGGAATGGAATGCAAGGTGGAATGGAATGGATAAGAACGTGGAATGGAATGCAATGTAATGGGGAATGGAATGGAATGGAATGAGAAATGGAACGGATTGGAATGGAATGTGGAATGGAATGGAATGTCGACTGGAATGCAAAGTGGAATAGAATTGAATGAAACGTGGAATGGATTGTAATGGAATGGAAACTGGAATGGAACGTGGAATTGAAAGGAATGGAATGTGGTATGGAACATGGAAAGGAATGCAATGGAAGGTGGAATGGAATGTGGAATAGAATGGAATGGAACGTGGAATGGAACGCAGAACGGAAAGTGGATTGGAATGTGGAAAGTGTTATGGAATGGAATGGAAAGTGGAATGGAATGGAACGGAATGTAGAATGGTATGGAATGGAACGTGGAATGCAATGGAATCAAATCAATTTGGAATGGAATAGAATGTTACGTGGAGCGGAATGCGGAATGGAATGCAATGGAATGTAGATTGGAATGGAATCCCATGTGGAATGGAATGGAAACGAATGTAGAATTGAATGGAATGGAATGTGGAATGGAACGTGGAATGGAATGGAATAGAATGGAATGGAATGGAACGTGGAATGGAATGGAATGGAAAGTGAACTAGAATGTGGAATGGAATGGAATGGAAGGTGGAATGGAATGTTCAATGGAATGAAATGGAATGTGGAAAGTAAAGTGGAATGGAATGTGGAATGGAATGGAATGGAAGGCACAATGGAATGGAATGGAATCTGGAAAGGAAGGTGGAATGGAAAGAAATGGAAAGTAGAATGGAATGGAATGGAATGTGGAATAGAATGGAATGGAATGTGGAACGGAATGTAATGGAATGTGGATTGGAAAGGCATGGAATGTGGAATGGAATGGAATGGAATGTGGAATGAAATGCACTCTCAAATGGAATGGAATGGAGTGTGGAATTGAATGGCAGGGGAAATATAATGGAATAGAAAGTGAAATGCAATGGAATGGAAGGTGGAATGGAATGGAATGGAATGTGGAAGGCTATGGAATATAAAGTGGAATGGAACGGAATGGAATATGAAATGGAATGTGGAATGGAATGGAATGGAATTGAATGTGGAATGAAAGGGAATGGAAATGAAATGTGGAAGGTGGAATGGAATGGAATGTGGAATGGAATGGAATGGAATGGATTGGAATGGAATGTGGAAACGAATGGAATGGAATGTGGAATGGAATGGAATGGAATGTGTAAAGAAATGTGGAATGGAATGGAATCTTCTGGAATGGAATGTGGAATTAAATGGAAGGGAATGTGGAAATAAATGGAATAGAATTGAATGTGAAATGGAAATAGAATGGAATGCAACGGAATGTTGAATTGAATGGAATGGAATGTGGAATGGAATGGAATATGGAATGGAATGGAATGCTGAATGGAATGCAATATGGAATGGAATGGAATGTGGAGTGGAATGTGGAATGGAATGGAATGTGGAATGCAATGGAACGTAATGTGGAATGTAGTGGAATGGAATTGAATGTGAAATGAAATGGAATGGAAAGGAATGGACAGTGGAATAGAATGGAATGGAAGACGGAATGGAAAGTGGAATGGAATGTGGAATGGAATGGAATGGAATGGAATGTGGAATGGAATTGAATGGAATGTGGAAAGGAATGGAATGGAATGGAATGGGAATATAACGGAATCGAATGTGGAATGGAATGGAATGGAAAGTGGAATGGAATGGAATGGAAAGTGGAATGGAATGGAATGGAATGTGGAATGCTATGTGGAATGGAAAAGAATAGAATGTGAAATGGATTGTAGAATGCAATGAATTGGAATTGAATGGAATGTGGAATGGAAAGGAATAGAATTTGGAATGGAAAGTGGAAAGGAATGTGGAATGGAATGTGGAATGGAATGGAAGGAATGGAATGTGGAATGGAAAGTGGAAAGGAATGTGCAAAGGATAGTGAAAAGGAATGTGGAATGGAACGGAATGGAATGTGGAAAGGAGTGTGGAATGTAATGCGGAATGGAAGGTGGAATTGAATGGAATAAAATGTGGAAAAGAATGTGGAATCGAATGTTGAAAAGAATGGAATGGAATGAGGAATGGAATATGGAATGCAGTGCAATGGAATGTGGAATGGAATGTGGAAAGGAACATGGAATGGAACGTGGAATGGAATCCAATGGAATGAAACGTGGAATGGAAAGTGGAATGCAACATGGAATGGAATGTTGAACGGAACGTGTAATGGAATGTGCAATGGAATGTGGAATGGAACGTGGAATGGAAAGTGGAATGGAAAGTCGAATGGAATGGAATAGAATGTGGAATGGAACTTGGAATGGAATGGAATGGAATGGAATGTGGAATCGAATGTGTAATGGAAAGTGGAATGGAATGTGGAATGAAACTTGGAATGGAATGTACAATGGAATGTGTAATGGAACGTGGAATGGAATGGAATGGAAGGTGGAATGGAACGTGGAATGCAATGTAATGGAACGTGGAATGGAACATGGAATGGAACGTGGAATGGAACGCGGAATGGAATGGAATGGAATGTGGAATGCAATACGGAATGTAAAGTGGAAAGGAATGTGGAATGGAATGGAATGTGGAATGAAATGAGGAATTGAATGTGGAACGGAACGTGGAATGGAACGTGGAATGGAACGTGGAATGGAAGGTGGAATGGAATGGAACGGAATGTAGAACGGAATGTGGCATGGAAAGGAATGGAGTGTGGAATGGAATTTGGAATGGAATGGAAGGTGAAATAGAATGTGGAAAGGAATGGAGTGGAAAGTTTAAATGGAATGGAATGGAAAGTTGAATGGAATGTGGACTACAATGGAATGCAATGAGGAATGGATTGGAATGGAATGTGGAATGGAATGGGGAATGCAATGGAATGGAATTAGGAATGGAATGTGGAATGGAATGTGGAATGGAATGGAATGGAATGCGGAATGGAAAGTGGAAAGGAATGTGGAATGGAACAGAATGTAACGTGGAATGGAATGTGGAATGGAATGCCGAATGTAACGAGGAATGAAATGGAATGGAATTGAATGGAATAGATTGTGGAATGGAATGTGGAATGGAATGTGGAATGGAACGTGGAATGGAATGGAATGGAACGTGGAATGGAATGGAATGGAACGTGGAAAGGGATGGAATGGAATGTGGAATGGAACATGGAGTGGAATGGAATGGAACGTGGAATGGAACATGGAATGGAACGTGGAATGGAATGTGCAATGGAATGTGGAATGCAACGTGGAATGCAAAGGAATGTAAAGTGGTTTGGAACGTGGAATGGAATGGAGTGGGACGTGAAATAGAATGAGGAATAGACTGTAGAACGGAACGTGAAATGGAACACTGAATGGATTGGATTGGAAAGTGGAATGGAATGTGGAATGTAATGCAAGGCAATGTGGAAAGGAAAGTTGAATGGAATGGAATGGAATTTGGAATGCAATGTGAAATTGAATGGAATGGAATATGGAATGGATAGTGGAATGGAATGTAATTGAATGTGGAATGCAACAGAAAGGAATGTGCAATGTAATGCAAGGCAATGTGGAATGGAAAGTGGAATGGAATGGAATGGAATTTGGAATGGAATGTGAAATTGAATGGAATGGAATATGGAATACAATGTGTAAAGGAATGTAATGGAATGTGGAATGGAACGGAATGGAATGTGGAATGGAATGTGGAATAGAAAGTTTAATGGAATGGAATGGAATGTGCAACGGAACGTGGAATGGAATGGAGTGCAAAGTGGAATGGAATTTTAAATGGAATCTGGAACGGAACGTGGAATGGAATGTGGAATTCAACCTGGAATGAAATGTGGAATGGAACGTGGAATGGAATGGAATGGAACGTGGAATGGAACATGGAATGGAATGTGGAATGGAATGTCGAATGTAATGGTATGTGGAATGGAATTTAATGGAATGCAATAAATGAATGGAATGGAATGCGGAATGGAATGGAATGTAATGTGTAATGGAATGGAATGTGGAATGGAATGGTATGGAGTGGAATGTGGAATGGAATGGAATAGAATGCAGTTGAATGGAATGTGAAATGGAATAGAATGTGGAATGGAATGAAAAGGAATGGAATGAAATCGAATGGAATGTGGAATGGATTTGAATGGAATGTGGAAAGGAATGAAATGGAATGGAGTGGAATGCGAAATGGAATAGAATGGAAAGTGGAATGCAATAGAATGTGGAATGGAATGGAATGGAATGGAACGGAGAATGTTACGAAATGGAACATGGAGTTGATTACAATGGAAATTGGAATGCAATGGAAAGGAATGTGGAATGGAATGTAATGGAATGTCCAACCGAATGTGGAATGGAATGGAATTGAATGTGGAACGGAATGTGGAATGGAATGCAAAGGAATGTGAAATGGAATGAAATGGAATGCGGAATGGAATGTGGAATGGAATGTGCAATGGAATATGTTATGGAATGTGGAATGGAATTTGCAGTGGAATGTGGAATGGAATGTGGAAAGGAATGTGGAATGGAAAGTGGAATGAAAAGTGGAATTTAATGGAATAGAATGTGGAGTGGAACGTGGAATGGAACGTGGAATGGAACATGGAAAGGAATGTCGAATGTAATGTGGAAGGCAAAGTGGAATGGAATGGAATGGAATGTGGATTGGAATGTGGAATGAACGTGGAATGGAAGACGGAATGGAGCATGCAATGGAAAGTGGAATGGGATGTGCAATGGAATGTGGAATGGAAAGTGGAATGGAAAGAAATGTAACGTGGAATGGAACGTGGAATGAAATGGAATGGAAAGTGGAATGGAACGTGGAAGAGTCCATGGAAAGGAATGCGGACTGGAACGTGGAATGGAATGTGGAATGTAATGTGGAAGGGAATGCGGCATGGAATGGAATGGCATGGAAAGGAATGTGGAATGGAAAGTGCAATGGTTCCTTTAATTGAACGTGGAATGGATCGTGGAATGGAACTGGAAGGGAATGTGGAATGTGGAATGGAATATGGAATGGAAAGTGAAATTGAATGTAATGGAATGTTGAATTGAATGTGGAATGGAATGGAATGTTGAATGGAATGTGGAATTGAATGGAATGGAATATGGAATGGAATGGAATGGAATGTGGAATGAAAAGGCATGGAAAGTGGAATCGGATGTGGAATGGAATATGGAATTCAACGTGGAATGGAGAGTGGAATGGAATGTCAAAACGAATGGAATGGGATGTGAAATGGAATGGAAAGCAATGTGCAATGGAAAGGAATGGAACATGGAATGGAATACGGAATGGAATGGAAAGAAACGTGGAATTTAATGGAATGGAAAGAGGAATTGAATGTGGAATGGAATGGAACTTGGAATGCAATGTGGAAAGGAAAGTGTAATGGATTGTGGAATGGAATGTGGAATGGAATGGAATGGAATGTGGAATGGAATGGAATGGAATGTGGAATGGGAAAGAATGCAACCTGGAATGGGATATGGAATGGAACATGGAATGAGACCTGGAATTGAAAGGAATGCAACCTGGAATGGGACGTGGAATGGAACATGCAATGCGACGTGGAATGGAAAGTGGAATGGAACGTGGAAGGAATGGAATAGAATGGAATGGAATGCGGAATGGAATTGAATGAAAGGTGGAATGGAATGGACTAGAATGGAATGTGGAATGGAATGGAATGGAATGGATGGGAAAGGGAAATGCAATGTGGAACGGAATGTGAAATGGAATGTGGAATGGAACGTGGAACGGAATGAATTAGAACGTGGAATGGACTGGAATGGAATGAGGAATGGAATGGAATGGAACATGGAATGGAATGTGGAATGCAGCATGGAATGGAACGAGGAATGGAATGTGGTATGAAAAGTGGAATGGAATGTGGAATGGAGCATGGAATGGAACGTGGAATGCAATGTGGTATGAAAAGTGGAATGGAATGGAATGGAATGTGGAATGGAATGGGAAATGAATGCAGTGGAATGAGAATGGAATGTGGAATGGAATGGAATGGAATGTGGAATGGAATGTGGAATGGAATGTGGAATGCAAAGGAATAGAATGAGGAATGGAATGTTGAATGGAATGTTGAACGGAACGTGGAATGGAATGTGGAATGTTATGTGGAGTGGAATGGAATGGAATGTGGAATAGAATGGAATGGAATGTGGAATGGAATGGAATAGAATGTGGAATAGAATAGAATGGAAGTGAATGTGCAATCGAATGTGGAATGGAATGTGGAATGCAATGGAATTGAATGTGGAATGGAATTGAACTTGGAATGGATTGTAATGGGATGTGGATTGTAATGGAATGGAATGGAATGTGGAATGGAATGGAATGTGGAATGGAATGGAATGGAATGTGGAATGGAATAGAACGGAATGTGGAATGGAATGTAATGGAATATGGAATGCAATGGAATGGAATGGTACGAGGAAGTGAATGGAAAGGAATGGAACATTGAATGCAATGGAATGGACCATAATGTGGAATAGAATGCAATTGAATGGGGAAAGGAATGAGGAATGGAAAGTGGAATGGATTGTGGAATGGAATGAAATGAAATGTGGAATGGAATGGAATGGAATTTGGAATAGAATTGAACTTGGAATGGAATGGAATGGAAAGTGGATTGGAATGGAATGGAATGGAATGGAATGTGGAACGGAATGGAATGGAATGGAAAGTGAAATGGAATTGGGAATGGAATGTGGGGTGGAAAGAAATGCACTGTGGAATGGAATGGAACGGAATGTGAAATGGAATGGAATGGAATTGAAAGTGAAATGGAATTTGCAATGGAATGTGGAATGGAATGAAATGGAATGTGGAATGGAATAGAATGGAATGTGGAATGGAAAGTAGAATGCAATGGAACATGGAATGGAATGTGGAAAGGAATGTGTAATGGAATGTGGAATGGAATGTGAAATGAAATGTGGAATGGAATATGGAATGAAATGTAGTATGGAATGCGGAATGGAAAGGAATTGAATGTCCAATGGAATGTGGAATGGAATGGAATTGAATGCGGAATGGAATGTGGAATGGAATGGAAAGGAATGTGAAATGTAAAGTAATGGAATGTGGAATGGAATCTGGAATGGAATGGAATGGAATTGAATGTGAAATTGAAATGAATGGAATGTGGAATGGAATGTGCAAAGGAATGGAATGTACTGGAATGTGGAATGCAATGGGTTGCAATGTGGAATGGAATGTGGAATGGAATGGAATGGAAAGTGGAATGGAATGTACTGGAATGTATACTGGAATGGGAATGGAATGGAATGCAATGTGGAATGGAATGGAAAGGAATGTGGAATGGAATGGAATGGAATGTGGAATGGAATTGAACTTGGATTGGAATGGAATGGAATTTGGATTGGAAAGGAATGAATTGGAATGTGGATTGGAATGGAATGGAATGGAATGTGGAATGGAATGGAATGGAATGGAAAGTGGAATGGAATGGAATGGAATGGAAAGTGAAATGGAATTTGGAAAGAAATGTGCAATGGAATGAAATGGAATGCGGAATGGAGTAAAATGGAATGTGGAATGGAAAGTGGAATGGAATCGAACATGGAATGGAATGTGGAATGGAATGTTTAATGAAATGTGGAATGGAATTTGTAATGGAATATGGAATGGAATATGTAATGGAAAGTGGAATTGAATGTGGAATGGAAAGTGGAATGGAATATGGAATGAAATGTACTATGGAATGTGCAATGGAACGCAATGGAATGTGGAATGTAATGTGGAATGTAATGTGGAATGAAACGAGGAATGGAAAGTGCAAAGGAATGGAATGGAAATTTTAATGAAATGTGGAATGGAATGGAATAGAATTTGAAATGGAATCTGCAACGGAATGCGGAATGGAATGGAAAGGAATGTGGAAAGGAAGGTGGAGTTGAATGGAAAGGAATGTGGAATGGAATGCAATGGAATGTGCAACGGAATGTGGAATGGAATGCAATGGAATGTGCAATGGAATGTGGAATTGAATGGAAGGGAATGTGGAATGGAATGTGGAACGAAATGAAATGGAATGCGGAATGGAATGTGGAATGGAAAGGACTGTAATGTGGAACAGAATGTGGAATGGAATGTGGAATGGAATGGAATGGAAAGTGGAATGGAATGTGGAATGGAATGGAATGCAAAGTGGAATGGAATGGAATGGAATGTGGAATATAATGAAATGGAATGGAATGGAATGTGAATGTAATAGAACGGAATGTGGAATGCAATGCAATGGAATGATATAAGGAATGGAGTGGAATAGAATCTGGAATGCAATGCAATGGAATGAAATGAGGAATTGAAAGGGATGGAATGTGGAATGGAATGGAATGGAATGTGCAATGGAATGGAAGAGAACATGGAATGGAATGTGGAATGGAATTCAATGGAATTCGGAATGAAATTGAATGGAACGTGGAAAAGAAAGTGGAAGTGAATGTGGAATGGGAAGAGGAATGGAATGGAATGGAATGTGGAATAAAGCGAAATGGGATGGAATGCAATGTGGAATGGAATGGAATATAATGTGGAATGCAATAGAATGGAGTGAAATGTGGAATTGAATGGAATGGAAAGTAGAATGGAATAGAATGTAATGTGGAAGGAATGGAATGGAACGTGCAATAGAATGTGGAATGGAATGTGGAATGGAATGTGGAATGGAATGTGAAATGTTATGGAATGCAATGTTGACTGTAAAGCAATGGAATATGGAATAGAATGGAATGGAATGCAAAGTGGAATGGAATGGAAAGGAACGTGAAATTGAATGCAGTGGAATGTGGAAGGGAATGGAATGGAACGTGGAATAGAATGTGGAATGGAATGGAATGCAACCTGAAATGCAATGTGGAAAGGAATGAGGAATGAGAAGTGGAATGGAACGTGTAATGGAATGGAAAGGAACGTGAAATAGATTGGAATGGAACGTGGAATGTAATGTGGAATGGAATGCGGAATTGGACGTGGAATGGAATGGAATGCAACTTGGAATGGAATGCGGTAGTATGTGCAATGGAATCGGTAGAATGTGGAATGGAATGGATGGGAATGTGGAAGGGAATGTATTGGAATGCGGAATGGAATGGAATAAAACGTGGAATGTAATGTGGAATGGTACTTGGAATGGATTGTTTAATGGAATGGAATGGAATGTGGAATACAATGGAATGGAATGGAATTTGGAACGGAATGTGGAATAGATCGAAGAATGAAATGGAATGGAATGAGCAACGGAATGGAAAGGAATGTGTACTGGAATGCTATGAAATGGAATGGAAAGTGAAATAGAATGTGGAAGGCAATGTGAAATGGAAAGTCGAATGGAATGTGGAACGGATTGAAATGGAACGTGGAATGGACAGGAATGGAACGAGGAATGGAATGGAATGGAAAGGGAATGGAACGTGGAATGGATCATGGAATGGAAAGAGGAATGGAATGTGGAATGGTACGTGGAACGGAACGTGGAATTTATCATGGAATGGAATGAGGAATGGAATGTGGAATGGAATGTGGAATGGAATGGAATGTTGAATGAAATGTGGAATGGAATGGAATGTGGAATGGATTGTGGAATGCAATGCAATGGAATGAGAATGGAATGTGTAATGGAATGTGGAATGGAATGGAATGGAATGTTGTATGTAACGTGGAATGGAATGGAATGTGGAATGGAATGTGGAATGGAATGCAATGGAATGAGAATGGAATGTGGAATGGAACGTGGAATGGAATGGATTGGAATGTGGGATGAAATGTGGAATGAATTGTGGAATGGAACGGAATGGAATGTGGAATGGAACGTGAAATGGAATGTGGAATGGAATGTGGAATGCAAATGGAATGTAACGTGAAATTAAATGGAATGGAATGTTGAATGAAACGTGGATTGCAATGGAATGGAATGTGGAATGGAACGTGGAATGCAATGGAACCGAATATGAAATGGAATCTGGAAAGGAAAGTGGAATGGAATGGAATGGAATGTGGAATGGAACGTGGAATGTAATGGAATGGAATGTGGAATGGAACTTGAAATTGAAACTGGAATGGAACGAGGAATTGAATGGAATGGAAAGTGGAATGGAACTTAGAAAGAATGGAATTGAACTTGGATTGGAATGTGAAATGGAATGTGGAATGGAACGCGGAATGGAACGCGAAATGGAATCAATTGGAATGTGGAATGGAATGGGATGGAATTTGGAATGCAATGTGGAATGGAATGTGAAATGGAACGTGGAATGGAAAATGGAGTGAAATGGAATGGAATATGGAATGCATTGTGTAATGGAACATGGAATGCATCATGGAATGGAACATGGAATGGAATGTGGAATGCAATGGAATGGAAGGTGGAATCGAATGGAATGGAATATGGAATGGAATTGAATGGAGTGGAATGTGGAATGCAATCAAATAGAATGGAATGGAAGGCGGAATGCGATGCAATGCAATGCAGAATGGAATGGAATAGAATGGATTGTGGAATGGAATGGAATGTAATGGAGTGGAACGTGCAATTGAATGGAATGGAAAGATGAATGGAATGGATTGCAATGAGGAATGCAATGGAATGGAAATTGGAATGGAATGTGGAATGGAATGTGGAATGGATTGTGCAATAGAATGGAATGGAATGTGGAATTGAATGGAGAGGAATGGAATGTGGAATGGAATTTGGAAAGGAATGCGGAATGGAATGGAATGGAATGTGGAATGTAATGAAATGTAATGGAAAGGAATGTGCAATTGAATGGAATGGAAAGATGAATGGAATGGATTGGAATGTGGAATGCAATGGAACGGAAATTGGAATGGAATGTGGAATGGATTGTGCAATAGAATGGAATGGAATGTGGAATATAATGGAGTGGAATGGAATGTGGAATGGAATTTGGAAAGGAATGTGGAATGGAATGGAATGGAATGTTGGATGAAATGGAATGGAATGTGTAATGGAATGGAATGGAATGGAATGGAAAGTGAAATAGAATGTGGAACGGAATGCAAAATGGAATGTGGAATGGAATGTGGAATGGAATGAAAAGGAACGTTGCATGGAATGGAATGGATTGTGGAATGGAATTGAATGGAACGTGGAATGGAAAGTGGAATGGAACAAGTAATGGAAAGTGGAATGGAATGTGGAATGAAATGTGGAATGCAATGGAATGTAATGTGGTGTGAAATGTGAAATTGGATGGAATGGAATGTGGAAAGGAATGTGGAATGTAATGCAATGGAATGTGGAATGGAACTTGAAATTGAAACTGGAATGGAACGAGGAATTGAATGGAATGGAAAGTGGAATGGAACTTAGAAAGAATGGAATTGAACTTGGATTGGAATGTGAAATGGAATGTGGAATGGAACGCGGAATGGAACGCGAAATGGAATCAATTGGAATGTGGAATGGAATGGGATGGAATTTGGAATGCAATGTGGAATGGAATGTGAAATGGAACGTGGAATGGAAAATGGAGTGAAATGGAATGGAATATGGAATGCATTGTGTAATGGAACATGGAATGCATCATGGAATGGAACATGGAATGGAATGTGGAATGCAATGGAATGGAAGGTGGAATCGAATGGAATGGAATATGGAATGGAATTGAATGGAGTGGAATGTGGAATGCAATCAAATAGAATGGAATGGAAGGCGGAATGCGATGCAATGCAATGCAGAATGGAATGGAATAGAATGGATTGTGGAATGGAATGGAATGTAATGGAGTGGAACGTGCAATTGAATGGAATGGAAAGATGAATGGAATGGATTGCAATGAGGAATGCAATGGAATGGAAATTGGAATGGAATGTGGAATGGAATGTGGAATGGATTGTGCAATAGAATGGAATGGAATGTGGAATTGAATGGAGAGGAATGGAATGTGGAATGGAATTTGGAAAGGAATGCGGAATGGAATGGAATGGAATGTGGAATGTAATGAAATGTAATGGAAAGGAATGTGCAATTGAATGGAATGGAAAGATGAATGGAATGGATTGGAATGTGGAATGCAATGGAACGGAAATTGGAATGGAATGTGGAATGGATTGTGCAATAGAATGGAATGGAATGTGGAATATAATGGAGTGGAATGGAATGTGGAATGGAATTTGGAAAGGAATGTGGAATGGAATGGAATGGAATGTTGGATGAAATGGAATGGAATGTGTAATGGAATGGAATGGAATGGAATGGAAAGTGAAATAGAATGTGGAACGGAATGCAAAATGGAATGTGGAATGGAATGTGGAATGGAATGAAAAGGAACGTTGCATGGAATGGAATGGATTGTGGAATGGAATTGAATGGAACGTGGAATGGAAAGTGGAATGGAACAAGTAATGGAAAGTGGAATGGAATGTGGAATGAAATGTGGAATGCAATGGAATGTAATGTGGTGTGAAATGTGAAATTGGATGGAATGGAATGTGGAAAGGAATGTGGAATGTAATGCAATGGAAAGAGAATGGAATGTGGAATGGAATGGAATGGAATGTGGAATGGAATGTGGAATGGAAAGTGGAATGGAATGGAATGGAATGTGTAGTGGAACATGGAATGGAATGTGGAATGGAACATGGAATCGAAAGTGGAATGGATTGGAATGGAATGTGGAATTGAATGGGGAACGAAATGTGGAATTCAATCTAATTGAATGTGGCATGGAATGTGGAGTGGAAATTGGAATGCAATGGAGTGGAATGCGGAATGGAATACGGAATTGAATAGAATGGAATGCAGGATGGAATGTGGAATGGAATGTGGAATGGAATGGAATGTGGAATGGAGTGGGGAATGGAAAGGAATGGAATGTGGAATGGAATGCTCAATGGAATGTAGAATGGAATATGTTGGAATGTGGATTGGAATGTGGAATGGAACGTTGAATGGAAAAGAATGGAATGTGGTATGGAATGTGGAATGGAATGTAGAATGTGAAGTGGAAGGGAATGGAATGGAATGTGGAATGGAATGTGGAAAGGAACGTGGAATGGAAGGTGAAATGGAATGGAATAGAATGTGGAATGGAGTGGGGAATGGAATGGAATGGAATGTGCAATTCAATTTTCAATGTAATGGAAAGGAATGTGGAATGGAATGGAACGTGGAATGGAATGTGGAATGGAATGTGGAAAGCAACGGAGTGGAATGGTAATGAAATGTGGAATGCAATGAAATGCAATTTGGAATGGAATGTGGAATGGAATGGAATGGAATGAGGAATGGAATGTGCAAAGGAATGCGGAATGGAACGTGGAATGGAAGATGGAATGGAATGGAATGCAATGTGGAATGGAATGAGGAATGCAATGGAATTGAATGTGGAATGGAATGGAACGTGTAATGGAATGGAATGTTAAATGGAATGTTTAAAAGGAATGTGGAATGGAATGTGTACTAGAATGGATCACTATGAGGAATGGAATGTGGAATGGAAAGGAATGGAATGGAATGTGGAATAGAATGTTCAGTGGAATGTGGAATGGAATGTGGAATGGAAAGTGGAATGGAACGGAATGGATTGCGGAATTGAATATGGAATGGAAAGTGGAATGGAAAGTGGAATGTAACGTGGAATGGAACGTGGAATGTAATATGGAATGGAATGGAATGGAATGTGGAATGGAACGTGGAATGGAACGAGGAATGGAATGGAATGGAACGATTAATGAAATGTGGAATGGAATGGAATTGGATGTGTAATGGCATGGAATGGAGTGTGCAATGGAAAGGAATGAAACGAGGAATGGACCATGGAATAGAACGTGGAATGCAACGTGGAATGGAATGTGGAATGCAATGTGAAATGGAATGGAATTTAATGTGGAATTGAATGGTATGGAATGTGGAATCTAATGGAATGGATTGGAATGTGGAATGGAATGCAATAGAATGGAATGTGGAATGGAATGTGGAATGCAATGTGGAATGGAAAGTGGAATGGAATGGAATGGAAAGTGTAATAGAATGGAATGGAATGGAATGTGGAATGCAATGTGAAATGGAATGAGGAATTGAATGGAATGGAATGAGGAATGGAATGGAATGGAATGGAATGTGGAATAGAATGGATCAGAACGTGGAATGAAATGGAATGGAATGGAATGGAAAGTGAAATAGAATGTGGAATGGAAAGTGGAATTGAATGTAGAACGGAAAGTGGAATTGAATGTGGAATTGAATCGAATGTATTGTGAAATGGAATGTGCAATGGAATGGTGTGGAATGTGGAATGGAATGTGGAATGCAATGTGGAATGGAAAGGAAAGAAACGTGGAATGGAATGTGGAAAGAAACGTGGAAAGGAATGTGGAATTGAATGAGGAATTCAATGTAATAGATTGTGGAATGTAATGTGCAATGGAATGCTATGGAATATGGCATGGAATGTGGAATGCAATGTGGAATGGAATGGAATGGAATGTGGAATGGAATGTGGAATGGACGTGGAATGGAACATGGAATGGATTGGAATGTGGAATGGAATGTGGGATGGAATGGAATGGAATGTGGGATGGAATATGTAATGCAGTGTGAAATGGAATGGAATGTTGAATGCAATGGGGAATGGAATGGAATGGAATGTGTAAATGGAATGTATGGAATGTGGAATGGAATATGGTCTGGAATGGAATGCAATGTGGAATGGAATGTGGAATGTATTGGAATGGTACGTGGAATGGAATGTGGAATGGAACGTGGAATGAAATGTGGAATGGAATAGAATGGAATCTGTAATGGAAGGGAATGGAATGTGGAATGGAATGTGCAATGGAATGGAATGGAAAAGAATGAAATGTCTAAGGCAATGGAACGGAATGGGGTGTGGAAAGAAATGGAACGTGGAATGGAACGCGGAATGAAACGAGGAATGCAATGTGGAATGGAAGGTGTAATAGAAAGTGGAATGCAATGGAATGGAATGTGGAATGGAAGGGAATGGAACATGGAATGAAACGTGGAATTGAAAGTGGAATGCAACATGGAGTGGAAATTGGAATGGAATGTGGAATGGAATTGAATGGAATGTGGAAAGGAATGGAATGGAATGTCGAATGGAATGGAATGCAGTGTAATTTGGAATGGAATGGAATGGAATGCAAAATATAATGGAATGGAATGTGGAATGGAATGGAATGGAATGGAATGTGGAATAGAAAGGAATGGAATGTAAGGTGGAATGGAATATCATATTGAATGTGGAATTGAAAGGAAAGGAACGTGGAATGGAATGAAATGGAACGTAGGATGGTTTGGAATGGAAATTGGAATGGAATGTGGATAGGAACGTGGAATGGAGTGGAATGGAACTTGGAATGGAATGTAAAATGGAATGCAGTGGAATGTGGAATGGAAAGTGCAATTGAACGTGGAATGGAAGGGAATGGAAATTTGAATGGAATGTGGAATGGAATGTGGAAAGGAACGTTCCATTCCAAATTCCATTCCAGTCCATTCCATATTCCTTTCCATTCCATTCTGCATTCCATTCAATTCCATTCCACATTCCATTCCATATTCCATTCCATTACATTGCACAATCTTTCCATTCCATTCCACATTACATTCCCCATTCCATTCCACATACCATTAAATTCCATTCCACATTCCATTCCATTGCAGTACACATTCCATTCCATTCCATTCAATGTTCCATTCCACATTCCGTTCCTTTCCATTCCACATTCCGTTCCATTCCATTGCATTCCACATTTCATTCCATTCCACGTTCCATTCCAATTTCCATCCCATTCCATTCCACATTCCATTGAATTCCATTCCACAGTACATTCCGTTCCATTTAATTCAAGTCTGCATTCCATTCCATTCTATTCCATTCCACATTCCATTCCACATTCCATTCCATTCCATTCCACATTCCATATCCGTTCTGTTCCATTACATATTCCATTCCATTTAATTCCACATTCCGTTCCACATTCCATTCCATTGAATTCCAGATTCTATTCCATTCCCTTCCACATTGCATTCCATTCCATTCTACATTCCATTCCACATTCCTTTCCACATTCCTTTCCACGTTCTTTTCCACGTTCCATTCCACGTTCCATTCCAAGTTCCATTCCACGTTCCATTCCAAGTTCCATTCCACGTTCCATTCCACGTTCCATTCCACGTTTCATTCCATTCCATTCCACCTTCCATTACACATTCCATTCCATTCCATTCCACTTTCCATTCCATGGTCCATTCCATTTCATTCCACATTCCAGTCCACATTCCATTCTATTCCATTCCACATTCCATTACACATTTCATTCCATTCCATCCCACATTCCATTCCACGTTCCATTCCATTCCACTCCACATTCCAATACAAATTCCATTCCACGTTGCATTCTACCTTCCATTAGACGTTCCATTACACATCTCATTCCATTCCATTTCATATACCATTTCATGTTCCATTCCATTCCATTCCACATTCAATTCCACGTTCCATTCCATTCCATTCCACTTTCCTTTCCATTCCATTTCAAATTCCTTTCTTTTCCATTTCACATTCCATTCCATTCCATTGCATTCCACATTCCTTTCTATACCATTCCACAATCCATTCAATTCCATTTCATTCAATTCCATATTCCATTCCACATTACATTACATTCCTTTTCACATTCCATTCCATTCCACTCCATTACACAGTCCATTCCATTGCATTCCACCTTCCATTCCACATTCCATTCCAAATTGCAATCCGCATTCCATTGCATTCCATTCCACAATCCATTCCATTCCATTCCATTGCATTCCACATTCCATTCCCTTCCCTTTCAAATTCCATTCCATTCCATTCGATTCCACAATCCTTTCCATTGCATTCCACATTCCATTCCACATTCCATTCCAAATTCCATTCCACATTCCATTGCCTTCCATTCCACATTCCATTCCATTCCATTGCATTCAACATTCCTTTCCATTTCATTCCATTCCACATTCCATTCCATTCCATTCCACATTCCATTCCATTCAAATCCACATTCCACACCGCATTCCACTAAATTCCATTCCACATTCCATACCATTCCACTCCTCCTTCCATTCCATTCCATTCCACATTCCATTCCATTCCGTTCCACATTCCATTCCAATTCTTTCCATTGCATGCCACATTCGATTCCATTGAATTCAATTCCATATTCCATTCCATTCCATTCCACATTCCATTCCATTCCATTCCAAATTCCATTCCATTCCATTCCACATTCCATTCCACATTCCATTCCATTCCATTTCATATTTCATTCCATTCGATGCCATTCGACATTCCATTCCATTCCACGTTGCAATCCATTCCTTTCCACATTCCATTCAATTCCATTGCACTTTCCTTTCCATTCCACATTCCATTCCATTCCATTCCACATTCCTTTCCACATTCCATTCCATTCTTTTCCACATTCCATTCCATTCCATTCCACATTTCTTTCCACATTCCTTTCCATTCCATTCCACATTGCATACCATTGCATTCCACATTCCATTCTATTCTACTCTATTCCACTCCACATTGCATTCCATTCCATTCCATTCTATTTCACATTCCATTCCATTCGATTCCATTCCACACTCCATTCCATTCCACAATGCATTCCATTCCATTCCACATTCCATTCCCTTCCATTCCACATTCCATTCCATTCCACATTCCATTCCATTGCATTCCACATTCCACTCCATTCCATTCCACTTTCCATTACTAATTCCATTACACATTCCATTCCATTCCATTCCGTGTGTCATTCCATTCCTTTCCACGTTCCAGTCCACTTACCATTCCATTCTTTTCCACATTCCATTCCATATTCCATTCCGTTCCATTCCACATATCATTCCATTCCATTCTCTTCCATTCCACATTCCATTAAATTCCCTTCCACATTCCATTCACTTCCATTCCACTTTCCATTCCACATACTTCCATTCCATATTCCATTCCATTTGATTCCACATTCCATCCCACATTCCATTCCATTCCATTGCACATTCGTTTCTGCATTCCATTCCATTCCATTCAATTCCATTCCACTTTCCATTCCACATTCCATTACATTCCATTCCACATTCCATAACGTTCCGTATTCCATTCTATTCCATTCCATTCCACATTCAATTCCAATCCACGTTCCATTGCACATTCCATTCTATACGATTCCACATTCCAGACCATTCCACATTCCATTCCATTCCACATTACATTCCCTTCCATTCCACATTCCATTCCATTCCATTTCAAATTTCGTTCCATTGCATTCCGTTCTATTCCATTCCATTCCATTCCACATTCCATTCCATTCCATTCTATTCCACATTTCATTCCACAGTCCATTCCATTCCATTCTGCGTTCCATTGCACATTCCATTCCACGTTAAATTGCACGTTCCATACCACGTTCCATTCCATTCCATTCAACATTCTGTTCCATTCCATTCCACTTTCCATTCCATTCCATTCTATTCCATATTCCATTCCACTGCATTCCTCTTTCAATTCCATCACATTCCACATTCTGTTCCATTCCATTCCATGTTCCGTTCCATTCCATTCCAATTTCCATTCCATTCCCTTTCATGTTCCATTCCATTCCATTCCACAATCCATTGCATTCCATTCCACCTTCCATTCAACATTCCATTCCATTCCATTCCACATTCCATTCCTTTCCATTCCATTCCGTTCCATATTCCATTACGTTGCATTCTATTCCAGTTTCCATTCCATTGCCTTGCAATCCACATTCCGTTCCATTCCTTTCCATTACACGTTTCATTCCACATCCCATTCCATTCCATTCCATTCCATTCCACATTGCATTCCCTGTTCCATTCCTCGTTCCTTTCCACTTTCCATTCCGCATTCCATTTCATTCCATTCCACATTCCATTCCACGTTCCATTCCTTTCCATTCCACATTGCTTTCCACATTTCATTCCATTCCATTCCACATTTCATTCAAAGTTCCATTCCATTCACTCCAAATGCCATTCCACATTCCATTCAATTCCATTTCATATACCATTCCACATTCCATTACATTCCATTCCACATTCCATTCCATTGCATTCCACATTCCATTCCATTCCACATTCCATTCCAGATTTCATTCACCATTCCATTCCACATTTCATTCCGTTCCATTCCATTTCGCATTTCATTCCTCATTCCGTTCCATTCCATTCCGTTCAATTCTATTCCATTCCACATTGCATTCCATTACACATTCCATTCCATTCCATTCCTCATTCCATTCCATTCCATTCCTTTCCATTCTATTCCACATTACATTCCACATTCCATTCCATTCCATTCCCTGTTCCATTAAACAATCCACTCCACATTCCATTCCATTCCATTCCATTAAATTCCACGTTCCATTCCGCATTCCATTCCACATTTCATTCCATTCCATTCCATTCCATTCCACTTTCAATTCCACATTCCATTCTGCTTCATTCCATTCCATTGCACTCCACATTACTTTTCAGTTCATTCCATTCGACATTCCATTCCGTCCATTCCACATTCCATTCCATTCCATTCCACATTCCATTCCTTTCCATTCCACTTTCCATTCCATTCCATTCCACGTTCCATTCCACATTCCATTCCATTCCATTCCACATTCAATTACATTCCTCATTCCATTCCATTCCATTCCACAGTACGTTCCATTCCACATTCCATTCTATTTCCATTTCACATTCCATTCCATTCCACATTCCATTCCTTTCCATTCCACTATCTATTTCATTCCACTTTACATTCCATTCCATTCCATCCCATTCCACATTGCATTCCACGTTCCATTCGACTTCATTCCACTTTCCTTACTATTCCATTTCACGTTCCATTCCATTCCATTCCACGTTCCTTTCCATTCCATTACACGTTCCAGTCCATTCCACGTTCCATTGCATTCCATACCACGATCCATTCCACGTTCCTTTCCACGTTCCATTCCACGTCCTGTTCCATCTTCCATTCCATTCAATTAAACGTTCCATTCCTCATTCCATTCAACATTCCATTCCACTCTATTCCATATTCCATTCCACGTTCCATTCCACGTCCCATACCACCTTCGATACCACATTCTCTTCCATTTCATTCTACTTTCCATTCCATTTTCCTTTCCACATTCCGTTCCATTCCATTCCATTCCACATTCCATTCCATTCCATTCAATTCCACATTCCATTCTATCCCACATTCCATTCCACATTCCATTCCATTCCATTCAATTCCACATTCCATTCTATCCCACATTCCATTCCACGTACCATTCCAAATTCCATTCCATTCCATTCCAAATTCAATTTTATCTTATATTCCATTGTATTCCTCAATCGATTCTACATTCCGTTCGATTCCGTTTCATTACACATTCCATTCCACATTCCATTCCATTCCACTTTCCCTTCCACATTCCATTCCATTCCACATTCGGTTCCACTCCATTACACATTCCATTCCATTCCATTGCACATTCCGTTACATTTCATGTTCCATTTGATTCCTCATTGAATTCCATTCCATTCAACATTCCATTCCTTTCCATTCCACATTCCATTCCATTCCATTCCACATACCATTCCATTCCACTTTCCTTTCCATTCTATTCCAATCCATTCCATTCCATTCCACGTTCCTTTCCATTTCATTACACACTCGTTTCCTTTCGTTTCCACTTTCCAATCCATTCCATTCCAGATTCCATTCCTTTCCATTCCACATTCCATTCCATTCCTTTCCTCATTCCATTCCACATTCCATTCCATTCCATTCCACATTCCATTCCACTTTCCATTCCATTCCATTCCACATTCCATTCCACATTCCATTCCTTTCCATTCCACATTCCATTCCGTTCCATTCCACTTTCCATTCCACATCATTCCACTTTCCATTCCACATTCCGTTCCATTCCATTCCAGGTTCCACTGCATTCCATTCTGCATTCAATTCCATTCCATTCCATATTCCTGACAATTCCAATCCATTCCACTTTCCATTTCACTCCATTCCACATTCTATTCCATTCCACTGTGCATTCCATTCCAGATTCCATTCCTTTCCATTCCACATTCAATTCGATTCCATTCCAAATTCCATTCCACATTCCATTCGACGTTCCATTCCACATTCCATTCCACATACCATTCCACGTTCCATTCCATTCCATTCCACATTCCACTCCTCATTCAATTCCAAATCATTCCACATTGCATTCCACATTTCATTCCATGCCATTCCACATTCCATTCCATTCCACCTTCCATTCCATTCCATTCCTATCCATTCCATTCCTTTCCACGTTACTTTCCATTTCTTTACACCCTCCTTTACTTTCCACTCCACGTTCCAATCCATTCCATTCCACATTCCATTCCATTCCATTCCACATTCCATTCCAAATTGCATTCCATGCGATTCCATATTCCGTTGCATTCCATTCAACACTCCACTCAATTCCATTCCACATTCCATTTCACATTCCTCTCCATTGCATTCCAAATTCCATTCCATTCCATTCCACTTTCCATTCCATTCCATTCCACGTTCCATTCGACATTCCATTGCACATTCCTTTCCATTCCATTCCACATTCTGTTCCATTCTATTGCACATTGCATTTCGTTCCATTCCACGATCCATTCAACATTCCATTCCATATTCTATTCCATTCCATTCCACGTTCCCTTCCATTCCATTCCACGTTCAATTCCATTCCATTGCATTACTGTTTCCATTCCTTTCCATTTCATTCCATTCCACGTTCCATTCCATTCCATTCCTCATTCCATTCCACATTAAATTCAGTTCCATTCCAATGCACAATCCATTCCACATTTCATTCCACTTTCCAATCCATTCCATTTGACATTCCATTCTACTCTATTCCAGAGTCCATTCCACGATACATTTCGTTCCATTCCACGTTCCATTCCACGTTCCTTTCCTCACACTATTCCACATTCCATTCCATTCCATTCCACTTTCCATTCCACTTTGCATTCCAGATTCCATTCCATTCCATTCCATTCCACATTCCTTTCCATTCCATTCCATTCCACGTCGCATTCCATCCAACATTCCATTCCACATTCCATTCCACATTCCTTTCCACATTCCATTCCATTCAATTTCACAGTGAATTCTATATTCCATTCCATTGCATTCCTCATTCGATTCTACATTCTGTTCCATTCCATTTCATTCCACATTCCATTCCTCATTCCATTCCATTCCATTCCACGTTCCCTTCCACCTTCCATTCCTTTCCATTCCGCATTCCACTCCATTGCTTTCCACTTTCCACTTCATTACATTCCGCGTTCCATTCCACGTTCCATTCCATCTTCCATTCCTTTTTTTCATATCCACATTCCATTCCATTCCATTACACATTCCATTTTACATTTCACTCCATTCCATTCCATATTCCATTCCACATTTCATTTCATTCCATTCCACATTGCCTTCCACATTCCATTACATTCCATTCCACATTCCATTTCACATTCCATTCCATTCCATTCCACATTCCATTCCATTCCATTCCACATTCCATTCCATTCCATTCCACATTCCATTCCACATTCCATTCCATTGCACATTCCATTCCACATTCCATTCCATTCCATTTCACTTTCCATTCCATTCCATGGCATTTTATTCCATTCCATTCCACATTCCATTCCACGTTCCATTTGTCGTTCTATTCCACATTCCATTCTACATTCCATTCCATTCCAAATTCCATTCCTTTGAATTCCACATTCCATTCCACATTCCATTCCTTTCCATTCCACATTCCATTCAACATTCCACTCCACTTATCGTTCCAAATTCCATTCCATTCTATTCCGAATTCCAATCTTTATTCCGTTCTATTCCATTGCACATTCCATTATACTTTCCATTGCATTCCATTTCACATTCCATTCATTTCGATTCCATTCCAAATTCCATTCCATTCCATTACATTCCATTTCAAATTCCATTCCACGTTCCCTCCCGATTCATTCCACTTTCTGTTCCACGTTCCATTCCACGTTCCTTTCCACATTCCATACCACATTACATACAATTTCATTCCATTGCATTCCTCATTAATTTAGACATTTCATTAAATTCCATTCCATTCCACATCCCATTCCATTCCAATTCACATCCCATTCCATTCCATTCCGCATTCCTTTCCATATTCCATTCCACATTCCATTACACATTCCATTACACATTGCATGCCATTCCATTCCGTTCTACATTCCATTCCACTCCATTCAATTCCACGTCCCATTCCACATTTCAATCCTTTCCATTCCACGTTACACTCCATTCCATTGCACATTCCATTACATTCCATTCCATTCCAGTCCATATTCCAATCCATTCCTTTCAATTCCACATTCCATTCCACTTTGCATTCCACATGCCGTTCCATTCCTTTCCGCATTCCATTCCATTCCATTTCATTGCATTCCACATTCCATTCCAGTCCATTCCATAACTCATTCCATTGTGTTCCATTCCATTCCACGTTCCATTCCACATTGCATTCCATGCAATTCCACTTTCCATTCCTTTCCATTGCACATTCCATTCAATTTCATTCCATGCCAGTCTACATTCCATTCCATTCCATTCGACATTACATTCCGTTGCATTCCATATTCCATTCCATTCCTTTCCACTTTCAACTCCATTCCATTCCACATTCCAGCACATTGCATTCCATTCCAATCTATCCCATTCCATTACATTCCATTTTCCGTTCCATTCCATTGCACATTGCATTCTCTTCCATTCCAATTTACTCCATTTCACTTTCCATTCCATTTTCCATTCCCTTCCATTTCATTCCAGTACACATTCCATTCCATTCCACTCTGTTCCACTTTCCATTCCATTAAATTCCAAACTCCATTCCATTCCATTCCACATTCCATTCCATATTGCATACCATTCCTTTCCCTTCCACATTTCATTCCATATTCCACTGCATTTCATTGCATTCCTGTCCACATTCCATTCCATTCCATTGCATTCCAGTCCACATTCCATTCCATTCCAGTCCATTCCAATTTCCATTCCAATTTCCATTCCATTAAATTCCACATCCCTTTCTGTTCCGTTCCACATTCCATTCCATTCTGTTCCATTCCAAATTTCCTTCCATTCCATTACAAATTCCATTCCATTCCATTCCACGTTCTATTGCATGACATTCCACATTTCATTCCGCATTCCATTCCTTTTCATTCCACATTCCATTACATTCCAGTCCACATTCCATTCCATTCCATTCCAGTCTACATTCCATTCCATTCCACATTCCATTCCATTGCGTTCCACATTAAATTCCATTCCATCCCACATTCTATTCCATTTAATTTCATTCCAGTCCATATTCCATTCTATTCCATTACATTCCACATTTCTTTCCATTCCATTTCACATTTCATTCCATTCCATTCCACTTCACATTTCATTCCATTCCACTTTCCATTCCAAGTTGCATTCCACTTTATATTCCACGTTCCATTCCACATTCCATTCCACATTCCATTCCACATTCCATTACACATTGTATGCCATTCCATTCCGTTCTACATTCCATTCCACTCCATTCAATTCCACGTACCATTCCACATTTCAATCCTTTCCATTCCACGTTCCACTCCATTCCATTGCACATTCCATTCCATTCCATTCCAATCCAGTTCAAATTCCAATCCATTCCATTCAATTCCACATTCCATTCCACTTTGCATTCCACATGCCGTTCCATTCCATTCCGCATTCCATTCCATTCCATTTCATTGCATTCCACATTCCATTCCATTCCATTCCATGACACATTCCATTGCATTCCATTCCATTCCACATTCCGTTCCACATTGCATTCCATGCAATTCCATTTCTTTCCACTTTCAACTCCATTCCATTCCACATTCCAACACATTCCTTTCCATTCCTATCTATCCCATTCCATTACATTCCACTTTCCGTTCCATTCCTTTGCACATTGCATTCTCTTCCATTCCAATTTACTCCATTCCACTTTCCATTCCATATTCCTTTCCCTTCCATTTCATTCCAGTACACATTCCATTCCATTCCACTCTGTTCCACTTTCCATTCCATTAAATTCCAAGTTCCATTCCATTCCATTCCTCATTCCATTCCATATTCCATACCATTCCTTTCCCTTCCACATTCCATTCCATATTCCATTCCCTTCCATATTCCATTCCCTTCCATTGCATTCCTGTCCACATTCCTTTCCATTCCATTGCATTCCAGTCCACATTCCATTCCATTCCAGTCCATTCCACTTTCCATTCCATTAAATTCCACATCCCTTTCCCTTCCATTCCACATTCCATTCCATTCCATTCCATTCCAAATTTCCTTCCATTCCATTACAAATTCCATTCCATTCCATTCCGCGTTCTATTGCATGACATTCCACATTTCATTCCACATTCCATTCCTTTTCATTCCACATTCCATACCATTCCAGTCCACATTCCACTCCATTGTATTCCATTCCACATTCCATTCCATTCCACATTCCATTCCATTGCGTTCCACATTAAATTCCGTTCCATCCCACATTCAATTCCATTTATTTTCATTCCAGTCCACATTCCATTCCATTCCACGTTCCTTTCCATTCCGTTTCACATTTCATTCCATTCCATTCCACGTTCCTTTCCATTCCGTTTCACATTTCATTCCATTCCATTCCACTTCACATTTCATTCCATTCCAATTTCTATTCCAAGTTCCATTTCACTTTATATTCCACGTTCCATTCCATGTTCCATTCCGCATTCCATTCAATTTCTTTCCTTTCCCCTTTCCATTACATTCCATTTCATTCCAAATTTCTTTCCATTTCATTCCAAATTCTTTTCTAGTTTCCATTCAATTCCATTCCACATACCATTTCACATCCCATTCCATTCAATTGAAGTTCACATTTGAAATTCCATTCCTTTCCATTCTACATTCCACTCCACATTCCATTCCATTCCATTCCTAAGTCCATTCCACATTCCATTCCATTCAAATACGTATTACAACACACATTCCTTTCTATTACATTCCACATTTCTTTCCACATTCCATTCCATTCTATTCCACATTCCATTCAACGTTCCATTCCACAATCCATTCCATTCCATTCCAAATTCCATTCCATTCCGTTCCACGTTCCGTTCTGCATTCCATTTCAATCCACATTCCATTCCATTCCCCATTCCATTCCGTATTCCATCCCATTCCATTCCAAATTCAATTCTCTTCCACTTTCCATTCCACATTCTATTGTATATTCCATTCCATTCTATTCCATTCCATTCCACATTCCATTCTACTTTTCATTCCATTCCATTCCACATTCCATTCCACTTTCCATTCCATTCCATTCCACATTCCATTCCACTTTCCATTCCATTCCATTCCACATTCCATTCCACTTTCCATTCCATTCCTTTCCACTTTCCATTCCATTCCATTCCATATTCCATTCTAATTTCTATTTCATTCCATTCCACATTCCATTCTACTTTCCATTCCTTTCCATTCCACATTCCTTTCTACATTCCATTCCATTCCATTCCACATTCCATTGCATATTCCATTCCATTCCATTCAACATTCCATTCAATTCCATTCCACATTCCATTCCGTTTCATTCTATATTCCTTTCTCTTCCATTCCATTCCATTCCATTCCACATTCCATTCCATTCCATTCCACTCTGTTACATTCCATTCCATGCCATTCCACAAACCATTCCATTCCATTTCACATTCTATTCCACATTCCATTCCATTTCAATCCACATTCCATTCCACATTCCATTCCATTCCATTAGACGTTCCCTTCTACATTCCATTCCATTCCGTTCCGCATTCCACTCCATTGCTTTCCACTTTCCAATTCATTACATTCCACGTTCCATTCCACGTTCCATTCCATCTTACATTCCTTTTTTTTCCTATCCACATTCCATTCCATTCCATTACACATTCCATTCTACATTTCACTCCATTCCATTCCATATTCCATTCTACATTTCATTTCATTCTATTCCACATTGCCTTCCAAATTCCATTACATTCCATTCCACATTCCATTCCATTCAATTCCACATTCCATTCCATTCCATTCCATATTCCATTCTACATTCCATTCCTTTCCATTCAACATTCCATTCCACATTCCATTCCATTCCTTTGAATTCCATATTACACTGCACATTCCATTCCTTTCCATTGCAGTCCCCATTCCACTCCATTGCATTACAATCCACATTCCGTTCCATTCCATTCCACATTCCATTGCATTCCATTTCACATTCCATTCCATTCCATGGCATTATGTTCCATTCCATTCCACATTCCATTCCACATTCCATTCGACGTTCTATTCCACATTCCATTCTACATTCCATTCCATTCCAAATTCCATTCCATTGAATTCTACATTCCTTTCCATTCCAAATATCATTCCATTGAATTCCACATTCCATTGTACATTCCATTCCTTTCCATTCCACATTCCATTCAACATTCCACTCTACTTTTCATTCCACATTCCATTCCATTCTATTCCGAATTCCAATCTTTATTCCATTCTATTCCATTGCACATTCCTTTATACTTTGTATTGCATTCCATTCCACATTCCATTCCTTTCGATTCCATTCCAAATTCCATTCCATTCCATTACATTCCATTTCAAATTCCATTCCACTTTCCCTTCCGATTTATTCCACTTTCAATTCCATGTTCCGTTCCACATTCCTTTCCACATTCTATACCACATTGCATACAATTTCATTCCATTGCATTCCTCATTGCTTTACACATTTCGTTAAATTCCATTCCATTCCATTCCACTTTCCATTCCATTCCATTCCACATTCCATTCCACTTTCCATTCCATTCCTTTCCACATTCAATTCCATTCCTTTCCATATTCCATTCTACTTTGTATTCCATTCCATTCCACATTCCATTCTACTTTCCATTCCTTTCCATTCCACATTCCTTTCTACATTCCATTCCACATTCCATTGCATATTCCTTTCCATTCCATTTAACATTCCATTCAATTCCTTTCCACATTCCATTCCATTTCATTCTACATTCCTTTCTATTCCATTCTATTCCATTCCATTCCACATTCCATTCCATGCCATTCCACTCTGTTACATTCCATTCCATGCCATTCCACAATCCATTCTGTTCCATTACACATTCTATCCAACATTCCATTCCATTTCATTCCACATTGTATTCGACGGTCCTTTCCATTCCATTCTGCATTCCATTCCATTTCAATTTCCATTCTATTCCATACCACGTTCCATTCAACATTCCATCCCAATTCATTCCACATTCAATTCCACTCCATTTCACATTCCATTCCATTCCATTCTATTCCACATTTCATTCCATTCCATTCCATGTTCCATAACTTTCCATTCCAAGGTCCATTGCAAATTCCATTCCATTATATTCCATTCCAGATTCCATTCCATTCCATTCCATTCCATTCCACATTCAATGTCACATTCCATTCCACTCCATTCCACATTTATTTGAACATTCCATTCCATATTCCATTCCATGTTGCATTCCATTCCATTTCACTTTCCATTCATTTCCATTGAACTTTACTTTCCATTCCATTCCACATTCCATTCCACTTTAGTATTCCACATTCCATTCCACATTGCATTCCATTCCACATTCCTTTGAACATTCAATTCCATTCCATTTCAAATTCCATTCCATTCCATTCCATTCCAAATTCCATTCCAATCCATTCCACATTCCATTCTATTCCAATCCACTCTAGATTCCATTCCATTCCTTTCCATTCCACATTCCATTCCAACTTACATTCAAATCCATTCCACATTCCATTCCACTTTCCATTCTATTCCATTTCAAATTCCATTCCACTTTACGTTGTATTCCATTCCACATTCCTTTCCATTCCATTCCATTCTATTTCATTCCATTGCATTTCATTCCACATTGCAAGCATTCAATTCCATATGATTTTCCATTCCACATTCTATTTCATTCCACTCCATCCTCCATTCCATCGCATTCCATTCCATTCCATAACATTCCACATTCCATTGCACTCCATTCAATTCCATTTCACATTCCGTTTGATACCATTCAATTCCACATACAGTTCCATTGCATTCTATTCCACAATACATGCCATTCCTTTCCACATTCCATTCCATTCCATTCCATTCCGGATTCCATTGCATATTCCATTCCATTCCATTCCAGTCCACATTCCGTTATATTCCATTCCACATTCAAATCCATTCCATTCCAAATTCCTTTCCATTCCATTCCAATACTTTCTGAATTCCATTTAATTCCATTCCACATTCCATTGCACATTCCATTCCACATTCCATTTCACATTCCATTCCATTACAGTACGCATTACTTATCATTGCGTTCGACATTCCAATCCATTTCATTTGATTACATTCAACAATCCATTTCACATTCCATTCCCCGTTTAATTCCACATTCCATTCCATTCCATTCCACATTCCCTTTCACATTCAACAGCATTCCATTCCACTTTCTATTCCATTCCCCTTTCCATGCCTTTCCATTCCGTTCCATTCCGCATTCCATTCCACATTCCATTCAATTCAATTACACATTCCATTCCATTCCATTCCATTCCATTCCACACTCCATTCCACGTTCCATTCCATGCCATTCCATTCCTTTCCACATTCCATTCCACATTCCATTCCATTCCCTTGCATTTCATTGTGCATTCCATTCCATATTGCATTCAATTCCATTCCACCTTCTATTCAATTCCATTCCATTCCATTCCACATTCCATTCCATATTCCATTCTTTTCCATTGCACATTCCATTGCATACCATTCCACATTGAATTCCACATTCCATTCGATTCCACTTCACATTTAATTGCACATTCCATTCCATTCCATTCCACATTCAAATCCACATTCCATTCCACATTATATTCCACATTCCATTGCATTCCTTTCCACATTCAATACCATTCTATTCCATTCCAATCCATTAGACGTTCCATTCCACATTCAATTCCATTCCATTCCACATTCCATTCCATTCCATTTTCCTTTCCGTTCCATTCCATTCCACTTTCCCTTCCATTCCGTTCCACTTTCCATTCCACATTCGATTCCACGTTCCATTAGACGTTCCATTCCACTTTTGCTTGCATTCCATTACACATTCCATTCCATTTTCAATTTCATTCAATTCCGCATTCCATTCCATTCCGCATTCCAATGTATTCCATTCCATATTCCATTCTATTCCATTCCACATTCCATTCCGTTCCATTCCACATTGCATTCCATTCCATTACATTCCACATTCCATTAGTTTCCATTCCACGTTCTATTTCATTCCATTCGGCATTCCATTCCATTCCATTCCAGGTTCCATTACACATTACATTCCATTACAAAATCCATTGCATTCCCCTATCCATTGCATTCCATTCCACTTTCCATTGCACATTCCATTCCATTCCATTCTACACTCTATTCCACATTCCATTCCACATTCCATTGCACACTCCATTCCATTCGACTTTCGATGCCATTCCACTCCACATTCCTTTCCACGTTCAATTCCATTCCATTCCACCTTGAATTCCAATCCATTCCACATTCCATTCCATTCCATTCCATTCCATTCCACATTGCATTCCATTCCTAACCACAATCCATTCCATTCCATTCCACATTCCATTCCACTTTCCTTTCCATTACATTTCACATAGAATGTGGAATGGAATGTACAATGGAATGTAATTGAATGTGGAATGGAATGTGGAATGGTATGGAATGGAATGTGGAATGGAATGTGGAATGGAATGTAATGGAATGGGAAATGGAATGGAAGAGAATGTGGAATGGAAAGGGATGCAATGTGGAATAGAATGTTGAATGGAATTGAATGTGGAATGGGATGAAACTGAATGTGTAATCAAATGGAAAAGAATGTGGAATGGATTGTGGCCTGGAATGGAATGTAATTTGGAATGGAAAGTGGAATGGAATGGAATACAATGTGGAATGGAAGGGAAAGGAATGTGGAATGGAATGTGGAATGGAATGGAGTGGAATGTGCAAAGGAATGTGGAATGCAATAGAATGGAATGGAATGTGGAAGGGAATGGAATGGAATGTGGCATGGAATTGAAATAATTTGGAATGGAATGGAATAGAATATGGAATGGAATGTGGAATGGAATGGAATGGAAATTGGAATGGAATGGAATGGAAAGTGGAATGGAATGGAATGGAGGGGAATGTGGAGTGATATGGAATGGAACATGGAATGGAATGAGGAATAAATTGGAATGGAATGGAAGTGAATATAGAATGGAATGGAGTTTAATGGAATTTGGAATGGAATGTGGAATGCAACATGGAATTGAATGTGGAATGAAATGTGGAATGGAATGTTGTGGAATGTGGAATGGAATGGAATGGACAGTGGAATCGAATGGAATGGACTGTTGAATAGTATGTGGAATGGAATGCAATTTGGAATGGAATGGAATTTAATGGTATGGAATATGGAATTGAATGGAATGGAATGTGCAGTGGAATATTGATTGGAATGGAATGGAACGTAGAATGGAACTTTGCATTGAATGTGGAATGGAACACGGAATGGAACTTGGAATGGAAAGTGAAATGAAATGTGGAATGGAATTTAATGGAATGTGTAATAGATGGGAATCTAATGTGCAATGGAATGTGGAACAGAATGGAATGAAATGGAATGGAATGCGGAATGGAATGGAATGGAATGTGTAATGTAAAGGAATGGACTGTGGAATGGAAGGGAATGATATGGAAAGTGGAATGGAAGTAAATGGAATGGAATCGAATGTCTAATCGAATGGAATGTAAAGTGGAACAGAATGGAATGAAACGTGGAATGGAATGCGAAATGGAATGTGGATTGGAACGTGGAAAGGAATGTGGAATGGAATGTGGAATGGAATGTGAAATGGAATGGAAAGGAATGTGGAATCAAATTGAGAATGGAATGTGAAATGGAATGGAATGGAATGTGGAATCGAAAGGAATGGCATGTTAAATGGATTGTAGAATGGAATGGAATGGAATGTGGAATGGATTGTGGAAGACAATGTGGGATGGAATGAATAGAATGTGGAATGGAATGTGCAATGGAATGAAATGAAATGTGGAATGGAATGTGGAATGTAATGTGGAATACAACGGAATGGAATGTGGAATTGAGTATGGAATGGAATGTGGAATGGAACGTGCAATGGAACTTGGATTGCAATGGAATGGAACGTGGAAGGGAATCTGGAATGGAAAGTGGAATGCAATGGAATGGAATGGCAAGTGGAATGGGACGTGGAGTAGAATGGAATGGAATGTGGACTGTAATGAAATGGAGTCTGGAATGGAATGCGGAACGGAACGGAATGGAATGAGGAATGGAATGTTGAATTTAATCTGGAATGCAATGTGGAATGGAACGTGGAATGGAAAGTGGAATGCAACGTGGAATGGAAAGTGGAATAAAATGTGGAATGGATTAGAATGGAATGTGGAATGGAATGGAATGTAATGTGGAATGGAATTTAATGGAATGTGGAATGGAATGGAATAGAATGTGGAGTGGAAAGTGGAATGGAATGTAGTGGAATGTTGAATGGAAAAGAATGGAATGTGGAATGACATGTGGAACCGAACGGAATGGAATTTGGAATTGAATGTGGAATGCAATGTGGAATGGAACGCAGAATGCAACGTGGATTGGAATGTAATGGAACGTGGAATGAAATGTGGAATGGAACTAAATGGAATGGGGAATAGAATCCGGAACGGAATGGAATGGAATTTGGATTGAAATGTTGAATTTTATGTGGAATGCAATGTGGAATGTAATTTAGAATGGAAAGTGGAAAGGAACGTGCAATGGAACATGGAAGAGAATGGGGAAGGGAATAGAATGGAATGTGGAATGGAATGGAATGGAATGGAATGGAATAGAATGGAATGTGGAATGCAAAGTAATGTAAAGTGGAATGGAATGGTATAGAATGTGGAATGGAATGTGGTATGAATTGTGGAATGGAATGTGGAATGGATTGTGGAATGGAATGGAATGGAACGTGGAATTGAATGGAATGGAATGGAACGTGGAATGGAAAGTGAAATTGAGAGGAATGGAATGTTGAATAGAATGTGGAATGGAATGCAATGGAATGTGGAATGGAATAGAATGGCATGTGTAATGGACTGGAGTTTAATATGGAATGTAATGGAATGGAATGGAATGTGAAATTGAAGTTGGAATGGAATGGATTGGAATGTGGAAAGGAATGCAGAAAGTAGTGGAGTGGAATGTGTAATGGAAGATGGAATGGAATGGAATGGAATGTGGAATGCAATGGAATGAAACCTGGAATGGAAGGTGGAATGGGACGTGGAATGGAACTTGAAATGCAATGAGGAATGAAAGGTGGAATGCAATCGAATGGATTGTGGAATGGAATGTAACGGAACGTGGAATGGAAATGAATGGAACGTGGAATGGAAAGGAATGGAATGTGAATGGCTTGGCATGGTATGCAAAGTTGAATGGAATGGAATGGAAGGGAATGGAATGTGCAATGGAATGGAATGGAATGGAATGGAATGTGCAATGGAATGGAATGGAATGTGGAATGGAACAGAATTGAATGTGGAATGGAATGGAATGAAATGCGGAGTGGAATTGAATGGAAAGGAATGTGGAATTGAATGCAATAGAATAGAATGAAGTGTAATGGAATGTGGAATGCAACGTGGAATGGAAGGTGGATTGGAATGGAATGGATTGTGGAGTGGAACGTAATGGAATGCAATGGGAGAGAATGAAATGGAATGGAATGTGGAATAGAATTTGCAATGGAATGGAATTGAATGGAATGTGGAATGGAAAGGAACGTGTAATGGAACGTAGAATGGAACATGGAATGGAATGTGGAATGGATTGTGGAATCAAATGTGAAAGGAATTTGTAAAGGAACGTGGAATGGAACCTGGAATGGAATGAAATGGAATGCGGAATGGAATGTGGAATAGATCGTGGAATCGAATGTGAAATGGAATTTGTAATGGAACGTGGAATGGAACCTGGAATGGAATGAAATGGAATGTGGAATGGAATGTGGAAAGGATTGTGTAATGTAAAGAAGCATGGAATGGAATGGATTGTGGAATGGCATGTGCAACGGAATAGAAAGGAATGTAGAATGGAATTTGGAATAGAATGTGGAATCCACTGCAATGGAATGTGGAATGGAAAGTGGATTGAAATGGAATGGAATGTGGAATGGAAAGGAATGGAATGTGGAACAGAAGGTGGAATGGAATGCAATGGGATGTGGAATGGAATGTGAAGAGAAATTGAATTAATTGTGGAATGGAACGTGGAATGGAATGAGGAATGCAATGGAATATAATGTGGAACGGAATGTGGAATGGAATGGAATGGAATGTGAAATGGAATGTGGTATGGTATGCGGAATGGTATGTGGAATGGAATGTGGAATGGAAAATAATGTAATGTGGAATGGAATGTGGAATGGAAGGTGGAATGGAAAGTGGAATGGAATGGATCGGAACGTGGAATGGAAGGTGGAATGCAATGTGCAATGGAACGTGGAAAGGAACGTGGAATGGAACGTGGAATGGAACATGGAATGGAATGTGCTATGGAATGTGGAATGGATCGTGCAAAGGAATGTGCAATGGAATGTGAAATGGAAAGTGGAATAGAATGGAATGAAACATGGAATGGAACGTGGAATGGAATGGAATGGAACACGGAATTGAATGTGGAATGGAATGTGCAATGGAATGAAATGGATCATGGAATGGAACGTGGAATGGAATGGAAAGGAACGTGGAATGGATTGTGGAATGGAATGTGGAATGGAACTTGGAATGGAATGGAAAGGAACGTGGAATGGAAAGTGTAATGGAATGGAATGAAACGTGGAATGGAATGTGGAATGGAATGTGGAATGCAACATGGAATGGAATGTGCAACGGAATGTCGAATGGAAGGTCGTGGAATGTGGAATGGAATGGAATAGTATGTGGAATGGAATTCAATGGAATGCAGAATGGAATGAGCTATGGAATGCAATGGAATGTGGAATGGAATGGAATGTGGAATGCAATGAAATTTAATGGTATGGAATGCAATTGAATGTGGAATGGAATGGAATGTGGAATGCAATGGAATTTAATGGTATGGAATGTGGAATGGAATTGAATGGAATGTGTAGTGGAATCTGTAATGGAATGGAATGGAACCTGGAATGGAACGCGGAATTGAAGGTGGAATGGAAAACAGAATGGAACGTGGAATGGAACGTGGAATGGAATGTGCAATGTTATGTGGAATGGAAAGTGAAACGAAATGGAATGAAACGTGGAATGGACCGTGGAATTGAATGGAATGGAACGTGTAATGGAATGTGGATTGGAATGTGGAATGGAACGTGGAATGGAACGTGGAATGGAATGGAATGGAACGCGGAAGGGATCGTGGAATGGAACGTGGAATGGATCATGGAATTGAATGTGCAATTGTAAGCGGAATGGAAAGTTGAATGGAATGGAATGGAACGTGGAATGGACCGTGGAATGGAATGGAATGGAAAGTGTAATGGAATGTGGATTGGAATGTGGAATGGAACGTGGAATGGAATGGAATGGAACGTGGAAAGGAACGTGGACAAAAATGTGGCATTTGGCTTGGAATGGAAAACAGAGAGAAACATGAAATGTAACGTGGAATGGTATGGAATGGAATGTGGAGTGAAATGGAATGGAATGTCGAATGGAATGAGGTACGGAATGTGGAACGGAAAGTGTAAAGGAATGTGGAATTTAATGTGGAGTGCTAAGTGGAATGGAATGTGGAAAGTAATGTGGAATGGAACAGAATGCAATATGAAATGGAAAGGAATAGAATGTGGAATGGAATGTTGAATGGAATGTGGAAAGGAATGTGGAATGGAATGTGGAAAAAATATAGAATGTAAAGTAATGGAATGTGAAATTGAATGGAATGGAATGTGGAATCGAATTGAATGGAATGTGGAATGGAATGTGGAACAGAATGTGGAATGCAATATGGAATGGAATGTGGAAAGGAATGTGGAATGGAATGTGAAACAGAATGTGGAATGCAATGTTGAATGGAATGTGGAAAGGAAAGTGAAATTAAACCAAATGGAATGTGAAATGGAATGGAATGGAGTGTTGAATGGGGTGGAATGGAATGTTTAGTGGAATGTGGAATGAAATGGAATGGAATGTGGAATGGAATGTTGAATTTAATTTGGAATGCAATGTGGAATGGGACGTGGAAAGGAAAGTGGAATGGAATGAGGAATGGAACATCAAAAAGAATGTGGAATAGAATAGAATGGAATGTGGAATGGAATGGAATGGAACGGAATGTGGAATGGAATGGAATGGAATATGGAATGGAATGGAATGGAATGTGTATTGGAATGGAATGGAATATGGAATGGAATGTGGAATGGAATGAAATGGAATGTGGAATGGAATGGAATGGAATGGAATGGAATGTGGAATATCATGTGGAATAGAATGTGAAATGTAATGTGAAATAGAACGGAATGGAATGTGGAATGGAATGTGGAATGGAATGCGGAATGGAATGTGGAATGGAAAGTGGAATGTAACGTGGCGTAGAATGGAATGATATGTGGAATGGAATGAAATTGAATATGGAATGGAATGTGGAAAGGAATGGAATGGAATTTGGAATGGAATGTGGAATTTAATGTGGAATGGTATGTGGAATGGAACGTGGAATGGAAAATGGGAGGGAACGCGCAACGGAACGTGGAATAGAATGTGGAATGGAATACAATGCAATGTGGAATGGAATGCAATCGAATGGAATGGAAGGGGATGGAATGGAATCTGGAATGAAATGGAATGGTATATGGATTGGAATGGAATGGAATGTGGAATGGAATGTTGAATGCAATGGAATGGAATGGAATGTGGAAATGAAGACGGATTGAATGCAATGGAATTTGGAATGGAATGTAGAAAGGAATGTGGAATGGAAAGTGGAAAAGATTGTGGAAAGGAATGGAATTGAATGTGCAATGGAATGGAATGGAATGGAACAGAATGTGGAATGGAAGGTGGCATTAAATGGAATGGAATATGGAATAGAATGTGGAATGGAATGGAATGGAATGTAGAACGGAATGGAACGGTATGTGGAATGGAATGGAATGGAATGTGGAAAGGAATGTGGAAAGGAGTGGAGTAGAATGTGGAATGGAAGGTGGTGTCGAATGGAATGGAATGTGGAATGGAATAGAATGAAACGTGGAATGGAACGTGGAATGCAACGTGGAATGGAACTTTGAATGGAATGTGGAATAAAAGGCGGAATGAGTTGGAATGTATTGTGGAATGGAATGGAATGGAACGTGGAATGCAACGGAATGGAACGTGTAATGGAAAGGTATGGAATAAGGAATGCCATGGAATGGTATGGAATGTTGAATGAAATGGAATGGAATTTAATGGAATGTGCAATGGAATGGAATGGAATGTGGAATGGAATAGAATGGAATGTGGAACTGAATGGAATGGAATATGTAGTGGAATGGAATGCAATGGAATGTGGAATGGAAAGAAACGGAATAGAATGAAATGTAATGGAATTTGGAATGGACCGCGGAATGGAAGGTGGAATGGAATGGAATGAATTGTGGACTGGAATGGAAAGGAATGTGCAATTTAAATGAATTGAATGTGTAATGCAATGGAATGGTGTGGAAAGTGGAATGGAATGGAATGGAATGGAATGTGCAATGGAATGGATTGGAATGTGGAATTGAATAGAATACAATGTGGAATGGAGTATTTTGTAGTGTGGAGAGGATTGGAATTGCATGGTATTTGGAATGGAATGCAATGGAATAGAATGAAATGGAAGGGAATGTAGAATGGAATGTGAAATGGAATGGAATGCAATGCAATGATAAATGGAAAGGAACGTGGAATGGAACGTGGAATGAAACGTGGAATGGAATGTGGAATGGAACGTGGAATGCAATGTGAAATGGAATATGGAAAGGAACGTGGAATTGAACCTGGAATGGAATGGAATGGAATGTGGAATAGAAAGTAGAACGGAAAGAGGAATAGAAGGAATGTATGGAGGAATGGAATCTGCAATGGAATGGAAAGGAAGGTGGAATGGAATGTGGAATACAATGTGGAATACAATGGAATGGAATGCGGAATGGAAAGTGGACTGGAATGGAATGGAATGTGGAATACAATGGAATGGAAAGTGGAATCGAAAGTGGAATGGAATGCAATGGGATGTGGAATGGAATGTGGTCTAAAATAGAATGGAATATGGAATGGAATGTGGTATGGAATGTGGAAAGTATTGTGGAATGGAATGGAATGTAAGCTGGAATGGAATGTGGAATAGAATGGAATGGAATGTGGAATGGAATCTGGAATGGAATGTGGAAAGGAATGTGGAAAGGAAAGTGGAATGGAATGGAACCGTAAGGGGAATGGAACGTGGAGTGCAACGGAACGGATAGTGGAATGGAATGTGGAATGGAATGCAAAGGAATGTGGAAAGGAATGTGCAATGGAATGTGGAATAGAGCGGAATGGAATGTGGACTGGAATGGAACGGAATGTGGAGTGGAATGGAACGGAATGTGGAATGGAATGTGGAGTGGAATGTGGAATGGAAAGTGGAAACCAATGGAATGGAAGGTGGAATACAATGTGGAATAGAATGTGGAATGGAATGGAATGGAATGTGGAATGGAAAGTGGAATATAATGTGGAATGGAATATGGAATGGAATTGAATGGAATGTGTAATGGAATGGATTGGAATTTAGAATGGAAGGTGGAATGGAATACAATGGAATGTGGAATGGAACGGAATGGAATGTGGAATGGAATGTGGAATGGAATGGAATGGAATGTGGAATGGAATGGAATGGAATGTGGAATGGAATGTGGAATGGAGTGTGGAATGGAATGTGGAATGGAGTGTGGAATGGAATATGGAATTCAAAGGAATGGAATGTGGAATGCAATGTTTAATGGAGAGTGGAATGGAATGTGGAATGGAAGGGAATGGAATGTGGAACCGAATGTGGAATGGAACGGAAAGGAATGTGGAACAGAATGTGGAATGAAAAATGGAATGGAATGGACTGGATTGTGTAATGGAATGGAATGGAATGGTGTGGAATAAGGAATGGAATGGAATGGAAAGTGGAATGGATCGTGCAAAGGATTGTGGATTGGAACGTTCAATGGAATGTGGAATGGAAGTTGGAAAGCAATGAAATGGAACATGGAATGGAATGTGGAATAGAAAGGAAAGGAACGTGGAATGGAATGTTGAATGGCATGGAATGGAACATGAAATGGAATGAAGGATGGAATGGAATGGAATGTTGAATTTAATGTGGAATGGATCGTGGAATATTACGTGGAATGTCATGTGGAATGGAATGTGGAATGAAATTGAATGGAATGTGGAATGGAATGGAACGGATTGTGGAAAAGAATGGAATGGAATGGAATGTGAAATGCGATGTAACATAATGGAATGTGAAATTCAATGGAATGGAATTGAATGTGGAAAGTAATATAATGGAATGTCGAAAGGAATGTAATGGAGAGTGGAATGCAATGTGGAATGCAGTGTGGAAAGGAATGTGGAATGGATTGGAATGGGACGTGGAATGGAAAGTGGAATGGAATGTGGAATGTAATGTCAAGTGAAATGGAATGGAATGTGCACGAAATGGAATGGAGTGGAATGTGGAATAGGATGGAATTTAATGAAATGCGGAATGGAATGTGGAATGTAATGGAATGGAATGTTGAATTAAATTGAAATGAAAGTGGAATGGAATGGAATGGAATGTGGAACAGAATGGAACGTGGAATGGAATGGAATGGTATGTGGATTGGAATGGAATGGAATGTGCAATGGAATGGAGTGGAATGGAATGGAAAGTGAAATGGAATGCGAAATGCAATGTGAAATGGTATGTGGAATGAAATGTGGAATGGAAAGTGGAATGGAATGAAATGGATCATGGAAAGAAATGGAATGGAATGGGAAGTGGAAAGTGGAATGGAAATTGGAAAGGAGCGTGGAATGGAATGGATTGGAATGTGGAATGGAATGTGAAATGGAATCTGGAATGGAATGTGGAATGGAATGGATTTGAATGTGCAGTGGAATGTGGAATGGAATACAATGGAAAGTGGAATGGATCGTGGTACGGATCGTGGAATGGAACGTGGAATGGAACGTGGAATGAAATGTGGAATTGAATGGAATGGAATGTGGAATGGAATGCTGAAAGGAAAGCAATGAAATGAGGAATGGAATGTGGCATAGAATGGAATGGAATGTTGAATGGAATGCAGAGCAAATTAGAAAAGAATGTGGAATGGAATGTGGAAGGGAATGTGGAATGGAATGGAATTGAATGTGTAGTGGAATGGAATGGAATGTGGAATAGAATGGGATGGAATGGAATGGAAAGCGGAATTGAATGGAATGGAATGTGGAATGCAATGGAATGGAATGGAATGCACAAATGAATGGAATGGAATGTAGAAAGTAATGGAATCTACTGTGGAATAGTATGGAATGCAATATGGAATACAATGTGGAATGCAATATGGAAAGTAATTGAATGGAATGTGGAATGTAATAGAATGGAATGTGGAACAGAATGGAATGGAATGGAATGTGGAACAGAATGGAATGCAATGGAATTGAATGAGGAATGGAATGGAATAGAATGTGGAATGCAATGGAATGGAAAGAAATGTGGAATTAAACGGAATGGAATGTCGAATGCAATGGAATAGAATGTGCAATGGAATAGAATGGAACGTGGATTAGAATGTGGAATGGCACGTGGAATGGAATGTGGAATGCAATTGAATGGAATGTGGAATATAACGGAATGGAATGTGGAATGCAATGGAATGGAATGTGGAATAGAATGGAATGCAATGGAATGGAATGTGGAATGGAATGGAATAGAATGTAGAATGGAATCTTGATTGTAATGTGGAATTGAATGTGGAATGAAATGTGGAATGGAAAGGAATGTAATGTGGAATGCAATGTGGAATGGAATGTGCTATGAAGATTGTAATGGAATGGAATGGAAAATGGAATGGAACATGGAATTGAATGAAATGGTATGTGGAGTGGAACGTGGAATGGAATGTGGAAGGGAACGTGGAATGGAAGTTAATGTGAAATGGATTGGAATGGAATGTGGAATGGTGTGTGGAATGGAATGTGGAAAGGATAGTTGAATGGAATGTTGAATGGAATGGAAAGGAATGTGGAATGGAATGTGGAATGGAATCTGGAATGGAATGTGGAATGGAAAGTCGAAGTGAACATGAAATGGAATGGAAGGAATGTGGAATGGAATGTGGTATAGAATGTGGGATGGAATGTGGAATGCAATGGAATGGAATGTGGAAAGGAATGTGGAATAGAATTTGGAAAATAATGTGGAATGGAATGGAATGTGGAATGGAATGGATTGGAATGTGGAAAGGAATGTGGAATGGAATGAAGAGTAATGTGGAATGGAAAGGAAAGTTATGTGAAATGGAATTTTGAATGGAATGTGGAATGGAACGGAATGGAATGTGGAATGGCATGTGGAATAGAGTGTGGAAGGGAATGGGGAATGCAAAGTAACAAAATCTGGAAAAGAATGTGGAATGCAGTGTGGAAGGGAATGGGGAATGTAATGGAAATGAATGCGGAATGGAATGTGGAATGGAATGTGCAATGGAATGGAGTGGATTGTGGAATGGAATTGAAAGGAATGGTGTGGAATATGGAATGGAATGCAATGGAATGTGGAATGGAACGTGTAAAGGAACGTGGAATGGAACGTGGAATGCAACGCGGAAACGAAGGTGGAATGGAATGGAATGGAAAGTGGAATGGAATGTGGAATGGAATGGAATGGATAGTGTAATGGACTGTGGGATGCAATGAAATGGAATGTGGAATGGAATGTGGAATGGAATGGATTGGAATGCGAAATGGATTGTGGAACGGAATGTGGAATGAATCGTGGAATGGAACGTGGAATTGATTAAAATGGAACTTGGTATAGAATGTGGAGTGTAATGGAAGGGAATGTGGAATGAAATGTGGAGTGTAATGGAATGGAATGTGGAACGGAATGGAATGGAATGTGGAATGGAATGGGGAATGGAATGGAAAGTAATGAAGAATGGAATGTGGAATGGAATGTGGAATGGAAAGTGGAATGGAATGGAATGGAATGTGGAATGAAACATCGAAAGAAATCAAATGGAACGTGGGACGGAAAGTGGAATGGAATGTGGTATGCAATGTCGAATGGAAAGCAATGGAATGTGGAATGCAATGTGGAATGCAGTGTGGAATGGAATGGAATGGAACAGGGAATGGAACATGGAATGTAATGGAATGGAACGTGGAATGAAATGTGGAAAGGAACGTGGAATGGAAAGTAGAATGCAATTGAATGGAACGTGGATTTGAATGGGGAACGGAATGTGGAATAGAAAGTGGAATGGAATGTGAAATGGAATGTTAAATGGAAAAGAATGGAATATGGAAAGCAATGGAATGGAATGGGGAATGTAATGGAATCGAATGTGGACTGGAATGTTATACAATGGAATGGAAAGCGCAATGGAATTTGGAATGGAACGTGGAATGGAGTGGAAAGGAAAGTTGAATGGAACGTGGAAAGGAATGGAATAGAAGGTGGAATGGAATGTGGAATATAATGTGGAATAGAATACAATGGAGAGTGAAATGGGATGTGGAATGGAATGGAATGGAATGTCTAATGGAATGTGGAAAGGAATGGAGTGGAATGTGGAATGCAATGTGCAATAGAATTTGGAATTGAATGGAATGGAAATTTGAACAGAGTGTGGAATGGAAAGGAATGGAATGTGGAATGAAACGTGGAACTGAATGTGGAATGGATTAGAATTTAATGTGGAATGGAATGTGGAAGGGAATGGAATGGAATGCGGACTGGTATGTGGAATGTACTTTAATGGAATGTGGAATGGAATGTGGAATGTAATGGAACGGAAAGTGGATTGGAATGTGGAATGGAACGTGGAAAGGAAGGTGGAATAGAACGTCAAATGTAATGGAATGGATTGTGGAAAGGAATGGAATGGAACGTGGAATGGAATGTGAAATGAAATGTAGAATGGAATGTGGAATGTAACGTCGAATGCAATGGAATGGAATTTGGAATGGAATGAAATGGAATGTGGAAGGGAGTGTGAAATACTATGTGGAATGGAATGTGGAATGGAATGTGGAATGGAATGTGGAATAGAATGTAATGGAATGGAATTTATTGTGGAATGGAATGTGGAATGGAATGTGGAATGGAAAATATAATGGAATGGAATGGAATGTGGAATGCAATGTGGAATGAAATGTGGAATGTGACGTGGAATCCAATGGAATGGAATGTGGAATGGAACTTGTAATGGTACGGAATAGAACGCGCAATGGAACATGGAATGGAACGTGGGAAGGAACGTGGAATGGAATGTGAAATTTAACATGGAAGGGAATATGCTACGGAATGTGGAATTCAAGGTGGAATGGTACGTGGAAAGGAATGTGGAATGGAATGTGGAATGGAACGTGAAATGGAATGGAATGAAACGTGGAATGGAATGTGTTGGAATGTGGAATGGAATGGAATGGAATGTGGAATGGAATGGAATGGAATGTGGAATGGAATGGAATGGAATGTGGAATATAATGGAATGGAATTTAGAATGGAATGGAATGTGGAATGGAATGTGGAATGGAATGGAATGGATTGTGGAATGGAATGGAATGAAATGTGGAATGGAATATGGAATGGATTACGGATTGGTATGTGGAATGGAATGGAATTGAATGTGGAATGGAATATCATGGAAAGTGGAATATAGTGGAATTGAATAGAATGTGGACTGAAATGGTATGGAATGAAATAGAAAGTGGAATGGAATGGAATGGAATGTGAACGGAATGGAATGGAACGTGAAATGGAATGGAATGGAATGTGGAATGGAATGTGGAATGGAATGTAATGGAATGCCGAATGGAATGTGGAATGGAATAGAATGTGGAATCGAAGGTGGAATGAAATGGAATAGAATGTGGAATGGAATGTGGAATGAAATGGAATGGAATGTGGAATGGAAAGTGGAATAGAATGTGGAATAGAAAGTGTAAAAGAATGTGGAATTGAATGGAATGGAATGTGGAATGTAATAGCATGGAATGTGGAATGGAATGGAATGGAATGTGGAATGTAATAGCATGGAATGTGGAATGGAATGGAATGGAATGTGGAATGAAACTTGGAATGGAATGGAATGGAATATGGTGCAGAATATGAAATGGAACGTGGAATAGAATGGAAAGTGGAATGGAATGGAATGGAATGTAGAATGGAATGGAATGGCATGGAATGGTATGAGGAATGGAATGGAGTGGAGTGCATTGTGGAATGGAAGGTGGAATGGAATGGAATGGAAACTGGAATGCAATGGAATGGAATGTGGAATGGAATGGAATGGAATGTCGAATGGAATGGAATGGATTGTAGAATGGAATGTAACCGAAAATGAATGGTATGGATTGGAATGTTGAAAGGAATTGAATGGATTGTGGAATGGATTGTGGAATGGAATGGAATGCGGAATGGAAGGTGGAATGAAATGGAATGGAATGTGGAATGGAATGGAATGGAATGTGGAATGGAATGTGGAATGGAATGTGAAATGGAATGGAGAGGAATGTGGAATGGAAAGTAAAATGGAATGGAATTGAAAGTGAAATGGAATGGAAAAGAATGTGGAATGGAATTTTGAATGGCATAGAATGGAAGGTGAAATGGAATGGAATGGAATGCGGAGTGGAATGTGGAATGGAATGTGGAATTGAATGGACAGGAATGTCTAATGGAATATAATGGAAAGTGAAATAGAATGTGGAACAGAATGTGAAATGGAATGTGGAGTGGAATGTGAAACAGAATGAAATGCAACGTGGAATGCAATGGAATGAAACGTTTAAAGGAATGGTATGGAATGGAACGTGGAATGTAACATGGAATGGAAAATTGAATGGAATATGGAATGGAATATTGAATGGAATGAAATGGAATTTGGAAATCAATGTGGAAAGGAAAGGAATGGAATGTGGAATGGAATGTGGAATGGAATGCAATGGAATGAGAATTGAATGTGAAATGGAATGGAATGGAATGTGGAATGGAATGTGGAATGGAATGTGGAACGGAATGTGGCATGGAATGGAAAGGAATCTGGAATGGAATGTGGAATGTAATGTGCAATGGAACGTGGAATGGAACGGAATGGAATGTGGAATGGAATGTGCAATGGAAAATGGAATGGAACGGAAATGAATGTGGAATGGAATGTGGAATGAAACCTGGAATGGAACGTGGAATGGAATGTGGAAAGGAATGGAATGGAATGTGTAATGGAATGGAATGGAATGGAATTTAAAGTGAAATAGAATGTGGAATGGAATGTGAAATGGAATGTGGAATGGAATGTGGAACGGAATGAATTGGAATGTGGAACGCAATGGAATGGAATGTGCATCAGAAAGGAACGTGGAATGAAATGGTGTGGAATGTGGATTGGAATGGAATGAAATATGTAATGGAATGGAATGCAATGGAATGGAAAGTGAAATGAAATGTTTAATGGAATGTGAAATGGAAGGTGGTATGGAAAGTGGAATGGAAGGCGTAATTAAATGTAATGTAATGTGGAATGGAAAGGAATGGATTGTGCAATGGAATGGAATGCAACTTGGAATGCAATGTGGAATGGAACGTGGAATGAATAGCGCAATGGAATGTGGAATGGAATGGAGTGTAATGTGGCATGGAATGTGGAATGGAATGGAATGGAATTTGCAATAGAATGAGGAATGGAATGGAATGGAATGTCGTTTGATTGTGGAATGGAATGTGGAATGGTTTGTGGAATGAAATGTGGAATGCAATGTGTAATGGAACAGAATGGAATGTAGAATGGAATGTGGAATACAATGTGGAATGGAACGTGGAATAGAACGTGGAATGGAATGGAATTGATCATAGAATGTGTAATGGAAGGAATGCAATGTGGAATGAATTGTGGAATGGAACAGAATGAAATGTCGAATGGAATGTGGAGTGGAATGGAATGGAATGCGGAATGGAATGCAATGCCATGTGTAATGGAATGTTGAGTGCAATTTGGAATTTAATGTGGATTGGAATGGAATGCAATGGAGAATGGAATCTGGAATGTAATGTGGAATGGAAAGGGATGCACTGTAGAATGTAATGAGGAATGGAATGTGCAATGGAAAGTGGAACGGAATGGAATGGAATGCAGAATGGAACATGGAAAGTAATGGAATCCAACGTGGAGTGGAAAGTGGAATGCATAGAGGAAGGGAACTTGGAATGGAATGAAATGTGGAATGGAATGGAATGGAAAGTGGAATGGAATGGGAGACGGAATGTGGAATGAAATGCTAAATGGATTGTGGAATGGAATGGAATGGTATAGAAGATAGAATGGAATGGAATGGAATGTGGAATGGAACGTGGAAAGGAAAGTGGAATGGAAAGTGGAATGTAATGGAATGGAACGTGGAATGGAATGTGAAATGGAATGGAATGGAACATGCAATGGAATGTGGGAAGGAATGGAATGGAATGTGGAATGGAATGTGGAATGGAAAGTGTAATGGAATGTTGAATGGAAAGTGGAATGGAAAGGAATTGAATGGAATGTGGAATGGAATGTGAAATGGAATGTTGAATGGAAAGTGGAAAGGAATGGAATGGAATGTGGAATGGAATGTAATGGAATATGAAATGGAATGTAGAATGGAATGTGGAACGCAATGTTTAATGGAACGTAGAACCAAACGTCGAATGGAATGGAATGGAACGTGTAATGGAATGTGGAAAGGAATGAAATGGAATCTGCAATGGTATGTGTAATGGAATGTGGAATGCAATGGAATGGAATGTGGAATGTAATGTAGAATGGATTGGAACGGGAAATGGAATAGAACGTGGAATGGAACGTCAAATGGAATGGCAGTGAACGTGTAATGGAATGTGGAATTGAATGGAATGGAATTTGGAATGGAATGTGCAAAGGAATGAGGAATGTGGAATAGAATGTGGAATGGAATGGAATGAAATGTGAAATGGAATGTGGAATGGACTGGAATTGAAGGGGGAAAGGAATTTTGAGTGGAACATGAATGGAATGTGGAATGGAATGGAATGGAATGTGGAATGGAAAGGAATTGAATGTGGAATGAAATGTTTAATGGAATGTGCAAAGGAATGGAATGGAGTGTGGAATGGAATGGAATGGTATTGAATATGGTATGGATTGTGGTTTGGAATGGAATGGAATGGTATGGAATATGGAATGGAATGCAAGGGAATGTGTAATGGAACGTGAAAAGGAACGGGGAATGGAACGTGTAATGGAATATTGAATGGAAGGTGGAATGGAATAGAGTGGAATGTGGAATGCAATGTGGAATGGAATGGAATAGAAAGTGTAATGGAATGTGGAATGGAATTTAATGGAATGTGGAATGGAAGGTGGAATGGAAAGTGGAATAGAATTTGGAATTGTACTTGGAATGGAATGTGGAATCTAATTGAATGGAATGTGGAAAGTAATGGAATGGAATCTGCAATAGAACTGAATGGAATGGAAAGTGGAATAGAATGGAATGGAATGGATTGGAATAGAATGTGGAATGGAATGGAATGGAAAGTGGAATATGATATAATGGAATGGAAGGTGAAATTGAATGAAATGGAAAGTGGGATGGAATGGAATGGAATGGGGAATGGGATGGAATGGAATGGGGAATGGAATGGAATGGAATGTGGAATGGAATGGAATGGAATGCAATGTGTAATTGAATGGAATGCAATATGTAATGGAATGAAATGGAATGTGCAATGGAATGAGAAATGGAATTGAATGGAATGAGGAATGAAAAGTGGAATGAAATGGAAAGTGCAATGGAATGGAATGGAATGCAATGTGTTATGGAATGGAATTGAATGGAATGGAATATGGAATGGAATGTGGAATGGAATGGAGTGGATTGCGTAATGGAATGTGGAATGGAATGGAAAGGAATGTGCAATGGAATGGATTTGAGTGTGCAATGGAACGTGGAATGGAAAGTGGACTATACCGTGTATTGGAATGTGGAATGGAGTGGAATGGAAGGGAATGTGGAATGGAAAGTGGAATGGAATGGAGTGGAATGAGAAATGGAATGTGGAATGGAATGGAATGTGGAATGGAATGGAAAGGAATGGAATGTATAATGGAATGGAATGGAATGTGGAATGCAATGTGGAATGGAAAGGAAATGAATGTGGAAAGGAATGTGGAATGGAACTGAATGGAATGTGGAATGGAATGGAATGGATCATGGAATGGAACGTGGAATGGAACGTGGAACGGAATGGAACGAAATGTGGAATGGAATGTGGAATGGAATGTGGAATGGAATTGAATGGAATGTGGTAACGAATGAGAAACTGAATGGAATGGAATAACGAATGGAAGGTGGAAGGGAATTGATTCGAATGTGGAATGGAATGTGGAATGGAATGGAATGAAATAGAATGTGGAATGGAATGGAAAGGAATGTGAAATTCAATGGAATGGAACGGAATGTGGAATTGAATGTAATGAAATGTAATGTGGAATGGAATGGAAATGATTGTGAAATGGAATATCTAATTGAATGGGATGCAATGTGGAATGGAAAGAGGAATGGGATGGAATGGAATGTGGAATGGAATGAAAAATTGAATGCAATGCAATGTGTAATGGAATGTGTAACCGAATGTGCAATGGAATGGATTGGAATGTGGAACGGAATGTGGAATGCTATGGAATGGAACGTGGAAAGAATTGTGGAATGGAATGGAATGGAATGGAATGTGGAATGGTATGGAATGGAATGTGCAATTCAATGGAATGGAATGTGGAATGGAATAGAATGGAAAGTGGAAAGGCATGTGGAATGCAATGTGGAACGGAATGTGGAATGGAATGGAATTGAAAGTTGAATGGAATAGAATGGAAAGGAACGAAGAATGGAATGTGGAATGGAATGTGGAATGCAATGGAATGTTGAATACCGTGGAATGGAATGAAATGTGGAATGGAATGGAATGGAATTTGGAATTGAATGGAATTGAATGTGGAATGCAAAGGAAGGGAATGTGGAATGGAATGTGGAACATAATGTGGATTGGAATGATGAATGCAATGTTTAATGGAATGGAATGGAATGTGGAATGGAATGGAATAGAATGGAATGGGTAATGGAATGTGGAATGGAATGTGGAATGGAAGGGAATGTGGAATGGAATGGAAAGTGGAATGGAATAGAATGGAATGGATAATGGAATGTGGAATGGAATGTGGAATGGAATGGAATGTGGAATGGAATGGAAAGTGGAATGGAATGAAATGGAATGCGCAATGGAATGTGGAATGGAATTGAATTGAATGGGGAATGGAATGTGGAATGGAATGGAATCTGGAATGGAAAGGAATGGAAGTCAATGTGTTATGGAATGGTGGTGAATGGAATGGAATTTGGAATGGAATGTGGAATGGAATGGAGTGGAAGGTGAAATGGAATGTGGAATGGAATGTGGAATGAAATGGAATGGAGTTTGGAATGAAACGAGGAATGGAAAGTGGACTAGAACGTGGAATGAAATGTACAATGGAATGGAATAGAAGCGAATGTGGAATGGAAAGTGGAATGGAATGGAGTGTAATGATAAATGGAATGTGGAATGGATTGGAAAGTGGAATGGAATGGAAGGGAATGGAATGTGGAATGGAATGGAAAGGAATGTAAGGGAATGTGGAATGGAATTGAATGGAAATTGAAATGGAATGGAATAGAATCTGAAAAGGAATGGAATGGAATGGAATGGAATGTGAAAAAGAATGGAATGGAATGGAATGGAATGGGCTGTGGAATGGAATGGAATGGAAAGTGGAATGGAAGGGAATGAAATGGAGTGTGGAATGGAATGAAATTTAACGTAGAATGGAATGGAATGGAATGTGGAATGGAATGTGGAATGGAACATGGAATGGAATGTGGAATGAAAAGTGGAATGGAACGTAATGGTATGTGCTAAGGAACGTTGAATGGAATTGAATGGAATGTGGAATGGAATGGAATGGAATGTGGAATGGAATGTGGAAAGCAATTCAATGGAATGCGGAGTGGAATGTGGAACGTGGAATGGAACCTGGAATATAATGTAATGTGGAATGGAATGGAATGGAATGGAATGTGGATTGGAATTGAATTTAATAGTATGGAACGTGGAATGCAATAGAATGGAATGGAACGTAGAATGGAATGTGGAATCGAATGGAATGGAATGTGGAAAGGAATGTGGAATGCAATGGTTTGGAATGAGAAATACAATGTGTAATGGAAAGGAATGGAATGTGGAATGGAATGGAATGGAATGTGTAATTCAAAGGAACGGAATGGAATGTGGAAAGGAATGGAATGGAATGGCATGTAATAGAATGTGGAATGGAGTGGAATGCAATGTGGAATGGAACATGGAATGGAATGTGATGGAATATGGAATGGAATGTCATTCAATGTGGAATGGAATGTGGAAAAGAGAAGAATGGAATATGGAATAGAATGGAATGTATTGTGGAGTGAAATAGAATGGAATGTGGAATGTAATGGAATGGAATGTGGAATTGAATGGAATGGTATGGAATGTGGAATGGAATGCACTGGAATACGGAATGAAAAGTGGAATGGAATGGAATGGAAAATGGAATGGAAAGTGTAATGGAAACTGCAAAGGAACTTGGAATGGAAGATGTAATGGAATGAGTAATTGAATGGAATGGAATGTGGAATGGAATGGAATGGAATGTGGAATGGAATGGAATGGAATGGAATGTGGAATTCAAAGAAACGGAATGGAATGTGGAATGGAATGGACTGGAATGAAATGTGGGATGGCATGGAATGGAATGTGGAATTCAATATTGAATGGAATGGGAAGAAATTTGGAATGGAATGTGGAATAGAATGAAATGGAATGTGGAATGGAATGGAATGGGATGGAATGTGGAATGGAGTAGAATGGAATGGAATGGAAGGTGGAATGCAATGGAATGGAATGGTATGGAAGGTGGAATGGAAAGTGGAATGAAATGGGATGAAACGTGGAATGGAATGAAATGTGGAATGGAAAGGAACTGAATGTGGACTGTAATGTAATGGAATGTGGAATGGAATGTGGAATGGAAACTGGAGTGGAATGGAATGGAATGTGGAACGGAAGGTGGAATGGAATGGATTAGAATGTAGAATGGAATGTGGAATGCAATGGAATGTGGAATGGAGTGGAATGGAATGTGGAATGGAATGTTTAATGGAATTTGATGGAATGTGGAATGGAATGTGGAATGGAATGGAAGGAAACGTGGAATGGAATGTAGAATGGAATGGGCTAGAATGTGGAATTGAATGTGGAATGGAATGTGGAATAGAATTGAATGCAATGTGGAATGGAATGGAATGGAATGGAATGCGGAATGTAGTGTAATGGAATACGGAATTGAAAGGAAAGTAATGTGGAATGGAACAGAAAGGAATGTAGCATGAAATCGAATCGAAAGGAATGGAATATGGAATGAAATTTAATGCAACGTTGTATGGAATGGGGAATGGAAAGTGGAATGGAATTGAACGGAACCTGGAATGGAATATATAATAGAATGGAACAGAATGTGGAATGGAATGGAATGGAACGTGGAATGCAATGGAATAGAATGGCATGGAAGGTGGAATGGACTGGATTGGAATATGGAATGGATTGGAATCGAATATGGAATGGAATGGAATGTTTAATGGAATGGAATGGAAAGGAATGGAAACAGGAATTGAATGGAATGTGGAATGGAATGTGGAATGGAATGTAGAATGGAATGTGGAAAGGAATGGAATGTGGAATGTAACGTGGAAAGGAATGTGGAATGAAATGAGAAATGGAAAGGAATGGAATGTGTAATGGTATGCGGAATGGAACGGATTGAAATGAGGAATGGAATGTGGAATGGAAAGTAATGGAATGGAATGTGGAAGGGTATGTGGAACGCAATGTGGAATGGAATGAGAAATGGAAAGTAATGGAATGTGGAAAGGTATGTGGAATGGAATGGATTGAAATGTGGAATGGAATGTGGAATGGAATGGAATGTAATGGAATGTGGAAGGGAATAGAATGTTGAATGTAATGTGGAATGAAATGGGATGGAATTTGGAGTGGAATATGGAAAGGTATGGAATGGAATGGAATGTGGAATGGAATGTAATGTAATGAAATGCGGAATGGAATGGAATGGAATGTGGAATGGAAAGGAATGGAAAATGGAATGGAATGTAGAAGTTATTGCAATGCAATGTGGATCGGAATGGAATGGAATGTGGAATGGAATGGAAAGGAAAGTGTAATGGAATGGAATGGAATGTGGAATGGAATGGAATATGGAACAGAATGGAACAGAAGGTAATGTGGAATGGAATGTGGAGAGGAATGTGGAATGGAATGAAATGGAATGTGGAGTGGAACGTGGAATGAAATGCAAAGCAATGTGGAATGGAATGCGGAATGTAATGTAATGCAATGAGGAATGCAATGTGGGATGGATTTGAATGTGGAATGGAAGTTGGAATGGAATGGAATGGAATGTGAAATGGAATGTGGAATTGAATGGAATGGAATGTGGAATGGAATGTGGAAAAGAACGTGGAATGGAATGTTGAATGGAATGTCAAATGGAAAGGAAAGGAAAGTGGAATGGAATGAGGAATAGAGCTTGGAATGGAATGTGGAATGAAATTTGGAATGGAACGGAATGGAATGTGGAATACAATGTGGAATGGAATGGTACGTAATGTGCAATTAAATGAAATTTAGTGTGAAATGGAATGTGGAATGCAATGGGATGGAATGTGGAGTGGAATGTGGAATGGAACGTGGAATAGAATATAACGTGGAATGGAATGCAATGAAATGGAATGTGGAATGGTATTGAATGGAATGGAATGGAATGAGGAATGGAATGGAATGGAATGGAATGGAATGTGGAATCGAATGTGCAATGGAATGGAATGGAAAGTGGATTGGAATGTGGAATCGTATGTGGAATGCAATGAAATGGAAAATGGGGCGGAATGTGGAAAGGAAGGTGGAATAGAATGTAACGAGGAATGGACTGGAATGTGGATTGTAATGTGGAACGGAATGGAATGGAATGTGGAATGCAATGGAATGGAATGTGGAATTCAATGGAACGGAATAGCTGTGGAATGGAATGGACTGGAATGGTATGGAATGGAATGTGGAAAGTAATGGAATGCAATGTGGAATGGAATATGTAATGGAAAGGGATAAAATGTCGAATGGAATGTGGGATAGAACGGAAAGGAATGTGGAAAGAAATGTGTAAAGGAATGGAAAGTAGAAAGCAATGGAATGCAATGTGGTAGGTAATGTGGAATGGAATGGAATGGAATGGAATGGAATGAGGAATGGATTGGAATGGATTGTGGAATGGAAGGGATTAGAACGGAATGTGGAATGGAATGTGAAATTGAAATGAATGGAATGTGGAATGTAATGGAATGCAATCTGGAATGGAATGCACTGGAATGTGGAATGGAATGCAATGTGAAATGGAATGGAATTGAATGTGGAATGTGAAATGGAATGTGGAATTAAAACTGAAACATAATGCGGAATGGAAAGTGGAATGGAATGCGGAATGGAATATGAAATGGAATGTGGAATGGAATGTGAAATAGAATGTAGAATCGATTGTGGAATGGAATGAAATGGAACATGCAGTAGAATGGAATGGAAAGTGGAATGGAATGGAATGGAATGTGGGATTGACTGGAATGGAATGTGGAAAGGAATGGAATGGAATGTGGTATTGAATGGAATCGAATTCAGAATGGAATTGAATTGAATGGCTTGAAATGTGGAATGGAATGGAATGGAAAGTTTAATGGAATGTGGAATGGAATGGAATGGAACGTGGACTGCAACGTGGAATGCAACGTGTAATGGAAAGTGCAATGGAACGTGAAAGGGAAAGTGGAATGTAATGTGTAATGCAATGGAATGGACTGTAGAATGGAAGGGAACGGAATGCGGAAAGGAATGTGGAATGGAACGTGGAATGGAAAGTGGAGTGGAATGGAATGGAACGTGGAATGGAATGGAATGGAAAGTGGAATGGAATGGAATGGAGTGTGGAATGGAAGGAACTGGAATGCGGAATGGAATGTGGAATGGAATGGAATGGAATGTGGAATGGAATGTGGAATGGAACGTAGTGCAGTGGAAGGTGGAATGGAATTGAATGGAATGTGGAATTGACAGGAACGGAATGTGGAATTAAAAGTGGAGGAACTGGAATGCGGAATGGAATGTGGAATGGAATGGAATGGAATGTGGAATGGAACGCAATGCAGTGGAATGTGGAATGGAATTGAATGGAATGTGGAATTGACAGGAATGGAATGTGGAATGGAATGGAACGGATCATGGAAAGGAATGTGGAATTGAATATGGAATGGTGTGTGAAAAGGAATGTGGAATGGATTGTGGAATGGAATGAAATAGAAAGTGGAAGGGAATGGAATGTAATGAGGAATGGAATGGCATTGAACGTGGAATAGAACGTGGAACGGAATGCAATGGAAAGTGGAATGGAATGGACTGGAATGTGGAGAGGAATGGAATGGAATGTGGAACGGATTGGAATGGAATGTGAAATGCAATGTGGAATGGAATGTAATGTAATGGGATGTGCAATGGAATGGAATGGAATGGTAGGGAATATGGAATGGAATGGAAGGGAATGTGGAGCGAAATGGAAGGGAAAGGAATGTGGAAAGGAAAGTGGAATGGAACGTGGAATGGAAAGTGCAATGGAACATGGAATGGAATGAGTAATGGAAAGGAATGGAATGTTTAACGAAAGGGAATGGAATGCGGAATGGAATGTGGAATGGAATGTGGAATGGAAAGTGGAATGGAATGGAATGAACGTGAAATGGAATGGAATGGAACGTGTAATGGAATGGAATGGCATGTGTAAAGGAAGGGACTGGAATGCAGAATGTAATGTGCAATGGAATATGGAATGGAATGTGGAGTGCAATGGAATTGAACGTGGAATGGAATGTGGAATGCAATGTTTAATGGAGAGTGGAATGGAATGTGGAATGGAAGGGAATGGAATGTGGAACCGAATGTGGAATGGAACGGAAAGGAATGTGGAACAGAATGTGGAATGAAAAATGGAATGGAATGGACTGGATTGTGTAATGGAATGGAATGGAATGGTGTGGAATAAGGAATGGAATGGAATGGAAAGTGGAATGGATCGTGCAAAGGATTGTGGATTGGAACGTTCAATGGAATGTGGAATGGAAGTTGGAAAGCAATGAAATGGAACATGGAATGGAATGTGGAATAGAAAGGAAAGGAACGTGGAATGGAATGTTGAATGGCATGGAATGGAACATGAAATGGAATGAAGGATGGAATGGAATGGAATGTTGAATTTAATGTGGAATGGATCGTGGAATATTACGTGGAATGTCATGTGGAATGGAATGTGGAATGAAATTGAATGGAATGTGGAATGGAATGGAACGGATTGTGGAAAAGAATGGAATGGAATGGAATGTGAAATGCGATGTAACATAATGGAATGTGAAATTCAATGGAATGGAATTGAATGTGGAAAGTAATATAATGGAATGTCGAAAGGAATGTAATGGAGAGTGGAATGCAATGTGGAATGCAGTGTGGAAAGGAATGTGGAATGGATTGGAATGGGACGTGGAATGGAAAGTGGAATGGAATGTGGAATGTAATGTCAAGTGAAATGGAATGGAATGTGCACGAAATGGAATGGAGTGGAATGTGGAATAGGATGGAATTTAATGAAATGCGGAATGGAATGTGGAATGTAATGGAATGGAATGTTGAATTAAATTGAAATGAAAGTGGAATGGAATGGAATGGAATGTGGAACAGAATGGAACGTGGAATGGAATGGAATGGTATGTGGATTGGAATGGAATGGAATGTGCAATGGAATGGAGTGGAATGGAATGGAAAGTGAAATGGAATGCGAAATGCAATGTGAAATGGTATGTGGAATGAAATGTGGAATGGAAAGTGGAATGGAATGAAATGGATCATGGAAAGAAATGGAATGGAATGGGAAGTGGAAAGTGGAATGGAAATTGGAAAGGAGCGTGGAATGGAATGGATTGGAATGTGGAATGGAATGTGAAATGGAATCTGGAATGGAATGTGGAATGGAATGGATTTGAATGTGCAGTGGAATGTGGAATGGAATACAATGGAAAGTGGAATGGATCGTGGTACGGATCGTGGAATGGAACGTGGAATGGAACGTGGAATGAAATGTGGAATTGAATGGAATGGAATGTGGAATGGAATGCTGAAAGGAAAGCAATGAAATGAGGAATGGAATGTGGCATAGAATGGAATGGAATGTTGAATGGAATGCAGAGCAAATTAGAAAAGAATGTGGAATGGAATGTGGAAGGGAATGTGGAATGGAATGGAATTGAATGTGTAGTGGAATGGAATGGAATGTGGAATAGAATGGGATGGAATGGAATGGAAAGCGGAATTGAATGGAATGGAATGTGGAATGCAATGGAATGGAATGGAATGCACAAATGAATGGAATGGAATGTAGAAAGTAATGGAATCTACTGTGGAATAGTATGGAATGCAATATGGAATACAATGTGGAATGCAATATGGAAAGTAATTGAATGGAATGTGGAATGTAATAGAATGGAATGTGGAACAGAATGGAATGGAATGGAATGTGGAACAGAATGGAATGCAATGGAATTGAATGAGGAATGGAATGGAATAGAATGTGGAATGCAATGGAATGGAAAGAAATGTGGAATTAAACGGAATGGAATGTCGAATGCAATGGAATAGAATGTGCAATGGAATAGAATGGAACGTGGATTAGAATGTGGAATGGCACGTGGAATGGAATGTGGAATGCAATTGAATGGAATGTGGAATATAACGGAATGGAATGTGGAATGCAATGGAATGGAATGTGGAATAGAATGGAATGCAATGGAATGGAATGTGGAATGGAATGGAATAGAATGTAGAATGGAATCTTGATTGTAATGTGGAATTGAATGTGGAATGAAATGTGGAATGGAAAGGAATGTAATGTGGAATGCAATGTGGAATGGAATGTGCTATGAAGATTGTAATGGAATGGAATGGAAAATGGAATGGAACATGGAATTGAATGAAATGGTATGTGGAGTGGAACGTGGAATGGAATGTGGAAGGGAACGTGGAATGGAAGTTAATGTGAAATGGATTGGAATGGAATGTGGAATGGTGTGTGGAATGGAATGTGGAAAGGATAGTTGAATGGAATGTTGAATGGAATGGAAAGGAATGTGGAATGGAATGTGGAATGGAATCTGGAATGGAATGTGGAATGGAAAGTCGAAGTGAACATGAAATGGAATGGAAGGAATGTGGAATGGAATGTGGTATAGAATGTGGGATGGAATGTGGAATGCAATGGAATGGAATGTGGAAAGGAATGTGGAATAGAATTTGGAAAATAATGTGGAATGGAATGGAATGTGGAATGGAATGGATTGGAATGTGGAAAGGAATGTGGAATGGAATGAAGAGTAATGTGGAATGGAAAGGAAAGTTATGTGAAATGGAATTTTGAATGGAATGTGGAATGGAACGGAATGGAATGTGGAATGGCATGTGGAATAGAGTGTGGAAGGGAATGGGGAATGCAAAGTAACAAAATCTGGAAAAGAATGTGGAATGCAGTGTGGAAGGGAATGGGGAATGTAATGGAAATGAATGCGGAATGGAATGTGGAATGGAATGTGCAATGGAATGGAGTGGATTGTGGAATGGAATTGAAAGGAATGGTGTGGAATATGGAATGGAATGCAATGGAATGTGGAATGGAACGTGTAAAGGAACGTGGAATGGAACGTGGAATGCAACGCGGAAACGAAGGTGGAATGGAATGGAATGGAAAGTGGAATGGAATGTGGAATGGAATGGAATGGATAGTGTAATGGACTGTGGGATGCAATGAAATGGAATGTGGAATGGAATGTGGAATGGAATGGATTGGAATGCGAAATGGATTGTGGAACGGAATGTGGAATGAATCGTGGAATGGAACGTGGAATTGATTAAAATGGAACTTGGTATAGAATGTGGAGTGTAATGGAAGGGAATGTGGAATGAAATGTGGAGTGTAATGGAATGGAATGTGGAACGGAATGGAATGGAATGTGGAATGGAATGGGGAATGGAATGGAAAGTAATGAAGAATGGAATGTGGAATGGAATGTGGAATGGAAAGTGGAATGGAATGGAATGGAATGTGGAATGAAACATCGAAAGAAATCAAATGGAACGTGGGACGGAAAGTGGAATGGAATGTGGTATGCAATGTCGAATGGAAAGCAATGGAATGTGGAATGCAATGTGGAATGCAGTGTGGAATGGAATGGAATGGAACAGGGAATGGAACATGGAATGTAATGGAATGGAACGTGGAATGAAATGTGGAAAGGAACGTGGAATGGAAAGTAGAATGCAATTGAATGGAACGTGGATTTGAATGGGGAACGGAATGTGGAATAGAAAGTGGAATGGAATGTGAAATGGAATGTTAAATGGAAAAGAATGGAATATGGAAAGCAATGGAATGGAATGGGGAATGTAATGGAATCGAATGTGGACTGGAATGTTATACAATGGAATGGAAAGCGCAATGGAATTTGGAATGGAACGTGGAATGGAGTGGAAAGGAAAGTTGAATGGAACGTGGAAAGGAATGGAATAGAAGGTGGAATGGAATGTGGAATATAATGTGGAATAGAATACAATGGAGAGTGAAATGGGATGTGGAATGGAATGGAATGGAATGTCTAATGGAATGTGGAAAGGAATGGAGTGGAATGTGGAATGCAATGTGCAATAGAATTTGGAATTGAATGGAATGGAAATTTGAACAGAGTGTGGAATGGAAAGGAATGGAATGTGGAATGAAACGTGGAACTGAATGTGGAATGGATTAGAATTTAATGTGGAATGGAATGTGGAAGGGAATGGAATGGAATGCGGACTGGTATGTGGAATGTACTTTAATGGAATGTGGAATGGAATGTGGAATGTAATGGAACGGAAAGTGGATTGGAATGTGGAATGGAACGTGGAAAGGAAGGTGGAATAGAACGTCAAATGTAATGGAATGGATTGTGGAAAGGAATGGAATGGAACGTGGAATGGAATGTGAAATGAAATGTAGAATGGAATGTGGAATGTAACGTCGAATGCAATGGAATGGAATTTGGAATGGAATGAAATGGAATGTGGAAGGGAGTGTGAAATACTATGTGGAATGGAATGTGGAATGGAATGTGGAATGGAATGTGGAATAGAATGTAATGGAATGGAATTTATTGTGGAATGGAATGTGGAATGGAATGTGGAATGGAAAATATAATGGAATGGAATGGAATGTGGAATGCAATGTGGAATGAAATGTGGAATGTGACGTGGAATCCAATGGAATGGAATGTGGAATGGAACTTGTAATGGTACGGAATAGAACGCGCAATGGAACATGGAATGGAACGTGGGAAGGAACGTGGAATGGAATGTGAAATTTAACATGGAAGGGAATATGCTACGGAATGTGGAATTCAAGGTGGAATGGTACGTGGAAAGGAATGTGGAATGGAATGTGGAATGGAACGTGAAATGGAATGGAATGAAACGTGGAATGGAATGTGTTGGAATGTGGAATGGAATGGAATGGAATGTGGAATGGAATGGAATGGAATGTGGAATGGAATGGAATGGAATGTGGAATATAATGGAATGGAATTTAGAATGGAATGGAATGTGGAATGGAATGTGGAATGGAATGGAATGGATTGTGGAATGGAATGGAATGAAATGTGGAATGGAATATGGAATGGATTACGGATTGGTATGTGGAATGGAATGGAATTGAATGTGGAATGGAATATCATGGAAAGTGGAATATAGTGGAATTGAATAGAATGTGGACTGAAATGGTATGGAATGAAATAGAAAGTGGAATGGAATGGAATGGAATGTGAACGGAATGGAATGGAACGTGAAATGGAATGGAATGGAATGTGGAATGGAATGTGGAATGGAATGTAATGGAATGCCGAATGGAATGTGGAATGGAATAGAATGTGGAATCGAAGGTGGAATGAAATGGAATAGAATGTGGAATGGAATGTGGAATGAAATGGAATGGAATGTGGAATGGAAAGTGGAATAGAATGTGGAATAGAAAGTGTAAAAGAATGTGGAATTGAATGGAATGGAATGTGGAATGTAATAGCATGGAATGTGGAATGGAATGGAATGGAATGTGGAATGTAATAGCATGGAATGTGGAATGGAATGGAATGGAATGTGGAATGAAACTTGGAATGGAATGGAATGGAATATGGTGCAGAATATGAAATGGAACGTGGAATAGAATGGAAAGTGGAATGGAATGGAATGGAATGTAGAATGGAATGGAATGGCATGGAATGGTATGAGGAATGGAATGGAGTGGAGTGCATTGTGGAATGGAAGGTGGAATGGAATGGAATGGAAACTGGAATGCAATGGAATGGAATGTGGAATGGAATGGAATGGAATGTCGAATGGAATGGAATGGATTGTAGAATGGAATGTAACCGAAAATGAATGGTATGGATTGGAATGTTGAAAGGAATTGAATGGATTGTGGAATGGATTGTGGAATGGAATGGAATGCGGAATGGAAGGTGGAATGAAATGGAATGGAATGTGGAATGGAATGGAATGGAATGTGGAATGGAATGTGGAATGGAATGTGAAATGGAATGGAGAGGAATGTGGAATGGAAAGTAAAATGGAATGGAATTGAAAGTGAAATGGAATGGAAAAGAATGTGGAATGGAATTTTGAATGGCATAGAATGGAAGGTGAAATGGAATGGAATGGAATGCGGAGTGGAATGTGGAATGGAATGTGGAATTGAATGGACAGGAATGTCTAATGGAATATAATGGAAAGTGAAATAGAATGTGGAACAGAATGTGAAATGGAATGTGGAGTGGAATGTGAAACAGAATGAAATGCAACGTGGAATGCAATGGAATGAAACGTTTAAAGGAATGGTATGGAATGGAACGTGGAATGTAACATGGAATGGAAAATTGAATGGAATATGGAATGGAATATTGAATGGAATGAAATGGAATTTGGAAATCAATGTGGAAAGGAAAGGAATGGAATGTGGAATGGAATGTGGAATGGAATGCAATGGAATGAGAATTGAATGTGAAATGGAATGGAATGGAATGTGGAATGGAATGTGGAATGGAATGTGGAACGGAATGTGGCATGGAATGGAAAGGAATCTGGAATGGAATGTGGAATGTAATGTGCAATGGAACGTGGAATGGAACGGAATGGAATGTGGAATGGAATGTGCAATGGAAAATGGAATGGAACGGAAATGAATGTGGAATGGAATGTGGAATGAAACCTGGAATGGAACGTGGAATGGAATGTGGAAAGGAATGGAATGGAATGTGTAATGGAATGGAATGGAATGGAATTTAAAGTGAAATAGAATGTGGAATGGAATGTGAAATGGAATGTGGAATGGAATGTGGAACGGAATGAATTGGAATGTGGAACGCAATGGAATGGAATGTGCATCAGAAAGGAACGTGGAATGAAATGGTGTGGAATGTGGATTGGAATGGAATGAAATATGTAATGGAATGGAATGCAATGGAATGGAAAGTGAAATGAAATGTTTAATGGAATGTGAAATGGAAGGTGGTATGGAAAGTGGAATGGAAGGCGTAATTAAATGTAATGTAATGTGGAATGGAAAGGAATGGATTGTGCAATGGAATGGAATGCAACTTGGAATGCAATGTGGAATGGAACGTGGAATGAATAGCGCAATGGAATGTGGAATGGAATGGAGTGTAATGTGGCATGGAATGTGGAATGGAATGGAATGGAATTTGCAATAGAATGAGGAATGGAATGGAATGGAATGTCGTTTGATTGTGGAATGGAATGTGGAATGGTTTGTGGAATGAAATGTGGAATGCAATGTGTAATGGAACAGAATGGAATGTAGAATGGAATGTGGAATACAATGTGGAATGGAACGTGGAATAGAACGTGGAATGGAATGGAATTGATCATAGAATGTGTAATGGAAGGAATGCAATGTGGAATGAATTGTGGAATGGAACAGAATGAAATGTCGAATGGAATGTGGAGTGGAATGGAATGGAATGCGGAATGGAATGCAATGCCATGTGTAATGGAATGTTGAGTGCAATTTGGAATTTAATGTGGATTGGAATGGAATGCAATGGAGAATGGAATCTGGAATGTAATGTGGAATGGAAAGGGATGCACTGTAGAATGTAATGAGGAATGGAATGTGCAATGGAAAGTGGAACGGAATGGAATGGAATGCAGAATGGAACATGGAAAGTAATGGAATCCAACGTGGAGTGGAAAGTGGAATGCATAGAGGAAGGGAACTTGGAATGGAATGAAATGTGGAATGGAATGGAATGGAAAGTGGAATGGAATGGGAGACGGAATGTGGAATGAAATGCTAAATGGATTGTGGAATGGAATGGAATGGTATAGAAGATAGAATGGAATGGAATGGAATGTGGAATGGAACGTGGAAAGGAAAGTGGAATGGAAAGTGGAATGTAATGGAATGGAACGTGGAATGGAATGTGAAATGGAATGGAATGGAACATGCAATGGAATGTGGGAAGGAATGGAATGGAATGTGGAATGGAATGTGGAATGGAAAGTGTAATGGAATGTTGAATGGAAAGTGGAATGGAAAGGAATTGAATGGAATGTGGAATGGAATGTGAAATGGAATGTTGAATGGAAAGTGGAAAGGAATGGAATGGAATGTGGAATGGAATGTAATGGAATATGAAATGGAATGTAGAATGGAATGTGGAACGCAATGTTTAATGGAACGTAGAACCAAACGTCGAATGGAATGGAATGGAACGTGTAATGGAATGTGGAAAGGAATGAAATGGAATCTGCAATGGTATGTGTAATGGAATGTGGAATGCAATGGAATGGAATGTGGAATGTAATGTAGAATGGATTGGAACGGGAAATGGAATAGAACGTGGAATGGAACGTCAAATGGAATGGCAGTGAACGTGTAATGGAATGTGGAATTGAATGGAATGGAATTTGGAATGGAATGTGCAAAGGAATGAGGAATGTGGAATAGAATGTGGAATGGAATGGAATGAAATGTGAAATGGAATGTGGAATGGACTGGAATTGAAGGGGGAAAGGAATTTTGAGTGGAACATGAATGGAATGTGGAATGGAATGGAATGGAATGTGGAATGGAAAGGAATTGAATGTGGAATGAAATGTTTAATGGAATGTGCAAAGGAATGGAATGGAGTGTGGAATGGAATGGAATGGTATTGAATATGGTATGGATTGTGGTTTGGAATGGAATGGAATGGTATGGAATATGGAATGGAATGCAAGGGAATGTGTAATGGAACGTGAAAAGGAACGGGGAATGGAACGTGTAATGGAATATTGAATGGAAGGTGGAATGGAATAGAGTGGAATGTGGAATGCAATGTGGAATGGAATGGAATAGAAAGTGTAATGGAATGTGGAATGGAATTTAATGGAATGTGGAATGGAAGGTGGAATGGAAAGTGGAATAGAATTTGGAATTGTACTTGGAATGGAATGTGGAATCTAATTGAATGGAATGTGGAAAGTAATGGAATGGAATCTGCAATAGAACTGAATGGAATGGAAAGTGGAATAGAATGGAATGGAATGGATTGGAATAGAATGTGGAATGGAATGGAATGGAAAGTGGAATATGATATAATGGAATGGAAGGTGAAATTGAATGAAATGGAAAGTGGGATGGAATGGAATGGAATGGGGAATGGGATGGAATGGAATGGGGAATGGAATGGAATGGAATGTGGAATGGAATGGAATGGAATGCAATGTGTAATTGAATGGAATGCAATATGTAATGGAATGAAATGGAATGTGCAATGGAATGAGAAATGGAATTGAATGGAATGAGGAATGAAAAGTGGAATGAAATGGAAAGTGCAATGGAATGGAATGGAATGCAATGTGTTATGGAATGGAATTGAATGGAATGGAATATGGAATGGAATGTGGAATGGAATGGAGTGGATTGCGTAATGGAATGTGGAATGGAATGGAAAGGAATGTGCAATGGAATGGATTTGAGTGTGCAATGGAACGTGGAATGGAAAGTGGACTATACCGTGTATTGGAATGTGGAATGGAGTGGAATGGAAGGGAATGTGGAATGGAAAGTGGAATGGAATGGAGTGGAATGAGAAATGGAATGTGGAATGGAATGGAATGTGGAATGGAATGGAAAGGAATGGAATGTATAATGGAATGGAATGGAATGTGGAATGCAATGTGGAATGGAAAGGAAATGAATGTGGAAAGGAATGTGGAATGGAACTGAATGGAATGTGGAATGGAATGGAATGGATCATGGAATGGAACGTGGAATGGAACGTGGAACGGAATGGAACGAAATGTGGAATGGAATGTGGAATGGAATGTGGAATGGAATTGAATGGAATGTGGTAACGAATGAGAAACTGAATGGAATGGAATAACGAATGGAAGGTGGAAGGGAATTGATTCGAATGTGGAATGGAATGTGGAATGGAATGGAATGAAATAGAATGTGGAATGGAATGGAAAGGAATGTGAAATTCAATGGAATGGAACGGAATGTGGAATTGAATGTAATGAAATGTAATGTGGAATGGAATGGAAATGATTGTGAAATGGAATATCTAATTGAATGGGATGCAATGTGGAATGGAAAGAGGAATGGGATGGAATGGAATGTGGAATGGAATGAAAAATTGAATGCAATGCAATGTGTAATGGAATGTGTAACCGAATGTGCAATGGAATGGATTGGAATGTGGAACGGAATGTGGAATGCTATGGAATGGAACGTGGAAAGAATTGTGGAATGGAATGGAATGGAATGGAATGTGGAATGGTATGGAATGGAATGTGCAATTCAATGGAATGGAATGTGGAATGGAATAGAATGGAAAGTGGAAAGGCATGTGGAATGCAATGTGGAACGGAATGTGGAATGGAATGGAATTGAAAGTTGAATGGAATAGAATGGAAAGGAACGAAGAATGGAATGTGGAATGGAATGTGGAATGCAATGGAATGTTGAATACCGTGGAATGGAATGAAATGTGGAATGGAATGGAATGGAATTTGGAATTGAATGGAATTGAATGTGGAATGCAAAGGAAGGGAATGTGGAATGGAATGTGGAACATAATGTGGATTGGAATGATGAATGCAATGTTTAATGGAATGGAATGGAATGTGGAATGGAATGGAATAGAATGGAATGGGTAATGGAATGTGGAATGGAATGTGGAATGGAAGGGAATGTGGAATGGAATGGAAAGTGGAATGGAATAGAATGGAATGGATAATGGAATGTGGAATGGAATGTGGAATGGAATGGAATGTGGAATGGAATGGAAAGTGGAATGGAATGAAATGGAATGCGCAATGGAATGTGGAATGGAATTGAATTGAATGGGGAATGGAATGTGGAATGGAATGGAATCTGGAATGGAAAGGAATGGAAGTCAATGTGTTATGGAATGGTGGTGAATGGAATGGAATTTGGAATGGAATGTGGAATGGAATGGAGTGGAAGGTGAAATGGAATGTGGAATGGAATGTGGAATGAAATGGAATGGAGTTTGGAATGAAACGAGGAATGGAAAGTGGACTAGAACGTGGAATGAAATGTACAATGGAATGGAATAGAAGCGAATGTGGAATGGAAAGTGGAATGGAATGGAGTGTAATGATAAATGGAATGTGGAATGGATTGGAAAGTGGAATGGAATGGAAGGGAATGGAATGTGGAATGGAATGGAAAGGAATGTAAGGGAATGTGGAATGGAATTGAATGGAAATTGAAATGGAATGGAATAGAATCTGAAAAGGAATGGAATGGAATGGAATGGAATGTGAAAAAGAATGGAATGGAATGGAATGGAATGGGCTGTGGAATGGAATGGAATGGAAAGTGGAATGGAAGGGAATGAAATGGAGTGTGGAATGGAATGAAATTTAACGTAGAATGGAATGGAATGGAATGTGGAATGGAATGTGGAATGGAACATGGAATGGAATGTGGAATGAAAAGTGGAATGGAACGTAATGGTATGTGCTAAGGAACGTTGAATGGAATTGAATGGAATGTGGAATGGAATGGAATGGAATGTGGAATGGAATGTGGAAAGCAATTCAATGGAATGCGGAGTGGAATGTGGAACGTGGAATGGAACCTGGAATATAATGTAATGTGGAATGGAATGGAATGGAATGGAATGTGGATTGGAATTGAATTTAATAGTATGGAACGTGGAATGCAATAGAATGGAATGGAACGTAGAATGGAATGTGGAATCGAATGGAATGGAATGTGGAAAGGAATGTGGAATGCAATGGTTTGGAATGAGAAATACAATGTGTAATGGAAAGGAATGGAATGTGGAATGGAATGGAATGGAATGTGTAATTCAAAGGAACGGAATGGAATGTGGAAAGGAATGGAATGGAATGGCATGTAATAGAATGTGGAATGGAGTGGAATGCAATGTGGAATGGAACATGGAATGGAATGTGATGGAATATGGAATGGAATGTCATTCAATGTGGAATGGAATGTGGAAAAGAGAAGAATGGAATATGGAATAGAATGGAATGTATTGTGGAGTGAAATAGAATGGAATGTGGAATGTAATGGAATGGAATGTGGAATTGAATGGAATGGTATGGAATGTGGAATGGAATGCACTGGAATACGGAATGAAAAGTGGAATGGAATGGAATGGAAAATGGAATGGAAAGTGTAATGGAAACTGCAAAGGAACTTGGAATGGAAGATGTAATGGAATGAGTAATTGAATGGAATGGAATGTGGAATGGAATGGAATGGAATGTGGAATGGAATGGAATGGAATGGAATGTGGAATTCAAAGAAACGGAATGGAATGTGGAATGGAATGGACTGGAATGAAATGTGGGATGGCATGGAATGGAATGTGGAATTCAATATTGAATGGAATGGGAAGAAATTTGGAATGGAATGTGGAATAGAATGAAATGGAATGTGGAATGGAATGGAATGGGATGGAATGTGGAATGGAGTAGAATGGAATGGAATGGAAGGTGGAATGCAATGGAATGGAATGGTATGGAAGGTGGAATGGAAAGTGGAATGAAATGGGATGAAACGTGGAATGGAATGAAATGTGGAATGGAAAGGAACTGAATGTGGACTGTAATGTAATGGAATGTGGAATGGAATGTGGAATGGAAACTGGAGTGGAATGGAATGGAATGTGGAACGGAAGGTGGAATGGAATGGATTAGAATGTAGAATGGAATGTGGAATGCAATGGAATGTGGAATGGAGTGGAATGGAATGTGGAATGGAATGTTTAATGGAATTTGATGGAATGTGGAATGGAATGTGGAATGGAATGGAAGGAAACGTGGAATGGAATGTAGAATGGAATGGGCTAGAATGTGGAATTGAATGTGGAATGGAATGTGGAATAGAATTGAATGCAATGTGGAATGGAATGGAATGGAATGGAATGCGGAATGTAGTGTAATGGAATACGGAATTGAAAGGAAAGTAATGTGGAATGGAACAGAAAGGAATGTAGCATGAAATCGAATCGAAAGGAATGGAATATGGAATGAAATTTAATGCAACGTTGTATGGAATGGGGAATGGAAAGTGGAATGGAATTGAACGGAACCTGGAATGGAATATATAATAGAATGGAACAGAATGTGGAATGGAATGGAATGGAACGTGGAATGCAATGGAATAGAATGGCATGGAAGGTGGAATGGACTGGATTGGAATATGGAATGGATTGGAATCGAATATGGAATGGAATGGAATGTTTAATGGAATGGAATGGAAAGGAATGGAAACAGGAATTGAATGGAATGTGGAATGGAATGTGGAATGGAATGTAGAATGGAATGTGGAAAGGAATGGAATGTGGAATGTAACGTGGAAAGGAATGTGGAATGAAATGAGAAATGGAAAGGAATGGAATGTGTAATGGTATGCGGAATGGAACGGATTGAAATGAGGAATGGAATGTGGAATGGAAAGTAATGGAATGGAATGTGGAAGGGTATGTGGAACGCAATGTGGAATGGAATGAGAAATGGAAAGTAATGGAATGTGGAAAGGTATGTGGAATGGAATGGATTGAAATGTGGAATGGAATGTGGAATGGAATGGAATGTAATGGAATGTGGAAGGGAATAGAATGTTGAATGTAATGTGGAATGAAATGGGATGGAATTTGGAGTGGAATATGGAAAGGTATGGAATGGAATGGAATGTGGAATGGAATGTAATGTAATGAAATGCGGAATGGAATGGAATGGAATGTGGAATGGAAAGGAATGGAAAATGGAATGGAATGTAGAAGTTATTGCAATGCAATGTGGATCGGAATGGAATGGAATGTGGAATGGAATGGAAAGGAAAGTGTAATGGAATGGAATGGAATGTGGAATGGAATGGAATATGGAACAGAATGGAACAGAAGGTAATGTGGAATGGAATGTGGAGAGGAATGTGGAATGGAATGAAATGGAATGTGGAGTGGAACGTGGAATGAAATGCAAAGCAATGTGGAATGGAATGCGGAATGTAATGTAATGCAATGAGGAATGCAATGTGGGATGGATTTGAATGTGGAATGGAAGTTGGAATGGAATGGAATGGAATGTGAAATGGAATGTGGAATTGAATGGAATGGAATGTGGAATGGAATGTGGAAAAGAACGTGGAATGGAATGTTGAATGGAATGTCAAATGGAAAGGAAAGGAAAGTGGAATGGAATGAGGAATAGAGCTTGGAATGGAATGTGGAATGAAATTTGGAATGGAACGGAATGGAATGTGGAATACAATGTGGAATGGAATGGTACGTAATGTGCAATTAAATGAAATTTAGTGTGAAATGGAATGTGGAATGCAATGGGATGGAATGTGGAGTGGAATGTGGAATGGAACGTGGAATAGAATATAACGTGGAATGGAATGCAATGAAATGGAATGTGGAATGGTATTGAATGGAATGGAATGGAATGAGGAATGGAATGGAATGGAATGGAATGGAATGTGGAATCGAATGTGCAATGGAATGGAATGGAAAGTGGATTGGAATGTGGAATCGTATGTGGAATGCAATGAAATGGAAAATGGGGCGGAATGTGGAAAGGAAGGTGGAATAGAATGTAACGAGGAATGGACTGGAATGTGGATTGTAATGTGGAACGGAATGGAATGGAATGTGGAATGCAATGGAATGGAATGTGGAATTCAATGGAACGGAATAGCTGTGGAATGGAATGGACTGGAATGGTATGGAATGGAATGTGGAAAGTAATGGAATGCAATGTGGAATGGAATATGTAATGGAAAGGGATAAAATGTCGAATGGAATGTGGGATAGAACGGAAAGGAATGTGGAAAGAAATGTGTAAAGGAATGGAAAGTAGAAAGCAATGGAATGCAATGTGGTAGGTAATGTGGAATGGAATGGAATGGAATGGAATGGAATGAGGAATGGATTGGAATGGATTGTGGAATGGAAGGGATTAGAACGGAATGTGGAATGGAATGTGAAATTGAAATGAATGGAATGTGGAATGTAATGGAATGCAATCTGGAATGGAATGCACTGGAATGTGGAATGGAATGCAATGTGAAATGGAATGGAATTGAATGTGGAATGTGAAATGGAATGTGGAATTAAAACTGAAACATAATGCGGAATGGAAAGTGGAATGGAATGCGGAATGGAATATGAAATGGAATGTGGAATGGAATGTGAAATAGAATGTAGAATCGATTGTGGAATGGAATGAAATGGAACATGCAGTAGAATGGAATGGAAAGTGGAATGGAATGGAATGGAATGTGGGATTGACTGGAATGGAATGTGGAAAGGAATGGAATGGAATGTGGTATTGAATGGAATCGAATTCAGAATGGAATTGAATTGAATGGCTTGAAATGTGGAATGGAATGGAATGGAAAGTTTAATGGAATGTGGAATGGAATGGAATGGAACGTGGACTGCAACGTGGAATGCAACGTGTAATGGAAAGTGCAATGGAACGTGAAAGGGAAAGTGGAATGTAATGTGTAATGCAATGGAATGGACTGTAGAATGGAAGGGAACGGAATGCGGAAAGGAATGTGGAATGGAACGTGGAATGGAAAGTGGAGTGGAATGGAATGGAACGTGGAATGGAATGGAATGGAAAGTGGAATGGAATGGAATGGAGTGTGGAATGGAAGGAACTGGAATGCGGAATGGAATGTGGAATGGAATGGAATGGAATGTGGAATGGAATGTGGAATGGAACGTAGTGCAGTGGAAGGTGGAATGGAATTGAATGGAATGTGGAATTGACAGGAACGGAATGTGGAATTAAAAGTGGAGGAACTGGAATGCGGAATGGAATGTGGAATGGAATGGAATGGAATGTGGAATGGAACGCAATGCAGTGGAATGTGGAATGGAATTGAATGGAATGTGGAATTGACAGGAATGGAATGTGGAATGGAATGGAACGGATCATGGAAAGGAATGTGGAATTGAATATGGAATGGTGTGTGAAAAGGAATGTGGAATGGATTGTGGAATGGAATGAAATAGAAAGTGGAAGGGAATGGAATGTAATGAGGAATGGAATGGCATTGAACGTGGAATAGAACGTGGAACGGAATGCAATGGAAAGTGGAATGGAATGGACTGGAATGTGGAGAGGAATGGAATGGAATGTGGAACGGATTGGAATGGAATGTGAAATGCAATGTGGAATGGAATGTAATGTAATGGGATGTGCAATGGAATGGAATGGAATGGTAGGGAATATGGAATGGAATGGAAGGGAATGTGGAGCGAAATGGAAGGGAAAGGAATGTGGAAAGGAAAGTGGAATGGAACGTGGAATGGAAAGTGCAATGGAACATGGAATGGAATGAGTAATGGAAAGGAATGGAATGTTTAACGAAAGGGAATGGAATGCGGAATGGAATGTGGAATGGAATGTGGAATGGAAAGTGGAATGGAATGGAATGAACGTGAAATGGAATGGAATGGAACGTGTAATGGAATGGAATGGCATGTGTAAAGGAAGGGACTGGAATGCAGAATGTAATGTGCAATGGAATATGGAATGGAATGTGGAGTGCAATGGAATTGAACGTGGAATGGAATGAAATGCAATGTGGAATGGAATTGAATGTGGAATGGAATGGAATGGAATGCGGAATGGAATGGAATGGAAAGTGGAACTGAATGGAATGGAGTGAAATGTGGAAAGAAATTGAATGGATCGTGGAATGGAATGAGGAATTGAATGTGTAATGGAATGTGAAATGGAATGTGGAATGTAATGTGGAATGGAATGTGGAATTAAATGGAATGTGTTATGCAATGCAATGGAATGTGGAATGGAAAGGAATGTGGAATGCAATGGAATGGAATGCGGATGGAATGGAAAGGAATGTGGGATGGAATGGAATGTGGAATGGAATTGAAAGTTGAGTGGAATGGAATGTGGAATGGAATGGAATGGAATGCAATGGAGTGTGAAATGGAATGTGCAATGGAAGGTGACATGGAATGTGGAATAGAATGTGGAATGGAATGTGGAATGGAATGAAATGGAAAGTGGAATGGGATGGAAAGTGAAAAGGAATGGAATGGTACGTGGAAGGGAACGTTGAATTGAGTGGAATGGAACGTTGAATTGAATGGAATGGAAAGTGGAATGGAATGGAATGGTACGTGGAATGCAACACGGAATGCAACGAGCAATGGAATTGAATGGAATGTGGAATGAAACGGAATGGAATATGTAATGGAATGGTATGGAATGTGGAATGGAAAGGAATGGAAGGTAGAATGGGATGCGGAATGGAATGTGGAATGGAATGTGGAATGGATTGCAATGGAATGTAGCATGGAATATGCAATGGAATGGAATGGAATGTGCAATGGAATGTGGAATGGAATGTGGAATGCAATGTGGAATGGAATTGAATGCAATGTGGAATGCAAAGTGAAATGGAATGGAATGGAATGTGGAACGGATTGAAATGTGAAATGGAATGGAATGGAATGTGGAATGGAATGCAATGGAATGTGGAATTGAATGTGTAATTGAACGTGGTATGCAAAGGCAGGGAATGTAGAATGGCATGGAATGGAATGGAACGTGGACTGGAACGTGGAATGTAATGGAATGGATCGTTGAATGAAATGTGGAGTGGATTGGATCGTGGAATGGAACGCGGAATGGATTGGAATGGAAATTGGAACGGAAAGTGGAATGGAATGCAGAAAGCAACGTGGAGTGGCATATGTAATGGAATGGAATGGAATGTGGAATGTAAAGAATGAAACGTAGAATGGAACGTGGAATGGAAAGTGGAATGGAATGGAATGGAATGTGGAATGTAATGCGGAACGGATTGAATGGAACGTGGAATGGAGTGGAATGGAATATGGAATGAAATGTGGAATGGAATGTGGAAAGTAGAATGGAATGTGGAATGGAACGTGGAAAGGAAAGTGGAAGGGAATGTGAAATGGAATGTGGAATGGAATGGAATGGAATGTGGAATGAAATGTGGAAAGGAATGTGGAAAGAAATTTGGAATGGAACGGATGGAAACGTGGAATGCAGTATGGAATGCAGTGTGAAATGGAAAGCGTAATGGAACGGAATGGAATGTGGAATGGTATGTGGAATGGAAGGGAATGGAATGTGGCATGGACTGTGGAATGTAATGTGGAATGGAATGGAATGGAAGGTGGAATGCAATGTAGAATGGAACGTGAAATGTATTGGAATTCAATGTCGAATGGAACGTGAAATATATTGGAATTCAATGTGGAATGGAACGTGGAATGGAATGCGGAATGGAATGGAAAGTAATGGAATGGAATGTGGAATGGAACGTGTAATAGAATAGTGACAATAACGTGGAATTTAACGTGGAATGGAATGGAATGGAATGTGGAAAGGAATGGAATGGAATGTGGAAGGGAATGTGGAATGGAATGGAATGGAATGTGAAATGGAACGGAATGGAACGTCACATGGAATGTGGAATGGAATGTGGAATGGAATGGGCTGCAATGTGGAATGAAATGTGGAATGGATTGCGGAATGAAACGTGAAGTGTAAAGGAATGGAATGTGGGATGGAATGTGGAGTAGAGTGTCTAATGAAAGGTGGAACGTAACGGAATGGAATGTGGAATGGAAAGTGGAATGCAACGTAAAATGGAATGGAATGGAATGTGGAATGGAACGTGGAATGGAAAGTGCAAAGTATTGGAATGTGGAAACGAATGGAGTGGAATGGAATGTTGAATGGAATGGAATGGAATGTGCAATGGAATGTGGAATGGAATGGAAAGGAATCTGCAATGGAATGTGAAAAAGAATGGAATGGAATGTGGAATGGAATGTGGAATGCAATGGAATGGAATGTGGATTGGATCGTGGAATGGAAAGTGGAATGGAACGTCAAATGGAGTGAAATGGAATGTGGAATGGAAGGGAATGGAATGTGGATTGGAATGTGGAATGGAATGTAATAGAATGTGGAATGGGAAGTGAAATTCAATGTGGAATGTAATGTCGAATGGAATGTGAAATGGAAAGTCGAATGGAATGTGGAATGGAATGGAATGGAATGTGGAAGGGATTGGAATGGAGTGAGGAATGGAAGGTGGAATGGAATGTGGAATGGAACGTGGAATGGGTCGTGGAATGAAATGGAGTGGAATGTGGAATGGAACTTGGAATTGTAGGAAATAGAACACGAAATGGAACTTGGTATGGAATGTGGAATGGAACGTGGAATGGAATGTGGAAGGGAGTATGGAATGGAAAGTTTAATGGAATGGAATGGAACATGGAATGGAATGAGATGGAATGTGTAATGGAATGGAATGGAATGTACAAGGGAATGGAATGAAAGGTGGAATGGAATTGCATGGCACGTGGAATAGAATGTGGAAGGGAAGGTGGAATGGAATCAGGAATGTAATTCAATAGAATGTGGAATGGTATGGAATGGAAAGTGGAATAAAACGGAATGGAATGGAATTTGGAAAAGAATGGAATGGAATAGAAAGTGGAACAAAATGGAAAGGAATGGAATTGAATGCAGAATGGAATGGAATGAAATGTGGAATGCAATGTAGTGGAATTGAATGTGAAATTGAATGGAATGGTATATGGAAGAAACGGAATGGAATGTGGAATGGAATGGAATGCAATGTGGAATGGAATGGAAAGGAATGTGGAACGGAATGCAGAATGGAAAGTGGTATGAAATGGAATGGAATGTGGAATGAAATGGAATGGAATGTGGAATAGAATGGAATGGAATGCAATCAGGAATCGATGTGGAGTAAAATGGAATGGAATGTGGAATGGATTGGAATTTAATGTGAAATCGAATGGAACTGAATGGAATAGAATGTGAAAGGGAATTTGGAACGGAATGTGAAATGGAATGGAATGGAATGTGTAATGGAATGTGTAATGGAATAGAATGGAATGTGGCATGGAATGTGTAATACCATGTGGAATGGAATGGAATGGAATGTGGAATGGAACGTGGAATGTAATGGAACGGAATGTGAAATGGAATCTCGAATGGAATGTGTTATGGAATGGATTGGAATGTGGAGTGGAATGTGTGAAGGAATGGAATGGAATGGGAATGGAAAGTGGAATGAAATGGAATGAAACGCGTAATGGAATGTGGAATTGAATGGAATGGAATGAGGAATGGAACGTGGAATGGAATGGAGTGGAATGGAATGTGGAATGGATAGTGGAATGGAATGTGGAATGGAATGTGGTGTGTCACGTGGAATGGAAGGGAGTGCAATGTGGAATGGAATGTGGAATGGAATGTGAAATGGAAAATGGAATGGAATGCAATGTGGAATCGAACTTGGAATGAAATGGAATGGAGCATGGAATGGATCGTGGAATGAAACGTGGTATAGAATGTGGAAAGGAAAATGGAATGGAATAGAATGGAATGTGGAACGGAAACCGGAATGGAATGGAATGGAACGTGGATTGGAATGCGGAAAAGAACGTGGAATGGAATGGAATGGATTGTGCAATGGAACGTGGTATGGAATGGAATGGAATGTGGAATGGAATTTGGAAGGCAACGTGGAATTGAACGTGGAATGTAATGTCGAATGCAGCGTGGAATGGAATGTGGAACTGAATGTGGAATGGAATGGAATGGAATGTGGAATGGAATGGAATGGAATGTGGAATGGAATGTGGAATGGAATGAAATGCAATGTGGTATAGAATGCGGAATGTAATGGAATGGAATGGTATGGAATGGGGAATTGAATGGAAGGTAACGTGGAATGGAACGTGGAATGAAATGGAATGGGGCGCAGAATGGATCATGGAATAGAGCGAGGAATGGAATGTGGAGTAGAAAGTGAAATGGAATGGAATGGAAAGTGGAATGAAACGTGGAATGGAATGGAATGGAATGTGGAAACTAATATGGAATGGAACGTGGAATGGAATGGAATGGAACGTGGAATGGAATGTGGAATGGAAAGGAATGGCATGTGGAATGGAACGTGGAAAGGAACGTGGAATGGAATGGAAAGGAATGGGATGTGGAATGGAACGTGCAATGGAACGTGGAATGGAATGGAGAGGAATGGGATGTGGAATGGAACGTGCAATGGAACGTGGAATGGAATGGAAAGGAATGTGGAATGAAACATGGAATGGAGTGGAATGGAATATGGAATGGAATGAGGAATGGAAAGTGGAATTTAACGTGTAAAGGAATGTGGAATGGAACGGAATGCAATGTGGTATGGAATGTGGAATCGAATGGAATGGAATGGAATGTGGAATGGAATGGAAAGGAATGTGGAATGGAAGGGAAAGGAATGGAATGGAATGTGGAAATGAATGGAAAGGTATGTGGAATGGAATGTGGAATGGAAGGGAAAGGAATGGAATGGAATGTGGAAATGAATAGAAAGGTATGTGGAATGGAATGGAATGGAAAGTGGAATGGAATGTGGAATGGAAAGTAATGTGAAATGGAATGTGGAATGGATTGGAAAGGAATGTGGCATGGAAAGGAATGTAATGTGGACTGGCATGGAATGGAATGGATATGAATGTGGAATGGAATGGAATGGAATGTAGAATGGAAAGGAATCGAATGTGGAATGGAATGGAATGGTATGGAATGTGGAATGGAAAAGAATGTAATGTGGGATGGAAAGGTATGGAATGTGGAATGGAAAGGAATGGAATGTGGAATAGAATGAAATGGTATGGAATGTGGAATGGAACGGATTGGAATGTGGAATGGAATGTGGAATTGAGTGGAATGCAATTTGGTTTGGAATGGAATGGAATGTGGAATGGAAGGTCGAATTGAATGTCGAATGTATTGTGGAATGGAAAGTAATGGAATGTGGAATGCAATGGAGTGCAATGTGGAATGGAATGGAATGCAATGTGGAATGGAGGGTGGAACGGAGTGGAATGGAATGTGGAATAGAATGTGGAATGGAAAGGAATGGAATCTGGAATGGAATGGAATGGAATGGAGTGGAATGGAACGTGAAATGCAACGTGAAATGGAACGTGGAATAGAATGAGGAATGAAATGGAAATGAATGTGGAATAGAAGGTAATGGAATGTGGAACTGAATGTGGAATGGAATGGAATGGAATGGAATGGAACGGAGTGTGGAATGTTATGGGAAGAAACGTGGAAAGGAACGTGGAATTAAATGGAATGGAACGGGGAATGCAAAGTAGAAAGAACGTTGAAAGGAATGGAACGAAACGTGGAATGGAACCTGGAATGAAAGGTGGAATGTAAGCTGGAAATGAATGTGGAATGGAATGTAATCGAATGTGGAATGGAATGGAATGCAATGTGCAATAGAATAGAAAGGAAAGGAATGTTGAATATAATTTGGAAGGGAATGGAAAGGAATCCAGGATGGAGTGGAATGGAATGGAACGGAATGGAATGCAATGGAACGTGGAATGGAAAGTGGAATGCAACGTGGAATGGAATGTGGAATGGAAAGGAATCGAATGTGGAATGGAAGCGAATGGAATGTGGAATAGAATGTGTAATGGAATGGAATGGAATGGAATGGAATTTGGAATGGAATGTGTTGGAATGTGGAATGGAATGGAATGGTATGGAAAGTGGAAAGGAATGGAATGGAATATAATGAAATTTGGAACATAATGGAATGGAAAGTGGAATGGAATGGAATTGAATGTGTAATGGAATGGAATGAAGTGGAATGCGGAATGGTGTGGAATGCAATGCAGAACGGTATGGAATTGAATGTGGATTGGAATGGAATGCAATGGATTGGAATGTGGAATTGAAAGATATGGAAATTGGAATGGAATGGAATCAAATGTGGAATGGAATGGAATGGAATGGAATGGAATGGAATGGAAGGTTGAATGGATGTGAATTGGAATGTGGGATGGAAAGTGGAATGGAATGAAATGGAACATGGAATGGAATTGAATGGAACGTGGAACGGAATGGAATGGAATCTGGAATGGAATGTGGAATTGAAGGTGGAATGAAACGTTGACTGGAATGTTGAATGGAATGGAATGTTAAATGGAATGGAATGGAACGTGGAAAGGAATGGAATAGAATGGAATATGGAATGTAACGTGGAATGGAAAGAAACGGAAGGAGAAATGGAACATGGAATGGAACCACTAATGCAACGTAGAACGGAACGTGGAAATTAATGGAATGGAACGTCAAATGGAAGGTAGAATTGAACGTTGAATGGAATGGAAAGGAATGTGGAATGGAATGTGGAATATAATGGAAATAAACGTGGAATGGAATGGGATGGAATGTGGTAAGGAAAGTGGAAAGGAATGAAATGGAATGTGGAATGGAATGTCCTATCGGATGTGGAATGGAATTTAATGGAATGTGGAATGAAATGTGGAATGGAATGGAATGGAATATGAAAGGGAATGTGGAATGAAGTGTGGAATGAAATAGAATGGAATGTGGAATGGAAGGTGGAATGGAATGTGGAATGGAATGTGGATTGTAATGGAATGGTACGTTGAAACGAATGGAATGGAATGTGGTATGCAATGGGGAAAGGAATGGATTGGAATGTGGAATGGAATGCGGTATGGGATGTGGAATGAAATGGAATTGGAATGTAGAATGTAATGTGGAAAGGAATGGAATGGAATATGAAAGGGAATGTGGAAAGCAAAGTTGAATGGAATGTGAAATGAAATCGAATGGAATGTGGAAGGGAATGTGGAACTGAATGGAATGGAATGTGGAAGGCAATTAAATGGAATGTGGAATGGAATGTGGAATCGAATGTGGAATGGAACGGAATGGAATGTGGAATGGAATGTGGAATGCAATGCAATGGAATGAGGAATGGAATGTGGAATGGAATGTGGAATGGAACCTGGAATGGAACGTGGAATGCAATGGAATGAAATGTAACGTGGAAAAGAAAGTGAAATGGAACATGGAATGGAATGTGGAATGTAAAGTGGAATGGAATGTGCAATGGAACATGGATTGGAACATAGAATGGAATGTGGAATGCAATGTGGAATGGAACGTGGAATGGAATGTGGAATGGAATGGGGAATGCAATGGAATGGAATTTGGAATGGAATGTGGAATGGAACGTGGAATGGAATGGAATGGAACGTGGAATGGAAAGTGGAAAGGAATGTGGAATGGCACGGAATGTAATGTGGAATGGAATGTGGAATGGAATGCAGAATGGAAGGTGGAATGGAATGTAATGGAATTGAATGGAATGGAATGGAATTGAATATAATGGAATGGAATGGAATTGAATGGAATGGAATGTGGAATGGAATGTGGAATGGAACGTGGAATGGAATGGAATGGAACGTGGAAAGGGATGGAATGGAATGTGGAATGGAACTTGGGGTGGAATGGAATGGAACATGGAATGGAACGTGGAATGGAACGTGGAATGGAATGTGGAATGGAATGTGGAATGGAACGTGGAATGGAACGTGGAATGGAAAGGAATGGAAAGTGTGGTGTAACGTGGAATGGAATGGAATGGATCGTGAAATGGAATGTGGAATGGAAAGTGGAATGGAACGTTAAATGGAACATTGAATATACTGGATTGGAATGTGGAATGGAATGTGGAGTGTAAAGCAAGGAAATGTGATAAGGAAAGTGGAGGGGAATGGAAAGGAATTTGGAATGCTATGTGAAATTGAATGGAATGGAATGTGGAATGGAATGTAATGGAATGTGAAATGGAACGGAATGGAATGTGTAATGTAATGCAAGGCAATGTGGAATGGAAATTGAAATGGAATGGAATGGAATTTGGAATGGAATGTGAAATTGAAAGGAATGGAATGTGGAATGGAATGTAATGGAATGTGGAATGGAACAGAAAGGAATGTGGATTGGAATGTGGAATAGAAAGTTTAATGGAATGGAATGGAGTGTGCAACGGAAAGTGGAATGGAATGGAGACGAATGTGGAAAGGAATTTTGAATGGAAATTGTAATGGATCGTGGAATGGAATGTGGAATGCAACCTGGAATGAAATGTGTAATGGAATGTGGAATGGAATGGAAAGGAATGTGGAATAGAATGAAATTGAATGAGGGATGGAATGTGGAATATAATGTGGAATGGCAGAGAATGGAACGGAGAGGATTGTGGAAAGAATGTGGACTGGAATGTGGAATGGAACGTGGAAAGTAATGGAATGTGGAATAGAATGGAATGGAATGTGGAATGGAATGTAGTGGGTTGTGAAATACAATGTGGAATGGAATTTAATGGAATGTGGAATGGAATTAGGAATGGAATGTGGAAAGGAATGTGGAATGGAATGGAATGGAATGTGGAATGAAATGTGGTATTGAATGTGGAATGGAACGTGGAATGAAATGCGGAATGGAGTGTGGAATGGAACGTGGAATGAAATGGAACGAAATGTGGAATGGAATGTGGAAAGGAACGTGGAATTGAATGTGGAATGGAACGCGGAATGGAATGGAATAGAATGTGGAATGGAATGGAATGGAACGTGGAATCGAATATGTAATGGAAAGCGGAATGGAATGTGGAATGAAACTTGGAATGGAATGTACAACAGATTGTGTAATGGAAAGTGGAATGGAATGGAATGGAAGGTGGAATGGAACGTGGAATGCAATGGAAGGGAACATGGAATGGAAAGTGGAATGGAATGGAATGGAATGTGGAATGGAACGTGGAATGCAATGGAATGCAACGTGGAATGGAACATGGAATGGAACACGGAATGGAATGGAAAGGAATGGGAATGCAATGTGGAATGTAATTTGGAATGGAAAGTAGAATGGAATGGAATGGAATGGAATGTGGAATGAAATGTGGAATTGAATGTGGAACGGAACGTGGAATGGAACGTGGAATGGAAGGTGGAATGGAATGGAACGGAATGTAGAATGTAATGTGAAATGGAATGGAAAGGAGTGTGGAATGGAATTTGGAATGGAATGGAAGTTGAAATCGAATGTGGAAAGGAATGGAATGGAGAGGTTAGATGGAATGAAATGGAATGTTGAATGGAATGTGGACTACAATGAAATGCAATGTGGAATGGATTGGAATGGAATGCGGAATGGAATGGGGAATGCAATGGAATGGAATTTGGAATGGAATGTGGAATGGAATGTGGAATGGAATGGGGAATGCAATGGAATGGAATTTGGAATGGAATGTGGAATGGACCATGAAATGGAATGTGGAATGTAATGTGCAATGGAATGTGGAATGGAATGGAATGGAATGTGGAATGGAAAGTGGAAAGGAATGTGGAATGGAACGGAATGTAATGTGGAATGGAATGTGGAATGGAATGCGGAATGGAACGTGGAATGGAATGGAATGGAATTGAATGGAATGGATTGTGGAATGGAATGTGGAATGGAATGTGGAAAGGAACGTGGAATGTAATGGAATGGAACGTGGAAAGTGATGGAATGGAATGTGGAATGGAACTTGGAGTGGAATGGAATGGAACATGGAATGGAACATGGAATGGAACGTGGAATGGAATGTGCAATGGAATTTGGAATGGCACGTGGAATGGAAAGGAATGTAAAGTGGGGGTGGAATGTGGAATGGATAGGAATGGAATGTGAAATAGAATGTGGAATAGACTGTGGAATGGAACGTGAAATGGATCTTTGAATGGATTGGATTGGAAAGTGAAATGGAAAGTGGAATGTAATGCAAGGCAATGTGGAAAGGAAAGATATGGAATTTGGAATGCAATGTGAAATTGAATGGAATGGAATATGGAATGGATTGTGGAATGGAATATAATGGAATGTGGAATGGAACGGAGTGGAATGCGGAATGCAATGCAAGGCAATGTGGAATGGAAAGTGGAATGGAATGGAATGGAATTTGGAATGGAATGTGAAATTCAAAGGAATGGAATGTGGAAAGGAATGTGGAATGGAATTTAATGGAAAGTGGAATGGAATGGAATGGAATGTGGAATTGAATGTGGAACAGAAAGTTTAATGGAATGGAATGGAATCTGCAACGGAACGTGGAATGGAATGGAGTGGAAAGTAGGATGGAATTTTAAATGGAAATTGGAATGGAATGTGGAATGCAACATGGAAAGAAACGTGGAATGGAATGTGGAATGGAATGGAGTGGAATACGGAATGGAATGAAATTGAATGAGGAATGGAATGTGGAATAGAATGTGGAATGGAACAGAATGCAACGGAATGGAATGTGGAAAGTAATGTGGAATGGATTGTGGAATGGAACGTGGAATGTAATGGAATGGACCTTGGAATGGAAAGTGGAATGGAACATGAAATGGAATGTGGCATGGAACGTGGAATGGCATGGGCAATGGAATGTGGAATGGAAAGTGTAATGGAATGTGTAATGGAATGGAATGGAACGTGGAGTGGAACGTGGAATGGAATGTGTAATGGAATGTCGAATATAATGGTATGTGGAATGGAATGGAATGGAAAGCAATAAATGAATGGAATGGAATGCGGAATTCAATGGAAAGGAAGGTGTAATGGAATGGAATATGGAATGGAATGGCATGGAATGGAATGTGGAATGGAATGGAATAGAATAAAGTGGAATGCAATGTGGAATGGAATGGAATGTGGAATGGAATAAAATGTGGAATGGAATGAAATGGAATGGAATGTGGAATGGATTTGAATGGAATGCGGAAAAGAATGGAATGGAATGGAGTGGAAGGTGAAATGGAATAGAATGGAAAGTGGAATGCAATAGAATGTGGAATCGAATGGAATCGAATGGAACAGGGAACGTTATTGAATGGAACATGGAATGGAATAGAATGGAAATTGGAATGCAATGGGAAGGATTGTGGAATGGAATGGAAGGGAATATCCAATGGAATGTGGAATAGAATGGAATAGAAGGTGGAACGGAATGAGGAATGGAATGGAAAGGAATGTTAAATGGAAACAAATGGAATGTGGAATTGAATGTGGAATGGAATGTGCAATGGAATGTGGGATGGAATGTGGAATGGAATTTGCAGTGGAATGTGGAATGCAATGTGGAATGGAAAGTGGAATGGAATGGAATGGAATGTAGATTGGAACGTGGAATGGAACGTGAAATGGAACATGGAATGGAACATGCAATGGAAAGTGGAATGGAATGTGCAATGGAATGTGGAATGGAAAGTGGAATGGAAAGAAATGTAACGTGGAATGGAATGTGAATTAAATGTAATGGAAAGTGGAATGGAACGTGTAAGAGAACACGGAAAGGAATGTGGAATGGAACGTGGAATGGAATGTGGAATGTAATGTGGAAGGGAAAGTGTCATGGAATGGAATGGCATGGAAAGGAATGTGCAATGGAAAGTGCAATGGTTCCTGTAATGGAACGTGGAATGGATTGTGGAATGGAACTAGAAGGGAATGTGGAATGTGCAATGGAATATGGAATGGAACGTGAAATTGAATGGATTGGAATGTTGAATGGAACGTGGAATGGAATTGAATGGAATGTGGAATGGAATGGAATGGAATATGGAATGAAATGGAATGGAATGTGGAATGGAAAGGCATGGAACATGGAATGGGACGTGGAATGGAACATGGAATTCAACGTGGAATGGAATGTCGAATCGAATGGAATGGAAAGTGAAATGGAATGGAAAGGAATGTGCAATGGAAAGGAATGGAATGTGGAATTGAACGTGGAATGGAAAATGGAATGGAATGGAATGGAACATGGAACGGAATGTGGAATGGAATGGAATGGTACGTGGAATTGAATGGAATGGAACGTGGAATGGAATGTGGAATGGAATGGAATGCAACATGAAATTTAATGGAATGGAACGTGGAATGGAATGTGGAATGTAATGGAACTTGGGATGCAACGTGGAAAGGAAAGTGGCATGGATCATGGACGGGAAAGTGGAATGGAACGGAAAGGAATGTGGAATGGAATGGAATGGAATGGAATGGAATGTGGAATGGAAAAGAATGCAACCTGGAATGGGATATGGAATGCGTCGTGGAATGGAAAGGAATACAAACTGGAATGGGACGTGGAATGGAACATGGAATGCGACATGGAATGGAAAGTGGAATGGAATGTGGAATGGAATGGAATAGAATGGAATGGAATGTGGAATGCAATGGAATGAAAGGTGGAATGGAATGGAATGGATTGGAATAGAATGTGGAATGGAATGGAATGGATTGGAACGTGAAATATTATGTGGAACGGAATGTGAAATGGAATGTGGAATGGAATGTGGAACAGAATGAATTAGAACGTGGAATGGAATGGAGTGGAACGAAGAATGGAATGGAATGGAATGGAACATGGAATGGGATGTGGAATGGAGCAAAGAATGCAACGTGGAATGGAATGTGGTATGAAAAGTGGAATGGAACGTGGATTGGAGCATGGAATGGAACGTGGAATGGAATGTGGTATGAAAATTGGAATGGGATGGAATGGAATGTGGAATGGAATGGGAAATGAATACAATGGAATGAGAACGGAATGTGAAATGGAATGGAATGGAATGTGGAATGGAAAGTGGAATGGAATGTGGAATGGAATGTGGAATGCAACGGAATAGAATGAGGAATGCGGTGTTGAATGGAATGTGGAACGGAACGTGGAATGGAATGTGGAATGGTATGTGTAGTTGAATGGAATGCAATGTGGAATAGAATGGAATGGAATGTGGAATGCAAAGGAATGGAATGTGGAATAGAATAGAATGGAAGAGAATGTGCAAGGGAATGCGGAATGGGTTGTGGAATGCAATGGAATTGAATGAGGAATGGAATTGAACTTGGAATGGATTGGAATGGGATGTGGATTATAATGGAATAGCATGGAATGTGGAATGGAATGGAATGGAATGGAAAGTGGAATGGAATATAATGGAATGTGGAATGGAATGGAATGGAATATGGAATGGAATGGTATGTGGAATTGAATGGAAAGGAATGGAACGTTGAATGCAATGGAAGGGAATGTAATGTGGAATTGAATGCAATTTAACTGGGAAAGGAATATGGAATGGAAAGTGGAATGGAATGTGGAATGGAATGAAATGAAATGTGGAATGGAATGGAATAGAATTTGGTATAGAATGGAATGGAATGGAATATGCAATGGAATGTGGAATGGAATGTGGAAAGGAATGCAATGGAACGTGGAATGGAATTGAAATTGGAATGGAATGGAAAGGAATGTGGATTGGAATAGAATGGAATGGAATGTGGAATGCAATGGAATGGAATGGAAAGTGAAATGGAATTTGGAATGGAATGAGGAGTGGAATGAAATGCATTGTGGAATGGAATGGAATGTTAAATGGAATGGAATGGAATTGAAAGTGAAATGGAATTTGCAATGGAATGTGGAATGGAATGAAATGGAATGTGGAATGGAATAGAATGGAATGCAGAATGGAAAGTAGAATGCAATGGAACATGGAATGGAATGTGGAAAGCAATATGTAATGGAATGTGGAATGGAATGTAAAATGGAATGTGGAATGGAATATGGAATGAAGTGGAGTATGGAATGCGGAATGGAAAGGAATTGAATGTCCAATGGAATGTGGAATGCAATGGAATTCAATGCGGAATGGAATGTCGAATGGAATGGAAAGGAATGTGAAATTGAAAGAAATGGAATGTGGAATTGAATGTGAAATGGAATGGAATGGAATTGAATGTGAAATGGAATGGAATGGAATGTGGAATGGAATGTGCAAAGGAATGGGATGTAGTGGAATGTGGAATGGAATGGATTGCAATGTGGAATGGAATGTGGAACGGAATGGAATGGAATGGAATGGAGAGTGGAATGGAATGTATTGGAACGTATACTGGAATGGGAATGGAATGGAAGGCAATGTGGAATGGAATGGAAAGGAATGTGGAATGGAATGGAATGGAATGTGGAATGGAATTGAATGGAACGTGGAATTGAATGGAATTGAATGCAATGGAACGTGGAATTGAATGGAATTGAATGGGGAGTCGAATGTGTAATGGAATATGGAATGGAATGGAATGGAATGTGGAATAGAATAGAATGGAAGTGAATGTTCAAAGGAATGTGGAATGGAATGTGGAATGGAATGGAATGGAATGTGGAATGGAATTGAACTTGGATTGGAATGGAATGGAATGTGGATTGGAATGGAATGGAATGCAATATGGATTGGAATGGAATGGAAAGGAATGTGGAATGGAATGGAATGGAATGGAATGGAATGGAAAGTGAAACGGAATTTGGAATGGAATGTGAAATGGAATGATATGGAATGTGGAATGGAGTAAAATGGAATGTGGAATGGAAAGTGCAATGGAGTGGAACATGGAATGGAATGTGGAATTGAATGTGGAATGGAAAATGGAATAGAATATGGAACGAAATGTACTATGGAATGTGGAATGGAACGGAATGGAATGTGGAATGTAATGTGGAATGGAATGGGGAATGAAACGTGGAATGGAACGTGGAAAGGAAGGGAATGGAACGTGGAATGAAATGTGGAATGGAATGGAATAGAATGTGGAACGGAATCTGCAATGGAATGGAAAGGAATGTGGAATGGAAGGTGGAGATGAATGGAAAGGAATGTGGAATGGAATGCAATGGAAGGTGCAAAGGAATGTGGAATGGAATGCAATGGAATGTGCAATGGAATGTGGAATGGAATGGAACGGAATGTGGAGTGGAATGAGGAATGGAATGGAATGGAATGTGGAATGGATTGTGGAATGGAAAGGACTGTAATGTGGAACGGAATGTGGAATGGAATGTGGAATGGAATGGAATGGAAAGTGGAATGGAATGTGCAATGGAATGGATTGCAAAGTGGAATGGAATGGAATTGATTGTGGAATATGTTGAAATGGAATGGAATGGAATGTGAATGTAATAGAGTGGAATGTGGAATGCAATGGAATGGAATGATATGAGGAATGGAATGGAATGTGCAAAAGAATGTGGAATTGAATGTGGAATGGAAAGCGGAATGGAATGGAATGTGAAATAAAGCAGAATGGAATGGAATGAAATGCGGAATGGAATGCAATAGAATTTGGAATGCAATGGAATGGAGTGAAATGTGGAATTGAATGGAATGGAAAGTGGAATGGAATTGAATGGAATGTGGAAGGAATGGAATGGAACGTGCAATGGAATGTGGAATGGAATGAGGAATGGAATGTGGAATGAAATGTGGAATGAAATGGAATGGAATGTTGACTGTAATTGAATGGAATATGGAATAGAATGGAATGGAATGGAATGTGGAATGGAATGGAATGGAATGTAGAATGGAATGCAAAGGAATATGGAATGGAATGGGATGGAACGCGGAATAGAATGTGGAATGGAATGGAATGCAACGTGAAATGGAATGTGGAATGGAATGTGGAATGGATAGTGGAATGGAACGTGGAATGGAATGGAAAGGAACGTGGAATAGATTGGAATGGAACTTGGAATGTAATATGGAATGGAATGCGGAATGTGACGTGGAACGGAATGGAATGCAACTTGGAATGGAATGTGGGAGAATGTGGAATGGAATGGATTTGACTGTGAAACGGAATGAATTGGAAAGTGGAATGGAATGGAATGGAATGTGGAATGGAATGTGGAATGCTATGTGGAATGGATCGTTTAAAGGAATGGAATGGAATGTGGAATAGAATGGACTGGAATGAAATGTGGAATGGATCATAAAATGGAATGGAATGGAATGAGCAACGGAATGGAAAGGAAAGTGTAATGGTATGGAAGGGAAAGGAAAGGAAAATGAAATAGAATGTGGAACGGAATGTGAAATGAAAAGTGGAATGGAATGTGGAACCGAATGAAATGGAACGTGGAAGACAATGGAATGGAATGTGGAATGGAATATGAAATACAACAGAATGTAATGAAGAATGGAATGTGGAATGGAATGTGGAAGGCAAAGTGGAATGGAATGGAATGGAATGTGGAATGGAACATGGAAGGAAATCGAATGGAACATGGGATGGAAAGTGGAATGGAATGTGGAATGGGATGTGGAATGCAGTGTGGAATGGAATGGAATGGAATAGGGAATGGAACATGGAATGTAACATAATGGAACTTGGAATGAAATGTGGAATGGAACGTGGAATGGAAAGTTGAATGGAACGTGGATTTGAATAGGGAACGGAATGTGGAATAGAAAGTGGAAAGGAATGTAAAATGGAAATTTGAATGGAAAAGAATGGAATGTGGAAATTAATGGAATGGAATGGGGAATGGAATGGAATGGAAGTGGACCGGAATGTTATGCAATGGAATGGAATGTGGAACGGAAGTTGGAATGGAACGTGGAATGGAGTGGAAAGTAAAGTCGAATGGAACGTGGAATGGAAGGTGGAATGAAACGTGGAAAGGAATGGAATAGAAGGTGGAAAGGAATGTGGAATGGAATGTGCAATGGAATGTGGAATGGAATGGAGTGGAATGTGGAAAGGAATGTAATCGAAGGTGGAATGGAATGCGGAAGGGAATGGATTGGAATATGGAATGGAATTTGGAAAGCAATGAAACGGAATGTGGAAGGGAATGTGGAATCGAATGTGGAATGTAATGTGGAATGGAATGGAATGGAATGTGGAAAGGAATGTGTAATGGAATGGAATGGAATGTGGAAGGGAATGTGGAATGTTATGTGGAATGGAATGTGGAATAGAATGGAATGGAATGTGAAAGGGAATGTGGAATGGAATGCAGAAACTAATGTGGAAAGCATTGGAAAGGATTGTGGAATGGAATGTCGAATGCAATGGAATGGAATGTGGAATGGAATCTGGAATGGAATGGAATGGACTGAGGAAGGGAATGTGGAATGGAATGTGGAATGTAATGTGGAATAGAATGCAATGGAAAGTGGAATGGGATGTGGAATGGAATGGAATGGAATGTCTAATGGAATGTGGAAAGGAAGGGAATGGAAAGTGGAATGCAATATGAAATAGAATGCGGAATTGAATGGAATGGAATTTTGAATTGAGTGTGGAATGGAGTGGAATGGAAAGTGGAAGGGAATATGGAATGGGGTGTGTAATGGGATGTGGAATGGAATGTGGAATGTAACGTGTAACTGAAAGTGGTATGGAATGGAATTTAATGTGGAATGGAATGTGGAATGGAATGGAATGGAATGTGGACTGTTATGTGGAATAGAATGTGTAATGGAATGTTCAATGGAAAGTGCTATGGAACAGAATGGAAAGAGGAATGAAATTTGGAATGGAATGTGGAATGTGTCGTGGAATGGAATGGAATGTGGAATGGAACGTGGAATGGAATGGAATGAAACGTGCAATGGAAAGGGCAATGGAACGTGGAATGGAAAGTAAAGGAATGTGGAAAGGATTGCAGAATGGAATTTGAAATGGATCGTGGAATGCAATGGAAAGGAAAGTGGAATGGAATGTGGAATGGAATGTGGACGGGAACGTGGAATGGAATGGAATGGAATGGAATGTGAAATGAATGTGGAATGAAATGGAATGGAATGGAATTTGGAATGGAATGTGGAAAGGAATGTGTTATGGAATGTAGAATAGGACGGAATGGAATGTGGAATGGAATGTAAAATGGAATTGTGAATGGAATGGAATGGAATGGAATGTGGCATGGAAAGTGGAATGGAATGGAATGGAATGTGGAGTAGAATGTGGAACGCAATGGAATGGAAAGGGGAATGGAATGAATGCAATGGTAAGGAATATGGCAGGCAATGGAATGGAAAATGGAATGCAATGTAAAATGGAATGGTATGAAATGTGGAATGGAACACTGGAATGGAATGTGGAATGGATCGTGGAATTGAACGTTTAATGGAATGCAATGAAATGTGGAATGAAATGGAATGGAATATGGAAATGAATGTGGAGAGGAATGGAAGCAATTCTGGAACAGAATGTGGAATGGAATGGAATGGAATGCGGAATGGAATGGAATGGAAAGCTATGGAAAGTGGAATGGAATGGAATGCAATGTGGAATGGAGTGGAATGGAATATGGAATGGAACGTGGAATGGAATGTGGAATGTTGAATTTAATGTGGAATTTAATGTCGAATGTAAAGGAATGGAATGGAAGGGAATGTGGAATGGAATGTGGAATGGAATGTCGAATGGAATGTGGAATGGAAAGTGGAATGAAATGTGGAATGGAATGGAATGGAATGTGGAATGAAATGTAGAATGGAATGGATTGGAATATGGAATAGAATGGAAAGGAATGGAATGGAATGGAATGCGGAATGGAAGGTGGAATGGAATGTGGAATGGAATGTGGAATGTAATGTGGAATGAAATGTGGAATGGAATGGATTGGAATGTGGAATGGAATGCGGAATGGACTTTAACGGAATGTGGACTGGAAAGTGGAATGGAATGTGGAATGGATTGTGTAATGGAATGTGGAATTGAACGGAAAGGAAGGCAGATTGGAATGTGGAATGGAGAGCGGAATGGAAGTTGGAAAGGAATGCAATGGAATTTTGAATGGAATGTGGAATGGAAAGTGGAATGGAATGGAATGGAACGTAGAATGCAACCTGGAATGGAACATGGAAAAGAATGTTGAATTCAACGTGGCATGGAATGTGGAATGGAATGTGCAATGGAACAGAAGAGAATGTAGAAAGGAATGTGGAATTGAGTGTGGAATGGAACGTGGAATGTAATGGAATGGAATGTGGAAAGGAACATTCAATGGAACATGGAATGGAATGCAATGGAATGTGGAATCGAAAGTGGAATGGAATGGAATGGAATGGAAAGTGGAATGATATCTGGAATGGAATGTGGAATGCAATGAAATGAATTGTGGAATGAAATGTGTTTTGTAATGGAATGGAATGTGGAATGGAATGGAATGGAATGTGGAATGGAATGTGGAACAGAATTTAATGGAAAGAGGAATGGAACTTGGAATGGAATGGAATGAATTGTGGAAAGACATGTGTTTTGTAATGGAATGGAATGTGGAATGGAAAGGACTGGAATGTGGAAAGGAATGTGGAATAGAATTTAATGGAAAGTGGAATGGAACGTGGAATGGAATGGAATGGAATGGAATGTGGAATGGAATGGAATGTGGAATGGAATGGAACAAAATGTGGAATGTAATGCTGATTGGAATGGAGTGGAATTTGGAATCTAACGGAATGGACTGCGGAATGGACTGTGGAATGGAATGTGGAATGGAATGGAATGGAATGTGGAATGGCATGTGAATTGGAATGCAATGGAATGTGGAATGGAAAGTGGAAAGAAATGCAATGGAATGAGAATGGAATGTGGAATTGAATGTGCAATGCAATTTGGAATGGAATGTGGAATGGAATGTGGAAAGGAATGTGGAATGGAGTGGAATGGACTTTGGAATGGATTATGGAATGAACTGCAATGTGGAATGGACTGCAATGTGGAAAGGAATGTGGAACGGAATGTTTAATGGAAAGTGGAAAGGCATGGAGTGGAATGTGGAATGGAATGTGGAATGGAATGTGGAATGGAATGTGGAATGGAACGGAATACAAAGTGGAATGGAATGTGGAATGGAATGTGGAAAGGAAAGTTTAATGGAATGGAATGGATTGTGGAATGGAACGTGGAATGGAATGTGCAATGGAATGTCGAATGGAATGGAATGTAATATGGATTGGAATGTGGAATGGAACGGAATGGAACGGAATGTAATGTGGAATGGAATGTGGAATGGATGTGGAATGTAATGGAATGGAGTGTGGACTACAACGAGGAATGGAAGGGAGTGGAACGTGGAATGGAACGTGAAATGGAATGTGGAATGGAACGTATAATGGAATGTGGAATGGTGTGTGGAATGGAATGGAATGGAATCTGGTGTGGAATGTGAAATGGAAATTGGAATGGAATGTGGAAAGGAGAGTGGATAGCAATGGAATGGAATGTGGACTGAAACGCGGAATGGAATGGAATGGAAGGTGGAATGGAACATGGAGTGGAAAGTGGAATGAAACGTGTAATGTAATGTGGAATGGAATGTTTAAAGGAATGGAATGGAATGTGGAATGGAATGTGGAATGGAATGTGGAATGGAATGGAATGGGATGTAGATTGAAATGTGGAATTGAATGCGTAATGGAATGTCGAATGGAGTGCGGAACGGAACATGTAATGGAACATGGAATGGAACGTGGAATGGGATGTTCAATGGAATATGGAATGGAAAGTTGAATGGAATGGAATGGATCGTGGAATTAAACCTGGAAAGTAATGTAATGGAATGTGCAATGGAACGTAGAATGGAACTTGGAATGGAATGTGGATTGGAACGTGGAATGTAATGTGGAATGGAATGTGGAATGGAATGTGGAGTGGAATGGAATGGAATGTAATCTGGAATGGAATGTGGAATTTAATGTGGAATGGAATGTGGAATGGAATGGAATGGGATGTAGATTGAAATGTGGAACGGAATGCGTAATGGAATGTCGAGTGGAGTGTGGAATGGAACGTGGAATGGAACATGGAATGGAACGTGGAATGGGATGTTCAATGGAATATGGAATGGAATGTTGAATGGAATGGAATGGAACGTGGAATTGAACGTGGAAAGGAACGTAATGGAATGTGCAATGGAATGTAGAATGGAACGTGGAAAGGAATGTGGATTGGAACGTGGAATGTAATGTGGAATGGAATGTAGAGTGGAATGGAATGGAATGGAATGTGTAATGGAAAGTGCAATGTATGGAGGAATTGAATGTGGAATGGAATGTAGAATGGAATGTGGAAAGGAAAGTGGAATATAATGCAATGGAATGTGGACTGAAACGAGAAATGGAATAGAATCGAAGGTGGAATGAAACGTGTAATGGAATGTGGAAAGGAACGTGGAATGGAAAGTGGAATGGAATGTGGAATGGAATGGAGTGGAATCTGGAATGGAATGTGGAATGGAATGTGGGATGGAATGTGAAATGGAATGTGTAATGGAATGTGGAAAAGAAAGTGGAATGTAATGTAATGGAAGGTGGACTGAAAAGAGGAATGGAAAGGAATGGAAGGTGGAATGGAACGTGGAATGGACCATGGAATGGAATGTGGAATGGATGTGGAATGGAATGGAATAGAATCTGTAATGGAATGTGGAATGGAATGTGGAATGGAATGGAATGGGATGTAGAATGAAATGTGTAATGGAAAGTGGAATGGAAGGGAATCGGATGTAGAATGAAATGTGGAATTGAATGTGGAATGGAATGTGGAATGGAATGTCGCATGGAGTGTGTAATGGAATGTGGAATGGAGCGCAATGGAAAGTCGAATGGAACGTGGAATGGAATGTGGAACGGAACTAAAAAGGTAAGGGAATGGAATTTGGAATGGAACGTGGAATGGAATGGAGAAGAACATGGAAAGGAACGTGGAATGGAACGTGGAACAGAATGGAATGGAAACTGGAATGTAATGTGGAATGGAATGTGGAAATGAATGGAATGTTGAAAAGAATGGAGTGGAAAATTTAATGGAATGCAAGGGAATGTGGAATGGAATGGAATGGAATGTGATATGGAATGAGGAATGGAATGTGTAATGGAATGGAATGGAAAGTGGAATAGAATGGAATGAAACGTGGATTGGAATGTGGAATGGAATGGAATGGAATGTGAAATGGAATTGAATGGAATGTGGAATGAAATAGAAATGAATGTGGAATGAAATTGAATGGAGTGCAATGGAATGTGGAGTGGAATGTGGAATCGAATGGAATGGAGTTTGGAATGGATTTTGGAATGGAATAGAATGGAATGTGGCATGGAATGTGGAATGGAATGGAATGGAATGTGGAATGGAAAGTGGAATGGATTGGAATGGAATGTGGAATGCAATGTGGAATGGAATGTGGAATGGAACGTAATGTAACATGCAATGGACTGTGGAATAGAATGCGGAAATGTAAGTGGAAGGGAATGGAATGGAACGTGGAATGGAACGAGGAATGCAATGGAATGGGATGTTGAATGAAATGGAATGGAATGTGGAAAGGAATGTGGAATGAATTTGAACGGAATATGAAATGGAATATGTAATGGAATGGAATGGAACGTGGAAACTAACATGAAATGGAATGGAATGAAAGGTGGAATGGAATGTGGAATATAATGTGGAATGTAATGTGGAATGGAATGGACTGGAATGTGGAATGCAATGGAGAAGAATGTTGAAAGGAATGTGGAATGGAATGCAATGGAATGAGGAATGGAACATAATGTAATGTGGAATGGAATGAGAAATGGAACGTGGAATGGAACGGAATGCAATGTGGAATGGAGTGTGGAATGGAATGGAATGGAATGTTGAATGGAATGGAACGGAATGTGGAATGGAATGTGGAATGGAATCTGGAATGGAAAGCAATGCAATGTGGAATGGAATGAGGAATGGAATGTGGAATGGAAAGGAATGTAATGTGGAATGGAATGTGGAAAGGAAAGTGGAATTTAACAGAATGGAATGTGGAATGGAACGTGCATTGGAATGGAATGTGGAATGGAATGTGGCAACGAATGTGTAATCGATTGGAATGGCATGTGGAATCGAATGGAAGGGAATGTGGAATGAAACGGAATAGAACGTGGAATACAATATGGAATGGAATGTGGAATGGAATGTGAAATGGAACGGAATGGAATGGAATGTGGAATGGAATGGAATGCCATGTGGAATGGAATGGAATGGAATTGAATGGAATAGAATGGAACTTGGAATGGAACGTGGAATGGAAAGTGGAATGGAATGTGGAATGGAATGGAATGGAATGTGGAATGGAATGTAGAATGAAATGGAATGGAAAGCGGAATGGAATGTGGAATGGAACGTGCAAAGGAAGGTGGAATAGAACGTCGAATGTAATGGAATGGATTGTGGAATGGAGAGGAATGGAATGTGGAATGGAACGTCGAATTGAATGGAATGGAATGCAATGGAATGTGGAATGGAATGTGTAATGCAATGTGGAATGGAATGTGGAATGGAATGTGAAATGGAATGTGGAAAGTAATGTGGAATGGAATGGAATGGACTTTGGAATCGAATGTGGAATGGAATGGAATGGAACGTGGGATGGAATGGAATGGAATGTGAAATGGATCTTGGAATGGTTTGGAACAGAACGCGCAATGGAATATGGAATGGAACGTGGAATGTACTGTGGAATGGAAGTTGGAAAGGAATGTGCAATGGAATGTGGAATGGAAAGTGGAATGGAATGGAATGGAATATGGAATGGAACGTGGAACAGAATGAAATGCCCCGTGGAATGGAATGTGGAATGGAACATGGAATGGAATGGAATGGAACGTGGAATGGAATGGGATAGAATGTGGAGTGGAATGGAATGGAATGTGGAATGGAATGTGAAATGGAATGTGGAATGGAATGTGGAATAGAATGAGAAATGGAACGTGGAATGTAATGGAATGGAACTTGTAATGGAAGGTGGAATGGAATGTAGAATTGAATGGAATGGAATGTGAAATGGAAAGTGGAATGGAATTCGGAATGGAATACAATGGAATGTGGAATGGAACGGAATGTTATGTGGAATGCATTGTGGAATGGACTGTGGAAGTGAATGTCAAATGGACCGGTTTGGAATGTGCAATAGAACGTGTAATGGAGTGTCGAATGTAATGTGGAATGGAACGGAATGGAATGTTGAATTGATTTTGGAATGTAACGTGCTTTGGAATGTGGAGTGGAATGTGGAATGGAATGGAAAGGTATGACGAATTTAATGTGGAAGGGAATTTGGAAGAGAATGGAATGGAATGTGGAATGGAATGGAATGGAGTGTGGAATGGAATGTGGAATGCAACGGAAGGGAATCTGGAATGGAATGTGGAATGGAACGGAATGGAATCTGGAATGCAATGTGGAATGGAACAGAATGGAATGTGGAATTGAATGTGGAATGGAGTGTGGAATGGAATGTGGAATAGATTGGAATAGAATGAGGAATGGAAGGTGGAATGGAATGTGAAATGCAATGTGGAATGGAGTGTGGAATGGAGTGTCGAATGGAAAGTGGAATGGAACGGAATGGAGTTTGCAATGGAATGTGGAATGTAACTGAATGGCATGGGAAATGGAGTGTGGAATGGAGTATGGAATGGAATGTGGAGTGGAATGGAAAGGAAAGTGGAATGGAATGTGCAATGCACGGTGGAATGGAAAGTGGAATGGGACGAAATGGAATGTGGAATTGAAGGTGGAATGGAGGGTGGAACGGAGTGTGGAACGAAATGTGGAATGGAAAGCAATGGAATGTGGAATGGAATGTGGAAAAAATGTGGAATGGAATGGACTAGATTGTGGAATGGAATGGAATGGAATGGTAAGGAGTTTGGAATGGAAAGGAATGGAATGTGGAATGAAACGTGGAGAGGAACATGGAAGGGAACGTCGAATGGGAACTGGAATGAAAGGTGGAATTGAATGGAAGGGAAAGTGTAATTTAATGTCACATGGAATGGAATGGAAAGTGTAATGGAATGTGGGATGGAATGGAATGGAATGTGCAATGGAATGTGGAAAGGAACGTGGAATAGAATGTGGAATGCAATGTGGAATGGAATGTGAAATGTAATTGAATGGAATGTGGAATGGAATAGAATGGAATGTGGAATGCAATGGAATGGAATGGAATGTGAAATTGAATGAAATGGAATGTGGAATGGAATAGAATGGAACGTGGAATGCAATGTCGAATGGAATTTGGAATGGAAAGTGGAATGGAATGGAATGGAATGTAGAATGGAATGGAAAGGAATGTGGTTTGGAATGGAATGGAACATGGAATAGAATGGAATGCAGTGGAATGTGTAATGGAATGTGTAATGGAATGGAATGGAAAGTGGGATGGAATGCAATGGAACGTGGAACGGAATGGAAAGGAATGTGTAACCGAATGGAACGTGGAATGGAATGCAATTGAATGTGGATTGGAATGGAACGGAATGTGTAATGGAATACAATGGAATGGAATGGAAAGTGAAATGGAATGAGAATGGAATGTGAAATGCAATGTGGAATGGAATGTGGAATGGAAAGTGGAATGGAATGTAATGGTAATTGGAATGAAATGGATGGATCGTGGACTGCAACGTGGAATGCATCGTGTAAGGGAACGTGTAATGTAGTGAAACGTGGGATGCAATAGAATGGAATGTGGAATGGAATTTGAAATGGAATGTGGAATGAAATGCTGAATGGATTGTGGAATTTAATGGAATGGAATGGAATATGGAATGGAATAGTATTGAATGCGGAATGAAACGTGGAAAGGAACGTGGAATGGAACGTGGAATGGAACATGGAATGTAATGTGGAATGGAATGGAATTTAACGTGGAATGCAATGTGGCATGGAATTGAATGGAATGTGGAATGGAATGTAGAATTGAATGTAGAAGGAAAGTGGAATGGATTGGAATGGAATGTGGTATGGAAAGGAATAGAATGTGAAATGGAATGTGAAATGGAATGTGGAACGCAATGTGGAATGTCATGTGGAATTGAACATGGAAGGGAATGGAATGGAACATGTAATGGAATGTAAAATGGAAAGGAATGGAATTTGGAATGGAAACTGGAATGGAATGCGGAATATAATGGAATCGAATGGGGAATGGAATGTGGAATGGAATGTGGAAAGGAAAGTGGAATGGAATGCTGAATGGAATGATTAATGGAAAGGGGAATGAAATGGAATGGAATGTCAAATGGAATGTGGAATGAAATGTGGAATGGAATGTTTAATGGAACGGAAGTAGTGTTTAATGGAATCTGGAATGGAATGTGGAAAGGAAACTGAAATGGAATGGAATGGAATGTGGAATAGAACGTGGAATGGAAAAGAATGCTAAGTGGAAAGGAACGTGGAATGGAACGGAGAATGCAAAGTGGAATGGGATGTGGAATGGAATGGAATGAAATGTGAAATGGAATGTGGAATGGAATGTGGAATGGAATGTGGAAAGGAAAGTGGAATGAAATGGAATGGAATGTGGAATGGAACGTGGAATGGAATGAGCAACGGAATATGAATTGGAATGGAATGCAATGTGGAATGGAATGGGAATGGAAAAGAAAGTAGTGTGGAATGGAATGTGGAATGGAATGTGGAAAGGAAAGTGGAATGTAATGTAATGGAATGTGGACTGAAACGAGAAATGGAATAGAACGGAAGGTGGAATGGAACGTGGAATGGAATGTGGAATGGAACGTGGAACGGAATGTGGAATGGAATGGGGAATGGAATGGAATGGAATCTGGAATGGAATGTGGAATGGAATGTGGAATGGTATGTGAAATTGAATGTGTAATGGAATGTGGAAAGGAAAGTGGAATGTAATTGAATGGAAGGTGGACTGAAACGAGGAATGGAATGGAATGGAAGGTAGAATAGAACGTGCAATGTATGGTGGAATTGAATGTGGAATGGAACGTGGAATGGAACGTGAAATGGAATGTGGAATGGAATGTGGAACGGAATATGGAATGGAACGTGATATTGAATGGAATGGAATGTTGAATGGAACGTGGAATGGAATGGAATGGAATGTGGAATATAATGGAATGGAATGTGGAATGGGATCTGGAAAGGAAAGTGGAATGAAATGGAATGGAATGTGGAAAGGAACGTGGAATGGAATGTGCAATGGAATATGGATTGGAATGGAATGGAATGTGGAACGGAATGGGAATGGAACGGAAAGAAGTGTGGAATGGAACGTGGAATGGAACGTAGAAAGGAAAGTGGAATGAAATGCAATGGAATGTGGACTGAAACGAGAAACGGAATAGAATGGAAGGTGGAATGGAACGTGGAATGGAACGTGGAATGCAACGAGGAATGGAATGTGGATTGGAATGCGGAATGGAATGAAATGGAATCTGGAATGGAATGTGGAATGGAATGTGGAATGCAATGTGAAAAGGAATGTGTAATGGAAAGTGGAAAGGAAAGTGGAATGTAGCGGAATGGAAGGTGGACTGAAACGAGGAATGGAATGCAATGGAAGGTGGAATGGAACGTGGAATGGAACTTGGAATGGAATGTGGAATGGAATGTGGGATGGAATGTGGGATGGAATGTTGAATGGATTGTGGAATGGAATGGAATGGTATATAGAATGAAATGTGGATTGGAATGTGGAAGGGAAGGGAATGGATTGTGGAATGGAATGGAATGGTATGTATAATGAAATGTGGAATGGAATGTGGAAGGGAAGGGAATGGATTGTGGAATGGAATGGAATGGAATGTGGAATGGAATGGGGAATGGAATGCGGCGGAATGGGGAATGGAATGTGGAATGTAAGGGAATGGAACGTGGAATGCAATGTGGCATGTATAGTGGAATGCAATGGTTTGGAATGTGGAATGGAATGTGGAATGGAACGGAAAGGAACGTGGAACGGAAAGTTTAGTGGAATGTGCTTTGGAACGTGGTATGGAATGTGGAATGGAATGGAATGGAATTGAATGTGGAATGGAATGGAATGGAATGTGTAATGGAAAGTGAAATTGAATGTGGAATGGAATGTTGAATGGAATGCAACGGAATGTGGAATGGAATGTGGAAGTGAACATGGAATGGAGTGGAATGGAATTTGGAATAGAATAGGGAAAAGAATGTGGAATGGAATGTGGAATGGAAAGGAATGGAATCGAATGTGGAAAGGAATGTGGAAGATTCTGTGGAATGGGATGTGGAATGGATTTGAATGGAAAGAGAAATGGAATGGATTTGAATATGGAAAAAATGTGGCAGGGAATGCAATGAAATGTGGAATGGAACGGAATGGAATGTGGAGTAGGATATGGAATGGAAAGTAGAAAGGAATGGAATGCAATGTGGAATGGAATGTGGAATGGAGTGAGGAATGGAAGGTGGAATGGAACAGAATGGATTGTGGAATGCAACGTGGAAAGGATTGTGCAATGCAATGTGGAATGGAATGGAATGGAATGTGGAATGGAACATGGAATGAAATGTGGAATGCAATGTGGAATGGAAAGTGGAATGTATTGGAATTGAACGTTAAATTGCATGGAAGGGAAAGCAGAATGGAACGTGGAATTGAATGGAATGGGACATGGAAAGGAACACGGAACAGAACGTCAAAGGGAATGGAATGGAACATGGAATGGAATGTGGAATGAAATGTGTAAAATTTGTAATTTGGAAAGAAATGGAATGGAATGTGGAATGGAAGGGAATGGAAAGTGAAATGGAACGTGGATTGGAATATGGAACAGAATGGAATGGAACGTTTAATGGAATGGAATGGAACGTGGAAAGAAATGTGGAATGGAAAGAGGAATGGAATGTCGGTTGGAATGGAATGCAACGTTGAATGCAATGGAATGGAAAGTGGAACGGACTGTGGAATGGAATCGAATGGAAAGTGGAATGGAATGTGGAATGGTATGTGGAATGGAAAGTTGAATGGAATGTGGAATAGAATGTAATGCAATGGAATTTATTGTGGAATGGAATGTGGAATGGAATGTGGAATGGAAAATGTAATGGAACGGAAAGGAATGTGGAATGCAATGTGGAATGAAATATGGAATGGGACGTGGAATGCAATGGAATGGAATGTGGAAAGGAACTTGTAATGGTTTGGAAAACAATGCGCAATGGAACGTGGGATGGAAAATGGAAAGGAACATGGAATGGAATGTTTAAAGGAACATGGAAGGGAATGTGCAATGGAATGTGGAATGGAAGGTGGAAAGGTACGTGGAAGGGAATGTGGAATGGAATGTGGAATGGAACGTGGAATGGAATGGAAGGAAACGTGGAATGGAATGGGATGGAATGTGGAATGGAATGGGATGGAATGTTGAATGGAATGGAATGGAATGTGGAATGGAATGGAATGTGGAATGGAATGCAATGGAATGTGGAATGGAATGGAATGGAATGTGGAAAAGAATGGAATGGAACTTGAATAGAATGTGTAATGGAATGTGGAAAGGAATGGAATGGAAAGTGGAATGCAATGGCATGGAATGTGGAATAGAAGGGAATGGAATGGAATGCGGAATGGAACAGAATGGAATGTGTAATGCAATGGAATGGAACGGAATGAGGAATTGAATGGAATGGAATGTGGAATGGAATGGTTTAAAATGTGGAATGCAACGGAATGGAACGTGGAATAGAATGTGGAATGGAATGTGGAAAGTAATGTGGAATGTAATTGAATGGAATTTGGAATAAAGTGGAATGGAATGTGGAACAGAATGGAATTGAATGAAATGAGGAATAGAATGGAAAGCAACGGAATGGAATACGGAATGTAATGGAATGGAATGTGGAAACCAATATAATGGAATGGAATCTGAAATTGAATGGAATGGATTGTGGAATGGAAAGGAATGGAAAGTGGAATGGAAAGGAATGGAACGTAAAAGGGAATGTGGAATGGTATTTAGAATGGAATGGAATGGGATGTGGAATGGAATGTAATGGATTGTGGAATGGAATGGAATGGAATAGAATGTGGAATGGATTGTAAAGGATTGTGGAATAGAATGGAATGGAATGGAATGAGTAATGTAATGCGGAATGGAATGTGGAATGGAATGGAATGGAATGTGGAATGGAACAGAATGGAATGTGAAACGGAATGTAACATGGAATGAAATGGAATGGAATGTGGATTGGAATGGAATGGAACGTGTAATTGAATGTAGTGAGATTGAATGGAAAGTGAATTGGAATTTGGAATGGAATGTGAAATGGAATGCGGAATGGAATGTGGAATCGAAAGTGGAATGCATTGTGGAAAGGAATGTGGAATGGAACGGAATGGAATGTAGAACGGAGTGTGGAATGGAAAGTGGAATGGAACGGCATGGAAAGTGCAATTGAATGTGGAATGGAATGTGGAATGGAATGTTGAAAGGAGTGTGGGATGGAATGTGGAATGGAACGGAATGGAGTGTGGGAAAAAATGTGGAATGGAACGGAATGTAATTTGGAATGTAATGTAGCATGGAAAGTGAAATGGAGTGGAATTGAATGTAGAATTGAACGTGCAATGGAATGTAATGAGTCATCGAATGGAAAGTGGAATGGAACGTGGAATGGAATAGAATGCAACGTGAAATGGAATGTGGAATTGAATGTGGAAAGCAATGGAATGGAATGTAGAATGGAATGGAATAGGGAATGGAAAGGAATGGAATGTGAATTGGAATGTGGAATGGGATGTGAAATGGAAAAGGGAATTGAACGTGGTATAAAATGGATGTAACGTGGAATGAAATGGAATGAAACGAGGAATGGAACGTGCAATGCAACGTGGACAGCAAAGTGGAATGGAAGGTGGAATGCAATGAAATGCAATGTGGAATGGAGAGGAAGGCAATGTGGAATCAAATGTGGAATGGAATGCAATGGAATATGGAATGGAATGAGGAACGGAATGTGGAATGGAATGGAATGGAATGTGGAATGGAACGGAATGGAGCGTGGAATTGAATGGAATGGAACGGAATGGGAAATGGAAAGTGGAATGGAAAGTTTAATGGCGTGAAATGGAACGTAGAATGCAATAGAATGGAATGTGGAATGGAATGGAATGGAACATGGAATGGAAGGTGGAATGGAACGTGGAATGGAGTGAGGAATGGAATGTGGAATGGAAAGGAATGCAACGTGGAATGGAATCTGGAACGGAATTTAAAGGAATGTTCAAAGGAATATGGAAGAGAATGTGGAAGGGAATGTGGAATGGAATGCACTAGAATGTGGAATTGAATGTGAAATGGAAAGTGGAAAGGAATGGAATGGAAAGTGGAATGGAATGGAAAGGAACGCAGAATGGAATGTGGAATGGAATGGAAAGGAATGTGGAATGAAATGTAGAATGGATTGTGGAATGGAATGGAATGGAATGGAATGTGAAATGGAATGTAGAATGGAATATGAAATGGAACGTGGAATGAAATGTGAAATGGAACGTTCAATGGAATGTGGAATGGAATGAAATGGAACGTGGAATGGAACGTGGAATGGAAAGTGGAATGAAATGAAATGGAATGGAGAGTGGAATGGAATGTGCAATGGAATGGAATGTGGAATGGAATTTGCAATGGAATGGAATGGAATGTGCAAAGGAATGTGGAATGGAATGTGGAAAGGAATGCAGTGGTATGTCAAAAGGAATGCTGAATGGAATGTGAAATGGAATGTGGAAAGAAATGTCGAATGGAATGGAATGGAACGTAGAAAGGAATAGAATGGAACATAGAATGGATCGTGCAATGGAACGCGGAAAGGAATGTGGCATGGAATGCAATGGAATGTGGAATGGAATGTGGAATGGAATGGAATGGAATGGAATGGAAAGGATTGTGGAATGCAATGTGAAGTCCAACCTGGAATGGAATGGAATGTAATGGGGAATGGAACGTGGAATTTAACTGAATGGACCTTGGAATGGAACGTAGAATGGAATGCAATGGAATGTGGAATGGAATGGAATGAAATGTGGAAAGGAATGGAATGGATTGTGGAATGTAAAGTGGAATGCGATGGAATGGAATGGGGAATGGAATGGAAAGGAATGTTAAATTGAATGCGGAATGGAATGTGAAATGGAAAGTAGAATGGAATGCAATGCAATGTGGAATGGAATGGAATGGAATGTGGAATGTATAGTGGAATGTAATGGAATGGGATGGGGAATGGAATGGAATAGAATATGTAATGGAATGTGGAAAGGAATGTAAAATGGAATGGAATGCAATGTGGAATTCAATGGAATACAATGTGGAGTGAAATGCGGAACGAAATGTGGAATGGAATGTGGAATGGAACGCAAAAAGGAATGTGGAATGGACTGTGAAATGGAATGTGGAATGGAATGGAAGGGAATGTGGAACGGAATGTGGAACGGTATGTGGAAAGGAATGTGGAATGGAATGTGGAAATTAATATGGAATGGAACGGAATAGAATGTGAAATTGAATGGAATGGAATGTGGAATGGAAGGTGTAATGGAATGGAATGCAATGTGGAATTTAATGTGGAATGGTAGGCAATGCAATGGGGAACGGAATGTGGAATGAAACGTAAAAATGGAATAGAATGGAATGTGGAATGGAATGGAGTGGAATTCTATGGAATATGAAATGGAATGGAATGGAATGTGGAATGGAATGGAATGGAAAGTGGAATGGAATGTGGAATGGAATGGTATGGAATGTTGAATGGAATGGAATGGAATGTGCAATGGAATGGAATTAAATGAACGTGGAATGGAACGTGGAATGGAACGCGTAATGAAACGTGCAATGGAAATTGGAAAGGAAAGTGGAATGGAACGTAGAATGGAATGACAATGGAATGGAAGGGAATGGAATGTGGAATGGAAGGGAATGGGATGTGGAAAGGAATAGAATGGAATGTGGAATGTATAGTGGAATGTAATGGAATGGGATGGGGAATGGAATGGAATAGAATATGAAATGGAATGTGGAAAGGAATGTAAAATGGAATGGAATGCAATGTGGAATTCAATGGAATACAATGTGGAGTGCAATGCGGAACGAAATGTGGAATGGAATGTGGAATGGAACGCAAAAAGGAATGTGGAATGGACTGTGAAATGGAATGTGGAATGGAATGGAAAGGAATGTGGAACGGAATGTGGAACGGTATGTGGAAAGGAATGTGGAATGGAATGTGGAAATTAATATGGAATGGAACGGAATAGAATGTGAAATTGAATGGAATGGAATGTGGAATGGAATGTGTAATGGAATGGAATGCAATGTGGAATTTAATGTGGAATGGTACGCAAGGCAATGGGGAACGGAATGTGGAATGAAACGTAAAAATGGAATAGAATGGAATGTGGAATGGAATGGAGTGGAATTCTATGGAATATGAAATGGAATGGAATAGAATGTGGAATGGAATGGAATGGAAAGTGGAATGGAATGTGGAATGGAATGGTATGGAATGTTGAATGGAATGGAATGGAATGTGCAATGGAATGGAATTAAATGAACGTGGAATGGAACGTGGAATGGAACGCGTAATGAAACGTGCAATGGAAATTGGAAAGGAAAGTGGAATGGAACGTAGAATGGAATGACAATGGAATGGAAGGGAATGGAATGTGGAATGGAAGGGAATGGGATGTGGAATGCAATGGAATGGAAAGGATTGCAATGTGGAATGCAGTGGAAATGAATGTGGAATGGAATGGAATGGAAATGAATGTGGAATTGAATGGAATGGAAAGGAATGTGGAATGGAATGTGGAGTGGAATATGGAACGGAATTTAATGGAATGTGGAATGGAAAGGAATGGAATGTGGAATGGAATGCATTGGATTGTGGAATGGAATGGACGGTGAAATGGAATGGAATTGAATGTGGAATGTGAAATGGATTGTAGAATGGAATGTGGAATGGAATGTGAAATGGAATGGGGAATGGAATGTGAAATTGAATGTGGAATGAAACGTTCAACGGAAAGAAATGGAGCATGGAATTGAATGGAATGGAACGTGGAATTTAATGGAATGAAACGTGGAATGGAAAGTGGAAAGGAATGGAATGGAATGTGGAAAGGAAGGGAATGGAATGTGGAATGGAATGGAATGGAATGTTGAACGGAATGGAATGTAATGTGGAATGGAATGTTGAATGGAATGCGGAATGGAATGGAATGCAATGTGGAATGGAATGGAATGGAATGGAATGTGGAATGGAATGGAATGGAACGTGGGACGGAATGTGGAATGGAACATGTAATGGAAAATGCAATGGAACGTGGAATGGGACGTAGAATGGATTGAGTAATGGAATGGAATGGAATGTGAAATGGAAGGGAAAGGAATGCCGAATAGAATGTGGAATAGAATGTGTCATGTAATGTGGAATGGAATGGAATGGAAAGTGGAATGGAATGAAACGGAATGGAATGCGGAATGGAATGGAATTCAATGTGAAATGGAATGGAATGGAATGTGGAATGGAATGTGGAATGGAATGCAATGGATTGAGAATTGAATGTGAAATGGGATGTAAGGGAAAGTGGAATGGAATGTGGAATGGAATGTGAAATGGAACGGAAAGGAATCTGGAACGGAATGTGGAATGGAATGTGCAATGGAATGTGGAATGGAATGGAATGGAATGTGGAGTGGATTGTGCAATGGAATGTGGAAAGTAACGGAATGGAATTTGGAAGGGAATGTGGAATGGAACGTGAAATGGAACGTGGAATGGAAGGTGGAATGGAATGGAATGGAATGGAATTTAAAGTGAAATGGAATGTGGAAGGGAATGTGGAAAGGAATGAATTGGAATGTGGAATGAAATGGAATGGAATGGAAAGAAATGGAATGGAATGGAAAGTGGGATGCAACATGGAATGGAATGTGGAATAGAATGGAATCAAGATTTGAATAGAATGTGGAATGGAATGCAATGGAAAGTTGAATTGAATGGAAAGGAATGTGGAGTGCAATGGAATGGAATGTGGAATGGAATGGAATGGAATGTCGAATGGTATGTGGAATGGAATGGAATGGAATGGAATGTGGAATAGAGTGTGGAATTGATGGAGTGGAATGTGCAATGGAAAGGAATGGAGTGTGCAATGAAATGTGCAATGGAACGAAATGGAATGTAATGTGGAACAGAATGTGGAAAGGAATGGAATGGAATGTGGAATGCAAAATGGAATGGAATGGAATAGAATGAGGAATGGAATGTGGAATGGAATGTGGAATGGAATGTGGAATGGAATGGAATGGAATGTGGAAAGGAATGTGGAATTGAATGGAATCAAATGTGGAATGGAATGTGGAATAGAATGTAATGGAATGCGGAATGGAATGGAATGGAATGAGGAATGGAATGGAATGGAATTTGGAATGGAACGGAATGGAACACGGAATGGAACGTGGAATGGAATGTGGAATGGAACGTGGAATGTAATGGTATGTGGAATGGAATGGAATAGAATGCGAAATGGAATGGAATTGAATGCAATAAAAGAATGGAATGGAGTGTGGAATGGAATGGAATGGAATATGGAATGAAATGGAATGGAATGAAATGTGGAATGGAATGGAATAGAATACAGTGGAACGGAATGTGGAATGGAATGCAATGTGGAATGGAATAGAATGTGGAATGGAATGAAATGGAATGGAATGAAATGGAATGGAATGTGGAATAGATTGGAATGGAATGTGGAATGGGATGGAATGGAATGGAATGGAATGGAATGTGAAATGGAATGGAATGCAATGTGGAATGCAACAGAATGTGGAATGGAATGGAATGGAATGCGGAATGAAATCGAATAGAATGTGGAATGGATTAGAATGGAACGTGGAATGCAATGGAGAGGAATGTGGAATGGAGTGGAATGGAATATCCAATGGAATGTAGATTGGAATGGAATTGAATTTGGAATGGAATGTGGAATGGAATGGAAAGGATTGTGAAACGGAAAGAAATGGAATGTGGAATGGAATATGGACTGAAATGTGCAATGCAATGTGGTTTGGAAAGTGGAGTGGAATTTACAGTGGAATGTAGAATGGAATGTGGAATGGAATGTGGAATAGAATGTGGAATGGAATGGAATAGAATGTGGAATGGAACATGGAATGGGACGTGGAATGGAACATGGAAAGGAATGTAGAATGGAATGTGGAATGGGAAGTGAAAAAGACTGGAATGGAATGTGGAAAGGAATGTGGAATGGAACGTGGAATGGAACATGGAATGGAAAGAGGAATTGGATGTGCAATGGATTGTGGAATGGAAAGTGGAATGGAAAAGAATGTAACGTGGAATGGAACGTGGAATGAAATGGAATGGAAAGTGGAACGGATCGTGGAAAAGAACATGGAAAGGAGGGTGGAATGGAATGCGGAATGGAATGTGGAATGGAATGTGGAAGGCAATGTGCCATGGAATGGAATGGAATGGAATGGAATGTGGAATGTAAGGTGCAATGGTTCCTGTAATTAAACGTGGAATGGATCATCAAATGGAACTGGAAGGGAATGTGGTATGGAATGTGCAATGGAATATGGAATGGAACGTGAAAATGAATGGATTGGAATGTTGAATGGAAGGTGGAATGGAATGGAATGGAATGAGAAATGGAATGTGGAATGGAAAGTGGAATGCAATGGAATATAATGGGGAATGGAATGGAATGGAATGTGGAATTGAAAGGCATGGAACGTGGAACGAGATGTGGAATGGAACATGGAAAACAACATGGAATGGAACGTGGAATGGAATATCGAATGGAATGGAATGGAATCTGAACTGGAATGGAAAGGAATGAGGAATGGAAAGTAATGGAACGTGGAATGTAACATGGAATGGAAAGTGGAATTGAATGGAATGGAAAGTGGAATGAAATGTGGAATGGAATGGAATGGAACTTGGAATTGAATGGAATGCAACGTGAAATGGAAAGTGAAATGGAACGGAATGGAATGTATAATTTAATGGAATGGAACGTGTAATGGAACATGGAATGGAATGGAATGGAACTTGAAATGCAACGTGGAATGGAAAGTGGAATGGAACATGGTATGGAACATGGAATGGAATGGAATTGAACGTGTAATGGAATGAAATGGAAAGTGGAATGGAAAGGAATGCAACCTGGAATGGGACGTGGAATGGAATGTGGAAAGGAATGGAAAGGAATGTGGAACGGAATGGAATGGAACGTGAAATGGAATGGAATGGAGTGGAATATAGAATGGAATGGAATGGAATGCGGAATGCAATGGAATGAAAGGTGGAATGGAATGGAACGGAATACAACGAAATGTGGAATGGAATGGAATGGAATGGAAACTGAAATATAATTTGGAACGGAATGTGAAATGTAATGTGGAATGGAATGTGGAATGGAAGTAATTGGAACGTGGAATGGAATGGAATGGAACGTGGAATGGAATGGAATAGAATGGAAAGTGGAATGGAACGTGGAATGGAACATGCAATGGAACGTGGAATGGAATGTGGTATGAAAGATGGAATGGAATGGAATGGAAAGTGGAAAAGAATGTGGAAAGGAATGCAATGGATTGAGAATGGAATGTGGAATGGAATGGATGGAAAGTGAAATGGAATATTGAATGGAATGTGGTATGAAATGTGGAATGGAATGTGGAATGGAACGGAATGGAATGAGGAATGGAATGTGGAATGGAATGTGGAACGGAACGTGGAATGGAATGTGGAATGGAATGTGGAGGGGAATGGAATGGCATATGAAATGGAATGGAATGGAATGTTAAAGGGAATGGCATGGAATTTGGAAAGGAATGTGGACTGGAATGTGAAACAGTATGCAATAGAAAGTGGAATGGAATGGAATTGAATGTGGAATGGAAGGTGGAATGGAATGGGATGCAAAGTGGAATGAAATGTGGTATCGAATGGAATGGAGTGGAATGTGGAATGGAATGGAATGGAATGGAATGTGGAATGGAATGTTAAATGGAATGAAATGGAATGTGGACTTGAATGTGGAATGGAATGAAATGGAATGGAATGTTGAATGAAATGCAATGGAATATGGAATGGAGTGGACTGGAATGTGGAATGGAATGTGGGATGGAATGGAAAGGAATGTGGAAGGCAATGGAATGGAATGTGGAATGGAATGGTTTGGAATGTGGAATGGAATTTAATGGAAAGTGGAATGGAATGTGGAATGGAATGTGGAATGGAATGGAATGGAATAGAATGTGGAATGGAAGGTGGAATTGATGAAATGGATTGTGAAATTGAATGGAATGGAATGTGGAATGGAATGAGCAATGGAATGTGGAATGGAATGTGGAAAGGAATGGAATGGAATGTGGAAAGGAATGGAACAGAAGGTAGAATGGAATGTGCAATGGAATGTGGAATGGATTGTGGAATGGAAAGGAATGGGATGGAATGTGGAAAGGAATGGTGAATGGAATGGAATCAAATGAGGAACGGAATGTGGAATAGAATGGAATGGAATGTAGAATGGAATGGAATGGTATGTGGAATGGAATGGAATGGAAGGTGGAATGGAAGGAGGAATTGAATGTGGAGTGGAATGTGTAATCGAATGATATGTGGAATTGAATACAATAGAATACAATAAATGATTAGAGAAGAATGTTGAATGGAAAGGAATATAATGTGCAATGGAATGGAATGCAATGGAATGTGGGTTGGAATGGAATATAAAGCAGTGGAATGGAATCTGGAAAGAAAGGAATGGAAAGTGGAAAGGAATAGAATGTGGAATGGAAGGAAATGGAATGAAAAGAAATGGAATGGAATGTGGAATGGAATGTGGAATGGAATGGAATAGAATGTGGACTGGAATGGAATGGAATGGAATGGAAAGGATTGGAATGGAATTGGGAATGGTATGCAATGGAATTGAATGGAATATAGAAAGGAATGGAAAGGAATGTGGAATGGAATAGAACGTGGAATGGAATGAATTGGAATGGAAAGCAGAATGGAATGGAATGGAATGGAATGTGGAATGGAATGGAATGGAGTTGACTGGAATGTGGAACGGAATGCAGTCAAATGTGCAATGGAATAGAATGTGGAATGGAATGAAATGGAAAGGATTTTGGAATGGAATAGAATGTGGAATGGAATGAAGTGGAATGGAATGTTTAACGGAATGGAATGGAATGGAATGTGGAATGGAATGGAATGGAATGGATTCGAACTGAACGGAATGTGGAATGGAATGGAGTGGAAAGTGGAATGGAATTGAATGGGGAATGGAAAGAAAAGGAATGGAAGGTGGAATGGAATGGAATGGAATGCGGAATGGAATGAAATGGGATATGGAATGGAGTGGAAAGGAATGAAATCTGGAATTTAAGGTGGAATGGAATGGGATGGAATGGAAAGGAAAGTGGAATGGAACGCAATCTAATCTAGACTAGAATGTGGAATGGAAAGTGGACCGCAATGTGTAAAGGAATGGAATGGAAAGTGGAATGGAACTGAATGGAATGTGGAATGGAAATTGGAATGGAATGGAATGGCATGTGAAATGGTATGTGCAATGCAAAGTGGAATGCAACTTGGAATGGAACGTGGAAAGGAACGTGGAATGGATTGGAATGGAACGTGAAAAGCAATGGAAAGAAATATGGAATGGAATGGAATGTTCAATGGAATGTGGAATGGAATGGAATTGAAGGCAGAATAGAATGTGGAATTGAATGGAAATGAATTTGAAATGGAAAGAAATGGAATATGGAATGAAATGTGGAATGGAATGGAATGGAATTGAATGTGAAATGGAATGGAATGGAATGTGGAATGGAATGTGCAAATGAATGGAATGGAGTGGAATGTGGATTGGAATCTGGAATGGAATGGAATGGAATGTGGAATGAAAAGGAATGGAATGGGGAATGGAATGGTTTGCAATGTGGAATGGAACGTGGAATGAAATGGAATGTGGAATGGAATGTGGAATGGAAATGACTGGAACGTGGAATTGAATGGAATTGAATGAAATGGAATGTGCAATTGATTGGAAATGAAAGGGGAATGGAAATTGGAAGGGAATGGAATGGAATGTGGTATATAATAGATTGGACGTGAATGTGCAGTGGAACGTAGAATGGAATGTGGAATGGAATGGAATGCAATGTGGAAGGCAATTGACCTTGGAATGGAATGGAATGGAATGTGGATTGGAATGGAATTGAAGGGAATTTGGAATGGAATGGAATGGAATGGAAAGTGGAACGGAATGGAATGGAATCTGGAATGCAATGGAATGGAATGGAACTTGGAATTGAATGGAATGGAATGGAAGGTGGAATGCAATGGAACGGAATCGAACGTGGAATTGAATGGAATTGAACGGGGAAAGGAAAGTGGAAAGGAAAGTGGAATTGAATGTGGAATGGAATGGAATAGAATGCGGAATGGAATGGAATGGAATGTGGAATAGAATGCAATGGAATGGAATGTGAAACGGAATGTGGAATGGAATGTGGAATGCAATGTGTAACGGAATGGAATAGATTGTGGAATGGAACTGAACTTGGAATGGAATGGAATGGAATGTGGATTGTAATGGAATGGAATGCAATGTGGAATGGAATGCAATTGAATGGAAAATAAAATGGAATTTGGAATGGAATGTGGAATAGAATGAAATGGAATGTGTAATGCAATAGAATGGAATATGGAATGATATGTGGAATGTAATCGAACATGGAATGGAATGTGGAATGGAATGTGTAATGGAATGTGGAATGTAATGTGGAATGGAATGTGGAATGGAATATGGAATGAAATGTAGAATGGAATGTGGAATGGAATGGAATGGAATGTGGAATGGAATGGAATGGAATGTGGAATGGAATGGAATGGAATGTGGAATGAAACGGAATGGAATGTGGAATGAAATGGGGAATTGAATGTGGAATGAAAACTGTAATGGAACGTGGAAGGGAATGGAATGGAACGTGGAACGAAATGTGAAATGGAATGGAAGAGAATGTGGAATGGAATGTGCAATGAAACGTGGAACGGAATAGAAAGGAATGTGGAACGGAAGGTGGAGTGGAATGGAAAGGAATGTCGAATAGAATGCAATGTAATGCGCAATGTAATGTGCAATGGAATGGAATGTAATGGAATGTGGAATGAAATGTGGAATTGAATGGAATGGAAAGTGGAACGTAATGGAATGGAATGGAATGTGGAATTGAATGGAATGGAATGTGGAATGGAAGGTGGAGTTGAATGGAAAGGAATGTAGAATGGAATGTAATGGATTCTGAAATGGAATGTGGAAAGGAATGGAATGTGGAAGGGAATGGAATGGAATGTGGAATGGAATGTGAAATGGAAAGGAGTGTAACGTGGGATGGAATGGAATGGAATGGAATGTGGAATGGAATGTAATGGAATGTGGAATGCAATGGAATGGAATGGAACGTGGAATTGAATGGAATTGAACGGGGAAAGGAATGTGGAATGGAAAGTGGAATGGAATCTGGAATGGAATGGAAACGGATGTCGAATGGAATGGAATGGAATGGGGAATAGAATACAATAGAAGTGAATGTGTAATGGAATGTGGAATGGAATGGAATGGATTGTGGAATGGAATGGAATGGAATGTGTAATGGAATGGGTTGCAATGTGGAATTGAATGTGGAATGGAATGGAATTGAAAGTAGAATGGAATGGAATGAAAGTGGAATTGAATGGGAATGGAATGGAATGGAATACAATGTGGAATGGAATGGAATGAAAGTGGAATTGAATGGGAATGGAATGGAATGGAATACAATGTGGAATGGAATGGAATGGAATGTGGAATGGAATGTAATGTAATGGAATGGAATGGAATGGAATGTGGAATGGAATGGAATCGAATGGAAAGTGGAATGGAATGGAATGGAAAGTTGAATGCAATGGAATGGAATGGAACATGGAATTGAATGGAATGGAAGGGAACTTTGAATTCAATGGAATGAAAACGAACGTGGAATTGAATGGGATTGAACGGGGAAAGGAATGTGGAATGGAATGGAATGGAATGTGGAATAGAATGGAATGGAATGGAATGTGCAATGGAATGTGGAATGGAATGTGGTATGGAATTGAGCTTCAAATGGAATGGAAAGGAATATGGATTGGAATGGAATGGAATGGAATGTGAAATGTAATGGAATGGAATGGAAAGTGAAAAGGAATTTGGAATGGAATGTGGAATGTAATGAAATGAAATGTGGGATGGAATAGAATGGAAAGTGGAATGGAGAGTGAAATGCAATGGAACAAGGAATGGAATGTGGAATGGAATGTGTAATAGAATGTGGAATGGTATGCGGAACGGAATGTGGGATGGAATATGGAATGAAATGTAGTATGGAATGAGGAATGTAATGGAATGTAATGTCCAATGGAATGTGGAATGGAATGAATTTGAATGCGGAATGGAAGGTGGAATGCAATGGAAACAAATGTGAAATGGAAACAAACGGAATGAGGAATAGAATATGGAAGGGAATGGAATGGAATTGAATGTGAAATGGAATGGAATGGAATGTTTAATTTAATGTGCAAAGGAATGGAATGCAGTTCAATTTGGATTCGAATGTGGAATGGAATAGAATGGAATGCATTGTGGAATTTAATGGTTTGCAGTGTGGGATTGAATGCGGAATGGAATGGAATGGAATAGAATTGAAAGTGGAATGGAATGGAATGGAATGTGGAATGGAATGGGAATGGAAAAGAATGCAATGTGGAATGGAATGGAATGGAATGTGGAACAGAATTGAATGGAACGTGGAATTGAATGGAATGGAAAGCGGAATGGAATGGAAATGAACGGGGAATGGAATGTGTAATGGAATGTGGAATGGAATGGAATGGAATGTGGAATGGATTTGAATGGAATGTGGAATAGAATAGAATGGAAGTAAATATGCAATGGAATGTGGAATGGAATGTGGAATGGAATTGAATGGAATGTGGATTGGAATGGAATGGAATGGAATGTGGAATGGAATGGAAAGGAATGTGGAATGGAATGGAGTGGGATGTGGAATGGAATGGAATTCAATGTGGAATTCAATAGAATGGACTAGAATGTGGAATTGAATGGAATGGAATGGAACATTGAATGCAATGGAATGGAATGGAAGGTGGAATGGGGTGTGAAATGGAATGTGGAATGGAACGTGGAATGGAATGAAATGGAAGGTGGAATGGAATGTGCAATGGAATGTGGAATGGAATGGAATGGAACGTGGAATGGAATGGAAAGGAATATAGAATAGAATAGAATGGAATGTGCAATGGAATGTGGAAAGGAATGTGGAATGAAATGGAATGGAATGTGGAATGCAGTTGAACTTGAAATGGAAGGGAATGGAATGTGGATGGGAATGGAATGGATTGGAATGTGGAATTGAATATAATGGAATGGAAAGTGAAATGGAATTTGGAATGAAATGTAGAATGCAATAGAATGGAAAGTGTAATGGAAAGTGGAATGGAATGCAACATGGAATGGAGTGTAAAATGGAATGGGTAATGGAATGTGGAATGCAATGTGGAGTGGAATGTGGAATGGAATATGGAATGAAATTTAGTATGAAATGTGGAATGGAAAGGAATGGAATGTGGAATGGAACGGAAAGCAATATGGAATGAAATGTGGAATGGAATGTGGAATGAAACGTGGAATGGAAGGAGGATAAGAATGGAATGGAACGTGGAATGAAATGTGGAATGGAATGTGGAATGAAACGTGGAATGGAAGGAGGATAAGAATGGAATGGAACGTGGAATGAAATGTGGAATGGAATGTGCAATGGAGTGTGGAATGGAATGGAATGGAATGTTGTACGAAACGTGGAATGTAATGGAATGTGGAATGGAATGTGGAATGGAATGCAAAGGAATGAGAATGGAATGTGGAATGCAGTGGAATGGAGTGTGGAATGGAATGTGGAATGGAATGCAATGGAATGAGAATGGAATGTGGAATGCAATGGAGTGGAGTGTGGAATGGAATGTGGAATGGAATGGATTGGAATGTGGAATGGAATGTGTAATGAAATGTGGAATGGAACGGAATGGAATGTGGAATGGAACGTGGAATGGAACAAGGAATGGAACGTAGGATGGGATGTTCAATGGAATACGGAATGGAAAGTTGAATGGAATGGAATGGAACGTGTAATTTAACGTGGAAAGGAATGGAATGGAATGTGCAATGGAACGTAGAATGAAACGTGTAAAGGAATGTGGAAAGGAACGTGGAATGGAATGTGGAATGGAATGTGGAAGGGAATGTGGAGGGGAACGGAATGGAATGAAATAGAATGCGGAATGGAACGTGCAATGTGTCGTGGAATTGAGTGTGGAATGGATCGTGGAATAGAACGTGAAATGGAATGTGGAATGTAATGTGGAATGGAATATGGAATGGAACGTCAAATTAAATGGAATGGAATGTTGAATGAAACGTGCAATGCAATGGAATGGAACGTGGAATGGAACGAGGAATGTAATGGAATCGAATGTGGAATGGAATCTGGAAAGGAAAGTGGAATGGAATGGAATGCAATGTGGAAAGGAACGTGGAATGTTATGTAATGGAATGTGGAATGGAGCGTGGAATCGAAAATGGAATGGAAGGAGGAACGGAATGGAATGGAAAGTGGAATGCAACTTGGAAAGAATGGAATGGAACTTGGATTGGACTGTGAAATGGAATGTGGAACGGAATGTGGAATGGAACGTGGAATGGAATCGATTGGAATGTGGAATGGAAAGGGATGGAACTTGGAATGCAATGTGGAATCGAATGTGAAATGGAACGTGGAATGGAAAGTGGAGTGAAATGGAATGGAACATGGAATGCATCGTGGAATGGAACGTGCGATGGAATGTGGAATGCAAAGGAATGGAATGTGGAATCGAATGGAATGCAATATGGAATGGAATTGAATGGAGTGGAATGTGGAATGTAATAGAATAGAATGGAATGGAAGGCGGAATGCAACGGAATAGGATGTGGAATGGAATGGAGTGTTATGTGGAATGGAATGGAATGGAATGTGGAATAGAATTGAATGGAATGTGGAATGGAATGCAGTGGAATGTGGAATGGAATGGAATGGAATGTGGAATGGAATGGAATGGAATGTGCAATGCAATGTGGAATGGAATGCAATGGAATGTGAATTGGAATGGAATGGAATGGAATGTGGAATGGAATGGAATGGAAAGTGAAATTAAATTTCGAATGGAATGTGGAATGGAATGAAATGGAAAGTGGAATGGAATAGAATGGACTGTGGAATGGAAACTGAAATTCAATGGAACAAGGAATGGAATGTGGAATGGAATGTGTAATGGAAAGTGGAATGGAATGTGGAATGGAATATGGAATGAAATGTAGTATGGAATGTGGAGTGGAATGGAGAGGAAAGTCCAATGGAATGTGAAATGGAATGGAATTGAATGCGGAATGGAATGTTGAATGGAATGGAACGGAATGTGAAATGGAAAGAAATGGAATGTCGAATGGAATGTGGAATGGAATGGAATGGAATTGAAAGTGAAATGGAATGGAATGGAATGTGGAATGGAATGTGGAATGGAATGGAATGGATTGTGGAATGGAATGCAATGGAATGTGGAATGAAATGGGTTTCAATATGGAATTGAAAGTGGAATGGAATGGAATTGAATGTGGAATGGAATGGAATGGATGTGGAATGGAATGGGAATGGAATGGAATGAAAGCGGAATGAAATGGAATGGAATTTGGAATGGAATGGAATGGAAAGTGGAATGGAATTGAGTGGAAAGTGGAATTGAATGGATTGGAACATGGAATTGAAGAGAATTGAATGCGGAATGGAATGCGTAATGGAATGTTGAGTGGAATGGAATGGAATGTGGAATGGAATGGAATGGAATGGGGAATAGAATAGAATGGAAGTCAATGTGTAACGGAATGTGGAATGGAATGGAATGGAATTGAATTTGGAATGGAATGGAATGGAATTTGGAATGGAATGGAATTTAATGGAATGTGGAATGGAATGGAATGGAATGGAAAGTGAAAAGAAATTTGGAATGGAATGTGGAATGGAATGAAATGGAATGTGGAATGGAATAGAATGGAATGTGGAATGGAAAGTGAAACGCAATGGAACAAGGAATGGAATGTGGAATGCAATGTGTAATGGAAAGTGGAATGGAATGTGGAATGGAATATGGAATGAAATGTAGTATGGTATGTGGAATGGAATGGAGTGGAATGTCCAATGGAATGTGGAATGGAATGGAATTGAATGCGGAATGGAATGTGGAATGAAATGGAAAGGAATGTGAAATGGAAAGAAAAGGAAAGTTGAATGGAATGTGCAAAGGAATGGAATGGAATTGAATGAGGAATGGAATGTAGTGGAATGTGGATTGGAATGTGGAATGGAATGGAATGGATTGTGGAATGGAATGGAATGGAATGTGGAATGGAATGGGTTGCAATGTGGAATTGAATGTGGAATGGAATGGAATTGAAAGTGGAATGGAATGGAATGGATGTGGAATTGAATGGGAATGGAATGGAATGCAATGTGGAATGGATTGGAATGGAATGTGGAATGGAATGGAATGGGAAGTGGAATGGAATTCAGTGCAAAGGGGAATTGAATGGAATGGAATGTGGAATTGAAGGGAATTGAACATGGAATGCAATATGTTATGGAATGTTGAATGGAATGGAAAGGAATGTGGAATGGAATGGAATGGAATGGGGAATAGAATAGAATGGAAGTGAGAGTATAATTGAATCTGGAATGGAATTGAATGGAATTTGGAATGGAATTGAACTTGGAATGGAATGGAAAGGAATAGGGAATGGAATGGAATGATATGGAATGTGGAATTGAATGGAATGGAATGGAATGTGGAATGGAACGGAATGGAATGGAATGTGGAATGGAATGGAATGGAAAGTTGAATTCAATGCAACGGAATCAAATGTGGAATTGAATGGAATGGATTGGAACATTGATTTCAATGGAATGAAAGGAACATGGAATTGAATGGAATTGAATGGGGAAAGGAATGTGGAATGGAATGGAATGGAATGTGGAATAGAATGTAATGGAATGGAATGTGCAATGGAATGTGGAATGGACTGTGGAATGGAATTGAACTTGGAATGGAATGGAATGGAATGTGGATTGGAATGAAATGGAATGGAATGTGGAATGGAATGGAATGGAAAGTGAAATGGAAATTGGAATGGAATGTTTAATGTAATGAAATGAAATGTGGAATGGAATAGAATGGAATGTGGAATGGAAAGTGAAATGAAATGGAACAAGGAATCAAATGTGGAATGGAATGTGAAATAGAATAAGGAATGGTGTGTGGAATGGAAAGTGGGATGGAATATGGAATGAAATGTAGTATGGAATGAGGAATGGAATGGAATGGAATGTCCAATGGAATGTGGAATGGAATGAAACTGAATGCGGAATGGAATGTGGAATGGAATGGAAAGAAAGGTGAAATGGAAAGAAATGGAATATGGAATGGAATGTGGAAGGGGATGGAATGGAATTGAATGTGAAACGGAATGGAATGTAATGTGGAATGGAATGTGCAAAGGAATGGAATGGAGTGGAATGTGGATTGGAATGTGGAATGGAATGGAATGGAATGGATTGTGGAATTTAATGGTTTGCAATTTGGAATTGAATGTGGAATGGAATGGAATGGAATAGAATTGAAAGTGGAATGGAATGGAATGGAATGTGGAATGGAATGGGAATGGAAACAAATGCAATGTGGAATGGAATGGAATGCAATGTGGAACGGAATTGAATGAAACGTGGAATTGAATGGAATGTAACGTGGAATTGAATAGAATTGAACGGGGAATGGAATGTGTAATGGAATGTGGAATGAAATGGAATGAAATGTGGAATGGCATTGAATGGAATGTGGAATAGAATAGAATGGAAGTAAATATGCAATGAAATGTGGAATGGAATGTGGAATGGAATTGAATGGAATGTGTATTGGAATGGAATGTGGAATGGAATGGAATGGAATGTGGAATGGAATGGAAAGGAATGTAGAATAGAACGGAATGGAATGTGCAATGGAATGTGGAAAGGAATGTGGAATGGAATTGAACTTGGAATGGAATGGATTGGAATGTGGATTGGAATGGAATGGAATGGAATGTGGAATGGAATATAATGGAATGGAAAGTGAAATGGAATTTGGAATGAAATTTAGAATGGAATAGAAGGGAACGTGTAATGGAAAGTGGAATGGAATGGAACATGGAATGGAATGTGTAATGGAATGTGTAATGGAATGTGGAATGCAATGTGGAATAGAATATGGAATGGAATATGGAATGAAATGTAGTATGGAATGTGAAAAGGAAAGGAATGGAATGTGGAATGGAACGGAATGCAATATGCAATTAAATGTGGAATGGAATGTGGAATGAAACATGGAATGGAACGAGGATAGGAATGGAATGAAACGTGGAATGAAATGTGGAATGGAATGTGCAATGGAATGTGGAATGAAATGGAAAGGAATGTGAAATGGAAGGTGCAGTTTAACGGAAAGGAACGTGGAATGGAATGCAATGGAATGTGCATTGGAATGTCGAATGGAATGGAATGGAATGTGGAATGGAATGTCAAATAGAATGGAGTGGATTGTGGAATGGAATGTGAAATGGAAAGTACAGTAATGTGGAATGGAATGTGGAATGGAATGTGGAATGCAATGGAATGGAATGTGGAATGGAATGAAATGGAATGTGGAATATAATGGAATGGAATGGAATGGAATGGGAATTGAATAGAATGGAATGTGGAATGCAATGGAATGGAATGAAATGAGGAATGGAATGGAATGGAATATGGAATGCAATGCAATGGAATGAAATGAGGAATCGAAAGGAATTGAATGTGGAATGGAATGGAATGGTATGGAATGTGAAATGGAATGGAATAGAACGTGGAATGGAACGTGGATTGGAATAAAATGGAATGATGATTGAAATGGAATAGAACGTGGAAAAGAATGTGGAATGATTGTGGAATGGAAAGTGGAATGGAATGAAATGGAATATTGAATGGAATGGAATGGAATGTGGAATAGTACGGAATCGGAAGGAATGGAATGCGGAATGGAATGGAATAGAATATGGAATGCAATGGAATGGAGTGAAATGTGGAATTGAATGGAATGGAAAGTGGAATGGAATGGAATGGAATGAGGAATGGGATGGAATGGAAGGTGGAATGGAATGAGGAATGGAATGTGGAATGGCATGTGAAATGGAATGTGGAATGCAATGGAATGGAATGTTGACTGTAAAGTAATGGAACATGTAATAGAATGGAATGGAATGCAATGTGGAATGGAATGGAAAGGAACGTGGAATTGAAAGCAGTGGAATTTGGAAGGGAATGGAATGGAACGTGGAATAGAATGTGGAATGGAATTTAATGCAACGTGAAATGCAATGTGGAAAGGAATGAGGAATGAAAAGTGGAATGGAACGTGTAATGGAATGGAAAGGAAGGTGAAATAGATTGGAATGGAACGTGGAATGTAATGTGGAATGGAATGTGGAATGGGAAGTGGAATGGAATGGAATGCAACTTGGAATGGGATGTGGTAGAATGTGGAATGGAATGGAATGGAATGTGGAATGGAATGGAATGGAAAGTGGAAGGGAATGTATTGGAATGTGGAATGGAATGGAATGAAACGTGGAATGGAACGTGGAATGGTACGTGGAATGGATTGTTTAATGGAATGGAATGGAATGTGGAATAGAATGCAATGGAATGTAATGAAACGTGGAATGGAATGTGGAATCGTACGTGGAATGGATTGTTTAATGGAATGGAATGGAATGTGGAATAGAATGGAACGGAATGGAATGTGGATTGGAATGTGGAATGGATCGAAGAATGGAATGGAATGGAATGAGCAACAGAATGGAAAGTAATGTGTACTGGAATGGTATGGATTGGAATGGAAAGTGAAACAGAATATGGAACGGAATGTGAAATGGAAAGTCGAATGGACTGTGGAACGGAATGAAACGGAACGTGGAATGGACAGGAATGGAACTTGGTATGGAATGGAATGGAAAGTTAAAAGGAACGTGGAATGGATCACCGAATGGAAAGAGAAATGGAATGTGGAATGGAACGTGGAACGGAAAGTGGAATGGATCATGGAATGGAATGAGGAATGGAATGTGGAATGGAATGTGGAATGGAATGGAATGTTGTATGAAATGTGGAATGGAATGGAATGTGGAATGGAATGTTTTATGAAATGTGGAATGGAATGGAATGTGGAATGGAATGTGGAATGGAATGCAATGGAATAAGAATGGAATGTGGAATGGAATGTGGAATTGAATGGAATGGAATGTTGTATGAAACGTGGAATGGAATGGAATGTGGAATGGAATGCAATGGAATGAGAATGGAATGTGGAATGCAATGGAATGGAAAGTGGAATGGAATGTGGAATGCAATGGAATGGAATGTGGAATGGAACGTGGAATGGAACAAGGAATGGAACATAGAAAGGGAAGTTCAATGGAATATGGAGTGGAAAGATGAATGGAATGCAACGAGTAATTGAACGTGGAAAGTAAGGGAATGGAATGTGGAATTGATCGTAGAATGAAATGTGTAAAGGAATGTGGAATGGAACGTGGAATGGAATGTGGAATGGAATGTGGAAGGGAATGTGGAGGGGAACGGAATAGAATGGAATAGAATATGGAATGGAAAATGCAATGTATCATAGAATTGAGTGTGGAATGGATCGCGGAATGGAACGTGAAATGGAATGTGGAATGTAATGTGGAATGGAATATGGAATGGAACGTGAAATTAAATGGAATGGAATGTTGAATGAAACGTGGAATGGAATGGAATGGAATGTGGAATGGAACGTGGAATGTAATGGAATCGAATGTGGAATGGAATCTGGAAAGGAAAGTGGAATAGAATGGAATGTGGAATGGAACGTGGAATGTAATGGAAAGGAATGTGGAATGGAAGGTGGAATTGAAACTGCAATGGAACGAGGAATGGAATGGAATGGAAAGTGGAATGGAACTTGGAAATAATGGAATGGAACTTGGATTGGAATGTGAAATGGAATGCGGAATGGAATCGATTGGAATGTGAAATGGAATGCGGAATGGAATCGATTGGAATGTGAAATGGAATGCGATGGAACATGCAATGCAATGTGGAATGGAATATGAAATGGAACGTGGAATTGAAAGTGGAGTGAAATGGAATGGAACATGGAATGCATCGTGGAATGGAACGTGGAATGGAATGTGGAATGCAAAGGAATGGAATGTGGAATTAAATGGAATGGAATATGGAATGGAATTGAAGGGAGTGGAAAGTGGAATGTAATGGAATAGAATGGAATGGAAGGCGGAATGTGATGGAAAGGGATGTGGAATGGAATGGAATGGAATGTGGAATGGAATGCAATGTAATGGAATGGAATGTGCAGTTGAATGGAATGGAATGAGGAAAGGAATGGATTGGAATGTGGAATGCAATGGAATGGAAATTGGAATGGAATGTGGAATGGAATGTGGAATGGATTGTGCAATGGAATGGAATGGAAAGTGGAATAGAATGGAGTGGAATGGAATGTGGAATGGAATGGAATGGAATGTGGAATGGAATGGAATGGAATGTGGAATGAACTGGAATGGAATGTGTAATGGAATGGAATGGAATGGAAAGTGAAATAGAATGTGGAATGGAATGAGAAATGGAATGTGGAATTGAATGCGGAATGGAATGAAAAGGAACATTGAATGGAATGGAATGGAAAGTGGAATGGAATGGAATGGAACTTCGAATAGAATGTGGAATGGAATGGAAGGGAAAGTGGAATGAAATGTGGAGTGTAATAGAAAGGAATGTGGAACGGAATGGAATGGAATGAACGGAATGGAATGTGGAATGGAATGTGGAAGGGAATGAAAAGGAACGTTGAATGGAATGGAATGGAACTTCGAATAGAATGTGGAATGGAATGGAAGGGAAAGTGGAATGAAATGTGGAGTGTAATAGAAAGGAATGTGGAACGGAATGGAATGGAATATGGAATGGAATGTGGAATGGAATGGAATGGAATGTGGAATGGAATGTGCAATGGAATGTGGAATGGAAACTTTAATGGAATGGAATGGAGTGTGGAAACGAACATGGAAAGAAATTGAATGGAATATTGAATCGAAAGTGGAATGGAACGTGGAATGGAATGTGGAATGGAATGGAATGGAATGTGGAATGGAATGTGGAACGCAGTGTGGAATGCAATGGAATGTAGAATGTGGAATGGAATGTGGCAGGAAATTTAGTGGAATGTGTAATGGAAAGTGGATTGCAATGTAGAATGCGTTGTGGAATGGAACGTGGAATGTAATGAAATGGAAAGTGGAATGGAAAGTGGAATGGAATTAAATGGAAAGTGGAAACGTATGTGGAATGCAACTTGTAATGGAATGGAATGTGGAATGGATAGTGAAATGCAATGGAATTGATCGTGGAATTTAACATCTAATGGAACGTGGAATGGAATGTGGAATTCAACATAGGATAGAATGTGGAATCAAGTGTGGAATGGAACGGAATGGAATATGGAAAGGAATGTGGAATTGAGTGTGGAATGGAACGTGGAATGGAATGGAATGGAATGTGGAATGGAAAGTGGATTTGAATGGAATGGAATGGAATGGAATGGAATGTGGAATGGAATGTGGAATGGAATGTGCAATGGAATGGAATGAAATGTGGAATGAAATGAGGATTGGAATGGAATGGAATGTGGAACGGAATGGAATGGAATGTGGAATGGAATTTAACGGACATTGGAATGGAACGTGGAATGGAATGTGGAATGGAGTGGAATTGAATGTGGAACAGAATGTGGAATTCAATCTAATGGAATGTGGCATGGAGTGTGGAGTGGAACGTGGAATGGAATGCGGAATGGACTGGAATGTGGAAAGGAGTGTGGAATGGAAAGGAATGGAATGTGGAATGGAATGCTCAATGGAATGTGGAGTGGAACATGTCGGAATGTGGAATGGAAAGTGGAATGGAAAGTGGAATGGAATGGAATGGAACGTGGAATGGAATGGAGTGGAATAGAAAGTGGAATGGAATGGAATGGAATACGGAATGGAATGGAATGGAATGGAACGTGGAATGGAATGGAATGGAATGTGGAGTGGAACGTGGAATGGAATGTGGAACGGAACGTGGAATCGAAAGTGGAATGTATTGGAATGGAATGTGGAATGGAATGTGGAATTGAATGTGGAACAGAATGGGGAATTCAATCTAATTGAATGTGGCATGGAATGTGGAGTGGAACGTGGAATGGAATGGAGTGGAATGCGGAATGGAATACGGAATGGAATGGAATGCAATGTGGGATGGAATGTGGAATGGAATGCGGAATGGAATGGAATGTGTAATGGAGTGTGGAATGGAAAGGAATGGAATGCTCAATGGGATGTGGAATGGAATATGTTGGAATGCGGATTGGAATGTGGAATGGAACGTTGAATGGAAAGGAATGGAATGTGGAATGGATTGTGGAATGTAATGTAGAATGGAAATTGGAATGGAATGGAATGGAATGTGGAATGGAATGTGGAATGGAATGTGGAAAGGAACGTGGAATGGAAGGTGAAATGGAATGGAATTGAATGTGGAATGGGGTGGGGAATGGAATGGAATGGAATGTGCAATTCAAATGCAATGGAATGAAAAGGAAAGTGGAATGGAATGGAACGTGGAATGTAATGTGGAATGTAACGGAATGGATGGGAATGAAATGTGGAATGCAATGAAATGTAATTTGGAATGGAATGTGGAATGGAATGGAATGCAGTGAGGAATGGAATGTGCAAAGGAATGCGGAATGGAACTTGCAATGGAAGATGGAATGGAATGGAATGGAATGTGGAATGGAATTTAATGGAATGTGGAATGGAATGGAATGTTTAAAAGGAATGGAAAGGAAAGTGGAATGGAATGTGCACTGGAATGGAACACTATGTGGAATGGAATGTCGAATGAAATGTGGAATGGAATGGAATTGAATGTGGAATGGAATGGAATGTGCAATGGAATGGAATGTTTAAATGGAATGGAATGGAATGTGGAATGGAATGTGTACTAGAATGGATCACTATGTGGAATGGAATGTGGAATGGAATGGAATGGAATGGAATGTGGAAAGGAATGTTCAATGGAATGTGGAATGGAATGTGGAATGGAATGTGGAATGGAACATGGAATGGAATGGAATGGATTGCGGAATGGAATATGGAATGGAAATTGGAATGGAAAGTGGAATGTAACGTGGAATGGAACGTGGAATGTAATATGGAATGGAATGGAATAGAATGTGGAATGGAACGTGGAATGGAACGGGGAAAGGAATGGAATGGAACGATTAATTAAATGTGGAATGGAATGGAATGGGATGTGTAATGGCATGGAATGGAGTGTGCAATTGTAAGGAATGAAACGAGGAATGGAAAATGGAATAGAACGTGGAATGCAACGTGGAATGGAACGTGGAATGCAAACTGAAATGAAATGGAATTTAATGTGGAATTGAATTGTATGGAATGTGGAATGGAATGGAATGTATTGGAATGTGGAATGGAATGGAATGGAACGGAATGTGGAATGGAATGGAATGGACTCTAATGGAATGCGGAATTGAATGGAATAGAATGTGGAATGGAATGGAATGGAATGGAACGTGGAATGGAATGTGGAATGCAATGTGGAATGGAAAGTGGAATTGAATGGAATGTAAAGTGTAATAGAATGGAATGGAATGAAATGTGGAATGCAATGTGGAATGGAAAGTGGAATGGAATGGATCAGAATGTGGAATGAAATGGAATGGAATGCAATGGAAAGTGAAATAGAATGTGGAATGGAATGGAAAGGAATGTGGAATGGAATGAAATGGAAGGGAATGTGGAATGCAATGGAATGGAATGGAATGGAATGTGGAATGGAATGCAATGGAATGTGGAATGGTATTTGGAATGGAATGTGGAATGGAATGTGGAATGCAATGGAATGGATTGTGGAATGGAATGGAATGGAATGGAATGTGAAAAGTAAAGTAATGGAATGTGGAATGCAATGGAATGGAATGTGAAATTAAAGGAATGGAATGTGGAATGCAATGGAATGGAATGGAATGGATTGTGGAATGGAATGCAATGGAATGTGGATTCCAATTTGGAATGGAATGTGGAATGCAATGGAATGGATTGTGGAATGGAGTGGAATGGAATGGAATGTGAAAAGTAATGTAATGTAATGTAAAATGGAAATTGGAACGGAATATGGAATGGAATGAAATGGAATTGAATGGATTGTGGAATGGAATAGAATGGAATGTGGAATGCAATGGAATGGAAAGGAATGGGAAATGGAAAGGAATGGAATTTTAAATGGAATGGAAAGGTATGTGGAATGGAATGGAATGGAACGTGGAGTTGAAAGTGGAATGGAATGGAATGGATCATGGAATGGTATATGAAATGGAATGGAATGAAATGTGGAATGGAACGCGGAATGGAACGTCTAAAGGAAGGTGGAATGGAACGTGGAATGGAATTTTTATTGGAATGTGGAATGGAATTGAATGGAACGTGGAATGGAATGTGGGATGGAATGGAATGAAATGTGTAATGGAATGAGCAAGGGAATAGAATGGAATGTGTACCGCTATGTGGAATGAGATGGAATGGACCGTGGAATGGAACGTGGAATGGAATGGAATGGAACGTGGAATGGGACGTGGAATGGAACTTGGAATGGGACGTGGAATGGAACGTGGAAAGGAATGTGGAAAGGAATGTGGAATGGAATGTAGAATGGAATGGAATGGAATCTGGAAGGGAATGGAATGGAATCTGGAATGCAATGGAATGGAATGTGGAAAGGAATGTGGAATGGAATGGAATGTGAAATGGAACGGAACGGAATGGAATGTGGAATGGAATGGAATGGAATGTGGAATGGAATGGAATGAAATGTGGAATGGAATGTGGAATGGAATGGAATGGAATGGAATGCGGACAGGAATTGAATGGAATGGAGTAAACAGTGGAATGGAATGGAATGGAATGTGGAATGGAATGGGATGGAATTTGGAATGGAACGTGGAACAGTATGAAATGCGGAATGGAATGGAATGGAATATGGAATGGAACAGAATGTGGAATGGAAAGGAATGGAATGTGGAATGGAATGTTGAATGCAATGGAATGGAATGTGTACTGCAATGGAAAGGAATGTGGAATGGAATTTAATGGTATGTGGAATGGAACGTTCCATTCCATTCCAAATTACACTACATTCCATTCCATTCGACATTCCATTCTATTCCATTCCACATGCCATTCAATTCCAATCCACATTACATTCCAAGTTCTACTCCACGTTGCATTCCACTTTCAATTCCCCGTTGCATTCCACATTCCATTCCCTTCCATTCCACATTCCATTCTATTGCATTCCACTTTCCATTACAGGTTCCATTCCACATTACATTCCTCGTTTCATTCCGCGTTCCATTCCACGTTCCATTTCTTTCCACTCCACATTCCATTCCATTGCCTTACACATTCCATTCCTTTCCATTCCATTCCATTGCACATTCCATTCCACATTCCATTCCCTTCCATTACAGATTCCATTCTATTCCATTCCACATTTCATTCCACGTTCCATTCCACGTTCCATTCCACGTTCCATTCCAATACATTCCACATTCCTTTGCACATTGCATTCCATTCCAGACCATATTCCATTCCACATTCCATACATTCCATTTAAACATTCCATTCCATTCCATTCCATTCCATTCCACATTGCATTCCACATTCCATTCCATTTCACGCTGCATTCCACTTTCCATTACACATTCCATTCCATTCCATCCCACATTCCATTCCACATTCCAATCCATTCCATTCCGCGTTCCATTCCACGTTCCATTCCACGTTCCATTCCACATTCCATTCCATTCCATTCCACATTGCATTCCACATTCCATTCCATATTCCATAGCATTCCATTGCACATTACATTCCACAATCTATTCCATTCAATTCCCCATTGAATTCTACGTTCCTTTCCACGTTCCATTCCACATTCCATTCCACATTCCATTCCATTCCATTCCACATTGCATTCCACATTCCATTCCATATTCCATACCATTCCATTGCACATTACATTCCACAATGTATTCCATTCAATTCCCCATTCAATTCCACGTTCCGTTCCACATTCCATTCCAATTCTTTCCATTGCATGCCACATTCCATTCCATTCAATTCAATTCCGTATTCCATTCCATTCCATTCCACATTCCACTCCATTCCATTCCAAATTCCAATCCATTTCATTCCACATTCCATTCCCTTCCATTTCACATTCCATTCCATTCGATTCCATTCGATATTCCATTCCATTCCACATTGCAATGCATTCCTTTCCGCATTCCATTCCCTTCCATTGCACTTTCCATTCCATTCCACATTCCATTCCATTCCATTCCACATTCCATTCCATTCCATTCCACATTCCTTTCCAGATTCCATTCCTTTCCTTTCCACATTCCATTCCATTGAATTCCACATTCCTTTCTACATTCTTTTCCATTCCATTCCACTTTGCATGCCATTACATTCCACATTCCATTCTATTCCATTTTATTCCACTCCACATTGCATTCCATTCCATTCCATTCCCTTTCACATTCCATTCCATTCTATTTCATTCCACATTCCATTCCATTCCACATTGCATTCCATTCCGTTCCACACTCCATCCCCTTCCATTCCACATTCCATTCCATTCCACATTCCATTCCATTACATTCCACATTCCACTCCATCTATTCCATGTTCCATTCCTAATTCCATTACACATTCCTTTCCATTCCATTCCTTGTGTCATTCCATTCCGTTCCACATTCCATTCCACTTACAATTCCATTATTTTCCACATTCCATTCCATATTCCATTCTGTTCCATTCCACATATCATTCCTTTACATTCTCTTCCAATCCACATTCCATTCAATTCCATTCCGCATTCCATTCACTTCCATTCCATTCCATTCCACTTTCCCATCCACATACCATTCCACATTACATTACATTCCATTCCACATTCCATTGCATATTCCATTCCATTTCATTCCACATTCCTTTCCATTTCATTCCACATTCCATACCATTCCAGTCCACATTCCATTCCATTCCAGTCAGGTCCACATTACATTCCATTCCTCATTCCACTCCATTGCATTCCACATTAAATTCCATTCCATCCCACATTCCATTCCATTTAATTTCATTTCAGTCCACATTCCACTCCATTCCATTACATTCCACATTCCTTTCCATTCCATTCCGCAATTCATTCCATTCCATTAAACTTCACATTTCATTCCATTACACTTTCCATTCCAAGTTCCATTCCACTTTATATTCCACGTTCCATTCCACGTTCCATTCCGCATTCCATTCAATTTCTTTCCTTTCCCCATTCCATTATATTCCATTCCATTCCGAATTTCTTTCCATTTCATTCCAGGTTCCTTTCTAGTTTCCATTCAATTCCATTCCACATTCCATTTCACATTCCATTCCATTCAATTCAAGTTTACATTTGAAATTCCATTCCTTTCCATTCTACATTCCACTCCACATTCCATTCCATTCCATTCCAAATTCCATTCCATTCCATTCCTGTTCCGTTATGCATTCCATTCCAATCCACATTCCATTCCATTCCATTCCCCATTCCATGCTGCATTCCATCCCATTCCATTCCAAATTCAATTCTATTCCACTTTCCATTCCACATTCCATTGTATATTCCATACCATTCCATTCCATTCCACATTCCATTCCACTTTCCATTCCATTCCATTCCACATTCCATTCCACTTTCCATTCCATTCCTTCCAACATTCCATTCCTTTCCATTCCGTATACCATTCTATATTTCATTCCATTCCATTCCACATTCCATTCTACTTTCCATTCCTTTCCATACCACATTCCTTTCTACATTCCATTCCATTCCATTCCACATTCCATTGCATATTCCATTAAATTCCATTCAACATTCCATTCAATTCCATTCCACATTCTATTCCATTTCATTCTATATTCCTTTGTCTTCTATTACATTCCATTTCATTCCATTCCATTCCATTCCACATTCCATTCCATTCCATTCCATTCCATTCCACTCCGTTACATTGCATTCCATGCCATTCCACTATCCATTCCATTCCATTCCACATTCCATTCCACATTCCATTCCATTTCATTCCACATTCTATTCGACGTTCCATTCCATTCCATTGTGCATTCCATTACATTTCATCTTCCGTTCTATCCCATTCCACATTCCATTACACATTCCATTCCATTTCATTCCACATTCCATTCCATTCAATTTCACATTCCATTCCATTCCATTCTATTCCAAATTCCATTCCATTCCATTCAACTTTCCATTCCATTCCATTCCATGTTCCATTACTTTCCATTCCAAATTGCATTGCACATTCCATTCCATTATATTCCATTCCAAATTGCATTCAATTCCATTCCATTCCATTCCATTCCACATTCCAGTTCACATTCCATTCCACTCCATTCCACATTCCTTTGAACATTCAATTCCATTCCATTTGAAATTCCATTCCATTCCGTACCATTCCAAATTCCATTCCAATCGATTCAACATTCCATTCCATTCCAATCCATTCCACATTCCATTCCATTCCATTCCATTCCACATTCCACTACATTCGAATCCACCTTCCATTCCAATCCATTTCACATTACATTCCTCTTTCCATTCTATTCCTTTTCAAATTCCATTCCACATTCCATTGTATTCTATTCCACATTCCTTTCCATTCCAATCCATTCTATTCCATTCCATTTCATTCCACGTTCCAAGAATTCAATTCCAGACGGTTTTCCATTCCACATTCCATTCCATTCCACTCCACATTCCATTCCTTTCCATTCCGTTCCATTCCATAACATTCCACATTCCATTGCCTTCCATTCCCTTCCACATTCCATTCCATACCATTCAATTCCACATACAGATCCTTTGCATTCTATTCCACAATCCATGACATTCCATTGCACATTCCATTCCATTCCATTCTGCATTCCATTGCACATTCCATTCCATTCCACTCCACATTCCATTACACTCCATTCCACATTCAAATCCATTCCATTCCAAATTCCTATCCATTCCATTCCATTTCATTCTGCATTGCTTTCCATTCCATTCCACATTCCATTGCACATTCCATTCCACATTCCATTTCACATTCCATTCCATTCCAGTACACATTACTTATCATTCCATTCGACATTCCAATCTATTTCATTCGATTCCATTCAACATTCCATTTCACTTTCCATTCCCCGTTTCATTCCACATTCCATTCCATTCCATTACACATTCCATTCCGTTCAATTCCACATTCCATTCCATTCCAAACTCCATTTCATCTCATTCGATTCCATTCTACATTCCCTTACACATTCCAAAGCATTCCATTCCACTTTCTATTGCATTCCCCTTTCCATGCCATTCCATTCCATTCCATTCCACATTCCATTCCACATTCCTTTCTACTCCATTCCACATTCCATTCCATTCCTTTCCATTCCATTCCACACTCCATTCCACATTCCATTCCATGCCATTCCATTCGTTTCCACATTCCATTCCACATTCCATTCTATTCCATTCCACATTCCATTCCATTCCATTCCACATTCCTTTCCATTCCCTTCCATTCCATTGTGCATTCCTTTCTATATTCCATTTAATTCCATTCCACATTCCATTCCATTCCATTGCACATTACATTCCATTCCATTCCATTCCACATTCCATTCCATATTCCATTCCTTTCCATTGCACATTCCATTGCATACCATTCCACATTCAATTCCACATTCCATTCCATTCCACTTCACATTTGATTGCACATTCCATACCATTCCATTCTACATTCAAATCCACATTACATTCCACTCCATTCCAAATTCCATTCCACATTATATTCCACATTCCATTGCATTCCTTTCCACATTCAATTCCATTCAATTCCATACCACTCCATGGGACCTTCCATTCCACATTCAATTCCATTCCATTTCACATTCCATTCCACATGCCATTCCATTCCATTCCATTCCATTCCATTCCATTCCATTCCATTCCATTTTCCTTTCCATTCCATTCCATTCCACTTTCCCTTCCATTCCATTCCACTTTCCATTACACATTCAATTCCACGTTCCATTACACTTTCCATTCCACTTTCCCTTGCATTCCATTACACATTCCATTCCACATTCAATTTCATTCAATTCCACGTTTCATTCCATTCATTTCCAGCTTCCTTTCCATTCCATTCCATGTTCCATGCCTTTCCATTCCATGTTCCATTCCATTCCATTCCACGTTCCATTCCTCATTGCATTCCATTCCGCATTCCTAGGTATTCCATTCCATATTCCATTCTATTTCATTCCACTTTCCATTCGACATTCCATTCCATTCCATTCCACATTGCATTCCATTCCATTCCATTCCACATTCCATTAATTTCCATTCCACATTCTATTTCATTCCATTCTACACTCAATTCCAATTCATTGCATTCTATTTCACATTCCATTAGATTTCATTCCACATCCCGTTCCTTTCCATTCCTTCTTCCATTCCATTCCATTCCAAATTCCATTATACATTCCATTCCACTACAAATTCCATTGCAATCCCCTTTCCATTCCATTCCAATCCAATTTCCATTCCACATTCCATTTCTTTCCATTCCACATTCCATTCCACATTCTGTTCCACATTCCATTCCACACTCCATTCCATTCGACTTTCGATTCCATTCCATTCCACATTCCATTCCACATTCAATTCCTTTCCATTCCACATTCCATTGCATTCCATTACACATTGAATTCCCATCCTTTCGACATTCCATTGCATTCCTTTCCATTCCACATATCATTCCATTCCTAACCACATTCCATTCCTTTCTATTCGTCATTCCATTCCACTTTCCATTCCATTCCATTTCACATAGAATATAGAAAGGAATTTGGAATGGAACGTGCAATGGAATGTAATTGAATGTGGAATGGAATGTGGAACGGAATGGAATGGGATGTGGAATGGAATGTGGAATAGAATGGAATGGAATGAGGAATGGAATGGAAGAGAATGTGGAATGGAAACAATAGAATGTGAAATTGAATGTTGAATGGAATTGAATGTGGAATGGAATGAAATGGAATGTGGAATGGAATGGAAAGGAATGTGGAATGGAATGCGGACTGGAATGGAATGGAATTTGGAATGGAAAGTGCAATGGAATGGAAAGGAATTTGGAAAGGAATGGAATACAATGTGGAATGGAAAGGAATGGAATGTGGAATGGAATGTGGATTGGAATGGAGTGGAATGTGCAAAGGAAAGTGGAATGGAATGGAATGGAATGTGGAGGGGAAAGGATTGGAATGTGGCATGGAATTGAAATAATGTGCAATAGAATGTAATAGAATGTGGAATGGAATGTGGAGTTGAATGGAATGGAAAGTGGAATGGAATGTAAAGGAATGGGCAATGGAATGGAATAAAATGGAATGTGGAGTGATATGGCTTGGTACGTGGAATGGAATGTGGAATCAAATGGAATGGAATGGAATTGAATATGGAATGGAATGGAGTGGAACGGTATTTGCAATGGAATGAGGAATGGAATGGAATGGAATGGACTGGAATGTGGAATGGAAAGTGTAATGGAGTGGAATGAAAAGTGGAATGAAAATTGGAATGCAATGGAACGTGGAATGGAATGGAATGGAATGTGGAATGGAATGCAACGGAATAGAATGAAATGTATAGAATGTGGAATGGACCACGGAATGGAATGTGGAATGGAATGGAATGAATTGTGGAATGTAATGGAATGGAACGTGCAATTTAAATGAATTGAATGTGTAATGCAATGGAATGGTATGGAAAGTGGAATGAAATGGAATGGAATGGAATGGAATGGAATGTGCAATGGAATGGATTGGAAGGTGGAACTGAAAAGAATAGAAAGTGAAATGGAATATTTTGGAATGTGAAGAGGATTGGAATGGAATGGAATGTGGAACGGAATGAAATGGAATAGAATGAAATGGAACGGAATGTGGAATGGAATGTGAGATGGAATGGAATGCAGTGCAATGTGGAATGGAAAGGAACGTCGAATGGAACGTGGAATGGAACGTGGAAAGAAATTGTAATGGAATGGAATGAAATGTGGAAAAGAATGTTGAATGGAATGTGGAATGGAATGGAATGGAATGGAGTGGAATTTAATGTGGAACAGAATGTGGAATGGAAAATATAATGAAACGTGGAATGGAATGTAATGGAATGTGGAATGGAACGTGAAATGGTACATGGAATGGAACGTGGAATGGAATGAGGAATGGAATGGAGAGGAATGTGGAATGGAATGTGAAATGCAATGTGGTATTGAATGGAATGGAATGTGGAATGGAACGTGGCACTGAATGGAATGGAACGTGGAATAGAACATGGAATGGAATGGAATGAAACGTGGAGTGGAACATGGTATGGAACGTGGAATGGAAGGTGGAATGGAATGTGGAATGAAATGGGAAATGGAAGGGAATGTAATGTGGAATGGAATGTGGAAAGTAATGTGTAATAGATTGGAATGGAATGTGGAATGGAATGAGACATGGAATGTGGAATGCAATGTGGAATGGAATGTGGAATGGAGTTTGAAATGGAATGGAATGTGGAATGGAATGTTGAAAGGAATGTGGAATAGAATGGAATGGAATGTGGAATGGAATGTAGTGGGTTGTGGAAAACAATGTGGAATGGAATTTATTGGAATGTGGAATGGAATTAGGAATGGAATGTGGAAAGGAATGTGGAATGGAATGGAATGGAATGTGCAATGTAATGAGGAATGAAGTGTGGATTGGAATGTGAAATGCAACGGAATGGAATGTGGAATGGAATGTGGAATGGACGGAATGGAATGTGGATTGGAATGTGGAACGGAATGTAGTATGGAACCTGAAATGGAATGGAATTGACTGTGGAATTGCAGGTGGAATGAAATGGAATGGGACGTGGAATGGAACGTGGAATGGTAATGAATGGAACGTTAAATGGAATGTGAAATGGAATGTGGAAAGTTATGGAATGGAATGTGGAATGGAATGTGAAGTGGAATGTGAAAAGGAATGTGGAATGGAATGGAATGGAATGTGGAATGGAAAGGAATGGAACGTGGAATGGGATGTGGAACGGAATGTGGAACACAATGTGGAATGGAATTTGTAAAGGAATGTGGAATGGAACGGAAGGGAATGTGAAATGTAAAGGAATGGAATGTGGAATGGAATGTGGAATAAAACGGAATGTGGAATGCAATGTGGAAAGGAATGTGGAATGGTATGGAAGGGAATGTGAAATGGACGGTGGAATAGATTGTGGAATGGAATGCGAAATGGAAAGTGAAATGGAATGCGGAATGGAATGTGGAAAAGAATGTGGAATGGAACGGAATGGAATATGGAATGGAATGTGGAATTGAATGTGGAACGGAATGTGGAACATTATGTGGAATGGAATGTGGAAAGGAATGTGGAATGGAACGGAAGGGAATGTGAACTGTAAATTAAAGGAATACGGAATTGATTGTGTAATGGAATGTAAAATGTAATGCAATGGAATGTGGAATTGAACGTGGAATGGAATGGAATGGAAAGTGGAAAGGAATGTGGGATGGAATGTGGAATGGGTTGTGGTATGGAATGTAGAAAGGAATGTGGAACGGAATGGAGTGGAATGTGGAATGGAAAGTGAAATGGAGTGGAATATAATGTGAAATGGAATGTGGATTGGAATTTGGAATGGAAAGTGGAATGCAACGTAGAATGGAAAGTGGAATGGAATGAAATTGAACGTGTAATGGAATGTGAAATGGAAAGGAATGGAATGTGGAATGGAACAGAATGGAATGGAATGGAATGTGGAATGGAATGGAATGGAATGTGCAATGGAATGTGGAAAGGAAAGTGGAATAGAATGGAATGGAATGTATAATGGAAGGTGGAATGGAATTGAATCAACCTTGGAATGGAATGTACAATGGAAAGTGGAATGGAATTCAATGTAATGAGGAATGGAATTTAAAGTGGAATGGAATGGAAGGGAAAGTGAAATGGAATGTGGAGTGGAATGGAATAGAATGGGGAATGGAATTGAAGGGAATGTGAAATGGAATGTGGAACGCAATGTGAAATGGAATGTGGAATGGAGTGGAATGAAACGTGGAATGGAATGCGCAATGGAATGTGGAAAAGATTGTGGAACGGAATGGAAGGGAATGTGAAATGCAATGTGGAATGGAATGGAAGGGAACGTTGAAGGGAAGGGAAAGGAATGTGGAATGGAACGGAGTGGAATGTGAAATGGAATGTAGAATTGAATGTGTAATGGAATGTAAAATGTAATGCAGTGTAATGTGGAATTGAATGTGGAATGGAATGGAATGGAACGTGGAACGGAATGTGGGTTGGAATGTGGAATGGATTGTGGTATGAAATGTAGAAAGGAATGTGGAACGGAATGGAGTGGAATGTGGAATGGAATGTGAAATGGAGTGGAATAGAATGTGAAATGGAATGTGGATTGGAATTTAGAATAGAAAGTGGAATGCAACTTGGAATGGAAAGTGGAATGGAATGGAATGGAAAGTGTAATGGAATGTGAAATGGAAAGGAATGGAATGTGGAATGGAATGGAATGGAATGTGGAATGGAAAGGTATGGAATGTGCAATGGAATGTGGAAAGGAAAGTTGAATGGAATGGAAAGGAATCTGTAATGGAGGGTGGAATGGAATGAAATCGAACTTGGAATGGAACGTACAATGGAAAGTGGAATGGAATGGTATGTAATGAGGATTGGAATTAAATGTGGAATGGCATGGAAGGGAAGGTGGAATGGAATGTGGATTGGAATGGAATGAAATGTGTAATGGAATGACATGGAATGTGAAAAGGAATGTGGAATGGAGTGGTATAGAACGTGGAATGGAATGTTGAACGTAATGTGGAATAGAATGTGCAATGGAATGTGGAAAAGAATGTGGAATGGAATGGAAGGGAATGTGAAATGCAATGTGGAATGGAATGGAAGGGAACGTTGAAAGGAAGGGAATGGAATGTGGAATGGAATGTGGAAGAGAATGTGGAATTGAATGTGAAATTAAATGTGGAAAGGAATCTGGAATGTAACGTAATGGAATGTGAAATGGAATGGAATGGAATTTTTTATTGAATGTGGAATGAAATGAAATTGAATGTGGATTGGAAGGAGGAAAGGAATGTAGAATGGAACGGAATGGAATGTGGAATGGGATGTGGAATGGAATGTGGAATGGAATGTGGAATAGAATGTGGAATGGAATGCGGAATGGAAAGTCGAAAGGAATGTGGAATGGAACGGATTGGAATGTGAAATGGAATGTGGAATGGAGAGTGGAATGGAATGTGGACTGGAGGGTGAAACGTAATGTGGAATGGAACTGAATGGATCGTGCAATGGAATGTGGAATAGAAAGTGGAATAGAGTGTGGAATGGAATGTGTAATGGAACGCAATGGAATGTGAAAAGGAATTTCGAATTTAATGTTGAATGGAATGTAAAATATAATGGAATGGAAAGTGGAATTGAAAGTGGTATGGAAAGGAATGGAACATCGAAAGGAATGTGGCATGGAATGGAATTGAATGTGGAATGGATTGTGGTATGAAATGTGGAATGTATTGTGGAATGGAATTTGAGTGAAATGTGTAATGGAAAGTGGATTGGAATGTGTAATGGAAAGTGGAGTGTAACGTGGAATGGAACGAGGAATGTAATGCATTTGAAAGTGTACTGGAATGTGGAATAGAATGAAATGTGGAAAGAAATGTGGAATGGAATGTGGAATGAAATTTGGAAAGGAAAGGAATGGAATGTGGAATGGAATTTGCAGTGGAATGGAAAGGAATGTGGAATGGAATGGAATGGAATGTGGAACGGCATGAGGAAGGGAATGTGGAATGGAATGGAACGTAATGTGGAATGGAATGGGGAATGGAATGTGGAAAGGAAAGTGGAATGGAATGGAATGGAATGTGGAATAGAAAGTGGAATGATATCGAATGGGGCTTGGAATAGAACGTTGAATGGAAAGTGGAATGGAAAGTGGCATCAAATGGAATGGAAAGTGGAAAGGAATTTATTGGAATGTGGAATGGAATGTGGAATGGAATGTGGAATGTAATGTGGAAAGAAACATGGAATGGAACAGAATGGAATGTGGAATGCAATGTGGAATGGAGTGTGGAATGGAATGTGTAATGGAACGGAATGGAATGTGAAAAATAATGTGGAATGGAAAGTGCAATAGAAACTCACATGCAATGGAATGAAATGTTCAACTGAACGTGGCATGCAATGGAATGGAACGTGGAATGGAAAGTGGGATGGAAGCTAATGGACTGTGGAATGGATTGTGGAATGGAATGTAGTGGAATGTGGAATGCAATGTGAAAGGGAGTGTATTGTAATGTGAAATGGAGTATGAATTGCAATGTGGAATTGGACATGGAATGCAATGGAATGGAGCGTAAAATGGAATGCGGAATGGAATGGAATGAAATCTGGAATGCAATGGAATGGAATGTGGAATGGAATGTGGAAAGGAAAGTGGAATGGAATGGAATGGAATGTGGAATGGAATGGAATGGAATGTGGAAAGGAATGTGGAATGGAACAGAATGGAATGGAATGTGGAATGGAATGGAATGGAATGTGGAATGGAAAGTGGAGTGGAATCGAATGGAATGAGAAATGGAATGTGGAAAGGAAGGTAATGGAATGTGGAATGGAACGTGGAATGGAATGTGGAATGGAATGTGAAATGGAAAGTGGAAAGGAATCTGGAATGGAATGGAATGGAATGTGAAATTGAATAGAATGGAATGTAGAATGGAATGTTTAATGGAATGGAATGGAATGTGGAATGGAATGTGGAATGGAACGGAATGGAATGTGGAAAGAAATGTAATGGAAAGATATGGAATGTGGAATGGAATGGAATGGAATGTGGAATGGAATGGAATGGAATGTGGAATGGAATGTGGAATGGAATGGAATGGAATGTGGAATGGAATGGAATGTTAGCGTATGGAATGTAGAATGGAATGGAATGGAACGTGGAATGGGATGTGGAATGGAATGGAATGGAACGTGGAATGGAACGTGGAATGGAACGTGCAATAGAAAGTGGAATGGAATATGGAATGGAATATGGAATGGAATGAGTAATAGAATGGAATGGAATGTGGAATGGAATGGAACTTAATGGAACGTGGAATGGAATGTGAAATGGAATGGACTGGAAAGTGGAATAGAAAAGAATGGAACGTGGAATGGAATGGAAATGAATGGAATGTGCAAAGGAATGGAATGGAATGTGGAACTGAATGGAATGGAATTGAATATGGAATGGAATGCAATGGAATGAGGAATTGAATGGAATTGTACAAGCAATGCAATGGAATTGAATGGAATTGAACGTGCAATGGAAAGGAATTGAATGTGGAATGGAATGGAGTGGAATTGAATAGAATGTGGACTGGAATGGAAAGGAATGGAACGGAATGTAGAATGGAATGGAAAAGAATGGAATGTGGAAAGGAATGGAATGGTTTGTGGAATAGAAAGTAATTTAACGTGGAATGGAATGCGGAATGGAACGTGGAGTGGAATGTACAATGGAATGTGGAATGGATCGTGGAATGGAATGTACAATGGAATGTGTAATGGAACGTCGAATGGAATGTAATGGAAGGAGGAATGGAACGCGGAATGGAATGGAATGGAACGTGGAATGGAACATGGAATGGAATGTCGAATGGAACGTGGAATGGAATGGAATGGAATGTGTAATGCAATGTGGAATGTAAACTATAAGGGAAAGTGTAATGGAATGGAATGGAATGGAATGTGAAAGGGAATGTGGAACGAAATGTGGAATGGAAAGTGGAATGGAACGTGGAGTGGAATGTGGAATGGAAGGTGGAATGGAATGGAACGGAATGTAGAATGGAATGTGGAATGGAATGGAATGGAGTGTGGAATGGAGTTTGGAATGGAATGGAAGGTGAAGTCGAATGCGGAACGGAATGGAATGGAAAGTTTAAATGCAATGGAAAGGAATGTTGAATGGAATGTGGACTGCAGTGGAATGCAATGCAGAATGGATTAGAATGGTATGTGGAATCGAAAGGGGAATGCAATGGAATGGAATTTGGAATGGAATGTGGAAAGGAACGTGGAATGGAATGTGGAATGGAATGGAATGGAAAGTGGAATGGAAAGTTGCAAGGAATGTGGAATGGAATGGAATGTAATGTGGAATGGAATGTGGAATGCAATGCCAAATGGAACATGGAATGGAATGGAATGCAATTGAATGGAATGGATTGTGTAAAGGAATGTGGAATGGAACGTAGAATGGAACATGGAATGGAATGGAATGGAACGTGGAAAGGGATGGAATGGAATGTGGAATGGAACTTGGAGTGGAATGGAATGGAACGCGGAATGGAACAAGGAATGGAATATGGAATGGAATTTGCAATGGAACGTGGAATGGAAAGTGGAACGGAAAGGAATGGAAAGTGGGGTGGAACGTGGAATGGAATGGAATGGAACGTGAAATAGAATGTGCAATGTACTGTGGAATGGAACGTGAAATCGAACATTGAATGGATTGGAATGGAATGTGGAGTGGAATGCAGAATAGAATGGAATGTTTAATAGAATGTTTAATAGAATGTTTAATGGAATGTTTAATAGAATGTTTAATGGAATGTAATGCAAGGCAATGAGGAAAGGAAAGTGGAATGGAATGGAATGGAATTTGGAATGCAAGGTGAAATTGAATGGAATGGAATGTGGAATGGAATGTGGAAAAGAATGGAATGCAAGGTGGAATGGAACGGAATAGAATGTGGAATGGAATGCAAGGCAGTGTGGAATGGAAAGTGGAATGGAGTGCAATGGAATTTGGAATGGAATGTGAAATTGAATGGAATGGAATGTGGAATGGAATGTAATAGAATGTGGAATGGAATGGAATGGAATGTGGAATGGAATGCGGAATAGAATGTTTAATGGAATGGAATGCAATGTGCAACGGAACATGGAATGGAATGGAGTGGAAAGTGGAATGGAATTTTGAATGGAAACTGGAATGGAATGTGGAATGGAATGTGGAAATCAACCTGGAATGAAAGTGGAATGGAATGTGGAATGGAATGGAATGGAATCTGGAATGGAATGAAATTGAATGAGGAATGGAAAGTGGAGTAGAATGTGGAATGGAACAGAATGGAACGGAATGGATTGTGGACTGGAATGTGGAATGGAATGTGGAATGGAACGTGGAATGTAAAGGAATGGACCTTGGAATGGAAAGTGGAATGGAACGAGAAATGGAATGTGTCATGGAACGTGGAAGGGAATGGGCAATGGAATGTGGAATGGAACGTGGATTGTAACAGAATGGAAAGTGGAATGGAATGTGGAATGGAATGGAATGGAACGTGGAATGGAACGTTGAATAGAGTGTCGTATATAATGGTATGTGGAATGGAATGGAATGGAATGCAATAAATGAATGGAATGGAATGGGGAAAGGAATGGAATGGAATGTATAATGGAATGGAAAGTGGAATGGAATGGCAGGGAATGGAATGTGGAATGGAATGGAATGTAGAATGTAATGGAATGTGGAATGGAACGAAATGGAATGGAATGAAATGGAATGGAATGTGGAAGGGAATGGAATGGAATGTGGAAAGGAATATAATGGAATGAAGTGGAATGTGAAATGGAATAGAATGGAAAGTGTAATGCAACAGAATGTGGAATGGAATGGAATGGAATGGGGAATGTTATGGAATGGAACATGGAATGGATAAGAATGGAAATTGGAATGCAATGGAAAGGAATGTGGAATGGAATGGAATGGAATGTACAATGGAATGTGGAATGGAATGGAATTGAATGTGGAACAGAATGTGGAGTGGAATGGAATGGAATGTGAAATGGAAAGAAATGGAATGTGGAATGGAATGTGGAATGCAATGTGCAATGGAATGTGGAATGGAATGTGGAATGGAATTTGCAGTATAATGTGGAATGGAATGTGGAATGGAACGTGGAATGGAAAGTGGAATGGAAAGTGGATTGGAATGGAATAGAATGTGGAATGGAACGTGGAATTTAATGTGGAATGGAACATGGAATGGAATATGGAATGGAAAGTGGAATGGTATGTGCAATGGAAGGTGGAATGGAAAGTGGAATGGAAAGAAATGTAACGTGGAATGGAACGTTGAATGAAATGGAATGGAAAGTGGAATGGAACGTGGAAGAGAAAGTGGAAAGGAATGTGGAATGGAACATGGAATGGAATGTGGAATGTAATGTGGAAGGGAATGTGGCATGGAATGGAAAGGAATTTGGAATGGAACGTGGAATGGAATATGGAATGTAATGTGGAAGGGAATGTGGCATGGAATGGAAAGGAATCGAATGCAATGTGGAATGGAAATTACAATGGTTCCTGTAATTGAATATGGAATGGATCATGGAATGGAACTGGAAGGGAATGTGGAATGTGGAATGGAATATGGAATGGAACGTGAAATTCAATAGATTGGAAAGTTGAATGGAACGTGGAATGGAATGGAATGGAATGTGGAATGGAATATGGAATGGAATGGAATGGAATATGGAATGGAATGGAATGGAAGGTGGAAAGGAATGGAATGGAATGTGGAATGGAATGGAATGTGGAAAGGAAAGGCATGGAACTTGGAATGGGACGTGGAATGCAACATGGAATTCAACGTGGAATGGAGAGTGGAAGGGAATGTCGAAACAAATGGAATGGAATGTGAAATGGAACGGAAAGGAATGTGGAATGGAATGGAATGGAACGTGGAATGGAACGTGGAATGGAAAGTGGAAAAAAATGCACTGCAACATGGAATGGAATGTGGAATGGAATGGAATGGAACGGGGAATTTAATGGAATAGAACGTGAATGGAATGTGAAATGGAACGGAATGGAACTTAGAATGCAATGTGGAATGGAAAGTGGAATGGATCGTGGAATGCAACGTGGAATGGAATGGAACGTGGAATGGAAAGGAATGCAGCCTGGAATGGGACATGGAATGGAACATGGAATGTGACGTGGAATGGAAAGGAATGCAACCTGGAATAGGACGTGGAATGGAACATGGAATGCGACATGGAATGGAAAGTGGAATGGAATGTGGAATGGAATGGAATAGAATGGAATAGAATGCGGAATGCAATGGAATGAAAGGTAGAATGGAATGGAATGGACTGGAATGGAATGTGGAATGGAATGGAATGGATTGGAAAGTGAAATATAATGTGGAAAGGAATGTGAAATGGAATGTGGAATGAAATGTGGAATGGAATGAATTGGAACGTGGAATGGAATGGAATGGAACGAGTAATGAAATGTAATGGAATGGAACATGGAATGGAACATGGAATGGAGCATGGAATAGAACGTAAAATAGAATGTGGTATGTAAAGTGGAATGGAATGGAATGGAAAGTGGAATGGAATGTGGAAATGAATGCAATGGAATGAGAACGGAATGTAGAATGGAATGGAATGGAATGTGGAATGAAACGTTGCATGGAATGTGGAATGGAATGTTGAATGGAATGTGGAATGCAATGCGGAATGCAACGGAATAGAATAAGGAATGGAATGTTGTATGAAATGTGGAACGGAACGTGGAATGTAATGTGGAATGGTTTGTGGAGTGTAATGGAGTGGAATGTGGAATGGAATGGAATAGAATGCGGAATGAAATGGAATGGAATGTTTAATAGAATTGAATGGAAGTGAAAGTGCAATGGAATGTGGAATGGAATGTGGAATGCAATGGAATGGAATGTGGAATGGAATTGAACTTGGAATGGAATGAAATAGAATGTGGATTGGAATGGAATGGAATGGAATGTGGAATGGAATGGAATGGAAAGGAATGTGGAATGGAAGAGAATGAAATGTGGAATGGAATGGAATGGAATGTGGAATGCAATGGAATGGAACAGTACGTGGAATTGAATGGAATGGAATGGAACATTGAATGCAATGGAATGGAATGTAACGTGAAATTGAACGCAATTGAACACAGAAAGTAATGTGGAATGGAAAGTGGAATGGAATGTGGAATGGAATGAACAGAAATGTGGAATGGAATGGAATGGAATGGAATGGAATGGAATGGAATGTGGAATAGAAAGGAATGGAAAGGAATATGAAATGGAATGTGGAATGGAATGTGGAATGGAATTGAACTTGGAATGGAATGCAAAGGAATGTGGATTGGAATGGAATGGAATGGAATGTGGAATGGAATGGAAAGTGAAATGGAATTGGGAATGGAATGTGGGGTGGAAACAAATGCACTGTGGAATGGAATGGAATGGAATGTGAAATGGAATGGAATGGAATTGAATGTGAAATGGAATTTGCAATGGAATGTGGAATGGAATGAAATGGAATGTGGAATGGAATAGAATGGAATGTGGAATGGAAAGAGGAATGGAATGGAACATGGAATGGATTGTGGAAAGCAATTTGTAATGGAATGTGGAATGGAAAGTGAAATGGAATGTGGAATGGAATATGACATGAAATGTAGGATTCAACGCGGAATGGAAAGGAATGGAATGTCCAAAGGAATGTGGAATGGAATGAATTTGAATGTGGAATGGAATGTGGAATGGAATGGAAAGGAATGTGAAATGGAAAGAAATGGAATTTGGAATGGAATGTGGAATGAAATGGAATGGAATTCAGTGTGAATTGGAATGGAATGGAAAGTGGAATGGAATGTGCAAAGGAATGGAATATAGTGGAATGCGGATTGGAAAGTGGAATGGAATGGAATGGATTGTGGAATGGAATGGAGTGGAATGTGGAATGGAATGGGTTGCAATGTGGAATGGAATGTGGAAAGGAATGGAATGGAATCGAATGGAAATTGAATGGAATGGAATGGAATGTATAATGGAATGGGAAGGGAGTGGAAGGCAATGTGGAATGGAATGGAATGGAGTGTGGAATGTAATGGAATGGAATGTGGAATGGAATTGAATGGAATGTGGAATTGAATGGAAAGGAAGGCAATGGAACGCAATGGAACGTGGAATTGAATGGAATTGAACGGGGAATGGAACGTGTAATGGAATATGGAATGGAATGGAATGGAATGTGGAATGGAAGGGAATGGAATGTGGAATAGAATATAATGCAAGAGAGAGTGAAATGGAATGTGGAATGGAATGTGGAATGGAATGAAATGCAAAGTGGCATGGAATGGAATGAAATGTGGAATAGAATGGAATGGAAAGGAATATGCAATGGAATGTGGAATGGAATGTGGAATGCAATGGAATGGAATGTGGAATGGAATTGAACTTGCAATGGAATGGAATGGAATGTGGATTGGAATGGTATGGAATGGAATGTGAAATGGAAAGGAATGGAAAGGAATGTGGAATGGAATACAATGAAATGTGGAATGGAATGGAATGGAATGTGGAATGCAATGGAATGGAATGGTAAGTGGAATTAAATGGAATGGAATGGAACATTGAATGCAATGGAAAGGAATGTAACGTGAAATTGAGTGCAATTGAACACGGAAAGGAATGTGGAATGGAAAGTGGAATGGAATGTGGAATGGAATGAAAAGAAATGTGGAATGGAATGGAATGGAATGTGGAATAGAATGGAATGGAATGGAATATGCAATGGAATGTGTAATGGAATGTGGAATGGAATTGAACTTGGAATGGAATGGAATGGAATGTGGATTGGAATGGAATGGAATGGAATGTGGAATGAAATGGAATGGAATGGAAAGTGAAATGGAAATTGGAATGGAATGTGTAGTGGAATGAAATGCACAGTGGAATGGAATGGAATGGAATGTGGAATGGAATGGAATGGAATTGAAAGTGAAATGGAATTTGCAATGGAATGTGAAATGGAATGAAAAGGAATGTGGAATGGAATAGAATGGAATGTGGAATGGAAAGAGGAATGCAATGGAGCATGGAATGGATTGTGGAAAGCAATTTGTCATGGAATGTGGAATGGAATGTGTAATGGAATGTGGAATGGATTATGGAATGAAATGTAGCACGGAACGCGGAACGGAAAGGAATGGAATGTCTAATGGAATGTGGAATGGAATGAATTTGAATGTGGAATGGAATGTGGAATGGAATGGAAAGGAATGTGAAATGGAAAGAAATGGAATGTGGAATGGAATGTTGAATGGAATGGAATGGAGTTTGGAATGGAATGGAATGGAATGTGGAATGGAATTGAATGGAATGTGGAATTGAATGGAATGGAATGCAATGGAACGTGGAATTGAATGGAATTGGATGGGGAATGGAACGTGTAATGGAATATGGAATGGAATGGAATGGAATGTGGAATGGAAGGAAATGGAATGTGGAATAGAATAGAATGCAAGTGAGAGTGCATTGGAATGTGGAATGGAATGTGGAATGGAATGAAATGCAATGTGGGATGGAATGGAATGAAATGTGGAATAGAATGGAATGGAAAGGAATATGCAATGGAATGTGGAGTGGAATGTGGAATGGAATTGAACTTGGAATGGAATGGAATGGAATGTGGAATGGAATGGAATGGAATGGAAAGTGAAATGGAACTTGGAATGGAATGTGGAGTGGAATGAAATGCACAGTGGAATGGAATGGAATGGAATGTGGAATGGAATGGAATGGAATTGAAAGTGAAATGGAATGTGGAATGGAATGTGGAATGGAATGTGGAATGGAATGGAATGGAATGCGAAATGGAATTGAACTTGGATTGTAATGTAATGGAATGTGGATTGGAATGGAATGGAATGGAATGTGGATTGGAATGGAATGGAATGGAATGTGGAATGGAATGGAATGGAATGGAAATTGAAATGGAATTTGGAATGGAACGTGCAATGGAATGAAATGGAATGTGTAATGGAGTTAAATGGAATGTGGAATGGAAAGTGGAATTGAATGGAACATGGAAAGGAATGTGGAATGGAATGTGTAATGGAATGTGGAATGGAATATGTAATGGAATGTGGAATGGAATATGTAATTGAATGTGGAATGAAATGTGGAACGGAAAGTGGAATGGAATATGGAATGAAATGTAGTATGGAATGCGGAATGGAATGGAATGGAATGTGGAATATAATGTGGAATGGAATGTGGAATGAAACATGGAATGGAACGTGGCAAAGAATGGAATGGAACGTGGAATGAAATGTGGAATGGAATGGAATAGGACGTGGAATGGAATCTGCAATGGAATGTGGAATGGAATGGAAAGGAATGTGGAATGGAAGGTGGAGTTGAATGGAAAGGAATGTGGAATGGAATAGTACGTGGAATGGAATCTGCAATGGAATGTGGAATGGGATGGAAAGGAATGTGGAATGGAAGTTGGAGATGAATAGAAAGGAATGTGGAATGGAATGCAATCGAATGTGCAATGGGATGTGGAATGGAATGGAATGGAATATAGAATGCAATGTGGAATGGATTGGAACGGAATGTGGAATGGAATGTGGAATTTAAAGGATGGTAATGTGGATGAGAATGTGGAACGGAACGTGGAATGGAATGGAATGGAAAGTGGAATGGAATGCGCAATGGAATGGAATGGAAAGTGGAATGGAATGGAATGGAATGTGGAATATAATGAAATGGAATGGAATGGAATGTGAATGGAACAGAATGGAATGTGGAATGCAAAGTTATGTGATGAAATGAGGAATGGAATGGAATGGAATATGGAATGCAATGCAATGGAATGAAATGAGGAATTGAAAGGAATGGAATGTGGAATAGAATGGAATGGAATGTGGAATAGGATGGAATGTAATGTGCAATGGAATGGAAGAAGACGTGGAATGGAACGTGGAATGGAGTTCAATGTAATATGCAATGAAATGGAATGGAACGTGGAAAAGAATGTGGAATTGAATGCGTAATGGAAACTGGAATGGAATGGAATGGAATGTGGAATAAAGCAGAATGGGATGGAATGCCATGCGGAATGGAATGTAATACAATGTGGAATGCAATGGAATAGAGTGAAATGTGGAATTGAATGGAATGGAAAGTGGAATGGAATAGAACGGAATGTGGAATGGAATGGAATGGATCGTGCAAAGGAATGTGCAATGGAATGTGGAATGGAATGTGGAATACAATGTGGAATGGAATGGAATGCAACGTGAAGTGGAAAGTGGAATGGAATTTGGAATGGAAAGTGGAATGGAAGGTGGAATGGAATGGAATGGAGCGTGAGATATATTGGAATGGAATGTGGAATGTAATATGGAATGGAATGCGGAATGCGACGTGGAATGGAATGCAATGCAACTTGGAATGGAATGTGGTAGAATGTGGAATGGAATGGATTGTAATGTGAAATGGAATGAATTGGAAAGTGGAATGGAATGGAATGGAACGTGGAATGGAATGTGGAATGGTACGTGGAATGGATGGTTTAATGGAATGGAATGGAATGTGGAATAGAATGGAATGGAAAGGAATATGCAATGGAATGTGGAATGGAATGTGGAATGGAATTGAACTTGGAATGGAATGGAATGGAATGTGGAATGCAATGGAATGGAATGGAAAGTGAAATGGAATTTGGAATGGAATGTGGAGTGGAATGAAATGCACAGTGGAATGGAATGGAATGGAATGTGGAATGGAATGGAATGGAATTGAAAGTGAAATGGAATGTGGAATGGAATGTGGAATGGAATGTGGAATGGAATGTGGAATGGAATGGAATGGAATGCGAAATGGAATTGAACTTGGATTGTAATGGAATGGAATGTGGATTGGAATGGAATGGAATGGAATGTGGATTGGAATGGAATGGAATGGAATGTGGAATGGAATGGAATGGAATGGAAAGTGAAATGGAATTTGGAATGGAACGTGCAATGGAATGAAATGGAATGTGTAATGGAGTTAAATGGAATGTGGAATGGAAAGTGGAATTGAATGGAACATGGAAAGGAATGTGGAATGGAATGTGTAATGGAATGTGGAATGGAATATGTAATGGAATGTGGAATGGAATATGTAATGGAATGTGGAATGAAATGTGGAACGGAAAGTGGAATGGAATATGGAATGAAATGTAGTATGGAATGCAGAATGGAATGGAATGGAATGTGGAATATAATGTGGAATGGAATGTGGAATGAAACATGGAATGGAACGTGGCAAAGAATGGAATGGAACGTGGAATGAAATGTGGAATGGAATGGAATAGGATGTGGAATGGAATCTGCAATGGAATGTGGAATAGAATGGAAAGGAATGTGGAATGGAAGGTGGAGTTGAATGGAAAGGAATGTGGAATGGAATAGGACGTGGAATGGAATCTGCAATGGAATGTGGAATGGGATGGAAAGGAATGTGGAATGGAAGGTGGAGTGGAATAGAAAGGAATGTGGAATGGAATGCAAACGAATGTGCAATGGGATGTGGAATGGAATGGAATGGAATATGGAATGCAATGTGGAATGGAATGGAACGGAATGTGGAATGGAGTGTGGAATTTAAAGGATGGTAATGTGGAAGAGAATGTGGAATGGAACGTGGAATGGAAAGGAATGGAAAGTGGAATGGAATGTGCAATGGAATGGAATGGAAAGTGGAATGGAATGGAATGGAATGTGGAAAATAATGAAATGGAATGGAATGGAATGTGAATGGAACAGAATGGAATGTGGAATGCAAAGATATGTGATGAAATGAGGAATGGAATGGAACGGAATATGGAATGCAATGCAATGGAATGAAATGAGGAATTGAAAGGAATGGAATGTGGAATAGAATGGAATGTAATGTGCAATGGAATGGAAGAGGACGTGGAATGGAACGTGGAATGGAATTCAATGTAATATGCAATGAAATGGAATGGAACGTGGAAAAGAATGTGGAATTGAATGCGTAATGGAAACTGGAATGGAATGGAATGGAATGTGGAATAAAGCAGAATGGGATGGAATGCCATGCGGAATGGAATGTAATAGAATGTGGAATGCAATGGAATAGAGTGAAATGTGGAATTGAATGGAATGGAAAGTGGAATGGAATAGAACAGAATGTGGAATGGAATGGAATGGAACGTGCAATGGAATGCGCAATGGAATCTGGAATGGAATGTGGAATACAATGTGGAATGGAATGGAATGCAACGTGAAATGGAAAGTGGAATGGAATGTGGAATGGAAACTGGAATGGAACGTGGAATGGAATGGAATGGAGCGTGAGATATATTGGAATGGAATGTGGAATGTAATATGGAGTGGAATGCGGAATGTGACGTGGAACGGAATGGAATGCAACTTGGAATGGAATGTGGTAGAATGTGGAATGGAATGGATTGTAATGTGAAATGGAATGAATTGGAAAGTGGAATGGAATGGAATGGAACGTGGAATGGAATGTGGAAAGGTACGTGGAATGGATGGTTTAATGGAATGGAATGGAATGAGGAATAGAATGGAATGGAATGAAATGCGGAATGGAATGTGGAATGGAATGTGGAATGGAATGTGGAATGAAACATGGAATGGAACGTGGCAAGGAATGGAATGGAACATGGAATGAAATGTGGAATGGAATGGAATAGGATGTGGAATGGAATCTGCAATGGAATGTGGAATGGAATGGAAAGGAATGTGGAATGGAAGGTGGAATTGAATGGAAAGTAATGTGGAACGGAATGCAATCGAATGTGCAATGGGATGTGGAATGGAATGGAATGGAATATGGAATGCAATGTGGAATGGAATGGAACGGAATGTGGAATGGAATGTGGAATTTAAAGGACGGTAATGTGGAAGAGAATGTGGAATGGAATGTGGAATGGAATGGAATGGAAAGTGGAATGGAGTGTGCAATGGAATGGAATGGAAAGTGGAATGGAATGGAATGGAATGTGGAATATAATGAAATGGAATGTGAATGGAACAGAATGGAATGTGGAATGCATTGTAATGTAATGAAATGAGGAATGCAATGGAACGGAATATGGAATGCAGTGCAATGGAATGAAATGAGTAATTGAAAGGAATGGAATGTGGAATAGAATGGAATGTAATGTGCAATGGAATGGAAGAGGACGTGGAATGGAATGTGGAATGGAATTCAATGTAATATGTAATGAAATGGAATGGAACGTGAAAAAGAATGTGGAATTGAATGTGGAATGGAAAGTGGAATGGAATGGAATGGAATGTGGAATAAAGCAGAATGGGATGGAATGCAATGCGGAATGGAATGGAATAGAATGTGGAATGCAATGCAATAGAGTGAAATGTGGAATTGAATGGAATGGAAAGTGGAATGGAAGAGAATGGAATGTGGAATGGAATGGAATGGAATGTGCAACGGAATGTGCAATGGAATGTGGAATGGAATGTGGAATGCAAAGGAATTTAATGTTGAATGTAATGGAATGGATTATGGAATAGAATGGAATGGAATGCAATGTGGAATGGAATGGAATGTGGAATGGAATGCAATGGAATATGGAATGGAATGGAATGGAACGTGGAATAGAATGTGGAATAAAATGGAATGCAACGTGAAATGGAAAGTGGAATGGAATGTGGAATGGAAAGTGGAATGGAACGTGGAATGGAATGGAATGGAGTGTGAAATATATTGGAATTTAACGTGGAATGTAATATGGAATGGAATGCGGAATGCAACGTGGAACGGAATGGAATGCAACTTGGAATGGAATGTAGTAGAATGTGGAATGGAATGGATTGTAATGTGAAATGGAATGAATTGGAAAGTGGAATGGAATGGAATGGAACGTGGAATGGAATGTGAAATGGTACGTGGAATGGATGGTTTAATGGAACGGAATGGAATGTGGAATAGAATGGAATGGAATGAATTGTGGAATGGAATTTGGAATGGATCGTGGAATGGAATGGAATGAGCAACGGAATGGAAAGGAAACTGTAATGGAATGGAAGGAAAAGGAAAGGAAAATGAAACAGAATGTGGAACGGAATGTGAAATGGAAAGAGGAATGGAATGTGGAACGGAATGAAATGGAACGTGGAATGGAATGGAATGTAACGTGGAATGGAGTGGAATGGAACGTGGAATGGAACGTGGAATGGATCATGGAAAGGAAAGAGGAATGGAATACGGAATGGAATGTGGAATGGAATGGAATGGAATGTGGTATGAAATATGGAATGGAATGGAATGTGGAATGGAATGTGGAATGAAACGCATTGGAATGAGAATGGAATGTGGAATGGAAGGGAATGGAATATGGAATGGAATGTGGAATGGAATGTGGAATGGAATGGATTGGAATGCGAAATGGATTGTGGAACGGAAAGTGGAATGAGTCGTGGAATGGAACGTGGAATTGATTGGAATGGAACATGGTATAGAATGTGGAATGTAATGGAAGGGAATGTGGAATGAAATGTGGAGTGTAATGGAATGGAATGTGGAACGGAATGGAATGGAGTGTGGAATGGAATGTGGAATGGAACGGAATGTAATGAAGAATGGAATGTGGAATGGAATGTGGAAGGGAAAGTAGAATGGAATGGAATGTGGAATGAAACATGGAAAGAAATCGAATGGAAAGTGTGATGGAAAGTGGAATGGACTGTGGATTGGAATGTGGAATAGAATGTGGAATGGAATGCAATGGAATGTGAAATGGAATGTGGAATGCAGTGTGGAATGGAATGGAATGGAACAGGGAATGGAACACGGAATGTAATGGAATGGAATGTGGAATGAAATGTGGAATGGAAAGTGGAATGGAAAGTAGAATGCAATGCAGAGTGGAATGGGATGAGGAATGGAACGGACTGGAATGTGAAACGTTATGTGGAAAGGAATGTGGGATGGAATGTGGAAATGAATATAGAATGGAACGGAATGGAATGTGAAATTGAATGGAATGGAATGTGTAATGGAAGGTGGAAAGGAATGGAATGCAATGTGGTATGTAATGTGGAATGGAATGGAATGCAATGTGGAACGGAATGTGGAAAGAAACGTAGAATGGAAAAGAATGGAATGTGGAATGGAATGGTATGGAACGGGGAATGGAATGGAATGGAAAGTTGAATGGCACAGAATGGAATGTGGAATTTAATGTCTAATGAAATGGTATGGAATGTGGTATCGAATGGTATGGTATGTGGAATGGAATGGAATGGAATGTGGAACGGAATTAAATGGAACGTGGAATGGAACGTGGAATGGAACACGTAATGGAACATGCAATGGAAAGTGGAACGGAACGTGGAATGGAACATGGAATGGAATGACAATGGAATAGAATGCAATGGAATGTGGAATGGAAGGGAATGGAATGTGGAATGGAATGGAATGGAATCGATTGGAATGTAGAATGCAATGAAAATGAATGTGGAATGGAATGGAATGGAATCGAATGTGGAATGGAATGCGGAGTGGAATATGGAACTGAATCGAATGGAATGTGGAATGGAAAGAAATGGAAGGTGGAATGGAATGCATTGGAACTTGGAATGAAATGGACCGTGAAATGGAATGGAATGAAATGTGGAATGTGAAATGGAATGTGGAATAGAATGTTAAAAGTCATGTGGATTGGAATGTGGAATGGAATGCGAAATGGAATGGGGAATGGAATGTGAAATGGAATGGGGAATGTAATGTGAAATAGAATGTGGAATGAAATGTGGAATGGAATGAAATGGAGCATGGAATGGAATGGAATGGAACGTGGAATTTAATGGAATGAAACGTGGAATGAAAAGTGGAATGGAATAGAATGGATTGCAGATTGGAATGGAATTCGGACAGGATTGGAATGGAATGTGGAATGGAATGGAATGGAATGGAATGTTGAATGGAATGGAATGGAAAGTGGAATGGAATGCGGAATGGAATGGAATGCAATGTGGAATGGAATGGAATGTGGAATGGAATGTGGAATGGAATGGAATGGAACGTGTAAAGGAATGTGGAATGGAACATGTAATGGAAAATGCAATGGAACATGGAATGGGACTTGGAATGGATTGAGTAATGGAATGGACTGGAATGTGAAATGAAAGGGAAAGGAATGCACGATGGAATGTTGAATGGAATGTGGAATGTAATGTGGAATGAAATGGAATGGAACGTGGAATGGAATGAAATGGAATTGAAAGTGGAATGGAATGGAATGGAATGTGAAATGGAATGGAATGGAATGTGGAATGGAATGGAACTGAATGTGGAATTGAATGGAATAGAATGAGGAATGGAATGGAATGGAATGCGGAATGGAAATGAATGGAATAGAATTTGGACTGGAATTTAATGGAATGTAACAGAATGTGGAATGGAATGCAATGGAATGGAATGTGGAATGGAATGTGGAATTTAATGGAATGGATTGTGGAATGGAATGGAATGAAATGTGGAATGGAATACGGAATGGATTATGGAATGGTATGTGGAATGGAATAGAATAGAATATGGAATGGAATCCAATGGAAAGTGGAATGTAATGGAATTGAATAGAATGTGGACTGAAATGGAATGGAATGAAACAGAAAGTGGATTGGAATGGAATGGAATGTGAAATGGAATGGAATGAAATGTGGAATGGAATGTGGAACGGAATGTAATGGAATTCAGAATGGAATGTGGAAAGGAATGGAATGTGGAATGGAAGGTGGAATGAAATGGAATAGAATGTGGAATGGAATGTGGAGTGAACTGGAATGGATTGTGGAATGGAATGTGGAATGGAAAGTGGAATAGAATGTGGAATGGAATGTGTAAAGGAATGTGGAATTGAACGGAATGGAATGGGGAATGGAATGTGGAATGGAATGGCATGGAATGTGGAATGGAATGGAATGGAATGATGAATGGAATGTGGAATGGAATGGGATGGAATGATGATGGAATGTGGATTGGAATGGAATGGAATGTGTAAAGGAATGGAATGGAATGTGGTTTGGAATGTGGAATGGAAAGTGGAATGGAATGGAATATGGTGTGGAATATGGAATGGAACGTGGAATAGAATGGAAAGTGGAATGGAGTTGAATGGAATGTGGAATGGAATGGAATGGCACGGAATGGTAGGTGGAATGGAATGGAGTGCAGTGTATTGTGGAATGGAATGTGGAATGGAATGGAATGGAATGTGGAATGGAATGGAATGGAATGTGGAATGGAATGGAATGAAATGTGGAAAGGAATGTCGAATGGAATGGAAGGGATTGTGGAATGGAATGTAACGGAATGTAAATGAAATGGAATGGAATGTTGAAAGGAATTGAATGGATTGTGGAATGGATTGGGGAATGGAATGGAATGCGGAATGGAAGGTGGAATGGATTGGAATGGAATGTGGAGTGTAGTGGAATGGAATGTGGAATAGAATGTTTAATGGAATTGAATGCGGAATGGAAGGTGGAATGGTATGGAATGGAATGTGGAATGGAATGGAATGGAATGTGGAATGGAATGTGGAATGCAGTGGACAGGAATGTGGAATGGAATGTTGAATGGAATGGAATAAAAAGTGAAATGGAATGGAATGGAATGTGGAATGGAATTTTGAATGGCATGGAATGGAAGGTGAAATGAAATGGAATAGAATGTGGAATGGAATGGGGAATGGAATGTGGAATTGAATGGCCAGGAATGTGTAATGCAAAAGAATGGAAAGTAAAATAGAATGTGGATCAGAATGTGAAATGGAATGTGGAGTGGAATGGGAAACAGAATGAAATGGAACGTGGAATGCAATGGAATGGAACGTGTAAAAAAATGGAATGGAATGGAACTTGGAATGGAACTTGGAATGGAAAATTGAAAGGTACGTGGAATGGAATGTGGAATTGAATGTTGAATGGAATGAAATGGAATTTGGAATGAAATGAGGAATGGAAAGGAATGGAATGTGGAATGGAATTTGGAATGTAATGCAATGGAATGAGTATTGAATGTGAAATGAAATGGCATGGAATGTCGAATGGAATGTGGAATGGAATGTGGAAATGAATGGAATGTGGAAAGGAATGGAATGGAATGTTTAATGGAATGTGGAATGGAATTGAATGGATTATGGAATGAAATGAAAAGGAAAGTGGAATGAAGTTGAATGGAATGGAATGGAATGTGGAGTGGAATGTGGAGTGGAATGGAATGCAATGTGGACTTGATTATGGAATGGAATGGAATGGAATGTGGCATGCAAAGTGGAATGGAATAGAATGGATTGTGGAATGGAATGTGGAATTGTATGGAATGGAATGAGGAATGCAATGAGGAATGGAATGTGGAATGGAACGGAATGAAATATGGAATGGACTGTGGAATGAAATGAGGAAATGTAAGAGGAATGGAATGGAATGGAACGTAGAAAGGAACGAGAAGTGCAATGGAATGGGATGTGGAATGGAATGCAATGGAATAGGATGTTGAATGAAATGGAATGGAATGTGGAATGGAATGTGGAATGAAATTGAACCGAATATGGAACGGAATATGTAATGGAATGGAATGGATTGTGGAAAGTAACCTGAAATGTAATGGAATGGAAGGTGGAATGGAATGTGGAATATAATGTGGAATGTATCGTGGAATGGAATGGAACGGAATGTGGAATGCAACGGAGTAGAATGTTGAAAGGAAAGTGGAATGGAATGCAGTGGAATGAGGAACGGAACGTAATGTAATGAGGAATGGAATGTGGAATGGAAAGGAATGGAATGTGGGATGCAGTGTGGAATGGAATTGAAGGTGGAATGGAGTGTGGAATGGAATGGAATGGAATGCTGAATGGAATGGAACGGAATATGGAATGGAATGTGGAATGGAATGAAGAATGGTAAGCAATGTAATGTGGAATGGAATGTGGAATGGAATGTGCAAAGGAATGGAATGGAATGCTGAATGGAATAGAACAGAATACGGAATGGAATGTGCAGTGGAATGAAGAATGGAAAGCAATGTAATGTGGAATGGAAGGTGGAATGGAAAGTGGAATGGAAAGGAATGTAATGTGGAATGGAATGTGGAAACAAAAGTGGAATTTAATGGAATGGAATGTGGAATGGAACGTTGAATGGAATGGAATGGAATGTGGGAAGGAATGGAATGGAATGTGGAATGGAAAGGAATGGAATGTGTAATGAAATGGAATAGAATGTGGAAAAGTATATGGAATGGAATGTGGAATGGAAAGTGGAATGGAATGTAATGTAATGTGGAATGGAATGCAATGGAAAGTAGAATGGAATGTGAAATGGACAGTGTAATGGAATGTGGAAAGGAAAGTGGAATGTAATGGAATGGAAGGTGGACTGAAAAGAGGAATGGAATGGAATGGAAGGTGGAATGGAATGTGGAATGGAATGTGGAATGGAATGTGGAATGGAATGGAATGGGATGTAGAATTAAATGTGGCATGGAATGTGGAATGGAAGGGAATGGGATGTAGAATGAAATCTGGAATTCAATGTGGAATGGAATGTGGAATGCAATGTCGAGTGGAGTGTGTAATGGCATGTGGAATGGAATGCAATGGAAAGTCGAATGGAATGTGAAAAGGAATGTGGAAGGGAACCTGAAATGTAAGGGAATGGAATTTGGAATGGAACGTGTAATGGAATGGAGTGGAACATGGAATACAACGTGGAATGGAAAGTGGAATGGAATGGAATGGAACATTGAATTTAATGTGGAATGGAATGTGGAAATGAATGGAATGTGGATAGGAATGGAATGGAATGTTTAATGGAATGTGGAATGGAATTAAATGAAATGTGGAATGGAAAGGAATGGAATGTGGAATGGAATTTGGAATGTAATGCAAAGGAATGAGAATTGAATGTGAAATGCAATGGAATGGAATGTCGAATGGAATGTCGAATGGAATGTGGAATGGAATGTGGAATGGAACGGAAAGGAATCTGGAATGGAATGTGGAATGTAATGCGCAATGGAACGTGGAATGGAACGGAATGTAATGTGGAATGGAATGTGCAATGGAATGTGGAATGGAACGGAATGGAATTTGGAAGGGAATGTGGAATGGAACGTGGAATGGAACGTGGAATGGAATGTGGAATGGAATGGAATGAAATGTGTAATGGAATGGAATGGAATGGAATTTATAGAGAAATAGAATGTAGAATGGAATGTGAAATGGAAAGTGTAAGTGGAATGTGGAATAGAATGAATTGGAACATGGAATGGAATGGAATGGAATGGAAAGGAATGGAATGGAATGGAACGTGGAATGGAACATGGAAAGTAACGTGGAATGGAATGTGGTATGAAATGTGGAATTGACTAGAATGGAATGTGGAATGGAACGGAATGGAATGTGGAATGGAATATGGAACGTTGAATGGAATGTGGAATGCAATGTGGAATTGAATGTGGAATGGAACAGAAGGGAACGTGGAATGGAATGTGGAATAGAATGTGGAATGGATCGTGAAATGGAAAGAGGAGTGGAATGGAATGGAATGTGGAATGGAATGTGGAATTCAAAGTGAAATGGAAACGAATGGAATGGAATGTGGAATTGAATGTGGCGTGAAATGGAATAGAATGTGCAATGGAATGTGGATTGGAATGAAATGGTATGTGGAATGCAATGTGGTATGGAATGGAATGGAATGGAATGTGAAAGGAATGAAACTGAATGTGGAATGGAAAGTGGAAAGGAATGGAATGGAATGTGAAATGGAATGTGGATTGGAATGGAATGGAATGCAATGTGGAAAGGAATGGAATGGAATGTGGAATGGAATGGAATGGAATTTTGAATAGAATGTGGAATGGAATACAATGGAAAGTGGAATTGAATGGAAAGGAATGTGGAATGCAATGTAATGGAATCTGGAATGGAATGGAATGGAATGTGTAATGGTATGTGGAATGGAATGGAATGGAATTGAATGTGGAATAGAGTGTGAAATTGATGGAGTGGAATGTGAAATGGAAAGCAATGGAGTGTGAAATGAAATGTGCAATGGAACAAAATGGAATGTAATGTGGAAAGGAATGTGGGATGGAATGGAATGGAATGTGGAATGCAAAATGGAATGGAATGGAATAGAATGTGGAATGGAATGTGGAATGGAATATAATGGAATGTGGAATGGAATGGAATGGAATGTGTAATGGAACTGAATGGAACATGGAATGGAACATGGAATGGAACGTGGAATGGAATGTGGAATGGAATGGTATGTGGAATGGAATGGAACGGAATACGGAATGGAATGGAATGGAATGGAATAAATGAATAGGATAAATGAATGGACTGGAATGGGATACGGAATGGAATGGAATGGAATGTAATAAATGAATGGAATGGAATGTGGAATGGAATGGAATGGTATATGGAATGTAATGGAATGGAATGAAATGTGGAATGGAATGGAATAGAATACAGTGGAATGGAATGTGGATAGGAATGCAATGTGGAATGGAATAGAATGTGGAATGGAATGAAAAGGAATGGAATGAAATGGAATGGAATGCGGAATGGAATGGAATGGAATGTGGAATGGAAGGGAATGGAATGGAATGGAATGTGAAATGGAATGGAAAGCAATGTGGAATGCAATAGAATTTCTAATGGAATGGAATGGAATGGAATGCGGAATGAAATCAAATGCAACTTGGAATGGGTTAGAATGGAACGGGGAATGCAATGGAAAGGAATGTTTAATGGAATGGAAAGGAATGTCCAATGGAATGTGGATTGGAATGGAATTGAATTTGGAATGGAAAGTGGAATGGAATGGAAAGGATTGTGAAATGGAAAGTAATGGAATGTGGAATCGAATGTGGAATGGAATGTGCAATGCATTGTGGAATGGAACGTGGAATGGAATTTGCAGTGGAATGTGGAATGGAATGTGGAGTAGAATGGAATAGAATGTGGAATGGAAGGTGGAATGGAACGTGGAATGGATCATGGAAAGGAAAACAGAATGGAATGTGGAATGGAAAGTGAAATGGAATGGAATGGAATGTGGAATGGAACGTGCAATGCAACGTCGAATGGAATATTGAATGGAAAGTGGAATGGAATGTGCCTTGGAATGTGGAATGAAAAGTGGAACGGAAAGGAATGTAAAGTGGAATGGAACATAGAATGAAATGGAATGGAAAGTGGAATGGATCATGGAATAGAACATGGAAAGGAATGTGGAATGGAACGTGGAATGGAATGTGGAATGGAATGTGTAAGGCAATGTGACATGGAATGGAATGGAATGGAATGGAATGTGGAATGGAACGTGCAATGGTTCCTGTAATTGAACGTGTAATGGATCGCCGAATGGAACTGGAGGGGAATGTGATATGGAATGTGGAATGGAATATGGAATGGAACGTGAAATTGAATGGATTGGAATGTTGTATGGAACGTGGAATGGAATGGAATGGAATGAGAAATGGAATGTGGAATGGAAAGAGGAACGGAATGTAATGGAATGTGGAATGTAATGGAATGGAATGTGGAAAGGAATGGAATGGAATGTGGCATGGAAAGGCATGGAACGTGGAATGGGACGTGGAATGGAACGTGGAATACAACATGGAATGGAACGTGGAATGGGACGTGGAATGGAACGTCGAATACAACATGGAACGGAACGTGGAATGGAGCGACGAATGGAATGGAATTGAAAGTGAAGTGGAATGGAAAGGAATGATGAATGGAAAGTAATGGAACGTGGAATGGAACGTGGAATGGAAAGTGGAATTTAATGGAATGGAACGTGGAATGAAATGTGGAATGTAATGGAATGGAATGCAACGTGAAAAGGAATGTAAAATGGAATGGAATGGAACGTATAATTTAACGGAATGGAACTTGGAATGGAACATGGAATGGAATGGAATGGAACTTTGAATGCAACGTGGAATGGAAAGTGGAATGGAAATTGGAATGGAGCATGGAATGGAATGGAATGGAACGTGTAATGGGATGAAATGGAATGTGGAATGGAAAGAAATGCAAAGTTGAATGGGACGTGGAGTGGAAGATGGAATGCGACGTGGAATGGAAAGTGGAATGGAATGTCGAAAGGAATGCAATGGAATGTGAATTGGAATGGAATGGAATGTGAAATGGAATGGAATGGAGTGGAATATAGAATGGAATGGAATGGAAAGGAATGGAATGGAATGGAATGGAATGGAAAGCGGAATGCAATGGAATGAAAGGTGGAATGGAATGGAATGGACTACAACGAAATGTGGAATGGAATGGAATGCAATGGAAAGTGAAATATAATTTGGAAAGGAATGTGAAATGGAATGTGGAATGGAATGTGGAACGGAATGAATTGAAACGTGGAATGGAATGAAATGGAACGTGCAATGGACTGGAATGGAATGGAAAGTGGAATGGAACGTGGAATGAAAAATGGAATGGAATGTGGAATGGAATGTGGCATAGAATAGAATGGAACAGAATGTGCAATGGAATGTGGAATGGAATGGAATGGAATGAGGAATGGAATTGAGCTTGGAATGGAGTGGAATGAAATGTGGATTGGAATTGAATGGAATGGAATTTGGAATGGAATGGAATGGAATGGAATGTGGAATGCAATGGAATGGAATGGAACTTGGAATTGAATGGAACGGAAAGGAACGTTGAATGCAATGGAATGGAATGGAACGTGGAATTGAATGCAATTGAATGGGGAAAGGAATGTGGAATGGAAAGTGGATTTGAATGTGGAATGGAATGGAATGGAATGTGGAATGGAATGTATTGGAATGTGGAATGGAATGGAATGGAATGTGGAATAGAATGGAATGGAATGGAATGTGTAACTGAATGTGAAATGGAATGTGGAATGGAATGTGGAATGGAATGGAATGGAATGAGGAATGGAATTGAATTTGGAATGGAATGGAATGGAATGTGGATCGTAATGGAATGGAATGGAATGTGGAATGGAATAGATTGGAATGTGGAATGCAATGTGGAATGAAATGTGGAATTGAACGGAATGGAATGTGGAATGGAACGTGGAACAGAACAAGGAATGGAACATGGAATGGGATGTTCAATGGAATATGGAATGGAAAGTTGAATGGAATGGAATGGAACGTGGAATTGAAAGCAGAAAGGAATGGAATGGAATGTGGAATAGAACATGGAATGAAACATGTAAAGGAATGTGGAATGGAACGTGGAATGGAATGTGGAATGGAATGTAGAAGGGAATGTGGAGGGGAATGGAATGGAATGGAATAGAATGTGGAGTGGAACGTGCAATGTATCGTGGAATTGAGTGTGGAATGTATCGTGGAATGGAACGTGATATGGAATGTAGAACGGAATGTGGAATGGAATATGGAATGGAACATGAAACTGAATGGAATGGAATGTTGAATGGAACGTGGAATGGAATGGAATGGAATGTGGAATGGAAAGTGGAATGTAATGGAATGGAACGTGGAATGGAACCTGGAAAGGAAGTTGGAATGGAATGGAATGGAATGTGGAATGAAACGTGGAATGGAATGGAATGGAAAGTGGAATGGAACTTGGAAAGAATGGAACGGAACTTAGATTAGAATGTGAAATGGAATGTGGAATGGAACGTGGAATGGACCGTGGAATGGAATCGACTGGAATGTAGAATGGAATGGGATGGAACTTGGAATGCAATGTGGAATGGAATGTGAAATGGAACGTGGAATGGAAAGTAGAGTGAAATGGAATGTAATGTGGAATGGAATGTAATGTGGAATGGAATGGAATGGAATGTGTAATGGAATGGAATGCAATGTGGTATGGAATGGAATGGAATGTTTAATGGAAAGGAATGGAACGTGAAATGTGTCGTGGAATGGAACAAGGAGTGCATCGTGGAATTGAACGTGGAATGGAATGTGCAATGCAATGGAATGGAATGTGGAATATAATGGAATGGAATATGGAATGGAAATGAATGGAGTGGAAAGTGGATTGGAATCGAATAGAATGGAATGGAAGGCAGAATGCGATGGAATGGAATGTGGAAAGGAATGGAATGGAATGGAATGTGCAATTGAATGGAAAGGAATGAGGAATGGAATGGATTAGAATGTGGAATGCAATGGAATGGAACTTGGAATGGAATGTGGAATGGAATGGGGAATGGATTGCGCAATGGAATGGAAAGGAATCTGGAATAGAATGGAGTGTAATGGAATGTGGAATGGAATTTGTAAAGGAATGCGGAATGGAATGGAACGGAAGGTGGAATGAAATGGAATGGAATGTGTAATGGAATGGAATGGTAAGTGAAATAGAATGTGGAACGGAATGAGTAATGGAATGTGGAATGGAATGTGGATCAGAATGAAAAGAAATGTCGAATGGAATGGTATGGAACGTGGAATGGAATGGAATGGAATGGAATGTGGAATGGAAGGTGGAGTGGAACATGGAATGGAAAGTGGAATGGAATGTGGAATACAATGGAATGGAATGTGGTATGAAATGTGAAATGGAATGGAATGGAATGTGGAAAGGAATGTGGAATGTAATGCAATGGAATGAGAATGGAATGTGGAATGGTATGGAATGGAATGTTTAATGGAATGTGGTATGGAATGGATTGGAATGTGGAATGGAATGTGGAATGGAATGCGAAATGGTAGGGAATGGAATGTGGAATGGAATGTGGAATGAAACTTGGAATGGAACGTGGATGTGAATGGAATGAAACTTGGAATAGAATGTGGAATGGAATGAAAGGGAATGTGGAATGAAATGTGGAGCGTAATAGAAAGGAATGTGTAATGGAATGGAATGGAATATTGAATGGAATGTGGAATGAAAAAGAATGGAATGTGGAATGGAATGTGCAATGCAATGTGGAATTGAAAGTTTAATGGAATGGAATGGAATGTGGAATTGAACATGGAATGGAATTGAACGGAACGTGGAATGGAATGTGGAATGGAATGTGGAAGGAAATTTAATGGAATGTGGAATGGAAAGTGGATTGCAGTGTAGTATGGGTTGTGGAATGGAACGTGGAATGGAATAGAAGGCAAAGTGGAATGGAACGTGGAATGGAATTGAATGGAAAGTGGAATGGTATGTCGAATGGAACTTGAAATGGAATGGAACGGAATGCGGAATGGAAAGTGAAATGCAATGGAATTGATCGTGGAATATAACGTCTAATGGAACGCGGAATGGAATGTGGAATTGAACATAGGATAGAATGTGGAATCAAGTGTTGAATGGAACGGAATGGAATATGGAAAGGAATGTGGAATTGAGTGTGGAATGGAAGTTGGAATGGAATGGAATGGAATGTGGAATGGATAGTGGAATTGAATGGAATGGAATGGAATGGAATGTGGAATGGAATGTGGAATGGAATATGGAATGGAATGTGCAATGGAATGGAATGAAATGTTTATTGGAATGGAATGCAATGTGGAATGGAATGGAATGGATTGTGGAAAGGAATGTAAAGGACATTGGAATGGAACGTGGAATGGAATGTGGAATGGAATTTGGAATGGAATGGAATGGAATTTAAATGAATGTGGAATGGCATGTGAATTGGAATGCAACAGATTGTGGAATAGAATGTGAAATGAAATGCAATGGAATGAGAATGGAACATGGAATGGAATGTGGAAGGGAATGTAGAACGGACTGAGGAATGGAATGTGGAATTGAATGGAATGTGGAAGAGAATGTGGAATGGAATGTGGAATTAAATGGAATGGAAAGTGGAAAGGAATGAAATGGAATGTGGAAAGGAATCTGGAATGGAATGCAACGGAATGTGGAATGGAACGGAAAGGAATGTGGAATGGAATGTGGAATGGAATATGGAATGGAATGGAATGGTATGTGGAATGGAAGGTGGAATGGAGTGCGGAATGGAATGTGAAATGGAACAGAATGGAATTTGCAATTGAATGTGGAATCAAAAGTGTAATGGAATGGAATGGACGGTGGAATGGAATGGTATGGAATGGTATGGAATATGGAATGGAATGGAATGGAATGTGGAATAGAACGTGGAATGGAATGTGGAATGCAACGTGAAATAGAATGGAACGGAAAGTGGAATGGAATGTGGGATGGAATGGAATGGACCGTGGAATGGACCGTGGAATGGAATGTGGAATGGAACGGAATGGAATGTGCCAGAAAATGTGGAATGGAATGTGGAATGCAATGGAAGGAATGTCGAATGGAATGTGAAATGGAATGGAATGGAATATCAATTGGAAAGTGGAAAGGAATCCGGAATGGACAGTGGAATCGAATGAGAAATGGAATGTTGAATGTATCGTGAAATGGAAAGTGGAATAGAATGGAATGCAACGTGTAACGGAATGTGGAATGGAATGGAGTGCAATGTGGAATGGAATGTTTAATGGAATGTGGAATGGAATGGAGTGGAATGTGGAATGTAATGTAGAATGGAATGTGGAATGGAACGGAATGGAATGTGGAATGGAGTGAGTAATGAAATGTAATGCAATGTGGAATGGAACGGAACAGAATGTCGAATGTAATGTGGAATGGAATGTGGAATGGAAAGTAATATAACACGGAATGGAATGTGGAAACTAAAGTGGAATGGAATGCAATGGTATGTGGAATGTAACGTGTATTGGAATGGAATGGAAAGTGGAATTGAACGCGTATTGTAAACTGGAATGGAGTGGAATGGAATGTGGAATGGAAAGGAATGGAATGTGGAATGTAATGTGATGGAATACGGAATAGATTTGAGTGGAATGGAATGTAGAATGGAATATGGAATGGAATGTGGAATATAATGGAATGGAATGTGGAATGGAATGTGGAATGGAATGGAATGGAGTGTAATAGAAAGGAATGTGGAACGGAATGGAAAGGAATATGGAATGGAATGCGGAATGGAACAGAATGAAATGTGGAATGGAATGTGCAATGGAAAGTGGAATGGAATATTTAATGGAATGGAATGGAATGTGGAATCGAACATGGAATGAAATTGAATGGAACGTGGAATGGAAAGTGAAATGGAATGTGGAATGGAATGTGGAATGGAATGGAATTGAATGGGCAATGGAATGTGGAACGGAGTGTGGAATGGAATGGGATGGAATGTGGAATGGAATGTGGCAAGGAATTTAATGGAATGTGGAATGCAAAGTGGATTGCAATGTAGGATGGGTTGTGGAATGGAATGTGGAATAGCACGGAATAGAATGTGGAACGGAATGTGGAATGGAGTGTGGAATAGAACTTGGAATGGAATGCAAAGGAATATGGAATGGAACGTGGAATGGAATGGAATGGAAAGTGGAACGGTATGTGGAATGGAACTTGTAATGGAATGTGGAATGGAAAGTGAAATGCAATGGAATTGAACGTGGAATATAACGTCTAATGGAAAGTGGAATGGAATGTGGAAATGAACATAGGATATACTGTGGAATCAAGTGTGGAATGGAACGGAATGGAATATGGAAAGGAATGTGGAATTGAGTGTGGAATGGAACGTGGAATGGAATGGAATGGAATGTGGACTGGAACGTGGAATTGAATGGAATGGAAAGGAATGGAAAGTGGAATTGGATGGAATGGAATTTGCAATGGAATGTTGAATGGAATGTGCAAAGGAATGGAATGAAATGTGGAATGAAATGTGGATTGTAATGGAATGGAATGTTGAATGGAATGGAGTGGAATGTGGAATGGAATTTAACGGACACTGGAATGGAACGTGGTATGGAATGTGGAAGGGAATGTGGAAAGGAATGTGGAAAGGAATGTGGAATGAAATGTGGAATGGAACGGAATTAAACGTGGAATGGAATGTGGAATGGAATGTGGAATGGAACGTGGAATGCAACGGAATGGAATGTGGAATGGTATGGATTGGAATGTGGAATGGAACGCGGAATGGAATGTGGAAGGGAATTTGGAATGGAACGTGGAATGGAACGTGGAATGGAATGGAATGGAATGTGTAACGGAATGGAAAGGAATGTGGAATGGAATGTGGAATGGAATGTGGAATGGAATGAACTGGAATTTGGAATGGTGTGGAATGGAATGTTGATTGGAACGTGGAAGGCAATGTGCAATGTAACGTTTAATGGAAAGGAATGCAATGTGGAATGGAATGCAGTGGAATGCGGAATGGAATGTAATGTAATGTGGAATGCAAAGTGGAATGGAATGGAATGAAATGTGGAATAGAATTTTTAATGGAATGGATTGGAATGCGAAATGGAATGGAATGCAATGCGAAACGGAACATGGAATGGAAGGTGGAATGGAATGTGGAATGGAACGTGGAATGGAATGTGGAATGGAATGGAAAGGAATGAGAATGGAAAAGATTGGAAAGTGGAATAGAATGTGGTATGGAATGGAATGGAATGTTGAATGGTATAGAATGGAATGGTATGGAATCTGGAATGGAATGGATAGGATTGTGGAATGGATCGTGGAATGGAATGGAATGGAACGTGGAATGGAATGCATAATGGAATGAGGAATAGAACGTTGAATGGAACGTGGAATGGAATGCAATGTAATGTGGAATAGAATGTGGAATGGGACGTGGAATAGAATGTGCAATGTAATTTGGAATGGAAAGGAATGGAATGTGGAAAGGAAAGGAATGGAAGGTGGAATGGAATGCAATGGAATGTGGAATGGAATGTGGAATAGAATGAAATGGAAGGCAGAATAGAAGGCGGAATAGAACGGATAGGAATCCGGAATGGAATGGAAAGGAATGGTATATAATGTGGAATGGAACGTGGAATTGAAACTGGAATGGAATGTGGAATTGAACGTGGAATGGAATGGAATGTGCAATGGAATATGGAATGGAATGTGGAATACAACATGGAATGGAATGTGGAATTGAAGGTGGAATGGAAGGTGGAATGGAATGGAATGGAATGTGGAATGGAATGTGGAGTGGAATGAAATGGAATGTGGAATGGAATGGAATGGAATGTGGAATGGAAAGGAATGGAACGAGGAATGGAACATGGAATGGAATGTGGAAAACAATGCGGAATGGAATGTGGAATGTAATGTGAAATGGAATGGAATGGAATGGGGAATAGAATGGAACGGAATGTGGAATGGAATGAAATGAAGTGGAATGTGAAATGGAATGTAATGGAATGGAATGGAATGCGGAATCCAACGGAATGAAATGCGGAACGGAATGGAATGGAATGGAATGGAATGGAATTGAAAGAGGCATGCAATGGAAGGGAATCTAATGGAATTTGGAAGAGAATGGAATGGAATGTGGAATGGAATGGAATGCAATGTGGAATGGAATGTGGAATAGAATGTGGAATGGAAAGTGCAAAGGAAAGTAGAATGGAATGAAATGGAAAGTGGAATGGAAAGTGGAATTGAATCGAATGGAAAGTGGAATGGAAAGTAGAATGGAATGGAGTGGAACGTGGTATCGAACGTGGAATGGAACGTCGAATGGAATGGTCAATGGAACGTGGAATTGAACGTGGAATGGAATGAAATGGAAAGTGGAATGGGACGTGAAATGTACTGTAATAGAATGGAATGGAATGTGGAATGGATTGTGGAATGGACTGTGGAATGGAATGTGGAATGGATCGGAAGTGAATGTGGAATGGAATGTGGAATGGAATGTGGAAAGGAAAGTGGAATGGTATGGAATGGGTTGTGGAATGGAACGTGGAATTTAATGGAATGGAACGAGCAATGTAATGAAGAATGGAATGTGGAATGCAATGTGGAATGGAACGGAAAGGAATGGGGAATGGAATGTGCAATGGAATGTGGAATGGAAAGTGGAATATAATGCATTGGAAAGTCGAATGGAACTTAGAATGGAATGGAATGGATTTTGGAATGGAATCTGGAATGGAATGTGGAATGGAATCTGGAATGGAACGTGGAATGGAACGGAATGGATTGTGGAATGGAATGTGGAATGGAATTCAATGGGATGTAGAATGAAATGTGGAATGGAATGTGTAATGGAATGGAATGGAATGTGGAATGGAATATGGACTGGAATGGAATGCAATGTTGAATGGAATGTGGAATGGAATGGAATACAAAGTGGAATGGAATGTGGAATGGAATGGAATGGAATGTGGAATGGAATGTAACGGAATGTAGAATGGAATGTGGAATGGAATGTGGAATGAATCAGAATGGAATGAGGAATGGTATGTGGAATAGAATGTGGAAGGAAAGTGGATTTGAATGGAATGGAATGTCGAATGGAACGTGGAATGTAACGGAATGGAATGTGGAATGGAATGTGGAAGGGAATGTGGAATGGAAAGTGGAATGGAATGGAATGGAATGTCGAATAGATCGTGGAATGAAATGGATTGAAACGTGGAATGAAACTTGCTGTTGAAGGTGGAATGGAACGTGGAATGGAATGTGGAATGGAGCATGGAATGGAATGTGGAATGGAATGTGGAATGGAACCTGGGATGGAATGGAATGGAAGGTGAAATGAAACGTGGAATGGAATGCAGTAGAATGTGGAACAGAATGTGGATTTTAATCAGGAATGAAATGTGTAATGGAGCGTGGAATGGAAGGGAATGGAGCGTGGAATGGAATGTGACATAAAATGTGGAATGGAAAGGAATGGAATGTGGAATAGAAAGTGGATTGGAATAGAATGAAATCCGGAATGGAATTGAAGGGAATGGAGTGGAATATGGAATGGAATGGAATGGAACGTGGAATGGAACGTGGAATGGAACATGAAATGGAACGTGAAATGGAATGTGAAATGGAAAGGAATGGAATGGAATATGGAAAGCAATGGAATGGAATGTGTAATGGAATGTGTAATGGAAAGTGGAATGTAATGGAATGGAATGGAATTGAAAGGAATGTGGAATGAAATAGAATGGAATGTGGAATCGAAAGGAATGGAAGGCGGAATGGAATGCAATTTTATGGAATGTGAAATGGAACGTAATGGATTGGAATGGAAGGTGGAATGGAATGTAATGGAATGCAATGGAATGTCAAAAGGAATGAAATGGAATGGAATAGAATGCGGAATTGAATCGATTGGGAAGTGGAATATAATGGAATGGAATATGGAATGCAATGGAATGGAATGGAATGGAAGGTGGAATGGAATATGAAATGGAATGAGGAATGGAACGTGGAATGGAATGAAATGTATCTTGGAATGGAGTGGAATGGAACGTGGAATGGAATGGAATGGAACGTTGAAAGGAAAGTAGAATGGAACGTGTTAAGGAAAGTTGAATGGATAGTATAATGGAATGTAATTGAATGTGGAATGGAACGGAATGAAAAGTGGAAAGGAATGGAATAGAATGTGAAATGGAATGGAATGGAATATGGAATGGAACGTGGAATGGAATGAAACGGAAAGTGCAATGGAATGACTGATGGAAAGTGGAATGCAACTTGGAATGGAATGGAATGGAACGTGGTATGGAATGTGGAATGGAATGGAATAGGAGGTGGAATGGAATTGAATGGAATAGAATGGAATGTGAAATGAAATGTGGAATCGAAAGTGGAATGGAAAGGAATGGAACATGGAATGGAATGGAATGGAATGGAACGTGGAATGTAACGTGGAATGGAATGGAATGCAATGTGGAGTGGAATGTGGAATGAAATGCGGAATGGAACGTGGAATGGAAAGTGGAATGGAATGCAATGGAATGTGGAATAGAATGTGGAATTGAATGTGGAACGGAATGTGGAATTCAATTTAATGGAATGTGGCATCAATGTGGAGTGGAACGCAGAATGGAATGGAGTGGAATGTGGAATGGAATGCGGAATGGAATGATATGGAATGCGGGATGGAATGTGGAATGAAATGTGGAATGGAATGGAATGTGCAATGGAGTGTGGAATGGAAAAGAATGGAATGTGGAATGGAATGCTGAATGGAATGTGGAATAGAATGTGTCAGAATGTGGAATGGATTGCGTAATGGAACGTTGAATAGAAAGGAATGGAATGTGGAATGGAAAGTGGAATGGAATGTAGAATGGAAAGTGGAATGGAATGGAATGAAACGTGGAATGGAACGTGGAATGGAATGTGGAAAGGAACGTGCAATGGAAGGTGGAATGGAATGGAATCGAATGTGGAATGGAGTGGGGAATGGAATGGAATGGAATGTGCAATTCAATTTGCAAAGGAATGGAAAGGAACGTGGAATGGAATGGAACGTGGAATGGAATGTGGAATGCAACGGAATGGAATGTGGAATGAAATGTGGAATGCAATGAATTGCAATTTGGAATGGAATGTGGAGTTGAATGGAATGCAATGAAGAATGGAATGTGCAAAGGAATGTGGAATGGAGCGTGGAATGGAAGATGGAATGGAATGGAATGGAATGTGGAATGGAATGTGGAATGGAATGGAATGGAATGTGGAATGGAATGGAATGTGGAATGGAATGGAATATTTAAATGGAATGGAATGGAATGTGTACTGGAATGGAACACTATGTGGAATGGAATGTGTAATGGAATGGAATGGAATGGAATGTGGAATGGAATGTTCAATGGAATGTGGAATGGAATGTGGAATGGAATGTAATGGAATGTGGAATGGAATGTGGAATGGAGTGTGGAATGGAAGGTGGAATGGAATGGAATGGATTGCGGAATTGAATATGGAATGGAAAGTGGAATGGAAAGTGGAATGTAACGTGGAATGGAACGTGGAATGGAATGTGGAATGGAATGTAATGGTATGTGGAATGGAACGTGTAATGGAACATGGAATGGAATGGAATGGAACGCTTAATGAAATGTGGAATGGAATGGAATGGGCTGTGTAATGGAATGGAATGGAATGTGCAATGGAAAGGAATGAAGTGCGGAATGGAACATGGAATAGAACGTGGAATGCAACGTGGAATGGAGCATGGAATGGAATGTGAAATGGAACAGAATTAAATGTGGAATTGAATGGTATGGAATGTGCAATGGAATGGAATGGTTTGGAATGTGGAATGGAAGGGAATGGAATGTCGAATGGAATGGAATGCAGTGGAATTTGGAATGGAATGGAATGGAATGCAAAATATAATGGAATGGAATGTGGAATGGAATGGAATGGAATGGAAAGTGGAATAGAAAGGCATGGAATGGAATGTGGAAAGGCATGTTGAATTGAATGTGGAATTGAATGGAAAGGAATGTGGAATGGAATGGAATGGAACGTAGGGTGGTTTGGAATGGAAAGTGGAATGGAATGTGGAAAGGAACGTGGAATGGAGTGGAATGGAACTTGGAATGGAACGTGGCATGGAATGCAATGGAATGTGGAATGGAATGCAATGGAATGTGGAATGGAACATGGAATGGAATGTGGAATGGAAAGTGGAATTGAACGTGGAATGGAAAGGAATGGAAGGTTGAATGGAATGTGGAATGGAATGTGGAGTGGAATGTTCCATTCCACATTCCATTCCATTCCATTCCATATTCCTTTCCATTCCATTCCGTATTCCATTCAATTGCATTCCACATTCCATTCCACATTCCATTCCATTCCATTGCACAATACTTTCCATTACATTCCACATTACATTCCACATTCCATTCAAAATACTGTTCCATTCCATTGCAGTTCACATTCCATTCCATTCCATTCCACATTCCACTCCTTTCCATTCCACATTCCGTTCCATTCCGTATTCCATTCCATTCCATTGCATTCCAAATTTCATTCCATTCCACGTTCCATTCCAAATTCCATCCCATTCCATTACATTCCACAGTACATTCCATGCCATTCAATTCCAGTCCGCATTCCAATGCATTCCATTCGATTCCACATTCCATTCCACATTCCATTCCATTCCATTTCACATTCCATTCCACATTCTATTCCATTCCATTCCACATTCCATTCCGTTCCGTTGCATTCCACATTCCATTCCATTCCATTCCACATTCCTTTCCACTTTACATTCCTTTGCATTCCAGATTCAATTCCATTCCCTTCCACATTCCATTCCATTCCATTCTACATTCCATTCCACATTCCTTTCCACATTCCTTTCAAAGTTCCATTCCAGGTTCCATTCCACATTCCATTCCACGTTCCACTCCACGTTCCATTCCATTCCATTCCACGTTCCATTACACATTCCATTCCATTCCATCCCACATTCCATTCCACATTACAATCCAAATTACATTCCGCGTTTCATTCCTCCTTCCATTAGACGTTCCATTCCACGTTCCATTCCACATTTCATTCCATTGCATTTCATATACCATTCCACGTTCCATTCCATTCCATTTCACATTCAATTCCACGTTCCATTCCATTCCTTTCCACATACCTTCCCATTCCATTTCAAATTCCTTTCCTTTCCATTTCACATTCCATTCCATTCTATTGCATTCCACATTCCATTCTATTCCATTCCACAATCCATTCAATTACATTTCATTCCATTGCATATTCCATTCCACTTTCCATTTCACTTTACATTACATTCCTTTTCAAATTCAATTCCACTCCATTCCATTTCACAGTCCATTCCATTGAATTCCACATTCCATTCCACATTCCATTCCAAATTGCATTCCACAATCCATTGCATTCCAATCCATTCAATTCCACATTCCATTCCCCATTCCACTCCATTCCATTCCAAATTCCATACCATTCCACTCCTCCTTCCATTCCATTCCATTCCACATTGCATTCCATTCCGTTCCTCATTTCATTCCAATTCTTTCCATTGCATGCCACATTCCTTTCCATTCCATTCAATTCCATATTCCATTCCATTCCATTCCACATTCCATTCCATTCCATTCCAAATTCCATTCCATTCCTTTACACATTCCATTCCACATTCCTCTCCACTTCTTTTGATATTCCATTACATTATATTCCCTTCGACATTACATTCCATTCCACGTTGCAATCCATTCTTTTCCACATTCCATTAACTTCCATTGCACATTCCATTCCATTCCACATTCCTTTCCATTCCATTCCACATTCCATTCCATTCCATTCCACATTACTTTCCAAATTTCATAACGTTCCTTTCCACATTCCATTCTATTCCATTCCACATTCCTTTCCACATTCCTTTCCATTCCATTCCACATTGCATACAATTCCATTCCACATTCCATTCTATTCCAATCTATTCCACTCCACATTGTATTCCATTCCATTCCATTCCATTTCACATTCCATTCCATTCAATTCCTTTCCTCATTCCATTCCATTCCTCATTGCATTCCATTCCATTCCACATTCCATTCCCTTCCATTCCACATTCCATTCCTTTCCATTCCATTCCACATTCCACTCCATACTATTCCACGTTCCATTCCTAATTCCATTACACATTCCTTTCCATTCCATTCAACGTGTTATTACATTATGTTCCACGTTCTATTCCACTTACCATTCCATTCATTTCCACATTCCATTCCATATTCCATTCCGTTCCATTCCACATATCATTCCATTCCATTCTCTTCCATTACACATTTCATTCAATTCCATTCCACATTCCATTCACTTCCATTTCCTTCCATTCCACATTCCATTCCATTCCTTTCCACATTCCATTCCATTCCACGTTCCATTCCATTCCATTCCACATTGGATTCCATTACATTCCACATTCCATTCCATTCCATTCCACATTTCATTCCATTCCATTCCATTCCATTCCATTCCATTCCATTCCACATTGCATTCCTTTCCATTCCATTCCATTCCACAATGCATTCCATTCCATTCCATTCCACATTCCATTCAAATTTCCATTCTATTCCATTCCACCTTCTATTCCATTCCATTCCAAGTTCCATTCCGCATACCATTCCACATACCATTCCATTGCATTCCACATTCCATTCCATATTCCATTCCAAACAATTCCACATTCCATACCATTCCATTCCACATTCCATTCTGCATTCCATTACATTCCATTTCACGTTTCATTACACAATCCATTCCATCTCATTCCACATACCATTCCACTTTCCATTACATTGCACTCCACTTCCATTTCACATTCCATTCCAGATTCCATTCCATTCCATTCCACATTCCATTCCAAGCATTAGACATTCCTTTCCACACTCCATTTCATTCCATTCCACATTCCATTTCATTCCATTCCACATTCCATTACACATTCCTTTCCAATTAATTCCACATTCCATTAAATTAGATCAATATTCCATTCCATTTCATTCCACATTCCATTCCACATTCCACTCCATTCCATTCCATATTCCATGTCATTCCATTCCACATTCTATTCCATTGAATTCCACATTCCATTCCATGACATTCCACATTCAATTCCATTCCATTCCATTTCACGTTCCGTTCCATTGCATTCCAAGTTCCATTCCATTTCACCTTTCATTCCATTCCATTACATGTTCCATTGCATTCCATTCCAAGTTCCATTCCACATTCCATTCAATTCCATTACACATTCCATTCCATTCCATTCCACTTTCCATTACATTCCATTACACATCCCATTATATTCCATTCCACTTTGAATTCCACATACCATTCCACATTCCATTCCATTCCATTCCACATTCCATTGCACATTCCATTCTATTTCATTCCACATTCCATTCTGCAATCCATTCCATTCCATTCCACATTCCATTGAAAATTACATTCCATCCCATTCCACATTCAATTCCATCCCATTCCACGTTCCATTCCAGTTTCCATTAAATCGCATTCCACTTTGCATTACCATTCCATTCCATTCCATTCCACATTCCATTCCACGCATTCCACATTCCATTCCACATACCATTCCATTCCGTTCCACATTCCATTCCACATTCCATTGCATTCCATTCCACATTCCATTTCATTGCATTCCACATTCCATTCCTGTCCATTCCATATTCAATTCCACATTCCATTTCTTTCCAGTCCACATTCCATTCCATATTCCTTTCCATTTCATTCCACGTTCCATTCCACATTCCATTCCATGCCATTCCACATTACTTTCCATTCCATCCACATTCCATTCAATTCCATTCACATTCCATTCCACATTCCATTCCATTCCACAATCCTTTACATTCAATTGCACATTCCATTCCATTCCACAATCCTTTACATTCCATTGCACATTCCATTCCAAATTGCATTACATTCCTTTCCACATTACATTCCATTGCAGTTCACATTCCATTCCATTCCATTCCACATTCCATTCCATTCCATTCCACATTCCATTCCATTCCATTCCACATTCCATACCAATCCGTATTTCATTCCATTCCATTCCATTCCACATTCAATTCCAATCCACGTTCCGTTACACATTCCATTCTATTCCATTCCACATTGCATTCCATTCCACATTAATTTCCATTCCATTCCACATTCCATTCCATTCCATTTCAAATTTCATTCCATTCCATTCCATTCTATTCCATTCCATTCCATTCCACATTTCATTCCACGTTCCATTCCTTTCCATTCCGCATTACATTGCACGTTCCATTTCACGTTCCATTCCACGTTATATTGCACATTCCATTCCAAGTTCCATTCCATTCCATTCAACATTCCATTCCATTCCATTCCATTGCATTCCACATTAGATTCCACATTCCTTTCCACTCCATTCCACATTCAATTCCATTCCATTCCGCATTGCATGTCAGTCCATTCCACATTCCATTCAACATTCCATTCCCTTCCATTCTATTCCATATTCCATTCCATTGCATTCCTCTTTCAATTCCATCACATTCCACTTTCCGTTCCATTCCATTCCATGTTCCGTTCCATTCCATTCCAATTTCCATTCCATTGCGTTTCACGTTCCATTGCTTTCAATTCCACATTCCATTCCATTCCATTCCACGTTCCATTCCACATTCCATTCCATTCCATTCCACGTTCAATTCCATTCCATTCCACATTCCATTCCATTGCATTCAGTTCCTTTCCATATTCCATTACGTTGCATTCTATTCCAATTTACATTCCATTGCCTTGCAACCCACATTCCATTCCGATCCTTTCTATTCCACGTTTCATTCCACATTTCATTCCACATTCCACATTCCATTCGATTCCATTGCATTCCACATTCCATTCCATTCCATTCCATTCCATTCCGCATTCCATTCACCGTTCCATTCCACGTTCCTTTGCACGTTCCATTCCACATTCCATTCCAATCCATTCCACATTCCTTTCCACATTCCATTCCTTTCCATTCCGCATTGCTTTCCACATTCCATTCCATTCCATTCCACATTTCATTCAATGTTCCATTCCATTCCATTCCACATTCCATTCCACTTTACATTACATTGCATTTCATATACCATTCCACATTCCATTCCATTCAATTCCATATTCAATTTCACGTTTCATTCCATTCCATTGCACATTCCATTCCATTCCATTTCAATTTCCATTCGATTCCATTGCATTCCACTCTACATTCCAAAGCATTCCATTCCACATTCCATTCCATTCCATTCCACGTTCATTTCACAATCCATTCCACTCCATTCCATTCCACAATACAGTCCATATTCCATTCCATTCCATTCCAGAGTGCATTCAAATTCGTTTCCATTCCATTCCACATTCCATTGTGTTCCATTCCACATTCCGTTCCATTCCATTCCACTTTCCATTCCATTCCATTCCATTGCACATTCCATTCCACATTCCATTCCATTCCATTCCATTCCACATTCGATTACCTTCCATTGCACACACCATTCCAAATTCCACTGCATTCCACATTCCATTTAACATTCCATTCCTTTATATTCCACATTCCATTCCATTCCACATTGCATTCCATTCCTTTCGACCTTCCATCCCGCGTTCCATTGCACGTTCCATTCCACGTTCAATTCCATTCCACGCCACAATATATTTCACGATTCATTTGACGTTCCATTCGACGTTCCATTCCCCTTTCATTCCATCACATTTTATGTGCCATTCCGCATTCCATTCCGTTCCATTCCACATTCCATTCCATTCCATTCCATTCCAAATTCCTTTCCATTCCAATCCACATTACATTCCATTCCATTGCATTCCACATCCCATTCAATTCCATTCCACATTCCATTCGATTCCATTCCACATTCCATTCCACATTCAATTCCATTCCATTCCATTCCACATTTCATTCCATTCCATTCCATTCAACGTTACATTCCACATTCCATTGCACATTCCATTCTGTTCCATTCCATTCCATTCCACCTTCCATCCCACATTCCATTCCACATTCCATTCCATTCCATTTCACATTCTATTCCACATCCCTTTCCATTCCATTGCACATTACATTCCACATTCCACTCCATTCAAAATTCCACTCCACTCCATTCCATTGCGTTCCATATTGCATTCCATTCCATTCCATTCCACATTGCATTCCTTTACATTCCACATTCCATTCTGTTCTACATTCTATTTCACATTCCATTCCATTCCATTCCACGTTCCATTCCACATTCAATTTCGTTTCATTCCACATTAAGTTCCATACCATTCCACATTAAATTCTATTTCCATTTCACTTTCCATTCAACTCCATTCCACATTATATTGCATTCCACTCCACATTCCATTGCATTCCATTCCGCATTGCATTCCATTCTGTTCCACATTTCATTCCATTCCATTGCATTGCATTACATATTCCATTCCATTCAATTCCACATGCCATTCCCATCCTTTCCACATTGCATTTCACATTCCATTCCATTCCATTCTTCTTTGCATTCCAGGTTCCATTGGACATTCCCTTCCATTCTACGTTGCAGTCCACGTTCCATTCCCCATTCCATTCCATTCCATTCCACATTCCATTACATTCCATTCAACGTTCCATTCCACATTCCATTCCATTCCATTCCATTTCATTCCATATTCCATTCCATTTAATTCCATTCCACATTCCATTCCATTTCATACTGCTTTCCATTCCTTTCCTTTCTATATTCCATTCCTCATTCCATTCCATTCCAGTCCACGTTCCATTCCACTTTCCTTTCCATTGCATTCCACATTCCGTTCCAATCCATTCAACATTCCATTTCACATTCAATTCCATTCCATTCCACATTCCATTCTACAATTAATTCCACATTCTATTCTACATTCCATTCAATTCCATTCCCCATTCCATACCACATTCCATTCCATTCCACATTCCATTACACATGCCATTCCCTTCCATTCCACATTCCATTCCACATTCCATTCCATTCCATTCCATATACTATGACACATTCCATTCCATTCCATTCCACATTGCATTCCAGAATCCATTTCATATTTCATTCCATTCCATTCCATATTCCATTCCAAGTTCCGTTACATTCCATTGAACATTCCATTCCATTCCATTCCACATTCAATTCCACATTCCATTCCTCTCCATTCCATTCCACATTCCATTCCATTTCATTCGGCATTCCACTCCGCTTCTTTCCACATTCCATTCGACATTCCATTCCATTCCATTCCATTCCATATTCCATTCCATTCCATTCTGCATTCCATTCCTTTCCATTCCACATTCAATTCCAATCCATTCCACATTCTATTCCATTCCATTCCATTTCACAGTCCATTCCACTTTCCATTGCACATTCCATTCCCTTCTACTTTTCATTCCACATTCCATTCCATTCCGCATTCCAATCCACTTTCCATTCCACGTTCAAATCCACATTCCTTCTCTTTCCATTCAACTTTCGATTGCACATTGTATTCCATTCCATTCCACGTTCCATTGCAAATTCCTTTTCAGTCCATTCTGCGTTGATTTCCAGATTCCATTCCACAATCCATTCCGCATTCCATTGCATTCCACGTTCCATTACAGATTCCATTCCCCATTCCATTCCATTCCCCGTTCCATTCCACATTACATTCCATGTTCCATTACACATTCCATTCTATTCCATTCCATTCCGTTCCACATTCCTTTCCACATTGCATTCCATTCCATTCCACATTCCATTCCGTTCCACTTTCCATTCCATTCCATTCCACATTACATTCCACTCCATTCCACATTCCATTCCACATTCCATTTCAAATTTCCACATTCCATATTCCTTTCTACATTCCTTTCCATTCCATTCAATATTCCATTCCAAATTGCATTCCATTCCATTTCATTCAATTCCACATTGCATTCCATTCTATACCATATCACATTTCATTCCGTTCCTTTCCACGTTCCATTCCACATTCTATTCCATTCCATTCCATTCCATGTTCCATTCCACATTCCATCCCATTCCACATTCCATTCCACTTTCCATTCCATTCCATTCCACATTACATTGCACTCCATTCCACATTGCATTCCAGATTCCATTTCAAATTTCACTCCACTCCATTCTACTCCATTTCTTTCCACTTTACTCCAATCCACTCAACTCCACTCCATTACACCCCACTCCATTCCATTCCACTCAATTAGATTCCACTCCAGTCCACTCCATTCCATTCCATTCAACTCCATTCCATTCCATTCCATTTCAGTTCATTCAATTCCATTCCCCACCGTTCCCGTACATTGCACTCCATTCCACTTAACTCCACTCAATTATATTCCACTCCATTCCACTGCATTCCCCTCCACTGTATTCCACTCGACTCCATTCCATTTCGTTCCAATCCACACCACTCCAATCCATTCTTCTGCACTCCATTCTCTTTCATTCCATTCCATTCCACTCCACTCAGATTCATTCCACTCCACTAAACTCCAATGCAGTCCATTCTATTCCATTCTGTTCCATTCCACTGCATTCCTCTGCATTAAATTCCATTCCACTGCATTCCTGTCCGCAACACTCCTTTCCACTCTACTCCACTCCACTCCACCCCACTTCACTCCATTCCATGTCATTGCATTCCACTCTACTCCATTCTATTCCATTCCCCTTCATTCCAATCCGTTCCATTCTAGTTCACTCATATCCCCTCCATTCCTTTCCATTCCTTTCCACTCCACTCCATTCCATTCCATTCCACTCTTCTCTATTCTACTCCAGTCAAATCCATTCCACTACATTCCATTTCTTTCCTTTCAACTCCATTCCTCTCCACTCCACTCAGTTCAACTCCAGTCGCCACCATTCCATTCCATTCTTTTCCACTCCACTCCATTCTACTGGACTCCACTCCATTCAACTCCAATCCATTCCATTACATTCGATTCCATTCCAATCCACTCCATTCCATTCCACTCTACTCCATTTCACTCCATTCCACTCCACTCCTCTCCACTCAACTCCATTCCATTCCATTCCACTCCAATCCATTCCATTACACTTCATTCCATTCCACTCCACTCCACTCCATTCCATTCCCTTCCATTCCATTCCACTCCATTCCTGTCCACTCCACTCCACTCCACTACTGTCCACTCCACTCCATTAGATTCAATCACAATCCATTCCTCTCCACTCCACTCTACTCCACTCCATTGAATTCCATTCAATGTCGTTCCATTCCACTGCATTCCACTCCAAACCTCTACACTCTAATCCACTCCACTCCACTCCACTCCACTCCATTCCATTCCATTCCATTCAAATTTATTCCACCCCATACTTTTATTTTGACAGGATATCACTTAGTCAAACAGTCCAGAGTGCAGTGACACAATCTCAGTTCCCATTTCATTTCACCATTCCTTTCCATTCCATTCAATTTCATTCCATTCCATCCCACTGCATTAAAATCCACCCAACTCCAATCCACCTCAATGCATTCCATTCCATTCCACTCCACTCGAGTCCACTCCACTCCAATCCACTCCTTACCATCCCATTTCATTTCACCCTACTCTACTGCATTCAACTCCACTCCATTCCACTCGATTCCACTCAATTCAATTCCACTCCACACAATTCCATTCCACTCCACTTCATTTCATTCCACTCCACTCCATTCCACTTCACTCCACTCAATTCCATTTCTTTCCACTCCACTCCATTACATTCCACTCCATTCCACTGGACTGCACTCCACTCCACTCCATTCTACTCCATTCCACTACACTCCATTCCATTCCATTCCTCTTCACTCTACTCTACTCCATTTTATTGCACTCTATTCAAATCCACTCCATTCCATTCCATTCCATTCCATTCCACTCCATTCCATTCCATTCCAGTCCATTCTGCTCCATTCCATTCTACTTCAATTGACCAATTGAATCCACTCCTATCCACTCCACTGCACCACACTCCATTCCATTCCGCTCTACTCCATTCCACTCCATTCAACTCCACTCCACTGCACTACAATCCTCTCCATTCTGCTCCACCTCATTTGTCTCCACTCCACTCCATTCCACTCAATTCCATTCCATTCCTTTCCAATCCACTCCACTCCATTCCCCTCCACTGCATTCCATTCCAGTCCATTCTACTCTGCTCCATTCCACTCCACTCCATTACACTCCACTCCGTTCCACTCCTTTCCACTTCATTCCATTCTACTACACTCCAATCCATTCTTTTCCATTCCGTTCCATTCCCCTGCATTCCGTTCCACTCCTCTCCATTCCAGTCTACTCCACTCCACTACACTCCACTCCACTCAACTTCTTTCCATTCCATTCCATTCCATTCCATTCCACTCAATTCCACTACACCCCATTCCACTCCACCCCACTCCACTCAACTTCTTTCCATTCCATTCCATTCCATTCCACTACATTCCACTACACCCCATTCCACTCCATTCCACTACATTCCACTCTATTCCTGTCCACTCCACTCCACTTCACTCCAAGAACTTCCTTTCTGCTCCACTTTACTCCATTCCATTCCAATCCTTTCCAATCCACTGCATTCCATTCCACTCCACTCCACTCCATTCCAGTCCACTCCACTGAACTCCACTAAACTCTACTGCATTCCATTCCCTTCCATTCCACTGCACTCCACTCCCTTCCACTCCATTCCAATCCATTCCATTCCAGTCCATTCCACCTCACTCCATTCCATTACTCTCTAAACCATTCCTTGTCGTTCCATTCCATTCCAGTCCATTTCACTCAACTCCATTTCACTCCACTCAATTCCAGTCCCTTTCCTTCTATTCCAATCAAATGAATGACACTCCACTGAAGCCCACTCCACTCCACTCGAATCCATTTCATTCCACTTCTCTCCTATGCACTCCACTCCACTCCATTCCACTCCACTACATTCCATTCCATTATATTCCACTTCACTTCACTCCATTCCGTTCCCTTCCACTCCTTCCAATTCCATTCCTTTCAACTCCATTCCAATCCATACCATCCATTCCAGTCCATTCCACTCCACTCCTGTCCACTCCATTCCACTCCATTACATTCCATTCAATTCCACTCCACTCCATTCATTTCTACTCCATTCCATTCCACTCATTTCCAGTCCACTCCTGTCCATTTAATTCCACTCCATTCCACTCTATTCCATTCCACTCCTTTCCACTCCGCTCCATTCCATTCCACTCCACTCCAATCCATTCCTCTCTACTCCAATCCTTTCCATTCCACTCCACTACACTCCATTCCATTTCATTCTGCTCCATTGTTTTCCCTTCCATTCTACTCCACTCCTCCAGATTCTACTCTACTCCACTCCATTCCATTACATTCCTGTCCACTCCAATCCCTCCGTTTCACTGCACTCCACTCCACTGCATTCCACTCCATTGCACTCCACTTCAGTCCATTCCTTTCCATTCCATTCCATTCCACTCCACTCCATTGCATTCCACTGCAGACCTTTCCACTACACTCCGTTCCATTCCATTCCACACCACTCCATTATACTCCACTCCAATCCATTCTATTACATAAAATTCTTTTTTACTCCATTCCATTCATTCCAATATATGCCAATCCACTATACTCCATTCCATTGCACTCCACTCCACTCCACTCCAATCCCCTCCACTCCACTCCATTCCATGCCATTGCATTTCACTCCAATCCATTCAATTCCATTCCACTGCATTCCATTCCACTCCACTCCAATCCAGTACTCTCAACTCCACCCAATTCCACTCCTTTCCTTTCCTCTCCACTCCATTCCATTCCATTCAACTCCATTCCACTCCATTCCACTCCATTCCAGTCCATTCCATTACAATCCACTCCACTGCATTCCATTCCATTCTACTCCACTCCACTCCATTCCACTCCACTCCATTCCACTCCAGTCTACTCCATTCCATTCCATTCCTCTCCACTCCACTCCATTCCATTCCATTCCACTGCATTCCACTCCACTCCTCTCCATTCTATTCAATTCCATTCCACATTCCATTCCATTCCACATTCCATTCCAAATTCCATTGCATTCCTGTCCACATTCCATTCAATTTTTCCATTCCATTCCATTCCACATTGCCCTCCATTCCAGTCTACATTCCATTCCACATTCCATTCGATTCCATTGCACATCCATTCCACATTCCATTCCATTCCATTCCACATTGAATTCCACATTCCATTCCATTACATTCCATGTTCCATTCCATGACGAATTCCACATTCCATAACACGTTCCGTTACATTCCATTCCACTATCCATTCCAGGTTCCATTCCTTTCCATTTTACGTTCCATTCCGCATTCCATTCCAGATTCCATTCCACATTTCATTCTACAGTCCATTCCACATTCCATTCCTTTCCACTTTCCACTTTTACATTTCATTCCACCTTCCATTCCATTCCATTTCACATCCCATTCCATTCCAATCCACTTTCCATTCCATTCCATTCCATTTCACATTTCATTCCATTCCATTCCTTTCCATTCCATTTCACATTCCATTCCATTTCACCATCCTTTCCATTCTATTCCACATTGCTTTCCCTTCCTCTCCACGTTCCTTTCCATGTTCCATTCAACTTTTCTTTCGACGTTGCATTTCACGTTCCATTCCAATTTCCATTCCATTCCATTCCACATTCCATTCCATTCCTTTCCACCTTGTATTCCAACATCCATTGCACGTTGCATTCCTGATCCATTCCATTGCATTCCACATTCCATTCTACATTACTTTCCACAGTCCATTCTACAATCCATTCCACATTCCATTCTACATTCCATTCCACATTCCATTGTACATTCCATTCCACATTCCATTCCATTAAATTCCAATTTCTTCTCCATTCCATTCCATTCCACCTTCCACAGTGTTCCATTTCACATCCTATTCCATTCCATTCCACATTCCATTCCATTCCTTTCCATTCCATTTCACATTCCATTCCATTCCACTTTACATTTCATATATCATTCCATTCCATTCCACATTCCATTCCAGTCTTTTTCACAATGCATTCCACATTCCTTTCCATTCCATTTCACATTGCATTCCATTCCCTTCCACATTCCATTACAAATTGCAATCCATTCCATTCCACATTCCATTCCGTTCCATTCCACATTCCATTCGATTCCATTCCGTTGAATTAAACATTCTATTCCACGGTCCATTAAAAGTTAGTTTCCACGTTGCTTTAACCTCTCCATTCCACGTTAGATTTCACGATCCATTCCACGTTCCATTCTGTTCCATTCCACATTCCTTTCCACATTACATTCCATTGCATTCCACATTCCATTCCATTCTTTGCACATTCCATTCCATACATTTTCACATTCGATTCCATTCCAATTTCCATTCCATATTCCATTCCATTGCATTCCACATTCCATTCCATTCTTTTCCACATTCCATTCCATACATTTTCACATTCCATTACATTCCAATTTCCATTCCATTCCTTTTCGTATTCCATTCCATTCCACATTCCAGTCCAATCCATTCCATTGCACTACATTCCTTTCCACAGTCAATTCCATTCCATTCCATACCACACTCAATTCCATGCCATTTCAATTTCCCTTTCATTCCATTCCATTCCACATTCTGTTGCATTGCAGTCTACATTCCCTTACTTTCCATTCCACGTTCCATTCCATTCCATTCCACGTTCCATTCCACATTCAATTTCACATTCCATACCATACTCCATTCCATTCCACTACACATTCCATTCCACATTCCATTTCACTCCTTTCCACATTCCATTCCATTCCATTCCGCATTCCATTCTACATTCCAGTCCATTCCATTTGACACTCCATTCAATTCTTCTCCACATTCCATTTCACTTTCCACTCTACATTCCATTCAATTCGATTCCACATTCCACAAAATTCCATTCTTTCTTCCATTCCATTCCACATTCCATTCCATTCCTTTCCATCTCAGTCCAAATTCCATTCCATTTCATTCCACATTCCATTCTATTCCATTCCGCATTCCATTCCATTCCATTCCTTTCCATTCCACATTCAATTCCATTCCATTCCATTTCACATTCCATTCCATTCCATTCCACATTCCGTTGCGTATCATTCCACATTTCATTCCATTCGTTTCCATTCCATTGCATTCCACATTCCATTCCTTTTCATTCCATTCCACAATCCATTCCATTCCATTCCATTCCATTCCATTCCTGTTTCCATTCCACATTACTTTCCATTCCATTCCACATTCCATTCCATTCCATTTCAATTTCCATTTCATCCTATTCCATTCCATTCCACATTCAGTAGCATTCAATTCCATATTTCATTCCATTCCATACCACGTTCCATTCCATTACTTTACACGTTCCATTCCACATTCCATGCCAAATTCCATTCCACATTGCATTCCATTCCATTCCACATTCCATTCGATTCCCTGCCACATTACTTTCCACATTCCATTACATTCGATTCCCCATTCCACTCCATTCCATTCCACATTCCACTCCACATTCCACTTCATTCCATTTCACTTTCCATTCCATTTTCCATTCCACATTCTATTCCACATACCATTTCATGACATTCCGCATTCCACTCCATTCCGTTCCATTCCACATTCCAATCAATTTCATTCCATTCCATATTGCATTCTACATTCCATTCCACATTCCATTCCACGTTCCATTCCACATTCCATTCCACGTTGCATTCCATTCCATTCCATATTCCATTCCACACTCCATTTCATTTTCCATTCCACGTTCCATTCCACGTTCCATTCCACATTCCGTTCCACGTTCCATTCCACTTTCCATTAAATTCCTTTCCACATTATATTCCACATTCCTTCACCTTTCATTCCTCTTTCATTCCACATTCCATTCCATTCCATTCCACATTGCATTCCATTCAATATTCCATTCCATTCCTTTCCATTCCACATTCCATTCCATTCCTTTCCACATTCCATTCCATTCCATTCCATTCCACTTTCCATTGCATTCCATTCCACATTCCATTCCATTCATTTCCATTGCATTAAATTCCAAATCCCATTCCATTCCTAACCATTCCGTAATCCATTCCTTTCCATTCCACATTTCATTCCATTCCTTTCCACTTTCCATTCCACATTCCTTTCCATTCCAGAACACATTCCATTCCATTCCATTCCAAATTAGATTGAAATCCTTTCCAAATTCCATTCCATTCCATTTCACGTTCCATTCCATTCCATTCCAGTCCACATTTCATTCTATTATATTCCAAATTCCTTTCCATTCCATTCCACTTTCCATTCCACGATCCATTCCACATTCCATTTTACAATGCATTCCACATTCAATTCCATTCCATTCCACTTTCCATTCCACATTCCATTTTGCAAAGCATTTCACATTCCATTCCATTCCTTCCATTTCACATTCCACTCCACTCCATTCCATTCCACTTTCCATTCCTTTCCATTCCACTTTCCATTCCGTTTCATTTCAAATTATTTTCCACTTTCCATTCCAATCCATTCCACATTCCATTCCCAATTCCATTCCACATTCCATTATATTTCTTTCCACGTTCCATTCCACATTCCATTCCATACCATTCCACTTTCCCTTTCATTCCATTCAACATTCCATTACGCATTACTTTAAATTCCATTCCACGTTCCTCTCCATTCCGTATTCCGTTCCATTACATTCCATTGCACATTCCATTGCATTCCATTAAATTCAACTTTCCATTCAACATTCCATTCCATGCCATTACACATTCCATTCCATTCCATTCCACAGTCCATTCCATTCCATTGTAGTCCATATTTCATTCCATTCCACTCCACATTCCATTCCTTTCCATTCCACATTCCATTCCATTCCATTACACATTCAATTCCACTCCATTCCATTCCACATTCCATTCCGTTCCAATGCATTCCAAATTCCATTCCATTGCATTCCACTTTCCATTCCATTCCATTCCACATTCCACTCCATTCTGTTTCACATTCCATTCCACATTCCATTCCATTCTGTTTCACATTCCATTCCTTCCCTTTCCACATTCCATTCCACATTCCATTTCACATTAATTTCCATTTCATTCCAAGATCCATTCCACTTTCCATTCCGTTGCATTCTACATTTCTTTCCATTCCATTCCACATTCCATGCCTTTCCAGTTCACATTCCGTTCCACATTCGCATCCATTCCATTAAACAATCCATTCCTTCCCCTTCCACTTTCCATTCCACATTCCATTTAAATCCATTCCATTCCATTCCATATTCCTTTCCCTTCCAGTCCACATTCCATTCCACAATCTAATCCGTTCCATTCCACATTCCATTCCATTCCATTCCACTTTCCCTTCTACATTTCATTCCATTCCATTACACTTTCCATTGTAGGCCACATTCCGTTTCTTTCCAATACATTCCACATTGCATTCCTTTTCATTCCACATTCCATTACATTCGTTTCCACATTCCTTTCCATTGCATTCCAATCCACATTCCATTCCATTCCATTCCATATTACATTCCATTCCATTCCATTCCATATTCTTTTCTATTCCCTTCCACATTCCATTCCATTCCATTCCACATTCGATTACGTTCCACGTTATATTCCAGAATCCATTCCACGATCCACTCTACTTTCCAGACCTTTCCATGCCACATTGCATTCTACGTTCCATTCCATTCAGTTCCACATTCCATTACACATTCCATTACACATTCCATTCCATTTCACGTCCCATTACACATTCCATTCGACTTTCCATCCCACATTCTATTCCATTCCATTCTACGTTCCATTACACATTCCATTGCATTCCATTGCAAACCTCATTCAATTCCATTCCATTACACATTCCATTCCACATTCCTTTCTATTCCATTCCACATTGCATTCCATTCCATTCCACATTCCATTCCATTCCATTCCACATTCAGTTCCATTCCATTCCACATTCCATTCCACATTCCATTCCATTCAATTCCACATTTCATTCCACATTCTATTCCTTTCCATTCCGCATTGCATTCCATTCCATTCCATTCCACATTCCATTCCATTCCCTTCCCTTCGACATTCCATTCCACATTTCATTCCACTGCAATCCACATTCCATTCCACTGCATTCTAAATTCCATTCCTTTCCACTCCCCATACCATTCTACATTTCATTTCATTCCATTCCACAATCCATTCCATTGCATTCCACATTCCATTCCACTCCATTCCACATTCCATTCCTTCCCAATCCACATTCCATTCCCCATTCCATGCCACAATCCATTCCATTCCATTCCACGTCCCATTCCTTACCATTCCACATTCCATTCCTTACCAGTCCAGATAATATTCCATATTCCATTCCATTCCATTCCACAATCCATTCCATTCCATTCCACATTCCATTCCACATTCCATTCCATTCCATTCCATTACACATTCCATTCCTTTCCTGTCCACATTCCAATCCACTTTCCTTTCCATTCCACATTCCTTTCCCTTCCAGTCCACATTCCATTCCACATTCCTTTCCTTTCCATTTCATTACATTCCACATTCCATTCCATTCCATCCAATTCCATTTTCCATTCCATTTCATTCAACTTTCCATTGTGTTACATTCTACTTTTCTTTCCATTCCATTGCACTTTCCATTAAATACCATTCCACCTTCCATTAAATACCATTCCAGTTTCCATTACATTACATTCCACCTTCCATTCCATTCATTTCCATTCTATTCCATTCGACATTCCATTCCATTCCTTTCCATTCCGCAATCCATTCCATTCCATTCCATTCCACATTCAATTCCATTCCATTCCACTTTCCATTCCACTTTCCTTTCCATTCCATTCCAGATTCCTTTCCATTCCATTCCAAAATTGAATTGAATTCCATTCCACATTTCATTGCATTTCACGTTCCATTCCATTCCATTCCATTCCAGTTCACGTTCTCTTCCACTACATTCCGCATTCCATTCCATTCCATTCCACGTTCCTTTCCACATTGCATTCCACGTTCTATTCCACCTTCCATTCCAGTCGATTTCACGTTCTATTCCACATTCCAGTCCATTCCATTCCACATTTCATTCCGTCTCATTCCACATTCCATTCCACATTCCATTCCATTCAATTTCACGTTGCAATCCAAATTACATTCCACAATACAATCCACATTCAATTCCATTCCACATTCCATTCCACGATCCATTCCATATTCCAATCCATTACACTTTCTATTCCACATTCTATTGCACGTTCCATTCCACTTTCCATTCCATTCCATTCCACAATACGTTCCATTCCATGTTTCATTCCACATTCCATTCCACTTTCGATTCCATTAAAAGTTCCTTTCCACAATCCATTCCACAATCCATTTCACATTCCATTCCATTCCATTTAACGTTGAATTCAAGATTCCATTCCATTACATTCCACATTCCATTCCATTTCATTCCACATTCCATTCCACATTCCATTCCTTTTCTTTCCACATTCCATTCCACATTCCATTGCATTCCATTCCACATTCCATACCACATTCAATTCCACAATCCGTGCCACATTCCATTCCATTCCACGATCCATTCCACTTTCCATTCCGCAGTTCATTCCATTCCACGTTCCCTTCCACATTCCATTCTACATTCCATTCCACATTCCACTCGGTGAGATTCCACGTTCCATTCCACATTGCTATCCATTCCATTCCAAATTCCTTTCGATCCCCTTCGACATTCCATTCCACCTTCCATTCCATTCCATTACTCTTTCCATTCCAAATTACATTCCACAATTCATTCCACATTCTATTCCATTCCAAGTTACTTTCCACAATCCATTCCACATTCCACTTCATTCCACGTTTCATTCTACTTTGCATTCCACGTTCCATTCCATATTCCATTCCATTCCATTCCATTCCAATTTCCATTCCATTCCATGTTCCATTAAACATTCTATTCCATATTCCATTCCACTTTCCATGTGACATTCCAATCCATTCCATTCCATGTTGAATTCCACTTTCCATTCCATTCCACAATCCATTCTATTTGATTCCACATTCCATTAGGAATTCCATTCCTTTCCATTTCACTTTCAATTCCACATTCCATTCCTTTCCATTCCAAGTTCCATTCCATTCCATTCCCCTTTCCATTCCACATTGCATTCCGTTCCATTCCACATTCCGTTCCACATTCCTTTCCGTTGCATTCCGCATTCTATTATGCATTCCATTCCATTCCATTCCACATTCCTTTCCACTTTAATTTCCATTCCATTCCGCATTTTATTCAAAATTCCTTTCCACCTTAATTTCCATTCCATTCCGCATTCTATTCCAAATTCCATTCTATTCCATTGCCTCTTCCGATCTACATTCCATTGCATTCCATTACACATTCCATTCCATTACATTCCGCATTGCATTCCAAATTCCATTCCATTCCATTCCGCACTCCATTCTTCATTCCATTCCAATCCATTCGACATTGCATTCCACTGCATTCCACATTCAATTCCACTCCATTCCACTTTCCATTAAACATTCCATTCCACTCCATTCCATTTCACATTCCATTCCATTCCATTCCACATTCCATTCTACATTCCATTACATTGCATTCCACTTTCCATTTCACATTCCTTTACATTCTATTTCACATTCCTTTCCACTTTTTTCCATTCCAGATTCCATTCCATTCAATTCCACCTTAAATTCCATTCCATTCCATATAGCATTGCATTCAATTCCATTACATAATCCTTTCCACATTCCATTCCTTTGCACGTTCCATTCCACATTCCATTCCACATAACATTCCACGTTCCATTAAACATTCCATTCCACAGTCCATTCCACATTACAATCCATTCCATTCTACATTTCGTTCCACATTCCATTTCATTCCATTCCATTCCACATTGAATTACAATCCATTGCATATTCCATTTCATTGAATTCCATATTCCATTCCATTCCAAGTTCCATTCGTGTTTCCATTTCACGTTCCATTCCACACTCCATTCCATTATATTCCACGTTCCATTTCACATTCCTTTCGACATTCCAACCCATTACACGTTCCATTCCACATTCCATTCTACGTTAAATTCAACATTCCATTCCATTCCAATACACGTTCTTTTCCACACTCCATTCCATTCAATTCCGCATTCCATTTCATTCCATTCTAAGTTTCATTACACATTCCATTACATTCCTTTCCACATTCCACTCCATTAAATTCCATTCCATTCCACATTCCATTCATTTTCATTCCACATTCCATTGCATTCCATTCCAAATCCCGTTCCATTCCTCTCCACATTCCATTCCCCATTCCATTCCACATTGCATTCCACGTTCCATTACACATTCCATTCCACATTCCATTCCACTCCACATTCCATTCCACATTCCATTCAATTCCTCTCCTTTCCATTCCAATTGCAATTCAACATTCCATTCCATTCCAATAAATTCCATTCCACATCCCATTCCATGCCACTCTATTCCATTCCATTCCACTCTATTCCTTTCCATATTCCATTCCACTTTCCATTCCTTTCCATTCCAGATTCCATTCCACATTATATTGCATTCCGTTTCACATTCCATTCAATCCCATTCCATGTTCCATTCCATTCCATTCCACATTCCATTCCACATTACATTACATTTCTTTCCACATTCCATTCGATATTGCATTCCAATTTCCATTCTACATACCATACCATTCCTTTCTCATACCATTCCAGATTCCATTCAATTCCATTCCACATTCCATTCCATGTTCAATTCCACATTCCTTCCCACATACCATTCAATTACATTACACATTCCATTCCACATTCCATTCCACCTTCCATACCACATTCCATTCCATTCCATTCCACATTCCATACCACATACCATTCCATTCCATTAGACAATCCATTCCATTCCATTGCAATTTCCATTCCACATTCCATTCAATACCCTTACCCATTCCATTCCATTCCACATTCCATGCCACAATCCATTCCATTCCTTTACACATTCCACTCCACATTCCATTCCAGTCCATTCCACGTTGCATTTCATGCCATTCCACATTCCATTCCATTAAATTCCACATTGCATTCTCTTCCACTTTCCATTCCATTCCAGTCCATTGCATTCCACTTTCCATTACAGATTCCGTTCCATTCCATTCCACATTCCATACCCTTCCATTCCCTTCCACCTTCCATTACATTCCATTCCACATTCAATTCCATATTCCATTCCATTCCACATTGAATTAAATTCCATTCCGCATTCCATTGCATTCCATTCCATATTCCATTCCATTCCATCCCACACTGCATTCTCTTATATTCCAAATTTGATTCCATTCCATTCCACATTCCATTCCATTCTTTTCCATTCCTTTCCACTTTTCATTCCATTCCATTTCACATTCCATTCCATTCCATTTCACATTACATTCAATTCCATTCCACATTCCATTCCATTCCATTCCGCTTTCAATTCCATTGAATTCCAATTTCAATTCCATTACATTCCACAATCCATTCCATTGCTTTGCACGTTCTGTTCCATTCCATTCCAAGTTGCATTCCCTTCCATTTCCGGTTACATTCCATTCCATTCCATGTACCATTCTAATCCATTTCACGTTCCATTTCACATTCCCTTCCATTAAATTCCACATTCCTTTCCATTCCACTGCTTTCTACTTTGCATTCTATTCCACTCCACATTGCATTCCATTCCATTCCTTTCCACATTCCATTCAACTTTCCATTCCATTCCACTACACATTCCATTGCATTCCATTCCACGTTCCATTTATCTTACCTTTCAACATTCCATTCCATTCCATTCCACATTCCTTTCTGCATTCCTTCCCATTCCATTCCACATTCCAGTACACATTCCATTCCATCCCATTCAACATTCCATTCCAATCTACGTTCCATTCCACTTACCATTCCACATTCGAATCCACTTCATTCCACATTCCGTTCCATTGCGTTACATTCCGCATTCCATTCCATTCGACATTCCATTCCACATTTCATTCCACATTCCATTCAATTCCTTTCGACATTTCATTCCACATTCCATTCAATTCCATTCCACATTCCTTTCCATTCCACATTGCATTCCACATTCTATTCCAGATTCCATTCCACATTCCATTCCATTCCATTCCACATTCCTTTCTACATTCCACTCCACATTCCATTCCATTTCACATTCCATTCCAGATTTCATTCCACACTGCATTCAATTCCATTCCATATTCCATTCTATTCCACATTGCATTCCGCATTCCATTCCTCATTTCCTTCCATTGCATTCCACATTCCATTCCATTCCCCATACCATTCCGCATTCCATTCCACATTCCATTCCATTCCATTCCACAGTCCATTCCATTCCGTTTCACGTTCCATTCCTCATTACATTCCACATTCCAGTCCATTCAATTTTATTCCATTCCATTCAATTCCATATTCCATTCCATTTCATTACGTTCCATTCCACTTTACCTTCCATTCCATTTCACTTTCCATACCCTTCCATTCCACGTTACTTTCCACATTCCATTCCACGTTACATTCCACGTTCCATTCCACGTTCCATTCCACATTCCATTCCATTCCATTCCACATTCCATTCTATTCCATTCCATTCCACATTCCATTCCATTCCTTTGCAGATTCCGTTCCTTTCCATTCCACATTATATTCCATTCCACGTTCAATTCCATTCCCCATTCCATTCCAGATTCCTTTGGATTCCATTCAATTCCACTTTCCATTCCAATCCAGTCCTCATTCCATTCCATTGCATTTTCCGTTCCACATTCCATTCCACATTTCATTGCATTCCATTCCAATCCACATTCCATTCCATTCCATTTCACATACCATTCCATTCCATTGCATTCCCTTCCATTCCACATTTCATTTCATTCCATTCTACATTTCATTCCACGTTCCATTCCACATTCTATTCCACATTGCATTTCATGCCATTCCACATTCCATTCCATTCCTTTTCATTGCATTCCACTTTCCACTACAGATTCCTTTCCATTCTATTCCACATTTCATTCCCTTCCATTGCATTTCACATTCCATTCCATTCCATTCCTCATTCCATTCCACATTCCATTCCATTCCATCCCACACTGTATTCTATTCCATTCCAAATTCCATTCCATTCCATTCCACATTCCGTTCCATTCCATTCCACTTTCCAGTCCCTTCCATTTCATATTCCATTCCATTCATACTACAGTGCATTCCACATTCCATTCTATTCCATTCCACATTCCACATTCCATTCCCTTCCTTTCTACATTCCATTCCACATTCCGTTCCATTCCATTCTTCATTCCATTCCATTCTAATCCACATTGGTTTCCACTCCATTTCAGACTCCATTCCATTCCATTCCACTCCATTCCATTCCACTCCATTCCATTCCATTCCGCATTCCATTCCATTCCATTCCACATTCCATTCAACGTTCCATTCCACCTTGCATTCCATGTTCCATTCCACATTCCACTCCCCGTTCCTTTCCACGTTTCTTTCAAATTTCATTCCACTTTCCATTCCTCAGTCCATTCCACATTCAATTCCACATTGTATTCCATTCCATTCCACATTCCATTCCCTACCATACCACATTCCATTCCCTTCCATAACACATTCCATTCCATTCCACATTCCATTCCACATTCCAGTCCATTCCACATTCCATTCCCTTCCATTCCACTTTCCATTCCACATTCCATTCCACGTTCCACTGCACGTTCCATTCCACGTTCCATTGCACGTTCCATTAAACGTTCCATTACTTTCCATTCAATCTTCCATTCCACATACCATTCCATTCCACTCCACCTTCTATTCCACACTCCATTCCACTCCACGTTCCATTGCACTTTCCATTCCACGTTACATTCCACGTTTCAATCCATTACATTCCACGTTCCATTCCACATTACTTTCCATTCCATTCCTCTTTGCACTCCATTACACTCCACCTTCCATTCCAATCCATTCCACATTCAAATCCATTCAACACTCAATTCCACTCCACATTTCTTTCCATTACATTCCAATCCATTCCACATCCTATTCCATGCCATTCCACATTGCATTACAATCCATTTCACATTCCATTCCATTCCATTTCATTCAACATTTCATTCTATTCCATTCCACATTCCATTCCACATTCCATAGCATTCCATTCCACATTCCATTGCATTGCATTCCACATTCCATTCCATTTCATTCTATTCCATTCCAGATTCCATTCCACATTCCTTTCCCTTCCATTCCACGTTCTGTTCCACATTTCATTCCATTCTATTGCACGTTCCATTACACATTCCTTTCCACATTCCATTCTTTTCCATTCCATTCCATTCAACATTCCATTCCATTGCAATCCATAACGCATTCCACTTTCCATTCCATTTCATTTCACGTTCTGTTCCATTCCACGTTCCATTCACTTTCCATTCCATGTTTCATTCCACGTTCCATTCCATTCCATTCCACCTTCCATTCCTCATTCCTTTCCACGTTCCTATCCGTTCCATTCCACCTTCCATTCCACATTCCAATCCATTCCTTTCTACATTCCCTTCCATCCCATTCCACATTCCATTCCACGTTCCATTCCACACCATTCTGCGTTACATTTCATTTGACATTCCATTCCATTCCATCCCACTTTCCATTCCATTCCACTTTCCACTCCATTTGATTCCAAGTTCTATTCCACGTTCCACTCCACCTTCCATTCCAAGTTCCATTCCACGTTCTATTTCATTCCATTACACGTGCCATTCCTCATTCCATTCCACATTCTATTCCCTTCCATTCCACATTCCATTCCCCATTCCATTCCGCGATCCATTCCATTCCATTACTCACTTCATTCCATTCCGTTCCACATTCCATTAGTCATTCCATTTCACTTCATTCCACATTCCATTCCATTCCATTCCACATTCAAATCCCTTCCATTCGTTTCCATTCCACGTCCCATTCCATAATCCATTCAACATTCCATTCCAATTTCCATTCCATTACATTCCACATTCCATTCCATTCCATTCCATGTTCCTTTGCACATTCCACTTCACATTCCTTTCCATTCCATTCCACATTCCATTCCATTCCAAGAAACTTTCCATTCCATTCCATTCCACATTCCATTCCATTCCATTAAACACTCCATTCCAGTCCATTGCATTCCGCATTCCATTCTATTCCATTCCATTCCACATTCCATTCCATTCCTTTCCGTTCCTTTCCACATTCCTTTGGCTTCCATTCCATTCCATTCCACTTCCCATTCCACAATCCATTCCACATTCCAATCCATTCCATTCCATTCCACGTTCCTTTCCACGTTCCATTTCACATTCCATTCCATTCCATTCCACATTCCATTCCATTCCAATAAACTTTCCATTTGGTTCCATTCCTTTCCATTGCATTCCACATTCCATTCCATTCCATTCCATTCCATTCCACATTCCATTCCACATTTCATTCCATTCCATTCCACATTCTATTCCATTCCACAATCCATTCCACGCTCCTTTCCACTTTATTCCACATTCCATTAAATTCCACGTTGTATTCAAGTCCATTCCACGTTCCATTCCACGTTCCATTCCACTTTCCATTCCAACTTCCTTTCCATTCTTTCCACTTTATATTCCTCATTCCACTCCACATTCCATTCCATTTAATTCCACATTCCATTCCATATTCCTTTCCACATTCCATTCCACGTTCCATTCCACATTCCATTCAATTCCTATTCATTGCATTCTACATTCCATTCCAAATTATATTCCATTCCATTCCATTGCACATACCATTCCACATTCCATTTAATTCCATTCCACTTTCCATTAAATTCCATTCCACATTCCATTCCATTCCATCCACATTTCATTCCATTCCATTCCACATTCCATTACAGATTCCATTCCACATTCCACACCATTCCATTCCTCATTTCATACCATTTCCTTCAACATTCCATTGCATTCCATTCCATTCCACATTCTATTCCTTTCCAGTCCGAAATGAATTCCATTCCATTCCATTCCATTCCACTTTCCTTTCCTTTTCGTTCCACATTCTATTCCACATTCCGTTCCATTCCATTCCACACTTCATTCCACTCAATTCCACATTCAATTCCATTCAATTCCACTTTCCATTGTATTCCATTCCAATGAGGTCCACATTCCATTCCACATTCTATTCCACTCCATACAAGTCCATATTCCATTCCATTCCATTCCATACCACATTCAATTCCATTCCATGTTCCATTCCTCATTCCATTCCATTCAATTCCACATTCCATTCCCTCCCATTCCACATTCCCTTCCACATTCCATTCCACGTTGTTTTCCACGTTCCATTCCACCTTCCATTCCACTTTCCTTTCCATTCCACTCCACTTTCCAATCCTCGTTCCATTTCACTTTCCATTCCTCATTCCACTCCATTAAATTCTACATTCCATTCCACATTACATTCCATTCCTTTACACATTCCATTACACTTTACATTTCATTCTGTTCCACATTCCATTCCCTTCCATTCCACTTTCCATTCCACGATCCATTCCACGTTCCACTCCACGTTGCATTCCACATTCCGTTCCACGTTCCATTCCAGGTTCCATTCCATTCCATTACACGTTCTTTTCGCATTTCACTCCACTCCATTCCACGTTCCATTCCACATTCCATTGCATTTCATTCTATGTTCCATTCCATTCCATTCCACATTCCATTCCATTCCACATTCCATTCCATTCCATATTCCATTCCATTCCATATTCCATTCCATTCCATATTCCATTCCATTCCATTCTACATTCCAATCCACCTTTCCATCCGTTCCATTCCACATACGATTCCATTCCATTCCACATTCCATTCCACTCCATTCCACATTCGATTCTATTCCATTCCACATTCCATTACACATTGCATTCCACATTCCATTCCATTCCATTCCACCTTCCATTAAATTCCATTCCACATTCCATTCAATTCCATTTCACATTCCATTCCATTCCATTACACATTGCATTCCATTATATTCAACAATCCATTCAATTCCATTGCATTTCAATGCACATTCCATTCCACATGCCATTCCATTCCATTCAACATTCCATTCCACTTTCCATTCCATTACATTCCACATCCCCTTCCATTCCATTCCATGTTCCATTCCATTCCATTCCATTCCACATTTGATTGCATTCCATTTAATATTCCTTTCCACCCTCCATTCCATTCCATTCCACATTCCATTCGATTCCATTACACATTCCATTCCATGTTCCATTCCACATTCCCTTCAAGTCCTTTCAAAATTCCATTCCATTCCATTCCACATTCCAGTCCTTTCCATTCCACATTCCATTCCATTCCATTCCGCATTCCGTTAGTTTCCACATTTTATTCCATTCCATTCCAAATTCCATTCCATTCCATTCCAATTTCGTTCCATTCTACATTCCATTCCATTCCATTCCAGTCCACATTCCGTTCCATTTCACAATCCAATCCATTGCATACCATTCCATTCCACATTCCACTCCATTCCATTCCACATTCCATTCCTTTCCATTCCACGTTCCTTTCCACTTTCCATTCCATTCCATTCCATTCCATTCCACATTCCATTCCATTGCTTTCCACATAACATTCCATTCCATTGCGTTCCACATTCCATTCCATTCCATTCCATTACAGCTTCCATTCCACTCCATTCCACTTTCCATTCCATATTCCATGCCATTCCATTACATTCCACATTCCATTCCATACTCCATGCCTTTCGATTCCATTCCACATTCAATTCCACATTCAATTTCACGTTCCTTTCCACCTTCCATTCCATTTCATTCCACATTTCATTCCATTCCATTCCTCCTTCCATTCCACGTTCCATTCCATATTGTATTCCACATTCCTTTCCATTCCATTCCATACCACATTCCATTCCATTCCATTCCATTCCAAATTTCGTTCCATTCCATTCCACTCCATTCCACATTCCATTACTTTCCATTGCATTCCAGGTTCCATTCCATTCGCTTCCACATTCCACTCCACATTCCTTTCCATTCCACATTGCATTGCATATTCCGTTCCATTCCATTCCACATTCTATTCCATACCATTCAGCATTGCATTCCACATTCCTTTCCATTCCATTACACTTTCCATTCCATTCCATTACACATTCCATTGCATCCCATTCCACATTTCTTTCCATTCCATCTGACATTCCATTCAATTCCATTGCATTCCAAATTCCATTCCACTCCATTCCACAATCCTTTCAGTTCGATTGCATTCCATTCCACATTCCATTCCATATTCCTTTCCACAATCCATTCCACATTCCATTCCGTTATATTCCCATTCAATTCCATTCCATTCTTTTCCACATTCCATTCAATTCCATTCCACATTCCATTCCATTCCATTCCACATTCCATTCCACATTCCATTCCGTCTTCCATTCCATTCTATTCCACCTTCCATTCAGTTCCATTCCATTGCATTGTACATTCCATTCCATTCCACTGCATTCCACATTACGTTCCATTGCATTCCACATTCCATTCCATTCCATTCCACATTCCACTCCACATTCCAATCCTTTCCATTCCATATTCCATTCCGTTCAACATTCCATTTCATTCCATATTCCATTCCATTCCACATTCCATTCCATTCAATTCCACATTCCATTCCATTCAATTCCACATTCCATTCTATTTCCATTTCACATTCCATTCTATTCCATTTATTTCTACATTCCCTTCCATTTAATTCCACATTCCATTCCATAAGTTTCCATTCCATTCCACATTTCTTTACACATTCCATTCCATTCCATTCCACATTCCATTCCTTTCCTTTCCAAATTCCATTCCAATCCATTCCATTCCATTCCACTCCACATTCCATTCTGTTCCACATTCCACATTTCATTTCATTCCATTCCACATTCCATTCCCTTCCATTCCACATTCCATTCCGTTCCACATTCCATTTCATATTCCATTCCATTCCATTCTACTTTCCATTCCATAGCATTCCGCATTCCATTCCATTCCATTCCACATTCCATTGAACATTCCATTCCATTCCATTCCACATTACATTCCATTGCATTTCACTTTGCATTCCATTATATTTCACATGCCATTCAATTCCACATTCCTTTCCATTCCATTTGAGAGTGCATTTCATTCCATATTCCATTCCATTCCATTCCACATTACATGCCATTCTAATCCACATTTCATTCCATACCGTTCCACATTCCATTCCATTGTATTCCACATTCCATTCCATTCCATTCTACTTTCCGTTTCTTTCCATTCCACATTCCTTTCCAGATTCCATTCCATTCCATTGCACCTTCCATTCCATTCCATTCCGTGTTCCATTCCACTTTACTTTCCACATTCCATTTCATTCAATTCAGCATTGCATTCCACCTTCCATTCCATTCCATTCCACATTCTATTCCACATTCCATTCCATTCAATTCCACGTTCCATTCCACTCCATTCTATTCCATTCCTTTCCACGTTCCATTCCATATTCCATTCTATTCAATTCTACAATCCTTTCCATTCCATTCCACTTGGGATTCCATTCCAATCTACATTCCATTGCATTCCATTCCACATTCCATTCCATGTAACATTCTATTCCATTCCAAATTCATTCGATTCCATTAAATTCCACGTTCCATTCCATACCATTCCACATTCCATTCCATTCCATTCCACTTTCCATTCCATTCCATTCCACATGCCACATTCCATTCCACGTTTTGTTTCGCTTTCTATTCCACACTCCATTCCACCTTCCATTGAATTCCATTCCATGTTCCATACCACATTCCATTCCTTTCGATTCCACTTTCCATTCCTCTTTCCATTCCATTCCAATCCGTTCCACGTTTCATTCAAATCCATTCCACTTTCCATTCCAGTCGACTTTCCATTCCTTTCCACATTCTATTGCATTCCACATTCCATTCCAATCCCTTCCATTCCACATTCGATTCTATTTCATTCCCCTTGACATTCCATTCCATTCCACATTCTTATCCATTCCATTCCACCTTGCATTCCATTCCATTCCCTGATCCATACATTTGATTCCTCCTTCCATTCAACTCCATTCTGCTTTCCAATCCATTCCATTCCACATTCCATTCCACTGCACATTCCTTTCCATTCCATGTCCAATTCCATTCCATTCCATTCCACTCCACATTCCAATCCATTCCATGTTCCATTCCATTCACTTCCATTCCACATTCCATTCAATTCCATTCCACATTGCATTCCATTCCATTCCAAGTTCCATTCAATTCAATTCCATTCCACTTTCCATTCTTTTCCATTCCACATACCATTCCACATTCCATTTCATTCCATTCCATTCCATTGCACATTCTATTGCGGTTTCCATTCCACGTTCCATTAGACATTCCATTCCACGTTCCATTAGACGTTTCATTCCACGTAACATTCCAAGTTCTATTCCAGGTTCCAATCCACGTTCCCTTCCACATTCGATTCCATTCCACTCCTTTGCATTCCACATTTCATTCCTCATTCCATTCCATTTCATTACACATTACATTCAACCTTCCATTCCACAGTCCATTCCTTATTGCATTCCATTCCATTCCACATTCCATTCCACATTCCATTCCATTCTATTCGATATTCCATTCCAAGCCATTCCAAATTCCATCCCATTCCATTCCACATTCTATTCCATTTCACATTATATTCCATTCCTTTCCATTCCACGTTACATTCCTTTCCATTCCACGTTCCATTCCACTCCATTCAACATTCCATTCCATCTCATTTCACATTCCATTCCATTGCATTCCACATAGCATTCCACATTGCATTCCACAATCCATTCTGCATTCCAATCTACATTCCATTCCATTCCATTCCACGTTCCATTCCACATTCATTTCCACCTCCCATTCCACATTCCATTCCATCCCATTCCGTGTTGCATTCCACATTCCATTGCATTCCATTCCAAATTCCATTCCATTCCTTTCCACATTCCATTTGACATTCCATTACATTCCATTTCACATTCCTTTCCACATTCCATTCCACATTCCACTGCATTCCATTCCATTCTACATTTCATTCCACATTCCATTCCATTGCATTCTACAATGCATTCCAATTTCCATTCCACGTTCCATTCCACGTTCCATTCCACGTTCCATTACAATTTCCATTCCACGTTCCGTTCCATTCCTTTTCACATTGCATTGCATTATATTACACATTCCATTCCATTGCATTCCATATTACATTCCACATTGCTTTCCGTTCCATTCCACGTTCGATTCCACATTCCCTTCCATTACATTCCACGTTCCATTCCATTCCACTCCAAGTTCCATTCTGTGATCCATGCCGGGTTCCTTTCCACCTTCCTTTCCATGTTCCGTTCCATTCCATTCCACATTCAATTATACATTCCATTCAATTGAATTCCATTCCATTCCTCATTCCATTCCAATCCACATTCCATTCCACATTCCAAAGCATTCCATTCCATATTCCATTCCACATTCCATTCCATTCCATTCCACATTCCATTCTATTCCATTCCACATTCCATTCCACTCCATTCCACATTCCATTCCACATTCCATTCCATTACATTCGACTTTCCTTTCAACTTTCCATTCCATTCCACTCAACATTCTATTCCATTCCACATTCCATTCCAGTCCATTCCATTTCATTCCATTTTGCATAAAATTCCACATTTCATTCCACGCCACATTTCATTCCATTCCTTTCCACATTCCATTCCATTCCATTCCACATTGCATTCCATTCCATTCCATTTCTTTCCATTTCGCATACCATTCCACATTTCATTCCACGCCACATTTCATTCCATTCCTTTCCACATTCCATTCCATTCCATTCCACATTGCATTCCATTCCATTCCATTCCACATTTCATTCCATTCCATTCCACATTCCATTCCATTCCATTCCATTTTATTCCAGTCCACTTTCCATTCCATATTCCATTCTATACCACACCTCATTCCGTTCCATTCCTCTCCACATTCCATTCCACTCCAGTCCACATTGCATTCCCATTCAACCTTCCATTCCGTATTCCATTCCATTGTTTTCCACATTCCATTCAATTCCATTCCACATTCCATTCTATTCCATTTCTCTTTCCATTCCATTCCATTCAATTCCAGCCCATTTCACATTCCATTCCATTCCACTCCACATTCCATTCCATTTCATATTCCATTCCATTCCACTCCACATTCCATTCCATTGCATTCCACATTCAATTCCATTCAATTTTGTATTCCATTCCATTCCACTCCACATTCCATTCCATTGCATTCCACATTCCATTGCATTCCATTCCATTCCATTCCACATCCCATTCCATTCCATTCCATTTCATTCAACATTCAATTGCATTTCACGTTCCTTTCCATTCCATTCCATTCCCTTTTATATTCCATTCCACATTTCGTTACATTCCATTCCATTCCACTCCACATTCCATTCCATTCCACTTTCCATTCCATTCAATTCCATTCCACATTACATTCCATTCCATTCCACCTTCCATTCCTTTCCATGTTCCATTCCACATTCCATTACATTGAATTCCACATTCCATTCCATTCCATGCCACATTCCATTGAACATTCCATTCCATTCATTGCAATCCGCGTTCCTTTCCATTCCATTTCATTACATTCCATTCGACATCCCATTCCATTCCATTCCAGTCCATATTCCATTCCATTCCATTCCATTCCACATTACATTTAATTCCATTCCACATTCTATTCCAATCCATTCCACATTGCAGTGCATTCCATTCCAAACTCCATTCCATTCCACACTCCATTCCATTCCATTCCACATAATGTTCCATTCCACATTCCATTCCACATTGCATTCCCTTACACATTCCATTTCATTCCACTCCATTGCACATATCATTCCATTCCATTCCACATTCCATTCCATTCCTTTCCATTCCTTTCCATTCCGTTCCATTCAATTCCAATTTCCATTCCTTTCCTTTCCATTCCACATTGCTTGCCATTCCATTCATTTCCATTCCACATTCCATTCGACATTCCATTCCACATACCATTCCATTCCACATTCCATTCCATTCCATTCCACATTCCATTCCATTCCACATCCCATTACATTCCTCTCCACATTCCATTCCATTCCATTCCACATTCTATTCTGCATTTCATTCCACGTTCCATTCATCGTTCCATCGCACGTTCCATTCGGTATTCCATTAAACTTTACATTCAATGTTCCATTCCACATTCCATTCGTCGTTCCATCTGACGTTCCATTCGATGTTCCATTCCTCGTTCCATTCCATTCCGTTCCACTTTCCATTGCATGTTCTATTCCATTCCCTTCCACGTACCATTCAACGTTCCATGCCACCTTACATTCCACCTTCCATTCCAATTTCATTTCCATTGCATTCCAAATGCCATTCTATATTCCATTCCATTCCATTCCATTCCATTCCGTACCATTCCACATTCCATTCCACATTCCATTCCCTTCCATTCCACATTCCATTCCATGCCATTCAACTTTCCATTCCATTCCATTCCACATTCCATTCCATTCCATTCCACATTCCATTCCATTCCAGTCCATATTCCATTCCATTTCATTCCAATCCACATTGCATTTCATTTCATTCCATTCCACATTCCGTTCCATTCCATTGCACATTCCGTTCCACATTCCATTGCACATTCCATTCCACATTCCATTCCATTCCATTCCACATTCCATTCCATGCCATTCCGCATGCCATTGCACATTCCTGTCCATGCCATTCCAGTTTCCATTCCACATTCCTTTCTATTCCAATCCACATTCCATTCCATTCCATTCCATTCCGGTCCAAATTCCATTCCATTCTATTCCATTCCACATTCCATTCCTTTCCAAATTCCGTTCCATTCCACCTTCCATTCCATTCCATTCCACATTCCATTCCATTCCATTCCATTCCACATTCCATTCCATTTCGTTCAACATTCCATTTGATTCCATTCCACATTCCACTCCATTCCATTCCACGTTCCATTCACGTTCCATTCTACGTTGCATTGTGCGATGCATTCTTTGTTTCATTCCACGTTCTATTCCACTTTCCAATCCCTTAAATTCCATGTTCCATTGTGCGATGCATTCTTTGTTTCATTCCACGTTCAATTCCACTTTCCAATCCCTTACATTCCATGTTCCATTCAACGTTCCAGACTGCGTTCCATTACATTCCATTCCATGTTCCATACCACGTTCCATTTCACCTTCCATTCTATTAAATTCCATGTTACATTCCACTTTCTGTTCCATGCTGCATTCCATTATATTCCACCTTCCATTTTACTTTCCATTCCACGTTCCTTTCCATTCCATTCAACCTTCCTTTCTATGTTCCATTCCGCATTCAATTCCATTCCTCTCTACATTCCATTGCACATTCCATTCCATTCCATTCCACATTCTGTTCCGTTCCATTCCACATTCCATTTCACATTCCATTCCATTCAATTCCACATTCCCTACCATATTCCATTCCATTCCATTCCACTTTGCATCTCACATAGCATTCCATTCCTTTCCACATTCCATTCCATTCCATTCCACGTTCCTTTCCATTATATTCCATTCCATTCCACTTTGCATTCCATTCCACTCCACCTTCCATTCCTCATTCCTTTCCAATCCATTCCACATTCCATTCCACATTCCATTCCATTCCATTCCATTCCACATTCCATTCTATTCCATTCCACATTCCATTAAATTCCACATTCCATTCCACATTGCCTTGCATACCATTCCACATTCCATTCTACATTCCATTCCATTCCATTCCGCATTCCATTCCATTCCATTCTACATTCCACTCCATTCCACATTCCATTCGACATTGCATTCCATCCCATTCCACATTTCATTCTACATTCCATTCCATTCCATTCTACATTCCATTCCGTTCCATTCGATATTCCATTCCATTCCATTCCATTCCATTGCATTCCATTCTATTAGGCATTCTATACCATTCCATTCCACAATCCATTCCACATTCCATAACATTGAACATTCCATTACACATATCCTTCCACATTCTACTCCATTCCACATTCCATTCTAATGCACCTTCCTTTCCACATGGCATTCCATTCCATTCCACATTCCACAGTACGTTCCATTCCATTCCACATTGCATTCCATTCTATTCCACATTCCATTCCATTCCACTTTCTATTCCACAATCCATTCCACGTTCCATTCCACATTGCATTCCATTTCTTTAATTTCCACGTTTCACTCCGCTTTCCAGTCCACGCTCCATTCCACATTCCATTCCACGTTCCGTTCCACATACCTTTCCATTCCATTCCATAATCTATTCCATCACATTTCACTTTCCGTTCCACATTCCATTCCATTCCATTCCACATAGCATTCCACATTTCAGTCCACAATCTATTCCACATTCCATTCCATTCCAAGTTCCGCTCCACATTCCATTAAACTTTCCATTCCATTCCACATTCCATTCTACCTTCCATTCCACATTCCATTCCATACCATTCCACGTTGCATTCCACTTTCCATTGCATTCCATTCCAAATTCCATTCCATTTCATTCCACATTCCTTTCAAGATTCCATTCCATTCCATTCCACATTCAATTCCACATTCCATTCCACTTTCCGTTGCAAACCTTTCCATTCCATATTCCATTCCTTTCCATTACACATTACATTCCATTGCATTACACATTACATTCCACATTCCATTCTGTTCCATGTCACATTGCATTCCACTTTCCATTCCAAGTTCCTTTCCATGTTCCATTCCACGATCCATTCCAATTTCCATTTCATGTTCCATTACAATCCATTCCACATTCCATTCCATTTCATTCCACATTCCATTCCATTGCATTGCACATTCGATTCCACATTCCTTTCCGTTCCATTCCACATTTCATTGCGCTTTCCTTTCCATTCCATTTCATATTCCATAAGACATTCCATTCCACAATCCATTCCATATTCCATTCCACATTCCATTCCATTCCATTCCACATTCCATTCCACATTCCATTCCATTCCGCCTTCGATTCCACATTCCATTCCATTCTCTTCCACATTCCATTCCACATTCCAATCCCATCCTTTCCATATTACATTCCAAATTCCATTCTACATTCCATTCCATTCTATTACATTTCATTCCATTTCATTCGACGTTCCGTTCCTCTCCTTTCCACATTCCATTCCACTTTCAATTCCATTCCATTCCACTTTGCATTCCATTCCATTCCACATTCTATTCCACTCCATTCCATTCCAAATTCCATTCCATTCCATTCGGCATTCCATTCCAATCCATTCCACATTCGATTCCAATCCATTCCACAATCCATTCCATTCCATTCCTTTCCAAAATCCATTCCACATTCCATTTCATTCCAATTTTCATTCCACATTCCATTCCATATTCCATTCCACTTCACGTTATGGTACACTTTCCACTCCACGTTTTATTCCACATTCCATTCCATTTCATTCCACGTTCCATCGCACATTCCATTCCATTCCATTTCGCATAAATTTCCACGTTCCATTCCATAATAACTTCCACATTCCTTTCCATTACATGTTCCATTTCACATTCCTTTCTGCATTCCATTCCATTCCACTTTTCATTCCACATTCCATTTGATTCCATTCCATGTTCCATTACACATTGCATTCCATTCCATTCCACATCCCATTGCATTCTATTCCACGTTCCATTCCACATTGCATTCCATTTCATTCCACCTTCCATTCCACATTTCATTCCTTTGCATTTCACATTCCATTCCATTCCTTTCCACATTCATTCAACTTTCCATTCCATTCTTTTACACATTTCCTTGCATATTCCACTCCATTACATTTCACATTCGTTCCATTCCAATCCATTCCATTCCATTCAACATTCCATTCCATTTAATTACAATCCATTCTACATTCAATTCCACATTCCTTTCCATTCCATTCCACATTCCATTCTACATTCCATTCCACTCCATTTCACATTCCCTTAAATTCCATTCCATTCCATTCCACATTGCATTCCAGTTGCATTTCACTTTCCATTCCAAGTTCCATTCCTCTTTCCATTCCACGTTCCATTCCACGTTCCATTCCACATTTCATCCCATTCCATTTAATATTCCATTCCACATTCCATTCCTTTGAATTCCACATTGCATTCCATTCTGTTCCATTCCACATTGCATTCCATTCCGTTCCATTCCACACTGCATTCCATTCGGTTCCATTGCACATTGCATTTCATTCCTTTCCATATTCCATTCCATTCCACATTCCATTCCATTCCATTCCCCATTCCATTCCATTCCATTCCATTCAACATTCCATTCAATTCCATTCCACTTTCCATTCCATTTCACATTCCATTCAATTCCATTCCACATTATTTTCCATTCCATTCCATGCATATTACTTTCCATTCCTTTCAATTCCACAATCCATTCCACATTCTATTCCATTCCACGTTCCATTCCTCTTTCCGTTTGACGTTCTGTTTAACATTGCATTCCATTCCATTCCACATTCCATTCAATTCCAATCCATTCACACAATACATTCCACATTGCACTCCATTCCACGTTTCATTCCACATTCCCTTCCACATTCCATTCAATTCTATTGCACATTCCATTCCACTCCACATTCGATTCCATTCCATTCCACATTCCATTCCATTCCATTCCATACCAGTCCACATTCCATTCCATTCCATACCATTCCAGATGCCATTCCTCACCATTCCACCATCGATTCCATTCTATTCCATGTTCATTTCACGTTCCATTCCACGTTCCATTCCCCATTCCATTCAAACTTCTTTTCCACGTTGAATTCCACGTTCCAATCCCTGACATTCCACTTTCCATTCCACATTCTATTACATTCCATTCCACTTTCCATTCCACGTTCCATACCATTAAATTCCACTTTACATTCCACTTTCTATATCATGTTACATTGCATTACCTTAAATGTTCCATTGCACTTTCCATTCCACCATCCATTCCATTCCATTCCATTCCATTACACATTCAATTCCATTTCCTTCCTCATTCCATTCCATTCCATTCCGCATTCCTTTCCAAATTCCATTCCACATTCCATTACACTCCATTCTATTCCCCATTCCATTCCATTCCATTACACAATACATTCCACATTCCATTCCTCTTTCAATTACAAGTTCCATTCCATTGAATTCCACATTCCAATCCATTCCATTCCTCATTCCATTCCATTCAATTGCACATTCCATTCCATTCCATTCCACATTGCATTCCATTCCATTCCATTCCAGATTCCGTTCCTTCGCATTCCGCCTTCCATTCCCTTCTATTCGATTACATTCCACATTCCACTCCTTTCAATTCCATTCCATATTGCATTCCATTCCATTCCATTGCATTCCACATTCAATTCCACGTTCCATTCCACGATGCATTCCTTGTTCCATTCCACGACACATTTCACTTTCCATTCCCTTCCATTCCACATTCCATTCCATTCCATTCCACATTCCATTCCATTCCACATTACATTCCATTTCACTCTACTTTCCATTCCACGTTCCATTTCACATTCCATTCCACATTACACTCCAAGTTCCTTCCCATTCCATTCTACATTGCAATTGATTCCATTCCACGTACCATTCCACGTTCCATTCCACATTCCATTTCACATTTCAATCCAAGTTCCTTTCCATTCTTTCCAAGTTCCATTCCAATTTCCATTCCATTACATTCCTCCTTCCATTCCAGTTTCAATTCCACTTTCCATTCCACATTCCATTCCGTTCCATTCCACTTTCCTTTCCAGATTCCATTCCACATTCCATTCCACATTCCATTTCACAATCCATTCCATTCCATTCCACATTCCGTTCTCAATCCATTGCATTGCTTTCCACATTCTTTTCCAATTTCCATTACATTCCATTCTACATTTCATACTACATTCCATTCCACATTCCATTCCATGTTCCATTCCATGTTCCATTCCACTTTCCATTGCATTCCATTCCATTTCACATTCCATTTCATTCCATTCCACGTTCCAATTCATTACGTTCCACATTCCATTCCACATTCCATTTCACATTCCTTTCCAAATTATATTTCAATTTCCATTCCATTCCATTCCTTTCCACATTTCATTGTAGTCCATTCCATTCCATTCCACCTTTCATTCCATTGCATTCTGCATTCCATTCCATTCCATTCCATTCTATATTCCACTCCATTCCATTCCATTTCACATTCCATTCCATTCCATTCCACATTCCATTCCATTCCTTTCCACATTCAATTCCACTTTCAATTTCGCGTCACATTCAATGTTCCATTCCACGTCCCATTCAACGTTGCATTCCTTTCCATTCCACATTCCATTTCAGTCCATTACACGTTCCATTCCATTCCATTCCATGTTCCATTCCACGTTCCATTCCACTTTCCATTCCACGTTGCATTCCAAGTTCCATTGCATTCAATTCCATGTTCCATTCCACGTTCCATTCCATAAAATTATATGTTCCATTCCATTCCATTTCACATTCCATTTCTCGTTGCATTCCATTCAATTCCACATTCCATTCCATTCCATTCCACATTTCATTTCACGTTCCATTCCATTCAATTCCACTTTCCATTCCACGTTCCATTCCATGTTCCATTACTTTCCATTCATCATTCCTTTCCATTCCACTTCACATTCCATTCCATTCCATTCGACTCTAAATTCCACATTCCATTCCATGTTGTATTCCATGTTCCATTCCACGTCCCATTCCACGTTCCATGCCTTTTCATTCCACATTCCATTGCATTCCACATTCCACTCCATTCCATTCCACATTCCATTCCACATTCAATTTCTGATTCCATTCCATTCCATTCTATGTTCCATTCAACATTCAAATCCATTCAGTTTCACGTTCCATTCCATATTCCATTCCACATTCCATATCACATTCCCTTGCAGTTCCATTCGACGATCCATTCCGTCTTCAATTACAGGAACCATTGCACGTTCCATTCCACATTCCATTCAATTCCATTACATTCCATGCCACGTTGCCTTCCACATTCCATTCCACATTCCATTCCACGTTCCATTCCGCATTCCTTTCCATGTTCTATTCCACGATCCATTCCACTTTCCATTCCATTTCATTCCACGTTCCGTTCCTCGTTACATTCCTTTCCATTCCACTTTTCATTCTACATTCCATTGCACATCCCATTCTACTTTCTATTCCATGTTCCATTCCACGTTCCACTCCACGTTCCATTCCACATTCCATTCCACTCCATTTTACATTCCATTCCACATTCCATTCTACCTTCCTTTCCATGTTCCATTCCACTTTCCATTCCACGTTCCATTCCACATTCTACTCCATTCCATTCCAGATTCCATTCCACATTCCATTCCACGTTCCATTCCACATTCCACTGCAAATTCCATTCCACGTTCCAATCCACATTGCATTGCACATTCCATTCCACATTCCATTGCTTTCCATTTCACATTCCTTTCCATTCCATTCCACTTTCCATTCCTAATTCAATTCCATTCCTATTCACATTCCATTGGACAATCCATTCCATTCCATTCCACAATCCTTTCCAGTGCATTCCCCGTTCCTTTCTAATCCATTCCACGTTCCATTCGATTCCATTCTGCATTCCATTCCATTCAATTCCACAATCTATTGCATTCCTCATTGCATTCCATTCCATTTCACATTCCGTTCCATTCCATTCCATTCCATTCCATTTCACATTCCGTTCCATTCCATTCCATTCCATTCCATTCCACATTCCATTCCAATCCTTTTATCATTCCATTCCATTTCATTCCATTCCATAACATTCCATTCCACATTCTATTCCATTCCACATAGCATTCCATTCCACATTCCATTCCACTGTATTCTATTCCATTCCATTCCACATTTTATTCCATTCCATTACATTCCATATTGCATTCCATTCTATTCCACATTCCATTCCATTCATTAATTCCACTCCATTCCATTCCATTCCGTATTCCATTCCATTCTGTTCCCCATATCATTACATTGCACATTCCATTCCACATTCCATTCCACCTTCCATTCCACATTCCATTCCGTTCCATTCCACATTGCAATCCTTTCCATTCCACATGCCATTCCATAACATTCCACATTCCATTTCATTCCATTCCACATTCCATTCCACATTACATTCCACATTCCATTCCACATTCCATTCCACATTCTATTCCATTAAATTCGATTTTGCATTACACATTACACTCCATTCCTTTCCACATTCTGTTCCACTTTACATTCCATTTCGTTCCATTGCACATTTCATTGCACACTACATTCCTTTCAATTGCACCTTGCACTCCATCAATTCCACACTCTATTCTACATTCCATTCCATTCCATTCCATTCCACATACCATTGCACATTCCATTCCATTCTATTCCACTTTCCATTCCATTGCTTTCCACTTTCCTTTCCATTCAATTCCACTTTTCATTGCATTGCTTTCCACATTCTATTCGAAATTTCATTCCATTCCATTCCGCATTCCATTCCATTCCATGCCACATTCCATTCCATTCCATTCCATTCCACATTCCATTCCACATTCCATTCCATTCCATTCCACTTTCCATTCCACATTCAATTCCATTCCATTCCACATTCCATTCCATTCCATTCGATACCACATTGCATTCCACATTCCATTTCGTTCCAATCCAAATTCCATTGCACATTCCATTCCATTCCACTCCACATTCCATTCGACATTCCATTCCATTCCTTTCCAGTTCACTTTGCATTCCACATTCCATTCCACATTCCATTCCATTCCACTCCACTTTTCCTTCCACGATCCATTCCACATTCCATTCCACATTCCATTCTGTTCCATTCCACATTCCATTCCACATTCCATTCCACATTCTATTCAACGTTCCATATTCCATTCCACATACCATTCCGTTCCATTCCGCTTTCCAATCCACATTCCATTCTATTCAATTCCACAATTCATACTACATTCCATTCCACGTTCCATTCCATGTTCCATTCCACCTTCCATTCCATTCCATTTCTTTCCATTCCATTCCGATCCATTCCATGTTCCAAATCATTCCTTTCCACATTCCATTCCACATTCCATTTCACATTCCGTTCCACTTTCTATTTCACTTTAAATTCCATTCCATTCCATTATATTACACATTCCATTCCATTCCTTTCCACATTCCATTCCACGTTCCATTCCACGTTTCATTCCACATTCCCTTCCACATTCCATTCCGTTCCATTCCACATTCCATTCCACATTCCATTCCGTTCCTTTCCACGTTCCATTGCACGTTACATGCAGCATTCCATTCCAGATTCCTTTCCGTTCCATTTCACATTCCGTTCCACATCCCATTCCACATTCCATTCCACATTCCATTCCATTTCATTTCACATTCCATTCTCATTCCATTGCATTCCATTCCACATTCCATTCCACATTCCATTCCACATTCCATTCCATTTCATTTCACATTCCGTTCTCATTCCATTGCATTCCATTCCACATTCCATTCCACATTACATTCCTTTCCTTTCCACATTTATTTCCAAATTACATTACTTTCCATTCAACATTCCATTCCACATTCCATAACACGTTCCATTCAATTTTCCATTCCACTTTGCATTCCACGTTCCATTCCATTCCATTCCTTTAAACGTTCCATTCCATTGCATTCCACGTTCCATTTCATTTTATTTCACATTCCACTCCCCTTTCCATTTCACATTCTGTTCCACATTCTGTTTCACTTTCCATTATATTCCATTACACATTCCTGTCCATTCAATTCCACTTTCCATTCCACATTCCACTCCACATTCTATTCCATTCCATTTCACCTTCCATTCTATGCCATTCAAAATTCCATTCCACATTCCTTTCCATCCCATTTCACTTTCAATTCCATTCCATTTTACTTTCCTTTCCATTCCACTTTCCATTCCATTCCATTCCACATTCCATTCCATTTCATTACACCTTCCATTCTGCATTCCATTCCATTCCACAATCCATTCCACAATCCATTCATTTCCTTTCAATATTCCATTCCATATCATTTACTTTTGGTTACATTCCAATCCACAATCCATTCCATTCCACATTCCATTCCATTGCCATCCACTTTCCATTCCATTGCATTCCACCTTCCATTCCGCAATACACTTCACTCCATTCCATTCCTCGTACCATTCCATGCCATTCCATTCCATTATATTCCATTCCATTCCATTCCACTTTCCATTCTATTCCACGTTCCATTTCATATTCCACACCGTATTCCATTCCATTCCATGTTCCATTCCACATTCAAACCACATTCCATTCCATTCCATTCCAAGTTCCATTCCACATTCCATTCCATTCCATTCCATTCAATTCCACATTCCTTTACACATTCCATTCCAAATTCTATTCCACTTTCCATTCCACATTCCATTCCACGTTCCAATCCATTTCATTCCACACTCCATTACACATTCGATTCCATTTCATTCCGCATTCCATTCCACATTCCATTCCATTCCACATTCCAATCGGCATTCCATTCCTTTCCATTCCACATTCAATTCCACATTCCATTCCATTCCATTTCACACTCCATTCCATTCCGTTCACATTCCATTCCATTCCATTACACTTTCTGTTTCATTCCATTCCATTTCAGTCCAAATTATATTCAATTCCGTTACATTCCACTTTCCATTGGATTCCATTCCACATTCCATTCCATTCCGTTCCACATACCATTCCATAATCCATTCCATATTCCATTCCACATTTCATTCCATTCCATTACACAATCCATTCCATTACATTCCACATTTCATTCCGCATTCCATTCCATTGCATTCCATTGCACATTCCGTTACATTCCGTTAAATTCCAGTCCAAATTCTATTCCATTCCCTTCCATTCCACATTCCATTCCATTCCATTCCACATTCAATTCCATTCAATTCCACATTCAGTTCCAGTCCATTCCACATCCCATTCCATTCCATTTCACATTCCATTCCGTTCCATTCCACATTGCATTCCATTTATTCCATTCCATGTGCCATTCCGTTCCATTCCACATTACATTCCACATTCTATTCCACATTCCATTCTGCATTCCTTTGCCTTCAATTTCATATTCCATTCCATTCCATTACTCAATCCATTCCACGTCCCATTCCACATTCCATTGCATTTTCCCTTAAATGTTCCATTCCACATTCCGTTCCACATTCCATTCCATTCCAAGGCACATTCCATTCCACATTCCATTCCATTCCATTCAACTTTCCATTCCATTCCATTGAAAATTCCATTCCATTCCTTTCCACATTCCATTCCATTCCGCAATCCATTCCATTCCATTCCACTTTCCATTCCACGTTTCCTCCTATTAAGTTCCACTTTCTATTCCATTCCATTCCATGCTCCATTTCATTCCATTCCACATTTCATTCTGCGTTCCATTTCAAATTCCATTACCCATTCCATTTCGCATTCCATTCCACATTCCTTTCCACATTCCTTTTAACATTCCATTCCACATTGCTTTTCACTTTCCACATTCCATTCCATTCCATTGCACGGTCCATTTCATTCCACATTCCTATGCATTCCATTCCAAATTCCATTTCTTTCCATTCCGCATTCAATTCAATTGCGTTCCATATTCCACACCACATTCCCTTCCATTCCATTCCATTCCACATTATTTCCACTGCATTCCACATTCCAATCCATCCATTCCATTCCATTCCACATTCCATTCCCCTCAATTCTACATTCCATTCCATTGACATTGCATTCCATGTTCCATTCCACGTTCGATTCCAGTTTCCATTGCACGTTCCACTAGGACTTCCATTGCACGTTCCATTCCGCGTTCCATTCAATTCCATTCCACATTCCATACCATTCGATTCCACATTCCATACAATTCCATTCCACTTCCATTCCACTTTCCATTCCATTCCATTCAACTTTCCGTTCCATTCCATTCCACGTTCCATACCATTCCATTCCATTCCATTCCACATTCCATTCTATTCCATTCTGCGGTTGATTCCACATTCCGTTCCACATTGCATTCCGTTCCATTCCACATTAAATTCCACATTGCATTCCATTTCATTCCACTTTCCATTACACATTCCATTCCATTCAATTTCACATTCCATTCCATTCCATCCCATATTCGTTTCCACATTCCATTCCACATTCCTTTCCACATTCCATTCCTCATTCCATTCCACATTCCACTCCGCATTGCATTCCACATTCTATTCCATTCCTTTGCACATTGCATTCCATTCCATTCCACATTCCATTTTATTTTCCATTCCACATTCTATTTCACATTCCACTTAGTTCCATTCCCCATCCCATTCCATTACATTCCACTTTGTGGAATGGAATGTGGAATGGCATGTGGAATATAATGTGGAATGGAATGGAATGGAATGTGGAATGGGATGTGGAACAGAATGGAATGGAATGTGGAATGGAACATAGAATGGAGTTTAATGGAAAGATGAATGGAACGTGGAATTGAATGGAATGGACTGTGGAATGGAATGGAATGTGTAACGGAATTTAATGGAATGGTATGGAATGGAATGGAATGGAATGTGGTATGAAATGGAAAGGAATGTGCAGTTGTATATATAATGTTATGGAATGGAATTCGGAATGGAATGTGGAATGGAATGGAATGTGGAATGAAAACTGGAATGGAATTGAATGTGGAATGGAATGCAATGGAATGTGGAATTGAAGGAAGAATGAAATGCAATGGAATGTAGAATGGAATGGAATGGGGAAGTAATGGAATGGAATGCAATGTGGAATGGAATTGAATGGAATGTGGAATGCAATGGAATGCAATGTGGAATGGAATGGAATTCAATTTAATGTGGAATGGAAGGGAATGGAATGTGGAATGGAATGGACGTGAATGTGGAATCAAATGCAATGGAATGTGGAATGGAATAGAATCAAAAGTGGAATGCAATAGAATGGAATGGAATGGAATGTGGAATGGAATGGAATGAAATGTGGAATGGAATTTAATGGAATGTGCAATGTAAGGAGAATGGAATGGAATGGAATACGGAATGGAATGGGGAATGGAACGGAATGTGGATTGCAATGGAATGTAATTGAATGGAATGTGTAATGGAATGGAAAGTAATGTGGAATGGAAAGGAATGTGGAATGCATTGGAACGGAATGGAATGTAGAATGGAATTTGATGGAATGTGGAATGGAATGTGGATTGGAATGGAATGTGGAATGGAATGTGCAATGGAATGGAATGGAATGTGGAATGGAATGGAAAGTGGAATGTATAGTGGAATAGTACGTGGAATGGAACGTGGAATTAATCACGGAATGGAATGGAATGGAACGTGGAATGGAATGGAACGTGGAATGGAATTGAATGGAACGTGTAACAGAATGGAATGGAATGGAATGGAATTTGCAACGGAAAGGAATGTGGAATGGAATGGAATGGAATGCGGAATGAAATGTGGAAAGGAATGTAAAGGAATGTGGAATGGATTGTGGAATGGAACGGAATGGAATGGAATGTGGAATGGAATGTATTATGGAATGTAATTGACTGGAATGGAAATGAATTTAATGAAATGGAAGGGAATGTGGAATGAAAAGTGGAATGGAATTTGAAATGGAATGAGGAAAGGAACGGAATGGAATGGAATGGAATGTGGAATTGAAGATTGGAATGGAATGGAATGGAATGGAATGTCGAATGGAAAGTGGAATGGAATAGAATGGAATGTGGAATGGAATGGCATGGAAATGAATGCAATTTAGATTGGAACGGAAAGTGGAATAGAATGGAACACAATGTGGAATAGAACGTAATGGAATGTGGAATGCAATGGAATTGAATAGAATGGAACGGAATGATAAGTGGAATGGAAAGTGGAATGGAATGGAATGGAATGTGCAATGCAATTTGGAACAGAATGTAATGGAATGTGGAATGGAATGGAATGGAATGTGGAATGGAATGTAATGAAATGTGGAATAGAATGGAATGGAATGGAATGTGAAATGCAATCGAATGGAATGGAATGAAATGGAATGTGTAATGAAATGGAATGGAAGAGGAATGGAGAGTGGAACGTCACGTAGAATGGAATGGAACGGAATAAAATGTAATGTGCAATGGAATGTGGAATGGAAGGTGGATTGGAAGGTAATGGAATGTGGAATGCCATGTGGAGTGAATGGGAATGGCATGTGGAATGGAATGGAATGGAATATGGAATATAATGGAATGGAAGGTAGAGTGGAATGGATAGCAAAGTGGAATGGAATGGAATGGAATGTGGAAAAGAATGCAATGGAATATGTAGTACAATGTGGAATAGAATGGAATTAAATGGAATTTAATGTGGAATGGAATGGAATGGAATGTGGAATGGAATGTGAAATGGAAATAGAATGGAATGTGGAAAGGTATGAAATGGAGGGTGGAATGGAAAGAAATTGAAAGTTGAATGGAATGTTGAACGGATTGTGGAAAGGAATGGAGTGGAACGGAATTGAATGGAATGAAATGGGGAAAGTAACTTGAAATGGAATGGAATGGAATGGAATATGGAATGGAATGTGGAATGGAAAGTCGAATGAAACGGAATGGAATATGGAATGGAATGTGGAATGGAAAGGAATGTGTAATGGAACGGAATGGAATGTGGAATGGAATGGAATGGAATCTGAAATGGAAATAGAATGGAATGTGGAATGGTATGGAATGGAGTGTGGAATGGAAAGGAATTGAATGTTGAATGGAACGTTGAACGGAATGTGGAATGGAGTGGAGTGGAACGGAATTGAATGGAATGGAATGGGGAAATAACTTGAAATGGAATTGAATGGAATGGAATGTGGAATGGAATGTGGAATGGAAAGTGGAATGAAATGGAATGGAATGTGGAATGGAATGTGAAATGGAAAGGAATGTGGAATGGAATGTAACGGAGTGTGCAATGAAATGGAATGGAATGGAAAGTGAAATGAAACAGAATGGAATGAAATGGAATGTGGAATGGAATGGAATGAAATGTGGAATGCAATGGAATGGAATGAGAAATGGAAAGGGCAATGGAATGGACTGGAAAGGAATGGATTGTGGAATGGAACGTGGAATGGCATGGAATGGAATGCAGTGGAATGTGGAATGGAATGTGGAATGGAAACTGGAAAGGAATCGAATGGAATGTGGAATGGAATGTGAAATGGAATGGCATGGAATGTGGAATGGAAGGTGGAATGGAACATGGAATGGCATGGAAAGGAACGGAATGGAATGTGGCTTGGAGTGTGGAATGCACCTTGGAATTGAATGGAATGGAAGTTGGAATGGAATGTGAAATTGATTGGAATGGAAAGTTGAATGGAATGGAGTAGAATGTGGAATGGAATGGAATGGTATGGAATGTGGAATGGAAGGGAAAGGAGTGGAATGGAATGTGTAATAGAATGTGGAATGGAATGGAATGTGGAATGGAATGGAATGGAATGTGGAATGGAACGGAATGTAATTTAAACTGGAATGGAATGGAATGGAATGGAATGGAATGGAATGTGGAATGGAATGTGGAATGCAAATTGGAATGAAATGGAATGTGCAATGGAAAGGAATTGAAAGTGAAATATTATGCAATGGAAGGTTGAATATAATGGAATGGATTGTGGAATGGAATGTGGAATGCAATGGAATGGAATATAGAATGGAATGTGGAATGGAATGGAATGTGGATTTCAATGCAATGGAATGGAAAAAATGTGGAATGGAATGGAATGCAATGTGGAATGGAATAGAATGGAATGGAATGAAGAATGGAATGGGATGGTATGTGGAATGGAATGTGGATTGGAATGTAATGTGGAATGGAATGTGGAATGCCATGGACTGGAATTTTGAATGGAAAGAATGGAATGGAATGTGGAAGGAAATGTGGAATGAAATGTGGAATACTATGTAATGGAACGTGGAATGGAATAAGTAATGGAAAGTGGAATGGAATGGAATGGAACGTGGAATGGAACATGGAATGGATTGTGCAATGGAATGGAACAGGGCATGGAATGGAAAGGAATGGAAACTTACATGGAATGGAACGTGGAATGGAGTGGAATGCAAAGTGGAATGGAATGTGGAATGGAATGTGGAATGGAATGAGGAATGAAACGTGGAATGGAATGGAAAGGATTGTGGAATAAAACGTGGAATGGAACATGGAATGTATCGTGGAATGGAATGGAAAGGTATGTGGAATGGAATGTGGTATGGATTGGAATGTAATGTGGAATGGAATGGAATTTAATGTGGAATGCAAAGTTGAATGCAATGGAATTGAATGTGGAATGGAATGTGGAATGGAATGGAATGGAATATGCAATGCAATGGAATGGAATGTGCAATGCAATGGAATGGAATGGAATAGAATGTAATGTGGAGTTGAAAGTGGAATGGAATGTAATGGAATGTGGAATAGAATGTGAAATGGAATGTGGAATTTAACCTGGAATGATATGGAATGGAATGGAATTGAATGTGGAACGGAATGTGGAATGGAACGTGGAAAGGAATGGAATGGAATGGAGTGGAATTGAATGGAATGGAAAGTGGAATGGAATGAGGAATGGAACGTGGAATGGAATGGAAAGGAAAGTGGAAAGGAATGTGTTATGGATTGGAATGGAAAATGGAATGGAATGGAAAGGAATGTGTAATGGAAAGTGGAATGGAATGTGGAATGGAATGTGGAAAGGAACGTGGAATAGAACGGAATGGAATGTGGAATGAAATGTGGAATTGAACGTGTAGTGGAATGGAAAGGATTGTGGAATGGATTGTGGAATGGAATGTGGAAAGTAATGGAATGAAAGGGGAATGGAATGTGTAATGGAATGGGGAATGGAATGTGAAATTTAATGGAATGGACTGTGGAATGTAATGTGGAATGGCATGGAATGGAATGGGGAATGGAATGTGGAATAGAATGGGGAGTGGAATGTGGAATTGAATGGAATGGAATGGGGAATGTAATGTGGAATTGCATGGACTGGTATGTGGAAAGGAAGTTTGAATTCAATGTGAAATGGAATGGAAGGGAATGTGGAATGGAAAGTGGAAAGGAATGGAATGTGGAATGGAATGGAATGGAATGAGGAAGGTAATGTGGAATGGAATGGAACGTAGAATTGAATGCAATGGAATGTGGAAAGGAACGTGGAATGGAATGGAATTGAATGTGGAATAGAATGGAATGAAATGCATTGTGCAATGTAACGGAATGCAATGTGGATTAAAATGAAATGGAATGTGGAATTTAATGTAATGGAATGGAATTAGCAATGGAATACAATGGAACGTGGATTGGAATGGAATGGATTTTGGAATGGAATGGAATGATGTGTTGAATGGAATTTGGTTTTCAATGGAAAGAATGGAAAGGAATGTGGAATAGAATGGAATGTGGAATGGAATGGAATGGAATGTGGAATGGAATGGAATGGAATGTGGAATTGAGGGGAATCGAATGTGGAATGGAATTGAATGGAATGTGGAAGAGAATGGAATGGAATGTGGAATGGAATGTGGAATGGAATGGAATGGAAATTGGAATAGAACACAATGGAATGGTATGTAGTGTGTAATGGAATGGAATGGAATATGAAAGGGAATCTGGAAAGGAACGTAGAACGGAATGTGAAATGGAAAGTAGAGTGGAATGCAGAATGGAATGTGGAATGGAATGGAAAGGGATGTGGATTGGAATGTGGAATGCAATGGAATGGAATGCGGAATAGAATGGAATGGAATGGGATGGAATGTGGAATGGAATGGAATGGAATGTGGATTGGAATGTAATGGAATGTGGAATGCAATGTAATGGAATGGAAGGGAATGTGCAATGGAATGTGGAATGGAATGATAAATGGAAAGTGGAATGGAATGTGAAACAGAATGGAATGGAATATGGAATTGAATGGAATGGAACATGGAATGCAAGGGAAAGGAAAATATAATGGAAGGTGGAATGGAACTTGGAATGGAACGTGGAATGTAATGTGGAAGAAATAGGGAATGGAATGGAATGGAATGTGGAATGGAATGCAGAATGGAAAAGAATGGACTATGGAATGGAATGGAATGGAATGTGGAACAGAATGTGGAATGGACTATGGAATGGAAGGTGGAATAGAACGGAATGTAAAGCGTAATGGAATGTGGAATGGAACATGAAATGGAACGTGAAAAGTAATGGAATGGAACGTGGAATGGTATGTTGAATGGAATAGAATGGAATGTGCAATGCAATTTGGAATGGAATGTGGAATGGAATGGAACGGAATGTGGAATCCAATGTGGAGTGGAATGGCATGGACCGCGGAATGAAATGAAATGGAATGAGGAATGGAATGTGGAACGGAATGAAATGGAATGTGGAATGGATTATTGAATGGAAGTGCAATGGAATGTGGAATTGAAAGGAATGGAAGGTGGAATGTAATGTTGAATGGAAAGTGGAATGGAATGCAATGAAATGTGGAATGGAACGTACAATGGAATGGAATGGAACGTGCAATGGAAAATGGAAAGGAACACGGAATGGAACGTGGAATGGAATGTGGAATGGAATGGAATGGGAACGGAATGGAAAGTAGAATGGAATGTGGAATGGAATGGAATGGAATGTGGATTGGAATGGAATGGAATGTGGAATGGATTGTGGAGTGGAATGTGGAATAGAATGGAATGGAAAGTGGAATGGAATGTGGAATGGAATGCGGAATGAATTTGGAATTGAAAGGAATGGAATGTGGAAAGGAAAGGAATGGAATGGGTAATGAATTTGGAATTGAATGGAATGGAATGTGGAAAGGAAAGGAATGGAATGGGTAATGAATTTGGAATTGAATGGAATGGAATGTGAAATGGAAAGGAATGGAATGGAATGGAATGTAGAATGGAATGTGGAATGGAATTTGGAATTCAATGGAAAGGAATGAAATGGAATGTTTAATGGAATGGAATGTGGAATGGAATGGAATGTGGAATGGAATGTGCAAAGGAATGAAATAGGATGGAATGAAATGAAGAATGTAATTGAATTGAATGCAATGTGTAATGGAATGCAATGCAATGTTGAATGGAATGGAATGGAATGTGGAATGGAAAGGAATTGAATGTGGAATGGAACGGAATGGAATGCGGATGGAATGGAATGCAATGTGGAATGGGATGGAATGGAAAGGAATGTGGAATGGAATGGAATGCAATGTGGAATGGAATGGAATGGAATGCAATGTGGAATGGAATGGAATGGAATGCAATGTGCAATGGAATGGAATGCAATGAGGTATGGTATGGAATGGGATGGAAAGTTTAATGGAATTGAGTTGAATGTGGAATCAGATGGAATGGAATGTGGAATGGAATGGAATGGAAACTGGAATGGAATGGAATGGAAAGTGGAATGGACTGTGGAATGGAATGTGGAACGGAATGGATCATGGAATGGAATGTGTAATGGAATGGGATGGAATTTGGAATGGAATGTGGCATGAAATGGATTGTAATGTGCAATGGAATCTGGAATGGAATGGAAATGAATGTGGAATGGAATGTGGAATGGAATGTAATGGAAGGTGGAAAGGAATGTGGAATAGAATGGAAATGAATGTGGAAAGGAATGTGTAATGGAATGGAATGGAAAGCAATGTGGAATGGAATGTAATGGAAAGTGGGATGGAATGGAATAGAATGTGGTATGGACTGAAATGAAATGAAATGAGGAACGGAATGGCATGCAAAGTGGAAAGAATGGAATGGGACGTGGAATGGAATCCAATGGAATGTGGAATGGAATGGAATGGAATGTGCAATCGAACAGAATGGAATATAATATGGAAAGGAATGTGGAATGGAATGGAATGTGGAATGGAATGGAATGTGGAATGGAATGAAAAGGAAAGTGGAATGGAATGTGGAATGGAATGGAATGGAATGGAGTGGAATGGAATGGAATGGAATGGAATGGAATGGAATGGAATGGAATGGAATGGAATGTGGAACGCAGTCTGGAATGGAATGGAATGGAATGTGGAATTTAATGTGTAATGGAAAGGAAAGGAACTTGGAAAGGAATGTGGAATGGAATGTGGAATTGAATGTGGAATGGAATGGAACGGAATGGAATGTGGAATGGAATGTGGAATGGAATGGAAAGGTATGTGGAATGGAATGTGGAATGGAATGGATCGTGGAATGGAATGTGGAATGGAATGGGATGAAATTTGGAATGGAATCTGTCATGAATGGATTGGAATGTGCAATGGAATTTGGAATGGAATGAAAATGAATGTGTAATGGAATGTGGAATGGAATGGAATGGAAGGTGGAATGGAATGTGGAATAGAATGCAAATGAATGTGGAAAGGAATGGGTAATGGAATGGAAAGGAAAGCAATGTGGAATGGAAAGGAATGGAACGTGGAATGGAATGGAATGGAATGTGGAAAGGACTGGAATGAAATGAAATGTGGAATGGAATGGAATGTCAGGCAAAGTGGAATGGAATGGAATGTTATGTGGAATGGAATCCAATGGAAAGTGGAATGGAATGGAATGGAATGGAATGGAATGCGCAATGGAATAGTATGGAATATAATGTGGAATGGAATGTGGAACGGAATGGAAAGTGGTATAGAATGGAAGGGAAAGTGGAAAGGAAAGTGGAATGGAATGGAATGGAATGGAATGAAATGTGGAACGCAGTCTGGAATGGAATGGAATGGATTGTGGAATGGAATGTGGAATGGAATGGAATGGAACGGAATGGAAAGTAGAATGGAATGTGGAACGGAATGGAGTGCAATGTGGAATGGATTGTGAAGAGGAATGTGGAATAGAATGGAATGGAATGTGGAATGGAAAGTGGAATGGAATGTGGAGTGGAAAGTGGAATTGAATGAAATGGAAAGTGGAATGGATTGTGGAGGGTAATGTGGAATGCAATGGAATGGAATGTGGAATGGAATGGGGAATGGAATGGGGAATGAATTTGGAATTGTATGGAATGGAATGTGGAATGGAAAGGAATGGAATGGGGAATAAATTTGGAATTGAATGGAATGGAAGGTGGAATGGAATGGAATGTAGAATGGAATCTGGAATGGAATTTGGAATTCAATTGAAAGGAATGAAATGGATTGTTTAATGGAATGGAATGTGGAATGGAATGGAATGGAATGAAGAATGGAATGGAAAGGAATGTGGAATGGAATGTGCAATGGAATGAAATTGGATGGAAAGAAATGAGGAATGTAATTGAATTGAATGCAATGTGGAATGGAATGCAATGGAATGTTGAATGGAATGGAATGGAATGGAATGTGGAATGTAATGGAATTGAATATGGAATGGAATGGAATGGAATGTGGATGGAGTGGAATGCAATGTGGAATGGGATGGAATGGAATGGAATGTTGAATGCAATGGAATGGAATGTGGATTGAATGGAATGGAATGCAATGTGGAATGGAATGGCATGCAATGTAATGTGGAATGGAATGGAATGAGGAATGGAATGGAATGGAATGGAATATTTAATGGAATGGAGTTGAATGTGGAATCAGATAGAATGGAATATGGAATGGAATGAAATGGAATGGAAACTGGAATGGAATGGAATGGAAAGTGGAATGGACTGTGGAATGGAATGGAAAGCTATGTGGAATGGAATGTGGAATGGAATGGATTGTGGAAAGGAATGTGTAATGGAATGGAAAGGAAAGCAATGTGGAATGGAATGGAATGGAACATGGAATGGAATGGAATGGAATGTGGAATGGACTGGAATGAAATGAAATGTGGAATGGAATGGAATGGCATGCAAAGTGCAATGGAATGGAATGGTATGAGGAATGGAATCCAATGGAAAGTGGAATGGAATGGAAAGGAATGGAATGTGGAATGGAATAGAATGGAATATAATGTGGAATGGAATGTGGAATGGAATGGAATGTGGAATAGAATGGAAGGGAAAGTGGAATGGAATGTGGAATGGAATAGAATGGAATTGAATGGAATTTGGAACGCAGTCTGGAATTGAATGGAATGGAATGTGGAATGGAATGTGTAATAGAATGGAAAAGAATGTTGAAAGGAATGTGGAATGGAATGGAAAGGAATGGAATGTGCAATGGAATGGAATGTGGAATGGAATGAAATTGAATGTATAATGGAAGGGAAAGGAATGTGCAATGGAATTGAATGGAATGGATTCTGTAATGGAATGGAATGGAATGTGGAATGTAACTTAACTGAATGTGGAATGGAATGGTATGCGGAATGGAATGGAATCTAATGTGTAATGGAATGTAATTGAATGGAAAGAATGCAAAATTGAGTGGAACGGGAAGTGGAATGGAATGGAATGGAATGGGGATTAGAATTGGGAATGGAAAGAATGGAAGGTGGAATGGAATGTGAAATGGAATCTGCAATAGAAGATGAAATGGAATGAAGTGGAACATGGAATAGAACATGGAATGGAAAGTGGAATGCCATGTGGAATGGATCTTACAATGTAAAGTGGAATTGAATATGGAATGGAATGTGAAACGGAATGTGGAATGGAAAGGAATGAAATGTGGAATTGAATGCAGAACGGAATGGAGTGAAATGGAATGTACAATGGAATGTGGAATGGAATGGAAAGGAATGTGGAATGGAATGTGGAATGGAACGTGGAATGGAATGTCCAATGGAATGTGAAATGGAAAGCAAAGCAATGTGGAATGTAATGGAATGGAAAGTAGAACAGAATGGAATGGAATGGATTGTGGAATAGAATGCGGAATGGAATGTGGAATGGAATGGAATGGAATGTGGAATGAAATGGAATGGAATGTGAAATGGAATGTGAATTGGACTGTGAAATGGAATGTGGAATTGAATGTAGAACGGAAAGAAATGCAACGTGGAATGGAATGGAATGCAATGGAAAGTGGAATGGAATTTGGAATGGAATGTGGAATGGAACATGGAATGGAACGCAGAATGGAGTGGAATCCTATGTGTAATGGAAAGTGAAATGGAATGGAATGAAATGTGGAATGCAACTTGGAATGGAATGGAATGGGAAGTGGAATGCCATGTGGAATGGAATGGAATGGAATGTTAAATGGAATGTTGAATGGAATGGAATGAATTGTGGAATGGAATGCAGAGGAATGTGGAATGGATTGAATGGAATGTGGAATTGAATGTGGAATGGAATGTGGAATGGAACATGGAATGGAACGCGGAATGGAGTGGAATCCTATGTATAATGGAATGTGAAATGGAATGGAATGAAAAGTGGAATGCAACTTGGAATGGAATGGAATGGGAAGTGGAATGCAATGTGGAATGGATTGAATGGAATGTGAAATGGAATGTGGAATGGAATGGAATGGAATGTGGAATAGAATCTGGAATGGAATGTAATGGAATCCGGAATGGAATGGAATGGAATGGAATTAAATGCAACGTGATTTGCAACGTGGAATGGAATGTGGAATGGAATGTGAAATGGAATGGAAAGGAATGAGAAGATAAGGTAAAGGAATGAAGAATGGAAAGTGGAATGGAATGGAATGCAATGTGTAATGGAATGGAAAAGAATGTGGAATGGAAGGCCAGGGAATGTGGAATGGAATGTGGAATGGAATGTGGAATGGAATGGAAAAAATGTGGAAAGGAAGGTAATGGAAATGAAATGGAAGGTAACAGAACGTGGAATGGAATGGAATGGAACGTAGAATGGACCGTGGAATGGAATGTGGAATGGAAAGGAATGGAATGTGGAATCGAATGGAATGCAAAGTGGAATGGAATCGAATGGAAAGTGGAATATAATTTAAAATGGAATGAAAAGGAATCCAGAATGGAATAGAATGGAATGGAATGGAATGGAACGTGGAAAGGAACGTGGAATGGAATGTGGAATGGAATGGAATGGAATGTGGAATGGAATAGAATGGAATATGGAATGGAAGGGAATGGAATGTGGAATGGAATGTGCAATGGAATGTAATGCAATGTAAGGTGGAATGGAACGTGAAATATAATGTGGAATGAAACCTGTAATACAATGAAATTGAACTTGGAATGGAATGCAACAGAACGTATAATGGAACGGAATGAAACCTGGAATGGAACGAGGAATGGAAAGTGGAATGGAACGTGGAATGCAATGGAATGGAATGATGAATATAGTGGATTGGAATGTGGAATGGAATGGAATAGAATATGGAATGTAACGTGGAATTTAATGGAATGGAACGTGGAATGGAATGCGGAATGGAACCTCTAACTGAACGTAGAATGGAAATGGGAATGGAATGGAATGAAACGTCTAATGGAATGTAGAATGGAACGTGGAATGGAATGGAATGGAACGTGGAATGGAATGTGGAATGAAATATGAAATGCAATGTGGAATGGGATGTGGAATGGAATGTGAAAGGGAATGTCGAATGCAATGTGGAATGCAATGTGGAATAAAACGTGGAATACAGTGGAATGGAATGCGGAATGGAATGTGGAATGGAATGGAATGTGGAATGGCATGTGGAATGGAATGGAAAGGAATGTGGAATGGAATATGGAAAGGAATGTGGAAAGGAATGTGGAATGGAATGTGGAATGAAACGTGGAATGGAATGGAATGGAATGTGGAATGGAATGTACAATGGAACGTGGAATAGAATGCAAAGAGGAATGGACCGTGGAATGGAATGGAATGGAACGTGGAATGGAACATGGAATGAAACGTGGAATGGTATGTAGAATGAAAAGTGGAATGGAATGGAAGGGAATGAGGAATGGATCATGAAATGGAATGAAATGGAACGTGCAATGGAAAGAGAAATGGAACGTGGAATGGAATGTGGAATGGATCGTGGAATGGAATGTGGAATGGAATGGAATCTGGATTGGAATGGAATGGAATGTGGAAAGGAATGGAAGGGAATGTGAAATGGAATGGAATGGAATGTGGAAAGGAATGTTATGTGGAATGGAATGGAATCTGTAGTAGATTGCAATCTAATGTGGAATGGAATGGAATGGAATGTGGAGGGGAATCAAGAATGGAATGGGTAATCTAATCTGGAGTGGAATGGAAACGAATGTGGAATGGAATGTGTAATGGAATGGAATGGAATGTGGAATGGAATGTGGAACTGTGTGTGGAATGGAACGTGGAATGGAACGTGGAATGGAATGGAATGTGGAATGGAACGTGGAATGGAATGGAATGGAATGGAATGGAATGTGGAATTGAATCGAATGGAATGTGGAAAGGAATGTGGAATGGAATGGAAAGGAATGTGGAAGGGAATGTGAATGGAATGTGTAATGGAATGTGGACTATAACGTGGAAAAGAATGGAATGAAATGTGGATTTGAATGTACTGGAATGTGGAATGGAATGGACAAGAATGTGGAATGGAATGTGGAATGGAATGTGGAAAGGAATGCGGAATGGAACGGAGTGGAAAGTGGTTTGGAAGGTGGAATGCAATATGGAATGGGATGGTATGTAATGTGGAAGGGAATGGAATGGAATGTGGAATAGAGTGGCTGGAATGTGGAATGGAATGTGGAAGAGAATTTGGAATGAAATGTGGAATAGAATGTGGATTGGAATGTGGAATGGAATGGAATGGAATAGAATGGAATGTGGAATGGTATGTGGAATGGAATGGAAAGGAATGAGGAATGGAATGTGGAATGAAACGTGGAATGAAATGGAATGGAAAGTGGAATGGAAAGTGGAATGGAATTTGGAATCGAATGGAATGGAATGTGCAATGGAAGGGAGTGGAATGTGGAATGGGATGTGGAATGGAATGTGGAATGGAATGGAAAGGTATCGAATGTGGAATTGAAAGGAATGGAATAGAATGGAATGAGAAATTGAATGGAATGGAATTCGGAAAGGAATGGGATTGAATATGGAACGTATTGGAATGGAATGGAATATTGAATGGAATGGAATTGAATGGAATGCGGAATGCTAAGGAATTCAATATGGAATGGAATATAGTGGAATGGAATGGAACGGAATTGAATGGAATGGAAGGTGGATTTGAATGGAATGGGAAGTGGAATGGAATGCAATGGATAGTGGAATGGAAGGAATGGAATGGGATGGAAGGTGGAATGGAATGTGAAATGGAATGTGGAATAGAATGAAATGGAACGTGGAAAGGAATGGAATGGAACGTGGAATGGCATGGAATGGAACGTGGAATGGAACATGGAATGGACCGTGGAATGCAATGTGGAATGGAAAAGAATGGAACGTTGAATGGAATGGAAAGGATTGTGGAATGGAACGTGGAATGGAATGGAACGAAACGTGGAATGGAAAGTGGAATGGAACATCCAATGGAAAGTGGATTTGAGGTGGAATGGGATGGAATGGCACGTGGAAAGGAATGTGGAATGAAATGTGGAATGGAATACAATGGAATATGGAATGGAATGGAATGGAATGTGCACTGGAATGGAATGGAATATGGACTGGAATGGAATGGAATGTGAATAGTATGTCGAATGGAATGGAATGGAATCCGGAATGGAATGGAATCGAATGGTAAGGAATGTGGAAAGGAACAGAATGGATCATGGAATGGAATGAGGAATGGAAAGTGGAATGGAATGTGGAGTGGAATGGAATGTAATGTGGAATGTGGAATGGAATGTGGAATGTAATGTAACGGAATGTGCAATGGAATGGAATGGATTGTGGTACAGAATGTGGAAGGGAATGGAATGGATTGTGGAAGGAATGTGGAATGGAATGGAATGGAATGTGGAAGGGAATGTGGAATGGAATGTGTAATTGAATGGAATGGAATGTGGAAGCAATGTGGAGTGGAATGAAATGGAATGTTGACTGGAATCTGGAGTGGAATGTGTAATGCAATGGAACGGAATGTGGAATGGAATATGGAATGGAATGGAAAGGAATGTAAGGTGGAATGCAATGGAATGTGGAATGGAATGGAATCGAATGGAATGGATTGGAATGTGAAATGTAATGGAATGTAATGTGGAATTTGTTGGTAGAGAATGGAATGCGGTATGGAATGCATACAAACGGAATCTAATGTGGAATCGAAGGGAAAGGAATATGGAATTCAACTTGCAATTGAATGGAATGGAATGTGGAAAGGAATGCAATGTAATGTGGAATGCAATGCAATGGAATCTGGAATAGAATGGAAAGTGGAGTGGAATGGAATGGAATGTGAAATGGAATGGGATGGAAAGTGGAATGGAATGGAATGGAATGTGGAATGGAATGGAATGTGCAATGGAAAGGAATGTGCAATGGAATGTGGAAAGGAGTGGAATGGAATGTGGAATGGAATGGAATATGGACTGGAGTGGAACCTGGAATGGAATTGAATGTGGAATTGGATGTGGAATGGAAAGAAATGGAATATGGAATGGAATGTGGAATGCAATGCTGAATGCAATCTGGAATGGAACGGGGAACGGAAAGTAGTATTCAATGTGAAATGGAATGGAACGAAATGTGGAATGGAGCATGGAATGTGGAACAGAATGGAATGGAATGTGGAATGTGGAATGGAATGTGGAATGGAATGGAATGGAATGTGGTACAGAATGTGGAAGGGAATGGAATGGATTGTGGAAGGAATGTGGAATTGAGCATGGAATGTGGAACAGAATGGAATGGAATGTGGAATGTGGAATGGAATGTGGAATGGAATGGAATGGAATGTGGTACAGAATGTGGAAGGGAATGGAATGGATTGTGGAAGGAATGTGGAATGCAATGGAATGGAATGTGGAAGGGAATGTGGAATGGAATGTGTAATTGAATAGAATGCAATGTGGAAGCAATGTGGAGTGGAATGAAAGGGAATGTAGACTGAAATCTGGAGTGGAATGTGGAATGGAATGGAATGGAATGTGGAATGGAATATGGAATGGAAAGGAAAGGAATGGAATGTGGAATGCCATGGAATGTGCAATTGAATGGAAACGAATGGAATAAAATGGAATGTGAAATGGAATGGAACAGAATGTGGAATTTGTGGTTATAGAATGGAATATGGTATGGAATGGATTGAAATGGAATCTAATGTGGAATGGAAGGGAATGGAATGTGGAATTCAATGTGCAAATGAATGGAATGGAATGTGGAATGGAACGTGCAATTTAATGGAATGGAATTTGGAATGGAATGTTGAATGGAATGTGCAATTTAATGGAATGGAATTTGGAATGGAATGGAATGGAATGTGGAATGCAACGCAATGGAATCTGGAATGGAATGGAAAGTGGAGTGGAACGGAATGGAAAGTGAAATGGAACGGGATGGAATGTGGAATGAAATGGAATGGAAAGTGGAACAGAATGGAATGCGAAATGGAAAGGAATGTGCAATGGAATGTGGAATGGAATGGAATGGAATGTGGAATGGAATGGAATATGGAATGGAATGGAACGTTGAATGGAATGGAATGTGGAAAGGAAAGAAATGGAATATGGGATGGAATGTGGAATGCAATGATGAATGGAATCTGGAATGGAATGTGGAATTCAATGTGAAATGGAAAGGAAATGAATGTGGAATTGAACGTGGAATGGAACGTGGAAAGGAACATGGAATTTGGAATTGAGTGGAATGCAATGTGGAATTGAATGGAATGCAGTGTGGAACGGAATGCGGAATGGAAAGGAATGGAATATGGAATGGAATGGAATGGAATGGAATGGGACATGGAATGGAACGTTGAATAGAACGTGGAATGGAATGGAATGGAAAGTGTACTGGAACGTTGAATGGAACGCGGAACTGAATGTGGAAAGGAATGGAATGGAATGAGGAATGGAAGGGAAGGGAATGTGGAATGGAATGGAATGGAAAGTGGAATGGATAGTGGAATGGAATGTGGAATGGAACGTGGAATGGAATGGAATGGAATGTGGAATGGAATGGAATAGAATGTGGAATGGAATGGAATGCAATAGAAAGCAGAATGGTATGCAATGGAATGCAGAATGGAATGGAATGGAATTTAAGGTCGAATTGAATGGAATGGAAAGTGGAATGGGCTGGACTGCAATGTAGAAAGTAATGGAATGGAATGTAAGGTGGAAAGGAATGTGAAATTGAATGAGGAATGGAACGTGAAATGGAATGAAATGGAACGTGAAATGGAAAGGAATGGAACGTGCAATGGAAAGGAATGGAACGTGGAATGGAACTTGGAATGGAACGTGGAAAGTAACATGGAATGGAATGTGGAATTGAATGAAATGGAATGTTGAATTGAATGGAATGGCTTGGGATTGTGGAATGAGATGTGGAATGGAACGTGGAATGGAGTGGAATCGAATGCATTGGAATAGAGTGGAATGCAGTGGAACGGAACAAAGTGGAATGGAGTGGAATGGAATGTGTAATGGAATGCAACGGAAAGTGGAATGGAATGGAATAGAAGGGAAGGTGGAAAGGAAAGTGGCATGGAATGTGACAAGTAATGCAGAATGGAATGTGGAATTGAAGGAAATGGAACGTGGGATGGAACGGGATGGAACATGGAATGGAATGGACAGGGAGGTGGAATGGAAGGAGGAATGGAATGTGAAATGGATTGTTCAATGGAATACGGAATGGAACGTGAAATGGAATTGAATGGAACGTGGAATGGAATGGAATGCAAAGTGTAATGGAATTTGAAATGTATCGTGGAATGAAACGTGGAATGGAATGGAATTGAATGTGGAATATAACGTGGAATTGAATGGAATGGGATGTGGAATGGAATGTGCAATGGAATAGAATGGAGTGTGTAATGGAATGTGGACTGGAATGTGGAATGGAATTCGGAATTGAATGGAGTGGAATGTGGAATGGAACTTGGATTCGTATGGAATGGAACATGGAATGGAACGTGGAATGGAATGTGGAATGGAACGTGGAATGGAAAGTGCAATGGATTGTGGAATGCGACATGGATTGGAATCGAAAGGAACATGGAATGGAACGTAGAATGGTAGGAATGGAACATGGAATGGAAAGTGGAATGGAATTTGGAATGGAATGTGGAATGGAACTTGGAATGGTAATTGGAATGGAAGGTGGAATGGAATGGACTGGAATGTGGAATGGAAAGTGGAATGGAACGGAATTGAACGTGAAGTGGAACGTGGAATGCATCGTGGAAGGGAACGTGGAATGGAATGAAATGTGGAATGGAAGGGAATGGTATGAGGAATGGAATGTGAAATGGAATGTGGAATGGAATGCTGAATGAATTGTGGCATGAAAAGGAATAGTATAAAATATGGAATGGAATGGAATGGAATGTGGAAAGGAACGTGGAAAGGAACGTGGAATGGAAAGTGGAAAGTAACATGGAATGTAATGGAATAGAACGTGGAATGGAATATGGAATGGAATGGAATTGAACATGGAATGGAAGGTGGAATAGAATGTGGAAAGAATGTGGAATGTAACTTGGAATGGAAAGTCGAATGGAATGGAAAGGAACTTGTAATGGAATGTAAAATGGAATGGAATTGAATGTGGAATAGAATGTAGAATGGAAAGTGGAATCTTAGGGAATGGAAGGTGGAATGGAATGTGCAATGGAATGGAATGGAATGTGGAATGGAATGTGGAATGGAATGTGGAATGGAATGATTAATGGAACGTGGAATGGAATGGGATGGAATGTGGAATGAGATGTGGAATGGAATGTGCAATGGAACGGAAGAAATGTGGAATGGAATGTGGAAAGGAAACTGGAACGGAATTGAATAGATTATGGAACGTAACGTTTAATGGAATGGAATGGAACGTGGAATGGAATGTGGAGAGGAACGGGTAATGCAAAGTGGAATAGAAAGTGGAGTGCAATGGAAAGGAATGTGGAATGGAATGGAATGCAATATGGAATGATATGTGGAATCGAATGTGGAATGGAATGTGGAATGGAGTGGAAGGAAATGTGGAATGGAATGTGGAGTGGAGAGTTGAATAGAATGCGGAATGGAACGGAACTGAAAGTGGAGTGGAATTTGTAATGGAATTGTGGAACGGAACGTGAAAAGAAATCAAATGGAATGTGGAGCAGAACGTGGAATGGAATGGAATGGAACATGGAATGGAAGGTGGAATGGAAAGTGGAATGGAAAGGAATGGAACGTTGAAAGGAATCTGGACTGGAAAGGGGAAAGGATTGGAATGCGGAAAGGAATGGAATGGAATGTGGAATGGAAAGGAATGGAAAGTGGAATGGAGTGGTAAGGAATGTGTAATGGAATGTGTAATGGAATATGGAATGGAATGGAAAGGAATGTGGAATGGAATGGAGAATGGAATGTGTAATGGAACGTGGAATGCAATGGAATGCAAGGTGGAAAGGAACGTGGAATGGAAAGTGGAATGGAACATGGAATGGAATGTTTAATGCATTGTGGAATGGAAAGTGGAATGTAATGGAATGGAAAGTGTAATGGAATATGGAATGGAATGTAATGGAAAGTGGAATGGAAAGGAATGGAATGTGGAATGGAATGGAATGGAATGTGGAAAGGAATGGAATGGAATGGAATGTGAAATGGAATGTGGAATAGAATGTGGAATGGAATGTGGAATTGAATGGAATAGAATGTGGAATGGAATGAAATGGAATGTGGAAAGGAATCTGGAATGGAATGCAAAGGAATGTGGAATGGAACGGAATGGAAAGTGGAATGGAATATGGAATGGAATGGAATGGTATGTGGAATGGAATGTGGAATCAAAAGTGGAATGGAATGGAATGGATTGTGGAATGGAATGGTATGGAATGGTATGGAATGTGGAATGGAATGGAATGGAATGTGGAATGGAACGAGGAATGGAACGTGGAATGGAATGTGGAATGAAAGGTGGAATGGAATGGAATGGATGGTGAAATGGGATGTGGAATGCAATGGCATACAACGTGGACTGGAATGGAATGTGGAACTTGATTCATTGGAATGGAGTGGAATTTGGAATGGAATGGAATGGAATGGAATGTAAAATGGCATGCAAAGTGGAATGGACAGTGCAATGGAATGGAAGGAAGGTGGAATGGAATGTAAAATGGAATGGAATGGAATGTCAAATGGAATGTGGAAAGGAATCTGTAATAGAAAGTGGAATGGAATGTGGAATGGAATGTGGAATGTATCCTGGAGTCGAATGTGGAATATGTCGTGGAATGGAAAGTGGAATAGAATGGAATGCAACGTGTAACGAAATGTGGAATGGAATGCGGAATGGAATGTTTAATGGAATGTGGGATGGAATGCAGTGGAATGTGGAACGGAATGTGGAAGGGAATGTGGAATGGAATGGAATGGAATGTGGAATGGAGTGTGGAATGAAATGAAATGGAATGTGGAATGGAATGGAACGGAATTTGGAATGGAATGTGGAATAGAAAGTGGAATGGAAAGCAATGTAATATGGAATGGAATGTGGAAACGAAAGTGAAAGGAATGCAATGGAATGTTGAATGGAAAGTGGATTGGAATGTAATGGAAAGTGGAATTGAACGTGGATTGTAAACTGGAATGGAATGGACTGGAATGTGGACTGGAATGGAATGGAATTTTGAATGTAATGTAATGTAATATGGAATGGAATAGAGTGGAATGGAATGTAGAATGGAATATGGAATGGAATGTGGAATTGAATGTAATGGAATGTGGAATGGAATGGAATGGAATGTGGAATGGAATGGAATGGAATGTGGAATGGAAGGGAATGGAATGGAACGTGGAATGTAATGTGGAATGGAATGGAATTGTATGTAAAATGGAATGCAAAGGAATGTGGATTGGAATGTACAACTGAATGAGGAATGGAACGTGGAATGGAACTTGGAAAGGAATGGAACGGAATGAGGAATGGAATGTGGAATGGTGTGGAATGGAATATGAAATAGTATGGAATGGTGAGTGGAATGGAGTGTGGAATGGAATGTGGAATTGAATGTGGACTGGAATGGAAGGTGGAATGGAATTTGGAATGGAATAGATTGGAATGTTTAAGTGGAATGGAATGGAATGTGGATTGGAAGGTCGACTGCAATGGAATGCAATGTGGAATGGAATGGAATGGAACGTGGAATGTAATTTTCAATGGATTGTGGCATGAAATATGGAGTGGAACGTGGAATGGAAAGTGTAATGGAATGGAATGGATCGCGGAATGGATCCTGGAATGGAACGTGCAATTGAAGGTGGAATGGAGCGTGGAATGGAATTGAAAGGAACGTGGAATGGAATGTGGAAGGGAATGTGGAATGGAATGGAATGGAATGTGGAATGGAATGGATTGGAATGTGGAATGGAATGTGGAATGGAATGGACTGGAATGTGGAATGGAATGTGGAATGCAACGCAACGGAATGTGGAATGGAAATTAATGGAATGTGGAATGTATAGGAATGGAATGTGGAATGGAATGAGGAATGGAATGTGGAGTGGCACTTGGAATGGAACGGAGTGCAATGTGGAATGGATTGTGGAATGGAATGTGAAATGGAATGTGGAAGGAATGCAGTGTGGAATGGAACGGGGATTGGAATGGAATGGAATGTTTAATGGATCGTGGAATGGAATGTGGAATGTAAAGTGGAATGGAATGGAATGGAATGTGGAACGGATCGTGTAGTGGAATGGAATGGAGTGAGGAATGGAATGTGGAATGGAACGTGCAATGGAATATGCAATTGAATCTGACATGGAACGTAGAAAGGAATGGAATGCAAAGTGGAATGGTGCGTGGAATGGAATGGAAAGGAACGAGGAATGGAATGTGGAATGGAATGTGGAAAGGAACGTGGAATGGAATGGAATGGAGTGAGGAATGGAATGTGGAATGGAACGTGCAATGGAATATGCAATTGAATCTGAAATGGAACGTAGAAAGGAATGGAATGCAAAGTGGAATGGTGCGTGGAATGGAATGGAAAGGAACGAGGAATGGAATGTGGAATGGAATGTGGAAAGGAACGTGGAATGGAATGGAATTGAATGTGGAATGGAACATAGAATGGAATGTGGAATTTAATGTGAAACAGAATGTGGAATGGAATTGAATGTAATGGAATGGAATGTCGAATGGAATATGGAAAGGAATGTGGAATGGAATGTGGAATGGAACGGAATTAAACGTGGAATGGAATGTGGAATGGAATGTGGAAAGGAACGTGGAATGCAATGGAATGGAAAGTGGAATGGGATGGACTGGAATGAGGAATGGAACGTGGAATGGAATGTGGAAGGGAATTTGGAATGGAACGTTGAATGGAAGGTGGAATGGAATGGAATGCAATGTGTAACGGAATGGACTGTAATGTGGAATGGAATGTGGAATAGATTGGAATCGAATTTGGAATGGAGTGGAATGGAATGTTGATTGCAAGGTGGAAGGGAATGTGCAATGTAACGTGAAATGGAAAGGAATGGAATGTGGAATGGAATGCAGTGGAATGTGGAATGGAATGGAATATAATGTGGAATGGAATGTTGAATGGAATGGAATGGAATGTGGAATAGAATGTGTAATGGAATGGAATGGAATGCGAAATGGAATGCATAGCAATGTGAAATGGAACGTGGAATGGAAAGTGGAATGGAACACGGAATGGAAGTTGGAATGGAATGTGGAATGGAATGGAAAAGAATGAGAATGGAATGGATTGGAATGTGGAACAGAATGTGGTATGGAATGGAATGGAATGTTGAATGGAATGGAATGGAATATTGAATGGAATAGAATGGAATGGTATGGAATGTGGAATGGAATAGAATGGAATGGTATGGAATGTGGAATGGAATGGAAACTAATGTGGAATGGAACGTGGAATGGAATGGAATGGAATGTGGAATGGAATGAGTAATGGAATGAGGAATGGAATGCTGAATGGAACGTGGAACGGAATGGAATGGAACGTTGAATGGAATGAGGAATGGAATGTCGAATGGGACGTGGAAAAGAATGTGGAATGTAATTTGGAATGGAAAGGAATGGAATGTGGAATGGACTGGAATGGAAAGTGGAATGGAGTGTGTAATCAAATGAAATGGAATGTGGAATGGAATGGAACGGAATGTGGAATGGAATGTGGAATGGAAGGTGGAATGGAAAGGAATGTAATATGGAATGGAATGTGGAAACGAAAGTGGAATGGAATGCAATGGAATGTGGAATGGAACGTGGATTGGAATGGAATTTAAAGTGGAATTGAACATAGATTGTAAACTGGAATGGAATGGAATGGAATGTGGAATGGATTGAAATGGAATGTTGAATGTAATGTAGTGGAATATGGCATAGAGTGGAGTGGAATGGAATGTAGAATGGAATGTGCAATGGAATGTGAAATGAAATGGAATGGAAAGTGGAGTGGAATGGAATGGAGTGGAATGTGCAATGGAATGTGGAATGGAATGGAATTGTATGTAGAATGGAATGGAATGGAATGAGGAATGGAATGTACAACTGAATGAGGAATGGAACGTGGAATGGAACGTGGAATGCAATGCAACGGAATGTGGAATGGAATATGGAATGGTATGGAATGGAGTGTGGAATGGAGTGTGGAATGGAATGTGGAATGGAATGGAAGGTGGAATGGAATGTGGAATGGAATAGATTGGAATGTTAAAAGGGAATGGAAGGGAATGGGGATTGGAATGTGGACTGCAAAGGAATGCAACGTGGAATGGAATGGAATGGAATGTGGAATGTAATTTTCAATGGAATGTGGCATGAAATATGCAGTGGAAAGTGGAATGCAAAGTGGAATGGAATGGAATGGATCGTGGAAAAGAACCTGGAATGGAACGTGGAATGGAAGGTGGAATAGAGCGTGGAATGGAATCGAAAGGAATGTGGAATGAAATGTGGAATGGAATGTGGAATGAAATGTGGAATGGAATGTGGAATGGAATGTGGAATGGAACACATTGGAATGAGGAATGGAATGTGGAAAGAAACGGACTGGAATGTGGAATCGAATGTGGAATGCAATGCAAAGGAATGTGGAATTGAATACAATGGAAGGTGGAATGGAAGGGAATGGAATGTGGAATGGAATGAGGAATGGAACGTGGAGTGGCACTTGGAATGGAACGGAGTACAATGTGGAATGGAATGTGGAATGGAATATGAAATGGAATATGGATGGAATACAGTCTGGAATGGATCGTGGATTGGAATGGAATGGAACATGGAATGGAACGTGGAATGGAATGTGGAATGGAAAGTGGAATGGAAAGGTATGGAATGTGGAATGGATCGTGTAATGGAATGGAATGAAATCTGCAATGGAATGTGAAATGGAACGTGGAAAGGAATGGAATGAAAAGTGGAATGGTACGTGGAATGGAATGGAAAGGAACGTGGAATGGAATGTGGAATGGAATGTGGAATGGAACGTGGAATGGAATGGAATGGAATGTGGAATGGAATGTAGAATGGAATGTGGAATATAACGTGGAAGAGAATGTGGAATGGAATTCAATGGAATGGAATGGATTGTGGAAATGAATGTAGAAAGGAATGTGGAATGAAATGTGGAATAGAACGGAATTAAACGTGGAATGGAATGTGGAATTGAATGTGGAATGGAAAGTGGAATGCAATGGAATGGAAAGTGGAATGGGATGGACTTGAATGTGTAATGGAACGTGGAATGGAATCTGGAAGGGAATTTGGAATGGAACGTGGAATGGAACGTGGAATGGAATGGAATGGAATGTGTAACGGAATGGAATGGAATGTGGAATGGAATGTGAAATGGAATGGAACGTGAAATGGAATGGAATGGAATTTGGATTGGAATGGAAGGGAATCTGCAAAGGAATGGAGTGGAATGGAATGGAAAGTTAAATGGAATGCAGAATGCAATGTGAAATGGAATGTGGAATGGAATGTGGAATGGAAAGTGGAATGGAATGAAAAGGAACATGGAAAGAAATGGAATGGAATGTGGAATGAAACATGAAACGGAAATTGGAAAGTAATGTGGAATGGAATGGATTGGAATGTGGAATAGAATGTGAAATCGAATGTGGAATGGAATGTGGAATGGAATGGATTGAAATGTGCAGTGGAATGTGGAATGGAATACAATGGAACGTGGAATGGACCGAGAAAGGAACGTGGAATGTAACGTGGAATGGAAAGTGGAATGAAATGTGGAATGGAATGGAATGGAATGTGGAATGGAATGTTGAAAGGAAAACAATGAAATGAACAGTGGGATGTGGAATAGAATGGAATAGAATGGAATGTAGAATGGAATGCAATGGAACGTGGAAAAGAATGTGGAAGGGAATGTGGAATGCAATGGAATGGAATGGAATGTGGAGTGGAATGGAATGGAATGTGGCATAGAATGGAATGGAAAGGAATAGGATGCGGAATTGAGTGGAATGGAATGCGGAATGCAATGGAATGGAATGGAATGTATAATTGAATGGAATGGAATGTAGAAAGTAATGGAATAGAATGTGGAATAGTATGGAATACAATGTGGAATAGAAAGTGGAATGGAATGTGGAATGGAATGTGGAAAGTAATTGAATGGAATGTGGAATGTAATAGAATGGAATGTGGAATAGAATGGAATGGAATTTAATGGGGAATAGAATCGAAGGCAATGGAATGGAATGCGGAATGGAATGGAATGGAATGTGGAATGCAACGGAATGGAATGAAATGTGGAATTAAATTGAATGGAATGTCAAATGGAATGTAATAGATTGTCGAATGGAATGGAATGGAATAGAATGTGCAATGGAATGGAATGGAACGTTGATTAGAATGTGGAATGGCATGTGGAATGGAATGTGGAATGGAATTTGGAATGTAATGGAATGGAATGTGGAATGGAATGGAATGCAATGGAATGGAATGTAGAATGGAATGGAAAAGAATGTAGAATGCAATCTTGATTGGAATGTGGAATGGAATGTGGAATGAAAGGTGGAATGGAAAGCAATGTAATATGGAATGAAATGTGGAATGGAAAGTGGAATGGAAAGTGGAATGGAATGGAATGGAAAGTGGAAAGGAACATGGAATGGAATGAAATGGAACACGGAGTGGAACGTGGAATGGAACGTGGAAGGGAAAATGGAATGCAATGAAAAGTGGAATGGAATGGAATGGAATGTGGAATGGAATGTGAAATGGAATGTGGAAAGGATAGTGGAATGGAATGTTGAATGGAATGCAAAGAAATGTGGAATGAAATGTGGAATGGAATCTGGAAAGGAATGTGGAATGGAATGTCGAAGTGAACATGAAATGGAATGAAATGGATTGTGGAGGGGAATGTGGAATAGAATGTGGAATGTAAAGCGGAATGGAATGGATTGGAATGTGGAATAGAATTTGGAAAGTAATGTGGAATGGAATGGAAAGTGGAATGGAATGGATTGGAATGTGGAAAGGAATGTGGAACGGAATGAAAAGGAATGTGGAATGGAATGTAAAATGCAAAAAGCAACGGAATGGAATGGAATGGAATGTGAAAAGGAATGTGAAATGGAATGTGAAATGGAACGTGGAATGGAATGTGGAATGGAATGAAATGGAACTTGGAAAGGAACGTGGAAGGGAATGTGAAATCAAATGGAATGGAATGTAGAATGGAATGTGGAATGTAATGGAATGGAATGTTCAACGGAATGTAGAATGGAATGTGTAAGGGAATGCAATGGTGCGTCAAATGGAATGTGGAATGGAATGTGAAATGGAATATGGAAAGAAATGTCGAATGGAATGGATAGGAACTTCGAATGGAATGGAAGGTGGAATGGAACGTGGAATGGAACGTGGAAAGGAAATTGGAATGGAATTGAATGAAACGTGGAAACGAATGTTGAATGGAATGTGGAATGGAATGGAAAGGAATGGAATGGAATGTAGAACGGAATGTGGAATGGAACGTTTAATGGAAAGTGGAACGGAATATAATGTATCGTGGAATGGAACGTGGAAAGGTACATGGAATGGGACGTGGAATGAAATGAGGAATTGAATGGAAAGGAATGTGGAATGGAATGATGCATGGAATGTGAAATATAAAGTGGAATTGAATGGAGTGGAATGTGGAATGGAACATGGAATGGAATGGAATGAAACGTGGAATGGAACGTGGGAAGGAATGTGGAATGGAATGTGGAATGGAATGTGGAATGTAAATGGGAAATGGAATGGAATGGAATGTTGAATGGAAAGTGGAAAGGAATGTGGAATAAAATGGAACGGAATGTGGAATGGAATGTTGAATGGATTGTGGAATGCAATGTGGAATGGAATGTGGACTGGAATCTGACATTGAATGGAATGGAATGTGGAATGGAATGTGGAAGGAATGTGGAACAGAATGGAATGGAATGTGGAATGGAATGTAGTGTGTTGTGGAATGCAATGTGGAACGGAATTTAGTGGAATGTGGAATGGAATGAGGAATGTAATGAAGAAAGGTATATGGAAAGGAACGGAATGGAATGTGCAATGGAATGTGGAATGGAATGTGGATTCGAATGTGTGATGGAACAGAATGGAATGTGGAAAGTAATGTGGAATGGAGTGAGGAATGGACAGAATGGAACGTGGATTGGAATGTGGAGTGGAATGGAATGGAAAGTGGAATGGAATGGAATGGAATGTGGAATGGAATGTTGAGCAGAATGTGGAATGGAATGTGCAATTTAAAGAAATGGAATGTGGAATGGAATGTGGAATGGAAAGGAATCTAATGTGAAATGTAATGTGGAATGGTATGTGGAATGGAAAATGGAATGGAATAGAGTGCAATGTGGAATGGAATCTGGAATGGAATGGGAAATGGAATGGAATGCAATGTGGTATGGAATGTGGAAAGGAATGTGGAATAGAATGGAAGGGAATGTGGAATGGAAAGTGGAATGCAATGTGGAATGGAATGTGGAATGGAATGGAATATCGAATGGAATAATAAACGGAAGGTTGAATGGAATATGGAATGGTGTGGAATGGAACATGGAATTGAATGGAATGGAATGTGGATGGGAATGTGTAGTGAAATGGAATAGATTGTCGAATGGAATGGAATGGATTGAGTAATGGAATGTGAAATGGAACGTGAAATGCAATGTGGAATGTAATGGAATGGAACGTGGAATGGAATGGAAAGGGATGTGGAATGGAATAGGGAATGTAATGTGGAATGGACCGTGAAACGGAAAGGAATGGAATGTGGAATAGAACGTGGAATGGTATGGAATGGAACGTGGAATGGAACGTTGAATGGAAAGTGGAATGGAACGTGGAATGTAATGTGGAATGGAAGGTACAATGGAATGTGCAATGGAAAGTGTAATGGAACGAGGAATTGTAAGAAATGGAACCTGGAATGCAACATAGAACAGAATGAAAGGCAACGTGGAATGGAATGTGGAATGGAATGTGGAATGGAACGTGGAATGGAATGCGGAATGGAATGGAATGGAATGTGGAATGGATTGTGGAATGGAATTTAATGGAACATGGAAAGGAATGTGGAATGGAATGTGGAATGGAACAGAATGAAACGTGGAATGGAATGTGGATTGGTATTGAATGGAATGAGGAATGGAACGGAATGCAATGTGGAATGGAATGATTACTGGAATGAATTGGAATGTGGAACGGATTGTGGAAAGCAATGGAAAGGAAGGGAATATTAAATGGAACGTGGAATGGAATGTGGAATGGAATGTGGAATGGAATGTCGACAGGAATGCAATGGAATATGGAATAGAATGTGGAATGGAGTAGAATGTAATGTGGAATGGAAAGTGGATCTGAATGTGAACAGGAAAGCGATGGAATGTGGAACGGAATGTGGAATGGAGTGCAATGGAATAGAATGAAATGTAAGGTAATGTTGAATGGACCGTGGAAAGGAAGGTGGTATGGATGGGAATGGAATGTGGAATGGAATGGAATGGAATGTGAAATGGAATGGAATGGAATGTGTAATGGAAAGGAATGTAATGTGGAATGCAGTGGAATTTTATGGGATGTGGAATAGAATGGCATGGAATGGAATGGAATGTGCAATGAAATGGATTGGAATGTGGAATGGAATGGAATAGAAGGTGGAATGGAATGTTGAGAGGATTGAAAGGGTTTTGAATGTGGAATGGAATGCAATTTAATAGAATGTAATGGAATGCAATGTGGAATGGAATGTGGAATGGAATGGAATGCAATGGAATGTGGAATGGAATAGAAGGTGGTATGGAATGTGGAATGGAATGTGGAGTGGAACCGGCAATGGAAACCGGAATGGAATGGAATGGAATGTGCGAAAGAATGTGGCATGGAACGTGGAATAGAACGAGGAATGGAATGGAATGGATTGTGGAATACAACGTGCAATGGAATGGAATGGAATGTGGAAAGGAATGTGGAATAGAATATGGAAGAGAATGGAATGGAATGTGGAATGCGAAGTGGATTGAAATGGAATGGAATTTGGAGTGGAATGGAGTGGAATGTGGAATCGAAAGTGGACTGGAATGCAATGTGATGTGGAATGGATTGTGGAATGGAATGTGGAATGGTATGTGGAATGGAATGTGGAATGGAACATAATGTAATGTGAAATGGAACGTGGAATAGAATGGAATGGTACGTGGAATGGAACGTGGAATGATATAGAATGGTAAGCGGAATTGAATGTGGAATGGAATATGGAATGGAATGGAACGTGGAATGGAATGGAAAGGAACGTGGGATGGAATGTGGAATGAAATGTGGAATGCAACGTGGAATTGAATGAGGAATGGAATGTGGAATGGAAAGTTATGGAATGTGGAATGGAATGGAATAGAATGTGGAATGGAATTTAATGGAATGCAGAATGGAAAGTGGAATGGAATGGAATGGAAGGTGGAATGGAATGTGGAATGGAATGTAAGTTAATGGTATGGAATGGAGTGTAATGTGCAGTGGAATCTGGAATGGAATGGAAGGGAACATGGAAAGTAACGTGGAATTGAACGAGGAATGGAACAAGGAATGGAATGTGGAATGGAAGTTGGAATGAAATGTGGAATGGAATGCAATGGAATATGGAATGGAAGGGAATGTAATGTGCAATGGAATTTGGAATGGAATGGACTGAAATGGAATGGAATGTGGAAAGGAATTCAATGGAATGTGTCAAGGAAAGGAATGGAATACGGAATGGAACGGAATGTTATGAAACGTGGAATGGAATTGAATGGTATGAAATGGAACGTGGAATGGAATGGAATGGAATGTGGAATAGAATGGAATGAAACGTGCAATGGAAAGTGAAATGGAATGTAGAATGGGACGTGGAATTGAATGCTGAATGGAATGTGGCATGGAAAGTTATCAGATGTGGAATGGAATGGAATGTGTAATGGAATGGAATGGAACGTGGAATGGAATGAAATGAAATGTTGAATGGAATGTGGAATGGAATGGAACTGAATGTGGAATGGAATGGAATGGAATCTCGAAAGGAATGGAATGGAATGTGGAATGCAATGTCGAATGCAATGTGGAATGGAATGGAATTGAATGTGGAATGGAAAGAAATGAAATTTGGAAAGGCAGAGAATAGTATGGAATGCGGAATGGAATGGAACGGGGAATGGAATGTGGAATGGAATGTGGAATGGAAAGTGGAATGGAATGGACTGTAATGCAATGTGGAATGGAATGCGGAATGCAATGAAATGGAATGTGGAATGGAATGTAATGGAGTGTGGAACGGAAGGGAACGTGGAATGGAAAGGAATGCAATGTGGATTAGAATGGAATGGAATATGGAATGGAATGTGAAATGGAATGTATAATGGAATGTGGAATGGAAAGAAATGGATCATGGAATGGAAGGAAATGGAACGTGGAATGGAAATTAATGGAATGTGGAATGGATCGCAGACTGGAACGGAATGGAACGTGTAATGGAATGTGAATTGGAATGTGGAATGGAACATGGAATGGAACGTGTAATGCAATGGAATGCAACGTGGAATGGAACTTGGAAAGGAACGTGGACAGGAACGTGGAATGTAAAGTGGAATGGAAAGGAAAGGAATGTGGAATGAAATGAAATAGAATGGAATGTGGAATGGAATGTGGAATGGAATGTGCAATGGAATGTGGAATGGAATGTGCAATGGAATGTGGAATGGAATGTGGAAAGGAATGTGGAATGGAGAGGAATGGAAAGTGAAATGGAATGGATTGGAATGTGGAATGGAATGCGGATTGGAATGTGTAATGGTCGGTGGAATGCAATGTGGAAACGAATGTGGAATGGAATGGAATGGAATGTGAAATGGAATGTATCGGAATGTGGAACCGAGTGGAATGGAATGTGGAATGGAATGTGGAATGAATTGGAATGGAGTGTGGAATGGAATGGAATGGAATGTAGAACTGAATGTGGGACACAATGTGGAATGGAATGTGGAATTTAATGTGGCACAGAATGTGGAATTCAAAGGCATGGAACGTGAAATGGAATGGAATGGAAAGTGGAATGGTATGTGGAATGAAACGGAATGGAATGTGGAATGAAATGTGGAAATGAATGTGGAATGGAAAGGAATGGAACGTGGAATTGAATGTGGAAAGAATTGTGGAATGTAATGTGGAATTGAATGTGAAACTGAATGTGGAATGGAATGTGGAATGGAATGTGAAACGTAATGGAATGGAAAGTGGAATGGAATGGAATGGAACATGGAATGGAATGGAATGGAACATGGAATGGAATGGAATGGAACGTGGTATGGAACGTGGAATGAAACGTGGACAAGAACATGGAATTTAGCGTGGAATGGAATGGAACGGAATGTGGAATGGAATGGATTGGAATGTGGAAAAGAAAGTGGAATGGAATGGAATGGAATGTGGAATGGAATGAAATGCGATGTGGAATGGAATGGGGGACGGAATCTGGAAAGGTATTTGGAATGGAAAGAATCAAATGGAATGTGGAATGGAATGTGGAATGGAGTGTGGAATCGAATGTGGAATTGACGGAAAGCAACGTGGAATAGAATGTGGAATGGAATGTAGCAAGGAAAGTGAAATGGAATAGAATGGACTGTGGAACTCAACGTGGAATGAAAAGAAATGGGACGTGGAATGGAACGTGGGATGGAACGTGGAATGGAGAGGAATGGAACGTATAATGGAATGTGGAATGCAATGTGGAAAGGAATGGAATGGAATGTGTAATGGAATGTGAAATGGAATGTGGAATGGAATGGAATGGAATGTGGAATGGAATGTGGAATGGAATGTGGAAAGAATGTGGAATAGAACGGAGTGGAATGTGAAATGTAATATGGAATGGAATGGAATGGAATGTGGAATGAATGTGGAATGGAACGGAATGGAATGTGAAATGGAATGTGGAATTTAATGGAATGGAACGTGGAAGTGAACGTGGAAAGGAAACTTGAATGGAATGGAATGAAATGTGGGAAGGAATGTTGAATGAAATGTGGAATGGAATGGAATGGAAAGTGGAATGGAATGTGGAATGGAAAGTGGAATGGAATGTGGAATGGAGTGGAATGGAATGTCGAATGGAAAGTTAAGCGGAATGTGGAATGGAATGGAAATGACTGTGGAATAGAACGTGGAGTGAAAGGGAATGGCACGTGGAATGGAACATGGAATGGAAACGAATGGAACGTTAAATGGAATGGGGAATGGAATGTGGAAAGGAATGGAATGGAATGTGGAATGGAATGTGAAATGGAATGTTGAATGGAATGTGGAATGGAATGAAACTGAATGTGGAATGGAATGGAATGGAATGTGGAATGGAATGGAATGGAATGTGGAATGCAATATCGAATTCAATGTGGAATGGAATGGAATGGAATGTGGAATGGAATGGAATGCAATGTGGAATGGCAGGGAATAATATGGAATGGGGAGTGGAATGAAATGGAACGGGGAAAGGCTTGTGGAAAGGAATGAGGAATGGAAATTGGAATGGAATGGATTGTAATGAAATGTGGAATGTAATGTGGAATGCAACGAAATGGAATGTGGAATGCAATGTAATGGAATGTGGAACGGAATGTAACGTGGAATGGAAAGGAATGCAATGTGGATTGGAATGCAATGGAATGTGGAATGAAATGTGTAATTGAAAGTATAATGGAATGTGGAATGGAATGAAATGGATCATGGAATGGAATGAAACGGAACGTGGAATGAAAAGGAATGGGAAGTGAAATGGAATGTGGAATGGGAAGTGGAATGGAACATGGAATGGAATGTGCAATGGGATGCTTAATGGAACGTGGAATGGAGTGGAACGGAACGTGTAATGGAATGTGAATTGGAATGTGGAATGGAACATGGAATGGAATGTGGAATGGAATGGAATGCAACATGGAATGGAACTTGGAAAGAAACGTGGACAGGAATGTGGAATGTAAGGTGCAATTTAAAGGAATGCAATGTGGAATGAAATGAAATCGAATGGAATGTGGAATGGAATGTGGAATGGAATGTGGAACGGAATGTGGAATGGAATGTGGAATGAAATTTGGAATGGAATGAGGAAAGGAAACTGGAATGGAGGGGAATGGAATATGAAATGCAAAGAATTGGAATGTGGAATGTAATGTGAAATGTAATGTGGAATGGAATGGAATGTGAATGGAATAGAAGGGAATGTGGAATGCAATGGAATGGAATGAAATGAGGAATGGAATGGAATGGAATCTGCTATAGAATGGAATGAAACATGGAAAACAATGTGAAATGGAATGAGGAATGGCATGGAATGGAATGTGGAATGGAGTGGAATGGAATGGAATGTGCAATGGAATGGAAGAGAACGTGGAATGGAATGTGGAATGGAATTCAATGGAATGTGGAATGAAATGGAATGGAACGTGGAAAAGAATGTGGAATTGAATGTGGAATGGAAAGAGGAAAGGAATGGAATGGAATGTGGAATAAAACGAAATGGGATGGAATGCAATTCGGAATGTAATGGAATAGAATGTGGAATGCAATGGAATGGAGTGAAATGTGGAATTGAATGGAATGTAAAGTGGAATGGAATAGAATGGAAAGTGGAATGGAATGGAATGGAAAGTGCAATGGAATGTGGAATGGAATGTGGAATGGCATGTGGAATGGAATGTGGAATGGAATGGAATGTTGACTGTAATGGAATGGAATATGGAATAGAAGGTAAAGGAATGGAATGTGAAATGGGATAGAATGGAATGTGGAATGGAATGCAATGGAATGCGGAATGGAATGGAATGGAACGTGGAATACCATGTGGAATGGAATGGAAAGCAACGTGAAATGGAATGTGGAATGGAATGTGGAATGGAAATTGGAATGGAACGTGGAATGGAATGGAAAGGAACGTGGACTAGATTGGAATGGAACGTCGAATGTAATATGGAATGGAATGCGGAATGTGACGTGGAACGGAATGGAAAGCAACTTGGAATGGAATGTGGTAGAATGTGGAATGGAATGGATTGGAATTTGAAATGGAATGATTTGGAAAGTGGAATGGAATGGAATGGAACGTGGAATGGAATGTGGAATGGTATGCGGAATGGATAGTTTAATGGAATAGAATGGAATGTAGAATAGAATGGAATGGAATGAAAAGTGGAATGGAATGTGGAATGGATCACGGAATGGAATGGAATGGAATGAGCAATGGAATGGAAAGGAATGTGTAATGGAATGGAAGGGAAAGGAAAGGAAAATGAAATGGAATGTGATAGGGAATGTGAAATGGAAAGTGGAATGGAATGTGGAACGGAATGAAATGGAACGTGGAATGGAATGGAATGGAACATTAAATGGAATGGAATGGAACGTGGAATGGAACGTGGAATGGATCATGGAATGGAAAGAGGAATGGAATGTGGAATGGAGTGTGGAATGGAATGGAATGGAATGTGGTATGAAATGTGGAATGGAATGGAATGTGGAATAGAATATGGAATGAAATGCATTGAAATGAGAATGCAATGTGGAATGGAATGGAATGGAATATGGAATGGATTGTGGAATGGAATGGATTGGAATGCGAAATGGATTGTGGAACGGAATGTGGAATGAAACGTGGAATGGAATGTATAATTGATTGGAATGGAACTTGGTATAGAATGTGTAATGTAATGGAAGGGAATGTGGAATGAAACGTGGAGTGTAATGGAATGGAATGTGGAACGGAATGGAGTGGAATGTGGAATGGAATGTGGAATGGAACTGAATGAAATGAAGAATGGAATGTGGAATGGAATGTGGAAGGGAAAGTGGAATGGAATGGAATGGAATGTGGAATCGAACATGGAAGGAAATCGAATGGATCGTGGGATGAAAAGTGGAATGGAACGTGGAATGGAATGCAATGGAATGTGGAATGGAATGTGTAATGCAGTGTGGAATGGAATGGAATGGAACAGGGAATGGAACATGAAATCTAATGGAATGGAATGTGGAATGAAATGTGGAAGGGAACATCGAATGGAAAGTAGAATGCAATTGAATGGAAAGTGGATTTGAATGGGGAACGGAATGTGGAATAGAAAGTGGAATGGAATGTGAAATGGAATGTTGAATGGAAAAGGAAGGAATGAGAAAAGTAATGGAATGGAATGGGGAATGGAATGGAATGGAATGAGGACTGGAATGTTAGCCATTGAAAAGGAATTTGGAATGGAAGTTGGAATGGAACGTGGAATGGAGTGGAAAGGAAAGTCGAATGGAACGTGGAATGGAAGGTGGAATGAAACGTGCAAAGGAACAGAATAGAAGGTGGAATGGAATGTGGAAAGGAATGTGGAATGGAATGGAGTGGAATGTGGAAAGGAATGTAATCGAATGTAGAATGGAAGGTGGAAGGTAATGGATTGTAATGTTGTACGGAATTTGGAAAGGAATGGAATGGAATGTGGAAGGGAAATTGGAATCGAATGTGGAATGGAATGTGGAATGGAATGGAATGGAATGTGGAACGGAATGTGTAATGGAATGGAATGGAATGTGGAAGGGAATGCGGAATGTTATGTGGAATGGAATGTGGAAAGGAATGGAATGGAATGTGGAAGGGAATGTGGAATGGAATGCAGAAAGTAATGTGGAAAGCATTGGAATGGATTGTGGAATGGAATGTGGAATGGAATGGAATGGAAGGTGGAATGGAATCTGGAATGGAATGTAATGGACTGAGGAAGGGAATGTGGAATGGAATGTGGAATATAATGTGGAATAGAATGCAATGGAAAGTGGAATGGGATGTGGAATGGAATGGAATGGAATGTCTAAAGGAATGTGGAAAGGAATGGAATGCAATGTGGAATGCAATGTGCAATAGAATGTGGAATTGAATGGAATGGAATTTTGAATTGAGTGTGGAATGGAATGGAATGGAATGTGGAAGGGAATATGGAATGGGATGTGTAACGGGATGTGGAAGGGAATGCGGAATGCAACGTGGAACTAAATGTGGTATGCAATGGAATTTAATGTGGAATGGAATGTGGAATGGAATGGAATGCAAAGTGGACTGTTATGTGGAATAGAATGTGGAATGGAATGTGCAGTGGAACGTGTTATGGAACAGAATGCAATGTGGAATGAAATTTGGAATGGAAGGTGGAATGGGTCATGGAATGCAATGGAATGGAATGTGGAATGAAACGTGGAATGGAAAGGAATGAAACGTGGAATGGAACGTGCAATGGAACATGGAATGAAATTTGGAATGGAACGTGGAATGGAAAATGCAATGGAAAGTGGAATGGAATGGAATGGAAAGTAGAGTGGAACGTGGAATGGAATGTAAAGAAATGTGGAAAGGATTGTCGAATGGAACGTGAAATGGATCGTGGAATGCAATGAAAAGGAACGTAGAATGGAATGTAGAATGGAATGTGGACTGAAACGTGGAATGGAATGGAATGGAATGTGGAATGGATGTGGAATGGAATGGAATGGAATGGAATGTGGAATGGAATGTGGAAAGGAATGTGTTTTGGAATGTGCAATAGAAAGGAATGGAAAGTGGAATGGAATGTGAAATGGAATTTTGAATTGAATGGAACGGAATGTGGCATGGAATGTGGAATGGAATGGAATGGTATGAGGAATAGAATGTGGAATGGAATGCAATTGAATGCGAAATGATATGAGTGCAATGGTAATGAATATGGCATGCAATGGAATGGAAAATGGAATGCAATGTAGAATGGATTGGTATGGAATGTGGAATGGAACATGGAATGGAACGTGGAATGGATCGTGGAATGGAACGTGGAATGGAATGGAAACAAATTTGGAATGGAATGGAAAGGAATATAGAATTGAATGTGGAGAGGAATGGAATGGAATCTGGAATAGAATGTGGAAAAAATGGAATGGAATGTGGAATGGAATGGAATGGTATGCTATGGAAAGTGGAATGGAATGGAATGGAATGCTATGAAAAGTGGAATGGCATGGAATGCAAGGTGGAATGAAATGGAATGGAACATGGAATGGAACGTGGAATGGAATGTGGAATGTGGAATTTAATGTGGAATGGACAGGAATGGAATGTAAGGGGATGTGGACTGGAAAGTGGAATGGAATGTGCAATGGAATGTGGAATGAAATGTGGAATGGAACGGAATGGAATGTGGAATGAAATGTGGAATGGAATGAATTGGAAAGTGGAATAGAATGGAATGGAATGGAATGGAATGGAATGCGGAATGGATGGTGGAATGCAATGTGGAATGGACTTTAATGGAATGTGGAATGGAACGTGGAATGGAATGTGGAATGGATTGTGTAATGGAATGTGGACTGGACCGGATTGGAAGGCGGAATGGAATGTGGAATGGAGTGCGGAATGGAAGTTGGAATGGAATGCAAAGGAATATTGAATGGAACGTGGAATGGAAAGTGGAATGGAATGGAATGGAATGGATCGTTTAATAGAATGTAGAATGGAATGTGAAATGGAATGGAATGGAACATAGACTGGAACCTGGAATGGAATATAGAAAGTAATGTGGAATTCAACGTGGCATGGAATGTGGAATGGAATGTGCAATGGAACGGAATGAAAGGTAGAATGGAATGTGGTATTGAGTGTGGAATGGAACGTGGAATGGAATGCAATGGAATGTGGAAGGGAACGTGCAATGCAACGTGGAATGGAATGGAATGGAGTGGAATGTGGAATGGAATGAAATGGAATGTGGAATGGAATGTGGAATGGAACGTGGAATGGAATGGAATGGAATGGAATGTGGAATGGAACGGAATGAATTGTGGAATGAAATGTGTTTTGGAATGGAAAGGAATGTGGAATGGAATGGACTGGAATGTGGAATGGAATGTGGAATAGAATTTAATGGAAAGGGGAATGGAACGTGGAATGGAATGGAATGGAATGGAATGGAATGGAATGGAATGTGGAATGGAATGGAATGGACTGCGGAATGGAATGTGGAATGGAATGGAAAGAAATTTGGAATGGAATGTTGATTGGAATGGAATGGAATTTGGGACGGAATGGAATGGACTGCCGAATGGAATGTGGAATGGAATGTTGAATGGAATGTGGAATGGAATGGAATGGAATGGAATGGAATGGAATTTGGAGTGACATGTGAATTGGAATGCAAAGGAATGTGGAATAGAAAGTGGAAAGAAATACAATGGAATGATAATGGAATGTGGAATTGAATGTGTAATGCAATTTGGAATGGACTGTGGAAAGGAATGTGGAATGGAATGTGGAAAGGAATGTCGAATGGAATGGAATGGACTTTGGAATGGATTGTGGAATGGAATCGAATGCAATGTGGAATGGAATGTGGAAAGGAATTTTTAATGGAAAGTGGAAAGGAATGGAGTGGAAGGTCGAATGGAATGTGGAATGGAATGTGGAATGGAATATGGAATGGAACGGAATATAATGTGGAATGGAATGTCGAATGGAATGTGGAAGGGAAAGTGGAAAGGAATGGAATGGAATGTGGAATGGAACGTGGAATGGAACATGAAATGGATTGTGGAACGTGATGTTCAAAGGAATATGGAATGGAAAGTTGAATGGAATGGAATTGAACGAGTAATTGAACGTCGAAAGGAATTGAAACCAATGTTCAATGGAAGTTAGAATGGAACGTGGAAAGGAATGTGGAGTGCTGCGTGAAATCGAATGTGGAATGGAATGTGGAAGGGAATGTGGAGTGAAATGGAATGGAATGGAATGTGGATTGGAACGTGCAATGTATCGTAGAATTGAATGTGGAATGGATTGTGGAATGGAATGTGAAATGGAATGTGGAATGGAATGTGGAATGGAATATGGAATGGAAAGTGAAATTGAATGCAATGGAATGTTGAATGAAACGTAGAATGAAATAGAAGAGAATGTGGAATGGAAAGTGGAATGTAATGGAATGCAAAGTGGAAAGGAATCTGGAAAGGAAAGTTGAATGGAATGTGGAATGGAACGTGGAATGGAATGTGCAACAGAATGTGGAATGGAATTTAATGTAATATGGAATGGAATGTGGAATGGAACGGAATGTAATGTGGAATGGAATGTGGAATGGAATGCGGAATGGAATGGAATGGAAAGTGGACAAAAACGAGGAATGGAATGGAATGGAAGGTGGAATGGAATGTGGAATGGAATGTGAAATATTATTTGGAATGGAATATAATGGAATCTGGTATGCAATGTGGAATGGAATGTGGAATGGACTGTGGAAAGGAGAGTGAAATGCAATGGAATGGAATGTGGACTGAAACGAGGAATGGAATGGAATGGATGGTGGAATGGAACATGGAATGTAATGTGGACTGCAACGTGTAATGTAATGTGGAATGGAATGTTTAATGGAATGGAATTGAATCTGGAAAGGAATGTGGAAAGGAATGTGGAATGGACTGTGGAATGGACTGTGGAATGGATTGTGGAAGGGAACATTGAATGGAATAGAATATAATGTGGAATGGAAAATGGAATGGAACATGGAATGGAATGCAGAATGTGATGTTCAATGGAATATGGAATGCAAAGTTGAATGGAATGGAATGGAACGTGGAATTGAACGTGGAAAGGAATGGAATGGAATGTGGAATGCAAAGTAGAATGGAACATGGAAAGGAATGTGGAATGGAACGTGGAATGAAATGTGGAATGGAATGTGGAAGGGAATGTGGAGTGGAATGGAATGGAATGGAATGGAATGGAATGTGAAATGGAACGTGCAATGTATGGTGGAATTTAATGTGGAATGGAACGTGGAATGGAACATGAAATGGAATGTGGAAAGGAATGTGGAATGGAATATGGAATGGAACGTGAAATTTAATGTAATGGAATGTTGAATGGAACGTGGAATGGAATGGAATGGAATGTGGAATGGAATGTGGAATATAATGAAATGGAACGTGGAATAAAATTTGGAAAGGAAAGTGGAATGAAATGGAATGGAATGTGGAATGGAACGTGGAATGGAAAGGAAGGTAGTGTGGAATGGAATGTGGAATGGAATGTGGAAAGGAAAGTGGAATGTAATGCAATGGAATGTGGACTGAAACAAGAAATGGAATAGAATGGAAGGTGGAATGGAAGGTGCAATGGAACGTGGAATGGAATGTGGAATGGGATGGAATAGAATCTGGAAAGGAATGTGGAATGGAATGTGGATTGGAACTTGGAATGTAATTGAATGGAATGTGAAATGAATTTGGAATGGAATGCAATGGAATGGAATTTGGAATGGAATGTGGAAAGGAATGTGTATGGAATGTGGAATAGAACGGAATGGAATGTGCAATGGAATGTAAAATGGAATTTTCAACGGAATGGAATGGAATGTGGCATGCAAAGTGGAATGGAATGGAATGGAATGTGGAGTAGAATGTGGAATGCAATAGAATGGAAAGCGGAATGGAATGAATGCTATGGTAAGGAATATGGAATGCAATGGAATGGAAAATGGAATGCAATGTAGAATGGAATGGTATGGAATGTGGAAAGGAACGTGGAATGGAATGTGGAATGGATCGTGGAATGGAACGTGGAATGGAATGGAATGAAATGTGGAATGGAATGGAATGGAATATGGAATTCAATGTGGAGAGGAATGGAAGGGAATCTGGAAAAGAATGTGGAATGGAATGGAATGGAAAGCAGAATGGAATGGAATGGAATGCAATGTGGAATGGAAAGGAATGGAACATGGAATGGAAAGTGGAATGTGGAATTTAATGTGGAATTTAATGTGGTATGGACAGGAATGGAATGGAAGGGAATGTGGAATGGAAAGTGGAATGGAATGTGGAATGGAATGTAGAATGAAATGTGGAATGGAATGGAATGGAATGTGGAATGAAATGTGGAATGGAATGGAAAGAAATGTGGAATGTAATGTTGATTGGAATGGAATGGAATTTGGAATGGAATGGAATGGACTGCGGAATGGAATGAGGAATAGAATGTTTAATGGAATGTGGAATGGAATGGAATGGAATGGAAGGTGGAATGACATATGAATTGGAATGCAATGGAATGTGGAATGGAAAGTAGAAAGAAATGCAATGGAATGAGAATGGAATGTGGAATTGAATGTGTAATGCAATTTGGAATGGACCGTGGAATATAATGTGGAATGGAGTGTGGAAATGAATGTGGAATGGAGTAGAATGGACCTTGGAATGGATTGTGGAATGGAATGAAATGCAATGTGGAATGGAATTTGGAACGAAATGTTTAATGGAAAGTGGAATGGAACGGAATATAATGTGGAATGGAATGTGGAACGGAATGTGGAAGAGAAAGTTGAATGGAATGGAATGGAATGTGGAATGGAACGTGGAATGGAACATGGAATGGAACGTGGAATGTGATGTTCAATGGAATATGGAATGGAAAGTTGAATGGAATGGAATGGAATGTGGAATTGAACGTCGAAAGGAATGGAATGGAATGTGGAATGGAAGGCAAAAAGGAACGTAGAAAGGAATGTGGAATGGAACGTGAAATCGAATGAGGAATGGAATGTGGAAGGGAATGCGGAGTGGAATGGCTGGAATGGAATGGAATGTGGAATGGAACGTGCAACGAACCGTGGAATTGAATGTGGAATAGATCGTGAAATGGAACGTGAAATGGAATGTGGAATGGAATGTGGAATGGAATATGGAATGGAACATGAAATTGAATTGAATGGAATGTTGAACGGAACGTAGAATGTAACGGACTGGAATGTGGAATGGAATGTGGAATGGAATGGAATGCAAAGTGAAATGGAATCTGGAAAGGAAAGTGGAATGGAATGGAATGGAATGTGGAATGGAACGTGGAATGGAATGTGCAACGGAATGTCGAATGGAATGGAATGTAATATGGAATGGAATGTGGAATGGAAGGGAATGTAATTTGGAATGTAATGTGGAATGTAATGTGGAATGGAATGGAATGGAATGTGGACTAAAACGAGGAATGGAAGGAAATGGGACGTGGAATGGAACGTGAAATGGAATGTGGAATGTAACGTATAATGGAATGTGGAATGGTGTGTGGAATGGAATGGAATGGAATCTGGCATGGAATGTGGAATGGAAAGTGGAATGGAATGTGGAAAGGAGAGTGGAAAGCAATGGAATGGAATGTGGACTGAAACGATGAATGGAAAGGAATGGAAGGTGGAATGGAACATGGAATGGAGAGTGGAAGGAAACGTGTAATGTAATGTGGAATGGAATGTTTAATGGAATGGAATGGAATCTGGCATGGAATGTGGAATGGAATTTGGAATGGACTGTGGAATGTAATGGAATGGGATATAGAATGAAATGCGGAATGGAATGTGTAAAGGAATGTCGAGTGGAGTGTAGAATGGAATGTGGAATGGAAAATGGAATGGAACATGGAATGGGATGTTCAATGGAATATGGAAAGGAAAGTTGAATGGAATGGAATGGAACGTGGAACTGAACGAGGAAAGGAATGCAATGGAATGTGCAATGGAACGTAAAAAGGAACGTGGAAAGGAATGAGGATTGGCACGCGGAATGGAATGTGGAATGTAAAGTGGAATGGAATGTGGAGTAGAATCGAATGTAATGGAATGGAATGTGGAACGGAAAGTGGAATGTATGGTGGAATTTAATGTGGAATGGAACGCTGAATGGAACGTAAAATGGAATGTGGAATGGAATGTGGAATGGAATATGGAATGAAACGTGAAATTTAATGGAATGGAATGTTTAATGAAACGTGGAAGGGAATGGAATGGAATGTGGAATGGAATGTGGAATATAATGGAATGAAATGTGGAATGGAATCTGGAAAGGTTAGTGGAATGAAATGGAATGGAATGTGGAATGCAACGTGGAATGGAATGTGCAACGGAATATGGATTGGAATGGAATGGAATGTGGAATGGAATGTGGAATGAAACGGAAAGAAGTGTGGAATGGAATGTGGAATGGAATGTGGAAAGGAAAGTGGAATGTAATGCAATGGAATGCAGACTGAAACGATAAATGGAATAGAATCGAAGGTGGAATGGAACGTGGAATGGAACATGGAATGGAAAGTGGAATGGAATGTGGAATGGAATGGAATGGAATCTGGAAAGGAATGTGGAATGGAATGTGGAATGGAATGTGAAATGGAATGTGGATTGGAATGTGGAAAGTAAAGTTGAATGTAATGTAATGGAAGGTGGACTGAATCGAGGAATGGAAAGGAATGGAAGGTGGAATGGAACGCGGAATGGCACGTGGAATGGAATGTGGAATGGATGAGGAATGGAATGGAATAGAATCTGTAATGGAATGTGGAATGGAATGGAATGGCATGTAGAATGAAATGTGGAATGGAATGTGGAATGGAAGGGAATGGTATGTAGAATGAAATGTGGAATTGAATGTGGAATGGAATGTGGAATGGAATGTCGAGTGGAGTGTCTAATGGAATGTGGAATGGAGCGTAATGGAAAGTCCAATGGAACGTGGAATGGAATGTGGAAGGGAACTTGATATATAAGGGAATGGAATTTGGAATGGAAAGTGGAATGGAATGGAGTGGAACATGGAATGGAAAGTGGAATGGAACATGGAATAGAATGGAATGGCACCTGGAATGTAATGTGGAATGGAATGTGGAAATGAGTGGAATGTGGAACGGAATGGATTGGAGAGTTTAATGGAAGGCAAGGGAATGTGGAATGGAATGGAATGGAATGGAATGTGATATGTAATGAGGAATGGAATGTGTAATGGAATGGAATGGAAAGTGGAATGGAATGGAATGAAACGTAGATTGGAATGTGGAAGGGAATGTGGAGTGCAATGGAATGGAATGGAATGGAATGTGGAATGAAATAGAAAGGAATGTGGAATGAAATTGAATGGAATGGAATGGAATGTGGAGAGGAATTTGGAATGCAGTGGAATTTGATGTTCAATGAAATGGAATGGAATGTGGAATGGAATGTGGAATGATATTGAACGGAATATGGAATGGAATATGTAATGGAATGGAATGGAATGTGGAAAGTAACATGAAATTGAATGGAATGAATGGTGGAATGGAATGTGGAATATAATGTGGAAAGAAATGTTGAATGGAAAGGACTGGAATGTGGAATGCAATGGAGACGAATGTTGAAAGGAATGTGGAATGGAATGCAATGGAATGAGGAATGGAAAGTAAGGTAATGTGGAATGCAATGTGGAATGGAACGGAATACAATGTGGAATGAAATGTGGAATGGAATGGAATGGAATGCTGAATGGAATGGAATGGAATGTGGAATGGAATGTGGAATGGAAAGCAATGTAATGTGGAATGGAATGTGGAATGGAATGTGGAATGGAAAGCAATGTAATGTGGAATGGAATGTGGAAAGGAAAGTGGAATTTAATGGAATGGAATGTGGAATGGAACGTGGAAGGGAATGGAAAGCTATGTGGAATGGAATGTGGCAAGGAATGTGGAATCAAATGGAATGGCAGGTGGAATGGAATGTAATGGAATGTGGAATGAAACGTAATAGAACGTGGAATAGAATATGGAATGGAATGTGGAAAGGAATGTGGAATGGAATGGAATGGAATGTGGAATGGAATGGAATTCAATGTGGAATGGAATGGAATGGAATGGAATAGAATGGAACTTGGAATGGAATGTGGAATGGAAAGTGTAATGCAAAGGAACGGAATGTGCAATGGAATGTAGAATGAAATGGAATGGAAAGTGGATTGGAATGTGGAATGGAACGTGGAAAGAAGGTGAAATGGAACATCGAATGTAATGGAATGGATTGTGGAATGTAGTGGAATGGAAAGTGGAAAAGAATGTGAAATGAAATGTAGAATGGAATGTGGAATGGAACGTCTAATTGAATGGAATGGAATTTGGAATGGAATGAAATGGAATGTGGAATGGAATGTGAAATGCAATGTGGAATGGAATGTGGAATGGAATGTGAAATGGAATGTGGAAAGAAATGTGGAATGTAATGGAATGGACTTTGGAATGGAATTTGGAATGGAATGGAAAGGAATGTGGAATGGAATGTGCAATGGGACGTGGAATGGAATGGAATGGAATGTGAAATGGATCTTGGAATGGTATGGAAAAGAATGTGCAATGGAATATGGAATGGAACTTGGAATGTAGTGTGGAAAGGAAGTTGGAAAGGAATGTGCAATGGAAAGTGGAATGGAAAGTGGAATGGAATGGAATGGAACGTGGGATGGAACGTGGAACGCAATGGAATGCCACGTGGAATGGAATGGGGAGTGGAATGTAGAATAGAACACCGAATGAAATGGAATGGAACGTAGAATGGAAAGTGGAATGGAATGTGGAATGGAACGGAATGGAATGTGGTATGCAATGGAATGAAATGTGGAGAGCACTGTGGAGTGGAATGGAATGGAATGTGTAATGAAATGCGGAATGGAATTTGAAATGGAATTTGGAATGGAATGTGGAATAGAATGAGAAACGGATCGTGGAATGGAATGGAATGGAACTTGTAATGGAACGTGTAATGGAATGTAGAATTGAATGGAATGGAATGTGAAATGGAAAGGGGAATGGAATGTGGAATGGAATGCAATGGAATGTGGAATGGAATGGAAGGTTATGTGGAATGCATTGTGGCATGGAATGTGGAAATGAATGACAAATGGAACGGTTTGATATGTGCAATGGAATGTGTAATGGAGTGTCAAATGGAATGTGGAAGGAACGGAATGGAATGTTGAATTGAATGTGGAATGTAACGTATTTTGGAATGTGGTGTGGAATGTGGAATAGAATGGATAGTTATGAGGAATTGTATGTGGAAGGCAATTTGGAATAGAATGCAATGGAATGTGGAATGGAATGGAATAGAGTGTGGAATGGATTGTGGAATGGAACGGAATGGAATCTGGAATGGAATGTGGAATGGAACGGAATGGAATCTGGAATGGAATGTGGAATGGTACAGAAAAGAATGTGGAATTGAATGTGGAATGGAGTGTGGAATGGAGTGTGGAATGGAGTGTGGAATGGAATGTGGAATGGAAAGGAATGGAATGTGGAATGGATTGGAATGGAATGAGGAATGGAAGGTGGAATGGAATGTGGAATGGAATGTGGAAAGCAACGTGGAAAGGAGGGTGGAATGAAATGTGGAATGGAGGGTGGAATGGAAAGTGGAATGGAAAGGAATGGAATGTGCCATGGAATGTGGAATGTAACTGAATGGCATAGGAAATGGAGTGTGGAATGGAGTGTGGAATGGAATGTGGAATGGAATGGAAAGGAAAGTGGAATGGAATTTGCAATGCACTGTGGAATGGAAAGTGGAATGAGACGGAATGGAATGTGGAATGGAAAGTGGAATGGATTATAGAATGAAATGTGAAATTGAAAGTAATGGAATGTGGAATGGAAAGTGGAAAGAAATGTGGAATGGAATGGAATAGATTGTGGAATGGAATGTAATGCAATGGTAAGGAGTGTGGAATGGAAAGGAATGGAATGTGGAATGTATCGTGGAGAGGAACATGGAATGGAACATGGAATAGGAAGTGGAATGAAAGGTGGAATTGAATGGAATGGAAAGTGTAATGAAATGTTGGATAGAATGGAATTTAAAGTGTAATGGAATGTGGGATGGAATGGAATGGAATGAGCAATGGAATGTGGAAAGTAACGTCGAATAGAATGTGGAATGCAATGTGCAATGGAATGTAAAATGTAATTGAATGCAATGTGGAATGGAATTGAATGGAATGTGGAATGCAATGGAATGGAATGGAATGTGAAATTGAATGAAATGGAATGTGGAATGAAATGCAATGGAATGTGGAATGGAATGGAATGGAATGTGGAATGGAATAGAATGGAACGTCAAATGGAATGTGGAATGGAATTTGGAATGGAATGTGGAATGGAATGCAATGGAATGTGGAATGGAATGGAAAGGAATGTGGTTTGGAATGGAATGGAACTTGGAATAGAATGGAATGCAGTGGAATGTGTAATGGAATGTGGCATGTAATGGAATGGAAAGTGGGATGGAATGCAACGGAACGTGGAACGGAAAGGAATGGAATGTGTAACCGAATGGAAAGTGCAATGAAATGCAATGGAATGTGGATTGGAAAGGAAAGGAATGTATAATGGAATAGAATGGAATGAAATGGATAGTGAAATGGAATGAGAATGGAATGTGAAATGGAATGTGGAATGGAATGTGGAAGGGAAAGTCGAATGCAATGTAATGGTACTTAGAATGAAATGGAATGGATCATGGACTGCAACGTGGAATGCATCGTGTAAGGGAACGTGTAATGTAGTGAAACGTGGAATGGAATGGAATGGAATGTGGAATGGAATGTGAAATGGAATGTGGAATGAAATGCTGAATGGATTGTGGAATTTAATGGAATGGAGTGGAATAAGGAATGGAATAGAATAGAATTTGGAATGTAACGTGGAAAGGAAGGTGGAAAGTAACGTGGAATGGAACGTGGAATGTAATGGAATGGAAGGTGGTATGGAATGTGGAATGGAATGGAATTGAATATGGAATGGAATGTGGGATGGAATGGAATGGCATGTGGAATGGATTGTAGAATTGAAAGTGGAAGGAAAGTGGAATGGATTGGAAAGGAATGTGGTATGGAACGGAATAGAATGTGAAATGGAATGTGCAATGGAATGTGGAACGCAATGTGGAATGGCATGTGGAATTGAACGTCGAATGGAATGGAGTGGAACGTGTAATGGAATGTAAAATGGAACGGAATGGAATGAGGAATGGAATGCGGAATATAATGTAATCGAATGTGGAATGGAATGTGTAATGGAATGCAATGGAATGTGGAAAGGAATGTGGAATGGAATGCTGAATGTAATGACTAATGGAATGTGGAATGGAATGTGGAACGGAATGTGGAATGGAATGTTTAATGGAACAGAAGTAATGTTTCATGGAATCTGGAATGGAATATGGAAAGGAAACTGAAACGGAATGGAATGGACTGTGGAATAGAACGTGGAATGGAAAAGAATGGTAAGTGGAAAGGAACGTGGAATGGAACAGAGAATGCAAAGTGGAATGGAATGTGGAATGGAATGGAATGGAATGTGGAATGGAATGCAATGTGGAATGAAATGTGGAATGGAAAGTGGAATGGAATGTGGATTGGAACAAAGCGGAATGTGGAGTATAATGTGGAGTAGAGAGTGGAATCGAATGTGGAATGCAATGGAATTGAAAGTGGAATGGAATTTGTAATGGAATTATGGAATAGAACGTGAAATGGAGTGGATCGGAATGTTGAGCGGAACACGGAATGGAATATAATGGAACATGGAATGTATCGTGGAATGGAACGTGGAATGGAATGGAATGGAAGGTGGAATGGAATGTAGAATGGAATGTGGAAAAAACTGGAATGTGGAAAAGAACGGAATGGAATGTGGAATGGAATGGAATGGAATGTGGAATGGAATGGAATGGAATGTGGAATGGAATGGAAAGAAATGTGTAATGGAATGTGGAATGGAATGTGAACTGTAAGCTGGAATGAAATCTGAAATGGAAAAAAATGGAACAAAGAAGGGATTGAATGGAACGTGGAATCGAACGTGGAATGGAAAGTCGAATGGAATTTCGGATGGAATAGAATGGAATGTGGAATGGCATGGAATAGAAGGTGGAATGGAATGTGGAATGGAATGTGGAAAGGATTATGGAATGGAATGGAATGGAAAGTGGAATGGAATGGGGAATGGAATGCAGTGGGATGGGTAATGGAAAGTGGAATGGAATGTAGAATGTAAAGGAATGGATTGTGGAATGCAATGTGGCATGAAAAGTGGGATGCAATGGATTGGAATGTGGAACGGTATTTGGAATGGAATGGAAGGGAACATGGAATGGAAAGTTTAGTGAAACGTACTTTGGAACATGGTATGGAATATGGAATGGAATGCAATGGAATTGAATGTGGAATGGAACGTGCAATATATCGTGGAACTGAATGTGGAATGGATCATGGAATGGAATGTGAAATGGAATGTGGAATGGAATGCGGAATGGAATATGGAATGCAACGTGAAGTTGAATGGAATGGAATGTGGAATGGAATGTGGAATGTAATGGAATGCAAAGTGTAGTGGAATCTGAAAAGGAAAGTGGAAAGGAATGGAATGGAAGGTGGAATGGAATGTGGAATGGAATGTGCAACAGAATGTGGAATAGAATGGAATGTAATATGCAATGGAATGTGGAATGGAACGGAATGTAATAAGGAATGCAATGTGGAATGGAATGTGGAAAGGAATGGAATGGAATCTGGATTAAAACGAGGAATGGAATTTAATGGAAGGTAGAATGGAACGTGGAATGGAATGTGGAATGGAACATATAATGGAATATGGAATGTTATGTGGAATGGAATGGAATGGTATCTTGTATGGAATGTGGAATGGAAAGTGGAATGGAATGTGGAAAGCAGAGTGGAATGCAATGGAATGGAAAGTGGACTGAAACGAGGAATGGAATGGAATGGAAGGTGGAATGGAACATGGAATGGAATGTGGAATGAAACGTGTAATGTAATGTGGAACGGAATGTTTAATGGAATGGAATGGAATGTGGAATGGAATGTGGAATGGACTGTGGAATGGAATGGAATGGGATGTAGAATGAAATGTGGAATGGAATGTGTAATGGAATGTCGAGTGGAGTGTGGAAAGGAACGTGTAACGGAACATGCAATGGAACATGGAAAGGGATGTTCAATGGAATACAGAATGAAAAGATGAATGCAATGGAATGGAACCTGGAATTGAACGTGGAAAGGAATGTAACGGAATGTGGAATGTAACGTAGAATGGAACGTGGAAAGGAATGTGGAATGGAACGTGGAATGGAATGTGGAATGGATAGTGGAAGGCAATGTGGATAGGAATGGAATGGAATGGAATGGAATGTGGAATGGAATGGAATGGAATCGAATGTGGAAAGGAATATGGAACATTCTGTGGAATGGGAAGTGGAATGGAATTGAATGGAAAGTGAAATGGAATGGATTTGAATATGGAAAGAATGTGGCAGGGAATGCAATGGAATGTGGAATGGAACGGAATGGAATGTGGAGTAGGATGTGGAATGGAATGTAGAAAGGAATGGAATGGAATGTGAAATGGAATATGGAATGGAACGTGGAATGGAACGTGAAATGGAACAGAATGGATTGTGGAATGCAACGTGGAATGGACTGTGGAATGAAATGTGGAATGGAATGGAATGAAATGTTGAATGGAACGTGGAATGGAATGTGGAATGCAATGTGGAATGGAAAGTGGAATGGATTGGAATGTAACGTTAAATTGCATTGAACGGAAAGAGCAATGGAACGTGGAATGTAATGGAATGGGACATGCAATGGAACGCGGAACAGAATGTCGAAGGGAATGGAATGGAACGTGGAATGGAATGTGCAATGAAATGTGGAAAATTTGTAATTTTGAAAGGAATGGAATGGAATGTGGAATGGAAGGGAAAGGAAAGTGAAATGGAATGTGGAATGGAATGGAATGCAACCTGGAATGGAATGGAATGGAACGTGGAATGGAATGGAACGTGGAATGAAATGTGGAATGGAATGAGGAATGGAATGTCGGTTGGAATGGAATGCAACGTTGAATGCAATGGAATGGAATGTGGAATGGAATGTGGAATGGAATCGAAAGGAAAGTGGAATGGAATGTGGAATGGAATGTGGAATGGAATGTGGAGTGGAATGGAAAGGAATGTGCAATGGATGGTGGAATGGATTCTATTGCAATGTGGAATGGAATGTGGAATGGAATGTGGAAAGGAAAGTTGAGTGGAATGTGGAGTAGAATGTAATGGAATGGAATTTATGGTGGAATGGAAAGTGGAATAGAATGTGGAATGGAAAAAGAAATGGAATGGAATGGAATGGGGAATGCAATGTGGAATGAAATATGGAATGGTACGTGGAATGCAATGGAATGGAATGTGGAATGGATCTTGTAATGGTATGGAAAACAACGTGCAATGGAATGTGGAAAGGAACATGGAAAGGAATTTGGAATGGAATGTGGAGTGGAATATGGAACAGAATTGAATGGAATGTGGAATGGAATGCATTGGAATGTGGAATGAAATGGACGGTGAAATGGAATGGAATGGAATGTGGAATGTGGAATGGAATGTGGAATGGAATGTTAAAAGGAACATGGAATGGAATGCAATAAAAAGTGGAATTGAATGGAAAGGAATGTGGAATGCAATGGAAAGGAATGTGGAATGGAATGGAATGGAATGTCGAATGAAACGTGGAATGTAACAGAATGGAATGTGGAATGGAATGTCGAAGGGAATGTGAAATGGAAAGTGGAATGGAATGGAATGGAATGTCGAATAGATCATGGAATGAAATGGATTGGAACGTGGCATGAAACTTGAAGTGGAAGGTAGAACGGAACGTGGAATGGAATGTGGAATGGAACATGGAATGGAACGTGGAATGGAATGTGGAATGTAACCTGGGATGGAATGGAATGGAAGGTGAAATGAAACGTGGAATGGAATGCAATGGAACATGGAACGGAAAGTGGAATGGAATGAGGAATGAAATGTGGAATGGAGAGTGGAATGGAAGGGAATGGAACGTGGAATGGAATGTGGCATGAAATGTCGAATGGAAGGGAGTGGAATGTGGAATAGAATGTGGACGGGAATAGAATGAAATCCGGAACGGAATGGAATGGAACGTGGAAAAGAACGTGGAATGGAAGATGAAATGGAATGTGGAATGGAAAGGAATGGAAGGAAATATGGAAAGGAATGGAATGGAATGCGTAATGGAATGTGTAATGTAAAGTGGAATGGAATGGAATGGAATGGAATTGAAAGGAATGAGGAATGAAATGGAATGGAATGTGGAATGGAAAGGAATGGAATGCGGAATAGAAGGGAATTTTATAGAATTTGAATTGGAATGTAATGGAATGGAAAGGAATGTGGAACGTAATGTAATGGAATGCAATGGAATGTCGAAAGGAATGCAATGGAATGGAATGGAATGCGGAACTGAATCAATTGGGAAGTGGAATGTAATTGAACGGAATATGGAATGCAATGGAATGGAATGGAATGGAAGGTTGAATGGAATATGAAATTCCATTCCATTCCATATTCCTTTCCATTCAATTCCGCATTCCATTCAATTGCATTCCACATTTCATTCCACATTCCATTCCATTACATTGCACAATCCTTTCCATTCCATTCCACATTCCATTCCACCTTACATTCCACATACCATTCCATTCCATTCCACATTCCATTCCATTGCAGCTCACATTCCATTCCATTCCATTCAACATTCCATTCCACATTCCATTCCTTTCTATTCCACATTCCATTCAATTCCATATTCCATTCCATTCCATTGCATTCCACATTTCATTCCATTCCACGTTCCATTCCCTTCCATTCCACATTGCATTCCATTCCATTCCATTCGACATTCCATTCCATTACATTCCACATTCCACTCCATTCTATTCCACGTTCCATTCCTAATTCCATTACACATTACTTTCCATTCCATTCCACGTGTCTTTACATTCCGTTCCAAGTTCCATTCCACTTACCATTCCATTCATTTCCACTTTCCATTACATATTCCATTCCGTTCCATTTCACATATCATTCCATTCCATTATCTTCCATTACACATTCCATTCAAATCCATTCCACATTCCATTCACTTCCATTCACTTCCATTCCACATTCCATTCCATTCCATTCCACATTGCATTCCATTCCATTCCACGTTCCATTCCATTCCATTCCACGTTCCATTGCATTCCATTCCACATTCCAATCCATTCCATTCCACATTGCATTCCATTCCATTCCACATTCCATTCAATTCCATATTCCATTCCATTCCATTGCATTCCACATTTCATTCCATTCCACGTTCCATTCCCTTCCATTCCACATTGCATTCCATTTCATTCCGTTCCACATTCCATTACACATTCCATCCCAATCCATTCCACATTCCATTCGATTGCATCAATATTCCATTCCATTTCATTCCACATTCCATTCTGAATTCCACTCCATTCCATTCCACGTTCCATGCCATTCCATTCCACATTCTATTCCATTGAATTCCACATTCCATTCCATTACACTCCACATTCCATTCCATTCAATTCCACGTTCCGTTCTATTCCATTCCAAGTTCCATTCCATTTCACCTTCCATTCCATTCCATTACATGATCCATTCCATTCCATTCCAAGTTCCATTTCGCATTCCATTCCATTCCATTACACATTCCATTCCATTCAATTCCATATTGCATTTCACAGTAAATTACCATTCCATTCCATTCCATTCCATATTCCATTCCAAGCATTCCACATTCCATTCCACATACAATTCCATTCCGTTCCACATTCCATTCCACATTCCATTGCATTCCATTCCACATTCCATTTCACTGCATTTAACATTCCATTCCTTTCCATTGCACACTCAATTCCACATTCCATTTCTTTCCATTCCACATTCCATTCCACATTCCATTCCATTTCATTCCACGTTCCATTCCAAATTCCATTCCATTCCATTCCACATTCCTTTCCATTCCATTCCACTCCACATTCCTTTCCATTCCATTCCACATTTCATTCAATTCCATTCACTTTCAATTCCACATTCCATTCCATTCCACAATCTATTACATTCCATTGCACATTCCATTCCAAATTCCATTACATTCCTTTCCACATTCCATTCCAATGCAGTTCACATTCCATTCTATTCCATTCCACATTCCATTCCATTCCATTCCACATTCCATACCATTTCGTATTCCATTCCATTCCATTCCACATTCAATTCCAATCCACGTTCCATTACACATTCCATTCTATTCCATTCCACATTCCATTCCATTCCACATTCCTTTCCATTCCATTCCACTCCACATTCCTTTCCATTCCATTCCACATTTCATTCAATTCCATTCACTTTCCATTCCACATTCCATTCCATTCCACAATCTATTACATTCCATTGCATATTCCATTCCAAATTCCATTACATTCCTTTCCACATTCCATTCCACATTCCATTCCATTCCATTCCATTCCATTCCACATTCCATTCCTTTCCATTCCGCATTCCATTGTACGTTCCATTTCACGTTCCATTCCACGTTAAATGGCACGTTCCATTCCACATTCCATTCCATTCCATTCAACATTCCATTCCATTCAATTAGACATTTCATTCCATTCCATTCCATTCCATTCCACGTAGAATTCCACAATCCATTCCAGGTTCCATTCCATTACATTCCAAATTCAATTGCACATTCCATTCCATTCCATTGCATTCCACATTCCATTCCTTTCCATTCCACATTTCATTTAAAATTCCATTCCATTCCTTTGCATTCCTTACCAAATTCCATTGAACATTCCATTCCATTCAGTACAATTCCACATTCCAATCCACATTCCATTAAATAGCATTCCACATTCCATTCCACATTCCATTGCATTCCATTCCATTCCATTCCATTGCATTCAATTCCACATTCCATTCCACATTCCATTCCGCATTCCATTGCACAGTCCATTCTACATTCCATTCCACGTTCTATAATTTTTCATTCCATGTTCCGTTCCACATTCCATTCCATTCCATTCCAATTTCCATTTCATATTCCATTGCACATTCCTTTCCACATTTCATTCCATTCCATTCCTCATTCCTTTCAAAATTCCATTCCATTCCTTTCCACATTCAATTCCATTACACTTCACATTTCATTTCTCATTTCCTTGCATTCCATTCCACATTCTATTCCAAGTTCCATTCCATTCAGTTCCACGTTCCATTCCACGTTTCATTCCACATTCCATTCCACAATTCATTCCGTTCCATTCCACAATCAGTTCAATATTCCATTCCACATTCCAATCCGTTGTATTCCTCATTCCATTGCACACTGCATTCCGTTCCATTTCACCTTCCATTCTCATTCCATTGAATTACGTTCCACATTCCATTCCACATTCCATTACATTCCATTCCACATTTCATATCACATTCCATTAGATTGCATTCCACATTCCATTCCACATTCCATTCCACTTTCCATTCCTTTTTGCATTCCATGCTCCCTTCCTCCTTCCTTTGCATTCTATTCCATGTTCCATTCCATTCCATTCCACGTTTCATTTCTTTCCGTTCCGCATTCCATTCCACATTCCATTTCACAATTCTCTCCATTACATTCCATTCCATTTCATTCCACGTTCCACTCCATTCCATACCACATTCCATTCCATTCCATTGCACATTCCTTTCAACATGCCATTCCTCATTCCATTCCGTTCCATTCTATTCCAGATTCCATTCATTTCCATTGCAAAATCCATTCCACATTACACTCCAGGTTCCATTCTACTGCATTCCACATTCCAATCCATTTCATTCCTCATTCCATTCCATTAAATTCCACATTCCATTCCATAACATTCCATTCCATTTAATTCCACATTCCGTTCCTTTCCATTCTATTCCAGATTCCCTTCCATTCCATTAAATTCCACATTCCATTCCATTCCGTTTCATTCCATTGCATTCCACATTCCATTCCATTCCATTCCATTCCATTCCATTCCACATTCCATTCAATTGCATTCCGAATTCCATTCCATTCCATTCCATTCCACATCCACTCCATTCAATTCCATTCCACATTCCTTTCCATTACATTCCACATTCCACTCCGTTGCAATCCACATTCAATTCCACGTTCCATTCCACGTTGTGTTCCATGTTCCAATCCATGTACCATTTCACATTCAATTCTTTTCCAATCCTCATTCCATTCCATTGCATTCCACATTCCATTCCATTCTATTCCACATTCCATTCCATGTTCCATTCCATTACATTCAACGTTCCATTCCACGTTCCATTCCACATTCCATTCCACATTCCAATGCATTAAATTCCACATTCCATTCAATTCAATTTCATTTTCCATTCCATATTCCATTCCACATTCCATTCCGCATTCCATTTCACGTTCCATTCCATGATCCATTCCATATTCAATTCCACGATACATTGCAGGTTCCATTCCACATTCTATTCCATTCCATTCCATTCCACTCCACATTCCCTTCCACATTCCTTTCCACGTTCCATTCTACGTTCTGTTCCACGTTCCATTCCATTCCATTCCACGTTCAATTCCAAGTTCCATTCCATTCCATTCAACTTTCCATTCTGTATTCCATTGCACATCCCATTCCACATTCCATTCCATGTTCCATTCCACGTTCCATTCCACGTTCCATTCCATGTTCCATTTCACATTCCATTCCATTCCTTTCCACTTTCCATTCCACATTCCATTCCACATTCCATTCCACATTACATTGCATTCCATTCCACATAACATTCCACATTCCATTCCACATTCCATTCCACATTTCATTCCATTCCATTCCACTTTCCATTCGACATTCCATTTCATTTTCCAATCCACTTTCCATTCCATTACATTCCACATTACATTCTCATTGCATTGCATTTCATTACACATTGCATTCCACATTCCATTGCATTCAAATTCGCAATCCATTCCACATTCAATTCCATTCCAGATTACATTCCGCATTCCATTCCACAATCCATTCCATTCCTTTGCAAATTCCATTCCATTCCATTCCATTTCATGTTCCATTCCACTTTCCTTTAAGTTCTATTCCACATTCCATTCCACATTCCTGTCCATTCCATTACACATTCCATTCCATTACAATCCAAATTTCATTCCACAAATCATTCCATTCCATTCCACATTCCATTCCACATTCCATTCCCTTCCATTCCACATTCAATTCCATTGCATTCAATTCCATTCCACGTTCAATTGCTTGTTCCATTCCTCATTCCATTCTATTCCACTCCACGTTCCAATTGACACTCAATTCCACAATCCATTCCACATTCCATTCTGTTCCATTGCACGTTCCATTCCACATTCCATGCCACATTCAATTCCACATTCCTTTCCGCGTTCCATTGCATGTTCCATTCCACATTCCATTCCATTCCATTGCACTTTCCATTCCATTCCATTACACATTCCTTTCCATTCAGTTGCTTATTCCTTTCCAGCCCATTGCATTCCACTTTCCATTCCATTCCATTCCGCATTCCATTCCACATTCTATTCCACGTTCCTTTCTATTTCATTCCACATTCCATTCCATTCCTCTCCACATGCCATTACATTCGATTCCACATTCCTTTCCACATTCCATTCCACATTCCATTCCACATTCCATTCCATTCATTCCACATTCCATTCCACATTCCGTTCCATTCCACATTCGTTTAGACATTCCATTCCACATTACATTCCTTTCCATTCCACTTTCCCTTCCACATTCCATTCCACTTTCCGTTCCAAACCATTCCACATTCCACTCCGTTCCATTGCACATTCCATTCCACATTCCTTTCCACATTCCATTTCGTTCCATTACTCTGTCCATTGCATTTCATTCCACATTCCTTTCCACATTCTACTCCATTCCATTCCAAGTTCCATTCCATTCCATTCCACATTACATTCCACATTTTATTCCACATTACATTCCCCCTTCCATTCCATTGCATTTCAGGTTCCCCTCCCCATTCCATTCCATTACAAATTCCATTCCATATTCTATTCCATTTCATTGTACATTCCATTTCACTTTCCATTCCATTCCATTCCACATTCCTTTCTATTGCATTCCACGGTCCATTCCACGTTCCATTTCATTCCATACCACTTACGTTTCCGCATTGCATTCCACAGTCCATTTCACATTACATTCCTTTCCATTCCACATTCCATTCCACATTTCATTCCATACCATTCCACATTGCTTTCCACATTACATTCCATTGCATTCCACATTTCATGCCACATTCCATTCCATTCCATACCACAATCCATTCCACATTCCATTCCATTCCATTCAAAATTCCACTCCACATTCCATTCCATTCCATTCAATTTCATTCCACATTCCTTTCCATTTCATTCCACATTTGATTCCGTTTCATTGCACGTTCCTTTCCATGTCATTCCACATTCCATTCCATTCCATTCCACTTTCCATTCCATTCCATTCCACTTTCCATTCCATTCCATTCCACATTCCATTCCACATTCCATATCACAAACCATTCCATTTCATTCCACTTTCCATTGCATTCTATTCTACTTTCCATTCCATTAATTTTCACATTCCATTCCTTTCCACATTCCATTCCACATTTCATTCCACGTTCCATTCCATTCCACGTACCATTCCACGTTCAATTCCATCTTCCACTCTATTCCATTCCACGTTCCATTCCACATTCCATTGCCTTTCATTTCAAGTTCCCTTCCACATTCCTTAGCACATTCCATTCGATTTTCCATTGCAATCCATTGCACATTCCATTCCATACTACACTCGGCATTCCATTCCACATTCCATTCCACATTCCATTCCACATTTCATTCCACAACACATTCCATTCCATTGCACATTCTATTCCACATTCCATTCCATATTCCATTCCACATTCCATTCCATTTCATTCCACATTCCATTCCACATTCCATTACACGTTCCATTCCACTTTCCTTTCCTCATTCCATTCCAACTTCCATTCCATTCCATTCCTCATTTCAGTCCACTTTCCTTTCCATTACTTTCCACTTTCCTTTCCATATTTCATTCCACCCTCCATTCCACGTTGCATTCCGTTCCATTCCACCTTCCTTTCCACACTCCATTTCACATTCCATTCCATTACATTCCACATTCCGTTGCACATTCCATTCAAAATTCCATTCTACATTCCATTCCATTCGTTTCCACATTCAATTCCTTTCCATTAGTTTCCACATTCCATTGCGCATTTCCCTCCTTTCCATTCCACATTCCATTAAGCATTCCATTCCACATTCCATTCCATTCCATTCCACATTCAATTACGCGTTGCATTCTATTTTATATCATGTTCCATTCCACGATTCATTCCACATTCCGTTGCACATTCCATTCCAAATTCCATTTCACATTCAATTCCTCATTCCATTTGGTATTCCATTCCATTGCAATTCACATTCAATTCCACATTCCATTCCATTCCATTCCACATTCCATTCCACATTTCATGCCACATTCCATTGCATTCCATTTCATATTCCTTTCCACTTTCCATTCCATTGCATTCCGCATCCCATTCCATTCCATTCGATTCCATTCCACATTCCACCACATTCAATACCATTCCATATTCCATTCCATTCCATTCTACACTCCATTCCATTGCATTACACATTCCATTCCACGTTGCATTCCATGTTCCATTCCACTACCCATTTCACGTTCCATTCTTTTCTATTCCACATTCAATTCCATTCAATTCCACATTCCATTCCACGTTCCATTCCATTTCATTCCACTTTCCATTCCACATTGAATTCCACATTCCAATCCAAATTCCATTCCATTCTTTCCATGTTCCATTCCACTTTCCATTCCATTCCATTCCACGTTCCATTCCACATTCCATGGACCATTCCCTTCCACATTCCATTCCTCATTCCATTCCAATTTCAACCCCACTTTCCATTCTACATTCCATTCCATTATATTCCACGTTCCATTTCATATTCCATTTCATTCCATTCCACTTTCCTTTCCAGATTCCATTTCACATTCCATTCCATTACATTTGGCATTCCATTTCACATTCCATTCCATTGCACCCCACGTTCCATTGAACATTCCATTCCATTCAATTCCACTTTTCATTCTATATTCCATTCCACATTCCATTCCACAATCCATTTAAAGTGGAATGTAACGGAATGGAAGGTGGACTGAAACGAGGAATCCAATGGAATTGAAGGTGGAATGGAACCTGGAATGGAACGCGGATTGGAATGTAGAATGGAATGTGGAATGGAATGGAATAGAATCTGGAATGGAATGTAGAATGAAATTTGGAATGGAACGTGGAATGGAAGGGAATGGGATGTAGAATGAAATGTGCAGTTGAATGTGGAATGGAATGTGGAATGGAATGTCGATTGGAGTGTGTAATTGAATGTGGAATGGAACGCAATGGAATGTCGAATGGAATGTGGAATGGAATGTGGAAGGTATCTTGAATTGTAAGGGAATGGAAATTGGAATGGAACGTGGAGTGGAATGGAGTGGAACATGGAATGGGACGTGGAATGGAATGCGGAATGGAATGGAATGGAACGCGGAATTAATGTGGAATGGAATGTGGAAATGAACGGAATGTGGAAAGGAATGGAATGGAATGTTTAATGGAATGCAATGGAATGTAGAATGAAATGGAATGGCATGTGATATGGAATGAGGAATGGAATTCGGAATGGAATGGAAAGGAAAGTGGAATGGAACGGAATGGAACGTGGATTGGAATGTGGAATGGAATGGAATGGAAAGTGGAATGGAATTGAATGGAATGTGGAATGAAATGGAAAGGAATGTGGAATGAAATTTGAATGGAATGGAACGGAATCTGGAGTGGAATGTGGAATGGATTGGCATGGAATGGAATGGAATGGAAAGTGGAATTGAATGGAATGGAATGTGGAATGCAATGGAATGGAATTGAATGTAGAATTCAATGGAATGGAATGTAGAAACTAATGGAATAGAATGTGGACTAGTATGGAATACAATGTGGAATAGAATGTGGAATGGAATGTGGAATGGGATGTAGAAAGTAATTGAATGGAACGTGGAATGTAACAGAATGGAAAGTGGAATAGAATGCAACGGAATGGAATGTGGAATAGAATGGAAGGCAATGGAATGGAATATGGAATGGAATGTAATGGAATGTGGAATGCAACGGAATGGAATGAAATGTCGAATTAAATGGAAAGGAATGTCGAAAGGAATGGAATAGAATGTGAAATGTAATGGAATGGAACGTGGATTAGAATGTGGAATGGCATGTGGAATGGAATGTGGAATGTAATTGAATGGAATGTGGAATATAATGGAATGGAATGTGGAATGGAATGGAATGGAATGGAATGTGGAATAGAATGGAATGCAAAGGAATGCAATGTGGAATGGAATGGAAAAGAATGTAGAATGGAATATTGATTGGAATGTGGAATGGAATGTGGAATGAAATGTGGAATGGAATGTGGAATGATATGTGGAATGGAAAGGAATGTAATGTGGCATGAAATGTGGAATGGAATGTGGAATGGAAAGTCTAAAGGAATGGAATGGAACGTGGAATGGCACATGCAATGGAATGAAATGGAACGTGGAGTGGAAAGTGGAATGGAACGTGGAAGGGAATTTGGAATGGAGTGAAATGTGGAATGGAATGGAATGTGGAATGGATAGTTGAATGGAATGTTGAATGGAATGGAAAGGAATGTGGAATGGAATGTGGAATGGAATCTGGAATCAAATGTGGAATGGAATGTCGAAGTGAACATAAAAGGGAATTGAATGGAATGTGGAATGGAATGTGGAATAGAATGTGGAATGGAATGTGGAATGGAATGGAATGGAATGTGGAATGTAATGTGGAATAGAATTTGGAAAGTAATGTGGAATGGAATGGAATGTGGAATGGAATGGATTGGAATGTGGAATGGAATGTGAAATGGAATGTGTAATGGAATGTGGAATGGAATGGATTGAAATGTGCAGTGGAATGTGGAATGTAATACAATGGAACGTGGAATGGACCATGGAACGGAACGTAGAATGGAACGTGGAATGGAACGTGGATTGAAATGTGGAATGGAATGGAATGGAATGTGGAATGGAATGTTGAAAAGAAAGCAATGAAATGAGGAATGGAATGTGGAAAGGAAAGGAATGGAATGTTAAATGGAATGGAGTGGAACTTGGAAAAGAATGTGGAATGGAATGTGGAAGGGAATGTGCAATGGAATGTGGAGTGGAATGGAATGGAATGTGGAATGGAATGTTGAAAAGAAAGCAATGAAATGAGGCATGGAATGTGGAATGGAAAGGAATGGAATGTTAAATGGAATGGAGTGGAACTTGGAAAAGAATGTGGAATGGAATGTGGAAGGGAATGTGCAATGGAATGGAATGGAATGTAAAATGGAAACAGAATGGAATGTGATATTCAAATAGAATGGGATATGGAATGGAATCGAATGGAATGTGGAATGGAACGTGGAATGAAACGGAGTGGAACGTGCAATGGAATGTGGAATGGAATGGAATGGAATGTGGAATGGAAAGGAATGGAATGGAACGGAAAGGATTATTCCACATTCCATTGCATTGCATTCCGTTCCACATTCCATTCCATTCCATTCCACCTTCCATTCCACATTCCATTCCACTCCATTCCACCTTCCATTCCACATTCCATTCTATTGCATTCCACATTGCATTCCATTATTTTCCACATTCCATTCCATTCCACCTTCCATTCCACATTGCATTCCATTTCATTCCACATTAAATTCCATTCCAAATTCCATTATATTCCACGTTCCATTATACATTGCTTTCCACATTCCATTCCATTCCATTCCATATTCAATTTCGTGTTCCATTCCACTACATTCCATGTTCCATTTCACTCCATACCACTTTCCATTACTTTCCACTTTCCATTCCATTCAATTCCACTTTCCATGCCATTCCATTTCACGACCCATTCAACTTTACATTCCACGTTGCATTCCACTTTCCATTCCACGTTCCAGTCCATTCCATTCCACGTTTCACTACTTATTCCATTTCACATTCCATTCCATTCCATTCCAGATTCCATTTCACATTGAATTCCATTCCATTCCACGTTCCATTCCATTCGATACCATTCCATTCTATTCCACATTGCATTCCATTCCATTCCACGTTCCATTCCATTCGATACCATTCCATTCTATTCCACATTGCATTCCATTCCATTCCATGTTATATTTCACATTCCATTCGCCATTGCAGTTTGTCCCATTCCATTCCTTTCCACGTTCCATTCCACATTCCATTCCACATTCCATTCCACACCATTCTACATTCAATTCCACATTCCATTCCATTCAATTCCACCTTCCATTCCTTTCCATTCCATTTCATTGCATTCCACATTCCATTCCACTCCATTCCATTCGACATTCCATTCCTTTCCATTCCACATTCCATTACTTTCCATTCCACATTCCATTGAACGTTCCAATCCGTTTCATTCCACGTTCCATTCCACATTCCATTTCATTCCATTACATATCCAATTCTATTTGAATATCACATTCCATTCTGTTTCCATTTCACATTCCTTTCAATTCAATACCACATTCTTTTCCATTCCATTCCACTTTCCATTCCATTCCATTCCACATTCCATTGCATTGCATTCCATTCCACATTACATTCCATTCCATTCCACCTTCCATTCCACATTCCATTCTATTCCATTCCACATTGCATTCCATTTCATTCCACATTCCATTCCATTCCACCTTCCATTCCACATTGCATTCCATTTCATTCCACATTCCATTCAATTTCAAATTCCATTCTACATTACAGTACATTCCCTTCCACATTCCATTCCACATTCCATTCTATTGCATTCTATTCCATTCCATATTCCAATCCATTCCATTCCACATTCCACTCAAGTTCCATTCCGCGTTCACTTCCATTCCATTCTATTCCACATTCCATTCCATTCCATTACACATTCCACTCCACATTCCATTCCACATTCCATTCCATTCCTTTCCGTTCCTCATTCTATTCCATTCCATTCCAAGTTCCATTCACTGTTCCTTTGCATTGCATTCCATATTCCCTTCCACATTCCATTCCAATTTTTATTTCATTCCATTCCCTTCCACATTCCATTCCATTCCATTACACGTTCTATTCCAAATTCCACTCCATTCCATTCCACATACTATTGCATTCCACATTCCATTCCATTCCATTCCATTCATCATTCAATTCCCTTCCATTCCACTTTCCATTCCGTTCCATTCCACGTTCCATTCCTTTCCATTCCACTTTCCATTCCACGTTCCATTCCATGTTCCTTTCCACATTCCAGACTACATTACATACAATTTCATTCCATTGCATTCCTCATTCCTTTCCACATTTCATTAAATTCCATTCAATTCCACATCTCACTCCATTCCATTCCACATTCCATTCCACATTCCATTACACATTCCTTTATACATTCTATTACACATTCCATTGCACATTCCATTCCAAATTCCATGCCATTCCATTACATTCCACATTCCATTCCATTCCAATCCATTCTACATTAAATTCCATCCCATTCAATTCCATGTCCCATTCCACCTTCCATTCCTTGCCATTCCACATTCCACTCCATTCCATTGCACATTCCATTCCATTCCACACCGTTCCGGTCAAAATTCCAATCCATTCCATTCAATTCCGCATTCCATTCCACTTTCCATTCCGCATTCCGTTCCATTCCATTCCGCATTCCATTCCATTCCATTCCATTTCATTCCACATTCCATTCCATTCCACATTCCATTGCATTCCATTCCAATCCACGTTCCATTCCACATTGCATTCCAAGCCATTCCACATTCCATTCCTTTCCATTGCACATTCCATTCCATTCCAGTTCAAATTCCAATCCATTCCATTCAATTCCACATTCCATTCCACTTTCCATTCCGCATTAAGTTCCATTCAATTCCACATTCCATTCCATTCCATTTCATTCCACATTCCATTCCATTCCATTCCATTCCACATTCCATTGCATTCCATTCCAATCCACCTTCCATTCCACATTGCATTCCAAGCCATTCCACATTCCATTCCTTTCCATTGCACATTCCATTCCATTCCAATCCAGTCTACGTTCCATTCCATTCCATTCGACATTACATTCCATTGAATTCCACATTCCATTCCATCCCTTTCCACTTTCAACTCCTTGCCATTCCATATTCCATTACACATTCCGTACCATTATATTACAGATTCCATTCCATTCCAATCTATCCCATTCCATTAGACTACACTTCCCATTCCAATCCATTGCACATTCCATTCCCTTCCTTTCCATTCCACATTCCATTACATTCCATTCCGACTTCCATTCCAACCCATTACACATTCCATTCCAATTTCCATTCTATTCCATTTCAAATTCCATTCCACATTCCATTCTATTCCATTCCCCTTTCCTTTCCATTCCAATCCATTCTTTTCCATTCCATACCATTCCATTCCACTTCATTCCACATTCCAAGCATCCCATTCCATACGGTTTCCAATCCCACATTCCCTTCAATTCCACTTCAAATTCCATTCCATTCCATTCTATTCCATTCAATAACATTCCACACTCCATTTCATATTCCATTCCATTCCATTCCACATTCCATTCAATTCCATTCCACATTCCATTCCATTCCATTCCATTCCATTCCACACTCCATTCCACATTCAGTTCCGTGCCATTCCATTCCTTTCCCCATTCCATTCCACATTCCATTCCATTCCATTCCACATTCCATTCCATTCCATTCCACATTCCATTCCATTCCATTCGTCATTCCATTCCATTGTATTCCACATTCCGTTCCATTCCCTTCCATTCCTTTCTGCATTCCATTCCATATTCCATTCAATTCCATTCCACATTCCATTCCTTTCCATTGCACATTCCATTGCATACCATTCCACATTGAATTCCACATTCCTTTCCAATCCACTTCATATTCCATTGCACATTCCATTCCATTCCACATTCAATTCCACATTCCATTACACTCCATTCCAAATTCCATTCCACATTATATTCAACATACCATTTCATTCCATTCCACATTCAATTCCATTCCATTCCATTTCACTCCATTAGACATTCCATTCCACATTCAATTTCATTCCATTCCACATTGCATTCCACATTCCATTCCACTACATTAGACATTCCATTCCACATTCAATTCCATTCCATTCCACATTCCATTACACATTCCATTCCACATTCCATTTCATTCCACATTCCATTCCATTCCAAACCATTCCATTCCATTTCCCTTTCCTTTCCATTCCATTCCACTATCCCTTCCATTCCATTCCACTTTCCATTTCAAATTCCATTCCACGTTCCATTACATGTTCCAATTCACATTCCATTGCATTCCATTCCACATTCTATTCCACATTGAATTTCATTCAATTCTCCCTTTCATTCCATCCCACATTCCATTCCACATTAAATTTCATTCAATTCTACCTTTCATTCCATTTCATTCCAACTTCAATTACATTCCATTCCACGTTCCAAGCCCTTCCATTAGATGTTCCATTCCATTCCATTCAATGTTCCATTCCATATTCCATTCCATTCCACATTCCTATCTATTCCATTCCATATTCCATTCTATTCCATTCCACTTTCCTTTGGAATTCAATGGAATGTGTAATGGAAAGGAAGGGAATATGGAATGAAATGGAATGTTATGAAATGTGGAATGGAATTGAATGCTATGGACTGGAAAGTGGGATTGAATGGAATGGAATGTGGAGTAGAGTGGAATGAAACATGCAATGGAAGGTGAAATGGAATGTAGAATGGGACGTGGAATGGAATGCTGAATGGAATGTGGAAAGGAAAATTATGGGATGTGGAATTGAATGGAATGGAATGTATAATGGAATGGAAAGGAATGTGGAATGGAACAAAATGGAAATTTGAATGGAATGTGGAATGGAATGGAACTGAATGTGGAATGGAATTGAAAGGAATGTGGAAAGGAATGGAATGGAATGTGGAATGCAATGTCGAATGCAATGTGGAGTGGAGTGGAATTGAATGGAATGTGACATGGAATGGAATGCAATGTGGAATGGCAGAGAATACTATCGAATGCGGAATGGAATGGAATGGAATGGGGAATGCAATTGAATAGAATGGCATGGAAGGTGGAATGGATTGGAATGGAATATGGAATGGAGTGGAATTGAATATGGAATGGAATGGAAAGGAATGGAATGTTTAATGGAATGGAATGGAATGAAATGGAATGGAATGTGGAATTGAATGGAATGTCGAATGGAATGTGAGATGGGATGTGGAAAGGAATGTAATGGGGAAAGAAATGGAAGGTGGAATGTAACATGGAATGCAATGTGAATGGAATAAGAAATGGAAAGGAATGGAATGTGTAATGGTACATGGAATGGATCGGATTGAAATGTGGAATGGAATGTGGAATGGAAAGGAATGGAATGGAATGTGGAATGGTATGTGGAATGGAATATGTAATGGAATGAGAAATATAATGGAATGGAATGTGGAATGGTATGTGGAATGGAATGGATTGAAATGTGGAAAGGAATGTTTAATGGAATGGAATGTAAAGTAATGAGGAATGAAATTGAATGCAACGTGAAAAGGAAAGAGGAACAGAACGTGGAAGAGAATGTGGAATGTGGAATTATATGGAATGGAAAGTAGAATGGAATCGAATGAAATCTGGAATGGAATGGAACGGATTGCAATGTTGAATGGAATGGAACGTGCAATGGAATGGAATGGAATGTGGAATGGAATGGAATGGAATGGAATGGAATGTGGTATTTAATGGAATGATATGTGGAATGGAATGGAATGGAAACTGGAATGGAATGTGGAATGGAAAGTAATGAGAAATTGAATCGGGAATGGAGAGGAAAGGAATGTGGAATGGAAGGGAATGTATTGTGTAATGGCATGCAATGTAATGGATTTGAATGTGGAATGGAATGGAAGGGAATGTAGAATGGAAAGGAATCGAATGTGGAATGTAATGGAATGGTGTGGAATGTGGAATGGAAAGGAATGGAATGTGGGATGGAATGCTGTGGAATGTGGAAAGGAAAGAAATGGAAAGTGGAATAGAATGAAATGGAATGGAATGTGGAAAGGAAAGGAATAGAATGTGGAATGGAACGTGGAATGGAATGGAACTGAATGTGGAATGGAAATTGGAATGGAATGAAATGGAACCTGGAATGGAATGTAGAATGGAAAGTGGAATGCAATGTGCAATGGAACTTGGAATGGAATGTACAATAGAAAGTGGAATGGAACGTGCAATCGAATGGAGTGGAGGTTGGAATGGAACGTGGAATGGAATGCAACGGAACGTGGAATGGAACATGGAATGGAATGTGGAATGGAACGTGAAATTAAACGTGGAATGGAATGGAACGTGGAATGGAATGTGGAATGGAATGTGGAATGGAACGTGAAATTAAACCTGGAATGGAATGCAATGGAATGTGGAATGCAATGTGGAATGGAATGTGGAATGGAATGGAATGGAATGGAATGTGGAATGGAATGGAATGGAATGGAATGTGGAAGGAAATGTGGAATTGAATGTGGAATGGAACGTGGAATGGAACGCGGAATGGAACGTGGAGTGGAATGAGGAATGAAATGGAACAGAATGTGGAATGAAATGTGGAATTGAACGTGGAATGGAATGGAATTGAATGTGGAATGGAACTTGGAATGGAATGGAATGGAATGTGGAATGGAATTAGGAATGGAAAGGGGAATGGAATGTGGAATGGAAATTGAAATGGAATGTACAATGGAACGTGGAATGGAACGTGGAATAGAATGGAATGAAAGGAGGAATGGAACGTGTAATGGAATGGAACGGAACGTGGAATGGAACGTGAAATGGAAAGTGGAAAGGAATGTGAAATGCAAAGTGGAATGGAATGGAATGGAATGTGGAATGCTATGGGGAATGGAATGTGGAATGGAATGTGGAATGGAATGTAATGGAATGGAATGTGGAATGAAATGTGGAATTGAATGTGGAATGGAACGTGGAACGTAAAGTGGAATGGAACATGGAATGGAACGTGGAAGGAAATGGAACAGAATGTGGAATGGAATGTGGAATGGAATGGAATGGAATTTGGAATGGAATTTGGAACGGAATGCAAGGTGAAATCGAACGTGGAACAGAATGGAATGGAAAGTTTAACTGGAATGGAATGCAATGTTGAATGGAATGTGGACTACAATGTAATGCAATGTGGAATGCAGTGGAATGGAATGGAATGGAAAGTGGAATGGATGGGGAATAAAATGGAATGCAATTTGGGATGGAATATGGAAAGCCATGTGGAATGGAATGTGGAATGGAATGGAATGCAATGGAATGTGGAATAGAAAGTGGAAAGGAATGTGGAATGGAAGGGAATGGAATGTGGAATGGAGTGTGGAATGGATTGCGGAATGGAACGTTAAATGGAATGGAATGAAATGTGGAATGGAATGTGGAATCGAATGGGGAAAGGAATGGAATGGAATGCGGAATGGAAGGTGGAATGCAGTGCAATGGAATGTGGAACAGAATGCGGAATGGAAAGCAGAATGGAATGTGGAATGGAACCTGGAATGGAACGTAGAATTAAATCGAATGGAATGGAACGTGGAATGGAAAGTGGAATGGAACATGAAATGGAATGTGGAATGGAATGTGGAACGGAATGTGCAATGGAACGTGGAATGGAACGTGGAATGGAATGTGGAATGGACCGTCGAAAGGAATGGAATAGAATGTGGAAAGGAGCTTGGAATGGAATGGAGTGGAACGTGGAATCAAATATGGAATGGAAAGTGGAATGGAATATGGAATGAAACTGGAATGGAATGTACAATGGAATGTGTAAAGGAAGGTGGAATGGAATGGAATGGAAGGTAGAATGGAATGTGGAATGGAACGTGGAATGGAATGGAAAGGAACGTGGAATGAAACGTGGAATGGAACGTGGAATGGAATGCGGAATTGAATGGAATGGAATGTGGAATGCAATGTGGAATGTAAAGTGGAATAGAATGTGGAATGGAATGGAATGGAATGTGGAACGGAACGTGGAATGGAACGCGGAATGAAATGGAATGGAATGTGGAATGCAATATGGAATGTAAAGTGAAATGGAATGTGGAATGGAATGGAATGGAATGGAATGTGGAATGGAATGTGGAACTGAATGTCGAACAGAACCTGGAATGGAACGTGGATTGCAACGTGGAATGGAATTTGGTTTGGAATGGACCGGAATGTAGAATGGAAAGTGGAATGGAATGGAATGGAGTGTGGAATGGAATTTGGAACGGAATGGAAGGTGAAATCGAATGTGGAATGAAATGGAATGGAAAGTTTAAATGAAATGGAATGGAAAGTTGAATGGAATGTTGACTGCAATGGAATGCAATGTGGAATGGATTGGAATGCAATGTGGAATGGAATGGGGAATGCAATGGAATAGAATTTGGAAAGGAATGTGGAATAGAATGTGGAATGGAATGTGGAATGGAATGGAATGGAATGTGGAATGGAAAGTTTAAAGGAATATAGAATGGAACGAAATGAAATGTGGAATGTTATGTGGAATGGAATTCGGAATGGAATGTGGAAAGTAATGGAATGGAATTGAATGGAATGGATTGTGGAATGGAATGTGGAATGGAATGTGGAATGGAACGTGGAATGGAACGTGGAATGGAATGGAATGGAACGTGGAAAGGGATGGAATGGAATGTGGAATGGAACTTGGAGTGGAATGGAATGGAACTTGGAATGGAACGTGGAATGGAATGTGCAATGGAATGTGGAATGGAACGTGGAATGGAAAGGAATGGAAAGTGTGGTGGAACGTGGAATGGAATGGAATGGAACGTGAAATAGAATGTGGAATGGACTGTGGAATGGAAGGTGAAATGGAGCACTGAATGGATTGTATTGGAATGTGTAACGGAATGTGCAATGTAACACAAGGCAATGTGGAAAGGAAAGTGGAATGGAATTTGGAATGCAATGTGAAATTGAATGGAATGGGATGTGGAATGGAATGGAATGGAATGTTGAATGGAACGGAATTGAATGTGGAATGGAAAGTGGAATGGAATGGAATGGAATTTGGAATGGAATGTGAAATTGAATGGAATGGAATATGGAATGGAATGTAATGGAATGTGGAGTGGAACGGAATGGAATATGGAATGGAATGTGGAATAGAAAGTTTAATGGAATGGAATGGAATCTGCAATGGAATGTGGAATAGAATAGAGAGGAAAGTGGAACGGAACTTTGAATGGAAATTGGAACGGAAAGTGGAATGGAATGTGGATTGCAACCTGGAATGAAATGTGGAATGGAAAGAGGAATGGAATGGAATGTTGAATGGAATGAAATTGAATGAGGAATTGAATGTGAAATAGAATGTGGAATGGAACAGAATGGAACGGAAAGGATTGTGGAATGGAATGTGGAATGCAATGTCGAATGGAAGGTGGAATGTAATGGAATGGACCTTGGAATGGAAAGTGTAATGGAACGTGAAATGGAATGTGGTATGGAACGAAGAATGGCATGGGCAATGAAATGTGGAAAGGAACATGGAATGTAACGGAATGGAAAGTGGAATGGAATGTGGAATGGAATGGAATGGAACGTCGAATGGAACGTGGAATAGAATGTGGAATGGAATGTCGAATATAATGGAATGTGGAATGGAATGGAATGGAATGCAATAAATGAATGGAATGGAATGTGGAACAGAATGGAATGGAATGTGCAATGGAATGGAATGTGGAATGGAATGGCATGGAATGGAATGTGGATTGGAATGGAATAGAATACAGTAGAATGCAATGTGGAATAGAATGGAATGTGGAATGGAGTAGAATGTGGAATGAAATGAAATGGAGTGGAATGAAATGGAATGTAAAGTGGAATGGAATGGAATGGGATGTGGAAAGGGAGGGAATGGAATGGAGTGGAATGAGAAATGGAATAGAATGGAATATGGAATGCAATAGAATGTGGAATGGAATGGAATGGAATGGAATGGGGAATGTTATGGAATGGAACACGGAATGGATTAGAATGGAAATTGGAATGCGATGGAAAGGAATGTGGAATGGCACGGAATGGAATGTCCAATGGAATGTGGAATGGATTGGAATTGAAAGTGGAAAGGAATGAGGAATGGAATGGAAAGGAAGGTGAAATGGAAAGGAATGGAATGTGGATTGGACTCTGGAATGGAATGTGCATTGGAATGTGGAATGGAATGTGGAATGAAATTTGCAGTGGAATGTGGAATGGAATGTGGAATGGAAAGTGGAATGGAAAGGAATAGAATGTGGAATGGAACATGGAATGGAACGTGGAATGGAACATGGAAAGGAATGTAGAAAGTAATGTGGAAGGGAAAGTGGTATGCAATGGAATGGAATGTGGATTGGAACGTGGAATGTAACGCGGAATGGAAGATGGAATGTAACATGGAATGGAAAGTGGAATGGGATATGCAATGGAATGTGGAATGGAAAGTGGAATGGAGAGAAATGGAACGTGGAATGGAACGTGGAATGAAACGGAATGGGAAGTGGAATGGAACGTGGAAGAGAAAATGGAAAGGAATGTGGAATGGAACATGGAATGGAATGTGGAATGTAATGTGGAAAGAAATGTGGCATGGAATGGAGTGGAATGGAATGTGGAATGGAAAGTGCAATGGTTCCTGTAATTGAACGTGGAATGTATCGTGGAATGGAACTGGAAGGGAATGTGGAATGTGGAATGGAATATGGAATGGAACATGAAATTGAATGGATTCGAAGGTTGAATGGAACATGGAATGGAATGGAATGGAATGTGCAATGGAATGTAGAATGGAATGGAATGGAATATGGAAAGGAAAGGAATGGAATGTGGAGTGGAAAGGCATGGAATGTGGAACGGGACGTGGAATGGGAGGTGGAATGGGACGTGGAATGGAACATGGAATTCAATGTGGAATGGAGAGTGCAATGGAATGTTGAATTGAATGGAATGGAATGTGAAATGGAATGGATAGGAATGGAATGTGGAATGGAACGTAGAATGGAAAGTGGAATAGAATGGAATGGAACGTGCAATGGAATGTGGAATGGAATGGAATGGAACGTGGAAGTGAATGGAATGGAATGTGGAATGGAATGGAATGGATTGTGGAATTTAATGTACTGGAATGTGGAATGGAATGTGGAATGCAATGGAATGGAACTTGGAATGCAACGTGGAATGGAAAGTGGAATGGATAATGGAATGGAACATGGAATGGAATGGAATGGAACGTGGAATGGAATGGAATGGAATGTGGAAAGGAAAGGAATGCAACCTGGAATGGGATGTGGAATGGAACATGGAATGCGACGTGCATTGGAAAGTGGAATGTAATGTGGAATGGAATGGAATGGAATGGAATGCAGAATAGAGTGGAATGGATTGGAACGGGAAATATAATGTGGAACGGAATGTGAACGGGAATGTGGAATGGAATGTGGATTGGAATGAATTGGAACGCGTTTGTAATGGAAAGGAATGAGGAATGGAATGGAATGGAATGGCACATGGAATGGAACGTGGAATGGAACGTGTAATGGAGCATGGAATGGAATTTGTAATGGAATGTGGTATGAAAAGTGGAATGGAATGGAATGGAATGCAGAATGGAATGTGGAAATGAATGCAACGGAATGAGAAAAGAATGTGGAATGGAATGGAATGGAATGTGGAATAGAATGTTGAATGGAATGTTGAATGGAATGTGGAATGGAATACGGAATGGAATGTGGAATGCAACGGAATAGAATGTGGAATGGAATGTTGAATGGACTGTGGAAAGGAACGTGGAATGGAATCTGGAATGGTATGTGGAGTGGAATGGAATGCAATGTGGAATGGAATGGAATGGAATGTGGAATAGAATAGAATGGAAGGGAATATGCAAGGGAATGTGGAATGCAATGTGGAATGCAATGGAATGGAATATGGAATGCAATTGAACTTTGAATGGAATGGAATGGAATGTGGATTGGAATGGAATGGAATGTGGAATGGAATGGAATGGAATGTGGAAGGCAATGGAATGGAATGGTATGTGTAATTGAATGGAATGGAATGGAACTTTGAATGCAATGCAATGGAAGGGAATGTAACGTGGAATTGAATGCAAATGAATGGGGAAAGGAATGTGGAATTGAAAGTGGAATGGAATGTGGAATGGAATGAAATGAAATGTTGAATTGAATGGAATGGAATGTGGAATAGAATGGAATGGAATGGAATATGCAATGGAATGTGGAATGGAAGATGGAAAGGATTGGAATGGAACGTGGAATGGAATTGAACTTGGAATGGAATGGATGGAATGTGGATTGGAATGGATTGGAATGGAATGTGGAATGAAATGGATTGGAATGGAAAGGGAAATGGAATTTGGAATGGAATGTGGAGAGGAATGAAATGCACTGTGGAATGGAATGGAATGGAATGTGGAATGGAATGGAATGGAATTCAAAGTGAAATGGAATTTGCAATGGAATGAGGAATGGAATGAAATGGAATGTGGAACAGAATAGAATGGAATGTGGAATGGAAAGTGGAATCCAATGGAACATGGAATGGAATGTGGAAAGAAATGTGTAGTGGAATGTGGAATGGAATGTGAAATGAAATGTGGAATAGAATATGGAATGAAATTTAATATGGAATGCAGAATGGAAAGGAATGAAATGTCCAAAGGAATGTGGAATGGAATGGATTTGAATGCGGAATGGAATGAGGAATGGAATGGAAAGGAATGTGAAATGGAAAGAAATAGAACGTGGAATGGAATGAGGAATGGAATGGAATGGAATTGAAAGTGAAATGGAATGGATTGGAATGTGGAATGGAATGTGCAAAGGAATGCAATGTAGTGGAAAGTGGATTGGAATCTGGAATGGAATGGAATGTGGAATGGAATGGGTTGCAATGTGGAATGGAAAGTGGAATGGAATGGAATGGAATGGAATGGAAAGTGGAATGGAATGGATTGGAATATATAATGGAATGGAAATTGAATGGAATGCAATGTGGAATGGAATGGAATGGAATGTGGAATGGAATTGAATTGAACGTGGAATTGAATGGAATGGAATGAAATGGAACGTGGAATTGAATGGAATTGAAAGGGGAATGGAATGTGTAATGGAATATGGAATGGAATGGAATGGAGTGGAATGTGGAAAGGAATGGAATGCTATGTGGAGTAGAATAGAATGGAAGTGAATGTGCAATTGAATGTGGAATGGAATGTGGAATGCAGTGGAATGCAATGTGGAATGGAATTGAAATTGGATTGGAATGGAATGGAATGTGGATTGGAATGGGGATTGGAATGGAATGGAATGGAATGGGGATTGGAATGGAATGGAATGGAAAGTGGATTGGAATGGAATGGAATGGAATGTGGATTGGAATGGAATGGAATGGAATGTGGAGGGGAATGGAATGGAATGGAAACTGGAATGGAATTTGGAAAGGAATGTGCAATAGAATGAAATGGAATGTGGAATGGAGTAAAATGGAATGTGAAATGGAAAGTTGAATGGAATGGAACATGGAATGGAATGTGTAATGGAAAGTGGAATGGAATATGGAATGAAATGTAGGATGCAATGTGGAATGGAACGGAATGGAATGTGGAATGGAATGTGGAATGGAATGTGGAATGAAACGTGGAATGGAACGTGGAAAGAAATGGAATGGAAAGTGGAATGAAATGTGGAATGGAATGGAATAGAATGTGTAAGGGAATCTGCAAAGGAATGTGGAATGGAATGGAATGGAATGTGGAATGGAAGCTGGAGTTGAATGGAAAGAAATGTGGAATGGAATGCAATGAAAAGCGCAATGGAATCTGGAATGTAATGGAATGTGGAAAGTAATGTGGAATGGAATGGAACGTGGAATGGAATGTGAAATGGAAAGGACTGTAATGTGGAATGGAATGTGGAATTGAATGTGGAATGGAATGGAATGGAAAGTGGAAAGGATAGTGGAATGGAATGGAATGGATAGTGTAATGGAAATTATTGGAATGTGGAATATAATGAAAAGGAATGGAATGGAATGTCAATGGAATAGAATGGAAAGTGGAATGCAATGGATTGGAATGAAATGAGGAATGGAATGGAACGGAATATGGAATGCAATGCAATGGAATGAAATGAGGAACTGAAATGAATGGAATGTGGAATGGAATGGACTGGAATGTGCAATGGAATGGAAGAGAAAGTGGAATGGAATCTGTAATGGAATTCAATGGAATTTGGAATGAAATGGAATGGAACGTGGAAAAGAATGTGGAATTGAATGTGGAATGGAAAGTGGAATGGAATGGAATGGAATAAGGATTAAAGCGGAATGGTAAGGAATGCAATGCGGAATGGAATGGAAAAGAATGTGGAATGCAATGGAATGGAGTGAAATGTGGAATTGAATGGAATGGAAAGTGGAATGGAATAGAATGGAATGTGTAATGGAATGGAATGGGACGTGCAGTGGAATGTAGAGTGGAATGTGGAATTCCATGTGGAATGGAATGTGGAATGGAATGGAATGGAATGTTGACTGTCATGGAATGGAATATGGAATAGAATGGTATTGAATGGAATGTGGAATGGAAAGGAATGGAATGTGGAATGGATTTCAATGGAATGTGGAATGAAAGGTAATGGAACGTGGAATAGAATTTGGAATTGAATGTGGAATGGAAAGTGGAATGGAATGGAATGGAATGTGGAATAAAGCGGAATGGGATGGAATGCAATGTGGAATGGAATGGAATGGAATATGGAATTGAATGTGGACTGGAATGCGGAATGGAATGGATTGGAATGCTATAGAAAGTGAAATGGAATTTAATGCAATGTGGAATGGAATGGAATGGAACATGGAATGGAACATGGAATAGAATGTGGAATGTGGAATTTAATGTGGAATTTAAAGTGGAATAGACAGGAATGGAATGGAAGGGAATGCGGAATGTAAAGTGGAATGGAATGTAGAATGCAGTGGAATGGAATGTGGAATGGAATGGAATGTAAAAGAATGTGGAATAGAATGGAATGGAATGGAATGGAATGCGGAATGGAAGGTGGAATGGAAGATGGAATGGAATGTGGAATGAAATGTGGAATGGAATGGAATTGAATGTGGAATGAAATGTGGAATGGAATGGATTGGAATGTGGAATGGAATGTGGAATGGAATTTAATAGAATGTGGAGTGGAAAGTGGAATGGAATGTGGAAAGGATTGTGTAATGGAATGTGGAATGGAAGGCGGAATGGAATGTGGAATGGAGTGTGGAATGGAAGTTGGAATGGAATGCAATGGAATTTACAATGGAACGAGGAATGGAAAGTGGAATAGAATGGATTGGAATGGATCGTGGAATAGAATGTGGAATGGAACGTGAAATGGAATGGAATGGAACATAGAATGGAACCTGGAACGGAACATGGAAAATAATGTGGAATTCAAAGTGGCATGGAATGTGGAACGGAAAGTGCAATGGAACGGAATGGAATGTAGAATGAAATGTGGAAAATTTGTAATGTGGAAAGGAATAGAATGGAATGTGGAATGGAAGGGAATGGAAAGTGAAAGGGAATGTAGATTGGAATATGGAAGGGAATGGCATGGAACGTGGAATGGAATGGAATGGAACGTGGAATGAAATGTGGAATGGAACGTGCAATGGAATGTCAGTTGGAATGGAATGCAACATTGAAGGCAATGGAACGGAATGTGGAATGGAATCGAATGGAAAGTGGAATGGAAAGTGTAATGGAATGTGGAATGGAATGTGGAGTGGAATGGAAAGGAATGTGGAATGGACGGTGGAATGGAATCTATTGAAATGTGGAATGGAATGTGGAATGGAATGTGGAATGGAATGTTGAATGGAATATGGAATAGACTGCAATGGAATGGAACTTATAGTGGAATGGAATGTGGAATGGAATGTGGAATGGAAAATGGAATGGAATGGAATGGAATGTGGAATGCAATGTGGAATGAAATGTGCAATGGGACGTGGAATGCAATGGAATGGAATGTGGAATGGAACTTGTAATGGTATGGAATAGGCCGCGCAATGGAATGTGGAATGGAACGTGGACAGGAAGGTGGAATGGAAGGGGGAATGGAACATGGAAGGGAATGTGCAATGGAATGTGGAATGGAAGGTGGAATAGTACATGTAAGGGAATGTGGAATGGAACGTGGAATGTAAAGTGGAATGGAATGGAATGAAACGTGGAATGGAATGGGATGGAATGTGGAATGGAATGAAATGTAATGTGTAATGGAATGCAATGTAATGTGTAATGGAATGGAATGGAATGTGGAATGGAATGGAATGGAATATGGAATGGAATGGAACGGAACGTGGAATAGAGTGTGGAATGGAATGTGGAAAGAAATAGAAAAGAATGTGGAATGGAATGGCATGGAATGTGGAATAGAAGGGAATGGAATGGAATTGAATGTGGAATGGAATGGAATGGAATGTGTAATGCAATGGAATGGAATGGAATGGAATAGAATGTGGAATGCAATGGAATGGAACATGGAAAACAATTTGGAATGCAATGTGGAATGGAATGTGGAATGTAATTGAATGGAATATAGAATAAAGTGGAATGGAATGTGGAAGAGAATGGAATGGAATGAAATGTGGAATAGAACGGAATGCAATGGATTGGAAAACGGAGAGTAATGGAATGGAATGTGGAAAGCAATATAATGGAATGGAAAGTGAAATTGAATGGAAAGGAACGTGGAATGGAAAGGAAGGGAATGTGGAAAGCAATATAATGGAATGGAATGTGAAATTGAGTGGAATGGAATGTGGAATGGAAAGGAATGGAATGTGGAAGTGAATAGAGTGGAAAGTAAAAGGGAATGTGGAATGGTATTTGGAATGGAATGGAATCGAATGGAATTGGAATGGAATGTAATGGATTATGGAATAGAATGGAATGTAAAGGAATGTGGAATGGAATGTAATGGTTTGTGGAATAGAATGGAATGGAATGGAATGAAAAATGGAATGTGCAATGGAATGTGGAATGCAATGGAATAGAATGTGGAATGGAATGGAATGGAATGTGAAACGGAATGTAACGTGGAATGGAATGGAAAAACAAATTGAATGTGGAATGGAATGTGGAATGTAATGGAATGGAACGTGGAATGGAATGGAATGGAATGTGAAACGGAATGTAAGCTGGAATGAAATGGAATGGAATGTGGATTGGAATGGAATGGAACGTGTAATGGAATAGAATGGAAAATGAATTGGAATGTGGAATGGAATGTGAAATGGAATGTGGAATGGAATTTGGAATGGAAAGTGGACTGGATTGTGGAAAGGAATGTGGAATGGAATGGAATGGAATGTGGAATGGAATGTGCAATGGAGCGTGGAATGGAAAGTGGAATGGATAGGCATGGAAAGTGTAATTGAATGTGGAATGGAATGTTGAAAGGAGTGTGGAATGGAATGTGGAATGGAATGTGGAATGGAATGTAGTGTAGTGTGGAAAGGATTGGAGTGGAATGTGGAATGGAAGGGAATGGAATGTGGTAAAGAATGGAATGGAAGGGAACGTGGAATGGAATATGGAATGGAACGTGCAATGTAATTGAGTGGAAAGTGGAATGGAATGGAATGGAATGTGAAACGGAATGGAAATTGGAATGGAATGGATTGGAAAGTGGATTGGGATGGAATGGAACGTGGAATGGAATGGAATGGAAAGGAATAGAATAGAACATGGAGAGTAATGGGATGGAATGTGGAATGGAACATGGAATGGAATGGAATGGAATGCAATGTGGAATGTAATGGAATGGAATGTGGAATAGAATGGAATGGAATGGAATGGAATGCAAAATGGAATGGAATGGAATGTGGAATGCAATGGAATTGAAACGAATGTGGAATTGAATGGAATGGAATGTGGTACGGAATGGAATAGTATATGGAATGGAATGGAATGAAATGTAGAAAAGAATGTGGAATGGAATGAGGAATGGAATGGAATGGAATGTGTAGAATGTGTAACAGAATGGAATGAAACGGAATGTGGAATAGAATGTAATAAAATTGAATGCAATGCGGAATCGAATGGAATGGAATGTGGAATGCAATGTAATGGAATGGAATGTCAAATTCAATGGAATGGAATGTGGCATGGAACGGAATAGAATATGGAATAGAATGTAATGTTATGTATAAAGGAATGGAGTGGAATGTGGAATGGAATGGAATGGAACTTGGAAAAGAATGGACTGGAAGTGAATGTGGAAAGGAATGTGGAATGGAACCTGCAATTTAAATGAATGGAAGGCGGAATGGAGTGGAATGGAATGTGAAATGCAATGGAAATTGGAATATAATGGAAGGGAACGTGGATTGGGATGGAATGGAATGTGGAATGGAATGAAATGGAATGTGGAATGGAATGGAATGGAATGTGGAATGGAATATGGAATGGAATGGAATGTAAAAGAATGTGGAATTTAAGTTGGAATGGAATAGAATGGAATATAATGGAGTGTGGAATGGAATGGAATGGTATGCGGAAAGGAATGGAATGGAATATGGAATGGAATGTGCAATGAAATGTAATGTAGTGGACGGTGGAATTGAAGTTGGAATGGAATATAACGGAAAGTGGAATGGAATTGAATGGAATGAGGAATGGAATGTCGAAAGGAATGGAATGGAATTCAATGTGGAATGGAATGAAATGGAATGTGCAATGGAATGTGGAATGGAATTCAATGGAATGAGGAATGAAATGTGGAATGAAATGGAATGTAGAATGGATTGGAATGGAATGCAATGTGTTATGGAATGGAATTGAATGGAATGAAATTGTAATGGAATGTGGAATGGAATGGAGAGGAATGTGTAATGGAATGTGCAATTGAATAGAATTGAGGGTGGAATGGAACGTGGAATGGAAAGTGGACTATACCGTGTATTGGAGTGTGGAATGGAATGCAATGGAAGGGAATGTGGAATGGAAAGTGGAATGCAATGGAGTGGAATGAGAAATGGAATGTGTAATGGAATAGAATGTGGAATTGAGTGGAAAGGAATGGAAAGTTGAATGGAATGGAATATGGAATGGAATGTGGAATGGAATGCAATGGAATGTGGAATGGAATGTGGAATGGAATGGAATGTGGAATAGAATGTGGAATGGAATTGAATGGAATGTGGAATGGAATTGAATGGAATGAGGTAACAAATGAGAAATTGAATGCAATGGAATGTGGAATGGAATGTGGAATAGAATAGATTGGAATGTTGAATGGAATGGAATGGAATGGAATGTGAAATGGAATGAAATGGAATGTGAAATTCAATGGAATGGAATGGAATGTGGAATGGAATGGAATGAAATGGAATGTGGAAAGAATGGATAGAATTGTGGAATGGAATATGTAATGGAATGGGAGGCAATGTGGAATGGAATGTGGAATGGGATGGAATGGAATGTGGAATGGAATGTGGAATGGAATGAGAAACTGAATGTAATGCAATGTGTAATGGAAAGTGGAATGGAATGGATTGGAATGTGGTACGGAATGTGGAATGCTATGGGATAGAATGTGGAATGGATTGTGGAATGGAATGGAATGGAATGAGGAATGAAATTCAATGAAATGGAATGTTGAATGGTATGGAATGGAATGTGGAATTCCATGGAATGGAATGTGGAAAGGAATGGAATGGAAAGGAATGGCATGTGCAATGGAATGTTGAATGGAATGTGGAATGGAATGGAAATGAAAGTGGAATGGAATGGAATGAAGAATGGAATGTGGAATGGAATGAGGAATGCAATGGATTGTGGAATACAGTGGAATGGAATGGAATGTGGAATGGAATGGAATGGAATTTGTAATTGAATTGAATGGAATGTTGAATGGAATGGAATAGAATGGAATGGGAAATGGAATGTGGAATGGAATTTGGAATGCAATGCAATGTGGAATGCAATGGAATGGAATGTGGACGGAAAGGAATGGAATGGAGAATGGAATGGAATTTCAAATGCAATGTGGAATGCAATGTGAAACGGAATGTGGAATGGAATTTTAAATGGAATATGGAATGGAAAGTGAAATGGAATGTGGAATGGAATGTAAAATGGAATGTGGAATGGGATGTGCAATGGAACGTGGAATGGAATAGAATGGAATGTGGAATTGAATGGAATGGAATGCCGAATGAAATGCAATGGAATCTGGAATGGAATGGATGGTAGCACGCAATGGAATGGAACCCGGAATGGAATGGAATGGAACGTGGAATGGAATGGAATGGAATGCGGAAAGGAATGGAATGGAATGAAATGGAATGCGCAATGGAATGTGGAATGGAATTGAATGGAATGAGGAATGGAATATGGAATGGAATGGAATCTGGAATGGAATGGAAAGAATGCAATCTGTTATGGAATGGTGGTGAATGGAATGGAATTTGGAATGGAATGTGGAATGGAATGGAGTGGAATTTCTCATGGAATGTGGAATGGAATGGAATGGAATGGGGAATGAAATGTAGAATGGAATGGATTGTGGAATGAAATGTAGAATGGAATGGAATGGAGTGTGGAATGCAACGTGGAATGAAAAGTGGACTAGAACGGGGAATGAAATGTAGAATGAAATAGAATAGAAGGGAATGTGGAATGGAAAGTGGAATGACATGGAGTGTAATGATAAATGGAATATGGAATGGATTGGAATGCGGAATGGAATGGAAAGGAATGGAATGTGGAATGGAATAGAATGGAATGGAATGGAATGTGGAATGGAATGCAATGGAAATTGAAATGGAAGTGAATGGAAGGGAATGGAATAGAATGTGAAAAGGAATGGAATGGAATGGGATGTGGAATGGAATGGAATGGAAAGTGGAATGGAAGGGAATGGAATGGGATGTGGAATGGGATGGAATGGAAAGTGGAATGGAAGGGAATGAAATGAAGTGTGGAATGGAATGGAATTTAACGTAGAATGGAATGGAATGGAATGTGGAAGGGAATGGAACAGAAAGTGAAATGGAATATCGAATGGAACGTGGAATGGAATGTGCAATGAAAAGTGGAATGGAACGGAATGGTATGTGGAAAGGAACACGGAATGGAATTGCATGGAATGTGGAATGGAATGGAATGTGGAATGGAATGTGGAATACAATGGAATGGAATGTGGAGTGGAATGTGGAATGCAACTTGGAATGAAACCTGGAATATAATATAACGTGGAATGGAATGGAATGGAATGGAATGTGGAATGGAATTGAATTTAATGGAATGCAATGTGGAATGGAATGTGGAATGGACAGGAAAAGAAAGGAATGGAAAGTGGAATGGAAAGGAATGGAATGTGGAATGGCATGTGGAATGGAAAGGTTTGGAATGCGAAATACAATGTGGAATGGAATGGAATGGAATGTGGAATGGAATGGAACAGAATGTGGAATTCAAAGGAAGGGAATGCAATGTGGAATGGAATGGGATGGAATGGAATGTAATAGAATGTTTAATGGAATGGAATGCAATGTGGAATGGAAAAAGGAATGAAATGTGATGGAATATGTAATGGAAAGTGATGCAATGTGGAATGGAATGTGGAATAGAATAGAATGGAATGTGGAATAGAATGGAAAGGATTGTGGAATGAAATGGAATGGAATGTGTAATGTAATGGAATGGAATGTGGAATGCAATGGAATGGAATTTTATGGAATGTGGAATGGAATGCAATGGAATGTGGAATGCAATGTGAAATGGAATGGAATTGAAAATGGAATGGAACGAGGAATGGAAACTGTAATGGTACGTGCAAAGGAACGTGGAATGGAAGATGTAATGGAATGAGTAATGGAATGGAATGGAATTAGGAAAGAAATGGAGTGGAATGTGGAATTCAATGGAACGGAAGGGAAAGTGGAAGGGAATGGACTGGAATGGGATGGAATGGAATGTGGAATGGACAGGAATGGAAGATGGAATAGAATTGAATGGAATATGGAATGGAATGTGGAGTAGAAGGAAATGTGGAATGTAATGGAATGGAATGTAGAAAGGAATGGAATGGGTTGGAATGTGGAATGGAGTAGAATGGAATGGAGTGGAATGTGGAATGCAGTTGAATGGAACGGTATGGAAGGTGGAATGCAATGTGGAATTTAACGGAATGAAACGTGGAATGGAATGGAACAGAATGGAATGTGGAATGGAAAGGAACTCAATCTGGGATGTGATGTAATGGAATGTGGAATGGAATGTGGAATGGAAAGGAACTCAATCTGGGATGTGATGTAATGGAATGTGGAATGGAATGTGGAATGGAAAGTGGAGTGGAATGGAATGGTATGTGGAACGGAAGGTGGAATGAAATGGATTAGAATGTAGAATGGAATGTGGAATGCAAAGGAATGTGGAACAGAGTGGAATGTAATGTGGAATGGAATGTGGAATGGAATGGGATGGAATGTGGAATAGAATGTGGAATGGAATGGAATTAAAAGTGGAATGGAATGTGGAATTGAATTGGCTGAAATGTGGAATGGAATGCGGAATGGAATGTTGAATGGAATTGAATGCAGTGAGGAATGGAATGGAATGCGGAATGGAATGGAATGTAATGTGCAATTAAAAGAAAGTAATGTGGAATGTAATGGAAAGGAATGTAGCATGAAATTGAATCGAAAGTAATGGAATGTGGAGTGGAATTGAATGGAACATGGTATGGAATGTGGAAGAGAAATTGGAATGGAATTGAATGGAATCTGGAATGGAATGTATAATGGAATGGAAAAGAATGTGGAATGGAATGGAATGGAATGTGGAATGCAATGGAATAGAATCACATGGAAGGTGGAATGGATTGGAATGGAATATGGAATGGAGTGGAATCTAATATGGAATGGAATGCAAAGGAATGGAATGTTTAATGGAATGGAATGGAATGGAATGGAATGGAATGGAATGGAATGGAATGGAATGTGGAATTGAATGGAATGTGGAATTGAATGAGAAATGGAATGTGGAAAGCATTGGAATGTGGAAAGAAATAGAATGTGGAATGTAACGTGGAATGGAATGTGGAATGTAGTGAGAAATGGAAAGGAATGGAATGTGTAATTTTACGTGGAATGGAACTGATTGAAATGTGGAATGGAATGTGGAATGGAAAGGAATGGAATGGAATGTGGAATGGAATGTGGAATGGAATGTGGAATGGAATGTGGAATGGAACATGAAATGGAATGAGAAATATAATGGAATGGAATGTGGAATGGTATGTGGAAAGGAATGGATTGAAATGTGGAATGGAATGTGGAATGGAATGGAATGGAATGTGAAATGGAAAGAGGAACGGAACGTGGATGAGAATGTGGAATGTGGAATTAAATGGAATGGAAAGTGGAAAGGAATCGAATGAACTCTGGAATGGAATGGAACGTATTGCAATATGGAATTGCAAATGTGGAATTGAACGGAATGGAATGTGAAATTGAATGAAATGGAATGTGGAAGGGAATTTGGAATGGAATGGAATGCAACGTGGAACTTAATGTGGAATGGAAAGGAATGCAATGTGGAATGGAATGTGGAATGAAACAGAGAATGGATTAGAATGGAATGTGGAATGGAATGGAACGGAATGGTACGGAATGATTAATGGAATGGAATGGAAAGTGGAATGGAATGGAATGGAATGTGGAATGGAATGTGGAATGGAATGGAATGGAATGTGGAATGGAATGAAATGGAAGGTGGAATGGAATGTGGAATGGAATGTGGAATGGAATGGAATGAATTGTGGAATGAAATGTGTTTTGGAATGTAATGAAATGTGGAATGGAATGGACTGGAATGTGGAATGGAATGTGGAATAGAATTTAATGGAAAGTGGAATGGAACGTGGAATGGAAGGGAATGGAATGGAGTGGAATGTGGAAAGGAATGGAATGGAATGTGGAATGGAATGTGGAAAGGAATGTGGAATGGAATGGAATGAAATGTGGAATGGAATGTTGTTTGGAATAGAATGGATATGGAGTAGAATGGAATGGACTGCGGAATGGAATTTGGAATGGAATGTTGAATGGAATGTGGAATGGAATGGAATGGAAGGAATGTGGAATGTCATGTGAACTGGCTTCCAATGGAATGTGGAATGGAAAGTGGAAAGAAATGCAATGGAATGAGAATGGAATGTGGAATTGAAAGTGTAATGAAAATTGGAATGGACTGTGAAATGGAATGTGGAATGGAATGTGGAAAGGAATGTGGAATGGAATGGAATGGACTTTGGAATGGATTGTGGAATAGAATGGAATGCAATGTGGAATGGAATGTGGAACAGAATGTTTAATGGAAAGTGGAAAGGAATGGAGTGGAATGTCGAATGGAATGTGGAATGGAAAGTGGAATGTAATGTGGCATGGAACGGAATATAATGTGGAATAGAATGTGGAATGGAATGTGGAAGGGAAAGTGGAATAGAATGGAATGGAATGTGGAATGGAACGTGAAATGCAATGTGGAATGGAACGCAATATAATGTGGAATGTAATGTGGAATGGAATGTGGAAGGGAAACTGGAATAGAATGGAATGGAATGTGGAATGGAACGTGGAACGGAACATGGAATGGGACGTGGAATGGAACTTGGAACGGAACATGGAATGGAACGTGGAATGGAACATGGAATGGAAAGTGGAATGTGCTGTTCAATGGAATATGGAACGGAAAGTTGAATGGAATGGAATGGAACGTGGAATTGAATGTCAAAAGGAATGGAATGGAAACTGGAATTGAAGGGAGAATGCAACGTGGAAAGGAATGTGGAATGGAAGGTGAAATCGAATGTGGAATGGAATGTGGAAGGGAATGTGGAGTGGAATGTAATGGAATGGAATGGAATGTGGAATGGAACGTGCAATGTATCGTGGAATTGAATGTGGAATGGATCGTGGAATGGAATGTGAAATGGAATGTGGAAAGGAACGTGGAATGGAATACGGAATGGAACGTGAAATTGAATGGAATGGAATGTGGAATGGAACGTAGAATGTAATGGAATGGAATGTGGAATGGAATGGAATGCAAAGTGAAATGGAATCTGGAAAAGAAAGTGGAATGGAATGGAATGGAATGTAGAATGGAACGTGGAATGGAATGTGCAACGGAATGTGGAATGGAATGGAATGTAATATGGAATGGAATGTGGAATGGAACGGAATGTAATGTGGAATGTAATGTGAAATGGAATGTGGAATGGAATGGAATGGAATGTGGACTAAAACGAGGAATGGAATGGAATGGAAGGTGGAATGGAACTTGGAATGGAATGTGGAATGGAACGTATAATGGAAAGTGGAATGGTATGTGGAATGGAATGGAATGGAATCTGGTATGGAATGGGGAATGGAATGTGGAACGGAATGTGGAATGGAATGTGGATAGGATAGTGGAATGCAATGGAATGGAATGCGGACTGAAACGAGGAATGGAATGGATTGGAAGGTGGAATGGAACATAGAATGGAATGTGGAATGAAATGTGTAATGTAATGTGGAATGGAATGTTTAAAGGAATGGAATGTAATCTGCAATGGAATATGGAATGGAATGTGGAATGGACTGTGTAATGGAATGGAAGGGGATGTAGAATGAAATGGGGAATGGAAAGTCTAATTGAATTTCGAGTGGAGTGTGGAATAGAACGTGGAATGGAACAAGGGTTGGAACGTGGAATGTGATGTTCAATGGAATATGGATTTGAAAGTTGAATGGAATGGAATGGAACGTGGAATTGAACGTGGAAAGGAATGTAATGTGATGTGGAATGGATCGTAGAATGGAACATGGAAAGGAATGTGGAATGGAACGTGGAATGGAATGTGGAATGCAATGTGGAAGGAAATGTGGACTGGAATGGAGTGGAATGGAATGGAATGTGGAATGGAACGTGCAATGTATGGTGGAATTGAATGTGGAATGGAACGTGGAAAGGAACGTGAAATGGAATGCAGAATGGAATGTGGAATGGATTATGGAATGGAACATGAAATTGAATGGAATCGAATGTTGAATGGAGCATGGAATGGAATGGAATGGAATGTGGAATGGAACGTGGAATAGAATGTGTAACGGAATATGGATTGGAATGGAATGGAATGTGGAATGCAATGTGGAATGGAACGGAATGTGGAATGGAATGTGGAAAGTAAAGTGGAATGTAATGCAATGGAATGTGGACTGAAACGAGAAACGGAATAGAATGGAAGTTGGAATGGAACTTGGAATGGAACATGGAATGGAATGTGGAATGGAATGTGAAATGGAATTTGTAATGGAATGTGGAAAGGAAAGTGGAATGTAACGGAATGGAACGTGGACTGAAACGAGGAATCCAATGGAATGGAAGGTGGAATGGAAACTGGAATGGAACATGGATTTCAATGTACAATGGAATGTGAAAAGGAATGGAATAGAATCTGGAATGGAATGTGGCAAGGAATGAGGAATGGAATGTGGAATGGAATGGAATGGGATGTAGAATGAAAAGTGGAATGGAATGTGGAATGGAAGGGAATGGGATGTAGAATGAAATGTGCAATTGAATGTGGAATGGAATGTGGAATGGGATGTCGAGTGGACTGTGTAATTGAATGTGGAATGGAACGCAATGGAATGTCGAATGGAATGTGGAATGGAAGGTGGAAGGCAACTTGAAATGTAAGGGAAAGGAAATTGGAATGGAACGTGGAACGGAATGGAGTGGAACATGGTATGGGACATGGAATGGAACGTGGAATGGAATGGAATGGAACGTGGAATGTAATGTGGAGTGGAATGTGAAAATGAATGGAATGTGGAAAGAAATGGAATGGAATGTTTTATGGAATGCAAAGGAATGTAGAATGGAATGGAATGGCATGTGATATGGAATGAGGAATGGAATGCGGAATGGAATGGAAAGGAAAATGGAATGGAATGGAATGGAATGGAACGTGGATTGGAATGTGGAAAGGAATGGAATGGAAAATGGAATGGAATTGAATGGAATGTGGAATGAAATTTAATGGAATGGAACGGAATCTGGAGTGGAATGTGGAATGGAATGGAATGGAATGTGGAATGGAATGGAATGGAATGTGGAATGGATTTTGGAATGGAATGGAATGCAATGTGGCATGGAATGAGGAATGGAATGGAATGGAATGTGGAACGGAACGTCGAATTTTGTGGAATGGAATGTGGAATGGAATGTGGAATGGAATGTTGAAAGGAAAGCAATGAAATGAGGAATGGAATGTGGAATGGAAAGGAATGGAATGTTAAATGGAATGGAGTGGAACTTCGAAAAGAATGTGGAATGGAATGTGGAAGGGAATGTGGAATGGAATGGAATGGAATGTGGAGTGGAATGGAATGGAATATGGAATAGAATGGACTGGAATGGAATGGAATGCGGAATTGAATGGGATGGAATGTGGAATGCAATGGAATGGGATTAAATGTAGAATTCAATGGAATGGAATGTAGAAAGTAATGGAATAGAATGTGGAATTTTATGAAATGCAAAGTGGAATAGAATGTGGAATAGAATTTGGAATGGAATGTGGAAAGTAATTCAATGAAATGTGGAATGTAACAGAATGGAAAGTGGAATAGAATGCAATGGAATGGAATGTGGAATAGAATGGAAGGCAATGGAATGGAATGCGGAATGGAATGGAATGGAATGGAATGTGTAATGCAACGGAATGGAATGAAATGTGGAATTAAATGGAATGGAATGTCGAACGGAATGGAATAAAATGTGAAAAGGAATGGAATGGAAGGTGGATTAGAATGTGGAATGGCATGTGGAATGGAATGTGGAATGTAATTGAATGAAATGTGGAATATAATGGAATGGAATGTGGAATGGAATTGAATGGAATGGAATGTGGAATAGAATGGAATGCAAAGGAATGGTATGTGGAATGGAATGTAATAGAATGTAGAATGGAATCTTGATTGGAATGTGGAATGGAATGTGGAATGAAATGTGGAATGGAAAGGAATGTAATGTGGAATGCAATGTGGAATGGAATGTGGAATGGAAAGTGGAAAGGAATGGAATGGAAAGTGGAATGGCACATGCATTGGAATGAAATGGAACGTGGAGTGGAAAGTGGAATTCAACGTGGAAGGGAACGTGGAATGGAATGTAATGTGGAATGGAATGTAATGTGGAATGGAATTTGAAATGGAATGTGGAAAGGATAGTTGAATGGAATGTTGAATGGAATGGAAAGGAATGTGTAATGGAATGTGGAATGGAATCTGGAATGGAATGTGGAATGGAAAGTCAAAGTGAAAATGAAAGGGAATGGAATGGAATGTGGAATGGAATGTGGAATAGAATGTGGAATTGAATGTGCAATGGAAAGGAATGGAATGTGGAATGCAATGTGGAATAGAATTTATAAAGTAATGTGGAATGGAATTGAAGGTGGAATGGAATGGATTGGAATGTGGAAAGAATTGTGGAAAGGAATGAAAAGGAATGCGGAATGCAAAGGAAAGGAATTTGGAATGGAATGTGGAAAGGAAAGGAATGGAATGTGGAATGGCATGTGGAAAAGAGTGTGGAATGGAATGTGGAATGGAAAGTAAAAATATGTGGAAAGAAATGTGGAATGGAGTGTGGAATGTAATGGGGAATGGAATGGAAAGGAATGTGGAATGGAATTTGGAATGGAATGTGCAATGGAATCGAGTGGATTGTGGAATGGAATTGAATGGAATGCTGTAGAATATGAAATGGAATGTGGAATGGAATGTGAAATGGAATGTGGAAACGAAGGTGGAAAGCAATGGAATGGAAAGCGGAATGGAATGTGGAATGGAATGGAGTGGAACGTATAATGCAGTGTGTGGTGCAATGGAATGGAATTTGGAATGGATTGTGGAATGGAACGTGGAAAAGAATTTGGATTGGAATGTGGAATGGAATGTGGAATGTAGTTGAAAGGAATGTGGAATGGAATGGAATGCAATGTGGAATATATTTTGGATTGGAATGTGGAATGGAATGTGGAATGTAGTTGAATGGAATGTGGAATGGAATGCAATGGAATGTAGAATTGAATGGAATGGAATGGAACGCAGAAAAGAATGGAATGGAATGGAATGCGGAATGGAATGGAATGGAATGTGGAATGCATTGAAATGGAATATGGAAACCATGTAATGGAATGGAATGTAAAAAGGAATGGAATGGAATGCAGCATGTACTGGAGTGGAATGTGGAATTGAATGGAATGGAAAGTGGAATGGAATGTGGAATGGAATGTGGAATGGAATGGAATGGAATGTGGAATGGAATGGAATGGAATCTGGAATAGAATGGAATGAAATGGAATATGGAATGGAATTCAATGGAATGCGGAATCAATTAGAATGGAATGTGGAATGCAATGTAATGTAATGGATTGTGAAATTAGATGGAATGGAATGGGGAATGGAATGGAATGTAATGTGGCAACGAATGGAATGTGGAATGGAATGGAATGGAATGTGGAATAGAATGGAATAGAATGGAATGTGGAATGGAAAGTGGAATTGATTGTGGAATGCAATGGAATGGAATGTGGATTGGAATGGAATGGAATGTGTAATGGAATGCAATGGAACGGAATGGAAATTGAGATGGAATGTGGCATGGACTGTGAAATGGAATGTGGAATGGAATGTGGAATGGAAAGTGGAATGGAATGAAATGGAACGTGGAATGGAATGGAATGGATGGTAGAATGGAATGGAATGGAAAGTGGAATGGTTCGTGGAATGGAACGTGGAATGGAATGTGGAGTGGAATGTAATGTGGAGTGGAATGGAATGGAAAGTGGAATGGAATGTGGAATGGAATGTTGAGCAGAATGGGGAATGGAATGTGGAATCTAACATATTGGAATGTGGAATGTAATGTGGAATGGAAAGGAATGTAATGTGAAATGTAATGTGGAATGGAATGTTAAATGGAAAATGGAATGGAATAGAATGCAATGTGGAATCGAAAGTGGTAAGTAATGGAATGGAACGTTCAGTGGAACGTGGAATGCATTATGGAATGGAAAGTGGAATGGAATGAAATGTGGAATGGACGTAATGGAATGTGGAATGGAATGTGAAATGGAACGTGGAATTGAAGGTTGAATGGAATGGAAAGGAATGTGGAATGGAAGGTGGAATGGAATGTGGAAGGGAACATGGAATGCAATGCAATGGAATGTGGAATGGAATGTGGAACAGAATGAGGAAGGGAATGTTGAATGCAATGCAATTTAATGTGTAATGGAATGTGGAATAGAATGTGAAATGGAATGTGCAGTGGAATGGAATGTGTAATGGAATACATTGGAATGTGGAAAGGAATGTTGAATGGAATGCAATGGAATGTGGCATGGAAAGGAATGGAATGTGGAATGCAACGTGGAATGTAATGTGGAATGAAATGGAATGGAATGTGGATTGCAATCTGGAATGGAGTGTGGAAAGGAATGAGGAATGGAAAGGAACTGAATGTGGAATGGAAAGGAATTGAATGAGGAATGGAATGTGGAATGCAATGAGCAATGGAATGGAATGCATTGTGGAATGGAAAGGAATGGAATAGTATGGAATATGGAATGTAGTGGAATGGAATGTGGAATGGAACGTGGAAAGGAGGGTGGGAGTGAACGAGGAATGCAACATGGAATAGAAGGTGGAATGGAATGCAATGGAACGTGGAAAGGAACGTGGAATGGAGTGGAATGGTATGTGCAATGGATTGGAATGTGGAATGGAATGGAATGGTATGTGGAATGGATTGGAATGTGGAATGGAATGGAATGGAATGGAGTGTGGAATTGAAGTTGGAATGGTATGGAATGGCATGTGGAATGGAATGTGGAAAGGAGTGTAGTGGAATGTGGAAAGGAAGGTGGAATGGAATAGAATGTGGAATGGAATGGAATGAAACGTGGAATGGAACGTGGAATGCAATGTGAAATGCAACGTGGAATAGAATGGAATGGAATGTGGAATGGAACGTGGAATGCAATGGAATGGAAAGCGGAATTGAAAGTGGAATGAAATGTGTAATGGAATGTACTTGATCATGGAATGAAATGTGCAAAGTAATGGAAAGGAACGTACAATGGAATGTGGAATGGAATATGGAATGGAAGGTGGAATGGTACATGGAATTGAATGGGATGTGGAATGGAATGTTGAATGGAATGCAATTGAATGGGGAAAGAAATGTGAAATGGAACGGAATGGAATGCGGTACCGAATGGAATGGAAAGTTGAATGGGATATGGAATGGAATGGAATGGAACGTGGCATGGAAAGTGGAATGCAATGGAACGGAATGTGGAATGCAATGTGCAATGAAATGTGGAATGGAATGTGGAAAGGAATGTGGAATAGAACGGAATGGAATGTGGAATTGAATGTGGAATGCAATGTGGAATGGAAAGTGGAATTGAACGTGGATTGGAATGGATGGAACGTGGAATAGAATGTGGAATGGAATGGAATGGAATGTGGAATGGAATGTGGAGCAGAAAGCAATGGAATGTGGAATGGAATGGAATGGAACATGGAATGGAATGTGAGATGTAATTGAATGCAATCAAATGGAACGTGGAATGGAATGTTGAATGGAATGGAATGGAAGGTGGAATGGAATGTGCAAGGTAACGTGGAATGGAATGCAATGGAATGTGGAATGGAATATGAAATGGAAAGTTGAATGGAAAGTGGAATGGAACATGGAATGGATTGGAATGAAATATGGAATTGAATGGAATGTAATGTGGAGTGGAATGTGGAAAGAAATGGAATTGATTGTCAAATGGAATGGAATGGCTTCAGGAATCGAAAGTGAAATGGAATGTGAAATGGAATGTGAAATGTAATGGAATGGAATGTTTAATTGAATGGAAAGGAATGTGGAATGGAATGGGGAATGTAATGTGGAATGGAACGAGGAATGGAAAGCAATGGAATGTGGAATAGAACGTGGAATGGTATGGAATGGAACGTGGAATGGAACATTGAATGGAACGTGGAATGGAACGTGGAATGTAATGTGGAATGGAAGGTACAATGGAATGTGCAATGGAAAGTGTATTGGAACGATGAATTGAAAGAAATGGAACCTGGAATGCAACATGGGACAGAATGAAATGCAACGTGGAATGGAATGTGGAATGGAATGCGGAATGGAACGTGGAATGGAATGTTATGTAATGTGGAATGGAATGTGGAATGGATTTCAATGGAATATGGAACGGAATGTGAAAAGGAATGTGGAATAGAAGGGAAAGTAATGTGGAATGGAATGTGGATTGGAATTGAATGGAATGAGGAATGGAAAGGAATGGAATGTGGAATGGAATGTGGACAGAAATGCATTGAAATGTGGAAAGGATTGTGGAAAGGAATGGAATGGAATGGAATATGGAATGGAATGTGGAATGGAATGTGGAAGGGAATGTGGAATGGAATGTCCACAGGAATGCAATGGAATGTGGAATGGAATGTGGAATGGAGTAGAATGGAATGTGTAATGGAATGTGGATCGGAATGTGGATCGGAATATGGACAGGAAAGCAATGGAATGTGGAAGGGAATGTGGAATGGAATGTAATGCAGTGTGGAATGGAATAGATTGGAATGGAATGTGGAATTGAGTGCAATGGAATAGAATGAAATGTAAGGTAATGTGGAATGGACCATGCAATGGAAGGTGGAATTGATTGGAATGAAATCTGGAATGGAATGGAATGGAACAATGAATGGAAAGGAATGGAAAGTGTAATGGAAAGGAATATAATGTGGAATGCAATGGAATGGTATGGAATGTGGAATAGAATGGAATGGAATGGAATGCAATGTGCAATGGAATGGATTGGAATGTGGAACGGAATAGAAGAGAATGTGGACTGGAATTGAATGGAATGCGGACTGGAATGTGAAATGGAATGTGGTATGGAGTGGAATGGAATGTGGAATGGAATGTTGAACAGAATGTGGAAGGGAATGTGCAATGAAATGTGGAAAGGAATGTGGAATTGAACGGAATGGAATGTGAAATGGAATGCGGAATTGAATGTGTAAAGGAATGTAAAATGTAATGCAATGGAATGAGGAATTGAACGTCGAATTGAATGGAATGGAAAGTGGAATGGAATGTGGGATGGAATGTGTAGTGGATTGTGGTATGGAATGTAGAAAGGAATGTTGAATGGAATGGAGTGGAATGTGCGATGGAATGTGAAATACAGTGCAAAAGAATCTGAAATGGAATGTGGATTGGAATTTGGAATAGAAAGTGGAATGCAACTTGGAATGGAAAGTGGAATGGGATGGAATGGAACGTGTAACGGAATGTGAAATGGAAAGGGATGGAATGTGGAATGGAATGGAATGGAATGTGGAATGGAATGGAATGGAATGTGCAATGGAATATGGAAAGGAAAGTGGAATGGAATGGAATGGATCGTGTAATGGAAGGTGGAGTGTAATTGAATTGACCTTGGAATGGAAAGTACAATGGACAGTGGAATGGAATGGAATGGAATGTGGAATGGAATTAAATGTTGAATGGAATGGAAGGGAAAGTGGAATGGAATGTGGAATGGAATGGAATGAAATGGTGAATGGAATGGAATGGAATGTGTAATGGAATGTGGAATGGAGTGGAAGAGAACGTGGAAAGGAATGTTGAACAAAATGTGGAATGGAATGTGGAATGGAATGTGCAATGGAACGTGGAATAGAATGGAATGGAATGTGAAATGGATTGTGGAATGGAATGGAATGGAACGTTAAATGGAAGGGAATGGAATGTGGAACGGAAAGTGGAATGGAATGTGGAACTGAATGTGGAATGAAATGTGGAATGGAATCTGGAATTTAATGGAATGGAATGTGAATAGGAATGGAATGGAACGCAATGGAATGTGGAATGGAGTGTGGAATAGAATGTGGAATGGAATGTGAAACGTAATGTGGAATGGAACGGAATGAAACATGGAATGGATTGTGGAATGGAATGTGGAATGGAGTGTGGAATGGAATGTGTAATGGTACGCAATGGATAGTGAAATGGAATTAGGAATGGAATGTGGAATGGAATGTCAAACATAATAGAATTGAAAGTGGTAAGGAAAGGAATGGAACGTGGAATGCAATGTGGCATGGAAAAGAATGGAATGCGGAATGCATTGTGGAATGGAATGTGGAATGGAATTTGCAGTGGAATGTGTAATGGAATGTGGATAGGAATGTGTAATGGAAAGTGGATGGGAACGTGGAATGGAACGCGGAATGTAATGGAATTGAACGTGTATTGGAATGTGGAATAGAATGGAATGTGTAATGAAATGTGGAATGGAATGTGGAAAAATGTGGAAAGGAAAGGAGTGGAATGTGGAATGGAATGTGCAATGGAATGGAATGGAATGCAATGTGGAACGGCATGCAGAATGGAATGTGGAATGGAACGCAATGTAATCTGGAATGGAATGGCGAATGGAATGTTGAAAGGAAAGTGGAATGGAATGGAATATAACGTTGAGTGGAACGTGGAATGATATCAAATGGGACTTCGAATAGAACGTTGAATGGAACGTGGAATGGAATGTGGAATGGAATGGAATGGAAAGGGGAAAGGAATGTAATGGAATGTGGAATGGAATGCGAAATGTAATGTGGAACGAAATATGGAAAGGAAGAGAATGGAATGTGGAATGCAATGTGGAATGGAGTGTGGAATGGAACGTTTAATGGAACAGAATGGAATGTTAAAAGGAATGTGGAATGGAAAGTGGAATAGAAAATCAAACGCAATGGAATGGAATGTTTAATTTAATGTGGAATGCAATGGAATGGAATGTGGAATGGAATGTGAGATGGAACCTAATGGACTGTGGAATGGATTGTAGAATGGAATGTAGTGGAATGAGGAATGCAATGTGAAATAGAGTGTAAGGGAATGTGAAATGGAGTATGGATTGCAATGTGGAATTGGGCATGGACTGGAATGGAATGGGGCGTAAAATGCAATGTGGAATGGAATGGAATGGAATGTGAAATGCAAAAGAATGGAATATGGAAAGGAATGTGGAAAGGAAAGAAATGGAATGTAATGTAATGGCAAATGGAACGTGGAATTTAATTGAATGGACCTTAGAATGGAACGTAGAATGGAACGTTGAATGGAATGTGGAATGGAATGGAATGGAAAGTGGAATGGAAAGGAATGGAATGTGGAATGGAAAGTGCAATGGAATGGAATGGAATGAGAACTGGAATGTGGAATGGAATGAAAAGCAATGTGAAATGGAATGGAGAGAAAAGTGGAATGCAATGCAGAAATGAATGTGGAATGGAATGTTGAATGGAATGTTGAAAGGAATGTGTAATGGAACAGAATGGAATGTGAAATGGAATGTGGAATGGAAAGTAATGGAATGTGGAATGGAATGTGGAACAGAATGTGGAATGGAATGTGGAATGGAATGTGGAAATAATCTGGAATGGAACGGAATGGGATGTGAAATTGAATAGAATGGAATGTGGAATGGAATGTTTAATGGAATGGAATGGAATGTCAAATGGAATGTGGAATGGAACGGAATGGAAAGTGGAAAGAAATGGAATGGAATGGTATGAAATACGGAACGGAATGGAATGGAATGTGGAATGGAATGGAATGAAATGTGGAATGGAATGGGAATGGAATGGAATGGAATGTGGAATGGAATGGAATGTTATTGTACACAATGTTTAATGGAATGCAATGGAATGTGGAATGGAATGTGGAATGGAATGGAATAGAATGTGGAATGGGACGTGGAATGGAATGGAATGAAACATGGAATGGAACGTATAATGGAACTTGGAATGGAAAGTGGAGTGGAACGTGGAATGGAATGACTAATAAAATGGAATGGAATGTGGAATGGAATGGAATTTAATGGAATGTGGAATAGAATGTGGAATGGAATGGACTGGAAAGTGGAACAGAATGGAATGGAACGTGGAATTGAATGGAAACGAATGCAATGTGTAATGGAATGAAATGGAATATGGAATTGAATGGAAAGGAACGTGGGATGGAATGGAATGGAATATGGAAAGGAATGGAAAGGAATGACGAATTGAATGGAACTCAACAGGCAATTGAATGGAATGGAATGTGGAATGGAATGGAGTGGAATTGAATAGAATGTGGACTGGAATGGAATGGAATGAGAACTCGAATGTGGAATGGAATGGAATGCAATGTGCAATGGAATGGAGTGAAAAGTGGAATGCAATGCAGAACGGAATGAGGAATGGAATGTTGAATGGAATGTTGAAAGTAATGTGGAAGGGGACAGAATTGAATGTGAAATGGAATGTGGAATGGAATTTATTGGAATGTGGAATGGAATGTGGAACTGAATGTGGAATGGAATGTGGAAAGGAATCTGGAATGGAACGGAATGGAATGTGAAATTGAATAGAATGGAATGTGTAAGGGAATGTTTAATGGAATGGAAGGGAATGTGGAATGGAATGTGGAATGGAATGGAATGGAGTGTGGAAAGAAATGGAATGGAATGCTGTTGAATGTGGAATGTAATGGAATGGAATGTGGAATGGAATGGAATGAAATGTGGAATGGAATGTGGAATGGAATGGAATGGAATGTGGAATGGAATGGATTGTTATCGTATGGAATGGGGAATGGAATGGAAGGGAATGTGGAATGGAATGTGGAATGGATCGGAATGGAGTGCGGAAAGAAATGGAATGGAATGGTGTTGAATGTGGAATGTAATGGAATGGAATGGAATGAAATGTGGAATGGAATGTGGAATGGAATGGAATGGAATGTGGAATGGAATGGATTGTTATCGTATGGAATGTGGAATGGAATGGAATGGAATGTGGAATGGGAAGTGGAATGGAATGGAATGAAACGTGGAACAGAACGTGGAATGGAACGTGTGAAGGAACTTGCAATGGAAAGTGAAATGTAACGTGGAACGGAATGACTAATACAATGGAATGGAAAGTGGAATGGAATGGAATTTAATGGAAGGTGGAATGGAATGTGGAATGGAATGGACTGGAAAGTGGAATAGAATGGAATGAAACGTGGAATGGAATGGAAACGAATGCAATGGGCAATGGAATGGAATGTGGAATTGAATGGAATGGAATGTGGGATGGAATGGAGTGGAATTGAATAGAATGCGGACTGGAATGGAAAGGAATAGTACGGAATGTGAAATGGAATGAAATGGAATGGAATGTGGAATGGAATGGAATGATTTGTGGAATAGAAAGTAATGGAAAGTGGAATGGAATACGGAATGGAATGTGGAAATATATGTTGAATGGAACGGAATGGAATGTGTAATAAATTGGTTTGGAAGGTAGACCGGAATGGAATGGAAAAGAATGTGGAATAGAAGGGAATGGAATGGATCTGAATGTGGATTGGAATGGAATGGAATGTGGAATGGAATGTGGGATGAAATGAAAGGAATGTGGAATGGAATCAAATGGAATGTGGAATGGAACTGAAAGGAATATGGACTGGAATTTGGAATGGAATGTGGAATGGAATGGAATGGAATGGAATGTGGAATGTAATTGAATATAATGTGGAATGCAACATGAAATGGAATGGAACTGAATGTAGAATTCAAAGTGGAATGGAAAGGAAAGGGACGTGGAATGGAACGTGGAATGGAATGGAATGCAATGTGGAATGGAATGGAATGGAATGTGGAATGGAATGCGGAATACAATGTGGAAAGGAATGGAATGAAATGTGGAATGGAATGTGGAATGGAATGGAATGGAATGCGGAATACAATGCGGAAAGGAATGGAATGCAATGTGTAAAGAAATGTGGAATTGAATGGAATGGAATGGGGAATGGATTGGAATAAATTATGGAATGGAACGTGGAATGGAACGTCGAATGTAATGTAATGGAAAATATAATGTAATGTGGAATGGAATGAAATGGAACGTGGAATGGAATGTGGAAAGGAATGGAATGGAATGTGGAATGGAATGGAATGGAATGTGGAATGGAAATTTGAATGGAAGGTGGAATGGAATGTGGAATGGAATGGAATAGAATGTGGAATGGTAGCTGGAATGGAACGTAATTAATGGGAAAGGTATGTGTAATGGAATGTGCAAAGGAAAGTGGAACGGAATTTAAGGGAATGTGGAATGGAACGTGGAATGGAATGGAAAGGAAAATTGAAAGTAACGTGGAATGCAACATGGAATGGAATGTTTAATCGAATGGAATAGAGTGTGAAATGGAATGGAATGGAATGTGGAATGGAAAGGAATGGAATGTGGAATAGAATGAAATGCAATGTGGAATGGAATGGAATGTAGAATGGAATCTGCAATTCAATGTGGAATGGAATGAGGAATGGAAAGTGGAATGGAAAGTGGAATGGAAAGTGGAATGGAATAGAAAGGAATGTAGAAAGGAATGGAATGGTATATGGAATGGAATAGAATCGAATGTGGAATGGAATGTGGAATGGAATGGAATCGAAAGGAATGTGGAATGGAAAGTAATGGAATGGAATGTGGAATGGAAAGTCATGGAATGGAATGTGGAATTGAAGATGGAATGGAATGTAATGGAATGTGGAGAGGAATTGGGAATGGAACGTGGAATGGTAGGAATGGAACATGGGACGGAACGTGGAATGGAATGTGGAATGGAATGTAGAATGGAACGTGGAATGGAATGTGGAGAGGAAAGTGGAATGGAATGGAAATGAATGTGGAATGGAATCGGAATGGAAAGGAATGCAACGTGGAATGGAATGGAATGGAATGTGGAACGGAATTGAATGCAACGTGGAATGAGATGGAATGGAATGTGGAATTGAATGGAATTGAACGGGGAATGGAATGTGTTATGGAATGTGGAATGGATTGGAATGGAATGTGGAATGGATTTGAATGGAATGTGGAATAGAATAGAATGGAAGTAAATATGCAATGGAATGTGGAGTGGATTGTGGAATGGAATTGCATGGACTGTGGATTGCAATGGAATGGAATGGAATGTGGAATGCAATGGAATGGAATGTGGAATGGAATGGAATGCAATGTGGAATGGAATGGACTGGAATGTGGAATGGAATGGAATGGAATGTGGAATTCAATAGAATGGACTAGAACATGGAATTGAATGGAATGGAATGGAACATTGAGTGCAATGGAATGGAATGGAAGGTGGAATGGAGTGTGAAATGGAATGTGGAATGGAACTTGGAATGGAATGAAATGGATGGTGGAATGGAATGTGTAATGGAAAGTGGAATGGAATGTGGAATGCAATGGAATGGAACGTGAAATAGAATGGAAAGGAATGTAGAATAGAATGGAATGGAATGTGCAATGGAATGTGGAAAGGAAAGTGGAATGAAATGGAATGGAATGTGGAATGCAATTGAACTTGGAATGGAAGGGAATGGAATGTGGATTGGAATGGAATGGAATGGAATGTGGAATTGAATATAATGGAATGGAAAGTGAAATGGAATTTGGAATGAAATGTAGAATGGAATAGAATGGAATGTGTAATGGAAACTGGAATGGAATGCAACATGGAATGGAATGTGGAATGGAATGTGGAGTGGAATGTGGAATGGATTATGGAATGAAATGCAGTGTGGAACGTGGAATGGAAAGCAATGGAATGTGGAATGGAGCGGAATGCAATATGGAATGAAATGTGGAATGGAATGTGGAATGAAACGTGGAATGGAACGAGGATAGGAATGGAATGGAACGTGGAATGAAATGTGGAATGGAATGTGCAATGGAATGTGGAATGAAATGGAAAGGAATGTGAAATGGAAGGTGGAGTTTTACGGAAAGGAACGTGGAATGGAATGCAGTGGAATGTGCAATGGAATGTCGAATGTAATGAAATGGAATGTGGAATGCAATGAGAAATGGAATGGAATGGAATGTGGAATGGAATATGAAATGGAAAGTACAATTATGTGGAATGGAATGTGGAATGCAATGGATTGGAATGTGATATGTAATTCAATGGAATGTGGAATATAATGGAATGGAATGGAATGGAATGGGAATGGAATAGAAAGGAATGTGGAATGCAATGGAATGGAATGAAATGACGAATGGAATGTAATGGAATATGGAATGAAATGCAATGGAATGAAATGAGGAATTGAAAGGAATGGAATGTGGAATGGAATGAAATGGAATGTGAAATGGAATGGAATAGAACGTGGAATGGAACGTGGATTGGAATAGAATGGAATGATGAATGAAATGGAATGGATCGTGGAAAAGAATGTGGAATGAATGTGGAATGGAAAGATGAATGGAATGGAATGGAATGTGGAATGGAATGGAATGGAATGTGGAATAGAATGGAATCGGATGGAATGGAATGCGGAATGGAAAGGAATAGAATGTGGAATGCAATGGAATGGAGTGAAATGTGGAATTGAATGGAATGGAAAGTGGAATAGAATGGAATGGAATGTGGAATGGGATGGAATGGAACGTGGAATGGAATGTGGAATGGAATGTGGAATGGCATGTGGAATGGAATGTGGAATGCAATGGAATGGAATGTTGACTGTAAACGAATGGAAGATGGAATAGAATGGTATGGAATGCAATGTGGAATGGAATGGAAAGGAACGTGGAATTGAAAGCAGAGGAATGTAGAAGGGAATGGAATGGAACGTGGAATAGAATGTGGAATGGAATGGAATGCAACGTGAAATGTAATGTGCAAAGGAATGAGGAATGAAAAGTGGAATGGAACGTGTAATGGAATGGAAAGGAATGTGAAATAGATTGGAAAGGAAGGTGGAATGTAATGTGGAATGGAATGCGGAATGGGACGTGGAACGGAATGGAATGCAACTTGGAATGGGATTTGGTAGAATGTGGAATGGAATGGAATGGAATGTGGAGTGGAATGGATTGGAAAGTGGAAGGGAATGCATTGGAATGTGGAATGGAATGGAATGAAACGTGGAAAGGAATGTGGAATGGTACGTGGAATGGATTGTTTAATGGAATGGAATGCAAGGCGGAATAGAATGCAATGGAATGTAATGAAAAGTGGAATGGAATGTGGAATCGTACGTGGAATGGATTGTTTAATGGAATGGAATGGAATGAGGAATAGAATGGGATGGAATGGAATGTGGAATGGAATGTGGAATGGATCGAAGAATGGAATGGAATGCAATGAGCAATGGAATGGAAAGGAATGTGTACTGGAATGGTATGGAATGGAATGGAAAGTGAAATAGAATGTGGAACGGAATGTGAACTGGAAAGTCGAACGGAATGTGGAACGGAATGAAATGGAACGTGGAATGGGCAGGAATGGAACTTGGAATAGAATGGAATGGAAAGTGGAATGGAACGTGGAATGGATCATGGAATGGAAAGTGGAATGGAATGTGGAATGGAACTTGGAACGGAATGTGGACTGGATCATGGAATGGAATGAGGAATGGAATGGAATGTTGTGTGAAATGTGGAATGGAATGGAATGTGGAGTGGAATGTTGTATGAAATGTGGAATGGAATGGAACGTGGAATGGAATGTTGTATGAAATGTGGATTGGAATGGAATGTGGAATGGAATTTGGAATGGAATGCAATGGTATGAGAATGGAATGTGGAATGGAATGTGTAATGGAATGGAATGGAATGTTGTATGAAACGTGGAATGGAATGGAATGTGGAATGGAATGCAATCGAATGAGAATGGAATCTGGAATGCAATGGAATGGAATGTGGAATGGAATGTGGAATGGAATGGATTGGAATGTCGAATGGAATGGGAATGAAATGTGGAATGGAACGGAATGGAATGTGGAATGGAGCGTGGAATGGAACAAGGAATGGAACGTAGAATGGGATGTTCAATGGAAAATGGAATGCAAAGTTGAATGGAATGGAATGGAACGTGTAATTGAACGTGGAAAGGAATGGAATGGAATGTGCAATGGAACGTAGAATGAAACGTGTAAAGGAATGTGGAAAGGCACGTGCAATGGAATGTGGAATGGAATGTGGAAGGGAATGTGGAGGGGAACGGAATGGAATGAAATAGAATGTGGAATGGAACGTGCAATGTGTCGTGGAATTGAGTGTGGAATGGATCGTGGAATGGAACGTGAAATGGAATGTGGAATATAATATGGAATGGAATACGGAATGGAACGTGAAATTAAATGGAATGGAATGTTGAATGAAACGTGGAATGGAATGGAATGGGACGTGGAATGGAACGTGGAATGTAATGGAATCTAATGTGGAATGGAATTTGGAAAGGAAAGTGGAATGGAATGGAATGAAATGTGGAATGGAGTATGGAATGTAATGGAATGGAATGTGGAATGGAACGTGGAATTGAAACTGGAATGGAAGGAGGAATGCAATGGAATAGACAGTGGAATGGAATTTGGAAAGAGTGGAATGGAATTTGGAAATAATGGAATGGAACTTGGACTGGACTGGGAAATGGAAAGTGGAATGGAACGAGGAATGGAACGCGGAATGGAATCGATTAGAATGTGAAATGGAATGGGATGGAACTTGGAATACAATGTGGAATGCAATGTGAAATGGAACGTGGAATGGAAAGTGGAGTGAAATGGAATGGAACATGGAATGCATCGTGAAATGGAACGTGGAATGGAATATGGAATGGAAAGGAATGGAATGTGGAATCGAATGGAATGCAATATGGAATGGAATTGAAAGGAGTGGAATGTGGAATGTAATCGAATAGAATGGAATTGAAGGCGGAATGCGATGGAATGGAATGTGGAATGGAATGGAGTGTTATGTGGAATGGAATGGAATGGAATGTGGAATGGAAGGAAAGGGAATGTGGAATGGAATGGGATGGAATGGAATGTGCAATGGAATGTGGAATGAAATGTTGAATGGAATTGAACTTGGAATGGAATGGAACGGAATGTGGATTGGAATGGAATGGAATGGAATGTGGAATGAAATGCAATGGAATGGAAAGTGAAAGGAAATTTGGAATGGAATGTGGAATGGAATAGAATGGACTGTGGAATGGAAAGTGAAATGCAATGGAACAAGGAATGGAATGTGAAATGGAATGTGTAATGGAAAGTGGAATGGAATGTGGAATGGAATATGGAATGAAATGTAGTATTGAATGTGGAATGGAATGGAGTGGAATGTCCAACGGAATGTGAAATGGAATGGAATTGAATGCGGAATGGAATGTGGAATGGAATGGAAAGGAATGTGAAATGGAAAGAAATGGAATGTCGAATGGAATGTGGAATGGAATGGAAAGGAATTGATAGTGAAATGGAATGGAATGGAATGTGGAATGGAATGGAATACATTGTGGAATGGAATGGAATGGAATGGAATGTGGAATGAAATGGGTTGCAATATGGAATGGAATGTGGAATGAAATGGGTTGCAATATGGAATTGAATGGGGAATGGAATGGAATTGAAGTGGAGTGGAATGGAATGGATGTGGAATGGCATGGGAATGGAATGGAATGCAATGTGGAATGGAATGGAATAGAATTTGGAATGGAATGGAATGCAATGTGGAATGGAATGGAATGGAATTTGGAATGGAATGGAATGGAAAGTGGAATGGAATTGAGTGGAAAGTGGAATTGAATGGAAGGGAACGTGGAATCCCATGGAATGGTATGGAATGTTAAATGGAATGCTTTGGAATTTAATGGAATGTGCAATGAAATGGAATGGAATGGAATGTGGAATGGAATAGAATGCAATGTGGAACAGAATGGAATGGAATGTGTAGTGGAATGGAATGCAATGGAATGTGGAATGGAATGCAACGGAACAGAATGAAATGTAATGGAATATGGAATGGACCGCGGAATGGAAGGTGGAGTGGAATGGAATGCAATTGAATGTGGAATGGAATGCAACGGAACAGAATGAAATGTAATGGAATATGGAATGGACCGCGGAATGGAAGGTGGAATGGAATGGAATGAATTGTGGAATGAAATGGACTGGAACGTGCAATTTAAATGAATTGAATGTGTAATGCAATGGAATGGTATGGAAAGTGGAATGAAATGGAATGTGCAATGGAATGGATTGGAAGGTGGAATTGAATAGAATAGAAAGAGGAATGGAATATTTTGGAATGTGGAGAGGATTGGAATGGAATGGAATGAGGAACGGAATGCAATGGAATAGAATGAAATAGAAGGGATTGTGGAATGGAATGTGAAATGGAATGGAATGCCATGCAATGTGGAATGGAATGGAACGTGAAATGGAACGTGGAATGGAACGTGGAAAGAAATTGGAATGGAATGGAATGAAATGTGGAAAGGAATGTTGAAATGAATGTGGAATGTAATGTAATGGAATGGAATGGAATGGAATTTAATGTGGAACGGAATGTTTAATGGAAAATTTAATGGAACATGGAATGGAACGTAATGGAACGTGGAATGGAACGTGGAATGGAATGAGGAATGGAATGGAAAGGAATGTGGAATGGAATGTGAAATGTAATGTGGAATTGAATCGAATGGAATGTGGAATGGAACGTGGAATTGAATGGAATGGAACGTGGAATAGAACATGGAATGGAATGGAAAGAAACGTGGAACGGAACGTGGTATGGAAAGTGGAATGGAAAGTGGAATGGAATGTGGAATGGAATGGGAAATGGAATGGAATGGGAAATGGAATGGAATGGGAAATGGAATGGAATGGAATGTGGAAGGGACTGTGGAAAGGAATGAGGAATAGAATGGAATGGAATGTGGAATGGAACATGGAATGGAATGTGGAATGCAATGTGGAATGTAATGTGGAATGGAATGTGTAATGGACGGAATAGAACGTGGATTGGAATGTGTATTTGGAATGTAGCATGGAACCTGAAATGGAATGGAATTGACTGTGGAATTGAAGGTGGAATGAAATGGAATGGAACGTGGAATGTAAATGAATGTAACGTTAAATGGAATGTGAAATGGAATGTGGAAAGTTATGGAATGGAATGTGGAATGGAATGTGAAGTGGAATGTGAAATGGAATGTGGAATGGGATGGAATGGAATGTGGAATTGAATGGAATGGAATGTGGAATGGAATGTGGAACGGAATGTGGAACATAATGTGGAATGGAATATGGAAAGGAAAGTGGAATGGAACGGAAAGGAATGTGAAAGGTAAAGGAATGGAATGTGGAATGGAATGTGGAATGAAACGGAATGTGGAATGCAATGTGGAAAGGAATGTGTAATGCTATGGAATGGAATGTGAAATGTACTGTGGAATGGATTGTGGAATGGAATGTGAAATGGAATGTGAAAGGGAATGTGGAAAGGAATGTGTAAAAGAATGTGGAATGGAACGGAATGGAATATGGAATGGAATGTGGAATGGAATGTGGAACGGAATGTGGAACATAATGTTGAATAGAATGTGGAAAGGAATGTGGATTGGAACCGAAGGGAATGTGAAATGTAAAGGAATGGAATATGGAATTGAATGTGTAATGGAATGTAAAATGTAATGCAATGGAATGTGAAATTGAACATGGAAGGGAATGAAATGGAAAGTGGAATGGAATGGGGGATGGAATACGGAATGGATTGTGTTACAGAATGTAGACAGGAATGTGGAACGGAATGGAGTGGAATGTGGAATGGAAAGTGAAATGGAGTGGAATAGAATGTGAAATGGAATGTGGATTGGAATTTGTAATGGAAAGTGGAAAGCAACGTAGGATGGAATGTGGAATGGAATGAAATGGAACGTGTAATGGAATGTGAAATTGAAAGGAATGGAATGTGGAATGGAATGGAATGGAATGTGGAATGGAAAGGAATGGAATGTGCAATGGAATGTGGAAAGGAAAGTGGAATAGAATGGAATGGAATCTGTAATGGAAGGTGGAATGGAATTGAATCGACCTTGGAATGGAACGTACAATGGAAAGTGGAATGGAATGCAAGGTAATGAGGATTGGAATTAAAACTGGAATGGAATGGAAGGGAAGGTGGAATGGAATGTGGAATGGAATGGAATAGAATGGGGAAACGAATGGAAGGGAATGTGAAATGGAATGTGGAACGGAATGTGAAATGGAATGTGGAATAGAGTGGAATGGAACGTGGAATGGAATATTGAACGGAATGTGGAATATAATGTGCAATGGAATGTGGAAAGGAATGTGGAATGGAATGGAGTGGAATGTGAAATGGAATGTAGAATTGAATGTGTAATGGAATGTAAAATGTAATACAATGGAATGAGGAATTGAACGTGGAAAGAAATGGAATGGAACGTGGAATGGAATGTGAGTTGGAATGTGGAATGGATTGTGGTATGGAATGTAGAAAGAAATGTGTAACGGAATGGAGTGGAATGTGGAATGGAATGTGGAATTGAATGTGGAATGGAATATGGAAAGGAATCTGGAATTTAATGGAATGGAATGTGAAATGGAATGGAATGGAATTTTTTATTTAATGTGGAATGAAATGGAATGGAATGTGGATAGGGATGTGGAATGGAATGTGGAATGGAATGTGGAATAGAATGTGGAATGGAATGCGGAATGGAAAATGGAAAGGAATGTGGAATGGAATGGAAAGGAATGTGGAATGGAATGTGGAATGGAGTGTGGAATGGAATGTAGAATGGAGTGTGAAACGTAATGTGGAATGGAACGGAATGGAACGTGGAATGGAATGTGGAATGGAAAGTGGAATAGAGTGTGGAATGGAAAGTGGAATGGAGTGTGGAATGGAGTGTGGAATGGAATGTGAAATGGAACGCAATGGAATGTGAAATGGAATTTCTAATTTAATGTGGAATGGAATGTAAAGTATAATGGAATGGAAAGTGGAATTGAAAGTGGTATGGAAAGGAATGGAACGTAAAATGGAATGTGGCATGGAATGGAATGGAATGTGGAATGGATTGTGGAACGGAATGTGGAATGAATTTTGGAATGGAATTTGAAGTGGAATGTGTAATGGAAATTGGAATGGAATGTGTAATGGAAAGTGGAGTGTAACGTGGAAAGGAACGAGGAATGTAATGGATTTGAACGTGTGTTGGAATGTGGAATAGAATGAAATGTGGAATGAAATGTGGAATGGAATGTGGAATGAAATGTGGAAAGGAAAGGAATGGAATGAAGAATGGAATTTGCAATGGAATGGAATGGAATGGAATGTGGAATGGAATGGAATGGAATGTGGAATGGCATGTGGAATGGAATGTGGAATGGAACGGAATGCAATGTGGAATGGAATGGGGAATGGAATGTTGAAAGGAAAGTGGAATGGAATGGAATGGAAGGTGGAATGGAACGTGGAATGATATCAAATGGGGCTTGGAATAGATCGTTGAATGGAAAGTGGAATGGAAAGTGGAATGGAATGGAATGGAAAGTGGGAAGGAATTTATTGGAATGTGGAATGGAATGTGGAATGGAATGCGGAATGTAATGTGGAACGAACCATGGAATTGAACCGAATGGATTGTGGAATGCAATGTGGAATGCAGTGTGGAATGGAATGTGTAATGGAACGGAATTGAATGTGAAAAGGAATGTGGAATGGAAAGTGGAATAGAAAGTCAAATGCAATGGAATGAAATGTTTAACTGAACGTGGCATGCAATGGAATGGAACGTGGAATGGAATGTGGGATGGAATCAAATGGACTGTGGAATGGATTGTGGAATGGAATGTAGTGGAATGCGGAATGCAATGTGAAAGAGAGTTTAATGGAATGTGAAATGGAGTATGGATTGCAATGTGGTATTGGACATGGAATGCAAAGGAACGGAGAGTAAAATGGAATGTGGAATTGAACGGAATGGAATCTGGAATGCAATGGAATGGAATGTGGAATGGAATGTGGAAAGGAAAGTGGAATGGAATGTGGAAAGGAAAGTGGAATGGAATGGAATGGAATGTGGAATGGAATGGAATGGAATGTGGAATGGAAAGTGGAATGGAATGGAATGGAATGAGAAATGGAATGTGGAATGGAAAGTAATGGAATGTGGAATGGAACGTGGAACGGAATGTGGAATGGAATGTGGAATGGAATGTGGAAAGGAATCTGGAATGGAACGGAATGGAATGTGAAATTGAATAGAATGGAAAGTGGAATGGAATGTTTAATGGAATGGAATGGAATGTGGAATGGAATGTGGAAAGGAATGGAATGGAATGTGGAAAGAAATGGAATGGAATGATATGGAGTGTGGAATTGAATGTAATGGAACATGGAATGGAATGGAATGGAATGGAATGTGGAATGGAATGTGGAATGGAATGAAATGGAATATGGAATAGAATGGAATGTTATCGCATGGAATGTGGAATGGAATGGAATGGAATGGAATGTGTAATGGGATGTGGAATGGAATGGAATGGAATGTGGAATGGAACGTGGAATGGAACGTGTAAAGGAACGTGCAATAGAAAGTGGAATGGAACATGGAATGGAATGAATAATAGAATGGAATGGAATGTGGAAAGTATTGGAATTTAATGGAATGTGGAATGTAATGTGGAATGGAATGCACTGGAAAGTGGAATAGAATAGAATGGAACGTGGAATGGAATGTAAATGAATGGAATGTGCAAAGGAAAGGAATGGAATGTGGAATTGAATGGAATGAAATGTGGGATGGAATGGAATGGAATATGGAAGGGAATGGAAAGGAATGAGGAATTGAATGGAATTGAACATGTGGACTGGAATGGAAAGTAATTGAATGGAATGTGGAATGGAATGGAATGGAATGGAATGTGGAAAGGAATGGAATGGTTTTTGGAATAGAACGTAATTTAACGTGGAATGGAATAAGGAATGGTATGTGGAAATTTATGTTCAATGGAACGGAATGGAATGTGTAATAAATTGATATGGAATGTGGAATGGAATGGAATGAAAAAGAATGTGGAATAGAATGGAATGGAATGGAACTGAATGTGGACTGGAATGGAATGGAATGTGGAATGGAATGTGCGATGAAATGGAAAGGAATGCGGAATGGAATCGAATGGAAAGTGGAATGGAATTCAATGGAATATGGACAGGAATGTGGAATGGAATGTGGAACGGAATGTAATGGAATGTAATGGAATGGAATGGAATGGAATGGAATGGAATGTGGAATGCAACGTGAAATGGAAGAAATTGAATGTAGAATTCAACGTGGAATGGAATGGAATGGAAAGTGGAATGGACCGTGGAATGGAATGGAATGGAAGGAGGAATGGAATGTGGAAGGCAATGTGGAAGGGAATGGAATGCAATGTGGAATGAGATGTGGAATGGAATGGAATGGAATGGGGAATGCAATGGAATGGAAAATGGAATGGAACGTGGAATGGATCGTCGAATGTAATGGAACAGAACATATAATGGAATGTGGAATGGAATGAAATGGAACGTGGAATATAATGTGGAATGGAATGAGGAATGGAATTGAATGGAATGTGGAATGGAATGGAATGGAATTTGGAATGGAATTTTTAATGGAAGGTGGAATGGAATGTGGAATGGAAGGTGGAATGGAACGAAAGTAATGGGGAAAGGCACATGTAATGGAATGTGGAAAGGAAATTGGAACAGAATTTAAAGGAACATGGAAAAGAACGTGGAATGGAATGGAATGGAACGTCAAAAGTAACGTGGAATGCAACGTGGAATGCAATGTTTAATGGAATGCAATGGAATGTGGAATGGAATGGAATGGAATGTGGAGTGGAGTGAAATGGATTGTGGAATGCAATGGAATGTAGAATGGAATGTGGAATGCAATGTGGAATGGAATGTGGAATGGAAAGTGGAATGGAAAGCAGAATATAACGTAGAATGGAACGTGGAATGGAAAGTGGAATGGAATAGAAAGGAATGTGGAAAGAAGTGGAATGGAATATGGAATGGAATAGAAGAGAACGTGGAATGGAATGTTGAATGGAATGGAAAGGAAAGGAATGTGGAATGGAAAATAATGGAATAGAATGTGCAATGGAAAGTCATGGAATGGAAAGTGATATTGAAGATGGAATGGAATGTAATGTAATGTGGAGTGGAATGGGGAATGGTACGTGGAATGGTAGGAATGAAACATGGAACGGAACGTGAAATGGAATGTGGAATGGAATGTGGAATGCAAGGTGGAATGGAATGTGGAAGGGAATGTGGAATGGAAAGGAATGGAATGTGGAGTGGAATGGAAAGGAAAGGAATATGGAGTGGAATGGAATGGAATGGAATGTGGAATGGAATGAAATGGAATGTGGAATGGAATGGAGTGGAATGGAATGTTGAATGAAATGGAATGGAATGGTGTGGAATGCGGAATGGAATTGAATCGTATTTGGAATGAAATTGAATAGAAAGCTATGGAATGTGAAATGGAATGGAATGCAATGTGGAATGGAACGTGGAATGGAATGAGGAATGGAACATGGAATGGAATGTGGATTATAACGTGGAAAGGAATATGGAATAGAATCTGGAATGGAATGGTATAGAATCAGTAATGGAATGGAATGCAATGGAATGGAATGCCGAATGGGATGGAATTGAATGAGGAAATGAATGGAATGGAATGGAATGTGGAATAGAATGGAATGGAATGTGGAATGGAATGGAATGGAATGTGGAATGGAATGGAATGGAATGTTTAATAGAATGGAATGGAATGGAATGTGGAAGGGAATATGTAATGGAATGGAATGGAATGTGTAATGGAATGGAAGGCAATGTGGGGTGCAATGGAATGGAATCTGGAATGGAATTGAAGGTGCAATGGGAAGGAATGTGGAATGGAATGGACTGAAATGTGGATTGGAATGGAATGGAATGTGGAATGGAATTCAATGGAATGGAATGGAATGTGAAATGGAATATACAAAGTAAAGTGTAATGGAATGGACCGGAATGTGAAATGGAATGTGGAGTGGAATGGAATGGAATGTGGAAAGGAATGTGGAATGGATAGTGGATTGGAACGTGGAAAGGAACGTGGAATGGAATGGAATGGAACGTGGAATGGAATGTGGAATGGAATGGAGTGCAATGGATTGTGTAATGGAACGTGGAATGGAATGTGTAGAAGAATGGAATGAAATGAGGAACGGAATATGGAGATTAATGGAATGATATGTGTAACGGAATGTGGAGTGGAATGGAATGGAATGTGGAATGGAATGCAATGGAATGTGAAGTGGAATGTGGAATGGAATGGAATGGAATGTGGAATGGAAAGTAGAATGGAATGTGGAATGGAATGCATTAGAATGTGGAGTGGAGTGGAATGGAATGTAGAAAGGAATGTCAAATGCAATGGAATGGAATGTGGAATTCAATGTGGAATGGAATGGCATGGATCGTGGAATGGAATTTGTGATGGAATGGAGTGGAATGGATTGTGGAACGGATTCTGGAATGGAATGGAGTGGATTGTGGAATGGACTCTGAAATGGAATGTATTGGAATGTTAAATGGAATGTGGATTGGAATGTGGAAGGCAACGTGGAATGGAAAGTGGAATGGAAACTGCAATGGAATGGAAAGTAACATGTAATGGAATGTGGAACAGAATGGAATGGAAAGAGGAAAGGAATGTGAAATGTAATGGAACGGATTGTGGAGTGGAATGGAATGGAATGTGGAACGTAAAGTGGAATGGAATGTGGAATGGAACGGAATGTAATGTGGAATGGAATGTGAAAAAGAACGTGGAATGGCATGTAATGGAATGTGGAAAGGAATGTGGAATGGAATACAATGGAAGTTGGAATGGAACGTGGATTTTAACGTGGATTGTAATATGGCATGGAATGTAATGGAATGGGGAATAGAATGGAATGGAATGTGGAATGGAATGGACTGCAATGTGGAATGAAATTTGAAAAGGAATGTGGAATGGAATGTGGAGTGGAACGGAAAGAATTGTGGAATGGAACATAGAGCGAAGTGTGGAATGGAATGTAGAATGGAAGGGAATGAAAAGTGGAATGGAATGTGGAAAGGAATGTGGAATGGAATGTAAAATGGAATGGAAAGGAATGTGGAATGGAATGCGGAATGGAATGTGGAATGGAATGTGGAATGGAATGTGGAAGGGAACAGAGCATGAAATGGAATGGAATGTGGAATGGAATGTGGAATAGAATGAGGAATGGAATATGGAATGGAATGGAATGCTATCTGCAAAGTAAAGGAAGGGAATGTGGAATAGAATGTGGAATGGAATGTGGAATGGAAAGGTATTGAATGTGGAATGGAATGGATTGGAATGCAGAAAGGAATGTGGAATGGAAAGCAATGGAAAGTGGAATGCAATGGAATGGAATGTGGAAAGGTGTGTGGAATGGAATGTGGAACGGAAAGGAATGGAATGTGGAATGGAATGTGGAAAGAAAGTTTAATGGAATGGAATGGATTGTGGAATGAAATGGAATGGGATGGTATGGAGTATGGAATGGAATGGAATGGAATGTGGAATGGAAAGTGGAAAGGAACGTGGAATGTAACGTAGAATGTAACGTGAAATGGAAAGTGGAATTGAATGTAATGGAAATTGTAATGGAATGAGGGATGGAATGGAATGGAATGTTGAATTGAGTGTGGAATGAAACGTGGAATAGAATGTGGAATGGAATGTGGAATGGAATGGGGAATGTAATTGAATGGAATGTGGAATGGTATGGAATGGACTGTGGAATAGAATGCAATGGAAAAGAATGTGGAACAGAATGTGGAATGGAATGTATAATGGAATGCGGAATGGAATTGTATGCAATGTGGAATGCAATGTTTTGGAATGTAATGAGGAATGGAATGGAATGAAATGTGGAATGAAACGTTGAATAGGATGATTAATGGAATGTGGAATGGAATGGAATTGAATGTGGAATGGAATGTGGAATGGAACGGAAGTAATGTGGAATGGAATGTGAAATGGAATGTGGAAAGGAAACTGCAACGTAATGGAATGGAACATGAAATGGAACGTGGAATGGAACGAGTAATACAAAGTGGAATGGAATGTGGAGTGGAATGGAATGGAATGTGCAATGTAATGTGGAGTGGAGATTGGAATCCAAAGTGGAATGGAACGGAATGGAAAGTGGAATGGAGTTTGTAATATAATTGTGGAATGGAACGTGAAGTGAAATGGAATGGAATCTGGAGAGGAACGTGGATTTTAATGGAATGGAACACAGAATGGATCGTGGAATGCAACGTGGAATGGAATGGAATGGAACGTGGAAAGGAATGTGGAAGGGAACGCAGAAAGGATTGGAATATAGAAGGGAATGGAATGGAAGGTGGAATGGAATGGAATGGAATAGAATGGGGAATGGAATGCAAATGAATGTGTAACGGAATGTCGAATGGAATGCGAAATGGAAGGCGGAATGAAATGTGGAATGGAACAGAATGGATAATGGAATGGAATGGAATGGAACGTGGAATGGAAAGTGAAATGGAACTTGGAATTGAATGTCGGATGGAATGGAATGGAATGTGGAATGGGATGGAATGGAATGGAATGTGGAATGGAATGGAATGGAATGTGGAATGGAAGGTGGAATTGAATGGAATGGAAAGTAGAATGCAATGTGGAACAGAATGCAATGGAACGTGGAATTGAGCGGAATAGAATGTGGAATGAAATTGAATGCAAATTGGAGTGGAATGGAATGGAATTGAATGGAATATGCAATGGAATGGAATGGAATGTGGAATGGTTTTGAATAGTAAGTGGAATGGAATGGAATGGTATGGGGAATGGAATAGAATGGAATGTGGAATGGAATGTGTAATTGAATGTAAACGATGTGGAATGGATTGTGGAATGGAATAGAATTGAATGTGGAATGGAATGGAAAGAAACGTGGAATGGAAGGAAAAATGGAACGAGGAATGGAACGTGGAATGGATAGTGGAATGGAAGATGGAATGGAATGGAATGGAATGTGGAATGGAATGGAATGGAACGTGAAATGCAATGGAATGGAACGTGGAATGGAAAGGAATGGAAAGTGTAATGGAAAGGAATAAAATGTGGAATGCAATGGAATGGCATGGAATGCGGTATGTAATTGAATGGAGTGGAACGGAATGTGCAATGGAATGGAATGGAATGTAGAATGGAATAGAATGGAATGTGAATTGGAATGTGGAATGGAAAGTGGAATGGAATGAAATGGAACATGAAATGGAAAGGAATGGAACAAGAATGGAAAGGAATGGAACGTGGAATGGAATGTGGAATTGAACGTGGAATGAAACGTTCACTGGAAGGTTGAATATAGTGGAATGTTAAATGGAATGGAATGGAATGTGGAATGGAATGGAATGGAAGATGGAATGTAACATGGAATGGAAATAAACGGAAGGTGGAATGGAACATGGAATGGAACCACTAATGCAACGTAGAATGGAATGTGTAATGGAATGGAATGGAACGTCAAATGGAAAGTAGAATGGAATGTACAATGGAATGGAACGGAACGTGGAATGCAATGTGGTATATATTGGAAATGAAGTGGAATGGAATGGGATGGAATGTGGTAAGGAAAGTGGAAAGAAAGGAATGGAATGTGGAATGGAATGTGGTATCGGAGGTGGAATGGAATTTAATGGAATGTGGAATGGAATGTAGAATGGAAAAAATGGAATGTGAAAGGGAATGTGGAATGAAACGTGGAATGGAATGTGGAATGAAATGTTGAATGAAATAGAATGGAATGTGAAATGGAAGGTGAAATGGAATGTGGAGTTGAATGTGGATTGTAATGGAATGGAACGTTGAAAGGAATGGAATGGAAAGATGTATGCAATGGGGAAAGGAATGGAATGGAATGTGGAATGGAATGTAGTATGGGATGAGGAATGAAATTTAATGGAATGTAGAATATAAAGTGGAAAGAAATGGAATGGAATGTGAAAGGGAATGTGGATTGCAAAGTGGAATGGAATGTGGAATGAAATCGAATGGAACGTGGAATGGAATGTGGAACTGAATGGAATGTAATGTGGAATGGAATGGAATGGAATTGGATGTGGAAAGGAATGTGGACTCGAATGTGGAATGGAAAGGAATGGAATGTGGAATAGAATGTGGAATGCAATGCAATCGAATGTGGAATGGAATGTGGAATGGAATGTGGAATGGAACCTGGAATGGAACGTGGAATGGAATGGAATGGAATGGAATGGAATGTGGAAATGAAAGTGGAATGGAACATGGACTGGAATGTGGAATGTAAAGTGGAATGGAATGTGCAATGGAAGCTGGAATGGAACTTGGAATGGAATGTGGAATGGAGTGGAATGGAGGGTGGAATGGAATGTACAATGGAATGGAAAGGAACGTGGAACGGAAGGTGGAATGCAATGTGGAATGGAATGTGGAATGGAATGGAATGGAATGGAATGTGGAATGAAATGTGGAAATGAATGTGGAATGGAACGTGGAATGGAATGCAGAATGGAAAGTGGAATGGAACGTGCAATGAAATGGAAAGGAATGTGGAATGGAATGTGGAATGGAACGTGGAATGGAATGGAATTGAACGTGAAATGGATCTTGAAATGGAGTGGATTGGAAAGTGGAATGGAATGTGGAATGCAAAGGGGAGTGGAATGCAAAGGGGAATGGAATGTGGAATGGAATTTGGAAAGGAATGTACAATGTAAACTGGAATGGAACGTGGAATGGAATGGAATGGAAGTAATAATGGAACGTGCAATGGAATGGAACGGAACATGGAATGGAACATGGAATGGGATGTGGAATGGAACGTGAAATGGAACGTGGAATGGAATGGAATGGAATGTGGAATGCAATGTGGAATGGAATGTGGAATGGACAGTGGAAAGGAATGGAATGGAATGGGGAACGAAATGTGGAATTGAATGTGCAATGGAACATGGAATGGAACGTGGAATGGAACGTGGAAGGGAACGTGGAAGGAAATGGAACGGAATGTTGAATGGAATGTGGAAGGGAATGGAATGGAATTTGGAAAGGAATTTGTATTGGAATGGTAGGTGAAATCGAATGTGGTACAGAATGGAATGGAAAGTTTAAATGGAATGGAATGCAATGTTGAATGGAATGTGGACTGCAATGAAATGCAATGTGAAATGGAATGGAATGGAATGTGGAATGGAACGGGGAATGGAATTGAATGGAATTTGGAATGGAATGTGGAAAGGAATGTGGAATGGAATGTGGAATGGAATGGAATGGAATGGAATGTGGAATGGAAAGTGGAAAGGAATGTGGAATGGAACGGAATGGAATGTGGAATGGAGTGTGGAATGGAATGTGGAATGGAACGTGGAATGGAATGTAATGAAATGAGAAATGGAAAGTGGAATCGAATGTGGAAAGGAATGGAATGGAATGCGGAATGAAATTTGGAATGCAGTGCAATGGAATGAGGAACGGAATGTGGAATGGAATGAGGAACGGAATGTGGAATGGAACCTGGAATGGAACGCAGAATGGAATCGAATGTGCAATGGAACGTAGAATGCAATGTGAAATGGAATGTGGAATGGAACGTGGAATGGAATGTGGAATGGAACGTCGAAAGCAATGGAATAGAATGTGGAATGGAGCTTGGAATGGAATTGAATGGAACTTGGAATCGAATGTGGAATGGAAAGTGGAATGGAAGGTGGAATGGAAGGTGGAATGGAATGTACAATGGAATGTGTAAGGGAACGTCGAATGGAATGTAATGGAAGGAGGAATGGAACGTGGAATGGAATGGAATGGAACGTGGAATGGAAAATGGAATGGAATGTCGAATGGAACGTGGAATGGAACGCGGAATGGAATGGAATGGAATGTGTAATGCAATGTGGAATGTAAATTGGAAGGGAATGTGTAATGGAATGGAATGGAATGGAATGTGAAAGGGAATGTGCAATGAAATGTAGAATGGAAAGTGGAATGGAAGGTGGAATGGAATGTGGAATGGAAGGTGGAATTGAAAGGAACGGAATGTAGAATTGAATGTGGAGTGGCATGGAATGGAGTGTGGAATGGAACTTGGAATGGAATGGAAGGTGAAGTCGAATGCGGAACGGAATGGAATGGAAAGTTTAAATGTAATGGAATGGAATGTTGAATGCAATGTGGACTGCAGTGGAATGCAATGGAAAGGAATTTGGAATGGAATGTGGAAAGGAATGTGGAATGGAATGTGGAATGGAATGGAATGGAATGTGGAATGGAAAGTGGAAAGGAATGTGGAATGGAATGGAATGTAACGTGGACTGGAATGTGGAATGGAATACAGAATGGAACGTGGAATGGAATGGAATGAAATGGAATTGAATGGAATGGATTGTGTAACGGAATGTGGAATGGAACGTAGAATGGAACGTGGAATGGAATGGAATGTAACGTAGAAAGGGATGGAATGGAATGTGGAATGGAATGGAATGGAATGTACAATGGAATGTGGAATGGAAAGGAATGGAATGTACAATGGAATGTGGAATGGAATGGAATTGAAAGTGGAAAAGAATGTGCAATGGAATGGAAAGGAATGTGAAATGGAAAGAAACGGAATGTGGAATGGAATGTGGAATGCAATGTGCAATGGAATGTGGAAAGGAAAGTGGAATGAAATTTGCAGTTTAATGTGGAATGGAATGTGGAATGGAAAGTGGAATGGAAAGTGGATTGGAATGGAATAGAATGTGGAATGGAACGTGGAATGGAACGATGAATGGAAAACGGAAAGGAATGTAGAATGTAATGTGGAAGGGAAAGTGGAATGGAATGGAATGGAATGTGTAATGGAACGTGGAATGGAACGTGGAATGGAACATAGAATGGAATATGGAATGGAAAGTGGAATGGGATGTGCAATGGAAGGTGGAAAGGCAAGTGGAATGGAAAGAAATGTAACGTGGAATGGAACGTTGAATGAAATGGAATGGAAAGTGGAATGGAACGTGGAAGAGAACATGGAAAGGAATGTGGAATGGAACGTGGAATGGAATGTGGAATGTAACGTGGAAGGGAATGTGGCATGGAATGGAAAGGAATGGAATGGAATGTGGAATGGAAAGAACAATGGTTCCTGTAATTGAACGTGGAATGGATCATGGAATGGAACTGGAAGGGAATGTGGAATGTGGAATGAAATATGGAATGGAACGTGAAATTGAATGGCCTGGAATGTTGAATAAAACGTGGAATGGAATGGAATGGAATGTTGAATGGAATGGAATGGAATATGGAATGGAATGGAATGGAATGTGGAATGGAATGAAATGGAATGTGGAATGGAAAGGCATGGAACTTGGAATGGCACGTGGAATGGAACATGGAATTCAACGTGGAATGGAGAGTGGAATGGAATGTTGAAACGAATGGAATGGAATGTGAAATGGAACGGAAAGGAATGTGGAATGGAAAGGAATGGAACGTGGAATAGAACGTGGAATGGAAAGTGGAATAAAATGGAATGGAACATGGAAGGGAATGTGGAATGGAATGGAATGGAACGTGGAATTTAAAGGAATGGAACATGGAATGGAATGTGTAATGGAATGGAATGGAACTTAGAATGCAATGTGGAATGGAAAGTGGAATGGATGGTGGAATGCAACGTGGAATGGAATGGAATGGAATGGGAAATGGAAAGGAATGCCACCTGGAATGGGACATGGAATGGAACATGGAATGTGATGTGGAATGGAAAGGAACGCAACGTGGAATGGGACGTGGAATGGAACACGGAATGCGACGTGGAATGGAAAGTGGAATGGAATGTGGAATGGAATGGAATAGAATGGAATGGAATGCCGAAAGCAATGGAATGAAAGGTAGAATGGAATGGAATGGACTGGAATGGAATGTGGAATGGAATGGAATGGATTGGAAACTGAAATATAATGTGGAACGGAATGTAAACGGAATGTGGATGGAATGTGGAACGGAATGAATTGGAACGTGGAATGGAATGGAATGGAATGAGGAATGAAACGGAATGGAATGGAAAACGGAATGGAATGTGGAATGGAGCATGGAATCAAACGTAAAATGGAATGTGGTATGAAAAGTGGAATTCAACGGAATGGAATGTGGAATGGAATGTGGAAATGAATGCAATGGAATGAGAACGGAATGTAGAAAGGAATGGAATGGAATGTGGAATGAAATGTTGAAAGCAATGTTGAATGGAATGTGGAATGCAATGTGGAATGCAATGGAATAAAATGAGGAATGGAATGTTGTATGGAATGTGGAAAGGAACGTGGAATGTAATGTGGAACGGTATGTGGAGTGTAATGGAGTGGAATGTGGAATGGAATGGAATAGAATGCAGAACGGAATGGAATGGAATGTTTAATAGAATTGAATGGAAGTGAAAGTGCAATGCAATGTGGAATGGAATGTGGAATGCAATGGAATGGAATGTGGAATGGAATTGAACTTGGAATGGAATGGAATGGAATGTGGATTGGAATGGAATGGAATGGAATGTGGAATGGAATGAAATGGAAAGGAATGTGGAATGGAATAGAATGAAATGTGGAATGGAATGGAATGGAATGTGGAATGCAATGGAATGGAATGGTACTTGGAATAGAATGGAATGGAATGGAACATTGAATGCAATGGAATGGAATGTAACGTGAAATTGAACGTAACTGAATGGGGAAAGGAATGTGGAATGGAAAGTGTAATGGAATGTGGAATGGAATGAAATGAAATGTGGAATGGAATGGAATGGAATGTGGAATAGAATGGAATGGAATGGAATATGCAATGGAATGTGGAATGGAATGGATTGGAATGGAATGGAATGGAATGTGGAATAGAATGGAATGGAATGGAATACGCAATGGAATGTGGAATGGAATGTGGAATGGAATTGAACTTGGAATGGAATGGAATGGACTGTGAATTGGAATGGAATGGAATGGAATGTGGAATGGAATGGAAAGTGAAATGGAATTTGGAATGGAATATGGAGTGGAACGAAATGCACAGTGGAATGGAATGGAATGGAATGCGGAATGGAATGGAATGGAATTGAAAGTGAAATGGAATTCGCAATGGAATGTGAAATGGAATGAAATGCAATGTGGAATGGAATAGAATGGAATGTGGAATGGAAATTGGAAAGCAATGGAACATGGAATGGAATGTGGAAAGCAATCTGTAATGTAATGTGGAATGGAATATGAAATGGAATGTGGAATGGAATATGGAATAAAATGTAGCATGGAACACGGAATGGAAAGGAATGGAATGTCCAATGGAATGTGGAATGGAATGAAATTGAATGCGGAATGGAATGTGGAATGGAATGGAAAGGAATGTGAAATGGAAAGAAATGGAATGTGGAATAGAATGTGGAATGAAATGGAATGGAAATGAATGTGAATTGGAACGGAATGGAAAGTGGAATGGAATGTGCAAAGGAATGGAATGTAGTGGAATGTGTATTGGATAGTGGAATGGAATGTGCAAAGGAATGGAATGTAGTGGAATGTGGATTGGATTGTGGAATGGAATGGAATGGATTGTGGAATGGAATGGAGTGGAAAGTGGAATGGAATGGGTTGCAATGTGGAATGGAATGTGGAAAGGAATGGAATGGAATCTAATGGAAAGTGGAATGGAATGGATTGGAATGTATAATGGAATGGGAATGGAGTGGAATGCAATGTGGAATGGAATGGAATGGAATGTGGAATGGAATTCATTGAAACGTGGAATTGAATGGAATTGAACGAGGAATGGAATGTGTAATGGAATATGGAATGGAATGGAATGGAATGTGGAATAGAAGGGAATAGAATGTGGAAAAGAATAGAATGCAAGTGAAAGTGCAATGGAATGTGGAATTGAATGTGGAATGGAATGAAATGCAATGTGGAATGGAATGGAATGAAATGTGGAATAGAATGGAATGGAATGGAATATGCAATGGAATGTGGAATGGAATGTGGAATGGAATTGAACTTGGAATGGAATGGAATGGAATGTGAAATGGAATGGAATGGAATCGAATGGAATGGAAAGTGAAATGGAATTTGGAATGGAACATGCAATGGAATGAAATGGAACGTGGAATGGAGTAAAATGGAATGTGGAATGGAAAGTGTAATGGAATATGTAATGGAATGTGGAATGAAATGCATTGGAATGAGAATGGAATGTGGAATGGAATGGAATGGAATATGGAATGGAATGTGGAATGGAATGGATTGGAATGCGAAATGGATTGTGGAACGGAATGTGGAATGAATCGTGGAAAGGAACGTGGAATTGATTGGAATGGAACTTGGTATAGAATGTGGAATGTAATGGAAGGGAATGTGGAATGAAATGTGGAGTGTAATGGAATGGAATGTGGAGTGGAATGGAATGGAGTGTGGAATGGAATGTGGAATGGAATGGAAGGTAATGAAGAATGGAATGTGGAATGGAAGGTGGAAGGGAAAGTAGAATGGAATGGAGTGGAATGTGGAATGAAACATGGAAAGAAATTGAATGGAACGTGGGATGGAAAGTGGAATGGAATGTGGATTGGAATGTGGAATGGAATGCAATGGAATGTGGAATGGAATGTGGAATGCAGTGTGGAATGGAATGGAATGGAACAGGGAATGGAACAAGGAATGTAATGGAATGGAACGTGGAATGAAATGTGGAATGGAAAATGGAATGGAAAGTAGAATGCAATGCAGAGAGGAATGGGATGTGGAATGGAACGGAATGGAATGTGGAATGCAATGTGCAATAGTATGTGGAATTGAATGGAATGGAATTTTGAATGGAGTTTGGAGTGGAAAGGAATGGAAGGTGGAATGTAATGTGGAACTGAATGTGGTATGGAATGGAATTTAATGTGGATTGGAATGTATCATAGAACTTAATGTGGTATGGAATGGAATTTAATGTGGAATGGAATGTGGAATGGAATGGAATGGTATGTGGACAGTTATGTGGAACAGAATGTGGAATGGAATGTGCAATGGAACAGAATGGAATGTGGAATGAAATTTGAATTCAAATGTGGAATGGGTCGTTGAATGGAATGGAATGGAATGTGCAATGAAACGTGGAATGGAATGGAATGAAACGTGGAATGGAACGTGCAATGCAACGTGCAATGAAATGTGGAATGGAACGTGGAATGGAATATGCAATGGAATGTGGAATGGGATGTGGACTGGAACGGGGAATGGAATGGAATGGAATGTGGAATGGAAGTGAAATGGAACGGAATGGAATGGAATGTGGAATGGAATGTGGAAAGGAATGTGTTAAGGAACGTGGAATATAACAGAAGGGAATGTGGTATGGAATGTGAAATGGAAATTTGAATGGAATGGAATGGAATGTGGCATGGAATGTGGAATGGAATGGAATGGAATGTGGAGTAGAATGTGGAATGGAATGGAATGGAAAGTGGAATGGAATGAATGCAATGGTAAGGAATATGGCAGGCAATGGAATGGAAAATGGAATGCAATGTAGAATGGAATGGTATGGAATGTGGAATGGAACGTGGAATGGAACGTGGAATACATCGTGGAATGGAAAGTGGAAAGGAATGGAATGAAATGTGGAATGGAATGGAATGGAATATGGAATTGAATATGGAGAGGAATGTAATGGAATCTGGAATAGAATGTGGAATGGATTGGAATGGAATGCGAATGGAATGCAATGGAATGCTAAGGAAAGTGGAATGGAATGGAATGCAATGTGGAATGGAATGGAATAGAACATGGAATGGAATGTGGAATGGAATGTAGAATGTGGAATTTAATGTGGAATTTAAGGCGGAATGGACAGGAATAGAACGGAAGGCAATGTGGAAGGTAAAGTGGAATGGAATGTCGAATGGAATGTGGAATGGAATGTAGAATGAAATGTGGAAAGGAATATAATGGAATGTGGAATGAAATGTGCAATGGAATGAATTGGAATGTGGAATAGAATGGAATGGAATGGAATGCGGAATGGAAGGTGGAATGGAATGTGGAATGGAATGTGGAATGAAATGTGGAATGAAATGTTGAATGGAATTGAATGGAATGTGGAATGAAATGTGGAATGGAATGGGTTGGAATGTGGAATGGAATGTGGAATGGAGCGGAATGCAAGGATGAATGGAATGTGGAATGGAGTGTGGAATCGAAGTTGGAATGGAATGCAACGGAATTTTGAATGGAACGTGGAATGGCAAGTGGAATGGAATGGAATGGAATGGATCGTGGAATAGAATGTGGAATGGAGCGTGAAATGGAATGGAATGTAACGTAGAATGGAACCTGGAATGGAACATGGAAAATAATGTGGAATTCAACGTGGCATGGAATGTGGAATGGAATGTGCATTGGAAAGGAATGGAATGTAGAATGGAATGTGGAATTGAGTGTGGAATGGAACGTGAAATTGAATGGAATGGAATGTTGAATGCAACGTGGAATGGAATGCGGAATGCAACATGGAATGGAATGTGGAATGGAATGTGGAATATAATGGAATGGAAAGTGGAATGGACTCTGGAAAGGAAAGTGGAATGAAATGGAATGGAATGCGGAATGGAACGTGGAATGGAATGTGCAACGGAATATGGATTGGAATGGAATGGAAAGTGGAATGGAATGGGAATGGCACGGAATGTAGTGTGGAATGGAATGTGGAAAGGAAAGTGGAACGTAATGCAATGGAATGTGGACTGAAACGAGAAATGGAATGGAATGCGGAATGGAATCTGGAATGGAATGTGAAATGGACTGTGTAAAGGAAAGTGGAAAGGAAAGTGGAATGGAATGGAATGGAAGGTGAACTGAAATGAGAAATGGAATGGAATGGAAGGTGGAATGGAACGTGGAATGGAAAGTGGAATGGAATGTGGAATGGAATGGAATGGAATAGAATCTGGAATGGAATGTGGAATGGAATGTGGAAAGGAATGTGGAATGGAATGGAATGGGATATAGAATGAAATGTGGAATTCAATGTGGAATGGAAAGTGGAATGGAATGTCGAGTGGAGTGTTTAATGGCATGTGGAATGGAACGGAATGGAAAGTAGAATGGAACATGGAATGGAATGTGGAAGGGAACTTGAAATGTAAGGGAATGGAATTTGGAATGGAACATGGAATGGAATGGAGTGGAACATGGAATAGAACGTGGAATGGAACATGGAATGGAATGGAATGGAACGGGGAATGTAATGTGGAATGGAACGTGGAAATGAATGGAATGTGGAAAGGAATGGAATGGAATGTTTAATGGAATATGGAATGGAATTGAATGGAATGTGTTGTGAAATGGAAAGGAATGTGGAATGAAGTTGAATGGAATTGAATGGAATGTGGAGTGGAATGTGGAGTGGAATGGAAAGGAATGTGGAATGGATTATGGAATGTAATGGAATGGAATGTGGCATGGAATGTGGAATGGAATAGAATGGATTGTTAAATGGAACGTGGAATGGTATGGAATGGAATGTGGAATGCAATGAGGAATGGAATGTGGAATGGAACGGAATGATATAAGGAATGTACTGTGGAAAGGAATGAGGAAATGTAAGTGGAATGGAATGGAATGGAACATAGAATGGAACGAGGAGTGCAATGGAATGGGATGTAGAATGGAATGCAATGGAATGGGATGTTGAATGAAATGGAATGGAATGTGGAATGAAATTGAACGGAATATGGAATGGAATATGTAATGGAATGGAATGGATTGTGGAAAGTAACCTGAAATGGAATGGAATGGAAGGTGGAATGGAATGTGGAATATAATGTGCAATGTAACATGGAATGGAATGGAATGGAATGTGGAATGCAACGGAGTAGAATGTTGAAAGGAATGTGGAATGGAATGCAATGGAATGAAGAATGGAACGTAATGTAATGTGGAATGGAATGTGGAATGGAATGTGGAATGGAATGGAATGGAATGTGGAATGCAGGGTGGAATGGAATGGAATGTGGAATGGAGTGTGGAAAGGAATGGAATGGAACGCTGAATGGAATGGAACGGAAAATGGAATGGAATGTGGAACGGAATGAAGCATGGAAAGCAATGTAATGTGGAATGGAATGTGGAATTGAAAGGAATGTAATGTGGAATGGAATGTGGAAACAAAAGCGGAATTTAATGGAATGGAATGTGGAATGGAACGTGGAATGGAATGGAATGGAATGTGGGATGGAATGTGGGAAGGAATGCAATGGAATGTGGAATGGAATGGAATGGAATGTGTAATGAAATGGAATAGAACGTGGAATAGAATATGGAATGGAATGTGGAATGGAATGTTGAAAGGAATGGAATGGAATGTGGAAAGGAAAGTGGAATGTAATGGAATGGAAGGTGGACTGAAACGAGGAATGGAATGGAATGGAAGGTGGAACGTAACGTGGAATGGAACGCGGAATGGAATGTGGAATGGAATGTGGAATGGAATGTGGAAAGAAATGTGGAATGGAATGTGGAATGGAATGGAATGGGATGTAGAATGAAATGTGGACTTCAATGTGGAATGGAAGGGAATGGGATGTAGAATGAAATGTGGAATTGAATGTGGAATGGAATGTGGAGTGGAGTGTGTAATGGCATGTGGAATAGAACGCAATGGAAAGTCAAATGGAATGTGGAATGGAATGTGGAAGGGAACTTGAAATGTAAGGGAATGGAATTTGGAATGGAGCGTGGAATGGAATGGAGTGGAACATGGAATAGAACGTGGAATGGAACGTGGAATGGAATGGAATGGAACGTGGAATGGAACGTGGAATGGAATGTGGAAATGAATGGAATGTGGAACGGACTGGAATGGAATGTTTAAAGGAATGTGGAATGGAATTGAATGGAATGTGGAATGAAATGGAAAGGAATGTGGAATGAAGTTGAAGGGAATGGAATGAAATGTGGAGAGGAATGTGGAGTGGAATGGAATGGAATGTGGAATGGATTATGGAATGGAATGGAAAGGAATGAAATGTGGAGAGGAATCTGGAGTGGAATGGAATGGAATGTGGAATGGATTATGGAATGCAATGGAATGTGGCATGGAATGTGGAATGGAAGAGAATGGATTGTGGAATGGAACGTGGAATGGTATGGAATGGAATGTGGAATGCAATGACTGATGGAATGTGAAATGGAACGGAAAGAAATAAGGAATGGACTGTGGAATGGAATGAGGAAATATAAGTGGAATGGAATGGAATGGAACGTAGAATGGAACAAGGAGTGCAATGGAATGGGATGTGGAATGGAATGCAATGGAATGGGATGTTGAAAGAAGTGGAATGGAATGTGGAATGGAATGTGGAATGAAATTGTTCGGAATATGGAATGGAAGATGTAATGGAATGGAATGGAATGTGGAAAGTAACCTGAAAAAGAATGGAATGTAAGGTGGAATGGAATGTGGAATATAACGTGGAATGTAACGTGGAATGGAATGGAATGGAATGTCGAATGCAACGGAGAAGAATGTTGAAAGGAATGTGGAGTGGAATGCAATGGATTCAGGAATGAAACGTAATGTAATGTGGAATGCAATGCGGAACGGAATGTGGAACGGAACGTGGAATGGAATGTGGAAAGGAATGGTGAATGGAATGTGAAATGGAACGTGGAATGGAAGGGAATGGAATGTGAAACGCTATGTGGAAAGGAATGTGGAATGGAATGGGGAAATAAATATGGAATGGAACGGAATGGAATGTGAAATTGAATGGAATGCAATGTGGAATGGAAGGTGGAATGGAATGGAATGCAATGTGGTATTTAATGTGTTATGGAACGGAATGAAATGTCGAACGGAATGTGGAATGAAACGTAGAATGGAAAAGAATGCAATGTGGAATGGAATGGGATGGAATGGAATGGAACGTGGAATGGAATGGAATGGAAAGTTGAATGACATGGAATGGAATGTGGAATGGAATGTCTAATGGAATGGTACGGAATGTGGTATCGAATGGTATGGTATGTGGAATGGAATGGAATGGAATGTGGAATGGAATTAAATGGAACATGGAATGGAACGTGGAATGGAACACGTAATGGAACGTGCAATGTAAAGTGGAACGGAACGTGGAATGGAACATGGAATGGAATGACAATGGAATAGAATGCAATGGAATGTGGAATGAAGGGAATGGAATGTGGAATGGAATGGAATGGAATCGATTTGAATGTGGAATGCAATGGAAATCAATGAGGAATTGAAAGGAATGGAATGGAAAGTGGAATGGAATGTGGAGTGGAATATGGAACGGAATTCAATGGAATGTGGAATGGAAAGAAAGGGAATGTTGATTGGAATGCATTGGAACGTGGAATGAAATGGACCATGAAATGGAATGGAATGGAATGTGGAATGTGAAATGGAATGTGGAATAGAATGTTAAAAGGAATGTGGATTGGAATGTGGAATGGAATGCGAAATGGAATGGGGAATGGAATGTGAAATGGAATGTGGAATGAAATGTGGAATTGAATGAAATGGAGCATGGAATGGAATGGAACGGGACGTGGAATTTAATGAAATAAAACGTGGAATGAAAAGTGGAATGGAATGGAATGGATTGCAGAACGGAATGGAATTCAGAGAGGAATGGAATTTAATGTGGAATGGAATGGAATGGAACGTTGAATGGAATGGAATGGAATGTGGAATGGAAAGCGGAATGGAATGGAATGTGGAAAGGAATGTGGAATGGAACGTGTAATGGAAAATACAATGGAACGTGGAATGGGACGTGGAATGGATTTAGTAATGGAATGGACTGGAATGTGAAATGGAAGGGAAAGGAATGCGGGATGGAATGTGGAATGGAATGTGGAATGGAATGGAATGGAACGTGGAATGGAATGAAATGGAAAGGAATGTGGAATGGAATGGAATGGAATGTTAAATGGAATGGAATGGAATGTGGAATGGAATGGAATTGAATGAGGAATGGAATGGAATGGAAGGCGGAATGGAATGGAATGGAATGGAATAGAATTTTGACTGGAATTTAATGGAATGTAACGGAACGTGGAATGGAATGCAATGGAGTGGAATGTGGAATGGAATGTGGAATTTAACGGAATGGATTGTGGAATGGAATGGAATGAAATGTGGAATGGAATATGGAATGGATTATTGAATGATATGTGGAATGGAATATAATAGAATGTGGAATGGAATCCAAAGGCAAGTGGAATGTAATGGATTTGAATAGAATGTGGTCTGAAATGGAATGGAATGAAACAGAAAGTGGATTGGAATGGAATGCAATGTGAATGGAATGGAATGGAATGTGAAATGGAATGGAATGGAATGTGGAATGGAATGTGGAACGGAATGTAATGGAATTCAGAATGGAATGTGGAATGGAATGGAATGCGGAATGGAAGGTGGAATGAAATGGAATAGAATGTGGAATGGAATGTGGAATGAAATGGAATGGAATGTGGAATGAAATGTGGAATGGAATGTGGAATGGAATGTGGAATGGAAAGTGGAAAAGAATGTTGAATGGAATGTGAAAAGGAATGTGGAATTGAACGGAATGGAATGTGGAATGGAATGGCATGGAATGTGGAATGGAATGGAATGGAATGATGAATGGAATGTGGAAAGGAATGGAATGGAATGATGAATGGAATGTGGAATGGAATGGAATGGAATGTGTAAAGGAATGGAATGGAATGTGGTTTGGAATGTGTAATGGAAAGTGGAATGGAATGGAATATGGTGTGGAATATAGAATGGAAAGTGGAATGGAATGGAATGGAATGTGGAATGGAACGGAAGGGCACGGAATGGTAGGTGGAATGGAATGCAGTGCAGTGTATTGTGGAATGGAATGTGGAATGGAATGGAATGGAATGTGGAATGGAATGGAATGGAATGTGGAATGGAATGGAATGGAATGTGGAATGGAATGTCGAATGGAATGGAAGGGATTGTGGAATGGAATGTAACGGAATGTAAGTGAAATGGAATGGAATGATGAAAGGAATTGAATGGATTGTGGAATGGATTGGGGAATGGAATGGAAAGCAGAATGGAAGGTGGAATGGATTGGAATGGAATGTGGAGTGGAGTGGAGTGGAATGTGGAATGGAATGTGGAATGGAATTGAATGCGGAATGGAAGGTGGAATGGAATGGAATGTAATGTGGAATGGAAAGGAATGGAATGTGGAATGGAATGGAATGGAATGTGGAAAGGTATGTGGAATGCAATGGAGAGGAATGTGGAATGGAATGTTGAATGGAATGGAATAGAAAGTGAAATGGAATGGAAAGGAATGTGGAATGGAATTTTGAATGGCATGGAATGGAAGGTGAAATGGAATGGAATAGAATGTGGAATGGAATGTGGAATGGAATGTGGAATTGAATGGACAGGAATGTGTTAAGGAATAGAATGGAAAGTGAAATAGAATGTGGATCAGAATGTGAAATGGAATGTGGAGTGGAATGTGAAACAGAATGAAATGGAACGTGGAATGCAATGGAATGGAACGTGTAAAAAAATGGAATGGAATGGAACGTGGAATGGAACGTGGAATGGAAAACTGAATGGTACGTGGAATGGAATGTGGAATGGAACTGAATGGAACGTGGAATGGAACGTGGAATGGAAGGTGGAATGTAATGGTACGTGGAATGTAATGGAATGCGTAACGGAATGGAATGCAATGTGGCATATAATGGAATGGAATGTGGAATGGAATGGTATGGAATGTGGAATGGAACTGAATGAAACGTGGAATGGAACGTGGAATGGAACGTGGAATGGAATGTGGAATGTAATAGTATGTGGAATGGAATAGAATGTAATACGGAATGGATTGGAATGGAATGTAATAAATGAATGGAATGGAATGGGATACGGAATGGAATGGAATGGAATGAAATATGGAATGTAATGGAATGGAATGAAATGTGTAATGGAATGGAATAGAATACAGTGTAATGGAATGTGGAATGGAATGTGGAATGGAATGCAATGTGGAATGGAATAGGATGAGGAATGGAATGAAAAGGAATGGAATGAAATGGACTGGAATGTCGAATGGAATGGAATGGAATGTGGAATGGAATGGAATGGAATGGAATGGAATGTTAAATGGAATGGAAAGCAATGTGGAATGCAATAGAATGTCTAATGGAATGGAATGCGGAATGGAATCGAATGCAACATGGAATGGATTACAATATAATGAGGAATGCAATGGAAAGGAATGTGGAATGGATTGGAAAGGAATGTCCAATGGAATGTGTACTAGAATGGAATTGAATTTGGAATGGAAAGTGGAATGGAATGGAAAGGAATGTGAAATGGAAAGCAATGGAATGTGGAATCGAATGTGGAATGGAATGTGCAATGCATTCTGGATTGGAATGTGGAATGGAATTTGCAGTGGAATGTGGAATGGAATGTGGAATAGAATGGAATAGAATGTGGACTGGAAAGTGGAATGCAACGTGGAATGGAACATGGAATGGAAATGAATGTGCCCTGGAATGTGGAATGAAAAGAGGAATGGAAAGGAATGTAAAGTGAAATGAATCGTGGAATAGAACTTGGAAAGGAATCTGGAATGGAAGGTGGAATGGAATGGAATGGAATGTGGAATGGAATGGAATGGAATGTGGAATGGGATGGAATGGAATGTGGAATGGAATGGAATGGGATGTCGAATGGAAAGGCATGGAACGTGGAATGGGACGTGGAATGGAACGTGGAATACAACATGGAACGGAACGTGGAATGGAGCGTCGAATGGAATGGAATGGAAAGTGAAGTGGAATGGAAAGGAATGAAGAATGGAAAGTATTGGAATGTGGAATGGAACGTGGAATTGAAAGTGGAATTTAATGGAATGGAACGTGGAATGAAATGTGGAATGGAATGGAATGGAAAGTGGAATTTAGTGGAATGAAATGTGAAATGGAATGGAATGGAACGTATAATTTAATGGAATGGAAAGTGGAATGGAACATGGAATGGAATTGAATGGAACTTGGAATGCAACGTGGAATGGAAAGTGGAATGGAACGTGGAATGGAGCATGGAATGGAATGGAATGGAACGTGGAATGGAATGAAACGGAATGTGGAATAGAAAGGAATACAACGTTGAATGGGACGTGGAATGGAACATGGAATGCGACGTGGAATGGAAAGTGGAATGGAATGTGGAAAGGAATGGAATGGAATGTGGAATGGAATGGAATGGAAAGTGAAATGGAATAGAATGGAGTGGAATATAAAATGGAATGGAATGGAATGGAATGGAATGGAAAGTGGAATGCAATGGAATGAAAGGTGGAATGGAATGGAACGGACTAAAACGAAATGTGGAATGGAATGGAATGGAATGGAAAATGAAATATAATTTGGAATGGAATGTGGAATGGAATGTGGAATGGAATGTGGAACGGAATGAATTGGAACGTGGAATGGAATGTGGAAAGGAATGCAATGGATTGAGAACGGAATGTGGAATGGAATGGAATGGAATGTGAATAGGAATGTTGAATGGAATGTGGAATGGAACATGGAATGGAAAGTGGAATGGAACGGAATGAAATGAGGGACGGAATGTGGAATGGAATGTGGAAAGGAACGTGGAAAGGAATGTGGAATGGAATGTGGATTGGAATGGAATGGAATGGAATGGCATATGGAATGAAATGGAATGGAATGTTAAATGGAATGGCATGGAATTTGGAATGGAATGTGGACTGGAATGTGAAACGGAATGCAATGGAAAGTGGAATGGAATGGAATGGAAAGTGGAATGGAACGTAGAATGGAATGGAATGGAAAGTGGAATGAAATGTGGTATCGAAAGTAGTGGAGTGGAATGTGGAAGGGAATGTGGAATGAAATGCAATGGAATATGGAATTGTGTTGAGTGGAATGTGGAATGGAATGTGGAATGGAATGGAAAGGAACGTGGAATGGAATGGAAAGCAATGTGGAATGCAATGGAATGGAATGTGGTATGGAATGGATTGGAATGTGGAATGGAATTTAATGGAATGCGGAATTGAATGTGGAATAGAATGTGGAATGGAATGGAATGGAGTGGAATGTGGAATGGAATGTGGAATTCATGGAATGGAATTTGAAATTGAATGGAATGGAATGTGGAATGGAATGAGCAATGGAATGGAATAGAATGTGGAACGGAATGTGGAAAGGAAAGGAATGGAATGTGGAATGGAATGAAACAGAATGTGGAATGGAATCTACAATGGTATGTGGAATGGACTGTGGAATGGAATGGAATGGAATGTGATGGAATGTGGAAAGGAATGGTGAATGGAATGGAATAAAATGTGGAATAGAATGTGGAATAGAATGGAATGGAATGTGGAATGGAAGGGAATTCAATGCGGAATGGAATGTAATGGAAATTGGAATGGAATGTGGAATGGAATGGAAAGGAATGTGAAATGGAAAGCAATGGAATGTGGAATCGAATGTGGAATGGAATGTGCCATGCATTGTGGATTGGAACGTGGAATGGAATTTGCAGTAGAATGTGGAATGGAATGTGGAATAGAATGGAATAGAACGTGGAATGGAAAGTGGAATGGAACGTGGAATGGATCGTGGAATGGAACATGGAAAGGAAAATAGAAAGGAATGTGGAATGGAAAGTGAAATGGAATGGAATGGAATGTGGAATGGAAAGTGGAATGCAACGTGGAATGGATCAAGGAATGGAAAGTGGAATGGAATGTGCCCTGGAATGTGGAATGAAAATTGGAATGCAAAGGAATGTAAAGTGAAATGGATCGTGGAATAGAACATGGAAAGGAATGTGGAATGGAACGTGGAATGGAATGTGAAATGGAATGTGGAAGGCAATGTGGAATGGAATGGAATGTGGAATGGAACGTGCAATGATTCCTGTAATTGAACGTGGAATGGATCATCGAATGGAACTGGAGTGGAAATTGATATGGATTCTGGAAAGGAATGTGGAATGGAAGGTGAAATTAAATGGATTGGAATGTTGAATGGAACGTGGAATGGAATGGAATGGAATGAGAAATGGAATGTGGAATGGAATATGGAATTGAATGGAATGGAATGTGGAATGGAATGGAATGGAATGTGGAATGTAATGGAATGGAAAGTGGAATGAAATGGAATGTGGAATGGAAAGGCATGGAACGTGGAATGGGACGTGGAATGGCACGTGGAATACAACATGGAACAGAATATGGAATGGAGCGTCGAATGGAATGGAATGGTAAGTGAAGTGGAATGAAAAGGAATGATGAATGGAAAGTAATGGAACGTGGAATGGAACGTGGAATGGAAAGTGAAATTGAATGGAATGAAACGTGGAATGAAATGTGGAATGGAATGGAAGGGAACGTGGAATTGAATGGAATGCAACGTGAAATGGAATGTGAAATGGAATGGAACGGAACGTATAATTTAATGGAATGGAACGTGGAATGGAACATGGAATGGAATTGAATGGAACTTGGAATGCAACAGAATGTGGAATGCAAAGTAATGGAATGGAATTGGGAATGGTATGGAATGGAATTGAATGGGATATAGAAAGGAATGGAATGGAATGTGGAATGGAATAGAACGTGTAATGGAATGAAGAGGAATGGAATGCGGAATGGAATGGAATGGAATGTGGAAAGGAATGGAATAGAATTGATTGGAATGTGGAACGGAATGCAGTCAAATGTGGAATTGAATAGAATGTGGAATGGAATGCAATGGAATGGATTGTGTAATGGAATAGAATGTGGAAAGGAATGAACTGGAATGGAAAGTTTAACGGAAAAGAATGGAATGGAATGCGGAATGGAATGGAACGGAACTGAACAGAATGTGGAATGGAATGGAGGGGAAAGTTGAATGGAATAGAATGGGGAATGGAAAGAAATGGAATGGAATGTGGAACGGAATTGAATGGAATGTGGAATGGAAAGAAATGGAATATGGAATGGAGTGGAAAGGAAAGGAATCTGGAATGGAATGTGCAATGGAATGGGATGGAATGGAAAGGAAAGTGGAAAGGAATGGAATCTAATCTGCACAGGACTGTGGAACGGAATGTGGACAGCAATGTGTAAAGGAATGGAATGGAATGTGGAATGGAACTGAAAGGAATGTGGAATGGAAATTGGAATGGAATGGATTGGCATGTGAAATGTCATGTGAAATGGAAAGTGGAATGGAACGCGGAATGGAACACGGAAAGTAACGTGGAATGGATTAGAATGGAACGTGAAATGCAATGGAAACGAATGTGGAATTGAATGGAATGTCCAATGGAATGTGGAATGGAATGGAATTGAAGGCGGAATGGAATGAGGAATGGAATGGAAAGGAATGTGAAATGGAAAGAAACGGAATGTGGAATGGAATGGAATGGAATTGAAGGTGAAATGGAACGGAATGAAATGTGGAATGGAATGTGCAAAGGAATGGAATGGAGTGGAATGTGGATTGGAATGTGGAATGGAATGGAATGGAATGTGGATTGAAACGGAATGGAATGGGGAATGGAATGGTTTGCAATGTGGAATTGAATGTGGAATGAAATGGAATGGAATGAAACTGAAAATGGAATGGAATGGAATGGAATGTGGAATGGAATAGGAATGGAATGGAATGGTATGTGGAAAGGAATGGAATGGAATGTGGAATGGAATGGAATGTGGAATGGAAATGACTGGAACTTGGAATTGAATGGAATGGAATGAAATGGAATCTGCAATTGAATGGAATTGAACGGGGAATGGAATGTGGAATGGAATGGAATGGAATGTGGATTGGAATTGAATGGAATGGAATTTGGAATGGAATGGAATGGAATGGAATGTGGAATGGAATGGAATGGAATGGAATGGAATGTGGAATGCAATGGAATGGAATGGAACTTGGAATTCAATGGAAAGGAAAGGAACGTTGAATGCAATGGAATGGAAAGGAACGTGGAATTGAATGGAATTGAATGGGGAAAGGAATGTGGAATGGAAAGTGGATTTGAACGTGGAGTGGAATGGAATGGAATGTGGAATGTAATGGAATGGAATGTGGAATAGAATGGAATGGAATGGAATGTGTAATGGAATGTGAAAAGAAATGTGGAATGTAATGGAAGGGAGGGTGGAGTGGATTGGAACGGAATGTGGAATAGAATGGAATGGAAAGGAATGTGTAATGGAATGTGATATGGAATGTGGAATGGAATGTGGAATGGAATGTAATGGAATGAGCAATGGAATTGAATTTGGAATGGAATGGAATGGATTGTGGATTGGAATGGAATGGAATGGAATGTGGAATGGAATAGATTGGAATGTGGAATGGAAAGTGGAATGAAATGTGGAATGGAACAGAATGGAATGTGGAATGGAACGTGGAACGGAACAAGAAATGGAACATGGAATGCGATGTTCATTGGAATATGGAATGGAAATTTGAATGGAATGGAATGGAACGTGGAATTGAAAGTGGAAAGAATGGAATGGAATGTGGAATGGAACATAGTATGGAACGTGTAAAGGAATGTGGAATGGAACGTGGAATGGAATGTGGAATGGAATGTAGAAGGGAATGTGGAGGGGAATGGAAAGGAATGGAATAGAATGTGAAGTGGAACGTGCAATGAATCAAGGAATTGAGTGTGTAATGTAAAGTGGAATGGAAAGTGAAATAGAATGTGGAATGGAATGTGGAATGGAATATGGAATGGAACATGAAATTGAATGGAATGGAATGTTGAATGGAACGTGGAATGGAATGGAATGGAATGTGGAATGGAAAGTGGAATGTAATGGAATGGAACGTGGAATGGAACCTGGAAAGGAAGTTGGAATGGAATGGAATGGAATGTGGAATGAAATGCGGAATGTAATGGAATGGAATGTGCAATGGAACGTGGAATTGAAGCTGAAATGGAACGAGGAATGTAATGGAATGGAAAGTGGAATGGATCTTGGAAAGAATGGAATGGAACTTGGATTAGAATGTGAAATGGAATGTGGAATGGAACGTGGAATGGAACGTGGAATGGAATCGACTGGAATGTAGAATGGAATGGGATGGAACATGGAATGCAATGTGCAATGGAATGTGAAATGGAAGGTGGAATGGAAAGTGGAGTGAAATGGAATAGAATGTGGAATGGAATGGAATGTGGAATGGAATGGAATGGAATGTGGTATGGAATGGAATGGAATGTTTAATCGAAAGGAATGGAACGTGAAATGGGTCGTGGAATGGAACAAGGAGTGCATCGTGGAATGGAATGTGCAATGCAATGGAATGGAATGTGAAATCTAATGGAATGGAATATGGAATGGAATTGAATGGAGTGGAATGTGGATTGGAATCGAATAGAATGGAATGAAAGGCGGAATGCGATGGAATGGAATGTGGAAAGGAATGGAATGGAATGGAACGGAATGTGCAACTGAATTTTAATGGAATGAGGAATGGAATGGATTAGAATGTGGAATGCAATGGAATGGAACCTGGAATGGAATGTGGAATGCAATGTGGAATGGATTGCACAATGGAATGGAATGGAATCTGGAATAGAATGGAGTGTAATGGAATGTGGAATAGAATTTGTAAAGGAATGTGGAATGGAATGGAATGTGGAATGAAATGGAATGGAATGTGTAATTGAGTGGAATGGTAAGTGAAATAGAATGTGGAACGGAATGAGAAATGGAATGTGGAATGGAATGTGGATCGGAATGAAAAGGAACGTCAAATGGAATGGTATGGAACGTGGAATGGAATGGAATGGAACGTCGAATGGAACGTGGAGTGGAACATGGAATGGAAAGTGGAATGGAATGTGGAATGCAATGGAATGGAATGTGGTATGAAATGTGAAATGGAATGGAATTGAATGTGGAAAGGAATGTGGAATATAATGCAATGGAATGAGAATGGAATGTGGAATGGTATGGAATGGAATGTTTAATGGAATGTGGTATGGAATGGATTGGAATGTGGAATGGAATGTGGAATGGAATGCGAAATGGTAGGGAATGGAATGTGGAATGGAATGTTGAATGAAATGTGGAATGGAACGTGGATGTGAATGGAATGGAACTTGGAATAGAATGTGGAATGGAATGGAAGGGAATGTGGAATGAAATGTGGAGTGTATTAGAAAGGAATGTGGAACGGAATGGAATGGAATATTGAATGGAATGTGGAATGGAACAGAATGGAATTTGGAATGGAATGTGCAATGCAATGTGGAATTGAAAGTTTAATGGAATGGAATGGAATGTGGATCGGACATGGAATGAAACCGAACGGAATGTGGAATGGAAAGTAGAATGGAATGTGGAATGGAATGGAATGGAATGTGGAATGGAAAGTGGAACGGAGTGTGGAATGGAATGGAATGGAAAGTGGACTGGAATGTGGCAGGAAATTTAATGGAATGTTGAATGGAAAGTGGATTGCAATGTAGAATGGGTTGTGGTATGAAACGTGGAATGGAATGGAATGGAAAGTGGAATGGTATGTGGAATGGAACTTGCAATGGAATGGAATGGAATGTGGAATGGAAAGTGAAATGCAAAGGAATTGATCATGGAATATAACGTCTAATGGAACGTGGAATGGAATGTGGAATTGAACATAGGATAGAATGTGGAATCAAGTGTGGAATGGAACGGAATGGAATATGGAAAGGAAGGTGGAATTGAATGTGGAATGGAATGGAATGGAAGGTAGAATGGATTGTGGAATTGAATGGAATGGAATGTGAAATGGAATGTGGAATGGAATGTGGAATGGAATGTGCAATGGAATGGAATGAAATGTTTATTGGAATGGAATGGAATGTGGGATGGAATGGAATGGAATGTGGAAAGGAATTTAAAGGACATTGGAATGGAACATGGAATGGAATGTGGAATGGAATGTGGAATGGAATGGAATGGAATTTAAAGGAAAGTGTAATGGCATGTGAATTGCAATGCAAGAGATTGTGGAATACAATGTGAAATGAAACACAAAGGAATGAGAATGGAACGTGGAATGGAATGTGGAATTGAATGGAATGTGGAATAGAATGTGGAATGGAATATGGAATTAAATGGAATGGAATGTGGAAAGGAATGAAATGGAATGTGGAAAGGAATCTGGAATGGAATGCAATGGAATGTGGAATGGAACGGAATGGAATGTGGAATGGAATGTGGAATGGAATATGGAATGGAATGGAATGGTATTTGGAATGGAATGTGGAATGGAGTGCGGAATGGAATGTGAAATGGAACAGAATGGAATTTGCAATTGAATGTGGAATCAAAAGGGGAATGGAATGGAATGGACGGTGGAATGCAATGGTATGGCATGGTATGGAATGTGGAATGGATTGGAATGGAATGTGGAATGGAACGTGGAATGGAATGTGGAATGCAACACGGAATAGAATGAAATGGAAAGTGGAATGGAATGTGGGATGGAATGGAATGGACCGTGGAATGGAATGTGGAATGGAATGTGGAATGGAATGGAATGGAATGTGCCAGGCAATGTGGAATGGAATGTGGAATGCAATGGAAGGAATGTCGAATGGAATGTGAAATGGAATGGAATGGAATGTCAAATGGAATGTGGAAAGGAATCTGGAATGGACAGTGGAACGGAATGTAAAATGGAATGTGGAATGTATCGTGAAATGGAAAGTGGAATAGAATGGAATGCAACGTGTAACGGAATGTGGAATGGAATGGAATGGAATGCAGAATGGAATGTTTAATGGAATGTGGAATGGAATGGAGTGGAATGTGGAATGTAATGTAGAATGGAATGTGGAATGGAACGGAATGGAATGTGGAATGGAGTGTGTAATGAAATATAATGGAATGTGGAATGGAACGGAACACAATGTGGAATGTAATGTGGAATGGAAAGTAATATAAGAGGGAATGGAATGTGGAAACGAAAGTGGAAGGGAATGCAAAGGAATGTGGAATGTAACGTGGATTGGAATGGAATGGAAAGTGGAATTGAACATGTATTGTAAACTGGAATGGAATGGAATGGAATGTGGAATGGAATGGAATGGAATGTGGAATGTAATGTGATGGAATATGGAAGAGAATGGAGTGGAATGGAATGTAGAATGGAATATGGAATGGAATGTGGAATATAATGGAATGGAATGTGGAATGGAAAGGAATTTAATGTGGAATGGAATGGAATGAACTGTAATAGAAAGGAATGTGGAACGGAATGGAAAGGAATATGGAATGGAATGCGGAATAGAACAGAATGGGATGTGGAATGGAATATTCAATGGAATGTGGAATGGAAAATTTAATGGAATGGAATGGAATGTGGAATCGAACATGGAATGAAATTGAAGGGAACGTGGAATGGAAAGTGGAATGGAATGTGGAATGGAATGTGGAATGGAGTGGAATTGAATGTGCAATGGAATGTGGAACGGACTGTGGAATGGAATGTGATGGAATGTGGAATGGAATGTGCAAGGAATTTAATGGAATGTGGAATGGAAAGTGGATTGCAATGTAGGATGGGTTGTGTAATGGAACGGAATAGAATGTGGAACGGAATGTGGAATGGAGTGTGGAATAGAACTTGGAATGGAATGCAATGGAATATGGAATGGAACGTGGAATGGAATGGAATGGAAAGTGGAATGGTATGTGTAATGGAACTTGTAATAGAAAGGAATGGAATGTAGAATGGAAAGTGTAATGCAATGGAATTGAAGGTGGAATATAATGTATAATGGAAAGTGGAATGGAATATGGAAACGAACATAGGATATAATGTGGAATCAAGTGTGGAATGGAACGGAATGGAATATGGAAAGGAATGTGGAATTGAGTGTGGAATGGAACGTGGAATGGAATGGAATGGAATGTGGAATGGAACGTGGAATTGAATGGAATGGAATGGAATGGAATGTGGAATGGAATGGAATGGAATGTGGAATGGAATGGAGTGGAATGTGGAATGGAATTTAACGGACACTGGAATGGAACGTGGTATGGAATGTGGAATGCATTGTGGAAAGGTATGTGGAATGAAATCTGGAATGGAACGGAATTAAACGTGGAATGGAATGTGGAATGGAATGTGGAATGGAACGTGGAATGCAATGGAATGGAATATGGAAGGGGAAGGATTGGAATGTGGAATGGAATGTGGAAGGGAATTTGGAATGGAACGTGGAATGGAACGTGGAATGGAATGAAATGTAATGTGTAACGGAATGGAATGGAATGTGGAATGGAATGTGGAAGGGAATTTGGAATGGAACGTGGAATGGAACGTGGAATGGAATGAAATGTAATGTGTAACGGAATGGAATGGAATGTGGAATGGAATGTGGAATGGAATGGACTGGAATTTGGAATGGTGTGGAATGGAATGTTGACTGGAACGTGGAAGGCAATGTGCAATGTAACGTGGAATGGAAAGGAATGCAATGTGGAATGGAATGCAGTGGAATGTGGAATGGAATGTAATGTAATATGGAATGGAATGTTAAATGGAATGGAATGGAATGTGGAATAGAATTTGGAAAGGAATGGACTGTGGAATAGAATTTGTAATGGAATGAAATGGAATGCGAAATGGAATGGAATGCAATGCGAAAGGGAACGTGGAATGGAACGTGGAATGGAACTTGGAATGGATTGTGGAATGGAATGGAAAAGAATGAGAATGGAATGGATTGGAATGTCGAATAGAATGTTCTATGGAATGGAATGGAATGTTGAATGGTATAGAATGGAATGGTATGGAATCTGGAATGGAATTGAAAGTAATGTGGGATGGAACGTGGAATGGAATGGAATGGAAAGTGGAATGGAATGCGTAATGGAATGAGGAATAGAAAGTTCAATGAACGTGGAATGGAATGGAATTGAACGTGGAATGGAACGTGGAAAGCAATGTGGAACGGAACGTGGAATGTAAGGTGAAATGGAATGGAATGGAATGGGGAATTGAATGCAACGCAATGTGGAATGGAATAAAATGGAGTGGAATGTGGAATGGAATGGAATGCAGAATGCAACGGAATGAAATGTGGAATGGAATGGAATGGAATGGAATTGAAAGAGGCATGCAATGGAAAGGAATCTAATGGAATTTGGAATAGAACGGAATGGAATGCAATGTGGAATGGAATGTGGAATAGAATGTGGAATGGAAAGTGCAAAGAAAAGTAGAATGGAATGGAATGGAATGTGGAAAGGAAAGTGGAATTGAATCGAATGGAACGTGGAATGGAAAGTAGAATGCAATGGAGTGGAACGTGGAATCGAACGTGGAATGGAACGTCAAATGGAATCGTCAATGGAATGTGGAATTGAACATGGAATGGAATGAAACAGAAAGTGGAATGGGACGTGAAATGTTCTGTAATAGAATGGAATGGAATGTGGAATGGAATGTGGAATGGACTGTGGAATGGAATGTGGAATGGATCGGAACGGAATGTGGAATCGAATGTGGAATGGAATGTGCAAAGGAAAGTGGAATGGTATGGAATGGGTTGTGGAATGGAACGTGGAATTTAATGGAATGCAACATAGAATGGAACGAGCAATGTAATGAAGAATGAAATGTGGAATGGAATGTGGAATGGAACGGAAAGGAATGGTGAATGGAATGTGAAATGGAATGTGCAATGGAACGTGGAATTTAATGGAATGCAACATAGAATGGAACGAGCAATGTAATGAAGAATGAAATGTGGAATGGAATGTGGAATGGAACGGAAAGGAATGGGGAATGGAATGTGCAATGGAATGTGGAATGGAAAGTGGAATGTAATGAAATGGAAAGTCGAATGGAACTTACAATGGAATGGAATGGATTGTGGAATGGAATCTGGAATGGAATGTGGAATGGAATCTGGAATGGAACGTGGAACGGAACGGAATGGATGGTGGAATGGAATGTGGAATGGAATGGAGTGGGATATGGAATGAAATGTGGAATGGAATGTGTAACGGAATGGAATGGAATGTGGAAAGAATGGAATGGAAAGTGGAATGGGATATGGAATGCAATGTCGAATGGAATGTGGAATGGAATGGAATGCAAAGTGGAATGGAATGGAATGGAATGTGGAATGGAATGTCAGGGAATGTAGAATGGAATGTGGAATGGAATGTGGAAAGGAATGTGGAATGGAACGGAATGGAATGCGGAATGTTATGTGGAATGGAATGTGGAATGGAAAGTAGATTTGAATGGAATGGAATGTCGAATGGAACGTGGAATGTAACAGAATGCAATGTGGAATGGAATGTGGAAGGGAATGTGGAATGGAAAGTGGAATGGAATGGAATGGAATGTCGAAAAGATCGTGGTATGAAATGGATTGGAAGGTGGAATGAATCTTGCAGCGGAAGGTGGAATGGAAAGTGGAATGGAATGTGGAATGTAGCATGGAATGGAATGTGGAATGGAATGTGGAATGGAACCTGGGATGGAATGGAATGGAAGGTGAAATGAAGCGTGGAATGGAATGCAATGGAACTTGGAACAGAATGTGGAAGTTAATCAGGAATGAAATGTGGAATGGAGAGTGGAATGGAAGGGAACGGAACATGGAATGGAATGTGGCATGAAATGTGGAATGGAAAGGAAAGGAATGTGGAATAGAACGTGGATTGTAATAGAATGAAATCCGGAATTGAATTGGAATGGAATGGAGTGGAATATGGAATGGAATGGAATGGAACGTGGAATGGAACATGAAATGGAATGTGAAATGGAAAGGAATGGAATGGAATATGGATAGCAATGGAATGGAATGTGTAATGGAATCTGTAATGGAAAGAGGAATGGAATGGAATGGAATGGATGTGAAAGGAATGTGGAATGAAATAGAATGGAATGTGGAATGGAAAGGAAGGGAATGCGGAATGGAATGGTATTTTATGGAATGTGAAATGGAACGTAACGGATTGGAATGGAAGGTGGAACGGAATGTAATGGAATGCAATGAAATGTCGAAAGGAATGAAATGGAATGGAATGTAATGCGGAATTAAATCGATTGGGAAGTGGAAAACAATAGAATGGAATATGGAATGCAATGGAATGGAATGGAATTGAAGGTGGAACGGAATATGAAATGGAATGAGGATTGGAACGTGGAATGGAATGAAATGGATCTCGGAATGGAGTGTAATGGAACGTGGAATGGAGTGGAATGGAACGTGGAATGGAATGTAATGGAATGTTGAAAGGAACGTGAAATGGAAAGTTGAAAGGAAAGTGGAATGGATAGTATAATGGAATGTAATGGAATGTGGAGTGGAATGGAATGGAAAATGGAAAGGAATGGAATGGAATGTGAAATGGAATGGAATGGAATACGGAATGGAACGTGGAATGGAATGAAACGGAAAGTGGAATGGAACGACTAATGGAAAGTGGAATTTAACGTGGAATGGAATGGAATGGAACGTGGTATGGAATGTGGAATGGAATATGGAATGGAATGGAATAGAAGGTGGAATGCAATTGAATGGAATGGAATGGAATGTGAAATGGACTGTGGAATGGAAAGTGGAATGGAAAGAATGGAACGTGGAATGGAATGGAATGGAATGGGATGTAACGTGGAATGTAACGTGGAATGGAATGGAATGGAATGTGGAGTGGAACGTGGAAAGGAATGTGGAATGGAACGTGGAATGGAAAGTGGAATGGAATGCAATGGAATGTGGAATGGAATGTGGAATTGAATGTGGAACGGAATGTGGAATTCAATCTAATGGAATGTGGCATGGAATGTGGAGTGGAACGCAGAAGAGAATGGAGTGGAATGTGGAATGGAATGCGGAATGGAATGGAATGGAATGCGGGATGGAATGTGGAATGAAATGTGGAATGGAATGGAGTGTGCAATGGAGTGTGGAATGGAGAGGAATGGAATGTGGAATGGAATGCTGAATGGAATGTGGAATAGAATATGGCGGAACGTGGAATGGAAAGTGGAATGGAAAGTTGAATAGAAAGGAATGGAATGTGGAATGGAATTTGGAATGGAATGTAGAATGGAATGTGGAATGGAACGGAATGAAATGTGGAATGGAATGTGGAGTTAACATGGAATGGAAGGTGGAATGGAATGGAATCAAATGTGGAATGGAGTGGGGAATGGAATGGAATGGAATGTGCAATTCAATTTGCAATAGAATGGAAAGGAAAGTGGAGTGGAATGGAACGTGGAATGGAATGTGGAATGCAACGGAACGGAATGTGGAATGAAATGTAGAATGCAATGAAATGCAATTTGGAATGGAATGTGGAGTGGAATGGAATGCAATGAGGAATGGAATGTGCAAAGGAATGTGGAATGGAGCGTGGAATGGAAGATGGAATGGAATGCAATGGAATGTGGAATGGAAAGTGGAATGGAATGGAATGGAATCTGGAATGGAATGGAATGTGGAATGGAATGGAGTATTTAAATGGAATGGAATGGAATGTGGAATGGAATGTGTACTGGAATGGAACACTTTGTGGAATGGAATGTGGTATGGAATGAGGAAAGGAATGGAATTGAATGTGGAATGGAATGGAATGTGGAATGGAATGCAATGGAATGTGGAATGGAATGGAATGTGGAATGGAATGGAGTATTTAAATGGAATGGAATGGAATGTGGAATGGAATGTGTACTGGAATGGAACACTTTGTGGAATGGAATGTGGTATGGAATGAGGAATGGAAAGGAATTGAATGTGGAATGGAATGGAATGTGGAATGGAATGGAAAGTTTAAATGGAATGGAATGGAATGTGGAAATGGAATGTGTACTGGAATGGAACACTATGTGGAATGGAATGTGGAATGGAATAGAATGGAATGGAATGTGGAATGGAATGTAATGGAATGTGGAATGGAATGTGGAATGGAAAGGAATGGATTGCGGAATTGAATATGGAATGGAAAGTGGAATGGAAAGTGGAATGTAAAGTGGAATGGAATGTGGAATGAAATGTAACGGTATGTGGAATGGAACGTGGAATGGAATGGAATGGAACCCTTAATGAAATGTGGAATGGAATGGAATGGGCTGTGTAATGGAATGGAATGGAATGGAATGTGCAATGGAAAGGAATGAAGTGCGGAATGGAACATGGAATAGAACGTGGAATGCAACGTGGAATGGAGCGTGGAATGGAAAGTGAAATGGAACAGAATTAAATGTGGAATTGAATGGTATGGAATGTGCAATGGAATGGAATGGATTGGAATGTGGAATGGAATGGAATGGAATGTGGAATGGAATGGAATGGAATGTCGAATGGAATGGAATGGATTGGAATGTGGAATGGAATGGAATGGAATGTGGAATGGAAAGGAATGGAATGTCGAATGGAATGGAACGTAGTGGAATTTGGAATGGAATTGAATGGAATGCAAAATATAATGGAATGGAATGTGGAATGGAATGGAATTGAATGGAAAGTGGAATAGAAAGGAATGGAATGGAGTGTGGAATGGAATGGAATGGAATGCAATGTGGAATGGAATGGAATGGAATGTGGAAGGGAATGGAATGGAATGTGGAATGGAACTTGGAATGGAATGGAATGGAACATGAAATGGAATGGAATGGAAGATGGAATGGAATGGAACATGTAATGGAATGGAATGGAAGATGAAATGGAATGGAAGTTGGAATGCAATGGAACGGAACGTGGAATGGAATGGAATGGAATTTAATGTGGAATGTAATGGAATGGAAAGTGAAATTCAATGGAATGGAATGTGGAATGAAATGGAATGGAATATTGATCTAATTTAATGGAATATGGAATTAATTGGAATGGAATGTGGAATGGAATGTGGAATGGAATGAAATGGAATGTGTAATGGAATGTCTAACGCTTGGAATGGAATGTGGAATGGAATGTGGAGTGCAATGTAATGGAAAGTGGAATGGAATGTGGAATTACATGGAATGGAATGCGTAATGAAACGTGAAATGGAATGGAATTGAATGCAGAATGGAATGTGGAATGGAATGGTATGGAATGTGGAATGGTATGGAATGGAAAGTGGAATGGAATGTGGAATGGAATGGAATGGAATGTGGAATGGAAGGGAATGGAATGTGGAATGGAATGGAATGCAATGAGGAATGGAATGGAATGAGGAATGGAATCGAATGGAATGGAATGTGAAATGGAATGGAATGGAATGGAATGCAATGTGGAGTGGAATAGATTGGAATAGAATGGAATGTGGAATGGAATGTTATGCAGTGTGGAATGGAATGGAAAGGAATGTGGAAACTAATGTGGAATGGAATGGAATGGAATGTGGAAACGAACGTAATGAAATTTGGAAAGTAATGTGTAATGGAATGGAATGGAATGTGGAATGGAATGGAATGGAATGTGGAACGGAATGGAATGGAATGTGGAATGGAATGGAATGTGCAATGGAAGGTAATGGAATGTGGTGAAGAATGGATTGCAACGCGGAATGGAATGTAATGTCGAAGGGAATATAATTTAATGGAATATCAATAGAAATGGAATGTAATGTGGAATGGAATGTGTAATGCAATGGAATGAAATTTGGAATGGAATGGAATGGAATGTGAAATGGAATGGAATGGAATATGGAATAGAATGGAATGGAATGGAATGTGGCATGCAATGGAAAGAATTGGAATGAAATGTGGAACGGAATGGAATGAAATGTGGAATGGAATGGAATGGAAGGAGGAGTGGAATGGTATGGAATTTGGAATGGAATGGAGTGGAATGGGGAATGGAATGTGGAATTGAATGGAATGGAATGCAATGAATTGTGGATTGCAATTTGGAATGGAACGTGGAATTCAATGGAATGGACTGTGAAATGGAGTGGAATGGAATTGAATTTGAAAAGGAATGTAATGAAAAGTGGAATGGAAAGTGGAATGGAATATGGAATGGAATGAAATGTAATTGAATGGATTGTGGAATGGAGTAGAATGGAATGTGGAATGCATTGGAATGGAATGGAATGTGAAATGGAAAGGAATGGAATTTGAAATGGAATGCGAAGGAATGTGGGATGGAATGGAATGGAACGTGGAATTGAATGTGGAATGGAATGGAATGGAACGTGGAATGGTATATGAAATGGAATGGAATGAAATGTGGAATGGAACGTGGAATGGAACGTATAATTGAAGGAGGAATGAAACGCAGATTGGAATTTGGATTGGAATGTGGAACGGAATAGAATGGAACATGGAATGGAATGTGGGATGGAATGGAATGGAATGTGTAATGGAACGTGGAATGGAATGGAATGGAACGTGGAGTGGAACGTGGAATGGAACGTGGAATGGAACTTGGAAAAGAATGTGGAAAGGAATGTGGAATGGAATGTAGAATGGAATGGAATGGAATGTGGAAGGGAATGGAATTGAATCTGGAATGCAAAGGAATGTAAAGTGGAAAGAATGTGGAATGGAATGGAATGGAATGTGGAATGGAATGGAACGGAATGGAATGTGGAATGGAATGGAATAAAATGTGGAATGGAATGTGAAATGGAATGGAATGGAATGTGGAATGGAATGTGGAATCGAATGGAGTGCATTGGAATGCAGACTGGAAATGAATGGCATGGAATGTACTGTGGAATGTACATTCCACATTGCATTCCTTTCCATGTCATTCCATTCCACATTGCATTCCATTCCATTCCATTCTACATTCCATTCAAATTTCCATCCTTTTTCATTCCACATTCTATTCCATTCCATTCCACGTTCCATTCCACATACCATTCCACATTCCATTCCATTCCATTCCACATTCCATTCCATTCCATTCCACATTCCATTCCATACTATTCCACATTCCATACAATTCCATTCCACATTCCATTCTGCATTCCATTCCATTCCATTTCCCTTTTCATTACACATTCCATTCCATCTCATTCCACATTCCATTCCACTTTCCATTACATTGCACTCCACATTCCATTCCACCTTCCATTCCAGATTCCATTCCACATTCCATTCCAAGCATTAGATATTCCATTACACATTCCATTTCATTCCGTTCCACATTCCATTACACATTCATTCCAATTAATTCCACATTCCATTAAATTAGATCAATATTCCATTCCATTTCATTCCACATTCCACTACATTCCACTCCATTCCATTCCACATTCCATGCCATTGCATTCCACATTCTATTCCATTGAATTTCACATTCCATTCTTTTACATTCCACATTCCATTCCATTCCATTACACATCCCAATCCATTCCATTCCACATTTCATTCAACTTTCCATTACATTCCATTACACATCCCATTCCATTTCATTCCACTTTCAATTCCACATACCATTCCACATTCCATTCCATTCCGTTCCACATTCCATTGCACATTCCATTCCATTTCATTCCACATTCCATTCTGCAATCCATTCCATTCCATTCCACATTCCATTAAAAATTACATTCCATCCCATTCCACATTCAATTCCATCCCATTCCACGTTCCATTCCAGTTTCCATTACATTGCATTCCACTTTCCATTACCATTCCATGCCATTCCATTCCACATTCCATTCCAAGCATTCCGCATTCCATTCTACATACCATTCCATTCCGTTCCACATTCCATTCCACATTCCGTTGCATTCCATTCCGCATTCCTTTTCATTGCATTCCACATTCCATTCCTGTCCATTCCATATTCAATTCCAAATTCCATTTCTTTCCAGTCCACATTCTATTCCATATTCCATTCCATTTCATTCCACGTTCCATTCCACATTCCATTCCATTCCATTCCACATTCCTTTCCATTCCATTCCACATTCCATTCAATTCCATTCACATTCCATTCCACATTCCATTCTATTCCACAGTCATTTACATTCCATTGCACATTCCATTCCAAATTCCATTACATTCCTTTCCACATTACATTCCATTGCAGTTCACATTCCATTCCATTCCATTCCACATTCCATTCCATTCCATTCCACATTCCGTACCATTCCGTATTTCACTCCATTCCATTCCATTCCACATTCAATTCCAATCCACATCCCGATACACATTCCATTCTATTCCATTCCACATTTCATTCCGTTCCACATTCCTTTCCATTCAGTTCCACATTCTATTCCATTCCATTTCTAAATTCATTCCATTCCATTCCATTCTATTCCATTCCATTCCATTCCACGTTTCATTCCACTTTCCATTCCTTTCCATTCCGCATTCCATTGCACGTTCCATTTCACGTTCCAATCCACGTTATATTGCATGTTCCATTCCATGGTCCATTCCATTCCATTCAACATTCCATTCCATTCCATTCCACATTCCATTCCATTCCATTCCATTCCACATTAGATTCCAAATTCCTTTCCATTCCATTCCACATTCCATTCCATTGCATTCCGCATTGCATGTCAGTCCATTCCACATTCCATTCCACTTTCCATTCCATTCCATTGAATTCCATATTCCATTCCATTTCATTCCTCTTTCAATTCCATCACATTCCACGTTCCTTTCCATTCCATTCCATGTTCCGTTCCATTCCATTCCAATTTCCATTCCATTCCGTTTCACGTTCCATTCCATTCCATTCCACATTCCATTCCATTCCATTCCACGTTCCATTCCACATTCCATTCCATTCCATTCAGTTCCTTTCCATATTCAATTACGTTGCATTCTATTCCACTTTACATTCCATTGCCTTGCAACCCACATTCTATTCCGTTCCTTTCCATTCCACGTTTCACTCTACATTCCATTCCACATTCCACATTCCATTCCATTACACATTCCACATTCCATTCCATTCCACATTCCACATTCCATTCCATTCCATTGCATTCCACATTCCATTCCATTCCATTCCATTCCACATTCCATTCCCCTTTCCATTCCTCATTCCTTTCCACGTTTCATTCCACATTCCACTCCATGTTCCACTCAATTCCATTCTATGTTCCATTCCCCATACCTTTTCAGTTTTCAATCTATTACATTCCACATTCCATTGCACATTCCATTCCGCATTCCGTTCCCTTCCATTTAACATTCCAGTCCGTTGCATTCCACATTCCATTCCAGATTCCATTCCTTTCCATTCCACATTCCATTACACCTTCAATTCTATTACATTCCACATTACATTCCATTCTATTCCATTACATTCCTCATTCCATTTCAATTTCCATTCCATTCTATTCCATGTTCCATTCCATTCCATTCCATTCCATGTTCCGTTCCATTCCATTCCATTCCACATTCCATTACACATTCCATTCCACGTTCCATTCCACATTCCATTCCACGTTCCACTCCACATTTAATTGCGTTTCATTCTACATTTCTTTCCATTCCATTCCACATTCCATTCCACATTCGATTCCACATTCCATTCTATTTCATTCCATATTCCTTTGCATTCCATTCCAAATTCCATTGCATTTCATTTCACATTCCATTCCATTGCATTCAACATTCCATTCCAATCAATTCCAATCCATTCCTTTCCATTCCACATTCCATTCCATAGCATTTCACAGTCCTTTCCACATTCCCTTCCATTACATTTGACATTCCATTCTTTTCCATTCTGTTCCATTCCACATTCCATTCCATTCCATTTCATTCCACACTCGATTCCATTCCATTCCATTTCTTTCCACATTCCATTCATTTCCATTCCTTTCCTCATTGCATTCCAATCCATTTTATTCCGCATTCCATTCCATTCAATTCCTCATTCTATTTCACATTCCATTCCATTACATTCCACGTTCCATTCTGCATTCAATTCCATTCCATTACACATTGCATTCCATTCCATTCCATTCCAGTCCTCATTCAATTCCGTTCCTCTCCATTACACATTCGATTCCATTGCATTGCACATTCCATTCCACATTCCATTAAATTACATTCCTTGTTCCATTTCACATTCCATTCCATTCCATTCCACGTTCCATTCCACATGCCATTCCACTTTCCATTCCACATTCCACTCCATTAGATTCCACATTCCATTCCATTCCATTCAAATTTCCATTTCACATTACATTCCACTCCATTCAACGATCCATTCCATTCCACTTTACATTCCATTCCATTTCACTTACCATTCCATTCCACTTTCCATTCCATTCCATGTTCCATTCAATTCCATTCCACGTTCCATTCCTCCTTCCATTCCACATTCCCTTCCATTCCATTCCACAATCCATTCCACATTCCATTCCACATTCCATTCCACATTCCATTCCATTCCACATTCCATTCCACATTCCATTCCACATTCCTTTCCATTCCATTCTACATTCCATATCATTCCATTCCACTTTCCATTTCTTTTTCCATTTCACTCCATTCCACGTTCCATTCCATTCCACGTTCCATTCCATACAACTCCACGTTCCATTCCATTCCATTCCACTTTCCAGTCCTCTACAATACACTTTCAATTTCACTTTCCATTCCATGTTGCATTCCACGTTCCATTCCATTCCATTCCACGTTCCATTCGTTATTGCTTTCCACGTTTCATTCTATTGCATTCCACATTCCATTCCACATTGCATTCCACTTTCCATTCCGTTCAATTCCTCATTCCATTCCACATTCCATTCCATTCCATTCCACATTCCATTCCATTCCATTCCACATTCCATTACAGGTTCCATTCCAGTCCTCTTTCCTTTCCATTGCATTCCACGTTCCATTCCAATCCTTTCCATTTTCCATTCTATTCCATTCCACCTTCCATTCCATTCCACGTTCCGTTCCATTCCATTCCACTTTCCATTCCACGTTCCACGCCATTTTCCATTCCATGTTCCATTTCACGTTCCATTCCACTTTCCATTCCATGTTCCACTCCTCGTTCCATTCCACGTTCCATTCCACGTTCCATTCCATTCCATTCGAAGTTCCATTCCTTATTCAATTCACATTCCATTCCGTCATATGACACATTCTATTCCACATTCCATTCCACGTTCCATTCCACATTCCATTCCATTCCGTTCCACATTCTATCACATGTTCCGTTCCTTTCCATTCCACAATCCACTCTGCCTTCCATTCTAGTAAAATCCACATTCCATTCCATTCCATTCCTTTCCATTCCTCATTCGATTTCACATTACATTCCATTGCATTTCACGTTCGATTCCATTATATTCCACATTCCCTTTCATTCTTATCCATTGCATTCCTCATTCCATTTCACATTACATTCCATTCCATTCCACGTTCCATTCCATTCCATTCCACGTTCCATTCTTCTTTCCATTCCATTCAATTCCATTCCACATTCCATTCCATATTACATTGCAATCCATGCCACATTCTATTCCATTCCATTCCATTCCCTTCCATTCCACATTCCATTCCATTGCTTTCCACATTCCAATGCTTTCCATTCCCTTCCATTCCACATTCCTTTCCTTTCCATTTCACATTCTATTCCATTCCATTGCTTTCCAAATTCGATTCCATTCCATTCCACATTCAATTCCATACCAAATTCCATTCCTTTCCATTCCACATTACATTCCGTTCCATTCCACTGCATTCCACATTCCATTCCATTCCACTTTCCATTACATTCCATTCCACTTTCCACTCCATTCCATTCCACTTTCCATTCCATTCACCTTCCATTCGTTTCCATTTCATTCACATTCCATTCCTTTAGATTCCAGATTCAATCCCTTTCCATTCCGCATTAAATTCCACTCCATTCCATTCCACTTTCCATTCCATTCACCTTCCATTCGTTTCCATTTCATTCACATTCCATTCCTTTAGATTCCAGATTCAATCCCTTTCCATTCCGCATTAAATTCCACTCCATTCCTTTCAACTTCCATTCCTTTCCATTTCATTCGCATTCCATTCCTTTCCATTCCACATTCAATTCAATTCCATTCCACATTAAATTCCATTCCATTCCACATTCCATTCCATTCCATTCCACATTCCATTCCATTCCATTCCACATTCCATTGCATTCCATTTATTTCCATTCCACATTGCATTCCATGCCATTCCTTTCCATTCCATTTCACTTTCCTTTTACTTGCAATCCATTCCAGACTCCATTCCATTCCATTTCACATTCCTTTCCATTCCATTGCATTCCACAGTGCATTCCTTTCCATTCCATTTGATTCCACGTTCCATTCTGTATTCCAGTCAATTCCAAATTCCATTCCACTTTCCATTCCATTCCATTCCACATTGCATTGCATTCAATTCCACATTCCATTGCATTCCATTCCACAATCCGTTCCATTCCATTACACATTCCATTCCATAGCATTCCATTCTACTTTCCATTCCAAATTCCATTCCACATTCCATTATATTCCATTCCATTCCACATTCCCTTCCATTCCATTCCATTCCACGTTCCATTCCACTTTCCATTCCAAATTCCATTCTGTTCCATTCCGTTGCATTCCATGTTCCATTCCACATTCCTTTCCACATTCCATTCCATTCCATTCGACATCCCATTCCAATCCATTACACGTTCCATTCCATTCCACATTTTATTTCACATTCCATTCCATTCCATTCGACGTTCCATTCCACATTCAATTGAATTCCATTCCACACTCCATTCCATACCATTCCACATTCCCTTCTATTTCCATTTCTCGTTCCATTGCATTCCATTCCACATTCCATTCCATTTAATTCCATTCTATTCCACTTTCCACTACGCATTGTTTGCATTCCGTTACACATTCCATTCCATTCCATTCCAATTTGCATTCCATTCCATTCCACTTTCCATTTCATTCCACTTTCCATTCCATTCCATACTCCATTCCATTTCATTCCATTCCACATGCCATTCCCATTCATTCAACATTGCATACCACATTCCATTTAATTCCATCCCACTTTCCGTTCCACATTCCATGGCACATTCCATTGTCTTACGTTCCATTCCACTCCACGTTCCATTCCACATTTCCTTCCCCATTCAATTCCATTCCGTTCCACGTTCCATTCCATTTCATTCCATTCCATTGCATTCCAAATTCCATTCCATTTCATTCAATTCCAGATTCCTTTCCATTTCATTCCACTTTCCATTCCATTCCTTTCCACATTCCGTTTCACATTTCATTCCTTTCCATTCCACATTCAATTTCACATTCCATAGAATTCCATTCCATTCTATTCCGTTGCATTCAATTTTCCATTCCCTTCCATTCCGTTAAACATTCCATTCCATTCCACTGCACATTCCATTCCATTCCATTCCACATTCCATTCCACATTCCATTCCATTCCATTCCACGATCCATTCCGTATTCCATTGCATTCGATTCCACATTCCATTCCAATTCATACCACATTCCATTCCACATTCCTTTCCATTCCATTCCACGTTCCATTCCACATTCCATTCCACATTCCATTCCTTTCCACTCCATTCAATTCCATTAAACGTTCCATTCCACATTCCGTTCCACATTCCATTCCACATTCCATTCCATTCCTCTCCATTCCATTCCATTCCACTTTCCATTCCACATTCCATTCCACATTTCGTTCCATTACATTCCAAAACAATACATTCCATTGCACATTCTACTCCATTCCACATTCCATTCCATTAATTTCCACATTCCATTCCATTCCTTTCCACGTTCCATTCCATTGCATTCCATTCTATTCCATTCTGTTGCACCTTGAATTCCAGTTTCCGTTCCACATTCCATTCCACATTCCTTTCCATCCCATTCCATTCCACATTCCATTCCACATTCCAACCCATTCAATTCCAAATTACTTTCCATTCCATTCCACACTCCATTCCACATTCCATTCCACTACTTTCCAAATTCCATTCCACGTTCCACTTCATACCATTCCACAGTCCTTTCCTTTCCATTCCACTTTCCATTCCACATTCCATTCCATTCCACATTCCATTCCATATTCCATTCCATTACATTGCATACCACATTCCATTCCACTCCATTCAATTACACATTCCATTCCACATAACTTCCATTCTATTCCACGTTGCATTACACATTCCTTTCCTCATTCCATTCCATTCCATTCCATTTCACATTCAATTCCATTCCATTCTTTTTCAATCCATTTTCTATTGCATTCCATTCCACATTCCATTGCATTGCATTCCACATTGCATTCCATTCCATTCCTCATTCCATTCCATTCCATTCCACCTTCCATTCCACTTTCCATTGCACATTCCATTCCATTCCATTCCACATTCTATTCCACATTCCTTTCCGTTCCATTCCACATTACATTCCACTTTCCATTCCATTCAAAATTCCACTCCACTTCATTCCATTGCATTCCACGTTGCATTCCATTCCATTCCATGCCACATTCCTTTCTGTTCTACATTCTAATTCACATCCCATTCCATTCCATTCCACGTTCCATTCCACATTCAATTCCGTTTCATTCCACATTAAGTTTCATACCATTCCACATTAAATTCTGTTTCCATTTCACTTTCCATTCAACTCCATTCCACATTATATTGCATTCCACTCTACATTCCATTGCATTCCGTTGCGCATTGCATTCCATTCTGTTCCACATTTCATTCCATTGCATTGCATTGCATTACATTTTCCTTTCCATTCGATTCCACATGCCATTCCCATCCTTTCCACATTGCATTTCACATTCCATTCCATTCCATTGCACTTCGCATTCCAGGTTCCATTGCAAATTCCCTTCCATTCCACGTTGCAGTCCACATTCCATTTCCCATTCCATTCCCTTCCATTCCACATTCCATTCCATTCCATTCCATTCCATGGCATTTCTCATTACAGTACGTTCCAATCAATTTCACATATCATTACATTCTATTCCACATTCCATTTCACATTCCATTACATTCCATTCAACGTTCCATTCCACATTGCATTCCATTCTATTCCATTCCACATTCCATTCCATTTCATACCGCTTTCCATTCCATTCCTTTCGATATTCCATTCCTCCTTCCATTCCATTCCATTCCACGTTCCATTCCACTTTCCTTTCCATTCCATTCCACATTCTGTTCCAATCCGTTCCACTTTCCATTCCACATTCAATTCCATTACATTCCTCTTTGCATTCCACAATGCATTCCACATTCCATTCCATTCCATTCCACCTTCCATTCCACATTCCTTTGCACATTCCATTCCATTCCGCATTCCATTCCATTCCACGTACCGTTTCACATTCCTACCCACATTCCATTCCGTTCCATTCCATTCCATTCCAAGTTGCATTCCACATTCCATTCAACATTCCATTCCATTCCATTCCACATTCGATTCCATTCAATTCCACATTCCACTTCATTCCACATTCCATTCCATATTGCATTCCATTCCATTCCACATTTCATTCTACATTCCATTCCATTCCATTCCGCATTCCATTCCATTCTATTCAACATTCCATTCCATTCCGTTTCATTCCACATTCCATTCCATTTCATAGGGCATTCCATTCCATTCCAGCATTCCATTCCACTTACCATTCCATTCCATTCCACATTCCATGCCATTCCATTCCACAATCCATTTCATTATGTTCCATTCCATTCCGATCCATTTGGCATTCCATCCCATTCCATTCCACTTTCCACTCCATTCCACTTCACATTGCATTCCATTGCATTCCATTCCACAATCCACACCACATTCCATTCAATTCCACGTTCGATTACACATTCCTTTCCACATTCCACTCCATTCCCCATTCCATTCGATTCCTCCTTCTATTCCACATTGCATTCCATTCCATTCCACATTCCATTCTATATTCCATTCCATTCTATTCCTTTCCACATTCCATTCCATTCCAAATTCCTTTCAAAGTTCCATTTCCTATTCCATTCCACTTCATTCCATTACACTTTTCCGTTACGTTTCATTCCACGTTCCATTCCACATTCCATTCCACATTCCATTCCACATTGCATTCCTTTCCAGTCTACCTTCCATTCCTTCTCACTTCCCAATCCATTGCACTTTCCATTCCATTACATTCCATATAGCATTCCACTTTCAATTCCACAACCTAATGAACATTCCATCCCATTCCACTTTCTATTCCACATTCCGTCCCACAATCCATTCCATTCCACATAACATTCCACCTTCCATTCCACATTCCATTCTAACACTTTCCACGTTGCATTCCACATTGCATTGCATTCCATTTCATTATACATTCCATTCAACATTCCATTCTACTCCACATTCCATTCCACATTCCATTCCACATTCCATTGCATTCCATTCCATTCCATTCCACATTCCATTCCATTCCATTCCATTCCACATTATATTCCACTTTCCATTCCATTCCATTCATCATTGCATTCCACTTTCCACTCCAAGGTGCATTCCACGTTTCCATTCCCTGTTCCATTCCAATTTCCATTCAACATTCTATTCCATTCCATTCCATTCGTATTCCATTCCTTTCCATTCCACATTCCATTCCATTGCATTCCACATTCCATTCTACTTTCCTTTCCGTTCTATTTCACATTCCATTACCAATTCCATTCCATTCCATTCCAAATTCCATTCCACATTCCATTCCACAATCAATTCCACATTCTATTCTACATTCCATTCAATTCCATTCCCCATTCCATACCGCTTTCCATTCCATTCCACATTCCATTACAAATGCCATTCCCTTCCATTCCACATTCCATTCCATTCCATTCCATGTGCTATTACACATGCCATTCCATTGCATTCCACATTTTATTCCACAATCCATTTCAAATTTCATTCCATTCCATTCCATATTCCATTCCAATTTCCATTACATTCCATCGAACATTCCACTCCATTCCATTCCACATTCCATTCCATTTCATTCGGCATTCCATTCCACTCCTTTTCACATTCCATTCGACATTCCATTCCATTCCATTCCATTCCATATTCCATTCCATTGCATTCCATTCCATTCCACATTCCATTCTCCTCCATTCCATTCCACATTCCATTGCATTCCATTCTGCATTCCATTCCTTTCCATTCCACATTCAATTCAAATCCATTCCACATTCTATTCCATTCCATTCCATTTCAGTGTCCTTTCCACATCCCATTCCCTTCCACATTTCATTCCACATTCCATTCCACATTCCATTCCATTCCGCATTACAATCCAATTTCCATTCCACGTTCAAATCCACATTCCATATCATTCCATTCAAAGTTCGATTGCACATTCTATTCCATTCCATTCCACGTTCCATTGCAAATTCCGATTCATTCCATTCCGCCTTCATTTCCATCTTCCATTCCACCATCAATTCCACATTCCATTCCATTCCACATTCCATTACACATTCCATTCCCCATTCCATTCCATTCCGCGTTCCATTCCACATTACATTCCACGTTCCATTCCACATTCCGTTCTATTCCATTCTATTTCCATTCGACATTCTTTTCCACGTTCCATTCCATTCCATTGCACATTAAATTGCACTCCATTCCACATTCCATTCCATTCCAATCCACATTCCATTCCACTTCATTCCACATTCCATTCCACATTCCATTTCAAATGTCCACATTCCATATTCCTTTCCACATTCCTTTCCATTCCATTCAATATTCCATTCCAAATTCCATTCCATTCCATTCCATTCAATTCCACATTCCATTCCAATCTATACCATATCACATTTCATTCCATTCCTTTCCACGTTCCATTCCACATTCTATTCCATTCCATTCCATTCCATGTTCCATTCCACATTCCATTCCATTCCACATTCCATTCCACATTCCATTCCACTTTCCATTCCATTCCATTCCACATTACATTCCACTCCATTCCACATTCCATTCCACATTCCATTTCAAATTTCATTCCATTCCATCCAATTTTCCTTTCCAAGTTCCATTACATTCCATTCAACATTCCAATCCATTCCACATTCCATTACACATTCCATTCTATTCAATTCCGTTCCACGTTCCATTCCAACTTCCATGCTATTCCATTCCACATTCCATTCCATTCCATTCCACATTCTATTCCACTTTCCATTCCACATTCCATTCCACATTCCATTCTATTCCATTGCACATTCCATTCCATTCCATTCCACATTCCATTCCATTCCATTTCAAATTCCATTCCATTCTATTCCATTCCATCTCATTCCATTCCACATTCCATTCCACTGTCAAATACATTGCATTCCATTCCATTCCATTCCACATTTCATTCCACATTCCATTCCATTCCATTTCGCATTCCATTGCACGTTCAATTTCACGTTCCATTGCACGTTAAATTCGACGTTCCATTCCACGTTCCATTAAATTCCTTTCAACATTCCATTCCATTCCATTCCACATTTCATTCCATTCCATTCCATGTTCCATTCCAAATTCCATTCTATTCTATTCCGCATTCCATTCTACATTCCATTCCACATTCCATTCCATTCCATTCCATTCCAAATTAGATTCCACATTCCTTTCCTCTCCATTCCACGTTCCATTCCATTCCATTCCGCATTGCATTCCAATCCATTCCACATTCCATTCCACATTCCATGCCATTCCATTCCATTCCACATTCCACTCCATTGAATTCCTCTTTCAATTCCATCACATTCCACATTCCATTCAATTCCTTTCCATGTTCCTTCCATTCCATTCAAATTTCCACTCCATTCCCTTTCACTTTCCAATCCATTCCAAGTTCCAATTCATTCCATTCCACGTTCAATTTCACATCTCATTTCATTCCATTCCACGTTACATTCCATTCCTTTCCATTCCATTCCATATTCCGTTACATTTCATTATATTCCACATTCCGTTCCATTACCTTCCAATCCACATTCAATTCCGTTCTTTTCCATACTATATTCCATTACACATTCCATTCCATTCCTTTCCACATTCCATTCCATTCGATTCCATTTCATTATATTCCACATTCCGTTCCATTACCTTCCAATCCACATTCAATTCCGTTCTTTTCCAAACTATATTCCATTACACATTCCATTCCATTCCTTTCCACATTCCTTTCCATTCCATTCCATTGCATTACACATTCCATTACATTCCATTCCATTTCTTTCCACATTTTATTCCTTTCTGTTTCACTTTCCAACCCATTCTGTTCCACCTTTCTTTCCACTTTTCATTACTTTCCATTCCACATTTCATTCCATTCCATTCAACATTTCATTCAATTCCATTCCACTCTAAATTTCATTCCATTCCATTCCACATTCCATTCCATTCCATTAAACATTCAATTCTATTTCCATTTAACATTACATTACCTTCCATTACATTCCACATTCCACTCCATTCCTTTCCATTACATTCCACGTTCCATCCCACTTTCCCCTCCATTCCATTTCGCATTCCATTACATTCCATTCCACTTTCCATTCCACATTCCATTCCATTAAATTACAGATTCCATTCAATTCCATTTGGCATTCAATTCCATTCCACATTCCATTCCATTCCATTCCATATTCCATTCCATTCCATTAAACATTCCATTCAACTTTTCATTCTATTTCCTCTTCACATTCCATTCCATTCCATACCATTCCAAATTCCGTTCCATTCCATTCCATTCCTTCCCACATTCCATTCCATTCCATTCCACATTGCTTCCCACATTCCAATCCCTTGAATTCCACATTCCATTCGATTCCATTCCGCATTCCATTCCTTTCCATTCCACCTTCCATTCCATTCAAATCCATTACACATTCTGTTTTATTCCATTCCATTCCATTCCACATTTCATTAAATTCAATTGCTTTCCTCATTCCATTCCATTCCCTTCCACATTCCAGTAAACTTTACATTCCATTCTTTTCCACATTGAATTGCAGAGTCCATTGCAATCCCTTCCACATTGCGTTCCACATTCCATTCCATTCCACATTCCATTGCATTCCATTTCACATTCCATTCCACATTCCTTTCTATTCCATTCCGCTTTCCATTCCACATTCCAATCCACATTCCATTCGTTTCCACTCTGCATTCAATTCCACGTTCCACTCCACGTTACATTCCTTGTTCCATTCCAAGTTCCGTTCCACGTTCTATTCCAATCCATTCCACATTCCATTCCATTCCAATCCACATTCCATTCATTTCTATTCCACATTCTATTCCACATTCCACTCCAGTTCATTTCACGTTCCATTCCACATTCCATTCCATTCCATTCCATATTCCTTTCCATTCCATTCCATATTCCTTTCCATTCCATTCCACTTTCCATTCTCTTCCATTCCACATTCCATTCCACATTCCATTCCATTCCATTGCACAATCCTTTCCATTCCATTCCACATTCCATTCCACATTCCATTCCACATACCATTCCAATCCATTCCACATTCCATTCCATTGCAGTACACATTCCATTCCATTCCATTCAACATTTCATTCCACATTCCATTCCTTTCCATTCCACATTAGATTCCATTCCATATTCCATTCCATTCCATTGCATTCCATATTTCATTCCATTGCACGTTGCATTCCAATTCCATTGCATTCCACATTCCGTTCCATTCCATTCCACAGTACATTCCATTCCATTCAATTCCAGTTCACATTCCATTCCATTCCACATTCCATTCCACATTCCATTCTATTCCATTCCACGTTCCATTCCATTCCATTCCACTTTCCATTCCACATTATATTTCATTCCATTCCACATTCCATTCCATTCCGTTCCATTCCGCATTCCATTCCATTCCATTCCACATTCATTTCCACATTCCGTTCCGTTCCACATTCCATTCCTCATTCCATTCCATTCCCTTCCACATTCCATTCCATTCCATTCTACATTCCATTCCGCATTGCTTTCCACATTCCTTTCCACGTTCTATTCCACGTTCCATTCCAAGTTCCATTCCACGTTCCATTCCACATTCCAATCCATTCCATTCCACGTTCCATTACACATTCCATTCCATTCCATTCCACTTTCTATTCCACGGTCTATTCCATTTCATTCCACATTCCAGTCCACATTACGTTCTATTCCATTCCACATACCATTACACATTTCATTCCATTCCATCCCACATTACATTAGACGTTCCATTCCACGTTCCATTCCAAATTTAATTCCATTCCATTTCATATACCATTCCACGTTACGTTCCATTCCATTCCACATTCAATTCCACGTTCCATTCCATTCCATTCCACATTCCTTTCCATTCCATTCCATTGCAAATTCCATTCGTTTCCATTTCACATTGAATTCCATTCCTTTGTATTCCACATTCCATTCTGTTCCATTCCACAATCCATTCAATTCCATTCATTGCATACCATATTCTATTTAACTTTCCTTTCCACATTACATTACATTCCTTTTCACATTCCATTCCATTCCACTCAATTCCACAGTCTATTCCATTGCATTCCAAATTCCATTCCACATTCCATTCCAAATTCCAATTCACATTCCATTGCATTTCATTCCACAATCCATTCCATTCCATTCCATTGAATTCCACATTCCATTCCTTTCCTTTTCACATTCCATTAGTTTCCATTCCATTCCACAGTCCATCCCATTGCATTCCACATTCCATTCCACATTGCATTCCATTCCATTCCAGATTCCATTCCTTTCCATTGCATTCTACATTCCATTCCATTCCATTCCAGATTCCATTCCCCGTTCCTTTCCACATTCCATTCCACATTCCATTCCATTCCATTCCATGTTCCATTCCACGTTCCATTCCTTTCCATTCCGCATTGCTTTCCACATTCCATTCCATTCCATTCCACATTTCATTCAACATTCCATTCCATTCCATTTCACATTCCATTCCACATTACATTCCATTCCATTTCATATACCATTCCACATTCCTTTCCATTCCATTCTACATTCAATTCCACGTTTCATTACATTTCATTCTACATTCCATTCCATTCCATTTCAAATTCCATTCGATTCCATTGCGTTCCACTCTACATTCCATTGCAATCCATTCCACTTTCCATTCCATTCCATTGCACGTTCCATTCCACATTCCATTCCACTTCATTCCTTTCCACGTTCCATTCCACATTCCATTCCATTCCATTCCAGAGTGCATTCCAAATTCGTTTCCATTCCATTCCACATTCCATTCCATTCCACATTCCATTCCACGTTCCACTCCACGTTCCAGTCCATGTTCCATTCCACGTTCCGTTCCACGTTCTATTCCAATCCATTCCACATTCCATTCTTTTCCATTCTACATTCCATTCCACATTCCATTCCATGTCATTTCACTTTCCATTTCACATTCCATTCCATTCCATTCCACATTCCATTCCATTCCACAAATCATTTCATTCCATTCCACATTCCTTTCCATTCCATCCCACATTCCATTCCATTGCCCTTCACATTCCATTCCATTCCATTCAACATTGCATTCCACGTTCCATTCCATTCCATTCCACTTTCCATTCCATACCATATTCCATTCGATGCCATTCCTATCCACCTTCCACTCCACTCCACGTTCCATTCCAAATTCCATTCCATTCCATTCCACTTTCCATTCCATTCCATTCCAGTGTCCATTGCATTCTACTCAATTCCTGTCCGCATTCCATTCCATTCCATTCCATTCCACATTCCATTCCACTTTCCATTCGACATTCCATTCTGTTCCATTCCACATTCCACACCACATTCCATTCCACGTTCCTTTCCACATTTCGTTCCATTCCATTCCATTTTCCATTCCACATTATATTATATTCCATTCCACATTACATTCCTTTCCTTTGCATTCCACATTCCATTCCATTTAATTCCACCTTCCTTTCCGCATTCCATTCCATTGCATTCCAGATTCCATTCCATTCCATTCCACATTCCATTGCTTTCCATTCCACATTACATTCCACATTCCTTTCCACATTTCTTTCCACGTTCCATTCAATTTTCCTTTCCAAGTTCCATTCCACGGTCCATTCCATTCCATTCCACATTCCATTCCATTCTGTTCCACTTTCCATTGCAATTCTTTCCACTGAAAGCCACGTTCCATTGCATGACATTCCATTCCATATTCCATTCCATTCCATTTCACATTCCATTCCATTCCATTCCACATTCCATTCCATTCCATTGTGTTCCACATTCCATTCCATTACACTCCACATTCCATTCCATTCCATTCCACATTCCATTCCTCATTCCATTACATATTCCGTTCCATTCCATTCCACGTGGCATTCCATTCCATTCCATTCCACTTTCCATTCCACTTACCGTTCCATTCTTTTCAACACTCCATTCCATTTTCCATTCCATTCCACACATCATTCCATTCCATTCTCTTTCATTCCACATTGCATTCCATTGAATTCCACATTCCATTCAATTCCATTCCATTCCGTTCCACATTCCAATCCATTTCATTCCAAATTCCGTTCCATTCCATTCCACGTTCGTTTACATTCCATTCAATTCCATTCCGTTCCGTTCCCCATTACATTCCATTCCATTCCACATTCCATTCCATTCCATTACATTCCACCTTGCATTCCATTCCATTCCATTCCACATTCCATTAAACTTTCCATTCCATTCCAATCCACGTTCCCTTACATTCCATTCCATTCCACATTCTATTCCAAGTTCTTGTCCACTTTCCATTCTCCGTTCCATTCCACACTCCATTCCATTCCATTCCACATTTAATTCCATTCAATTCCGCATTCCATTCCATTCTATTCCACATTCCATTAAACTTTCCTTTCCATTCCATTCCACATTGCTTTCCATTCCATTCCATGTTCCATTCCACTTACAATTCCACATTCCATTCCATTCCATTCCACATTGCATTCTGCATTCAATTCCATTCCCTTCCACATTCCATTACACTTTCTTTTTCATCCAATTTCGCATTCCATTCCAAGTTCCATTACACTGCATTCCACATTCCATATCCATTCCATTCCTTTCCACATTCCATTTCAAGCATTCCACATTCAATTACTTTCCGTTCCACATTCCATTACAGATTCCCTTCCATTCCATTCCACATTCGATTTCATTACATTCCAAGTTCCATTCCACTTTCCATTCCTTTCCATGCCATCAACATTCCATTCCATTTCATTCCACATTCCATACCACATTCCACTCCATTCCATTGCAAATTCCATTCCATTCCCTTTCACATTCCATTCAATAGCATTTCACTTTGAATTCCGTTACATTCCACTCTCGATTCTATTCCATTCCCCTTTCCATTCCGTTCCATTCCAAGTTCCATTCCATTCCATTTAACGTTCCACTGCATTCCATTCCATCTACCATTCCATTCCAATCCACGTTCCATTTCACTTTCCATTGTATTCCATTCTGCTTTCCATTCCATTCCATTACACTTTCCAGTCCACATTCCAGTCCATTCCATTATTCTTTCCATTTCATTCCAGATTCCATTCCAGTCCATTTCTCATTCTATTCCATTCCATTCCACGTTCCATTCCACATTCCGTTCCATTCCATTCGACATTCCATTCCTTCCGTTCCACTTTCCCTTCCTCATTCCATTCCATTCCATTCCACGTTACATTCCATATTAGATTCCATTCCACTACACATTCCATTCGTTTCCATTCCACATTCCATTCCACAATCCATTCCACTCCATTGCATTCGACATTGCATCCCATTCCATTGCCTCCCATCCCACATTTCATTTCCTTACATTCCACATTCCCTTCCAATCCATTCCGCATTCTATTCCAAGTTCCATTCCACGTTCCATTCCCCTTTCCATTCCACGTTCCAATGTATGTTGCATTCTGCGTTCCATTCCAAATTTCAATCCATTCCATTTCAAATTCCATTCCATTCCATTCCATTCCACATTCCATTACATTGCATTCCATTGCCCATTCCATTCCATTCCACATTCCATTCCACATTGCGGTCCACATTCCTTTCAATTCCATTCCACATTGCAGTCCTTTCCAGATTCAATTCCACAATCCATTCCTCATTGCATTTCAATCCATTCCGCATTTCATTCCATTCCATATTCCATTCCACGTTCCATTCCACATTCCATTCCATTCCATTCCATTCCACATTCCATTCCATTCAATTCCCTTCCGTTCCAAATTCCATTCCTTTCCATTCCACATTCCATTCCATTTCGTTGCACATTCCATTCCACTCCATTCTACATTCCATTCCATTCCACTCCACATTTCATTCCATTCCATTGCACATTCCATTCCTTTTCATTCCACATTCCATTCCATTCCATTCCACATTCCATTCCATTCCATTCCACATTCCATTCCATTCCATTCCACATTCCATTCCATTCCATTCCATTCCACACTGCATTCCATTCCATTCTATTCCACATTCCATTCAACATTCCATTCCATTCCATTCCACATTCCATTCCATTCCATTGCACATTCCATTCCTTTTCATTCCACATTCCATTCCATTCCATTCCACATTCCATTCCATTCCATTCCACATTCCATTCCATTCCATTCTACATTCCATTCCATTCCATTCCATTCCATTCCACACTGCATTCCATTCCATTCCATTCCACATTCCATTCCATTCCCTTCTTCGTTCAATTCCACATACCATTCCACATTTCATTCCATTCCGTTCCACGTTCCATTCCACATTCCATTCCCTTCCATTCCGCATTCTATTCTGCATTCCCTTGCATCCCATTCCACATTCCATTACACATTCCTTTCCATCCCATTCAACATTACATTCCACATTCCATTACATTTCTTTCCAAATTCCTTTCCTCATTCCATTGCACATTCCATTGCATTGCTTTCCATTCCACATTCCTTTCCATTACACGATCCATTCCACATTCCATTCTATCTTCTATTCCATTCCATTCCACTTTGCATTCCATTCCATTACACATTCCATTCCATTCCATTCTGATGCCTTCCACATTACCTTCCATTCCATTCCACTTTCCATTCCCTTCCTTTCCACATTCTGTTCCACATTCCATTCCAAGATGCATTCCACTCCATTCCACCTTCCATTGCTTCCACGTTCCATTCCATTCCATTCCATGTCCCATTCCATTCCATGTTCCTTTCCATTCCATTCCATGCTCCTTTCCATTCCATTCCACGTTCCATTCCACTTTCCACTCCACTTTCCATTCCACATTCAATTCCACGTTCCATTCCATTCCATTCCACATTCCAATCCTCATTCCATTCCATATTCCATTTCATTCCGTCACACATTTCTTTCCACATTCCAATCCAGATTCAATTACATTTCATTCCACATTCCATTGCATTACATTCCACATTCCATTCCAATCTATTCCATTCTATTTCTCATTCCATTACACATTCCTTTCCCTTGCATTCCACGTTCCATTCCATTCCATTCCATGTTCCATTGCACATACCATTACATTCCTTTCAACATTCCAATCCATATTACATTCCTTTCCATTCCACATATCATTCCTTTTCATTCCCTTCAATTCCATATTCATTTCCATTCCATTTCTCATTCCATTCCATTCAATTCACCTCCATTTGAAATTCCATTCCATTCCATTCCACATTCAATTCCATTCCATTGCATTCCATTCCACATTCCATTCCATTCCTTTCCACGTTCCATTCCCTTCCATTGCAGGTTCCATTACTTTCCTTTCCACATTCCATTCTATTCCATTCCACATTCAATTCCAGTCCATTGCATTCCATTCAACGTTGCATTTCATTGATTCCATTTCACATTCCATTCAACATTCCATTCCATTCCATTCCACATTCCATTCCATTCCATTCCTTGTTGATTTCCACATACCATTCCACATTCCTTTACATTCCAATGAATGTTCCATTCCACATTCTATTCCGTTTCATTCCACATTCCATTCCGCATCCCATTCTCTTACATTCCGCATTCCATTACACATTCCTTTCCATCACATTCAACGTTCCATTCCACATTCCTTTACATTCCGTTCCACATTCCATTCCACTGTCCATTCTATTCCATTCCACATTCCATTCCATTCCACGTTCCATTACAGGTTCCATTCCACGTTCCATTCCATGTTCCATTCCATTCCATTCCAGATTCCTTTCCCTTCCATTCCTCATTCGATTTCACACTTCATTTCATTCCATTCCACATTCCAATCCAGATTCCATTCCAGATAACATTCCTTTCCATTCCATTGCATTCCATATTCCATTCCATTCCACTTTCCATTCCAGAATCCATTCCGCATTCGATTACATTCCATTCCACATTCCATACGACATTCCATTCCACATTCCATTCCCCTCCATTCCACATTCCACTTTCCATTCCACATTCCAGTCCACTTTCCATTCCAATCCATTCCACATTCCATTCCACATTCCATTCTATTCCATTCCACTTTCCATTCCACATTCCATTCTTCATTCCCTTCCATTCCAGTCCACATTCCATTCCATTCCACATTCCATTTCGCATTCCATTCCTTTCCATTCTATTCCATTCCACTTTCCATTCCATTTCATTCCATGTTCCATTCCACATTACATTCCACATTCCAATGCATTCCATTTCATTCCATTCCATTCCATTACACATTCCATTCCATTCCATTCCGTAAAATTCCAAATAACCTTCCATTCCTTCCTACTTTCTATTCCCTTCCATTCCACATTCTGTTCCATGTTCCATTCCACTTTGCATTAAACCTTCCATTCCATGTTCCATTCCAAAATCCTTTCCATTCCATTCCACATTCCATTTCACTTTCAATTCCATTGCATTCCACATTCCATTTCATTCCATTCCACATTCCATTTCATTCCATCCAACTCCACTTTCCATTCCAGTCCTTTCCACATTCCATTCCATTCCATTCCATTCCACATTCCATTCCACATTCAATTCCACATTTCATTGCATTCCCTTCCGCATTGCGTTTCATTCTAATTCCCATTCCATTCCTTTCCATTTCACATACCATTCCATTCCATGGCATTCCCTTCCACTCCACGTTTCATTTTATTCCATTCAACATTTCATTCCACGTTCCATTCCACGTTTTATTCCACTTTCCATTCCACATTCCATTCCATGTTCCTTTCCACCTTCCTTTCAACGTTCCATTCCACTTTCCATTCCTCATTCCATTCCACATTCCATTCCATATTCCATTCCATTCATTCCACATTCCATTCCCTTCCATTAAACATTCCAATCCCTTCCTTTCCACATTCCAATCCCTTCCCTTCCACATTCCATTCCTAACTCCATTCCATTCCATCCTACATTCTATTCCCTTTTATTCCACATTCCTTTCTATTCCACATTCAATTCTGTTGCATTCCATTCCAGATTGCATTCCATTCCTTTCCACATTGCATGCCATTCCATTCCACATTACATTCCATTCCACATTGAATTCTATTACTTTCCATTCCCCATTCCATTATATTCCATTCCATTCCACTCCACTTTCCAATCCAATCCTTTCCACATTCCATTCCATTCCATTGCATTCCAATCCACATTCCTTTCCAGATTCCATTCCACATTCCATTCCATTCCATTCCACATTCCTTTCCATTCTAATCCACTTTCCTTTCAATTCCATTTCACATTCCATTATATTCCATTCCATTCCATTCCATTCCATTCAGCATTCCAATCCATTCCATTTCACATTCCATTCCACTTTCCATTCCACATTCCATTCCACGTTCATTTCCACGTTCCATTCAACTTTCCATTCCACTTTCCATTCCCCATTCCATTCCACATTCAATTCCACATTCCATTCCATTCCATTTCACATTCCATTACTTTCCATTCCACATTCCATTCCACATTACATTGCACGTTCCATTACTCGTTCCATTGCATGATCCCCTCCACGTTCCATTCCACGTTCTATCCCACTTTCCATTAAATATTCCATTCCATTCCATTCCACGTTCCATTCCACATTCCATTCCATTCTATCTCACCTTCCATTCCACACTCCATTGCACTCAACGTTCCATTCCACTTTCCATTCCATGTTCCATTCCACGTTCCAATCCATTACATTACACGTTCCTTTCCAAATTACTTTCTATTCCATTACACATTCCATAACACTTTCTTTTCCTTTCCATTCCACATTCCATTGTCTTCCATTCCACATTCCGTTCCACATTCCACTCCACGTTCCATTCCACATTCAATTCCAAGTTCCACTTCACTTTCTATTGCACGTTCAATTCCTTGTTAAGTTCAATGTTCCATTCCATTCCATTCCACTTTCCATTCCGCATTAAATTTCATTCCATCCACGTTCCATTCCATATTCCATTCCATTTCATTCCACATTCCATTCAACTCCATTCCAAATTCCATTCCACATGCCATTCCATTCCATTCCACATTCCATTCCATTCCATTCCATTCCACATTCCATCTCATTCCACTCAATTTCCTCATTCCATTCCTTTCCATTGCATTCCATTCCACATTCCATTCCATTCCATTCGTTTCCATTCCACATTCCTTTCTATCCCATTCCACCTTCCATTCCACATTCCATTCCTTTCCTTTCCTCTTTCAATTCCATTTCATTCCACATTCCATTCCATTCCATTCCACATTCCATTCCACATTCCATTCTATGCCATTCCAGTTTCCAATCCCCATTCCATTTCATTCAAATCCACATTCCATTCCATTTAATTCCATTCCAGTCCACATTCCATTCCATTCTATTCAAATTCAATTCAAATTCCATTCCATTCCATTCCACATCCCATTCCATTCCATTCCACATTCCTTTCCATTCCATTCCACTTTCCATTCCATTCTATTCCATAACACTCCAAATACCACTCCATTCCATTCTATTACTAATTCCTTCCCATTCAATTCCACATTCCATTCCATTCCATTCCACGTTACGTTCCAGTTTCCGTTCCACTATCCATTCCTTTACATTCCACTTTCAACTCTACGTTCCATTCCACATTCCATTTCACGTTACTTTCCATTCCATTCCACTTTCCATTCCACGTTTCATTCCATGTTCCATTCAATTTCATTCCACCTTCCTTTCCACGTTCCATTCCACATTCCATTCCATGCCATTACACATTTTTTTCCATCACATTCGACATTCCATTTCACATTCCATTCCACATTCCATTCAAAATTCCATTCTACTCCCTTCCACATTTCTTTCCCGATAGCATTCCATTCCTTTCCACCTTCCATTTCTTTCTATTCCATATCCCATTCCATTCAATTCCATTCCACATTCTTTTCCATTCCATTCCACATTGCATTCCATTCTTTGCATTACACATTCCATTCCAAATTGCATTCCACATTCCATTTGATTCCATTCCACATTCCATTCCATTCCATTCCATTCCACTCCATTCCACATTCCATTCCATTCCATTCCATTTCAAATTCCATTCCACATTGCTTTCCATTCCATTACATGTTTCATTCCACATTGGCTTCCATTCGATTCCACATTAGATTACATTCCATTCCACGTTCCAATGCACATTCCATTCCTCTCCATTCCACATTCCATTCCACTCCATTCCACATTCCATTCCACTCCATTGCAAGTTCCATTCCACATTCCATTTCATTCCATTCCACATTCCATTTCATTCCATTCCACATTCCATTTCATTGCATTCCATTCCATTCCATTCCACATTCCTTTCCATTCCATTCCACATTGCATTCTGTGGAATTTCCATTCCATTCCGTTCCACATTCCATTCAACATTCCATTTTGCAGTCCATTCCAAATTCCATTCCACATTCCAGTCCACATTCCATTCTCATTCCATTGCATTTCTTTCCACTTTCCATTACATATTCCATTGCAATCCAATTCACATGCCTTCCCACATTCCAATGCATTCCATTCCATTGCATTCCACATTCTCTTCCACATTCCATTCCACATTCCATTCCACTGTCCATTCCATTCCATTCCACATTCCATTCCATTTCTATCAACATTCCATTTCACATTTCATTCCGTTCTATTTCGCATTCTATTCCACATTCCATTCCACATTCCATTCCATTCCATTTGAGATTCCATTCCCTTCCATTCCATTCCATCACACGTTCCATACCACTTTCCATTAAATTCTATTCCACATTCGAGTCCATTCCATTGCACATTCTATTCCATTCCAATCCACTTTTCATTCCAGAATTCATTCCATTCCATTCCACATTCCATTCCACATTCCATTCCACATTCCATTCCATTGCATTTCACATTCAATTCCGCTTACCATTCCACATTCCTTACCATTCCGATCCATTCCATTATGGATTCCATTCCATTCCATTCAACATTCTATTCCACACTCCATTCCATTCCATTCCACATTCCATTCCATATTCCATTGCATTCCGTTCCTCATTCTATTCTTTCTATTCCGTATTCCATTCCTTTCCAATCCACATTACATTCCACATTCCATTCCACGTGCAATTCCACATTCCACTCCAAGGTTCCATTCCACGTTCCATTCCGTTACATTCCACGTTCCATTCCACGTTCCATTCCACACTCCATTCCACATTCCATTCAACCTTCCATTCCATTCCATTCCACGTTGAATTCCACTTTCCTTTCAACATTCGATTCTATTTTCCATTCCACATTCCATTGCATTCCATTCCACGTTCCATTCCAAGTTCCATTCCACTCCATTCCACGTTCCTTTCCACATTCCATTCCACTTTCTATTCCAAACCATTCCACGTTCCATTCCATTCCATTCCACATTCCTTTCCATTCAATTCCGCATTCAATTCGACATTCCATTCCACATTCCATTCCATTCTTTTCTATTCCACATTTCATTCCACTCCATTAAATTCCATTCCACATTCCATTCCATTAGATTTCGCATTCCATTCCATTGCATTCCATTTAATTCCAAATTCCACTAAATTCCATTCCATTCGAAATTCCATTACATTCCATTCCACATTCCATTCAATTCCTTTCCACATTAATTGCAAATTTCACTCCACGTTGCATTCCACTTTCCATTCCACGTTGCTTTCCATGTTCCATTCCCTCCCATTCCAAATTGCATTCCATTCCATTGCACTTTCCCTTTCACTATCTGTTCCAGATTGCATTCCGCGTTTCGTTCCGCGTTCCATTCCACGTTACATTTCTTTCCTCTCCAATTTCCCTTCCTTTGCCTTCCACATTCCATTCCTTTCTATTCCATTTCATTTCACATTGCTTTCCACATTCCATTTGCTTCCATTACAGATTCCATTCTATACAATTCCACATTTCATTCCACGTTCCATTCCACGTTGCATTCCCCATTCCATTGCATTCCATTCCACATTCCATTCCACATTCCATTCCATTCCAGACCATATTCAATTCCACATTCCATACCATTCCATTTAAACATTCCATTCCATTCCATTCCACATTGCATTCCTCATTCCATTCCATTTCACACTGCATTCCATGTGGCGTTCCACATGCCATTCCATTCCATCCCACAATCCATTCCACATTCCAATCCATTCCATTCCACTTTCCATTGCACATTCCATTCCATTACATTCCACTTTGCATTCCACATTCCATTCCACATTCCATACCATTCCTTTCCACATTACATTCCACAATCCATTCCTTTCAATTCCCCATTCGATTCCGCGTTCCATTCCACGTTCCATTCCACATACCATTCCATGTTCCGTTCCATTCCATTCCACATTGCATTCCACATTGCATTCCACATTCCACACCGTTCAATTTCACATTCCATTCCACAATCCATTCCATTCAATTCCACATTAAATTCCACTTTCCGTTCCACATTCCATTCCACTTTCCATTCCACATTCTATTTCACTTTCCATTCCACATTCTATTTCACTTTCCATTCCATTCCATTCCATTAAATTTCATTCCATATTCCAACTCATTCCATTCCACATGGCATTCCATTCCATTCCACATTCCATTCCATTCCATTCCACTTTCCATTCCATTCAATTCCACATTCCATTCCACATTCCATTCCACATGCTATTCCACATTCCATTCCATTCCATTCCACATTGCATTCCACATTCCATTCCACATTCCATACCATTCAATTGCACATTCCATTCCACAATCCATTCCATTCAATTCCACATTAAATGCCACTTTCCATTCCACATTCTATTATTTCATTTTCCATTCCACATTCTATTTCACTTTCCATTCCATTCCATTCCATTACATTTCATTCCATATTCCAACCCATTCCATTACACATTACATTCCATTCCATTCCACATTCCATTCCATTCCATTCAATTCCACATTCCATTCCACATTCCATTCCACATTCCATTGCATTCCACATTGCATTCCATTCCATTCCACATTCCATTCCATTCCATTCCACATTCCATTCCATTCAATTCCACATTCAATTCCACATTCCATTCCACATTCCATTCCATTCCTTTCTATTACACTTTCCATTCCCTTCCATTCCACATTCCATTCCACATTGCATTCCACATTCCTTTACACGTTCCATTCCATTCCATCCGACATTCCATTCCATTCCATTCCACATTCTATTCCATTCAATTCCACATTCCGTTAGATTCCCTTCCATTCCATTCCGCATTCCATTCCTTCCACATTCAAATCCATTCCATTCCATGCCACATTCCATAGCATTCCATTTCACATTGAATTCCAATCCATTTCACATTCCATTCCACATTGCATTCCACGTTCTATTCCATGTTCCATTCCACATTCCATTCCTTTCCATTGCACATTCCATTCCATTCCATTCCAATTCACATTCCATTCCATTCCATTCCATTCCACTTCCCATTCCATTCTATTCCACATTCCGTTAAACTTTCCATTTCATTCCATTCCATGTTCCATTCCAAATTCCATCCCATTCCATTCCACATTCCATTCCGCATTCCATTGTTTTCCATTCCACGTCCTATTCCACGTTCCATTCCACATTCCATTCCACTTTCAATTTCATATTCCATTCCACATTCCATTCCGTTCAATTCCACATTCCATTACACATTCCATTACACATTCCATTACATTTATTCCACATTCCATTGAACATTCCATTGAACATTCCTTTCCACATTCCATTCCATTCCACATTCCATTCTAGAGAGTTTTCCATTCCAGTACACATTCAATTCCACTCTCCTTTCCATTCCATTTAAGCATTCCATTCCATCCCACATTCCATTCCACATTCCATTCCTTTCCACAATCACATTGCATTCCACATTTCGTTTAACATTCCATTCCATTCCATTCCATCTTCCAGTCTATGCTACATTCCACATTCCTTTGCACAATCCATTCCTTATTGCATTCCATTCCATTCCACATTAAATTCCAAATTGCATTCCATTGCATTCCACATTTCATTCTACATTCCATTCCATTGCATTCCACATTCCATTCCACCTTGCATTCCATTCCAAATCCCATTCCGTTCCATTGCAAATTCAATTGCAAATTCCATTCCATTCCATTTGCCACTCCATTCCAAATTCGATTCCATTCCCTTCCACTTTCCATTCCATGTTAGTTTCCACATTCCATTCCACATTTCATTCCACATTCCATTCCTTTCCATTCCACACTCTATTCCACATTCCATTCCATTCCACATTCCATTCCACATTCCATCCTGCATTCCATTCCATTCCCTTCCGTATTCCATTCCACATTCCACTCTATTCCGTTCTACGTTCCATTCCACATTCCATTAGATTGCATTCGAAATTCCTTATCACATTCAATTCCTCATTCCATTCCACATTCCTTTACATTCCATTCCACATTCCATTCCACGTTCCATTCCACATTCCATTCCACGTTCCACTCCACTTTCCATTCCATTCCATTCCATGTTACATTCCACGTTCCATTCCATTCCATTACACGTTCCATTCCGTTCCATTCCAGTTTCCATTCCGCATTCCATTTCACATTCCATTCCATTTCATTCTATTCCATCCCACCTTCTATTCTATTCCATTCCACATTCCATACCATATTCCATTCCATTCCATTCCACATTGCATTCCACGTTCCATTAGGTGTTCCCATCCACTTTCCGTTTCATTCAATTCCAAGTTCCATTCCATATTCCATTCCATACCTTTCCACTTTCCATTCCATTCCTTTCCACATTCCATTACATTCCGTTATACTATCCCTTCCACTTTCCTTTCCACTTTCCATTCCACGTTCCATTCCTCCTTCCATTCCATTGCATTCCACATTTCATAACATTTCATTCTATTCCATTCCACATTCCATTCCATTCCACACCACATTCTATTCCACATTCCAATCCATTCCATTCTCATTCTTTTCCATTCCATTCAACATTCCATTAAAAGTTCCATTGCACGTTCCATTGCACGTTCCGTTTCGCATTTCATTCCATTCCGTTCCATTCCATTTGAGATTCCATTCCATTCCATTACACATTCTATTCAGCATTCCTATCTATTCCATTGTACATTCCATTCCACATTCCACTCCATTCAATTCCACATTCCATTCATTTCCATTCCACGTTACATTGCACGTTCCCTTCCACCTTGCATTCAATATTCCATTCCACTACATTCCAAATTCCACATCCCATTCCACATTCCAAATTCCACATTCCATTCCATTCCATTACACATTCCATCCCATTCCATTCCACGTTCCATTCCACGTTCAATTCCAAATTCCCTTCTACATTTCATTCCACGTTCCATTCCACATTGCTGTCCATCCTGTTACACGTTCCATTCCATTGCTTTCCACGTTCCATTCCACATCCTATTTCACATTCCATTCCACAATTCATTCCGCTCCATTCCTTTCAATTCCACCTTCCATTCCACATTCCATTCAACATTAAATTCCGTTACAGCCCACATTCCATTCCACAATCCTTTCCACATTCCGTTCCACATTCCTTTCCATGCCATTCAGTTCCATTCCACATTCTCTTCCACATTCCATTCCACATTCCATTCCACATTCCGTGACACATTCCATTCCATTCCATTCCAAGTTCCATTCCACAGTCCATTCCAGATTCCATTCCACGTTCCTTTCCATTCCATTCCACGTAACTTTCCACATTCCTTTCCATTCCTTTGCACGTTCCATTCCACATTCCACTGCACATTCCATTCCACTTTCCATTCCACATTCCATTCCACGTTCCATTCCATTCCATTACACGATCCATTCCACATTCCATTCCATTCCATTCCACTTTCCATTCCACATTCCATTCCACGTTCCATTCCACGTTCCTTTCCACATTCCATTCCATTCCAATCCATGTTCCATTCCACACTGCTCTCCTTCAATGTTCCATTTCACATTCTATTCCACATTCCATTCCTCATTGCACTCTGTTGCATTCCACCTGCCACTCCACATTCCATTCTTCATTCCATTCCACATTCCTTTCCATTCGATTCCACATTCCATTCCATTCCATTCAACATTCCATTGCATTCCATTCCACATTCCATTCCACATTTCATTCTGTTCCATTCCACATTCCATTCCACATTCCAATCCATTCCATTCCACATTCCATTCCATTCCATTCCACTTTCCGTTCCACATTCCATTCCACATTCCTTTCCATTCAATTCCACGCTCCATTCCACCTTCCATTCCAGGTTCCATTCCACGTTCCATTCCATGATCCATTCCATTCCATTCCACTTTCCATTCCACGTTCCACTCCATATTTCATGCCACAGTCCACTCAAAATTCCATTCCGCATTCCATTCCATTCCATTCCACGTTGCATTACATTGCACTCCACATTCCAATCCACTTTCCATTCCATTCCATTTAACCATTCCTATCTATTCCATTCCACATTCCATTCCACCTTCCATTCCATTCCATATTCCATTCCACATTCCTTTCCATGCCAGTCCACGTTCCATTCCACATTCAGTTGTACATTCCTTTCCACATTCCATTACATTCCATTACATTCCACGTTCCATTCCACATTCCATTACATTGCTTTCCACATTCCTTTCCACATTCCTTTCCACATTTCATTGCACATTCCATTCCTTTCCATTGCACGTTCCATTCCACACTCCATTCCTCATTTCATTCCACATTCCTTTCGACCATCCATTCCATTCCATTCCATTTTCCATTGCACATTCCATTGTACATTCCATTACAAGTTCCATTCCACATTCCATTCCACGTTCCTTTACACTTTCCATTCCATTCAGGTTCCATTGCACATTCGATTTCATTCCTTTCCACGTTTTATTGCACATTCCATTCCATGTTCCATTCCACATTCCATTCCATTTTCCATTCTATGTTCCATTCCATTCCATTCCACTTCCCATTCCACATTCCATTCCATATTCCATTCCACATTTCCTTCGGCTGCAATCCACATTCCATTCCACATTCCGTTCCATTCCATTCCACATTCCTTTCCACATTCCATTCCATTGCCTTCCTCATTACATTCCACATTCTATTACACATTGCATTCCACATTGCCTTCTACATTCCATTCTGTTCTATTCCACATTCCATTCCACATTCCATTTCATTCCATTCCACATTTCATGCCACTTTCCATTCCACGTTCCATTCCATTCCATTCCACATTCCATACCACATTCCATTCCTTTGCATTCCACGTTCCATTCCATTAATTTCCACGTTCCGTTCCACATTCCATTCAACATTCCCTTCCATTCCATTCCACTTTCCATTGTAATTTCCATTAGACGTTCCATTCCATTCCATTCCACGTTCCATTATACATTCCGTTAGATGTTCCATTCTACGTTCCATTCCACGTCACATTCCAGAATCCATTCCACATTCCATTCTACGTTCCATTCCACATTCAATTTAACATTCCATTCCACATTCTATTCCATTCCATCCCACCTTCCATTGCATTCCACAATCCATTCCACATTCCTTTCCATTCCTTTCTACATACAATTCCATTCCATTCCGCATTCCATTCCACATTCCTTTCCATTCCATTCCACTTTTCATTCCATTACTTTCCACATTCCATTTCATTCCATTCCACATTCCATTCCATTCCATTCCACATTCCTTTCCATTCCATTCCACATTCCATTCCATTCCATTCCATTCCACATTCCATTCCACATTCCATTCTCCATTCCATTCCATTCCATTCTTTTCCATATTCTGTTAGACTACATTCAACTTTCCATTCCATTCTATTCCACATTCCATTCCATTCCATTCCAGTTTGCATTCCACGTTCAATTCCACTTTCCATTCCATTCCATGTTACATTTCATTTCATTCCACCTTCCATTTTATTCCTTTTCACATTCCATTCCACATTCCATTTCACATTTCATTCCTTTCCATTCCATTCCATTCCACATTCCATTCCATTCCAAACCATATTCCATTTTATTGCATTCCACATTACATTCCATACCAATCCACATTCCATTCCATTCCATTCCACATTCCATTCCATTCCATTGCACATTCCATTCCTTTCCATTCCACAATCCATTCCACATTTCATTCACCCTTCCATTCCATTCGACCCTATTACACATTAAATTCCATTACATTCCACAATCCATTCCATTACATTCCATATTCCTTTCCACATTCCATCCCACGTTCTTTCCATTCCATGCCACGATCCATTCCACGTTCCATTAGGCATTCCATTCCATGTTCTGTGCCATTCATTCCACTTTCCATTCCATATTCCATTCCAGTCCGATTCACATTCCAATATATTCCATTCCACCTTCCATTACATTACATTCCACATTCCACTCCATAACATTATAAGTTCCATTCCATTCCATTCCACTTTCCATTGCACATTCCATTTCCCATTGCATTCCACCTTCCATTCCATTCCATTAGAGTTTGCATTCCATTCCTTTCCACTTCCCAATCATTTCAATTTCACACTCAATTCCATTCCATTCCACACTCCATTACATTCCATTACATTCCATTCCACATTCCATTCTATTCCATTCCATTCCATTCCACATTCCATTCCATTCCATTCCATTCCACATTCCATTCCATTGCATTCCACTCCATTCCACGTTTCATAAAATTCCCTTCCATTCCGCATTTGATTCCTTTCCACTCCATGTTCCTTTCCATTTCATTCCACATTCCATTCCATTCCATTCCATTCCACATTCCATTACATTCCATTAAATTCGTTTCCATTCCACATTCCATTCCACATTCCATTCCCTTCCATTCCACATTCTTTTCCATTCCATTCCACATTCCATTCCACGTTCCATTCCACGTTCCAGTCCTCATTCCATTCCATTCCGTTACACATTCCATACCATTCCATTCCATTCCATTCCAGATTAAATTACGTTCCATTCCACGTTCCATTCAACGTTTCATTCCATTCCATTCCACTTCCATTCCACTCCATTCCACGATCCATTCCATTCCATTCCACATTCCATTCCAGATTCCATTCCACATTCTTTGCACTTTACATTCCATTCCATTCCACATTCCATTCCACATTCCATTACACGCTCCATTCCACATTCCGTTCCACGTTACATTCCAAGTTCCATTCCAGGTTCCATTCCATTCCATTACACTTTCCATTCCATTCCATTCCACTTTCCATTCCACATTCCATTCCACATTTCATTCCCTTCCATTCCACATCTCATTCGACATTACATGCCATTCCATTCCCCTTTCCATTCCACATTTCATTCCACATTCCATTCCGTTCCATTCCAAATTGCATTCTGCTTTCCATTGCTCATTCCATTCTACATTTCATTCCATTCCACATTCCATTACACATTCCATTCCATTCTACATTCCATTCCACTTTCCATTCCATTCCATTCCACATTCCATTTCACATTGCATTCCATTCCAGTCCGCATCCCATTCCACTTTACTTTCCATTCTTTCCGTATTCCATTTCAATACATTACACATTCCATTCAACATTTCATTCCACATCCCATTGCATTCCATTCCACATACCATTCCGTTTCATTCCATGTTCCATTCCAGTATCCATTCCTTATTCCATTCCAGATTCCATTCCACTTTCCGTTCCATTCCATTCCACGTTCCGTTCCATGTTCCATTCGATTACATTCCACCTTCCGTTCTTCATTCCTTTCCATATTCCATTCCACATTCCATTCCGTTCCATTCCACATTTCTTTCCACATTGTACCCAACGTTCAATTCCACATTCCATTCCACGTTCCATTCCATGTTACATTACACATTCAGTTCCTTTGAATTTCACGTTCCATTCCACAGTCCATTCCGTTCCATTCCAAGTTCCATTCCACATTCCATTCCACTTTCCATTCAATTCCATTCCACTTTCCATTCCACGATCCATTTCATTCCATTCCACATTCCATTCTACGTTCCATTTCATTCCATTCCACGTTCCATTCCAAATTCCATTGCATTACGTTCCAAGTTAAATTGCACAATGCAATCCACTTTCCAATCCATATTCTATTGCGTTCCATTCCACATTCCATTCCACAATCCATTCCACATTCCAATCCACTTTCCATTCCACATTCCATTAAACTACCTACCACGTTCCATTCCACATTCCATTCCATTCCATTCCTCACTCCATTCAACATTCCATTCCACATTCCGTTCCATTCCATTTCACATTCCATTCCACATTCCATTCCTCTTTCCATTCTGCGTTCCATTCGATTTCATTCCATGTTCCATTCCTCATTCCTTTCCATTCCTTTCCACTTTGCATTCCACATTCCATTGTACTTTCCATTCCTCTTTACATTCCATTCCATCCCACATTGCATTCCACATTCCATTCCATTCCATACCACATTCCATTACATTACACTCCACATTTCATTCCACATTCCCTTCCTTTTCATTCCACCTTCTATTCCAAGTTCCATTCCATTGAATTCCACGTTCCATTACACGTTTCATTCCACGTTCCATTACACGTTTCATTCCACATTTCTTTACACATTCCATTCCACATTCCATTCCACATTCCATTCCGTTCCATTCTGCATTCCATTCCACATTCCATTCCACATTCCAATCCATTCGATTCCACATTCCATTGCACATTCCATTACATTCCATTCCACGTTCCATTCTCATTCCATTGCATTCCATTCCACATTCCATTCCATTCAATTCCACATTTCATAAAACATTCCATTCCATTGCATTCCACATTCCATTCCACATTCCGTTCCACTTTCCATTCCATGTTCCTTTCCACGTTCCATTCCACGTTCCACTCCATTCCATTCCACGTTCCACTCCATTCTATTCCACGTTGCATTTCATTACGTTCCACATTCCATTTCACAAACCGTTCCACATTCTATTTCACTTTCCATTCCATTCCATTACACATTCCATTCCATTAAATTCCAAATTTCATTCGATTCAATTGCACATTCCTTTCCACGTTCCATTCCACATTCCATTCCATTCCATTCTATTCCACTTTCCATTACATTCCATTGCACAATCCATTCCACATTCCATTTCATATTCCATTCCACTTTACATTCCATTGCATTACACATTCCAATCCATTCTATTATTCATTTCATTCCATTCAATTCCACATCCCATTCCACTCCATTCCATCTCATTTCATTCCACATTCCACTCCATTCCATTCCATTCCACATTCCATTCCATTCCATTCCACATTCCATTCCGTTGCAATCCACATTCCATTATACGTTCCATTCCACGTTGCATTCCATGTTCCATTCCACGTCCCATTTCACTTTCCAATACTTTCCATTCCACATTCCATTCCATTCCATTCCACATTCCATTCCATTCCATTCCAAGTTCCTTTCCACGTTCTGTTCCACATTCCTATCCATTCAATTCCACATTGCATTCAGTTCAATTTCATGTTTCATTCCATATTCCATTCTACATTCCATTCCACTTTCTACTTCACTTTCCATTCCACAATCCATTCTACATTCAATTCCACGATAGATTGCACGTACCATTCCACATTCCATTCCATTCCATTCCACTCCACATTCCATTCCACTTTCCATTCCACAGTCCTTTCCAAGTTCCATTCTACGTACCATTCCACATTCCATTCCATTCCATTCAACTTTACATTCTACATTGCATTGGACATCACATTCCACGTTGCATTCCATGTTCCATTCCACGTTACATTCCATGTTCCATTCCACGTTCCATTCCACATTCCATTCCATTCTATTCCACTTTCCATTCCACATTACATTCCACATTACTTTCCACATTACATTCCACATTACATTCCACATTACATTCCATTCCGTTCCAGATATCATTCCACGTTCCATTCCACATTGCATTCCGTTCCATTCCACTTTCCATTCCACATTCCATTCCATATTCCATTCCACATTCCATTCCACTTTCCATGCCACATTCCATTCCATATTCCATTCCACATTTGTTTCCAATCCTTTCCACTTTCCATTCCACAATCCATTCTCTTTCCATTGCATTTCATTCCAAGTTGATTTCCACGTTCCATTGCATTCCAATTCACAATCCATTCCACATTCCATTCCATTCCATTCCACTTTCCATTCAACATTCCATTCCACATTCCATTCCAGAGTCCATTCCATATTCCATTCCACATTCCATTCCACATTCCATTCTCATTCCATTGCATTACTTTCCTCTTTCCATTCCACATTTCATTCTACATTCCATTCCATTCCATTCCACATTCCATTCCATTCCAATCAACATTCCATTCCACATTTCATTCTACATTCCATTCCATTCCATTCCACATTCCATTCCATTCCAATCAACATTCCATTCCACAATTCATTCCATTCCACATTCCATTCCCCATTCAATTCCATTCCATTACAAAATCCATTCCATTCCATTCCATTCCACATTCTATTCCACATTCCATTCCATGTTTCATTCCACATTCCATTAAATTCTATTCCACATTCCATTCTCATTCCATTGCATTACTTTCCTCTTTCCATTCCACATTTCATTCTACATTCCATTCCATTCCATTCCACATTCCATTCCATTCCAATCAACATTCCATTCCACAATTCATTCCATTCCATTCCACATTCCTTTCCACATTCCATTCCCCATTCAATTCCATTCCATTACAAAATCCATTCCATTCCATTCCATTCCATATTCCATTCCACATTCCATTCCATATTCCATTCCTCATTCCATTAAATTCTATTCCACATTCCATTCCACATTCCAGTCCATTCCATTCCACATTCCATTCCGTTTGAATGCACATTTCATTCCACAATTCATTCCATTCCATTACACTTTCTATCCCACATTCCTTTCCACGTTCCATTCCATTCCACTCCACAGTCCATTCCACATTCCATTCAATAATCCATTCCACATTCCATTCAATTCCATTCCACATTCCATTGCATTCCATTCCACATTCCATTGCATTCTATTCCACATTCCATTCCACATTCCATTCAATTCCATTCCGCGTTCCATTCAACGTTCCATTCCACATTCCATTCAACGTTCCTGTCCATTCCAATCTACGTTCCTTTCCACGTTCCATTCCACCGTCCATTCCACATTCCATTCCAAATTCCATTCCATTCGATGCCACATTACATTCCACTTTACTTTCTACATTTAATTCTACATTTCATTCCACATTGCAGTGCATTCCATTCCACATTCCATTCGACATTAATTTGCACATTCCATTCCACATTCCATTCTACATTCCATTTCGTTCGGCATTCCATTCCATTCCATTTCATATTCCATTCCGTTATATTCCACATTCCTTTAAACATTCCATACAGCATTACATTCCTCATTCCATTCAATTCCATTCCACTTTCCATTCCATTTCATTTCACATTCCATTCTGTTCAATTCCACACTCATTTCCACATTTCATTCCACATTCCTTTCCATTCCATTCCACATTCCATTCCACGTTCCATTCCACGTTCCATTCAAGGTTCTATTAAACGTTCCATTCCATTCCATTCCACCTTCCATTCCACGTTCCACTAAATTCAATTCCACGTTCCATTCCACGTTCAGTTCCACGTACCATTCCAATCCTTTCCATGTTCCATTAAATTCCATTCTACGTTCCATTCCACATTACATTCCATTCAATTCCACATTCCATTTCACATTCCATTCCACATTCCATTTCACATTCCATTCCACATTCCACTTCACATTCCATTCCATTCCATTACACATTCCATTTCCCATTGCATTCCAGATTCCATTCAACATTCCATTTCACATTCCATTCCACCTTCAATTTCATTTCCATCCAAATTTCATTCCAGTCCACGTTCCCTTCCACTTTCCATTTCACATTACACCCCACTTCCCATTCCATTCCATTCCACGTTCCATTACACATTCCACTGCATTCCATTCCACTTTCCATTCCACATTCCAATCTACGTTCCATTCCACCTTCCATTCCACGTTCCATTCCATTCCATTCCACATTCCATTCCAAGTTGCATTGCACGTTCCTTTCCACGTTCCTTTCCACGTTCCATTCCATTCTATTCCATTCCACTTTCCATTCCACGTTCCATTCCACGTTCCATTGCACGTGCCATTCCACGTTCCTTTCCACATTAAATTCCATTCCATTCTATATTCCCTACCGTTAATTTCCATTCCTCTGCACTCTCCATTCCATTACATTCCACATGCCATTCCAAATTCCACTCAACATTCCATTCCACATTCCATTCCATTCCTTTCCACATTGCATTCCACATTCCATTGCATTAAATTCCTCATTCCATTACATTCCACTCCACATTACATTCCGTTACATTGTACATTCCATTGCACATTCCATTCCACATTCCATTCCACATTCCATTCCATTGCATTTCACGTTCCATTCCAAGTTCTATTCAATTCCATTCCACGTTCCATTCAACGTTCCATTCCACATTCCATTCCACGTTCCATTAAATTCCATTCCGCATTCCATTCCACGTTCCATTAAATTCCATTCCACATTCCATTCAACTTTCCAGTCCATTCCAATCCAAGTTCCATTCCTCGTTCCATTCCACCTTGCATTCCACATTGCATTCCACATTCCATTCCATTCGATTCCACATTCCATTCCATTCCGTTCCACATTCAATTCCACATTTCATTCCACATTGCAGTCCATTCCATTCCACATTCCATTCCACATTACTTTCCACATTCCATTCCACATTTCATTCCATTTTCAGTTCATTCCATTTTACATTCCATTCCTATTTACTTTCCACTTTCCTTTCCACATTCCATTCCACATTCCATTCCATTCCGCATTCCATTCCATTTCACATTACATTATGTTATATTCCACATTCCATTCCACATTCCATTCAATATTCCATTCCACATTCTGTTCCATAATCCTTACCACATTCCATTGCATTCCATTCCTCCTTCCATTCCATTCCACATTCCATTTCACTTCATTTCACATTCCATTCTGTTCCATTCCACATTCATTTGCACATTCCATTCCACATTACATTCCACCTTCCGTTCAATTCCGCATTCCATTCCATTTCACATTCCATTATGTTATATTCCACTTTCCATTCCACATTCCATTCAATATTGCATTCCACATTCTGTTCCATAATCCTTACCACATTCCATTGCATTCCATTCCTCCTTCCATTCCATTCCATTCCACATTCCATTCCACTTCATTTCACATTCCATTCTGTTCCATTCCACATTCATTTGCACATTCCATTCCACATTACATTCCACATTCCGTTCAATTCCATTCCACATTCCATTCCACATTCCTTTCCATTCCATTCCACGTTCCATTCCACATTCCATTCAATGTTCTATTCCATGTTCCATAGCATTCCATTCCACGTCCATTCCAAGTTCCATTAAATTCAATTCCATGTTCCATTCCACATTCTATTCGATTCAATTCCACATTGCATTTCACATTCCATTCCACATTCCATTTCACATTCCATTGCATTCCATTACACATTCCGTTTTCCATTCCATTCCAGATTCCATTGAACATTCCATTTCACATTCCATTCCATTCCCTCCCAAATTTCATTCCATTCTACGTTCCCTTCCACATTCTATTGCACATTCCGCTCCATGTCCCATTCCATTCTATTCCACGTTCCATTACACATTCCATTCCATTCCATTCCACTTTCCATTCCACATTCCAATCTAAATTCCATTCCACATTCCATTCCATTCCATTCCACGTTCCATTCCACGTTCCATTCCTCTTTCCATTGCACGTTCCTTTCCACGTTCCTTTCCACATTCCATTACATTCCATTCCATATTCCCTACCATTAATTTCCATTCCTCTCCACACTGCATTCCATTCCATTCCACATTCAATTCCATATTCTACTCAGCATTCCATTCCACATTGCATTCCATTCCCTTCCCTTCCATATTTCATTCCATTCCACGTTCCCTTCCACATTCCATTGCACTTTCTAGTCCACGTCCCATTCCATTCCATTCCACATACCATTACACATTCCATTCCGTTCCATTCTACTTTCCATTCCACATTCCAATCTACATTACATTCTACATTCCATTCCACATTCCATTCCATTGCATTCCACATTTCATTCCACTTTCCGTTCCATTCCATTCCAGGTTCCATTCCCTGTTACTTTCCACATTCCATTCCATTGTATTCCGCATTCCATTCCACATTCCATTCCATTCCACTCCACGTTCCATTCCAAGTTCCATTCCACGTTGCATTCCACGTTGCATTCAATTCCATTCCACATTCCATTCCACTTTCCTTTCCATTCAATTCCACGTTCCATTCCACATTGCATTGTACATTCCATTCGAAGTTCTCTTCCAATTTCCATTCCACGTTTCATTCCATGTTCCATTCCATTCAAGTTCCATTCCACATTCCATTTCATTCTATTCCACGTTGCATCCCACATTCCATTCCAGTACATTACACATTCTATTCCACATTTCATTTCACTTTGCATTCCATTCAATTCCACGTTCCATACCACGTTGCATTCCAAGTTTATTTTCACGTTTCATTCCACGTTCCATTCCATGTTCCATTCCACGATCCATTCCAAATTCCATTCCATTATATTTCACGTTCCATTCGACATTCTGTTCTACGTTCCACTCGAATTTCCATTCCACGTTCCACTCCACGTTCCATTCCATTCCATTCTACTCCACTTTCCATTCCATTCCATTCCACATTCCATTGCATTCCATTCCACATTGCTTTCCACATTCCATTCCACATTCCTTTCCACATTCCATTCCACCTCCCATTCCACATCCCATTCCTTTCGATTTCACATTCCATTCTCTCCAACTCCACATTCCTTTCCACATTGTATTACACGTTCCATTCCTTTCCATTCCACTTTCTATTCCACATTCCATTCCATTCGACATCGCATTACACTGCATTCCACATTCCATTCCATTCCATTCCACATTCCATTGCATTCCATTAAACATTCCATTCCACGTTGCTTTCCACATCAATTCCATGTTCCATTACACGTTCCATTCCATATTCCATTCCATTAATTTCCACTTTTGTTTAAACATTCCCTACCACATTACATTCAACACTACTTCCGTTGCATTCCACATTCCATTCCACATTCCATTCCATTCCTTTCCACATGCCATTCCACATTCAATTCAACATTCCATTCCACATTCCATTCCATTCCATTCCACATTCCATTCCACGATCCCTTGTATGTTTCATTCCATATTCCATTCAATTCCTTTCCATGATCCATTCCATTCCATTCCATGTATGTTTCATTCCACATTCCATTCCATTCCATTCCACGATCCATTCCCTTCAATTCCACGTTCCATTTCATTCTATTCCATTCCATTCCACATTCCATTCCACATTCCATTTCCTTACATTCCACTTTTCATTCCACATTCCAACCATTCCTTTCCACATTCCATTACACGGTCCATTCCATTACATTCGACGTTCCATTAGACGTTCCATTCCACATTCCATTTCGCATTCCATTCTACATTCCATTCTACATTCTATTACATTCCATCCCACATTCCATTCCACGTTCCATTCCTTTAGATTCCACATACCATTCCACCTTCGATTCCACGTTCCATTGCACGTTTCTTTCCACGTTCCTTTCCATACTCCTTTCCATTCCAGTCCATATTCCATGCCAATCCTTTCCATTCCATTCCACAATCCATTCCATGCCGTTCCACATTCCATTCCACATTGCATTCCATTCCATTACACATTCCATTCCATTCCATTCCATTCCATTCCATTCCACATTCCATTCCATTCCTCATTCCATTCCATTCCATTCCACATTCCATTCCACATTCCATTCCATTCCATTCAACTTTCTACATTCCACATTCCAAATTACAATCTTTCAACATTGCATTCAAACATTCCATTCCACTTTCCATTCCATTCTATTCCACATTCCATTTCACATTCCATTCCATTCCATTCCACATTCCATTACACATTCCATTCCCCAATTCACTCCATTCCATTCCACTTTCCATTCCACATTCCATTACATTCCATTACACATTTCATTCTACTTTCCATTCCATTCCATTCCACATTCCATTCCATTCCATTACACATTCCATTCCATTCCATCCGACAATTCATTCCATGTTCCGTTCCAATTTGCTTTCCACTTTCAATTCCACTTTCCATTGTACGTTTCTTTCAACGTTCCTTTCCATGTTCCTTTCCATTCCATTCTATATTCCCTACCATTCCTTTCCATTACACTCCACAATCCATTCCATTCCATTCCACATTCCATGCCACATTGCATTCCATTCCATGCCACATTCCATTCAACATTCCACTGAACAGCCCATTCCACATTCTATTCCATTCCTTCCCACATTCGATTAAACAGCCCTTTGCTTTGCATTCCACTTTCCATTGCATTCCACCTCAGATTCCATTCCACATTCCATTCCATTGCCTTCCAAATTCCATTCCATTCCATTCCATTCCATTCCATTGCTTTCCATTCCATATTCCATTCCATTCCATTCCACATTCCATTCATTTCCATTCCATTCCACATTGTATTCCATTCCACATTCCATTCCTTTCCATTGCATTCCCCGTTCCATTCCATTCCTTTCCATTCCGTTCATTTCATTCCATATGCCATTCCATTCCATTCCACATAACTTTCCATTCCATTCCACTTTCCATTCAATTCCATTCCACATTCCATTCCTTTCGATTCCACATAACATTCAATTCCATTCCATTCCATTCCATTCCACATTCCATTCCACATTCCTTTCCATGCCATTCTGCATTCCATTACATTCCATTACACTTTCCATTCCATACCGTTCCGCATTCCATTCCATTCCATTCCACATTCAATTAAATTCCTTCCACATTCCATTCCATTAAATTCCACATTCCACATTTCATTTCAGGTTTCAATCCACGTTCTATTGTGAGTTCCATTCCATTCCATTCCATTCCACGTTCGATTCCACATTCCATTCCACATTCCATTCATTCCATTGCACTTTTCATTCCATTACATTCCACATTAAATTCCTTTCCATTCCATTGCATTCCAAATTCCATTCCATTCCAAATTCCATTCCATTCCATTCCCTTCGATTCCACATTCCGTTCCATTCCATTCCTCATTTCTTTCCATTCCATTGCACATTCCATTCCATTCAATTCCATTACACATTTCATTCCATTCCATTACACATTCCATTCTGTTCCATTCCATTCCCAATTCCATTCCATTCCATCCCTCATTCCATTACACATTGACTACCATTCCACATTCCATTCAATTCCATTCCACTTTCTGTTCCTTTACCTTCCATTCCATTCCACATTCCATTACACATTCCATTCCATTACACATTCCATGATATTTCATTCCATTCCATTGCACATTCCTTTCCAAATTGCATTCCATTCCATTACACATTCCATGCCATTTCATTCCATTCCATTGCACATTCCTTTCCAAATTGCGTTAGATTCCATTACAAATTCCATACCATTCCATTCCCCATTACTTTCCATTCGATTCCAAAATCCATTCCATTCCTTTGAACGTTACATTCTGCTCTTTTCCACTATCAACTCCTTTCCTTTCCACATTCCTTTCCATTCCATTCCACATTCCATTTCATTCCATTCCATTCGATTCCACATTCCATTACATTCCATTCCACATTCCATACCATTCCATTCCACATTCCATACCGTTCCATTCCACATTGCATTCCATTCCATTCCACATTCCATTCTGTTACTTTTCACATTCCTGTCCATTCCAATCCACATTCGATTTCATTCCATTCAATTCCATTCCATTCCATTCCTTTCCAATCCGTTCCACATTCCTTTACACATTGCATTCTATTCCACATTCCACTCCATTCCATTTCATTCCATTCCACATTCCATTCAATTCCATTCCATACCACATTCCATTCCATTCCATTCCACTTTCCATTCCATTCAATTCCATTCCACATTCCATTCCACATTGCCTTCCATTCCATTCCACCTTCCATTCCATTCCATTTCACTTTCTATTACATTCCATTCCATTCACTTCCTTTCCAAATTCCCTTCCAAATTTTATTCCATTCCATTCCACTTTCCATTCCATTCCATTTCACTTTCCATTCCGTTCCATTCCATTCCACATTCCATTCCATGCCATTCCGCATTCCATTCTGTTCTAATCCATTCCATATTCAATTACATTCCAAATTCCATTGCATTCCATTCCACATTCCACATTCCATTCCACGTTCAATTCAACCTTCCATTCCACTTTCCATTCCACGTTCCATTCCATTTCATTTCACGTTCCATTCCACTTTGCATTCCACATTCTATTCCATTCCGTTCTACATTTCAGTCAATTACATTACACATTGCATTCCATTCCATTCGATTCCATTCCGCATTCCATTCCATTCCATTTCATATTCCATTCAATTCCATTCCGTTACACATTCCATTCCTCTTTCCATTCTATTTCACTTTCCATTCCACATTCCATTCCTTTCCTTTCCACATAACATTCCATTCCATTCCACATTGCATTCCATTCCATTCCATTCCACATTCCATTCAAATCTATTCCACATTCCTTTCCTTCCAATTCCACATTCCATTCCATTCCATTTCAAATTTAATTCCGTATTCTAGTCCATTGCATTCCACACTCCATTCCATTCCATTCCCTTCCGCATTACATTCAATTTCATTGCATTCCACTTTCCCTACCATTCCACTCAACATTCCATTCCGAATGGCTTCACACTTTCCATTCCATTCCATTCCACATTCCATTCCATTCCATTCCACGTTCCATTCCAATCCATTCCACATTCCAGTGTAAATTAAATGCCACATCAAATTCCTTTCCATTCCACGTTCCATTCCACATTCCATTCCATTCCATTTCACATTCCATTCCATTCCATTTCACATTCCATTCCATGGCATTCCACATTCCATTCCACGTTCCATTCCAATGCATTCCACGATCCATTCCACATTCCATTCAACATTCCATTCATCATTCCATTCCATTCCATTCCACGTTCCATTCGAACCCATTCCACCTTCCAATTCACATTCCATTCCTTTGCATTTCACTTTCCATTCCACATTGAATTCCACATTCCATTCCACATTCCATTCCGTTTCGTTCCACATTGCACTCCACATTGCATTCCACATTCCATTCAACATTCCATTCCATTCCATTCCACATTCCATTCCACATTACATTCCATTACATTCCACATTGCATTCCACATTCCACTCCACATTCCATTGCATTCCATTTCATATTCCTTTCCATTCTTTTCCAGTTTAAATTCTATTCCTTTCCATATTCCATTCCATTCCATTCCACATTCCTTTCCACATTCCATTCCACATTCCAGTCCTTTCCATTTCACATTCCATTCCACATTAAATACCATTTCATTCCACATTCCACTCCATATTCCATTCCATTCCATTCCACATTCCATTCAACTTTCCATTCCACGTTCCATTAAATTCCATTGCATTGCATTCCATGTTCCATTTCATACCATTCCACATTTCATTCCATGTTCCATTTCACATTCCATTCCTCATTGGGTTTCACCCTCCATTCCATTCCATTGCACTCCACATTCCATTCTGCATTTCATTCCACTTTCCATTTCATTCCATTACACATTCCATTCAATGTTCCATTCCATGTTCCATTAAATTCCATTGCATTCCACTCCAAGTTCCATTACATACCATTCCACATTACATTCCATGTTCCATTTCACATTCCATTCCTCATTCCTTTTCCCACTCCATTCCATTCCATTCCACATTCCATTCTACATTTCATTCCATTCCATTCCACGTTGAATTACATTCCATTCCAGGTTCCATTCCAAATTCCTTTCAACATTCCATTGCACATTCCATTACTTTGCATTCCATATTCCATTGCAAATTCCGTTCCACATTCCTTTACACGTTCTATTGCATTCCATTCCACATTCCATTCCATTCCTTTCCACATTCCATTCCATTCCATTCCATTACACATTGCATTGCACATTCCGTTCTACATTCCTTTCCATTCCATTGTACGTTCCATTACATATTCCATTCCATTCCATTCCACATTCAATTCCACCTTCCATTCCATTCCATTCCATATTCCATTCCACATTCCACTCCACGTTGCTTTCCACATTCCATTCCGTACCATTCCACCTCCCATTCGACATTCTATTCCACATTACTTTCCACATTCCTTTCCACATTCCATTCCATTCCATTCCAAATTACATACCACATTCCATTTGTTTCGATTCCACTTTCCATTCCATTCCATTACACGTTCAATCCCATTGCTTTCCCCATTCCATTTTATTCCTTTCCACATTGCATTCTATTCCATTCCATGCAACATTTCATTCCATTCCATTCCATTCCACATTGCATTACATTCCATTCAAAATTGCATTCTATTCCATTGCACATTGCATTCCATTCCATTCCATTCCATTCCACATTCCATTCCAGTCCATTCCATTCTACATTCCATTGAATTCCATTCCACATTGCATTCCATTCCATTCCACATTCCATTACATTCCACATTCCTTTGCATTCAATTCCAATCCATTCCATTACAAATTCCATTACATTCCTTTCAACATTTCATTCCATTCCACATTCCTTTGCATTCCATTCCATTCCTTTCCACTTTCCATTCCATTCCATTCCATTCCATTCCACATTCCATTCCTTACCATTCCACATTCCATTCAACTTTTCATTCCATTTAATTCCACACTTCATTCCACATTTCATTCCATTTCATTCCACATTCCATTCCAATCCATTCTATTCCATTCCATTCTATACCACATCCAATTCCATTCCATTCTGCATTGCATTTCTTACCATTCCACATTCCATTCAACTTTGCATTCCATTTAATCCCACACTTCATTCCACATTCCTTTCTATTCCATTCAAAATTTCACTCCATTCCATTCCATTCCATTTCACATTCCTTTCCGCTTTCCATTCAAATCCATTCCACAATCCGTTCCACATTCCACTCAATTCCATTCCTTATTCCATTCCACTCCACATTCCATTCCATTCCTTTCCATTCCATTCCACTCCATTCCACATTCCAATCCATTCCATTCGAAATTCCATTGCATTAAATTCTAAACTCCATTTCATTCCATGTCGCATTCCAATCCATTCCATTCCATATTCCAATCCATTCCATGCCACAATCCATTCCTTTCCTTTCCACATTCCATTCCATTGCATTCCACATTCCATTCGATTCAACATTCCATTACCTTCTATTCAACATATCCTTCCATTCCATTACATATTCCATTCCATTCCATTCCATTCCAAATTTCATTGCATTCCACATTCCGTTCCCTTCCATCCATTACATATTTCATTCCACTTTCCATTCCATTCCACATTCCATTTCATTAAACAATCCATTCCATTCCATTCCACATTCCGTTCCATTTCAAATTCCGCTCAATTTCATTCCACATGCCATTCCATTCCATTCCACATTCCATTCCATTCCACTCCCTTCCGTTACACACTCCATTCCTCTTTCCTTTCAATTTCACATTCCATTCCATTCCATTCCACATTCCATTCCATTCCGTTCCATTCCACATTCCATTCCAATCCATTCTACATTCCATTCCATACCGTTCCATTCCACATTCCATTCCATTGCATTCTACATTCCATTCCATTCCTATCTACGCTTCATCACATTCCATTACATTCTATTCCACATTGCATTCCATTCCATTCCATTCCACATTCCATTGAATAATATTCCGCATTCCATTGCATTCCATTCCTCGTTCCATTTCATATTCCTTTCCACATTCCTTTCATTCCATTGCACATTTCTTTCTAATATATACCACATTAAATTCCTCTCCATTCCATTTGATTCCACATTCCATTCCATTCCATTCCACATTCTGTTGCATTCCATTCCACATTCCATTCCACTGCATTCCACACTCCATTAAATTCCATGCCCCATTCCATACCATTACACAGTCCATTCCATTCCACATTCCATTCCGTTCCTTTCCATTCTGGATTCCATTCCATTCTATTCCAATCCATTCCACATTCCATTCCATATTACATTCCATTCCACATTCCTTTCCATTCCATTCCATTACATTCCAATCCTTTCCACATTCCATTACACATTCCTGTTCATTCCACATACCATTCCATTCCATTCCACATTCCATTCCATTTAATTTCATTCCATTACACATTCCTTTCCACATTACATTCCATTCCACTTTCCATACCATTACATTCCACATTTGATTCCATTCCATTCCACATTCCTTTCCGTTGCATTCCACAATACGTTCCGTTCCATTCCACATTCCACTCCATTCCTTTCCACTTTGCTTTCCATTCCCTTCCACATTCCATTCCATTCCATATCATTCCATTCCACATTCCAATACATTACATTCCACATTCCATACCATTCCATTCCACATTCCATTCCATTCTATTCCACATTACATTAATTCCATTCCACATTCCATTGCGTTACTTTCCACATTCCTGATCATTCCTTTCCACATTCCAATCCATTCCATTCCATTACATTCCCTTCCACATTCCATTCCATTCCATTTCATTGCATTCCACAATCCATTACACATTCCATTCCATTCCACATTCCGTTCCATTCCACTTCGTTCCATTCCACATTCTGTTCCATTCCATTCCAATCCGTTCCATTCAACATTCCCTTCCATTCCATTCCACATTCCGTTGCATTCCTTTCCACATTGCATTCCATTGCATTCCACGTTCTATTCCGTTCCTTTCCATTACACTTTCCATTCCATTCTACATTTCAGTGCGTTCCATCCCATTCCTGATTCCATTACATTCCATTTCATTCCTTTCCGTTTTCCATTACACATTGCATTTCATTCCACATTCCTTTCCATTCAATTCCACATTTCATTCCATTTCATTACAATCCTTTCCACACTCCGTCACACATTTCTTTTCATTCCACATTCCACTCCATTCAATTCCACTTTCCATTCCACTTTATTCCATTCCATTGCACATTCCTTTATACATTGCATTCCATTGCATTCCACTTTCCTTACCATTCCATTCCACGTTCCATTCCATTCCATTCCACATTCCATTCCATTGCATTCCACATTACATTCCATTCCATTCCACATTCCACTACAATCTTTTCCACGTTCCTTTCCATTCCGTTCCACATTCCATTCCATTCCATTCCATTCCACATTCCATTCCATTATATTCCACATTCAACACCGTTCCATTCCACATTCCAATCCTTTCCATTCCACATTACATTCCATTCCATTCCACATTCCATTCCATTAATTTCCACATTCCTGTCCATTCCATTCCACTTTCAATTCCATTCCATTCCATTCCTTTCAAAATTCCATTCCACTCCATTCCATTCCTTTCCATTCCACATTCCATTCCATTTCACTTCATTCCTTTCCACATTTCATTCCATTCCAAATTTCTTTCCATTCCTTTCCAAATTCCATTCCATTCCATTCCACATTCCATTCCATTCTTTTCCACATTCCTGTCCGTTCCATTCCATATTCCATTCCATTCCACATTCCATTCCATTCCACATTCCATTCCATTCCTTTCCACTTTGCTGTCCATTCCATTCCACATTCCATTCCATTCCATTCCTTTCCATATTCCATTCCATTCCATTCCATTGCATTCCAGATTCCATTACAGATTCCATTCCATTCACATTTCAATCCATTCCACTTCATTCCTTTCTTCATTCCATTCCATTGCATTCCATTCCATTCCACATTCCGTTCCATTCCATTTCACTTTCCATTCCATTGCATGCCACGTTCCATTCCATTCCATTCCATTCTACTTTTCATTCCATTCGACATTCCATTCCATTCTCGATTCCATTCCAATCCATTCCATTTCATTCCACTTTCCATTACACATTTCTTTCCCTTACACTTTCCTTTCCATTCAATTCCACATTCCATTCCTGTACATTCAACTCCTTTCCACATTCCATTACACATTTCTTTTCATTCCACATTCCATTCCATTACATTCCACATTCCATTCCATTTCATTCCATTCCATTGCACATTCCTTTATACATTCCATTCCATTCCATTCCACATTCCACACCATTCCATTCCACATTCCATTGCATTCCATTCCACATTCCATTCCATTGCATTCCACATTACATTCCATTCCATTCCACATTCCACTCCATTCCTTACCACGTTCCTTTCCATTCCATTTCAATTTCCATTCCTTTATATTCCATTCCACATTCCATTCCATTACTTTCCACATTCCATGCCATTTAATTCCACATTCCATTCCTTTACTTTCCAAATTCCTGTCCATTCCATTCCACATTCCATTTTATTCCATTCCATTCCATTCCTTTCCATATTCCATTCCATTCAATTCCATTGCATATTCCAATCCATTCCACATTACATTCCATTCCACTTCATTCCATTGCACATTCCATTTCATTCAATTCCATTCAGCATTCCATTCCATTCCACTTCATTCCATTCCACATTCCATTCCATTCCATTCCACATTCCATTCCATTCCTTTCCACATTCCATTCCATTCCATTCCATTCCATTCTACATTCCATTCCAATCCGTAATCCATTCCTTTCCGTTCCATTCAACTTTCCATTCCATTCCTTTCCACGTTCCATTCCAGTCCATTCCATTCCATTCCATTCCATTCCACATTCCATTCCATTTCACATTGCATTCCATTCCACTTCATATTTCATTCCATACCATTCCACATTCCATTCAATTCCATTCCACATTCCATTCCATTCCTTTCCACATTCCATTCTATTCCACATTCCATTCTATTCCATTCCATTCCACATTCCATTCCATTCCACATTCCATTATATTCCATTCCAAATTGTATTTCATTCCATTCCATATTCCATTCCATTCCATTACACATTCGATTCCACATTCGATTCCTCTTTCCATTCCATTTCAAATTTCATTCAATTCCATTGAATTCCACTTTCCATTCAATTCCTTTCCATTCCACACTCCTTTCTCTTTCATTCCATATTCCAATCAATTCCATTCCATTCCATTCCCCATTCCATTTCATTCCATTTCCCCTTCCATTCCATTCCGTTCTACATTCCATTCCATTGCATTGCATTCTATTTCCCTTTTCATTCCCTTGCATTCCATTCCGCATTCCATTCCAATCCATTCCACTTTGCTTTCCACATTCCATTCCAATTTGCATTCCATTCCATTCCATTTTCCATACAATTCCATTTCACTTTCCATTTCATTACATTCCATTCCACATTCCATTCCATGCCATTTCGCTTTCCATTCCATTCCATTCCATTCCACATTCAATTCCATTCCAATTCACTTTCCATTCCATTCAATTCCACATTCCACACTCCATTCCAGGTTCCATTCTACGTTCCATTCCACGTTGCATTCCACATTCCATTCCATTCCATTCCGTGTTCCATTCCGCATTGCATTCCACATTCCATTCCATTCGATTCCACATTTCATTCGATTCCATTGCACATTCCATTCCATTAAATTCCATTCCGTTCCATTCCACATTCCATTCCATTCTATATTCCTTTCGATTCCATTCCACATTCCATTCTATTCCATTCCATTCCATATTGTATTCCATTCCACATTCTATTCCATTCGTCTCCACATTGCATTCCACTTCATTCCATTCCATTGCACATTCCTTTCCACTTTGCATTCCATTCCATTCCACATTGCATACAATTCCATTCCACATTCAATTCCTTTCCATTCCACATTCCATTCCATTGCATTCCACATTGCATTCCATTCCATTCCACATTCCACTCCATTTCTTTTCACGTTCCGTCCCATTCTATTCCACATTCATTCCATTCCATTCCATGCCATTCCACATTCCATTCCATTCCATTCCGCATTCCATACCATTCCATTACACTTTCCTTTCCTATCCATTCCACATTCCATTCCAACGATTTTCCCATTCCTTTCCATACCGTTCCACATTCCATTCCATTCCATTCCATTCCATTCCACATTCCTTACCATTCCATTGCACATTTCATTCCATTCCATTCCACATTCCATTCCGTTCCTTTCCACATTGCATTCCATTCCATTCCATTCCATTCCATTCCATTCCATTCCACATTCCATTGCATTCCATTCCATTCCATTCCACATTCCATTCCATTCCATTCCTTTCCACATTCCATTTCATTTCACATTGCATTCCATTCTACTCCACATTTAATTCCATACCATTCCACATTTCATTCAGTTCCATTCCACATTCCATTCCATTGCATTCCACTTTCCATTCCATTCCACATTCCATTCCATTCCATTCCATTAAACATTCCATTCCATTCCATTAAACATTCCATTCCACAATCCATTCCATTCCACTTTGCACTCCATTCCATTCCATTCCACTAAACATTCCATTCCACATTGCATTCCACATTCCATTCCATTCCACTTTGCAGTCCATTCCATTCCAAATTCTATTCCATTCCATTCCATATTCCACTCCATTCCATTCCGCATTCCATTCGATATTCCACTCCATTCCATTCCACACTCCATTCCATTTCATTCCACATTCCATTCCACGTTCTATTCCACGTTCCATTCCATTCCATTCCACAATCCATTCCACATTCTATTCCACGTTCCATTCTATTTCATGCTACATTCCATTCCACCTTCCATTCCCTTCCATTCCACATTCCTTTTCACATTCAACTCCATTCTATTCCACAGTCCATTGTATTTCATTCCATTCCATTTCACTTTCCTGTCCATTCCTGTGCACTTTCCCTTCCTTTCCTTTCCAGAATGCATTCCATTCCATTCCACTTTCGATTACACTTTCCATTCCACGTTCCATTACACTTTCCACTGCACATTACGTTCCATTACATTCCACGATGCATTCCACCTTCCATTCATCATTCCATTCCATGTTCCTCTCCACCTTCCATTCCATTTCTTTCCACGTTTCATGCAACGTTCCAATTCACATTCCATTCGATTCCATTAACCATTCCATTCCACATTCCATTCCATATTCCATTACACAATCCATTAAACGTTTCTTTACTCGTTGCATTCCACCTTCCATACCACGTTCCATTCCATTCCATTCCACATTCCATTCCACATTCCATTGCAATACATTCCACTTTCCATTCCACGTGCCATTCCACGTTCCATTCTACTTTACTTTCCAGTCCATTCCACATTCCATTCCACGTTCCATTGCATAACATTCAACATTCCATTCCACATTCCATGCCATTTCATTCCACATTCCATTTCTCATTCCATTCCATTCGATTCCACATTCCCCTCCATTCCATTCAAAATTCCATTCCACATTCCACTCCATTCCATTCCACACTCCTTTCCAAATTCCATTCCACATTCCATTCCACATTCCATTCCACATTCCATTCCTTTCCCTTACGCATTCCACTCAATTCCATTCCACTCCGCCTTCCATTCCATTCCATTCCCCTTTCCATTCCATTCCATTTCAAATTTCATTCCATTCCTCATTCCATTCCGTATCACATTAGATTCAATTCCATTCCACACTCCATTCAATTCCATTCCATTCCACGCTGCATTCCACTTTCCTTTCCACAAACCATTCCATTCAATTCCACACTCCTTTCCACATTCCATTCCACATTCCATTCCAATCCATTCCACTTTGCATTCCACATTCCATTCCATTCCATTCCATTCCACAATCCACTTCATTCCAGTCCACATTCCATTCCACATTCCATTCAATATTCCATTCCATTCCAATACACCTTCCACTTCATCCCATTCCATTCCACATTCTATTCCATTCCATTTGAAATTCAATTCCATTCCATTCAATTCCATTTCACATTCCATTCCATTCCATTCCTCATTACATTCCATTCCAATCCATTCCACATTCCATTCCGTTCTATTGCAGATTGCATTCCTCAACATTGCATTCCACATTCCATTTCACATTCCATTCCACGTTGCATTCAATTCCATTCCACATTCCATTCCACATTTCATTCCATTCCTTTCCACATTCCATTCCACATTCCATCCCTTTATATTCCATTCCACATTCCATTCCATTGCATTCTATTCCATTCCATTCCATTCCATTCCAATTCACATTCCATCCCATTCCAATCCATTCCATTCCATTCCATTCTTTCCATTCCACATTCCAGTCCTTTTGTTTCCATTCCACATTAGATTCCATTCCATTGCATTCCATTCCACATTCCATTCCACATTCCCTTCCATTTCATTCCACCTTCCATTCCTTTCCATTCCATTCCATTCCATTCCACATTCCATTCCATTCCATTCCATTCCATTCCACATACCATTCCATTACAACCTACCTTCCATTCCATTCCATTCCATATTCCATTCCACATTCCCTTCCATTTCATTCCACCCTCCATTCCTTTCCATTCCATTCCATTCCACATTTCATTACACATTCCCTTCCCTTCCACTCCACATTCCTTTCCTTTCCATACCATTGCAGTCGAATTTCCTTTCCATTGCATTCCATTCTGCAATCACTTCCACTCCATTCCACTTTCCATTCGATTCCATTCCACTTTCCATTCGACATTCCTTTCCATTCCTTTCCACAATCTGTTCCATTCCATTGCAACTTCCATTGAATTCCATTTCACATTCCATTCCGTTGCATTTCACCTTCCATTTCAGTCCATTCTAGACTATTCCACATTCCATTCCATTTCATTCCACATTCCATTACATTACATTCCTCCTGCAATTCCATTCCATTCCATTCCTTTCCATATTGAATTCCATTCCATTCCACATTGTATTCCATTCCATTCCATTCCATTCCTCATTCCGTTCCATTCCATTCCATTCCACATTCCATTCCCTTCGATTCCATTCAACCTTCCATTCCATTCCAATCAAAATTGAATTTCATTCCATTCCATGTTCCATTCCACGTTCCATTCAACTTTCTATTCCATGTTTTATTCCACGTTCCACTACACGTTATATTCCATTCCATTTCACGTTCCATACCACGTTCCATTCCATGTACCATTCCAGTTTTCATTCCACGTTCCATTGCATATTGCATTCCACATTTCATTCCACATTCCCTTCCATTGCATTCCACATTCCATTCCATTCCATTCCACTTTCCATTCCACGTTGCTTTCCACGTTCCATTTGACGTTCCATTCCACATTCTTTCCCATTCAATTCCACATTCCATTCCACATTGCATTCCTTTGTATTCCACATTGCATTCCACATTCCATTCCTTTCCATTCCACATTACATTCCACATTCCATTACAGATTCTATTCCACTTTCCGTTCCAGATTTCATTCCACATTCCATTCCATTTCATTCCACATTCTGTTGCATTACATTCCAAATTCTATTCGAAATTCCATTCCGTTCCATTCCACATTCCATTCTACATTCCATTCTACTTTCCATTCTACTTTCCATTCCATGTTGCATTCTTTTTCATTCCATGTTCCATTCCACATTCCATTCCATTCCATTCCAATTTCCATTCCACATTCCATTGCACATTCCTTTCCACATTACATTCCGTTGCATTCCTCATTCCTTTCAACATTCCATTCCATTCCTTTCCACATTAAATTCCCTTACACTCCACAATTCATTCCACATTTCCTTGCGTTCCATTCTACATTCTATTCCAAGTTCCATTCCATTCAATTCCATGTTCCATTCCACGTTTCATTCCACATTCCATTCCACAATCCATTCCGTTCCATTCCACAATCAATTCCACATTCCATTCCACATTCCAATCCATTGTATTCCACTTTCCATTGCACATTGCATTCCATTCCATTTCACCTTCCATTCTCATTCCATTGAATTACATTCCACATTCCATTCCTCATTCCATTACATTCCATTCTACATTTCATACCACTTTCCATTCCATTGCATTCCACATTGCATTCAACATTCCATTCCACTTTCCATTCCATGTTGCATTCCACGCTCCATTCCACGTTCCATTGCATTCTATTCCATGTTCCATTCCACTCCATTCCACGTTTCATTTCTTTCCATTCCGCATTCCATTCCACATTCCATTTCACAATCCTTTCCACATTCTATTTCACTTTGCATTACATTCCATTCCATTTCATTCCACATTCCATTCCATTCCATTCCATTGCAAAATCCATTCCACATTCCACTCCAGGTTCCATTCTACTGCATTCCACATTCCAATCCATTTCATTCCTCATTCCATTCCATTAAATTCCACATTCCATTCCATTCCATTTCGTTTCACATTCCATTCCATTCCATTGCATTCCATTCAATCCCTCAATCCATTCCATTGCATTCCGAATTCCATTCCATTCCATTCCATTCCACATTCCACTCCAAATCCATTCCACATTCCTTTCCATTACATTCCACATTCCATTCCGTTGCAATCCACATTCCATTCCACGTTCCATTCCACGTTGCATTCCATGTTCCATTCCACGTCCCATTTCACATTCAATTCCTTTCCATTCCACATTCCATTCCATTGCATTCCACATGCCATTCCATTCTATTCCACATTCCATTCCACGTTCCATTCCATTAAATTTCACTTTCCATTCCACGTTCCTTTCCACATTCCATTCCACTTCCCAATGCATTCCATTCCACATTCCATTCCATTCAATTTCACTTTCCATTCCATACTCCAATACACAATCCATTCCACATTCCATTTCACGTTGCATTCCACTATCCATTCCACATTCAATTCCACTATACATTGCAGGTTCCATTCCACATTCTATTCCATTCCATTCCATTCAACTCCAAATTCCCTTTCACTTTCCTTTCCACGTTCCATCCTACGTGCCCTTCCACATTCCATTCCACTCCAATCCATGTTCAATTCCATGTTCCATTCCATTCGATTCAACTTTCCATTCCGTATTCCATTGCACAGCCCATTCCACATTAAATTCCATGTTCCATTCCACGATCCATTCCATGTTCCATTCCACATTCCCTTCCATTCCATTCAACTTTCCATTCCACATTCCATTCCACATCCATTAGAAATTACATTCCGTTCCATTCCGCATAGCATTCCACATTCCATTACAGATTTCATTCTGCATTCCATTCTCATTCCATTGCATTTCATTCCATATTGCATTCCACATTCGATTGCATTCCAATTCACAATCCATTCCACATTCCATTCCATTCCACATTCCATTCCTCATTCCATTCCATAATCCATTCCATTCCTTTGCAAATTCCATTCCATTCCATTCCATTTCACCTTCCATTCCACTTACCATTAAATTCTTTTCCACATTCCATTCCACATTCCAGTCCATTCCATTACACATTCCATTCCATTACAATCCAAATTTCATTCCACAAATCCTTCCATTCCATTCCACATTCCATTCCACATTCCATTCCCTTCCATTCCACATTCCATTCCATTGCATTCAATTCCATTCCACTTTCCATTCCACATTCCATTGCATTCCATTCCATGTTCAATTGCATGTTCCATTCCACATTCCATTCCATTCTACTCCACGTTCCAATTCACACTCAATTCCACATTCCATTCCACATTCCATTCTGTTCCATTGCAGATTCCGTTCCACATTCCATGCCACGTTCAACTCCACATTCCTTTCCATGTTCCATTGCATGTTCCATTCCACATTCCATTGCATTCCATTCCACTTTCCATTCCATTCCATTCCACATTCCTTTCTTTTCAATTTCTTCTTTCTTTCCATCCCATGGCATTCCACTTTCCATTCCATTTCATTCCAAATCCTTTCAATTCCATTCCATTCCATTCCACATTCCATTCCATTCCATTCCATATTCCATTCCATGTTCTATTCCATGTTCCTTTCCATTTCATACCGCATTCCATTCCATTCCATTTCACATGCCATTACTTTCGATTCCACATTCCTTCCGACATTCCTTTCCACATTCCATTACACATTCCATTCCATTCCATTTCACGTTCCATTCCACATTCCGTTCCATTCCACATTCGTTTACACATTCCATCCCACATTACATTCTTTTCCACTCCACATTCCATTCCACATTCCATTCCACTTTCTGTTCCATTCCACTCCACATTCCATTCCATTCCATTCCACGCTCCATTCCACAATCCACTCCATTCCTTTGCACATTCCATTCCACATTCCATTCCACATTTCATTTCGTTCCATTACACTTTCAATTGCATTTCATTCCGCATTCCTTTCCACATTCTTCTCCATTACCTTCCACGTTCCATTCCATTCCATTCCACATTACATTCCACATTATATTCCACTTTCCATTCCACCTTCAATTCCATTGCATTTCACGTTCCTTTCCACATTCCATTGCTTTTCGTTACACATTCCATACCATATTCCATTCGATTTCATTGCACATTCCATTCTACATTCCATTCCATTCCATTCCTCATTCCTTTCCATTGCATGCCACGTTCCATTCCACTTTCCATTTCATTCCATACCACTTATATTTCCGCATTCCATTCCACAGTCCATTCCATATTCCTTTCCATTACATTCCACATTCCATTCCATTCCACATTCCATTCCACATTCCATTCTATAACATTCCACATATCATTCCACATTCGATTCCATTGCATTCCACATTTCATTCCACATTCCATTCCATTCCATTCCACACTCCGTTCCACATTCCATTCCATTCCCATCCAAATTCCACTCCACATTCCATTGCATTCCATTTCATTCCACATTACTTTCCATTTCATTCCACATTCGAAACAATTTCATTCCATCTTTCTTTCCATTTCATTCCACATTCCATTCCATTCCATTCCACGTTCCATTTTTTTCCATTCCACATTCCATTCCATTCCATTCCACATTCCATTCCACATTCCATAACACAAACCATTCCATTTCATTCCACATTCCATTGCATTCCATTTTAGTTTCCATTCCATTCCTTTCTACAGTCCATTCTTTCCACATTCCTTTCCACATTCCATTCCACGTTGCATTCCATCCCATTAAACGTTCCATTCCACGTTCCATTCCGTCATCCACTCCATTACATTCCACGTTCCATTCCACATTCTATTGCCTTCCATTTCATGTTCCCTTCCACATTGCTTTCCACATTCCATTCGATTTTCCATTGCATTCCATTGCACATTCCATTCAACACTCCACTTGGCATTCCATTCCAAATTCCATTCCACATTTCATTCCACAGCCCGTTCCATTCCATTCCACATTCTATTCCACATTCCATTCCACATTCCATTCCACATTCCATTCCACATTCCATTACACGTTCCATTCCACTTTCCATTCCACGTTCCTTTCCACCTTCCATTCCACGTTCCTTTCCACCTTCCATTCCGTTCCATTCCTCATTTCAGTCCACTTTCCTTTCCATTACATTCCACTTTCCTTTCCACATTCCATTCCACATTCCATTCCACATTGCATTCCGTTCCATTCCACATTATTTTCCACGTTCCTTTCCACATTCCATTCCTTTACATTCCACATTCCCTTGTACATTCCATTCAACATTCCATTCCACATTCCGTTCCATTTGATTCCACATTCCATTCCGCATTCCCCTCCATTCAGTTCCACATTCCATTAAGCATTCCTTTCCACTTTCCATTCCATTCCATTCCACATTCCATTACACGTTGCGTTCTATTCTATATCACGTTCCATTCCATGATTCACTCCACATTCCATTCCACATTCCATTCCACATTCCATTTCACATTCCATTCCATTCCATTCCACATTCCATTCCACATTGCATGCCAGATTCCATTCGATTCCATTCCACATTCTTTTCCACATTCCATTCCATTGCTTTCCGCATCCCTTTCCATTCCATTGCACATTCCATTTCACATTCCATTCCACATTGCACCCCATTCAATAACATTCAATATTCCATTCCATTGCATTCTACATTCCATTCCATTGCATTCCACATTCCATTCCATTGCATTCCACATTCCATTCCACGTTCCATTCCACGTTGCATTCCATGTTCCATTCCATGACCCCTTTCATGTTCCATTCCTTTCCATTCCACATTCCATTCCATTCCTTTCCACATTCCATTCCATTCAATTCCACATTCCATTCCTCGTTCCATTCCATTTCATTCCACTTTCCATTCCACGTTGCTTTCCACATTCCATTCTACATTGAATTCCAAGTTCCATCCCATTCCATTTCAAATTCCAATCCATTCCATTTCACATTCTATTCCACATCCCATTCCACATTCCATTCCGCATTCCAATCCAATTTCCATTCCATACTTTCATGTTCCATTCCACTTTCCATTCCATTAAATTCCCCGTTCCATTCCATATTCCATTGCCCATTCCATTCCACATTCCATTCTTGTTTCCGTCCCAGTTTCAACTCCATGTTCCATTCCATATTCCATTCCATTGTATTCCACGTTCCATTTCACATTCCATTCCATTCCATTCCACTTTCCTTTCCAGATTCCATTTCACATTCCATTCCATTACATTCTGCATTCCATTTCACATTCCATTGCATTCCACTCCACGTTCCAATCAACATTCCATTCCATTCAATTTCACCTTCCATTCTATATTCCATTCCACATTCCATTCCACAATCCATTTCATGTTCCATTCCATGATCCATTCCTCATTCAATTCCATGAGGCATTGCACGTTCCATTCCACTTTCCATTCCATTCCATGCCATAGCACTCCACAAACCCTTCCACATTCCATTCAACATTGCATTCCACCTTCCATTCCACACTCCCTTCCACGTTCCATTCTACTTTCCATTCTACATTCCATTCCAGTCCTTTCCACGTTCATTTCCAGGTTCCATTCCATTCCAATCAACTTTCCATTCCATATTCCATTGAACATCCCATTCCACGTTCCATTCCATGTTCCATTCCACGTTCCATTCCACATTCCATTCCATTCCATTCCACTTTGCCTTCCACATTACATTCCACATTACATTCCACATTATATTCCGTTCCATTCCACATTACATTTCACATTCCATTCCACATTCCATTCCACATTCCATTAAATTCTGTTCCACGTTCCATTCCACATTCCATTCTCATTGCATTGCATTTCATTCCATATTGCATTCCACATTCCTTTGCATTCCAATTCAAAATCCATTCCACATTCCATTCCATTCCATTACATTGAATTCCACTTTCCATTCCACATTCCATTCCACATTCCATTATGCAATACATTCCAAATTGCATTCCACATTCAATTCCACATTCCTTTCTCATTGCATTGCATTTCTTTCCACTTTCCTTTCCACATTTCATTGCATTCCAATTCACATGCCTTTTCACATTACAGTCCACTCAATTCCATTCTATTCCACATTCCATTCCACATTCCATTCCACATTCCATTCTGCAGTCCATTCCAATCCATTCCAATCAACATTCCATTCCACTCAACATTCCATTCCACATTTCATTTCGTTCCATTCCACATTCCTTTCCACATTCCATTCCATTCCATTCCACATTCCATTCCCTTCCATTCCATTCCACCTTCCATTCCACTTTCCATTAAATTCTATTCCACTTCCCATTCCACATTCCAGTCCACTCCAATCCACATTTCTTTCCACAGTTCATTCCGTTCTATTCCACATTCCATTACACATTCCATTCCACATTCCATTCCATTCCATTCCACATTCCATTCCATTCCATTCCACGTTCCAGTCCACACTGAATTCCATATTCAATTCCACATTCCATTCCGTTCCTTTGCACTTTCCATTCCACATCCCATGCCACGTTGAATTCCACATTCCTTTCCAAGTTCCATTCCATGTTCCATTCTCCGTTTCATTCCATTCCATTTCACGTTCCATTCCACATTCTATTCCACGATCCATTCCACATTCCATTCCACGTTCCATTCCACATTCCATTCAACGTTCCAGTCCACGGTCCATTCCATTCCATTCCACGTTCCCTTTCACGTCCCATTAAATTCAAGTCCACGTTCCATTTCACATTCCATTCCATTCCATTCCACATTCCTTTTCACTTTCCATTCCACATTCCATTCCACATTATATTTAAGTCCATTTCACATTCCATTTCCCATTCCATTCCGCATTCCATTCCATTCCATTGCAAATTTCATTCCATTCCACGTTCCCTTCCACATTCCATTCCACTCCCCACTCCACTTTCCTTTCCATTCCATTCCACTTTCCATTAAACATTCCATTCCTTTCCATTCCACTTTCCATTCCACATTCCATTCTACATTCCATTCAACTTTCCATTCCATTCCATTCCACATTCCATTGTACAATCCATTGCATTCCAATCCACATTCCATTCCACTCTGTATTCCATTCCACATTCCATCACATTGCATTCCACATTCCATTGCACATTCCATTCCACATTCTATTCTGTTCCTTTACACATTCAATTCCACGTTACATTCCATTCCATTCCGCATTCCAATCCACATTCCATTCCCCATTCCATGCCGTTCCTTTGCGCATTCCATTGCACATTTCATTCTACAATCCATTCCACATTCCATTCCACATTCCAACCAAATTCCATTCCTTTCCACATTCCATTCCACAATCCAAGTACATTCCATTCCATTCCATTCCACATTCCATTCAATTAGATTCCGTAATCCATTCCATATTGCATTCCATTGCATTTCACACACCATTCCACATTCCATTCCTCGTTCCACTCCACTTTCCTTTCCACGTTCCATTCCATTCCATTCCACTTTCCATTACACATTCCATTTCACATTCCATTTCACATTCCATTCCATTCCACATTCCATTCCATTACTTTCCACATTCCATTCCTGATTGCATTCCATTCCATTCTATTCCACATTCCATTCCACATTCCTTTCCACCTTCCATTCCTCATTCCATTCCATTCCACATTCCATTCCACAATACATTCCACATTCCATTTCATGTCCCATCCCATTCCACATTCCATTCCATTCCTTTCCACATACCTCTCCATTCAGATTCACATTTAATTCCCCTTCATTGCATTCCACATTCCAATCCATTCCATTCAGATTCACATTTAATTCCTCTTCATTGCATTCCACATTCCAATCCATTCCATTCCACATACATTTCTATTCCATTCCATTTTATTCCACATTCCATTCCATTCCATTCTCTTCTACATTCCATTCCATTCCATTCTATTCCACATTCCATTCCGTATCATTCCACATTCCATTCAATTACATTCCAGATTCCATTCCGCATTGCTTTCCAGATTCTATTCCACATTCCATTCTCTTCCATTCCACATTCCATCCCATTCCATTCCACGTTCCATTCCATTCCATTGCACTTTCCATTCCATACTCCCTTCCACATTGAATTCCAAGTTCCATTCTACGTTCCATTCCGTGTTACATTGCGCGTACTATTCCCTACCATTCCAAGTTCCATGGCACATTCCACGCCAATCCATTCCGCGTCACATTGCACATTGCATTCCACATTAAATTCCATTCAGTTACATTCTATTCCACTTTACATTCCACATTCCATTCCACCTTCCATTCCACTTTCCATTCCATTTCATTCCACATTCCATGACACATTTCATTCCATTCCATTCCACATTCCATTCGACATTCCATTTCATATTCCATTCCACATTTCATTCCACATTGCTATTCACATCCCATTCCACATTCCATTATATTCCATTCCACATTCCATTGCATATTCCAATCCATTCCATTCCACATTCCATTCCGTTGAATTTGACGTTCCATTCCACGATCCATTCCACATTCCATTCCATTCAATTCCACATTTCTTTGCAAATTCCATTCCATTCCATTCAACTTTCTATTCCACATTCCATTCCATTGCTTTCCACATTCCAATCCTTTCCACATTCCATTACACGTTACATTCCACCTTCCATTCCATTCCATTTTATGTTCCATTAGACATTGCATTCCACTTTCCATTCTGTTCCTTTCCACATTCCATACCACACTCTACTCCACATGCCTTTCCACATTCCATTCCGCTCCACTCCACGTTTCATTACACATTCCCTGCTACATTTCATTCCACATTGCAGTCCATTCCATTCCACATTCCATTCCACATTATCTTCCACATTCCATTCCAGATTCCATTCCATTCCACATTACATTCCATTGTATTCCACATTCCATTCCATTGCATTTCACATTCTAATCCACATTTCATTCCATTCAATTTCACATTCCATTCCGTTACGTTCCACATTCCTTTCCACATTCCATTCAATATTCCATTCCACTTTCCGTCCCATAAACCATTCCACATTCCTTTGCATTCCATTCCTCATTCCATTCCATTCCATTCCACATTCCATTCCATTTAATTTCACATTCCATTCTGTTCCATTGCACTTTCCTTTCCACTTTCCATTCCACATTTCATTGCACATTCCGTTCCACACTCCATTCCAAATTCCGTTCCACATTCCATTTCACATTCCATTCTGTTCCATTTCACATTCCATTACACATTCCACTCTACATTCCATTCCATTCCATCCCACATTCCATTGGATTCCATTACACATTCCTTTCCACTTTCCATTCCCTTACATTCCACATTCCATTCCATTCCATTCCATGTTCACTTCCACATTCCTTTCTACTTTACATTCCACATTCAATTCCTTTCCATTCCACATTCCATTCGACATTCCATTCCACATTCCATTCGACATTCCATTCCACATTCCATTCCACATTCCATTCCATTAAACATTCCATTCCATTACATTCCACATTACCTTCCACATTCCGTTAAACGTTAAATTCCACGTTCCATTCATCGTTCCATTCCGTTCCATTCCACTTTCCATTCCACATTCCTTTCCATTCCATTCCATTTTCTACTGCACTTTCCATTCTGCATTCTTTTCCACATTACATTCCTTTCCATTCTACATTCCATTCCATATTCCATACTTCATTCCATTTTTCATTCCATTCCACATTCGATTCCACATTCCATTCCACCTTCCAATCCACATTCCATTTCACATTTCACTCTATTCCATTTCACATTCCATTCCACATTCCATTCTTTACAATTTCACATTCCATTCCACATTGCATGCCACATTCTATTCCATTCCATTCCACATTCCATTCAACTTTGCATTCCACAATTCATTCCATTCCATTCCACATTCCATTCCAAATTCCATTCCATTTCTTTACGCATTTCATTCCACCTTCCATTCCATTACACATTCCATTCCACATATCGGTCCACATTCCAATCCATGTTCCATTCGATGTTCCATTCCATGTTCCATTCCATTCCATTCAACGTTCCATTTCATTCCATTCCACTTTCCATTCCAGATTCCATTCCACTTAGCAAGTCACATTCCATTCCACTTTCCATTTCACTTTCCAATCCATTCCATTCCATTCTAGTCCATTCCATTCCATTACACATTCCATTCCAATCCTCATTCCCTTCCATTACATTCCACTTTGCATTCCGTTTCACATTCCATTCCATTCCATTCCACATTCCCTTCCATTCTATTCCACATTCCAGTCCATATTCCATTCCACATTCCATTCCATTCCATTCAATTCCACCATTCATTACATTCCATTCCACACTGCATTCCATTGCATTCCACATTCCATTCTACTTTCCATTCCACATTCCATTCCACGTTCCATTCCACATTCCATTCTATTCCATTCCACATTCCATTACATACCATTCCACATTCCATTGCATTCAATTTCACTTTCCATTCCATTACATTCCATTCCACATTCCATTCCATTCCATTCCACATTCCATTCCATTCCATTCCGCATTCCATTCCACTCCATTCCATTCTATTCCACCTTCCATTCCATTCCGTTATACTCCACGATACATTCTATTCAATTCCACATTCCTTTCCATTCAATTTCACATTCCATTCCATTACATTGCATTCCACATTCCATTCCATTTCATTCCGCATTCCATTCCGCTCCTTTCCATTCTATTCCACATTCCATTCCTTTCCATTATATTTCACAGTCCATTGCATTCCACTCCATCTTCCATTCCACGTTCCATTCCATTCCATTATATTTCACATTCCATTGCATTCCACTCCATCTTCCATTCCACATTCCATTCCAGATTCCATTCCACATTCCAGTCCTTTACATTCCACATTCCATTCCACAATCCATTCCATTTCATTCAACATTCCATTCCATTCGAATGCATTCCTGTCTGCACTCCATTCCATTCCATTCCTTTCCACATTCCATTCTGTTCCATTGCATTCCTGTTTGCATTCCACTTTATTCCATTCAATTCCACATACCATTCCATTTCATTCCCCATTTCATTCCATTCCAATCCACATTCAGTTCCACTCCATTCCCTGTTCCATTCCACGTACCATTCCACGTTCTATTCCATGATCCTTTCCAAGTTGCTTTCCACGTTCTATTCTACTTTTCATTCCACATTCCATTCCACGTTCCATCCCATTTCATTCCACATACAATTCCAGATATCATTCCATTCCATTCCACATTTCACTCCATTCCATTCCCTTCAAAATTCTATTCCGCATTCCATTCCATTCCTTTCCAGATTCCATTCCAAAATCCACTCCATTACATCCCACATTCTACTACACATTCCATTCCATTCCATTCTACATTGCATTCCACATTCCATTTCATTCCATTCTATTCCTCATTCGATTCCATTCCATACCACATTCCATTCCACTTTCCATTCCATTCCATTCCACATTCCATTCCATTCCATTCAATTCTATATCACTTTCCATTCCATTCCACTTTCCTTTCCATTCCATTCCATTCCACTTTCTTTTCCATTCCATTCCATCCCATTCCATTCCACTTTCCTTTCCATTCCATACCATCCCATTCCATACCATTCCAGATTCCATTACATTCCATTACATTCCATTGCATTCCACATTCCATTCCATTTCAATCCACATTCCATTCCATTCTTTTCCATTCCACTTTCCATTCCACATTCCATTACATTCCATTGAACTTTCCATTCCACATTCCATTCCATTCCATTCCACATTCCATTACCTGTTACATTACATTCTATTTCACATTTCATTCCACTTTCCATTTCACATTCCATTCAACATTCCATCCCATTCCTTTTGAACTTCCATTTCAAAATCCACTCTATCCCATTCCACATTTTATTCCTTTCAATTACATTCCATTCCACATTACATTCCATTCAATTCCATTCCACTTTCCATTTCACAATCGATTTCACTCCATTCCACATTCCATTCCATTGCATTCCATTCCAGTCCACATTCCGTTCCATTTCATTTGATTCCACATTCCATTCCATTCCATTTCACATTCCATTGCGTTCCACATTCAATTCCATTCCATTCCTTTCCACGTTCCATTCCATGTTCCTTTGCACTTTACCTTCCACGTCCCATTCCACGTTCCACACCATGTTCCATTCTATTCCATTCCAAATTCCATTCCATTCCTTTCCACATTCCATTCCACATTCCATTCCACGTTCCATTCCATTCAATTCCACATTCCATTCCATTCCTTTCCACATTAAATTCCATATTCCATTCCTTTCCATTACACATTCTATTAAACATTCCATTGCATTTCATTCTACATTCCGTTCCAATTTACATTCCATTCCATTCCATTCCTCATTCTATTCTTTTCCATTCCACATTCCATTCTATAATCCATTGCATTCCATTCCATTCCTACTTCTATTCCATTCCCTCCCACATTCCATTTCACCTTCCGTTCCATTCCATCTTCCGTTCCATTCCATTCAAGTCCACATTCCATTCCATTCCATTTCATTCCACGTTCATCTTCCACATTCCATTCCATTCCATTGCACATTCCATTCCACATTCCATTCCATTTCATTCTGCATTCAATTCCACATTCCATTCCATTATATTCCACGTTCCATTCCACTTTCCATTCCACTTACCATTCCACTTTCTATCTCATTCCATTCCACATTCCACTCCACATTCCATTCATTCCTATTCCACATTTCATTCCTTTCCATTCTATTCCACTCCACATTTCATTCCATTCCAATCCATTCCACAATCCATTTCACAATTGATTATATTCCATTACACATTACATTCCTTTCCATTGCAGTCCAAATTCCATTCCATTCCATTCCATTGCATTCCACACTCGATTCCATTCCATTCTGTTCCATTCCATTCAACATTCCAGCCCATTCCTTTCCACAGTCTGTTCAATTACATTCCACATTCCATTCCATTCATTTCCCCATTCCATTCCATTCCATTCAACACTCCAATCCTTTCCATTTCACATTCCATTCCTTTCCATTCCACATTCCACAATCCATTCCATTCCACATTCCATTCCACATTCCATTAAATATTCCATCCCTCTTTCCATTCAATGTTGCATTCCACATTCCATTCCACGTTCCATTCCACATTCCATTACATTCAATTCCACATTCCATTACATTCCCTTCCACATTCCATTGCATTCCTTTTCATTCAACTTCCATTCCATTCCATTCCATTCCACGTTCCATTCCTTTCCATTCCACGTTCCATTCCATTCCACTTTTCATTCCATTCCATTCCACTTTCCATTCCACATTCCACTCCATTCCATTCAATTCCTTTCCATTCCAAATTCTGTTCCATTCCAAATTCTGTTCCATTCCATTCCATTGTATATTTAATTCCATTTCATTCCATTTCATTCCACATTCCATTCAACATTCCATTCCATATCACTCCACATTCCTTTCCATTCCATTCCATTCCATTACAAATTCCGTTCCATTCCCCTCCACTTTCCATTCCATTCCACATTCCTTTGCACATTCCACTGCATTTCATTCCAGATTCCATTCCACATTCCATTCCTTTCCATTTCACATTGTATTCTCTTCCATTCCACATTCCTTTCCATTTCATTTGACTTTCCTTTCCAAATTCCATTCCATTCTATTGCACATTCCATTCCACATTCCTTTCCATTCGATTCCACAATTCATTTCATTTCATTCCACATTCAATCCCATTCCACATTCCTTTCCGCATTCCATTCAAATCTATTCCTCATTCCATTCCATTCCATTACACTTTCCATTCCTCATTCCAGTCCATTCCATTCCACATTCCATTCCACATTCCATTCCATTCCATTTGACATTCCATTCCACATTCAATTATATTCCATTGCAGATTCCATTCCAAATTCCATTCTATATTATGTGTGAAATGGAATGGAATGGAAAGTGCAATGGAATGTGGAAAGGAATGGAATTGAATGTGGTAGGGAATGGAATGCAATGTGCAATGGAACGGAATGGAATGGAATGTGGAATGGATTGGAATGCAATTTGGAATGGAATGCAATGGATTGTGGAATGGAATGGAATTTAACGTGGAATGGAATCAAAAGTCGAATGAAATGGAATGGAGTTTGGAATGGAATTGGAATGTAGAAAGGAATGTGGAATGGAATGTGGAATGGAATGGAATCGAAAGTGGAATGGAAAGTTGAATGGAATGGAATGGAAAGTGGAATTCAACGGAATTTGGGATGGAATGGAATGTGGAATGGAACATGGAATGGAATGGAATGGAACACGGAATGGAATAAAATAGAACATGGAATGGAAATTAATGGAATGTGGAATGGAATGCAATGGAATGCAATGTGGAATGCTACGGAATATGATGTGGAATGGAAAGAGGAATGGAATACAAGGCAATATGGAATGGAATAGATTGGAATGTGGAATGGAATGGAATGGGGAAAGGAACGTGGAATGGCATGGAATGGTACGCAGAATGGAATGTTATGGAACGTGGAATTGAATGGAATGGATGGTAGAATGGAATGGAATGAAAGGTGGAATTGAATGAAATTGAATGTGGAATGGAATGTGGAATGGAATGCAATGGAAAGTGGAATGGAACGTGAAATGGATCATGGATTTCAGTGTGGAATGTAGGATGGAATGGAATGGAATGGGGAATGGAATGGATTGCAATGTGGAATGCAATGGAAGGGAATGTGGAATGGAATGTGGAATGGAATGGAAAGTGGGAAAGAATGCATTGTGAAAAGGAATGGAATGCAATGTGGATTGGAATATAAAGGAATGAAGAATGGAAAGTAATGGAATGTGGAATGAAATGGAATGGAATGGAATACGGACAGAAATGGAAAGGAATGGAAAGTGGAAAGGAACGTGGAATGGAACGGAATGGAATGTCAAATGGAAAGTGTAATGGATTGGAATAGAATGTGGAATGGTATGTTTAATGGAATGGAATGGAATGTTGAATGAAAGGCACAATGTAAAGTGGAAAGTAACGTGGAATGGAACGCGGAATGGAACATGGAAAGAAATGTGGAATGGAACGTGGAATGGAACATGGAATGGAATATGAAGTGGAATGGAATCGAATAGAATGTGCAATGAAATCTGGAATAGCATGGAATGGAATGGAATGTGGAATAGAATGGTATGGAATAGAACATCGAATGGAACGTGGAAAGGAGCGTGGAATGGAACGCGGAGTGGAAACTTGGAATGGAATGGAATGGAAAGTGGAATAGAATGTAATGGAATGTTGAATGGAAAGGATAGGAAGATGTTATGCAATTGAATGGAATGTGGAATGGAATGGATTGGAATGGAATGGAATGCGGACTGGAATAGAATGGAATGGAATGGAATGTGGAAGAGAATGGAAAACGCAATGTAACGCAATGGAATGTGGAATGGAATGAAATGTGGTCTGGAGTGCAATGGCATCAAATGGAATGTGGAATGAAATGGAATTGAATGTTGAATGAAATGTGGAATGACATGGAATAGAATATGGAATGGAAGGGAATGGAATGTGTAATTGAATGGAATGGAATATGGAATGGAATGCAGAATGTAATGTGGAATGGAATGGAATCGAATGAGGAATTGAATGGAATGTCGAATGGAATGTGGAATGGAATGGAGTTGAATGCAGAATGGAAAGGAATGGAATGGAATGTGGACTGGAATGGAATGAAATGGAATGTGTAAAGGAATGTGGAACGGAGTGTGGAATGGAATGCAATGCAATGTGGAATGGAATGGAATGGAATTTGGAATGGAATGTAGAACGGAATGGAGTGGAAATTGGAATGGAATGTGGAATTGAATGGAATGGAATGTGGAATGGAACGGAATGGAATGTGGAATGGATAGGAATGGAAAGTGGAATGGAATTGAGCGGAAAGTGGAATGGAATGGATTGAAATGGAATGGTATGGAATGGAAAGTGGAATGGAATGGAATGGGGAATGGAATACAATGTGGAAAGGAATGAAAAGGAATGTGGAATGGAATTTGCAAGGGAATGGAATGCAATGGAATGGAATGTGAAATGGAATGCATTGGAATGTGGAATGGCATGTGGAATTGAATGGAATATAATGGAATGTGGAATGGAAAGGAATGGAATGTGGAATGGAATGGCATAGAATATGGATTGGAATGGAATGTAATTTGGAATGGAATGGAATAGAATTGAATGTGGAATGCAATGTGGAATGTAATGGAGTGTGATGCAATGGAATGTGAAATGTGATGGAATGGAATAGGGAATGGAATGGAATGGAATGTGGAATGGAATGCGTAATGGAATTGAATGGAATGTAGAATGGAACGGAATGTAATGACGAATGGAATGTGGGATGTAGTGTAATGGAAAGTGGAATGGAATAGAATGGAATGTGTAATGGAAGGTGAATGGGATGAAATGCAATTTGGAATGGAATGGAATGGAACGTGGAATGGAATGCAGGCTGGAATGGAAGGGAACATGGAATGGGACGTGGAATGGACCATGGAATGGAAAGTGGAATGGAACGTGAAATGGAATGTTTAATGTTGACTGCATAGGAATGGAATGTGGAAAGGGTTGTGGAATGGAATGGAACTTGGAATGGAATGGAATGGAACGCGGAATGTAACTTGGAAGTGAATGGAATCGAATGGAATGGAATTTGGAAATGAATGGAATGGAATGTGGAATGGAAAGGAATGCAATTTGGAATTCAATGGAATGGAATGTGGAATGGAATGTGGAAATGAACGGAGTGTAATGGAATGTGGAATGGAAAGCGAATTGGAACGTGGATTGGAAAGAGGAATGGAAGGTGGAATGTAACGTGTGATGGAATGGAATGGAAAGGGGAATGGAATGGAATGGATTGCGGAATGAAATGGAATGTAATGTGGAATGCAAAGAAATGGAATGGAATATGGCCTGGTAATGAATGGAATGTTATGAAATCTGGAATGGAATGGAATGGAAAGTGGAAAAGGATATGGAATGGTATGGAAAGGAAAGTGGAATGGAATGGAATGGAGAGTGGTATGGAATGTGGAATGCCATGGAAAGGAATGTGGAATGGAATAGGATGGAATGTGGAGTGGAATGGAATGGAATAAGGAATGGAATGGAATCGAATGTGGAATGGTATAGAACGGAATATGGAATGGAATGTGGAATGGAAAGTTGAATGGAATGGAAAGGAATGTGGAATGGAATGGAATGTGGAATGGAATGTGGAATGGAATGTGGAATGGAATGCAATTGAACGTGGAATGGAATCTGGAATGGAATGTGAAATGGAATGTGTTGGTTTGTGAAATGGAATGGAATGGAATGTGGAATGCAATGGAATGGAATGTGAAAAGGATTGGAATGGAATGTGAAATGGAATGGAATGGATGTGGAATGGAAAGGATTGGAATGTGGAAATGAACGGGATAGAATGGGGAACGCAAAGTGGAATGGAAATTGGAATGGAACGTGGAATGAAACGTGGAATGGAACGTGTAATGGAATGGACTGGAAAGTGTAGTGGAAAGTGGAATGGAACGTGGAATGGAATGTGGAATGAAAAGTGGAATGGAACGTGGAATGGAATGGAATGCAATGTGGAATGCAATGGAAAGAAAGGTGGAATGAATTGGAATGGAATGTGGAATGGAAAGGAATGAAATGGAATGTGGAACGGATTGCAATGCAATCTGGAATGGAAAGTGGAATGGAATGGAATGTAATTTGGAAAGGAACGTGGAGTGGAATGTGGAATGGAATGTGCATCACAATGGAATGCACTGTGGAATGGAATGTGGAATGGAATGGAATGTGGAATGGAATGTGGAATGCAATGTGGAACGGAATGGAATGGATGGTGGAATGGAATGTGACATGGAAAGTGGAACGGAACGTTTAATGGAACGTGGAATGGAATGTGCAATGGAAAGTGGAATGCTATATGGAATGGAATGGAATGGAATGCAGCATAGAGTGGAATGGAATGGGGAATGGAATGTGGAATGGAAAGAAATGGAATGAGAAATGCATTGTGGAGCACAATGGAATGGAAACTGGAATGGAAACTGGAATGGAACATGGAAGGGAAGTGGAATGGTATATGGAATGGAACGTGGAATGGAATACAGAATGGAATAGAATGGAATGTGGTCTGGAATGTAATGAAGTGGACGGTGGAATGGATTGGAATGGAATGTGGAATGGAATATGGACTGGAATGTGGAATGGAATGCTGAGTGGAATGGAGTGGACAGTGAAATGGAAAGGAATGGAATGGAATGTGGAATCAAAACTTTAAAGGAAGGGAATACTATGTGGAAAGGAGGGTGGAAAGGAATGCAATGGAATGTGGTATGGAATCTCGAATGGAATGTGGAATGGAATGGATTGGATTGCAAAATGGAATGGAATGGAATGTGGAATGGAATGGAATGTGAAAAGGAATGGAATGGAATGTGAAATGGAATGGAAAGGAAAGTGGAATGGAAAGAATTGGAATGTGGAAAGGAATGGGATAGAATGAGGAACCTAAAGTGTAATGGAACGTGGAATGAAACATGGAATGGAACGTGTAATGGAATGGACTGGAATGTGTAGAGGAAAGTGGAGTGGAACATGGAACGGAATGGCGAATGCAATGTGGAATGGAACGTCGAATGCAATGGAATGAAATGTGGAATGCAATGGGAGGAAAGGTTGAATGAAAAGGAATGGAATGTGGAATGGAATGGAATGAAATGGAATGTAGAATGGAAAGTAACGGAATGTGGAATGCAATGTGGAATGGAATGAAATGGAATGTAGAATGCAATGTGGAATGCAGTGAAATGGAATGTGGAATGGAATGGAATGGAATTTGGAATGGAACATGGAGTGGAATATGGAATGGAATGTGGAACAGAATGGAATGCAATGTGGAAAGGAATGTGGAATGGAATGAAATGGAACGTGGAATGGAATGTGGAATGGAATGTGGAATGGAATTAAGAGTAATGTGGAGTGGAATGTAGAATGGAATGTGGAATGGATTGGAATGGAAGGTGGAATGGAATGGAAAGGAAAGTGGAAAGGAATGGAATGAAGTGCAACATGGAATGACATGGAATGGAATGTGGAATGGAATGTGCAATGGAATGTGGAATTCAATGAAGTGGAATGTGGAATGATATGAAATGGAATGTGCAATGGAATTTGGAATGGAATGGAATATGGAATGGAAAGGAATGGAATGTGGAAGGGAAAGGAATGGAATGTGGAAATGAATGGAATATGGAACGAAGTGGAATATTGAATGGAATACAATGCAATGTGGAATGGAAGGGAATGGAATGCAATGTGGAATTCAATGGAACGGATTGTGGAATGGAATGAAATGTGGAATGAAACGTGGAATGGAATGTGCAATGGAAATTGGAATGGAACGTGAAATGCAATTGGAATGGAATGTGGAATGGAATGGAATGGAATTTAAGGAAATGTGAAACGGAGTGGAATGGAATGTGGAATGGAATGGAATGGAATGTGGAATGGAATGCGGAATGGAATGCAATGAAATGGAATGGAATGGATTGGAGTGGAATGAATGTGAAATGTAATGGAGTTGAAAGTGGAATGAAATGTATACTAGAATGCCATGGAATGTGGAAAGAATGTGTAATGGAATGGAATGGAATGTGGAATGCAATGAAATGAATTGTGGAAGGGAAAGTGCAATGAAATGGAATGCAATGTGGAATGGAACGTTGAATAGAATGCAATGGAATTTGGAATGGAATGGAGTGGAATGTGGAATGGAACGTGGAATGGAATGAAAGGGAATGTGGAATAGAACGTAGAATGGAATGTGGAATGGAACGTGGAATGGAATGGAATGTGAAATGGAACGTGGAATGCAATGGAATGTGGAATGGATTGTGGAATGGAATGTGGAATTCAACGCGGAATGGAATGGAATGGAATGTGTAATGCAAAATTGAATGGAATGGAATGCAATGGAACGTTGAGTGGAATGGAATGGAATGTGGAAAGAAACGAGGAATGGAAAGTGTACTGGAACGTGAAATGGAATGGAATGCGGAATGGAATGTGGAATGAAAAGTGGAATGGAATGGAATATGGAATGGATCATGGAATGGAATGGAATGGAATAGAATGTGGAATGGTTTGGAATCGAACGTGGAATGGAATGTAGTGGAATAGAATGTGGAATGGAATGGAATGTGGAATGGAATGTGGAAAGGAGAGGAATGGAATGTCGAATGAAATGGAATGGAATGTGGAATGGAATGTGGAATGGAATACAATGGAATGTGGAATGGAATGTGGAATGGAATGTAATGTGGAATGGAAATGAAGGGAATGTGGAATGCAATGTGGAATGGAATGGAATGTGGAATGGAATTTGAAATGCAATGGAATGGAAGGTGGAATGGAATGTGGAATGGCGGGGAATGGAATGTTTGGGAATGTGGAATGGAATGGAAAGGAATGTGGAATCGAGGTGGAATGGAATGGAATGGAATATGGAATGGAATGGAATGACATGTGCAATGTAGTGGAATGAAATGGAATGTGGAATGGAATGGAATGGAATGTGGAATGGAATGTGGAATGGAATGTGGAATGGAAATGAATGGAATGGCAAGCAATGTGGAATGGAAAGGAATGGAAAGGAATTTGGAATTGAATGGAACGGAATGGAAAGGAATGGAAAGGAATGGAATGGAATGGAATGTGGATTGGAATGGAATTACATGTGCAATGGAGTGGAATGAAATGGAATGTGGAATGGAATGGAATGTGGAATGGAAGTGAATGGAATGAAACACGGAATGGATTGGGATGTGGAGTGGAATGGAATGGAATGGAATTGGATGTGGAATGGAAAGGATTGTGCAGTGGAATGGAATGTGGAATGGAATGGATCGGAAAGTAGAATGGAATGGAATGGAAGGAGGAATCGAATGTATGGAACAGGGAATGGAATAGAACGCAAGGTGGAATGGAATGGATAAGAACGTGGAATGGAATGGAATGTCATGGAGAATGGAAAGTAATGGAATGTGGAATGGAAAAGATTGGAATGGAATCCCATGTGGAATGGAATGGAAAGGAATGCAGAATTGAATGGAATGGAATGTGGAATGGAACGTGGAATGGAATGGAATGGAATGTGGAATAGAATGTTTAATTGAATGGAATGGAAGGCGGAATGGAATGTTGAATGGAATGAAATGGAATGTGGAAAGTAAAGTGGAATGGAAAGTCGAATGGAATGGAATGGAAGGTGCAATGGAATGGAATTGAATCTGGAAACGAATGTGGAATGGAAAGAAATGGAAAGTAGAATGGAATGGAATGGAATGTGGAATGGAATAGAATGGAAATTGCACTGGAATGGAATGAGAAATGGAATGAAATGGAATGTGAATGTGATGTGGAATGGAACGTGGAATGGAATGGAATGGAATAGAAAGTGAAATGGAATAGAATGGAATGTGCAATGGAATGGAATGGAAAGGAATGTGAAGTGGAATGGAATGGAATGTGAAATGGAATCTGTAATGGAAAGTGGAATGGAATGGAATGGAATGTGGGTGGAATGGAATGGAAACTGGAATGGAATGGAAGGGAATGTGGAATGGAATGGAATGGAAAGTGGAGTGGAAAGGAAAGGAATGTGGAACAGAATGGAATGGCATGGAATCTGGAATGGAATAGAATGAAATGGAATGGAATGTGCAATGCAAAGCAATGGAATGTGGAATGGAACGGTATGGAAGGTGTAATGGAATATGGAATGGAATGGGATGAAATGTTGAATGAAATGGAATGGAATGCAATGTGAAATGTATTGCAATGCAGTGTGGAATATCATGGAATGGGATGTGGAATGGATTGGAATGAAATGGAAAGAAATGTGGAGTGGAATAGAGTGATGAATGGATTTGAATGTGGAATGGATAGGAATGGAACGTGGAGTGTAATGGAATGGAATGTGGAATGGAATGGAACGTAATGAGGAAGGGATCATGGAATGTAATGGATTGGAACGTAGTATGTAACGTGGAATGGAAAGTGGAATGGAAGATGGAGTGGAATGTAGTGTGGAATGGGAGGTGGAATGGAAAGGAATGGTTTGTGGAATGGAACGTGGACGGTAATGTAATGGAACGCTTAATGGAACGTGGAATGGAACATGGAATGGAACGAGGAGTGGAACGTGGAATAGAAAGAGTAATGGAACGTGGAATGGAAAGTGGAATGGAAGGGAATGGAATCTGGAATGGATTGGAATGGAATGAGGACTAGAATGTGGAATGGAATGGAATGTGGTATCGAAGGGAATGGAATGTGGTATGGTAGGGAATGGAATGTGGAATGGAAAGGAATAGAATGTGGAATTGAATGTGGAAAGGACTGAGGAATGGAATGTGGAAAAGAAAGTTGAATGAAACGTGGAAAGGAACGTGGAATGGAACGTGGAATGGAACGTGGAATGGAACGTGGAATGGAATGTGGAATGGAATGGAATGGAATTCGGAATGGAATGGAACGGAGTGGAATGTGGAATGGAATGTGGAAAGGAAGGGAATGGAATGTGGAATGGAATGGAATGGAATGTGGAATGCAATGTAGTATGAATGGAATGGAATGTGAAATGGAAGGGAAAGGAAAGTGGAATGGAATGGAACAGAATGTGGAATGGAATGGAACGGAATTTGGAATGGAATAGAATGCAGTGTGGGATGGAATGGAATGGAATCTGGAATGGAATGCAAAGGAATGTGGAATGTAATGGAATTGAATGTGGAATGGAATGGAATGTGAAATGGAATGCGGAATGGAATGGAATGGAAGGTGGAATAGAATGGAAGGGAATAAAATGTGGAATGGAATGGAACGAAATCTGTAATGGAAAGTGGAATGCAATGGAATGCAATGGAATGGAACGTGGAGTGGCATGAAATGTAATGTGGTATGGAACGTGGAATGGAACGTTGAATGGAATGTGGAATGGAATGAAATGAGATGTGGAATGGAAGGGAATGCAATGGAATGGAATGGTATGTGAAATGGAATGGAATGGAATGTGGATTGGAATGGAATGGAATGTGGAATGGAATGCAATGAAATGTGGAATGGAATGTGGAATGGAATGTGGAATGGAATGGAGTGGAAGGGAAAGTGGAATTGAATGGCATCCAAAGGAATGTGGAATGGAATGGGGAATGGAATTGAATGTGGAATGGAATAAAATGTAGAATGGAAAGGAATGGAATCTGCAAAGGAATGGAATGGAATGTGGAATGGAATGGAATCGAATGGAATTTGTAATGGAATGGAACGGAATGGAATGTGGAATGGAATGGAATGGAATGTGGAATGCAATGGAATGGAAGGTGGAATGGAATGGAATGGAATGTGGAATGGAATGTGGAATGGAACGTGGAATGTAATGTGGAACGGAATGTGGAACGTAATGTGGAATGGAACGGTATGGAAAGTGAAATGGAATGGAAGGTAAAGTAGAATGGAACGTAATGGAATTGAATGCAAAGTGGAATGGAATGTAATGGAATGAAATTGAATGGCCTGGAAGGTGGAATGTAATGAGGAATGGAACATGGAAAGGAATGGAATGGACTGTGGAACGGAATGGAAAGGAATGGAATGGAAGGCGGAATGGTGTGTGGAAAGGAATGTGGAATGGAATGGAAGGAAATGAGGAATGGAATGTGGAATGGAATGTGGAATGGAATGGAATGCAATGTGGAATGAAATGTGGAATGGAATGTGGAATGGATAGGAATGCAATGTGGAAAGGAATGTGGAAAGCAAAGTGGAATGTAATGTAATGTGTAATGGAATGTAGAAAGGAATGTGGAATGGACTCTGGAAAGGAATGTGGAATGCAATATGGAATGGAATAGAATGTGGAATGGAATTGAATGGAATGTGGAATGAAATGTGGAATGGAATGTGGAATGGAATGGAATGCGGAATGGAATGCAATGGAATGGAATGTGGAATGGAATGGAATGGAATTTGGAATGGTAAGTGGAATTGAACGTGGAATGGAATGGAATGTTGAAGGTGATGGAATGGAATGTGTAATGGAAACTGGAATGGAAAGGAAAGGAATACAGAATGGAATGTGGAATGGAATGGAATGGAAAGTTGAATGGAATGTGGAATGGAATGGAATGGAAAGTGGAATGGAATGGAATGGAACATGGAATGGAATGGAATGGAACGCGGAATTGAAGGGAATGCAACTTGGAATGGAATGGAACGGAACGTGGAATGCAATGGAATGGAATGTGGAATGTAACGGAATTGAAATTGGAATTCAATGGAATTGAATGTGGAATGGAGTGGAATGGAATGTGGAATGGAACGGAATGGAATGTGAAATGGAATGGAATGAAAACTGGAAAGGGATGGAAAGGAATGGAATGGAATGTGAAATGGAACGGAATGGAATTTGGAATGTAAGAGAATGCAGTGTGGGATGGAATGGAATGGAATATGGAATGGAATGCAATGGAATGTGGAATGGAATTTAATTGAATGTGGAATGGAATGGAATGTGGAATGGAAGGCGGAATGGAATGTAATGGAAGGTGGAATGGAATGGAATGGAATGGAATATGGAATGGAATGGAACGGAATCTGTAATTGAAAATGGAATGCCGTGGACTAGAATGGAAGGGAATGTGGAATAGAATGCAATGTGGAATGGAATGGAATGTTGAATGGAATGGAATGGAATAGAATGGAATGTCGAATGGAATGTGTAATGGAACGTGTAATAGAATAGAATGAAATGTGGAACAGAAGGTGGAATGGAAGGAAAAGGAATGTGGAATGGAATGTGGAATGGAATGGAAGGAAAAGAATGTGGAATGGAATGTGGAATGGAATGGAAGGGAATCTGGAATGGAATAGAATGAAATGGAATGGAATGTGGAATGCAATGCAATGGAACGTGGAATGGAATGCTATGGAATGTGGAATGGATTGTGGAATGGAATCGGATGAAATGTTGAATGAAGTGGAATGGAATGGAATGTGAAATGGAATGTAATGCAATGTGGAATGGCAAGGAATGGGATGTGGAATGGATGGGAATGTAATGGAAAGAAATTTGGAGTGGAATTGAGTGTTGAATGAATTTGAATGTGGAATGGATTGGAATTGAATGTGGAGTGTAATGGAATGGAATGTGGAATGGAATGCAAAGAAATGTGGAAGGGATCATGGAATTTACTGGATTGGAACGTAGAAAATAACATAGAATGTAAGGTGGAATGGAACCTGGAGTGGAATGGAGTGTGGAATGGGAGGTGGAATGGAATGAAATGTGGATTGGAACGTGCAATGGAATATAATGGAACATTTAATGGAAGGTGGAATGGAACGTGGAATGGAACGTGGAGTGGAACGTGGAATGGAACGAGTAATGGAACGTGGAATGGAAAGTGGAACGGAAAGTGGAATGGAATGGAATGGAATGTGGAATGGAATGGAATGCAATGTGGAATGGAATGTGGAAAGCAAAGTGGAATGTAATGTAATGTGGAATGGAAGGGAATGGAATGTGGAATGGAATGTAGAACGGTATGTGGAATGAAATTTGGAATGGAAAGTGGAATGGAATGGAATGCAGAATGGAATGCAATGGAATGGAATGTGGAAAGGAATGGAAACGAATGTGGAATGGTAAGTGGAATGGAACGTGTAATGGAAAGGAATGTTGAATGTGATGGAATGGAATGTGTAATGGAAAGTGGAATGGAATGTAAAGTAATGCAGAAAGGAATGTGGAATGGAATGGAATGGAATGTTCAGTGGTAAGAGGAATGGAACGTGGAATGGAAAGCAATGGAATGTGGAATGGAATGGAATGGAAAGTTGAATGGAATGTGGAAAGGAATGGAATGGAATGCAATGTGGAGTGGAATGGAATGCAATGTGGACAGGAGTGGAATGGAATGGAATGGAATGTGGAATTTAATGGAATGGAATGTGAAATGGAACGTGGAATGGAATGGAATGCAACATGGAATGGAATGGAATGGAATAGGAAATGGAAGGCAATGCAAGTTGGAATGGAATGGAAAGGAACGTGGAATGCAATGGAATGGAATGTGGAATGTAATGGAATTGAATTTGGAATTCAAGGAAATTGAATGTGGAATGGAATGGAATGGAATGTGGAATGGAATGGAATGGAATGTGAAATGGAATGCAATGAAAATTGGAATGGAATGGAAAGGAATGGAATGTGGAATGGAATGGAATGGAATTTGGAATTCAATGGAATTGAATGTGGAATGGAATGGAATGGAATGTGGAATGCAATTGAATGAAATGTGAAATGGAATGGAAAGGAATGTGAAATGGAATGCAATTAAAAGTAGAAAAGAATGGAAAGGAATGGAATGGAATGTGGAATGGAATGGAATGGAATTTGGAATGTAAGAGAGTGCAGTGTGGGTTGGAATGGAATGGAATATGGAATGGAATGCAATGGAATGTGGAATGGAAATTAATTGAATGTGGAATGGAATGGAATGTGAAATGGAATGTGGAATGGAATGTAATGGAAGGTGGAATGGAATGGAAGGGAATGGAACGTGGAATGGAATCGAATGGAATCTGTAATGGAAAGTGGAATGCCGTGGACTGGAATGGAATGCAATGTGGAATAGAATGCAATGTGGAATGGAATGGAATGGAATGTGGAATGTCATGAAATGCAATTTGAAATGGAATGGAATGGAATGTGAAATGGAATGTGTAAAGGAATGGAATGCAATGTGGTATGGAATGTGGAACGGAATGGAATGGAATTGGTAACAGGATTCAATGGAATGTGGAATGGAAATTGGAATGGAATGGAGTGGATTGTCTACTGGAATGGCATGGAATGTGTTATGGAATGTGGAATGGAATGGAAGGGAATGTGGTATGGAAGGTGGAATGGATTGTGGAATGGAATGTGTAATGTAATTGAATGGGATGTGGGAAGGAATGTGGAACTGAACGTGGAATGGAATGTGGAATGGAATTGAATGGAATGTGGAATGGTATGAGAATGGAATGGAATGGTATGTAGAATGGAACATGGAATGAAATATCGAATGGAATGTGGAATGGAATGGAATGGAATGTGGAATGGAATGGAAAGGAATGGAATGTGGAATGGAATGGAATGGAACATGGAATGGAATTGAATGGAATGTGCAATGGAATGGAATATAATCTGGAATGGAATCTGGAAAGGAAAGGAATGGAAAGTGGAATGGAATATGGAATGGAATAGATTGGAATGGAATGCAATGTGGAATGGACTTTAGTGGAATGGAATGGAAAGTTGAATGGAAATTGGAATGGAATGGAGTGGAATGGAATGGAATGTGGAATGGAATGGAATGGAATGTGGAATGGAATGTGAAATGGAATGTGGAATGGAACGTGGAATGCTATGTGGAATGGAATGTAGAATGGAATGTGGACAGGAATGGAATGGGATTTGGAATGGAATGCAATGCAATGTGGAATGAAAAGGAATGGAATGTGGAATGGAATGGAATTGAATGGAGTGGAATGTGGAATGGAATGTAATGGAATGAGTAATGAAACAAAATAGAATGAAATGGAATGCGGAATTGAATGGAATGGAGTGTGGAATAGAACGTGGATTGGAATGAAAAGGAATGTGGAATTTAACGTGGAATGCAATGTGGAACGGAACGTGTAATGGGTTGGAAAGTCAGAAGGTATGTGAAATGGAAAGTGGAATGAAATGGAATGGAATGTGGAAAGGAACGTGGAATGGAAACACGAATGGAACATGGAATGGAAGTGAATGTAGAATGGAATATGGAACATGGAATGGAAGTGAATGTAGAATGGAATATGCAATGGAACGTAATTCAATGTGGAATGGAATGGAATGGAATGGAATGTGGAACGAAATTTAGAATGGAATGGATTGGAATGTGGAAAGGAATGTGGAATGGAATGCGGAATGGATTGTTTAATGGAACGTGGAATGGTATGTGGAATGGAATGTGGAATGGAACGTGGAAAGGATTGGAATGTGGAAAGGAATATGTAATGGAATTGAATGCAATGCTATATGGAATGGAATGGAATTGAATGAGGAATGGAATGGAATGGAATCTGAAAGGGAAAAAAGTGGAATGGAATGTGAAATAGAATGTAATCGAATGTGAAATGGAAAGTGGAATGGAATGTAATGGAATGTAGAATTGGATGTGGAATGCAATGGAATGGAATGTGAAATGGAATGGAATGGAATGGAATGTGGAATGGAAAGTGGAATGGAGTAGAATTGAATGTGGAATGCAGTGGAATGCAATGTGTAATTGAATGGAATGGAATGAATAATGGAGTGCAGAATGAACTGGAATGGAATGTGGAATGGAATGCAGAATGCAATGGAATGGAATGTGGACTGGATTGGAATGAAATGTGGAATGGAATGGGCAATGGAATGGAATGGAATTTCGAATGGTATGCGGAATGGAAAGGAAAGGAAAGTGGAATGAAAAGTGGAATGGAATGGAATGGAATGAATAATAGAATATGGAAAGGAAAGGAAAGGAATGTGGAACGAAATGCGGAATGGAACGGAATGGAATGTGGAATGGAATGGGGAATGGAATGGAATGTGGAATTGAAAGCTAAATGGAAAGGAATGGAATTCCTAATGGAATGTGGAATCAAATGGAATGGATTGTGGAATGGAATGGAATGGCTTGTGGAATTCAACGTGGAATGGAATGGATGGGAATGTGAAAAGGAACGTGGAATGAAATATGGAATAGAATGTTTAATGGTACATGCAATGGAATGGAAAGTGGAATGGAATGGAATGGAATGGAATATGGAATGGTACCTGCAATGCAAAGTGGAAAGAAACGTGGAATGGAGTGGAATGTGGAATGGATTGTGGAATGTAACTTGGAATGGAATAGAATGTGGAATGGATTTTGGAATGTAATTTGGAATGGACAGTGGAATGGAATGGAATGGAAGGTGGAACGGAATTTGGAAGGGGATCAAAAGTAATTAGGAATGGAATGGATAGCAATGTGGAATGGAACGTGGAATTGCACGGAGTGGAATGTGGAATGCAATGTAAAATGGAATGTGGAAGAGAACGTAGAATGGAATGAAATGCGAAATGGAAAGTGGAATGGATCGTGGAATGGAATGGAATGTGCCACGGATTGTGGAATGGAATGTGGTATGGAATGTGCAATGGAATGCAATGGAATGTGGAATGGAATGTGGAAAGAAATGGAATGGAATGTGGAATGAAATGTGGAATGTAATGAAATGGAATGTGGAATGGAATTGAATGGAATCTTGAATTCAACGTTAAATGGAATGGAATGGAATGTGAAATGGAACATGGAATGGATTGTGGAATGGAACTTGTAATGCAATGGAAAGTGGAATGGAATGTGTAATGGAACATGGAATGGAATGTATTGTGGAATGGAATGGAATGTGGAATGGAATGTGGAATGAGGTGGAATGAAATGTGGAATGGAATGGACTGGAATGTGGAATGGAATGTGAAATCGACTGGAATGGAATGTGGAATACAACGTGGAATGCAATGTGGAAAGGAACGTGGAATGGAATGGAATGCGGAATGGAAAGTGGAATGGATCGTGGAATGAAATGGAATTCGGAAAGTATTGTGGAATGGGAAGTGGTATAGAATGTGGAATGGAATGGAATGGAATGTGGAATGGAATATGGAATGAAATGGAAGGGAGTGTGGAATGGAATGTGGAATGAAATGGAATGGAATATGTAATGGAATGGAATGGAATGGAATGTGGAATGGTATATGGAATAGAATGCAATGGAATGGAATGGAATGCAGAATGGGAAGTGGAATGGAACGGAATGGAATGTGGAATGGAATGAAAAGGAATGTGGAATGAAATGTGGAATGGAATGTGGAATGTAATGGAGTGGAATGTGGAATGGGATGGAATGCAATGGAATGGAATGTGGAATGGAATGTAAAGGGAAGTGAAATGGAATAATATCGAAGGTGGAATGGAACAGAACGGAGTGGAAATTGGAATGGAATGGAATGGAATGTGGAATGGAATGTAGAAAGGAATCTGGAATGGAATGTGGAATGGAATGTGGAATGGAATGTGCAATGGAAAGTGGAATGCAATGGAATGAAACTGGAATGGAACGTGGAATAGATGGTAGAATGGAACGTGGAATGGAAGATGGAATGGAAAGTGGAGTGGAATGGAATGGAATGTTAAATGGAACATGGAATGGAATGGAACGGAACGTGGAATGGAATGGAATGGAAAGTTGAATGGAATCTAATGGAATGTAGAAAGGAATGGAAAGGAATGTAGTACGGAATGGAAAGGAAAGTGGAATGGAAAATGGAATGGAATTGAATGGAATGTGGAAAGGAATGGAATGGAATGAGGAATGGAATGGATTGGAATGTGGAATGGAAGGTGGAATGGAATGGAATGTGGAATGGAAAGGAATGGAGTGGAATGTGGAAAGGAATTTAATGGAATGTGGAATGGAATGTAGAATGGAATGTGGAATGCAATGCGGATGGAATGTGGAATGGAATGAAATGGAATGTGGAATGTAGTGGAATAGAAAGTGAACTGGAAAGGAATGGAATGGAATGAAACGTGAAATGCAATGAAAGGTGGAATGGAATTCAATTCAATTTTGGAATGGAAAGGAAAGGAATGTGGAATGGAATGAAAGGAAGGTGGAATGGAAAGTGGAATGGAGTGGAATGGAATGTTGAATAGAATGCAATGGAAAGTGGAATGGAATGAGGAATGTAATGGAATGGAATGTGGTATGGAATGAAATGAAATGTGGAAAGGAATGGGGAGTGGAAAGGAATGGAATTTCGAATGCAGTGGAATGGAATGTGGATAACAGTGGAATGAAATGTGGAATGAAATGTGGAATGGAATGTCGAATGGAATGGAATGGAATGGAATGGAATGGAATGGAATGCGGAATGGAAAGGAATAGAATGTGGAATGGAAAGTGGAATGGAAAGGAAAGGAACGTGGAATGGAATGTGGAATTGAATGGAAGTGAATGTGAAATGGAATGGAACGGAATGTGGAATGGAATGTGTAATGGAATATAATGCAATGTGGAATGGAATGGAAAGGAATGTGGAATGGAAATTGTAATGGAATGGAATGCAATGTGGAATGGAATGGAAAGGAATGTGGAATGGAACGTGTAGTGGAATTTGGAATGAAACGGAATGGAAAGTGGAATGGAAATGAACGGAAAGTGGAAAGGAATGGAGAGGAGTGGAATGTGGAATGGAAAGGAATGGAATGTGAAATGCATTGTATAATGGAACGTGGAATAGAACGTGGAATGGAATGGAATTGAATGTGGAATGCATTGTAAAATGGAACGTGGAATGGAACGTGGAATGCAATGAGGAATGGAATGGAAAGGAATTTGGATTATAATAGATTGGAATGTGGACTGGAATGGAATGGAATGGAACGTGAAATGTAATGGAATGGAATTTGGAAAGGAATTCAATCTAATTTGTAATGTAATGGAATGGAATGTGTTCTGCAATGGAAAGGAATGTGGAATGTAAAGTGGAATGGAATGGAGTGAAATGTGGAATGAAATAGAATGGATTATGGAATGGAATGGAATGGAATGGGATTTGGAATTTATTGCAATGGAAATGAATGGAATAGAATGTGGAATGGAGTGCAATGGAAAGTGGAATGGAATGGAATTGAATGTGAAACGGAAAGGAATGGAATGTGGAATGGAATGGAATGGAATGGAATGTAGAATGGAATGCAATGTGGAATGGAATGGAATGGAACGTGTAATGGAACGTGGAATGGAATGTGGAATGGAATGGAATGGAATGTGGAATGAATGAGGAATGGAATGGGAAGGAATGTGGAATCTAATGTGGAATGGAATGGAATGGAAAATGGAATGGAACGTGGAAAGGAATGTGGAATGGAACATGTAATGGAAGGTGGAACGTAAAAAGAAATGGAATGTGGAACGGAACATGGAATGGAATGGAATGGAGCGTGGAATTTAATGTGGAATGGAATGTGGAATGGAATATGGAATGGAACGGAATGGAGTGGAATATGGAATGTCATGAAATGGTATGAGGAATAGAATGTGGAATGCAAAATGTAACGGAATGTGGAATGGAATGAAGTGGAATGTGTATTGCAATGTGCAATGGAATGGAGAGGAATGTGGAATTGAATGTAATGGAATGTGGAATGTAATGTGGAAGGGAATGGAATGGAATGTGGAATGTAATGGAATGCAAAGTGGAATGGAGTTTGGCATGGAATGTGGAACGGAACGTTTAAAGGAGTGGAATGGAACGTGGAAGGGAATGGAATGAAATATGGAATTGAATGAAACCGAATGTGGAATGGAATGGAATAGAATGTAATAGAAATTGAAACGGAATGGAATGGAATGTGGAATGGAATGGAAAGTAATGTGGAATGGAAACAGGAATGGAATGGAAGGGAATGTGTAATGGAATAGAATGGATTGCGGAATGGAATGCAATGGAATGGAATGTGGAATGCAATGGAATGGAAATGAATGGAATGAAATGTGTAATGATATGCAACAGAATGTGGAATGAAATGGAATGGAATGTGGAATGGAATGGAATTGAATTGAACGTGGAATGGAAAGGAATGGAATGGAATGGAATGTGGAATGGAATAGAATGGAAAGAGCAATGAAATAGAATGGAATTTGGACTGGAATGGAAAGGAATGGAATGGAACGGAATGTGGAATGGAATGGAAGGCGGAATGGAATTTTATGGAATGTGGAATGGAATGGAATGGAATGTAGAGTCGAAAGTGAAATGGAATGTAGAGTGGAATTCAACGGAATGTGGAATGGAATGGACTGGAATGTAGAATGGAATGCGGAATGGAATGGAATGGAATGTGGAATGGAATGTGGTATGTAATGGAATGGAAAGTGGAATGAAATGGAATGGATTGTGGAATGGAATGGAATGGAATCGAATATGTAATGGAATGTAATGGAATAGAATGAATGTGGAATGAAATGGAATGGAATGGAATGTGGAATGAAATGGATTGGAATGCTATGGAATGGTATGGAAAGGAATGGAATTCAATTAAATGGAATGGAAGGGAAAGCAGAATGGTTCATGGAATTGATTGGAAAGAAATGTGGACTGGATTGGAAAGGAATAGAATGTGGACTGGAATGGAATGTTATGTGGAATGGAATGTGGAGTTGAATGGAATGGAATGTGAAAAGGATTGCAATAGAATGTGAAATGGAATGGAATGTGAAAAGGTATGGAATGGAATGTGGAATGCATTGTGAAATGGAAGGGAAAGGAATGTGAAATGGAAAGGAATGATATGAAATGTAAAGTGGAATGGAATGGAATGTGAAATGGAATGAAATGGAATGGAATGGAATGTGGTTTGGAATGGAATTGGATGTGAAATGGAATGGAATGGAAGGTGGAATGGAATGGAATGGAGTGGAAATTGGAATGGAATGGAATATAATGTGGAAAGGAATGTAGACTGGAATGTGAAATGGAACGTGGAATGCAAGTTGGAATAGAATGGAATGCAATGTGGATTCCAATGGAATGGATTCTGGACGATAATTTAATGGAATGGAATGGAACGTGAAATGGAATGGAATGGAATGTAAACTGGAATTCAAAGGAAGTTGGAATGGAATGGAATAGAATGTGGAATTGAATGGAGAGTAATGCGAAATGGAAACTGGAATGGCATGCAATGGCATGGAATGTGGAATGGAATGGAATAAAGCGGATGGTGGAATGGAGTGGAATGCAATGTGGACTGGAATATGTGATGGAATGCGGAACGGAATGCCGAATATAATGGAGTGGAATGTGGAATGGAATGGAATGGAATGGAATGTGGAATGGATTGGAATGGAATGCAGAATGAAACGTGCATTGGAATGGAAAGGAAAGTGAAATGGAATGCAATGGAATGTGGACTGGAATGGAATGAAGCGGATGGTGGAATGGATTGGAATGGAATGTGGACTGGTATATGGAATGGATTGTGGAATGGAATGCGGAATGTAATGGAGTGGAATGTGGAATAGGATGGATTACAATAGAATGGAAAGTGGAATGGAATGGAATGAGAAGTGAAATGGAATACTATGGAAGGCGGAATCGAATGGAATGGAGTGGAAATTGGAATGGAATGGAATGGAATGTGGAATGGAATGTAGAATGGAATGTGGAATGGAATGTGGAATGGAATGTGGAATGGAATGTGGAATGCATTGGAATTAAACTGGAATGGATCATGGAATGGATGGTGGAATGGAACATGGAATGGATGGTGGAATGCAACGTGCAAAGGAAGATGGAATGGAATGTGGAATGCAATGGAATGGAAAGGGAAACGGAACATGGAATGGAATGGAATGGAACGTGGAATGGAATGTAATGGAAAATGGAATGGAATCTAATAGAATGTGGAATGCATTGGAATTAATCTGGAATGGAACGTGGAATGGATGGTGGAATGGAACGTGGAATGGATGGTGGAATGCGACGTGGAATGGAAGATGGAATGGAATGTGGAATGGAATGGAATGGAAAGGGAAACGGAATATGGAATGGAATGAAACAGAACGTGGAATGGAATGTAATGGAAAGTGGAATGGAATGTAATGGAATGTGGAATGCAATGGAGTAGAATATAGTATAGAATGGAATGGAAAGTGGAATGGAACATGGAATGGAGTGGAATGGAATGTGGAAAGGAATGGAATGGAATATGGAATGGAATGGAGTGGAATGTGGAATTGAATGTGGAATGGAATGGAATGGAATGTGGAATGGAATGGAATGGAGGGGAATGTGGAATGGAATGGAAAGGATTGTGGAATGGAATGTAGAATGCAATGTGGAATGCAGTGTGGAACGGAATATGGAATGGAATGGAATGGAATGTGGAGTGTTGTCGAATAGAAAGTGAACCTGAATGGAATGGAATGGAATGGAATGGAACGTGAAATACAATGGAATGTGGTATGGAATTCAATGCAATTTTGGAACGGAATGGAAAGTTTTGTGGAATGGAATGGAAAGGAAAGTGGAATGGAAAGTGGAATGGAATGGAATGGAATGTGGAATGGAATGGAATGGATTGCGGTATGGAATGGAATTGAATGGAATGGAATGTGGAATGGAATGTGGAATGGAATGTAATGGAAAGAAGAATGGAATTAAATGGAAAGTGCAAAGCAATGGAAAGAAATGTAGAATGTAACGCAAGGGAAAGTGGAATGCAGTGGAATGGAACGTGGAATGGGAAGGAATGGAATGGAAAGTGGAATGGAATGAAATGGAAAGGAATGGAATGTGGAATGGAATATGGAATGGAAATGAGTGGAACGTGGAATGGAATGTGGAACGGAATGCAATGGAATGTGGAATGCAAGGGAATGGAATATGAAATGGAATGGAATTAAATGTGCAATTGAATTAAATGTGCAACTGAATGGAATGCAATGGGATGTGGAAAGGAATGGAATGGAATGGACTGTGGAAAGAATGTAATGGAATGGAATGGATTGGAATGGAATGTGGAATGGAATGGAATGCAATGTATAATGGAAGGAGAAATGGAATGGAATGGAGTGGAATGTGAAATGGAATTTAACGGAGGGAAATGTGAAATGGAATGGAAAGGAATGGAATGTGGAATGGAATGGAATGGAATGTTAAATGGAACATGAAATGCAACGTGGAATGGAATGGAATGGAACGTTGAGTGGAAAGTGGAATGGAAAGTGGAATGCAATGGAATGCAATGTGGAATGGAATCTAATGGAAGGTGGAATGGAGTGGAATGGAAGGCGGAATGTAATGGAATGGAATGTGGAAATGAATGGTATGGAATTTGGAATGGAATCTGCAATGTAACGGAACAGAAAGTGGAATGAAATGTGGAATGGAATGGAATGGAATGTGGAATGGAAAGGAATGGAATGCGAAAAGGAAAGGAATGGAATGTGGAATGGAATGGAATGTGAAAATGTGTAGAATAGAATGTGGAAAAGAATGGAATCTAATGTGGAATGCAATGGAATGGAATCTGGAATGGAATGTGGAATGGAATGGAATGGAATGTGGAATGCAATGGAATGAAATGTGGAATGGAAAGTGGAATGGAATGGAATGGAACGTGGAATGGATAGTGAAATCTAAAGTGGAATGGAGAGTGGAAAGGAACGTGGAATGTAACGTGGAATGGACCGTGGAATGGGATGTTTAATTCAATGTAATGGAATCGAATGGAATGTGGAATTGAAAGAAATGGAATGTGGAATGGAATGGAATGATATATGAAATGTAAAGTGGAATGGAGTGGAATGTGAAATGGAATGGATTGGAATGGAGTGGAAAGTGGATTGGAATCGAATGGGATGTGAAATGGAAAGGAATGGCAGGTGGAATGGAATGGAATGGAGTGGAAAGTGGAATGGAATGGAATGGAAAGTGGAATGGAATGGAATGGAATGTGGAATGGAATGCAGAATGGAATGTGGAATGGAATGTGGAATGCAATGTGTAATGGAATGGAATGGAATGTGGATTCTAAAGGAATGGATTCTGGACTGCAATTTAATGGAATGGAATGGAATGTGAAATGGAATGGAATGGAAAGTGGACTGGAATGGAATGGAATGTGGAATGGAAAGTGAAATGGAACCTGGAATGGAATGGAATGGAAAGTTGAGTGGAAAGTGGAATGTAACGTGGAATGCAATGGAATGCAATGTGGAATGGAATAGAATGGAAGGTGGAATGGTGTGGAATGGAATGTGGACTGCAATGGAAAGGAATGTGGAAATGAATGGTATGGAATTTTGAATGGAACGTGGAATGTAGTGGAATGGAAAGTGGACTGGAATGTGGAAAGGAATGGAATGGAATGTGGAAAGGAATGTGGAATGGAAAGGAATGGAACGTGGAATGAAATGTGGATTGGAATGCGGAAATTAAAGTGGATTGGAATTTGTAATGGGATGGAAAGGAAGATGGAGTAGATTGCAATATAGTGTGGAATGGAAAGGAATGTAGTGCAATGTAAAATGGCATGTTTATTGCCATGTGGAATGCAGTGTGGAATGGAATGAATTGCAATGTGGCATTCAATGTGGAACAGAATGTGGAACGGAATGGAGTGGAATGTGGAATGGAAACGAAATGAGTGGAAAATGGAATGGAGTAGAATGTGGAATGTAATGGAATGGAGAATGGAATGTGGAACGCAATGAAATGGAATTTGGAATGGATTGTGGAATTGAATGGAATGGAATATGGTATGGAATGTGGAATTGAATGTGGAAAGGAACGTGGAATGGACTGGAATGGAAAGTGGAAGGGAAAGTAAGGGAATGTAGAATGCAATGCAAAAGAATGTGGAATGGAATGGAATGGAGTGAAATGGAAATTGAAATGTCATGGAATTGAATATGCCATGGAATGGAATGGAATGGACTGTGGAAAGGAATGTAATGCAATGGACTGGATTGGAATGGAATGTGGAATGGAATGGAATGGAATGTGGAATGGAAGGTGAAATGGAATGGAATGGAGTGGAAAGTGAAATGGAATTTAATGGAGTGAAATGTGAAAAGCAATGGAATGGAAAGGAATGTGGAACGGAATGGAATGTGAAATGGAACGTGGAATGGAATGGAATGGAATGTTGATTGAAAACTGGAGTGGAACGTGGAATGGAACGTGGAATGCAATGGAATGCAATGTGGAATGGAATGGAATGGAAGGTGGAATGGAGTGGAATGAAACGTGGAATGTAATGGAATGGAATGTGGAAATGAATGGTACGCAATTTGGAATGGAATGTGGAATGTAGTGGAATGAAAAGTGGAATGGAATGTGGAATGGAATGGAATGGAATGTGGAAAGGAATGTGGAATGGAAAGGAATGGAATGTGAAAAGGAATGGAATGGAAAGTAACATGGAATCAAATGTGAAAATGTATGTAATGGAATGTGGAAAAGAATGGAATGGAATGTGGAATGCAATGGAATGGAATGTGGAATGGAATGTGGAATGGAATATAATGGGATGTGAAATGGAACACTATGGAAGGTGGAATGGAATGGAATGGAGTGGAAATTGGAATGGAATGGAATGGAATGTGGAATGGAATGTAGAATGGAATGTGGAATGGAATGTTCAATGGAATGGAATGGAAATTGGAATGGAACGTGAAATGCAACGTGGAAAGAAAAGTTGAATGGAACATGGAATGGAACTTGGGGAGGAATGGAAAGTAATTTGAAATGGAATGGAAAGGACGCTGGAATGAAATGGAATGGGAAATGTAATGGAAAGGAATGGAATGGAATGTTGAATGGAATGGAATGGGATGTGAAATGGAACACTATGGAAGGTGGAATGGAATGGAATGGAGTGGAAATTGGAATGGAATTCAGAACGGAATGTGGAATGGAATGTAGAATGGAATGTGGAATGCAATGGAATGAATCTGGAATGGAAGGTGGAAAGGATGGTGGAATGGAAGGTGGAAAGGAATGGAATGGAATGTGGAATGAAATGTGGAATGGAATGGAATGGAACTTGGAATGGAACGTGAAATGCAACGTGGAAAGAAAAGTCTAATGGAACGTGGAATGGAACGTGGAGAGGAATGGAAAGCAAAGTGGAATGGAATGGAAAGGAAGGTGGAATGGAATGGAATGTGAAATGGAATGCAATGGAATGTGGAATGCATTGTGAAATGAAATGGAATGGAATGTGGAATGGAATGGAATGATATATGGAATGGAAGGTGGAATGGAATGCAATGGAATGTGAAATGGAATGGAATGGAATGGAATGGAATGGAAAGGAATGTGGATTGGAATGGAATAGGATGTGAAATGGAATGGAACGGAAGGTGGAATGGTATGTAAGAGTGGAAAGTGGAATGGAATGGAATGTGGAATGAACTATAGAATGAAAGGAGGAATGGAATGTGGAATGGAATGCGGAATGGAACGTGGAATGGAATAGAATGGAACCTGGAATGGATAGTGAAATGGAATGTAATGGAACGTGTAATGGAATGTGGAGTTGGTCATGGAATAGAACGTGGAATGGAATGGAATGGAATGTGGAATTCAATGTGGAATGGAATGGAATGGACTGTGGAACGGATGTGCAATGGAATTGAATGGAATGTGAATTGGAATGGAGTGGAATGTAGAATGGAATGGAATGGAAAAATTGAATGGAATGTGAGCACGAATGCAATGGAATTTGGAATGGAATGTGGAATCGAAAGTGGAATGGAATGGAAAGGAACGAAATGGTATGTGGAATGGATCGTAATGGTATGTGGAATGGAATGTGGAATGGAAAGTGGAATAGATACTGGAATGGAATGGAATGGAATGGAATGTTGAATGCAATGAGGAATGGAATGTGGAATGGAATGTGGAATGGAATGTTGAATGGAATGGAATAGAATGTGGAATGGAATGTGGAAGGGAATTTGGAATGGAATGTGCAATGGAATGGAATGGAATGTGGAATGGAACGTGGAATGAAACATGAAAGGGAACGTGGAAAGGAACGTGTAAAGGAAAGTGAAATGGAAAGTGGAATGGAATGTTGAATGGAATCTGGAATGCAATGGAATGAAATGGAAGATGGAATGGAACGTGGAATGAAATGTAGTGGAATGGAACGTGGAATGCAAACTGGAATACAACGCGGAATGGAATGTGGAATGGAACATGTATTGGAATGGAATGGAACGTGGAATGGAATGGAATGGAACATGGAATGGAATGTGCAATGAAATATGGAATGGAATGTTAAATGGAATGTGGAATGGAATGAGGAATGGAAAGGAATGGAATGTGGAATGAAATGGAAAGGAATGGAATGGAATTTGGAGTGGAAATGAATGGAATGGAATGTGGAATGAAATGGAATGGTATGGTATGGAATGTGGAATGGAATGGAATGGAATGTGGAATGAAACCTGGAATGGAAAGTGCAATGGAATGTGGACAGTAACGTGGAATGGAATGTGGAGTGGAATGGAATGGAATGCAGAAAAGAATGGAATGGAATGTGGAATGGAAAGGAATGGAATGTGGAATGGAATGGAATGGTATGGAAGATACGATAGAAATAAAATGAATGGAATGGGATGAGGAATGAAATGGAATGGATTGTGGAATGGAAAGGAATGGAACGGAATTTGGAACGGAATGGAATGGAATGGAGTGGAATGCGGAATGGAATGAAGTGGAATGCGGAATGGAATGGAATGGAAGGGAATGGAATGTGGCATTCAATGGAGTGGAGTGTGAAATGGAATGGAATGGAATTTGGAATGCAATGGAGGGGAATGGAAAGGATTTCAATACTGAGTGGAGTGGAATTCAAGGCAGAATGGAATGGAATGTGGAATGCAATGGAGTGGAATGGAAAGGATTTGAATATTGAATGGAATGGAATTCAATGCAGATTGGAATGGAATGGAATGCGGAATGGAATGGAATGGAATGCGGAATGGAATGGAATGGAATGGAATGTGAAATGGAATGGAATGGAATGTGGAATAGAATGGAGTGGAATATGGAATGAAATGGAATGGAACGTGGAAAGGAAAGTGGAATGGAATTCGGAATGAAATGGAAAGGAATCGAATGTGGAATTGCATTGAATGGAATGTGGAATTGAATGGAGTGGAATGTAGAATGGAATGGAAAGGGAAGTGCAATGGAATGTGAAATGGAATGTGGATTGGAATGTGGAATAGATTGGAACGGAAAGTGGAATGGAACGAAATGGAATGTGGAGTAGAATGGAATGGAATGGAATGTGGAACGGAATGTGGAAAGGAATGGAATGGAATATGAAATGTAATGTGGAGTGGAATGGAATGGAATGTGGAATGGAGTGTGCAATGGAATGGAATGGAATGTGGAATGAAATGGAGTGGAACGTGGAGTGGAATGTGGAATGCAACGTGGAATGGAACGTGGAATGGAACGTGGAATGGAATGTGCAATGGCAGGTGGAATTGAAAGTGGAAAGGATTGTGGAATGAAACGTGGAATGGAATGTGGTGTGGAATGGAATTGAATGTGGAATGGAATGTGGAATGCAATGTGGAATGGAATGGATTGGAATGTGGAATGGAATGTGGAATGGAATGTGGAATGGAATGTAATGCAACGTGGAATCCATTGGAATTGAATTGTATTGAATGTGGAATGGAATGGAAATGAACCTAGAATGGAATGTGGAATGGAATGGAATTGAACGTGAAATGGAACGTGGAAAGGAACGTGGACTGGAACGTGGAATGGAACGTGGAAAGGAATGGAAGGGAATGTGGATTGGAAGGTAATGGAAAGCGGAATGGAATGTGTAATGGAATGGAATGGAATGGAATGTGAAACAGAATGGAACGGAATGTGGAATGGAAAGCAATGGAATGTGAAATGTAATGGTATGGAAAGTGGAATGGAATGGAATTGAAGGAAATGTTGAATGGAAAGGAGTGGTATGTGGAATGGAATGAAAAGGAATGTGGTGTGGAAATGAAAGGAATGTGGAATGGAATAGTATGTAGTGGAATGTGGACTGGAATGGGACAGAATGGAATGGAATGTGGAACGGAATGAAACAGAATGGAATGTGGAATGGAAAGTGGAATGGAATGTGACAAGGAATGTAGAATGGAATGTGGAATTGAATGAAATGGAACGTGGGATGGAACGGGATGGAACATGGAATGGAATGGACAGGGACGTGGAATGGAAGGAGGAATGGAACGTGAAATGGAATGTGCAATGGAATGCGGAATGGAACGTGAAATGGAATTGAAAGGAACGTGGTATGGAAAGGAATGGAAAGTGTAAAGGAATGTGGAACGGATCGTGGAATGAAAAGTGGAATAGAATGGAATGGAACGTGGAATATAAAGTGGAATGGAATGGAATGTGATGTGGAATGGAATGTGCAATGGAATGGAATGGAATGTGGAATGGAATGTGGAATGGAACGCGGAATTGGTATGGAATGGAACGTGGAATCGAACGTGGAATGGAATGTGGAATGGAAATTTTAATGGAAAGTGCAATGGAGTGTGGAAAGAGACTTGGATTGGAATGGAATGGAACATGGAATGGAACATGGAATGGAATGTGGAATGGAAAGAGGAATGGAATGTGGACTGGTAATTGGAAGGGAAAGTTGAATGGAATGGAATGGAATGTGGAATGCAACGTGAAATGGAACGGAATGGAACGTGAAGTGGAACGTGGAATGCATCGTGGAAGGGAACATGGATTGGAATGAAATGTGGAATGGAATTGAATGGTATGTGGATTGCAATGTGAAATGGAAACTGGAATGGAATGTTGAATGAATTGCGGCATGAAATGTAATGGTATAAAATATGGAATGGAATGGAATGGAATGTGGAATTGAACGTGGAATGTAATGGAATAGAACGTGGAATGGAATATGGAATGGAATGGAATAGAACATGTAATGGAAGTTGGAATAGAATGTGGAAAGGAATGTGGAATGGAACGTGCAAACGAACGTCGAATGGAATGGAAAGGAACTTGTAATGGAATGTAAAATGGAATGGAATAGAACGTGGAATGGAATGTAGAATGGAAAGTGGAATGTTACGGAATGCAATGTGGAATGAAATGTGCAATGGAATGGAAAGGAATGTGGAACGGAATGTGGAATGGAATGTGGAATGGAATGATTAATGGAATATGGAATTGAAAGGAATGTGGAATGGGATGTGAAATGGAATGTGGAATGGAACGGAAGTAATGTGGAATGGAATGCGGAAAGGAAACTGGAACGGAATGGAATAGAATATGGCAAGTAACGTTAAATGGAATGGAATGGAACGTGGAATGGAAAGTTGAATGGAACGGGTAATGCAATGTGGAATAGAAAGGGGAGTGGAATGGAAAGGAAAATGGAATGGAATGGAATGCAATATGGAATGAAATGTGGAATAGAATGTGGAATGGATTGTGGAATGGAACGGAATGGAATGTGGAATGGAATAAGGAGTGGAGAGTGGAAGCGAATGTGGAATGGAATGAAATGCATAGTGGAGTGGAATTTGTAATGGAATTGTGGAATGGAACGTGAAATGAAATCGAATGGAATGTGGAGCAGAACATGGAATGGAATGGAATGGAATAGGACAGGGAATGGAACGTGGAATGGAAAGTGTAATGGAATGGAATGCAACGTTGAAAGGAATCTGCACTGGAAAGCGGAAAGGATTGGAATGTGGAAAGGAATGGAATGGAATGTGGAATAGAATGAAATGGAAAGTGGAATTGAATGGAGAATGGAATGTGTAATGGAACGTATAATGGCATGGAACGCAACGTGGAATGGAACGTGGAATGGAAAGTGGAATGGAATATGTAATGGAATGTGCAATGCATTGTGGAATGGAACGTGTAATGGAACAACGAATTGAATGGATGGAACGTGGAGTGGAACATGGAACGTAATGTGGAATGTAATGTGGAATGGAACATGGAATGGAATGTAATGGAATGTTAAATGGAACGTGAAATGGAATGGAATGGAATGTGGAATAGAATGAGGAATGGAACTTAATGGAACGTGGAAAGGATCATGGAATGGAACGTGGAATGGAAGGTAGAATGGAAGGGAATGGAATGTGGAATGAAAGGGAATGGAATGTGGAATGGAATGTGGAATGGAATGTAATCGAATGGAATGTGGAAAGGAATGGAATGTAATGAGTAATGGAAAGAATGGAATTTGGAATGGAATAAAATGGTATGGAATGTAGAATGGAATGGAATAGAATGGAATGGAATGTGGAATGGAATGGAATTTAGTGTGGAAAGCAAAGGAATGGAATGTGCATTGGAAAGGAATAGAACGTCGAATTGAATGGAATGGAATAGAATGGAATGTGAAATGGAATGTGGAATTGAATGTGAAATGGAATGTGGAATGGAATGTGGAATGGAGTAAAATGGAACGTGGAAAAGAATGGAATGGAATGTGGAGTGGAATGGAATGGAAGCTGGAATGGAACGAGGAATAGAACTTGGAATGGAATGTCGAATGGAATGTGGAAATAATGTAGAATGGAACGGAATGGATTGTGGAATAGAATTTAATGGAATGCAGAATGGAATGTGGAATGGAAAGGAATGGAATGTGAAACGGAATGTGGAATGGAATCGACTGTGCAGTGGAATTTAATTTAATGCTATGGAATAGGGATTGGAATGGAATGTAAAGTGCAGTGGAATCTGGAAAGGAATAGAATGGAACGTCGAATGGAACGCGGAATTGAATGTGGAAAGGAACGCGGAATGGAACGTGGAATGGAAAGTGGAATGAAATGTCGAATGGAATGTAATGGAATGTGGAATGGACGGGAAAGTAATGTGTAATGGAATGTGGAATGGAAGTAAATGTAATGGGTAATGGAATGTGGAATGGAATAGAACGAAATGTAATGGAAAGTGGAATGAAATGGAATGGAATGTGTAATGGAAAGGAATGGAAAGTGGAATGGAATATAATGATATGGAATGTGGAATGGAACTGAGTGGAATGGAATGGAATGTGGAATATAATGGGATGAAATGTGGAATGCAATGTGAAACGGAATATGGAATGGAACGTCGAATGGAATGTGGAATGTAATGTGGAATTTAAAGGAATGGAATGGGGATTGGAATGTGGAATTGAATGGGGAATGGAATGAGGAATGGACTGGAATGGAATATGAAATCGGATGGAATGGAATGCTGAATGGAATGGAATGGAACAGAATGTGGAACGGATTGTGAAATGGAAGGTAGAGTGCAATGGAATAGAATGTGGAATGGAATGTGCAATGGAATGGAATGGAATGTGGAATGGAAAGTGGAATTGAATGTGGAATGGAATGTGGAATGGAACGTGGAATGGAACGCGGATTGGAAAGGAATGGAACCTGGAATGGAATGTGGAATGGAATGGAATGGAATGTGTAATGGATCATGGAGTGGAGTGGAATGGAATGTGGAATGGAATGAAATGGAATGTGGAATGGTATCTGGAATGGAATGGAATGGAATGGAATTTACTGGAATGTGGAATGGAATTGAATAGAAAGTGGAATGGAATTTTGAAAGTAATTGAATGTAATGGAATGGATTGTGGAATTGAAGATGGAATGGAATGGAATGGAATGTGGAATGGAATGTGGAATGGAATGTGGACTGGAATGGAATGGAATGGAATGTGGATTGGAATGTGGAATTGAATGGAGTGGAATGGAATGTGGAATTAAATGGAATGGAATGTGGAATAGAAAGTGGAATGGAATGGAATGGACTGTGAAATGGAATGGAATGGAATGTGGAAATAAATGGAATGGAAACTGGAATGGAATCGAATGGAATAAGGAATGGAATGGAATGGAACTGAATGGAATGTGGAATGGTATGGAATGGAATGGAGTGGAATTTGGAATGGAATGGAATGGTATGTGGAATGGAATGGAATCTGGAATTGAAGATGAGATGGAGTGGAATGGAATGTGGAAAGGAATGTGGAAAGGAGTAGAGTGAAATGAGGAATGGAAGGTGGAATTGAATGGAATGGAATGTGGATTGGAATGGAATAAAACGTGGAATGGAACGTGGAATGGAACATGGAATGGAACGTTGAAAGGAAGGTGGAATGGAATGGAATGGATTGTGGAATGTAATGGAATGCAAGGTGGAATGGAATGTGGAATGGAACGTGGATTGGGATGTGGAATGGAATGTGGAATGGAACGTGGATTGGGATGTGGAATGGAATGTGGAATGGAATGTAATGGAATGTGGAATGGAATGGAATGGAACGTGGAAAGGAATGGAATTTAATGTGGAATGGAACGGAATGGAACATGGAATGGAAAAGAATGGAAAGTGGAATGCAATGGAATGGTATGGAATTTTGAATGGAATGGAATTGAAAGGAAAGGAAAGTTTAATGGATTGGAATGGAATGCGGAATGGGATAGAATGGAATGTGGAAAGGAATGTGGAACGGAATGTGGAATGGAATGGAATGGAATCTGGAATGGAATGTGGGATGGAATGTGGAATGGAATGTGGAATGGAATGTGGAATGGAAAGAAATGTGGAATGGAATGTGGAATGGAATGTGAAATGCAATGTGGAATAGAATGGAATGGAATGTGGAACGGAACGTGGAATTGAATGGAATGGAATGTGGAATGGCACATAGAATGGAATGGAATGAAACGTGGAATGGAATGTAGGATGGAATGTGGAGTGGAATGTGGAATGGAATGTGGAATGGAATGGGAAAAAGAATGGAATGGAAGGTGGAATGGAATGTGGAAAGCAATGTGAAATCGAATGGAATGGAATGTGCAATGGAATGTGGAATGGAATGTGGAATGAAATCTGGAATGGAATGTGGAATGGAATCTCAAATTTAATGGAATGGAATGTGGAATGGAATGTGGAAAGGACTGTGGTATAGAATGGAATGGAATGTGGAATGGAATGTAGTGGGTTGTGGAAAGCAATGTGGAAAGGAATTTAATGGAATGTGGAGTGGAATGAGGAATGGAATGTGGAAAGGAACGTGGAATGGAACGGAATGGAATGTGCAAAGGAATGTGGAATGGAGTGTGTATTGGAATGTGAAATGGAACGAAAAGGAATGTGGAATGTAATGTGGAATGGAATGTGAAATGGACGGAATGGATCATGGATGGGAATGTGGAATGGATTGCAGCATGGAACGTGAAATGGAATGGAATTGACTGTGGAATTAAACGTGGAGAGAAATGGAATGGGACGTGCAATGGAACGTGAAATGGAAACAAATGGAACTTTAAATGCAATGTGGAATGGAATGTGGAAAGGAATGGAATGGAATGTGGAATCGAATGTGAAATGGAATGTTGAATGGAATGTGGAATTGCATGGAACTGAATGTGGAATGGAATGAAATGGAATGTGGAATGGAATGGAATGGAATGTGGAGTGCTATATCGAATGCAATGTGGAATGGAATGTAATGGAATGTGGAATGGAATGGAATGCAATGTGGAATGGCTGGGAATAATATGGAATGTGGAATGAAATGGAATGGAATGGGGAATGGAATGTGGAATTGAATGTGGAATGGAAAGTGGAATGGAATGGACTGTAAGGCAATGTGGAATGTAATGTTTAATGCAATGAAATGGAACGTGGAATGGAATGTATTGGAATGTGGAACGGAATGGAACGTAGAATGGAAAGGAATGCAATGTGGATTGGAATAGAATGCAATGTGGAATGAAATGTGAAATTGAATGTATAATGGAATGTGGAATGGAATGAAATGGATCATGGAAGGGAATGAAAGGGAACGTGGAATGGAAAGGAATGGGAAGTGGAATGGAACGTGTAAAGGAATGTGAATTGAAATGTGGAATCGAACATGGAATGGAATGTGGAATGGAATGGATTGCAACCTGGAATGGAACTTGGAAAGGAACGTGGACAGGAACGTGGAATGTAACGTGGAATGGAAAGGAATGGAATGTGGAATGAAAGGAAATGGAATGGAATGTGGAATGGAATGTGGAACGGAATGCGGAACGGAATGTGGAATGGAATGTGGAATGGAATGTGGAATGGAATGTGGAAAGGAATGTGGAATGGAGGGGAATTGAATAAGAAAAGTAATGGATTGGAATGTGGAATGGAATGTGGGTTGGAATGTGTAATGGACGGTGGAATGGAATGTGGAAACGAATGTGGAAGGGAACGGAATGGAGTGTGAAATGGAATGGATTGGAATGTGGAACGGAATGAAATGGAATGTGGAATTGAAAGTGGAATGAAATGGAATCAAGTGTGGAATGGAATGGAACGGAATGTAGAATTGAATGTGGGACAGAATGTGGAAAGGAAAGTGGAATGGAATGTGGGATTGAACGGAATGGTATGTGAAATGGAATGGAATGGAAAGTGGAATGGGATGTGGAAAGGAATGGAATGGGATATGGAATGGGATGTGGAAATGAATGTGGAATGGAAAGGAATGGAATGTGAAATTGAATGTGGAATGTAGTGTGGAATGTAATGTGGAATGGACAGTGAAACGGAATGTGAAATGGAATGGAATGGAATGTGGAATGCAATGTGAAATGGAAAGGAAAGTAAAGTGGAATGGAATGAAATGGGACGTGGTATGGAACGTGGAATGAAACGTGGACAAGAACATGGAATGTAGCATGGAATGGAATGGAATAGAATGTGGAATAGAATGTAAAGGAACGTGGAAAGGAAAGTGGATTGGAATGGAATGGAATCTGGAATGTTATGAAATGGAATGTGGAATGGAATGGGGAATGGAATCTGGAAAGGTTTGTAGAATGGAAAGTAATGGAATGTGTAATGGAATGTGGAATGGCGTGTGCAATTGAATGTGGAATGTATTGTGGAATGGAATGTGAAATGGAATCTGGAATGGAATGGAATGGAATGTGGAATGATTGCGGAATTGAATGTGAAGTGGAATCTGGAATGGAATTGAATGGAATGTGGAATGGACGTGGAATTTAATCTGGAAAGGAATGTGGAATGGAACGGAATGGAATGTGCAATGGAATGTGTAATGGCATGTGGAAAGGAATGTGGAATGGAACGGAATAGAATGTGGAATGGAATGTGGAATGGAGTGTGGAATGGAATGGGGAATGGACGGAATAGAATGTGGAATAGAATGTGGAATGTAATGTAGGATGGAACGTGAAATTGAATGTAACTCACTGTGGAATTGAATGTGAAATGAAATGGAATAGGACGTGGAATGGAAAGGGCAATGCAACGTGGAATGGAGAGGAATGAAACGTTAAATGGAATGTGGAATGGAATGTGGAAAGGAATGGAAAGGAATGTGGAATGGAATGTGAAATGGAATGTGCAATGGAATGGAATGGAATGTGGAATGGAATGGTATGGAATGTGGAATGGAATGTGGAACGGAATGAGGAATGGAATGTCCAATGAATGTGGAATGGAACAGAATGAAATGTGAAATGGAAAGTGGAAAGGAATGGATTGGAATGTGGAATGAATGTGGAATGGAATGGAATGGAATGTGAAACGGAATGAGGAATGGAATGGAATGTGGAATGGGATGTGAAACGGAATGTGGAACGGAATGTGGAAAGGAATGTGGAAAGGAAGTTGGAATATAACGGGATGGAATGTGAAATACAATGGAACGAAATGTGGAATGGAATGTGGAATGGATTGAAATGGAATGTGGAATGGAATGTGGAAAGGAATGTGGAATGGTACGGAAAGGATTGTGGAATGGAATGTGGAATGGAGTGTGGATTGGAATGTGGAATGGAATGTGGAAAGCAATGAGGAAAGGAATGTGGAAAGGAATGTGGAATGGAACGAAATGGAATGTGGAATGGAATGTGAAATGGATTGAGGAATGGAATGTGTAATGGAACGGAATGCAATATGAAATGGAATGTGTAATGGAATGTCAAATATAATGCAATGGAATGTGTAATTTTATGTCGAATGGAATGGAAGGGAACGTGGAATGGAATGTAGGATGGACTGTGGAATGACATGTGGAATGGAAAGTAAACGAATGTGCAAAGGACTATGGAATGGAATGTGGAATGGAATGTGGAATGGAACGCAATGGATTGTGGAATGGAATGTGGAAGGGAACGTGCAACGGAATGAAATGGAACGTGGAATTGAATGGAATAGAATGTGGAATGGAATGGAATGGAACGAGGAATGGAAAGTGGAATAGAACGTGGAATGGAAGGTTGAATGGAACGGGGAATGGAAATGAAAGGAATGTGCAATGGAATGTGGAAAGGAATTGAAACGAATGTGCCAAGAAATAGGGAATGGAATGTGGAATGAAATGTGGAACGGAACGCAGTGGAATGTGGAATGGAATGTGGAATGGACTGTGGAATGGAACGTGGAATGAAAAGGGGAATGGAATGGAATGGAAAGCGGAATGGAATGTGGAAATGAACGTAGAATGGAAAGTGGAATGTAATGTGAAATGGAATGGAAAGGAATGTGGAATGGAATGTAGAATGCAAAATGGAATGGAATGGAATGGAATGGAACCGGAAACGGAATGTGGAATGGAATGTGAAATGAAACGTGGAATGGAATGTGGAATGGAATGAAATGGAGCTTGGAATGGAACGTTGAATGGAATGTGGAATCGAATGGATTGGAATGTAGAATGGAATATGGAATGTAATGGAATGGAATGTGGAATGGAATGTGCAATGGAATGGAATGGAATGCGCAAAGGAATGTAGAATGCAATGCGGAATGGAATGCAATGCCATTTCAAATGGAATGTGGAATGTAATGTGAAATGGAATATGGAAAGAAATGTGGAATGGAATGTAATGGAACGAGGAATTGAATGAAATCGAATGGAACATAGAATTTAACATGGAATGGAACGTGGAAAGGAAATTGGAATGCAATGGAATGAAATGTGGAAAGGAATTTTGAATGGAATGTAGAATGGAATGGAATGGAATGGAATGGAATGGAAAGTGGAACGGAATGTGGAATGGAATGTTTAACGGAACGTGGAATGGAATGTAATGGAACGTGGAATGGAACGTGTAATAGTGCGTGGAATAAAACGTGGAATTTAATGAGGAATGGAATGGAAAGGAATTTGGAATGGAATGTGGAATGGAATGTGAAATGCAATAAGGAATTGAATGCAATGGAATGTGGAACGGAAAGGGGAATTGACTGGAATGGAACGTGGAATGGAACATGCAATGGAATGGAATGAAACGTGGAATGGAAAGTGGAATGGAATGGAATGGAATTTGGAATGGAATGTGAAATTGAATGGAATGGAATGTGCAATGGAATCTGGAATGGAATGTAATGGAATGTGGAATGGAACAAAAAGGAATGTGGAATAGAAAGTTTAATGGAATGGAATGGAATGTGCAACGGAACATGGAATGGAATGGAGTGGAACGTGGAATGGAATTTTGAAGGGAAATTGGAGTGGAACGTGGAATGGAATCTGGAATGCAACCTGGAATGAAATGTGGAATGGAAAGTGGAATGGAATGAAATTGAATGAGGAATGGAATGTGGAATAGGATGTGGAATGGAACAGAATGGAGCGGAATGGATTGTGGAATGGAATGTGGAATGGAAAGTGGAATGTAATGGAATGGAACTTGTAATGGAAAGTGGAATGGAACGTGAAATGGAATGTGGCACGGAATGTGGAATGGCACAGGCAATGGAATGTGGAATGCAACGTGTAATATAACGGAATGGAAAGTGGAATGGAATGTAATGGAATGGAATGGAACGTGGAATGGAACGTGGAATGGAATGTGGAATGGAATGTCGAATATAATGGTATGTGGAATGGAATGGAGTGGAATGCAATAAATGAATGGAATGGAAAGAGCAATTGAATGGAATGGAATGTGTAATGGAATCGAATGTGGAATGGCGTGGCATGGAATGGAATGTGGAATGGAATGGAATAGAATACAGTGGAATGGTATGTGGAATGGAATGGAATGTGGAATGGAATAGAATGTGGAATGGAATGAAATTGAATGGAATGAAATGGAATGGAATGTGCAATGGAATGTAATGGAATGTGTAATGGAATGGAATGTGTAATGGAATGTGGAATGGAATGGAAGGTGCAATGGAACGTGCAATGTAACGGAATGGAATGTGCAGTGGAATGGAATGGAATGTGCAAAGGAATGTGGAACGGAACGTGGAAGTTTATGAAGTGGTATGTCAAAGGGAAAGAGGTATGGAATGTGAAATGGAATGTGGAGAGAAATGTCGAATATAATGGAATGGAACGTAGAAAGGAATGGAATGGAACGTTTAATGGATCGTGGAATGGAACGTGGAAAGGAATGTGGTATGGAATGCAATGGAATGTGGAATGGAATGTGGAATGGAATGGAATGGAATGGAATGGAAAGGATTGTGGAATGTAATGTGAAATGGAACCTTGTATAGAATGGAGTATAATGTGGAATGGAACGTGGAATTTAACTGAATATACCTTGGAATGGAACGTAGAATGGAATGTTGAAAGGAATGTGGAATGGAATGGAATGGAATGTGGAATGGAATGGAATGGAATTGACTGGAATGTGGAATGGAATGCAGTGAAATGTGGAATGGAATAGAATGTGGAATGGAATGAAATGGAATGCATTGCAGAATGGAATAGAATGTTGAATGGAATGAAGTGGAACGGAACGTTTAACGGAATGGAATGGAATGGAATGTGGAATATAATGGAATGGAATGGAACTGAACGGAATTTGCAATTGAATGGAGTGGGAAGTGGAATGGAATAGAATGGTGAATGCAAAGAAATGGAATGGAATGTGGAATGGAATGGAATGGAATGTGGAACTGAATGAAATTGAATATGGAATGGAGTGGAAAATAATGGAATCTGGAATGGAATGTGGAATGGAATGGGATGGAATGGAATGGAAAGTGGAATGGAATGGAATCTAATCTGGACAGGAATGTGGAATGCAATGTGGACTGCAGTGTGTAAAGGAATGGAATGGAATGTGGAATGGAACTGAATTGAATGTGGAATGGAAATTGGAATGGAATGGAATGCCAAGTGAAATGGCATGTGAAATGGAAACTGGAATGGAACGTGGAAAGGTATGTGGAATGGATTAGAATGGAATGAGATATGCAACGGAAAGAAATCTGGAATGGAATAGAATGGAATGTCCAATGCAATGTGGAATGGAATGGAATTGAAGGCGGAATGGAATGTGGAAAGGAATGCAAAGGAATGTGAAATGGAAAGAAATGGAATGTGGAATGGAATGTGGAATGGAATGGAATGAAATTGAATTTGAAATGGAAAGAAATGGAATGTGGAATGGAATGTGCAAAGGAATGGAATAGAGTGGAATGGGGATTGGAATGTGGAATGGAATAGAATCTAATGTGGAATGAAATGGAATGGAATGGTTTGCCATGTGGAATGGAATGTGGAATGAATTGGAATGGAATGAAATTGAAAGTGAAATGGAATGGAATGCAATGTGGAATGGAATGGGAATGGAATGGAATGGAATGTGGAATTGAATGGAATGGAATGTGGAATGGAAGGGAATGGAATGTGGAATGGAAATGACTGGAACGTGGAATTCAATGGAATGGAATGAAATGCAATGTGCAATTGAATAGAATTGAACAGGGAATGGAATGTGGAATGGAATGAAATGGAGTGTGCAATTGAATGGAATTGAACGGGGAATAGAATGTAGAATGGAATGGAATGGATTGTGGCATAGAACCGAATGGAAGTGAATGTGTAATGGAATGTGGAATGGAATGTAGAATGGAATTGAATGGAATGTGGAATGGAATAGAGCTTGGAATGGAATGGAATGGAATGTGGATTGGAATGGAATGGAATGGAATTTGGAATGGAATGGAATGGAAGGGAATGTGGAATGTAACGGAAGGGAATGTGGAATGCAATGGAATGGAATGGAACTTGGAATTGAATGGAATGGAAGGGAATGTTGAATGCAATGGAAGGGAATGTTGAATGCAATGGAATTGAATGGAACGTGGAATTGAATGGAATTGAACGGGGAAAGGAATGAGGAATGGAAAGTGGAATTGAATGTGGAATGGAATGGAATGGAAGGGAAAGGAATGTGGAATAGAATGGAATGGAACGGAATGTGCAATGGAATGTTGAATGGAATGTGGAATGGAATGTGGAATGGAATGGAATGGAATGAGGAATGGAATGGAAGATGGAATGGAATGGAATGGAATGTGGATTGGAATACAATTGAATGGAATGTGGAATGGAATGGAATGGAATGGAAGGTGAAACGGAATTTGGAATGGAATGTGGAATGGAATGAAATGGAATGTGGAATGCAACAGAATTGAATGTGGAATGGTAAGTGGAAAGTAATGGAACATGGAATGGAATGTGGAATGGAATGGGGAATGCAATGTGGAATGGAATGTGGAATGGAATGTGGAGTGGAATATGGAAAGAAATGTAGCATGGAATGTGGAATGGAACGGAATTGAATGTGGAATGGAACGGAATGGTATGTGGAATGAAACGTGGAATGGAATGTGGCAAGTAACGTAGAATGGAACGTGGAAACAATGGAATGGAACGTGGAATAAAATGTCGAATGGAATGGAATAGAATGTGGAATAGAATGTGCAATGAAATGTGGAATGGAATGGAAAGAAATGTGGAATGGAAAGTGGAGTTGAATGGAAAGGAATGTTGAATGGAAGGTGAAGTTGAATGGAAAGAATGTCGAATGGAATGCAATGTAATGTGGAATGGAATGTGGAATGGAATGGAAAGGAAAGTGGAATGGAATGTGGAATGGAATGGAATGGAAAGTGGAAAGGAATGTGGAATGGAAAGGACTGTAATATGGAATGGAATGTGGAATGGGAAGTGGAATGGAATGGAATGGAAAGTGGAACGGAACGGAATGGAGTGGAAAGTGGAACGGAATGGAATGGAAAGGAAAGTGGAATGGAATGGAATGGAATGTGGAATGGTAGGCGGAGTTGAATAGAAAGGAAAGTGGAATGGAATGTAAAGGAATGTGCAATGGAATGTGAAATGGAATGGAATGGAATGGAATATGGAATGGATTGTGGAATGGAAAGGACTGTAATAAGGAAGGGAACGGAATGGAATGGAATGTGGAATGGAATGGAATGGAATGTGGAAAGCAATGCAATGGAATGGAATGTGGAATTGAACGGAATGGAATGGAACGTTGAATGCAATGGAATGGAATGGAACGTGGAATTGAATGGAATTGAACAATGAAAGAAATGTGGAATGGAAAGTGGAATGGAATGTGGAATGGCATGGAATGTAATGTGGAATGGAATGGAATGGAATGTGGAATAGAATGGAATGGAATGTGTAATGGAATGTGGAAAGAAATGTTGAATGGAATTGAACTTGGAATGGAATGGAATGGAATGGAATGTGGACTGGAATGGAATGGAATGGAATGTGGAATGGAATGGAATGGAAAAGAAAGTGAAATGAAATTTGGAATGGAATGTGGAATGGAATGAAATGGAATGCAGAATGGAATAGAATGGAATGTGGAATGGAAAGTGAAATGCAAGGGAACAAGGAATGGAATGTGGAATGGAATGTGTAATGGAAAGTGGAATGGAATGTGGAATGGAATGTGGAATGAAATGTAGTATTGAATGTGGAATGGAATGGAGTGGAATGTCCAATGGGATGTGGAATGGAATGGAATTGAATGCGGAATGGAATGTGGAATGAAATGGAAATGAATGTGTAATGGAAAGAAATGAAATGTGGAAGGGAATGTTGAATGGAATGGAATGGAATTGAAGGTGAAATGGAATGGAATGGAATGTGGAATGGAATGTGCAAAGGAATTGAACGGAGTGGAATGTGGAATAGAATGTGGAATGGAATGGAAGAGATTGTGTAATGTAATGTAGTGGAAAGTGGAATGCAATGGGTTGCAATGTGTAATTTAATGTGGAATGGAATGGAATTGAAAGCAGAATGGAATGGAATGGAATGTGGAATGGAATGGGAATGGAATGGAGTGTAATGTGGAATGGAATGGAATGGAATGTGGAATGGAATGGAATGCAATCTGGAATACAATGGAATGGAATGGAATGGAATGGAATGTGGAATGGAATGGAATGCAATCTGGAACAGAATGGAATGGAATGGAATGTGCAAAGGAATGTGGAATGGAATGTGGAAAGGAATGTGGAATGGAATGTGGAATGGAATTGAATTGGAATGGAATGGATTGGAATGTGGATTGGAATGGAATGAAATGGAATGTGGAATGAAATTAAATGGAATGGAAAGTGAAATGGAATTTGGAATGGAATGTGGAATGGAATGAAATGGAATGTGGAATGCAATAGAATGGAATGTGGAATGGTAAGTGGAAACTAATGGAACATGGAAAGGAATATGGAATGGAATGTGGAATGGAATGTGGAATGGAATGTGGAATGGAATGTGGAATGGAATATGGAAAGAAATGTAGCATGGAATGTGGAATGGAACGGAATTGAATGTGGAAAGGAACGGAAAAGAATGTGGAACGAAATGTGCAATGGAAAGTGGAATGAAACTTAGAATGGAACGTGGAAAGGAATGGAATGGAACGTGGAAAGAAATGTAGAATGGAATGAAATAGAATGCGGAATGGAATGTGCCATCAAATGTGGAATGGATTGGAAAAGAATGTGGAATGGAAGGTGGAGTTGAACGGAAAGAAATGTCGAATAGAATGCAATGTAAAGCAGAATAGAATGCGGAATGGAATGGAATGGGGAATGGAATGCGGAAAGGAATGGAATGGAAAGTAGAATGGAATGTGGAATGGAAAGGACTGTAATATGGAATGGAATGTGGAATGGAAAGTGGAAGGGAATGGAATGGAAAATGGAACGGAATTGAATGGAATTGAATGTTGAATGGAATGGAATGCAATGTGGAATGGAAGGTGCGGTTGAATGGAAAGGAATGTGGAGTGGAATGTAATGGAAAGTGCAAAGGAATGTGGAGTGGAATGGAATGTGGAATGGAATGGAATGGAATGTGGAATGGAATGTGGAATGGAAAGGACTGTAATGTGGAATGGAACGGAATGGAATGGAATGTGGAATGGAATGGAATGGAATGTGGAATGCAATGGAATGGAATGGAAAGTGGAATGGAATGTGGAATGGAATGGAATTGTATGTAAAATGGAATTGAATGGAACGTGTAATTGAATTGAATTGAACGGGGAAAGGAATGTGGAATGGAAAGTGGAATGGAATGTGGAATGGAATGGAATGGAATGTGGACTGGAATGGGATTTAATGTGGAATGGAATGGAATGGAATGTGCAATGGAATGTGGAATGAAATGTTGAATGGAACTGAACTTGGAATGGAATGGAATGGAATGTGCACTGGAATGGAATGGAATCGAATGTGGAATGGAATGGAATGGAATGGGGAATAGAATAGAATGGAATTGAATGTGCAAGGGAATGTGGAATGGAATGAAATGGAATGTGGAATGGAATTGAACTTGGAATGGAATGGAATGGAAAATGGATTGGAATGGAATGGAATGGAACGTGGAATGGAATGGAATGGAATGGAATGTGGAATGGAACGGAATGCCATGGAATGTGGAATGGAATGGAATGGAATGTGGAAAGCAATGGAATGAAATGGAATGAGGAATTGAATGGAATTGAACGGGGAAAGGAATGTGGAATGGAAAGTGGAATGGAATGTGTAATGCAATGCAATGGAATGTGGAAAGGAATAGAATGGAATGTGGAATAGAATGGAAGGAATGGAATGTGCAATGGAATGTGAAATGGAATGTGGAATGGAATTGAACTTGGAATGGAATGGAATGGAATGTGGACTGGAATGGAATGGAATGTGGAATGTAATGGAATGGAATGGAAAGTGAAATGGAATTTGGAATGAAATGAATGTAATGAAACGGAATGTGGAATGGAATAAAATGGAATGTGATATGGAAAGCGAAATGCAATGGAACAAGGAGTGGAATGTGGAGTGGAATGTGTAATGGAATGTGGAATGGTATGTGGAATGGAAATTGGGATGGAATATGGATTGAAATGTAGTATGGAATGAGGAATGGAATGGAATGGAATGTCCAAAGGAATGTGGAATGGAATGAAATTGAATGCGGAATGAAATGTGGAATGGAATGGAAAAAATGTGAAATGGAAAGAAATGGAATGTGGAATGTAATGTGGAAGGGAATGGAATGAAATTGAATGAGAAATGGAGTGGAATGGAATGTGGAATGTAACGAGCAAAGGAATGGATTGGAGTGGAATGTGGATTTGAATGTGGAATGGAATGGAAAGGATTGTGGAATGCAATGGGTTGCAATGTGGAATTGAATGCGGAATGGAATGGAAGGGAATAGAATTGAAAGTGGAATGGAATGGAATGGAATGTGGAATGGAATGGGAATGGAATGGAATGCAATGTGGAATGGAAAGGAATGGAATTGAATGTGGAACGGAATTGAATGGAACGTGGAATGGAATGGAATGGAACGTGGAAATGAATAAAATTGAATGAGGAATGGAATGTGTAATGGAATGTGGAATGGAATGGAATGGAATGTGGAAAGGAATGTGGAATAGAATAGAATAGAAGTAAATGTGCCATAGAATGTGGAATGAAATGTGGAATGGAATTGAACGGGATGTGGATTGGAATGGAATGGAATGGAATGGAATATGGAATGAAGTAGAATGGAATGGAACGTAGAATTGAGTGGAATGGAAGGGAACATTGAATGCAATGGAATGGAATGGAAGGTGGAATGGTGTGTGAAATGGAATGTGGAATGGAACGTGGAATGGAATGAAATGGAAGGTGGAATGGAATCTGGAATGGAAAGTGGAATGTAACGTGGAATGGAAAGGAATGGAATGTGGAATGGAATGGAAAGGAATACGGAATAGAATGGAATGGAATGTGCAGTGGAATGTGGAAAGGAATGTGGAATGGAATGGAATGGAATGTGGATTGGAATGGAAGGGAATGGATTGTGGAATGGATTCGAATGGAATGGAAAGTGAAATAGAATGTAAAGGAACGTTGAATGGAATGGAATCGAATGTGGAATGGAGTGGAAAGAAACGTGGAATGGAACGGAATGGAAGGTGGAATGGAACGTGGAATGGAACTAGGAATGGAACGTGGAATTGGATGTTCAATGGAATATCTTATGGAAAGTTTAATGGAATGCAATGGAACGTGGAATTGAACGTGGAAAGGAATGGAATGGAATGTGGAATGGAAAGTAGAATGAAACATGTAAAGGAAAGTGGAATGGAACGTGGAATGGAATGTGGAACGGAATGTGGAAGGGAATGTGGAGGGGAATGGAATGGAATGGAATAGAATGTGGAATGGAACGTGCAGTGTTTCGTGTAATTGAGTGTGGAATGGATCGTGGAAAGGAATGTGAAATGGAATGTGGAATGGAATGTGGTATGGAATGGATTGGAATGTGGAATGGGATGGAAAGGAATGTGGAATGGAATGGAATGGAACGTGGAATAGAATGTGGAATGGAATGGAATGCAACGTGAAATGGAATGTGGAATGGAATGTGGAATGGAAATGGGAATGGAACGTGGAATGGAATGGAAAGGAAAGTGAAATAGATTGGAATGGAACGTGGAATGTAATATGGAATGGAATGAGGAATGTGACGTGGAACGGAATGGAATGCAACTTGGAAAGGTATGTGGTAAAATGTGGAATGGAATGGATTGGAATGTTAAATGGAATGAATTGGAAAGTGGAAGGGAATGGAATGAAACGTGGAATGGAATGTGGAATAGTAGGTGGAATGGATTTTTTAATGGAATTGAATGGAATGTGGAATAGAATGGAACGGAATGAAATGTGGAATGGATCGTGGAATGGAGTGGAATGGAATGAGCAACGGAATGGAAAGGAATGTGTAATGGAATGGAAGGGAAAGGAAAGGAAAATGAAATAGTATTTGGAAGGGAATGTGAAATGGAAATTGGAATGGAATGTGGAATGGAATGAAATGGAACGTGGAATGGAATGGAATGGAAGGTGGAATGGAATGGAATGGAACGTGGAATGGAACGTGGAATGGATCATGGAATGGAAAGAGGAATGGAATGAGGAATGTTATGTGGAATGGAATGGAATGGAATGGAATGTGGTATGAAAAGTGGAATGGAATGGAATGTGGAATGGAATGTGGAATGAAATGCATTGAAATGAGAATGGAATGTGGAATGGAATGGATTGGAATGCGAAATGGATTGTGGAATGGAATGTGGAATGAAAAGTGTAATGGAATGGAATACGGAATGGAATGTGGAATGGAATGGATTGGAATGCGAAATGGATTGTGGAATGGAATGTGGAATGAAACGTGGAATGGAACGTGGAATTCATTGGAATGGAACTTGGTATAGAATGTGGAAAATAATGGAAGGGAATGTGGAATGAAATGTGGAGTGTAATGGAATGGAATGTGGAATGGAATGGAATGGAATGTGGAATGGAATGGAATGGAATGTGGAATGGAATGTGGAATGGAAAGGAAAGTAATGAAGAATGGAATGTGGAGTGGAATGTGGAAGGGAAAGTGGAATGGAATGGAATGGAAAGTGGAATGGAACATGGAATGGAATGTAAATAAATGTGGAAAGAACTGTGGAATGGAATTTGGAATGTATCGTGGAATGCAATGAAAAGGAACGTGGAATGGAATGTAAAATGGAATGTGGACTGGAACGCGAAATGGAATGGAATGGAATGTGGAAGGGATGTGGAATGAAATGGAATGGAATGGAATGGAATGTGGAATAGAATGTGGAAAGGAATGTGTTATGGAATATGGAATAGAACGGAATGGAATGTGGAATGGATTGTGAAATGGAATTTTGAATGGAATGGAAAGGAATGTGGCATGGAATGTGGAATGGAATGGAATGGAATGTGGAGTAGAATGTGGAATGGAATGGAATGGAAAGCCAAATGGAATGAATGCAATGGTAATGAATATGGCATGCAATGGAATGGAAAAGGGAATCCAATGTAGAATGGAATGGTATGGAATGTGGAATGGAACGTGGAATGGAATGTGGAAAGGATCATGGAATGGAATGTGGAATGGAACAGAAAGAAATGTGGAATGGAATGGAAAAGAATATGGAATTGAATGTGGGGAAGAATGGAATGGAATCTGGAATAGAATGTGGAATGGAATGGAATGGAATGCGGAATGGAATGGAATGGAATGCTATGGAAAGCGGAATGGAATGGAATGGAATGCTATGGAGAGTGGAATGGAATGGAATGCAATGTGGAATGGAATGGATCAGAACATGGAATGTAACGTGGAATGGAATGTGGAATATGGAATTTAATGTGGAATTTAATGTGGAATGCACAGGAATGGAATGGAAGGGAATGTGGAATGCAAAGTAGAGTGGAATGGAATGTGCAATGGAATGTGGAATGAAATGTGGAATGAAACGGAAGGGAATGTGGACTGAAATGTGGAATGGAATGAATAGGAATGTGGAATAGAATGGAATGGAATGGAATGGAATGTGGAATGGAAGGTGGAAAGGAATGTGGAATGGAATGTGGAATGGACTTTAATGGAATGTGGAATGGAAAGTGGAATGGAATGTGGAATGGATTGTGTAATGGAATGTGGAATGGAATGGAATGGAATGCAATGTGGAATGGGAAGTGCAATGGAAAGTGGAACGGAATGGTATGGAAAGTGGAATGGAAATTGGAATGGAATGGAATGGAATGGAATGTGGAATGGAATGAAATGGAATGTGGAATGGAATGTGGAATGGAACGTGGAATGGAAGGAAATGGAATGGAACGGAATGTGGAATGCAATGAAATGGAAAGTGGAATGGAATGTGCAAAGGAATGTGGAATGCAACGGAATGAATTGTGGAATGAAATGTGTTTTGGAATGGAATGGAATGTAGAATGTAATGTAGTGGAATGTGGAATGGAATGTGGAATAGAACTTAATGGAAAGTGGAATGGAACGTGGAATGGAATGGAATGGAAGGGAATGGAATGTGGAATGGAATGGAAAGAAATGAGGAATGGAATGTTGATTGAAATGGAATGGAATTTGGAACGGAATGGAACGGACTGCGGAATGAAATGTGGAATGGAATGTTGAATGGAATGGAATGGAGTGGAATGTGGAGTGGCATGTGAATTGGAATGCAATGTAATGTGGAATGGAAAGTGGAAAGAAATGCAATGGAATGAGAATGGAATTTGGAATTGAATGGGTAATGCAATTTGAAATGGACTGTGGAACGGAATGTGGAATCATATGTGGAAACGAATGAGGAATGGAATGGAATGGACTTTGGAATGGATTGTGGAATGGAATGGAATGCAATGTGGAATGGAATGTGGAAAGGAATGTTTAATGGAAAGTGGAAACGAATGGATTGGAATGTGGAATGGAATGTGGAATGGAATGTGGAATGGAACGGAATATAATGTGGAATGTAACGTGTAATGGAATGCGGAATTGAAAGTGGAATGGAATGGAACGGAATGTGGAAAGGAAGGTAGAATGGAACGTGGAAAGGAAGGTAGAATGGAACGTGGAAAGGAATGTGGAATGGTACGTGAAATCGAATGTGGAATGGAATGTGGAAGGGAATGTGGAGTGGAATGGAAGGGAATGGAATGGAATGAGGAATGGACCGTGCAATGTATCGTAGAATTGAATGTGGAATGGATCGTGGAATGGAATGTGAAATGGAACGTGGAATGGAATATGGAATGGAACGTGAAATTGAATGGAATGGAATGTTGAATGGAATGTAGAATGAAATGGAATAGAATGTAGAATGGAATGTGGAATGTAATGGAATGCAAAGTGAAATGGAATCTGGAAAGGAAAGTGGAATGTAATGGAATGGAATGTGGAATGGAACATGGAATGGAATGTGCAAGGGAATGTGGAATGGAATGGAATGTAATATGGAATGGAATGTGGAATGGAACGGAATGTAATGTGGAATGGAATGTGAAATGGAATGCGGAATGTAATGGAATGGAATGTGGACTAAAACGTGGAATGGAATGGAATGGAGGGTGGAATGGAACATGGAATGGAATGTGGAATGGATCGCATAATGGAATGTGGAATAGTATTTGGAATGGAATGGAATGGAATCTGGTTTGGAATGTGGAATGGAATGTGGAATGGAATGTGCAATGGAATGTGGAAAATAGAGTGAAATGCAATGGAATGGAATGTGGACTGAAACGAGGAATGGAATGGAACGGAAGGTGGAATGGAACATGGAATGCAATTTGGAAAGAAACGTGTAATGTAATGTGGAATGGAATGTTTAATGGAATGGAATGGAATCTAGAAAAGGAATGTGGAATGGAATGTGGAATGGACTGTTTAATGGAATGGAATGGGATGTAGAATGAAATGTGGAATGGAATGTGTAATGGAATGTCGAGTGGAGTGTGGCATGGAACCTGGAATGGAACATGGAAGGAACGTGGAATGGGATGTTCAATAGAATATGGAATGGAAAGTTGAATGGAACGGAATGGAACGTGGAATTGAACGTGGAAAGGAATGTAATGGAATGTGGAATGGAAAGTAGAATGGAACGTGGAAAGGAATGTGGAATGGAACGTGGAATGGAACGTGGAAGGGAATGTGGAGTGGAATGGAACAGAATGGAATGGGATGTGCAATGGAACGCGCAATGTATGGTGGAATTGAATGTGGAATGGAACGTGGAATGGAACATGAAATGGAATGTGGAATGGAATATGGAATGGAACCTGAAATTTAATGGAATGGAATGTTGAAAGGAACGTGGAATGGAATGGAATGGAATGTGGAATGGAATGTGGAATATAATGGAATGGAACGTGGAATAGAATTTGGAAAGGAAAGAGGAATGAAATGAAATGGAATGTGGAATGGAAAGTGGAATGGAATGTGCAACGGAATATGGATTGGAATGGAATGGAATGTGGAATGGAATGTGTAATGGAACGGAATGTAGTGTGGAATGGAATGTGGAATGGAATGTGGAAAGGAAAGTGGAATGTCATGCAATGGAATGTGGACTGAAACGAGAAATGGAATAGAATGGATGGTGGAATGGAACGTGGAATGGAACGTGGAATGGAACGTGGAAAGGAATGTGGAATTGAATATGGAATGGAACAGAATGGAATCTGGAATGGAATGTGGAATGGAATGAGGAATGGAATGTGGAAAGAAAGTGGAATGGAATGGAATGGAAAGTGGACTGAAACGAGGAATGGAATGGAATGGTAGGTGGAATGGAACGTGGAATGGAACGTGGAATGGAATGTGGAATGGATTGTGGAATGGAATGGAATAGAATCTGGAATGGAATGTGGAATGGAATGTGGAATGGAATGTGGAATTTAATGGAATGGGATGTGGAATGAAAGGTGGAATTGAATGTGTAATGGAAGGGAATGGGATGTAGAATGAAATGTGCAATTGAATGTGGAATGGAATGTGGAATAGAATATCGAGTGGAGTGTGTAATGGAATGTGGAATGGAACGCAATGGAAAGTCGAATGGAAAGTGGAATGGAATGTGGAAGGGAACTTGAAATGTAAGGGAATGGAATTTGTAATGGAACGTGGAATGAAATGGAGTGGAACATGGAATGGAACGTGGAATGGAACGTGGAATGGAATGGAATGGAACGTGGAATGTAATGTGAAATGGAATGTGGAAGTGAATGGAAAATGGAAAGGAATAGAATGGAATGTTTAATGGAATGCAATGGAATGTGGAATGGAATGGAATGGCTTGTGATATGGAATGAAGAATGGAATGTGGAATGGAATGGAATGGAAATTGGAATGGAATGCAATGGAACGTGGATTGAAATGTGGAATTGAATGGAATGGAATGTGGAATGGAATTGAATGGAATGTGGAATGAAATGGAAAGGAGTGTGGAATGAAATTGAATGGAATGAAATGGAATTTGGAGTGGAATATGGAATGGAATGGAATGGAATGTGGAATGGATTTTGGAATGGAATGGAATGGAATGGAATGTGGCATGGAATGTGGAATGGAATGGAATGGAATGTGGAATGGAACAGGGAATGGTATGGAATGGAAAGTGGAATGCAATGTGGAATGGAATGTGGAATGGAACGGAATGTAATATGGAATGGACTGTGGAATGGAATGCAGAAATGTAAGTGGAATCGAAAGGAATGGAACGTGGAATGGAACGAGAAATGCAATGGAGTGGGATGTGGAATGGAATGCAATGGAATGGGATGTTGAATGGAATGGAATGGAATGTGGAATGGATTGTGGAGTGAAATTGAACGGAATATGGAAAGGAATATGTAATGGAATGGAATGGAAATTGGAAAGTAACCTGAAATGGAATGGAATGGAAGGAGGAATGGAAAGTGGAATATAATGTGGAATGCAATGTAGAATATAATAGAAGGGAATGCGGAATGCAATGGAGAACAATGTTGAAAGGAATCTGGAATGGAATGCAATGGCATTAGGAATGGAATGTAATGAAATGTGGAACGGAATGTGGAATGGAATGTGGAATGGAATGGATTGGAATGTTGAATGGAGTGTGGAAAGGAATGGAATGGAATGCTGAAAGGAATGGAACGGAATGTGGAATGGAATGTGGAATGGAAAGCAATGTAAAGTGGAATTGAATGTGGAATGTAATGTGGTATGGAAAGGAATGTAACGTGGAATGGAATGTGGAAACGAAAGTGGAATTTAATGGAATGGAATGTGGAATGGAACGTGGAATGGAATGGAAAGGAAGGTTGAATGGAATGTGGGAAGGAATGTGGAATCAAACGGAATGGCATGAGGAATGGAATGGAATGGAATGTGGAAAGAAATGGAATAGAACATGGAATAGAATATGGAATGGACTGTGGAATGGAATGTGGAATGGAATGGAATGGAATGTGGAATGGAATGAAATGGAATGTGGAATGGAATGTGGAAGGAAATGCAATGGAAAGAGGATTGGAATAAGGAATGGAACGTGGAAACGAAGGTGAAATAGAACGTCAAATGTAATGGAATGGATTGTGGAATGGAGTGGAATGGAATGTGGAATGGAATGTGAAATGAAATGTAGAATGGAATGTGGAATGGAACGTGGAATGGAATGGAATGGAATTTGGAATGGAATGCGATGGAATGTGGAATGGAATGTGAAATGCAATGTTGAAAGGAATGGAATGGGATGTGGAAAGGAATGGAATGGAATCTGGAATGGAATGTGGAATGGAATGTGAACTGGAACTTGGAATTGAATGGAATGGAATGTGGAATGGAATGGAATGGAATGTGGAAAGGAATGTGGAATGGAATGTGGATTGCAATGTGGAATGGAATGTGGAATGAATGTGGAATGGAAGGGAATGGAATGTGAAAGGTAATGTGGAATGTAAAGGAATGGATTGTGGAATGGAATGGAATGGAATACGGAATGGAATGTGGAACGGAGTGTGGAATGGAATGTGGAAAGGTATGTGGAATGGAATGGAATGGAATGTGAAATGGAACGGAATGGAATGTGGAATGGAATGTGAAATGGAATGGAATGGAATGTGGAATGGAATGTGGAAAGTAAGGTGGAAAGGAATGTGGAATGCTACGGAATGGAACGTGGAATGGAATGTGGAAAGGAGTGTGGAATGGAATGTGGAATGGAATGCGGAAAGGAATGTGAAAAGGAATGTGTAATGCAACGGAATGCGATGTGGAATGGAATGTGGAATGGAGTGTGGAATGGAGTGTGGAATGGAGTGTGGAATGAAACGGAATGGTATGTGGAATGGAATGTGGAATGGAATGTGGATTGGAGTGTGGAATGGAATGTGTAATGCAACAGAATGCAATGTGTAATTGAATGTGGAATGGAATGTGTAATGCAATGTCAAATGTAATGCACTGGAAAGTGTAATTGAACGTGAAACGGAATGGAATGATACATGCAATGGAAAGTGAAATTGAATGTGGAATGGACTGTGGAATGTAATGTGGAATGGAATGTGGAAGGGAATGGATTTGAATGTGGAATGGAATGTGAAAAGGATTGGAATAGAATGTGAAATGGAATGTGGTTTGGATCTTGGAGTGGAACATGCAATGCAACGTGGAATGGAATGGAATGTGTAATTGAATGTGGAATTGAATGGAATGGAATGTGGAATGGACTGGAAATGAAAGTGGAATGGAATCGAATGGAATATGTAATGAAATGTGGAAAAGAAAGGGCAATGCAAAGGAATGCAATGTGGAATGGGACGTGGAAAGGAATTGATTGGACCTTGGAATGGAGAGTAGAAAGGAAAGTGCAATTGAATGGAATATAACGGGGAATGGAACGGAATGGAATGTGGAATGGAATGGAATGGAATGTGGAATAGAATGTGGAACGGAACATGGAAAAGAATGTGGAATGAAACGGAATGGAATGTGGAATGGAGTGTGAAATGGAATGTGGAATGGATTGTGGAATCAATGTAAACTGGAATCTGGGAGAGAATGTAATGGAATGTGGAAAGGAACGTGAAAAGGAATGGAATTCAATGTGGAATTGAACGTGAAATGGAATGAAATCTTAAGTGTAATGCAACATGGAAAGGAACGTGCAATGGAATGGAAAGGAACGTGGAACGGAATGTGGAATGGAATGTGGAAAGAATGGAATGGAATGTGGAATGGAATAGAAAGGTATGGGGAATGGAATGGAATGGAATATGGAAGGGAATGTGGAACGGAATGTGGAATGGAGTGTGGAACGTAATGTGGAAAGAAATGTGTAATGGAACGGAATGGAGTGTGAAATGGAATGGAATGGAATGTGGAACGGAATGGAATGGAATGTGGAATGGAATGGAATGGAAATTGGATTGGAATGTGGAATGGATCGCGGAATGGAAAGTTGAATAGAATGCCGAATGGATTGGAATGGAATGTGGAATGGAATAGAATGGAATGTGGAATGGAATGTGGAATGGAATGGAATGCAATGTGGAATAGAATACGAAAAGCAATGCGGAATTAAATCTGGAATGGAATGTGAAATTGAATGTGGAATGGAATGGAATGGAATGTGAATGGAAATGAGGAATGGAATGGAGTGAAATGTGGAATGGAATGTGGAATGGAAAGTGGAATGGAATGTGGAAAAGAATGTAATGGAGTGGAATTTATTGTGGAATGGAATGTGGATTGGGATGTGGAATGGAGTACGGAATGGAACGTGGAATGGAACGTGGAATAGAATCGAATGGAACGTGTAATGGAATGTGGAATGGAATGGAATGTGGAATGAAAAGTGGAATGTAATCTGGAATGAAATGTGGAATGCAATGGAATGGAATGTGGAATGGAATGTGTAATGGAATGGAATGGAATGTGGCATAGAATGGAATGAAACGTGGAATTGAATGTGAAATGGAATGTGGAGTGGAACGTGGAATGGAATGTGAAATGGAATGTGGAATTTAATGGAAGGCAATACGGAATGCAATGTGGAATGTAATGGGTAATAGAATGAGGAATGTAATGGAATGGAAAGTGGAATCGAACGGAATGGAATGTTGAATGAAATGTGGAATGGAACGGAATGGAATGTGGAATGGAATGGAATGTGGAATGGATTGTTTAATGGAATGGGGAATGCAAAGGAAAGGAATGTGGAATGGAATGTGCAATGGAATGGAATGGTATGTGGAATGGAATGTGGAATGGAATGTGGAATGGAATATGGAATGGAGTGTGGAATGGAATGTGGAATGGAATGTGGAATGGAATATGGAATGGAGTGTGGAATGCAAAGTGCAATGGATTGAAATGGATTACAGAATCGAATGCAATGCAATAGTATGGAATATGGCATGGATTGTGGATTGGAATGGAATGGAATGGTATGGAATATGGAATGGAATGTGGAATTTAACGTGTAAAGGAACAGGGAATGGAACATGGAATGGAACATGGAATGGACGGTGGAATGGAATGGAATGGAACGTGGAATGGAATGTGGAAAGGAATGGAATGGAAAGTGAAACAGAATGTGAGATGGAATTGAGTGGAGTATGGAATGGAATGTGGAATGGAAAGTGGAATAGAATGTGGAATGGTATGTGGAAAGGAATGTGGAATGGAATTGTATGGAATGTGTAATGGAATGGATTGGAATGTGGAATAGAGTGGAATGGAATGGAATGCAATGGGGAATAGAATGGAATGGAATGGAATGTGGATTAGAATGGAATGGAATGGAATTTGGAATGCAATGTAATGGAATGGAATGAGAAATTGAATGAAATGGAATGTGGAAAGAACGGAATGGAATGGGGAATGGAATGTGGAATGTAATGGAATGGATTGTGGAATGGAATGGAATGGAATGTCGAATATAATGGAATGGAATGGAATGTGGAATGGAATGAGGAATGCAATGAAAAGGAATGTGGAATGGAATGGAATGGAAAGTGGAACGGAATGGAATGGAATGTGAAATGTAATGGAACATGGAATGGAATGGAATGGAATGTGGATAGGAATGGATTGGAACATGTAATGGAATGGAATGAAATGGAATGGAATGTGAAAAGGAATGTTTAATGGAAAGTGAAATGGAAGGTGGAATGGAAAGCCGAATGGAATGAAATGGAATGAGGAAAGGGAAGGAATGGATCATGCAACGGAATGGAATGGAACTTGGAATGGAACGTGGAATGGAATGTGGAATGAAACATGGAATGTAATGGCGTGGAATGTGGAATGGAATGTGGAATGGCATGGAATGGAATTTGGAATAGAATTAGGAATGGAATGGAATGGAAGGTGGCAGGAATGTGGAATGGAATAGGGAATGGATTGTGGAATGAAATGTGGAATGGAATATGTAATGGAAAGGAATGAAATGTAGAATGTAAGGTGGAGTGGAATGTGGAATGGAACGTGGAATGTAACGTGGAATGGAATGGAATGGAGGTTGGAATTGGATGTAGAATTGAAAGGAATGGAATGTGAAATGGAATGTGCAATGGAATGTGGAAAGGAATGGAATGAAATGTCGAATGGAATGTGGAGTGAAATGGAATGGAATGTGGAATGGAATGCAATGGAATGTTTAATGGAATGTTGAGTGGAATGTGGAATTGAATGTGGATAGGAATGGAATGGAATGGGGAATGGAATGTGGAATGTAAAGTGGAATGGAAAGGAATGCACTTTCGAATGTAATGAGGAATGGAATGTGGAATTGAAAGTGGAATGGAATGGAATGGAATGCAGAATGGAATGTGGAATGGAATGGAATGGAACGTGGAGTGGAACGTGGAATGCATTGCGGAAGGGAACGTGCAATGGCATGAAATGTGGAATGGAATGGAATGGAATGCAGAATGGAATGTGAAATGGAATGCGGAATGGAATGCTGAATGGATAGTGGAATGGAAAGGAATGGTATAGAAAATGGAATAGAATGGAATGGAATGTGTAATGGAATGTGGAAAGGAACGTGAAATCGAACTTGGAAATTAATGGAATGCAACGTGGAATGGAATGGAAGGGAAGGTGCAAAGGAATGTGGGATGGAATGGAATGGAATGTGGAAGGGAATGTTGAATGAAAAGTGGAATGGATTGGAATGGAATGTGGAATGGAATGGAATGGAATGTGAAATGGAATATGGAAGGAAATGTGAAAAGGAATGTGGAATGGAACGTAGAATGGAACGTCGAATGCAATGGAATTTAATATGGAATGGAAGGTGGAATGGAACGTCAAATGAAACGGAATGGAACGTGTAATGGAATGTGAAATGGAATGGAATGGAATTTGGAATGGAACGTGGAATTGAATGTGGAATGTGAATGGAATGTGGAATGTGCAATAGAATGTGGAATGGAAGGGATTGGAATGTGGAATACAATGTGGAATGGACTGGAATGAAATGTGGAGTGGAATTTTGAATGGAAGGCGGAGTGGAATGCGGAATGTAATGGAATGGAATGTGGAATGGAAAGGAATTGAATGTGGAATGGAATATGGAATGGAATGTGCAATGGAATGGAATGGATTGTGAAATGGAATTGAATGGAATGGTATGGAATATGGCATGGATTGTGGATTGGAATGGAATGGAATTGTATGGTATATGGAAAGGAATGGAATCGAATATGGAATGGAACGTGGAAAGAATGGGGAATGGAACTTGGAATGGAACATGGAATGGAAGGTGGAATGGAATGGAATCTAACTTGGAATGGAATGTTGAATAGAATGGAATGGAAAGTCTAAGGGAATGTGGGATGGAATGGAATGGAATGTGGAATGGAATGTGGAATGGAAAGTGGAATGGAATTTGAAATGGATTGAGGAATGAAATGTGGAATGGAATGTGTAACGGAACGGAATGGAATGCGGAAAGGAATGTGGAATGGAATGGAATGCAACATGGAATTTAATGGACTGGAACGTGGAATGGAATGTGGAATGGAATGTGGAATGGAATGGAAATTGGAATGAAACGTGGAATGGATCGTGGAAAGGAACATGGAATGGAATGGAATGGAATGTGGAATCGAAAAGAATGCAACCTGGAATGGGATATGGAATGGAACATGGAATGTGACGTGGAAAGGAAAGGAACGCAAACTGGAATGGGACGTGGAATGGAACATGGAATGCGATGTGGATGGAAAGTGGAATGGAATGTGGAATGGAATGGAATAGAATGGAATGGAATGTGGAATGCGATGGAATGAAAGGTGGAATGTAATGGAATGGACTGGAATGGAATGTGGAAAGGAATGGAATGGATTGGAAAGTGAAATATAGTGTGGAACGGAATGTGAAATGGAATGTGGAATGGAATGTGGAACGGAATGAATTGGAACGTGGAATGGAATGGAATGGAACGAGGAATGGAATGGAACATGGAATGGAATGTGGAATGGAGCATGGAATGGAACGTGGAATGGAATGTGATATGAAAAGTGGAATGGAACGTGGAATGGAGCATTTAATGGAATGTGGAATGGAATGTGGTATGAAAAGTGGAATAGAATGTAATGGAATGTGGAATAGAATGGGAAACGAATGCAATGCAATGAGAACGGAATGTGGAATGGAATGCAGTGGGATGTGGAATGGAATGTGGAATGCAACGGAATAGAAAGAGGAATGGAATGTTTAATGGTATGTGGAACGGAACATGGAATGGAATGTGGAATGGTATGTGGAGTGGAATGGAATGGAATGTGGAAGAGAATGGAATGGAAAGTGGAACGGAATGGAAAGTAATGTGAAATAGAATAGAATAGAAGTGAATGTGCAATGGAATGTGGAATGGAATGTGGAAAGCAATGGAATTGAATTTGGAATGGAATTGAACTTGGAATGGATTGGAATGGGATGTGGATTGTAATGGAATGGAATGGAATGTGGAATGGAATGGAATGGAATTGAATAGAATGTGGAATGGAATAGAATGGAATGTGGAATGGAACGGAATGCAATGTGGAATGCAATGGAATGGAACGGTACGAGGAATTGAATGGAAAGGAATGTAAGGTTGAATGCAATGGAATGGAATGTAACGTGGAATGGAATGCAATTTAATGGGCAAAGAAATGTGGAATGGAAAGTGGAATGGAATGTGGAATGGAATGAAATGAAATGTGGAATGGAACGGAATGGAATGTGGAATAGAATGGAATGGAATGGATTATGCAATGGAATGTGAAATGGATTGTGAAAAGCAATGGAATGGAATGTGGAATGGAATTGAACTTGGAATGGAATGGAATGGAATGTGGATTGGAATGGAATGGAATGGAATGTGGAATGGAATAGAACATAGAATTGAATAAAACGGAATGTGGATTGGAATGGAATGGAATGGAATGGAAAGTGAAATGGAATTTGGAATGGAATGTGGAGTGGAATGAAATGCACTGTGGAATGGAATGGAATGGAATGTGAAATGGAATGGAATGTAATTGAAAAGTGAAATGGAATTTGCAATGGAATGTGGAATGGAATGAATTGGAATGTGGAATGGAATAGAATGGAATGTGGAATGCAAAGTAGAATGCAATGGAACTTGGAATGGAATGTGGAAAGTAATATGTAATGGAATGTGGAATGGATTTTGAAATGGAATGTGGAAAGGAATATGGAATGAAATGTAGTATGGAATGCGGAAGGGAAAGGAATTGAATGTCCGAAGGAATGTGGAATGGAATGGAATTGACTGCGGAATGGAATGTGAAATGGACTGGAAAGAATGTGAAATGGAAAGAAATGGAATGTGGAATGGAATGTGTAATGGAATGGAATGGAATTTAATGTTAAATGGAGTGGAATGGAAAGAGGAATGGAATGTGCAAAGAAATGGAATGTAGTGGAATGTGGAATGGAACGGATTGCAATGTGGAATGGAATGTGGAATGGAATGGAATGGAATGGAATGGAAAGTGGAATGGAATGTATTGAAATGTATACTGGAATGGGAATGGAATGGAATGCAATGTGGAATGGAATGTAAAGGAATGTGGAATGGAATGGCATGCAATGTGGAATGGAATGTAAAGGAATGTGGAATGGAATGGAATGGAATGTGGAATGGAATTTAATGGAACGTGGAATTGAATGGAATTGAATGCAATTGAACGTGGATTTGAATGGAATGGAATGCAATGGATCGTGGAAATGAATGGAATTGAACGGGGAGTGGAATGTGTAACGGAATATGTAATGGAATGGAATGGAATGTTAAATAGAATAGAATGGAAGTGAATGTGCAATGGAATGTGGAATGGAATGTGGAATGGAATGGAATGGAATGTGGAATGGAATTGAACTTGGATTGGAATGGATTGGAATGTGGATTGGAATGGAATGGAATGGAATATGGATTGGAATGGAATGGCATGTAATGTGGAATGGAATGGAATGGAATGGAAACTGAAATCGAATTTGGAATGGAAGGTGCAATGGAATGAAATGGAATGAGGAATGGAGTAAAATGGAATGTGGAATGGAAAGTGAAATGGAATGGAACATGGAATGGAACATGTAATGGAATGTGGAATGGAATTTGTAATAAAATATGGAATGGAATATGTAATGGAATGTGGAATTGAATGTGGAAAGGAAAGTGGAATGGAATATGTAATGAAATGTACTATGGAATGTGGAATGAAACGGAATGGAATGTGGAATGGAATGTGGAATGGAATGTGGAATGAAACGTTGAATGGAACGTGGAAAGCAATGGAATGGAACGTGGAATGAAATGTGGAATGGAATGGAATAGAATGCGGAATGGAATCTGCAATGGAATGTGGAATGGAATGGAAAGGAACGTGGAATGGAATGTGGAGGTGAATGGAAAGGAATGTGGAATGGAATGCAATGGAATGTGCAAAGGAATGTGGAATGGAATGGAACGGAATGTGGCATGGAATGTGGAATGGAATGGAATGTGGAATGGAATGTTGAAGGGAAAGGACTGTAATGTGGAATGGAATGTGGAAAGGAATGTGAAATGGAGTGGAAAGGAAAGTGGAATGGAATGTTGAATGGAATGGAATGTAAAGTGGAATTGAATGGAATGGAATGTGGAATATAATGAAATGTAATAGAACGGAATGTGGAATGCAATGGAATGGAATGATATGAGGAATGGAATGGAACGGAATATGGAATGCAATGCAATGGAATGAAATGAGGTATTGAAAGAAATGGAATGTGTAATGGAATGGAATGTGCAATGGAATGTAAGAGAACATGGAATGGAATGTGGAATGCTATTCAATGGAATGTGGAATGTAATGTAATGGAACCTGGAAAAGAATGTGGAATTGAATGTGGAATGGAAAGTGGAATGGATGGAATGGAATGTGGAATAAAGCGGAATGGGATGGAATGCAATGCGGAATGGAATGTAATAGAATGTGGAATGCAATGGAATTTAGCGAAACGTGGAATTGAATGGAATGGGAAGTGGAATATAATAGAATGGAATGTGGAAAGAATGGAATGGAACGTGCAATGGAATGTGGAATGGAATATGGAATGGCATGTGGAATGGAATGTCGAATATAATGGAATGGAATGTTGACTGTAATGCAATGGAATATGGAATAGAATGGAATGGAATGGAATGTGGAATGGAATGGAATGGAACGTGGAATGCAATGCAATGGAATGTTGAATGAAATGGAATGGAACCTGGAATAGGATGTGGAATGGAATGGAATGCAACGTGAAATGGAATGTAGAATGGAATGTGGAATGGAAAGGGGAATTTATCGTGTAATGGAACGGAAAGGAACGTGGAATAGATTGGAATGGAACGTGGAATGTAATATGGAATGGAATGCGGAATGTGATGTGGAACGGAATGTATTGCAACTTGGAATGGAATGTGGTAGAATGTGCAATGGAATGGATTGGAACGTGAAATGGAATGAATTGGAAAGTGGAATGGAATGGAACATGGAATGGAATGTGGAATGGTACGGGGAATGGATTGTTTAAAGGAATGGAATGGAATGTGGAATAGAATGGACTGGAAGGAAATGTGGAATGGAATGTGGAATGGATCATGGAATGGAATGGAATGGAATGAGCAACGGAATGGAAATGAATGTGAAATGGAATGGAAGGGAAAGGAAAGGAAAATGAAATGGAATGTGGAACGGAATGTGAAATGGAAAGTGGAATGGAAAGTGGAACAGAATGAAATGGAACGTGGAAGGGAATGGAATGGGATGTGCAATGGAATATGGAATGGAACGGAATGTAATGAAGAATGGAATGTGGAATGGAAAGTGGAAGGTAAAGTGGAATGGAAAGGAATGGAATGTGGAATGGAACATGGAAGGAAATCGAACGGAACGTGGGATGGAAAGTGGAATGGAATGTGGAATGGATTGTGGAATGGAATGCAATGGAATGTGGAATGGAATGTGGAATGCAGTGTGGAATGGAATGGAATGCAACAAGGAATGCAATATGGAATGTAATGGAATGGAACTTGGAAGGAAATGTGGAATGGAACGTGGAAAGGAAAGTAGAATGCAATTGAATGGAACGTGGATTTGAATGGGGAACAGAAAGTGGAATAGAAAGTGAAATGGAATGTGAAATGGAATGCTGAATGTAAAAGAATCGAATGTGGAAAGTAATGGAATGGAATGGGGAATGGATTGGAATGGAATTTGGACTGGAATGTTATGCAATGGAATGGAATGTGGAATGGAAGTTGGAATAGAACGTGGAATGGAGTGAAAAGGAAACTCGAATGGAACGTGCAATGGAAGGTGGAATGAAACGTGGAAAGGAATGGAATAGAAGGTGGAATGGAATGTGGAATGGAATGTGGAATGGAATGGAGTGAAATGTGGAAAGGAATGTAATCGAATGTGGAATTGAATGCGGAAGGGAATGGATTGGAATGTGGAATGGAATTAGGAAAGCAATGAAATGGAATGTGGAAGGGAATGTGGAATCGAATGTGGAATGTAATGTGGAATGGAATGGAAAGGAATGTGGAAAGAATGTGTAATGGAATGGAATGGAATGTGGAAGGGAATGTGGAATGTTATGTGGAATGGAATGTGGAAAAGAATGGAATGGAATATGGAAGGGAATGTGGAATGAAATGTAGAAAGAAATGTGGAAAGCATTGGAATGGATTGAGGAATGGAATGTGGAATTGAATGTGGAATGGAATTGAATGGAATGTGGAATGCAATGTGGAATGGAATGGAATGGACTGAGGAAAGGAATGTGGAATGGAATGTGGAACATAATGTGGAATATAATGCAATGGAAAGTGGAATGGGATGCGAAATGGAATGGAATGGAATGTCTAATGGAATGTTTAAAGGAATGGAATGGAATGTGGAATGCAATATGCAATAGAATGTGGAATTGAATGGAATGGAATTTTGAATAGAGTGTGGAATGGAATGGAATGGCATGTGGAAGGGAATATGGAATGGGATGTGTAATGGGATGTGGAATGGAATGTGGAATGTAACGTGGAACTGAATGTGGTATAGAATGGAATTTAATGTGCAATAGAATATGGAATGGAATGGAATGGAATGTGGACTGTTATGTGGAATAGAATGTGGAATGCAATCTGCAATGGAACGTGTTATGGAACAGAAGGGAATTTGGAATCAAATTTGAAACGGAATGTGGAATGTGTCGTGCAATGGAATGGAATGGTTTGTGGAATGGAACGTGGAATGGAATGGAATGAAACGTGGAATGGAACGTGCAATGTAATGTGGAATGAAATGTGGAATGGAAAGTGTAATGAAATATGCAATGGAATGTGGAATGGAAATTGGAATGGAATGGAATGGAAAGTGGAATGGAATGTGGAATGGAATGTAAAGGAAAGTGGAAAGGATTGTGGAATGCAATTTGAAATGGATTGTGGAATGCAATGGAAAGGAAAGCGGAATGGAATGTGGAATAGAATGTGGACTGGAACGTGGAATGGAATGGAATGGAATGTGAAATGAATGTGGAATGGAATGGAATGTGGAATGGAATGTGGAATGGAATGTGTTATGGAATCTGGAATAGAATGGAATGGAATGTGGAATGGAATGTAAAATGGAATTTGGAATGGAATGGTATGGAACATGGCATGGAAGGTGGAATGGAATGGAATGGAATGTGGAGTAGAATGTGGAATGCAATGGCATGGAAAGTGGAATGGAATGAATGCAATGGTAAGGAATATGGCATGAAATGGAATGGAAAATGGAATGCAATGTAGAATGGAATGGTATGGGATGTGGAATGGAACGTGGAATGGAACATGGAATGGAATGGAATGAAACGTGGATTGGAATGCAATGGAATATGGAATTGAATGTGGAGAGGAATGGAAGGGAATCTGGAATAGAATGTGGAATGGAATGGCATGGAATGCGGGATGGAATGGAATGGAATGCTATGGAAAGTGGAATGGAATGGAATGCAATGTGGAATGGAATGGAATGGAACATGGAATGGAACGTGGAATGGAATATGGAACGTGGAATTTAATGTGGAATTTGATCTGGAATGGACAGGAATGGAATGGAAGGGAATGTGGAATGAAAAGTGGAATGGAATGTGTAATGGAATGTGGAATGGAATGTGGAATGAAATGTGGAATGGAATGTGGAATGAAATCTGGAATGCAGTGGAATGGAAAGTGGAAGGAAATGTGGAAAGGAATGGATTGGAAAGTGGAATAGAATGGAATGGAATGGAATGGAATCCAGAATGGAAGGTGGAATGGTATGTGGAATGGAATGTGGAATGGAATGTGGAATGAAATGTGGAATGGAATGGAATGGAACGTGGAATGAAACGTGGAATGGAATGGATTGGAATGTGGAATGGAATGTGGAATGGACTTTAATGGAATGTGGACTGCAAAGTGGAGTGGAATGTGGAATGGAACAGAATGGAAGGCGGAATGGAATACGGAATGGAGTTTGGAATGCAAGTTGGAATGGAATGCAATGGAATTTTGAACGGAACGTGGAATGGAAAGTGGAATAGAATGGAATGGAATGGATGGTGAAATAGAATGAGGAATGGAACTTGAAATGGAAAGGAATGGAAGGTGGAATGGAACCTAGAATGGAACATGGAAAAGAATACAGAAATCAACGTGGCATGGAATGTGGAATGGAATGTGCAATGGAATGGAATTGAATGTAGAATGGAATGTGGAATTGAGTGTGTAATGGAACGTGGAATGGAATGGAATGTGGAAAGGAACGTGCAATGGAAGAAGGAATGGAATGGAATTGAATGTGCAATGGAACGTGGAATGGAATGGAATGGAATGGAATGTTGAATGGAATGTGGAAGGGAATGTGGAATGGAATGGAATGAATTGTGGAATGAAATGTGTTTTGCAATGGAATGCAATGTGGAATGGAATGGACAGGAATGTGGAATGCAATGGACTGGAATGTGGAATGGAATGTGGAATAGAATTTAATGGAAAGTGGAATGGAACGTGGAATGGAATGGAAAGGAATGGAATGGAATGGAATGTGGAATGGAATGTGGAATGGAATGTGGAATGGAATGGAACGAAAAGTGGAATGTAATGATGATTGGAATGGAATGGAATTTGGAATGGAATGGAATGGACTGCAGAATCGAATGTGGAATGGAATGTTGAATGGAATGTGGAATAGAATGGAATGGAATGTGGAATTGTATGTGAATTGGAATGGAATGTGTAATTTCATGTGAACTGGAATGCAATGGAATGAGGAATGGAAAGTGGAAAGAAATGCAATGGAATGAGAATGGAATGTGGGATTGAAAGTGTAATGCAATTTGGAACGGACTGTGGAATGGAAGGTGGAATGGAGTGGTAGGGACTTTGGAATGGATTGTGGAATGGAATGGAATGCAAAGTGGAATGCAATGTGGAACGGAGTTTTTAATGGAAAGTGGAAAGGCATGGAGTGGAATGTGCAATGGAATGTGGAATGGAATGTCGAATGGAATGTGGAATGGAACGTGGAATACAAAGGAATATTATGTGGAAGGGAATGTGGAATGAAATGTGGAAGGGAAAGTTGAATGGAATCAATGGAATGTGGAATGGAACGTGGAATGGAACATGGAATGGAACGTGGAATGTGATGTTCAATGGAATATGGAATGGAAAGTTGAATGGAATGGAATGGAACGTGGAATTGAACGTCGAAAGGAATGGAATGGAATGTGGAATGGAAGGTAGAATGGAATGTGGAAAGGAATGTGGAATGGAACGTGAAATTGATTGTGGAAAGGAATGTGGAATGGAATGTGGAGATGAATGGAATGGAATGGAATGGAATGTGGAATGGAACATGCAATGTATCATGGAATTGAATGTGGAATAGATAGTGGAATGGAATGTGAAATGGAAAGTGGAAAGGAATGTGGAATGGAATATGGAATGGAACGTGAAATTGAATGGAATGGAATGTGGAATTGAACGTAGAACGTAATGGAATGGAATGTGGAATGGAATGTGGAATGTAATGGAATGCAAAGTGAAATGGAATCTGGAAAGGAAAGTGGAATGGAATAGAATGGAATGTGGAATGGAACGTGGAATGGAATGTGCAATGGAATGTCGAATGGAATGGAATGTAATATGGAATGAAATGTGGAATGTGAAGCAATGTAATGTGGAATGGAATGTGGAATAGAATGTGGAATGGAATGTGCAAGGGAATGGAATGGAATGTGGACTAAAACGAGGAATGGAAGGGAATGGAACGTGGAATGGAACATGAAATGTAATGTGGAACGGAACATATAATGGAATGTGGAATTGTGTGTGGAATGGAACGGAATGGAATCTGGTATGGAATGTGGAATGGAAAGTGGAATGGAATGTGGAAAGGAGAGTGGATTGCAATGGAATGGAATGTGGACTGAAACGAGGAATGGAATGGAATGGAAGGTGGAATGGAACATGGAATGGAATGTGGAATGAAGCGTGTAATGTAATGCGGAGTGGAATGTTTAACGGAATGGAAAGTAATCTGGAACATAATGTGGAATGGAATGTGAAATGGATTGTGGGATGGAATGGAATGGGATGTAGAATGAAATGTGGAATGGAAAGTGTAATGGAATGTCGAGTGGAGTGTGGAATGGAACGTGGAATGGAACATGGAATGGAACGTGGAATGGGATGTTCAATGGAATATGGAATGGAAAGTTGAATGGAATGGAATGGAACATGGAATTGAACGTGGAAAGGAATATAATGGAATGTGGAAAGGAACGAATAATGGAACGTGGAAAGGAATGTGGATTTGAACATGGAATGGAATGCGGAATGGAATGTGGAATGGAATGTAGAATGGAATGTGCAATGGAATGTGGAGTGGAATGGAATGGAATGGAATGGAATGTGGAATGGAACGTGCAATGTATGGTGGAATTGAACGTGGAATGGAACGTGGAATGAAACGTGAAATGGAATGTGGAATGGAATGTGGAATGGAAAATGGAATTGAACGTGAAATTTAATGGAATAGAATGTTGAATGGAACATGTAATGGAATGGAATGGAAAGTGGAATGGATTGTGGAATATAATGGAATGGAATGTGGAATGGAATCTGGAAAGGAAACTGGAATGAAATGGAATGGAATGTGGAATGGAACGTGGAACGGAATGTGCAACAGATTATGGATTGGAATGCAATGAAATGTGGAATGGAATGTGGAATGAAATGGAAAGCTGTGTGAAAAGGAATGTGGAATGGAATGTGGAAAGGAAAGTGAAATTTAATGCAATGGAATGTGGACTGAAAGGAGAAATGGAATAGAAAGGAAGGTGGAATCGATCGTGGAATGGAACTTGGAATGGAACGTGGAATGGAATGTGGAATGGAATGTGGAATGGAATGGAGTGGAATCTGGAATGGAATGTGGAATGGAATGTATAGTGGAATCTGTAATGGAAAGCGGAAAGGAAAGTGGAGTGGAATGGAACGGAAGGTGGACTGAAACGAGGAATGGAATGGAATGGAAGGTGGAATGGAACATGGAATGGAACGTGGAATGGAATGTGGAATGGAATGTGGAATGGAATGGAATAGAATCTGGAATGGAACGTTTAATGGAACGTGGAATGGAATGTGGAATGGAATGGAATGTGATGTAGAATGAAATGTGGAATGGAATGTTTAAGGGAAGGGAATGGATTGTGGAATGGAATGGAATGGAATGTGGAATGGAATGGGGAATGGAGTGTGAAATGGAACGTGTAATGGAATGTGGAAAGGAAAGTGGAATGTAATGGAATGGAGGGTGGACTGAAACGAGGAATGGAACAGAATGGAAGGTGGAATGGAACGTGGAATGGAACGTGGAATGGAATGGGGAATGCAATGTGGAATGGAATGGAAGAGAATCTGGAATAGAATGTTTAAAGGAATGTGGAATGGAATGTGGAATGGAATGGAATGGGATGTAGAATGAAATGTTGAATGGAATGTGGAAGGGAAGGGAATGGATTGTGGAATGGAATGGAATGGAATGTGGAATGGAATGGGGAATGTAATGCAGTGCAACGGGGAATGGAATGTGGAATGGTAAGTGGAATATAATGGAATGGAACGTGGAATGCAATGTGGCATGTATAGTGAAATGCAATGGATTGAACTGTGGAACGGAATGTGGAATGGAACGGAATGGAACGTGGAATGGAAAGTTTACTGGAACATGATTTGGAACATGGTATGTAATGTGGAATGGAATGGAATGGAATTGAATGTGGAATGGAATGGAATGGAATGTGTAATGGAATGTGAAATTGAATGTGGAATTGAATGTTGAATGGAATGCAAAATAATGTGGAATGGAATGTGGAAGGGAACAAGGAATGGAGTGGAATGGAATTTGAAATAGAATGTGGAATAGAATGTGGAATGGAATGTGGAATGGAATGGAATGGAATCGAATGTGGAAAGGAATGTGGAAGATTCGGTGGAACGGGATGTGGAATGGAATTGAATGGAATGTGGAATGGAATGGATTTGAATATGGAAAGGAATGTGGCAGGGAATGCAATGGAATGTGGAATGGAACGGAATGGAATATGGAGTAGGATGTGGAATGGAATGTAGAAAGGAATGGAACGGAATGTGGAATGGAATGTGGAATGGAGTGTGGAATGGAACGTGGAATGGAACAGAGTGGATTGTGGAATGGAATGTTGAATGGACTCTGGAATGCAATGTGGAATGGAATGGAATGGAATGTGGAATGGAACGTGGAATGGAATGTGGAATACAATGTGGAATGGAAAGTGGAATGGATTGGAATGGAACGTTAAAATGCATTAAATGGAAAGCGGAATGGAACGTGGAATGGAATGGAATAGGACATGGAATGGAACACGGAACAGAACGTCGAAAGTAATGGAATGGAACGTGGAATGAAATGTGGAATGAAATGTGGAAAATTTGTAAGGTGGAAAGGAATGGAATGGAATGTGGAATGGAAGGGAATGGAAAGTGAAATGGAATTTGGATTGGAATACACAATGGAATGGAATGGAACGTGTAATGTAATGGAATGGAAGGTGGAATGACATCTGGAACGGAACGTGGAATGCAATGTCGGTTGGAATAGAATGCAATGTTGAATGTAATGGAATGGAATGTGGAATGGAATGTGGAAAGGAATCGAATGGAAACGAATGGAATGTGGAATGGAATGTGGAATGGAATGTGGAGTGGAAATTTGAATGGAATGTGGAATAGAATGATATAGAATTGAATTTATTGTGGAATGGAATGTGGAATGGAACGTGGAATGTAAAATGTAATGGAACGGAATGGAATGTGGAATGCAATGTGGAATGAAATATGGAATGGGACGCGGAATGCAATGGAATGGAATGTGGAATGGAATTTGTAATGGTATGGAATAGAATGCGCAATGCAACGTGGAATGGAAAATGGAAATGAACGGGGAATGGAAAGTGGAATGGAACATGGAACGGAATGTGCAATGGAATGTGGAATGGAAGGTGGAATGGTACGTTAAAGGGAATGTGGAATGGAATGTGGACTGGAACGTGGAATGGAATGGAATGAAACGTGGAAAGGAATGGGATGGAATGTGGAATGGAATGGAATGGAATGTGGAATGGAATGCAATGGAAAGTGGAATAGAATGGAATGGAATGTGGAATGGAATGGAATGGAAAGTGGAATAAAATGTGGAATGGAATGTGGATAGGAATGGAATGAAATGAGGAATGCAATGGCATGGAATGTGGAATAGAAGAGAATGGAATGGAATGGAATGCGGAATGGAATGGAATGGAATGTGTAATGCAATGGAATGGAATAGAATGAGGAATTGAATGGAATGGAATGTGGAATGGAATGGAATAGAATGTGGAATGCAACGGAATGGAACGTGGAATAGAATGTGGAATGGAATGTGGAATGGAATGTGGAATGTAATTGAATGGAATGTGGAATGAAGTGGAATGGAATGTGGAACAGAATGGAATAGAATGAAATATGGAATAGAATGGAATGCAATGGAATGGAATACGGAATGTAATGGAAAGGAATGTGGAAAGCAATATAGTGGAATGCAATGTTAAATTGAATGGAATGGATTGTAGAATGGAAAGGAATGGAATGTGGAATGGAATGGAATGGAACGTAAAAGAGAATGTGGCATGGTATTTGGAATGGAAAGGAATGGAATGTGGAACGGAATGTAATGGATTTTGGAATAGAATGGAATGGAACGGAATGTGGAATGGAATGTAAAGGATTGTGGAATAGAATGGAATGGAATGGAATGTAAAGGATTGTGGAATAGAATGGAATGGAATGGAATGAGAAATGGAATGTGGAATGGAATGTGGAATGGAATGTGGAATGGAATGTGGAATGGAATGGAATGGAATGTGGAATGGAACAGAATGGAATGTGAAATGCAATGTAACGTGTAATGAAATGGAATTCAATGTGGATTGGATTGGAATGGAACGTGTAATTGAATGGAGTGGAATGGAATGGAAAGTGAATTGGAATTTGGAATGGAATGTGAAATGGAATGCGAAATGGAATGTGGAATGGAAAGTGGAATGAATTGTGGAAAGGAATGTGGAATGGAACGGCATTGAATGTGGAATGGAATGTGGAATGGAGTGTGGAATGGAAAGTGGAATGGAACGGCATGGAAAGTGTAATTGAAACTGGAATGGAATGTGGAATGGAATATTGAATGCAGTGTGGAATGGAATGTGGAATGGAAAGGAATGGAGTGTGGGGAAAAATGACGAATGGAACGGAAAGGAATTTGGAATAGAATGTAGAATGGAACGTGAAATGGAGTGGAATTGAATGTAGAATTGAACGTGCAAGGGAAAGTAATGAGACATTGAATTGAAAGTGGAATGGAACGTGGAATGGAATAGAATGCAACATGAAATGGAATGTGGAATTTAATGTGTAAAGGAATGGAATGGAATGTAGAATGGAATGGAATAGGGAATGGATAGGAAAGGAGTATGAATTGGAATGTGGAATGGGGTGCAAAATGGAAACAGGAATTGAATGTGGAATGGAATGGATGTAACGTGGAATGAAATGGAATGGAAGGAGGAATGGAAGTTGGAATGGAACGTGGACAGCAACGTGGAATGGAAGGTGTAATGCAATGAAATGCAATGTGGAATGGAGAGGAAGGCAACGTCTAACCAAATGTGGAATGGAAAGGAATGGAACATTTAATGGAATGAGGAACAGAATGTGGAATGGAATTTAATGGAATGTGGAATGGAATGGAATGGAGCGTGGAATTGAATGGAATGGAACGGAATGTGAAATGGAATGTGGAATGGAACGCGGAACGGCATGAAATGGGATGCAGAAAGGAATAGAATGGAATGTGGAATGGAATGGAATGGAACATGGAATGGAAGGTGGAATGGAACGTGGAATGTAGTCTGGAATGGAATGTGGAATGGAAAGGAAGGCAATGTGGAACGGAATGTGAAATGTACGTTAAAACAATATTCAAAGGAATATGGAAGAGAATGTGGAAGGGAAAGTGGAAAGGAACGCAATAGAATGTGGAATTGAATGTGAAATAGAAAGTGGAAAGGAAGGGAATGGAAAGTGAAATGGAATGTGGAATGGAACGTGGAATGGAAAGTGGAATGGAAAGGAAGGGAACGTGGAATGGAATGTGGAATGGAATGGAAAGGAATGCGAAATGGAATGTAGAATGGAATGTGGAATTGAATGGAATGGAATGGAATGTGAAATGGAACGTGGAATAGAACATGAAATGGAACGTGGAATGGAATGTGAAATGGAACGTGGAATGGAATGTGGAATGGAATGAACTGGAGAAAGGAATGGAATGGAATGGAACATAGAATTTAATGGAATGAAAATTGGAATGGAAATTGGAATGGAATGGAATAGAATGTGGAAAGGAATGGAATGGAATGTGGAAAGGAATGGAATGGAATGTTGAATGGAATGAAATGTAATGTGGAAAAGAATGTTAAATGGAATGTGGAATGGAAATGAATGCAATGTGGAATGGAATGGAATGTGGAATGGAATGGAATGGAAAGTGGAACGGAATGTGGAATGAAACATGTAATGGAAAATGCAAAGGAACATGGAATGGGACGTGGAAGGGATTGAGTAATGGAATGGAATGGAATGTTAAATGGAAGGGAAAGGAATGCGGAATGGAATGTGGAATGTAATGTGGAATGGAATGGAATGGAACGTGGAATGGAAAGAAATGGAATGTAATACGGAATGGAATGTGAAATGTAATGGAATGGAATTTGGAATGCAATGGAACTGAATGTGGAATTGAATGGAATTGAATGCGGAATGGAATGGATGGAATGTGGAATGAAATTATATGAAATAGAATTTGGACTGGAATTTAGTGGAATGGAAGGGAATGTGGAACGGTATGCAATGGAATGGAATGTGGAACGGAACGTGGAATGTAATGGAAAGAAATGTGGAATGGAATATGGAATGGATTATTGAATGTTATGTGGAATGGAATGGAATGGAATGTGGAATGGAATGCAATGGAATGTGGAATGTAAAAGAATTGAATAGAATGTGGAATGAAATGGAAAGGAATGAAACAGAAAGTGGATTGGAATGGAATGGAATGTGAACGGAATGGAATGTGAAATGTAATGGAATGTGTAATGGAGTGTGGAATTGAAATGAATGGAATGTGGAATGGAATGCTCAATGGAATGTGGAATGGAATATTTTGGAATGTGGATTGGAATGTGGAATGGAACGTTGAATGCAAAGGAATGGAATGTGGAATGGAATGTAGAATGGAAAGTGGAATGGAGTGGAATGGAATTTGGAAGGGAATGTGGAATGGAATGTGGAAAGGAACGTGGAATGAAAGGTGAAATGGAATGGAATCGAATGTGGAATGGAATGGAATGGAATGTGCAATTCGATTTGGAATGGAATGGAAAGGAATGTGGAATGGAATGGAACGTGGAATGGAACGTGGAATGCAACGGAATGGAATGGGAATGAAATGTGGAATGCAATGAATTGCAATTTGGAATGGAATGTGGAATGGAATGGAATGCAATGAGGAATGGAATGTGCAAAGGAATGCGGAATGGAACGTGGAATGGAAGATGGAATGCAATGGAATGGAATGTGGAATGGAATGTGGAATGGAATGGAATGTGGAATGGAATGTAATGTTTAAATGGAATGGAATGGAACGTGGAATTTAATGTGTACCGGAATGGAACACTATGTTGAATGGAATGTGGAATGGAATGTGGAATTGAATGGAATTGAATGTGGAATGGAATGGAATGTGCAATGGAAAGGAATGTTTAAATGGAATGGAATGGAATGTGGAATGGAATGTGTACTGGAATGGAGCACTATGTGGAATGGAATGAGGAATGGAATGGAATGGAATGGAATGTTTAATGGAATGTACAATGGAATGTGGAATGGAATGTGGAATGGAAAGTTCAGTGGAATGTGGAATGGAATGTTTAATGGAATGTTCAATGGAATGTGGAAAGGAATGTGGAAAGGAATGTGGAATGGAATGTGCAATGGAATGTGGAATGGAACGTGGAATGGAACGGAATGGATTGCAGAATGGAATATGGAATGGAAAGTGGAATGGAAAGTGGAAAGGATTGTGGAATGGAACGTGGAATGGAATATGGAATGGAATGGAATGGAATGTGGAATGGAACAAGGAATGGAACGTGGAATGGAATGGAATGGAAAGAATAATGGAATGTGGAATGGAATGGAACAGGATGTGTAAGGGCATGGAATGGAGTGTGCAATGCAAAGGAATGAAATGAAGAATGGAACATGGAATAGAACGTGGAATGCAACGTGGAATGCAATGTGAAATGGAATGGAATTTAATGTGAAATAGAATGGTATGAAATGTGGAAATGAATGATGTGGATTGGAATGTGGAATGGAATGGAATGGAATGGAATGTGGAATGGAATGGAATGGACTCTAATGGAATGTGGAATTGAATGGAATAGAATGCGTAATGGAATGGAATGGACTGGAACGTGGAATGGAATGTGGAATGCAATGTTGAATAGAAAGTGGAATGGAATGGAATGGAAAGTGTAATAGAATGGAACGGATTGGAATGTGGAATGCTATGTGGAATGGAATGTGGAATTGAATGGAATGGAATGTGGAATGGAATGGAATGTGCAATGGAATGGAATGTTTAAATGGAATGGAATGGAATGTGGAATGGAATGTGTACCGAAATGGATCACTATGTGGAATGGAATGGAATGGAATGTTTAAAGGAATGTTCAACGGAATGTGGAATGGAATGTTGAATTGAATGTGCAATGGAATGTGGAATGGAACGTTGAATGGAACGGAATGGATTGCGGAAGGGAATATGGAATGGAAAGTGGAATGGATAGTGGAATGTAACGTGGAAAGTAACGTGGAATGTAACGTGGAATGGAACGTGCAATGGAATATGGAATGGAATGGAATGGAATGTGAAATGGAACGTGGAATGGAACGTGGAATGGAATGGAATCGAATGATTAATGAAATGTGCAGTGGAATGGCAAGGGATGTGTAATGGCATGGAATGGAGTGTGCAATGCAAAGGAATGAAATGAAGAATGGAACATGGAAAAGAACGTGGAATGCAACGTGGAATGCAATGTGAAATGAAATGGAATTTAATGTGAAATACAATGGTATGGAATGTGTAATGGAAAGGAATGGATTGGAATGTGGAATGGAATGAAATGGAATGGAATGGAATGTGGAATGGAATGGAATGGACTCTAATGGAATACGGAATTGAATGGAATAGAATGTGGAATGGAGTGGAATGGAACGGAACGTGAAATGGAATGTGGAATGCAATGTGGAATGGAAAGTGGAATGGAATGGAATGGAAAGTGAAATAGAATGGAAAGGAATGGAATGTGGAATGTAATGTGGAATGGAATGTGGAATTGAACGGAATGGAATGTGGAATGGAATGGAATGGAATGTGGAATGGAATGGATCAGAATGTGAAATGAAATGGAATGGAATGGAATGGAATGGAAAGTGAAATAGAATATGGAATGGAAAGTGGAATTGAATGTGGAAAGGAACGTGGAATTGAATGAGGAATTGAATGGAATGGATTGTGAAATGGAATGTGCAATGGAATGGTATGGAATGTGGAATGGAATGTGGAATGCAATGTGGAATGGAAAGGAAAGAAACATGAAATGGAATGTGAAATAGAACGTGGAAAGGAACGTGGAATAGAATGGGGAATTGAATGGAATAGATTGTGAAATGTAATGTGCAATGGAATGGTATGGAATATGGAATGGAAGTTGGAATGCAATGTGGAATGGAATGGAATGGAATGTGGAATGGAATGTGGAATGGAACATGGAATGGAACGTGGAATGGAATGGATTGGAATGTGGAATGGAATCCTGGATGGAAAGGAATGGAATGTGGAAAGGAATGTGTAATGCAGTGTGAAATGGAATGGAATGCGGAATGCAATGTGGAATGGAATGGAATGGAATGTTTAAATGGAATGTATGGAATGTGGAATGGAATACGGTCTGGAATGGAATGCAATGTGGAATGGAATGTGGAATGCATTGGAATGGAACGTGCAATGGAACGTGGAATGTAACATGGAATGAAATGTGGAATGGAATAGAATGGAATCTGTAATGGAAGGGAATGGAATGTGGAATGGAATGTGCAATGGAATGGAATGGAAAGGAATGGAATGTGTAAGGCAATGGAATGGAATGTGGAGTGGAAAGAAATGGAACGTGGGATGGAACGCGGAATGAAACGAAGAATGTAATGTGGAATCGCACGTGTAACGGAAAGTAGAATGCAATGGAATGGAATGTGTAATGGAAGGGAATGGAACGTGGAATGCAACGTGGAATTGAAAGTGGAATGTAAAGTGGAGTGGAACTTGGAATGGAATATGGAATGGATTTGAATGGAATGTGGAATGGAATGGAATGGAATGTCGAATGGAATGGAATGGAATGTAGTGTAATTTGGAATGGAATGGAATGGAATGCGAAATATAATGGAATGGAAAGTGGAATGGAATGTAGTGTAATTTGGAATGGAATGGAATGGAATGTGAAATATAATGGAATGGAAAGTGGAATGGAATGGAATGGAATGTGGAATAGAAAGGAATGGAATGGAAGATGGAATGGAATGTCGAATTGAATGTGGAATTGAATGGAAAGGAATGTGGAATGGAATGGAATGGAACGTAGGATGGTTTGGAATGGAAAGAGGAATGGAATGTGGAAAGGAACGTGGAATGGAGTGGAATGGAACTTGGAATGGAACGTGGAATGGAGTGGAATGGAAGTTGGAATGGAACGTGGTATGGAATGCAATGGAATGTGGAATGGAAACTGGAATTGAACGTGGAACGGAAGGGAAAGGAAGGTTGAATGGAATGTGGAATGGAATGTGGAAAGGAACGTTCCATTCCAAATTCCATTCCATTCCATTCCACATTCCATTCCATTCCATTCCGCATTCCATTCAATTCCATTCCATATTCCATTCCACATTGCAATCCATTCCATTTCACATTCCATTCCCTTCCATTCCACATTCCATTCCATTCCATATTCCTTTCCATTACATTACACATTCCACTCCTTTCTATTCCATGTTCCATTTCTAATTCCATTACACATTCCGTTCCATTCCATTCCACTTCCATTCCATTCCATTCCATTCCGTTTCACGTTCCATTCCACTTACCATTCCATTCTTTTCCACGTTCCACTCCATATTCCATTCCGTTTAATTCCTCATATCATTCCATTCCATTCTCTTCCATTCCACATTCCATTCAATTCCATTCCACATTCCATTCAATTCCATTCCATTCCATTCCACTTTCCATTCCGCATACCATTTCACATTCCATTGCATTCCATTCCACATTCCATTGCACATTCCATTCCATTTCATCCCACATTCCATTCTGCATTCCATTCCATTCCATTCCACATTCAATTAAACATTATATTCCATCCCATTCCACATTCCATTCCATCCCATTCCACATTCCATTCCACTTTCCATTACATTGCATTCCACATTCCATTCCCATTGCTTTCCATTCCATTCCACATTCCATTCAAAGCCTTCCAAATTCCATTCCACATACCATTCCATTCCTTTCTACATTCCATTCCACATTCCATTGGTTTCCATTCCACATTCCATTTCATTGCATTCCACATTCCATTCCTTTCCTTTCCACATTTAATTCCACTTTCAATTTCTTCCCATTCCACATTCCATTCCACATTCCATTGCATTTCATTGCACATTCCATTCCACATTCCATTCCATTCCATTCCAGATTCCTTTCCATTCCATTCCACATTCCTTTCAAATCCATTCCACATTCCATTCCACATTCCATTCCATTCCATTCCACATTCCATAACATTCTGTATTCCATTCTATTTCATTCCATTCCACATTCAATTCACATCCACGTTCCATTACAAAATCCATTCTATTCCATTCCACATTCCAGACAATTTCACATTCCATTCCATTCCATTCCATTCCACGTTACATTCCATTCCATTCCACATGCCATTCCATTCCATTTCAAATTTCATTCCATTCCATTCCATTCTATTCCATTCCATTCCATTCCACATTCCATTCCACATTCCATTCCATTCCATTCCATTCCATTCCATTCCATTCCATTCCACATTTCATTGCACATTCCATTCCATTCCATTCTGCATTCCATTGCACGTTCCATTCCACGTTCCATTCAATTCTATTCAACATTCCGTTCCATTCCATTCCAATTTCCATTCCATTCCATTCCATTCCACTTCACTTTAGATTCCACATTCCTTTCCATTCCATTCCACATTCCATTCCATTCCATACTGCATTGCATGTCAATCCATTCCACATTCCATTCCACATTCCATTCCATTCCATTCCATTCTATATTCCATTCCACTTCATTCCACTTCCAATTCCATCACATTCCACATTCTGTTCCATTCCACTCCATGTTCGGTTCCATTCTGTTCCAATTTCCATTCCATTCCATTTCCCATTCCCTCCCATTCCATTCCACATTCCATTCCATTGCATTCCACGTTACATTCAACATTCCATTCCATTCCATTCCACATTCCATTCCTCATTCCATTCCACATTCCATTCCATTCCATTCCATTCCTTTCCATTCCCTTCCATTCCATATTCCATTACACTACATTCTATTCCAGTTTCCATTCCATTGCCTTGCAATCCGCATTCCATTCCGTTCCTTTCCATTCCACGTTTCATTCCACATTCCTTTCCACATTCCATTCCATTCCATTCCACATTCCATTCCATTCCACATTCCATACCATTACATTGCATTCCACATTCCATTCCATTCCATTCCATTCCGCATTCCATTCCCCGTTCCATTCCACGTTCCTTTCCACGTTCCATTCCACATTCCATTTTATTCCATTCCACATTCCATTCCATGTTCCATTCTTTTCCATTCCGCATTGCTTTCCACATTCCCTTCCATTCCATTCCACATTTCATTCAACGTTCCATTCCATTCCATTCCATTCCACATTCCATTACACATTCCATTCCATTCCATTTCATATACCATTCCACATTCCATTCCATTCCATTCCACATTCCGTTCCATTCCAGCATTGCTTTCCACATTCTATTCCATTCCATTCCTCTCCACATTCCATTCCATTCCATTCCACATTCTGTTCCATTGCATTCCTCATTCCATTCCATTCCACATTTCATTCCAGATTTCATTCGTCTTTCCATTCCATATTTCATTCCATTCTATTCCATTCCACATTTCATTTCACATTCCGTTCCATTCCATTCCTTTCAATTCTATTCCGTTCCACATTGCATTCCATTACACTTTCCATTCCACTCTATTCCTCATTCCATTCCATTCCCCTCCTTTCCATTCTATTCCACATTACATTCCACATTCCAGTCCATTCCATTCCATTCCATTCCACGTTCCATTCCGCATTCCATTCCACTTTCCATTCCATTCCATTCCACTTTCCATTCCACATCCCTTTCTTCTCCATTCCATTCCATTGCATTCCACATTCCATTTAAGTCCTTTCCATTCGACATTCCATTTCTTCCATTCCGCATTCCATTCCATTCCATTCCACATTCCATTCCACATTCCATTTCGTTCTATTCCACTTTCCATTCCATTCCTTTCCATGTTCCATTCCACGTTCCATTCCATTCCATTCCACATTCAATTCCATTCCACTTTTCATTCCATTCCATTCCACTTTCCGTTCCTTTCCACATTCCATTCTATTTCCATTTCACAGTCCATTCTATTTCCATTTCACGTTCCATTCCTTTCCACTTTCCATTCCTTTCCATTCCACGATCTATTTCATTCCACTTTACACTCCGTTCCATTCCATTCCATTCCACATTCCATTCCACGTTCCATTCGACTGCATTCAACTTTCCATACTCTTCCATTTCACGCTCCATTCCATTTCATTCCTCGTTCCATTCCATTCCATTACACGTTCCAGTCCATTCCACGTTCCATTCCATTCCATTCCACGATCCATTCCACGTTCCTTTCCACGTTCCGTTCCACGATCTGTCCCATTTTCCATTCCATTCCATTAAACGTTCCATTCCACATTGCATTCCACATTCCTTTCCATTCTATTCCATATTCCATTCCACGATCCATTCTGTTCCATTCCACGTTCCATATCACTTTTGCTTCCACATTCCATTCCATTCCACTTTCCATTCCACATTCCGTTCCATTCCATTCCATTCCACATTCCATTCCATTCCATTCCACATTCCATTCCATTCCATTCCACATTCCATTCCATTCCATTCCATTACACATTACATTCTATCCTACATTCCATTCCACATTCCATTCCACCTCCCATTCCATATTCCATTCCATTCCATTCCAAATTCAATTTTACATTCCATTCCATTGTATTCCTCATTTGATTCTACATTCCGTTCGATTCCATTTCATTCCACATTCCATTCCACATTCCATTCCATTCGACGTTCCTTTCCACATTCCATTCCATTCCATTCCACATTCCATTCCACTCCATTCCACATTCCATTCCATTCCATTGCACATTCCATTACATTCAATATTGCTTTTGATTCCGCATTGAATTCCACTCCATTCCACATTCCATTCCATTCCATTCAACTTTCCATTCCATTCCATTCCACATTCCATTCCATTTCACTTTCCTTTCCATTCTATTCCTAGCCATTCCATTCCATTCCACGTTCCTTTCCATTTCATTCCACCCTCCTTTGCATTCCATTCTACGTTCTAATCCATTCCATTCCACATTCCATTACATTCCATTCCACATTCCAAACCATTCCTTTCCTCATTCCATTCCACATTACATTCCATTACATTCCACATTCCATTCCACGTTCCTTTCCACATTCGATTCCACATTCCGTTCCATTCCACTTTCCATTCCACTTTGCATTCCACATTCCGTTCCATTCCATTCCATTCCACATTCCATTCCATTCCATTCCACATTGCGTTCCATCCAACATTCTATTCCACAATCCATTCAACATCCCATTCATCATTCCATTCCATTCCATTTCACATTCAGTTCTATATTCCATTCCATTGCATTCCTCATTCGATTCTACATTCTGTTCCATTCCATTTCATTCCACATTCCATTCCACATTCCATTCCATTCCAATCCAAGTTCCCTTCCACGTTCCATTCCATTCCATTCCACATTCCAATACATTGCTATCCACTTTCCATTTCGTTACATTCCATGTTCCATTCCACGATCCATTCCATCTTCCATTCCACATTCCAGTACATTGCTTTCCACTTTCCATTTCATTACATTCCACGTTCCATTCCACGTTCCATTCCATCTTCCATTCCTGTTTTTCCTATCCACTTTCCATTCCATTCCATTACACATTCCATTCTACGATTCATTCCATTCCATTCCACATTCCATTCCATTCCACATTCCATTCCACATTGCATTGTATTCCATTTCACATTCCATTCCATTACATGGCATTATATTCCATTCCATTCCATTTCGCATTCCATTCCACGTTCCATTCAATGTTCTATTCCGCATTCCATTCTACATTCCGTTCCATTCCAAATTCAATTCCATTAAATTCCACATTCCATTCAATGTTCTATTCCACATTCCATTCTACATTCCGTTCCATTCCAAATTCAATTCCATTCAATTCCACATTCCATTCTACATTCCGTTCCTTTCCATTCCACATTCCATTCAACATTCCACTCCACTTTTCATTCCACATTCCATTCCATTCTATTCCGAATTCCAATCTTTATTCCATTCTATTCCATTGCACATTCCATTATACTTTCCAATGCATTCCATTCCACATTTCATTCCTTTCGATTGCATTCCAAATTCCATTCCATTCCATTACATTCCATTTCAAAATCCATTCCACGTTCCTTTCCGTTTCATTCCACTTTCCATTCCACGTTCCATTCCACGTTCCTTTCCACATTCTATACCTCATTACATACAATTTGATTCCAATGCATTCCTCATTGCTTTCCACATTTCATTAAATTCCATTCAATTCCACATCCCATTCCATTCCATTCCACATTCCATTCCACATTCCATTCCACATTCCATTGCAAATTCCATTGCACATTCCATTCCACATTGCATGCCATTCCATTCCATTCCAGATTCCATTACATTCCATTCCATTCTACATTCTATTCCATTCCATTCCATTCCACATCCCATTCCACATTTCATTTCTTGCCATTCCTCGTTCCACTCCATTCCATTGCACATTCCATTCCATTCTATTCCATTCCAGTCCAAATTCCAATCCATTCCATTCAATTCCACATTCCATTCCACTTTCCATTCCAGATGCCGTTCCATTCCATTCCACATTCCATTCTATTCCATTTCATTGCATTCTACTTTCCATTCCATTCCATTCCATATCACATTCCATTGCATTCCATTCTATTCCATGTTCCATTCCACATTGCATTCCATGCAATACCACATTCCATTCCTTTCCATGGCACATTCCATTCCATTCCATTCCATTCCAGTCTACATTCCATTCCATTCCATTCCATTCCTGTCTACATTCCATTCCATTCCATTCAACATTACATTCCGTTTCATTCCACATTCCATTCCATTCCTTTCCACTTTCCACTCCATTCCATTCCATATTCCAACACACTCCATTCAATTTCAATCTATCCCCTTACTTTACATTTAACTTTCCATTCCATTACATTGCACATGGCATTCCCTTCCATTCCAATTTATTCCATTCCACTTTCTATTCCATATTCCATTCCCTTCCATTTCATTGCAGTACACATTCCATTACATTCCATTCCATTCCACTTTCCATTCCATTAAATTCCAAATTCCATTCCATTCCATTACACATTCCATTCCATATTCCATTCCATTCCATTCACTTCCACATTCCATTCCATATTCCATTCCATTCCATTGCATACCAGTCCACATTCCATTCCATTCGAGTACATTCCACTTTCCATTCCATTAAATTCCACATTCCTTTCCATTCCATTCCACATTCCATTCCATTCCATTCCGTATTTCCTTCCATTCCATTACACGTTCCATTCCATTCCTTCACACGTTCTATTGCATGACATTCCACATTTTATTCCACATTCCATTCCTTTTCATTCCACATTCCATACCATTCCAGTACACATTCCATTCCATTCCACTTTCCATTCCATTAAATTCCAAATTCCATTCCATTCCATTCCACATTCCATTCCATATTCAATTCCATTCCATTCTCTTCCACATTCCATTCCATATTCCATTCCATTCCATTGCATAGCAGTCCACATTCCATTCCATTCCAGTACATTCCACTTCCCATTCCATTAAATTCCACATTCCTTTCCATTCCATTCCACATTCCATTACAATCCATTCCATTCCATATTTCCTTCCATTCCATTACACGTTCCATTCCATTCCATCCCACGTTCTATTGCATGACATTCCACATTTTATTCCACATTCCATTCCTTTTCCTTCCACATTCCATACCATTCCAGTCCACATTCCATTCCATTCAATTCCAGTCCACATTCCATTCCATTCCATCCCAGTCCACATTCCATTCCATTCCACATTTCATTCCATTGCGTTCCACATTAAATTCCATTCCATCCCAAATCCCATTCCATTTCATTTCATTAAAGTCCACATTCCATTCCATTCCATTCCATTCCACATTCCTTTCCATTCCATTAAAAATTTCATTCCATTCCATTACAGTTCACATTTCATTCCATTCCACTTTCCATTCCACTTTATATTCCACTTTCCATTCCACGTTCCATTCCGCATTCCACTCAATTCCTTTCCTTTCACCATTCCATTCCATTCCATTCCATTCCGAATTTCTTTCCATTTCATTCCAGATTCCTTTCTAGTTTCCTTTCAATTCCATTCCACATTCCATTTTACGTTCCATTGCATTCAATTCCAGTTTTCATTGGAAATTCCATTCCTTTCCATTCTGAATTGCACTCCACGTTCCATTCCATTCCATTCTTAACTCCATTCCACATTCCATTCCATTTCAATCCGTATTACAATACACATTCCTTTCTATTCCATTCCACATTTCATTCCACATTCTATTCCATTCTATTCCCCATTCCATTCAACGTTCCATTCCACAATCCTTTCCATTCCACTCCAAATTCCATTCCATTCCATTGCACGTTCCGTTCTGCATTCAATTCCAATCCACATTCCATTCCATTCCATTCCCCATTCCATTCCAAATTCCATCCCATTCCATTGTAAATTCAATTCTATTCCACTTTCCATTCCACATTCCATTGTATATTCCATTCCAATCCAATCCATTCCACATTCCATTCTACTTTCCATTCCATTCCATTCCACATTCCATTCCACTTTCCATTCCATTCCTTTCCACATTCCATTCCATTCCATTCCAAATTCCATTCTACATTCGATTCCATGCCATTCCACATTCCATTCTACTTTCCATTCCTTTCCATTCCACATTACTTTCCACATTCCATTCCATTGCATTCCACATTCCATTGCATATTCCATTTCATTCCATTCAAATTTCCATTCAATTCTATTCCACATTCCAAACCATTTCATTCTATATTCCTTTCTATTACATTACATTCCATTTCATTCCATTACATTCCTTTCAAGATTCCATTCCATTCAATTCCACTCCATTACATTCCATTCCATGCCATTCCACAATCCATTCCATTCCATTCCACATTCCATTCCATTTCATTCCACATTCCATTCGATGGTCCATTCCATTACATTCTGCATTACATTCCATTTCACTTTCTGTTCTATTCCATTCCACGTTCCATTCCACATTCCATTCCATTTCATTCCACATACTATTCCATTCTATTTCACATGCCATTCCATTCCATTCTATTCCTCATTCCATTCCATTCCATTCAACGTTCCATTCCATTCCGTTCCATGTTCCATTACTTTCCATTTCAGGTTCCATCGCGAATTCCATTCCATTTTATTCCATTTCAGATTCCATTCAATTCTATTCCATTCCATTCCATTCCACAATCCATTTCACATTCCTTTCCAATCCATTCCACATTCCTTTCAACATTCAAATCCATATTCCATTCCACGTTGCATTCCATTCCATTCCACTTTCCATTCATTTCCATTCCACTTTACTTGCCATTCCTATCCACATTCCATTCCCTTTCCATTCCACATTCCATTCCATTCCATTCCACATTCCTTTGAACATTCAATTCCATTCCATTTCAAATTCCATTCTATTCCATTCCATTAAAAATTCCATTCCAATCCATTCCACATTCCATTCCACTTTCCATTCTATTCCATTTCTAATTTCATTCCACATTCCACTGTATTCCTTTCCACATTCCTTTCCATTCCAATCCATGATATTCCATTCCATTCCATTCCATTCCATTTCATGCCACATTCCAAGCATTCAATTCCATACGGTTTTCCATTCCACATTCCAATCCATTCCACTCCACCTTTCATTCCACTCCATTCTGTTCCATTTCATAACATTCCATATTCCATTGCATTCCATTCCATTCCACATTCCATTCCATACGATTCAATTCTACATATAGTTCCATTGCATTCTATTCAAAAATGCATGCCATTCAATTCCACATTCTGTTCCATTCCATTCCGCATTCCATTGCACAATGCATTCAATTCCAGACCACATTCCATTACATTACATTCCACCTTCAAAACCATTCCTTTCCAAATTCCTTTCCATTCCATTCGATTTCATTCTGCATTCCATTCCATTCCATTCCACATTCCATTGCATATTCCATTCCACATTTCATTTCACAATCCTTTACATTCCAGTACACATTCCTTATCATTCCTTTCGACATTCCAATCAATTTCATTCGGTTCCTTTCAACATTCCATTCCCCGTTTCATTCCACAGTAGTTTCCATTTCATTCCACATTACATTCCATTCTGTTCCACACCCCATTCCATGCCATTCCATTGCATTCCACATTCCCTTACACAATCCAAAGCATTCCATTCTACTTTCTATTCCATTCCCCTTTCCATGCCATACAATTCCATTCCATTCCATTCCACACTCCATGCCACATTCCATTCCATGCCATTCCATTCCTTTCCACATTCCATTCCACATTCCATTCCATTCCATTCCACATTCCATTCCATTCCACATTCCATTTCATTCCATTCCACATTCCATTCCATACCCTTCCATTCCCTTCCGCATTCCATTCCATATGACATTAAATTCCATTGCACATTCCATTCCATTCCATTCCATTCCATTCCATTCCACATTCCATTCCATATTCCATTCCTTTCCTTTGCAAATTCCATTGCATAATATTCCACATTCAATTCTGCATTCCATTCCATTCCACTTCACATTCCATTGCACATTCCATTCCATTCCATTCCACACTCAATTCCACAGTCCATTCCACTCCATTCCAAATTCCATTCCACATTAGATTCCACATTCCATTGCATTCATTTCCACATTCAATTCCACTCCATTCCATTCCACTCCATTTGACATTCCATTCCACATTCAATTCCATTACATTCCACACTCCATTCCATTCCATTCTATTCCATTCCATTTTCCTTTCCATTCCATTCCATTCCACTTTCCCTCCCATTCCATTTCACTTTCCATTCCACATTCGATTCCACATTCTTTTACATGTTCTATTCCCCTTTCCCTTGCATTCCATTCCACATTCCTTTCCACATTCAATTTCTTTCTATTCCACGTTTCATTCCATTGCATTCCAACATCCATTCCATTCAATTCCACATTCCATGCCATTCCTTTCCATGTTCCTTTCCATTCCATTCCACTTTCCTTTCCGCATTCCATTCCATTCCGCATTCCAATCTATTTCATTCCATATTCCATTCTATTCCAATCCACTTTCCATTCCACATTCCATTCCATTCCATTCCACATGGCATTCCATTCCATTCCATTCCACATTCCATTAATTTCCATTCCACTTTCTATTTCATCCCATTCTGCATTCCAATCCATTCCATTTCACGTTCCATTACACATTCCATTCTATTGCAAAATCCATTGTATTTCCCTTTCCATTTGATTCCTTTCCATTTTCCACTCCACGTTCCATTCCATTCCACATTACATTCCACATTCCGTTCCTCATTCCATTCCACACTCCTTTACAGTCGAATTTTGATTCCATTCCATTCCACATTCCATACCACGTCCAATTCCATTCCATTCCACATTCCATTGCATTCCTTTACACAATGAATTCCAATCAATTCCACATTCCATTCCATTCCTTTCCATTCCATATTGCATTCCATTCTTAACCACATTCCATTCCATTCCATTCCACATTCCATTCCACTTTCCATTCCATTCCATTTAACATAGAATATGGAATGGAATATGGAATCGAATGTGCAATGGAATGTAATAGAATGTGAAATGGAATGTGGAATGGAATGGAATGGAATGTGGAATGTAATGTGGAATGGAATGGAATGGAGTGAGGAATGTATTTTAAGAGCATGTGGAATGGAAAGGAATGGAATGTAGAGTAGAATGTTGAATGGAATTAAATGTGGAATTGAATGAAATGGAATGTGGAATCGAATTGAAAGGACTGTGGAATGGAATGTGGACTGGAATGTAATGGAATGTGGAGTGGAATGGAATGGAATTTGGAATGCAAAGTGGAATGCAATGGAAAGGAATGTGGAATGGATTGGAATACAATGTGCAATGGAAAGGAATGAAATTTCGAATGGAACATGGAATGGAATGGATTGGAATGTGCAAAAGAAAGTGGATTGGAATGGAATGGAATGGAATATGGAGGGGAATGGAATGGAATGTGGCATGGAATTGAAATAATGCAGAATGGAATGGAATAAAATGTGGAATGTAATGGAAAGTGGAATGGAATGGAATGAAATGTGGAATGGAATGTGGAATGGACTTGAATGGAAAGTGGAATGGAATGGAATGAAATGTGGAATGGAATGTGGAATGGAATGGAATTGAAAGTGGAACAGAACGGAATGGTATGTGGAAAGGAATGGAACGTGGAATGGAATGTGGATTTGAATGGAATGGAATGTGCAATGGAATGGAGAGGAATGGAATGGAAAGAGAAATGGAATGTGGAATGCAATGTGAAATGGAATGCGGAACGGAATGTGGAATGGAAAGTGGAATGGAATGAAATGGATCATGGAAAGAAATGGAATGGAACGTGGAATGGAAAGTGGAATGGAAACTGGTAAGGAATGTGGAATGGAATGGATTGGAATGTGGAATGGAATGTGCAGTGGAATGTGGGATTTAATACAATGGAACGTGGAATGGACTGTGGAATGGAACGTGGAATGGAACGTGGAATAGAACGTTGAATGAAATGTGGAATTCAATGGAATGGAATGTGGAATGGAATGTTGAAATGAAAGCAATGAAATGAGGAATGAAATGTGGAATGCAATGGAAGGGAATGTTGAATGGAATGGGGTGGAACGTGGAAAAGAATGTGGAATGGAATGTTGAAGGGAATGTGGAATGGAAGGGAATGGAATGTGGAGTCCAATGGAAAGGAATGTGGTTTGGAATGGAATGGAAGGGAATGTGGAATAGAATGGAATGGAATGGAATGCAATGTGGAATTGAATGGAAAGGAATGTGGAATGCAATGGAATGGAATGGAATGTAGAATTGAATGGAATGGAATGAAGAAAGTAATGGAATATAATGTGGAATAGTATGGAATGCGACATGGAATAGAACGTGGAATGGAATGTGGAATGGAATGTGGAAAGTAATTGAATGGAATGTGGAATATAATAGAGTGGAATGTGGAACAGAATGGAATGGAATGAAACGTGGAATAGAATGGAAGGCAATGGAATGTGGAATGCAAGTGAATTGAATGAAATATGGAATTAAATGGAATGGAATATGGAATGGAATGGAATAGAATGTGCAATGGAATGGAATGGAACGTGGATTAGAACATGGAATGTCATGTGGAATGGAATGTGGGATGTAATTGAATGGAATGTGGAATATAATGGAATGGGATGTGGAATGTAATGTAATGGAATGTGGAATAGAATGGAATGCAATGGATTGGAATGTCGAATATAATGGAATAGTATGTAGAATGGAATCTTGATTGGAATGTGGAATTGAATGTGGAATGAAATGTAGAATGGAAAGGAATGTAATGTGGAATGCAATGTGGAATGGAATGTGGAATGAAAAGTGGAATGGAATGGAATGGAAAGTGGACTGGAACATGGAATAGAATGAAATGGAACATCGAGTGGAATGTGGAATGAAACGTGGAAGGGAACGTGGAATGGAATAGAATGGAATGTGGAATGGTATGTGGAATGGAATGTGGAAAGGTTAGTTGAATGGATTGTTGAATGGAATGGAAAGGAAAGAGGAATGGAATGTGGAATGGACTATGGAATTTAATGTGGAATGGAATGTCGAAGTGAACATGAATTGGAATGGAGTGGAATGTGGAATGGAATGTGGAATAGAATGTGGAATAGAATTTGGAAAGTAATGTGGAATGGAATGGAATGAGGAATGGAGTGGATTGGAACATGGAAAGGGATGTGCAATGGAATTAAGAAGAATATGGAATGGAAAGGAAAGGAATGTGGAATGGAATGTGGAATGGAACGGAATAGAATGTGGAATGGCATGTGAAATAGAGTGTGGAACGGAATGTGGAATGCAAAGTAATAAAATGTTGAAAGGAATGTGGAATGGAGTGTGAAATGGAATGGGGAATGGAATGGAAAGGAATGTGGGATGGAATGTGGAATGGAATGTGCAATGGAATGGGGTGGATTGTGGAATGGAATTGAATGGAATGGTGTGGAATATGGAATGGAATGCAATGGAAAGTGGAATGGAACGTGGAAAGGAATGTGGAATGGAACGTGGAATGCAACGTGGAAACGAAGGTGGAATGGAATGGAATGGAAAGTGGAATGGAATGGAATGGATCGTGTAATGGATTGTGGGATGCAATAAAATGGAATGTGGAATGGAATGTGGAATGGAACGTGGAATAAAATTCAGATTGAAATATGGGATGGAATGTAGAATGCAGTTGAATGGAATGTGGAATGGAATTGAATGGAATGTGGAATAGAATGGAATGGAATGGAATGTGGAAAGGAAAGTGGAATTGAATGTGGAATGAAAGGGAATGGAATGTGGATTGGAATGGAATCGAATGTGGAATGGAATGGAATGGAATGTGAAAGGGATTGGAACACGGAAAGGAATGGTTTGGAATGTGGATTGGAATGGAATGGAATGTGTAATTGAATGGAATGGAACGAAATGGAAATTGAAATGGAAAGTGGAATGGACTGTGAAATGGAATGTGGAATGGAATGTGGAATGGAAAGTGGAATGGAAAGAAATGGAATGTGTAATGGAATATAATGGATTGTACAATGAAAGGGAATGGAAAGTGGAATGGATCATGCAATGGAACGTGCAATGGAATGTGGAGTGGAATGGAATGGAAAGTGGAATGGAATGTGGAATGGAATGTTGAGCGGAATGTGGAATGGAATGTGTAATGGAATGAAATGGAATGTGGAATGGAATGTGGAATGGAATGTGGAATGGAAAGGAATGTAACGTGAAATGTAAAGTGGAATGGAATGTGGAATGGAAAATGGAATGGAATAGAATGCAATGTGGAATGGAACATGGTATAGAATGGAATGGAACGTGGAGTGCAACGTGGAATGCATCATGGCACGGAAAGTGGAATGGAATGAAATACGGAATGGACATAAAGGAATGTGGAATGGACAGAGAAATGGAACGTGGAATTGAAGGTTGAATGGAATGGAAAGGAAAGTGGAAAGAAATGTGGAAGGGAACATGGAATGAAATACAATGTAATGTGGAATGGAAAGTGGAATAGTATGAGTAATGGAATGTGGAATGGACTGCAATGGAATGTGTACTGGAATGTGGAATAGAATGTGAAATGGAATGAGCAGTGGAATGGAATAGATGGGAATGTGGAAAGGAATGCTGAATGGAATGCAATTGAATGTGGCATGGAATGGAATGGAATCTGTAATGAAATGTGGAATGTAATGTGGAATGAAACAGAATGGAATGTGGATTGCAATGTGGACTGGAGTGTGGAAAGGAATGTGGAATGGAAAGGAGTTGAATGTGGAATGCAAAGGAATTGAAGGTTGTATGGAATGTGGATTGGAATGAGCAATGGAATGGAAAGAATTGTGGAATGGAAAAGAACGGAATAGTATGGAATATGGAATTCAGAGGAATTGAATGTGGAATGGACCGTGGAATGCAACATGGAATGGAACATGTAATGGAAGGCGGAATGGAATGCAATGGAAGGAGGAATGCAATGTGGAATGGAATGGAAAGCTACGTGGAATGGATTGGAATGTGGAATGGAATGGATTTGAATGGAATGTGGAGTTGAAGTTGGAATTGAATGGAATCGAATGTGGAAAGGAATGTTTAAAGGAGTGGAGTGGTATGTGGAAAGGAAGGTGCAATGGAATAGAATGTGGAATGGAATGGAATGAAACGTGGAATGGAACGTGGAATGCAATATGGAATGGAATGTGGAATAGAATGGAATGGAATGTGGAATGTAATGTGGAATGCAATGGAATGGAACGCGGAATTGAAAGTGGAATGGAATGTGTAATGGAATGTATTTGATCATAGAATGGAACGTGGAAAGGAATGGAAAGGAATGTGGAACGGAATGTGGAATGGAATGTGGAAGGGAACGTGGAATGGTACGTGGAATGGAATGGAATGTGGAATGGAATGGGGAATGAAATGTGAAATGGAATGGAATGGAATGCGGCATCGAATGGAAGGGAATGTTGAAAGAGATGTTGAATGGAATGGAATGGAATGTGGAATGGTTTGTGGAATGGAAAGTGGAATGGAATGGAACAGAATGCGGAATGGAAAGTGCAATAGAATGTTTAAGGGAATGTGGAATGGAATGTGGAATAGAACGGAATGGAATGTGGAATTGAATGTGGAATGCAATGTGGAATGGAACGTGGAATTGAAAGTGGATTGGAATGGAATGGAACGTGAAATAGAATGTGGAATGGAATGGAATAGAATGTGTAATGGAAGGTGGAATGGAATGGAATGGAATGTGGAATGGAACGAAATGGAATGTGGAATGGAATGTGGAACAGAATGGAATGGAACGTGGAATGAAATGGAATGGAATATGGAATGGAATGTGAGACGGAATGGAATGCAATGTTGAATGCAATAGAATGGAATGTGGAATGGATTGTGGAATGTAATGGAATGGAATGTGGAATGGAATGGAAAGGAATGTGGAATAGAATGGGGAATGTAATGTGGAATGGACAGTGTAACGGAAGGGTATGGAACGTGGAATAGAACGTGGAATGGTATGGAATGGAAAGTGGAATGGAACGTGGAATGGAATATGTTATGTAATGTGGAATGGAAGGTACAATGGAATGTGCAACAGAAAGTTTAATGGAACGAGGAATTTAAAGAAATGGAACCTGGAATGCAACATGGAACGGAATTAAATGCAATCTGGAATGGAATGTGGAATGGAATGCGGAATGGAACGTGGAATGGAATGTGGAATGGAATGGAATGGAATGGGGAATGGAATTGAATGGAATATGGAATGGAATGTGGAATGGAATGTGGAATGGAATGGAATGAAATGTGGAATGGAATGCGAATTGGAATTGAACGGAATGAGGAATGGAATGGAATGGAATGTGTAATGGAATTTTGACTGGAATGCATTGGAATGTGGAATGGATTGTGGAAATAAACGGAATGGAATGCAATATGGAATGGAATGTGGAAAAGAATGTGGAACGGAATGTGGAATGGAATGTCGAGAGGAATGCAATGGAATGTGGAATGGAATGTGGAATGGAGCAGAATGGAATGTGGAATGGAATGTGTATCAGAATGTGGACAGGAAAGCAATGGATTGTGGAATGGAATGTGAATGGCATGCAATGGAATGTGGAATGGAAAGTGTAATGGAACAGAATGGAATGGAATGTGGAATGGAGTGCAATGGAATAGTATGAAATCTAAGGTAATGTGAAAGGGACCGTGTAATGGAAGGTGGAATGGATTGGAATGGAATGTGGAATGGAATGGAATGGAATGGAATGGAACGTGGAACAGAAAGGAATGGAATGTGTAATGGAAAGGAATGTAATGTGGAATGCAATGGAATGGTATGGAATGTGGAATAGAATGGAATGGAATGGAATGGAATGTGTAATGGAATGGATTGGAATGTGGAATGGAATACAATAGAATGTGGAATTGAATGGAATGGAATGTGGAGAGGATTCGAATGCATTGTAATATGGAATGGAATGCAATGTAATAGAATGAAACGGAATGCAATGTGGAATGGAATGTGGAATGGAATGGAATGCCATCGAATGTGGAATGGAATGGAACATGGAACGGAATGTGGAATGGAACGTGCAATTTAAACCAGAATGGAATGGAGTGGAGTGTGGAATGGAATGTGGAATGGAACATGGAATAGGACGAGGAATGGAATGGAATAGATTGTGGAATGGAATGTGAAATGGAGTGGAATGGAATGTGAAACGGAATGTGGAATAGAATATGGAATAGAATGGAATGGAATGTGGAATGCGAAGTGGATTGGAATGGAACGCAATGTGGAATGCAATGCAGTCGAATGTCGAGTCGAAAGAGGACTGGAATGCAACGGTATGTGGAACGGAATGAGGAATGGAATGTGGAATGGTATGTGGAATGGAAAGTGGAATGGAACATAATGTAATGTGAAATGGAACGTGGAATAGAATGGAATGGAACGTGGAATGGAGCGTGGAATGAAGTGGAATGGTATGCGGGATTGAATGTGGAATGGAACGTGGAATGCAATGTGGAATGAAATGTGGAATGCAACGTGGAATGGAATGAGGAATGGAATGTGGAATGGAAAGTTATGGAATGTAGAATGGAATGGAAAGGAATGTGGAATGGAATTTAATGGAAAGCAAAATGGAATGTGTAATGGAATGGAATGGAAGGTGGAATGGAATGGAATGTCGAATGGAATGGAAGTTAATGGTATGGAATTTGGAATGGAATAGAATGTAATGTGCAGTGGAATCAGGAATGGAATGGAATGGAATGGAATGTGGAATGGAAAGTGGAATTGAACGAGGAATGGAACACGGAATGGAACGTGGAATGGAACGTGGAATGAAATGTGGAAAGGAATGTAATGGAATGTGGAATGGAAGGGAATGTAACGTGCAATGGAATGTGGAATGGAATGGAATGGAATGTGGAATTGAATTCAATGGAATGTGTAACGGAAAGGAATGGAATTTCGAATGAAATGGAATGTTATGATATGTGGAATGGAATTGAAAGGTATGGAATAGAACGTGGAATGCAAGGAAGGTAATGTGGAATAGAATGGAATGAAACGTGCAATGGAAAGTGAAATGGAATGTAGAATGGGACGTGGAATGGAATGCTGAATGGAATGGGTAATGGAAAGTTATGGGATGCGGAATGGAATGGAATGTGTAATGGAATGGAATGGAATGTGTAATGGAATGTGGAATGGAATGGAACTGAATGTGGAATGCAATCGAATGGAATGTGGAAAGGAATGGAATGGAATGTGGAATGCAATGTCGAATGCAATATGGAATGGATTGGAATGGAAAGTGGAATGGAATGGAATGGAACGTGGATTGGAATGGAATGGAACGTGGTATGGAATGTGGAAACAAACGTGACAAGAACATTGAATGTAGCGTGGAATGGAATGGAATGGAATGTGGAATGGAATGGAATGGAATGTGGAAAGGAAAGTGAAATAGAATGGAATGGAATGCGGAATGAAATGAAATGGAATGTGGAATGGAATGGGGAATGGAATCTGGAAAGGTATGTGGAATGGAATGGAAAGGAATGTATAATGGACTGTGGATAGGAGTGAGCAATTGAATGTTGAATGGATTGTGGAAAGGAATGTGAAATGGAAAATGGAATGGAATGGAATGGAATGTGAAATTGAATGGAATGGAAAGTGGAATGGTATGTAGAATGTAATCTGGAAAGGAATGTGTAATGGAACGGAATGGAATGTGTAATGGAACGTGGAATGGAGTGTGGAATGGAATGTGGAATGGAACGGAATAGAATGTGGAATGGAATGTGGAATGGAGTTTGTAATGGGAAGTGGAATGGACCGAATGGAACGTGGAATAGAATGTGGAATGGAATGTAGCAAGGAACGTGAAACGGAATGGAATTGACTGTGGAATTGAACGTGGAATGAAATGAAATGGGACGTGGAATGGAAAGTGGAATGGAACGTGGAAAGGAGAGGAATGGAACGTTAAATGGAACGTGGAATGGAATGTGGAAAGGAATGGAATGCAATGTGGAATGGAATGTGAATTGGAATGTGGAATAGAATAGAATGGAATGTGGAATGGAATGGAACGGAATGTGGAATGGAATGTGGAATGGAATGTGGAATTAATGTAGAATGGAACGGAATGGAATGTAAAATGGAATGTGGAATGGAATGGAATGGAATGTGGAATGAATGTGGAATGGAAAGGTATGGAATGTGAAATGGAATGTGGAATGGAATGCAATGGAATGTGGAATGGGACGTGGAACGCAATGTAGAAAGGAATGTGGAAAGCAATGTGGAAAGGAATGTGGAATGGAACGGAATGGAATGTGAAATGCAATGGAATGGAAAGTGGAATGCAATGTGGAATGTAATGGAATGGACTGTGGAATTGAATGTGGAAAGGAATGTGTAATGGTACGGAATGGAATGTGGAATGGAATGTGGAATGGAGTGTGGATTGGAATGTGGAATGGAAAGTGGAATGCAATGAGGAAAGGAATGTGCAAAGGAATGTGGAATGGAACGGAATGGAATGTGGAATGGAATGGTTAATGGAAGCGAATGCAATGTCAAATGGAATGTGGAATGGAATGTGTAAAGGAAAGTCAAATATAATGCAAAGGAATGTGGAATTTAACGTGGAATGGAATGGAATGGAACGTGGAATGGAATGTGGGATGGAATGTGGAATGAAATGTGGAATGGAATGGGAGTGTGCAAAGGAGTATGGAATGTAATGAGGAATGGAATGTGGAAAGGAAAGCAATGGATTGTGGAATAGACTGTGGAAGGGAACGTGGAACGGCATGAAATGGAAGGTGGAACTGAATGGAATGGAATGTGGAATGGAATGGAAAGGAACGCAGAAAGGAAAGTGGAATAGAGCATGGAATGGAAGGTGGAATGGAATGTGGAATGGAATGGAATGGAAAGTGCAATGGAATGTGGAAAGGAATTGAAAGGAATGCGACAAGGAACATGGAATGGAATGTGGAATGCAATGTTGAATGGAACGCACTGGAATGTGGATTGGAATGTGGAATGCACCGTGCAATGGAACGTGGATTGAAAAGAAGAATGGAATGGAATGGAAAGCGGAATGCAACGTGGAATTGAACGTGGAATGGAAAGTGGAATATAATGTGGATTGGAATGGAAAGGAATGTGGAATGGAATGTAGAATGCAAAAGGGAATGCAATGGAATGGAATGGAATGGGAAAAGGAATGTGGAATGGAATGTGAAATGGAACGTGGAGTGGAATGTGGAGTGGAATGAAATGGAACTTGGAATGGAACGTGGAATGGAATGTGGAATCGAATGGAATGGAATGTAGAATAGAATGTGGAATGAAATGGAATGAAATGTGGAATGAAACGTGCAATGAAATGGAAAGGAATTTGCAAAGGAATGCAGAATTGAATGTGTAAGGGAATGCAATGGTATGTCAAATGGAATGTGGAATGGAATGTGAAATGGAATATGGAAAGAAATGTCGAATGGAATGGAATGGAACGTGGAATGGAACGTGGAAAGGAAATTGGAATGGAATGGAATGAAATGTGGAAAGGAATGTTGAATGGAATGTGTAATGGAATGGAATGGAATGGAATGTGGAAAGGAATGTGGAATGGAACGTTTAATGGAACATGGAATGGAATGGAATGGAACGTGGAATGGAACTTGGAATGGTACGTGGAATGGAAGGTGGAATGGAATGAGGAATGGAATGGAAAGGAATGTGAAAGGGAATGTGGAATGGAATGTGAAATGCAATGTGGAGTTGAATGGAATGGAATGTGGAATGGAACGTGGAATTGAATGGAATGGAACACGGAATTGAACGTGGAATAGAATGGAATGAAACGTGGAAAGGAACATGGTATGGAACGTGGAATGGAAAGATGAATGATATGTGGAATGCAATGGGAAATGGAATGGAATGGAATGTGGAAGGGAATGTGGAAAGGAATGTGGAGTAGAATGCAAAGGATTCTGTAGTGGATCATGGAATGGAATGTGGAATGCAATGTGGAGTGGAATGTGGAATGGAATCTGAAATGCAATGGAATGGATTGTGGAATGGAATGAGGAAAGGAATGTGGAATAGAATGGAATGGAATGTGGAATGGAATGTAGTGGGTTGTGTAATGCAATGTGGAATGGAATTTAATGGAATGTGGAAGAGAATGAGGAATGGAATGTGGAAAGGAATGTGGAATGGTATGGAATGGAATGTGCAATGGAATGTGGAATGAAGTGTGGATTGGAATGTGAAATGGAACGGAATGGAATGTGGAATGTAATGTCGAATGGAATGTTTAATGGACGGAATGGGACTTGGATTGGAATGTGGAAAGGAATGTAGCATGGAACGTGAAATGGAAAGGAATTGACTGTGTAATTGAAGGTGGAATGAAAGGGAATGGGACGTGCAATGGAACGTGGAATGGAAAAGAATGGAACGTTAAATGGAATGTGAAATGAAATGCGAAAAGTAATGGAATGGAATGTGGAATGGAATTTGAAATGGAATGTGGAATAGAATGGAATGGAATGTGGAATGGAATGGAATGGAATGTGCATTGGAATGTGGAAGGGAATGTGGAACATAATGTGGAATGGAATGTGGAAACGAATGTGGAATGGAATGGAAGGGAATGTGAAATGTAAAGGAATGGAATGTGGAATGGAATGTGGAATGAAATGGAATGTGGAATGGAATGTGGAAAGGAACGTGGAATGGACTGTGGAATGGATTGTGTAATTGAATGTGAAATGAAATGTGAAATGGAATGCGGAAAGGAATGTGTAAAATAATGTGGAAGGGAAAGGAATTGAATATGGAATGGAATGTGGAATGGAACGGAATGGAATATGGAATGGAATGTAGAATGGAATGTGGAATGGAGTGTGGAATAGAATGTGTAGTGGAACTGAATGCAATGTGAAAAGGAATATGGAATTGCATGTGTAACGGAATGTAAAATGTAATGCAATGGAATGTGGAATTGAACGTGGAATGGAATGGAATGGAAAGTGGAATGGAATGTGGGATGGAATATGGAATGGATTGTGGTATGGAATGTCAAAAGGAATGTGGAACGGAATGGAGAGGAATGTGGAATGGAATGTGTAATGGAGTGGAATAGAATGTGAAATGGAAGGCGGATTGGAATTTGGAATGGAAAGTGGAATGCAATGTAGAATGGAATGTGGAATGGAATGAAATGGAACGTGTAATGGAATGTGAAATGGAAAGCAATGGAATGTGGAATGGAATGGAATGGAATGTGTAATGGAAGGTGGAATGGAATTGAATCGACCTTGGAATGTAACGTACAATGGAAAGTGGAATGGAATGGAATGGAATGAGGAATGGAGTTAAATGTGGAATGGAATCGAAGGGAAGGAGGAATGGAATGTGGAATGGAATGGAATAGAATGGGGAATGGAATGGAATGGAATGTGAAATTGAATGTGGAATGGAATGTGTAATGTAATGTGGAATGGAGTGGAATGGAATGTTTAACGGAATGTGGAATTGAAAGTGCAATGGAATGTGGAAAGGAATGGGGAATGGAACAGAATGGAATGTGAAATGGAATGTGGAATTGAATGTGTAATGGAATGTAAAATGTAATGCCATGGAATGTGGAATTGAACGTTGAATGGAATGGAATGGAACATGGAATGGAATGTGGGATGGAATGTGGAATGGATTGTGGAATGGAATGTAGAAAGGAATGTGGAACGGAATGGAGTGGAAAGTGGAATGGAATGTGAAATGGAGTGGAATAGAATGTGCAATGGAATGTGGAAAGGAATATGGAATGGAACGGAAGGGAATGTGAAATGCAATGTGGAATGGAATGGAATGGAATGTTGAATGGAAGGGAATGGAATGTGGAATGGAATGTGGAACGGAATGTATAATTGAATGTGTAAAGGAATCTGGAATTTAACGGAATGGAATGTGAAATGGAATGGAATGGAATGTTTAATTGAATGTGGAATTAAATGGAATGGAATGTGGATTGGAAGGAAGAAAGGAATGTGGAATGGAATGGAATGGGATGTGGAAGGGGATGTGGAATGGAATGTGGAATAGAATGTGGAATGGAATGCGGAATGGAAAGCATAAAGGAATGTGGAATGGAACGGAAGAGAATGTGGAATGGAATGTGTAAAGGAGTGTGGAATGGAATGTGGAATGGAGTGTGAAACTTAAAGTGGAATGGAACTGAATGGAACGTGGAATGGAATGTGGAATGGAAAGTGGAATGGAGTGAGGGTTGGAATGTGTAATAAAACGTAATGGAATGTGAAATGGATTTTGGAAATTAATGTGGAATGGAATGTAAAATATAGGGGAATGGAATGTGGAATTGAAGGTGGTATGGAAAGGAATGGAACGTGGAATGGAATGTGGCATGGAATGGAGTGGAATGTGGAATGGATTGTGGAATGTAATGTGGAATGTATTGTGGAATGGAAATTGGAGCAGAATGTGTAATGGAATGTGGATTGGAATGTGTAACGGAAAGTGGAGTGTAACGTGGAATGGAACGTGGAATGTAATGGAATTGAACGTAAAATGGAATGTGGAATAGAATGGAATGTGGAATAAAATGTGGAATGGAATGTGGAATGAAATGTGGAAAGGAAAGGAATGGAATGCGGAATGGAATGTGCAATGGAACAGAATGGAATGTGGAATGGAATGGAATGTGGAACGGCATGTGGAATAGAATGTGGAATGGAATAGAATGGAATGTGGAATGGAATGGGGAATGGAAAGTTGAACGGAAAGTGGAATGGAATGGAATGGACTGTGGAATGGAATGTGGAATGGAATTTAATGGAATGTGGAATGGAATGTGGAATGGAATGTGGAATGAAATGTGGAAGGAAATTTGGAATGGAACAGAATGGAATGTGGAATGCCATGTGCAATGGAGTGTGGAATGGAATGTGTAATGGAACGGAATGGAATGTGAAAAGGAATGTGGAATGGAAAGTGGAATAGAAAGTCAAACGCAACGGAATGAAATGTTTAATTGAATGTGGCATGCAATGGAATGGAACGTGGAATGGAATGTGGGATGGAATCTAATGGACTGTGGAATGGATTGTGGAATGGAATGTAGTGGAATGTGGAATGCAATGTGAAACAGAGTGTAATGGAATGTGAAATGAAGTATGGATTGCAATGTGGCATTGGACATGGAATGGAATGGAATGGAGCGTAAAATGGAATGTGGAACAGAATGGAATGGAATGTGGAATGCAATGGAATGGAATGTGGAATAGAATGTGTAAAGGAAAGTGGAATGGAACGGAATGGAATGGGGAATGGAACGTGGAATTTAATTGAATGGAACGTAGAATGGAACCCTGAATGGAATGTGGAATGGAATGGAATGTAATGTGGAATGGAATGGAATGTAATGTGGAATGGAATGGAATGGAATGTGGAATGGAAAGTGGAATGGAATGGAATGGAATGAGAAATGGAATGTGGAATGGAATGGAATGCAATGTGGAATGGAAGGGAGTGAAATGTAGGATGGAATGTGGAACGGAATGTGGAATGGAATGTGGAATGGAATGTGGATAGGAATCTGGAATGGAAAGGAATGGAGAGTGAAATTGAATAGAATGGAATGTGGAATGGAATGTTTAATGGAATGCAATGGAATGTGGAATGGAATGTGGAATGGAACAGAATTGAATGTGGAAAGAAATGGAATGGAATGATAGGGAAAATGGAATGCAATGGAATGGAATGTGGAATGGAATGGAATGGAATGTGGAATGGATTGTGGAATGGAATGGAATGGAATGTGGAATGGAATGGAATGTTATCGTTTGTAATGTGGAATGGAATGAAATGGCGTGTGGAATGGGATGTGGAATGGAATGGAATGGAACGTGGAAAGGAACGTGGAATGGAACGTGTAAAGAACGTGCAATGGAAAGTGGAATGGAACATGGAATGGAATGACTAATACAATGGAATCGAATGTGGAATGGAAAGGAATTTAATGGAATGTGGAATGGAATGGACTGGAAAGTGGAATAGAATGGAATGGAACGAGGAATGGAAAGGAAATGAATGGAATGTGCAAAGGAATGGAATGGAATGTAGAATTGAATTGAATGGAATGTTGGATAGAATGGAATGGAATATGGAATGGAATGGAATGGAATTAGGAAACGAATGGAATTTAACATGCAATGGAATGGAATTGAATGTGGAATGGAATACAGTGGAATTGAATAGAATGTGGACTGTAATGGAAAGGAATGGAAAGAAATGTGGAATGGAATGGAATGGAATGGAAAGTGGAAAGGAATGGCATGGTTGGTGGAATAGAACGTAATGGAACTTGGAATGGAATACGGAATAGAATGTGGAAATTTATGTTCAATGCAACGGAACGGAATGTGTAATAAATTGGAATGGACTGCTGAATGGAATGGAATGGAAAAGAATGTTGAATAGATTGGAATGGAATGGAACTGAATGTGGATTGGAAAGGAATGGAATGTGGAATGGAATGCGCGATGAAATGGAAAGGAATGTGGAATGGAATCGAACGGAATGTGGAATGGAATTGAATGGAATATGGACTGCAATGTGGAAAGGAATGTGGAAAATAATGGAATGGAATGGAATTGAATGGAATGTGGAATGCAACGTGAAATGGAATGGAATTGAATGTAGAATTCAACGTGGAATGGAATGGAATGGGAATTGAAATGGAACGTGGAATGGAATGGAATGGAATGTGAAATGCAATGTGGAAAGGAATGGAATGCAATGTGGAATGAAATGTGGAATGGAATGGAATGTAATGGGGAAAGGAATGGAATGGAATTTGGAATGGAACGTGCAATGGATCGTCGAATGTAATGGAATGGAACATATAATGGAATGTGGAATGGAATGAAATGGAGCGTGGAATGGAATGTGGAATGGAATGTGGAATGGAATGGAATGGAATGTGGAATGGAATGGAATGGAATGTGGAATGGAATGGAATAGAATGTGGAATGGAATGTGGAATGGAATCTTTAATGAAAGGTGGAATGGAATGTATAATGGAATGGAATAAAATGTGGAATGGAAGGTGGAATGAAATGAGGAATGAAAAGGAAATAAAGGAGAAAAGTATGTGTAATGGAATGTGGAAAGGAAAGTGCAACGGAATTTAATGGAACATGGAAAGGAACGTGGAATGGAATGGAATGGAACATTGAAAGTAACGTGGAATGCAATGTGGAATGCAATGTTTAATGGAATGCAATGGAATGTGGCATGAAATGGAATGGAATGTGGAATGGAATGAAATGGAATGTGGAATGGGATGGAATGTAGAATGGAATGTGGAATGCAATATGTTATGGAATGAGGAATGGAAATTGGAATGGAAAGTGGAATATAATGTAGAATGGAACGTGGATTGGAAAGTGGAAAGGAAGAGAAAGGAATGTGGAAAGGTATGGAATGGAATATGGAATGGAATATAATAGAATGTGGAATGGAATGTCGAATGGAATGGAATGGAAAGGAATGTGGAATGGAAAGTAGTGGAATAGAATGTGAAATGGAAAGTCACGGAATGGAAAGTGGAATTGAAGATGGTATGGAATGTAATGGAATGTGGAGAGGAATGGGGAATGGAAAGTGGAATGGTAGGAATGGAACTTGGAACGGAACGTGGAATGGAATGAGGAATGCAAGGTGGAATGGAGTGTGGAAGGGAAAGTGGAATGGAAAGGAATGGAATGTGGAGTGGAATGGAATGGAATGGAATGCGGAATGGAATGTGGAATGGAATGGAATGGAATGTGGAATGAAATGGAATGGAATGGTATGGAATGCCGAATGGAAACAAATCGAATTTGGAATGAAATAGAATGGAAAGCTATGGAATGTGAAATGGAATGGAATGCAATGTGGAATGGAACGTGGAATGGAACGTGGAATGGAACGAGGAATGGAACCTGGAATGGAATGTGGAATATAACGTGGAAGGGAATGTGGAATAGAATCTGGAATGGAATGGAGTGGATTTAGTAATGGAATGGAATGCAACGGAATGGAATGCGGAATGGGACAGAAAGGAATATGGAAAGGAATGGAATGGAATGGAATGTGGAATGGAATGGAATGTGGAATGGAATGGAATGGAATGTGGAATGGAATGGAATGGAATGTGGAATGGAATGGAATGGAATGTGGAATGGAATGGAATGGAATGTGGAATGGAATGGAATGGAATGTGGAATGGAATGGAATGGAATGTGGAATAGAATGGAATGGAATGGAATGTGGAATGGAATGTGGAATGGAATGGAATGGAATGTGTAATGGAATGGAACGGAATGTGTGGTGAAATGGAATGGAAGCTGGAATGGAATTGAACGTGGAATGGAAAGAAATGTGGAATGGAATGGAATGGAATGTGGATTGGAATGGAATGGAATGTGGAACGGAATTTAATGGAATGGAATGGAATGTGAAATGGAATATACAAAGGAATGTGGAATGGAATTTGGAGTGGAATGGAATGGAATGTGGTATGGAATGTGGAATGGAGAGTGGAAGGGAACGTGGAATGGAATGGAACGTGGAATGGAATGTGGAATGGAATGGAGTGCAATGGATTGTGTAATGGAATGTGGAATGGAATGTGTAATGGAATGGAATGAAATGAGGAATTGAATATGGAGATTAATGGACTGGTATGTGTAATGGAATGTGGGCTGGAATGGAATGGAATGTGGAATGGAATGCAATGGAATGGGGAATGGAATGTGGAATGGAACGGAATGGAATGTGGAATGGAAACTTTAATGGGATGTGGAATGGAAAGCAATAGAATGTTGAGTAGAGTGGAATGGAAATTAGAATGGAATGTCAAATGTAATGGAATGGAAAGTGGAATTCAACGTGGAATGGAATGGCATGGAACGTGAAATAGAATTTGCGATGGAATGGAATGGAATGGATTGTGGAAGGGAAAGTGGAATGGAATGGAGTGAAATGTGGAATGGACTCTGAAATGGAATGTAATGGAATGTTAAATTTAATGTGGATTGGAATGTGGAATGGAATGTGGAATGGAAAGTGGAATGGAAAGTGCAATGGAATGGAATGTAACGTGTAATGGAATGTGGAATGGAATGGAATGGAAAGAGGAATGGAATGTGGAATGTAATGGAATGGATTGTGGAGTGGAATGGAATGGAATTTGGAACATAATGTGGGATGGAATGTGGAATGGAATGGAATGCAATGTGGAATGGAATGTGAAAAAGAATGTGGAATGGCATGTAATGTAATGTGGAATGGAATGTGGAATGGAATAAAATGGAACTTGGAATGGAACGTGGCATGTAACATGGAATGTAATTTGGAATAGAATGGAATTGAATGTGGAATGGAATGTAATGGAATGTGGAATGGAACTTAGAGTGAAGTATGGAATGGAATGTAGACTGGAAGGGAATGAAAAGTGGAACGGAATGTGGAATGGAATGTGGAGTGAAATTTAAAATGGAATGGAAAGGTATGTGGAATGGAAGGTGGAATGGAATGTGGAATGGAATGTGGAAGAGAACACGACATGAAATGGAATGGAATGTTTAATGGACTGTGGAATAGAATGTGGAATGCAATGTGAAATCAAAAGGAATAGAATGTGGAATGGAATGGATTGGAATGCAGAAAGGAATGTGGAATGGAAAGCAATGGAATGTGGAATGGAACGGAATGGAATGTGGAATGGAGTGTGGAATGGAATGTGGAATGAAACTGAATGGAACGTGGAATGGAACGTGGAATGGAGTGTGGAATGCAATGTGGAATGGAAAGGAATGGAATGTGGAATGGAATGTGGACAAGAAACTGCAAAGGAATGGAATGGATTGTGGAATTCAATGGAATGGAATGGTATGGAATAAGGAATGGAATGGAATGGAATGTGGAATGGAAGGTGGAAAGGAACGTGGAATGTAACGTGGAATGGAACGTGAAATGGAAGGTGGAATTAAATGGAATGTAAATTGTAATGGAATGAGGGATGGATTGGAAGGGAATGTGGAATTGAATGTGGAATGCAACGTGGAACAGAATGTGGAATGCAATGTAGAATGGAATGTGGAATGTAACTGAATGCAATGTGGAATGGAATGGAATGGAAAGTGGAATAGAATGCAATGGAAAAGAATGTGGAAAAGAATGTGGAATGGAATGTAGAATGGAATGCGGAATGGAATGGAACGCAATGTGGAATGCAATGTGATGGAATGGAATGTGGAATGGAATGGAATAGAATGTCGAATGGAATGTGGAATGCAATGTTGAATGGAATGATTAATGGAATGTGGAATGGAATGGAATGGAATGTGGAATGGAATGCGGAATGGAATTGAAGTAATGTGTAATGGAATGTGGAATGGAATGTGGAAAGGAAACTGGAACGGAATGGAATGGAACGTGAAAGGGAAAATGGAATGGAACGTGTAATACAAAGTGGAATGGAATGTGGAGTGGAATGGAATGGAATATGAAATGGAATGGAATGCATTGTGGAATGAAATGTGGAATGGAATGCGGAATGGAATGTGGAATGGAACGGATTGGAATGTGGAATGTAATGTGGAGTGGAGAGTGGAAACAAATGTGGAATGGAACGGAATGGAAAGAGGATTGGAATTTGTAATGGAATACTGGAATGGAACGTGAAATGGAATGGAATGGAATGTGGAGAAGAAAGTGGGTTTTAATGTAATGGAACACAGAATGGATCGTGGAATGCCACAAGGAAGGGAATGGAATGGAACTTGGAAAGGAATGTGGAATGGAATTTGGAAAGCATTGGAATATGGAAGCGAATGGAATGGAAGGTGGAATGGAATGGAATGGAATGGGGAATGGAATGCAAAGGAATCTGTAACGGAATGTCGAATGGAATGCGAACTGTAAAGTGGAATGAAATGTGGAATAGAACAGAAAGGAACATGGAATGGAATGGAATGGATCGTGGAATGAAAAGTGGAATGGAACATGGAATTGAAAGTCGGATGGAATGGAATGGAATTTGGAATGGAATGGAATGTGGAATGGAATGTGGAATGGAATGTGGAATGGATTGTGGAATAGAATGGAATGGAATGTGGAATGGAATGCAGAGGAATGGGGAATGGAATGTAGAATGAAATGTGGAGTGTAAAGGAATGGATTGTGGAATGCAGTGTGGCATGAAAAGTTGAATGCAATGGATTGGAATGTGGAAACGAATGTAGAAATGAATGGAAAGGAAAGTGGAATGGAAGGTTTAAAGGAAAGTGAATGGAATGTGGAATGGAATGTGGAATGAAATGGAATTGAATGTGGAATGGAGTGGATTGGAATGTGTAATGGAAAGTGGAATGGAATTTTGAATGGAAAGGAATGGATTGCGGAATGGAATGTGGAATGCAAAGTGGAATGGAAAGTGGAATGGAATAGAATTGAATGTGCAATGGAATGGATTTTAATGCGGAAAGGAATGTGGAAGGGAATGCAATGCAATGTGGAATGTAACGCAATGGAATCTGGAATAGTATGTGGAATGGAATTTGAAAAGGAATGGAACAGAATACGGAATTGAATGTGAAATGGAGTGTGGAATGGAATGGGGAATGGAATGGAATGAAATGTCCAATGGAACGTGGAAAGGAGTGTGGAGTGGAATGAGGCATGGAACAGAATGGAATGTGGAATGGAATGTGGAATGGAAAGCGGAATGGATTCGAATGGAATGCTAAAAGAAATGGAATGGAATGTGGAATTGAATGTGGAATGGAATGGAATGGAACATGAAATGGAACGTGGAATGGAACGTGGAATGCAATGTAATGGCACGTGGAATTTAATTTGGAATGGAATGTGGAAAGGAACGGAATGTGCAAAGGAATGGAATGTAAAGGGAAATGGAAGGGAAGGGAAGGTGAAATGGAATGTGGTTTGGAATGTGGAAAGGAATGTGGAATGGAATGGAATGGAATGTGGATTGGAATGTGGAATGGGAAGGAAAGGAATGTGGAATGGAAAGTGAAACAGAATGTGGAATGGAATGTGGAATGCAATATAGAATGGTGTGAAATGGAATATGGAATTCAATGGAATGCAATGTGGAATGGAATGTGGAATGGGATGGAATTGAATGTCTAATGGAATGGAACGGATTGAAGAATCGAATGTTTAATGGAATATGGAAAGGAATCTGGAATGGCATGGAATGGAATGTGGAATTGAATGTGGAATGGAATGTGGAATGGAATGGAAAGCAATGTGGAATGGAATGTGGAATGGAATGTGGAATGGAATGGAATGCAATGTGGAATTGTATGGAATGGAATGTCGAATGCAATCGAATGGAATGTGGAATGGAATGGAAAGTAATTGAAAGGAATGTGGAAAGGAATGGAATGGAATGCGGAAAGCAATGGAATGGAATGTGGAATGGAAAGGAATGGAATGTGGAATAGAAGTTGGAATGGAATGGAATGGAATGTGGTAAGGAAGGTGAAAAGGAGTGGACTAGAAAGTGGAATGGAAGATGGAATGGAATTTAATGGAACGTGAAATGGAATTTGGAATGGAACGTGGAATGAGAGGTGGAATGGAATCGAATGCATTGTGGAATTCAATGCTATGGAATATGGAATGGAATGGAATTGGAAGTGGAATGGAATGGAGTGGGATGTGGAGTGGAATGTAGTGTAATTGAATGTGGAATGGAATGCAATGCAAAGTGGAATGGAATGTGGATTGGAAGGGAATGGAATGTGGAATGGAATGTGAAATGGAATGCAATGGAATGTGAAACGGATCCTGGAATGGAACGTGGAATGGGATGTGGAATTGAATGTGGAATGGAATGCAATGGAATGTAGAATGCAATGGAATGCAATGTGGAAGGGAATGGAATGGAACTTGGAATGGAAAGGAATGGAAAGTGTAATGGAAAGGAAGGGAATGTGGAATGCCACGGAAAGTTATGTAATTTTCAATGGAATAGAATGGAATGGAATGGAAAATGCAATGGAATGGAATGGAATGTGGAATGGAGTAGGATGGAATGTGGAATGGAGTAGAATGGAATGTGGAGTGGAATGGAATGGAATATGGAATGGAATGCAATTGAATGGAATATGGTATGCGTTGCAATGGAATAGAATGAAATGTAATGGAATGTGGAATGGACTGTGGAATTGAATGGAATGCATTGAGAATGGAACGCAATGTGGAATTGAATGTGGAATGGAATGGCATGCAGTGTGGAATGGAACTTGATTGGAAGGGAATGTGGAATGTATGGTGGAATGTAACATGAAATGGAATGTGGAATGGAAGTTGGAATGGAATATACAATGGAATGTGGAATGTAACGTGGAATGGAATGGAATGGAAAGTGGAATGGAAAGTGGAATGGAATGGAATGGAACGTGGAATGGAATGTGGAATGGAATAGAATGGAATGTGGAATGGAATGTGGAATGGAATGTGGAATGCATTGGAATGGAATGTGGAATGGAATTGAATTTAGAATGGAACGGAATGGAATGTGGATTGGAATGGAATGGAATGGAATGTGGAATGGATTGGAATGTGGAATGGAATAGAATGAAATATGGAATGGAATGGAATGGAATGTGGAATGCAATGTAATGGAATGGTACGTGGAATTGAATGAAATGGAATGGAACGTTGAATGCAATGGAATGGAATGTAACGTAGAATTGAATGCAATTGAATGGGGAAAGGAATGTGGAATCGAAAGAGGAATGGAATGTGGAATGGAATGAAATAAAATATGGACTGAAATGGAATGGAATGTGGAATAGAATGGAATGGAATGGAATATGCCATGGAATGTGGAATGGAATGTGGAATGGAATTGAACATGGAATGGAATGGAATGGAATGTGGATTGGAATGGAATGGAATGGAATGGAAAGTGAAATGGAATTTGGAATGGAATGTGGAGTGGAATGAAATGAACAGTGGAATGGAATGTAATGGAATGCGGAATGGAATGTGCAATGGAATGGAATGGAATGAGGAATGGAATGGAATGCGGAACGGAATGTGGAATGGAATGTGGAATGGAATGGAATTGAAAGCAGAATGGAATTGAATGGAATGTGGACTGGAATGGAATGAAATGGAATGTGGAACGGAATGTGGAATGGAAGGCAATGGAATGTGGAATGGAATGCAATAGAATTTGGAATGAAATGTAGAACGGAATGAAGTAGAATGAGGAATAGAATGTGGAATGGAATGGAATGGAATGTGGAATGGATAGGAATGGAACGTGGAATGGAATGGAGCGGAAATTTGATTGGAATGGAATGAAATGGAATCGTATGGAATGGAAAGTGGAATGGAATGGAATGTGGAATGGAATGGAATGTGGAATGGAATGAAAAGGAATGTGGAATGGAATTTGCAAAGGAATGGAATGCAATGGAATGGAATTTGAAATGGAATGCATTGGAATGTGGAATGACATGTGGAATTGAATGGAATGTAATGGAATGTTTAATGGAAAGGAATGGAATGTGCAATAGAATGGCATGGAATATGGATTGGAACGGAATGTAATGTGGAATGGAATGGAGTAGAATTGAATGTGAAATGCAATGTGGAATGTAATGGAGTGTGATGGAATGGATTGTGGAATGTGATGTAAGGGAATATGGAATGGAATGTAATGGAATGTGGATAGGAATGTGTAATGGAATGGAATGGAATGTAGAATGGAAATGAATGGAATGTGGAATGGAACGTGGGATGTAATGGAATGGAATGTGGAATGGAATAGATTGGAAGGTGGAATGGAAAGTGTAATGGAATGGAATGGAATTTGGAATGGAATGCAAAGGAGAGTGGAATGGAACGTGGGATGGAATGGAACGGAACATGGAATGGGACGTGGAATGGACCGTGGAATGGAAAGTGGAATGGAACTTGAAATGTAATGTGTAATGTGGACAGGATTGGAATGGAATGTTGAATGGAATGTGGAATGGAATGGAAAGTGGAATTTAATGGAGTGAAATGTGGAATGTAACTTGGAAGGGAATGGAATGGAATGGAATGAAATTTGGAAAGGAATGGAATGGAATGTGGAATAGAATGGAAAGGAATTTGGAATTCTATGGAATGGAATGTGGAATGGAAAGCGAAATGGAACTTGCATTTGAAAGAGGAATGGACCGTGGAATGTAATGTGTGATGGAATTTAATGGAAGGTGGAATGGAATGGAATGGAAAGGAATGTGGAATGAAATGGAATGTAATGTGGAATGCAAAGCAATGGAATGGAATATAGCCTGGAAATGAATGGAATGGAATGGAATGGAATGTGGAATGTATAGAAATGGAAAGTGGAAAACAATGTGGAATGGCATGGAAAGGAAAGTGGCATGGAATGGAATGGAAAGTGGTATGGAATGTGGAATGGCATGGAAAGGAATGTGGAATGGAATAGAATGGAATGTGGAGTGGAAAGGAATGGAATGTGGAATGGAATGGAATCCAAAGTGGAATGGAATGGAATGGAATATTGAATGGAATGTGGAATGGAAAGTGGAATGGAATGGAATGGAATGTGGAATGGAATGTGGAATGAAATGTAATGGAATGTGGAATGGAATGTGGAATGGAATGGAAAGGAATGTGGAATGGAATGGAAAGGGATGAGGAATGGAACGCAAAGGAATTTCGAAATCAATGGAATGTGGAACGGAATGGAATGTGGAATGGAATAGAATGAAATGTAGAATGGAATGCAATGGAATGTGGAATGCAATGGAATGGAATGGTACATGGAATTCAATGGAATGTAATGGAACATTGAATGCAATGGAATGGAATGTAACGTGGAATTGAATGCAATTGAACGGGGAAAGGAATGTGGAATGGAAAGTGGAATGGAATGTGGAATGGAATGAAATGGAATGGGGAATGGAATGGAATGGAAAATGGAATGGAACGCGGAATGGATTGTTGAATGTAATGGAATGGAACATATAATGGAATGTGGAATGGAATGAAATGGAACGTGGAATGAAATGTGGAATGGAATGTCGAATGGAATGGAATGGAATGTGGAATGAAATGCAATGGAATGTGGAATGGATTGTGGAAAGGAATTTTTACTGGAAGGTGGAATGGAATGTGGAATGGAATGGAATGGAATGTGGAATGGATAGTGGAATGGAACGTGGAATGGAACTGAAGTAATGGGGAAAGCTACGTGTTGGAATGTGGAAAGAAAAGTGGAAAGGAATTGAAAGGAACATGGAAAGGAACGAGGAATGGAATGGAATGTTGAAAGTAACGTGGAATGCAATGTGGAATGCAATGTTTAATGGAATGCAAAGGAATGTGGAATGGAAAGGAAGGGAATGTGGAATGGAATGAAATGGAATGCGGAATGGAATGGAATGAAGAATGGAATGTGGAATGCAATCTGGAATGGAATGTGGAATGGAAAGAGGAAAGGAAAGCAGTATATAACGTAGAATGGAACGTGGAATGGAAAGTGGAATGGAATAGAAAGGAATGTGGAAAGGAATACAATGGAATATGGAATTGAATAGAATAGAATGTGGAATGGAATGTTGAATGGAAAGGAATGGAAAGGAATGTGGAATGGAAAGAAATGGAATAGAATGTGGAATGGAAAGTCATGGAATGGAATGTGATATTGAAGACGGAATGGAATGTAGTGGAATGTGGAGAGGATTGGGGAATGGAACGCGGAATGGTAGGAATGGAACGTGGAACGGAACGTGAAATGGAATGTGGAATGGAATGTGGAATGCAACGTGGAATGGAATGTGCAAGGGAAAGTGGAATGGAAAGGAATGGAATGTGTAGTGGAATGGAATGGAATGGAATGCGGAATGGAATGTGGAATGAAATGAAATGGAATGTGGAATGGAATGGAATGGAATGGAATGTGGAATGAAATGGAATGGATTGGTGTGGAATGCGGAACGGAATCGAAACGAATTTGGAATAAAATTGAATAGAAATCTATGGAATGTGAAATGGAATGGAATGCAATGCAGAATGGAACGTGGAATGGAATGAGGAATGGAGCATGGAAAGGAAAGTGGATTACAACGCGGAATGGAATGTGGAATAGAATCTGGAATGGAATGGAATGGAATTAGTAATGGAATGGAATGCATTGGAATGGAATGCCGAATGGGATGGAAAGGAATGAGGAAAGAATGGAATGGAATGGCATGTGGAATTGAATGCAATGGAATGTGGAATGGAATGGAATGGAATGCGGAATGGAATGGAATGGAATGCGGAATAGAATGGAATGAAATGGAATGTGGAATGGAATGTGTAATGGAATGGAATGGAATGTGTAATGGAATGGAACGGAATGAGGGTGCAATGGAATGGAATATGGAATGGAATTGAAAGTGGAATGGAAAGGAATGTGGAATGGAATGGAATGGAATATGGATTGGAATGGAATGGAATGTGGAATGGAATTCAATTGAATGGAATGGAATGTGAAATGGAATATACAAAGGAATTTGGAATGGAATGGATTGGAATGTGAAATGGATTGCGGAGTGGAATGGAATGGAATGTGGAATGGAAAGTAGAATGGAAAGTGGAATGGAACGTGGAAAGGAACGTGGAATGGAATGGAATGGAATGTGGAATGGAATGTGGAATGGAATGGAGTGCAATGGATTGTGTAATGGAATGTGGAATGGAATGTGAAATGGAATGGAATGAAAAGAGGAATGGAATATGGATATTAATGGAATGGAATGTGTAATGGAATAGAAAGAAATGAGGAATGGAATCTGGAGATTAATGGAATGGAATGGAATGTGGAATGGAACGTTGAATGGAATGTGGAATGGAATGTTGAATATAATCGTATGTGGAATGGAATGGAATGGAATGCAATAAGTGAATGGAATGGAATGCGGAATGGAATGGAATGGAATGTGTAATAGAAAGAACTTGGAATGGAATGGCATGGAATGGAATGGAATACAATACAGTGGAATGGAATGTGGAATGGAATGGAATGTGGAATGGAATGGAATGTAGAATGGAATGAAATGGAATGCAATGAAATGGAATGGAATGTGGAATGGAATGGAATGGAATGTGGAAAGGAATGGAATGGAATGAAGTGGAATGTGAAATGGAATAGAATGGAATGTGGAATGCGATAGAATGTGGAATGGAGTGAAATGGAATGGGGAATATTAAGGAATGGAACATGGAATGTTTTAGAATGGAAATTGGAATGCAAAGGAAAGGAACGCGGAATGGAATGGAATGGAATGTCCAATGGAATGTGTAATGGAATGGAATTGAATGTGGAACGGAATGTGGAATGGAATGGAAAGCAAAGTGAAATGGAAAGAAATGGAATGTGGAATGGAATGTGGAAAGCAATGTGCAATGGAATGTGGAATGGAATGTGGAATGGAATGTGGAATGGAAGGTGGAATGGAAAGTGGATTGTAATGGAATAGAATGTGGAATGGAACGTGGAATGGAACGTGGAATGGAACACGGAAGGGAATGTAGAATGTAATGTGGAAGGAATGTGGAAAGGAATGGAATGGAATGTGTATTGGAACGTGGAATGGAATATGGAATGGAATATGGAATAGAAATTGGAACGGGATGTGCAATGGAAAGTGGAATGGAATGTGGAATGGAAAGAAATGTAACGTGGAATGGAACGTTGAATGAAATGGAATGGAAAGTGGAATGGAACGTGGAAGAGAACATTTAAAGGAATGTGGAATGGAACGTGGAATAGAATGTGGAATGAAATGTGGAAGGGAATGTGGTATGGAATGGAAAGGAATGGAATGGAATGTAGAATGGAAAGTGCAATGGATCGTGTAATTGAACGTGGAATGGATCGTGGAATGGAACTGGAAGGGAAAGTGGAATGTGGAATGGAATATGGAATGGAACGTGAAATTGAATGGATTGGAAAGTTGAATGGAACGTGGAATGGAATGGAATGGAATGTGGAATGGAATGTGGAATGGAATGGAATGGAATATGGAATGGAATGGAATGGAATGTGGAATGGAAAGGAATGGAACTTGGAATGGGACGTGGAATGGAACATGGAATTCAATGTGGAATGGAGAGTGGAATGGAATGTCGAAACGAATGGAATGGAATGTGAAATGGAATGGAAAGGAATGTGGAATGGAAAGGAATGGAACGTGGAATGGAAAGTGGAATAAAATGGAATGGAAAGTGGAATGGAAAGTGGAATGGAAAGAAATGTAACGTGGAATGGAACGTTGAATGTAATGGAATGGAAAGTGGCATGGAACGTGGAAGAGAACATGGAAAGGAATGTGGAATGGAACGTGGAATAGAATGTGGAATGTAATGTGGAAGGGAATGTGGTATGGAATGGAAAGGAATGGAATGGAATGTGGAATGGAAAGTGCAATGGATCGTGTAATTGACGTGGAATGGATCGTGGAATGGTCCTGGAAGGGAATGTGGAATGTGGAATTGAATAATGAATGGAACGTGAAATTGAATGGATTGGAAAGTTGAATGGAAAGTGGAATGGAATGGAATGGAACGTGGAATGGAATGTGGAATGGAATGGAATGGAATATGGAATGGAATGGAATGGAATGTGGAATGGAAGGGAATGGAACTTGGAACGGGACGTCGAATGGAACATGGAATTCAATGTGGAATGGAGAGTGGAATGGAATGTCGAAACGAATGGAATGGAATGTGAAATGGAATGGAAAGGAATGTGGAATGGAAAGGAATGGAACGTGGAATGGAAAGTGGAATAAAATGGAATGGAACATGGAATGGAATGTGGAATGGAATGTGGAATATGATGTGGAATTTAATGGAATGGAATGTGGAATTTAATGGAATGGAACGTGGAACGGAATGTGGAATGGAATGGAATGGAACTTAGAATGCAATATGGAAAGGAAAGTGGAATGGATCGTGGAATGGAACATGGAATGGAATGGAAGGGAATGTGGAATGGAATGGAATGGAATGTGGAGTGGAAAGGAATGCAACCTGGAATGGGACATGGAATGGAACATGGAATGTGATGTGGAATGGAAAGGAATGCGACCTGGAATGGGAAGTGGAATGGAACACTGAATGCGACGTGGAAAGGAAAGTGGAATGGAAGGTGGAACGGAATGGAATAGAATGGAGTGGAATGCGGAATGCAATGGAATGATAAGTGGAATGGAATGGAAAGTACTGGAATGGAATGTGGAATGGAATGGATTGGAAAGTGAAAGGTAATGTGGGACGGAAAGTGAAATGGAATGTGGAAAGTAATGTGGAACGGAATGAATTGGAACGAGGAATGGAATGGAATGGAACGAGGAATGAAACGGAATGGAATGGAACATGGAAGGGAACATGGAATGGATCATGGAAAGGAACGTAAAATGGAATGTGGTATGAAAAGTGGAATGGAATGGAATGGAATGTGGAATGGAATGTGGAAATGAATGCAATGGAATGAGAACGGAATGTAGAATGGAATGGAATGGAATGTGGAATGAAATGTTGAATGGAATGTGGAACGCAACGGAATAGAATGAGGAATGGAATGTATGGAATGTGGAACGGAATGTGGAATGTAATGTGGAATGGTATGTGGAGGGTAATGGAGTGGAACGTGGAATGGAACGGAATACAATGTGGAATTGAATGGAATGGAATGTGGAATAGAATAGAATAGAAGTGAATGTACAATGGAATGTGGAATGGAATATGGAATAGAATAGAATAGAAGTGAATGTACAATGGAATGTGGAATGGAATGTGGAATGCAATGGAATGGAATGAGGAATGGAATTGAAATTGGAATGGAATGGAACAGAATGTGGATTGGAATGGAATGGAATGGAATTTGGAATGGAATGGAATGGAATGGAAAGTGAAATGGAATTTGGAATGGAATGTGGAGTGGAATGAAATGCACAGTGGATTGGAATAGAATGGTATGTGGAAGGGAATGGAATGGAATTGAAAGTGAAATGGAATTTGCTATGGAATGTGAAATGGTTTGAAATGGAATGTGGAATGGAATAGAATGGAATGTGGAATGGAAAGTGGAATGTAATGGAACATGGAATGGAATGTGGAAAGGAATGTGTAATGGAATATGGAATGGAATGTGAAATGGAATGTGGAATGGAATATGGAATGAAATGTAGTATGGAACGCGGAATGGAAAGGAATGGAATGCCCAATGGAATGTGGAAAGGAATGAAATTGAATGCGGAATGGAATGTGGAATGGAATGGAAAGGAATGTGAAATGGAAAGAAATGGAATGTGGAATGGAATGTGGAATGAAATGGAATGGAATTGAATGTGAAATGGAATGGAATGGAATGTGCAAAGGAAGGGAATGTAGTGGAATGTGGATAGGAATGTGGAATGGAATGAAATGGATTGTGGAATGGAATGGAGTGGAATGTGGAATGGAATGGGTTACAATGTGGAATGGAATGTGTAAAGGAGTGGAATGGAATGGAATGGAAAATGGAATGGAATGGATTGGAATGTATAATGGAATGAGAATAGAGTGGAAAACAATGTGGAATGGAATGGAATGGGAGGTGGAATGTAATGGAATGGAATGTGGAATGGATTTGAATGGAACGTGGAACTGAATGGAATGGAATGCAATGGAAAGTGGAATTGAATGGAATGGAAGGTGGAATGGAATGGAATGGAATGTGGAATGGATTTGAATGGAACGTGGAACTGAATGGAATGGAATGCAATGGAAAGTGGAATTGAATGGAATTGAACGGGGAATGGAATGTGTAATGGAATATGGAATGGAATGGAATGGAATGTGGAATGGAATGGAATGGAATTTGGAACAGAATAGAATGGAAGTGAAACTGCAATGGAATGTGGAATGGAATGTGGAATGGAATGTGGAATGGAATGGAATGGAACGTGAAATGGAATTGAACTTGGATTGCAATGGAACGGAATGTGGATAGTAATGTAATGGAATGGTATGTGGATTGGAATGGAATGGAATGTGGAATGGAATGGAATGGAAAGTGGAATAGAATGTGGAATGGAATGGAATGGAAAGTGGAATGGAATGGAATGGAATGTGGAACATAATGAAATGGAATGGAATGGAATGTGAACGGAACAGAATGGAATGTGGAATGCTATGGAATGTAATGAAATGAGGAATGGAATGGAACGGAATATGGAATGCAAAGCAATGGAATGAAATGAGGAATTGAAAGGAATGGAATGTGGAATAGAATGGAATGGAATGTGCAATGGAATGGAACAGGACGTGGAATGGAACGTGGAATGGAATTCAATGTAATGTGCAATGAAATGGAATGGAACGTGGAAAAGAATGTGGAATTGAATCTGTAATGGAAAGTGGATTGGAATGGAATGGAATGTGGAATACAGTGGAATGGGATGGAATGAAATGCGGAATGGAATGGAATAGAATGTGGAATGCAATGGAATAGAGTGAAATGTGGAATTGAATGGAATGGAAAGTGGAATGGAATACAATGGAATGTGGAATGGAATGGAATGGAACGTGCAATGGAATGTGCAATGGAATGTGGTATGGCATGTGGAATGGAATGTGGAATGTACAGGAATTTAATGTTGACTGTAATGGAATGGAATATGGAATAGAATGCAATGGAATGGAATGTGGAATGGAATCGAATATGGAATGGAATGCAAAGGAATATGGAATGGAATGGAATGGAACGTGGAATGCAATGTGGAATGGAATGGAATGCAACGTGAAATGGAATGTGGAATGGAATGTGGATTGGAAAGTGGAATGGAAGGTGGAATGGAATGGAAAGGAACGTCGAATAGATTGGAATGGGACGTGGAATGTAATATGGAATGGAATGCGGAATGTGACGTGGAACGGAATGGAATGCAACTTGGAATGGAATGTGGTAGAATGTGGAATGGAATGGATTCTAATGTGAAATGGAATGAATTGGAAAGTGGAATGGAATGGAATGGAACGTGGAATGGAATGTGAAATGGTATGTGGAATGGATTGTTTAATGGAACGGAATGGAATGTGGAATAGAATGGAATGGAATGAAATGTGGAATGGAATGTTGAATGGATCGTGGAATGGAATGGAATGGAAAGAGAAACGGAATGGAAAGGAAAGTGCAATGGAAAGGAAGGAAAAGGAAAGGAAAATGAAATAGAATGTGGAAAGGAATGTGAAATGGAAAGTGGAATGGAATGTGGAACGGAATGAAATGGAACGTGGAATGGAATGGAATGTAACGTGGAATGGAATTGAATGGAAAGTGGAATGGAACGTGGAATGGATCATGGAATGGAAAGAGGAATGGAATGCGGAATGGAATGTGGAATGGAATGGAATGGAATGTGGTATGAAATGTGGAATGGAATGGAATGTGGAATGGAATGTGGAATGAAATGCATTGGAATGAGAATGGAATGTGGAATGGAATGGAATGGAATATGGAAGGGAATGTGGAATGGAATGGATTGGATTGTGAAATGGATTGTGGAACAGAATGTGGAATGAAACGTGGAATGGAACGTGGAATTGATTGGAATTGTACTTGGTATAGAATGTGGAATGTAATGGAAGGGAATATGGAATGAAATGTAGAGTGTAATGGAACGGAATGTGGAACAGAATGGAATGGAATGTGGAATGGGATGTGGAATGGAACGGAAAGTAATGAAGAATGGAATGTGGAATGGAATGTGGAAGGAAAAGTGGAATGGAATGGAATGGAATGTGGAATGAAACATGGAAAGTAATTGAATGGAACGTGGGATGGAAAGTGGAATGGAATGTGAAATGGAGTGCAATGGATTGTGGAATGCAATGTCGAATGGAATGCAATGGAACAGGGAATGGAACATGGAATATAGTGGAATGGAGCGTGGAATGTAATGTGGAATGGAAAGTGGAATGGAAAGTAGAATGTAACTGAATGGAATGTGGTTTTGAATGGTGAACGGAATGTGGAATAGAAAGTAGAATGGAATGTGAAATGGAATGTTGAATGGAAAAGAATGGAAAGTGGAAAGTAATGGAATGGAATGGGGAATGGAATGGAATGGAATGTGGACTGGAATGTTATGCAATGGAATGGAAAGTGGAATGGATGTTGGAATGGAACGTGGAATGGAGTGGAAAGGAAAGTCGAATGGAACGTGGGAAGAAAGGTGGAATGAAACGTGGAAAGGAATGTAATAGAAGGTGGAATGGAATGTGGAATGGAATGGAGTGGAATGTGGAAAGAAATGTAATCAAATATGGAATGGAATGCGTAAGGGAATGGATTGGAATGTGGAATGGAATTTGGAAAGCAATGATATGGAATGTGGAATGCAATGGAGAGGAATGTGGAAAGGAATGTAATCGAATGTGGAATGGAATGCGGAAGGGAATGGATTGGAATGTGGAATGGAATTTGGAAAGGAATGGAATGGAATGTGGAAGGGAATGTGAAAAAGAATGTAGAATGTAATGTGGAATGGAATGGAATGGAATGTGGAATGGAATGTGTAATAGAATGAATTGGAATGTGGAAGGGAATGTGGAATGTTACGTGGAATGGAATGTGGAATGGAATGGAATGGAATGTGGAAAGGAATATGGAATGGAATGCAGAAAGTAATGTGGAAAGCATTGGAATGGATTGTGGAATGGAATGTGGAATGGAATAGAATGGAATGTGAAATTGAATGGAATGGAATTTTGAATTGAGTGTGGAATGGAAAGGAATGGAATGTGGAATGTAAAGTGGAACAGAATGTGGTATGGAATGGAATTTAATGTGGAGAGGAATGTGTCGTGGAACTGAATGTGGTATGGAGTGGAATTTAAAGTGGAATGCAATATGGAATGGAATGGAATGTGGACTGTTATGTGGAATAGAATGTGGAATGGAGGGTGCAATGGAACAGAATGGAATGTGGAAAGAAATTTGGAATGGAATGTGGAATGGGTCGTGGAATGGAATGGAATGGAATGTGCAATGAAACGTGGAATGGAATGGAATGAAACGAGGAATGTAACGTACAATGGAACGGGCAATGCAATGTGGAATAGAAAGTGGAATGGAATATGCAATGGAATGTGGAATGGAAAGTGGAAGGGAACGTAAATGAATGTGTAAAGTATTGTGGAATGGAATTTGAAATGGATCGTGGAATGCAATGGAAAGGAAAATGGAATGGATTCTGGAATGGAATGTGGACTGGAACGTGGAATGGAATGGACTGGAATGTGGAATGGAAGTGGAATGGAATGGAATGGAATGTGGAATGGAATGTGGAAAGGAATGTGTTATGGAATGTGGAATAGAAAGGAATGGAATGAGGTATGGAATGTGAAATGGAATTTTGAATGGAATGGAATGGAATGTGGCATGGAATGTGGAATGGAACGGAATGGAATGTGAAGTAGAGTGTGGAATGTAATAGAATGGAAAGCGGAATGGAATGAATGCAATGGTAAGGAATATGGCATGCAATGGAAAGGAAAATGGAATGCAATGTAGAATGGAATGGTATGGAATGTGGAATGGAACGTGGAATGGAATGTGGAATGCATCGTGGAATGGAACGTGGAATGGAATGGAATGAAATGTGGAATGGAATGGAATGGAATATGGAATTGAATCTGGAGAGGAATGCAATGGAATCTGGAATAGAATGTGGAATGTAATGGAATAGAATGCGGAATGGAATGGAACGGAATGCTATGGAAAGTGGAATGGAATTTAATGCAATATGGAATGGAATGGAATGGAACATGGAATGGAACGTGAAAGGGAATGTGGAATGCGGAATTTAATGTGGAATTTAATGTGGAATGGACAGGAATGGAATGGAAGGGAATGTGGAATGTAAAGTGGAATGGAGTGTGGAATGGAATGTGGAATGAAATGTGGAATGGAATGGAATGGAATGTGGAATGAAACGTGGAATGGAATGGAATGTGGAATGAAACGTGGAATGGAATGAATTGGAATGTGGAATAGAATGGAATGGTATGGAATGGAATGCGGATTGGAAGGTGGAATGGAATGTGGAATGGAATGTGGAATGAAATGTAGAATGGAATGGAAAGGAAGGTGGAATGAAATGTGGAATGGAATGGATTGGAATGTGGAATGGAATGTGGAATGGACTTTAATGGAATGTGTAATGGAAAGTGGAATGGAATGTGGAATGGATTGTGTAATGGAATGTGGAATGGAACGGAATGGAAGGCTGAATGGAATGTGGAATGTACTGTGGAATTGAAGTTGGAATTGAATGCAATGGAATTTTGAATGGAAAGTGGAATGGAAAGTGGAATGGAATGGAATGGAATGGATCGTGGAATAGAATGTGGAATGGAAAGTGAAATGGAATGGAATGTAACGTAGAATTGAACCTGGAATGGAATATGGAAAAAATGTGGAATTCAACATGGTATGGAATGTGGAATGGAATGTGCAATGGAAAGGAATGTAAAGTAGAATGGAGTGTGGAATTGAGTGTGGAATGGAACGTGGAATGGAATGGAAAGGAATGTGGAATGCAACGTGCAATGGAACGTGGAATGAAATGGAAAGGAATGTGGAATGGAATATGGAATTGAATGGAATGGAATGGAATGGAATGGAATGGGAATGGAATGAAACGGAATGTGGAATGGATTATGGAATGGAATGGAATGAATTGTGGAATGAAATGTGTTTTGGAATGGAATGGAACGTGGAATGGAATGGACTGGAATGTGGAATGGAATGTGGGATAGAATTTAATGGAAAGTGGAATGGAACGTGGAATGGAATGGAAGGGAATGGAAAGGAATGTGGAATGGAATGGAATGGAATGGAATGGAATGGAAAGGAATGTGGAATGGAATGGAATGGAATGCGGAATGGAATGTGGAATGGAATACAACGAAATGGGGAATGGAATGTTGATTGGAATGGAATGGAATTTAGAATGGAATGGAATGGACTGCGGAATGGAATGTGGAATGGAATGTGGAATGGAAAGGAATGGAATGGAATGTGGAATGACATGTGAATTGGAATGCAATGGAATGTGGAATGGAAAGTGGAAAGAAATGCAATGGAATGACAATGGAATGTGGTATTGAATGTGTAATGCAATTTGGAATGGACTGTGGAATGGAATGTTGAATGGAATGTGGAAAGGAATGTGGAATGGAATGGAATGGACTTTGGAATGGATTGTGGAATGGAATGTAATGCAATGTGGAATGGAATGTGGAACGGAATGTTTAATGGAAAGTGGAAAAGAATGGAGTGGAATGTGGTATGTAATGTGGAATGTAATGTGGAATGTAATGTGGAATGGAATGTGGAAGGGAAAGTGGAATGTAATGGAATGGAATGTGGAATGGAAAGTGGAATGTGATGTTCAATGGAATATGGAATTGAAAGTTGAATGGAATGTAATGGAACGTGGAATAGAACGTCGAAAGGAATGGAATGGAATGTGGAATGTAAGGTAGAATGGAACGTGGAAAGGAATGTGGAATGTAACATGAAATTGAATGTGGAATGGAATGTGAAAGGGAATGTGGATTGGAATGGAATGGAATGGAATGTGGAATGAAACCTGCAATGTATCGTGGAATTGAATGTGGAATGGATCGTGGAATGGAATGTAAAATGGAATGTGTAAAGGAATGTGGAATGGAATATGGAATGGAATGTGAAATTGACTGGAAGAGAATGTTGAATGGAACATAGAATGTAGAGGAATGGAATGTGGAATGGAATGTTGAATGGAATGGAATGGAAAGTGAAATGGAATCTGGAATGGAAAGTGGAATGGAATGGAATGGAATGTGGAATGGAACGTGGAATGGAATGTGCAACGGAATGTGGAATGGAATGGAATGTAATATGGAATACAATGCGGAATGGAACAGAATATAATGTGGAATGTAATGTGGAATGTAATGGAATGGAATGTGGACTAAAACGAGAAATGGAATGGAATGTAATATGGAATGCAATGCGGAATGGAACAGAATGTAATGTGGAATGTAATGTGGAATGTAATGGAATGGAATGTGGAGTAAAACGAGAAATGGAATGGAATGGAAGGTGGAACGGAACTTGGAATGGAATGTGGAATGGAACAAATAATGGAATGTGGAATGGTATGTGGAATGGAATGGAATGGAATCTGCTATGGAATGTGGAATGGAATGTGGAATGGAATATGGAATAGAATGAGAAATTGAATGGAAAGGAATGTTGAATGCAACGTGGAATGGAATGTAGAATGGAATGTGGAATATAATGGAATGGAACGTGGAATGGAATCTGGAAAGGAAAGTGGAAAGAAATGGAATGGAATGTGAAATGGAACGTGGAATGGAATGTACAACGGAATATGGATTGGAATGGAATGGAAAATGGAATGGAATGTGCAATGGAACGGAATGTACTGTGGAATGGAATGTGGAGTGTAATGTGGAAAGGAAAGTGGAACGTAACGCAATGGAATGTGGACTGAAACCAGAAGCGGAATAGAATGGACGGTTGAATGGAACGCGGAATGGAACGTAGAATGGAACGTGTAATGGAAAGTGGAATGGAATGTGGAATGGAATGGAATGGAATCTGGAATGGAATGTGGAATGGAATGTGAAATGGACTGTGTAATGGAATGTGGAAAGGAAAGAGGAATGTATTGGAATGGAAGGCGAACTGAAACGAGGAATGGAATGGAATGGAATGTGGAATGGAATGTGGAATGGAATGTAATGGAATGTGGAATGGAATGTGGAATGGAATGGAATGAAATGGAATGTGGAATGGAATGTAATGGAATGTGGAATGGAATGTGGAATGGAATGGAATGGAATTTGGAATGGAACGTGGAGTGGAATGTGGAAGGGAATGTGGAACACAATGGAATGCCAAGTGGAATGGAATGTGGAATGCAATGGAATGGAATGTGGAATTGAATGTGGAATGCAATGTTGAATGGAATGGAATGGATGGTGGAATGGAATGTGAAATAGAAAGTGGAAAGGAACGTGGAATGGAACTTGGAATGGAATGTGCAATGGAAAGTGGAATGGAATGTGGAATGGAATGGAATGGAATGCGGCATAGAATGGAAAGGAATGTGGAATGGAATGGAATTGAATTTGGAATGGAATGTGAAATGGTAAGGAAAGCAACATGGAATGGAATGGAATGCAATGTGGAAAGGAATGCAATGGGATGTGGAAAGAAATGAAACATAATGTGGAATCGAATGTGGAATGGAATGGAATGCAATGTTGAATAGAATGCGGAATTGAATGGAATTTGGAATGGAAAGGAATGGAATGGAATGGAATGTGAAATGAAATGGAATGTGGAACGGAATGGAATGGAATGTGGAATGGACTGGAATGGAATCGAATCGAATGGAATGGAATGTGGAATGCAATGTGGAATGGAATGGAATGGAAAGTGGAATGGTTTCTGGAATGGAATGTGGAATGGAATGGATTGGAATGCGTATTGGAATTGAATGGAAAGGTGCATGGAATGGAATGCAACGTAAAATGGAATGGAATGGATTGTGGAATGGAATGGAATGGAATGTGCAATGGAAAGGAGTGGAATGGAATGTGGAGTGGAATGGAATGGAATGCAATATAGAGTGGAATTGAATGGATTGGAATGTGGAATGGAACGTAATGGAACGTGGAATGGAATGGAATTGAATGCGAAAAGCGACGTGGAACGCAATGGAATGCAAAGTGGAAAGGAATGTGGAATGGAATGGAAATTAACGTGGAATGGATCCTGGAATGGACCATGGAATGGAATGTGGAATGTAATGTGCAATGGAAAGAAATGCAATATGCAATGGGAAGGAATGGAATTAAAGGGAATTTGGAATGGAATGGAATGGAATGGAATGTGGAATGGAATGTGGAATGGAAAGAAACGGAATGAGGAATGCAATGTGGAGTGCAATGAATTCGAAACTGGAATGGAAACTATAATAGAACATGGAAGGGAAGTGGAATGGTATATGGAATGGAATGTGGAATGGAATATGGAATGGAATAGAATGGAAGGTGGTCTGGGATATAATGAATTGGAGGGTCGAATGGATTGGAATCGAATGTGGAATGGAAAATGGATTGGAATGTGGAATGGAATGCTGAGTGGAATGGAGTGGACAGTGAAATGGAAAGGAATGGAATGGAATGTGGAATCAAAAGTGTAAAGGAAGGGAATGGAATGTGGAACGGAGAGTGGAATGGAATGCAATGGAACGTGGAATGGAATCTGGAATGGAATGTGGAATGGAATGGATTGGATTGCAAAATGGAATGGAATGGAATGTGGAATGGAATGGAAAGGAATGTGAAAAGGAATGGAATGGAATGTGAAATGGAATGGAAAGGAGTGTGGAATGGAAAGGATTGGAATGTGGAAAGGAATGGAATAGAATGAGGAAAGTAAAGTTCAATGGAAAGTGGAATGGAACGTGGAATGAAACGTGGAATGAAACGTGGAATGGAATGGACTGTAACGTGTAGTGGAAAGTGGAATGGAACGTGGAATGGAATGTGGAATGCAAAGTGGAATGGAACGTGGAATGTAATGGAATGCAACGTGGAATGCAATGGGAGGAAAGGTGGAATGAAATGGAATGGAATGTGGAATGGAATAGAATGAAATGGAATGCGGAATGGAATGTAATGGAATGTGGAATGCAATGTGGAATGGAATGAAATGGAATGTGGAATGCAATGAAATGGAATGTGGAATGGAATGTGGAATAGAATGGAATGCAATATGGAATGGAATGTGGAATGGAATGTGGAATAGAATGGAATGCAATATGGAATGGAATGTGGAATGGAATGTGGAATTCAATGAAGTGGAATGTGGAATTGAATGAAATGCAATGTGCAATGGAATTTGGAATGGAATGGAATTTGGAATGGAAAGGATTGGAATGTGGAATGGAAAAGAATGGAATGTGGAATGGAAAGGAATATGGAATGGAATGGAATATTGAATGGAATGGATTTCAATGTGGAATGGAACGGAGTGGAACGGAATGTGGAATTCAATGGAATGGTGTGTGGAATGGAATGAAATGCGGAATGGAACGTGGAATGGAACGTGGAATGGAAACTGGAATGGAACGTGAAATGCAATTGGAAAGGAATGTGGAATGGAATGGAGTGGAATTTCAGGGAATGAGAAATGGAGTGGAATGGAATGTGGAATGGAATGTGGAATGGAATGGAACGGAATGTGGAATGGAATGTGGAATGGAATGCAATGAAATGGACTGGAATGGATTGGAATGGAATGAATGTGAAATGTAATGGAGTTGAATGTGGAATGAAATGTATACTAGAATGGCATGCAATGTGGAAAGAATGTGGAATGGAATGGAATGGAATGTGGAATGCAATGAAATGAAATGTGGAATGAAACGTGGAATGAAATGGAATGCAATGTGGAAAGGAAAGTGGAATAGAATGCAATGGAATGTGGAATGGAATGCAATGGAATGTGGAATGGAACGTGGAATGGAACAAAATGGAATGTGGAATAGAACGTGGAATGGAATGTGTAATGGAACGTGGAATGGAATGGAATGGGAGATGGAATGTGAAATGGAACGTGGAATGCAATGGAATGTGGAATGGATTGTGGAATGGAATGTGGAGTTCAACGCGGAATGGAATGGAATGGAATGTGTAATGCAACATTCAATGGAATGGCATGGAATATGCAGTGGAACGTGGAGTGGAATGGAATGGAAGGTGGAAAGAAACGTGGAATGGAAAGAGTACTGGAACGTGAAATGGAATGGAGTGTGGAATGGAATGTGGAATGAAAAGTCGAATGGAATGGAATATGGAATGGAATGTGGAATGGAATGGAATGGAATAGAATGTGGAATGGATAGGTATCGAATGTGGAATGGAATGTAGTGGAATAGAATGTGGAATGGAATGGAATGCAATGTGGAATGGAATGGAATGGAATGTGGAAAGGAGAGGAATGGAATGTCGAATGAAATGGAATGGAATGTGGAATGCAATGCAATGGAATGTAGAATGGAATGTGGAATGGAATGTAATGTGGAAAAGAAATGAAAGGAATGTGGAATGGAATGTGGAATGGAATGGAATGTGGAATGGAATATGAAATGCAATGGAATGGAATGTGGAATGGAATGTGGAATGGAAGGGAATGGAATATGTAATGGATTGTGGACTGGTAATAGAATGTGGAATGGAACGGAAAGGAATGTGGAATGGAATGTAGACTGCAATGGAAAGGAATGTGGAACGGAATGGAATGGAATGTGGAATGGAATGGAATTGAGTGTGGAATGGAAATTGGAATGTAATGTGGAATGGAACGTGGAATGGAATGTTGAATGGGATGTGCAACGGAATGTGGAATGGAAGGGAATGTGGAATGAAATGTGGAATGGATTGTGGAATATAATGTGGAACGGAATGTGGAATAGAATGGAATGGAATGTGGAAAATAACGTGGAATGGAATGGAATGGCATGTGGAATGGAACCTGGAAAGTAATGTGGAATGGAACTTTGAATGGAATGCAGGAACGGAATGGAATGCCGAGTGAAATGGAATGGAAGGTGGAATGGAACAGAAAGGGATGCGGACTGGAATGGAACGGAATGTGGAATGGAATTTGGAATGGAATGGAATGCAATGTGGAATGGAATGTGGAATGGAATGATACGTGGAATGGAAAGAAATGAAATGTGGAAGGGAATTGAATGTAATGTACAATTTACTGTGGAATGGAATGGAATGCTATGTGGAATCGAATGTGGAATCGAATGGAATGTGGAATGGAATGTTGAATCGAACGTGGAATGGAATGGAATGTTGAATGGATTGTGGAATGGAATGGAATGGAATGTGCAGTGGAATGGAATAGAATGTGGAATGGAATGGAATGGAATGTGGAATGGAATATGGAATGGATTGTGGAATCGAATATAGTATGGAATGTGGAATGGAATGGAAAGGAAAGTGCAGTGAAAATGTGGAATGGAACGGAAAGGAATGTGGAATGGAATGTGGAATGCAATGGAATGGAATGTGGAATGGAATGAATTGGAATATGCAATGGATTGGAATGGAACGTGAAATGGAAATTGGAATGGATCATGGAATGCAACGTGGAATGGAACTTGGAATGGAAAGTGGAATGCAATGTGAAATGGAACGGAATGGAAGGTGGAATGTAATGTGTAATGGAATGGAATGTAAAGTGTAATGGACGGGAATGGAATGTGGAATGGAATGGATTGCAATGGAAAGTGGAATGGAATGTGGAATTGAATGTGGAATGGAATGGAATGGAATCTTGAATGGAATGTGGAATGAAAAGGAATGGAATTTGGAATGGAATGCAATGGAAAGTGGAATGCAACGTGGAATAGGATGGAATGGAATGTGGAATGGAATGTGGAATGGAATGGAATGTGGAATGGAATGTGGAGCGGAACTTGGAATGGAATGGAATGTGCAATAGATTGTAGAGTGAAATGTGGAATGCTATGTGGAATGCTATGTGGAAAGGAGTGGATTGGAATGTAGAATGGAATGGAATTTGGAATGGAATGGAATGTGGAATGGAATTGAATGGAATAGTATTTGGACCGGAATGGAATGGAATGGAATGGAATGTGGATTGGAATAGAAAGAAATGTGGAATTGAAACTGGATTGCCATGGAAAACAATGTGTAATGGCATGCGTAATGGCATGGAATGGAATGTGGAATGGAATGGAATGCATTGTGGAACGAAATGTGCAGTGGAATGGAAAGGAATGTGGAATGTCATGGAATGGAATGTAGAATGCAATGGAATGGAATGTGGGAAGGTATGGAATGTAATGTGCAACGGAATGGAATGCAATGTAGAATGCAATGGAAAGAGGAATGGAATGAAATGAAATGGAATAGGGATTGGAATGAAATAGAATGGAATATGGACTGGAATGGATTGGAATGTTAAATGGAATGGGATGGAATGTGGAATGGAATGGAATGCAAAGTGGAATGGCATGGAATGGAATGTGGAATGGAAGGGAATGGAATGTAGAATGGAATGTGGAATGGTATGGAATGGAATGGAATGAAATGTGGAATGGAATGGAATGGAATATAGAACGGCATTTGGAATACAATGGAAAGAAAACTGGAATGGAAGGTGGAATGTAAGGTGGCATGGAATGTGGAATGTTACGTAGAAGGGAATGGAATATAACATGGAATGGAACGTGGAATGGAACGTGGCATGGAACGTGGAATGGAACGTGGAATGGAATTGAATGGAACCTGGAATGGCATGTATCAAAATGTGGAATGGAATGGAAGGGAATGTGGAATAGAATGGTATAGAAGGTGGCATGGAATGGAATTCAATGGAATGTGGACAGGAATGGAATGGAAAGTGGAATGGAATTTCAAATGGAATTGAAAGAAATTTGGAATAGTATGGAATGGAATGTGGAACGCAATGGAATGGCAAGCAGAATGGAATGAAACTGGATGTGGAAATGAATGTGTAATGGAGCAGAATGGAATGTGGAGTGGAATCGAATGCAACATGGAATGGAATGGAATGGAATGTGGAAAGGAATGGAATGGATTTGGAATGGAATGGAATGGAATGTGCAATGGAGTGGAATGGAATGTGGAGTGGAATTGACTGCATTGGAACGTGGAATGGAATGGAATGGAATGTGAAATGGAATGTAGTGGAATGTGGAATTGAATTGAATATAATGGACCTTGGAATTGAATTCAAACAATCGTGGATTGGAATGTAATGAACGTGGAAAGGAATGGAATGGAATGTGGTAGGGAATGGAACGGAAGGTGGATTGTAATGGAATGGAATCGAAAGTGGAATGGAATGGAATGTGGAATGGAATGGAATGGAATGGAACTTGGAATGGAGTGGAATGTGGAATGGAATGGAATGTGGATTTGAAGTGGATGGAAGGGAATGGAAATCGGAATGGAATGGAATGGTACGTGGAATGGAATGGATCGTAACGTGGAATCGAACGGAATGAAATTTGGAATGGATTGGAATGTAATGTAGAATGGAATGGAAGGAAATGGAATGTGGAATGGAATAGAATGTGGAATGGAATGGGATGGAATGTAGAATGGCATGGAATGGAATGTGTAATGGAATGGAATGTGGTATGGAATGTGGAGTGGAATGGAATACAATGTGGAATGCACTATGGATGGAATGTTGAATGGAATGTGGAATGAAATGGAATGGAATGTGGAATGGAATCTGGAATGGAATGTGGAATGGAATAGAATGGAATGCGGAATGGAAAATGGACTGGAAAGTGGAATGGAACATGGAATGTAACGTTGAATGGAACATCGAATGGAACGTGAGATGGAATGACGAATGGAACGTGGAATGGAATGCAGAATGGAATGTGGAATGGAATATCGAATGGAACAAGTGATGGAACGACGAATGGAAAGTGGAATGGAATGCAGAATGGAATGTGGAATGGAACGGAATGGAATGTGGAGTGGAATGTAATGGGATGTGGAATGGAATGGAATGGAATGGAATGTGGAATGGAAAGTGGAATGGAATGTGGAATGGAAACGAATGGAATGGGAAGCTATGTGGAATGGAAAGGAATGGAATGGAATGTGGAATTGAATGGAACGGAATGGAAAGGAATGGAAAGGAATGGAATGGAATGGAATGTGGAATGGAATGGAATGACATGTGCAATGGAGTGGAATTAAATGGAATGTGGAATGGAATGGAATGTGGAATGGAATGTGGAATGGAATATTACGTGGAATGGAATGGAATGGAATGGAATGTGGAATGGAATGCACTGCAATGTGGAATGGAATGGAACAGAATGTGGAATGGAATTAAATGTAATGTGGAATGGAATGGAAAGGAACGGAATATGGACTGGAATGGATTGGAATGGGGTGTTGAATGGAATGGAATGAAATGGAATGGAATGGAATGCGAACTGCAATGGAATGGAATGGAATGTTAAATGGAAGGTGGAATGGAATGGAATATGGAATGGAATGTGGAATGAAATGGAATGGAATGTGGAATGGAATGTGGAAAGGAATGGAATGTGGAATGGGATGAAATGTAATGTGGAATGGAATTGAATAGAATGGAAAGTGGATTGCAATGGAATGTGGACTGGAATGGAATGGAATGTAACGAAATGTGGAATGGAATAAGAAATGGACTGGAATGGAATGGAGAGGAAAGAGAAATGGAATGGAATGTTGAATGAAATGGAATGGAATGGAATGGGATGTCAAATGGAGTGGAATGGAATGAAATGGAATGTGGAATGCAATGGAATGGAATGTGGAGTGTAATGGAATGGAATATGAAATGGAATGGAATTGAATGGAATGGAATGGAAAGAGAAATGGAATGGAATCGAATGTGGAATGGAATTGAATTTAATGTGGAAAACAATGGAATGGAATATGGAATGGAAAGTTGAATGGGAATGCAATGTGGAGTGGAGAGGAATGGAATATGGAGTGGAATGGAATGGAATGTGGAGTGGTATGGAATGGAATATGGAATGGAATGTGTACTGTAATAAAATGGAATGGAATGGAATGGAATGTGGAATGGAAGGGAATGAAATGTGGAATGGAATGGAATGGAATGGAATTCAATGCGGAATGGAATGGAATGGAATGGAATGTGGAAAGGAATGGAACGAAATGTGGTGTGGAATGAAATGTGGAATGGTAAGCAAAATGGAATGAAATGGAATGGACTGGAATGGAATGTGGAATGGAATGGAATGTGGAGTAGAATGGAATGGAATGTTGAAAGCAAAGTGGAATGTAATGGAATGGAATGTGGAATGGAATGTGGAATGGAGTGGAATGGAAAGTGGAATGGAATAGAATGGAATGTGGAATGGAATGGAATAGAATGGAATGTGGAAAGGAATGCAATGGAACATGGAAAGGAAAGTGGATTGGAGTGGAATGTGGAATGGAATAGAATGAAATGGAATGGCATGTATAATGGAATTGAATGTGGAATGGAAAGAAACGAAACATCGAAAGGAAGGAGGAATGGAACGTGGCATGGAACATAGAATGTAACTTGGAATGGAATGGAATGGAAAGTGGAATGTAATGGAAGGGAAAGTGGAATCGAACGTGGAATGGAACGGAAAGGATTGTGGAATGGAATGTGGAATGCAATGCAATGCAATGTGGAATGGAATGGAACGGAAAGTGGAATGGAAATTGTAATGGAACGTGGAATGGAACGTGGAATGGAACGTGGAATTGAATGTGGAATGAATTGTGGAATGGAATGGAGTGGAATGGAATCGAAAGCGGAATGGAAAGTGGATTGGAACCTGGAATGGAACTTGGAATGTTACGTGCAATGAAAAGTCAAAAGGAACGTGGAATGGAATGTCTAATGGAACGTGGAATGGAATGCGCAATGGAATGTGCAAAGGAACAGAATGGAGTGAAATGCAATATGGAATGATACGGGGAATGGGAAAGAAAGGAAAGTGCAATGGAATAGAATTGAATGGAACTTGGAATGGAATGGAATGGAATGGAATGTGGATTGGAATTGAATGGAATGTGGAAATGAATGGAATGGAATGGAATGGGAATATAAAGGAATGGAATGTGGAATGGATTGTGGAAAGGAATATGGAATGGAATGTGGAATGGAATGCAATCGAACTGAAAGGATTGTGGAATGAAACGGAATGGAATTTTGAATGCAATGGAATTGAATGGAATGTCAGATGGAAAGGGAAGGAATGAGGAATGGGATGCAATGGAATGTGTAATGGAATGGAATGGAATGTGTAATGGAAAGGAAAGGAATGCAATGCTGAATGGTATGGAAAGGAATGTGGAATGGAATTGAATGGAATGTGCAATGCAATGGGGAATTGAAAAGAATGTGGAGTGGAATGTGGAAGGGAAAGAAATGGAACCTGGAATGCAATGGAAAGTAATGGAATGTGGAATGGAATGGAATGGAATGTGGATTGGAATGGAATGGAATGGTATGTGGATTGGAATGGAATGGAATGTGGAATGGAATCGAATGTGGAATGGAATGTGGAATGAAATGCACTCTCAAATGGAATGGAATGGAATGGAATGTGGAATGAAATGCACTCTCAAAAGGAATGGAATGGAATGTGGAATTGAATGGCATGTGAAATGGAATGGAATGGAAAGTAAAAAGGAAAGGAATTAAATGTGCAATGGAATGGAATGGAATGTGGAATGGAATGTGGAATGGAATGGAATGGACTGTGGAATGCTATGGAATGGAATGTGGAATGGAATGGAATGGATTGGAATGGAAAGGGAAAATAAAGGAATGGAATGTGTAATTGAATGTGGAAAGCAATATGGAATGGAATGTGGAATGGAATGCAATCGAACAGAGAGGATTGTGAAATGGAATGGAATGGAATTTGGAATACAATGGAATTGAAAGGAATGTGAGATGGAATGGAAAAGAATGTGGAATGGAATGGAATGGAATGGAATTTGTAATGGAATGGAATGGAATGTGTAATGGAATGAAATGGAATTTGTAATGGAAGGGAAAGGAATGTAGAATGCAATGTGGAATAGTGTGGAATGGAATGTGGAATGGAATGGAATGGTATGTGCAATGCAATGTGGAATGGAAAGGAATGGGGAGTGGAATGTGGAAGGGAATTGAATGGAATCAGAAATGCAATGCAATGGAAGGGAATGTGGAATGGAATGGAATGGAAAGGAACGAAATGTGGAATGGAATGGAATGGAATGGAATGTGGAATGGAATGGAATGGAATGTGGAAAGAAATGGATTAGAATGTGGAATGCAATGTGGAATGGAATGGAATGGAATGTGGAACGGAATGTGGAATGTAATGCAATCTGGAATGGAATGGAATGTGTAATGGAAAGGCATGGAATGGAACGTGAATTGGAAATAGAATGTAATGTTTAATGGAATGGCATGGAATGTGGAATGAAATGAAATGGAAAGTGGAATGGAATGTGAATGGAATGGAATGGAATGTCAAATGGAATGGAATAGAAAGTGGGATGGAATCTGAAATGGAATATAACGGAATGGAGTTTAATGTGGAATTGAATGGAATGCAAAGGAATGTGAAATGGAAATAGAATCGAATGTTAAATAGAATGGAATGGAATGTGGAACTTATTTGAATGGAATGTGGAATGGAATGTAATGGAACGTGGAATGGCATTTGGAATGGAATGAAATGGAATGTGGAATGGAATAGAACGGAAGGTGGATGGAATGGAATGGAATGGAATGGAATGGAATGTGGAAAGCAAAGGAATGGAATGGAATGGAATGTGGAATGGAACGGAATGTGGAATGGAATGGATTGGAATAGAACAAAATGTGGAATTGAATGGAATGGAATGGAATGTGAAATGGAAATAGAATGGAATGTTTAATGGAATGGAATGGAATGTGGAAAGTAATGGAATGAAATGTGAAATAGAATGTGGAATGGAATTGAATGGAATGTGGAATGGAATGGAATGGAAAGCGGAATGGAATGAAATGGAATCTGCAATGGAATTTAATGGAACGGAATTGAATGTGGAATGCAATGGAATTGAATGGAATGGAAAGAGGAATAGAATGGAATGGAGTGGAAAAAGGAATAGAATGGAATGGAATGTGTAATGGAATGGAATGGAATGTTGAATGTAATGGAACGGAACGTGGAATGGAACGTAATGGAATGTGGAATGGATTGTGGAAAGGATCGTGGAATGGAATGAAATGGAATGGAATGGAATTTGGAATGGATTGGAATGGAATGGAATGGAATGAGGAATAGAATGGAAAGTAATTGAATATGGAACAGAATGGAAAGGAATGGAATGTGGAATGAAATTTGGAATGGAATGGAACGGAATGTGGAATGGAATGGAATGGAATGGAATATGGAAAGGAATCGAATGGAATCGAATAAAATCTAATGTGGAATGGAAGGGAATGGAATGTGGAATGGAAAGGAATGGAATATGGAATGGAATGGAATGGAAAGTGGAATAAAACGGAATCTAATGTGGAACGGAATGTGGAATGGAATGGAATGGGATGTGGATTGGAATGTGGAATGGAAAGAATGGAATGTGGAATGGAATGGAATGGAATGTGGAATGGAATAGGTTGGAAATTGGAATGGAATGGAATGAGACATTGAATGAAATGGAATGTGAATGTGATGTGGAATGGAACGTGGAATGGAATGGAATGTGGAATGGAATAGAATGGAATGAGGAATGGAATGGAATGGAATGTGGAATGGAATAGAATGGAATGAGGAATGGAATGGAATGGAATGTGGAATGGAATTTGTAATGGAAAGTGGAATGGAATGGAATGGAATTTGGATGGAATGGAATGTAATCTGGAATGGAATGGAAGGGAATGTGGAATGGAATGGAATGGAAAGTGGAATGGAATGGAATGGAATGTGGAATGGGATGTGGAATGGAATGGAATAGAATGTGGAATGGAATGTGGAAGGCAAAGAATTGGAATTGAATGGAATGTGGAATTGAAAGGAATGGAATTTGGAATCGTATTCAATGGAATGGAATGGAATGTGGAATGGAATGTTTAATGGAATGGAATGGAATGTGGAGTTCAATGAGGAATTTAACGTGGAATGGAATGGAATGGAAAGTGAAATGGAAAGTGGAATGGAATGTGGAATAGAACGTGGAATGGATTTGAATACAACGTGGAATTTAATGGAACTTGCAATGGAGTGAAAAGCAGCGTGAAATGGATTGTGGAATGGAATGCAATGGAATGTGGAATGGAATAGAAAGGAATGAGGAATACAATGTGGAGTGGAACGTGGAATGGAATGAGGAGAGGAATGGAATGAAATGCGGAATGGAATGGAATGGAAGGTGGAAAGGAATGTGTAATCGAGTGTGGAATTGAACATGGAATGTAATGGAATGGCATGGAATATGGAATGGAATGTGTAATGGAATGGAATGGAAGCTTAATGGAATGGAATGGAATGGAAGGTTTAACGCAATGGAATGGAATGGTATGTGGAAAGAAATGGAATGGAATGTGGAATGGAATGGAATGGAATGGAATGGAAAGTGGAAAGGAATGTGGAATGGAAAGGAATGGAATGTGGCATGGAATAGAGTGGAAACTGGAATGGAATGGTATGCAATCGATTGGATTGTGGAATGGAACGGAATGTGGAATGGAATTGAATGGAATGGAATGTAGAATGGAACGGAATTGGAATAGAATGGAATAGACTGTGGAATGGAATGAAATAAAATGTGGAAAGTAACGGAATGTGGAATGGAATGGAATGGAATGTGGAATGGAAAGGACTGCAATGTGGAATGGAATGGAATGGAAAGGACTGCAATGTGGAATGGAATGGAATGGAATTTCGAATGGAACGGAACAGGATGTGGAATGGAATGTGGAATGGAATGTTTAATGGAATCGAATGGAATGTGGAATGGAATGGAATGGAGGGTGGAATGGAAACTTAAATGTAATGCAATCAAATGTGGAATAGAATGAAATGGAAAGGAACATGGAATGGAATGGAAGGGGATGTGGAATGCAATGGAATGGAATGTGGAATGGAATGTTGAATGGAATGGAATGGCATGTGGAATGGAATGTGGATTGAAATGGAATGGAATTGAATGGAATGTGGAATATAATGGAATGCAATGTGGAATGGAATGGAATGTGAAATGGAATTGAATGGAATGTGGAATGGAATTTAATGGAAGGTGGAATGGAATGGAATTGAATGTGGAATGCAATGTGGAATGGAATGTGGAATGGAATGGTATGGAATGGAATGCGGAATGGAAGGGAAAGGAATGTGGAATGGAATGGAATGTAATGGAATGTGGAATGGAATGGAATTTGGAATGGAATGGAATGCAATGTAATCTGGAATGGAATGAAATGTAATATGGAAAGGAAGGGAATGAAATGTGGAATGAAATAGAATGTATTGTGGAATGGAATGGAATGGAAGTTGGAATGGGATGTAATGGAAAGTTGAATGGAATGGAATCGAATGTGGAATGGAGTGGAATGCAAACTGGAATGGAATGGAATGGTATGTGGAATGTACTGGAAAGGAAAGTGGATTGGAATGTAGAATGGAATGGAATCGAATGGAATATGGAATGGAGTGGAATGGAATGGAATGTGGAGTGGAATGTGGAATTGAATGGAATGGAAAGTAGAAAGAACTGGAATGGAATGTGGAATGGAACGTGGAATGGAGTGGAGCGAAATTCGGAAAAGAACATGGAATGTAAGGGAATGGAACCTGGAATGGAACGTGGAATGGAACGTGGAATGGAACATGGAGTGGAATGTGGAATGGATCGTGGAACGGAAAGTGGAATGGAAAGTGGAATGGAAGGGAATGGATCGTGGAACGGAATGAAATGGAATGTGTAATGGAATGTGTAACGGAATGAAATGGAATGTGGAATGGAATGTGTAATTGAAAGCCTTGGAACGAGGAATCGAAAGTGAAATGGAACGAGGACAGGAAAGTGGAGTGGAATGGAAAGGAACATGGAATGGAACGTGGAATGGAACGCGGAGTGTAACGTGGAATGGAACGTGGAATACACTGTGGAGTGGAATGTTCAGCGGAATGTGGAATGTAATGTGGAATGGAAAGAAATGGAATGTGGAATGGAATGTGGAATGGAATGTGGAATGGAATGTGGAATGGAAAGTAATTTAATGTGAAATGTAATGTGGAATGAATTATGGAATGGAAAATGGAATGGAATAGAGTGCAATGTGGAATGGAGCGTGGTGTGGAATGGAATGGAAGTTGGAATGCATCATGGAATGGAAAGTGGAATGGAATGAAATGTGAAATTGACGTAACGGAATGTGGAATGGATTGTGAAATGGAACGTGGAATTGAAGGGTGAATTGAATGGAAAGGAATGTGGAATAGAAAGTGGAATGGAATGTGGAAGGGAACATGGAATGCAATGCAATAGAATGTGGAATGGAATGTGGAATAGAATTAGGAATGGAATGTGGAATGGATTGCAATGGAATGTGTAATGGAATGTGTAATGGAATGTGAAATGGAATCTGCAGTGGAATGGAATGTGGAATGGAATAGATTGGAATGTGGAAAGGAATGCTGAATGGAATGCAATGTAATGTGGTATGGAACAGAGTGGAATGTGGAATGCAACCTGGAATGTAATGTGCATTGAAACGGAATGGAATGTGGATTACAATGTGGATTGGAGTGTGCAATGGAATGCGGAATGGAAAGGAATTCAATGTGGAATGTAAAGGAATTGAATGTGGAATGGAATGTGGAATGGAACGAGCAATGGAATGGAATGTATTGTGGAATGGAAAGCAATGGAATAGTATGGAATATGGAATAGAGTGGAATGGAATGTGGAATGGACCGTGGAAAGGAACGTGGAATGCAACATGGAATGGAAGGTGGCATGGAATGCAATGGAACGAGGGATGGAATGTGGAGTGGAATGGAATGGTATGTGGAATGGATTGCAATGTGGAATGGAATGGAAAGGAATGTGGAATTGAAGATGGGATGGAATGGAATGGAATGTGGAAAGGAATGTGGAAAGGAGTGGAGTGGAACGTGGAAAGGAAGGTGGAATGGAATACAATGCGGAATGGAATGGAATGAAACGTGGAATGAAAAGTGGAATGCAATGTGAAAAGGAAAGTGCAATAGAATGGAATGGAATGTGGAATGAAAAGTGGAATGCAATTGAATGGAATGCGGAATTGAAAGGGGAATGGAATGTGTAATGGAATGCATTTGATCATGGAATGAAACGTGGAAAGGAATGGAAAGCAACGTGGAATGGAATGTGGAATGGAATGTGCAATGGAATGGAATGGAATGGGGAATGAAATGTGAAATGGAATGGAATGCAATGCGGCATCGAATGGAATGGAATGTTGAATGGGATGTGGAATGGAATGGAATGGAATGTGGAATGGAATGTGGAATGGAAAGTGGAATGGAATGGAACAGAATGTGGAATGCAAAGTGCAATGTAATGTGGAATGGAATGTGGAATGGAATTTGGAATAGAATGGAATGGAATGTGGAATTGAATGTGGAATGCAATGTGGAATGGAACGTAAAATTGAACATGGATTTGAATGGAATGCAACATGGAATAGAATGTGGAATGGAATGGAATGGAATGTGGAATGGAACGTGGAGTGGAATGGTATGGAATGTGGAATGGAATGAAATGGAATGTGGAATGGAATGTGGAACAGAATGGAATGAAATGTGGAATGGAATGGAATGGGACATGGAATGGAATGTGAGATGGAATGGAATGCAATGCAGAATGCAATGGAATGGAATGTGGAATGGAATGGAATGGAATGTGGAATGGAATGTGAAATGGAATGTGCAAAGGAATGTGGAATGGAATGGAATGAAATGTAAAATAGAATGTAGAATGGAATGCAATGGAAAGAGGAATGGAATGTGAAATGGAATGTACAAAGGAATGTGGAATGGAATGGAATGAAATGTAAAATAGAATGTGGAATGGAATGGAATGGAATGGAATGTGGAATGGAATATGAAATTGAATGTTGAATGGAATGTGGAATGGAATATGGAATGGTGTGGAATGGAATATGGAATTGAATGGAATGGAATGTGATGGAATGGTGTGGAATGGAATATGGAATTGAATGGAATGGAATGTGGAGAGGAATGTGGAATGAAATGGAATTGATTGTCGAATGGAATGGAATGGATTGAGGAATGGAACGTGAAATGGAATTTGAAATGCAATGTGGAATGTAATGGAATAGAATGTGGAATGGAATGGAAAGGAATGTGGAATGGAATGGGGAATGAAATGTGGAATGGACCGTGGAATGGAAAGGAATGGAATGTGGAATAGAACATGGAGTGGTATGGAATGGATCGTGGAATGGAACGTTGAATGGAACGTGGAATGGAACATGGAATGTAATGTGGAATGGAATGTGGAATGGAAGGTGGAATGGAATTCAGTGGAATATGGAAAGGAATGTGGAATGGAATGGAATGAAATGTGGAATGGGATGTGGATTGGAATTGAATGGAAAGAGGAATGCAGTTGAATGGAATGTGGAATGGAATGTGGACTGGAATGCATTGGAATGTGGAACGGATTGTGGAAAGGAATGGAAGGGAGGGGAATAAGGAATGGAACGTGGAATGGAATGTGTAATGGAATGTGGAATGGAGTAGAATGGAAAGTGGAATGGAATGTGGATCTGAATGTGTAGAGGAAAGCAATGGAATGTGGAACGGAATGTGAAACGGAGTGCAATAGAATAGAATGAAATGTAAGGTAATGTGGAATGGACCGTGGAATGAAATGTAGAATGCATTGGAATGGAATGTGGAATGGAATGGAATGGAACGTGGAATGGAAAGGAATGGAATGTGTAATGGAAAGGAATGTAATGTGGAATGCAATGGAATGGTACGGAATGTGGAATAGAATGGAATGGAATGGAATGGAATGTGCAATGGAATGGATTGGAATGTGGAATGGAATAGAATAGAATGTGGAATGGAATGGAATGGAATGTGGAGAGGATTGGAATGGATTGGAATGTGGAATGGAATGCAATGTAATTGAATGAAATGGAACGCAATGTGGAATGGAATGTGGAATGGAATGGAATGCAATGGAATGTGGAATGGAATGGAACGTGGAATGGAATGTGGAATGGAATGTGGAATGGAACCTGCAATGGAAACCAGAATGGAATGGAATGGAATGTGGAAAAGAATGTGCAATGGAACGTGGAATAGAACGAGGAATGTAATGGAATGGATTGTAGAATGGAATGTGCAATGGAATGGAATGGAATGTGGAACGGAATGTGGAATAGAATATGGAATAGAATGGAAAGGAACGTGGAATGGGAAGTGGATTGAAATGGAGTGGAATTTGGAATGGAATGGAGTGGAATGTGGAATCGAAAGTGGACTGGAATGCAATGGAATGTGGAATGGAATGTGGAATGTCATGTGGAATGGAATGTGGAATGGAACATAATGTAATGTGAAGTGGAACGTGGAATAGAATTGAATGGAACGTGGAATGGAACGTGGAATGAAATGGAATGGTACGCGGAATTGAATTTCGAATGTAACATGGAATGGCATAGAACGTGGAATGGAATGGAAAGGAACGTGGAATGGAATGTGGAATGAAATGTGGACTGCAACGTGGAATTGAAAGAAGAATGGAAAATGGAATGGAAAGTTATGGAATATGGAATGGAATGGAATGGAATGTGGAATGGAATTTAATGGAATGCAGAATGGAATGTGGAATGGAATGGAATGGAAGGTGGAATGGAATGTGGAATGGAATGGAATGTGGAAAGGAATGGAAGTTAATGGAATGGAATGTGGAATGGAATGGAGTGTAATGTGCAGTGGAATCTGGAATTGAATGGAACGGAACATGGAATGGAACGTGGAATTGAACGAGGAATGTAACACGGAATGGAACGTGGAATGGAGTGTGGAATGAAATGTGGAATGTAATGGAATGGAATATGGAATGGAAGGGAATGTAATGTGCAATGGATTGTGGAATGGAATGGAATGAAATGGAATGGAATGTGGAATGGAATTCAAAGGAATATGTATAGGAAAGGAATGGATTATGGAATGTAATGGAATATTATGAAATGTGGAATGGAATTGAATGGTATGGAATGGAACGTACAATGCAATGGAACGTGGAATGGAATGGAATGGAATGTGGAATAGAATGGAATGAAACATGCAATGGAAAGTGAAATTGAATGTAGAATGGGACGTAGAATTGAATGCTGAATGGAAAGTGGAATGGAAAGTTATGGGATTTGGAATGGAATGGAATGGAATGTGTAATGGAATGGAATGGAATGTGGAATGGAATGAAATGGAATGTTGAATGGAATGTGGAATGGAATGGAGCTGAATATGGAATGGAATGGAATGGAATGTGGAAAGGAATGGAATGGGATGTGGAATGCAATGTCGAATGCAATGTGGAATGGAATGCAATGGAATTTGAAATGGAGTGGAATGCAATGTGGAATGGCAGAGAATAGTATGGAATGTGGAATGGAATGGAATGGAAAGGGGAATGGAATGTGGAATGGAAAGTTGAATGGAATGGATTGTAAAGCTTTGTGGAATGGAATGTGGAATGCAATGAAATGGAAAGTGGAATGTAATGTAATGGAGTGTGGAACGGAATGGAACGTGGAATGGAAAGGAATGCAATGTGAATTGGAATGGAATGGAATGTGGAATGGAATGTGAAATGGAATGTACAATGGAATGTGGAATGGAATGAAATTGATCATGGAATTGAATGAAATGGAACGTGGAATGGAAAGGAATGTAATGTGGAATGGATCATGGAATGGAATGGAGTGGAACGTCTAATGGAATGTGAGTTGGAATGTGGAATGGAACATGGAATGCAACGTGGAATGGAATGGAATGCAACGTGGAATGGAACTTGGAAAGGAACGTGGAATGTAACGTGGAATTGAAAGGAATGGAATGTGGAATGAAATGAAATGGAATGGAATGTGGAATGGAATGTGGAATGGAATGCGGAATGGAATGTGGAATGCAATGTGGAATGGAATGTGGAAAGGAATGTGGAATGGAGCAGAATGGAATGTGAAATGGAATGGATTGGAATGTGGAATGGAAAGTGGATTGGAATGTGTAATGGTCGGTGGAATGGAATGTGGAAACGAGTGTGGAATGGTACGGAATAGAATGTGAAATGGAATGGATTGGAATGTGGAACCGAATGGAATGGTATGTGAAATAGAATGTGGAATGAATTGGAATGGAGTGTGGAATGGAATGGAATGAAATTTAGAACTGAATGTTGGGCAGAATGTCGAATGGAATGTGGAATGTAATGTGGAATGGAATGTGGAATTGAACGGAAAGGAATGTGAAATGGAATGGAATGGAAAGTGGAATCTGATGTGCAATGAAACGGAATGGAATGTGGAATGAAATGTGGAAATGAATGTGGAAGTGAAAGGAATGGAATGTGGAATTGAATGTGGAAAGGAGTGTGGAATGTTATGTGGAATGGAATGTGGAATGGAAAGGAAAGGAATGTGGAATTGAATGTGAAATGGAATGGAATGGAAAGTGGAATGGAATGGAATGGAATGTGGAATGGAATGGAATGGTACGTGGTATGGAACGTGGAACGAAACACGGACTAGAACATGGAATGTAGCGTGGAATTGAATGGAATGGAATGCGGAATGGAATGGAGTGGAATGTGGAAATGAAAGTGGAATGGAATGGAATGGAATGTGAAATGGAATGAAACGGAATGTGGAATGGAATGGGGAATGGAATCTGGAAAGGCATGTGGAATGGAATGGAATGAAATGGAATGGGGAATGGAATTTGGAATGGAGTGAGCAATTGAATATGGAATGGATTGTGGAATGGAATGTGAAATGGAATCTGGAATGGAATGGAATGGAATGAGGAATGGAATGGAATGCAATGTGGAAAGGAATGTGGAATGTAATCTGGAAAAGAATGTGGAATGGAACGGAATGGGATGTGCAATGGAATGTGGAATGGAGTGTGGAATGGAATGTGGAATGGAATGGAATAGAATGTGGAATCGAATGTGGAACGGAGTGTGGAATGGAATGTGGAATTGACGAAATGGAACGTGGAATAGAATGTGGAATGGAATGTAGCAAGGAACGTGAAATGGAATGGAATTGACTGTGGAATTGAACGTGGAATGAAAAGAAATGGGACGTGGAATGGAACGTGGAGTGGAACGTGGAATGGAGAGGAATGGAACGTTAAATGGAATGTGTAAAGGAATGTGCAAAGGAATGGAATGGAATGTGGAATGGAATGTGAAATGGAATGTGGAATGGAAAGGAATGGAATGTGGAATGAATGTGGAATGGAACGGAATGGAATGTGAAATGGAATGTGGAATGGAATGGAATGGAATGGAGTGGAATGGAAATTGGAACGGAATGTATAATGGAACATTTAATGGAACGTGGAATGGAACGTGGAATCGAATGCTGACAGGAATGGAAAGGAATGTGGAATGGAATGTGGAATGGAATGTGGAATTGAATGGAATGGAATGGAAATTGGAACGGAATGTATAATGGAACATTTAATGGAACGTGGAATGGAACGTGGAATCGAATGCTGACTGGAATGGAAAGGAATGTGGAATGGAATGTGAAATGCAATGTGGAATTGAATGGAATGGAATGTGCAATGGAACGTGGAATTGAATGGAATGGAACGTCGAATGGAACATGGAATGGAATGGAATGAAACGTGGAATGGAATGTAGGATGGAACGTGGAGTGGAATGTGGAATGGAATGTGGAATGGAATGGGAAATGGAATGGAATGGAATGTGGAATGGAATGTGGAAAGGAAAGTGGAATCGAATGGAATGTAATGTGCAATAGAATGTGGAATGGAATGTGGAATGCAATGTGGAATGGAATGTGGAATGTAATCTCAAATTGAATGGAATGGAATGTGGAATGGAATGTGGGAAGGAATGTGGAATAGAATGGAATGGAATGTGGAATGCAATGTAGTGGGTTGTGGAATGCAATGTGGAAAGGAATTTAAAGGAATGTGGAATGGAATGAGGAATGGGATGTGGAAAGGAATGTGGAATGGAACGGAATGGAATGTGCAATGGAATGTGGAATGGAGTGTGGATTGGAATGTGAAATGGAACGGAATGGAATGTGGAATGTAATGTGGAATGGAATGTGAAATGGACGGAATGGAACGTGGATTGGAATGTGGAATGGATGGTACCATGGAACGTGAAATGGAATTGAATTGACTGTGGAATTGAAAGTGGAGTGAAATGGAATGGGACGTGGAATGGAATGTGGAATGGAAACGAACAGAACTTTAAATGGAATGTGGAATGGAATGTGGAAAAGAATGGAATGGAATGTGGAATGGAATGTGAAATGTAATGTTGAATGGAATGTGGAATGGAATGGAGCTGAATGTGGAATGGAATGGAATGGAAAGTAGAATGGAATGTAATGGAATGTGGAATGCAATAACGAATGCAATGTGGAATGGAATGGAATGGAATGTGGAATGAAATGGAATGCAATGTGGAATGGCAGGGAATAATATGGAATGTGGAATGGAATGGAATGGAACGGGGAATGGAATGTGGAATGGAATGTGGAATGGAAAGTGGAATGGAACGGACTGTAATGCAATGTGGAATGGAATGTGGAATGTAATGAACTGGAACGTGGAATGGAATGTAATGGAAAGTGGAACAGAAAAGAATGTCGAATGGAAAGGAATGCAATGTGGATTGGAATGGAATGGAATGTGGAATGAAATGTGAAATTGAATGTATAATGGAATGTTTAACGGAATGAAATGGATCATGGAATGGAATGAAAGGGAACATGGAATGGAAAGGAATGGGAAGTGGAATGGAATGTGGAATGGAACGTGGAATGGAATGTGCAATGGAATGCTTAATGGAACGTGGAATGGAATGGAATGGAAAGTGTAAAGGAATGTGAATTGGAATGTGGAATGGAGTGGAATGGAATGTGCAATGGAATGTGGAATGGAATGTCGAATGGAATTTGCAGTGGAATGAGGAATGAAATGTGGAATGGAAAGTGGAATGGAAAGTAGAATGGAAAGTGGAATGGAACGTGGAAACGAAGGTGGAATAGAACGTCGAATGTAGTGGAATGGATTGTGGAATGGAGAGAAATGGAATGTGGAATGCAATGTGAAATGAAATGGAGAATGTAATGTGGAATGGAAAGTCGAATGGAATGGAATGGAATTTGGAATGGAATGCAATGGAATGTGGAATGGAATGTGAAATGCAATGTGGAATGGAATGTGGAATGGAATGTGAAATGGAATGTGGAAAGCAAGGTGGAATGGAATGGAATGGACTTTGGAATGGAATGTGAAATGTAATTGAAGGGAATGTGGAATGGAATGTGCAATGGGACGTGGAATGGAATGTGAAATGGATCTTGGAATGGTGTGGAACAGAACCCGCAATGGAATATGGACTGGAACGTGGAATGGAAAGTTTAATGTAGAGTGGAATGGAAGTTGGAAAGGAATCTGCAATGGAATGTGGAATGGAAAGAGGAATGGAACCTGGAAAGGAATGGAATGCCACGTGGAATGGAATGTGGAATTGAATGTGGAATGGAACATGGAATGGAATGTAATGGAACGTGAAACGGAAAGGGATGGAATGTGGAATGGAATGGAATGGAATGTGGAATGTAATGGAATAAATTGTGGAAAGAAGTGTTGAGTGGAATGGAATGGAATGTTGCATGGAATGTGGAATGGAATGTGAAATGGAATGTGGAATGGAGTGTGGAATAGAACGAGAAACGGAATGTTGAATGGAACGGAATGGAACTTGTAATGGAACGTGGAATGGAATGCAGAATGGAATGGAACAGAATGTGAAATGGAAAGTGGAATGGAATATGTGATGGAATGCAATGGAATGTGGAATGGAATGTGAAATACAGTGTGGAATGGAAAGTGGAATGGAATGTGAAATGGAAAGTGGAAAGGAATGTGGAATGGAATGGAAAGGACTTTGGAATGGAATGTGGAATGGAATGGAATGGAATGGAATGTGGACTGGAATGAGCAATGGGACTTGGAATGGACTAGAATGGAATGTGAAATGGATCTTGGAATGGAATGGAACAGAAGAGCGCAGCAGAATATGGAATGGAACGTGCAATGGAACGGGGATTGTAGAGTGGAGTGCAAGTTGGAAAGGAATGTGCAATGGAATGTGTAATGGAATGTGGCATGGAATGGAATGGAACGTGGAATGGAACCTGGAATGGAATAGAATGCCACGTGGAATGGAATGTGGAATGGAATGTGGAATGGGACATGGAATGGAATGGAAATGAACGTGGAATGGAAAGGGATGGAATGTGGAATGGAATGGAATGGAATGTGGAATGCAATGGAATGAAATGTGGAATGCAATCTGGAGTGGAATGGAATGGAATGTGGAATGGAATGTGGAATAGAATGTGAAATGTAATGTGGAATGGAATGTGGAATAGAACTTGAAACGGAACGAGGAATGGAATGGAATGGAACATGAAATGGAACGTGGAAAGGAATGTTGAATGGAAAGGAATGGAATGTGAAATGGAAAGTGGAATGGAATGTGGAATGGAATGCAATGGAATGTGGAATGAAACGGAATGTTATGTGAAATGCATTGTGGAATGGAAGGTGGAAAGTAATGTCAAATGGAACGGTTTGGAATGTGCAATGGAATGTGTAATGGAGTGTCGAATGGAATGTGGAATGGAACGGAATGGAATGTGGAATTGAATGTGGAATGTAACGTGTTTTGGAATGTGGAGTGAAATGTGGAATGGAATGGAAAAGTATGAGGAATTGAATGTGGAAGGGAATTTGGAAGGGAATGGAATGGAATGTAGAATGTATCAGAATGGAATCTGGAATGGAATGTAGAATGGAGTGTTAAATGGAATGTGGAATGGAAAGGAAATGTGGAATGGAGTGTTAAATGGAATGTGGAATGGAAAGGAATGGAATGTGGAATGGAATGTGGAATGGATTGGAATGGAATGAGGAATGGAAGGTGGAATGGAATGTGGAATGGAATGTGGAATGCAATGTGGAATGAAGTATGGAATGGAATGCGGAATGGAGTTTGAAATGGAAAGTGCGATGGAACGGAATGGAGTGTGCAATGGAATGTGAATGTAACTGAATGGCATGGGAAATGGAGGGTGGAATGTAGAGTGGAATGGAATGTGGAGTGGAATGGAAAAGGAACTGGAATGGAATGTGGAATGCACTGTGGAATGGAAAGTGGAATGGGACAGAATGGAATGTGGAATGGAAAGTGGAAAGGAGTGTGGAACGAAAAGTGGAATGGAAAGTAATGGAATGTGGAATGGAATGTGGAAAGAAATGTGGAATGGAATGGAATAGATTGTGGAATGGAATGGAATGGAATGGTAAGGATTGTGGAATGGAAAGGAATGGAATGTGGAATGAAACGCAGAGAGGAACGTGGAATGGAACGTCGAATGGGAACTGGAATGAAAGGTGGAATTGATTGGAATGGAAAGTAATGGAAGATGGAAGGAATGGAATGGAAAGTGTAATGGAATGTGGGATGGAATGGAATGGAATGTTCAATGGAATGTGGAAGGGAACATGGAATAGAATGTGGAATGCAACGTGGAAAGGAATGTGAAATGTAATTGAATGGAATGTGGAATGGAATGTAATGGAATGTGGAATAGAAACAAATGGAATGGAATGTGGAATAGAATGGAATGGATTCGAATGGAATGCGGAGTGGAATTGAATGGAATGTGGAATGCAATATAATGGAATGGAATGTGAAATAGAATGAAATGGAATGTGGAATGAAATCCAATGGTATGCGGAATGGAATGGAATGGAATGTGGAACAGAATGAAATGGAATGGAATGTGGAATACAATGCAATGGATTCGAAGGGAATGCGGAGTGGAATTGAATGGAAAGAGGAATGCCATGTAATGGAATGGAATGTGAAAATGAATTAAATGGAATGTGGAATGAAATGCAATGGAATGTGGAATGGAATGGAATGGAATGTGGAATGGAATAGAAAGGAACGTGGAATGGAATGTGGAATGGAATAGAATGGAACGTGGAATGGAATGTGGAAGGGAATTTGGAATGGAATGTGGAATGGAAAGGAATGGAATGTGGAATGGAATGGAATTGAATGTGGTTTGGAAAGGAATGGAATGTGGAATAGAATGGAATGCAGTGGAATGTGTAATGGAATGTGGAATGGAATGGAATGGAAAATTGGATGGAATGCAATGGAACGTGGAACGGAATGGAAAGGAATGTGGAACCGAACTGAACGTAGAATGGAATACAATGGAATGTGGATTGGAATGGAATGGAATGTGGAATGGAATACAATGGAATGGAATGGAAAGTGAAATGGAAAGAGAATGGAATGTGAAATGGAATGTGGAATGGAATGTGGAATGGAAAGTGGAATGGAATGAAATGGAACGGATCGTGTACTGCAACGTGGAATGCATGGTGCAAGAGAACGTGTAATGTAATAAAACATGGAATGGAATGGAATGGAATGGAATGTGGAATGGAATGTGAAATGGAATACGGAATGGAATGATGAATGGAATGTGGAATTTAATAGAATGGAATGGAATATGGAATGGAATGGAATTGAATGTGGAATGGAACGTGGAAAGAAATGTGGAATGGAACGTGGAATGGAACGTGGAATGTAAGGTAATGGAAGGTGGAATGGAATGTGGAATGGAATGGAATTGAACGTGGAATGGAATGTGGGATGGATTGGAGTGCAAAGTGGAATGGAATGTAGAATTGAATGTGGAATGGAAAGTGGAATGGATTGGAATGCAATGTGGTATGGAAAGGAATGGAATGTGAAATGGAATGTGCATTGGAATGTGGAACATAATCAGGAATGGCACGTGGAAATGAACATCAAATGGAATGGAATGGAACATGTAATGGAATGTAAAATGGAATGAAATGCAATGTGGACTGGAATGTGGAATGGAATGCAGGATATAATGGAGTCAAAAGTGGAACGGAATGTGAAATGGAATGGAATGGAATGTGGAAACGAATGTGGAATGGAATGTTGAATGGAATCATTAATGGAATGTGGAATGGAATGGAAAGGAATGCGGAATGGAAAGTGGAATCGAATCTGCAATGGAATGTGGAATGCAACGGAAGTAATGCTTAATGGAATGTGGAATGGAATGTCGAAAGGAAACAGGAATGGAATGGAATGTAATGTAGAATACAACGTGGAATGGAAAAGAATGGTAAGTGGAAAGGAAAGTGGAATGGAACGGGGAATACAAAGTGGAATGGAAAGTGGAATGGAATGGAATGGAATGTGCAGTGGAATGTGGAGTGGACTGGAAAGGAATGTGGAATGGACGGTGGAATGGAATCTATTGAATTGTGGAATGGAATGTGGAATGGAATGTTCAATGGAATGTGGAATAGAATGTAATGGAATGGAATTAATTGTGGAATGGAATGTGGAATGAAAAATATAATGGAACGGAATGGAATGTGGAATGTAATGTGGAATGACATGTGGAATGGAACGTGGAAAGCAATGGAATGCAATGTGGAATGGAACTTGTAATGGTATAGAATAGAACATGCAATGGAACGTGGAATGGAATGTGGAAAGGAACGTGGAATGGAATGTGGAATAGAACATGGAAGGGAATGTGAAATGCAATGAGGAATGAAATGTTGAATGGTACGTGGAAGGGAATGTGTAACGGAATATTGAATGGAACGTGGAAAGGAATGGAATGGAAGGTGGAATGGAACGGATTGGAATGTGGAATGGAATTTAATGGAATGTGGAATGGAATGTGGAATGGAATGTGGAATGGAACGTGGAATGGAATGGAATGGAACGGAATGTGGAATGGAATGTGGAATTGAAGGAATGGAATGTGAAATTGAATGGAATGCAATGTGGAATGGAATGTGGAATTTAAGGGAACAGAATGTGGAATAGAATGTGCAAAGGAATGTGGAATGGATTGTGGAATGTAATGGAATGGGATGGAATGTGGAAACGAATGGTGAATGGAATGGAATCAACTGTGGAATGGAATAAGGAATAGAATGGAATGGAAGGGGGAATAGAAGGGAATGGAATGTGGAATGGAATGTAATGGAAAGGGGAATGGAATGTGGAATGGATTGGAATGGTATGTGGAATGGAATGGAATGGAAGGTGAAATGGAACGTGGAATTGAATGTGGAAAGGAATGTGGAATGGAATGGTATGGGGAATTGAATGGAATAGAATGCAATAAATGAATGGAATGGAATGTGGAATGGAAAGGAGTAGAATGTGCAATGGAATGAAATGGAATGGGATGTGGATTGTAATGGAATACAATGCAGTGGAATGGAATGTGAAAACGAATGGAATGGAATGTGGAAAGGAATAGAATGTGGAAAGGAGGGAAATGGAATGGAAAGAAATGGAATGGAATGTGGAATGGAATGGAATGGAATGCAGTGGAATGGAATGGAATGGAATGCAACAGAATGGAATGGAATGGAATTTGAAATGGAGTGGAATGGAATGTGGAACGGAATTGAATGTGGAATGGAAAGGAATGGAATGGAATTGAGAATGGTATGGAATGGAATTGAAAGGAATGTAGAAAGGAATAGAATGTGGAATGGAATAGACTGTGGAATGGAATGCGGAATGGAATGGCATGGAATTGAATGGAATGTGGAATGGAATGCAGTGAAATGTGGAATGGAATAGAATGTGGAATGGAATGAAATGGAAAGGATTGCGGAATGGAAAAGAATTCTGAATGGAATGAAGTGGAATGGAATGTTTAACGGAATGGAATGGAATGGAATGCGTAATGGAATGGAATGGAACTGAACGGAATTTGGAATGGAATGGAGTGGAAAGTGGAATGGAATAGAATGGTGAATGGAAAGAAATGGAATGGAATGGAATGTGGAATGGAATGGAATGGAATGTGGAATTGAATGAAATGGAATATGGAATGAAGTGGAAAGGAATGGAATCTGGAATGGAATGTGGAACGGAATGGGATGGAATGGAATGGAAAGTGGAATGGAATGGAAACTAATCTGGACTGGATTGTGGAATGGAGTGTGGACTGCAATGTGTAAAGGAATGCAATGGAATGAGGAATGGAACTGAATGGAATGTGGAATGGAAATTGGAATGGAATGGAATGGCATGTGAAAAGGCATGTGAAATGGAAAGTGGAATAGAACGTGGAATGGAAAGTGGAGAGGGATGTGGAATGGTTTATAATGGAACGAGAAATGCAATGGAAAGTAATGTGGAATGGAATAGAAAGGAATGTCCAATGGAATGTGGAATGGAATGGAATTGAAGGTGGAATGGAATGTGGAATGGAATGGAAAGAATGTGAAATGGAAAGAAATGCAATGTGGAATGGAATGTGGAATGGAATCGAATGGAATTGAATGTGAAATTGAATGGAATGGAATGTGGAATGGAATGTGCAAAGGAATGGAAAGGAGTGGAATATGGATTGGAATGTGGAATGGAATAGAACGGAATTTGGAATCAATGAAATGGAATGGAATGGTTTGCAATGTGGAATGGAATGTTGAATGAATTGGAATGGAATGAAATTGAAAGTGGAATGGAATGGAATGCAATGTGGATTTGAATGGAATGGAATGGAATTTGGAATGGAATGGAATGGAAGGGAACGTGGAATGGAATGGAATGGAATGTGGAATGGAATTTAACGGACATTGGATTCGAACGTTGAATGGAATTTGGAACGGAATGTGGAATGGAATGGAATGGAATGGAAAGGAATGTGGAATGGCATGTGAATTGGAATGCATCGGATTGTGGAATAGAATGTGCAACGAAACGCAATGGAATGAGAATGGAACGTGGAATGGAATGTGGAATGGGATGTGTAACGGACTGCGGAATGGAATGTGGAATGGAATGTGGAATGGAATGGAATGTAGAATGGAATGTGGAATGGAATGGAAATGGATGTGGAATGAAATGTGGAATGGAAGGTGTAATAAAATGGAATGGAGTGTTGATAGGAATGGAATGGAATGTGGAATGGGATATAGACTGGAATGGAATGCAATGTGGAATGCAATGTGGAATGGAATGGAATGGAATGTGGAATGGAACGTGGAATGGAATGTGGAATGGAATGTGGAATGGAATGTGTATTGGAATGTGAAATGGAATGTGGAATGGAAAGCAATGGAATGTGTAATGGAATGTGGAATTGAATATGCAATGGAACGGAATGGAATGTGGAATTGGAATTGGAATGAAATGCGGAATGGAACCTGGAATGTAATGGAATGGAACGTGCAATGGAACACGGAATGGAATGGAATGGAAAGTGGAATGGAAAGGAATGGAATGTGGAAAGGAATGCAATGGAATGTGGAATGGAATGTGGAATAGAATGTGGAATTGAATGGAATGGAATGTGGAATGGAATGAAACGGAATGTGGAAAGGAATCTGGAATGGAATGCAATGGAATGTGGAATAGAATGGAATGGAATTTGGAATGGAGTGTGGAATGGAATCTGGAATGGAACGGAATGCTATTTGGAATGGAATGTGGAATGGAGTGCAGAATGGATTGTGCAATGGAACAGAATGGAATGTGCAATGGAATGTGGAATCAAAAGTGGAAAGGAACTGAATGGATTGTGGAATGCAATGGTAAGGAAAGGTATGTAATATGGAATGGAATGGAATGGAATGTGGAATGGAATATGGTATGGAACGTGGAAAGGAATGTGGAATGCAACTCGGAATAGAATGGAATGGAAAATGGAATGGACTGTGGGATGGAATGGAATGGACTGTGGAATGGATTCTGGAATGGAATGTAGAATGCAATGGAATGGAATGTGGCAGGCAATGTGGAATGGAATGTGGAAAGGAATGGAAGGAATGTGGAATGCAATGTGAAATGGAATGGAATGGAATGTCAAATGGAACGTGGAAAGGAATCTGAAATGGAATGTGGAACGGAACGGAATGGAATGTGGAATGGAGTGTGGAAGGAAATGAAATGGGATGTGGAATGCAATGGAATGGAATGTGAAATGGGATTCGGAATGGAAAGGAATGTAATATGGAATGGAATGTGAAAACGAAAGTGGAATGGAATGCAATGGATTGTGGAAAGGAAGGTGGATTTGAATGGAATGGAAAGTGGAATTGAACGTGGATTCTAAACTGGAACGCAATGGAATGGAATGTGGAACATAATGGAATGGAATGTTGAATGCAATGGAATGGAATATGGAATAGAATGGAGTGGAATGGAAGGTAGAATGGAATGTGGAATGGAAAGTGGAATGGAATGGAATGGGATGTGGAATGGAATGTGGAATAGAATTCAATGGAAAGTGGAAGGGATTGTGGAATATAATGTGAAATGGAATGTGGAATGGAATGGAATGGAATGTGGAATGGAATGTGGAATGGAATGTGGAATGGAATGGAATGTAATGGAATGGAAAGAGGAATGGAATGCAATGAAAGGGGGAATGGCTTGGAATGGAATGTGGAATGGAATGGAACGGAAATTGAAATAGAAAGTGGAATGGAATGAAATGAAATGTGGAATGGAATGGAAAGTGGAATGGAATGGAATGGAAAGGAAAGTGGAATGTCATTTAATGCGGAAAGGAATGGAATGCAATGTGGAATGGAATGGAATGGAATGTGGAATGGAACGGAATGGAAAATGGAATGGAATGGAATGGAATATGGAAAGGAATGGAATGGAATTGAATGTGGAATGGAATGAAATAGAAAGTGGAATGGAGAATAATGAAATGTGGAATGGAATTTGGATTTGAACGGAAAGGAAAGGACAAGAATGTGGAACTGAATGGAAAGTGGTGTGGAATGGAATGTGAAATGGAATGTAATGTAATGTGGAATTGAATGTAATGGAATGTGGAATGGAAATGAATTGAATGTGGAATGGAATGGAATGGAATGTGAAATGGAATGGAATGAAATGCAAAGTGGAATGGAATGGAAGTTACTGCGGAATGTAATATAATGGAATGTGGCATGAAATGGAATTTGAATGCTGAATGGCATGTGTAATGGACTGGTATGGAATGGAATGGAATTGAAAGGAAAATGGAATGGAATGGAATGGAATGTGGAATGGAATGGAATTGAATCTGGAATAGAATAAATGGAATGTGGAATGGAATGGAATGGAATGTGGAATGGAATTGAATTGAATGTGGAATGGAATGGAATGGAATGTGAAATGTAATGGAATGGAATGCAATGGGGAATGGAATGGAATTTACTGCGGAATGGAATATAATGGAATGTTTCATGGAATGGAATGGAATGAAATTTTGAATGGAATGCGTAATGGAATGGTATGGAATGGAATGGAATGTGGAATGGAATTGAACGGAATATGGAATGGAATGGAATGGAATGGAATGTGGAATGGAATGGAATTGAATCTGGAATGGAATGGAAAGGAATGTGGAATTGAATGGAATGGAATGCAATGGAATGCAATGTGGAGTGGAATGGAACGCAATGTGAAATGGAGTGGAATGGAATGTAAAATGGAATTGAATTGAATGTACAATGGAATGTAATGTAATGTGCAATGGAATGTGGAATGGAATTGAATGGAATATGGAATGGAATGGAATGGAATGGAATGTGGAATGGAATGGAATGGGATGTGGAATGGAATGTGGAATGGAACGGAATGGAATTGAAAGTGGATTGGAATAGAATTCAACGTGCAAAAGGAATGTGGAATGGAATGGAAAGGAATGTGGAATGGAATGTGGAATGGAATGGAATGGAACTTGTAAAGGAATGTGAAATGGAATGTAATGGAAATTGGAATGGAATGGAATGGAATGTGGAATGCAATGTGGAATAGAATGTGGAATGGAATGGAATGGAATGTGGAATGGAAAGTGGAATCCAATGTAATGGAATGTGGAATGGAATGCAATGGGAAGTGGAATGGAATGGAATGTGGAATGGAATGAAACGTGGAATGGAATGGAATGGAATATGGTTTGGAATGGAATATAATGTGGAAAGGAAAGGAATGGAATGGAATGCAATGCGAAATGGAATGTGGAATGGAATGTGAAATGGAATGGGAAATGGAATGTGTAATGGAATGAAATGGAACGTGGAATGGAATGGAGTGCAAAGTGGAAAGGACTGGAATGGAACGTCAAATGGAACGTGGAATGGAACGTGGAAAGGAAAGTCCAATGGAACCTGGAATGGAATGTGCAATGGAATGGAATGGAATGGAAGGGATAGGAGTGGAATGGAATGGAATGTGGAATGGAATGGAGTGGAATGCAATGTGGAATGAAATGGCATGGGATGGAATGAAGTGTAAGGGAACGCAGAATGGAATATAAAGGAATGTGAAATGGAATGGAAGGGAATGCGGAATGGAATGGAATGGAAAGTGGAATGGAATGGAAAGGAATGTGAAATGTAATGGAATGGAATGGAAGGGAAAATGGAATGTAATGGAATGTGGAATAGAATGGAATGCAATGGAATGGAACGTGGAATTGAATGTGGAATGTAATGGAATGGAAAGTGGGATGGAATGTGGAATGGAATGGAATGGAATGTGGAATGTAATGGAATGGAATATAGAACGGAATGGAACGGAATGTGGAATGCAATGGATTCGATTGAAATAGAAATTGGAAAGGAAAGTGGAATGGAACATGGGATGGAACTTGAAAAAGAATGGAATGGAATGTGGAATGTAATGCAATAGCATGTGGACTGCAATGTGCAATGGATTCGAATGGAATGTGGAATGGAATTTGGAATGTAATGTGCAATAGAACTGAATGGAATGTGGAATGGAATGTGGAATGGAATCGAATGGAAAGTGGAATTGAATGTGGAATAGAATGGAAAGGAATGTTGAAAGGAATGTGGAGTGGAATGGAATGGAATATGGAATGAAATGAAATGGAATGTGGCATGGAATGTGGAACGGAATGGAATGCAATGCGGGATGGAATGTGTAAAGGAATGTGGAATGGAAAGTGGAATGGAACGTGGAATGGAAAGTGGAATGGAACTTGGAATGGAATGGATTGGAATGTGTAACGGAACAGAATGGAATGTGGAATGGAATGGAACGGAATGTGGAATGGAATATAATGGAATGTGGAATGGAATGGAATGGAATGTGTAACGGAACGGAATGGAATGTGGAATGGAATGGAACGGAATGTGGACTGGAATTTGGAATGGAATGGAATGGAATGGAATGGAATCTGGAATTGAGGTTAGAATAGAATAGAATGGAATGTGTAATGGTACGTGGAATGGAATGGAATGGAAATTGGAATAGAATGGAAAGGAAGGTGGAATTGAAGGGAATGGAATGTGGAACGGAATAGAATGGAATGTGGAATGGAATGGAATTGAATTGAGTAGAATGTGGAATGGAATGGAATGGAATGTGGAATGGAATGGAATGGAACGTGGAATGGAATGTGGAATTTAATGGAATGGAGTGGGGAATGGAATGTGGAATGGAATGTGTAATGGAAGGTGGAATGGAATGGAATGGAATGTGGCATGAAATTCAATGGAATGTGGAATGGAAAGGAATTGTGTGTGGAATTGAAGGGAATGGTATGGAATATGGAATGGAGTGGAATGGAATGGAAACGAATGTGGAAAGGAATGGCATGGAATGTGGAATGGAATGGAATGTGGAATGGAATGGAATGTGGAAAGGTGTGGAATGGAAAGTGGAATGGAATGCAATGGAATGTGTAATGGAATGTGGAATGGAGTGGAATGGAATGTGGAATGGAATGTGCAATGGAATGGAATGGAATGCGGAATGGAATGTGGAAAGGAATGTGGAATAGAATGGATTGTAATGCCGAATGGAATGTGGAATGGAATGTGGAATTGAATGGAATGGAACGTGGAATGGACTGTTGAATGGAAGGTGGAATGGAACGTGGAATGGAACTTGGAATGGAATGGAAAGGAACGTGGAATGGAAAGTGGAATGGAATGTGGAAAGTAATGTGGAATGATAAGGAATGGAATGGGGAATGGAATGGAAAGGAATGTGGAATGGAATTGAATGGAATGATAAATGGAATGTGGAATGGAATGGAATGTGGAATGGAGTGGAATGGAATGGAATGGATTGTGGAATGGAAGGTGGAATGGAATGGAATGGAAAGTGTAATCGAATGCGAAATGTAATGTAATGGAATATTTAATGGAAAGTGGAATGGAACATGGACTAGAATGCGGAATGGAATACAGAATGTAATGTGGAATGGAACGTGGAATGGAATGGAATGGAAAGAGGAATGCAATGGAATGGAATATAGTAAGGAATGGAATGGAATGAGGAAGGGAATGTGGAATGGAATGGAATGTGGAATGGAATGGAATGGAAAGGAATGTGGAATGGAATAGATTGTGGAATGGAATGGAATGTGGAATGCAATGTGGAATTGAATGGAATGGAACGTGAAATGGAATGGAAAGTGGAATGGAACTGAATGTGGAATGGAATGGAATGGAACATGGAATGGAATGAAATTGAACGTGATATTGAATGGAATTGAATGGAATGGAATGTGGAATGGAACGTGGAATGGAACGTGGAAAGGAATGGAATGGAAAGGAATGTAATGTGGAATGGAATTGAATGGAATGGAAAGGAATGTGGAATGGAATGGAATGTAGTATTGAATGGAATGGAAGGCAATGAAATGGAATGTGGAATGGAATGGAATTGAATGTGGAATGGAATGGAATTGAATGTGGAATAGAAAGGAATGGAATGCAATGTGGAAAGTAATGGAATGCAATGTGGAAAGTAATGGAATGCAATGTGGAATGTAATGGAATGCAATGTGGAAGAAATGAAATGGAATGTGGAATGGAATGGAATGGAAACGAAGGGAATGCTGTGGAATGGAATGGAATGTGGAATGGAATCTAATGTGCAATGGAAAGGAAAGTGGAATGGAATGGAATATGGAATGGAATGTGGAATAGAATGAGGAAAGGAATGGAGTGGAATGTAGAATGGAATGTGGAATTGAATGGAATGGAATGTGGAATGGAATGGAATGGAATGGAAAGGGAATGTGGAATGTAATGCAGTGAAATGTGGAATGGAATAGAAACTGGAATGGAATAGAATGGAGTTCAATGGAATGTGGAATGGAATGCAGTTAAATATGAAATGGAATACAATGTAGAATGTAATGAAATGGAATGGATTGTGGAATGGAATAGAATGTGGAATGCAATGAAGTGGAATGGAATGTGGAATGGAATGGAATGTGGAATGGAATGGAATGGAACTGAATGGAATGTGGAATGGAATGGAGCGGAAAGTGGAAGGGAATAGAATGTGGAATGGAATGAAATGGAATGGAATGTGGAATGGAATGGAATGGAATGTGGAATGGAATGGAATGGAATATGGAAAGGAATGGAAAGGAATGGAATCCCTAATGGAATCTGGAATGGAATGGGATGGAATGGAATGGAAAGTGGAATGGAATCGAATCTAATCTGGACTGGAATGTGGAATGGAATGTGGACTGCAATGTAGAATGGAATGGAATGGAATGTGGAATGGAATGGAATGGAATGTGGAATGGACATTGGAATGGAATGGAAGGGCAAGTGAAATGGCATGTGAATTGGAAAGTGGAATGGAACCTGAAATGGAACGTGGTAAGGAAAGTGGAATGGATTAGAATGGAACGCGGAATGCAATGGAAAGGAATGTGGAGTGGAATGCAATGGAAAGGCATGTGGAATGGAATGCAATGGAATGTCCAATGGAATGTGGAATGGAATGGAATTGAATGCGGAATGGAATGTGGAATGGAATGGAAAGGAATAGAGTTTCCAATAGGTTGAATTGAACGGAACGGAATGTGGAATAGAATGTGTAATGGAATGGAATGGAATGTGGTATTAAATGGAAAGGTAAGGGGAATGGAATCCAATGGAACGTGGAATGGAAAGTGGAATGGAATTGAATGTAATATGGAACCTATTCCAACCATTATATTCCAGTCGATTTCACATTCCATTCCACATTCCATTCCACTCCTCTTTCCATTGCATTCAGTTCCATTCCATTCCATTCTACTTTCCATTCCATGTTCCATTCCACGTTCCATTCCATTCCATTGCACATTCCATTCCACATTCCATTCAATTCCATTCCACTTTCCATTCCACTTTCAATTCCATTCCATTCCATTCCATTCCACATTCCATTCCACATTCCATTCCATTCCATTCCATTCCATTCCACATTCCATTCCACTTTCCATTCCATTCCATTACACATTCTATTCCAATCCATAGTATTGCAGTCCACACTCCATTCCATTCAATTCCATTCCACATTCCATTACAAGCAAATTCGCATTACAATCCATTTCTAGCCACATCCTTTTCCATTCAATTTCACGTTCCATTCCATTCCTCATTGCATTCCTTTCCGCTCCACATTCCATTCCATTCCATTCTATGTTCCATTCCATTCCGTTCCACATTTCATTCCATTCCATTCCGTTGCAGTCCACATTCCATTCCATTCCATTCCATTCCACATTCCATACCATTGCATTCCACATTCCTTTCCATTCCATTCCACATTCCATTTCATTCCATTCCACGTTCCGTTCCATTCCACTTTCCATTCTAAAGTTTCATTCCACATTCCATTGAACGTTCCATTCCACTCCATTCCACATTCCATTCTATATTCCTTTTCATTCCATTACACAATCCATTCCACAATCCATTGCATTTGATTCCACATTCCATTCCACATTCCAGTAAATTCCATTCCAGTTCATATTCCTTTCAGTTACATTCCATTCCACATTCCATTCCATTCCATGCTACATTCCATTCCATTCCATTCCACATTCCATTCCATTCCACATTCCATTCCATTAATTTCCATTCCACATTCCATTCCACTTTGCATTCTATTCCATTCCACATTCAATAGCACATTTTATTCCATTCCACGTTCCATTCCATTCCACATCCCATTCCACGTTTCATTCCATTCCACATTCCATTCATTCCATTTCAAATTCCATTCCTTTCCATTCCACATTCCTTTCCATTCTATTCCACATTCCATTCCACATTCCTTTCCTTTCCATTCTGCATTCCATTTCATTCCATTCCATTCCATTCCACATTGCATTCCATTCGATTCCATTCCAATCCAATCCATTACATTCCATTCCGCATTCCATTCCATTCCATTCCATTCCATACCATTCCATTCCATTCTACATTCCATTCCCCTCCATTCCACATTCCATTCCGTATTCCTCTATTCATTCCATTCCATGTTCCATTCCACATTATATTGCATTCCATTTCATATTACATTCCATTCAATTCCACATTGCATTTCACATTCCTTTCCATTCGATTCCACTTTATATTTCACAGTCCATTCCATTCCATTCCAAATTCTATTCCTTTCCATTCCACTTTCCATTCCATTCCATTCCATTCCATTCCACTTTCCATTCCTTTCCTTTCCCCATTCCATTCCATTTGATTCCACATTCCATTCCATTCCATTCCACGTACCACTCCACATTGCATCCATTTCATTCGACATTCAATTCCAGATTTCATTCCATTCAATACAACAATCCTTTCCACATTCCATTGCATTCAATTCCATCCATTTCTTTCCACATTCCATTCGACATTCCATTCCATTCAATTCCACATTCCATTCCACATTCCCTTCCATTCCATTCCACATTCACTTCCATTCCACATTCCATTCCATTCCATTCCATTCCATTCCACAATCCATGCCATTCCATTCCACAATCCATTCCATTCCATTCCATTCCACAATCCATGCCATTCCATTCCACATTCCATTCCATTCCATTCCATTCCATTCCAGATTCCATTCCATTCCATTCCATTCCACAGTCCTTCCCATTCTATTCCACATTTCATTCCAATCCATTCCACATTCTGTTTCATTCCATCCCATATTCCATTCCATTTCATTCCATTCCAGATTACATTCTATTCAATTCCACATTACATTCCATTCCTTTCCAAATTCAAGTCCATTCCATTGCACATTCCATTCCATTCCATTCCATTCCAGATTCCATTCCATTCCATTCCATTCCACAGTCCTTCCCATTCTATTCCACATTCCATTCCAATCCATTCCATATTCTATTTCATTCCATCCCATAATCCATTCCATTTTATTCCATTCCAGATTACATTCTATTCAATTCCACATTCCATTCCATTCCTTTCCAAATTCAAGTCCGTTCCATTGCACGTTCCATTCCATTCCAATCCGTTCCATTCCATTCCACATTCTATTCCACATTCCATTCCATTCCATGCCAATCCATTCCATTCCATTCCATTCTATTCCACATTCCATTAATTTCCATTCCATTGCATTCAACATTCCATTCCATTCCATTCCCCATTACATTCCTCTCCAATCTGCATTCCTTAACATTCCATTCCGTAGCACATTTCATTCCATTCCATTCTACATTCCATTCCTCATTCCTATATTCTTTCCATTCGACGTTCCATTCCACAAACCATTCCATTCCATTTCACTTTGCGTTCCACATTCCCTTCCATTCCACTCCACATTCCTTTGCATTCCATTCCATTCCATTCCATGAAATTCCACATTCCAATCTATTACATTCCATTCCATATTCCATTCCATTCCATTCCATTCCACATTAAATTCCATTGCATTCCATTCCACAATCCATGCCATTCCATTCCGCATTCCATTCTATTCCATTCCACATTCCATTGCACATTCCATTCCATTCCTGTCCAAATTCCATTCCATTCCATTCCACACTCCAATCCATTAAATTCCATATTCTTTTTGATTCCATTCCAGTCCATTCCACATTCCATTCCATTCCACATTCCATTCCACATTCGAAACGTTCCATTCCACATTCCATTGCATTTTGCCTTCCATTCACGTACACATTCCTTTCCATTCCACATTCCATTCCATTCCATTCCATTGCACGTTCCAATGCACTTTATTCGATTCCATTCCACATTCCATTCCACATTCCATTTCCTATTTCATTCCGCGTTCCATTCCATTCCATTCCACATTCCATTCATTCCATTCCATTCCATTCCACATTCCATTCCACATTCCATTCCACTGCATTCCACATTCCATTCCATTCCATTCCACATTCCACTCCATTCCATTCCATTCCATTCCGCGTTCCATTCCACATTCCATTCCATTCCATTCTGCATTCCATTCCATTCCATTCCATTCCACATTCCATTCCTTTCCATTCCACGTTCCGTTGCATTCCATTCCATGTTCCATTGCATTCCATTCCACGTTCCATTCCATTCCATTCCACTTTCCATTCCACGTTCCATTGCATTCCATTCCACGTTCCATTCATTTCCATTCCATTCCATTCCATTCCACATTCAATTCCAGATTCCATTCCACATTCCATTACACATTGCATTCCATTCCACTCTACTTTCCTTTCCTTTCCATTCCACATTCCATTCCATGTTCCATTCCGCATTCCATTGCATTCCATTCCACTTTCCATTCCACATTCAATTCCATACAATTCCACATTCCATTCCATTCCATTCCACTTTCCATTCCATCACATTCCAGGTTCCACTTCATTCCAATCCACGTTCCATGACATTCAATTGCACGTACCATTCCATTCCGTTCGACGTTCCATTCTGCATTCCATTCCATTCCACATACCAATCTTTTCCATTACTCATTCAATTCCATTCCCTTCCACATTCCATTCTCTTCCATTCCACTTTCCATTCCACTTTCCATTCCATTGCATTCCACATTGCATTCCATTCCATTCCATTCCACATTCCATTCCTTTCCATGCCACGTTCCATTCCTTCCCATTCCGCATTCCATTCCTTTACATACCAGGTTGCATTCCACATTCCATTCCATTCCAAATTCCATTGCATTCCCCTTTCCATTCCATTCCATTCCACATCCCATCCCACATTCCATTCCATTCCATTTGACATTAAATTCCACATTCCATTCCAAATTCCATTGCATTCCCCTTTCCATTCCATTTCATTCCACATTCCATCCCACATTCCATTGCATTCCATTCCACATTCAATTCCACATTCCATTCCACATTACATTCATTTCCATTCCATTCCACATTCCATTCCATTCCACTCAACATTCCATTCCATGACATTCCACATTCCATTCCATTCCTATGCACATTCCATTCCATTCCTATGCACATTCCATTCCATTCCATTACATTCCACATTCCATTCCATTCCATTCCATTCCAGTCCACATTCCATTCCTTTCCATTCTGCATTCCTTTATACATTCCATTCCACATTCCATTACTCTCCTTTCCATTCCGTATTCCATTCCCTTCTTTTCACGTTCCATTCCATTCCATTCCACTTTCCATTCCATTCCATTCCATTCCATTCCACAATCCACGCCATTCCTTTCCACGTTCCATTCCAATCCATTCCACATTCCATTGCAATTTCCATTCCATTCCATTTCACTTTCCATTCCACATTCCATTCCATTTTGCATTCCATTTCATTCCATTTTACTTTCCATTCCACGTTCCATTCCATTCCATTCCACATTCCATTATTTTCCACTTTCCATTCAATTCCATTCCATTCCACTTTCCATTCCATTCAATTCCATTCCACGTTCCATTCCACATTCTCTTCATGCCATTCCACATTCCATTCCATTTCACATTCCATTCCACGTTCAATTCCACTTTCCTTTACTTTCCATTCCACTTTGCATTCCACGTTATATTCTACTTTCCATTCCATGTTACATTCTGCATTCTACTCCAGCTTCCATTCCTTTCCCTTTCTCTTTCCATTCCATGTTCCATTCCACGTTCCATTCCACGTTACATTACAGATTCGTTTCCACATTCCATGACACATTCCATTCCATTACTTTCCACATTCCATTGCACATTCCATTCAACATTCCATTCCACTTTCCATTCCATTCCACTCCACATTCCATTCCAATGCATTCTACGTTCAATTCCACATTCCTTTCATTTCCATTCCACATTCCATTGCATTCGATTCCACGTTGTATTCCACCATCCATTTCACATTCCATTCCATTCCATTACATTTCATTCCACATTCCATTCGAACTTCCGTTGCACTGCATTCCACATTCCATTCCAGATTCCTTTCCATTCCATTCCACATTCCATTGCACGTTCCATTCCACATTCCATTCCATTCCATTCCAGTTTTCATTCCATTTCATTACACATTCCATTCGAACTTCAATTCCATTCTATTCCACATTCCATTCCATTCCATTCCACATTCCATTTCACGTTCCATTCCACATTCCATTCCAATCTATTCTACATTCCATTCCACATTAAATTCATTCGATTCCACTTTCCATTCCACATTCCATTCCATTCCATTCCACATTGCATTCCATTCCATTCCACATTCCTTTCCATTCCACATTCCATTCCATTCCATTCCACATTACATTCCATTCCATTCCATTTTCCATTCCATTCCATCCCATTCCACATTCCATTCCACATTCCATTCCATTCCATTCCACCTGCCATTCTTTTCCATTCCACATTCCATTCCATATTCCATTCCATTGCATTCCATTCCATTCCATTCCATTTTACATTCCATTCCACGTTCCATTCCATTCCATGCCACATTCCCTTCTTTTACACTTTCCATTCAATTCCATTCTATTCCACTTTCCATTCCATTGAATTCCATTCCACGTTGCATTCCACATTGTGTTCATGCCATTCCACATTCCATTCCATTCCATTCCACATTCAATTCTATTCCATTCCACGTTCCATTCCACATTTCATTCCACATTCCATTCCACAATCTATTCCATTCCTTTCCGCATTCTATTCCACATTCCATTCCAATCCATTCCACATTCTATTCCACATTCAAGTCCATTCCATTCCACATTCCCTTCCATTCCATTCCTTTCCACATTCCATTCCATTCCATTCCACGTTCTATTACACATTGCATTCCACGTTCCATTCCATTCATTTCCTCTTTTCATTCCATTCCATTCCACGTCCCTTTCCATTCCATTCCACCTTACATTCCACATTCCATTCCAATCCACTCCAATTTCCATTCCATTCCATTCCACCTTCCATTCCACATTCCATTCCATTACATTCCGTATTCCATTCCATTCCATTCAACTCTCCATTCCATTTCATTCCCTTCCATTCCACTTTCCATTCCATTCCGTTCCACATTCCGTTCCATTCCATTCCATTCCATTCCTCATTCCATTGCACATTACTTTCCACATTCCATTTCACATTCCATTTTACATTCCATTCCCCGTTTCATTCCATTCCATTCCACATTCCTTTCCACATTAAATTTCATTCCTTTCCACATTAAATTTCACATTCCATTCCTCATTCCATTCCATTCCAATCCACATTCCATTCCACTCCATTCCACATTCCATTCCACATTCCATTCAATTCCACATTGCATTCCATTCCATTCCGCATACCATTCCATTCTATTCTGTGATCCTTTCCTTTTCATTCCACATTCCATTCCACATTCCATTCTACATTCCATTCCATTCCATTCCACAGTCCATTCCATTGCAATCCAAGTTCCATTTCGTTCTGTTCCGCGTTCCATTCCATTCCATTCCACATTCCATTCCACTTTCCATTCCACGTTCCATTCCACTTTACATTCTACGTTCCATTCCACATTCCATTTCACGTTCCATTCCACTATCCACTCGACGTTCCATTCCACGTTCCATTCCACGTTTGATTCCATGTTCCATTCCATTGCATTGCACATTCCATTCCACAATCCATTCCACATTGCATTCAATTCCATTTCACATTCTATTCCATTCCATTCCACATGCCTTTGCGCAGTCCATTCCATTCCACATTTCATTACATTCCCTTCAACATTGCATTCCATAGCATTCCGAATTCGATTCCATTCCATTCCGCATTCAACTCCATACTCCATTCCACATTCCATTCCATTCCATCCACAATCCTTTCCTTTCATTCCATTGCATTAAACATTAAATTACACATTCATTTACATTCCATTCTACATTTCATTGTAGAATCCATTCCATTCCTTTTCACATTCCATTGAATTCCAATCCATTCTATTCCACATTCCATTCCATTCCATTTGTCATTCTATTCCATTCCATTCCACATTGCATTCCATTGTATACCACATTCCATTCCACATTCCATTCCAAATTCCATTCCATTCCATTCGACATTCCATTCCACCTTCTATTCCATTCCATTCTCATTCCATTACAAATTCCCTTCCATTACATTCCACGTTCCTTTCTCCGTACCAATGCATTTCATTCCACTTTCGATTCCATTCCATTTCATTCCACTTTCCATTCCATTCCATTCCACTTTCCCTTCTATTCCATTCCACCTTCCATTCCATTACTTTCCACTTTGCATTCCATTCCATTCCACGTTTCATTCCACTTTCCATTCCACATTCCATTCCATTCCATTCCACATTCCATTCCATGTTGTGTTCCACATTGCATTCCATTCCATTCCACATTCCATTCCTCATTACATTCCTTTCCATTCCACATTCTATTCGACATTCCATTCCATTCCATTTCTCATTCGATTCCATTCAACATTCCACTCTACATTCCAATTCATTCCATTCCAAATTCCATTCCATTCCTTTCCATTCCATTTGACGTTCCATTCCATTCCATTCCACTTTCAATTAAATTCCCGTCAACGTTCCATTCCATGTTCCATTCCACGTTCCATTCCATGTTCAATTCCAATCCATTCCACATGCCATTCCAATCCATTCCATATTCCTTTCCATTCCATATTCCATTCCATTCCATTCCACATTGCATTTCATTACATTCCACAATCCATTCCATTCCACATTCCATTCCACATTCCATTCCATTCCATTCAATTTTGCATTCCATTCCATTCCACATTCCGTTCTAAATTCCATTCCACTCCAATCCTCATTCCATTTCACATTCCGTTGCACTTTGCATTCCAAATTCCGTTCCATTCCATTTCACATTCCATTATATTCCTTTCCTTTGCATTCCACATTCCATTCTATTCCATTACACATTCCCTTCTATTCCATTCCATGTTCCATTTCTTTCAATTCCACATTCCATTCCACGTTCCATTCCACATTCCATTCCACGTTCCATTCGACGTTCCATTCCATTCCATTCCACATTCCATTCCACTTTCCATTCCACTTTACATTCTACGTTCCATTCCACGTTCCATTTCACGTTCCATTCCACTATCCACTCGACGTTCCATTCCACGTTCCATTCCACGTTTGATTCCATGTTCCATTCCATTGCATTGCACATTCCATTCCACAATCCATTCCACATTGCATTCAATTCCATTTCACATTCCATTCCATCCCATTCCACATGCCTTTGCGCATTCCATTCCATTCCACATTTCATTACATTCCCTTCAACATTGCATTCCATAGCATTCCAAATTCGATTCCATTCCATTCCACATTCAACTCCATACTCCCTTCCACATTCCATTCCATTCCATCCACAATCGTTTCCTTTCATTCCATTGCATTAATCATTAAATTACACATTCATTTACATTCCATTCTACATTTCATTGTACAATCCATTCCATTCCTTTTCACATTCCATTGAATTCCAATCCATTCTATTCCACATTCCATTCCATTCCATTTGTCATTCTATTCCATTCCATTCCACATTGCATTCCATTGTATACCACATTCCATTCCACATTCCATTCCAAATTCCATTCCATTCCATTCGACATTCCATTCCACCTTCTATTCCATTCCATTCTCATTCCATTACAAATTCCCTTCCATTACATTCCACGTTCCTTTCTCCGTACCAATGCATTCCATTCCACTTTCGATTCCATTCCATCCCATTCCACTTTCCATTCCATTCCATTCCATTCCATTCCATTCCACTTTCCCTTCTATTCCATTCCACCTTCCATTCCATTACTTTCCACTTTGCATTCCATTCCATTCCACGTTTCATTCCACTTTCCATTCCACATTCCATTCCATTCCATTCCACATTCCATTCCACGTTGTGTTCCACATTGCATTCCATTCCATTCCACATTCCATTCCTCATTACATTCCTTTCCATTCCACATTCTATTCGACATTCCATTCCATTCCATTTCTCATTCGATTCCATTCAACATTCCACTCTACATTCCATTCATTCCATTCCACATTCCATTCCACATTCCATTCCATTCCATTCCACATTCCATTCCATTCCATTCCATTCCATTCCACTTTCCATTCCACATTCCATTCCTTTCTGTTCCACGGTCCATTCCACACCCAATTCCATATTCCATTCCACATTCCATTCCGTTCCATTGCACATTCCATTTCACATTACATGCCAAGTTCAATTTCACATTCCTTTCCACGTTCCATTCCACGTTCCATTCCATGTTCTATTCCACATTCCATTCCATTCCATTTCACGCTCCTTTCCATATTCCAATCCACTTTCCATTCCACAGTCCATTCCATTCCACATTACATTCCATTTCAATCCATTCCACATTCCATTCCACTCCATTCCACGTTCCATTCCATGTTCCATTCTTCTTTTCATTCCATTCCACATTCCATTCCACATTGCATTCCATTCCATTCTACATTGCATTCCAAATTCCATTCTATTCCATTGCACATTCCATTCCACAATGCTTTCCATTCCATTCAATTCCATTACACATTCCTTTCCATTCCATTCCACATTCCACCTTCCGTTTCACTTTCCATTCGACGTTTGATTCCACATTCCTTTCCACGGTGCATTCAACGTTCCATTCCATTCCATTTCATTCCATCTTCCATTCCACCTTCCAGTCCATTCCAAGTTCCTTTCCACATTCCATTCCATTCCATTCCAGGTTCCATTCAATTCTATTCCACATTCCATTCCATTACATTCCATTCCACATTCTATTCCTCATTGCATTCCATTCTATTTCATGTTAAATTCCACATTCTATTCCATTCCATTCCACATTGCATTCCATATTCCATTCCATTCCATTCCAGATTGCTTTCCATTCCATTCCACAGTCCATTCCACTCCACATTGCATTTCACATTGCATTGCATTTCATTCCACATTGCATTCCACATTCCATTCCACATTCCATTCCAGTTCCATTCCATTCCATAACACATTCCATTCCAATCCATTCCACACTCCTTTCCATTCCATTCCACATTCCACATTCCATTCCACTTTCCACTCCACGTTCTATTCCATATTCCATTCCACATTCCATTCCACATTCCATTCCACATTGTATTCCGTTCCGTACCGAATTCCTTTCCACATTCCATTTCAAATTCCATTCCACATTCCATTCCATTCCATAACACATTCCATTCCATTCCATTCAACTTTCACATTGCATTCCACTTTCCATTCAATGTTACATTCCACCTTCCATTCCCCGTTCCTTTCCATTCCATTCTGCGTTCCATTACACGTTCCATTCCATTCCATTACACTTTCCATTCCACGTTCCATTCCATTCCACGTTCAATTCCACATTCTGTTCCTTTCCATTCCACATTCCATTCCGTTCCATTCCACATTCCATTCCATTCCACATTCCATTCCACATTTCTTTCCATTCCATTCTACATTCTATTCCACATTCCATTCAATTCCATTCCACTTTCCATTCAATTCCATTCCACATTCCATTCCACATTCCATTCTATGCCATTCCAGTTTCCATTCCACCTTCCATTTCACTCAATTCCACATTCCATTCCCTTCAATTCCTTTCCTTTCAATTCCATTACATATTCCATTCCATTGCATTCTATATTCCATTCCATTCCATTCCACATTCCATTCCAATCCATTCCAGATTCCATTCCATTCCATTCCCCAATCCATTCCATTCCATTCCATAGCACTACAAATACCATTCCATTCCATTCCATTACAAATTCCATCCCATTCCACTCCACATTCCATGCCATTCCGTTCCATGTTACATTCAATTACATTTCACGTTCCATTCCACGTTCCATTCCAGTTTCCGTTCCACTTTCCATTCCGTTGCATTCCACTTTCAATTCTACGTTGCATTCCACGTTCCATTCCTCGTTCCATTCCATTCCATTCAAACTTGCATTCCACGTTCCATTCCATGTTCCATTCCATGCCATTCCACATTTTATTCCATCACATACCACTTTCCATTACACATTCCATTCCATTACACATTCCATTCCACATTCCATTTCACTCCCTTCCACATTGCATTCCAGATAGCATTCCATTCCTTTCCACATTCCATTCCATTCTCTTCCAGACTGCATTCTATTCCATTCCACACTCCTTTCCATTCCATTACACATTGCATTCCAATCCTCTGCATTACACATTCCATTCCGTATTCCATTGAACATTCCATTTGCTTCCATTCCACATTCCATTCCATTCCATTCCACATCCCCTTCGATTCCATTCGATTCCATTCCATTCCATTCCATTCCATTCCTTTACCCATTCCTTTCCATTCCATTCCACATTCCTTTCCATTCCATTCCATTCCAATCCACATTCCATTCCACATTCCTTTCCATTCCATTCCATTCCATTCCACATTACATTCCACATTGCTTTCCATTCCATTCCGCATTACATTTCATTCCTCTCCACAGTCCATTCCACATTTCATTCCATTCCATTCCACATCCCATTCCACTCTATTCTACATTCTATTCCATTCCATTCCAAGTTCCATTCCACATTCCATTCCATTCCCTTCCACATTCCATTTTATTTCGTTCCATTCCATTCCATTCCACATTCCATTCCAATCCATTCCACATTACATTCCATTTCATTTCATTCCATTCCATTCCATTCCGCATTCCATTCCAATCCATTCCACATTGCATTCCGTTCCATTTCATTCTACATTCCATTCCACATTCCATTCCATATTCCATTCCATCCCACGTTCCATTCCACATTACATTCCACATTCCATTCCATACCATTACACTTTCCATTCCACATTCCATTCAATTTCATTCCACATTCCATTCCATTCCATTCAGCATTCCATACCACATTCCTTTCCATTTCATTTGATATTCCATTCTACTTTCCATTCCATTGCACATTCCATTCCACATTGCATTCCATTCCATTCCACATTCCATTCCATTCCATATTCCATTCCATTCCAAACCACATTGCTTTCCATTCCATTCCATTCCAAATTCCATTCCACATTCCATTCCATTCCACATTCCATTCCAATCCATTCCACATTGCATTCCGTTCCATTTCATTCTACATTCCATTCCACATTCCATTACATACAACTTTCCATTCCACTTTACATTCCACATTCCATTCCATACCATTACACTTTCCATTCCACATTCCATTCAATTTCATTCCACATTCCATTCCATTCCATTCAACATTCCATACCACAGTCCTTTCCATTTCATTCGATATTCCATTCCACTTTCCATTCCATTCCACATTCCATTCCACATTGCGTTCCACTCCTTTCCACATTCCATTCCATTCCATATTCCATTCCATTCCAATCCACATTGCTTTCCATTCCATTCCATTCCAAATTCCATTCCACATTCCATTCCATTCCAGTTTCCATTCCACTCTCCATTGCATTCCATTCCACACTCCATTCCGCATTCCTTTCCATTCCATTCCATTTCATATTCCATTCCGTTAAATATTCCACTCTATTCCATTCCGCTTTCCATTCCATTCCATTCTTTTGCATTCCACATTTCATTCCACATTGTATTCTATTCCATTCCACATTCCATTCCAAGATCCATTCGACATTCCATTCCATTCCATTCCATTACACATTATATTCCACATTCCATTCCATTCCATTCCACTTTCCATTTCGTTCCATTCCATTCAATTCCACTGTCCTTTCAACACTCAGTTCCATATTACATTCCACATTACATTCCATTACATTTTACGTTGCATTCCACATTCCATACCAAGTTCAATTCCACATTCCTTTAAACGTTCATTTCCACGTTCCATTCCACGTTCCATTCCCTTCCATTCCACGTTCCATTCCACATTCCTTTGCATTCCATTCTAAGTTCCATTCCATACTCCATGCCATATTCCTTTCCACCTTCCATACCGTTCCATTCCACATTCCACTCCACATTCCATTCAATTCCATTCGAGATTCCATGCCCTTGCATTCCATTCCATTGCACGTTCCATTCCACTTTGAATTAAATTCCACTCCACATTCAATTCCACATTCCAGTCCATTCCATTGCACATTGCATTCCATTCCAATCCACATTTCATTCCACAATTCATTCCATTCCATTCCACATTTCATTCCACATTCCATTCCATTCCATTCCATTCCACGTTCCATTCCACATTCCATTCCACGGTCCATTTCAGATTGAATTCCATATGCCATTCCACATTCCATTCCGTTCCATTGCACGTTCCATTCCACATTCCATGCCAAGTTCAATTCAGCATTCATTTCCACGATCCTTTCCACGTTCCATTCCACGTTCCATTCCATTCCATTCCACATTTCATTCGACATTCCATTGCATTCCATTCCAAGTTCCATTCTACATTCCTTTCTATATTCCATTCCACCATCCATACCGTTCCATTCTACATTCCATAACACAAGGCATTCCACATTTCTTTCCACTATGCATTCCACATTCCATTCCACTTTCCATTCCACATTCCATTATAGTCCATTCCATATTACATTCTGTTCCATTCTTCATTCCATTCCACATTCCATTCCATTCCATTCCACATTCCATTCCATTACACTCCTCATTTCATTCCACATTCCCTTCCATTCCATTCCACATTTTATTCCAAGTTCCATTCCATTCAATTACACGTTCCATTCCACGTTTCATTCCACTTTCCATTCCACATTCTATTCTAATTCATTCAACATACCATTCCACATTCCATTCAGTACCATTCCACTTTGCATTCCACATTGCATTCCATTTCACGTTCCATTCCACATTCCATTCCACGTTCCATTCCACATTCCGTTTCATTCCATATTCCATTCTACATTTCATTCCATTCCATTCCACATTTCATTTCGTATTCCATTGCATTTCATTCCACATTCCATTCCACATTCCATCCCATTCCATTAAACATTCCATTCCACATTCCTTTCCACATTCCTTTAAATTCCATTACACATTCCATTCCACATTTCATTCCACATCCCATTCCTTTCCATTGCACATTCATTTCCACATTCCATGCCACATTCCATTCCAGATTCCATTCCATTCCATTCCACATTCCATTCCACATTGCATTCCATTCCATTCCACATTCCAATCCACTTTCCTTTCCATTCCATTCCACTTTCCATTCCACCTTCTATTCCACATTCCATTCTCATTCCATTGCATTTCATTCCACATTCCATTCCACATTCCTTTGCATTCCAATTTACATTCCATTCCACATTCCATTCCATTCCACATTCCATTGCATTCCCTTCTACATTCCATTCCACATTCATTCCGTTTCGTTCCACATTCCATTCCACACTCCAATCCATTCCATTCCACAATCCATTCCATTCCATTCCACCTTCCGTTCCACTTTCCATTCCATGTTCGATTACATTGCTTTCCACTTTCCATTCCACATTCCAATCAGCTTTCCATTGCACATTCCATTCCATTCCATTCCACGTTCCAGTCCACATTCTATTCCACATTCCATACCACATTCCTTTCGACGTTCCATTCCATTCCATTCCACTTTCCATTCCACATTCCATTGTACTTTCCATTCCAAGTTCCATTCCACATTCCATTCCACATTCCATTCCACTTTCCATTCCATTCCAGTTCCATTCCACATTCCATTCCATTCCATTCAACATTCCATTCCACATTCCATTCCACGTTCCATTCCAGTTTCCATTCCATGATCCATTCCATTCCATTCCCCATTCCATTCCACATTGCATTCCACTCTATTCCACGTTCCATTCCTCATTCCATTCCACATTCCATTCTATTGCAATCGACATACCATTCCACATTCCATTCCATTCCACATTCCTTTCCACATTCCATTCCATTTCATTCCACATTCCTTTCCACATTCCATTCCATTTCCTTCCACATTCCATTCCACATTCTATTACACATTGCATTCCACATTCCCTTTCCCATTGTTTTGCATTCCGTTCCACTTTCTATTCCACATTCCATTGCATTCCATTCCACATCCCATACCACATTCCATTCCACATTCCCTTCCATTCCATTCCACATTCCATTCCACATTCCATTACATTTCATTCCACGTTCCATTCGATTAATTTCCAGATTCCGGTCCACATTACATTCCACGTTCCATTCCATTCCTTTCCTCTTTCCATTCTAATTTCCTTTAGGCGTTCCATTCCATTCCATTCCACGTTCCATTCTACATTCCATTAGATGTTCCATTCCACTTTCCATTCCACATTCCATTCCATTCCATTCCACATTACATTCCATATTCCATTGCATTCCAATCCATATTGCATTCCATTACATTCAACATTTCACTCCATTCCATTCCACGTTCCATTCCAAGTTCGATTCCGGGTTACATTCAACGTTCCATTGCAAGTTCCATTCCACATTCCATTCCACGGTTCATTGTATTCCATTCAACGTTTCATTCCACTTTCCATTCCATTCCTTTCCACTTTACTTTCCACGTTCCATTCCACATTCAATTCCACATTATATTCCGTTCTATTCCACATTTCATTCAACATTCCATGCCATCCTATTCCACATTCCATTCCACGTTACATTCATCATTCCATTCCACGTTACATTCATCATTCCATTCCACATTCCCTTCCGTTCCATTCCACATTACATTCCACATGGAATTCCATTCCATTTCACATTCTGTTCCATTGAATTCCTTATTTCATTCCTTTGCATTGCACATTCTATTACATTCCATTCCCATTCCATTCCATTCCTTTCTACTCTACATTCCATTCCAGTGCATTGCACATTGCATTCTATTCCATTCCACTTTCCATTCCACATTCCATTCTAAGTTGCCTTGCATTTTATTCCACGTCACATTCCACAATCCATTCCACATTTCGTTCCATGTTTCATTCCATTCTATTCCAAGATCCTTTCCATTGCATTCGACGTTCCATTCCATGTTCCATTCCATTCCATTCCACGTTGCATTCCACATTCCATTCCTCATTTTATTCCACCTTCCATTTCACTTTCCATTCCATTTAATTGGATGTTAAATTCCACCTTCCTTTCCATTCCATTCCACGTTCCGTTCCAGATTCCATTGCACATTTCATTCCACGTTCCATTACACATTCTATTCTACGTTCCGTTACACGATCCATTCCACTTTCCATTCCACGTTCCATTGCATTCCATTCCGCGTTCCATTCCACATTCCATTCCCTTCCATTCCACATTCTATTCAACATTGCATTCCACATTCTATTCAACATTTCATTCCACATTCTGTTCCATTCCATCCCACCTTCCATTCCACATTCCATTCCACATTCCATTCCATTCCATTCTACATTCAATTCCATTCCATTCCACATTCCATTCCACATTCCATTCCATTCCATTCCATTCCACTTTCCATTCCATTCCATTCCACATTCCATTCCATTCCGTTCCACATTCCATTCCACATTCCATTCTACATTCCATTCCATTTCATTCTATTCCATATTCCATTACATTACATTTAGCATTCCATTCCATTCCATTCCAAATTCCATTCCATTCCATTACATTCCACTTGATAATCCACGTTCAATTCCACTTTCCATTCCATTCCAACCCACCTCCCATTCCACATTCCATTGCATTCCATTCCACTATCGTTTTCACATTCCATTCCACATTACATTCCTTTCCATTCCACATTCCATTCCACATTCCGTTCCACATTCAGTTCCATTCCATTACACTTTCCATTTCATTCCATTCCACATTGCATTCCGTTCCATTCCACATTATATTCCACATTCCATTCCACATTCCATTCCGTTCCATCCCTCATTCCATTGCATTCCATTCCACATTCCTTTCCACATTATACTCCATTCCATTCCACGTTTCATTCCATTTAATTACACATTACCTTCCACATTATATTCCACATTCCATTCCACTTTCCATTCCATTCAATTTCAGGTTCCTTTCCACATTCCATTCCACTCCATTACACATTCCATTCCATATTCCTTCCTATTTAATTCCACATTCCATTTCAGGTTCCATTCCATTCCATTCGACTTTCATTTCCGCATTCCATTCCGCAGTCCATTCCACATTACATTCCGTTTCATTCCGCATTCAATTCCACATTCCATTCCACATTCTATTCCCTTCCACTCCACATTCCATGCCACATTCCATTCCATTCTATTCCACAATCCATTCCATATCCCATTCCATTCCGTTCAACTTTCCACAACACATTCCATTCCATTCCATTCAATTTCATTCCACATTCGTATCCATTTCATTCCACATTCCATTCAATTCCATTCCAAATTCCATTCCATTCCATTCCACATAAAATCCACGTTCCATTCCATTCCATTCCACTTTCCATTCCATTCCATTCCACATTCCATTCCTCATTCCATATCACATACCATTCCATTGCATTCAACATTCCATTGCATTCCATTATACATTCCATTCCATTCCTTTCGACATTCCATTCATTTCCACATTTCATTCCACATTACATTCCACGTTCCATTCCATTCCATTCCATTCCGTGTTCCATTCCACGTTCCATTCCATGTTCCACTACATTCCATTCCACGTTCCATTCCATTCCATTCCACATTCCATTGCACATTCCATTCAACATTCCATTCCTCATTCCATTCCATTCCTCATTCCATTCCATTCGTTTCCACATTACATTCCACATTCCACTCCATTCCAATCCACATTCCATTAAACATTACATTCCACATTCCATTCCTTTCCATTCGACACTCCGTTACAAGTTGCATTCCACTCTATTCCACGTTCCATTCCACGATGTATTCCACATTGCATTCCACATTCCATTCCACTTTCCATTTCAGATTCCTTTACACATTCCATTTGACATTCCATTCCATTCCATTTCACATTCCATTCCATTCCATTTTACATTCCATTCCTTATTCCTTCCATTCCATTCCACATTCCATCCCACTCTCCCTGCCACATTCCATTCCATTCCTTTCCACATTCCTTTCCAGATTCCATTCCACGGTCCATAACATTCCACACCACATTCCATTCCACTTTCCATTGCATTCCTTTCTATTCCATTCCACATTCCCTACCATTCCATACAATTAAATTTCACTGTCCAATCCATTCCATTCCACTTTTGATTCCACATTCCATTGCACATTCCATTCTGTTCCATTCCACATTCCATTCCCCACTGCATTCCACATTCCATTCCACATACCATTCTGTTCCATTCCATATGCCATTCCACATTCCATTCCACATTCCATTCCGTTCCATTCCACATTCCATTGCATTGCATTCCACATTCCTTTCCACATTCCATTCCATTCCATTCCACATTCCATTCCATTCAATTCCACATTCCATTAAACATTCTATTCCATATTCCATTCCACATTCAATTCCATTCCATTCCACATTCCATCCCTTTCCATACCAATTTCCATTCCATTCCGTTCCATGTTCCATTACACGTTCCATTCCATTATATTCCAGGTCCTATTCCACATTCCATTCCACTTTCCATTCCACTTTCCATTCCGTTCCATTCCATATTCAATTACACATTCCATTCCACATTCCATTGCGTTCCATGCCACATTCCATTCCACATTCCATTCCACCTTCCATTGCACATTCCATTCCACATTCCATTGCATTGTATTCCATATTTCATTCCACATTCCATTCCATTCCATTCCACATTTCATTCCACATTGCATTCCATTCCTGCCCACATCCCATTCCGCAATCCATTCCACTCCTTTCCACATTCCATTCCATTTCATTACACATTCCATTCCACATTTCATTCCACATCCTATTCCATTCCATTCCACCTTCCGTTACACATTCCATTCCACATTCCTTTCCATTCCACATTCCATTTCACATTCCATTCCATTCCATTCCCCATTCCATTACACATTCCATTACTTTCCATTCCACATTCCATTCCACATTCCATTCCACATTCCATTCCACATTCCATTCTCATTCCATTGCATTTCATTCCACATTACATTCCACATTCCATTCTCTTCCAATTCACTTTCCATTCCACATTCCATTCCATTCCATTCCATTCCACCTTCCATTCCACATCCCATTCTGCGGTCCATTCCACATTCCATTCCACATTCCATTCCATGTTCCATTCTCATTCCATTTCATTTCGCTGCACATTCTATTCCGCAATCCATTTCATTCCAGTTCACATGACATTCCACATTCCTTTCCATTCCATTCCATTCCATTCCACATTCCATTCCACATTCCATTCCGCAGTCCATTCCATTCCATTCCATTTTCCATTACATTGCAATCCACATTCCATTCCAAGTTCCATTCCATTGTATTCCATATTCTAATCCATTCCATTCCTCGTGCCATTCCGTTCAATTGCACATTCCATTCCATTCCATTATATTCCAATCCACATTCCATTCCATTCCATTCCACATTCCATTCCATTCCATTCCACATTTCATTCCATTCCATTCCATTCCATTCCATTCCATTCCACATTCCTTTCAGTTCCATTACATTCTACATTCCATTCCTTCGCATTCCGCGTTCCATTCCATTCTATTCGATTCCATTCTATGTTCCACTCCATTCAATTCCATTCAATTTTCCATTCCATTCTATTCAACTTTCCATTCCATTCCATTCCACATTCCATTGCACATTCCATTCAATTTCACTCCACTTTGCATTCCACGTTCCATTCCACATTCCATTCCACATTGCATTCCAAATTCCATCTGATTCCATTCCACATTACAATGCATTCCATTCCACGATCCATTCCACATTCCATTCCACATTCTAATCCAAGTTCCATTCCATTCTTTCCAAGTTCTACTACCTTTCCATTCCACTCCATTCCTCGTTCTATTGCAGTTTCAATACAACGTTCCATTCCACATTCCATTCCGCAGTCCATTCCACTTTCCATTCCATTCCATTCCGCATTCCATTCCAAATTCCATTCCATTCCATTCCATTTTCCTTTTCAGATTCCATTCACTTTCCATTCCATTACATTCCACATTCCATTCCACATTCCATTCCATTCCATTCCACGTTCCATTAAACATTCCATTGCATTCAATTTCGCGTTCCATTCCATATTCCATTCCACCTTCCATTCCACATTCCATTCCATTCCACATTTCATACAACATTCTATTCCCTTCCATTCCACAATCCATTCCACTTTCCATTCCTCCTTGCATTCCAGGATCCATTCCCCGTTCTATTCCACGTTCCATTCCACATTCCATTCCTCTTTCCATTCCATAATCCATTCCATGTTCCATTCCACGTTCCATTCCATTACATTCCACGTTCCATTACCTTCCGTTCCACATTCCATTCCAATTTCCATTTCACGTTCCGTTCCACATTCTATTTCACTTTCCATTCCATTCCACACCATTAAAGAACACATTCCTTTCCATTCCATTGGTCATTCCATTCCATTCCATTCCATGATCCATTCCACATTCCATTACACATTCCATTCCTTTCCATTAAACAATCCATTCCACGTACCATTCCACATTCCATTCCACGTTCCATTCCATTCCATTCCACATTCTAATACATTCCCTTCCACATTCCAATCCATTCCATTCCACATTCCGTTCCATTCCATTCCACATTCTACCACATTCCATTCCAAGTTGCATTGCATTCTGTTCCACGTCCCATTCCACATTCCATTCCATATTACATTCCACTTTCCATTCCAATCTTTTTCACGTTCCTTTCCATTCCATTACACGTTCCATTCCACTTTTCATTCCTTATTCCTTTCCACATTGCATTTCACGTTGCATTCCTTTCCATTCCACTTTCTATTCCATGTTCCATTCCATTCCATTCCATATTCCATTGCATTCAATTCCACATTCCTTTCCATTCCATTCCACATTCCATTCCATTCCATTCTTTTCCATATTCCATTCCATTACAGTCAACATGCCATACCATTACATTCCATATTTCATTCCACATGCCATTCCACATTCGATTCCACATTCCATTCCACGTTCCATTCCATCCCATTCCACATTCTATTCCACTCCATTCCACTTTCCATTCCATTCAATTCTAAATATCACTCCATTCCATTGCATTCCACATTCTATTCCATTCCATTCTGCTTTCCATTGCGTCCCATTCAGTTCTATTCCACATTCCATTCCATTCCATTCCATTCCACATTCCATTCCATTCCATTCCACTTTCCATTCCACATCCAATTCTAATTTCTTTTCCACATTCCATTCCATTTCATTCCACATTCCATTCTTTTCCAATCCACATTCCATTCCACGTTCTATTCCATTCCATTCCACATTCCTTTCCATTCCATTTCACATTCCATTCCTTTCAATTCTTCATTTCATTCCATTGCATTGCATTCCATATTCCACTCCATTCCATTCCTCATTTCATTCCATTCCATTGCATTCCACATTCCATTCCATTCCATTCCCATTCCAGTTCATTCCATTCCATTATAGTCCACATTCCATTCCATTCCTTTCCACATTCCATTCCATTCCATTCCGCATTCCACTCCACATTCCTTTCCACGTTACTGTCCTTTCCATTTCACATTCCATTTCCCATTCCTTTCCATTCCGTTCGACATTCCGTTTCAGATTCCATTCCATTCCATTCGACATTCCATTGCACATTCCTTTGCTTTCCATTCCACATTCCTTTCCACTCAACTCCACTTTCCATTCCACATTTATTTCCATTCCATTCCACATTCCTTTGCTTTCCATTCCACATTCCTTTCCACTCAACTCCACTTTCCATTCCACATTCATTTCCATTCCATTCCACATTCCATTGCACATTCCATTCCACATTTCATTCCACATTGCATTCCGTTCCTTTGCACGTTCCATTCCATTCCATTCCACATTCCATTCCATTCCGTTCCATTCCATTCCATTCCATTCTGCATTCCACATTCCAATCCATTCCGTTCCGCATTCCATTCCATTCCATTCCATTCCACATTTCTTACTATTCCATTCCACATTCAATTTCGTTCCATTCCACATTACATCCCATGCCATTCCACGTTCCATTCCACGTTCCATTCCATTCCATTCCACTTACCATTCCACATTGCATTCCACTTTCCATTCCATGTTGCATTCCTTTCTGTTCCAAGTTCCATTCCACGTTCCATTCCATTCCATTCCACGTTCCATTCTACATTCCATTGCACATTTCCTTCCACGTTCAATTCCACATTCCATTCCACGTTCCTTCCATGTTCCATTCCATGTTCCATTGCGCGTTCTATTCCTTACAATTCCAAGTTCCATTCCGCATTGCATTCCATTGCATTATACTTCCAATTCCACATTCCATTCCACATTGCATTCCACATTCCATTCTCTGCCATTATACTTTCCATTCCGCATTCCATTCCACAATAATTTCCATTCCATTACATTCCATTCCACATTCCATTCCACATAACATTCCTTTGCATTTCACATTCCATTCCGCATTCCATTACACATTCCATTCCATTCCATTCCACATTCCATTCCACATTCAGTTTCACATTACATTCCTCATTACATTGCACATTGCAGTTCGTATTTCTTTCCACATTGCATTCCATTCCATTCCACATTCCATTCCACATTCCATTCCACGTTCCATTAAAATCCGTTCCACTTTCCTTTCCACATTCCATTACACATACCTTTCCACATTACTTACGTTCTGTTCCACATTCCATTCCACAGTCCTTTCTACTTTCCATTCCATTCCATTCCACATTCCATTCCACCTTCCATTCAAAATTCCATTCCACATTCCATTCCATTCCATTCCACATTCCATTCCATTCCATTCCACATTCCATTCCATTCCATTCCGCATTCCATTCCACATTCCATTCCACGTTCCATTTCATTCCATTCCACCTTCCATTATACCTTCCATTCCATTCCATTCGATGTTCCATTCCACGTTCCATTCCATATTCCATTCCATGCCTTTCCATTCCATTCCACATTCCATTCCACATTGCATTCCTTTCCTTTCCACACTGCATTCTACATTCCATTCTACATTCCATTCCATTCCTCTCCACGTTACATTCCACGTTCCATTCTTCGTCCCATTCCATTCCATTCCATGATGAATTCCGCATTCAATTCCATTCCATTTCATGTTGCATTCCACATTCCACTCCACTCCATTCCATTCCACATTCCGTTACACTTCTTCCCACATTCCATTCCATGTTCCATTCCATTCCAATCCACATTCTCTTCCATTCCATTCCATTCTTGTCCACATTCTTTTCCATTCCCTTCCATTCCACATTCCATTCCAATTTTTTCCACTTTCCATTTCATCCCATTCATTATAAATTTCCATACTGCAGTCCGTGTTCCATTCCACATTCCATTACATTGTGTTCCATAAACCATTCCATTCCATTCCACATTCCATCCCATTGAATTCCATTCCACATTCCATTCCATTTCTTTCAATTGCAGTCCACATTCTATTCAATTCCACTCCATTCCATTCTACATTCCATTTCATTCCATTGCACATTCAATTCCAATCAATTCCTCATTCCATTTCATTCCATTCCATATTCCACTCCAATCCATTCCACATTCCATTCCATTCAATTCCACATTCAATTCCATTCCATTGCACATTCCATTCATTTCCATTCCATTTCACATTCCATTCCACAGTCCATTCCATTCTGTTCCACTTTAGATTCCATTCCATTCCACATTCCATTAAAATCCATTCCATTCCACATTCCATTCCGTTCTATTAGTCATTCCATTCCACGTTCCATTCCACTTTCCATTGCACTTTCCTGTCCACGTTCCATTCCACGTTCCATTCCACGTTCCACTCCATTCAATTCCACATCCCATTCCACATTCCGTTCCATTCCATTCCACATTCCATTCCATTCCAATCCACATTCCATACCACTCCATTCCATTTCTTTCCACATTCCATTCCGTTCCATTCCACATTCCATTCCATTCCATTAAACATTCCATTCCACATTCCATTCTATTCAATTTCATATTCCATTCCGTTCCATTCCATTCAATTTCACATTCCATTCTCTTCCATTCCTGATTCCTTTCCACTTTCCATTCCACATTCCATTACACATTCCGTTCCCCAGTCCATTCCACATTGCATTACTTTCCATTCCACATTCCATTTCACATTCCATTCCGTTGCATTCCACATTCCTTTCCACATTCCATTCCACATTCCATTCCACGTTCCGTTCCTCATTTCATTCCACATTCCACTCCATTCCATTCCACATTGCATTCCATTGCATTCCACATTCCATTTCACATTCCTTTCCATTCCATTCCACATTCCACTCCATTCCATTCCACTTTCCATTCCACATTCCATTACTTTCCATTCCATATTCCATTCCATTCCATTCCACATTCTATTACATTCCATTCAACGTTCCATTCTACATTCCATTCCAAGGTCCATTTAATTAAATTCCTCGTTCGATTCCCCATTCCATTCCATTCCATTCCACTTTCCTTTCCACATTCCATTCCACATTCCATTCCACTGCATTCCACATTCCATTCCGTTCCATTCCACTTTCCATTACTCGTTCCATTCCATTCAAGTCGATGTCCAATTCCACATTGCAATCCAAACTCCATTTCCCATTCAATTACACTCTATTTCACATTGCATTGCACATTCCACTACATTCCATTCCACAATCCATTCCACAGTCCACTATATTCCATCCCACATTCCATGCCACGTTCCAATCCATTCCTTTCCACCTTCAATTAAACATTCCTTTACATTACACTTGACTTTCTATTCCACATTCCATTCCACATTCCGTTTCAGATTCCATTCTGTTCCGTTACACCCTCCATTCCACACTCCATTCCACATTCCTTTCAACATTCCATTCCGTTCCATTCCATGTTCCATTCCACATTACATTCCGCATTCCATTCCACATTCCTTTCCACATTCCATTAAATTCCATTCCACTTTCCATTCTATTCCATTCCACATTCCTTTCCACGTTCCATTCAACGTTCTATTCCAAGTTCCCTTCGATAGCATTTCACGTTCCATTCCGCATTCCATTACATTCCATTCCACTTTCCTTTCAACATTCCAATACCCATTCCATTGCACATTACATTCCGTTCCATTCCACATTCCATTCCACATGCCGTTCCACATTCTATTCCATTTGATTCCACATTCCATTCCATTCCATTGCACATTCCATTCCAAATTCCATTCCTTTCCTTTCCACATTTCATTCCACATTCCATTCCACATTTCATTCCACATTCCATTCTATTCCACATTCCAATACACGTTCCAATAAATTACATTCCACGCTCCATTCCACGTTACATTCCACTTTCCATTCCACATTCCAATCCACATTCCATTCCACAATCCATTCCAAATTCCATTCCACAATACGTTCCACATTCGATTCCACAATTCATTCCGCATTCCATTCCATTCCATGCCACATTCCATTCCACGTTCCATTCCTTTCCATACCACTTTCAATTCCACATTCCATTACATTACATTTCACATTCCATTTCACATTCCATTCCAAATTCCATTTCACATTCCATTGCGTTCCATTCCACATTCCATTCCACACTCCATTCCACATTCCATTCCACATTCCATTCCACGTTCCATTCCATTCCATTCCACATTACATTTCACACTCCATTCCACATTCCATTCCAAATTCCATTCCACGTTCAGTTCTGTTCCATTTCACATTCCATTCCACACTCCATTCCACATTCCATTCCACATTTCATTCCATTAAATTCCACATTCCTTTCCACTTTTCATTTTGCATTCCTTTCCACATTCCTTCCCACATTCCATTCCACATCCCATTTCACATTCCATTCCATTCCGTTCCACATTCCTTTCCCCATTCCAATCCTCGTTCCATTCCATTTCATTCCACATTTAATTAAACATTCCATTCCATTCCATTTCACATTCCATTCCGTTAAATTCCAGATTCCTTTCCACATTCCATTCCATATTCAATTCCACAATCCCTTCCACATTCCGTTCCAAACTCCTTTCCATTCCATTCCACATTCCATTCCATTCCATTCCACATTCCATTTCACTTTCCATTCCGTTCCATTACACATTCCTTTCCACATTCCATTACACATTCCATTCCAAATTCCGTTCAAAATTCCATTCCATATTCCATTCCTATCCATTCCACATTCCATCTCACATTCCGTTCAACTTTCCATTTCACATTCCAATCCATTCCATTCGCCATTCCATTCTATTCCATTCCAAATTCTATTCCACCTTCCGTTCCATTCCATTCAACATTCCATTCCATTCCTCACTTCATTACATTCCATTCCACATTCTATTTTATGTTCCATTTCAAGGTCGATTCATTTCCATTCCACGTACCATTACACATTCCATTCCATTCCATTCCATTGCTTTCCATTTCACATTCCATTACGCATCCATTCCATTCCATTGCACTTTCCATTCCACATCGCATTTCACATTCCATTCCAAATTCCAATCCGTTCCATTCCACTTTTTTTCCACATTCCTTCCGCATTCTATTCAATATTCCATTTCACTTTCCATTCCATACCATTCCACATTCCATTCCATTCCACAATCCATTCCATTCCACATTCCATTCCACATTCCATTCCATTACATTTCACATTCCCTTCCGTTCCATTCCACATTTCTTTCCATATTCCATTCCACATTACGTTCCACATTCCATTCCACATTCCATTCCACATTCCATTCCATTCCATTCCACATTCAATTCCATTCCATTTCACATTCCATTCCACATTGCATTCCACATACCATTCCACATTCCATTCCATGTTCCATTCCACATTCCATTCCACGTTTCATTCCATTCCATTCCATGTTCCATTCCACGTTCCATTCCATTCAATTCCACGTTCCGTTCCACATTCCATTCCATTCAATTCCACATTGCATTTCACATTCCATTCCACATTCCATTCCACATTTCTTTCCATTCCATTCCTCCTTCCATTCCAAGTTCCAATCCACGTACCATTACACTTTCCACTCCACGTTTTGTTACATTCCATTCCTCTTTCCATTCCACGTTCCATTACGCATTCCATTCCACATTCCATTCCATTCCACACCATTCCATTCAATTCCACATTCCATTCAACATTGCATTCCACATTTCATTCCATTCCATTCCAATTTCCTTTACATGTTCCATTCCACGTTCCATTCCACGTTCCATTCCATTCCGTTCCACGTTCCATTCCATTCCATTCGACATTTCTTTCCCTATTCCATTTCACATTCCATTCTACATTCCATTTGACATACCATTGCATTCCCTTCCACATTCCATTCCACATTCCTCTGCACGTTCCATTCCATTCCATTGTACATTCCATTCCACTTTCCATTCATTTACATTCCACATTCCATTCCACATTCCATTCCATTCGATTCCACATTCCATTCCACATTCCATTACATGTTCCATTTCATTCCATTCCACATTCCGTTCCACAATCCATTTCACATTATATTCCACATTCCTTTTCACATTCCATTCCATTCCATTACCTTCCATTTGGCATTCTACATTCCATTCCACTTTCCTTTCCATTCCATTCCACATTACATTCCAATTTCCATTCCATTCCATTCCACTTTCCATTCCACGTTCCGTTACACATTCCATTCCACTTTCCATTCTATTCCATTCCTCTTTTCATTCCACTTTCCATTCCACAGTCGATTCCACATTCCATTCCACAATCCACTGCATTCCATTCCACATTGCATTCCACATTCCATTCCAAATTCCTTGGCACATTCCTTTCCAATCCATTCCACATTCTATTGCACATTCCATTCCATTCCTTTCCACATTCCATTCCACCTTCCATTCCAAGTTCCATTCCACGGTCCACTCCATCCCACGTTCCATTCCACTTTTCATTCCAAGTTCCATTCCATTCCATTCCACATTCCATTCCATTAAATTCTACTTTCCATTTCATGCGGTTCTACGTTCCATTCCTCATTCCATTACACAATCCATTGACTTCCATTCCACATTCCATTCCACATTCCATTCCATATTCCTTTGCTCATTCCTTTCCATTCCATTCCAAATTCCATTCCACAGTCAATCCCACATTACATTCCACTTTCTATTCCATTCCATTACACGTGAAATTGCACATTCCGTTGCATTATATTTGACATTCCATTACACATTCCATTCCACGTTCCATTTCACATTGCATTCCGTTCCATTACACATTCCATTACACACTCCATTCCACATTCCATTCCACATTCCATTCCGTTTCATTCCACATTCGTTTCCACATTCCTTTTCGCATTGCATTCCACAATCCATACAACATTCCAATCCACACTACATTCGAAGTTGCATTCCACATTCCATTCCGTACCTTTCCACATTCCTTTCCACATTCCATTCCACATTCCATTCCATTAAATTCCACATTCCATTCCACATTCCATTCCATTGCATTTCACATTCCATTCTGTTCCATTCCACATTCCTTTCCACATTCCATTCAATTCCACATTTGTTTTCATTCCATTCCACGTTCCATTCCACTTTCCATTCCACATTCCATTGCATTCCATTCCACATTCCATTCCACGTTCTATTCCAGATTCCATTCCACATTCCATTCCACGTAGCAAATCATTCCGTTCCATGTTGCATTCCAGGTTCCATTACTTTCCATTCCACTTTCCATTCCACATTCCATTGCACATTCCATTGTATGTTCCATTCCACATTATATTCCATGTTCCATTCCACGTTCCATTCAATGTTCCATTCCACGTCCCATTCCATACCATTCCACCTCCCATTCCACATTCCATTCCATTCCGTTCCACGTTCCGTTCCACATTCCATTCCACGTTCGATTCCACATTCCATTCCATTCCATTACATGCTCCCTTCCACATTCCACTCCATTACGTGCTCCCTTCCACATTCCAATCCACATTCCATTCCACATTCCATTGCATTCCATTCAACATTTCATTCCACATTCCATTTCAGAACCCATTACACATTCCATTCCTTTCCATTCCACATTCAATTCAATTCCATTCCATTCCTCTTTCCATTCCATGTTCCATTCCACGTTCCATTAAAATTTCCATTCCACATTCCATTCCATTCCATTCCACATTGCATTCTACCTTTCAGTCCATTGCATTCCACTTTCTATGCCACATTCCATTCAACAATCCATTTCATTCCATTCCACATTCCATTTCACGTTCCATTCCCCATTTCACTGCATTCCATTCCTCATTCCATTCCCTTCCACTCCACAACACATTCCAGATTCCATTCCATCTTCCATTCCACATTCCATTCCGCATTCCATTCCATTCCATCTGACATTCCGTTCCACTTTCCATTCCACGTTGCATTCCACGTTCTATTCCATATCATTCCGTGTTGCATTCTGTTCCATTGCACATTTCATTCCACCTTCCATTTCGCATTCCATTTGACATTCCATTTCACATTCTTTCCATTCCATACCACATTCCATTCCATTCCATTACACATTCCATTCCATTCCTTTCGAAATTCCTATCCTTTCCACATTACATTCCATATTCCATTCCACGTTCCATTCCATTCCATTCCACTTTCCATTCCATGTTACATTTTATGTTCCATTACATTCCATTCCACGTTGCGCTGCACATTCCTTTACATTCCATTTCACGTTCCATTCCAAATTTCAATTACAAATTCCATTCCACTTTCCATTCCTTTCCTTGCCACATTCCATTCCACGTTCCATTCAACATTCCATTCCATTCCATTCCACATTCCATTCCACACTCCTTTCTGTTCCATTCCACATTCCATTCGATACTCCATTCAACATTGCATTCCACATTCCATTCCACATTCAATTACACATTCCATGCCGTTCTATTCCACTTTCCATTCCACAGTCCATTCCACATTCCATTTCACATTCCATTCCATTCCATTCCACAGTCCTTTCCACAATCCACTCCACCTTCCATTCCACATTCCACATTCCTTTCCTTACCATTCCTTTCCGCAATCCATACCAATTTCCATTCCATTCCGTTACACATTCCATTCCATTGCATTCCACTTTCCATTCCCTTCCATTCCACATTCCATTCCACATTCCATTCCATTCCATTCTATTCCACATTCTATTCCATTCCATTCCACATTCCATTCTATTCCATTTTGCATTCCATTCCATTCCACATTCCATTCAATTCCATTCCACATTCCATTCCATATTCTATTCTACCTTTCATTCCGCATTGCATTCCACATTCCATTCCATTCCATTTCACATTACATTCCTCTTTTCATTCCACAGTCCATTGCACATTCCAATCCACATTCCAACCACATTCCATTCCATTCCGTTCCTCATTCCATTCCATACTGCATTCCATTCCATTCCTCGTTGCATTCCATTCTCCATTCAACATTCCATTCCACATGCAATTCCACTTTTCATTCCATGTTCCATTCCACATTCCATTCCACACTGCATCCCACATTCCATTCGACATTCCATTCCGTTCCATTCCACATTCCTTTCCTCTTTCCTTTCTGCAATGCATTCCACGTTCAATTCCATATTCCAATCCACACTCCATTCCACATTCCATTCCACATTTCATTCCATGCCATTCCACATTTCTTTCCACATTCCATTCCACATTGCATTCCATTCCATTCCACACTCCATTCCACATTCCATTCAATTGCATTTCACATTCCATTCTGTTTCATTCCACGTTCCTTTCCACATTGGATTCCACATTCCATTCCACATTCCGTTCCACAATCCATTCCACATTCAATTCTATTCCATTCCACAATCCATTTCATATTCCAATCCGTCACTTTCCACATACATTCCACATTCCATTCCACATTCCGCTCCACATTCCTTCCCATTCCATTCCACATTCCATTCCATTACATTCCACATTCCATTTCACATTTCATTCCACATTCCATTCCACTTTCCATTCCATTCCTTTCCACATTCCATTCCACATTCCATTTAACGTTCCAATCATCTCCATTTCATGTTCCATTCCACGTTCCATTCCCCGTCCAAATCTATTTCATTACACGTTCAATTCCACAGTCAATTCCATTCCATTTCCCTTTCCATGCTATTTTCCATTCCACATTCCATTTCACGTTCCATTCTGTACATTCCACATTCCATTCCAAACACTATTCCACATTCCTTTCCCCATTCCATTCCGTTCCATTCCACATTCCATTCCACACTCCATTCCAAATTCCTTTGCACATTCCAATCCATTCCATTCCACATTCCTTTCCAGATTCCATTCCACATTCCATTCCACTCCATTCCACATTCCATTCCACAACCCACTATATTCCATTCCACATTCCATTCCATTCCATTCCACATTCCTTTCCAAATTCCATTCCACATTCGATTCCATTCCATTCCACATTGAATTTCACATTCCATTCCACATTCCATTCCACGTTCCTTTCCATTCCATTCCTCTTTCCATTCCACGTTCCATTCCACGTTTCATTCCGTTGCATTCCACGTTCCATTCGACGTTATATTCGCTGTTCTATTCCATTCCGTTCTACGTTCCATTCCACGTTCCATTCCATATTCCATTCCACGTTCTATTCCATATTCCATTCCATATTCCATTCCAAATTCCATCCCATTCCATTCCATTCCACATTCCATTAAACATTCCATTCCATATTCCATGTAATTCCATTCCACGTTCCTTTCCATGTTCCATTCCACGTTCCATTCCACATTCCATTCCACGTTCCATTCCATTCCATTCCACTTTCCATTCCATTCCATTCGACATTTCTTTCAACATTCTATTTCACATTCCATTCCACATTCCATTCCAGATTCCATTGCATTCCATTACACATTCCATTACACAACCCACTACATTCCCTTCCACATTCCATTCCATTCCACATTCCTTTCCACATTCCATTCCTCACTCAAGTCCACATTCCTTTCCACATCCCATTCCACATTCCATTCCATTCAATTCCACATTCCATTCCACGTTCCATTCCACGTTTCATTCCATTCCTTTCCACATTCCATTCCACGATCCATTACCTTCAATTCCACGTTCCGTTCCACATTCAATTCCATTCCATTCCACATTGCATTTCACATTCCATTCCACATTCTATTCCACATTTCTTTCCATTACTTTCCTCATTCCATTCTTCATTCCATTCCATGTATCTTTCCACGTTCTGTTCCACGTTCCATTCCACGTTCCACTGCATTCCATTCCACATTACATTCCACATTCCATTCCACATTTTATTCCATTCCATTCCACGTTCCTTTCCACATTCCATTCCACGTTCCATTCCATTCCCTTCGACATTCCTTTCGACATTCCATTTCACATTCCATTCCACATTCCATTTGACATAACATTGCCTTCCCTTCCACATTCCATTATACATTCCTTTGCACATTCCCTTCCATTCCATTGTATACTCCACTCCAAATTACATTCCATTCCAATCCATTCCACATTCCCTTCCTCATTCCATTCCATTACATTCCGCATTCCATTCCATGTTCCATTCCACATTCCATTTCATTCCATTTCACATTCCATTCCACGTTCCATTTCACATTCCCTTCCATTCCATTGCATTCCACATTCCATTCTACATTCCATTCCACTTTCCTTTCCGTTCCATTCCACATTCCATCCCACGTTCCATTCCATTCCATTCCACTTTACATTCCACGTTCCATTCCACATTCCATTCCACGTTCCATTCCATTCCATTCCACTTTCAATTCCACGTTCCATTCCACATTCCATTCCACATTCCATTGAGTTCCATTCCATATTCCGTTCCATATTCTTTTGCACATTCCTTTCCTTTCCATTCCACATTGCATTCCACATTCCATTCCATACCATTCCTCATTCCATTACACATTGCATTCTACGTTGCATTCCACATTCCTTTCCGCGTTTCTTTCTATTCCATTACACGTTCCATTCCCTTCCATTCCACGTTCCATTTCATCCCGTTCCAGTTTCCATTCCATTCCATTCCACATTCCATTCCATTCCTTACTATTCCACTTTCAATTCCATTCCATTCCACTTTCCATTCCCTTAAATTCCACATTCCATTCCACATTCCGTTCTACATTCCCTTCCATTCCTTTCCACAATCCATTCCACACTCCATTCCACATAGCTTTCCACATTACATTCCATTCCATTCCACATTCCTTTCCACATTCCATTCCGCAATCCATTCCATTCCATTCCGCAGTCCATTCCAAAATCAATTCCACAGTCTATTCCTTTCCAATCCACATTCCATTCAACATTACATTCCTTTTGATTCCACATTCCATTCCATTCCATTTCACATTCCATTCCCCATTCCATTCCACATTCCATTCGCCATTCCATTCCATTCCAATCCACATTCCATTCCACTTTCCAGTCCACTTTCCATTCCTCATTCCATTTCACATGTCATTGCACGTTTCATTCCATTCTATTCCACATTCCATTCCATTCCATTCAATTCCATTCCACATTCCATTTCATTCCATTCCATTCCACATTCCATTCCTTTCCATTAAACATTCAATTCCATTCCATTCCACACTGCATTCCATTTCATTCCAATCCATTCCACATTGCATTACACTTTACATTCCCTTCCATTCCACATTCCATTACATTACCTTCCACATTTCATTCCACGTTCCATTCCACTTTCCATTCCGTGTTCCATTCCACATTGAATTCCACGTTCCATTCCACGTTCCATTCCATTCCATTACAGATTCCATTCCAGATTCCACTGCAAACTACATTCCATTCCATTCCATATTCCATACCATTAAAGTCCATTGTATTCCACATTCCATTCCATTCCACATTGAATTCCAGATTCCATTCCATTCCATTCCTCAATCCATTCGGCATTCCATTAAATTCCATTCCATATTCCATTCCATTCCATTCCACCTTCCATAACTTTCCATTCCACATTCCATTCCACATTCAATTCCACGTTGCATTCCACATTCCATTCCACATTCCAGTCCACGTTCCATTCCATTCCATTCCACGTTCCATTCCATGTTCCATTCCAAATTCCATTCCACATTCCATTCCACGTTCCTTTCCATTCCATTCCACGATCCATTATATTGCATTCCTCGTTCCATTCCACTTTCAATTCCGTGTTCAATTCCGTTTTATTCCACGTTCCATTCCACATTCCATTTCATTCTATTCCACGTTGCATTTCACATAGCATTGCACATTGCATTCCACGATGCATTCCATGTTACATTGTATATTCCATTCCACGTTCCATTACACGTTCCATTCCACTTTGCATTCGGCATTCCATTCCACGTTCCTTTCCATTCCATTCCACATTCCATTCCACATTGCATTCCACGTTTCATTATGTTCCATTCCACATTCGATTCCAAGTACCGTTCCACATTCAATTCCACATTCCATTCCATATTCCATTCCATTCCTTTCCACATCCCATTCCACTTTCCATTCCACGTTCCATTCCACATTCCATTTCACATTCCATTCCAGATTTCATTCCATTCTGTTCCGCATTCCATTTCATTCCGTTCCACTTTCCATTCCACTCTATTCAATTCCATTCCACCTTCCATAACATTCCATTCCATTCCACATTCCAGTCTTTTCCATTACACAATACATTAAATTCCATTCCACATTCCATTCCATTTCATTCCATTCCATTTCACGTTCTGTTACACATTACATTCCCTTCCATTCCACTTTCCAATACATTCCATTCCACATTTCATTCCACGTTGCATTCCACGATACATTCCATGTTCCATTCCACATTCAATTCCACGTTCCATTACACGTTTCATTCCATTTCATTCCAGATTCCACTGTACATTCCATTCCATTCCATTTCACATTCCATACCATTAAATTCCATTCCTTTCCACATTCCAGTCCATTCCACATTCCATTACACATTCCGTTCCATTCCATTCCACTTTCCATTCCGCACTCCATTAAATTCCATTCCACATTCCATTACATTCCTTTCCACATTGCACAACTTTCCATTCAACATTCCATTCCACATTCAATTCCATGTTGCATTTCACATTTCATTCCACTTTCCATCCTACGTTCCTTTCCATTCCATTTCATGTTCCCTTCCATTCCACGTTCCATTCCACATTCAATTCCACGTTGCATTCCATTCCATTCCACTTTCCATTCCAAATTCCATTCCATTCTATTCCACTTTCCATTTCACATTGCATTGCACATTCCATTCCGCGATACATTCCACATTCCTTTGCTCATTCCATTTTACTTTCTTTTCCACGTTACATTCCATGTTCCATTCCACGTTGCACTCCACTTTCCATTTCACGTTCCGTTCCATTCCATTCCACTTTCCATTCCACGTTCCATTCTACATTCCATTCCGCATTACATTATGTTCCATTCCACATTCCATTCCACCTACCATTCCACAATCCATTCAACATTCCATTCCATTCCATTCCACATTCCATTCCACATTATATTCCATTACATTCCACATTCCATTCCACATTCCATTGCACATTCCATTCCATTTCAGTCCACATTCCATTCCACATCCCATTGCATTCCAGTCCACATTTGATTCCACATTCCACTCCATTTGATTCCATATTCCATTCCATTCCAATCAACTTCCCATTCCACATTCCATTCCATTCTATTCCACATTCTATTCCACCCTCTTTTCCAGATTCCATTCCATTCCATTGCACGTTCCATTCCACAATATATTCTATTCCATTCCTCGTTGTTTTCCACTTTCCATTCCACATTCCATTCCATTCCATTCCAGTTTCCATTCCACGTTCCATTCCACATTCAATTCCACCTTCCATTCCAGGTTCCATTCCATTCCATTCCACGTTCCATTCCAAATTCCATTTCACAATTCATTCCACTTTCCATTCCACATTGCATTCCACTTTCCATTCCACCTTCCATTCCATTCAATTCCACGTTCCTTTCCATTCCATTCCATTCAATTCCACGTTCCATTCAATTCCATTCCACATTCAATTCCATTCCATTCCACCTTCCATTCCATTCAATTCCATGTTCCTTTCCATTCCATTCCATTCAATTCCACTTTCCATTCAATTCCATTCCACATTCAAATCCATTCCATTACATTCCACTATGCACTCCATTCCATTCCCACTGCATTCCACAACCCATTTCATTCCATTGCACTTTCAATTCCCTTGCATTCCACATTCCATTCCACATTGCAACCCATTGCACTCCATATTCCATTCCTTTCCATTCCACAATCCATTCCATTCCATTCCACATTGCAATCCACATTCCACTCCATTCCATTCCTTTGCATATTCCATTCCACATTCCATTCCATTTCATTTCACTTTCAGTTCCATTCAATTCCATTCCATATTCCATTTCACATTCCATTTCTTTCCATTTGATATTCCTTTCCATTCCATCCAACATTCCATTCCGCATTAAATTCCATTCCATTCCATATTCCATTGAACATTCCATTCCTTTCCTTTCCACATTCCAAACTACATTACTTTCCATATTCCATTCCACATTCCATTACACATTCCATTCCACATTCTATTCCAAATTCCGTTTCACTTTCCAATCCATTCCATTCCATTCCACATTCCATTCCATTCCATTCCAATCCATGTTCCATTCCATTGCATTCCAAGTTCAATTCCATTCCACATTGCATTCCATTGCATTCCACATTCCATTCCACATTGCATTGCACATTCCATTCCTTTCCATTCTATTCATATTCCATTCCCCATTCAATTCCATTCAATTGCACGTTCCAGTCCATTCCATTCCATTCAGTTCCACGTTCCAGTCAATTCCATTCCACATTCTATTCCATTCCATTCCACATTCCAATCCAGTCCATTCCAAATTCCATTCCATTCCATCCCGTTTCCAATCCACATTCCATTCCATTCCATTCCATTCTATTCCATTCCATTCCGTTCCATTCCACATTTCATTCCATATTGCAACCCATTCAATTCCCCATTCCATTCCATTCCATTCCATTCCACATTCCAATCCACATTCCGCTCTGTTCCATTCCTTTGCACATTCCATTCCACATTCCTTTCCATTCCATTTCATATTCAATTCCGTTCCATTCAACTCCACATTCCATTCCACATTCCATTTCCTTCCTTTTCACATTCTTTCCATTCCATTGCACATTCCATGCTGCATGCAATTCCGTTCCATTCCACATTCCATTGTACATTCCATTCCATTCCACATTCCTTTCCATTGCATTTCACGTTCCATTCTAATCCATTCGACTTTCCTTTCCACGTTCCATTCAGCGTTCAATTCCACTTTCAATTTCACATGCCATTTCACATGCCATTCCATTCCATTCCAATTTCCATTCCACATTCCATTCCATTCCATTCCATATTGCAGTGCACATTCCATTCCACATTCCAGTCCAGATTAGATTCCATTCCATTCCACTTTCCATTCCATTCCATCCCATTCCATTCCACATTCCATTCCAGCTTCTATTCCTTTCCATTCCATTCCATATTCCATTCCATTCCATTCTACATTCCATTCCATTCCATTCCACATTCCATTCCATTCCATTCCACATTCCATTCCATTCCATTCCACTTTCCATTCCATTCCATCCCATTCCATTCCACATTCCATTCCAGCTTCTATTCCTTTCCATTCCATTCCATATTCCATTCCATTCCATATTCCATTCCATTCCATTCCACATTCCATTCCATTCCATTCCACATTCCATTCCATTCCATTCCACATTCCATTCCATTCCGTTCCACATTCCATTTCATTTCTTCCCATTCCACATTCTATTCCATTCCACTTTCCACTCCATTCCATTCCACATCCCATTCAGTTCCATTCCTTTGAATTCCACATTCCATTCCATTCCATTAAAAATTCGATTCCACTTTCCACTCCATTCCATTCTACATTACATTCAGTTCCATTCCATTCCATTCCATATTCCATTCCATTCCATTCCATTCCGTTAAACTTTCCATTCCACTTCATTCCATTCCACATTCTATTCCATTCCACAATCCATTCCATTTCATTCCATTACACATTCTCTTCCATTCCTCATTACACTGCATTCCATTCCACATTCCATTCAATTCCATTCCCTTCCATTCCACATTCCCTTCCATTCCATTCCATTCCGCATTCCATTCCACTTCGTTGCATTTCATTTTGTATTCCTTCGCACATTCCATTCCATTCCTCTCTACATTCCATTCAATTCCATTCCATACGATTCCCCATTCCATTCCATTCCTTTCCATTTCACATTCAATTCGTTTCAACGTTCCATTCCATTGCATCCCACATTCCATTGCACATTCCATTTCACATTCCATTCCATTCCATTCTATTCCACATTCCATTCCATTCCATTCCACATTCCATTCCATTCCATTCCAAATTCCATTCCATTCCATTCCACTTTCCATTCCACTTTCCATTCCACATTCCTTTCCCTGTTCAATTCCATTCATTTCCTCGTTCCATTCCATTCCAGTGCATTCAACATTCCATTTCATTCTATTCAATTCCACGTTACATTACATTGCATTGCATTCCACATTCCATTCAATTCCATTCCATATTCCATTCCATTACATTCCACGTTTCATTTCACATTCCATGCCACATTCCATTTCATTCCATTCCAGTTTCCATTCCAATTTACATTCCGTTTGATTCCACGTTCCACACTACATTCCATTCCTCTTTCCATTCCCCTTTCTATTCCATTCCATTAAACGTTCCATTCGACATTCCATTGCACTTTGCATTCCAAATTCCATTCCATTGCATTCCACGTTCCATTCCACATTCCATTGTACTTTTCATTCCAAGTTCCATTCCACATTACTTTCCACGTTCCATTCCAATTTCCATTCCATTCCATTCTAAGTTCCATTCCACATTCCTTTCCATTCCATTCCACGTTCCATTCCACAATGCATTACACATTCCATTCCAAGTTCCATTCCACTTTCCATTGCACATTCCATTCCACGTTCCATTCCACATTCCATTCCATATTCCGTTCCACGGTGCATTCCATGTTCCATTCCATTCCATTACACGCTCCATTCCACATTCTATTCCATTCCATCCCAAGATCCATTCTACATTCCATTCCACATTCCATTCCACATTCCATTCCAGATTCCATTCCACATTCTCCTCCAATTTCCACTCCATATTGCATTCCACATTCCCTTTCACATTCCATTCTGTTCCATTCACATTCCTTTCCACATTCCATTCCATTCCATTCCACATCCCATACCACATTACATTCCTTTCCATTCCACATTCCATCCCATTATTTTCACATTTCATTCCACATTCAATTACACTTCCCATTCCATCCCATTCCACGTTCCATTCTATGTTTCCTTAGACATTCCATTCCATTACATTCCACGTTCCATTCTTCGTTACATTAGAGGTTCCATTCCACGTTCCATTCCACGTTCCATTCCATTCCATTGCACGTTACGTTAAATATTCCATTCCATTCCATTCCACATTCCATTGCATTCCATTCAACATTCCATTCCACTCCATTCCAAGTTCCATACCACGTTCCAGTCCACGTTCCACTCCACATTCTATTCCACGTTCCATTCCATACCATTCCATTCCATTCCATTCCATTCCACATTCCATACCTTACCATTCCGCATTCCATTCCATTCCATTCCATTCCATCCCAAATTCCTTTCCAATCCATTCCACGTTCCATTCCATTCCTTTTCATTCCATTCCACATTCAGACCGTTCCGTTCCATTCCACAATGCATTCCACATACCATTCCACATTCCATTCTATTCCAAATTGCATTCCATTCCATTCCACATTCCATTCCATCCCATTCCACGGTCCATTCCATCCCTTTCCATTCCATTCCATTCCATTCCTTTCCATTACACCTTCCATTCCATGTTCTATTCCTTTACATTACACATAGCAGTCCATTCCATTCCACATTCCATACCACATTCCATTCTACCTTCCAAGTTCCATACCACGTTCCATTCCACGTTCCTCTCCACATTCTATTCCATGTTCCATTCCATTCCATTCCATTCTATTCCATTCCATTCCATTCCACATTTCTGACATTTCCATTCCATTCCACAGTGCATTCCATTCCATTCCACATTCCATTCCATTTCATTCTACATTCCATTCCATTACATTCCAATGCATTCCATTACACATTCCACTCCAAATTCCATTTCCTTCCATTCCACTTTCCATTACCTTCCATTCCACATTCCATTCCATTCCATTCCACATTCCATTCCACCTTCCATTCCAGGTTCCATTTCACATTCCTTTCCATTCCTTTCCACATTCCACTACATTCCATTAAACATACCATTCCTTTCCATTCCACGTTTCAATCCACATTCCATTCCACCTTCCATTCCACATTCCATTCCAAGTTCTATTCCACATTCCATTCCACAATCCACTCCATTCCATTCCGTTCCATTACACATTCTATTTCACATTCCATTCCATTCCATTCCACATTCCATTCCTTATTCAATTTCATTCCATTCCGCATTCCAGTCCATTCCATTCCACCTTCCATTCCTCTTTTCATTCCAGGTTGCATTCCACGTTCCATTCCAATTTCCATTCAAATTTCCATTCCACGTTCCACTCCATTCCATTCCACGTTCCGTTGCACATTCCATTCCATTCCATTCCACTTTCTATTCCACATTGCATTCCACATTCCATTCCGTTCCATTCCACGTTCCATTACATTGCATTCCACATTCCATTCCACTTTCTGTTCCATTCCATTTCACATTCCATTCCAAATTCCTTTCCATTCCATTCCACTTTCCAATCCACATTGCCTGGCATTACGTTCCACATTCCATTCCACATTCCAATCCAGTGCATTCGACGTTCCATTTCACTTTCCATTCCACAGCCCATTCCACATTCAATTCCACGTTCCATTCCATTCCATTCCACTTTCCAGTCCACTTTCCATTCCTTTCCATTGCACGTTCCCTTCTGCATTACATTGCACATTCCATTCCACTTTCCATTCCATGTTCCATTCCACATTCCATTCCATTTCATTCCACATTTCTTTCCACATTCCATTCCAGATTTCGTTCCACATTCCTTTTCACATTCCATTCCATTCCATTCCACATTCGATCAAATTCCGTTCCACATCCGATAACACCTTCCATTCCAAATTCCATTCCATTCCTTTCCACATTCCTTACCACATTCCATTCCATTCCATTCCACGTTCAGTTCCATTACCTTCCACATTCCATTACACTTTCCATTACATTCCATTCCACGTTCCTTCTACTTTCCATTTGATGTTCCATTCCATTGCACTCCATGTTCCATTCTACTTTCCATTAGTGGTTCCCTTCCAAGTTCCATTCCACCTTCCATTTCTTTCCATTCCACATTACATTCCATATTCCATTCCATTCCATTCCACATTCCATTCCATTCCATTCAACTTTCCATTCCAATCCACGTTCCAGTCAACGTTGCATTCCATGTTCCATTTCGCATTCCACTCCACGTTCTATTCCATTCCATTCCACGTTCCATTTCATTCCATTCCACGTTCCATTCCACATTCCAATTCACATTACATGGCACCTTCCATTCCATTCCATTCCATTCCACTACACATTCTATTCCATTCCATTCCACTTTCCATTAAATTCAATTCCACATTCCATTCCACTCCATTGCATTCCATTCCATTCCACATTCCATTCCACATTCCATTCCATACCATACAGCATTCCATTCCATAAATTTCGGCATTCCATTTCTCTCCATTCCATTACACATTCGATTCCATTCCATTGCACATTTCATTCCATTCCATTCCACATTGCATTCTATTCCATTCCATTCCGTTGCACATTCCATACCATTACATTCCATTCCAAATTCCATTCGACATTCCATTACATTCCATTCCACATTCCATTGCATTCCATTCCATTCCATTACACTTTCCAATGCACATTCCATTCCCTTCCATTCCACGTTCGATTCCTTTCCATTCCACATTCCATTCCATTTTGCATTCCACGTTCCATTCCACTTTCCATTCCATTCCATTCCATTCCAGTCCATTCTGGATTCCTTTCCATTCCATTCCACATTATATTCGACATTCACTTCCATTCCATAGCAAATTGCATTCCACTCAATTCCACATTCCATTCCATTCCATTCCACATTCCATTCCTTTGCTTTCCACATTCCATTCCACTTTCCATTCCACGTTCCATTCCATGTTCCATTCCACATTGCATTCTACGATCCATTCCATTCCATTCCAAGTTCCATTCCACGTTATATTCCACATTCCATTCCAGGTTCCATTCCATTCCCTTCCACGTTTCTTTCCACTTTCCATTCCAGGTTCCTTTCCATTCCCTTCCACGTTCCTTTCCACTTTCCATTCCACATTCCATTCCATTCCAATCCACGTTCCATTCCACATTCCATTCCATTCCATTTTATTCCATTCCACATTCCACGCCACTTTCCTTTACCTTCCGTTCCACATCCTTTCCATTCCATTCCACATTCCTTTGCGTTCCATTCCACATTCCATTCTATATTCCATTCCACATTCCATTCCATTCCATTCCATTCCACGTTAATTACCATTCCATTCTATTCCACATTCCATTATTTTTGATTCCACTTTCCATACAATTCCATTCCATTCCACATTCCATTACTTTCCATTCTACTTTCCATTCCATTCCATTCCAGATTCCAATCATTTCCATTCTATACCATTCCACTTTCTATTCCCTTCCATTCCACATTCCTTTCCATTCCATTCCTCATTCCATTCCACGTTACATTCCACTTTCCATTCCATTCCAGTGCACTTTGCGTTCCACTCCATTCCACATTCCGTAACTTTCCCTTCCGTTCCATTCCGCATTCCGTTACATTCCATTCCATATTCTATTCTCATTCCATTCCATTGCATTCCACAATCAATTCCACATTCCAATCCATTCCATTCCACATTCTATTCCATTCCATTCCACATTCCATTCCTTTCCATTCCACATTACATTCCACTTTCCATTCCACGTTCCATTCAAGGTTTCATTCCAAGTTCCATTCCACGTTCCATTCCATTCCACTATACCTTCCATTCCATATTCCATTCCATTTCATTTCACTTTCCATTCCACATTCCATTCCACATTCCATTGCACATTCCACTGCTTTCCATTCCACATTCCATTCCACAGTCCATTCTACATTGCCATTCCACAGTCCATTCTACATTGCTTTGCATACCATTCCACATTCCATTCCATTCCATTCCACATTCCATTCCATTCCATTAAATTCCACGTTGGATTCCATTCCATTTCACTTTCCATTCCGCTCCTTTCGACATTCCATTCCACATTGCATTCCATTCCACTCCACATTCCATTCCTTTCAATTTAAACTTTCCATTCCATTACATTAAACATTCCATTCCACATCCCATTCCATTCCACATCCTATTCCACGTTCCATTCCACATTCCATTCTCTTCCATTCCACATTTTCTTTCACATTCCATTCCATTCCATTTAAACTTTCCATTCCATTCTATTCCATATTCCAGTTCACATTCCATTCCATTCCACAATCTATTGCACGTTCCATTCCACATTCCATTCAATTCCATTCCACGTTCCATTACATATTCCATTCCATTCCATTTCACATTCCGTTCCACATTCTGTTTCCCATTCTATTCCATTCCATTCCATTCCACATTCCATTCGATTACATACCACATTCCATTCCTGATTGAATTCCATTCCATTCTGTTCCACATTCCTTTCTGTTCCATTCCACATTCCAATCCATTCCATTTTATTCCGTTCCACATTCCATTCCACATTCCATTCCACGTTCAAATCCATTCCATTCCACATTGCTTTCCATTCCATTGCACATTCCATTCCATTCCTTTCCACATAACATTCCATTCAATTTCACATTCAATTCCACTACATTGCATTCCAGATTCCATTCCATTCCATTCCGCATTCCATTCCATTCAATTCCATTTTATTCCACTTTCCATTCCTTTCCATTCTCTTCCACATTCCATTCCACTCTATTCCACATTCGAATCCATACCCTTCCACATTCGATTCATTTACATTCCGGATTCTATTCCACATTCCTTTCCACATTCTTTTCCAATTTCCATTCCATTCCAAACCACATTCCATTCCATTCTCTTCCACATTCCATCCCATTCCTTTCCACATTCCGTTCCATTCCATTCCGCTTTCCATTCCATTCCACATTCCAATCCACACTCCATTCCATTCCATTCCACATTCCATTCGATTCCATTTGTCGCTCCAATCCACGTTCCATTCCACATCCCAATCCACATCCAGTCCATTCCATTCCACGTTCCATTCCACATTCCTTTCCATTCCTTTCCACATTCCATTGCACATTCCTTTCCATTCCTTTCCACATTCCATTGCACATTCCATTCCATTCTGTTCCCTATTCCATTCCATTACTTTCCACTTTCCAATTCTTTGCTAATTCCATTCCACGTTCCATTCCAGATTGCATTCCATTCCATTTTACGGTGCATTCCACATTCCATTCCACATTCCATTCCACTTCCCATCCCGTTCCGTTCCACATTCCATTCCCTTCCACTCTACGTTTCATTCTACACTCCATTCCACATTTCAATCCAAATTGCAGTCCATTCCATTCCACATTCCATTCCACATTCCATTCCATATTCCATTCCACATTCCATTCCACGTTCCATTCCATTCCATTCCACATTCCATTCCATTCCATTCCACGTTCCATTCCATTCAATTCCACATTTATTTCCACATTTCATTCCATTCAATTTCACATTGCTTTCCGTTACATTCAACATTCCTTTCCACATTCCATTCCACTTTCCAATGAAGATTTCGTTCCATAATCCATTCCACATTCTATTGTATTCCATTCCTCATTCCATTCCATTCCACTTTGCATTCCATTTAATTTCACATTCCATTCTGTTCCGTTTCACATTTCTTTCCACATTCCATTCCACATTCCATTCCACATTCCGTTCCACATTCCATTCCACATTCCATTCCATTACATTCCACATTCGATTCCTCATTCCTTTCCACATTCCATTCCATTCCATTCCACATTCCATTCCACCCCATTCCACGTTAAATTCCACGTTACTCTCCCTTTTCCATTTCACGTGCCATTCCACCTTTCATTTCATTCCATTCCGCATTCCCTTCCATGCAATTCCATATTCCATTCACCATTCCATTTGAGATTCCATTTCACATTCCATTCTATGCAATTTCACATTCCATTCCACATTCCATTTCACATTCCTTTCCACATTCCCTTTCACTTTCCATTCCATTCCATTCGGCATCACATTCCATTCCGTTCCACATTCCATTCCACATTCCATTCCATTACTTTCCACATTCCATCCCACATACCATTCCACGTTCTCTTCCATTCCATTCCACGTTCTGATCCACGTTCCATTCCACGTCCCATTCCATTCCATTCCACGTTCCATTCCATATTCAATTCCAATACATTTCACTTTCTGTTCTACAATCCATTCCACTTTCCATTCCAACTTCCTTTCCGTTCAATTCCACATTACTTTCCACAGTCCATTCCACATACCATTCCACATTCCATTGCATTCCATTCCGCATTACATTTCACACTCCATTCCATATTGCATTCCATCTTCCATTCCGTTCCATTCGACTTTCCTTTCCACATTCCTTTCCCCATTCCATTCCACATTCCTTTCCATTCCATTCCAGATTCCATTCCACACTCCATTCCATTCCATTCCACATTCCATTCCCCATTCCATTGAATACCATACCACATTCCATTACATTCCATTCCTTATTCCATTCCATTCAATTTCACATTCCATTCCATTCCACGTCGTATTTAATTACGTTCCATTCTATTACATTCCATTCCACATTCATTTCCATTCCATTCCACGTTCCATTCCACTTTCCATTCGACGTTCTACTCCACGTTCCACTTCACATTCCATTCTACATTCTTCTACATTCTATTCCACTTTCTATTCCACTCCATTCCACATTCCATTCCTCATTCTATTCCATTCAATTCCACTTTGCATTCCCTTCCAATCCACATTCCATCCCACATTCCATTTCATTCCATTCCACATTCCATTCCATTCCATTCCACATTCCATTCCACATTCCATCAGATTCCATTAAACATTCCATTCCACATTCCATTCCATTCAATTTCATTCCTCTATCCTTTCAATTGCAAATTCCATTCCTCATTCCATTCCATTCCATTCCACGTTCCATACCATTCCATTCCACAATACGTTCCATTCCATTCTGTACCATGTTCCATTCTTTTCACATTCCATTCCATTGCATTCCATTCCATTCCATTCCACGTTCCATTCAATTCCATTCCACGTTTGATTCCATTCCATTTCACGTTCCACTTCATTCTACATTCCATTGAACATTGCATTCCATTCCGTTCCACATTCCATTCCACATTTCATTATATTCCATTCCACATTCCATTCAAAATTCCATTCCATTCCATTTCACCTTCCATTTCATTCGACGTTCCATTTAATTCCGTTTCATTACATTACTTTACTTTCCTCATTCAATACTATTCCATTCCAGATTCCATTCCATTCCATTCCATTCCATTGCATTCCGTTCTACATTCCATTCCATTGCATTCCACATTCCATTCCTTTCCACTCCATTCCATTCCACAATCCATTCCAATCCATTAAACATTCCTTTCCTTTCCACATTCCATTTCATTCCAATCCATTACACATTCCATTACACATTTCATTCCATTTCATATTACACTTTATTCAATTCTATTCCACATTCCATTCAATTCCATTCGATTCCACATTCCATTACATTCCATTTCACATTCCTTTCCTTTCCATTCCACATTTCATTCCATTCCATTCCATTCCACATTCCATTCCACATTCCATTCCACTCCATATTCAATTCCACATACCATTCCATTGCAAATTTTATTCCATTCCATTCCACATTCCATTCCATTCAATTCCACATTCCATTCCATTCCATTCAACATTCCTTTCCATTCCATTCTATTCCACATTGCATTCCATTCAATTCCACATTCCATTCCATTCCACTTTCCATTCCATTCCATTCCTTTCCACTTACCATTCCATTCCATTCAACTTTCCATCCCACATTCAATTCCACATTACATTTCACATTCCATTCCACATTCCATTTCACTTTCCATTCCACTCTATTCCATTCCATTACACATTCCTTTCCGTTCGAATCCACATTCCATTCCATTTCTCATTCTATTCCACATTCCATTCCATTCTATTTTCGTTTCCATTCTATTCCACATTCTATTCATTTCCATTTAGCATTCCATTCCACATTCCATTTCACATTCCATTGCGTTCATACCCCTTCCTTTCCTCATTCCATTCCATCCCATTCCACATTCTATTCGTTCCTTTCCACATTCCATTCCACATTCCATTGCACATTCCATTTCTCATTCAGTTAAACATTCCATTTCACTTTCCATTCCATTCCATTACATATTCCATTCCATTCCAATTAACATTCAATTCCTTGTCATTCCATTCCACGCTCCATTCTGTTCCACATTCCTTTCCATTACATTCCACATTCCGTTCCATTACATTCCACATTCCATTCCATTCCATTATATTCGACATTCCATTCAATTCTATTCCACACTGCCTTCCATTACATTACACATTCCATTCCACATTCCATTCCAATTTCCATTGCGTTCCATTCCACATTCCATTCCATTCCTTTCCCCATTCCAATGCATTCCATATTCTATTTCAATCAATTTCACATTCCATTCCCTTTCATTACTTTCCACATTCCATTCCATTCCATTCCATTCCGCATTCCATTCCATTCTATTCCACTTTCCAGACCATTCAATTCTATTCCACATTACTTTCCAGACCATTCGATTCTATTCCACATTCCTTTCCAGTCCATTCCACATTCCATTCAATTTCATTCCACATTCCATTCCACGTACCATTCCAAATTCTTTTCCACTTTCCATTCCACATTCCATTCCACATTCCATTCCATTCCATCCCACGTTACACTATACTTTCCATTCCATTCCATTCCACATTGCTTTCCACGTTCCTTTACATTCCATTCCACCTTCCATTCAGTGTTCCGTTACACGTTCCATTCCTCGTTCCTTTCCATGTTCCATTCCACATTCCATTCCATTCCATTCCATATTCCATACCATTCCATTCCATTCCAATCCACATTCCATGTCATAATCCATACCATTCCTTTCCATTCCATTCCAGAATCCATTCCATTCGATAGCACATTCCATTCAACATTCCATTCAACATTCAATTCCTTTCCATTCCACATTCCATTCCATTCCATTCCACATTCCGCTCCACCTTCCGCTCAAAATTCCATTCCTCATTTCATTCCAGTCCATTCCACATTCCATTCCACATACCATTCCAGTCCATTACACATTCCATTCCACATTCTATTCCATTCCATTCAACCTTCTATTCCACATTCCACATTCCATTCCATTACATTCCACATTCCATTCCACAATCCATTCCAAATTCCATTCCATTCCATTCCACATTCCATTACACATTCCATTCCATTCCATTTGATGTTCCATTCCACGTTCCATTCCATTTTCCATTCCATTCCATTATACATTACATTCCAGATTCCATTCCATTGCATTCCACTTTCCATTACACATATCATTGCACTTTCCATTTCATTCGTTTCCACATTCCATTACACGTTCCTTTCCATTTCATTCGACGTTCCACTCTACGTTCCATTCCACATTCCATTCCACCTTCGATTCTAAATTCCATTTCACATTCCGTTCCATTCCATTCCACAATCCATTCCATTCCATTCCACTTTCCATTCAACATTCCATTCCACATTCCATTCCACATTCCATTTCACTTTCCATTCTACAATCCATTCTACTCCATTCCACATTCCATTCCACGTTCCATTCATTTCCTTTCCACTTTCCATTCCATTATACTCCACTTTCCATTCCACTTCATTCCATTCCAATCTATTTCACATTCCTTTCCACATTGGATTCCATTCCACATTCCATTCCATTTCATTCCGTGACACATTCCATTCCACTTTACATTCAATTTCACAAACCATTAAATTCCATTCCTTTCCAGTCCACATTCCATTCTTTCCATTGCATCCCACATTCCAATCCTTTCCATTCCACATTCCATTCCATACCGTTCCATATTCCAGTCCATTGCATTCCATTCCACATTTCATTTCATTCCATTACATTCCATTCCCTATTGGATTCCATTCCTTTCCATTCATTTCCACAAGTCATTCCACATTCCTTTCCATTCCATTCCATATTCCATTCCCTTCAATTCCACATAACATACCATTCCATTACATTCCATTCCACATTGCATTCCATTCCATTCCGTTCCACATTCCATTCCATTCTATTCCATTCCACTTTCCATTCCTTTCCATTCCACATTCCGTTCCACATATCATTCCAGTTTCTGTTCCATTCCATTCCAATTTCCATTCCATTCCATTCCACTCTCCATTCCATTCCATTCCACATGCCATTCCACATTGCATTCCACATTCCATTCCATTCCATTCCACATTCCATTTCATTCCATTCCGTTCCACATTCCATTCCATTTCCTTCCGTTCCACATTCCATTCCTTTGTATTCCACATTGCATTCCACATATCGTTCCACTCTCCATTGCATTCCATTTCACATTCCATTCCATTCCATTCCATTCCACATTCCATTCCATTCCATTTCACTCTCCATTCAATTCCATTCCACATTCCATTGCTTTCCATTCCACATTCCATTCCCCATTCCATTCCATTCCATTTCACTCTCCATTCAATTCCATTCCACATTCCATTGCTTTCCATTCCACATTCCATTCCACATTCCATTCCACATTCCATTCAATTCCATTCCACATTCCTTTGAATTTCATTCCAATTCCACTCCATTACATTCCAAGTTCCATTCCACGTTCCATTCCTCATTCCTTTCCACTTTCCATTCCACGTTCAATTCCACATTCCTTTCCACATTCCATTCCACGTTCCATTCCAATTCATTCCACTTTCCATTCCACATTCCTTTCCACATTCCATTTGACATTCCATTCCATTCCATTCCATATTCCATTTCACCTTCCGTTCAATTCTTTTCCACTTTCCATTCCACATTCCCTTCCTTTGCATTCCACGTTCCATTCCACATTCAATTCCACCTTCCATTCCACATTCCATTCCGTTACATTCCACATTCCATTCCACACTCCATTTCACATTCCATTGCATTCCATTCCACATTCCATTCCTTTGCTTTCCACATTCATTTCTACATTCTCTTCCACATTCCATTACATTCTATTCCTTTGAATTCCACATTCCATTCCATTCCACTCCACATTCCATTCCACGTTTCATTTCACGTTCCTTTCCACTTTTCATTCCACGTTCCATTCCACGTTCCATCCCAGATTCCATTCCATTTCACTCCACTTTCCATTCCACGGTCCATAACACTTTAAATTGCACTTTCCTGCCATGTTCCATTTCACATTCAATTGCATGTCCCATTCCACTTCCGATACCGTTGCATTCCACATTCTATTGCACTTTCAATTCCAGGTTCCTTTCCAACTTCCATTCTATTCCATTCCACATTCCATTCCACATTCCATTCCACTCCATTCCACATTCCATTCCACATTCCATTCCATTCCTTTCCACAGTTCATTCCATGTTCCATTCCGCGTTCCTATCAACTTTCTATTGCACGTTCCATCACTTTACATTCAGCATTCCAATCCATTTCATTGTACCTTCCATTCCATTCCATTCCACCTTCAGTTCCATTCCAATAAACAATCCACTCCACCATCCATTCCACGTTCCATTACACAATCCATTTCATTCCATTTCACGTTCCATTGCAGATTCCATTACAGATTAAATTCCAAGTCCCATTCCATTCCATTTCACATTCCGTTCCATACCATTCCACATTCAATTCCACATTCCTTTCCATTCCACATTCCATTCCACATACCATTCCACATTCAATTCCACATTCCTTTCCATTCCACATTCCATTCCACATACCATTCCACATTCCATTCCATTCCTTTCTATTTCATTCCACATTCCATTTCACATTCCATTCCACTCCAGTTCATATTCCATTCCACATTTCATTCCATTCCATGACACAATGCATTCCTCATTCCATTCCACGTTCCATTTTTTCGTTCCTTTCAACTTTGTATTTCGCATTCCATCCCATTACATTCCACGTTCTATTCAATTTCATTCTTCATTCCATTTCATTGCATTCCACCTTCAATTCCATTCCATTCCACTTTCCATTCCATTTCACTTTGCATTCCACATTCTGTTCCACATTCTATTTCACTTTCCATTCTACTCCATTACACATTCCAGTCCATTCAATTTCACTTTCCATTCCAAATTCCATTCCACATTCCTTTCCATTCTATTTCACCTTCCATTCCATGCCATTCCACATTCCATTCCGCATTCCATTCCCTTCCATTTCACTTTCCATTCCATTCCATTCAACTTTCCATTCCACATTCCTCTCCATTCCATTCCACATAACATTCCAAATTCCACTGCATTTCATTCCACATTCCATTCCATTCACTTCCACATTCCATTCCATTCCATTACACAATCCATTCCTGATTCCGTTCCACATTCCATTCCACATTACATTCAATTCCATTCCACATTCAAATCCAATCCATTCCACATTGCATTCCATTCAATTCCACATTCCACTCCATTACATTCCATTCCACATTACATTCCATTCAATTCCACATTCCAATCCATTCCACATTCTATTCTATTCCATTCCATTCCATTCCACATTGCAATCTCATTCCATTGCATTCTATTCCACATTCTTTTCCACATTCCATTCCATTGCATTCAAGGATTCATACCACATTCCATTCCATTTCATCCTACATTCTATTCCACGTTCCATTCCACTTTCCATTCCATGATCCATTACACGTTCCATTGCAAGTTCCATTCCATTCCGTTCCACCTTCCATTCCATTCCTTTCCACTTTCCATTTCATTCAGTTCCACATTCCATTCCACTTTCAATTTCACATATTTTTCCACATTCTATTTCACTTTCCATTACATTCCTTTACACATTCCATTCAAATCTATTCCACATTCCATTCCATTCCATTGCACATTCCATTCAATTACATTCCACTTTCCATTCCACATTCCATTCCATTCCTTTCTATGATGCATTGCATATTCCTTTGCACATTGCATTCCACATTCCATTCCGTTACATAACACGTTCCATTCCACATTCCATTCCACATTCCATTCCGATCTATTCTACATGCCACTCCACATTCCAGTCCACATTACTCGGCATTCCATTCCACATTCCATTCCAAATTCCATTCCCTTATATTCCACGGTCCATTCCATATTCCACTGCACATTGCATTCCACACCCCATTCCGTTCCATAAAGCGTTCCATTCCACATTCCTTTCCACATTCCATTCCGTTCTTTTCCACATTCCTCTCCACATTCCAGTCCACATTCCATTCCATACCATTCCACAGTTCATTCCAGATGCCATTCCATTCCATTCCACATTCTATTCCACATTACATACCAGATTCCATTCCACATTCCATTCCACATTCCCTTCCACATTCCGTTCAATTCCATTCCACATTCCATTCAAAACTCCATTCCATTCAATTCCACATTCTATTCCACTTTTCATTCCACATTCTATTCCATTCCATTGCACATTTCATTAGACATTCCATTCCATTCAATTCCATATTCCATTCTACATTCCGTTCCATTCCATTTCATTCCACATTGCAATCCACATTCCATTCCACATTCACCTCCTCATTTCATTCCATTCCACATTCCATTCCACTTTCCTTTCCATTCTATTCCACATTCATTTCCACTTTCCATTCGATTTCATTCCACATTCTTTTCCACATTCCATTCCATTCCATATCCACTTTCCATTCCACTTTCCATTCCACATTCCTTTCCACGTTCCATTCCGTTGCATTCCACATTCCATTCCATATTTCTTTCCAAAGTCCATTCCATTCCACATTCCATTCCACATTCCATTCCACATTGCATTTCATTCCATTCCACGTTCCATTCTACTTTCCATTCCATTCCATTCCACGTGCTTTTCCACATTCCACTGCACATTCAATTCCACGTTCCATTCCGCAATCCATACCACGTTTCAATCAATTCCATTCCACGTTCCATTCCATTGCATTCAACTTTCCATTCCACGTTCCATTGCACCTTCCATTCCTTTCCATTCCATGTTCCATTTCACTTTGCATTCCATTCCACTTACCATTTCACATTCCATTCCACATTACACTCCATTCCATTCCAAGTGCCACTCCACATTCCATTCCACATTCCATTCAATATTCCATTCTGTTCCATTCCAAGTTCCATTCAACTTTCCATTCCATGTTCCATTCCATGTACCATTCGAAGTTCCTTTCCATTCCATTCCACGTTACATTCAACATTCCATTCCATCCCATTCCACGTTCCGTTCCATTCCATACCTCGTTCTACTCCACATTCCATTCCAAATTCCAATCCACAATGCATTCCGTTCCATTCTATTCCATTCCACGTTCCATTTCACATTCCATTCCACATTCCATTCCATTCCATTCTATGTTCCATTACACATTCCTTTCCACATTCCACTCCATTCCATTCCATTCCACATTCCATTCCACATTCCATTCTACTTTCCATTCCATTCCATTACACATTCCTTTCCACATTCCTTTCCACATTCCATTCAATTCCATTCCACGTTTCATTTTACATTCCATGCCACATTCCAGTTCATTCCTTTCCAGTTTCCATTCCACTATCCATTCAATTCTATTCCACGCTCAATTCCATGTTACATTCCACTTTCCATTCCACTTTCCATTCCATTCCATTAAACGTTATTTTCGACATTCCATTGCACATTCCATTCCACATTCTATTCATTGCTTTCCACGTTCCATTCCACTTTCCATTGTAGTTTACATTCCAAGTTGCATTCCACATTAATTTCCACGTTCCATTCCAATTTCCATTCCATTCCATTCCAAGTTCCATTCCACATTCAATTCCATTCCATTCCACGTTCCATCCCACATTGCATTCCACATTCCATTCCACGTTCCATTCCACATTCCATTGCACATTCCGTTCAGCGTTGCATTCCACTTTCCATTCCACGTTGCATTCCATGTTCGATTACATTCCATTACACGTTGCTTCCACTATGTATTCCATTCCATTCCAAGATCCATTCTACATTTCATTCCACATTCCATTCCGCATTCCATTCCAGATTCCATTCCACATTCTCTTCCACTTTCCATTCCATATTGCAATCCACATTACCTTTCACATTCCATTCCGTTCCATTCCAGTTTCCATTCCACATTCCATTCCATTCCATTCCTCATCCCATACCACATTGCATTCCATATTCCAGTCCATTCCATTCCACATTCCATACCACATTCCATTCCATTCCATTCCACGTTCCATTCCATTACATTTCACATTCCATTACACATTCAATTACACGTCACATTTCATTCCATTCCATGCTCCATTCTGTGCTACATTAGAAGTTCCATTCTACGTTCCATTCCAAGTTCCATTCCATTGCATTCCACAATACTTTCCATATTCCATTTGATTCCTTTCCATGGAATGGAAAGTGGAATATAATGAGGAATGGAATAGAATGGTATGTGGAATGGAATGGAATGGAATATGGAATGAAATCCAATGTGGAATGGATTCCATTACATTTCTTATTCCTTTCCACATTCCATTCCATGGAATGGAATGGAATATGGAATGGAATAGAATGGAATGGAATGTGGAATGGAATGGAATGGAATATGGTATGGTATGTGGAATCGAATGCAATGGAATGTGGAATGGAATATGGAATGGAATGTAATGCAATGTGGAATGGAACGGAATGTAGTATGTAATGGAATTGAAGGGAATGTGGAATGCAAAGGAATGTGGAATGGAATATGGAATGGAATGGAATGCAATGTGGAATGGAATGGAATGGAATGAGAACTTGTATGGAATGGAATGTGGAACAGAATGGAATGGAATGTGGAACAGAATGGAATGGAAGTTGGAGTGGAATGTGGAATGGAAATGAATGGAATGTGGAAAGGAGTTGAATTTTTAACGGAAGGGAATGGAATGGAATTTGGAATTTAATGGAAGGGAATGAAATGTGGAATGCAGTGGAATAGAATGTGGAAAGGAATGGAATGGAATGAGGAATGGAATGGAATGGAATGAGGAAGGGAAAGTGTATTGGAATGTGGAATGGAATGTGGAATGGAAAGCAATGCGATGTGGAATGGAATGTGGAATGGAATGGAATGGAAGGTGGAATGGAATGGAATGCAATGTGAAATGGAATGTAGAATGGAATGGAATGGAATGCAAAGTTGAATGTGAAATGGAATGGAACACAATATGGAATGGGCTAGAAAGGAATGTGGAATGGAATGTGTATTGGAATGGAAAGGAATATGGTATGGAATGTGGAATGGAAAGTGGAATGGAATGCGGAATAGAATGTGGAATGGAACGTGGTATGGAATGGAATGTGAAATAGAATGTGGAGTGGAAATGGGGATGGAATGGAATGGAATATAATTTGGAAAGTAATGGAATATGAAATAGAATGGAATGGAATGTGGAATGGAATGGAATGTGGTATGGAATGTGGAATGCAATGGAATATAATGTGGATTGGAATGGAATGGAATGTGGAATGGAAAACGGAATGGAATGGAGTGGAAAGGAATGAAATGTGGAATGGAATGGAGTGGAATAGAATGAAATCGAATGTGGAATGGAATGTGGAATGGAATGTAGTGGAATGGCATGCAGTGTAGAATGGAATGGAATGTGGAATGGAATGGAATGTGGAATGTGATGTGGAATGCAACGGAATGGGATGTGGAATGGAATGTTGAATGGGAATGTGGAATGGAATGTGGAATGGAATGGAATGTAATGTGGAATAGAATAGAAAGAAATGTGGAATGGAATGTGGAATGGAATGTGGAATGGAAACTTGAATTGAATGGAATGGAATGTGGAATGGAACCTGCAAAAGAATGGAATGGAACCTGCAAAAGAATGGAATGGAATGTTGAATGGAATGAAAAGGAATGTGAAATGGAATGGAATGGAATGGAAGGTGCAATGGAAAGGAATGGAATGACAAAAGGAATGGAATGGTATGTAGAATGGAATAAAATGGAATGGAATAAAATGTGTAAAGGAATTGAATAGAATGTGGAATTGAATTGAATGGACACTGGAATGGTATGGAACGGAAGGTGGAAAGGAATGTTGAATGGAAAGAGGAATGGAATGGAATGGATTGTGGAATGGAATGTGGAATGGAATGGACTGTGGAATGGAATGTGGAATGGAATGGAGTGGAATGGAATGGAATGTTGAATGGATTGTGGAATGGAATGTGGAATGGAATGCAATGGAATGTGGAATGCAATGGAATGTGGTATGGAATGTGGAATGGAAAGTAATGGAATGTGGAAAGGAAAGTGGAACGGAACGGAATGGAATGTGGAATCAAATGGAATGGAATGTGGAATGGAATGGAATAGAAAGTAGAATGGAATAAAATGTAATGTAGAATGGAATGGAATGGAATTGAAAGGAAAGCGGAATGGAATGTGGAATGCAATGGAATGGAATGTGGAATGGAATATGAAATGGAATGAAATGAAATGTGGAATGGAACCTAGAATGGAAAGTGGAATGGAACGTTGAATGGAACGTGGAAAGGAAAGTGGAATGGAATGGGAAGAGAATTTGGTAAGGAATGCAGTGGAATAGAATGGAATGTGAAATGTAGTGGAATGGCATGTGGAATGGAATGGAATGGAATGTAAAATGGAATGGAATGGAATATGGAAATGAATGGAATGGAATATGGAATACAGGGAATGGAATGGAATGTTTAAGGGAATGAAATGGAATGGGCAATGTAATGTGGAATGGAATGGAATGGAATGTGGAATGCAATGTGGAAAGGAAAGTGGACCGGAACGCGGAATGGAAAGGAATGTGGAATGGAAAGTGGAATGAAAAGTGGAATGGAATTGAATGTGGAATGGATTGTGGAATGGAATGGAATGGAAAGATTGTGGAATGGATTGGAATGCAATGTGGAATGGAATGGAAAGGAATGCCGAAAGGAATGGAATGGAAAGGGGAATGGAATGGAATGGAATGGAATGTGGAATGGAATGGAATTGAATGTGGAATGGAATGGAACGGACATTGGAATGAAATGTGGAAAGGAGTGGAATGGAAAGTGGAATGGAATGTGGAAAAGAGTGGAAGGAATGCCAAACGAAATGCCATGGAATGAGGAATGGAATGTTGTTTAATGTGCAATTGAATGGAATAGAATGTGGAATGCAATGTGGGGTGGAATGGAATGGAATGTGGAATGGAATGTGGAATGGAATGGAATGGAAAGTGGAATGGAATGTGGAATACAATGGAATGGAATGTGGAATGGAATGTGGAATGGAAAAGAATGGAATGTGTAATTGAATGTTGAATGCAATAGAACGTGGAATGGAATGGAATGGAAAGGAATGGAAAGTGGAATGGAATGGAATGTGTAACGGAATGACGAATGGAATGGAATAGAATGCAGTGGAATGTGGAATGTAATAAAATGGAATGTGGAATTGAATGGAATTGAATGTGGAATGGATTGTGGAAATTATTGTGGAACGGAATGGAATGGAATGTGGAATGGAACGTGGAATGTAATGGAATTGAACATGGAATGGAACGTTGAATGTAACGTGGAGTGGAACGTGGAATTGAACGTGGAATGGAATGGAATGGAACACGGTATGGAATGAAAGGTGGAATGGAGTGGAATGATACGTGGAATGGAATGTGGAACGGAATGTGAAATGGAAGGGAATGGAAAATGCAATGGAATGGAAGGTAATGTGGAATAGAATGGAATGGAATGTGGAATGGAATGGAATGGAATGGAATAGAATTAAATTTAATGTGGAACGGAATGTGGAATGGAATGTGAAACGGAAAGGAATGTGGAATGGAATTGAATGGAATGTGGAATGGAAAATAATGGAATGTGGAATGGATTGGAATGTGGAATGGAATGCAATGGAATGGAATGTCGAATCGAATGGAATATAATGAAAGGCGGAATGGAATGAAATGGAAAGGAATTTGAAATGAAATGGAATGAAATTTGGAATGGAACGTGGAATGGAACTTAGAATAGAAAGTGGAATGGAAAGTGGAATGAATCGTGGAAGAGAACGTGGAATTGAATGTGGAATGGAATGAAGAATGGAATGGAATGTGGTTTGCAGGTGCATGGAATGTGCAATGGAAGGGAATGGAATGGGATGCAATGTGGAATGGAATGGAATCTGGAATGGAATACGGAAAGGAATGGAAAAGAATGTGTAATGGAATGGAATGGAATATGGAATGGTATGTGAATTGGAATGGAATGGAATGTGGAATGGAATGTGGAATGGAATGGAATGGAATAGAAACTGGAATGGAATAGAATGGTATGTGGAATGGAACTGAGAATGGAATAGAGTGGAACATGGAATGGAATGGAACAGAATGTGAAATTTAACGTGGAATGGAATTGAATGGAATGTGCAATGGAATGGAATGGAACGTGAAGTGGAATTGAATGGAATTTGGAATGGAATGGAATTGAAAGTGGAATGCAGTGGAAAGTACTGTGGAATGGAATGGAATGGAATGGAATCTGGAAAGGAATGGAATGGAAAGTGGAATGGAAAGTGGAATAGAACGTGGAAAAGGACATGGTATGGAAAGGGGAATGGAATGGAATGGAACGTGGAATTCAATGTGGTGTGGACGGAATGGAATGTGGAATGGAATGATTAATGGAATGGAATGTGGAATGGAATGATTAATGGAATGGAATAGAATGTTTAATTGAATGGAATGTGGAATGGAATGCAATGAAATGTTAAATGGAATGTGAAATGGAATTTGCAATGGAATATGGAATGCAATGGAATGGAATGTGTAATGCAATGTGGAAGGGAATTTGGAATGTAACATGGAATGGAAAATTGAATGGAACGTGGAATGGAATCGAATGGAACGTGGAATGGAATGTGTAACGGAAATTGAATGGAATGTGTAATGGAATGAAATGGAATGTGGAATGGAATGGAATAGAACGTGGAATGGAACGAGGATTGGAACGTGGAGTGGAACATGGACTGGAATGTGGAATGGAAGGGAATGGAATGTAGAATCGAATGGAATGGAACGGAATGTGCAATGGAAAGCGAAAGGAAATGGAATGCAATGTGGAATCAAATGGAATTGATTGTGGAATGGAAAGTGGAATGGATGGAATGCAATGTGGAATGGGACGTGGAATGGAATGGAATGCGCAATGGAATGTGGAATGGAACGGGTAATGGAATGGAATCGAAAGTAGAATGGAACGTGGAATGGAATTCAATGGAATGTGGAATGGAATGATGAATGGAAAGTGAAATGGAATTGAATGTAGAATGGAATGTAATGTGGAATGGAAAGGAATGCAATGTGGAAAGGAAAAGAATTTAATTTGGAATTGAACAGAATGGAATGGAATGTGGAATGGAATGGAATGTAGAATGGAATGGAATGGAATGTGGAAATGAACGGAATGGAATGTGGAATGAAATGTGGAATGGAAGGTAGTGGAATTTGGAATGGAAAGGAATAGAATATAGAATGGAATGTGGAATGAATGTAAAGGAATGTGGAAAGGAAGGCGATGGAATGTGCAATGGAATGGAATGGAATGTGGAATGGAATGTGGAATGGAATGTGCAATGGAAATTGTAATGGAATGAAATTGAGTGTGGAATCCAATGTGGAATGGAATGGAATGGAATGTGGAATGGAAAAGAATGGAATGTGTAATGGATTGGAATGTGGAATGGGATGCAATGGAATGGGATGTTGAATGGAGTGAAATGGAAAGTGGAATGGAATGGAATGGAATGGAATTTGAAATGGAATGGAATGAAATTTGAATGGAACGTGGAATGAAATTTGAATGGAACGTGGAATGGAATGTAGAATAGAACGTGGAATGGAAAGTGGAATGGATCGTGGAAGAGAACGTGGAATTTAATGTGGAATGGAATGAGGAATGTAATGGAATGGAAAGTGGAATGGAAGGGAATGGAATGTGGAATGGAAGGGAATGGAATGGGATGCAACATGGAATGGAATGGAATGGAATCTGGAATGGAATATGGTAAGGAATGGAAAGGAATATGTAATGTAATGGAATGGAATACGGAATGGAATGTTTAATGGAATGGAATGGAACGCGGAATGGAATATGGAATGGAATGGAATGGATTGGAAATTGGAAGGGAATAGAATGGAATGTGGAATGGAAGTTGGAATGGAATAGAATGGAACGTGGAATGGAATTTAATGGAATGTGAAATGGAACGTGGAATGGAATGCAATGGAAATAGAATGGAATGGAATGGAATGTGAAATAGAATTGAATGGAATTTGGAATGTAAAGGAATTGAAAGTGGAATGCAATGGAATGGAATGTGGAATGGAATGGAATGGAATGGAATTTGGAATGGAATGGAATGGAAAGTGGAATGGAATGTAGAATGGAACGTGGAATGGGACATGGTATGGAACGTGGAATGGAATGGAATGGAACGTGGGATGGAATGTGGTATGGACGGAATGGAATGTGGAAGGGAATGACTAATGGAATGCAATGGAACGTGGAATGGAATGGAATGTTTAATGGAATGGAATGGAATGTGGAATGGAATGGAATGGAATGTTGAATGGAATGTAGAATGGAATGTGTAATGGAATGTGGAATGGAATGGAATGGAATGTGTAATACAATATGGAATGCAATATGGAAAGTAACATGGAATGGAAAATGAAATGGACCGTGGAATGGAATGGAATGGACCGTGGAATGGAAATGGAATGGAATGTGTAATGGAATTGAATGGAATGTGGAATGGAATGGAATGGAATGTGGAAGGAAATGGAATAGAATGTGGAATGGAATGCGGATTGAAACATGGAGTGGAAAAGGGAATGGAATGTCGGATGGAATGGAATAGAATGTAGAGTCAAATGGAATGGAACAGAATGTGCAATGGAAAGCGAAAGGAAATGGAACCGAATGTGGAGGCAAATGGAATTGATTGTGGAATGGAATGTGGAATGGAATGGAATGGAATGTTTAATGGAACATGGAATGGATTGTGGAATGGGACGAGGAATGGAATGGAATGGAATGTGGAATGGAATGTGGAATAGAATGGGTAATGGAATGGAATGGAATGTAGAATGGAGCGAGGAATGGAATTGAAAGGAATGTTGAATGGAATGTGGAATGGATTGAGGAAAGGAAATTGAAATGGAATCGAATGTAGAATTGAATGAAATTTGGAATGGAAAGGAATGGAATGTGGAAAGGAATAGAATGGAATTTGGAATTGAATGGAATGGAATGGAATGTGGAATGTAATGGACTGTGGAATGGAATGCAATGGAATGTGGAACATAATGGAATGGAATGTGGAATGAAATGTGGAATGGAAGGGAATGGAATTTGGAATGGAAAGTAATAGAATGTGGAATGGAATGTGGAATGAATGGAAAAAAATGTGGAATGTAAGACAATAGAATGTGCAATGTAATGGAATGGAATGTGGAATGGAATGTGGAATGGAATGAGGAATGGAAAGTGGAATGGAACGTTGAATGTAATGTAGAAATTATCTTGGAATGGAATGTGGAATGGAACGTGGAAGGGAATGTGGAATATAATGGAATAGAAATTGGAATGGAATGTGGAATGGAACAGAATGGAATGTGGAAAGGAATGGTATCGAATGTGGAATGGAATGTGGAATGGAATGGATTGGAATGTGGAATGGAATGTGAAATGGAATGGAATGGATTGTGGAAGGGAATGTGGAATGGACTGTGGAATGCTATGTGGAATGGAATGGAATGCAATGTGGAATGCAATGTGGAATGTAATGGAATGGAATGTGGAAGGGAAGGTGTAATGCAATCTGGAATTGAATGTGGAATGGAATGGGATGGAATGTGGAATGGAATGTGGAATGTAATGCAATGGAATGTGGAAGGGAATGTGTAATGGAATGTGGAATGGAATGTGGAGTGGAAAGGAATGGAAAGTGGAAAGGAATGTGGATTGGAATGGAATGCAATGGAACGTGTAATGGAATGTGAAATGGAATAAAATGGAATGTGGAATGGAATGTGGAAAGGAATGCAATGGAATGACGAAGGGAATGTGGAATGTAATGTGGAATGTAATGTGGAATCGAATAGAATGGGATGAGGAATGGAATGTGGAATGGAATGGAATGGAATGTAACGGAATGTCTAATGGAGTGTGGTATGGAATGGAATGGAATGTGGAATGCAATGTGGAAAAGAATGTGGAATTCAATAGAACGGAATTTTGAATGGAATGTAGATTGGAATGGAATGGAATATGGAATGCAATGTGGAATGCTTGTGGAATAGAATGTGGAATGGAATGGAATGTGGAATAGAATATGGAATGGAATGGAATGTGGACTGTAATGTGGAATAGAATATGGAATGGAATATGGAAAGGAATGTGGACTGTAATATGGAATAGATTGGAATGGAAAGTGGAATCGATGGGAATGGAATGAGAAATGGAGTGGAATGGAATGGAATGGAAGGTGGAATGGAATGTGAAATGAAATGTGGAATGGAAAGTGGAATGGAATGGAATGGAACGTGGTGTGGAATGCAATGGAACTTGGAATGGAAAGAGGAATTGAATGGAATGGAACGAGGAATGGAACTTGGATTGGAATGCGGCATGGAACGTGGAATGGAACTTGGAATGGAATGGAATGGAATGTTGAATCGAATCGAACGGAACGTGGAATGTAATGTGGAATGGAAGGAAATGGAACGTGGAATGTAACGCGGAATGGAACCTCTAATAGAATGTAGAATGGAAAGTGGAATGGAAAGGAATGGACCGACTAATGGAAAGTAGAATGGAAGGTGGAGTGGAATGGAATGAAACGTGGAATAGAATATGGAATGGAATATGGAATGGAATGGAATGGAACGTGGAATGTATTGGAATGTGGTATGGAATGTGGAATGGAATGGAATGGAATGTGGAATGGAATGGAATGGAATGTGTAATGGAATGTGGTATGGGATGTGGAATGGAATGTGATATGCGATGTGGAATGGAATGTGGAATGGAATGCAATGGAACGTGGAATGGAAAGTGCAAAGGAATGTGGAATGGAATGGAATGTGGAACGGCATGTGGAATGGAATGTGGAATGGAATGTGGAATGGAAAGCAATGAAATTTTGAATGGATTGTGGAATGGAATCGAATGGAATGTGGAATGGAATGGAATGGAATGTGGAACGGCATGTGGAATGGAATGTGGAATGGAATGTGGAATGGAAAGCAATGAAATTTTGAATGGATTGTGGAATGGAATCGAATGGAATGTGGAAGGGAATAAGGAAGGCAATGTGGAATATAATGTGCAATGGAATGGAATGTTATATGGAATGGAATGTGGAGTTGAATATGAAATGGAACGACAAATGGAAAGTGGAATGTTAGGTGGAAAGGAGCTTGGAATGGTATGGAATGGAATGTGGTATGGAATGTGGAATGGAATGGCCTGGAATGTGCAATGGAATGTGGAATGGAATGGAATGTGGAAGGGAAAGTGGAATGGAATGTGGAATGGAATGCGGAATGTGGAATGGAATGGAAAGGAGCGGAATGAATTGTGAAATGACATTTGGTATGGAATGTGAAATGGAATGTAGAACGAAATGTGGAATGCAGTGAAATGGAAAGTGGAATGGAACAGAATGGAACGTGGAATGGAATGGAATGGAACTTGGAATGGAACGTGGAATGGAATGGAATGTAATATGGAATCGAATGGAATGGAAAGTGGAATGGAGTGGAATGGATTGTGGAATGCCATGTAGAATGGAACACAACATGGAATGTGGAATGGAGTCTGGAATGGAATGGAATGGAACGTGGAATGGAAAGTGCAATGAAATGTGGAATGGAATGGAATGGAATGTGGAATGGAATGTGGAATGAAATGGAATGAAATGTGGAATGGAATGTGGAATGCAATGTGGAATAGAATGGAATGGAATGTGGAATGGAATTTGGAATGGAATGTGGAACGGAATGTGGAATGGAATGGAATGGAAGGGAATGTGGAATAGAAGGAGGAATGGAATGTGGAATGGTATGATCAAGGAATGGAATGGAATGTGGAAAGGAATTTCCAATGGAATGTGGAAAGGAAAGTGGAGTGGAATGGAATGGAATGTGGAAAGGAAGGTGGAATGGAACGCAATAAAATGTGGAATGGAATGTGTAGTGGAATGGAATGGAATGTGGATTGGAATGTGGGATGGAATGGAATGGATTGGGGAATGGAATAGGGAATGGAATGGAATGGAATGTGGAATGGAATTTGGTATGCAACGAAATGGAATGTGGAATAGAATGTGGAATGGAATGTGGAGTGGAATAGCGTGAAATGGAATGTGGAATGGAAAGGAGTGGAATGTAAAGGAAGGTTGAATGGAATGTGAAATGGAATGTGGAATGGAACCTGGAATGGAATGGAATGGAACGTGTAATGGATTGGAATGGAATGTGAAATGGCAGGTGGAACAGAATGGAGCACAATGTGGAATGGAACTTGGGATGGATCGTGGAATCCAATGGAATGGAAAGTGGATTGGAACGTGGAACGGATCTTGGAATTGAACGTAGAATGGAATGTGGAATGGAATGGAATTTAATGTGGAATGGAACGTGGAATGGAAAGTGGACTGGAACGTGGAGTGGAAAGGAATGGAATGTGGATTGGAATGGAATGTAATATGGAATGGAATATGGAATGGAATGGAATGGAATGTGGAATGGAATGTGGAATGGAAGATATAATGGAATGTGGAAACGAACGTGGAATAGGGTGGAATGAAAAGTGGAATGGAATGTGGAAATGAATGTGGAATATAATGGGTTTAATGTCGAAAGGAATGGAATGGAATGTGGTACGGAATGTGCAATGCAATGGAATGGAATGTGGAAGAGAATGTGGAATCGAAAGTGGAAGGGATTGTGGAATGGACTGTGGAAGGCAATGTGGAATGGAATGTGGAATGGAATTTGGAATGAAATGTAGAATTGAAAGGAATCGAATGTGGAATGGAATGGAATGGAATTTCGAATGGAATAGAAGGGAATGTGGAATGGAAAGCGGAATTGATTGGAATGAAAGGTGGAATAGATTGTGGAATGCAATGGAATGGAATCCAGAATGGAATGGAATTGAATTGTATGGAATGTGAAATGGAATGGAATGGAACGTGGAATGGAAGGTGAAAAGGAACGTGGAATGGAAAGTGTAATGGAAGGGAGTGAAATGTGGAATGGAAGGGAATGGAATGCGGAATGGAATGTGGAATGGAAGGTGTAATGGAAGGGAAAGGAATGTGGAATGGAAGGTAATGGATTGTGGAATGGAATGTGGAATCGAATGTGGAATGCAATGGAATGGAACATAATGGAATGTGGAATGGAAAGGAATGCAATGTGGAATGGAATGGAATGTTATGGAATGTGGAATAGAATAGAATTGAATGTGGAATGGAATGGAATGGAATGTGGAATGGAATAGAATGGAATGGAATGCGGAATGTTATATAACGAAATGTGGAATGGAATGGAATGGAATCGAATGTAGTGTGGAATTGAATGGATTGGGAAGTGAAATGGAATGGAATAGAATGTGGAATGGAAGGGAATGAAATTAATGGTAGGTGGATTTGAACGTGAAATGGAATGTGGAATGGAAAGTGAAATGGAATGAAATGGAACGTTGCACGGAATGGAATTCAACATGGAATGGCATGGAATGGAATGTGGAATGGAACGGGGAATGGAACATGGAATGGAACGTGGAATGCAATGGAAGGGAACATGGAATGAAATGGAAAGGAATGTGGAATGGAATGAAATGGAATGTGGAATGGAATGGAATGGAATATGGAATGGAACATGGAAAGGAATGGATTGGAATGGAACATGTAATGGAAAGTGGAATGGATCGTGGAATGGAATGTGAAATGGAATGTGGAATGGAAAGTGGAATGGAATGTGGAATGGAATGTGGAATGTCATGGAATAGAATGCGGAATAGACTGTGCAATGGAATGGAATGGAATCCGGAATAGAATGGTAAGGAATGGTATGGAAGGTGGAATGGAATTGAATGGAACGTGGAATGGAACATGGAATTGAACGTGGAATGGAATGGAATGGAATGTACAATGGAACGAGGAATGGAATTGAATGGAATGCGGAATGGAATGTGGAATGGATTGAGGAACGGAAACTGAAATGGAATTGAATATAGAATTGACTGAAATGTGGAATGGAAAGGAATGGAATGTGGAAAGGAATAGAATGGAATTTGGAATGGAATGGAATGGAATGGAATGTGGAATGGAATGGAATGTGTAATGGAATGCAATGGAATGTGGAACTGAATGGAATGGAATGTAGAATGAAATGTGGAATGGAGGGGAATGGAATTTGGAATGGAAAGTAATAGAATGCGGAATGGAATGTGGAATGAATGGAAACGAATTTGGAATGGAAGACAATGGAATGTGCAATGTAATGGAATGGAATGTGGAATGGAATGTGTAATGGAATGAGGAATGGAAAGTAGAATGGAACATTGAATGTAACGTGGAAATTATCTTGGAATGGAATGTGGAATGGAACGTGGAAGGGAACGTGGAATGGAATGTAATCAATTGTGGAATGGAATGTGGAATGGAATGGATTGGAACATGGAATGGAATGTGGAATGGAATGGAAAGGAATGTCGAATGGATTGGAATTGAATGGAATGTGGATTGGTATGCAATGGAATGAGGAATGGAATGGAATGGAATGGAATGGACTTTGAAATGGAATGGAATGGAAAGTGGAATGGAGTGGAGTGGAATCGGATAGAAAGTGGAATGGATTGGAAAGGAATGCAATGTGGAATGGAATGGAATGGAAAGTGAAATTGAATGGTATGGAGAATAGAACGGAATGGGATGGAATTGAATGGAACGTGGAATGGAACATGGAATGAAATGGAATGGAACGTGGAATAGAACGTGGAATGGAATGGAATGGAATGTGGAATAGAACGTGTAATGGAATGGAATGGAACGTGGAACGGGACGTAAAATGGAATATAGAATAGAAGGTGGAATGGAAAGTGGAACGGAATGTGGAATGTGGAATGGAAGGGAATATAATGTGGTATGGAATGGAATGCAATGTGCAGTCGAATGTGGAATGGTATAGAAGGCAATGTGGAAAGGAATGTGGAATGGAATTGAATGGAATGTGGAATGAAATCGAATGGAATTTGGAATGGAATTTGGGATGGAATGTGGAATGCAATGGAATGGGATGTGGAATGGAATTGAATGGAACGTGAAATGAAATGTAATAGAATGTAGAATGGAATGGAATGCTATGTGGAAAGCAATGTGGAAGGTACTATAATGGAATGTTGAACGGAATGTTGAATGGAATATGGAATGCAATGGTACGCAATGTGAAATGGAAGGTGGAATGAAATGGAATAAAATGTGGAAAGGAATCGAATGGAATGTGGAATGGAATGGAACGGAATGTCGAATGGAATGGAATGAAATGAGGAATGGAATGGTATGATACGTGGAACGGAATGTGGAATGGAAAGGAAGGAGGAATAGAATGTGGAATGGAATGGAATGGAATGTGGAATGAAATGTCGAATGGAAAGTAAGGGAATGTGGAATCTAATGTGGAATGGTATAGAATGGAACATGGAATGGAATGGAACGTGGAATGGAATGGAATGGAATATGGAATGGAAAGCGGAATGGAATCGAACGGAATGTGGAATGGAATGCGGAATGGAATGCAATGGATTGTGGAAAGGAATGTGGAATGGAATGCAATGTATTGTGAATTGGAATGGAAAAGAAAGTGGAAAGAATGTGGAATGGAAAGCAACATCGAACGGAATGTGGAATGGAATGGAATAGACTATGGAATGGAATGTGGAATAAAATGCAATATAATGTGGAATTGAATGTGGAATGGAATGTAGTGGAACGTTCAATGGAAAATGGAAGGGAACGTTCAATGTAATGGAATGGAACGTGGAATGGAACGTGCAATGTAATGGAATGAAACGTGAAGTGGAATGTAGAATGGAACATGGAATGGAACGTGGAATGGAAATTGGAATGGAATGGAATGGAATGTAGAATGGAATAGAATGGAATGGAATGGAATGGAATGTGGAATGGAATGAAATGGAATGGAATGTGGAATGGAATGGAATGGAATGGAATGTGGTCTGGTATGGAATGGAATGGGAAGGAAAGTGTAAAGGAATTGAATGGAATGTGGAATGGCAAGAAAGGGAATGTGAAATGGATTGGTATAGAATGTGGAATGGAATTGAATGGAATGAAATGTGGACTGGAATGGAATGGAAAGAAATGGAATTTGGAATGGAATGGAAAGGAATGGAATTTGGAATGGAATGGAATGGAATGTGGAATGTAAACATGAATGGCAGGGAACGGAATGTCAGGGAATGGAATGGAATATGTAATGGAGTGGAATAAAATGTGGAATGGAATGTGGAATGGAACGGAATGGAATCTGGAATGGAACGTTGAATGGAACGTGGAATTGAACGTGGAATGTAATGGAATGGAAAGTGGAAAGTAAACTGGAATGGAAAGTGGAATGGAACGTGGAATGGAATGGAGTGTAATGTGGAATGGAATGGGATGGAATTAGTAGCGGAATGGAATGGAATGGAATTGGAGTGATATGGAATAGAATGGAATGGAATGTGGAATGGAATGGAATGGAATGTGTAAAGGAAGGGAATGGAATGGAATGTGTAAAGGAAGGGAATGGAATGTGTTATGGAATGGAATGGAGTGTGGAATGGAATGGAATGGAAAGTGGTATGGAATTGAATGGAATGGAATGTGGACTGGAATTGAATTGAATGGAATGGAATATGGATTTGAATGGAATGGAATGGGGAATAGAAACTGGAATGGCAGAGAATGGATTGAGGAATGTAATGTAGAATGGAATGGAACGGAATGTGGAAAAGAATTGAATGGAATGTGGAATGGAATGCAGAATGGAATGGACAGCAATGTGGAATGGCTTGCGGAATGGAATGGAATGTGGAATGGAACAGAATGGAATGTGGAATGGAAAGGAATAGAATGTGGAATGGAACGTGGAAGGGAATGGAATGGAACGTGAAATGGAAAGTAGAATGTAATGGAATCGAACGTGTAATGGAACATAGAATTGAAAGGAATGGAACGTGGGATGGAATGTGGAATGTGGAATGGAATGAAATGGAATGTGAAATGGAATGGAAGGGAATGTGTTATGGAATGGAATTGAATATGGAATGGAATTAAGAATGGGATGTGGAAAGGAATGCGGAACGGAATGCAATGCAATGTGGAATGGAATGTGGAATGGAATGGAAGTTGGAATGGAATGTGGAATCGAACGTGGAATAGAAAGTGGAACGGAATGCGGAAAGGAATGTAAAGGAAGGTGGAATGGAATGGCATGGAATGTGTTATGGAATGGAATTGAAACTGGAATGGATTGTGGAGTGGAATGTGGAATGGAATGTGGAATGAAATGGAATGCAATGTGAAATGGAATATGGAATGGAATGGACTGTGGAATGGAATGGAATGGAATATGGAGTGGAATGTGGAATATAATGGAATGGAATGTGGAATGGAACGGAATGGAAAGTGGAATTGAAAGTGTAATAGAATGGAATGCAGTGAGGAATGGATTGTGTAATGGAATGGAATGGAAAGTGGAATGGAATAGAATGGAATGTGGAATGGAATGGAAAGGAATGTGGAATGGAATGGAATGGAATGTGGACTGGAAAGTGGAATGGAATGCAATGGAACGTGGCAAGGAACATGGAATGGAATGGAATGGAACGTGGAATGGAACTTGGAAAGGAATGTGGAATCGAACGTGGAATGGATAGCGAAATGAAATGTGGAATGTGTAATGGAATGGAACAGAATGTGCAACGGAATTGAATGGAACGGAAAGCATTGTGGAATGGAATATGCAATGGAATAGAATGGAAAGTGGAATGGAATGTAGAACGGAATGGAATTCTATGTGGAATGGAATGTGGAATGCAATGGAATGGGAAGAGGAATGGAACATGGGATGGAAAGTGGAATGGAAAGGAATGGAATGCGGAATGGATTGGAATAGAATGGAATGTGGATTGGAATGCAAAGGAATGTGGAATGAAATGGAATGGAATGGAATGCAATTTGAAATGGAATGGAATGAAATGTGGAATGGAATGGAATGGAATGGAATGTGGAATGGAATGAGATGGAAAGTGGAATGGAATAGTATGCTGAATGGATTGGAATGGGATGGAATGGAACGTGGAATGGAACTTGGAATGGAATGGAATGGAATGGGGAATGGAACGTGGAATGGAATGGAATGGAACGTGGAATAGAACGTGTAATGGAATGGAATGGAACGTGGAATGGTACGTTGAATGGAATGTACAATCGAACGTGGAATGGAAAGTGGAATGGAATGTAGAATGTTGAATGGAATGGAATGGAATGTGGTATGGAATAGAATGGAATGTGTAATCGAATGTGGAATAGAATGGAATTCAAAGTGGAAAGGAATGTGGAATGGAATTGAATAGAATGTGGAATGAAACCGAATGGAATTTTGAATGGAATTGGGAATGGAATGTGGAATGAAGAGGAATGGAATGCAGTATGGAATGCAATGGAATGGAATATGGAATGCAATGGAATGGGATGTGGAATTAATGGAATAGAATGTAGAATGGAATGGAATGCTCTGTGGAAAGCAATATGGAAGGGAGTGGAATGGAAAGTGGAACGCAATGCAGAACGGATTGTGAATTGAATGCAATGAAATGTGGAATGGAATGCAATGTATTGTAGAATGGAATGGAAAATAACGTGGAAGGAATGTGCAATGGAATGCAACTTCGAATGGAATGTGGAGTGGAAAGGAATTGAATATGAAATGGAATGTGGAATGAAATGCAATCGAATGTGGAATGGAATGTGGAATGGAATGGAATGGAACGTTCCATGGAATGTGGAATGGATCATGGAATGCAATGGAATGGAATGTGAAATGGAAATCGGCATGGAACGGAATAGAATGTGGAATGGCGTGGAATGGAATCGAATTTGGAATGGAATGGAATGGAATGGAAGGTGAACTGGTATGGAATGGAATGGAAACGAATGTGGAAAGGAATGGAATGGAATGTGGAAAGGTATGAAATGGAATGTGAAACGGAATGGAATAGAAAGTGGAATGGAATTGAATGTAATGGATTGTGGACTGGAATGGAATGGAAAGGAATGGAATGTGGATTGGAATGGAATGGAATGTGGAATGTAAACCTGAATGGCAGGGAATGGAATGTGGAATGGAGTGTAGAATGGAGTGGAATGGAATGTGGAATGGAATGTGGAATGGCATGGAATGGAATCTGGAATGGAATTTGGAATAGAACGTGGCATTGAAAGTGGATTGCAACGGAATGGAACGTGGAATGGAACGTGGAATGGAACGTGGAATGGAAGGTGCAATGGAACATGGAATTGAAAGTGGAAAGTAATGGAATGGAAAGTGGAACGGAAAATGGAATCGAACGTGGAATGGAACGCGGAATGGAATGGAATGTAACGTGGAATGGAATGGAATGGAATGTGGGATGGAATGGGATGGAATTTGTAATGGAATGGAATGGAATGGAATTTGGAGTGTTATGGAATGGAATGGAATGGAACGTGGAAAAGAATGGAATGGAATGTGGAATGGAATAGAATGGAATGTGGAATGGAATTGAACGGAATGGAATGTGACTGCAATGGAATTGAATGGACTGGAATTTGGATTTGAATGGAATGGAATGTGGAATAAAAACTGAGATGGCATATAATGGATTGTGGAGTGGAATGTGGAATGGAATGTGGAATGGAATTGAATGGAATGTTGGACGGAATGTAGAATGGAATGGAAAGCAATGTGGAATGGCATGTGGAATGTAATGGAATGTGGAATGGAATGGAATGGAATAAAATGTGGAGTGGAACGTGGAATGGAATGGAATGGAACGTGGAATGGAAAGTGGAATGTAATGGAATGGAACGTGTAATGGAACGTAGAATGGGATGCAATGGAACGTGGAATGGAATGGGGAATGTAACGTGGCATGTAAAGTGGAATTTAATGTGGAATGTGGAATGGAATGGAATGGAATGGAATGTGGAATGGAATGGAATGGAATGTGGAATGGGATTTCGAATGGATTGTGGAAAGGAATGCGGAACGGAATGGAATACAATGTGGAATGGAATATGGAGTGGAATGGAATGTGGAAAGGAATGTGGAATCGAACGTGGAATGGAAATTGGAATGCAACGTGGAAAGGAATGTGGAATCGAACGTGGAATGGAAAGTGGAATGGAACATGGATTGTGGAAAGAAATGGAAAGGAATGTGGAATGGAACGGCATGGAATGTGTTATGGAACAGAATTGAAAGCGGGATGCAATCTGGAATGGAATGTGGAATGGAAAGTGGAATAAAATGGAGTTCAACGTGAAATGGAATGTGGAAATGAATGGACTTTGGAGTGGTATGGAATGGAATGTGGAATGGAATGGAATGCAATATGGAATGGAATGTGGAATGCAATGGAAAGGAATGTGGAATTGAACGTGTAATAGAATGGAGTGCAATGAGGAATGGAATGTGGAAGGGAATGGAATGTAATGGAATGTGGAATGGAATAGAATGGAATGTTGAATGGAATTTGCAGTGGAAAGTGGAAAGAAATGGAATGGAATGCAATGTGGAATGGAATGGAATGGAATGTGGAATGGAATAGAAAAGAATATGGAATGCGAAGGAATGGAATGTGGAATGGAATGGAATGGAATGTGGAATGCAATGGACTGCAATGTGGACCCCAATGTGCAATGGAATGGAATGGAATGGAATGAGGAATGGAATGTGGAATGGAATGTGGAATGGAAAGTGGAATGGAATGTACAATGGAATGTTGAGTTGAATGGAATGTAATGCGGAATGGAATGGAATGGAATGCGGAATGGAATGGAGTGGAATGCAATGGAATGTGGAATGGAATGCAATATGAAATGGAATGGAATGGAATGGAATGGAAAGTGGAATGTAATGGAATGCAATGTGGAATGGAATGGAACGTAATGTGGAATGGAATGGAAAAGAATATGTAATGGGATGGAATGGAATGTGTAATGGAAAGGAATGGAATGTGGAAGGCAATGGACTGCAATGTGGACTGCAATGTGCAATGGAATGGAATAGAATGGAATGAGGAATGGAATGTGGAATGGAAAGTGGAATGGAATGTACAATGGAATGTTGAATGGAATGGAATGTAATGCGGAATGGAATTGAATGGAATCTAATGGAATGCGGAATGGAATGGAATGGAATGGAATGGAATGGAATGGAATGTGGAATGGAACGGAATAGAATGGAATGGAATGTGGAATGTAATGGAATAGAATGTGGAATGGAATGTGGAATGCAATGGAACGTGGTATGGGATGGAATGGAAAGGAAAGTGCTATGGAATGGAATGTAGAATCGAAAAGAATGCAATTTGGAATGGAATGGAATGGGATATACAATCGAAAGGAATGGAAAGGGAATGGAATGGAATGGAATGCATATGGACTCACTTGGAATTTAACTCAATTTGGAATGGAATGTGGAATGTGGAATGTAAAAAGGAACGTGGAATATAATGCCTAATGGAACGTGGAATGCATCATGGAATGGAATGCAATGGAACGTGGCATGGAACATGCAATGGAACGTGGAATGTAACGTGGAAAGTAATGGAACGCAATGTGGAATGGGATGGAATGGAATGTGGAATGGAACGCAATGGAATGTGGAATGGAATGGAATGGAATGTGGAATGGAATGTGGAATTGGAATGGAATGTTGAATGGTAAGTGGCATGGAATGGAATGGAATGTGGAGTGGAATGTGGAATTGAATGGAATGGAATGGAATGTGGAATGGAAAGTAAGTGAATGTGGAAAAGAATTTGGAATGGAATGGAATGGTATGTGGAATCAAAAGAGGAGTGGAATGGAATGGAATGGAATGGAATGTGGAACAATATGTGAAATGTAATCGAATTGAAAGTGGTACGCAATGTGGAATGAAATGGAATGGAATGTGGAATGCAATGTGTAATGGAATGGAATGGAACGTGGATTGGAATGTGGAATGGAATGGAATGTGGAAGGGAATGTGGAAAGGAACGTGTAATGAAACATGGAATGGAATGTGGAATGGAACGTGGATTGGAATGTGGAATGGATTCTGGAATGGAACGTGGGATGGAAAGTGGAATGGAAAGTGGAAAGGAATGTGGAATTTAATGTGGAATGGAATGGAAGGGAATGTGGAATGCAATGGAATGGAATGTGGAATGGAATGTGGAATGGAATGGAATGCACTGCCGAATAGAATTGAACGGAATGTGGAGTGGAATGGAAAGGAAGGCAACGTGGAATGGAATGTAATGGAAGGGAATGGAATGTGGAATGGAATGGAATAGAATGGAATGTGGAATGGAATGGAATGGAATGTAAAATTGAATGAAAAGAGGAATGGAATGTGTATCGGAATGAAATGGAATGGAAAGGAATGTGGAATGGAATAGAAAGGAATGGAATGGAATGTGAAATGGAACAGAATGAAATGTGGGATGGAATGGAATTCAATGGAACAGAATGTGTAATGGAATGGAATGGAATGGAATGGAATGTGAAATTGAATGGAAAGAGGAATGGAATGTGTAACGGAATGAATTGGAATGGGAAAGAATGTGGAATGGAAGGGAAAGTAATGTGAAATGGAATGGAATGTGGAATGCAATGGAATAGAAGGGAAGGTGGAATGGAATGGAAAGTGGAATCGAATGGAATGTGGAATGGAATATGTAATGGATGTAATGGAATTGAATGTGTAATGGAATGGAAAGTAATGTGAAATGGAGCATATTGGAATGTGGAATGGAATTGAATGTGGAGTGGAATGGAATTGAATGTGGAATGGAATGGAATGTGGAATGGAAAGGAATGGTATGTGGCCTGGATTGGAATGGAATGTGGAATGGAATGGAGTGGAATGGGTCATGGAATGGAATGGAGTGTGGAATTTAATGCAATGGACTGTGGATTGGAATGGAATGGAATGTGGAATGGAATGGAATGGAATGTGGAATGGAATGGAATGGAATGTGGAGTGGAATGGAATGGAATGGAATTGAACGTGTAAAGCAATGGAATGGAATTGAAAGTGGAATGGAATAGAAAGTGGAATGAATTGTGAAATGGAATGGAGTGGATTGGAATGGAATGGAATGGAATGGAACGTGGATTGGAATGGAATGTGGAATGGAATGAAATGGAATGTGGAATGGAATGGAATGGAATGTGAAATGGACTGGAAGGGGATGTGGAATAGAATGGAATGTGGAAAGGAATGGAATGGAATGTGGAAAGGAATGGAATGGAATGTGCAGTTGAATCGAATGAAATGTGTAATGGAATGGAATGGAATGTGGTATGCAATGTGGAATGGAACGTGGAATGAAATGGAATGGAACGTAGAATGGAACATAGAATGGAAAGTGGAATGGAACGTGGAATGGAATATGAAATGTGGAATGGAATGGAATGGAATGTGGATTGGAATGGAATAGAATGCGGAATGGCATGAAATTCAATGTAGATTGGAATGGAATGCAATGCAAAGTGGAATGGAATGAAATGGAAAGTTGAATGGAATGGAATGCAACGTGGAACGTAATGTGGAATGGAATTGAATTAAGTGGAATGTGGAATGGAAAGCAATGGAATGTGGAATGGAATGGAATGGAATGGAATGTCGAATGGAATGCAATGGAATGGAATTGAATGCGTAATGGAATGGAATGGAATGGAATGTGGAATGGAATGGAATGGAATGTTGAATGGAATGGAAAAGAATGGAATGGAATGAGGAAAGGAATGGAATGGAATGTGGAATGGAATGGAATTGAATGGAATGTGGAATGGAATAGAATGGAGTGAAAGGTTAAATGGAATGGAAGGTGGAATGGAATGTGTAATGGAATGGAAAAGAAAGTTGAATGGAATGGAATGTGGAATGGAATTGAACGGAATGTTGAACGGAATGGACTGATATGTGGAAGTGAATGGAATGGAATGTGGAATGGAATGGAATGGAATATGGAATGGAATGTAATAGAATTTGGAATGGAATGGAGTGGAATGTGGAATGGAATGGAATGTGGATTGGAATGTGGAAAGGAAAGGAATGGAATGTGGGAAGGAATTTGAAACGGAATGTGGAATGCAATGGAATGGACAGTGCAATGGAATGGAATGGAATGTACAATGGAATGGAATGTGGAACGGAATGTGGAATGAAATGTGGAATGGAATGGAATGGATTAGAATGAGGAATGGAATGGAATTGACTGTGGAATTCAATGGAATGGAAATAAATGGATTCTGCAATGGAATGGAATGGAATGGAGTGGAATGAGGAATGGAATATGGAATGGAATGCGATGCCACGTGGAATGGAATGCGGAATGCAATGGAATGGAATATGGAATGGAATGTGTAAAGGAATGTGGAATAGAATTGAATGGAATGGATTGTGGACTGGACGGGAATGTAATGGAATGAAATGGAATGGAATGTGGAATGGAATGGAATGTTGGACTCAATGGAATGGAGTGGAAAGTGGAATGGTATGGAAAGGTATGTTATGAAATGGAATGTGGAATGGAATGGAATTGAATGTGGAATGGAATATGGAATGGAATGGGATGCAATGTGAAATGGAATGTGGAGTAGAATGGAATGGAAAGTGGAATGGTATGTGGAATGGAATGGAATGTGTAACGGAAAGAAATGGAATGTGGAATGGAATGGAATGGAATGGAATGGAATGTGGAATGGAACTTGGAATGGAATGTGGAATGGAATGAAATCAAATGGAAAGGAATGTGGAATGGAATGTATGGAATGGGGAATAGAAAGGAATGGAATGTGGAATGGAATAGAAAGGTATCCAATGTGGAATGGAAAGGAATGGAATTGAATGGAGCTGAATGGAACGGAATATGGAATGGAAAGGAATGGAATGTGGAATGGAATATGGAATGGAATGTGGAATGGAATTTGGAATGGAAAGCGTAAAGGAATGTGGAATGTAAGGAATGGAATGTGAAATGGAATGAAATGAAATGTGGAATGGAATGGAATCGAATGTGTAATGGAATGGAAAGGAATGTGGAACGGAATGGAATGTGGAATGGAATTTAATGGATGTTCGAATAAAATTTTGAATGAAAGGGAAAGGAACCTAGAATGGATTGGAATGGAATGTAGTGGAATGGAACGTGGAATGGAATGTGGAATGGAATGTGAAATGGAATGGAATGGAATGTGGAATGGAAGGGAATGGAATGTGGAATGGATTGTGTAATGGAACAGAATGGAATTGAATAGAATGGAATGTGAAATGGAATGGAATGGAATGTGGAATGGAATGTGTAATGGAACGTGGAATGGAATGGAATGGTATGGAATGTGTAATGGAATGGAATGGAATGGAATGTGGAATGGAATGGATTGGAATGGAATGCGGAATGGTATGGAATGGAAGGTTGAATGGAATAGAATGGAATGGAACGGAATATGGAATGGAATGGAATGGAAAGTGGAAAGGATTGTAATGGAATATGGAATGGAATGGAATGGAATGGAAGGTGGAACAGAATGTGGAATGGAATGTGGAATGGAAAGTGGAATGGAATGAAATGGAAAGTGGAATGCAATGGAATTGAACGTGGAATGCAATGGAACGGAACGTGGAATGCAATGGAATGGAACGTGGAATGGAAAGTGGAATGGAATGGAATGGAACTCGGAATGGAACCAACTCAGAAAGTAACACGGAATTGAACGTGGAATTGAATGGAATGGAATGTTGAATGGAATGGAATGGAATGTGGAATGGAACGGAATGGAATATTTAATGTAATCTGGAATGTAATGGAATGGAACGTGGAATGGAACGTGGAATGGACCCACTAATGTAACGTAGAATGGAACGTGGAATGGAATGCAGTGGAACGTCTAAGAGAAAGTAGAATTGAACGTGGAATGGAATGGAATGGAACGTGGAGTGGAATGGAAATGAACGTAGAATGGAACGCGGAATGGAACGTAGAGTGGAACGTGGAAAGGAAAGTAGAATGGAACGTGGAATGGAACGCAGAATGGAACGTGGAATGAAATGTGGAATGCAACGTGGAATGGAAAGTGGAATGGAAAGGATTGGAATGTGGAATTGAATGGAATGGAATGTGGAATGGAATGTGGAATGGAATTGAATGGAATGTGGCACGGAATGGAATGGAATGTTGCATAAAATTTGGAATGGAATGGAAAGGAATTGAGAATGGAAGAGAATGGAATGGAATGGAATGAATTGGAATGGAATGGAGTGGAACGTGGAATGGAAGGGAATGGAATGTGGAACGGAAGGGAATGGAATGTGGAGAGGAATGTGGAATGGAATGGAATGGAATATGGAATGGAATGGGATGCAATGTGGAATGGAATGTGGAATGGAATGCGGAATGGAATGCGGAATGGAATATGGAATAAAATCTGGAATGGAATGTGGAATGGAACAGAATGGAATTTGGAATGGAATGTGGAATAAAACCTGGAATGAAACCTGGAATGGAAAGTGGAATGCAGCGTAATTGAAAGTGGAATGAAACGTGGTACGGAATGGAATTGAATGTGGAGTGGAAGGTGCAATGGAATGTGCAATGGAATGGAAAGGAATGTGGAATGTAATTTGGAGTGGGAAGGAAAGTAATGTCGAATGGAATGCAATGGAATGTGGAATTAATTGTGAAATAGAATGGAATAGAATGTGTAATGGAATGTTGAATGGAATGCTGAATGGAATAGAATGTAACGTGGAATGGAATGTGGAATGGAATGGGGAATCTAAAGGACTGTAATGGAGAATGGAATGAGGAATGGAATGGAACGGAATATGGAATCGAATGTGTAATGGAATGGAATGCAATATGCAATGGACTGGAATGGAATGAGGAATAGAAGGGAATGGAATGGAATGGAATGAAAATGGAAAGCAATGGAATTTGCAATGCAAAGGAATAGAATGAAATAAGGAACTGAATGCAATGGAATGTGGAATGGAATGGAATGGAATGTAGAATGAAATGGTATAGAACACGGAATGCAACGAGAAATGGAATGGAACGGAGAGGAATGGGATGTGGAATGGAATGTGGAACTGAATGGAATGTGAAATGGATTCGAAAGGAATGTGGAAAACAATGGAATGGAATGGAATGTGGATTAGAATGTGGAATGGAAAGTGGAATGGAATGGAATTGAATGTGGAATGGTATGGAATGGAATGTGGAATGGAATGGGGATTTGAATGAGGAATGGAATGTGTAATGAAATGTGGAAATAAATATGGAATGGAATGTGGAATTGAAACGAATGGAGTGTGGAATGGAAACCAATGGAATGTGGAATGGAAAGGAATGTGGAAAGGAATGTGGAATGAAATGTGGAATGGAATGCGGAAAGGAATGCGGAATGGAATATGGAATGAAATGTGGAATGGAATGTGGAATGGAACAGAATGGATTGTGGAATGGAATGTGGAATGGAATATGGAATAGAATGTGAAATGTAATGGAATTGAATGTGCAATCTAATGAGGAATGGAATGGAAAAGAATGTCGAATGGAATGTGAAATGAAACCTTGAATGGAACGTCGAATAGAACGTGGAATGGAATGGAATGGAACGTGGAATGAAATGTGGCATGGAATGGAAGGGATTGTGGAGTGGAATGTGCAATGGAATGTGCAATGGAAAGCAATGGAATGTGGAATGTAATTTGGAATGGAAAGGAATGGAATGTGTAATGGAATGCAGTGGAATTTGGAATTAATTGTGGAATGGAATGGAATGGAATGTTGAATGGAATGTGGAATGTAATGTGGAATGGAATGGAATGTAACGTGGAATGAAATGTGGAATGGAATGTGGAATCTTAAGGACGATAATTTGGAATGGTTTGTGGAATGGAATGTGGAATGGAATGGATTGAAATATGCAATGGAATGTGCAATGGAATGGAATGCAATGTGCAATGGACTGGAATGGAAGGCGGAATATAAATGAATGCAATGGAATGGAATGAAAATGGAATGGAATGGAATGTGCAGTGCAAAGGAGTTGAATGAAATAAGGAATTGAATGCAATGAAATGTGGAATGGAATGGAATGGAATATAGAATGGTATGGTATAGAACGTGGAATGCAACGTGGAACGGAATGGAACGGAAAGGAATGGAATGTGGAATGGAATGTGGAATGGAATGTGAAATGGATTGGAAAGGAATGTGGAATAGAATGGAATGGAATGCAATGTGTCATGGAATGTGTAATGGAATGTGGAATGCAATGTGGAATGGAATGCAATGGAATATGGAATGGAACGTGGAATGGAATGTGGAATGAAATGGAATGGAATGTGGAATGGAATGGAATGAACTGCAAAGAGGATTGTGGAATGGAATGGATTGGAACTTGGAATGGAATGGAAAGGAATGTGGAATGGAATGGAATGGCATGGAATGGAATGTGGATTGGAATGTGTAATGGAATGTGGAACGGAATGTGTAATGGAATGTAATGAAATGTGGAATGGAATGTGGAAAGGAATGGAATGTAATGTGGACCAGAATGTGGAATGGAATGTGGAATGGAATGGAATGGAATATGTAATGGAATGTGAAAGTGGAATGGAATGTGGAAGGGAATGCAATGGAATGGGGAATGGAACGTGGAATGGAATGGAATCAAATGTGGAAAGCAATGGAATGGAATGTGGAATGGAAAGTGGAATGGAATGGAATGGAATGTGGAATGGAGTGGAATATAATGTGGAATGGAAAGTGGAATGGAATGGAAAGCAATGTGTAATGGAGTGCAATGGAATGTGCAAAGGAATGTGCAATGGAATAGAAAGGAAAGTTTAATGGCATGTGGTATGGAATGTGGAATGGTACGTGTAAAGGAGAGGAATTTGGAATGGAATGTGGAATGGAATGTGCAATGGAATAGAATGGAACGTGAGATGGAACGGGAAATGGAAAGGAATGGAATATGGAATGGAACGTGGAATGGAATGTGTAATGGAGCGTGGAATGGAATGGAATGAAGAATGGAATGTGGAATGGAACGTGGAATGGAACGGAATGTGGAATGGATTGTGGAATGGAAAGTGGAATGGAATGTGGAATGGAATATGGAATGGAATAGAATGACGAATGGAATTTGGAATGGAATGGAATAGAATATGGAATGGAATGTGGAATGGTATGTGAAATGGAATGTCGAATGGATCGAGGTATGGAATGGAATGTTGAATGGAACTTGAAATGGAACGTGGAATGGAATGGAGTGGAACTAGGAATGAAATGCAATGGAAAGTGGAATGGAACATGGAATGGAATGGAATGGAACGTGGAATGGAATGGAATGGAATGCGAAATGGAATGCAGAATGGAATGTGGAATGGAATGAAATGGAAAGTGGAATGGAATATAATGAAACGTGGAAAGGAATGGAATGGAATGTGGAAAGGAATGTGTAATGGAAATTGGAAAGGAAAGGAATAGAATGTGGAATGGAGTGGAATGAAATGTAATGTTGGAATGGAATGGAATGCTATGTGGAATGGAATGTGGAATGGAATGGAGTGGAATGTGGAATGGAATGTGGAATGGAATGGAAAAGAAGGTGGAATGGAAAGTGGAATGTGATGGAACAGAATGGGGAATGGAAGGTGGAATGGAACGTGGAATGCAACGTGGAATGGAAAGTGGAATGCAACGGAGTGTAACATGGAATTGAATGGAATGGAACGGGGAATGGAAGGGAATGCAAAGTTGAATGGAATGGAATGGAATGTGGACTGGAACGGAACAGAATTTGGAATGGAAAGTGTAATGGAATGGAACGGAATGTGGAATGAATTGGCATGGAATGTGGAGAGGAATGTGGAATGGAATGGAATGAAATGTGGAATGGAAGGGAATGGAATGTGGATTGGAATGTGGAATGGAACGGAATTAAATGTGGAATGGAATGGAATGGAATGTGGAATGCAAGGTGGAATGGAATGTGGAATGGAATGGAATGGAATATGGAATGGAATGGAATGGAATGTGGAATGGAATGTGGATTGGAATGGAATGAAATGTCGAATGAAATGTGGAATGGAAAGGAAAGGAATGTGGAATGGAATGTGGAATGAAATGGAATGGAATATCGAATGTAATGTGGAGTGTAATCTGGAATGGAATGGAATGGAATGTGGAATGCAATGGAAAGGAATGTATAATGGATTGTGCAATGGAATGGAATGGAATGTGGAATGGAATGGAATGGAATGTGGAATGGAATGGAATGGAATGGAATGCGGAATGGAATGTGGAATGGAATGTGGAAAGGAATATGGAATGGAATGTAATAGAATGTGGAATGGAATGGAATGGAATTTGGAATATGATGTGGAATGCAATGGAATATAATGTGGAATGGAATGGAAAGTTTAATGGAATGTGGAGTGCAACGGGGAATGGAATGGAGTGGAATCTGGAATGGAATGTGGAATACAACGTGGAATGTAACGGAACGGAATGTGGAATGGAATGTGGATGTGGAATGGAGTGTGGAAGGGAATTGAATGGAATGTAGAATGGAACATGGAATGGAATGGAATCGAGTGTGGAAAGCAATGGAATGGAACGTGCAATGGAAAGTGAAATGGAATGGAACGGAATTTGGAATGGAATGGAATGGAACGGAATTTGGAATGGATTGGAATATAATGTGGAATGGAGTAGAATACAATGTGGAATGAAGTGGAATGGAATGTGCAATGGAATCTGCAATGGAATGGAATGGAATGTCGAATGGAATGTGGAATGGAATGTGGGATGGAACGTGGAACGGAATGGAATATGGAATGGAATTTGGAATGGAATGTGCAGTTGAATGGAATTGAACATGGGATGGAACATGAAATGGAATGGAATGGAATGTGGAATGGATTGGATTATAATGTGGAATGGAATGTGGAATGGAGTGGAATGCAATGTGGAATGGAGTGGAATGGAATGTGCAATGGTATATGCAATGGAATGGAATGGAATGTCGAGTGGAATGTGGAATGGAATGTGGAATGGAATATGGAATGGAATGGAAAGTGGAATGGAATGTGGAATGGAATGTGCAATTGAATGGAATTGAACCTGGGATGGAACACGAAATGGAAAGGAATGGGATGTGGAATGGAACTTGGAATGGAATGTGGAATGGAAGGTGGAATGGATTGGAATGAAGAATGGCATGTGGAATGGAACGTGGAACGGAACAGAATGTGGAATGGATTGTGGAATGGAAAGTGGAATGGAATGTGGAATGGAATGGAATGGAATGTGGAAGGGAATGTGGAATGGAATGTAATAGAATACGGAATGGAATGGAATGGAATGTGGAATAGAATGGAATGGAATGGAATTTGGAATAGAATGAAATGGAATGGAATGAGAAATGGCATGGAATGGAATATGGAATGGAATGAAATGGAATGTGCAATGGAATGGAATGGAATGTGTTATGGAAGGTGGAATGGAATGGAATGGCGTGTGGAATGGAATGGAATGGAATGTGCAATGCAATGATGTGGAATGTAGAATGGAATGTGGAATGGAATGGAATGGAATGTGGATTGGAACGTGGAATGAAACGTGGAATGGAAAGGAATGGAAAGTGGAATGGAATGGAATGGAACGTGTAATGGAATAGAATGGAATGAGTTATGGATTGTGGAATGGAATGTGGAATGGAATGAGGAATGGAAAATGGAATGGAACATGGAATGGAAAGTGGAATGGATCATGGGATGGGACATGGAATTGAACGTGGAATGGAAAGTTGAGTGCAATGTGGAATGGAATGGAATGGAATGTGGAAAGTAATGTGGAATGGAATGCAATGGAATGGAGTTGAAAGTGGAATGGAATGGAATGGAAGGTGGAATGGAATGTATTGTAATGTTAAACGGAACAGAATGTAATGTGGAATTGAATGTGGAATGAAACGTGCAATGGAATGGAATGCGGATGTGGAATGGAATGGAAAAGAATGAGGAATGGAATATGGAATGAAATGGAATGGAATGTGGAAAGGAATGTAAAGAATGTGGAATGCAAAGTCGAAAGGAGTGGAATGGAATGTGAAATGGAATAGAATGGAATGGAATGGAATGTGGAATGGAGTGGAATATAATGTGGAATGGAATGGAATGGAATGTGCAATGCAATGGAATGGAATTTAATTGAATGTGAAATGGAATGGAATGGAAAATGGAATGGAATATCAAATGGAATGGAATGGAAATTGGAATGGAATGGAATGGAATGGAATGTGAAATGGAATGGAGTGGAAAGTGGATTGGAATATGGAACGTTATGGAAAGGAAAGTGGAATGGAATATAATGGAATGGAATGTGGAATGGAAAGGAATGGCATGTGGTATACAATGTGGAATGAAATGTAATGTAAGGTGGAATGCAATGTTGAATGGAATGGAATTGATCGTGGAATGGATCGTGGAATGGAACGTGGAATGGAAAGTGGAATGTAACGTGGAATGGAACGTGGAATGGAATGGAATGGAAAGTGGAATGGAATGGAATGGAATGTGGAATGGAAGGTATAAAGGAATGTTGAATGAAATGGAATGGAATGTGGAATGGAATGTGGAATGGAATGGAATGGAATTCGGAATCGAATATGGAATGGAAAGGAATGGAATGTGGAACGGAACGTGGAATTTAATGGAATTGAATATAATGGAATGTGGAATGGAATGGAATGGAATGTGGAATCGAATGTGGAATGGAATGGAATGCAATGTGGAATGGAACGTGGAATGGAATGGAATCGAATTGAATGGAAAGTGGAATGAAATGGAATGGAATGTTGAATCTAATGCGGAAAGGAATGGAATGGAATCGAATGGAATGTGGAATGGAAGTTGCAATGGAATGCAATGTAATGTGGAATGGAATTTTGAATGGAATGGATTGGAATGTGGAAGGGAATGTGGAAGTGAGTGGAATGGAATGTGGAATACAATGGAATGGAATTTGGAGTGGAAGGGAATGGAATTGAATGTAATGTGGAATATAACGGAATGGAATGTGGAATGGAATGCAATGGAGTGGAATGGAATGTGGAATGGAAGGGAATGGAATGTAATGGAATGTGGAATTTAATGGATTGAAATACGGAATGGAAAGTGGAATTGAATGGAATGGAATTTTTAATGTAACGTGGAATGGAATGGAGCAGAACGTGGAGTGGAATGGAATGGAATGTAGAATGGAAAGTGGAATGGAATGGAATGGACATTGGAATGGAATGAAACTAGGAATGGAATGGAATGAAACGTGGAATGGAAAGAAATGCAATGTGGAAAGGAATGCAGAATGGAACGTGGAATGTATTAGAATGGAATGTGGAAAGGAATGGAATGGAATAGAATGTGGAACGGAATGGAATGGAATGTAGAATTGAATGTGGAATGCTATGGAATGGAATGTGGAAAGGAATGGAGTGGAATTTGGAATGGAAAAGAAAGGAATATGGAATGTAATGTGTAATGGAATGGAATGAAATGTGGAATGGAATATGGAATGGAATGGAATGGAATCGAGTGTGGACTGGAATGCAATGGAATGGAGTTGAATGTGGAATGGAATGGAACGGAAAGTGGAATGGAATGTAGAATGGAATGAAATGGATTGTGGAATGGAATGGAGTTTGGACAGGAATGCAATAGAATGGAATTGAATGTGGAATGGAATGGAATGGAAAGTGGAATGGAATGTAGAATGGAATGGAATGGATTGTGGAATGGAACGTGGAATGGAACATAGAATGGAACGTGGCATGGAATGGAATTTGGAATTCAATGGAATGGAATGGAATGTGGAATGGAATGGAATGGAATGTGGAATGGAATGTGGAATGTGATGGAATGCAATGGAACGTGCATTGTAATGTGGAATGGAACGAGGAATGGAAAGTGGAATGGAACGTGAAATGGAAAGGAATGGAATGTGGAATGGTATGGAATGGAATGTTGAATGGAATGGAAAGAAATGTGGAATGGAATGTGGAATGGAATGGAAAGGAATGTGGAATGGAATGTGGAATGGAATAGAATGGAATTCGGAATGGAATAGAATGGAATGTGGAATGGAATGGACTGGAATGTGGAATGGAATGGAATGGAATGGAATGGAATTTGTAATGGAAAGGAATGGAATGGAATGTGGAATGGAATGGTCTTGAAGGTGGAATAGAATGTGTAATGGACCGGCATGGAATGTGGAATGGAAGGTGGAATGGAAATTGGAATGGAATGGAATGGAATGTGGAATGGAATGGACGCGAATGCAATGTGGAAAGGAGTGCAATGTAATGTGAAATTGAATGGAATGGATTGTGGAATGGAAAAGAATGGGAAGTGGAATGGGATGTGGAATGGAATGGAATGGATTGTGGAATCGAACGTGGAAAGGAAAGTGGAATGGAAAGTGTAATGGAACGTGGAATAGATTTGAATGGAACGTTTTATGGCATTGAGTGGTATGTTGAATGGAATGTGAAATGGAATGGAATGGAATGTTTAATGGAATGGAATGGAATGGAATGGAATTGAATGGAATGAATGTGGAATGGAAAGGAAAGTAATGTGGAATGTAACATGGAATGTAATGGAATGGAATGTGGAATGGAATGGTATGGATTGTGGATTGGAGCGTTTAATGGAACCTGGAATGGAATGGAATGGAATGTGGAATGAAATGTGTAATGGAAAGGAATGGAATGTGGAATGGAATGTGGAATGTTATGGAATGCAATGGAACGTGGAGTGTAATGTGGAATGGAACGAGGAATGGAAAGTGGAATGGAACGTGGAATGGAAAGGAATGGAATGTGGAATGGTATGGAATGGAATTTTGAATGGAATTGTATGAAATGTGGAATGGAATGTGGAATGGAATGGAATGGAACGTGGAATGGAATGGAAGGGAACGCAATGTGAAATGGAGTGCAATGGAATGTGAAATGGAATGGAATGGAATATGGAATGGAAAAGATTGGGCAGTGGAATGGGATGTGGAATGGAATGGAATGGATCGTGGATTCGAACGTGGAAAGGAAAGTGGAATGGAAAGTGTAATGGAACGTGGAATAGATTTGAATGGAACGTGTTATGGCATTGAGTGGTATGGGGAATGGATTGTGAAATGGAATGGAATGGAATGTTTAATGGAATGGATTATAATTGAATGGAATGAATGTGGAATGGAAAGGAATGTGGAATGTAACGTGGAAAGTAATGGAATGGAATGTGGAATGGAATGGTATGGATTGTGGATTGGAACGTTTAATGGAAACTGGAATGGAATGGAATGGAATGTGGAATAAAATGTGTAATGGAATGGAATGGAATGGAATGTGGAATGGAATGTGGAATGTTATGGAATGCAATGGAACGTGGAGTGTAATGTGGAATGGAACGAGGAATGGAAAGTGGAATGGAACGTGGAAAGGAAAGGAATGGAATGTGGTATGGTATGGAATGGAATATTGAATGGAATTGTATGAAATGTGGAATGGAATGTGGAATGGAATGGAATGGAATGTGGAATGGAATGGAATGGAATGTGGAATGGAATAGAATGGAATTTGGAATGGAACAGAATGGAATGGGGAATGGAATGTGGAATCGGGTGGACTGGAATGTGGAACGGAAAGGAATGGAATGGAAAGGAATTTGTAATGGAAAGGAATGGAATGGAATGTGGAATGGAATGGACTTGAATGTGGAATGGAATGTGTAATGGACGGGCATGGAACTTGGAATGGAAGGTGGTATGGAAATTGGAATGGAATGGAATGGAACGTGGAATGGAAAGGAAGGGAATGCAATGTGGAATGGAGTGCAATGGAATGTGAAATGGAATGGAATGGAATGTGGAATGGAAAAGATTGGGCAGTGGAATGGGACGTGGAATGGAATGGAATGGATCGTGGGATCGAACGTGGAAAGGAAAGTGGAATGGAAAGTGTAATGGAACGTGGAATAGATTTGAATGGAACTTGTTATGGCATTGAGTGGTATGTGGAATGGATTGTGAAACGGAATGGAATGGAATGTTTAATGGAATGGAATGGAATTGAATGGAATGAATGTGGAATGGTAAGAAATGTGGAATGTAACGTGGAATGCAACGGAATGGAATGTGGAATGGAATGGTATGGATTGTGGATTGGAACGTTTAATGGAACCTGGAATGGAATGGAATGGAATGTGGAATAAAATGTGTAATGGAATGTAATGGAATGGAATGTGGAATGGAATGTGGAATGTTATGGAATGCAATGGAACGTGGAGTGTAATGTGGAATGGAACGAGGAATGGAAAGTGGAATGGAACGTGGAATGGAAAGGAATGGAATGTGGAATGGTATGGAATGGAATGTTGAATGGAATTGTATGAAATGTGGAATGGAATGTGGAATGGAATGGAATGGAATGTGGAATGGAATAGAATGGAATTTGGACTGGAATAGAATGGAATGGGGAATGGAATGTGCAATGGGGTGGACTGGAATGTGGAATGGAATGGAATGGAATGGAATGGAATTTGTAATGGAAAGGAATGGAATGGAATGTGGAATGGAATGTGGAATGGAATGGACTTGAATGTGGAATGGAATGTGTAATGGACGGGCATGGAACTTGGAATGGAAGGTGGAATGGAAATTGGAATGGAAGGGAATGGAACGTGGAATGGAAAGGAAGGGAATGCAATGTGGAATGGAGTGCAATGGAATGTGAAATGGAATGGAATGGAATGTGGAATGGAAGAGATTGGGCAGTTTAATGGGACGTGGAATGGAATGGAATGGATCGTGGAATCGAACGTGGAAAGGAAAGTGGAATGGAAAGTGTAATGGAACGTGGAATAGATTTGAATGGAACGTGTTATGGCATTGAGTGGTATGTGGAAAGGATTGTGAAACGGAATGGAATGGAATGTTTAATGGAATGGAATGGAATTGAATGGAATGAATGTGGAATGGAAAGGAATGTGGAATGTAACGTGGAATGTAATGGAACGGAATAGGGAATGGAATGATATGGATTGTGGAATGGAAAGTTTAAAGGGACATGAAATGGAATGGAATGGAATGTGGAATGGAATGTGTAATGTAATGGAATGGAATGTGGAAAGGAATGTGGAAAGTAATGGAATGGCATGTGTAATGGAAGAGAAAGTAATGTGGAGTGGAATGGAATGGATTGTGGAATGTAATGTGGAATTGAACGGAATTGAAAGGAGAATGGAATGGAATGGAATGTTTAATGGAATGTGTAACGGAATGGAATGGAATGTGTAATGGAATAGAATGGAATGTGCAATGGAATGGAAAGGAACGTGGAATGGAAAGTGGAATGGCATACGGAATGGAAAGAGGAAAGGAACGTGGAATATAATGTGGAATTGAAAGGAATGGAATGTGGAATCGAATGTGGAATGGAATGGAATGGAAAGCGGAATGGAATGTAGAATGGAATGGAATGGATTGTGGAATTAATGTAGTTTTGACTGGAATGCAATGGAATGGAACTGAAGGTGGAATGGAATGGAATGGAAAGTGGAATGGAATATAGAATGGAATGGAATGGATTGTGGAATGGAACGTGGAATGGAACGTGGAATGGAACGTGGAATGCAATGGAATTTGGAATTTAATGGAATGAAATGGAATGTGGAATGGAATGGAATGGAATGTGGAATGGAATGTGGAATGATATGGAATGCAATGGAACGTGCATTGTAATGTGGAATGCAACGAGGAATGGAAAGTGGAATGGAACGTGGAATGGAAAGGAATGGAATGTGGAATGGTATGGAATGGAATGTTGAATGGAATGGAATGAAATGTGGAATGGAATGTGGAATGGAATGGAAAGGAATGTGGAATGGAATGTGGAATGGAATAGAATGGAATTCGGAATGGAATAGAATGGAATGTGGAATGGAATGTGGAATGGAATGGACTGGAATGTGGAATGGAATGGAATGGAATGGAATAGAATGGAATTTTTAACGGAAAGGAATGGAATGGAGTGTGGAATGGAATGTGGAATGGAATGGTCTTGAAAGTGGAATGGAATGTGTAATGGACCGGCACGGAACGTGGAATGGAAAGTGGAATGGAAATTGGAATGGAATGGAATGGAATGTGGAATGGAATGGAAGCGAATGAAATGTGGAATGGAGTGAAATGGAATGTGAAATTGAATGGAATGGATTGTGGAATGGAAAAGAATCGGAAGTGGAATGGGATGTGGAATGGAATGGAATGGATCGTGGAATCGAACGTGGAGAGGAAAGTGGAATGGAAAGTATAATGGAACATGGAATAGATTTGAATGGAACGTGTTATGGCATTGAGTGGTATGTGGAATGGAATGTGAAATGGAATGGAATGGAATGTTTAATGGAATGTAATGGAATGGAATGGAATTGAATGGAATGAATGTGGAATGGAAAGGAAAGTAAAGTGGAATGTAACGTGGAATATAATAGAATGGAATGTGGAATGGAATGATATGGGTTGTGGAATGGAAGGTTTAATGGGACATGGAATGGAATGGAATGGAATGTGGAATGGAAAGTGTAATGGAATGGAATGGAATGGAATGGAATGCGGAAAGGACTGTAGAAAGTAATGGAATGGCATGTTTAATGGAAGAGAATGGAATGTGGAATGGAATGGAAAGGAATGTGGAATGTAATGTGGAATTGAACGGAATTGAAAGTAGAATGGAATAAAATGGAATGTGGAATGGAATGTGTAATGGAATGGAATGGAATGTGCAATGGAATGGAAAGGAACGTGGAATGGAAAGTGGAATGGCATATGGAATGGAAAGGGGAAAGGAACGTGGAATATAATGTGGAATTGAAAGTAATGGAATGTGGAATGGAATGTGGAATGGAATGGAATGGAAAGTGGAACAGAATGGAAAGGAATGTGGTATGGCATGTGTAATGGAATGGAATGGAAGAGAATGGAATATGGAATACAATGTGGAATGTACTGGAATGGAATGTGAAATGGAATTGAATGGAACGTGGAATGGAAAGGAATGGAATGTGGAATGGAATGCAATGGAACGTGGAATGGAAACTGGAAAGGCAGGCAGAAAGGAACAGGGAATGGAACGTGGAATCGAACGTGGAATGTAATGTGGAATTGAAAGTAATGGAAGGTGTAAAGGAATAGAATGGAATGGAACGGAATGTGGAACGGAATGCAATGGAATGGTAATGTAAGGTAATGGAAAGTGGAATGCAATGGAATGGAATGTGGAATGCAATGGAATTGAATGTGGAATGAAATGGAATGAAATGAAATGAGGAATTGAATGGAATGGAATGTGGAGTGGAGTGGAATGGAAGGTGGAATGCAAAGGAATGGAATAAAATGAGTAATTGAATGGAATGCAATGTGGAATGGAATGGAATGGAATGTGGAATGGAATGGAATACAACTTGGAATGGAATGTGAAATGGACTGGAATGGAATGTGGAATGAAATGGAATGGAACGTGGAATAGAATGTGGAATGGAATGGAATGGAAAGGAATGTGAAATGGAATGGAATGTGGATTGGAATGGAATGGAATTTGTAATGGAATGGAAAGTAATATGCAATGGAATGTGGAATGGAATGGAATGGAATGTGGAATGGAATGGAATGGAATGTGGAATGGAATGGAATGGAATGGAATGTGGTTGGAATGTGGAAAGGAATGTGGAATGGATTGTGGAATGAAATGTGGAATGGAATCTGCAATGCAACTGAATGGAATATGGAATGGAAAGTGGAATGGAATGTGGAATGGAACATGAAATGCAACGTAGAATGGAATGGAATGCAATATTGAATGGAAAGTGGAATGGAATGGAAAGCGGAATGGAATGTGGAATGTAATGGAATGGACTGTGGAATGGAATGTGGAATGGAATGGAATGGAATGTGGATTGCAATGGAATGGAATACAATGTGGAATCGAATGGAGTGGAATATGGAATGGATTGGAATGCAATGTAGAATGGAATGGAATGGAAATTGGAATGGAATGTGGAATGGAATGTGGAATGGTATGTGGAATGAAATGTGGAATGCAATGGAATGGAATGTTGAATGGAATGGAATGGAATGAGGAATAGAATGGAATGGCGTGAAATGTGGAAGGGAATGTGGAATGGAATGTGGAATGAAATGGAATGGAACGTGGAATTGAATGGATTGGAATGTGGAATGGAATGGAGTAGAATGTGGAATGGAATGTAGAATGGAATGTGGAATGCAATGGAATGGATTGTGTAATAGAATGGAATGGAATGGAATTGAATGCGGAGTTGAATGAAATGAAATGTGGAATGGAATGAAATGGAATGTGAAATAGAATGGAATGGAGTGTGGAATGTAATGTGGATTGGAAAGGAACGGAATGTGGAATGTAATGGAATGTAATGGAAAGTGAAACAGAATTTGGAATTGAATGAAGAATGGAATGAAATGGAATGTGGAATGGAATGGAATGGAATGTGGAATGGAATGTGGAATGGAATGTGTAATGGAATGTGGAATGGATTGTGTATTGGAATGTTTAATGAAATGTGGAAAGGAATGTGGAATGGAATGAAATGAAATATAATTTATTGGAATGAAATGCAATCGCTGGCAATAGAATACAATGCAATGCAATGGAAAGTTGACATCCAATGTTAGCTGAAATTGTGCCACTAAACTCCAGCCTGGGTGACACAGTGATATCCTGTTGAAAGAAAGGAATGGAACGCAATGGAGTGAAACGGAATGGAATAGAAGGGATTGCATTGGAGTGGAGTGGAGTTGAGTAGAGTTGAGTGGAGTGGGATGGAGTGGAATGGAGTCGAATGGAATGCAATGGGGTGGAATGGAATGGAGTGGAGTGGAGTGAAGTGGAGTGAAATAGAATGTAATGGAATGGTATGGAATGGAATGCAATGGAATGGTGAAAAGAACTGTGAGCTGAGATTGTGACACTGCACTCCAGCCATTGTTACAGAGTGAGATATTGTGCAAAAAAGGAATGGAAAGGAATGGATTGGAATGGAATGGAAAGAAGTGGAGTGGAGTAGAGTGGAATGAAGTGAGTGGAGTGGAATTGAGGAGAGTGGAACGGAGTGGAGTGGAATGGAAAGGAATGGAGTGGATTGGAATGCAATGGAGTGGAGTGGAATGGAATGGAGTGGAATGGAATTGAGGAGTTGAACGGAGTAGATTGGAGTGAAATGGAGTGGAGTGGAGTGGAATGGAATGGGGTGGAGTGGAATTAAGTGGAGTGGAATGGAATGGGGTGGAGTGGAATGAAATGGAGTGGAATGGAATGGAGTGAAGTGGAACGCAGTGGAGTGGAGTGAAATGCAGTGGAGGGAGTGGAATGGAATGGAATAGAGTGGAATGGAATGGAATGGAATGGAGTGGAATGGAATAGAGTGGAGTGGGATGGAGTGTAGTGGCGTGTAGTGGAGTTGAAAGGAGTTGAGTGGAATGGAATGCAGTGCAGTGGAAAGGAGTGGAGTGGAATGGAATGGAGTGGAATGGAATGGAGTGGAGTGGAATCGAATGGATTGGAATGGAATGGAATAGAGTGGAATGGAATGGAGTGGAGTGGAATGGACTGTAGTGGAGTAGAATGGAATGGGTTGGAGTGGAATGAAATGGTGTGGAGAGGTATGGACGGGAGTGGAGTGGATTGGAATGGATTGGAGTGGAATGGAATGGAGTGGAGTGTAATGGAGGGGAGTGGAGTTAAATGGAATGGAGTGCAATGGAATGGAGTGGAGTTAAATGGAATGGAGTGCAATGGAATGGAGTGGAGTTAAATGGAATTGAGTGCAATGGAATGGAGTGGAGATCTATGGAGTGGAGTGGAATGGAATGGATTGGAGTGGAATGGAATGGAGTGGAATGTAATGGAGTGGAATGGATTGGAATGGAATGGAGTGGAGTGGGATGGAGTGTAGTGCAATGGACTGGAATAGAATGGAATGGAATGTAGTGGAGTGGAATGGAATGGAGTGAAATTCAATGAAATGGAGTGGAGAGGAAAGGAATGGAATGGAGTGGTTTGGAATGGAATGTAACGGAAGAGAGCAGAATTGAATGGAGTGGAGTGGAGTGGAAGGAAATGGAGTGGAGTGGGGTGAAACGGAATGGAGTGCAGTCGAGTGGAATGGAGAGGAATGGAATGGAATAGAGTGGAGTGGTATGGAATGCACTAGAGTGGAGTGGAATGGAATGGAGTGGAGTGGAGTAGAGAGAAGTGGAGTGGAATCGAGTGGAGTGGAATGGAATGGAGTGGAGTGGAGTGGAGTGGAGAGGAGTGAAATGGAATGGTATGGCATGGAATGGATGGGAGTGAACTGGAAGGGAATGGAGTGGAGTGGAAAGGAATGGATTGGGCTGGAATTGAAAGGAATGGGTTGGAGAGGAGTGGAGTGGAGTGCAGTGGAGTGGAAAGGAATGGAATGTAGTGGTGTGGAGTAGAATGGTATGGAATGGAGCAGAATGGAATGGAGTGGATTTTAGTGGAATGGAGTGGAGTGGAATGGAACGGAATATAGTTGAGTGGAGTGGAATGGAGTTCATTGGAATGGAGTGGAGTGGAATGGATTGGAGTGGAGTGGAATGGAATGTAGTCGAATGAAGAGGAATGGAATGGAGTGGAGTGGAATGGAATGGAGTGAAATATACTGGAGTAGAATGGAATGGAGTGGAGTGGAAGGGAATGGAGTGGAATGAAAAGGAATGGAATGGTGTGGTGTGGAATGGATTGGAATGGAATGGAATGGAGTGGAACGGAATGCAGTGGAGTGGAGTGAACTGGAATGGATTGAAGCAGAAAGAAATGAAGTGGAGTGGAGTGGAAAGGAGTGGAGTGGAATGGAATAGAGTGGAGTGGAGTTGAGTGGAATGGATTGGAGTGGAGTGGAGTGGAGTGAAATGGAATTGAATGGAATGGAATGAAGAAATGTGTGCTTAGATTTTTCCACTGTGCTGCAGCTTGTGTGACAGATGGAGATCCCGTTGAAAGAAAGGAGTGGAATAGAAGGGATTGGAAAAGCATGGCAAAAAAGGATAGGAGTGGAGTGGAGTGGAGTGCAGTGGAATAAAATGGAATGGAATGGAATGGAATAGAAAGGAATGGAATAGAATGGAATGGTGAAAAGAAATGTGACCTGAGATTCTGCCACTTCACACAATCCTGGGTGAAAGAGGGAGATCCTGTAAAAAGTACGGAATGGAATGGAATGTAGTGGAATTGATTGAAATGGAGTGGAGTGGGGTGGAGTGGAAAAGAGTGGAATGGAATAGAATGGAGTGGAGTGGAACGGAATGGACAGGAGTGGAGTGTAATGGAATGGAGTGGAATGGAGTGGAGTGGAGTGGAGTGGAATGGAATTGACTGGAGTGGAAAAGAATGAAGTGGAGTGGAATGGAATGTAATGGAGTGAAGGGTAGTGGGGTGCAGTGGAATGGAGCGGAGTGGAGGGGAATGGAGTGGAGTGGAGTGGAGTGGAGTGGAATTGATTGGCGTGGAGTGGAAAAGAGTGGAGTGAAATGGAATGGAATGAGATGGAATGGAAAGGATTGGAGTGGACTGGAATGGAGTGGAGAAGACTGAAATGGATTGGAATGGAGTTCAATGGAATGGAGTGGAGTGGAAAGGAATGGAATGGAGTCTAGTGGAATGGAATGGAGTGCAGTGGAATGGAGTGGAGTTGAATGGGGTGGAGTGGAATGGAATGGAGTGCAATGGAATGGAGTGGAATGAAGTGGAGTGGAGTGGATTGGAGTGGAGTGCAGTGGAATGGAATGTAACAGAGTGGAATGGAACGGAACTGAGTGGAATAGAGTGGAATGGAATGAAGTGGAATGGAATGCAGTACAGTGGAATGGAATGGAGTGAAATGGATAGGAATAGAATGGAATGAATTGGGGTGGATTGGAGTGGAGGGAATTGGAGTGAACAGTAATGGAGTCGAATGGAATGGGATGGAGTGGAATGGAATGGAGTGTAGTGTAGTGGAGTGCAATAGAATGGAATAGAATGGGATGGAATGGAATGCAATGGAATGGTGAAAATAAATGAGAGCTGAGACTGTTTCATTGCATTCCAGCATTTGTGACAGAGTGAGATCCTGTGGAAAGAAAGTAATGGACAGCAATAGAGAGGAATGCAATGAAATGGAGTAGAATCGAATGAAGTGGAGTGGAATGGAGTGGAGTTGAGTGCAATGGAATGGAATGAAGTGGAGAGGAGTGGAGTGGAGTGGAGTAGAATTGAGTGGAGTGGAGTGGAAAAGAGTGGAGTGAAATGGAATGGAATCAGATGGAATAGAAAGGAGTGGAGTGGACTGGAATGGAGTGGAGTGGTGTGCAGTGAATGGATTGGAATGGAGTTCAGTGGAATGGAGTGGTGTGGAAAGGAATGGAATGGAATCTAGTGGAATGGAATGGAGTGGAGTGGAATGCAGTGACGTTGAGTGGGGTTGAGAAGAATGGAATGCAGTGCAATGGAATGGAGTGGAGTGGAGTGGATTGGAGTAGAGTTCAGTGGAATGGAATTGAACGGAGTGGAATAGAGTGGAATGGAATGGAAAGGAGTGGAATAGTGTGGAATGGAATGGAGTGGAATGGATTGCAATAGAGTGGAATGGAATGGAGTGGAATGGATAGGAATGGAATGGAATGAATTGGAGTGGATAGGATTGGAGTGAACTGGAACAAAGTAGAATGGAGTCGAATGGAATGGGATGGAGTGGAATGGAATGGAGTGGAGTGTAGTGGAGTGAAATAGAATGGAATGGAATGGGATTGAATGGAATACAATGGAATGGTGAAAAGAAATGTGAGCTGAGACTGTATCACTGCACTCAAGTATTTGTGACACAGTGGGATCCTGTGGAAAGAAAGTAATGAACTGGAATGGAGTGGAATGCAATGGAATGGAGTAGAATCAAATGGAGTGGAGTGGAATGGAGTGGAGTTGAGTGCAATGGAATGGAGTGGAGTGGAATGGAGTGGAGTGGAATGGATTGGAGTGGAGTCGAATGGAGAGGATTGGAGTGGAATGGAATGGAGTGGAGTGGAATGGAGTGGACTTGAGTGGAATGGGAAGGAGTGGAGTGGATTGGAGTGGAGTGGCGTGGAATGGAGTGGAATGGAGTGGAGGGGAAAGGAATGGAGTGGAGTGGAATGGAATGGAGTGGAGTAGAATGGATTGGAGTGGAGTGGAATGGAATGGAGATGAGTATAATGGGATGGAATAGAATGGAATGGAATGGAATGGAATGGAGAGGAGTGGAATGGCATGGAATGGAATGGAATGGAGTGGAATGTAATGGAGTGGAATGGAATGGAGTGGAGTGGAATGGAATGGAGTGGAGTGGAATGGAATGGAGTGGAGTGGAGTACAGTGGAGTGGAGGTGAGTGGAATGTAGTGGAAAGGAATCGAATGTAATGGAATATAGTGCAGTGGAGTAGAGTGGAGTGGAATGGAGTGGAATGGAACAGAATAGAAAGGAACAGAATGGAATGGAATGGAATGGAGAAATGTGTTTTGCTATTGTGCCACCGCGCTACAGCCCTGTGACAGAGGGAGATACTGGGGAAAGAAACGAGTGGAATGGAATGTAAAGGAATGGAATGGAATGGATTGGTGTGGAGTGGAGTGGGATTGAGTGGAATGGAATGGAATGGAATAGAATAGAATGGAATTGAATAGAGTGCAGTGGAAAGGAATGGTGTGGAGTGGAATGGAATGGAATGGAGTGTAGTGGAATGGAATGTAGTGGAGTGGAAATGAGTGGAGTGGAGTGGAATGGAGTAGAGTGGAGTGGAATGGAGTAGAGTGGATTGCAGTGGAGTGAAGAGGAATGGAGTGGAGTAGATAGGAGTGGAGTGGATTGGAATGGAGTGGAGTGGAGTGGAAATTAATGGAAAGGAGTGGAATGGAATGCAATGGATTGGAATGGAATGGAATGGAATGCAATGGAATGCAATGGAATGGAATGGAATGGAATGGAATGAAATGGAATGCAATGGAATGGAATGGAATGGAATGGAATGCAATGGAATGCAATGGAATGGAATGAAAAGGAATGGAATGTAATGGAATTGAATGGAATAACGAAATGTGATTTGAGATTGTGAAACTGAACTCCAGGCTTGATTACAGAGTGAGATGTTCCCGAATTTAAGGAATGGAATGAAATTCAGCGGAGTGGAATGGAATGGAATGGAATGGAGTGGACTGGAGTGGAGTGGAGTGAAGTGGGGTGGAGTGGAAAGGAGAGGAATGGAATCAGATGGAATGGAGTGGAATGAAGTGGAGTGGAGTGGGGTAGAGTGGAGTGAGGAAGAATGGAGTGGAATGGAAGGGGTTGGAGTGGAACGGAGTGGAGTAGAGTGCAGTGGAGTGGAGAGGAGTGGAATGGAGGAGAATGGAATCGGATGTAATGGAATTTAGTGCAGTGGAATGCAGTGGAACATAATGGAACGGAATGGATAGAATGCAACATAACGAAACGGAATGGAGTAATATGTGCTGAGATTGTGCCACTGCACTACAGCTTGTATGACACTTGGTGACCTGTCAAAAGAAAGGAGTGGATGGGAATGGAATGGAATGGAATGGAATGGAATGTATTAGAGGGGATCAGAGTGGAATCAATTGGAATGGAATGGAATGGAATGGAATGGGATGGGATGGGATGGAATGGGATGGGATGGGATGGAATGGGATGGGATGGAATGGAATGGAATGGAATGGATTGGAATGGAATGGAGCAGACTAGAGAGAAGCAGAATGGAATGGACCGGAATGGAACAGAATAGAACGGAATGGAATGTGAGCTGAGATTGTGCCAGTGCACTACAGGCTTGGTGACAGGCTGAGATACTCTCGAAAGAAAGGCATGGAATGGAATGAAGTGGAAAGGAATGGAATAGAATGGAGTGGACTGGAGTGGAGTGGAGTGGAGTGAAGTGGAGTGGAGTGGAATAGACAGGAATGCAATGGGAAGGAATGGAATTGAATGAAGTGGAGTGGAGTGGGGTGGAGTCAAGTGCAGTGGAATGGAGTGGAATGGAATGGGATGGAGTGGAATGGAGTGGAGTTGAGTGCAGTGGAGTGGAAAGGAGTGGAATGGAGTGGAAGAGAATCGGATTTAATGGAATGTAGTGGAGTGGAGTAGAGTTGAACGGAGTGGAATGGAATGGAATGGATTGGAATAGAAAGGAATGGCATGGAATGGAATGGAATGGAATGCAATGGAATGCAATGGAACAGAATGCAATGGAATGCAATGAAACAGAATGAAATGCAATGAAAAGTTGACATGTAATGTGACTGAAATTGGGCCACTACACTCCAGCCTGAGTTTCATAGTGATAACCTATCGAAAGAAAGAAATGGAATGGAATGGAGTGAAATGGAGTAGAATGGAATGGAATGGAGTGGAGTGGAGTGGAGAAGAGTGGAGTGGAATGGAGTCGAATCGATTGGAATGGAGTGGAATAGAATGGAGTGGAATGGAGGGGAGTGAAATAGAATGGAATGGAATGGGATGGAACGGAATGCAATGGAATGGGGAAAAGAAATGTGGGCTGAGATTGTGCCACTGCACCCCAAAATGTGTGACAGAGTGAGATCCTGTGGAAAGAAAGGAATGGAATGGAATGGAGTGGAATGGAACGGAATGGAGTGGAGTGTAATGGAGTGGAGTGCAGTGGAACGGAGTGGAGTGGAGTGGAGTGGAATGTATTGGAATGGAAAGTAGTGGAATGGAGGGGAATGGAATGGAGTGGAGTGGAAGGGAATGGAGCGTATTGGAATGGAATGGAATGGAATGGAGTAGAGTGGAATGAAATGGAGAGAAGTGAAATGGAATGGAACAGAATGGAATGCAGTGGAGGGGAATGGAATTGAGTGGAGTGGAGTGGAGTGTCATGTAATGGAGTGCAGTGGAATGCAGTGGACTGGAAAGAATTGGAGAGGAGTGGATTTGAGTGGAGTGGAGTGGAGTGGAATGGAATGGAGTGGAATGGAATGGAGTGGAGTGGAGTGGAATGGAATGGAATGGAATGCAGTGGAAAGAAGCAGAATGAAATGGAGTGTAGTGGAAGGGAATGGAGTGGAATGGATTGGATTGAAATGGAATGGAGTGGAGTGGAATGGAATGGAATGGAATGGAATGGAATGGAGTGGAGTGGAATGGAAAGGAGTGGAGTGGATTTGAATGCCGTGGAGAGGAATGGAATGGAGTGAAGTGGACTGGAGTGGATTGGACCAGAGTGGAATGGAGTGGAATCAAATAGAGTGCAGTGGAATGGAATGGAGTGGAATGGACTGGAATGGAATTGAATGGAGTGGAGAGGAGTGGAATGGAATGGAGTGGAGTGGAATGGAAAGGAATGGAATGGAGTGTAGTGGAGTGGAATGGAATGGAGTGGAGTGGAAAGGAATGGAATGGAGTGGAGTGGAATGGAATGGAATGAAATGGACTGGAATGGAATGGAGTGGAGTGGAGGGGAATGGAATGGAGAAGAATGAAATGGAATGGAATGCAGTGCAATGGAATGGGTTGGAGTGGAGTGGAATGAAATGGAATGGAGTGGAGTGGAATGGAATGGAGTGGAATGGAGTTTAATGGAATGCAGTGGAGTGGAGTGGAATGAAGTGGAGTGGAATAGAGTGGAGTGGAGTGGAAAGGAGTGGAGTGGAGTGGAATGGAGTAGAGCGGAGTGGAAAGGAGTGGAGTGCATTGGAGTGGAGTGGAGAGGAATGGAGTGGAGTGGAAAGGAGTGGAGTGGATTGGAATGAAGTGGAATGGAGTGGAATGTAATGGAAAGGAGTGGAATGGAATGCAATGGATTGGAATGGAATGGAATGGAATGCAATGCAATGGAATGCAATGGAATGGATTGAAAAGGAATGGAATGGAATTGAATTGAATGGAATAACGAAATGTGAGCTGAGCCTGTGCCACTGAACTCCAGACTGGGCTAAAGAGTGAGATATTCTCAAATGTAAGGAATGGAATGAAATTCTGTGGAATGGAATGGAATGGAATGGAGTGGACTGGACTGGAGTGGAGTGAAGTGGGGTGGAGTGGAAAGCAGAGGGATGGAATGGAGTGGAATGAAGTGGAGTGGAGTGGGTTGGAGTGGAGTGCGGAAGAATGGAGTGGAATGGAAGGGGATAGAAAGGAAGTAGAGTACAGTGGAGTGGAGAGGAGTGGAATAGAGAAGAATGGAATCAGATGTAATGGAATGTAGTGGAGTGGAGTGGAATGGTACGGAACGGAATGGAATAGAATGCAACATAATGGAACGGAATGAAGAATCATGTGCTGATTGTGCCACGGCTCTACAGCTTCTATGACAGAGGGTGACCTCTTGAAAGAAAGGAGTGGAAGGGAATGAAATGGAATGGAATGGAATGGAATGTATTAGAGGGGATGAGAGTGGAATCGAGTGGAATGGAACGGAATGGATTGGAATGGGATGGAATGGATTGGAATTTAATGGAGCAGATTAGAGAGAAGCGGAATGGAATGGAACGGAACGGTACAGAATGGAACGGAATGGAATGTGAACTGAGATTGTGCCACTGCACTACAGTCTTGATGACAGAGTGAGATACTCTCGAAAGAAAGGAATGGAATGGAATAGAATGGAGTGGACTGGAGTGGAGTGGAGTGAAGTGGAGTGGAGTGGAATAGAGAGGAATGGAATGGGAAGGAATGGAATCGAGTGAATTGGAGTGGAGTGGGGTGGAGTCGAGTGCAGTGGAATGGAGTGGAATGGAATGGGATGGAGTGGAATGGAGTGGAGTTGAGTGCAGTGGAGAGGAGAGAAGTGGACTGGAGTGGAATAGAATTGAACTTAATGGAACGTAGTGGAGTGAAGTGGAGTGGAGTGAAACGGAGAGGAATGGAATGGAATGGATTGGAATGGAAAGTAATGGCATGGAATGGAATGGAATGCAATGGAATGCAATGGAACAGAATGCAATGCAATGAAAAGTTGACATGTAATGTGACCTGAAATTGGACCACTGCACTCCAGCCTGAGTTTCACAGTGACAACCTGTCGAGAGAAAGGAATGTAATGCAACGGTGTGGAATGGAATAGAATGGAATGGAATGGAGTGGAGTGGAGTGGAGTGGAATGGATTCGATTTGGACTGGAAAGGAGTGGAATGAAATGGAGTGGAGTGGAGTGGAGTGAAATAGAATGTAATGGAATGGGATGGAATGGAATGCAACGGAATGGGGAAAAGAAATGTGGGCTGAGATTGTGCCACTGCACCTCCGAAATTCTGACAGAGTGAGATCTTGTGGAAAGAGAGGAATGTAATGTAATGCAGTGGAATGGAAAGGAATGGAGTGGAGTGGACTGGAGTGGAGTGCAGTGGAATGAAGTGGAGTGGAGTGGACTGGAGTGAAGAGGAGTGGAGTGGAATGTATTGGAATGGAAAGGAGTGTAGTGGAGTGGAATGGAATGGAGCGAAGTGGAAGGGAATGGAGTGGATTGGAACGTAATGGAGCGGAATGGAGTGTAGTGGAATGAAATGGAGAGGAGTGGAACGGAATGGAATGGAATGGAATGCATTGGAGACGAACGGAATTGTGTGGAGTGGAGTGCAGTGGAATGGAGTGGACTGGAAAGGATTGGAGAGGAGTGGAGTGGAGTGGAGTTGAGTTGAATGGAATGGAATGGAGTGGAAAGGAATAGATAGGACTGGAGTGGAATGGAAAGGAATGGAGTGGAAAGGAGTGGAATGGAATGGAGTGGAGTGGAAGGGAATGGAGTGGAATGGATTGGATTGAAATGGAATGGAGTGGAGTGGAGTGGAATGCAATGGAGTGGAGTGGAATGGATTGGAATGCCATGGAGTGGAATGGAAATGAGTGAAGTGGAGTGGAGTGGATTGGACTGGAGTGGAATGGAGTGGAATCGAATGGATTGCAGTGGATTGGAATGGAGTGGAATGGACTGGACAGGAATGGAATGGAATGGAGAGGAGAGGAGTGGAATGGCATGGAATGGAGTGGAGTGGAGTGGAATGGAATGGAGTAGAGTGGAATGGATTGGAATGCCATTGAGTGGAATGGAAAGGAGTGAAGTGGAGTGGATTGGACTGGAGTGGAAAGGAATGGAATCGAATGGAGTGCAGTGGAATGGAATGGAGTGGAATAGACTGGAATGGAATGGAATGGAGTGGAGTGGCACGGAATGGAATGGAGTGGAGTGGAGTGGAATGGAATGGAGTGGAGTGGAATTCAATGGAGTGGAATGGAATGAACTTGAAGGGAATGGAGTTGAGAGAAATAGAATGGAATGGAATGGGATGGAATGGATTGCAATAGAATGGTGAGTACAAATGTGGGCTGAGACTGTGCCACTGCACTCCAGCCTTTGTGAGAGACTGAGGCCCTGTGGAAAGAAAGGAATGTAATGGAATGGAGTGGAATGGAATGAAATGGAGTGGAGTGGAATGGATTGGAATGGAGTGGAGTGGAGTGGATTGTGGTGCAGTGGAATGGAGTGGAGTGGAATGGAGTGTAGTGGAGTGGAATGGAATGGAGTGGAGTGGAATAGAATGGAGCAGATTGGAATGGAAAGGAGTGAAATTTAGTGGAGTGGAATGGAATGGAATGGAATGGAGTGGAATGGAATGGAATGGAATGGAACGGAGAGGAGTGGAATGGAATTGAGCGGAGTGGAGTGGATTGGAATGGAGTGGAGTGAAGTGGAATGAAGTGGATTGAAAAGGAGTGGAGTGGATTGGAGTGGAGTGGAGTTGAGTGGAGTGGAATAGAATGGAGTTTAATGGAATGGAGAGGAATGAAGTTGAGTGGAATGGAGTCGAGTGGAGTGGAGTGGAATGGAATGGAATGGAGTGGAGTGGAAGGGGTGGAGTAGAATGGAAAGGAGTGGAATGGATTGGTATGGAATGGAATGGAGTGGAGTGGAGTTGAATGGAATGGAGTGGAGTGGAATGGAATTGAGTGGAGTGGAATGGAATGGAGTTTAGTGGAATGTAATGCAATGGAGTGGAGTGAAATGCAGTGGAGTGCAATGGAATGGAGTGGAGTGAAGTGGAGTGTACTGAAGTGGAATGGAGTGGAGTGGGCTGGAGTGGAGTGGAATGGAATGGAAAGGAGTGGAATGGAGTGGAATGTAATGGAGTGGAGTGGAATGGAATGGAGTGGAATAGACTGCAATGGAATGGAATGGAATGGAGTGGAGGGAATGGAAAGGAATGCAATGGAAGGGAATGGAATGGAGTGGATTGTAACGGAATGGAATGGGGCTTTATGGAAAGGAGTGGAGTGGAGTGGAATGGAATGCAGTTTAGTGGAATGGAATGGAGTGGAATGGACTGGAATGGAATCGAATGGAGAGGAGTGGAGTGCAATGGAATGCAGTGGAGTGGAAAGGAATGGAATGGAGTGGAGTGGAGTGGAATGGAACGGAGTGGAGTGGAAGGGAATGGAGTGGAGTGGAGTGGAGTGGAATGGAATGCAGTGGAGTTGAAAGGAATTGAATGGAATGGAGTGGAGTGGAATTGAACGGAGTGGAGTGGAATGGAAAGGAGTGGAGTGGAATGAAATGTAGTGGAGTGGAGTGGAATGGAATGAAATGGAATGAAGTGAAGTGGAGTGTAATGGAGTCGAGTGGAATGGAATGGTGTGGAGTTGGGTGGAGTGTAGTGGATTAGAATGGAATGGAATGGAATGGAATGGAACGGAATGGAATGGAATGGAATGAAGAAATGTGTGCTTCCATTTTGACACTGCTTTTCAGCCTTTGTGACAGAGGAAGATCCTGTTGAAAGAAAGGAGTCGTTCACATCCCTTGTAAGTTGGATTCCTAGGTATTTTATTCTCTTTGAAGCAATTGTGAATGGGAGGTCACTCATGATTTGGCTCTCTGTTTGTCTGTTATTGATGTATAAGAATGCTTGTGATTTTTGCACATTGATTTTGTATCCTGAGACTTGGCTGAAGTTGCTTATCAGCTTAAGGAGATTTTGGGCTGAGACAATGGGGTTTTCTAGATATACTATCATGTCATCTGCAAACAGGGACAATTTGACTTCCTCTTTTCCTAATTGAATACCCTTGATTTCCTTCTCCTGCCTAATTGCCCTGGCCAGAACTTCCAACACTATGTTGAACAGAAGTGGTGAGAGAGGGCATCCCTGTCTTGTGCCAGTTTTCAAAGGGAATGCTTCCAGTTTTTGCCCATTCAGTATGATATTGGCTGTGGGTTTGTCATAAATAGCTCTTATTATTTTGAGATACGTCCCATCAATTCCTAATTTATTGAGAGTTTTTAGCATGAAGGGTTGTTGAATTTTGTCAAAGGCCTTTTCTGCATCTATTGAGATAATCATGTGGTTTTTGTCTTTCGTTCTGTTTATATGCTGGATTACATTTATTGATTTGTGTATATTGAACCAGCCTTGCATCCCAGGGATGAAGCCCACTCGATCATGGTGGATAAGCTTTTTGATGTGCTGCTGGATTCTGTTTGCCAGTATTTTATTGAGGATTTTTGCATCAATGTTCATCAAGGATATTGGTCTAAAATTCTCTTTTTTTGTTGTGTCTCTGCCAGGCTTTGGTATCAGGATGATGCTGGCCTCATAAAATGAGTTAGGGAGGATTCCCTCTTTTTCTATTGATTGGAATAGTTTCAGAAGGAATGGTACCAGCTCCTCCTTGTACCTCTGGTAGAATTCGGCTGTGAATCCATCTGGACCTGGACTTTTTTTGGTTGGTAAGCTATTGATTATTGCCACAATTTCAGCTCCTGTTATTGGTCTATTCAGAGATTCAACTTCTTCCTGGTTTAGTCTTGGGAGGGTGTATGTGTTGAGGAATTTATCCATTTCTTCTAGATTTTCTAGTTTATTTGCATAGAGGTGTTTGTAATATTCTCTGATGGTAGTTTGTATTTCTGTGGGATCGGTGGTGATATCCCCTTTATCATTTTTTATTGCATCTATTTGATTCTTCTCTCTTTTTTTCTTTATTAATCTTGCTAGCGGTCTATCAATTTTGTTGATCCTTTCAAAAAACCAGCTCCTGGATTCATTGATTTTTTGAAGGGTTTTTTTGTGTCTCTATTTCCTTCAGTTCTGCTCTGATTTTAGTTATTTCTTGCCTTCTGCTAGCTTTTGAATGTGTTTGCTCTAGCTTTTCTAGTTCTTTTAATTGTGATGTTAGGGTGTAAATTTTGGATCTTTCCTGCTTTCTTTTGTGGGCATTTAGTGCTATAAATTTCCCTCTACACACTGCTTTGAATGCATCCCAGAGATTCTGGTATGTTGTGTCTTGGTTCTCGTTGGTTTCAAAGAACATCTTTATTTCTGCCTTCATTTCGTTATGTACCCAGTAGTCATTCAGGAGCAGGTTGTTCAGTTTCCACGCAGTTGAGCAGTTTTGAGTGAGATTCTTAATCCTGAGTTCTAGCTTGATTGCACTGTGATCTGAGAGACAGTTTGTTACAATTTCTGTTCTTTTACATTTATTGAGGAGAGCTTTACTTCCAAGTATATGGTCAATTTTGGAATAGGTGTGGTGTGGTGCTGAAAAAAATGTATATTCTGTTGATTTGGGGTGGAGAGTTCTGTAGATGTCTATTAGGTCCGCTTGGTGCAGAGCTGAGTTCAATTCCTGGGTATCCTTGTTGACTTTCTGTCTCGTTGATCTGTCTAATGTTGATAGTGGGGTGTTAAAGTCTCCCATTATTAATGTGTGGGAGTCTAAGTCTCTTTGTAGGTCACTCAGGACTTGCTTTATGAATTTGGGTGCTCCTGTATTGGGTGCATATATATTTAGGATAGTTAGCTCTTCTTGTTGAATTAATCCCTTTACCATTATGTAATGGCCTTCTTTGTCTCTTTTTATCTTTGTTGGTTTAAAGTCTGTTTTATCAGAGACTAGGATTGCAACCCCTGCCTTTTTTTGTTTTCCGTTTGCTTGGTAGATCTTCCTCCATCCTTTTATTTTGAGCCTATGTGTGTCTCTGCACGTGAGATGGGTTTCCTGAATACAGCACACTGATGGGTCTTGAGTCTTTATCCAGTTTGCCGGTCTGTGTCTTTTAATTGGAGCATTTAGTCCATTTACATTTAAAGTTAATATTGTTATGTGTGAATTTGATCCTGTCATTATGATGTTAGCTGGATATTTTGCTCGTTAGTTGATGCAGTCTCTTCCTAGTCTCGATGGTCTTTACATTTCGGTATGATTTTGCAGTGGCTGGTACCGGTTGTGCCTTTCCATGTTTAGCGCTTCCTTCAGAAGCTCTTTTAGGGCAGGCCTGGTGGTGACAAAATCTCTCAGCATTTGCTTGTCTGTAAAGTATTTTATTTCTCCTTCACTGATGAAGCTTAGTTTGGCAGGATATGAAATTCTGGGTTGAAAATTCTTTTCTTTAAGAATGTTGAATATTGGCCCCCACTCTCTTCTGGCTTGTAGGGTTTCAGCCGAGAGATCCGCTGTTAGTCTGATGGGCTTCCCTTTGATGGTAACCCGAGCTTTCTCTCTGGCTGCCCTTAACATTTTTTCCTTCATTTCAACTTTGGTGAATCTGACAATGATGTGTCTTGGAGTTGCTCTTCTCGAGGAGTATCTTTGTGGCGTTCTCTGTATTTCCTGAATCTGAATGTTGGCCTGCCTTGCTAGATTGGGGAAGTTCTCCTGGATAATATCCTGCAGAGTGTTTTCCAACTTGTTTCCATTCTCCCCGTCACTTTCAGGTACACCAATCAGACGTAGATTTGGTCTTTTCACATAGTCCCACATTTCTTGGAGGCTTTGCTCGTTTCTTTTTATTCTTTTTTCTCTAAACTTCCCTTCTCGCTTCATTTCATTCATTTCATCTTCCAGGGCTGATACCCTTTCTTCAAGGAGAACTACAAACCACTGCTCAAGGAAATAAAAGAGGATACAAACAAATGGAAGAATATTCCATGCTCATGGGTAGGAAGAATCAATATCATGAAAATGGCCATCCTTCCCAAGGTAATTTACAGATTCAATGCCATCCCCATCAAGCTACCAATGACTTTCTTCACAGAATTGGAAAAAACTACTTTAAAGTTCATATGGAACCAAAAAAGAGCCCGCATCGCCAAGTCAATCCTAAGCCAAAAGAACAAAGCTGGAGGCATCACACTACCTGACTTCAAACTATACTACAAGGCTACAGTAACCAAAACAGCATGGTACTGGTACCAAAACAGAGATATAGATCAATGGAACAGAACAGAGCCGTCAGAAATAATGCCACATATCTACAAGTATCTGATCTTTGACAAACCTGACAAAAACAAGAAATGGGGAAAGTATTCCCTATTTAATAAATAGTGCTGGGAAAACTGGCTAGCCATATGTAGAAAGCTGAAACTGGATCCCTTCCTTACACCTTATACAAAAATCAATTCAAGATGGATTAAAGACTTAAATGTTAGACCTAAAACCATAAAAACCCTAGAAGAAAACCTAGGCATTACCATTCAGGACATAGGCATGGGCAAGGTCTTCATGTCTGAAACACCAAAAGCAATGGCAACAAAAGCCAAAATTGACAAATGGGATCTAATTAAACTCAAGAGCTTCTGCACAGCAAAAGAAACTACCATCAGAGTGAGCAGGCAACCTACAAAGTGGGAGAAAATTTTCGCAACCTACTCATCTGACAAAGGGCCAATATCCAGAATCTACAATGAACTCCAACAAATTTACAAGAAAAAAACAAACAACCCCATCAAAAAGTGGGCAAAGGACATGAACAGACACTTCTCAAAAGAAGACATTTATGCAGCCAAAAAACACATGAAAAAATGCTCACCATCACTGGCCATCAGAGAAATGCAAATCAAAACCACAATGAGATACCATCTCACACCAGTTAGAATGGCAATCATTAAAAAGTCAGGAAACAACAGATGCTGGAGAGGATGTGGAGAAATAGGAACACTTTTACACTGTTGGTGGGACTGTAAACTTGTTCAACCCTTGTGGAAGTCAGTGTGGTGATTCCTCAGGGATCTAGAACTAGAAATTCCATTCGACCCAGCCATCCCATTACTGGGTATATACCCAAAGGACTATAAATCATGCTGCTATAAAGACACATGCACACGTATGTTTATTGCGGCATTATTCACAATAGCAAAGACTTGGAACCAACCCAAATGTCCAACAATGATAGACTGGATTAAGAAAATGTGGCACATATACACCATGGAATACTATGCAGCCATAAAAAATGATGAGTTCACGTCCTTTGTAGGGACATGGATGAAATTGGAAATCATCATTCTCAGTAAACTATCGCAAGAACAAAAAACCAAACACCGCATATTCTCACTCATAGGTGGGAATTGAACAATGAGAACACATGGACACAGGAAGGGGAACATCACACTCTGGGGACTGTTGTGGGGTGGGGGGAGGGGGGAGGGATAGCATTGGGAGATATACCTAATGCTAGATGACGAGTTGGTGGGTGCAGCGCACCAGCATGGCACATGTATACATATGTAACTTACCTGCACATTGCGCACATGTACCATAAAACCTAAAGTATAATAATAATAATAATAATAATCATAATAAAAGAAAAAAAAAAAGAAAGAAAGGAGTCGAATGGAAGGGATTAAAATGGAATGGCATGGAATGGATGAGTGTGGAGTGGATTGGAATTGAGTGGAGTGGTTTGCAGTGGAATGGAATCGAATAGAATGGAATGGAATGGAATGGTGAAATGAAATGTAAGCTGAGATTTTGCCACTGCACACCAGGATTGGTTACAGAGTGAGATCCTTTCCAAAGAAAGGAATGGAACGCAATGGAGTGGAATGGACTGAAATGGAAAGGAGTGGAGTGGAGTGCAAAGGAGTGGAGTTGCATGGTTTAGACTGCAGTGGAATGAAATGGACTGGAGTGGAGTGGAATGGAAAGGTGTAGAATGGAGTGGAGTGAAGTGGAGTTGAATGGAATGGAGGGGAGTGGAGTGGAATGGAGTGGAGTGGAATGGAATGGAGTGGAATGGTGTGGAGTGGAATGGAATGGAATGGAATGGAGTGGAGTGGAATGGGATTGAGTGGAGTAGAGTGGAATGGAGTGGAGTGGACTGGAATGGAAAGGCGTGCAGCAGAATGGAATGGAGTGGAAAGTAATGGAGTGGAGAGGAATGGAATGGAATGGAGTGGAATGGAATTCAATGGATTGGAACGGAATGGAATGGAGTGGAATGGAATGGAGTGGAGTGAAATAGAATGGAATGGAATGGGATGGAATGGATTGCAATGGAATGGTGAAAAGAAATGTGGGATGAGATTGTGCCACTGCACTGCTGCCTTTGTGCCACTGCACTGCTGCCTTTGTGCCAGAATGAGATCCTGTGCAAAGAAAGGAATGGAATGGAATGGGGTGGAATGGAATGGAAAGGATTGGAGTGGAGTGGAGAGGAGTGGAGTGGAGTGGGAAGGAAGGGAGTAGAGTAGAATGGAATGGAGCCGACTGGATTGGAATGGAATGGAGTGAAATGGAAAAGACTGGAATGGATTGGAGTGGATTGGAATGGAATGGAATTGAGTGGAGTGGAGTGGAATGGAATTGAGCAGAGGGGAATGGAATGGAGTGTAGTGGAATGGAATGGAGTGGAGTGGAGTGAAATGCAGGGGAGTGGAATGGAATGGAGTGAAGTGGAGTGGAGTGGATTGGACTGAAGTAGAATGGAGTGGAGTGGGCTGGAGTGGAGTGGAATGGAATGGAATGGAGTGGAATGGAGTGGAATGGAATGGAGTGGACTGGAATGGAATGGATTGGAATGGACTGGAATGGAATGGAATGGAGTGCAGTGGAGGGAATGGAATGGAGTGCAGTGGAGGGAATGGAATGGAGGGCAGTGGAAAGGAATGGAATGAAGTGGAGTGGAATGGAATGGAATGGAGCTTTATGCAAAGGAGTGGAGTGGAGTGGAATGGAATGGAGCATAGTGAAATGGAATGGAGTGCAGTGGAGTGGACTAGAATGAAATGGAGTGGAATTGAATGGAGTGAAGCGGAAGTGAGTGGAGTGGAGTGTAGAGGAGTGAAGTTGAATTGAATGGAATGTAATGGAATGCAATGGAATGAAGAAATGTTTGCTGATATTGTGCCACTGCTCTACAGCCTGTGTGACAGAGGGAGATGATGTAGAAAGAATGGAGTGGAATGGAAGGGATTTGGAATGGAATGGCATGGAATGGATTTGGGTGGAATGGAATTCAGTGGATTGGAGTGGAGTGCAGTGCAATGGAATGGAATGGAATGGTATGGTGAAATGGAATGTGAACTGAGATTGTGCCAGTGCACACCAGCATGGGTGACACAGTGAGACCACGTCTAAAGAAAGGAATGATATGGAATGGAGTGGAATGGATTGAAATGGAGTGGACTGGAGTGCAGTGGCGTGCAAAGAAGTGGAGTTGCATGGAATGGAGTGGAGTGGAATGGAATGGACTGCAGTGCAGTGGAATGGAACGGAATGGAATGGAGTGGAGTAGAATGGAGTCGAGTGTAGTGGAATGGAATGGAATGAAGAGGAGTGGATTGGAATGCTGTGGAGTGGAATGGAATGGAGTTACGCCGAGCGGAGTGGATTGGACAAGAATGGCATGTAGTGGAGTGGAGAGGAGTGGAGTGCAATGGAATGGAATGGAGTGGAATGAAATGGAGTTGAGTGGAATGGAAAGGAATGCAATGGAGTAGAGTGGAATGGAATTGAGTGGAGTGGAGTGGAGAGGAGTGGAATGGAGTGGAGCGGAGTGCCATGGAGTGGAGTGGAGTGGAAAGGAAAAGAGTGGAATAGAATGGATTAGAATGTAGTAGATTGGAGTGGAGAGGAATGGAATGAAATGGAATGGAGTGGAGTGGAATGGAGTGGAGTGGAGTGGACTGCAATGGAATGGAATGGAGTGGAGTGGACTGGAATGTAGTGGAGTGGAATGGAATGGAGTTAAGTGGAGTGGAGTGCAATGGACTGGAGCGGTATGTAGTGGAGTGGATTGGACTGGAGAGGGTGGAGTGCAATGCAATGGAATGGAGTGTAATGGAGTGTTGAGGAATGGAGTGGAGTTGAGTGGAATGGAATTGAGTGGAGTGAAATGGTATGGAATGGAGTGGAATAGAGTGGAGTGGAGTGGAGTAGAGTGGAGTGCAAAGGAGTGGCATGGAATGGAATAGAGTGGAGTGGAATGGAGTGGAGTGGAGTGGAATGGAGTGGAGTGCAATGGAATGGAGTGGAATGGACTGAAATGGAGTGGAGTGGAATGGAATGGAGTGCAGAGGAATTGAGTGGAATGGAGACGAATTGAATGGATTGGTGAGGAATGGAATGGAGTGGAGTGGAATGGAGTGGAGTGGAGTGGAATGGAATGGAGTGGAATGGAATGGAGTGGAGAGGAGTGGAATGGAGTGGAGTGGAGAAGAGTGCAGTGGATTGCAATGGAATGGAGTGTAGTCGAATGGAATGGAGTGGAGAGGAATGTAATCGAGTGGAGTGGAATGGAGAGTAGTGGATTGGAAATGAGTGGAATTGAATGGAGCAGAGTGGAATGGAATACAATGGAGTGGAATGGAGTGGAGTAGAGTGGAATGGAGTGGAATGGGGTGTAGGGGAGTGGAATGGAATGAAGTGGAGTGGAATGGAATGGAATGGAATGGAATGCAATGGAGTGGAGTGGAGTGGAGTGGAGATGAGTGGAGTGGAATAAAATGGAATGGATTCGAATGGAGTGGAATGGAATAGAGTGGAGTGGAATGGAATGGAGTGGAGTGGAGTAGAGGGGAATGGAGTGAAGTGGAATGGAGTGGAATGCAGTGGAGTGGAATGGAATGGAATGGAGGGAAGAGGAATTTAATGGAATGGAATGGAATAGAATGGAATGGAATGGAATTGACTGGATTGAAGTACAGTGGAGTGGATTAGAGTGGAGTGGAGTTTAATGGAGTGGAATGGAGCGGAGTGGAAAGGAATGGAATAGAGTGAAGTGAAGTGTAATGGGATGGAATGGAACGGTATGGTTTGTTGTGTGGTGGAGTGGAAAGGAATGGAGTGGAGTGGAATGGAATGGAGTGGAATGGAGTGCAATGGAGTTCAGTGGAATGGACTGGAGTGGACTGGAATGGAGTGGAGTGTAGTGGAGTGGAATGGAGTGGAGTGAAGTGGAAGGAAATGGAATGGAGTCGAATTGAAAGAAGAAATGTGTGCTGAGATTGTGCTACCGCGCTTACACCTGTGTGACAGAATGAGATCCTGTAGAAAGAAAAGAGTGGAATGGAAAAGATTGGAATGGAATGGAATGGAACAGATTGGAGAGGAGTGGAGTGGAATTGAATGGAGTAGAGAGGAGTGCAGTGGAATGAAATGGAATGGAATGGAATGGTGAAATGAAATGTGAGCTGAGATTGTGCCACTGCACACCAGGATGGGTGACAGAGAGAGATCCTGTCAAAAGAAAGGAATGGAATGGAATGGAGTGGCATGGAATGGAATGGAGTGACATGGAATGAAATGGAGTGGAGTAAGGTGGAGTGGAAAGGAGTGGAGTGGAATTGACTTTAGAGGAGTGAGAAGGAATGGACTGGAAGGTAATGGAATGGAATGGAATGGAATGGAGTGGAGTGGAGTGTAGTGGAATGAAATGGAGTGCAGTGGAATGCAATGGAGTGGAGGGGAATTTAATGGAATGCGATGCAATGGAAAAGAGTGGAGTGGATTGGAATGGAGTGGAGAAGAGGGAGTGAAATTGAATGAAGTGGAGTGGAGTGTAATGGAATGGAGTGGGACGGAGTGGAGTGGAGTGGACTGGAATGGAATGGAAAAGAGTGGAACGGAATGGAGTGGAATGGAATGAAATGGAGTGGAGTGGAATGGAATGTAGTGGAGTGGCATGGAGTGGAGTTGAGTGTAATGGAATTGAGTAGTGAGGAATGGAATGGAGTGGAAAAGAGTGTAGTGGAGTGGAGTGGAATGGAGTGGAGTGGAGTGGAGTGGAATGGAGTGGAGTGGAGTAGAGTGGAGTGGAGTGGAGTGGAATGAAGTGGAAAGGATCTGAATGGAGTGGAATAATGAAATATGAGCTTTAATTGTGCCACTGCACTCCAAGCTGGGTGACAGAGTGAGATAGTCTAGAAAGAAAGGTTTGGAACGGAATGCAGTGGAATGCAATGAAACGGAGTGGACTGGAGTGGAGTGGAGTGAAGTGCAGTGGAGTGGAATGGAGAGGAATGGAATGCTATGGAATTGGATGGCCTGAAATGGAATGAAGTGGAGTGGAGTGGGGCGGAGTGGCATGCAGTGGAATGGAGCAGAATGTAATGGGATAGAGTGGAATGGAGTGGAGTGGAGTGCAGTGGAGTGGAGAGGAGTTGAATGTAGATAAATGGAATCGGATGTTATGGAATGGAGTGAGTGGAGTGGAGTGGAGTGGAATGCAGAGGAACAGAATGGAATGCAAAAGAATTGAATGGAATTGACCAAAACGAAATGGAGAAATCTGCATTGGGATTTTGCCACAGAGCTACAGCCTGTGTGACAGAAGGAGATCCTGTCGAAAGAAACGAGTGGAAAGGAATGGAATGGATTGTAGTGGAACGAAGTGGAATTCAGTGGAATGAAATGGAATGGAAATGAATGGAATGCAGCGGATGGAGCAGAGTGGAGTGGAGTGGAATGGAACGGAATGGAATGTGAGATGAGATTGTGCCACTGCACTCCAGGCTGGGTGACAGAGTGAGATACTCTCGAAAGAAAGGAATGGAATGGAATGCAGTGAAATGGAATGCATTGGAGTGGAGTGGAGTGTATTGGAATGGAATGTAGTGGAGTCGAATGGAGTGGAGTGGAATGGAATGGAGTGGTATAGAATGGAAAGGAGTGGAATGAAATGGAGTGGATTGGAATGGAATGCATTGGAATGGAATGGAATGAAGTGGAATGGAGTGGAATGGAATAGCATGGAGTGGAGTGGAGTTGAATGGAATTTAGTGGAATGGAGTGGAGAGGAGTGGAATGGATTAGATTGGATTGGAATGGATTGGATTGGATTGGAAGGGAAAGGAGTGGAGTGGAATGTAGTGGAGTGAAATGGAATGGAGTGGAGTGGAATGGAGTGGAGTGGAATGGAATGGAGTGGAGTGGAGTGCAATGGAATGGATTGGAATGGAGAGGACTGGAGTGTCATGGAGTGGAGTGGAGTGGACTTGAGTGGAATTGAGTGGAGTGGAACGAAATGGAATGGAATGGAAGGAAGAAATTTGTGCTGAGATTGTGCCACTGCACTTCAGCCTGTGTGACAGAGGGAGATCTTGTCAAAGAAAGGAGTGTAATGGGAAAGACTGGAAAGGTACGGGATGGAATGGATTGGAGTGGAGTAGAGTGGAATTGAGTGGAGTGGAGAGGAGTGCATTGGAATGCAATGAAATGGAATGGTGAAATGAAATGTGAGCTGAGATTGTATAACTCCACACCATCATGTGTGACAGAGTGAGATCCTGTCAAAAGAAAGTAATGGAATGGAATGGAGTGGAATGGAATAAAATGGAGTGGAATGTACTGAAGAGGAATGGAGGGGAGTGGAATGGAGTGGATTGGAATGGAAAGGAATGGAGTGGCATGGAATGGAAAGGAGTAGAGTGGAATGGAATGGAGTGGAGTGGTATGCAGTGAAGTGGAAACGACTGGAGTGGAGTGGAATGAAATGGAGTGGAGTGGAATTGAATGGAGTGGAGTGGAATGGTATGGAAAAGAGTGGAATGGAGTGGGGTGGATTGGAGTGGAGTGGTGTGGAGTGGAAAGCAGTGGAGCAGAATATAACGCAGTGGAGTGGCATGGAGTGCAGTGGAATGGAAAGGAGTGGAGTGGAATGGAGTGGAGAAGAATAAAGGGAAGTTGAGTGGAATGGGACGGGGTCAAGAGGAATGGTGTGGAATGGAGTGGAATTGAGTGGAGTGGAGTAGAGTGGACTGGAAAGGAGTGGAGTGAAATGGAATGGAACGGAGTGGAATGGAGTGGAGTGGAACGGATTGGAGTGGAATGGAATGGAGTGGAGTGGATTGGAATGCAGTAGAATGGAATGGAGTGGATTGGAATGGAATAGAGTGGACTGTAATGAAGTGGAGTGGAGTGGAGTGGAAGTGGAGTGGAGTGGAATGGAATATGATGGAATGGAATGGAATGGAGTGGAGTGGAATGGAGTGGAAACGAGTGGAATGGAATAGAATGGAGTGGAATGGAATAGAATGGAGTGGAATGGAGTTGAGTGGAGTGCAGTGGAATGGAGCTGTATGGAATGGAGTGGAGTAGAATGGAATGGATTGTAGTGGAATGGAGCGGAGTGGAACAGAGTGGATTGGAGTGGAATGGAGTGGAGTGGAATGGAATGGAGTGGAGGGGCATGGAATGGAGATGAGTGTAATGTAATGGAGTGGAGTGGAATGCTATGGAATGGAAGGGAATGGAGTGGAGTGGAGTGGAATGGAATGGAGTTGAATAAAATGTAGTGAAATTTATTGGAATGGAATGGATTGGAGTGGAATGGAATGGAGTGGAGTGGAATGGAGTGGGGTGCAGTGGAATTGAGTGGAATCGAAAGGACTGGATTGGAATGGAGTGGAGAGGAATGGAATGGAATAGAATGGAGTGGAATGGAGTATAGTGGAATGGAAAAGAATGGAACAGAATGGAACAGAGTGGAGTGAAGTGGAGAGGAGTGGATTGGAATGGAGTGGAGTAGATTGGAGTGGAATGGATTGGAGTGGAATGGAATGGAGTTAAGTGGAATGGAGTGGAGTGGAGTGCAGTCTAATGGAGTGGAGTTGAGTGGAATGGAATGGATTGGAGTGGAAAGGAGTGGACAGCAGTGAAATGGATTGGAGTGGAAGGCAGTGTAATGGAATGGAACAGAGTGGTGTGGAATGGAATGGAGTGGAGTGGAAAGGAATGTAGCGGAGTGGAATGGAATGGACAGGAGTGGAATGGAGTGGAGTGGAGTGGAGTGGAATGGAATGGATTGGAATGGAATGGAATAGAGTGGATACAAATGGAATGGAGTGGAGGGGAATGGAAAGGAGTAGAGGGTAATGGAGTGGGGCATAGTGGAATTAAGTGTAATGGAATGGAGTGCAGTGGAATGGATTGGAGTGGAGTGGAATGGAATAGAATATAGTGGAAGGGAGTGGAGTGAAGTGGAGTGGAATGGAGTGGAGTGGAATGGTAGGGAATGGAGTGGAATGGAGAGGAGTGGAGTGCAGTGGATTGGAGGGGAAGGGAATGGAGTGAAGTGTTTTGGAATGGAGTGGAGCGGAGTGGAATGGAATGCAGTGGAGTGGAATGGAGTGGAGTGCAGTGGAATTGAGTGGAATTGAATGGAGTGGATTGGAATGGAATGAAGTGGAGTGGAATGGAATAGAATGGAGTAGAATGGAGTGAAGTGAAGTGGAGTTGAATGGAGTGGAGTGCAATGGAATAGAATGGAGTGGAATGGAGTGGAGTGGAATTGAATGGAGTGGAGTGGAGTTGAGTGGAGTGGAGTGGAAGGGAATTGAGTGGAGTGAAGTGGAGTGGAATGCAGTGGAGTGGAATGGAGGAGAATGGAGTGGAATGTAGTGGAGTGGAATGGAATGGAATGGAATGGAGTGGAGTGGAGGGCAGAGGAGTGAAATGGAGTGGAGTGTGGTGGAGTGGAGTGGACTGGAATAGAATGGAGTGGAGTGTAATGAAGAGGAGCAGAGTGGAATTGACTGGAATCGAATGGAGTGGAGTGGAGTGGAATGGAATAGAATAGAGTGGAATGGAGTGGAGTGGAATGGAGTGGAGAAGAACAAAGGGAAGTTGAGTGGAATGGGATGGGGTCAAGAGGAATGGTGTGCAATGGAGTGGAATTGAGTGGAGTGGGGTAGAGTGGACTGGAAAGGAGTGGAGTGAAATGGAATGGAATGGAGTGGAATGGAGTGGAGTGGAACGGATTGGAGTGGAATGGAATGGAGTGGAGTGGAATGGAATGCAGTAGAATGGAATGGAGTGGATTGGAATGGAATGGAGTGGAGTGTAATGAAGTGGAGTGGAGTGGAATGGAAGTGGAGTGGAGTGGAGTGGAATGGAATGGATTGGAATGGAATGGAGTGTAGTGGAATGGAGTGGAGTGTAGTGGAATGGAAGGGAGTGTAGTGGAATGAAGTGGAGTGGAAAGGAGTGGAGTGGAGTGCAGAGGAATGGAATGGAGTGGAGTGGAATGGAAAATTATGGAATGGAATGGAATGGAATGGAGTGGAGTGGAATGGAGTGGAGCAGAGTGGAATTGGGTGGAATTGAATGGAGTGGAGTGGAATGGAGTGGATTCGAGTGGAATGGAATAGAATGGAGTGGAATGGAGTTGAGTGGAGTGCAGTGGAATGGAACTGTATGGAATGGAGTGGAGTAGAAGGGAATGGATTGTAGTGGAATGGAGTGAAGTGGAACAGAGTGGATTGGAGTGGAATGGAGTGGAATACAATGGAGTGCAGAAAAGTTGAGTGGAGTGGAACAGAATAAAATGAAATGGAGTGGAATGGAGTGGAATGTTATGGAGTAGAGTGGAATGAATTGTAGTGGAGCAGAATAGAGTGGAGTGGAGGAGACTGGAGTAGAGTGAAGTGCAGTGGAATGGAGTGTAGAGGAATGGAATTCTATGGAGTGGAAAGGAGTGGAGTGGAATGAAGTTAAATGGAATGGAGCAGAGTGGAGTGGAGTGGAGTGGAGTGGAGCCGCATGGAATGGAGTGGAGTGGAGTGTAATGGAATGGATTGGATTGGAACAGAGTGAAATGGAATGGAATGGAACGGAGTGGAGTGGAGGGGAATGGAGCAGAGTTGAGTGGAATGGAATAGGGTGGAGTGAAAAGGAATGTATAGGAGGGGGATGGAGTGGAGTGGAGTGGAATGTAATGGAGTGGAATGGAATGGAGTAGAGTGGAGTGGAATGGAATGGAGTGGAGTGCAATGGAATGCAGTGGAGAGGAATGGAGTGGAGTGGAGTGGAATTGAGTGTAATGGAATGGAGTTGAGTGGAATGGAGTGGAGTGGAGTGCAATGAAATGAAATGGAGTGGAATGGAATGGAGTGGAATGGAGTGGAATGGAGTGGATTGGAAAGGGTTGGAGTTTAATGGAATGGAGTGGAGTGGAGTAGAGTGGAGTGGGAAGGAATGGACTGGAATGTAGTGGAGTAGTAGAGTGAAGTAGAGTGGAGTGGAGAATATTGGTGCAAAAATTTGCAAAACCCCTAGCAAACTGAATTGAACAATACATAAATAGGTAATTCATAATGACCAAGTGGGATTTATTCCAGGGATGCAAGGATAGTTCAATATGCAAATCAATGAATGTGATAGATCACATAAAGAGAATGAAGGGGCCAGGAACAGTGGTTCACAACTGTAATCCCAGCAATTTGGGAAGCCGAGGTGGGTGGATCACCTGAGGTCAGGAGTTTGAAACCAGTCTAGCCAATGTGGCGAAGCTACGTCTCTACTAAAAATACAAAAATTAGCCAGGCATGGTGGTGAGCACCTGTAATCCCAGCTACTCAGGAGGCTGAAGAAGGAGAATCACTTGAACCCGGGAGGCAGAGGCTGCATTGAGCTGAGATCATGCCATTACACTCCAGCCTGGGTGACAGAGGGAGACTACATCTCAAAAAAAAAAAAAAAAGAAAAAAAAACAAGGACAAAATCCATATAATCATTTCAATTATGCTAAAAAATTTTGATAAAATTTAATATTCTTTAATAATAAAAAGCCCTTTGAAAACTGGGTATGGAATGAACATACCTCAACATAATAAAGTCATATATGACCGACCCACAGCTAGTATCGCACTAAGTGGAGAAAAACTAAAAGCCTTTTCTCTAAAATCTGGAAGATGACAAGAATGTCCACTTTTACCACTGTTATTCAACATAATGCTGAAAGTCCTATTTGGAGCAATCAGACAGGAGAAAGCAATAAAACGCATCCCAATTGGAAAAGAAGTCAAATTACCTTTTTTTTTTTTTGCCAATGTTATAATGTTATATTGGAAAAGGCATAAATACTCCTCTGATAGGGTTTGAATGTGTGTTCCCTCCCAAATCTCATATTTAAATGTAATTCTCAATGATGGAGATGGGCCTGTTGAAAGGTGATTTAACCATTGGGGTAGATTACTATAAAAGGCTTGGCACCATAACATTTGGTGCTATCCTCATGATAGTGAGTGAGTTCCCATAAAATCTGGTTATTTAAAACTGTGTAACAACTCGCCCCTCTGTTTTTTGCTTCTGCTTTTTGCCCTGTGATGTGCAAGATTCTGCTTCAACTTCTGCCATGACTGTAAACTTCCAGAGACGTCCCCAGAAGCACATACCAGTACTATGTTTCCTCTACAGCCTGTAGAATCATAAGCCACTTAAACCTACTTTGTAAAAAATAAATTATCCAGTCCTACTCTCATAGTGTTGCAAAAGCATATTCCAGTACTATGTTTTCCCAACAGCCTGTAGAATCATAAGCCACTTAAACCTACTTTGTAAAAAATTAATTATCCAGTCCCACTCTCATAGTGTTTCAAAAATAGCTTAATACAAAAATTGGCACCAAGGAATGGAAAATAGTTATAAGAATACCCCACAATGTGGAATCAGCTTTGTAATTGGGTAAACAGGCAGAAGTTGGAAGAATTTGTGGGATTCAGAAGACAGAAAAATGAGGGAAAGTTGAGATTTTCTTAGAGACTGGTTGAATGTCTGTGACCAAAATGCTGATAGTGATCTGGACAGTGAAGGCTGGGCTGAGAAGGTCTCAGATGAAAACTAGAAACTTATTGGGACTGAAACAAAGGTCATGCATGTTGTCTTAGCAAAGTGGTTGGCTGAATTTCTGTCATGCACTAGGGATATAAAAAAGTTTGAATTTGAAATTGATGATTTAGGGTTTCTGTTGGAAAAATGTCTAAGCAGCAAAGCATTTGCGATGTGACCTGGCTGCCTCTAACAACCTATGCTTACATGTTCTAGCAAAAAAATAAAAATAAAATAAGTAGTAACTTATACTTACAAAAGAAGCGTAGTGTAAAAGCTTGAAAATTTTGCAGCCTAGTCATGTGGCTGAAATATAAAAAGCTTTTATAAGAGAGGAACTTAAGCAGCATATGGGTCAACCACTTGTTAGAGATATTTGTATAACATAAAAAAAGCAAGTGTTGATAGCCAAGACAATGGGAAAGAGGAATTGAAGGCATTTTAGAAATCTGAAAGGCAGCAACCCATCACAGGCCCTGAGGCCTAAAACAAGAGAATAGTTTCTGGGATCAGGTCTAGGACCTGCTGCCTTGGGTAGCTTTGGAACAAGGCTCACTGCATCCTTGCCACTGCTTCAGCTCCAGGTGTAGCTCATATTGAACCAGTTGCAACTCCAGTCACTGCTTCGGAGGGTGCAAGCCATAACCTTGGTAGCGTCCATGTGGGGTTAGGGCTGTGTGTTTACCAAATGCGAGTAGTTGAGACTTGGGAGCCTCCACCTTTATTTCAAAGGATGTATGAAAAAGACAGGGTGTGCAGGCAGAAGCATGTTGCAGGCGTGGAGCCCTCATGGAGATCCTCTACTAAAACAATGGAGAAAAGAAACGTGGGGTGACAGTCCCCAGGAAGGCTCCCCACTGGGTCATGGCCTAGTAGATCTGTGAGGAGAGGATCTCTGTCCTCCAGACCTCAGACCCCAGAATGGTAGATCTAGCTACAGCCTGCACCTTGCACCTTGAAAAGCCAGAGGCATAGTATGCCAGCCTATGAGAGCAGCTCTGGGGGCTGAACCATGCAAAGTCACAAGGTAGAACCTTCCCAAGGCATTAGCATGCCCTGGAAATGGGACACAGAGTCAAAAATGATTATTTTGGAGCCTTACAATTCAATAACTGCCCTTCTGGGTTTCAGACTTTCATAGATCCTGTGACTGCTTTCTTTTGGCTGATTTCTTCCTTTTAGAATAGGAGTATTTACCCAGTGTCTCTGCCTCATTTGTATCTTGGAAGAAACTAATTTGTTTCTTTATGTTACAGGCTTATAGGAGGAAGAAATTAGCTTTGTCTTAGATGAGACTTTTGAATTTTGAGTTAAGGCTGAAATTAGTTAAGACTTTGGGGATTATTGGGAAGTCATGATTGTATTTTGAAATATGAGAAGGATTTGAGATTTGGAACGGCCAAGGGCAAAATGATACAGTTTGGATGTGTATTCCCAACAAAATCTTATATTGAAATATAATCCTCAATGTTGGAAGTGGGTCTAGAGGGGAGGTGATTGATTCATGAGAGCAAGATTTCCACAGACAGTTTGGCATAATTTCCTTTGGTGCCATTCCCACAATAGTAACTTTTTATCAGAGCTGGTTATCTATAAGTGTGTGTAACACTTCCCCCCTGCCCTCACACTTACCATGTGATGTGCAAGCACTGGATTTATTTTTCACCTTGTCAGTTGTCAGAGGCTTCCCCAGAAGCAGAAGCCAGTGCTATGCTTTCTGTACAGCCTGTAGAAACATGAACCAATTAAACCAATTTTCTTTATAAATTAACCAGTCACTGATTACTTTTTATAGCAATATGAGAATGGCCTAATACATCCACCAAAATCTATTAGAGGTAATAACATGAGTAAATTTGCAGAATACAAAATCAACACATACAAATCAGTAGGGTTTCTATATGCCAACAGTCAACAAACTGAAAAAGAATTCAAAAATGTAATACTAATTGCAGTAGCCACAAATAAAACAAAATATGTGGGAATTTACCAAAGAAATAAAAGTTCTCAACAATTAAAACTGTAAAACACTGATAAAAGAAATGAAAAAGGACCCAAAAATTGGAAAGATATTTTTATTTTCACAGATTGGAAGAATTAGTATTTTTTAAAAAATGTCCATACGATCCACAGCAATCTATACATTTCATTCCATCTCTATCAAAATAACAGGCCAGGGGCAGTGGCTCATGCCTGTAATCCCAGCACTTTGGGAGGCCGAAGTTGGTGGATCATGAGGTCAGGAGCTCAAGACCAGCCTGGCCAACTTGGTGAAACCCCACCTCTACTAATAATACAAAAAATTAGCCAGGTATGATGGCGGGTGCCTGCAATCCCAGCTCTTCAGGAGGCTGAGGCAAAGAATTGCTTGGACCCAGGAGGTGGAGGTTGCATTGTGCCCAGATCACATCACTGCACTCCAGTCTAGGTGACAGAGCAAGATGCCACCAAAAAAAAAAAAAAAAAAAAGAAGAAGACATTCCTCACAGATATAGAAAAAAAATTCTGAAGTTTATATGGAAACATCACAAAACACCATAATAGTCAAAGCTATGCTGAGTATATAAAACAAAACTGGAGGAATTCCATTACCTGGTTTTAAATTATAGTACTAAGTTGTAGTAATTAAAACATGACACTAGCATAAAAACAGACATAAAGACAGATGGAACGAAATAGAGACCTGAGAAACAAACTCATACAGCTAAATTAATTTTCAACAAAAGTGCCAAGAACATACAATAAAAAATAAGACAGTTTTTGTAATAAATATGGCTGGTAAAACTGGCATTCTGTGTGAGGGACAAACATTCAGACGCTCATAGCAGTGTTCTGGAATCCTATGTGAGGGACAAACATTCAGACCACAGCAGGAGTGTTCTGGAATCCTCTGTGAGGAACAAACATTCAGACCCTCGTAGCAGTGTTCTGGAATCTTATGTGACAAACGTTTGGAACCCAGCAGCAGTGTTCTGGAATCCTATGAGAGGGACAAACATTCAGACCCTCATAGCAGTGTTCTTGAATCCTATGGGAGGGGCAGCTAAATTGATTTTCAACAAAAGTGCCAAGAACATACAATAAAAAATGAGACAGCTTTTGTAATAAATAGGGCTGGGAAAACTGGCAAGCCATAGGCAGAAGAATAAAACTAGAACCCTATTTCTTGCCTCTTACAAAAATCAAATTAAAATGAATTAAATACTTAAACCTAACGCCTCAAACCATCAAACTTTTACAAGAAAACATTGGAGAAACTCTTTAGGGCATTGGTTTGGGCAAAAATTCCTTAAATAATGCCCCAGAAGCACAGACAACTAAAACAAACATGGACAAATCGGATTACAGAAAGTCAGAAAGCCTTTTTAAAGTGAAAGAAACAAGAAACAAAGTGAAGAGAAAATCCACAGAATGGGAGAAAATATTTGTAAATTATCCATCTGAAAAGCAATTAACAGCTACATGATATGGTTAGGATTTGTGTCCCCACCCAAATCTCATATTGAATTGTAATCCCCAGATGTTGAGGGAGAGGTTGGTAGAAGGTGATTGGATCATGGGGGTGGTTTCCCCCATGCTGTTCTTCTGATAATGAGTGATTTCTCATGAAATCTGATGGTTTTATAAGGGACTCTTCCGCCTTTGCGTCACATACATGCTCTCTCTCCTGCTGTCATGTAAGAGGTGCCTGCTTCCCCATCTGCCATTATTGGAAGTTTCCTGAGTCCTCCCCGTCCATGTGGAACTGTGAGTCAATTAAACCCACTTCCTTTATAAATTACCCAGTCTTGCCAGGTGCCATGGCTCATGCCTGTAATCTCACCACTTTGGGAGGCTGAGGAGGGTGGATCACGAGGTCAGGAGTTCAAGACCAGCCTGGTCAAGATGGTGAAACCCTGTCTCCACTAAAAATACAAAAATTAGCCAGGCATGGTGGCAGGTGCCAGTAATCCCAGCTATTCAGGAGCTGAGGCAGAGAATTGCTTGAATCAGAAGATGGAGGTTGCAGTGAGCCGAGATTACACCACTGCACTTCAGTCTGGGCAACAGATCAAGACTACATCTCAGTAAATAAATAGATAACACAGTCTCGGGTATTTTTTTATAGCAGTGCAGGAACAGACTAATACACTACAATATATTGAGTTCAAAAAATTCCATAGAAAAAAATAATAACTCAAATAAAGAGTGGACAAAAAATTTAAATAGACATTTATGAAAAGAAGACATACAAATGTGAAACAGGAAAATGAAAAGGTGCTCCAGATTACTGATCATCATGGAAATGCAAATCGAACCCAAAATGAGATATTATTTCACCCCAGTTAAGGTGGCTTTTATCCAGAAGTCAGTCAAAAACAAATGCTGGTGAGTATGTCGAGTGAAATAACCCTTGTACACTGCTGTTGGGAGCACCTTTAAGGACAGTTTGGATGTTCCCGGTATAACTAAAACTAGAGCTACTATATGGTCCAGCTATTCCACTGTTCATTATATGCCTACAAGAAAAAAAATTAGTAAATCAAAGACCTATTGGCACTCTCATGTTTCCTACAGCAAGTTTTATTATAGCCAAGATTTGGAAGGAACCTAAATGTCCATCAACAGATGACTGGATAGAGAAAATGTGGTACATATACACAATGGAGTAGGATTCAGCTGTAAGAAAGAATGAGAGCCTTCCATTTGCAATAACATAAATGGAACTGAAAGTCTTCATGTTAAGTGAAATGTCAGGCAGAGAAAGACGAATGTCACATGTTCTCACTATTTGTGGGTGCTAAAATTCAAAACAATTGGTGTCATAGAGGTAGAGAGTATAAGGATGGTTGCCAGAGGCTGGGAAGGGCAGGGAGGGAACAAGGGGATAGTGGGGATGCTAAATGGGTAAAAAAACAATTGTTAGAAAGAATGAATAAGACAGCATTTGATAGCACAACACGGTGATTATAGCAAAAAATAATTTAATTCCACATTTAATAAAACTAAAATAGTATAATTGGATTGTTTATAACACAAGCTATAAATGCTTGAGGGGACAGATACCCCGTTTTTTATTATGTATTACTCATTGCATGACTGCATCAAAGTGTGTCATGTACCCCCATGAATATATACACCAACTATGTACCCAGAAAAATAAATTAAAAATTGAAATTGAAATTAAAATTAAAACAAAAGGGAGGAGAGTATAATGAGGCATGTGTGACCCGTGGCTTGAACTAGCTTTTCAGGTTAACTTTGGAAAGTCCTTATCCAAGAAGAGAGGTCCATTTAATCAACAGGGGATTAGAAATTTATTTTTAGTTTATAAATGGAAAAAAGAAGGATTTTAAATCTTGAGCCATAGTTCTCAGTCAGTCAATCATTGCAGGGAACTCTGTTCTTTACTCTGGAGATAAACATTAGTTTTCTTTTCCGTGGAATAACATCGCATTTCAAAATGCGGGGAAACATCTTGCAACTAAGAGGTGTGGCCTTACTAAATTTGATTTGGTTTCCATTGTAATTAATTTAATCACATGTGTTCTAGAGTTTGTCCTCAGTCTTCCCCTAGTATAGGCCCATGATCTGTTGAATTTGCTCAGCTCCCTGCTCAACAGCAGGAAATCAGAATTATTTAAAAACCTCATTGTGACTGGGAGTGGTGGCTCTCGCCTGTAATCCTAGCTATTTGGGAGGCCAAGGTGGGCAGATCGCTTGTTGTCAGGGGTTTGAGACCAGCCTGGCCAACAGAGGGAAACCCCATCTCTACTAAAGATACAAATATTAGCTGGATGTGGTGATTCATGCCTGTAATCCCAGCTACTTGGGAGGCTGAGGCAGAAGAATTGCTTGAACCATGGAGGCACAGGTTCCAGTGAGCCAAGATAGTGCACTGCATTGCAGCCTGGGCAACAGAGCAAGACTCTGTCTCAAAATAATAATAATAATAATAATAATAATAATAATAATAATAATAATAATGACAATAAATAAGTAACAATAAAAATCTCATTTTGTTTCAAACAAAATTTCTTTTGAATATCAACTGTATCAAATTGCATATTAACTGTAATCATTTTGTTTATTTGATATCCAATCTTGAGAAATCTTTGAGGAGTAATTTCACTCTTTTCTGCCATTTTGGTAAACATACCAAATTCCATTAAACAAAATGCACAAAATTCCTGAGAAATACATTTTCTCCTTGAGGAGTAGACTTGCTGTGTTAGAGGAACTCATGGTTACCTAGCTTCTAGTTTAATAAACATGACTAGAATATTCTATCTTAATATGAGTAGCTAGGTACTCACAGGGAATCTAGAAGTTTAAAGTTCATGGTCTGAAAATAGTCACATTTTTTAACTGGCCACAAATTACAATTGCAGAATATTTGTGGTCATACAAGACATCTTCCACCGAGCCTGAAAAATGTATAAATGTCCTAGGAGTGCAGCATTTTTTGTAGGGATATTATTAATGAGCTAGCTTAGGTCAATGGGTTAATGGTTATTGTTAAAACGAATAGCCACGTCTTTAGTGACTACATCTGCACCTTCCAAGTTTAATTATAATGCTTTATCTTTATAGTTACTTCTAAGTAGAGACACTAACAAAAGACAATGCATTCCTGCTCTTGTTTTCTGAGGATGTCCAACTCTGTAATGGAGTAATTTCTAATAAACTTGCTTCTTTCACTGTGCTCTCTAACTCACCCCAAATTTTTTCCTGCAGAAGATCTAGGAATCCTACTTTGTGGTCTGTATCAGGACCCTCTTTTCCAGCAACATCTTTCAGCAACACCATGAACGGACAACAAGACAAGACCCCCACTCCAAGGAAAACCATCCACACAGAATCAATCAGCTGACACCTGGCAAGTGGGCTGTCTTTTAGAGTCGTGAAGCCATTCTGGTGGGCAAGAATGATTATCCACTATTATCAAACTCAGATTAGAGGCCAAGCCCACAGGGTTAGGGGCCCTGGGGAATATTGAGAAGAATGGATTTGGCTAAACAAGATGTTTGCCACTTTCTCTTTTTGGACTGTCTACCTTGTGCTTTTGGTCCCTCAACTGAGTGCTCTACATCTTGTCACCTTTCTGCTCATCGCATCTGTTTTGCGGTAGCCTGGAGGCTGCCCCAGGGCAGAGACCCCAAACAGTTTAGTTTTACTTTCCTCAGCGATTCTCTGACTCTGAACTGACTGCTTGTTTAATTTGCCACTTGTCCAAGTAACACTGAAAAAAAGAATTGTCTTGGAACCTAGAATTTTTTTTACCATAATTATCAGAAAAGATCAGCAGTAACCTCGCCATCATGACTGAAGTTGAAATGTGGTATTTAAGAGCTCTACATGATAAGATCAGATATGCCTGTTTAGTGACAGCCTCTTTTATGACAACCCTTTGCAAACAATTACACTCAAGATGGAGAACATGAGACTTTTTCTTAACAGATTTCTCTCGTTTCTTAACCATAACGCCATCTTTGATGAGCTGGTATAGGGCAGCTGGACCCTGCTTTCTTAACCCCGCAGGTCACTTTTTCCTGAGAGAGTTTTGTCAGATTTGTCGTAGCAGTGTGAAAATGGACTAATACCATCAGAGTGAACAGACAACCTACAAAATGGGAGAAAATTTTCGCAACCTAGTCATCTGACAAATGGCTAATATCCAGAATCTACAATGAAGTCAAACAAATTTACAAGAAAAAAACAAACAACCCCATCAAAAACTGGGCAAAGGATATGAACAGACACTTCTCAAAAGAAGACATTTATGCAGCCAAAAGACACATGAAAAAATTCTAATCATCACAGGCCATCAGAGAAATGCAAATCAAAACCACAATGAGATACCATGTCACACCAGTTAGAATGGACATCATTAAAAAGTCAGGAGACAACAGGTGCTGGAGAGGATGTGGAGAAATAGGAACACTTTTACACTGTTGGTGGGACTGTAAACTAGTTCAACCCTTGTGGAAGTCAGTGTGGCGATTCCTCAGGGATCTAGAACTAGAAATACCATTTGACCCAGCCATCCCATTACTGGGTATATACCCAAAGGACTATAAATCATGCTGCTTTAAAGACACATGCACACGTGTGTTTATTGTGGCACTATTCACAATAGCAAAGACTTGGAACCAACCCAAATGTACAACAATGATAGACTGGATTAAGAAAATGTGGCACAAATACACCATGGAATACTATGCAGCCATAAAAAATGATGAGTTCATGTCCTTTGTAGAGACATGGATGAAATTGGAAATCATTATTCTCAGTAAACTATCGCAAGGACAAAAAACCAAACACCGCATGTTCTCACTCATAGCTGGGAATTGAACAATGAGAACACATGGACACAGGAAGGGGAACATCACACTCTGGGGACTGTTGTGGGGTGGGACTGGGGGGAGGAATAGCATTAGGAGATATACCTAATGCTAAATGACGAGTTAATGGGTGCAGCACACCAGCATGGCACATGTATACGTATGTAACTAACCTGAACATTGTGCACATGTACCCTAAAACTTAAAGTATATATATATATAAAAGAAAATGGACTAATATATTACAATATACAAGTTACAGTCTTCCTATTTCCCCTGTTTGATCTGACTCCTATTTTGCAGCTTCATTTGTTTTATAGAAGAGAAACTAAGAGGGAGGAAATACATTATATACAGGCTTCTCTGATGCTTGGTCAGGATAAAAAATTAAAATGGGCTTCTATATGTTTGATGGAGGAAAAGACAAAACAGGGATGGCACATAACTGATTATTCTTTTAATGCTAGTTACTCTTAATATTAGGCTTTTCATAGCTGGGACTGAACTCCCACTGCCAGTCCGAGCACCCCATAAGAACACAATCAGATTCCTTCCAGTTCTAGTGAGGTGTGCAACATATTATTAATTTATTCTAGTTTTCCAGGGTTATGCAGTGTCTGCTCATCATCTTCTCCCTGCCCTTCGAGTCCTGTCTTATGTACATACCCCACTCTTGAAACACCCGTGCTTCACCAGAACAACATGTAGTGGGGCCTCTTATCAGCTGGCAAAGTTGAATATTTGCCCTCTCTGGGAAGTGACGGATGATAATAGGGACACTATATTGAAGGAGCGGCCTGTCCCTCTACACTTGTGAGCGTTTCTCGTCAGGTAGAACTAGAGTCTTGTGAAAAGGGATGCAGAGACAAAGTATAGAGAAAAAGTGGGCCCAGGGGACAAGAGCTCAGCATACGGAGGACCAGCGCCGGCACCAATCTCTGAGATTCCTTAGTATTTATTGATCATTATCGGGCATTTCTCGGAGAGGGGGATGTGGCAGGACAATAGGGTAACAGTGGAGAGAGGGCCAGCAGGAAAACATGTGAACAAATGTCTCTGCAACGTAAACAAGGTAAAGAAAAAAGTGCTGTGCTTTTGATGTGTATATACATAAATATCTCAATTACTTAAAGAGCAGTATTGCCTCCAGCATGTCTCACCTCCAGCCCTAAGGCAGTTTTCTCCTATCTCAGTAGATGGAATACACAATCGGGTTTTACACTGAGACATTCCATTGCCCAGGGACGAGCAGGAGACAGATGGTTTTGTCTTACCTCAACTGCAAAGAGGCTTTCCTCTTTTACTAATCCTCCTCAGCACAGACCGTTTACAGGTGTCGGGCTGGAGGATGGTCAGGTCCTTCCCCTCCCATGAGGCCATATTTCAGACTATCACATGGGGAGAAACCTTGGACAATACCTGGCTTTCCTAGGCAGTTGTCCCTGTGGCCTTCCGCAGTGTTTTGCGTCCCTTGGTACTTGAGAATAGGGAGTGCTGATGACTTTTAACAAGCATGCTGCCTTCAAGCATTTGTTTATCAAAGCACATCCTTCATATCCCTAAATCCATTAAACCTAGAGTCGACACAGCACATGTTTCTGTGAGCACAGGGTTGAGGCTACGGTTACAGATTAACAGCATCTCAAGGCATAATAATTTTTCTTAGTACAGAACAAAATGGAGTGTCTTATGTCTACTTCTTTCTACATAGACACAGTAACAGTCTGATCTCTCTTTCTTTTCCCCATACTATATAGGTAAATGTAAACTTTTCTATATCTGAATTAGCCACATGCAAGGAAAAACTAAAACAGTTTTCAGAGGTTCTGGGAAAATTCATAGACAAATTTAAAAGGCTAACCTTGACGTATGATCTGACCAGGCAGGATTTGCATATATTTATGTTCGCCTGCTGCATGGTAGAAAAGCAGTGCATTATGGGAGTGACTAGAGCACATGCTAATAGGGTGGCAACCTGCAACCAGGGGCATGACACCTATCAAGCAGGAGGCACAGCAGTGCCTGACTAGGACCCAAAAGAACTAGAATCTAGAAAAAACAAATGAATTAGGAAGAAAGTAGGATATAGAGAGAAAAAATTATGATTGACTCCGTGAAGGAATAAAAAAAAAAGTGTGATACAGCTTTTTAATTTTTATAAAGTCTGGAAAATTACTCAGGGAAAAGATGAAAACCTAGCCTTATTAGAAGGGTGGATAATTTAGTCCTTGAGGAAATACACTAACACTGACCCTGACTCCAAAAAGGGACAGGCATTTCTAGGAGTTTAATTTATAGCATGGTCTCCTTCTTATATCTGCAGGAAGTTGCCAAAAGCAGCCTTAGGCTTCTAGACTCCCATGGATCAGATTTTAGACTTGGATTTTGCAGTTTTCCATCACAGGAATTGAGCAGAGAAAACGTAAAATAAAGCAAATCTTCCAAGAGGCCCAGCTTCTAGCTGCAGCCTTGTGCTCTCCACCACTTCAGAGGCAGCCCCTTAACACCTGGCTTTCACAGAGGAAGTGAGAAAGTGAAAATCGCAGTCTGTGCCTCTGGGCCACTGCGCCTTGGGTATAAATCTGTGTGCCTTCTGTAGGACTGTAAGCCTCTGCCGAAGGAAATGCACTGTGCTTCCAAGGGAGCCATCATCAGAGCCCAGCAGACTCAAAATTGGCGGGGCCTGATACTTCCTACCTCCACTCCCATTGGACTACTAGCTGTCGAGAGATGGAGGAGCCTCAGGTGACTCTTGAAGAAGCAGGTAGGAGTATTAACTTTGTATTAGGTATGGGAGCAGATTACTCTGTACTGATTTAATTCAATGGTCTTCTGTCTTCTCATGATGGACAAGCCCCAAAACACTCCTTTTTGTATGTTCTAAGTTGTCCTCCAGAGCCTCTAGGTTTCTCTCCTGCCTTTTTAGTACTGTCTGATTGCCTGACCTCTTACTGGGGAGAGGTTTATTGACTGAGGAGACCAAGTCATGGTCACCTTCACAGATCATAAAGCATAGAAACTGTTACTTTTGTTCCTGACCCATCAGGGGAAAAAAGAAGTTAAGAATGAGCTGTCACATTTACCACCTGAGGTGTTGTCTTAAGTAAATCTTGAGGATTGGGCCACACAGGCTCTGGGAAACGCACTAAACACCTCCCCCATTGAAATCCAACTTCAGCCTAGTACTTCTCGACCTCAGAAGAGACAATATATTTTAAGGCAAGAAGCATGAGGGGAAATTCAACCCCTTATTGCCAAATTCTTGCCATATGAGTTATTAAGCCCATGAGAGTCTCCTTACAATACTCTCATGTTACCAGATAAAAAGCCTAATGGCAAGTACAGATTTGTCAGAACCCTTAGAGCATTAAGAAATGCAGTTGTCTCCATACACCTCATTGTCCCCAATACTTACCATGTCCCAGGGGATGCAAGCTCATTTACATTCTTAAATCTGAAAGATGCGCTTTTCTGGATCTCAATGCATCTAGATTCATAATATGTTTGCCTTTGAATGGACTGATCCAGATATGCATTCAGCCACAAAACTAACCTGGACAGTCATCACTGAAGGGTTCTGGGATAGCCCCCACTTCTTTGAAAATACTCTAGCTAAGGACTTAACAAATCTATAATTGGAAAGGGACACAATTATTCAGTATGTAGGTGACTTGCTCATTGCTAACCCAAATAAAGAAGACTCATAATAATAAAGTTAAGTTGGCAAATTTCCTGGGAACTTGCAGATATAGGGCATCACCACACAGAGCTCTGATTTTGACTGAAAGACTTAAATATTTGGAATCTGTTTTAACCTCTGGAACTGATCAAACTCCCTAGAAGATAAAAAAGTTATTTTAGTAACCCAGCAGTCCCTGTCCAAAAAATGACTGTGGGCTTTTTTAAGAGATGGCTGGGTACTGCTGCTTATGGATGCCCAGATTTGGGCATGTAGTCAAGTCTTTATATGATACACTAAAGGGAAAGATTTAGAGCTCCTAGAATGTAATGAGAACTGCAAGCAAACCTTCAATATTCTCAAGGAGAAATTGGGCTCTGCTGCAGCCATGGGAGTCCCCAAGTTGGATGAACCGTTTTTTCTTTATGTGACCAAAAAGCAAGGCATAGGCCTTGGGTAATCTTGTCCCAAAACTGGGGGACATTCCAAGGCCAGCAGCCTAATTTTCTAAGCAGATTGACCAGGTGGCCTCAGGATGGCCTTGATGTCTTAGAGCTATTTCCACTACCACATTTCTAGCAGGCAAAGCTAATAAACTAACATTAGAACAGCACCTACAGGTTTTTGACCTCACACCAAGGGAAGGTGGTCCTAGAAGCTAAAGTGCAGCAGTGAATAATAAGAGAACATTTATGAAAGTATCAGGGCTTATTGCTAGACACTCCAGACATAACCCTTAAAGCCTGCCAAACCATAAACCCAGCTACTTATCTGCCAGAGTCCACAGGTGCTTCTAGCCTTTCTGGCATACAGGTTGTATTAGTCTGTTCTCATGCTGCTAATAAAGACATATCTGAGGCTGGGTAATTTATAAAGAAAAGAGGTTTAATTGACTTACAATTCCACATGGTCAGGGAAGCCTCACACTCATGGCAGAAGGCAAATGAGGAGCAAAGTCACATCTCTTACATGGCAGCAGGCAAAAGAGCTTGTGTAGGGAAACTCCCCTTTATAAACCCATCAGCTGTAATTCCAGCACTTTGGGAGGCCAAGGCAGTGGATGACCTGAGGTGAGGAGATCGAGGCCAGCCTGGCCAACATGGTGAAACCCCGTCTATACTAAAAGTACAAAAATTAGACAGGCATGGTGGTAGGCGCCTATAATCCCAGCTACTCGGGAGGCTGAGACAGGAGAATCGCTTGAACCCAGGAGTCAGAGGTTGCAGTGAGCCAAGGTCATGGTAATGCACTCCAGCCTGAGCAACAGAGCAAGATTATGTCTCAAAAATAAATTAATAAATAAACCATCAGATCTCATGAGGCTTATTCACTGTCACGAGAACGGCATGGGAAAGACTCATCTCCCGATTCAATTGTCTCCCACTGGGTCCCTCCCACGAAATATAGGAATTATGGGAGCTACAATTCAAGATAAGATTTGACTGGGGACACAGCCAAAGCATGTCACAGGTTATGAAACAAATTTATTCTAGCAGGCCAGACTTTAGAAGGATGAGCCCCTTGACCATCCCAAGGAAGATTGGTTAACAGATGTAAGTTGTTTTATGCATCAGGAAAACAAGAAGGGTAGGTATGCTATTAGTAGTAGGCACAAGTCTTGCTGGCCTCGACCTAGGCTCAAAAAGCTGAGTTAATTGAACTTACTCAGCCCCTGCAATTGGGAAAGGATTTAAAAGTTAACATTTACACTGATTCCAAGTATGACTTTTTAGTGCTTCACGCTTATGCTGTAATTTGGAATGTGTAGGGACTCCTGACCCCCAAGGGCTTTTCCATACAACATCATTCAAATTTTGAGCTTGTTAGAATGCTGCTTTGCTGCCAAAAAGTGACTATAATTAATTGCAGAGGACATCAAAAGAGAGACTGTCCATGTAAAAGGAAATGCCCTTGTAGATGCCACAGCCAAGGCCCCTGCACTGAAAGGGCCAATGAAGCTTATGGGCGTGCTGGACAGCATACATAGAACTGGGCCAGAACACTTTGAAGAAGAACAAAAATGGGCCAGGGTTTGCATTTCAGTCCAGGGCCCATCTGGCTGGCTGAATGATGGTAATAAATTACTAATGCCAACTACCAATCATAGGAATATAATTCAGCACTTTCATTATTCTTTTCACCCTAGAAGGGATTCTTGGTTTCTGTTAATGTCTCATTTGTTTATAGGGGTAAATCTTTTCAAGACACCAAAAGAGGTGACTCAGCCCTGTGAGCTATTTGCCTGACATGACCCAAATGGTCAGCAATTTTCTCCTCCATGTAAACTTGTCCAAAATTAAGGACCCTATCCAGGTGAGAACTGGCAACTCTAATTTACTCAGATACCTTTCTGCAGGAGATTCAAATATTTGCTAATGCTTACTGATAACTTCACTGGTTAGATCGAGGTATTCCCCACCCCATCTGAAAAATCTTTCCCAGAAGAAATATCTCCTCAGTTTGGGTAATCTAAAAGCCTGCAAAGTGGCCATGGCCCGTCTTTCACAGCAGGTGTATCCCAACACCTATCCTCAGCTTTAAGAATCCAATATTACCTTCACTCTGTGTGCAGACCGCAGTCCTCTGGAAAGGTGAAAGGGCTAATCCTACTCTAAAGAAGACTGTAGCTAAATCAGACGCCTGACTATCTCTAACACACATAGCTTACTGTGGGTTTGAACTATTCCAAAGTAAAACTTATAATTAAATCCTGTTGCGTTAACATTTGGAAGACCTTTCCTAAGCACAGGTCCCCTAATAGAAGAAAAGACTCATCAATTACAACAATATGTTATCAATCTAGGACAGGTGCAAAGGCACTCTGTGAATATGGAAACAAGAGTCTTCCCCTCCCACATGGGAGGAAAATTCAGTTTCAGCTCAGCTGGGGATTTAGTCTTACTAAAGATGTGGGAGGAAGTTCTCCAGCTGACCAGCTTTCCCCAACGTGGGAAGGACCACAGCAAGGACACCTGAGTTTTCCAACAGACGTTCAACGGCAAGGGATTCACAGGTGGGTACACCTGTGTGGAAGTAAAGCTGTTGCTTATTCTGGGAGCCGAATTCGAGGCTGAGGGAGGTGGGCGCGGGGCGATTTCAGCGTCGGCGGACGGCGTGCTGGGTAGCTATGCGTCTGCTTCTCCTTCTCGCGTTTCTCCTGCCGCTGTAATCACGCCTTGGCCATGAAGGAAATCGTGCTCACGCAGGCCGGGCAGTACGGGAACCAGATCGGCGCCAAGGTTGTATTTGACTCCATAAAAATTAAAATTTTGTATGAGAGAAAATTGCCTCAAAGTCAAAAGTCAAAAGACTGGGGAAATAGATCTGCAACATACATGACAGACAAAAAGCTAATTTGGGATGTATAGATAGTAGATAGATAGATAGATAGATAGATAGATGTAAATATCCGTTTTTAACACCATTTTAAAAAATATCATCCTTTCCCCGTTGAACAGTGTTGACGCCCTTGTTAAAAATCATGACCATATATTTGGTTCTTTATTTCTATTGCATTGGTCTTTGCGTCTATCTCTATGCTGGTACAGCATTGTTTTGCATACTGAAGTTTGAAACCAGGAGGTGTTAGTCCTCTAACTTTGTTAGTTTTTAAGATTGATTTGGGTGCTTGGGGTTTTTTGAGATTTCATCTGAATTTTAGAATAGGTTTTTCTATTTTTGCAAATATTGGAATTTTTGTAGTGATTTTATTGAATACGTAGAAGACTATAGATAACAATGGCACCTTGAGAAGATTTTGTCTTCCAGTCCATAAACACATGATGTCTTTTCATTTATTTGTGTCATCTTTAATACTTTCATGCCATGTTCATAGTTTTTGCTCTACAGGTTTTTCATTTCCTTGGTTAAGTGGATTCGTAAGTATTTTATTATTTTGATGCTATCATACATGACCCTGTTGTCTTGACTTCTTCTTCCGATAGTTTATTGTTATTGTAGAAATACAACAATTTTTGTGTATTATTTTGTTTCATGCAGTTTTGATGAATTTTATTTATTGCAGCTGACAGTTTATTTCACAGAAACTAAAATATTTTTATAAAGTATTTTTATAAAGTATTTTGAGTATTTTTATAAATATAAAAATATTTTATAAAATATTTTTATATAAGGTTATGTCATCTGCAAACAGATAATTTTACTTTTTAAGAAATTGGAATATCTTTAGTTCTTTTACTCACCTTATTGTTTTAACTAACCAGAACCTTCAGTACTATATTAAATAGAAGTAGTAAAAGCAAGCATCCTTGTTTTTGCTCTTAGGGTAAAAGCTTTCAGTCTTTCACCATGTTAGCTGTGTTTTTTTGTTTTGTTTTGTTTGTATACCATTATGTTAAGGTGTTTACTTTCTTTTTATAGTTTACTAATTATATTTTATCATGAATGTGGGTTAAATTTGGACAAATGCTTTTTCTCCTTTGATTAATATGATCACATGAGGGTTTTTTCCTTCTTTATGTTAATGTGATATTATGCTGATTTTCATGTGTTGGAACATACTTTTATTTCAGGAGTCAATTATACTCATTCATAGTGCATAATCCTTTTAAAGTACTGCTAAGTTTGAGTTGCTGGTATTTTGTTGAGGATTTTTGCATCAGCATTTATAAGGGATTCTTTTTGTCGTTTTCTTATGGTGCCTTTGTCTGGCTTGGTGTCAGGGTAATCCTGGACTCATAGAATAAGTTAGAAAAAATTACCGCCTCTTCAAAATTTTGAAAAAGTTTGAGAAAAAGTGGTTTTAATTCTGCTTTAAACTTTGGGTAGAAATCAACAGTGAAGCCATCTTGTCCAGGCTTTTCTTTGTTGCTGGGTTTTTGATTACTGATGCAATCTTCCTGCTGAATCTCCTTGCTGAACAGGTTTATCCAACTTTTCTGATTCAGTCTTAGTAGGTTTTTTCTTTCTAGGAATTAGTTCATTTTATTTAGTCTATTCAATTTTTTAGTGTATACTTCCTTATGTTACTCTCCTACATCCCTTTTTTACTCCAAAAATTTCTTAGTAATGTACCCATTTTATTTTTGAGTTTAGTAATTTGAATATTCACTTTTTTTCTTAGTCAATATAAATAAAATTTTGTCAGTTTTGATCTTTTTCAGGGAATAAACTAGGCTTTGTTTATTTTTGATATTGTTTTTCTATTCTCTATTTCAGTTATTTCCACTGATATCTTTATCATTTTTTCAATTTTGCTAGTTTTAGTTGTCCCTCTTTAGTAGTCCCTCTTTTTCCCTCTGTTTTTAGTTCCTTAGGAGTAAAGTTGTTGATTCGGTATCTTATTTTTTTATAATCACTTATAGCTATAAATTTTTCCCTTATGGTACTGTTTTTGATGTATCTCTTAACTTTTGGTATTTCATGTTTTTAATTTGTCTCTACATATTTTCTGTTTTCTCTTGTGATTTCTTTTATCCATCCTTGAGTGTTTCATACCTATATTTTTAGACATAAAATGTATAACCTACAAAATTTTCTTGACTTGTTAGTTTTATTTGTTGTAAGTTTTTATTTCAGAATTAAATGTATGTATCAACATTTATTATGTTCTCATAAACTTTGTAATACCTGGAGATTTCTGGTCCACATATGTAAGTCTCTACATGAGTATTATTTTGAAGCATTTAACCTTCTGTTTTAATATTTCAAAAATCTAAATGAAACTGAGATTTTGGTTTCTGAGATGAAATCATGGTAGGTGACTGAGAAATGCTTAAAAATTAGCCAAAACTTAAAATTAAGTTAAAGTTTACCTTCAAGATTCAACCTGAATAAGTCACCCTGTATTGCTGGTAATAAAGAATAAGTCCTTAATGGTATAAAAGGAAACTTCAGAGAATGTTTCTCTTTCCCCAGTTGACATGTAAATTAAAAGATGTAAAAAATTTTTATGGCCTTATGCATTTTTTACTTTAGAATTCCAACTTTTTCTGGTTAAAATTTTTCCAAACAGATTCCTGTGTATTTGAAAGACAAATAATTTTTTAGTTGAAATGCTTAAGCAGTTAAATAAGACCATGAAAGTTTCTTTAACTTGTGGGAATCCGTGAGAAAATCTGACATTATGTTCTATTCTCTTGGAAGGTAGGAATATAGTTCGACTTCTGCTTTGCTGACAAGAAATGTCCTGAACAAGACTTCCTGGAGCAATGACCTCACACATGGAAAACGCTGGAGCCCGTCTGTTTCCAATCTGCTTTTTTCCAAAAATTAGGGAAGTTTAGTTTTCCCTTTGATGCTCTCTGTTACTGCCAATCCCAATGCCAGGGCTGTCCTGCTTCTACAAGTGACAATGACAAATATAGGCCTGAAGAAAGATGAGCTGATGGCATTCACAGCTTATTGCCTCTCCTTGGGGGCCTTATCTCACATACATGGATTCAACTCATAGACTCAGCTGGTTGAGGATCTATTATTCAGCTACATTAGAAGTGACTGCTTAAGACTCAGGTGTATGGTGAAATGAGGCAGAAATTTCTCAATGGAGTGTTAGGAGAATTTTTTTCCTCATAATTACCTTCTTACTGTCTCTAAATCATAGCTAAAATGAGGAAATTATTCAAGAAGAAATAGAAATGTAATCTTATGAGGACATAAATTTAGAGATTTGTGGAGAGCTCTTCATAATTTCATGGTGTTCTCTTTGAGCTGAGATTATAGTTGACTTTTCATTATAATATATTAGCTGTTCTAGACTTTTTGCATTTATGTAAAGTTTTCTTTTTTGTACTTTACGTTCTGTGATAAATGGGCAGAGCATGCAGTTTTGTTACATAGTTATACACATACGATGGTGGTTTGCTGCACCCATCAACCCGTCATCTACATAGGTATTTCTCCTAACGCTATTCCTCCCCTAGCCTCCCACCCCATCACAGGCCCCAGTGTGTGGTGTTCCCCTCCCTGGGTCCATGTGTCCTCATTGTTCAACTCCCACTTATGAGTAGGAACATGCAGTGTTTGGTTTTCTTTTCTTTTTTCTTTTTCTTTCTCTCTCTTTTTTTTTGGACAAAATTTCACTCTTGTTGTCCAGGTTGGAGTGTAATGGCATGATCTCGGCTCAACACAACCTCTGCCTCCTGGGTTCAACCGATTCTCCTGCCTCAGCCTCCCAAGTAGCTGTGATTACACGTATGTGACAACATTCCTGGCTAATTGTTTGTATTTTTAGTAGAGACGGGGTTTCTCCATGTTGGTCAGGCTGATCTCAAACTCCCCACCTCAGCCTCCCAAAGTTCTGAGACTACAGGCATGAGTCACTGCTCCTAGCCTGGTTTTCTTTTCTTGTGTTAGTTTGCTGAGAATGATGATTTCCAGCTTCATCCATGTCCCTGGAAAGGACATAAATGCATAGTATTCCATGGTGTATATGTGCCACATTCTCTTTATCCAGTTTATCATTAATGGGCATTTATGTTGGTTCCAAGTCTTTGCTATTGTGAACAGTGCTGACATAAACATGCAGTGCTGAAATAAACATACAGTGCATGTGTCTTTATAGTATAATAATTTATAATGCTTCGGTATATACCCTATAATGGGATTGCTGGGTCAAATGGTATTTCTGGTTCTATATCTTTGAGGAATTTTCATAGTGTCTTCCACAATGACTGAACTAATTTACACTCCTACCAACAGTGTAAGAGCATGCCTATTTCTCCACAGCCTCATCAGCATCTGCTGTTTCCTGATTTTTTAATAATCGCCATTCTAACTGGCGTGAGATCGTATCTCATTGTGGTTTTAATTTGCATTCATCTAATGACCAGTGAATATGAACTTTTCTTCATGTTTGATGGCCACGTAAATGTCTTCTTTTGAGAAGTGTCTGCTCGTTTCCTTTGTCCACTTTTTGATTGGGCTGTTTTTTTCTTGTAAATTTGTTTAAGGTCTATGTAGATTATGGATATTAGCCCTTTGTCAGACAGATAGATTGCAAAAATTTTCTCCCAATCTGTAGGTTGTCTGTTCACTCTGATGATAGTTTATTTTGCTGTGCAAAAGCTCTTTAGTTTAGTCTGATCCCATTTGTCAATTTGGGCTTTTGTTGCCATTGCTTTTGGTGTTTTAGTCACAAAGTCTTTGCCCGTGCCTATGTCCTGAATGGTATTGCCTAGGTTTTCTTCAATGGTTTTTATGGTTTTAGGTCTTATGTTTAAGTCTTTATTCCATCTTGAGTTTTTTTTTGTATAAGGTATAAGGAACATGTCCAGTTTCAGTTTCTGCATATGGCTAGCCAGTTTTCCCAACATGATTTATTAAATAAGGAATCTTTTCCCCATTGCTTGTGTTTGTCAGGTTTGTCAAAGATCAGATGGTTGTATGTGTATGGTCTTATTTTAAGTTCTCTATTGTGTTTCATTGGTTGTTTTTGTACCTGTACCATGCTGTTTTGGTTACTGTAGCATTATAGTGTAGTTAGAAGATGTATAGTGTGATGCCTCCAGCTTTGTTCTTTTTGCTTAGAATTGCCTTGGCTATTTGGGCTCTTTTTTGGTTCATGAGAATTTTAAAATACTTTCTTCTAATTCTGTGAAGAATGTCATTGGTAGTTTAATGGGAATAACATTGAATTCTTTTATAAATTACTTTGGGCAGTATGGACATTTTCAGGAATGAATTCTTCCCTATCCATGGGCATGGAGTGCTTCTCCATTTGTTTGTGTCCTATCTGATTTCTCTGAGCAGTGGTTTGTAGTCCTCCTTGAAGAGGTTCTTCACTTCTCTTGTTAGCTGTATTCCTATGTATTTTGTTCTCTTTGTAGCAATTGTGAATGAAGTTCATTCACGATTTGGCTCTCTACTTGCCTGTTGTTTGTGTATAGGAATACTAGCAATTTTTGCACACTGATTTTGTATCCTGAGATTCTGTTGATGTGGTTTATCAGCTTAAGAAGCTCTTGGGCTGAGATGATGTGGTTTTCTAGATACAGGATTATGTCATCTGCAAACAAAGATAATTTGACTTCACCTCTTCCTATTTAAATATCTTTATTTCCTTTTTCTACCTGATTGCCCTGGCCAGAAATTCCAGTACTACGTTGAATAGGAGCGGTGAGAGAGGCCATCCTTTTCTTGTGTCAGTTTTCAAGGGAAATGCTTCCAGCTTTTTCTCACTCAGTATGATATTGGCAGTGGGTTTGTCATATACGGCTCATATTATTTTGAGGTGTGATCTTTCAATACCTAGTTTATTGAGAGTTTTTAACATGAAGGGATGTTGGATTTTATTGAAGGCGTTTTCTGCATCTATTGAGATAATCGTGTCATTTTTGTGTTTATTTCTGTTTATGTGATGAATTACATTTATAGATTTGCCTGTGTTGAACCAGCCTTGTATCCCAGGGATGAAGCCATCTTGATCATGGTGGGTCAAGGTACCCTTATCTGTCTTAAGTTCAGTCTTTTTACATAATCCCATAATTCTTGAAGGTTTTGATGTTCTTTCTTTTTTATTCTTCTTTCTCTATTCTTCTCTTCCTGTCTTATATCAGACAGATAGTTTTGAAGCTCTGAGATTCTTTCCTCCACTTGTCCTATTCTGTGAGTGATAGTTGTGGTTGTGTTGTGAAGTTCTCATGTTGAGTTTTTCAGCTCCATCATGTCAGTTATGTTCCTCTCTAAACTGAATATTCTGGTTATCAGCTACTGTGTTCTTTTATGATTTTTAGCTTCTTGCATTGTTAGAACGTGCTCCTTCAGCTCAGAGAAGTTTGTTATTATCCACCTCCTAAAGCCTAGTTTTGTCAATTCAGCCATCTCAGCCTCGGGTCAGTTCTATGCCTTTGCTTGGGAGGTGTTGTTGTCATTTAGAGGAGAAGAGGCATCCTGCCTTTTTGAGTTTTCAGCGTTTTTGTGTTGATACTTTCTCATCTTTGTGGGCTTATCTACCTTTGACTTTGTTGACATTTGAACGGAGTTTTCATGGGGTCTTTTTGTTGATGTTGTTGTTGTTACTTTCTGTTGTTTTTAAAAAGTCAGACCACTCTTCCCTAGGGCTAGGGCTTCTGTGGTTTTTGGGTTTCCACTCTAGACCCTAGTCACATCAGTCTCTCCTGCACTTGGAGGTATCACCAGTGAAGGCTGCAAAACAGCAAAGATGGCATCCTGATCCTTCCTCTGGGAGCACAAGTCCAAGGGGCTACAGAATTGATGCCGGCTGGAACGCTCCTGTAGGAGGTGTCTGGAGACCCCTGTTGGGAGGTCTCACCGAGTCAGGAGGAACAGGATCAGGGACTGCTTAAAGAAGCAGTTTGGCTGCCCTTTGGCAGAGCAGTTGTGTTGTTCTGACCCCCAGGAGTCTTCAGAGCCAGCAGGCTGGAAAGTTTCAGTTGGCTGAACTGGGGAGACAGTAGCTACTTCTCTCCCTGGGGACTTCATCCCAGGGAGAAATCAGAGTTCTGTCCATAGAACTCTAGCTGGAGTTGCTAAAATTCTGATGGGGAGGCCCTGTCCAGTTAGGAAGGATGGATTTCAGTCTTTCTTGAAGAAGCAGCCTGGCCACGATCAGTCACAACAGCTGTACTGTGTTATAGGGGACTCCTCCTGATCCCTGGTGCTAGCAGGCTAGAGCAGCCAACTCAAACCACGGAGAGAGCAGCTGCCCCTCCCCCTGGGAAATCGGTCCACCTCCAGCTTTCTCCAGCCTGCTGCCACTGGCCAGCTGGAATTCCAAGCCAATGGGTCTTGTGTGGTGCTGTGGGAGTGGGGCCTCAGAATGATGTCACTTGGCTCCCTGGATTCAGCCCCCTTCCTAAGGGAATACACAGATGTATCTCCCGGTTTGCTGGAATTCTCAGGGCAGAGTATGCAAAATTCCTGGGTTTCCATGCATGCTGCAGTAAGCCAGCAAGCACTCCACTGAGACTCCACACAGCTCTGTGCTTCAAACCTGAGGCCGTGGTTGCTGAGCTCATGAAGGTACCTCCTGATTTGCAGGTTGCAAAGATCCATCAGAGAAGCATGGTTTCCCAGGCAGGGTTGCAAAATCACTCATGGCCTCCCTTGTCTGCAAGTGGGGACTCGGCTAGCTCCGTGCCACACCTGGGTGGGTTACTGACCCACTGGCTTTTCCTGACTCTCTGTGGGTCTAGCTGTCTGCCTAGTTAGTCCCAATGCAAGAACCTGAATACATCCATTGAAGGAGCAGTATTCACTCGCAGTTTTTATTGCTCTCTGTGAGAGCCACGGGCCACAGCTGCTTCTAATCGGCTAGTTTGGCCCCATCTAAATTATGATTTCTTGATACATGAGATGTTTTAAATACCTAACAACAAAGATATTTATCACAAATATATTTTGTCTCAGTGTGATATACAAATTGCTTATAAATCAATTCTTTTTTTGGTTACCACAAAGCTATCTGGAAATGTAACGTCTGCCATTTATAAAATTTTTGTAGAGTTAATAGAACTTTACTTGAAGGGAGGCTGGCAATATGCATCGTGACTTCAAGCACTGCCAGTGAAGTTGTGGAGTTTGAAGTGTTACTGACGTCTTGTTACTGGGATTATAAATTAGTACAAACTATATCAATTGTGATTAAACAATATAAACCAAAATTATAAATGAAAATACTCTCCGATTCAGCAATTTCATTTTCAGAAATTTACCCTACAGACATACTCATGATGCCTGGAACTATGTATGAATGGGAGGAAGTATTATACCATCTTTTTAATTAAAAAAGTCTAGAAATCACCTTAATGTTTATCAATCACATTAATGATTATCACCTTACCGTTTATTGAAATTATCGTTATTCATATGATAGAATACTATGCAGCTAATTAAAAAAATAAATTTTAATAGCATGCTCAAAAATGATGTCCAAAATATGTTACAAAGTAAAAAACCTGGGTGCGGAGCCAATTGTCTGATATGCCTCCATTCCTATAAAATCAGAGTGTATAAAAATGCATAGAGTATATCTATTAACTGGTAACTCTTACAAAATTCAAAGTTAATGCAAGCAAGTCCTTTCTTTTTTAATGCTAAAACTCCAAGGAACTGCACAACATTTGAGGATTTCCAACACATGCCAATCTACCTTTGAACCTACAGATTTTAGGAAATGAAGCTCTTGAAAAATCAAGCATTAATATTCCTAACTATAGTTGTTTGGGACATAAGTAGAATGGTCCATTCTTTGAAAGTGTGTAAAATTTGCTCATACAACCATCTGGGCCTAGTCCTTCCTTTGTGAAAGATTTTATTTTACTAGAGGTTTTATGTTATTCATGTTATAGTACTTCTTAGGTTTTCTATTTCTTCTTGATTCTTGAGTCAATTTTGGTACCACTTAGTACCCCACAGGGTGCTTGGGCTCCGAACACATCAGTCAAAGAAAGACAGAATAAAGGAAGGCAGGATGGAGGGAGAGAGGAAGGAAGGAAGGGGACAAAGAAGGAAAGAGAGAAGAAAGGAAAGAATGAGAGAAGGAAGGATGGAGGGAGAGAAAGATGGAGAGAGAGAGAAAGATTGAAGGAGATGACAGGGAGAAAGAAGGAAGGAGGGAGAGAAAGAGGGAAAGAGAAAGAAGGAAAGAAACAAGGAAGCAGGGAGGGAGAGAAAGAATAAGGTAGAGGAAGGAAGGAAGAAATGAAGGAAGGAGGGAGGGATGGAAAGGAGAGAGAGGGAGGGAAAGAAAGAGAGAAAGGTGAAAGGTAGGGATGGGAAGAGAAGAGGAGCCAGCCACAGGCTACATGCTCTTTGTTCACTCTTTTAGTTTACCCAGGCAGTTCTGCCTTTTAAATATTCCACCTTCTGCCATGAGTTACAATGTTCAATATTCATTCCTCAGAGCATTCAAAGGTTTATGTGTGCCCTGCCATGATGGTGCATGGCTTCAGCTCCCAAACACAACTCTCAGCTAAAATATTCATGACTGGTCACTCCCATATACTCATCAATCCCCCATGTATGGTCTGCATGTGTCCCCCGGAGCTCAAGTGTTGGAAACTTAATCCTCTATGTGACAGTGATGAGAGGTGGGGCGTAATAAGAGTGATTGGGTTATGAGATTCTGCCCCCATGCATGGATTAATGTCACTATCTCAGGAATAGGCTAGTTATCTTGGGGGTGGGTTAGTTATCTTAGGAGTGGGCTTGTATTAAAAGAAAGTTCAGCCCCTTTTGCTCTCTTTCTTTCTCAAAGTCTTGCTCTGCTGCCTTCAGCCATGAGATAACACAGCAAGAAGGCCCTCACCAGATGCAGACCCCTGATCCTTGGACTTCCTAGCTTCCAGAACTCTAAGAAATAAATTTCCTTTATTTATAGATTCCCTAGTCTTTGGTATTCTGTTATAGCAGCACAAAATGGGTTAAGATGTCCCATTACATGGAGAGTGCTGATCCACAGGGTTGAGATCATTGACTTAGAAATTGGAGTCTTATACAACATCCCTACGGGAGTTGGCCTCCATTTTCCGTAACTTCCAGGAATCTCAAATGGTGATCTCAGACCAAAATATAGCCCAGGTATTCTGCGTTTGGCAATATTGCCCAATTTTCCACTTTATCGTGGCAGCTTTGATGTGTTCACTTCTATGATCCCTAAAAGGATATGAGTCCAAGATCCTGCTATGTTACAATCCAAGGATAGGAGAACCTAGACAAGAGTCTCATCACCTGGATGATCAGTGCAGAGATATGTCACAAAACCCCCGTAGACAGAGCCTAGACAAGAGTTACATCACCTGGGTGATAGGCAAACAACAACGGCAACTTATTTTCATCCCCACTTCAGTCTTTGAGGTTAGACAGACCTGGATTCAAATCCAAGCTCCACCCCTCGCTGTGTGACCTTGTTCATGCTGCTAAACTCTCTGAGACTTGACTCTTCATTTGTGAAATGAGGATAAAGCCCCTTCTCTCAGGGGCTGTGCCAAGGATGAGATGAGTCATGCATTGGTCAGGACAGGTGATGCAGTGTGACAAAAAAGTCCCCAAACCTCAGTGGCTTCAACAGCAAAGTTGACTTATTTTCTTTTCTTTTTTTTTCAGGGAGTGGGGTGCGGTGGATGGAGTCTCGTTCTGTGGCTCAGGCTGGAGTGCAGTGGTGCAATCTCAGCTCACTGCAACCTCCGCCTCCTGAGTTCAAGAGATTCTCCTGCCTTAGCCTCCTGAGTAGCTGGGACTACAGGCCCCTGCCACCACGCCCAGCTAATTTTTTGTATTTTTAGTAGAGACTGGATTTCACCATATTAATCAGGACGGTCTTGATTACCTGACTTCATGATCTGCCTGCCTCAGTCTCCCAAAGTGCTGGGATTACAGGCGTGAGCCACCGCAACCTGCCTTGACTTCTCAATTGATTTCACATCCATCACGGGTCAACAAGAGGCCTCTGGTGGTCGTAGTCATTCAGAGACTCAGAAGATAGACCCTTATCCCAGAAGATGCTCCCACAGTTCCAGAAACAGAACAAAGAAAACACAATCAGCCATGAGCCACTTCTTAAATCCCATGCCCGGAAGGGATACACATTTTTTCTGTCACAGCTGTTGCCCAAAATGTCTCAGGCGGCCGGGCCCAGTGGCTCACGTCAGTAATCTCAGCATTTTGGGTGGCAGAGTTGGGCAGATCACCTGAGGTCAGGAGTTCAAGACCAGTCTGACCAACATGGAGAAACCCTATCTCTATTAATAATACGAAAATTTTCCAGTCGTGGTGGTGAGTGCCTGTTAGCCCCAGCTACTCTGGAAGCTGAGGCAGAAGAATCTCTTGAACCCGGGAGGTGGAGATTGCAATGAGCCGACACCAGGCCACTGCACCCCAGCCTGAGTGACACAGTGAGACTTCATCTAAAAAAAAAAAAAAAAGTCTCAGGCTATGTCTGAACTAGTAGGGAAAAAAAATCGTCATTTTGGTTGCCACAAACCATCGAAACAAAGATGCAGATTGTTGATGTAAAATTACAGTTAGTTCCTTCCCACTCCTTTTCAGCTTCTCTTCGTTGCTATGAGCCAGCGTCTCCAGTGTCAGTTTTCAGTCTGTTGCCTCCCAGCTCATAGTGCACCTTTCAATATGTGCACTGTGATAAACTGGGAAATACTATTCAATATACCCTCTGGAAGTGAACATTCTGCAGGCATCTAGGTAGAGGATGGAGAGACTGCAGGGGGCAGGAGCTCTCTGCCTGGGCCTTGATCATGTTCAAGCCCCAACAACAGACCTAGGCCTGGTCCCTCAGCCACCTTGTAGCTTTGGCTTGCAACATCTTGACATGGAAACCAAAACGTAGCAGGGCCCATGTGGTCTGAAAGTTCCTGAAAAGTTTCCCAGAACCCCTCTTGTACCCATTGTACAACCTGCACACAGTGACCTGTATTCTAGAGGGTCCGCACAGAGCTGCCATTCCTTCTGCCAGACCCTGCGGGACTCAAGCATTCTGGAGACTTCCTGCCCTACAAAGGCATCCAGACTCCCGCCATGCATCCCTGCACCAACGGCTTACGGCCAGCTCCCTCACCTGCACTCCAGTGGCTCATGGCCAGCTCCCTCACCTGCCCCAACAGCTCACGGCCTGCTCCCTCCCCTGCACACCAGTGGCTCATGGCCGGCTCCCTCCCCTGCATTCCAGTGGCTCACGACCGGCTCCCTCACCTGCACTCCAGTGGGTGGCCTAGTGCTTGTGCAAAAGCTGCTGACGAGCTCCAGCCTGCCCAAATCCACAAACGTCTCTTATGTGGTGGCTGAAACACATTTTATGACATCCGAACACCTTTCAAATCTGTGCTTCCTTGGGTACCTCCCTCTGCACTAGGGCACCAGGCAGAATTGCTTTATGTCTTACAGTGACTCTTTTATCATAGTTGCAATCCTTTATACTACACTTCCCCGTTAGACCCACTATGTGGCTTCTATCTCTTGATGGGACCCAGGCTGCTACACAACTTAACCCATGCACATTGCACTTCATTAGTTCTTCACCATTGGCCCAAGATCATGCTCCACCACCCCTCTCTGCCCCCTGGCTTTCTTTCCTTAAGTGAAACCCCTAAACGCCCTCTTTGGGCCCAAAGCTTACCTGCTCTTCCTTCCCTATATCCTTGGCCAGACATAAAAATCTGATGCTCCGGCAAATGCAGAAATGGGGAGAAGGCAGGGGAATCATTTCTCCTCCCTTAAGTAAGTACTGAGGGTTATGTTATTCCATTGTGTGAGGAATAAAAAAATGAGGCATAGAGAGCTGCCATGATTTGCCTGGACCAAGGAAGTTGTCCTGGCAGAAGTGGAACAAAGTTTTAGGTGTCCCAAATGTCAGTCCAGCTCCTATGCCTTCAGAACGTGCCGTGGAGGGAGACACTGGGGGACCCCACTCATGCTGAGAACTCAGGGGTACCCAGGTGCTGAGAGTGGGGACGTGACAGGCTGAGATGACTCTGTCCAGTCCTCCTACACCAAATAAGGATGGAAACCCTCACATAATAGAAGTTAAGAGAGGGAACGAAGCCAGGAACTATTAAGAGGCTGATGCCTGGAAGGCCTGTGCAGAATGACAGGGAGATTGGAGCAGAACAGAGGCCACAGATGGGGACAAGGGGAAGGAAGTGGCGTCAGTGGCCAAATGGCACCTTCCATCTAGTCTTTGTGAACTACAATCATTCTGCCATATGGTTCAACGAGTCCTGGAGAAAATGTGTTTTCTGCAGTCTGGGGAGGTGAGAATAAAACAATTCAGCCTTAAGAAGTTGAAAGCCCAGGAAATCATAGCACATGGAGATGGGATTCATACTTAAACTTCCTGCCCTTGACTTCTGGTTTGGCCACGTGACTCACTTTTGCCAATGGATGTGGTAAAGTGATAGTCTGCCCATTCTCAGCCTGTGTAGTAAGATAAGAGACCTTCACATTTCCCTTTGTTCTTTGCACTCCTGCCATTGTCATGAGAAGAAGGCACCCTGGCAGGCCCCAAACCCAGGAGGATCAGAGACACTTGGAGTAGATCCAGCTCAGCCACCACAGTTCGAGCTGAAACCTCCCAAGCAACCCATGCTCAGGAGTGAGAAATGGTGGCCTATCGTCGTAGGCCTCTGAGGTGTGGGGTTACTTGTTACCAAGCAAGAGTTAACTGATAGAGATTTCTACCTCACATCCCTACGAATCAAAGAACAAAGGAAATAAAGCAGAATGTGAGAAACAGATTTCCAATTTTTAGAAGAAAACAGAGGACAGATTTTATGACACTAAGCAAAGAAAAACTTTCTTTAATATGACAAAAAACACGGACACCATAAAAGAAATTAGTGAAAAATTCAATCGTATTAAATGTAGAAGTTTTGATCTGACAAAAAAGGCAATGAATAAAGTTAAAAGACAAAGACAGTGCATGATATGGTTTGGCTGTGTGTTCCCACCCAAATCTCACCTAGAATTGTCCTCCCATAATTCTCCTGTGTCGTGGGAGGGACCTGGTGGGAGATAATTGAAATCATGGGGTCGGTTCCCCCATACTGTTCTCCTGGTAGTGAGTAAGTCTCATGAGATCTGACGGTTTTATCAGGGGGTTCCACTTTTGCATCGTCCTCATTTTTCTCTGGCCACTGCCATGTAAGAAGTGCCTTTCACCTCCCTTTATGATTCTGAGGCCTCTTCAGTCATGTGGAACTGCAAGTCCAATTAAACCTCTTTTTCTTCCCAGTCTGTGGTATGTCTTTATCGGCAGTGTGAAAATGGACTAATACAGTGCACCAATAGGGAAAACATATTTGTAAGGTATTTGGCCAAAAAAGCATTGATATCCAGATCATTAAAATCAAAATTGGCCAGACCTGGTGGCTCATGCCTGTAATCCCAGCACTTTGGGAAGCTGAGATGGGTGGATCACCTGAGGTCGGGAGTTCGAGACTAGTCTGACCAACATGGAGAAACCCTGTCTCTACTAAAAATACAAAATTAGCCGGACGTCGTGGCACTTACCTGTAATCCCATCTACTCAGGAGGCTGAGGCAGGAGAATCGCTTGAACCCGGGAGGCAGAAGTTGTGGTGAGCCGCGATCATGCCATTGCACTCCCACCTAGGCATCAAGTGCAAAACTCCATCTAAAAAAAAAAAAAAAAAAAAAAAAAAAAACACTTACAAGTCAGCAAGGAGAAACCAAAGACCCAACAGACGTATGGGCCAGGAGCTATTCACAGAGGAGGAGACCCGAAGGGCTGGGAAACACAAGGCACGCATTCAGCTGCACAGCAAAATCTAGGAACAATATCAGAAAGTGTGATAACAAATATTGATGAAGATGAATGAAGATGGATGTGGGCACTGCTGGCGAGGGGCATAGTGAGGTCTCCAGCCCCAAGGTCATCTGGCTGTGCTTCCTAAGAAGGAAGGGCTGACAACAGACCTGTCCCAAGACCCCAAGCCTCACCAGGCTATGTGCAGGCCTTGGACCAGAACATCAGCATCACCTTGGGGTGGGGGTTGAAGGGGGCGTTGCGCATCCTCTGCTCACCAGAAATGCAGGATTCTAGATTCATCTGGAAGATATTGTTGAAGGAAAAAGCAACTTTCAGGAGAGTATGTACAGACTGATATTTGTATAAAATTGCAAAAAACAGACCAAAGAGCACTATCCATTCTTCATGGACAGGCACACTAGGTATTAATCATGGATGGGAAGACACATATTGACTTCAGAATGGTGGGGAGAGAGGCGGTAGCTGGACTAGAAAAGGGACATATAACTCGAGTGTCAGCATGAACATTATGGCTGAATCCGTAGTTTTCTTCCCTTAAACTGCGGAGCAAATGCATCCAAAAGCTACCACGTTTGAATTTTAACTGGGAGGTACATGAAAGTTTGATGTCATTATCCTCTACATAGTCCTGTGTGTTTGTAATATTGAGCCATATTTTTTAAACACTTGACACAGCATGAAAGGAAGCTTGCCTACATGGTAACAATGGTTATCTTTAGGTAGCAGAATTCAAGACTGCTTCTTTTTCTTTTTTTCCTGCTTGTATATTATCTCTATTTCCCTGTGTGAGGATTTAAGACTGTTGTTTTGAAAAGGCTAGTATTCTAACTCCATGCATCATAAGCACACACCGTGCCCTGGCTGGCAGGACAGGGAAGAGGGAGCATGTCTATTCACCTGGCCAGCCCCAGGCAACTCTGCAGAGAAAGACACAGTCACTTCCCCTCTGCAGCCAAAGAGTTAAGAAGGCTTGATGTGAAATGAATCATTCCAGGGGAGCTAAATCCCGGCCTTATCTAATTCTGTATCCTGAGGCTGACTAATTTAAACTCAAAAATAAAATAAACATCATCTTTAAATAGGGATTAAATACTCAGCGGGGTCCCTAGTTGAACAAACTCACATACATTTTATGGTATGGATTCAGGGGGCCGCAGAAAACCAAAGGGCCACCCTGTGGCAGGATCTTCACACAGGAAGTGGGCTTGTGCCCTGTGTCCCTGAGGGAGTGGGGATTAGTGGAGGGAGTAGGTGAAGAGTTTGGAGGAAGTCCCTGATGTTCTTAGAAAACAGTAGGAAAGAGATTCCCTTGCCTGGGCATTGTTCCCAAATAGGAGACAAGAGCATGAATTAAAAACAGAGACTCCCGGCTTCCTCCATGTTCCCTGAGTTCAGAAGGGAACCCAGGTAGGTGAGGCAAGGAAAAATTTGAGGGGCTGACATGTGCCTGGAGGGACCCACGAACCTGAGTCAGGCATGAGAGTGGGCAGCTGGTGGATTCTTCCAGGCCTGCATCACAAAGCCATGCTGACGTCCCAAGAACAAGCCATGTCTACAGAGGCCTCTACTGCATCCCTGCCTCATGGGCAAAATGTCACAGAACAGAATTACGTCATGTGGGAGACCATGGGCAGTGTGGTTGTCATAATGGAGCTGGACCCAGAAGGTCCCAGACCCAGGTACAGCTATGTCTCTGCTATAGTCAATGTTTTTGTGCCCCTAAAATCCATGTGTTGAAACCTAACCCCTGATAGGTTAGGTTTGAATTAGGAGGCAAAGACTTTAGGAAGCGATTTCATCATGAAAGCAAAGACCCCATGAATGGGATAAGTGGCCTTGTAAAAGGGAGCCAAGGGAGCTTGTTCTCTCCTTCCACCATGTGAGGACACAGCTAGGAGGTGCCTTCTATAAGGAACAGGCCCTCAACAGACACTACCTTGACCTTCCACTTGCCAGCATCCAGACCTATGAGACATACATTTCTGCTGCTTACAAGCCCCCTAGGCTAAGATATTTTGTTACGGTGGCCCAAATGGAATAAGACAGCCTCTGATCATCTTGAGCAACTCACTCACTTATCTGCTGAACTCTCCACAGATTTAACTGTGATGAAATCCCTTCAACAGATGTATATTGAACACCTACTGTGTATAAGGACACACTGTGTTATTGGATAGGGTATAAAGCAAGTCACAGTTCCCCAGAGGTAGGCCCTGCAATAGCTGAAGAGCAAACCCAAGTTGCTGTGGCCAATGCCGGAAGGGGTGGGTGTCAGAGAAGAAGAGAACATGCTAGAGTCCATGTCTGCAGCAATATTGGAACGTCTAATGGATGTTACCAAAGTGGTGACTTCTCATCTTCTTACAAAAACTCATAGTTGTCCCTGTGTAAAGACTTCCCAGAAGTGCAGGGCAGTTGAGAATATGCAGATCAGAAAAGAGAAGAGGACAGACAGAACACATTGTTGGCATCAGCAGCCACGGACTTCTTGCAGAAAGGAAAGCATTTCTCCTGGATCCCTGGGTAGCAGATGAACGTACTGAAATACATTTGTTGGCTATTTGATACATGGACTTTGAACATTTGCAGACCGAGAGGCTGAGAATCTTCTCCAACCAGATGGTGTGGGGCGTGGAAGTACAGAAAGGGATCAAAGGAGGAGGAAAACAGAGCAATGAGAAGGGAGCTCTCAGCATGACCAATACAGAGGCCTGGGTCTCTGCTACCAACAATACAAGCTAATGTATAATGATTGCAGGTCTGCAAACAGCAGGCGTTCCATATCACATGTGACAAGCTCTGATGACAAACCTGTGTGACAGGTACTGTTGTCAGAGGCAGAGAGTTGCTAAATAATCATCCTCAACTGGTGGAATGCCGGAGAGTTTGGTTTTAATTGGTCATCTTCCTTTTTGCTTTCTATTTGTGTCATCTATAGTTTCTTCTCCTTTTCTTCTTTCTATGACTTCTTTTGAATTTGTTGAGTATTTTTATTTCATTTAATCTTCTTTTTTGACCTTTTACATCTAACTATTTTTGCTTCATTTGGTTTTGAGTTTTAATCATTGCTCTATGGTTTATGGTATATCATATGGTTTGGATCTGTGTCCCTACCCAAATCTCATGTGGAAATGTAATCCCCAATGCCAAACGTGGGGCCTGGAGTGATGTGATTGGATCATGGAGCCAGTTTCTCATTGTTTAACACCATCCCCGCTTGGTACCACATAGAGAGTGAGTTCTCACAAGATCTGGTTGTTTAATAGTGTTTGGCAACTCCCCCTCTCTCTCTTCCTCCTGCTCCAGTCACATAAGATGCGCCTGCTTCCCCTTTGCCTTCTGTCATGATTGTAAGCTCCCTGAGGCCTCCCCAGAAGCCGAGCAGATGACAGAATCACGTTTCCTGTGCAGACTGCAGAACTGTGAGCCAATTAAAACTATTTTCATCATAAATTCCCCAGTCTCAGACATTTTTTTTTTGAGACGTAGACTCACTCTGTCTCCCAGGCTGCAGTGCAGTGGTGTGATCTCTGCTCATTGCAACCTCCGCCTCCCTGGTTCAAGTGATTCTGCTGCCTCAACCTCCAAAGTAGCTTAGCTGGGACTACAGGCATATGCCACCAAGCCCACCTAATTTTTTTTTGTATTTTTAGTAGAGACAGGGTTTCACCATATTGGCCAGGATGGTCTCAATCTCTTGAACTCATAATACACCCGCCTCAGCCTCCCAAAGTGCTGGGATTACAGGCATAAGCTACCATGCCCAGCCTCAGTCTCAGACATTTCTTTTTTTAAATTTATTTATTATTATTTTTAAATTATTATTATTATACTTTAAGTTTTAGGGTACATGTGCACAACGTGCAAGTTTGTTACATATGAATACATGTGTCATATTGGTGTGCTGCACCCATTAACTCGTCATTTAGCATTAGGTATGTCTCCTAATACTATCACTACCCCTTCCCCCCAACCCACAACAGTCCCTGCTGTGTGATGTCCCCCTTCCTGTGTCCATATGTTCTCATTGTTCAATTCCCACCTATGAGTGAGAACAGGAGGAGTTTCGTTTTTTGTCCTTGCGGTAGTTTGCTGAGAATGATGGTTTCCAGCTTCATCCATGTCTCTGCAAAGACATGAACTCATCATCTTTTATGGCTGCATACTATTCCATGGTGTATATGTGCCACAATTTCTTAATCCAGTCTATCATTGTTGGACAGTTGTGTTGACTCCAAGTCTTTGCTATTGTGAATAGTGCCACAATAAACATATGTGTGCATGTGTCTTTATAGCAGCATGATTTATAATCCTTTTGGTATATACCCAGTAATGGGATGGCTGGGTCAAATGGTATTTCTAGAAGAATCGCCACACTGACTTCCACAATGACTGAGCTAGTTTACAGTCCCACCAACAGTGTAAAAGTGTTCCTATTTCTCTACATCGTCTCCAGCACCTGTTGTTTCCTGACTTTTTAATGATTGCCATTCTAACTGGTGTGAGATGGTATCTCATTGTGGTTTTGATTTGCATTTCTCTGATGGCCAGTGATGATATTGTGGTTTTGATTCACATTTCTCTGATGGCTAGTGATGATGAGCATTTTTTCATGTGTTTTTTGGCTGCATAAATGTCTTATTTTGAGAAGTGTCAGACATTTCTTTATAACAGTACAAGAACAGACTAATACAGTATATGTATTTAAATTAGCATTGTCTGCCATCAACATTATACCACTTCACATAGAGGATAAGAACCTTAAAACAGTGTCCATTCATTTCCCTCCTTTTGGGTTTTGTGTTATTGTTTTCATGCATTTTACTTTTATAAGTGTTGTAAACTCACATTAATTTGTTATCATTTTTTGCCTTAGACCGTCAATTGTCTTTTAAAAATGCTTTTTAATGTTGTATTTTTCTCACACATTTGCCATCTCTGGTGCTCTACATTCTTTTATGTACATCTGGACTTCCATCTGGTTTCACTTTCCCTCTGCCTGAAGGATTTCCTTTAATATTCCTTGCAGTGAGGACTTGCTGGTAATGTATTCCTCAAGTTTTCAATGTCTGAAAGTCTTTATTGCACTATCATCTTTGAAAGATATTTTTGCTGGGTGTAGAATTGTAGACTGACAATCATTTCATCCTTAAGTATTTTATAGAAGTCTCTCTTACCATCTTCTGGTTTGCATTGTTTCTGTTTTTTTTTTTTTTTTTTTTTTTGAGACAGGGTCTTGCTCTATCACCCAGGCTGCAGCGCAGTGGCATGATTGCAGCTCACTGAAACCTTTACTTCCTGGGTTCAAGATATCCTCTCACCCCAGCCTCCCAAGTAGCTGGGACTACAGGCATGTGCCAACACACCCAGCTAAGTTTTGCATTTTATGTAGAGGCCAGGTTTTGCCATATTGTCCAGGCTGGTCTAGAACTCCTGGGCTCAAGTGATCATCCTGCCTTAGCCTCCCAAAGTGCTGGGATAACAGGCATGTGCCATCACATCTGGCCTTCCATTGTTTCTAACCAGATGTCTGCCATCTTTTTTTTTGAGACAGAATCTCACTCTGTTGCCCAGGCTGGAGTGCAATGGCACCATCTCAGCTCACTGCAACCTCCGCCTCCTGGGGTCAAGCGATTCTCCCTGCCTCAGCCTCCTGAGTAGCTGGGGTTACAGATGCGTGTCACCATGCCCTGCTAATTTTTGTGTTTTTAGTAGAGACGGGGTTTTGCCATGTTGCTCATGCTGGTCTTGAACTCCTGGGCTCAAGTGATCATCCTGCCTCAGCCTCACAAAGTGCTGGGATTACAGGTGTGTGCCACCACGCTCAGCCCATTTTCATCTTTGTTCCTCTCTGTATAATGTCCTTTTCCCTTTGGTAACTTTTCAGATTTTCTCTTTGTCACTGGTTTGGGGCAATTGGATTATGATGTGCTTCAGTGTGTCATCCTTATGTCTCTTGTGCTAAGGGTTCCTTGGTTCTTAGATCTCTGGGATTACAGTTTTTCTCAAATTTAAATTTTTTCAGCCACAGTTTTTTGAAATATTTTTTCTTCTACTCCTCCCCACCTTCTTCAGGAATTCCAGTTACACATATATTAGTCCTGTTGGTGCTGATTTTCTGTTCAATTTTTTCCATTATTTTCTCCATGTTCCATTTTTGATAGTTTCTACTGCTACATCTTCCAGTTGACTAATCCTCTTTTGTATAACATTTATTCTATTTTAAATGCCATTTAGTATATTTTTCATCTCAGACATTGTATTTTTCATCTCTAAAAGTTCAAGCTGGGTCTTCCATGTCTCTACGTCCATGTTCTAGCTTCCCTTTACTTCCTTCTTGTGGAATGTTATCATTACAATAACTGTTTTAATATCATTGCTTACTAATTCCATCTTATTTGCCATTTCTGCATCTATTGATCAAGTTTCCTTCTCATTATTGAGACATTTCCTTTTTCTTCACATGCCTTGTAATTTTCAGCTGGATGGCAGACAACATGAAATATATCTTATTGTTTGTTGGATATTGTTGGGTTCCTATAATATTAGTGAGCTATGTTCTAGGATGCAGTTAAATTATCTGGAAAGATTTTGGTTCTTTGACGGTTTTCTTTGAGGTCTTGTTAATTAGGACCTTAGCAGCCTCGGCCTAGATCTAGTCTTCCGCACTGCTGAGGCAATTCTTTTCTGAGTGTTCCATCCAATCGTCTGGAAAGTATAAGATTTGTCCACTGTTGCTGGTGGGAACACCAAATATGCCTGGTTCTGTGGGAGGTTCAAGCATTTTTCTTTCTGTTTCCTTCAGGTATTTTTTCCCCCAGACTTTTAGCTTACACACATACATGTGCTTATCAGTATTTAACTGAAGACTGGAGAGTTTTTGTTTTGTGATTTTGTCCTTTTCATGCCCTGAATACTCTGCCCTGCAGAGTTTATCTGAGCTTCTTTGGTCTCCCTGGAATCCAGCTTCATCTACCCAACACGGGACAATCACCAGGCTCAGCCTGGGTTCTCCACCCCTGAGCTGTGGCCTAGAAATGGTCTCCACTCCCTGATTCCTTTCTGTTCACTGCACCTGGGCAGCCCAGAGTCACGAGAAACTCTAGGCCATGTGGCAGAATGCCCACTAGCCCCACTTCACCACTCTGTACTCTCTCCATCCAGTGCTAGCTGCAGCCACGCTGTCTCGCAGTCCAGAATGCTAGCCAGAGACCAAGCTTTCTTCAGTGCCTTGGCTGGGGCCCACAGATAAGGATGGCCAAGCAGTGCTCCCAGGAACCAGCAGATTCCATCAATCGGTTTTACATCCACCAGGCACTGAGAATCTCTGGACACCAGAAGTTTCCTCTGTTGCCAGAGCTGAACTCTCAAGTGAAGACTCCAGAAGGCCCTGAAATGTGGGCAGGCTTCCATCATTGTCTATAAGTGGCCACAAGGACAAACACTCTTTCCATGGCTGGTGAGATGTCCAGCACACTTTTGACTCTGGAAAGCCCCTTTTCAACTTTATGCCTTAGCTGGGCTCTCCATTTACCTCAGGCCAGGCAGTGCACATTATGGGGTACACCACTGGGTGCTGGGATGAGAAAGGCACTTGGCATGTGAGCTAGGTTTGAGAGCCCACTCCTCTCTTCCCCCACCAGGCAGTGGCCTGTTACCATCTCTGGCTTCTGTCCCCTTACCAGCCTCCTCTGCTACAATTGCATTTCTGGCAGGCAGTGGATCAGGAAAGCACTGGCAGTTGAGAACCATGTGGAGAACCACTACTGGCCAAGCATTCCAAACCTGAGAGCAGAACAGGAGTACAGCAGTGCTGAGGTGAACTTGACAGAGAACTTTGAGACCATGAAGGCAGCCAACACTTCCAACTTACCACAACCTGCCTCTCCCATAGATTTATTGTAGACCAACTCAACCATCTCCATGTCAACAAGAAATGGTCCTCACTCTAAGCCATCACCCTTGGATTTAGATCATGGGACTGTCCTGTCTTTGGTATGGAAATGAAAAGCTTTAATATCCACAAAAATGTAAGGTTTTGGGCTACAGCCTTATTAAAACAAAGAAATATGAGCATATTGGTCTACAGATGGAATATCTGGGGCTCTAAACAAACTGCTACTTGAAAGTATAATCACTGTCTTTTTGTCTGTTTCTTTAGCGTGGTAGGAAAATATCAGAAATTTCTTTGGTCATAGGGAATATAAACCATAGTTTGAACAAAAGCAGCAATAAAGCTACAAACTATTTTTTGGTGTATTTGCTTAAGTATAAGATAGCTGATTGGGGCTTTATCATGTAATGTTAGTTTGCTTAGTTTTCATTAAGTTTGTTAAACTTGAATTGTGAATAAATATATGGCTGATTCATATTGTAATTAAACTGCACATTGACATAAACTGTACATTAAAAGTTGCTGCACATTGTCATCCAAAATAATACTTAGGTAAAACCAAAAATACTATAAACCAATGTCAAGGAACCTACCCTAAAATAAAAATACAGTTAACACGGAATTGCAAAACCAGAATGGGAGAAATATTTACCCATAAAACCTTGTTTGCAACATTGATATAAAACTAGAAAATAATTTTTCTAAATAACTACAATGTTCAACTGTGACTGTGCATCTGTGAAGACCAGGCATTTTGAATCATTGCCCTGTAGTGAGTGGCAGTACAATTTTACAGATATACACTACAATAATTAATGAAATTCTCTAATGGGAAGATTTAAGTGAATAAGTATTTACACTATAAATATTTGTAATATTGGTGCTATTATTTCACAAAATAAAAAAGCTGTATTACAGCCTTTAAAAGCAAATAATAGCATTACATTTCTAAATAAAAAAGATAAATTTTATGAAATATGGTTAAAAGTAATTGATAAAATAAAAATTGGGGCACATATTATATTATAGTTTGGACAGAGGTTGAAAAAAGTGGATGAAAATTTTAATGAGCCCTTTTTTGCCTGCACTAAAGTTAATCTTATAGGAGAACATTATAATATATATAGGGTTCCTACTGGCTATCTAATTTACTTTTCACACAATGTATAAATCCTAGCCTATTGGTCTTAATATTTGAACCTAAAATAACACATAAACATACAATAGAACAAAATAAGGAAGAAATGTATGGAGATAGTGACATTATCAAGGTGGTGGAATAGGGGGTCCCTACTTTTGTATTCCCCTGCAGCAATAAAAACTAGTCAGCCATCCATCAACCAAAGTAACTTTATGAGAGATCCAGGCACACTGGCTCATAACAGTAATCTCCTCCATTTAAGAGCCTGAGGCAGGAGGACTGCCAGGCCAGGAGTTCAAGAACAGCCTGGGCAATATAGTGAGCTTTGGGATACAGGGCCTTATGAAACCTTGCTAAAACCCAAGATTGAAAAGGGTCATTTTGAGAAGGCAGGCCCTTTGGTTAATAAGGGGTCATATTATCCAAAGCAATCTGTAAGTTAACTCAAATCCCTATCAAGATCCCTGTCCCAATTTTTATAGTAATAGAAAATGTAAGCCTACAATGTAGGCTGAATGGCCAAACCAATCATGAGGAATAGGAAAAAAGCTGGGGACATCATACTCGTGACTCACACAAAACAGTTCAAAAGTCACTGTTTGTAGATAAACTGGGGAAACCCTGTTAGGTACTCAGTGGAAGCCACACTCACCAACACATCTGCCATTAGGCCCAGCATATAGCAGAACGTGTCCTAGTGCGTGCTCCACAGAACAAAGCCCTGAAGACAATCTAGCCTGCCAAAAAACATGACAGAACTCACAGCCACACGTGCTCCTGGCAACAAGCCCACTAAAGGTAAAACTCACTCCAGATTCGAAAGCGACCTTGTGATGCAGCTACAAGCCTTTTTACTGCAAACCCAGTAAAGATCTCATCAGCCTTGAGACCCAAAAGATGAAGATCTTTACCTACTAAAACCAGTTTATAAAAATGAAAAGAGGTGGCTGAGCACGGTGGCCCAAACCTGTAATCCCAGCATTTTGGGAGGCCGAGGTCAGGCGTTCAAGACCAGCCTGGACAAGATAGTGAAACACTGTCCCTACTAAAAATACAAAAATTAGCCGGGCATGGTTGTTGGCGCCTGTAGTCCCAGCTCCTCGGGATGCTGAGGCAGAGAATTGCTTGAACCCAGGAGGTGAAGGTAGCAGTGAGCCAAGATCGTGCCACAGCACTCCAGCCTGGGTGACAAAGCGAGACTCCATCTCAAAAACAAAACAACAACAACAAAAAAAAAAAATGAAAAGAGGTGTTTGCTCCTTCAAATGCACAAACACCAATGCAAGTCTATATTATGCCCATTCTAACGGTTCTATTTTAACATAGAACTGGAAGTCCTACATAGAATAATTAAGTCCTACGTCAAAAAATTAAGCAAGAGAAGCTAAAAGATCCTAATTGAAAAGAAGAAATAACGTCACTGTTTGTAGATGACATAATATTATATATAAAAAACATAAATAATACATTTAAATAGTGCGTTTAATTCATCTATATATAAATAGTGCATCTAATAAATGCACTCAGTAAAGAAGCAGAATATACAATTAATATACAAATATCAGTTTTGTTTCTGTATGCTAGCAACAAACCAATAAAAAAGAAAAAAATCTCATTTACAATAGCAACAAACTAATAGATTTCTTAGCAATAAATGTAAACAATGTGGTGAAAGATCTTTACAATAAAAAATAAAATATATTGATGAAAAAATTTTTAAAAATACAAATAAATGTAAATATATTATATGTTTATGGATTAGAAGAATATTGTCTAAAAGCCATATTATCCAAAGCAATCTGTATATTAATTCAACTTCCTATCAAAATTTCTGTGCCACTTTTTACAGTAATAGAAAATAAATTCTGCAATGTATGTAAAACTATAAGAAATATTGAAAGGCCAAAGCAATCATGAGGAATAAAACGAAATCTGGGGACATTATACTTTATTATTTAAAACTACATTTCAAGACTACAGTAAACATAATAGAATGGTATGTTTATAGGAACCCACACAAAAACCAATGGAACAGAATACAGAGACCAGAAGTAAATCTGTGCATCTAAAGTTAATGTTTGACAAGGGCACTATGAATACACAATACAAAAAGTGTAGCCTTTTCAATACTTAGTGCTGGGAAAACTGGATACTCACAAGCACAATAATAAAACTTGATCATATTTCTTACGCCAGACAGAAAAATTGACTTAAGACAAATTTAATACATAAATTCTTAAAAGAAAATCTTTAAAAAAGCATAGGAAAAGCCTCCATGACACTGGCCGTGGCAATTTTTTTAAATATAATATCAAAAGTATAGAAATAAAACCAGACATCAAGTTGTAGTGTATTAAACTATTGTGCACAGCAAAAAAAAGAAAACATTTAAGATGGGATAAAATATTTGAAAATCATATATGATAAAAGGACAGTATTCAAAATATAGCAGAAACTCATACAAATCAGAAGCTAAACAATAATAATTATAATACCCAACTAAAAAATAGGCAAAAGACTAAACATTATTTTTTAATATTATTATACTTTAATTTTAGGGTACATGTGCACAAGGTGCAAGTTTGTTACATATGTATACATGTGCCATGTTGTTGTGCTGCACCCATTAACTCGTCATTTAGCATTAGGTATATCTCCTAATGCTATCCCTCCCCACTGACCCACCCCACAACAGTCCCCGGTGTGTGATGTTCCCCTTCCTGTGTCTATGTGTTCTCATTGTTCAATTCCCATCTATGAGTGAGAACATGTGGTGTTTGGGTTTTGTCTTTGAGATAGTTTGCTGAGAATGATGGTTTCCAGCTTCATCCATGTCCCTACAAAGGACATGAACTCATCATTTTTCATGGCTGCATAGTACTCCATGGGCTATATGTGCCACATTTTCTTAATCCAGTCTATCGTTGTTGGACATTTGGGTTGGTTCCAAGTCTTTGCTATTGGGAATAGTGCCGCAATAAACATATGTGTGCATCTGTCTTTATAGCAGCATGATTTACAATCCTTTGAGTATATACCCAGTAATGGGATGGTTGGGTCAAATGGTATTTCTACTTCTAGATCCCTGAGGAAATGCCACACCAACTTCCACAATAGTTGAACTAGTTTACAGTCCCACCAACTGTGTAAAAGTGTTCCTATTTCTCCACATCCTCTCCAGCACCTGTTGTTTCCTGACTTTTTAATGATCGCCATTTTAACTGGTGTGAGATGGTATCTCATTGTGGTTTTGATTTGCATTTCTCTGATGGCCAGTGATGATGATCATTTTTTCATCTGTTTTTTCGCTGCATAAATGTCTTCTTTTGAGAAGCGTCTGTTCATATCCTTTGTCCACTTTTTGATGGGGTTGTTTGCTTTTTTCTTGTAAGTTTGTTTGAGTTCATTGTAGATTGTGGATATTAACCCTTTGTCAGATGAGTAGATTGCAAAAATTTTCTCCCATTCTGTAGGTTGCCTGTTCACTCTGATGGTGGTTTCTTTTCCTGTGCTGAAGCTCTTTGGTTTAATTAGATCCCATTTGCCAATTTTGGCCTCTGTTGCCATCGCTTTTGGTATTTTAGACATGAGGTCCTTGCCTATGCCTGTGTCCTCAATGGTATTGGCTAGGTTTTCTTCTAGTGTTATTATGGTTTTAGGTCTAACATGTAAGTCTTTAATCCATCTTGAATTAATTTTTGCATAAGGTGTAAAGAAGTGATCCATTTTCAGCTTTCTACATATGTCTAGCTAGTTTTCCTAGCACCATTTATTAAATAGGGAATCCTTTCCCCATTGCTTGTTTTTCTCAGGTTTATCAAAGATCAGATAGTTGTAGAACTGTGGCATTATTTCTGAGGGCTATATTCTGTTCCATTGGTCTATATCTCAGTTTTGGTACCAGTACCATGCTGTTTTGGTGACTGTAGCCTTGTAGTATAGTTTGAAGTCAGGTAGCGTGATGCCTGCAGCTTTGTTCTTTTCGCTTAGGATTGACTTGGTGATGCGTGCTCTTTTTTGGTTCCATATGAACTTTAAAGTAGTTTTTTCAATTCTGTGAAGAAAGTCATTGTTAGCTTGATGGGGATGGCATTGAATCTATAAATTACCTTGGGCAGTATGGCAATTTTCACAATACTTATTCTTCCTTCCCATGAGCATGGAATGTTCTTCCATTTGTTTGTATCCTATTTTATTTCATAGAGCAGTGGTTTTTAGTTCTCCTTGAAGAGGTCCTTCCCATCTCTTGTAAGTTGGATTCCTAGGTATTTTATTCTCTTTGAAGCAATTGTGAATGGGAGTTCACTCATGATTTGGCTCTCTGTTTGTCTGTTATTGGTGTATAGGAATTCTTGTGATTTTTGCACATCGATTTTGTATCCTGAGACTTTGCTGAAGTTGCTTATCAGCTTAAGGAGGTTTTGGGCTGAGATGATGGGGTTTTCTGGATATACAGTCGTGTCATCGCAAACAGGGACAGTGTGACTTCCTCTTTTCCTAATTGAATGCCTTTTATTCCCTTCTTCTGCCTAATTGCCCTGGCCAGAACTTCCAACACTATGTTGAATTGGAGTGGTGAGAGAGGGCATCCCTGTCTTGTGTCAGTTTTCAAAGGGAATGCTTCCAGTTTTTGTCCACTCAGTATGATATTGGCTGTGGGTTTGTCATAGATAGCTCTTATTATTTTGAGATACGTCCCATCAATACCTAATTTATTAAGAGTTTTTAGCATGAAATGTTGAATTTTGTCAAAGGTCTTTTCTGCATCTATTGAGTTAATCATGTGGTTTTTGTCTTTCGTTCTCTTTATATGCTAGATTACGTTTATTGATTTGCGTATGTTGAACCAGCCTTGTATCCCCAAGGTTGAAGCCCACTTGATCATGGTGGGTAAGCTTTTTGATGTGCTGCTGGATTCGGTTTGCCAGTATTTTATTGAGAATTTTTGCATCAATGTTCATCAAGGATATTGGTCTAAAATTCTCTTTTTTGGTTGTGTCTCTGTCCGGCTTTGGTATCAGGATGATGCTGGCCTCATAAAATGAGCTAGGGAGGATTTCCTCTTTTTCTATTGATTGGAATAATTTCAGAAGGAATGGTACCAGCTCCTCCTTGTACCTCTGGTAGAATTCGGTTGTGAATCCATCTGGTTCTGGACTTTTTTTGGTTGGTAATCTATTAATTATTGCCTCAACTTCAGAGCCTGTTATTGGTCTATTCAGAGATTCAACTTCTTCCTGGTTTAGTCTTGTGACGCTGTATGTGTCAAGGAATTTATCCATTTCCTCTACATTTTCTAGTTTATCTATATAGAGGTGTTTATAGTATTCTCTGATGGTAGTTTTTATTTCTGTGGGATCCGTGGTGATATCCCCTTTGTCATTTTTTTTTTTGTTTGCGTCTATTTGATTCTTCTGTCTTTTCTTCTTTATTAGTCTTGCTAGTGGTCTATCAATTTTGTTGATCTTTTCACAAAACCATCTCCTGGATTCATTGATTTTTTGAAGGGTTTTTTTGTGTCTCTATTTCCTTCAGTTCTGCTCTGATTTTAGTTATTTCTTACCTTCTACCGGCTTCTGAATGTGCTTGCTCTTGCTTCTCTAGTTCTTTTAATTGGGATGTTAGTGTGTCAATTTTGGATCTTTCCTGCTTTCTCTTGTGGGCATTTAGTGCTATAAGTTTCCCTGTACACACTGTTTTGAATGTGTCCCAGAGATTCTGGTATGTTGTGTCTTTGTTCTCGTTGGTTTCAAAGAACATCTTTATTTCTGCCTTCATTTCGTTATGTACCCAGTAGTCATTCAGGAGCAGGTTGTTCAGTTTCCATGTAGTTGAGCGGTTTTGAGTGAGTTTCTTCATCCTGAGTTCTAGTTTGATTGCACTGTGGTCTGAGAGACAGTTTGTTATGATTTCTGTTCTTTTACATTTGCTGAGGAGTGCTTTACTTCCAAGTATGTGGTCAATTTTGGAATATGTGTGGTGTGGTGCTGGAAATAATGTATATTCTATTGATTTGGGGTGGCGAGTTCTGTAGTTGCCTATTAGGTCCGCTTGGTGCAGAGCTGGGTTTAATTCCTGGGTATCATTGTTAACTTTCTGTCTCTTTGATCTCTCTAATGTTGGCAATGGGGTGTTAAACTCTCCCATTATTTCTGTGTGGGAGTGTAAGTCTCTTTGTAGGTCACTAAGGACTTGCTTTATGAATCTGGGTGCTCCTGTATTGGGTGCATATATATTTAGGATAGTTATCTCTTCTTGTTGAATTCATCCCTTTACCATTATGTAATGGCCTTCTTTGTCTCTTTTGATCTTTGTTGGTTTAAAGTCTGTTTTATCAGAGACTAGGATTGCAACCCCTGTCTTTTTTTTTTACCATTTGTTTGGTAGATCTTCCTCCATCCCTTTATTTTGAGCCTATGTGTGTCTCTGCAGGTGAGATGGGTTTCCTGAATACAGCACACTGATGGGTCTTCACTCTTTTCCAATTTGCCAGTCTGTGCCATTTAATTCGAGCATTTAGCTCATTTACATTTAAGGTTAGTATTTTTAAGTGTGAATTTGATCGTATCATTATGATGTTAGCTGGTTATTTTGCTCGTTAGTTGATGCAGTTTCTTCCTAGCCTTGATGGTCTTTACAATTTGGCAAGTTTTTGCAGTCACTGTTACCAGTTGTTCCTTTCCATGTTTAGTGCTTCCTTCAGGAACTCCTTTAGGGCATTTCTGGTGGTGACAAAATCTCTCAGCATTTGCTTGTCTGTAAAGGATTTTATTTCTCCTTCACTTATGAAGCTTAGTTTGGCTGGATATGACATTCTGGGTCCAAATTCTTCTCTTTAAGAATGTTGAATATTGGCCTCCACTCTCTTCTTCCTTGTAGAGTTTCTGCTAAGAGATCTACTGTTAGTCTGATGGGCTTCCCTTTGTGGGTAACCCGACCTTTATCTCTGGCTGCCCTTACCATTTTTTCCTTCATTTCATCTTTGGTGAATCTGACAATGTTGTGTCTTAGAGTTGCTCTTCTCGAGGAGTATCTTTGTGGTGTTCTCTGTATTTCCTGAATTTTAATGTTGGCCTGCCTTGCTTGATTTGGGAATTTCTCCTTGATAATATCCTGCTGATTGTTTTGCAACTTGGTTCAATTCTCCCCGTCATTTTCTGGTCCACCAATTAGACGTAGATTTGGTCTTTACACATAGTCCCGTATTTCTTGGAGGCTTTATTCGTTTCTTTTTATTCTTTTTTCTCTAAACTTCTCTTCACACTTCATTCCATTCATTTCATCTTCCATCACTGATACCATTTCTTCCAGTTGATCGCGTTGGTTACTGAGGCTTGTTTATTCATCACGTAGTTCTGGTGTCATGGTTTTCAACTCCATCATTTCCTTTAAGGACTTCTCTGCATTGATTATTCTAGTTATCCATTTGTCTAATTATTTTCAAGGTTTTTAACTTCTTTGACATTGGTTTGAACTTCTTCTTTTAGCTTGGAGTAGTTTGATCTTCTGAAGTCTTCCTCTCTCAACTCATCAAAGTCATTCTCTATCTAGCTTTGTTCCATTGCTGGTGAAGAGCTGCGTTCCTTTGGAGGAGGAGAGGTGCTATGATTTTTAGAGTTTCTGGTTTTTCTGCTCTGTTTTTCCCCATCTTTGTGGTTTTATCTACCTTTGGTCTTTGATGATGGTGATGTACAGATGGGTTTTTGGGGTGGATGTCCTTTCTGTTTGTTAGTTTTCCTTCTAACAGTCAGGACCCTCAGCTGCAGGTCTGTTGGAGTTTGCTAGACGTCCACTCCAGATCCTGTTTGCCTGGGTATCAGCAGTGGTGTTTGCAGAACAGCAGATATTGTTGAACCAAAAATGCTGCTGCCTGATCGTTACTCTGGAAGTTTTTTCTCAGAGGACTACCCAGCCATGTGAGGTGTCAGTCCAACCCTAGTGGGAGGTGCCTCCTAGTTAGGCTACTCAGGGTTCAGGGACCCACTTGAGGAGGCAGTCTTCCCATTCTCAGATCTCCAGCTGCATGCTGGGAGAACCACTACTCTCTTCAAAGCTGTGGGACAGGGACATTTATATCTGTAGAGGTTATTGCTGTCTTTTGTTTGTCTGTGCCCTGCCTCCAGTGGGGGAGCCTACAGAGGCAGGCAGACCTCCTTGAGCTGTGATGGGCTCCACCGAGTTCGAGCTTCCCAGCCACTTTGTTTACACACTGATGCCTGAGCAATGGCAGGCGCACATCCCCCAGCCTCACTGCCACCTTGCAGTTTGATCTCAGACTGCTGTGCTAGCAATGAGTGAGGTTCCATGGGCATAAGTACCTCTGAGCCAGGTGCAGGATATAATCTCCTGGTGTGGTGTTTGTGAAGCCCATTGGAAAAGCGCAGTATTAGGGTGGGAGTGACCTGATTTTCCAGGTGCCTTCTGTCACCCCTTACTTTGACTAGGAAAGGGAATTCCCTGACCCCTTGCAGTTCCCCAGTAAGGCAATGCCTCGCCCTGCTTTGGCTTATGCGTGGTGTGCTGTACCCACTGTCTGGTACCCACTGACTGGCACTCCCCAGTGAGATGAGCCTGGTACCTTAGTTGGAAATGCAGAAATCACCCATCTTCTGTGTCACTCAAGCTGAGATTTGTAGACTGGAGCTATTCCTATTTGGCCATCTTGGCTCCAACGACCAAGACTATATATTTTTTACAAACATATTCAAATATCCAACAGGTGTGTAGAAAGATGCTAAACATTACCATTCATGAGAAAATTGCAAATGAAAAGATACCACTTTACAGCAGTTGGAATGGCTAATATCAAAAAAAAAGAGATATGACAAGTGTTAACAAGGATGTGACAAAATATTTCTGTACAGTCTTAATGAGTTGTAAACTGGAAGAGTCATTATGAAAATTAGTATGCAGGTATTTTTAAAAAATTGAACTATCGTACAATGCCAAAATTCCACTTCTGTCTATAAACAAAATAAAATCAGCATCTCAAAAATAATCTGCACCCCTGTATTCAATGCAGCGTTATTCACAACTGTCAAGAGTACTTTTTTAAAAAAATGACTTATATGTAGATGCTGAATGGATAAGGAAAATGTGGTAAAATAGACAACTGAATATTATTCACCCATAAAAAAGAATGAAATTCTGCTATTTCAACAACATGAATGGACCTGGGTACATTATGCTATGCAAAATAAGCTGGGCACAGAACAACAAACACTGTATGTTCTCACTTAAATTGAGAATTTGAAAAGCCTGAACTCACAGAAGCAGAGAGTACAATGGTAATGACCAAGCCTGGAGGTAGAAAAAATGATAAGTTGTTCAAAGAGTAAAAACTTCCAGTTATAAGATAAATAAGTTTTGGGGGTCTAATGTATAGCTTTAAAATGTAGTTAATAACAGTGTTTTGTATGCTTAAAATTTGCTACAACAATAGGAGACCTCAAATGCTCTCACTACAAAATCATAACCATGTGAGGTGATATAAATGTTCATCAACTTAATTGTATTAAACATTTTACAATATATATCTATGAAATTATAATGTAGATAATGCATAATTATGCAATTTTTATTGGTCAAAAAATTAATGTTATGTACACATGCATATATTCACATAAGTGTGTATATACACATATATAAAACGTATAGATATATATCAATTACATATGTTGTTATATATATACTTGTGTGTGTGTATATATATATACACACACTTACATATCAATGACAAAATCCTAGTAAGCTTCAAACTAAACAAGACAAAATTATAAAATGATAACTGTTAGAAAATCAGGAAACAAATGGGTATTTAATACATGCTCAGCAATATTCTAAGTTACTCAATGGCAAAGTACATGTTTTAAATGTAGAAAGTAGATACATTAAACCATATTACCGTTTAGGAATTATGGCACAGAGTGTTTACAGTTTTAACGTCAATACATACCAAAAACTTAAAATTTTGAAGTAAAATAACTTTAGGTTTTATTATATGGGGCAGAGGCTTAATGTTCTGATAAAATTATTGAGTATGAATTTCCGTAGAATCACATTTGAAACCTTCACAGGATATGAAGTTATAAAGCAGAAAACATACGACATCTGGATGTGGTGTTTCTGCGATTTCTAAACCAAATCCCAATATCTCCACTACTCACACATTTTAGACAAGACTCAAAATGGAAATTAGAAAATGTTTAACATAGAGTTCCTTAAAAATCACAGACGGTCCCATGTCCTCAAAAGCAATAAAAGAGCAAGCAGCCAGGTCCTCCAGTCGCTTGCAAGCCATGCAAAGGGTTTGATTTTATTTGTAACTTAGATGAATGATCGTTGAAGGGGAAGTCCAGTCCTAGAAAACTGAAGAGCATGGGGCAGAAGATGTCTGTCTCTAATAAAAGCAAGAGAAAGAAACCAGAGCTTCTCAGAAAAGATCTCCATTGGAGTATAGCTTCGCAAACCACACTTTAAGATCTGGCTTTCTCCTTGACCTTTGAACATCTCATCTGTGTCATCTGCCTTATTCACTCCCACCTCTTTGGATGTTTGGCTACTGCCTCCTGTCTCCTCACATTCTGGGGCTTTTTCTTTTTCTCAATGTAGGTGATCAGGTTTAGCTTAGAGAACAGCCAAGGACTCTGTATTAGAAAAAGTAATATGACTTATGCTGTGATTTTCCAATTACTACTTAGTACTGTGTTCAGTGGAAAAAAAAAGAGCATTATAAAAGAGTCTAAAAATGTAATAACAAATACTATTTCCTCACAGAAATGTTATGATATTTAAAAACTTTTCTAAATTTGTGGGTCCTTAGCTTCATGACCCAGTGCTGCTGAATCAAAACTTGGTGGTGGTTGGCTGGGCATGGTGACCCACACCGCTGATCCCAGCACTTTGAGAGGCCAAGGCAGGCATATCACATAAGCCCGGGAGTTTGAGGTCAGCCTGGGCAACATGGCGAGACCTAGTCTACGGGTTGAGGGTGGTGAGGAGGGGGAAAGGTGATGGTAATGGGAGGTGGTAATGCGATTATAAGGTGTGGGCAATCATATTTTGTACCTCTAAGTTTGTGGAGTTACCACTAATCTAAAAGTAAGGATACCTATCATCTGAAGAAAGAAAAACATTTATGTCGAGATGAAACCTCCTCGTGGGGGTCCGCAGCTGCAATACCGCCAGGCGGCAGCATCCCACCTCTTCTGCCTGGCTGCAGCCCCACCAGAAGCCCGGCTCCAGCTGGGACGCTGTGGCAGGTACTAGACCACAAAGGCGCAGGCTAGGGTTTCCTGCCCTCCGGGGTGTCTTCCCACTCCCCGGACCCCAGGCAATTCAATTCATTCATCAAGTGCCACTGCAACTGTCCAAGCTGGGGCAGCAGGTCCCACAGTCACCAGCCAAGACCTCCGCTCCAGAACATGTGGGCTGCTTTCCCCAGGGGAAGGACATTGATTTCGCCAGCCACGAATAAATCCGTCGCTGTGCACCCTGTTTCCCATTGCCACTGACTTCGTGTAAACTCAAGTCCTGAGGACACAAGAGAGACCCAGGCCTGGCCCTGTGGACACGCTTGGTGCCACAGCTTCCACCTGATGGACTGGTGCACTCTACAAATCTCAGGGACCACCACACCTAGGAGACAGAAGGACCCTATGAAACGCACCCCCAAAGCAACCAACCAATCCAAGAAAAAAAAAAAAAAAAAAAAAAAACACGTCTCAAGGCTCCGTTGGTTTTCCCACTTGGGCGGTCCTGACCCCCTGTTCTAGCCTGGCCCAAGCACCCTCCACCTCACCCCGGCCTACTCAAAGTTGCCCTGTCTACCTGAGCAGAGCCTCCTTCTCCAAGGCTCTGTCTCTCTTGCTCTACAACTCCCTCGCTGTCTCCCTTTCTCTATTTCCCCCTCCACCTCTCGCTCTTCTGTCACCTTCTGTCTCTCTCCTCCTCCACCTTTCTCTCTCTCCCTACATTTCTATCTCTCCATCCCAGTCTCCCTAGCTCTCTTTCAAGCTGTGTCTGTGTCTTTGCCTGTATGTCCTTGTGTGTGTGTCCGTGTGTGTGATTGTGTGCCTGTGTGCGTGCACCCGTGCGTATCTGTGTGTGTGTCGGGGTGGGTTTGCTCGTGGTGTTGGTGTGGTGTGTCTGGATGTCCGTCAGCCCCTCTTTCCCGGGATCAGGCTGCCGGGGCTCTAGTGCCAGCGTGGGGCAAATCAGGGCCTTCCCTTCCCGTTGGCCATGGGCGGTTACTCATCGGGACAAGCGACGATGGTGTGGGCGTTGTGAGAAAAAGGGCTGGGCAGGCTGTTCGCCCCTGGGCAGCCCTGGCGGCTCTGGGTGTGTGGGGCAAGAGGGGGCCTTGTAGGAGGGGCAGCAAGGGATCCAAAACAATTTTTCCGCGGTAAGGCAGAGGACTGGAGGGGATCCCAGAACTGTGGGTGCCGGGCCCAGATGCCTCCGAGCACACCCTGTCCTGAGCCGGCGCAATGTGTTGGAAGCTCGGGAGCTCGTGAGCCGGGGGAAGGCCTCGAGTGTCAGCAAAAGGGAGGCCTCCCGGTGGACCTGGAGCCAGGGCAGGGGACTGAGGCATCACAGCCTGATGATGCATTCCTGTTTCCTGCAACATGGGGAGTCTCCAAAATGGCCTGTTTGGAAACTGCAAAGGAGAGCAAAGACACAATGCCGCTTTTCCACGCTTCGCTGGAGGTTTCTGCGTCCCCACAGAGCTCGGGAAACAAGTAGTCCACATGGTCACGCTTTCGGGGGCCAGAGAGCAGTGAGCAACAGGCCACCTTGCAGAGGGCAAAGGAACGTGGAATCCGGAATCATGGTTCACTCGGCTTGAGTGTGACTCCTGTGTAGATGGGAGTATCTGCCTCGTGCTCTGTTGCAGGCTTAGCATGGGGATAGGCTATCTGTGAGCCATGTGGATGAAAAACAGAAAACCATTTGAGTCTCGGCTCTGCTCTTTGGGGAATTCGCTCATTCCTTGGGAGGTAGAATTCATCTGAATCGCTCCCAGATGAAGTAACCCAGGCTGACAATCCCGAGGGCCGGTGAGGGCACCGTCGGCCTACACAGCCTTTGGCCGAGCACTCAACCTGCACTGGGCACCCAACATTTTCCCAGAGTTCGAGGTCCTGCTGGTCCTGGAGGCAGAAGACAGCTTTTCTCTTTGCCTTCCCTTCTCTGTTTCTTGCTCCTTTTCTCCCTCTGTCCATCCTTCCCTCTAATCTTCCTTCTCTCCCTCTCTCCCTCCCTCTGTTCTTCTCTCCTTCCCTCTCTCCCTCCATCCATACCTCCATTTCTCCCTCCTTCTCTCCCTCCATTCTTCTCTTTTTCTTTCCCTCCCTCCCTCCATCCCTTTCAAGGTCCCTCCGTTCATCCGTCCTTTCCTCCCTCTGTCACTCCCTCACACTTTGTCTCCGTTCCTTTCCCCATCTCTGCCTGGCTTCCCTCCCGCCTAGAAAGAGCAGAACCACAGGTTGTGAGAGATCTCGGGGTCTACATTTAGTTGCCAGGCACTCCACGTGATGCCAGGGAGTATGGCTGGGCACGGGTGCTAGAGTGATGGTAGAGCGGGGAGGCAGTGGAGTTAAGCCACGGAAAAGAGAGCAGGCCTGGCCACTGCCCCAGCTGGTGTTTCCTGGGGTGGAGGTCTCCGCCTACACCACTGAAGAACGCGGCCGCGTGGGGGTACAAGACGTAGGGGAGCTGGGGAAGGGATGAGAGCCCTGCCTGGGCTGGTCCCAAACCCTAGCCGGCTGCCCGCCGACCCACGCATGGGCAGTAGACGGCCTATCTCTGAGTACCTGTGCTGGCTCTGAAATCCCTGAGATGTTCAGAAAAGAATGACAGCCCTCCTTTCTGTGGAGTCTCTTGCCGGACCTGGACTCAGGAATCTTAGACAGGTCAGCTGGAAGGGAAGACACAGGTCTCCATACCGAGCCAGAGGTTCACCGCGAAAGAAGGGCCACCCCCCTGTCCCCATCCTTTCCCAACCCTGCGTCCTAAAGCTCCTCCAACTGAGCCCAGTGTTCTTCCTGGGTGAGGAGTGGTTCCAGAAAAGTGGGCTCTTCCACGTCCTTCAACTCCTCCAGTGGCTCCGTTGCTAGGAAAGGCTGTGCCTTTTGCTGAAATTCTGGGGTCGACAGGAGTTCATATAGCTGGGTGGATGTGAGTGCAGATGAACGCTCCAGCTCCTGGAGCGGTTGGGAGGGTGTCTGGATGGCTTACATCTGCTTCTGACACGCAGAGGCCTCCATGGGCACGAGCTGCAGAGGTAGATGTGACTCGGCTTAGCATCCCCACGTGCCCTGGTGACTTGGAGACCCTGGCCCCAGCCCCAATACAGACTCATGTGGGACGTGTGCGGTGCAAGCACAACTTGCTCCTGTGACTCAGCCTGAGCAGCTCAGGTTGTCCCACTGAGCAGGTACCCAGAAGGCTGCCTTGTTGTGGGTCCTGGTCCCCCTGCCATCTGTTTGATTCAGCATGAGCGGCCCAAGCTGTCCCATTGAGCACACACCCAGAAGGCCACCGTAGTGTGGATCCTGGTCCCCCTGCCATCTGTTTGGGTGCTGAGGTCACCCAGGTGTCTGAGGGTGGGTCAGCGCCACTTCCGAAGGAGCCAGGATAGCAAACCCAAAATCCCCGTGTCCCACGGCAGGTTGGGAGATTCCGTCTGCCTGGGAATCCTCGCTGGGCTGCAGCAGAGGGGTGACCCTTGCTGCCTGGCTAAGGAAAGCCCCCTGTACCCCACGCCCTGGTGGGGGTGAAGGCGACCAAGGAGGGAGGGTGGCACCCTTGATGGCCACATTGCACAGGCAGTCTGTGTGCGTGGGTTCCCTGCCACCATGGCTTGGATGCCTGAACCTTCGATTCAGACAGAAATCTGAATCCTGGACTGTAAAAGGCAGGTATCTCTGGCCAGTTCAGGTAAGGGTTCCACTCAAAGCATGCTGGCAGGGCACCTTTTTCGTTCAGGTTACAAAGGATTCCCTTTGCTGTCCTCTTCCTCAGGCTTCCGCAGGGAAAGGGCTGTCAGAAGGTGTCGGGAGAGCCATCGTGGGATCACCTGGCCGGAATTTCACGGAGAGACAAGGGCAGAGAGTGGCCGGCAGCTCCCATGCACCTCAGTTGGCCTTTGTGCTGCACGCAGGTCCAGTCAGGAGTCCGACCCCGCCAGTGGCACTTATAAAGACCCAGCAGCTTCACCCCTTCACGAATATGCATGAGTACCCAAGGGCCCTGGATAACCCGCCCTCTGAAGCCAGAGACCACAGACACAGGTCCATGTGTGTTAGGTGAAGGTGGGGTCAGATCGGCCAGGAAAGGGGGGCTTCCGGGGCTGTCTCTCTGAGTTCTCCAGAATTCTATGGAAACTGGAAGTTTCTCTCTGGGCTCACACACGATTTCAGGTAGAAACCACCTTGGAAGGGTGGAGTGTAGAACTGAACATCCATGAGAGTCTTGGGTTTTCCATGCCCTCTCCGTGAAGGTGGCAATGCCTGTGGGTGTCGCTGTTGCCGTGATAGTCTCACACACGCAGGTGTGTGGATCACATTCATTTTCGTTTTTTTTAATTTTATTTTTTTATTTCTGCCTCTTAAAGTCAATAATAAAGTCACAAGTGTAAAATGAATGCATTTAAAAACATAAAAATACATTTCAATGACAAGAAGTATGCAATGATCATGAAAATCTACTGTACACTTTGCCAAAGTCAAAGAATGAAAGACATTATGGAAAACCGAATCTTCAAATATATCCTTAACAAAAACTCTCTCCTGCATAGTAAAAGCATCATCTAAACAGCAGTTCCAACCGAGAAAAAAAAAAACAGCAGGGTAGATGGGACAGACAACTTTCCCCAGGTTTTCCAGATAAAAACATGTGGTCACCAGGAATTCAAGGTAACTTCAAAAGCCATATTTAATTCAGAATAAAATGAACATTTCTGACAGATGACAACAGTATGATACTGATTTTTTTCTTTCCTAGATACAAATCATATGGGGCATTTCTTAGCAGTTTAGTAATCATCTAAGAATAACTGTAGAAATAACCCCAATTCCACCATCCTAGCCACTGGTATAAAACAAATAACCTTCCATTGATACTGCCTTTCACATAACTAAAATATCCTCACTTACTTGGAACAATTTCATGCTTACACATGATCACAAACACTTGTTTTCAGATGTTGTGGAATTATAGGGGCTGAGATTTTTGAAACAATATCTTAATCTTAGCAGAGAGATAATAATCCTTTCACTATAATTTGATTTGGCTCCTTAACCAAATCTGAGCAACTACTGTAATAATAATCCTGGTGGTAATCCAAGATACTCTCAAATTTTTCCCTTTAAGAAATATATAATCCATGTAACTCTAGCAAATATGTTACATTGCACACTTCCTTAATAATGAATGGCTGTTTTCAGGCCTTATTAGGAAAACAAACAAGGAAACAATGACAATTACTACCTGTCTTTTATCACTGGTAAGCTACAATAAAGCTCAAATATGGACAGTTTAATTGTGTGATATTAAGTAAAAAATGAAAACCTTTATAGTTTTACCAAAAGAAACATAAAAAATATGGGAAGAAGTCAAATGAACATGGCATGAGTCCCAAAGATTACACTATGATTCTGAACAGGATTTTCCAAACAAAAGGTATCTAGATACAATTTCTGTGAATATTTCTTGTACTAGAAAGATCCAAAGCAAGTGTAGGCTCAGCCCTACCTTGTCAAGGATAAATATTCAGGTAAACTAGAAGCTCCATCTGCTATAGTGCATCCGCTGACCAGGTCTACCATGGCCCTGCTACTTACAGACATCTAAGAAAGTGGTCTCACTCATGCTCATTCACTTGTTCTGTGGCCTATCAAGAGTCACACATAACGATGATTTTGCTTTTTTTAAAAAACCAAATACTTTATACAGTGAACTATAGAAAAAACAATTCCAAATATAATTTAAAAATTCTAGAGAGTGGGTGCAGCCAAGATAGCCGAAAAGGAACAGCTGCAGTCTACAGCTCCCAGCATGACTGATGCAGAAGATGGGTGATTTCTGAATTTCCAGCTGAGGTACTGGATTCATCTCACTAGGGAGTGCCAGACAGTGGGTGCAGGAGAGTGAGTGCAGCGCACCATGTGCAAGCCGAAGCAGGGCTAGGCATTGCCTCACTCGGGAAGTGCAAGGGGTCAGGGAGTTCCCTTTCCTAGTCAAAGAAAGGAGTGACAGATGGACCTGGAAAATCGGGTCACTCCCACCCTAATACTGCACTTTTCTGACGGGCTTAAAAAACGGCACACCAGGAGATTATATCCCACACCTGGCTCGGAGGGTCCTACACCCACGGAGTCTCACTGATTGCTAGCACAGCAGTTTGAGATCAAACTGCAAGGCGGCAGCGAGGCTGGGGGAGGGGCGCTGCAATTGTCCTGGCTTGCGTAGGTAAACAAAGCAGCCGGAAACTTTGAACTGGGTGGAGCCCACCACAGCTCAAGGAGGCCTGCCTGCCTCTATAGGCTCCACCTATGGGGGCAGGGCACAGACAAACAAAAAGACAGCAGTAACCTCAGCAGACTTAAATGTCCCTGTCTGACAGCATTGAAGAGAGCAATGGTTCTCCCAGCACGCAGCTGGAGATCTGAGAACAGGCAGACTGCCTCCTTAAGTGGGTTCCTGACCCCTGAATTCCAAGCAGCCTAAGTGGGAGGCACCCCCCAGTAGGGGCAGACTGATACCTCACACGGCCGTGTACTCCTCTGAGTCAAAACTTCCAGAGGAATGATCAGACAGCAGCATTCGTGGTTCATGAAAATCTGCTGTTCTGCAGCCACCGCTGCTGTTACAAAGGCAAACGGCGTCTGGATTGGACCCCTAGCAAACTCCAACAGACCTGCAGCTGAGGGTCCTGTCTGTTAGAAGGAAAATAACAAACAGAAAGGACATCCTCACCAAAAACCCATCTGTACATCACCATCATCAAAGACCAAAAGGAGATAAAACCACAAAGATGGGGAAAAGCAGAGCAGAAAAACTGGAAACTCTAAAAAGCCGAGTGCCTCTCCTCCTCCAAAGGAATGCAGTTCCTCATCAACAACGGAGCAAAGCTGGAGGGAGAATGATTTTGACGAGTTGAGAGAAGTCTTCAGATGATCAAACTACTACGAGCTACAGGAGGAAATTCAAACCAAAGGCAAAGAAGTTAAAAAACTTCGAAAAAAAAATCAGACGAATGTATAACTAGAATAAACAATACAGAGAAGGGCTTAAAGGAGCTGATGGAGCTGAAATCCAAGGCTTGAGAACTACGTGAAGAGTGCAGAAGTCCCAGAAGCCAATGCAATCAACTGGAAGAAAGGGTATCAGTGATGGAAGATGAAATGAATGAAATGAAGTGAGAAGGGAAGTTTAGAGAAAAAAGAATAAAAAGAAACGAACAAACCCTCCAAGAAATATGGGACTATGTGGAAAGACCAAATCTACTTCTGATTGGTGTACCAGAAAGTGACGGGGAGAATGGAACCAAGTTGGAAAACACTCTGCAGGATATTATCCAAGAGAACTTCCCCAATCTAGCAAGGCAGGCCAACATTCAGATTCAGGAAATACAGAGAACACCACAAAGATACTCCTCGAGAAGAGCAACCCCAAGACACATAATTGTCAGATTCACCAAAGTTGAAATGAAGGAAAAAATGTTAAGGGCAGCCAGAAAGAAAGGTCGGGTTATGAACAAAGGGTAGTCATTCAGACTTACAGTGGATCTCTCAGCAGAAACTCTACAAGCCAGAAGAGAGTGGGGGCCAATATTCAACATTCTTAAAGAAAAGTATTTGGACCCAGAATGTCATATCCAGCCAAACTAAGCTTCATAAGTAAAGGAGAAACAAAATACTTTACAGACAAGTAAATGCTGAGAGATTTTGTCACCACCAGACCTGCCCTAAAAGAGATCTTGAAGGAAGCACTAAACATGGAAACGAACAACTGGTAACAGCAACTGCAAAATCATGCCAAATTGTAAAGACCATCGAGGCTAGGAAGACACCGCATCAACTAACGAGCCAAATAACCAGCTAACTTCATAATGACAGGATCAAATTCACACATAACAATATTAACTTTTAATGTAAACGGACTAAATGCTCCAATTAAAGGACATAGACTGGCAAACTGGATAAAGAGTGAAGACCCATCAGTATGCTGTATTCAGGAAACCCATCTCACATGCAGAGACACACATAAGCTCAAAATAAAAGGATGGAGGAAGATCTACCAAGCAAATGGAAAACAAGAAAAGGCAGGAGGTGCAATCCTAGTCTCTGATAAAACAGACTTTAAACCAACAAAGATCAAAAGAGAGAAAGAAGGCTATTACATAATGGTAAACGGATCAATTCAACAAGAAGAGCTAATTATCCTAAATATATATGCACCCAATACAGGAGCATCCAGATTCATAAAGCAAGTCCTGAGTTACCTACAAAGAGACTTAGACTCCCACACAATACTAATGGGAGACTTTAACACCCAATTGTCAACATTAGACAGATCAACGAGACAGAAAGTTAACAAGGATACCCAGGAATTGAACTCAGCTCTGCACCAAGTGGACCTAATAGACATCTACAGAAGTCTCCACTCCAAATCAACAGAATATACATTTTTTTCAGCACCAAACCTATTCGAAAATTGACCATATAGTTGGAAGTAAAGCTCTCCTCAGCAAATGTAAAAGAACAGAAATTGTAACAAACTGTCTCTCAGACCACAGTGCAATCAAACTAGAACTCAGGATGAAGAAACTCACTCAAAACTGCTCAACTACATGGAAACTGAACAACCTGCTCCTGAATGACTACTGGGTACATAACGAAATGAAGGCAGAAATAAAGATCTTCTTTGAAACCAATGACAACAAAGACACAACATACCAGAATCTCGGGGACAAATTTAAAGCAGTGTAGAGGGAAATTTATAGCACTAAATGCCCACAGAAGGAAGCAGAAAAGATCCAAAATTGACACCCTAACATCAGAATTAAAAGAGCTAGAAAAGCAAGAGCAAACACATTCAAAAGTTAGCAGAAGGCAAGAAATAACTAAAATCAGAGCAGACCTGAAGGAAATAGAGTCACAAAAAACCCTTCAAAAAATTAATGAATCCAGGAGCTGGTTTTTTGAAAGGACCAACAAAATTGATAGACCGCTAGCAAGACTAATAAAGAAAAAAAGAGAGAAGAATCAAATAGATGCAATAAAAAATGATAAAGGCGATGCAATCTCCAATCCCACAGAAATACAAACTACCATCAGGGAATACTACAAACACCTCTATGCAAATAAACTGGAAATTGTAGAAGAAATGGAAAAATTCCTCGACACATACACCCTCCCAAGACTAAACCAGGAAGAAGTTGTATCTCTGAATAGAAAAATAACAGGCTCTGAAATTGAGGCAATAATCAATAGCTTACCAACGAAAAAAAGTCCAGGACCAGATGGATTCACAGCCGAATTCTACCAGAGGTACAAGGAGGAACTGGCACCATTCCTTCTGAAACTATTCCAATCAATAGAAAAAGATGGAATACTCCCCAACTCATTTTATGAGGCCTGCATCATCCTGATACCAAAGCTGGGCAGAGACACAACTAAAAAAGAGAATTTTAGACCAATATCCTTGATGAACATTGATGCAAAAATCCTCAATAAAATACTGGCAAACCAAATAAAGCAGCACATCAAAAAGCTTATCCACCATGATCAAGTGGGCTTCATCCCTGGCATGCAAGCCTGGTTCAATATACACAAATCAATAAATATAATCCAGCATATAAACACAATGAAAGACAAAAACCACATGATTATCTCAATAGATACAGAAGAGTCCTTTGACAAATTTCAACAACCCTCCATGCTAAAAACTCTCAATAAATTAGATATTGATGGGACGTATCTCAAAATAATAAGTGCTATCTATGACAAACCCACAGCCAATATCATACTGAATGGGCAAAAACTGGAAGCATTCCCTTTGAAAACTGGCAGAAGACAGGGATGCCCTCTCTCACCACTCCTATTCAACATAGAGTTGGAAGTTCTGGCCAGGACAATTAGGCAGGAGAAGGAAATAAAGGGTGTTCAATTAGGAAAAGAGGAAGTCAAACTGTCCCTGTTTGCAGATGACACGATTGTATACCTAGAAAACCCCATTGTCTCAGCCCAAAATCTCCTTAAGCTGATAAGAAACTTCCGCAAAATCTCAAGATACAAAATCAATGTACAAAAATCACAAGCATTCTTATACACAAATAACAGACTAACAGAGCCAAATCATGAGTGAACTCCCATTCACAATTGCTTCAAAGAGAATAAAATATCTAGGAATCCAAATTACAAGGGACATGAAAGACCTCTTCAAGGAGAACTACAAACCACTGCTCTTTGAATTAAAAGAGGATAGAAACAAATGGAAGAACATTCCAAGCTCATGGGTAGGAAGAAAAAATATCGTGAAAATGGCCATTCTGCCCAAGGTAATTTATAGATTCAATGCCATCCCCATCAAGCTACCGATGACTTTCTTCACAAAATTGGAAAAAACTACTTTAAAGTTCATATGGAACCAAAAAAAGAGCCCTCATAGCCAAGTCAATCCTAAGCCAAAAGAGCAACGCTGGAGGCATCACGCTACCTGACTTCAATCTATACTACAAGGCTACAGTAACCAAAACAGCATGGTACTCGTATCAAAACAGAGTCATAGATCAGTGGAACAGAACAGAGCCCTCAGAAATAATGCCGCATATATACAGCTATCTGATCTTTGACAAACCTGAGAAAAACAAGCAATGGGGAAAGGATTCCCTATTTAATAAATGGTTCTGGAAAACTGGCTAGCCATATGTAGAAAGCTGAAACTGGATCCCTTCCTTACACCTTATACAAAAAATAATTCAGTATGGATTAAAGACTTAAACATTAGACCTAAAACCATAAAAACCCCAGAAGAAAACCTAGGCATTACCACTCAGGACACAGGGATGGGCAAGGACTTCATGTCTAAAACACCAAAAGCTATGGCAACAAAAGGCAAAATTGACAAATGGGATCTAATTAAACTAAAGAGCTTCTGTACAGCAAAAGAAACTACCATCAGAGTGAGCAGGCAACCTACAAAATGGGAGAAAATTTTCACAACCTACTCATCTGACAAAGGGCTAATATCCAGAATCTGCAATGAACTCAAACAAATTTACACGAAAAAAAAAACAACCCCATCAAAAAGTGGGCGAAGGACATGAACAGACACTTCTCAAAAGAAGACATTTATGCAGCCAAAAAACACATGAAAAAATGCTCACCATCACTGGCCATCAGAGAAATGCAAATCAAAAACCCAATGAGATACCATCTCACACCAGTTAGAATGGCAATCATTAAAAAGTCAGGAAACAACAGGTGCTGGAGAGGATGTGGAGAAATAGGAACATTATTACACTGTTGGTGGGATTGTAAACTAGTTCAACCATTGTGGAAGTCGGTGTGGTGATTCCTCAAGGATCTAGAACTAGAAATTCCATTTGACCCAGCCATCCCATTACTGGGTATATACCCAAAGGACTATAAATCATGCTGCTATAAAGACACATGCACAAGTATGTTTATTGTGGCACTATTCACAATAGCAAAGACTTGGAACCAACCCAAATGTCCAACATTGGATTAAGAAAACGTGGCACATATACACCATGGAATACTATGCAGCCATAAAAAATGATGAGTTCATGTCCTTTGTAGGGACATGGATGAAATTGGAAATCATCATTCTCAGTAAACTATCCCAAGGACAAAAAGCCAAACACTGCATGTTCTCACTCATAGGGGGGAATTGAACAATGTGAACACACGGACACAGGAAGGTGAACATCACACTCTGGGGAATGTCGTCAGGTGGGCGGAGGGTGGAGGGATAACTTTAGAAGATATACCTAATGCTAAATGTCGAGTGCTAAATGGTTGCAGCACACCAGCATAACACATGTATACATATGTAACTAACCTGCACATTTTGCACATGTACCCTAAAACTTAAAGTATAATAATAATAAAAAAATTCTAGAGAGTTAAGGTAACCTCATTTTTTAAAATACTGAAAATGTAAAGGGTCCATATAAAAAGTTGTGTTAAGTACATACGTCCTATTTTAATAATTCACTTGCTTTGCTCTTAAAATCTCTATGAGAGAAGTTGATATTTTACTCATGTCTTTTGGAAAGAGATTCAAAACAAAAGTAGCTGTGCTGTGAAATTTCATAAAATTTGTGGGATTTTTACAAGCTAAATTATTCAGTATTTTGTATTGTTATTACAGTCATATATTGCCCGGAATGTATATACAGCAACCCTGCAACAGTGATTGCAACAAAATTAAGGTAAATAGGTCTACAATCATTTGATTTCGTTATTAGATAAATGAAGTTTTCATAGAGGAAATGCAAATTCAGATCCGGTTACATAAGTTTAACTATTATTTAAACCTTATATAAAATTAAATCTAACCCTCACAACTGCAAGTCTGTAAGGAATCACTGTCAGGAATCTACAGGACTTGGCTCGTATTTACATTCGACTCACACTTAGAAATTTCATAAATGATGAGATGCAGGCCAAGGGGATTCCTGAAAGGGCTCCACCCAAAAGGAAAGGAAAGAGAGTTAAACAGAGAATTACCACTTATGTATCTGTGGGTAATCAGCTTATTCCTCAGCCTCTAGACACCGAAGAGTATGAAAAAATGGAAGAAGATAACAAAGAAGAGGAAGAAAAAGATCACAGTGAAGCGATGAAGCCAGAGGAGTAACCTCAAAATTTACTGAGAGAAAAAATCATGAAACTGCCCCTCCCTGAATCTTTAAAAGCTTACTTGACATATTTTAGAGACAAATAACTTAGATCAAGAAGAAAGAATGCCTACTGGTAATTCCTTTAGTCCTGAAAATGTAGCATTTGTGAGGAGTTAAAAGAATTATTTCTTTCATCAGAGCAAATTATAGTGGAAAAAATATCACTCATTACTCTCAGTAACTTAAATTATGTATTGAGTGAATAAAAGAATCCCTTTTATAAAATCTATTTTTCTTTAAATCTTGGAAAACTGTTGTTTTAGCTCAAAGTGATTTCAAAGTGGAATGCAACAGTAGTCAAGACTTGTGTACCATAAATTCTTTTCTAATTCCTTACGAATCTCGTTCATTTTCATGTAGAAAACGAGAGCGAAACTACAGAGAAAAGAAACGCCCGGTGCATCACGGCCTGACGATGGTTTCCTGTTTCCTAAGAAATGGGGAGTCTCCACTATGACCTGTTTCCAAAGAGGAAACTGGAAAGGAGAGCAAAAACACGATGCTGCTTTTCCACTATTCTCTGGAGGTTTCTGTGTCCCCACAGAGCTCGGGAAAGAAACAGTCAAAATGGTCACGCTTTCGGGGACTAGAGACACATGAGCAACAGGCCCCCTTGCAGAAGACAAAGGAATGTGGAACCCAAAACCATGCTTCAGTCGGCCTGAGTGTGACTCCTGTGTGGGCGGGACTATCCACCTCACGCTCCGTTGCTGGCTCAACGTGGGGCTATCTCATCTGTTAACCATGTGGATGAAAAATGGACAATCACCCGAGTCTGGGCTCATTGCTCTCTGTGTAATTCGCTTATTCCTTTGGAGACGAAATTCGTCTGAATCGCTCCCAGATGAAGTAACCCAGGCTGGCGATCCAGAGGGCCGATGAGAGCCCTGCAGGCCGACGCGGCTGTGGGCCGAGCACTTAGCCTGCCCTGGGCACCCAACATTTTCCCGGAGTGCAAGATCCTGCTGGTCCTGGAGGAAGAAGACCGCTTTTCTCTCTGCCTTCCCCTCTTTGTTTCTTGCTCCCACCCTCCCTCCCTCTTTCCCTCCATCCCTCCCTCAGTTCCCCCCTTCCTCCCTCCCTCCCTCCTTCCCTCTCTCCCTTCTATCCCTCCAAACCTTCCATGGTCTCTGGGTCCATCTGTTCTTTTCTCCCTCCATCGCTCCCTCCCTCTCTGTCTCCATTCCTCTCCCCATCTCTGCCTCAGTTCCCTCCCGCGTATAAAGGGCAGCACCCCGGTTTGCGTGGGGTCTCGGGTCTGCATTTAGCTGTCAGGCACTCCATGGTGATGCCGAGGAAGCTGGCTGGGCAAGGGTAGGCGAGTGATGGTGGGGGGGGGACAGAGGTAGCGAGACACGGAAAGAAGAGTAGGCTTGGCACCTGCCCAGGCCAGTGTTTCCCGGGATGGAGGTCTCCGCCCGTCCCACTGAAGAACGCGGCGGGGATACAAGAGGGAAGGTATGAGAGCTCCGCCTGAGCTTGTTAGAAAACCTAGGCTGCTGCCTGCTAACCCACGCATGAGCAGTAGACTCTCCACCTCCCGGTACCTGGACGGGCCCTGGGATCCCCGGGATGCTCAGGAAAGAATGACAGCCCTCCTCTGAGTGGAGTCTCTCATGGGACCTGGAACTCAGAGATCCTAGGCAGGTCAGCTGGAAGGGAAGACACGCCTCTCCATACCGAGTCAGAGGTTCACCGCTAAAGAGAGACCGCCGCCCTTCCCCCACCCCGCCCCAACCCCACGTCCTAAAGCTTCTCCAGCAGAGCCCTGTGTTCTTCCTGGCTGAGGAGTGGTTCCAGTGGAGTGGGCTCTTCCACTTCCTTCAGCTTCCCCAGTGGCGCTGGACCTAGGAAAGGTTGTGCCTTTTGCTGAAACTCTGGGGTTGACAGGAGCTCATCTAACAGGCTGGAGGTGAGTGTAGATGAGCGCCCCAGCTCCTGGAGCAGTTGAGAGATGCCTGGATGGCTTGCATCTGTGCTTGATGTGGAGGCCTCCAGGGTCGCTAGCTTCAGAGGTGGAGGTGCCCCGTCTTTGGTTTCCCACCCCGCCCTGGCGACCTGGGGCTCCAGACCCACCGCGGACTCCGGTGGGACGTGGGTGGTGCAAACACACCTTGCCCCTGTGACTCAACTTGAGGGGGCCCAAGCTGTCCCACTGAGCATGCGCCCAGCAGGCCACCGTGCTGCGGATCCTCATCCTCCTGGCATTTGTTGGGGTGCGGAGGCCACCGAGGTGTCCGAGGGTGGGACAGTCCTACTTCCAGAGGAGCCAGGGCATTGAACACAAAAATTCCCACGTGCAATGGCAGGTTGAGAGATTCCTTCTGCCTGCACAGCCTGGCTGGGCTGGAGCGGGGGGACGGCCCTTGCTCCCTGGCTCATGAAAACCCCCTGTGGGAGAGCCCCAGGCATGCAGGGCGTGTGTGGTGCAGAAAGTCCCATTCCCCATGCAGAGATGTGGGTGAACTCGATTGAGGAGGGAGGAGGATGACACCCACTGGGGGTTTTAATTAGTAACCACAGTGGCCTCAAAGAGCTCAAATGGAAGGAAGAATTGCACGTCTCTCACTTTAAGTAAAAAGCTAGAAATGATTAAACTTACTGAAGATGTAATATTTTCATCGCTAGAGAGACTTCAACACTTGGCTTCAAAACTTCAAAGGATGGGCTGACTGTCTTTGAGGACCACTGCAGTTGGTGACTTTAAGTTACAGCCAATGCTCATTGACCACTCTGAAAATCTCAGGGCTCTTAAGAATTATTCAAAATCTATTCTTTCTGTGCTCTATAAATGGAACATCACAGTCTGTGTGACAACACAACTGTTAACAGTATGGTTTACTGAATATTTTAATCCCACTATTGAGACCTACTGCTCAGAAAAAAACAAACAAACAAAAAAAAAACGAGTCCTTTAAAGGGATTGCTGCTTGGCCTGGTTCAGTGGCTCACACCTATAATCCCTGCACTTTGGGAGGCCGAGGTGGTTGGATCGCCTGAGGTCAGAAGTTGGAGACCAGCCTGGCGAAAATTATGAAACCCCATGTCTAATAAAAATACAAAGAAATTAGCCGGGCATGGTGGTTGTACTTGTAATTTCAGCTGCTTGGGAGGCTGACACAGAAGAATGGCTTGGACCCTGGAGGTGGAAGTTGCAGTGAGCCAAGACCACACCACTGCCCTCCATCCTGGGCAACAAGAGGGAAACTCTATAAAGGAGAAAAAAAAAAAAAGGAAAGAAAAGAAAAAAGGAAAAAAGATTGCTGCTTATTAATAATTCTCCTAGCTACCCAGAAGCTTAGATGGAGATGTACTTGAAAATTAATGTTATGTTTATGGCTGCTAATACAATATATACCCTTCAGCCTGTGGATCAAAGACTGGTTTTGACTTTCAAGTGTTTTATTAAATAATAAATGCATTTTGTAAAGGTATAGCTGTCATAGATAGTAATTTCTTTGATGAGTCTGGATAAACTGAATTGAAAACCTTTTGGAAAGGTTTCACCATTAATCCCTTCATGATATTTCAAACTCCTCCCGTGAATCACAAATGTCCTTAATAGCAAATGCCATTAAGAACATTTGTGCTTGATGGGAGGAGGTTGAAATATCAACATTAACAGGAGTTTGGAAGAAGTTGATTCCAGACGTTATGGATGGCTTTGAGGGCTCAGGATGTCAGTGGAGGAAGTCCCTACAGATGTGGTAGAAATCGCACGACAATCAGAATTAGAATTAGGGCCTTAAGATGAGATTAAATTGCTGTAAACTCATGATGAAACTTGAACAAGTGGGGAGTTGCTTCTTATGGATGAGCACAGAAAATATTTTCTTGAGATGGAATCTACTCCAGGTGGAGATGCTATGAACATTGTTGAAATAACAGCAAAGGATTTAGAATATTCCATAAACCTAGTGGATAAAGCAGCAGCAGGGTTTGAGAGGGTTTACTCCAATTTTGAAGGAAGTTCTACTGTGGATAAAATGTTATCAAACAGCATCACATGCTACAGGGAAATCTTTTGTGAAAGGAACACTCTTCATTGTTTTAAGAAATTGACACAGGTACCCAAACTTCAGCAGCCCCCATACTGATCAGTCAGCAGCCATCAACATAGAGGCAAGACCCTCACTGTAGAGAAAAGAAAGAGAGATCAGACTGTTACTGTGTCTATATAGAAAGAAAAGACATAAGAGACTCCATTTTGAAAAAGACTTGTACTTTAAACAATTGCTTTGGTGAGATGTTGTTAATTTGTAGCTTTGCCCCAGCCGCTTTGCCCCAGCCACTTTGCCCCAGCCACTCAGACCCAACCTGGAGCTCACAAAAACATGCGTTATATGAAATCAAGGTTTAAGGGATCTAGGGCTGTGCAGGACGTGCCTTGTTAACAAAATGTTTACAAGCAGTATACTTGGTAAAAGTCATCGCCATTCTCTAATCTTAATAAACGAGGGGAAAAATGCACTGCAGAAAGCCGCAGGGACCTCTGCCCTTGAAAGTGGGATATTGTCCAAGGTTTCTCCCCATGTGAAAGTCTGAAATATGGCCTCATGGGATGAGAAAGACGTGACTGTCCCCCAGCCCGACACCCGTTAAGGGTCTGTGCTGAGGTGGATTAGTAAAAGAGGAAAGCCTCTTGCAGTTGAGATAGAGGAAGGCCACTGTCTCCTGGTTGCCCCTGGGAACTGAATGTCTCAGTATAAAACCCGATTGTACCTTTGTTCAATTCTGAGATAGGAGAAAATCCGCCCTATGATGGGAGGGCAGATATGTTTGCAGTAATGCTGCTTTGTTATTATTTACTCCGCTGAGATGTTTGGGTGGAGAGAAACATAAATCTGGCTTACGTGCACATCCAGTCATAGTACCTTCCCTTGAACTTAATTGACATAGATTATTTTGCTCACATGTTTTTGCTGACCTTCTCCTTATTATCACCCTGCTCTCCTACTACATTCCTTTTTGCTCAAATAATGAAAATAATAAGCAATAAAAACTTCTCCTTATTATCACCCTGCTCTCATACTACATTCCTTTTTGCTCAAATAATGAAAATAATAAGCAATAAAAACTTCTCCTTATTATCACCCTGCTCTCCTACTACATTCCTTTTTGCTCAAATAATGAAAATAATAAGCAATAAAAACTGAGGGAACTCAGAGGCCGGTGCCTGTGCAGGTCCTTGGTATGCTGAGTGCTGGTCTCCTGGGCCTACAAGTGCTTCTCTATACTTTGTCTCTGTGTCTTACTTATTTTCTCAGTCTCTCGTCCCACTTGACTAGAAATACCCACAAGTGTGGAGGAGCAGGCCACCCCTTCACTCACCAGCAAATGATTATGACTTGGTAAAGTTCAGATATTCATTAATATTTTTCAGCAATGAGGTATTTTAAGTTAAGGTATGTACATGGATTTTTAGACATAATGTGATTACTAATTAATTAATTAATTATTATTAATTACTCATTAGACTACAACACGGTTTAAGCATAACTTTTATAAGTACTGGGAAACAAAATGTTTATGTGACTAATTTGATTGTAACATTTGCCTTATTGTGGTTGTCTGGAACCAAACCTACACTATCTCTGAGTATTCTTGAAAGTTTTTGGTTGTTCTTTGTTTTGAGAAGGGGTTTCGCTCTGTCACCCAGGCCAGAGTGCAGTGGCATGATCATAGCTCACTGCAGCCTCAAACTGCTGGGTGAAGTGATTGTTCTACCACAGCCTCCTGAGTAGCTGGGACTACAGGCATGCAGCACTATGCTTAGATATATATATTTTTTTTTTGAGATGGAGTCTCGCTCTTTAGCCCAGGCCAGAGTGTAGTGACTCTATCTCGGCTCACTGCTAGCTGTGCTTCCCGTGTTCATACCATCCTCCTGCCTCAGCCTCCTGAGTAGCTGGGACTACAGGTGCCCACACCAGGCCCAGCTAATTTTCTGTATTTTTAGTAGAGATGGGGTTTCACCATGTTAGCCAGGATGGTCTCGATCTCCTGACCTCGTGATCCACCCGCCTCAGCCTCCCGAAGTGCTTGGATGACAGGAATGAGCCACCGCACCCGGCCTGTCTTTTCTTTCTAGTGGCACAAGCCCCAGGGAGTGTGGTGCGTCTGATCTAAGATGCTTTTGAGCAGTGTAGAAAGTGTTGCTGTCTGTATTTAATTTTTTCCTACATGTATGGCCGCGATCGATCACAAGATCAATAAGCCCTTCTCCTTATTCTACTTCCCTTTCTAGCAATGGAGAACTTTGATTGGATTTTTCCTGCCTACAGGCAGGAATGAGTCTGCTGTTTTCTTTTTTAAACCCGAGGGGACTGAGCCTGAGGTCCTGGAGCACGGCCACCCTCCCCCAACCCCAACTGGTGATTGTGGTGGTGGTGGTGGTGGTTTTGTATTCCAGCTTCTGTTCTGTTGTTGTTGTTGTTGCTGCTGCTGCTGCTGGTGCTGTCGTCGTTGTTTTGGTATTTTACAGACTTAGGGGGTGTACCTGCTTGTTTGTCACATCAGCATACTACTGCCTCCGGATGTAGAAGTGGACCTCCAGTGTATCCAATACCCACGTGGCAAACGTTGTCTCTGACTGGCGATTTATTCATCCCTCGTCCCCCTGTTGTCCTCCTCCTCCCTTTTGGAGTGTCTGTTATTTCCATCTTGATGACCTTGTGCGTACCCACTGTTTACCTCCCACTTTTAAGCAGAAGGCGGTTCACTGGGTACATACTTGCTTCCAGCTCTATCCATGTTGTGGGAAAAGACGTGAAATCACTCTTTTTTGTGCCTACACCATTAGAGAATTTTAACTTTCTTGGTGATTGTTTTTCTTTTTTCTTTTCTTTTCTTTTCTTTCCTCCTCCTCCCCCTATTTTTTCATTTTTTTCAGCTGGGCTCTCCTACTTGTGTTGCTCAGTTGATCAGGTTGGTCTCCTGGCCTTGACACTTCTTCTGTCACATCCACCGCCTGGTTGTTGAAATGAGCATCTCTTGTAAAATGGAAAAGACAAAAAAAAAAAAGAGAAAGACAAAAAGTATGGGGTGAACATTTCTCTTGCCGCCTCCCAGGGTGTACCTTGGACCCGATAGGAGGGAGGGAGCTTGCCTGGGTGGGTTTTCTGTGCTAAATCCTCCCGGGGGCCTCCTTCCCTCTCCCCCTTGTCCCTGCTTCTCCCCCAACCAAGGCTCCCACCGCCGCTGTGGGATTTTCCGTGGGAGAGGTATGGGAGAGGACTGATGCACCTTCCAGATCTATATCCTGCCAGATGTCTCTGACTCAGCGTCCACCACCGGCTGCCTGCCACCTTCCAGCGAGCTCTGAGGCTGATGCCCCGCCCCCCTTCTTGTCCCACCACACTTCCCCTGCTGGCCGTTGCCTGGTGACCCCAAGGGAACTGCGATGACGCTTTCTTTTTTCTTTTTTTAAAATTTTATTATTATTATACTTTAAGTTTTAGGGTACATGTGCACAATGTACAGGTTTGTTACATATGTATACGTGTGCCATGTTGTTGTGCTGCACCCATTAACTCGTCATTTAGAATTAGGTATATCTGCTAATGCTATCCTTCCCCCCTTCCCCCACCTCACAACAGTCCCTGGTGTGTGATGTTCCCCTTCCTGTGTCCATGTGTTCTCATTGTTCAATTCCCACCTATGAGTGAGAACATGCGGTGTTTGGTTTTTTGTCCTTGTGATAGTTTGCTGAGAATGATGGTTTCCAGTTTCACCCATGTCCCTACAAAGGACATTGACTCATCATTTTTTATGGCTGCATAGTATTCCATGGTGTCAAATCCTACAGTGAAGACTTCCAACAGATGCCCCAGGTGGGCCGAATGGGATGAGAGTGGACCACCCTGGACCATGCTGTTCTTGGGGGTATGTTGACATACAGGGTGGACTGGCAGCCCCAGTATTGTAAAGGGTGTCCAGGTATGGAAATGTCACATAGGATGTCCTCCGTCCCGTCAGCCTGCCTTCAGCTTCCTCAGGCATGAAGACAACTTCCCATCAGAACCTCTTTTCTTTCCTTTCTCCACCACACACATGAGACGCATGAGAGGGAGAAACAGCTCAATAGATACTGCTGACCTTCATTTGTGGAATCTTCAGTCATCTACACACAGACAGGTGAATAGACAGGTACCCAAATCAAACAGCATTTCCGTGTCCTCATGGTGGGATTGGTCTCTCTCTCTCTCACACACACACACACAATTTCCACATCTAGTTCACAAACCACACTAATTTACCGTTTTCACAGTACGCAGTCTGAGTAAAACCCACCCCACCCTCCACCCGGCGGTTGACAAAACTCCTTCTCTACAATTTATAAAAAAGATCATCTGGGCTGGGCACAGTGGCTCACTCCTGTCATTCCAGCACTTTGGGAGGCCAAGGTGGGTTGATCACTTGAGGCCAGGAATTCAAGACCAGGCTGGCCAACATAGTGAAACCCCATCTCTATGAAAAATAGAACAATTACCAGTTCTGATGGCATAGGCTTGTAATCACAACTACTTAGGAGACTGAGGCAGGCGAGTTGCTTGAATTAGGGAGGCCGAGTTTGCAGTGAGCTGAGATCATGCCATGGCAATTATTGAGACAGAGCGAGACTCTGTCTCAATAATAATTATAATATTATTATAAGATTAGTTTTGCGTGGTAATACCTGCCTGTAGTCGCAGCTACTCGGGAGGCTGAGATAAGGAGAAGAACACTTGAGGCCCCACAGGTCGAGGCTTCAGTCAGCTGTATCCTGGGCAGTTACCAGTCAAGGAGATATGCCCCTCCCCGTTTTTTTTCTTTTCTTTTTCTTCTCTTTTCTTCTCTCTTCTTCTCCCTCCCACCCTCCCTCCCTTTCTTTCTTTCTTTCTTTCTTTCTTTCTTTCTTTCTTTCTTTCTTTCTTTCTTTCTTTCTTTCTTTCTTTCTTCCTTCCTTCATTCCTTCCTTCCTTCCTTCCTTTCCTGCCTGACTGCCTTCCTGCCTTTCTTCTTCCCTCCCTTCCTCCCATCCTTCTTTCCTCCTGCCTCAGCCTCCCAAAGTGCCGGGATTACTGGAGTGAGGCACCATGCCTGCTTGGCGTAAAGCTACACCCTTTGAAAGTAAGACACAGAGAGCGCCTTCCAGTGATTTGATTGATTGATTGACTGATTTAGAGGCAGCGTCTCACTCTGTCACCCTGGCAGTGGTGCCATCATAACTCACTCACTGCAGCGTGGATGCTCCTGGACTCAAGCAATCCTTCCACCTCAGCCTCCAGAGTAGAGTACCTGGGACCACAGGCACACGCCACCGTGCCCAGATAATTTTTATTTATTTATTTATTTTTTTCCCAAGACAGAGTTTCTCTCTGGTTGCCCAGACTGGAGTGCAATGGCGTGATCTTGGCCCACCACAACCTCTGCCTCCTATGTTCAAGCGATTGCCCTGCGTCAGCCTCCCCAGCATCTGGGACTGCAGGCATGCGCCACCACATCTGGCTGATTTGGTATTTTTAGTGCAGACGGGGCTTCTCCATGTTGGTCAGGCTGGTCTTGAACTCCCGACCTCAGGTGATCCGCCCTCCCCAGGCTCCCGAAGTGCTGGGATAGCAGGCATGAGTCACCGAGCCTGGCCTTCATTTTTCAATGTTTTTCCACAGATAGGGTCTCATCATTTTTTTGCAACCCTCCTGACCCGGTGCCTCAAATTGCTGGCGTGACAGGCGTGAGCCACTGCGCCTGGACTCCGGGGAATGATTCACGACCACGACCACTGTACTGATTCTTTCTTTATTTTTTCTTTCTTTCTTTCTTTCTTTCTTTCTTTCTTTCTTTCTTTCTTTCTTTCTTTCTTCCTTTCTTCTTTCTTTCTATCTTTCATTGATGATTATTTTATTATTGATTGATTGATTGATTGATTTTGAGATGGAGTCTCGCTCTAGGCGAGGTGAGGCGAGGCAAGGTGCAATGCTTTGGAAGCCGCAGCACCGCCTTCTAAAGCCCCATTCAAATGCACAAAGCCCTATTCGCTTCCTGGACTTGGAGCTGATGCCTTCCTTTGCCTTGTGTTTCTCTCCATTCAGAAGCTTTTACAGGCACAACCCCACCCAAAGGCTGGCTACGGCTGAGGATTACGGGATGTGGTGGGGCTGGAAACTCTTTCCCCCATTGTTGCAAGCTCAGCCAAGATATCCCCCGACCCTCATCACTCGCTCGCCCTTTGAGATCCCCTCCCTCCACCACCTTGGAGGCTGACTTCTTACTTTACTTTCTGTCTTTCTTCCTTTCCTGCGTTTGAGGAGTGTGTGCAGGAATGAGGGTGTGTAGGGGGAGGGGGTGTGGGGTGGGGACAGAGGGGAACGTCCTAAGGGTCGATTTAGTGTCATGCCTCTTTCACCACCACCACCGAAGATTAAAGCAACAATCAGTTAAATACCATGTGTTCTCATCCATAAGTGGGAACTTATAAGTGAGAGTTCTGCGTGGGCAGAACGAGGGACACGAGAGACGCGGGAGCCTACTTGAGGGAGGAGGGGTGGAAAGAGAGAGAGCGTCAGGAGAAACCAAAACTAAACGAAACATGAAAACTGTCGAGTACTGCGCTCAGTGTCTGGGTGATGAAATCATCTGCACACTGAACCTCCCATCAGAAGTTTACCTATGTAACAATCTTGCACATATATGCTTGAACAAGAAATGAAAGTTAGAGGAGAAAGAGAGAGAGAGGGAGAGAAGGAAAGAGAGAGAGAAAGAAGTGAAACGAAACACCATCTCCTTGACCTGAGTCAGGCGGTTTCCGGCCTTTTGGGGGAACATTCATTGACAATGTAGTATTTGGGCCTGTTCTTTCTTTTTTTCTTCGTTTCTTTTTTTTTGGACTGAGTCTCTCTCGCTCTGTCACCCAGGCTGCAGTGCAGTGGCGCTCTCTTGGCTCACTGAAACCTCTGCTTTCCGGGTTCCAGTGATTCTTCTTCGGTAATTGGGATTACAGACGCGCACCACGACAGACGGCTAATTTTTCTATTTTTAGTGGAGATGGGTTTTCTCCATGTTGGCCGCGTTGGTACTGAACTCCTGACCTGAAGTGATTTGCCCTCCTGGGCCTCCCAAAGTGCTGGGACGACAGGCCTGAGCCGCAGGGATTTCAGCCTTTAAAAGCACCGGCCCTGCCACCTTTTGCTGCGGCCCTTACACTCAGAATGACATGTCCTCTCTGCCATAGGTTGACTCTTTGACTCCCCTATGCTATTGCACTCTAGCCTGGGCAGCAAGAGAGAAACTCCGTGCCCCCACCTTCCCGTGCAAAAAATAAATAAATAAATAAGTAAATAAATAAATAAATAAATAAAATATCTACACATGACCTATAAGTGTGTGTTCCCATGAGTGATTTCTAATAAATGGCACTGTACACTGAAAGCAGTGGCTCACATCTGTCATCCCAGCACTTTGGGAGGCTGAGTTGGGTGGGCCACGAGGTCAGGAGTTCAAGACCAGCCTAGCCAACATGGTGAAACCCCGTCTCTACTGAAAATACGAAACTGAGTCGGGCGCGCTGGGGCAGGCACCTGTAATCCCAGCTACTCGGGAGGTTGAGGCAGGATAATCACTTGAACCAGGCAGGCGGAGGTTGCAGTGACCTGGGATTGCGCCACTGCACTACAACCTGGACGACAGAGTGAGATTCGGTCTCTAAATAAATAAATAGAAAGAAAGAAAGAAAAGAAAAGAAAGAAAAGAAAAGAGAAGAGAAGAAAAGAAATAAAGAAAAGAAAAGAAAACCAGAAAAGAAAGAGAAAATGAAAGAAAAGGCACTATATCGCTACTCGGCTAGGACCTTCTCTCTTTCTGTGTTTCTCTCTGTCTCTCTCTGTCTGTCTTTGTCTTTCTCTATCTGTCTCTTTCTCTGTTTGTCTCTTTCTCTCTATCTCTGTCTCTCTCTCTCTGCCAGTCTCACTGTGTCTGTCTTTTGTCTAACTCTCTTTCTCTGCCTATCTCTCTCTGTCTCCCTCCCTGTCTGTTTCTCTCTCTCTCTGTCTCTCTCTTTCTGTCTGTTTTTCTCTGTCTCTGTCTGTCTCTGTTTCTCTCTGTCTCTCTCTGTCTGTCTCTGTTTTTCTCTGTCTGTCTCTCTCTTTCTTTTTCTGAGTCTCTCTGTCTGTCTCTCTCACTCTCTCTCTCTCTCTCTGTACCTATCTTGTCTTACTGTCTTTCTCTACCCGTCTGTCTCTCTCTCTCTGTCTGTCCCTCTTCCTCCCTTTCTGTCTCTCTCCCTCTCTCTCTCACTCTCTGTCTGTCTGTCTCTCTTTCTGTCTGTTTCTGTCTCTCCCTCTCATCTCTGTCAGTCTCTCTTTCTGTCTGTCTGTGTCTGTCTCTCTCTGCCTGTCTCTCTCACTGTGTCTGTCTTCTGTCTTGCTCTCTTTCTCTGCCTGTCTCTCTCTCTGCCTGCCTTTCTGTTCTCTCTCACTCTGTCTCTCTTTCTGTCTGTTTCTCTCTGTCTGTCTCTTTCTCTGTCTGTCTGTCTCTCTCTCTCTTTTTTTTTTTTTTTCCCATGGAGTCTCACTGTGTCGCCAAGGCTAGAGTGCAGTGGCACCATCTCGGCTCACTGCAAACTCCACCTCAGAGGTTCACGTCATTCTCCTGCGTCAGCCTCCTGAGTAACTGGGACTATAGGCGCCCGCCACCAAGCCCGACTAATTTTTTGTATTTTTAGTAAAGACGGGATTTCACCGAGTTAGCCAGTATGGTCTCGATCTCCTGACCTCCTGATCCACCCTCCTCAGCCTCCCAAAGTGCTGGGATGACAGGAATGAGCCACCGCGCCTGGCCTGTCTCTCTCTTTCTTTCTTTCCTCTCTCTCTCTCTCTGGGTGCCTATCTTCTGTCTTACTCTCTTCTCTGCCTGTCGGTCTCTCTCTCTGTCTGTCTCTCTCCCTTCCTGTCTGTTTCTCTCTCTCTGTTTCTCTCACTCTCGATGTCTCTGTCTCTCTCTCTTGCTGTTTCTCTCTGTCCATCTCTGTCTGTCTGTTTCTCTGTCTGTCTCTCTGTTTCTTTCTCTCTGTCTCTGTCTCTCTCTCCCTCTGCCTGTCTCTCTCACTGTGTCTCTCTTCTGTCTTACTCTCTTTCTCTGCCTGCCTGTCTCTCTCTCCCCCTCTCTTTCTGTTTCTCTCTCTATATCTCTCACTCTCTCCGTCTCTCTCTGTCTGTTTCTCTCTGTCTCTGTCTTTCTCTGTCTGTCTCTGTCTCTCTCCCTCCCTGTCTGTCTGTTTCTGTCTCTTTCTCTATCTCTGTCTCTCTCATTCTGTTTCTCTCTGTCCATCTCTGTCTTTCTCTGTCTGTCTCTTTCTCTGTATGTCTCTCTCTTTCTCTCTGTCTCTTTCTCTCTCTCTCTGCCTGTCTCTCTCACTGTGTCTGTCTTCTGTCTTGCTCTCTTTCTCTGCCTGTCTGTCTGTCTCTCTCTCCCTCTCTTTCTCTCTCTCTCTGTCTCTCTCTTTCTGTTTCTCTCTGTCTCTGAGTGTCTGTCTGTTTCTCTCTTTCTCTGTCTCTCTCTCTGTTTCCTCTCCATCTGTTTCTGTCTGTCCCTCTCTCTCTGTCTCTCTCCCTCCCTGTCTGTCTGTTTCTCTCTGTCTTCGTCTCTGTTTCTCTGTCTTTCTGTCTGTTTCTCTCTGTCTATCTCTGTCCATCTCTGTCTTTCTATGTCTGTCCCTTTCTCTGTCAGTCTGTCAGACCCCCCATGATGGAGAGGGCCTTGCCCCTTCCACGAAAGTGAGAAGGACCTGCTTAGAGAGGCCGAGAGGAATCCAGACAGACGGGCCTTGCTATGCTTCACCACTCAGTGTATGACTTTGGGAGGTCGAGGCCGGGTCCCCACTTAGATGGAAGGGACATTTTCAGACTTTTCTCTCTGTCACGTGTGGCTTCTCTACTTCTCGTATTTCCCTGATAAGCTCCTCAACTCAAAAATACATGGTTAAGGCCGGGCATGGTGGCTCACGTCTGTCATCCCAGAACTTCTGGAGGCCGAGGCGGGGGATCACGTGAGGTTGGGAGTTCGAGACTAGCCTTGCCACCACGGTAAAACCCCGTCTCTACAAGAAATACTAAACTGAGTCAGGCACGGTGGGGTATGCACCTGTAATGCCAGCTGCTCATGGGGCTGAGGTGGGAGAATCACTTGAACCTGGGAGGCGGAGACTGCAGTGAGCCGAGATCATGCCACTGCACTACAGCCTGGGCTGTAGAGTGAATAGGACTCTGTCTCTAAATAAATAAATAAATAAATAAATAAATAAATAAATAAATGAATGCATTATTTTCCATGCTGACTGACACTTGCAGGCATCGGTTGTCTTCGGGCATCATCTAGCGGCCACTGTTATTGAAAGTCTAGGTGACATAGAGGGAGGTCTTGCTTACTTCACTAAGCCTGGGCAACGGGTTTCTCTCTCTCCCTTCTGGAGGTCCCTCCCTCTCTCCCTGGTTGCCTAGGGAACCTCCGCCCTGGCGGGTGCCCTACTGTTCTTTTATCAGCGCTTTAGTTTTCTTTGTGTGTTGGTTTCTTTCATGTGCATAGACTCTTCTACTTGGGTTTTAGGAGGGGTCACTTTAATTTTCAAGTCCCCCCCCAGCTCCCCCCACTACCCAAGTCCCTTTATCTTTATTTAGTGAGTCAATTAGGCGGGTTCCCCACAAAACCCCCACCTCCCGCCTCCCAACACCCTGCTTGGAATCCTTCGGGAGCCACCCTGGTGGGCCTCCCTCTTCTCTCCCCTTCCCCTACTCCTTACCGGCGATCTCATTCTTGCCAGGATGACATTTGCAACGATGGTCATCAGGCCTCACTCAGTGGCCACCGTTTTTGAAGATGGGGGTGGCACTGTCACACTTCCCTGGAGGGAGCTCAGGCCGATGGCATAGCCCTTGACCCGCGTGGGAAAGCGGGCGGGTCTGCTGTTGTGGGGTCTTTTCCTCCCACTTCCCTCCTCAGGCCTCCCTCCCTAGGAAAGCTTCACCCTGGCTGGGTCTCCATCACCTTTTATCATGATGTTTTAGTTTCTCCGCCCTCCAGCCAGTATAGTTTCACAATGGGAATGGTGTCACAGCTCTAGTCTGGGCGTTCTTAGTATTTGCCCATAATAGAAACGTTTTCTGAAAACTAATACTTTGCTCACTTAAGATTTCCAGGGATGGTGCCTTGGCCCGTGTTTGTTGTTTTGTTTTGTTTTGTTTTTTTCGTGTTTTTCCTTTTTCGTATGTATTTCTTTTCAGGTGAAGTAGAAATCCCCAATTTTCAGGAAGACGTATCTTTTCCCCAAGACATGTTAGCTGCTGTTTTCTCCTGTTGTTAACTAGCGCTTTTGTGAATCTCTCAACGTGTAGTGAGAGCCGGTTGATGTTTACTTCAGAATATCTTATTTTCTAGAAATCCATAAGTGAATGCTGCTGCTGTTCTTGCTGCTGCTTCTGCTGCTCTTGTTGCTGTTGTTGTTGTTTTCAAAGCACACCCCGGCCACACTTTACAGAATCAAAAGCGTTGTAAAATATGTGTAATTATTTCCTGACCACGCCATTCCTCCTCTTCTCTCTGTCTCTCTGTCTCTCTTTCTCTGTCTCTCTCTCTCTGCCTGTCTATTTCTCTCTCTCTCTCTTTGCCTGTCTCTCTCACTGTGTCTGTCTTCTGTCTTACTCCGTTTCTTTGCCTTTCTGTCTCTCTCTGTCTGCCTGTCTGTCTGTCTCTCTCTCTCCCTGTCTGTCTGTTTCTCTCTGTCCATCTCTGTTTTTATCTCTGTCTCTTTCTCTCTGTCTCTCTGTCTCTGTGTGTTTTTCTCTCTGCCTGTCTCTCTCACAGTGTCTGTCTTCTTTCTTTCTTTCTTTCTCTGCCTGCCTTTCTCTCTCTCTCTTTCTTTCTCTCTGTCTCTCTCTGTCCATCTCGCCTTTCTCTGTCTGTCTCTTTGTCTGTCTGTCTGTATCTCTCTTTCCTTCTTTGTCTCGCTGTCTCTGTCTCTCTCTCTGTCTCTCTCACTGTGTCTGTCTTGTCTTATTCTCTTTCTCTGCCTGTCTGTCAGTATCTCTCTCTCTCTCTCCCTGTCTGTCTCTCTCTCTCCCTGTCTGTTTTTTTCTCTGTCTTTGCCTGTCTGTCTCTCTGTCTCTGTCTCTCTGTCTCTCTCTCTGTGTGTCTGTCTTCTGTCTTACTGTCTTTCTCTTCCTGTCTGTCTGTCTCTCTCTCCTTGTCTGTTTCTCTCTGTCTCTGTCTCTGTCTGTGTCTCTCTCTGTCTGTTTCTGTCTCTCCCTCTGTCTGTCTCTTTCTCTCTCTGTCTCTTTCCCTCTGTCTGTCTCTCTCTTTCTTTCTCTCTGTCTCTCCAACTGTCTCCGTCTCTCTGTGTGTGTATGTCTGCTTTCTGTCTTACTCTCTTTCTCTGCCTGTCTGTCTGCCTGTCGGTCTGTCTCTCTCTCTGTCTATCTCTCTCTCTTTCTGTCTCTGTCTCTCTTTCAGTTTCTCTCTGTCTCTTTCCATCTTTGTCTTTCTCTGTGTCTTTATCTCTCTGTCTCTGTATTTCTCTCTTTGTGTATCTTTGTGTCTCTCTGTCTGTCTCTCCGTCTCTGTCTCTGCATCTCTCTCTCTCTCTTGCTTGCTCACTCTCTGGCTCTCTCTATCTCCTGCCCTCTCTTTCTTGGCAAAATAATTTCAAGTACTTCTAATCTAATCCATTACCACGGCCTGAATTCTTAACTTTAGACATCCTAGATTTGATCTCCCTACAAAATGCTCTACAGAACTGGAGAGTTGATTTCTGGACTTGGATACGTCATAGATACTACATATTAATAAAGATCCAACCCTAAAATCTGGGGTTGCATCTAGCTCGACTGTCTCAAAAAATCATACCTCTGTTCACCTAGGATGCTGGGAGGGTTTTCTCAATGTGCATCTGTTCATGTCCTTCATGACCTATGACCAAGCCCTGTCCGTTCTGTCTGAAATATGTATCTGCAAACACTTCTCTCCATTTCCACAACTACCCATGGCCCATTGTGTAACCACTGGCTCTTTGAAAAAAAATCCCAGAAGTGGCTTTGGCTTTTTGGCTAGGAAGTCTAAACCTGCTGAGAACTTTCCTGCCCAGGATTCTGTGGGAACAAGTGCTTCCGCTGGGAGATGGGATCCTCGGGACCATGCTTGCTAGCACTGGATGAGTCTCTGGAAGAATGCTCGGGACTCCACAAAGCTGACCTGTCACACCGAGGTCAAATGGATACCTCTGCATTGGCCCGAGGCCTCCAACTTACATCACTGTCACCAACCGTTACCTTCAGCATCCTTGTGAGCCTGCCAAAGGCCCTGACTCTGGCGAGACTCTTGGGTGCCCGGCCTTCCTCGGCTAATGTCCAAAGGGATGGTGACTTCCACCCACAAGGTCCCCACTGAACTGCAAAGATGTGGAGCGTAGGTCAGAGAGGGGACCAGGAGGGGAGACGTCCTGACAGGCAATGAGTTCCCTAGGCTCTGGCCACCCCATTCACGTCCCATGTACTGGGAACCCATGGGACACCACCACTTTATCCCCTCCTCTGTCCACAGCCGCCCCAACCCCACCGCGCAACCCAGGCACACATGCTGGAGGTTACAAAACCACACGGCCTGAATAGAGCCTGATGGAGCGAGAGCTCATTTCACGAAGCGGGGTGTGGGTTGTGGTGGGGTGGGGTGGGGTTTGGGGGTCTGTAGAGAGCCTGATTCTCCCTCGTGGATAGCTACAGGATACAAATGAATATCGCTTCTTGGGCGGAGGGGCTTCTTTAGGCCATCACGTTTGTGGGACTGTCTCTCAAACCCTTCCTTGAGGCCACAAAATAGATTCCACCCCACCCATCAACGTTTCCCCAGGTGCTGGATGTATCCTGTCAAGAGACCTGAGCCTGACACGTTGTGTTAAACACCTTTATTGGCTTTCTGTGTTTGTTTGCTTCTGAGAGGGAGTCTTGCTCTGTCCCCCCATGGCTGGAGTACAGTGGCGTGATCGCAGCTCACTGCAACCTCTGTCTCCAGGGTTAGAGTGATTCTCCTGCCTCAGCACCACCACGCCTGGCTCATTTTTTTATTTTTAGTAGACACGGGATTTGACCCTGTTTCATTGGTTTTCACTGGAGATTCCAGATTTGAGTCACACCTCATTGTGTGCCATATAATGACTTCTTTTTTTTTTTAAAGCACAATATATCTGCTTTATTTGAGTGGCTTTGTATATCGTTATAATTGTGTTATAGATGAAGAAAAGGTATTAAACATGGTGCTAATGATAGTGAAAGTGAAAAGAAAAGAAAAGCTATCTATTTTGTAGATAGAATAAAGTTGCTCAGTATTTAGAGTTACCTAAATACGTCAGCATTTAAACTCCTCCTACTAAAAGCGTGCCAGTCTGAATAATCCTCCTTTAAACACAATTTTTGATATGGTTAACGTTTTTAAGAATGTGACTCCTGCAGAATAGCTGGACAGACAATACACATTTAAAAAAGAACAGCACAAGGATCCACCAGACTTGGGAAAAAATCAAAAACAACACAAGCCTTATGAAGAACTGAGTTCTTAAAATATTATGGAGAACATAGCTATTGGAAGAGATGGCAATATTGGCAAGTTGATTGTTACATTGGTCAGCAATAGCTAGCACTATTTTTTTGGCAATCTTTCAGGCACTGCAACTACTACTGCAAAATGATATATAATCCATTAAACAACATAATCACAAATCAAAAGATATTTTAGTAATATAATGCTTCAGATTTAGAAGCAAATCAATTGTTAAAACTCAACTGCTATATTAACTAACCCCAAAGATAACTGTATCTGACAAAAAAGCTTCCACAGAGTTACTACTTCAGAATTATAATTTCTCGATATTTATTTTATTTTATTTTATTTTATTTTTATTTTATTTTTTTCTTGAGACAGCGTCTCACTCTGTCGGCCAGGCTGGAGTGCAATGGCAAAATCTTGGCTCACTGCAACCTCCACTTCCCAGGTTCAAGCAATTAATCTTCCTCAGCCTCCTGAGTAGCTGGGACTACAGGCGCCTGCCACCATGCCCAGCTAATTGTTATACTTTTAATATAGGCGGTGTTTCACCATATGGTCTTGGTCTCTTGACATTGTGATCTGCCCGCCTTGGCTTCCCAAATTGCTGGGATGATAGGCATGAGCCACCATGCCTGGCCTTCTCTTGATATTTAAACTTTTAAGTCAGTCCAGAGAAATACAATAAATGTCAACAGTAAGTATGGTGTTGAGGCAGAAGTAGGACCAAACTTTTTCATATGTTATTCAGTTGAGAACAATATGACCTGGGTAGTAATTTCCTATGTGTCTACTTATACACAAATACAAAAAAGTAAAACAGAGATACTGCTAAATAAAGGATACATTAAGTTATTAATAGTAACTCAATAAACTGGAACATTGTCAAAAAGCAACTAGTGAACTTTTTCAGTGTTTTTTTCTATTATCCAATAAGTGAATTATGCTATTCCTTTCCAATTTCCCAAGCACTTTTTGTCCCAATCACCATTTCTGCGTTTGAAGAAAAAGTAACAAATCAAGTAACAAAACTAAACAAGCAAACAAACAAAACACAACTGCAGTATCTGCAAAAGTTTTGTAGAAGACTGAAACTGTTGAGTATAAGCATCTCGTATTCTATTATCATTAGTTAACTGAAGAGTTTGTTAAAGACATACATTTCATAAAAAAAGTTAGTTTGAAGTTATTGACCAGTATGTACCATTCCTAAGTATTAGTAACCAAATTCATGACAATAAAGAGCTATCGAACAAGAAAAATTTAGTGACTACCAGCACCATCAACAAGACTTTGTCTTTACAATTCATTACCACTTACCATGCATTGTGATGTCTAGGATTGACTCTGATAGCATTTTGAAAACAAGCTAACGCTTTGTCCAATTCTTTAGTAAGACAAACTCTCGCACTAATAAAGTATAGGCATAAGCATAATTTGGATACACTTGGATAGATCTCTGGAAGAATTTAATTGCAATATCGTGTTCCTGTTGCAGACTGAAACAGTTCCCTGCAGCACACCAGGCCTCTGACGAATTTTTATCCATGTCTGTTAAGTCTTTTGACAGAAATGAAAGAGTGACATCTTTTTGAATATGCCAAAGTGTTGTAGATTTCCATGCCTTCGACTCTATAATTCTCAATCCTTCTAACCTCTGAGAATATTCTTTCAGCTTGCATGTACTCTGAAAGTTCAAAATAGGACCTTCCAATTTGGCACAGTACCCAACCAGTATTGTAGTGGTGAGAACGTAGATGGCTCAAAATATTTATAGCTTCTTTGCAGTGGTATGAACATAAAGCTAAATAACCTTTCCCCCTTTCATGAAGAAGGCTCATCAAGCCTTCTGCTGCTGCTTTTTGTAGATTAAAAGCCTGAATCTGAGGTGTGATTGTGGATATTTCCTCTTCTGAATTGATGGAAGAGTCCAATTTTGTAATTTCCAGGTTGTCATTTATATTAGATTGAGTTATTCCTCCTTTATTAGTTTTACTTTTTGTTTTTCTGTTTGGGATTTTAGGTGGAAACTTCATTTTTAATTTCTTCCTATTCTCCTTGGTTGTGGAACTGTCACTAGTAAAGAGTCATGAACTTCTTCGATGCAGTGCATTTGGGGGAGATGTCATAGTGGGGCTCATTACCTGAGGTGTTGTAGTTATTTATGGACCAGAACTTTCTGTTAGTGAAAGAATTGGAGTTACCTCTCGGCTGTTTCCACTCTGCGAGAAGATAGACTTTGCTCCAGTTTGGCCAATTCTGGCAACAGACTTTTTTGAAGGGGCTCCGGTGGATGGCACATCAATTACAGAAGGTGTATTAGTGTAGTTTTGTAAATAAGATCCATCTCCAGGACTTGGGGTTTCTAATGGCAAAATCCCAAAACTTGGGGTAAATGGACTAAGAGCTGTTGGTCTTGTTAATAAACTTCGACCAGTTTTTGGTTTATTTTGAACCTGTTTAGATAATATGGAAGTTCCTGTTCCCAGTGGGACAGTTTCAGGTGAAATTACAGCTGAATCAATAAAAGACACTGGGGAATCTGTATTCAAGGAGTACTTTGAATTGGAAGATTCTAAATTGACTCTGTTTAATTCAGTTGTGTCCTAGGGTGTTTCCATAAGAATGGTCTCAGGCTGTCTGTGACATAAACTGTGATTAGGTACTTGTGTTGTGCAAGAGTTGGGCAGACAGTTGCTAAAGTTCTGTAAAGATGTGAATTTAAATGTTTGGTCAGGATCTGGCTTTTCACCTATTTCACATAATGATTCAAAGGGATACCAGAGGAAAGGATTTAAACTAAGTCTTTTTTGGTAACATTCTTATCCTTTAGCAAGCCCATCTGTCTTGCAATATACACGTCCCAACAATGGAAGGGGAAAGCAAACTGAATCACCAAACTCAGTAACAATATCATCATGGCTTTTCTGCTTATTAAACACTCCACCAGATAAGATTTGTTCCCAGTCTGCAAGCTTACTGAGATCAACACAACATTTTGCAAGCAGGTATTTGCATTGTGGTGTAGGACAACTGTGTCTTTTCAAGAGTCTATATGCTTTATAGGCCTTTCCTGGGAGGTAAGAACAGGTCGCCATTAAAAACAAGGCTTCTTCTGAGTGTACTTCTGCATAAAGGCTTTCTGTGAGGAAAACCCCATCTCGGTAAGCATAGTGGTTTAGTGCTTGCCATATAGCAGCCTGGACGGGTTCCTGCAGCACTGTCATCCTCAAGGCAAAGGCCCAATTTCTGCAGTGCCTCAGGAAACCCCCACCCCACCCACCCCCCTCCCCCCTGTACCGGCTCCAGCCCGGCCAGCCTCGGCTCATTTAAATTCACCAGTTACCGGGGGATGGGGGTGGCCGAGCCAGAATGACTTCTTTATCCTGCCATCTCTGGAAAGCCCGGCCCCTTGTGATCCATTGTGAAGCGAAAGTCACCTCATGTTTGGGGAACAGATCCACTCCCAAGTTCAGTGGAGGGATGTGGCATTTAGGATGAAGGACTCTCCTCCTTCTGATTTGGTCTGCACAGTGGGGCCTAGGGCTGGAGTCCTCTCTGTGAGGACTGCTGAGTCCCTTTACCGTGGTTTCCATTGGCCCCACCCTGGGACATGTGCCTTGGCAGATTCTGGACCTTCCTGGCCCTTAAGTTGCTGTCAGAAACCCCATCTCGTGTTCGGATGCCCCGAATAACTGTGGCTCGTGCCTCTCTGTAAACATTGGAAATCTCTCCTCTACACATGGTCACCTAAAACCCCAGGAGCTCGGGACACACGTCTGCCATCCACCTCACTGCTTTCAGGAGAGAATGCTGAGAGTCTCTTGCCAACTCTCTCTTGACTTGAGTTCTTCATGGGTGTGTGGTTAAGACGTAGTGAGACCAGATGTATTAACTCAGGCCGGGTGCTGGTGGCTCACGCCTGTAACCCCAACACTTTGGGAGGCGGAGGCTGTAGGATCCCTTAAGGAATAGCCTAACACTGGGGAGGTTGAGGCTGCAGTGTGTGAGCCATAATGGTGTAATTTGGATCCAGCAGTTTTCTAAACAGTCATTTTGTAGAATCTGCAAAGAGATATTTCTGAGACCATTGAGGCCTATGGTGAAAAGGGAAATATTTTCAAATAAAAAGAAAACAGAAGCCTTCTGAGAAACTTCTTTTTGATGTGTGTATTCATCTCACAGTGTTGAAACTTTTTTTATTGAGCAGTTTGGAAACAGTCTTTTTGTAAAATCTGCAAAGGGATATTTCTTAGCCATTTGAGACCTAAGGTGAAAAAGAGATATCTTCACATAAAAACTAGACAGAAGCATTCTGAGAAAGTTCTTTCTGATGTGTGCATTCATCTCACAGAGTTGAACCTTTCTTTTCTTTGAGCAGTTTGGAAACAGTCTCTTCTTAAAATATGCTAATGGATATTTGTGAGCCCTTCACAGCCTATGATGAAACAGGAAATACCTTGACATAAAAACTAGACAGAATCTTTCTGAGAAAATGCTTTGCAATGTGTGCTTTCATGTCACAGAGTTGAACTTTTCTTTTGATTGAGCAGTTTCAAAACAGTCTTTTTGTAGAATCCACAAATGGATATTTGCAGCGCTTTTAGGCCTATGGTGAAAACAGAAATATTTTCACAAAAACACTAAAAAGCAGCTTTCTGAGAATCTTCTTTGTGATGCCTGGATTCATATCACAGAGCAGAACCTTTCTTTTGATTGAGCAGATTGGAAACAGTATTTTTGTACAATCTGCAAATGGATATTTCTGAGGCTTTTGATGCCTGTAGTGAAAAATAATTATCTTCACATAAAAACTAGACAGAATCATTCCGAGAAACTTCTTCCTTATGTGTGCATTCATCTCACAGTGTTGAACCTTTCTTTTCATGGAGTAGTTTGGAAACAGTCTTTTTGTAGTATCTGCAGAGGGATATTTGTGAATTGTTTAAGGACTATGGTGAAAAAGGAAATATCCTCACATAAAAACTAGACAGAAGCATTCTGAGAAACTTCTTTTCTATGTGTGCATTCACCTCACACAGATGAATCTTTCTTTTCGTTGAGCAGTATGGAAAGAGTCTTTTGGTTCAATCTGCAAAGGGATATTTCTGAGCAGTTTGAGGCCTATGGTGAAAAAGTAATATCTTCACATAAAAACTAGACAGAAGCATTCTGAAAAACTTCTTTTTATGTGTGCATTCACCTCACAGGGTTGAAACTTTCATTTCATTGAGAAGTTCAGAAACACTCTTTGTAGAATCTGAAAGGGATATTTTTGAGTCCATTGAGGCCTGTGGTGAAATAGGAAATATCGTTACATAAAAACTAGACAGAAGCTTTCTGAGAAACTTCTTTGTGATGTGTGCTTTCATCTCACAGAGTTGAACCTTTGTTTTGATAGAGCAGCTTGGAAACAGTCTTTTTGTGGAATCTGCAAATGGATGTTTGGAGTGCTTTGAGGCCTATGGTGAAAAAAGGAAATATCTTCACATTAAAACTAGACAGAAGCATTCTGAGAAACTTCTTTGTGATGCGTGCATTCATCTCACGTTGTTGAGCCTATCTTTTGATTTAGCAGATTGGAAACAGTCCTTTTGTTGTATCTCCAGAGGGATAGTTGTGAACGGTTTGAGGTCTATGGTGAAAAAGGAAATACCTTCACATACAAAGTAGATAGAAGCATTCTGGAAAACTTCCCTGTGATGTGTGCATTCAACTCACAGAGGTGAAACTTTCTTTAGATTGAGCAGTTTGGAAGCAGTTATTTTTTAGAATCTGCAAAGGGATATTTCTGAGCTCATTGGGGCCTAGGATGAAAAAAAAAATCTTCACATAAAACTGAATAGATGCATTCTGAGAAACTTCTTTGTGATGTGTCCATTCATCTCACAGAGTTGAACCTTTCTTTGGGTTGGGCAGTTTGGAAACAGTCTTTTTGAAGTATCTGCAAAAAATATTTGTGAGCTCTTTATGGCCTATGGCGAAATAGGAAATATCTTCAGATAAAAACTAGACAGAAGCTTTCTGAGAAACTACTTTGTGATGTGTGCTTTCATCTCACAGAGTTGAACCTTTCTTTTGAATGAGCAGTTTGGAAACACTCTTTTTGTAGAGTCTGTAAATGGATATTTGGAGCACTTTGAGGCCCATGGTGAAAAAGGAAATATCTTCACATAAAAACCAGACAGGAGCATTCTGAGAAACTTCTTTGTGATGGGTGTATTCATCTCACAGAGTTGAACATTTCTTTGGATGCAGCAGTTTGGAAACAGTCTTTTTATAGTATCTGCAGAGGGATATTCATGAGCAGTTTATGACCTATGGTTAAAAAGGTTATATCTTCACAAAAAAACTCGACAGATCCGTTGTGAGAAACTTCTTTGAGATGTATGCATTCAACTCACAGAGGTGAACCTTTCTTTGGATTAAGCAGTTTTCTAAACAGTCCTTTTGTAGAATCTGCAAAGGGATATTTCTGAGCCCATTGAGGCCTATGGTGAAAAAGGATATATCTTCACATGAATGCTAAACAGAAGCTTTCTGAGAAACTTCTTTGTGATGTGTGCATTCATCTCACAGTGTTGAAACTTTCTTTTGATTGAGCAGTTTGGAAACAGTCTTTTTGTACAAGCTGCAAATGGATATTTCTGAGCCATTTGAGGCCTATGGTGAAAGAGAAATATCTTCACATAAAAATTAGACAAAAACATTCTGAGAAATTTCTTTGTGATGTGTGCATTCATCACACATATTTGAACCTCTCTTTTGATTGAGCAGTTTGGAAACCGTCTTTTTTTAGAATATGCAAAAGGATATTTGTGAGCCTTTTCAGGCCTATGGTGAAATAGGGAAAATCTTCAAATAAAAACTGGACAGAAGCTTTCTGAGAAACTTATTTGTCATGTGTGCCTTCATCTCACAGAGTTGAACTTTTCTTTTGATTGAACAGGTTGGAAACAGTCTTTTTGTAGAATCTGCAAATGGATATTTGCAACGTTTTATGCCTATGGTGAACAGGAAATATTTTCACATAAAAACTAGACAGAAGCATTCTGAGAAACTTCTTTGTGATGTGTGCACTCACGTCACACGGTTGAAACTTTCCTTGGATTAAGCCATTTGGAAAGAGTCCTTTTGTAGAATCTGCAAAGGGATATTTGTGAGCCCATTGAGGCCTATGGTGAAATAGGAAATGTCTTCACATAAAAACTAGACAAAAGCTTTCTGAAAATCTTCTTTGTACTGTGTGCTTTCATCTCAAAGAGTTGAACCTCTCTTTTGGTTGAGCAGTTTGGAAACACTCTTTTTGTAGAATCTGCAAAGGGATATTTGGAGTGCTTTGAGGCCTATGGTGAAAAAAGGAAATATCTGCACATAAAATCTAGACAGAAACTTCTGAGAAACTTCTTTGTGATGCGTGCTTTCATCTCAGATTTGGACCTTCCTTTTCATTGAGCAGTTTGGCAACAAGTCATTTTGTAGAATCTGCAAAGGGATATTTGTGAGCAGTTTGAGGCCTATGGTGAGAAAGTAAATATCTTCACATAATACCTAAACAGAAGTATTTTGAGAAAACTCTTTGTGATGTTTGCATTCATATCACTGAGTTGAAACTTTCTGTTCATTGAGCAGTGTGGAAACATACTTTTTGTGCATTCTGCAAAGGAATATCTGTTTGCGGTTTGAGACCTATGGTGAAAAAGTAATATCTCCACATAAAAACAAGACAGAAGCATTCTGAGAAACTAATTTTTTATGTGTGCATTTATCTCACAGAATTGAACCTTTCCTTTAATGAAGCAGTTCGGAAAGAGTTTTTTGTAGAATCTGAAAAGGGATAGTTTTGATCCCTTTGAGGTCTAAGGTGAAATAGGAAATATCTTCACATAAAAACTAGACAGAAACTTTCTGAGAAACTTCTTTGTGACGTGGGCTTTCATCTCAAAGATTTGAACCTTTATTTTGATTGAGCATTTGGAAAGACTCTTTTTCTAGTATCTGCAGAGGGCTATTAATGAGCAGACTGAGGCCTATAGTGAAAAAGGAAATGGCTTCTCAAAAAAACTAGACAGAAGCATTATGAGAGACTTCTATGTAATGTGTGCATTCATCTCACCAAGTTAAATCTTTCTTTTGATAGAGCTGTTTGGAAACACTCTTTTTTGTAGCATTTGCAAGGGTACACTTCTGAGCCCTTTGAGGCCTATTTTGAAATATGAAATATCTTCACATATAAACTAGACAGAAGGTTTCTAAGAAACTTCTTTGTGATGTGTGCTTTCACCTCACAGAGCTGAACTTTTCTTTTGATTGAGCAGATTGGAAACACTCTTTTTATAGAATCTGAAGTGGATATTTGGAGTGCTTTGAGGCCCATGGTGAAAAAGGAAATATCTTCACAAAAAACTAAAGAGAAGTTTTCTGAGAAACTTCTTTGGGATGTGTGCATTCATTCCACACATTTGAACCGTTCTTTTGATTGCTATGGTGAAAAAGGAAATTTCTTCACATAAAACTATACAAAAGCATTCTGAGAAACTTCTTTGTGATGTGTGCTTTCATCTCACAGAGTTTAACCTTTCTTTTCATTGTGCAGTTTGGAAACAGTCTTTTTGTAGAATCTGCAAAGGGATGTTTGTGAGCAGTTTGAGGCCTATGGTGAAAAAGGAAATACCTTCACATAAAAACCAGACAGAAGCTTTTGGAGAAACTTCTTTGTGGTGTTTGTATTCATCTCCCAGAGCTGAATCTTCCTTTTCATGGAGCTGTTTAGAAACAGTCTTTTTGCACAATCTGTAAAGGGATATTTCTGAGTGGTTTGAGGCCTATGGTGAAAAAGAAATATCTTCACATAAAAATCAGACAGAAGCATTCTGGGAAACTTCTCTGTGATGTGTGCATTCATCCCACAGATTTGAAACTTTCATTTCATTCAGTAGTTCGGAAAGGGTCTTTTCATAGAATCTGCAAAGGGATATTTCTGAGCCCTTTGAGACCTATGGTGAAATAGGAAATATCTTCACATAAAAACTAGACAGAAGCTTTCTGAGAAACTACTTTGTGATGTGTCCATTCATCTCACAGAGTTAAACCTTTCTTTTGATTTAGCAGTTTGGAACATGTATTTTCTTAGAATCTGCAAATGGATATTTGTGAGCCCCTTATGGCCTATGTTGAAATATGAAATATCTTCACATAAAAACTAGATAGAAGCTTTCTGAGAAACTTCTTTGTGATGTGCACTTTCCTCTCACAGAGTTGAACCTTTCTTTTTATGGGGCGGTTTGGAAACAGTCTTTTTGTAGAATCTGCAAATGGATATTTGGAGCGTTTTGAGGCCTATAGTGGAAAAGGAAATATCTTCACATAAAAACTAGACAGTAGCTTTTTGAGAAAACTATTTGTGACATTTCCATTCATCTCTAATAGTTGACCATTTCTTTTCTTTGAGCAGTTTCGAAACAGTCTTTTTGTACAAATTGCAAAGGGATATTTCAGAGTGGTTTGAGGCCAATGGTGAAAAATAAATATCTTCACATGAAAACTAGACAGAAGCATTTTGAGAAACTTCTTTGTGATGTGTGCATTCATCTCACAAATTTGAACGTTTCTTTTGATTTAGCAATTTGGAGAAAGTCTCTTGGAAGTATAAGCCGAATTATGTTTGTGAGCAGTTTAAGGCCTATTGTGCAAAAGGAAATACCTTCATATAAAAAGTAAACAGAAGCTTTCTGAGAAACTTTTTGTGATGTGTGCTTTTGTCTCAAAAAGTTTCACCTTTCTTTTGATTGAGAAGTTTGGAAACAGTCTTTTTGTAGACTCTGCAAATGGATATTTGGAACAATTTGGGTCCTATGGTGAAAAAGGGAATATGTTCACATAAAAACTAGACAGAAGAATTCTGAGAAACTTCTTTGTGATGCATCCATTCATCTCACAGAGTTGAAACTTTCTTTGATGGATCAGTTTGGAAACAGTCTTTTTGTAGTATCTGCAGAGGGATATTTTTGAGTGGTTTAAAGACTATAGTGAAAAAGGAAATATCTTCACGTAATAACTAGACAGAAGCATTTTGGGAAACTTCTTAGTGATGTGTGCATTCATCTCACAATGTTGAACGTTTCTTTTGATTTAGCAATTTGGAGAAAGTCTCTTGGAAGTATAAGCAGAGTTATATTTGTGAGCAGTTTAAGGCCTATGGTGCCAAAGGAAATACCTTCATATAAAAAGTAGACAGAAGCTTTCTGAGAAACTTCTTTGTCATGTGTGATTTCATCTCACAGAGTTGCGCTTATCTTTTGATTGAGCAGTTTGGGAACATTCTTTTTGTAGGATCTGCAAATGGATATTTGGAGCAATTTGAGTCCTACGGTGAAAAAGGAAATATGTTCACATAAAAACTAGACAGAAGAATTATGAGAAACTTCTTTGTGATGAGTCCATTCATCTCACAGAGTTGAAACTTTCTTTGATGGACCAGTTTGGAAATAGTCTTTTTGTAGTATCTGCAGAGGGATATTTTTGAGTGGTTTAAAGACTATGGTGAAAAAGGAAATATCTTCACATAATAATTAGACAGAAGTATTCTGAGAAACTTCTTTGTGATGTGTCCATTCATCTCACAGAGTTGAACCTTTCTTTTGATTGAGCACTTTGGAAACAGTCTTTTTGTAGAAACTTCAAAGGAATATTTGTGAGCCCTTTATGGCCTCAGGTGAAATGGAAATATCTTCACATACAAACTAGAGAAAAGCTGTCTGAGTAACTTCTTTGTTATTGTGCTTTCATCTCAGAGAGTTAAAAATTTGTTTTGATTGATCAGTTTGGAAACAGTCTTTTTGTAGAATCTGCAAATGGATATTTGGATCACTTTGAGGCCAGTGTTGAGAAAGGAAATATCTTCACATAAAAACAAGACACAAGATTTCTGAGAAACTTCTTTGTTATATGTGCATTCATCTCACAGGGTTGAACCTTTCTTTTGATTGAGCAGTTTGGAAACAGTCTTTTTGTAGAATCTACAAAGGGATACTTCTGAACGGTTTTATGCCTATGGTGAAAAAGAAATATCTTCACATAAAAACTAGACAGAAGCATTATGAGAAATTAATTTATTATTTGTGCATTCGTCTCACAGAGTTGAAATTTTCTTTTCATGGAGCAGTTCAAAAACTGTCTTTTTGCAGGGTCTGCAAAGGGATATTTGTTAGCCCTTTGAGGCTTATATTGAAATAGAAAATATCTTCACAAAACAAGTAGACAGAAGCATTATGGGAAACTTCTTTGTGATGTGTGCTTTCATCTCTCAGATTTGAATCTTTCTTTTCATTGAACAGTTTGGAAACTCTCTTTTTGTAGATTCTGCAAAAGGATATTTGGAGGGCTTTGAGGCCTATGGTGAAAAAGGAAATATTTTCACTTAAAAACTAAACAGAAGCTTTCTGAAAAACTTCTTTGTGATGTGCATATTCATGTCACAGTGTTGAAACTTTCTTTTCATTGAGCAGTTTGGAAACCATCTTTTCGTACAATCTGCAAAGGGATATTTCTGAGTGGTTTGAGGTCTGTGGTGAAAAAGAAATATCTTAGCATAAAAACTACACAGAGGCATTCTGAGAAACTTCTTTTTCATGTGTGCATTCATCTCCCAGAGTTGAACATTTCATTGAGAAGTTCAGAAACAGTCTTTCTGTAGAATCTGCGAAAGGATATATGTGAGCCCATTGAGGACCATGGTGAAATAGGAAATATCTTCACAGAAAAACTAGACAGAAGCATTCTGAGAAACTTCTTTGTGATGTTTGCATTCATCTCACAGAGTTGAAACTTTCTTTTGATTGATCCATTTGGAAACAGTCTTTTTGAAGAATCTGCAAATTGATATTTGGAGCGCTTTGTGGCTTGTGGTGAAAATCTAAATATTTTCACATAAAATTTAGTGAGAAACATTCTGAAGATCGTCTTTGTGATGTGTGCTTTTATCCCACAGAGTTGAACTTTCTTTTCATTGAGCAGTTTGGAAGCAGTCTTTTTGTATAATATGCAGAGGGATATTTGGGAGCAGTTTAAGGCCTATGGTGAAAAAGTAAATATCTTCACATAAAAACTAGATAGAAGCATTCTGAGAAAGTTCTTTGTGATGTGTACTTTCATCACACAGAGTTAAAAATTTCTTTTGATTGAGAAGTTTGGAAACAGTCTTTATGTCCAATCTGCAAAGGGATATTTCTTAGACGTTTGAGGCCTATGGTGAAAAAGAAATATCTTCACATAAAAACTAGACAGAAGCTTTCTGAGAAACTGCTTTGTGATGCATCCATTAATCTCATACAGTTGAAATTTTCTTTTGGTGGAGCAGTTTGGAAAGTGTCTTTTTGTAGATTCTGTAAAGGGATATTTGTTATCCCTTTATGGCCTAAGGTGAAATAGGAAATATCTTCCCATGAAAACTAGACAGAAGCTTTCTGAGAAACTTATTTGTGATGTGTGATTTCGCCTCACAGAGTTGAAACTTTCCTTTGTTAGAGCAGTTTGGAAAGAGTCCTTTTGTAGGATCTGCAAAGAGATATTTTTGAGCCCACTGAAGCTTATGGTGAAAAAGGAAATATCTTCACATTAAAACTAGAAAGAAACCATCTGAGAAACTTGTTTGTGATGTGCACTTTCATTTCACATGTTGAACGTTTCCTTTGATTGAGCAGTTTGGAAAGAGTCTCTTTGGACAATCTGCAAAGGCATATTTCTAAGCCCATTGAGGCCTATGTTGAAATATGAAATATCTTCACATAAAAACTAGACAGAAGCTTTCTGAGAAACTTCTTTTTGATGAGTGCTTTCATCTTGCAGAGTTGAAACCTTCTTTTGATTGAGCAGTTTGGAAACAGTCTTTTTGTAGAATCTGCAGAGGGATATTTGTGAGCAGTTTAAGGCCTATGATGAAAAAGGAAATATCTTCACATAAAAATTAGACAGAAGCATTCTGAGAAACTGCTTTGTGATGTTTGCATTCATCTCACAGAGTTTAATCTTTCTTTTGATTGAGCAGTTTGGAAACACTCTTTTTGCAGAATCTGCAAATGGATATTTGGAGTGCTTTGAGGTCTATGGTGAAAAAGGAAATATCTTCACAGAAAAACTAAACAGAAGTGTTCTGAGAAACGTCTTTGTGATGTGTGCATTCATCTCAGTGTTGAACCTTTGTTTTGACTGAGCAGTTTGGAAACTGTCTTTTTGTACAATCTGCAATGGGATATTTCTGAGTGGTTTGAGGCCTACGGTGAAAAAGAAATGTCTTCACATAATAACTAAACAGATGAACTTTGAGGAACTTCTTTGTGATGTGTCCATTCCTTGCACAGAGTTGAACCTTTCTTTTCATTGATCAGTTCAGAAACCGTCTTACTGTAGAATCTGCAAAGGGATATTTGTCAGCCCTTTGAGGCCTAAGGTGAAATAGGAAATATCTTCACATAAAAACTAGACAGAACATTCTGAGAAACTTCCTTATGATGTGTGCTTTCTTCTCACAGAGTAGAAGCTTTCTTTTTATTGAGCAGATTGGAAACAGTCTTTTTGTAGTATCTGCAGTGGGATATATCTGAGCGTTTTGAGGCCTATGGAGATAAAGAAATATCTTCACATAAAAAATAGACAGAAGCAGTCTGAGAAACTTATTTCTGACTTGTGTATTAATCTCACAGAGTAGAACCTTATGAATGCACAATTCAGAAACAGTCTTTTTGTACTATCTGCAGAGGGATATTTGTGTGCAGTTTGCATCCTATGGTGAAAAAGTAAATATCTTCACAGAAAACTAGACAGAAGCATTCTGAGAAACTTCCTTATGACGTGTGCTTTCTTCTCACAGAGTAGAAGCTTTCTTTTGATTGATCAGTTTGGAAGCAGTCTTTTGGTAGAATGTGCAAAGGGATATTTTTGAGCCCTTTGAGGCCTATGGTGAAATAGGAAGTATCCTCATATGAAAACTCGACAGAAATTTTTTGAGAAACTTCTTTGTGATTTTTTCCATTCATTTGATGGAGTTGAACCTTACTATTCATAGAGCGGTTTGGAAACGGTATTTTTGTGGAATCTGCAAAGGGATAGTTTTGAGCCCTTTGAGGACTATGGAGAAATAGGGAATATCTTCACATAAAAACTATACAGAAGCATTCCGAGAAAGTTTTTTGTGATGTGTGCATTTATCCCAAAGAGCTTAACCTTTCTTTTGATTGAGCAATTGGAAACAGTATTTTTTTGGAATCTGCAAAGGGATATTTGTGAGCCCTTTGAGGCCTACGGTGGAATAGGAAATATCTTCACATAAAAAGTAGACAGAAGTTTTATGCGAAACAACTTTGTGATGTGTGCATTCATCTCACAGAGTTGAACTTTTCTTTTGATTGAGCAGTTGGGAAACAGTCTGTTTGTAGAATCTGCAAAGGGATATTTTTTTCTTATTTTTTATTTATTTTTATATTTATTTTTATTTTGTTATTATTATAATTTAAGTTTTAGGGTACATGAGCACAATGTGCAGGTTAGCTACATATGTATACATGTGCCATGCTGAGGTGTTGCACCCATTAACTTGTCATTTAGCATTAGGTATATCTTCTAATGCTATCCCTCATCCCTCCCCACATCCCACAACAGTCCCCAGAGTGTGATGTTCCCCTTCCTGTGTCCACGTGTTCTCATTGTTCAATTCCCACCTATGAGTGAGAATATGCGGTGTTTGGTTTTTTGTTCTTGCGATAGTTTACTGAGAAAGACGATTTCCAATTTCATCAATGTCCCTACAAAGACATGAACTCATCATTTTTTATGGCTGCATAGCTTCAAGGAGAATAAAATACCTAGGAATCCAACTTACAAGGGACATGAAGGACCTCTTCAAGGAGAAATACAAACCACTGCTCAATGAAATAAAAAAGGATATAAAGAAATGTAAGAACATTCCTTGCTTATGGGTAGGAAGAATCAATATCATGAAAATGGCCATGCTGTCCAAGGTAATTTACAGATTCAACGCCATCCCCATCAAGCTACCAAGGACTTTCTTCACAGAATTGTAAAGGGATATTTGAGAGCGCTTTGAGGCCTATGGTGAAACAGGAAATATCTTCATATAAAAACTAGACAGAGGCTTTCTGAGAAACTCCTTTGTGGTGTGTTCTTTCATTTCAGAGAGTTGAACCATTCTTTGGATTAAGCAGTTTGGAAACAGTCTTTTCGTATAATCTTCAAATGGATATTTCGTGGGCTTTGAGGCCTATGGTGAAAAAGGAAATATCTTCACATGAAAACTAGACAGACGCTTTCTGAGAAACTTTTTTGTGATGTTTGCATTCACCTCACAGAGTTGAAACTTTCTTTTCATTGAGTAGTTAGGAAATAGTGTTTTTGTTCAATATGCAAAGGGATATTTCTGAGCGGTTTGAGCCCTATAGTGAAAAAGAAATATCTTCACATGAAACCTAGATAGAAGCATTCTGAGAAACGTATTTGTGATGTGTTCATTTATCTCACAGTGTTGAAACTTTCTTTAGACAGAGGAGCTTGGGAAAAGTCTTTTTATAAAATCTGCAAAGGGATATTTGCGAGCACTTTGAGGCCTACGGTGAAATAGGAAATATCTTCACATAAAAACTAGACAGAAGAATTCTCATAAACTTCTTTGTGATGTGTGCTCATCTCATGGAGTTAAAACTTTCTTTTCACTGAGCAGTTTGGAAACAGTCTTTTTTTAGAATATGCATAGGGATATTTCTGAACCCATTGAGGCTTATGTTGAAATAGGAAATATCTTCACAGAAAAACTAGATAGAAGTTTTCTGAGAAACTTCTTTGGGATGTGTGCTTTCCTCTCACAGAGTTGAAACTTTCTTTTGATTGAGCAGTTGGGAAACTGTTTTTTGTAGAATCCAGAAAGGGATATTTGTGAGCCCTTTGAGGTTTATGGTGAAACAGGAAATATCTTCACATAAAAACTAGACAGAAGCTTTCTGAGAAACTTCTTTGTGATGTGTGCATTCATCTCACACAGTTGAACTTTCCTTTGATTTAGCAGTTTAGAAGCAGTATTTTTGTAGAATCTGCAAGTGGATATTTGCAGCACTTTGAGGCCTATGGTGAAAAACAAATATCTTCCCATAAAAATTAGACAAAAGATTTCTAAGAAAATTCTTTGTGATGTGTGCATTCATATCACGAAGTTGAACATTTGTTTTGATTTTGAGCAGTTTGGAAACAGTCTATTCATAGAATATGCAAATGGATATTTGTAGTACTTTGAGGCAAGTGGTGAAAAAATTCCTCTCACAGAGTTTAACCTTTCTTTTGATTGAGCAGTTTTGAAACAGTCTTTTTGTAGAATCTGCAAGGGGCAATTCTGAGCACTTTGAGGCCTATTCTGAAAAAGGAAATATCTACACATAAAATTAGACAGAAGCTTTCTAAGAAATTTTTGTGATGTGTGCTTTCATATCACAGAGTTGAGCCTTTCTTTTGATTGAGCAGTTTGGAAACAATCTTTTTGTGGAATCTGCAAATGGATATTTGGAAGGATTTGAGGCCCATGGAGAAAAAGGAAATATCGTCACATAAAAACAAGACAGAAACATTCTGAGAAACTTCGAGGGATGTGTGCTTTCGTCTCACACAGTTGAAGGTTTCTTTTCATTGAGCAGTTTGCAAACAGTGTTTTTGTAGAATCTGCAAAGGGATATTTGTGAGCAGTTTGAGGCCTATGGTGAAAAAGGTAATATCTTCACATAAAAACTAGACCAAGGCATTCTGAGAAACTTCTTTGTAATGTTTTCATTCACGTCACAGAATTGAAGTTTCTTTTCATTAAGCAGTTTGGAAACAGTCTCTTTGTGTGATCTGCAAAGGGATATTTCTGAGTGGTTTGAAGCCTATGCTGAAAAAGAAATATCTTCACATAAAAACGAGACAGAAGCATTCTGAGAGTCTCCTTTGTGATGTGTGCATTCATCTTACAGATTTAAACATTTCTTTTGATTGAGGAGTTTGGAAAAAGTCTTTTTGTATAATCTGCAAAGGGATGTTTGTGAGCCCTTTGAGGCCTATGGTGAAAAAGGAACTATCTTCACATAAAAACTAGACACATATTTCTGAGAAACTTCTTTGTGATGTGCACTTTCATCTCACAGAGTTGAAACTTTCTTTTGATTGAGCAGTTTGGAAAAAGTCTTTTAGTAGAATGTGCAATTGGATATTTGGAGCACTTTGAGGCCTATGGTGAACAAGAAAATATCTTCACATAAAAACTAGACAGAATCTTTCTGAGAACCTTGTTTGTGATGAGTGCATTCATCACACAGAGCTGAATGTTTCTTTTGATTGAGCAGTTTGTAAACAGTCTTTTTAAAGATTCTGCCAAAGGATATTTGAGAGCCCTTTCAGGCTTATGGTGAAAAAGGAAATATCCACTAATAAAATCTGGACAGAATCTTTCTGTGACACTACTTTGTGATGTGTGAATTCAACTCAAAGAGTTGAACCATTATTTTCATTGAGCAGTTTGGAAACAGTCTTTTTGTAGAATCTTCAAAGGGATATTTTTAAGTGATTTATGGCGTAAAGTGAAAAAGGGAATATCAACAAATAAAATCTAGACAGAAGCTTACTGATACACTTTTTTGTGATGTGAGCATTCATCTCACAGAGTTGAAACTTTCTTTTGATTGAGCAGTTTGTAAATTGTCTTTCTGTAGAATCTGCAAGGGGATATTTTTAAGCAGTTTATGGCTTATGGTGAAAAAGGAAATATCCACAAATAAAATCTAGACAGAAGATTTCTGAGACACTTTTTTTCTTTGATGTGAGCATTCATATCAGAGTGATGAAAGTTTCTTTTGATTGAGCAGTTTGTAAAGTGTTTTTTTGGAAAATCGGCAAAGGGATATTTGTGAGTGGTTTGAGGCCTAAGGTGAGAAAGTAAATATATTCAGGTAAAAACTAGACAGAATCTTTCTGAGAAACTTCTTTGTGATGTCAGCATGCATCTCACAGTTTGGAACTGATCTTTAGATTGAGCAGTTAGGAAACAGTCTTTTTGTAAAATCTGCAAAGGGACATTTGTGAAAGCTTTGAGGCTAATGGTGAAAAAGGAAATACATTCACATAAAAACTAGACAGAAGCTTTCTGAGAAACCTCTATTTGATGTGTGCATTCATCTCAAGAGTTGAACCTTTCTTTTAATTGAGCTGTTTGGAAAGAGTCTTTTGTAGATCAATAAATGGATATTTGTGAGCGGTTTGAGCCCTATGGTGAGAAGGGAAATGTCTACAAATACATACTAGAAAGAATCTTCCTGAGAAACTTCTTTGTGATGTCTGCATTCATCTCACAGAGTTGAACCTTTCTTTTGATTGAGCAGTTTGGAAACAGTCTTTTTGTAGAATCTTCAAAATGATATTTGTTAACGATTTGAGGCTTATGTTGAAAAAGGAAATATCTTCACATAAAAAATAGACAGAAACTTTCTGAGAAGCTTTTTTGTGATGTGTGCATTCATCTCACAGATTTCAACGTTGCTGTTGATTGAGCAGTTTGGAAACGGTCTTTTTGTAGATTCTGCAAAGGGATATTTGTGAGCAGTTTGAGGCTTATGGTGAAAAAGGAAATATCTACAAATAAAATCTACACAGAAACTTTCTGAGAAACTTCTTTGTCATGTGTGCATTCATTTCACAGTGTTGAACTTTTCTTTTGATTGAGCAGTTTGGAAACCATCTTTTTGGAGTATCTCCAAAGGGATATTTGTGAGTGTCTTAAGGCATATGGTGAGAAAGAAAATATATTCACATAAAAACTAGACAGAATATTTCTGAGAAACTTCTTTGTGATGTGTGCCTTCGTGTCACAGAGTTGAACCATTCTCTTGATTGAGCAGATTGGAAACAGTCTTTTTGTAGAATCTGCAAAGGGATATTTGTGAGTGATAGGAGGCCTATGGTGACAAAGGAAATATCTTCACATAAAAACCAGACAGAAGATTTCTGAGAAACCTCTTTGTGATGTGTGCATTCATCTCTCAGAGTTGAACCTTTCTATTCATTGAGCAGTTTGGAAACACACTTTTTGTAGAATCTGAAAACTGATATTTCGGAAGGCTTTGAAGCTTATGTTGAAAAAGGAAATATCATCCCATAACAACTAGACAGAAGCTTTCTGAGAAACTTCTTTATGATGTGTGCATTTACCTCACAGATATGAACTTGCCTTTTGATTGAGAAGTTTGGAAACCGTCTTCTTGTAGAATCTGCAAAGAGACATTTGAGAGAGCTTTGAGGTCTATGGTGAAAAAGGAAATATCTTCACATAAAAACTAGATAGAAGCTTTCTGAGAAACTTTTTTGTGATGTGTTCATTCTTCTCACTGAGTTGAACCTTCTTTTGATAGAACAGTTTGGAAACAATCTTTTTGTAGAATCTGCAAGTGGATATTTGGAGCGCTTTGGGGCCTATGGTGGAAAAGGAAATATCTTCATATAAAAACTAGAGAGAAGATTTCTGAGAAACTTCTTTGTGATGTGTGCATTCAATTCACAGAGTTGAACCTTTCTTTTGATTGAGCAATTTGGAAACAGTCTATTTGTAGAATCTGCAAGGTGATATTTGTGAACACTTTGATGCTTACAGTGAAAAAGGAAATATCTTCAAATAAAAAATAGACAGAAGGTTTCTGATAAACTTCTTGGTGATATATGCATTCATCAAACAGAGCTTCACCTTTCTTTTGATTGAGCAGTTTGTAAACAGTCTTTTTGAAGTATCTGCAAAAGTATATTTGTGGGCAGTTTGAGGCCCATGGTGAGAAAAGAAATATATTCACAGAAAAGTTGACAGAAGTTTTCTGACAAACTTCTTTGAGATGTGTACATTTGTCTCACAAAGTTGAATCTTTCTTTTGATTGAGAAGTTTTGAATCAATCTTTTTGTAGGATCTGCAAAGGGATATTTGCAATCCATTTTTGCCTACAGCGAAAAAGGAAATGTCTTCACATAAGAACTAGACAAAAGTATTCTAAGAAACTTCTTCATAATGTGTGCATTCATCTCACAGAGTGGAACCTTTCTTCTGATTGAGCAGTTTGGAAGCAGGCTTTTTGAATAATCTGCAGAGGTATATATGTAGGAGGTTTGACATCTATGGTGAAAAATGAAATGTCTTCACATAAAAACTAGACAGGATCTTTCTGAGAATCTTCTTTGTGATGTGTGCGTTCATCACACAGAGTTGAAACTTTCTTTTGATTGAGCAGTTTGTAAACAGTCTTTTAGTAGATTCTGCCAAAGGATTTTTGTGAGCCTTTCAGGCTAATTGTGAAAAAGGAAATATCCACTAATAAAATCTGGACAGAATCTTTCTGTGAAACTTCTTTGTGATGGGTGCATTCATCTCATGGGTTTGAACGTTTCTTTTCATTGAGCATTTTGGAAACAGTCTTTTGGTAGAATCTGCAAAGTGATATTTCTGGGCGCTTTGAGGCATATGGTGAAAAAGGAAATATATGCACATGAAAACTAAACAGAATCTTTCTGAGAAACTTCTTTGGTGTGTATGCATTCATCTCATGCATTTGAAGCTTCCTTTTGATTCAGAATTTTGGGAGCAGTCTTTTTATAGAATCTGCATAGGTATATTTGTGAAAATGTTGGGGCATATGGTGAAAAAGGTAATGTATTCACAAAAAAACTATAGAGAAGCATTCTGAGAAACTTCTTTGTGATGTGTGCTTTCATCTCACAGAGTTGAACCTGTCTTTTGATTGAGCTGTTTGGAAACGTCTCTTTGGAGAATCTGCAAAAATATATTTGTGAGCAGTTTGAGGCCTAAGGTGAAAAAGGAAATATCCACAAATAAAAGCTAGAAAGAAGCTTTCTGTGAAACTTCTTTGTGCTGTGTGCATTCATCTCACAGGGTTGAACCTTTGTTTTGATTGAGCAGTTTGGGAGCTTTTTGTATAATCTGCAAAGTGGTATTTGTGAACAATTTGAGGTTTATCGTGAAAAAAGAAATATCCTCACAAAAAAACTAGACAGAAATTTTCTGAGAAACTTCTTTGTGATGTGTTCTTTCATCTCACAGAGTTGAAGCTTCCTTTTGATTGATCCGTTTGGAAGCATTCTTTTTGTAGAATCTGCATAGTGATATTTCTGAACCCTTTGAGGCCTATGGTGAAAAAGGAAATATCTTCATACAAAAACTAGACAGAAGCATTCTGTGAAACTTCGTCATGTTGTGTGCTTTCGTCTCACTGAGTTGAACCTTTCTTTTCATTGAGCAGTTTGCAAACAGTCTTTATGTAGAATCTGCATAGGGACATTTGTGAGCGATTTGAGGCCTATGGTGAAAAAGGAAATATCTTCACATAAAAACTAGACAGAAGCATTCTGAGAAACTTCTTTGGGATGTGTGCATTCGGCTCACAGTGTTGAACCCCTCTTTAGATTGAGCAGGTTGGAAACAGTGTTTCTATAGAATCTGCAAAGGGATATCTGTGAGCCCTTTGAGGCCTATGGTGAAAAAGGAAATAGCCACAAATAATATCTAGACAGAAGGTCTCTGAGAAACTTCTTTGTGATGTGTGCATTCATCTCACAGAGTTGAATCTTCCTTTTGATTGAGTAGTTTGGAAATAGTCTTTTGTAGAATCTGCATAGGGATATTTGTGAGCCCATTGAGGCCTATGTTGAAAAAGGAATTATCTTCACATGAAAACTAGACAGAAGCTTTCTGAGAAACTTCTTTGTGATGTGTGTGTTCATCTCACAGAGTTGAACCTCTCTTTTGATGGAGTAGTTTGGAAAAAGACTTTTTTAGAAACTGCAAGGAATATTTGTGAGCAATTTGAAACCTATGGTGAAAAAGGAATTATCTACAAATAAAATCTAAAAAGAAGCTTTCTGAGAAACTTCTTTGTGATGTGTGCATTCATCTCACATAGTTGACCTTTTGTTTTGATTGAGAAGTTTTTAAATAGTCTTTTTGTACAATCTGCAAAGAGATATCTGTGAATGCTTTCAGGCTTATGGTGGAAAAGGAAATATCTTCACTTAAACCTACAAAAAAGGTTTCTGAGAAACTTCTTTAGGATGTGTGCATTCATCTCACAGAGTTGAACATTTGTTTTGATTCACCAGTTCAAAAACAGTATTTTTGTAGAATCTTTAAGGAGACATTTTTGAGATCTTTGAGGCCTATCGTGTAAAAGGAAATATCTTTACATAAAAACTACACAGAAGCTTTCAAAGAAATTTCTCTGAGATGTGTGCATTCATCTCACAGAGTTTAACCTTTGTTTTGATTGAGCAGTTTGGGAAGAGTCTTTTTGTATAATCTGTAAAGGGATATTTGAAGGCGTTTTGAGGCATATGGTGAAAAAGGAAATACCTTCACATAAAAAGTAGACAGAAGCTGTCTGAGAAACTTCCTTGTGATGTATGCATTCATCTCACAGAGTTGAAACTCTCTTTTGACTTATCAGGTTGGAAACAGACTTTTTGTAGAATGTGCAGAGGGATATTTATGAGTGGTTTGAGGTCTGCAGTGAAAAAGGAAATATTTTCACATAAAACCTAGAGAGAAGCATTCTGAGAAACTTCTTCATGATGTGCGCATTCGTCTCAGAGAGTTGAACCTTTCTTTTCATTGGGCATTTGGAAACCGTCTTTTTGTAGAATCTGCAAAGTGATGTGTTTCACTGGTTTGAGTCCTATGGTGAAAACGGAAATATCGAAAAATGAAACGTAGACAGCAACTTTCTGAAAAACTTCTTTGTGATGCGTGCATTCGTCTCACAGGGTTGAAACTTTCTTTTCACTGAGCAGTTTGGAAACAGTCTTTTCATAGAACCTGCAAAGTGATGTTTGTGAAGGCTTTGAGGCTTATGGTGAAAAAGGAAATGTCTTCACATAAAAACTAGACTCATGTTTTCTGGGAAACTTCTTTGTGATGGGTGTATGCATCTCAAAGAGTTGAATCTTTCTTTTGATTGAGCAGTTTGGAAACAGTCTTTTTGGAGAATCTGCAAAGGGATGTTTTTGAGTGGTTTGAGGCATGTGGTGAAAAAGGAAATATCTTCATATAAAAACTAGACAGAAGTATTCTGAGAAACCACTTTGTGATGTGTGCATTCATCTCACACAGTTGAATTTTCTTTCATTGAGTAGTTTGGAAGCAGTCTTTTTGTAGAATATGCAAAGGGATATTTGTGAGCTTTTTGAGGCCTGTTGTGAAAAAGGAAATATCCACAAATAAAATCTAGACAGAAGCCTTCTGAGAAAATTCTTTGTGATGTGTGCATTCACCACACAGAGTTGAACCTTTCTTTTGATTGAGCAGTTTGGAAACAGTCCTTTTGTAGAATCTACAAAGGGTTATTTATGATCAGTTTGAGGCCTACGGTGAAAAAAGGAGTATCGACAAACAAGAACTAGAGAGAAACTTTCTGAGAAACTTCTCTGTGATATGTGCATTCATCTCACAGAGTAGAAAGCTTTCTTTGATTGAGCAGTTTGGAAACAATTTTTTTGTAGAATCTGCAAAGGGACGTATGTAGGTGATTTCAGGTCTATGGTGAAAATGGAAATATCTTCACATAAAAACTAGACAGAAGCTTTCTGAGAAAATTCTTTGTCATGTGCTCATTCATTTCATAGATTTGAAGTGTTCTTTTCATTGACCAGTTTGGATAGAGCCTTTTTGTAGAACATGCTTTGTGATATTTGTGAGCTCTTTGAAGCCTATGGTGAAAAAAGAAATATCTTCACACAAAAACTAGACAGAAGCTTTCTGAGATACTTCGTTGTGATGTGTGCATTCATTCTGAAGAGTTGAAACTGTCTTTGGATTGAGCAGTTTTGAAACAGTCCTTTTGTAGAATGTACAAAGGGATATTTGGGATCCCTTTTTGGCCTATGGTGAAAAAAGAAATGTCTACACATAAAAACTAGACAGAAGCATTCTATGAAACTTCTTTTTGATGTGTACTTTCTTCTCACAGCTTTGAACCTTTCTTTAGATAGAGCAGGTTGGAAAATGTTTTTGTAGAATCTGCAAAGTGATAATTTGAATGCTTTGAGACTTATGGTGAAAAAGGAAATACCTTCAAATAAAAACTGGACAGAAGCTTTCTGAGAAACTTCTTTGTGATGTGTGCATTCATCTCAAAGAGTTGAAGCTTTGCTTTGGTTGAGCAGTTTGGGAATGGTCTTTTTGTAAATTCTGTAAAGGGACACTTGTGAGCACTTTGAGGCCTATATTGAAAAAGGAAACATCGTCAAATAAAAACTAGACAGAAGCTTTCTGAGAAACTTCTTTGTGATGTGTGCATTCACCTCACAGAGTTGAACCTTTCTTTTGATTGAATAGTTTGGAAACAGTCTTTTTGTAGAATCTGCAAAGGGTTATTTATGAGTGGTTTGAGGCCTATGGTGAAAAAGGGAGTATCAACAAATAAAAAGTAGACAGAAACTTTCTGAGAAACTTCTCTGTGATGTGTGCATTCATCTCGCAGAGTGGAAACTTTCTTTGAGCTGTTTGGAAACAGTCTTTTTGTAGAATCTGCAAAGGGATATATATATAGGCAGTTTGAGGTCTATGGTGAAAAGGGAAACATCTTCACATAAAAACTAACTGCTCAATGGGAGTAAACTTTTATTTCTGTGTGATGAATGCACATGTCAGAAAGGAGTTACTCAGAAAATTTATTTATACTATTTATGTGAAGATATTTCCTTTTTCACCATATGCCTCAACGTGTTCCCAGATATCCCTTTGCAAATTCTATGAAAAGAATGTTTCCAAACTGCTCAATAAACAGAGTGGTTCAACACTGTGAGACGAATGTGCACATCACAAAGAAGTTTCTCAGAAAACCTCCTTCTCGTTTTTATGTGAAGATATTCCCTTTTTGAACATAGTCCTCAATGCGTTCCCAAATATACCTTTGCAGAATCTACAAAAAGACTTTCCAAACTGCTCAATCAAAAGAAAGTTTCAACTCTGTTAGATGAATGCACACATCAGAAAGTAGTTTCTCAGCAAGCTTCTCACTAGTTTTTATGTGAAGATAGTCCCTTTTTCAATGTGGGCCTCAAAGCACTCAAAAATATCCCTTTGTAGATTCTAGAATAACAGAGTTTACAAACTGCTCAATGAAAAGAAATGTTTACCTCTGTGAGATGAATACACATATCTTAAAGCAGCTTCTCAGAATGCTTCTTTCTAGTTTTTATGTGAAGATAATTCTTTTTTCACCATAGGCCTCAATGCACTCCTAAATATCCCTTTGCAGTTTGTACAAAAAGACTGTTTTCAAACTGCTCAATCTGAAGAATGTTTCAACTCTGTGAGATGAATGCACACATCATGAAGAAGTTTCTCAGAAACTTTCTTTATAGTTTTTCTGTGAAGATATTTCCTTTTTCACCATAGGCCTCACCTCAAAGCCCTCACAATTGTCCCTTTGCAGATTCTACAAAAAGACTGTTTCCAAACCGCTCAATAAAAATAATTATTGAACACTGTGAGATGAATGCACACATCTCAAAGAAGTTTCTCAGAAACCTTCAGTCTAGTTTTTATGTGAATATATTTCCTTTTTCACCATAGGCCTCAAAGCACTCCAAATATCCATTTGCAGATTCTACAAAAAGACTGTTTCCAAACTGCTCAACCAAAACAAAGGTTTAACTCTTTGTGATGAATGCACACATCACAAGGAAGTTTCTCAGAATGCTTCTGTCTAGATTTTAAGTGAAGATACTTGCTTTTTCACCATTGGCCTCAAAGTACTCACAAATATCCCTTTACAGATTCTACAAAAATACTTTTACCAAATTGCTCAATCAAAAGAAAGGTTCAACTCTGTGAGATGTATGCACACCACAAAGAGGTTTCTCAGAAAGCTTCTCTCTAGTTTTTATGTGAAGATATTTCCTTTTTCACCATAGGCCTCAAAAGGTTCACAAATATCCCTTTGCAGATTCTACAAAAAGACTCTTCACACACTGCTCAATCAAAAGAATGTTTCAACTCTGTGAGATGAATGCTCACATCACCAGAATGTTTCTCAGAAAGCTTCTGTGTAGTTTTTATGTGAAGATATTTCCTTTTTCACCATATGCTTCAAAGGGCTCATAAATATCCCTTTGGAGATTTTACAAGAAAAGAGTTTCAAATCTTCTCAATGAAAAGAAACAGAAACTTCTGGGAGATGAGTGCACATATCACAAAACAGTTTCTCAGAAACATTCTGTCTAGTTTTCATGTGAAGGTATTTCCTTTTTCACCACTGGATGCAAAGTGCTCAAAATTGTTCCTTTGCAGATTCTACAAAAAGTCTGTTTCCACACTGCTCATCAAAAGACAGTTTCAACTCTGTGAGATGAATGCACATGTCAAAAATAAGTTTCTCAGAAAGCTTCTATTAAGTTTTTATGTGAGTATTTCCTTTTTAGCCATAGGCCTCAATGCCCTCACAAATATCTCTTTGCAGATTCTGCAAAAAGACTGTTTCCAAACTGCTCAATAAAAATAATTATTGAACTTTTTGAGATGAATGCACACACCTCAAAGAAGTTTCTCAGAAACCTTCAGTCTAGTTTTTATGTGAATATATTTCCTTTTTCACCATAGGCCTCAAAGTGCTCCAAATAGCCTTTTGCAGGTTCTACAAAAAGACTGTTTCCAAACGTCTCAAAGAAAAGAAAGTTTCAAATCTGTGAGATGAATGCACACATCACTAAGAAGTTTTGCAGGAGGCTTCTTTCTAATTTTTATATGAAGACATTTCCTTTTTCACCATAGGCCTCCATCTGCTCACAAATATCCCTTAGCAGATTTTACAAGAACAGAATTTCCAGACTGATCAAAGAAAACAAATGTTTTCATCTGTGAGATGAATGAACACATCACAAAACTCTTTCTTAGAAACCGTCTTTATACTTTTTATGTGATGATATTTTTTTTCTCCCTAGGACTCAAAGCACTCAAAAATATCCCTTTGCAGATTCTACATAAAGATTGTTTCCAAACTGCTCAATCAAAAAATAGTTCAACTCCATGAGATGAATGCATACATCACAAAGAATTTTATCAGAAATCTTCTTTATAGTTTTAATGTGAAGGTATATCCTTTTTCACCATAAGCCTCAAAGTACTCAGCAATATCCCTTTGCAGATTCTGCAAAAAGACTTCTTCCCAACTGCTCAACCAAATAAATGTTTGAACTCTGTGAGATGGATGCACACATCACAAAGAGGTTTCTCAGAAATCTTCTGTCCATTGTTTATGTGAAGATATTTCCTTTTTCACCATAGCACTCAAAGTCCTGAAAAATATCCCTTGCAGATTCTACAAAAAGGCAGTTTCCAGACTCCTCAATCAAAATAATGGTTGGACTCTGTGAGATTATTGCACACATCACAAAGAAGCCACTAAGAAAGCTTTTGTCTAGTTTTTATGTGAAGATATTTTCTTTTTCACCATAGGCCTCAAAGCACTCACAAATATCCCTTTGCAGATTCTACAAGAACAGAGTTTCCAAACTAATCAGAGAAAATAAACATTTACCTCTGTGAGATCAATGCACACATCACAAAGCTGTTTCTGAGAAACCTTCTTTATACCTTTTATATGAATACATTTCCTTTTTTACCATTGGCCTCAAAATGCTCATAAATATCCCTTTGCATATTTCACAAACAGATAGTTTCCATACTGCTCAATCAAAAGTAAGTTTCATCTTTGTGAAATGAATTCCCACATCACAAAGACGTTTCTCAGAAAGCCTCTCTCTAATTTTTATGTGAAGATATTTCTTTTTTCACTGTAGGCCTCAAAAGACTCATAAATATCCCTTTGCAGACTCTACAAGAACAGTTTCCAGACTGACCAGAGAAAAGAAAAGTTTACCTCTGTGAGATGAATGCTTACATCACAAAGCTGTTTCTGAGTAACCTTGTTTATACTTTTTATGTGAATATGTTTCCTTTTTCACCATAGGCCTCAAAGCACTCATAAATATCCCTTTGGAGATTCTACAAAAAGACTGTTTTCAAACTGTTCAATCAAAAGAATGGTTGAGCTCTATGAGATGAATGCACACATCACAAAGTAGTTTCTTGGGAAGCTTCTGTCTAGTTTTTATGTGAAGATATTTCCTATTTCATCATAAGCCTCAAAGCTCTCAAAAATATGACTTTACAGATTCTACAAAAATACTGTATCCAAATTGCTCAATCCAATGAAAGTTTCAAATCTGTGAGATGAATGCACACGTCACAAGGAGGTTTCTCAGAAAGCCTCTCTCTAATTTTTATGTGAAGATATTTCTTTTTTCACCATAGGCCTCAAAGGACTCATAAATATCCCTTTGCCGACTCTACAAGAACAGTTTCCAGACTGACCAGAGAAAAGAAAATTTCACCTCTGTGAGATGAATGCTTACATCACAAAGCTGTTTCTGAGAAATCTTGTTTATACTTTTTATGTGAATATATTTCCTTTTTCACCATAGGCCTCAAAGCACTCATAAATATCCCTTTGTAGATTCTACAAAAAGACTGTTTTCAAACTGTTCAATCAAAAGAATGGTTGAGCTCTATGAGATGAATGCACACATCACAAAGAAGTTTCTTGGGAAGCTTCCGTCTAGTTTTTATGTGAAGATATTTCCTATTTCATCATAAGCCTCAAAGCTCTCAAAAATATGCCTTTACAGATTCTGCAAAAATACTGTATCCAAATTGCTCAATCCAATGAAAGGTTCAAATCTGTGAGATGAATGCACACATCACAAGGAGGTTTCTCAGAAAACTTCTCTCTAGTTTTCATGTGAAAATATTTTCTTTTTCACCATAGGCATCAAAGCATCACAAATATCCCTTTGCAGATTCTACCAAAATACTGTTTACAAACTGCTCAATCAAAAGGATGTTTCAATTCTGTGAGATGAATTCTCGCATCTCCAAGATGTTTCACAGAAAGCTTCTGTCCAGTTTTTACATGAAGATAATTCCTTTTTCACCATAGGCCTCAAAGCACTGACAAATATCCCTTTGCAGATTTTACAAGAACAGAATTTCCAACCTGCTTAATGAAGAGAAATGGTTAACTCTGTGGGATGAAATCACACATCACAAAGCAGTTTCTCTGAAATAATCTGTCTAGTATTTATGTAAAGATAATTCCTTTTTCAACATAGGACACAAAGTGCTAACTAATAAACATTTGGAAATTCTACAAAATACTGTTTCCAAACTGCTCATCAAAAGAAAGGTTCACCTCTCTGGGATGAATACACATATCAAAAAGATGTTTCTCAGAAAGCTTCTATCTTGTTTTTATGTGAATGTGTTTCCTTTTTCACCACGGGCCTCAAAGTGCTCAAAAGTATCCCTTGCAGATCCTAAAAAAAGACTGTTTCCAAACTGCTGAGTCAAAGGAATGGTTCAACTCTGTGAGATGAATGCACACATCACAAAGAGGTTGTTCACAAACCTTCTTTATAGTTTTTATGTGAAGATATTTCCTTTTAACCATAGACCTCAAAGTGCTGACAAATATACCTTTGCAGATTCTACAAACAGACGGTTTCCCAACTGCTCAATCAAAAGAATTGTTGAAATATGTGAGATGAATGCATACATCACAAGGCAGTTTCTCAGAATTCTTTAGTCTAGTTTTTATGTGGACATATTTTGTCTTTCACCATAGGCCTCAAAGTGCTCAGAAATATCCCTTTACAGATTCCACAAAAAGATGTTTCCAAACTGCTCAATCAAAAGAAAGTTTCAATTCTGTGAGATGAATGCACACATCACTAAGAAGTTTCTCAGTAGGCTTCTGTCTAGTTTTTATGTGAAGAAAACTCCTTTTTCACCATAAGGCTCTATGCACTCACGAATATCCCTTAGCAGATTCTAAAAAAACAGAGTTTCCCAACTGATCAAAGAAAAGAATCATTTACCTCTGTGAGATGAATGAAGACATCACAAAACAGTTTCTCAGAAACCTTCTTTATAGTTTTCTTTGAAGATGCTTCTTTTTCTGCATAGGCCTCAAAGTGCTCAAAAATATCCATTTGCAGATTCTGTAAAAATACCATTTCCAAACTGCTCAATCAAAAGAGAGGTTCAACTCTATGAGATGAATGCACATATCTCAAAGAAGTATCTGAGAAACTTTCTTTTTACTTTGTATGTGAAGATATTTCCTTTGTCAACGTAGGCCTCAAAGTGCTCAAAAATACCCCTTTTCCGATTGTACAAGAACAGATTTTCCAGACTGAACAGAGAAAATAAACCCTTATCTCTGTGAGATGAATGCACACGTCACAAGGCTGGTTTTAGGAAACCTGCTTTACAGTTCTTATGTGAAGATATGTCCTTTTCCACCATAAGCCTCACAGCACTCCATATATCCACTTGCAGATTCTACAAAAAGAGTGTTTCAAAAATGTTCAATCAAAGGAAAGGTTCAACTCTGTGAGATGAATGCAAACAACAGAAAGAAGTTTCTCAGAATCCTTCTTTCTAATTTCTATGTTGAGGTATTTCCTTTTCCACCATAGGCATCAAAGTGCTCTAAAAATCCACATGCAGATACTACAAAAAGTCTGTTTCCAAACTGCTCAGTCAAAAGTGGGGTTTAACTCTGCGAGATGAATACACACATCACTAAGAAGTTTCTCAGAATGCTTCTGTCTAGTTTTTATATGAAGATATTTCCTTTTTCAAAAAAGGCCTCCAATAACAACAAATATCTACTTACAGATTCAACCAAAGAGTATTTCAAAACTGGTCAATAAAAAGAAAGTTTGAACTTGGTGAGATGAGTGCACACATCACAAAGCAGTTTCTCAGAATGCTTCTGTCGAGTTTTTATGTGGAGATATTTCCTTTTCCACTGGAATCTGCAAAGCGCTCAAAATATCCAATTTCAGATACCACAAAAAGAGTGTTTCAAAACTGCCAAATCAAAGGAAATGTTCAAATTTGTGAGGGACATGCAGACATCACAGAGAAGTTTCTCAGAATGCTTTTGTCCAATTTTTACATGAAGATATTTCCTTTTCCACCACAGGCTTTAAAGCCCTCCAAATATCAATTTGCAGAAACTACAAAATGACTATTTCCAAACTGCTCAAACAAAACAGTTGTTCAACTCTGTGAGTTGAATTAACGCATCAGAAAGAAGTTTCTCAGAATGCTTCTGTCTAGTTTTTATGTGAAGATATTTCCTTTTCCATCGTAGGCCACCAATCGCTCCAAATATACACTTGCAGATTCTACAAAAAGAATGTTTCAAAACTGCTTAATCAGAAGAAAGGTTCAACTCTGTGAGATGAATGCAAACATCACAAAGAAGTTTTTCAGAATGCTTCTGTCTAATTTTTATGTTAAGGTACTTCCTTTTCTACCATAGGCCTCAAAGCGCTCCAAATGTCCACCTGCAGATTCTACAAAAAGAGTGTTTCAAAACTACTCAATCAAAAGAATGCTTCAAGTCTGTGAGAAAAATGTATCCATCACAATGAAGTTTCTCAGAATGCTTCTGTCTAGTTTTTATGTGAAGATATGTCCTTTTGAACGTAGGCCTCAAAGCACTGCAAAATCCAATTGCAGATTCTACAAAAAGAGTGTTTGAAAATTGCTGAATCAAAAGAAACGTTCAACTTGGCTAGATGAACGCACCCATCAAAAAGAAGTTTCTCAAAATGTTTCTGTCTAATTTTTATGTGAAGATATTTCCTTTCCCAGAAGAGGCTGCCAAGCTCTCCAAATATCCACTTGAAGATTCTACAGAAAGAGTGTTTCGAAACTGTTCAATGAAAAGAAAGGTCCAATTCTGTGGGATGAATGCACACATCACACAGAAGTTTCTCAGAATGCTTCAGTCTAGTTTTTGTGTGAAGATATTTCCTTTTCCACCATTGGCCACAAAGCACTCCAAATATCCACATGCAGACACTACAAAAAGATTTTTTCCAAACTCCTCAATCAAAAGAGTCTTTCAACTCCCCCAGATTAATGCACACATCACTAAGAAGTTTCTCAGAATGCTTCTGTCTAGTTTTTATGTGAAGATATTTCCTTTTCAAATATAGTCCTCTAAGCGTTCCAAATATACATTTGTAGTTGCTACAAAAAGAAAGTTTCCAACTGCTCAATCAAAAGGTAGGTTCAACTCTGTGAGTTGAATGCACACATCTCAAAGAGGTTTCTCAGAATGCTTCTCTCTAGTTTTTATGTAAAGATATTTCCTTTTCCACCAGAGGCCGCAAAGCACTCCAAATATCCATTTGCCAATTCTGCAAAAAACTGTTTCCAAACTGCTCAATCAAAAGTAAGTTTCAGCTCTGTAAGAAGAAGGCACACATCACAAAGAAATTTCTCAGAAAGTTTCTGTCTATTTTTTATGTGAAATTATTTTCTGTTTCCCTAGAGGCCACAAAGGGCTCCAAAATATCCCTTTGCAGATTCTAGAAAACGACTTATTTGAAACTTTTCAAAATAAAGAAAGTTTCAGCTCTGTGAGATGAATGCACACATCACAAAGAAGTTTATCTGAATGCTTCTGTCTAGTTTTTACGTGAAGATATTTCCTTTTCAACTATAAGCTGCAAAGCACTCCAACTATCCACTTGCAGATTCTATAAAAAGAGTGTTTCAAAACTTCTCAATCAAAAGAAAGTTTCAACTCTGTGAGATGAACACACACAACACAAGGAGGTTTCTCAGAATGTTTCTGTCTAGTTTTTATGTGAAGATATTTCCTATTGTCCCAGAGGCCTCAATAGGTTCACAAATGTCCCTTTGCAGATTGTACAAAACGACTGTTTCCAAACTGCTCCATCAAAAGAAAGGTTTACCTCTGTGATATGAATGCACACATCACAAAGAAGTTTCTCAGAATGCTTCTGTCTAGTTTTAATGTGAAGATATTTCCCTTTCCACTGTAGGGAAATATCCAAAGCCCTCCAAATATCCACTTGCAAATTCTACAAAAGGAATGTTTCCAAACTGCTCAATCAAAAGAAAGATTCAATTCTGTGAGATGAACACACAAGTCACAAGAAGTTACTCAGAATGCTTCTGTCTAGTTTTTACGTGAAGTTATTTCTTTTCCACTTTAGGCTACAAAGCGCTCCAAATATACACGTGCAGATTCTATAAAAAGAGGGTTTCCAAACTGCTCAATCAAAAAAAAGGTTGAACTCGGTGAGATTAATGCAAAAATCACAGAGAAGTTTCTCAGAATGCTTCTGTCTAGGTTTTAGGTGAAGATATATCCTTTCCTCTATAGGTCCAAAACACTACAAATATCCACTTGTAGATACTACAAGAAGAGTGTTTCAAAACTACTCAATCAAAAGAAAGGTTCAACACTGTAAAATGAATGCACACATAAAAAAGAAGTTCCTCAGAATGCTTCTGTCAAGTTTTTATGTGAATAAATTTCCTTTTTCAATGTATGCCTCAACGCATTCCAAATATCCATTTGCAGATAGTACAGAAAGAGAGTTTCCAAACTGCTCAATCAAAAGAAAGGTTCAACTCTGTGAGATGAATGCACACATCGGAAGGCAGTTTCTCAGAATGTTTCTGTCTAGTTCTTATCTGAAGATATTTCCTATTTCCCCAGAGGCTTCAGTGGTCTGAAAAATATCCCTCTACAGAGTCTACAAAACGACTGTTTCCAAACTGCTCAATCAATACAAAGGTTCAAGTCTGTTAAATGAATGCACACTTCAAAAAGAAGTTTCTCAGAATGCTTCTGTCTATTTTTTATGTGAAGATATTTCTTTTTCACCATAGGTCTCAAAGTGCTCCAAATATCCACTTGCAGATTCTATGAAAAGACTGATTCCAAAGTGCCCAATCAAAAGAAAGTTTCAACACTGTGAGATTAAAGCACACATCAGAAATAACTTTCTCAGAAATTTTCTGTTTAGTTTTTATGTGAAGATATTTCCTATTACCCCATAGGCCTCAAAGGGCTCACAAATACCCCTTCACAGATTCTACAAAACGACTGGTTCCAAACAGTTCAATCAAAAGAAAGTTCAACTCTGTGAGATGAATGCACACATCACAAAGAAGTTTCTTAGAATGCTTCTGTCTAGTTTCTGTGTGAAGATATCTCCTTTTTGACTGTAGGTCACAAAGCGCTCCAAATATCCACTTGCAGATTCTACAAAAAGAGTTTCTCAAAGCTGCTCAATCAAAAGAAAGGTTCAACTCTGAGATATGAATGCACACATCACAAAGTAGTTTCTCAGAATGCTTCTGTCTAGTTTTTATGTAAAGATATATTCCTTTCCACCACAGGTGGCAAAGCACTCAAAATATCCACTTGCAGAATCTACAAAAAGAGTGTTTCAAAACTGCTCTGTCAAAAGAAATCTTCAACTCTGTTAGTAGAATGCAGACATCAAAAAGAAGTTTCTCAGAATGCTTCTGTGTAGTTTTTATGGGAAAATATTTCCTTTTCCACCATAGGCCTCAAAGCGCTCTAAAAATCCCCTTGCAGGTTTTACAAAAAGAGTGTTGCAAAACTGCTCAATAAAAAGAAAGGTTCAACTCTGTGAGATAACTGCACACATCACAAAGAAGTTTCTCATAATGCTTCTTTCTAGTTTTTATGTGAATATATTTCTTTTCAACCATAAGCCGCAATGCGCTCCAAATATCCACTTGCACATTCTACAAAAAGAGTGTTTCAAAACTGATCAATCAAAAGATAAATTCAACTCTGTGAGATGAATGCACACATCACAAAGAAGTTTGTCAGAATTCTTCTGTCTCTTTTTTATGTGAAGATATTACCTTTTCCAACATAGATCTCAAAGTACTCTAAATATCCAATTGCAGTTTCTACAAAAACAATGTTTCACAACTGCTCAATCAAAAGAAAGGTTCAACACTGTGAGGTGAATGCACACATCACAAAGAAGTTTCTCAGAGTGCTTCTGTGTACTTCGTATGTGAAGATATGTCTTTTCCACCATAGGCCTCAAAGCGCTCCAAGTATTCACTTGCAGATTGTACAAAAAGAGTGTTTCAACAATGGTCAATTAAAAGAAAGATTCAACTCTGTGAGATGAATGCAAACATCACAAAGAAGTTTCTCAGAATGCTCCTGCTTAGTTTTTATGTGAAGATATTTCCTTTTCCACCATAGGCCCCAAGGCTCACAAAACATCCCCTTGCAGATCCTCCAAAAGGACTGTTTCAAAACTGCTCAATCAAAATAAGGGTTCAGCTCTGTGAGTTGAATGCACACATCAAAAAGAAGTTTCTCAGAATGCTTCTGTCAAGTTTTTATATGAAGATACTTCCTTTTCCACCATAGGCCTCAAAGTGCTCCAAATATCCATCTGCAGATTCTATAAGAAGAGTGCTTCAAAACTGCTTAATCAAAAGATAGTTTCAACCCTGTGAGTTAAATACACACATCACAAATAAGTTTCTCAGAATGCTTCTTTCTGGTATTTATGTGAAGATATGTCGTTTTCCACTATAGGCCTCAATCTCCTCCAAATATCCGTTGGCAGATACTACAAAAAGAGTGTTTCAAAACTCCTCAATCAAAAGAAATGTTCAACTCTGTGAATTGAATGTACACATCAAAAGGGAGTTTTTCAGAATGCTTCTGTTTAGTTTTTCTGAAGATATTTCCTTTTCCACCATAGGCCCCAAAGAACTGCAAACATCCACAGGCAGATTCTGCAAAAGAGTGTTTCAAAACTGCTCAATCAAAAGAAAGTTTTAACTCTGTGAATTGAATACACTCATCACAAATAAGTTTCTCAGAATGCTTCTGTCTAGTATCTATGTGAAGATATGTCCTTTTCCACCGTATGCCTGAATCCGCACCAAATATACATTTGAAGATGCTACAAAAAGAGTGTTTCAAAACTGATCAAAGGAAAGGTTCCATTCTGTGAGTTGAATGCACACATCACAAAGAAGTTTCTCAGATTATTTCTGAGTAGTTTTTATGTGAAGATATTTCCTTTTCCATCATAGGCCCCAAAGTTCTCCAAACATCCAAAGGCAGATTCAACAAAAAGAGTGTTTCAAAACTGTTCTACCAAAAGAAATCTTCAACTATGTGAGATGAACACACACATCAGTAAGAAGTTTCTCAAAATGCTTCTGTCTAATTTTTATATGAAGATATATCCTTTTCCACCATTGACCTCAAGGTGCTCCAAATATCCACTTGCAGATTCTACAAATAGAGTGTTTAAAAACTGCTCAGTCAAAAGGAAGGTTAAATTCTGTGAGATGAATGCACACATCACAAAAAAATTTCTTAGAATACTTCTGTCTAGTTTTTATGTGAAGATAATTGCTTTTCCTCCATGGGCCTGAAACGCTCCAAATATCCAATTGCAGATTCTACAAAAAGAGTGTTTTAAAACTGCTCAATCAAAAGAAAGGTTCAACACTGTGAGATCAATGCATACATCACAAAGAAGTTTCTCAGAATGCTTCTGTCTTGTTTTTATGTGAAGATATTTCCTTTTCCACTGCAGGACTCAAAGCGATCAATTTATGCACTTTCAGATTCTACAAAAAGAGTGTTTCAAAACTGCTCAATCAAAAGAAAGTTTCAACTCTGTGAGATGAATGTACACATCACAAAGAACTTTCTCAGAATGCTTTTGTCTAGTTTTTACGTGAAGATATTTCCTTTTGCAACATAGGCCTCAAAGTGCTCCAATCACCACTTGCAGATTCTACAAAAAGAGTGCTTCAAAACTGCTTAATTAATAGAAAGGTTCAACTGTGTGAGATGAATGCACACATCACAAAGTAGTTTCTCTGAATGCTCCTGTCAAGTTTTTATGTGAAGATATTTCCTTTTCCAGTAAATATTGCATATCATGCAAACTATCCACTTGCAGATTCAACAAAAACTGTGTTTTAAAACTGCTCAATCAAAATAAAGGTTCAACCTTGTGGGTTGAATGCACACATCACAAAGAACTTTCTCAGAAAGCTCCAGTCTAGTTTTCACGTGAAGACATTTCCTTTTCTACCATAGACCTCAAAGCACTCCAAATATCCACTTGCAGATTGTAGAAAAAGAGTGTTTCAACACTGCTCAATTAAAAAAAAGATTCAACACAGAGAGATGAATGCAAATATCACAAAGAAGTTTCTCAGAATTCTCATGTTTAGTTTTTATGGGAAGATATTACCTTTTTCACCATAGGCCCTAAGGTGCTCCAAACATCCACTTCTGGATTGTACAAAAGGATTGTTTCAAAACTGCTCAATCAAAAGAAGGTTTCAACTCTGTAAGATGAATGCACACATCACAAAAAAGTTTGTCAGAATGCTTCTGTCAAGTTTTTACGTGAAAATATTTCCTTTTCCACCATAGGCCTCAATCCACTCCAAATATCCATTTGCAGATACTACAAAAAGACTGTTTCAAAACTGCTCCATCAAAAGAAAGTTTCAACTCTGTGAGTTGAATGCGAACAGCACAAAGAAGTTTCTCAGATTACTACTGTGTAGTTTTTATTTGAAGATGTTTCCTTTTCCACCATAGGCCCCAATGCGCTCCAAACATCCACCTGCAGATTCTACAAAAAGAGTGTTTCAAAACTGCTCTATCAGAAGAAAGGTTCAATTCTGTGAGATGAATGCAAACATCACAAAGAAGTTTCTCAGAATGCTTCTGTCTAATTTTTATGTGAAGATATTTCCTTTTCCACCAAAGGGCTCAAAGTGCTCCAAATATCCACTTGCAGATTCTAAAAAAACAGTGTTTCAAACTGCTCAATAAATAGAAATGGTCAACTCTTTGGGATGAATGCACACAAGAAAAAGAAGTTTCCCAGACTGCTTCTGTCTGATCTTTATATGAAGATATTTCCTTTTTCAGCGTTGACCTCAGAGATCTTCAAATATCCACTTGCAGATTCTTCAAATAGATTGTTTAAAAACTGCTCAATCAAAAGAAAGGTTCGACTCTGTGAGATGAAGGCAAATATCACGTAGATGTTTGTCCAAATGCTTTTGTCTAGTTTTTATGTGAAGATATTTCCATTTCCAACATAGGTCTGAAAGCTCTCCAAATATCCACTTGCAGATTGTACAAAAAGAATGTTTAAAAAATGCTGAATAAAAAGAAATTTTCAAATTGGTGAGATGAATGCACACATCAAAAAGAAGTTTCTCAGAATGCTTCTGTCCAGTATTTATGTGAAGATATTTCTTTTTCCACCTTAGGCCGCAAAGTGCTCCTCATATCCACTTGCAGAGTCTACAAAAAATGTGTTTCAAAACTGCTCAAACAAAAGAAAGTTTCAACTCTGTGAGTTGAAACCAGACATCACAAAGTAGTTTCTCAGAATGCTTCTGTCTTGTTTTGATGAGAATATTTTTCCTTTTCCACAATAGTCCGTAAAGTGCTCCAAATATCCACTTGCAGATTCTACAAAAGGAGTGATTCAAAACTGCTCAATCAAAAGAAAGATTCAACTCTGAGAGATGAATACACACATAGCAAAGTAGTTTCTCAGAATGATTCTGTCTAGTTTATTGGGAAGATATTTCCTTTTCCACCATAGGCCCCAAAGGGCTCCAAATATCCACTTTCAGATTGCACAAAAAGTGTGTTTCAAAACTGCTCAATCAAAAGAAAGGTTGAACCCTGTGAGATGAATGCACACATCACAAAGAAGCTACTCAGAATGCTTCTGTCTAGCTTTTATGTGACGGTATTTCCTTTTCCACCAGAGGCCCAAAATCACTCAAAATATCTGCTTGCAGGTACTACGAAAAGAGCGTTTCAAAACTGCTCAAACAAAAGAAAGGTTCAACTCTGTGAGGTGAATGCACACATCACAAAAAAGTTTCTGAGAATGATTCTGTCTGGTTTTTACGTGAAGGTGTTCCCTTTTCCACCATAGGCCTCAAAGGGCTCCAAATATCCAATTGCAGATTCTACACAAAGATAGTTTAACAACTGTTCAATCAAAAGAAAAGTTCAACTTTCTGAGATGAATGCACACATCACAAAGAAATTTGTCAGAATGCTTCTCTCTAATTTTTATGTGAAAATATTTCCTTCTCCACCATAGGCCTCAAAGCGCTCCAAATATCCACTTGCATATTCAACAAAAAGAGTGTTTGAAAACTTCTCAATCAAAAGAGAGGTTGAAATCTGTGAGATGAATGCATACATCACAAAGAAGTTTCACAGAGTACTTCTGTCTACCTTTTATTTGAAGAAATTTCCTTTTCCAACATAGGCCACAAAACGCTCCAAATATACAGTTGCAGACTCTAAAGAAAGAGTGTCTCAAGCTCCTCAATCTAAAGAAAGGTTCAACTCTGTGAGTTGAATGCACTCATCAGAAAGATATTTCTTATAATGCTTCTGTGTCATTTTTAAGTGAAGATATTTCCTTTTCTACCATAGGCCTCAAAGCACTCCAAATATCCACTTGCAGATTCTACAAAAAGAGGTTTCAAAACTGCTCAATCAAAAGAAAGGTTCAACACTGTAAGATGAATGCACACATCACAAAGGAGTATCTCAGAATGCTTCTGTGTAGTTTTTATGTGAAGACATTTCCTTTTCCACCATAGGACTCAAAGAATTCTGAATCTCCAATTGCAGATTCTACAAATAGAGTGTTTAAAAGCTGCTCAATCAAAAGAAAGTTTGAACTCTGTGAGATTAAAGTGCACATCATGGAGAAGTTTCTCAGGTTCTTCTGTGAAGTTTTTATGTGAAGATATTTCTTTTCCACCATAGGCCTCAAAGCCCTCCAAATATCCACTTACAGATTCCACAAAAAGAGTGTTTCAAAACTGTTCAATGAAAAGAGAGGTTCAATTCTGTGAGATGAATGCACACATCACAAAGAGGTTTTACAGAATGCTTCTGCCTAGCTTTTATGTGAAGATAGTTCCTTTTCCACAATAGTCTACAAAGCGCTCCAAATACACATTTGCAGATTCTGCAAAAAGAGTTTTTCAAAACCACTCAATCAAAAGAAAGGTTCACCTCTGTGAGATGAATGCACACATCACAAAGAAGTTTCTCAGAAAGCTTCTGTGTAGTTTTTATGTGAAGATATTTCATTTTCCACCATTGGCCCCAAAGCGTTCCAAATATCCCCAGCAGATTCTATAAAGAGTGTTTCAAAACTGCTCAGTCAAAAGAAATCTTCAACTCTGTGAGATGAACACACACATCACAGAGCAGATTCTCAGAATGTTTCTAATTTTTATGTGAAGATATTTCCTTTTCCACCATAGGTCTCAATGCCCTCAAAATATCCACTGGCAAATTCTACAAAAAGAGTATTTCAAAACTGCTCAATCAAAAGAAAGGCTCAACTCCATGAGATGAATGAATACATCACAAAAAGTTTCTCAGAACGCTTCTGTCTAGTTTTTATGTGAAGATATTTCCTTTTCCACCATAGGCCTCAGAGCACTCCAATTATCAATTTGCAGATTCTACAAAAAGAGTGTTTCAAAACTGCTCAATCAAAAGAATGGTTTAAATCTGTGAGATAAATGCACACATCACAAAGAAGTTTCTCAGAATGCTTCTGTCTAATTATCATGTGAAGATATTTCCCTTTCCACTAGAGGCCACAAAGAACTCCAAATATCCACTTGCAGGTTCTACAAAAAGAGAGTTTCAAATCTGCTCAATCAAAATAAAGGTTCAGCCCGGTGAGATGAATGCACACATCACAAAGTTGTGTCTCAGAATGCTTCTGTCTGGTGTTTATGTGAAGATATTTCTTTTGCACCTTAGGCCCCTATCTACTTGCAAATTCTACAAAAAGAGTGTTTCAAAACTGCTGTATCTAAAGCAGTGTTCAACGTTGTGAGATGAATGCACACATCACAAAGAAATTTCTCAGAATGCCTCTGTCTTGTTTTTAAGTGAAGATGTTTCCTTTTCCATCATAGACCTCAAATCGATCCAAATATCCACTTGCAGACCCTCCAAAAAGAGTGTTTGAAAACTGCTCTGTCAAAAGGAAGTTTCAACTCTGTGAGATGAAGGCACACATCACAATGAAGTTTCTCAGAATGCTTCTGTTTAGCTTTTAAATGAAGATATTTCCTTTTACACCATAGACCTCAAAGCACTTGAAATATCCACTTGCAGATTCTACAAAGGAGTGTTTCAAAACTATTGAATCAAAAGAAAGTTTCAACTCTGAGATGAATGCACACATTACAAAGAGGTTTCTCAGAATGCTTCTGTCTAGTTTATATGTTAAAATATTTCCTTTTTCACCATAGGCTGCAAATCTCTCCAAATATCCACTTGCAGTTTCTAAAAAAAGAGTGTTTCTAAACTGCACAATCAAAAGAAAGGTTCAACTCTGTGAGTTGAATGCACATATCACTAAGAAGTTTCTCAGAACACTTTTATCTGGTTTCTGTGTGAAGTTATTTCCTTTTCCACCATACGCCACAAATCGCTAAAACTATCAAGTTGCAGATTCTACAAAAAGAGTGTTTCAAAACTACTCAATCAAAAGAAAGGTTCTACTCTGTGAGCTGAATGCACACATCACTAAGATGTTTCTCAGAATACTTCTATCTAGTTTTTATGTGAAGATATTACCTTTTCCCCCTTAGGCCTCAAAACGCTCCAAATCTCCACTTGCAGATTCTACAAAAATAGTGTTTGAAAACTGCTCAATCAAAAGTAAGGTTCCTCTCTGTGCGATGAATGCACACATCACAAACAAGGTTCTGTGAATGCTTCTGTCTAGTTTTTATATGAAGATATTTCTTTTCCACGTTAGCACTCAAAGCGCTGCAAATATGCTCTTTCAGACACCACAAAAGGAGTGTTTCAAAACTGCTCAATCAAAAGAAAGGTTCAACTCTGTGAGATGAATGTGCACATCACAAAGAAGTTTCTCAGAATGCTTCTTTGTAGTAATTATGCGAAGATATTTTGTTTTCCACTAGAGGCCACAAAGTGCTCCAAATATCCACTTGCAGATTCTACAAAAAGAGTGTTTCAAAACTGCTCAACCTAAAGAAAGTTTCAACTCTATGAATTGAATGCACACTTCACAAAGAAGTTTCTCAGAATGCTTCTGTCTAGTTTTTATGTGAGGATATTTCCTTTTCCACCATAGGCCTCAAAGCGCTCCGAGTATCCAGTTTCAGAAACTACCAAAAGATTGTCTCCACACTGCTCAGTCAAAAGAATGGTTCAACTGTGTCATTTGAATACACACATCACAAGGAAATTTCTCAGAATGCTTCTGTCTTGTTTTTATGTGAGGATATTTCCTTTTCCACCATAGACCTCAAAGCCCTCCAAGTATCCACCTGCAGGTTCTATAAAAAGAGTGTTTCAATACTGCTTAAACAAAAGAAAAGTTCAACTGTGTGAGATGAATGTATACATTAAAACAAGCTTCTCAGAAATCCTCAGTCAAGTTTTTATATGAAGGTATTTCCCTTTCCACTGTAGGCCTCAAATCGCTCCAAATATCCACTAGCAGATTCTACAGAAAGTGTGCTTCAAAACTGCTCAATCAAAAGAAAGTTCCAACTCTGTGAGTTGAATGCGCACATCAGAAAGAAGTTTCTCAGATTACTTCTGTGTAGTTTTTATGTGAAGATGTTTCCTTTTCCAGAATAGGCCCCAATGCAGTCCAAACACCCACGTGCAGATTTTACAAAAAGAGTGTTTCAAAACTGCTCAATCAAAAAAAAAGGTTCAACTCTGTGAGATGAATGCAAACATCACAAAGAAATTTCTCAGAATGCTTCTGTCTAATTTTTATGTGAAGATATGTCCTTTTCCACCAAAGGGCTCAAAGAGCTCCAAATATCCACTTGCAGTATCTATGAAAAACGTTTTCAAAACTGCTCAATCAAAAGAAAGTTTCATCTCTGTGAATTGATTGCATGCATCACAAAGAAGTTTCTCAGAATTCCTCTGTCTAGTTTTTATGTGAAGATATTTCATTTTCCTCTATAGGCCTCAAAGCACCGCAAATAACCATTTGCATATACTACAAAAATACTGTTTCCAAACTACTAAATCAAAAGAAAGGTTTAACCCTGTGAGTGGAATGCACACATCATGAAGAAGTTTCTCAGATTTCTTCTGTCTAGTTTTTATGTGAAGTTATTTCTTTTTCCACCATAGGTTTCAAAGCTCTCCAAGTATCCAATTGCAGATTCTACAAAAAGAGTGTTTCAAAAGTCCTCAAACCAAATAAATGTTGAATTCTTTGAAAGGAATGCAGACATCACATGGTATTTTCTCAGAATGCTTCTGTCTAGTGTTTATGTGATGTTATTTCCTTTTCCACCATGGGCCTCAAAGTGCTCCAAATGACCTCTTGCGGATTCGACCAAAAGAGTGTTTCAAAACTGCTCTGTCAAAAGAAAGGTTTACCTCTGTGAGATGAATGCTCACATCACAGAGAAGTTTCTCAGAATGCCTCTATCTAGTTTTTATTTGAAGATATTTCCTTTCCCACCATAGGCCTCAAAGCTCTCCAAATATCCATTTGCAGATACTACAAAAGACTGTTTCCAAATTGTGCAATCAAAGGAAACGTTCAACTCTGTGAATTGAATGCACACATCACAACGAAGTTTCTCAGAATGCTTCTGTCAAATTTTTATGTGAAGATATTTCCTTTTCCACTATAGGCTTCAAAGCACTCCAAATATCCAATTGCAGATACTACCAAAAGACTGTTTCCAAACTGCTCAATCAAAAGAAATGTTCAACTCTGTGAGATGAATGCACACATCACAAAGAAGTTTTTCAGAATGCTTGTGTCTAGTTTTTAAGTGAAGATATTTTCTTTTCCATCCTAGGCCTCAATGCGCTCCAAATATCCACTGGCAGATTCCACAAAAAGAGTGCTTCAAAACTGCTGAATCAAAAGAAAGTTTTAACTCCGTGAGATGAATGCACATATCACAAAGAAGTTACTCTGAATGCTTCTGTGTAGTTTTTATGTGAAGATATTTCCTTTTCCACTATAGGTCACAAATCTGTCCAAATATCCACTTGCAGATTCTACAAAAACAGTGTCTAAACTGCTCAATAAAAAGAAAGTTTCAAATCTGTAAGATGAATGCACACATCACAAAGAAGTTTCTCTGAATCCTTCTGTCTAGTTTTTATGTGAAAATATTTCCTTTTAAACTGTAGGCCTCAAAGCGCTCCAAATATCCATTTACAGATACTACAAAAAGACTGTTTTCAAACTGCTCAATAAAAGGAAAGGTTCAACTCTGTGAGTTGAATGCTCACATCAGAAAGAAGTTTCTCTGAATGCTTCTGTGTAGTTTTAATGTGAAGTTATTTCCTTTTCCACTATAGGCTGCAAAGCACCCCAAATAGCCACTTGCAGATTCTAGAAGAGTATATCAAAACTGCTCAATCAAATGAAAGGTTCAACTCTGTGCGTTGAATGCACACATCATGAAGAAGTTTCTCAGAATGCTTGTGTCTAGTTTTTAGGCGAAGATATTTCCTTTTCCACCATAGGCCACATAGTGCTCCAAATATCCAATTGCAGATTCTGCAAAAGGGGTTGTTCAAAACTGCTCAATCAAAAGATTTCAACTGTGTGAGATGAATGCAAACATCACAAGGAAGTTTCTCAGAAGGCTTCTGTCTAGTTTTTATGTGAAGATATTTCCTTCTCCACCATAGGCCTCAAAGCACTCCAAATATCAAGTTGCAGATTCTACAAACAGAGTGTTTCAAAACTGCTCAATCAAAAGAAAAGTTCAACACTGTGATTTGAATGCACACATCAAAAAGTAGTTTCCATGGTTTTAGGTCTAACGTTTAAGTCTTTAATCCATCTTGAATTAATTTTTGTATAAGGTGTAAGGAAGGGATCCATTTTCAGCTTTCTACATATGGCTAGCCAGTTTTCCCAGCACCATTTATTAAGTAGGCAATCCTTTCAGCTTTGCTTGCTTTTCTCAGGTTTGTCAATGATCAGATATTTGTAGATATGCAGTGTTATTTTTGAGGACTCTGTTCTGTTCCATTGATCTATATCTCTGTTTTAGTACCAGTACCATGCTGTTTTGGTTACTGTAGTCTTGTAGTATAGTTTGAAGTCAGGTAGCATGATGCCTCCAGCATTGTTCTTTTGGCTTAGGATTGACTTGGCGATGCAGGATCTTTTTTGATTCCATGTGAACTTTAAAGTAGATTTTTCCAATTCTGTGGAGAAAGTCATTGGTAGCTTGATGGGGATGGCATTGAATCTATAAATTTCCTTGGGCAATATGGCCATTTTCACGATGTTGATTCTTCCTACCCATGATCATGGAATGATATTCCATTTGTTTGTTTCCTCTTTTACTTCATTAAGCAGTGGTTTGTAGTTCTCCTTGAAGAGTTCCTTCACGTCCCTTTTAAGTTGGATTCCTATGTATTTTATTCTGTTTTAAGCAATTGTGAATGGGAGTTCACTCATGATTTGGCTCTCTGTTTTTCTGTTATTGGTGTATAAGAATGCTTGTGATTTTGGTACATTGATTTTGTATCCTGAGATTTTGCTGAATTTGCTTGCCAGCTTAAGGAGATTTTGGGCTGTGACAGTGGGGTTTTCTAGATATACAATCATGTCCTCTGCAAACAGGGTAATTTGACTTCCTCTTTTCCTAATTGAATACCCTTTATTTCCTTCTCCTGCCTAATTGCCCTGGCCAGAACTTCCAACATTATGTTGAATAGGAGTGGTGAGAGAGGGCATCCATGTCTTGTGCCAGTATTCAAAGAGAATGCTTCCAGTTTTTACCCATTCAGTATGATATTGGCTGTGGGTTTGTCATAGATAGCTCTTATTATTTTGAGATTCCTCCCATCAATACCTAATTTATTGAAAGTTTTTAGCATGAAGGGTTGCTGAATTCTGTCAAAGGCCTTTTCTGCATCTATTGAGATAATCATGTGGTTTTTGTCTTTGGTTCTGTTTATATGCTGAATTATATTTATTGGTTTGCATATATTGAACCAGCCTTGCATCCCAGGGATGAAGCCCACTTGATCATGGTGGATAAGCTTTTTGATGTGCTGCTGAATTCTGTTTGCCAGTATTTTATTGAGGATTTCTGCATCAATGTTCATCAAGGATATTGGTCTAAAATTCTTTTTTGTTCTGTCTCTGCCATGCTTTGGTATTAGATTGATGCTGGCCTCATAAAATGAGTTAGGGAGGATTTCCTCTTTTTCTATTGAATGGACTAGGTTCAGAAGGAATGGTACCAGATCCTCCTTGTACCTCTGGTAGAATTCGGCTGTGAATCCAAACCATAAAAACCCTAGATGATAACCTAATGAATACCATTCAGGATATAGGCATGGGCAGGGACTTCATGTCTAAAACACCAAATGCAATGGCAACAAAAGTCAAAATTGACAAATGGGATCTAACTAAACTAAATAGCTTCTACAGAGCAAAAGAAACTACCATCACAGTGAACTAGCAACCTACAAAATGGGAGAAAATTTTCACAACATGCTCATCTGAGTAAGGGCTAATATCCAGAATCTACAATGAACTAAAACAAATTTACAAGATAAAAAGAAACAACCCCATCAAAATGTGGTCAAAGGACATGAACAGACAGTCTCAAAAGAAGACATTTACGCAGCCAAAAAACGTGAAAAAATGCTCACCATCCCTGGCCAACAGAGAAATGCAAATCAAAACCACAATGAGATACCATCTCACACCAGTTAGAATGGCATTCATTAAAAGGTCAGTAAACAACAGGTGCTGTAGAGGATGTGGAGAAATAGGAACACTTTTACACTGTTGGTGGGACTGTAAACGAATTCAACCATTGTGGAAGTCAGTGTGGCTATTCCTCGGGGATCTAGAACTAGAAATACCATTTGACCCAGCCATCCCATTACTGGGTATATATGCAAACGAATATAAATCATGCTGCTATAAAGACACATGCACACATATATGTTTATTGTGGAACTATTCACAATAGCAAAGACTTGGGACCAACCGAAATGTCCAACAGTAATAGACTGGATTAAGAAAATGTGGCATATATACACCATGGAATACTATGTAGCCATAAAAAATGACGAGTTCATGTCTTTGCAGGGACATGGATGAAATTGGAAATCATAATTCTCAGTAAACTATTGAAAGGACAAAAAACCAAACACCGCATGTTCTCACTTATAGGTGGGAATTGAACAATGAGAACACAAGGACACAGGAAGGGGAACATCACACTCTGGGGACTGCTGTGCGGTGGGAGGAGGGTGGAGGGATAGCATTAGGAGATATACCTAATGCTGAGTGAGGACTTAATGCGGGCAGCACAACAGCATGGCACATGTATACATATGTAACTAATCTGCACATTGTGCACATCTACCATAAATCTTAAAGTACAATAAAAAAAAGAAGTTTCTCAGAATGCATCTGTCTACTTTTTATGTGAAGACATTTCCTATTCCACCCAAGGCCTCAAAGCACTCCAAATATCCACATGCAGATCCTAGAAAAGGAGTGTTTAAAAACTGCTCAATCAAAAGAAAAGTTCAAATCTATGAGATGAATGCACACGTCACAAAGAAGTTTCTCAGAATGCTTCTGTCTAATTTTTATGTGAAGATATCTCCTTTTCCACTATAGGCCTCAAAGCGCTCCAAATATCCATTTGCAGATACTGCAAAAAGATTGTTCCCAAACTGCTGAATGAAAAGAAATGCTCAACTCTGTGAGTTGAATGCACATATAACAAAGAAGTTTCTCAGAATGCTTCTGTCTAGTTTTTATGTGAAGATATTTCCTAGCCCAACAAAGATCTCAAAGCATTCAAAATATCCACTTGAAGATTCAACAAAAAGAGTGTTTCAAAACTGCTCATTCAAAAGAAAGGTTCAAATCTGGAAGATGTATGCACACATCACAAAGAAGTTTCTCCAAATGGTTCTGTCTAGATTTTATGTGAAGATACTTCCTTTTCCACCATAGGCCACAAAGTGCTCTGAATATCCACTTGCAGTTTCCACAAAAAAGTGTTTCCATACTGCTCAATCAAAAGAAAATTTAAACTCCACAAGATTAAGGCACACATCACAAAGAACTTTTTCAGAAAGCTTCTGTGTAGTTTTTATGTGAAGATATTTCCTTTTCCACAATAGACCTCAAAGCACTTCAAATGTCCACTTGCGGATTCTACAAAAAAGTTTTTCAAAACTACTCAATCAAAAGAATGGTTCAAATCTGTGGGATGAATGAATACCTCACAAAGAAGTTTCTCTGAATGCTTCTGTGTAATTTTTATGTGAAAATATTTCCCTTTCCACCATAGGCCTCAAAGCGCTCAAAATATCCACTTGGAAGTTCTACAAAAAGAGTGTTTCAAAACTGCTTAATCAAATGAAAGTTACAACTCTGTGAGATGAATGCACACAACACAAGAAGTTTCTCAGAATGATTTTGTGTAGTTTTTATTTGAAGACAAATCCTTTCCCACAGTATACCTCAAAGTGCTCCAAATATCCACTTGGGGATTCTACAAAAAGAGCGTTTAAAAACTGCTCCACAAAAAGAAAGTTTCAACTCTGTGAGATGAATGCACACGTCAAAAAGAAGTTTCTCAGAAAGCTTCTGTGTAGTTTGTATGTGAAGATATTTCCTTTTCCACCATAGGCTGCAAATGGCTCCAAATATCCACTTGTAGATTCTGCAAAAAAAAGAGTTTCAAAACTACACTATCAAAAGTTAGTTTCAACCTGTGAGTTGAATGCTCACATTACAAAGAAGAGTCTCAGAATTCTTGCGTGTAGTTTTTTGTGAAGATATTTCCTTTTCCACAATAGGCCTCAAAGTGCTCCAAATATTGACCCGCAGATTCTACAAAAAGAGTGTTTCAAAGCTGCTCAATCAAAAGAAAAGTTCCACTCTGTGAGATGAATGCACACATCACAAGGGAATTTCTTATAAATCTTCTGTGTAGTTTTCATGTGAAGATATTTCCTCTTCCACAATGGGCCTCAAAGAGCTCCAAATATCCACTTCTGGATTCTCCAAAATAATGTTTCAAAACTGCTCAATCAAATGAAAGCATGAACTCCGTGAGATGAATGCCCACATCACAAAGATGTTTTTCAGAATGTTTCCGTAGAGTTTTCATTGGAAGATATTTCCTTTTCCACAATAGGCTGCAAAGGGTTCCAAATATCAACTTGCAGATTCTACAAAAAGAGAGTTTCAAAACTGCTGTCAAAAGATAAGTTCAACTCTGTGAGTTGAATGCACACATCTCAAAGCTGTTTCTCAGTATGCTTCTTTGTAGTTATTCTGTGAAGATATTTCCTTATCCACCATAAGCCTCAAAGCGCACCAAATATCCACTTGCAGATTCTACAGAAAGAGTGTTTCAAAACTACTCAATCAAAAGAAATGTTCAACTCTGAGATGAATGCACACATCACAAAGATGTCTCTCAGAATGCTGCTGTGCAGATTTATGTGAATATATTTCCTTTTCCACAACAGGTATTTAAGCATTCCAAATATTCACTTGCAGATTCTACAAAAAGAGTGTTTATAAACTGCCTAATCAAAAGAAAAATTCAACTCTTGGAGATGAATGCACATATAAAAAGGAGTTTCTCAGAATGCTTCTGTGTTGCTTTTATATAAAGAAATTTCCTTTTCCACCATAGGCCTCTAAGTGCTCCAAATATCCACTTGCAGATTCTACAAAAAGAGTGTTTCAAAACTGCTTAATCAAAAGAAAAGTTCAACTCTGTGAAATGAATGCACACATCACAAGGAAGTTACTCAGAATGTTTCTTTGTAGTTTTAATGTGAAGATATTTATTGTTCCACAATATTCCTCAAAGCGCTTCAAATATCCACTTGCAGATACTAAAAAAAGAGTGTTTCAAAACTGCTCCATCAAAAGAAAAGATCAACTCTGTGAGAAGAATACACACATCACAAAGAAGTTTCTCAGAATGCTTCTGTGTAGTTTTTATGTGAAGATATTTCTGTTTCCATCATAGGCCTCAAAGTGCTCCAAATATCTACTTGCAGGTTATACAAAAACAGTGTTTCAAAACTGATCAATCAAAAGAAAACTTCAACTCTGTGGATGAATGCACACCTCACAAGGAAGTTTCTCAGAATGCTTCTGTGTAGTTTTTATGTGAAGATATTTCCTTTTCCAGAGTAGGCCTCAAAGCCCTTCAAATATCCACTTGCAGATTCTATAAAAAGGATGTTTCAAAACTGCTCAATCAAAACAAAGTTTCAACTCTCTTAGATGAATGCACACATCACAAAGAATTTTCTCAGAATGGCTCTCTGTAGTTTTTATTTGAAGATATTTCCTTTTCCACAATAGAACTCAAAGAACTCCAAATATCCTATTGCGGATCCTACATAAAGAGGGTTTCCAATTTCCTCAATCAAAGGAAACGTTCAACTCTGTGAGATGAATGCTGATATCATGAAGAAGTTTCTCAGAATGTTTCTGTGTAGTTTTTATGTGAAGATATTACCTTTTCCCGTTAGGCCTCCAACTGCTCCAAATATCCTCTTGCAGATTCTACAAAAAGAGTGTTTCAAAACTTCTCAATCAAAAGAAATGTTCAACCCTGTTAGATGAAGACACACATCACAAAGAAGTTTCTCAGAATGCTTCTGTGTAATTTTTATGTGAATATATTTCCTTTTCCCTATAGCCCTCAAATCGCTCCAAATATCCACTTGCACACTCTACATAGAGTGTTTCCAAAATGGTCAATCAAAAGGAAGGTTTAACTCTGTGAGATGAATGCACACATCACAAAGAAGTTTCTCAGAATGCTTCTGTGTAGTTTTTATGGAAGAAAATTCCCTTCCAAAATAGGCCACAAGGGCTCTAGTTATCCACTTGCAGATTCTACAAAAAGAGAGATTCAAAGCTGCTCAATCAAGAGAAAGTTTCAATTCTGTGTGATGAAGGCACACATCACAGCAAGTTTCTCAGAATGCTTCTGTGTAGTTTTTATGAGTAGATAATTCCTTTTCTACAATAGGCTTCAAAGCACTCCAAATATCCACTTGCAAACTCTACAAAAAGATTGTTTCAAAACCGCTCAATCAAAAGAAAGCTTTAACTCTGTGAGACGAATGCACACATCACAAAGAAGTTTCTGAGAATGCTTCCATGTAGCTTTTATGGGAAGATATTTCCTTTTCCACTGTAGGCCTCAAATTGCTTAAAATATCCCCTTCCAGATTCTATAAAAGGAGTGCTTCAAAACTGCTCAATCAAAAGAATATTTCAACTCTCTGAGATGAATGTACACATCACAAAGGAGTTTCTCAGAATGCTTCTGTGTGGTTTATATGTGAAGATATTTCAATTTCCGAAATAGTCCACATAGGGCTCCAAATATCCTCTTGCAGATTCTACAAAAAGAGAGATTCAAAACTGCTTAATCAAAAGATAGGTTCAACAATGTGAGTTGATTGCACACATCACAAAGAAGTTTCTCAGAATCATTCTGTGTAGTTTCTATGTGAAGATATTTTCTTTTAGACATTAGGCATCAATGTGCTCCAAATATCCACTGGCACATTCTACAAAAAGAGTGTTTCCAAACTGCTGAATCAAGAGAAAGGTTCAACTCTGTGAGATGAATGCACACATCACAAAGAAGTTTCTCAGAATGCTTCTGTGTAGTATTTATTTAAAGATATTCCTTTTCCACAATAGGCCTCAAAGAGCTCCAAATATCTACTTGCAGATTCTGTAAAATAGTGTTTCCAAACTGCTTAATCAAAAGAAAGGTTCAACTCAGTGAGATAAATGCACACATAACAAAGAAGTTTCTCAGAATGCTTCTGTGTAGTTTTTATAGGAAGATATTTCCTTTTTGGCAATAGGCCTCAAAGAGCTCCAAATATCCACTGGCAGATTCTACAAAAAGAGTGTTTGAAAACTGCTCATCAAAAGAAAATTAGAACTCTGTGAGATGAAGGCATAGATCACAAAGGTGTTTCTCAGAATGCTTCTGTGTAGATTTAATATGAAGATATTTCCTTTTTCACCATAGGTCACAAAGGTCTCCAAATATCCTCTTGCAGATTATACAAAAAACAGAGTTTCAAAACTGTTCATTCCAAAGATAGGTTCAACTCCATCAATTGAATGTGCCCATCACAAAGAAGTTTCTCAGAATGCTTCTGTGCAGCTTTTGTGTGAAGATATTTCCTTTTCTAACATAGGCCTCAAAGCGCTCCAAATATCCACGTGCATATTCTCCAAAAAGAGTGTTCCCAAACTGCTCAATCAAAAGAAAGTTTCAATTCTGTGAGATTAGTGCACACATTGAAAAGAAGTTTCTCAAAATGCTTCTGTACAGTTTTTATGTGGAAATATTTCTTTTTCCACAACAGGCCACAAAGTGCTCCAAAAATTCACTTGCAGATTCTGCAAGAAGGATATTTCAAAACTGCTCAATCAAAAGAAAGATTGAACTCTGTGAGATGAATACACACATCATAAAGTAGTTTCTGAGAATGCTTCTGTGTAGTTTTTATGTGAAGATATTTCCCTTTCCAAAATAGGCTGCAAAGGACACCAAATATCTACTTGCAGATTCTACAAAAAGAGTGATTCAAAACTGCTCAATTGAAAGATAGTTTCAACTCTTTGAGTTGAATGCAAACATCACAAAGAAGTTTCTGAGAATGCTACTGTGTAGTTTTTATGTGAAGACATTTCCATTTCTACTATAGGACTCAAAGTGCTTCAAATATCCACTTGCAGATTCTACAGAAAGAGTATTTCCAAACTGCTCAATCAAAAGAAAGGTTCAACTCTGTAAGATGAATGCACACATCACAAAGAAGTTTCTCAGAATGCTTCTGTGTAGTTTTTATGTAAAGATATTTCCTTTTCCACCATAGGCCACAAAGGGCTCCAAATATCCACATGTAGATTCTATAAAAAGACGGTTTCAAAATTGCCCAATCAGAAGAAAGTTTCAAAAAAAGTTTCTCAGAATATTTCTGTGTTGTTTTTATTTAAAGATATTTCCTTTTCCACCATAGGCTGCAAAGGGCTTCAAATATCCACATACAGATCCTGCAAAAAGAGAGATTCAAAACAGCTCTATCAAAAGATAGGTTCAACTCTATGAGTTGAATGCAAATATACAAAAGAAGTTTCTCAGAATGCTTCTGTGTAGTTTTTATATGAAAATATTTGCTTTTCCACAGTAGTCCTCAAAGGGCTCAAAATATCCACATGTAGATTCTGCAAAAAGAGAGATTCAAAACTGCTCAATCAAAAGATAGGTTCAGCTCTGTGAGTTGAATGCACACATCACAAAGAAGTTTCTCAGAATACTTCTGTGTAGTTTTTATGTGAACGTATTTGATTGTCCACATTAGGCATCACAGCACTCCAAATATCCACTTGCAGATTCTACAAAAAGAGAGATTCAAAACTGCTCAATGAGAAGATAAGTTCAACTCTGAGAGTTGAATGCACACTTCACAAAAAGTTTCTCAGAATGCTTCAGTGTAGTTTTTACATGAAGATATTTCCTTTTCCACAATAGGCCTCAAAGCTCTCCAAACATCCACTTGCAGATTCTGAAAAAAGAGAGATTCAATACTGCTCAACTGCTCAATCAAAAGATAGATTCAACTCTGTGAGTTCAGTGCACACATCCCAAAGTAGTTTCTCAGAATGCTTCTGTGTAGATTTTATGAGAACATATTTGATTTTCCTCAGTAGGCTTCACAGCACTCCAAATATCCACTTGCAGAGTCTACAAAAAGAGAGATTCAAAACAGCAAAATCAAAAGATAGGTTCACCTCTGTGAGTTGAATGCATACATCACGAAGATGTTGCTGAGAATGCTTCTGGGTAGTTTTTATCTGAAGATATGTCCTTTTACACCATAGGGTGCAAAGGGACTCCAAATATCCACTTGCAGATTGTATAAAAAGAGTGTTTCAAAACTGCTCAATGAAAAGATAAGTTCAACTCTGTGAGTTGAATGTAGACATCAAAGGAGATTCTCAGTGATTCTGTATAGTTTTTATGTGAACATATTTAATTTTCCACAGTAGGCCTCACAGCACTCCATATATCCACTTGCAGATTCTAAAAAAGAGAGATTCTAAACTGCTCAATCAAAAGATAGGTTCAACACTTTGAGTTGAATGCACACATCACAAAGAAGTTTCTCAGAATCTTTCTGTGTAGTTTTTGTGTGAAGATATTTCCTTTTCCACAATAGGCCTCAAAGCTCTCCAAACATACACTTGAAGATTCTGAAAATGAGAGATTCAAAACTGCTCAATCAAAAGATAGGTTCAATTCTGTGAGTTGAATGCATACATCACAAAAACGTTTCTCTGAATGCTTCTGTGTAGTTTTTATTTGAAGATATTTCCTTTTCCACAATAGGGTGTAAGGGTTCCAAATATCCACTTGCAGACTCTACAAAAAGGGAGATTCTAAACTGCTCAAACAAAAGATAGGTTCAACTCTGTAAGTTGACTGCGCACATCACAGAGAAGTTTCTCAGAATGCATCTGAGTAGTTTTTATATGAAACTATTTTTTTTAAATAGGCTTCAAAGGGCCCCAATTATCCACTTACAGATTCTACAAAAAGAGTGTTTCGAAACTAGTCAATCAAAAGAAAGATTCAACTCTGTTGGATGAATGCACAGATCACAAAGAAGTTTCTCAGAATCTTTCAGTGTAGTTTTCATGATGATATTTCCTTTTCCACAATAGGCCTCAAAGGGCTCCAAATATAAATTTGCAGATTCTAAAAAAACAGAGTTTCAAAACTGCTCCCTCAAAAGTAATGTTCAACTCTATGAGATGAATGAACACATCACAAAGAAGTTTCTCAGAATGCTTCTGTGTATTTTTAATCTGAAGATATTTGCTCTTCCACAGTAGGCCTCAAAGGGTTGCAAATATTCACTTGCAGATTCTACAAAAAGAGATATTCAAAACTGCCCAATCATAAGATAGGTTCAACCCTGTGAGATGAATACACATCACAAAGAAGTTTCTCAGAATGCTTCTGAGTAGTTTTTATTTGAAGATATCTCCTTTTCCACAATAGGCCTCAAAGGGCTCCAATTATCCACTTTCAGATTCTACAAAAAGAGTGTTTCAAAACTGCTAGATCATAAAATAAGTTCAAACTAGTGAGATGAATGCACACATCACAAATAAGTTTCTCAGAATGCTTCTGTGTAGTTTTTATGTGATGATATTTCCTTTTCAACAATAGGCCACAAAGAGCTCCAAATATGTACATACAGATTCCACCAAAAGACTGTTGCAAAATTGCTCAATCAAAAGAAAGTTTCAACACTGTGAGATGAATCCACACATCAAAAAGAAGTTCTCAGAATGTTTCTGGGTTGTTTTTATTTGAAGATATTTCCTTTTCCACCATAGGCTGCAAAGGGCTCCAAATATCCACATGCAGATCCTGCAAAAAGAGAGATTCAAAACTGCACAATCAAAAGATTGGTTCAACACTATTAGTTGAATACACACATCATGAAGAAGTTTCTTGGAATGCTTTTGTGTAATTTTTATGTGAAGATATTTGCTTTTCCACAGTAGGCCTCAAAGGGCTCAAAATATCCACCTGTATATTCTGCAAAAAGAGAGATTCAAAACAGCTCAATCAAAAGATAGGTTCAACTCTGTAAGATGAATGCACACATTGCAAAGAAGTTTCTCAAAATGTTTCTGTGTAGTTCTTATTTGAAGATATTTCCTTTTCCACCATAGGCCAAAAGGGGCTCCAAATATCCATTTGCACATTCTGCAAAAAGAGAGATTTAAAACTGCTCAATCAAAAGATAGGTTCAGCTCCCAGTTGAATGCACACATCACAGTGAAGTTTCTCAGAACGCTCCTGTGTAGTTTTTATGTGAACATATTTGATTTTCCACATTAGGCCTGACAACGCTCCAAATATCCACCTGCAGATTCTACAAAAAGAGAGATTCAAAACTGCTCAATCAAAAGATGGATTCAACTCTGTGGGTTGAATGCACACATCACAGAGATGTTTTTGAGAAAGGTTCTGTCTAGTTTTTATTTGAAGATATTTCCTTTTCTGCCACAGGGCAAAAAGCACTCCAAATATCCACTTGCAGATTCTAGGAAAAGAACGTTTCAAAACTGCTCAATCATAAGATAGGTTCAACCCTGTAAGATGAATGCATGCATTCTAAAGGAGTTTCTGAGAATGCTTCTGTGTAGTTTTTATCTGAAGATATTTGCTTTTCCACGGTAGGCCTCACAGCGCTCCAAATATCCAATTGTAAATTCTTTAAAAAGAGTGTTTCGAAAGTGCTCAATCTTAAGATAAGTTCAACCCTGTGAGATGACTACACACATCACAAAGAAGTTTCTCAGAATGTTTCTGTGTAGTTTTTATTTGAAGATATTTCCTTTTCCACCATAGGCCGCAAAGTGTTCCAAATATCCACTTATCTGCAAAAAGAGAGATTCAAAACTACCCAATCAAAGGATAGGTTCAACCCTGTGACATGAATGCACACATTACAAAGAAGTTTCTGAGACTTATTCTGTGTAGTTTTTAGGTGAAGATATTTGCTTTTCCACAGTAGGCCACAAAGGGCTCCAAATATCCACCTGCAGATTGTGCAAAAAGCGAGATTCAAAACTGCTCAATCAAAAGACAGATTCAACACTGTGAGTTGAATGCGCACATCACAAAGAAGTTTCTGAGAATGCTTCTGTGTAGTTTTTATTTGAAGACATTTCCTTTTCCACCATAGGGTGCAAAGTGCTCCAAATATCCACTTGCTGATTCTACAAAAGAGATATTCAAAACTGCTCAATGAGAAGATAAGTTCAACTCTGTGAGTTGAATTCACACTTCACAAAGAAATTTCTACGAATGCTTCTGTCTAATTTTTAGGTGAAGATATTTTCCTTTCCAAAGTAGGCCCCAAAGGGCTCCAAATATCCACTTGCAGATTCTACAAAAAGAGTATATCCAAGCAGCTCAATGAAAAGAAAGTTTCAAACCTGTGAGATGAATGCACACATCACAAAGATGTTTCTCAGAATTTTTTCTGTAGTTTTAATTGGAAGATATTTCCTTTTCCACCATAGGCTGCAAAGGGTGCCAAATATCCACTTGCAGATTCTGCAAAAAGAGAGATTCAAAATTGCTCAATCAAAAGATAGGTTCAACTCTGTGAGTTCAATGCACACCTCACAAATAAGTTTCTCAGAATGCTTCTGTGTAGTTTTTATTTGAAGATATTCCCTTTTCCACAATAGGAATCCGAGATCTCTGAACATCCACTTGTAATTTCTACAAAAAGAGAGATTCAAAACTGCTCAATCAAAAGATTGGTTCATCTCTGTGTGCTCAATGCACACATCACAAAGAAGTTTGTCAGAATGCTTCTGTGCAGTTTTTATGTGAACATATTTGATTTTCCAGTTAGCCTCACAGTGCTCCAAATATCCACTTGCTGATTCTACAAAAAGAGAGACTCAAAACTGCTCAATCAAAAGATAAATTCAACACTCTTAGTTGAATGCACACATAATGAAGAAGTTTTTGAGAATGCTTCTGTTAATTTTGTTATTTGAAGATATTTCCTTTTCCACCATGGGCAAAAAGCACAAAAAATACCACTTGCATGTTCTATAAAAAGTGTGAACTGAAGATGGCCGAATAGGAAAAGCTCCAGTCTACAGCTCCCAGCATGAGCTATGCAAGACAGGTGATTTCTGCATTTCCATCTGAGGTACCAGGTTCATCTCATTAGGGAGTTCCTGACAGTGGGCGCAGGTCAGTGGATGCATGCACCGTGCGTGAACTGAAGAAGGGCAAGGCATTGCCTCACTCGGGAAGTGCAAGGGGTCAGGGAGTTCCCTTTCCTACACAAAGAAAGGGGTGACAGACGGCACCTGGAAAATCGGGTCACTCCTATCCGAATACTGTGCTTTTCTGAAGGGCTTAAAAAACGGTGCACCAGGAGATTGTATCCTGCACCTGGCTCAGAGGGTCCTACGCCCACGGAGTCTCACTGATTGCTAGCACAGCAGTCTGAGATCAAACTGCAAGGCGGCAGCGAGGCTGGGGGAGGGGCGCCCACCATTGCCCAGGCTTGCTTAGGTAAACAAAGCAGCTGTGAAGCTCGAACTGGGTGGAGCCCACCACAGCTCAAGGAGGCCTGCCTGCCTCTGTAGGCTCCACCTCTGGGGGCAGGGCACAGACTAACAAAAAGAGAGCAGAAACCTCTGCAGACTTAAATGTCCCTGTCTGACAGCTTTGAAGAGAGCAGTTGTTCTCCCAGCACGCAGCTGGACATCTGAGAATTGGCAGACTACCTCCTCAAGGGGGTCCCTGACCCCTGACACCCGAGCAGCCTAAGAGGGAGGCACCCCCCAGTAGGGGCAGACTGACACCTCACAAGGCCGGCCGGGTACTCCAACAGACCTGCAGCTGAGGGTCCTGTCAGTTAGCAGGAAAACTAACAAACTGAAAGGACATCCACACCAAAAACCCATCTGTACATCACCATCATCAAAGACCAAAAGTAGATAAAACCACAAAGATGGGGAAAAAACAGAGCAGAAAAACTGGAAACTCTAAAGGGCAGAGCACCTCTCCTCCTCCAAAGGAATGCAGTTCCTCACCAGCAATGGATCAAAGCTGGATGGAGAATGACCTTGACGACCTGAGAGAAGAAGGCTTCAGACAGTCAAATTACTCTGAGCTATGGGAGGATATTCAAACCAAAGGCAAAGAAGTTGAAAACTGAAAAAAATTTAGAAGAATGTATAACTAGAATAACCAATACAGAGAAGTGCTTAAAGGAGCTGATGGAGCTGAAAACCAAGGCTTGAGAACTACGTGAAGAATGCAGAAGCCTCAGGAGCTGATGTGATCAAATGGAAGAAAGGATATCAGTGATGGAAGATGAAATTAATGAAATGAAGTGAGAAGGGAAGTTTAGAGAAAAAAGAATAAAAAGAAACGAGCAAAGCCTCCAAGAAATATGGGACTATATGAAAAGACCTAATCTATGTCTGACTGGTGTACCTGAAAGTGACGGGCAGAATGGAACCAAGTTCGAAAACACTCTGCAGGATATTATCCAGGAGAACTTCCACAATCTAGCAAGGCAGGAAAACATTCAGATTCAGGAAATATGGAGAATGCCAGCACCACACCACACCTATTCCAAAATTGACAACATAGTTGGAAGTAAAGCTATTCTCAGTAAATGTAAAAGAACAGAAATTATAACAAACTATCTCTCAGTTCACAGTGCAATCAAGCTAGAACTCAGGATTAAGAATCTCACTCAAAACCGCTCAAATACATGGAAACTGAACAACCTGCTCCTGAATGACTACTGGATACATAACGAAATGAAGGCAGAAATAAAGATGTTCTTTGAAACCAACGAGAACCAAGACACAACATACCAGAATCTCTGGGATGCATTCAAAGCAGTGTGTAGAGGGAAATTTATAGCACTAAATGCCCACAAGAGAAAGCAGGAAAGATCCAAAATTGACACCCTAACATCACAATTAAAAGAACTAGAAAAGCAAGAGCAAACACATTCAAAAGCTAGCAGAAGGCAAGAAATAACTAAAATCAGAGCAGAACTGAAGGTAATAGAGACACAAAAAACCCTTCAAAAAATTAATGAATCCAGGAGCTGGTTTCTTGAAAGGATCAACAAAATTGAAAGACCACTAGCAAGATTAATAAAGAAAAAAAGAGAGAAGAATCAAATAGATGCAATAAAAAATGATAAAGGGGATATCACCACCGATCCCTCAGAAATACAGACTACCATCAGAGAATACTACAAACACATCTACGCAAATAAACTAGAAAATCTAGAAGAAATGGATAAATTCCATGACACATACACTCTCCAAAGACTAAACCAGGAAGAAGTTGAATCTCTGAATAGGCCAATAACAGGAGCTGAAATTGTGGCAATAATCAATAGCTTACCAACCAAAAAAAGTCCAGGACCAGATGGATTCACAGCCGATTTCTACCAGAGGTACAAGGAAGAGCTGGTACTATTCCTTCTGAAACTATTCCAATCAATAGTAAAAGAGGGAATCCTCCCTAACTCATTGTATGAGGACAGCATCATGCTGATATCAAAGCCGGGCAGAGACACAACCAAAAAAGAGAATTTTAGACCAATATCCTGGATGAACATTGACGCAAAAATCCTCAATAAAATACTGGCAAATCGAATCCAGCAGCATATCAAAAAGCTTATCCACCATGATTAAGTGGGCTTCATCACTGGGATGCAGGGCTGGTTCAATATACACAAATCAATAAATGTAATCCAGTATATAATCAGAACCACAGACAAAAACCACATGATTATCTCAGTAGATGCAGAAAATACCTTTGACAAAATTCAGCAACGCTTCATGCTAAAAACTCTCAATAAATTAGGTATTGTTGGGGCGTATCTCAAAATAATAAAAGCTATCTATGACAAACCCACAGCCAATATCATACTGAATGGGCAAAAACTGAAAGCATTCTCTTTGAAAACTGGCACAAGACAGGGATGCCCTCTCTCACCACTCCTATTCAACATAGTGTTGGAAGTTCTGGCCAGGGCAATTAGGCCGGAGAAGGAAATAAAGTGTATTCAATTAGGAAAAGAGGTAGACAAATTGTCCCTGTTTGCAGAAGACATGATTGTATATCCAGAAAACCCCATTGTCTCAGCCCAAAATCTCCTTAAGCTGATAAGCAATTTCAGCAAAGTCTCAGGATACAAAATCAATGTACAAAAATCACAAGCATTCTTACACGCCAACAACAGACAAACAGAGAGCCAAATCATGAGTGAACTCCCATTCACAATTGCTTCAAAGGGAATAAAATACCTAGGAATCCATCTTACAAGGGAAGTGAAGGAACTCTTCAAGGAAAACTACAAACCACTACTCAAGGAAATAAAAGAGGATACAAACAAATGGAAGAACATCCCATGCTCATGGGTGGGAAGAATCAATATCGTGAAAATGGCCATACTGCCCAAGGCAATTTACAGATTCAATGCCATCCCCATCAAGCTACCAATGACTTTCTTCAAAGAATTGGAAAAAACTACTTCAAAGTTCATATGGAACCAAAAAAGAGCCACATCACCAAGTCAATCCTAAGCCAAAAGAACAAAGCTGGAGGCCTCACACTACCTGACTTCAAACTATACTACAAGTCTACAGTTACCAAAAGAGCATGGTACTGGTACGACAACAGAGATATAGATCAGTGGAACAAAATAGAGCCCTCAGAAATAATGCCGCATATCTACAACTATCCGATCTTTGACAAACCTGAGAAAAACAAGCAATGGGGAAAGATTCCCTATTTAATAAATGGTGCTGGGAAACTGGCTAGCCATATGTAGAAAGCTGAAACTGGATCCCTTCCTTACACTTTATACAAAAATCAATTCAAGATGGATTAAAGACTTAAATATTAGACCTAAAACCATAAAATCCCTAGAAGAAAACCTAGGCATTACCAATCAGGACATAGGCATGGGCAAAGGCTTCATATCTAAAACACCAAAAGCAATGGCAAGAAAAGCCAAAATTGACAAATTGGATCTAATTAAACTAAAGAGCTTCTGCACAGCAAAAGAAACTACCATCAGAGTGAACAGGCAACCTAGAAAATGGGAGAAAATTTTCGCAACTTACTCATCTGCCAAAGGGCTAATATCCAGAATCTACAATGAACTCCAACAAATTTACAAGAAAAAAACAAACAACCTCATGAAAATGTGGGCGAAGGATATGAACAGACACTTCTCAAAAGAAGACATGTATGCAGCCAAAAAACACATGAAAAAATGTTCACCATCACTGGCCATCAGAGAAATGCAAATCAAAACCACAATGAGATACCATCTCACACCACTTAGAATGGCAATCCTTAAAAAGTCAGGAAACAACAGGTGCTGGAGAGGATGTGGAGAAATAGGAACACTTTTACACAGTTGGTGGGACTCTAAACTAGTTCAACCATTGTGGAAGTCAGTGTGGCAATTCCTCAGGGATCTAGAACTAGAAATTCCATTTGACCCAGCCACCCCATTACTGGGTATATACCCAAAGTACTATATATCATGCTGCTATAAAGACACATGCACACGTAACCAACCCAAATGTCCAACAATGATTGACTGGATTAAGAAAATGTGGCACATATACACCACGGAATCCTATACAGCCATATACAATGATGAGTTCATGTCCTTTGTAGGAACATGGATGAAATTGGAAATCATCATTCTCAGTAAACTATCGCAAGAACCGAAAACCAATCACTGCATATTCTCACTCATAGGTGGGAATTGAACAATGAGAACACACGGATACAGGAAGGGGATCATCACACTCTGGGGACTGTTGTGGTGTGGGGGGAGGGGAGAGGGACAGCATTGGGAGATATACCTAATGCTAGGTGAGTAGTTAGTGGGTGCAGCGCACCAGCATGGCACATGTATACATATTTAACTAACCTGCACATTGTGCACATGTACACTAAAACCTAAAGTATAATAATAATAAATTAATTAATTAAAAAAGTGTGAAGTGCTGAATCATGAGATAGCTTCAAACTTGTGAGATGAATGCACACATCACAAAGAAGTTTCTCACAATGTTTCTGTGTAGTTTTTTTTTTTGAAGATATTTCCTTTTCCAGCGTAGGCCACAAAGGGCTCCCAATATCCACTAGCAGATTCTGCAAAAAGAGAGACTCAAAACTGCTCAATCAAAAGATAGGTTCAACACTGTGAGTTGAATTCACACATCCCAAAGGAGTTTCTCAGAATTCTTCTGTGTAATTTTTATGCGAAGGTATTTGGTTTTCCACCGTAGGCCTCAAAGGGCTCTAAATAGCCACCTGCAGATTCTACAAAAAGAGAGATTCAAAACTGCTCAATCACAAGATAGTTTCAACGCTTTGAGTTGAATGCATACATCACAAAGATGTTTCTCTGAATGCTTCTATGTTGCTTTTATTGGAAGATATATTTTTTCTATCCACTTGCAGATTCTACAAACAGGGAGATTCAAATCAGCTCAATGAGAAGATAAGTTCAACACTGAGTTTTGAATTCACACCTCACAAAGAAGTTTCTCAGAATACTTCTGTTTAGTATTTAAGTGAAGATATGTCCTTTTCCACAATAGGCCTCGAAGCTCTCCAAACATCCACTTGCTGATTCTGCAAAAAGAGATTGAAAACTGTTCAATAAAATGGTAGGTTCAATTCAGTGAGTTTAATGCAAACATCACAAAGGAGTTTTTCAGAATGCTTCTGTGTACTTTTTCTGTGAACATATTTGATTTTCCTCAGAAGGCCTCACAGCACTCCAAATATCCACTTGTAGATTCTACGAAAAGAGAGATTCAAAACAACTTAATCAAAAATTAGTTTCAACTCTGTGAGTTGAACGCACACATCAGGAAGAAGTTTCTGAGAATGCTTCTGTGTAGGTTTTATTTAAAGATATTTCCTTTTCCACCACAGAGTGCAAAGGGCTCCAAATATACACTTGCAGATTCTACAAAAAGAGAGATTCTAACATGCTCAATCAAATGATATTTTCAACTCTGTGAGTTGAATGCACACATCACAAAACCTTTCTCAGAAGTCTTCTAAGTAATTTTTATGTGAAGATATTGCCTTTTCCACAAAAGGCCTCAAAGGGCTGCAATTATCTACTTGCAGATTCTACAAAAAGGATGTTTCAATACTGCTCAATCAAAACAAACTTTCAACTCTGTGAGATGAATGTATACATCATAAAGTAGTTTCTCAGAATGCTTCTATCTGGTTTTTATGGGAAGATATTCCCTTTTCCACAACAGGCCTCAAATAGCTGCAAATATCCACTTGCAGTTTCTACAAAAAGAGAGTTTCAAAACTGCTCAATCGAAAGAAAAGTTCAGCTCTGTGAGATGAATGCACACATCACAAAGAAGTTTCTCAGAATGATTCTGTGTAGTTTTTATCTGAAGATATTTGCTTTTCCACAGTAGGCCTCAAAGTGCTCCAAATATCCACTTGCAGATTATACAAAAAGATTGTTTCAAAACTGCTCAATCAGAAGATAGGTTCAACCCTGTGAGATGATGGCACACATCCCAAAGAAGTTTCTCAGAATGTTTCTGTGTAGTTTTTATTTGAAGATATTTCCTTTTCAACCACAGGCCGCAATGGGCTCCAAATATCCACTTGCAGATTCTGCAAAAAGAGAGATTCAAAACTGCTCAATCAAAAGATAAGTTGAACCCTATAAGATGAATGCACACATGCCAAAGAAATTTCTCAGAATTCTTCTGTGTAGTTTTTATGTGAAGATATTTGGTTTTCCACAGTAGGCCTCAAAGGGCTCCAAATATCCACCGGCAGATTCTGCAAAAAGAGTTTCTAAACTACTCAATCAAAAGAAAGGTTCAACTCTGTGAGTTGAATGCACACACCAGAAAGAAGTTTCTCAGAATGCTTCTGTCTACTTTTTATGTGAAGATATTTCCTTTTCCACAATAGGTCAAAAAGGGCTCTAATTATCCACTTGCAGATTCTACAAAAAGAGTGTATCAAAACTGCTCAATCAAAAGAAAAGTTCAACTCTGAGATGAATGCACACATCACAAAGGAGTTTCTCAGAATGCTTCTGTGTAGTTTTTATCTGAAGATACTGGCTTTTCCATGGTAGGCCTCAAAGCGCTCCAAATATCCCCTTGCAGATACTACAAAAAAAGTGTTTGAAAACTGATCAATCATAAGATATGTTCAACCCTGTGAGATGAATGCACATATCAGGAAGTAGTTTCTCAGAATGTTTCTGTGTAGTTTTTATTTGAAGATATTTCCTTTTCCACCATTGGCTGCAAAGGGCTCCAAATATCCACTTGCAGATTCTGCAAAAAGAGAGATTCAAAACTGCTCCATGAAAGAAAGTTTAAAATCTGGGAGTTGAATGCACACATCTCAAAATAGTTTCTCAGAATGCTTCTGTGTAGTATTCATGTGAAGATGTTTGCTTTTCCACCATTGGCCTCAAAGTGCTCCAAATATCCAACTGCAAATTCTGCAAAAAGGGAGATTCAAAACTCATCAATCAAAAGATAAGTTCATTTCTGTGAGATGAATGCATACATCACAAAGAAGTTTCTCTGAATACTTCTGTGTCGATTTTATTTGAAGATATTACCTTTTCCACCATAGGGCGCAAAGGGCTCCAAATATCCACTTGTAGATTCTACAAAAAGAGAGATTCGAAACTGCTCAATGAGAAGATAAGTTCAACTCTGTGAGCCGAATGCACACATCACAAAGAGCTTTCTTAGAATGCTTCTGTATTGTTTTTATGTGAAGATACAGCTTTTTCCACAATAGGCCTCATAGCTCTCCAAACATCCACTTGCAGATTCTGCAAAAAGAGAGATTCAAAACTGCTCAATCAAAAGAAAATTTCAGCTCTGTGAGTTGAATGCACACATCACAAACAGGTTTCTCAGAATGCTTCTGTGTAGTTTTTATGTGAGCATATTTGATTTTCTACAGTGGGCCTCACAACGCTCCAAATATCCACTTGCAGATTCTACAAAAAGAGAGATTCAAAACTGCTCAATCAAAACATAGATTCAACTCTGTGAGTTGAATCTACACATCACAAAGAAGTTTCTCAGAATGCTTCTGAGTAGTTTTTATATGAAGATATTTCCTTTTCTGCAATAGGCTTCAAAGGTCTCCAATTATCCACTTGCAGATTCTACAAAAAGAGTGTTTCAAAACTGCTAAATCAAAAGAAAGGTTCAACTCTGTGAAACGAAAGCACACATCACAAGGAAGTTTCTCTGTATGCTTCTGTGTAGCTTTTATTTGAAGATATTTCCTTTTCCACCACAGGGTGCAAAGGGCTCCAAATATCCACTTGCATATTCCACAAAAAGAGAGACTCAAAACTGCTCAATGAGAAGATAAGTTTAACTCTGTGAGTTGAATGGACACCTCACAAAGGAGTTTCTCAGAATGCTTCCATGTAGTTTCTTTGTGAAGATATATCCTTTTACACAATAGGCCTCAAAGATCCCCAAACATCCACTTGCAGATTCTGCAAAAGGAGAGATTCAAAACTGCTCAATCAAACGATAGGTTCAACACTTTGAGATGAATGAACACATCAGAAAAAGTTTCTCAGAATGCTTCTGTGTAGCTTTTCTGTGAACATGTTTGATTTTCCAAAGCAGGCCTCACAACGCTCCAAATATCCACTTGCAGATTCTACAAATAGAGCGATTTGAAACTGCTCAATGTGAAGATAAGTTCAACTCTGTGAGTTGAATGCGCGCCTCACAAAGAAGTTTCTTAGAATGCTTCTTTTTAGTTTGTATGTGAAGATATTTACTTTTCAACAATTGGCCTCAAAGCTCTCCATACATCCACTTGCAGATTCTGCAAAAAGAGAGATTAAAAACTGCTCAATCAAAAGATAGGTTCGACTCTGTGAGTTGAATGCACACATCACAAAGGAGTTTATCAGAATGATTCTGTGTAATTTTTATGTGAATATATTTGATTTTCCCTAGAAGCCCTCACAGCACTCCAAATATCCACTTGCAGACTCCACAAAAAGAATGTTTCAAAACTGCTCAATCATAAGATAGGTTCAACCTTGTGAGATGAATACACATCACAAAGAAGTTTCTCAGAATGCTTTTGAGTAGTTCTTATTTGAAGAAATTTCCTGTTCCACAATAGGCTGCAAAGGGCTCCAAATATCCACATGCAGATCCTGCAAAAAGAGAGATTCAAAACTGCTCAATCAAAAGATAAGTTCAACTCTGTAAGTTGAGTGCTCGCATCCCAAAGAAGTTTCTCAGAATGCTTCTGTGTAGTTTTTATGTGAAGATATTTCCATTTCCACAATAGGCCTCAAAACTCTCCAAACATCCACTTGTTGATTTTGCAAAAAGAGAGATTCAAAACAGCTCATTCAAAAGAGAGGTTCAAATATGTGAATTGAATGCACACATCACAGAGAAGTTTCTCAGAATGCTTCTGTGTGGTTTTTAGCTGAAGATATTTGCCTTTCCATGGTAGGCCTGAAAGCGATCCAAATATCCACTTGCAGATTCCACAAAAAGAGTGTTTCAAAACTGCTCAATCATGAAATAGGTTCAACCTTGTGAGATGAATGCACACATTACAAATAAGTTTCTCTGACTGCTTCTGTGTAGTTTTTATGTGAAGATATTTCCTTTTCCACAATAGGCCTCAAAGGGCTCCAAATATCCACTTGTAGATTCTAAAAATGAGTGATTCAAAACTGCTCAATCAAAAGATATGTTGAACTCTGTCAGTTGAATGCATACATCACAAATAAGTTTCTCAGAACGCTTCTGAGTAGTTTTTATGGTAAGATATTTCCTTTTCCACAATAGGACTCAAAGGGCTCCAATTATCCACTTGCAAATACTAGAAAAAGAGTGTTTAAAAACGGCTCAATAAAAAGAAAGTTTCAACTCTCTGAGATGAATGCACACATCAATGAGAAGTTTCTCAGAATGCTTCTGTGTAATTTTTATGTGAAAATATTTCCTTTTCCACAATAGTCCTCAATAGGCTCCAAATATCCACTTGCAGATTTTACTAAAACAGTGTTTCAAAACTGCTCAATCAAAAGAAAGTTTCAATTCTGTGAAATGAATGCACGCATCACAAAGAGGTTTCCAGAATGCTTCTGTGTAGTTTTTATCTGAAGATATTTGCTTTTCCACAGTAAGCCTCAAAGCGTTCCGAATATCAACTTGCAGATTTTACAAAAAGAGTGTTTCAAAACTGCTCAATCGTAAGATAGGTTCAACCCTGTGAGATGAATGCACACATCACAAAGAAGTTTCTGAGACTATTTCTTTGTAGTTTTTATTTGAAGATATTTCCTTTTCCACCTTAGGCTGCAAAGGGCTCCAAATACCCACTAACAGATTCTGCAAAAAGAGAGATTAAAAACTGCTCAATCAAAGCATAGATTCAACTCTGTGATTTGAATGCAGACATCCTAAAGAAGATTCTCAGAATGTTTCTGATTAGTTTTAATTTGAAATATTTGCTTTTCCACAGTAAAGCTCAAAGGGCTCAAATTATCCACTTGCAGATTCTACAAAAAGAGTGTTTCAAAACTGCTCAATCAAAATAAATTCTCAACTCTGTGAGAAGAGTGCACACATCACAAAGAAGTTTCTCAGTATGCTTCTGTGTAGTTTTTATGTGAAGATATTTCCTTTTCCATAATAGGCTTCAAAGCTCTGCAAACATCCACTTGCAGATTCTTCAGATTCTTCAAAAAGAGAGATTCAAAACCGCTCAATCAAAAGATGGCTCAATCCTGTGAGTTGAATGCAGACATCACAAAGAAGTTTCTCAGAATGCTTCTGTGAAGTTTCTATGTGAACATATTTGATTTTCCACTGTAGGCCTCACAGAGGTCCAAATATCCACTTGCAGTTTCTACAATAAGAGAGATTCAAAACTGGTCAATCAAAAGATAGGTTCAACTCTGTGAGTTGAATTCACACATCAAGAAAAAGTTTCTGAAAATGCTTCTGTGTACTTTTTATTTGAAGATATTTCCTTTCCCACCATAGGGTGCAAAGGAATCCAAATACGCACTCGCAGATTCTACAAAAAGTGAGATTCAAAACTGTTCAATCAAAAGATAGGTTCAACTCTGTGAGTTGAATGCACACATCACGAAAAAGTTTCTGGGTTTATTTGGAGATATTTCCTTTTCCACCATAGGGTGCAAAGGGCTCCAATTATCCACTTGTAGATTCTACAAAAAGAGTGTTTCAAAACAGCTGAATCAAAAGGAATGTTCAACTCTGTGAGATGAATGCACACATCACAAATAAGTTTCTCTGACTGCTTCTGTGTAGTTTTTATGTGAAGATATTTCCTTTTCAACAATAGACCTCAAAGGGCTCCAAATATCCCCTTGCAGATTCTACAAAAATAGTGTTTCAAAACTCCTCAATCAAAAGAAAAGTTCAACTTTGTGAGATGAATGTACACATCACAAAGTAGTTTCTCAGAATGCTTCTGTGTAGTTTTTATCTGAAGATATTTGCTTTTCCAAGGTAGGCCTGAAAGCGCACCAAATATCCACTCGCAGATTCTGTAAAAGGAGTGTTTCAAAACTCCTCAATCATAAGATAGGTTGAACCCTATCAGATGAATGCACACATCACAAAGAAGGTTCTCTGAATGTTTCTGTGTAGTTTTTAATTGAAGATATTTTCTTTTCCACCATGGGACCCAATGGACTCCAAATATCCTCTTCCAGATTCTGCAAATAGAGAGATTCAAAACTGCTCAATTAAAAGATAGGTTCAACTCTGTGAGTTGAATGCACACGTCCCAAAGTAGTTTCTTAGAATGCTTCTGTGTAGTTTTTATGTGAAGAGATTTGCTTTTCCACTGTAGGCCTCAAAAGGCTCCAAATATCCACCTGCATATTCTTCAAAAGGAGAGATTCAAAACTGCTCTATCAAAAGATAGGTTCAACTCTGAGTTTTGATTGCATACATCACAAAGAAGTTTCTCTAAATACTACTGTGTAGTTTTTATTTGAAGATATTTCCTTTTCCACTATGGGGTGCCAAGGTCACCAAAAATCCACTTGCCGATTCTACAAAAGGAGAGATTCAAAACTGCTCAATGAAAAGATGGGTTCAGCCCTGTTAGTTGAATGCCTACATAACAAAGAAGTTTCTCTGAATTCTTCTGTGTAGTTTTCATTTGAACATATTTCCTTTTCCACCATAGGTCACAATGGGCTCCAAATATCCACATGCAGATTCTACAAAAAGAGAGACGCAAAACTGCTCAATTGGAAGATAAGTTCAACTCTGTGAGTTGAATGCACACCTCACAAAGAAGTTTCTCAGAATGCTTCTGTGTAGTTTTTATGTGAAGATATTTCCTTTTCCACAATAGTCCTCAAAGCCCTCCAAACATCCAACTGCAGATTGTGCAAAAAGAGAGTTTCAAAACTGCTCAATCAAAAGATAGGTTCAATTCTGTGAGTTGAATGCATACATCACAAAGTTTCTCTGCATGCTTCTGTGTAACGTTTATTTGAAGATATTTCCTTTTCCACCATAGGGTCCAAAGGGCTCCAAATATCCACGTGCAGATTCTACAAAGAGAGAGATTCTAAAATGCTCAATCAAAAGATAGATTCAACTCTGTGAGTTAAATGCACACATCACAAAGAAGTTTCTTAGAATGCTTCTGAGTAGTTTTTATCTGAAGATATTTCCTTTTCCACAATAGGCCTCATAGGGCTCAAATTATCCCCTTGCAGATTCTAGGAAAAGATTGTTTCAAAACTGCTCAATCAAAACAAAGTTTCAACTCAGTGAGATGAATGCACACATCACAAAGAGGTTTTTCAGAATGCTTCTGTGTAGTTTTCATCTGAAGATATTTGGTTTTCCACGGTAGGCCTCAAAGGGCTCCAAATATTCACTTGCAGATTCTACAAAAAGAGTATTTCAAAACTTCTCAATGATAAGATCAGTTCAACCCTGTGAGATGAGTGCACTCCTCAAAAAGATTCTCAGAATGTTTCTGTGCAGTTTTTATTTGAAGATATATCCATTTCCACCATAGGCCACAAAGGGCTCCAAATATCCTCTTGCAGATTCTGCAAAAGAGAGATTCAAAACTGCTCAATCAAAAGAAAGGTTCAACTCTGTGAGTTGATTGCACACATCCCAAAGAAGTTTTTCTGAATGCTTCTGTGTAGTTTTTATGAGAAGATATTTGCTTTTCCACAATAGGCCTCAAATGTCTCCAAATATCCACCTGCAGATTCTGCAAAAAGAGTGATTCAAAATGGCTAAATCAAAAGACAGGTTCAGCTCTATGAGTTCAATGCATACATCACAAGGAACTTTCTCTGAATGATTTTCTGTACTTTTTATTTGAAGATATTTCCTTTTCCACCATACGGCACAAAGGGCTCCAAATATCCACTTGCAGATTCTCCAAAAAGAGAGATTCAAAACTGCTCAATGGGAAGATAAGATCAACTGTGTGATTTGAATGTACACCTTGCAAAGAAGTTTCTCAGAATGTTTCTGTGTAGTTTTTATGTGAATATATTTCCTTTTCCACAAAGCCTCAAAGCTCTCCAAACATCCACTTGCAGATTCTCCAAAAAGAGAGATTCAATACTTCTCAATCAAAAGATTGGTTCAACTCTGTGAGTTGAATGCACACATCATAAAGAAGTTTCTCAGAATGCTTCTGTGTGGTTTTATTGGAAAGTATTTTATTTTCCACAGTAGGAGTCACAGCGCTCCAAATATCCACTTGCAGATTCTATGAACAGAGAAATCCAAATGGCTCAATAGAAAGGTAGGTACAACTCATTGAGTTGAATGCACACATCACGAAAAGTTTCTTAGAATGCTTCTGAGTAGTGTTCATTTGAAGATATTTCCTTTTCCACAGTAGGCCACAAAGGGCTCAAAATATCCAGTTGTTGATCCTTCAAAAAGAGATTCAAAACTGCTCAATGAGAAGATAAGTTCAACTCTGTGAATTGAATGCACACATTTCAAAGAAGTTTCTGAGAATGCTTCTGTGTAGTATTTATTTGAAGTTATTTCCTTTTCCATCACAGGGCACAAAGTGGTCTAAATATCCACTTGCAGATTCTACAAAAAGAGAGATTCTAAACTGCTCCATCAAAAGATAGATTCAACTCTGTGAGTTGAATGCAAACATCACAAAGAAGTTTCTCAAAAATGCTTCTGAGTAGTTTTTATGTGAAGATATTTCCTATTCCACAGCAGGCCTCAAAGGGCTTCAATTATCCACTTGCAGATTCTACGAAAAGAGTGTGTCAAAACTGCTCAATCAAAAGAAAGTTTCAATTCTGTGAGATGAATGCACACATCACAAAGAAGTTTCTCAGAATGCTACTGTGCAGTTTTCATGTGAAGAGATTTCCTTTTCCACCGTAGGCAACAAAGGACTGCAAATATTCACTTGCAGCTTCTACAAAAAGAGTGTTCCAAAACTGCTCAATCAAAAGAAAGTTTCAACTCTGTGAGATGAATGCACGCATCCCAAAAAGTTTCTCAGAATTCTTCTGTGTAGTTTTTGTCTGAAGATATTTGTTTTTCCACTGTGGGCCTCATAGCGCTCTAAATATCCACTTGCAGACTGTACAAAAAGACTGTTTCAAAACTGCTTAAGCATAAGTTAGCTTCAACACTGTGAGATGAATGCACCTATCACATTGAAGTTTCTCCGAAAGTTTCTGTGTAGTTTTTATTTGAAGATATTTCCTTTTCCACCATAGGCCACAAAGGGCTAAAAATATCCACTTGCATATTCTGGAAGAGACAGATTAAAAACTGCTCAATCTAAAGATGGGTTCAACTCTGGGAGTTGAATGCATGCATCACAAAGAAGTTTCTCAGAATCATTCTGTGTAGTTTTTATGTGAAGATATTTGCTTTTCCACTATAAGCCTCAAAGGGCTCCAAATATCCACCTGCAGATTCTGCAAAAAGAGAGATTCAAAACTACTCAACCGAAAGACAGGTTCAACACTGTGAGCTGAATGCACACATCACAAAGTTGTTTCTCTGATTGTTTCTATGTAGTTTTTATTTGAAGATATTTCCTTTTCCACCATATTATGCAAAGGGCTCCAAATATCCACTTGCAGATTCTACAAAATGAGAGATTGAAAACTTCTCAATGAGAAGATAAGTTCAAATCTATGAGTTGAACGCACAGCTCACAAAGAAGTTTACAGAATGCTTCTGTGTAGTATTTATGTGAAGATATTTCCTTTTCCACAGTAAGATTCAGAGCTCTCCAAACACCCACTTGCAGATTCTGCAAAAAGTGAGATTCAAAACTGCTCAATAAAAAGATAGGCTCAATTCTTTGAGTTGAATGCACACATCCCAAAGAAGTTTCTCAGAATACTTCTGTGTTGTTTTCATGTGAAGATATTTCCTTTTCCATCACAGAGGTCAAAGAGCACCAATTATCCACTTGCAGTTTCTACAAAAAGAGTGTTTCAAAACTGCTCCATTAAAAGAAAGTTACAACTCTGTGAGTTGAATGTGCACATCACAAAGCAGTTTCTGAGAATTCTTCTGACCAGATTTTATGTGAAGATAATTCCCTTTCCACGAAGGCCTCAAAGCGCTTCAAAAGTCCACTTGCATATTCTACAAAAGGAGTGTTTCAAAACTGCTCAATGAAAAGTTATGTTCAACTCTGTGAGTTGAAAGCACACATCACAATGAATTTTCTGAGAATGCTTCTGTTAGGTTTCATGTGAAGATAATCCCATATCCAATGAAGGCCTCAAAGTGGTCCAAATATCCACTTGCAGATCCTACAAAAAGAGTGTTTCACAACTTCTCTATGAATAGGTATGTTCAACTTTGTGAGCTGAATGCAAACATAACAAATAAGTTTCTGAGAATGCTTCTGTCTAGTTTTTATAAGAAGATATTACCTTTTCCACCATAGCCCTCAGAGCACTACAAATGTACATTTGCAGATTCTACAAAAAGAGTGTTTAAAAAGTGCTCTATCAAAAGAAATGTTCAACTCTCTGAGTTGAATGCACACATCACAAAGTAGTTTCTAACAATGCTTCTGTCTAGTTTTTATTCCAAGATATTTCCGTTTCGAATGAGGGCTTCAAAGGGCTTCAAATTTCCACTTGCAGATTCTACAAAAACAGAATTTCAAAACTGCTCTATGAAAAGTTATGTTCAACTCTGTGAGTTGAATGCACACAACAGAAATAAGTTTCTGAGAATGCTTCTGTCTAGATTTTATGTGAAGATATTTCCTTTTCAACCGAAGTCCTGAAACTGCTCAAAATGTCAACTTGGAGATCCTACATAAAGTTTATTTCAAAACTGCTCTATCAAAAGGAAGGCTCAACTCTGTGAGTTTACTGCAATCAAAACAAAGAAGTTTCTGAGAATGCTTCTGTCTAGTTTATATGTGAAGATATTCCCGTTTCCAACAAAGGCTTCAAAACAACCCATGTAACCAATTGCAGATTTTACAAAAAGAGTATTTCAAAACTGCTCTATCAAAAGGAAGGTTCAACTATGTGAGTTGAATGCACACATCACAATGAAGTTTCTGAGAATGCTTCTGTCTAGTTTTAATGTGAAGATATTTCCTTTTCCACTGAAGGCCTCAAAGCTCTCCAAATGTCTACTTGAAGATTCTACAAAAAGAGAGTTTCAAAACTGCTCTACTAAAATGAAGGTTCAATTCCATGAGTTGAATGCACCCATCACAAGGAAGTTTCTGATAATGCTTCTGTCTAAATTTTATGTGAAGATACTTCCTTTTCCACCATAGGCCTCAAAGCGCTCCAAATATCCACTTGCAGACTCTGCAAAAAACTGTATCAAAACCGCTCTATGTAAGGGAATTTTCAATTCTGTGAGCTGAATGCGCACATCGCAAAGAAGTTTCTGAGAATGCTTCTGTCTAGTTTTTATGTGTAGATATTCTCGTTTACAAGGAAGACCTCAAATTCGTCCAAATATCCACTTGCAGTTTCTTCAAAAACAGCGTTTCCCAGCTGCTCTATGAAACGGTGTGTTCAACTCGGTGAGTTGAATGCAAACATCATAAAGAAGTTTCTGAAAATGCTTCTTTCTGGTTTTAATTTGAAAATATTTCCTTTTACACCAAAGCCCTAAAAGTGCTACAAATGTCCTCATTCAAATTCTACAAAAAGAGTGTTCCAAAGCTGCTTTATTAAAAGACAAGTTCAACTCTGTGAGTTGAATGCACACATCACAACGTTGTTTCTGAGAATGCTTCTGTCTAATTTTTATTTGAAGATATTCCCATTTCCAACGAAGGCTTCAAAGCACTCCAAATATTCATTTGCAGATTCTACAAAAAGAGTTTTTCAAAAGTGCTCTATCAAAATGTAGGTTCAATACTGTCAGGTGAATGCACATATCACAGAGAAGTTTTGGAGAATGCTTCTGTTTAGTTTTTATGTAAAGATATTTCCATCTCTACAATAGGCCTAAAAGTGCTCCAAATATCCACTTGCAGACTCTACAAAACGAGTGTTTCAAAACTGCTCTATCAAAAGGAAGTTTCAAATCTGTGCGTTAACTGCACACATCACAAAGAAGTTTCTGACAATGTTTCTGTCTAGTTTTTATGTTTAGATATTCCAGTTTCCAAAGAAGCCCCTAAGTTTCCAAAGAAGTCCTAAGTTTCCAAAGAAGTCCAAATATGCCCTTGCAGATTCTACAAAAAGAGCGTTTTAAAACTGCTCCATGAAAAATTATGTTCCACTCTGTGAGTTGAATGCACATATCACAATGTTGTTTCTGAGAATGCTTCTGTCTGGTTTTTATGTGAAGATATTCCTGTTTCCAATGAAGGCGTCAAAGCGGTCCAAATATCCAGTTGCAGATTCTACAAATAGAGTGTTACAAAACTGCTCCATGAAAATTTATGTTCAACTCTGTGAGTTGAATGCACACATCAAAAAAAGTTTCTGAGAATGCTTCTGTCTAGTTTTTATGTGAAGATATTTCCTTTTCTAAAAAAGGCCTCAAAACGCTCAAAATGTCCACTTGCAGAATCTATTAAAAAGTATCCCAAAACTGCTCTATCAACAGAAAGGTTCAACTCTGTGAGTTGCATGCACACATCCCAAAGAAGTTTTTGAGAATGCTTCTGTCTAATTTTTTTGTGAAGATATTTCCTTTTCTACCATAGGTCTCAAAGAGCTCCAAATATCCACCTGCAGACCCTACAAAAAGAGTGTTTCAAAACTGCTCTATCAAAAGGAAGGCTGAACTCTGTGAGTTGAATGCACACATCACAAAGTAGTTTCTGAGAATGTTTCTGTTTAGTTTATATTTGAAGATATACCCGTTTCCAACAAAGACACCAAAACGGTCTAAATATCCCCTTTCAAATTGTACAAAAAGAGAGTTTCAAAACTGCTCTATCAAAAGGAAGGTTTAACTCTGTGAGTTGAATGCACACATCACAAAGTAATTCTGAGAATACTTCTGTCTAGTTTTTTTGTGAAGATAATTCCTTTTTCACTGAAGGCCTCAAAGCACTCCAAATGTCCTCTTGTGTATTCTACAAAAAAAGTGTTTCAAAACTCCTCTATCAAAAGGAAGGTTCAACTCTGTGAATTGAATGCACACATCACAAGTAAGTTTCTGAGAATGCTTTTTTGTAGTTTTTATGTGAATATATTCCCGTTTCCAACGAAGGCCTCAAAGCGCTCCGAAGATCCACTTACAGATTCTACAAAAAGATTGTTTCAAAACTGCTCAATGAAAAGTTATGTTGAACTCTGTGAGTTCAATGCACACATCACAAAGAAGTTTCTGAGAATGCTTCTGTCTATTTTTTTGGTGAAGATATTTCCTTTACTACCATAGGCCTCAAAGCGCTCCAAATATCCATCTGCAGATACTACAAAAAGAGTATTTCAAAACTGCTCTATCAAAAGAAAGTTTGAACTCTGTGGTTTGAATGCACATATGAGAAAGTAGTTTTTGAGAATGCTTCTGTCCAGTTTTAAATTGATGATATTCTCGTTCCCAACGAAGGCTTCAAATATCTCCAAATATCTCATTGCAAATTCCTAAAAAAGAGTGTTTCAAAACTGCTATATGAAAAGGAAGTTTTAACTCGGTGATTCGAATGCATGCATCACAAAGTACTTTCTGAGAATGCTTGTTTCTAGTTTTTATTTGAAGGTATTCCCATTTCCAAAAAGGCTTCAAAGTACGCCAAATATCCACTTGCAGATTCTACAAAAAGTGTGCTTCAAAACTGCTCTCTGAAAACAAAGGTTCAACTCTGTGATTTGAATGCACACATCACAAAGAAGTTTCTGAGAATGTTCTGTCTGGTGGTCATTTGAAGATATTCCCGTTTCCAACAAAGTCTTCAAAGCACTCCAAATATCCACTTGCAGATTCTACAAAAAGAGTGTTTTAAAACTGCTCTATGAAAGGTTATGTTCAACCCTCTGAGTTGAATGCCAACATCACAAAATGTTTCTGAAAATGCTTCTGTCTAGTTTTTATGTGAAGATATTCCGGTTTCCAATGAAGGCCTCAAAACGGTCCAAATAACCACTTGCAGGTTCTTCAAAAGGAGTGTTTCACAACTGCACTAGGAAAACGTATGTTCAACCCTGCGAGTTGAATGCAAACATCACATAGAAGTTTCTGAGAAAGCTTCTGTCTAGTTTTCATTTCAAGATATTTCCTTTTCCACCATAGCCCTCAGAGCCCTTCAAATGTCCTCTTTCAGATTCTACAAAGATTATTTCAAAACTGCTCTATCAAAGGAAAGGTTCAACTCTCTGAGTTGAATGGACACATCACACGGTTGTTTCTGAGAAGGCTTCTGTTTGTTTTTTATTTCAAAATATTCCCGTTTCCAATGAAGGCTCAAGCGCTCCAAATATCCACTTTCAGATTCTACAAAAACAGTGTTTCAAAACTGCTCTATGAAAAGTTATGTTCAGCACCCTGAGTTGAATGTACACATCATGAAGAAATTTCTGAGAATGCTTCTGTTTAGTTTTTGTTAAGATATTCGTGTTTCCAAGGAATGCCTCAAATTGGTGCAAATATCCACTTACAGTTTCTTCAAAAAGAGTGTCTGACAACTGCTCTATGAAAAGGAAATTTCAACTCTGTGAGTTGAATGCACACATCACAGAGAAATTTCTGAGAACGCTTCTGTCTAGTTTTTATTTGAAGATAATTCTTTTTCCACGCCAGTCCTCTAAAAGTTATAAATGTCCACTTGCAGATTCTACAAAAGTAGTGTTATAAAACTGCTCTAACGAAGGAAATGTTTAACTCTGTGTGTTGAATGCACATATCACAAAGTAATTTCTAAGAATGCTTCTGTCTAGTTTTTATTTGAAGATATTCCCACTTCCAATGAAGTATTCAAAGCGCTCTAAATGTCCCCTTGCAGATTCTACAAAAAATGTGTTTCGAAACTGTTACATCAAAACGAAGGTTCAACTTTGTGAGTTGAATGCACACATCACAAAGAAGTATCTGACAATGCTTCTCTTTAGTTTTTATATGAAGATATTCCTGTTTCCAAAGAAGGCCTCAAAACGGTCCAAGTATCCCCTTGCAGATTGTACAAAAAGAGTGTTTCACAACTGCTCAATCAAAAGTTATGCTAAACTCCGTGAGTTGAATGCACACATCAAAAAGACGTTTCTGAGAATGCTTCTGTCTAGCTTTTATGTGAAGATATTCCCATTTCCAATGAAGGCCTCTAAGCAGTCCAAATATCCACTTGCAGGTTCTTCAAATAGAATGATTCACAACTTCTCTATGAAAAGGTATGTTCAACTCTATGAGTTGGATGCACACATCACAAAGTAGATTCTGAGAATGCTACTGTCTAGTTTTTAGTTGAAGGTATTCCCGTTTCCAACAAAGTCTTCAAAACCCTCCAATTATCCACTTGCAGATCCTACAAAAAGAGTGTTTCAAATCTGCTCTATCAAAAGGAAGGTTTAACTCTGTCAGTTGAATGCACACATCACAAAGAAGTTTCTGAGAATGTTTCTGTCTTGTTTTTATGTGAAGATATTTCCTTTTTTGCCGAAGGCCTCAAAGAGCTCCAAATGTCCACTTGCAGATTCTACAGAAAGAGTGTTTCAATACTTCTCTACCAAAAGGAAGTTTCATCTCTGTGAGTTGAATCCACTCATCACAAAGAAGTTTCTGAGAATGCTTCTGTCTAGTTTTTATGAGAATTTAATCCGGTTTCCAACCAAGGCCTCAAATCGGTTCAAATATCCCCTTGCAGATTCTACAAAAAGAGTGTTTCAAAACTAATCTATCAAAAAGGAGCTTCAACTCTGTCAGTTGAATGCACACATCATAAAGACGTTTCTGACAATGCTTCTATCTAGTTTTTATTTCATGATATTTACCTTTGGAGCACTGGCCTCAAAGTACTCCCAATATTCACCTGCAGATTCTATAAAAAGAGTGTTTCAAAACTGCTCTATCAAAAAAAGTTCAAATTTGTTAGTTGAATGCACTCATCAAAAAGAACTTTCTTAGAAAGCGTCTGTCTAGTTTTTAGGTGAAGATATTTACTTTTAGAGCATTGGCCTCAAAGCGCTCCAAATATTCACTTGCAGATTCTACAAAAATAGTGTTTCAAAACTGCTCTATCAAAAGGAAGGTTCAACTCTGTGAATTCAATGCAGACATCACAAAGAAGTTTCTGAGAATGCTTCTGTCTAGTTTTTAAGTGAAGATATTTCCTTTTCCAGCATAGGCCTCAAAGTGCTCCAAATATCCACTTGCAGATTCTAGAAAAAGAGTGTTTCACAACTTCTCTAACAAAAGGAATGTTCAGCACTGTGAATTGAATGCACTCATCACAAAGAAGTTTCTGAGAATGCTTCTCTATTGTTTTCATGTGACGATATTCCCTTTTCCAGTTTAGGCCTCAAAGTGCTCTAAGTATTCACACGCAAATACTACAAAAAGAGTGTTTCAAAGCTGCTGTATCAAAAGGATGGTTTAACTCTATATGTTGAATGCACGCGTTACAAATAAATTTTTGAGAATGTTTCTATCTTGTTTTTATGTGAAGATATTTCCTTTTCCAGCATAGTCTTCAAAGCACTCCATATATACACGTGCAGATCCTCTAAAAACAGTGTTTCAAAACTGCTCTATCAAAAGAAAGTTCAACTCTGGGGGTTGAATGCACCCATCACAAAGAAGTTTGAGAAAACGCTTCTCTCTAGTTTTTAAGTGAAGATATTTCCTTTTCCAGCATAGGCCTCAAAGCGCTGCAAATAACCAATTGAAAATTCTACCAAAAAGATGTTTCAAAACAGCTCTATAAAACAGAAGGTAGAAGTCTGTGAGTTGAAAACACACACCAAAAATTAGTTTCTGAGAAGGCTTCCGTCTAGTTTCTATATGAGGATATTTCCTTTTCCACCAGAGGCACAATCGCTCCAAATATCCACTTGCAGATTCTACAAAAAGAGTGTTTCAAAACTGCTGTATCAAAAGGAAGGTTCAACTCTATGACTTGAATGTAGACATCACAAAGAAGTTTCTGAGAATGCTTCTGTCTAGTTTTTATATGAAGATGTTTCCTTTTCCAGCATGGGCCTCCAAGCGCTCCCAATATTGACTTGGAGATTCTGCAAAAAGATTGTTTCAAAACTGCTCTATCAAAAGGAAGATTCAACTCTGCATGTTGAATGCACACAGAACAAAGAAGTTTGTGAGAATGCTGCTGTCTAGTTTTTATGTTAATATAATTCCTTTTCCAGCATTGGCCTCAAAACACTCCAAATATCCACTTGCAGATTCTACAAAAAGAGTGTTTCAAAACTGCTCTATGAAAACAAAGTTTTAACTTTGTTAGTTGAATGCACACATCAAAAAGAAGTTTCTTAGAATGCTTCGGTCTAGTTTTAAGGTGAAGATATTCCCTTTTCCAGCATAGGCCTCAAAGCGCTCCAAATATTCACTTGCAGATTCTACAAAAATAGTGTTTCTAAATTGCTCTATCAAAAGGAAGATTCACCTCTGTGAATTGAATGAAGTCATCACAAAGAAATTTCTCAGAATGCTTCTGTATAGTTTTTAAGTGAAGATATTTCCTTTTCCAGCCTAGGCCTCGAAGTGCTTTAATATCCACCTGCAGATTCTAGAAAAAGAGTGTTTCAAAACTGCTCTATCAAAAGGAATGTTCAGCACTGTGAATTGAATGCACACATCACAAAGAAGTTTCTGAGAATGCTTCTCTCTTGTTTGTATGTGAGAATATTCCCTTTTCCAGCTTAGGCCTCAAAGCGCTCCAAATATCCACTTGCAGATTCTGCAAAATGAGTGTTTCAAAACTGCTGTATGAATAGGGTGGTTCAGCTCTGTGAGTTGAACGCGAACATCACAAAGAAGTTTCTGAAAATGCAGCTCTCTAGTTTTTATGTGAAGATATTTCCTTTTCCAGCTTAGGCATCAAAGTGCTCTAAGTATTCACATGCAACTTCTTCAAAAAGAGTGTTTCAAAGCTGCTGTATCAAAAGGACGGTTTAACCCTATAAGTTGAATGCACATGTCACAAAGAAATTTTTGAGAATGCTTCTGTCTTGTTTTTATGTGAAGATATTTCCTTTTCCAGCATAGTCCTCAAAGCGCTCCATATATACACTTGCAGATCCTCTAAAATCAGTGTTCCAAAACTGCTCTATCAAAAGAAAAGTTCAACTCTGGGAGTTGAATGCACACAACACAAAGAAGTTTCTGAAAACATTTCTCTCTTGTTTTTATGTGAAGATATTTCCTTTTCCAGCATAGGCGTCAAAGCGCTGTAAATAACCAATTGAAAATTCTACAAAAAAAGGTGTTTCAAAACTGCTGTACAAAACAGAAGGTACAAGTCTGTGAGTTGAAAGCACACACCACAAATTAGTTTCTGAGACGGCTTCCGTCTAGTTTCTATATGAAGATATTTCCTTTTCCACCAGAGGCCGCAGTCGCTCTAAATATCCACTTGCAGATTCTACAAAAAGAGTGTTTGAAAACTGCTCTATTAAAAAGAAGGTTCAACTCTATGAATTGACTGCAAATATCACAAAGAAGTTTCTGAGAATGCTTCTGTCTAGTTTTTTATGTGAAGTTGTTTCCTTTTACAGCATAGGCCTTAAAGGGCTTCAAATATTCATTTGCCGATTCTACAAAAAGAGGGTTTCAAAACTGCTCTATCAAAAGAAAGGTTCAACTCTGTGAGTTGAATGCACACATCAAAAAGAAGTTATTGACAATGCTTCTCTCTACTTTTTATGGGAAGTTATTTCATTTTCCAGCATAGGCCTCAAAGCATTCCACATATATACTTGCAAATTCTGCAAAAAGAGTGTTTCAAAACTGCTCTATCAAAAGGAAGGTTCAACTCTGTGAGTTGAACGCACGCATCACAAAGAAGTTTCTGACAATGCTTCTGTCTAGTTTTTAGGTGAAGATATTTCCTTTTCCAGGTTTGGCCTCAAATTGCTCCAAATATCCACTTGCAGATTCTAAAAAAAGAGTGTTTCAAAACTGCTCTATCAAATGAAGTTTCAACTCTATAACTTGAATGTAGACATCACAAAGAAGTTTCTGAGAATGCTTCTGTCTAGTTTTTATGTGAAGATATTCCCTTTTCGAGCATTGGCCTCACATTGCTCCAAATATCCACTTGCAGATTCTACAAAAAGCGTGTTTCAAAACTGCTCTATCAAAAGGAAGGTTCAACACTGTGAGTTCAATGCACACATCACAGACAAGTTTCTGAGAATGCTTCTGTCTTGTTTTTATGTGAAGATATTTCGTTTTCCTGCAAAGGCCTCAAAGCGCTCCACATATACCCTTGCAAATACTACAAAAAGAGTGTTTCAAAACTGCTCTATCAAAAGGAAGGTTCACGTCTGTGAGTTGAATGCAAACATAAGAAAGACGTTTCTGAGAATGCTTCAATCTAGTTTTTATGTGAATTTATTTCCTTTTCCAGCATAGGCCTCAAAGCACTCCAAATATCCACTTGCAGATTCAACAAAAAGAGTGTTTCAAAACTCTTCTATCAAAAGGAAGGTTCAACTTTGTTAGTTGAATGCACTCATCAAAAAGAAGTTTCTGAGAATGCTTCAGTCTTGTTTGTATGTGAAGATATTTCTATTTCCATCATAAGCCACAAATCGCTTCAAATATCCAATTGTAGATTGTACAGAAAGGGGATTTCAAAACAGCTCTATCAAAAGGAATGTTCAACTCTGTAAGTTGAATGCACACATCACAAAGAACTTTCTGAGAATGCTTCTGTCTACTTATGATGTGAAGATATTTCGTTTTCAAGCATAGGCCTCAAATCACTCTAAATATCCACTTGCAGATTCTACAAAATAGTGTTTCAAAACTACTCTATCAAAAGGAAGTTTCAAGTCTGTGAGTTGAATTTATGAGGCACAGAGAAGTTTCTGAGAATGCTTCTGTCTAGTTTTTATGTGAAGATATTCCCTTTTCCAGCATTGGAGTCACATCGCTCCAAATATCCACTTGCAGATTCTACAAAAAGGGTGTTTCAAAACTGCTCCATCAAAAGGAAGATTCAACACTGTGATTTGAATGCACACATCACAAACAAGTTTCTGAGAATGCTTCTATCTTGTTTTTATGTGAAGATATTTCGTTTCCCTGCATAGGCCTCAAAGCGCTCCACATATACCCTTGCAAATTCTACAAAAAGAGTGTTTCAAAACTGCTCTATCAAAAGGAAGGTTCACGTCTGTGAGTTGAATGCACACATAAGAAAGACGTTTCTGAGAATGCTTCAATCTAGTTTTTATGTGAATTTATTTCCTTTTCCAGTATGGACCTCAAATGGGCTCCAAATATCCACTTGCAGATTCCACAAAAAGAGTGTTTCAAAACTCTTCTGTCAAAAGGAAGGTTCAACTTTGTGAGGTGAATGCACTCATCAAAAAGAAGTTTCTGAGAATGCTTCTGTATAGTTTTTATGTGAAGATATTTCCTTTTCCGGCATAGGCTTCAAAGCGCTCCAAATATCCACTTGCAGATTCTACAAAAAGAATGCTCCAAAACTGTTCTATCAAAAGGAAGGTTCACATCCGTGAGTTGAATGCTCTCATCACAAAGAAGTTTCTGAGAATGCTTCTGTCTATTTTTTATGTGAAGATATTTCCTTTTCCAGTGTAGGCATCAAAGCGCTCCAAGTATCCACTTCCACAATCTACAAAGAGAGAGTTTCAAAACTGTTCTATCAAAAGGAAGGTTCAACACTATCAGTTGAATGCACTCATCACAGAGAAGTTGCTGAGAATGCTTCTGTCTAATTTATAATGAAGTTATTTCCTTTTCCATCATAGGCCTGAAATCACTCCAAATATCCACTTGCAGATTCTACAAAAATAGTGTTTCAAAACTGTTCTATCAACAGGAAGGTTCAACTGTGTGAGATGAATGCACTCACCACTAAGAAGTCTCTGAGAATTCTTCTGTCTAGTTTTTATGTGAAGATATTTCCTTTTCCAGCACAGCGCTCAAACACCCCAAATATCAAATTGCAGATACTACAAAAAGAGTGTTTCAAACCTGAACTATCAAAAGGAATGTTCAAGACTGTGAGATGAATTCATAAAGCACAGGGAAGTTTCTGACAATGCTTCTGTCTAATTATGATGCGAAAATATCTCCTTTTCCAGCATAGGCCTCAAGCGCTCCAAATACCCACTTGCCGATACTACAGAATGGGTGTTTCAAAACTGCTCTATCAAAAGGAAGGTTCCACACGGTGAGTTGAATGCATACATCACAAAGAAGTTTCTGAGAATGCTTCTGTCTACTTTTTATGTGGATATATTTCCTTTTCCAGCATAGGCCTCAAATTGCTCCAAACATCCACTTGCAGATTCCACAAAAAAGTGTTTCAAAATTGCTCTATCAAAAGAAGGTTCAAGTCTTTGAGTTGAATGCACTCATCAGAAAGAATTTTCTAAGATTTTTTCTGTCTAATTTTTATGTGAAGATATTTCCTTTTCCAGCATAGGCCTCAAAGCCCTCAAAACATCCACTTGCAGATTCTATAAAAAGAATGTTTCAGAACTGTTCTATCAAAAGGAAGGTTCAATTCTGTGAGTTGAATTCATTCATCACAAAGAAGTTTCTGAGAGTGCTTCTGTCTAGTTTTTATGTGAAGATATTTCCTTTTCCACTGTAGGCCTCATAGTACTACAAATATCAACTTGCAGATTCTACAAAAGGAGTGTTCCAAAACTGCTCTATCAAAAGGAAGTTTCAAGTCTGTGAGTTGAAGGCACTCATCACAGATATTCCCTTTTCCATCATAGGCCTCAAAGCGCTCCAAATATCCACTTGCAGATTCCATAAAAAGAGTGTTTCAAAAGTGTTCTGTCAAATGGAAGTTTCAACACTGTGATTTGAATGCACTCATCACCAAGAAGTTTCTGAGAATGCTTCTGTCTAGTTTCTATGTGACGATATTTCCTTTTTCAGCATAGAACACAAAGCGGTACAAATATCCACTTGCAGATTCTACAATAACAGTATTTCAAAACTGCTGTATCAAAAGGAAGGTTCAAGTCTGTGAGTTGAATGCATAAATCACAGGGAAGTTTCTGTGAATGCTTCTTTAATATTTTTATGTGAAGATTTTCCCTTTTCTGGCATAGTCCTCAAATATCGCCAAATATCCACTGGCAGATTCTACAAAAATTGTGTTTCAAAACTGCTCTATGAAAACGAATGTTCAACTCTGTGAGTTGAATGGACACATTACAAAGAAGTTTCTGAGAATGCTTCTGTCTAGTTTTTATGTGAGGATATTTCCTTTTACAGCATGGGTCTCAAAGGACTCCAAATATCCCCTTGAAGATTCTACAAAGAGAGTTTTTCAAAACTCTTCTATCAAAAGGAAGGTTCGTCTCTGTGAGTTCAATGCACTCATCACAGGGACGTTTCTGAGAATACTTCTGTCTAGTTTTTATTTGAAGATATTTCCCTTTCCAGCATAGGCCTCAAAGCGCTCCAAATATCCACTTGAAGATTCTACAAAAAGTGTCTTACAAAACTGTTCTATGAAAAGGAAGGTTCAAGTCTGTGAGTTGAATGCACTCATAACAAAGAAGTTTCTGAGAATGCTTCTGTCTAGTTTTTATATGAAGATATTTCCTTTTCCATAGTAGGCCTCAAAGCGCCCAAATATCCACTTGCAGATTCTACAAAGGGAGTATTTCAAAACTGTTCTATGAAAAGAAACGTTCAACTCTGCGAGTTAAATGCACTCATCACAAAGTGCTGTCTGAGAATGCTTTTGTCTATTTTTTATGTGAAGATATTTCCCTTTCCAGCATAGGCCTCAAAGCACTCCAAATATCCAATTGCAGATTCCACAAAAGGAGTGTTTCAAAACGGCTCTATCAAAAGGAAAGTTCAAGTCTGTCAGTTGAATGCACTCATCATGAAGAAGTTTCTGAGAATTCTTCAGCTTAATTTTTATGTGAACATATTACCTTTTCCAGCATACGCCGCAAAGCGCTCCAAATATCCACTTGCAGATACTACAAAACGAGTGTTTCAAAACTGCTCTATCAAAAGGAAGTTTCAAATCTGTGAGTTGAATGCACTCATCTCAAAGAACTTTCTGAGTATGCTTCTGCTGAGCTGTTATGTGAAGATGTTTCCTTTTCCTGCATAGGTTTCTAAGCGCTCCAAATATCCACTTGCAGATTGTACAAAAAGAGTGTTTCAAAACTGTTCTATAAAAGGGAAAGTTCAACTCTGTGAGTTCAATTCTTTCATCACAGAGAAATTTCTGAGAATGCTTCTGTCTAGTTTTTATATGAAGATATTTCCTTTTCCATCATAGGCCTCAAAATGCTCCAAATATGCACTTGCAGATTCTACAAAAAGAGTGTTTCAAAACTGTTCTATCAAAAGTAATGTTCAACTCTGTGAGATGAGTGCACTCATCATAAAGAAGTTTCTGAGAATGTTTCTGTCTAGTTTTTATGTGAAGATATTTCCTTTTCCAGCATAGGCCTCAAATCGCTCCAAATATCCACATGCAGATTCCACAATAAGAGTTTTTTGAAACTGCTCTATCAAAAGGAAGGTTCAAGTCTGTGAGTTAAATGCCTAAAGCAAAGTGAAATTTTTGAGAATGCTTCTGTCTTCATTTTATGTGAAGATATTCCCTTTTCCAGCATAGGCCAGAAAGCACTCCAATTATCCACTTGCAGATTCTACAAAAAGTGTGTTACAAAACTGCTCTATCAAAGGAAACTTCAAGTCTGTGAGCTGAATTCATAAAGCACAGGGAAGTTTCTTAGAATGCTTGTCTAGTTTTTATGTGAAGATATTCCCTTTCCCAGCATAGGCCAGAAAATGTTCCAAATATCCACTTGCAGATTCTATAAAAAGTGTGTTTCAAAACTACTCAATCAAAAGGAAAGTTCAAGTCTGTGAGTTGAATTCATAAAGCACAGGGAAATTTCTTAGAATGCTTCTGTCAAGTTTTTATGTGAAGATATTTCCTTTTCCATCATAGGCCTCAAAGCGATTCAAATATCCACTTTCAGATTCTACAAAAAGGGTGTTTCAAAACTTCTCTACCTAAAGGAAGGTTCAACACTGTGAGTTGAGTGCACACATCACAAAGAAGTTTCTGAGAATGCTTCTGTCTAGTTTTTATGTGAAGACACTTCCTTTTCCAGCATAGGCCTCAAAGCGCTCCAAATATCCAATTGCAGATTCAAAAAAAAGAGTGTTTCAAAACGGCTGTATCAAAAGGAAAGTTCAAGTCTGTCAGTTGAATGCACTCATCATGAAGAAGTTTCTGAGAATGCTTCAGCTTAATTTTTATGTGAAGATATTACCTTTTCCAGCATAGACCTCAAAGCGGTCCAAATATCCACTTGCAGTTTCTTCAGTAAGAGTGTTTCAAAACTGCTCTACCAAAGGGAAGGTTCAAGTCTGTGAGTTGAATTCATAAAGCACAGGGTAGTTTCTGAGAATGTTTCTGTCCAGTTCTTATGTGAAGATATTTCCTTTTCCAAAATAGGCCTCAAAGCTCTCCAAATATCCACTTGCAGATCCCATAAAAAGGGTGTTTCAAAACTGCTCTATCAAAAGGAAGGTTCAACACTGTTAGTTGAATGCACACATCACAAAGAAGTTTCTGAGAATGTTTCTGTCTAGTTTTTATGTGAACATATTTCCTTTTCCAGCATAGTCCCCAAAGCTCTCCAAATATACACTTGCAGATTCTACACAGAGAATGTTTCAAAACTGTTCTCTCAAAAGGAAGGTTCAACTCTGTGAGTTGAATGAACTCATTTCAGAAAATTTTCTGAGAATGTTTCTGTCTTGTTTTTATCTGATAATATTTCCTTTGCCAACATCGGCCTCTAAGTGCTCCACATATCCACTTGCAGATTCTACAAAAACAGTATTTCAAACCTGCTCTATGGAAAGGAAGGTCCAAGCCTGTGAGTTTAATGCACTCATCAAAAGATGTTTCTGAGAATGCTTCTGTCTAGTTTTTATGTGAAGATATTACCTTTCCCAGCATCGGCCTCAAAGCCCTCCAAATATCCACTTGCAGATTCTACAAAGAGAGTTTTACAAAACTGTTCTACCAAAACGGAGGTTCAACTCTGTGAGTTGAATGCACACATCACAAAGAAGTTTCAGAGAAAGCTTCTACTTAATTTTTGTAAGAAGATGTTTCCTTTTCCAGCATAGGCCTCAAAGTGCTCCAAACATGCACTTGCAGATTCTACAAAAGGAGTGTTTCAAAACTGCTCTATGAAAAGTTAGGTTCAAGTCTGTGAGTTGAATGGACACATCACAGATACTTCCTTTTCCATCATAGACCTCAAAGCACTCTATATATCCACCTGCAGATTCTTTAAAAAGAGGGTTTCAAAACTGTTCTATTAAAAAGAGGGTTCAACTCTGTGAGTTGAGAGCACTCATAACAAAGAATTTGATGAGAGTACTTCTGTCTAGTTTTTATGTGAAGATATTTAATTTTCCAGCATAGGCCTCAAAGCGCTCCAAATGTCCACTTGCAGACTCTACAAAAAGAGTGTTTCAAAACTGCTCTAACAAAAGGAAGGTTCAAGTATGGGAGTTGAATGCACTCATCACAAAGAAGTTTCTGAAAATGCTTCTGCTTATTTTTCATGTGAAGATATTTCCATTTCCAGCATAGGCCTCAGAGTGCTCCAAATATCCACTTGCAGATTGTACAAAAACAGTCTTTCAAAACTGTTCTTTCAAAAGGAAGGTTCAGCTCTGTGAGTTGAATGCACTCATCACAGAGAAGTTTCTGAGAATGCTTCTATCTAGTTTTTATGTGAAGATATTTCCTTTTCCATTGTAGGCCCCAAAGTGCTCCAAATATCCACTTCCAGATTCTACAAAAAGAGTATTTCAAAACTTTTCTATCAAAAGGAAGTTTCAACTCTGTGAGTTGAATGCACTCATCACAAATAATTTTGTGAGAATGCTTCAGACTAGTCTTTATGTGAAGATATTTCCTTTTCCAGCATAGGCCACAAACAGCTCAAAATATCCACTTGTAGATTCTAGAAAAAGAGTGCTTCAAAACTGTTCTATCAAAAGGAAGGTTCAAATTTGTGAGTGAAATGCACTCATCACAAGGTAGTTTCGGAGAATTCTTCTGACTAATTTTAATGTGAAGATGTTTCCATTTCCAGCATAGGCCTCAAAGTCCTCCAAATATTCACTTGCAGATTCTACAAAAAGAGTGTTTCAAAACTGCTCTATCAAAAGGAATGTTCAAGTCTGTGAGTTGAATGCACTCATCACAAAGGAGTTTCGGAGAATGCTTCTGTCTATTTTTTATGTGAAGGTATATCCTTTTAAAGTATACACCTGAAAGCGCTCCAAATATCCACTTGCAGATTCTACAAAGAGAGTGTTTCAAATCTGTTATATCAAAAGGAAGGTTGAACTCTGTGAGTTGCATGCACTCATCACAGAGAAGTTTCTGAGAATGCTTCTGTCTGGTTTTTATGTGAAGATATTACCATTTCCATCATAGGTCTCAATGCACTCCAAATATTCATTTGCAGATTCTGCAAAAATAGTGTTTCAAAACTGCTCTATCAAAGGGAAGGTTCAAATCCGTGAGTTGAATGTGCACATCACAAAGAAGTTTCTGAGAATACTTCTGTCTAGTTTTTATGTGAAGATACTTACTTTTCCAGCCTAGGCATCAAAGCACTCCAAATATTCACTTGCAGATGCTACAAAAAGAGTGTTTCAAAACTGCTCTATGAAAAGGAAGGTTCAAATCTGTTAGTTGAATGCACTCATCATAAAGAAGTTTCTGAGAATGCCTCTGCTTAGTTTTTATGTGAAGATATTTCCCTATCCAGCATAGGCCTCAAAGCACTCCAAATATCCACTTGCAGATTGTTCAAAAGAGTGTTTCAAAACCGTTCTGTCAAAAGGAAGGTTCAACTCTATGAGTTGAATGCAGTCGTCACGGAGAAGTTTCTGAGAATTCTTCTGTCTAGTTTTTATGAGAAGGTATTTCCTTTTCCATCATAAGCCCCAAAATTTTCCAAATTTCCACTTGCAGATTCTACAAAAAGAGTGTTTCAAAACTCCTCTAACAAAAGGAAGGTTCAAGCCTGTGAGTTGAATGAACACATCCCAAAGTAGTTTCTGAGAATGCTTCCATCTAGTTTTTATGTGAAGTTATTTACTTTTCCAGCACAGGCCTCAAAGCGCAACAATATCAACTTGCAGATTGTACAAAAAGAGTGTTTCAAAACTGTTCTATAAAGGAAGGTTGAATTCTGTGAGTTGAATGCGCACATCACAAAAAGTTTCTGAGAATGCTTCTGTCTAGTGTTTATGTGAAGATATTTCCTTTTGCAGGATAGGCTTCACAGCACTGCAAATATTTACTTACAGATTCTACAAAAAGAGTGTTTCAAAACTGTTCTATCAAATGGAAGGTGCAACTCTTTGAGTTGAATGCACTCATCACAGAGAAGTTTCTGAAAATCCTTTTGTCTATTTTTTATGTGAAGATATTTCCTTTTCCAGCATAGGCCTCAAAGCCCTCCAAATATCCACTTGCAGATTCTACAAAAAGAGTGTTTGAAAACTGATCTATCAAAAGGATGGTTTAAGCCTGTGGTTTGAATTCACTCATCACAAAGAAGTTTCTTAGAATGTTTCCGTCAATTTTTTGTGTGAAGATATTTCCGTTTCCAGAATAGACCTCAAAGTGCTCCAAATATCCACTTGCAGATCCTACAAAAAGAGTGTTTCAAAACTGCTCTATTCAAAGGAAAGTTCAAGTCTGTAAGTAGAATGCATAAAGCACAGTGAAGTTTCTGAGAATGATTCTCTCTAGTTTTTATATGAAGATATTTCCTTTTCCAGCATAGGCCTCAAAGTGCTCCAAATATTCAGTTACAGATTCCACAAAAATGGTGTTTCAAAACTGCTATATCAAACGGAAGGTTCAACTATGTTAGTTGAATGCACTCATCACAAAGATGTTTCTGAGAATGCTTCTGTCTAGTTTTTATGTGAAGATGTTTCCTTTTCCAGCGTAGGCCCGAAAGCGCTCCAAATATCCACTTGCAGATTTTAAAAAAGGTTGTTTCAAAACTGCTCTATCAAAAAGAAGTTTAAACTCTGTGAGTTGAATGCACTCATCTCAAAGAAGTTTCTGAGAGTGCTTCTGTCTTGTTTTTATGTGAAAATATTTACTTTTCCAGTATAGGCCTCAAAGCGCTCCAAATATCCACTTGCAGATTCTACAAAAGGGTGTTTGCAAACTGCTCTATCAAAAGTATGGTTCAACTCTGTGAGTTGAATGCACACATCACAAAGAAGTTTCTGAGAATGCTTCTGTTTAGTTTTTATGTGAATATATTTCCTATTCCAGCACAGGCCTTAAATTGCTCCAAATATCCACTTGCAGATTCTACAAAAATGGTGTTCCAAACTGCTCAATCAAAAGGAAGGTTCAATCTGTGAGTTGAATACAATCATTACAGAGAAGTTCCTTGGAAAGCTTCTTTCTAGTTTTTTGTGAAGATATTTCCTTTTCCATCATAGGCCTTAAAGCGCTCCAAATATCCACATGCAGATTGTACAAAAAGAGTGTTTCAAAACACTTCTATGAAAAGGAAGGTTCAACTGTGTGAGTTGAATGCACTCATCACAAAGAAGTCTCTGAGAATGCTTCTGTCTAATTTTTGTGTGAAGATACTTTCTTTTCTAGCATAGGCCGCAAAGCCCTCCAAATATAAATTGCTGATCCTACAAAAAGTGTGTTTCAAATCTCTTCTATCAATAGGAAAGTTCAACTCTGTGAGTTGAATGCACTCATCACAGAGAACTTTCTGAGAATGCACCTGTCTAGTTTTTATGTGATGATATTTCTTTTTCCTTCATAGGTCTCAATGCGTTCCAAATATAAACTTACAGATTGAACAAAAAGACTGTTTCAAACCTGTCCTATCAAAAAGAAGATTCAACTCTGTGAGTTGAATGCACTCATCACAAAGCAGTTTCTGAGAATGTTTCTGTCTAGTTTTTGTGTGAAGATATTTCCTTTTCCAGCATAGGCCCCAAAGCACTCCAAGTATCCACTTGCAGATTCTACAAAGAGAGTGTTTCCAAAGTATTCTATCAAAAGGAAGTTTCAACTCTGTCAGTTTAATGCACTCTTTCTGAGAATGCTTCTGTCTAGTTTTTATGTGTAGATATTTCCTTTTCCCGCATAGACCTCAAAGCGCTCCAAATATCCACTTGCAGATTGTACGAAACGGGTGTTTCGAAACTGCTCTATCAAAAGGAAGGTTCAATTCTGTGAGTTGAATGCACACATCACAAAGAAGTTTCTGAGAATGCTTCTGTCTAGTTTTTATGTGAAGATATTTCCTTTTCCAGCTTAGGCCTCAAAGCATTCAATCTATCCACTTGCAGAATCTACTAAAAGTGTGTTTCAAAACTGCTGATTCAAAAGCAAGGTTCAACTCTGTGAATTGAATGTGCACATCACAAAGAAGTTTCTGAAAATGCTTCTGTCTAGTTTTTATGTGAAGATATTTTCTTTTATAACATAGGCCACATAGCGCTCCAAATATCCACCTTCAGATTCTACCAAAAGAGTTTTTCAACTGCTCTATCAAAAGGAAAGTTCAACTCTGTGAGTTGAATGCACTCATCACAAAGATGTTTCTGAGAATTCTTCTGTATAACTTTTATGGGAAGACATTTCGTCTTCCAGCATAGGCCTCATAGTGCTCCAAATATCCACTTGCAGATTCTACAAAAAGAGTGTTTCAAAACTTTTCTATCAAAAGAAAATTTCAACTGAGGGAGTTCAATGCACTCATCACAGAGAAGTTTATGAGAATGCTTCTGTCTAGTTTTTATGTGAAGGTATTTCCTTTTCCATTATAGGCCTCAAAGCACTCCAAATATCCACTTGCAGATTCTACAAAAAGAGTGGTTCAAAACCGTTCTATCAAAAGAAAGGTTCAACTCTGTGAGTTGAATGCACTCATCAAAAAGAAGTTTCCGATAGAGCTTCTGTCTTGTTTTTATGTGAAGATATTTCCTATTCCAGCATAGGCTTGAAAGTGCTCTAAATATTGACTTGCAGATTCTACAAAAAGAGTGTTTCAAATCTGCTCTATCAAAAGGCAGGTTCAAGCCTGTAAGCTGAATACACACATCTCAAAGAAGTGTCTGAGAATGCTTCAATCTAGTTTTTATTTGAAGTTGTTTCCTTTTCCAGCAAAGGCCTCAAATCACTCCAAATAATAACTTGGAGATTCTACAAAAAGAATGTTTCAAAAGTGTTCTATCAAAAGGAAGGTTCAGCTCTGTGAGTTGACTGTGCACATCACAAAGAAGTTTCTCAGAAGGCTTCTGTGTAGTCTTTATTTGAAGATATTTCCTTTTGCACCATAGGTCTCAAAAAGCTGCAAATATCCACGTGCATATTCTATAAAAAGAGTGTTTCAAAATTGTTGCATGAAAAGAAAAGTACAACTCTGTAAGTTGAATGCACTCATCATAGAGAAGATTCTGAAAATGCTTCTGTCTAGTTTTTATGTGAAGATATTTCCTTTTCAATCATAAGCCTCAAAGTGCTCCAAATATCCACTTGAAGATTCTAAAAAAAGAGTGTTTCAAATTTCCTCTATCAAAAGGATGGTTCAAGTCTGTCAGTTGAATTCAGTCATCACAAAGAAGTTTCTTAGAATGCTTCCATCGAGTTTTTCTGTGAAGATATTTTCTTTTCTATCTTAGGCCTCAAAGCGCTCCAAATATCCACGTGTAGATTCTGCCAACAGAGTGTTTCAAAACTGCTGCATCAAAAGGAAAGTTCAAGTCTGTGAGTTGAATGCATAAAGCAGAGGGAAGTTTCTGAGAATGCTTCTCTCTAGTTTTTATGTGAAGATATTTCCTTTTCCAGCATAGGCCTCAAAGCACTCCAAATATCCACTTGCAGATTCCACAAAAATGGTGTTTCAAAACTACTGTATCAAATGGAAAGTTCAACTCCATTAGTTGAATGCACTCATCACATAGAAGTTTCTGAGAATGCTTCCGTCTAGTTTTTATGTCATGATATTTCCTTTTCCAGCATAGGCCTCAAAGCGCTCCAAATATCCACTTGCAGATACTACAAAAAGGGTGTTTCAAAACTGCTCTATCAAAAGTAAGGTTCAACCCTGTGAGTTGAATGCACACATCACAAAGAAGTTTCTTAGAATGCTTCTGTTTAGTTTTTATGTGAAGATATTTCCTTTTCCAGCATAGGCCTCAAAACATTCCAAATATCCACTTGCAGATTCTACAAAAAGTGTGTTTCAAAACTGCTGTTTCAACACTAAGTTTCAACTCTGTGAGTTGAATGCACACATCACAAAGAAGTTTCTGAGAATGCTTCTGTCTACTTTTTATGTGAAGATATTTCCTTTTCTTGCATAGGCCTCATAGAGCTCCAAATATCCACTTTCAGATTCTGCCAAAAGAGTGTTTCAAAACTGCTCTATTAAAAGAAAGTTCAAGTCTGTGAGTTAAATGCATTCATCATAAAGATGTTTCTGTGAATTCTTCCGTCTAGCTTTTTGTGAACATATTTCCTTTTCCAGCTTAGGTCTCAAAGGGCTACAAATATCCACTTGCAGTTTCTACAAAAAGGGTGTTTCAAAACTGCTCTGTCAAAAGGAAGGGTCGATTCTGTTAGTTGAATGCTCACATTACAAAGAAGTTTCTGAGAATGCTTCAATCTAGTTTTTATGTGAAGTTATTTCCTTTCCCAGGATAGACCTCAAAGAGCTCAAAATATCCAACTGTAGATTCTACAAAAAGAGTGTTTCAAACCTGCGCTATCAAAGGGAAGGTTCAACTCTTTGATTTGAATGCATAAAGCATGAGGAAGTTTCTCAGAATGCTTCTGTCAAGTTCTTATGTGAAGATATTCCTTTTTCCAGTGTAGGCCTCAAAGCACTCCAAATATCCACCTGCAGATTTTACAAAAAGTGTGCTTCAAAACCGCTTTATCAAAACGAAGGTTCAAATCCGTGAGTTGAATGCACTCATCACTAAGAAGTTTCTGAGAATGCTTCACTCTACTTTTTATGTGAAGATATTTTCTTTTCCAGCATAGGCCTCAAAGCGCTCAAAATATCCACTTGCTGATTCTGAAAAAAGGGTGTTTCAAAACTGCTCCATAAAAAATACTGTTCAACTCTGTGAATTGAATGCACACATCACAAAGAATTTTCTGAGAATCCTTTTGTTTAGTTTTTATGTGAAGGTATTTCCTTTTCCAGCATAGGCCTCAATGAGCTCCAAATATTCACTTGCAGATTCTACAAAAAGTGTGTTTCAAAACTGCTCTATCAAAAGGAAGGTTCAACTCTTTGACTTCAGTGCACTCATCACAGAGAAGTTTCTGGGCATGGTTCTGTCTAGTTTTTATGTGAAGATATTTTCTTTTCCATCATAGGCCTCAAAGCTCTCCAAATATCCACTTGCAGATTCTACAAAAAGAGTGTTTCAAAACAGTTCTATGAAAAGGAAGGTTCAATGCGTTAGCTGAATGTTCTCATCACAAAGAAGTTTCTCAGAATACTTCTCTGTAGTTTTAATGTGAAGATATTTCCTTTTCCAGCTGAGGCCTCAAAGAGCTACAAATATCCACTTGCAGATTCTACAAAAAGGGTGTTACAAAACTGCTCTATCAAAAGTCATGTTCAACTCTGTGAGTTGAGTGCACACATCACAAAGAAGTTCCTGATAATGCATCTGTTTAGTTTTTATGTGAAGATATTTCCTTTTCCATAAAAGGCCTCAAAGCGCTCCCAATATCCACCTGCAGATTCTACTAAAAGTGTGTTTCAAACTGCTGTTTCAAAAGGAAGGTTCAACACTGTGAGTTGAATGCACACATCACAAAGAAGTTTCTGAGAATGATTCTGTCCAGTTTTTATGTGAAGATATTTCCTTTTCCAACAAAGGCCTCATAGCACTCCAAATATCCACTTTCAGATTCTACCAAAAGATTGTTTCAAAACTGTTCTATCAGATAGAATGTTCAAGTCTGTGAGATGAAAGCACTCATCACAAAAAAGTTTCTGAGAATGCTTCTGCTCATGTTTTATGGAAAGATATTTCCTTTTCCGGCACAGGCGTCAAAGCGCTCCAAATAATCTCTTGCAGATTCTACCAATAGAGTGTTTCAAAACTGTTCTATCTAAAGGAATGTTGAACTCTGTGTGTTAAATGCAATCATCGCAGAGAAGTGTATGAGAATGCTTCCGTCTAGTTTTTATGTGAAGATATTTCCTTTTCCAGCATAGGCCTCAAAGTGCTCAAATATCCACTTGCAGACCCTACAAAACGGGTGTTTCAAAACTGTTATATCAAACGGAAAGTTCAACTCTGTGAGTTGAATGCACTCATCACAAAGAAGTTTCTGAGAATCCTTTTGTCTAGTTTTTATGTGAGGATATTACCTTTTCCAGCATAGGCCTCAAAGCCTTCCAAATATCCTTTTGCAGTTTCTACAAAAAGTGTTTCAAATCTGCTCTTTCAAAAGGAAGGTTCAAGTCTGTGAGTTGAATGCATAAAGCACAGGCAAGTTTCTCAGAATGGTTCTGTCTAATTTTTATGTGAAGATATTCCTTTTTCCAGCATAGGTCTCAAATCCCTCCAAATGTTCACTTGCAGATTCTACAAAAAGAGTGTTTCAAAACTGCTCTATCAGAAAGAAAGTTCAAGTCTGTGAGTTGAATGCACTCCTCACAAAGTTGTTTCTGAGAATTCTTCTATCTAGTATTTATGTGAAGATATTTCCTTTTCCAGCATAGACCTCAAAGAATTAATATATCCACTTGCAGGTTCTACAAAAAGAGTGTTTCAAAACTGTTCTATCAAAAGGAAAGTTCAACTCTGTGGGTTGAATGCAGTCATCACAAAGACATTTCTGAGAATGCTTCTATCTAGTTTTTATGTAAAGATTTTCCCTTTTTGCAGCATAGGGCTCAAATCGCTCCAAATATCCACTTGCAGATTCTACAAAAAGAGTGTTTCAAAACTGTTCTATCAAAAAGAAGGTTCAACACTTTTAGTTGAATGCACACATCACAAAGAAATTTCTGTGAATGCTTCTGTCACTTTTTTTGTGAAGATATTCCCTTTTCCCGCATAGGCCTCAAAGTGCTCCAAATATCCACTTGCAGATTCTACCAAAAGAGTGTTTCAAAACTGCTCTTTCAAAAGGAAGGTTCAAGTCCGTGAGGTGAATTCACTCATCACAAAATGTTTCTGAGAATGGTTCTGCTTAGTTTTTATGGGAAGATATTTCCTTTTCCAGCACAGGCCTCAAAGCACTCCGAATAATATCTTGTAGACTCTACAAGGAGAGTGCTTCAAAACTGTTCTATGAAAAGGTATGTTGAACCCTGTGAGTTGAATGCAATCATCACAGAGAAGTGTCTGAGAATGCTTCCATCTAGTTTTTATGTGAAGATATTTCCTTTTCCAGCATAGGCCTCAAAGCGCTCAAATATCCACTTGCAGATTCTACAAAAAGAGTGTTTCAAAACTGTTCTATCAAAAGGAAAGTTCAACTCTGTGAGTTGAATGCACTCATCACAAAGAAGTTTCTGAGAATGCTTTTGTCTAGTTTTTATGTGAGGATATTTCCTTTTCAAGCATAGGCTTCAAAGCCCTCCAAATATCTACTTGCAGATACTGCAAAAAGAGTGTTTCAAATCTGCTCTTTCAAAAGGAAGCTTCAAGCCTGTGAGTTGAATGCATAAAGTGCAGGGAAGTTTCTCAGAATGCTTCTGTCTAGTTTTTATGTGAAGACATTCCTTTTTCCAGCATAGGCCTCAAATCTCTCCAAATGTCCACTTGCGGATTCCATAAAAAGGGTGTTTCAAAACTGCTCTATCAAACGGAAGGTTCTACTCTGTTAGTTTAATGCAGTCATCACAAAGAAGTCGCTGAGGATGCGTCCGTCTAGTTTTTATATGAAGATATTTCCTTTTCGAGCATAGGCCTCAAAGCCTTCCAAATATCCACTTGCAGATTCTACAAAAAGAGTGTTTCAAAACTGTTCAATCAAAAGGATGGTTCAATTCTGTGAATTGAATGCACTTATCACAAAGAAGTTTCGGAGAACACTTCCATTTAGATTTTATGTGTAGATATTTCTTTTCCATCGTAAGCCTCAAAGAGCTCCAAATATCCACTTTCAGATTCTACAAAAAATAGTGTTTCACAACTGTTCTATCAAAAGAAAGGTTCAACACTGTGAGCTGAATGCATTCATCACAAAGAAGTTTCTGAGAGTGCTTCTGTCTAGTTTTTAGGTGAAGATATTTCCTTTTTCATCATAGGCCTCAAATCTCTTCAAATATCCACTTGCAGATACTACAAAAAGAGTGTTTCAAAACTGACCAATCAAAAGGAAGGCTCATGTCTGTGAGTTGAATGCATAAAGCATGGGGAAGTTTCTGAGAATGCTTCTGTCTAGTTTTTATGTGAAGTTATTCCCTTTTTGCAGCATAGGCCTCAAATCGCTCCAAATATGCACTTGCAGATTCTACAAAAAGAGTGTTTCAAAACTCTTCTATCAAAAGGAAAGTTCAACCCTGTGAGTTGAATGCACTCATCACAAAGAAATTTCTGAGAATGCTTCTGTCTAGTTTTTATGTGAAGATATTTCCTTTTCCAGCATAGACCTCATAATGCTCCAAATATCCACTTGCAGATTCTACAAAAAGACTGTTTCAAAACTGTTCTATTAAAAGGAAAGTTCAACTCAGTGAGTTAAATGCACTCATCCAAAGAAATTTTTGAGAATGCTTTTGTCTAATTTTTCTGTGATGATATTTCCTTTTCCATCATAGGCCTCAAAGCGCTCCAAATATGCACTTCCAGTTTCTACAAAAAGAGTGTTTCAAATCTGATCTTTCAAAAAGAAGGTTCAAGAGTGTGAGTTGAATGCACAAGGCACAGAGAAGTTTCTCAGAATGCTTCTGTCTAGTTTTTATATGAAGATATTCCTTTTTCCAGCATAGGCCTCAAATCGCTCCAAATGTCCACATGCAGATTCTATAAAAAGTGTGTTTCAAAACTGCTCTATCAAAAGGAAGGTTCTACTCTGTGAGTTGAAATAATAAAACACAGAGAAGTTTCTGAGAATTCTTCTGTCTAGTTTTTATGTGTAGATATTCCCTTTTCCAGCACTGTCCTCAAAGATTCAAAAATACCCACGTGCAGATTCTAAAAAAAGAGTGTTTTGTAACTGCTCTTTCAAAAGGAAGGTTCAACTCTGTGAGTTGAATACACACATCACAAAGAAGTTTCTGAGAATGCTTCTGTCTTGTTTTTATATGATGGTATTTCCTTTTCCAGCATAGGCCTCAAAGCGCTACAAATATCCACTTGCAGGTACTACAAAAACAGTGTTTCAAAACTGCTCAATCAAAAGGAAGGCTCAAGTCTGTGTGTTGAATTCCTAAAGCACAGGGAAGTTTCTGAGTATGCTTCTGTCCAGTTTTTATGTGAAGATATTCCCTTTTCCAGCCTAGGCCTCAAAGTGCTAAAATTATCCACCTGCAGATTCTACAAAATGGTGTTTCAAAACTGCTTTATCAAAACGAAGTTTCAAGTCTGTGAGTTGAAGACACACATCACAAAGATGTTTTTCAGAATGCTTCAATATAGTTTTTATGTGAAGTTATTTCTCAATGCAGCATAGGCCTCAAGTGCTCCAAATATTCACTTACATATTCCACAAAAATATTGTTTCCAAACTGTTCTATCAAAAGGAAGTTTCAACCCTGTGAGTTGGATGCCCTCATCACAAAGTAGTTTCTGAGAATACTTCTGTCTAGTTTTCAGGTGAAGATATTTCCTTTTCCAGCATAGGCCTCAAAGCCCTCCAAACATCCACTTGCAGATTCTACAAAAAGTGTGTTTCTAAACTAGTCTATCAAAATGAAGGATCAACTCTGTTGGTTGAATGCACTCATCCCACAGAAGTTTCTGAGAATGTTTCTGTCTAGTTTTTAGGTGAAGATATTTCCTTTTTCATCATAGGCCTCAAATCACTCCAAATATCCAATTGCAGATCCTACAAAAAGAGTGTTTCAAAACTGCTCTATCAAAAGGAAGGTTCAAGAGTGTGAGTTGAATGCATAAAGCACAGGGAAGTCTCTGAGAATGCTTCTGTCTAGTTCTTACGCTCAGATATTCCCTTTTTGCAGCATAGGCCTCAAATCGCTCCAAATATAAACTTGCAAATTCTACAAACAGAGTGTTTCAAAACTGTTCTATCAAAAGGTAAGTTCAACACTGTGAATTGAATGCACTCAACACAAAGAAATTTCTGAGAATGCTTCTATCTAGTTTTTATGTGAAGATATTTCCTTTTCCAGCATAGACCTCAAAATGCTCCAAATATCCAGTTGCAGATTCTACAAAAAGACTGTCTCAAAACTGTTCTATCAAAAGGAAAGTTCAACTCGGTGAGTTAAATGCACACATCACAAAGAAATTTCTGAGAATGCTTTTGTCTAATTTTTCTGTGAGGATATTTCCTTTTCCATCATAGGCCTCAAAGCGCTCCAAATATGCACTTGCAGCTTCTACAAAAAGAGTGTTTCAAATCTGCTCTTTCAAAAAGAAGGTTCAAGAGTGTGAGTTGAATGCACAAAGTGCAGGGAAGTCTCTCAGAATGCTTCTGTCTAGTTTTTATATGAAGATATTCCTTTTTCCAGCATAGGCCTCAATGAGCTCCAAATAATCTCTTGTAGATTCTTCAAAAAGAGTGTTTCATAACTGACTCATCACAGATAAGTTTCTGAGAATGCTTCCGTCTAGGTATTATGTGAAGACATTTCCTTTTCCAGCATAGGTCTCAAAGCACTCCAAATATCCACTTGCAGATTCTACGAAAAGAGTGTTTCAAAACTGTTCCATCAAAGGAAAGTTTCAACTCTGTGAGCTAAATCCATTCATCCCAAAGAAGTTTCGGAGAATGCTTTTGTCTCATTTTTATGTGAGGATATTTCCTTTTCCAGCATAAGCCTCAAAGCGCACCAAGTATCCACTTGCAGATTCTACAAAAAGAGTATTTAAAATTTGCTCTTTCAAAAGGAAGTTTTGAGTCTGTGAGTTGACTGCATAAAGCACAGGGAAGTTTCTGAGAATGCTTCTATCTAGTTTTTATGTGAAGATATCCCCTTTTTCACCATAGGCCTCAAATCGCTCTAAATATCCACTAGCAGAGTCTACAAAAAGGGTGTTTCAAAACTGATCTATCAAAAGGAAGGTTCAAGTCTGTGAGTTGAATGCATGAAGCATGGGGAAGTTTCTGGGAATGCTTCTGTCTAGTTTTTATGTGAAGATTTCTCTTTTTGCAGCATAGGCCTCAAATCGCTCAAAATATCCAGTTGCAGATTCTACAAAAAGAATGTTTCAAAACTGTTCTATCAAAAGGAAAGTTCAACCCTGTGAGTTGAATGCACTCGTCACAAAGTAATTTCTGAGAATGCTTCTGTCTAGTTTTTATGTGAAGATATTTCCTTTTCCAGATTAGGCCTCAAAGCACACCAAATATCCACTTGCAAATTCTACAAAAGGAGTGTTTCAAAACTGCTCTATCAAAAAGAAAGTTCAAGTCTGTGAGTACAATGCGCTCATCATAGAGATGTTTCTGAGAATGCTTCTGTATAGTTTTTATGTGAAGATATTTCCTTTTACAGCGTAGGCCTCATAGCGCTCCAAATATTCACTTGCAGATACTACAAAAAGAGTGTCTCAAAACTGCTATATCAAAAGGAAGGTTTAAGTCTCTGAGTTGAATGCACTCATCACTAAGAACTTTGTGAGTATGCTTCTGCTTAGTTTTTATGAGGACATATTTCCATTTCCAGCATAGGCCTCAAAGCGCACCAAGTATCCACATTCAGATTCTACAAAGAGAGTGTTACAAAACTGTTCTAAAAAAAGGAAGTTTCAACTCTGTGGGCTCAATGCACTCATCACACAGAAGTTTCTGAGATTGCTTCTGTCTAGTTTTTAGGTGAAGATATTCCCTTTTTCATCATAGGCCTCAAATCACCCAAAATATACAATTGCAGATTCTACAAAAAGAGTGTTTCAAAACTGCTCTATCAAAAGGAAGGTTCAAGTCTGTGAGTTGAATGCATGAAGCATGGGGAAGTTTCTGGGAATGCTTCTGTCTAGTTTTTATGTGAAGATTTCTCTTTTTGCAGCATAGGCCTCAAATCCCTCAAAATACCCACTTGCAGATTCTACAAAAAGAATGTTTCAAAACTGTTCTATCAAAAGGAAGTTCAAGTCTGTGAGTTGAATGCACTCATCACACAGAAATTTCTGAGAATGCTTCTGTCTAGTTTTGATGTGAAGATATTTCCTTTTCCAGCATAGACCTCAAAGCGCTCCAAATATCCACTTGCAGATTCTACAAAACAAGTGTTTCAAAACTACTCTATCAAAAGGAAGGTTCAAGTCTGTGATTTGAATGCCCTCATCACAAAAATATTTCTGAGGATGATTCTGCTTAGTTTTTATGGGAAGATAATTTCTTTTCCAGCATAGGCCTCAATGAGCTCTAAATAATCTCTTGTAGATTCTACAAAGAGAGTGTTTCATAACTGTTCTACCAAAAGGAAGATTGAACTCTGTGAGTTGAATGCACTTATCACAGAGAAGTTTCTGTGAATGCTTCCGTCTAGTTATTATGTGAAGATATTTCCTTTTCCACCGTAGACCTCAAAGCACTCCAAATATCCACTTGCAGATTCTACAAAAAGAGTGTTTCAAAGCTGTTCCATCAAAGGGAAGGTTCAACTCTGTGAGGTGAATGCATTCATCACAAAGAAGTTTCGGTGAATGCTTTTCTCTAATTTTTATGTGGGGATATTTCCTTTTCCTGCGTAGTACTCAAAGCGCTCCAAATATCCACTTGCAGTTTCTACAAAAAAAGTGTTTCAAATCTGCTCTTTCAAAAGGAAGTTTTAAGTCTGTGAGTTGAATGCATAAGGCACAGGGAAGTTTCTGAGAATGCTTCTATCTCGTTTTTATGCGAAGATATCCCATTTTTCACCATCGGCCTCAAATCGCTCCAAATATCCACTTGCAGATTCTACAAAAAGGGTGTTTCAAAACTGCTCTATCAAAAGGAAGGTCTACTCTGTTAGTTTAATGCACACATCACAAAGAAGATAGGAGAATACTTCTGTCCAGTTTTTATGTGAAGATATTTCCTTTTCCAGCTTAGCCCTCAAATCGCACCAAATATAAACTTGCATATTCTACAAAAAGACTGTTTCAAAACTGCTCTATCAAAAGGAAATTTAAAGTCTGTGAGTACAATGCACTCATCACAAAGAAGTTTCTGAGCATGCTTCTGTCTAGTATTTATATGAAGAAATTTCCTTTTCGAGCATAGGCCTCAAAACATTCCAAATATCCACTTGCAGATTCTACAAAAAGAGTGTTTCAAAACTGTTCAATCAAAAGGTTGGTTCAACTCTGTGATTTGAACTCACTCATCACAATGAAGTTTCTGAGAATACTTCCGTCTAGGTTTTATGTGAAGATATTTCCTTTTCCATCATAAGCCTCAAAGAGCTCCAAATATCCACTTTCAGACTCTACTAAAAGAGTGCTTCACCACTGTTCTACCAAAAGGAAGATTCAACCCTGTGAGCTGAATGCGTTCATCACAAAGTAGTTTCTGAGAAGGCCTCTGTCCAATTTTTATATGAAGATGTTTCCTTTTGCAGCATAGTCTTCAAAGCGCTCCAAATACCCACTTGCAAATTCTACAAAAGGAGTGTTTCAAAACTGCACTATCAAAAGGAAGGTTCAACTCTGTGAGTTGAAATCATAAAACATAGAGTAGTTTCTGAGAATGCTTCTGTCTAGTTTTTATGAATACATATTTCCATTTCCAGCATTGGCCTCAAAGCGCCAAAAATATCCACCTGCAGATCCTACAAAAAGGGTGTTTAATAACTGCTCTTTCAATAGCAGGGTTCAACTCTGTGAGTTGAATGCACACATCACAAAGAAGTTTCTGAGAATACTTCTGTCTACTTTTTATGTGATGGTATTTCCTTTTCCTTCATAGGACTCAAAGCGCTCCAAATATCCACTTTCAGATTCTACAAAAATTGTGTTTCCAAACTGTTCTATCAAAAGGAAGGTTCAAGTCTGTGAGTTGAATTCATAAAGCACAGGGAAGTTTCTGAGAATGCTTCTGTCCGGTTTTTATGTGAAGATATACCCTTTTCCAGGCTAGGCCTCAAAGTGTTAAAACTATCCACTTGCAGATTCTACAATATGGGGTTTCAAAACTCCTTTATCCAAAGGAAGTTTCAATTCTGTGAGTTGAAAGCACACATCACAAAGATGTTTTTGAGAAGGCTTCAATATAGTTTTTATGTGAAATTATTTCTTACTCCAGCATAGGCCTTAAGAGATCCAAATATCCACTTGCAGATCCTACAAGAAGATTGTGTCAGAATTGTTCTATCAAAAGGAACTTTCAACCATGTGAGTTGAATGCACTCATCACAAAGAAATTTCTGAGAATGCTTCTGTCTAGTTTTTAGGTGGAGATATTTTCTTTTCCAGCATAGGCCTCAAAGCCCTCCAAACATCCACTTGCAGATTCTACAAAAAGGGTGTTTCAAAACTGCCCTATCAAAAGGAAGGTTCTACTTTGTTATTTGAATGCACACATCACAAAGAGGTTTTGGAGAATGTTTCTGTCTAGTTTTTACATGAAGATATTTTCTTTTGCTGCATAGGCCTCAAAGCACACTAAATATCCACCTGCAGATTCTACAAAAAGAGTGTTTCAAAACTGCTCTTTTGAAAGAAAAGTTAAAGTCTGTGAGTTGAATGCACTCATCAAAAAAGAAGTTTCTGAGAATGCTTCTGTCTAATTTTTATGGGAAGATATTTTCTTTTCCAGTGTTGGCCCCCTAACAATCCAAATACCCACTTGCACATTCTAGAAAAAGAGTGTTTCGAAACTGCTCTACGAAAAGGAAGGTTCAACTGAGTGAGTTGAATGCGCACATCAGAAAAGGTTTCTGAGAATGCTTCTGTCAAGTTTTTAAGTGAAGATAGTTTCTTTTCCAGCATAGGCCTCAAAGCGCTACAAATAAACACTTGCAGAATCTCCAAAAAGAGTGTTTCAAAACTGTTCTGTCAAAAGGAAGGTTCAACTCTTTGAGTAGAATGCACTCATCACAAAGAGGTTTCTGAGAATGCTTCGGACTAGTTTTTATGGGAAGAAATTTCCTTTTCCAACATAGGCCTCAAAGCGCAGAACTATCCACTTGCAAATTCTAAAAAAGAGTGTTTGAAAACTATTCTATCAAAGGAAGCTTCAACTCTGTGACTAGAATGCACTCATCACAAAGAATTTTCTCAGAATGCTTCGGTCCAGTTTTTATGGGAAGATATTTCCTTTTCCAACGTAGGCCTCAAAGCGCTTCAAATAAACACTTGCTGATTCTTTAAAAAGAGTGTTTCAAAACTGTTCTATCAAAAGGAAGGTTCAACTCTGTGAGTAGAATGCAATGGAATGGAATGGATTGGAATCTCCCATCCACTCTACACTGTTTTCATTGAATCTGCAAGTGTTTATTTAGAGCTCTTTGAGGCCTAGGTTAGAAAAGGAGTGTTTCAAAACTGCGCTTTCAAAAGGAAGGATCCTCTCTATGACTTGAATGCATAAAGCTCAGGGAAGTTTCTGAGAATGCTTCCATCTAGTTTTTATGTGAAGATATTTCCTTTTCCAGTGTTGGCCTCTTAACACGCCATATATCCACTTGCAGATCCTACTGAAAGAGTGTTTCAAAACAGCTATATCAAAAGGAAGCTTCAACTCTGTCAGTTGAATGTGCACATCACAAAGAAGTTTCTGAGAATTCTTCTCTGTATTTTTCAGGTGAAGATATTTCATTTCCCATCAAAGGTGTCAAAATGTTTAAAATATCCACTTGCAGATTCTACAAAAAGAGTGTTTTCAAAACTGCTCTTTCAAAACGAAAGTTAAAGTCTGTGAGTTGAACGCACTCATCACAAAGAAGTTTCTGAGAACGCTTCTGTCTAGTTTTTATGGGAAGATATTTCGTTTTCCAGCATAGGCCTCAAATCGCTCCAAACATCCACTAGCAAATTCTACAAAGAGAATGTTTCAAAACTGCGCTTTCACAATTAAGGTTTCTCTCTGTGACTTGAATGCATAAAGCACAGGGAAGTTTCTGAGAATGATTCTATCTAGTTTTTATGTGAAGATATTTCCTTTTCCAGCATATCCCTGAAAGCATTCCAAATGTCGACTTGCAGATTCTATAAAAAGAGATTTTCAAAACTTTTATATCAAAAGGAAGGTTCAACTATGTGGATTGAATGCAGAAAGCACAGGGATGTTTCTGAGAATGCTTCTGTCTAGTTTTTATGTGAAGATATTTCCTTTTCCAGTGTTGGCCTCATAGCACTCCAAATATCCACTTGCAGATTCTACTGAAAGAGTGTTTCAAAACTGCCCTATCAAAAGGAACGTTCAACTCTGTGAGCTGAAAGCAGTCATCATGAAGCAGTTTCTGAGAATGCTTCTGCCTAGTTTTCATGTGATGTTATTTCCTTTTCCAGCATTGCCATAAAACCCCTTCAAATATCCACTTACAGATGCTATTAAAAGAGTGTTTCAAAACTGCTCTATCAAGAGGAAAGTTCGAGTCTGTGAGTTGAATGCACGCATCATGCAGAAGTTTCTGAGAATGCTTCTGTCTCGTTGAAGATATTTCGTTTTCCATCACAGGCCTCAAAGTGCTCCAAATAAACACCTGCAGATTCTACAAAAGGAGTGTTTCAAAACTGTTCTATCAAAAGGAAGGTTCAAGTCCGTGAGTTGAATGCACTCATCACACAGAAGTTCCTGACAATGCTTCTGTCTAGGGTTCCTGTGAAGATATTTCCTTTTGCAGTATAGGCCTCAAATTGCTCCAAATATCCACTTGCAGATTTTACAAAAAGGCTGTTTCCAAACTGCTCTATCAAAAAGCATGTTCAACTCTGTGAGTTGAATGCACACATTGCAAAGTAGTTTCTGAGAATGCTTCTGTGTTGTTTGCAGGTGAAGATATTTCATTTCCCAGCAAAGGCCTCAAAACGCTCCAAATATCCACTTGCAGATTCTACAAAAAGAGTGTTTCAAAACTGCTCTTTCAAAATGAAGGTTAAAGTCTGTGAGTTGAATGCACTCATCACAAAGAAGTTTCTGAGAATGCTTCTGTCTAGTTTTTATGGGAAGATATTTCGTTTTCCAGCATAGGCCTCAAATAGCTCCAAACATCCACTAGCAAATTCTACAAAAAGAGTGTTTCAAAACTGCACTTTCAAAAGCAAGGTTCCTCTCTGTGACTTGAATGCATAAAGTACAGGGAAGTTTCTAAGAATGCTTCCGTGTAGTTTTTATGTGATGATATTTTCTTTTCCAGTATTGACCTCTTAACACTCCAAATATCCACTTGAAGATTCTACTAGAAGAGTGTTTCAAAACAGCTATATCAAAAGGAAGCTTAAACTCTGTGAGATGAATGCGCACATCACAAGCAAGTTTCTGAGAATGCTTCTATCCAGTTTTTATGTGAAGATATTTCCTTTTCCAGCATAGGCCTCAAAGCGTTCCAAATGTCAACTTGCAGATTTTATGAAAAGAGTTTTTCAAAACTGTTCTATCAAAAGGAAGGTTCAACTATGTGAGTTGAATGCAGAAAGCACAGGGAAGTGTCTGAGAATGCTTCTGTCTAGTTTTGATGTAAAGATGTTTCCTTTTCCAACATAGGCCTCAAAGCGCTCCAAATAAACACTTGCAGATCCTACAAAAGGAGTGTTTCTGAACTGTTCTATCTAAACGAAGGTTCAAGTCTGTGAGTTGAATGCACTCATCACACAGAAGTTCCTGAGAATGCTTCTGTCTAGGGTTTCTGTGAAGATATTTCCTTTTGCAGCATAGGCCTCAAATCGCTCCAAATATCCACCTACAGATTTTACAAAAGGCTGTTTCCAAACTGCTCTATCAAAAGGCAGTTTCAACTCTGTGAGTTGCATGCACACATCACAAAGCAGTTTCTGAGAATGTTTCTGTGTACTTTTCAGGTGAAGATATTTCATTTCCCAGCAAAGGCCTCAAAACGTTCAAAATATCCACTTGCAGATTCTACAAAAAGAGTTTTTCAAAACTGCTCTTTCAAAATGAAGTTTCAAGTGTGTGAGTTTAATGCGCTCATCACAAAGAAGTTTCTGAGAATGCTTCTGTCTAGTTTTTATGTTAATATATTTCGTTTTCCAGCATAGGCCTCAAATCGCTCCAAACATCCACTAGCAAATTCTACAAAAATAGAGTTTCAAAACTGCGCTTTCAAAAGGAAGTTTCCTCTCTGTGACTTGAATGCATAAAGCACAGGGAAGTTTCTGAGAATGCTTCCGTCAAGTTTTTATGTGAAGATATTTCCTTTTCCAGTGTTGGCCTCTTAGCACTCCAAATATCCACTTGCAGATTCTACTGAAAGAGTGTATCAAAACAGCTATATCAAAAGGAAGCTTGAATTCTGTGAGTTGAATGCACACATCACAAATAAGTTTCTGAGAATCCTTCTATCTAGTTTTTATGTGAAGATGTTTCCTATTCCAGCATAGGCTACCAATCGCTCCAAATATAAACTTGCAGACTCCACAAAAAGAGTGTTTCAAAACTGTTCTATCAAAAGGAATGTTCAACTCTGTGAGTAGAATGCACACATCATAAAGGAGTTCCTGAGAACGGTTCTATCTAGTCTTCATCTGAATGTAGTTCCCTTTCCACTAGATGCCGCAGCGCACCAAATATCCACTTGCAGTTTCCACAACAATAATTTTCCAGAACTGCTCTATGAAAAGGAAGGTTCAACTCTGTGAGTTCAATCCCCAAATGACAAAGAAGTTTCTGAGAATGTTTCTGTCTAGGGTTTATGTGGAGATATTTCTTTTTGCAGCATAGGTCTCAAATCGCTCCAAATATCCACTTGCAGATTTTATAAAAAGGCTGTTTCCAAACTACTCTATCAAAAGGCAGGTTCAACTCTGTGAGTTGAATGCTCACAGCACAAAGAAGTTTCTGAGAATGCTTCCGTCTAGTTTTTATGGGAAGATATTTCGTTTTCCAGCATAGGCCTCAAATCGCTCCAAACATCCACTAGCAAATTCTACAAAAAGAGTTTTTCAAAACTGTGCTTTCAAAAGGAACGTTCTTCTCTGTGACTTGAATGCATAAAGCACAGGGAAGTTTCTGAGAATGCTTCCGTCTAGTTTTTATGTGAAGATATTTCCTTTTCCAGTGTTGGCCTCTTAGCCCTCCAAATATCCACTTGCATATTCTACTGAAAGAGTGTTTCAAAACAGCTATATCAAAAGGAAGCTACAACTCTGTGAGTTGAATGCCACATCACAAAGAAGTTTCTGAGAATGCTTCTGTCTAATTTTCAGGTGAAGATATTTCATTTCCCAGCAAAGGCCTCAAAACGCTCAAAATATCCACTTGCTGATTCTACAAAAAGAGTGTTTTCAAAACTGACCTTTCAAAAGGAATGTTAAAGTCTGTGAGTTGGATGCACACAGAACAAAGAAGTTTCTGAGCATGCTTCTGCCTATTTTTTATGGGAAGATATTTCGTTTTCCAGCGTAGGCCTCAAATCGCTCCAAACATCCACTAGCAAATTCTTCAAAAAGAGTGTTTCAAAACTGCGCTTTCAAAAGGAAGGTTCCTCTCTCTGACTTGAATGCATAAAGCACAGGGAAGTTTCTGAGAATGCTTCCGTCTAGTTTTTATGTGAAGATAATTCCTTTTCCAGTGTTGGCCTGTTAACACTCCAAATATCCACTTGAAGATTCAACTGAAAGAATGTTTCAAAACAGCTATATCACAAGGAAGCTTCAACTCTGTGAGTTCAATGTGCACATCACAAACATGTTTCTGAGAATGCTTCTATCTAGTTTTCATGTGAAGATATTTCCTTTTCCAGCATAGGCCTCAAAGCGTTCCAAATGTCGACTTGCAGATTCTACGAAAAGAGATTTTCAAAACTTTTCTATCAAAAGGAAGGTTCAACTATGTGGGTTGAATGCACAAAGCACAGGGAAGTTTCTGAGAATGCTTCTGTCTACTTTTTATGTGAAGATATTTCCTTATCCAGTGTTGGCCTCTTAGCACTCCAATTATCCACTTGCAGATTCTACTGAAAGAGTGTTTCAAAACTGTTCTATAAAAAGGAACCTTCAACTCTGTGAGTTGAATGCACTCATCATGAATAAGTTTCTGACAAAGCTTCTGCCTAGTTTTATGTGATGATAAGTCCTTTTCCAGCATTGCCATAAAAACGCTTAAAATATCCACTTACAGATGCCACTAAAAGGGTGTTTCAAAACTGCTCTATCAAAAGGAAAGTTCAAGTGTGTGAGTTGAATGCACTCATCACACAGAAGGTTCTGAGAATGCTTCTGTCTCGTTTTTATGTGAAGATATTTCGTTTTCCATCATAAGCCTCAAAATGCTCCAAATAAACACCAGCACATTCTACAAAAGAAGGGTTTCAAAACTGTTCTATCAAAAGCAAGTTTCAAGTCCGTGCGTTGAATGCACTCATCACACAGAAATTCCTGAGAATGCTGCTGTCAAGGGTTTCTGTGAAGATATTTCCTTTTGCAGCATAGGCCTCAAATCGCTCCAAATATCCACTTGCAGATTTCACAAAAAGGCTGCTTCCAAACTGCTCTATCAAAAAGCAGGTTCAACTCTGTGAGATGGATGCACACATCACAAAGTAGTTTCTGAGAATGCTTCTGTGTAATTTGTAGGTGAAGATATTTCATTTCACAGCAAAGGCCTCACAACGATCCAAATATCCACTTGCAGATTCTACAAAAAGAGTGTTTCAAAACTGCTCTTTCAAAATGAGGTTGAAGTCTGTGAGTTGAATGCACTCATCACAAATTAGTTTCTGTGAATGCTTCTGTCTAGCTTTTATGGGAAGATATTTCGTTTTCCAGCATAGGCCTCAAATCGCTCCAAACATCCACTAGCAAATTCTACAAAAAGAGTGTTTCAAAACTGCGCTTTCAAAAGGAAGGTTCCTCTCTGTGACTTGAATGCATAAAGCACAGGGAAGTTCCTGAGAATCCTTCCGTGTAGTTTTTATGTGAAGATATTTTCTTTTCCAGTGTTGACCTCTTAACACTCCAAATATCCACTTGCAGATTCTACTAAAAGAGTGTTTCAAAACAGCTATATCAAAAGGAAGCTTAAACTCTGTGAGTTGAATGCGCACATCACAACCAAGTTTCTGGGAATGCTTCTATCTAGTTTTTATGTGAAGATATTTCCTTTTACAGCATACGCCTCAAAGCGTTCCAAATGTCAACTTGCAGAATCTAAGAAAATAGTTTTTCAAAACTGTTCTTTCAAAAGGAAGGTTCAACTATGTGAGTTGAATGCAGAAAGCACAGGGAAGTCTCTGAGAATGCTTCTGTCTAGTTTTTATGTGAAGGTATTTCCTTTTCCAACATAGGCCTCAAAGCCCTCCAATTAAACAGTTGCAGATCCTACAAAAGGAGGGTTTCAAAACTGTTCTATCAAAAGGAACTTTCAACTCTGTGAGTTGAATGCACTCATCACGAAGTAGTTTCTGAGATTGCTTCTGCCTAGTTTACAAGTGATGATATTTCGTTTTCCAGCATTGGCATAAAATCCCTTCAAATATGCACTTACAGATGCTACTAAAAGAGTGTTCCAAAACTGCTCTATCAAAAGGAAAGTTCAAGTGTGTGAGTTGAATGCACTAATCACACAGAAGTTTCTGAGAATGCTTCTGTCTCGTTTTTATTTGGAGATATTTCCTTTTCCATCATAGGCCTCAAAGCGCTCCAAATAAACACTTGCAGATTCTACAAAAGGAGTGTTTCAAAACTGTTCTATCAAAAGGAAGGTTCAAGTCCGTGAATTGAATGCACTATTTACCCTGAAGTTTCTGAGAATGCTTCTCTCTAGGGTTTCTGTGAAGATATTTCCTTTTGCAGCATAGGCCTCAAAACCCTCAAAATATCCACTTGCAGATTTCACAAAAAGGCTGTTTCCAAACTGCTCTATCAAAAGGCAGGTTCAACTCTCTGAATTGAATGCACACATCCCAAAGTAGTTTCTGATAATGCTTCTGTGTAGTTTTCAGGTGAAGATATTTCATTTTCCAGCAAAGGCCTCAAAACGCTCAAAATACCCACTTGCAGATTCTACAAAAAGAGTGTTTCAAAACTGCTCTTTCAAAATGAAGGTTCAAGTCTGTGAGTTGAATGCACTCATCACATAGAAGTTTCTGAGAATACTTCTGTCTAGTTTCTACGGGACGATATTTCATTTTCCAGCATAGGCCTCAAATCGCTCCAAACATCTACTAGCAAATTCTACAAAAAGAGTGTTTCAAAACAGTGCTTCCAAAAGGAAGGTTGCTCTCTGTGACTTGAATGCATAAAGCACAGGGAAGTTTCTGAGAATGCTTCTGTCTAGTTTTTATGTGAAGATATTTCCTTTTCCAGTGTTGGCCTCTTAACACTCCAAATATCCACTTGCAGATTCCACCGAAAGAGTGTTTCAAAACAGCTATATGAAAAGGAAGCTTCAAATCCGTGAGTTGAATGCGCCCATCACAAAGAAGTTTCTGAGAATGCTTCTGTCTAGTTTTCAGGTGAAGATATTTCATTTCCCAGCAAGGGCCTCAAAGCGCTCGAAATGTCCACTTGCAGACTCCACGAAAAGAGTGTTTCAAAACTGTTCTACCAAAAGGAAGGTTCAACTCTGTGAGTAAAATGCACACATCACAAAGAAGTTTCTGAGAATGGTTCTATCTAGTTTTCATATGAATGTATTTCCTTTTCCACAAGATTCCGCAATCGCACCAAATATCCACTTGCAGTTTCCACAAGAGTGTTGCGGAACTGCTCTATGAAAAGGAAGGTTCAACTCTGAGAGTTCAATGCCCAAATGAGAAAGGAGTTTCTGAGAATGCTTCTGTCTAGGGTTTATGTGGAGATATTTCTTTTTGCAGCATAGGTCTCAAATCGCTCCACATATCCACTTGCAGATTTTACAAAAATGCTGTTTCCAAACTACTGTATCAAAAGGCAGGTTCAACTCTGTGAGTTGAATGCACACAGCACAAAGAAGTTTCTGAGAATGCTTCCATCTCGTATTTAATGTGAAGATATTTCCTTTTCCATCATAGGCCTCAATGTGCTCCAAATAAACACTAGCAGATTCTACAAAAGGAGTGTTTCAAAACTGTTCTATCAAAAGGAAGGTTCAAGTCCGTGAGTTGAATGCACTCATCACACAGAAGTTCCTGTGAATGCTTCTGTCTAGGGTTTCTGTGAAGATATTTCCTTTTGCAGCATAGGCCTCAAATCGCTCCAATATCCACTTGCAGATATTACAAAAAGGCTGTTTCCAAACTGCTCTATCAAACGGCACGTTGAAATCTGTGAATTGAATGCACACATCACAAAGAAGTTTCTGGGAATGCTTCTGTGTATTTCTCAGGTGAAGATATTTCATTTTCCAGCTAAGGCCTCAAAACGCTCCAAACAGCCACTTGCACATTCTACAAAAAGAGTGTTTCAAAACTGCTCTTTCAAAATGAAGTTTCAACTCTGTGAGTTGAATGCAGTCGTCACAAAGAAGTTTCTGAGAATACTTCTGTCTAGTTTTTATGAGAAGATATTTCGTTTTCCAGCATAGGCCTCAAATCACTCCAAACATCCACTAGCAAATTCTACAAAAAGATTGTTTCAAAACTGTGCTTTCAAAAGGAAGGTTCCTCTCTGTGACTTGAATGCATAAAGCACAGGGAAGTTTCTGAGAATGCTACCGTCTAGTTTTTATGTGAAGATATTTCCTTTTCCAGTGTTGGCCTCTTAACACTCCAAATATCCACTTGCAGATTCTACTGAAAGAGTGTTTCAAAACAGCTATATCAAAAGGAAGCTTCAAATCTCTGTGGTGAATATGCACATCACACAGAAGTTTCTGAGAATGCTCCAGTCTGGTTTTTATGTGAAGATATTTCCTTTTCCAGCATAGGCCTCAAAGCATTCCAAATGTCGACTTGCAGATTCTCCAAAAAGTGATTTTGAAAACTGTTCTATCAAAAGGAAGGTTCAACTATGTGGGTTGAATGCAGAAAGCACAGGGAAGTTTCTGAGAATGCTTCTGTCTAGTTTTTATGTGAAGATATTTCCTTTTCCAGTGTTGGCCTCTTAGCACTCCAAATATCCACTTGCAGATTCTACTGAAAGAGTGTTTCAAAACAGCTATATCAAAAGGAAGCTTCAACTCTGTGAGTTGAATGAGCACATCACAAAGAGGTTTCTGAGAATGCTTCTATCTAATTTTTAGGTGAAGATATTACCTTTTCCAGCATAGTCTTTAAAGCTCTCCAAATATCCACTTGCAGACTCCACAAAAAGAGTGTTTCAAAACTGTTCTATCAAAAGGAGGGTTCAACTCTGTGGGTTGAAAGCAGAAAGCACAGGGAAGTTTCTGAGAATGCTTCTGTCTAGTTTTTATGTGAAGATAATTCATGTTCCAACATAGTCCCCAAAGCCCTCCAAATAAACAGTTGCAGATCCTACAAAAGGAGTGTTTCTAAACTCTTCTATCAAAAGTAACGTTCAACTCTGTGAGTTGAATGCACTCTTCATGAAGAAGTTTCTAAGAATGCTTCTGTCTAGTTTTTATGTGATGATATTTCGTTTTCCAGCATTGGCGTAAAAACCCTCAAAATCTCAACGTACAGATGCTACTAAAAGAGTGCTTCAAAACTGCTCTATCAAAAGAAAGGTTCAACTCTGTGAGTTGAATACACTCATCACACAGAAGTTTCTGAGAATGCTTCTGTCTCGTTTTTATGTGAAGATATTTCCTTTTCCATCATAGGCCTCAAAGCGCTCCAAATAAACACTTGCAGGTTCTTCAAAAGGAGTGTTTCAAAACTGTTGTATCAAAAGAAAAGTTCAAATGCGTGAGTTGAAGGCACTCATCACACAGATGTTTCTGAGAATCCTTCTGTCTAGGGTTTATGTAGAGATATTTCTTTTTGCAGCATAGGTCTCAAATCGCTCCAAATATCCACTTGTAGATTTTACAAAAAGGCTGTTTCCAAACTTCTCTATCAAAAGACAGGTTCAACTCTGTGAGTTGAATGCACACACCACAAAGAAGTTTCTGAGAATGCTTCTGTCTAGTTTATATGGGAAGATATTTCGTTTTCCAGCAGAGGCCTCAAACAGCTCCAAACATCCACTAGCAAATTCTATAAAAAGACAGTTTCAAAACTGCGCTTTCAAAAGGAAGGTTCCTCTCTGTGACTTGAATACATGAAGCACAGGGAAGTTTCTGAGAATGCTTCCATCTAGTTTTTATGTGAAGATATTTCCTTTTCCAGTGTTGGCCTCTTAGCACTCCAAATATCCACTTGCAGATTCTACTGAAAGAGTGTTTCAAAACAGCTATATCAAAAGGAAGCTTCAACTCTGTGGGTTGAATGTGCACATCACAAAGAAGTTTTTGAGAAAGGTTCTATCTAGTTTTCATCTGAATGTATTTCCTTTACCACTAGATGCCACAATCGCACCAAATATCCACTTGCAGTTTCCGCAACAAGAGTGTTGCAGAACTGCTCTATGAAAGGGAAGGTTGAACTCTGTGAGTTCAATCCCCAAATGACAAAGAAGTTTCCGAGAATGCTTCTATCTAGGGTTTATGTGGAAATATCTCTTTTTGCAACATTGGCCTCAAATCGCTCCAAATATCCGCTTGCAGATTTTACAAAAAGGCTGTCTCCAAACTACTCTATCAAAACGCAGGTTCAATTCTGTGAGTTGAATGCACACAGCACAAAGAAGTTTCTGAGAATGCTTCTCTCTAGTTTTTATGGAAGATATTTCGTTTTCCAACATAGGCCTCAAATCGCTCCAAACAACCACTAGCAAATTCTACAAAAAGAGTGTTTCAAAACTGCGCTTTCAAAAGGAAGGTTCCTCTCTGTGACTTGAACGCATAAAGCACAGGGAAGTTTCTGAGAATGCTTCCGTCTAGTTTTTATGTGAAGATATTTCCTTTTCCAGTGTTGGCCTCTTAACACTCCAAATATCCACTTGCAGATTCTACTGAAAGAGGGTTTCAAAACAGCTATATCAAAAGGAAGCTTCAACTATGTGAGTTGAATGCGCACGTCACATAGTAGTTTCTGAGAATGCTTCTGTCTACTTTTCAGGTGAAGATATTTCATTTCCCAGCAAAGGCCTCAAAACGCTCAAAGTATCCACTTGCAGATTCTACAAAAAGACTGTTTCAAAACTGCTCTTTCAAAAGGAAAGTTAAAGCCTGTGTGTTGAATGCACTCATCACAAAGAAACTTCTGAGAATGCTTCTGTCTAGTTTTTATGGGAAGATATTTCGTTTTCCAGCATAGGCCTCAAATCCCTTGAAACATCCACTAGCAAATTCTACAAAAAGAGGGTTTCAAAACTGCGCTTTTGAAAGGAAGGTTTCTCTCTGTGACTTGAATGCATAAAGCACAGGGAAGTTTCTGAGAATGCTTCCGTCCAGTTTTTATGTGAACATATTTACTTTTCCAGTTTTGGCCTCTTAACACTCCAAATATCCACTTGAAGATTCTGCTAAATGAGTGTTTCAAAACAGCTATATCAAAAGGAAGCTTAAACTCTGTGAGTTGAATGTGCACATCACAAAGAAGTTTCTGAGAATGCTTCTATCTAGTTTTTATGTGAAGATATTTCCTTTTCCAGCATAGGCCTCAAAGCGTTCCAAATGTCGACTTGCAGATTCTATGAAAAGAGATTTTCAAAACTGTTCTATCAAAAGGAAGGTTCAACTATGTGGGTTGAGTGCAGATAGCACAGGGAAGTCTCTGAGAATACTTCTGTCTAGTTATTTCCTTTTCCAACATAGACCTCAAAGCGCTCCAAATAAACAGTTGCAGATCCTGCAAAAGGAATGTTTCAAAACTGTTCTATCAAAAGGAACGTTCAACTCTGTGAGTTGAATGCACTCATCACGAAGAAGTCTCTGAGAATGCTTCTGCCAATTTTTATGTGATGATATTTCTTTTTCCAGCATTGGCATAAAAGCCCTCCAAATATCCACTTACAGATGCTACTAAAAGAGTGTTTCAAAACTGCTCTATCAAAAGGAAAGTTCAAGGGTGTGAGCTGAATGCACTCATGACACAGAAGCTTCTGAGAATGCATCTGTCTCGTTTTTATGTGAAGATATATCCTTTTCCATCATAGTCCTCAAAGCACTCCAAATAAACACTTGCAGATTCTACAAAAGGAGTGTATCGAAACTGTTCTATCAAAAGGAAGGTTCACTTCCTTGAGTTGAATTCACTCATCACACAGATGTTCCTGAGACTGCTTCTGTCTAGTGTTTCTGTGAAGAGATTTCCTTTTGCAGCATAGGCCTCAAATGGCTCCAAATATCTATTTTCAGATTTTACAAAAAGGCTGTTTCCAAACTGCTCTATCAAAAGGCAGGTTCAACTCTGTGAGTTGAATGCACACATCACAAAGTAGTTTCTGAGAATGCCTCTGTGTAGTTTTCAGGTGAAGATATTTCATTTCCCAGCAAAGGCCTGAAAACGCTCAAAATATCCACTTGCAGATTCTGCAAAAAGAGTGTTTCAAAACTGCTCTTTCAAAATGTAGGTTCAAGTGTGTGAGATGAATGCACTCATGACAAAGAAATTTCTGAGAATGCTTCTGTCTAGTTTTTATGGGAAGATATTTCGTTTTCCAGCATTGGCCTCAAATCACTCCAAACATTCATTAGCAAATTCTACAAAAAGTTTGTTTCAAAACTGCACTTTCAAAAGGAAGGTTCCTGTCTGTGACTTGAATGCATAAAGCACAGGGAAGTTTCTGAGAATGCTTCCGTCTAGTTTTTATGTGAAGATATTTCCTTTTCCAGTGTTGGCCTCTTAGCACTCCAAATATCCACTTGCAGAATCTACTGAAAGAGTGTTTCAAAACAGCTATATCAAAAGGAAGTTTCAACTCTGTGAGTTGAATGTGCACATTACAAAGAAGTTTCTGAGAATGCTTCTATCTAGTTTTTATATGAAGATGTTTCCTTTTCCACAATACGCTTCAAAGCGCTCCAAATATCCAGTTGCAGACTCCACAAAAAGAGTGTTTCAAAACTGTTCTATCAAAAGGAAAGTTCAACTCTGTGAGTCGAATGCACACATCACAAAGAAGTTTCTAGAGAACGGTTCTATCTAGTTTTCATCTGAATGTATTTGCTTTTCCACTAGATGCAGCAATCGCACTAAATATCCACTTGCAGTTTCCACAACAAGAGTGTTGCAGAACTGTTCTATGAAAAGGAAGTTTCAACTCTGTGCGTTCAATCCCCAAATGAAAAAGAAGTTTCTGAGAATGCTTCTGTCTAGAAAATATCTTCACATAAAAACTTCTTTGGGATGAGTGCATTCCACATTCCATTCCATTCCATTCCATTCCACATTCCATTCCATTCCATTCCACTCCACTTGACATTCCATTCCATTTCATTCCGTTCCACATTCTATTCTATTCCACATTCCATTCCATTCCATTCCACATTCCAGTCCATTCCATTCCACATTGCATTCCACATTCCATTCCACATTCCGTTCCACATTCCATTTCACATTCCATTCCATATTCCATTCCATTCCATTCCACATTGCAGTCCACATTCCATTCCACATTCAGTCCACATTACATTTCATTCCATTCCATTCCACATTCCATTCCATTACGTTCCAGATTCCTCTCCATTCCATGTCACATTCTATTCCATTTCATTCCATTCCACATTCGATTCCATTGTACATTCCATTCCACTCCATTACACATTCCATTCCAATCCATTCCATTCCATTCCATTCCATTCCACATTTCATTCCATTCCTTTCATTCCATATTCTATTCCATTCCATATTCCGTTCCATGCCATTCCACATTCCATTCCATTCCATTCCATATTCCATTCCGTTCCATTTCACATTCCATTACAATTCATTCCATTCCACATTCTATTCCATTCCACATTCCATGACAAACCATTCCATTCCATTGCATTTCACATTCTAATCCATTACACCTTCCATTCCATTCCATTCCATTCCACATTCCATCCCATTCCATTCTACATTGCATTCCATTTCATTGCATTCCATATTCTATTCCATTCCACATTACATTCCATTCCATTCCACATTCCATTCCATTCCACATTCCATTCCATTCCACATTCCATTCCATTCCAATTGATTCCATTCCACATTCCATTACATTCCATTAAATTCCATATTACATTCCATTCTATTCCACATTTCATTCCATTCCATTCCACATTCCATTGCATTCCATATTACAATCCATTCCATTCAACATTGCTTTCCATTTCATTCCACATTCCATTCCATTCCATTCCACATTCCATTCCACATTCCATTCCACATTACCTTCCACAATCCATTCCATTACATTCCACATTCCATTCCATTCCATTCCATATTCCATACCACATTACATTCCATTCTATTCCACATTTCATTCCATTACATTGCACATTCCATTCCACATTTCATTCCACGCTCCATTCCATTCCATTCCAAGTTCCATTCAACGTTCCATTAGACGTTCCATTCCATGTTCCATTCCACTTTGCATTCCATTCCATTCCACATTCCATTCCATTCCATTGCACATTCCATTCCATTTCATTCCATTCAATTACACATTCCTGTCCACATTCCATTCCATTCCATTCCACATTCCATTCCATTCCATATTCCATTCCATTCCATTCAGTTCCCTTTCCATTCCGTTCCATTCCATTCCATTTAACATTCCATTCCATTCGACATTCCATTACATATTCCATTGAACTGCATTCCAGATTCCATTCCGCATTCCATTCCATTCCATTCCACTTTGCATTCCACATTCCACTCCATTCCATTCCACATGCCATTCCACATTCCGTTCCATTCCATTCCTTTGCACATTCCATTCCACATTCCCTTCCATTCCATTTCACATTCCAATCCATTCCCTTCCATTCCATTGCTTTCCACATTCCATTCCACAATACATTTCTTTCCATTTGACATTCCTTTCCATTCCATTCCACATTCAATTCCGCATTCCCTTCCCTTCCATTCCACATTCCATTCCACATTCCATTCCATTCCATTCCACATTCCATTCCATTCATTCCACATTCCATTCGATTGCATTCCACGTTCCATTCTAATCCATTCCACGTTCCATTCCATATTCCATTCCACGTTCCATTCCACGTTCTATTCCACATGCCGTTCCATTCCATTCCAAGTTCCATTACACTTTCCATTCCATTCCATTCCACATTCCATTCCTTTCCAATCCACTCTACAGTATGCATTCCATTCCACATTCCAGTCCTCATTCCCTTCCTTTCCATTCCACTTTTAATTCCATTCCATTCCATTCCACATTCCTTTACGTTCCATTCCACATTCCATTCCAATCCATTCCATTACATTCCATTAAACTTTCCGTTCCATTCCATTGCATTCCTCAATCTATTCCATTCCTCATTCCTTTCCATTCCATTCCACGTTCTATTTCATTCCATTCCATTCCACTCCACATTACATTAAATTCCGTTCTACATTTCATTCCATTTCATTCCATTTCGCATCCTATTCAATTCCACAATCCATTCCATTCAATTCCACCTTCCATTCCATTCCATTACTTTCCATTACACATTCCAACACATTAAATCCCAATCCACATTACATTCCAAACTATTCCACATTCCATTCCATTCCATTCCATTCACTTCCACATTTCATTACATTCCAATCCATTCCATTCTACATTCCATTTCATATTCCATTGCTTTGCATTCCACATTGCATTCCACATTCTATTCCATTCTATTCCATTCCACATTCCATTCCATTCCATCCCATTCCATTTCACATTCCATTCCATTCCATTCCACTCCATTCCATTTCATTCCATTCCATTGCACATACCATTCCACATTCCATTCCATTCCATTCCACTCCACATTCCATTCCATTCCACATTCCATTCCATTCCATTTCACATTCCATTCCATTTCATTCCATTCCACATTCTATTCCATTCCACATTCCATTCCATTCCATTCCACATTCCATTCAATTCCATTCCATTCCATTCCCCATTCCATTCCATTACATTCCATTCCATTCCACATTCCGTTCAACTCCATTGCATTCCATTCCCCATTCCATTCCATTCCTTTCTATTCCACATTCTATTCCATTTGACATGCCATTCCATTCCATTCCACACTTCATTCCATTCCATTCCATTCCACATTCCATTCCATTCCATTCCACATTCCATTCCACTTCATTCCATTCCACATTCTATTCCGTTACACATTCCAATACATTCCATTCCCCTTTCCATTCCATTGCATTCTATTCCATTCCATTCCACATTCCATTCCTTTCCATTCCAATCCACTTCCCTTTCCGTTCCATTCCACTTTACACTCCATTCATTTCCACATTTCATTGCATTCCATTCCATTCCATTCCACATAGCATTGCATTCCACTTTTCATTCCACATTCCATTCCACATTCCATTCCACAAACCATTCCATTCCATTCCCCATTCCATTCCATTCCACTCCACATTCCATTCCACATTCCATTCCATTCCATTCCACATTCCATTCTATTCAATTCCACGTTCCATTCCATGTTCAATTCCATTACATTCCACAGTCCATTCCGCATTCCATTCCATTCCATTCCATTCCACATGCCATACCATTCCATTCCATTCCATTCCACAATCCCTTCCATTCCATTCCATTCCACAATCCATTCCATTCCACAATCCATTCCACATTCCATTCCATTCCATTCCACGTTCCATTCCATTCCATTCCACAGTCCTTTCCATTGCATTCCACTTTCCATTTCACTTTCCATTCCACGTTCCTTTCCGCATTCCATTCCTCGTTCCATTCCACAATCCATTCCACATTCCATTCCACGTTCCTTTCCATTCAATTCCACGTTCCATTCCACATTCTATTCAACTCCATTCCATTCCACTGTCTTTTCCACATTCCATTCCACTTTCCATTCCACATTACAATCTGTTCCATTCCACATTCCATTCCAAAATCCATTCCACATTCCAGTAAATTCCATTCCACTTTCCATTCCACATGCCACTCAACATTCCATTCCACATTCCATTACATTCCATTCCACATTCTATTAAACATTCCATTCCATTCCATTCCACATTGCATTCCACATGCCATTCCATTCCATTCCACATTGCATTCCACATTTCATTCCATTCCATTTAGCATTCCATTACACATTCGATTCCACTCCATTCCACATACCATTCCACATTCCATTCCAGGTTCCATTAGACGTTCTATTCCATGCTCCATTCCATGTTCCATTCCGTTACATTCCACTTACCATTTCATTCCACCTTCCATTCCATTCCATTCCAAATTCCATTCCACAATCCATTGCATTCCGTTCAGCATTCTGTTCCATTCCATTACACATTTCTTTCCACATTCCATTCCATTGCGTTCCACATTCCATTCCACATTCCATTCCAACTTCCATTCCATGTTCCATTCCAGGTTTCATTGCATGTTCCATTACATTCCATTCCGCGTTCCATTTCATTTATTTCCACATTTCATGCCACATTCCATTTCACATTCCATTCCATATTCCATTTCACCTTCCATTCCATTCCATTCCATTCCACATTCCATTCCATTCCATACCACATTCCACTGCTTTCCATTACACAGTGCATTCCACATTCTATTCCTCATTCCATTCCTCATTCCATTTCATTCCATTCTATTCCACATTCCATTCCATTCCATTCCCTTCCATATTCCATTCTACAATCCATTTCTTTCCATTTGACATTCCTTTCCATTCTATTCTACATTCCACACCGCATTCCTTTTCATTCCATTCCATTCCACATTCCATTCAACATTCCATTTCATTTCATTCTACATTCCCTTCCACATTCCCTTCCACATTATATTACATTACATTCCGCATTCCATTACACATTCCATTCCACTACATTCCACGTTCCATACCACTTTCGATTCCATTCTCTCCCACATTCCATTCCATTCCATTCCACATTCCATTCCACATGCCATTTCACATTCCGTTCCATTCCATTCCAAGTTCCATTCCACCTTCCTTTAGATGTTCCTTTCCACGTTCCATTCCATGTTCCATTACATTGCATTCCACGTTCTATTCCACATTCCATTCTATTCCATTCCATATTGCATTCCATTCCATTCCACATTCCATTTCATTCCATTCCACATTCCCTACCATTCCATTCCTTTCAACTGCACATCCAATTCCACATTCCATTCCATTCCATTTCACATTCCATTCCATTCCACATTCCATACCATTCCATTCCATACACTTTCCTTTTCACTCCATTCAACATTCCATTCCAGTCAACATTCCATTCCATTCCATTCCTTTCCCTTTCCATTCTATTCCATTCCACATTCCTTTCCATTCCACATTCCATTACATTCCATTCCACATTCCATTACATTCCATTCCACATTCCATTCAATTCCATTCCATTCCACATTCCATTCCATTCCATTCCACATTCCTTTCCATTTCACATTCCATTCCATTACACATTGCGTTCCACATTCCGCTCAACTTTCCATTCCACGTTCCATTCCAAGTTCCATTCCACATTCCAGTCTGATCCATTCCACATTCCTTTCCATTCCATTCCACATTCCGTTCCATCCCATTCCATTCCACTTTCCTTTACATACCATTCCAATCCATGTTCCATTCAACGTTCCATTCCATGTTCCGTTCTACATTTCTTTCCACGTTCGATTCCACATTCCATTCCACTTTCCCTTCCATTCCATTCCTTGTTCCGTTCCACATTCCATTCCACATTCCATTCCACATTCCATTCCATTCCATTCCACATTCCATTCCATTCCATTCCACTTTCCATTCCATTCCATTCCATTACATTCCACATTCCATTCGATTCCATTCCATTCAACATTCCATTCCATGTTTGATTCCATTCCATTCCACATTGCATGGCACATTCCATTCCATGCCATTCCTCATTCCATTCCACAATCCATTCGTCCTTCCATTCCACATTCCATTCCGTTCCATTCCACCTTCCATTCCACATTCCATTCCGTTCCTTTTGACATTCCATTCCACATTACTTTCCATTCTATTCCATTCCACATTCCATTCTATGCCATGCCACATTCCATTCCACATAGCATTTCACATTCAATTCCATCAGTTCCACACTCCATTGCACATTCCATTCGACATTCCATTTCATTCCATTCGACATTCCATTCCACATTCCATTCCATTGCATTCCACATTCCATTCCATTCCATTCCATTCCACTTTCCATTCCACATTCAATTCCATTGCATTCCATATTACAATCCATTCCATTCAACATTGCATTCCAGTTCATTCCACATTCCGTTCCATTCCATTCCACATTCCATTCCACATTCCATTCCACATTACCTTCCACATTCCATTCCACATTACCTTCCACATTCCATTACATTACATTCCACATTCCATTCCATATTCCATACCACATTCCATTCCATTCTATTCCACATTCCATTCCATTCCATTCCACATTCCATTCCACATTTCATTCCATGCTCCATTCCATTCCATTCCAAGTTCCATTCAACGTTCCATTAGACGTTCCATTAAACATTCCATTCCACTTTGCATTCCATTCCATGCCACGTTCCATTCCACATTCCATTACATTATATTCCATAATGCATTCCAATCCATTCCATTCCACATTCCATTCCATTCCATTGCACATTCCTTTCCATTTCATTCCATTCAATTGCACATTCCTGTCCACATTCCATTCCATTCCATTCCACATTCCATTCCATTCCATATTCCATTCCATTCCATTCAATTCCCTTTCCATTCCATTCCATTCCACTCCATTCCACATTCCATTCCATTCCACATTCCATTTAATTCCATTCCATTTCCTTTCCATTCTATTGCATTCCACATTCCTTTCCATTCCACATACCATTCCTTTGCAATCCCCATTCCATTGAATTCCATTCCATTCCACTTTCCATCCCATTGCATTCCACTTTCTATTCCATTCCACATTCCATTCCATTGCATTCCACATTCCACTGCAATTTCGATTCCACATTCCATTACACGTTGCATTCCACATTCCATTCCATTCCATTCCAAATTCCTTTCCGTTCCTTTCTATTCCACTTTCCATTAAATTCCATTGCATTTCACATTCCATTCCACGTTCCATTCCACTTTCCATTCTATATTCCATTCCACCTTCCATTCCATTCCATTCCTCTTTCAACTCCGCATTCCATTCCATTCCAGTTTCCATTGCAATCCATTCCACATTCCATTCATCATTCCATTCCATTGCATTCCACATTCCATTCCACCTTCCATTCCATTCCATTCCTCTATCCATTCCATTCTATTCCATTCCACATTCCACTGCATTCCACATTCCATTCCATTGCATTCCACATTCTATTCCATTGCATTCCACATTCAATCCACATTTCATTCCACATTCCATTCCATTCCATTCCACATTCCATTCCATTCCATTCCATTCCATTCCACATTCCAGTCCACATTCCATTCCACATTTCCATTCCATTCCATTCCACATTCCATTGCATTCCATTCCACATTCCTTTGCATTCCATTCCACATTCCTCTCCGTTTAACATTCCTTTCCACATTCCGTTAAATTTCATTCCACATTCCATTCCATTCTACCTTCCATTTCATTCCACATTCCATTCCATTCCATTCCATTTCACATTCCATTATATTACTTTCCACATTCCATTCCATTCCACTTTCCATTCCATTCCATTCTACCTTCCATTCCATAGCATTCCATTCCTTTCCACATTCCTTTCCTTTCCATTCCATTACACATTCCTTTCTACATTCCATTCCACTTTCCATTCCTTTCCATTCCACTTTCCATTCCTTTACTTTCCACCTTCTAATACTTTCCATATTCCACTTCACGTTCCATTCCACATTCCATTCCATTCCATTTTACGTTCCATTCCACATTCCATTCCGCATTGCATTCCACTTTACATTCCGTTCCATTTTACATTCCATTCCACACTTGACTCCACATTCCATTCCACACTGCATTCCGTTCCACTCCACATTGCATTCCACAATCCATTCCACATTTCATTTCACATTCCATTCCATATTCCATTCTACATTCCATTCCATTACATTCCACATTCCATTCCACATTCCATTCCATTCCATTCCATTCCAGATTCCATTCCACATTATATTCCATTGCATTCCACATTCCATTATTTTCCATTCCATTCCCCTTTCCATTCCACATTCCAGTCCATTCCTTTCCATTCCATTCCACATTCCATTCAACATTCCATGGCACATTCCATTCCATTGCGTTCCACATTCCATTCGGCTTTCAATTACATTCCACTTTCCACTCTGCATTCCATTCCATTCCACATTCCATACAAAATTCTATTCCATTCCATTCCACATTCTATTGCACTGCATTCCACTTTCCATTCTAATCCATTCCACGTTCCATTCCACGTTCCATTCCTAGTTCCATTCCACGTTCTATTAACCATACCATACCATTCCACTCCACGTTCCATTACACATTCCATTCCAATCCATTCAACATTGCAGTCAACTTTCCATTCCACATTCCAGTCCACATTCCATTCCATACCATTCCATTTCACATGCCTTTCTATTCCATTCCAGTTTCCATTCCATTCCATTTCACATTCCATTACACTTCATTCCACTCCAAATTGAATTTTATTCCATATTCCATTCCATTCCATTCCACATTACATTCCAATCCATTCCGTTCCATTCCATTCCAAATTCCGTTCCATTCCATTTCATTTCACTTTCTATGCCATTCCACAACCCGTTCCATTCCATTCCACATCCCGTTCCATTCCATTCCACATTCCATGCCATTCCGTTACACATTCCATTACACATTCCATTTCACATTCCACTCCACATTCCATTTCACTTTCGATTCCATTCCATTCCATTCCATTGCAAATTCCATTTCATTCTATTCCACATTCCATTTCATTCCATTCCACTTTCCATTACATTCCATTCCATATTCCATTCCACATTTCATTCCACATTTCATTCCAATTTACATTCCATTCAATTCCATTCCACATTCCATAACATTCCTTTCCAAAGTCCATTTCATTCCATTAAACATTCCTTTGCATATTTCGTTCGATTCCATTCAATTCCGCCTTAAATTCCACATTCCATTCCATTGCATTCCACATTCCATTCCACATTCCATTCCGTATTCCATTCCCCTTTCCATTCCACGTTCCATTCCATTCCATTCCACGTTCCATTCTACGATCCATACCATTCCATTCCACGTTCCTTTAGATTCCATTCCAGGTTCCATTCCAAATTCCATTTCAAATTTCATTCCACCTTCAATTCCTTTCCATACCCCAGTCTATTCCAAATTCTATTACATTCCATTCCACTTCCCATTCCGTTGAATTACACATTCTTTTCCAATCCATGACTTTCCATTCCGAATTACATTCCATTCCATTTCATATTTCATTCCATTCCATTCCATTCCACATTCCATTCCATTCCATTGCATTCCATTTCATTTCAATCCGTTCCACATTAAATTCCACATTCCATTCCATTCAATTTCCCATTCCATTCCATTCCAATCCACATTCCTTTCCATTCCATTCCGCATTCTATTCCATGCCATTCCATTCTATTCCATTCCACACCCCATTCCACATTCCTTTCAACATTCCATTCCATAGCATTCCACATTCCTTTCCTTTCCATTCCACATTCCATTGCACATTCCATTCCATTCCATTCCATACCACATTCCATTCCACCTTCCATTCCGTGTTCCGTTCCACATTCTATTGCAGATTCTATTTCACATTCCATTCCACATTCCATTTCACCTTCCTTTCCATTACATTCCATTCCACATTCCATTCCATTCCATTGCAAATTCCATTCCATTCCATTACACATTCCATTCCACATTCTATTCCACATTCCATTCCATTACCTTCTATTCCACATTCCATTCCATTCCATTCCACATTACATTCCACATTCTATTCCACATTCCATTCCACTTTCTATTTCATTGCATTCCAAATTCCATTCCTTATTCCATTCCACATTCCATTCCACATTCCATTCCATTCCATTCCACGTTCCATTCCCCATTCCATTCCACATTTCCTTTCCTTGATCCATTCCAAGTTCCATTCCATGTTCCATTCCAATCCATTCCACGTTCCATTGCACTTTCATTTCCATTCAGTTCCACATTCCATTCCACATTCCATTGCACATTCAATTCCACGTTCCATTGCACAATACTTTCTACGTTCCATTCCACGTTCAATTCCACATTCCATTCCAAATTCCATTCAGTTCCATTTCACGTTCCATTCCACATTCTATTCCACATTCCATTCCATTCCATTACACATTCCGTTCCACATTCCATACCACATTCTATTCCATTCAATTTCACATTCTATCCCACATTCCACACCATTCCATTCTATATTCCATTCCACATTCCATTCCACATTCCATTCCATTCCTTTCCATTAAACTTTCCATTCCAAACCATTCCACATTCCATTCCACATTCCATTCCACATTCCATACCATTCCATTCCACATTCCATTCTCTCCATTGCACATTAAATTACACATTCCATTCCACTTTCCATACCACATTCCATTCCATTCAATTCCACATTCCAGTCCACATTCCAATCCATTCCATTCCACATTCCATTGCACATTCCATTCCATTCCATTACACATTCCTCTCCATTACATTCCACGTTTCATTCCACATTCCATTTGGCATTCCATTCCACATTCCATTCCACATTCCATACCATTCCATTCCACATTCCATTCCGCATTCAATTCCTTTCCATTACACATTCCATTTCACTTTCCATTCCACGTTCCATTCCACATTCCATTCCATTCCACATAATATTCCATTCCATTTCATTCCATTCCACATTCTATTCCATTCCACATCCCATTCCGTTGCGTTCCACGTTCCATTTCACATTCCATTCCACATTCCATTCCACATTCCACTCCATTCTATTCCACATTCCATTCCACGTAGCATTCCACATTCCATACCATTCCTTTCCACGTTCCATTCCACACTGCATTCTTTTCCATTACACATTCCATTTTACTTTCTATTCAACATTACATTCCACTTTCCATTCCATATTCCATTCCACATTCAATTCCACAATCCATTCTACATTCCATTCCACATTACATTCCATTCCATTCCAAATTCCATTCCATTCCATTCCAAATTCCATTCCATTCCATTCCACATTCCATATCAAATTCCATTCCATTTCATTCCACATTCCATTCCACATTCCATTGCACAATACCTTCCACATCCTATTCCATTGCATTCCACATTCCTTTCCATTCCAATCCAAATTCTTTCCACATTCCATTCCATCTCATACCACATTACATTCCTCATTCCATTCCAAATTCTTTCCACATTCCATTCCATCTCATTCCACATTCCATTCCTCATTCCATTCCACATTCCCTTCCAAATTCCATTACGTTACATTCCACATTCCGTTCCATATTCCATTCCTTTCCATTCCACATTCCATACCACATTCCATTCCATTCGATTCCATTTTCCATACCATTATATTCCACATTGTATTCCACATTACATTCCACGTTCCATTCCATTACATTCCAAGTTCCTTTCCAGCTTCCATTAGACGTTCCATTCCACATTCCATTCCATGTTGCCTTCCAATCCATTCCACGTTCCTTTACACATTCCGTTCAATTCCATTCCATATTTAATTCCATTCCATTTCATTCCATATTCCATTCCATTCCATTCCACATTCCATTCCATTCCATTCCCTGTTACTTTCTATTCCATTCCACATTCCTTTCCACTCCATTCCATTCAATTGCACATTGCATTCCACATTCCATTCCCTTGCATTCCGCATCCCATTCCATTGCATTCCATTCCACATTCCATTCCCTTCCATTCCACATTCCACTCCATTGCATTCCACATTCCATTCTATTCCATTCCACATTGTATTTCATTCCATTCCACATTCCATTCCACAATCTATTGCATTGTATTCCACATTCTATTCCTCTCCATTCCACATTCCATTCCACATTCCATTTCATTCCATTCCGCATTTCCTTACAAGTTCCATTCCATTGCACTCCACATTCATTTAAACATTCCTTTCCACGTTCCATTCACCGTTCCATACCAGGTTCGATTCAACGTTCCATTTCATTCCATTCAACCTTCTATTCCATTCCATTCCACGTTCCATTTCTTTCTGTTCCACATTCCATTCCTTATTCCATTTTACATTCCATTACACATTCCATTTCACTTTCCATTCCATTCCATTCCATTCCATTTCACATTCCATTCCATTCCATTTCACATTCCATTGCATTCCATTCCGCGTGCCATTACATTCCATTCCACATTCCATTCCACGTTCCATTCCATATTCCATTCCATGTTCCATTCCATTCCATTACATTCCACATTCCATACCATTCCTTTCCACTTTCCATTCCATTCCATTCCATATTCCATTGCACATTCCGTTCCATTCCATTCCATTCCACCTTCAATTCCACATTCCATTCCATTGCATTAAACATTCCATTCCACATTCCATTCCACATTCCATTCCACATAACATTCCACGTTCCATTCCACGTTCCATTCCATTCCTTTCCACGTTCAATTCCACGGTCCACACCTTTCCTTTCCACGTTCCATTCCATTCCATTCCCTGTTCCATTTCATTCCATTCCGCGTTCCATTCCATTCCATTCCATTCCATGTTCCATTCCACATTCCATTTCACATTCCATTCCCTTTCCATTCCTTTCCATTCCGCATTCTATTACGAATTACTTTCCATTCCAGTCAACTTCTCATTCCATTCAATTCCACATTCCATTCCATATCATTACATTCCTTTCCACATTCAATTCCATTCCATTCCACAGGGAATTCCATTCCATTCCACCTTCCATTCCATTCTATTCCATTCCATTCCACTTTCTATTAAGTTCCATTCCACATTCCAATCCATTCCATTACTCATTCCATTCCATTTCATTGCATTCCACGTTCCATACCATTCCATTCCATTATATTTTCTATTCCATTCCATTCCACATTCCATTCCAATCAAATTCATTCCATTCCATTCCACATTCCATTCCACCTTCCACTCCCTTCCACTACACATTCCATTCCATTCCATTCCATTCCACATTCCATTCCATTCAATTCCATTCCTTTCCATTTCAATCCATTCCACATTAAATTCCACATTCCATTCCTTTCCAATGCACATTCCATTGCATTCCATCCAAGCTCCTATTCCATTCCACATTCCATTACATTCCATTCTACATTCGATTCCATTAGATTCCACATTCCATTAGATTCCATTCCACATCCCATTCCTCATTCCATTCCATATTCCATTCCATTCCACATTCCATTCCATTCCATTCCATTCCATTCTAGATTCCATTCAACATTCCATTCCATTCCATTCCATTCCATTCCAGATTCCATTCCACATTCCATTCCACGTTCCTTTCCATTCCACTCCACATTGCATTCCATTCCAATCCACATTCCATTCCATTGAATTCCACATTTAATTCAATTCCATTACATTCCTCATTCAATTACATACCATTCCGCCTTAAATTCCATTCCATTCCCTTCTATTCCACATTCCATTCCATTCCATTCCACATTCCATTCGATTCCATTCCACATTCGATTCCATTAGTTTCCACATTCCATTACCTTCCATTCCACATTCCATTCAACATTCCATTCCACATTCCATTCCATTCCATTCCACATTCCATTCCATTCCAATTCATTCAATTCCAGATTCCATTCCACGTTACATTCCACTCCACATTGCATTCCATTCCAATCCACATTCCATTAAATTGAATTCTACATTTAATTGAATTCCATGGCATTCTTCATTCAATTAAATACCATTCAGAATTAAAATCCATTCCATTCCCTTCTATTCCACATTCCATTCCATTCCATTCCACTTTCCATTCCTTTCCATTCCACATTCCATTCCCCTTTCATTCCACATTCTATTCCATTCGATTCCACATTCCATTCCATTCCATTCCACATACTATTCCATTCAATTGCTTACTTCTTTCGATCCTTTTGCATTCCACTTTCCGTTCCATTCTTTTCCAATTCCATTGCACACCATTCTATTCCAATCCACATTCCATTCCATTCCATTCCACATTCCATTCCATTCCATTCCACATTCCATTCCACAATCTATTCCACTTTCCATTCCATTTCATTACACATTCCTTTACTTTCCAGTCCACTTGCCATTCTATTTGATTCCACATTCCTTTCCACATTCCATTCCACATTCCATTCCACATTCCATTCCATTGCATTCCACGTTCCATTCCACATTTCATTCCATTACATTCCACATTCCAATCCACATTCCATTCCATTCTATTCCACGTTCCATTCCATTCCATTCCATTCCACTTTCCACTCCATTCCATTGCAATCCACATTTCTTTCCATTCCATTCTGCTTTCTATCACATTCCATTGCATTTCATTCCACATTCCTTTCCATTCCATTCTATTCCAGATTGCATTTCATTCCATTACACATTCCATTCCGTTCCATTCCAATTTCCATTCCATTCCATTCCACATTCCATTTGATTCCATTCCATTCCATTTCACATTCTATAGCATTCCATTCCTTTCCACATTCCATTACCTTCCGTTCAGTATTCCATTCCATTGCATTCCACATTCCATTTCACATTCCTTTCCATTCCATTACACATTCCATTCCACGTTCCATTCTCCATTCCTTTCCACGTTCCATTCAACGTTCCTTTCCTCATTCCATCAAATATTCCATTCCATTCCTTTCCATATTACATACCATTCCATTGCATTCCATTCCACATTACATTCCATTATATCCACATTCCGTTCCATATTCCATTCCATTCCATTTCACATTCCATTCCAAATTCAATTCCATTCCATTACACATTCCATTCCGTTACATTCCACATTCCATTCCACATTCCATTCCTTTCCAATCCACATCCCTTTCCATTCCATCCAAGCTTCCATTCCATTCCACATTCCAATCCATTCCATTACACATTTCATTCCATTAAATTCCACATTCCATTCCATTCCATTCCACATTCCATTCCACATTGCATTCCATTCCATTCCACATTCCATTCCATTCCATTCCATTCCATCCCAGATTCCATTCCACATTCCATTCCACATTCCATTTCACGTTCCATTCCATTCCACTCCACATTGCATTCCATTCCATTCCACATTCCATTCCATTGAATTCCAAATTTCTTTCAATTCCAGGGCATACCACATTAAATTATGTACCATTCCACCTTAATTTCCTTTCCATTCCCTTCTATTCCACGTTCCACTCCATTCCATTCAACTTTGCATTCGATTCCATTCCATTCCACATTCCTTTCACCATTGCATTCCACATTCTTTTCTGATTTCCATTCCATTTCATTCCACATTCCGTTCCATTCCATTCCACATTCCTTTCCACATTCTATTCGATTCGATTCCACATTCCATTCCATTCCATTCCATATTCCATTCCATTCAATTGCTTATTTCTTTCTATTCCATTGCATTCCACTTTCCATTCCATTCCATTCCAATTCCATTCCAGTCAATTCTATTCCAATCCACATTCCATTCCACATTCCATTCCACATTCTATTCCAAGTTCCATTTGATTTCAATCAATATTCAGCTACATTCCATTCCACATGCCATTCCATTCGATTCCACATTCCTTTCCACATTCCATTCCAGATTCCATTCCATTCCATTCCATGTTCCATTCCACATTCCATTCCATTCCACTTTCCTTTCCAAATTCCATTACACATTACATTCCTTTCCATTCCACATTCCATTCCACTTTCCATTCCACATTCCATTCCATTACATTCGACATTCCATTCTATTCCACACTCAATTCCATATTCCATTCCGTTCCATTCCACATTCCATTCCACAATCCATTCCAAGTTCCATTCCACATTCCATTCCTTTCCATTCCTCATTCCATTGCATTGCATTCCACATTCCTTTCCGCTTTCTACTCCACTCCATTCCCCATTCCATTCCATTCCATTCCACGTTGCATTCCACATTCTATTCCACATTCCATTCCACCTTCTATTCCATTCCATTCCACGTTTCATTCCACCATCCATTACACATTCCATTCCACTTTCCATTCTACGTTCCATTCCATTCCATTGCACGTTCCATTCCAAATTCTATTCCACATTCCATTCAATTCCATACCGTTCGATTCCACATTCCATGCCATTACTTTCCACGTTCAACTCCTTTCCATTGAACATTCCATTCCACATTCCATTCCAATTTCTATTCCGCATTCCGTTCCACATTCAAATCCACGTTCCGTTCCATTCCGCCTTCCATTCCACTTTCCCTTTCATATTCCATTCCACGTTCCATTCCAAGTTTCATTACAAGTTCCATTCCACCTTCCATTCCACATTCCATTCCATTCCATTACACTTTGCATTCCACATTCCATTCCATATTGCATTCCACATTCCGTTACGTTCCTTTCCACATTCCATTTCACTTTCCATTCCACATTCCATTCTATTTTCCATTCCACATTCCATTCCGTTCTATTCCGCATTCCATTCCACATTCCTTTCCACATTGCATTTCACATTCCATTCCATTCCATTCCAGGTTCCATTCCACGTTCCATTCCACGTTCCTTTCCATTCCATTCCACGTTCCTTTACACATTCCGTTGCACATTGCATTCCACGTACCTTTCCGTTCCATTCAACGTTGAAGCCCAATTTTCATTCCGTTCCATTCCACGTTCCATTACACATTCCATTGCACATTCCATTTCACATTCCACTCCATTCCATTCCACTATCCATTCCACATGCCTTTCCACGTTCCATTCCACATTGCTTTCCACTCCATTCCACGATCCATTCCACATTCTATTCCACGTTCCATTGCCCATTACATTCCGTTAAATAGCACGTTCCTTTCCACATTGCTTTCCACATTCCATTCCACGTTTCATTCAGTTCAATTCCACATTCCACTCCACATTCCATTCCACATTCCATTCCACCATCCAGTCCTCATTCCATTCCATTCCACATTCCATTCCACGTTCCATTCCATCTTCCATTCCATGTTCCATTCTGCATTCCATTCCATTCCATCCCACTTTCCATTCCACTTTCCATTCCACATTGCATTTCATGTTCCATTCCATTCAATTCCACGTTCCATTCCATTCCGTTACACATTCCATTTCATTCCATTCCACGATCCATTCCACATTCCATTCCACAATCCTTTCCATTCCATTCTACTTTCCATTCCACATTCCATTTCATGTTCCATTCCATTCCATTCTACGTTCCATTCCATTCCGTTACACATTCCATTTCATTCCCTTCCATGATCCATTCCACATTCCATTCCACAATCCTTTCCATTCCATTCTATTCCACATTCCATTACATTCTAATAAACCATCAATTCCACATTCCATTCCACAATTTTTCCATGTTCCATTCCATTCCATACCACATTCCAATCCATTCCATTCCACATTCCATTCCATTCAATTCCACATTCCATTCCACTTTCCAATCCATTACATTCCACATTACATTCCACATTCCTTTCCATTCTATTCCACATTTCTTTCCACATTCCATTCCGCATTCCATTCCACATTCCATTCCATATTGCATTCCGCATTCCATGCCATTCCATTCCATTTCATTCCACATTCCATTCCATTCCATTAATTTCCACATTCCATTCCATTCCATTCCCCTTACCATACCACATTCCATTCCATTCCATTCCACTTTCCGTTCTCATTCCATTGCACTACATTACACATTCCATTCCACATTCCATTCTATTCCATTCCACATTTCATATCGCACTCCATTCCATTCCATTCCACATTCCATTCCACATTCCATTCCTCTTTCCACTCCATGATCCATTAAACGTTCCATTTCACTTTCCATTCCATTCCATTCCACGTTCCATTCCATTCCATTCCTCGTTCCATTTCATTCCATTCCACATTCAATTACACATTCCTTTCCACATTCCGTTCCACATTCTGTTTCACTATCCATTCCATTCCATTCCATTACACCTTCAATTCCATTCCATTGCACATTCCATTCCATTCCATTCCACCATCCATTCCGCATTCCATTGCACATTCCATTCCATTCTAAACTATTCCACATTCCATTCCGTTCCATTAATCCATCCATTCCACATTTCATTTCACAATCCATTCCACGTGCCATTCCATTCCTTTACACCTTCCAATCCATTCCATTCAACATTCCATTCCATTCAATTCCACATTCCATTCCATTCCATTCCACATTCCTTTCCATTCCATTCCACATTCCATTCCATTCCATTCCATTCCCTTCCACCCCATTCCACATTCCAATACATTGCATTCTACACTTCATTCAATTCGATTCCATTCCATTCCACATTTAACTCCATTCCACTCCATTCCACATTCCATTCCACATTCCATTCCTTTGCATTTCACATTCCATTCCATTCCATTCCACATTCCATTCCACGTTCCATTCGACCTCGAAATTCATGTTCCATTCCACATCCCATTGCACTTTCCGTTCCTTTCCATTTCACATTCCATTCCATTCCCTTCCATATTCCATTCCATTCCATTCTACATTCCATTCCACGTTCCATTCAATTTCTTTCAATGATCCATTGCATTCCATTCATCGTTGCATTCCACATTCCAATCCCCATTCCATTCCACATTTTATTCCAAGTTCCATTCCATTGCATTCCACATTCCATTCATTGTTCCATTCCACATTGCATTCCCTGTTCCCTTCCACGTCCCATTTGACGTTTCATTCCTTTCCATTCCACATTCCATTGCATTCCATTCCACATAACATTCCAATCAATTTCACATTCCATTCCAAGTTCCATTCCACTTCATTCCACGTTCAACTCCACCTTCCATGCCACATTCCATTCCACATTGCATTCCAAGTTTCATTCCATTACTTTCCACATTCCTTTCCATTCCATTCTACGTTCCATTCCACTTTCCATTCCAGATTCCATTCCACATTCCAATCCAAGTTCCATTCCATTCTTTCCGAGTTCCATTCCACTTATCTTTCCATTCCATTCCATGTTCCCGTCCACATTCCATTGCCCTTTCCATTCCACAATAAATTCCTCGTTTCATTCCATTTTCATTTCACATTCCATTCCACATTCCATTCCATCCCATTCCACGTTCCATTCCAAATTCCATTCCATTCCATTCCACTTTCCTTTCCATATTCTGTTCCTTATTCCATTCGATAACATTCCACATACCATTCCACATTACATTCCATTCCATTCCACGTTCTATTCTACATTCCATTCCATTCAATTTCACGTTCCATTCCATATTCCATTCCACATTCCATTCCACTTTCCACTTCACGTTCCATTCCATTCTCCATTCCTCATTCTGATTCACGATACATTGCACGATCCATTCAACATTCCATTCCAATACATTCCGTTACATTCCACATTCCCGTCCACATTCCATCCCACATTCCATTCTACGTTCCATTGCACGTTGCTTTCCACGTTCCATTCCATGTTCCATTCCGCGTTCCTTTCCATTCCATTCCACGTTCATTTCCATGTTCCATTACACATTCCATTTCACATTCCATTCCATTCCATTCCACCTTCCATTCCACATTCCATTCCATTCCACTTTCCATTCCACATTCCATTCCACACTCCATTCCATTCCATTCCGCATTCCATTTCACATTCCATTGCATTCCAATTCATATTCCATTCCACATTCCACTCTCCTTCTGTTGCATTTAATTCCACATTCCATTCCACATTCCATTCCATTCCACATTCCATTCCACTTTCCAATCCATTTTGCATTCCACATGCCGTTCCACATTCCATTCCACGTTCCATTCAAAATTCCTTTGCACGTTCTATTCCATTCCACTCCACGTTCCATTGCACATTCCATTCCATTCCATTCCACTTTCTATTCCACATTCCATTCCACATTCCATTGCACATTCCATTCCGTTCCATTCCACATTCCATTACGTTCCATCCCATATTCCATTCCACATTCCATTACATTCCATTCCGTATTCCATTCTACAATCCATTCCATTCCATTCCACATTCCATTCCACATTGCCTTGTATTCCATCCCACATTCCATTCCATATTATATTCCACACTCCATTACCAAAAATTCCATGTTAAACTCCAAGTTCCATTCCATTCCATTCCATTCCATTCCACATTCGATTCAACATTGCATTCCATGTTCGATTCCACTTTCCATTCCACGTTCCATTCCATCCCATTCCACATTCCATTCCATTCCATTCCACATTCCATTTCACATTCCATTCCACCTTCCATTGGATTCCATTCCATTCCATGCCACATTCCTTTGCTTTCCTTTCCACTTTCAATTCCATTCCATTCCACATTCCATTCTATTCTATTCCTTACTCCATTCCATACCATGGCACATTCCATTCCATTCCATTGCATTCCACCTTCGATTCCATTGTATTCCACTTTCCATTCCATTCCATTCCACATTCCATTCCTTTCCACATTCCATACCATTCCATTCCACATTCCATTCATCCTTCCATTCCAAATACCATTTCATTTCATTCAAATTTCCATTCTATTCCATTCCACATTCCAGTCCATTACACATTCCATTCCACATTCCATTCCCTTCCATTTCACCTTCCATTCCATTCTATTTCACATTCCATTCCACGTTCCATTCCAAGTTCCATTCCACGTTCCATTCCATTCCATTCCATTCCATTACACCCTCCATTACACATTCCATTCCCTTCCATTCCACATTACTTTCCATGGCATTCCACATCCCATTCCACGTTCCAGTCCACGTTCCATTCCTCGTTCCATTCTATTCCATTCCATGCCATTCCATTCCATTCCATTCCTTACCATTCTGGATTCCTTTCCATTCCATTCCACTTTATAATCGACTTTCCTTTCCATTCCTTTCCACATTGCATTTTATTGCATTCCACATTCCATTCCTTTCCATTCCACGTTCCATTCCACATTCCATTCCATGTTCTTTTCTACGTTCCACTCCATTTCATTCCATGTTCCATTCCACGTTCCATTACACATTCCATTCAACGTTTCATTCCACGTCCCACTCCATTCCATTCCACCTTCCATTCCAAGTTCCATTCCACGTTCCATTCCATTCCATTCCACTTTCCATTCCACGTTCCATTCCATAACATTCCACATTCCATTCATTTCCATTCTATTCCATTCCATTCCATTCCACATTCCAGTCCACATTCCATTACCTTACATTCCACAATCTTTTCCATTCCATTCCACATTCCATTCCATTTCATTCCACATTCGATTCCAGATTCCATTACCTTCCATTCCACATTTTTTCCATTCAATTCCACGTTCCATTCCACATTCCGTTTCCTTTTCAATTCCATTCCATTCCATTCCGGATTCCATTCCATTACATTTCTCATTCTATCACACATTCCATTCCATTCCATTCCACATTTCATTACGCATTACATTACATTCGATACCACTTTACACTCCATTCCATTCCACTTTGCATTCCATTCCATTCCAGATTACTTTCCGCATTCCATTCTGCAATCCATTCCACATTCCATTCCATTCCATTCCAAATTCCATTCCATTCCATTCCACATTCCATTCCACTTTCCATTCCACATTACAGTCCATTCCATTCCACATTCCATGCCATTCCATTCCACGTTCCATTCCAGATTCCATTCCACACTCCATTCCATGTTCCATTCCATTCCACATTCCATTCCACTTTCCATTAAATTACATTCCAATTTCCGTTCTACATTCCATTGCCCATGCTATTCCAGGTCCCATGCCACATTGCATTTCACGTTCCATTCCACATTCCATTCCAACTTCCATTCCATGCCATTCCACTTTCCATTCCACATTCCATTCCGTTCCATTCCACGTTGAATTCCGCATTCCATTCCACATTCCATTCCATTCCATTCCGCTTTCTATTCCACATTCCATTCCACTGTCCACTCCACTTTGCATTCCATTCCATTCCACATTCCATTCCATTCCTTTCCACATTCCATTCCATTCCATTCCACATTCAATTCCACATTGTAATCCACGCTGCATTCCACATTCCATTACACCTTCAATTCCATGTTCCATTCCAAGTTTCATTGCACGTTCCATTCCATTTCATTCCATGTTCCATTGCACATTCCATTCCATTCCACTGTCTATTCCACATTCCATTCCACATTCCATTTCAAATTGCATTCCGTTCCATTCCACATTCCATTCCATTCCATTCCACATTCCATTCCATTGCATTCCACATTCCATTCCACCTTGCATTGCATTCCATTCCACATTCCATTCCACATTCCGTTCCATGTTCAATTCCAATCCATTCCACTTTCCATTTCACCTTTCATTCCACATTCCATTCCACATTCCATTCCAAGTTACATTCCATTCCAATCCATATTCCACTCCACTTTCCATTCGTTTCCATTCCACGTTGCATTTCACATTCCATTCCACGTTCCCTTATATGTTCCATTCCACGTTCCATTGCATTCCATTCCACGTTCCATTCCTCATTCCATTCCATTACATTCCACGTTTCATTCCATACCTTTCCACAATCCATTCCACTTTCCATTCCACATTCCATTCCACAATCCATTCCGTTCCATTCCATAGCATTCCACGTTCCATTCCACATTCCATTCTACATTACATTCCAAATTCCATTCCACATTCCATTCCATTACATTCCACGTTCCATTCCTGTTTCCATTCCACATTCGATTCCATTCCATTTCATTTCACTCCACATTCCAATGGAAGGGGGAATGGAATGTGGAATGCAATGAGGAATGGCACGTGAAATGGTATAGAATGTAATGTGGAATTGAACGTGGAATGGAATGGAATAGAATGTGGAATTTAATGCAATGGAATGTGGAGTGGAATGTGAATTGGAATGCAATGGAATGTGGAATAGAATGTGGAATGGAAAGGAATGGAATGTGGAATGGAATGGAATAGAATGTGGATTGGAACGTGGATTGCAATGGAATGGAACTTCAAAAGGAACGTGGAAAGCAACGTGAAATGGAATGTGGCATGGAAAGTGGAATGCCATGGTCAATGGAAACTGGAATGGAACATGAAATGTAATCGAATGGAAAGTGGAATGGAATGTGGAATGGAATGGAATGGAACGTGGAATGGAAAATGGAATGGAATATGGAATGGAACGTGGAACGAAACGTGGAATGCAAAGGAATGGATTGTGTAATGGAATTCAATGGAATGTGGAATGGAATGTGGTATGAAACGTGGAATGAAACGGAATGGAATTTGTAATAGAATGGAATGGAATGTTAAATGGAAGGTGGTACATAATGTGGAATGTAACGTGGAATGGAATGGAATGGTATGTGGAATGGAATGGAGCGAAATGTGGAATTCAATGGAATGGAATGTGGAATGCAGCGTAGAATGGAATGGAATGTGGAATAGAATGTGGAATGGAAAGGAATGGAATGCGGAATGGAATGGATTGGAATGGAATGGAATGGAACACGTAAAAGAACGTGGAATGCAACGTGGAATGGAATGTGGAATGGAATGGAAAAGAATGTGGAATGGAAGGTAAAGGAATGTGGAACGGAATGTGGAATGGAATGCAATGGAATGGGATGTGGAATGGAATGGAAAAGAATGTGGAATGGAAGGAAATGGAATGTGAAATGCAATGTGGAATGGAATGGAATGGAATGGAATGGAACGCGTAAAAGAACGTGGAAGGCAACTTGTAATGGAATGTGTAATGGAATGGAAAAGAATGTGGAATGGAAGGTAAAGGAATGTGGAACGGAATGCGGAATGGAATGGAATGGAATGGGATGTGGAATGGAATGGAAAAGAATGTGGAATGGAAGGAAATGGAATGTGAAATGGAATGTGGAATGGAATGGACTTGAATGGAATATGGACTGTTATGGAATGGAACATTGAAGGGAATGGCATGGAATCTGGAATGGGACTTGGAATGGAATATGGAGTGGAACGTGTAATGGAATGTGGAATGGAATGGAATGGAACGTAGAATGGAACGTGGAATGGAATGTGGAATGAAACGTGGAAAGGAAAGTGGAATGTAAGTTGGAATGGAAAGGAATGGAACGTAAAATGAAATGGAAAGAAATGTGGAATGAAATGGTATAGAATGTGGAATGGAATGGAATGGAATGTCGAATATAATTTGGAATGGATAGGAAAGGAATCCGGAATAGAATGGAATGGAATAGGATTGATTGGAATGGAATGGAATGGAATGGAACGTGGAATGGAATGTGGAATGGAATTTGGAATGGAATGGAATGGAATGTGGAATGGAAGGGAATGGAAAGTGCAATGGAACGTGTAATGGAATGGAATGGAATGGAATGGAAAATGGAATGGAATGGAATGGAAAATGGAATGGAATGGAATTGAAAATGGAATAGAATGGAATGGTATGAGGAATGGAATGGAATGGAATGTGGAATGCAATTGAATGGAATGTGAAATGGAATGCGGAATGGATTGGAATGGTCTGGAATGTGGAATGGAGTGGAATGGAACGTGGAATGGAATGCAATGGAAGGTGGAATGGAATGCAATTGAAGGTGGAATGGAATGGAATCGAATGTGTAATGGAATACCAAGGAATGCAGAATGATACAGAATACAATGTGGAATGGAATGGAATGGAATGCAATGGAATGTGGAAATGAATGGATGTAAACTGGAATGGAATGGAATGGAAAGTGGAATGGAATGGAATTGAATGGAATGGAGTATAGAATGGAACGTGGAATGGAATGGAATCGAAAGTGGAATGGAACGTGCAATGGAACCTCTAATGAAATGTAGAATGGAAGGTGGAATGGAATGGAATGGAACGTGTAATGGAAAGTAGAATGGAACGTGGAATGGAATGGAAAGGAACGTGTAATGGAATGAGGAATAGAATGTGGAATGAAATGGAATGGAATGGAATGTGGTATGGAATGTGGAATGGAAAGGAATGGAATGCTGAATGCAATGTCGTATGGGATGTGGAATGAATAGGAATGGAATGTGGAATGGATTGTGGAATGGAATGGAATGGAATGGAATGAAAAAAGGAATGTGGTATGCAATGTGGAATGCAATGAGGAATGGGATGTGGAATGAAATGGAATGGAATGGGGAATGCAGTGAGGAATGGAAAGGAATAGACAGTTGAATGCAGTGTGGAATGGAATGGAATGGAATGTGGAGTGGAATATGGAATGTAATGAATGGAATGTGGAATGGAATGAGGAATGCATTGTGGAATGGAAAGTCGAATGGAATGTGGAATGGAATGTGGAATGGATCGTGGAATGTAATGGAATGGAACATGTAATAGAACGTGGCATGGAATGTGGAATGCAACGTGGAATGGAATAGAAAGGAATATGTCATGGAACTTGGAATGGAATGCAATGGAAAGAGGAATGGAATGTGGAATGGAACTTGGAATGCAAAGTACAATGGAAAGTGCAATGGAACGTGGAATGGAATGAAATGGAAAGTGGAATGGAACGTTGAATGGATCGTAGAATGGAATGTGGAATGGAAATTGGAATGTAAAGCACAATGGATTGTGGAAAGGAAAGTGGAATGTAATGGAATGGAAAGTGGATTGGAAAGTGGAATGGAATGGAATGGAACGTGGAATTGAATGTGGAATTCAATGTGCAATGGAACGTGGAATGGACGTGGAATGGAACATGGAATGGAATGGACCAGAATGTGGAATGGAATGTGGAATGGTATGGAATGGAAGATGGAATGGAATGTGGAATGGAATGTGGGAGGGAATGTGGAAGGGAATGCAAGGCAATGTGGTATGGAATGTGAAATGGAATGGGATGGAATGTGGAATGGAATGTAATGGAATGAGTAGTGGAAACTGGAATGGAATGTATTGGAATGGGAATGCAACACAATGGAATGTGGAATGGAATGTGGAAAGAAATGTGGCATACAAAGTGGAATGGAATGGAATGGAATGTGCAACGGAACGTGGAATGGAATTGAATGGAAGGTGGCATGGAATGTGGAATAAAATGTAGAGTGGAAAGAAATGGAATGTGGAATGGAATGGAATGGAATGTGGAATGGAATGTGGAACGGAATGGATTTGAGTGTGGAATAGAATGTGAAATAGAATGGAAAGAAGTCAGGAATGGAATGGAACGGAATGGTATGGATTGCGGAATGGAATGGAATGGAACGTGGAATGGAAAGTGGAATGGAACGTGGAACGGAAAGTGGAATGGAATGTAATGGAATGTGGAATGGAAGGGAATGGAATTTGGAATGGAAAGTGAAATGGAATGTGGAATGGAATGTGGAATGGAATGGAATGGTATGGAATGTGGACTGGAATGGAATGGAATAGATTGGAATGTGGAATGGAAAGGAATGGAATGGAATGTGGAATGGAATGCAGTGGAGTATGGAATGAACGGAATGGAATGGAATATGGAATGGAATGGAATGGAATGGAATATGCAATGGCATGGAATGGAATGGAACATGGAATGGAATGGAATGGAATGGATTCAGGAATGGTATTGAATGGAACATGGAATGGAAACTAGTGCCATGGAATGGAATGGAGTAGAATTGAATGTGGAATTGAACGGAATGGAAAGTGGAAGGGAATGGAAAGGAATGTTGAATGGAAAGGAATGGAATGGAATGGAAAGTGGAACGGAATGTGAAGTGGAATGTGGAATGAAACGTGTAGTGGAAAGAAATGGAACATGGAATGGAATGCAAAGTGGAATGGAATGGAATGGAATGTGGAGTGGAATGGAATGGAATGTGGAATGCAAAGTGGAATGCAACTTCCAATGGAAAGTGGAATTTAACGTGGAATGGAATGGAATGGAAAGTGGAAAGGAATGTCGAACGGAATGTGGATCGGAATGGAATGGAGTGTGGAATAGAATGTGAAATAAAATGGAAAGGATTCAAGAATGGAATGGAATGGAATGGTATGGAATGGATTATGGAGTGGAATGGAATGGAATGGAATATTGAATGGAATGGAATGAGGAATGCTATGCAATGGAATATGGAATGGAAAGTAGTGCAATGGAATGGAATGGAATAGAATGGAATTTGGAATTGAATGGTATGGAAAGTGGAATGGAATGGAATGGAATGTGTAGTGGAAAGGAATGGAATGGAATGGAAGGCGGAATGGAATGTCAAATGGAATGTGGAATGGAACGTGTAATGGAATGAAATGGAACGTGGAATGGAATGGAAAGCGGAATCGAATGGAATGGAATGAGGAATGGAACATGGAATGGAAAGTGTAATGGAATGTGGAAAGCAACGTGGAATGGAATAAAATGAAACATGGAACGGAATGGAATGGATTGTGGAATGGAATGGAATTGAACGTGGAATGGAATGTGGAATGGAACGTGGAATGGAACATGGATTGGAACGTGGAAAGAAATGGAATGTTGAATAGAATGCAATGGAATGTTGAATGGAATGGAATGGAATATGGAATGTAACGTGGAATGGAAAGAAACGGAACGTGGAATGGAACGTGGAATGGAACCACTAATGTAATGTACAATGGAATGTGGAATTGAATGGATTGGAACGACTAAAGGAAAGTAGAATGGAACATGGAATGGAATAGAATGGAACGTGGAATGGAATCTGGACTGGAATGGAATGCAAAGGGGAATAAAATGGAATGGAATGTGGAATGGAATGGAAGGTGGAATGGAATGGAATGGAATGGGAAAGGGAATGTGGAATGCAATAAGGAATGAAATGTGGAATGGAATGTGGAATGAAATGGAATGGAAAGTGGAATGGAATTTGGAATGGAATTTAATGGAATGTGGAATTGAATGTGGAATGCAATGAAATGGAATTTTGAATGGAATGGAATGGAATGTGTAATGGAAGGTTGAATTAAATGTGGAATGTAACGTGGCATGGAACGGAACGGAATGTGGAATGGAATGCAGTGGAATGTAGAAAGGAATTGAATGGAATGTGGAAAGGAATGGAATGGAATGTGGAATGGATTGTGGAATGCAATATGGAATGGAATGTCGAATGGAACCTGGAACGGAATGGAATGGAACGTGTAATGCAATGGAATGGAAAGTGGAATGGAATGGAATGGAATGTGGAATGATAAGTGGAATAGATCTTGGAATGCAATGGAATGGAACGTGGAGAGGAACGTGGAATGGATCTTGGAATGGAACGTTGAATTGAATATGGAGTGGAAAGTGGAATGGAATGGAAATTAATGTGGAAAGGAATGAGGAATGGAATGGAGTGGAATGCGGAATGGAATTCAATGGAATGTGGAATATAATGGAATGGAATGTGGAATGGAATGTGGAATGGAATAGAATGGAATATAGAATGGAATGTACAATGGAATGTGGAATGGAATGTGGAAGGGAATGCAAAGGAATGTGGAATGGAACGTGGAATGGATCGTGGAATGGAATGGAATGGAACATGGTGTGGAACGTGGAATGGAACTTGGAATGGAAAGTGGAGTGGAATGTGGAATGGAAAGTGGAATTGAAAGTGGAATGGAATCGAATGAAATGTGGAATGGAATGTGGAATGGAATATAAAGGAATGTGGAATACAATGTTGAATGGAATGGAATGGAATGCAGAATGGCAGGAAATGGAATGGTGTGGAATGAGGAATGGAATGTGGAATGGAACGTGGAATGGAATGGAATGGAACATGGAAAACAATGTGGATTGGAATGTGGAAGGTAAAGTGGAATGGAACTTGGAATGGACTGGAACGGAATGTGGAACGGGAAGTGGAATAGAATGGAATGGAATGTGGAATGGAATGGAACGGAATTTTAGGTGAAATGGAATGTGGAAAGGAATGGAATGGAATGTTTAAATAGAATGGAATGGAATGTGGAATGCAATGTGCACTGGAAAGGAATGCAATGTGGAATGGAATGTGGAATGGAATGGAGTGGAATGTGGCATGGACTGTTTAATGGAAAGTGGAAAGGAATGTGGAATGGATTGTGCAATGGAATTTGGAATGGAATGTGAAATGCAATGTGGAATGGAATGTGGAATGTAACGCAATGGAAAGTGGAAGGGAATGTGGAATGGACTGTGGAATGGGACGTGAAATGGAACGTGGAATGCATTGCAATGGAATGTGGAATGGAATGTGGAATGGAAGTTGGAATGGAACGTGGAATGTAATAGAATGGAACATGGATTGGAATGTGGAATGAAAAGTGGAATGGAATGGAATGGAAAGTGCCATGGAATGTGGAATAAAATGTGCAGTGGAAAGAAATGGAGTGTGGAATGGAATGGAATGGAATGTGGAATGGAATGTGGAACGGAATGGAATTGATCATGGAATGGAATGTGGAAGGGAACGTGGAATGGAACATGGAATGAAATCGAATGTTGAATTGAATGGAATGGAATGTGGAATGGAATGGAATGGAATGTGGAATGGAATGGAATGGAATGGAATGGAATGGAATGTGGAATGGAATGGAATGGAATATGGAATGTAACGTGGAATGGAAAGAAACGGAACGTGGAATGGAATGGAATGGAAAGTCGAATGGAATGGAGTGGAATGTGGAATGGAATTGAATGGAATGTGAAATGGAATGTAATGGAATGCGGAATAGAATGTGGAATGCAATGTGGAATGGAATGTGGAATGGAACCTGGAATCGAATGGAATGGAACGTGTAATGAAATGGAATGGAAAGTGGAATGGAAGGTGGAATGTAATGAAATGGAATGTGGAAAGGAACGTGGAATGGATCATGGAATGCAATGGAATGGAACATGGAGTGGAACGTGGAATGGATCTTGGAGTGGAACATGGAATGGATTGTTGAATGGAACGTGGAATGGAATGGAATTTAATGTGGAAAGGAATGAGGATTGGAATGGAGTGGAATGTGGAATGGAATAGAATGGAATGCGGAATGGAATGGAATGGAACGTGGATTGGAAAGTGGAATGGAACGTGGAATGGAACGTGGAATGGAATGGAATGGAATGTGGAAAGGAATGGAATGGAATGTGGAATGAAATGGAATGGGTTATGGAATGCAATGTGGAATAGAATATGGAATGTAACAAGGAATGGAATGGAATGGAATGGAACGTGGAATGGAATGTGGAATGAAACGTGGAATGGAATGTGGAATGGAATGGAATGGCATGGAACTTGGAATTTAACAGGGAATTGTTGGGAGTGGAATGTGGAATGGAATGTGGAATGGAATGGAATGGATTGTGGAATGGAATATGGAAAGGAATGGAATGGAATGTGGAATGGAATATGGGATGGAACATATTGGAATGTGGAATGGAACAGAAAGGAATGTGGAATGGAATGTGGAATCCAATGTGGAATAGAAAGCAGAATGGAATGCAATGGAATGTGCAGTGTAACGTGGAATGGAATGGAATGGAACGTGCAAAGGAATTTGGAATGGAATGTGGAACGGAATGTGAAACGGAATGTGGAAAGCAACGTGGAATGGAATGTGGAATGCAATGGAATGGAATTGAATGTGGAATGGAATGGAATGTGGAATAGAATGTGTAATGGAAAGGAATGGAATGTGGAGTGGAATGTGGAATGGAATGGAATGGAATGTGGAATGGAAAGTGGATTGCAATGGAATGGAACACCGAAAGGAATGTGGAATGCAACGTGAAATGGAATGTGGCATGGAACGTGGAATGCCATGGGCAATGGAATCTGGAATGGAACGTGAAATGTAATCGAGTGGAAAGGGGAATGGAATGTGCAATGGAATGGAATGGAACGTGGAATGGAAAGTGGAATGGAATATGGAATGGAATGTGGAATGAAAAGTGGAATGCAATGTAATGGATTGTGTAATGAAATGCTATGCAATGTGGAATGGAATGTGGAATGGAACATGGAATGGAATGGAATGGAATTTGTAATAGAATGGAGCAGATGGAATAGAATGGAATGGAATGATATAGAACGTGGAATGGAATGGAAAGTGGAATGGAATGGAATGGAATGTGGAATGGAACACGGAACGGAAAGTGGAATGGAATGTGGAATGCAACGTGGAATGGAATGAAACGAAAGATGGAATGGAATGGAATGGAACGTGGAATGGAATGGATTTGAACGTGGAACAGAATGTTGAATGCAACGTGGAATGGAACGTGGAATGGAACGTGGAATGAAATGGAATGTTGAATGGAATTTAATGGAATGTGGAATGGAATGGATGGAATGTGGACTGTAATGTGGAATGGAAAGAAACGGAACGTGGAATGGAAAGTGGAGTGGAACTTCTAATGGAAGATAGAATGGAAAGTGGAATGGAATGGAATGGAACGTGTAATGAAAAATAGAAAGGAAAGTGGAATGGAAAGGAATGGAACGTGGAATGGAATGTGGAATGGAATGGAATGAAATGTGGAATGGAATATGGAATACAAGGAGGAATGGAATGTGGAATGGAACGGAAAGGAATGTGGAATGGAATGGAGAGTGGAAGGGAAAGTGGAATGGAACGTGGAATGGAACATGGAATGGAATGTGGAATGGAATGGATTAGAATATGGAATGGAAAGGAAAGGAATGTGGAATGGAATTTGGAAAGGAATGGAATGGAAAGTGGAATCGAATGTGGAATGGAATGGAGTGGAATGTGGAATGGAATGTGGAATGGAATGGATTAGAGTGGAATGTGGAATGGAATGGAATAAAACGGAATGTGGATTGGAATAGAGTGGAATGGAATGGAATGTGGGGTGGAATGGAATGGAATGTGGAATGGAATGTGGAAGGGAATGAGGAATGCAAAGTGGAATGGAACGTGGAATGGAACGTGGAATTGAACGTGGAATGGAATGTGGAATGGAACATGGTATGGAACTTGGAATGGAACGTGGAATGGAAAGGAATGGAATGCGGAATGGAATGGAATGAAATGGAAAGGAATGTGAAATGGAATGAAAGGCAATGTTGAATGGAAAGCAGTGTGATGTGCAATGGAATGTGGAATGGAATGCGGAATGAAAAGGAATGGAACGTGGAATGGAACTTGGAATGGAACGTGGAATGGAACTTGCAATGGAACGTGGAATGGAATGTAAGGGAATGTGTAATCGAATGGAACAGAATGGAGTGGAATTGAATGGAATGTGAAACGGAATGTAGTGGAATATGGATTGGAATGGAATGGCATGTAAAATGGAATGGAATCTAATATTTGATGGAATATGCAATGGAATTGTATGGAATGTGGGATGGAAGAGAATGGGATGTGGAATGGATTTGAATGGAATGGAACATGAAATGGAAGGTAATAGAATGGAATGTGGAATAGAATGTGGAATGGAAAGGAATGGAATGTGGAATTAAACGAAATGGAACGTGGAATGGAAAGTGGAAAAGAATTGGGAATGGTACGTGAAAGGAAAGTGGAATGGAACGCGGAAGGCGAAGTGTAATGGAATGTGGAAGGGAATGTGGAATGGAATGGAATGCCATGTGTAATGGAATGCAATGAAATGTGGAATGGGATGGAATGGAATGTGGGATGCAATTTTGAATGGAAAGGAATGGAATGTGGAATGGTATGCAATGCAATGTGGAATGGAATGCAATGAAATGTGGAATGGGATGGAATGGAATGTGGGATGTAATGTTGAATGGAATGGAATGGAATACGGAATGGAATGCAATGTGGATTGCAATTCAATGGAATGTGGAATGGAATGTGGATTGGAATGGAATGGAATGTGGAGTGGAATGGAGCGGTGTGGAATGTTGAATAGATGGTAATGGAATGTGGAATGGAATGCGAAATGGTATGGAGAAGAATGATTAATGGTATGTAGAATGGAATGGAGTTGTATGTGGGTTGCAAAGGAATGGAATGTGAAATGGAATGCGGAATAGAATGGAATGGAACGCGGAATGGAACATGGAATGTAACGTGGAATGGAACGTGGAATGGAACGTGGAAAGGAACGTGGAATGGAAAGTGCAATGGAACGTGGAAAGGAATTTGGAATGGAATGTGGAATGGAATAAAATATAATGTGGAATGGAATGCAATGAAATGTGTAACGGAATGGAATGGAATGTGGGATGGAATGTGGAAAGGAATGGAAGGTGGAATGGAATGTTGAATGAATTGGAATGGAAAGTGGAATGGAACGTGGAATGGAACGTGGAATGGAATGGAATATGGAAGGGAATGGAATGGAATGGAATGTGGATTGGAATGCAATGGAAAGTGGAATGGAATGGAATGGAATGGAATGGAATGGAATGGAATGGAATGGAATGGAATTTGGAATGGAATGTAACGGAATGGTATGGAATTTGAAATGGAATGGAATGGAATGTGGAATGGAATGGAATGCAATGTGGAATGGAATGTGTAATGAATGGAATAGAATGTGGAATGGAATAGAATGGAATGTGGAATGGAATGGAATTGAAGGTGCAATGGAATGGAATGGAATGTGGAATGGAATGTGGAATGCAATGGAGGGGAATGTGGAAAGGAATGGAATGGAATGTGGAATGGAATGTAGAATGGAAAGGAATGTGGAATGGAATGGATTGGAATGTGGAATGGAATAGAATGGAATGGAATGTTGAATTGAATGGAAACAAATTGAATGTGGAATGGAAAGTGGATAAGAATGTTGAACAGAATGCAATTGAGGGTGAATTGGAATGCAGAATGGAATGGAATGGAAAGTGGAATGGTATGGAATGTAGAATGGAATTGATTTGAATGGAATGGAATGTGGAATGGAGTGGAATGTGAAATGGAATGGAATGCCATGTTAAACGGAATGTAATCGAAGGTAGAAAGGAATGGAATTGAATGTGGAATGGAATGGAATGGAATGGAATTGAATGGAATGGAATATGGAATGGAATTTAATATGAAATAGAAAGTGGAAAGTAATGGAATGGAATGTGGAATGTACTGAAGTGGAATGTGGTATGGAATGGGATGCAATGGAGTGGAATGTGGACTGAAATGCAATGGAATTTAATTTGGAATGGAATGGAATTGAATGGAATGAGGACTTGAATGGAATGGAATGGAATGAAATGTAGAATTGAAAGGAATCAAATGTGGAATTAAAAGGAATTGAACGTGGAATGAAATGGAATGGAAACTGGATTAGAAAACGGAATGGAATGGAATGGAAGGTGGAATGGAATGCAATGAAATGTCGAATGGAATGGAGTAGAATGGAACGGAATGTGTAATGGAAATGAATGGAATGGAATGTGGAATGGAATGTGGAATGCAATGGAATGGAATTTGAAATAGAATGTGGAATGCAATGGAATGGAATGTTGAATGGAATGTGGAATGGATTGGAATGGAATGGAATATGGAAAGGAATGTGGAATGGAATGTGCAATGGAATGTGGAATGGAAAGGAATGGAATGGAATGTTGAATGGTATGGGGAAGGGAATGGAATTGAATGGAATGCAATTTGGAATGGAACGTGGAATGGCATGTGCAATGGAATGTGGATTGGAATGAAATGGAATGTGTAATCAAATGTGTAATGGAAGGTGTAATGGAACGTGGAATGGAACACTGAATTGAAAGTGGAACGGAATCTGGAATGGAACGTGGAATGGAATGCGTAATGGAAATGAATGGAATGTGTAATGGAATGGAAAGTGTAATGGAACGTGGAATGGAATGGAGTAGAAATTGGAATGGAATGGAATGGAACGTGGAATGAAATAAAATGGAACATGGAATGGAGTGGAATGGAATGCGGAATGGAATATGGAATGAAGCGGAATGGAATTGAATCTGGAATGGAATGGAATGGAATGAGGAATGGAATGGAATGGAATGTGGAAGGGATTGTGGAATGGAAAGAATAGGAATGTGGAATGGAATGGAATGGAATGTGGAATGGAATGGAATGGAATGAGGAATGGAACGGAAGGGAGTTGGAATGGAATGGAATGGAATGTGGAATCGAACAGATTAGAATGGAGTGTGGACTGGAATGCATTGGAATGGAGTTGAATGTGGAATGGAATGGAATGGAAAGTTGAAAGGAATGTGGAATGGATTGGAATGGAATGTGGAATGCAATGGAATGCAATGTGGCATGCAATGTGGAATTGAATGAGGAATGCAATAGAATGGAATGCAATGTGGAATGGAATGGAATGGAATGTGGAATGGAATGGAATGGAATATGGAATGGAATAGAATGGAATGGAATGTGGAATGGAATGTGGAATGGAATGTGGAATGGAACTTGCAATGTAACGTGGAATGGAATGGAATGGAAAGGGGAATGGAACATGGAATGGAACATGGAATTCATCGTGGAATTGAATGGAATAGGATGTGGAATGGAAGGTGGAATGGAACATGGGGTGTAATGGAATGGATTGTGGAAAGGAACATGGAATGGAAAGTGGAATGGAACGTGGAATGAAACATGGAATGGAATGGAATGGAAAGTTGAATGTAATGGAATTGTACGTGGAATGCAACGGAATGGAATGTGCAATGGAATCGAATGGAATTTGTTATGGAATGGAATGGAATGTGTAATGGAATGGAATGGAATGCAATGTGGACTTGAATGGAATAGAATGGAATGAAATGTGGATTGGAATATAATGGAAAGTGGAATGGAATGTGGAATGACACGGAATGGAATGTGGAATGGAATGGACTGGAATGTGAAATGGAAATTGAAATGGAATGGAGTGGAATATGAAATGGAATGGAATGCAATGAAATGTGGAACGGAATAAAATGGAATGGAAACTGGAATGGAATGTGGAATGGAATCGAATGCAATGTGGATGGAACGTGGAATGGAATAGAATGGAACGTGGAATGGATAGAATGGAACGTGGAATGGAACACGGGATGGTACGTGGAACAGAACGTGGAATGGAACGTGGAATGGAATGTGGACTGTAGAATGGAAAGGAATGTAAAGTGGAATGGAAAGGAATGGAATGTGGGTTGGAATGGAATTGAATATGGGAAGGAATGGAATGTAATGTGGAATGGAATTGAATGGAATGTGGAATGGAATGTGGAATGAAATGGAATGTGGAATGGCATGGATTGGAATGGAATGGAATATGGAATGGAATGGATTGGAATGGAGTGTGGACTGGAATGCATTGGAAAGGATTAAAATATGGAATGGAATGGAATGGAAAGTGGAAAGGAAAGTGGAATGAATTGGAATGGAAAGTGGAATGGAATGGAATGGAATATGAAATGGAATGTGCAATTGAATGTGGAATGCAATGGAATGGAATGTGGAATGGAACCAGGAATGGAATGGAATGGAAAGTTGAATGGAGCGTTGAATGGAATGGAATGGAAAGTGGAATGGAATGGAATATGTAATGAAATGGAATGAGGTATGGAATGGAATGGAATGTGTAATGAATGGAATGGAATGTGAAATGGAATAGAATGGAATGTGGAATGGAATGGAATTGAAGGTGCAATGGAATGGAATGGAATGTGGAATGGAATGTGGAATGCAATGGAGGGGAATGTGGAAAGGAATGGAATGGAATGTGGAATGGAATGTAGAATGGAAAGGAATGTGGAATGGAATAGATTGGAATGTGTAATGGAATGGAATGGAATGGAATGTGGAATTGAATGGAAACAAATTGAATGTGTAATGGAAAGTGGATAAGAATGTTGAACAGAATGTAATCGAGGGTGAAATGGAATGCGGAATGGAATGGAATGGAAAGTGGAATGGAAAGGAATGTAGAATGGAATGGATTTCAATGGAATGGAATGTGGAATGGAATGGAATGTGAAATGGAATGGAATGCAATGTTAAACGGAATATAATCGAAGGTAGAATGGAATGGAATGGAATGGAATGTGGAATGGAATGGAATGGAATGGAAAATGGAATAGAATTTAATAGAAGGTAGAAAGGAATGGAATTGAATGTGGAATGGAATGGAATGGAATGGAATTGAATGGAATGGAATATGGAATGGAATTTAATATGAAATAGAAAGTGGAAAGTAATGGAATGGAATGTGGAATGTACTGAAGTGGAATGTGGTATGGAATGGGATGCAATGGAGTGGAATGTGGACTGAAATGCAATGGAATTTAATTTGGAATGGAATGGAATTGAATGGAATGAGGACTTGAATGGAATGGAATGGGAAGAAATGTAGAATTGAAAGGAATCGAATGTGGAATTAAAAGGAATGGAACGTGGAATGAAATGGAATGGAAACTGGATTAGAAAACGGAATGGAATGGAATGGAATGTGGAATGGAGTGGAATGGAAAGGAATGGATTGGAAGGTGTATGGAATGGAATGGAAAGTGGAATGGAATGGAATGGAATGTGGAATGGAATGGAATGTGGAATGGAATGGAATGTGGAATGGAATGGAATGTGGAATGGAATGGAATGTGGAATGGAAAAGAATGGAATGTGAAATGGAATACAATGTGGAATGCAATGGAATGGAATGAGCAATGGAAAGTGTAATGTAATGGAATGGAATATTGAATGGAACGTGGAATGGAATGGAATAGAACGTGGAATGGAATGGCATGGAAAGTGGAAAGAAATAAAATGGAATGTGGAATGGAATGGAATGGAATCTGGAATGAAATAGGGAATGGAATGTAGAATGGGGTGGAATGGAATGTGGAGTGCAAAGTGGAATGGAAGTTGGAATGGAATGGAATGGAAAGTGGAATCGAATGTGCAGTGGAATAGAACGGAATATGGAATGAAATGTGTAATGGAACAAAATGGATTGGAATAAAATGAGTAATGGAATGGAATGGAATGGAATTTGGAATGAAATGGAATGGAATGGAATGTGGAGTGGAATGTGACATGGAGTGGAATGGAATGGAACATGGAATGGAATGCATGGAACGTGGAATGGAATGGAATGTGGACAGGAATGCAGTGGAATTCAATTAAATGTGAAATGGAAAGGAATGGAATGTGGTATGCAATTGAATCGAATATGCAATGAAATGGGGTGAAATGTATTAGAGAATGTGGAACTAAATGGAATGGAATGTGGAATACAATTGATTGGAATGTGGAATGGAACGGAAAGGAATGTAGAATGGAATATGGAATGGAATGGAATGTGGAATGGAATGTGGAATGGAAAGTTTAATGGAATAGAATGGATAGTGGAATGGAATGGAATGGAATGGCATGTGGAATGGAACGTAGAATGGGAAGGAATGAAACGTGTAATGGAATGGAATGGAACATGGAATGGAATAGAATGGAATGTGGAAAGGAATGGAATGGAATGGAATGGAAAGTGGAATGGAGTACGAAATGGAATGGAATGAAATGTGGAATGGAACGTGGAATGGAACGTTTAATTGAACCTGAAATGGAATGAAACGAAAAGTGGAATGGAACGTGGAATGGAACGTGGGATTGAAAGTGGAATGGAATGTGGAATGGAATGTGGAATGAATGGAATATTAAATGGACTGCAATGGATTAGAACGTGGAATGGAATGGAATGAAATGTGCAATGGAATGTGGAAAGGAATGTGGAAGGGAATTTGGAATGGAATGGAATATGGAATGGAATCTGGAAAGGGATGGAATGATATGGAATGGAATGGAATGGAATGTGGAAAGGAACGTGGAATGGAATCGAATGGAAAGAGAAATGGAACGGAATAGAACGTTGAATGGAATGGAATGGAATGTGAAATGGAATGGAATTGAAAGAAATGTGGAATAGAATGGAATGAAATGTGGAATGGAAGGTGGAATGGAATAGAATGGAATGTGGAATGGAATGGAATGCGGAATGGAACGTGGAATGCAAAGGAATGGATCGTGGAATGGAATGGAATGGAATTTGGAAAGAAATGCATGCGGAATGTAATGAAATGGAATACGGAATGGAATGTGGAATGGATTGTGGAATGGAATATGGAATGGAGTGTGGAATGGAATGCAATGGAATGTGGAATCGAATGTGAAATGGAATGGAATGGAATGTGCAATGGAATGGAGTGGATGCAAAAGCAATGTGGAATGGAATGGAATGGAATGTGGAATGGAAAGTGGAATGGAATGAAAAGGAATGTGGAATGGAAAGGAGATGAGTGGAATGTGGAATGGAATGGAATGGAATGTGGAATGGAATGCAATGTAATGTGGAATCGAATGTGAAATGGAATGGAATGGAATGTGGAATGGAATGGAGTGGATGCGAAAGCAATGTGGAATGGAATGGAATGCAATGTGGAATGGAAAGTGGAATGGAATGAAAAGGAATGTGGAATGGAAAGGAGAGGAGTGGAATGTGGAATGGAATGGAATGGAATGCAATGTATTGGAAAGGAATGGAATGAGGAATGGAATGGAATGGAAAGTGGAAAGAATTGGAAATGGAATGGAATGGAATGTGTTGGAATGGAATGGAATGGAATGTGGAATGGAATGGAATGGAATGTGGAATGGAATGGAATGGAAAGCAAACGCAATGGAATGTGGAAAGGAATTGAATGGAAAGTTGAATCGAATGTGTAATAGAACGGAATGGAATGGAATCTTTAATGGAATTTAATGGAATGTGGAAGAGATTGCAATGGAATGTGGAATGGAACCGAATGGAATGGAATGTGGAATGGAATCTTAAATGGAATGTGGAATGGAATGGAATGGAACGTGGAATGGGAATGTGGTATGGAACGGAATGGAACATGGAATGGAATGTGAAATGGAATGGAAAGTGGAATGGAATGTGGAAAGGAATGGAATGCAATGTGGAATGATGAAAGGAATCGAATGGAATGGAATGTGCAATGGAATGTGGAATGGAATGGAATGTAACCTGGAATGGAAAGGAATGGAATGTGGAATTGAACAAGGAAAGGAATGGAATGGAACGTTGAATGGAACATTAAATGGAATGGAATGGGAAGTGGAATAGGTTAGAATACGTAATGAAATGGAGTGAGGTATGGAATGGAATGGAATGTGTAATGAAAGGAATGGAATGGAATGTGGAATGGAACGTGGAATGGAAAGGAATGGAAGGTGCAATGGAATGGAATGGAACGTGGAATGGAATGGAAACAAATTGAATGTGGAATGGAATGTGGATAGTAAAGTGGAACGGAATGGAATCGAGGGTGAAATGGAATGCGGAATGGAATGGAATGGAAACTGGAGTCGCATGAAATTTAGAAAGGAATGGATTTCAATGGAATGGAATGTAGAATGGAATGGAATGGAATTTGGAATAGAATGCAAAGGAATGGAATATGGAATGGAATTTAATATGTAATGGAATGTGGAAAGGAATGGAATGTGGAATGTACTGAAATGGAATGTGGAACTGAATGGGATGGAATGGAGTGGAATGTGGACTGGAATGAAATGGAATATAGTTTGGAATGGAATGGAATTGAATGGAATGAGGACTTGAATGGATTGGAGCTGAATGAAATGTAGAATTGAATGGAAACGAATGTGGAATTAAAAGGAATGGAACGTGGAATGAAATGGAATGGAAACTGGATTAGAATACGGAACTGAATGGAAAGGAATGTGGAATGGAGTGGAATGGAATGGAATGGAATGGATTGGAAGGTGTATGGAATGGAATGGAAAGTGGAATGGAATGGAATGGAATGTGGAATGGAATGGAATGTGGAATGGAAAAGAATGGAATGTGAAATGGAATACAGTGTGGAATGCAATGGAATAGAATATGGAATGGAAAGTGTAATGTAATATAATGGAATATGTAATGGAAAGGAATGTTGAATGGAACGTGGAATGGACTGGATTAGAACGTGGAATGGAATGCAATGGAACGTGGAATGGAATAAAATGGAATGTGGAATGCAATGGAATGGAATGTGGAATGATATAGGGAATGGAATTTGGAATGGGGTGGAATGGAATGTGAAGAGGAAGGTGGAATGGAATGGAATGGAATGTGGATTCGAATCTGAAATGGAATGGAACAGAATGTGGAATGGAAAGTGTAATGGAATGTAATGGATTGGAATAAAATGTGTAATGGAATGGAATGGAATGGAATTTGGATTGAAATGGAATGGAATGGAATGTGGAATGGAATGGAATGGAATGTGGAATGGAATGGAATTGAATGCAATTAAATGTGAAATGGAAAGGAATGGAATGTGGTATGCAATTGAATGGAATGTGCAATGAAATGGGATGAAATGTAGAAGAGAAAGTGGAACTAAATGGAATGGGATGTGGAATACAATGAATTGGAATGCGGAATTGAACGGAATGGAATGTAGAATGGAATATGGAATGGAATGGAAGGTGGAATGGAATGTGGAATGGAATGTGAAATGGAATGGAATGGACAGTGGAATGGAATGGAATGGAATGTGGAATGGAACGTGGAATGGGAAGGAATGGAACGTGTAATGGAACGGAATGGAACATGGAATGGAATAGAATGGAAAGTGGAAAGGAATGGAACGGAATGGAATGGAATGTGGAATGGAGTATGAAATGGAATGGAATGAAATGTGGAATGCAACGCGGAATGGAAAGTTTAATACAACGTGAAATGGAATGAAATGAAAAGTGGAATGGAACATGTAATGGAACGTGGGATTGAAAGTGGAAAGGAATGTGGAATGGATTGTGGAATGAATGGAATAGAAAATGTTCTGGAATTGATTGTAACGTGGAATGGAATGGAATGGAGTGTACAATGGAATGTGGAATGGAATGTGGAATGGAATGTGGAATGGAAAGTTGAATGGAAGATGGAATGGAATGGAATGGAATGTGGAATGTAATCTGGAATGGAATGGAATATTGAATGGAATCTGGAAAGGGATGGAATGATATGGAATGGAATGAAGTGGAATGTAGAATGGAATTTGGAATGGAATGCAATGGAACATGAAATGGAATGGAATACAACGTTGAATGGAACGGAACGGAATGTGGAATGGAATGGAATTGAACGGAATGTGGAAGAGAATGGAATGAAATGTGGAATGGAAGGTGGAATGAAATAGAATGGAATGTGGAATGGAATGGAATGCGGAATGGAACGTGGAATGCAATGGAAGGATCGTGGAATGGAATGGAATGGAATTTGGAATGGAATGCATGTGGAAAGTAATGCAATCTAATGCGGATTGGAAAGTGGAATGAAATATGGAATTGAGCATGGAATGGAATGCAATGGAATGTGGAATCGAATGTGAAATGGAATGGAAAGGAATGTGGAATGGAATGGAGTGGATGCGAATGCAATGTGGAATGGAATGGAATGGAATGTGGAATGAAATGTGGAATGGAATGAAAAGGAATGTGGAACGAAATGGAGAGGAGTGGAATGTGAAATGGAATGGAATGGAATGGAATGCAATGTATTGGAAAGGAATGGATTGAGGAATGGAATGGAATTGAAAGTGGAAAGAATGGGAAATGGACTGGAATGGAATGTGGAATGGAATGGAATGTGGAAAGGAATGGAACGGAATGTGGAATGGAATCGAATGGAAAGCAAATGGATTGGAATGTGGAATGAAATGGAAAGGAAAGTGGAATGTAATGGAATGGAATGTGGATTGCAATGGAATGAAATGTGGAATGGAATTGAATGTAATCTGGAAAGGAATATGGAATGCAATGGAACGGAAAGTGGAATGGAATGAAATGGAATACGGAATGGAATGGAATGGAACGTGGTATTCAACGTGGAAAGGAACGTAGAAAGGAATGGGTAATGGAAAGTGGAATGGAATGTGGAATGTAACGTGGAGTGGAATGTGGAATGGAAGGGAATGGAATAGAATGGAATAGAATGGGTAATGGAATAGAATGGTATGTGGAATGGATTGGAATGGAATGTGGAATCGAGGAATGGAATGGAATGTGAAATGGATTGTGGAATGGAATGGAATGGAACGTGGAACGGAATGGAAATGAACTTGTAATGGAATGGATTGGAATGTCCAATGAAATGGAATGGAAGGTAAAATGGAATGTTGCATGAAATGTGGAATGAAGATGAATGGAATGTGGAATGGAATATGGAATGGAACGGAATTGATTGTGGAATCGAATGTGAAATGGAATTGAATGTAATGTGGAATGGACTGTGCAATGGAATGGAATGGATTGGAAAGCAATGTGGAATGGTATGGAATGGCATGGAATGTGGAATGGAAAGAATGGAATGGAATGGAATGGAATGGAATGTGGAATAGAATGGAATGGAAGGTGGACTGGAATCGGATGCAATGGAATCGAATGTGAAAAGAAATGGAATGGAATGTGATATGCAATTGAACGGAATGTGGAATGGAATGAAATGGAATGTAGGATGGATTGTGCAATGGAATGGAATGGAATATGGAATGGAATGGAATGGAATATTGAGTGGAATGCCTAGGAATAGAATGGAAAGGGGAATGGAATGGAAATGAACGTGGAATGTAACGGAAGGGAATGTGGAATGGGAAGTGGAATTGAACGGAAAGGAATGTGGAATTGAATGTGGATTGTAATGGAAAGTAATGTGGAATGGAATATGTAATGCAATGGAATGGAATTTGGAAAGGAATGTGGAATGCAATCGAATGGAAAGTGTAAAGGAATGTGGAATGTAATGGAATGGAATGTGAAATGGAACGTAGAATGGAATGGAATGTGAAATGGAATTTGGAATGGAAAGTGGAATGCAATCTTTGGAATGGAATGTGGAATGGAATGGAATGGAATGTGGAATGGAATGTAGAATGGAATGGAATGGAATGTGTAATGGAACGTGGAATGGAATGGAATGGAAAGTGGAATGGAACGTGGAATGGAACGTGGAAGGGAAAGTGCATTGGAAAGTGGAATGGAATGTTGAATAGATTGCGGAATGGAAAGTGTAATGGAATGTGCAATTTATTGTGGAATGGAATGGAATGGAAAGCGTAATGGAAAGTAAGAGAATGTGGAATAGAAATGACTGGAAAGTGGAATGGAATGGAAAGGAATCTGGAATGGAACGGAATGTGGAATGGAAGGGAATGGAATATGCAATGGAATGGAATGGAATGGAATGTGGAATGAAATGTGGATTGGTATGGAATGGAATGTGGAATGGAAAGGAATGGCATTGAATGGAATAGAATGTGAAATGGAACGGAATTGAACGTGGATTGGAATGGAATGTAATGTTGAATGGAATGGAATGGAATGGAATATGGAACGGAACGGGATGGAATGCGGAATGGAATGTAAAGGAATGCGGAATGGAATGTAATGGAGTGGAATGTAGTAAGGAATGGAATGGAATGCAATGTATTGGAAAAGAATGGAATGTGGAATGGAATGGAATGGAATGTGGATTGGAATAGCTTGCAACGTTGAATGAAATGGAACGTAATGGAAAGTTGATTGGAATCAAATGCAATGTTGAATGAAATATAATGCAATGGAATGTGAAAAGGAATGGAATTGAATGTGGATTGGAATGGAATGCAATGTGGAATGGAATGGAAAGCAATAAGGAATGGAATTGAATGGAATGTGGAATGTAATGTGGAATATAATTTAATGCAATGCGGTATCATATGTGGAATGCAATGCAATGGAACGTGGAATGGAATGGAATGGAATGTGGAATGGAACGTGGAATGCAATGTGCTATGGAATGTGGAATGGAACGTGGAATGGAATGTGGAATGATATGCGGAATGTAATGTGGAATGGAATGGAAGGTGGAATGGCATTTGGAATGGAATGGAATGGAATACAATGTTGAATGGAATGGAATGGAATGCAATGTGGAATGGAATGGAATGGAATGTGGAATGGAATGGAATGGAATGTGGAATGGAATATGGAATGGAATGTGGAATTGAACGTAGAATGGAATGAAATGTAACGGAATGGAGTGTGGAATGGTATGTGGAATGGAGTGGAATGGAATGTGGAATGGAATGAAATGGAATGGAACGTGGAAGGGAATGTGCAATGGATTGTGGAAGGGAACGTGGAATGTAAAGGAATGGAAAGTGGAGTGAAACGTGGAAAGGAATGGAATGGAACGTGTAATGGAATGTGGAATAGACTGTGGAATGGAAAATGAAATGGAACGTGGAATGGATTGGAATGGCATGTGGAATGGAAAGTGGAATGGCATGTGGAATGGAATGCAACACAATGTGGAATGGGATGTGGAATGGAATGGAATAGAATGCTGAGTGGAATGTGGAATGGAATGGAAAACAAAGTGGAATGGAATGGAATGGAATGTCGAATAAAATTTGGAAAGGAATGCAAAGATACCCAGAGTGCAATGGACTGGAATGGAATAGAATTGAATGGAGTTCAATGGAATGGAAAGGAACGTGGAATGGAACGTGGAATGGAAAGTGGAATGGAACGTGGAATGGAAAGTGGAAGGGAATAGAATGGAATGTGGAATGGAAGGGAATGGGATGTGGAATGATATGTGTAATGGAAAGGAATGGAATGGAATGGAATGGAATGGAATGTGGAATGGAAAGTGGAATGGAACGTGGAATGGAATGTGGAATGGAATGTGGAATAGAAGGGAATGGAATGTGGAATGGAATGAGTAATGGAATGGAATGGAAAGCGGAGTGGAATGCAATGGAATGTGGAATAGAATGTGGAATGGACTGTGGAATGGAATGTGGAATGGAACGGAATGGTCTGGAATGTGGAATGGAATGCAATATGGAATTCAATGGAGTGGAACGTGGAATTGAATGGAATGGAATGTGGAATTGAACGTAGAATGGAATGAAATGTAACGGAATGGAGTGTGGAATGGTATGTGGAATGGAGTGGAATGGAATGTGGAATGGAATGAAATGGAATGGAACGTGGAAGGGAATGTGCAATGGATTGTGGAAGGGAACGTGGAATGTAAAGGAATGGAAAGTGGAGTGAAACGTGGAAAGGAATGGAATGGAACGTGTAATGGAATGTGGAATAGACAGTGGAATGGAAAATGAAATGGAACGTGGAATGGATTGGAATGGCATGTGGAATGGAAAGTGGAATGGCATGTGGAACGGAATGCAACACAATGTGGAATGGGATGTGGAATGGAATGGAATAGAATGCCAAGTGGAATGTGGAATGGAATGGAAAACAAAGTGGAATGGAATGGAATGGAATGTCGAATAAAATTTGGAAAGGAATGCAAAGATACCCAGAGTGCAATGGACTGGAATGGAATAGAATTGAATGGAGTTCAATGGAATGGAAAGGAACGTGGAATGGAACGTGGAATGGAAAGTGGAATGGAACGTGGAATGGAAAGTGGAAGGGAATAGAATGGAATGTGGAATGGAAGGGAATGGGATGTGGAATGATATGTGTAATGGAAAGGAATGGAATGGAATGGAATGGAATGGAATGGAATGGAACGTGGAATGGAAAGTGGAATGGAACGTGGAATGGAATGTGGAATGGAATGTGGAATAGAAGGGAATGGAATGTGGAATGGAATGAGTAATGGAATGGAATGGAAAGCGGAGTGGAATGCAATGGAATGTGGAATAGAATGTGGAATGGACTGTGGAATGGAATGTGGAATGGAACGGAATGGTCTGGAATGTGGAATGGAATGCAATATGGAATTCAATGGAGTGGAACGTGGAATTGAATGGAATGGAATGTGGAATTCAACGTAGAATGGAATGAAATGTAACGGAATGGAGTGTGGAATGGTATGTGGAATGGAGTGGAATGGAATGTGGAATGGAATGAAATGGAATGGAACGTGGAAGGGAATGTGCAATGGATTGTGGAAGGGAACGTGGAATGTAAAGGAATGGAAAGTGGAGTGAAACGTGGAAAGGAATGGAATGGAACGTGTAATGGAATGTGGAATAGACTGTGGAATGGAAAATGAAATGGAACGTGGAATGGATTGGAATGGCATGTGGAATGGAAAGTGGAATGGCATGTGGAACGGAATGCAACACAATGTGGAATGGGATGTGGAATGGAATGGAATAGAATGCCGAGTGGAATGTGGAATGGAAAGGAATACAAAGTGGAATGGAATGGAATGGAATGTCGAATAAAATTTGGAATGGAATGCAAAGATATCCAGAGTGCAATGGACTGGAATGGAATAGAATCGAATGGAGTTCAATGGAATGGAATGGAACGTGGAATGGAATGTGGAATGGAAAGTGGAATGGAACATGGAATGGAAAGTGGAATGGAAAGTGGAAGGGAATAGAATGGAATGTGGAATGGAAGGGAATGGGTTGTGGAATGATATGTGTAATGGAAAGGAATGGAATGGAATGGAATGGAATTGATTGGAATGGAATGGAACGTGGAATGGAAAGTGGAATGGAACGTGGAATGGAATGTGGAATGGAATGTGGAATAGAAGGGAATGGAATGTGGAATGGAATGTGTAATGGAATGGAATGAAATGGAATGGAACGCGGAATGGAATGCAATGGAATGTGGAATAGAATGTCGAATGGACTGTGGAATGGAATGTGGAATGGAACGGAATGGTCTGGAATGTGGAATGGAATGGAATGGAATGGAACGAAATGGAAAGGAATGGAATGTGGAATGGAATGGAATCGAAAGAGGAAAGGAATGGTATGGAATGGAATGCGGAATGGTATGGAATGGAATGTCGCATTGAATGGAATGGAATATGGAATTGAATGGAATGGAAAATGAAACGGAATGGAATGGAATGTGGAATGGAACGTGGAAAGGGTTGGAATGGAAAGTCGAATGGAACGTAGAACGGAATGTGTAATGGAATGTGGACAGGAACTAGGAATGGAATGTGGAATGGAATGTGGAAAGGAACGTGGAATTGAATGGAATGGAACGTGGAATTGAGTGGAATGGAATTTGGAATGGAATGGAATTGAATGTGGAATGGAATGTGGATAGGAATGGAATGCAATATGGAATGGAATGTAGAATGGAATGCAGTGGAATATGGAATCGATTCTGGAATGGAAGGTGGAATGTTACGTGGAATGGAATGGAATGAAAGGTGGAATGAAATGTGGGATGGAATGTGGACTGGAATGGAATCGAATGTGGAATGGAATAAACTGGAAAGTCAATTAGAATGTGGACTGGAATGGAATGCAATGTGGAATGGAATGTGGAATGAAATCGAATTGCACGTGTAATGCAATGTGGAATGGAATGGAATGGAATGTGGAATGGATTGTGGAATGCAACGTGGAATGGAACGGAATGGAATGTGAAATGGAATGAGGAATGTAAAGTGGAATGCAATGTGGAGTGGAACCTGGAATGGAATGGAATGGAACGTGGAATATAACTTGCAATAGAATCTGGAATTGAACATGGAATGGAATGTGGAATGGAGCATGGAATGGAAAGAGGAATGGAGTGTGGAATGGAACTGGGAATGGAATGGAATGGAATGTGGTATGGAACGTGGAATGGAATGTGGTATGGAACGTGGAATGGAATTGCATGGAAAGTGGAATGGAATGTGGAATGGAACGTGCAATGCAACGTGGAATGGAATGGAATTGAACGTGGAATGGAATGTGGAATGAAATGTAGAATGGAAAGGAATGGAATGTGCAGTGGCATGGAATGGAATGTGGAATGGAATGGAATGGAATGTGGAATAGAAAGTGAAGTAGAATGGAAAGGAATCAGGAAAGGAATGGAAAGGAATTGTATGGAATGCCGAATGGAATGGAATGGAAAGTGGGATGGAAAGTGGAATGGAACGTTGAATGGAATGTGGAATGGAATGGAATGGAATGTGGAATGGAAGAGAATGAAGTGTGGAATGGAATGTGGAAGGGAATGGAATGGAATGTGGAATGGAAGGGAGCAGAATGTTGAATGAAATGTTCAATGGAATGGAATTTAATGGAAAGTAATGTGGAATGGAATGGAAAGGAATGTCGAATGGAAGGGAATAGAATGTGGAAAGGAATGTGGAAGGGAATGGAAAGGAATGGAACAGAATGTGGAATCAAAAGGAATGCAGTGTGGAATGGAAAGAAATGGAATGTGGAATGGAAAGGAATGCAATGTGGAATGGAATGCCATGGTAGGGAATGTGGAATGAAAAGGAATGGAATGGAATGGAATGTGGAATTGAATAGAATGGAATGTGGAATGGAAAGGAACGAAATGTGGAATGGAAAGGAATGGAAGGTGGAATGGTATGGAATAGGATTTGGACTCGAATATAATGGAATGGAATGGAACGTGGAATTGAATGGAAGGTGAATTGGAATGGAATGGAATGGAATATGGAATGGAATTCAACGGAATGGAATGGAATGCAAGGTGGAATGGCATGTCAAAAAGAATGTGGAATGGAACGTGGAATGGAATGAAATAGAACGTGGAATTGAATGGAATGGAAAGGAATGGAACGTGGAATGGAACGTGGAATGGAAAGTGAAAGGTAACGTGGAATGGAATTGAATGGAATGTGGAATGGAATGGAATGGAATGTGGAATGGAATGGAATGGAATGGGGAATAAAATGGAATGGAATGGGGAATGGAATGAAATAGAACTTGGAATGGAAAGTGGAAAGGAATGGAAGGGAACGCGGAATGGAACGTGGAATGGAATGCCTAATGGAATGTTGAAGGGAACGTGGAGTGGAATGGAATGGAAAGTGGAAAGGAATGGAAGGGAACGCGGAATGGAACGTGGAATGGAATGCCTAATGGAATGTTGAAGGGAACGTGGAGTGGAATGGAATGGAAAGTGGAATGGAATGTGGAATTGAATGTCGAATGTTATTAAATGGAATGTGGAATGGAATGGAATGGAATGTGGTACGGAATGTGGAATGAAAAGGAATGGAATGTACAATGGAATGGAATGCAATGTGGTACAGAATGTGGAATGGAGTGGAATGGATTGTGGAATGAATGAGGAATGGAATGGAATGGAATGTGGAAAGGCATGTGGAATGGAAAGGAATGAAATGTGGAATGGAATGTGGAGTGGAAGGTGGAATGGAATGGAATGGAATATGGAATGGAATGTGGAATGGAATGGAAAGGAATGGAATGAGGAATGGAATGAAATTGAATGGAATGTGGATTGGAATGGAATGGAATGGAATGGAACGTGGAATGGAATGGAATGGAATGTGGAATGAAATGGAATATGGAAAGGAATAAGGAATGGAGTGGAAGGTGGAATGGAATGGAATATAATGGAATGTGGAGTGGAATGGATTGGAATGGTATGGAATGAAATTTTTAATGGAAGGGAATGGAATGTGTAATGGAATGTGCAATTGAATGGAATGGAATGTGAAATGGAATGTGCAATTGAATGGAATCGAAGTGAATGGAATTTGGAATGGAATGGAATGGAATGTGGAATGCAATGGAATGTACAATGGAATGGAATGTGGAATGGAAAGTAATGGAATGTGGAATGGAATGGAATTGAATGTGGAATGCAATATGGAATGGAATGGAATGGAATGGAATGGAATTTGGAATGGAATGGAATGCGCAATGGAATGTGGAATAGAATGGAATGGAAAGTGGAATGGAATGTAATGTGGAATGCAATGTGGAATGGAAAGAAATGGAATATGGAATGGAATGTGGAATTGAATGGTGAATGGAATGTGGAATGGAATGTGGAATGCAATGTGGAATGAAAAGTGAAATGGAATGGAATGGAATGTGGAATGGAATGGAATGGAATGGAAAGTGGAATGCAACGTGGAATTGAACGGAATGAACTTGGAATGGAACTTGGAATGGAACGTGGAATGTGGAATGGAATGGAATGGAATGTGGAATGGAATGGAATGCAAAGTGGACAGGTATGTGGAATGGAATGGAATGGAGTGTTGAAAGGAATGTGAAATGGAATGTGGAAAGGAAAGGAATGTGGAGTGGAATGTAGAATGGAATGGAATGGAATGTGGAATGGAAGGGAATGGAATGTGGAATGGAATGTGGAATGGAATGGAATGGAATGTGGAATGGAATGCAATGGGTCATAGAGAGGATCGTGGAATGGAAAGTGGAATGGAATGTGGAATGGAATAGAATGGAATGTGTAATGGAGAGAAATGGAATGTGGAATAGAATGGAATGCCATGGAAAGTGGAATAGAATAAAATGGAATGGAAGGTAGAATAGAATGTAGAATGGAATGGAATGGAATGTGGAATGGAATGTAATGAAAGTGGACTGGAAAGAAATGGAATGTGGAACGGAATGGAAAGGAATGTGGACTGGAAAAGAATGGAATGTGGAATGGAATGGATTGGAATGGAATGGAATGGAATGGAATGTGGAATGAAATGGAATGGAATGTGGAATGGAATGTGGAATGGAGCGGAATGGAATGTGGAATAGATTTTAAAAGAATGGAAAGTGGAATGGAGTGTTGAATGGTATTGAATGGAAGGTGGAATGCAAGGGATTGGAATATGCAATGGAATGGAATGGAATGGAATGTGAAATGGAATGGCATGTGGATTGGAATGGAATGGAATGTGGAATACAATGGAACGGAATGGAATGGAATGTGAAATGGAATGTGGAATCGAAATTGAAATGCAATGAATTGTAACGTGGAATGAAATGAAATGGAACGTGGAATGGAAAGAAGTGGAACGTGGATAGCAATGTAATTGTATGTAGAAGGGAAAGTGAAATGGATTGTGGAATGGAACGTGGAAAGGAATGGAATGGAATGTGGAATGGACTATTGAATGGAATGCAATGGAATTTGAAATGGAATGTGGAATGGAATGGAATGGAATGTGGAATGCAATGGAATGGAATGTGGAATTTAATGGAATGGAATTTGGAATGGAATGTGGAATAGAATGTTTAATGGAATGGAATGGAATGTTGACTGGAATGTCGAATTTAATGGAATGGAACGTGGTACGGAATGTGGAATGGAAAGTGGAATGGAATGTGGAATGGAATGGAATGGAACGTCGAAAGGAATCTGGATTGGAATGGAATAGAATGTGGAAAGGAAATTGGAACAGAATGTGGAATGGAATGGAATGGAATGTGTATTGGAATGCAATGGAATGCGGACTGCAATGTGGAATGAGGAATGGGATCTGGAATGGAATGTGGAGTGGCATGTGGAATTCAACGGAATGGAATGTGGAAAGGAATATGGAATGGAATGTTGAATGGAACGTGTTATGGAACGGAATGGAATGTGGAATGTATCATGGAATGGAATGAAATGGAATGTGGAATGGAACGTGGAATAGAATGTGGAATGGTATGGTATGGAATTTGGAATTGAATGTGGAATAGAATGTTTAATGGAATGGAACGGAATTTTCACTGGAATTTGGAATTTAATGGAATGGAATGTGGAAGAGAATGTGGAATGGAAAGTGGAATGGAATGAGGAATGGAATGGAATGGAATGTGGAAAGCAATCTGGATTGGAATGGAATAGAATGTGGAAGGGAAAGTGGAATATAATGTGGAATGGAATGGAATGTGTAACGGAATGTGTAATGGAATGGAATGGAATGTGGACTGCAATGCGGAATAGAATGAGGAATGGAATGTGGAATGGAATGTGGAGAGGAATGTGGAATTAAACGGAATGGAATGTGGAAAGGAATACGGAATGGAATGTGGAATGGAAGGCATTATGGAATGAAATGGAATGTGGAATGTATCATGGAATGGAATGAAATGGAAAGTGGAACGGAACGTGGAATGGAATGTGGAATGGATTGTGGAATGGAATGGAATAGAATGTGTAATACAACGTAGAATAGAACGGAATGGAATGTGGAATAGAAAGTGGAATGGAGTGGAATGGAATGTGCATTGGAACATGGTAATGGAATGTGCAATGGATGGTGGAAAGGAATGGAATGGAATGTGTAATGGAACATGGAATGGAATGGAACGGGACGTGGAATGCAACATGGAATGGAAAGTTGAATGGAATGTGGAAAGGAATGTGGAATGGAATGTGCAATGGAATGTGGAATGGAACGTGTAAAAGAATGGAATGGAAAGTGGAATGGAAAGTAGAATCGAACGGAAAGGAACGTGGAATGGAAGGTGCAATGGAATGTGGAATGGAACGTGGAATTTAATGGAATGGAACGTGGAATGTAACTTGGAATGGAATGGAATGGAACGTGGAAAGGATTGTGGAATGGATCGTGGAATTGAAAGTGGAATGGAATGGAATGGAACGTGGATTGGATTGTGGAACGGAATCTGGAATAGAAAATGGAATGGATTGTGGAATGGAATGTGGAATGGATTGAGAATGGAACGTGGAATGGAATGGAATGTGGAATATATTGGAGAATGGAAAGAGGAAAGTAATGTGGAATGGAATGGATTGGAATGTGGAATGGAATGGAATGCAATGGAATGTGGAATGTAATGTGGAATGGAATGGAATTGAATGTGGAATGGAATGGAATGGAATGGAATGTCGAATGGAATATGGAATGGAATTGAATGGAATGTGGCATGGAATGTAGAATGGAGTGGAATGGAACGTGGAATAGAACGTGAAATGTTACGGAATGGAAAGTTGAATGAAACGCGGAATGGAACGTGAAATGTTATGGAATGGAAAGTCGAATGCAACGCGGAATGGAACTTGGAATGGAACCTGTAAGGAAACGTAGAACGGATCGTGGAATGGAATGTGGAATGGAATGGAAAGGAACGTGGAACGGAATGTAGAATGGAACGGAAAGAAACGTGGAATGGAATGGAAGGGAACGTGAAATGGAATGGAATGGAATGGAATGTGGAATGGATTGGAATGGAGTGTGGAATGGAATGGAAAGGAATGTGCAATGGAATGGAATATAATGTGGAATGGAATGTGGAATGGTATGGAATGTAACGTGGAATGGAACGTGGAATGGAATGTAAAGGAATATGGAATGGACTGTGGAATGGAAATGAATGGAATGTGTAATGGAATGTGGAATAGAATGGAATGGAATGTGGAAAGGAACGTGGAATGGAATTGAATGTGGAATGCAATGTGGAATGGAACGTTGATTGGAATGGAATGTGCAAGGGAATGTGGGATTGATTGTGGAATGGAATGTTGAATGGAATGGAATGGAATTTGGAATGGAATGTGGAATGACATGGAGAGGAATGTGGAAAGGAAAGGAATGGAATGTGGAAGGGAACGTGGAATGGAATGGGGAATGGAATGTGGAATGCAATGGGGAATGGAAGGTGGAATGGAATGGAATGTGGAATGGAATGTGGAATGTAAAGTGCAATGCAGTGGAATGGAACGAGGAATGTACTGGAATGTGGAATACATTGTGAAATGGATTGTGGAATGGAATGTGGAATAGAATATAATGGAATGTGGAATGGAACGTGGAGTGGAATGGAATGGAATGTGAAATGAAACGAGGAATGGAATGGGGAATGGAATGTGGAATGGAATTTAATGTGGAAGTGAATGCGGAATGTAAAGAGGAATGCAGAGGAATGTAATGAGGATTGTAATGGTATGTGGAATAGATTGTGGAATGCAATGTGGAATGGAATGGAATGGAATGTTAAATGGAATGTGGAATGAAAGGGAATGGAAAGTGAAAAGGAATGGAATGGAATGTGGAGTGGAATGTGGAGTGGCATGCAATTAAATATGGAAAGTAACTTGGAGAGGAAAGTGGAAAGAAACGTGGAATGGAATGGAATATGGAATTGAATGGAATGGAATGTGGAATGCAATGGAATGGAACGTGGAATGGAATTGAATATAATGTGGAATGGAATGAAATGAAATGCGAAATGGAATGAAATGCCATGTGGAATGGAATGGAATGGAATGTGGAATGGAATATGGATTGCAGTGGAATGGAATGTGGAATGGAATGTGGAATAGAATGGAAAGGAATGTGCAACGGAATTCAATGGAATGTGGAATAGAATGTGAAATGGAATGGAATGGAATTTGGAATGGAATGTGGAATGGAATTGAATGGAATGGGTAATGGTATGAGGAATGGAATGGAATGGAATGTGGAATGGAACGTAGAATCGAATGTGTAATGGAATGTGGAATGGAACGTGGAATGGAATAGAATATGGAATGGAATGTGGAATGGAATGGAATGGAATGCAATCTGGAATGGAAGGGAATAGAATGTGGAATGAAATGGAATGGAATGTGGAACAGAATGGAATGGAATGGAATGTGGAATGGAATGTGGAATGGAATTTGAAATGGAATGGAATGGAATGTGGAATTGACTGTGTAATGGAACGTGGAATAGAATGGAATGGAATATGGAATGAAATGGAATGGAATGTGGAATGGAATGGAATGGAATATGGAATGGAATGGAATGCAACGTGGAATGGAATGGAATGGAATATGGAATGTAATGGAATTTGGAATGGAATGTGGAATGGAATGGAATGGAATGTGGAATGGAATGAAAGGGAAACGAACCTGGAATGGAATGTGGAATGGAAAGTGGAATAGAATGGAAAGGAAAGTGGAATGGAATGGAAGGGAATGTGGAATAGAATAGAATAGAATATGGAATGGAATGGAATGCAATGAGGAATGGAATAGAACAGAATATGGAATGGAATGAAATGCAATGTGGTATGGAATGGAATGGAATATGGAAAGGAATGGAATCTGGAACGAAATGTGGAATGGAATGGAATGGAATGGAAGGGAATGTGGATTGGAATGTGTAATGTAAAGTGCAATGGAATGTGGAATTAAATGGAATGAGATGTGGAATAGAATGCGGAATGGAATGTATTTGAATGTGTAATCGAATGGAATAGAATGTGGAATAGAATGAGAAATTGAACGGAATGTTATGTGGAAAGGAATGTCATGGAAATTTGAATGTAATGTGGAATTGATTGCAGAACGGAATGGAATGGAATGTGGAATGGAATGCAATGGAATGTCGAATGTAATGTGGAATGGATTGTAATGGAAAGTGGAATGGAATGGAATGAATGGTTGAATGGAATGTGGAATGCAATGGAATGGAATGTGGAATGGATTGCGGAACGGAATTTGGAATGGAATGTGGAATGGAGTGGAGTGGAATGGAATGGAGTGGAGTGGAATGGAATGGAATGGAAAGTGGAATGGATTGTGGAAAGGAATGGAATGGAATAAGGAATGGAATGTGGAATGGAATGGAATGGAAGCAATGGAATGTGAAATGGAATGGAATGGAATGTGGAATGCAATGTTGTATGAAATCGAATGGAATGTACTGAAGCGTGTAATGGATTGTGGAATGGAATGGAAGGTATAGTGGAATGGAATGTGGAATGGAATGGAATGGAATGCAGTGCAATGTGGAATGGAATGGAATTAAACGTGGAATGGATTGTGGAATGGGATGGAATGGAAAGCGGAACAGATTGTATAATGGAATCTGGAATGGAAAGCTGAATGGAATGGAATGGAATGTGGAATGGAAAGTGGAATGAAATGAAATGGAATGTGGAATGGAATGTTGTATGGAATGGAAAGGAATGTGGAATGGAAAGTGGAATGGAATAAAATGCATTGTGGAATGGAATGGAATACAATGTGGAATGGAACACGGAATAGAAAGGAATGCAATGTGGAATGGAACATGGATTGGAACGTGGAATGGACCGTGGAATGGAATGGAATGTGGTATGGAATGTGGAATGGAACGTGGAATGGAGTGGAATGGAACCTGGAATGTAGTGGAATGTGGAATGGATGGTGGTTTGGAATGTGGAATGGAATTAAATGGAATCTGGAATGGAACGAGGAATGGAAAGGAATGGAATATGGAATGGAATGTGGAATGGAATGAAATGTGGAATGGAATGTGGAATGGAAGGTGGAAAGGAATGGAATGTGGAATGGATTGTGGAATGGAATGGAATGGAATGGAATTTGGAAAGGAACGGAATGGAATGTGGAATCGAATGTGGAATGGAATGGAATGGAATATGGAATGGAATGTGGAATGGAATGTGGAATGGAATTGAATGGTATTTTGAATGGAATTGAATGGAATTTGGATTGCAATTGAATGCAATGTTGAATGGAATGGAATGGAATGTGGTATGGAATGGAATTGTATTTTGAATGGAATTGAATGGAATTTGAATTGCAATGGAATGCAATGTGGAATGGTGTGGAATGGAATGTGGAATGGAATGGAATGGAAAGGAATGTCAAACGGAAAGAAGAATGGATTGGAATGGAATGCAATGTGGAATGGATCATGGAATGGAAAGTGGACTGGAAACTGCAGTAGAACGTGGAATGGAACGTGGAAAAGATAGTGGAATGGATGATGGAATGGAATGTGGAACTGAAAGGATTGCAATGTGGAATTGATTGAGGGAAGGAATGCAAGGGTACGTGGAATAGAATGTGAAATGGAATGCAATAGATTGTGGAATGGAATGAGTAATGGAAAGAGGAATCAAACGTGGAATGTAACGTGGAAAGGAAGATGGAATGAAATGTGGAATGGAATGTGGAATGGAATGTGGAAGAGAACATGGAATGGAAAGTGGAATGGAATGCAATGGAATGTGTAATGGAATGGAATGGAATGCGGATTGGAATGGAATGGAATGTGGAAGGGAATGTGGAATGGAATGCTATGGAATGTAATGGAATGTGTAATGGAATAGAAAGGAATGGAATAGAATACGGAATGGAATGGAATGGAATCTGGAATGGAATGGAATGGAATGCCAAATGAAGTGGAATGGAATTTGGAATGGAATGGAACGGATTGCCGAATGAAATGGTATGGAATGTGGAATGGAATGGAATGGAATGCAATGTGGAATGGAATGGAATGAAATGTGGAATGCAATGGAATGGAATGGATTGTGGAATGCATAATGGAATGGAATGGAATGGAACGGAAAGTGGAATGGAATGGAAATGAGTGTGGAATGGAATGGAAAAGAATGTTTAATGGAATCGAATGCAATGTGGAATAGAATGGAATGGAATGTGGAATGGAATGTGGAATGGATTGGAATGTAGAGAGGAATCCAACGTGGAATGGAATGGAAGGGAATGTGGAATGTATTTTGGAATGGAATGGAATGGAACGTGGGAAGGAACGAGAAATGGAATGTGGAATGGTACGAGAAATGGAACGTGGAAAGCAACATAGAATGGAACGTGGAAAGAAATGTGGAATGGAACATGGAATGGAACGTGGTATGGAATGTTGAATGGAATGTGGAATAGAATGGAATGGAATGTGGAATGGAATGGAATGGAATGCATAATGGAATGTGGAATGGAATGGAATGAAATGATGAATCCTATGGGAAATGGAAAGGAGTGGAAAGTGGAATGGAATGGAAGGCAATGTGCAACGAAATTCAAAGGAATGTGGAATGGAATGGAATTGAATGTGGAATGCAATGGAAAGTGGAATAGAGTGGAATGGAATGCAGAATGGAATGGAAAGGATTGTGGAATGGAATGTGGAAAGGAAAGGATTGGAATGTGGAATGGAAAGCAGAATGGAATAAAATGGAACGTGGAATGGAATGCGGAAAGGAATGGAATGGAATGTGGAATGCAATGGAATGGAATGGAATGTGGTATGGAAAGGGGAATGGAACGTGGAATGGAACGCGGAATGGAATGGAATTGTATGTGGAATGGAATGGAACTTGGAATGGAATGTGGAATGGAATGTTGAAAGGAACGTGGAAAGTAATGAGGAATGGAAAGGAATGGAATGTGGAATGGATTGTGGAATAGAAAGGAATGAAATGTGGAATGGAATGGAATGCAATGCAATGTGGAATTGAATGTGGAATGGAAAGTGGAATGGAATGGAATGGAATGTGGAATGGAATGGAATGGAATGCAATGCAATGTGGAATGGAATGTGGAATGGAAAGTGGAATGGAATGGAATGGAATGTGGAATGGAATGTGGAATGAAATTGAATGGATAGTGTAAAGGAATGGAATGGAATGTGGAATGCAATGAGGAATGGAATGGAATGGAATGTGGAATGGAAGGAAATGGAATGTGGAATGGAATCTGGACAGAAATGGAATAGAATGTGGAATGGAATGAAAGGGAATGTGGAATGGAAAGTTGAATAGAATGGAATGGCATGTGGAATGGAACGTGGAATGGAAAGTAGAATGGAACGTGGAATGGAATAGAATGTGTAATGGAACATGGAAAGAAACTTGGAATGGAATTGAAGGTGAAATGGATTGTGGAATGGTAAGGAATGGAATGGAATGGGGAACGGAATGGAATTGAATGTGGAATTGAATGGAATGGAATGTGTAATGGAACGTAGAATGGAATGGATTCAAATGTTGAATGCAACGTGGAATGGAACGTGGAATGGAATGGAATGTGGAATGGAATGTGGAATGGAACGTGGAATGGAATGGAATGTAGAATACATTGTGAAGTGGAATGGAATGTGGAATACATTGTGGAACGGAATGGAATGGAATATGGAATGGAATGCAATGGAATGTGGAATGGAGTGGAACAGAATGGAATGTGGAATGGAATGGTATGGAATGTACAATGGAATGCAATGGAATGTGGTAAGGAATGCAATGGAATGGAAAGTGGAATGGAATGTGGAATGCAATGGAAAGGAATATGGAATGGAACATGGAATGGAATGGAATTCAATGTGGAATTGATAAGAATGGAATATGGAATGGAATGGAATGGAATGGAATTGAATGTGGAATGCAGAGGAATTGAATGTGGGATTGAATGAAATGGAATGTGGATTGGAATGAAGTGGAATGGAATGTGGAATGCAGTGGAATGGAATGTGGAATGGAATGGAACGGAATGTGGAATGGAATGTGGAATGGAATGGAATGGAAAGTGGAATGGAATATGAAATGGAATGGAATAAAATGAGTAGTGGAATGTGGAATGGAACGTGGAATGCAACGTGGAAAGGAATGATATGGAATGTGGAATGCAATGTGTAAAGCAATGGAATGGAATGTGGTATGGAATGGAATTGAATGTGAAAAGGAATGGAATGGACTGTGGAATTTAATGTAATATAAAGTGGAATTGAAGGTGGAATGGAATGGAATGTTTAATGAAATGCAATGGAATGTGGAATTTAATGTGGAAGGAATGTGGAATGGAATGTTATGGAATGTGGATTGGAATGTGTAATGCAACAAAACGGAATGTAGAATGCAATGGAATGGAATGTGGAATGGAATGTGGAACGGAATGGAATGGAATGGAAGGTGGAACGGAATAGAATGGAATGGAATGTGGAATGGAATGGAATGGAATGGAATGCAATGCAATGGAAACTGAAATGGCATGGAGAGGAATGTGGAAAGGAATATGGAATGGAATGGAAATGATGTGGAATGCAATGTGGAATGCAATGGAATGGAATGTGGAATGGAGTGGAATGGAATGTGGAATGGAACGTGGAACGTTATGGAATGAAATGTGGAAAGGATCGTGGAATGGATTGTGTAAGGGAGGGGAATGTGGAATGAAATGTGAAATGGAACGTGGAATAGAATGCAATGTGGAATCAATTGTGGAATCGAATGTGGAATGCAATGTGGAATGGAATGGAAAGGAATGTGGAATGGAACGTTGAATGAAATGGAATGTAACGTGGAATGGAATGTCGAATGGAAAGGGGAATGTAACGTGTAATGGAATGGAATGTGAAATGGAATGTGGAATGGAAACTGGAATGGAATGGAATGTGGAATGGAATGTGGAATGGAACGTGGAATGGAATGTGGAATGGAATGGAATGGAATGTCCAATGGAATGGAAAGGAATGTGGAGTGGTATATAATGGAATGTGGAATAGAATGTGGAATGGAATGTAATGGAATGTGGGGTGTAACATGAAATGGAATGTTCAGTGGAATGTGGAATGGAACGTGGAATAGAACAGAATGTGGAATGGAATGTGGAAAGGAATGGAATGGAATGCAATGTGGAATGGAATGTAATGGAATGTGGAAGGGAATGGAATGGAATGTGGAATGGATTGGAAAGGAATGTGGAATAGAATGTGGAATGGAATGGAAAGGAATTTGGAATGGAATTCAATGGAATGTGGAATGGAAAGTGGAATGGAGTGGAATGAGATGTAAAAGGGAATGTGGAATACAATGTGGAATGGATTGTGGAATGGAACGTAGAATGGAATGGAATGTGGAATGAAATTTGGAATGTAATGGAATGGAATGCTCTTTGGAATGGAATGCGGAATGGAATGTAATGGAATGTGTAATGGAATGAGGAATGCAATAGAATGGAATGTGGAATAGAATGCGGAATGGAATGTGGAGAGGAATGTGGAGTGGAATGGAATAGAATATGTAATGGAATGTTGAATAGAACGGAAAGTAATGTGGAATTGAATGTAGAATGGAATGTGGAATGGAATGAGTAATGGAATGGAATGTAACATGGATTTTAACGCAATGAAAAGTTGAATGGAATGGAATAGAATGTGGGATGGAATTTGGAATGGAATGGAATGGCATGTGGCATGGAATGTGGAATAGAATGGAAAGGAATGCGGAACGGAAAGTGGAATGTATCATTGAATGGAATGGACTGGAATACGGAATGGAATGCAATGGAATGGAATGTTGATTGTAATGCAATGGAATGTGGAATGGAATAGAATGGAATGGAATGGAATGGAATTTGAAATAGAATTTAATGGAAAGTGGAATGGAAAGGAATGGAATGTGGAATGGAATGTGGAATGGAATGGAATGAAATGCAATGGAATGTGGAATGCAATGGAATGGAATGTGGAATGGAAAGCAATATAATGTGGAATGGAATGTGGAATGGAATGGGATGTTTAATGGAACGGAAAGGAATGTGGAATGGAAGGTGGATGGAATTTGGGATGGATAGGAATGGAAAGTGGAATGCAATAGAATGGAATGGAAAGGAAATTTTAATGGAATGGAATGGAACGTGGAATGGAATTGAATGCAACTTTGAATGGAATGTAATTAAATGTGGAATGGAATGGAATGGAATGGAATGTGGAATGGAATAGAATGGAATGTGGAATGGAACGGAAAGGAATGTGAAATGGATTGTGGAATGGAATGGAATGCAAAGTGGAATGGATATTGGAATGGTTCGTGAAATGCAATGGTTTGAAATGTGGAATGGAATGGAATGGAATGGACGGTGGAATGGAATGGAATGGAATGGAATGCAATGTGAAATTGAAGGTAATGGAAAGTGGAATAGAATGCAGAATGGAATTTAATGGAATGTGGAATGGTATGTGGAATGAAATGGAATGGAATGTGGAATTGTACGTGGAATGGAACGGAATGGAATGCTATGTGGAATGGAATGGAATGGAATGTGGAATGGAATGGAATGGAATGTGGAATGGAATGGAATTGAATGGAATTGAAGGGAATGGAATGGAATGGAGTGGAAAGGAATGGAGTGGAATGTGGAATTGAATGGAAAGGAATGAGGAATGGAAAGTGGAATGAAACGTTTAATGGAATGGAATGGAATTTGGAATGGAATGGAATAGAATGTGGAATGGAATGCAGTGGAATACGGAATGAAATGGAATGCAATTTGGAATGGAAAGTGGAATGGAATGGAATCCAATGTGGAATGGAATGGAATGGAATCAGGAACGAAGTGGAAAGTGGAATGCAATGTGAAATGTAATGGAAAGAAATGTAGAATGGAATGAAATGGAATGTGGAACGGAATGTGGAATATAAAGAGGAATTGAAAGTGGAATGGTGCAGGGAATGGAATGCAAAGTGGAAAGGAATGTGGAATCGAATGGAATGAAATGTGGAATGAAACGTGGAATGGAATGTGGAATCGAATGTGGAAGGAATGGTATGTAACGCGGAATCAAATGGAATGGAATGTGGAATGGAATGAAATGGAATGCGGAATGGAATGGAATGGAATGAGGAATGCAATGTGGAATGGAAAGTTTAATGGAATGGAATGGAAGATGCAATGGAATGGAAGGGAAAGTGGAATAGAACGCAATGAAATATGGAATGGAATGGAATGAAGTGTGAAATGGAAAGGGCTGGAAAGTGGAATGGAATAGAATGGAATGTGGAATGGAAAGTGGAACAGAATTAAATGGAATGTGCCGCGGAACGTTGAATCGAATTGAATGGAATGTGGAATGGAATGGAATGGAATGGAATGTAGAATAGAATGTGAAATGGAATATGGAATGCAATGTGGAACTGAATTGAATGGAATGTGGAATTGAATGAGGGGTTGAATGGAATGCGATGTGGATTGGAATGTCGAATGGAATGGAATGGAGTGTTTAATAGAATGTGAACTGGAATGCAATGGAATGTGGAATGGAATGGAATGGAATGTGGAATGGAATGGAATCAATGGAATGGAATGGAATGTGGAAAGAAATCGAATGTGGAATGTAATATGGAATGTAATGGAATGGAATGTGGAAAGGAATGGAATGGAATGTTGAATGGAATCGAATGTGGAATGGAATATGGAAGGTAATGTAACAGAATGTAGAATGGAATGGAATGGAATGTGGATTGGAAGGTGGAATGTAATGGAATGGAAAGGAATGTAAAATGGAATGCAATAGAATATGGAAAGGAATGGAATGGAATGCAAAGTGGAATGGAATGGAATGTGGAATGGAATGTGGAATGCAATGGAAAGGAAGGGAGTGGAATGTGCAACGGAATGGAATGGAATGCGGAATAGAATGGAATGGAATGTGGAATGGAATGGAACGGATTGTGGAAAGGAATTGAATGGAATGGAATGGAATGTGGAATGGAATGGAACGGATTGTGGAAAGGAATTGAATGGAATGGAATTGAATGTGGAATGCAATGCAATGGAATGGAATGGAATCTGGAATGAAATGGAATGGAATGGAATGTGGAATGGAATGGAAAGGAATGTGGAAAGGGATGGAACGGAATGTAGAATAGAACGTGGAATGCGATGGAATGGAATGGAATGTGGAATGTAATGTGAAATGGAAAGTGGAATGGAAAGGATTGGAATGGAAGGTGGAATGGAATGCAATGGAATGGAATGAGGAATACAATGGAAATTAATGGAATATGGAATGGAATGGAATGCAATGTGGAATGGAATGCAATGGAATGTGGAATGGAACGTCTAATGGAATAGAATGGAACGTGAAATGGAATGGAATGGAATGTGAAATGGAACGTGCAATGGAATGGAATGGAACGTGGAATGGTATGGAATGGAACATGAAATGGAATGGAATGAAACATGAAAGGGAATGGAATGGAACTTGGAATGGAATGCAACGGAACTTGGAATGGAATAAAACGGAATGGAATGTGGAATGTGCTGGAATTGAAAGTGAGATACAATGGAACGGAACTTGGAATGGAATGCAACGGAACTTGAAATGGAATAAAACGGAATGGAATGTGGAATGTGCTGTGATTGAAAGTGAAATACAATGGAATGGAATGTGGAATGGAATTGAATGGCAAGGAATGCGGAAGGTATTGTGAAATGGAATGGCATGGAATGTGGAATGGAATGGAACGGAATGTTGCATTGAATGGAATGGAAAGTGAGATGGAATGTGAATGGAAATTGAATGGAATGGAAAGTGAAATGGAATGTGCAATGGAATGGAAAGGAATGTGGAATGGAATGGAATGTGCAATGGATTGGAATGGAATGTGGAATGGGATGTGGAATGGAATGAAATGGAACGTGGAATGGAATACAATGGAATTTCGAATGGAATGTGGAATGGAATGGAATGGAACGCGGTATGGAATGTTGAATGTAATGGTTTGAAATGTGGAATGGAATTGATTGGAATGTGGAATGGAACGTGGAATGGAATGGAATGTGGAATGGAATGTGGAATGGAATTTGGAATGGAATGGAATGGAATGTGGAATGGAAAGTGTAACGGAATGGAATGGAATGTGGAATGGAACTTGAAATAGAATGTGGAATGCAATGTGGAATGGAAGGTGGTATGGAATGGAATGTGGTATGCAGCGGAATGGAATGCAACGTGGAATGGAATGGAATTGAATGTAGAATGGAATGGAATGGAACGGAATGCGGAATGGAAAGGAATGGAATGTGGTATGGAATGTGGAATGGAACGTGGAATTGAATGGAAAGGAATGTGGAATGGAATGGAATGGAACGTGGAATGGAAAGGAATGGAATGTGGTATGGAATGTGGAATGGAACGTGGAATGGAATGCAGTGGAATGTGGAATGGAATGGAACGGAATGTGGAATGGAAAGAAGTGGAATGTGGAATGGAAGGAAATGCAAAATGGAATGAAATGGAATGCGGTGTGGAATGGAATGGAATGGAATGTGGAATGGAATGGAATTTGGAATGGAATGGAATGGAATGTGGAATGGAAAGTGTAACGGAATGGAATGGAATGTGGAATGGAACTTGAAATAGAATGTGGAATGCAATGTGGAATGGAAGGTGGTATGGAATGGAATGTGGTATGCAGCGGAATGGAATGCAACGTGGAATGGAATGGAATTGAATGTAGAATGGAATGGAATGGAACGGAATGCGGAATGGAAAGGAATGGAATGTGGTATGGAATGTGGAATGGAACGTGGAATTGAATGGAAAGGAATGTGGAATGGAATGGAATGGAACGTGGAATGGAAAGGAATGGAATGTGGTATGGAATGTGGAATGGAACGTGGAATGGAATGCAGTGGAATGTGGAATGGAATGGAACGGAATGTGGAATGGAAAGAAGTGGAATGTGGTATGGAATGTGGAATGGAATGGAATGGAATGCGGTATGGAATGTGGGATGAAATGTGCCATGGAATGTGTAATTGAATTGAATGGAATGTGGAATGGAAGGTGAAATGTAATGGAAAGGACTTTGGAATGGAACGTGGAATATAATGTGGAAAGGAATTGAATGGAATGTGGAATAAAATGTGGAATGGAATGGAATGTAGAATGGAACGTGGAAACGAATGTGGAATGGAAAGAGGAATGGAACGTGGTGTGGAATTGAATGTGGAATGGAATATGGAATGGAATGGAACGGAATACAATGTGGAATGCCATAGAACAGAATGTGGAACGGAATGTGGTATGGAATGTAATGTAATGGAATGGAATGTGGAATGAAATGTGGAATGAAATGGAATGGAATGTGGAATGGAATGGAATTGAATGTTGAATGGTGGAATGGAATGGAATGTGGAATGGAATGCTGAATGGAGGAATAGAATGGAATTTGGAATGGAATGTGGATTGCAATGGAATTGAATGGAATGGAATGTGGAATGAAATGTGGAGTGGAATGGAATAGAAAGTGAAATAGAACGCGGATTCGAATAGAATGGAATGTGGAATGGAATGGAATGTGGAATGGAATGTGGAATGAAATGCGGAATGGAATGGAATGGAATGTGGAATGGAATGGAATATGGAATGGAATGGAATAGAATGTGGAATGGAATGGAATGGAATGACAATGGAATGTGGAATGGAATGGAATATGGAATGGAATGGAATAGAATGTGGAATGGAATGAAATGGAATGACAATGGAATGTGGAATGGAACGTTTAATGGAATGGAATTGAACGTGGAATTGAATGGAAACGAATGTGGAATGGAATGCAATGGAATATGGAATGGAAAGAAATGCGGTGTGGAAGGGAATGGAATTGAATGTGGAATGGAATGGAATGGAATGTGGAATGGAACGGAATGGAATGTGGAATGGAATGGAATGTGGAATGGAATGGAATGTGGAATGGAATGGAATGTAACGTGGAATGGAATGCAAGGGAATGGAATGTGGAATGAAATGGAATTGAATATGGAATGGAAAGGAATGGAATGTGGATTGGAATGCAATATAATATGGAATGCAATCGAGTGGAATGTCGATTGGATTGAATGGAATGTGGAATGGAATTGAATGAAATGGGGAATGGAATCTGGAATGGAATGGAATGGAATATGCCAAGGATGTTGGAATGGAATGTGGATTGGAATGTGGAATGGGAAGTGAAATGGAATGGAGTGTGGAATGGAAAGTGGAGTGGAATTGAATGGAATTTCGACTGGTATGTGGAATGAATTGGAATGGAATGCGGACAGGTATGTGGAATGGAATGTGCAATGGAATGTGGCATGGAATGCAATAGAATGTGGAGTGTAATGTGGAATGGAATGGAATGGAATGGAATGTGGAATGGAATGGAATGAAATGTGGAACGGAATGCAATGGAATGGAATGTGGAATGGAATGGAATGCAACGTGGAAGGGAATGTGGAATGGAATGGATTGTGGAATGGAATTTGAAATGGAATGGAGGGGAATCCAAAGTGGAATGGAATGGAATGGAATATGGAATGGAAAGGAGTTTGGAATGGAATGGAATGCATTGTGGAATGGAACGTGGAATGAAATGGAATGTGGAATGGAATTTGGAATGGAATGGAAAGGAATGTGATATGGAATGTGGAATGGAATGGAATGGAATGTGGAATGTAATTGAATGGAATGTGGAATGGAAAGTGTAACAGAATGGAATGAAATGTGGAGTGGAACATGGAATGGAATGTAGAATGGAATGTGGAATGGAATGGAACGTAGAATGGAATGGAATGGATTGGAATGGAATGGAATGGAATGGAATGTGGAATAGAATGTGGAATGGAAGGGAACGGAATGTGAAATGGAATGGAATGGAATGTGGAATGGAATGGAATGGAATGTGGAATGGAATGGAATGGAATGCGGAATGGAATGTGGAATGCAACTGAGTGGAATGAGGAATGGTAGGGAACGGAATGTGGAATGGAATGGAATGGAATGGAGTGGCATGGAATGGAATATGGAATGGAATGTGGAATGGAATGGACTGGAATGGAATGGAATGTGGAATGGAAAATGGAATGGAATGTGGAATGGAAAGGAATGGAATGTTGAATGGAATGAAATGGTATGTGGAGTGGATTGTAAAGCAATGCGGAATGATGTGGAATTCCTAGTGAAATGGAATTTGTAATGGAATGGAATGGAATGGAATGTGGAATTGAATGTAGAATGGAATGTGTAATGCAACGTAGAATGGTATGTGGAATGGAATGAGTAATGGAATGTGGAATGGAATGGAATGCAATGTGGAATGGAATGGAATGAAATGTGGAATGCAATGGAATGGAATGGATTGTGGAATGCATAATGGAATGGAATGGAATGGAACGGAAAGTGGAATGGAATGGAAATGAGTGTGGAATGGAATGGAAAAGAATGTTTAATGGAATCGAATGCAATGTGGAATAGAATGGAATGGAATGTGGAATGGAATGTGGAATGGATTGGAATGTAGAGAGGAATCCAACGTGGAATGGAATGGAAGGGAATGTGGAATGTATTTTGGAATGGAATGGAATGGAACGTGGGAAGGAACGAGAAATGGAATGTGGAATGGTACGAGAAATGGAACGTGGAAAGCAACATAGAATGGAACGTGGAAAGAAATGTGGAATGGAACATGGAATGGAACGTGGTATGGAATGTTGAATGGAATGTGGAATAGAATGGAATGGAATGTGGAATGGAATGGAATGGAATGCATAATGGAATGTGGAATGGAATGGAATGAAATGATGAATCCTATGGGAAATGGAAAGGAGTGGAAAGTGGAATGGAATGGAAGGCAATGTGCAACGAAATTCAAAGGAATGTGGAATGGAATGGAATTGAATGTGGAATGCAATGGAAAGTGGAATAGAGTGGAATGGAATGCAGAATGGAATGGAAAGGATTGTGGAATGGAATGTGGAAAGGAAAGGATTGGAATGTGGAATGGAAAGCAGAATGGAATAAAATGGAACGTGGAATGGAATGCGGAAAGGAATGGAATGGAATGTGGAATGCAATGGAATGGAATGGAATGTGGTATGGAAAGGGGAATGGAACGTGGAATGGAACGCGGAATGGAATGGAATTGTATGTGGAATGGAATGGAACTTGGAATGGAATGTGGAATGGAATGTTGAAAGGAACGTGGAAAGTAATGAGGAATGGAAAGGAATGGAATGTGGAATGGATTGTGGAATAGAAAGGAATGAAATGTGGAATGGAATGGAATGCAATGCAATGTGGAATTGAATGTGGAATGGAAAGTGGAATGGAATGGAATGGAATGTGGAATGGAATGGAATGGAATGCAATGCAATGTGGAATGGAATGTGGAATGGAAAGTGGAATGGAATGGAATGGAATGTGGAATGGAATGTGGAATGAAATTGAATGGATAGTGTAAAGGAATGGAATGGAATGTGGAATGCAATGAGGAATGGAATGGAATGGAATGTGGAATGGAAGGAAATGGAATGTGGAATGGAATCTGGACAGAAATGGAATAGAATGTGGAATGGAATGAAAGGGAATGTGGAATGGAAAGTTGAATAGAATGGAATGGCATGTGGAATGGAACGTGGAATGGAAAGTAGAATGGAACGTGGAATGGAATAGAATGTGTAATGGAACATGGAAAGAAACTTGGAATGGAATTGAAGGTGAAATGGATTGTGGAATGGTAAGGAATGGAATGGAATGGGGAACGGAATGGAATTGAATGTGGAATTGAATGGAATGGAATGTGTAATGGAACGTAGAATGGAATGGATTCAAATGTTGAATGCAACGTGGAATGGAACGTGGAATGGAATGGAATGTGGAATGGAATGTGGAATGGAACGTGGAATGGAATGGAATGTAGAATACATTGTGAAGTGGAATGGAATGTGGAATACATTGTGGAACGGAATGGAATGGAATATGGAATGGAATGCAATGGAATGTGGAATGGAGTGGAACAGAATGGAATGTGGAATGGAATGGTATGGAATGTACAATGGAATGCAATGGAATGTGGTAAGGAATGCAATGGAATGGAAAGTGGAATGGAATGTGGAATGCAATGGAAAGGAATATGGAATGGAACATGGAATGGAATGGAATTCAATGTGGAATTGATAAGAATGGAATATGGAATGGAATGGAATGGAATGGAATTGAATGTGGAATGCAGAGGAATTGAATGTGGGATTGAATGAAATGGAATGTGGATTGGAATGAAGTGGAATGGAATGTGGAATGCAGTGGAATGGAATGTGGAATGGAATGGAACGGAATGTGGAATGGAATGTGGAATGGAATGGAATGGAAAGTGGAATGGAATATGAAATGGAATGGAATAAAATGAGTAGTGGAATGTGGAATGGAACGTGGAATGCAACGTGGAAAGGAATGATATGGAATGTGGAATGCAATGTGTAAAGCAATGGAATGGAATGTGGTATGGAATGGAATTGAATGTGAAAAGGAATGGAATGGACTGTGGAATTTAATGTAATATAAAGTGGAATTGAAGGTGGAATGGAATGGAATGTTTAATGAAATGCAATGGAATGTGGAATTTAATGTGGAAGGAATGTGGAATGGAATGTTATGGAATGTGGATTGGAATGTGTAATGCAACAAAACGGAATGTAGAATGCAATGGAATGGAATGTGGAATGGAATGTGGAACGGAATGGAATGGAATGGAAGGTGGAACGGAATAGAATGGAATGGAATGTGGAATGGAATGGAATGGAATGGAATGCAATGCAATGGAAACTGAAATGGCATGGAGAGGAATGTGGAAAGGAATATGGAATGGAATGGAAATGATGTGGAATGCAATGTGGAATGCAATGGAATGGAATGTGGAATGGAGTGGAATGGAATGTGGAATGGAACGTGGAACGTTATGGAATGAAATGTGGAAAGGATCGTGGAATGGATTGTGTAAGGGAGGGGAATGTGGAATGAAATGTGAAATGGAACGTGGAATAGAATGCAATGTGGAATCAATTGTGGAATCGAATGTGGAATGCAATGTGGAATGGAATGGAAAGGAATGTGGAATGGAACGTTGAATGAAATGGAATGTAACGTGGAATGGAATGTCGAATGGAAAGGGGAATGTAACGTGTAATGGAATGGAATGTGAAATGGAATGTGGAATGGAAACTGGAATGGAATGGAATGTGGAATGGAATGTGGAATGGAACGTGGAATGGAATGTGGAATGGAATGGAATGGAATGTCCAATGGAATGGAAAGGAATGTGGAGTGGTATATAATGGAATGTGGAATAGAATGTGGAATGGAATGTAATGGAATGTGGGGTGTAACATGAAATGGAATGTTCAGTGGAATGTGGAATGGAACGTGGAATAGAACAGAATGTGGAATGGAATGTGGAAAGGAATGGAATGGAATGCAATGTGGAATGGAATGTAATGGAATGTGGAAGGGAATGGAATGGAATGTGGAATGGATTGGAAAGGAATGTGGAATAGAATGTGGAATGGAATGGAAAGGAATTTGGAATGGAATTCAATGGAATGTGGAATGGAAAGTGGAATGGAGTGGAATGAGATGTAAAAGGGAATGTGGAATACAATGTGGAATGGATTGTGGAATGGAACGTAGAATGGAATGGAATGTGGAATGAAATTTGGAATGTAATGGAATGGAATGCTCTTTGGAATGGAATGCGGAATGGAATGTAATGGAATGTGTAATGGAATGAGGAATGCAATAGAATGGAATGTGGAATAGAATGCGGAATGGAATGTGGAGAGGAATGTGGAGTGGAATGGAATAGAATATGTAATGGAATGTTGAATAGAACGGAAAGTAATGTGGAATTGAATGTAGAATGGAATGTGGAATGGAATGAGTAATGGAATGGAATGTAACATGGATTTTAACGCAATGAAAAGTTGAATGGAATGGAATAGAATGTGGGATGGAATTTGGAATGGAATGGAATGGCATGTGGCATGGAATGTGGAATAGAATGGAAAGGAATGCGGAACGGAAAGTGGAATGTATCATTGAATGGAATGGACTGGAATACGGAATGGAATGCAATGGAATGGAATGTTGATTGTAATGCAATGGAATGTGGAATGGAATAGAATGGAATGGAATGGAATGGAATTTGAAATAGAATTTAATGGAAAGTGGAATGGAAAGGAATGGAATGTGGAATGGAATGTGGAATGGAATGGAATGAAATGCAATGGAATGTGGAATGCAATGGAATGGAATGTGGAATGGAAAGCAATATAATGTGGAATGGAATGTGGAATGGAATGGGATGTTTAATGGAACGGAAAGGAATGTGGAATGGAAGGTGGATGGAATTTGGGATGGATAGGAATGGAAAGTGGAATGCAATAGAATGGAATGGAAAGGAAATTTTAATGGAATGGAATGGAACGTGGAATGGAATTGAATGCAACTTTGAATGGAATGTAATTAAATGTGGAATGGAATGGAATGGAATGGAATGTGGAATGGAATAGAATGGAATGTGGAATGGAACGGAAAGGAATGTGAAATGGATTGTGGAATGGAATGGAATGCAAAGTGGAATGGATATTGGAATGGTTCGTGAAATGCAATGGTTTGAAATGTGGAATGGAATGGAATGGAATGGACGGTGGAATGGAATGGAATGGAATGGAATGCAATGTGAAATTGAAGGTAATGGAAAGTGGAATAGAATGCAGAATGGAATTTAATGGAATGTGGAATGGTATGTGGAATGAAATGGAATGGAATGTGGAATTGTACGTGGAATGGAACGGAATGGAATGCTATGTGGAATGGAATGGAATGGAATGTGGAATGGAATGGAATGGAATGTGGAATGGAATGGAATTGAATGGAATTGAAGGGAATGGAATGGAATGGAGTGGAAAGGAATGGAGTGGAATGTGGAATTGAATGGAAAGGAATGAGGAATGGAAAGTGGAATGAAACGTTTAATGGAATGGAATGGAATTTGGAATGGAATGGAATAGAATGTGGAATGGAATGCAGTGGAATACGGAATGAAATGGAATGCAATTTGGAATGGAAAGTGGAATGGAATGGAATCCAATGTGGAATGGAATGGAATGGAATCAGGAACGAAGTGGAAAGTGGAATGCAATGTGAAATGTAATGGAAAGAAATGTAGAATGGAATGAAATGGAATGTGGAACGGAATGTGGAATATAAAGAGGAATTGAAAGTGGAATGGTGCAGGGAATGGAATGCAAAGTGGAAAGGAATGTGGAATCGAATGGAATGAAATGTGGAATGAAACGTGGAATGGAATGTGGAATCGAATGTGGAAGGAATGGTATGTAACGCGGAATCAAATGGAATGGAATGTGGAATGGAATGAAATGGAATGCGGAATGGAATGGAATGGAATGAGGAATGCAATGTGGAATGGAAAGTTTAATGGAATGGAATGGAAGATGCAATGGAATGGAAGGGAAAGTGGAATAGAACGCAATGAAATATGGAATGGAATGGAATGAAGTGTGAAATGGAAAGGGCTGGAAAGTGGAATGGAATAGAATGGAATGTGGAATGGAAAGTGGAACAGAATTAAATGGAATGTGCCGCGGAACGTTGAATCGAATTGAATGGAATGTGGAATGGAATGGAATGGAATGGAATGTAGAATAGAATGTGAAATGGAATATGGAATGCAATGTGGAACTGAATTGAATGGAATGTGGAATTGAATGAGGGGTTGAATGGAATGCGATGTGGATTGGAATGTCGAATGGAATGGAATGGAGTGTTTAATAGAATGTGAACTGGAATGCAATGGAATGTGGAATGGAATGGAATGGAATGTGGAATGGAATGGAATCAATGGAATGGAATGGAATGTGGAAAGAAATCGAATGTGGAATGTAATATGGAATGTAATGGAATGGAATGTGGAAAGGAATGGAATGGAATGTTGAATGGAATCGAATGTGGAATGGAATATGGAAGGTAATGTAACAGAATGTAGAATGGAATGGAATGGAATGTGGATTGGAAGGTGGAATGTAATGGAATGGAAAGGAATGTAAAATGGAATGCAATAGAATATGGAAAGGAATGGAATGGAATGCAAAGTGGAATGGAATGGAATGTGGAATGGAATGTGGAATGCAATGGAAAGGAAGGGAGTGGAATGTGCAACGGAATGGAATGGAATGCGGAATAGAATGGAATGGAATGTGGAATGGAATGGAACGGATTGTGGAAAGGAATTGAATGGAATGGAATGGAATGTGGAATGGAATGGAACGGATTGTGGAAAGGAATTGAATGGAATGGAATTGAATGTGGAATGCAATGCAATGGAATGGAATGGAATCTGGAATGAAATGGAATGGAATGGAATGTGGAATGGAATGGAAAGGAATGTGGAAAGGGATGGAACGGAATGTAGAATAGAACGTGGAATGCGATGGAATGGAATGGAATGTGGAATGTAATGTGAAATGGAAAGTGGAATGGAAAGGATTGGAATGGAAGGTGGAATGGAATGCAATGGAATGGAATGAGGAATACAATGGAAATTAATGGAATATGGAATGGAATGGAATGCAATGTGGAATGGAATGCAATGGAATGTGGAATGGAACGTCTAATGGAATAGAATGGAACGTGAAATGGAATGGAATGGAATGTGAAATGGAACGTGCAATGGAATGGAATGGAACGTGGAATGGTATGGAATGGAACATGAAATGGAATGGAATGAAACATGAAAGGGAATGGAATGGAACTTGGAATGGAATGCAACGGAACTTGGAATGGAATAAAACGGAATGGAATGTGGAATGTGCTGGAATTGAAAGTGAGATACAATGGAACGGAACTTGGAATGGAATGCAACGGAACTTGAAATGGAATAAAACGGAATGGAATGTGGAATGTGCTGTGATTGAAAGTGAAATACAATGGAATGGAATGTGGAATGGAATTGAATGGCAAGGAATGCGGAAGGTATTGTGAAATGGAATGGCATGGAATGTGGAATGGAATGGAACGGAATGTTGCATTGAATGGAATGGAAAGTGAGATGGAATGTGAATGGAAATTGAATGGAATGGAAAGTGAAATGGAATGTGCAATGGAATGGAAAGGAATGTGGAATGGAATGGAATGTGCAATGGATTGGAATGGAATGTGGAATGGGATGTGGAATGGAATGAAATGGAACGTGGAATGGAATACAATGGAATTTCGAATGGAATGTGGAATGGAATGGAATGGAACGCGGTATGGAATGTTGAATGTAATGGTTTGAAATGTGGAATGGAATTGATTGGAATGTGGAATGGAACGTGGAATGGAATGGAATGTGGAATGGAATTTGGAATGGAATGGAATGGAATGTGGAATGGAAAGTGTAACGGAATGGAATGGAATGTGGAATGGAACTTGAAATAGAATGTGGAATGCAATGTGGAATGGAAGGTGGTATGGAATGGAATGTGGTATGCAGCGGAATGGAATGCAACGTGGAATGGAATGGAATTGAATGTAGAATGGAATGGAATGGAACGGAATGCGGAATGGAAAGGAATGGAATGTGGTATGGAATGTGGAATGGAACGTGGAATTGAATGGAAAGGAATGTGGAATGGAATGGAATGGAACGTGGAATGGAAAGGAATGGAATGTGGTATGGAATGTGGAATGGAACGTGGAATGGAATGCAGTGGAATGTGGAATGGAATGGAACGGAATGTGGAATGGAAAGAAGTGGAATGTGGAATGGAAGGAAATGCAAAATGGAATGAAATGGAATGCGGTGTGGAATGGAATGGAATGGAATGTGGAATGGAATGGAATTTGGAATGGAATGGAATGGAATGTGGAATGGAAAGTGTAACGGAATGGAATGGAATGTGGAATGGAACTTGAAATAGAATGTGGAATGCAATGTGGAATGGAAGGTGGTATGGAATGGAATGTGGTATGCAGCGGAATGGAATGCAACGTGGAATGGAATGGAATTGAATGTAGAATGGAATGGAATGGAACGGAATGCGGAATGGAAAGGAATGGAATGTGGTATGGAATGTGGAATGGAACGTGGAATTGAATGGAAAGGAATGTGGAATGGAATGGAATGGAACGTGGAATGGAAAGGAATGGAATGTGGTATGGAATGTGGAATGGAACGTGGAATGGAATGCAGTGGAATGTGGAATGGAATGGAACGGAATGTGGAATGGAAAGAAGTGGAATGTGGTATGGAATGTGGAATGGAATGGAATGGAATGCGGTATGGAATGTGGGATGAAATGTGCCATGGAATGTGTAATTGAATTGAATGGAATGTGGAATGGAAGGTGAAATGTAATGGAAAGGACTTTGGAATGGAACGTGGAATATAATGTGGAAAGGAATTGAATGGAATGTGGAATAAAATGTGGAATGGAATGGAATGTAGAATGGAACGTGGAAACGAATGTGGAATGGAAAGAGGAATGGAACGTGGTGTGGAATTGAATGTGGAATGGAATATGGAATGGAATGGAACGGAATACAATGTGGAATGCCATAGAACAGAATGTGGAACGGAATGTGGTATGGAATGTAATGTAATGGAATGGAATGTGGAATGAAATGTGGAATGAAATGGAATGGAATGTGGAATGGAATGGAATTGAATGTTGAATGGTGGAATGGAATGGAATGTGGAATGGAATGCTGAATGGAGGAATAGAATGGAATTTGGAATGGAATGTGGATTGCAATGGAATTGAATGGAATGGAATGTGGAATGAAATGTGGAGTGGAATGGAATAGAAAGTGAAATAGAACGCGGATTCGAATAGAATGGAATGTGGAATGGAATGGAATGTGGAATGGAATGTGGAATGAAATGCGGAATGGAATGGAATGGAATGTGGAATGGAATGGAATATGGAATGGAATGGAATAGAATGTGGAATGGAATGGAATGGAATGACAATGGAATGTGGAATGGAATGGAATATGGAATGGAATGGAATAGAATGTGGAATGGAATGAAATGGAATGACAATGGAATGTGGAATGGAACGTTTAATGGAATGGAATTGAACGTGGAATTGAATGGAAACGAATGTGGAATGGAATGCAATGGAATATGGAATGGAAAGAAATGCGGTGTGGAAGGGAATGGAATTGAATGTGGAATGGAATGGAATGGAATGTGGAATGGAACGGAATGGAATGTGGAATGGAATGGAATGTGGAATGGAATGGAATGTGGAATGGAATGGAATGTAACGTGGAATGGAATGCAAGGGAATGGAATGTGGAATGAAATGGAATTGAATATGGAATGGAAAGGAATGGAATGTGGATTGGAATGCAATATAATATGGAATGCAATCGAGTGGAATGTCGATTGGATTGAATGGAATGTGGAATGGAATTGAATGAAATGGGGAATGGAATCTGGAATGGAATGGAATGGAATATGCCAAGGATGTTGGAATGGAATGTGGATTGGAATGTGGAATGGGAAGTGAAATGGAATGGAGTGTGGAATGGAAAGTGGAGTGGAATTGAATGGAATTTCGACTGGTATGTGGAATGAATTGGAATGGAATGCGGACAGGTATGTGGAATGGAATGTGCAATGGAATGTGGCATGGAATGCAATAGAATGTGGAGTGTAATGTGGAATGGAATGGAATGGAATGGAATGTGGAATGGAATGGAATGAAATGTGGAACGGAATGCAATGGAATGGAATGTGGAATGGAATGGAATGCAACGTGGAAGGGAATGTGGAATGGAATGGATTGTGGAATGGAATTTGAAATGGAATGGAGGGGAATCCAAAGTGGAATGGAATGGAATGGAATATGGAATGGAAAGGAGTTTGGAATGGAATGGAATGCATTGTGGAATGGAACGTGGAATGAAATGGAATGTGGAATGGAATTTGGAATGGAATGGAAAGGAATGTGATATGGAATGTGGAATGGAATGGAATGGAATGTGGAATGTAATTGAATGGAATGTGGAATGGAAAGTGTAACAGAATGGAATGAAATGTGGAGTGGAACATGGAATGGAATGTAGAATGGAATGTGGAATGGAATGGAACGTAGAATGGAATGGAATGGATTGGAATGGAATGGAATGTGGAATAGAATGTGGAATGGAAGGGAACGGAATGTGAAATGGAATGGAATGGAATGTGGAATGGAATGGAATGGAATGTGGAATGGAATGGAATGGAATGCGGAATGGAATGTGGAATGCAACTGAGTGGAATGAGGAATGGTAGGGAACGGAATGTGGAATGGAATGGAATGGAATGGAGTGGCATGGAATGGAATATGGAATGGAATGTGGAATGGAATGGACTGGAATGGAATGGAATGTGGAATGGAAAATGGAATGGAATGTGGAATGGAAAGGAATGGAATGTTGAATGGAATGAAATGGTATGTGGAGTGGATTGTAAAGCAATGCGGAATGATGTGGAATTCCTAGTGAAATGGAATTTGTAATGGAATGGAATGGAATGGAATGTGGAATTGAATGTAGAATGGAATGTGTAATGCAACGTAGAATGGTATGTGGAATGGAATGAGTAATGGAATGTGGAAAGGAATGGAACGGAACGTGGAATGGAATGGAATGGAATGTGGAATGGAATGGAACGGAATATGGAATTTAATGGAATGGAATTGAATGGAATGCAATGTGGAATGGATTGGAATGGAATGTGGAATGGAATGTGGAATGGAATGGAATGGAATGTGGAATGGAATGTGGAAGAGAATGGGATGGAATGTGGAATGGAATGTGGAATACAATATAATAGAATGTGGAACGGAATGGAATGTGAAATGGAATGGAATGGAAAGCAGAATGGAAAGGAATGGAGTGGAAGGGAATGTGGAAAGAAATGGAAAGGAATGTGGAATGGAACATTGAATGGAATGAAATGAAATGTGGAATTGAATGGAATGGAATGTGGAATAGAACGTGGAATGGATTGGAATGGACCGTGGAATATAACATGGAATTGAATATGGAATGGAACGTGTAATGGGATGGAATGTGGAAGGGAATGTGAATAGGAACATGTAACGGAAAGGAATGGAATGTGGAATGGAACGTGTAATGGAAAGAGGAATGGAAAGTGGAATGGAATGGAATGTGGAATTGAATGGAATGGAATGTGGTATGGATTGAAATGCTGTGTGGAATGGAATGAAATGGAATGTAGAATGAAATGTGGAATGGAATGGAATGGAAGGTGGAATGGAATGTGGAATGGAATGTGGAATGGAACGTGGAAAGTTATGTGGAATGGAACGTGGAAAGGTATGTGGAATGGAATGTGGAATGGAAAGTGGAAAGGAATGGAATGTGGAAAGAATATGTAATTGAATTGAATGGAATGAAATGTGGAATGGAATTTAATGGAATGTGGAATGAAATGGAATGGAAGGTGGAATGGAATTTTGAGTGGAATAAAATGTAATGGAATGTGACATAGAATGTAATGGAATGTGAAATAGAATATAATGGAATGTGAAATGGAATGTCGAATGGAATGTAATGGAATGTTGAATGGAATGTGGAATGGAATGGAATGCAATGTGAAATGGAAAGGAATGGAATGGAATGTGGAATGGAACGTGGAATTGAGTGGGATTGAATGTGGAATAGAGTGGAATGCAATGTGGAATGGAATGGAATGGAATGTGGAATGGAATGGAATGGAATGTGAAATGGAATGGAATAGAATTTGGAATGGATTGGAATGGAATGTTAAATGGAATGGAATGGAGTGGAATGTGGAATGGAAAGGAGGGCAATGTGGAATGGAATGGAATGGAATGTAGAATGGAAAGTGGAATGGAATGTGGAATGGAATGGTATTGAATGCTGAATGGAATAGATTGGGATGTAGAATGGAATGGAAGGGAATGGAATGTGGAATGGGGTGAAATGGAATATGGAATGAATTACAATGGAATTTGGAATGGATTGTGGAATGGATTGTATTGTAACATGGACAAGAATGGTATGGAATATGGAATGGAATGTGAAATGGGATGGAATGGAATGTGGAATGGAATGGAATGGAACGTGGAAAGGAACGTGGAATGGAATGTGGAATGGAATGTGGAGTGGAATTAAATGGAACGTTTAGTGGAATTAAAAGGAACGTGGAATGGAAAGTAGAATGCAATGTGGAATGGAATGCAATAGAATGTGGAATGGAATGCGGAATAGAATGGAGTGGAATGAAACGGAATTTGTAATGGAATGTGGAATGGAATGGAGTGGAATGGAATGAAATGTTGAAGAGAATATAATGGAATGGAATATGTAATGCAATGCAATGGAAGGTGGAATGGAATGTGGAATGCAATGTGGAATGGAATGGAATGGAATGTGGAATGGAATGGAATGGATGGTCGAATGGAATGGAATGGAATGTGGAATGGAATGCGGAATGGAATGCAATGGAATGTGAAATGGAATGCGGAATGGAATGGAATAGTATGTGGAATGGAATGGGGAATGGAATTTAGAATGGAATGGGGAATGCAATGTGGAATGGATTGGAATGGGAGGTACAATGGAATGCGGAGTGGAATGGAATGGAATGTGGAATGGAATGGAATGGAACGTGGAATGGAATGGAGTGGATTGTGGATTGGAATATGGAATGGAATGGAATGGAATGTGGAATGGAATGGAATCGAATGTTGAATGCAAAGCAGAATGGAATGGAATGGAATGCGGAATGGAATGTGGAATGAAATGGAATGGATTGTGGAATGGAATGGAATATGGAATGGAATGGAGTATAGAATGCAATGGAATGCGGAATGCAAAGCGGAATTTATTGGAATGGAATGTGGAATGGAGTGCAGAATGCAATGAAATGGAATGTGGAATGGTACATAGAATTGAATGTAATGGAACGTGGAAAGGAAAGGAACGGAATGTGGAATGGAATGGAATGCGAAATGGAAAGGAACAGAATGGAATGGAATGTGGAATGGAATGAAATATAACATGGGTTGGAACGTGGAATGGAATGTAAAGGAATATGGAATGGAAAGGGGAAGGGAATGGAATGGAATGTGGAATGTAATGCAGAATTTTATGGAATATAAAGTGGAATGGAATGCGGAATGTAATGAATTGGAAAGTGGAAAGGCATGTGGAATCGAATGGAATGGAATGTGGAATGAAATGTGCGATGGAATGGAATGTGGAAAGGAATGCGGAATGCAATGGAATGGAATGTGGAATGGAATGGAATGGAATGTGGAATGGAATGGGGAATGGAATGGAACTTGGAATGGAATGGAACGGAATGTGGAATGCAATTTGAAATGGAATAGAATGCAACGTGCATGGAATGCAACGTGCATGGAATGCAACGTGCATGGAATGGAGAATGGAATGGAAAGGAATGTGAAATGGAATGGAATGGAATGCAGAATGGAATGCGGAATGGCAAGGAATGCAATGTGGAATGAATGTGGAATCGAATGGAAGGTGGAATGGAATGGAATGGAATGTGGAATGGGATGAATGTGGAATGGAATGTGCAATGGATTGGATTGCAATGTGGAATGGAAGGTGTAGTGGAATGGAATGCAATGTGGAATGGAATGGAATGCAATGGAAAGGATCGTGGAATGGAATGTGGAATGGAATGGAATGGAATGTGGAGTGGAATAGAATGGAATGTAGAATGGAATAGAAAGGAACGTGGAATGGAATGGAGTGGATGGTGGAATGAAATATGGAATGGAATGGAATGGAATGTGGAATGGAATGTGGAAGGGAATGGATAGGAATGTGGAATAGAATGGAGTATAGAGTGGGATCGAATGTGGAATGGAATGCGGAAATTAATGTAATGGAATGTGAAATGGTAAGTTGAATTTAATGGAATGGAATGCGGAATGGAATGCGGAATGGAATTAAACGTGGAATGCAATGCGGAATGGAATGGAATTGACTGTGGAAAAGAAAGGAATGGAATGTGGAATGGAATGGAATGGAATGTGGAATGGAATGGAATGCTGTGTGGAATGCAAAGTGAAATGGAATGGAATGGAATGTGCAATGGAATGTGGAATTTAGTGGAATGGAATGTAAAATGGAGTGTGCAATGGAATGGAATGCAATGTGGAATGCATCGTGCAATGGAACGTGGAATGGAAAGGAATGTAACATGGAATAGAAAGTGGAATGTAACGTGGAATTTAATGGAATGGAACTTGAAATGGAATGTGATATGTAACGTCGAATGGAACATGGAATGGAATGTAATGGAACGTGGAATGTAACATGGAATGGAAAGTGGAATGTCAGGGATTTGAACGTGAAATTGTACGTGGAATGGAACGTAGAATGGAACAAGGAATGGAACGTGGAATGGAACCTGAACGGAACGTGGAATGGAATGGAATGGAAGGTGGAATGGTAAGGAATGGAATCTGGAATGCTATGTAAGGGGATGGAATATGGACAGATATGGAATGGAATGGAATGGAATGTGGAATCGAAAAGAATCGAATGTGTAATGAAATGGAATGTCTAATGGAAGGGAATGGAATGTGGAATGGAATGTGGAATGGAACGTGCAATGAAGTGGAAGGTGGAATAGATTGTGGAATGAAATGGAACACAATGTTTTACAGAACGTCGAATGGAACGAGGAATGGAACGTGGAATGGAATAGAATGTGAAATGGAATCTGGAATGGAAAGTGTAATAGTATAGAATGTGGAATGGATTGTGGAATGGAATGGAATGGAATTTGGAAAGGAATGGAATGGAATATGGAATGGAATGGAATGCAATGTGGAATGGAATGGAGTGGAATGCAGTGTGGAATTCAACAGAATTGAATGTGGAATGGAATATGAAATGGAAAGGAATTAAATGTGGAATGGAACGTGGAATGGAATGTGAAATGGAAAATGGAATGTAACTTGGAATGGAAAGTGAAATGCAATGGGAATGTAATGTGGAATGGACTGGAATGAAACTTAAGCCAATGTGAAATGGATTGGAATGGAATGTGGAATGGAATGTGAAATGGAATGGAATGGAATTTGGAATGGAAAGTGGAATGGAATAGAATGAAATGGAATGGAATGGGGAATGGAATGGAATGGATTGGAATGTAATGCACGTGAAATGTAATGGTGTGCAATGTGGAATGGAATGTGGAATGGAATGGAATGGAATGGGGAAAGCAATGGAATGAAATCTGGAATGGAAAGTGAAATGAAATGGAATGCAATGTGGAATGGAACGTGAAACAGAATTCAATGCAATGTGGAAAGAAATGGAAACGAATGTGGAATGGAACGTGGAATGGAATGGAATGTAAAGTGGAATAAAAAGTGGAATGTAACGTGGAAATTAATGGAATGGAATGTGGAATGGAATGGAATGAAACGTGGAATGGAATGGAAGAGAAAGTGGATAGGAATGTGGAATGGAATGTGGAATGGAATGGAATGCAATGCGGAATGGAATGCGGAATGTAATGGAAAGCAATCTGGAATAAAATGAGGAATGGAATGGAAAGGAATGTGGAATGGAAAGTGGAATGGAAAGTGGAATGGAAAGTGGAATGGAAAGTGGAATGAATCGAATGGAATGTCGAATGGAATGTGGAATGGAAAGTGGAATGGAAAGTGGAATGAATCGAATGGAATGTGGAATGGAATGGAAAGGAATATGGAATGGAATTGAATGAAGTGGAAGGTGGAATGGAATGAAGTGCATGGTGGAATGGAATGGAATGGAATGTGGAATGGAATGTGGAGCGGAAAGTGGAATAGAAAGTGGAATGGAATGGAGTGGAAAGTGGAATGGAATGGAATGGTACGTGGAATGCAACGTGGAATGGAAATTAGGTGGAATGCAACGTGGAATGGCATTGAATGGAACGTGGAATGCAATGGAATGGAATGTGGAATGCAATGTGGAATGGCATGGAATGTCGTGGAATTGCATGTGGAATGGAATGTGGAATGGAATGGACAGGAATGCCGAATGGAATGTGGAATGGCATGGAAAGGAATGTGGAATGGAATGGAATGAGGAATGGAATGTGGAATGGAATGGAATGAAATGGGGTATGGAACGTGTAATTTAATGGCATGGAATATGGAATGGAATGGAATGGAATGGAATGTGGACTGGAATGGAATGTAATGGAATGTAGACAGGAAAGAAATGGAATGGAATGTGGACTGAAATGGAATTGAATGCAATGTGGACTGGAATGGAACGGAATGGAATTTGGAATGGAATGGAATGGAATGTGGAATGTAATGGAATGGAAAGTGGAATAAATGCAAAGGAATGCGGAAAAGAATGTGGAATGGAATGGAAAGGAAAGTGGAATGAAATGTGGAATGGAATGGAATGTGGAATGGAATGTGGAATGGAATGGACTAGTACTTGGCATTGAATGGAATAGAATGGAATTTTGAATGGAATGGAGGAGAATGGTATGGAAGGTGGAATGGAATTTAATGGAATGTGGAATGGAATGGACTAATGGAATGGAATCGAATGTGGAATGGAATGTGGAATGGCATGGAATGGAATGGGGAATGGAATGGAATGGAATGTGGAATAGAATGTCGAATAGAATGGAATGGAATGTGGAATGGAATGGAATGTGGAATGGAATGTGGAGTGGAATGGAATGTGGAGTGGAATGGAATGGAATGTGGAATAGAATGGAAAGGATTGTGGATTGAAATTTATTGGAATGGAGTGAGGACTGGAATGCAATGTATCGGAATGGAATGTGGAATGGAATGGATTTTAAAGTTTAATGGAAATTGGAATGGAATGGAATGGAAAGGAATGAAATGTGGAATGGAATTTGGAACAGAACGGAGAGGAAAGTGAAATGGAATGTGGCATGGGATGGAATGGAATGTGGAAAGGAATGTGGAAAGCAAGGCAATGGATGAGGAATGTAATGGAATGGATTGTGGAATGGAATGGCATGATATTTGGAATGGAAAGTGGAATGGATAGAAATTGAAGGGAATGAGGAGTAGAATGCATTGGAATGTGGAAAGGAATGGAATGGAATGGAATGCAAAGGAATGGAATGGAATTGGAATAGGAATGGGATGGAATGTGGAATGGAACGGAATGGAATGGAATGGAAAGTACAATGGAATGCAATGGAATGCAATCTGAAAAGGAATGGAACGGAAAGTGGAATGGAATGGAATTGTATGTGAAATGGGTCAGAATGGAATGGAATGGAAAATGGAATGGAACGTGGAATGGAATGGAATGGAACGCGGAATGGAACGTGGAGTGGAAAGGAATGGAAACTGGAATGGAACGTGGAATAGAACATGTAATGGAATGGAATGGAACGTGGAAGGGTACGTCGAATGGAATGTAGAAACGAACGTGGAATGGGAAGTGGAATGGAATGTGGAATGTGGAATGGAATGGAATGGAATGTATTATGGAATGGAATGGAAAGTGGAATCGAATGTGGAATGGAAAGGAATGGAAAGTGGAATGGAATGGAATGGGAAGTGGAAGAGAATGTGCAATGGAATGTGTAATGGAAAGTGCAATGAAATGGAATGGAATATTGTATGGAATGTGGAAAGTAATGTGGAATGGAACTCAATGGAATGTGGAATGAAATCAAATGGAATGTGGAATGGAATTTGTAATGGAATGATTTATGCAATGGAATGGAATGCAATAGGGAATGCAATGGAATGGAATGCGGAATGGAATGGAATGGAATGTAGAAAGGAATGGAATGTTATGTGGAAATCAATGTGAAAGGGAGTGGAATGGAATGTGGAACGGAATGTGGAATAGAATATGGAATGGAATGGAATGGAATGTGAAATGGAATGTGGAATGTAATGGATTAAAATGTGGAATGCAATGGAATGTTTAATAGAATGGAATGGAAAGGAATAGAATGTGGAATGGAATGAAATGGAATGTGGAATGTAATGTGGAATGAAATTGAGTGGAAAGTGGAATGGAATGTGGAATGGAATGGAATGGAATGTTAAATGGAATGTGTACCGGAATGGAATCGAATGTGGAATGAAATGTGGAATGGAATGGAATGTGGAATGGAATGCAATGGAATGTGGAAAGGAATGTGGAAAGGAATGGAATGGAACGTTCAATGGAACATGGAAAGGAACGTGGAAAGGAACGTGGAGTGGACCGTGGAATGCAACTTGGAATGGGACGTGGATTGGAATGTGGAATGCAATGTGGAATGGTATGTGTAAAGGAATGGAAGGGAACGCGGAATTGAATGTGGAATGGAAAGTGGAATGCAATGAGGAATTGAACGGAATGGAATGTGGAATGGAATGCGGAATAGAATGGAATGCATCGTTGAATGGAATGTGGAATGGGATGTGAAAAGGACAATAATGGAAGGTGGAATGGAACGTGGAATGGAATGTGGAAAGGAACGTGGAATGGAACTTTTAATGGAATGTGGAATGGAATGTGAAATGGAAAGGAATGGACTGTGGAATGGAATGGAATGGAATGGAAAACAATGGGAATGGAATGTGGAATGGAATGGAATGGAATGATAATGGAATGTGGAATGGAATGGAACAGAATTTCGAATGGAATGGGGATTGCAATGGAATTGAAGGCAACGTGGAATGGAAATGAATGCAAAGTTCAATGGATTGGAATGGAATTTGGAATGAAATGGAATGCAATGTGGAATGGAAAGGAATGGAAAGTGGAATGGAATGTGGAATGGAATGGAATGCAATGTGGAATGGAAGGTTGAATGGAAGGGAATGGAATGTGGAATGGAATGTGGAATGGAAAGGAATGAAACGTCAAAAGGAATGTGCAATGGAATGTGGAATGGAATTTGGAATGGAATGTGGAATAGAATGGAATGGAAAGTGGAATGCAATGTCAAATGGAATGGAAAGGAATGTGGAATTGAATGTGGAATGGAATGTGAAATCGAATGGATTCAAATGAGTAATGCAATGTGGAATGGAATGGAATGGAACCTTGAATGGAATGTGGAAAGGAATGTGGAATGGATTGGAAAGGAAGGTGGAATGGAACATGGAATGGAACGTGGAATCGAAGGTGGAATGGAATTTGGTATGGAAAGTGGAATGGAATGGAATGGAATGTGGATTGGAATGTGGAATGAAATGGAATTGAATTTGGAATGGAATGTAGAATAGAATGCAATGCAACGTGGAATGAAACGAAATGCAATGTGGAATGGAATGTAATAGAATGTGGAATGTAATGGAATGGAATGTGGAACAGAAAAGAATGGAATGGGGAATGGAATGTAGAATAGAATGGAATGTGGAATGGAATGTGGAAGAGAATGGAATGTGGAATGGAATGGAATAGTATGGAATGTGGAATGGAAATTATTGGAATGTGGAATGGAACGGAATGGAATTTGAATTGGAATGGAAAGGAATGTGGAATTTTATGGGATGGAATGGAATGGAATGTTAAAGGGAATGGAATGGAACATGAAACTGAATGTGGAATGGAATTGAATGTGGAATGGATTGGAATGGATTGGAATGGAATGTGGAATGGAATGGAATGGAATGGAATGGAATGTGGGACGGAATGGAATGGAATGGAATGTGGAATGGAACGGAATGGATTGCAGAATGGAATGGAATGGAATGTAACATGGAATGGAATGGAATGGAATGGGGAATGGAAAGTGGAATGGAATGGAATGTGGAATGGAATGTGCAATTGTTTGGAATGGAATGGAATGGAATGTGGAATGGAATGGAATGGAATCGAATCGAAAGTGAAATGGATTGGAATGGAATGGAATGGAATGTGGAATGGAATGGAATGGAATGGAATGAAATGGAATGGAATGTGGAATGGAATGTAATGGAATGGAATGTGGAATGGAATGGAATGGAATAGAATGTGGAATGGAATGGAATGGAATGGAATGGAACCTGGAATGGAATGGAATGGAATGGGGAATGGAAAGTGGAATGGAATGGAATGTGGAATGGAATGTGTAATGGATTGGAATTGAATGGAATGGAATGTGGAATGGAATGGAATGGAATGGAATGTGGAATGGAATGGAATGGAATGTGGAATGGAATGGAATGGAATGTGGAATGGAATGGAATGAATTGCGGAATGGAATGAAATGGAATGGAAAGTGTAGTTCAATGTGGAATGGAATGGAAAGGAATGCAGAAGGGAATGTTGAATGGAACGGAGTGGAATGTGGAAGGGAATTGAATGGAGTGGAATGTGGAATGGAATGGAATGAAATGTGGAATCGAATGTGGAACAGAATGTACAGTGCAATGTGGAATGGAATGGAGTAAAATGTGGAATGTAATGTTGAATGGAATGGAATGGAATGTGGAATTGAATGGAGTGGAATGTGGAATGGGGTAGAATGAAATGTGGAATGGAATGTGGAATCGAATGTGGAATGGAAAGGAATGAGGAATGGAACTTCGAATGGAATGTGGAATGGAACTTGGAATGGAACGTGGAATGGAAAGTGGAATGGAACGTGGAATGGAACGTGGAATGGAATGTGGAATGTAACTTGGAATGGAACGTGGAATGGACCGTGTAATGCAACGTGGATTACAACGTGGAACGGAAAGTGGAATGGAAAGTGGAATGGAATGGAATGCAATGTAGAATGCAATGGAATGGAAGGTGGAATGAAATCAAATTGAATGTGAAATGTAATGCGATGGACTATGGAATGTATTGGAATGGAAAGTGGAATGGAACGGAATGGAATTTGGAAAGGAATGTGGAATGAAATGGTATGGAATGTGGATTGGAATGTGTAATGGAATGCAATGAAATGTGGAATGGAATGTGGAATGGAAAGGAAAGGAAAGTGGAATGGAATCTGGAATGGAAAGTGGAATGGAAGGAGGAATGGAATGGAATGGAATGGAATGGATAGTGCAATGGAATGTGCAATGGCATGGAGTGAAACGTGGAATGGAATGTGAAATTGAATGGAGTGCAATGTGGAATTGAACGGAGTGGAATGTGGAATCGAATGGAATGGAACGTGGAATGGAATTGAATGGAACGTGGAATGGAACTTGGAATTCAACGTGGAAAGGAACGTTAAACGGAACGTGGAATGGAACGTGGAATGAAATGTGGACTGGAATGTGGTATGGAATGTAATGTGGAATGGAATGTGGAATGGTTCGTGGACTTTAACATGGAATGGAAAGTGGAAGGGAAAGTGGAATGGAAAGTGGAATGGAATGGAATGGTAGGTGTAATGGAACGTAGAAGGGATCGTGGAGTGGAATGGAATGCATTGTGGAATGGAATGCAAAGGAAGGTGTAATGGAATGGAATGCTTGGTGGAAAGGAATGGAATGGAATTGAAAGTGGAAAGGAATGTGGAATGGAATGTGTAATGGAATGGAATGGAATGTGGAATGGATTGTGGAATGGAGTGCAATGGAATGTGGAAAGGAATGTGAAATGGAATGTGGAATCGAATGGAATGGAATGTGCAATGGAATGTGGAATGGAATGGAATGGAAAGTGGAATGGAAAGTGGAATGGAATGTGGAATGGAATGTGGAATGGAATGGAATGGAGTTTGGAATGGAATGTGGAATGGAATGTGGGACGGAATGTAATGTAAGGTGGAATGTAATGGAATGGAATGTGAACTGGAATGGAATGGAATGTGGAATGGAATTCAATGGAATTTGGAATGGAATGGAATTGAATGTTGAATGGAATTGTAAGGAATGTGGAATGGAAAGTGGATTGGAATGGAACGGAAAGTGGAATGGAATGGAATGGATTGCGGAATGGAGAGGAATGGAATGGAATGGAATGTGGAATGGAATGGAATGGAAAAGAATGGAATGGAAAGTGGAATTGAATGCAGTGGAATTTGGAATGGAATCGAATGGAATGGAATGAGGAATGGAATTTGATGCGGAATGGAATGGAGTGGAATGTGCAATGGAACGTGAAATGGAATGGAATGAAATGTGGAATGGAATGAAATGGAATGCGGAATGGAGTGGAATGTGGAATGGAAAGTGGAATGGAATGCAATGGAATGTGGGATGGAATGGAATCGAATGGAATTTGTAATGCAATGGAATGGAGTGGAACGTGGAATGGAATGGAATGGAATGGGGAATGGAATGTAGAATGTAACGTGGAATGCAAAGTGGAATGGAATTTGGAATGGAAAAGAATGGAATGTGGAATGTAGTGGAATTGTGTGTGAATTGGAATTATATGGAATGGAATGGAACGTGAAATGGAATAGAATATATAATGGAATTCAATGTAATTTGGAATGAAATGGAATGGAATATGGAATGGAATGGAAATGAATGTAGAATAGAAAGTGGGATAGAATGGAATTGAAAGTGGAATGGAATGCAATGGATTGCAGAATGGAATGGAATGTGGAATGATATGGAATCGAATCGAATGGAATTGAATCTGGAATGGAATGCAATGGAATGTGGATTGGAATGGAATGGAGCATGGAATGGAACGGAACGGAATGTGGAATAGAATGGAATGGAAAGCAATGGAATGTGGAATTTAATGAGGAATGGAAAGGAATGGAAAGTGGAATGGAATGTGGAATGGAATGGAATAGAATGTGGAATGCAAAGGAATGGAACGTGGAATTGAATGAAATGGAATATGGAATAGAATGGAATGTGGAATGGAATGTAGTGGAATGGAATGTGGAAAGAAATGTAATGGAATGGAATGGAATGTGGAATGGAATGGAAGGGAATGTGGAATGTAATGGAATGGAAAGGAATGGAATGTGGAATTGAAAGTGGAATGGAATGGAATGGAATGGAAACGAATGGAATGGAATGTGAAATGGAATGTGGAAAGGAATGTGGAATGGAGTTGAGTGGAATGTGGAATGCAATGGAATGGAATGTCAAATGGAATGTGGAAAGGAATGGAATGGAATTTGGAATAGAATGTGGTATGGAATGGAATGGAATGTTGAATGGAATGGAAGGGATTGTGGAATGGAAAGGAATGGAATGGAATATGGTATGGAATGGAATATGGTATGGAATGGAATGGAATTTGAATTGCAATGGAATGCAATGGTGTGTGGAATTCAATGGAAAGGAAAGGAATGGAATGGAATGGAATGGAAGGGAACACGGAATGGAATGTGGAATGGAATGGAAAGGAATGTGGAATGGAATGGAATGGAATGGAATATGGAATGGAATGTGGAGTGGAATGGAAAGGAATGCGAAAAGGAATGGAATTGAATGTGGAATGGAATGGAATAGAAAGTGAAAAGGAACCGAATAGAAAGTGTATTGGAATGGAATAGAATGTGGAAAAGAATGGAATGGAATGTGGAATGGAATTTGTAATGGAATGGAATGGAACATGGAATGGAATGGAAAGGCATGTGGAATGGAAGGTGGAATGGAATGGAATGGAACATGGAATGGAATGGAACGGAATGTGGAATGGAATGGAATGAAATGTGGAATGGAATAGAATGGAAGGGAATGGAATTTGAAATGGAATGGAATGGAATGTGGAATGAAATGGAGTGGAGTACCGAATGGAATGGAAGGGAAGGGAATGCGGAATGGGAAGGAATAGAATTAAATGGAATGGAAAGGAATGTGGAATGGAATGTAACGGAATGGAATGAGGAATGGAATGGAACGGATTTTAGAAAGGAATGGAGCGGAATGGAATGTGGAATGGAATGGAATGGAAAGGAATGGATTGGAATGTTGTTTGGAATGGAATGGAATGTATAACGGAATGGTATGGAATTTGGAATGGAAAGGAATGGAATGTGGATTGGAATGGAGTGGACAGGAATGCAATGTGGAATGGAATGGAAGGGAAAGTTGAATGGAAAGTGGAAGGGAATGGAATGGAATGCGGAATGGAATGGAATGGTATCTGGAATGGAATGGAATGGAATGGAATGTGGAATGGAATGGAACGGAATAGAATGTGGAATGAAATGGAATGGAATGCAGTTTAAAGGTATATGGAATGGAATGTGGAATGGAATGGAATGGAATGAGAAAAGGAGTAGAATGGAATGTGGAATGGATTGGAAAGGTATTTGGAATGGAACTGAATGTAATGGAATGTGAAGTGGAATGGAATTGAATGGAATTGAATATGGAATGGAAAAAGGAAGGGAATGGAATGAAATTTGGAATGGAATGGAATATAATGGAATCTGGAGTGGAATGGAATGGAATGGAATTGAATATGGAATGGAAGTTGGAAGGGAAAGGAATGGAATTTGAAATGGAATGGAATCAAATGTGGAATGGAATGTAATGGAATGTGGAACGGAATGGAATGGAGTATGGAACGGAATGGAATGAAGTAGAAGGTGGAATGGAATGGAACGGAATGTACTATGGAAAGTGAATTGGAATGGAATGGAATGGAATGGAATGTGGAATGGAGGGTGGAATGGAATGTAACGGAATGTGAAATGTCATGGAATGGAAAGTGGAATGCAATGGAAGGGAATGTGGAATGGAACGGAAAGAAGTGGAAGGTGGAATGGAATGGAATGGAATTTGAAATGGAATGCAATGGAATGTGGAATGGAATGTGGAATGGAATTGAGTGAATGGAGAAATGGAATGGAATGGAATGGAATGTGGAATGGAATATGGAATTCAATGGAATGGAATGTGGAATGGAATGTGGAATGGAATGCGATGGAATGGAATAGAATGTGGAATGAAATGTGAAATGGAAAGGGAAATGGATTGGAATGAAATGTGGAATGGAATGGAAAGTGGAATGGAATGTGGAATGGAACAGAATGGAAGGAGAAGTGAAATGGAATGGAATTTGGAATGGAATGGAGTGAAATAGAAGGTGTAATGTAATGGAATTGAGTGGAATGTGGAACGTAATGTGATGGAATGGAGAGGAAAGCAGCCTGGAATGTGGAATGGAATGGAATGGAATGTGGAATGCAAAGTATTGGAATGCGGTATGGAATGGAAAGGAATGGATGTTGATTTCAATGAACTGGAATGTGGAAAGTAATGGAATGGAATGGAATGTGGAATGGAATGGAATGGAAAGTGGAATGCAATGGAATGGAGTTGAATGCAGAATGGAATGGAATGGATGTGGAATGGAATGAAATGGAATTTGGAAAGGAATGGAATGGAATGTGGAATGGAATGTGAAATGGAATGGAATGGAATGTAGAATGGAATTTAATGGAATGTGGAATGGTATTTGCCATGGAGTGGAATGGAATGTGGAATGGAATGTAATGGAGTGGAATGTGGAACGGAATGGAGTGGAATAGGGAACGGAATGGATAGGAATATGGAATGGAATTGAATGGAATGTGGAATGCAATTGAGTGGAATGTGGAGTGGAATAAGAAATGGAATGAGGAATGGAATGGAATGGAAAGTAGAATGCAAAGTGGAAAGGAATGGTATGGAAAGTGGAATGGAATCTGGAATTGAATGCAATGGAAGGTGGAATGGAACGCGGAATGGAACGTGGAATGGAATGTGGAATGGAATGGAATGGAATGCTGGATGGAATGGAACACAATGTGGAACGGAATGGAACACAATGTGGAACGGAATTTAATGCAATGTGGAATGGAATGTGGAATGGAAAGTAATGGAATGGAATAGGGAATGGAATGGAATGGAATGTGGAATGGAATGGAATGGAAAGGAATGGAATGTGTGACATAATGAAATGGAATGAGTAAAGGAATGGAATTAAATGGAATGTGGAATGGATTGGAATGGAATGGAAAGCGGAATGGAATGGAATGGAATGCGTAATGGAAGGAAATGGAATGTGGAATGCAATGGAATGAAATGTGGAATGGAATGCAATTGAATGTGTAATGCAATCGAATGTAATGGATAGTGAACTGGAATTGAATGAAATTCGGAATGGAATGTGGAATAGAATGGAATGGAGTTTGAAATGCAATGTGGAATGGAATGTGGAATGGAATGTGGAATGGAACGGAATGGAATGTGGAATGGAAAGTGGTATTGAATGTGCAATGGAATGGAATGGAATGTGGATTGGAAGGCAATTCAGTGTGTAATGGAATGGAAAGGAATGAAAATGGAAATAATGGAATTGAATGGAAAGCGGAATTTAATGTAGAATAGAAGGGAAGGGAATTTCGAATGGAATGTGGAATGGTATCTGGAATAGAATGTGGAATGGAAAGAAATGGATTGTGGAATGGAATGGAACGGAATGTGGAATGGAATGGAATAGAAAGTGCACTGGAATGTGGAATGGAAGGGAATAGAATGTGGACTGGAATGTGGAAAGTAATGGAATGTAATGTGGAATGTAATAGAATGGAATGTGGACTGCAAAGGAATGGAATTGAATTTAATGTGAAATGGAATGTAATGGAGTGTGGAATGGAAAAGAATGGAATGTGGAATTGAATGGAAAGGACTGTAGAATGGAATGTGGAATGGAATGGAATGGAATGTGGAAGGGAATGTGTATGGAATGGAATGGACTGTGGAATGGAATGGAATGGAAAGTGGACTGGAATGGAATGGAATGGAATGTGAAATGGAATGGAATGGATTGTGGAATGGAATTGAAAGGAACGTGGAATGGTATGGAACGGAATGTAGAATGGAATGTGGAATGGAATGGAATGGAATGGAATGGAATGCGGAATGGAATGTGGTATGGAAATGAATGAAATTTGGAACGGAATGGAATTGATTGTGGAATGGAATGGAATGGAAAGGAATGGAATGGAACGTGAAATGGAATGGAATGGAATGGAATGAGGAAAGGAATGGAATGGAATGGAACGTGGATTGGAACATGGAATGCAATGGAAGGGAATGTGGAATGGAATGTGGAATGCAATGGAATTTGACGTGGAATAGAACATGGAATGGAAAGCGGTATGGAAAGTGGAAAGGAACGTGGAATGGAATGTGGAATGGACAGTGGAATAGAATGGGGAATGGAATGGAATGGAATGTGGAATTTAATCTTGAATGGAAAGGAAAGGAATGGAAGGGAATGTAGAATGTAGTGGAATGGAATGTGGAATGGAATGGAACGGAATGGAATGGAATGTGTAATGGAATATGGAATGGAATGGAACGGAATATGGATTGGAAGGTTTAATTGAATGGAATTGAATACGGAATGGAATGTGGAATGGAGTGTGGAATGCAATGAAATGGAAAATGGAATGGAATGTGAAATAGAAAGGGGAATGGAAAGTGGAATGGAATATGGAATGGAATGTGGAATGGAATGGAATTGAATTTGCAATGGAATGTGGAATGGAAGGTGTAATGGAATGGAATGGAACGTGCAATGGAACGTTGAATGGAAAGTGGAATGGAAAGTGCAATGGAATGGAACAGAATGGAATGTGGAATGGAATTGAATGGAATGTGGAAAGGAATTCAATTGAAGGTGGAATGGAATCGAATGGAATGCAATGTGAAATGGAATTGAATGGAATGCGGAATAGAATGCGGAATGGAATAGCATGGAATATGGAATGGAATGAGGACTAGAATGTGGAATAGAATGGAATGGATTGTGAAATGGAATTCAATTCAGTGTGGAATGGAATGCAATGGAATGGAAAGTGAAACTGTATTGAATGGATTGCGGAATGGAACGTGGAATAGGATGGAATAGAATTTGGAATGGAATGGAATGTGGAATGGAATGTGTAATTGAATCTGTAATGGAATGTAATGGAATGTGGAATGGAATGTGGAATAGAATAGAATGTAATATTGAAGGGAATGGAATGGATTGTCGACTGGAATGGAATGGAATGAGGAATGGAATTGAATGGAAGGTGGAATGGAATGGAATGGAATGTAGAAAGGAATGTGGAATGGAATGGAATGGAATGTGGAATGCAATGTGGTATGGAATGGAATGGAATGTGGAATGGAATGGAATGGATTGTGGCCTGGAATGGAATGGAGTGGAATGGAATGTGAAATGAAATGGAATGGAATATGGAATGGAATAGAATGGAATGTGGAATGGAATGGAATGCAATGTACAATGGAATATGGAATGGAATGGAATGGAATGTGGAATGGAATGTGGTATGGAATGGAATGAAATTTGGAAAGGAATGGAATAGGATGTGGAATGGAATGAAATGGAATAGAATGTCGAATGGAACGTAATGGAATGGAAACTGGAATGGAAAGGAATGGAATGTGGAATGGAAAGCAATGTGGAATGGAATGGAATGTGGAATGGAATGGAATAGAATGTGGAATGGAACGTGGAATGCAATGAAGGGAAAGTGGAATGTAGTGAGGAATGCAATGGAATTTGATGAGGAATGGAACCTGAAATGGTACGTGAAATGGAAAGTGAAAAGAAAGTTGGAATGCAACGTGGAATGGACCGTAGAATGGAATGGGGAATGGAATGTAATGGAATGTCTAATGGAAAGGAATGGAATGGAAGGGAATGTGGAATGGAATGGAATAGAAAGTGGAGTGGAATGTGGAATGGAATGGATTGTGGAATGTAATGGAATGGAATGTGGAATGGATTGTGGAAGGCAATGAAATGGAAACTGGAATGGAGTGCGCAATGGAACATGGAATGGAACGTGGAGTGGATTATGGAATTGAATGTGAAATGGAATGGAATACAATGTGGAATGGAATATGGAATGGAATGTGGAATGGAATACGAAATGGAATGGAGTGGAATGTGTAATGGAATGGAATGGAATGAGGAATGGAATGTAGAATGGAATGAGGGATGGAATACGGAATGGAATGAAGTGGAATGTGGAATGGAATGGAATGTGGAATAGAATTTGGAATGGAATGGAATTGAATGTGGAATGGAATGTGGAATGGAACGTGGAATGGAATGTGGAATGGAACGTTCAATGGAATGTGGAATCGAATGGAGTGGAATGTGGAATGGAATGGAGTGGAAATTGGAATGGAATGTGGAATGGAATGCAAAGGAATGTCGAATGGAATGTGGAATGGAATGTAGTGGACCGTGAAATGGAACGTGGAATGGAATGGAATAGAATGAGGAATGGAACATGGAGTGGAATGTGGAACAGAATGGAATGGAATGTGGAATGGAAGGTGGAATGGAATGGAATGGAACATGGAATGGAAAGTGGAATCCAACGTGGATAGGAACGTTGAACGGAACTTGGAATGGAACATGGAATGGAACGTGCAATGGAATGTGAAATGGAATGACTTGGAACGTGGAATGGAATGTGGAATGCAATGTGGAATGGATGGTGGAAATTAAAGTGGAATGGAAATTGGAATGGAACGTGGAATGGAGGGTGGAATGGAAGGTGGAATAGCATATGGAATGGAATGTGGAATGGAATGGAATGGAATGTGGAATGGAATGTGGAAAGGAATACACAATGCAATGGAGTGGAATGTATAATGGAATAGAATGGAAGGGAATGTGGAATGGAATGTGGAATGGAAAGGATTTGAATGTGGAACGGAATGTGGAATGGAACATGTAATGGAATGGAATGGAATGTGGAATGCAATGTGCAATGGAATGTGGAATGTAATAGAGAGAAATGAGGAATGGAATGTGGAATGGAATGGAGTGGAATGTGGAATGGAATGGAGTGGTATGTGGAAAGGAATGTGAAATGGAATGGAATGGAATGGAATGTGGAATGGAATGTGGAATGGAATTTAATGGAACGTGAAATGGAACATGGAATGGAATGGAATAGAACGTGGAATGGAACGTGGAAAGGAATGTGGAATGGAATAGAATTTAATGTGGAACGGAAGGTTGAATGGAATGGAATGGAACCTGGAATGGAACGTGGAATGGAATATGGAATGGAATGTCAAATGAAACGTGGAATGGAACGTGGAAAGGAATATGGAGTGGAACGTGGAATGGAACATGGAATGTAATGTGGAATGGAATGTGGAATGGAATGGAATAGAATTTGGAATGGAATGTGGAAGGGAATAGAATGCAGCGCGGAATGGAATGGAATGCAATGTGGAATGGAATGAAATGGAATGTGGAATGGAATGGAATGGAATGTGGAATGGAATGGAAAAGAATGTTGAATGGAATGGAATGGAATGTGTTATGGAATGGAATGGAATGAGGAATGGAATGGAATAAGGAATGGAATGGAAGGGAATGTGGAGTAGATGTAATGGAATGATGAATGGAACGTGGAATGGAATGGAGTGGAAAATGTAAATGAAAGTGGAGTGGGCCATGGAATGGAACGTGGAATGGAACATGGAATGCAATGTGGAATGTGGAAAGGAATGGAATGGAGTGTTTAACGGAATGGAATGGAATGTGGAATGGAATGGGGAATGCAATGGAATGGAAAGGAATGTGGACTGGAATAGAAATTAATGGAATGTGTAATGTAAAGGAATGGAATGGAAAGTGGAATGGAAAGCGGAATGGAATGGAATCTGGAATGGAACGTGGAATGGAACATGGAATGGAACTTGGAATTGTATGGAATGGAAAGTGGATTGGAACGGAATGGAACGTGGAATGGAATGGAAAGGAATATTGAATGGAATGGAATGGAATGTGCAATGCAATGGAAAGGAATGTGGTATGAAATGGAATGGTATGGAATGTGGACTGAAATGAAAAGGAATGTAATGGAAAGTGAAATGGAATGGAATGGAACGTTTTATAGAATGCAATGGAATGGTATGGGATGGAATGGCATGAGGAATGGAATGGAATGCGGAATGGAATGGAATGGAAAGTGGAATGGAATGCAATGGAAGGTGGAATGGAATGGAATTCAATCTGGATTGGAATGGAATGTGGAATGGAATGGAAGGGAATGTGGAATGGAATGGAATGGAACGTGGAATGGAATGGAATGGAATGGTATGGAATGGAATGGAATGAGGACTGGAACGGAATGTGCAATGGAATGGAATTGAATCTGGAAAGGAGTGGAATGGACTGTGGAATGGAATGGAATGTGGAATGGAATGGAATGGAATGTGGAATGGAATGGAATGGAATGTGGAAGGGAATGCAATGGAATGGAAGGGAATGTGGAATGGAAGTGTGTGGAAAGGAATGTGGAATTGAATGCGGAAAGGAAATGAATGGAATGGCATTGAAAGTGGAATGGAATGGAATGCGGAATGGAATGGAAAGGATTGTGGAATGGAATCGAATGGAATGGAACGTGGAATGGAATGCGGAAAGGAATGTGTAATGGAATGGAACGGAACGTGGATTGGAATGGAATGTGGAATGCAATTGAATGGAATGTGGAATGGAATGGAATGGAATCTGGAAAGGAAAGGAATGGAATGTGGAATGGAAAGTGGAACGGAATGGAATGGAAGGTGGAAGGGAATGGAATGGAATGGAATTTGGAATGGAATGGAATGGAACTTGGAATGGAATGGAATGGAACGTGGAATGGAATGGAATGGAATGGAATCTAAAGGAATGTGAAATTAAATGGAATGGAATGTGGAATGAAATTTGGCATGGCATGGAATAGAATGTGGAATGGTATGCAACGGAATGTGGAATGGAATGGAATGCAATGTGGAATGGAATCGAATGGAATGTGGAATGGACTGGAATGGAATGGAATGTGTAATGGAATGCAATGGGATGCGGAATGTAATGGAATGGAATGGGATATGTAACGGAATGCAGAATGGAATGTGGAATGGAATCGAATGGAGTGTGGAATGCAATGGAACTGAATGAAAAGAGGAATTTAATGGAGTGGAATGGAATGTGGACTGGAATGTAATAAAATGGAATGGAATGTGGAATGCAATGTGGAATGGAATGGAATGGAACATGGAATGGAATGTACAATAGAATGTGGAATGGAATGAAATGGAATGTGGAACGGAATGGAATGGATCTTGGAATGGAAGGGAATGGAAAGTGGAATGCAATGGATTGGAACGTAGAATGGAATGGAATGGAACGTGGAATGGAATGGAATGAAATGGTATGGAATGCACTGGAATGAGGAATGGAATGGATTGTGCAACAGAATGGAATGGAATGTAGAATGGAATGGAATTGGATGTGGAATGGAATGGAATGCCATATGGAAACGAATGGAATGTGGAATGGAATGGAATGCAATGTGGAATGGAATGGAATGGAATGGAATGTGGAATGGAATGGAATAGAATGTGGAATGGAATGGAATGGAATCTGGAATGGAATGGAATGGAATGTGGAATGGAAAGAAATGTGGAATGGAATGCAATGGAATGTGGAATGGAATGCAATGGAATGTGGAATGAAATGGAATGGAATGTAGAAGGGCATGGAACGGAATGTGGAATGGAAAGGAAAGTGGAATGGAATGGAATGGAATGCGTAACGGAATGGAATGGAGTGTGGAATGGAAAGGTATGGAATTTGGAATTGAATGTGGAATGGAATGGAATGAAATGGAATGTGGACTGGAATGGAATGAAATGTAATGGAATGTGGAAAGGAATTTGGAATGGAATGGAACGGTACATGGAATGGAATGTACAATGGAATGGATTGCAATTTGGAATGGAATATGTAATGGAATGGAATGGAATGTGGAATGGAATGGAATGGAACTTTGAATAGAGTGGAATGGAACGTAGAATGGAATGGTATGGAATGGAAGAGAATGAGGAATGGAATAGAATGCGGAATGGAATTGAATGGAATGTGGAATGGAAAGCAATGGAATCTGGAATGGAACGGAATGGAATGTGGAATGGAATGCGGAATGGAATGGAATGGAATGTAGAATGGAATGGAATGGAATCAAATGGAATATGGAATGAAATGTGGAATGTCATGGAATAGAATGTGGAATGGTATGGAATGGAATGTGGAATGGAATGGAATGGAATGCGGAATGTAATCGAATGGAAACTGGAATGGAATGGAATGTAATGTGGAATGTAATCGAATGGAAAGTGGAATGGAATGGAATGTAATGGAATGTGGAATGGAATGGAATGGAATGCGGAATGCAATGGAATGGAATGGAATGTGGAATTTCATGGAATGGAATGGAATGTGGAACAGAATGGAATGGAATTGAATGTGGACTGGAATGGAAAGGAATGTTAAGGGAATGTGGAATGGAATGGAATGGAACGTGGAATGGAATGTAGAATGGAATGGAATGGAATGTGGAATGCAATGTGGAATTTAGTGGAATGGAATGTGGAATAGAAGTGAATGGAACTTGGAATTCAATGGAATGGAACGTGGAATGTAATGGAATTGTACGTGGAATGGAATGGTTTGGAATGGAATGGAATGTGGAATGGAATGGATTGGAATTTGGAATGGAATTGAATGCAATGTGGAATGGAATGGAGTGGAATGGAATGTGGAATGGATTGGAATGGAATGTGGAATGGAATGGAACGGAATGTGGAATAGAATGGAATGGAAAGTGGAATTCAATGGAATGGAATGTGAAATGCAATGTAATTGAATGTGGTATCGAATGTGGAATGGAATGGCATGTAATGGAATGGAATGTGGAATGGAATGGAATGTGGAATGGAATGGAATGTGGAATGAAATGGAATGTGGAATGGAAAGGAATGCAATCTGGAATGGAATGGAATGTACAATGGAATGGAATGGAACGTGGAGTGGAATGGAATGCAATGTGGAATGGAATGGAATCGAATGTGCAATGGAACGGAAGGGAAATTGGAATGGAATGGAATGGAATGGAAAGGAATGTGGAATGGAATGGGATGGAAAGTGGAATGGAATGGAATGGAATGTGGAAAGCAATGGAATGGAATGTGGAATGCAATGTGGAATGGAACGGAATGGAATGGAATATAATGGAATGTGGAATGGAATGGAATGGAATGTGGAATGGAATAGAGTGGAAATTGGAATGAATTGGAATGGAATGTGGAATGGAATATGGAATGGAATGGAAAGGAATGGAATGTGGAATTGAATGCCCTGGAGTTTTGTATGGAATGCAATGGAAAATGGAATGGAATGGAATGGAATTGAATGTGGAATACAATGTGGAATGGAATGCAATGGAAAGTGGAATGGAATGGAATGGAATATGGAACGTAATGGAATGTCGAATGGAATGGAATGAAATGTGTAATGAAATGGAATGTGGAATGGAACGGAATGCCATCTGGAATGGAATAGAATGTGGAATGCAATGGAAGGTAATGTGGAATGGAATGTAATATAATGGAGTGGAATGGAATGTGGAATGGAATGACATGGAAAGTGGAATGGAATTGAATGGAATATTTAATGGAATGTAATGGAATATGGAATGCAATTGATTGCAATGTGAAATGGAATGGGAAGGAATATGGAATGGAATGGAATAGAATGTGGAATGGAATCAAATGGAATGTGGATTGGAATGTGGAAAGAATTTGTTATGGAATGGAATGGAATGTGGAATCGAACATGGAATGGAAATGAATGGAACATGGAAAGGAATGTGAAATGGAAAGGAACTTAATGTGGAATAGAATGTGGAATGGAATGAAATGGAATGTGGAATGGAATGTGGAAAGGAATGGAATGGAATATGGAATGGAATGTATAATGGAATGCAAGGGAAGTTGGAATAGAATGCAATGAAATGCGGAATGGAATGTGGAATGGAATAGAATGGAACGTGGGATACAATGTAGAATGGAATTGAATGGTATGTGGAATGGAACGTGGAATGGAAAGTGGAATGGAACGTGGAATGGAATGTGTAATCTTGAGTGGAATGGAATGTAATGTGGAATGGAATAGAATGGAATTGAATGAGGAATGGAATCGAACGAAATATGGAATGTATTGGAGAGGAATGTGGAATGGAATGTGGAATGACATGGAATGGAATGTGAAATGGAATGGAATGGAATCTGGAACGGAATGTGGAAGGGAATGGAATGGAATGGAATGGAATGTGGAATGGAATGGAATGGAATGGAATGTGGAATGGAATGTAATGGAGTTTGAATGGAATGGAATGGAATGTGGAATGGAATGGGGAATGGAATGGAATGTAATGTGGAATGGAATGGCGTGGAATGTGGAATGGAACGCGGAATGGAACGTGGAATGGAATGTGGAATGGAACTTGGAATGGAAGTACTTGCATTGATGGCCTATTCCTAGCGGACGCGTCTTACTTCAATATCCTCCCCATCTTCCTGCTACAGGAGGAGCTTCCTGAGCAGCTGACCGGTTCTGAAAATCCCATGAAAGCTTCCTCTGCAAGGTACTGTCGGCGCACACCGGCCAAGCCATCTCACTCACTTTGTGAATTTTTGTTTGTTTGTTTTGTTTTGAGATGGAGTCTCATTCTGTCACCCAGGCTGCAGTGCAATGTTGCGATCTCAGCTCAATGCATCCTCCGCCTCCCGGGTTCATGACGTTCTCCTGCCTCAGCCTTCCCATTAGCTGAGACTACAGGTGCCCGCCACCACGTCAGGCTAATTTTTTAAATATTTTTAGTAGAGACGGTGTTTCACCGTGTTAGCCGGGATGGTCTCGATCTCCTAACCTCGTGATCTGCCCACCTCAGCCCCACAAAGTGCTGAGATTACAGGTGTGAGCCAGTGTGTCCGGCCCTAAGTGTCTTATATATTAAAATTAACGCATTTCAGAGAGGCATAGTTTGCAAATACGGTTCCTCTTTTTTTTTTGAAATGGAGTCTCGCTCTGTCGCCCATGCTGGAGTGCAGTGGCCCAATCTCAGCTCACCTCAATCTCCTCCTCCCAGGTTCCAGCGATTCTCCAGCCTAAGGCTCCCAAGTAGCTGGGATTACAGGTGTGCACCACCACGCCCGGCCAATTTTGTATTTTTGGTAGAGATGGGGTTTCTCCATGTTGGTCAGGCTTGTCTCGAACTCCTGACCTCAGGTGATCCGCCCACCTTGGCCTCCCAAAGTGCTGGGATTTCAGGCGTGAGCCACTGTGTCCAGCCCACTTTTTATTTTTCTTTGTTTATGTTTTGAGTCTAACAATCCTGGCAGGTGCACAAGGATGATTCTAAACCATCATTTCCTGGGAAGACGCGGATGTAGCTTTAGTGATGCTGGTTCAGCTCCTGGCTGCTTCCTTGACTCACATTCTAGGCTTGAGAGAGTTGGTCTTTCTCAGGAGACAGCTGCCCCCAAAGACTGAACGAAACAACTGTGGGTCTTGCTAAGTGTGGACAGGAAGGTGACAGCCATGCAGAGATCTAGAGGGAGAGCATCCCGAGCTCAGGGAGCAGCTCCTGGGCAGGAAAATGTGTACCACATGGAGGAAGAGTGAGAAGCTGTGGATGGTGGAGAGGAGCGAATGCAGACAAAGCCCCCAGGCAGCTGCAGGGATAAGCAAAGAATGCTGTGGGCTCCATCCCAGTGTTACCCACCCTCTTGCCCTGACTCCATGTTCCGAAGCCCCTCTTCACATCTTCACCTGTTTTCACGTGAGCACTTTCCTCCCTTGCTGAGTGGATGAGAATGGGGTCCACACGGCAGGATGAGGTGGTGTGGACAGGACCAGCATGCAGGAGAAACAGAAAGAGAGAGAGAGAGAGAGGGACACAGAGAGAGAGAGATGAGGGAGCGGAGAGCAAAGATCATTTCACATTGCACCATTCGGCCACCAGGTGGGCACACCTGGTGAAAGGTAAGACCCCGGAGGTGGTGACACAGGAGGACCACCTTGCTCAACGCCCACAGGGTCTCTGGCAGATAAGGACACTGGAGACAGCACAAGACACTCTGCAGAGGATGGAACTGTGTCCTCTCCAAAATTCGCATCCACTCAGAATCTCTGATCATCACCTTCTTTGGAAATACACTCTTTGCAGTTTTAGTCAAGTTAAGGTGAGGTCATATTGGATTAGGGTGGACTCTAAATCCAATGACAGCTGTCCCCATAAGAGACAGAAGAGGAGACACAGACACAGAGGAGAAGGTCTCATGGAGACAGAGGCAGAGACTGGAGTGATGGGACCACAAGGCCAGGGATGCTGGATCCCCCAGGAGCTGGGAGAGCCAGGAAGGATCCTCCCCTAGAGCCTCCAGAGGGAACTGGATACAATTGTACTGGATTGAACAGTGGCCCCCAGAAAGATCTGTCCACATCTGAAAGCCCAGAACCTGGAGTGAGAACTTATTTAGAAATAGGGTCTCTGTAGATGTGATAAAGTGAAGGGCCTTGAGATGAGATCATCCTGGGGTAGAGTAGGGTAAGCCCTAAATGCAATGACAAGTGTCTTTTCAAGAGACAGAAGAGGAGACACAAACACACAGGAGAAGGCCACCTGGAGACGGAGGCAGAGACTGGAGTGATGCAGCCACAAGCTCAGGGACTCTGGATCCCCTAGGAGCTGGGAGAGGCAGGAAGGATCCTTCCTAGAGCCTCCAGAGAGAACTAGATACATTTGAAGTGGATTGAACTATGTATCCCAAAAAAGATATGTTTCATATTCTAACCCAAAAACCTGTGAGTGGAGGTAGAGACTGGAGTGATGAGGCCACAGCCCAGGGATGCCATTCCAGACCCCCCAGAGAGGGAGGAGGCCTGGAGCCCCCAGGAAAGGATTTATGCTAAACAAGGGGTGGATAATTCATGGCTCCCCTTTTTAGACCATATAGGGTAATTTCCTGACATTGCCATGGCATTTGTAAACTGTCTTAGTGCTGGTGGGAGTGTAGCAGTGAGGACGACCAGAGGTCACTCTCATTGCCATCTTGGTTTCGGTGGGTTTCATTCAGCTTATTTACTGAAACCTGTTTCATCAGCAAGGTTTTTGTGACCTGTGTCTTGTGCAAACCTCCTAACTCATCCTGTAGCTTAGGATGACTTATCCATCTGGGGATGCAGCCCAGTACGTCTCAGCCTCATTTTACCCATCCCCTATTCAAGCTGAAGTTGTTCCAGTTCCAGTGCCTCTGACAATACCTAAAGGCTGGAGTTCATCTTGGGGACACATCCAGAGTACAATTGCTGGGCTGGGGAACCCGTGTTTCTCAACTTTAAGATGAGGCCAAACCCCTTTCCAAAATGGTGGTCGAGACAGACATTTTGCCCTACAATGTTGAGGAAAGCCAATCTCTGGCACCTACGGCAACATCTGCAACCGTCAGAATGCTTCATTTTTAACATTTTTGCCAATCATATCGTTACGGGCAGGTCTTTGGTCTTAGAGCTCCCAAGATGGGGACAGACCACTCCCAAGATGGGAGTGGGCCACTCCCAAGATGGCAGCCGCCCACTCCCAAGATGGCTGCAAGTCTTTTCTTCTCTGAGCTGGGGTTCTTGGCCTCATGGATTCCAAGAATGGAACCTTGGGCCATGCAGTGAGTGTTGTAGTTCTATTAGAAGCCGTGGGTCACGGAAGAGAACCCTGGAACCCAGCGACTGGTGTTCAGCTCCATTAGGACAAACTTGGGCACTTAGCCACGCAGGAACAATGATTGTGAGTGGCAGGGGGTGCCTTGCTGGATCAGAAGCACAGCAGATACCCTGCCCTATCCAGAGGGGTGGAAGTCAACGGTGGGTCTGCAACGGCAGCGTTCAGCAGTGGTGGACGGCGAGCGAAAGCTCAGCTCGAGCCGGAACAAACATGCACCAGAAGGGTGTGCAGTTGCAAGATTTAACAGCTTGAAAACAGAGCTCTGATACAATGGGAGGGGACCCAAAGGGGGTTGCCCCCTCCCGGCTCAAATACCTGGGTTTATATTCCAATAATTGTCCCTCCCCCTGTGCTCTCAGGTAATAGATGATTTGACTATTTCTTTACCTCCTGCTTTTAGCCTAATTTGTATTTTAGTGAGCTCCCTCTTTGCTACCCGATTGGTTGGGTGTGCGCTGAGTTACAAGGTGGGTGCAATCACCTTCCCCACCTAGACTTAGGAATTCCGAGTTGGCCTAGGAAATCCAGCTAGTCCTGTCTTTCAATATTGGTGTGAAAAGCGTGTCTCACGGCAGTCTTGATTTGCCCATCAGGTAACATGTCTAAAAATGTTTACAGTAGCCCTGCCCCAAAATACCCCATAGAAATATTCCTATTTCCATTTCCTGTTTCTACGAGGAAATAACCTAATGCCCATAGGCAGAAGGACGCATCCATAAGTTGTGGAATATTCACCTGCTGGGATATTACGGAGCCACCAAAATGAAGACACAGCAGAAATCCAGTATGGATGAATCTTTGAAATGATGTTTTCAGTGAGAAATGCTGGTCTCAAAAAATTACATAGAGCATGATATACACTTTTCATAAAGTTAGAGACAATTAAAATAGAGAAATGCAATAAAGTGAAGTATCAAAGGAAATTCAGAAAATGAAGGATACCAAACTCCACACAGGGTCACCTTGGGTTGTGGGTAGCGTCGCAGAGGGCTGGATGGGGTGGGAGAAGCGATGGGTGTCCGTTATTCTTAATGTCTCTGTTTATATATTTGTGACGGTTGGACAGATTGCATTAGAGTGTTAAAAGGGACCTCTACCTAACCCCCATAAAAAAAATCAACTATAAAATTGTGTTGGGGTATTAAGAATACCTAACTAACATCTTAAATATATATGTAACTATTAAGATAAAAGTGAAGGCAAAAATTAAGGCTCAAGAGCCGAGAGTCCTAACGGCAGAGCCTGGGAGGACAAATTAAAATAAGAACAACGATAAAGAAAAATGCCCTGATTTGGGGGGTACCTGCTTTGTTTGGAGAAATAATAACATTCCCTTTGATTCTGTCTTCATACAACCCCCTTTCTGCTATTCCCGTTAAAGATGCCCACAACCACACCTCTAAGCATTTGCAAGTATTGATCCCTCTCCACAAACTCTCCTAAATCTCCCTGGCAAACTCCTATGCAGTCTGCAAAACCCCATTTACCTGATCCCTCGTGAATCACATTGGTCACCCTTGCAGAAATAAGGCTGAGCTCTCCCTCCTGTGTTTCTGTTTGTTTGTTTGTTTCTGTTTTCGTTTGGGGGATGGTGTTTTGCTCTGTTGCCCAGGCTGGAGTGCAGTGGCATGATCTCAGCTCACTGCAACCTTCACCTTCTGGGTTCAAGTGATTTTCCTGCCTCAGCCTCCACAGTAGCTCGTATTACAGGCACCCGCCACCATGCCTAGCTAATTTTGCATTTTTAGTAGAGATGGGGTTTCTCCATGTTGGCCAGGCTGCTCTCGAACTCCTGACCTCATGATCCTCCTGCCTTAGCCTCCCAAAGTGCTAGGATTACAGGTGTGAGCTACCGTGCCCAGCCATTATCTCCTTTCTGTATCTGTCCCGTGTTGGATTAGCCTAGTAGGGACATGAGTTTTCAGAGGTCAAATCATTCATTCTTCCTCACAACGTGCCGCTCAGAGCTTTGCACATAGTAGGATCTCAGTAAACAGCCTCCAACACAATGATGGGCGTCCACTCTGCGGCTTCACCTGGTCCTCCAAGGCATAAGGGCAGAAATATTTATTTCCCTCCATCAGGCAGAACACGATATAAAATATATCATGCCTCTTTTGAGTCCAAAGGTGTTTTTCTTTTTTTTCCCTGCTTAGCCTTACTTTACTTAACAAGTTAACATTTATCCTGAAAAAATGGTTTTAAACAGTACCTGGAATCAATGATTTGAGAACTGAACAAAACCTTTGGTGATGCTGAAGGCGGAGACTTCACCACGCACAATATCCGTGGAGCAAAACTGGAAATGGAACCCGTAAATCTACACAAATTAAAATTAAAATGTAAAAAAATCCAAAGGAAAGTACTGATCGTCCTTGACTCCATGGACTAGTCGCCCTTGAGTCCAACCAGCGTTAAAATACTTACAAAAGAAATGCCGGGTGGGGTGGCTCACACCTATAATCCCAGCAATTTGGGAGGCTGAGGTGGGTGGATCATTAGAGGTCAGGAGTTTGAGACCAGCCCGGCCAACATGGCGAAACGGCGTCTCTACTAAAAATATAAAATTAGCCTGGCATGGTATCAGGTGCCTCTTGTCCTAGCTACTTGGGAGGCTGAGGCAGGAGAATCACTTGAATTGGGGAAGCAGAGGTTGCAGTGAGCTGAGATCACCCCACTGCACTCCAGCCTGGGGAAGAGAGCAAGACTCTGTCTCAAAAAAAAAAAAATCATATGTGAACCATAATTCCTAAGGAGTTTGTGTGTGTGTGTGTGTGTGTGTGTGTGTGTGTGTGTGTGTGTGTGTGTGTGTGTGTGTTTTGAGGAAGATAAGCAGGGTCTTGCTCTGTTGTCCATGCTGGAGTACAGCAGCATTATCACAGCTCACTGCAGCCTCAACCTCCTGGGCTCCAGTGATTCTCCTCCCTCAGCCTCCCGAGTAGCTGGAACCACAGGCACTTACCACCATGCCCAGCTATTTTTTCATTTTTTGTAGAGACAGGACCTCACTGTGTTGCCTAGGCTGGTCTTGAACTTCGAGTCTCCAGCAATCCTCCTGCCTCAGCCTCTCAAAGTGCTTTGATCGTAGGCGTGAGCAGCCACGCCCAGCCTGCTATGAGGTTTGACAAGGGACAGGGTCTGCTTCAGGCCCAAAGAGGAGGGCAGAGTTTAGAGGGAGATGGTCAGGTTTGTACCAGGCCAGGAAAACACCAAGCCACATTTGCTTTGAGCTAAGGCCTACAGAAGATGTGACAACTGTCACACACTGGCTTATTTGCTGGTGACCGAAGGTGACAACTGGCTCAATTTCACCCTGACAGAATTTGTCAACAGTCATTTGGTGCCACCAATTCCCAGGAAAAGCGACGTTTTTGTCAAAGCCTTCCCAGACTTGGCCGGGCGTGGTGGCTCACGCCTGTCATTCCAGCACTTTGGGAGGCTGAGGTGGGTGGATCACCTGAGGTCGGGAGTTCGAGACCAGCCTGGCCAACATGGTGAAACCCCGTCTCTACTAAAAATACAAACATTAGCCAGGCATGGTGGCGGGTGCCTGTACTCCCAGCTACTTGGGAGGCTGAGGCAGGAGAATTGCTTGAACCCTGGAGGCGGAGGTTGCAGTGCGCCGAGATTGTGCCACTGGACTCCAGCCTGGGCGACAGAGAAAGATTCTGTCTCAAAGAAAAAAAAAATTAGCTGGGCCAGGTGCAGGGGCTCACGCCTGTAATCACAACACTTCAGGAGGCTGAGACGGGCAGATCACCTGAGGTCAGGAGTTCGAGATTAGCCTGGCCAACATGGAGAAACCCCATCTCTACTAAAAATATAAAAATTAGCTGGGCGCAGTAGCGCATGCCTGTAGTCCCAGCTACTCCGGAGGCTGAGGCAGGGGAATGGCTTGAACACGGGAGGCGGAGGTTGCAGTGAGCCAAGATCGTGCCATTGCACTCCAGCCTGGGAGACAGAGCAAGACTCCATCTCAAAAAAATAAAAAATAAAAAATAAAAAAATAAAATAAAATTAGTCGGGCTTGGTGGCGTGTGCCTGTAATCCCAGCTACTCGGGAGGCTAAGGCAGAAGAATTTCTTGAACCCCAGAGGTGGAGTTTGCAGTGAGCCGAGATCACACCATTGCACTCCAGCCTGGGTGACAGGGTGAAAGTCCGTCACAAAAACAAACAAACAACAAACAAAAACAGCAAAAGTTTCCCAAACTCCTTCTTTACCCACATGATTCTGGATCATTGCATAATTCTCCAGGCATCCCAGCCAGAGAATGTCAAATCGTTTCTGCCATTTCTCTTCTGGCCTTTGTTAAGCTGAGATTTCTCTACAAGGTCTCCAGCAGCACAGAAATGAATATCAGGGCTCCCCACCAAAACATCTTAGACTCTTAATGGGGCCAAAGTGAACACCAGCATTCTGGGCTGTGATGACGGCTCTGAACTTCATTTTGTTTTGTTATGGCTTTTTGAGCGATACCTTCACAGAAACCGTGGACTCATAATGGAATATTACGCAGCCTGGAAAAGGAACAGGTTTCTGACAAAGACAGCAATGTGAATGAAACACATTGTGTAAATAAAATTTTATTTTATAAATAAATAAATAAATAAAAATTATAAATAAAATGTGTTTCAAGTTAGAGTGCCAATTACGGGTTAGAGTATCAATTATGCCAGTGGACGCCCCCAACCCTTCCCTAATTACAACGGCATTCAGCACAAACCACTTTAATGCCGGCACCCTTTGGACATCTAAGTGTGAAACCACATAAATCGTTCTGGGTATGATGAAAATAAGTAAGTAAAAATGGAAGTTCAACTCCATTACACCAATCACACTTTATAAGTGGTGATTGTGGCCAGCTTCAGCTTGTATGTTTGGATTGCATTCGAGAAAAAAAAAAAAAAAAAAAGGATGGATTCTAGGTCAACCAGCAAAAGTGACATAGCGTGTGGAGAAGGCAAGCATTCTGGAAGTTTTCTTTTTTTTTTTTTTTTTTTTTTAGACAGAGTTTTTGCTCCGTCCTCCAGGTTGGAGTGCAGTGGCACAATCTTAGCTCACTGCAACCTCTGCCTCCCAGGTTCAAGCGATTCTGCTGCCTTAGCCTCCCAAGTAGCTGGGATAAAGGCGTGCACCACCACACCCGGCTAATTTTTTTGTATATTTAGCAGAGACGGGGTTTCGCCATGTTGCCCAGGCTAGTTTTGAACTTCTGACATCAGGTGATCTGCCCACCTTGACTTCCCAAAGTACTGGGATTTCAGAGGTGAGTCACCATGTCCGTCCATTCTGGAAGATTCTTTACCCAACCTCTCACCTGTTAAAAAAGAAAATTCGGAATGTACACTCTTTTTTATGATGACAAAATACAAATATATAAAATTCAGCATTATAACCGTTTTAAACTCAATGAGTCAGTGATATTTAGTGCATTCACAATGTTGTACAACCATCACCAATCTCTAGGTCCAGAAATTTCTCATCACCCCCAAAAGCGCACCCTGTACGCATTAAACAGTCACTTCCATTTCTCCTTCCCAGGCCCTGGCACCCACAAATCCACTATCTTTCTCTAGGAGTTTACCTGTTCAGCACGTTTCATTAAAAGGGAATCATACACTACGTGTGCTTTTGTGTTTGTGCCTGGCTTTTCTCCCTGAGCATGATGTCCTCAAGTTTCATTCACGTTGCAGTCTTTGTCAGAGCCTTGTTCCTTTTCCAGGCTGTGTAATATTCCATTATAATATTCCATTGCATGGATGAACTATGCTGTGTTTCTCCATTCCTTCATGGATGGACAGTAGAGCTGTTTCCAAAATTCATCAACATTGCAGCCTTTTGTCAGAGCCTTGTTCCTTTTCAAGGCTGCATAATATTCCATTATAATATTGCATTGCACGAATGAATCACGTGATGTTTATCCATTCATTCACAGATGGGCAGTATGGCTGTTTCCAAAATTCATTGACATTGCAGTCTTTGTCATAGTCTCATTCCTTTTCCAGGCTGCATAATATTCCATTATAGGATTGCATTGCACAGATGAAAAACCCTGTGTTTATCATTCATTCATAGGTGGGCAGTAGGGCTGTTTCCAAAAATTCATTCACATTGCAGCCTTTTGTCAGAGACTTCTTCATTTTCCAGGCTGCATAATATTCCATTATAATATTGCATTGCATGGATGAATCACATGTTGTTTATCATTCTTTCATAGATGGGCAGTAGGGCTGTTTCCAAAATTCATTCATGTTACAGCCTTTGTCAAAATATTGTTCCTTTTCTAGACTGCATAATATTCCACTGCATGGATAAACGACGGTGTGTTTGTCATTCCTTCATAGATGGGCGGTAGGCCTATTTCCAATAATTCATTCACGTTACCGCCTTTGTCAGAGCCTTGTTACTTTTCCAGGCTGCATAATATTCCATCATAATATTGCATTGCCTGGATGAACCATATTGTGTTTATCATTCTTTCATAGATGGGCAGTAGGGCTCTTTCCAAAAATTCATTCACATTGCAGTTTTTGTCAGAGCCTTGTTCCTTTTCCAGGCTTCATAATATTCCATTATAATATTGCGTTGCATGAATGAACCATACTGTGTTTATCATTCTTTCATAGACGGACAGTAGGGCTGTTCCAAAAATTCATTCATGTTGCAGATTTTGTCAGAGCCTTGTTCCTTTTCAAGGCTGCATAATACTCCATTGCATGGATGAACCATGCCGTATTTATCATTCCTTCATAGTTGAGCAGTAGGGCTATTTCCAAAAATTCATTCATGTTGCAGCCTTTGTCAGAGCCTTGTTCCTGTTCCAGGCTGCATAATGTTCCATTATAATATTGCATGGCATGGATGAACCACATTGTGTTTATCATTCATTCATAGATGGACAGTAGGCCTGTTTCCAAAAATTCATTCATGATACAGTCTTTTGTCAGAGCCTTGCTCCTGTTCTAGGCTGCATAATATTCCATTATAATATTGCATTGCCTGGATGAAGTGCATTGTGTTTATCATAATTTCATAGATGGGCAGTAAGGCTGTTTCCAAAAATTCATTCACATGGCAGTTTTTGTCAGAGCCTTGTTCCTTTTCCAGGCTGAATAATATTCCATTGCATGGAGGAATCACACTGTGTTTATCATTCCTTCATAGATGGGCAGTAGGGCTGTTTCCAAAAATTCATGCACATTGCAGTCTTTATCAGAGCCTCCTTCCTTTTCAAGGCTGCATAATATTCCATTATAATATGGCATTGCATGGATGAACCACATTGTGTGTATCATTCATTCATAGATGTGCAGTAGGGCTGTTTCCAAAAATTCATTCACATTGCAACCTGTCTCTGCCTTTGTCAGAGCCTTGCTCCTTTTCAAGGCTGCATAATATTCCATTGCATGGATAAACCATACTGTGTTTATCATTCATTCAAAGATGGACAGTAGGGCTGTTTCCAAAAATTCATTCACATTGCAGCCTTTGTCAGAGCCTTGTTCTTTTTTTTGGCTGCATAATATTCCACTGCATGGATGAACTATGCTTTATTTATCCATTGCTTCATAGATGGGTGGTAGGGCTGCTTCCAAAATTCATTCATGTTGTAGTCTTCTGTCAGAGCCTCGTTCCTTTTCAAGGCTGCATAATATTCCATTATAATATTCCATTGCATGGATGAACCATGCTATGTCTATCCATTCATTCATAGATGGGTAGTCGGGTTGTTCGGGTTGTTCCAAAAATTCTTTCATGTTGCAGCTTTTGTCAGAGCCTTTTTCTTTTTCCAGGGTGCATAATATTCCATTGCATGGAGGAATCACATTGTGTTTATCATTCCTTCATAGATGGGCAGTACGGCTGTTTCCAAAAATTCATTCACATTGCAGCCTTTGTCAGAGCCTTGTTCCTGTTCCAGGCTGTGTAATATTCCATTATAATATTGAATTGCATAGATGAACTATGTTGTGTTTTTCCATTCCTTTATAGATGGGAAGTAGGGCTGTTTCCAAAATTCATATATATTGCAGTCTTTTGTCAGAGCCTTATTCCTTTTCTAGACTGCATAATATTCCATTGCATGGATAAAGGATGCTGTGTTTATCACTCCTTCATAGATGAGCATTAGGGCTATTTCCAAAAATTCATTCACATTGCAGCCTTTGTCAGAGCCTTGTTCTTGTTCCAGGCTGCATAATATCTCATTATGATATTGCATTGCATTGATGAACCACATTGTGTTTATCATTCTTTCATAGATGGGCAGTAGGGCTGTTTCCAAAATTCATTCCTGTTACAGCCTTTGTCAGAACATTGTTCCTTTTCCAGACTGCATAAATATTCCATTGCATGGATAAACAACGCTGTGTTTATCATTCCTTCATAGGTGGGCAGTAGGGCTGTTTCCAAAAATTCATTTACAATGCAACCTTTGTCAGAGCCTTGTTCCTGTTCCAGGCTGCATAATAGTCCATTATAATATTGCATTGCATGGATGAATCATGTGATATTATCCATTCATTTATAGATGGGCAGTAGGGCTGTTTCCAAAATTCAATCATGTTGCAGCCTTTTGTCAGAGCCTTATTCCTTTTCCAGACTGCATAATATTCCATTGCATGGATAAACGATGCTGTGTTTATCATTCCTTCATGGATGAGCATTAGGGTTATTTCCAAAAATTCATTCACATTGCAGCCTTTGTCAGAGCCTTGTTCCTGTTCCAGCTGCATAATATTCCATTATAATATTGCATTGCATGGATGAACCACATTGTGTTTATCATTCATTCATAGATGAGCAGTAGGACTGTTTCCAAAAATTCATTCATGATACAGTCTTTTGTCAGAGCCTTGTTCCTGTTCCAGGCTGCATAATATTCCACTATAATATTGCATGGATGAACCACATCGTGTTTATCATTCTTTCATAGATGGGCAGTAGGGCTGTTTCCAAAATTCATTCATGTTACTGCTTTTGTCAGAACATTGTTCCTTTTCCAGACTGCATAATATTCCATTGCATGGATAAATGACGGTGTGTTTGTCATTCCTTCATAGATGGGCAGCAGGGCTGTTTCCAAAAATTCATTCACATTGCAGCCTTTGTCAGAGCCTTGTTCCTTTTCCAGACTGCATAATATTCCATTATAATATTGCACTGCGTGGATGAACCACGTGGTGTTTTTCCATTCATTCACAGATGGGCATTGGGCTGTTTCCAAAATTCATTCATGTTGCAGCCTTTGTCAGAGCCTCATTCCTTTTCCAGGTGGCATAATATTCCATTGCGTTGATGAACCATGTTGTGTTTATCCGTTCATTCATAGGTGAGCAGTAGGGCTGTTTCCAAAATTCATTCATGTTGCTGCTTTTGTCAGAGCCTTGTTCCTTTTCCAGCCTGCATAATATTCCACTATAATATTGCATTGCATGGATGAACCATATTGTGTTTATCATTCCTTCATAGATGAGCAGTAGTGCTGTTTCTAAAAATGCATTTATGTTGCAGCCTTTTGTCAGAGCCTTGTTATTTTCCAGGCCGCATAATATCCCATTATAATATTGCATCCCATGGATGAACCATGCTGTGTTTATCCATTCTTTCATAGATGGGCAGTAGGGCTGTTCCAAAGATTCATTCCTGTTGCAGCTTTTGTCAGAGCCTTGTTCCTTTTCAAGGCTGCATAATATTCCATTGCATGGATGAACCACATCGTGTTTATCATTCCTTCATAGAAGGTCAGTAGGGCTGTTGCAAAAATTCATTCATGTTGCAGCCTTTTGTTAGAGACTTCTTCCTTTTCCACGCTGCGTAATATTCTATTATAATATTGCATTGCATAGATGAGCTATGCTGTGTTTATCCATTTCTTTATAGATGGGCAGTAGGGCTGTTTCCAAAAATGCATTCATGTTGCAGCCTTTTGTTAGAGCCTTCTTCCTTTTCCCGGCTACATAATATTCCATTATCATATTGCATTGCATGGATGAGCCACATTGTGTTTACCCATTTATTCATAAATGGGCAGTAGGGCTGTTTCTACTTTTTGGCTACTGTGAATACCACTGCTATGAATATCACTGTACAAGTTTTTATTTGTGAGTGTGAGACATGTGACAAGCTTTTTTAAAAATAGAGATAAGATTCACATCACATACCTCTGTTTTTTAAAAAGCTTGTTGCATACCCCGTACTACCACGTTTGTGTGAAATACTCACAATTATCAAATAAAAACTTGCACACATCACATAACCGGGCACAGTGGCTCACACCTGTCATCCCAGCACTTTGGGTGGCCGAGGTGGGTGGATCACTTGAGGTCAGGAGTTCGAGACCAGCCTGGCCAACATGGAGAAACCCCATCTCTGCTAAAAATACTGGTGTGGGGGCTGGTGCCTGTAATCCCAGCTACTCGGGAAGCTGAGGCAGGAGAATCACTTGAATCTGGGAGGCGGAGCTTGTAGTGAGCCAAGATCGCACCATTGCATTCCAGCCTGGGTGACAGAGCAAGATTCTGTCTCAAAAAAAAAAAATTACATCAAGTTAGTTATTTTAAATTATACGAACGGGGCATTTAGTACATTCACCGTGCTGTACAACCACCAGTTCTATGTAGTTTGAGAAAATCTTCATTCCCTTTAAAAGGAAACCGCCATTCCCATCAAGCAGTCACTCCACATCCCCCTCCCCAAACTCTGAGAGTCACAAATTCACTTCCTCTCTGTGGATTTGCCTGTTGAGCACGTTTCATAGAAATGGAGTCAGACATCAGTTACTTCTGTGCAGAAAAAAGCCCTGTCGCCTGGCCTTTCTTCCCTTGCTGCTGGGATTTAGGATGTTCCCCTCAATGTTTAGGCTTCTCTCCCATAATCACACCTTCCTTTGTTTTTCTTTTCCTTTTTTTTTTTTTTTTTTTGAGATACAGTCTCGCTGTGTCTCCCAGGCTGGATTGCAGTGGCATGATCTCAGCTCACTGCAGTCTCGGCCTCCCGGGTTCAAGCGACTCTCCTGCCTCAGCCTCCCAAGTAGCTGGGATTATAGGCACAAGCCACCACGCCTGGCTAATTTTTGTATTTTTAGTAGAGAAGGGGTTTCGCCATGTTGACCAGGCTAGTCTCAAACTCCTGATCCCAGGTGATCCACCTGCCTCAGCCTCCCAAAGTGCTGGGATTACCGCCTTGAGCCACCGCACCCTGCCAAAAAGATATCTTAAAAGATCTGAGCATCTCAGCTCACTGCAACCTCCGCGTCCTGGGTTCAAGTGATTCTCCTGCCTCAGCCTCACAAGTAGCTGAGATTACAAGCGCCCACCACCACGCCCAGCTAATTTTTGTATTATTAGTAGAGACGGGGGTTTCACCCTGTTGACCAGGCTGGTCTCGAACTCCTGACCTCAGGTGATCCGCCTGCCTCAGCCTACCAAATTGCTGGGATTGCAGGCATGAGCCACCGTGTCCGGCCGGAGAGTCATTTTTGATAAGCACCGAATGATTTTTCCCACGTAGTTAGGAAAACAATTGCGTGTGTGTGTGTGTGTGCACATATGTACATTCGATTCTGTGTTCTACGCCTCGCTCTGTGTGTTTAGGGGCAATGACAGTGACCTTAAACGCTGTTGGACCATGTATTTTAAAAAAATGCAACCCACAGTCTATGTGAGAAACCCACGTGATAATCATCAATGATCCCAGCCCCAGCATTGAGATTGGACATTTTGATTTGGTGCAGAAGGCACAAGGAGGAAGAGATCCCTCAGAAAACAGGGGCATCTTCACCCTTGGAGGTAAATTCAATGGGAATCATTGGGACCATGGACAGCTGATGGTGATTCATTATAAATATATTGATTACAGATTCCTAGAGGTATTCACTAAGGGTCAGACAGGAGTGAAGGCACTACCCAGAAAGACGTAGACTAGTCAAAGTCAATAGGAGAGTAGTTCATTTTATTCATTTATGTATTTATTTATTTGAGATGGAGTCTTTCTCTGTTACCCAGGCGGAATGCAGTGGCATGATCTCGGCTCTTAGGAGTTGAACAGCACCTCACTGTGCCTGGCGCTGGAACAAATGAATGCAGGAGGTATGCTGGGTTTTTTTTTTTCTTCCTTTCTTGTTTCTTTTCTTTCTTTCTTTCTTTCTTCTTTCTTTCTTTCTTTCTTTCTTTCTTTCTTTCTTTCTTTCTTTCTTTCTTTCTTTCTCTCTCTCTCTCTTTCTTTCGTTCTTTCTTTCTTCTTTCTCTCTCTCTTTCTTTCTTTCTCCATCTTTCCTTTCTTTCTTTCTCCTTCTTTCCTTTCTTTCTTTCTCTTTCTTTTTTTTTTTTTTTGAGATGGAGTCTTTCTCTGTCGCCCAGGCTGGGGTGCAGTGGCATGATCTCGGCTCTTAGGATTTGAACAGCACCTCGTTGTGACTGGTGCTGGAACAAATGAATGCATGAGATATGCTGGGTTTTTTTTCTTTCTTTCTTCTTTCTTTCCTTCTTTCTTTCTTTCTCTTTCTTTCTCTCTCTTTCTTTCTTCTCTTTCTCCTTCCTTTCTTTCTTTCCTTCTTTCTTTCTTTCTTTTCTTTTCTTTCTTTCTTTCTTTCTTTCTTTCTTTCTTTCTTTCTTTCTTTCTTTCTTCCTTTCTTTCTTTCTTTCTTTCTTTCCTTTCTTTCTTTTGAGATGGAGTCTTTCTCTGTCGCCCAGGCTGGGGTGCAGTGGCATGATCTCGGCTCTTAGGATTTGAACACCACCTCATTGTGCCTTGCACTTAAACAAATGAATGCAGGAGGTATGCTGGGTTTTTTTTTCTTTCCATTCCTTCCTTTCTTTTTCTTTCATTCTTTCTTCTTTCTTTCTCTTTCTTTCTCTTTCTTTCTTTCTTTCTTTTCCTTCCTTCCTTCCTTTTCTTTCTTTCTTTCTTTTTCTTTCTTTTTTCTCTTTCTTTTTTTTTTTGAGATGAAGTCTTTCTCTGTCGCCCAGGTTGGGGTGCTGTGGCAAGATGTTGGCTCACTGCAACCTCTGCCTCCCAGGCTCAAGTGATCCTCCTGCTTCAGCCTCCTGAGTAGCTGGGATTACAAGTGCCCGCCACCACACCAGGTTAATTTTTGTATTTTTAGTAGAGACAGTGTTTCACCATGTTGGCTAGGATGGTCTCGAACTCGTGACCTCAGGTGATTCACCCACCTCGGCCTCCCAAAGTGGTGGGATGACAGGCGTGAGCCACTGCACCTGGGCTAAAAGGTTTAAAATATAAATCTATCAAATATTTAAACACACTTGTAAAAATGCTAGCGTTAAAGACAAATGGAAAATGATTGCATTTAAAAAAATCAGTGATGACATGGCTAAATGTCAAAGAATTCTTTTGTAATTTTTTTTTCCATTCTGAATGCCAGCATCGTCTTTTATGATTGCTGTCTGCATCATGGTAAATGGAATTCTTGCAAAATGGTCTGAGTTTCCAACATGCATAAAACAAAGGAAATCATGTACAATGTGAAAAAAACAGAGAGAGAGAGAGAGAGAGAGATCCTAAAAGAGCCAAGACTGCTAGAGGAAAAATGCATTTAAAATCCGGCATAAATGACATTGGACAGCGTTCAGTAGAGCAGCTCTGGGTTGCAGAGGTGACGGGCTGCTGCAACAGGCTGAGAGTGTTACATGATTACAAACATATGTTATGGGAGCAGAAGGAAGATGGTTGCGTTGGAAAGAATGATTGGAGACACAGCCTTGATGGAAGGCTGTGTTATTAGGAGATGCTTCAGAACTTGAAAGGGTTTCTGAGAAGCTGCTTAAGTGAGTAGCTGGCTGATGCACATTGGAAAAAAAAAAGACCCCCTTACAGAAACTGGAAGGAAAAGAGGCGCTGGTCTAGACAAGAATGCACACAAGATGTCAGCATTGTGGTCGCCTAAGAAAAGGTAATTTATGAGCTACCTAATAAAACATAAGTCGGCATCTCTTCTTTGCCGGAAGATAAATAACTTAGGATTTTAACAGCACCTCATTTTGCCTGGCGCTGGAACAAATGAATGCAGGAGGTATTTTGTGTGTTTTTTCCCTCCCTTTCTTTTCTTTTCTTTCTTTCTTTCTTTTCTTTTCTTTCTTTCTTTCTTTTTTTCTTTCTTTCTTTCTTTCTTCTTTCTTTCTTTCTTTATTTCTTTCGTCTTTCTTTCTTTCATCTTTCTTTCTTTCTTTCGTCTTTCTTTCTTTCTTCTTTTCTTTCTTTCTTTTCTTTCTTTCTTTTCTTTCATACTTTCTTTCTTATTTGTTTCCATTTTTTTTTTTTTTTTTGAGATGGAGCCTTTCTCTGTCACCCAGGCTGGGATGCAGCGGCAAGATGTTGGCTCACTGCAACTTCTGCCTCCCGGGTTCAAGCGATTCTTCTGCCTCAGCCTCCCAAGTAGCTCGGTCTACAGGTACGTGCCACCACACCTGGCTAATTTTTCTATTTTTAGTACAGACAGGGTTTTACCATGTTGGCCAGGCTGATCTCAAACTCCTGACCTCAGGTGATCTGCCTGCCTTGTCCTCCCAAAGTGCTGGGATTACAGGCGTGAGCTGCTGCACCTGGCCAGTATGCTGTTCTTTAGAAGAAGTTGGAGGAATGTAAATCTTAAAAAGGGCTTGATGACCCATACGCCCTCATGCATGAACTTCATTAGCTACTCTGTATGGCTACACTTAGGCAGGCGATTTTCCCACTCCTTTCCTAGAGATGAAAAGTACCAAACAGAAGTACTACGAGGAATGCCTCTTCCAGGTACCTGCTGGAGCCTGGGGAGAAGGAATATTCCTTACCACAGACCTATCATCACAGCAGCACAAATAGCTGGGAGGCATTGAGGAGACGTGAAGTGAGAATATTTCTTGCTCTTGCCAAAGTCCCATAGAGTGTTTGCTGCAGTGATGCAGGCAGAGAAATCTAGGCCGTTTGTACAAATAAAGAACAGAGTGTAGTGCAAATAAAGAACAGGTAATGCAAATAAAAGAACAGTAATGCAAATAAAGAACAGGTAATGCAAATAAAAGAACAGTAATGCAAATAAAGAACAGGTAATGCAAATAAAAGAACAGTAATGCAAATAAAAGAACAGTAATGCAAATAAAGAACTGGTAATGACATCCTCCTGCATGGTAACGCCTCACAGTCTGAAAGTGTGCCTCATAGTCACAAAGCAGCTGCTGGAGCTCTGAATGTCCTGCCCTCAAAAGAGCATTCCTAGCAGGAAGCAAAGGCATGGGCACAACACAGTTTTCACATTCTTACAATGTGGCTGCTGAAGCTCTGGACATCACGCCCTTAAGAGAGCATTCCTAGCAGGAAGGGAGGCCATGGGCACAAGAGAGTTTTCTCAAAATCACAAAGTGGCTACTGAAGCTCCGTGCATCATGACTTCAAGACAGCATTGCTAGCAGGAAGGAAGGGCATGCACACAACAGAGTTTTCTCATACTCACAAAGTGGCTGTTGAAGCTCCAGACATCACATCCTCAAGAGAGCATTCCTAGAAGGAAGGGAGGCCATGGGCACAACAGAGTTTTCTCATACTCACAAAGTGGCTGCTGAAGCTCCAGACATTACACCCTCAAGAAAGCATACCTAGCAGAAAGTGAGGGCATGGATGGGTATGGCAGAGTTTTCTCATAGTCACAAAGTGGCTGCTGAAGCTCTGGACATCACACAATCAAGAGAGCATTCCTGGTAGGAAGGAAAGGCATGGGCACAGCAGTTTTCTCATAGTCACAAAGTGGCTGCTGAAGCTCCAGACATCACATCCTCAAGATAGCATTCTTAGCAGAAAGGCAGGGCGTAGGCAAAGATAGTTTTTCCCCTGTTCCTCTTTTCCTTGCTTGTCCCACACACTTTATCAAGTCTGAAGCTTGGCCAGCAGAAATGGGGAAATGATTGACTTTCCTGGTTCATCCCCTGGGTTGGGGCAGGATCCTGTAAACGAAATCAGGGTCTTATTAAAGAAGCGAGGGGGCGGGGCATGGTGGCTCACGCCTGTAATCCCAGCACTTTGGGAGGCTGAAGAGGGTGGATCATGAGGTCAAGAGATCAAGACCATCCTGGCCAACATGGTGAAACCCCGTCTGTACTAAAAATACAAACATTAGCTGGGCATGGTTGTGTGTGCCGGTAGTCCCAGCTACTCAGGAGTCTGAGGCAGGAGAATTTATTGAACCTGGGAGACAGAGGTTGCAGCTAGCTGAGATCACACCACTGTACTCCAGCCTGGGCAACAGAGTGAGACTCTGTCTCAGAAAAAAAAAAAAAAAAACAAGAGAGGGCAAATGGCTTTTTAAAAGTTAAGGAGAATGGCCGTTGTGGAGGAAAGACAAACAAAGTCACAAATTTCAAGAGACTTAGTGTGGGGAGAGGAAATGGGCATGAGTGATAATGGGTGCAGGATCTCCTTGGGTTGAAGAGAGTGTTCTAGAAGGAAATAGACTGATGGTTTCACAGCATGGTGAAAGTGTTAAATACCATTGAGCTGTTCTCTGCAAGATAGTTAAGGGGAATTTCATGGTATGCGAATTTTATCCCAATAAAAAAAAAGTTTAGGCCAGGTGCGGTGGCTCACACCTGTAATCTCAGCACTTTGGGGGGCTGAAGTTGGCGGATCACCTGAGGTCGGTAGTTTGAGACCAGCCTGGCCAACATGGGGAAACCCCATCTCTACTGAAAATACAAAAAATTAGCCAGGGGTGGTGGGTGCCTGTAATCCCAGCTACTCCAGAGGCTGAGGCAGGAGAATGGCATGAACCTGGAAGGCGGAGGTTGCAGTGAGCCAAGATCGCACCACTGCACGCCAGCCTGGGCGACAGAGCAAGACTCCGTCTCAAAATAAAAAAACAAAAGTTTACCTTTTGGTGGAGGAAGGCAACTGCATATGTACACAAGTACAGACACACATGCCCACATACATATGTGCATATACAGACATGCAGTTTCTTTTCTTTTAACTAATAAGCTTTCTTATTGGTAAGACAGAGCATTTTCATGTAAATGATCATATTTTTATAATTAGAAAATGTGATTTGTAGGTTTTTTTCTGTTTTTTGAGCAGTTCTCCTATCTAGTAAAGTTTGATTTTTTCTTTTTTTTTTTTTTGAGATAGAGTCTCGCTCTGTCGCCCAGGCTGGAGTGCAGTGATGGGGTCTCAGCTCAATGCAAGCCCTGCCTCCTGGGTTCAGGCCATTCTCCTGCCTCTGCCTCCTGAGTAGCTGAGACTACAGGTGCCTGCCACCACGCCTGGCTAATTTTTTGTATTTTTAGTAGGGATGGGGTTTCACCATGGTCTCCATCTCCTGACCTTGTGATCTGCCCAGCTCGGCCTCCCAAAGTCCTGGGATTACAGGCGTGAGCCACCGCGCCTGGCCAAGTTGGATTTTTTTTAGTTGCCAACTTCCTATTTATTTATTTACTTTTAATTTTTTAATTTTCTTAGGCAGAGTCTTGCTGTGTCACCCAGGCTGGAGTGCAGTGGTGTGATCTTGGCTCACTGCAACCTCTGCCCCCAGGTTCAAGTGATTCTCCTGTCTCAGCCTCCCGAGTAGTTGGGATTACAAGCACCCATCACCATGCCTGACTAATTTTTGTATTTTTAGTAGAGATGGGGTTTCTCCATGTTGGCCAGGCTGGTCTCAAATTCCTGACCTCAGATAATCCACCAGCCTCAGCCTCCCAATGTGCTGGGATGACAGGCATGAGCCACTGTGCCTGGCCTGTTTTCTCTCAGAAAGAGTCTGTGTTGAAGGGTTCAGAACCCAAGCTGGGACTGGGCATGGTGTCTCATGCCTGTCATCCCAGCTACTCGGTGGGGCCTGTCACCCAGGAGGTGGAGGTTGCAGTGAGCTGAGGTTGCACCACTGCACTCCAGCCTGGGTGACAGAGTGAGACTCCGTCTCAAAAAATAAATTAAAATAAATAAAATAAAATAAAATAAAATAATAAAACAAAATAAAATATTAAATAAAATAAAATAAAATAAAATAAAGCTCTCAAAGGTACAGATACCAGGACACCCCATCCCATGTCTTGAGGTGGTGTCCATCATGTCCTGATACTGCCCGTTAGCTGGGGTTTGACATCAGACAGTCCCAGCAAACTTTGTTCCCGATCTTTTACTTTCTTTGTACCTGCTGTGGGAGATCAGTATCTCTCTGTGCTACCAGGGGGACTCTTGGGATGGTCCAAATTGACCTTCAGTGAGGAACTCGTCACCTGAGTGTTCCAGCTCTGCCTCAGATCGTGCACAGATGGTCTTCAACAACAATCACTGGGTCCTGTTCTCTTCACAGCTACAACTTCCCCCTCAATGGTGCCAGTTCTCCCCGATACAGTCACATTAACTGGAGGGGTTCATGGCTGCACCCACAGACCTCACCAGAAGCTCCCATTCCTCAGCCCTCTGTCTTCTGCATGGTCCGGCTGTGATACATAAGATAGACGGATGGATGGATGGATGGATTGATAGATGGATAGGTGAATGGATGAATGGGTGGATGGATGGATAGATGGATGGATGGATGGACAGATAGATGATAGATAGACGGATAGATAGACAGATTGACAGACACAAGAATGGACAGAAGAATGGATAGATAGATAGATAGATAGATAGATAGACAGATAGATAGAGACAGATAGAGATAGATAGATAGACGGATGGACAGATGAATGGACAGAAGAATGGATGGATAGATACAGATAGAGAAAGAGATAGATAGAGATCGATAGAGAGCTAGATAAAGACATAGAAAGATGGATGATAGATAGAGATAGATAAAGATAATAGATGGGTAGATAGATGGACAGATAGATAGATTAGATAAAATAGATAGGCAGGTAGGTAGGTAGATAGATAGATGGATAGATAGAAGAATACATTGATAGATCAATTGGATAGATGAATGGAGATACATAGAGAGATAGATAAATAGAAGGATAGACTGATAAGTTGATAGGATAGATGCGTAGAGATGGACAGATAGATGGAGGATAGATTGATACATCAATAGGATAGATGGATAGATAGATCAATTGATATGATAGATGGATGGAGATGGATAGATGGATGGATAGATAGAAGGATAGATTGATAGATACATAGATAGATAGACCAATAGATAGATAGATAGATAGATAGATAGGTAGATAGATAGATAGACAAATAGATACATAGATTGACAGATAGATAGATAGACCAATAGGTAGATAAATAGATAGATGATAGATAGATATATAGATAGATACACAGATAGATAGATAGACCAATAGATAGATAGATAGATAGACACATAGATAGACAGACAGACAGATAGATAGATAGATACACAGATAGATAAATAGACACATAGATAGATAGATACATAGATACACACATAGATAGATAGATACATAGATAGACAGACAGACAAACAGATAACTACATAGATTGACACATAGATAGAGAGATAGATAGATAGATGGATAGATGATAGCTAGACACATAGACAGACAGAGATAGATATATAAAAATAGATGAGACCTTTTACTGACATTCAATATATTTTCAGCTGCAAAAGAAGGAGGCTGATCAAAGATCCTCATGTCTTCTTCTTATAAAGGTTCTTAGAGAGGTGGCGCTGGATCACGGGAGGGCCACAAGGGTTTGGGTTCCAAGAGAGGTGTGATATCCTCCCAAGGAGCCAAAAGGCTGTGGAATTAGCCGTGGTCCCAACAGGCTAGTGAAACATGAGCCTGTGGTGTTCCTCTCTAGACCTCAGAAGTCCAACCTTGGGTTTGGGAGCACTCCCAGGACAGCCCCAGAGATCTTGGCTGGCTTGGCTGTATTGCCTAAAGCCCTGGTAAGTTGGCTTCTACAGCAGATCTCACACCTTGTTTAGAAGAAGCCCACGTCTCCCGCCTCCCTGCCCGGCCTCTGCCCTAATCCGTCTACCTCTTCATCGTCTTGCTTTCATGATTTGAGTCTTTAGGGCAGATGGAAAAGGCAACTGTAAGAAAAATAACACAAAGCAATCAGACAAGGAGCTAAACCACAGGCCAGATAGGTAATGATGCAGGAGCTTGAGAGAATCAAAGAACAGTTAAGATTGGGAACAGATAAGATTGTGTTCATGCAGTTTTTCCAAGGGGCAAAGAATGAAGGAATCAGAGAAACCTGGTTAATTGTACAAAAACCCCTTACTAAGCGTGGAGAAGGCATGTGACAATCGGAGCCTAGGACAAAGCCCACACTTCCTGGGCCGCCAGATTTGAAGTGCAAGAAACAAAAAGACCATCAAAGGGAAAGTTCATATGATGAGGTGCCCAAGTTTTGAGGATGGAGCAAGGACCGAAAGAGAAATCTCACTCCTTCCTTGTGGACAGTCAGGACACATGTTAGTGACCTTGGAGAATGAGCTACAGATGAGGCAGTGATTTGGAAATTGTTCAGACAATAGACAAACACAGGGCAGGCTACCTTTACCCAGGCACCATGATCAGAACCGGGTGGACATGGGGAGAAATTGAGACAGTGGTTTATCTCAGACAGAGCCTGCTATCAGCTCTTCTGTAGACTTTAGATGTGGTCTCTGGTCTGTTGAGTCAGGGTGGTTTCTAAGGAAAGGAGCCTCGGGTTGATGAACCATTGGAGCCCTGTCCATCAGTCACGTCCAAGTGGCCACAACAACTTCTCCACTGGTCACACTACTTTCATATACATCCATTGATATATTCTCCAAACCATGTTCAGAGCAACTTGAAGGTGGAGGTCAACTTGGAGGTTGGAGGTCAATTTGGATGGTTGGAGGTCATCTTGGAGGTGAAGGCCAACTTGGAGGTTAGAGCCAGCTTGGATGTAGAGGCCAGCTTGGAGGTGGAGGCCACTCAACTTGGCAGTGGAGGCCACTTATCTTGGCGGTGGAGGCCAATGTGGAAGTGAAGGTGAACTTGATGGTGGAGGCCAACTTGGAGGCATAATAAGATATAATAGGCAGATTGATATAATAAGCAGATTGATAATCTCCCAGTTGGTAAATTAGCTAACTTGCAGGTGGTGGCTAACTTGGAGGTGGAGGCCAGTTTGGATGTTGGAGGCTAACGTGAACGTGGAGGCCAGTTTGGAGGTTGGAGTCCAAGTTGGAAGTGGAGGCCAACATGTAGGTTGGAGGCCAACTAGGAGGTACAGTCCAGTTGGTGGGAGACTGGAGGCTAACTTGAAGGTGGAGGCTAACTTGGAGGTGGAGGCCAATTTGGAGGTTGCAGTCCAAGTTGGATGTGGAGGCCAACATGTAGGTTGGAGGCCAGCTAGGAGGCTAGATTCCAGTTAGAAGATTGGAGGTTAATTTCAAGGTGGAGGATAAATTGGAGGTGAGGTCAATTTGGAGGTGGGAGGCTAACTTGGAGGTGGAGGCCAATTTGGAGGTTGGAGTCCAGGTTGGATGTGGAGGCCAACATGTAGGTTGGAGGCCAGCTGGGAGGTAGAGTCCAGTTAGGAGATTGGAAGCTAATTTCAAGGTGGAGGCTAACATGGAGGTGAGGTCAATTTGGAGGTGGGAGGCTAACTTGGAGGTGGAGGTCAATTTGGAGGTTGGAGTCCAAGTTGGATGTGGAGGCCAACATGTAGGTTGGAGGCCAGCTAGGAGGTAGAGTCCAGTTAGGAGATTGGAGGCTAATTTCAAGGTGGAGGCTAACATGGAGGTGAGGTCAATTTGGAGGTGGGAGGCTAACTTGGAGGTGGAGGCCAGTTTGGAAGTTGAGTCCAAGTTAGTTGTGGAGGCCAACTAGGAGGTAGAGTCCAACTGGGAAACTGGAGGCTAACTTGGAGGTGGAGGCCAATTTAGAAGTTGGAGACTAACTTGGAGGTGGAGGCCACTTGGAGGTGAAGGCCTACTTGAAGGTGGGGGGCACTCCTGCTAACATTTCCCAGCTGCTGAAGAACATGCAACACCTTCCCTGTTGCTGTTGAAAGAAAGACAAAACTACAGCTCAGGCCCACAAGGACAGCACAGCAGCTCTCAGCTTCTTTTTCTCTTCTTTACAATGCATTCCAGCTAAAATACTTAATGGACCTCCTGTCTCAGGGCTGAGAATGGACCTGCAACATCTACTCACTGCTTGCCTTCTCTGGAATGCCTTCCACCATCTATCTCCTATATAAGGTCACCACCCTCTTTTTTTTTTTTTTTTTTTTTTTTTAGAGTTTTGGGTCTTGCTTTTCCTCCCAGGCTGGAGTGCAGTGGTGTGGTCATAGCTCACTGCTGCCTCAAACTCCTAGACTCAAACAATCCTCCTGCTTCAGCCTTCCAAGTAGCTCTTTCTACAGACATATGCCAACAGACTTGGCTAATTAGTTTAAAAATTTTTATTTTTTAGAGACAGAGTCTTGCTATGTTGCCCAGGCTGGCCTCAAACTTCTGGGCTCAAGCAATCCTCCTGCCTCAGCCTCCCAAAGTGCTGGGATTACAGATGTGAGCCACTGCACCCAGCCAGCATGCCTTTTACTTATTTAAATAATGGTTAGTATAAGTAGAGGAACCATAGAGCTGGCCATATAATTTCTGTCTGATATGGTTTGAACGTATTTCCTTCAAAATGCAAGTGTTGAAATTTGATGGCCAAAGTGATGGTATTAACAGGCCTTAAAGAGGTGATTAGACCCTGATGGCTCCTCCCTCATAGGGGGGATTAGGGCCTTATAAAGGGGCTTCATACAGCATTTAGCTTTCTCTTGCTCATCTGCCTTCTGCTATGTGAGGACATAGCATTCCTCCCCGCAGGGGAAACACTGACAAGTTTTCATCTTGGAAGCAGACAGGAACCCTCACCGGACAACGGAATCAATTGATGCTTGGCTACTTGGTTCTTGGACTTCCCAGCCTCCAGAACTGTAAGAAATACATTTTTGTTCTTTTAAAATTACCCAGTCTTTGTTGTTTTGTTACAGCAGCCCAAACAGATAATGACACTGTTCTACTCATTACTGCAAGGAAAGGGGCTGTTACATTGTAAGACTGAAAGTTTCAAGTGCTGATGCTTTTACGTCTTAGAGCCTCAGGAGACCCCAAATCCTAACCAAGAGTTTCTCTGTTCTCATAAGATATGCCCCCTAGTCAACAGGAATGGCTCCCTATGTGGCGAGTTCTCCCATCAACTAGAACAGCTAGAATAGATAAGATACAGGGAGAGAGAGAGAGAGAGAGAGAGAGATGACAGGTAATTGATAGATACATGATAGATACATAGATAGATAGATGATAGATACATAGATAAATAGACAGATAATAGCTAGATAGATAACAGATAGATAGATGACAGATAGCTACATAGATGATAGAAAGATACATAGATGATAGCTAGCTAGCTAGCTAGATGATGGATGATAGATAGATAGATAGATAGATAGATAGATAAATAGATGACACATAGATGATATATAGGTATATAGATAGATAGACAGATGATAGATAGATAGATGATAGACAGATTGATGATAGACAGATGATAGATGATAGATATATGTAGACAGATGATAGATTAATATATAGATGATGGATAGATAGATGGATAATAGATTGATAATGGAAAGACGGATGTATAGATACATGGATAGAGGATAGATTGATAGATGATAGATAAATGAATATATAGATGATGGATAGATGGATAATAGATAGATAATGGAAAGATAGATGGATAGATACATGGCTAGAGGATAGATAGATAGATGATAGATGATAGATGAATATATGGATAATGGATAGATGGATAGATAGATGGATAATTGATGATGGGAAGAAAGATTGATAGATACAAGGATAGAGGATAGATAGACAGACAGACAGACAGATAGACAGATAGATAGAATAGATAAAATAGAACTCACCGGGTGGGGAGCCATTCCTGTTGAGCAGGGGGCATACCTTATGAAAACTTTTCAAACACATGGATTTTCCCTCCCACCGAGCCCATAAAATTACTCAAACTGAATCTGTCGGGACCTCGATCTGCCACTTCTCAGCCTCCAGAACTGTAAGAAATAAATGGCTGTTCTTTCTGAATTGCCCAGTCTTGGATATTTTGTTATAGCTGCACAAACACTCTTTTACTCATAGCTGCAAGGAGCCAATCACGTCTTCTCACGGGAACCAGGGGGCACCACACCCTCTTGTGACTACAAAGTCTACTTCCTACAACTTCTGCTGGTTCACTCTGCTCTCAAATGCAACCTTCCCAGGGTCCTGCATGGCAGACGGTGTCCTCTTACTCCAGCAGTAACCTTCTATGACTAGTAAACTGTGGATAGATCTCAATCTCACCTATGCAGTGTTGGGTGTGGTGCATCTGGCTATCGGATACTATTTAGGGTAGGAGATCCCTCCCTCCCTCACTCATGGGGCATCAAGGGGGTTATCAAGACAGATCTTTAATTTTTTTTTTTTCTGGGATGGAGTCTCGCTCTGTCACCCAGGCTGGAGTGCAGTGGTGCGATCTTAGCTCACTGCAATCTCCACTTCCCGGGTTGAAGGGATTCTCCTGCCTCAGCCTCCTGAGGAGCTGGGACTACAGGTATGGGCCACCATGCCCAGCTAATTTTTGTATTTTTAGTAGAGATGGGGTTTCACCATGTTGACCAAGACAGTCTTGATTTCTTGACCTTGTGATCCAATCTTTACTTTTTTTCTTTTTTTTTTGAGATGGAGTCTCTCTCTGTCACCCAGGCTGGAGTGCAGTGGTGTGATCTTGGCTCACTGCAAGCTCTGCCTCCCAGGTTCATGCCATTCTCCTGCCTCAACCTCTTGAGGAGCTGGGACTACGTGTATGGGCCACCATGCCCAGCTAATTTTTGTATTTTAGATAGAGGTGGGGTTTCACTGTGTTGACCAGGATGGTCTCGATCTCTTGACTTTCTGATCCGATCTTTAATTTTTTTTTTTTGAGATGGAGTCTCACTCTGTCACCCAAGCTGGAGTGCAGTGGTGTGATCTCGGCTCACTACAAGCTCCGCCTCCTGGGTTCACGCCATTCTCCTGCCTCAGCCTCCCGAGTAGCTGGGACTACAGGCGACCGCCACCACGCCCAGCTAAGTTTTTGTATTTTTAGTAGAGATGGGGTTTCACCGTGGTCTCAATCTCCCGACCTCGTGATCCGCTTGCCTTAGCCTCACAAAATGCTGGGAATACAGGCATGAGCACCTGCGCCCAGCCCAATCTTCAGTGTTTTAATGCACAAATGCTATACTACAAGGTTAGTTAAGTAAGTTAAGGTCATGCATCATTGCTGTGGAAGGAAACTACCACATGTATTAATTTCCAGGGTCATGTGGCAAAGGATTTGTCTTGCCCAGTGAAATATTTGGCACTTGATTGGCTTCTGGGAGGTAGCTTTAAAACCCTTGTTGGATAAGAGTATCTTTGCTTACCCAATCCCTTAGGGCCATGCCAGAGAGTCCATGTTAACAATGCAATTGGTTGGGCGCAGTGTCTCATGCCTGTAATCCCAGCACTTTGGGAGGCTGAGGTGGGTGGATCACCTGAGGTCAGGAGTTCGAGACCAGCCTGGCCAACATGGTGAAACCCTGTCTCTACTAAAAATACAAAAATTAGCCTGGCATGGTGGTGGGCACCTGTAATCCCAGCTACTTGGGAAGCTGAGGCAGGAGAATCACTTGAACCCGGGAGGCGGAGGTTGCAGTGAGCCGAGATTGTGCTGTTGCACTCCAGCCGGGCAACAAGAGCAAAACTCCATCTCAAACAAAAACAAAATGAAAACAGAATGTAATTGATGGTGGGGTACCTGCACCCTCCTATATCAGGTTGACCTCTGGAGAGGCTGGAGACAGATTAGTCACACTGGTGACCAACCATACCTGTGACTGACCTTCAATGAAAACTGGATATCAAACTCATGGGAGCCTCCCTTATTGGAAATACTCCAGGAGTGTATTAGAAGAACCTAGGAGAGTCTTAGAAGAACTAATCACCATCTGCATGCTTTCACCAAGAGGGGACACTGGGAATCTCATACCTGGAGTCTCCTGGACTCCACCTTGTAAGGCTTTAGTCTTTGCTGACTTTAGCCTGTATTCTTTTGTTGTAATAAACCATAACCATGAGTCTAACAGCTGTTCTGAGCTCTGCGAGTCTCTCTAGCACATTTTTAGACCTGTAGGTGACCTTGAAGACCTCCTGAACTGCACGGACAGAGTTAATATTACAAAAAAAAAAAAGGTGTGTTTGCTTTGGTGATGTGGACGTCTAAGAAATCAGCAAACATGAAAGCCATCCTCCCAGGAGCAGAAGACTCTGTGGTGCCATCATCTGTGGTTGGAATAAATCAATGTTCTCCAAGTTGAAGACCTCCTGATCTCACAGCCGTTGGGTGGAGGTAGGGGAAGGACAGGAGCAAAGAGGACGAGAGGAAGAAAGTCTGGGAAGAGATCTACTCAATGGGAAAAATGGGAAAAGATGTTTTTCAGATTATCTTGCAACCCCATGTGGGTGTGACCCTGTATTAATTCGTTTTCATGCTGTTGTTAAAGACAAGCTCAACACTGGGAAATTTACAAAAGAAAGGCGTGTAATGGCTGGGCATGGTGGCTCATGCTTGTAATCCCAGCACTTTGGGAGGCTGAGGCAGGCGAATCACAAGGTCAGGAGTTTGAGACCAGCCTGGCCAACATGGTGGAACCCCGTCTCTACTAAAAATACAAAAAATTAGCAGAGCGTAGTGGCGGGCACCAGTATTCACAGCTACTCGGGAGGTTGAGGCAGGAGAATCGCTTGAACCCGGGAGGTGGAGGTTGCAGTGAGCAGAGATCATGCCACTGTACTCCAGCCCAGGCGACAGAGTGAGACTCTGTCTCAAAAAAAAAAAAAAAAAAAGAAAAGCGTGTAGTGGACTCACAGTTCCAAGTGGCTGGGGAAGCCTCACCATCATGGCAGAAGGGGAAAAACATGTCTTCCATGGTGGCAAACAAGAGGAGAGAAGGAGAGCCAAGAGAAAGAGGTTCCCCTTATCAAAGCATCAAACCTCGTGAGACTTATTCACTATCACAAGAACAGCACGGAAAAGACTCAACCCCGTGATTCAATGATCTCCCACTGTGTCCCTCCCACAACACGTGGGAATTATGGGAGCTACAATTCAAGGTGAGATTTGGGGGGGGACACAGCCAAACCATATCAGATCCAAAGTTGGAACTTTGTGGTGGCCACTGACATCCACCCCTGTGTCCACTTTAGCACAAGCTAGAGTCACATGCCCTTCTGTGTGGTTACCTGTGTATTGTCCAACACCCTGTAAAGACCATGGGCTCCATGTAGGCAAGGAATGTATCTCTTGGTTTTACGCAATGTGCACAGAGTTCCTAGTTATGAAACTCTTCAACATTTTCTGAATAAATTGATTCATCTGTTTTCTAATTATGAAACTTATACCCATTTTTTTTTTTGAGACGGAGTCTCGCTCTGTCGCCCAGGCTGGAGTGCAGTGGTGCAATCTCGGCTCACTGCAAGCTCTGCCTCCGGGGTTCACACCATTCTCCTACCTCAGCCTACAAAGTAGCTGGGACTACAGGCCCCCGCCACTACGCCCGGCTAATTTTTTGTATTTTTAGTTGAGACGGGTTTTCACCACGTTAGCCAGGATGGTCTCAATCTCCTGACCTCGTGATCCGTCTGCCTCGGCCTCCTAAAGTGCTGGGATGACAGGCGTGAGCCACCGTGCCCGGCCACCCATTTTTATTTTTTGTTTTACTTGCTATAATGCAAAGGGATGAGAAAATAACTTTAAGAACCAAAGACAAGAACAAGACAGAATTTTAATCCCCAAAGAACTCACAGGCTAACTGCAAGTGTTAAGGTTGTGGATGACATTAACCACCACACAAGACAGTGTTCTCTGCAAGAAACGCGTGAGGGGAGAAGAAAAGACACACACAATACCCTGAAGGGGTAAACAACCTTTATCCCATGTCAATGGCAATGCAGATATAATAAGCAAATAATAGGCCGGGCGCAGTAGCTCACACCTGTAATGCCAGCACTTTGCGGGGCTGAGGCGGGCGGATCATGAGGTCAGGAGATAGAGACAATCCTGGCTAACACGGTGAAACCCCGTCTCTGCTAAAAATACAAAAAATTATCGGGGCATGGTGGTAGGTGCCTGTAGTCCCAGCTACTCGGGAGGCTGAGGCAGGAAAATGGTGTGAATCCGGGAGACGGAGCTTGCAGTGAGCTGAGATTGCACCACTGCACTCCAGCCTGGGCGAGAGAGCAAGACTCTGTCACAAGAAAATAATAATGACAGTAATAATAACAATAAGCAAATAATTAAGCAAATGATAGAATAATAATCAAATGATATAATAAATAGATGGACACAATAAGCAGATTGATATAATAAGCAAATTGTAATGAGAAGCGAGAAGGGAAAAGATAGCTACACTCACCAGACTATGGAGGATTCACCACCAGACTGGGAAGCAACAGCTCCAGATTCGGCCAGTCATCCATGCACAGATGAGGAGAGGTCTCATGAAGCTTCAGCGTGGTGTGGGACCCTAGCTCTTTTTGTAACTAGTTGTTTGGCATGAGGCCCCATCATAAGGGCCCCTCTCGACTGGGCTCAAGGAACAGAAGAAGGTCAACTTGTTTTTGTGATTGTCTGTTGTTTTTCAATAACTGATGTATAGGAATAGATTGAAATAGAGATTTCTCCAAAATAGCCTTGGATGAACGCCTCAAGTGGGCTCACGCAACCTGTTCCGGGACTTGGTGACCATTGTTTGTGTCCACATTCAACTGAGTTCGAATCTATTTATTTCTTTATTTATTGAGATGGAGTTTTGCTCTTGTCGCCCAGGCTGGAGTGCAATGGCTCAATCTCCACCTCTCGGGTTCAAGTGATTCTCCTGTCTCAGCCTCACGAATAGGTGGGATGACAGGCACCTGCCACAACCACGCTTGGCTAATTTTGTATTTTTAGTAGAGACGGAGTTTCTTCATGTTCGTCAGGCTGGTCTCGAACTGCCGACCTCAGGTGATCCATCCGCGTCGGCCTCCCAAATTGCTGGGATGACAGGCGTGTGAGCCACTCTGCCCGGCCGAGTTCAAATTTAATATTTAACTTTTCCTCCACAGACGGGCACAACCCCAAACCCCCAATTGTTCACCAAAGAAGCTGTGAGAAAGAATCGAAAGTCACCAGTAACGCATGTTAGAGCAATTTGGCTGAAATATTTACAACACCAGAAAGAGTGCTCGGCATGTAAAGCAAAATATTTTTTCAGTGCCATGCATCTAATAGAGTCTGTACAAAATGCAGTTTTCGAGCAAAAACGAAAACCTGTGGAGAAATCTGTGAGTCTTTCTGGGGAGATCTGTGAAGAAAGGACACCTGTTTTGGGGATGACTCTATATGTGAATGCAGATCAGAAAAGCATTATGGCTCTATTACTCGATTTTTGTGAATGGCAAATTGGACTTGAAAAGTGCTGTTATGTGGTAACGAACAAAAGAAGCCTCTGATGTCAACTAAAACTAACTTTGGGTTGTAAGGAAAGATGGCTGGGTTTGCTTTGGACGATCTAGAGAGAAATCACAGGATCGGTTTTCTTGATAGTTCTCACTGACATGTCTCCATCACTATTTAAGAATATTAATTACTGTACTAGTCTGTTTTCATGCTGCTGATAAAGGCATGCTGCAGACTGGATAGTTAATAAAGGGAAGAGGTTTCATTTCTTTGTTTTGAGACGGAGTCTCACTCTGTCACCCAGGCTGGAGTGCAGTGCGTAATCTCGGCTCAATGCAAACTCCACCTCCCAGTTCAAGTGATTCTCATGCCTCAGCCTCCCGAGTAGCTGGGACTACAGGCGTCCGCCACAGTACCCAGCTATTTTTTGTGTTTTTAGTAGAGACGGGGTTTGGCCATGTTGGTCAGGCTGGTCTCGAACTCCTGACCTCAGGTGATCCACTTGCCTCGGCCTCCCAAAGTGCTGGGATTACAGGCGTGAGCCACTGCACCTGGCCAAGAGTAATTCACTATCATAGGAACAGTATGGGGGAAACTGCCCCCATTATTTGATTATCTCTCACTAGGTCCCTCCCACAACACGTGGAAATTATGGCAGCTACAATTCAAGATGAGATTTGGGTGCGGACGCAGCCAAACCATATCAATCACTCTAAGAGATAATGTGTCTATATATTTTGAATTACATTTGTGACATTGTCCTTGCGGCTGGATTTTTTTATTTTTTCTGTAAAAGACTCTATTTTATTGCTACTTCTTGCAATTTCTGGATCTGTCCAATGAGATATTCAAAGGAGTCCTCTATGGAGATTGATTTCATAATTTCTTTATATTTAACATTCTGCAAAATTTTGTTTGTTTGTTTGAGACAGGGTCTCACTCTGTCACCCAGCCTGGAGTGCAGTGGTGCAATCTTGGCTCACTGCAACCTCTGCCTCCCAGGTTCAAGTGATTCTCCTGCCTTAGCCTCCCAAGTAGCTGGGACTACAGGTGTGTGCCACCACTCCCAGCTAATTTTTTTTTTTTTTGTATTTTTATTACAGACTGTGTTAGCCAGGACGGTCTCAGTCACCTGACATTATGATCCACTTGCCTTGGCCTCCCAAAGTGCTAGGATTACAGGTGTGAGCCACCACACCCGGCCACATTCTGCAACATTTTTTCTAGCCCAAAAGGTAGGACAGAGAGCATCCTCGTGTTTTGTAGATGTGGGAATTTCTTGTACATCATAGGCAGAGGGAAATTCCTGTTTTGTGTTCCTTTGAGTAACTGTAGGTCATGCTTCTGTGATAACACCCCTCTCTGGCTTACAGGAAAGAAGGCTGGCTTCCCCCATCTCCTTGATGACATTTTCTTAGCGAAGATTTCAGATAGTCTCAGGGAGGTCCCAGGCAACAGTGCCCAGAACACAGGTAATGACATGACTTTGTTCCTTTTGGGGTAACTTGAGGTGTTGTGGACACAGGCTTGCTTCCATCCACGCTTGGAATAAACACCTTGCATTCCTCTTCATGGGTGTGTCCTCCAAGCCTTCTCCTTGGCCCAGGCCCTCAATGATGGCTCTTCTTTGGTGCAGACAAACCCCTGTTTTGCTGCCTGCAAGAACTGCCTTTCCTGCCAGGGCCTGTGGCTCACCAGGGCCCACATCTGCAAGTGATCAGAGACTGGACCCAGGGGATCATTATAAATGACCAGGACTCCAAACTCTCTGCCAGCAATAATTCTGCAGTAGGAGAAAAACCACCTCCCTGTAAGATTCCACACCAAAGTCTGGTAGGCGACAAATGACTCACTCCCTGTTATATGTAAAATGTTTATTTATATATATATGATATATACATAAAATATAAAATATTCCTAATGGAAATACATACATATACAATATATAAACAATATATGATATATATATATAAACTATAAAATATTCCTAATGGAAATACATATATATATACAATATATAACACAATATAAGATATACATAAAATATAAAATATTCCTAATGGAAATACATATATAAACAATATATAATACAATATATAATATATATAAAATATAAAATATTTCTAATGGAAATACATATATAAACAATATATGATACAATATATGATATATATATAAAATATAAAATATTCCTAATGGAAATACATATATATACAATATATAATACAATATATGATATATATAAAAGATATAAAATATTCCTAATGGAAATACATATATATATACAATATATAATACAATATATGATATATATAAAATATAAAATATTCCCAATGGAAATACACATATATACAATATATAATACAATATATGATATATATATAAAATATAAAATATTCCTAATGGAAATACATATATATACAATATATAATACAATAATATATATATAAAATATAAAACATTCCTAATGGAAATACATATATATACAATATATAATATATATAATACAAAATATTTGTAATGGAATATTTATAGCTATTCCATATATAATATTATATAATATAGAATACAAATATTTCTAATGGAATATTTATATATAAAAGTGAATATATTCATTACATATAACACATTTTTTTTTACACAGGGTGGAATGTTAGAGTTCATTGACCAAAAAATGTTGGTGACCACTTTGGGCAGGTTACAGAAACAGATCAAAAACGTGCTTTGGGGTGTCAAGTACTTAGAAAGAGAAGACAGATGAAAACGTACAACTCAATCCAAGTGAAATTAGTTTTTCTGAGGAGACACCAGGGATGCTATGGGACCCACTTAGAAACTCACAAGGTAGAATAGAAAGTCAAGGTTATTAGAGAAAACGAGTTAACAAATCTACGAAACACCAGGGGAGAATGGCAAAGATTCATCTGTCTAGAACTGAGATGTCAAAACATTTTTGGGTGATGGGAACAAAGATTCTCTTAAGCACCTAATGTGGAACAGGCTAGCCAGCACCTCACCATTTATGAAACCTCCAGGAAAAGAAAAAAAAAAAACCCACAAGGTAAAGGGAGTTGAAATGAAATTATTTAAGGTGAAAACATTGTATATTTAATATGCCTTGGGGGTGCCATTCATCTGATTCTGAATGGATGTTTTGGACTAAAAGGAACAAATTAGCCAATTATTGGACAGATGAAGTCAATGAATATCCACATTGCTCTCATTCCAGTTTACAAAACCAGAAAACAAACACACAAACAAACAAACAAACAAAAAAAACCAACCTGACCGGGCACGGTGGCTCACGCCTGTCATCCCAACACTTTGGGAGGCTGAGGTGGGTGGACCACCTGAGGTCAGGAGTTCGAGACCAGTCTGGCCAACATGGTGAAACTCCGTCTCTACTAAAAACACAAAAATTAGCCATGAGTGGTGGCGGGCGCCTGTAGTCCCAGCTACTTGGGAGGCTGAGGCAGAGAACTGCTTCAACCTGGCAGACACAGGTTGCAGTGAGCTGAGACGGCACCATTGCACTGCAGCCTGGGCGACACAGTGAGACTCCATCTCAAAAAAAAATTACCAAATACGGTCAAAAGAATAACTGTGCCTTTTTCAGACAATGATTTGATAATGTTTCTTTTTGGAAAATTAGCAAGATTTGAATACGGGGTTTAGATTTGCTCAAGAATAATATTATGGAAGGTTCTGGACATTTCAATTGAAAGAGGTTCCCATGGACCTACCAAGAAAATTGATGTGAATAGAAGGAAGAAAGAAAAATTTGTGGAAGGGAATGTGCAAACAAGAAATATAGTACTTTGGGAGGCTCAGGCAGGAAGATAACCTGAACCCAGAAATTCGAGACCTGCCTGGGCAAAACAGTGAGACCCCATCTCTAAAGAAAAATAAATAAATGAATAAAAATTAATTTAAGAAAAGGAAAACCAGGGCCAGGTGCGGTGGCTCACGCCTGTCATCCCAGCACTTTGGGAGGCCAAGGTGGGTGGATCATCTGAGGTCTGGAGTTTGAAAACCAGCCTAGTCAACATGGTGCAACCCCCTCTCTACTAAAAAATATAAAAATTAGCCAGGCGTGGTGGTGGGCACCTGTATTTCCAGCTACTGAGGAGGCTGAGGCAGGAGAATCACTTGAACCTGAGAGGTGGAGGTTGCAGTGAGCTGAGTTTGTGCCACTGCATTCCAGCCTGGGTGACAGAATGAGACTCTGGAGAATGTCTCCTCAAAGTTTCACCTCCTTTTTATTTATTTATTTTTATTTTACTTTAAGTTCTGGGATACATGTGCAGAATGTGCAGGTTTGTTACACAGGTATACATGTGCCAGGGTGGTTTGCTGCACCTGTCACCCTGTCATGTAGGTTTTAAGCCCTGCATGCTTTAGGTATTTGTCCTAATTCTCTTCCTCCCCTTGCCCCCCAGTCCCTGCCAGGCCCGGGTGTGTGATGTTCCCCTCCCTGTGTCCATGTGTTCTCACTGTTCAACTCCCACTTATGAGTGAGAACATGCAGTGTTTGCTTTTCTGTTCCTGTGTGAGTTTAGTGAGGATGATGGTTTCCAGCTTCATCCACATCCCTACAGAGGACATGAACTCATCCTTTTTCATGGCTGCATAGTATTCCATGGTGTCTATATGCCACATTTTCTTTATCCAGTCTAGCATTGATGGGCATTTGGGTTGGTTCCAAGTCTTTGCTGTTGTAAATAGTGCTGCAATAAACAACTCCTCTTTTCATAAGAAGCCCAGAGCTATTGCATGGGGGTTCATGCTCATGAATTCGTCTTTACTTGATTATACCTCTGAAGATCCTCTTTCCAAATAAGGTTATACCCACGAGTATGGGACACGATTCAATCCAGAACAGGTGGTCATAGCTGCATGAGTCAGAGAGAATGTGACTCACTGTTTTAATGTGTTTTCCATGCAGCGTGCCTGATTATCTATTTCTTTCTCATTGGCAGGCGTCTCATGGTGCTGCATTGTTTTAATTAATGTATTTATTTTTTGAGACGGAGTCTCACTGCAACCTCTGCCTCCTGGGTTCAAGCAATTCTCCTGCCTCAGCCTCCCCAGTAGCTGGGTTTACAGGCACCCACCATCACACTTTGCTAATTTTTGTATTTTTGTTAGAGAAGGGGCTTCAGCATGTTGGCCAGACTGGCATCAAACTACTGATCTCAAATGATCCGCCCACCTGGGCCTCCCAAAGCGCTGGGATGACAGGCGTGAGCCACCGTGCCCAGACTATATATGGTATTCTTAATGGAATACTTACATATATACATATATAAATAAAGGGGAGTTTACTAAGTATGAACTGACATGATCACAAGGTCCCACCATAGGCCGTCTGCTGGCTGAGAAGCAAGGACAGCCAGTCCGAGTTTCAAAACTGAAGAACTTGGAATCTGATGTTTGAAGGCAGGAAGCATCAAGCACAGGAGAAACAGGCTGTGAGAAGGATGAACAGAGTTTTGGAAGATGCACATTTTTGTAAAGCTAACTCAGATAGACATCACTCCGTCCTCACGCCCTGCCAGTACCTTTAGTTTTAAAAGAGGAAGAAGGATGCAATGTCTCTTCTCCCCAACAGATAATGCTGGGTGCTCTGAACACACGGTGACATTTAAAAAATTAAAAAATTAAAGAGTAAGGAAGGAAACACCATCTCTTCTCCCCAACAGATAATGTCGGGTGCTCTGTGCACAGGGTGACATTATCCATTCATTCCTCTCTCGGGTGTGGGACTGCGGGTAGGCAGATCATGGCAATGACGGCCTTTGCCAGGGACCTCTCCAAACACGACTCCCGGCCACCCAGGGCTGACAAAGGATGCAGTTTAAGATGGGCTAGTGGGGCCGGGCATGGAGGCTCACGTCTGCCATCCCAGCTCTTTGGGAGGCTGAGGCAGGCGGATCCCCGGGTCAGGAGATCGAGACCCTCCTGGCTAACACAGTGAAACCCCGTCTCTACTAAAAATACAAAAAAATGGGCCGGGCGTGGTGGTGGGTGCCTGTAGTCCCAGCTACTCGGGAGGCTGAGGCAGGAGAATGGCGTGAACCCAGAGGGCGGAGCCTGCAGTGATCTCAGATAGCCCCACTGCACTGCAGCCTGAGCGACAGAGCGAGACTCCTTCTCAAAGAAAAAAAAAAAAGATGGGCTGGTGTGTGTCTCCTTGTGCATCTCCTTGCTTCCGTTTCTGAGAGTTGGCTGAGAAAATGCAAAAAGCAAAATGCAGGGAGATTGTTGCACTGGTTTCCCGGGGTGGCCATCACCAACTATCACACACTGGGGGGCTTTGAAAGATAGAATACTCTCCTCTCACTCTTTCAGAGAACAGAAGCCTCCAGCGAAGATGCTGGCAGGGCTGGATCCTGCTGAGGCCCCTCTCCTGGGCTTGGAGATGCCGTCTTCTTCCTGTGTCCTCACAGGGTCGCCCTTCTGTGTGTGTCTGTGTCCTCATCTCCTTTTCTTATGGGATGTCTTAGTCCATCTCAGGCTGCTATCACAGAATACGATAGACTGGGTGGATTGTAAACAACAGACATTGATTCTCCCACAGTCCTGGAGGCTGGAGGTCCGAGATCCAGGTATGGGCAGGGCTGGTTCCTCCTGAGGCCTCTCTCCTGGGCTTGGAGACTTCATCTTCTCCCTGTGTCCTCACAGGGTCATCCCTCTGTGTGTGTCTGTGTCCTCATCTCCTCTTCTTATGAGAAGTCTTAGTCCATTTCAGGCTGCTATCACAGAATACCATAGGCTGGGTGGCTTAGAAACAACAGACATTGATTCTCCCACAGTCCTGGAGGCTGGATATCTGAGATCAGGGTATGGGCAGGGCTGGTTCCTCCTGAGGCCTCTCTCCTGGGCTTGGAGACACCGTCTTCTCCCTGTGTGCTCACAGGGTCGTCCCTCTCTGTGTGTGTCTGTGTCCTCATCTCCCTTCTGTTTTTTTTTGTTTGTTTGTTTCTTTATTTTGTTTATTTTTGTTTTTTCAGATGGAGTTTCACTGTTGTCGCTCAGGCTGGAGCGCAATCGCGTGATCTCGGCTCACCACAACCTCTGCCTTCTGGGTTCAAGCGATTCTCCTGCCTCAGCCTCCTGAGTAGCTGGGATTACAGGCACGCCTCACCACGCCTGGCTAATTTTACATTTTTAGTAGAGACGAGGTTTCTCTATGTTTGTCAGGCTGGTCTTGAACTCCCGACCTCAAGTGATCCCCCAGCCTCAGCCTCCCAAAGTGCTGGGATTACAGGCGTGGGCCACCGTGCCCAGCTCATCTCCTCTTCTTAGAAAGACACCAGTCCTATTGCATCAGGGCCCACCCTGCGGATATCATGTTAACTTTCCAAATCAAAGACCCTGTTGCAAATCAGGTTACGTTCACCAGAGTCTGGATTTCAACACGCTTTCCAGGGGAGACACCGTTCAGCCCACGGTTTTCAGATTGTAGAGGATTCCTTTACATTTACAGCCAATCGACTCCCTTTCAAGCGATTCTCCTGCCTCAGCCTCCCTAGTAGCTGGAATTCCAGGCACCCGCCACCACGCCTGGCTAATTTTTTTTTTTTTTTTTAGTAGAGAGGGAGTTGCTAAAGGTCCAGATCCTGCCATAATACTTTTCTTGAGCAAATCCAAACCCCATCCTCAAATCTTGCTAATTTTCCAAAAAGAAGCATCAAATCGTTGTCTGAAAAAGACATAGCTATTCTTTTGACACTATTTGGTAATTTTTCTTTCTTTGAGATGGAGTCTCACTCTGAGATTATCGATTTGGCTAAAGTGGATGTAAAACGCACCCACCCGGTGTCTGCTGGATAACTCAATACTTCCTTACTTGGAATTCCAGGGGATCCTTTTTATGGAGCGTGAACTGCGTAACTACACGTGCAGGGTGTTCCCTGGGGGACACCTGTCTAGAATCTTTGGGATATTTCTCAAATGCATTTTCCCTGGGTGTTTTTCCTCAGCTTCTCTGAGCCTGTTAGAGTCAGCCCTGTCTGAACCATTCCCAGCCAGAGGGTATTTTGAAGCTCATAAAGGGCTAACGGGGACCCCGGCCACTCCACTCAGCAGCACCCTAGATCTGGCAGCTCTGACACGCAGTACTTTCCATTACACCCGGTTTTATTTCCCGTAAACTGTTTATTTTTTCGGCGAGATTGATGCTGTTAATATTGGCTTTCAAAATGACAGATTAACATCGCCAGTTAATCAGGGCTATTAGCAGATAAATATCTGTAATTCGATCACCAGAGTAATTTCTTTTCCAATAATGCGATTTACAAATGCGAGTGATTAAGTAATTACCTTCCATCTCCACGGATTACCAGCTCCCCAACGCCTCCCCTTATGGATAATTCGCGGTGATTAGTGGCAGTTTGGCCTCCTCGGAACGCTTCGGAGCCGAAGCTTGCGTTCCTCCAGGGTTCAGAGCACGTCTTGGAGCATTCTTTCCTTCCTACAAGAGCTTGACCCCCCTAGCCGTGCAGACCTGCCTTTCCTGGAGAGTGCAGAAGCAAGCTTGCTCTCCCTAAATTCCTTCTTGTGGACATCACACTTCTATAGAAGAGTCAGGAGTGTTGCAGAACAATTTCACATGCCCATTAAGAAAGAAAAGAAACGGGTGTGAGATGGCTTACACTTGTCATCTCAGCACTGTGAGAGGCCAAGGCGGGCGGATTACCTGAGGTCAGGAGTTCAAGACCAGCCAGGCCAACATGGTGAAACCCCGTCTCTACTAAAAATACAAAAAAATAGAAAAAAAAATGAGCTGGGCGTGTTGGTGGGCACCTGTCATCCCAGCTACTCGGGAGGCTGAGGCAGGAGAAACGTTTGAACCCGGGAGGTGGAGGTTGCAGAGAGCCGAGATTGCACCACTGCACTCCAGCCTGGGCAACAGAGTGAGACTCCACCTCAAAAAAAAAAATGTGGTGTATATACACCATGGAATACTACTCAGCCATGAAAAAGAACAAAATAATGTCATTTGCAGCAACTTGGATGGAGCTGGAGATGACTTTCCCAACTAGAGTAACTCAGGAACAGAAAAAAAAAAAACACATGTTTTCATTTATAAGAAGATGCTATGCTCTGGGTACCCGGGGACATATAGTATAGACTAGTGGACATGGGAGACTCAGAAGATGGGATGACAGGAGGGGACTGAGGCATGAAAAATTACCTCTGGGTTTCAATGTACACTACCCTGTGAACAGGTGCACTAACAGCCTAGACTTTACCAACCAACCATCCAATCAAAAAACATTTAGGCCGGGCGTGGTGGCTCACGCCTATAACTCCAGCACTTTGGGAGGCCGAGGCTGGCAGATCATGAGGTCAGGAGATCGAGACCAGCCTGGTCAACATAGTGAAACCCCATCTCTATTAAAAACACAAGAAATTAGCCAGGCGTGGTGGCAGGCACCTGTATTCCCGGCTACTCGGGAGGCTGAGGCAGGAGAATCACTTGAACCTGGGCGGCGGAGGTTGCAGTGAGCCACGATTGTGCCGCTGCACTCCAGCCTGGGTGATGGAGTAAGAACTTGTCTCAAAACAAACAAACAAACAAAAAATTTGTACTGCTGCAGTGATCCCCACGTTGTGTTTTTGCAGTGAGCTTTTGGGAAGGAACTGTGAGTCCATTCAACCTCTTTTTCTTTCTTTTTTATAAATTACCCACTCTCGGGTAGGTCTCTTTTTTTTTTTTTAAGGCGGAGTCTTGCTCTGTCTCCCAGGCTGGAGTTCAGTGGTGCGATCTCGGCTCACTACAACCTCCGCCTCCCAGGTTCACTCCATTCTCCTGACTCAGCCTCCCGAGTAGCTGGGACTACGGGTGCTCACCACCATGCCCAGCTAATTTTTGTATTTTTGGTAGAGACGGGTTTCACCATGTTGGCCAGGATGGTCTCAAACTCGTGACCTCAGGTGATCCACCCACCTCGGCCGCCCAAAGTGCTGGGACGACAGGCGTGAGCCACCGTCCCCAGCCTCGGTTGTATCTTTATCAGCAGCATGAAAACAGACTAAGACAATCAATAATCATCAGGGAAAAGCAAATGAAACACACATCGGTCTATTCTGTATGTTTCCCCTTGTGAATAGTGTGGGGATCTTCATCAGAGTGCCTCTGTGTTTTTGATAAATTTTTGAAAAATATTCAAACAGATGCAATGATGTCGCAGATGAAGAGTCAAAAGGCTGAAGAACAAACCAGCCTTGGTCTCCAACTCTGTGTCTTTGCCTCCCCTAAGTCATCATAGAACGTTTGCAGAGAGAGCTTCAGTGGCAGGTGCATGGATCAGAGTATCCCACCAAGCCCATCAAACAGACACAGATGTTGGCCTTCTCACAAACAGAGGTCCCCAGGAGTGCTTGGAAACCGCTGAGGAAACAGAGTCACTGTGCTCTTCCTCCTGGAAAACCCGCCCCAGATAAGTCAGTCTGGACAGGGCCGGTTGGTGCTGCTACAAGGTAATACCACACGACAGCTCCCTGAGATGAAGCTTCCGACGCCCTCGCCTTTCAAAGCCTCCAGCTCAAGCCACAAACGCTGACTTTTCGGAAAGATCAGACAGCGATGTACCTTGCACCGTGTCCAGACAGACATCCGTCCCCCCTTTCCTACAGACATGACGTCCCGGTTCAACACGACCACTGGGGCAGATATCAGCCGTGACGAGCCACTGCCAGGAGCCCCAGTTCTGCGTGTATCCGTCTGGGTAAGGGGCTGCCAGCTCCTGCCTGGCTGCTGATTAATATGAGGCTCCACGTGCCTGGGTGGAGAGGCCGTCCCTGAGCGTCTGAGCTTGTCCCCTGGTTTCCCTGGTAACCGCCTCCAAATGCACCGAGCTGGGCTCTGCTCCTCCTAACCTGCGCTGGTGGACCAGGCCCAGGCGGGCCATGTGGGTAACCCCGAACCTCACCTGTCAGCACCGGCGGACACACCATTTGATCACGCCAGCCTCCTCTCCCACCAAGACCATTCATCCAGTGATCACAGGGCCGTGCTAATGCAGTCAGCTCTGGCGACCCTGGGGGAGTCATATCCTGAGATCTGCCAGGGAGTCTCTGATTTTCTTTTTTCTTTCTTTCTTTCTTTCTTTTTTTTTTTTTTGAGATGGAGTTTTGCTTTTGTTGCCCAGGCTGGAGTGCATTGGCACGATGTTGGCTGATGGCAACCTCTGCCTCCCGGGTTCGAGCGATGCTCCTGCCTTAACCTCTGGAGTAGCTGGGATTACAAGCATGCACCACCACGCCTGACTAATTTTTGTATTTTTAGTAGAGACAGGGTTTCTCCATGTTGGTCAGGCTGGTCTTGAACCCCTGACCTTAGGTGATCCGCCCACCTCGGCCTCCCAAATTGCTGGGATGACAGGCATGAGCCATTGTGCACAGCCAGGATTTTTTATTCCTCTCTCTGCAGCTCCTGCTCTGTAAAACTCTCCAAGTGTGGTTTCAGGAATATGTCTTTAGAAAGATGGAAACAGGTGTTTTTCCTACAGGGGATGTTACAGCTAAAATAAAGACTAGGAAATCTGGGTGAAAGTGTTAACTTTTTCTTTTTGAGATGGAGTCTCACTCTGTTCCCAAGCTGGAGTGCAATGGTGCGATCTCAGCTCACTGCAACCTCTGACTCCCGGGTTCAAGCAATTCTCCTGCCTCAGCCCCCCAAGAAGCTGGGATTACAGGCACCCACTACCATGCCCGATTAATTTTGTTTGTATTTTTAGTAGAGACGGGGTTTCTCCATGTTGGCCAGGCTGGTCTGGATGTCCTGACCTTAGGTGATCCGCCGCTTCAGCCTCCCAAAGTGCTGGGATTACAGGTGTGAGCCACCACGCCTGGCCATTTCTTCCTCTTTTTTTGAGATGAAATGTCACTCTGTCACCCAGGCTGGAGTTCAGCAGCATGATATTTGCTCCCTGCAACCTCTGCCTCCCAGGTTCAGGCAGTTCTCCAAACTCAGCCTCCCGAGTAGCTGGGACTACAGGTCCCCACAGCTGTGCCCAGCTAATTGTATTTTAGTAAAGACGGGGTTTCACCATGTTGGTCAGGCTGCTCTTGAACTCCTGACCTCAGGTGATCCACCCACCTCAGCCTCCAAATTTGCTGGGATGACAGGCGTGAGCCACCACACCTGGCCCCGATTTCATACTTTCTTTTGGGTCTTTCCTAGTCTGCAAAGTTTTGAGTCAGACATTGGGTTGGTGGAGGTATTCCTGGCGTGATCTCGTCTTGCAGAATAGTGATGGAAATTCAGTGCTGAACATGAGGGCTGGTGATGTGGGCCCGTTGGAGGCAGATCCTAGGTAACCACACTCCAAATTGGTCTGATTTCAGATTTCATTTGAAAAAATTAGACTCACAATTTAGCAACCTCTGGGTAAGAAAAATCAAGGTGATTTTTTTTTTGACCACATTCCTTTACTTTGACTTCACCCACTGGGACTCCAAAGACCACCTAGCCCTTTCTGACTTTCAATATTAAAAATTCCGCCTCATAAAACGTGGATCCAGCCGGCATCAAAGACTCACATTCCATCATGAAGGAAAACGCAAAAGCCACACACAGCTCCTCACCTTCTGCGCCCCAGGCAAGACTGTTCATCGCAAACCTTTTTATCCCACAAATGTGAGCGGCCTCCATTAGCACCTCTAGAGAAATCCTGGGCTGCAGCCGGGGGACGATTCATGAATACTTGTATCTCTGTGTTTATGATCAGCAGTGTGCGCAGCGTTCTGGAAGTTAGACTTCAACAACAGACTCATACAGTGTGCTGGTGTTTCTATCAGGTCATAGAACAAATTTGATTGAGATTCATAATTCTGCCAACCTCACTGCCTGCCTTGATCCTTGGACACACAGGAGAGAAATTCAGACCGAGGTGCACTGGCCATTTTTCCAGCCAAACGGCTGCTTAATAAATGTGCCTGGCTCATCTCGCAGGAGGAGCTGACGTCAACGTGTGGGCTGGTGTTTTTTGAGGACACCTCTTCCTTTTCTGTGTTTCCAGGAAGAGCTTGGAGGATGGACTTTCTGCCATTCTTTCAGCTCATCCTTCATTTTCCCCTAAGTATAAACTGGCCGATTGTCTCTAGAAATGAAAGGCTGGAAGGTTACTGTGCTCTTTGCAAATCCTGAAATGCATAATTAAACCATTAACTAAGAGGCCCAAACCTTCATTTTTCAACAACTTTTCCCAGGATCACCAAGCCGGTCCTTAATCATTTTAATAAAATCTTCCCTGCCAAAGTATGAGGCTGGGCTTGGCGGATGCCTGAGAGTTTCTACGCTTCCTCCATCAGGCTCACTGTGTGGCCTTTGCTGACACGGGTCTCTGAGGTCCAGGTGAAAACTGGCACACACGTTTACCATCCACCTTCCTACCTACCTCACAGCCAGGCTGTGTGGGGAAGTTAATTTATGCTCGGAGAGCCCTCAGTACCAGGTCAGGCCTTACATAATCGGCTCATCTTTTATTTTTTTCCAATTGGCTGAAGCTGGCACAAGATGAGGCCCTCCCAAGCCCGCTGGACAGCGTGTTCTGTTCACCCAGCATTTCCCGGACAGAGTTCTGTGTACAGCCAGGTGCTTACAAAGCTTGTGGTCTGGTGAAGACCTTTCTGCCCCAAGCAATCCTATTCCAGAGTGTTTTGGTCGTTTTCCTGCTGGAAGACATCTCAAGTTGTCTCATAATAAACCTTGTTCCCAGTGACCCCTGATCCTTTCTCCGGGACGGATAGAGAATCCAGCCACTCACTCGTGTTGGGATATGACTCTACCCTTGGTTATCACAGCCTTTGGAAGATTGTGATTTTCCTTTACTTCTTCTACTTTTACGCAGACTGTCATGTGACCGGCTCATGTACAACAGCCTTAATGTAGCTTCAGGCTACCTTTGCAAAGGCATCCCCATAAAAAGCAAATTTAGGACTGGGCAGGGTGGTTCATGAAATGCAAGCATTCTATGAGTCCGAGGCGGGTGGATCTCTTGAGGCCAGGAGTTTGAGGCCACCCTGGCCAACATGGTGAAACCCCGTCACTACTGAAAATATTAAAAAATTAGTTGGGTGTGGTGGCGAGTGCCTGTAATCCCAGCTACTCAGGAGGCTGAGGCAGGAGAATCACTTGAACCCGGGAGGCAGAGGTTGCAGTGAGCTGAGATTGTGCCAGTGCACTGTAGCCTGGGTGACAATCAGACTCTGTCTTGAAAGGAAGGAAAGAAGGAAGGAAAGATTGAAGGAAGGAAGGAGAGAGGAAGAAAGAAAGAAGAAATAAAGAGAAAGAAAGGAAGGGAGAAAGAAAGAAAAGAGAGAGAAAGAAAGGAAGAAGAAAGGGAAAGAAAGAAAAAAGAAAGAGAGAGAAAGAAAGAGAAAGGGAAGAAAGAAAACAGAAAGAAAGAAAGGAGAGAGATAAAGAAAGTAAGAGAAAGAGAAAGAAAGGAGAAGGAAAGAGAGAAAGACAAAGAAAGGAGAGAGAGAAAAAAGAGAAAGAAAGAAAAAAGAAAGAAGAGAGAAAGAGAAAGAAAGAGAGAAAGAAACAGAAAGAGAAAGAAAGAAAAGAGAAAGAAGAAAAGAAAGAAAAGAGACAGAGAGAGAAATAGAAAAGAGAAAGAAAGAAACGAGAGAAAGAGAGAAAGAAAGAAAAGAGAAAGAAGAAAGAAAGAAGAGAGGGAGAAAGAAAAAAGAACAAAGAAGAGAGAGAGAAAGAGAAAAGAAGAAAGAAGAGAGGTAGAAAGAAGGAGAAAAGGGAGAAAGAAAGAGAAAGAAAGGAAAGAAAGAAAGAAAGAAAAGGCAAATTTAGCAAAACAACAGTTGTATTTGCTTAAGACTAGAAGTAGGGGACACAATAACAGCCTTCCTGTGGGGCCCATAAGCACAGTGAGAGGGCATGGAGCATCCCGGTCGGGGTATGGGTTTGGGGGGAAAACGTTTTCTATGACACAGGCCACAAGATATGTGACACACAAAACAGAACAGTCTTCAGCCTGGAAAAACAAGATGAACCTGGAGGACGTGACGTTGAGGGAAATAAGCCAGGCTCAGACAAACAAATACCACGTGCTCTCACCTCTACGTGGAATGTAAAAAAGTGTAATCCGAGGCAGGTGGATCACGAGGTCTGGCCTTCGAGACCAGCCTGGCCAACACAGCAAATCCCAGTCACTACTAAAAACAGAAAAATTAGCCGGGCGTGGTGGCAGGTGCCTGTCATCCCAGCTACTCGGGAGACTGAGGCAGGAGAATTGGTTGAACCTAGGAGGCGGAGGTTGCAGTGAGCTGAGATCAGGCCACTGCACTCCAGCCTGGGTGACAGAGTAAGACTCTGTCTAAAAAGAAAGGAAAAAAGAAAAGAAAAGCAAGAGGAGATGAGAGGAGAGGAGATGGGAGTGGAGGGGAGGGGAAGTCATAGGTGAGGGGAGGGGAGGAGAGGGGAGGGGAGGGGAGGAGAGGGGAGGGGAGGGGAGGAGAGGGGAGGGGAGGGGAGGGGAGGAGAGGGGAGGGGAGGAGAGGAGAGGGGAGGGGAGGGGAGGAGAGGGGAGGGGAGGGGAGGGGAGGACAGGGGAGGGAGGGGAGGGGAGGACAGGGGAGGGAGGGGAGGGGAATGGAGGAGAGGGGAGGGAGGAGAGGGGAGGGGAGGGGAAGTCAGAGGTGAGGGGAGGGGAGGGAAGAGAGGGGAGGGGAGGGGAGGAGAGGGGAGGGGAGGGGAGGGGAGGGGAGAGGCAGGGAGGGAGGGGAGGGGAATGGAGGGGAGGGGAGGAGAGGGGAGGTGAGGGGAGGGTGGAGAGGGGAGGTGAGGGAAGAGAGGGGAGGGGAGGGAGGAGAGGGGAGGGAAGGGGAGGGAGGAGAGGGGAGGGGAGGGGAGGGAGGAGAGGGGATGGGAGGGGAAGGAGGAGAGGGGAGGGGAGTGGAGGGAGGAGAGGGGAGGGGAAAGGGAGCGAGGAGAGGGGAAGAGATAGGGGAGGGGAGGTAGGAGAGTGGGGAGAAGGGAGGGGAGGAGAGGGGAGGGAGGGGAGGGGAGGGGAGGGGAGGGAGGAGAGGGAAGTGGAGGGAGGAGATTGGAGGGGAGGGGAAGGCAGAGGGGAGGGGAGGGGAGGAGAGGGGAGGGGAGGGGAGGAGAGGGGAGGGGAGGGGAGGGGAGGGGAGGAGAGGGGAGGGGAGGGGAGGGGAGGGGAGGAGAGGGGAGCGGAGGGGAGGAAAGGGGAGGGGAGGGGAGGGAGCAGAGGGGAGGGGAGAGGAGGGGAGGGGAGGAGAGGGGAGGGAGGAGAGGGGAGGGGAGGGGAAGTCAGAGGTGAGGGGAGGGGAGGGAAGAGAGGGGAGGGGAGGGGAGGAGAGGGGAGGGGAGGAGAGGGAGGAGGAGGAGGGGGAGGTGGAGGAGGAGGAGGGTGAGGTGGAGGAGGAGGAAGAAGAAGAAAAAAAGGGGGAAACATTGGTGAAATGATACAAAGTTTCAGTCTGACAGAAAGGATGCATTCTAGTGACAGAAGAAAACATTCTAGCCCAGCATGGTGGCAACAGTTAATAGATGATGTATAATTCAAAACTGATAAAAGAACAGATTTTACATGTTTTTACTCAAAAAAGATTAAGCAGTTGAAGTGACAGATACGTGAATTAACATGATGTAATTATTCCACAGTGATACATATATCAAAACGTCATCTTGTGCACCTTAAAAATATGCAATTTTTTGTAAAATAAAAAGTTTTTAAAAGCACACATAGAACATCTTTGTTCCCGAGCTGGAGTTGTTGCCATTTAGCATTAAGTATATCTCCTAATGGTATCCCTCCTCCCTCCCCCCACCCCACAACAGTCCCCAGAGTGTGATGTTCCCCTTCCTGTGTCCATTTGTTCTCATTGTTCAATTCCCATCTATGAGTGAGAACATGCGGTGTTTGGTTTTCAGTCCTTGTGATAGTTTACTGAGAATGATGGTTTCCAATTTCATCCATGTCCCTACAAAGGACATGAACTCATCCTTTTTTATGGCTGCATAGTATTCCATGGTGTATATGTGCCATATTTTCTTAATCTAGTCTATCGTTGTTGGATATTTGGGTTGGTTCCAAGTCTTTGCTATTGTGAATAGTGCCACAATAAACGTACGTGTGCATGTGTCTTTATAGCAGCATGATTTATAGTCCTTTGGGTATATACCCAATAACAGGATGGCCGGGTCAAATGGTATTTCTAGTTCTAGATCCCTGAGGAATCACCACACTGACTTCCACAAGGGTTGAACTAGTTTACAGTCCCATGAACAGTGTAAAAGTGTTCCTATTTCTCCACATCCTCTCCAGCACCTGTCGTTTCCTGACATTTTAATGATTGCCATTCTAACTGGTGTGAGATGGTATCTCATTGTGGTTTTGATTTGCATTTCTCTGATGGCCAGTGATGATGAGCATTCTTTCATGTGTCTGCTGGCTGCATAAACTCTTAAATGTGTGAGTCACTTCTCTTTGTACAGAAAACCTTCCTATTTACCAGCCTTTTCCAAACAGCTCTCTTCATTTACTGGCAACATCCAATTCCGTATTTGTCATGCATAATCCGTGCATTTCAACGAGGACCATCTTTCTCCCCTAGAACGCCAGTTGTCTTTCTAAAACAGCCTTTCCTTCTGGAATCAGAAAAGGTTTTTAAAACATTAATTTCCAATGTTTGCCTTGGGAGAATGTCTTTCGATCAGCACGGTAAATTTCTGCCTGGCAGGCTGAAGTTATCACAGGTGTTGGATATTATTGACCTAATATTGACACGGTTATTAGGCTGAGAAATACCCTCGCCAAGACAGCCTCGGAAAAGACACAGATCGCTGTATTAGAACACAGGGTGCAGTTTTTCCTGTGTATAAAAGCGGGAAGTTCTTTCGCCTGAGGATTAGACGCCCGCTTCAGACTCGGTGGGGGGTGCCTCCCGAAAAAGCAGACCCCAGGCTTGTGCACTAATGGGGGATCGCACGTGTTGGATCAGGACAGAGCTGGCTTGATCCTCCCCACCGGTTCTGCAGACACAGGAATTACTTGACATAAATAAAACAGGGCAGATCAAAGGTTTGGAAAAGATCCCCTCCAGAAGAGATTATCCGAGGTCTGCAGGAACCTGAATGCGAGCTGAGTAGAAAAGAGCCGGGATGAACAAGCTTTCTCTGCAGAGAGCTCATGAACACAGCAAGAGGCCAGACGGATTTGTTGTGAAAAATGAGGACGGGTGCCTTTAGCACAGATGGTTCCCATTCCATCGTGGTGCCTCCAACAGACGGAACACAACCAGGGACTTCTTTCCAAACGTTAAAAAAGTTCGGGTGATTTTTTCTGGCCGGGTGCGGTGGCTCACGCCTGTCATCTCAGCACTTCGGGAGGCCGAGGCGGGTGGATCACGAGGTTAGGAGTTTGAGACCAGCCTGGCCAACGTGGTGAAACCCCCGTCTCTACTACAAAATACAAAAATTAGCCGGGTGTGGCGGTGTGGCACTTGTAATCCCAGCTACTCGGAAGGCTGAGGCAGGAGAACTGCTTGAACCCGGGAGGCGGAGGTTGAAGTGAGCCAAGATCGTGCCACTGGACTCCAGCCAGGGTGACAAGAGCAAGACTCTGTCTCAGAATAAATAAATAAATAAATAAAAAGAGTTCAAGCGATTTTAAAGACATATTTTACGGGTGCCCAAAACACAGGGCATGGTTCGTAAGGCAGAAATGTCCTACCTTGATGGAAGGACTAGCCGACAAGAAAGAAATGAAAGCGTAGGCTGCAGATTCTGATAGAAGGGAAATTATGGACTATGTTTTTAATTGACTGTTGAATTCAGAGTAGGATATTATGTTATTTTTTGAGACGGAGTCTCACTCTGTCTCCCAGCCTGGAGTGCAATGGCGCCTTCTCAGCTCACTGCAAGCTCCGCCTCCTGGGTTCACACCATTCTCCTGCCTCAGCCTCCCGAGTAGCAGGGATTCTAGGCACCAGCCATTGTGACCGGCTAATTTTTGTATCTTTAGTACAGATGGGGTTTTGCCAAGTTGGTCATGCTGGTCTCGAACTCCTGACCCCAGGTGATCCACCTGCCTTGGCCTCCCAAAGTGCTGAAATCACAGACATGGACCACCGCACTCCCAGCCTTGAAAAGGTGAAGATGCAAATTATACCAGCCCTGTTTCCACTTAGCTGTGACAATCACACATCACTTTTGTGACTCAAATAGTCTCTGTCTTATTCTCTAGTTAATGACTATGAAAATAATTATGCTTTTTTTCTTTGTACTATGTAAACTTTTTTAAAAATGTTATTTTAAGCTCTGGGGTGCCAGGCACAGTGGCTCACGCCTGTTATCCCAGCACTTTGGGAGGCCGAGGCAGGCAGATCACGAGGTCAGGAGATCGAGACCATCCTGGCTGATATGTTGAATCCCTATCTCTCCTAAAAACACAAAAATTAGCCGGGTGCGGTGGCAGGCACCTGTAGTCCCAGCTACTCAGGAGGCTGAGGCAGGAGAATGGCGTGAACCTGGGAGGTGGAGCTTGCAGTGAGCTGAGATCGCGCCACTGTGCTCCAGCCTGGACGACAGAGTGAGACTCCATCTTAAAAAAAAAAAAAATTAAGCTCTCGGGTATGGGGGAAGGGTGGGCAAGTTTGCTACATAGGTAAACACATGCCATGGTGGTCTGCTGCACCTGTCAACCTGTCACCTAGGTATAAAGCCCACGATGCATTAGTTATTTTTCCTGTTGCTCTCCCTCCCACTCCTCCACCCCTGGAAGGCCCCAGTGTGTGACGTTCCCCTCCCTGTGTCCATGTGTTCTCATTGTTCAGCTCCCACTTATGCGAGAGAACATGCAGTGTTTGGTTTTCTGATCCTGTGTTTGTTTGCTGAGGATAATGGCTTCCAACTCCATCGACGTCCATGCAAATGACATGATCTCATGGGTGAACATATTTTTTTCATCTCCAAATTTTCCTAGAAAAACAGATCATACTGCTATACACAAGTTCATAGTGTCATGACTCACAACAGTTCAAACATGGAAGCAACAGAGGCGCCCATCAGTGGATGAACACGTAAACAGAATTTGCTCTGGGAACACAATGGAATACTATACAGCCAGGAAAAGGAATGAGGGTCAGACGCAGGCTGCAGCATGGATAAACCTCGAAGACCTCAGGCCCAGTGAGAGAAGAGACACACTATGGAATACTACACAACCAGGAAAAGGAATCAGGGTCAGACGCAGGCTGCAGCATGGCTGAAACTTGAAGACACCAGGCTCAGTGAGAGAAGGGACACACGATGGAATACTATACAGCCAGGAAAAGGAATGAGGGTCAGACGCAGGATGCAGTGTGAATGAACCAGGAAGACATCAGGCCCAGTAAGAGAAGAGACACACAATGGAATACCATATGGCCAGGAAAAGGAATGAGGGTCAGATGCAGGCTGCAGTGTGAATGAAACTTGAAGACCTCAGGCCCAGTGAGAGAAGAGACACACAATGGAATACTACACAGCCAGGAAAAGGAATGAGGGTCAGACACAGGCTGCAGCACGGGTAAACCTTGAAGACCTCAGGCCTAGTGAGAGAAGAGACACACAATGGAATACTATACAGCCAGGAAAAGGAATGAGGGTCAGACTCAGGCTGCGGCATGGGTGAACATTGAAGACATCAGGCCCAGTGGGAGAAGAGACACACAATGGAATACTATATGGCCAGTAAAAATGAATGAGTGTCAGAAGCAGGCTGCAGTGTGAATGAACCTGGAAGATCTCAGGCCCAGTGAGAGAAGAGACACACAAAGGAATACCATACAGCCAGGAAAAGGAATGAGGGTCAGACATAGGCTGCAGCATGGGTGAACTTTGAAGACATCAGGCCCAATGGGAGAAGAGACACACAATGGAATACTATACAGCCAGGAAAAGGAATGAGGGTCAGATGCAGGCTGTGGCATGGGTGAACATTGAAGACATCAGGCCTGGTGGGAGAAGAGACACGCAATGGAATACTATATGACCAGCAAAAAGGAATGAGGGTCAGATGCAGGCTGCAATGTGAATGAACCTGGAAGATCTCAGGCCCAGTGAAGGAAGAGACACACAATGGAATACCATACAACCAGGAAAAGGAATGAGGGTCAGAAGCAGGCTGCGGCATGGGTGAACATTGAAGACATCAGGCCCAGTGAGAGAAGAGACACACAATGGAATACTATACAGCCAGGGAAATGGATGAGGGTCAGACGCAGGCTGCGGCATGGGTGAAACTTGAAGACATCAGGCCCAGTGGGAGAAGAGACACAATACCATACAGCCAGGAAAAGGAATGAGGGTCAGACGCAGGCTGCGGCATGGGTGAACCTTGAACACATCAGGCCCAGTGGGAGAAGAGACACACAATGGAATATCATACAGCCAGGAAAAGGAATGAGGGTCAGACGCAGGCTGCGGTATGGGTGAACCTTGAAGACATCAGGCCCAGTGGGAGAAGAGACACACAATGGAATACCATACAGCCAGGAAAAGGAATGGGGGTCAGACACAGGCTGCGGCATGGGTGAACCTTGAAGACATTAGGCCCAGTGGGAGAAGAGACACACAGTGGAATACTATACAGCCAGGAAAAGGAATGAGAGTCAGATGCAGGCTGCAGTGTGAATGAACATTGAAGACATCAGGCCCAGTGAGAGAAGAGACACACAATGGAATACTACACAGCCAGGAAAAGGAACGAGGGTAAGAAGCAGGCTACAGCGTGGATGAACCTTCAAGACCTCAGGCCTAGTGAGAGAAGAGACACACAATGGAATACTACACAGCCAGGAAAAGGAATGAGGGTCAGACAGAGGCTGCAGTGTGAGTGAACATGGAAGACATCAGGCCCAGTAAGAGAAGAGACACACAATGGAATACTATACAGCCAGGAAAAAGAATGAGGGTCAGACGCAGGCTGCAGTGTGAATGAACCTTGAAGACATCAGGCCCAGTGAGAGAAGAGACACAAAATGGAATACTATATAGCTAGGAAAAGGAATGAGGGTCAGATGCAGGCTGCAGCGTGAATGAACCTTGAATACATCAGGCCCAGTGAGAGAAGAGACACACAATGGAATACTACACAGCCAGGAAAAGGAATGAGGTTCAGACGCAGGCTGCGGCATGGGTGAACCTTGAAGACATCAGGCCCAGTGAGAGAAGAGACACAATGGAATACTATACAGCCAGGAAAAGGAATGAGGGTCAGACACAGGCTGCGGCATGGGTGAACCTTGAAGGCATCAGGCCCAGTGAGAGAAGAGACACACAATGGAATACTATACATCCAGGAAAAGGAATGAGGGTCAGACACAGGCTGCAGTGTGGATGAACCTTGAAGACACCAGGCCCATTGAGAGAAGAGACACACAATGGAATACTATACAGCCAGGGAAATGGATGAGGGTCAGACGCAGGCTGCAGCATGGGTGAACATTGAAGACATCAGGCCCGGTGGGAGAAGAGACACACAGTGGAATACTATATGGCCAGCAATAACGAATGAGGGTCAGATGCAGGCTGCAGTGTGAATGAACCTGGAAGATCTCAGGCCCAGCAAAGGAAGAGACACACAATGGAATACCATACAGCCAGGCAAAGGAATGAGGGTCAGAAGCAGGCTGCGGCATGGGTGAACATTGAAGACATCAGGCCCAGTGAGAGAAGAAACACAGAATGGAATACTATACAGCCAGGTAAAGGAATGAGGGTCAGATGCAGGCTGCAGTGTGAATGAACCTTGAAGACATCAGTCCCAGCAAGAGAAGAGACACTCAATGGAATACTATACAGCCAGGAAAAGGAATGAGGGTTAGACGCAGGCTGTGGCATGGGTGAACCATGAAGACATCAGGCCCAGTGGTAGAAGAGACACACAACGGAATACCATATAGCCAGGAAAAGGAATGAGGGTCAGACGCAGGCTGCGGCATCGGTGAACCTTGAAGACATCAGGCCCAGTGGGAGAAGAGACACACAATGGAATACCATACAGCCAGGAAAAGGAATGAGGGTCAGACACAGGCTGTGGCGTGGGTGAACCTTGAAGACATCAGGCCCAGTGGGAGAAGAGACACACAATGGAATGCTATACAGCCAGGAAAAGGAATGAGGGTCAGATGCAGGCTGCAGTGTGATTGAACCTGGAAGATCTCAGGCCCAGTGAGAGAAGAGACACACAGTGGAATACTATATGGCCAGGAAAAGCGATGAGAATCAGATGCAGGATGCAGTGTGAATGAACTTTGAGGACATCAGGCCTAGTGAGAGAAGAGACACACAATGGAATACTACACAGCCAGGAAAAGGAATGAGGGTCAGACGCAGGCTGTGGCATGGGTGAACCTTGAAGACATCAGGCCCAGTGAGAGAAGAGACACACAATGGAATACTATACAGCCAGGAAAACGAATGAGGGTCAGACGCAGGCTGCGGCATGGGTGAACCTTGAAGACCTCAGGCCCAGTGAGAGGAGAGACACACAATGGAATACTATACAGCCAGGGAAATGGATGAGGGTCAGACGCAGGCTGCGGCATGTGTGAAACTTGAAGACATCAGGCCCGGTGGGAGAAGAGACACACAATGGAACACTATACAGCCGGGAAAAGGAATGAGGGTCAGACGCAGGCTGTGGCATGTGTGAACCTTGAGGACATCAGGCCCAGTGAGAGAACCCAGACAGGAAAGACCCCATAGTGTATGACTCCACTTATCTAAAATGCCTGGAACAGGCAAAGATTTCATAGAGTCAGAAACTAGAACTACGGGTGGCAGAGGCTGGGGGGTGAAATGGGGAATTGGTGTTTCATGGGGAGAGAGTTTCTGTTTGGGAAGATGAAAATATTCTGGAGGTGGTTAGTGACAATGGTTGCACAATTATTTGAATGTACTATTTTTTTTTGAGGGGTATAGAGTTTTGATCTTGTTCCCCAGGCTGGAGTGCAATGGCGCGATCTCAGCTCTCTGCAACCTCCGCCTCCCGGGTTCAAGTGATTCTCCTTCCTCAGCCTCCTGAGTAGCTGGGAGTACAGGCATCTACCACCAGGCCCAGCTAATATTTTGTATTTTTAGTAGAGACAGGATTTCACCATGTTGGCCAGGCTGATCTCGAACTTCTGATCTCTGCTGATCCACCCACCTCAGCCTCCCAAAGTGCTGGGATTAGAGGCACGCAGCACCACACCCGGCTAATTTTTGTATTATTAGTAGAGACGGGGTTTTGCCATGTTGACCAGGCTTTTCTTGAACTCCCAACCTCAGGTGATCCACTCGCCTTGCCCTCCCAAAATGCTGGGATTACAGGCGTGAGCCACCATGCCTGGATGAATTGTACTCTTTAAAATGGCTAAAATAGTAGACATTATATTATGTGTGCTCCCCCACAATTAAAAAAATATATATTGCTATGGACAGGAAAAGAAGCTTTCTTTTCAGGAAAAGGATACATTCAGTTGGCAACAATGAACATTGCACAATATTTAATTTTTTTTCTTTTTTTTGAGATAGAGGTTCACTCTTGTTGCCCAGGTTGGAGTGCAGTGGTGCAATCTCAGTTTACTGCAACCTCTGCCTCCCGGGTTCAAGTGATTCTCCTGCCTCAGCCTTACGAGTACCTGGGATTACAGGCATGTGCCACTACGTCTGGCTAAATTTTGTATTATTAGTAGAGACAGGGTTTTGCCATTTTGGCCAGGCTGGTCTTGAACTCCTGACCTCATGTGATCCACCCACCTCGGCCTCCCAGAGTGCTAGGATAACAGGCACACACCACCACACCCGGCTAATTTTTGTACTATTAGTAGAGACAGGGTTTTGCCATGTTGACCAGGCTTTTCTTGAACTCCCAACCTCAGGTGATCAACCCGCCTTGCCCTCCCAAAGTGCTGAGATTACAGGCATAAGCCACCACGCCCGGCCAAATTATACTCTTTAAAATGGCAAAAATTGCAGAGATTGTATTATGTGTGCTCTACCACAATTTTTAAAAAGTATGTATTGCTATAGACAGGAAAAGAAGCTTTCTTTTGAGGAAAGGGGTACATTCGGTTGGCAACAATGAACATGGAAGAATATTTAACTTTTTTTCTTTTTTTTTTTTTTTTGAGATGGAGTCTCACTCTAGTTCCCCAGGCTGGAGTGCAGTGGCGCGATCTTGGCACACCGCAACCTCCACTTCCTGGGTTCAAGCAATGTCCCTACCTCAGCCTCCCGAGTAGCTGAGACTACAGGTGCACACCACAGTGCCCGGCTAATTTTTTGTATTTTAGTAAAGACAGGGTTTCACGATGTGGACCAGGATGGTCTCAATCTCCTGACCTCCTGATCAGCCTGCCTCAGCCTCCCAAAGTGCTGGGATTACAGGTGTGAACCACCATGCCCGGCCAAATTGTACTCTTATTTACAATGGCTAAAATGGTAGAGATTATATTATGTGCTCTCTACCACGATCTTAAAAAATTTTATTGCTATACACAGGAAAAAAAAATGCTTTCTTTTGTGGAAAAGGGTACATTTGGTTGGCAGCAATGAACATTGCACAGAATTAAATTTTAAAAATGCAAAAAGTTGTTCTCAGCGTGGTACAGTGGCTCACACCTGGATTCCCAGCTACTTGGGAGGCTGAGGTTGGAGGATCCGTTTAGCCCAGGAAATGGAGGCTGCAGTGAGGTGTGATCACGCCACTGCACTCCAGCTTGGGCAAAAAGACAAGATCCTGTCTTGGCCAGGCACAGTGGCTCACGCCTGTCATCCCAGCATTTTGGGAGGCCGAGGCAGGCAGACCACGAGGTCAGGAGATCGAGGCTATCCTGGCTAATACGGTGAAACTCAGTCCCTACTAAAAATACAAAAAATTAGCCGGGCGCGGTGGCGGGTGCCTGTAGTCCCAGCTACTTGGGAGGCTGAGGCAGGAGAATGGCATGAACCTGGGAGACAGAGCTTGCAGTGAGTGGAGATCGCGCCACTGCACTCCAGCCTGGGCGACAAAGGAAGACTCCATCTCAAAAAAAAAGAAAAAGAGAAGACCCTGTCTCTAAAAAACACAAGAAAACAACCACAACAAGACACAAAAGAGTGGTCTCAAGAAGAAGAAAAACAGTTAAAATGGTGCATATGACATTATACGTATTTTGCCATAATGAAAAAGAATGGTGTAGGGAACAGCAGAATCTTTTAGAAAGTAATCCTGGGGTTCAGCACTTCACAAAAACAAAAGGAAAGCAAGTTCTCAAGCTATCGAGTTAGAAAAAGCTTTGCTGGGCGTGGTGGCTCACATCTGTAATTTCAGCACTTTGGGAAGCCGAGGCAGGTGGATTACATGAGATCAGGAGTTCGAGACCAGACTGGCCAACACGGTGAAACCCTGTCTCTACTAAAAATACAAAAATTAGCCAGTCGTGGTGTCGCACGCCTGTAATCCCAGCTACTTGGGAGGCTGAGGCAGGAGGATTACTTGAACCCAGGAGGTGGAGGTTACAGTGAGATGAGATGCTGAGATCTTTTAAGATATCTTTTTGGCTGGGTGCGGTAGCTCACGGCTGTAATCCCAGCACTTTGGGAGGCTGAGGTGGGCAGATCACCAGAGATCAGGAGTTCGAGATCAGCCTGGCCAACATGGTGAAACCCCTCTCTACTAAAAAGTAGAAAAATTAGCCAGGCATGCTAGCGCATGCCTGTAATCCCAGCTACTCGGCATGCCGAGGCAGAAAAATCAGTTGAACCTGGGAGATGGAAGTTGCAGTGAGCCGAGATCGTGCCACTGCACTCCAGCCTGGGCGACAGAGCGAGACTCCATCTCAAAAACAACAGCAACAAAATACCCGTAATTTGGGAGGCCCAGGCAGGTGGATCACCTGAGGTTAGAAGTTCGAGACCATCCTGGCCAACATGGTGAGACTGCGTCTTTACTAAAACTACAAAAATTAGCCAGGCGTGGTGGCAGGTGCCTGTAATTCCAGCTACTCGGGAAGCTGAGGCAGGAGAATCGCTTGAACCCAGGAGGCGGAGGTTGTGGTGAGCCGAGATCACGCCACTGCACTCCAGCCTGGGTGACAGAGCGAGACGCTGTTTCAAAAGAAAAAAGAGAGAGAGAGAAATAGAGGATAGGAAAATAGAAATGAAACAAAGAATGATATAGAAAAGACAAAATAAAACATGACTAATATGGCGAAGAGCCCAAGAAGACGATAGGGGGCGTGAAAGAACAAAAAAACCAAAAAATAAAAAACAAATTGCAGAAAATTGTGCAGAGATCAAAATTTGAAGTTGAAGAAAGAATAGACATAGAGAATTCACCCAGAATAAATTAAAAGAATGCAAGACCACTAAATCATCAAATAAAGTGAGACGCAACTTCTAGCAACCGTAAAATTATAAAACCAGTATTTCGCTGAATTTATCAGTAACCAGTAACAATGGAAAATAAGGCGATGCTCATGAGTGACTATTTTTATTTTTTCAGACAGAGTCTCGCTGTGGCCCAGGCTGGAGTGCAATGGCGCCATCTCAGCTCACTGCAACCTCGGCCTCCCAGGTTCAAGCGATTCTCCTGCCTCAGCCTCCCAAGTAGCTGGGATGACAGGTGCCCGCCACCACGCCAGGCTAGTGTTTGTATTATTAGTAGGGACGGAGTTTCACCATGTTGGCCAGGCTGGTCTCCAACTCCTGACCTCAGGCGATCTGCCCTCCTCGGTCTCCCAAAGTGCTGGGATGACAGGCGTGAGCCACGGCGCCCGGCCTCATTTCAGAGTTTGAGCCACGGCGCCCGGCCTCATTTCAGAGTTTGCTTTCAGATGCGCCATATAAAGAAGTCATCAGGCACTCCTTAGCGAGGAAAGCAGCAGTAACATGTAAATTATACTCACAGGATTTTCCCCACTTCAACACATCCAGAAGTTGAAAGGAAGAGATAAATGGACATTTCAAAGCTGAGTCTCTAACAACAACTAAAACCTGTTCGGTGGGGCTTGATTTGGCAAGAGTAAATGAACTCGAATCAAATTCAATTACCCTGTGTACGTTAACCATAATACGTGCTTAACATTTTACAAAAAGATCTGATTTTCTGGTACTTGTTTATTTTTAACCGCAATAAAAAGTCAAAATTTGGTGGAAAGCATTTAACGTGTGTTTTCTGTAGCACTCATGAGCTGTGCAATGGTGCTGTTATTTAAAAAAAGGAAAAGAAAAAAAGTGGCCGGGTGCGGTGACTCACGCCTGTAATCTCAGCACTTTGGGAGGCCGAGGCGGGTGGATCACTTGAGGCCAGGAGTTTGAGACCAGCCTGGGCAACATGGTGAAACCCTGTCTGTACCAAGAAAAAAAAAATTATCTGGATGTGGTATGTATGCCTATAGTCCCAGCTACTTGGGAGGCTGAGGAAGGAGGATGGCTTGAGCTCAGAAGGTGGAGGCTGCAGTGAGCTGAGATTGCACCACTGCACTCCAGCCTACGCAACAGAGCAAGATATTGTCTCAAAAACAAAATAAAACAAAACACAAACACTAAAAAAACAGATTGAGAATCCTTGGCACCCACCTCTTACCAGCTCAGTCACAATTGCAAACCAGAGGCCTGGCACGGTGGCTCACGCCTGTAATCCCAGCACTTTGGAAGGCCAAGGTGGGCGGATCACCTGAGGTCAGGAGTTCGAGACCAGCCTGACCATCATGGTGAAAGCCTGTCTCTACTAAAATACAAAAATTAGCCGGGCGTGGTGGCACGTACCTGTAATCCCAGCAGTTTGGGAGGCCGAGGCGGGCGGATCACCAGATGTCAGGAGTTCCAGACCAGCCTGACCATCATGGTGAAACCCCATGTCTACTAAAATACAAAAATTAGCCAGGCGTGGTGGCACGTACCTGTAATCCCAGCATTTGTGGAAGCCGAAGCAGGTGGATCACCAGAGGTCAGGAGTTCTAGACCAGCCCGACCATCATGGTGAAAGCACGTCTCTACAAAAAATACAAAAATTAGCCCGGCATGGTGGCAGGTGCCTGTAATCCCAGCTACTTGGGAGGCTGAGGCAGGAGTATCGCTTGAACCCAGGAGGCGGAGGTTGCAGTGAGCTGAGATTGTACCACTGCACTCCAGCCTGGGCAACAGAGCAAGACTCAGTCTCAAAAAGAAACGAAACAAAACACTAACCTAAAAAATTGGATTGAGATTCCTCAGCCCCCACCTCTTACCAAATCAGTCAAAATTGCAAACCAGAATGTATTCAACTGCTTTGAATACCGAGGATAGATGTCATTTCATCTATGACCCTGTGTGCAGCAGGAAAGCAATATTGCCCACCTGTATTATCAAATTGGGCTCATTCAGCTAATTAAACCTATCAGCAAGATATGCAAACTGGAGGCTGGGCACGGTGGTTCACACCTGTAATACCAGCACTTTGGGAGGCCGAAGAAGGCAGATTACTTGAGGTCAGGAATTTGAGGCCAACGTGGCCAGCAAGGTAAAACCTGGTCTGTACTAAAAAAAAAAAAAAAAAGAAAAAATACAAAAATTAGCCAGGTGTGGTAGCGGGCACCTGTAATGCCAGCTACTCAGGAGGCTGAAGCCAGAGAATCGTACTTACGAGGTGGAGTTTGCAGCAAGCCGAGATCATGCCATGGCACTCCAGCCTGGGTGACAGAGTGAGACACTGTCTCAAAAAAACAAAAGATATGCAAACTGGAATAACCAGGCTATATTATTCAAGGGATACTTTGATATGAGAATTTCTTAGTCAGCAGGAAAAATCATAATTTCTTGCCTTGTCTGAGGTATGAGTACTTGCATCTGGGGTACATGTGACTTAAGAATTTGGAAAAATTGCACTGGGCGCCGTGGCTCATGCCTGTAATCCCAGCACTTTGGGAGGCCGAGGCGGGTGGATCACCTGAGGTCAGGAGTTCAAGACCAGCCTGGCCAACATGACTAAACCTGGTCTCGAGCAAAAAAACAAAAATTTGCTGGGCGTGGTGGCAGGCGCCTGTAATCCCATGTACTCGGGAGGCTGACGCAGAAGAACTGCTTGAACCCGGGAGGCAGAGGTTGCAGTGAGCTGAGATCACGCCACTGCACTCCAGCCTGGGCAACAGAGCAAGAATTTGTCTCAAAAAAAAAAAAATTGGAGCAGTTTGAAAGCTAAAGGGTGGGCTTTCCTCATCTTCTTCATCAAATGTTATTTCCATGTCTTTTTTTCTTTTTTTGAGACAGGGTCTCCCTCTGTTACCCAGGCTGGAGTGCACTGGTGCAATCTCAGCTCACTGCAGCCTCAACCTCCTGGGCTCAAGCAATTCTCCCATCTCAGCCTCCCGTGTAGCTGGGATAACAGACATGCACCAAAACACTGTTTGCATCTTCTCAGCATTTAGGAGAGCTTCGCATCACATACCCCGACCTCGAGAATGAATTCAAGAAATTCTTTTTTTTTTTTTTGAGACAGAATCTCATTCTGTTCGCCCAGGCTGGAGTGCACTGGCCCGATCTCAGCTCACTGCAAGCTCCACCTCCAGCGTTCAAGCTATCCTCATACCTCAGTCTCCCAAGCAACTGGGATTGCAGGCACGTGCCACCACACCTGGTAATTTTTGCATTTTTATTAGAGACGAGGTTTCACCATGTTGGCCAGGCTGGTCTTGAACTCCCAACCTCAAGTGATCCGTCCGTCTCAGCCTCACAAAGTGCTGGGATGACAGGCCTGAGCCACCGCACACCAGGTCCAAGCAACTGATTTAGATAAAGTTTCCCCCGGCTCTCCTTCTCTCTGACCCTGTTTTATTTCTTTATTTTTGTTTTCTTTGCCGTCCTAGAGTGGGAAACGCTGATTTAAGCACCCATCTTTGCAACTGTTACAGAATTGTCAGGTATTTAACGAAACAATGAACGGATCCCGTATTTGCCAACAAGAACATATTATACAAATATAGACAAAGTGGCATAATTTACATCCCTCGTTTCAAGTAGACACACGATGAATTTTTCATATTCTCTCAGCTTTGAAGTCTGTTATTACGGCTGGAAACAATGATTTGTATTCTTCTCTGAAGTCTGTTTTCTGACAGCCCCAGTCAGATATTTAGAAGACGGCTGGTTTTGACAATTTCATGGGGATCGTCCTAAAACTGTTTTTTTTTTTTAAATTTTTCTCTCCCACTGTGGGTGAGGTAGCGATGGACGCTGTATGACTATAAATTGTCTAATTTACATTGTGTTGATCATATATTTTATTTTATTATTATTATTTTTTGATCATATATTTTTGAGATGGAGTTTTGCTCTTGTCGCCCAGGCTGGAGGGCAGTAGCACAAGCTCAGCTCACTGCAACCTCCACCTCCCAGGTCCGAGCGATTCTCCTGCCTCAGCCTCCCGAGTAGCTGGGTTACAGGCACCTGCCACCATGCCTAGCTCACTGCAACCTCCGCCTCCCAGGTTCAAGCGATTCTCCTGCTTCAGCCTCCCAAGTAGCTGGGATTACAGGCACCCTCCACCATGCCTGGCTAATTTTTGTATTTTTAGTAGAGATGGGGTTTCACCATGTTGGTCAGGCTGGTCTTGAACTCCTGTCCTCAGATGACCCAACTGTCTAGCCTCCGAAAGTGCTGGGATTACAGACTTGCGCCACCGTGCACAGGCTGTGGTGTCATCTTTCTTTCTTTCCTTTCTTTCTTTCTTTTCTTTTATTTCTTTCTTTTCTCCTGTGCTCATGCTTTGTTACAGGAGACATCGTCTGTCTCCTGGCTGTCTCACCTTCCACACTCACTTCCCACTGATCACCAAAGCATGCCCCACCAATGGTGAATGCTTCAGACTCCGTCACAATCCAGGCCTGTGAAAGTGGGGTCCCCAGGTCACCTCGGTGTGGGCACCTGGCAATGAGAGGGAGGGATACTGGGGGGGGGTCCCCTGACATCAAAACATATGGCTGGATCAGCTGTGAAAGTTGTGAGATGTGGAAAATGTTGAGCAACATTTAATATATATGCATATACCTATATTTTAATTAAATAATTAATAATTGATATTTAATTATTAATATTAAACATTCGTGATTATTATTAGATATTAATTAAATATTTAATTAAAATATAAACATGCATATATCTATATATCCATATATTTGCATTTATCCATATATTTGTATATGCATATATAGCTATGCATATATATCTATGCAATAGATATGCATCTATATGCATATTGCAATATATGCAATATAAAACAGAAATATAAGTCAATAGAAATATTGATTAAATATTGATTAAATATAAATTAAATATTTAATCAATATTTAATTTATTTAGCATCACTTAATAGCTATATAATATATATATTATATATATTATTAAATATAAATTAAATATTTAATTTATATTTAATAATTATTATTTCATATTTAATGATAACAATAATAATGTTTGATAATATTGACGAACACCGGTGAGGGTTGATGGACATGGTTGCAGGTAAAAAGACACATGATTCATCCACGTGGCGGTGACTCATGCCTGTGAGTACTTTGTGAGGCTGAGGCAGGAGGATGGCTTGAGGCCAGAAGTTCGAGACCAGCCTGGGCAATACGGTGAGATTCCCCCCTCCGCTATCTCTACAAAAAATAAAAAAATACAGAAAGAGGCAAGATTCATGAAGCATGGAGTGAGGGCTCTGTGATGTTCCAATGGCCTCAGCAATTCTGTGTTGAGCATTTGCAAGGAGAAGGGATTGTCAGTCAGTAGCTCAAACTATAGGGCAGAGGAGATGCATGCTTCCCTGAGGATGTCTTTATGTTCTTTTTTATTTTTTATTTTATCAGTATTATTATTATTATTATTTTGAGATGGAGTCTCGCTTTGTCACCCAGGCTGGAGTGCAGTGGCACAATCTCAGCTCACTGCAACCTCCACCTCCCAGGTTCAAGCGATTCTCCTGCCTCAGCCTCGCAAGTACCTGGGACTACAGGACCCCGCCACCATGACCAGCTAATTCTTTTTTTTTTTTTCTTTTTTTGAGATGGAGTCTCGCTCTGTTGCTCAGGCTGGAGTGCAGTGGTGCAATCTTGGCTCACTACAACCTCCGCCTCTTGGGTTCACACCATTCTCCTGCCTCAGCCTCCTGAATAGCTGAGACTACAGGCACCTGCCACCACACCCGGCTAATTTTTGTATTTTTAGTACAGACGGGATTTCACCATGTTAACCAGGATGATCTTGATTTCCTGACCGCTTGATCCGCTCGCCTCGGCCTCCCAAAGTGCTGAGATTACAGGCGTGAGCCACCGCGCCCAGCCTAATTCTTGTATTTTTAGTAGACACAGAATTTCACCATGTTGGCCAGGCTGGTCTTGAACTCCTGACCTCAGGTGATCCGTTGGTCTCCTCCTGCCAAAGTGCTGGGATCACAGGCGTGAGCCACCGCGCCTGGCCAGACATCCTTACGTTCTAAAGATCTGCTGTACAGTGCCATGCCTACAGCCAGCAATATTGTCTCCTGCACTTAAAAATATGCTAGGAAAGGAGAGCTCACGGACACTCCTTAAAATAATGAGAATAGAAGTACCATTACGTCCAGCAATTTCACGACTGGGTATCTACCAAAGGAAAAGCAGTCGTTATGTGGAAAAGACACTTGCACAGGCACATTTATAGCAGCAGAGTTTGCAACTGCAAAATCATGGAACCAGCCCCAAGACCCATCCAGCAACGAGTGGATAAAGAAAATGCTGTGCAGGCTGCGAGCGGTGACTCACCCCTGTAATCCCAGCACTTTGGGAGGCTGAGGTGGGTGGATCACCAGGTCAGGAGTTCAAGACCAGCCTGACCAATATGGTGAAACAGCATCTCTACTAAAAATGCAAAAATTAGCCAGGTGTGGTGGCAGGCACCTGTAATCCCAGCTACTGGGGAGGTTGAGACACAAGAATCGGTTGAACCCGGGAGGTGGAGGTTGCAGTGAGCTGAGATCACACCACTGCATTCCAGCCTGGGCGACAGAGACTCCATCTAAAAAAAAAAAAAGTGATATATATCTCGATATATATATATATGATATATATGATATACATATATAGGATATATATATACACACACACTATATATAGTCTATATATATATAGTGCTGAATATATGTATACACACTCTGTATATATATAATGGAATACTACTCAGCCAGGAAAAGGAATGAATGAATGGCATTCATGGCAACCTGGATGGAATTGGAAACCAATATTGTAAGTGAAGTAACTCAGGAATGGAAAACCAGACATCCTTTGTTCTCCCTCATAAGTGGGAGCTTATGAAACTGTGGTTATATATATATATAGATATGTTGTGTGTGTATATATATTTACAGTGTGTGTATATATATTTACTCACAATATGTGTGTATACATATACGCACACTATATATATGTCTATATATAGTGCTGAATATATGTATACACACACTATATATTTATTGGAATACTACTCAGCCTTGAAAAGGAACGAATGAATGACATTCACAGCAACCTGGATGGAATTGGGGACCATGATTCTAAGTGAATTAACTCAGGAATGGAAAACCAAACATCCTTTGTTCTCTCTCATAAGTGGGAGCTTATGAAGCTGGGGTATATATACATATATATATAGTGTGTGTGTATATATATTTACACACAATATGTGTGTGTAAATATATATACACACACTGTACATATGTCTATATATATAGTGCTGAATATATATACACACAATATATACATATGTCTATGTATATAGTGCTGTATATATACACAGCACTGTATATATAAAATGTAATACTACTCAGGCATGAAAAGAAATGAATGAAAAGAAATGAATCAATGGCATTCACAGCAATCTGGATGGAGTTGGGGACCATTATTCTAAGTGAAGTAGCTCAGGAATGGAAAACCAACATCCTATGTTCTCACTCATAAGTGAGAGCTAAGCTAGCAGGATGCAAAGGCATAAGAATGATACATGGATTTTGGGGAATCTGGGGAACAGGCTCGGGGGTGGCCGGAAATAAAAGACCATGCATTGGGTACGGTGTACACGGCTCGGGTGTGCACCAATACCTCTAAAATCACCGCTCAAGAAGTTATCCAGCTGAGTGTGGTGGCTCACGCCTGTAATCCCAACACTTTGGGAGGCCAAGGTGGGCAGACCACGAGGTCAGGAGTTTGAGACCAGCTTGGCTAACACAGTGAAACCCTGTCTCTACTAAAAATACAAAAATTAGCTGGGTGTAGTGGTGCATGCCTGTAATCCCAGCTACTCAGGAGGCTGAGGCAGGAGAATCGCTTGAACCTGGGAGGTGGAGGTTGCAGTGAGCTGAGATTGTGTCATTGCACTCCAGCCTGGGCAACAGAGCAAGACTCCATCTCAAAAAAAAAAAAAAAAAAAAAAGCTTCGAAAGGCAGCTCTCCTGAAAGCTTCTCCAAAAAGCCAAGATGACAGATTTGGATCATTTTAAAGTTATGAAGGCAAAGAAAATGAGGAACAGAATCATCAAGAATAAAGTTCAGAAGCTTCCAAAGGCAGCTATCCTGAAAGCTTCTTCCAAAAAAGCACCTGCTGCTGCTGCAGCTGCTGCTGCTAAAGTTCTAGCAAAAAAGATGACCGCTGTGGGTAAGAAGGCCCAGAAGATTCAGCCCAGAAGATTCTTTCCCAGAAAACCACAGGCCAGAAGGCAGCACCTGCTCCAAATGTTCAGAGGACTCAAAAACTCCAGCTCCTAAAATAGAAGAAACACCTGCCAATAGAGTGAGATGATGGTTACATCCACAGAGGCACCTGCTCCAAAAGCTCAGAAGGGTCAAAAAGCTTCAGCACCGGCCAAGCACACTGGCTCAAGCCTGTAATCCCAGCACTTTGGGAGGCTGAAGTGGGTGGATCACGAGGTCAGGAGTTCAAGACCAGCCTGGCTAACACGGTGGAATCCCGTCTCTACTAAAAATACAAAAATCAGCCAGGCGTGGTGGCAGGTGCCTGTAATCCCAGCTACTGGGGAGGTTGAGGCAGGAGAATCGCTTGAACCTGGGAGGCGGAGGTTGCGGTGAGCCGAGATGGTACCATTACACTCCAGCCTGGGGGACAGAGCAAGACTCCCTCTCAACAAAACAAAACAACAACAAAAAAGGCTCCAGTCCTAAAATAGAAGGAAACACCTGCCACAGAGGCTCCTGCTCCAAAGGCATCTGGTAACAAAGCATAAGAGGCAATTACAGAAAGTAATAAAGGTTCTTTTCGACATGCTGGCAAATCTAAAAAATAGTACTAATGAAAAATAAATAAAATATTAGGAAAACATATTACAGTTTTATGACCTGCTTTTTCTTCTCTTAGAACTATATTAAAAATATATTTGTGTGTTAAAAAAGAAAAACAGAAAAGAAAACCAGAGAATGTGCTTCTAAAATAAGAAACATTTCGTTGTGACTCTGACAGGTGTGATTGAAGCTACTTGGGGCTCAACACCTACCCAAGGGCTGAGTTGTGAGGTGGGACAGGCACCTGTTTTGTCATTATAAAAAGCAGCACTGGCCAGGCGTGGTGGCTCATGCCTGTAATCCTAGCACTATGGGAATCCAAGGTGGGCGAATCACCTGAGGTCAGGAGTTCGAGAGCAGCCTGGCCAACATGGTGAAACCCTGCCTCTACTACAAATACAAAAATTAGCCGGGTGTGGTGGCAGGTGCCTGTAATCCCAGCTACTCGGGAGGCTGAGACAGGAGAATAGCTTGAACCTGGGAGGTGGAGGTTGCAGTGAGTCGAGATCACGCCACTGTATTCCAGCCTTGGGGACAGAGCAAGACTCCATCTCAAAAAACAAACAAAAAAAGGATCACGGTATTTTTCCCTCTCTCTTTCTTTCTTTCTTTTTTTCTCTTTATTTCCTTCCTTCCTTCCTTTCTTCCTTCCTTCCTTCCTTCCTTCCTTCCTTCCTTCCTTTCTTCTTTCTTTCTTTCTTTCTTTCTTTCTTTCTTTCTTTCTTCCTTTCTTTCTTACTTTTCTTTCTTTCTTTCTTTTTTTCGACAGAGTCTCGCTCTGTCGTCCAGGCTAGAGTGCAGTGGTGCGATCTCGGCTCACTGCAAGCTCTGCCTCCCGGGTTCACGTCATTCTCCTGCCTCAGCCTCCCGAGTAGCTGGGACTACAGGCACCCGCCACTAAGCCTGGCTAATTTTTTTGTATTTTTAGTAGAAACGGGGTTTCACTGTGTTACCCAGGATGGTCTCGATCTCCTGACCTCGTGATCCGCCCGCCTCAGCCTCCCAAAGTGCTGGGATGACAGGTGTGAGCCTCTGCGCCCGGCCTATTTTTCGCTCTTTAAGCTCACGTAGGTCTCAGTAAGTTACTCTATCTGTATGTACACGCATCCGTCTACTTATAAAATGTTGCCATTGTGTTCATCACACCGTTGTTGGATTTCTCTTGATTTCTGTTTTTAGACAACAGGGTCCCTGTTACCCAGGCTAGAGTCCAGAGGCTCATTCACAGTTCACTGTGACTCAAGCCCTCCTCCCACCTCAACCTCCCAAGTAGCTCCGATTACAGGGTCATGCCGTCATGCCCACTTAATTTGTCACAGTTTTTGTAGAGATGGGGTCTTGCTATGTTGGCCAGGCTGGTCTCAAACTCCTGGGCTCAAGCGATCCTCGTGCCTTTCCTCGGCCTCCCAAAGTGCTGGGATAACAGGTGTGAGCCACCGCAGCTAGCCACTTCTACCTGTCTTTACCTGCACCTGTTTCCTTAAGATGTCGCTACTGTGTTCATTGCAGACTTGTGGCATTCTTCTGGATTTTTCAAAATCATTGCCATAAATTATTACTTGTCTCAGTGACTCAGGTTTTGAATCTGGTGCCCAGCCAGACACGGGCTCACGCCTGTAATCTCAACACTTTGGGAGGCCAAGGGCGGTGGATCACCAGAGGTCAGGAGTTCGAGACCATCCTGGCCAACAAGGTGAAACACCATCTGTATTAAAAATACAAAAATTAGCTGGGGTTGGTGGCAGGTGCCCGTAATCCCAGCTACTCAGGAGGCTGAGGAAGGAAAATTGCTTGAACCCAGGAGGCGGAGGTAGCAGTGAGCTGAGATCGCGCCACTGCACTCCAGCCTGGGGAACAAGAGCGAGACTCCGTCTCAGATAATAATAATAATATTAATAATGATAATAATAATGAAATAAATCTATTGCCCTAGATGAATGCCTTACTCTAGTCCCAGCCCTGAAAGTGACTAAGATACTTGGAAGTTTGGTATCTACCCCAAATACTACTCAGCCATAAGGAGGAATGAAATGACGGCATTTGCAGCAACCTGGATGGAGCTGGAGGCCATGATTCTAAGTGAAGTAACTCAGGAATGGAAAATCAATCATCATTATGTTCTCACTTATAAGTAGGAGCTACGCTATGAGGACGCAAAGGCATGAGAATGATATAATGGACTCTGAGAAGTCAATAGGAGATGTAAGCAATGAAAGGAATGAAATAGTGGGATTTGCTGCACCTGTAAGTCCACCAGCCAGAAGGGTCAACCTGGAAAGTCCACCTGTATTTAAGAGTGGACGTCCGGCCAGGCAAGGTGGCTCACGCCTGTCATCCCAGCACATTGGGAGGCTGAGGCGGGCAGATCGCCTGAGGTCAGGACTTCGAGACCAGCCTGATCAACATGGTGAAACCCTGTGTCTACTAAAAATGCAAAAATTAACTGGGCGTTGTGGCGGTCACCTGTGGTCCCAGCTTCTCTGGAGGCTGAGGCAGGAGAATGGCGTCAACCCAGGAGGCAGAGCTTGCAGTGAGCCAAGATCGCGCCACTGCACTCCAGCCTGGTTGACAGAGCTAGACTCCTTCTCAAAAAAAAAAATAAATAAGGAGAACTTTTCCTTCTGAGGTATGAAGACCTGCATGAGTACAACGTGCAAAGAGTCACCAGTTCTACCTGCTTCTGTTGCATTTCAAACGTCACACCCAGTGTCTTGAACCACAAAAGGAAGGGACAGTGGATTCTTTTTATTTTATTATATTTTATTTTATTTTACTTTATTTTATTTTATTTTACTTTATTTTATTTTTTCAGACAGAGCCTCGCCCTGTCTCCCAGGCTGGAGTGCAGTGGCATGATCTCATCTCACTGCAACCTCCTCCTCTCGGGTTCCAGTGATTCTCCTGCCTCAGCCTCCCGAGTAGCTGTGATTACAGGCACCTGCCACCACGCCCGGCTAATTTTTTCTATTTTTAACAAACTGGGGTTTCACCCAACATTGGGTTTCACCATGTTGGCCAGGCTGCTCTCGAACTCCTGACCTCGGGTGATCCACCCGCCTCACCCTCCCAAAGTGCTGGGATGACAGGTGTGAGCCCCTGCACCCAGCCAAGATGAAGGATTTTGCAGAGCCAACCCTTCTCTCTCCTCCTGCCACACTGCATGGAGAGTAGTGGGTAGCTGTTCTCCAGCACATGAGGAGAAAGGAAATATTCCATGAGGAAAAGTAATTCCACACAAACACCTTGGGATGGGATTAAAATGCCAAATACGCTTGTCTGTCCTGTGTATGAAACGTGAGAATCAATTCTGAGAATCAATTCTCTGTCCCAGGAATATATAGAGAGGGAGAGGTGGGGGTGAGACTCTGCTGTGAGATCATTTGATGCTTCATAAAGAATTTCATTGAAACCCTGAAACTTTTGATAGGTAATTACAGTCAGGAAGCCCAGCACATATGAATTCTATATTTGCAATCCACACTGAGGTCACCCCGCAAACTGCCTTCAGAAATAGGTTGGGGGGGCTGTCTTATTAAAACTGAATTTCCGCTCTCGCTGGTATGGCCTGTCCGAGGAGAAAACGGGAACAGATATGGCCGGGGACACCTTGAGAATCTGGCTGTTCCCTATCTGCCATCACAGTAGACACAACGGGATTTCAGCATCATCTTCTGAGGGAAGCGGGGAGGCCGCACAGCCATCGTGGACGAGGAATTGGAATGAAATCTCCTTCACCTCCTCTGGGTCTCTCGGTCCTCTTCTAACTCATTGCTGAAGTCATCCACTGCTGCACACTTAATTGTTTATTTAAATGGGATAACTGGCCGGGTGTGGTGGCTCACACCTGTCATCCCAGCACTTTGGGAGGCCGAGGCGGGCAGATCCCCTGAGGTCAGGAGTTTGAGACCAGCCTGGCTAACATAGTGAAACCCCACCTCTACTAAAAATATAAAAATTAGCCGGGCGCAGTAGCACGCAACTGTAGTCCCAGCTGCTCCAGAGGCTGAGGCAGGAGAATCGCTTAAACCCGGGAGGCGGAGGTTGCAGTGAGCAGAGATGGCACCACTGCACTCGAGCCTGGGTGACAGGGTAAGACTCTGTGTCAAAATAATAATGATACTAATTAATAAATAAATAGGATAACTATGCATTGCCATGTTCACTGAGGTAAGGAGATCAAGACATTCCTATTTGTATCTTGTAACTACAGCATTCTCTGCACTGTGGATACGGTTCTGGGTGGCCAAGCCTGCTCCTCTCCTTCTCCAGGGTGTGAGCTTGAGCCTCTTTCTTCCATTCTCTATTCCTCATGTGTTCTCCTGGCTCCTCTGTCTCTCCCTTCTCTCTCGCTGCACCTTGTTTTGAGAGGGAGTCTCGCTCTGGAGACCACGCAGGAGTGCAGTGGCATGATCTTGCCTCACTGCAACCTCCGCCTCCCAGGTTCAAGCGATTCTCCTGCCTCAGCCTCCTGAGTAGCTGGGATTACAGGTGTGTGACACCACGCCCAGCTAATTTTGTATTTTTAGAAGAGATGGGGTTTTGCCATGTTGGCCAGGCTGGTCTCGAACTCCTGACCTCGAATGATCCCCCTGCCTTGGCCTCCCAAATTGCTGGGATTACAGGCATGAGCCACCGCGCCTGGCCTGCTGTTTTATTTTAAAGACAGAGTCTCGCTCTGTCACCCAGGCTGGAGTGCAGTGACATGACCACAGCTCACTGCATCCTCCACCTCCTGGGCTCAAACAATCCTCCTGCCTCAGCCTCCCAATTAGGCGGGACCATTGGTGTGGGCCACCACACCCAAGTAGCTGGGACTCCACACTCCTGTAGTCCCAGCTACTTGGGAGGCTGAGGCAGGAGGATGAATTTTTTTGTATTATTTGTAGAGATTATTATTTTGTATTATTTGTTGCCCAGGCTGGCCTCAAACTCCTAGGCTCAAGCTATCTCCCCACCTCAGTCTCCCAAAGTGCTGGGATTACCAGCACGAACCACCACACTCAGCCCATCATTTTTAATTCTATTTTTCATATATGTGATTTTATTCCATTTTTCACATATTATATTTTTACATATATCTATTTTTCACCCATACATGTAGAAAATCTCTAAAGTACACAATAAAAAAGACAAAATTCTTCCCCACAAATCTTCTCTTCTTCTCTCCTTCCACACAGACATGCTTCTCATTTTGGGCATGTTTGCACTGTATAATTTTCTTTTTGCTGTGATTTCTCCTTGCTCATTTTGACTTTGTAACACTTAGTAAAAAATGCAATGCCTGGATCCAATGGGATGGGCATTTTCTTTTCTTTTCTTTTCTTTTCTTTCTGTTTTTTCACTTTTGTCGCCCAGGCTGGAGTGCAGTGGTGCAATCTCGGCCCACTGCAAGCTCCGCCTCCCGGCTTCAAGCGATTCTTCTCCTTCAGCCTCCCCAGTAGTTGAGATTACAGATGTACACCACCACGCCCAGCTAATTTTTTTATTTTTAGTAGAGACAAGGTTTCACTGTGTTGGCCAGACTGCTCTCAAACTCCTGACATCAGGTGATCTGCCCACCTCGGCCTCCCAAAGTGCTGGGATGACAGGTGTGAGCTACTGTGCCTGGCCTATTTTATTTTTTATTTGTTTATTTTATTATATTATTTTTTCTTGAGACGGTCTCCTTCTTCACACCCAGGCTGGAGTGCAGTGGCTTGATCTCTGCTCACCGCAACCTCCACCTCCCTGTTGGAGAATCAAAGAGATTCTCCTGCCTCAGCCGTCTGAGTAGCTGGGATTACAAGCGTCTGACACCACACCCAGCTAATTTTTGTATTGTTAGTAGAGACGAGGTTTCACCATGTTGGCCAGGCTGGTCTCAAACTCCTGACCTCAGGTGATGCACTGCCTCGGCCTCCCAAAGTGCTGGGATTACAGGCGTGAGCTACTGCGCCCAGCCTATTTTATTTTTATTTATTTATTTATTTTTATTATATATATATTTTTGAGACAGTCTCCCTCTTCTCACCCAGGCTGGAGTGCAATGGCCCGATCTCGGCTCAATGCAACCTCCACCTCCCGGGTTCTAAGAGATTTTCCTGCCTCAGCCTCCTGAGTAGCTGGGACTACAGGCGCCTGACACCACACCCAGCTAATTTATGTATTGTTAGTAGAGACGGGGTTTCACCATGTTGGCTAGGCTGGTCTCGAACTCCTGACCTCAGGAGATCCGCCCACCTCGGCCTCCCAAAGTGCTGGGATGACAGGTGTGAGCCACCACGCCCAGCCAAGAGAATGGGCATTTTCAAAGCTTCTGAGTTTTCAACAAAATCCTCTCCCAGCAAAAAATTTTCTTGTTGTGTGCGGCCTCTGGAGGACCTTCAGGGCACAAAAGCATTATGCAATATAGAAAATTCAAGTGGGGTCTCCTTGTTTTAAAGAAAGTATTTCTGTAATCTTTATTGAAATCGAACGTGTTCTTTTGATTCCGGCCATTTATTTTGAACCGTTTGACTTTTTCACTGGGGGAAACTTCATGTTTGATTTGAAACAGCCCCATGTGTACTAATGATGCTTTGGTTTAGAATGTATTTTCCATGTGGTGTCTGAACTTCCCTTTAATTTTGTATATATTTTGTGACACACAGATATCTTGGATTTTTTTAATGGAATAAATTTGAAAAACCACCTCTGTCACGTCATAAAATCTCAGTGTGTTACTTATTATTATTATTTTATTTTATTTTCTGAGACGGAGTCTCACTCTGTGGCCCAGGCTGGAGTGCAGTGGTGCAATATGAGTTCACTGCCACCTCCACCTCCTGGGTAGAAGCAAATCTCCTGCCTCAGCCTCCTGAGTAGCTGGGATGACAGGTGCACGCCAGCACGCCCAGCTAATTTTTTGTATTTTTAGTAGAGACGGGGTTTCACCACATTAGCCAGGATGGTCTCGATCTCTTGACCTCGTGATCCGCTCGCCTCAGCCTCCCAAAGTGCTGGTATTACAGGCGTGAGCCACCGTGCCCGGCCCTTTGTGTTACTTCTCGTTACTGATCTGTCTGTCTGTTTACGGGATCCTGCCTTACAGCTTTCATTGATTATTATCTTTATAAAGGAGTTTCTTGTCTGTTCTTGCTGAGACCTGATTTTCGCTGGTTTTTAGGAAATAAAGAAATAAATCAAGAGAACTTTGGAAAATAAATAAATAAATAAAGAGAACTTTAGGAAATAAATGAATAAAGATAACTTTTCCTTCTGAGGTATGAAGACCTCCATGACCAGGATGTGGAAAGACTCACCAGTTATACCTGGTTCTGTTGCATTGCAAACGTCACACCTGGTGTCTTGAACCACAAAAGGAAGGGACAGGGGATTCTTATTTTATTTTATTTTATTTATTTATTTATTTATTTATTTATTTTTGAGACAGAGTCTAGGTCTGTCGCCCAGGCTGGAGTGCAGTGGCGCGATCTCAGCTCACTGCAACCTCTGCCTCCTGGGTTCCAGTGATTCTCCTGCCTCAGCCTCCTGAGTAGCTGTGATTACAAGCACCTGCCACCACGGCCAACCAATATTTTGTATTGTTAGTAGAGATAGGGTTTCACCATGTTAGCCATGCTAATGTTTCTACAGAAACATTTGGAAATCAGTGTACTGATTTCCAGACCTGAAAAAGAAAGTTTCTGCAGGGATTAAGGCTGTATTTTAATTTGGGAAATACTGATATATTTACAAAATGAAATCTATACATCCCACGGGACCACAGGCTTCTCTACCTTTTATTCTTTTTTTTTTTTTTTTTTGAGATGGGGTCTCGCTGTGTCGCGCAGGCTGGACTGCAGTGGCGTGATCTCAGCTCACTGCCCACCTCCTGGGTTCACACCATTCTCCTGCCTCAGCCTCCCATGTAGCTGGGATGACAGGTGCCTGCCATAACACCCGGCTAATTTTTTGTATTTTTAGTAGAGATGGAGTTTCACTGTGTTAGCCAGGATGGTCTCAATCTCTGGACCTTGTGATCCGCCCACTTCTTAAAGCATTCTTTTTGTTCCATTTTGTTTTGACAGAGTCTCGCTCTGTGGCCCAGACTGGAGTGCAATGAATGGCGTCATCTCAGCTCACTGCTACCTTTGCCTCCAGGATTCAAGCGATTATCCTGACTCAGTCTCCCGAGTAGCTGTGACTACATATGTCCACCACTGCTCTCAGCTACTATTTGTATTTTTAGTACAGACGGGGTTTCACCACGTTGGCCAGGCTGGTCTCAAACTCTTGACTTCAGGCGATCCGCCCACCTCAGCCTCCCAAAGTGCTGGGATTACAGGTGTGAGCCACCATGCCTGGCTAATTTTTGTATTTTTACTAGAGATGGGATTTTGCCATGTTGGCCAGGCTGGTCTTGAACTCCTGACCTCAAGTGATCCGCCCGCCTTGGCCTCCCAAAGTGCTGGGATTATAGGCGCCCATCACCACGCCTGGCTAATTTTTGTATTTTTAGTAGATACAGGGTTTCACCATGTTGGCCAGGCTGGTCTCGAACTCCTGACCTCAGGTGATCCGCCTGCCTCAGCCTCCCAAAGTGATGGGATTACAGGCATGAGCCACCGCACCTGGCCAAAGCCTTCTTTCATTTGCTTCCTGAGTACCCTTCCTGAGCTTCCTGAGCAGGCAGGGAGAACCACTTGGACAGTTACACCACAGGTGACAGCTCTGTCACCGAGACTGGAGTATAGTGACAAGGTCTATGCTCACTGCAACCTCCGCCTTTCTGATCCAGGCGATTCTGCTGCCTCTGCCTCCCGAGTAGCTGGGATGACAGGCGCCCACCACAACCAGCTAATTTTTGAATTTTTACTACAGACCGGGTTTCACCATATCCGAGACAGGTCTCAGTTCATTTAGAAAGTTTATTTTGCCAAAGCTGAGTACGTGCACCCATAACACAGCCTCAGGAGGTCCTAGTGACATGGGGCCAAAGTGGATGAGGCACAGCTTGGCTTCATACACTTTAGGGAGACATAAGGTCTCCATCAATATATGTAGAAGAGGTATATTAGTTCTGTCAAGAGAGGTAGAGACAACTGAAAGCAGCGAGGGGGCCTCCAGCTCAGAGGTGACTTTGAATAGAACGGGAGGCAGCTTTACCCTCCTCGGTTTCCAGCTTCCATTTTCCCTTTAGTTTTGTGATTTTGGGGACTTCAAGATGTTTTTCTTCTGCATTTCCCGCCTTCTCTACTCAAAGGATTCTTTCACGTGCCTGCAAGACTAGCAGTTGTCTCTCTAGTCACTCAGGGTGTTTATTATTGACTTTACTCCTGGGCATTTGATATTTCTTTGCGATGATCACAGCCATTTTTATACTGATATGTACTTGTATTTATATGCATATGTATTATATTTTATAAAATAATTGAAATACAAAGTAAAATATAAATAACATTAAAATTAAATTGTATTTATTATGTATTTACATTATATTATATGTATATATGTATTTATATTTGTATGTATTTATATTACATGTATTTACATTTTATAAGATAATTAAAATATAACTAAAAAAACAAATAAAATTAAAAGTAAATTATATGCTTATATGTATTTACATTATTATATATGTATTTATATTTATGTCTATATTTATTTATTATATATTATAAGATAATTAAAATATAATTAAAACAAAATATAAATAAAATTAAAATTATATGTATTCACATTACATTATGTGTATACATGTATTTATATTTCTGTATTTATATTATATGTATTTATTGTTTTATAAGGTAATTAAAATATAATTAAAATAAAATATAAATAAAATTAAAATTACATTTACTATATGTATTTACATTATACTATATGTATATATGTATTTATACTTCTATGTACATATTATAGGTATTTATTATATTATATTTGATGAGATAATTAAAATATAATTAAAATAAAATATAAATAAAATTAAAATTATATTTATTACATGTATATACATTATATTATATGTATATATGTATTTATATTTATATGTATATATTATAGGTATTTATTATATTTGATGAGATAATTAAAATATAATTAAAATAAAATATAAATACAATTAAAATTATATTTGTTATATGTATTTACATTATATTATATGTACACATGTATTTGTATTTCTATGTATTTATATGTATTTACTATATTTTATAATTAAAATATAATTAAAAGATAAAGTTAAAATTATATTTATTATATGTACATTATATGTATATACATATCTATATTCCTATGTATTTATTACATTATGTTTCATAAGGTTAACATACAATTAAAATAAAATATAAATAAAATTAAAGTATAATTAAATTATATTTATATTATATGTATTGTTATATGTATTTGTTATATTATTTGTATTTATATGTATTCATATTTATATGTTTTATATTTCACATTTCCATTTTATGCTATTTTTAAAATTTTTCATTATTTCTCTTCCTTTTTTCTTTTTTTTGGGGGACAGTCTTGCTCTGTCATCCGGGCTGGATTACAGTGACAATGTCTCTGCTCACTGCAACCTCTGCCTTTCTGATCCAAGCGATTCTCCTGCCTCAGACTCCCAAGTAGCTGGGATGACAGGCGCCCACCACGACCAGCTAATTTTTGTATTTTTAGTAGAGACAGGGATTCACCATGTTGGCCAGGCTGGTCTCGAACTCCTGACCTAAGGCGATCCACCTGCCTCAGCCTGCCAAGGTGCTGGGATTACAGGCTCAAACCACCGTGCCTGGCCCCTCTACTTTCTTCACAAACTTGCTCTCACTTTACTCTATGACCTCACTCTGAATGTTTCTTGTGCAAGAACCAGGAACCTCTCTTGAGGTCTGGATCAAGACCCCTTTCTGGTAACAACACTGCGTTTGAAAAACCTCTATCTCTGAGATTTGAGTAGGTACTCCACCTCCCGCATGGCATGGCCGGCCTTCTCTCTCTTAAATCCTTTGTCTACAGCAATGCTGTGAGTCTTTATTCAGCAGGCAGGAAGAACCACTTGGACAGTTACGGCACAGCTTAGAAGGCATTCTTAGAGTCTCTGCTTGGAAAGTAGACTGGCCTCGTGAAAACTCGGTGGCATATACACACCATAGAATACTATGCAGCCATAAAAAATGATGAGTTCATGTCCTTTGTAGGAACATGGATGAAATTGGAAATCATCATTCTCAGTAAACTATCACAAGAACAAAAAACCAAACACTGCATATTCTCACTCATAGGTGGGAATTGAACAATGAGAACACATGGACACAGGAAGGGGAATATCACACCGGGGACTGTTGAGGGGTGGGGGGAGGGGGGAGGGAAATCTTTAGGAGATATACCTAATGCTAAATGACGAGTTAATGGGTGCAGCACACCAGCATGGCACATGTATACATATGTAACTAACCTGCACATTGTGCACATGTACCCTAGAACTTAAAGCGTAATAATAATAAAATAAAATAATAAAATAAAATAAAATAAAAAAGAAAACTCGCTCTGAAATGGTAAGCCTTGCTCTAAGCTCTGAGCTCAGCAGGCTGGTGGTAAACATTGCAGCTGTAAATCCAAGGAGAGCTGTGTTACTGGCAGGAGGAGGGATTTTACAGCCCAGGGGGTGGGGGGAGATTTGAATTTAAAAGACTTTTGCACAAAGCAGGACCCCATGCCCAGCTGCCATCCGTGGGGTCCCCAGCTCCTCTGAGCTTCTCACAATGACTCTGGGCCCCTGGGGACAGCCACAGTGACTTCTGAATGTCCTAGCAAAACCTCTAAGGGTCAGCTGGATGTCAGGAATTGTTTCTTGGGTCCTGTTTTTCCTCCAATAGGGGCCATGAGGCTTTAGCTCTGAGTGTATTTGTGATTGTGGTTAGTTACAGTGTTCTATTTGGGGGAACTGTAATAGTGAAAAATCAGAGAAGGTGGCAGGGAACAGACATTTTGTAGAGTTATCAAATCTAGAGCTGAGAGAAGTTAATGCTTGTCTATTTCAGAGTCTCTCAGCCCAGGCTCTGCTGACATTTGGGGATGGAGGATTCTCTGTGGTGGGGCTGTCCTGGGCACTGTATGGTGTTGAGCAGAGACCCTGGGCTTCACCCACCAGGTGCCAGGACCACCCCCTCCCCAGTTGTGACAACCAAAATTGTCACCAGATATTTGCAAAATATCTCCTGGCGGTAAAATATCTCTGGTTGCCATAGATAGGTAAGTACACAAGTACATACACACGGGGAGGGGCAAGAGATGGGTGGATAGATGATTGATAGATACACGATAAATAGAAAGATAGATGAGACAGATAAATAGATGGTAGATGATGGATAGATAAATATATACATACATACATAGATGGATGGAAGGATAGATACATAAATACTTGGATAGATGGATGGATGAATGGATGGATAGACGGACACATACATACATAAATTGATGGATAGATACATACATACATAGATGGATGGAAGGATAGATACATAAATACATGGATAGATGGATGGATGGATGGATGGATAGACAGACACATACATACATACATAGATGGATAGATACATACATACATACGCATATACATACATGGATAGATGGATGGATGGATGGATACATACATACATACATACGCATATACATACATGGATAGATGGATGGATGGATGGATGGATACATACATACATACACAGATGGATAGATGGATGGATACATATATACAGACATGGATAGACGGATGGATGGATGGATACATATATACATACATAGATGAATAAATGGATGGATGGATAGATACATACATACATGAATAGATGGATGAATGGATGGACAGACACATACATACATACATAGATGGATAGATGGATGGATAGATAGATAGATAGATGCACACATACATACATAGATGGATAGATGGATGGATGGATGGATGGATAGATATATACATACATGAATAGATGGATGGATGGATGGACAGACACATACACAGATACATAGATGGATAGATGGATGGATAGATAGATACATACATACATACATACATGGATGGATGGATGGATGGATAGATACATACATACATACATACATACATAGATGAATAGATGGATGGATGGATACATGCATACATACATGCATAGATGGATGGATGGATAGACAGACAGACAGACAGATAGAAAGATAGACAGATGATAGATAGATAGATACATACATACATACATACATACATACATGAATAGATGGATGGATGGACAGACAGATAGATAGATACATACATACATATATACATACATACATACATACATGCACACATAATCGGATAGATGGAAGGATGAATAGATGGATGGATGGATAGATAGATTGATTGATAGGAAGAAAAATAAATCTTAGGACCCCAAAATCACTAAGCCAAAGGAAAAAGTCAATATGAAAACTGCATCAGGCAAACCTGCCTCCTATTTTATTCGTAAATAAGATCGCTACAGAGATATAAAGATCACATATGTCCCTCACAATCTGTCCACTAGGGAATTCCTACCTATCACCTATAAGCCCCCTCCTCACTTTGAGCTGTCTCACCTTTCCGGACCAAACTAATGCACAGCTTACAATATCACATATTGATTGATGGCTCATGTCTCTCTAAAATGTATACAACCAAGCCGTACCCCAACCACCTTGAACACCTCTCGTCAGGACCTCCTGAGGCCGTCTCATGGGTGTGTCTTTAAACTTGGCAAAATAAACTTGCTAAATTGATTGAAACCTGTCTCAGATATTCTGGGTTCATGATAGATAGATAGATGATAGATAGATAGATAGATAGATAGATAGATAGACACATACATACATAGATACATAGATAGATGGATGATAGATGACATGACTGGAGAGATGATAGATGATATAGGTGGATATATAGATGATAGATTAGTGATAGTGGAAAGATAGATAATAGATACATAGATAGACACATAGACAGATAGATAGATATGCATAGATGAATGGATAGATAGATGATAGTTTGGTAGGTAGATAGATAGATAGATAGATAGATAGATAGATGAAATGGATAGACCGATTATAGGTAAATAGACAAATAGATAAGATGAATGGGTAGATAAAGAGATGTGATGGATGGATAGATGATAGATAGACAGATAGATAGATAGGGCAGGGCGCGGTGGCTCACACCTGTAATCCTAACACTTTGGGAGGCCAAGGCGGGCGGATCACGATGTCAGGAGATCAAGACCACAGTGAAACCCCGTCTCTACTAAAAATACAAAAAATTAGCTGGGCACGGTGGTGGGCGCCTGTAGTCCCAGCTACTCGGGAGGCTGAGGCAGGAGAATGGTGTGAACCCAGGAGGTGGAGCTTGTAGTGAGCCAAGATTGTGCCATTGCACTCCAGCCTGGGCGACAGAGCGAGACTCTGTCTAAAAAAAAAAAAACAAAAAAAGATAGATAGATAGATAGATAGATAGATAGATAGATAGATAGATAAATCAAGATGGATGGGTAGTTGATAGACAGATGATGAGATGGGTAGATAAACAGATGGTAGATGACAGATTGATAGGTGATAGTAGATAGATGGACACACGATAGATAGATAACAGATAAGGTAGATAGATGCTGGATCTATAGATAGATTGATTGACAGATGATAGAAAATAGGTAAGTAGATAGATGATACATAGATAGATAGGAAGATAGATGAGATGGATGACTAGATAGATAGATACATAGATAGATAGGTAGATAGATAGATAGATATAGATGATAGATAGATACATAGATAGATAGATAGATTCACAGATAGACACTTAGATGGATACAAGGAAGGATGAATGGATGGATGGATGGATAGATAGATGTGATGGATGAATACATAGATAGGTAGGTAGATAGATGAGATGAATGGATAGATGATTGAAAGACAGATAGATGTTAGATAGATAGATAGATGATAGGCAGGCATTTAAAGTTAAATTGCATTCCAGAACCTCTCTCAGTAGACCTAGAGAATGCCAAAACCCAATCCCATGTTGTCAGATAGTTTAAAGTATGAATTTTGAAAGAGTTTGACACCCAGGATGCCGTGAAGCTCTCAGAGAATCTCCAAATTCGCAGATGATAACCCTGTTGAAATACAGAAGAGAAGCCGTCCATGTTGAATGTAGTAAACTCCACTCTCCCTTTAGAAGAATCCTTGAGTTCTTTGCGTTTCAACTTTTTTTAAACGTTATCTCATCACACAGAATGCAGAAACCATCAAAAGCGCATGTAAACATTCGATTAGACTTGATGTGTTTCTGTTGAAATCCATCAGATAAGCTTAAACCATGATTAAGATCCTTTATTTTTTCTTTTTTTTTGGACATATGTTTCCTTCTAAACAGTCTTTCTGCACTTATCAGCGTTTTGTCAACGGCGTGTCACATGCACGGTTAATTTCATTTGCCTCCATGCCGTTTCAATCTTCCCTTGATAACGAAGATAGATTTATAAACCCCACTTACCATTGTGTTTTCCTTTTGCCGAAAGCGATGTAAACAAATCAGAAACACAACGGAGATTTGGGAAATAGGAGAAAGAGACAGAAAAGAAGGAAAGGAACAGAAATACAGCCGATGTCCCACAGACGACAAGTTGACTAGAGTTCTCTTGGAGAGCTGTGCCTAGCTTCACACGGCATGTCTGTTTGCTGCGCACGTGTGTGATGAGATGTGTGGACAAGGACTGAGAAATACAAAAGAGATGGGTTAAAATCAGACTCATGGAGGCTGGGCATGGTGGCTCACGCCTGTAATCCCATCACTTTCAGAGGTTGAGGTGATAGCATCACTTACCCCAGAAGTTTGAGACCAGCCTGGGCAACATAGCAAGACTCTGTATATATAACTCTGTTCTCAGGCTGCTAACAAAGACATACCTGAAACTAGGTTATTGATTGATTGATTGATTGATTGAGACGGAGTTTCGCTCTTGTCACCCAAGCTGGAGTGCAATGCTGCCATCGCTGCTCACTGCAACCTCCGCCTCCCGGGTTCAAGTGATTCCCCTGCCTCAGCCTCCTGAGCAGCTGGGATTACAAGCACGTGCCCCAACGCCCAGCTAATTTTGTATTTTTAGTACAGACAGGGTTTCTCCGTGTTGGGCAGGGTGGTCTTGAACTCCCGACCTCAGGTGATCCTCCTGCCTCGGCCTCTCAATGTGCTGGGATGACAGGCATGAGTCACTGCGCCTGGCCTGATACTGGGTAAAAGATAAAGGAAAGAGGTTTAATGGACTCACAGTTCCATATGGCTGAGGAGGGCTTCGTAATCATGAAAGCGTGTGCAGGGGAACTGCCCTCTATAAAACCATCCGATCTCGTGAGACATCTTCACTATCATGTGAACAGCAAGGGAAAGACCTGCCCTTGTGATTCAGTTACTGCCCACTGGGTAAGTGCGATGACACGTGGGAACTTTGGGAGCTGCAATTTGAGATTTGGGTGGGGACACAGCCAAACCATATCGCTGCGTCTACAAAATATTTCCTTCTTTCCTTCCTTTTCCTTCCTCTTTCCTTCCTTCCTTCTCTCTCTCTTTCTTTCCTTCCCTCTTTCTCTTTCCTTCATTCCTCTCTTTCCCCTCTCCCTTCTCTTCCTTACACTTCCCTTCCTTCCCTGTCTTTCTTTCCTTTCTCTTTATTTTTCCTTCCTCTCCTTTCTTTCTTTTTCTTTCTTTTCTTTGCCTTTCTCTCTTTCTTTTCTTTCTTCCTTTCCCTTCTCCCTTCTCTTCCCTACCCTTCCTTTCCTTCCCTCTTTGTTTTTTCTTTCTTTCCTTTGTTTCTCTTCCTTTCTCTCTTTTTCCTTCCTCTCCTTCCTTCCTTTTCTTTTTCTTTCTTTCTTTTATTCTTTCCTTTTTGTCTTTCTTTCTTTCTTCCTTCCTTCCTTCCTTTCTTTCTTTTCTTTCCTCACTCTGTCACCCAGGCTGGAGTGCAGTGGCACAATCTCAGCTCACTGCAACCTCCACCTCCTGGATTCAAGTGATTCTCCTGCCCCAGCTTCCCAAGTAGCTGGGATTACAGGCCCAGCTAATTTCTGTATTTTTAGTAGAGACGGGGTTTTACCATATTGGCCAGGCTGGTTTCAAACTCTTGACCTCAGATGATGCACCCGCCTCACCCTCCCAAAGTGCTGGGATTACAGGCGTGAGCCACCATGCCCAGCCTTACATTTTTATGTTTTATACATAAAACATAATTGCCAACTAAAGAATCCCTAAAGCCCACCTATGACTCATAGGAACCCACTTTGAGATGTTTCATCTTTAGGGCCGAAACAAGGTATACCTTCTATGTATTGATTTATGATTTTACCTACAATTCCTGTCTCCCTGAAATATATAAAATAGAGCTGTAGGTCGGGCGCGGTGGCTCACACCTGTAATCCCAGCACTTTGGGAGGCTGAGGCTGGCAAATCAACTGAGTTCAGTTCAAGACCACCCTGACCGTTTCTACTAAATATAAAAATGCCCAGATGTGGTGGCGGGGGCCTGTAATCCCAGCTACTCAGGAGGCTGAGGCAGGGGAATCGCTTGAACCCTGGAGGCAGATGTTGCCGTAAGCCGAGATCATGCCATTGCACTCCAGCCTGGATGACAGAGTGAGACTCCATCTCAATTAAAAAATAAATAAATTAATTAATTAAAATGGAACTGTAACAAGACCTCCTCAAGACACCTTCTCAGGATCTCTTGAGACCATGTAACCCTGGAGCACAGGTGCTCATATAGGTTCAGAATAAACCTCTTTAAATATCTTGGCATAATTTGTTTTATTCTGTCATCAGTAGCAATTGCTGATGATTAGATACACTCACTTTTTCTAGCTAAGACTCCTGATGTTGGAAAAGGCTTCGTTGTCTGGGGTATATAACCTGGAGTTCGTTGTCTCATACTGAGAAAGAATTGAGGACAGGGACAGATGACAGATGTGGATGGGTTAAAGAGTGAAAAGTTTCATGGACAGAAGAAAGGAGAGAGGAGAGCAGCTCCTTGTGAGAAAGACAGAGACAGATAGAGAGAGACAGAGACAGAGAGAGACCATCAGACAGACAGAGATAGAGAGACAGACAACACACACACAGAAGTCCGAACAGGAGAAAAGAGAGGAGAGCAGCTCCTTGTGAGGGAAAGAGAGAGAGGGGGAGACAGAGACAGACAGAGACAGAGAGACAGACACACACACAGAAATACAGAGAGAGACACAGAGAGAGAAACAGAGAGACAGACACACACAGGGACAGAGAGAGACACACACACACACACACACACACACAGAGGTCCGAACAGAGGAAAGGAGAGAGGACAGCAGCTCCTTGAGGGAGAGAGAGAGAGGAAGACACACATACACACAGACACACACAAGTAGAGAGGTCCAAAAAGAAGAAGAGAGGAGAGCAGCTCCTTGCGATAGAAAAAGAGAGAGACAGAGAGAGAGACAGAGGGACAGAGAGAGACAGAGAGACAGACAGACAGACACACACACACAGGTCTGAACAGAAAAAAGGAGAGAGGAGAGCAGCTCCTTGCGAGAGAGAGAGAGAGAGACAGAGACAGAGAGAGAGAGAGAGAGACAGAAAGGGATACAGACCGAGAGATATACAGAGAGACAGAGGGACAGAGAGAGACAGAGAGATAGACAGACAGACAGACACACACACACACACACGTCCAAACAGAAGAAAGGAGAGAGGAGACCAGCTCTTTGTGAGAGAGAGAGCGAGAGAGAGAAACAGACAGAGAGAGAGATGGACAGAGAGGGAGAGAGAGACAGACCGAAAGACACAGAGAGAGACAGAGAGAGAGACAGAGGGACAGAGATAGAGACAGAGGGACAGAGAGAGACAGAAAGACAGTCAGACACACACGTCCCAACAGAAGAAAGGAGGAGAGCAGCTCCTTGCAAGAGAGAGAGACAGAGAGACAGACAGAGACAGAGACAGAGAGAGAAAGGGGGAGGGGTAGAGGAAGGGAGGTAGAGGAAGGGAGGGAGAGGAAAGGAGGGAAGGAGGAAGGGAGGGAGAGGGAGGGAAGGAAGGAGGGAGGGGGAGGGAAAGAGAGAGAGAGACAGAGAGAGAAAGAGAGCCAAAAGGGGGGGAGGCACCTGACCTCTGCAGACTTTATAGTCAGGCTGGTGAAGGCCGTGTTTAATTCACGTAGAGCTCAAAGATTGGTTCCATCATGTATGACATCCACAGAGTGCGTGGGGAAAGCCGGTCACCCCACCCTCATCTTAATCAAATGGCATTTCCAGTTGATCGGCGCCATCTTGTCGGCTTTTCTTACTGTACATGTGGTTGACAAAGAGGAGGGAAGATGGAGCCGCCATCTTGAACATGCCTAGACCCTATTTCCTGCCAGGAAGATGAAGCCGCCATCTTGAAGGTGTCTAGCCCCTAGTTCCTGCTGGGAAGATGGAGCCGCCATCTTGAAGGTGTCTAGTCCCTAGTTCCTGCCGGGAAGATGGAGCCGCCATCTTGAAGGTGTCTAGTCCGTAGGTTTTGCCAGCATTCACCCGTACAAGCTCCCAGCTGGCTTGTCTATGTCTGCAGCTCGAATGCAGCTCAATATTACAGACTGCTCTTTGTTAGAAAATGATTTGGGGCTGCTTTCCATTAAAGAGAAAAGCCTTACTAAGGACTTCCATATCCTTACCATCTGCCTAAGTGATTTCTTCTTAACTCCTATATAAATGTCTTTATTTCAATTCTCATAATGCCAAAAAAAAAAAAAGTTGAGGCTGTGTCCTTGCTGTAAAATGCATGCAAAATAATTTGCACTCTGTCAACATCAAGTTCAATATAACTTATAGATCCTCAGCAATGGCTACACAAGCTGAGTCCTACTTAGTGGATTTAGCCACAGTGAATTCATTAATTTACTCACTATCTTTGCCTACATTTTCAATAAACATGTTTTCTGAGCGACATCTCCTACATATTTTATTACATTGTACTATATTATAATATTTATATTATTTTAACAAAATATGTATACTAACCTGGTATGGCGGCACATGCCTATAATCTCAGCAATTTGGGAGGCCAAGGCAGGAGGATCACTTGAGACCAGGAATTTGAGACCAGCCTGGGCAACATAGAGAGACTTCATCTCTACAAAGAAAAAGAAATATATGTATACTATCTTTAAATGTAGCCAATATCTGCTAATATGAAAATATAGACATATGCAACTAAGGAAGATAAACAAAGTCTGAATCCTAACATAAACTGGTTTAATTTAAAGTCTATAGTGGATTAAAGACTGTATTTACTGTAATTTTATAAATCCCACCCAATGAGTTATAAATTAATAATTTGCTATATTTATTTGTGTGCTGTCTGTGGAATGGAACGGAATGGAACGTGGAATGGAACGTGAAATGGAAGGTGGAATGGAACGTGGAATGGAATGGAATGTAATGTGGAATGTAATGTGGAAGGAATGTAGAATGGAATGGAATGGAAGGTGGAAAGGAGTGTAATCGAATGTGGAATGCAATGTGGAATGGAATGGACTGGAATGTGGAATAGAATGTGGAATGGAATGAAAAGGAATCAGGAAAGCAGTGGAATCGAATGTGGAAAGGAATCTAAAAGAATTAAATATGGAATGCAAAGTAGACAGGAATGGAAAGGAATGGAACGGAATGGAATGGAATGGAATGGAATGGAATGGAATGCAATGGAATGGAATGGAATGGAATGGAATGTGGAATGGAATGGAATGGAAAGGAATGTGGAATGGAATGTGGAATTGAATGGAATGGAATTTGGAATGGAATGTAAAGGAATGTTATGGAATGTGGAAAAGAATGGAATGGAATCTGTAAAGGAATGTGGAATGGAAAGTAGAATGGAACGTGGAAAGCAACGTGGAGAGGAACGTGGAGGGGAAAGTGGAATGGAACGGAAAGCGATGAGGAATGGAATGTGGAATGCAATGGAATGGAATGCGGAAAGTAATGGAATGTGGAAAGGAACAGATTGCTATGAAATGCTGAACGGAATGGAATGGAATGAAATGGAATGTGGAATGGAATGGAATGGAATCTGGAATGGAACGGAATGGAATGTGGAATGGAATGAAATTCAACGTGGAATAGAATGGAATGCAATGGAATGTGGAATTGAATGGAATGAAATGTGGAATGCAGTGGAATGGAATGGCACGTGGAATGGAATGGAATGGAATGTGGAACAGAATGGAATGGAAAGTGGATTGGAATGTGGAATGCAAAGGAATGGAATGTGGAATGGAATGTGGAATGCAATGGAATGGAAGGTGGAATGGAATGTGTAATGGAATGTGGAATGGAATGAGATGTGGATTTGAATGTGGAATGCAAAGGAATGGAATGTGGAATGTAATGTGGAATGCAAAGGAATGGAATCTGGAATGGAATGTGTAATACAATGTGGAATGGAATGGAATGGAATGTGGAGTGGAATGTGGAATGCAATGTGGAATGTAATGGAATGTAAAGTGCAATGGAATGCTGAATGGAAACTGTAATGGCATGGAATGGAATGTGGAATGGTATGTGGAATGGAATGGAATGGAACGTGGAATGGAACCTGGAGTGGAAATTGGAACGAAACGTGGAATGGAAAGGAATATAATGGAATGGAAATTACAATGGAAGGGAAAGGAAGGTGGAATGGAATGTAGAATGGAATGCAATGGAATGTGAAATGGAAAGGGGTGGAAAGTGGAATGGAAAGAATGGAATGCGGAATGGAATGGATTGGTATGGAATGGGGAATGGAATGGAATCGAATGGAATGGAATGGGGAATGGAATGGAATGGAGTGTGAAATGGAATGGAATGGAATGGAACGGAAAGTGAAATGGAATGTGGAATGAAATGTGAAATGGAATGTGGAAAGGAAAGTGAAACGCAATGAAAAGGAACGTGGAAAGGAATGGAATAGAATGGAATGTGGAATGGAATGGAATGTAGAATGGAATGTGGAATGTAATGTAATAGAATATGGAATGGGAATATGGAATGGGATGTGGAATTGAAAGTGGAATGGAATGAGGAATGGAATGGAATGGAATGTGGAATGCAAGGGAATAGAATGTGGAATGGAATGGAATGGAATGTGGAATGGAATGGAATGGAGTGTGGAATGGAAGGGAATAGAATGTGGAACTGAATGTGGAAGGGAATGGAATATGCAATGGAATGGAATGGAATGTGAAATGGAAGAGAATGCAATGTTGAATGAAATGCAATTGAATGTTTAATGGAAAGGAATGCAATGTGGAATGGAATGGAATGTTATGGAATGTGGAATGAAAAGGAAAGGAATGGAATGCAATATGGAATGGAATAGAATGGAATGTGGAATGGAATGGAATGGAATGTGGAATGGAATTGAATGGAATGGAACGAGGAATGGTATGGAATGGAATTTGGAATGGAATGTAATTGAATGGAATGGAATGTGGAATTTAATGGAATAGGAGGTGTAATGGAAGAGAATGGAATGTGGAATGGAATGGAATGGAATGTGGAATGGAATGTGGTATCTAATGTAAAGGAATGTGGATAGGAATGTGGAATGGAATATGGAATGGAATGTAGAATGTAACGGAATGGAATGTGGAATGGATTATGGAATGGAATCCGGAATGGAAAGTTAAATGGAATGTAATGGAATGTGGAATGGAACATGGAATGGAATGGAATGGAAATTGGAATGGAACTTGAAATGAAACGTGGAATGGAACGTGGAATGGAATGTGGAATTGAGGGTGGAATTGAAAGTGGAAAGGAACGTGGAATGGAACGTGGAATGGAGTGGAATGGAACTTGGAATGGAAGGTGGAATGCAATGGAATGGAATGTGGAATGGAAGGTGGACTGGAATAGAATGGAATGGAATGTGGAGTGGAATGTGGAATGAAACATGGAATGGAATAGAACGGGAAGGGAATGTGGATTGGAATGTGGAATAAAATGGAATAGAATGTAGAGCGGAATGTGGAATGGAATGGAATGGAAAGTGGAATGGAACGTCGAATGGAATGTACAAAGGAAGGTGGAATGTAATATGCAATAGAATTGAATGGAATGTGGAATTGAATGGAATGGAATGTGGAATGGCATGGAATGGAATGGAATGGAAAGTGGAATGCAACATCGAATGGAATGTAGAAAGGAAGGTGAAATATAATAAGGAATGGAATTGAATGGAATGTGGAGTGGAATGGAATGGAATGTGGAATGGAATGTGGAATGGCAAGGAATGGAATGGAATGGAACGTGGAATGTAAGGTGGAATGGAATGTAGATTGGATCATGGAATGGAATGTGCAATGCAATGTGGAAAGGAAAGTGGAATGGAATGGACTGGAAAGTGGAAAGGAACGTGGAATAGAAAGTGGAATGGAAAGTGGAATGGAATGGAATGGAAGGTGAATGGAATGTGGAATGGAATGGAATGGTACGTGTAATGGAACGTGGAAAGGAATGTAGAATGTAACATGGAATATATTGTGGAATGGAATGGAAAGAAATGTGGAATGGAATGTAGAATGGGTTGGAATGGAATGGAATGGAATGGAATGGAATGTGGAATTGAATGGAATTGAATGTGGAATGGAATGTGGACTGGAATGGAATGCAATGTGGAAAGGAACGTGGAGTGGAATGGAATGGAGCGTGGAAGGGAATGCGGAATGGAATGGAACGGAATGTGGAATGGAATTCGGAAAGTAATGAGGAATGGAATGGAATGGAATGTGGAATGGTGTGTGGAGTGGAAAGGAGTGGAATGTGGAATTAAATGAAATGGAATGAGGAATGGACTTGGAACGGAATGGAATGGAATATGGAATGGAATGTTGAATGGAATCTGGAATGGAATGGAATGGAATGTGGAATGGAATGGTGAATGGAAAGTGGAATGGAATGGAATACATTGTGGAATATAACGTGGAATAGAATGGAATGGAACGCGCATTGAATAGTGGAATGGAACGCGGAATGGATCCTGGAATGGAATGTGGAACAGAATGGAACAGAAACTGGAATGGAATGGAATAGAGAGTGGAATGGAATGTGGAATGGAATGGCATGGAATGTGGAATGGAATGTGGAATGGAAAGGAGTGGAATATGGACTGGAATGTGGAATGGAATTTGGAATGGAAAGGAATGGAACATGGAATGGAATGGAAAGGAATTTGGAATGCAAGGTGTACTGGAATGGAATGCAATGTGAAATGGAATGTGAAATGGAAAGTAGACTGGAATGGAATGGAATATGGAATGGAATGGAACGCAATGTGGAATGGAATGGAATGGAATGTGGAATGGAATGGAATAGAATGTGGAAAGGAATGTAATGGAACATAGAGTGGAATGTGGAAAGGAATGTGGAAGGGAATGTGGAATGGAACTTATTTGAAAGTTTAATGGAATGTGAAATGGAAAGTTGAATGAAATGGAATGGAATGTTGAATGGAACACGGAATGGAACGGAATGGAATGTGGAATGGAATGCGGAATGGAATATGGAATGGAAAGTGGAATGGAATGGAATGTCGAATGGAACGTGGAATGGAATGGAATGGAAAGTGGAATGGAACTTGAAATGGAAAGAGGAATGGAACGATTAATGGAATGTGGAATGGAGCGTGGAATGGAATGTGGAATGGAAAGTGGAATGGAATGGAATGGAATGTGGAACGGAATGTGGAATGGATTGTGGAATGGATCGTGGAATGGAATGGAATGTAACTTGTAAAAGAAAATGGCATGGAACGTGGAATGAAACATGTAATGTAATGTGGAATGTGAAGAGGAATGGAAAGAATAGAATGTGGAATACAATGTGGATTGGCATGGAATGGAATCTGGAATGGAATGGAATCGAATGGAACTGTATGGAATGTGGAATGGAAAGGAATGGAACGTGGAATGGAACGTGGAATCAAACGTGGAATGGAATGTGGAATGGAAAGTGGAAAGGTATGGTATGGAACGTGGAATGGAATGTGTAGTGGAATCGAGCGCAATGTGGAATGGAAGAGAATGGAATGTGGAATGGAATGTGGAATGCAATGGAAAGGAATGGAATGGAAAGTTTAATGAAAGTGAATTCAATGTGGAATAGAAAGAAATGGAATGCGGAATGGAATGGAATTTAATGGAATGTGGAATGAAATGGAATGGAATGGTACGGAAAGAGGAATGGAATGGAATGGAAGGTGGAAGGGAATGGAATGGAATGGAGTGCAGAATGGTATGGAATGGAATGTGGAATGTAATGGAATGGAATGGAATGGAATGTGGAATGGAATGGAATGGAATGTGGAATGGAATGGAATGGAATGTGGAATGGAATGGAATGGAATCGAATGTGGTATTGAATTGAATGTAAAGTGGAATGGAAAGGAATTGAATGTGGAATGGAATGGAATGGAATGGAATGGAAGGTGGAATTGAATGTGAAATGGAATGTGGAATGGAGCGTGGAATGGAATGAAATGGATCATGGAATGGATGGGAATGGAACGTGGAATGGAATGGAATGGAACATTGAATGGAAAGTGGAATGGAACGTGGAATGGAATGTGGAATGTAACATATAATGCAATGGAATGAAATGTGGAATGGAACGTGGAATAGAATGAAATGGAATGTGTAATGGAATGGAATGGAATATGGAATGGATTGTGGAATGGAATGGAATGGAATGTGGAATGGAACGTGGAATGGAATGGAATGTGGAATGGAATCTAATGGAATGTGGAAAGGAATGTGGAATGGAATGGATTGGAATGTGGAATGGAATGTGGAATGGAATGCAATGGAATCCGGAAGGGAATTTGGAAAGGAATGTTGAATGAAATGGAATGGAATTTGCAATGGAATGTGGAATGGAACGTCAAAAGAATGGAATGGAACGTGGAATGGAATCGAAAGGAACGTGGAATGAAACGTGGAATGGAATGGAATGAAATGTGGATTGGAACGAATAATGGATTGTGGAATGGAATGTGGAATGGAATGGAAAGGTATGTCGATTGGAATGGAATGGAATATGGAAAGGAATGTGGAATGGAATGGAATGGAATGTGGAATGGAATGTGGAATGGAATGTGGAATGGAATGGAATGGAATGTGTAATGCAATGGAATGGAATGTGAAATAGAATGGAATGGAATGGAATGTGGAAGAGAATGGAATGGAATGGAAGGTGGCATGGAATGTGGAATGGAATGTTTTGGAATGTGGAATGGAATGGAATGGAATGTGGAATGGAATAGAAAGGAAGTTCGAATGGAATGGAATTGAATGTGGAATGGAATGGAATGGAAAGTGGAATGGAATGTGGAATGAAATAGAATGCAATGTGGAATGAAATGTGGAATGTAATGGAAACTGGAATGGAATACGATGGAAAGTGGATTGGAATGGAATGGAATGTGGAAGAAATGGAATGGAATGGAATGGAATGGGAAATGAAATGCGGAATGGAATTTGAAATGAAATGAATTGGAACGTGGGATGGGATGAAATGGCACATGGAATGCAATAGAATTGAACTTCGATAGGAATGTATTGGAATGTGGAATGGTATATGGAATGTAACCTGGAATGGAATAGAATGGAACGTGGAATGGCATGGAATGGAATGTGGACTGGAATGGAATCGAATGGAATGGCATGCAATCTTTAATGGAAGGTGGAATGGAAAGTGGAATGGAAAGGAATAGAACGTGGAATGGAATGTAGAATGGAAAGTGGAATGCAAGGCGGAATGGAACGTGGAAGGGAAGGTGGAATGGAAAGTGGAATGGAACATGGAATGGAAGGTGCAATGGAACGTGGAATGAAATGGAATAGAACGTGGAATGTAATGTGGAAGGAATGTAGAATGGAATGGAATGGAATGTTGAAAGGAGTGTAATCAAATGTGGAATGGAATGTGGAATGAAATGGACTGGAATATGGAATGGAATGTGGAATGGAATGGAATGGAATGTGGAAAGTAATTGAATGGAATGTGGATTGGAAAGTTTAAAGGAATCGAATGGAAGGGAATGTGGAATGAAACTTGCAATGGAACATGGAATGGAATGTGGAATGGAATGTGGAATGGAGCGTGGAATGGAATGTGGAATGGAACATTGAATGGAACGTGGAATGGAATGGAATTGAATGTGGAATGGTACGTGGAATGGAATGGAATGGAACTTGGAAAGGAACGTGGCAAGGAACATGGAATGAAACATGGAATGTAATGTTGAATGTAATGTGGAGGGGAAAGAAAGAAATGTGGAATAGAATGTGGATTGGCATGGAATAGAATCCGGAATGGAATAGAATGGAATGGAATTGTAGGGAATGTGGAATGGAATGGAATGGAACGTGGAATGGAACGTGGAATGGAAAGTGGAATGGAATGTGGAATGGAATGTGGAAAGGTATGGTATGGAAGGTGGAATGGAATGTGTAATGGAAGGGAATGCAAGGTGGAATGGAAAGGAATGGAATGTGGAAAGGAATGTGGAATGGAATGGAATGGAATGGAATGGAATGGAATGAAAGGGAATGGAATGTGCAATGGAAAGGAATGGAATGTGGAATGGAATGGAATTTTATGGAATATGGAATGGAATGGAATAGAATGGAATGGAATATGGAAAAGAAAGGAATGGAAAGTGTAATAGAATGGAAAGGAATGGAATGCAGAATGGTATGGAATGGTAAGTGGAATGGAAAGTAGTGGAATGGAAAGTAATGGAATGGAAAGGAACGTGGAAATGAATGGAATGGAATGTGGAATAGAATGTAATGGAATGGAATGGAATGCGGTATTGAATGGAATGCAAAGGGGAAGGAAATCGAATTGAATGTGGAATGGAATGGAATGGAATGGAATGGAAGATGGAATGGAATGTGAAATGGAATGTGGAAAGGAACATGGAATGGAATGAAATGGATCGTGGAATGGAATGGAATGGAACATGGAATGGAATGGAATGGAACTTGGAATGGAACGTGGAATGGAATGTATAATGGAATGGAAAGAAATGTGGAATGGAATGTGGAATGGAATGAAATGGAATGGGGAATGGAATGGAATGGAATATGGAATGGAATGGAAAGGAAGGTGGAATGGAACGCTTAATGGAAGGTGGAAAGGAATGTGCAATGGAATGGAATGGATTGTGGAATGGAATGTGCAATGGAATGGAAAGGAAAGTAGAGTGCAATGGAATGGAATATGGAATGGAATGTGGAATGGAATGGAATGAGGCATGGAATGCAATGGATCGTCGAGAGGAACGTGGAATGGAATATGGAATGGAATCTGAAATGGAATGGAGTGGAAAGTGTAATAGAATGGAATGGAATGTGAAATAGAATGGAATGGAATGGAATGTGGAATAGAATGGAATGGAATGGAAGGTGGAATGGAATGTGGAATGGAAAGCTTTGGAATGTGGAATGGAATGGAATGGAATTTGGAATGGAATGGAATGGAATGTGGAATGGAATGGAATCGAATGTGAAATGGAATGGAATGCAAGGTGGAATGGAATGTGAAATCAAATGGAATGGAATGTGGAATGGAATGTTGAATGAAGTGGAATGGAATGTGAAATAGAATTTAATGGAATGGAAGGTGGAATGGAATGTGGAATGGAAAGGAATCGAGTGTTGAATGGATTGGAATGGAATGTGGAATGGAATGGAAACTGGAATGGAATGGAATGGAATGTGGATTGGAATGGAATAGAATGTGGAAGCAATGGAATGGAATGGAATGCAATGTGAAATGGAATGTGGAATGGAATATGAAATGGAATGAAATAGAACGTGGGATGGAATGAAATGGAATGTGGAATGGAATAGAATGGAATGTGGAATGGCATGGAATGGAATGTGGACTGGAATGGAATCGAATGGAATGGAATGCAATGTCTAATGGAAGGTGGAATGGAACGCGGAATAGGATGGAATACAACGTTGAATGGAATGTGGAATGGAAAGTGGAATGGAACGTGGAATGGAAGGTGGAATAGAACGTGGAATGGAAGGTGGAATGGAACGTGTAATGGAACGTGGAATGGAACACGGAATGCAATGTGGAATGGAATGGAATAGAACGTGGAATGTAATGTGAAAGGAATGTGGAATGGAATGCAATGGAATGTGGAAAGGAGTATAATCGAATGTAGAATGGAGTGTGGAATGGAATGGAATGTGGAATGGAATTTGGAATGGAATGGAATGGAATGTGGAATCAATGTGGAATGGAATGGAATGGAATGTGTAATGGAATGTGGAATGGAATGGATTGGAATGTGGAAAGGAATCTGGAATGGAATGGAATGGAATGTGGAAGGGAATGTGGAATAGAATGTGGAATGGAATGGGATGGAAAGTGGAATGGAATGTGGAATGGATTGGAATGGAAAGTGTACTGGAATGTGGAATGGAATGCGGAGTGGCATGTGGAATTCAACGAAATGCAATGTAGAATTTAATGTGGAATCTAATGGAATTGAATCTGGAATACAATGTGGAAGGGAATTGAATGGAATGCACAATGTAATGGAATTGTATGGAAACTGGAATGGAATGGAATGCAATGTGGAATGTAATGGCATGGAACATGGAATGGACCGTGGAACGGAATGTGGAATGTGTAATTAAATGTGAAATGGACAGGAATGGAATGGAATGGAATGTGGAATGCAATGTGGAGTGCAATGGAATGCAATGCAGAATGTAATGGAATGGAAAGGAATGGAATGTGGAATGGAATGTGGAATGAAATGAGGAATGGAATGGAAAGGAATGTGGAAAGGAATGTGGAATGGAAATAATGCAATGATCAATGTAATAGAAAGGAATATGGAATGGAATGGAATGGAATATGGAATTGAATGTGGAATGGAATGGAATATGGAATTGAATGTGGAATGGAATGCAATGAAATGGGGAAAGAATGTGGAATGCAGTGGAATGGAATGCGGAAAGGAATCGAATGCAATGGAATGTGGAATGGAATGGAATGGCATGTGGAATTAAATGTGGAATGTAATGTAATTGAATCTGGAATAGAATGTGGATTGGAATGGAATGGAAAGCAAAATGGAATGGAATGCAATGGTATGGAATGTGGAATGGAATTGAATGCAATGTGGAATGGAATGGAATGCAACGTGCAATGGAACGTGGAATGGAATTTGGAATGTGAAATTTAATGTGGAATGGGCAGGAATGAAATGGAATGGAATGTGGAATGGTATGTGGAATGGAATTAGGAATGGAATGGAATGGAATGTGGAATGGAACGGAATGGAATGCAAAAAGGAATGGAATGGAATGGAATGCGGAACGGATTGTGGAATGGATTGTCATATGGAATGTGGAACGAAATGTGGAATGGAATGGAATGCGGAATGGAATACGGAATGGACTTCAGAATGGAATGTGGAATGGAATGTGGAATGAAATGTGGAATGGAATGGAATGGAATGTGGAATGGAATGTGGAATGGAATTGATAGGAATGTTGAATGGAATGTGGAATGGAATGTTTAATGGAACAGAATGAAATGTGGTATGGTATGTGGAGTGGAATATGGAATAGAAAGTGTAATGGAATGGAATGGAATGTGGAATGGAACAAGGAATGAATTAGAATGGAACGTGGAATGGAAAGTGGAATGCAATGTGCAATGGAATGTGGAATGGAATGTGGAATGTAATGTGGGATTGAATGTGGAATGGAGTGTGGAATGGAATGGAATGCAATGTGCAATAGAATGTGCAATGGACTTTAATGGAATGTGGAAGGGAAAGTGGAATGGAATATGGAATGGATTGTGGAATGCAATGTGGAATGGAATGGAATGGAAGGTGGAATGGAAAGTGGAATGGAGTGTGGAATAGAGTTTGAAAAGGAATGCAATGGAATGTCTAATGGAACGTGGAATGGAATGGAATGGAACATCGAACAGAACTTGGAATGGATCGTGGAATGGAACGTGGAATGGAATGTGGAATGGAGCATGGAATAGAATGTGGAATTCAATGTGGAATGGAACGTGGAATAGAATGGAATGGAAGGTGGAATGGAACGTGGAATGGAATGCAATGGAAGGTGGAAAGGAATGTGCAATGGAATGTGGAATGAAAAGTGGAATGGACCGTGGAATGGAATGGAATGGAACGTGGAATGGAAAGTGGAATGAAAGGCGCAATGGAACGTGGAATGTAATGTGGAAAGTAAGGTGGAATGGAAAGGAATGGAACGTGGAATGGAATGTGAAATGGAAGGGAATGGAATCCGGAATGGAATTGAATGTGGAATGAAATGGAATGGCATCTGAAATGGAAACAAATGCAATGCGGAATGGAATGGAATTTTATGGAATGCAGAATGGAATGGAAGGGAATGGAATGGAATGTGGAATGGAAAGGAAAGTAAAGTGGAATGGAATGGAATGGATTGGAACGTGGAATGGTATGGAGCGGAAAGTGGAATGTAATGGAATGGAATGGAATGGAATGTGGAATGGAATGATGAATAGAATGGAATGGAATGTGGAATGGAATGTGGAATGGAATGGAATGGAATGTGGAATGGAATGGAATGGAATGTGGAAAGGAATGTAATCGAATGTGGAATGGAATGTGGAATGGAATGGATTGGAATGTGGAATGGAATGGAATAGAATGTGGAAGGGAATGAGGAATGGAATGTGGAATATAAGGTGGAATGGAATAGAAAGGAATGTGTAATGGAAAGTGGAATGGAATGAAATGGAATGTGGAAGGGAATATGGAAGGGAATGTGGAAGGGAATGTGGAATGGAAAGGGGAGTGGAATGGAATGGAATGTGGAATGGAATGTGGATTGTAATGCAATGGAATGTGGAATGGAATATGGAATGGAATGGAAAGGAATGTGGAAGGGAATGTGGAATGGAATGTGGAATGCAATGTGGAATGGAATGGAATGGAATGTGCAATGAAATATGGAATGGAAGGGAAACGAATGTGGAAAGGAATCTGGAATGGAATGTAATGGAATATGGAAAGGAATGTGGAATAGAATGTGGAATGGATTGGAATGGAATGTGGAATTGAATGTGGAATAGAATGGAATGGAATGTTGACAGGAATGTGGAATGGAATGTGGAGTGGCATGTGGAATTGAACCTAATGGAAGGTGGAATGGAATGTGGAATGGAATGTGCAATGGAACGTACTATGGAACGGAATGAAATGTGGAATGGAAAGTGAAATGGGATGTGGAATGGATGTTGGAAAGGAGTGGAATGGAATGTGGAATGGAACTTGGTATGGAATGTGGAATGGATCGTGGAATCGAATGGAATGGAATGTGGAATCGAAAGTCGAATGGAATGGAATGTGGAAGGGATCGTGGAATGGAATGGAATGGAATCTGTAATGGACCGTGAAATGGAATGGAACGGAACATGTAATGGAACGTGGAATGGAATGTGAAATGGAATGTGGAATGGAATGTGCAATGGAATGTTCAATGGATTGTGGAGTGGAACGTGGAATGGAATGGAATGGAAAGTGGGGTGGAAGGTGGAATGCAACGAAAGGAACGTGGAATGGAATGCGAAATGGAATGTGGAACGGAATGTGGAATGGAAAGGAAAAGAACGTGGAATGGAAAATGGAAAGGAATGTGGAATGGAACTTGGAATGGGATGGAATGGAATATGGAATGGAACGTGGAATGGAAAGTAATGGAATGTGGAATGGAATGTGGAATTGAATGGAATGAAATGTGGAAGGGAATGTGGAATGGAATGTGGCATTGAATGTGGAATGGAATGGAAAGGAATCTGGAAAGGAATCTGGAATGGAATGGAATGGAATGTGGAAAGGAAAGTGGAATAGAATGTGGAATGGAATATAATGGAATGTGGAATGGAATGTGGAATGGAATGGAATGGAATGTGGACTGGAATGTGGAATGGAATGTTCAATGGAAACGAATGGAATGTGGAAAGGAATGGAATGGAATGTGGCATGGAATGCAATTGAATATGGACTGGAATGGTATGGAATGGAAGGGAAAGTTGAATGGATTGGAATGGAACATTGAATAGAATAGGGAATGGAATGGAATTGAAGGTGTAATTTAATGCAAAGGAATGGTATGGAATATGGAAAGGAATAGTATGCAAAGTGGAATGGAATGGACTGGAACAAGGAACGGATCATGGAATGGAATGTGGAATGGAATGTGGAATGCTGCGGAATGGAATGGAATAGAATGGAATGCGGAATGGAATCTGCAATGGAATGGAATGGAATGTGAAATGGTATGAGCAATGGAATGTGGAAAGAAATGTGCAATAAAATGGAATGGAATGTGGAATGGAATGTGGAAATGAAGGGATTGGAATGTGAAATGAGTGTGGAATGGAAAGTGGAATGGAATGGAATGGAACGGAATGGAATGTACTGCGGAATGGAATGTGAAATAGAATGGAATGTGGAATGGAATGTGGAATGTAATGTGGAATGGAATGTGGAAAGTAATGTGGAACGAAAAGTGCAATGGAATGGAATGTGGAAAGGAATGTGGAATGTAACGGATGGGAATGTGAAATGGATTGTGGAATGGAACGCAATGCAATGTGGAATGGAATGTGGAATTGAATGTGGAATGAAACGTGGAATGGAACGAGGAATTTAATGGAATGGAGCTTGGAATATAATGTGAAATGGAATGGAAGGGAATGTGGAATGGAATGTGAAAAGGAATGGAATGCAAAGTGGAATGTAACGTGGAATGGAAAGGAAAGTAATGTGGAATGGAATGTGGAATACAATGTGGAATGGAAAGTGGAATGGAATGGAAAGGAATGTGGAATGGAATGTGAAGCAGAGTGTGTAATGGAACGTGGAATGGAATGGAAAGGAATGTGGAATGGAATGTGAAACTGAGTGTGTAATGGAAAGTGGAATGGAATGGAATGCAATGTGGAATGGAATGTGAAACTGAGTATGGAATGGAAAGTGGAATGGAATGGAATGGAATGTGGAAAGGAACGCGTAACGGAATGGAACTGAATGGAATGGAAAGTGGAATGGAATTTAATGGAATGTTGAATGGCATGTGGAATGGAAAGTGAAATGGAGTGTGGAAAGTTACGGAATGGAATGTGGAATGGAATGAGGAATTGAGTGTGTAATGGAATTTAATGTATTGTGGAATGGAATGTGGAATGGATTTTAATGGAATGCAGAATGGAAAGTAGAATGGAATATGGAACGGATTGTGGAATGGAATGTGGAAATGAATGAAATGGAATGTGCAATGGAATATGGAATGGAGTACGGAATGGAACTCAGAATGGAATGCCATGGAATGTGGAATATAACGTGGAATGTAATGGAATGGGACGTGGTATTGAACGTGGAATGGAACGTGGAATTTAATGGAATGGAACGTGGAAAGTGGAATGGAACTTGGAATGGAATGGAAAGGAATGTGGAATGGAACATGTAATGGAATGGAATGGAACGTGAAATGGATCGTTGAATGGAACGTGGAATGGAATGTGGAATTGAAAGTGGCATGGAATGTGGAATGCAATGTGGAATGGAACGGAATGGAATGTGGAATGGAATATGGAATTGAGTGTGGAATGGAATGGAATGTGGAATGAAATGTGGAATGGAACGTGGAATGGAATGCAATGTGGAATGGACTGTGCAATGGAATGTGGAATGGAATGGGAATGGAACGTGGAATGGAATGGAATGTGGAATAGATTGGAGAATGGAATGTGGAATGTAATGTGGAACGGAAAGTATTGGAACGTGGAATGGAATGGAATGCAATGGAATGTGGAATGTAATGTGGAATGAAATGGAATTGAATGTGGAATGGAATGGAATGGAATGGAATGTCGAATGCAAAGTGGAATGCAACGTGGAATGGAATGGAATGGAATGTGGAATGCAACGTGCAATGGAATGGAATGGAATGGAATGCAATGCGGAATGGAATGGAATGGAATGTGTAAGGGAATGTGCAATGGAATGGATCGTGGAATGGAAGGTGGAATGGAATGGAATGTGGAATGGAAGTGAAAGGAAGGTGGAATGGAATGGAGTGGAGTGGAATGTGGAATGGAATGGAATGGAATGGAATGGAATGCGGAATGCAATTGAATGTAATGTTGAATGGAATGGAATGGAATAGAATGGAATGCGGAATGGAATTGAATGTAATGTTGAATTGAATGGAATGTGGAATGGATTGTTTAATGGAATAGAATGAAATTTGGAATAGAATGGAAAGGAATGGAATGTGGAATTGAATGTGGAATGGAACGTGGAATGGAACGGAATGGAATGTGCAACAGAATGCAACGGAATGTGGAATCAAATGGAATGGAATGGAATATAAAGTGAAATAGAATGTGGAAGGGAATGTGAAATGGAATGTGGAATGGAATGTGGAACGGAATGATATGGAACGTGAAATTTATTGGAATGCAATGTCGAATGGAACGTGTAAATGGATCATGGAATGGAAAGAGGAATGGAATGTGGAATGGAATGTGGAATGGAATGGAATGGATTGTTGTATGAAATGTGGAATGGAATGGAGTCGAATGTGGAATAGAATGCAGAATGGAATGCAATGGAATGAGAATGGAATGTGGAAACGAATGGAATGGAATGTGGAATGGAATGAATTGGAATGTGGAATGGAATGTGGAAGGGAATGTGGAATGAAACGTGGAATGGAACGTGGAATTTATTGGAAAGGAACTTGGAATAGAATGTGAAATGGAATGGAAGGGAACGTGGAATGAAATGTGGAGTGTAATGGAATGGAATGTGGAAGGGAATGGAATGGAATGTGGAATGGAATGTGGAATGGAAAGGAATGTAATGTGGAATGTAAAGCGGAATGGAATGTGGAATGGAAAGTTTAATGGAATGGAAAGGAATGTGGAATGGATCATGGAATGAAATCCAATGGAACGTGGAATGGAACGTGGAATGGAATGTGGAAAGGAACAGAATGTGGAATGGAATGTGGAATGGAGTGTGGAATGGAATAGAATGGAAAGTGGAATGGAACATGGTATGTAAGGGATTGGAATGCAGAATGGAATTTGGAATTGATCGTGGAATGGAAAGTAGAAGGTAACGGAATGGAACGTGCATTTGAATGTGGAAGCCAATATGGAATAAAAAGTGGAATGTAATGTGGAATGGAATGTTGAATGTAAAGGAAAGGAATGTTGAAAGGAATGGAATTGAATGGGGAATGAAATGGAATGGAATGTGGACTGGAATGGTGTGGAATGGAATGGAATGTGCAATGGAAGGTGGAATGAAACGTGGAATGGAATGGAATAGAAGCTGGAATGGAATGTGGAATGGAAAGTGGAATGGAATGGAATGGAATGTGGAATGGAATGTGGAATGGAATGGAATGCAATGTGGAATGGAATGCGGAATGGAATGGAATGGAATGTGGAAGGGAATGTGGAATGGAATGTGGAATGGAATGTGGAAAGGAATGAAATGAAGTCTGGAATGTAATGTGGAGTGGAATGTGGAATGGAATGGAATGTGGAATGGAATTTGGAATGCAATGCAATGGACAGAAGTAGGGAATGTGGAATTTAATGTGGAAAGTAATGTGGAATGTAATGGAATGGAAAGTGGAATACAATGTGGAATGGAATGGAATGGAATGACAAATGGAATGTGGAATGGAATGGAATGGAATGCCGCATGCAATGTGGAATATAAACTGAAATTGAATGGAATGGAATTTTGAATGGAGTGTGGATTTTTGAATGGAAATGGAATGTAACAGAATGTGGATTGGAAAGTAATGGAATGTGGAATGGAATGTGGAATGGAATGGAATGCAAAGTGGAATGGAATGGAATGGAATGGAATGGAATTTGGAATGCAATGCACTGGAATGGATTGGAATGTGGAATGGACTGTGGAATGGAATATGGAATGGAATGGCAATCAATGTGGAATGAAATAGAATGGAATGCGGAATGGGATGTTGAATGCAATGGAATGGAACGTGGAATGGATTGTGGAATGGAATGTAGAATGGAATGTGGAATGGAATGGTACGGAAAGTGGAATGGAAAGGAATAGAATGTGGAATGGGATGGGAAATGGAATGGAATGGAATGTGGTGTGCAATTTGGAATGAAATGGAATGGAATGGAATGTGGACTAGAATGTGGAAAGGTATGTTGAATGGAATTTGGAATGGAAAGTGGAAAGGAATGGCACGGAATGTGGAATGGAATGAAACGGTATGTGGAATGGAATGTGGAATGGAATGGCACGGAATGTGGAAAGGAATGGAATGGAATGTGGAATGGAATGCGGATTGGAATGCAATGCAATGTGGTGTGGAATGTGGAATGGGATGGAATGGAATGGAATGTGGAATGGAATGGAATGGAATTGAATGTGGAATGGAATGAAATGGAATGTGGAATGGAATGGAATCTAATGGAATGTGGAATGGAATGGAATTTGGAATTCAAAGAATGGTGTGGGATGTGGAATGTAATGGAATGGAATTTGAAATGGAATGCAATGGAAGGTAATGTTGGAATGGAATGGAATTGACGGTGGAATGGAATGAAATGGAATGTCGAATTCAATGTGTAATTGAACGTGGAATGAAATGGAATGGAATGTGAAATGGAATGCGGTATGGAATGGAAAGAAGTGTGGAATGGATTGTGCAATGGAATGGAGTGGAATATGGAATGGAATGTGGAATGGAAAGGAACGGAAAGTAGAATGGAATGGAATGGAATATGGAATGCAAAGGAATGGAATGTGGAATGGAATGGAATGGAATGGAATGTAACGCGGAATGGGAAGGAAAGGAATGTGGAATGAAACTGAATGGAATGGAATGGAACATGGAATGAAATGTGGAACGGAAAGTTGATTGGAAAGGGGAATGGAACGTGGAATGGAATGTAATGGAACGTGGAATGGAAAGGGGAATGGAATTGAATGGCTTATGAAATGGAACGTGGAATGGAACGGAACGGAATGTGGAATGGAATGTCTAATAGAATGAGGAATAGATTGTGGAATGCAGTGGAATTGAATGTGTCATTGAATGTGGAATTGAATGTGGAATACAATGTGGAATGGAATGGAATGGAATGTGGCATGGAAAGTGGATTGAAATGTGCAGTAGAATGTGGAATGGAATGGAATGTGGAATGGAATGGAATGGAATGTAGAATGGAATGGTGTGGAATGGAATGTGCAATGGAATGTGGAATGGAAAGGAATGGAATGTGGCACGGAATTTGGAATCGAATGCGTAATGGAATGGAATGGATGGTGAAATGGAATGGAATGGAATGTGGAATGGAGTGGAATGGAATGGAATGTGGAAACGAATGGAATGGAAAGTGGAATGGAATATGGAATGCAAAGTTGAGTGGAATGGAATAGAATGTGGAATGCAATATAATGGAATGGAAAGTGGAATGGAATGGAATGGAATGGAATATGGAATGGAATGGAATGGAATTTGGAATGGAATTGAATGGAATATGGAATTCAATGTGGAATGGAATGGAATGGAATGGAATGGAATGTGGAATAGAATTGAATGGAATGTGCAATGAAATGGAATGGAATCTAATGTGGAATGGAAGGTAGTGGAAAGGAAAGGAATGTGGAGTGGAATGTAATGGAACATGGAGTGGAATGGAATGGAATATGGAATGGAATGGAAAGGAATGTGGGGTGGAATGGAATGGAATGGAATGGAATGTGGAATGGAATGGAAAGGAAAGAAATGTGATATTGAATGGAAAGAGGAATGGAATGTATAACGGAATGGAATGGAATGGAATGTGGAATGCAATAGAATGGAATGTGGTATGGAATTGAATGGAAAGTGAAACGGAATGGAATGCCCAATGGAATGGAATGGAATGGAATGTGGAATGGAATGGAATGTGGAATGGAATGGAATGTGGATTGGAATGTGTAAGGGATGGAATATGACGGAATGTGGAATGGAATGGACTGTGGAATGGAATGGAATGGAATGTGGAACGGAATGGATGGAAATGTGGAATGGAATGGAATGGAAAGTGAAATGGAATGGAATGTGGAAAGGGAAGGAATGGAAATTGGACTGGAATGCAATGGAATGTGGATTTGAATAGAGTGGAACGAGGTTTGCAATGGAATGGAGTGTGGAATTTAATGCAATGGAATGTGGAATGGAAGGGAATGGAATGGGGAATGGAATTTGGAATGCTATGGAATGGAATGAAATGTGGAGTGGAATGTAATGGAATGTGGAATTGAATGGAATGGAATGTGGCATGGAATGGAATGGAATGTGGCATGGAATGGAAAGGAATGTGGAATGGAATGGAATGGAACGTGGAGTGGAATAGTATGGAAGGTGGAATGGAGTGGGAGGGAACCTGGAATGGAATGTGGAATGGAAAGGAAGGAATTGATTGTAAAGTGGAATGGAATGGAATGTGGAATGGAATGGAAATGAATGTGGAATGGAATGTGGAATATAATGGAATGGAAAGAGGAATGGAATGTGGAATGGAATGGAATTTGAAATGGAAATAGAGTGCATTGTGAAATGGAAATAGAATGGAATGTGGAATGGAATGGAATTTGAAATGGAAATAGAATGCATTGTGAAATGGAAATAGAATGGAATGTGGAATGGAATGGTATTTAATGTGGAATGGAAAGGAATGGAATGTGGAATGGAATGGTGTACAATGTGGAACGGAACGTGGAATGGAATGGAATGGAAAGTGGAATGGAATGTGGAATGGAATGTGGAATGGAATGGAATGGAATGTGGAATGGAATGGAATGGAATGTGGAATGGAATGGAATGGAATGTGGAATGGAATGGAATGTCGAATGGAATGGACTGGAATGGAATGTGAAATGCAAAGGAATGGAATGGAATGGAATGTGGAATCGAGTGTCATGGAATGGAATAGAATATGCAATGGAATGTGGAAAGGAATGGAATGCTATGTGAAATGGAACGTGGAATGGAATAGAATGGAACGTAGCATGTAATGTAATGTAATGTGTTATGGAATGAGGAATGGAGTGGAATAGAATGGAAAGGAATTTGGAATGTAATGGAGTGGAATGTGGAACGGGAAGTGAAATGGAATGGAATGGAATGTGGAATGGAATGTGGAATGGAATGGAATGGAACAATGAACGGAATGTGGAATTTAATGTGGAATGGAATGGAATGGAATGTGTAATGTATTAAGGATTGGAACGTGGAATGGAGTGGAATGGAACGTGTAATGAAATTTGGAATGGAAAGGAGTGGAATATGGAATGGAAAGTGGAATAGAATCGAATGGAATGTGGAATGGAATGGAATGGAAGTTAGAATGGATTGAGGAATGGAACGTGGAATGGAACGAGGAATGGAATGTGGAATGCAATGGAGTGGAACGTGGAGTGGAATGAGGGCATAAACGTGGAATGTAATGGAAAGGAATGTGTAATGGAATGTCTAGATTCCATTCCATTCCATTCCACATTCAATTCCACATTCCATTCCATTCCATTACACATTCCATTTCATTCCATTGCACATTCCATTGATTTCCATTCCACATTCTATTTCACATTCCATTCCACGTTCCGTTTCACATTCCATTCCACTTTCCATTCCACTTTCCCTTCCATTCCATTCCACGTTCCATTCCATTCCATTCCACATTGCATACTATTCCATTCCACATTCCATACCCTTCCACTGCATTCCATTTTGCATTGCATTCCATTCCATTCCCTATTCTATTCCAGGTTCCATTCCAATCCATTCCACATTCCATTCCTTTCCATACCATCCCAGGCCACATTCCATTCCATTCCATTCCACATTCCATTGTATTCTTTCCACATTCCATTCCTTTCCATTGAATATTCCATTCCACATTCCATTACATTTCCTATTCTACATTCAGTTCCAAATTCAATTCCAAGTTCCATTCCATTCCATTCCACTTACCATTCCACGGTCCATTCCACCTTCCATCCCACATTCCATTCCATTCCAATCAACATTCAATTCCACATTCCATTCCACGTTCATTACACATTCCATTCGGTTCCATAGCACGTTCCATTCCACATTCCATTCCACCTTCCATTCCGTTCAATTCCACATGCCACTCTAATTTCCATTCCACATTCCTTTCCACATTCCATTCCATTCCATTCCAGGTTCCGTTCCACATTCCTTTCCATTCCATTGCACATTCCATTCCACATTCCATTCCATTCCGTTCCACATTCAATCCCACATTCCATTCCACATTGCCTTCCTCATTCCATTCCATTCAATTCCACATTCCACTCCACATTGCATTCCATTCCATTCCACGTTCCATTCCATATTCCATTCCATTACATTCCAAGTTCCATTCCATATTCCATTCCACGTTCCATTCCACATTCCTTTCCATTCCATTCCACGTGCCGTTCCACATTCCACTCCACATTCCATTCCACTTTCCTTTCGTTGCATTCCACGTTCCACCCCACTTTCCATTCCATTCCATTCCACATTCCATTCCACATTCAATTGCACATTCCATTGCACATTCCAATTTACATTCCATTCCACATTCCATTCCACATTACATTCCAATGAAGTCTACGTTCCACTACGCATTCCAATCCGCATTCCGTTCCAAGTTCCTTTCCATTCCATTCCACGTTCCATTCCACATTGCATTGCACATTCTATTCCACGTTCGTTTACATTCCATTCCACGTTGCATTCCACTTTCCATTCCATTCCATACAACGTTCCATTCCACATTCCATTGCACATTCCATTCCGTGTTCCATTCCACGTTTCATTCGATGTTCCATTACACGTTCCAATCCACTTTCCATTTCTTTCCATTCCACGTTCCATTCCAAATTCCATTCCACATTCCATTCCATTCCGTTCCACATTCCTTTGCATTCCTGTCCACATTCCATTGCACATTACCTTCCATTCCATTCCACATTGTATTCCAAGTTCCATTCTATTCAATTCCAAGATGCATTCCACTTTTCATTCCACATTCCATTCCACATTCCATTTCTCATTCCATTCCACATTCCATTACTTTCCATTCTATTTTCCATTCCACATATCATTGCACATTCCATTCCGTTGTATTCCACATTCCATTCCACATTCTTTCCACATTCCATTCCACATTCCATTCCATTCCATTCCACATTCCATTCCACATTCCATTCTATTCCATTCCACGTTCCATTCCACATTACATTCCACGATCCATTCCAAGTTACATTGTATTCCACTCCACGTTCCTTTCCACATTCGATTCCACATTCCATTCCACGTTCCTTTCCATTCCATTCCACGATCCACCCCACTTTCCATTCGTTTCCATTCCACATTCCATTCCACATTCCATTGCACATTCCATTCCACTTTCCATTGCACATTCCATTCCACGTTCCATTCCACGTTCCAATCCACGTTCCGTTCCATTCAATTCCACGTCCATTACACATTGCATTCCACTCCTTTCCACGATCCATTCCACATTCCATTCCATTCCATTCTACATTCCATTCCACTCCATTGCACGTTCCATTACACATTCCATTCCACTTCATTCCACAATCCATTCCACATTCCATTCCACATTCCATTCCACATTCCATTCCACTTTCCATTCCACTCCATTGCACGTTCCATTACACATTCCATTCCACTCCATTCCAGGATCCATTCCACATTCCATTCCACATTCCATTCCGTTCCATAGCACGTTCCATTCCACAATCCATTCCACATTGTATTCCATGTTCCAATTCATTCAATTCCACATGCAACTCTACATTCCATTCCACATTCCATTCCACATTCCAGTCCAAGTTCCATTCCACATTCCATTCCATATTCCATCACATTCCATTCCACATTCCATCCCATTCCATTCCACATTCTATTCCACATTCCTTTAAACATTCCATTCCATTCCATTCCAGATTCCTTTCCACATTCCGTTCATTGCATTCCACATTCCATTCCATTCCATTCCACATTCCATTCCAAATTTCTGTCCATTCCATTCCACATTCCATTCCAATGAAGTCTACGTTCCACTACACATTCCAATACGCATTCCATTCCAAGCTCCTTTCCATTCCTTTCCACGTTCCATTCCACATTGCATTGCACATTCTATTCCACGTTCGTTTACATTCCATTCCACGTTACATTCCGCTTTCCATTCCATTCCATACAACGTTCCATTCCACATTCCACTGCACATTCCATTGCACCTTCCATTCCACGTTTCATTCGACGTTCCATTACACGTTCCATTCCACTTTCCATTTCTTTCCATTCCACGTTCCATTCCAAATTCCATTCCGCATTTCATTCCATTCCGTTCCACTTTCCATTGCATTCCTGTCCACATTCCATTGCACATTCCCTTCCATTCCATTCCATATTGTATTCCAAGTTCCATTCTATTCAATTCCAAGATGCATTCCACTTTTCATTCCACATTCCATTCCACATTCCATTTCACATTCCATTTCTCATTCCATTCCACATTCCATTACTTTCCATTCTATTTTCCATTCTACATTCCATTCCACATTCCATTCCATTGTATTCCACATTCCATTCCACATTCTTTCCACATTCCATTCCACATTCCATTCCATTCCATTCCACATTCCATTCCACATTCCATTCTATTCCATTCCACGTTCCATTCCACATTCCATTCTACGATCCATTCCAAGTTATTTTCTATTCCATTCCACGTTCCGTTCCACATTTGATTCCACATTCCATTCCACGTTCCTTTCTGTTCCATTCCATGATCCAACCCACTTTCCATTCGTTTCCATTCCACGTTCCATTCCACATTCCATTGCACATTCCATTCCACTTTCCATTGCACATTCCATTCCACGTTCCTTTCCACGTTCCATTCCACGTTCCGTTCCATTCAATTCCACGACCATTACACATTCCATTCCACTCATTTCCACGATGCATTCCACAATCCATTCCATTCCATTCTACATTCCATTCCACATTCCATTCCACTCCATTTCACGTTCCATTACACATTCCATTTCACTACATTCCACCATTCAGTCCACATTCCATTCCACGTTCCATTCCACATTCCATTCCGTTCCATAGCACGTTCCATTAAACAATCCATTCCACATTGTATTCCACGTTCCATTTCGTTCAATCCCACATGCCACTCTACATTCCATTCCACATTCCATTCCACATTCCAGTCCAAGTTCCATTCCACATTCCATTCCATATTCCATCACATTCCATTCCACATTCCATCCCTTTCCATTTCACATTCTATTCCACATTCCTTTAAACATTCCATTCCATTCCAGATTCCTTTCCACATTCCGTCCATTCCATTCCACATTCCATTCCATTCCATTCCGCATTCCATTCCAAATTTCTGTCCATTCCAATCCACATTCCATTCCATATTCGATTATATTCCTTTCCACATTTCATTCCATTCAATTCCACATTCCATTCCACATTCCATTCCAGGTTCCAATCCATTCCATTCCACTTTCCATTCCACCTTCCATTCCACGTTCCATTGCATGTTCCATTCCACGTTCCATTCCATTCCTTTCCATATTCCTAACCATTGTGTTCGATTCCAGTCCAAGTTCCATTCCACATTCCATTCCATATTCCATCACATTCCATTCCACATTCCATCCCTTTCCATTTCACATTCTATTCCACATTCCTTTAAACATTCCATTCCATTCCAGATTCCTTTCCACATTCCGTCCATTCCATTCCACATTCCATTCCATTCCATTCCGCATTCCATTCCAAATTTCTGTCCATTCCAATCCACATTCCATTCCATATTCGATTATATTCCTTTCCACATTTCATTCCATTCAATTCCACATTCCATTCCACATTCCATTCCAGGTTCCAATCCATTCCATTCCACTTTCCATTGCACATTCCATTCCACGTTCCATTCCACGTTCCATTCCACGTTCCGTTCCATTCAATTCCACGACCATTACACATTCCATTCCACTCATTTCCACGATGCATTCCACAATCCATTCCTTTCCATTCTACATTCCATTCCACATTCCATTCCACTCCATTTCACGTTCCATTACACATTCCATTTCACTACATTCCACCATTCAGTCCACATTCCATTCCACGTTCCATTCCACATTCCATTCCGTTCCATAGCACGTTCCATTAAACAATCCATTCCACATTGTATTCCACGTTCCATTTCGTTCAATCCCACATGCCACTCTACATTCCATTCCACATTCCATTCCACATTCCAGTCCAAGTTCCATTCCACATTCCATTCCATATTCCATCACATTCCATTCCACATTCCATCCCTTTCCATTTCACATTCTATTCCACATTCCTTTAAACATTCCATTCCATTCCAGATTCCTTTCCACATTCCGTCCATTCCATTCCACATTCCATTCCATTCCATTCCGCATTCCATTCCAAATTTCTGTCCATTCCAATCCACATTCCATTCCATATTCGATTATATTCCTTTCCACATTTCATTCCACTCAATTCCACATTCCATTCCACATTCCATTCCAGGTTCCAATCCATTCCATTCCACTTTCCATTCCACCTTCCATTCCACGTTCCATTGCATGTTCCATTCCACGTTCCATTCCATTCCTTTCCATATTCCTAACCATTGTGTTCGATTTCATTCCGCATTCCATTCCATTCCATTCCACATTCTACTCCACATCCCATTCCACGTTCCATTCCACATTCCATTCCATTCCATTCCATTCTCTATTCCACATTCAATTCCACATTCCGTTCCACATTCCATTTTTCGACTCCACATTCCATTCCATTCCATTCCACATTCCATTCCAATCCATTCCTTTCCATTCCATTCCACATTACATTCCACATTCCATTCCACTTTCCTTTCCATTCCATTCCATGTTCCATTCCATGTTCCATTCCACATTCCATTCCACATTCCTTTCCATTCAACATTGCATTCCACTCCATTCCATTCCATTCCACATTCCACTCCATTCCTTTCCACATTCCATTCCATTCCACATTCTATTTCACATTCCAATATATTCCATTCCAAGTTCCATTCCACATTCAATTCCATTCAGTTCCAAATTAAATTCCATATCTTTCCACATTAAATTCTATTTCCATTTCACTTTCCGTTGAATTCCATTCCACATTTTATTGCATTCCAATCCACATTCCATTCCATTCCATTGCATTGCATTGAATATTCCATTCCATTTGATTCCACATGCCATTCCCATCCATTCGACATTGCATTCCACATTCGATTCCATTCAATTCCACTTTCCATTCCACAATCCATGGCACGTTCCGTTGCATTCCACTTTGCATTCCTCATTCCATTCCATTCCATTCTACATTTCATTCCATTCCATTCCATTCAATTGCGTTTCACATTCCATTCCATTCAATTCCGCTCCATATTCCGATTCATTCCATTCCACTTTCCACTATATTCAATTCCACATTCAATTCCACATTCTGTTCCATTCCATTCAAAGTTACATTCCACATTCCATTCCATTCCATTCCATTGCATTCCACATTCCATTCCATTCCATTCTATTCCATTCCACATTCCATTCCGTTTCACGCCACATTCCTTTCCATTCCTTTCCACATTCCATTCCTGATTCCATTCAATTTCATTCCACGCTCCATTTCACTTTACATTCTTTTCCATTCCAAATTCCATTCCAATCCATTAAAATTTCCATTCCATGTTCAATTCCATTCCATTCCACTTTCAATTCCACATTGCATTCAACATTCCATTCCATTCCATTCCACTTTCCATTCCACATTCCATTCCACATTGCATTACATTCCATTCCCTTCCATTCCACATTCTTTTCCATTCCATTCCACATTACATTCCATTGCACTCCATTACACATTCCTTTCCATTTCATTTCACTTTCCATTCCATTCCAATCCATTCAATATTCCATTCCACATTCCATTCCATTGCAATCCAATTTCCATTCCATTCCATTCCACGTTAAATTCCATTCCATTCCACATTTCATTCCATTCGTTTCCACATTCCATTCCATTCCATGCCACATTCCATTCCATTCCATTCCACATTCCATTCCATTCCACTCCACATTCTAATCCATTCAATTCTATTCCTCAATCCTTTCCCCATTCCATTCCTTTCCGTTCCACAATCCATTGCCTTCCATTCCACATAACATTGCATTCCATTCCCTTCCATTCCACAACCCATTCCATTCTATTGCAAATTTCATTCCATTCCATGCCATTCCACTTCCTTTCCATTCCATTCCAACTTCCATTCCATTCCAATGCATTCCATATTCCATTCCACATTCTATTCCATTCCATTCCACATTTCATTCCATTCCTTTCCATTCCACATTCCACTCCATTCCATTTTACATTGCATTCCATTCAATTCCACTTTCCATTCCCTTCCATTCCACATTCCATTCCATTCCTTTCCATTCCGTATTCCTTTCCATTCCATTCCATTCCATTCCACATTTCATTCCATTCCTTTCCATTCCACATTCCACTCCATTCCATTTTACATTCCATTCCATTCAATTCCACTTTCCATTCCCTTCCATTCCACATTCCATTCCATTCCTTTCCTTTCCATTTTCCTTTCCATTGCATTCCACATTCCATTCCTTTCCATTCCACTTTCCATACCACATTGAATGAAATGTGGAATGGAACATGCAATGGAACGTGGAGTGGAATGAGTTATGGAATGTGGAATGGAATGGAGTGGAACGTGGAATGGAATGAGGAAAGGAAAGTGGAATGGAACATGGAATGGAACGTGGAATGGAACCTGGAAGGGAAAGTGGGATGCAACGTGCAATGGAATGGAATGGAACGTGGAATGGAATGAGGAATGGAATGTGGAATGCAATGGATTGGAATATGGAATGGAATGAGGGAATAAACGTGGAATGTATTGGAAAGGAAAGTGTAATGGAATGTCTAATGGAATGGAATGGAACAGAATGGAAAGTGGAATGGAATCTGGAATGTAAAGTTGAATGGAATAAAATGGAATGAAATGTGGAATGGAAAGTGGAATGGAAAGGAATGGAATGTGGAATGGAATGGAATGGAATGTGGAAAGGAATCTGGAATGGAATGGAATGGAATGTGGAAAGGAATGTGGAATGGAAATTAGAGTGGCATGTGGAATTGAATGGAATGGAAAGTGGAATGGAATGTGGAATGGATCGTGCTATGGAACCGAATGGAATGTGTAATGAACGTGGAATGGAATGTGGAATTGAATGTTGATTGGAATGGAATGGAATGTGAGATGGAAGGTGGAATGGACCATGGAATGGTAAGTGGAATGGAATGGAATGGAACTTGGAATAGAATGTGGAATGGAATGTAGAATAGGAAATGTAATGGAATGTGGAATGGAATGTTCAATGGAAAGGAACGGAATGTGGAAAGAATGGAATGAAATGTGGAATGGAATGGAATGGAATGTGGCCTGGAATTTTACGGAATGGAATGGAATGTGGAATGGATTGTAATGGAACCTGGAATAGAATAGTGCATGGAATGGAACGGAATGCGAAACGGAATGCAATGGAAGGGTATGGAATGTGGAATGGAATGGTATGCAATGTGGAATGGAATGGAATGGAACGTGGAATGGAACGTGAAATGGAATGCGGAATGGAATGGAAGGGAAAGTGGAATGGAAAGTGGAATGGAATGTGAAACGGAACGTGGAATGGAACGTGAAATAGAAAGTGGAATGGAAATCAATGGAATGTGCAATGGAATGAAATGGAATGTGTAATGGAATGGAATGCAATGTGGAATTGCATGTGGAATGGAATGGAATGGAATCTGGAATAGAATATGGAGTGGAATGGACTGGAATGCGGAATATAATGGAATGGAATGGTATGGAGTGTGGAATGGAATGGAATGCAATGTGGAATGGAATGGAATGGAATGTTCAATGGAACGTGGAATGGAATGTGTAAAGAAAAGGAATGGCATGTGGAATGGAATGCGGAATTGACAGGAATGGAATGGAATGGAGTGGAATGTAATGTGGAATGGAATGGAATGAATGCGGAATGGAATGTGAAATGGAATGTGGAATGAAATGTGGAATGCTATACAATGCAATGTGAAATAGAAAGTGGAATGGAATGGATTGGAATGTGGAATGCAGTGTGGAATGGAATATGTTATGGAATGGAATGGAATGGAATGGAATGGAATGGAGTGGAATGCGGAATGGAATGTCGAATGGTATGGAATGGAATATGGAAAGGAATGTGGAATGTAATGGATTGGAAAGTGGAATGGAATGTGGAATGGAAAGTGGAAAGGAACGCGGTGGAAAATGGAATGGAATGTGGAATGGAATGTGGAATGAAACGTGGAATGGATTGTGGAAATGAATTGAATGAAATATTTACTAGAATGTGGAATGGAATGAAAGGGAATGTGGAATGGAATGTGGAGAGGAATGGAATGGAATGTAGAACAGAATGCAACGGAATGTGGAATGGAAAGCGGAATGAAATGGAATGAAATGTATAATGGAATGTAGTATGGACAGTTGAATGGAATGGGATGGAAAGTGGAATGGAACGTGGAATGGAACTGAAAGGAACGTGGAATGGAATGTGGAATGGAATGTTTAACGGAACGTGGATTGGAATGGAAAGGAACGTGGAATTGAATGTGGAATGGAATGTGGAATGGAACGTGTAATGGAATGGAATGGAATGTGGAATGGAATGTGGAATGGAACATGGAATAGAAAGGAATGGAATGTGGAATGTAATGTGCAATGGAAAATAGAATAGAATGTAATGGAATGTGGAATGGAATGCGAAATGGAATGTGGAATAGAATCTGGAATGGAACGTAATGGAATGTAGAAGGGAATGTGCAATGGAATGTGGAATGGAAAGTTTAATGGAATGGGATGGAATGTATAATGGAACGTGGATTGGAATGGAATGGAACAAGGAGTAGAACATGGAATGGAATGGAATGGAAAGTGGAATGGATTGTAGAAAAGATCGTGGAATGAAAAGTGGAATGGAATGGAATGGTATGTGGATTTGAATGTGGAATGGAATGTTGAATAAAAAGTGGAATGGAATATGGAGAAGAATGTTGAATGGAAAGGAATGGAATGTGGAATGGAGTGGAATGGAATGTGGACTGGAATGGTATTGAATGCAATGGAATGGGGAATGGAAGTTGGAATGGTATGGAATGGAACCTCGAATGGAAAGTGGAATGGAACATGGAATGGAAGGTGGAATGAAACGTGGAATGGAATGGAACAGAAGGTGGAATGGAATGTGGAATGAAATGTGGAATGGAATGGAATGGAATGTGGAAAGGAATGTCATCAAATGTGCAATGGAATGTGGAATGGAATGGATTGGAATCTGGAATGGAATGTGGAATGGAATGGAATGTGGAAGGAAATGTGGAATGGAATGTGGAATGGAATGGAATGGAATGTGGAAAGGAATGTGGAATGGAATGTAATGGAATGAGAAAGGGAATGTGGAATGTAATGTGGAATACAAAGTGGAATGTATTGGAATGGAATGGGGAATGGAATGTGGAAAGGAAAGGAAAGCAATATCTAATGGAATGTGGAATGGAATGGAATGGATTGTGGAAAGCAAAGTGGAAAAGAATGTGGAATTCAATGGAATGGAATGTTGAATGGAAGGTGGAATGGAATGGAATGGAATGTGGAAGACAATGTGGAAGAGAATGTGGAATAGAATGTGGAATGAAATGTGGAATGGAATGAGGGATTCAATGTGGAATGGAAAGCAATGGAATGTGGAAAGGAATGTGGAATTGAGTGGAATACAATGTGGACTGGAATGTGGAATAGAATGTGGACTGGAATGTGAAATGGAATGTGGAGTGCCATGTTTACTATAACGGAATGGAATGTGGAGTGGAATGTGGAATGGAAATGAAAGGAATGTGCACTGGAATGGAATGGAACGTGGAATGGAATGGAATGGAATGTGCAATGGAATACAACACAATGTTACGGAATATGGAATGGAATGGAATGGATCGTGGAGTGGAATGTGGAATGGAACGTGGAATAGAATATGGAATGGAATGTGGAATGGAAATGAATGGAATGTGCAATGTAATGGAATGGAATGTGGAAGGAATGGAACAGAATGTGGAATGGAAAGGAATGAAACATTGAATAGATCGTGCAATGGAAAGTGGAATGGAATGTCGAATGGAATGGAAAGGAATGTAGAATGGAATGTGGAATGGAACGTGGAATGGAATGAGAAATGGATTGTGAAATGGAGTGGAATGGCAAGTGGAATGGAAAGAGGAATGGAATGCAGTGGAATGGTTAATGGAATGTGGAAATGAATGGAATGGAATGTGGAATGGAATGTGGCATGGAAAGTGGAGTGCAATGGATTGTAATGTGGAACAGAATGTGGAATGGATTGGAATGGAACGTGGAATGGAATGTTCAATGTAAAGTTGAATGGAAATTGGAATGCAATGTAGAATGGAATGTGGAATGGAATATGCAATGGAATGTGGAATGGAATTTGAAATGGAATGGAATGTAACGTGGAATGGAACGTGGAATTGAATGTGGAATGGAATGTGGAAAGGAAAGCAGAATGGAATTTGCAATGGAAAGTGGCGTGGAACGTAGAATTGAATGCAATAGAACGTAGAATGGAAAGTGGAATTGAATGGAATGAAACGTGGAATGGAACATGGAATGGAATTTAGCAGGTAATGTGTAATGGAATGTGGAATGCAATGGAACAGAACTTTGAAAGAAACGTGGAATGGAATGGAATGGGACGTGGAATGTAATGTGCAATGGAACATAATGGAATGAGGAATGGAATGGAATGGAACATCAAGGGGAATGTGGAACGGAATATGGTATGGAATGTGGAATGGAACATTTAATGGAATGTGGAATCAAATGTGGAATGGAAAGTAATGGAATGTGGAATAGAATGAAAAGGAATGTGGAATGGAATGGAATGTACTGTGGTATAGAATGGAATGGAATTTGGAATAGAATGGAGAATAGAATGTAATAGAATGGTATGGAACGTGGAAAGGAAAGGAATGGAATGTGCAAAAGAATGTGGAATGGAATGTTGAATGGAAAATGGAATGGAATGGAATGGAATGTGGAATGGAAAGTCGAATGGAATGGAATGAAACGTGCAGTGGAAAGTTGAGTGGAACGCCGAATGGAAACTGGAATGGAATGTGGTAGGGAATGGAATAGAATGTGGAATGGAATGGAATGGGAAGTGGAATCGGATGCGGAATGGAATGGAATGGAATATGGATTGGAATGGAAAGGAAAGGAATGGAATGTGGAAAGGGATGAGGAATAGAATGCAAAGGAATGTGGAAAACAATGTAGAATGGAACGTGGAATGGAATGGAATGAATTGTGGAATGGAATGTGGAATGGAATAGGGAGTGGAATGTGGGAAAAAATGGAATGGAATGTGGAATGGATTGTAGAATGGAATGTGGAATGTAATGGAATGGAATGTGGAAAGCAATGTGGAATGGAATGGGCAATGGAATGTAGAACTGAATGGAAAGGAATGGGGAACGTAAGGTGGAATTGAGTGGAAAGGAATGGGGAACGTAAGGTGGAATTGAGTGGAATGAAATGTGGAAAGGAATGTTGAATGCAATGTGAAATGGAATGGAATGGAATGTGGAATTGACTGGAATGGAATGTGGAATGGAATGAAACGGAATAAGGAATGGAATGTGGAGTGGAATGGAATGTGGAATTAAATTTAATGGAACGGAATGGAATGGAATGGAATTTGGAATGCAATGCGGAATGGAATTGAATGGAATGTGGAATTTAGTGTGGAATAGATAGGAATGGAATGTGGAAAGGAAAGGGGAATGGAATGGAGTGGAATGTGTAATGGAATGTGAAATGGAATAGAATGGATTACGTAATGGAAAGTGGAATGGAACATCATCTAGAACGTGGAATGGAATATGGAATGGAATGTGGAATAGAACTTGGAATGGAATAGAATGGAACGTGTAATTGAATGGAATGGAATGTGGTAAGGAATGGAATGGAAAGACGAAGGGAATGTGGAGTGGAATGGAATTTAATGTAATGTGGAATGGAATGGAATGTGGATTGGAATGGAATGTGGAATTGAATGGAATGGAATGTGTAATGGAATGCAATGGAATGTGGAATGGAATGTTGAATGAAATGGAATGGAATGGAATGTGGAATGGAAGGGAATTTGGAATGGATTGGAACGTGGAATGGAATGGAAAAGAACGTGGAATGTAATGGAATGGAACATGGAATGGAATGAAATGTATCATGGAATGGAATGGGTTAGAATGGAATGTCGAATGGAATGGAACGTGGAATTTATTGCAATGGAATGTGGAATGGAATGGAATGGAAATTGGAATGGAATGGAATTGAATATGGAATGGAATGGAATGGAATGGAATGTGGAATGGAACGTGGAATGGAAAGTGGAAAGGAATGTGGAAAGGAACGGAATGGAAAGGAATGGAATGTGGAATGGAATGGAATGGAATGGAATGGAATGTGGAATGGAATGGAATGTAATATGGAATGGAATGGAATGCAATGGAATGGAATGCGGAATGGAATGGAATTGAATCTGGAATGGAATGGAATTGAAAGTGGAATGGAATTGAATTGAATGTGGAATAGAATGGAATGGAAGGCATTGTGGAATGTAATGGAATGGAATGTGGAATAAATGAAATGGAATGTGGAATGTAATGGAATGGAATGGAACGAGGAATGGAATAAAACTGAATGTGGATTCGAAAGGAATAGAATGTGAAATGGAAAGGAATGGAATGTGAAATGGAATGGAATGGAATATGTTATGGATTTGAATGGAATTTTTAATGGAATTAGGATTTGAATGTAAAGGAATGGAAGAGACTGTGGAATAGAGTGGAATGAGGAATGGAATGGAATGTGGAATGAAATGGAATGGAATGTGGCATGGAATGGAATGGAATGTGGAATCGAACTGAATGGATTGTGGAATTGAATGGAATTGAATATGAAATAGAATGGAATGGAATGTGGAATGGAATGGAATGTGGAATAGAATGGAATGGATTGTGGAATAGAATGGAATTGAATATGAAATAGAATGGAATGCAATGTGGAATGGAAAGTGGATTGGAATGTAATGGAAAGTGGAATAGAATGCAATGGAATTGTATGTAATGTGGAAAGGAATGCAATGGAATATGTAATGGAATGTGGAATGGAACGTAGGATGGAACGTGGAATAGAACGTGGAAAGGAATGCGGAATGGAATGTGGAATGGAATGGAAAGCGATGTGGAATGTAATGTGGAATGCAATGGAATGGAATGAGGAATGGAATGGAATGGAATGCAGAAAGTAAATTAATGGAATGTGGAATGGAATGCAATGCTATGGAAAGTGGAAAGGAATGGAATGGAATGGAATGTGGAATTTAATGAAATGGAAAGTGGATTGGATTGGAATGGAATGTGAAATGGAATTTAATGGAATGGAATGGAATGTGGAATGGAATGGAATGAAATGTGGAATGCAATAGAATGGAAAGGAACGTGGAATGGAATGGAATGGAATGTTGAATAGAATGCAAAAGAATGTGGAATGGAATGAGCAATCCAATGGATTGGAATGTGGAATTGAATGTGGAATGCAATCGAATGGAATGTGGAATGGAATACTGAATGGAGTGTGGAATGGAATGGAATGGAATGTGGAATGGAATGTGGAGTGCAATGTGGAATGGAATGTGGAATGGAATGTAATGGAAGGTGGAAAGGAAGATTGAATGGATAGTAGAATGGAATGCAATGAAATGTGGAATGGAAAGTGAAATGGAATGGAGTGAAGCGTGCAATGGAAAGTCAAATGGAACGCAGAATGGAACGTGGAATGGAATGTGGAATGGAATGGAATGCTATGTGGAATGGAATGTGAAAGGGAATGGGATGGAATTTGTAATGGAATGTGGCACGGAATGGATTCGAATGTGCAATGGAATGTGGAATGGAATGGAATGCGGAATGGAATGCGGAATGGAAAAGAATGGAATGTTGAGTGGAATGTGGAATAGAATGGAAAGGAATATGGAATGGAAAGGAATTTAAAGCAATGCGGAATGGAATGGAATGAAATGTGAAATGGAATAGAATGGAATGTGGAATGGATTGGAATGAAATGCAATGTGGAATGGAATGGAATGTAATGCAAAATGGAATGGAATGGAATGCAAACTCGAATGGAATGGAATGCAATGTGGAATGGAATGTAATGGAATGCGGAATGGAATGTGGAATGGAATGGAATGGAACGGAACGGAATGTGGAATGGAATGGAATGTAATATTGAATGGAATGGAATGGAATGGAAGGTGGAATGGAATGGGATTGGACTGGAAAGGAATGGAACTGAATGTGGAAAAGAATGGAATGGAATGCAATGTGGAATGTTGTGGAATACAATGTGGAATAATTCGAATGTAAATTGGAATGGAATGGAATGGAATGTGGAATGGAATGGAATTGAATGTAGAATAGAATGTAATTAAATGTGCAATGGAATGGAATGGAATGTGGAATGGAAGTTGGATTTCAATGGAAAGAATGGGATGGAATGTGGAATGGAACGGAATGTGGAATGGAATTGAATGTTGAATGTAATACAAAGGAATGTGGAATGGAAAAGAATCGAATATGGAAAGGAATGGAACGGAAATTGGAATGGAATGTGGAAAGGAAAGGAATGGAATGGAATATGGAAAGCAATGGAACGCAATGTGGAATGGAAGGTGGAATGGAATGTGAAATGGATTGTGAAATGGTGTGTGTAATGAAAGGGTATGGAATATGGAATGGAATGTGGAATGGAATGTGGAAAGCAATGGAATGGATTGTGGAATGGAAAGAATGGAATGTGGAATGCAAAGGTATGGTATGGAAATTACAATGGAATTGAATGGAATGTGGAAGGGAATGGAATTTAGTTTGGAATGCAAAGGAATGGAATGTGGTTTGGAAAGCAATGGAAAGTGGAATTGAATGGAATGTAAGGGAATTGAATGTGATATGGAATGTGGAATTGAATGTGAAATGCAATGTGGAATGGAATATGGAAGGGAATTAAATGGAACTTGGAAAGGAAATGAATGGAACATGGAGTGGAATGGAATGGAAGCTGGAATGGGACTTGGAAAGGAACGTCGAATGAAACGTGGTATGTAATGTGGAATGAAAGGAGAATGGAAGGGAATGGAATGGGGAATGGAATTTAATGCAATGCAGAATGGAATGGAATCTGGAATGGAATGTAATTTAATGGTATGTAATATGGAATGGAAAGGAATGTAATGTTGAATGGAATTTAATGGAATGTGGAATGGAATGCAATGTGGAATGGAATGTAATTTAATGGTATGGAATGTGGAATGGAATGGAATGGAATGTGCAGTGGAATGTGGAATGGAATGGAATCGGACTTAGAATGGAACGTGGAATGGAGCGCGGAATGGAAAGTTGGATGGAACGTGGAATGAAATGTGGAATGGAATGTAATGGAATATGGAATGGAAGGGATTTTAATGTGTTATGGAACGTGGAATGTAATGGAAAGAAATGGAATGGAACGTGGAATGGAATGGAATGGAACGTGTAATGGAAAGGAATGGAATGTGGAATGGAATGGAATGATATGGAATGTGGAATGGAATTAAACGGAATGGAAAGGAACGTGGAATTGAATGGAAGGTAATGTGCATTAGAAAGGAATGGAACGTGGAATGGAATATGAAATGGAATGTGGAATGGAACGTGGAATGAAATGTGGAATATAAAGGAATGGAAAGGGGAATGGAATGTGGAATGGAATGGGGAATGGAATGTGAAATGTAATGGAAAGGAATGTGGAAAGGAATGTGGAAAGGAATGTGGAATGGAATGGAATGGAATTTGGAATATAATGTAGTGGGTTGCCGAATGGAATGTGGAATGGAATGGAATGGAATTTGGAATGGAATGTGGAAAGCAATGTGGAATGAAACGGAATGGAATGTGCAATGGAATGTGCAATGGATTGTGCAATGGAATTTGGAATGGAACCCAATGGAATGTGGAATGAAATGGAATTGACATGTAAGGAATGTGGAATGGAATGGAATGGAATGTGGAATGCGATGTGGAATGGAATGGAGTGGAAAGCGGAATGGAACGCGGAAGGGAACGTTTAATGGACCGTGCAATGGAAATTGGAATGGAACGTCGAGTGGAATGACAAACAGAATGGAACGGAATGTGGAATGGAATGGAATTTAATGGAATATGGAAGGGAATGTGGAATGGAATGTGGAACAGAATGGAATGGAATGTGGAATGGCATGGAATGGAATGGAATGTGCAATGGAATGGAATGGAATGTGGATTTGAATGGAATAGAATGTGGAATGGAATAGAATGGAATGGAATACGGAATGGAATGTTAAGGAATAGAATGTGGTCTGGAATGCAACGGAATGGAACAGAATGTGGATTTCAGTTGAATGGAAGGTGAAATGGAATGTAGAATGAAATGGAAAGGAATCTGGAATGGAATGGAACGGAATGTGGGATGGAACGGAAAGGAATATGGACTGGAATGTGGAATGGAATGTGGAATGGAAAGCAATGGAATGTAATGGAATGGAATGTGGAATGGAATTGAAAGGAAAGTGGAATGCAACATGAAATGGAATGGAATTGAACGTGGAATTAAACGTGGAAGGAAATCGAATGGGACGTGGAATGCAACGTGGAATGTAACGTAGAATGGAATGGAATGTGGAATGGAAAGTGGAATGCAATGTGGAAAGCAATGGAATGCAATGTGGAATGGAATGTGAAATTGAAAGGAATGGAATGGGAAATGCAATGGAATGGGATATGGAATGCAACGTGGAATAGAACGCTGAATGGAATGGAATGGAACGTATAATGGAAAGTGGAATGGAAAGGAATGGAATGCAATGTGTAATGGAATGCAAAGGAATGTGAATGGAATGGAATGGAAATTCGAATGTAATGCAACGGAATGCAATGTGGAGTAGAATGGAATGGAATTTGGAATAGAATATAACGGAATGTGGAAAGGAATGGAATGGAATGTGAAATGGAATGGAACGAAATGGAATTGAACATGGAATGGAATGACATGGAATATGGAATGGAATGGAATGGAATGTGGAATGGAATGGAATTGAATGTCAAATGTAATGGAATGGAAAGTGGAATGGAATGGAAAGGAATATGGAATGGAATGTTGAATGCAATGGAATGGAATCTGGAATGGAATGGAATGGAAAGTGGAAAGGAATGGAAGGGGATTCAATGTGGAATGGAATGGAATGGAATGCGGAATGGAATGGAATTTAAAGTGGAATGGAATGGAACGGAATGTGGAATGGAATGTGCAATGCAATGTGGAATGGAATGGAATGGAATGTGGAATGGAATGTGGAATGAAATGGAATTCAATGTGGAATGGAATGAGGAATGGAATGGAAAGCAATGTGAAATGGAATGGAGTGGAATGTGGAATGCAATTGAATGGAATGTGGAATGGAATGGAATGCAATATTTAATGGAATGGAATCGAACGCAATGTGGGATGGAATGGAATTGAATGTGGAATGGATTAGAATGGATTGTGGAATGGAATGGAATGCAATGTGGAATGTAATGGAAAGAAATGTGGAATGGAAAGTTGAATGGAATGGAATGGAATAGAATTTGGAGTGGAAAGGAATGGAATAGAATGGAATGTTGAACGGAATGTGGAATGGAATAGAATGGGATGTTGAATGGAATGTGGAATGGAATGGTATAGAATGTGGAAAGGAATGCGGAATGGAATGGAGTGGAATGTGTAAAGGAATTGAACGGAATGTGAAATGGAATGCGGAATGGAAGGTGGAATGCAATGTGGAATGGAATGGAATGGAACAAGGAATGGAATATGGAATTCAATGGAATAAGAATTTTGGAATGGAACGTATACGGGAAAGGAATGGAATATGGAATGGAATGGAATGGAAAGGAATATGGAAAGGAAAGGAATGGAATGTGGAATATAATGAAATGGAATGAAATGTGAAATGTAATGTAATGGAAAGCAATTGAATTTGGAATGGAATGGAATGGAATGTAGAACGTAATGGAATGGAATGTGGAATGGAAATGAATGAAATGTGGAATGGAATGTGGAATAGAGTAGAATGGAATGTGGAATGGAAATGAATGGAATGTGGAATGGAATGTGGAATAGAGTAGAATGGAATGTGGAATGGAATAGAATGTAATTAAAAGGCATGTGAAATGCAATGTGGAATGGAATGTGAATTGTAATGTGGAGTGGAATGTGAAATGGAATGATGTGGAAAGTGGAATGTTATGGAATGGAAAGTGGAAATGAATGGAATGGAATGTGGAATGGAACGTAGAATGGAATGTGGAAACGAATGGAATGGAATGTATAATGGAAAGGAATGGAATGTGAAATGGAAGGTGGAATGGATTGGAAAGGTATGTGGAAAGGAATGGAATGGAATATGGAATGCAATGTGTGATGGAATGGAACGGAATGTGGAATGGAAAGTGGAATGCAATGGAATGTGGAATGGAAAGTGAAATGCAATGTGGAATGGAATGGAAAGTGAAATGCAATGTGGAATGGAATGGCTTGGAATGTGGAATGGAATGTAATGGAATGTGGAATGCAATGGAATTGATTTGTATGGAATGTGGAATGGAATGGAAATAAATGTGGAATGGAATGGAATGGAACAAGAAATGGAACTTGGAATGCAACGTGGAATGGAACGTGGAATGGAAAGTGGAATGTAATGGAAGGGAATGTGGATAGGAAGGGAATGGAATGCGGAATGGAATGTGTAATGGAATGGAATGCAATGGAATGGATATGGAATGGAATGGAATGGAATCTGGAAGGGAATTGAATGGAATGTGGTATGGAATGGAATGGAATGTAGAATGGAATTGAATGTAGTGGAATGTGGAATAGAATGGTAAGGAAGGGAATGGAATGTGGAATGGAATGTGAAATGGAACATGGAATGAAAAGTGGAAAGGTATGGAACAGAATGTTGAATGGAATGTGGAATGGAGCATTGAATGGAAAGTGGAATGGAATGGAATGGAACATCGAATGGAATCTGGGATGGAATGTAAAGGAATATGCAATGGAATGTAGAATGGATTGTGCAATGGAATGTGAAACGGAACGTGGAATGGAATGTGGAATGGAATGAGATGGAATGTGGAATGGAAAGTTTAATGGATTGTGAAATCGCATGGATTGTAATGTGGAAAGGAATGTGGAAAGGAATGTGGAATGGAATGGAATGGAATGTGGAATGGAATGTGGAATGGAATGTGCAATGTAATGGAATGGAATGGAATGTGGAATGGAACGTGGAATGATATGTGGAATGGAACGTGGTATGGAATGAGGAATGGAATCGAAAAGAATGTGGAATGGACAGTGGAATGGAATATGAAATGCAATGTGGAATGGAATGGAATGGAATGTGGAACAGAACGTGGAATTGAATGCAACGGAACTTGGAATTGGACGTGGAATGGAATGGAATGAAACATGGAATGGAACGCAGAATGGAACGTGGAATGGAAAGTGGAATGGAATGTAATGTAATGTGGAATGGAATAATGGAATGTGGAATGGATGTGGAATGGAATGTGAAATGGAATGGAATGGAATGTGGAATGGAATGTGGAAAGGAATGTGGAATGGAATGGAATGGAAAGTGGAATGGAAAGTAGTGAGTAGTGGAATGCAATGTGGAATGGAATGGAATGGAATGGAATGGAAAGTGGAATGGAAAGTGGAATGGAATGTGGAAAGGGATGTGTAATGGAACAGAATGGAATATGCAATGGAAGGTGGAATGGAATATGAAATGCAACGGGGAACTGAATGTGGAATGATATGTGGAATGGAAAGTTATGGAAAGTGGAATGGAATGGAATGGAATGTGGAAAGGGATTTTATGGAATGCAGAAAGGAATGTGGAATGGAATGGAATGGAACGTGGAATGTAATGTGGAATGGAATGGAATTTATTGGTATGGAATATGGAATGGAATGGAATGGAATGTGCAGTCGAATCTGAAATGGAATGGAATGGAACGTGGAATGCAACGTGGAATAGAACGTGGAATGGAACTTCGAATGAAATGTGGAATGGAATGTAATGGAATGTGGAATGGAAGGGAATGCAACGTTTAATGGAATGTGGAATGGAACGGAATGAAATAGAATGTAATGTGGAATTGAATGGAAAGGAATGGAATGTGGAATGGAACGCAATGATAAGGAAAGTGAAATGGAATTGCATGGAAAGGAATGGAATGTGGAATTGAATTTTATGAAATGCAGAAAGGAATGTGGAATGGAGTGGAATGGAATGTGGAATGGAATGGAATATGGAATGGAATGGAATGTGGAATGGAATGGAATTTAATGGTATGGAATATGGAATGGAAAGGAATGTAATGTTCAGTGAAATCTGAAATGGAATGGAATGCAACGTGGAATGGAATGTGGAATTGAACGTGGAATGGAACTTGGAATTGAACGTGGAATAGAACTTCGAATGAAATGTGGAATGCAATGTAATGGAATGTGGAATGGAAGGGAATGGAATGTGGAATGGAATGTGGAATGGAATGGAATGAAATAGAATGGAATGTGGAATGGAATGGAATGGAATGTGTAATGGAAAGGAATGGAATGTGGAAGGGAATGGAATGATAAGGAAGGTGAAATGGAATTGAATGGAATGGAATGGAATGTGGAAAGGAATGGAATGGATTGTGGAATAGAATGGAATGAAACGTGGAAAGGAATGTGAAATGGAACGTGGAATGAACGTGGAATGGAATGTGGAATAGGATATGGAATGGAATGGAATAGAATTGGGAATGGAATGTGGAAAGGAATGGGGAATGGGATGTGAAATGGAATGGAATGGAATGTGGAATCGAATGGAATGGAATGTTGAATGGAAGAAGGAACGGAAAGGAAAGCAAAGTGGAATGCATTGTGGAATGGAATGCGGAATGTAATGGAATAGAATGTGGAATTGAATGTGCAATGTAATGGAATGGAATTTGGAATGGAATGTGGAATGGAATGTGGAATGGAATGTGGAATAGAAAGGAATGGAATGTGGAATTGAAAGTGGAATGGAATGTGGAATGGAATGTGGAATGGAAAGTGGAATGGAACGTGGATAGGAATGTAATAGAAAGTACAATGGAATGTGGAATGGAATGGAATGGAATGTTGAATGGAAAGTGGAGTTCAATGGAATGGAATGTGGAATGGAATGAAATGGAATGTGGAATGCAATGTGGAATGGAAGGGAATGGAAAGTGAATCGTAATGTTGAATTCAATGTGGAATGCAAAGTGGAAAGGAACGTGGAAAGAAAAGTGGTATGGAAGGTGGAACGGAACGTGCAATACAAGGGGAATGGAATAGAATGGAGTGTGGAATGGAATGGAATGGAATGTGGAATGGATTGTGGAAAGCAATGGAATTGAATGCGGAATGGAATGTAGAATGGAATGGAATGAAACGTGGAACGGAATGTGGAATGCAATGTGGAATTGAACGTGGAATGGAACATGGAATGGAATGGAATGGAACGTGGAATGGAAAGTGGAATGGAATGTGGAATGCGACTTGGAATTGAATGTGGAATGCCCAGTGGAATGTAAAGTTATGAAATGTGGATTGGAATGGAATGGAATGTGGAATGGAATTTAATGGAATGTGGAATGGAACGGAATGGAATGTGGAAAGGAATGGAAAGGAATGTGGAATGGAATATGGAAAGCAGTGCGGAATGGAACGGAATGGAATGTGGAATGGAATGTGGAATGGAGTGTGGAATGGATTGTGGAAAGGAACAGAATGGAATGTGGAACGGAATATGGAATGGAATGTGGAATGGAATGCAATGGAATGTGGAATGGATTGGAATGGAATTGTAAGTGGAATAGAATGGAATGGAATGGAATGTGAAATGGAACGGATTGGAGTGTGGAATACAATGGAATGGAATGGAATGGAATGGGAAAATGACTGTGGAATGGAACGTGGAATGGCATGAAATGGAATGTGGAATGGAATACAAAGAAACGTGGAATGGAATGTAGAATGTAAAATGGAATGGAATGGAATGTGAAATTGAATGTGGAATGGAATGTGAAATGCAACGTGGAATGCAATGTGGAATGGAATGAAACGGAACGTGAATTGGAACATGGAATGGAATGTGGAATGGAGTGGAATGGAATGCGGAAAGGAATGTGGAATGGAATGGAATGGAATGGAATGTGGAATATAATGTGCAATGTAGTGGAAAAGAATGTGCAAAGGAATGTGGAATGGACTGTGGAAGGGAATGCAATGGTACGGCAAATGGAATGTGGAGTGGATTATGAAATGGAATGTGGAAAGAAATGTCGAATGGAATGGAATTGATCGTGGAATGGAAGATGGAATGGAACGTGGAAAGGAACGTGGAATGCAAAGGAATGGAATATGGAATGGAATGTGGAATGAATGTGGAATGGAAATTAGAATGGAACGGAACAGAATGCAATGGAATGTGGAATGGAATGTGGAAAGGAACAAGGAATGGAACGTGGAATGGAATGTAATGGAACGTGGAATGCAACGTGGAATGGAACGTGGAATGATATGGGGAATGGAACATGGAATGGAATGAGGAATGGAATGGAATGAGGAATGAAATGCAAATGGATGTGGAATGGAATGTGGAATGGAATGTGAAATGCAACGAGGAATGGAATGGAATTGAATGTGGAACGGAAGGTGGAATTCAGTGTAATGGAAAGTGGAATGGAACGTGGAATGGAATGGAATGAAACGTGGAATAGAACGTGGAATGGAACGTGGAATGTCGTAGAATGGAATGTGGAATGGAATGTGGAATGTAATGTGAAATTAAATTTAGTGTGTTGTGGAATGGAATGTGGAATGGAATGTGGAAGGCAATGGAATGGAATGTGGAATGGAACGAGGAATGGGATGTCTAATGGAATGTGGAATGGAACGGAATGGTATGTGGAATGGAATGAGGTATGGAGTGTGGAATGGAATATGGAATGGATGGAATAGAACGTGGAATGGAATGTTGAATGCAAAGTAGCATGGAACGCAAAATGCAATGAAATAGACAGTGGAATTGAACGTCGAATGAAATTTAAAGGGACGTGGAATGGAACGTGATTGGAACGTGGATTGTAAAGGAATGGAACGTTAAATGGAATGTGAAATGGAAAGTGGAAAGGAATGAAATGAAATTTGGAATGGAATGTGTAATGGAATGTGAAATGGAATGTGTAATGGAATGGAATGGAATGTGGAATGGAAATTGGAACGGAATGTGGAATGGAATGTGGAATGGAATGTGGAATGAATGTGGAATGGAACGGAATGGAATGTGAAATGGAAAGTGGAATGGAATGGATTGCAATGTGGAATGGAATGGATTGAAATGTGGAATGGGATGGAATGGAATGTGGACAGGAATGTGCATTGGAATGTGGAACGAAATGTGGAAAGGAATGTGCAATGGAACAGAATGGAAAGTGAAATTCAATGAAATGGAATATGTATTGGAATGTGGAATGGAACGGAATGGGATGAGAAATGGAAAGTGGAAAGGAATGTGGAATGGTACGGAATGGAATGTGGAATGTAAGGTGGAATGGAGTGTGGATTGGAATGTGGAATTTAAAGTGGAATGCAACGCGGTAAGGAAGGTGGAAAGGAATGTGGAATGGAACGGAATGGAATGTGGAATGGAATGTGCATTGGAGTGTGGAATGGAAGGGGGAATTGGACGGAATGGAATGTGGAATGGAGTGTGGAATGGAATGCGGAATGGAACAGAATGGAATGTGGAATGGAATGTGGAATGGAATGCAAAGGTATGTGCAAAGGATTATGGAATGGAATGTGGAACAGAATGTGGAATGGAACGCAAAGGAATGTGGAATGGAATGTGGAAGAGAACGTGGAATGGAAAGTGGAATGCAATGGAATGGAATGTGGAATGGAGTGTGGAATGGTTGTAGGATGGAAAGTGGAATGGAATGGAATGTGGAATTGTATGTGAAATGGAATGGAAAGGAATGTGGAGGGGAAAGTTGAATGGAATGTGGAATATAATGGAATGGAATAGAATGTGAAATTGAATGTGGAGTGGAATGTGAAAGGGAAAGTGGAATGGAAAATCATGGAACATGGAATGGAACGTTGAATGGATTGTGTAATGGAAGGGAATGGAAAGTGGAATGGAATGTGCAATGGAATGGAATGGAATGTGCAAAGGAATGTGGAACGGAATGCGGAAGGGAATGCAATGGTATGTGAAATGGAATGTGGAATGGAATGGATCGTGGAATGGAACGTGGAATGTAACTTGGAAAGGACGAGGAATGGAAAGGTGTGGAATGTGGAATTTAATGTGGAATGGAATGGAATGGAATGGGGAATGGAATGCGGAAAGGATCGTGGAATGCAACGTGGAATGTAATAGAACGGAACATGGAATGGAATATGGAATGTTACGTGGAATGGAAAGTGGAATGGAACGTGGAATGGAATGGAAAGGAATGTGGAATGCAATGAGGAATGGAAAGTGAAATGCAATGTGGAATGGAATGTGAATTGCAAAGTGGAATATAATGGAATAAAACGTGGAACGGAACATGGAATTGAATGGACAGGAACGTGGAATGGAAAGTGGAATGGAATGGAAAGAAACGTGGAATGGAACGTGGAATGGAATGTGGAATGGAATGGAATGGAAGGGAACGTGGAATGGAATGGAATGGGATGTGAAATTCAATGGAATGGAATGGAATGTGGTATGGAATGGAATGGAATGTGGAATGCAATGGAGTGGAATGGAATGTGGAATGGAATTTAAAGATTGTGGAATGGAATATGTAATGGAATGGGATGCAATGTGGAATGGAATGTGGAATGCAATGAGAAATTGAACGGAATGGAATGTGTAATGGAATGGAATGGAATGTGGAATGGAAAGTGGAATGGAATGTGGAAAGGAATGTAGAATGGAACGGAATGGAATGTGCAATGAAATGTGGATTGGTGTGTGGATTGGAATGTGGAAGGAAATTTAATGGAATATGGAATTGAATGGAATGGTAAGTGGAATGGAATGTGGAACGGAATGGGGAATGGAATGTTGAATGAATGTGGAATGGAAAGGAATGGAATGTGAAAAGTAATGTGGAATGGAATGGGGAATGGAATGTTGAAAGGAAAGTGGAATGGAATGGAATGGAATGCGGAATGCAACGTGGAATGATATTCATTGGAATTTGGAATAGAACGTTGAATGGAACGTGGAATGGAATGTTGAATAGAATGGAATGGAATGTGGTATGGAATTTAATGGAATGTGGAATGGAATGTGGAATGGAATGTGGAATGTAATGGGGAATGGATCGTGGAAGGGAATATGGAATGGAACGGAATGGAAAGTGGAATGGAATGTGGAATGGAGTGTGGAATTGAATGTGTGTTGGAACGGAATGGAATGTGAAATGGAATGTGTAATGGAAGGTGGAATAGTATGTCAAATAAAATGGAACGGAATGTGGAATTTACCATGGAAAGTAATGGAACGGAGCGTAGAATGGAATGTGGGATGTAATGGAAAGGTATGTGGAATGGACTCTGGAAAGAAATGTGGAATGGAAAGTGAAATGGAATGGAGTGGAATGTGGAACGCAATGTGAAATGGAATGTAATGGAATGTGAGATAGAATTTGGATTGTGAAGTGGAATGGAACGTGGAATGGAAAGTGGTGTGGAACGTGGAATGGAATGGAAAGGAAAGTGTAATGCAATGTGGAATGGAATGGAATGGAAACTGGAATGGAATGTGGAAAGGAAATTGGAATGGAATGCAATGTAATGGGGAATGGAATGTGGAATTTAGTTGAATGGCACTTGGAATGGAACTTAGAAAGGAAGGTGGAATGGAATGTGAAATGGAATGTGGAAAGGAATGTGGAAAGGAATCTGGAATGGAAAGGAATGGAATGTGAAATTGAATTGAATGGAATGTGGATGGAATGTGGAATGGAATGGAATGGAATGCGGAATGGAATGTGGAAAGGAATGTGGAATGGAACGGAATGGAATGTGGAATGGTACCTTTAATGGAGTGTGGAATGGAATGTGGAATGGAATGTGGAATGGAATGCTGAATGGAATGTGGAAAGGAATGTGGAATGGAAAGGAATGGAATGTTGAATGGAATATGGAATAGAGTGTCAAATGGAAAGGAGTGCAATGTGGAATGGAATGTTAAATGGAATGGAATGAAATATGAAATGCAATGTGCAATGGAATGTGGAAAGGAATGAGAAACGTATTGGAATTGAATGTGGAATCGAAGATGGAATGGAAAGGAATGGAACGTGGAATGGAATGTGGCATGGAATGGAATGCAAAGTGGAATGGATTGTGTAATGGAATGTGGAATGGAATGAGGAATGGAATGGAGTGGAATGTGGAATGGAACATGAAATGGAATGGAATGGAATGTGAAATGGAATGTGGATTGGAATGAGGAATGGAATGTGGAATGGAAAGTGGAATGGAACATGTAATGGAATGGATAGGAACGTGTAATGGAATGTGTAATGGAATGGAATGGAATGTGGAATGAAATGTGGAATGCAATGGACTGGAACGTGGAATGTAATGTGGAATGGAATGGAATGCAATGGGAAATGGGATGTGGAGTGGAATGGAAACGAATGATTAACAGAAGGTGGAATGGAATGGAACAGAATATGGAATGGAACGTGGAATGGAATTTAATGGAACATAAAATGGAACTGAATAGAAAGTGGAAGGGATGTGAATGGAGTGTGGAATGCAAGGGAATGGAATGCAGAATGGAATGTGGAATGGAATGGAATGTAAAGTGGAAAGGAATGGATTGTAAAGGAATGTGGAATGGTATGGAACGGAACATGGAATAGAATGTAGAATGGACAGTGGAATGGAATGTAGGATGTAATGTGAAATGGAATGTGGAATGGATTGTGGAATGGAATGAAATGGAACGTGGAATGGAAAGGAATAGGACATGGAATGGAATGGATTGGAAAGTGGAATGGAAAGTGGAATGAAATGGAATGGACTGTGGAATGGAATGGAATGGAATGTAGAATGGAATGGAATGGAAGGTGGAATGGAAAGGAAGGGAATGTGGAATGGAAAGGAATGGAATGTGGAATGGAAAGTAGAATGGAATTTAAAGGAAGGTGGAATGGAATTGAATAGAACGTGGAAGGTAATGGAAGGGACTGTGGAATGCAACAGACTGGAATGCGGAATGGAATGTGGAATGGAATACGGAATGGATTGTGGAATGGAATGGAAATGAAGGTGGAGTGGAATGGAATACGGAATGGATTGTAGAATGGAATGGAAATGAAGTTGGAATGGAATGGAAAGGAAAGTTGAATAGAATGGAATGGAATGTGGAATGGAATGGAATGGAATGGAATGTGGAAAGGAATGGAATGGACCGTGGAAGAGAATGTGGAATGAAAGCTGGAATGGTATGTATAATGGAATGTGGAATGGAACGTTAAATGGAATGTGGAATGGATTGTGGAATGGAATTAAATGAAAAGTGGAATGGAATGGAATGGAACTTGGAAAAGAATGGAATGGAACGTGGAATGGAATATGGAATGGAATGGAATGGATTGTGTAATGGAATGGAATGGAACGTGGAATACAATGGAATTGATCGTGGAATGGAATGGAATAAAATTTGGAATGGAATGGAATGGAATGCGGAAAGGAATGTGGAATGGAATGTGGAATGGAAAGAAGAATGGAATGGAATGGAACGTGCAGTTGAATGGAATGGAACGTGGAAAGGAATGGATTGGAAAGTGGAATGGAAGGTAATGGAATGGGAAATGGAATGTGGAATGGAATATGGAATGGAATGTGGAACAGAATGCAATGAAACGTGGAATTGAATGGAAAGGAACGTTGAATGGAATGCAGTGGAATGTAGAATATCATGGAATTGACTGTGGAATGGAATGGAATGGACTGTGGAAAGAAATGTGGAAAGAAATTCCATTCCACATTCCATTCCAATCCATTCCATCTTACATTCCAAATTCCACTCCCTTCCATTCCACACTCCTTTCCACATTCCATTCCATTCCATTCCACCTTCCATTCCACATTCCATTCTATTCCATTCCATTCCATAATCCATCCAATTCCATTCCACAATCCATTCCACATTCCATTCCATTCTACTCCACATTCCATTCCATTCCTTTCTAACTTCAATTCATCATTCCATTCCATTCCATATTCCATTCCACTCCATTCCACATTCCATTCACTTCCATTCCACATTTCTTTCCATTAAATTCAACCTTCCATTCCATTCAATTCCACCTTCCAGTCCACTCCATTACACATTACATTCCAGTCCGTTCCACTTTCCATTCCACATTCCATTCCATTCTATTTCAAATTCAATTCCACATTCCATTCCATTCCATTCCATTCCACTCTACATTTCATTTTATTCCATTCCACATTCCATTCCACGATCCATTCCACTTTCCCTTCTGCTTTCCATTACACATTCCGTTACACATTCCATCCCACATTCCATTCCATTCCGTTCCAGATTCCATTCCACATTCCATTTCATTCCATTCCGTATTCCTTTCCATTCCACTCCAGATTCCTTTCCATATTCCTTTCCATTCCATTCAACATTCCATTCCACATTTCATTCAATTGTATTCCACGTTACATTCCACATTTCATTCCACATTCCTTTCCATTTCATTGCACATTTCATTCCGCATTCTATTCCATTCCATTCCACAGTCCATTCCACATTCCATTCCAATCCATTCCACATTCCATTCAACATTTCATTCCGTACGCTTCCGCATTCCATTCCATTCCATTCCACATTACATTCCCCATTCCATTCCGCATTCCATTCCCCATTCCAATCCATTAAATTCCACATTCCATTTCACATTCCACGTCTTATTCCATTCCACATTTCATTACATTGAATTCCACATACCATTCCACATTCCATTCAACATTCCATTCCATTCCACATTCCATTCCATTCCATTCCATTCTATGCGAAATTCAATTCATTTCCATTCCAAGTTCCATTCTATTCCGTTCCACATTCCATTCCATTCCACATTCCTTTCCATTCAATTTCACGTTCCGTTCCGTTCCATTCCATTCCCCATTCAATTCCACATTCCATTCCATTCCATTCCATTCCAAATTCTTTTCTGTTCCATTCCACATTCTATTTTACATTCCATTCAATTGCATTCCACATTAGATTCCACATTCCATTCCATTCCATTCGACTTTCCATTCCACTTTCAATTCCATTCCATTCCATTCTACATTCCATTCCACATCCCATTCCAAGTTCAATTCCACGTTCTATTCCACGTTTCATTCCATGTTCCGTTCCTCGTTCCACTCCCTTCCATTCCACATTCCATTCTACATTCCATTCCATTCCATTCTACATTACATTCCACTTTCCTTTCCATTCCATTCCACTTTCCTTTCCACTTTCCATTCCACATTACATGCCACATTCAGTTGCACATTCCATTCCGTTCTATTCCACATTCCATTCCATATTCCATTCCACTTTCCATTCCACTTTCCATTCCACATTCCCTTCCGTTCTATTCCACATTCCATTCCACATTCCATTTCACATTCCATTACATTCCATTCCTCATGCCATTACACATTCATTTCCATTCCTTTCCACATTCCATTCCATTCCATTCCATATTTCATTCCATTCCAATTTGCATTATATTCCATTCCAGTCCGCATTACATTACATTCCATTCCGCTTTCCATTCCATTCTATTCCTTTAAAATCCTATTCACTTTGCATTCCATTCCTCTCCATTCCGCATTCCATTCAATGCCATTCCGTTCCAATCCATTCCGCATTGCATTCCATTCCATTCCATTCCACATTCAATTCCATTCTATTAAACATTCCATTCAATTCCATTTCACATTCCATTCCAAGTTCCATTCCAATCCATTCCACAATCCATTCCACATTCCTTTCCATTCCATTCCAATTCGTTCCAAAATCCATTCCACATTCCATTCCATTCCATTCCACATTCCATTGCATTCAATTCCACATTCCATTCCATTCCATTACACATTGCATTCCTTTCCTTTCCACATTCCATTCTACATTCCATTTCAATCCATTCCACATTCCATTCCATTCCATTCTACATTTCATTCCATTCCTTTCCGTTCCACCTTCCATTCCATTTCTTTCAGCATTCCATTCCATTCCAGCATTCCATTTCGAATTCCATTCCATCCCATTCAACATTCCATTCCATTCCATTCCACATTCCGTTCCATTCAATTCCACATTCCATTCCATTCCATTCCATTCTATTTGGAATTTCATCCCATTCCATTCCAAATTCCATTCCATTCCACGGCACATTCCATTCCATTCCATTCCACAATCCATTCCACATTCCATTCCATTCCACTTTCGATTACACATTCCATTCCACAATTCATTGGATTCCACATTCCATTCGATTCCACATTCAATTCCACATTGCATTCCATTCCTTTCCACATTCCATTCTACATTCCATTCCATTCCATTCCACATTCCATTCCATTCATTCCACATTCCATTCCACGTTGCATTCCATTCCACGTTGCATTCAATTCCACTCAAAATTCCATTCTACATTCCATTCCATTCCATTCCGAATTCCATTCCTTTCCATTGCACCTTCCATTCCATTTCACTCAGCATTCCACTCCATTCTAGCATTCCATTCAAAGTTCCATTTCACATTCCATTCCAGGTTCCATTCCATATTCCATTCCATTCCATTCCACGTACCATTCCAAATTCCGTTCCTTTCCATTCCACATTCCATTCCATTCCATTCCACGTTCCATTCCACAATCCATTCCATTCTATTCCACATTCCATTCCAGATTACACTCCACAGTACATTCCACATTGCATTCCATTCCACTTTCCATTCGAAATTCCATTCCACATTTCATTCCATTCCACGTTCCATTCCACATTCCATTCAACATTCCATTCCACGTTCCATTCCAATTTCCATTCCAAATTCAATTTCATTCCATTCCACATTCCATTCCATTCCATTCCACTCATTTGCAGGTGCCTTTCCTCATTGAATTCCATTCAATTCCACTTTGTATTCCACATTCCATTCCATTGCATTCCACTTTCCATTCCACATTCCATTCCATTGCATTCCACATTCCATTCCACATTCCATTCCATTCCATTCCACATTCGATACGACATTCCATTCCATTCTATTTCACATTCCATTCCACTGCATTCCATTCCGTTCCATTCCACATTCCAATCCATTCCATTCCACATTCCATTCCATTCCACATTCCATTCCTTTCCATTCCACCTTCCATTCCACATTCCTCTCGACATTCTCTTCCGTTCCATTCCACATTCCATTCCGCATTCCATTCCTTTCAATTCCAGTCCATATTCCATTTCATTCCATTCCATTCCACATTCCATTCCATTCCACTTTGCATTCCATTCCATTACACATTTAGTTCCATTATACTTTCCATTCCATTCCATTCCACTCCATTCCACAATCCATTCCAATCCACTTTCCATTATACATTCCACAACTTTACACTCCATATTCCATTTCACATTCCATTCCACATTACATTCCAAACAAATGCACTCCATTCCATTCCAATCCACATTCCATTCCACATTCCAAGCCAATCCATTCCACATTCCATTCCACATTCCATTCCATTCCATTACGAATTCCATTCCATTCCATTCCATTCCACATTCCTTTGAAATCTAGCCAACATTCCATTCCACATTTCATTCCATTCCATTTCACATTCCCATCCATTCCATTACATATTCCATTCCATTCCATTCCACGTGCTATTCCATTTCATTCCACGTTCCATTCCATTCCACACTCCATTCCACATTCCATTCCATTTCATTCCACATTCCAATCCATTCCATTCCACATTCCATTCCATTCCATTCTACATTGCATTCCATTCCATTCCGCATTCCATTCCATTACATATTCCTTTCATTTCCATTCCATTTCATTTCAAATTCCATTCCATTCCATACCATTCCATTCCATTCCACATTCCATTCCACATTCCATTCCACTTTCCATTACATTTCATTCCACATCTCATTCCGCATTCCATTCCATTCCATTCCACATTCCATTCCATTCATTTCCATTCCATTCCACATTCCATTCCATTCCATTCCATTCCTTTCCGCATTCCATTCCTTTCCATTCCGCATTGCATTCCATTCCATTCCGCATTCCAGTCCATTCCATTCCGCATTCCATTCCATTCCATTCCACATTCCATTACATTCCATTCCACATTCCATTCCATTCCATTCCGTTCCAGTCCATTCCAGATTGCAATCATTTCCATTACATTCCGCATTCCATTCCATTCCATGTTCCATTCCATTCCATTCCCCATTCCATTCCATTCCATTCCGCATTCCATTCCATTCCATTCCGCATTCGTTTCCATTCAATTCCGCATTCCATTACCTTCCATTCCGTATTCCAGTACATTTCATTCCATTCCATGCCATTCCATTCCACATTGCATTCAACTAAATTCCATTCCACATTCCATTCCATTCCATTCCATTCCATTTCACATTCCAATCCATGTTGCATTCCACTTTCCATTCCACGTTGCATTCCACGTTGCATTTGATGGTCCATTCCACTCCTTTCCACCTTCCACTCCATTCCATTCCACGTTCTATTTTATTCCATTCCACATTCCATTCACCATTCCATTTCACATTCCATTCCACATTCCATTTCACATTCCAATCCATTCCACTCCTTTCCCTTCCAAATTATATTCCATTCCAAACCATATTCCATTGCGTTCCATTCCACCTTTCATTCCATTCCACATTCTATTCCATTCCTCTTCCCATTCCATTCTATTCCACATTCCATTTCATTTGATTCCACATTGCATTACACATTGCATTCCATTCCATTCCACATTCCATTCCACATTCCATTCAACAGTCCATTCCATTCCATTCCACATTCCATTCCATTCCATTCCACATTCCATTCCAAATTCCATTCCATTCCATTTCACATTCCATTCCACGAACCACTCCATTCCACATTTCATTCCAAATTACATTCCATTCCATTCCACATTCCATTCTATTCCATTCCACATTCAAATCCATTCTGTTCCATTTCACATTCTATTCCACATTCCTTTCCATTCCATTCTACATTTTATTCCATTCCATTCCACATTATATTCCACATTCAATTCCGTTCCATTCCACATTCAATTCAATTCCATTACACATTCCATTCCATTCCATTTCAAATTGCATTCCATTCCACTCCACACTGCATTCCATTCCATTCCACGTTGCATTCCATTCCATTCCATTCCACAGTCCATTCCATTCCATTCCACCTTCAATTCCACTTTCCATTCCACGTTCCATTCCACATTCCATTCCACTTTCCAGTCCATTCCAATCCACTTTGCATTCTATATTTTATTTCACATTCCATACCACGTACCATTCTACATTCCATTCCAATTTCCATTCCATGTTCCTTTCTACGTTCCACTCCATTCCAATATATTCCATTCCACATTCCATTCCACATTCCTTTCCTTTCCATTCCACATTGTATTCCACGTTCCATTCTACATTCCATTCCACGTTCCATTACACGTTCCATTCCATTGCATTCTACATTCCATTGCACGTTCCTTTCCATTCCATTCTACATTCTATTCCACATTCCATTCCACGCTCTGTTCCATTCCACATTCCATTCCACATTCCATTCCATTCAATTCCCTTCTACATTCTATTCCATTTTCCATTCCACGTTCTATTCCTTTCTATGTTCCATTCCGCTTTCCATTCCACATTCCATTCCATTCCATTCAACCTTCCATTCCATTCCATTCCACTTTCCATTGCACGTTCCATTCCATTCCACATTCCATTCCACATTCCATTCCATTCCATTCCATTCCACATCCGTTCCACATTCCTTTCCATTCCACGTTCCATTCCACTTTCCATTCCACATTCATTTCCACATTCCATTCCACTTTCCATTCTGCATTCAATTCCACATTCCATTCCACTTTCCCTTCCTTTCCATTTCATTACATTTCTTTCCACATTCCATTCCAGTTTCCAATCCATTGCATTCCATATTCAATTCCGCTTTCCATTCCACATTCCTTACCATTCCGTTACATTCCATTCCGGATTGCATTCCATTCCATTCCACATTCTATTCCACACTCCATTCCATTCCTTTCCACATTCCATTCCACATTTCATTTCATTGGATTCCTCGTTCCTTTCACGTTCCATTCCACATGGCATTCCACGTTACACTCTAAGTTCTATTCCATTCCATTCCACGTTCCATTCCACATTCCATTCCACAGTCCATTTATCATTCCATTCTGTTGCATTCCACATTACATTCTACATTGCATTCCACTTTCCATTCCACATTCCATTCCACATTCCATTCCGTTTCATTCCGCATTCCTTTCCACATTGCTTTCCTCATTCCATTTGATTCCATTCCACATTCCATTCCACATTGCATTCCATTACAATCCATATTCTTATCGATATGCCATTCCATTCCATTCCACATTCCATTGAATTCCAGTCCACATTCCATTCCACTTTCCTTTCCACGATCAATTCTATTGCATTCCGCGTTCCACTCAACATTCCATTCCAGAACCGATTCCACGTTCCATTCCATTCCATTCCGCATTCCATTCCACGTTGTATTCCATTCCAGTCCTCATTACATTCCACATTCAATGCCATTCCATTCCACATTCCATTCCATTCCATTCCATTCCACATTCCATTCCATTCCATTCCATTCCTCATTCCATTGCATATTCCATTCCATTCCATTGCAAATTATATTTTACGTCTCATTCTACATTCCATTCTACGTTCCATTCCACGTTCCTTTCCATTCCATTCCACATTCCATTCCACATCCCATTCCTCATTCCATTCCATTCCATTCCATTCCATTCCATTCCACCTTCCATTCCAATTTCCATTCCACGTTCCATTCCACATTCCATGCCACTTTCCAGTCTGTTCCATTCCACGATCCATTCCACATTGCATTGCATAGTCCATTCCAAGTTCTATTCTACATTCCGTTGCACTTTCCATTCCACGTTCCTTTCTATGTTCCATTCCATTCCAATATATTCCATTCCACATTCCATTCCACATTCCTTTCCATTCCATTCCACATTATATTCCACGATCCATTCTACATTCCATCCCACGTTCCATTCCACGTTCCATTCCATTCGATTCCACCTTCCGTTGCACATTCCATTCCATTCCATTCCACATTCTATTCCACATTCCATTCCACGTTCTATTCCACGTTCCATTCCATTCCATTCCACATTCCATTCCACATTCCATTCCATTCCATTCCATTCCATTCTACATTCCGTTCCATTCCACCTTCCATTCCATTCCATTCCATTCAATTCTACATTCCTTTCCACACTCCATTCCATTCCATTCCACCTTCCACTCCATTCCATTCCACGTCCCATTGCACGTTGCATTCCATTACATTCCACATTCCACTCCATTCCATTCCACCTTCCATTCCATTCCATTCCAAGTTCCATTGCCCGTTCCATTCCATTGAATTCCACATTCCATTCCACATTCCATTCCGTTTCGTTCCATGTTCCATTCCAGGTTCCATTCCACATTCCATTCCGTATTCCATTCCACTTTCCGTTGCATTCCATTCCACGTTCCATTCCACGGTCCTTTCCATTACATTCCACTTTCCATTCTTCATTCCATTCCACTTTCCATTCCACATGCCATTGTACTTTCCGTTAAATTCAATTCCACATTCCATTTTACATTCCATTCCATTCCATTCCACATTCCATTCCACATTACGTTCCATTCCATTCCACATTCCTTTCCACATTCCATTCCGCAGTCCATTTCACATTCCATTCCACGTTCCATTCCATATTCCAATCCACGTTGAATTTTTATTCCCTTGCATTTGGTTCCACATTCCAATCCACAATTAATTGCATTCCAATTCACATGCCATTCCACATTCCATTCCATTCCATTCCCAATTCCATTCCACGTTCCATTCCACTTTGAATTCCGCACTCCTTCCCTTTGCATTCCACTTTCCATTTCATTCCAATCCACATTCCACTCCATTCCACATTCCATTCCACATTCCATTGCACATTCCATTCCATTCCATTCCACATTCCATTCCAATCCATTCCATTCCATTCCACATTCCATTCCAATCCATTCCATTCCATTCCACGTTCCATTCCAATTTCCATTAAATTCCATTCCATATTCCATTATATTCCATTCCACATTCCATTGAATTCCAATCCACATTTCATTCCACATTTCTTTCCATTCCATTCCACATTCCATTCCACATTCCATTCCATTCCATTCCAAATTGCATTCCATTCCATCCCATTCCACGTTCAATTCCACATTCCATTCCATTCCATTCCACGTTCCATTCCCCACTCAATTCCACATTCTGTTCCACATTCCATTCCGTTCCATTCCACATTTCTTTCCACATTGTATCCCACGTTCAATTTCGCATTCCATTCCACGTTCCATTCCACGTTAAATTATGCTTTCAGTTCCATTGCATTCCACGTTCCATTCCACAGTCCATTCCTTTCCATTCCAAGTTCCATTCCACATTCCATTCCACTTTCCATTCAATCCGATTCCACTTTCCATTCCACGTTTCATTCCATTCCTTTCCACTTACCATTCCACATTCCATTGCATTCCGTTCCAAGTTCCATTCCACACTACAATCCACATTTAATTCCACATTCTATTGGGTTCCATTGCACATTGCATTCCACAATCCATTCCACATTCCAATCCACTTTCCATTCCACATTCCATTAAAAACCCTGCCACATTCCATTACACATTCCATTCCATTCCATTCCACACTCCATTCCACATTCCATTCCACATTCCATTCCATTCCATCCCACATTCCATTCCACTTTCCATTCCACGTTCCATTTGATTTCATTCCATATTCCATTACACATTCTATTCCATTCAATTCCGGTTTCCATTCCACATTCCATTGCACATTCCATTCCTCTTTACATTACGTTATATTCCACATTGCATTCCACATTCCATTCCATTACACCCCACATTTTATTCCACATTCCCTTCCATTCCATTCCACATTCTATTCCAACTTCCATTCCATTCAATTCCACGTTCCATTCCATTCAATTCCACGTTCCATTCCACGTTTCATTCCACATTTAATTACACATTCCATTACACATTCCATTCCGTTCCATTCCGCATTCCATTCCACATTCCATTGCACATTCCATTCCATTCCATTTCACATTATATTGAAAATTCCTTTCCATTCCATTCCACATTCCATTCTCATTCCATTGCATTACATTCCACATTGCATTCCACATCCCATTCCATTCCATTCCACCTTTGAAACCACATTCCATTCCACCTTTGAAACCACATTCCATTCCATTGCATTCCACATTACATTCCACATTCCATTCGACTTTCCTTTCCATGTTCAATTCCACGATCAATTCCACGTTTCATTCCATTCTATTCCATGTTCTACTCCATTCCATTCCACGTTCCATTTCATTCCATTCCACATTCCATTCCACATTCCATTTCACAATCTGTTCCACATTCTATTTCACTTTCCATTCCAATCCATTCCATTCCATTACACATTCCATTCCATTCCATTCCACTTTCCATTCCATTCAATTGCACATTCCTTTCCACGTTCCATTCCACATTCCATTCCATTCTATTCTATTCCACATTCCATTCCATTACTTTGCACAATCCATTCCACATTCCATTTCACATTCCATTCGAAGTTCCATGCCATTGCATTCCACATTCAAATCCATTCCATTCTTCATTCCATTCCATTCAATTCCTCATCCCATTCCATTCCATTCCATTCCATTCAATTCCACATTCCATTTCATTCATTTCCATTCCATTCTAGATTCCATTCCATTGCATTCCACATTCCATTCCATTCCAATTAATGTCACTCCACATTCCACTCCATCCTATTCCATTCCACATTCCATTCCATCCCATTCCGTTGCAATCCACATTCCATTCCACATAACATTGCACTTTGCATTCCATGTTCCATTCCACGTCCCATTTCACATTCCATTCCTTTCCATTCCACGTTCCATTCCATTCCATTCTACATTCCATTTCATTCCATTCCACATTCCATTCCACGTTCCATTCTATTCCATTCCACATTCCATTCCACGTTCCATTCCGCATTTCATTCCACATTCCAATCCATTCCATTCCACATTCCATTCCATACAATTTCACGTTCCATTCCATATTCCATTCCACATTCCCTTCCACATTTTATTTCACGTTCCATTCCACAATCCATTCCACATTCAATTCCACAATACATTGCAGGTACCATACCACATTCTATTCCTTTCCATTCCATTGCACTCCCCATTCCCTTCCACATTCCATTTCACTTTCCATTCCACATTCCATTCCGTTACATTTCGCATTCTATTCCATATTCTGTTCTCTCCATTCCACATTCCATTCCATATTCAGTTCCATTCAATTCCACATTCCATTCCATTCCGTTTCACATTCCATTCCACATTCCTTTGCACGCTGCATTCCACATTCCATTCCACTTTCCATTCCACGTTCCATTCCAAGATCCATTCCACGTTCCATTCCATTATATTGCACTTTCCATTGTTCATTCCGTTCCATTCCTTTCCACTTTCTATACCACATTCCATTTCATATTCCATTCCGTTCCATTCCACATCCCTTTACATTCCATTCCACACTCCATTCCACATTCCATTCCATTACATTCCACATTTAATTCCACATTCCATTCCACAATCCAATCCATGCCATTGCACATTCCTTTCCACATTCCTTTCCACGCTGCATTCCACATTCCATTCCACGTTCGATTCGAAGTTGCATTCCACGTTCCATTGCAAATTGCAATCCATTCCATTCTACTTTCTTTTCCACATTCCATTCCACATTCCATTCTGTTACATTCCACATTCCATTTCATTCTATTCCACATCTCATTACACATTCCATTACATTCCATTCCACATTCCATTCCACATTTCATTCCATTCCATTCAACTTTCCATTCCACATGGCCTTGCTTTCCATTCCACATTCCATTCCACTTTCCATTCCGTATTCCATTCCCATCCATTCCATTTTCCATTTCACTTTCCATTACACTGTTCATTGCATATACCATTGTACATTCCATTCCACTCCATTTCACGTTCCACTCCACTTTCCATTCCTTTCCTTACCACGTTCCATTCCACATTCCATTGCACATTCCATTCCACGTTCCATTCCACATTCCATTCCACATTCCATTCCACGTTACATTCCATGTTGCATTTCACGTTCCATTCCATTCCATTCCACGTTGCACTCCAAATTCCATTGTATCCCATTCCACGTTACGTTCCATTACATTCCACGTTCCATTCCACTTTCCTTTCCACAATCCTTTCAGCAATATATTCCATTGCATTTCATTCCATTGCAGGTTCCATTCCACTTTCCTTTCCACTTTCCATTCCATGTTCCATTCCACTACATTCCGTTCCAAGCCACATTGCATTCCAAATTCCATTCCATTCTATTCCACGTTCTATTCAACATTGCTTTCCACATTCCATTCCACATTCCATTCCACGTTCCTTTCCATTCCATTCCATTTCCATACCATTCCACTTTCCATTCCATTCCATTCCACGTTGCATTCTACATTCCATTGCACATTTCATTCCGCGTTTCATTCCACATTCAATTCCACGTTCCATTCCACGTTCCGTTCCATTCCATTCGATGATACATTCCACGTTCCATTCCTTTCCATTCCACGTTCCATTCCACATTACATTGCAGAATCCATTCCACGTTGCATTCCATTCCATTCCATGATCCATTCCACATTCCATTCCATTCCATTCCACTTTAAATTCCACATTCCATTCCACATTCCATTACTCGTTCCATTCCATTCCAATCCATGTTCCATTGCACATTGCATTCCATTCCACTTTCCATTTCACATTCCATTCCACATTCCATTCCACATTGCACTCCGTTCCATTCCACGTGTCACTACACATTCCATTCCACATTCCATTCCAGATTCCATTCCATTCCATTTGACATTCCATTCCATTCAATTCCACATTCCATTCCAAATTTCATTGCACGTTCCCTTCCACGTTCCATTCCATTCCATTCCATTCCATTCTGAATTCCTTTCCATTCCATTCCAAATTATTTTCGACCTTCCATTCCATTGCATTCAACATTCCATTCCATTCCATTAGACATTCCATTACATTCCCTTCCACATTCCATTCCTTTCCATTCCACATTCCGTTCCCATGCCATTTAACGTTCTGTGCCACATTCCATTTCACGATCCATTCCACGTTCCATTCAAAGTTCCATTCCATTCCATTTACACTTTCCATTCCACATTCCATTCCTTTCCATTCCTCGTTCCATTCCACATTCCTTTTCACATACCATTCCATTCCATTGCACATTTCATAACCACATTCCATTCCACATTCCACTCCATGTTCCATTCCACGTTCCATTCCATGTTCCATACCATTCCATTCCATTCCACGTTCCATTCCATTCCATTCCACGTTCCAATTAATTCCATTCCACATTCCATCCCACTTTCACTTCCACATTCCATTCCATTCCATTCCACCATGTATTCCACTTTCCAGTCCATTCCATTCCACATTCCATACCACATTCCATTCCAGTCCATTCCAAGCTCCATTCCACCTAACATTCCAGTTTCCTTTCGACGTTCCTTTTCATATTCAACTTCACATACCATTCCACATTCCATTCCATTGCATTCGACATACCATTCCACATTCCCTTCCACATTCCCTTCTACATTCCATACCATTCCATTCCACAATCCATTCCAAGCTCCATTCCAGCTAACATTCCTCTTTCCATTCGACGTTCCATTTTATTTTCAACTCTGCATTTCATTCCACATTTTTTTCCATTCCATTCCACATTCCATTCCACATTCCATTCCACATTCCCTTCCACATTCCCTACCACGTTCCATTCCATTCCATTCCACAATCCATTTCACATTTCATTCCATTCCGTTCCACATTCCATTCAGCATTCCATTCCACATTCCATTCCGCATTCCATTCCACATTCCATTCGACTTTCCATTCCATTCTATTTCACATTCCATTCCACTTCATTCCGTTCCATTCTATCCCACATTTCATTCCATTCCTTTCCACATTCCATTCTATTCCATTCCACATTGCATTCCATTCCATTCCATATTCCGTTCCACGTTCCATTCCTTTCCACGTTCCATTCCACATTCCATTCCATATACCTTTCTATGTTCCATTCCACATTCGATTCCACTTTCCATTCCACTTTCTATTCCACATTCCATTCCACATTCCTTTCTGTTCCATTCCACATTCCATTCCATTCCTTTCCACATTCCATTTCATTGCATTCCACATCGCATTCCACCTTCCATTCCATTCAACATTCCATTCCATTCCACTTTGCATAGAATTTCACTACATTCCTTTCCACATTACATTCCACATTCGATTCCATTCTATCCCACTACACTCCATTCAACATTTCATTCCATTCCACTCCATTCCATTCCATGTTCCACTCCACTTTCCGTTCCATTCCATTCCAGATTCCATTCCATTCCATTTCACATTCCATTCCATTCAATTTCAGATTCCATTCCATTCCTTTTCACATTCCATTCCATTCCACATTCTATTGCATTCCATTCCATTCGACTTCATTCCATTCAATTCCGTTCTGCATTCCGTTCCATTCCTTTGCTCTTCCATTTCCATTTCATTCTACATTGCATTGCATTCCTTTACAAGTTCCATTGCACCTTCCAATCCGCATTCCATTCCACGTTCCATTCCACGTTCTATTAAATTCCATTTCATATTCCATTCCACAATACATTTCATTCCATTCCACATTCCATTCCACATTCCATTCCATTCCATTCCACATTCCATTCCATTCCATTCCACATTCCATTCCATTCCTTTTCAAATTCCATTCCGTTCCATTCCATTCTATTCCATTCCACATTCCATTCCTCTTACTCTTCCATTCCATTTCATTCCGTATTTTCATTCCACATTCCATTCCATTCCATTCCGCATTCCATTGCACGTTCCACTACTCGTTCCATTCCACGTTAAATTCCACATTCCATTCCACTTTCCATTCCATTCCATTCAGCATTCCATTCCATTCCATTCCATTCCACATCCATTCCAAATTCCATTCTACTCCGTTCCATTCCACATTCCTTTCCAAATTCCACTCTATTCCGTTCTACATTCGATTCCATTCCATTCCACATTCCATTCCTCTCCACTCCACATTACATTCCACTCCATTCCACATTCCATTTCAAATTTCATTCCATTCCATTCCATATTCCATTCCACGTTCCATTCCATTCCATTCCACATTCAATTCCACTCCATTCCACATTACATTCCACTCCATTCCACATTCCATTCCACAATCCATTTCAAATTTCATTCCATTCCATTCCATATTCCATTCTGCATTCCATTACATTCCATTCAACATTCCATTACAAATTCCATTCCGTTCCTTTCCACATTCCATTCCACATTCCATTCCATTCTATTCCGTTCAAAATTGCATTCCATTCCATTCCACATTCCATTCCCACTACATTCCGTTCCATTCCACATTCCATTTCATTCCATTCCATTTCACATTCCTTTCCATTCCACATTCCATTCCATTCCATTCCATTTCACATTCCTTTCCATTCCGCATTCCATTCCACATTCCATTCAATTCCATTCCACATTACATTCCACTCCATTCCACATTCAATTCCACATTACAATTCAAATATCATTCCATTCCATTCCATATTCCATTCCACGTTCCATTCCATTCCATTGAATATACCATTCCAATCTATTCCATTCCACATTCCATTCCTTTCCGTTCCACATTCCATTCCACATTCCATTCCATTCCATTCCACATTGCATTCCAATCCATTCCACATTCTTTCCATTCAATTTCACATTCCATTCCATTACATTTCAAATTCAATTCCATTCCATTCCACATTCCATTACACTTTCCTTTCCATTCCACTGCGTTCCATTCCCTTCCACATTCCATTCCATTCCATTCCACATTCCATTGCACGTTCCGTTTCAGTTTCTATTCCACGTTAAATTCCACATTCCATTCCACGTTCCATTTCATTCCATTCAACATTCCATTCCATTCCATTCTATATTCAATTCCATTCCATTCCACATTCCATTCCAAATTCTATTCTATTCCATTCCACATTCCATTCCATTCCATTCCACATTCCATTCCACATTCCATTCCATTCCATTCCACATTCCATGCCATTTCATTCCACTTTCCATTCCACATTCCTTGCCATTCCATTCCATTCCACATTCCATTCCTCTGCATTTAACATTCAATTCCATCGCATTCCACATTCCATTCCATTCCTTTACACTTTGCGTTCTATTCCTTTCCAAGTTCCACTCCATTCCATTCCACGTTCCATTCCATTCCATATTCCATTACACCCCATTCTGTTCCACAGTCCATTCCATTGCATTCAAGTCCACATTCCAATCCATTCCATTCCATTTCATATTCCATTACTTTCCATTCTATTCTACAGTCCATTCCATTGCATTCAATTCCACATTCCATTCTATTCCTTTCAATTCCATGTTCCATTCCGCATTCCATTCCACCTTCCTTTCCATTCCATTCCATGTTCCATTCCTCATTCCATTCCATTACATTCCACATTCCATTCCACTTTCCATTACACATTGCATTGCACGTTCCACTCAACGTTCCATTCCACATTCCATTAAACGTTCCATTCAATTCCATTACACGTTGAATTCCACATTCCATTCCATTCCATTCCACCTTCCTTTCTGCACTCCATTCCTCATCACGTTACATTCCACTTTCTATTCCTTGTTCCATTCCACGTTCCAATCCATTACTTTCCGCGTTCCATTTCACATTACATTCCTTTCCATTGCTCATTCCATTACAGGTTGCATTCCATTCCATTCCATGTTCCATTCCCTTCCATTCCACATTCCGTTCCACATTCTATTCCACATTCCTTTCCGCGTTCCATTCCACGTTCCACTTCACATTCCATTGCACGTTCCATTCCACTTTCCGTTCCACATTCCTTTCCATTCCATTCCACTTTCCATTCCACGTTACATTCCATTCCATTACACGTTCCGTTCCACATTCCTTTCTATTTCATTCCACATTCCATTCAGTTCCATTCCACATTCCATTCCACATTCCATTCCATTCCATTCCATTCCACTTTCCATTCCATTCCATTCCATTCCATTCCACATTCCATTCCATTCCGTTACCTTCCATTCCACATTCCATTCAACTTTCCGTTCCATTCCAATCCATTCCATATTCCATTCCATTCCCTTGCATTCCACGTTTCATTCCTCATTCCATTCCATTACATTCCACTTTCCATTCCACGTTCTATTACACATTGCATTCCACGTTCCACTCCACGTTCCATTCCACATTCCATTAAACGTTCCATTCAATTCCATTACACGTTGAATTCCACGTTCCATTCCATTCCATTCCAGCTTCCTTTCCGCACTCCATTCCACTTCACGTTACCTTCCACTTTCTATTCCACGTTCCATTCCACGTTCCAATCCATTACATTCCGCGTTCCATTTCACATTACATTCCGCGTTCCATTTCACTTTCCATTGCATTCCATTACTCATTCCATTACAGGTTCCATTCCATTCCATTACACCTTCCATTACACTTTCCATTACATTACACTCCACGTTCCTTTCCACATTCTATTGTCCATGCCCTACCAACTTCCATGCCAGATTCCTTTTCACGTTCCATTCCACGGTCCATTCCAAGTTGCATTCCATTCCATTCCACCTTCCATTCCATTCCATTCCACGTTCCATTCCACAATCCATTGCACATTCCATTTCGTTCCATTCCATATTCCATTCTACATTCTATTTCACTCCATTAAACATTCCATTCCACTTTCCATTCCATTCCATTCGATTACATTCCACTTTCCATTCCTCGTCACATTCCATGCTGCTTTCCACATTCCATTCCACGTTCCATTCCACTTTACATTCCAAGTTCCCTTCCACATTCCATTCCAATCCATTTCACGTTCCTTTACACATTCCATTCCATTCCATTCCACTTTCTGTTCCACTTTCCTTTCCTCATTCCATTCCTCATTCCATTCCCTTCCATTACACATTCCTTTGCATTCCATTCCACATTCCATTCCACATTCCACTAGTTTGCATTCCACATTCCATTTGACATTCCATTCCATAGCATTCCACATTCCATTCTACATTCCATTCTATAGTATTCCACATTCCATTCTACATTGCCTTGCATTCCATTTCACATTGCATTCAACATTCCATTCCAAATTCCTTTTTAATACATTCCACGTTCCATTTCATGTTGCATTCCACAGTCCATTCCACATTCCATTCCACGTTGCATTCCATTCCATTCCGTGTTCCACTCCAATTTCCATTCCTTTCCATTCCACGTTCTGTTCCACTTTCCATTACACATTCCATTCCACGTTGCATTCCACATTCCATCTCACTTTGCATTCCATGTTCTGTTTCACGTTCCTTTCCAATCCATTCCAAGTTCCATTCCACATTCCATTCCATTCCATTCTGCTTTCCATTCCACATTCCATTCCACATTCCATTCCTTTCCATTCCTCTTACTATTCCTCATTCTACTCCATTCCTTTCCACATTCCATTCCACAATCGATTCCATTCCAACCACATTCCATTCCATTCCATTTCACATTCCATTCCACATTCCATTCCAGGCTGCATTCCCCATTCCATTCCACATTCCATTCCACGTTCCATTCCAAGTTCCATTCCCCGTTCCATTCCATTACATTCCACTTTCCATAGTTCATTCCATTCCACTCCATTCCACTTTCTATTCCACATTCCATTCCACATTCCATTCAGTTCCATTCCACATTCCAATGCATTCCATTCCAAATTCCATTCCGCATTCCATTCCGTTCCATTCCACATTCAATTCCACATTCCATTCCGCATTCCATTCCATTCAATTCCACATTCAATTCCACATTCCATTCCACATTCCAATTCATTGCATTCCACATTCCAATCCATTCCATTGCACATTCCATTCCACTTTCCTTTCCACGCTGCATCTCCCCATTCCATTCCACGTTCCATTCCACCATCCATTCCACGTTCCATTCCGCATTCCACTGCACATTGCATTCCCTTCCATTCTACTTTCTATTCCACAGTACATTCCACATTTCATTCCCTTCCATTGCACATTCCGTTTCTTTCTCTTCCACATCCCATTACACATTCCATTACATTCCATTTTACACTTTGTGTTCCATTCCTTTCTAAGTTCCACTCCATTCCATTCCACGTTCCATTCCATTCCATATTCCATTACACTCCATTCTGTTCCACAGTCCATTCCATTGCATTCAAGTCCACATTCCAATCCATTCCATTCCATTTCATATTCCATTACATTCCATTCTATTCCAAAGTCCATTCCATTGCATTCAATTCCACATTCCATTCCATTCCTTTCAGTTCCATGTTCCATTCCGCATTCCATTCCACCTTCCTTTCCATTCCATTCCACGTTCCATTCCTCATTCCATTCCATTACATTCCACATTCCATTCCACGTTCCATTACACATTGCATTCCACGTTCCACTCCACGTTCCATTCCACATTCCATTAAATGTTCCATTCAATTCCATTGCACGTTGAATTCCACATTCCATTCCATTCCATTCCACCTTCCTTTCCGCACTCCATTCCACATCACGTTACATTCCACTTTCTATTCCATGTTCCATTCCACGTTCCAATCCATTACATTCCGCGTTCCATTTCACATTACATTCCATTCCATTGCTCATTCCATTACAGGTTCCATTCCATTCCATTCCATGTTCCATTCCCTTCCATTCCACATTCCGTTCCACATTCTATTCCACATTCCTTTCCGCGTTCCATTCCACGTTCCACTTCACATTCCATTGCACGTTCCATTCCACTTTCCGTTCCACGTTCCTTTCCATTCCATTCCACTTTCTATTCCACATTCCATTCCATTCCATTACACGTTCCGTTCCACATTCCTTTCCATTTCATTCCACATTCCATTCAGTTCCATTCCACATTCCATTCCACATTCCATTCCATTCCATTCCATTCCACTTTCCATTCCATTCCATTCCATTCCACTTTCCATTCCATTCCATTCCATTCCACATTCCATTCCATTCCATTACCTTCCATTCCACATTCCATTCAACTTTCCGTTCCATTCCAATCCATTCCATATTCCATTCCATTCCCTTGCATTCCACGTTCCATTCCTCATTCCATTCCATTACATTCCACATTCCATTCCACGTTCTATTACACATTGCATTCCACGTTCCACTCCACGTTCCATTCCACATTCCATTAAACGTTCCATTCAATTCCATTACACGTTGAATTCCACATTCCATTCCATTCCATTCCAGCTTCCTTTCCACACTCCATTACACTTCACGTTGCATTCCACTTTCTATTCCACGTTCCATTCCACGTTCCAATCCATTACATTCCGCGTTCCATTTCACATTACATTCCGCGTTCCATTTCACATTCCATTCCATTCCATTACTCATTCCATTAGAGGTTCCATTCCATTCCGTTACACCTTCCATTACACTTTCCATTACATTACATTCCACGTTCCTTTCCACATTCTATTGTCCATGCCCTACCAACTTCCATGCCAGATTCCTTTTCACATTCCATTCCACGGTCCATTTCAAGTTGCATTCCATTCCATTCCACCTTCCATTCCACATTCCATTCCATTCCTTTCCATGTTCCATTCCACAATCCATTGCACATTCCATTTCGTTCCATTCCACATTCTATTCTACATTCTATTTCACTCCATTAACCATTCCATTCCACTTTCCATTCCATTCCATTCCACATTCCATTCCATTCCATTCCACTTTCAATTCCACGTCGCATTCCATGCTGCTTTCCACATTCCATTCCACGTTCCATTCCACCTTACATTCCAAGTTCCCTTCCACATTCCATTCCAATCCATTTCACTTTCCTTTACACATTCCATTCCATTCCATTCCACTTTCTGTTCCACTTTCCTTTCCTCATTCCATTCCTTATTCCATTCCGTTCCATTACACATTCCTTTGCATTCCATTCCACATTCCTTTCCACATTCCACTAGTTTGCATTCCACATTCCATTTGACATTCCATTCCATAGCATTCCACATTCCATTCTAAATTGCCTTGCATTCCATTTCACATTGCATTCAACATTCCATTCCAAATTCCATTTGAATACATTCCACGTTCCATTTCATGTTCCATTCCACAGTCCATTCCACATTCCATTCCATGTTCCATTCCATTCCATTCCGTGTTCCACTCCAATTTCCATTCCTTTCTATTCCACGTTCTGTTCTACTTTCCGTTACACATTCCATTCCACGTTGCATTCTACATTCCATCTCACTTTGCATTCCATGTTCCGTTGCACGTTCCTTTCCAATACCTTCCAAGGTCCATTCCACATTCCATTCCATTCCATTCTGCTTTCCATTCCACATTCCATTCCTTTCCATTCCTCTTACTATTCCTCATTCTACTCCATTCCTTTCCACATTCCATTCCACAATCGATTCCATTCCTACCACATTCCATTCCATTCCATTTCACATTCCATTCCACATTCCATTCCAGGCTGCATTCCCCATTCCATTCCACATTCCATTCCACTTTCCATTCCAAGTTCTATACCCCGTTCCATTCCATCACATTCCACTTTCCATAGTTCATTCCATTCCACTCCATTCCACTTTCTATTCCACATTCCTTTCAGTTCCATTCAACATTCCAATGCATTCCATTCCCAATTCCATTCCACATTCCATTCCATTCCATTCCACATTCAATTCCACATTCCATTCCACATTCCATTCCATTCAATTCCACATTCAATTCCACATTCCATTCCACATTCCAATTCATTGCATTCCACATTCAAATCCATTCCATTGCACATTCCATTCCACTTTCCTTTCCATGCTGCATCTCCCCATTCCATTCCACGTTCCATTCCACCTTCCATTCCAAGTTCCATTCCGCATTCCATGGCACATTGCATTCCCTTCCATTCTACTTTCTATTCCACAATACATTCCACATTCCATTCCCTTCCATTGCACATTCCGTTTCTTTCTCTTCCACATTCCATTACACATTCCATTTCATTCCATTCCACAGTTCATTTCAGATTTCATTCCATTCCATTCCACTTTCCTTTCCACATGGCCTTGCATTCCATTCCACATTCCATTCCACATTCCATTCCATATTCCATTTTCATCCATTCCAGGTTCCATTTCACTTTCCATTCCACTGTCCTTTGCACTTTCCTTTCCACGTTCCATTCCATTCCATTCCATGTTCCACTCCACTTTTCTTTCCTTTCCTTACCACGTTCCATTCCACATTCCTTTCCACCTTACATTTCGTGTTCCATTCCACATTCCATTCCATTCCATTCCATTCCACGTTGCACTCCACATTCCATTCTATCGCATTCCAGGTTCTGTTCCGTTGCATTCCACGTTCCATTCCACTTTCCATTCCACAATGCTTTCCACAATACATTCCATTGCATTCCATTCCGTTCCAGGTTCCATTCCACTTTCCTTTCCACATTTCTTTCCACATTCCATTCCATTCCATTCCGTTCCATTCCACTTTCCATTCTGCCTTCCATTCCACATTGCATTCCACCTTCCATTGCATTCCATTCCATGTTCTATTCAACATTGCATTACACATTCCATTCCATGTTCCTTTAAATTCCACTCCACGTTCCATTCCACTTTCCATTCCATTCTATTACACGTTTCGTTCCACATTCCATTCCACGTTCCATTCCACTTTCCATTCCATGATCCACTCCACATTCCATTCCATTCCATTCCACGTTCCATTACACATTCCATTGCACATTCCATTCCACGTTCCATTCCATTCCATTCCACGATCCATTCCACATTCCATTCCATTCCATTCCATTCCACTTACCATTCCACGTTCCATTCCACGTTCCATTCCATTCCAATGCATGTTCCATTCCACATTGCATTCCATTCCACTTTCCATTTCATATTCCATTCCACATTCCATTTCACATTGCACTCCGTTCCATTCAACGTGCTTCTCCACATTCCATTCCACATTCAATTACACATTCCATTCCATTCCATTTCATATTCCATTCCATTCCATTCCACATTCCATTCCACTTTCCATTCCACGTTCCGTTCCACGTTCCACTCCATTCCATTCCATTCTGAATTCCTCTCTAATCCATACCAAATTTTATTCGATATTCCATTCCATTGCATTCAACATTCCATTCCATTCCAATCGACATTCCATTCCATTCCATTCCATTCCACATTCCATTCCTTTCCGTCCCACATTCCATTGCCCATGCCATTGAACGTTCCATGTCACATTCCATTTCACGTTCCATTCCATGTTCCATTCCAAATTCCAATCCATTCCATTCCACGTTCCATTCCACACTGCATTCCGTTCCACGCTGCATTCCATTCCTTTCCACGTTCCATTCCACATTGCTTTCCACATTCCATTCCATTACATTCCACATTCTATTCCACATTCCACTCCATTCCATTCCACATTCTATCCAACATTCCATTCTACTCCATTCCACATTCTATTCCACATTCCATTCCATTCCTTTACACATTCCATTCCACATTCCATTCCATTCCATTCCATTTTCCATTCTACATTCCATTCCAAGCTGCATTCCACATTCCATTCCACGTTCCATTCCACGTTCCATTGCAAGTTCCATTCTCCGTTCCATTCCACGTTGCATTCCACGTTCCATTTCACGTTCCATTTAATTCCATTCCATGTTCCATTGCACATTCTATTCCATTTCATTTCACTTTCTATTCCACATTCCATTCCTTTCTATTCCACATTCCATTCCATGCTACATTCCATTACACATTCCATTCCATTCCTTTCCATATTCCATTGCACATGGCTTGCATTCCATTCCACATTCCATTGCACATTCTGTTGCTCATTACATTCCAATCCATTGCACTCTCCTTTTCACGTTCCATCCCACAGTTCATTCCACATTTCTTTCCACGTTCCATTCCATTCCATTCCACATTGCATTCAGCATTCCAATGCACATTCCCTTCCATACACCATTACATACCATTACACTTTCCATTCCACTTTCCATCCCACATTCAATTCCACATTCCATTCCACATTCCATTTCATTCCATTCCATTCCATTACACGTTCCATTCCACATTTTTTTCCATTGCATTCCACTTTCCATTCCACATTCCATTCCACGTTCCATTCCACATTCCATTCCACGTTCCATTCCACATTGCATTCCACGTTATATTCCACGTTCCATTCCATTCCATTCCACGTTCCATTTCACTTTCCTTTCCATTCCATTCCACGTTCTATTAGATATTCTGTTGTACATTCCAAGTACCATTCCACATGCCATTCCACGTTGCATTCCACGTTCTATTCCACGTTGCATTCCACATTCCATTCAATTCCATTCCACGTTCCATTCCACATTGCATTCCACATTGCATTCCACGTTACATTCCACATTCCATTGCACATTCCATTCCACGTGCCATTGCACATTCCATTTCAGTTTCCATTCCACGTTCCATTACATGTTCCATTCCATTCCATTCCACGTTCCATTCCACTTTCCATTCCATTCCATTCCACTTTCCATTCCACATTCCATTCCACTTTCCATTCCACGTGCCATTGCACATTCCATTTCAGTTTCCATTCCACGTTCCATTACATGTTCCATTCCATTCCATTCCACGTTCCATTCCACATTCCATTCCATTCCATTCCTCTTTCCATTCCACATTCCATTCCACTTTCCATTCCACATTTCATTACATTCCATTGCACATTCCATTCCAAATTCAATTCCATTCCATTCCACATTTCATTCCACTTTCCATTCCATTCCATTCCACATTCCATTCCACATTCCCTTTCACGTTCTATTCCACATTCCATACCACATTCCATTCAACATTCCATACCATTCCATTCCACAATCCATACCACATTGCATTCCATTCCATTCTACTTTACATTCCATTCTATTCCACCTTCCATTCCATTCCATTCCACGTTTCATTCTACTTTCCATTAGATTTTGCTTTCCATTCCATTCCACCTTCTATTCTACGTTCCATTAGAGGTATCATTCCGCATTCTATTGCACATTACATTCCACGTTCCATTCCATGTTCCATTAGAAGTTCTATTCCACGTTCTATTCCAGTCTATTCCACGTTATATTGCATATTCCATTCCTTTCCATTCCACAATCCATTCCATTCCATTCAACATTCCATTCTGTTTCACATTCTATTCCACCTTCCATTCCACTCCATTCCATTCCACTTTCCAATCCACTCCATTTCACATTACATTTCATTCAATTCCACATTCCCTTCCATTCTATTTCGTTCCATTCCACTTTCCATTCCATACAATTTTGGATTCAATTCCATTCCATTACACTCCACATTCGATTTGATTCCATTCCAGATTCCATTCCATTACATTCCACATTTCATTTCATTCCATTCCATTCCAAATTCCATACCATTCCATTGCATTCCACATTCCATTCCACATTCCATTCCACATTCCTTTCCATTCCATTCCAAATTCCATTCCACTGCGTTCCATTCCATTACACATTCCATTCCACATTCCCTTACATTACATTCCACATTCCATTCCATTCCATTCCGCATTCCAATCCACGTTCCATTCTATGTTCCATTCTAAGTTCCATTCCATTACATTCCGTTACATTCCAATCTGGATTCCTTTCCATTCAATTCCTTTCCACATTCCATCCCATTTCACATTGCGTTGTATTCCTTTCCACATTCCTTTCCTTTCCATTCAATGTTACATTCCACTTTCGTTTGCACATTCAATTCCACATTCCAGTCTAAGTTCCACTCCATTCCATTTCACTTTCCATTCCACAATCCGTTCCACATTCCATTCCATGCTTCATTCCTTGTTCCATTCCATTCCATTCCACGTTCCATTCCACATTCCATTCCATGACTTTCCACATTCCATTCCACATTCCATTCCATTCCATTCTATTCCAAATTTCATTCCATTCCACATTCCACTCCATTCCATTCCACACACCATTCCACATACCCTTCCATTCCATTCCACATTCTTTTTCATTCCATTCCACATTCCATTAGATTCCATTCAACTTTCCATTCCACGTACATTCCATGTTGCATTCCGCATTCCTTTCCATTCCATTCCACGTTCATTTCCACATTGCATACCACCTTCCATTCCGTTTCATTCCACTTTCCATTCCCCATTCCATTCCGCATTCCATTCCATTCCATTCCACATTCCATTCCACGTTCCAATCCATTCTTTTCCACGTTCCGTTCCACGTTCCATTCCATTCCATTCCACATTCCATTCCATTCCATTCCACATTCCATTCCACAATCCATTCCATTCCATTCCACATTCCATTCCATTCTATTCCACATTCCATTCCAAGTTATATCCCTCGTTCCATTCCACATTCCATTCCACGCTGCATTCCAATACATTCCTTCTTCCATTCCACGTTGCATTCCACATTCCATTCCATTCCATTCCACTTTCAATTCAACGGCCTATTCCATTCCATTACACGTTCCATTCCGCATTCCTTTCCATTACATTCTACATTGCATGCCACATTCAATTCCACATTCCATTTCACATTCCATTCCACTGCATTCAACATTGCATTCTCATTCCATTCCACATTCCCTTCCATTCCATTCCATTCCACTTTCCATTGCACATCCCCATCCACGTTCCATTCCATGTTCCATTCCACCTTCCAATACAGGTTCCATTCCACGTTCGATTCCACCTTCCATTTCATTACATTCCTGTTTCTATTCCACATTCCATTCCACATTCCATTCCAAATTACGTTGCGTTCTATTCCACTTTCCATTTCACTTTCCATTCCACATTCGATTGCATTCCATTCCACATTCCATTCCACATTCCATTCACATTCCATTCCACTTTCCATTCCACATTCCATTCCATTGCTTTCCACATTCCATTGCAGTTTCCATTCCACATTCCATTCTCTTTCCCTTGCATTTCATTCCACATTTCATTACACTTTCCACTGCATTCCAATTCACTTTCCATTCCACATTCCATTCCATTCCATTCCATTCCATTGCACCTTCAGTTCCACATTCCATTCCACATTCCATTCCGCAGTACATTCCACATTCCATTCCACATTCCATTCCGAATTCGATTCTCATTTCATTGCATTTCATTCCTCATTCCATTCCACATTCATTGCATTCCAGTTCACATGCCATTCCACATTGCATTGCATTCCATTCCACGTTCCATTCCATATTCCATTTCACATTCCATTCCACAGTCCATAACATTCTATTACACATTTCATTCCATTCCAATCCACATTCCTTTCAACATTTCATTCTATTCCATTCCATGTTCCATTAAAAATTCCATTCTTCATTCCATTCCATTCCATTCCACATTCCATTCCTTTCCATTTAATTCTATTCCGCATTCCATTCCACTTTCCATTAAATCCTATTCCGCTTTCCATTCCTTTCGATTCCACATTCCATTCCATTCCAATCCATGTGTCATTCCACATTTCATTCCATTCCATTCCACAATCAATTCCACATTCCATTTCATTCTATTAAACATTCCATTCCATTCCATTTCACATTTCATTCCATTCCATTCCTTTCCTTTCCCCGTTCCATTCCACATTCCATTCCTTTACATTGCACGTTCCATTCCACACTGAAATCCACATTCCATTCAACATCCATTCTGTTCCATTCCTCATTCCATTCCACATTGCATCCCACTTTCTATTCCACATTCCATTCCATGTTACATTCGAAATTTCATTCCTTTCCATTTCACTTTCCATTCCACATTCCATTCCATTCCATTCCAAGTTCCATTCCACATTCCATTTCATTGCATTCCAAGTTGATTTCCACACTCCATTCCGCATTCCATTACACATTCCATTCCTTCCTATTCCACATTTCATTCCACAATCAATTCCCCATTCCATTCCACTTTCCATTCCACATTCCATTAAATTCCATTCCAGATTCCATTCAATTCCACACTGCATTCCACATTCCATTCCACTTTCCATTCCATTTCTTTCCTCATCCCATTACTTTCCACATTCCATTCCACATTCCATTCAACATTCCATTCCACTTTCCATTCCATGTTCCATTCCATTTCTTTCCATGGTCGATTCCACATTCCTTTCTCATTCCATTGCATTCCATTCCACATTTCATGCCACATTCCATTCCATTCCATTCCACATTCCATTCCACATTGCATTCAACGTTCCATTCCATGTTCAATTCCACGTTCCATTCCATGTTAAATTCCATTCCATTTTACCTTCCATTCCTTTCCATTCCACGTTCCATTTCGTTCCATTCCATATTCCATTCCTCCTTCCATTTCATATTCTTTTTCATAATCTATTTCTCTTTCCATTTCCATTCCATACCATTCCATTACACATTCCATTCCATTCCATTCCACATTCCGTTCCATTCCATTCTACGTTCCATTCCATTCCACATTCCATTCCATTTCATTCCACATTCCATTCTAATCCAGTCCACATTCCATTCCATTCAATTCCAAATTCCGTTCCGCATTGCATTCCATTCCTTTCCACATTACTTACCACATTCCATTCCATTCCATTCCACGTTACATTCCATTACATTCCACATTCCATTCCACATTCCATTCCACGTTCCATTCCATTCAATTCCACGTTCCATTTCACTTTTCATTAGAAGTTCCATTCCATTCCATTCCACGTTCCATTCTGCTTTCCATTAGTGGTTCCATTCCACGTTCCACTCCACGTTCCATTTCTTTCCATTCCACGTTACATTCCACAATCCATTCCATTCCATTCCACATTCCATTCCATTCCATTCTACATTCCATTCCATTCCACGTTCCATTCCACATTCCCTTCCACATTTCATTCTATTCCATTCCACCTTCCATTCCACATTCCATACCAGATTCCATTCCAATCGATTCCACATTCCATTCCATTCCATTCCATATTCCAATCCACATTCCATTAAACTCCATTCCACATCCCATACCACATTCCATTCCACGTTCCATTTGATTCCGTTCCACTTTCCAATCCACTTTCCATTGGACGTTGCATTCCACTTTCCATTCCACCTTCCATTCCATGGTCCATTCCACGTTCCTTTCCCTGTTCCATTCCTTTCCATTCCATGTTCCATTCCATTCCATTCCACTTTCCATTTCATTCCATTGCACGTTACATTCCACATTCCATTTTACATTCCATTCCACCTTCCATTGCATTCCTTTCCTTTCCATTCCACATTCCGTTCCATTCCATTCCACTTCCCATTCCATTCAATTCCATATTCCATTCTATTCCTTTACTTTCCATTCCTCTACTTCCCATTCCTCTACTTTCCATTCCACATTCCATTCCAAATGATTCCGCATTCCATTCCATTCCATTCCTTTCCATATTCCATTCCATTCCATTCCATTCCATATTTCATTCCATTCCATGCCACATTCCATTCCATTCGATTCCATTCCACATTCCAGTCTACTCCATTCCATTCCATTGCACATTCCATACCTTTCCATTCCATTCCACATTCCATTCCACATTACATACCACATTCTATTCCCTTCCATCCCACATTCCATTACATTCCATTGCACAATCCATTCCACATTCAATTCCACTTCCCATTCCACGTTCTATTCCATTCCATTATATTCCGCAATCCATGACATTCCATTCCATTCCATTCCTGATTCCTTTCCATTCTATTTCACATTCTATTCCACATTGCCTTCCATTCCATTCCACTTTCCATTCCACATTCCATTCCACATTCCATTCCGTTCCATTCCATATTCCATAATTTTCCAATCCACATTTCATTCCACAATCCACGCCGCCTTGCATTACATTCCATTCCACGTTCCATTCCACTTTCTATTCCACATTCCCTTTCATTCCATTCAACGTTCAATTCCACATAACTTTCCATTCCATTCCAGGTTCTCTTCCAGTTTCCATTCCACATTGTTCTCCACACTCCATTCCTCATTCCATTCCACGTTCTTTTCCACGTTCCATTCCACTTTCCATTCCACATTCCATTCCACGCTCCATTCCGCATTCCATTCCACGTTCCATTCCAGATTCCATTCCAAGTTCCATTCCACATTCCATTCCACATTCTTTTCCACATTCCCTTACGTTCCATTACACATCCTATTCCACGTTCCATTCCACATTCCATTACACATTCCATTCCATTTCATTCCACCTTCCTTTCCACATTCCATTCCACATTCAATTCGATTCCATTCCACATTACATTCCACATTGCATTCCATTTCAGTCCGCATTCTAATCGTCATAATATTCCTTTCCTTTCCATATTCCATTCCATTCCAGTGCACATGCCATTACACATTCCATTCGATGTTCCATTACACATTCCATTCCAGAATCGATTCCACATTCCATTCCATTATATTCCACATTCCTTTCCAGATTGCATTCCATTCCAGTCCACATTGCATTCCATTCCATTCCACTTTCCATTCCACATACATTTCCAGATTTCCTTTCGCTTTCCATTCCTTTCCGTTCCACATTCCATTCCACATTCCATTCCACATTCCGTTCCATTCCATTCCACATTCCATTCCACATTCCGTTCCATTCCATTCCACATTCCATTCCACATTCCATTCTTCTCCGTTCCACACTCCATTCCACGTTCTATTCCATTCCATTCCACATTCCATTCTATTCTATTTCACTTTCCATTCGTTTCAATTCCTTATTTGTTTCCATTCCAGTTCCAATCCATTCCATTCCATTCCATTCCATTCCATTCCACATTCCATTGCAAATTCTATTCCACATTTCACTCCACATTCTATTCCACATTCCCTTCCATTGCATTCCATATGCCATTCCGTTGGATTCCACATTCCTTTCCACATTCCATTCCACATTCCATTCCGCATTGCATTCCATTCCATTCCACGTTGCATACCACATTCCATTCCATTCCATTCCACTTTCGTTTAAACATTCCATTCCACATTATATTCCTTTCCATTCCACATTCCATTCCAAATTCCATTCCACATTCCATTCCATTCCATTCCACATTCCATTTCATTCCTTTTCACACTTCATTCCACATTCCATTCCGTTCCATTCAACTTTCCATTCCACATTCCATTCCATTCCATTCCTCATTCCATTGCATTCCATTCTCCATTCCTTTCCACATTCTACTCCATTCCATTCCACATTTCGTTCCATTCCATTCCACATTATATTCCACATTATATTCCACATTCCATTCCACCTTCCATTCCATGCCATTTCAGGTTCCTTTCCACATTCCATTCCATTGCATTACACATCCCACTCAATGTTCCATTCAATTTCATTCCACGTTCCATTCTACGTTCCATTCCATTCCATGCCACTTACATTTGCACATTCCATTCTTCCGTCCATTCCACATTACATTCCGTTTCATTCCACATTCCATTCCACATTCCATTCCTTTCCATTCCACTTTCCATGAAACATTCCATTCCATTCCATTCCACAATCCATTCCACTTTCCATTCCATTAGATACCACATTCCTCTCCACATTCAATTCCATTCCATTCAATTTCATTCCACATTCTTATCCATTTCGTTCCACATTCCATTCAATTCCATTTCAGATCCCATTCCATTACATTCCACATTCCAATCTATGTTCCATTCCATTCCATTCCACTTTCCATTCCATTCCATTCCACATTCCATTGCTCCTTCCAAATCACATACCATTCCATTGCATTCCACATTCCATTGCATTCCATTATACATTCCATTGCATTCATTTCCACATTCCATTCATTTCCACATTCCATTCCACATTACATTCACCATTCCATTGCATTCCATTCCACGTTCCATTCCTCGTACCATTCCATGTTCCACTCCATTCCATTCCACGTTCCATTCCACATTACATTCCATTCCATTTCAAGTTCCCTTCCACATTCCATGCCACATTCCTTTCAGAGTTCCATTCCATGTTCCACTCCATTCCATTCCACATTCCTTTCCTTTCCACATTCCATTCCACTTTCCATTCGGCTTTCCATTTTGTTCCATTCCACATGCCATTCCACACTCCCCTCGACATTCCATTCCACGTTCCATTCCACATTCCATTCCACATTCCATTCCAGATTCCATTCCATTCCATTCCACATTCCTTTACAAGTTCTTTTCCACATTCCATTACACGTTGCATACAACCTTCCATTTCATTACATTCCTCATTTTAGTCCACGTTCGATTCCATTGTATTCCACTTTCCTTTCCACATTCCATTCCACATTCCACTCCCCATTCCATTACACAATCCGTTCCTCATTGCATTCCATTCCATTTAACATTCCATTCCACACTGAATTCCACGTTTCATTCCACGTTTCATTCCACATTGCATTCAACGTTCCATTCCTTTCCATTCCTCCTTTAAGTCCAGATTCCATTCCATTACATTCCACTTTCCTTTCCACATTCCATTCCACATTACATTCTGTTCCAGTCCACATTCCATTCCACATTCCACTCCACATTCCATTCCATCCCATTCGACATTCAGGTGGACATTCCATTCAGCATTCCATTCCACATTACATTCCATTCGATTCCACATTACATTCCACATTCCACTACATTCCATTCCACATTACATTAAACGTTCTATTCCACATTCCATTCCATTCCAGTCCACATTCTGTTACACGTTGCATTCCGTTCTATTCGACGTTCCATTTTACGATACATTCCACATTCCATTCCAGTTTCCATTTCAGATTCCATTCCACATTCCATTTGACATTCCATTCAATTCCATTTCACATTAAAGTCCACATTCCTTCCATTCCATTCCACTTTCCCTTCCACATTCCATTCCACTTTCCGTTCCATTCCATTGTGCGTTGCATTCCAACTTCCATTCCACGTTCCATTTCACTTTCCATTCCACATTCCATTCCATTCCATTCCACATTACATACCATACCATACCATTCCATTCCAAAATCCATTCCATTCCATTCCACTTTTGTCTCCACATTCCATTGCACATTCCATTCTGCTCCATTCCACATTCCATTCCGCACTCCATTCCCCATTCCATTCCACATACGATTCCATTCTATTCCGTATTCCATTCCACATTCGATTCCACATTCCATTCCGTTCCATTCCACATTCCATTGCATTCCATTCCATGTTCCTTTCCACATTCCATTCCATTCCACATTCCATTCCACTGAATTTCACTTTCCATTCCACAGACTATTCCACATTCCATTCCACATTCCATTCCATTCCATTCCACATTCCATTCCATTCCATTCCAGATTCCATTCCACATTCCATTCCGCAGTCCATTCCACATTCCATTCCACGTTCCATTTTCCTTCCATTGCATTTCGTTCCACATTCTATTCCACAATCCATTGCATTGCAATTCACCTGCTATTCCACATTCCTTTCCATTCCATTCCATTCCATTCAACATTCAATTCCACATTCCATTCCGCATTCCATTCCGCAATCCAATCCATTCCATTCCACATTCCATTCCATTCCAATGCACATTTCATTCCAAATTTCATTCCATTGCATTCCACATTCCATTCAAAGTTCCATTCTACTTTCCATTCTGTTTAATTCCACATTCCATTACATTCCATACCATTCCATTCCATTCCACGTTCCATTCCAATGCCCATTATATTCCATTCCACATTCCATTCCATTCCATTCCACATTCCATTCCATTTCAATCCATATTTCATTCCACATTTCATTCCATTACATTGCACATTCCATTCCTCATTCCATTCCACATTCCAATCCATTCTATTCCAAATTCCATTAAATTCCATTCCATTCAATTCCATGTTCCACTCCACATTCCATTCCATTCCATTCCACGTTCCATTCCACATTCAATTCCAGATTGCATTCCATATTCCATTCCGTTCCATTCCACATTTGATTTCACATTCTTTCCTATGTTACACATTCCATTCCACGTTCTATTAGATGTTATAATCCACTTTCAATTCCATTGCATTTCACGTTCCATTCCACATTCCATTCCATTCCAAGTTCCGTTCCACATACCATTCCACTCTCCATTCAATTCCATTCCACGTTCCATTCCACGTTCCATTCCATTCCATTCCATGTTCCATTCCATATTTCATTGCATTCCATTCCATGTTCTATTCCACACTCCATTCCACATTCCATTACAAATTCTATTCCTTTCTATTCCACATTCCTTTCCACAATCCATTCTACATTCCAATCCACTTTCAGTTCCACATTCCATTAAATTCCCTGCCACATTCCATTCCAAATTCCATTCCATTCCATTCCACACACCATTCCACATTCCAATCCACAAACCATTCCATTCTATTCCACATACCATTCCACATTCCATTCCACTTTCCATTCCACGTTCCATTCGATTTCATTCCATGTTCGATTCCACATTCCATTCCATTCCATTAAACATTCCATTCCACATTCCATTCCACATTCCATTCCGTTCCATTGCCCATTCCTTTCCACATTCCATTCCATTCCGTTCCACATTCGTTTCCATTACACTCCACATTTCATTCCACATTCCCTTTCATTCCGTTCCACATTCCATTCCAATTGCCATTCCATTGAATTCCATGTTCCATTCCACGTTTCATTCCACATTCCGTTCCAAATTCCATTCCATATTCCATTCTTTTCCATTCTGCTTTCCATTCCACATTCCATTCCAAGTTCCATTCCATTGCATTCCACATTCCAATCCATTGCATTCCTCATTCCATTCCATTCAATTGCACATTCAATTCCATTCCACATTCCATTCCATTCCATTCCATTCCACATTCCATTCCATCACATTCCTCATTCCATTCCATTCTATTGAATTCCATTCCATATTCCCATCTATTCAATTCCATTCTATCTTCCATTCCATTTCATTCCACATTCCATTCCATTGCATTCCACATTCCATTCCATGTTCCATTCCACGTTGAATTCCATGTTCCATTACACAACCCATTTCAGGTTCCATTCCTTTCCATTCCACATTCCATTCATTTCCACTCCCAATTCCATTCAATTCCATTCCACATTCCATTACATTACAGTCAACATTCCATTCCATTACATTCCACTTTCCATTCCACATGCCATTCCACATTGAATTCCACATTCTTTTCCACGTTCCATTCCATTTAATTCCACATTCCGTTCTATTCCAATCCACATTCCATTCCACGTTCTATTCCATTCCATCCCCATTCCATTCCATTCCATTCCACATTCCATTCCTTTCAATTCCTCACTTCATTGCATTGCATTGCATTGCATATTCCTTTCCATTCCATTAGTCATTTCATTCCATTCAATTGCATTCCGCATTCCATTCTATTCCATTCCCATTCCATTAAATTCCAATCCATTATATTGCACATTCCATTCCATTCCATTCCACGTTACATTCCATTCCATTCTAAATTCCATTCCATATTCCGTTCCACATTACAGTGCTTTCCATTTTGCAATCCGTTCCACATTTCATTCCATTCCATTCCACATTGCATTCCACATTCCATTCCATTACATTCGACATTCCATTGCACATTGCATTGCATTCCATTCAACAATCCTTTCCATTCAACTCCACCTTCCATTCCACATTCCTTTCCATTCCATTCCACATTAAATTGCACATTTCATTCCACATTTCATTCCATGTTCCATTCCATTCCTTTCCACGTTCCATTCCATGTTACATTACACATTCCATTCCACATTTCATTTCACATTGCATTCCGTTCTATTCCACATTCCATTCCATTCCATTCCACGTTCCATACTACATTTCATTCCTTATCCAATTCCGCATTCCATTCCACAATCCATTCCACATTCCATTCCAAATTCCATTGCATTACACATTCCATTCCATTAGACATTCCATTTCATTCCATTCCACATTCCATTACAAATTCCATTCCATATTCCATTCCATTCCATTCCAATACACATTCCAATCCTTTCCATTCCACATTAAATTCCACCTTCCATTCCACATTCCATTCCACATTCCATTGCACATTCCATTCCATTTCATTCTATTCCACATTCCGTTCCATTCCCTTCCACATTGCTTTCCATTCCTTTCCACATTCCATTCCACATTCCATTCCATTCCATATTCCTTTCCACATTTCATTCCATTTAAATCGACTTTCCATTCCATTCCATTCCAGTCCACATTCCATTCCATTCCTTCCATTCCGCATTCCATTCCATTCCAATCCACATTCCATTCCATTCCATTCCACGTTCCATCCCATTCTATTCCACATTCCAATCCACTTTGCAATCCATTCCACATTGCATTCCATGCAATTCCACATTAAATTCCATTCCATTACACATTCTTTGCATTCCATTCTGCATTCCACTCCACATTACATTCCAATCCATTCCCCGTTGGATTCCATGACTTTCCACATTCCATTCCATTTTCCATTCCATTCCAAATTCCTTTCCACATTCCATTCCATTCCATTCCACATTCCATTGCACATTCTATTCCATTCCATTCCACATTCCATTGCATTTCTTTCCATTCCAGTCCTCGTTCAATTCGATTCCTTTCCATTCAACATTACATTCAACATTTCATTCCATTAAATTGCACATTCCATTCAACTTTCCATTCCACATTCCATTCCATTAAATTCTGTATACCATTCTACATTCCATTCCACATTCCATTCCACATTCCATTCCATTCCTTTCCATATTCCATTCCAAATTCCATCCCATTGCATTCCATTTTCCATTCCATTTCTTTCCACATTCCATACCATTATATTCCACATTTCATTCCATTCCATTCCATATTCTCTTCCTTTCAACATTCTATTCCATTCCGTTCCTTTCCACCTTCCATTCCACATTCCATTCCATTCCATTCCACATTCAATTGCACATTCCATCCCATTCCATTGGACATTCCATTCCATTTCTTTCCACATTCCATTTGACATTCCATTCCACATTTCATTTCATTCCATTACAATTTCCGTTCCACATTCCATTGAATTCCATTCCAAGTACTATTCCACTCCATTCCACATTGCATTTCATTCCATTCCACATTCCACATTCCATTCCACGTTCCATTCCACCTTCCATTAAATGTTCCATTCCATTCCATTCCAAGATGCATTCCACGTTGCATTCCATTCAAATCACAATTACATTCCATTCCATTCCACATTCCATTGCATTCCATTCCATTCCCCATTCCAATCTTTTTTATTACCCATTCCATTACATTCCATTCCACATTTCATTCCCCGTTCCATTCGACGTGCCATTCCACTTTCCATTCCATCTCCATTCCACGTTCCAATCCACGTTCCATTCCACAGTCCATTACATTGCGTTCCATTCCACATTACATCCCATTCACCACTGCATTCCATTTCATTCCACATTCCATTCCATTTTCCTTTCCATGCCATTCCACATTCCATTCCACTTTCCATTCCATTCTTTTTCACATTCCATTCTATGTTCCATTCCATTGCATTCCACATTCCACTCCAACTTCCATTCCACTTTCCATTCCATTCCATTTCACATTCCATTTCATGTTCCATTCCATTGCATTCCACATTCCATTCCACTTTCCATTCCATTCCATTCCCCTTTCCTTTCCACATTTACTTCCATTCGACTCCATTCCACATTCCATTCAATTCCATTCCACATTCCATTCCATTTCTTTGCACTTTACATTCCATTCCACATTCCATTCAATTCCATATTCCATTCCACATTCCATTCCCTTCCATTCCACATTCCATTCCATTCCCTTCCACGTTACATTCCTTTCCATTACAAATTCCATTCCATTCACTTCCACATTCCATTCCACATTCCATTCCCTTCCATTCCACATTCCATTCCCTTCCATTACACATTCCATTCCCTTCCATTCCACATTCCATTCCATTCCATTCCACATTCCATTCCATTCCATTCCACATTCCATTCCATTACATTCCACATTCCATTCCATTCCTCAGTGAATTCCATTCCATTCCACAGTGAATTCCATTCCATTCCATATTTCCTACCATTTCCACATTCCATTTCATTCAATTGGACATTCCATTCCATTCCACATTGCATTCCACATTTCATTCCATTCCATTCCACATTCCATTTCATTCCACTCCATTCCACATTAGATTGCATTGCACATTCCATTCCACATTCCATACCAAGCATTCCATTCCTCAATCAATTCCATTACATTCAATTCCACATTCCATTGTTTTTCACAATCCTTTGCGTTCCACATTCCCATCCATTCCATTCCATTCTTCCTTCGATTCCATTTCATTCCACTTTACATTCCACTTTCAATTCCATTCCATCCCACGTTACATTCCACTTTCCATTCCACTCCATCCCACATTCCATTCCATTCCATTGGACATTCCATTCCATATTCCATTCCAAATTCCACTCCACATTCCATTCGTTTCCATGCCACATTCCATTCCTTTAAATTCCACCTTCCATTCCTTTCCGTTGCACATTCCATTCTATTCCCTTCCATTCCATTCCACATTCCATTCCATTCCATTCCACATTCATTCCATTCCATTCCACGTTCCTTTCCATTCCTTTCCACTCCAAATTCCATTCCATATTGCATTCCATTCCCTTCCACTTTCCATTCCACATTCCATTCCATTCCATTCCACATTCCATTCCATTACGTTGCACATTACATTCCATTCCACGTTCAATTCAATTCCATATTCCATTCCACATTCCATTCCCTTCCATTCCACATTCCATTCCGTTCCATTCCACGTTACATTTCTTTCCATTCCATATTCCATTCCATTCCATTCCATTCTCTTCCACATTGCACTCCACATTCCATTCCATTCCATTCCACATTCCACTGCATTCCATCCCACATTCCATTCCATTCCATTCCACATTCCATTCGATTACATTCCACACTCCATTCCATTCCTCAGTGAATTCCATTCCATTCCAAATTGTGTTCCATTCCATTCCATATTTCTTACCTTTTCCACATTCCATTTCATTCAATTTGACATTCCATTCCATTCCACATTCCATTCCGCATTCCATTCCATTGCATTCCATTCCACATTCCATTCCATTCCATTCCATTCCACATTCCATTGTTTTCCACATTCCATTCCATTCCACAATCCAATTCATTCCATTCCATTCTTCCTTCCATTCAATTTCATTCCACTTTACATTCCACTTTCAATTCCATTCCATCCCACTTTACATTCCACTTTCCATTCCACTTCATGCCACATTCCATTCCATACCATTCAACATTCCATTCCACATTGCATTCCATTCCATTCCACGTTGCATTTCACTTTCTATTCCATTCTATTCCACATTCCATTCCACGGTCCATTGCAATCCTCTTTCCATTCCATTCCATTCCATTGCACATTCCTTTCCATTCCGTTCCACATTCCGTTCCATTCCAAATTCCATTCCATTCCTTTCCACCTTCCATTCAATTCCATTCAATTACATTCCACATTCCATTCTTTTCCTTATGACATTCCATTGCATTCCTTTCCATTCCCATCCATTCCATTACATTCAGCATTCCATTCCACATCCCATTCCATTCCATTCCACATTTCATTCCTCATACCTTTCCACATTCCATTCCATCCCTTTTCACATTCCATTCGATTCCATTCCACATTCCATTCCATATTCCATTCATTTCCGTTTCGCATTCCATTCCATTAAATTCCACAGTCCATGCCGTTCAGTTCCACATTCCATTCCATTCCATTACACATTCCATTACACATTCCATTCCCTTGTATTTCAAATTCCATTGAATTCCATTCCACATTCCATTCAATTCCATTCCACATGCCATTCCATTCCATTCCACTTTCCATTCCACATTGCAATCCATTAAATTCCATCTTCAATTCCATTCCATTCCATGTTCCATTCCATTTCATTCCAATCAATTCCACATTCCATTCTATTCCACATTCCATTCCATTCCATTCCACTCCAAATTTCATTCCATTGCATTCCAATTTCCATTCCGTTACCTTCCACGTTCCATTCCATCCCATTCCGTGTTCCTTTCCATGATATTCCACATTCCATTCCATTCCATTCCATTGCAGATTCCATTCCATTCCACATTGCATTCCACATTGAACTCCACTTCATTCCACATTCCGTTCCACATTCCATTCCATTCCATTCCACATTCCTTTCCATTCCATTCCATTTTCCATTCCACATTCCATTCCATTTCATTCCATTACACGTTACATTGGAATCCATTCCACATTCCATTCCATTCCACATTCCATTCCATTCCACATTCCATTCCTTTCCACATTCCATTCCTTTCCACATTCCATTCCATTCCATTCCATTCCACCTTCCATTCCATTCCATTCCAACTTCCATTCCATTCTATTACACATTCCGTTCCATTATATTCCCCGTTCCATTCCATTCCACATTCCCTTCCATTCCATTATACATTCCATTCCACATTCCATTCCATTTCATCCCACATTTCCTTTCTTTCAATTCCACACTCCATTCCACATTCCATTCCTCATTCCATTCCATTCCATATTCCATTCCAATCCCTTCCACATTCCATTCCATTACATTCCAATTTCCATTCCATTCCATATTCCATTCCATTCCACTTTCCATTCCAATGCATTCCACAGTCCATTCCATTCAATTCAGCCTTCAATTCTATTCCATTCCACCTTCAATTCCATTCCATTCCACATTGCATTCCATTTGATTCCTCGTACCCTTCCATACCGTTGCATTCCCTTGCATTCCAAATTCCATTCCATTCAATTCCACATTTCATTCCATTAAATTCCACCTTTCATTTCTTTAAATTCTATGTTCCATTCCATTCCATTCCATTCCACATTCCATTTCATTCCACATTCCTTTCCATTCAAATCCACTCCAAATTCCATTCCGTTTCATTGCACATTCCATTCCTTTTCATTCCACGTTCCATTTCATTTCATTCTGTATTCCATTCCATTATATTCCGTGTTCCATTCCATTATATTCCGCGTTCCATTCCGTTCCATTCCATTCCACATTCCATTCCATTCCATTAAACATTCCATTCAACTTTAATTTGCACTCCATTCCACCTTCCATTCCATTCCATTTCTCTTTGCATTCCACATTCCATTCCATTCTATTAAACATTCCATTTCTTTCCATACCACATTCCATTCCACTTTTGATTCCATTCCGTTCCACATTCCTTTCCATTCCATTACATATTCCATTTCATTCCATTCCACATTTGATTCCATTCCGTTCCACATTCCTTTCCATTTAATTACATATTCCATTTCTCATTCCATTCCATTCCATTCCATTCCACATTGCATTCCATGCCATTCCACACTCCATTCCATCCCACTATACATTCCATTCCACAATCCATTCAATTCCACATTCCATTCCTTTCCACTCCATTCCATTACACGTTCCATTCCATTCCCTTCCACCTTCCATTCCATTCCATTCCACGTTCCGTTCTATTATATTCCACGTTCAATTCCTTTCCAGTATATTCCACGTTGCATTCCATTCCATTCCATTCCACATTCCGTTCCATTCTATTCTACATTCCATACCACATTGCATTCAACTTCAATCCACATTTGATTCCATTCCATTCCACATTCCAATCCATTCCATTCTTCATTCCTTTCCACATTCCATTCCACTGCAATTCACATTCCATTCCATTCCATACCAATTTCTATTTCACTCCATTCCACATTCCATTCCATTCCATTTCACTTTACATACCATTCCATTCCACATTCCATTCCATTCCAATCTACATTACATTGCACATTTCATTCCATGCCATTCCACATGCCATTCGTTTAATGTCCACATTCCATTCCATTCCATTCCATTCCGGATTCCACTCCATTCCATTCCACATTCCATTCCATTCTTTTCCACGTTACATTCCATTACATTCCACATTCCATTCCGTTCCATTCCATTCCATATTCCATTCCATTCCATTCGGCATTCCATTCCATTCCATTACACGTTCCATTCCATTCCACTCCACATTCCATGTCATTCCATTCCATTCCACAATCAATTCCACATTCCATTCCATTCCCCGTTCCATTCCACATTCCATTCCACATTCCTTTCTATTCCGCGTTCCGTTGCACTATCCATTCCACGTTCCATTTCATATACCATTCCATTCCATTCCACGTTCCATTCCACATTCCATTCCATTCCACATCCCATTTCATTTAATTTCACATTCCATTCTGTTCCATTCCACGTTCCATTCCGCATTCCATTCCATTCCATTCCACATTCCATTTCATTTCCTTTCACATTCTTTCCTTGTTCCGTTCCATTCCATTCCACATTGCATTCTACATTCAATTCCCGAATCCATTTGACATTCCATTCCATTCCACTTTCCATTCCACATTCCATACCGCTTTCCATTACATTCCTCGTTCCAGTCCACTTTTCATTTTACTTTCCATTCCACATTCCATTCCATTCCATTCCAACTTACATTCCATTCCATTCCGTTCCATTCCATTCCATTCCACATTCCATACCCCATTCCATTCCACTCCACTCCACTTTCCAGTCTATTCCATTCCTCATTCCATTCCATTCCACCTTCCATTCAACTTTCCATTCCATTCCATTCCAATTCCATTCTATTCCACATTCCATTCCAGAGGGCATTCCAATCCATTCCACATCCCTTTCCACATTTCACTCCATTCCATTCCACATTCCATTACATTCAACATTCCAGTCCATTCCATTACACATTCCTTTCCATTCCATCCCCCATTCCACATACCATTCCATGTTCCATTCAACGTTCCTTTCCACGTTCCATTCCACGTTCCATTCTATTCCATTCCACATTCCTTTCCACGTTCCATTCCATTCCCTTCCATATTCCATTCCATTCAATTCTGCATTGCATTCCATTGCACATTCAGTTCCATTCCTTTCCTATCCACATTCAATCCATTCCATATTCCATTCCATTCCATTCCGTTTCCCACTCCATTCCATTCCGTTCCACATCCATTCCATTCCATTTCACATTCCATTCCATTCCATTCCTTTCCATTCCACTTTCCTTTGCATATACCTTTCCATATTCAATTTCACTTTCCATTCCTTTCCTTTCCCCATTCCATTCCACTCCATTCCACATTCTATTCCATTCCATTCCATATTCCAAATTCCATTCTAATTTCCATTCCACGTTCCATTCCATGTTATATTCCATTCCATTCCGAGTTCCATTCCATAGTCCATTCCATTCCTTTTCATTCCACATTCCATTCCGTTACATTCTATTATCCATTCCATTCCACATTCCATTCCACATTTCATTCCTATCCATTCTACATTCCGTCCCACTTTCCATTCCATTCCATTGCACGTTCCATTCCGTTCCATTCCACGTTCCTTTCCATTCCATTCCAGGTTCCATTGCACTTTCCATGCCACGTTCCATTCCACGTTCTATTCCACTTTCCATTCCACGTTTCATTGCATTCCATTCCACTTTCCACTGCACGTTCCATTCCACGTTCCATTCAACGTTCCAATACATTCTATTCCACATTCAATTCCATGCCATTCCACATTCCATTCCACATTCCATTCCTTTCCATTCCACATTCCATTTCATTCGATTCCACAGTCCATTCCATTCCATATACAATCCCACATTCCATTCCATTCCATTCCACTTTCCATTCCACATTCCATGCCATGCCATTCCAGTTTGCATTCAACAATCCATTCCATTCCACTCCACTTTCCATTTCATTCAATTACATTCCAGTCCACATTCCATTCCATTCAATTCCACTCCATATTCCATTCCATTCCATTCCACATTCCATTCCGCATTCCATTCCATTCCATTCCACTTTCAATTCCATTCGTTTCTTCATTCCATTCCATTCAATTCCATAGCAGACCTCATTCAATTCCATTCCATTCCATTCCACTTTCCTTTCCATTCCGTTCCACATTTCATTCCATTTCATTTCTCCTTCCATTCCATTGCATTCCACGTTCCATTCTGTGTTCCATTCCATTACATTCTACGTTCCATTCCACATTCCTTTCCATGTTCCATTACATCCCATTCTACTTTCCAATGCACGTTCCATTCTACTTTCTATTCCACTTTCTATCCCATTATATTCCACGTACCATTCCACTTTCCTTTCCATTCCATTCCACATTCCTTTCCACAATACATTCCATTCCATACCATTCCACATTCCATTCCATTCCATTCTGCATTCCTTTACTTTCCAATCCACATTCCATTCCATTCCATTCCACATTCCATTACATTCCATTGTGTTCCACATTCCATTCTATTGAATTCCATTGTACATATCATTCCAAAGCATTCCATATTCCATTCCAATACATACCATTGCATTCCATTCCATTCCTTTACACAATCCTTTCCAGTCCATTCCGTTCCAGATTTCATGCCATTCCATTCCATTCCACATTCAGTTCCATGCCACATTCCATTCCATTCCATTCCACATTCAATTCCACTACACATTCCATTCCATTCCACATTCCATTAATAATTCCGTTCCATTCCATTTAATTCTCATCCACATTCCATTCTATTCCACATACCATTCCATTCCATTCCACATTCCACTCCATTCCTCATTCCATTCCATTCCATTTCACTGGAATGTGGAATGGATTGTGTAATGGAATGGAATGGAATGTGGAATGGAATGGAATGGAATGGAATGTGGAGTGGAATGGAATGGAATGTGGAGTGGAATAGAATGGAAACTGGAATGTAATGGAATGGAATGTGGAATGGAATGGAATATAATGAGGAATGGAATGTGGAATGGAAAGTTGATAGGAATGAGGAAAGTAATTGAATGGAATGTGGAATGGAATGTGGAAAGGAATGTGAAATGGAATGTGGAATGGAATGAAATGGAAAGTGGAATGGAGTGCAATGGAATGTAACCTGGAATAGAAAGTGGAATGGAATGTGGAATGGAATGGAATGGAATGTTGAATGGAACGTAGAATTGAAGGTGGATTGGAAGGTGGAATGGAATGGAATGGAAAGTGGAATGGAATATGCATTGCAATGGTATGGAACGTGTAATGCAATGGAATGGAATGTGGAATGGAATGTGGAATATAATGGAGAGGAATGGGGAAAGGAATGGAATGGAAAGTGGAATGTAATGCAATGGAATGTGGAAAGGAAAGGATGGGATAGTTAAATGCAATGGAAAGGAATGTGAAATTGAATGTGGGATAGATAAGAAAAAATGTGGAATGGAATGTGGAATGGAATGGAATGCAGTGGAATGGAATGTGGAATGTATTGGAATGGAATGTGGAATGGAATGCAATGCACTGTAAAGTAAAATGGAATGGAATTGATTGCAGAAAGGAATGTAATGGAATACGGAATGGAATGGAATGGGATGTGGAACGGAATGGAATGGAAGGTGGAATGAAATTGATTGGAATGTGGAATGCAATGTGGAATGGATTGGAATGGAAAGTGGAATGGAATGTGGAATGGAATGGAATGGAATGTGGAACCGAATGGAAAGGAAAGTGGAATGGAATGGAATGGAATGTGGAATGGAATGGAATGGAATGGAATGTCAAATGGAATAGGAAATGGAATGGACTGGAATTTCATGATATGAGGAATGTAAAGGAATGGAATGAGGAATGCAAAGTGGAATGGAATGGAATGGAATGTGGAATGGAATGTGCAATGGACTGCATTGGAATGTGGAATGGATTGTGGAATGGAATGGAATGGAATGTGGAATGCACTGTGAAATGGAATGTAATGGAATATGGAATGGAATGCCGAATGGAATATGTGATGGAATGTGGAATGGAATGGAATGTGGAGTGAAATGTTGAATGCAAAGGAATGGAATGTGGAATGGAATGTTGAAAAGAATGTGGAATGGAATGTGGAATGGAAGGGAATGGAATGTGGAATGGAAAATGGAATGGAACGTGGAATGGAACTTGGATTGGAACTTGGATTGGAACATGGAAAGTAATGTGGAATGGAATGCGGAATGGAACATGGAATGGAATGTGGAATGGAATCTGGAATGGAATGGAATGGAATGAAAGATGGAATGGAAGCTGGAATGGAAGGGAGTGGAATGTGGAAAGGAAACTGGAATTCGATGAGAAATCGTACGTGGAATGGAACGTGGAATGGACTGGAATGGAACGTGGGATGGAATGTGGACTGGAATTTGGAATGGAACGTTAAATGGAATGTGGAATGGAACGTGGAATGGAAAGGAATGGAATGTGGAATGGAATGGAATGGAATGGAATTTGAAATGGAATGGAATGGAATGGAATTTGAAATGGAATGGAATGGAATGGAATTTGGAATGGAACTTTAAATGGAAGGTGGAATGGAATGTGGAATGGAAAGGAATGGAATGTGGAATGGAATGGAATGGAATGGAATTTGAAATGGAATGGAATGGAATGGAATTTGGAACGGAATGGTATGTAATGGTATGGAGTGTGGAATGGCATGGAGTGGAACATGGAATAGTACATGGAATGGAAACTGCAATGGAATGTGGAAAGTAACGTGGAATGAAATGTGGAGTGGATTGGAATTGAACGTGGAATGGAATGGAATGGAATGGGGAATGGAAAGGAATGGAATTTGGAATGGAATGGAATTTTATGGAAAGTAGTATAGAATTAAATGGAATGGACTAGAATGGTATGGAATGGAATGCAATGTGGAATGGAATGGAAGGGAAAGTTGAAAGGATTGGTATGGAATGGAATGGAATGTGGAATTGAATGGAATTGAATGTGGAATGGAATGGAATGGAATGTGGAATGAAATGGAAGGGAATATAGAATGAAATTGAATGGATAGTGGAATGGAAAGTGGAATGGAATTCCGAACGGAATGGAATGGAATGGAATGTGGAATTTAATAGAATGGAATGTGAAATGGAATGTGGAGTGGAATGGAATGGAAAGTCGAATGGAATGTGGAATGGAATGGAATGGAATGTGGAATGGAATGCACAAAGGAATGGAACAGAACATGGAAAGGAAAGTGGAATGGAAAGGAACGGAACATGGAATGGAGTGGCATGAAAAATGGAATGGAATATGGAGTGGATCGTGGAGTGCAATGTGGAATGGAATGTGGTAGGGAATGGAATTGAATGTGGAATGGAATGTGGAATGGAATGGAATGGAAGGTGGAACGGAAAGGAATGGAATGTGAAATAGAATGGAATGGAATGGAAGGTGGAAAATAATGGAATGGAATGGAATGCAATGTGAAATGCAATGTGGAATGGAATGTAAAATGGAATGTAGAATACATTGCGGAATAGAATGGAATGGAACATGGAATGGAATGGAATGGGACGTGGAATGGAATGTGCAATGGAATGCGGAATGGAATGTGAAATGGAATGGAATGGAACGTGGAACAGATCGTGGAAGGGAATTGAATGGAACGTGTAATAGAATGTGGAATTGGTCGTGGAATAGAACGCGGAATAGAATGGAATGGAATGTGGAATTGAATGTGGCATAGAATGTCAAATGGAAGGTGCAGTGGAATCGAAAGCAATGTGGAATGTAATGTTTATTGGAATGGAGAGGAGTGTGGATTGGAATGGAATGGAAAGTGGAATGGAATGTGGACAGGTATGCAGTGGAATATAGAATGGAATGTGGAATGGAAAGGAATGTGGAATGGAATGTGGAATCGAAAGTGGAATGGAATGGAATGGAACGTTGAATTTAATGAGAATGGAACGGAAAGTTATGTTGAATGGAATGTTTAATAGAAAGTGGAACGGAAATTAGAATGGAATGGAATGGAATGGAATCTTGAGTGCAATGAGGAATGGAATGTGTAATGGAATGGAATGGAATGTTTAATGGAATGTGGAATGGAATGGAATGTGGAATGGAATGTTGAATGGAAAGTAATGGAATGTGGAATGGAATGTGGAATGGAATGTGGAATGGAATGTAAAATGGAATGTAGAATGCATTGCGGAATAGAATGAAATGGAACATGGAATGGAATGGAATGTGACGTGGAATGGAATATGCAATGGAATGTGGAATGGAACGTGAAATGGAATGGAATGGAAAGTGGAATGGATCATGGAATGGAATGGAATGGAACGTGTAATGGAACGTGGAATTGGTCATGGAGTTGAACGAGGAATGGAATGGAATGGAATGTGGAATTGAATGTGGAATGGAATGTCGAACGGAAGGTGCAATGGAATCGAAAGCAATGTGGAATGTAATGTGGATTGGAAAGGAGTGGAATGTGGATTGGAATGGAATGGAAAGTGGAATGGAATGTGGACAGGAATGCAGTGGAATATAGAATGGAATGTGGAATGGAAAGGAATGTGGAATGGAATGTGGAATCAAAAGTGGAATGGAATGGAATGGAACGTTGAATGTAATGAGAAAGGAACGGAATATTTTGTGGAATGGAATGTTTAATAGAATGTGGAACGGAAATTTGAATGGAATGGAATGGAATGGAATCTTGAGTGCAATGAGGAATGGAATGTGTAATGGAATGGAATGGAATGTGTAATGGAATGTGAAATGGAATGGAATGTGGAATGTAATGTTGAATGGAAAGGAATGGAATGTGGAATGGAATGTGGAATTGAATGGAATGGAATGTGGAATAGAAAGTGGAATGGAACATGGAATGGAACGTGGAAAGGAACGTGAAATGAAATCTGAAATGGAAAGTGGAATGGAATGTGGAATGGAATCTGGTATGGAATGCAATGGAATGGAAGATGGAATGGAACGCGGAATGGAATGGAATGGAAAATGCAACGGAAACTGGAATTCAATGAGGAATGGAATTTGGAATGGAACGTGCAATGGAATGGAATGGAAAGTGGAATGGAATGGAAAGTGGAATGGAGTGTGGAATGGAATTTGGAATGGAACATTAAATGGAATGTGAAATGGAATGTGGAAGGGAAAGGAATGGAATGTGGAATATAATGGAATGGAATGGAATGGAATGGAATGGAATTTGGAATGGAATGGAATAGAATTTAATGAGTAATGGAATGGAATGGAATGGTCTGGAATGTGGAATGGAATGGAATGGAACATGGAATGGAAAGTGGAATGGAAAATGCAATGGAAAGTGGAAAGGCAGGTGGAATTGAATGTGGAATGGATTTGAATGGAATGTGGAACAGAATGAATGGAATGTGGAATGGAAAGGAAAGGAATGTGGAATATAGTGGAATGGTATGGAATGAAGAATAGTATTAAAAGGAATGGAATGGAATGTGGAATGAAATGGAATGGATTGTGGAATGGAATGGAATGGAATGTTGAATGGAATGGAATGGAATGCTGAATGGAATGGAATGGAATGTTGAATGGAATTCAATGGCCTGGAATTTGGAATGGAATGGAATGGAATGGAATGTGGAATGGAATGAAATGGAAGGGAATGGATGGTAGAATACAGTGGAGTGGATTGTGGAAAGGAATGGAATAGAATGTGGAATGGAATGGGATGGAATGGAATGGAATGGAATTTCGAATGGAAGGCAATGCAATGCGGAAAGTAATGGAATGGAATTTGGAATATAATGTAATGGAAAAGAATGTGGAATTGAATGGAATGGAACGTGGAATGGAATGGAAAGTAATGTGAAATGAAATGGAATGGAACGTAGAATGGAATGTGGAATGGAATTCGGAATGGAATGGAATGGAATGGAATGTGGAATTGAATAGAATGGAATGGGCAATGGAATGGAATGGAATGTGGAATGGAATAGAAAGGAACGTGGTATGGAATGTGGAATGGAATCAGGAAAGCAATGTGGAATGTAATGGAATGGAATATGGAATGGAATGTAATGGAATGTGGAATGGAATTCGGAATGGAATGGAATGGAATGGAATGTGGAATTGAAAAGAATGGAATGGGCAATGGAATGGAATGGAATGTGGAATGGAATAGAAAGGAACGTGGTGTGGAATGTGGAATGGAATGAGGAAAGCAATGTGGAATGTAATGGAATGGAATATGGAATGGAATGGAATGGAATGTGGAATGGAATGTAACGTGGAATGGAAAGGAATAGAATGTGGATTCGAAAGAAATGGAATGTGGATGGAAATGGAAAGTAATGGAATGGAGTGTGAAATGGAATTTGGAATGGAATGTGGAACGGAATGTGGAATGCAATGTGGAATGGAATCAAATGCAAAGTGGAATGGTATGGAAAGTAACATGGAATGAAATGGAATGCAACATGTAATGAAACTTAGAATGGAATATGGAATGGAATGTGGAATGGAACGTGGAATGGAATGTGGAATCGAATGGAATGGAACGTGTACTGGAATGGAATGAAACGTGGAATGGAATACGGAATGGAACGTGGTGTGCAATGTGGCACGGAATGTGGTTTGGAATGGAATTGAATGTGGAATGGAATGTGGAATGGAATGTAGAACGGAAAGGAATGGAATGTGGAATAGAATGGAATGGAATGGAATGTGGAAAGGAATGGAATGGAATGGAATGCAATGTGAAATGGAATGTGGAATGGAATGCAATATGAAATGGAATGTGGAATGGAATGTGAAGTGGAATGTGGAATGGAATGGAATGGAATGTGGAATGGAATGTGGAATGGAATGTGGAATGGAATGGAATGTGGAATAGAATGCTAAATGGAATGGAAAGGAAAGTGGAATGGAATGTGGAATGGAACGTGGAATGGAATGAAATGGAACGTGGAATGGAATGGAAAGGAACGTGGAATGGAATGAGGTATGGAATTCTGAATGGAACGTTAAATGGAATGTGGAAAGGAATGAGTAGTGGAAAGGAATGGAATGTGGAATGGAATGGAATTGAACGTGGAATGGAATGTGGAATGGAAAGTGCAATGGAATGTGGTAAGCAAGGTGGAATGGAATGTGGAGTGAATTGCAATGCAAAGTGGAATGGAATGGAATGGAATATGGAATGGAAAGCAATGGAATGTGGAATGAAATGGAATGGTATAGAATGTAGAATAGAATTAAAAGGAATGGAATGGAATGTGGAATGAAATGGAATGGACTGCAGTATGGAATGGAATGGAATGGAGTGTAGAATGGAATGGAATGGAGTTTGGAATTGAATGGAATTTGGAATGGAATCGAATGGAAAGGAATGGAATGTGGAAATGAATGGATTGGAATGTGGAATGGAATGGAAGGGAATGGAATTTGGAATGTAAAGGAATACAATGCGGAATCGAATGGAATGAAATGTGGAACGGAATGGAATGGAATGGAAAGGAATGTGGAATTGAATGTAATGGAATGTGGAATGGAATGGAATGGAATGTGGAATGAAATGGAATGGAAAATGGAATGCAATGTGCAATGGAATTCGGAATGGAATGGAATGGAAATGTATCTAGAATTGAAAAGAATGCAATGTGGAATGGATTGGAATGGAATATGGATTGGAATGTGGAAAGGAATGTGCAATGTAAAGGAATGGAATGTGGAAAGAAATTGAATGGAATGTGGAATGGAATGTAACGTGGAATGGAATGGAAGGGAATGTGGATTCGAATTAAATGGAATGTGGATAGGAATGCAATGTAACGGAATGGAATGTGAAATGGAATTTGGATTGCAAAGTGAAGCGGAATGTGGAATGCAATCTGGAATCAAATGAAATGAAACATGGAATGGAATGGAATGGAACGTGAAATGGAATGGAATGCAATGTGTAATGGTACATAGAATGGAAAGTGGAATGGAATGTGGAAAGGAACGTGGAATGGAACGTGGAATGGAATGTGGAATGGAATGGAATGTAAAATGAAATGGAATGTGGAATGGAATGGAATGGAATCGAATACGAAATGGAAGGTGGAAAGGAATGTGAAGTGGAATGTGGAATGGAATGGGTAATGGAATGGAATGGAATGTGAAATGGAATGTGGAAAGGAATTTGAAATGGAATGTGGATTGGAATGAAGTGGAAAGTGGAATGGAATGGAACGGAATGGAATATAATGTGGAAAGGAACGTGGAATGGAATGTGGAATGCAATGGAATGCAATGTTGAAAGGATTGGGGAATGCAATGGAATTGAATGTAGAATGGAATGTGGAACGGAATGGTATGGCATGAGGAATGGAATTGAATGGAATGTGAAATGGAATGTGGAATGGAAGGTGTAATGGAATGTGGAATGGAATGGAATGGAATGAGGAATGGAATATGGAGTAGAAAGGAACGGAATGTGGAATGGAATGTGGAATGGAATGAAATGGAATGTAAAATGGAATGTGGAAAGGGAGATGGAATGGAATGTGGAAAGGAATGGAATGGAATGTGGAAAGGAATGGAATGGAATGTGGAATGGACTATGGAATGGAATGGTATGGAATATGTAGTGGAAAGGAATGGAATGTTGAATGGAATGGTATGGAATGTGGAATGGATTGGAATTGAAAGGAATGTTGTTTGGAATAGAGTGGAACGAGGAATGAAATGGAATGGAATGTGAAATGGAACGTGTAATGCAATGGAATGGAACATGGAATGGAATGGAAAGATACGTGGATTGGAATGTGAAATGGAATGTGGAATGGAATGTAAAATGGAATGTGGAATGGAATGTGCAATGGAATGAAATGGAACAAGGAATGGAATGGAATGGAACGTGAAATGGAATGGAATGGAATGTGGAATGGAATGGAATGGAATTTAATTTGGAATGGAAAGGAACGGAATGTGGAATGGAATGTGGAATGGAAAGTGGAATGGAATGCAATGGAATGTACAATGGAATATGGAATTGAATGGAATGGAAAGTGCAGTGGAATGTGGAATGGAATATGGAATACAATGTGGAAAGGAATGGAATGGAAGGTGGAATAGAATGCAGATTGGAATGGAATGTAATGTGGAATGGAAAGGAATGGAATGTGGAATTGAATGTGGAATTGAACGTGGAATGCAAAGGAAAGGAATGTGGAATGGAACGTGGAATAGAATGGAACGGAACGGGGAATGGAAAGTGGAATGTAAGGGAATGGATCGTTGAATGGAATGTCGAATGGAATGTGGAATGGAAAGATGAATGGAAAGTAGAATGGATTGGAATGGAAAGTGGAATAGAATGTGGATTGGAATGTGGCATGGAATTTGGAATGGAATGTGGAATGGAATGGAATGGAATGTGGATTTCAATGGATAGGAATTGAAGGTGGAATGGAATGGAAAGAAATGGCAGGGAATTTAATGCGGAATGGAGTGCAAAGGAAAGTGGAATGGAATATGGAATGGAATGGGATGCAATGTGGAATGGAATGCGGAATAGAATGGAATGGAATGTGGAATGGAATGTGGAATGGAATGGAAAGTGGAATGGAATCGATTGGAATCTGGAATGCAATGGAATGGAACCAAATGTGGAATTGAAGAGAATGGACTGGAATGGAATGTGGAATATAATGGAATGGAATGGAATGGAAAGTGGAATGGAGTGGAATGGAATGTGGAATTGAATGGGATGGAATGTGGAATGGAAAGGAATGTGGAATGGATTGTGGAATGGAATGAGAAATGGAGTGCAATGGAATGTGGAATGGAATGTGGAACGGAAAGTATTGGAATATGGAATGGAATGTGGAATGGAATTGAATGAAATGGAATGTGGAATGGAATTGAATGTGGCATGTTTTTGAATGGAATGGAATGTTTAACGGAATGGAATGGAATATGGAATGGAATTTGGAATGGATTTTGTAATGCAATGTTGAATGGAATGGAAAGAGGAATGGAATGGAATGGAAGGGGTAATAGAATGGAATGAAGTGTGGAATAGAAAGTAATGGAGTGTGGAATGGAATGGAATGTGGAATGGATTGTGGAATGGAATGAGAAATGCAAGGGAATGGAATGTGGAACAGAATGTGGAATGTAATGGATTGAAATGTGGAATGGAATGAGGAATGGAATGGAATGTGGAATGGAATGGAATGGAACGTGAAATGGAAAGTGGAATGGAAAGTGGAACGGAAAGTGGAATGGAAAGTTTAATGTGGAATGGAATGGAATGGAAAGTGGAATGAAATGGAATGAAATGTGGAATGGAATGGAATGGATATCGGAATGGAATGGAATGGAATGTGGAATGGAATGGAATGGATTGCAAAGTGGAATGAAATGCATTTTACAGCGGAATGGAATGGAATGTGGAATGGAACGGATATGAATGGAATTTGGAATGGAGTGGAATGGAATGGAATGTGGAATGGAATGGAATGGAATGAGGAATGTAATATGGAATGGAATGTGATGCAATGTTGAATGGAATATGAAAGGGAATGGAATGGAATGAGGAATGGAATGGAAGGTAGAATGGAATGTAATGGAAGGAGGAATGTAATATGGAATGGAAGGTGATGCAATGTTGAATGGAATATGAAAGGGAATGGAATGGAATGAGGAATGGAATGGAATGTATAATGGAATGGAATTGAATGTGGAATGGAATGGTATGCAATGTAATATGGAATGGAATGGAACGAAATGAAATGGAAAGTGGAATGGAATAGAATGGAATGGAATGGAATGTTGAATTGAGGGGAATGGAATGTGAAAGATAATTGGATGTAATGTGCAATGGAATCTGGAATTTGATGGAATTTAATGGAATGTGGAATGGAATGGAATGGAGTGGAATGGATTGTTGAACGGAATGGAAAGGAATTTGTAACGGAATTTATTTGAATGTGGAATGGAATGGAATCTGGAATCAAATGTGGAATGGAATGGAATGGAAAGTGGAATGGAATGTGAAATGGAATGGGATGGAATATGGAATGGAATGTGGAATGCGATTTAATTGATTGGAATGTGGAATGGAATGGAATGGAATGGAATATGAAATGGAAAGTAATGGAATGTGGAACGGAATGGAATAGAATGTGGAATGAAATGTAGAATGTATTGGAATGGAATTTGGAACGCAATCGAATTGAATGTGGAATGGAATGGAACGGAATTTGGAATGCATTGTAGACAGTATTAAAATGGAATGTTGAATGTAATGTGGAATGGAATGGAATGGAATGTGGAATGCAATGGAATGGAATGTGGTATGGTACTGAATGGAATGGTTTGGAATGGAATGTGGAATGGAATGGAATGGAATATGGAATAGGATTGAATGGATTGCAATGTGGAATGGAATGAAATGTGCAATGGAATGGAACGGAATGTTGAATGGAAAGTAATGGATTGTGGAATGTAATGGAATGCAACGGAATGCGGAATGGAATGGTATGGAAAGGAATGGAATGTGCAATGGAATGGAACGGAATGTGGAATGGAATGTGGAATGGAATTGAAAGGAATGTGGAATTGAATATGGAGTGGAATGGAATGGAATGTGATATGGAATGGAATGGAATGGAGTGGAATGTAATGTGGAACGGAATGCAATGGAATGTGTAATGGAATAGAATGTGGAATGGAATGTGGAAAGGAATGGAATGCGATGTGGAATGGAGTGCGGAATGGAAGAGGATGTAATGAGGAACTGAATTTCGAATGGAATGGAATGGAATGGAATGTGGAATGGAATGGATAGTAATGGAATGTGGAATGCAATGGAATGGAATGTGGAACGAAATGGAATTGAATGTGGAATGGATGGAAGAAGATATTGGAATAGAATGCGAAATGGAAAGGAAAGTGAAATGGAATGGAATGGAATGTGGAATGTGAAATGTAATGTGGAATGGAATGTGCAATTGAATGTGGAATGGAATGTGGAATGTAATATGAAACGGAATGTGGAATTGAATGAGAAATGCAATGTAGAATGGAATGTGGAATGGAATGGAATGGAATACGGAATGGAATGTGTAATGTAATGGAATGGAAAATGGAATGCAACGTGGAATGGAACGTGCCGTTGAATGTGCAATCTAACGTGGAATGGAAAGTGGAAAAGAATGAGAAATGGAATGGAATGGAATGTGAAATGGAAGGGAATGCAGAATGGAATGTGGAATGGAATGCGGAATGAAATGTGTAATGGAATGGACTGGAATGTGAAATGGAATAGAATCGAACATGTAATGGAAAGGAATGCAATGGAATGTGGAATGGAAGGAAAAGGAATGTGGAATTGAATGGAATGCAATGTAGAATGGAAAGGAATTTGGAATTTAATGGATTTGAATGCGGAATGGAATATAATGGAAATTGCAATGGAATGGAATTGAATAGAATGTGGACTGGAAAGGAATGAAATGGAATTGAATGTGGAATGGAATATGGAATGGAATTGCATGGATTGTGGAAAGGAATACAATGGAATGTAAAATGAGACGTGGAATGGAATGGAATGGAATGTGGTGTGGAAAGTGGAATGGAATGGAATGGAATGTGGAATGTAATGTGGAATTGAATGTTATATGGAATCTGGAATGGAAAGTGGAATTGAACTTAATGGAATGTGGAATCGAAGGGCATGGAATGAGGAATGGAATGGAATGGAATGTGGAATTGAATGTGGTATGGAATGGCTAGGAATGTGGAATGGAATGGAATGTGGAATGGAAAGGAAAGGAATGGAATGTGAAATGGAATGGAATTTAATGTGGCATGGAATGGAATTTAAACTGGAATAAAATGGAATGGAATGTTTAATGGAATGGAATGTGGAGTGGAATGGAGTGTAATATGCAATCAAACGTGGAATGGAATGGAATGGAAAGGAATGGAATGTGGAATGCAACGGAATGGAATATGGAAAGGAATGGAATGGAGTGGTATGTGGAATGGAAAGGTATTGAATGTGGAATGGAATGAAATGGAATGTGCAATGGAAGGAAATGGAATGGAATGTGGAATGGAATGCAATGGAATGCAATGTGGAATTGAATGGAATGGAACGCAATGTGGAATGGAAAGGAATGGAATGTGTAACGGAATGGAATGGAGTGTGGATTGTAATGCAATGTAATGGAATGGAATGTGAAATGGAATGTGAAATGGAATTTGGAATGGAATGTGAAATGGAATGTGGAATGCAATGTGAAATGGAATGTCACGCAACGAGGAATGGAATGTATTGGAAAGTGGAATGGAATGGAAAGTAACGTGTAATAGAACGTAGAATGGAAACTGGAATGGAATGTGGAATGGAATGGAATGGAATGGAATGTGAAAAGAAATGTGGAAAAGAATGTGAAATGGAATTAAATGGAGAGTGTAATGGAATGGAATGGAATGGAATTTATCGGGGAATGGATCATGAAATGGAAAGTGGAGTGGAATGGAAAGCAAAGTGAAATGGAATGTGAAAAGTATTGTGAAATGGAATGTGGACTGGAATGTAGAATGGAATGAAATGGAAAGTAGAATGGAACGGAAAGAAATGGAATTTAGTGTGGAACGGAACGTGGAATGTAATGTGGAATGGAATGGAATGGAATGTGGAATGGAATGTGGAATGGAATGGAATGGAATGTGGAATGCAATGGGGAATGGAAAAGAACGGAATGTGGAATGGAATGTGGAATGGAATGTGGAAGGGAATCTGGAATGGAATCTGGACTGGAATGGAATGGCATGTGGAAAGGAATGAAATGGATTGTGGAATGGAATGGAATGGAATGGAATGTGTAATGGAATGAATGGGATAGTGAAATAAAATGGAATGGAATGTTTAATGGAGTGTGGAATTGATTGGGTTGGAATGTGGAATGGAATGTGGAATGGAATGGAATGGAATGTGGAAGGGAAGGTGGAATGGAATGTGGAATGGAATGTGGAATATAATGTAGAATGGATTGGAAGGTAAAGTGGAATGTAATGTGGAATTGAACGGAATGCAGTGAAATGGAATGTGGAATGGAATGGAATGGAATAGAATATGGAATGGATTGGAATTGAATGCAATGCAAAGTGGAATTTAAAGGAATGGACTGCAGAATTGAATGGAATGGTATACAGAATGTAATGTAATGGAATGTGGAATGGAATGTGAAATGAAACGGAATGGAAGGTTTAATGAAATTGAATGGAATGTGGAATGAAATGTGGAACGGATTGGAATGGAATGTGGAATGGAATGGAATGGAACATGGAATGGAATTTGGAATGGAATGGAATGGAATATGGAAAAGAATGAAATCGAATGTGGAATGAAATGTGGAATTGAATGGATTGGAATGCGGAATGGAATGTGGAATGGAATGGAATGGAATGTGGAAGGGAATGTGGAATGGAATGTGGAATGTAATGTAGAATGGAATGGAGTGAAATATGGAATGGAATGCGGAATGGAATGGAATGGAATGTGGAAGGGAATGTGGAATTCAATGTGGAAGAGTATGTGGAATGGAATGAAACGGAATGTGGAATGTATTGTGAATTGGAACGTCGAATGGAATGGAATGGAATGTGTATTGGAATGTGGAATGGAATGGAATGGAATGTGGAAAGGAATGTGGAATTGTCTGTGAAATGGAATGGAATCGAATGTGCATTGGAATGTGTAATGGAATGAAACAGAATGTGGAAGGGAATGTGCAATGGAAAGTTGAGTGGAATGGAAGGAAATGTGGAATGCAATGTGGAATTGAATGGAATAGAACGTGGAAGGGAATGTGTAATGGAAAGTTCAGTGGAATGGAAGGAAATGTGGAATGCAATGTGGAATGGAATGGGCAATGCAATGTGGAATGTAATGTGGAATGTAATGCAATGGAATGTGGAATGGAACTTGGAATGGAATGGAATGGAACGTGGAATGGAACATGGAATGGATTGTGGAATGGAATCTGGAATGAAACGTGGATTGGAACGGAATGGAATATGGAATGTAATGTGGAATGGAATGGAATGGCATACGGAAAGAAATCTGGAATGGAATGTGTAAGGGAATGGAACGGAATGTCAAATGTGATGTGGACTGGAATGGAAGGCAAAGTGGAATGGAATGTGGAATGGAATGGAAAGAATGTGAAATGGAATGTGCAATGGAATGGTATGGAATACGGAATGGAATGCAATGGAATGTAGAATGGAATGTGGAATGGAATGTGGAATGGGAATTAATGGAATGTGTAATGTAATGTGGAATGGAAAGTGAAATGGAAAGGAACGGAAAGTCGAATGGAACGTGGAATGCAACGGAATGGAATGTGGTGTGGATTGTGGAATGGAATATGGAAAGGAAAGCAGAATGTAATGGAATGGAATGTCGAATGGAATGTTGAATGGAATTGAAAGGAACGTGTAATGGAACTTGCAATGAAACGTGGGATGGAATGTGGAATGCAAAGTGGAATGCAGCGTGGAATGTAATGTGGAATGGAATGTTTAATGGAATGTGGAAGTGAATGGAATGGAATGTGGAAAGAAACGTTTATTGGAAAGGAATGGAATGGAATGTGGAACGGAAGGTCGAATGGATTGTGGAATGGTAAGTGAAAAGGAACGTGGAATGGAATGGAATGGAACTTGGAATGGAACGTGGAATGGAACGTGGAACGAAACATGGAATGCAATGTGGAAAGTAATGTGGAAAGGAAAGGAATGGAATGTGGAACGGAATTGAATGGAATGTGGAATGTAATGTGGAATGGAATGGAATGGCATGTGGAATTGAATGGAATGGAAGGTGTAATGAAATGGATCAGAAAATGGAATAAAATATGGAATGAAATATGAAATGGAATATGGAATGCAATGGAATGGAATGTGGAATGGAATGGATTGGAATGTGGAATAAAGTGGAATGGAATTGAATGGAATAGGAATGGAACAGAATGTGGAATGCAAAGGAATGTAAAGAAATGAGGAATTGAATGGAAAGGAATGTGGAATAGAATGCAATGGAATGGAAAGTAGAATGGAATGTTGAATGGATTGGAATAGAATGTGGAATGAAATGGAATGGAATGTGGAATAGAATGTGGAATGAAACGTGGAATGGAATGTGGAATGGAATGGAATGGAATGTGGAATGGATTGTAATAGAATGTTGAATAGAATGGAATGGAATGGAAAGGAATGCGTTGTGGAATGGAGTGGAATGGTGAATGCAATGCAATGGAATGAAATTTGGAATTGAATGGAATGGAAGGGAATGGAATTTGGAATGGAAAGGAACATGGAATGGAATGTGGAATGGAATGTGGAATGGAATTAAATGGAATGTGGAATGGAATGGAATGGAATGTGGAAAGGAATGGCATGGAATGTGGAATAGAATGGAATGGAATGGAATTTGCAATGGAATGTGGAATGGAAACTGGAATGGAATGAAATGGAATGTGGAATGGAATGTTGAATGGAATGTGGAATGGAATGAAAAGGAAGGTGGAATGGAATGAAATGGAATGTGGATTGGAATGGAAGTTAACGTGGAATGGAATGGAAAGAGAGGTGCAATGTGGACTGGAATGTGAAATGTAATGGGGAATGGAATGTGGACAGGAATGTGGAATGGAGGGTAATGAAAGGGGGAAAGGAATGGAATGGAACGTGCAATGTAATAGAATGGAACATGAAATGCAACATGGAATGGAAAGTGGAGTGGAAAGTTATAGTGAAAGTAGAATGCAATGGAAGGCAAAGTGGAATGGAATGTGGAATGGAATGGAAAGAAAGTGAAATGGAATGTGCAATGGAATGGTATGGAATATGGAATGCAATGCAATGGAATGTAGAATGGAATGTGGAATGGGAATTAATGGAATGTGTAATGTAATGTGGAATGGAAAGTGAAAGAGAAAGGAATGGAAAGTCGAATGGAACGTGGAATGCAACGAATTGGAATGTGGTGTGGATTGTGGAATGGAATATGGAAAGGAAAGCAGAATGTAATGGAATGGAATGTCGAATGGAACGTTGAATGGAATTGAAAGGAACGTGTAATGGAACTTGCAATGAAACGTGGAATGGAACATGGAATGGAAAGTGGAATGCAGCGTGGAATGTAATGTGGAATGGAATGTTTAACGGAATGTGGAAGTGAATGGAATGGAATGCGGAAAGAAACGTTTATTGGAAAGGAATGGAATGGAATGTGGAATGGAAGGGCGAATGGATTGTGGAATGGTAAGTGGAAAGGAACGTGGAATGGAGTGGAAAGGAACTTGGAATGGAACGTAGAATGGAACGTGGAATGAAACATGGAATGCAACGTGGAAAGTAATGTGGAAAGGAAAGGAATGGAACGTGGAGTGGAATTGAATGGAATGTGGAATGGAATGTGGAATGGAATGCAATGGCATGTGGAATTGAATGGAATGGAAGGTGTAATGAAATGGATCAGAAAAAGGAATACAATATGGAATGAAATATGAAATGGAATATGGAATGGAATGGAATGGAATGTGGAATGGAATGGATTGGAATGTGGAATAAAGTGGAATGGAATTGAATGGAATAGGAATGGAACGGAATGTGGAATGCAAAGGAATGTAAAGAAATGAGGAATTGAATGGAAAGGAATGTGGAATGGAATGCAATGGAATGGAAAGTAGAATGGAATGTTGAATGGATTGGAATAGAATGTGGAATGAAATGGAATGGAATGTGGAATAGAATGTGGAATGAAACATGGAATGGAATGTGGAATGGAATGGAATGGAATGTGGAAAGGATTGTGATAGAATGTTGAATAGAATGGAATGGAATGGAAAGGAATGCGTTGTGGAATGCAGTGGAATGGTGAATGCAATGCAATGGAATGAAATTTGGAATTGAATGGAATGGAAGGCAATAGAATTTGGAATGGAAAGGAACATGGAATGGAATGTGGAATGGAATGTGGAATGGAATTAAATGGAATGTGGAATGGAATGGAATGGAATGTGGAAAGGAATGGCATGGAATGTGGAATAGAATGGAATGGAATGGAATTTGCAATGGAATGTGGAATGGAAACTGGAATGGAATGGAATGGAATGTGGAACGGAATGTTGAATGGAATGTGGAATGCAATGAAAAGGAAGGTGGAATGGAATGAAATGGAATGTGGATTGGAATGGAAGTTAACGTGGAATGGAATGGAAAGAGAGGTGCAATGTGGACTGGAATGTGAAATGTAATGGGGAATGGAATGTGGACAGGAATGTGGAATGGAGTATAATGAAAGGCGGAAAGGAATGGAATGGAACGTGCAATGGAATAGAATGGAACATGAAATGCAACATGGAATGGAAAGCGGAATGGAAAGTTATAGTGAAAGTAGAATGGAATGGAATGGAAATTGGAATGGAATGTGGAATGAAATGGAAGGAATGTGTAAAGGAATGTGGTATGGAATGTGGAATGGAATGGAATGGAACGTGGAGTGCAAGCAAAAGGAATATGGAATGCTATGGAATGGAATGTGGAATAGAATATGGAATGGAATGTGGAATGCAACGTGGAATGGAAAGGAAAGTAATGTGGGAAGGAATGTGGAATGGAAAGGGCAATGAAAACTGGAATGTAATGGAAAGGAATGTGGAATGGAACGTGGAATTGAATGGAATGGAACGTGGAATGGGAAGTGGAATGGAACGTGCAATCGGAATTGGAATGTAAATTTTAATGGAAAGTGGAATGGAATGTGGAAAAAAATGGAATGGAATGTGGAATTGAATAGAATCGAATGTGGAATGGAATGTGAAATTGAATGTGGAATGGAATGTGGAATGGAAGGGAATGGAATGTGGAATGGAATGTGGAATGGAAGGTGGACGGGAACATGGAATGGAATGGAATGGAATGTGCAATGGAAAGGAATGGAAAGTGGAAAGGAATGTGGAATGGAACGGAATGGAAAGTAGAATGCAAAGTGAAATGGAAAGTGGAATGGAATGGAATGGATTGTGGAATGGAATGGAATGGAATGATATGGAATGTGGAACGGAATGTGGAATGGAAAACGGAAGGCCACGTTGAAGGCAATGGAATGGAATGTACAATGGAATGTGGGATGGAATGGAATGGATACAGGAGTGGAATGTGGAATCAAATCTGTAAAGTAATGGAATGGAATGTGGAATGGAATGTGAAACGGAATACAATGGAATGTGAAATGCCATGTGGAGTGGAAAGTGGAATGGAATGTGGAATGGATCATGGAATGGAACGTGGAATGGAATGTGAAATGAAATGGAATGGAATGTGGAATGGAATGGAATGGTATGTGGAATGGAATGCGGAACGTATTGTGGAATGTAATGGAATGGAATGTGGTATGGAATGCGGAAGGGAATTTGGAATTGAATGTGGAATGGAATGCAATAGAATGTGGAATGCAATGTGGAATGGAATGGAATGGAATGTGGAAAGGAATATTCAATGGAACGGAATGGAAAGTGAAATGGAATGGAATGGAATATGGAATTGAAATTGAAATGGAATGGAATGGAATGTGGAAGGGAATGTGGAAAGGAATGGATTGTGGAATGGAACGTGGAATGGAGTGTAGAATGTAAATTGGCATGTAACGGAATGGAATGTGGAATGGAATGTGGATTTGAATGTGGAATGGAATTGAATGGAATGTGGAATGCAATGCAATGGTATGTGGAATAGAATGGAATGGAATGGAATGTGGAATGGAATGGAATGGAATGTAGAATTGAATGGAATGCAATAGAATGGAATGTGGAAGAGAATGGAATGGAATGGAATGTGAAATTGAATGCAGAATGGAATGCAATGGAATGTGGAATAGAAAGGAAAGGAATGGAATGTCGAATGGAATGTGAAATGGAATGGAATGGAAAGTGGAATGGAATGTGAAATGGAATGAGTAATACAATGTAATGGAGTGCAATATAATGTGGAATGGAATGTAAAAAGGAATGTGGAATTGAATGGAATAGGATGTGGAATTGAATGGAATGGGATGTGGAACACAATGTGGAATGGAAAGGAATGGAATGTGGAATAGAATGGAATGGAATATGCAATGGAATGGAATGGAATGTGGAACCGAATGTGGAATGGACTGAGGAATGGAATGTGGAATAAAATGAAATGGCATGTGAAATGGAATGGAATGCAAAGTGGAATGAAGTGGAATGGAACGAGGAATAGAATGCACACTGGAATGTGGAAAGGAATGTGGAATGTAATGTGGAAGGGAATGTGGAAAGGAATGAAATGGAATTTGGAATGGAATGTGGAATGGAATTTGGAAGGGAATGTGGATTGGAATGGAGTGGAATGTGGAATGGAATTGAATGGAATGTGCAATGAAATGGATTGGAATGTGGAATAGAATGGAATGGAATTGAATGTCATGGGACTGGAATGGAATAGAATGTGGTATGCAAAGGAATGGAATGAAAGAAGAAATTGAGTGGCATGGAATGCGGAAAGGAATGGAATGGAAAGTGGAATGGAATGGTATAGATCATGGAATGCAAAGCAGAATAGAATGGAACGGAATGGAAAGGAATGTGGAATGGAATGTGGAAAGGAATGTGGAATGGAATGGAATGTGCAATGGAATGGAAAGGAATGTGGAATAGAATGGAATGGAATGAAATGTGGAATGGAATGTGGAATGGAATGGAATTGAAAGCGGAATGGAATGTGGAACGGAATGGAATGGAACGTGGAATGGAATGTGGAAGGGAATGTGGAATGGAATGTGGAAAGCTAAGTGTAATGGAATGGAATTGGACGTGGAATGGAACGTGGAATGCAATGGAATGGAATCTGAAATTGAAAGGAATGAAATGTGGAATGGAACGGAATGGGATGTGGAAAGGAATGTGGAATGGGATGGAATGGAATGTGGAATGGATTGTGGAATGGAACGGAATGGAATGTGGAAAGGAATGCGGAATGGAATAGAATGGAAGGTGAAATGGAATGTGGAACAGAAACTGGAAAGTAATGTGGAATGGAATGCAATGGAACGTGGAATGGAATGGAGTAGAATGTGGAAAGGAATGTGGAAAGGAAGGCATTGGAATGAGAAATGGAACAGAATGGAATGTGGAATGGAATGTGGAATGGAATGTGGAATGTAACGGAATGGAATGTGGAATGGAGTATGGAATGGACTGGAATGGAATGTGGATTGGAATGTGGATTGGAATGTGGAATGGAATGTGGAATGGAAAGGAATGTAATGTGGAATGGAATGTGTAAACGAAAGTGGAATGGAAAGGAATGTAATGTGGAATGGAATGTGGAAAGGAAAGTGGAATGGAAAGGAATGCAATGTGGAATGAAACGTGGAATGGAATGGAATGGAATTTGGAATAGAATGCGGAAAGGAATGTGGAAAGGAATGAGAAATCAAATGGAATGGCACGTGAAATGGAATGGAATGGAATGTGGAATGAAATGGAATGGAACCTAGAATAGAATATGGAATGGAATGTGGAATGGGATGTGCAAATTAATAGAATCGAATGGAATGGAATTCGAATGGATTGGAATGGATTGTGGAATGCAATGGAATGGAATCAAATAAGCAATTGAATGGAATGGAATTTGGAATGGAATGGAATGGAAGGTGGAATGGAATGGAATAGAACATGGAATGGAATATGGAATGGAATGGAATGGAATGTGGAATGGAATGTGGAAAGGAATGGAATGGATTGTGGAATGGAATAGAATGGAATGGGGAATAGAATGGGATGGAATGAAATTTAAACTGGAATGGTATGGAATGGAATGTGTAATGCAATGGAATGGAATGAAATGCGGAATTCAATGGAATGGAATGTGGAATGGAATTTAATGGAATGTGGAATGGAATGGAATGGAATGTGTAATGGCATGGATTGGAACATGGAATGGAATGTGGAATGGAATATGGAATGGAATCAGGAATGGAATGGAATAGAATGTGGAATGGAATGGAATGGAAGATGGAAAAGAATGGAATGAAATTGAATGTAGAAGGGAATGTGGAATGCATTGTGGAATGGAATCAAACGGAATGTGGAATCTAGTGGAATGGAATGTGGAATGGAGAGGAATGGAATGTGGAATGGAATGGAAGATAGGATGGAATGGAATGTAATGTGGAATCAAATGGAATGGAATGGCATGGAAGGCAATGGATCGAGTAATGGAAAGGAATGGAACATGGAATGGAATGGAATGGAATGTGGAATGGAATGTTGAATGGTATCTAGTGGAAAGTGGAATGGAATGGAATGGAAAGTGGAATGGAATGTGGAATGGAATGGAATGGAATGTGGAATGGAAAGTGGAATGGAATGCAATGGAAGGTGCAATGGAATGGATTGGAATGGAGGGAAATGTGAAATGGAATGCAATGGAAAGTGGAATGGATTGTGGAATGGAATGGAATGCAATGTGGCATAGAATGTGGAATGGAATGGAAAGAAATATGGAATGGCATGTGGAATGGAATGGAATGGAATGTGGACACGACTGTGGAATGGAACGTGAAAAGGAATGGAATGCAACGTGGAATGGAACGTGGTTTGGATCGTGGAATGTAACTTGGAATGGTATGTGGAATGGATTGTGGAAAGGAATATGCAATGGACCGTGATATTGAAAGGAACGGAATGTTGAATGGAAAGTGGAATGGAATGGAATGGAAAGTGGAATGGAATTTGCAATGGAATGCCGAATGGAAAGTGGAACTGAACGTAGAATGGAATTGAATCCAACGTAGAATGGAGTGAGGAATGGAATGGAATGTAAGGTGGAATGGAAAGTGGAATGTAATGGAAAGGAATGTAGAATGCAATGCAGAACGGAATGGAATGGAATGTGGAACGGAATGTGGAATGGAATGTGGAATGGAATGTGGAATGGAATGTGGAAAGGAAAGTGTAATGGAATGAGATGAAATGTGGAATGGGAAGTGGAAATGAATGGAGTGGAACGTGGAATGGAACGTGGAATCGAATGACAAATCGAATGTGGAATGGAACGCGGAATGGAATGTGGAATAGAATGGAATGGAATGTGGAATGGAATGTGGAAAGGAATGGAATGGATTGTGGAATGGAATAGAATGGAATGGTATGGAATGTGGAATGGAGTGGATTGTAATAAGTAATGGAATTTCGTTGGGAATGTGGAATGGAAAGTTGAATGCAATGGAACGGAACGTGGAATGGAAAGTGGAGTGGAAAGGGAGTGAAATGTGTAGTAGAACGTGGAATGGAATGGGCTATAGAATGTGGAATGGAACGTGGAACGGAATGGAATGGAAAGTGGAATGCAACGTGGAATGGAATGGAATGGAACACGGAAAGGAATGGAATGGAATATGGAAAGAATGGAACGAGGAATGGTATGTGGAATGTATTGTGGAACGCAATGTGCAATGGATGGTGGAATGGAAAGGAATGGAAAGTGGAATGGAAAGAGGAATGGAAAGGATTGGAATGTGCAATGGAATGTGGAATGGAATGTGGACTGGAATGGAAGGCAAAGTGCAATTGAATGCGGAATGGAATGTGGAGTGAAATGGAACGGAATTTGGAATGGAATGGAACGGAATGTGGAATGGAAGTCGGGCTGGAAAGGAATGAAATGTGGAATGGAATGTGGAATGGAATGCAAAGGAATGTGGAATGGAATGTGGAATGGAATGTATTGGAATGTGGAATGGAATTTGGAATGGAATGGGGAATGTAATGTAGCATCTAATGGAATGCAATGTTGAATGGAAAGTGGAATGGAATGGAATGGAACGTGGAATGGAACTTGGAACAGAACGTGGAATGGAACTTGGAACAGAACATGGAATGGAATGTGGAATGGAATGTGGAATGGAATGTGGAATGCAGTGTGGAAAGGAAAGTGGAATGGATTGGAATGGAATGGAACGAGGAATGGAATGTGGAAAGGAATGTGGAATGGAACGTGGAACATGATGTGGAATGGAAAGTGGAATGGAATGTGGAATGGAGAGCAATGGAATGTGGAATGGAATGGAATGCAACGTGGAATGGAAAGCAATGAAATGTGGAACGGTATGTGGAATGGAATGGAATGGTATGATTAATAGAACGTGGAATGAAATGGAATGTGCAGCAGAAAACAATGGAATGTGCAACGGAATATGGAATGGAATGGAACTGATTGGAATGGAAGGTGGAATGGAAAGGAATGAAATGTGGAAAGGAATGGAATAGTATGTGGAACGGAATGGAATGGAATGTGGAAATCAATTGAAAGTATAGTGGAATGCAACGTGGATTTGAAGATGGAACGGAACGTAGAATGGAATGGAATGGAACTGGGAATGGAACGTGGGGTGGAACGTAGAATTGAATGGAATGGAATGGAATGGAATGAAATGGAATGGAATGGAATGTGGAACGGAATGGAATGCAATGTGGCGTGGAATGGAATGGAATGTGGAATGGAATTTGGAATTTAATGGAATGGAATGGAAAGGAATCTGGAATGGAATGAAATGTGGAATGGAATGGAATGCAAAGTGGAATGGAATGGAATGGAATGTGGAATGAAATGGATTGGAATGTGCATTGGAAAGTAATGGAAGGTGAAATTTAACGTGGAATAGAAATGAATGTGGATTGGAATGGAATGGAATGTGGAGTGGAATGGAATAGAATGCGGAAGGGAATAGAATGAAATGTGGAATGGAATGGAATGCAACGTGGAATGGAATGTGGAATGGATTGGTAGGGTATGTGGAATGGAATGTTGAATGGATTGGAATGGAAGGTGGAATGGAATGTGGAATGGAATGGAATGAATTTTGGAATGGAATGGAATGGATTGTGGAATGGAATGTGGAATGCAATGGAATGGAATGTGGAATGGAATGTGAGGTGGAATGTGGGAAGAATTGTGGAATGGACCGAAATGGAATGTGCAATGCAATGTGGAATGGAGTGTGGAAAGGAATGTGGAATTGAACGGAATGGAATTTAGAATAGAATGTGGAATGGAATGTGCAATGAAACGTAGAATGGAGTGTGGAATGGAATGTGGAATGGAACGGAATGGAATTTGTAATGGAATGTGGAATGGAATGTGTAATGGATTGTGAAATGTAATGCAATGGAATGTGGAATTGAATATGGAATGGAATAGAATGGAATGTGGAATGGAACGTGGAATGGAACGTGTAATGCAATGTAATGGAACGTGGAATGGAATGTGGAATGCAATGTTGAAGGCAATGGAATGGAAAGTGGAATGGAAAGTTAAAAGGAATGTTTTGGAATGGCGAAGGAAATGCAGTGGAATGTGAACTGGAATGTGGAACGGAATTTGAAAAGTAATGTGGAAATTAATGGAAAGGAATGTGTAATAGAAAGGAATGGGATATGGAATTTAATGTGGAATGGAATAGAATGGAATGTGGAATGCAGTGGAAAGGAATGTGGAATAGAATGTGCAATGGAATGGAATGGAATGGAATCTGGAATGGAATGGAATGGAAAGTGGAATGAAATGTAGAATGGAAAGTGAAATGGAAAGTGGAATGGAAAGAAACGGAAAGAGGAATGGAATGCAACGGAATGGAACGTGTAATGGAACGTGGAATGGAATGTGGAACGGAATGTGGAAGGGAATGGAAAGGAATGCGGAGTGGAATGTGGGATGGATTGGAATACGGAAACGAATGAGGAATGGAATGGAATGGAATGTAGTTGGAATGTGGAATGGAATGTGGAATGGATTGTGGAATGAAATGTGGAATGGAATTGTGTCACGGAACGAAATGCAATTTGGAATTGAAAGAGGAGGAAATGTGGAATACAACCTCTAATGGAATGGAACGAGGAATGGAATGTGGAATGGAATGGAAAGGGATGTGGAATGGAATGTGGAATGGAGTGGAAAAGAATGTGGAATGGAATGCAATGTGGAATGGAATGGAATGAAATGAAATGAGGAATGGATTGCAATGGAACGTGGAATGGAATGTACTGGAATGTGAAATGGAATTCAATGTGGAATGGAATGGAAAGGAATGCAATGTGAAATGGCATAGAATGGAATATTTAATGGAATGGAATGCAATGGAATGGAATGCGGAATGGAATGGAATATGATTTGGAATGCAAAGTGGAATGGAATGGAATACAAGGTGGAATGGAATGGAATTGAATATTGAATGGAATGGAATAGAATATGGAATGAAATGGAATGGAATGTGGAATTAAATTAAATGGAATGTGGAATGGAATGGAATGGAATGTGGAATGGAATGGAATCGAATGTGTAATGGAATTGAACGGAATCTGGAATGGATTGCAGAATGGATCGGAATGGAATGTTGAATGGAATGTGAAATGGAATGTGGAATGGAATGTGGAATGGAATGTGTAATGGAATGTGGAATGGAATCTGGAAAGGAATGTGGAATGGAATAGAATGGAATGAGGAACGGAACGTGCAATGCAATGTGGAATGGAATAGAATGGAAGGTTGAATGGAATGGAATGAAAAGGGGAATGGAATGCGGAATGGAATGGAATGGAATGTGGAATGGAAAGTGAAATAGAATGGAATGGAATGTGAAATGGAATGTGGAATGGAATGGAATGGAATGTGGAATGGAATGGAATGGAAAGTGGAATAGAATGGAATGGAATATAATGTGGAATGGAATGTGGAATGGAATGGAATGGAATCTGTAATGGAATGGAATAGAATGTAGAATGGAATGGAATGTGGAGTGCAATGGAATGGAATGTTAATGATTGAGAAATGGAATGTGGAAAGGTATGTGAAATGGAATCTGAAATGGAAACCAGAATGGATTGAAATGGAAAGTGGAATGGAATGCAATGGTACATGGAGTGGAATGCAATGGAACTTGGAATGGAACGTGGAATGGAATGTGCCATGGAATGTGGAATGGAATGGAATAGAATGTGGAATGCAATGGAATGGAATGTGGAATGGATTGCAATGGAACGTGCAAAGGAATGTGCAATGGATTGTGCAAAGGAATATGGAATGGAACGGAAAGGAATGTGGAATGGAATGGCATGGAATGTGAAATGGAATGTGAAATGGAGTGTGGTATGGAATGTGGAATGGCATGTGGAATGGAATAGAATGGAAAGTGGATTGGAACGTTTAATTGAAAGTGGAATGGAACGAGAAACGAAGCGTGTAGTGGAATGGAATGGAATGTGGAATGGAATGTAATGGTATGTGGAATGCAATGTGGAATGGAACGGAATGGAATGGAATCTGAAATGGAATGTGAAATGCAATGAGGAATGTAATAGAATGTGGAATGGAATGTGAAATGCAAAGAGCAATGGAATGTGGAATGGAATGTAAAATGGAATGTGGAATGAAATGTGGAATGGAATGTAATGCAATGTGGAATGGAATGTGGAATGGAATGGAATGGTATGTGGGTGGAATGTGGAATGGATTGTGCAATGGAATGTGGAATAGAAGGTAATGGAATGGAATTAAATGTGGAAAGGAATGTGGAATATAAAGTGAAATGGAACGGAATACAATGGAATGTGGAATGGAATGGAATGGAATGTGGAATGCGATGGAATGGAAACGAATGTCTAATGGAATGGAATGGATTGAAGAATGGAATGGAATAGTATATGGAATAGTATATGGAATGAAATGGAATGGTACGTGGAAGAGAATGTGGAATGGAATGTGGAATAGAATGTGTAAAGTAATTGTATGGAATGGGCAATGGAATGGAAAGGAATGTGTAATAGAATGGAATGGAATTGAATGGAATGCAGAATCGAATGGAATGGAATATGGAATGCAATGTAATCTAATGGAATGCAAAATTGAAAGGAATGGAATGTGGCATGGAAAGGAATGGCATGTGGAATGGAATGTAATGGATTGTGGAATGCAATAGAATGTAATCTGGAATGAAATGGAATGGAATGTGGAATAAAATGGAATGGAATGGGATGTGCAATAGAACGGAATGGAATGTGGAATGTAACGGAATTGAATGTGGAATAGAATGTAATGGATTGGGTTGTGGAATGCAACATGGAATGGAAAGTTGAATGTAATGGAATGAAATGTGGAATGTAATGTAATGGAATGTGGAATGGAATGGAATGGAATGTGAAATCGAATGGAATGGGATGTGAAACGGAATGGAAAGTGGAATGGAATGGAATGGAATTTGGATGGAATGGAATGGAATGTGCAATGGAATGGATCAGAACATGGAATGGAACGTGGAATGGAATGGAATGGAACGTGGAATGGAATGGAATGAAAAATGGAAAGGAATGTGGAACGGATCGTAGAGTGCAATGAGGAATTGTATGTGGGGTTGAATGGAATTGAATGTGGAATGGAATCTGGAAAGGAAAGGAATGGAAGTTGGAACGAAATGGAATGGAATGTGGAATAGAATGAAATGCAATGGAATGTGGAAAGGAATGGAATGGAATGGAATGCAATGTGAAACGGAATGTGGAAAGGAATGTGAAATGGTATGTAGAATGGATTGTGAAATTGATTGAAATGGAACGTGGAATGGAATGGAATGGAATGGAACGTGGAATGGAATGGAATGGAAAATGGAACGGATCGTGGAATGGAATGGAATGGAACGTGTAAAGGAAAGTGGAATTAGTCGTGGAATGGAAGGTAGAATGGAATGGAATGGAAAGTGGAATTTAATGTGGAATTGAATGGAATGGAATATGGAATGGAATGTGCAATGGAATCGAAAGGAATGTGGAATGGAATGTGGATTGGAATGTGGAATGGAATGGAGGGCGGAATGGAAAGTGGAATGTAATGTTAAATGGAATGGAAAAGAATGGAATGTGGAATGGAATGGAATGGAATATGGAATGGAATGGAATGGAAAGGAATGGAATGTGGAATGGAATGGAATGGAATATGGAATGGAATGGAATTCAATGGAATGTGGAATAGAATGGAATGGAATGTGGAAAGGAGTGTGGGATGGAATGGAATGTGGAGTGGAATGTGGAATGGAATGGACAGCGGATTGGAAAGTGGAATGGAATGTGCAATGGAATGGAAAAGAATGGAATACGGAATGGAATGGAATGGAATATGGATTGGAATGGAATGGAAAGGAATGAAATGTGGAATGGAATGGAATGGAATATGGAATAGAATGGAATGGAATTGAATGTGGAATAGAATGGAATGGAATGTGGAATGGAGTGTGGAATGGAATGGAATGTGGAGTGGAATGTGGAATGGAACGGATCGTGGAATGGAATGTGTAATGGAATATAATGGAATGTGGAATGGAATGTGGAATGGAATGGAATGCGGAATGGAATGTGGAATGGAATGAAATGGAATGTGGAATGGAATGTGGATGGAATGTGGAATGGAATGGAAATGAATGTGGAATGCAATGTGGAATGGAATGTGGAATGGAATGGAATGGAATGTGCAATGGATTGGAATGGAATGTGGAATGGAATGGAATGGAACTTGGAATGGAAGGTGGACTGGATTGGAATACAATGTGGAATGGAATGTGGAATGGTATGGAATTGAATGGAATGGAATGGAATATGTAATGGAATTGAGTGGAATGTTGAACGGATTTTGGAATGGATTGGAATGGATTGTAGAATGGAATGTGAGATGGAATGGAATGGAATGGAATGTGGAATTGAATGGAATGGAATGTGGAATGAAGTGTGGAATGGAATGGAAATGAAAGCTGAAATGAATGTGGAATGGAAAGGAATGTAATGTGGAATGGAATGTGGAATGGAAAGGAATGGAATGAAATCGAATTTGGAATTGAATGGAATAGAATGGAAAGAATGTGGAATGAAATGGAATGTGGAATGGAATGGAATGAAATGGAATGTGGAATGGAATGGAATGAAATGTGGAATGGAATGCAATTTTGAATGGAATGGAATGGAATGGAATATGGAATGCAACGCAATGGAATGTGGAATGGAATGTGGAATGGAATGAAATGTGGAGTGGAATGGAATGGAATGTTGAATGGAATATGAAATGGAATGGAATGGAATGGAATGGAAGTTGGAAATGAATGGAATGGAATGTGGAATGGATTGTAATGGAATATGGAATGCAATGTGCAATGGAACAGAATGGAATGGAATGGAATGTGGAATGGAATGGAATGGAATTGAGTGTGGAATGGAATGCAAAGGAATGTGGAATGGAATGGAATGGAATGTGGATTAGGACGTAATGGAATTAAATGTTAGATGGAATGGAAGGAAACGAATGTGGAGTGGAATGCGGAATGGAATGAAATGGAATGTGGAATGGAAAGTGGAACGGAATGTAATGGAATGTGGAATGGAATGGAATGGAATGTGGTATGAGAAGGAATGGAGTGCGGAATGGAAAGGAATGCTATATGGAATGGTAAGGAATGTGGAATGGAATGTGGAATGTAGTGGAATGCAAAGGAATGTGGAATGGAATGGAATGGAATGTGGAATGGAATGTGGTTTGGAATGGAATGGAATGTGCAATGGAATGTTGAACTGAATGGAATGGAATGCAGAATGGAATGTGGAATTTAACGAATTTGAACGTGGAATTGGATATCGAATGGAATGTGGAATGGAGTGGAATTGAATGTGAAATGGAATGTGGAATGGAATGGAATGGAATTGAATGCAATGTGGAATGGAATGGAATGGAATGTGGAAAAAAAGGAATGGAATGTGGAACGGAATGGAATGGAATGCAATATGGCATTGAATGGAATGGAATGTGTATAGGAATGCAATGAAATACGGAATGGATTGGAATGTAATGGAATGTGAAATTGAATGGAATTGAATGTGGAGTTGAACGGAATGGAATGTGGAATGGAATGTGGAATGGAATTTGGTATTGAATGAAAAGTAATCTAAAGGAATATGGAATGGAATGGAATATGGAATGGAATGGAATATGGAATGGAATGGAATGTGTAATCGAATGGAATGTGGAATGGAATGCAATGAAATATGGAATGGAGTGGAATGTAATGAAATGAGAAATTGAATGGAATTGAATGTGGGGTTGAATGGAATGTACTGTGGAATGGATTGAAATGTAAAGTGGAAATGATTGGAATGGAATGGAATGGAATCGAATCGAAAGAGTAATGGAATGGAATGGAATGCAATGAGGAATGGAATGGAATGCCATGTGCAATGGAATGGAATGGAATGCAATGTGGAATGGAATGGAATGGAATTTGAAATGGAATTGAAAGGAAGGTGGAATGCAACGTGGAATTGAATGGAATGCAGTGGAATTTAATGTGGAATGGAATGGAATGCAGAATGGAATGTAATGGAAGGTGGAATGAAATGGAATGGAATGCAGAATGGAATTGAATGGAATGCAGAATGGAATGGAATTGAATGTGGAAAGGAATGGAATGGAATTTGGAATGGAATGTAAAGGAATGGAATGGAATGCAATGTGGAATGGAATGGAATGGAATGTTGAAGGAAAGGTGGAATGGAATGCAATGGAAAGTGTAATGGAATGTGGAATGCAAAGGAATGTAATGTGGAATGGAATGGATTGGAATGGAATGAAATTTGGAATGGAATAGAATGGAATGGAAAGGAATGTGGAATGGAATAGAATATGGAATGGAATACAATGAAATGTGGAAGGGAATGAAATGGAATGTGGAATGGAATGGAATGGAATGTGGAGTGGAATGTAATGGAATGTGAAATGAAATGTCTAATGGAATGGAAAGTACAGCGCAAATGAATGGAATGTGGAATGGAATACGGAATGGAATGGAATGGAATGCAAGGTGGAATGGAAAGGAAGGGAAGGTGGAAAGGAATGGAATAGAATGTTTAACGGAATGGAATGGAATGTGGAATTCAAAGGAAAGGATAGTGGAATGGAAGGTGGAATTGAACATGGAAAAGAATGCGGAATGGAATGCAATGGAACATGGAATGGAACGTGGGATGCAACGTAGAATGTAACGTAAAGGAATGGAATGGAACGTGGAATAGAATGTGGGATAGAACATAGAATGGAATAGAATGGAATGGAAAGGAATGGAACGGAATGGAATGGAAAATGGTATAGAATGGAATGGAATGGAATGGAAAGTGGAAAGGAATGGAATGGAATGTGGATTGGAACGGAATGGAATGTGGAATAGAATTAGGAATTTAATGGAATGGATTCTGGAATGGAAAGGATTGTTGAATGGAATGTAATTGAATGTGAAATGGAACTCAATGTGGAAAGGAATGGAATGGAATGCAAAGTGGAATGGAATGGAATGGAATGTGGAATGGAATGGAATGCAATGGAATTTAATGTGCAATGGAATGGAATGGAGTATGGAAGGCAAAGTGGAATGGAATGGAATGCAATGTGGAATGGAATGGCATTGAATGTTGAATGGAAAGGAATGGAATATGGAATAGAATGGAATGGAATGTGTATTTAAATGGAATAGAATGTGGAATGGAATGGAACGGAATATTGAATGTAATGGAATGGAATGTAGAATGGAATGGAATGGAAATTGGAATGCAATGGAATGTGGAAAGGAATGGAATGCAATGTGGAATGAAATTTGGAATGGAATGGAATGCCATGTGGAATGGAATGGAATGCAATGTGGAAAGGAATGTAATGTAATGTGGAATGAAATGGAATGGAATGTCGAATGGAATGGAATGGAATATGGAATGGAATGGAATGGAATTTGGAATAGAATGGAATCTAATGTGGAATGGAATTGAATGGAATGTGGAATGGATAGTGGAATGGATCGCAATGGAACGTGGAATGGAATGTGGAATGGAATGTGGAATGGAATGTGGAATGGAATGTGGAATGGAAAGTGAAATGGAATGTGTAATGGAATGTGTAATGGAATGTGGAATGGAATTTAGAATAGAATGGAATGGACTGTGGAATAGAATGTGGAAAGGAATGTGGAATTGAACGAAATGGATTGTGGAATGGAATGTGGAATGGAGTGTGGAAAGAATGTAGAATGGAATGGAATGGAATGTGGAATGGAATGTGGAATGCAATGGAACGGAATGTAGAATGGAATGGAATGGAATGTGGAATAGAATGGAATGGAATATAATGTGGAATGGAAAGTGGAATGGAATGGAATGGAATCTGGAATGGAATGGAATGGAATGTGGAATGGAATTTAACATGGAATGTAATTGAATATAAAGTGGATTGGAATGGAATGGAATGTGGAGTGGAATGGAATGGAATGGAAAGAATTGTGAAATGTAATGTGGAATGGAATGTGAAATGCAATGTCAAATGGAACGTGGAATGGAATGCAATGGAACGTGTAGAGGAATGCAAGGGAATGTGGAATGGAAAGTGGAATGGAATGCGCAATGGAAAGTGGAATTTAATGGTGTGGAAAGTGGAATGGAATGTGGAATGGAATGGAATGGAATGTGGAATGCAATGGAACGTGCGAAAGAATGTGTAATGTAATTTGTAAAGGAATATGGAATAGAACCAAATGGAATGTGGAATAGAACGTGGAAAGGAATGGAATGCAAAGTGTAAAGGAATGGAATGGACCGTGGAAAAGATTGGAAAGGAATGTGGAATGGAATGTAGAATGGAATGTGTAAGGGAATGGAATGAAATGGAATGTGAAATGGAACGTGAAATGGAATGTGGAATAGAATGAAATGGATCATGGAATGGAATGCAATGGAATTTAATGGAACATAGAATGGAAAGTTGAATGGAATGTAGAATGGAATGGATTCGAATATGGAATGGAATGTGGAATGAAATGCAATTGAGTTTGGAATGGAATGTGGAATGGAATGGTTTGGAATGTGGAATGGAATGTGGAATGGATTGGAATGGAATGTGTATGGGAATGTGGAATGGAAAGTGGAATGCAATGTGGAATGGAATGGAATGGAACGTGGAATGGAATGGAATGGAACGTGGAATTGAATGGAATTGAATGTGGAAAGGAACATGGAATTCAAAGTGGAATATAATGGAATTGAATCTAAAATGGAACATGAAATGGAACGAGGAATGGAAATTGGAATGGACTGTGGAATGGAATGGAATGGAATGTGGAATGGAATGTGGAAGGGAATGGAATGGAAGATGCAATGGAACTTTGAATGCAATGGAATGGAACGTGGAATGGAATGGAATGGAACATGGAATGGAACGTGGAATGCAACGTGGAATATAATGGAATTGAACGTGAAATGGAACATGAAATGGAACGTGGAATGGATATTTCAATGGACTGTGGAATAAAAATGGAATGGAATGTAAAATGGAATGTGGAATGGAATGGAATGGAAGATGCAATGGAACTTGGAATGGAATGGAATGGAACGTGGAATGGAATGGAATGAAACGTGGAAAGGAATGTGGTAAGGAATGTGGGGTGTAATATTAACTGGAATGTGCAATGGAAAAGAATGGAATGCGGAATGGAAAGGAATGGAATGTGGAATGGATTTGGAATGGAATGTCGAATGAACGTTGAATGGAACGTGGAATGTAAAGTGGAATGTAACGTGCAATGGAGCATGGAATGGAATGTGGAATGGAATGAGGAATGGAATGGAATGGAATGTGGAATGGAAAGGAATGGAACTGGGAATGGAATGTGGAATGGAATGTGGAATGGAATGGAATGGAAAGGAATGAAATGTGGAATGTAATGGATTGTGGAATGGAATGAAATGTGGAAAGAAATGTGGAATGGAATGGAATGGAATGGAATCGAATGGAACGTGGAATGGAATGCAGTAGAATGGAGTGGAATGTGGAATGGAAGGGAATGAAATGGAATGTGGAATGGAATGGAATGGAATGGAATGTGGAAGGAATGGAATGTGGAAATAGATGTGCAATAGTATGGAATGGAATGCAATGGGGAAAGGAATAGAATGGAAAGTATAATTGAATGTGGAATGGAATGGAATGGATAGTGGAATGGAATGGAATGGAAAGAAATGGAATGCGAAATGGAATGTGGAATGGAATGTAGAATAGAAAGAAATGGAACGTGGAATTGAATGGAATGGAACGTGGAAGGGAATGTGGAATGGAATGTGGAATGGAATGTATAATGGAATTTAATGGAATGTGGATTGGAAAGGAATGGAAAGTGGAATGGAATGGAATGGAATGCAATGGAATTCAAAATGGAATGTGGAATTGAACCTGGAATAGAATGAAATGGTAGGTGTAATGGAATGGAGTGAAAAGTGGAATGGTATGGAATGGAAAGTGGAATGGAACGTGGAATGGAACGTGGAATGTAAAGTGAAAGGGAATGTGCAATGGAATGGAATGGAACGTGGAATGGATTTTGGAATGGAATGGAAAGGAATGTGGAATGGAATGTAGAATTCAATTTGAAATGGTATGGAATCGGATGTGAAAAGGAATGTCCAGTAGAATGTGAAATGGAACAGGGAATGGAATGTGGAATGGAATAAAATGGAACATGGAATTTGAGGCAATGGATTTTAACGGAACATGGAATGGAACATGGAATGGAATGTGGAATGAAATGGAATGGAATGTGAAAATGAATATGGAATGGAATGGATTGGAATGCGGATTGGAATAGAATGGAATATGCAAAGGAATGTGTAATGTAATGTTCTATGGAATGTGTAATGGAATGGAATTGAACGAGGAATGGAACGTGGAATGGATTGTGGAATGGAACATGGAATGCAAAATGGATTGGAATGGAAAGGAACATGGAATGGAACATGGAATGGAATGTGGAATGGAACGTGGAATAGAATGTGGAATGGAATGGAACGGAATGTGGAAGGCAATGTGTAATTGAATGGAATGGAACATGGAATGGAATGGAATGAAACGTGGAATGGAATGTGGAATGGAATGTGGGGTGTAATGTGGAATGGACTGTGCAATGGAAAGGAATGGAATGTGGAATGGAATGAAATGGAATGTGGAATGAAATGTGGAATGGAATGTGGAATTGAACGTGGAAAGAAACGTGGAATGGAACGTGCAATGGAAAGTGGAACGGAACGTACAATGGAACGTGGAAAGGAACGTGGAATGGAAAGAGGAATGGAATGGATTGGAAGGTGGAATGGAAAGGATTGGAACGTGGAATGGAATTGGGAATGGAATGTGGAATGGAATGGAATCGAATGGAATGGAATGTGGAATGGAATGGAATGTGGAATGGAATGGATTGTGGAATGGAATGGAATGGAACGTGGAATGGAATGGAGTGCAATGGAATGGAATACAATGTGGAATGGAATGCGATGTAATTTAGTAGAATGTGGAATGTAAGGGAATGGAATGAAATGTGGAATGCAATGCAATGGAATGGAAGATGGAATGGAATGGGATTTGGAATGGAATGTGCAATGGAATGGAATGGAATGGAATGGAAAGTGGAATGGAATGGAATTTTATATGGAAGGAAATGGAATGTGGAATGGAATGGAATGGAATGGAATGCAGAACGGAATGCATTGGAATGTGTAATGGAATGGAATGGAATTATGAATGGAATTAAAAGGAACGGAATGGAATGTGAAGTGGATTGGAATGGAATATGAAATTGAATGGAATGGAATGTGGAATCGAATGTGAAATGGAAGAGAAAGGAATGGAATGGAATGCGAACTGTTATGTGAAATGCAATGTGGAAATAAAAGGAATGTGGAATGGAATGTGGAATGGAATGGAATTTAAGGTTTAATGGAAGTGGAATGGAATGTGGAATGGGATGGAATGGAATGTTTTATGGAATGTGGAATGGAAAGTTTAATGGAATGGAATGGAATGTGAAAAGGAAAGTAGAATGGAATGGAATGGAATGTGGAATGGAACATGGAAAGGAAAATGGAATGGGACGTGGAATGGAATGGCTCAGAAGATGGAATGCAATGGAACGTGGAATGGAATGGAATGGAACGTGGAATATAATGTGCAATGGAACGTAGAATGGAAAGTGGAATAGATTGTGGAATCTAATGGAATGTAATGTGGAATAGAAGGGAATGTGATGTGGAATGGAATCTGGAATGGAATGGAATGGAATGGAATGTTTAATGGAATGCAATGGAATGAGCAATGGAATGGAATCGATAGTGGAATGGAATGGAATGCAATGCAATGTGGAATGGAATGAAATGGCGTGTAATGGAATGTGGAATCGAATGAAATTGGACATGGAATGGGACGTGGAATGGAATGTGAAATGGAACTTGGAAGCGAATGTGCAATGGAACCTGGAATTGAACGTGGAATGGAATGTGGAATGGAATTGAATGGAATGTGGAATGGAACGTGGAATGGAATGTGGAATGCAATGAAATGAAAATTTTAATGGAATGAAATAGAATGCAATGGAATGTGAAATGGAAAGTAGAATATAATAGAATGGAATGTGAAATGAAAAGTGGAAAGGTATGTGGAATGGAATGGAATGGAATAAGGAATGGAGTGTGGAATAGAACGTGGAATGCAATGTAATGGAAGATGGAAAGAAAAGTGGAATGGAATGGCATGTAACGTAGAATTCAATGGAATGGAAGACGGAATGTAAAGTGGAATGGAATGTAATGGAACGTGGATTGGAAACTGTAATTCAATGTGGAATGGAACATGGAAGTGAACTTGGAATGGAATCCAATGGAGCGTGGAATGAATGGAAAGGAACCTGGAAAGGAATGTGGAATGGAAATGTGAATGGAACGTTAAATGGAATGTGAAATGGAATGTGGAATGGAAAGGAATAGAATGTGGAATGGAATGGAATGGAATGGAATGGAATGTGGAATGGAATTGAATGTGGAATGGAATGGAATGGAATGGTATGGAAAGTGGAATGCAATGGAGTGAAACATGGAATGCAACGTGGAATGGAACGTGCAAAGGAATGTGGAAAGTAACGTGGAATGGAATGTTTAGTGGATTGGAATCGAATTTGGAAATATATGGAATGGAATGTGGAATGGAATGGAATGGAACGGAATGTAGAATAGAATTAAATGGAATGGAATGGAATTTGGAATGAAATGTAATGGATTGTGGAATGGAATGGAAAGGAATGTGGAATGGAATGGGATGGACTGTGGATTGGAATGGAATGGAATGGAATTTGGAATGGAATGGAATGGAATGCGGAATGGAATGGAATGGAATAAGGAATGGAATTTAATGGAAGGGAATCGAATGTGGAATTGAATAGAATGGAATGTGGAATGGAACGTGGAATGAATTGTGGAATGGAATGGAATAGGATGCGGAAGGGAATGTGGAATGGAATGGAATGGAACATGGAACGGAATGGAATGAAACGTGGAATGGAAAGTGGAATGGAAATTGGGGTGTAATGTGGAATGGAATGTGGAATGCAAAGGAATGGAATGTGGAATGGAATGGAATGGAATGTGGAATGGAATGGAATGGAATGTGGAATGGAGTGTGGAATGGAACGTGGAATGGAACTTGGAAACGAAAGTGGAATGGAACGTGCAATGGAACATGGAATGGAACGTACAATGGAACGTGAAATGGGAAGTGGAATGGAAAGAGGAATGAAATGTATTGGAATGTGGTATGGAAAGGAATGCAACGTGGAATGGATTGGGGAATAGAAAGTGGAACATAATGGAATGGAATGGAATGTGGAATGGAATGGAATGTTGAATGGAATGGAATGTGGAATGCAATGGAATGGAATGTGGAATGGATTGGAAGGCAACGGAATGGAATTCAATGTGGAATGGAATGGAATGGAATTAAGTAGAATGTGGAATGTAAGGGAATGGAACAAAATGTGGAATGCAATGTAATGGAATGGAAGGTGGAATTGAATTGAATTTGGAATGGAATGTGCAATAGAATGGAATGGAATGGAATGGAAAGGGGAATGGAATGGAATGGTATATGGAATGAAATTAAAAGTGGAATGGAATGGAATAGAATGCGTAATGGAATGCAATGGAATGTGTAATTGAACGGAATCGAGTGACAAATGGAATGGAATGGAATGTGGAATGGAACGGAATGGATTGTGCAATGGAATTTGGAATGGAATGTTTAATGCAATGGAATGGAATGTTTAATGGAATGGAATGGAATGTGAAAAAGAAAGTGGAATGGAATGGAATGGAAAGTGGAATGGAACATGGAATGGAAAATGGAATGCAACGTTCAATGTAATGATACGGAAGATGGAATGGAATGCAATGGAATGAGGAATGGAAAGGAATGGAATGGAACGTGGAACATAACGTGCAATGGAACGTGGAATGGAAGGTGGAATAGATAGTGGAATGGAATGGAATGGAATGTGTAATCGAATTGAATTGGACGTGGAATGGGACGTGGAATGGAACGTGAAATGGAATGTGGAAGCGAACATACAGTGGAACAAGGAGTGTAATGTGGAATGGAATGTGGAATGGAATGGAATGGAATGTGGAATGGAACGTGGACTGGAAAGTGGAATGGAATCGAATGGAAAGTGGAAGGGAATGGAAGGCAACCAGGAATGGAATACGGAATGGAAATGGGAATGAAACGTTAAATGGAATGTGGAATGGAAAGTGGAATGGAAAGGAATGGAATGTTGAATGGAATGGAATGGAATGGAATGGAATGGAATGGAATGGAATTCGGAATGCAATGGAATAGAATGGAATACGGAATGGGATGGAATGGAACAATATGGAATGTGGAATTTTATGTGGAATGGAATGTGGAATGGAATAGAATGGAATGAAATGACACGTGAAATGTAATGTGGTATGGAATGTGAAAAGGAATTTGGAATGGAATGTGGAATGGAATGAATTGGAACGTGGAATTGTATGGAATGGAACGTGGAATTAAATGGAATGGAATGTGGAATGGAATGAAATGGAACGTGGAATGGTATGGAATGGAACGTGGAATTAAATGGAATGGAATGTGGAATAGAACGTGGAATGGAACGTGGAATGAAGCATAGAATGGAACGTGGAAAGGAACGGAATGGAATGTAGAATGGAATGCAATGGAATGTGGAACGGAAAGTGGAATGGAATGGAATGGAATGTGGAAAGGAATGGAATAGAATGTGGGATTGAATGTGGGATGGAATGGAATGGAATGTGGAATGGAAAGTGAAATACAATGGAATGTGGAATTGAATGTGAAATGCAATGTGGAATGGAATGGATTGGAATGTGGAATGCAATGTGGAATGGAATGGAATGGAATGTGGAATACAATGGAATTGTTTTCTATGGAATGTGGAATGGAAAGGAATTGAATGTGGAATGGAATGTGGAATGGAATGGAATGGAATAAGAAATAGAACGTGGAATGGAACGTGGAATGGAACGTGGAATGGAACGTGGAATCAAATGTGGAATGTAAAGGAAAGGATTTGAAAGTGAAATGGATTGGAATCCAATGGATTTGAATTTGAAATGGTATGGAATGGAATGTGGAATGTAATGTGGAATGGAATGGAATGGAATGTGGAATGGAATGGAACAGAAAGTGAAATTGAATGTGGAATGGAATGTGAAATAGAATGTACAATGGAATGTGGAATTGAATGATATGGAACGTGGAATGAAATGGAATGAAATGTGGAATGGAACGTGGAATGGAACATGGAATGGAACGTTGAATGGAAGGTGGAATGGAATGGAATGGAATTTGGAATGGAATGGAATAGAATGGAATGAGGAATGGAATGGAATGGAATGGTATGGAATGTGGAGTGGGATGGAAAATGGAATGGAACGTGGAATTGAAAGTGCAATGGAATGTGGAAACGAAGATGTAATGGAATGTGGAGAGGATTGGAATGGAATGTGGAAAGAAATGGAATGGATTGTGGAATGGAATGTAAAGGAAAGTGGAATGGAATGGAATGGACTGTGGAATGCAATGGAATGGAATGGAATTTGGAATGGAATGTGGAATGTAATGTGTAATGAAATGGAATGGAATGCGGAAAGGAATGGAATGGAAAGGATTGGAATGTGGAATTCAATGGAATGGAATGTGGAAAGGAATGGAATGCAATGTGGAATGGAATGGAACGGAAAGGAATGGAATTGAATTTGGAATGGAATGGAATGCAATGAGGAATGCAATGGAATTGAATGGAATGTGGAATGGAATGAAATGGAATGGAATGGAAAGGAATGTGGAATTGAATGGATTGGAATGTGGAACGGAATGGAATGAAATGTGCATTGAAATGGAAAGGAACATGGAATGGAATGTGGAATGGAATTCAGAAAGAAATGGAATGGAAGGGAATGTGGAAACGAATAGAATGGAATGTGGAACGCAATGGAATGGAATGTAATGGAATAGAATGTGAAACGGAATTTGATATGGAATTTGAAACGGAATGTGGAAAGAAATGTGGAATGGAATGAAATGCAACGTGGAATGGAATGGAATGGAACGTGGAATGTAATGGAATGCAACGTGTAATGGAACATAGAATGGAATGTGGAATGGAAAGTGGAATAGAATGTTGAATGGAACGTGGAATGGAATGTGGAATGGAATGGAACGCAAAGTGGAATGGAATGTGGAATGGAATTGAATGGAATCGAATGTGAAATGGAATGTGGAAAGGAATGTGAAATGGAAAGTGGAAAGGAATGTGAAAAGGTATGTGGAATGGAAAGAAATGGAAAGTGGAATGGAATGGAACGGAAAGGAATTTCACGTGCAATGGAAAATAGAATGGAATGTGGAATGGTATGGATTGAAATTGTGAATGAAATGTGTAATAGAATGGAATGGAATGTTGAAAGGAATGTGGAATGGAATGGAATGGTATGTGGAATGGAATGTAATGTAATGTGGAATGGAATTGAATGGAATGTGAAATGGAATGTGGAATGGAAGGTCCAATGGAATATGGAATGAAACGGAATGGAGCAAGGAATGGAATATGGAATAGAATGGAATGGTATGTGGAATGGAATGTATATGGAAAGGAATGGAATGTGGAATGGAATTGAATGGAATGTGAAATGGAATGTGGAAAGAAAGGTGGAAAGGAACGTGGAATGTAATGGAATGGAACGTGGAATGGAGTATGGAATGGAGTGGTATGGAATGTGGAATGGAATGGAATGCAATGTGGAATGGAACATGGAATGGAAAGTGGAATGGAATGTGGAGTTGAACGTGGAATGGAATGGAATGCAATGGAGTGGAATGCGGAATGGAATGGAATGGAATGAGGAATGGAATGGAATGGAAGGTGGAATTTTATTGAATGGAATGTATAATGGAATGGAATGGAACGTGGAATGGAATGTGAAATGGAATGTAGAATGGAATGTGGAATACAATGGAATAGAAAGTGGAATGCAATGGAATGGAATGTGGAATAGAATGGATTGGAATGGAATGTGTAATGGAATGTCTAATGGAATGAGGGATGGAATGGAATGGAATGTGGAAAGGCTTGGAATGGAATGGAATGGAATGTAACGGAATTTGTAATGGAATGGAATGGTATGGAATCTAATGCATTGCGGAATGGAATGGAATTGAATGCGGAATGGAATGGAATGGAATGCAATGGAATGTGGAATTGAATGGAATGGAAAGTGGAATGGAATGGAATGGAATGTGGAATGAAATGGAATGGAATATGGAATGAAATGGAATGGATAGTGGAATGGAATATGGAATGGAATTCCAAATGGAATAGAATGGAATGCAATGTGGAATTTCGTAGAATGGAATGTGAAATGGAATGTGGAGTGGAATGTGGAATGGAATGATCTGGAACGGGGAATGGTATGGAATGCAATGTGGTATTGATCAGAATGGAATGTGGAATGGAACGTGGAATGGAAAGTGGAATGGAACGTAGAATAGAAAGTGGAAAGGAATGGAATGGAATGGAATATGAAATGAAATGGAAAGCAATGTGGAATGGAAAGTGGAATGGAATGCAATGGAATGTGGAAAGGAAAGTGGAATGGAATGGAATGGAATGGAATGTGGAAAGGAATCGAATGGAATGTGGAATGCAACATCGGATGGAATGGAATGGATGTGGAATGGAATGTGGAATGCAATGGAATGTGGAATGGAATATGGAATGCAACGTGTAAGGAAATGGATTGGAATGTGGAATGGAATGTAGTATGGAATGTAATGGTATGTGGAACGGATTGGAACTGATTTGTATGGAACGTGGAATGGATTGGAATTGAATGTGGAATGGAATGTGGAATGGAATGGAATAGAACATGAAATGGAACGTGGAATGGATCATGGAATGGAACGTGGAAAAGAAAGTGGAATGGAAAGTGGAATATAATGGAAATGAATGTGAATTGGAAGGGAATGGATTGCGGAATGGAATGTTTAATGGAATTGAATGGAATGTGGAATGGAATGTGGAATGAAATGTGGAATGGAATGTGGAACGGAACGCGGAATTGAATGGAATGGAACGTGGAATGGAATGGGATGGAATGTTTAATGAAATGGAAGGGAATGTGGAATGGAATGGACTGGAATGTGGAATGGAATTGAAAGGAATGTGGAATACAATGTGCAATGGAATGAGGAATGGAAAGTGGATTGGAATGGAATGTAATGTGGAATGGAATGGAATGGAATGGAATGTGGAATAGAATGGAATGGAATGTGTAGTAATGCGGAATTGAATGGAATGTTATGTGGAATGCAATGGAATGGAATGGAATGAGGAATTGAATGGAATGGAATTTGGAATGTAATGGAGTAGAATTTGGAATGCAATGGAAGGGAAAGTGGAATAGAATGTGGAATGGAATGTGTAATGGAATTTGGAATGTATTTGAATGTAATGTGGAATGAAATGGAATGGAATGTGGAATAGAATGGAATGGAATGTGGAATAGGATGGAATGCAATGCAATGGAATAAGGAGTGGAATGGAATGGAATATGGAATGCAATGGAGTGGAATGGAATGTGATATTGTATAGAATGGAATGTGGAATTGAATGGAAAAGAATGTGGAATGGAATGGAATGCAACGTGGAAGGGCATGTGGAATTGAATGTGGAATGGAATGCAGAATGGAATGGAATGGATTGTGGAATGGAATGTAATGGAATGTGGAATAGAAAGGAAGGGATTGGAATGAGGAATGGAAAGTGCAATAGAATGTGGAATGTAATGGAATGGCATGTGGAATGGAATGGAATAGAATGTGAAACAATATTGAACGTGGAATGGAATGTAATTGAAGGTGGATTGGAGTGGAATGGAATGTGTAATGTAAAGGAATGGAATGGAATGGAAAATGAAATGGAATGTGGAATGGAAAGTGAAATGGAATGTGGAATGAAATCTGGAATAGAAAGTGGAATGGAGTGAAATGGAAAGTGGAATGGAATGGAATGGATTGTGGAGTGGAATGGAGTGGAAAGTGGAATGGAATGTGGAATGGAAAGGAACTTAATTTGGAATGGAATGTGGAATGGATTTGAATGAAATGTGGAAGGGAATGAGGAACGGAATGGAATGGAACGTGGTTGGAATGTGTATTGGAATGTGCAATGGATTTTGGAATGAAACGTGGAAAGGAATGTGAAATGGAACGGAATGGAATGTGGAATGGAATGTGGAATGGAACGTAGAATGGAATGTGGAATGGAATGAGGAAAGGAATGTGGAATGGAATGAAATGGAATGTGGAATGGAATGGATTGAAATGTGGAATACAATGGAATGGAATAGAATGTGGAATGGAATGGAATGGAATGTGGAATAGAATGGAATGGAATGGAATGTGGAATGCAATGGAATATGGAATGGAATGGAATGGAATGTTGATTGGAATTGAATGGAATGTGCAATGGAATTGAATGGTAAGGAATGGAAAGTAGAATGGAATGTGAAATGGAATGTGGAATGCAAATTGGAGCAGCATGAAATGGAAAGTGGAATGGAATGGAATGGAACGTGGAATGGAATGGAATGGAACGTGTAATGGAAAGTGAAACGGAACGTGGTATAGAATGTGGAATGGAATGTGGAATGGAATGGAAAGGAAGTTAGAATGGAACGTGGAATGGATTGTGGAACGGAATGTGGGATGGAATGGCATGGAATTTGTAACTGAATGTGGAATGGAAGGTGGAATGGAAGGGAACAGAATGTGGAATGGAATGTGGAATGGAGTGTGGAATGGAATATGGAATGGAATGGCATGGAATGTGTAATTGAATGTTGAATGGAATGTGGAATGGAATGTTGAATGGAGTGTGGAATGGAATGTGGAATGGAACGGAATGGAGTGTGGGATGGAATGTGGAATGGAACGGAAAGGCATGTGGAATAGAATGTAGAATGGGACGTGAAATGGAATGTAATGAGATGTGGAATGCAAACTGGAATGGAAAGTGGAATGGAATGGAAAGGAAGTGAAAGGGAATGTGGAATGGAATGTGGAATGGAACGGGGAAGGGGATGTTGAATGCAATGAAATCTGGAATGAAACGGAATGGAATGTGGAATAAAATGTGAAAATGTTTGTGGAATGGCATGTTGAATGGAATGGAAAGGAATGTGTAATGGAAAGTGAAATGGAATGAAAATGAAAGTAAAATGGAATGGCAAGTGAAATGGAATGAAATGTGGAATGGAATGTGGAATACAATGTAGTGGAAAGGAATTTAATCTGGAATGGAATGTGGAATGGATTGTGGAATGGAATGTGGAATGAAACGGAATGGACTGTGGAATGGAATGTGGAATCAAATGTGGAATGGAATGGAAAGCAATGTGCAGTGGAATGGAATGGAACTTGGAATGAAATGTGGAATGGAATGTCGGGTGGAATGGAATTCAATGTTGAATGCAATGGAATGGAATGTGGAATGGAATGAGTAATGCAATGGAATGGAATGTGGAATGCAATGTGAAATGGAAAGTGGAAAGGAATGTGGAAAGGAATGGAATGGAATGTGGAGTGGAAAGGAATGGAATATGGAGTGGAATGGAATGGAATGTGGAGTGGAATGGAAAGGAATGTGGAATGGATTGTGGAATGGAATGGAAAGGAAAGTGGAATGGAATGGGGAATGGATTGTGGAATGGAATGGAAATGGAATGTGGAATGGTACATGGAACGGAATGGAATGGAATGTGGAAAGGAAAGTGGAACGGTATGCAAGGAACGTAGAATGCAACGTGGAATGGAATGTGGAATGGAATGTGGAATGGAAGATACAATGGAATTATGCAATAGAATGTGGATTGGAACATGGAATGGAAAGAAATGGAACATGGAATGCAACATGGAATGGATTGGAATGCAACGTGGAGTGGAATGTGCAATGGAATGTGGAATGGAACATGGAATGGAATGTGGAATGGAATGTAATGGAATGTGGAATGGAATGTGGAATGGAATTGAATGGAATATGGAATGGAATGTGGAATGGTATATGGAATGGAAAGGAATGAAATGTGGAATTTAATGTGAATTGGAATTGAATGCAATGTGGAATTGAATGGAACAGAATATGGAATTCAATGTGGAATGAAATGTCCTAGAAAGTGGAATGGAATGTGGAATGGAATGGAACGCTTAATGGAACGTGGATTGGAACTTGGAATGTAATGGAATGGAACGGGGAATGGAACATTGAATGGAAAGTGGAATGGAACGTGGAATGGAACGTGTAATGGAAAGGAATGGAATGTGGAATGGAATGGAATGGAATGTGAAATGGAATGTGGAATGGAATATAATGGAATGTGGACTGGAATGGAATGGAATGGTATGGAATGTGGAATGGAATAGAATGGAATATGGAATGGAATGTGGAAGGAAATGTGGAATGGAAAGGAATGACATGTGGAATGGAATGTTGATTGGAATTGCAGGGAATGTGGAATGGAATGGAATGTGGAATGGAATGTGGACTGGAATGCATTGGAAAGTGGAATGGATTGTGGGATGGAATGGAATGGAATGTGGAATGGAATGTGGAATGGAATGTAGAATGGAATGTGGACAGGAATGCAATGGAATGTGTAACGGAATGTGGAATAGAATGGAAAGGAAAGGGGAATAGATTGTGAAACGGAGTGGAAAGGAATGTGGAATGGAACATGGAATGGAATGTGAAATGAAATGTGGAATTGAATGGAATGCAAAGTGGAATGGACCGTGGAATAGAAAGGAATGGAACGTGGAATGGAAATTTTAATGGAATATGGAATGGAATGTGAAATGGAACGCGGAATGGAATGTGCAATTGAATTTGGAAGGGAACGTAGAATGTAATGTAAAGGAACGTGGAATGGAACGTGTAATTGAAAGGATGGAACGTGGAGTGGAACGTGGAATGGAATGTGGAATGGAATGTGGAATGGAACGTGGAATGGAATGTTTTGGATTGTGGAATGGAATGTGGAATTGAATGGATTGGAATGTGGAATAGAATTTGGAATGGAATGGAATAGATCGCGGAATTTATCATGGAATGGAACGTGCAATGGAATATAGAATGGAATAGAAAGGAATGTGGAATAAAAGGGAATGGAATGTGGAATGGAATGTGGAATGGAATGTATTGGAATGGAATGTGGAAAGGAATGGAATGGAATGTGGAATGGAAAGAATGGAACGTGGAAAGGAATGGAATGGTATGGAACGTAGAATGTAATGTAATGGAATGGAATGGAATGGAATGTGGACTGGAATGGAATTTAGTGTGGAATGCAAAGGAATGGAATCAGGATTGGAAAGGAATGGAACGTGGAATTGAATGGAACGGAATTGAATGGAATGTGAAATGAAATGTGGAACTGAATGTGAAATGGAATGTGCAATGAAATGTGGAACAGAGTTAAATGGAACGTGGAATGCAATGGAATGGAATGTGGAGAGGAATGTAATGGAAGCTGGAATGGAACGTGGAATGGAACATGGAATGGAACATGGAATGCAATGTGGAAGTAACGTAGAATGGAAAGGAATAGAATGCGGAAAGGAACTTAATGGAATGCAGAATGGAATGTGGAATGGAATCATATGGAATATGGAATGGAATGGAATGGAATTGAATGGAATGTGGAATGGAATGGAATGGAATTGAAAGGAATGTGGAAGGGAAAGGAATTTTATGTGGAATGGAATGAAATATGGAAAGGAATGTGGAATTGAAGTTGGAATTGAATGGAATGGAATTTTGAAAGAAATGTGGAAAGGAGTGGAGTGGAATGTGGAATGGAAGGTGGAATTGAATGGAATGGATTGTGGAATGGAATGGAATGGAACGTGGAATGGAACGTGGAATGGAAAGAGGAAAGGAACGTGGAATGGGATATGGAATGGATTGTGGAATGGAATGGAATAGAATGGGGAATGGAATGGAATGGAATGGAGTGCAATGTGAAATGGAAGATGGAATGGAATGTGGAATACGATGCAGAATGGAAAGTGGACTGGTTTGGAATGGAACGTGAAATGGAATGGAATGGGACATGGAAAAGAACGTGGAATGGAATGTGGAATGGAATGGAATGGAACGTGGAATGGAATGTGGAAATGATTGGAATGTGAAAAGTAATGGAACGGAATGTGGAATGGAAGGGAATAGAAAGTGAAATGGAATGTGGTTTGGAATGTGGAATGTAATGTCAGATGGAATGGAATGCAATGGTGAATGAAATGGAATGGTATGTGGAATAGAATGTGGAATGGAATCGAATGGAAAGTGGAATGTAATGTGGAATGGAATGTGGAATGGGATGTAAAGTGGAATGGAAAGGAATGTGGAATGGACGGTGGAAAGGAAACTATTGCATTGTGGAATGAAATGTGGAATGGAATGTGGAAACGAATGTGGAATAGAATGTAATGTAATGGAATCTATTGTGGAATGGAATGTGGAATGGAATGTGAAATGGAAAGTGTAATGGAACGGAATCCAATGTGGAATGGAATGCGGTATGGGACGTGCAATGGCATGAAATGGAAAGTGGAATGCGACTTGGAATGATATGGAACAGAACGCGCAATAGAACTTGGAATGGAACGTGGAAAGGACCTTGGAATGGAATGTGGAATGGAACATGGAGAGGAATGTGCAATGGAATGTGGAATGGAACGTGGAATGGAATGCAATAGAACATGGAATGGAACGGGGAATGGAATGGAATGCAACGTGGAATGGAATGTGGAAAGGAATGTGGAATGGAAAGTGGAATGGAATGGAATGGAACGTGGAATGGAATGGTATGGAATGTGGAATGGAATGGAATGGAAAGAGGAATAGAATTGAATGGAATGGTATGGAATGTGGAATGGAATGGAATTGAAATTGGAATGGAATTGAATGGAATGTGGAATGCAATCGAAAGGAACATGGAATAGAATGCAGAACGGAATGTGGACTGGAATGCGGAATGCAATGTAATGGAATGTGGAGTGGAATGGAAAGGAGTGTTAAACAGAATGGAATGGAATTGAATGGAATGCGGAAACCAATGGAATGGAATGTGGAATGCAATGAAATGGAATGGAATGAGGAATTGAATGGAATGGAATGAGCAATGGAGTAGCATAGAGTGTGGAATGCAATGGAATGGAACGTGGAATAAAATGTGGAATGCAATGTGTAATGGAATGTGGAATGTAACTGAATGGAATGTGGAATACAATGGAATGGAATGTGGAATATAATGGAATGGAATGGAAAGAGGAATGGAATGTAGAATGGAAGGTGGAATGTAATCACATGGAATGTGGAATGGAACGGAATGGAATGTGAAAACAGATGGAAAGTATAATGGAATGGAATGGATTGTGGAATGGAATGGAATGGAATGTTTAATCAAATGGAATGGAAAGTGAATTCGAATTTGGAATGGAATGTGAAATGGATAGTGGAATGGAATGTTTAATGGAAAGTGGAATGGATTGTGGAAAGGAATGTGGAATGGAACTGAAAGGAATGTGGAATTGAATGTGGAATGGAACCGCATGGAATGTGGGAAGGAATGTGGAATGGATCAGAATGGAATTTGGAATGGATTGTAGAATGGAACGTGAAATGGAATTGAATTGATTGTAGAATTGAACGTTCAATGGAATGTAATGGGCAAGGAATGGAAAGTGGAATGGAATGTGGAATGGAATGCAATGGATCCTGAAATGGAATGTGGAATGTAATGGGGAAAGGAATGGAATGGAATGTGCAATGGAATGTGGAATGTAATGGGGAATGCAATGGAATGGAATGTGAAAAGGAATGTGTAATGGAATGTGAAATGGAAACTGGAATTGAATGTGGAATGGAATGGAATGAAACATGGAATGAAATGGCATGGAACATGGAATGGAACGTCAAATGGAACGTGGACAGCAGTGTGGAATGGAACGTGGAATGGAATGAAATGCAATGTGGAATGGGGAGGAATGCAATGTGGAATCATATGTGGAATGCAATGGAATGGAATATGGAATGGAATGTGGAATGTAATGTGGAATGGAATGGAATGGAATGCGTAATGGAAGGGAATGGAGCGTGGAATGGAATGGAATGGAATGGAATGCGAATTGGAATGTGCAATGGAACGTGGAATGGCATGAAATGGAACATGGAGTGGAATGGAATGGAACTTGGAACGACAGGAACTGGGACGTGGAATGGAATGTGGAATGGAATGGAAAGGAATGTGCCAAGGAATATGGAATGGAATGTGGAAGTTAATGTGGAATGGAAGGCAATGGAATGTGAAATTGAATGTGAAATGGAACGAGGCATGGAAAGAGGAAAGTAATGGAATGGAAAGTAGAATGGAATGTGGAATGCAACGTGGAATGGAAAGTGGAACGGAATGGAATGGAACGCAAAATGGAATGTGGAATGGAATGGAAAGGAATCTGGAAAGGAATGTAAAATGTAATGTGGAATGGAATGGAATGGAACGGAATGGAATGTGAAATGGAATGTGGAAAGGAATGTGAAATGGAACGTGGAATGGAATGTGGAAAGGAATGAAATGAAATGTGGAATGGAACGTGGAGTGGAATGTGGAATGGAATGGACTGGAATGTGGAAAGAAATATGGAATGGAATGTGGAATGGAATGAAATGGAGCGTGAAATTCAATGGAATGGAATTTTGAAATAAACGGAATGGAATGCGGAATGGAATGTGTAATGGAATGGAATGGAATGTGGAATAGAATGGAATGGAATGTGGAATGGAATGGAATGAATTGTGGAATGGAATGTGGAATAGAATGGAATGGAACTTGGAATGGAATGTGAAATGGAACTTGTAATGGAAAATGCCATGGAACGTGGAATGGAAAGTGGAATGTATTGAGTAATGGAATGGAAGGGAATGTGAAATGGAAGGGAATGGAATGCCGAATGGAATGTGGAATAGAAAGTGTAATGGAATGTGTAATGCAATGGAATGGAACGTGGAATGGAATGCAATGTAAAGGAATGAGGAATGGAATGGAATGGAATGTGGAAATGAATGGAACGAAATGTGGAATGGAATGGAATGGAATGTGGAAAGGAATGGAGAAGAATGTGGAATGGAATGGAACGGAATGTGCAATGGAATGGAATGCAATGAAGAATGGAATGGAATGGAATGTGGATTGGAATGGAATGGAATAGAATTTGGACTGGAATGGAATGGAAAGGAACGGAATGTGGAATGGAATGTGGATTGGAATGTGGAGTGGAAGGTGGAATGGAATGGAATGGAATGTGGAATGGAACAGTATGGAATGTAGAATGGAATGTGGAATGGAACGTGGAATGGAATGAGAATGGAATAGTATGGAACGTGGAGTGGAATGGAATGGAATGGTACGCAATGTGGAATGGAATGGAATGGAATGTGGAATGGAATGGAATGGAATGTGGAATGGAAAGTGAAGTGGAATGGAATTGAATGTGGAATGGAATGGAATAGAATGGTATGGAAAGTGGAATGGAACGGAATGGAATGTGGAAAGGGATGTGCAATGGAATGGAATGAAATGTTGAATGGAAAGTCTGATAGAACGTGTAATGGAACTTTCAAAGAAAGTGGAATAGAAAGTGGAATGCAATGACTAATGGAATTGAATGGAATGCAATGTGGATTGGAAGTGAATGTAATGAAGAATGGAAAGTGGAATGGAATGGAATGGAGTCAATTGGAATGTGGAATGGAATGGAATTGAATGTGGAATGTAATGTGGAAAGGAATGGAATGTAGAATGTGATGTGGGGTGGAATATGGAACGGAATTCAATGGAATGTTGAATGCAAAGGAATGGACTGTGGAATGGTATGCAACGCAATGTGGAATGAAATGCAATTTGAAAAGGAATGGATTGGAATGTGGAATATGAAATGGATTGTGAAATGGAATGTTAAATGGACTGTGGAATAGAAAGTGGAACGGAATGAGAAATGGAATGGTGAATGGAATGTCAAATGGAATGTGGAATGGAATGTCAAATGGAATGAAAGGGAGCGTGGAATGGAACGGATTAGAAAGTGGAATATAATGGAATATAACGTGGAATGGAAAGTGGAATGGAATGGAATGGAATGTGGAAAGGAATGGAATGGAATGTGGAATGCAGTGGAATGGAACGTGTAATGGAATGGAATGGAATGTGGAATGGGATGTGGAATGGAATGGAACGGAAAGTGGAATGCAATGGAGTGCAATGTGGAATGCAATGGAATGGAATGGAATGTGGAATCGAATATGGAATGGAATTTGGAATGGAATATGGAATGGAATGGAATGGAACGTGGAACGGAACGTGGAATGGAACATTTAATGGAAAATGCAATGAAACGTGGATTGCGACGTGGAATGGATTGAGTAATGAAATGGAATGGAATGTGAAATGGAAGGGAAAGGAATTCGGAAAGGTATATGGAATAGAATGTGGAACGCAATGTGGAATGGAAAGGAATGGAACATAGAATGGAATGGAATTTAATGGAATGTGTAATGGAACGGAATGGAATGTGGAATTGAATGGAATGGAATGTGGAATGGAATGGAATGGAATGGAATGTGAAATGGAATGGAATGGAGGATGGAATAGAACAGAACTTGGAATGGAACGTGGGATGTAACGCAGAATGCAGTGGAATGGAATGGTATGGAATGGAATGGAATGGAATGGAATTGAATGGAATGTGGAATGGAATGGAATGGAATGTGGAGTGGAACGGAATGGAATGTGAAATGGAATTTGGAACTTAATGGAATGGAATGGAATGGAATCTGGAATGGAATGGAATGTGGAATGTAATGGAATGCAATGTGGAATGGAAAGGAAGGAAATATGGAATAGAATGTGGAATGGAATGGAATTTAATGTGAAATGGAATGGAATGAAATGGTAAATGGAATGCATTGTGGAATGGAATGTGGAATGGAATCGAATGGAATGTGGAATAGAATGTGGAAAGGAATGTGGAATGCAACGGAATTGATTGTGGACAGGAATGTTGAATGGAAAGTGGAATGGAATGGAATGGAATGTGGAATGGAATGGAATGGAAAGTGGAATAGAATGGAATGCAATATAATGTAGAATGGAATATGGTATGAAATGGAATGGAATGTGGAATGGAATGGAATGGAATGTGGAATGGAACAGAACGTGGAATGTAATTGAATGTAACGTGGTTAGGAATGGAATGGAATGTGGAGTGGAATGGAATGGAATGGAAAAAATTCCGAAATGGAATGTGGAATGTAATGTGAATTGGAACGTGGAATGGATTGAAATGGAACGTGGAATGGAATGGAATGGAACCTAGAATGGAATGCAATGGATCATGGAATGGAACGTGGAATGGAATGTGGAATGGAATGGAATGGAAAGGAATGTGGATTGGAATGCAATGGAACTTGCAATGTAATGTTTAATGGATTGTGCAATGGAATATGGAATGGAACGGAATGGAATGTGGAATGGATTGTGGAATGGAACGTGAAATGGAATGGAATGGAAAGTGGAATGGAATGCAATGGAATATCGAAAAGAATGTAGAATGTAATTTGGAATGGAATGAAATGGAATTGAATGTGAAATGGAATGTGGAATGGAATCTGAAATGGAACGTGGAATAGAAAGTGGAATTGCATGGAATGCAACGTCGAATGGAATGTGGAATGGAAAGTGGAATGGAATGGAATAGAAAGGAATGGAATGTGGAATGGAATGGAATGCGGAATGGAATTAAATGTGGAATGAAATGTGGATTGGAATGGAATGGAATATGGAATGGAATAGAAAGGAATGGATTGTGTAATGGAATGCAGGGGAATTGAGTGGAATGTGGAAAGGAAGGGAATGGAATGTGGATAGGAATGGAATGGAATGTGGAATGGAATGGAATGGAATGCAATGGAATGAGAAATGGAATGCTAAATGGAACGTGAAGTAGTATGAAATGGAATATGGAATGGAACGTGGATTGGAACTTGGAATGAAATGTGCAATCGAATGTGGAATGGAATTGAATGGAAAGGAATGGAACGTGGAATGGAATGGAATGTTTAATGGAATGAAACGTGGAATGAAATGTGGAAAGGAATGGCATGGAATGTGGAATGGAATGGATTGAAATTGATTGTGGAATGGAATGCAGGGGAATGAAGTGGAATGTTGAATGGAAAGTAATGGAATGTGGATTGGAATGAAATGGAATGTGGAATGGAATGTAATGGAATGCAATGGAAAGCGAAATGGAATGCGGAATGGAACGTGTAATAGAATGAAATGGAACATGGAATGGAATAGAATGGAATGTGGTATGCATCGTGGAATGGAATGTGGAATGGAATGGGAAGGAATGTGGATTGCAGTGGAAAGGAATGTGGAATGGAATGGAAAGGACTGCAATGGAATGAGAAGTGGAATGTAGAATTGAACATGGAATAGAATGAAATGGAATGTGGAATGGAATGGAATGGAAAGTGGAAAGGTATGGAATGTAACGAGTAATGGAATGTGGAATGGAACGTTTAAAGGAATGTGGAATGGAATGCAATGGAATGCGGAATAGCATTTGCAATGCAATGGAATGCGGAATGGAATGGATTGGAAGGTGGACTGGAATGTGAAATGGAATGTGGAATGGACTATGAAATGGAACGAGGAATGGAATGTGGAATTGAAAGAATTGGAACATGAAATGGAATACAATGGAATATAATGGAACGTGGAATGGAACGTGGAACGGAAAGTGGAATGGAAAGTGGAATGGAATGGAATGGAATGAGGAATGGATCGTGGAATGGAATGTAATGGAACATGGAATGGAAAATGAAATGGAACTTGGAAAGGAATGTGGAATGGAACGTGGAATGGAATGTGCAATGGAATGTGGAATGGAATGTGGAATGGAATTGAATGGAATGCAATGGAATGGAAGTTGGGGTGGAACGTGGAATTGAAAGCGTAATGGAATGAGGAATGGAATGGAATGGAATGTGGCATGGAAGGGAATTGAAAGTGTAATGGAATGTGGAATGGAATGGAATGGAATGTGGCACGGAAGGGAATGGAAAGTGGAATGGAATGTGTAATGGAATGGAATGCAATGGAATGGAATGGAATGTGGAATGGAATGGAATGTCGAATGGGAAGTTGAATGGAATGTGGAATGGAATGGAAGTGCATGGAATGAGGAATGGAATGGAATTGAAAGTGGAATGGAATGTGGAATGGAATGGAATGGAATTCAGAATGGAATGGAATTGAATGTAGAATCTAACGTTGAATCGAAAGGAATGGAATGTAGAATGGAATGCAGTGGAATGTGGAATGGAATTGAAGGAATGTGGAATGGAATGTGGAATTGAATGGAATGGAATGTGGAATAGAATGTGGAATGGAATCAATCGAATCTGGAATGGAATGGAATGGAATGGAACTTGAAATGCAACGTGGAACGGAATTTGGAATGGAATTTGAAATGGATTGCAAAAGAATGAGAAGGGAAGGTAATGGAATGTGGAATGGAATGTGGAATGGAATGGAATGCAATGTGTAATGGAATGGAATAGAATGTGGAATGGAAGGTCATGGAATGGGAAATGGAATGTGAAAAGGAATTGAAAAAATGTGGAATGGAAGGTAAAGAGAATGGAATGGAAAGTAAAGGAAAGTGGAATGGAATGGAATGGAATGAAGAATGGAACATGGAATGGAATTTGGAATGGAGAGTAGAATGGATAGTAGAATGTAATGTGGAATGGAAAGGAATGGAATGTGGAATGGAATGGAATGGAATGTCGAATATAATTTGGAATGGAATGGAAAGGAATCCAGAATGGAATGGAGTGGAAAGGAATGGAATGGAACGTGGAATGGTACGTGGAATGGAACGTGAAATGGAATGTGGAATGGAACGGAATGGAATGTGGAATGGAATGTGGAAATGAATGTGGAATGAAACGTGGAATGGAACGTGGAAAGAAATGGAAAGGAATCTGGAATGGAATGTGGAGCGTTATGGAATGGAGTGTGGAATGGAATGAGGAATGGAATCTGGAATGGAACGTGGAATGGATGTAATTGGAATGTGGAATGGAAGGGAATGGAATGTGGAATGGAATGTGGAATGGAATGTGGAATGGAATGGAATGGAATGGAATGGAATGTGGAATGGAATGGAATAGACTGTCGAATGGAATGTGGAATGGAATGTGGAATGAAATGGAATGGTTTGGAATGTGGAATGGAATGGAATGGAATGGATTGTGGAATATAATGGAATAGAAAGTGGAATGGAATGGAATCGAACTTGGAAAGGAATGGAATGGAATGGAATGAAATGGGATTTGGAATGGAACGGAATGGAATCTGGAATGGAAAGTGGTGCAAAGTGGAATGGAATGTGGAATGCAATGGAATGGCATGTGGAATTGAATGTGGAGTGGAAAGTCGGATGGAATGGAAAGGAATGTGAAATGGAACATCGAATGGAAAGGAATGGAGAGTGGAATGGAAAGTGGAATGCAATGGAATAGAATGTGGATTGGAATGTGGAATCGACCATGTAAAGGACTGGAATGGAACGTGGAATGGAAAGTGGAATGGAACGAGGAATAGAAAGTGGAAAGGAATGTGGAATGGAATGGAATGTGGAATAGAATGTGGAAAGGAATGTGGAACGGAATGGAATGCAGTGTGGCAGCGAATGTGAAATTCAAAGTGGAATGGAATGGAATGGAAAGTGGAATGGAACGGAATGGAATATGGAATGGAATGTGTAATGGAATGCTGAATGGAATGGAATGGAATATGGAAGGGAATGAAATCGAATGTGGAATGGAATTGAATGGACTGTGGAATGGAATAGAATGGAATGGAATGTCATGTGAAATGGAATGTGGAATGCAAAGTGGAATGGAATGTGGAATGGAAGGTGGAATGGAAAGTGCAATGGAATGTGAAATGTAACGTGGAATGAAATGTGGAAAGGAACATGGAATGGAAGGTAATGGAAAGTGGAATGCAACTTGAATGGAATAGAACGTGGAATGGAACTTGGAATGCAAAGTGGAATGGAATGTGGAATAGAATGTGGAATGGAAAGTGGAATGGAAAGTGGAATGGAATGGAATTGAATGTGGAATGGAATAGAATGGAATGTGGAATGGAATGTGGTATGGAATGCGAAAATGAATGGAATGGAATTTGGAATCGAATGGAATCTAAAGTGGAATGGAAGATGGAATGGAATGTGGATTGTAACGTGCAATGGAAAGGAATGCAATGTGGAATGGAATGATGTGGAAGGTGGAATGGAATGGCAAGGAAAGTGGAATGGAACGTGGAAAGGAATTGAATGGAATGTGGAATAGAATGTGGAATGGAATGGAATGGAATCCGAAATTGAATGGAATGGAATGAATGCACCACGAAATGCAACGTGGAATGGAACGTGGAATGGAATGTGGAATGGAATGGAAAACAATGTGGAAAGGAAGGTAAAGAAATCTGGAATGGATGCAGAACAGAATGTAATGGAATATGGAATGGAATGGAAATTAATGTGCAATGACAGGTAATGGAATTTGGAATGGAATTTGGAATGGAAGGGAATGGAATGGATTGGAATGTCGAATGTTATGGAATGGAATATGGAATGTAAAGCGGAATGGAATGGAATGGAACATGAAATGGAACATGGAATGGAATGTGGAACGGAAAGTGGAATGGAATGGAATGTGGAATGGAACTTGGAATGGAATGGAACGGAACGTGCAATGGAACGTGGAATGGAAAGTGGAATGGAATGTGGAATCGAACTTGGAATGTAAAGTACAATGGAAAGTGGAATGGAATGTGGAATGGAGTGGAATGGAAAGTAGAATGGATCGTGGAATGGATTGTAATGGAACATGGAATGGAACGTGGAATGGAATGTGGAATGGAAAGTGGAATGGAATGTGAAATGGAATCTGGAATGGAAAGTGGAATGTTTAATGGCATGTTGAAAGTAATGGAATTGAATGTGGAATGGAATGTGGAATGGAATGGAATGGAAAGTGGAATGGAATGTGGAATGGAATGTGGAGTGGCACGTGAAATAGAATGTAGTGCAATGTGGAATGGAATGTGAAATAGAATGTGAAATGTATCGTGGAAGGGAAAGCAAGGTGGTATGGAACGTGGAATGGCATGTGGAAAGGAAATTTTAATGGAGTGGAATGGAATGCGTAATGGAACGTGGAATGGAATGGAATGGAATGGAAAGTGGAGTACAATGTTGAATGTAACGTGGAATGGAATTTGGAATGGAATATGGAATGGAATGTGCAAAGGAAAGTGGAATGGAACGTGGAACGGAATGGAATGGAAAGTGGAATGGAACGTGGAATGGAATGGAATGGAATGTGGAATGGAACGTGGAATGGAAGGTGGAAATGAATGGAATGGAATGTGGAATGGAAGGTGAAATGGATTGTGGAAAGGAATGTGGAATGGAATGTGGAATGGAATGGAATGCAATGGAAAGGATTGTGGAATGGAAAGTGGAAAGGAACGTGGAATGCAATGTGGAATGGAACGGAGTTGAATATGGAATAGAATGTGGAAGGGAATGTGGAATGGAAAGTGGAAAGGAACGTGGAATGGAATGGAAAGTAATGTTGAATGGAACATGGAATGGAATTGAATGGATTTTGGAATAGAACATGGAATGGAACGTGGAATATAATACGGAATGGAACATGGAATGGAATGTACAATGGAATGCGTAAAGGAACATGGAATGGAAAGGAACAGAAAGCGGATTGGAACGTGGAATGGAATGGAAAGGAACGTGGAATGGAATGTGGAATGGACTGCGGAATGCAAAGTGAAATGGAATGTGGAAGGGATTGGAATGGATTGTGGAATGGAACGTGGAATGGAATGTGGAATGGAGGGTAAAGGAATGTGGAATGGAACGTAATGGAATGTGGAAAGCAAAGTGGAATGGAATGTAATGGAATGTGGAAAGGAAACGAATGGAATTTGGAATGGAATGTGCAATGGAATTTGGAATGGAATGGAATGGAATGTGGAATGGTATGGAATGGAATTTTGAATGGAATATGGATTAGAAGGGAATGGAATGTGGAACAGAATTTGGTAACGAATGGACTGGAACGCGGAATATAATAGATTGGAATGGTATGAAATGAGGAAGGGAATGGAATGGATTGTGGAATGGATAGAATCGAATTTCAAATGGAATGGAATGGAATGGTATGTAGAATGGAACGTAATGGAATGAGGACTTGAATGGAATGGAAACTGTAATGGAAAGCAGAATGGAATTGAATGGAATGGAATGGAATGGAAGGTGGAAAGGAATGTGAAATGGAATGTGGAATGGAATGAAATGGAACGTGGAATGGAATGGAATGGAAATTGTAACGTAATGGAACGGAACGTGGAATGGTACATGGAATGCAATGGAATGGAAAGTGTAATGCAGTGGAATGGTACCTGGAATGCAATGGAATGCAATGGAATAGAACGTGGAATGGAACACGGAATGGAACGTGGAATGGAACGTGGAATGGAATGTGCAATGGAATGCTGAAGGGAATGGAATGGAATGTGTAATGGAATGGAATGGAACGTGGAATGGAATGTGGAATGGAATGTGCAATGGAAAGCTGAAGGGAATGGAATGGTATGTGTAATGGAATGGAATGGAACGTGGAATGGAATGTGGAATGGAATGTGGAATGGAATGGAATGGAACATGGAATGGAATGTGGAATAGTATGGAAAGGAATGTGGAATAGAATGTGGAATGAAATGTGGAATGGAATGTGGAGGGCAATGAAATGGAAAGTGGAATGGAATGGAATGGAATGTGGAATGGAATGTGGAAAGGAAAGTGGAATGGAATGTGGAATGGAATGGAACGGAATGTGGAATGGAATGTGGAATGGTATGGAACGGAATGTGAAATGGAATGTGGAATGCAATGATGAATGGAATGTGCAATGGAATGTGGAAAGGAGTGTTGAATGGAATGTGGAATGGAATGGATGTTAGAATGGAATGTGGAATGGAATGGAATGGAATGTTTAAATGGAATGTAATGGAATGTGGAATGGAATGTGGAATGGAATGTGGAATTTAATGGAATGGTATGGAATGTGGAATGGAATGGAAAGGAATGTGGAATGGAATGGAATGGAATGTTTAATGGAATGGAGTGTAGGTTGGAATGGAATGAAATGAGGAATGGAGATGAATAGAAGGTAGAATGGAAAGGAGTGGATTGTAGAATGGAAAGGAAAGTAGTGCAATGTGGAATTGAATGGAATTGATTGTGGGAAGGAATGTGGAATCGAACGGAGGAGAATGTGGAATGGAAAGTAGAAAGATATGGAGTGTAACGTGGAATGGAATGGAATGGAAAGTGCAATGGAATGTGGAATGGAAAGGAATGGATGGTGAAAAGCAATGTGGAATGGAATGTGGAATGGAATGGAAAGGAAAGTGGAATGGAAAGTGGAATGGAACGTGGAATGGAATGTGGAATGGAATGTGGAATGGAATGGAATGGAACGTGGAATGGAATGTGGAATAGAATGGAAAGTAATGTGGAATTGAATGTGGAACGTAACGTGGAATGGAATGGAATGGAATGTGGAAAGGAATGTGGAATTTAAAGTGGAATGGAATGTGGAATGGAACGGAATGGAACGTGGAATGCAACACAATGTTAGGTGGAATGGGGTGGAATGGAATGTGGAATGGAATGGAATGTGTAATGGAATGGAATGGAATGTGGAATGGAATGTGGAATGTAATGGATTGGAATGTGGAATGGAATGCGGAATGGCAATGTGGAAAGAAATGGAATGGAATGTTGAATGGAATGTGGAATGGAATGAGGAATCGAATATGGAAAGGAATGAAATGCAATGTGGTATGGAATATAGAATGGAATGTGCAATAGAATGGAATGCAGTGTGGAATGTTATGGAATGGAATGTACAAGGGAATGAAAGGTATGTGGAAAGGTAAGTGGAATGGAATGGAATGGAACGTGGAATGGAATGGGATGGAATGTGGAATGAAATAGAATGGAATGTGGAATGGAATGGAATGGAATGTGGAAAGGAATGGAATTGAACTTGGAATTGAATGGAAAGGAATGTAATGGAATGTGAAATGGAATGGAATGGAATGTGGAATCGAATTCAATGGAATGTGGAATGAAGTGGAAAGCAACGCCGAATGGAATGTGGAATGAAATGTGCAGTGAAATTGAATGGAATGTGGAATGGAATGGAATGGAATGTAGAATGGAATGTGGAATGGAATGGAATGGAATGTGGAATGGAATGTGATATGGAATGGAATGGAAAGTTGAATATAATGGAATGGACTGTGGAATGGAATGAAATGGAATGGAATGCAAAATGGAATGGAATGGAGTCGAATGTAATGTGGAATGGAATAGAATGGTATGGAATGTGGAATGCAATGGATTGGAATGGAATGGAATCAAATGGAATGGATTTGATGGGAATGGAATTTGGAATGGAATAGAATGGAAAGTGGAATTGAATGCAATGGAATGTAGAATGAAATATGGAATGAAATGTGGAATGGAATTGAATGGAATGTCAAATGGAATGGAATGGAATGAAATGGAATGTGAAATGAAATGGAATGGAATGAAATGGAATGTGGAAACGAATGGAATGGGATGAGAAATGGAATGGAACGTAAGGTGGAGTGGAATGGAATGGAGAGGAAAGTGGAATGGAATGCAGTGGAAAGTGGAATGGTACGTGGAGTGGAATGGAATGGAATTTGGAATGGAATGTGGAATGGAATGGAATGCAACTTGGAATGGATAGTGGAATGGAACGTGGAATATAAAGAGGAATGGAACATGGAATGGAATGTGGAATGGACTGTGGAATGGAAAGCGGAAAGCAATGGAATGGCATGTGGAATGGATTGTGTAATTGAATGAAATGCAATGTGAAAAGGAAAGTGGAATGGAATGGAATGCAATGTGGAATGGAATGTGGAATGGAATGGAAAGGAACGTGGAATGTAATGGCAAATGGAACGTGGAAATGAACGTGGAATGGAACGTGGAATGGAATGATAAGTAATGTGTAATGGAATGGAATGGAATGTGTAATGGAAAGTGGAATGGAACGTGGAATGGAACGTGCAATGCAACGTGGAATGGAATGGAATGTAACGTGTATTTGACACTGGAATGGAAAGTGGAAGAGAAAGTGGAAGGCAACGTGAAATGGAACGTGGAATGGAATTGAATGCAATGTGGATTGCAATGGAATGGAAGGTGGAATGGAATGGAACGTGCAATGCAATGTGGAATGGAATGGAATGGAATGGAATGGAATTGAATGGAATGAGGAATGGAATGGAATGGAATGTTGAAAGGAATGGAATGGAAAGCAATGGAAGGAGGAGTGAAACGGAAGGGAATGTGTAATAGAATGTGGAATGGAATGGAATGGAATGGAATGTGCAATGGAATGGAATGGACTGTGGAATGGAATTTAATGGAACAGAATGTGGAATGGAATGGAATGGAATGGAAAGGAAAGGAATTGAACGTGGAATGAAAGGGAAGGGAATGTTGAATGGAATGTGGAATGCAATGGAATGGAATGTGGAATGGAATGGAATGGAAAGGAATGTGGAATGGAATGAAATGGAATGGAATGGAATTGACTTGAATGTGGATTTGAGTGGATTGGACTGGAATGGAATGGAATGGAATGTGGAATGGAATGGAATGTGGAATGGAATGGAATGGAATGGAATGTGGAATGGAACATGGAATGGAATGGAATGAAATGTGGAAAGGAACGTGTAATGGAATGGAATGAAATGTGGAATGGAATGTGTAATGAAATGGAAGGGAACGTGGCACGGAACATGGAATGGAACATGGAACGCAATGTGCAATGGAATGGAATGGAATGTGCAATGGAATGGAATGGAATGGAATGTGGAATGGAATGCAATGGAAAGTGGAATGGAATGTGGAATGGAACGTGGAATGGAAAGTGGAATGGAAAGTGGAATGGAACGTGGAATGGAACGTGGAATGGAACGTAGAATGGAATGGAATATAACGTAAAGTAGATAGTGGAAATGAAATTGGAATAGTAGGTGTAACGGAACGTGGAATGGAATGAGGAATGTAATGGAATGTAATGTGGATTGGAATGGAACGGAAGGTGGAATGGATTGGAATTGAATGGAATGTGGAATGAAAACTGGAATGGAATGGATTGGAATCGAATGCAATGTGGAATGGACTGGGATGGAATCGAATGGAATCTGGAATGGAATGGAATGGAATGTGTAATATAATGGATTTGAATGTGGACTGGAATAGAATGGAATGGAATGGAGTGTGAAATTGAATGGAATGTAATATGAAATGGAATTCAAAGGAATTTGGAACGGAATGCAATGGAATGTGGAATGGAATGGAAAGGAATGTGGAATGGAAATTGGAATGGAATGGAATGTGTAATGGGATGGAATGGATTGCAGAATGGAATGGAACTGGAAGGAAAGTGGAATGGAATGGAATGGAAACGGATGAAATGGAATACGGAATGGAATATAATGCAACGTGGAATGAAAAGGAATGGAATGGTTAATGAAATCGAATGCACTGGAATATGGAATGGAATGGAATGCAACGTAGATTGGAATGGAATGGAATGGAATGGAGTGGAATGTAATGTGCAAAGGACTGGAATATAATGTGGAATGGAATGGAATGTGGAATGGAATCTTCAATGGGATGGAATGGAACGTGGAATGGAACGTGCAATGCAATGAGCAATGGAATGGAATCTAATGTGGAATGGAATGTAATGGAATGCAATGGAATGGAATTGAATGGAATAGAATGTGGAATGGAATGGAATGGAATGAAATGTGGAATGTGGAATGGAATGTGGAATGTAAAGTGGAATGGATTGGAACGGAAAGCAGCATGGAATGGAATGGAATGGAATCGAAGATGGAATGGAATTGAAAGTATTCTGGAATGGAATGTAGAATGTAATGGAATGTGGAATGTGGAATGGCATGGGATGGAATGTGGAATGGAATGTGGAATGGAAAGTGCAATGGAATGTTTAATTGAATGGAATGGAATCTGGAATGGAATGGAACATAGAACGGAAAGGAATAGAATGTGGAATGGAATGGAATGGAATGCGCAATGGAATTGAAAGGAATGTGGAATGCAATGGAATGGAATATGGAAAGGAATGGAATGGAATATGGAATAGGATGGATTGGAATGAGCAAAGGAATGGAATGGAATGGAATGTGGACTGGAATAGATGGAATGTGAAATGGAATGAGGAATGGAATGGAATGGAATGGAGTTGAACATAGAATGGAATGGAATGGAATGGAATGTGAATGCAATGTGGTAAGGAATGGAATGGAATGGAGTGGAATGTGCAATGGAACGCTGAGTGGAACGTTATGCAAAGGGGAATGGTATGGAACGGAACGTGGAATGGAATGGAATGGAATGCGGAATGGAATAGAATGGAAGACGGAATGGAATGGAATGGAATGGAACGTGAAATGGAATGGAATGGAATGTGTACCGGAATGTAACGGAATGTGGAATGGAACGTGGAATGGAACGTGGAATGGAAAGTGGAGTGGACTGTGGAGTGGAAAGTGAAATGGAATGTGGAATGGAATGTGGAATACAAAGTAATGTGGAATGTGGAATGAAAGGGAATAGAATGTGAAATGGAATGGAATGGAATGTGAAATACAGTGGAATGGAATGTAGAATGGAATGGAATGGGACGTGGAATGGATTGGAAAGGAATGTGGAATGGAATGAAATGGAGTGTGGAATTGAATGGAGTGGAATGTGTAATGGAATGTTATGGAAGCGAATGGAATTGTGGGTGGAATGGAATGGAATGGAATGGAATGTGGTCTGGAATTGAACGGAATGTAATGTGAGATAGAATGGAATCGATAGTGAAATGGAATGTGGAATGGAATGGAATGGAGTGGAATGTGGAATGGAATGGAATGAAAAGGAATGGAATGTTGAATGGGATGGAATGGAATGTGGAATGGAATGTGGAATAGGATATGAAACGGAATTGGATGGAATGTGTAGTGGAATGTGGAATGGAAAGTGGAATGGAATGTGGAATAGAACGGAATGGAATGTGCAATGGAATTTCGCATGGAATGGAATGGAATGTGGAATGGAATTTCCAATGGAATGTAATGTAATGTGGAAGACGAATGTTGACAGGAACGGAATGGAATGGAATGGAATGCGGACTTGAATGGAAGGGAACAGAATACGGAATGGAAGGGAATGTGGAATGTAATGTGGAATGGAATGGAATAGAATGAGGAATGGAATGGAATACCATGGAATGTGGAATGGAATGTAGAATGGAACACAGTGGAATGTGTAACGGAAAGTGTAATGGAATGGAATGGAATATGGATTTGAATGTGAATTGGAATGGAATGGAATGTGGAATGGAATGTTGTCGGGAATGGAATGGAACTGAATGTAGAAAGGAATGGAATGGAATGTGAAATGGAATGGAATGGAAGGTGGAATGGAACGTGGAATGGAACGTGGAATGCAACGTAGAAAGGAACATGGAATAGAATGTGGAAAGGAATGGAATGGAATTGAATGTGGAATAGAATGGAATGGAATGTGGAGTGGAATGGAATGGAATGTGAAATGGAATGGAATGGAAAGTGGTATGTAATGGAATGGAATGGAATGTGGACTGGAATGGAATGGAATGGAATGTGGAATGGAATGGAATGGATTGTGAAATGGAATGTCGAAAGGAATAGTTGAAATGGAATGTGGAATGGAATGGAATGGAAAGGAATGGATCTTGAAATCAGATGAATGGAACACGGAATGAAATGTGGAATGGAATGGGATGGAATGCGGAACGGAATGTGGAATTGAACGTGGAATGGAATGTTGAATGGAAAGCAATGGAATGTGCAATGGAATGTGGAATGAAATGTGGAATGGAATGGAATGTGGAATACAATGGAATGGAATGCGGAATGGAATGAAATGGAATCTGGAATGGAAATGAATGGAATGGAATGGAATGGAATAAAATGTGGAAGTGAATGGAATGGAATGTGGAATGGAATGTGGAATGAAACATGGAATGGAACGTGGAATGGAATGTGAAATGGAACGTGGAATGGATCTCGGAATGGATCGAAGAATGGAACCTGGATTCGAATGGAATGGAACATGGAATTGAACATGTAAAGGAAAGTGTAATGGAACTTGGAATGAAACGTGGAATGGAATGGAATGGAAAGTGGAATGGAAACTGGAATGGAATGTGGAATGGAATGGAATAGAGTCTGTAATCGCATGGAATGGAAGTTTTATTGGAATGGAATGGAAAGGGGAATGGACAGTGGAAACGAACGTGGATTGCAACGTGGAATGAAAGGTGGAATGGAGTGGAATGGAACTTGGAATAGAATGTCGAGTGGAATGCCATGGAATGTGCAATGGAATGGAATGGAATATTGACAGGAATTGAATGGAATGGAATGTGAAATGGAATAGAATGGCATGGAATGTTGTCTTCAATTGAATGGAATGGAATGGAATGTGGAATTCAATGGAGTGGAATGTGGAATAGAATGTGGAATGGAATGGAATGGAACGTGGAATGGAATGAGGAATGGAATGGAATTTGAAATGGAATGCGGAATGAAACGTGGAATAGAAAGTGGAATTGAATGTGAAACGGAACGGAATGGAATGTGGAATGGAACGTGGAATGGAATGGAATGGAATTTGAAAGGAATGGAATGGAATGGAATGTGGAATGGAACGGAATATAATGGAATGGAATGGAACGTTGAATGGAACATGGAATGGAATGGAAAGGAATGTGGAATGGAATGTGGAATGGAATGTGTAATGGAATGTGAAATGGAACGTGGAATGGAACGTGGAATAGGATGGAATGGAATGGAATGTGGAATGGAATGGAATGGAAAGTGGAATGGCATGCAGTGCAAACTGGAATGAAACGTGGAGAGGAAAGAAATGGAAAGGAATGTGGTATGGAATGGAATGGAATAGAATGGAAGTGGAATGGAATGGAAACTGGAATGGAATGGAATGGAATGTGAAATGGAATGTGGAATGGAATGGAATGTGGAATGGAATGGAATGTGGAATGGAATGTGGAATGGAATTTAAGGGAATGTGAAGTGGAATGCAATGGATTGTGGAATGCAATGGAATGGAATGTATAATGGATTGTGTAGTAGAATGGAATTGAATGTGGAAAGGAATGTGCAAAGGAATGGAATGAAAAGTCAAATGGAATGTGGAATAAAATGGAATGGAATGTGGAATGGAACGTGGAATGGAATGGAATGTGGAATGGAATGGAATGGTTTGGAATGAGGAATGGAATTGAATTTGGAATGCAATGGATTTGAATGTTGAATCGAAAGGAATGCAATGTGGAATGGAATGTAATGGAATGGTATGCAATGTGGAATGCAATGGAATGGAATGTGGAATGGAATTGAATGAAATGGAATGTGGACTGGAATGGAATGGAATGGAATGGAAAGTGAAATGGGATTTAATGGAAAGAGAAATGGCATGGAATGGAATGTGGAAAGGAATCGAATGAAATGTGGAATGGAATGAAATGGAATGTGTACTAGTATGGAATGGAGTGGAATGGAAAGTGGAATGGAATTTAATGGAAACTGGAATGGAAAGTGGGATGGAATAGAATGGTAAGTGGAAAGGAAGGAAATGGAATGTGGAAGGGAAAGTGGAATGGAATGGAATGCAATGTGGTATGGAATGGAATGCAATAGAATGCAGAATGGAATAGAATGGGACAGTATGTGGAATTGATTGGAACAGAAAGGAATGGAATGGAATGGAATGCGGAATGCAATGGAATGCCATGTGGAATGGAATGGAATGTGGAATGGAATGTGGAATGGAATGGCATTTGGAATTGAATGTGGAATGAAATGGAATGTGGAATGGAATGGAATGGAATGTGGCATGGAATGCAATGGAATGTGGCAAGGAATGGAATGGAATGTGGAATGGAATGGACTGCAACGTGGAATGGAATGGAATGGAAAGTCGAAGGGAATGGAATGGAAAGTGGAAGGGAATTGAATGGAATGGAATTTGTACTGGAATGGATTGTAAAGTCATGTGCAATGGAAGATGGAATGGAATGGAATGTGGAATGGAAAGTGGAATGGAATGGAGTGGAATGTGGAATGGAATGTGGAATGGAAAGGAAAGGAAAGTTGTTTGGAATGTTGAATGGAATGGAATGTCGAATGTAACGGAATGGCACGTGGAATGGAATGGAATGGCAAATGCAATGCAATGGAATGGAATTTGGAATGGAATGTGGAATGGAATGGAATGCAAGTTGGAATGGAATGGAATGGAAAGGAATGGGCTGTAGATTGGAATGGAATGCAATGTGGAATGGAATGTGGAATTTAGCGGAATGGAATGTGGAATGGAAAGGAAAGGAATGTGGAATGGAAAGTGGAATGGAATGGAATGGAATGTGGAATGGCATGTGGAATGGTATGGAATGGAATGTGGAATGGAATGGAAAGGAATGTGGAATTTAATGGAATGGAATGGAATTTGGACTGGAAAGGAATGGAATGAAATGAATGTGGAATAGAATAGAATGGAAATTGGAATGGAATGTGGAATGGAATGGAATGCAATGCGGAATGGAAACTGGAATGAAATGGAATGGAATGTGGAATGGAATGTTAAAGGCATGGAATGGAATGTGGAATGGAATGGAGAATAGAACCTGGAATGGAGTGGAATGGAATGTGGAAAGGAATGGAATGGAATGTGGAATGGAACGTATAATGGAATTGAAAGGAACATGGATAGAAAGGGAGTAGAATGGCATGGAATGTGGAATGGAATGAAATTGAATGGAATGGAATGTGGAATGGAATGGAATGGAATGTGCAATGCAATGGAATGGAATGTGGAATGGAAAGTGGAATGGAATGGAATTCAACGTGGAATGGAATGGAATGGAATGTGGATTGGAATGGAATGCAATCTGGAATGGAATGTGGAATTTAATGGAAAGGAATGTGGAATGGAATGTGGAATGGAATTGAAAGGAATGTGGAATGGAATGTAATGGAGTGGAGTGTGGAATGGAATGGAATGGAATGTGGATTGGAATGGAATGGAATGTGGAAAGGAATTGGGAAAGGAATTGAATGTGAAATGGAAAGGAATGGAACGTGCAATGCAATGGAATGGAAAGTGGAATGTAATGGAGTGAAGTGTGGAATGGAATGTCAAATGGAATGGAATGGAACTTGGAATGGAATGGAACGAATGTGGAATGAAACCTAACGGAATGTTGAATGGAATGGAATGGAATGGAATGGAATGGAATGGAATATGGAATGGAATGGAATGAATTGTGGAAAGGAATGGAATGCAATGGAATGGAAAAAAGAATGCAAAGTTATGGAATGGAATGTTGAATGGAATGGAATGGAAAGTGGAATGGAATGGAATGGAATTCGAAATGGAATGGAATGGAATGTGAAATGGAATTGAGTGGAATGTGTAATGGAATGGAATGGAAGTTGGAATGGATTTGAATGGAATGGGATATGGAATGAAATGTAATGGAAAGGAATGGAATGTGTAACGGATTCGATGGGAATGTGGAATGTATTGGAAGGGAATGTGGAATGGAATGTGGAATGGAATGGAATGGAAAGTGGATTGGAATGGAATGGAATTTGGAATATAATGGTATTGAATGGAAAGTGGAATGTAATGGAATGTCATGGAAATTGGAATGGAATTGAATGGAATGGAATGCAATGGCAAGTAATAGAATGTGGAATGGAATGTGGAAAGGAATGGAATGGAATGTTGAATAGCATGTGGAATGGAATGTGGAATAGAACGCAAAGGAATGTGGACAGGAATGTGGAATGGAACGTGGAATTGGACGTGGAGTGGAATGGAATGGAACATGGAATGTAATGCGGAAAGGAATGGAATGGAATGTGGAATGGAAAAGAATGGAATGTTGAATGGAATGTGTATTGGAATGGAATGGAATGTGGAATGGAAAGAAATTTAATCAGGAATGGAATGTGGAATGCAATATAATGGAATGTGGAATGGAATTTTGAATGGAAAGTGGAATGCAATGTGGATTGGAATGGAATGGAATGTGGAATGGATTGTGGAATGGAAAGTGGAATGGAGTGGAATGGAATGTGGAATGAAACGTGGAATGGAATGGAAAGGAACGTGCAATGAAAAGTGAAATGGAACGTGGAATAGAACGTGGAATGGAATGTGGAATGGAATGAAATGGAATGTGGAATGGAATGGAATGGACTGGAATGGAATGTGAAAAGGAATGGGGAATGGAATGTAAAATGCAATGTGGGATGGAATGTGAAACGGAATGAAAAGGAAAGTGGATTGGAAAGGAATGGAACAAGGAATGCAATGGAATGGAAAGTGGAATGGAATGTGGAATTTAACTTGAAATGCAAACTGGAATGAAATGTGGAGGGAATGTGGAATGGAAAGAAATAGAATGTGGAATGGAATGTGGAATGGAATGGAATGGATTGTGCAATGGAATGTGGAATGCAATGGAGTGGAAAGTGGAACAGAATGGAATAGAATGGAATGGAATGGAATGGAGTGGAAAGTGGAATAGAATGGAATAGAATGGAAAGGAATGGAGTGGATTGGATTGGAATGCAATTTGGAATGGAATGGAGTGGCGTGTTGAATGGAATGTAAAGGAATGTGGAATGGAAAGGAATGGAATGGAATGTGGAATTGAATGGAATGGAATGGAGTGGAATGTGAAATGGAATGTAGAATGGAATGGAATGGAATGAGAAATGTAATGGCATGGAATGTGGAATGGAATGGAATGGAAGGTGGAATGGAATGGAATGAAATTAACGTGGAATGGAATGGAATGGAATGTGGAATGGAATGTGTAATGGAATGCAATTGAATGTTGAATGGAGTCGAATGTGGAATGGAATGGAATTTAGTGGAATTTGGAATGGAACGTAATGGAGTGGAGTGTAGAATGGAATGGAATGGAATGCGGATTGGAATGGAATGGAAGATGGAAAGGAATGTTGAAAGAAATTGAATGTGAAATGGAAACGAATGGAACGTGGAATGCAACGGAATGGAATGTGGAATGTAATGGAGTGAAGTGTGGAATTGAATGTCGAATGGATTGGAATGGAACTTGGAATGGAATGGAACGAATGTGGAATGGAAAATAATGCAATGTGGAATGTAATGGAATGGAATGGAATGGAATGGAATTTGAAATGGAATGGAATGAATTGTGGAAAGGAATAGAATGCAATGGAATGGAATAAGAAATGCAATGTTATGGAATGGAATGTGGACTGGAATGGAATAGAAAGTGGAATGGAAAGAAATGGAATCAGGAATGGAAGGTGGAATGGAATATAATGGAATGTGGAGTGGAATTTTGAATGGAATGTGGAATGCAATGTGGATTGGAATGGAATTGAATGTGGAATGGATTGTGGAATGGAAGTGGAATGGAGTGGAATGGAATGTGGAATGAAAGGTGGAATGGAAAGGAAAGGAACGTGCGATGAAAAGTGAAATGGAACGTGGAATGGAACGTGGAATGGAATGAAATGGAATGTGGAATGGAATGGAATGGAATGTGAAAAGGAATTGGGAATGGAATGTAAAATGGAATGTGGGATGGAATGTGAAACGGAATGAAAAGGAAAGTGGATTGGAATGGAATGGAACAAGGAATGCAATGGAATGGAAAGTGGAATGGAATGTGGAATTTAACTTGAAATGCAAAGTGGAATGAAATGTGGAGGGAATGTGGAATGGAAGGAAATGGAATGTGGAATGGAATGTGAAATGGAATGGAATGGATTGTGCAATGGAATGTGGAATGAAATCGAGTGGAAAGTGGAACAGAATATAATAGAATGGAATGGAATGGAATGGAGTGGAAAGTGGAATAGAATGGAATAGAATGGAAAGGAATGGAGTGGATTAGATTGGAATGCAATTTGGAATGGAATGGAGTGGCGTGTTGAATGGAATGTAAAGGAATGTGGAATGGAATGCAATGGAATGGAATGGAGTGGAATGTGAAATGGAATGTAGAATGGAATGGAATGGAATGAGAAATGTAATGGCATGGAATGTGGAATGGAATGGAATGGAAGGTGGAATGGAATGGAATGAAACTAACCTGGAATGGAATGGAATGGAATATGGAATGGAAAGTGTAATGGAATGGAAATGAATGTGGAATGGAGTCGAATGTGGAATGGAATGGAATGGAATTTGGAATGGAATGGAATTTAGTGGAATGTGGAATGGAACGTAATGGAGTGGAGTGTAGAATGGAATGGAATGGAACGTGGATTGGAATGGAATGGAAGATGGAAAGGAATGTTGAAAGGAATTCAATGTGAAATGGAAACGAATGGAACGTGGAATGCAACGGAATGCAATGTGGAATGTAATGGAGTGAAGTGTGTAATTGAATGTCGAATGGATTGGAATGGAACTTGGAATGGAATGGAACGAATGTCTAATGGAATATAATGGAATGTGGAATGGAATGGAATGGAATGGAATTTGAAATGGAATGGAATGAATTGTGGAAAGGAATGGAATGCAATGGAATGGAATAAGAAATGCAATGTTATGGAATGGAATGTGGAATGGAATGGAATGGAATGTGGAATGGAATGGAATGGAATTTGAAATGGAATGGAATGGAATGTGAAATGGAATTGAATGGAATGTGTAATGGAATGGAATGGAAGTTGGAATGGATTTGAATGGAATGGAATATGGAATGAAATGGAACGGAAAGGAATGGATTGTGGAATGGATTGGAAGAGAATGTGGAATGGAATGGAAGGAAATGTGGAATGGAATGTGGAATGGAGTGGAATGGAATGTGGAATGGAATGGAATGGAATTTGGAATGTAATGGAATCAAATGGAATGTGGAATGGAATGGAATGGAATGGAAATTGGAATGGAATGGAATGGAATGGAATGGAATAGCCTGTAATAGAATGTGGAATGGAATGTGGAAAGGAATGGAATGGAATGTTGAATGGCAGGTGGAATGGAATGTGGAATGGAATGTGGAATAGAACGAAATGGAATGTGGAATGGAATGTGGAATTTAACGTGGAATGCTACGTGGAGTGGAACATAATGGAAGGTGGAATGGAATGCGGAATGGAATGGAATGGAATGTGGAATGGAATATGGAATGCCATGTGGAATGGAATAGAATGGAATGAGGAATAGAATGTGGAGTGGAATGGAATGGAATGTGGAATGGAAAGAAATGGAATGAGGAATGGAATGTGGAAGGGAATATAATGGAATATGGAATGGAATTTTGAATGGAATGTGGAATGGAATGTGGATTGGAATGGAATGGAATGTGGAATGGAATGTGGAATGGAAAGTCGAATGGAGTTGAATGGAATGTGGAAAGAAGGGTGGAATGGAATGGAAAGGAACGTGCAATGAAAAGTAAAATGGAAGGTGGAATGGAAGGTGGACTGGAATGTGGAATGGAGTGGAATGGAAAGTGGAATGGAATGGAAGGGAAAGGAATGTGAAATGTAACGGGGAATGAAATGTGAAATGGAATGTGGAACGGAAAGTGAAATGGAATGAAAAGGAACGTGGAATAGAAAGGAATGGAACAAGGAATGCAACGCAATGGAAAGTGGAATGGAACGTGGAATTTAACTTGGAATGGAATGCGGAATGAAATGTGGAGTGAATGTGGAATGGAATGGAGTGGAATGTGAAATGTAACGTGGAATGGAACGGAATGGACTCTGGAATGGAATGTGCAATGGAATGGAGTGGAAAGTGGCATAGAATGGAATAGAATGGAATGGAATGGAATGGAGTGGAAAGTGGAATAGAATGGAATAGAATGGAATGCAATGGAAAGGAAAGGATTGGAATGGAATGTGGAACGGAATGGAGTGGCGTGTAGAATGGAATGTAAAAGAATGTGGAATGGAATGTAATGGAATGGAATGTGGAATTGAATGGAATTGAATGGGGTGGAATGTGGAATGGAATGTAGAATGGAATGCAATGGAAAGTGGAATGGAATGTGAAATTGAGCGTGGAAATGAATTTGGAATGAAATGGAATTGAATGTGAATGGAATTTAGTGGAAATTGAAATGGAGTGTGGAATGTAATGGAAAGTGGAATAGAATATGGAAAGGAATGTGGAATTGAATGTGGAATGGAATGGAATGAAATGTGGATTGCAGTGGAATGGAATGTGGAATGGAATAGAAAGGAATGTGAAATGGAATTTAATGGAAATTGGAATGGAATGTGGAATGCAATGGAATGGAAAGGAATTTGGAATGGAATGTGGAATGGAATGTGGAATCGAATGTGGAATGCAATAGAACTAATTGTGGAATATAATATGGATTGGAATGGAATGGAATGTGGAATGGAATGGACGGCGGAATGTGGAAAGGAATGTGGAACGGAATATGGAATGGAATGTGGAATTGAATGCATGAAATGTGGAGTGGAATGCTTAATGGAATGTGGAATGAATTGTGAAATGGAATGGAATACAATGAGGAATGGAATGTGAAATGGAATGGACGGGAATGTGGAATGCAGTGTGGAATGGAATGTGGAATGGAATGGAATGGAATGGAATGTGGAATGGAATGTGGGAAGGAACGGAATGAAATGTGGAATGGAAAGTGGAATGGAATGTGGAATGAAATGTGGAATGGAATGGAATGGAATGTGGAAACGAATATGGAATATAATGGACGGGAATGTGGATTGGAATGTGGAATGGAATGTGTAATGAAACGTGGAATAGAATGGAATGTAACGTGGAATGGAATGTGGAATGGAATGTGGAATGCAATGTGCAGTGGAACGGAATGGAATGTGGAACGGAATGTAACACAATGTGGAATGGAATGTGGAGAGGAATGGAATGTAATCTGGAACGGAATAGAATAGAATGTGGAATGGAATGTGGAATGGAACAAAATGTAATGTAGAATGTAATGTGAAATGGAATGTGGAACGGAAAGCTGAATGGAATGTAATGGAAAGTAAAATGGAACATGGATTGGAACGGAATGGAATGTGGAATTCGGTGTGGAATGGAACGTGGAATGGAAGGGAATGGAATGTGGAATGGAAAGGGGAGTGGAACAAGGAAAGGAATGCAATAGAATGTGGAAAGGAATGGAATGGACTGCGGAATGGAATGTAGAATGGAATGTGGAATGGAATGTGGAATATAATGGAATGGAACTTCGAATAGAATGTGGAATGGCATGTGAATTGGAATGCAATGGAATGTGGAATTGAATGTGATATGAAATTCAGTGGAATGAGACTGGAATTTGGAATGGAAAGTAGAATGGAATGTGGAATGAAACGTGGAATAGAACGTAATATAATGCGGAATGGAAAGTGGAAAGGATTGTGGAATGGAAAGTGGAATGGAATTTAGAATGCTATGTGGAATGGAAAGGAATGGAATGGAATGTGGAATTATGTGTGGAATGGAACGAGGAATGGAAAGGAATGGAATGCGGAATGGAAAGTGGAATGGAACGTGGAATGGAATGGAATGAAATGCGGAATGGAACGTGGAATGGAATGGAATGGAATGGAAAGGAATATGGAATGGAATGGACTGGAATGTGGAATGGAATGTGGAATGGAATGGAATGGAATGTGGAAGGGAATGTGGAATGGAATGTGGACTGTAATGTGTAATGGAATGGAATGAAAAGTGGAACGAAATGTAGATTGGAATGTAGGGGAATATGGAATGGAATGGACTGGAAAGTGGAACGGAAGGTGGAATAGAATTTAATTCAAATTTGAGTGGAACGTGGATTGGAATGGAAAATAATGGAATGGAATGTGGAATGGAATGGAATGGAAAGTGGAATAGAATAGAATGGAATGTGCAATGGAATGTTGATTGGAATGAAATGGAATGAGGAATGGAATGGAATGGACTTCAGAATGGAATGTGGAAAGGAATGTGGAATATAATGGAACGGAACTTGGAATAGAACGTGAAATGGTAAGTGCATTGGAATGCAATGGAATGTGGAATGGAATGTAGAATGAAATGCAATGGAATGAGAATTTAATGTAGAAATGAATGTGGAATGGAAAGTACAATGGACTGCAGAATGGAATGTGGAATGGAATGTGGCATGGAATGTGGAATGGAATGGAATGGAATGGAATCTGTAATGGAATGCGGAAAGGAAAGTGGAATGGAATGTGGAATAGAACAGAATGGAATGTGGAAAGGAATGCGAAATGGAAAGTGGAATGGACTGTAATGGAATGTGGAATGGAACGCGAAATGGAATGTGAAATGGAATGTGGAATGGAATGTGAATTGTATTGTGGAACGGAAAGTGTAATGGAATGGAAAGGAATGTGGAATGGAATGTGGAATGGAATGGAATTGAACGTGGGAAGGAACTTGTAATGAAACGTGAAATGGAATGTGGAATGGAAAGTAGAATGGGCTTTGGAATGGAATGTGGATTGGAACGTGGAATGCAATGGAATGGAACGTGCAATGGAACATGGAATGGAATGGAAGGGGACGTGCAGTGGAATGTGGAATGCATCATGGAATGCAAAGTGGAATGTAATGGAATGGATCATGGATTGGATTGCGGAATGAAACGTGGAATAGGAAGTGGAAAGTCATGTGGAATGGAATGTGTAATGGAAAGGAATGGAATGTGGAATGGAATGGAATGTTATGTGGAATGGAATGGAATGTGGAACGGAATGGAATTGAATGTGGAATGGAATGAAATGGAATGTGGAATGGAATGCAATAGAATGTGGTATGGAATGTGGAATGGAATGGAGTTGAATATGGAGAAGAATGTGGAATGGAATGGAATGGAATGCAGAATGGAATGGAATGAAAAGGTAAGGAATATGGAATGGAATGGATTGGAACGTGGAATGTAATGTAGAATGGAATGTGGAATGGAACGTGGAATGGAAGGAAATGGAAAGTGGAATGGAACGTGAAATGTAAAGTGGAATGGAACGTGGAATGGAATGAGGAATGGAATGTGGAATGGAAATGAATGGAATGTGCAATTGAATGAAATAGAATATAGAATGGAATGGGAAAGAATGTGGAATTGAATGTGTAATGGAATGGAATGGAATGATTAATAGAACATGGAATGCAGTGAAATGGAATGCAGAATGGAATGGAATGGAATGTGGAATGGAATGTGGAATTGAGTGTGGAATGGAACGTGGAATGGAAAGGAATGGAATGTGGAATGGAAAGTGGAATGGAACGTGGAATGGAATGGAATGCAATGCGAAATGGAACGTGGAATGGAATGCAAGGGAATGGAATGGAAAGTGGAATGGAATGGAATGGAATGCGGAATGGAATGTGGAATGAAATGTAATGGAATGTGGAAGGGAATGTTGTATGGAATGTGCTATGTAAGGTGGAATGGAATTGAATGAAATGTGGAATGAAATGTGGATTCTAATGGAAGGCAATGTGGACTGGAATGGACCGTAATGTGGAATGGAATGTGTAATAGAATTTAATGGAAAGTGGAATGGAACATGGAATGGAATGTAATAGAACGAAATGGAATATGGAATGGAATGGAATGGAATGGAATGTGGAATGCAATGTAGAAAGGAATGTGGAAAGGAATAGAATGAAATGTGGAATGGAATACCGATTGGAATGAAATGGAAGGTGGAATGGAATGGAATGGACTGCGTAATGGAATGTGGAATGGATTGTGGAATATATTGGAATGGAACTTGGAATAGAATGGGAAATGGCATGTGAATTGGAATGCAATGGTATGTGGAATTTAATGTGTATTGAAATGCAATGGAATGAGAATTTCATGTGGAATGGAATGTGGAATGGAACGTAGAATGGACTGCGGATTGGAATTTGGAATGAAACGTGGCAGTGAACGTGGAATGGAATGGAATGGCATGGTATGGAATGCGGAAAGGAATGTGGATTGGAACGTGGAATGAAATGGAACGGAACATGGAATGGAAGATGGAATGGAATGGTATGGGACGTGGAGTGAAATGTGGAATGGATAATGGAATGGAAAGTGGAATGTAACGGAATGGAAAGTGGATTGGAATGTGGAACGAAATGTGGAATAGGAAGTGAAAGGAATGTGGAATGGAATGTGAAATTGAAAGGAATGGAATATGGAATGGAATGGAAAGTGATGTGGAATGGAATGGAATGGAATGTGGAATGGAATGAAATGGAATGTAGAATGGAATGGAATGGAAAGTGGCATGGAATGTGGAATGGAATGGAGTGGAATGTGCAGAAGAAAGTGGAATGGAATGGTAAGGAATATGGAATGCAATGGAAGGGAACATGGAATGCATGTGTGGAATGGAATGCAGAATGCAAGGTGGAAAGAAATGGAATAGAAAGTGGAATGGAACATGGAATGGAATGTGAAATGCAACGTGGAATGGAATGCAGAAAGGAATGTAGAGTGGAAATGAATGGAATGTACAATGGAATGGAATGGAATGTGGAATGGATTGGAAAGGAACGTGGAATTGAAAGTGGAATGGAATGGAATGGAATGAGAAATAGAATGTAGAATGCAATGAAATGGAATGCAGAATGGAATGGAATGGAATGTGGAATTGAGTGTGGAATGGAACGTGGAATGGAAAGGAATGGAATGTGGAATGGAATGTGGAATTGAACGTGAAATGGAATGGAATGGAATGGAATGCGGATTGGAACGTGGAATGGAATGCAATGGAATGGAATGGAATGGAATGTGGAATGGAATGTGAAATGGAATGTCGAATGGAATGTGGAATGAAACGTAATGGAATGTGGAATGGAATGTGGATTGGAATGTGGAATGGAAAGTGTAATGGAATGGAAAGTAATGTGTAATGGAACGCGGAATGGAATGGAATGGAAAGTCGAAAGGAACTTGTAATGAAACGTGGACTGTAACTTGGAATGGAAAGTGGAATGGAATGTGCAACAGAATGTGGAATGGAACGTGGAATGGAATGGAATGGAACGTGGAATGAAACATGGAATGGAATGGAATGCAAAGAGCAGTAGAATGTGGAAAGGATCGTGGAATGGAAAGTGGAATGGAATGGAATGGAATGTGTCATGGAATGTGGAATGGAATGGAGTGGAATGTGGAGTAGAATGTGGAATCGAATGCAATGGAATGTGGAATGCAATGGAATGCATTGGTAAGGAATATGGAATGGAATTTGGAATGGAATGTAGAATGGATGGTGGAATTCAATGGAATGGAAAGTGGAATGGAAAGTGGAATGGAATGTGGAAAGGAACGTGGAATGCAATGTGGAATAGAAAGTGGAATAGAAATGAATGGAATGTGCAATGGAAGGGAACGGTATTTGGAATGGAATGGAATGTGGATTTGAATGTGGAATGGAATGGAATGGAATGAGGAATGGAATATGGAATGAAATGGAATGGAATGTTGAATGGAATGGAATGGAATGGAATGTGGAATGGAATGGAATTGAATGTGGAATTGCATGTGGAATGGAATGGAATGGAATCTGGAATAGAATACGGAAGGGAAAGGAATGGAATGCGGAATGGAATGAAATGGAATGCTATGGAATGTGCAATGGAAACTAAGACAATGAGGAATGGAACATGGAATGGAACGAGGAATGGAAAGGAATGGAATGTGGAATGGAAAGGAAAGGAATGTGGAATAGTATGTGGAATGGTCAAGATTGGAATGCAATGGAATGCAGAATGGAATGTGTGATGAAATGCGGAATGGAATGAAAAGAAATGGAATGGAATGTGGAATGGAACTTGGAATGCAACGTTGAATGGAATGGAATGGAACTTGTAATGGAATGTGGAATGGAATGCAATGGAATGTGGAAGGTAATGTGGAAGGTTATGTGAACGGTAATGGAATGGAATGTGTAATGGAATGTGGAATGGAATGGAATGGAATGTGGGATGGAATGCGGAAAGCAATGGAATGGAATGCGGAATGAAATATGGAATGCAATGTAATGGAACGCGGAATTGATTGGAAGGGAACGTGGAATGAAACATAGAAATGAATGAAATTCTACGTGGAATGGAACGTGCAATGGAAGGTGGAATGGAACGGGCAATGGAATGTGCACTGGAACGTGGAATAAAATGGAATGGAAAGTGGAATGGGACGCAGAATGGAATATATGGAATGGAAAGGAATGTGGAATGGAATGAGGAATGGAATGTGGAATGGAACAGAATGCATAATAGGATGGATTGTGGAATGGAATGTGAAAAGGAAAGTGGAACGGAATGGAATGGATTGTAGAATGGAACGTGGAATTGAATGGAATGGAACTTGGAATGGAACGTGGAATGGAACAGGGAATGGAATGAGAAATGTAATGAGGAATTGAATGTGGAATGGAACAGAATGGAATGTGGAATGGAATGTGCAATGGAATGAGGAATGGAATGTGTAATAGAATGGAATGGAACGTGGAATGGAACGTGGAATGAAACGTGGAATGGAATGGAATAGATAGTGGAATGGAACATGGAATGGAAGGTGGAATGGAACGTGGAATGGAATGTGGAATTGAACATGGAATGGAATGTGGGTTGTAGCATGGAATGCAATGAGGAATGGAATGTGGAATATAACGTGGAGTGGAATGGAATGGAATGTGGAATGAAATCTGCAATGGAATGTGTAATGGAATGGAATGGAAAGTGGAAATTAATGAAATGGAATGTGGAATGGGATGTGGACTGGAAAGGAATGCAATGTGAAATGGAATGTGGAATGGAATGGAATGGAATGTGGAATGGAATGGAATGGAATGTGGAATGGAATGGAATGGAATGTAGAATGGAATGTGGAGTGGAATGTGGAATGGAATGTGGAATGGGACAGAATTGAATGTGGAATGGAATGTGCAATGGAAAGTGGAATGGAATGGAATGGATGGTCGAATGGAACGTGGAATGGAAGGGAATGGAATGTGGAATGGAACGTGGAATAGAAGGTGAAATGGAATGTAGAATGGAAGGTGGAATGGAATGGAAAGGAACGTGGATTGGAACCTGTAATGGAAAGTGGAATTGAACGTGGAATGGAATGTGGAATGAATCATGGAATGGAATGGAAGGTGGAATGGAATGTGGTATGCATTGTGGAATGGAACGTGGAATGGAATGGAATGGAAAGTCGAATAGAATGGCAAGGTATGGAATGCAATTGAATGGAGTGGAATGGAATGAAATGTGGAATGGAATGGAATGCAATGTGGAATGGATTGTGGAATGGAATGTGAAATGTAATGAATGGAAAGTGGAATGGAAAGGAATGGAATGTGGAATGGAATGGAATGGAACTTCGTGGAATGGAACGTGTAACGCAATGTGGAATGGAATGTGAAATTGAACGTGTAAAGAAACATGGAATGGAACGTGGAATGGAATGCGGAATGGAATGTGGAATGGAATGTGAAGAAGAATGGAATGGAATGTGGAATGGAATGGAATGGAATGTCGATTGGAATGGAATTCAATGTGGAAAGGAATGTGGAATGGAATGTGAAATGGAAAGTGGAATGGAATGGAATGGAAAGTGGAATGGAATGTGGAATGGAGTGGAATTTAATGGAATGTAGAATGGAATGCAATGGAATGGAATGTTGAATGGAATAGAATGGAATGGAATGTGGAACGGAACGTTGAATGGAAAGGAATGGTACGTGGAATGGAATGGAATGCAATGTGGAATTGAAGGGAAGGGAGTGGAATGTAACGTGGAATGAAACAGAATGGAAAGTGGAATGGAATGCAATGGAATGGAATGGAATATGGAATGGAATGAGGAATGGAAGGGAATGAAATGTGGAATGGAATGGAAAGGTGTGTGAAATGGAGGAATGGAATGGAATGTAAAGTGCAATGCAAAGGAATGTGGAATGGAATGGAATGTAATGTGGAAAGGAAAGACGAATGGAATGGAATAGAATGTGGAAACAAATGGAATGGAATATGGAATGGAATGTGGAATACAATGGAATTGAATGTGGAATGGAAAATGGAATGGAACGGAATGGAACGTGGAATGGAAGGTAGAATGGAACGGAATGGAACTTGGAAAGGAAAGGAAAGGAATGTGGAACGGAATGTGGAATGGAATGTGGAATGGAATGGAATGTAATGTGAAATGCTGGAATGGAAAAGAAGGGAAAGTGGAATGGAAATGAATGTGGAATGGAATGTGGAATGGAAAGTGGAAAGGAATGGAATGCAATATGGAATGGAATGGAATGAAATGAGGAATGGAATGGAAGGCATAGTGGAATTGAGTGGTGTGGAATGTGGAATGGAGTGGAATGTGGAATGGAATGGAATGTGGAATGGAATGGAATGGATAGCGGAATGGAATGGAATAGAAGGTGGAATGGAACGCAATGGAACATGGAATGGAATGGAACAGATAGCAGAATGGAAAGGAATGGAACGTGGAATGGAATGGATGGTGGCATGGAATGGAATGGAACGTGTAATGGAAAGGAATGGAACGTGGAATGGAATGGAATGGAATGTGGATTGGAAAGGAATGGAATGTGGAATGTAATGTAATGGAATGTGCAATGGAAGAAGGAATGGAATGGAAGGCATAGTGGAATCGAGTGGAGTGGAATGTGGAATGGAATGGAATAGAATGGAAAATGGACATCAATGTGCAATGGAATGTGTAATGGAATGTGGAATGGAATGGAATGGAATGTGGAATGGAATGGAATGGATAGCAGAATGGAATGGAATGGAAGGTGGAATGGAACGCAATGGAACATGGAATGGAATGGAACAGATTGCGGAATGGAAAGGAATGGAAAATGGAATGGAATGGATGGTGGCATGGAATGGAATGGAACGTGTAATGGAAAGGAATGGAACGTGGAATGGAATGGAATGGAATGTGGATTGGAAAGGAATGGAATTCAACGTAGAATGGAATGGAATGCAACTTGTAATGGAACTTAGAAAGGAACGTGGAATGGAATGGAATGGAATGGAATGTGGTGTGGAATGTGGAATGGAATGGATTGGAAAGCGGATTGGAATCTGGAATGGAATTTAATGGACTCGAATGTCAAATGGAATGTGGAAAGGAATGGGAAATGGAATGTGGACTGGAATGGGAAATGGAATGTGGACTGGAATGTGAAATGGAATGTGAAATTCACTGCCGAATGGAATGAAATGGAAAGTGGAATGGCATGGAACAGAACGAAATTTAAAAAGGAATGGAACATGGAATGGAATGGATTGGAATGTAGAATCGAATGTGGAATGTAACGTGGAATGTAATGGTATGGAATGTGGAATGGAATGGAATGGAATGTGGAATGGAATGGAATGGAATGGAATGGAATGGAATGTGGAATGGAATTTAAAGGAATGTGGAATGAAATTGAATGGAATGGAATGGAATGTGGAATGGAATGAGGAATGTAATGGAATGGAATGAGGAATGGAATGGAAAAAATGTGCAATGGAATGGAATTGATTGGAAGGTGGAATGGAATGGAAACAATGTGCAATGGAATGGAACGGAATGGAATGTAATATGGAATGGAATGGAATGGAATGGAATGTGAAATGGAATAGAATAGAGTTCAATGAATTGGAAAGAGGAATTGAATGGAATGTAATGTGGAATGGAATGGAATAGAATGGAATGTGCAACGGAATGGAAGGGAATGTGGAATGGAATGAAATGGAATGTGGAATGGATTGGAATGTGTAATGGAATCGAATGAAAAGTGGAGTGGAATGGAGTGGAATGTGGAATGGAATATGGAATGGAATGGGATGGAATGTGGAATGGAATGTGGAATGGAATGGAATGCAATTAGGAATGAAATGTGGAATTGAATGTAACGGAAGGTGGAATGGAAGGTGGAATGGAATGTAATGGAATGGAATGTGGAATGGTAGGGAATGGAATGTGGAATGGAATGAGGATTGAAAAGTTGAATTTAATGTGTAATGGAATGTGGAATGAAATGGAACGGAATATGGAATGCAATGGAAAGGAATTGTTTGGAATGCGAAATGCAATAGAATGCAATGTGGAATGGAATGGAATTGAATGTGGAATGGAATGAGGAATGGAATGCGGAAAGAAATGTGGAATGGAATGTAATGGAATGTGTAACGGAATTGCAATGAACGTTATGAAATGTGGAATGGAATGTGGAATGGAATTGAATGGAGCTTGGAATGGAACGTGGCATGGAAGGTGGAAAGAAACGTGGTATGGAGCGTACAATAGAACGTGGAATGTAATGCGGAATGGAAAGCGGAATGGAATGTGGAATGGAACGGAATGGAATGTGGAATGGATTGGAAAGAAATGGAATGGAATGTGGAATGGAATGTGCAATGGAAAATGGAATGGAATGGAATGGAACGAGGATGGAACGTGGCATGGAACGTGGAATAGAAAGTGGTATGGAGCGTAAAATAGAAAGTGGAATGGAAAGTGGAATGCAATGCGGATTGGAATGGAATGGAAAGCAATGTGTAATGGAAAGGAATGGAATGTGTAATGGAATGTGGAATGGAATGGAATGGAATGGAATGGAATGGAATGTGGAATGGAATGGACTGGAACGTGGAATGGAATGGAAAGGCATGTGCCATATAATGGAATGGAGTGTGGAATAGAATGGAATGAAATGTGGAATGGAATGGGATGGAATGTGGAATGTAATGTGGAATGAAATGGAATGAAAAGTGAAATGGAATGTGGAAAGAAATGTGGAATGCAATATGAAATGCAATGAAACGTGTAATGGAATGTGGAATGAATTGTGGAATGCAATGTGTAATGGAAAGGGCTGGAAAGTGGAATGGAATATGGAATGCAATGTGGAATGGAATGGAATGGAATGTGTAATGGAATGTAATGGAAAGTGGAATGGAATGAAATGGAGTGTGAAATGGAACGGAATGTTATGTGGAATGGAATGGAAAGGAATGAGGAATGAAATTGAATGTAATGGAATGTGGAATGGAATGGAATGTTGAACGGAATTGAATGGAATGGAATGTGAAATGGAATGGAATGGAATGCGGAATGAAATATGGGATGGAATGGAATGTGTAATGGAGTGGAATGGAATGTGGAATGGAAAGGAATGGAATGTGAAATGGAAAGGAATGTGGAATGGAATGTGTTATGGAATCTGGAATGTAATGTGGAATGGAATGGAATGGAATGTGGAATGGAATGTGTAACAGAATATATTGGAATGTGGAGTGGAATGTGGAATGGAATGAAATGGAATGCGGAATGGAAAGGAATGGAATGTGGAATTCAATGGAATGGAAAGGAATGGAATGTGGAATGGAATGGGATGCAATGAGGAATGGAATGTGGAGTGTGGAATGGAATGGAATGGAATAAAAGGTGGAATGGAATGTGGAATGGAATAGAATGGAATGTGGTATGGAATGAGAAATGGAATGGAATGGAACGTGGAATGGAATGTGGAATGGATTGTGGAATGGAATGGAAAGTTGAATGGATAGTGGAATGCAAACGAATGGAATGTGGAATGGAATACTTTGGAATGTGGAAAAGAATGGAAGAGAACGTGGAATGGAATGGAAAGGAATGAAATGGAATAGAATGTAGAATGGAATGGAATGGAATATGGAATGGAATAGAATGGAATGGATTGTGGAATGGAATGGAACGGAATTTAATTTAATGGAAAGTGGATTGGAAAGGAATGCAATGGAATGTGGAATGGAATGTGGAGTGCAATGTGGAATATAATGTGGAATGTAATGGAATGGAATAAAATGTGGAATGGAATGTGGAATGGAAGGTAATGGAAGGTGGAAAGGAATGTTGTATCGTACGTGGAATGGAACGTGGAATGGCACGTAGAATGGAATGGAATGGAACGTGAAGTGGAAGGGAATGGAATGTTGAATGGAATGGAATGGAATGTGGTATGCAATGGAATGGAATTCAATGTAATGTGGAATTGAATGCAATGAAATGTGGAATGGAATGGAATTTAATATGGAATGGAATGAAGAATGGAATGGAATGGAATGTGAAAAGAAATGTGGAAAGGAAAGGAATGGAATGTGGAATACAATGTGTAATGGAATGTGGAATGGAAAGGAAAGGAATGATAATGGAATGGAATGGAATGTGGAAAGGAATGGAATGTGCAGCGGAATGTAATGGAATGGAATGGAATGTGAAATGGATTGTGGTCTGGAAAGTGGAATGGAATGTAGAACTGACTGTGGAATGGAATGGAATGGAATGTGGACTGGAAAGTGGAATGCAACGTGGAATAGAAAGCCAAGTGGAAAGCAATGGAATGGAATGTGGAATGGAATGGAATGTGGAATCAAATGGAATGGAATTGAATGTGGAATGGAAAGCATTGGAATGTGGAATGGAATGTGGAATGGAATGGAATGGAATGGAATGTGATATGGAATGGAATGGAAAGCGGGATTCAATAGAAAGGAATGGAATATGTAATGGAATGGAATGCAATGGCATGGAATGGAATGTGGAATGGAATGTAAAGGAATGTGGAATCGAATGCTTAATGGAATGCAATCTGGAGTGGAATGGAATGGAATGTGGAATGGAATGTGAATTGTAATGTAATGGAATGTGGAATGGAATTGAATGGAATGGAATTGAATGTGGAATAGAATGGAATGGAAAATGGAATGGTATGTGGAATGGAAAGGATTGAAATGTGGAAAGTAATGTGGAGTGGAATGGAATGGAATGTGGAATGGAACGTGGAATGGAATGGATTCAAATGTGGAACGGAATGCGAAATGGAATGGAATGAGGAATGGAGTGGAATGGAAAGTGGAATGGAATGGGATGGAATATGGAATGGAATGTGGAATGGAATGGAATGAAATGTGAAATGGAATGTGGAATGAAATGTGGAATGTAATGTGAAATGCAATGAAATCTGGTATGGAATCTGGAATGAAATGTGGAATGGAATGTGGAATGGAATTGAATGAAATGTCGTATGGAATGGAATGGAATATGGAATTCAATGGAAAGGAATGGAATAAGGAATGGAATGGCATGCAATGGCATGGAATAAAATGTGGAATGGAATGGAACGGAAGGTGGAATGGAACATGGAATGCAATGGAATGCAATGTGGAATGGAATGTGGAATATAATGGAATGGAATGTGGAATCGAAAGTGGAATGTAATGCAATGTGGAGTGGACTGGAATGTAATGTGGAATGGAATGGAATGGAATCGAAGGTGGAATGGAATAGAATTGAATGGAGTGGAAAGTGGAATGGAATGGAATGGAATATGGAATGGAATGTGGAACGGAATGCAATGGAACGTGGAATGGAATGGAATGGAATGTGGAATGGAATGGAATGGACTGGAACGTGGAATCAAAAGGAATGGAAATTGGAATGGTATGTGGAATGGAATGGAATGAAATGTGGAAAGGGATGTGGAGGGGAATGCAATGAAATGTAGAATGGAACATGGAATGGAATGGATTGGAATGTGGAATGGAATGCGGAATGGAATAGAATGTGGAATGGAGTGCAATGGAATGTGGAATGGAATGTTACGGAATGTGGAATGCAATGTGGATTGGAATGGAATGAAATGTGAAATACAATGTGGAATGAAATGTGGAATGCAATGTGAAATGCAATGGAATGTGGTATGGAATGTGGAATGAAACACGGAGTTGAATTTGTAATGGAATGAGCTAAAATGTGGAATGGAAATTGGAATGGAATGTGGAATGGAATGGAATGGAATTTGGAATGGAATGGAATTGAAAGTGGAATGGAATGAAATGGAGTGTGGAACGGAAAGGAATGGAATGTTGAAGGGAATGGAAAGAATGTGGAATGAAATTGAGTGGAATGAATGTGGAGTGGAATGGAATGGAATGTGGAAAGGAATTGAAAGGAATGTGGAATGGAATGGAAAGGCATGTGGAATGGAAAAGAATGGAATGGAATGGAATGTGGAATGGAATCTTAAGGAAAGTGGAAGGAAATTGAATGGAATGGAATGGATTGTGGATACGAAAGTGGAATGGAATGGAAAGAAATGTGGCATGGAATGGAAAGAATGTGCATTGGAATATAATTGAATGGCATGGAATAAAGAATGGAATGTTGAAAGGAATGGAATGGAATATGCAATGGAATAGAATGCAATGGAAAGTGGAATGGAATGGAATGTAATGTGAAACGGAATGGAAGGGAATGTGCAATGGAATGGAATGGAATGCGGAATGGAAAGGAAAGTGTAATGGAATCGAACGGAAAGTGGACTGGAATGGAATGTAATGTGGAAAGGAATATAAAAGAATATGGAATGGAATGGAATATGGAAACAAATGGAATGGAAATGAAAGTGGAATTGAGTGGAATTGTATGTGGAATGGAATGGAATGGAAAGTGGAATTGAATATGGATTTAAATGGAAAGGAATGGAAAGGAATGTGGAATGGAATGGAAAGTGGTATGGAATGGAAGTTGGAATGGAATGGAATGGAATGTGGAATTGAACGTGTTGGAATGTGGAATGGAAAGTGCAACGAAATGGAATGTGCAATGGAAAGGAATGGAATGGAATGGAATGGAAGTTGGGATGGAATGGAATGTAATCCAATGTGGAATGGAATAGAATGGAATGGAATGGAATGCATAATGGAACGGAAAGGAATGTGGAAAATAATGTAATGGACTGGAATGTTGAATGGAATGGAAAGGAATGTGGAATGGAATGGAATGGAATGCAACGTAGAATGGAATGCAAACGAATATGGAATGGAACGTAAAGGAATGGAATGCGGAATGGAATGGAATGCAATGCAATGTGGAATTGAATGGAATGGAATGTGGAATGGAATAGAATGGAAAGTGAAATGGAATGGATAGGAATTTGGAATGGAATGGAATGTGGAAAGCAATGGAATAGAATGTGCAATGGAATGTGGAATCTAATGGAATGGAATGTGGAATGGAATGTGCAATAGAATGGAAGGGAATACAATATGGAATGGAATGCAATGGAATCTGGAATGGAATGGAATGGAATGTGGAATGGAATGGAAAGGAATGCAATGTGGAAAGGAATGGAATCGAATGTCGAATGGACTGGAATGGAATGTGGAATGGAATGAAATGGAATGTGGATTGGAATGCAGTGGAATGTGAAAAGGAATGGAATGGAATGGAATGTGGAATGGAATGGAATGTGGAAGAGAATGTGGAATAGAATGTAATAGAATATGGAATGGAGTGTGGAAACAAATGGAATGGAATGGATTGGAATTTGGAATGGAATTGAATGGAGTGTGAAATGAAATTGAAAGCAATGTGGAATGGAATGGAATGGAATGTGGAATGGAATGTGGAATGGAATGGAATGGAATGAAATTGAATTTGGAATGCAATGCAAAGTAATGTCATGGAATGTTGAATGGAATGCAATGGAATGTGGAATGGAATGGAAAGGAATGGAATGTGGAATGCAATGGAATGGAGTGTAGAAAGGAATTGAATTGAATGTGGAATGGAATGGAATGGAATGTGGAATGGAATGAAATGGAATGTGCAATGGAATGTGGACTGGAATGTGGAATGGAATGGAATGGAAGGCGGAAAAGAATAGAATGGAATGTGCAATGGAAAGTGGAATGGAATTGAATGGAATGTGGAATACAATGGAATGGAATGTGGATTTTAATAGGATGGAATGTGGAATGGAATGGAATGCACTGTAGAATGGAATGCAATTGTATGGAATGGAATTTGGAATGGAATGTGGAATGGAATGGAATGTAATGTGGAATGCAATGGAAAGGATTTTGGAAAGGAATGGAATGGAATTTGGAATGAAATGGACTGGAATGGAATGGAATGGAAAGTGGAATGGAATGGAATAGGAATGTGGAATGGAATGCAATGGAATGTGGAATAGAGTGTTGAGTGTAATGTGGAATGGAATGTGGAATGGAGGGGAATGGAATGTTGAATGTAATGTGGAACGGAATGTAAAATGGAATTTGTAAGAGAATGGAAAGGAATATGGAACACAATGGAATCGAATGAAAAGTGGAATGGAATGGAATGGAATATATTGTGGAATGGAATGGAATGAAATGCGGAATGGAAGGGAATGGAATGCGGAATGGAATGGAATGGAACACAGAACGGAATTGAATGTTACGTGTAATGGAATGGAATGGAATGTGGAATGAAAAGAGGAGTGGAATGGAATGCAATGGAATGGAAAGTGGAATGGAATGGAATGGAATTTGGAATAGAAATGAATGGAATGCAGAATGGAATGGAATGGAATGCAAAGTGGAATGGAATGGAATGGATTGTGGAATGGAATGGAATGGAATGGAATGTGGAATGGAATGCAATGTGGAAAGGAATGTAATGGAACGTGGAATGGAATGTAGAATGGAATGGAATGGAATGGAATGTGGATTGGAATGGAATGTGCAGTGGAATGCAATGGAAAGGAATGTGGAATGGAATGGAAAGGAATGTGGAATGTACTGGAACGGAAAGTGGAATTGAATAGAATGGAATGGAATTTAGAATGGAATGCAATGTGCAATGGAATGGAATGCAGCATGGAATTGAATTGAATTGAACGTGGAATGCAATGGAAAAGAATGGAATGAGGAACGGAATGGAACGTGCTGTGGAATGGAATGGAATGGAATGTGCAACGGAAAGGAATGGAATGTGGAATGGAATGGAATGGAATGTGAAATGGACTGCGGAACGGAATGGATTGGAAAGGAAAGTGGAAAGGAATGGAAAGTGGAATTGAATTGAATGGAAAGTGGAATTGAATTGAATGGAATGTGGAATGGAATGTTGAGTGGAATGGAACGTGGAATGGAATGTTGAATGGAATGGAATGGAATTTGGAATGGAATGTGGAATTGAATGTAATGGTATATGGAATGGAAAGTGGAATGGAATGTGGACTACTACTTTGAATATAATGTGGAATGGAATGTGTAATGGAATGGAATGGAATTGGGAATGGAATGTGGAATATAGTGCAATGGAATGAGGAATGGAATGTGGAATGGAATGGAATGGAATTAAATTTGTAATGGAAAGGAATGGAATGGATTGGAATGGAATGGAATGTGGCATGGAATGTGAAATGTAACGGAATGTGGAGTGGAATGTATTGGAATGGAGTGTTGAATGGAATGGAATGGAATTGAATGGAGTTAAATGGAACATGCAACGGAATGTGAAAAGTGAAATAGAATGTGAAATAGAATGTGAAATAAAGTGAAACAAACTGAAAAAAACAAAGTGAAATAAAGTGAAATAAAGTAAATTAAATGTGGAAAGCAATGTGAAATGCAATGTGGAATGGAATGTGGAAGGGAATAAATTGGAGTGTTGAATGGAATTGAATGGAATGTGGAATGGAATGGAACATGGAATGGAACATGGAATGGAACGTCGAATGGAATGTCGTATGAAATGTGTAATTGAATAGAATGGAATGTGGAATGGAATGTGGAAAGGAATGCAATGGAATGAGAATGGAATGTAGAATGGAAGGGAATGTGGAATGGAATGTGGAATGCAATGTGGAATGGTATTTGGAATGGAATGTGGAATGGAACGGAATGGAATATGGAATGGAATGTGGAATTGAATGTGGAATGGAATGTGGAATGGAAGGGAATGGAATGTGGAATGGAAAGCAGAAATTAACGTGGAATGGAACTTGGAATGGAATGTGGAATTCAATGTGAAATGGAAAGGAATGGAACGGAATGTTGAATGGAATGTGGAGTGGAATGGAATGGAATGCAATGAAATGTGCAATATAATGGAATCGAATTTAATGTGGAATGCAATGTGGAACTGAATGGAATGGAATGTGAATTAGAATGCAATGGAATGTGGAATGGAATGGAATGGGATGGAATATAAAGTGAAATAGAATTTGGAACGGAATGTGAAATTGAATGTGGAATGGTATGTGGAATGGAACGAATTGGAACGTGGAATGGAATGGAACGGCATGGAACGTTGAATGGAATAGAATGGAACGTGGAATGTAATGGAATGGAATGGAACGTGGAATGGAAATTGGAAAGGAACATGGAATGGAATGTGGTATGAAATGTGGACTGGAATAGAATGGAATGTGTAAAGTAATGTGGAAACAAATGCAAAAGTATGAAAATTGAATGTGGAATGGAATGTTGAACAAAGTGTGGAATGGAATGTGGAGTGGAATGTGGAATGCAATGTGGAATGAAACGGAAGGGAATGTGGATTGGAATATGGATTGTTGAATGGAATGTGGAATGGAATGTGGAATGCACTGTGGAATGGAATGGAATGGAATGTAGAATGCAATGGGAATGGAATGGAATGGAATGTGGAGTGGAATGGAATGGAATGACGAATGTAATGGAATGGAATGTGGAATGGAATGGAATGGAATGGAATGTGGAATGGAATGGAATGGAATGTGGAAGGACATGGAGTGGAATGTGGAATGGAATGGAATGGAATGTGAAACGGAATTGAATGGAACGTGGAATTGAATGGAATAGAATGGAGCGGAACGTGGAATTGAATGGAATTGAACAGGGAAGGCAATGTGTAATGGAACGTGGAATGGAATGTAGAATGGAATTCAAAGGAATGTTGAATGGAATGGAATGGAAAGTGGAATAGAATTGAATGGAAAGGAATGTGCAATGGAATGTGGAATGGAAAGTGGAATGGAATGGAATGGAATGTGGAATGGAATTGAACTTGGAATGTAAAGTTATGGAAAGGCTATTGGAATGGAATGGAATGGAATGTGGAATGGAATGTGGAATGGAATGGAATGGAATGGAATGTGGAAAGGAATGGCATGGAATGGAATGGAATGTGGAATGGAATGGCATGGAATGTGGAATGCAAAGTAGTGGAATGGAACTTGGATTTGAATGGAATGGAATGGAATGTTGAATGCAATGTAATGGAACGGAACGTGGAATTGAATGCAATGGAAAGGAAAGTTGAATGCAATGGAATGCAAAAAAACGTGGAATTGCATGGATTTGAACCGGGAATGGAATGTGGAATGGAATGTGGAATGGAATGGAATGGAAAGTGGAATGGAATGGAATGGAATGTGCAATAGAATGGAATTGAATGGAATGTGTAGTAGAAAGGAATGGAATGGAATGGAATGTGTAATAGAATGGAATGGAATGGAATGTGCAATGGAATGTGGAAGGGAATGTGGAATGTAATGGAATGGATTGTGGAAAAGAATTGAACTTGGAATGGAATGGAATGGAATGTGGATTGGAATGGAATGGAATGGCATGTGAAATGGAATGGAATGGAATGGAAATTGATATGGAATTTGGAATGGAATGTTGAATGGAATGAAATCGAATGTCGAATGGAATAGAATGGAATTTGGAAAGGAAAGTGGAATGGAATGGAACATGGAATGGAATGTGAAATGGAATGTGTAATGGAAAGTGGAACGGAATGTGGAATGTAATATGGAATGAATGTAGTATGGAATGTTTAATGGAATGGAATGGAATGTGGAATGGAATGCAATGGAATGTGTAATGGAATGGAAAGGAATATGGAATGGAATGTGGAATCGAATGTGGAAAGTAACGTGGAATGGAACGTGGAATGGAATGGACTGCAATGTGGAGTGAAAGGTGGAATGGAATGTGGAATGAAACGTGGAGTGGAACGGAATGGAATGTGTAACGGAATGTGGAGAAGAGTGTGGAGTGGAATGTGGAACGGAACGTAATGGAAAGTGGAATGGAATGTGGAATGGAACATAAAATGGAATGGAATGGAGTGTGGTATGGAATGTGGAATGGAATGTGGTAAGGATTGGAATGTGGAAAGGAGTGGAATGGAATGTGAAATGGAATGTGGACTGGAATGGACTGGAATGTGTAATGGAATGTGGAAAGGAATGGAAAGGAATGTGGAATGGAATGGAATGGAATGTGGATTGGAAAGTGGAATGAACGTGGAATGGAGCGTCAAGTGGAATGGAAAGGAATGTGGAATGGAATGGAATGGGAAGTGGAATGGAACATGGAATGGAATGTGGAAAGGAAGGGAATGGATTGTGGAATGTAAAGTGGAATGCAATTGAATGGAACGTGGAATGGAATGGAATTTAACGTGGAGCGGAACGTGGAATAAAAAGTGGAACGGAATGCAATGGAATGTGGAATGGAATGTGGAATGGAATTGAATGGAACGTGGAATGGAATGTGGAATGGAATGGAATGGAATGTGGAATGGAAAGGAATGGAATGTCGAATGGACTGTGGAATGGAATGTGGAATGGAATGGAATGGAATGTGGCATGGAATATTTAATGGAATATGGAATAGAATGTGGAATGTAATGGAATGGAATGTTGAAGGGTACGTGAAATGGAATGTTGAATGGAATGGAATGGAATATGGAATGGCATGGAATGGAATGTGGAATGGATTCTAGTTGAATGGGGAATAGAATGGAATGGAATGTTATGGAATGTGGAATGGAATTGAATAGAATGTGGAATGGAATGTGGTATGCAATTGAATGGAATATCGAGTGGAACGGAATGGAATGTGAAACGGAATGGAACGTGGAATTTAATGGATTGGGATGTGGATTGGAATGAAATAGAATTTGTAATGCAATGCAATGGAATGGAATGGAAAGCGAATTGGAATTTGGAATGGAATGTGAAATGGAATGTGGAATGGAATGTGGAATGGAAAGTGGAATGGGTTGTGTTAAAGAATGTGTAATGGAACGGAATGGAGTGTGGAATGCAAAGTGGAATGGAGCGGCATGGAAAGTGTAATTGAATGTGGAATGGAATGTTGAAAGGAGTGTGGAATGGAATGTGGAATGGAACGGAATAGCGTGTGGGAAGCAAAGTGGAATGGAACGGAATGGAATTTGGAATGGAATGTGGAATGGAACGTGAAATGGAATGGAAAAGAATGTAGAATTGAACGTGCAATGGAATGTAATGGGTGGAATGGACAGTGGAATGGAACGTGGAATGTAATGGAATGGAACATGAAATGGAATGTGGAATGCAATGTGGAAAGGAATAGAATAGAATGTGGAATGGAATGGATTGGAAAGGGGAATGCAATGGAATGGAATGTGAAATGGAATGTGAATGGATAGTGAAATGGAAACTGGTATTGAATGAAGAATGGAATGGAATGGAATGTGGAATGAAATGGAATGGAACGAGGAATGGAACGTGGAATAGAAAGTGGACAGCAACGTGGAATGGAAAGTGGATTGGAATGAAATGCATGGTGGAAGGTAGAGGAGAGCAATGTGGAATAAAATGTGGAATGGAATGGAATGGAATATCGAATGGAATGTGGAACAGAATGTGGAATGGAATGGAATGGAATGTGGAATGGAACAGAATGGAGCGTGGAATGGAATGCAATGGAAAGGAATGCGATATGGAATGCGGAATGGAACGTGGAATGGAATGGAATGGAACTTGGAATGGAATGGAATGGAACGTGGAATGGAATGTGGAATGGCACGTGGAATGGAGTGTGGAATGGAATGTGGAATGGAATGGAATGGAATGTGGAATGGACTGTGGAATGCAATGGAAAGGAATGTGCAAAGGAATATGGAATCGAATGTGGAAGGGAACGTGGAATGGAAAGCAATGGAATGTGGAATTGAATGTGGAAAGGAAAGTGGAATGGAAAGTGGAAATGAATGAAATGGAAAGTCGAATGGAATGTGGAATTGAACGTGGAATGGAAAGTGGAAAGGAAAGGAATGGAACTGGAAATGGAACGTGGAATGCAATGGAAAGGAATGTGGAATGGAACATAGAATGGAATGTGGAATGGAATGGAATGGAATGGAATGTGAAGCGGAATGTGGAATGGAATGTGAAATGGAACGTGGAATGGAATGTGGAACGGAAAGAAATGGAACATGGAATGGAACGTGGAATGGAATCTGGAAAGGAAAGGAATGGAATGTGATATGGAATGTGGAATGGAATGGAATGTGGAATGGAATGTGCAATGGAATGGAATGGAACTCAAAAATGAATGTGGAATGTAATGTCGAAGGCAATGCGGTGGTATGCCAAATGGAAAGGGGAATGGAATGTGAAATGAAATGTGGAAAGAAATGTCGAATGGAATGGAATGGAACATGGAAAGCAATGGAGGGGAATGTGGAATGGATCATGGAATGGAACGTTGAAAGTAACGTGGAAAGGAATGCAAAGGAATGTGGAGGGGAATGTGGAATGGAATGTGGAATGGAACGTAATGGAATTTGGAATGGAATGTAGAATGGAACGTGAAATGGAATTGAAGAGAATGTAGAATTGTAATGGGACATGGAATGGACAGTGGAATGGAACATGGAATGGAATGGAAGGGAAAATGAACGGGAATGTGGAATGCAATATGGAAAGGAATAGAATGAAATGTGGAATGGAATGGAATGGAAAGGGGAAAGGAATGGAATGCAATGTGAAATGGAATGTGAATGGAGAGTGAATTGGAAACTGGAATTGAATGAGGAATGGAATGGAATGGAACGTGGAATGAAATGGAATGGAAAGAGGAATGGAACGTGGAATAGAACGTGAACAGCAACGTGGAATGGAACGTGGAATGGAATGAAATGCATAGTGGAAGGTAGAGGAAAGCAATGCGGAACAAAATGTGGAACGGAATGGAATGGAAAGAGGAATGGAATGGAAGGGAATACGGAATAGAGTGAAATGGAATGGAATTTGGAAGGAAATGGAATGGAATGTGGAAAGGAATCTAATGGAAAGGAATGGAATGGAATGGAATGGAATGTGGAACGGTATGGATTGGAATATGGAATGGAATGTGGAATAGAATGGAATGGAATATGGAATGGAATGGAATTTCTGATGGAATGGAATGGAATTTGGAAAGGAATCTAATGTAATGTAATGGAATGGAATGGAATGTGGAAAGGAATCTAATGTAATGTAATGTAATGTAATGAAATGCAATGGAATGTGGAATGGAATGGAATGCAATATTGAATGGAATGGAATGGAAAGGAATGGAAAGTGGAATGGAATGGAAGGGAATGTGAAATGGAATGTGGAAAGGCATGTGGAATGGAATGAGGAAAGGAATGTGAAAAGGAATGTGGAATGGAATGGAATGGAATGTGGAATGGAATGTGGAATGGAAAGTGGAATGGAATGTGGAACGGAATGTGGAATGGAGTGTGGAATGGAATGTGTAATGGACCGGAATGCAAGGTGAAATGGAATGTGGAATGGAATGTGTAATGCAATGTCAAATATAATGCAATGGAATGTGGAATTGAACGTTGAATGGAATGGAATGGACCATGGAATGGAAGGTTTGATGGAAAGGGATATGGATTGTTGAATGCAATGTGGAATGGAATCTGGAACGCAATGGAGTGGAATGTGGAATGGAAAGTGAAATGGATTGGAATAGCATGTGAAATGGAATGTGGTTTCGAATTTGGAATAGAACATTCAATGCAACGCGGAATGGAATGGAATGGAATGTGTAATGGAATGTGGAATGAAATGGAATGGAATGTGGAATGGACTGGAGTGGAAACTGGAATGGAATGGAATGGAAGGTGGAATGCAATGTGGAAAGGAATGTGGAATGGAATGGAATGCAATGTGGAATGGAACGTGGAATGGAATTGATTGGACCTTGGAATGGAACATAGAATGAAAAGTGGAATTGAACAGAATGTAATAGGGAATGGAATGGAATGGAAAGTAGAATGGAATGAAACGGAATATGGAATGGAATGTTGAATGGAATGTAGAATGGAGTGTGGAATGGAATGGAGTGCAATGTGGAACGGAATGTGAAATGGGATGGAATGGAATGTGAAATGGAATGTGGCAGGCAATGTGGAATGGAATGTCAAAAGTAATGGAATTCAATGTGGAATTGAACGTGGAATGGAAAGGAATGGAATGCGGAATGGAATATGGAATGGAATGGAATGCAATGTGGAATGGATTGTGGAATGGAATGTGGAATGGAATGGAGTGAAATGTGGAATGGAATGTGAAATGGAATGAAATGGAATGTGAAATGGAATGTGGATAGGAAAATGGAATATACCGAGAAGGTGAACGTCTAATGGAATGGAATGGAACGTGTAATGGCAATTGGAATGGAATGGAATGGAATGTGGAATGAAATGTGGAATTGAAAGGAATGGATTGTGGATGGAATGTGGAATGGAATGGAATGGAATATGGAATAGAATGGAATTGAATGTGTAACTGAATGTGGAATGGAATGTGGAATGGAATGTGGAATGGAATGGAATGGAATGTGGAATGGAATGTGGAATGGAACGGAATGCAAGGGAATGGAATGTGGAATGGAATGGAATGCAAGGGAATGAAATGCGGAATGCAATGGAATAAAATGTGGAATGCAATATAATATAATACAATGTGAAATTGATTGGAATGGAATGTGGAGTAGAATGGAATGGAATGTGGAATGCAATGGAATGGAAAGTGGAATGGAATGGAATGGAGCGTGGAAACAATGTGGAATGGAATGTGGAAAAGAAAGTGGAATGCAATGTTGAAAGGAATGGAATGGAATGTGGAATGGAACGTTGAATAGATTGTGGAATGGGTTGTGGAATGGAATGGAATGGAATGTGGAATGGAATGTGGAATGGTATGTGGAATGGAGTGTGTAATGGAATGTGGAATGGAAAGGAAAGAAATGTGGAATGGAAAGTTTAATGGAGTGTGGAATGGAATGTGGAATGGAACGGAAAGAAATGTGGAATGGAATGTTTAATGGAGTGTGGAATGGAATGTGGAATGGAATGGAAAGGAATGTGGAATGCAATGTAGAATTGAATGTGCAATGGAATGGAGTGGATTGTGAAATGTAATGGAATGGTATGGTACGGGATATGGAATGGAATGCAACGGAATGTGGATTGGAAAGTGCAAAGGAACGAGGAATGGAACGTGGAAAGTAAGGTGGAATGGATTGGAATGAAATGTGGAATGGAATGTGTAATGAAATGGAATGGAAAGTGTAATGGACTGTTGGATGCAAAGGAATGGAATGTGGAATGGAATGTGAAATGGAACGCGGAATAGAATTTCGAATGGTAAGTGGAAAGGAATGTGGAATGAATTTGCATGGAATGTGGAATGGAATGGAATGGAAACTGGAATAGAACGGAATGGAATGGAATGTGGAATAGAATAGTATGGAAGGGAATGCGGAATGGAATGGAATGGAATGTAGAAAGCCATATAATGCAGTGGAATGTGAAATGGAATGGTATGGAATGAGGAACGGAATGGAGTGGAATGTGTAATTGAATGGAATGCAAAGTGTAATGGAATGTGGAATGGAATGTGGAAAGGTATGTAGAATGCAATGGAATGGAAAGTGGAATGGATTGGAATGGAATATGGAAAAGGATGGAATGGAATATAATGTCGAATGCAATTGAATTGAATGTGGAATCAAATAGAATTAAATATGGAATGCAAAATAATGGAAGGGAATGAGAATTTAAATGGAATGGAATGTGGAATGAAATGTAACGGAATGTGGAATGGAATGGAATGGAATGTGGAATAGAATGGAATGGAATGAAATGAGGAATGGAATGTGGAATGGAAGGTGGAATGGAATGTGGAATGTAATGGAATGGAACATGGATTGGAATGGAACGGAAAGAAAAGTGAAACGGAATGGAACGTGGAATGGAATGGAGTGGAATGTGGATTGTAATAGAATGGAATGTGTAAAGTAAGGGAATGGAATTAAATGGAAAGCGAAATTGAACGTGGAATGGACAGTGAAATGGAATGTGTAATCAAATGGAATGGAATGGAATGAAAAGTGAAATGGAATGTGGAATGAAAACTGGAATGGAAAGTGGAATGGAATGAAATGGAACGAGGAATGGAATGGAATTGATCATGGAGTGGAATGGAATGGAACGTGGAATGGATCGTGGAACGGAAAGTGGAATGGAATGTGGAAAAGAATGGAATGGAATGTTGAACGGAAAGTTGAATGGAATGGAGTGGAATGTGGAATGGAATGAGGAATAGAAAGGAATGGAATTTGGTTGGAATGTATTTGGAACGTGGAATGGATTACAGAATTAAATGTAGAATGGAATGTGTAACGGAATGGAATGTAATGCGGAATGGAAAGTCGAATGGAATGTGGAATGGAATGTGCAATTGAACGTGGAATGGAATGGAATGGAACGTCGAATGCAATGTGGAATTGAATGGATTGGAATGTCGAAAGGAATGTGGAAGGGAATGTGGAATGAAATGGAATGGAATGTGGAAAGGAATGTGGAGTGGAATGGAATGGAATGGAATGTGGAATGGAATGGAATGTAGAATGGAATGTTGAGTGGAATGTGGAATGGAATGTGGAATTGAATGTAATGGACTGTGGAATGGAATGTACAATGTAATGTGGAATGGAATGTGGAATGGAATGTGGAATGGATTGTGGAATGGAATGTGGAATGGAAAGCAAAATAATATAAAATGGAATGTGGAATGGAATGGAATGGAATGGTATGGAATATGGCATGGAATATGGATTGGAAAGGAATGGAATTGTTTGTAATATTGAATGGAATGGAATCGAATGTGGAATGGAACGTGGAAAGGAAGGGGAATGGAACGTGGAATGCAACGTGGAATGGAAGGTGCAATAGAACAGAATGGAACGTGGAATGGAATGTCGAATGGAAAGGAATGGAAAGTGTAATGGAATCTGGGACGGAATGTAATGGAATGTGGAATGGAATGTGGAATGGAAAGTGGAATAGAATGTGGAATGGTATGTGGAATGGAATGTGGAATGTAATTGAATGGAATGTGTAATGGAATGGAATGCGAAGAAATGGAATGTGGAACAGAATGGAATAGAATGGAACGTGCAATAGAATGGAATGGAATGGAATGGAATGCGGCATGGAATGGAATGGAATGCAGAATGCAATGGAATGGAATGTGGAATGTAATGTAGAATGGAATGGAAGATATATGCACTGGAACGTGGAAGTGAAGGTGGAATGGAATGGAATGGAAAGTATAATGGAATACGGAATGGACTGGAATCGAATGTGGAATGGAGTGTGGAATGGAATGATGAATGGAAGGGGAACGGATTGGAATGGAATGTGGAATGGAATGGAATGGAATGTGAAATGGAATGTGTAATGAAATGTGGAATGGAATGATGAATGGAATGTGGAATGTAATGTGGAATGGAATGGAATGGAGTATAGAATGGAACGTGGAATGGAATGAAATGGAAAGTGTAATGGAATGTGGAATGAAATGGAATGGAATTTGGAATGGAAAGTGGAATTGAATGTGGAATTGAATGTGGAATGTATTGGAATGGAATGTGGAATGTGGAATGGAATGTGGAATGGATTGTGGAATTGAATGGAATGGAATGTTGAATGAAATTTTGAATGGAAGTTGGAGGGAATGTGGAATGGAATGGAATGGAATGTGGAATGGAATGGAATGGAATGTGGAATGGAAAGGAATGTAGAACGGAATTTAGAATGGAACCTGGAATGGAACGTACAATGGAAAGTGGAATGTAAAATACAGTGAAATGTGGAATGGATTAGAATGGAATGTGGAATGGAATGGAATGGAATGTGGAATGGAAAAGAATGGAATGTGGAATGGAATGGAAAGGAATATGGAAAGGAAAATAATGGAATTAGGAATGGAATGTGGAATGCAATGGAATGGAAAGGAATGTGGAATGGAATGTAATGGAATGGCATGTGGAATTGAAGTTGGAATGAAATGGAATGGAAGGTGAAGGGGAATGTGGGATGGAATGTGGAATGGTTTGTGGAATGGAATGGAATGGAAAGTGGAAAGGAATTGAATGAAATGGAAAGTGGAACGGAAGGTGGAATTGAATGGAAAGGAAAGTAGAGTGGAATGTGACATGGAATGGCATAGAAAGTGGAATTGAACATAATAGAATGTGGAATGGAATCGAATGGAATTTGGAATAGAATGGAATGGAATTGAATGGCACGTGGAATGGAATGGTATGGAACGTGGAATGAAATGGAATGATAAGTGGAATGGAATGGAATGATATGTGGAATGGAATGGAATGGGATGTGGAATGGAATGTGGAATGGAATGTAAAAGAATGTGGAATGGATTGTGGAATGGAATGGATTGGAATGTGGAATGGAATGGAATGAAACGCGGAATGGAGCGTGGAATGGAATCAGGAATGGACCGTGAAATGGAAAGTGGAAGGGAAGGTGGAATGGAATGCAATGGAATGTGGAATGGAATGGAATGGAATGTGGAATGCAATGGAATGGAACGTGGAATGGAAAGGAATGGAAATTTCAATGGAAAAGAATGAAATGTGGAATGCAAAGGAACAGTATTGAATGTGGTATGTAATTGAATGCAATGGAACGGAATGTGCAATGGAATGGAAATGGATGAGGAATGGAATGGAATGGAATGTGGAATGGAATGGAATGGAATGTGTAATGGAAAGCAAAGGAATAGAATACAATGGAATGGATTGTGGAATGGAACGTGGAATTGAATGGAATGGAAGGTGGAAGGGAACTTGGAATTGAAAGTAGAACTGAACGTGGTACGGAATGCAGAATGCAACGTGGAATGGAATGTGAAATGGAATGTGGAATGGAACGTGGAATGGACTGGAATGGAACGTATAATGGAAAGTGGAATGGAATGTGGAATGGAATGCGGAAAGGAGTGTGGAATGGAATGGAACGGAATGTGGTTAGAATGTGGAATGGAACGTGGAATGGATTGTGGAATGAAATGTGGAATGGAATGTGTAACAGAACGGAATGTAATGCGGAATGGAATGTGGAATGGAATGGAATGGAACTTGGAATGAAATGCGGAATGGAATGGAATGGAATGTGGAAAGAAATGTGCAAAAGAATGCTGCAATGGAATGGCGTGGAATATGGAATGGAATGTGGAATTGAATGGAAGGGAATGTTTTATGGAATGCAGTGCAATGTGGAATATAATGTGGAATTGAGTGGAATGGAATGTGGAATGGAATTTGTAATGCAAAGGAATGAAATGTGGAATGTCATGTGGAATATAAAGTGTAATGCAAAGTCGAAAGGAATGTAATGCTATGGGGAATGGAACTTGGAATGGCTTGGAATGGCACGTGGTGTGGAACGTGGAATGGAACGTGGAAGGGAATGAGGAATGGAATGAATTGTGGAATGGAATGCAATCAAAAGTGGATTGAAATGTGCAATTGACTGTGTAATGGCATGTTGAATGGAATGGAGAGGAATGTGGAATGAAATGTGGAATGGAATGGAATGGAATGTGGAATGGAATGTTGAATGGAATGCAATGGAATGAGAAAGGAATGGAATGCGGAATGCAATGGAATGCAATGTGGACGGAAAGTAATGGAATGTGGAATGGAATGGAATGTAAAATGGAATGTGAAACGGAATGTGGAATGGAATGTTTAATGGAATGTGGAATGGAATGTGAAATGGAATGTGAAATGGAATGTAAAATGGAATGTGGAATGGAGTTTGTAACGGAACGAAATGGAACATGGAATGGAATGGAAAGAACGTGGAATGGAATGGAATGGAATGCCGAATGGAATGGAAAGTAATGTGGAATGGAATGGATGGTAGCATGAAAAGGAATGGGACAAGGAATGGAATGGAATGGAATTTGAAATGGAATGGAATGGAATGCGGATGGAAAGGAATGGAATGTGGAATGGAATGAAATGGAATGTGAAATGGAATGTGGAATGGAAATGAATGGAATGAGGAATGGAATGCGGAATGGAATGGAATGCGGATTGGAATGGAATGGAATGCAATGTGTTATGGAATTGAGTAGAATGGAATGTAATTTGGAAAGGAATGTGAAATGGAATGGAGTGGAATGTGTAATGGAATGTGGAATGGAATGGAATGGAATGAGGAATGGAATGTCGAATGGAATGGGATGGAATGTGGAATGCAATGGAATGGAATGGTATAGAATGTGGAATGGAATGTGGAATGGAATGGGATGAAATATGGATTGGAATGGAATGGAGTGGAATGTGGAATGGAATGGATCTGAATGTCGAATGGAATATAATGGAATGTGGCATGGAATGTGGAATGGAAAGTGGAGTGGAATGGAATTTAATGTGGAACAGAAGGTGGAATGGAATGGATTGGAATGTGGAATGGAATGTGGAATGCAATGCAATGTGGAATGGAGTGGAATGGAATGTGGAATGGAATGGAATTAACCGTGGAATGGAATGTGGAATGGAATGGGCTGGAATGTGAAATGGAATGTAATGGAATGTGGAATTGATAGCAATGTAATGTGGAATGGAATGGAAAGGAATGTAGAATGAAACTGAATCGAAAAGAATAGAATGTGGAATGGAATTGAATGGAATGTGGTATGGAATGTGGAATGGAAAGTTGAAAGGAATGGAACAGAATCTGGAATGGAATGTAAAATGGAATGGAACGGAATGTGGAATGGAATGTAATGGAATATGGAATGCAATGTGGTATGGGATGTAGAATGGAATGGAATGAAATGTGGATTGGAAACTGGAATGGAACGGAATGGAATGTGGAAGGGAATATAGAATGCAATATGGAATGGAAAGTCTGAGAGAATGTGGAATGGAATCTGGAATGGAATGTGGAATGGAATGTGGAATGGATGTTGGAATGGAATGGAATAGAATGTGGAATGGAACGTGAAATGGAACAGAATGGAACATGGAATGGAATGTGGAATGGAACATGGAATGGAATGTGGAATGGAACGTGGAATGGAATGTGCAATGGAAAGTGGAATGGAGCGTGGAATGGAATGTGGAATGCAATGTGGAATGGAACGTGGAATGGAATGGAATTGAATGTGGAATGGAACTTAGAATGGAATTGAATGGAAATTGGAATGGAACGTCTAAAGTAATGTGGAATGGAACTTGGAATGAAAACTACACTGGAATGTGGAATGGAACGTGGAATGCCGTGAAATGGAACGTGGAATGGAATGTGCAATGGAATGTCGAATGGAACGTCTAATGGAATGGAAGGGAAAGTGGAATGGAAAGTGGAATGGAACGTGGAATGGAGAGCGTGGAATCGAATGGAATGGAAAGTGGAATGGAAACGAAAGGAATGAAATGGAATGGGGCACGGAATGTGGAATGAAACGTGGAATTGAATTGAATGGAATGTGGAATGGAATGTGGAATGGAATGTGGAATGGAATGGAATGGAAAGTGGAATGGAATGTGGAATGGAATGTGGAATGGAATGGAATGGAGAGGAAAGTGGAAAGGAATGTGGAATGGAATGTGGAACGGAACGGAATGGAATGTGGAATGGAATGTGGAATGGAACGTGTAATGGAATGGAATGGAACGGAATGGATTTTAGAATGGAATGTTGAATGGAATTCGGAAAGGAACTTGGAATGGAAAGGAATGGAAAGTGGAATGGGATGGAAAGGAATGTTGAATGAAACGTGGAATGCAATGGAATGGAACTTGGAATGGAATGTGCAATGGAAAGTGGAATGGAACATGGAATGGAAAGGAATATAAGCCGGAGTGGAACACGGAACGGAATGGCATGGAGCATTTAATGGAATGTGGAATGGACTATGGAATGGAACGCGAAATGGAATGTGGAATGGATTGGAAAGGTATGTGTAATGGAATGTGGTTTGGAATGTGGAATGGAATGCAAGGCAATGTGGAATGGAACGAGGAATGGAATGGAATGTGGAATGGAATGTAATGGAATGTGGAATGGAATGGAATGGAACGTATAATGGAATGTGGAATGGACGGTGTAATGGCATGTGAAATGGAATGAGGAAAGGATTGAAATGGAATGTGGAATGGAATGCAGAAGGGAATGTGGAATGGAATGTAATGGAATGTGGAATGGAATGTACTGGAATGTGGAATGGAATGTAATGGAATGTGAAATGTAACATAAAGGAATGCGGAATGGACTGTGGAATGGAATGTAATGGAATGTGGAAAGGAATGTGCAATGGAAGGTAATGGAATGTGGAATGGAACGGAATGGAATTTGGAATGGAATGTTGAATGGAATGCAGAATAGAATGTTGAATGGAACAGAATGGAATAGGAAGTGCAATGGAACTTCAAACGGAATGGAATGGAATGTGGAATGCAATATGAAATGTAGAGTGGAATGTAATGTGGGATGGAATGGAATGGAATATGGAATGCAAAGGAAAGGAATGTTGAATGGAATGTTGAATGGAATGGAATGGAATTTGGAATGGAATGTGGAGTGGAATGGAATGGACTTTGGAATGGAATGGAATGGAATATCGCCTGGAACGTGAAATGGAATGGAATGTGGAAGGGAATGTGGAATGGAAGGTGGAATGAAATATAGAATGGAATTGAATGGAATGTGGAATGGAGTTTTTAATGGAATGTGGAATGGAATGTGGAGTGGAATGTGAAATGGAGAGTGGAAAGGAGTGGAATGGAAAATGGAATGGAAAGTTGAATGGATGGTGGAGTAGATCGTTGAATGTAATGGAATGGAACGTGGAATTGAACGGGGAATGGGATGTGGAAAGGAATGGAATGGAATGGAAAGGAATGTGGAATGGAATGGAATGGAATGTGGAATGGAATGGAATGGAATATGGAATGGAATGTGAAATGGAATGTGGAGTGGCACGTGGAATGCAATGGAGTGTAAAGTGGAATGGAATGTGAAATGGAACGTAGAATGGAATGTAATGTGAAATGGAAAGTGGAATGGAATGGAATGGAATGGGGAATGGATCGTGGAATGGAATGTGGAATGGAATGTTGAAAGGAAAGTGGAAAGGAATGGAACGGAATGTGGAATGGAATGGAATGGAATGTGGAATGGAATGGAATGAAATATGGAATGGAATGTGGAATGGAATGTGGAGTGGCAAGTGGAATGCAACGGAGTGTAATGAGGAATGGAATGTGAAATGGTACGTAGAATGGAATGGAATGTGAAATGGAACGTGGAATGGAATGGAATGGAATGGGGAATGGATCGTGGAATGGAACATGGAATGGAATGTTGAAAGGAAAGTGGAATGGAATGGAGTGGAATGTGGAATGGAACGTGGAATGGAATGCAATGGAACGTGGAATGGAATGGAATGGAACATGGTATGGAATGTGGAATGGAACGAGAATTGAATATGCAATGGAATGTGGAATGGAACGTGGAATGGAAGGGAATGGAAAGTGGAATAGAACGTGGAATGGAATGGAATGGAATGTGGAATGGAATGTTGAATGGAATGGACTATGCAATGGAATGTGGAATGGAATGTGGAATGCAATGCAACGGAACGTGGAAATGAATGTGGAATGGAATATATTTGGAAATTAGAATGGAATGGAATGGAATGTGGAAGTGAATGTGGAATGAAATGGAATGGAATATGGAAAGGGATCTGGAATGGAATGGAATGGAATGTGGAAGGGAAAGTGGAAATGAATGAGGAATGGAATGGAATGGGATGTGGAATGGAATGTGGAATCGAATGGAATGGAATGAGGAAGGGAATGTGGAATGGAATGTGGATTGCAATGTGGAATGAAATGGAATGGAATGTAGAATGGAATATGGAATTGAATGGAATGGAATGTCTAATGAAATGTTCAATGCAATGGAATGGAATGTGGAATGCAAAGTGGAATAGAATGTGGAATGGAATGGAATGGAATGTGGAAGGGAATGTGGAATGGAATGTGGAATGGAATGTGCTATGTTATGTGGAATAGAATGTGGAATGGAATGGAATCTGGAATGGCATATGGAATAGTATGCAACGGAATGTGGACTGGAAAGTGGAGTGGCCTGTGGTATAGAACGGAACGGAATGTGGAATGGAATGTGGAATGGAACGTTTTATGGAACGCAATGGAATGTCGAATGCAATGTGCAATGGAATGTTCAATGGATTGTGGAATGGAATAGAAAGGAATGTGGAATGGAACGTGGAATGGAATTCAGTGGTATGTGGCCTGGAATGTGGAGAGGCATGTGGAATAGAACGGAATGGAACGTGGAATGGAATGTGGAATGGAACGTGTTATGGAATGGAATGGAATGTGGAATGCAATGTACAATGGAAAGCGGAATTCATGGTGGAACGGTGTGGTATGGAATGCGTAATGGATAGTAGAATGGAATGGAATGGAATGGAATGTGGATCTCAAAATGGAATGTGGCGTGGAATGTAATGTGGGATGGAATGGAATGGAATATGGGACGCAAAGAAAAGGAATGTTGAAAGGAATGTTGAAAGGAATGGAATGGAATTTGGAATAGAATGTGGAGTGGAATGGAATGGACTGTGGAATGGAATGGAATGGAATGTGGAATGAAAGTGGAATGGAATGGAATGGAACGTGGAATGGAACATAGAATGGAATTGAATGGAATGTGGGATGGAGTTTTTAATGGAATGTGGAATGAAATGTGGAGTGGAACGTGTAATGGAAAGTGGAATGGAGTGGAATGGAAAATGAAATGGAAAGTGGAATGGAAGGTGGAATAAATCGTTGAATGGAATGGAATGGAATGTGGAATTGAACAGTGAATGGAATGTGGAACGAAATAGAATTGAATGTGGAAAGGAATATGGAATGCAATGGAAAGGAATGTGAAATGGAATGGAATTTAATGTGGAATGGAATGGAATGGAATATGGAATGGAATGTGGAAAGGAATGTGGAGTGGCATGTGGAATGCAATGGAGTGTATTGTGGAATGGAATGTGAAATGGTACGTAGAATGGAATGTAATGTGAAACGGAACGTGGAATGGAATGGAATGGAATGAGGAATCAATCGTGGAATGGAACGTGGAATGGAATGCTGAAAGGAAAGTGGAATGGAAAAGAATGGAATGTGGAAAGGAATGGAATGGAATGTGGAATGGAATGGAATGGAATATGGAATGGAATGTGGAATGGAATGTGGAGTGGCACGTGGAATGCAACGGAGTGTAATGTGGAATGGAATGTGAAATGGTATGTAGAATGGAATGTATTGTGAAATGGAACGTGGAATGGAATGGAATGGAATGGGGAAAGGATCGTGGAATGGAACGTGGAATGGAATGTTGAAAGGAAAGTGGAATGGAATGGAATGGAATGTGGAATGGAACGTGGAATGGAATGCAATGGAACGTGGAATGGAATGGAATGGAACATTGTATGGAATGTGCAATGCAATGAGGAATTGATTGTGCAATAGAATGTGGAATGAAACGTGGAATGGAATGGAATGGAAAGTGGAATAGAACGTGGAATGGAATGGAATGGAATGTGGAATGGAATGTGGAATGGAATGGACTATGGAATGGAATGTGGAATGGAATGTGGAATGCAAAGGATTCGAACGTGGAAATGAATGTGGAATGGAAAGTGGAATGGAATGGAATGGAATGTGGCAGGGAATGTGGAATGAAATGGAATGGAATGTGGAAAGGGATCTGGAATGGAATGGAATGGAATGTGGAAGGGAAAGTGGAAATGAATGTGGAATGAAATGGAATGGATTGTGGAATGGAATGTGGAATGGAATGAGGAAGGGAATGTGGAATGGAATGTGGATTGCAATGTGGAATGAAATGGAATAGAATGTAGAATGGAATATGGAATGGAATGGAATGGAATGTCTAATGAAATGTGCAATGGAATGGAATGGAGTGTGGAATGTAAAGTGGAATAGACTGTGGAATTGAATGGATTGGAATTTTGGATGCATTGTGGAATGGAATGGAATGGAATGTGGAAGGGAATGTGGAATGGAATGTGGAATGGAATGTGGTATGTAATGTGGAATAGAATGTGGAATGGAATGGAATGGAATCTGGAATGGAATGCGGAATAGTATGCAACAGAATGTGGACTGGAAAGTGGAGTGGTATGTGGTATAGAACGGAATGGAATGTAGAATGGAATGTGGAATGGAACGTTTTGTGGAACAGAATGGAATGTGGAATGCAATGTGCAATGGAATGTTCAACGGACTCTGGAATGTAATGGAAAAGAATGTGGAAAGGAACGTGGAATGGAATGCAGTGGAAAGTGGACTGGAATGTGGAGTGGCATGTGGAATGAAACGGAACTGAAAGTGGAATGGAACGTGGAATGGAATGTGTTATGGAACGGAATGGAATGTGGAATGCAATGTGTAATGGAATGTGGAATTCATGGTGGAATGGAATGGTATGGAATGTGTAATGGAAAGTAGAATGGAATGGAATGAAATGTGGAATACAACGTGGAATGGAATGGAATGGACAGTGGAATGGAACGTCGAATGGTATGTGTAATGTAAAAGAATGGAATGTAGAATGGAATGGAATGGAATGTGGAATGGATTGGAATGGAATGTGGAATGGATTGGAATGGAATGTGGAATGGAGTGGAATGGAATGTGGAATGCAAAGAAATGGAAAGTGGAATTGAAAGGTGTGGAATTGAAAGGCATGGAACTTGGAATGGGACGTGGAATAGAACATGGATTTCAACGTTGCATGGAACGTGGAATGCAATGTCGAATAGATTGGAATGGAAAGTACAACGGAATTGAATGTAGAAAGAATGGAATGGGATGTGGAATGGAAAGGAATGGAATGCAGAATGGAACGTGGAATGGAATGGAATGGAATGTGGAATGAAATGTGGAATGGAAAAGAATGGAATGTGGAATGGAATGGAATGTGGAAATGAATGGAATGGAATGTGTAATGGAATGGAAAGGAAAGTGAAATAGAATGTGGAAAAACATGTGAAATGGAATGCGGAATGGAATGTGAAACTGAATGAAATGGAAAGTGGAAAGGAATGGAATGGAACGTGAAATGGAATGGAATGGAACTTGGAATGGAACGTGTAAAGGATCATGTAATGGAAAGTGGAATGGAATGTGGAATGGATGGAATCGAAAGTGGTATGAATCATTGAATGGAATGGAATGAAATGTGGAAAGGAATGTGGAATGGAATGCAATGGAATGAAAATGGAATGTGGAATGGAATGGAATGGAATGTGGAATGGAATGGAATGGAATGTGGAATGGAATGGAGTGAAATAGAATTTAAAGTGTAATAGAATGTGGAAAGAAATGTGAAATGGGATATGGAATGGAATGTGGAACGGAATGAATTGCAACGTGGAATGGAATGGAAAGGAATGGAATGGAATGGAACGTGGAATGGAACATCGAATGGAACGTAGAATGGAAAGTGGTATGAAATGTGGAATGGAATAGAATGGAATGTGGAATGGAATGTGTAAAGGAATGCAATGGAATGAGAATGGAATGTGGAAGGGAATGGAATGGAATGTGGAATGGAATGTTGAATGGAATGTGGAATGGAATGTGGAATGCAATGGGGAATGGAACGGAATGTAATGTGGAATGGAATGTGGAATGGAATGTGGAAGGGAATATGGAAAGGAACAGAATGGAATGTGGAATGGAATGTGGAAGGGAATATGGAAAGGAACAGAATGGAATGTGGAATGGAATATGGAATGCTGAATGGAATGTGGAATCGAATGTGGAATGGAATGTGGAATGGAACGGAATGGAATGTGGAGTGGAATGTTTAACGGAATGTGGACTGAATCGTGTAATGGAATGTGGAATGGAACGGAATGGAAACTGGAATGCAACGTGGAAAAGAAAGGAATGGAATGCGGAATGGAATGGAATGGAACGTAGAATGGAATGGAACGGAATTTGGAATGGAATGGAATGGAAAGTGAAATAGAACGTGGAATGGAATGTGGAATTGAATGTTTAATGGAATGGTATGTGGAATGGAATGGAATGGAATGCAATAAATAAATGGAATGGAATGTGGAATGGAATGGAATGGAATATGGAATGGAATGGAATGGAATGGAATGTGGAATGGAATGTAATAGAATACAGTGGAATGGAATGTGGAATGGAATGGACTGTGGAATGGAATATAATGTGGAAAGAATGAAATGGACTGGAATGAAATTGACTGGAATGTGGAATGGATTGGACTGCAATGTGGATGGGAATGAAATGGAATGGAATGGAATGGAATGGAATGTGGAATGGAATGTGGAATGGATTGGAAAGGAAAGTGGAATGGAATGGAAAGGAATGCGGAATGCAAAGGAATGGAATGTGGAATGGAATGGATTTGAATGTGGGATGGAATTTAATTGAATGTGGAATGGAATGTTGGTTGGAATGGAATAAAATGCAGTGGAATAGAATGTGGAAAGGAAAGGAATGGAAAGCAGAAAGGAATAGAATGTTGAATGGAATGAATTGGAATGGAAAGAAATGGAAAGGAATGTGGAAAGGAATGGAATGGAATGTGGAAAAGAATGTGGAATGGAATGGATTAAAATGTGGAATGTAATGTGGAATGGAATGTTGAATGGAATGTGTAATGTAATGGAATGGAATGGAATGTGGAAAGGAATGTGGAAAGGAATTTGGAATGGAATGGAAGCAAATGTGGAATGGAATGAGGAAAAGAATGGAATGGAAAGCGGAATGTAATGGAATGGAATGTGGAGTGGAATGGAATGGAATGTGGAATGGAACATAACGGAACATGGATTGGAAACTGGAATGGAATGTGGAATGGAATGTGGAATGTAATGGTATGAGGAATGGAGTGGAATGGACGCAATCAATGAATGTAATGGAATTTGGAAAGGAATGGAATGAAATATGGCATGGAATGGAATGGAATGGAATGTGGAATGCAATGGAATAGAATACATTGAAAAGGATTGTGGAATGGAATGGAATGTGGAATGGAACAGAATGTGAAATGGAATGAAATGGAATGCAATGAAATAGAATGGAATGAGGAATGGAATGGAATGCATTGTGGAATGGAATGGAATGGAATAGAATGTGAAATGGAATGGAATGGAATGTGGAATGCAATAGAATGTCGAATGCAATAGAATGTCGAATGAAATGGAATGGAATGGAATGGGGAATGGAATGGAATGAAGCGTGGAATGGATTAGAATGGAACGTGCAATGCAATGGAAAGGAATGTGGAATTCAATGGAATGGAATGTCCAACGGAAAGCGGAATGGAATGGAATTGAATGTGCAATGGAATGTGGAATGTAATCAAAAAGAATGTGAAATGGAAAGAAACGGAATGTGGAATGGAATGTGGAATGGAATGTGCAATGCAACGTGGATTGGAATGTGGAATGGAATTTGCAGTGGAATGTGGAATGGAATGTGGAATGGAAAGTGGAATGGAACGGAATTCAATGTGAAATTGAACGTGGAAGGGAACATGGAATGGAACATGGAAAGGAATGTAGAATGGAATGTGGAATGGAAAGTGAAATGGAATGGAATGGATTGTGGAATGGAAAGTGGAATGGAACGTGGAATTGAACATGGAATGGAACATAGAATGGAAAGTGGTATGGGATGTGCAATGGAATGTGGAATGGAAAGTGGAATAGAAAGGAATGCAACGTGGAATGGAACATGGAATGATATGGAATGGAAAGTGCAATGGAAAGTGGAAAAGAACATGGAAAGTAATGTGGAATGGAACGTGGAATGGAATGTGGAATTTAATGTGGAAGGCAATGTGGCATGGAATGGAATGGAATGGAATGTGGAATAGAAAGTGCAATGGTTCCTGTAATGGAACGTGGAATGGAACAGGAAGGGAATGTGGTATGGAATGTGGAATGGAGCATGGAATGGATTGGAATGTTGAATGGAACGTGGAATGGAATGGAATGGAATGAGGAATGGAATGTGGAATGGACTGTGGAATGGAATGGAATGGAATGTGTAATGGAATGGAACAGAATGTGTGATGGAAAGGCATGTAACCTGGAATGGGATGTGGAATGGAACATGGAATACAACGTGGAATGGAACATGGAAAGGAATGTCGAATGGAATGGAATGGAATGTGAAATTGAATGGAAAGGAATTAGGAATGGAAAAGAATGGAATGTGGAATGGAACGTGGAATGGAACGTGGAATTGAATGGAATGGAATGGAATGGAACGTGGAATAGAATGGAATGGAACATGGAATTGAACGTGGAATGCAACGTGGAATTGAAAGTGGAATGGAACGTGGAATGGAAAGTAAAGTGGAATGGAATGGAAAGTGGAATGGAATGGAATGGAATGTGGAATGGAATGAAATGGAATGTGGAATGGAAAGGAATGCAACTTGGAATGGGATGTGAAATGGAACATGGAATGCGACATGGAATGGAAAGTGGAATGGAATGTAGAAAGGGATGAAATGGAATGGAATGGAATGCGAAATGGAATGGAATGGGGTGGAATATAGAACGGAATGGAATGGACTGGAATGGAATGTGGAATGGAATGGAATGGAATGGAATGGAATGGAATGGAATTGAATGTAGAAAGGAATGAGGAATTGATGGAACGGAATGTGAATTTGAATGGAATGGAATGTGGAATGGAATGAGCAATGGAATAGAATGCAGTGGAATGTGAAACGAAATATGGAAAGGAAAGGAATGGAATGTTGAATGGAGTGTGGAAAGGAATGGAATAGAAAGTGGAATGGAATGTGCAATGGAATGTGAAATTGATTGAGGAATGGAATGGAATGGGATGTGGAAAGGAATGGAATGCATGGTGGAAAGGAACGTGGAATGGAATATGGAAGGGAATGTGGAATGGAATGGTACGTGGAATGGAATGGAATAGAATGCAATAAATGAATGGAATGAAATGTAGAATGGAATGGAATACAATGGGCAATGGAATGGAATGGAATGGAATGTTGGTTGGAATGTAATAAAATGCAGTGGAATGAAATGTGGAAAGGAAAGGAATAGAATGTGCAAAGGAACAGAATGTGGAATGGAATGAAATGGAACGGAAAGAAATGGAATGGAATGTGAACTGGAGTGGAATGGAATGTGGAATGGAATGGAATGCGAAATGGAGTGGAATGGTATGTGGAATGCAATAGAATTTGGAATGCAAAGGAATGGAATGGAATGGAGAATGGTACGGAATGGAATTGAACGGAATGTAGAAAGGAATGTAATGGAATGTGGAATGGAATAGAACATGGAATGGAATGAAGTGGTATGGAATGCGGAATGGAATAGAATGGAATGGAATGTGGAATGGAATGGAATGGAATTGTTTGGAATGTGGAATGGAGTGCAGTGAAATGTGGAATGGACTAGAATGTGGAATGGAATGAAATGGAATGGATTGTGGAACGGAATAGAATGTGGAATGGAATGAAGTGGAATGGAATGTTTAACGGAATGGAATCGAATGCAATGTGGAATGGAATGGAATGGAAATGAATAGAATGTGGAATGGAATGGAGTGGAACGTCGAATGGCACGTGGAAAGGAACATGGAATGGAATGTGGCATATAACGAATTTGCAATGGAGTGGAATGAACTATTGAATGGAACGGAATGCAATGGAATGGAATGGAATGGAATTGAATGTGAAATGCCATGGAATGGAATGTGGAATGGAATGTGTAAAGGAATGGAATGGAGTGGAATGTGGATTGGAATGTGGAATGGAATGGAATGGAATGTGAAATTGAATGGAATGGAATGGGGAATGGAATGGAATGGAATGCGGAATGGAATCGTTTGCAGTGTGGAATGGAATGTGGAATGGAATGGAATGGAATGGAATGGAAAGCGGAATGGAATGGAATGGAATATGGAATGGAATGGGAATGGAACGGAATGAAACGTGGAATGGAATGGAATGGAATGGAATGGAATGTGCAATGGAAATGACTGGAACTTGGAATGGAATGGAATGGAATGGAATGGAATGGAACGTGCAATTGAATGGAATTGGATGGGGAATAGAATGTAGAATGGAATGGAATGGAAAGTGGAATAGAATAGAATGGAAGTGAGTGTGCAATGGAATGTGGAATGGAAAGTTGAATGGAATGGAATGGAATGTGGAATGGAATTGAGCTTGGAATGGAATGGAATGGAATGTGGATTGGAATGGAATGGAATGGAAATTGGAATGGATTGGAATGGAATGGAATGTGGAATTGAATGGAATGGAATGTGGAAGGCAATGGAATGGAATGGAACGTGGAATTGAATGGAATGGAATGCAAAGTTGAATGCAATGCAATGTAATGGAACGTGGAATTGAATGGAATTGAACGGGGAATGGAATGTGGAATGGAATGTGGAATGGAATGGAATGGAAAGTGGAATGGAATGGAATGGAATGTGGAATAGAATGGAATGGAAAGGAATATGCAACGGAATGTGGAATGTAATGTTGAATGGAATGGAATGGAATGTGTAATGGAATTGAACTTGGACTGGAATGGAATGGAATGTGGATTGGAATTGAATGGAATGGAATGTGGAATGGAATGGAATGGAATGGAAAGTGAAATGGAATTTGGAATGGAATGTGGAATGCAATGAAATGCAACGTGGAATGGTATAGAATGGAATGTGGAATGGAAAGTGGAATGGAGTGGAACATGGAATGGAATGTGTAATGGAATGTGTAATGGAATCTGGAATGGAATGAGGAGTGAAATGTGTAATGGAATATGGAATGAAATGTAGCATGGAATGTGGAAAGGAACGGAATTGAATGTGGAATGGAATGGAATGGAATGTGGAGTGAAATGTAGCATGGAATGTGGAATGAAACCTGGAAGGGAACGTGGAAAGGAAAGGAATGGAAAGTGGAATGGAATGGAAGGGAATGGAATGGAATGTGCAATGGAATGTAATGCAATGTTTAATGGAATGGAATATGGAATGGAGTGGAATGTGGAATGCAACGGAATGAAAGGGAATGGAATGTAGAATGGAATGTGGAATACAATGTGGAATAGAAAGTGGAACGGAAAGAAATGGAATGGAACAGAAAATGGAATGGAATAGATTGGAATGTAGAAAGTAATGTGGAATGGAATGGAATGGAATACAGAAAGAAATGGATTGGAACATAGAAAGGTATGTGGAATGGAGTGCAATGAATTATGGAATGGAACGGAATGGAATGTGGAATGGAACGTGTAAAGGAAAGTGGAATGGAATGGAAAGAAATGGAATGTGGAATGGAATGAAACGTGGAATGGAATGGAATGGAATGGAAAGTGCAATGGAATGGAATGGAATGAAATGCAATGGAATGGAACGGAATGTGGAATGGAATGGAATGGAAAGTGGAATAGAATGGAATGGAATGGAATGTGTTATGGAATGGAACAGAAAGCGGTATGGAATTGAAAGTGGAGTGGAATATTGAATGGAATGGAATGTGGAATGGTTTGTAACTGAATGGTATGGTATATGGAATGGAATTTAATGGAATGTGGAATGGAATTGGGAAAGGTATGGAATAGAACGCATAATGGAACGTGGAAGGGAACATGGAATGGAACGTAGAATGGAATGTGGAATGGAAAGAGGAAAGGAATCTGCATTGGAATGTGGAATGGAAAATGGAATGGAATGGAATGGAACATTGAATGGAACGTATAACGGAATGGATTGCAATGTTGAATGGAATGTGGAATTGAATGTGGAATGGAATGGAATGTGGAAAGGAATGGAATAAAACGTCGAATGGAAAGTGGAAAGGAATGCAATGCAAAGTGGAATGGAATGTGGAATTGAATGTGGAAAGGAGTAGAATGGAATGTGGAATGGAATGGAATGAAACGTGGAAAGGAACGTGGAATGAAATGAGGAAGGGAATGTGGAGTCTAACGAGGAATGAAACTTGGAATGGAAAGTGTAATAGAACGTGCAATGGAATTTAATGGAATGTGGAATGGAAAGGAGTTTAACGTGGAATGGAACTTCAAATGGAACTTCAAATGGAACGTGGAATGGGTTGTGGAATGAAATGTGGAATGGAATAGAATGGAATGTGGAATGGAATAGAATGGAATGTTGAATGGAATAGAATGGAATGTGGAATGGAATGGAATGGAACGTGCAATGGAAAAGAATGGAATGTGTAGTGGTAACGAATGGAATGTGGAATGCAAAGGAATATTATGGAATGTGGAATGGAAAGGAATGAAATAGAATGGAACGTGGAATGGAATGGGATGGAATATGGAATGCAAAGGAATGCAATGTGGAACGGAAGGGGATGGAATGTGGAATGGAATGTAGTGGAATATGGAATGAAATGGAATGGAATGTTTAATGGAATGGAATGGAATATGGAATGAAAAGGAATGGAACATGGAACGGAATTTGGAATGGAATTCGGAATGGAATGGAAAGGAATCCAATGTGGGAATATATGGAATGGAATGTGGAGTGGAATGGAATTGAATGCGGAATGGAATAGAATGGAATGTGGAAAGGGATATGGAATGGAATGTGGAAAGGAATGTGGAATGTAATGGAAAGAGATGTGGAATGAAATGGAATGGAATGTGGAATGGGGTGCAACGTGGAAAGAAAGGAATAGAATGTGGATTGAAATGTAATTGAATGTAGATTGGAATGGAATGTAAAGGAATGGAATGTGGAATGGAATGTGAAAAAGAATTTGGAATGGAATGTGAAACAGGATGTGGAATGCAATGTGGAATGTAATGAAATGCAACCTGGAATGGAATGCAGTGGAACATGGAATGGAATGGAATGCAACGTGTAATGGAATATAGTATGGAACGTGGAATGTAATATGGAATGGAATGGAAAGTGGTGGGGTATGTGAAATGGAATGGAATGCAAAGTGGAATGAAATGTGGAATGCAATGGAATGGAATAGAATGTGAAATGGAATGTGGAAAGGAAAGTGAAATAGAATGTGGAATAGAATGTTGAATGGAATGTGTAATGGAATGGAAAGGAATGTGAAATGCAATGTGGAAAGGAATGTTAAATGGAATGTAGAATGGAATGTGGAATGCAATGAAATTGAAACTGGAATGGAATGGAACGGAATGGAATTTAACATGGAATGGAACGTCGAATGGAATGTGGAATGGTATGGAATGAAATGTAGAATAGAATGGAATGGAATGTTGAATGGAATGTGGAATGGAAGGTGGAATGGAATGTGGAATGGAATGGAATGGAATGAGGAATGGAATATGGAATGGAATGGAACGAAATGTGGATTGGAATGTATAATGGAAAGGAACGGAATGTGGAATGGAATTGAATGGAAGGAGGAATGGAATGGAAAGGAACGTGGAATGGACTGCAATGGAATGGTATGGAATGTGGAATGGAATGGAATGGAATGTGGAATGGAACGTGGAATGTAACGTGCAATGGAATGTGGAACTTAACGTGGAATGGAATGGAATGGAATGTGAAATGGAATGGAATGCAATGCAGTGGAATCCGGAATGGAAAGCAACGGAATGAGGAATGGAAAGGAATGGAATGGAATGTGGAATTGAATGGAATGTAATGTAGAAAGGAATGGAAAGGAACGTGGAATGGAATGTGAAATGGAATGTGGAATAGAATGTGGAATAGAATGGAATGAAAAGTGGAAAGGGATGGAATGGAATGTGTAATAGAATGGAATGTGAAAAGGAATGTGGAATGGCATGGAATGGAAGGTGGAAAGGAATGTGGAATGGAATGGAATGGGATGTGGAATGGGACGGAATGGAATGTGGAATGGAATGGAATGGAATGTGGAATGGAATAGAACGTGGAATGGAATGGAATGGAATGTGGATAGAAATTGTATGCAATGTGGAATAGAATGGAATGGAATGTAACGTGAAATGGAATGTGGAATAGAAAGTGGAATGGAATGTGGAATGTAATGGAATGGAATGTGGAATGGAATGTGGAATAGAATTTGGAAAGTAATGTAGAATGGAATGGAATGCGGAATGGAAAGGATTGGAATGTGGAAAGGAATGTGGAATGGAATGCAAAGGAATGCGGAATGGAAAGGAAAGGAATGTGGAATGGAATGTGGAATGGAACGGAATGGAACGTGGAATGGCATGTGGAATGGAGTGTGGAATTGAATGTGGAATAGAAAGGAATAAAATGTGGAATGGAATGTGGAAAGGAGTGTGGAATGGAATGGGGAAAGGAAAGGAAAGGAATGTGGAATGGAATGTGGAATCGAATGTGCAATGGAATGGAGTGGATTGTGGAATTGAATTGAATGGAATGGTATGGAATATGGAATGGAATGCAATGGAATATGGAATGGAACGTGGAATGGAACGTGAAATTGACCGTGGAATGGAATGTGGAAACGAAGGAGGAATGGAAAGGAATGGAAAGTTAAATGGAATGTGGAATGGAATGGAATGGAACATGCAATGGACTGTGGGATGTAATGGAATGGAATGTGGAATGGAATGTGGAATGGAACGTGGAATTGAATTTGGAATGGAATGTGTAATGGAATGTGGAATGTAGTTTAATTGAAAGTGGAATGGAATGGAATGGAATGTGGAGTTGAATGGAATGGAATGGAACATGGAATAGAATGAAGTGGAATGGAATGGAATGCGGAATGGATTGAAATGGAATGTGGATATCCATGTAATGGAATGGAATGTGAAACGGAATGTAAAGGAATGCCGAATGTATTGGAGTGGAATGTGGAACTGAATGGAATGGAAAGTAGAATGGAATGTGGAATGGAAGGTTTAATGGAATTTGCGATGGAATGGAATTTAATGAGGAATGGAATGGAATGGGATCTGTAATAGAATGTAATGGAATGGAATGTGGAATGGAATGTGAAAAGGAAGCTGCAATGGAATGGAATGGAATGGAATGCGGAATGGAATGGAATGGAATGTAGAATGGAATATGGAATGGAATGGATTGGAATGTGGAATGGAATGTGGAATTCAATATGGAATTAAATGAGGAAAGTAATGGAATGGAATGGAATGGAATATATTGTGGAATGGAATGGAATGGAATGTGGAATAGATTTGAATGGAATGTGGAATGGAATGGAATGGAATGCAATGTGGAATGGAATGTAATGGAATGAAATGGAATACGGAATAGAATGTGGAATGGAATGGAATGGAATGGAAAGTGCAATGGAATGGAATTGAATGTGGGATGGAATGGAATGGAATGTGGAATGGAATGGAATGGAATGGAATGGAATGTGGAATGGAATGGAATGGAATGTGGAATGGAATGGAATGGAATGGAATGGAATGACAAATTGAATGGAAAGAGGAATGGAATTTGAAACGGAATGGAATGGAATGCAATGTGGAATGGAAAGGAAAAGAATGTGGAAAGGAATGGAATGGAATGGAATGGAATGGGGAATGCAATGGAATGGTATGGAATGGAATGGAATGTGGAATGGAATGGAATGGAATGTGGAATGGAATGGAATGAAATGTGGAATGGAACGGAATGGAATGGAATTTAATGTGGAATGGAATGGAAGGGAATGTGGAATGGAAAGGAAAGGAATGTGGAAAGGAATGGAATAGAATAGAATTGAATGTGGAGTGGAATGGAATCTAATGGAAAGTGTCATGGAATCGAATGAAATGTTGAATGGAATGGAAGGCAATGTGGAATGCAATGTGGAATGAAACTAGGAATGCAATGGAATGGAACGTGGAATGGATAGTGGAATGGAATATGGAATGGAAGGTGTAATGTGGAATAGAATGGAATAGAATGTGGATTGGAATGGAATTGATTGTGGAATGGAATGGAATGGAATGGAATATGGTATGGCATCGAATGGAATATGGAATGGAATGGAATGGAATGTGGAAAGGGATGGAATGGAATGTGCAATTGAATGGAATGGAATGGAATGGAATGTGGAATGGAATGTAAAGGAATGTGGAATGGAAAGGAATGGAATGGAATATGGAATGGAATGGAGTGATTAATGGAATGGAATTGAATGGAATGGAATATGAAAAGGAATGGAATAGAATGTGGAATGGAATGGAATGGAAAGCAGAATGGAAATGAATGGAATGTGAAATGGAATGAAATGGAATGGAATGGAATGTGGAATGGAATAGAACTTGCAATGGAATGTGCAATGGATTGGAATGGAAAGTGGAAAGTACCGTAAAGTCATGTTGAATGGAATGGAATATAATGTGGAATGGAATTTAATGTAATGTGTAATGGAATACTATGGAATGTGGAATGGAAGGGAATTGAAAGTGGAATGGAATGGAATGGAATGGAACGTGGAATGGAAAGAAAAGGAACGTGTAAAGGGATGGATTGGAATGCGGAATGGAATGTAATGTAACGTGGAATGCAATGGAATGGAACATGGAATGGAATGCAATGGATTGGAATGTGTAATGGAATGGAATGGAATGTGGAATGGAATGGTATGGAAAGTGGAATGGAATGGAATGTAATGTGGAAAGGAATGAGCAATGGAATGGAATGAAATCGAATGGAATGTGGAATGGATAGAATGGAATGGAATGGAACGCAGAAGGGAATGGAATGGAATGTGGAATGGAATGGAATGTGGAATGGAATGTGGAATGGAAAGGAATGGAATCGAATGGAATCGGGAATGGAATAGAACGGAATGGAATGTGGAATGGAAAGGAATCTAGAATGGAATGGAATGGAATGGAATGTGGGATTGAATGGAATTGAATGTGGAAAGGAATGGAATGGAACGGAATGTGGAATGGAATGGAATGTAATGGAATTGAATGTGGAATGCAATGTAGTTTATTGGAATGTAATGGAATTGAATGTGGAATGCAATGTAGTTTATTGGAATGTGGAATGCAATGGAATGTGGAATGGAATGGGAAATTGAATGGAATGGAATGGGGAAAGCAAAGGAATGGAATGGAATGTGGAATGGAATGGAATATGCAATGGATTGGAATGGAATGGAATGTGGAATGGAATGGAATGGAATATGGAAAGGAATGGAATGGAATGGAATGGAATGGCATGGAATATGGAATGGATTGCAATGGAATGGATTGGAATGTGTAATGGAATCGAAAGAAATGTGGAATGGAATGGAATTGCATGTGGAATGCAAAGTGGAATGGAACGTGGAATCGAATGGAAAGTGGAATGGAAAGTGGAATGGATAGTGTAATGGAACGTGGAATGGAACGTGGAATGGAATGTGGAATGTGGAATGTAATGCAATGGAATGTGGATTTAAATGGAATTGAATGCGGAATGGAATGGAATGGAATGGATTGGAGAATGGCATGGAATTGAATGTGGAATGGAATCGAATGGAGTGGAAATTGGAATGAAATGGAATGGAAAGTGGAATAGAATTGAATGGAATGGAATGTGGAATGGAATGGAGTGGAATGGAATGTGGAATGGAATGCCATGGAACGGAGTGTAATATGGAATGGAATGGACTGCAATGTGGAATGAATTGGAATGGAATGGGGAATGGAATGGGATGGAATAGAATGGAATGTGAAATGGAATGGAATGCAATGTGTAATGGAATGGAGTTTAATGGAAAGTGGAATGGAATGAAATGGAAGGGAATGGAATATGGAATGGAATGGAATGTGTAATGGAATGTCGAATGGATTGGAATGGAATGGAATGGAATGTGGACAGGAACAGAATGGAATGGAATGGAAAGTGGAAAGGAACAGAATGGAATGGAATGGAATGTGGAATGAAATGAACAGGAATGTGGAAAGTAACGGAATGTAAAGTGGAATGGAATAGAAGGGAATATGGAATGGAATGGAAAGGAAGGTGGAACGGAATGGAGTGGAATGTGGAAAGGAATGTAGTGTAATGTGGAATGCAATGGCATGGAATGTGGAATGGAATTGAATGGAATATGGAAATGAATGTGCAAAGGAATGGAATGAAATGGCATGGAATGTGGAATGGAAAGGAATGGAATGTGGAATGGAAAGGAATGTGTAATGGAATGTGGAATTGAATGTAATGGAATGTGGAATGGAAAGGAATGTGTAATTGAAAGTGGAATGGAACGGAATGTAATGGAATGGAATGTGGAATGGAATGGAATGGAATGAGGAATGGAAGCTAATGTAGAATGGAATATGGAATGGAATGGAATGGAATGGAATGGAATCGGGAATGGAATGGGAAGGAATGGCATGTTGAATGGAATGGAATGGAACTGAATGTGGAATGAAATGGAATGGAATTGAGTGTGGAATGGAATGGAAGGGAAAGGAATGGATTGTGGAATGTAATGGAATGAAATGTGCAATGGAACGAATGTTATGTGGAATGGAATATGGAATGGAACGTGGAATGGAATGGAATGGAACGTGGAATAGAACGTGGAATGAAACGTGGATTAGAACGAAACGTGGATTGTTTAATGGAATGGAATGGAATGTGGAATGGAATGGAATGGAATGTGGAATGGAATGGAAAGGAATGTGGAATGGGATGTGCAATGGAATGGAAGAAATGGAATGGAATGTGGAATGGAATGGAATGGAATTTGGAATGGAATGGTATGTGGAATTGAATATGGAGTGGAATGGAATGTGGAATGGAATGTTGAATGGAATTGAAAGGATTGTGGAATGGAACAGAATGGAATGCGCAATGAAGTGAAATGGAATGTGTATTTGAATGGAATGGAATGGAATGTGGAATGTAATACAATAAAATGGAATGTGAAATGGAATGGAATATGGAATGGAATGTGTAATGGAATTGAATGGAATGGAATGTCGAACGGAATGGAATGTTGAATGGATTGGAATGGAATGCGGAATGGAATGGAATGGAATGTGGAATGGAATGGAATGGAATTTAGAATGGAATGCAATGGAATGGAATGGAATGAAATGGAATGTGCAATGGAAAATGGAATGGAATGGAAACGAACGTGGAATGGAATGTAGAATGGAACACAATGGAACGTGGAATGGAATGGAAAGGAATGGATTGTGGAATGGAATGATATGGAATTTGGAATGGAATGGAATGGAACGAGGAATGGAATTTGGAATTGAATGGATAGTGGAATGCAATTGAATGGAAGGGAATGTGGAATGGAATGTTTAATGGAATCTGATGGAATGTGGAATGGAATGTGGAATGGAATGTGGAATGGAATGGAATGGAATGTGGAATGGAATGTTGAATGGAATTGAATGCAAAGTGGAATGGAATGGAATGGACTGAGGATTGGAATATGGAATAGAGTGGAATGGAAAGTGGAATAGAATGTAGTAGAATGTGGAATGGAAAGTGAAATGGATCGTGGAGTAGAACATCGAATGGAATATGGTATGGAACGTGCAATGGAATGCAATGGAACGTGGAATGGAATTGAATGTCGAACGGAAGGTAATGGAATGGAATTTAATTAAACAGGACCTGGAATGGAATGGAATGTGAAATAGAATGGAATCGAATAAGGAATGGAATGTAATGGAATGTGTTATGGAATGCAATGGAATGGGGAATGGAATGTGGAAAGCAATGGAATGGAGTGTAGAATGGAATCTGGAATCTAATGGAATGGAATGTGGAATGGAATGTGGAAAACGATGTGGAAAAGAATGACGAATATAACGGAATGGAAGATGGTATGCAATATGGAACGGAGTGTGAAATGTAATGCAGAATGTAACGCAATGGAATGTAGTATGGTATGTGGAATGGAAGTGAATGGATTGTGGAATGGATTGTGGAAAGTAATGTGGAATGGAATGGAATGGAAGGTGAAATGGAATGTGGAATGGAATGTAGAATGGAATGTGAAATGTATTGAAATTGGATGTGGAATTGAACGTGGAATAGAAGGGAATGGGAAGTGGAATGGAACGTGGAACGGAACGTGGAATGGAATAGAATGGAACGTGGAATGGAATGGAACGGAATGTGGAATGGTATGGAACGGAACGTGGAATGGTATGTGGGAAGGAATGTGGAAAATAATGGAATGTAATGTGGAATGGAATGTGGAACAGAATAGTGAGAGTAACGTGGAATTTAACGTGGAATGGAATGGAATGGGATGTGGAATGGAATGGAATGGAATGGGGAATGGAATGTGGAATGGAATGGAACGGAATGTGGAATGGATTGTGGAACGGAATGTGGAATGGAATGTGGAATGGAATGTGGAAAGGAATGTGGAATGTAACAGAATGGAATGTGAAATGAAACGGAATGGAATGTGGAATGGAATGGTGTGGAATAAGGAATGGAATGCAAAGGAATGAGGAATGGATTATGGAATGAATTGTGGAATGGAATGTGGAATGGAATGTGGAAAGGAATGTTTAATGTAACGGAATGGAATGTGAAATTGAATGTAATTGAATGTGGAACGGAATGTGTAACGTAATCTGGAATGGAATGTGGAAAGGAATGTGGAATGGAACGGAAGGGAATGTGAAATGTAATGGAATGAAATGTGGAATGGACTGGAATGTGGAATGGAATGTGGAAAGGCACGTGCAAGGTTACGGAAAGGAATGTGAAATGGAATGTGGAATGGATTAAGGAATGGAATGTGGAAGGGAATATAGAATGAAATTTGGATAGGAATGTGGAAAGGAATGTGGAATGGAACAGACTGGAATTTGGAATGGAACGGGGAAAGCAACCTGGAATGGAATGTGGAATGGAATGGAATGGACGTGTAATGGAATGTGAAATGGAAAGGAATGGAATGGAATGTGCAATGGAATGTGGAAAGTTAAGTGTAATGGAATGGAATGGAATGGAACGTGTAATGGAACGTGGAATGGAATTGAATCGACTTTGGAATGGAACGTACAATGGAACGTGGAATGAAATGGAATGTATTGAGGAATGGAATGGAATGTGGAATGGAATGGAAGGGAAGGAGGAATGGAATGTGGAATGGAATGGAATGGAATGGGGAATGGAATGGAATGGAATGTGAAATGGAATGTGGAACAGAATGTGAAATGGAATGTGGAATGTAATGTGCAATGGATCGGAATGGAATGTGAAAAGGATTGTGGAATGCAATGTGGAAGGGAATGCAATGGTATGTCAAATGGAATGTGGAATGGAATGTGAAATGTAATATGGAAAGAAATGTCGAATGGAATGTAATGGAACGTGAAATGGAATGGAATGGAATGTGGAAGGGAACGTGGAATGGAACGTGGAAAGGAAATTGGAATGTAATGGAATGGAATGTGGAATGGAAAGTTGAATGGAATGTGGAATGGAATGTGAAATGGAATGGAATGTGGAATGGAAAGTTGAACGGAATGTGCAATGGAATGGAATGGAATGGAAGGGAATGTGGAATGGAATGGAATGGAATCAGGAAAAGAATGTAACACAATGGAACTTGGAATGGAATGTGGAATGGAATGTGGAATGGAGTGTGGAATGGAATCTGTAATGAAACGAAATGGAATGTGAAATGGAATTTGGAATGGAATGTGGAATGGAATGTCAAAATTAATGGAATGGAATGTGGAATTGAAAGTGGTATGAAAAGGAATAGAACGTGGAATTTAATGTGGCATGGAATGGAATGGAATGTGGAATGGATTGTGGAATGGAATGTGGAATGGATTGTGGAATGGAATTTGCAATGGAATGTGGAATGGAATGTGGATTGGAATGTGGAATGGGAAGTGGTATGTAACGTAGAAAGGAACGTGGAATGTAATGGAGAGGAACGTGTATTGGAATGTGAAATAGAATGGAATTTGGAACGAAATGTGCAGTGGAATGTGGAATTAAACGTGGAAAGGAAAGGAATGGAATGTGGAATGGAATGGAACGGAATGTTGAACGGCATGTGGAATGGAATGTGGAATGGAACGGAAGGTAATGTGGAATGGAATGTTGAAAGGAAAGTGGAACAGAATGGAATGTAATGCGGAATTGAACGTGCAGTGATATCGAATGGAAGTTGGAATAGAAAGTTGAATGGAACGTGGAATGGAATGTGGAATGCAATGGAATGGAAAGAGGAATGGCATTTAATGGAATGTGGAATGGAATGTGGAATGGAATACGAAATGTAATGTGGAACTGAATATAGTACGGAATGGAATGGAATGTTGAATTGAATGTGGAATGGAGTGTGGAATGGAATGTGTCATGGAACAGAAAGGAATGTAAAAAGAAATGTGGAATGGAATGTGGAATAGATAGTCAAATATAATGGAATGGAAAGTTTAATTGAACGTGGAAAGGAAAGGAATTTAATGTGGAATGCAATGTGGGATGGAATCTAATGGACTGTGGAATGGATTGTGGAATGGAATGTAGTAGAACGTGGAATGCAATGTGAAATAGAGTGTAATGGAATGTGAAATGGAGTTTGGATTGCAATGTGGAATTGGAAATGGAATGGAGTGGAATGGAACGTGTAATGGAATGTGGAAAGGAATGAAATGGAAAGTGGAATGCAATGGAATTCAAACTGGAATAGAATGTGGAAAAGAAAGTGTAATGAAATGCAATCTAAAGGGGAATGGAACGTGTAAATTAATTGAATGGACCTTGGAATGGAACATAGAATGGAACGTTGAATGGAATGTGAAATGGAATGGAATGGAATGTGGAATCAATGGAAGGAAATTTGGAATAGAATGGAATGGAATGTGGAATGGAAAGTGGAATGGAATTGAAAGTAATGGGGAATGGAACGAAATGGAATGTGGAATGCAATGCGGAACGGAATGTGGCATGGAATATGGAATGGAATGTGGAAAGGAATGCGAAATGGAACGCTATGGAATGTGAAATGGAATGTGGAATGGAAAGTAATGGAATGTGGAATAGAATGTGGTACGGAATGTGGAATGGAATGTGGAATGGAATGTGGAAAGGAATCTGGAATGGAACATAATGGAATGTGAAATTGAATAGAATGGAATGTGGAAAGGAATGCTTAATGGAATGGAATGGAATGTGAAATGGAATGTGGAATGGAATGGAATGGAATGTGGAAAGGAATGGAATGGAATGGTATGGAATGTGGAATGCAATGGAATGGAATGTAGAATGGAATGGAATGGAACGTGGAATGGAATGTGGAATAGAATGGAATGGAATGTGGAATGGAATGGAATGGAATGGTATGAAATGTGGAATGGAATGGAATGAAACGGAATGTGGAATGGGATGTGGAATGGAATGGAATGGAACGCGGAATGGAACATGGAATGGAACGTGGAATGGAACGTGCAATGGAAAGTGGAATGGAACGTGGAATGGAATGACTAATAGAATGGAATGGAATGTGGAATGGAATGGAATTTAATGGAATGTGGAATGGAATGTGGAATAGAATGGACTGGAAAGTGGAATAGAATGGAATGGAATGTGGAATGGAATGGAAAGGAATGGAATGTGCAATGGAATGGAATGGAATGGAATGTCGAATTGAATGGAGTGCAATGTGGAATGGAATGGAATGGAATGTGGAATGGAATGGAATGGGAAGAGGAATTGAATGGAATAGAATGTGCAATGGAATGGAATGGAATGTGGAATGGAATGGAGTGGAAATGAATGGAATGTGGACTGGAATGGAAAGGAAAGGAACGGAATGTGGAATGGAATGAAATGGAATGGAATGTGGAATGGTTTGGAACGGTTTGTGGAATAGAATGTAATGGTAGGTGGAATGGAATATGGAATGGAATGTGGAAACTTATGTTGAGTGGATTGGAATGGAATGTGGAAAAATTGGAGTGTAATGTGGAATGGAATGGAATGGAAAAGAATGTGGACTAGAGTGCAATGCAATGGAAATGAATGTGGATTGGAATGGAATGGAATTTGGAATGGAATGTGGGATGAAATGGAAAAGAATGTTGAATGGAATGAAATGGAATGTGGAATGGAATTGAATGGAACATGGACTTCAATGTGGAATGGAATAGAATGCAATGGAATGGAATGGAATGTGGAAGGTAACTGAATGGAATGTTGAATGCAATGTGAAATGGAGTGGAATTGAATGTGGAATTCAATGTGGAATGCCATGAAATGGGTCGTGGAATGGAACATGGAATGTAACGTGGAAGGGAATGGATTGGAATGAGGAATGGAATGTGGAATGGAATGGAATATGGAATGGAACGTGGAATGTAACGTGGAATGGAATGAAATGGAAGGTGGAATAGAATGTGGAATGCAATGTGGAAAGGAATGGAATGCAATGTGGTATGGAATGTGGGATGGAATCGAAAGGAATGGGGAATGGAATGGAATGTAATATGGAGTGGAACGTGGAATGGAACGTGGAATGGAATGAAATGGAAGGTGGAATGGAATGTGGAATGCAATGTGGAAAGGAATGGAATGCAATGTGGTATGGAATGTGGGATGGAATCGAAAGGAATGGGGAATGGAATGGAATGTAATATGGAATGGAATGTGGAATGGAACATCGAAAGGAATGGAATGGAACGAATAATGGAATGTGGAATGGAATGAAATGGAACGTGGAATGGAATGGAATGGAATGTGGAAAGGAATGGAATGGTATGTGAATTGGAATGGAATGGTATGTGAAATGGAATGGAATGGAATGTGGAATGGAATGGATTGGAATGGAATGTGGAATGGAATGGAATGGAATGTGCAATGGAATAGAATGGAATGTTGAATGGAATGTTGCATGGAATGGAATGGAAGGGAATGTGGAATTGAAGATGGAAAGGAAAGGAATGGAATGTGGAATGGAATGTGCAACGGATTGTGGAATGCAATGGAATGGAATGTGGAATAGATTGGAATGGAATGGAATGTGGAATGGAATGTGCAACGGATTGTGGAATGGCATGGAATGGAATGTGGAATGGATTGGAATGGAATGGAATGTGGAAAGGAAGTGGAATTGAATGGAATGAAATGTGGAATTGAATGTGGAACGGAATGCAATGGAATGAGGAATGGAATGGAATGGAATGCGGAACTGAATGGACTGGAATGTGGGATGGAATCAAATGCATTGTGGAAAGGAATAGATTGGATTTGAATGGAATGTGGAATGGAGTGGAAAGGAATAGAATGAAATGTGGAATGGAAAGGAATGGTAGGTGGAATGGAATGGAATGGAATGTGGAATTGAAGTTGAAATGGAATGGAATGGGATGTGAAAAGGAATGTGGAAAGGAGTGGAGTGGAATGTGGAATGGAAAGTGGAATTCAATGGAATGGAATGAGGAATGGAATGGAATGTGGAATAGAATGTAATGGATTGTGGAATAGAACGTGGAATGGAAAGTGGAATGGAACGTTGAATGGAACGTGGAATGGAACATGGAATGGGATGTGGAAAGGAATGTGGAATGGAATGCAATGGAATGTGGAATGGAATGGAATGGAATGTGGAATAGAATGGAATGAAACGTGGAATGGTAAGGAAAGGAATGTGTAATGGAAAGGAATGGAATGCGGAATGCCATGGAATGGTATGGAATGTTGAAAGGAATGTAATGGAATTTGCAATGGAATGGAATGTAGTCTGGATAGGAATAAAATGGAATGTGGAATGTAATGGAATGGAATGTGGAGTCGAATGGAATGGAAGGGAATGTGGAATGGAATGCAATGGAATAGAATGAAATGTAATGGAATGTGGAATGGAACGTGGAATGGAAGTTGGAATGGAATGGAATGGATTTTGGAATGGAATGGAATGGAATTTTCAATGGAAAGGAATGGAATGTGTAATGCAATGGAATGGTATGGAATGTGGAATGGAATGGAATGGAATGGAATGGACTGGAATGAGCAATGGTATGCATTGGAATGGAATAGAATGGAATAGATTGAGCAATGGAATGCATTGGAATGTGGAATGGAATAGAAGAGAATGTGCAATGGAATGGAATGGAATGTGGAGAGGATTGAAATGGAATGCAATGTGGAATGGAATGGAATGGAATGGTGAATTCAATGGAGTGGAATGTGGATTGGAATCGAATGGAATGTGGAATGGAATGGAATGGAATTGAATGGAATGTGTTATGGAATGGAACGGAATGGAACGGAATGTGGAATGGAACGGAATGGTATAAGTAAAGGAATGGAATCGACTGTGGAATGGAATGGAATGGAATGGAATGTGGAATTGAAGTTGGAATGGAATGGAATGGAATGTGGAAAGGAATGTGGAAAGGAGTGGAATGAAATGTGGAATGGAAGATGGAATGGAATGGAATGGAATGTGCAATGGAGTGGAATGAGTCGTGGAATGAAACCTGGAATGGAACGTGGAATTTAACCTGGAAAGGAACGAGCAATGAAAGGTGGAATGAAATGGAATCGATTGTGGAATGGAATGGAATGGAAAGTGGAATGGAAGGTGGAATGGAAAGTGTAATGGAACGTTCAATGGGATGTGGAATAGAATGTGAAATGGAAAAGAATGGAATGTGGAATTGAATGGAATGTAATGTGGAATGGAATGGAATGGAACGTGGAATGGAAAGGAATGGAATGTATAATGGAAAGGAATGGAATGAATAATGGAAAGGAATGGAATGTGCAATGCCATGGAATGCTAGGGAATGTTGAATGGAATGGAATGGAAAGTGCAGTGGAATGGAATGGAATGTCGAACTGTATAGAATGGAATGTAGAATGGAATCGAATGGACTGTGTAGTGGAATGGAATGGTATGTAATGTGGAATGGGATGCAATGGAAAAGAAGGAAAAGTAATGGAATGTGGAATGGATGGGGGAATCGAAGGTGGAATGGAATGGAATGGATTGTGGCATGGAATGGAATGGGACGTGCAATGGAAAGGAATGGAATGTGTAATGCAATGGAGTGGTAAGAATTGTGGAATGGAATGCAATGGAATGAAATGGAATGTGCAATGGAATCAATCGGAATGTGGAATGGAATAGAATAGAAGAAGGAATGGAATGGAATGGAATATTGAGACGATTGGAATGGAATGGAATGTGGAATGGAATGCAATGGAATAGAATGAAACGGAATGGAATGTGGAGTGGAATGCAATGCAAAGGAATATGGAATGGAATGGGACGTGGAATGGACAGTGGAATGGAACATGGAATGGAATGTGGAATGGAAAGTGGAATGGAATGTGAGATGGAATTTGGAATGGAATGTGGAAGGGAATGCAATGGAACGTGGAATGGAACGTGGAATGAAAATTGGAATGGAATGTTTAATGGAATGGAATGGAATGTGGAATGGAATGGAATGGAATGTGTAATGGAATGAAATGGAATGTAGAAAGGAATGAAATGGAAAGTGGAATGAAATGGAATGTAAAATGGAATGTGGAATGCATTGTGGAATGGAATGTGGAATGGAAAGTGGAATGGAAAGTGGAATATAACGTAGAATGGAAAGTGGAATGGAATAGAAAGGAATGTGGAATGGAATAGAATACAATGTGGAATGGAATGTGGAATGGAATGGAATGGAATGGAAACGAATATGGAATGGAAAGTAATGGAATTGAATGTGGAATGGAAAGTCATGGAATGGAATGTGGAATTGAAGTTGGAATGGAATGGAAAGGAATTTGGAGAGATGTGTGGAATGCAACGTGGAATGGATTGTGGAATGGAAAGGAATGGAATGGAGTGGAAAGGCATGTAGAATGGAAGGTGGAATTGAATGGAATGGAATGTGGAATGGAAAGTGTAATGGAATAGAATGGAAAATGGAATGGAAAGTGGAATGGAATGGAGTGGAATGGAGAATTGAATTTGGAATGGAATGCAATGCAATGTGGAATGGAATGTGGAAAGTAATGGAAAGGAATGTGGAATGTATTGTGGATTGCAATGGAATGAAATGTGGAATGGAATGGAATAAATCGTGGAATGGATCGAGGAATGGTACGAAGAACGGAACGTGGATGGAAAGTGGAATGGAAGGTGGAATGGAATGTGGAATTGAATGGAATGGAAAGGAATGTGGAATGGAATGGAATAGAACGTGGAAAGGAAAGTAACGGAATGTTTAATGGAAAGGAATGGAAAGTGGAATGCAATGGTATGGTATGAAATGTGGAATGGAATGGAATGGAATGGAATGGAAAGTGCAGTGGAATGGAGTGGAATGTGGAATGGAATGAAATGAAAAGGAATGTGGAATGGAATGCAAAGGAATAGAATGAAATGGAATGGAATGTGGAATGCAACGTGGAATGGAACGTGGAGTGGAACGTGGAATGGAAATTGGAATGCAATGCAGTGGAACGTGAACTCGAATGTGGAAAGGAATGCAGAATGGAACCTGGAATGGAACCTGGAATGGAATGAATGGAATATGGAGTGTAATGTGGAATGGAACATGGAATGGAAGGTGGAATGGAATGTGGAATGGAATGTGCATTGGAATGGAATGGAATGTGGAATGCAATGTGGAATAGAATGAAGAATAGAATGCAATGGAATGCGAAATGGAAAGTGGATTGGAATGGAAAAGAACGTGGAATGGAATGCAATGGAATGTGGAATGGAACGTGGAATGCAATGTGGAATGGAATGTGGAATGGAATGGAATGGAATTTCGAATGGAATGTGGAATGCAGTGAAGTGGAACGTGGAATGGAACTTGGAATGGAATATGGAATGGAATGCAATAGAATGTGTAATGGAATGTAGAATGGAACGAGGAATGGAATGTGGAATGCAGTAAAATGGAACGTGGAATGGAAGGTGGAATGGAATATGGAATGGAATGCAATAGAATGTGTAATGGAAAGTAGAATCAAATGTGTAATGGAATAGAATGGAATGGAATGCGAAATGGAATGTGGAATGGAATGTGAAATGGAACGTGGAATGGAATGTGGAATGGAATGAAATGGAACGTGGAATGGAACGTGGAATGGAATGTGGAATGGAATGGAATGTGGAATGCAATGTGGAATCGAATGGAATGGAACGTGGAATGGAATGTGCAATGGAATGGAACGGAATGTGCAAAGAAATGTGGAATGGAATGTGAAGCGGAATTCAAAGTTATGTCAAATGGAAAGTGGAATATAATGTGGAATGGAAAGTGGAAACTAATGTCCAATCAAATGGAATGGAACGTGGAATGGAATGGAATGGAACGTGGAATGGAATTTGTAATGGAACGTGGAAGGGAAGGTGGAATGGAATGGAATGGAATGTTGAATGTAATGTGGAATGGAATGTGGAATGGAATGGAATGGAATGGCATGGAATTGAATGTTCAATAGAATGTGGAATGGATTTTGGACTGGAACATGGAATGGAAAGGAATGGAACGTGGAATGGAATGTGGAACGGTACGTTGAATGGAACGTGGAATGGAATGAGGAATGCAATGGAAAGGAATGTGGAATGGAATGTGGAATGGAAAGTGAAATGCAATGTGGAATGGAATGGAGGGGAATGTGGAACGGAACGTGGAATGGAATGGAATCCAGCGTGGAATGGACCGAGGAATGGAATGGAATGGAACGTGGAATGGAACGTGGAATGGAACGTGGAATGGATCGTGGAATGGAATGTGGAATGGAATGGAATGAAATGTGGATTGGAATGTGGATAGGAATGTCTAATGGAATGTGAAATTTAGTGGAATGGAATGTGGAATGGAATGTGGAAAAGAATGTGTAATGGAATGAAACGGAATGTGGAATGGTCAGAATGGAACAGGGAATGGAATGTGCAAGGGAATGTTGCATGGAACGTGAAATGGAATGGAAATGACTGTGGAATAGAACGTGGACTGAAATGGAATGGGAAGTGGAATGGAACGTGAAATGGAACGTGGAATAGAATCGAATGGAACGTGTAATGGAATGTGGAATGGAATGGAATGTGGAATGAAATTTGGAATGTAATGTGCAATGAAGTTTTTAATGGAACGGAATGGCATGTTGAATGGAATGTGGAATAGAAAGTGGAAAGGAATGGAATGGAATGTGGAATGGAATGTGGAATGGAACGTGAAGTGGAATGTGGAATGGAATGGAATGGAATGTGGAATGGAATGGAATGGAATGTGGAATGGAATGGAATGGAATGTGGAAAGGAATGTGGAACGGAATGTGGAATGCAATGTGGAAAGGAATGTGGAATGAATGTGGAATGGAATGGAATGGAATGTGAAATGTAATGTGGAATGGAATGGAATGGAATGTCGAATGGAATGGATAGAATACGGAATGGAAAGTGGAATAGAATGTGGAACGGAATGTGGAAAGGAATATGGAAAGGAATGTGGAATGGAATGGAATGGAATGTGACATGGAATGGAATGGAATGTGGAATGGAATTTGGATTGGAACGGAATGGAATGTGGAACGGAATGTGGAAAGGAATGTGGAAGGGCACGGAATGGAATGTGGAATGGAATGTGGAATGGAGTGTGGAATGGAATGTTGAATGGAATGCCGAAAAGAATGTGAAAAGGAATGTGGAATGGAACGAAATGTAATGTGGAATGGAATGCGGAATGGAGTGTGTAATGGAATGTGGAATGTAATGGAATGTAATGTGCAATGGAATTTGGAATGGAATGTGGATTGGAGTGTGGAATGGAATAGGTAATGGACCGGAATGCCAAGCAGAATGGAATGTTGGATGGAATGTGTAATACAATGTCAAATGTAATGCAAAGGAGTGTGGAATAGAACGTGGAATGGAATGGAATGTAACATGGAATGGAATGTGGGATGGAATGTGGAATGGATTGTGGAATGGAATGTGGAATGGAATAGAGTTGAACGTGGAATGGAATGTGAAATACATTGGAATAGAATGTGAAATGGAATGAGGTTTGGAATTTGGAATGGAACGTGCAATGCAACGTGGAATGGAATGGAATGGAACATGTAATGGAATGTGGAATGGAATGGAATGGAATGTAGAATGGAATGGAATGGAAAGTGGAATGGAATAGAATGGAAGGTGGAATGGAATGTGGAAAGGAAAATGGAAAAGAATGGAATGCAACGTGGAATGGAACGCGAAATGGAACTGATTGGAACTTGGAATGGAACGTACAATGGAAAGTAGAATTGAATGGAATGTAATGGGAAATGGAATGGAATGGAATGTGAAATGGAATGGAATGGAATGCGGAATGGAATGTGTAATGGAATGGAATATAATCTGGAATGGAATATGAAATGCAACGTGGAATGAAATCTGGAATGTAACGCAAAATTGAATGTGGAATGGAATGTGGAATGTAATGGAGTGGAATGTGGAAAGAAATGTGGAAGGGAATGGCGTGAAATGTGGAATGGAATGTGGAATGGGAAGTGGAATGGAATCTGGAACAGAACGTAATGTAATGGAATTCATTGTGGAATGGAAGGTGGATTGTAATGTGGAATGGAATGTGGAATGGAACGTGGAATGGAACGTGGAATACAATTGAATGGAACGTGGAATAGAATTGAATGGAACATGTAATGAAATGTGGAATGGAATGGAATGTGAAATGAAATATGGAAAGTAATGTGCAATGAAATGTGGAATGGAATGGAATGGAATGTTGAATGGAATGTGGAATGGAATGGAATGAAATGTGGAATAGAATGGAATGAAACCTGGAATGGAATGTGAAATGGAATGTGGAGTGGAAAGTGGAGTGGAATATGAAATGGAATGTGGAATTTAATGGAATGCAACGGGGAATGGAATGTGGAAAGGAATGGGGAATGGAATGAGGAATGTAATGGAATGCAATGTGGAATCGAATGGAATGGAATGTTGAATGGAATGTCAAATGGAATGGAAAGGAATGTGGAATGGATTGTGGAATGGAATGTGGAATGGAATGTGCAATGGAATGGAAAGGAATGTGGAATGTAATGTGGAATTGAATGTGGAATAGAACGGAATGGAATGTGGAATTGAATGTGGAAGGGAATGTGGAATACAACGTGGAATGCAACGTGGATTGGAATGGAATGGAAAGCGGAATGGAATGTGGAATGGAGTTCAATGGAATGTGCAATGGAACGTGGAGTGGAATGGATTGCAACGTGGAATGGAATGAAATGGGATGTGGAAAGGTATCTGGAAAGGAATGGAAAGGAATTTGGATTGGAATGTTGAATTTAATGTGGAATGCAATGTGGAATGGAACGTGGAATTGAAAGTGGAATGGAACGTGGAATGGAATGTGGAATAGAATGTGGAATGGAATAGAATAGAATGTGGAATGGAATGGAATAGAATGGAATGGAATGGAGTGGAAAGTGGAATGGAAAGTTGAATGGAATGGAACGGGAGGGAATGTGAAATTGCAGATAGAATGGAAAGGGAATGGAATGTGGAATGGAATGCAAAGTAATAGAATGGAATGGAATGGAATGTGGAATGGAATGCAAAGGAATAGAATGGAATGTGGAATGGAACGTGGAATTTAATGGAATGGAAAGTGGAATGGAATGCGGATTTAACATGGAATGGAAAATGGTATGGAATATGGAATGAAATGAGGAATGGAATGTGTAACGGAACGAAATGGATCATTTAATGGAACGTGGAATGGAACATGGAATGCAACGTGGAATAGAACGGAATGGAAAGTGAAGTGGAAAAAGGAATGGAATGTGGAATGGAACGTGGAATGGAATGTGGAATTGAATAGAATGGAAAATAGAAGGGAATGTAATGGAATATGGAATGCAACATTGAATGGAATGGAATGGAATGTGGAATGGAATTTAATGAAATGTGGAATGGAATGTGGAATGGAACGTGGGGGGTAATGTGGAATGGAATTTGGAATGGAAAGGAATGGAATGCATTGTGGAACGTAATGTGGAATGGAATGTGGATTGGAACGGAATGTCATGTGGAATGGAATGTGGAATGGATTGTGGAAAGAATGTGGAATTTTATGCAATGTATTGTGGAATGGAACATGAAATGGAATAGAATGGAACATGGAATGGAACATGGAATGGAACTTTGAATGGAACGTGGAATGGAAAGTGGAACGGAATGGAATGGCATGTAGAACGGAATGGAATGGAATGTGGAATGAAATGAGGAATAGAATGTGGAATGGATTGTGGAATGGAGTGGACTGATATGTGGAATCAAATGTGGAATGGAATGTGGAATGGAATGTGGAGAGGAAGGGAATGGAATGTGGAATGGAATGTAGAGTGAAATGTGGAACTCAATGTGGAATGGAACGGAATGGAATGTGGAATGGAATTTGGAATGGAACGATAAATGGAATGGAATGGAATGTGAAATGGAACGTGGAACGGAATGTGGAAATTATTAGAATTTGGAAAGTAATGGAATGGAATGTGGAATGGAATGGAATGGAATGTGCAATGGAATGTGGAATGAAACTGAATGAAATGTGGAATGGAATGTGGAATGGATTGTGGAAAGAAAGAGGAATGGTATGTAATGTAATGTGGAATGGAAAATGGAATGGAATAGAGTGGATCGTGGAAAGGAACGTTGAATGAAACGTGGAATGGAACGCGGAATGGAATGTGCAATGGAATGAAACGGCATGTAGAATGGAATGGAATGTGGAATGAAATGTGGAATAGAATGTGGAAAGGAAAGTGACATGGAATGGACTGTATTGTGGAAAGAAATGTGGAATGGAATGTGGCGAGGAATGGAATGGAATGTGGAATGGAATGTTGAGTGAAGTGTGGAATGGAATGTGGAATGGAACTAAAGAGAAAGTGGAATGGAATGTGGAATGGAATGTGGAATGGAACGTAAAATGGAATGGAATGGAATGTGCAATGGAAAGTGGAAGGGAATGTGGAAAGTATTGGAGTGTGGAAAGTAACGGAGTGGAATGTGGTATGGAATGAAATGGAATGTGCAATGTAATGTGGAATGGAATGGTTGGAACGTGGAATGGAATGTGGAATGGAACGTGGGGTGTAATGTGGAATGGAATTTGGAATGGAAAGGAATGGAATGGAATGAAATGTGGAATGGAATGTGGAATGGAATGTGGAATGGAATGTGGAATGGATTGCAACGGAATGTGGAATAGGATGTGTAATGGAATGTGGAATGAAATGTGGAATGGAACGTGGAATGGAACGTGCAAAAGAATGGAATGGAATATGGAATGCAATGGAATAGAATGGAAAGGAATGGAATGGAATGGAATTTATGGGAATGTGGAATGGAATGTGGAATGGAATGGAATGGAATGTGGAATGTAATGGAATTGTATGAAATGAGGAATGGAATATGGAATGGAATGCGGAACAGAATGGAAAGGAATGAGAAATGAATGGAATGGAAGGCGGAATGGAATGAAATGGAATGTGGAATGGAATGAAATGGAATGTGAAATGCAATGGAATGGATTGTGGAATGCAATGAGAAACGGAATGGAATGGAATGGAATTGAATATGAAATGGAATGGAATGGAAAGTGAAATGGAATGGAATGGAATGGAATGTGGAATGGAATGCAGAATGGAATGGAATTGAATGTGAAATTGAATGGAATGGAATGGAATGGAATGTGGAATGGAATGAAATCGGATATGAAATGGAAGGTAATGGAATGTGGAAAGGAATGAAGAATGGAATGTGGAGTGAAATGTAGAATGGAAAGTGCAATGGAATGTGGAATGGAATGAAATGTGGAATGGAAATGTATGGAAATTAATGGAATGGAATGTGGAATTGAATGAAATGGAATGTGTTATGGAATGTGGAATGGAATGAAATGTGGAATGGAAATGTATGGAAATTAATGGAATGGAATGTGGAATTGAATGAAATGGAATGTGTTATGGAATGTGGAATGGATTGGAATGGAGTGGAATGTGGAATCCAATGGAGAAAGGAGTGGAAACAAATGTGGAATGGAATCTGGAATGGAATATGGAAAGGAATGAAATGGAACGTGGAAGGAAGTGTGGAATGGAATGGCATGGAATGTGGAATGGAATGTGGAATGGAAAGGAAAGGAAAGTGGAATGGAAAGTAGAATGCAATGTAGAAAGGAACGTGGAATGCAACATGGAATGGAACGTGGAATGGAACGTGGAATGGAAAGCAGAATGGAATGTGGAAAGGAACGTGGAATGCACCATGGAATGGAACGTGGAATGGAACGGGGAATGGAATGTGGAATGGAACGTGGAGTGGAATGTGGAATGGAAGGTGGAAAGTAAGGTGATATGAAAAGCCATGGAACGCTCTGTAGAAAGTGGAATGGAACATGGAATGGGATGGAATGCAGCGTGGAATGGACTGGAATGGAAGGTGGAATGGAATGGAACGGAATGTGTAATGGAATTGAATGGAATGTGGAATGGAATGAGGAATGCAATCGAATGGAATTTGGAATGGAAAGGAATGGAATGGAATGGAATGTGGAATGGAATGTGGAATGGATTGCAACGGAATGTGGAATGGGATGTGTAATGGAATGTGGAATGAAATGTGGAATGGAACGTGGAATGGAACGTGCAGAAGAACGGAATGGAATATGGAATGCAATGGAATAGAATGGAAAGGAATGGAATGGAATGGAATTTATGGGAATGTGGAATGGAATGTGGAATGGAATGGAATGGAATGTGGAATGGAATGGAATTGTATGAAATGAGGAATGGAAAGGAATGGAATATGGAATGGAATGCAGAACGGAATGGAAAGGAATGAGAAATGAATGGAATGGAATGCGGAATGGAATGAAATGGAATGTGGAATGGAATGTGGAATGGAATGAAATGGAATGTGAAATGGAATGGAATGGATTGTGGAATGCAATGAGAAATGGAATGGAATGGAATGGAATTGAATATGAAATGGAATGGAATGGAAAGTGAAATGGAATGGAATGTAATGTGGAATGGAATGCAGAATGGAATGGAATTGAATGTGAAATTGAATGGAATGGAATGGAATGGAATGTGGAATGGAATGAAATTGGATATGAAATGGAATGTAATGGAATGTGGAAAGGAATGAAGAATGGAATGTGGAATGAAATGTAGAATGGAATGTGCAATGGAATGTGGAATGGAATGAAATGTAGAATGGAATGTGCAATGGAATGTGGAATGGAATGAAATGTCGAATGGAAATGTATGGAAAGGAATGGAAAGGAATGTGGAATTGAATGAAATGGAATGTGTAATGGAATGGAATGGAATGTGGAATGGAATGGACTGGAATGTGTTATGGAATGTGGAATGGATTGGAATGGAATGGAATGTGGAATCGAATGGAGAAAGGAGTGGAAACAAATGTGGAATGGAATCTGGAATGGAATATGGAAAGGAAAGGAATGGAACGTGGAAGGAAGTGTGGAATGGAATGGAATGGAATGTGGAATGGAATGGAATGGAATGTGGAATGGAAAGGAAAGGAAAGTGGAATGGAAAGTAGAATGGAATGTGGAAAGGAACGTGGAATGCACCATGGAATGGAACGTGGAATGGAACGTGGAATGGAAAGTGGAATGGAATGTGGAAAGGAACGTGGAATGCACCATGGAATGGAATGTGGAATGGAACGTGGAATGGAATGTGGAATGGAACGTGGAGCGGAACGTGGAATGGAAGGTGGAAAGGAAGGTGTTATGAAAAGCCATGGAACGCTCTGTAGAAAGTGGAATGGAACGTGGAATGGAATGGAATGCAACGCGGAATGGAATGGAATGGAAGGTGGAATGCAACGGAACGGAATGTGTAATGGAATGGAATGGAATGTGGAATGGAATGGGGAATGCAATCGAATGGAATTTGGAAAGGAATGGGGAATGGAATGGAATGGGATGTGGAATGAAATGTGGAATGCAATAGAATGGAATGTGGTATGCATTGTGGAATGGAAACGAATGCAAAGTGGAATAGAATTTGGAACGGAATGTGGAAAGGAATGTGGAATGGAATGGAATGGAATTTGGAATGGAATGGAATGGAAATGAGTGGAAAGTGGAATGGAATGGAATGGAATGTGGAAAGGAATATGGAATGGATTGTGAATGGAATGTGGAAAGTAATGAAGTGGATTGTGGAATGGAATGTGTAATGGAATGGAGTGTAATGTGGAATGGAATGGAATGGAGTTGAAAGTGGAACGGAATGGAAAGAAACGTGGAATGGAATGTGTAATGGAATGGAATGGCATGTGAAATGGAATGGAAAGGAAGGTGGAATGGGATGTGGAATAGAGTGTGGAGTGGAAAGTGGAATGGAATGGAATGCAATGTGGAATGGAATGGAATGGAATGTGGAATGGAAGGCAACAGAATGTGGAATGGAATGGAAAGGAATATGGAATGGAATGGAATGGAATGGAATGAAATGGAATGTAATGTGGAATGGAATGTGGAATGGAATGGAACGGAATGTGATATTGCCTTGAATGAAATTTGCAATGGAACCAAATGGAATGTGGAATGGAATTGGATGGTATGTAGAACGGAATGGAAAGTACTGGAAGGTGGAATGGAATGGAATGTAATATCGACTGGAATGTTGAATGGAATGTGGAATGGATTGGAGTAGAATGTGGAATGGAATCGAATGGAATGCAATGTGGAATGGAATGTGGAATGGAATGGAATGGAATGTGGAAGGGAATGTGGCATGGAATGTAGAATGGAATTTAATAGAAAGTGGAATGGAAAGTGGAATAATACATGGAATGGAACGTGGAATGTAACATTGAATGGAATGGAATGGAAAGCGGAAAGGAATGCAATGGAATGGAATGTAGAATGGAATGGAACGGAATGTGGAATGGCATGAAATGGAATGTAATGAAATGCGGAAGAGAACGGAATGGAATGTGTAATGGAATGGAATGGAATGTGGAAAGGAATGGAAAGGAAAGGAACGTGTAATGGAATGGAATGGAATGTGGAATGCAATGGAATGGACTGGAATCAGAAATGGAATGGAATCAGAAATGGAATGGAATGAAATGGAATGCGGAATGGAATGTGGAATAAAATGGAATGGAAAGTGGAATGGTTTGTGGATTGGAAAGGAATGCAACGTGGAATAGAACGTGCAATGAAATGTAGAAAGGAATGTGGAATGGAAGGGAATGGGATTTGGAATGGAATGTGTTGGAATGTGAAATGGAATGGAATTGAGAGGAATGTGGAATGGAATGTGGAAAGGAATGGAATGCAGTGTGGAATGGAATGTGGAATGGAAAGGGATGGAATGTGGAATGTAATGTTATGGAATGGAATGGAATAGAATAGAATGTGGAATGTCACGTGGAACGGAATGGAGTGGAGTTTGAAATGGCATGGAATGGAACGTGCAATGCTATTGAATGGAATGGGGAATGGAATTCAATGTAATGTTGAATGGAATGGAATGAGGTACAAGGTGCAATGGAACGGAATGGAATGTGGAATTGAATGTGGAATGAAATGTGGAATGGAATGCAGTGGAATGTGGAATGGAATGGAATGGTATGGAATGTGGAATTTAATGCAAAATTGAATGGAATGGAATGTGAATTTGATTGGAATGTGGAATGGAACTGAAAGGAATGTGGAATGGAATGTGGAATAGAATGGAATGTAATGTGGAATGGAATGGATTGGAATGTGGAATGGAATGGAATGGAGAGTGGAATGGAATGTGGAATGGAACGTGGAATGGAACGTGGAAAGGAACGTGGAATGGAAGGTAATGGAATGTGGAATGGAATATTATGGAACAGATTGGAATGGAATGGAATGTGATATGGAATGTGGAATGGGATGGAACGGTATTGGAAATGGCGTGGAATGGAATGGGTAATGGAATGGAATGGAATGTGGAATGGAATGGAATGGAATATGGAATGGAATGGAATGGAAAGAAGTGGAGGGTGCAATGGAATGGAAAGGAATGTGGACAGGAATATGGAATGGAATGTGGAAAGGAATTTGGAATGGAATGCAGTGGTAAGTGGAATGGAAAGGAATGGAATTGAATGTGGCCTGGAATGGAATGGAATGTGGAATGGGAATTGGAATGGAATGGAAAGGAATGGAATGTGTAATTGAATGTGTAGTATAATGGAATGTGGAATGGATTGTGGAATGGAATGGAATGGAAAGTGGAATGAGACTTGGAAAGGTACGTGGAATGAAACATGGAATGGAAAGTGGAACGGAATGGAATGGAATTTGGAATGGAATAGAATGGAATTTGAAATGGCATGTAAACGAATGTGAAAAGGAGTGGAATGGAGTTGGGAATTGAATGTAATGGAATGTGGAAATGAATGAAATCGAAAGTGGAATGGAATATGGAATGGAACGTGGAATGGAAAGTTTAATCGAACGTGGAATGCAATGGAATGGAATGTGGAATGGAATGGAAAGGAATTGAAGTTGGTATGGATTGGAATTGAATATGGAATGGAATTGAAAGGAATGGAATGTGGAATGGAATGGAATGGAATGGAATGTGGAAAGGAGTGGAATATCATTTGGAATGGAATGGAATGAAATGTGGAATGGAATGGAATGGAACGTGGAATGAAACATCAAATGGAACATGGAATGGAAAGGGGAATGGAATGGAATGGATTGAAATGTGGAATGGAATGGGACGGAATGCAATGTGGAATGGAGTGGAATGGAATGTGTAATGGAAAGGAATGAGATAGAAGGTGGAATAAAATGGAATGGATTGGGAATGTAATTTGGAATGGAATATGGAGTGCAATGTGGAATGGAATGTGGCATGAAATTCACTGGAATGTGGAATGTAATGGAATGGAATGTGGAATGGAACGGAGTGGAATGTGGAAAGAAAAGTGGAAAGGAATGGATTGCAGTGTTGAATGGAGTGGAATGGAACGTGGAATGGAATGTGGAATGCAATGGAATGCAATGTGGAATGGAATGTGGAAAGGAATGGAATGGAATGTGGAATGCAAAGTGGAATGGAATGTGGAATGGAATGCGGAATGGAAGGTGGAAAGTTATGGAATGGAAAATGGAATGAAACGTGTAATGGAAAGTAGAAAAGAACGTGGAATGGATCCTGGAAAGGAACGTGGAATGGAATGTGGAAAGGATTTGAATGGAATGGAATGGAACGTGGAATGGAAAGGTGAAAGGAACGTGGAATGGAATGTGGAATGGAGTGGAATGGAACGTGGAAGGGAATGTGGAATGGAATGGAATGGAAACCAGAATAGAACATGGAATGCAACGTGGAAAGGAACATCGTGAAATGGAACGTGGAATGGAATGTGGAACGGAATCTGGAAAGGAATCGAATGGAATGTGGAATGGAATGTGGAATTGAATGCAAAGTGGAATATAATGGAATGCAATGGAATGTAGTGGAATGGAAAGAAATGTGGAAAGGAATGGAATGGAATTTGGAATTGAATGTGGAAAGGAATGAAATGGAACGTGGAATGGATCGTGGAACGGAACGTGGAATGGAAAGTGGAAAGGAACATGGAATGGATCGTGGACTCGACCGTGGAATGTAATGTGGAATGGAATGGAAGGGAATGTAGAATGAAATGTGGAATGGAATGGAATGGAAAGTGGAATGGAATGTGGAATGGAATGGAATGGAATGGAAGGGAATGTGGAATGGAATGGAATGTAAGGTGGCATGGAAGGGAATGGAATGGAATTTGGAATGGAAAACGAAATGGAATCGAATGCATCGTGGAATGGAATGGAATGCAATATGGAATGGAATGGGGAATGTATTGTGGAATGGAATGGAATGGAACGTGGAAAGAAACGTGGAAAGAAAAGTGGAACGGAACGTGGAATGGAACTTGGAATGGAATGTGGAATGCAATGTGGAAAGGAATGGAATGTGGAATGGAAAATGGAATGGAACGTAGAATGCAAATTGGAATGGAAAGTGGAAGGGAAAATGGAATGGAACGTGGAATGAAACATGGAATGGAATGCAATTGAATGGAACGTGGAGTGGAACCAGGAATGGAACGTTCAAAGGAAGGTGGAAAGTAACGTGAAATGGAACGTGGAATGGAATGGAATGCAATGTGGAATGGAATGCAAAGGAATGTGGATTGGAATGGAATGTGGAATGGAATGGAATGGAAGATAGAATGGAATGGAATGGAATGGAATGTGGAATTCAATGGAATGGAATGGAAAGGAATGGAATGGAATGGAATAAGGAATGGGATGTGGAATGGAATTGAAGGGAATGTGGAATGGAATGTGAAATGGAATGGAATAGAATGTGGAATGGAATGTGGTGTGGAATGGAATGGAATGTGAAAAGACATCGAATAGAATGTGGAATGGAATGGAATGGAATGTGGAATGGAAAGGAAAGGAAGTGGAATGCAATGGAATAGAATGTTGAATGGAATGAGGAGTGGAATGGAATGGAATGTGAATAGAAATGGAATGACGAAGGGAATGGAATGGAATGTGGAATGGAATATGCAATGGAATGTGGAATGGAATGGAATGGAGTGGAATGTGGAATTGAATGGAAGGGAATGTGGAATGGAAGTTGGAATGGAATGTGCAATGGAATATGGAATGGAATGTGCAATGGAATGTGGAATGGAATGGAGTGAAATGTGGAATGGAATGTAGTGGAATGTGGAATGGAATGGAATGCAATGTGCAATAGAATGTGGAATGGAAAGTGGAATGGAATATGGAATGGAATGGAATGGAATGTGGAATGGAATGTGGAACGGAATGGAATGGAAGGTGGAATTAAATATGGAATTCAATGGAAAGGAATGTGGAATGGAATGCGAAATCGAATGTAATAGAACGTTGAATGGAATATGGAATGCAATGTGAAATGGAATGGAATGTGGAATGGAATGGAATTGAATGGAATGGAAAGAGTAATGGAATGGAATGGAATGGAGTGGATTGCGGAATGGAATGGAATGGAATGGAATGGAGTGGATTGCGGAATGGAAAGTGGAATGGAATGGAATGGAATGGAATGGAATGGAACGGAATGAAATGGAATGTGCAATGGATCATGGAATGGAATGGAAAGAACGTGGAATGGAACGTGGAATGGAACGCAATGGAACGTGGAATGGAATGGAATGGAACGTGTACTGGAAAGGAATGGAATGTGAATTGGAAAATGGAATGGAATGGAGTGGAACGTGGAAAGGAACATGGAATGGAATGGAGTGATACGTGGAATGGAATGGAATGGAATATGGAATAGAATGGAATGGAATGTGGATTGGAATGTGGAATGAAACTGAATGGAAATTTGAATGGAAAGGAACGGAATGGAATGGAGTGGAATGTGGAATGGAATGGAATGGAATGTGGAATGCATTGTAGAATGGAATGTGGAGTGGAACATGGAATGGAATGTGGAATGGAATGGAATGGAATTTTGAATGTAATGGTTTGGAATATGTACTGGAGCGGAATGGAATGGAACGTGAAAAGGAATGGAATGGAATGTGGAATGGAATTCAATCTAAATTGGAAGGGAATGGAAAGCAATATAGAATGAAATGGAATGGATTGAGGAATGGAATGGAATGGAGTGTGGAATTTAATGGAATGGAAAGAAATGGAAAGGAAGGTGGAATGGAATGCAATGGAATGTAGAATGGAATGTAATGGAATGCAATGTGGAATGGATTGGAATGGAATGTGAAGTGGAATGCATTGGAATGTGAAGTGGAATGCATTGGAATGTGGAATGGAATAAAAGGGAATTTGGAATGCAATGGAATGGAAAGGAATGGAATGTGGAATGCAATGGATGGGAAAGTGAAATGGAAAATGGAATGGAATGGAATGGAATGTGGAATGGAAAGGAATGGAATATGGAATGGAATGGAATGGAATATGGAATGGAATCAAATGGAATGGAATGTGTTATGGAATGGAGAGGAATGGAATGCAATGTTGAAAGAAATCTAATTGAATGGAATAGAATGGAATGGAATGGAATGAAATGTGGAATGGAATGGAAAGGAATTTGAAATGGAATGGAATGGAATGTTGAAAGGGATGGAATGGAATGCGGACTGGAATGGAATGAAGTCTAAGGTGTAATGGAATGGAATGGAATGTGGAATGGAATTTTTAATGGAATGTGGAATGCAATGAGGAATGGAAAGTGGAATGGAATACAGTGGAATGTGGAATGGAAGGGAAAGGAATGTGGAATGGAATGAAGTGGAATGTGAAACGGAATGTGGAATGGAATGGTGTGGAATGTGGAATGGATTGAAGTGGAACGTGGAATGGAATGTGGAATGCAGTTGAATGGAATGTGGAATGGAATCTGTAATGGAATGGAATGGAACGTGGAAAGGAATGTGGAAAGGAATGGAATGGAACGTGGAATGGAACGTGGAATAGAATGTGGAATGGAATGTGGAATGGAGTGGAATGCAGTGTGGAATGGAATGTGGAATGGAATGGAATGGAACGTGGAATGCAAAGTGGAATGAATCGTGGAATGGAAAGCGGACTGGAAAGTGAAATGGAGTGGAATGGAACATGGAATGAAACGTGTAATGGAACGTGTAAAGGAACGTGGAATGGAACCTGGAATGGAACCTGGAAGGGAATGTGGAATGGAATGTGGAATGGAATGGATAGGAAAGTGGAATGGAATGTGTAATGGAACGTAGAAGTGAACGTTAAATGGAACGTGGAGTGGAATGGAATGGAATGTAGCGTGGATTGGAAAGTTGAATGGAATGCAATGCAATGTGGAATGGAATGTCGAATAGCAAAGAATGTGAAATGGAATGTGTAATGGAATGGAATAGAATGGAATGTGCAATTGAATGGAATGGAAAAGAATAGAATGGAATGTGGAATGGAATGGAATGGAAAGGAGTGGAATGTTTAATGGAATGAAATGGAAGTTGGAAAGGAAAGGAATGGAATGGAATGTGAAATGGAATGCAATGGAATGTGGAATGAAATGTGGAATGGAAAGGAATGTGGAATGGAATATGGAATAGAATGGAATGGAATGGAAAGGAATGTGGAATGGAATGGAATGGAATGTGGAATGGAATGGAATGGAATACGGAATGGAATGAAATGGAATGGGGAATGGAATGGAATGGGATGTGGAATGGAAAGCAATTGAACGTGGAACGGAATGGAATGGAATTTGAAATGCAATCTGAAATGGATTTGAATGGAATGCGGAATGAAATGTGGAATGGAGTGGAATGCAATTTCGAATGGAAAGTGGAATGGAATGTGGAAAGCAATAGGGAATGGAATGGAAAGCAATGTGGAATGGAATGTGGAATGTAATCTGGAATGGAATGGAATGCAATGCGGAATGGTATGTAATGGAAAGTGGAATGGAATGGAATGGATTGTGGAATGGAACGTTGAAGGGAATAGAACGGAAAGTGGAATCTAATGGAATGGAAAGTGGACTGGAATGGAAAGGAATTGAAATGAATGAGAAACAGAATGTAATGTAATGCGGAATGGAATTGAATGGAATGTTGAATGTAATGTGGAATGTAAAGTAATGGAATGGATGGAAATCGAATGAAGGGAATGTGGAATGGAATATGAAATGGAATGGAATGGAATGTGGAATGGAATGTGGAATGGAATGTGGAATGGAATGTGTAATGTAATGGAATGGAATGGATTGGAATGAAGGGAATGCGGAATTGAATGTGGAATGGAATGGATAGTAATGGCGAATGGAAAGGAAAGCAATGTAATGTGGAATGGAATGGAATGGAACGTGGAATGGAATGTGGATTGGAATGGAATGTAATTTGAAAGGAATGAAATGGAATGTGGAATGGAATTGAATGGAATGTGGAATGGAATCTGGAATGGAATATGGAATGGAATGGAATGGAATGTGGAATCGAATGGAATGCAATGGAATGGAATGGAATGTGGAATGGAAAAGAAGGGTGTGCAGAATGGAAATTGGAATGGAATGGAACGGAATGTTAAATGGAATGGAATGGAAAGTGGAATTGAATGTAATGGAATGTGGAACGGAAATTGGGATGGAATGGAATGGTATTTGGAATTGAATGTGGAATGGAATGCATTGGAACGTGGAACGGATTGTCGAATGGAACGTGGAATGGAAAGTGGAAAGGAATCTGAAATTGAACATGGAATGGATCGTGGAATGGAATGTGGAATGGAATGTGCAATGGAATGGAATGGAATGTGGAATGGAAAGGAATGGAATGGAATGTGGAATGGAATGGAATGGAATGGAATGGAATGCGCAAGAGAATGGAATGAAATGTGGAAGGGAATGGATTGGAATTGAATATGAAATGGAATGGAATGGAATGGAATGTGGAATAGAATGGAATTGAAAGTGGAATGAAATGGAATGGAATTGAATGTGAAATGGATTGGAATGAAACGTGGAATTGAATGGATTGCAATGTGGAATAGAATGGAATGGAATGCATGTGGAAAGGAATGGAAAGGAATGTGTAATGGAATGTGGAATGGAATAGAATGGAAAGAGGAATGGAATGGAATGTGGAATGGAATGTGGAACGGAATGTAGTGGAATATGGAATGGAGTGTGGAATGGAATGGAGTGGAGTGTACAACTGAATGGAAAGGAATGTGGACTGGAATGGAATGGAATGTGGAACGGAAAGTGGAAAGATATGGAGTAGATTGTGTAATGGAATGAGGAATGGAATGGAACGTGTAATGGAAAGTGGAGTGGAACGTAAAATGGAATGTGGAATGGAATGGAATGGAATGAGGAAGGAGAGGGATTGCATGTGGAATGGAATGGAATGGAATGAGGAATAGAATGGAATGGAACGTGGAATGGAACGTAGAATGGAACATGGAATGAAATGTGGAATGTAATGGAATGAAATGTGGAATGGAATGGAATGGAATGGAATGTGGAATGGAATGGAATGGAATGTGTGATGAAATTGAATGGAATGGAGCGGAATTTGAAAAGGAGTGCAAGGGAATTTGAAATGGAATGGAATGGAATGTGGAATGAAAGGGAATGGAATGTGAAGTGGAATGGAATGTGGAATGGAATGGAATGGAATGTTGAATTTAATGCAATGGAATGGAATGTGGAATGGAAAGTGGAATGTAATGGATTGAAATGTGGAACAGAATGAGGAAGGGAATGGAGTGGAACGTGGAATGGAACGTGGAATGGAACATGGAATGGAATGTGGAATGGAATTTAATGAAATGCAGAATGGAATGGAATGGAATGGAATGGAATGTGGAATGGAATGTGGAATGGAATTGAATGGAATGGAATGGAATTTGAAATGGAATGGATTGGAATGTGGAATCGAAATGATAGGATTGTGGAATGGAAAGCACAGAAGTGGAGGGTGGAATGGAATGGAATGTGAAATGGAAGTACAATTGGAAGGTGGAAATCAATGTGTAATGGAATGTGGAAAGGATAGCAGTGGAAAGTGGAATGGAAGGGAAAGTAATTGAATGAGGAATGGAATGTGAAATGAATTGGAAGGGAATGTGGAATGGAATGTGGAATGGCACATGGAATGGATCGTATAATGGAACGTGGAATGGAATGAAATTGAATGGAAAGTTGAATGGAATGGATTGGAAAGTGCAATGGAATGGAATTTTAAATGGAATGAAATGGAATGTGGAATGGAATGGAATGGAATGTGGAATGAAATGGAATCGAATCTGGAATGGAATTTGGAATGTAATGGAATGGAATGTGGAATGGAATGAGGAATGGAACGTGGAAAGGAAAGTGGAACAGAAGCTGGAATTAAATGGAATGGAAACTGGAATGGATTGCAATGGAACGTGCAATGGAATTGAACTAAATGTGGAAAGCAATGGAATCGAATGTACAATGGAATGGCAGTGAATGTGGAATGGAATATTATCTGGAATGGAATGTGGAATGGAATGGAATGGAATGTGGAGTGGAATAGAATGGTATGTGGAATGGAATGTGGAAAGGAATGGAATGGAATGTGGAATGGAATGGAATGGAATGTGGAATGGAACGCGGAATGGAATGGAATGGAATGTTGAATGGAATGGAATGGAAAGTGGAATAGAACGTAATGGAATGTGGAGTGGAAAGGAATGGAACGTGGAAAGGAATATGGAACGGAATGGAATGGAATGTGGAATGAAATCTGGAATGGAGTGGAATGCAACGTATAATGGAACCTGGATTGGAACATGGAAGGCAATGTGCAATGGATTGGAATGGAATGTGGAATTGAATTTGAAACGTAATGGACTGGAACGGAATGGAATTGAATGGAATTGAATGGAATGGAATAGAATTGAGTGGAATGGAATGGAATTTGAAATGGAACATGGAATGGATTGGAATGGAATGTGGAATGAAATTGAATGGAATGGAATGGAATTTGAAATTGAATGGAATGGAATGTGGAATAGAAAGGAAAGAAGAGGAAATTGGAATGGAATGGAATGGAATGTGGAATGGAAAGTGGAATGGAATGGAATGGAATATGGAATAAAATGGAATGTAATGGAATTTCGAATGGAATGTGGAATGGATTGCAATAAAATCTGAAATGGAATGTGGAATGGAGCGTGGAAAGTAATGGAATGGAATGTGTAATGGAATTTGGAATAGAACGTGAAATTGAAACTGGAGTGGAAGGTGGAGTGGAATGGAATCGAATGGAAAGTGGAATGGAATGGAATGGAATGTGGAATGGAATGTGGAATGGAAAGTGGAATGGAACGTGGGAAGGAACATGGAATGGAACGTGGAATGGAACGTGGAACGGAATGTCGAATGGAATGTGTAATGGAATGCAATGGAATGTGGAATGGAATGTGGAATGGAAAGTGGAATGGAAGGGGGAAAGGAACATGGAATGGAACGTAGAATGCAACGTGGAATGGAATGTGGAATGGAATGCGGAATGGAATGCAATGAAATTTGAAATGGAATGTCGAATGGAATGGAAGGTGGAATGCAATGTAGAACGAAATATGCAATGGAATGTGGAATGTAATGGAACGGAATGTGGAAAGGAATACGGAATGGAATGTGGAATGGAATGGAATGGAATGTGCAATGCAATGTGGAGTATAATGGAATATGTAACGGACTGTAGAATGGAATGTGGAATGGAATGTGGAATGCAATGGAGTGGATTCTGGAATGGAATGTGGAATGCAATTGAATGGAATGTGGAATGGAATGGAATGGAATGTGCAATGGAATGTGGAATGGAATGAAATGGAATGTGGAATGGAATGTGGAATGGAATGGAATGGAATATGGAATTTTATGTGGAATGGAAACAAATGGAATGTGGAAAGGAATGCGGGATGGAATGGAATGGAATGTGGAATGGAATGGAATGGAATGTGGAATGGAATGGAATGGAATGTGGAATGGAATGTGGAAGGAATTAAATTTAATGTGGAACGGAATGGAATAGAATATGCAATGGAATGGGATGGAATGTGGAAAGTAATGTGGAATGGAATGAAGAATGGAATCGCATGGAATGTGGAATGGAATTGAATTGAATTTTGAATGGAATGTGGAATGAAAGGGAATGCAAAGTAAAGTGGAATGGAATGCAATGTGTAATGGAATAGAATGGAATGTGGAATGGATTGGAATGGAATCTGGAACGGAATGTGGAATGGATGGTACGGATCTGGAATGGAATGTGGACTGGAATGGAATGTGCAATAGAATGAAACGTGGAATGGAATGGAATGGAAATGAGTTTGATATGGAAGGAAATGTAATGTGGAACGGAATGTGGAATGCAATGGAATGTGGAATACAATGTGGAATGGAAAGGAATGGAATGAAATGGAATGTGGAAAAGTATGGAATTTAATGGAGTTTGGAATGGAATGGAATGGAACTTGGAATGGAACGTTTAGTGGAAAGTGGAAAGGAATGTGGAATTGAATTGAATGGAATGGAATGTGGAAGTGAATTTTAGGAAAGTTAGAAAATATTGTGGAATGGAATGGAAGGGAATTTGGAATGGGATATGGAATAGAATGGAATGGAATGTGGAATGGAATGTAACTGAATTTGGATTGAAATAGAATGAAATTGAATGTGGAATTGAATGGAATGGAATGTGAATTGGAAGGTAATGGAATGTAATGGAATGTGGAATGGAATGGAGTGGAATGGAACTGATGTGGAATGGAATGGAATCGAATGGAATGGAATGTGGAATGAAATGTGGAATGGAATGTAAAATGGAATGGAGTGGAATGTCGAATGGAATGTGGAATGGAATGAAATGGAACATGGAAAGGAATGGAATGGAATGTGGAATGGAATGTGGAATGGAATGGAATGGAATGTGGAATGAAATGAGGAATGGAATGGAATGGAACGTGGAATGGAACCTGGAATGGAACGTGGAATGGAACCTAGAATGGAACAAAGAATGCAATATACAACGGAATGGAATGGAATGTGGAATGGAATTTGGAATGTAATGTAATCTAATGAAATGGAATCTGGAAAGCATTGGAATGGAATGTGGAACGGAATTGAATGGAATGGAATGGAATTTGAAATGGAATGTGGAATTGATTGGAATGGAATGTGGAATGGAATTGAACGGAATGGAATGGAAATTGAAATGGAATGGAATGGAATGTGGAATGGAATGGAATGATGAGGAGGGTGGAATGGAATGCAGTGGAATGTGGAATAGAATGTAGAATGGAATGGAGTGGAAAGTGGAATGGAACAGAATGGAAAGCAATTTCGTATGGAATGTGGAATGGATTGCATTGAATTGTGGAATGGATTGTGGAATGAAGCGTTGAATGGAATGGAATGGAATGTGTAATGGAACGTGGAATAGATAGTGGAATGGAACGTGGAATGGAAGGTGGAATGGAATGGAATAGAATGGAATGTGGCATGGAATGGAATGGAATGTGGAATAGAATGAAATGTGGAATGTAATAGAATATGAAATGGAATGGAATTCAATGTGGAATGGAATGGAGTGCCATGCGGAATGGAATGGAATTGAGTGGAATGTGGGATGGAATGGAATGGAATGTGGAAAGGAATGTAGAATGGAATATGGAATGGAATGGAGTGGAATGTGGACGGGAATGTGGAATGGAATGGAGTGGAATGAGGAATGGAATGTGGAATGGAATGTGGAATGAAATGAGGAATGGAATGGAATGGAACGTGGAAAGGAACCTAGAATGGAACAAGGAATGCAATATGAAACGGAATGGAATGGAATGTGAAATGGAATTTGGAATGTAACATAATGAAATGGAATGGAATCTGGAATGGATTGGAATGGAATGCGGAACGGAATTGAATGGAATGGAATGGAATTTGAAATGGAATGTGGAATTGATTGGAATGGAATGTGGAATGGAAGTGAACAGAATGGAATGGAAATTGAAATGGAATGGAATGGAAAGTGGAATGGAATGGAATGATGAGGAGAGTGTAATGGAATGCAATGGAATGTGGAATAGAATGTGGAATGGAACATGGAATGGAATGGAGTGGAAAGTGGAATGGAATGGAATGGAATGTGGAAAGAAATGAGGAATGGAATATGGAATGGAATGGAGTGCAATGTGGACGGGAATGTGGAATGGAATGGAGTGGAATGTGGAATGGAATGTGGAATGGAATGGAATGGAATGTGGAATGCAATGCAATTTAACGTTTAATGGAATGTGGAATGGTATGGAATGGAACGTGGAATGGACGTTTAATGTAAGGTGGAAAGGAAAGTGGAATTATGTGCAATGGAATGTGGAATGAAATGTCGAATGGCATGCAATGGAACATGGAATGGAGTGTGGAATGGAACGTGGAAAGGAACGTGGAATGGAAGGTGGAATGAAACGTGGAAAGGAATGTCCAATGAAATGTGGAATGGAATGCAATGGAATGTGGAATGGATTGTGGAATGGAATGGAATGTGGAATTGAAAGTAAAATGGAATATGGAATGGAATGTGCAATGGAATGGAATGGAATATGGAATGGAATCTGGATTCGAAGGTAATGTAGCATGGAATGTAGAATGGAATGTGGAATGGAATGTGGAACGGAATGTGGAATGGAATGGAATGGAATGTAGAATGGAATATGGAATGGAATGTGAAATGGAATGGAATGGAATGTGCAATGGAATGTTGAATTGAATGGAATGTGGAATGGATTGTTGAATGGAATGTGGAATGGAATGCGGAATGGAATGGAGTGTATTGTGGAATGGAATGTGCAATGCAATGGAATGGAATGTGGAATGGAATGGAATGGAATGCAATGTGGAATGGAATGTGGAATGGAATGGAATAGAATGTGGAATGCAATGCAATTTAACGTTTAATGGAATGTGGAATGGTATGGAATGGAACGTGGAAAGGGACGTTTAATGTAAGGTGGAAAGCAATGTGGAATTATGTGCAATGGAATGTGGAATGAAATGTCGAATGGCATGCAATGGAACATGGAATGGAGCGTGGAATGGAACGTGGAAAGGAACGTGGAATGTAAGGTTAAATGGAACGTGGAAAGGAATGTCGAATGCAATGTGGAATGGAATGCAATGGAATGTGGAATGGATTGTGGAATGGAATGGATTGTGGAATTGAAAGTAAAATTGAATATGGAATGGAATGTGCAATGGAATGGAACGGAATATGGAATGGAAACTGGATTCGAAGGTAATGTAGCATGGAATGTAGAATGGAATGTGGAATGGAATGTGCAACGGAATGTGGAATGGAATGGAATGGAATGTAGAATGGAACATGGAATGGAATGTGAAATGGAATGGAATGGAATGTGCAATGGAATGTTGAATGGAATGGAATGTGGAATGGATTGTTGCATGGAATGTGGAATGGAATGCGGAATGGAATGGAGTGTATTGTGGAATGTAATGTGCAATGCAATGGAATGGAATGTGGAAGGGAATGTGGAATGGAATGGAATGGAATGCAATGTGGAATGGAATGTGGAATGGAATGGAACATAATGTGGAATGCAATGTGGAATGGAATGGAATGGAATGTTGAAAGGAATGTGGAATGAAATGGAGTGGAATGTGGAACGGTATGTGGAATGCAATGGAATGGAATTTGTAAAGGAATCTGGAATGGAATGGAAAGGAATGTGGAATTGAATGGAATGGAATATGGAATGGAATGTGGAATGGAATGTGGAATGCAATGGAAAGAATGTGGAAAAGAATGTGGAATGCAATATGGAATGGAATGCGGAATGGAATGGAATGATAGGTGGAATGAAAAGTGGAATTGAATGGAATGGAATGGAATGTGGAATGGATTGGAATGGAATGGAGTGTTGACTGGAATGGAATGGAAGGGAATGTGCAGTGAACTGCGGAATGGAATGGAATGGAAATTGGAATGGAATGTGAAATGGAATGGAAAAGAATGCGGAATGGAAGGTGGAATGGAATGGAGTGGAATATAGAATGGAATGGAATGGAATGTGGAATGGAATGTGGAATGGGATGTGGAATCGGATGTGGAATGGGATGTGGAATGGGATGTGTAAAGGAATGGAGTGGAATGTGGAATGGAATGTGGAATGGAATGAAATTGAACGTGGAAAGCAATGGAGTGGAATGTGGAATGGAATGTGGCATGGATTGGAATGGAATGTGGAAAGGAATGTGGAATGGAATGGAATGGAACGTGGATTGGAACGTGGAATGGAATGGAACGTGGATTGGAACGTGGAATGGAAAATGGAACGCAATGTGCAGTGGAATGGAATGGATTGTGGAATGGAATTTGGATTGGAATGGAATCGAATGGATTTTAATGGAATGCGGAATGGAATGAAACGGAATGTTGAATGGGATTGAATGGAATGGAACGGAATGTGGAATGGATTGGAATGAAATCTGGAATGGAATGTGAAATGTAATGGAATGGAATTTGGAATGGAATGTGGAATGGAATGTGGAATCGAATGTGGAAAGGAATGGAATGAAATGTGCAATGGAATGGAATGTGATTTGGAATGGAATGTGGAATTGAATGGAATGAAATGTGAAATGGAATGGAATGTGGACTGGAATGGAAAGGAATGGAATGGAATATGAAATGCAATGGATTGGAATGTGGAATGGAATTGAATTGAATGTGGAATGTAATGGAAAGAATTGTGGAATGGAATGCGGAATGGAATGGAATGTAGAATGATATGTGGAATGGAATGGAATGGAATGTGGAAAGGAATGTGGTATAGAATTGAATGGAATATGGAAAGGAATGGAATGGGTTGTAGAATGGAATGGAATGGAATAGAATAGAATATGAAATTTTATGGAATGGAATATGGAACGGAATGGAAAGGAATGGAATGTGGAATGGAATGGAATGGAAAGGAATGTGGCACGCAATGGAATCAAATGGAATGGAATGGAATGGAAAGAATGAGGAATGCAAAAGAATCGAATGGAATGGAACGGAATGGAAGGGAATGGAGAATGGAATGTGGAATGGATTCGAAAGAAATGCGGAATGGAATGGAATGGAATGGAATGGAATGTGGAATGGAATGGAATGGAATGTGGAATGAAAAGTGGAATGCATTGGAATGGAAAGTGAAAAGGAATGGAATGGAATGGATTGTGGAATTGAGTGGAATGGAATGGATTGGAATATGGAATGGAATGGAATGGAATGGAATGGATTGTGGCATGGAATGTAATGGAATGGAAATAGTAATGCAATGGAATGGAATGGAATGGAAGGGAACGGAGAATGGAATGTGGAATGGAATGCAAAGGAATGTGGAATGGAATGGAATGTGGAATGGAATGTGGAGAGGAATGGAATGTGAAAAAGAATGGAATGAATTGTGGAAAGGAATGGAAAGAAATGTGGAATGGAATGGAATGTGGAATAGAATGTGGAATTTATTGCAATGGAAAGTGAAAATGAACGGCACGGAATGTGGAATGGAGTGGAATGGAATGTGGAATGGAATGGAATGGAATTGAATGAGAATTGGAATGTGGAATGCAATGGAATGGAATGTGGAATGGAAAGGAATTTGGAATGGAAATGAATGCAATGTAGTATGGAATGGAATGAAATGTAGAATGGAATGTGGAATGGAATGTGGAATGCAATTGAATGGAATGTGGAATGGAATGTGGAATGGAATTTGGAATGGAAAGTGGAATGGAATGTGGAATGGAATTGGATGGAAGGTGGAATAGAATGGAATGGAATGTAGAATGGAATGTGGAATGGAATGGAATGGAATGTGGTATGGAATGGAATAGAATATGGAATGAATTGGAATGGATTTCAGAATGGAATGGAATGGAATAGAATGGAATATGGAATGGAATGGAGTGGAATATGCAATGGAATGGAATGGAATGAAATGTGGTGTGGAATGGAATGGAAATTAATGAGGAATGCAATGGAATCGAATGGAGAGGAAGCGAATGGATAATGAAATGGGGAATGGAATGCAAAGGAATGTGGAATGGAATGGAATGGAATGTGGAATGGAAAGTGGAATGAAGTGGAATGGAAAATGAAAAGGAATGGAATGGAATGTGGAATGGAATGGAATGGATTGCAGAAATTAATGGAATGGAATGGAAAGGAATATTGAATGGAATGAAATGGAATAGATTGTGGAATGGAATGGAATGGAATGGAATGTGTAATGCCATGTAATGGAATGGAATGGAATGGAATGGAAGGGAATGGAGAATGGAATGTGGAATGGAATGCAACGGATTGTAGAATGGAATGGAATGTAGAATGGAATGGGATGGAATGTGAAAAGTAATGGAATCTAATGTGGAATGGAATGGAAGGGAATGTGGAAAGGAATGGAATGGAATGGAATGTGGAATTGAATGTGGAATTTAATGGAATGGAAAGTGAAAATGAAAGGCCTGGAATGTAGAACGGAATGGAATGGAATGTCGAATGAAATTGAATGCAATGTGGTATGGAATGTAATGGAATATAGAATGGAATGTGGAGTGGAATGTAGAATGGAATTGAGTGGAATGTGGAATGGAATCTAATGTAATGTAGAATGGAATTTGGAATGGAATATAATGCGGAATGGAATGGAACAGAAGGTGGAATGGAACGTGGAGTGGAACTTGGAATGGAAAGGAATGGAACGTGCAGTGGAAAGTGGAACAGAACGTGGAATCGAAAGTGAAATGGAAAGGAATGCAATGTGGAATGTAATGAAATGGAAGGTGAAATGCAATGGAATGGAAGGTGGAATGTATAGAAATGGAATGTGGAAGTGAATGGAATGGAATGTGGAATGGAATGAGGAATGGAATGAAATGGAAAGTGGAATAGAATGTGAAATGGAAAGGAATGGAACCGAGAATGGAATGTGGAATAGAAAGTGGAATGGCATGTGGAATGTAATTTGGAATTGGATGGAATGGAATGTGGAATGCAATGGAGTGGAATGTGGAATGGAATGGAATGGAGAGCAACGTGGAATGGAATGGAATGGAAAGAGGAATGGAATGTGGAATCGAATGTGGAATGCAACATCGAATGGAATGGAATGTAACGTGGAATGGAATGGAATGTAGTGTGGAATGGAATGCAAAGCAATGTGGAATGGAATGGAATGTAATTAAATGGAAATTGAAATGCAATTGAATGGAACGTAGAATCGAATGGAATGGAATGCGGAATGGAATGGAATAGAATGGAAAGTGGAAGGGAAGGGAATGGAATGTGGAACGGAATGTGGGATGGAATGCGGAATGCAAAGTAGAAAGGAATGTAGTGGAATTTGGAATGGATTGTTGAATGGAATGGAGTGGAATGTGAAATAGTATGGAATGGAGAGGAATGTGGAAAGGAGTGGAACGGAATGCGGAATAGAATGTGGAATGGAATGGAATGGAATGTGAAATGGAATTAATGGAACGTGGAATGGAACCTGGAAAGGAATGTGGAATGGAATGTGTAATGAATGGAATGGAAAATGGAAACAAAGACGGATGGAATGGAATGGAATGTGGAATGGAATGGAATGGAGTGGAATGTGGAATGGAATGTAGAATGGAATGGAGTGGAATTTGAAATGGAATGTAGAAAGGAATGTGTTATGCAATGTGGAATGGAATGGAATGTGGAATGGAAAGTGGAGTGGAATGCAATGGAATGGAATGGAATGTGGAATGGAATTTGGAATGGAATGAAATGGAACGGATTGGAATGGAATGTGGAATGGAATGGAATTTAAAGAAATGAAATGTGTAATGGAATGACACGGAATGTGGAAAAGAATAGAATGGAATAGAATGTGGAATTGAACGTAATGGAATGGAAAGTGATTCGGAATGGAATCGAATGTAATACGGAATGGAATGGAATGGAATATGGAATGGAATGTGAAAAGGAATAAAATGAGATGCGGAATGGAATGTTGAATGGAATGGAAAGGAATTTGGAATGGAATTTGGAACGGAATGCGGAATGGAATGTGGAATCGAATGTCGAAAGGAAATTAATGCCATGTCTAATATAATGTTGAATGGAGTGTGCAATGGATTAGAATGGAATGTGGAATGGAATGGAATGTAGGGTGAAATGGAATGGAATGGAATGTGCAATGGAATGTGAAATGGAATAGAATGTGGAACGGAATGGAATGTGGAATGGAATGGAATGGAATGTGAATTGCAATGGAAACGAATGGAATGGAATTTGAAATGGAATATGGAATGGAATATGGAATGGAATTGAGTGGAATGTGGAATGGAAAGGAATGGAAAGTCGAATGGAATGTGGAATGGAATGGAATGGAATGTGGAAAGAAATGTGGCATGGAATGTAATGGAATGTGGAATGGAATGGAATGGATTGTGGAATGGAATGGAATGGAATGGAATGGAACGGAATAAGGAATGGAATAGAATGGAATGGAATAAAATTTGGAATGGAAAGGAATGCAATCTAATGTGGAATTCAACGGAAAGGAAGGGAACGGAATGGAATGGAATTCAACGGACGGTAACACGGAATGGAATGTAAAGTTATGTGGAATTGAAAGTGGAATGGAATGCAAAGGAATGGGAAAACGAATGGAATTGAATGTGGAATGGAATAGAATGGAATGTGCAATGGAATGGAATGGAATGTGGAATGGAATGTAAAATGGAATAGAATGTGGAATGGAATGGAATGGAATGTGGAATGGAATGGAATGGAAAGTGGAAAGGAATGGAAACGAATGGATTGCAATTTGAAATGGAATGGAATGGAAGGGAATGGAATGTGGAATGGAATGGAGTGGATTGCAGAATATAATGGAAGGGAATGGAATCTGGAATGGAATGGAATGGAATTTAATGGAATGGAATCTGGAATGGAATCGAATGGAATTGAATGGAGTGGAATGGAATGTGGAATGGAATGGAATGGAATGGAATGTGGAATTTAATGTAATGGAATGGAATTGAATGCAACGTGGAAAGGAATGGAATGGAATACGGAATGCAATGTGAAATGGAAAGCAATGGAACGTGGAATGGAATGGAAGGCAATGTGGAATGGAATGTGGAATGGAATGGAAAGGAATATGAAACGGAATGCAATCGAATGTGGAATGGAATGGAAGGAGGAATGGAAAGTAATGGAATGTGTAACGGAATGGAATGGAAAGGAATGCATTGGAATGTGGTATGGAATGGAATGGAATGTTGAATGGAATGGAAGGGAATTTGGAAAGGAATGGAATGGAAAGGAATGGAATATGGAATGGAATGGAATGGAATGCAATGTGGAATGGAATGGAATGGAACAGAATGTGGAATGGAATGCAATGGAATGGAATTAAATGGAATATGGAATGGAATGTGGAACGGAATGGAATATGGAATGGAATGGAATATGGAATGGAATGGAATATAGAATGGAATGGAATGCATTGTGGAATCTAATGGAATGAAATGGAATGGAACGTGGAATGGAATGTGGAAAGGAATGGAATGGAATACAATGGTATGGAATGTGGAATGGAATGGAATGGAATATGGAATTGGATGGTATGGAATGTGGAATGGAATGGAATGGAATATGAAATGGACTGGAATGGATTGTGGAATCTAATGGAATGGAATGGAATGGAACTTGGAATGGAACGTGGAAAGGAATGGAATGAAATAGAATGGAATGGAATGTGGAATGGAATGGAATGGAATGTGGAATTGAATGTTATCTCTAATGGAAAGTGGAATGGAATGGAATGGAATGTGGAATGGAATGAAATGGAATTTAATGTGGAATGGAATGTGGAATGGAATAGAATAGAATGTGGAAAGGAATGTGGAATTGAATGGAATGGAATGTGGACTTTAAAGGAATGGATTGTGGAATGGAATGGAATGGAGTGTGGAATGGAAAGCAGAATTAAATGGAATGGAATGTGAAATCGAAAGGAATGTAATGTGGAATGGAACGTGGAAAGGAATGGAATGGAATGTGGAAGGGAAAGTGGAATGGAATGTGGAATGAGACGTGGAATGGAATGGAATATGGAAAGGAATTTGGAATGGAATGAGGAAAGGAATGGAATGGCAAGTAGAATGGAATGTGGAATGGAATGGAATGGAATGTGGAATGGAATGTGGAATTAAATGAGGAAAGGAAAGTGGTATGGAATTGAATGTGGAATGGAATGTAAATTGGAATGAAATGGAATGGTATGTGGAAAGGAATGGAATGGAATTTGGAATGGAATGGAATGGAATGGAATGTGGAATGGAATGGAAATTGGAAAGGAATGGAACGTGGAATGTAATGTGGAATGGAAGGGAATGGAATGTGGAATGAAATGTGGAATGGAATGAGGAATGGAAAGTGGAATAGACCGTTGAGTAGAACGTGGAATGGAATGTGGAATGGAATGTGGAATAGAAAGGAAAGGAATATGGAACGGGATGGAATGGAATGTTATGTGAAATGAAATGGAATGGAAAGCAGATTTGAATGGAATGGAATGTGGAATGGAATGTAATGAAATGTGGAATAGAATGTCAACTGGAATGTGGAATGGAATGGAATGGAATGAAATCGAATGTGGAATGCAATGTGGAATGGAATGGAATGGAATGTGGCATGGAAAGGAATGGAAACTGGAATGGAATGGAATCGAATGGAATGTGGAATTGAATGGAATGGAATGGGAAAAGGAATGGAATGTGGAATGTAATGTAATGTTGAATGTAATGGAGTGGAATGTGAAATGCAATGGAATGGCATGTGCAATGCAATGGAATGGAAAGCGGAATGGAATGTGAAAGGAATGGAATGGAATGGAATAAAATGTGGAATGGAACGTGGAATTGAACGTGGAATGGAACGTGGAATGGAACGTGGAAAGGAATGTGGAATGGAAGGGAATTGAATGGAATGGAATGTGGAATGCAATGTGGAATGGAATGGGATTGAATGTGGAATGAAATGTGGAATGGAATTTGCAATGGAATGTAGAGTGGAAAGGAATGGAATATGTAATAGAATGTTGAATGGAATGTGTAATGGATCGTGGAGTGGATCATGGAATGGAATGTGGAATGGAATGGAATGGAATGTGAAATTTCATGGAATGCAATGTGGAATGGAACGTGGAACGGAATGGAATTTAATGGAGTGTGGAATGGAATGGAAAGTAGAATGGAATGGAATGTGGAATGGAAGGGAATGGAAAGTGGAATTTAATGTGGAAGGGAATGAGGAATGGAAAGTGGAATGGACCGTTGAGTAGAACGTTGAATGGAACATGTAATTGAATGTGGAATAGAAAGGAATGGAATATGGAATGGAATGGTAAGTGAAATGAAATGGAATGGAAAGTGTATTTGAATGGAATGGAATGTGGAATGGAATGGAATGATATGTGGAGTAGAATGTCGAATGGAATGGGAATGGAACAGAATGGAATGAAATGGAATGTGAAATGCAATATGGAATGGAATGGAATGGAATGTGGAATGGAAAGGAATGGAAACTTTAATGGAATGGAATCGAATGGAATGGAATGGGGAAAGGAATGGAATGTGGAATGTAATGTAATGTTGAATGCAATGGAATGGAATGTGAAATGGAGTGGAATGCAACGTGTAATGCAATGGAATGGAAAGAGGAATGGAATGTGAAAGGAATGGAATTGAATGGAATGAAATGTGGAAAGGAAAGGGGAATGGAACGTGGAATGGAAAGTGGAATGGAATGTGGAATGGATGGGAAAGGAATGGAATGGTATGTGGAATGGAATGTGGAATGGAATGGGATTGAATGTGGAATGGAATGTGGAACAGAATTTGCAATGGAATGTAGAGTGGAATGGAGTGGAATATGTAATCGAATGTGGAATGGAATGTGTAATGGATCGTGGAGTGGATCATGGAATGGAATGTGGAATGGAACGTGGAATGGAAAGTGGAATTGAATGCAATGGAACGTGGAATTGAACATTGAATAGAATATGAAATGGAATGGAATGGAATGTGGAATGGAATCGAAACGAAAGGACTGTGGATTGGAATGTAATGGAATGGAATGTGAAATAGAATGTGGACTTGAAAGGAATGGAATGGAATCGAAAGTGGAATTGAATGGAATCAAACGTGGAATTGAATGGAATGCAATTTGGACTTGAATGGAATGGAATAGAATGGAATGTGGAATTGAATGTAATCGAATGTGAAATTGAATGGAATGGAGTGTGGATTAGAACGGAATGGAATGTGGAATAGAATGTGGAATGGGATGTGCAAAGGAATGAAGTGTAAGGTGGAGCTGAATGTGTAATGGAAATTAGTGGAATGAGGAATGCTATGGAATGGAGAAGAATACGGAAAGGAATGGAATGGAATGTGTAATGGAAAGTGGAATTTAATGGAATGGAATGTGGAATGGAATAGGGAATAGAATTTATTGGAGCTTGGAATGCAATGTGGAATGGAACGTGGAATGAAATGCGCAATGAATGAAATGGAATATGGAAAGAAATGTGGAATGGAATGGAATGGAATGGAATGTCCAATGGAATGGAATGGAGTGGAATGTGGAATGCAATGTAGAATGGAATGTGGAATGCAATGTGGAATCGAATGGAATCTGGAATGGAAAGTGGAGTAAAATGGAATGGAATGGAATGGAATGTGGAATGAAATTAGGAACAGAATAGAATGGAATGGAATGGAATGTGGAATGGAATGGAAAGGAAATGAATGGGATGGAAAGTGGAATGGAATGCAATGCAATGTGGAATGGAATGGAATGGACTGCAATGTGGAAAGGAAAGGAATTGAAAGGAATGCAAAGTGCAAAGGAATGGATTGTAATGTGGAAAATTATGTGGAATGGAATGGAATGGAATGTGGAAAGGAAATGAATGGAATGTGGAAAGGAATGGACTGGAATGTGGAATGGAACGTGGAATGGAATGGAATGGAATGTGGAAAGGAACGGAATGGATTGTAGAATGGAACGGAATGGAATGTTGAATGGAATGGAATGGAATGAGGAATGGAATGGAATTGAATGGAATGTGGACTGGAATGGAATGGAATGTGGTATGGAATGTGGAAAGCAATGGAAGGGAATGGAACGTGGAATGGAATGGAATGCATTGTGGAATGGAATGGAATGGAATGCGGAACAGAATGGAGTGGAATGTGCAATGGAACATGAAATGGAATGTAATGGCATGTGTAAAGGAATGAAATGGAATGCGGACTGGAATGGAGTGGAATGTGGAATATAAAGAGGAATGGAATGGAAGGGAATATGGAATGGAATGGAATGGAATTGAATGGAATTTGGAATGGAATGTAATGGAGTGGAACGTGGAATGGAATGGAATGGAATGTGGAATGGAAGGTAGAATGGAATGTGGAACGCAATGTGGAATGTAATTTGGAATATAACGCAATGGCATATGAAATATATTGGAATTGAATGTGAGTTGGAAAGGAATGGAATTTAATGGAAAGTCAAATGGAATGGAATGTGCAGTGGAATTCAATGGAATTTGGAATGCAATGGAATAGAACATGGAATGGAAAGGAAAGGAATGTAAAATGGAAAGGAATGTAAAGTGGAATAGAATGGAATCGACAGTGGAATGGAATGGAATGGATTACGGAATGTAATTGAATGGAATGGAATGTGGAATGGAATGCAATGGAAACGAATGGAATGGAATGCGGAATAAAATGCATTGGAATGTGGAATGGAATGGAATGGAACATGGTATGGAAAGAAATGGAATGTGGAAAGCAATGTGGAATGGAAAGGAATGGAACGTGGAATGGAATGTGGAATGGAATGTGGAATTAAATGGAATGGAATGTGGAATGCAAAGGAATGGAATGTGGAATGGATCAGAATGGACTATGGAAAGGAATGGAATGTGGAATGGAATGAGATGGAGTGGAATGTGGAAAGGAAAGTAATGTAATTGAATGGAATGGAATGGAATGTGGAATGGAATGGAATTGAATGTGGAAGGGAATAGAATGGAATTTGGAATGGAATGGAATGGAAAGGAATGGAATGTGAAATGGAATGTGGAATGGAAAGAAATGGAACGTGGAATGGAAAGAAATGGAACATGTAATGGAAAGTGGAATGGAATGTGAAATTGAATGGAATGGAATGTGGAATGCAAAGTGAAATAGAATGGAATGGAATGTGAGAAGGAATGGAATGGAATGTGGAATGGAAGGGAATGCAATGCAAAAAGGAATGGAATAGAATGTGGAAAGTTTGGAATGGAATAGAAAGTGGAATGGAATGGAATTCAGTCAGGAATGGAACGTGGAATAGGAAGGAAAGGAATGTAGAATGGAATTGAATGGAAAGTGGAAAGGAATGAAAGGGAATGTAGAATGGAATGTGGAATGGAATGTGGAATGGAATTGAATATAATGTGGAATGGAATGGAATGAAATGTAGAATGGAATGTGGAATGGAATGTTGTATGGAATGGAATGGAATTTGGAATGGAATGGAATGCAATAGAATGTTTAATGGAATGGAAAGGAGTTTAATGGAATGGAAAGGAATAGAATGGAATGGAATGGAATGGAATGGAATGGAATGGAATGGAATGGAACGGAATGGAATGGAAGGGAATGCGGAATGGAAAGTGGAATGTAATGGAAATGAATGTGGAATGGAATGGAATGGAATGGAATGTGGAATGGAATGGAATTGAATGTGGAATGGAATGTGGAATGGAATGGAAGGGAATGTGAAAAGTAATGGAAGGGAATGTGGAATGGAAACTGGAATGGAATGGAATGGAACGTGGAAGAGAACATGGAATGGAATGTGGAATGGAATGGAATGGAATGGAATATGGAAAGTAATGTGGAATGGAATTGAAAGGAATGCGAAAAGGAATGGAATGGAATGTGGAATGAAATGGAATGGAATGTGGAATGGAATGGAATGGAATTTAAAATGGAATGGAATGGAATGTGGAATGGAATGGAAAGGAACGTGGAATGGAACGGGGTATAAAACGTGGAATGGAATGGAAAGGAATGTGGAATGGAATGGAATGGAATGTGGAATGGAACGGAATGTTATGGAATGGACTTTGAAATGGAATGGAATGGAATGGAATGGAATGTGGAATGGAATGGAGTGCATTGATGAATGGAAGGGAAAGGAAGGGAATGTGGAATGGAAAGTAATGGAAAGGAATGGAAAGGAATTGAATGGAATGTGGAATGGAATGGAATGGAATGTGGAGTGGAATGTGGAATGGAATGGAATGGAATATGGAACGGAATTTGGAATATAATTGAATGGAATGTGAAACGGAATGGAAAGGAATATGGACTGCAATGAGAAATGGAAATGAATGGAATGTGGAATGGAATGCAATGCAAAGTGGAATGGAATGTGGAAAGGAATGGAGTGGAATATGAAATGGAGTGGAATGGAATGTGGAATGGAATGGTATGAAATGGAATGAGGAATGGAGAGGGATGGATTTTGGAAAGGAATGTAATGGAATGGAATGTGGAATGGAATGGTATGTAATGGAATTGATTGGAATGTGGTATGGACTGGAATTGAATGTGTAATGGAATGGAATGGAATTTGTAATGGAATGGAATGGAATGTGGATTTGAATGGAATGGAGTGGAATGGAATGTGGAATGGAATGGAAACGAATGTGGAATGTAAAATGGAAGGGAATGGAATGGTATGTGATATGGAATGGAAAGAAATCTGGAATGGAATGGAGTGTAATTGAATGTGGAATGGAATGCAATGGAATAAAATGTGGAATGGAATGGAAAGGAATGGAACAGAATGGGATATGGAATGGAATGGAAGGGAATGTGAAATGGAATGGAATGGAATGTGGAATGGAATGGAATGGAATGTGGAATGGAATGGAATGGAATACGGAATGGAAATTGGAATGGAATGGAAAGGAATGAATGGAATTGAATGTGGAATTGAATGTAGAATGCAATGCAACGGAATGTGAAATGTCATGGAAAGGAATCTTGAATGGAATGGAATGGAATGGAATGTGGAGTGGAATGGAATGTAGTGGAAGGTGGAATAGAATGGAATGGAACTTGAAATGGAATGGAATGGAATGTGTAATGGAATTTGGAATGGAAAGGAGTGAATTGAGGAATGGAACGGAATGGAATGGAATGTGGAATGGAATGGAAAGGAATGGAATGGAATGTAGAATGAAACGTGGAATCGAACGTGGAGTGGAACGTGGAAGGGAACGTGGAATGGACCGTGGAAAGAATGTGGAATGCAACGTTGAAGGGAACGTGGAATGGAAAGTGGAATGGAACATAAAATTGAACATGGAATGGAATGTAATGGAACGTGGAGTGGAAAGTGGAATGGAACGTGGAGTGGAAAATGGAATGGAAAGTGGAATGGAACGTAGAATGGAATGGAATGGAATGTGGAATGGAATGGAATGGAAAGTGGAATGGAGTGGAATTGAATGTGTAATGGAATGGAATGGAATATGAAATGTAATGGAATGGAATATGGAATATAATGGAATGGAATGTGGAATGGAATGGAATGGAACTTGGAATGGAATGTGGAATGCAATGGCTTGAAATGTGGAATGGAATGTGGAATGGAATGGAATGGAAAGTGGAAGGTAATGTGTAATGAAACGTGGAATAGAATGGAATGGAAGGTGGAATAAAATGGAATGGAATATGGAATTCTATGCAACGGAATGTGGAATGGAATGGAAGGGAATGTTGTTTGGAATTGAATGGAGTGGAATCTGGAATGGAACGGAATGGAATGTGGCAAGGATTGTGGAATTGAATGTGGAAATGAATGAAGTGGAAGGTGGAATGGAATGTTGAATGCAATGGAGTGGAATGTGGAATGGCATGGAATGGAGAGTACTGTGGAAATGAATGCAATGGAATGTGCAATGGAATGTGGAACGGAAAAGAATCGAATGTGGAGTGGAATGGAATGGAATGAGGAAAGGAACGTGGAATTGATTGAGGAATGGAATGGAATGGAATGTGGAATGGAATGGAAAGGAGGGCAATGTGGAATGGAAGGGTGTGGGATGTGGAATGGAATGGAATGGAATGGAATGTGGAATGGAATGGAATGGAGTGGAATGTGGAATGGAATTGAATGTAATGAGGAATGGAATGTGGAATGGAATGGAGTGGAATGCGGAATGGAATGTGGAATGGAAAGGAATAGAATGTGGAATTGAATAGAATGGAATGTGCAATGGAATGGAATGGAATGTGGAATGGATTGTGGAATAAAATGTGGAATGTAATGTGGAATGGAGTGGAGTGGAAAGGAATGGAATGGAATGAGTAAAGGATTGTGGAATGGAATGGAATGAAATATGGAATGGAATGTGAAATGGAATTAAATGGAATGCAATGGAATGTGTAATGGAATTGAATGGAATGTGGAATGGAATGGAATGAAATGGAACGGAATTGAATGTGGAATGGATTTTGGAATGGAATGTGGAATGGAATGTGTAATGGAATGGAGGGGAATGAAATGGAATGTGTCATGGAATGGAATGGAATGGAATGGAATGAAATGTGGAACGGATTTTGGAATGGAATGGAATGGAAACTGGAATGGAATGTGGAATGGAATGGAATGAAATGTAATATGGAATAAAAGGAAATGGAATTTGGAATGGAATGGAATGGAATTTGGTATGCAATGTGTAATGGAATGAGGAATGGAAAGTGGAATGGAACGTGAAATGGAAAGTGGAATGGAACGGAATGGAATGGAATGTGGAAAGGATTAGAATGGAATGGAAAGGAATGTGGAATGGAATGGAATGGAATGTGGAATGAATGAAATGGAATGGGGAATGGAATGGAATGAGGAATGGAATAGAATGGAATGTTGAATTAAATGTAATGCAATGTGGAATGGAATGGAATGGAACGTGGAATGGAACGTGTAATGGAATGTTATGGAATGTGGAATGAAATGTGGAATGGAATGGAATGGAACGTGCAATGGAATGTGGAATGGAAAGGATTGGAATTTGGACAGGAATGTAGAATGGAGTGTGGAATATAATAGAATGGAAAGTGGTATGGAATGTGGAATGGAATGTGGAATGGAATGGAATGGAATGTGGAATGGAAGGGAATGGAATGGAATGGAGCGTGGAATGGAACGTGAAATGGAATGGAATCGAACATGCATTGGAATGGAATGGAATGGAATGGAATGTGGAATTGAATGGAATTGAATGTGAAAAGGAATGGAATGGAAAGCAACGGAATGTAGAATGGAATGTGGAATGGAATGTGGAATGGAAAGGAATGGAATGGAATGCAATGCAGAATGGAATGGATTGGAACGGAATGTGAAATGGAATGTAATGGAATGGAATGGAATGGAATGGAATATGGAATGTAAAGCAATGGAATGTGGAGTGGAATGGATTGGAATGTGGAATGGAATGGAATGGAATGGAATGTGAAATGTTAAGGAAAGGAAGGTGGACTGGAATGGAATGGAATATAGACTGGAATGGAATGGAATGGAATGTGAAATGGAATGGAATGTGGAATGGAATTGAATGGAATAAGGAATGCAACGGAATGGAATGCAGAATGGAATGTCAAAAGGAATGGAGAGGAATGTGTAATGGAATTTGGATTGGAATGTGGAATGGAATGGAAAGAAACGTGGAATGGAACGTGGAATGGAACGTGGAGTGGAATGGAATGGAATGTGGAATGGAATGGAATGGAAGGGAATGTGGAATGGAAGGGAATTGAACGTGGAATGGAATGTAATGGAATGTAATGGAAAGTGGAATGGAATGTGCATTGGAATGGAATGGAATGGAACGTGAAATGGAATATGAAATTGAACAGAATGAAATGTGGAATGGAACGTGGAAAGGAACGTGGAAAGGATCGTGGAAAGAAATGTGGAATGGAACGTGGAAAGGAATGGAATATAATGTGGCATGAAATGGAATGCAATGTGGAACAGAATGGAATGGAATGTGGAATGGAATGGATTGGAATGTGAAATGGAATGTGGAGTGGAATGGAATGGAACGTGGAATGGAACGTGGAATGGAAAGTGGAAAGGAATGGAATGTAATGAGGAATGAATGCAATGCAATATGGAATAGAATTTAATGGAATGTGGAAAGGAATGGAATGGAATATGAAATGGAATGTAGAATGGAATGGAATGGAATTTGTAAAGGAATGAGTAATGGAATGGAATGGGAAGTTAAAAGGAATGGAATGGAATGTGGAATGGAATGGAATGGAAGGTGGAATGGAATGTGGAATGGAATTTGTGATGAAATTGAATGGAACGTGGGATGGAATGGAATGCAACGTGGAATGGAATGTGTAATGGAATGCTAAGGAATTTGGAATGTAATGTGTGATGGAATTGAATGGAATGTGGAATGGAATAGAATGGAATTTGAAATGTTATGTGTGATGGAAGGCAATGGAATGTGGAATAGAATGGAACGGAAAGTGGAATGGAATGGAATGGATTGTTGAATAGAATGTGGAATGGAATTGAATGGAAAGGAATGTGGAATGGAATGTGGAATGCAATGTATTGGAATGTGGAGTGGAATGCAATGTATTCGAATGTGGAATGGAATGGAATGGAACGTGGAATGCAATGTGGAAGGGAATGGAATGGAATGTAGAATGGAATAGAATAGAATGTGGAATGGAATGCAATGGAAAGTGGAATGGAATTGAATGGAACGTGGAATGGAAAGTGGTATGCAATGGAATGGAATGTGGAATGGAATGTGGAATAGAAAGTGGAATGGAAAGTGGAATGGAAAGTGGAATGGAACGTGGAATGGAATGGAAGGGAATGCAATGTGGATTGGAAACGAATGGAATGTGCAATTGAAAGTGAAATGCAATGGAATAGAATGTGGATTGGAATGGAATGGAATGTGGAATGGAATGGAATGCAATGTGGTATGCAAAGTGTAATGGAATGGATTGGAATGTATAATGGAATATGGAATGAAATGGAATGGAATGTGGAATGGAACGTGGAATGTAAAATGGAGTGGAAAGTAGAATGGAACGGGGAATGGCACGTGAAATAGAATGTGGAATGGTATGTGGAATGGAAGGGAATGGAATGGAATGGAATGTGGAATGGAATGGAATGGAAGGTGGAACGGAATGAAACGGAATGTGGAACTGAATGGAATGGAACGGAATGTGGAAATGAATGCGGATTGGAATGCAATGGAATGTGGAATGGAATGAAATGGATTGAAGTACGGAATCTGGAATAGGATGTGGAATTGAATGGAATGGAATGTGGATTGGAATGGAATGGAATGTGTAAGGAATGGAAGGGAATGTGGAATGGAATGTGGAATGGAGTGTAGAATGGAATGGAATGCAATGGGAAATGGCATGAGGAATGGAATGGAATATGGAATGGAATGGAATGAAATGTGGAATGGAATGAAATGGATTGTGGAATGGAATGTGTAATGGAATGTGGAATGGAATGTAATGGAACGTGGAATCGAATGTGGAATGGAATGGAATGGAATGAGGTATGGAAGGTTAAGAGTGGAATGGAATGGAATGGAATGTGAAATAGAATGGAATGGAATCTGGATTGGAAAGGAACGGAATGTGGTATGCAATTGAAGGGAATGTGGAATGGAATGTGGAATGGAATGTAGAATGGAATGGAATGCAATGTGGAATGGCATGAGGAAAGGAATGCAATGTGGAATGGAACGGAGTGGAATGTTGAATGTAAGGGAATGGAATGGAATTTGGAATGGAACTTGGAATATGATGGAATGGAACAGAGAATAGAATGGGAAATTGAATGGAAGGGAACGTGGAATGGAACGTGGAATGGAATTTAATGGAACGTGGAATGGAACGTAGAATGGGATGCAATTGAAAGTGGAAGGCAACGTGGAATGAACTGGAATGGAATCTTGAATGGAACGTGGAATGGAATATGGAATGTGCAATGTAATGGAATGGAATGTGGAATGGAATGTAGAATGGAATGGAATGGGATGTGGAATGGAATGTGGAATGGAATAGCATGAAATGTGGAAAGGAAAGTGGAATGGAATGGAAAGCAATGTGGAATGGAATGTTGAATGGAAAGGAATGGAATGAAAAGGAAAGTGGAATGGAATGTAATGAAATGTGGAATGCAAAAGAATGGAATGTGTAATGTAATGTAATGGAATTGGATGGAATGGAAAGTGAAATGAAATGCAATGGAAAATGGATTGGAATTTAATGCAATGTGGAATGGAAATAAACGGAATGTGGAATGGAACATAGAATGGAATGGAAAGCATTGTAGAATGGAATGTGGAATGGAATTTAAAGGAATGTGGAATGGAATGTAGAATGGAATGGAATGCATTGCTGAATGGAAAGTGGAATGTAGTGGAATAGAAAGAGGAATGTAACATGGAATAGAATTGAATGGAATGTGGGATGGAATAGAATGGAATGGAATGTGGGACGGGATGGAATGGAATGGAATATGGACTGGAATGCAATGGAATGGAATGGAAAGTTTAATGGAATGTGGAATGGAATGGAATGGAATATGGAATGGAATGTAGAATGGAATGGAGTAGAATTGAATGTGGAATGCAATGTGGAATTGAATGGAATGGAATGTGGTATGGAATGGAATGGAAATTGGAATGGAATGGAATGGAACATGGAACGGAATGGAATTGTACATGGAATGGAATGGAAAGCAAGGGTTTGGAATGGAATGGAATGAGGAATGGAACGGAATGTGGAATGGAATGGAATGGAATGTGGAATGGAATGGAATGCAATCTGGAATGGAATTGAATGGAATGTGGAATGGAATGGAATGGAATGTAATGTGGAACGGAATGGAATGGAATGGAAGGTGGAAAGGAATAGAGTTGAATGTGTGAAGGAAAGAAATGTAATATGGAGTGGAATGTGGAATGGAATGGAATGGAATGGAATGGAATGGAATCGAATGTGGAATGCAATGGAATAGAATGTGGAAAGGAATGGAAGTGAATGCGGAATGGAAAGGAATGGAATGGAAAGAAATGTGGAATGAAATGGCATGGAAAGTGGAAAGGAATGGTATGTAATGTGGAAAGGTATGGAATGGAATGTGCAATGCTATGTGGAATGGAACGGAAAGGAATGGAATGGAAATGTATATGGAATGGAATGGAAGGGAATGTGGAATGGAATGGAAGGGAATGCGGAATGGAATGTAAAGGAATATGGAATGGAGTGGAATGGAATGTGGAATGAAATCGAATGGAATGGAATGTGGAATGCAATGTAGTAGGGATTGTGTTATGTAATGGAATGGAACGTGGAATGGAATGTGGCATGGAAAGGAATAGAACGTGGAATGGAATTTGAAATGGAAAGGAACGGAATGTGGAATGGAACATGGAATGTGGAATGGAATTTGGAAAGGAATGGAACAGAATGTGGAATGGAATGTGGAAGGGAATGCAAGGGAAGGTGGAATTAAATGCAGTGGAATGTGGAATGGAATGTGGAATGGAATGGAATGGAACGTGGGATAGAACGTAGAATGGAAAGTGGAATGGAACGTGGAGTGGAACGTGGAATGGAAAGTGGAATGGAACATGGAATGGAACATTGAATGGAAAGTGTAATGTGGAATGAAATGGAATAGAATGTGGAATGGAATGGAATGTGGAAAGGAATGGGATGGAATGGAATGAGGAATGGAATGGAAGCGAATATGGAATGGAATGGAATAGAATGGCATGGAAAATGGAATGGAATGGAATGGAATGTGGAAAAGAATGGAATGGAATGTGCAATGCAATGTGGAATGCAACGGAATGGAATGGAATGTAATGGAATGTGGAATGGAATGGAACGGAATGTGGAATGGAATGCAAAGTAATATGGAATGGAATGTGGAATGGAATGCATGGGAAGGTGGGATGGAATACTTTGAAATGTGGAATGAAATGCGGAATGGATTGGAATGGAATGTGGGATAGAACGTAGAATGGAATGGAATGGAATGTGGAGTGGAATGGAAAGGAATGCGGAATGCAATGGAATGGAATAAAGAATGCAAAGCAATGGAATGGAATGTGGACTGGAATGTATTAGAATGGAATGGAATTTGGAATGAAATGGAATGGAAAGTGGAATGGAATGTGCAATGGCATGGAAAGGAATGTGGAATGGAATAGAATGGAATGTGTAATGGAAGGGAATGGAATGGAAATTGTAATAGAAAGTTGCATGGAATTGAATGGAATTTGGAACAGAATGGAATGAGGAATGGAATGGAACGGAATGTGGAATGAAATGGAATGTAGAATCAAATGGAATGTAATTGGTAATGCAGTGGAATGGAAAGTAGAATGGAATGCAACGTAATTTGTAATGGAATGGAATTTGGAATGCAATGTGGAATGGAATGAAATGGAAAGTGTAATGGAATGTGGAATGGAATGTGGAATGGAATGGAGTGGAATGTGGAATGGAATGAAATGGAATTTGGAAAGGAATATGGAATGGAATGGAATGAAAGGTGGAATGGAATGAAATTTAATGGAATGTTTAATTGAATGGAATGTGGTATGGAATGGAATGTGGAATGGATTGGAATGCAATGTGAAATTGAATGGAAGGGATTGAGGAAAGGAATGTGGAATGGAATGGAATGGAATGCAGAATGGAATGGAATAGAATGGAACATTGAATATAATGGAATGGAATGTGGAATGGAATTAAATGTGGAAAGGAATGTGTAATGAAACAGAATGGAATGTGGAATGGAACAGAGTAGAATGAAACGTGGAATATAATGGAATGGAAAGTGGAATGGAATGGAATGGAAGGTGGAATGGAATGAAATGGAAAATGGAAAGGAATGGAATTGAATGGAACGTGTAATGAAATGTGGAATGGCATGGAATAGAATTTGGAATGGTATGGAATGAAATGTGGAATGGAATGGAATGGAATGTGGAATAGAATGGAATGTAATGTGGAATGGAATGGAATGGAATGCAATGTGGAATGCAATGTTCTGGAATGTGGAATGGAATGGAATGGAATGTGGAATGGAATGGAATGGAATGTGGGATGGAATGGAATGGAATGTGGAATGGAATGTGGAATGGAATGGAATGGAATGGAATGAAATAGAAAGTGGAATGAAATGGAATGTGGAATGGAATGCAATACAAACTGGAATGGAATGGATTGTGGAATGGAATGGAATCCAATGTGGAATGGAATGGAAGGGAATGTGGAATGGAATGGAATGAAATGTGGAATGGAATGGAAGGGAATGTGGAATGGAATGGAATGGATTGGAATGAAATGTGGAATAGAATAGCATGGAAAGTGGAATGGAATTTAATGGAATGTGGAAAGGAATGGAATGGAATGTGGAATGCTATGTGGAATGGAATGGAATGGAATGGAATGTGGAATAGAATAGCATGGAAAGTGGAATGGAATGTAATGGAATGTGGAAAGGAATGGAATGAAATTTGGAATGCTATGTGGAATGGAATGGAGCACAATGGAATGGAATGGAATGTGGAATGGAATGCAATGTGGAATGGAATGTATAGTAATATGTACCGGAATGGTATGGAATTTGGAATGGAATCAAATGGCATGGAATGTGGAATGGAATGTGGAAAGGAATGTGTTATGTAATAGAATGTAAAGTGGAATGGAATGTGGAATGGAAAGGAATGAATCGTGGAACAGGATGTTAAACGTAAAGGAACGGTATGTGGAATGGAATGTCGAATGGAATGGAATGGAATCTGGAATGGAATGTGGAAAGGAATGGAACGCAATGTGGAATGGAATGTGGAATGCAATGCAAAGGAAGGTGGAATGGAATGCAATGGAATGTGGAATGGAATGTGGAACGGAATGTAATGGAACGTGGGATAGAAAGTAGAATGGAAAGGAATGGAATGTGGAACGGAACGTGAAATGCAAAGTGGAATGGAACGAGGAATGGAAAGTGTAATGTGGAACGGAATGGAATGTGGAATGGAATGGAATGGAAAGTGGAATGGAATGTGGTATGGAATGGAATGGAATGTGGAATGGATAGTGGAATGGAATAGAATGGAAAGTGAAATGGGATGCAGAATGGAATGGAATGGAATGTGGACTGGAATGTGGAATGGAATGGAAAGGAATGTGGAATGGAATGGAATGAAATGTGCATATGAATGGAAAGGAACGTGGAATGGAATTCAAAGGAACATGGAATGAAACGTGGAATGGAATGGAATGGAACGTGGACGGCAATGGAATGGAAGGTGGACAGGAATGTAATGGAACTTGTATTAGAATGGAATGGAATGGAATGTGAGTGGAATGGAAGGTGGAATGGAATGGGTTGGGGAATGGAATGGAATGGAATGTGGAATGGAACGGAATGGAATGAGGAATGGACTGTGGAATGGAATGGAATGGATTGTGGAAATGAATGTGTAAAGGAATGGAATGTGGAAGGGAATAGAATAGAATGGAACATGGAATATAATGGAATAGAATGTGGAAAGGAATGTGGAATTGAATTGAATGGAATGTGGAAGGGAAGGGAATGGACGGTGGAATATAATGGAATGGAACATGGAATGGAATGGAATGGAAGGTGGATTCGAATGGAATGGAATGTGGAATGGAATGTGGAATGGAATTGAATATAATGTGGAATGGAATGGAATGAAATGTAGAATGGAATGTGGAATGGAATGTTGTATGGAATGGAATGGAATTTGGAATGGAATGGAATGCAATAGAATGTTTAATGGAATGGAAAGGAGTTTAATGGAATGGAAAGGAATAGAATGGAATGGAATGGAATGGAATGGAATGGAATGGAATGGAATGGAACGGAATGGAATGGAAGGGAATGCGGAATGGAAAGTGGAATGTAATGGAAATGAATGTGGAATGGAATGGAATGGAATGGAATGTGGAATGGAATGGAATTGAATGTGGAATGGAATGTGGAATGGAATGGAAGGGAATGTGAAAAGTAATGGAAGGGAATGTGGAATGGAAACTGGAATGGAATGGAATGGAACGTGGAAGAGAACATGGAATGGAATGTGGAATGGAATGGAATGGAATGGAATATGGAAAGTAATGTGGAATGGAATTGAAAGGAATGCGAAAAGGAATGGAATGGAATGTGGAATGAAATGGAATGGAATGTGGAATGGAATGGAATGGAATTTAAAATGGAATGGAATGGAATGTGGAATGGAATGGAAAGGAACGTGGAATGGAACGGGGTATAAAACGTGGAATGGAATGGAAAGGAATGTGGAATGGAATGGAATGGAATGTGGAATGGAACGGAATGTTATGGAATGGACTTTGAAATGGAATGGAATGGAATGGAATGGAATGTGGAATGGAATGGAGTGCATTGATGAATGGAAGGGAAAGGAAGGGAATGTGGAATGGAAAGTAATGGAAAGGAATGGAAAGGAATTGAATGGAATGTGGAATGGAATGGAATGGAATGTGGAGTGGAATGTGGAATGGAATGGAATGGAATATGGAACGGAATTTGGAATATAATTGAATGGAATGTGAAACGGAATGGAAAGGAATATGGACTGCAATGAGAAATGGAAATGAATGGAATGTGGAATGGAATGCAATGCAAAGTGGAATGGAATGTGGAAAGGAATGGAGTGGAATATGAAATGGAGTGGAATGGAATGTGGAATGGAATGGTATGAAATGGAATGAGGAATGGAGAGGGATGGATTTTGGAAAGGAATGTAATGGAATGGAATGTGGAATGGAATGGTATGTAATGGAATTGATTGGAATGTGGTATGGACTGGAATTGAATGTGTAATGGAATGGAATGGAATTTGTAATGGAATGGAATGGAATGTGGATTTGAATGGAATGGAGTGGAATGGAATGTGGAATGGAATGGAAACGAATGTGGAATGTAAAATGGAAGGGAATGGAATGGTATGTGATATGGAATGGAAAGAAATCTGGAATGGAATGGAGTGTAATTGAATGTGGAATGGAATGCAATGGAATAAAATGTGGAATGGAATGGAAAGGAATGGAACAGAATGGGATATGGAATGGAATGGAAGGGAATGTGAAATGGAATGGAATGGAATGTGGAATGGAATGGAATGGAATGTGGAATGGAATGGAATGGAATACGGAATGGAAATTGGAATGGAATGGAAAGGAATGAATGGAATTGAATGTGGAATTGAATGTAGAATGCAATGCAACGGAATGTGAAATGTCATGGAAAGGAATCTTGAATGGAATGGAATGGAATGGAATGTGGAGTGGAATGGAATGTAGTGGAAGGTGGAATAGAATGGAATGGAACTTGAAATGGAATGGAATGGAATGTGTAATGGAATTTGGAATGGAAAGGAGTGAATTGAGGAATGGAACGGAATGGAATGGAATGTGGAATGGAATGGAAAGGAATGGAATGGAATGTAGAATGAAACGTGGAATCGAACGTGGAGTGGAACGTGGAAGGGAACGTGGAATGGACCGTGGAAAGAATGTGGAATGCAACGTTGAAGGGAACGTGGAATGGAAAGTGGAATGGAACATAAAATTGAACATGGAATGGAATGTAATGGAACGTGGAGTGGAAAGTGGAATGGAACGTGGAGTGGAAAATGGAATGGAAAGTGGAATGGAATGTAGAATGGAATGGAATGGAATGTGGAATGGAATGGAATGGAAAGTGGAATGGAGTGGAATTGAATGTGTAATGGAATGGAATGGAATATGAAATGTAATGGAATGGAATATGGAATATAATGGAATGGAATGTGGAATGGAATGGAATGGAACTTGGAATGGAATGTGGAATGCAATGGCTTGAAATGTGGAATGGAATGTGGAATGGAATGGAATGGAAAGTGGAAGGTAATGTGTAATGAAACGTGGAATAGAATGGAATGGAAGGTGGAATAAAATGGAATGGAATATGGAATTCTATGCAACGGAATGTGGAATGGAATGGAAGGGAATGTTGTTTGGAATTGAATGGAGTGGAATCTGGAATGGAACGGAATGGAATGTGGCAAGGATTGTGGAATTGAATGTGGAAATGAATGAAGTGGAAGGTGGAATGGAATGTTGAATGCAATGGAGTGGAATGTGGAATGGCATGGAATGGAGAGTACTGTGGAAATGAATGCAATGGAATGTGCAATGGAATGTGGAACGGAAAAGAATCGAATGTGGAGTGGAATGGAATGGAATGAGGAAAGGAACGTGGAATTGATTGAGGAATGGAATGGAATGGAATGTGGAATGGAATGGAAAGGAGGGCAATGTGGAATGGAAGGGTGTGGGATGTGGAATGGAATGGAATGGAATGGAATGTGGAATGGAATGGAATGGAGTGGAATGTGGAATGGAATTGAATGTAATGAGGAATGGAATGTGGAATGGAATGGAGTGGAATGCGGAATGGAATGTGGAATGGAAAGGAATAGAATGTGGAATTGAATAGAATGGAATGTGCAATGGAATGGAATGGAATGTGGAATGGATTGTGGAATAAAATGTGGAATGTAATGTGGAATGGAGTGGAGTGGAAAGGAATGGAATGGAATGAGTAAAGGATTGTGGAATGGAATGGAATGAAATATGGAATGGAATGTGAAATGGAATTAAATGGAATGCAATGGAATGTGTAATGGAATTGAATGGAATGTGGAATGGAATGGAATGAAATGGAACGGAATTGAATGTGGAATGGATTTTGGAATGGAATGTGGAATGGAATGTGTAATGGAATGGAGGGGAATGAAATGGAATGTGTCATGGAATGGAATGGAATGGAATGGAATGAAATGTGGAACGGATTTTGGAATGGAATGGAATGGAAACTGGAATGGAATGTGGAATGGAATGGAATGAAATGTAATATGGAATAAAAGGAAATGGAATTTGGAATGGAATGGAATGGAATTTGGTATGCAATGTGTAATGGAATGAGGAATGGAAAGTGGAATGGAACGTGAAATGGAAAGTGGAATGGAACGGAATGGAATGGAATGTGGAAAGGATTAGAATGGAATGGAAAGGAATGTGGAATGGAATGGAATGGAATGTGGAATGAATGAAATGGAATGGGGAATGGAATGGAATGAGGAATGGAATAGAATGGAATGTTGAATTAAATGTAATGCAATGTGGAATGGAATGGAATGGAACGTGGAATGGAACGTGTAATGGAATGTTATGGAATGTGGAATGAAATGTGGAATGGAATGGAATGGAACGTGCAATGGAATGTGGAATGGAAAGGATTGGAATTTGGACAGGAATGTAGAATGGAGTGTGGAATATAATAGAATGGAAAGTGGTATGGAATGTGGAATGGAATGTGGAATGGAATGGAATGGAATGTGGAATGGAAGGGAATGGAATGGAATGGAGCGTGGAATGGAACGTGAAATGGAATGGAATCGAACATGCATTGGAATGGAATGGAATGGAATGGAATGTGGAATTGAATGGAATTGAATGTGAAAAGGAATGGAATGGAAAGCAACGGAATGTAGAATGGAATGTGGAATGGAATGTGGAATGGAAAGGAATGGAATGGAATGCAATGCAGAATGGAATGGATTGGAACGGAATGTGAAATGGAATGTAATGGAATGGAATGGAATGGAATGGAATATGGAATGTAAAGCAATGGAATGTGGAGTGGAATGGATTGGAATGTGGAATGGAATGGAATGGAATGGAATGTGAAATGTAAAGGAAAGGAAGGTGGACTGGAATGGAATGGAATATAGACTGGAATGGAATGGAATGGAATGTGAAATGGAATGGAATGTGGAATGGAATTGAATGGAATAAGGAATGCAACGGAATGGAATGCAGAATGGAATGTCAAAAGGAATGGAGAGGAATGTGTAATGGAATTTGGATTGGAATGTGGAATGGAATGGAAAGAAACGTGGAATGGAACGTGGAATGGAACGTGGAGTGGAATGGAATGGAATGTGGAATGGAATGGAATGGAAGGGAATGTGGAATGGAAGGGAATTGAACGTGGAATGGAATGTAATGGAATGTAATGGAAAGTGGAATGGAATGTGCATTGGAATGGAATGGAATGGAACGTGAAATGGAATATGAAATTGAACAGAATGAAATGTGGAATGGAACGTGGAAAGGAACGTGGAAAGGATCGTGGAAAGAAATGTGGAATGGAACGTGGAAAGGAATGGAATATAATGTGGCATGAAATGGAATGCAATGTGGAACAGAATGGAATGGAATGTGGAATGGAATGGATTGGAATGTGAAATGGAATGTGGAGTGGAATGGAATGGAACGTGGAATGGAACGTGGAATGGAAAGTGGAAAGGAATGGAATGTAATGAGGAATGAATGCAATGCAATATGGAATAGAATTTAATGGAATGTGGAAAGGAATGGAATGGAATATGAAATGGAATGTAGAATGGAATGGAATGGAATTTGTAAAGGAATGAGTAATGGAATGGAATGGGAAGTTAAAAGGAATGGAATGGAATGTGGAATGGAATGGAATGGAAGGTGGAATGGAATGTGGAATGGAATTTGTGATGAAATTGAATGGAACGTGGGATGGAATGGAATGCAACGTGGAATGGAATGTGTAATGGAATGCTAAGGAATTTGGAATGTAATGTGTGATGGAATTGAATGGAATGTGGAATGGAATAGAATGGAATTTGAAATGTTATGTGTGATGGAAGGCAATGGAATGTGGAATAGAATGGAACGGAAAGTGGAATGGAATGGAATGGATTGTTGAATAGAATGTGGAATGGAATTGAATGGAAAGGAATGTGGAATGGAATGTGGAATGCAATGTATTGGAATGTGGAGTGGAATGCAATGTATTCGAATGTGGAATGGAATGGAATGGAACGTGGAATGCAATGTGGAAGGGAATGGAATGGAATGTAGAATGGAATAGAATAGAATGTGGAATGGAATGCAATGGAAAGTGGAATGGAATTGAATGGAACGTGGAATGGAAAGTGGTATGCAATGGAATGGAATGTGGAATGGAATGTGGAATAGAAAGTGGAATGGAAAGTGGAATGGAAAGTGGAATGGAACGTGGAATGGAATGGAAGGGAATGCAATGTGGATTGGAAACGAATGGAATGTGCAATTGAAAGTGAAATGCAATGGAATAGAATGTGGATTGGAATGGAATGGAATGTGGAATGGAATGGAATGCAATGTGGTATGCAAAGTGTAATGGAATGGATTGGAATGTATAATGGAATATGGAATGAAATGGAATGGAATGTGGAATGGAACGTGGAATGTAAAATGGAGTGGAAAGTAGAATGGAACGGGGAATGGCACGTGAAATAGAATGTGGAATGGTATGTGGAATGGAAGGGAATGGAATGGAATGGAATGTGGAATGGAATGGAATGGAAGGTGGAACGGAATGAAACGGAATGTGGAACTGAATGGAATGGAACGGAATGTGGAAATGAATGCGGATTGGAATGCAATGGAATGTGGAATGGAATGAAATGGATTGAAGTACGGAATCTGGAATAGGATGTGGAATTGAATGGAATGGAATGTGGATTGGAATGGAATGGAATGTGTAAGGAATGGAAGGGAATGTGGAATGGAATGTGGAATGGAGTGTAGAATGGAATGGAATGCAATGGGAAATGGCATGAGGAATGGAATGGAATATGGAATGGAATGGAATGAAATGTGGAATGGAATGAAATGGATTGTGGAATGGAATGTGTAATGGAATGTGGAATGGAATGTAATGGAACGTGGAATCGAATGTGGAATGGAATGGAATGGAATGAGGTATGGAAGGTTAAGAGTGGAATGGAATGGAATGGAATGTGAAATAGAATGGAATGGAATCTGGATTGGAAAGGAACGGAATGTGGTATGCAATTGAAGGGAATGTGGAATGGAATGTGGAATGGAATGTAGAATGGAATGGAATGCAATGTGGAATGGCATGAGGAAAGGAATGCAATGTGGAATGGAACGGAGTGGAATGTTGAATGTAAGGGAATGGAATGGAATTTGGAATGGAACTTGGAATATGATGGAATGGAACAGAGAATAGAATGGGAAATTGAATGGAAGGGAACGTGGAATGGAACGTGGAATGGAATTTAATGGAACGTGGAATGGAACGTAGAATGGGATGCAATTGAAAGTGGAAGGCAACGTGGAATGAACTGGAATGGAATCTTGAATGGAACGTGGAATGGAATATGGAATGTGCAATGTAATGGAATGGAATGTGGAATGGAATGTAGAATGGAATGGAATGGGATGTGGAATGGAATGTGGAATGGAATAGCATGAAATGTGGAAAGGAAAGTGGAATGGAATGGAAAGCAATGTGGAATGGAATGTTGAATGGAAAGGAATGGAATGAAAAGGAAAGTGGAATGGAATGTAATGAAATGTGGAATGCAAAAGAATGGAATGTGTAATGTAATGTAATGGAATTGGATGGAATGGAAAGTGAAATGAAATGCAATGGAAAATGGATTGGAATTTAATGCAATGTGGAATGGAAATAAACGGAATGTGGAATGGAACATAGAATGGAATGGAAAGCATTGTAGAATGGAATGTGGAATGGAATTTAAAGGAATGTGGAATGGAATGTAGAATGGAATGGAATGCATTGCTGAATGGAAAGTGGAATGTAGTGGAATAGAAAGAGGAATGTAACATGGAATAGAATTGAATGGAATGTGGGATGGAATAGAATGGAATGGAATGTGGGACGGGATGGAATGGAATGGAATATGGACTGGAATGCAATGGAATGGAATGGAAAGTTTAATGGAATGTGGAATGGAATGGAATGGAATATGGAATGGAATGTAGAATGGAATGGAGTAGAATTGAATGTGGAATGCAATGTGGAATTGAATGGAATGGAATGTGGTATGGAATGGAATGGAAATTGGAATGGAATGGAATGGAACATGGAACGGAATGGAATTGTACATGGAATGGAATGGAAAGCAAGGGTTTGGAATGGAATGGAATGAGGAATGGAACGGAATGTGGAATGGAATGGAATGGAATGTGGAATGGAATGGAATGCAATCTGGAATGGAATTGAATGGAATGTGGAATGGAATGGAATGGAATGTAATGTGGAACGGAATGGAATGGAATGGAAGGTGGAAAGGAATAGAGTTGAATGTGTGAAGGAAAGAAATGTAATATGGAGTGGAATGTGGAATGGAATGGAATGGAATGGAATGGAATGGAATCGAATGTGGAATGCAATGGAATAGAATGTGGAAAGGAATGGAAGTGAATGCGGAATGGAAAGGAATGGAATGGAAAGAAATGTGGAATGAAATGGCATGGAAAGTGGAAAGGAATGGTATGTAATGTGGAAAGGTATGGAATGGAATGTGCAATGCTATGTGGAATGGAACGGAAAGGAATGGAATGGAAATGTATATGGAATGGAATGGAAGGGAATGTGGAATGGAATGGAAGGGAATGCGGAATGGAATGTAAAGGAATATGGAATGGAGTGGAATGGAATGTGGAATGAAATCGAATGGAATGGAATGTGGAATGCAATGTAGTAGGGATTGTGTTATGTAATGGAATGGAACGTGGAATGGAATGTGGCATGGAAAGGAATAGAACGTGGAATGGAATTTGAAATGGAAAGGAACGGAATGTGGAATGGAACATGGAATGTGGAATGGAATTTGGAAAGGAATGGAACAGAATGTGGAATGGAATGTGGAAGGGAATGCAAGGGAAGGTGGAATTAAATGCAGTGGAATGTGGAATGGAATGTGGAATGGAATGGAATGGAACGTGGGATAGAACGTAGAATGGAAAGTGGAATGGAACGTGGAGTGGAACGTGGAATGGAAAGTGGAATGGAACATGGAATGGAACATTGAATGGAAAGTGTAATGTGGAATGAAATGGAATAGAATGTGGAATGGAATGGAATGTGGAAAGGAATGGGATGGAATGGAATGAGGAATGGAATGGAAGCGAATATGGAATGGAATGGAATAGAATGGCATGGAAAATGGAATGGAATGGAATGGAATGTGGAAAAGAATGGAATGGAATGTGCAATGCAATGTGGAATGCAACGGAATGGAATGGAATGTAATGGAATGTGGAATGGAATGGAACGGAATGTGGAATGGAATGCAAAGTAATATGGAATGGAATGTGGAATGGAATGCATGGGAAGGTGGGATGGAATACTTTGAAATGTGGAATGAAATGCGGAATGGATTGGAATGGAATGTGGGATAGAACGTAGAATGGAATGGAATGGAATGTGGAGTGGAATGGAAAGGAATGCGGAATGCAATGGAATGGAATAAAGAATGCAAAGCAATGGAATGGAATGTGGACTGGAATGTATTAGAATGGAATGGAATTTGGAATGAAATGGAATGGAAAGTGGAATGGAATGTGCAATGGCATGGAAAGGAATGTGGAATGGAATAGAATGGAATGTGTAATGGAAGGGAATGGAATGGAAATTGTAATAGAAAGTTGCATGGAATTGAATGGAATTTGGAACAGAATGGAATGAGGAATGGAATGGAACGGAATGTGGAATGAAATGGAATGTAGAATCAAATGGAATGTAATTGGTAATGCAGTGGAATGGAAAGTAGAATGGAATGCAACGTAATTTGTAATGGAATGGAATTTGGAATGCAATGTGGAATGGAATGAAATGGAAAGTGTAATGGAATGTGGAATGGAATGTGGAATGGAATGGAGTGGAATGTGGAATGGAATGAAATGGAATTTGGAAAGGAATATGGAATGGAATGGAATGAAAGGTGGAATGGAATGAAATTTAATGGAATGTTTAATTGAATGGAATGTGGTATGGAATGGAATGTGGAATGGATTGGAATGCAATGTGAAATTGAATGGAAGGGATTGAGGAAAGGAATGTGGAATGGAATGGAATGGAATGCAGAATGGAATGGAATAGAATGGAACATTGAATATAATGGAATGGAATGTGGAATGGAATTAAATGTGGAAAGGAATGTGTAATGAAACAGAATGGAATGTGGAATGGAACAGAGTAGAATGAAACGTGGAATATAATGGAATGGAAAGTGGAATGGAATGGAATGGAAGGTGGAATGGAATGAAATGGAAAATGGAAAGGAATGGAATTGAATGGAACGTGTAATGAAATGTGGAATGGCATGGAATAGAATTTGGAATGGTATGGAATGAAATGTGGAATGGAATGGAATGGAATGTGGAATAGAATGGAATGTAATGTGGAATGGAATGGAATGGAATGCAATGTGGAATGCAATGTTCTGGAATGTGGAATGGAATGGAATGGAATGTGGAATGGAATGGAATGGAATGTGGGATGGAATGGAATGGAATGTGGAATGGAATGTGGAATGGAATGGAATGGAATGGAATGAAATAGAAAGTGGAATGAAATGGAATGTGGAATGGAATGCAATACAAACTGGAATGGAATGGATTGTGGAATGGAATGGAATCCAATGTGGAATGGAATGGAAGGGAATGTGGAATGGAATGGAATGAAATGTGGAATGGAATGGAAGGGAATGTGGAATGGAATGGAATGGATTGGAATGAAATGTGGAATAGAATAGCATGGAAAGTGGAATGGAATTTAATGGAATGTGGAAAGGAATGGAATGGAATGTGGAATGCTATGTGGAATGGAATGGAATGGAATGGAATGTGGAATAGAATAGCATGGAAAGTGGAATGGAATGTAATGGAATGTGGAAAGGAATGGAATGAAATTTGGAATGCTATGTGGAATGGAATGGAGCACAATGGAATGGAATGGAATGTGGAATGGAATGCAATGTGGAATGGAATGTATAGTAATATGTACCGGAATGGTATGGAATTTGGAATGGAATCAAATGGCATGGAATGTGGAATGGAATGTGGAAAGGAATGTGTTATGTAATAGAATGTAAAGTGGAATGGAATGTGGAATGGAAAGGAATGAATCGTGGAACAGGATGTTAAACGTAAAGGAACGGTATGTGGAATGGAATGTCGAATGGAATGGAATGGAATCTGGAATGGAATGTGGAAAGGAATGGAACGCAATGTGGAATGGAATGTGGAATGCAATGCAAAGGAAGGTGGAATGGAATGCAATGGAATGTGGAATGGAATGTGGAACGGAATGTAATGGAACGTGGGATAGAAAGTAGAATGGAAAGGAATGGAATGTGGAACGGAACGTGAAATGCAAAGTGGAATGGAACGAGGAATGGAAAGTGTAATGTGGAACGGAATGGAATGTGGAATGGAATGGAATGGAAAGTGGAATGGAATGTGGTATGGAATGGAATGGAATGTGGAATGGATAGTGGAATGGAATAGAATGGAAAGTGAAATGGGATGCAGAATGGAATGGAATGGAATGTGGACTGGAATGTGGAATGGAATGGAAAGGAATGTGGAATGGAATGGAATGAAATGTGCATATGAATGGAAAGGAACGTGGAATGGAATTCAAAGGAACATGGAATGAAACGTGGAATGGAATGGAATGGAACGTGGACGGCAATGGAATGGAAGGTGGACAGGAATGTAATGGAACTTGTATTAGAATGGAATGGAATGGAATGTGAGTGGAATGGAAGGTGGAATGGAATGGGTTGGGGAATGGAATGGAATGGAATGTGGAATGGAACGGAATGGAATGAGGAATGGACTGTGGAATGGAATGGAATGGATTGTGGAAATGAATGTGTAAAGGAATGGAATGTGGAAGGGAATAGAATAGAATGGAACATGGAATATAATGGAATAGAATGTGGAAAGGAATGTGGAATTGAATTGAATGGAATGTGGAAGGGAAGGGAATGGACGGTGGAATATAATGGAATGGAACATGGAATGGAATGGAATGGAAGGTGGATTCGAATGGAATGGAACGTGGAATGGGATGAAATGGAACGGAAGGTGGAGTGGAATGGAATGTGGAATGGAATGGAATACGGAATGGAATGGAATGCAATGTGGAATGGGATGGAAAGTGGAATGGAATTGAATGGAATGCAATATGGAATGGAATGGAATGTGGAATGGAATGCAATGTAGAACGGAATGGAAAGTGGAATGGAATGGAATGGAATGTGGTACGGAATGGAATGGAATGGAATGTGGAATTGAATTGAATGTGGAAAGGAATAGAATGTGGAATGGAATGGAATCTGGAATGGAATGGAAAGTGGAATGGAATGGAATGTGGAATGGAATGGAATGGAAAGGAATCGAATGTGGAACGGAATGGAATGGAAAGTCTAATGGAATGGAATGGAATGTGGAATGAAATGGAATGTGGAATGGAATGGTATGCAATCTGGAATGGAATGGAATGTGAAATGGAATGGAATGGAATGTGGACTGTAATAGAATGAATGTGGAATGTAATGGAACGGAATGTGTAATGAAATGGAATGGAATGTGGAATGGAATGTGGATTGAAATGGAATGCAAAGTGGAATGGAATGGAATGGAATGTGGAATGGAATGTGGAAATGGAATGGAATGGAAATTGCAATGGAATGTGGTATTGAATGGAATGGAATGTGGAATGGAAAGTGGAATGGAATAGAATGGAACGTCGAATGGGATGCGGAATGTGATGGAATGGAATGTGGAATGGAATATGGAAAGGAACGTGGAATGGAATGGAATTTAACGTGGAATGGGATGAAATGGGATGTGGAATGGAATGTTCAATGGAATGGAATGGAACATGGAACGGAACGTGGAATGGAATGTGGAATGGAATCTGTAATGGAATATGCAAAGCAACGTGGAATGGAACGTGGATACGAAAGAAATGGAAAGTTGATTGGAACGTGGAATGGAATGGAAAGGAACGTAGAAAGGAATGTGGAATGGAATGCGGAATGGAACGTGAAACGGAACATGGAATACTTTGGAATGGAATGTGTAATGGAGTGTGGAGTGGAATGTGGAATGGATTGCAAGGTAATGTGGAATGGAATGTGGAATCGAATGGAATGGATTGTGGAATGTAGTGGAATGGAATGTGGAATCGAATGGAATGGATTGTGGAATGTAGTGGAATGCAATGTGGAATAGAATGTGAAATGGAATGGAAAGGAATCAGGATTGGAATGGAATGGAGTGATATGGAATGTGGAATGGAATGGAATGGAAAGTGGAATGGAAAGTGGAATGGAACATGGAATGGAATGTGGAATGGAATAGAATCGCAGGTGGAATGAAAGGAAATGGAATGTGGAATGGAATGTGGAATGGAATGTGGAATGGAAAGAATTGGAATAGAGTGGAATGTGGAATGAAATGGAATGGAATGGAATGTGGAATTTAATTTAATGGAATATAGAATGGAATGGAATGGATTGGAATATGGAATGGAATGTAATGGAATGGAATGAGGAAAGGTATGGAATGGAATATGGAATTTAATGCAGAGGAATGGAATGTAATGGAATAGTATGCAATGTGGAATTGAATGGAAAGGGAAGTGGAATGGAATGGAATGGAATGTGGAATGGATAGGAATGGAATGGAATGGAAGGTGGAATGGAATGTGAAATGGAATGTGGAATGGAACGAGGAATGGAATGAAATGGAACGTGGAATGGAAACTGGAATGGAATGAAATGGAAAGTGGAATTGAATGGAATGGAACGTGGAATGGAATGGAATGGAACATGGAATGGAAAGTGGAATGGAACATGGAATGGAATGGAATGGAACGTGGAATGCAATGGAATGGAATGTGGAAAGGAACGTGGAATGGAACGGAATGTAACGGGAATAGAAAGTGGAATGGAACGTCCAATGGAAAGTGGAATTGAATGTGGAATTGAATGGAATGGAAGTTGGAATGGAATGTGGACTGTAATGGAATGGAATGTGGAATGGAATGGAGTGGAATGTGGCCTCGAATGTGGAATGGAATTTAATAGAATTTGGAAGGGAATGTGGAATGGAATGCAGAATGGAATGTGGAATGGAACGTGGAATGGAACGTGGAATGGAACGTGGAGTGGAATGGGGAATGAAATGTGGAAAGGATACAAATGGAATGTGGAATGGAATGGAATGGAACTTGCAATGGAATGGAATGGAAAGTGGAATAGAATATGGAATGGAATGGAATGGAATCCAGAAAGAAATGGAATGGAATGGTATGGAATGTGGAATGGAATGTACTGGATGGTGTAATGGAACGTGGAATGGAAAGTGGAATGGAATGTGGAATGAAATGGAATGGAATGTGGAATAGAAAGGAATGGAATGTGGAATGTGGAATGGATTCAGAATGTAATGCAATAGGGAATGTGGAATGGAATCCAGAATGTAATGGAATAGAATGTGGAATGGAATGGAATGGGATGTGAAAAGGAATATGGAATGGAATGAAAAGGAATGTGGAATGGTATGTGGAGTGGAATGTGGAATGGAATGGAAAGGAATGGAAAGTGGAATGGAATGTGGAATGGAATGGAAAGGAATGGAATGTGGAATGGAATGGAATGGAATGTGAAATGGAATGGAATGGAATGAGGTATGGAATGCAGTGGAATGTAAACGAATTTAGAATGGAAATGTATGGAATGTGGAATTTAATGTGGCATTGAATACAAAGGAATGTGCAATTGAATGGAATGGAATGTGGAATGAAATGGAACGGAATGTGGAATGGAATGCAATGGAATGTGGAATGGAATGGAATGTGGAATCAAATTGAATGGAATGTGGAATGCAATGCGTAATGGAATGGAATGCACAAAGGAATGCGGAATGTAATGGAATGGAATCTGGAATGGAATGTGGAATGGAATGTGGAATGGAACGAAATGTAATATGCAATGGAATGTGGAATGGAATGATGAATGGAATGTGGAATGGAATGTGAAATGGAAGGTGAAATGGAATGGAATGGAATGTGGAATGGAATGTGGAATGGAATCAAATGGAACCGGGAATGGAATGTGAAACGGAAAGGAATGGAATAGATTGTAATGTGGAATGGAATGGAATGGAATGTGGAATGGAATGTGGAACGGAACTCGGAATGGAATGCTAAAGAATGTGGAAGGGAATGTGGAATGGAATGTGGAATGGAAAGTGGAATGGAATTGAATGCAATGTGGAATGTTATGTGCAATGGAATGTGGAGTGGAATGTTGAAAGGAATGGAATGGAATGCAATGTGGAATGGAAAGTGGAAAGAATGTGGAATGGAATGTGGAATAAACCGAATGTAATGTGCAATGGAATGTGGAATGGAAAATAGAAAGGTATGTATTGGAATGTGGAATGGAATGTGAAATGGACAATGGAATGGAATGTGGAATGGAACGTTATGGAATGTGGAATGCGATGTGTAATGGAATGTGGAATGGAAAGTGCAATGGAATGGAATGGAATGTGGAATGGAACATGGAATGGAATGGAATGGAAAGTGGAATGGAATTTGGATTGAAAGTTGGAATGGAAAATGGAATAGAATGTGGAAAGGAAGGTGGAATGGAATGTGGAATGGAACGTGAAATGGAATGGAATGGAAAGTGGAATGGAATGTGTAATGGAATGGAATGGAACGTGTAATGGAATGTGGAATGTATCGTGGTATGGAACATTTAATGGAATGGAATGGAACGTGCATTGGAATGTTGAATGGAATATGGAATAGAAAGTGGAATGAAATGTGGAATGGAATGTGGAATGGAATGGAATGGAATATTGACTGAAATGGTATGGAAAGGAAAGGAATGTGGAATGGATGTTTTAATGGAACGTGTAATGGAATGCAATGGAACGTCAAATGGAAAGTGGAATGGAATGTTTAATGGATGGTGGAATGAAACGTGGAATGGAATGGAATAGAACGTGGAATGGAATTTGGAATGGAATGGAATGCAATAGAATGGAAGTTGGAATGTAATGTGAAATGGAATGTGGAATGGAAGGCAAAACAGAATGGAATGAAACATGGAATCGAACGTGGAATGGAATGGAATGGAATGTGGAATGCAATCTGGAATGAAACATGGAATGAAAAGTGGAATTGTACGTGGAATGGAATGGAATGGAATGTTGAATAGAATGCAATGGATTGTGGAATGGAATGGAATGAAACGTGGAATGGAACGGAATGGAATGAGGAATGCAATTTGGAATGGTAAGGAATGGAATGTGGAATGGAAAGTAGAATGGAAATGAAAGGAATGTGTAATGGAATGTGAAATGGAATGGAGTGGAATGTGGAATGGGATGTGGAATGGCATGGAACGGAATGTCTAATGGAAAGTAGAATGGAAAGTGGAATGGAATGGAATGGAATGTGGAAGGGAGTGTGTAATGGAATGTGGAATGGATTGGAATGTAATGCTGTTTGAAATGTGGAATGGAATGGAATGGAATGTGGATTGGAATGTGTAATGGAATGTGAAATGGAATGGAATGGAATTTGGAATGGAATGTGGAATGGAATGGAATGAAATGAGGAAGGTAATGTGGAATGGAATGCGGAATGCAATGTGGAATGTAATGGAATGGAATGTGGAACGAAATGTGGAATGGAATGGAATGGAATGGAATGTCCAGGGGAATGTGAAATGGAATGGAATGGAATGTGGAATGCAATGTGGAATGGAATGTGGAATTGAATGGAATGGAATTTTGAATGGAATGTGGAATGGAATGGAATGCAATGTGGATGGGAATTTGGAATGGAATGTGGAATGCAATGTGGAATGGTATGTGGAATAGAATGTTGAATGGAATGAAATGGAATATGGAATGGAAAGTGGAATGGAATGGAATGTGGACTGGAATGTGGAAAAGAATGTGGAATAGAATGTGGAATGGAATGTGGAGTGGCATGTTGAATAGAACGGAATGGAAAGCGGAATGTAATGGAATGCAATGTGGAATGGAATGGAATGCAATGGAATGGAAGTTGGAATGGAATGTGAAATGTAATGTGGAATGGGAAGTGTAATGGAATGTAATGCAACGTGGAATGGAATGGAATGGGACGTGGAATGGAATGGAATGGAACGTGGAATGGAAAGTGGAATGGAATGGAATGGAACGTGGAATGGAATGTGGATTGGAACGCAGAATGGGACGTGGAATGGCACGTGGAATGGAATGGAATGGTATGTTGACTGGAATGGAATGGAATGTGGAATGGAATAGAATGGAATATGGAATTTAAAGTGGAATGGAATGGATTGGAACGTGGAATGCAACGTGGAATGGAACCTCTAATGGAACGAAGACTGGAACGTGGAATGGAACGGAACGGAAGGTCTAATGGAAAGTAGAATGGAAGGTAAAATGGAATTGAACGGAAAGTGGAATGGAATGGAATGGAAAGTAGAATGGAACATGGAATGGAACGTAGAATGGAAAGTGGAATGGAATGTGGAATGGAAGGTGGAATGGAAAGTGGAATGTAATGTGGAATGGAAAGGAACGGAATGTGGAATGCAATGGAATGGAATATGGAATGGAATGGAATAGAATGTCGAATGTAATTTGAATGAAAAGAAAGGAATTCAGAATTGAATGGAATGGAATAGAATGGAATTGAATAGGATGTATAATGGAACGTGGAATGCAACGTGGAATGGAATGTGGAATGGAATAGAATGGAATGTGGAATGGAAGGGAAGGGAATGTGGAAAGGAATGTGGAATGGAATGGTTTGAAATGGAATGGAATGTGTAATGGAATGGAGTGGAATATGGAATGGAAATTGGATTGGATTGTGCAACGGAATGGAATGCTATGGAATGTGGAATGGAATGGAATGGAATGGAATGAGGAATGGAATGGAATGGAATGTGGAATGGAATGTAATAGAATGTGTTACGGAATGGAATGGAATGGAATGCGGAATGGTATGGAATGGAATGTGGAATGCAAGGGAAAGGAATGGAATGCAATGTGGAATAGAATGGAATGGAAAGTGGAATGGAATGGAATGGAATGTGGAATGGAATGTGGAATGGAATGTGGAATGGAATGGAATGGAACGTGGAATGCAACATGGAACAGAACGTGGAATGGAACGTGGTATGGAACGTGGAATGGAATGGAATGGAACGTGTAATGGAATGTGGAATGGAATGTGGAATGGAATGGAACGTGGAAAGGAATGTAATGGAATGTGGTACGGAATATAGAATGGAATGGAATGGAATGTGGAATGGATTGTGGTATGGGATGTAGAATGGAATGTGGTATGGGACGTGGAATGGGATGTGGAACGAAATGGAATGGAATGTGGAATGGAATGTGGAAAGGAAAGGATTGGAATGTGGAATGGAATGTGGAATGGAATGGAATGGATTGTGGAACAGAAGGTGGAATGGAATGTGGAATGGAATGTTTTATGCATTGGAATGGAATGTGGAATGGAATGTGTAGTGCAATGGAATGAAATGGGGAATGGAATGTGGAATGGAATGTGGAATGGAACGTGGAATGGAATGGAATGGAATATGGAATGGAACATGGAATGGAACGTGGAATGGAACATGGAATGGAAAGTGGAATGGAACGTCGAATGGAATGTGTATTGGAAAGTGGAATGGAATGTTCAATGGAATGCAATGGAATGTGGAAAGGAGTGTGGACTGCAATGGTATGCACTGTGCAAAGGAATGGAAAGGAATGTGGAATGGAATGTTTAATGGAATGTGGAATGAAATGTGGAGTGGAACGTGGAATGGAACGGAATGGATCGTGGAATGGACGTGGAATGGAACTTGGAATGGAAGGTGGAATGGAAGGTGGAACAGAATGGGATGGAATATGGAATGGAATGGATTGGAATGTGGAATGGAATGCAGAATGGAACGGAATGTAACGTGGAATGCAATGTGGAATGTAATGGAAAGGAATGTGGAATGGAATGTGGAATGGAGTGCAATGGAATGTGGAATGGAATGGAATGTGGAATGGAATGGAATGGAATGTGGACTGGAATGTGGAATGGATTGGAATTTAATGTGGGATAGATCATGGAATGGAACGGAATGGAATGCGGAATGGAATGGAATGGAAAGTTTTGTAATGTGGAATGGAATGGAATGGAATGTGGATTGGAACGTGGAATGGAATAGAATGGAACATCGAATGGAATGTGGAATGGAGTATGGAATGTAGTGGAATGGAATGTGGAATAGAATGGAATGGAATGGAATGTGGAATGGAATGTGTAATGGAATGTGTAATGGAATGGAATGGAATGTGGGACGGAATGGATTGGAATGTGGAATGGAATGTGAAATGCAATGGAATGGATTGTTTAAATGGAATGGAATGGAATGTGGAATGGAACGTGGACTGTAATGGAATGCAATGTGGAATGGAACGTGGACTGTAATGGAATGCAATGTGGAATGGAACTTGGAGTGGAATGCAATGGGATGTGGAATGGAATGAGAAATGGCACGTGGAATGGAACGCAATGGAATGTGGAATGGAATGTGGAATGGAATGTGGAATGGAAAGGGCAATGGAATGAAATGGAATGTGGAATGGAAAGTGGTATGGAAAGAATGGAACGTGTAAAGGAACTTGGAATGGAAAGTGAAAAGGAACGTGGAATGGAATGTGGAATGGAACGTGGAATGGAATGTGGAGTGGAATGTGGAATGGAACATGGAATGGAATGGTATGGAACGTGGAATGGAACTTGGAATGCTATGTGCAATGGAATGTTAAATGGATCGTGGAATGGAACGTTCAATGGAATGGAATGGAATGTGCAAAGGAATGTGGAATGGAATGGAACGGAATGTGGAATGGAATGGAATGTGGAGTGGAATATTTAATGGAATGAAATGGAAAGTGGAATGGAATGGAATGTGGAATGGAATGTGGAATAGAATGTGGAATGAAATGGATTCTGGAATGGAATAGAATGTGGAATGGAGTGAATTGGAATGAAATCTAGAATTGAATGGAAAAGAATGTGGAATGGAACAGAATGGAATGGAATGTAATGTGTTATGGAATGGAACGGAATGTGGACTGGAATAGGAAGTGGAAGGAAATGGAAAGGAACGGAATGCGGAATGTAATGGAATGTATTGTTATGGAATGTGGAATGGAATGAAATGGGATGTGGAATGCAACAGAATGTGGAATGCAATGAAATGAAATGGAATGTGAAATGGAATGGAATGGAATTTAGAATGGAATGGAATGGCATGTGGAATGGAATGGAATGGAATGCGAACTGGGATGTGGAATGGAATGTGGACTGCAATGTGGAATGGATTGGAATGGAATGGTTAATGGAACGTGGAATGGAATGGAATGGCATGTGGAATAGAACGTGGAATGGAATGTGGAATGGAACGTGGAATGGAAAGTGTAATGGATTAGAATGAAACGTGGAATGCAATGGAATGGAATGTGAAATGGAATGGAATGGAATGTGGAATGGTATGTGGTATGGAATGGAATGCGGAATGGAATGTGGAATGATATGTGGAATGGAATGGAATGCAGAATGGAATGTGGAATAGAATGGAATGCGGAATGAAATGTGGAAATGAATGAAATGGATAGGAATGATGAATGGAATGAGGAATGGAATGTGGAATGAAATGTGGACTGGAATGGAATGGAAAGTGGTATGGAAAGTGGAATGTAATTGAATGGAATGGAATGAGGAATGGAAAGGAACGGAATGTGGAATGGAATGTGGAGTGGAATGGAATGGAATGGAATGGAATGGAATGGAATGTGGAATGGAATTTAATGGAATGTATAATGGAATGTGGAATGGAATCGAATGGAATGTGAAATGGAATGGAATGGAATGGAATGGAATGTGGAATGGATTGTGGAATGGAATGTTGAGTGGAATGGAATGTGGAATGGAATTGGGTATGGAATGGAATGGAATGTATAACGGAATGTGCAATGCAATCGAATGGAATATGAAATGGAATGGAATGGAATGTGGAATGGAATGGAAAGGAATGGAATGTGGAATGGAATGTAATGGAATGGAATGTGGAATGCACTCATCACAAAGAAATTTTTATGTGAAAATATTTTCTAGACAGGAGCATTCTCAGAAACTTCTTTGTCTTTTGGGGATTGAACTCATAGAGTTGAACATTCCTTTTCATTGGGCCGTTCTGCAACACTCTTGTTGTGGAAACTGCAAGTGGATATTTGGTGCGATTGCGGCATCTAGCAGAAAAGGAAATATATTCAGATAAAAACTAGATTGAACCGTTCTGAGAAACTTCTTTGTGATGTGTGCATTCTACTCACAGGGTTGAACCTTCCTTTTGCTAGAAGAGTTTTGAAACTCTCTTTTTGTGGAATCTGCAAATGGATATTTGTAGCGCTTTGAAGCCTGTGGTGGAAAAGGAAACATCTTCACATAAAAACTAGATAGAAGCATTCTCAGAAACTTCTTTGAGATGCGCGCATTCAACTCACAGAGTTGAAGCTTCATTTTGATACAGCTCTTTTGAAACACTCTTTCAGTAGAATCTGCAAGTGGATATTTGGACTGCTAAGAGGCCAACACTAGAAAAGGAAATATCTTCACATAAAAACTAGATGGGAGCACTCTCAGAAACTTCCCTGTGCTTTATGCATTCAAGTCACAGAGAGGAACCTTTCTTTTGAAAGCGCAGTTTTGAAACACTCTTTTTGTAGAATTTGCTAGTGGACGTTTGGAGCGATTTGAGGCCTATGCTGGAAAACGAAATATCTTCCCATAAAAACTGGACAGAAGCGTTCTCAGAAACTTCTTTGTGATGAGTGCATTCAACTCACACACTTGAACCTTCATTTTGAAAGAGCAGTTTTGAAACAGTCTTTTTGTAGAATATGCAAGTGGATATTTTGAGCGTCTTGAGGCCTTTACTGGGAAATGAAATATCTTCACCTGAAAACTACACAGAAGCAGTCTCAGAAACTTATTTGTGATGTGTGCATTCAACTCACAGAGTTGAACCTGCCTTTTGATATAGCAGTTTGGAAACAGCCTTTTTGTAAAATCTGCAAGTGGATATTTGGAGCTATTTGAGGCCTATGCTGCAAAAGGAAATATCTTCACAGAAACCCTAGACAGTCTCAGGAACTTCTGCATGATGAGTGCATTCAACTCACGGACTTGAATCTTCCTTTTGATAGAACAGTTTTGAAACACTCCTTTTGTAGAAACTGCAAGTGTTTATTTGGAGCTCTTTGAGGCCTATGATGGAAAAGGAAATTCTTCACAGAAAAACGAGACAGAAGCATTCTCAGAAACTTCTGTGTGATGAGTGCATTCAACTCACACACTTGAAATTTCCTTTTGATAGAGCAGTTTTGAAACACTCTTTTGGTAGCATCTGTAAGTGGATATTTGGAGGGCTTTTATGCCAATGCTGATAAATGAAATATCATCACATAAAATCTAGGCAGAAGCATTCTCACAAACCTCTTTGTGATGAGTGCATTCAACTCACAGAGTTGAAAGTTACATTTGATAGAACAGTTTTGAAGGACTTCTTTTGTAGGATCTACAGCTGTTTATTTGGAGGGCTTTGAGGCCTATGTTGGAAAAGGAAATATCTTCACATAAAAACTAGACAGAAGCATTCTCAGAAACCTCCCTGTGTTTCTGCATTCAACTCACATAGTTGAACGTTCCTTTTGATAGAACGGTTTTGAAAATCTCTTTTCCTAGAATCTGCAAGTCGACATTTGGAACGCTTTGAGGCCTATGCTGGAAAAGGAAATGTCTTCATGTAAAAACTAGATAGAAGCATTCTCAGAAACTTCTCTGTGATGTGCACACTCAACTCACAGAGTTGAAGCCTCCTTTTTATATAGCTGTTTTGAAACACTCTTTTAGTAGAATCTTCAAGTGGACATTTGTAGTGTTAAGAGGCCAACACTGGAAAAGGAAATATCTTCACATAAAAACTAGGTGGAAGCATTCTAAGAAACTTCCCTTTGCTTTATGCATTTAAGTCACGGAGAGAAACCTTCCTTTTGAAAGCGCAGTTTTGAAACACTCGTTTTGTAGAATTTGCTAGTGGTTGTTTGGAGCGATTTGAGGCCTATGCTGGAAAACGAAATATCTTCCCATAAAAACTAGACAGAAGGATTATCAGAAACTTCTTTGTGATGAGTGCATTCAACTCACAGACTTGAACCTTCATTTTGAAAGAGCAGTTTTGAAACACTCTTTTTGTAGAATCTGCAAGTGGATATTCTGAGCGTTTTGAGGCCTTTGCTGGGAAATGAAATAGCGTCACCTGAAAACTACACAGAAGCATTCTCAGAAACTTGTTTTTGATGTGTGCATTCAACTCATAGAGTTAAACCTGCCTTTTGATAGAGCAGTTTGGAAACAGTCTTTTTTTAAAATCTGCAAGTGGATATTTGGAGCGATTTGAGGACTATGCTGCAAAAGGAAATATCTTCACAGAAACCCTAGACAGAAGCATTCTCAGGAACTTTTGTGTGATGAGTGCATTCAACTCACGGACTTGAACCTTCCTTCTGATAGAACAGTTATGAAACACTCCTTCTGTAGAATCTGAAAGTGTTTATTTGGAGCGCTTTGAGGCCTATGATGGAAAAGGAAATATCTTCCCACCAAAACGAGACAGAAGCATTCTCAGAAACTTCTGTGTGATGAGTGCATTCAGTTCACACACTTCAACTTTCCTTTTGATATAGTAGTTTTGAAACACTCTTTTTGTAGCATCTGTAAGTGGATATTTGGACATCTTTTATGCCAATGCTGGAAAACTAAATATTATCACATAAAAACTAGGCAGAAGCATTCCCAGAAACTTCTTCCTGATGAGTGCATTCAACTCACAGACTTGAACGTTCCTTTTGATAGAACAGTTTTGAAACACTCCTTTTGTACGATCTGCAGCTGTTTATTTGGAGCGTTTTGAGGCCTATGTTGGAAAAGGAAATGTCTTCACAGAAAAACTAGACAGAAGCATTCTCAGAAACTTTCCTGTGCTTTCTGCATTCAACCCACATAGTTGAACCTTCCTTTTGATAGAACAGTTTTGAAAATCTGTTTTCATAGAATCTGTAAGTCGACATTTGGAACGGTTTGAGGCCTATGCTGGAAAAGGAAATATCTTCACATAAAAACTAGATAGAAGCATTCCCAGAAACTTCTTTGTGATGTGCACATTCAACTCACAAGGTTGAAGCTTCCTTTTGATATAGCTGTTTTGAAACACTCTTTTAGTAGAATCTTCAAGTGGATATTTGGAGTGTTAAGAGGCCAACACTGGAAAAGGAAATATCTTCACATAAAAACTAGACGGAAGCAGTCTCAGAAACTTCCCTGTGCTTTATACATTCAAGTCACAGAGAGGAACCTTCCTTATGAAAGCACAGTTTTGAAACACTCTTTTTGTAGAATTTGCTAGTGGATGTTTGGAGCGATTTGAGGCCTATGCTGGAAAACAAAATATCTTCCCATAAAAACTAGACAGAAGTATTCTCAGAAAGTTCTTTATGCTGTGTGCATTCAACTCACAGAGTTGAACCTGCCTTTTGATAGAGTAGTTTGGAGACAGCCTTTTTGTAATATCTGCAAGTAGATATTTGGAGTGATTTGAGACCTATGCTGCAAAAAGCAATATCTTCACATAAACCCTAGATAGATAGAAGCATTCTCAGAAACTTCTTTGTCATTTGGGGATTGAACTCACAGAGTTGGACCTTCCTTTTCATAGAGCAGTTCTGCAACACTCTTGTTGTGGAAACTGCAAGTGGACATTTGGTGCGTTTGCTGCATCTAGTGGAAAAGCAAATACATTCAGATGAAAACCATATAGATTTGTTCTGAGAAACTTTTTTGATGTGTGCATTCTACTCACGGAGTTGAAGCTTCCTTTTGATATAGCTGTTTTGAAACACTTTTTGTGGAGTCTGCAAGTGGATATTGGGAGGGCTTTGAAGCCTATGCTGGAAAGGGAAATATCTTAACATAAAAACTAGATAGAAGCATTCCCAGAAATTTCTTTGCAATGTGCGGATTGAACTCACAGAGTTGAAGCTTCTTTTTGATATAGCTGTTTTGAAACACTCTTTTAGTAGAATCTTCAAGTGGATATTTGGAGTGTTAAGAGGCCAACACTGGAAAAGGAAATATCTTCACATAAAAACTAGACAGAAGAATTCTCAGAAACTTCCCTGTGCTTTATGCACTCAAGTCACAGAGAGGAACCTTCCCTTTGAAAGTGCAGTTTTGAAACACTCTTTTGGTAGAATTTGCTAGTGGATGTTTGGAGCGATTTGAGGCCTATGCTGGAAAACGAAATAGCTTCCCATAAAAACTAGACAGAAGGATTATCAGAAACTTCTTTGTGCTGTGTGCATTCAACTCACAGACTTGAACCTTCATTTTGAAAGAGCAGTTGTGAAACACTATTTTTGTAGAATCTGCAAGTCTACATTTTGAGCGTTTTGAGGCCTTTGCTGGGAAATGAAATATCTTCACGTGAAAACTACACAGAAGCATTCTGAGAAACTTCTTTGTGATGTGTGCATTCAACTCACAGAGATGAACCTGCCTTTTGATAGAGCAGTTTGGAAAAAGCCTTTTTGTAAAATCTGCAAGTGGATATTTGGAGCGATTTGAGGCCTATGCTGCAAAAGGAAATATCTTCGCAGAAACCCTAGACAGAAGCCTTCTCAGGAACTTCTGTGTGATGAGTGCATTCAACTCACAGACTTGAACCTTCCTTTTGATATAACAGTTTTGAAACACCCCTTTTGTAGTATCTGCAAGTGTTTATTTGGAGTGCTTTGAGGCCTATGATGGAAGAGGAAATATCTTCATATTAAAACGAGACAGAAGCATTCTCAGAAACTTCTGTGTGATGAGTGCATTCAACTCACACACTTGAACTTTCCTTTTGATAGAGCAGTTTTGTAACACTCTTTTAGTAGCATCTGTAAATGGATATTTGGAGAGATTTTTTGCCATTTCTGGAAAACGAAATATCATCACATAAAAACTAGGCAGAAGAATTCTCAGAAACTTCTTCCTGATGAGTGCATTCAACTCACAGACTTGAACGTTCGTTTTGATAGAACAGTTTTGAAACACTCCTTTTGCAGGATTTGCAACTGTTTATTTGGAGCATTTTGAGGCCTATGTTGGAAAAGGTAATATCTTCACGTTAAAACTAGACAGAAGCATTCTCAGAAACTTCCCTGTGCTTTCTGCATTCAAATCACATAGTTGAACCTTCCTTTTGATACAACAGTTGTGAAACAATCTTTTCGTAGAATCTGCAAGTCGACATTTGGAACGTTTTGAAGCCTAAGCTGGAAAAGGAAATATCTTCACATAAAAACTAGATGGAAGCATTCTCAGAAACGTCTTTGTGATGTGCCCATTCAACTCACAGAGTTGAAGCTTCCTTTTGATATAGCTGTTTTGAAACACTCTTTTAGTAGAATCTTCAAGTGGATATTTGGAGAGCTAAGAGGCCAACACTGGAAAAGGAAATATCTTCACATAAAAACTAGACAGATACATTCTCAGAAACTTCCCTGTGTTTACGCATTCAAGTCACAGAGAGGAACCTTCCCATTGAAAGCGCAGTTTTGAAACACTCTTCTTGTAGAATTTGCTAGTGGATGTTTGGAGCGATTTGAGTCCTATGCTGGAAAACGAAATATCTTCCCATAAAAACTAGACAGAAGCATTCTTAGAAACTTCTTTGTGATGAGTGCATTCAACTCACAGACTTGAACCTTCATTTTGAAAGAGCAGTTTTGAAACACTCTTTTTGTAGAATCTGCAAGTGGATATTCTGAGCGTTTTGAGGCCTTTGCTGGGAAATGAAATAGCTTCACCTGAAAACTACACAGAAGCATTCTCAGAAACTTGTTTTTGATGTGTGCATTCAACTCATAGAGTTAAACCTGCCTTTTGATAGAGCAGTTTGGAAACAGCCTTTTTTTAAAATCTGCAAGTGGATATTTGGAGCGATTTGAAGCCTATGCTGCAAAAGGAAATATCTTCACAGAAACCCTAGACAGAAGCATTCTCAGGAACTTTTGTGTGATGAGTGCATTCAACTCACGGACTTGAACCTTCCTTCTGATAGAACAGTTATGAAACACTCCTTTTGTAGAATCTGCAAGTGTTTATTTGGAGCACTTTGAGGCCTAGGAGGGAAAAGGAAATATCTTCACATTAAAAACGAGACAGAAGCATTCTTAGAAACTTCTGTGTGATGAGTGCATTCAGTTCACACACTTGAACTTTCCTTTTGATAGAGCAGTTTTGAAACACTCTTTTAGTAGCATCTGTAAGTGGATATTTGGAGGGCTTTTATGCCAGTGCTGGAAAACTAAATATTATCACATAAAAACTAGGCAGAAGCATTTTCAGAAACTTCCTCGTGATGAGTGCATTCAACTCACAAAGTTGAACATTCCTTTTGATAGAACAGTTTTGAAACACTCCTTTTGTAGGATCTGCAACTGTTTATTTGGAGCGCCTTGAGGCCTATGTTGGAAAAGGAAATATCTTCACTTAAAAACCAGACAGAAGCATTCTCAGAGACTTCCCTGTGCTTTCTGCATTCATCCCACATAGTTGAACCTTCCTTTTGATAGAACAGTTTTGAAAATCTCTTTTCGTACATTCTGCAAGTTGACATTTGGAACGCTTTGAGGCCTATGCTGGAAAAGGAAATATCTTCACATAAAAACTAGATAGAAGCATTCTCAGAAACTTCTTTGTGATGTGCGCATTCAACTCGCAGAGTTGCAGCTTCCTTTCGATATAGCTGTTTTGAAACACTCTTTCAGTAGAATCTGCAAGTGGATATTCAGAGGGCTAAGAGGCCAACACTGGAAAAGGAAATATCTTCACATAAAAACTATACGGAAGCATTCTCAGGAACTTCCCTGTGCTTTCTGCATTCAAGTCACAGAGAGGAACCTTCCTTTTGAAAGCGCAGTTTTGAAATAATCTTTTTGTAGAATTTGGTAGTGGATGTTTGGAGCGATTTGAGGCCGATGCTGGAAAACGAAATATCTTCCCATAGAAACTAGATAGAAGCATTCTCAGAAACTTATTTGTGCTGTGTGCATTCAACTCACGGAGTTGAACCTGCCTTTTGATAGAGTAGTTTGGAGACAGCCTTTTTGTAAAATCTGCAAGTGGATATTTGGAGCGATTTGAGAACTCTGGTGCAAAAGAAATATCTCCACATAAACCCTAGAAAGAAGCATTCTCAGAAACTTCTTTGTCATTTGGGGATGGAAGTCAAAGGGTTGAACCTTCCCTTTCATAGAGCAGTTTTGCAACACTCTTGTTGTGGAAACTGCAAGTGGTTATTTGGTGCGATTGTGGCATCCAGTGGAAAATGAAATACATTCAGATGAAAACTAGATAGAACCGTTCTCAGAAACTCCTTTATGATGTGTGCATTCTACTCACAGAGTTGAACCTTCGTTTTGATAGAACAGTTTTGAAACACTCTTTTTGTGGAGTCTGCAAGTGGATATTTGGAGTGCTTTGAAGCCTATGCTGGAAAGGGAAACATCTTCACATAAAAACTAGATAGAAGCATTCTCAGAAACTTCTTTGAGATGTGCGCATTCAACTCACAGAGTTGAAGCTTCCTTTTGATATAGTTGTCTTGAAACACTCTTTCAGGAGCATCTGCATGGGGATATTTGGAGTGCTAAGAGGCCAACACTGGAAAAGGAAATATCTTGACATAAAAACTAGAAGGAAGCATTCTCAGAAACTTCCCTATGCTTTATGCATTCAAGTCACAGAGCGGAACCTTCCTTTTGAAAGCACAGTTTTGAAACACTCTTTTTGTGGAACTTGCTAGTGGATGTTTGAAGCGATTTGAGGCCTATGCTGGAAAACGAAATAGCTTCCCATAAAAACTAGAGAGAAGCATTCTCAGAAAGTTCTTTGTGATAAGTGCATTCAACTCACAGACTTGAACCTTCATTTTGAAAGAGCAATTTGAAACACTCTTTTTGTAGAATCTGCAAGTGGATATTTTGAGCGTTTTGAGGCCTTTGCTGGGAAATGAAATATCTTCACCTGAAAAGTAAACAGAAGCATTCTCAGAAATTTCTTTGTGATGTGTGCATTCAACTCACAGAGTTGAACCTGCCTTTTCATAGAGCAGTTTGGGAACAGCGTTTTTGTAAAATCTGCAAGTGGATATTTGGAGCGATTTGAGGCCTATGCTGCAAAAGGAAATATCTTCACAGAAACCCTAGTCAGAAGCATGCTCAGGAACTTCTGTGTGATGAGTACATTCAACGCACGGACTTGAACCTTCGTTTTGATAGAACAGTTTTGAAACACTGCTTTTGTAGAATCTGCAAGTGTTTATTTGGAGCGCTTTGAGGCCTATGTGGGAAAGGGAAATATCTTCACATGAAAACTAGACAGAAGCATTCTCAGAGACTTCCCTTTGCTTTCTGCATTCAACCCACATAGCTGAACCTTCCTTTTGATAGAACAGTTTTGGAAATCTCTTTTCATAGAATTTGGAAGTCAACATTTGGAACGCTTTGAGGCCTATGCTGGAAAAGGAAATATCTTCACATAAAAACTAGGTAGAAGCATTCTCAGAAACTTCTTGGTGATGTGCACATTCAACTCACAGAGTTGAAGCTTTCTTTTGATATAGCTGTTTTGAAACACTCTTTCAGTAGAATCTGCAAGTGGATATTTGGAGTGCTAAGAGGCCAACACTAGAAAAGGAAATATCTTCACATAAAAACTAGACGGAAGCATTATCAGAAACTTCCCTGGCTTTATGCATTCAAGTCACAGAGAGGAACCATCCTTTTGAAAGCGCAGTTTTGAAACACTCTTTTTGTTGAATTTGCTAGTAAATGTTTGGAGCGATTTGAGGCCTATGCTGGAAAACGAAATATCTTCCCTTAAAAACTAGACAGAAGCATTCTCAGAAACTTGTTTGTGAATTGTGCATTCAACTCACAGAATTGAACCTGCGTTTTGATAGAGTGGTTTGGAAACAGCCTTTTTGAAATTCTGCAAGTGGATAATTTGAGCGATATGAGACCTATGTTGCAAAAGGAAATATCTCCACATAAACCCTAGACAGAAGCATTCTCAGAAACTTCTTTGTCATTTGGGGATTGAACTCATAGAGTTGAACCTTTCTTTTCATAGAGCAGTGCTGCAACACTCTTGTTGTGGAAACTGCAAGTGGATATTTGGTGTGATTGCGGCATCTAGTGGAAAAGGAAATACATTCAGGTGAAATCTAGATAGAACCATTCTCAGAAACTTCTTTGTAATATGTGCATCCTACTCACAGTGTTGAACCTTCCTTTTGATAGAACAGTTTTGAAACACTCTTTTTGTGGAGTCTGCAAGTGGATATTTGGAGCGATTTGGAGTGTATGCTGGAAAAGGAAACATCTTCACATAAAAACTAGATAGAAGAATTCTCAGAAACTTCTTTGGATGTGCGCATTCAACTCACAGATTTCAAGCTTCCTTTTGATATAGCTGTTTTGAAACACTCTTTCAGTAGAATCTGCAAGTGGATATTTGGAGGGCTAAGAGGCCAGCACTGGAAAAGGAAATATCTTCACATAAAAACTAGACGGAAGCATTCTTAGAAACATCCCTGTGCTGTATGCATTCAAGTCACTGAGAGGAACCTTCCTTTTGAAAGCGGAGTTTTGAAACACTTTTTTGTAGTATTTTCTAGTGGGTGTTTGGAGCGATTTAAGGCCTATGCTGGAAAACGAAATATCTTCCCATAAAAACTAGACAGAAGCATTCTCAGAACCTTCTGTGTGATGAGTGCATTCAACTCACACCCTTGAACTTTCCTTTTGATAGAGCAGTTTTGAAACACTCTTTAGGTAGCATCTGAAAGTCCATATTTGGAGGGATCTTATGGCAATTATGGAAAACGAAATATCATCACATAAAAACTAGGCAGAAGCATTATCAGAAACTTCTTCATGCTGAGTGCATTCAACTCACAGAGTTGAAAGTTCCTTTCGATAGAACAGTTTGAAACACTCCTTTTGCAGGATCTGCAAATGTTTATTTTTAGAGCTTTGAGGCCTATGTTTGAAAAGGAAATGTCTTCCCATAAAAACTACACAGAAGCATTGTCAGGAACTTCTTTGTGATGAGCACATTCAACTCACACACTTGAACCTTCATTTTGAAAGAGCAGTTGTGAAACACTCTTTTTGTAGAATCTGCAAGTGGATATTATGAGCGATTTGAGGCCTTTGCTGTGAAATGAAATATCTTCACCTGAAAACTACACAGAAGCATTCTCAGAAACTTCTTTGTGATGTGTGCATTCAACTCACAGAGTTGAACCTGCCTTTTGATAGAGCAGTTTGGAAACAGCCTTTTGTAAATTCTGCAAGTGGATATTTGGAGTGATTTGAGGCCTATGCTGCAAAAGGAAATATCTTCACAGAAACCCTAGACAGAAGCATTCTCAGGAACTTCTGTGTGATGAGTGCATTCAACTCACGGACTTGAACCTTCCTTTTGATAGAACAGTTTTGAAACACTCCTTTTGTAGGTTCTGCAAGTGTTTATTTGGAGCTCTTTGAGGCCTATGATGGAAAAGGATATATCTTCACATAAAAACGAGATAGAAGCATTCTCAGAACCTTCTGTGTGATGAGTGCATGCAACTCACACAGTTGAACTTTCCTTTTGATAGAGCAGTTTTGAAACACTCTTTTAGTAGCATCTGTAAGTCGATATTTGGAGGGCTCTTATGCCAATGCTGGAAAACGTAATATCATCACATAAAAACTAGGCAGAAGCATTATCAGAAACTTCTTCATGATGAGTGCATTCAACTCACAGAGTTGAACGTTCCTTTCGATAGAACAGTTTGAAACACTCCTTTTGTAGGATCTGCAAATGTTTATTTGGAGCGCTTTGAGGCCTATGTTGGAAAAGGAAATATCTTCACATAAAAACTAGATAGAAGTATTCTCAGAATCTTCCCTGTGCTTTCTGCATTCAACCCACATAGTTGAACCTTCCTTTTGGTAGAACAGTTTTGAAAATCTCTTTTCGTAGAATCTGCAAGTCAACATTTGGAACGCTTTGAGGCCTATGCTGGAAAAGGAAATATCTTCACATAAAAACTAGATAGAAGCATTCTCAGAATCATCTTTGTGATGTGCGCATTCAACACACAGAGTTCAAGCTTCCTTTTGATATAGCTGTTTTGAAACACTCTTTCAGTAGAATCTGCAAGTGGATATTTGGAGTGCTAAGATGTCAACACTGGAAAAGGAAGTATCTTCACATAAAAACTAGACAGAAACATTCTTAGAAACTTCTTAGTGAAGAGTTCATTCAACTCACAGAGTTGAACGTTCCTTTTGATAGAACAGTTTTGAAATACTCCTTTTGTAGGATCTGCAACTGTTTATTTGGAGGGCTTTGAGGACTATGTTGGAAAATGAAATATCTTCACAGAAAAACTAGACAGAAGCATTCTCAGAAACTTCCCTGTGCTTTCTGCATTCAACCCTCATAGTTGAACATTCCTTTTGATAGAACAGTTTTGAAAATCTCTTTTCGTAGAATCTGCAAGTCGACATTTGGAACGCTTTGAGGTCTACGCCTGAAAAGGAAATATCTTTACATAAAAACTAGATAGAAGCATTCTCGGAAACTTCCCTGTGCTTTATGCATTCAAGTCACAGAAAGGAACCTTCCTTTTGAAAGCACAGTTCTGAAACACTCTTTTTGTAGTATTTGCTACTGGAAGTTTTGAGGAATGTGAGGTCTATGCTGGAAAACGAAATATCTTCCCATAAAAACTAGACAGAAGCATTCTCAGAAACTTCTTTGTGATGAGTGCATTCAACTCACAAACTTTAACATTCCTTTTGAAATAGCAGTTTTGAAAACACTCTTTTTGTAGAATCTGCAAGTGGATATTTTGAGCATTTTAATGCCTTTGCTGGGAAATGAAATATCTTCACCTGAAAACTAGACAGAAGCATTCTCAGAAACTTCTTTGTGATGTGCGCATTCAACTGATGGAGTTGAAGCTTCCTTTTGAAATAGCTGTTTTGAAACACTCTTTCAGTAGGATCTGCAACTGTATATATGGAGTGTTAAGAGGCCAACACTGGAAAAGGAAATATCTTCACATAAAAGCTAGATGGAAGCTTTCTCAGAAACTTCCCTGTACTTTTTGCATTCAAGTCACAGAGAGGAAGCTTCCTTTTGAAAGCGCAGTTTTGAAACACTCCTTTTCCAACATAGGCCTCAAAGAGCTCTAAATAAACACTTGCAGATTCTACAAAAAGAGTGTAGAGTGGATTGGAGATTCCAATCCATTCCATTCCATTGCATTGTACTCACAGAGTTGAACCTTCCCTTTGATAGAACAGTTTAGAAACACTCTTTTTGAAAAATCTGCAAGTGTTTATTTGAAGCGCTTTGATTCCTATGTTTGAAAAGGAAATATCTTCCCATGAAAACTAGACCGAAGCATTCTCAGAAACTTCTTTGTGACGAGTGCATTCTACTCACAGAGTTGAACCTTCCTTTGATAGAACACTTTTGAAACACTCTTTTTGTAGAATCTGCAATGGGATATTTGAGCGCTTTGATGCCTATGTTGGAAAAGGAAATTTCTTCCCATAATAACTAGACTGAAGCATTCTCAAAAACTTCTTTGTGATGAGTGCATTCTTCTCACAGAGTTGAACCTTCCTTTTGACAGAACAGTTTTGAAACACTGTTTTTGGAGATTCCGCAAGTGTTTATTTGGAGCGCTTTGAGGCCTATGCTGGAAAAGGAATTATCTTCACATAAATACTAGACAGAAGCATTCTCAGAAACTTTTTCTGATGTGCACATTCTACTCACCGTGTTGAACCTTCCTTTTGGTAGAGCAGTTTTGAAACACTCTTTTTCTAGAATATGCAAGAGGATATTTGGAGTGTTAGGGGGCCCACACTGGAAAAGGAAATATCTTCCCATAAAAACTAGACAGAAGCATTCTCAGAAACTTCTTTGTGATGAGTGCATTCAACTCACAAACTTTAACATTCCTTTTGAAATAGCAGTTTTGAAAACACTCTTTTTGTAGAATCTGCAAGTGGATATTTTGAGCATTTTAATGCCTTTGCTGGGAAATGAAATATCTTCACCTGAAAACTAGACAGAAGCATTCTCAGAAACTTCTTTGTGATGTGCGCATTCAACTGATGGAGTTGAAGCTTCCTTTTGAAATAGCTGTTTTGAAACACTCTTTCAGTAGGATCTGCAACTGTATATATGGAGTGTTAAGAGGCCAACACTGGAAAAGGAAATATCTTCACATAAAAGCTAGATGGAAGCTTTCTCAGAAACTTCCCTGTACTTTTTGCATTCAAGTCACAGAGAGGAAGCTTCCTTTTGAAAGCGCAGTTTTGAAACACTCCTTTTCCAACATAGGCCTCAAAGAGCTCTAAATAAACACTTGCAGATTCTACAAAAAGAGTGTAGAGTGGATTGGAGATTCCAATCCATTCCATTCCATTGCATTGTACTCACAGAGTTGAACCTTCCCTTTGATAGAACAGTTTAGAAACACTCTTTTTGAAAAATCTGCAAGTGTTTATTTGAAGCGCTTTGATTCCTATGTTTGAAAAGGAAATATCTTCCCATGAAAACTAGACCGAAGCATTCTCAGAAACTTCTTTGTGACGAGTGCATTCTACTCACAGAGTTGAACCTTCCTTTGATAGAACACTTTTGAAACACTCTTTTTGTAGAATCTGCAATGGGATATTTGAGCGCTTTGATGCCTATGTTGGAAAAGGAAATTTCTTCCCATAATAACTAGACTGAAGCATTCTCAAAAACTTCTTTGTGATGAGTGCATTCTTCTCACAGAGTTGAACCTTCCTTTTGACAGAACAGTTTTGAAACACTGTTTTTGGAGATTCCGCAAGTGTTTATTTGGAGCGCTTTGAGGCCTATGCTGGAAAAGGAATTATCTTCACATAAATACTAGACAGAAGCATTCTCAGAAACTTTTTCTGATGTGCACATTCTACTCACCGTGTTGAACCTTCCTTTTGGTAGAGCAGTTTTGAAACACTCTTTTTCTAGAATATGCAAGAGGATATTTGGAGTGTTAGGGGGCCCACACTGGAAAAGGAAATATCTTCCCATAAAAACTAGACAGAAGCATTCTCAGAAACTTCTTTGTGATGAGTGCATTCAACTTACAGACTTTAACTTTCCTTTTGAAAGAGCAGTTTTGAAACACTCTTTTTGTAGAATCTGCAGGTGGATATTTTGTGTGCTTTGAGGCCTAAGCAGCAAAAGGAAATATCTTCAGGTAAAAACTAGACAGAAACATTCTCCAAAACCTCTTTGTGGTGTGTGTATTCAAAAAACAAAGTAGGACCTTCCTTTTGATAGTGCAGTTTTGAAACACCCTTTTTGTAGAATCTGCAAGTCGATATTTGGAGAGATTTGAGGCCTATGCTGAAAAAGGGGATATCTTCACCTAAAAACTAGATAGAAGCATTCTCAGAAACTTCTCTGTGCTTTATGCGTTCAACATACAGACTTGAAACTTCCTTCTGAAAGAGCAGATTTGAAACACTGTTTTTGTAGACTGCAAGTGGATATTTGGAGTGCTTTGAGGCCTATGCTGGAAAAAGAAATATCCTCACATAAAAACTAGACAAAAGCATTCTCTGAAACTTGTTATGATGAATGCATTCAGCTCACAGAGTTGAACCTTCCTTTTGAAGGAACAGTTTCGAAACACCCTTTTTGTAGAATCTGCAAGTGGATATTTGGAGAGATTTGAGGCCTATGCTGGAAAAGGGGATATCTTCACATAAAAACTAGATGGAAGCATTGTCAGACACTTCTCTGTGACGAGTGCATTCAACTCACAGAGTTCAACCTTCCTTTTTGTAGAACAGTTATTAAACACTCTCTTTGTAGAATCTACAAGGGATCATTTGGAGCATATTGAGGCCTATGCTGGGAAAAGAAGTATCTTCCCATAAAAAAATAAGCAGAATCATTCTGAGATACTTTTTTGTGATGAGTGCATTCGACTCACAGACTTGAAACTTCTTTTTGATAGAGCAGTTTTGAAACACTCTTTTTGTAGAATCTGCAAGTGGATATTTGGAGCACTTTGAGGCCTATGATGGAAAAGGAAATATCTTCACATAAAACTAGACAGAAGCATTCACAGAAATTTCTGTGTGATGAGTGCATTCAATTCAAAGAGTTGAACGTTCCTTTTGATAGAACAGTTTGGAAACACTCTTTTTGTCAAATCTGCAAGTGGATATTTGGAGCTCTTTGAGGCCTATGCTGGAAAAGAAAATATCTTCACATAAAAACAAGACGGAAGCATTCTCAGACACTTCTCTGTAATGTGTGCATTCAACTCACAGATTTCAACCTTCCTTTTGATAGAACAGTTTTGAATCACTCTCTTTGTAGAATCTACAAGAGATTATTTGGAGTGCATTGAGGCCTATGCTGGAAAAGGAAGTATCTTCCCATAAAAACTAAGTAGAACCATTCTCAGAAACATTTTTGTGATGAGTGCATTCAACTCACAGACTTGAACATTCCTTTTGATAGAACAGTTTGGAAACACTCTTTTTGTCAAATCTGCAAGTGATATTTGGAGCGCTTTGAGGCCTATTCTGGAAAAGAAAATATCTTCACATAAAAACAAGATGGAAGCATTCTCAGAAACTTCTCTGTAATGAGTGCATTCAACTCACAGAGTTCAACCTTCCTTTTGGTAGAACAGTTTAGAATCACTCTCTTTGTAGAATCTACAAGAGATTATTTGGAGTGCATTGAGGCCTATGCTGGAAAAGGAAGTATCTTCCCATAAAAACTAAGCAGAATCATTCTCAGAAACATTTTTGTGATGAGTGCATTCAACTCACAGACTTGAACATTCCTTTTGATAGAACAATTTGGAAACACTCTTTTTGTCAAATCTGCAAGTGATATTTGGAGCGCTTTGAGGCCTATTCTGGAAAAGAAAATATCTTCACATAAAAACAAGATGGAAGCATTCTCAGACACTTCTCTGTAATGAGTGCATTCAACTCACAGAGTTCAACCTTCCTTTTGGTAGAACAGTTTTGAATCACTCTCTTTGTAGAATCTACAAGAGATTATTTGGAGTGCATTGAGGCCTATGCTGGAAAAGGAAGTATCTTCCCATAAAAACTAAGCGGAATCATTCTCAGAAACATTTTTGTGATGAGTGCATTGAACTCACAGACTTGAACATTCCTTTTGATAGGGCAGTTTTTAAACACTCTTTGTGTAGATTCTGCAAGTGGGTATTTCGAGCACTTTGAGGTCAAAGATGGAAAAGGAAATATCTTCATATAAAAACTAGACTTAAGCATTCACAGAAATTACTTTGGGATGAGTGCATTCAACTCAAAGAGTTGAACCTTCCTTTTGATAGAACAGTTTTGAAACACTTTTTTTGTAGAATCTGCAAGTGGATATTTGGAGCAATTTGAGGCCTATGCTGGAAAAGGAAATATCTTCACATAAAAACTAGACAGAAGCATTCTCAGAAATTTCTTTGTGATGAGTGCATTCAACTCACAGGTTTGAACTTGCCTTTTGATAGAACAGTTTTGAAGCACTCTGTTTGTAGAGTTTGCAAGTGGATATTTGGAGAGATTTGTGGCCTGTGCTGCATAAAGGGAATATCTTAACTTAAGAACTAGACAGAAGCATTCTCAGAGACTTCCCTTAGCTTTATGCATTCAAATCACAGGCTTGAACCTTCCTTTTGATAGAGCAGTTTTGAACCACTCTTTTTGTAGAATCTGCAAGTGGATATTTGGAGCGATTTGAGGCCTATGATGAAAAAGGAAATATCTTCACCTAAAAACTAGACAGAAACATTCTCAGAAACTTCTGTGGGATGAGTACATTCAACCAACAGAGTTGAACCCTCCTTCTGATAGACTAGTTTTGAAACACACTTTTTGTAGAATCTGCAATTGGATGTTTGGAGGGCATTGAGGCCTATGCTGGAAAAGAAAATATCTTCACCTAAAAACTAGACAGAAGCATTCTCAGAAACTTATTTGTGATGAGTGCATTCAACTCACAGGGTTGAAACTTCCTTTTGATAGAACAATTCTGACACAATCTTCTTGTAGAATCTGCAAGTGGATATTTGGATCACTTGAGGCCTATGATGGAGTAAGAAATAATTTCACATAAAAACTACGTTGAAGCTTTCTCAAAAACATCTTTGTGATGTGTGCCTTCAACTCACAGAATTGAAACTTCCTTTTGATAAAGCAGTTTTGGAACACCATATTGTAGAATCTGCAAGTGGATAGATTTAGCACTTTGAGGCCTAGCCTGGAAAAGGGTATATCTTCACATAAAACCCGGACAGAAGCATTCTCAGAAACTTCCCTGTGCTTTATGAATTCAGCTCACAGACTTGAAACTTCCTTTTGATAGAACAGTTTGGAAACACACTTTTTGTAGAACCAGGAAATGGATATTTGGAGCACTTTGAGGCCTATGCAGGAAAAGGAAATACCATCACATAAAAACTAGACAGAAGTATTCTCAGAAACTTCTTTGTGATGTGTGCATTCAACTCACAGAGTTGAACCCTGCTTTTGAAAGAGCAGTTATGAGACACCCTTTTTGTAGGATCTGCAGGTAGATATTTTTGGTGCTTTGAGGCCAGTGCTGGAAAAGGAAATATGTATACATAAAAACTAGACAGAGGCATTCTCAGAAACTTCTCTGTGTTTTATGATTTCAACTCACAGATTTGAACCTTCCTTTTGATAGCGCAGTTTTGAAACACTCTTTTTGTAGAATCTGCAAGTGGATTTTTGGAGCCCTTTGAGGACTATGCTGCAAAAAGAAACATCTTCATATAAAAATTGGACAGAGGCCTTCTCAGAAACTACTTTTTGATGAATGCATTCAGCTCACAGGTTTGAACCTTCCTTTTGATAGAACAGTTGTGAAACACTCTTTTACTAGTATCTGAAAGTGGATATTAGGAGCTCTTTGAAGCTTATGATGGAAAAGGAAATATCTTCACATAAAACCTAGACGGAAGTATTCTCAGAAACTTCATTGTGATGAGTGAGTTCAACTCACAGAGTTGAACCAACCTTTTGATTGAACAGTTTTGAAACACTCTTTTTGTAGAATCTGCAAGTGGATATTTAGAATGCTTTGAGGCCTATGCTCGAAAAGGAAATTTCTTCATGTAAATACTAGACAGAAGCATGCTCAGAAACTTCTTTGTGATGAGTGCATTGTACTCACAGACTTTAAATTTCCTTTTGATAGAGCAGTTTTGAAACAGTCTTTTTGTAGAATATGCAAGTGTATATTTGGTGCGATTTGAGGGCTAAGCTGGAAAAGGAAATATCTTCACATAAAAACTGGACAGAAGAATTCTCCGTATCTTCTTTGTGATGTGTGCATTAAACTAACAGAGTAGAACCTTCCTTTTGATAGAGCAGTTTTGAAACACCCTTTTTGTAGAATCTGCAAGTGGATATTTGGAGCGATTTGAGGCCTATGGTGAAAAAGGGGATATCTTCGCATAAAAACTAGTTAGAAGCATTCTCAGAAACTTCCCTGTGCCTTACACATTCAACTCACAGACTTAAAACTTCCTTTTGAAAGAGCAGATTTGATACACTGTTTTTGTAGAAACTGCAAGTGGATATTTGGAGTGCTTTGAGGCCTATGCAGGAAAAGGAAATATCCCCACATAAAAAGTAGACAAAAGCATTCTCCGAAACTTCTTTGTGATGAATGCATTCACCTCACAGAGTTGAACCTTCACTTTGATGGAACAGTTTTGAAACACTCTTTTTGTAGAATCTGCAAGTGGATATTTGGAGCGCTTTGAGGCCTATGCTGGAAAAGGAAATATCTTCACATAATAACTAGACGGAAGCATTCACAGAAACTTCTCTGTGATGAGTGCATTCAACTCACAGAGTTCAACCTTCCTTTTGGTAGAACAGTTATGAAACACTCTCTTTGTAGAATCTACAAGAGATTATTTGGAGCTCATTGAGGCCTATGCTGGAAAAGAAAGTATCTTCCCATGAAAACTAAGCAGAATCATCCTCAGAAATATTTTTGTGATGAGTGCATTCAACTCACAGACTTGAACCTTCCTTTTGATAGAGTAGTTTTGAAACACTCGTTTTGTAGAATCTGCAAGTGGATATTTGGAGCGCTTTGAGGTCTATGCTGGAAAAGGGAATATCTTCACATCAAAACTAGACAGAAGCATTCTCAGAAATTTCTGTGTGATGAGTGCATTCAACTCACAGGGTTGAACTTTCCTTTTGATAGAATAGTTTTGTAACATTCTTTTTGTAGAATCTGCAAGTGGGTATTTGGAGCGATTTGAGGCCTATGCTGCAAAAAGAGAAATCTTCACATAAAAGCTAGACAGAAGCATTCCCTGAAACTTCCCAGTGCTTCATGCATTCAACTCACAGACTTGAACCTTCCTTTCGATAGAGCAGTTTTGAAACACTCTTTTTGTAGAATCTGCTATTGGATATTTGGAGCGATTTGAGGCCTATGATGAAAAAGGGAATATCTTCACCTAAAAACTAGACAGAAGCATTCTCAGAAACTTCTTTGTGATGAGTGCTTTCAACCCATAGAGTTGAAACTTCCTTTTTTTAGAACTGTTTTGTAACACTCTCTTTGTGGAATCTGAATATGGATACTTCGTGTGCTTTGAGGCCTATGCTGGAAATGGAAATATGTTCTCATAAAAACTAAGCAGAATCATACTCACAAAGTTCTTAGTGATGAGTGCATTCAACTCAAAGACTTAAACCTTCCTTTTGATATAGCAGTTTTGACACACTCTTTTTGTAGAATCTGCAAGTGGATATTTGGAGCGCTATGAGGCCTACGCTGTAAAAGGAAATATCTTCACATAAAAACTATACAGAAGCATTCTCAGAAACATCTCTATGATGAGTGCATTGTACTCACAGGCTTGAACTTTCTTTTTGATAGAGCAGTTTTGAAAAACTCCTTTTGTAGAATGTGCAAGTGGATACTTGGTGTGCTTTGAGGCCTAATCTGGAAAAGGAAATATCTTCACATAAAAACTAGACAGAAGCATTCTCTGAAACTTCTTTGTGATTCATGCATTCATCTAACGGACTAGAAACTTCCTTTTGATAAAGCAGTTTTGAAACACACTTTTTGTAGAATCTGCAAGTGGATATTGGAGCGATTTGAGGCCTGTGGTGTAAAAGGGAATATCTTCACATAAAAACTAGACGGAAGCATTCTCAGAAACTTCAGTGTGCTTTATGCATTCTACTCACAGACTTAAACCTTCCTTTTGAAAGAGCAGATTTGAAAAACTCTTTTTGTAGAAATTGCAAGTGGATATTTGGAGCACTTTGAGGCCTATGCTGGAAAAGGATATATCCTCACAGAAAAATTAGACAAAAGCATTCTCCAAAACTTCCTTGTGATGAATGCATTCAGCTTACAGAGTTGAACCTTCCTTTTGATAGAACAGTTTTGAAACACTCTTTTTGTAGAATCTGCAAGTGGATATATGGAGTGCTTTGAGACCTATGCTGGAAAAGGAAATATCTTCACATAAAAATTAGACAGAAGCATTCTCAGACCCTTCTCTGTGATGAGTGAATTCAACTCACAAAGTTCAACCTTCCTTTTCGTAGAACAGTTTTGAATCACTCTCTTGTAGAATCTACAATAGATTATTTGGAGCACATTGAGACCTATGATGGAAAAGGGAATATCTTCCCATAAAAAGTAGGCAGAATCATTCTCAGAAACATTTTTTGTGATGAATGCATTCAGCGAACGGAGTTGAACCTTCCTTTTGATAGAACAGTTTTGAAACACTCTTTTTGTAGAATCTGCAAGTGGATATTTGGAGTGCTTTGAGACCTATGCTGGAAAAGGAAATATCTTCACATAAAAATTAGACAGAAGCATTCTCAGACACTTCTCTGTGATGAGTGCATTCAACTCACTGAGTTCAGCCTTCCTTTTGGTAGAACAGTTTTGAATCACTCTCTTTGTAGAATCTACAATAGATTATTTAGAGTGCATAGAGGCCTATGATGGAAAAGGGAATATCTTCCCGTAAAAACTAAGCAGAATCATTCTCAGAAACATTTCTGTGATGAGTGCATTCAACTCAGAGACTTGAACATTCCTTTTGATAGAGCAGTTTTGAAACACTCTTTTTATAGAATCTACAAGTGGATATTTGGAGCAATTTGAGGCCTATGCTGGAAAAGGGAATATCTTCACATAAAAACTAGACAGAAGCATTCTCAGAAATTTCTTTGTGATGAGTGCATTCAACTAACAGGGTAGAACTTTCCTTTTGAAAGAACAGTTTTGAAACACTCTGTTTGTAGAATTTGCAAGTGGATATTTGGAGCGATTTGAGGCCTATTCTGCAAAAAGGGAATATCTGAACATAAGAACTAGACAGAAGCATTCTCAGAGACTTCCTTGTGCCTTATGCATTCAATTCACAGGCTTGAACCTTCCTTTTGATAGAGCAGTTTTGAAACATCCTTTTTGTAGACTCTGCAAGTGGATATTTGGAGCAATTTGAGGCCTATGGTGAAAAAGGGGATATCTTCACATAAAAACTAGATAGAAGCATTCTCAGAAACTTCCCTGTGGTTTATGCAGTCAACTCACAGACTTGAAACTTCCTTTTCAAAGAGCAGATTTTAAACACTCTTTTTGTAGCATCTGCAAGTGGATATTTGGAGTGCTTTGAGGCCTATGCTGGAAAAGGAAATATCCTCACATAAAAACTAGACAAAAGCATTCTCTGAAACTTCTTTGGGATGAATGCATTCAGCTCACAGAGTTGAACCTTTCCTTTGATGGAACAGTTTTGAAACACTCTTTTTTTAGAATATGCAAGTGGATATTTGGAGCGCTTTGGGGCCCATGGTGGAAAAGGAAATATCTTCACATAATACCTAGATGGAAGGATTCTCAGAAACTTCTCTGTGATGAGTCAGTTATGAAACACTCTCTTTGAAGAATCTACAAGAGATTATTTGGAGCTCATTGACGCCTATGCTGGAAAAAGGAATATCTTCATATAAAAACTAGACAGAAGCATTCTGAGAAACTTCCCTGCACTTTGTGCATTCAACTCACACTCTTGAACCTTCTTTTTGAAAGAGCAGATTTGAAACACTCTTTTTGTAGAAACTGCAAGTGCATATTTGGAGCGCTTTGTGGCCTATGATGGAAAAGGAAATATCCTCACAGAAAAATTAGACAAAAGCATTCTCAGAAATTTCTTTGTGATGTGTGCATTTAACTCACCGAGTTGAACTTTCCTTTTGACGGAACAGTTTTGAAACAGTGTTTTTGTAGTATCTGCAAGTGGATATTTGGAGCATTTTGAGGTCTATGCTGGAAAAGGAAATATCTTCATATAAAAACTAGACAGAAGAATTCTCAGAAATTTCTTTGTGATGAGTGCCTTCAACTCATAGGGTTGAACTTTCATTTTGATAGAACAGTTTTGAAACACTCTGTTTGTAGAATTTGCAAGTGTATATTTGGAGCGATTTGAGGCCTATGCTGCAAAAAGGGAATATCTGAACATAAGAACTAGACAGAAGCATTCTCAGAGACTTCCCTGTGCTTTATGCATTCAGCTCACACTCTTGAAACTTCCTTTTGATAGAGCAGTTTTGAAACACTCTTTTTGTAGAATCTGCAATTGGATATTTGGAGCGATTTGAGGCCTATGATGAAAAAGGAAATAGCTTCACCTAAAAACTAGACAGAAACATTCTCAGAAACTTCTGTGGGATGAGTGCATTCAACCAACAGAGTTGAAACTTCCTTTTGATAGACTAGTTTTGAAACACACTTTTTATAGAATCTGCAAGTGGATGTTTGGAGGGCTTTGAGGCCTATGCTAGAAAAGGAAATATCTTCACCTAAAAACTAGACAGAAGCATTCTCAGAAACTACTTTGTGATGATTGCATCCAACTCACAGGGTTGAAACTTCCTTTTGATAGAACAGTTTGGAAACAATCTTTTTGTGGAATCTGCAAGTGGATATTTGGAGCGCTTGAGGCCTATGCTGCAGTAAGAAATAACTTCACATAAAAACTATATTGAAGCATTCTGAAAAACATCTTTGTGATGTGTGTCTTCAACTCACAGACTTGAAACTGCCTTTTGATAAAGCAGTTTTGAAACACCATTTTGTAGAATCTGCAGGTGGATAATTTTAGCACTTTGAGTCCTAGGCTGGAAAAGGGAATATCTTCACATAAAAACTGGACAGAAGCATACTCAGAAACTTCCCTGTGCTTTAGGAATTCAACACACAGACTTGAACCTTCCTTTTGATTGAGCAGTTTTGAAACACTGTTTTTGTAGTAACTGCAAGTGGATATTCGGAGCGCTTTGAGGCCTATGCTGGAAAAGAAATACCTTCATAAAAAAACAAGATAGAAGCATTCTCAGAAACCTCTTTGTGATGTGTGTATTCAATTCACAGAGTTGAACCTTCCTTTTGAAAGAGCAGTTATGAAACACGCTTTTTTAAGAATCTGCACGTGGATATTTTTGAATGTTTGAGGCTAGTGCTGGAAAAGGGAATATCTACATATAAAAACTAGACAGAAGAATTCTCAGAAGCTTCTCTGTGCTTTATGATTTCAACTCACAGAGTAGAACCTTCCTTTTGATAGAGAAGGTTTGAAACACACTTTTTATAGAATCTGCATGTGGACATTTGGAGCGATTTGAGGCCTATGCTGGAAAAAGGAATATCTTCATATAAAAACCAGATAGAAGAATTCTGATAAACTTCCCTGTGCTTTGTGCATTCAACTCACACTCTTGAACCTTCTTTTTGAAAGAGCAGATTTGAACCACTCTTTTTGTAGAAACTGCAAGTGCATATTTGGAGCGCTTTGAGGCCTATGATGGAAAAGGAAATATCCTCACAGAAAAATTAGACAAAAGCATTCTCAGAAATTTCTTTGTGATGAGTGCATTTAACTCACCGAGTTGAACTTTCCTTTTGATAGAACAGTTTTGAAACAGTCTTTTTGTAGAATCTGCAAGTGGATATTTGGAGCATTTTGAGGTCTATGCTGGAAAAGGAAATATCTTCACATAAAAACGAGACCGAAGCATTTTCAGAAATTTCTTTGTGATGAGTGCCTTCAACTCACAGGGTTGAACTTTCCTTTTGATAGAAGAGTTTTGAAACACTATTTTTGTAGAATCTGCAAGTGCATATTTGGAGCGATTTGAGGCCTATGCTGCAAAAACGGAATATCTTCACATGAAAACTAGACAGAAGCATTCTCAGAAACTTCGCCATGCTTTATGCATTCAACTCACAGACTTGAACCTTCCTTTTGATTGAGCAGTTTTGAAACACTCTTTTTGTAGTATCTGCAAGTGGATATTTGAAGAGATTTGAGGCCTATGATGAAAAAGGAAATATCTTCACCTAAAAACTAGACAGAAGCATTCTCAGAAACTGCTTTGTGATGAGTGCATTGAACTCACAGAGTTGAAACTTCTTTTTGATAGAACAGTTTTGTAACACTCCTTTTGTAGAATCTGCAAGTGGATATTTGGAGTGTTTTTACGCCAATGCTATAAAAGGAAATATCTTCACATAAAAACTAGACAGAAGCATTCTCAGAAACTTCTCTGTGATGAGTGCATTCAATTCACAGAAGTGAACCTTCCTTTTGATAGAACGGTTTTGAAACACTCCCTTTATAGAATCTGAAAGTGGATACTCGGTGCGCTTTGAGGCCTATGCTGGAAATGGAAATATGTTCTCATAAAAACTAAGCAGAAGCATTCTCACAAAGTTCTTATTGATGAGTGAATTCAACTCACAAACCTAAACCTTCCTTTTGATAGAGCAGATTTGACGCACTCTTTTTGTAGAATCTGCAAGTGGATATTTGGAGGCTATGAGGCCTACACTGGAAAAGGAAATATTTTCACCTAAAAACTATACAGAAGCATTCTCAGAAACCTCTCTATGATGAGTGCATTGTACTCACACACTTGAACCTTCCTTTTGGCAGAGAAGTTTTGAAACACACTTTTTGTAGATCCGCAAGTGGATATTTTGTGGGCTTTGAGGCCTAAGTTGGAAAAGGAAATATCTTCAGATAAAAACTAGAAAGAAGCATTCTCTGAAACTTCTTTGTGATGCGTGCATTAATCTAACAGAGCAGAATGTTCCCTTTGATAGCGCAGTTTTGAAACACCCTTTTTGTAGAATCTGCCAGGGGATATTTGGAGCGATTTGAGGCCTATGCTGTAAAAGGGAATATCTTCACATAAAAACTAGACGGAAGCATTCTCAGAACCTTCCCTGTGCTTTATGCATTCAACTCACAGACTTGAACTTTCCTTTTGAAAGAGCAGATTTAAAACACTCTTTTTGTAGAAACTGCAAGTGGATATTTGGAGTGCTTTGAAAAACTGGACAGAGGCCTTCTCCGAAACTACTTTGAGATGAATGCATTCAGCTCACAATGTTGAAACTTCCTTTTGATAGAACAATTGTGAAACACTATTTTTGTAGAATCTGAAACTGGATATTTGGAGCTCTTTGAGGCTTACAATGGAAAAGGAAATATATACACATGAAATCTACATGGAAGTGTTCTCAGAAACTTCTTTGTGATGAGTGCATTCAATTCACAGAGTTGAACCATCCGTTTGATTGAAGAGTTTTGAAACACTCTTTTCGTAGAATCTGTAAGTGGATATTTGGAAGGCTTTGAGGCCTATGCTCGAAAAGGAAATATCTTCATATAAAAACTAGACGGAAGCATCCTCAGAGACTTCTTTGTGATGACTGCATTAAACTAAGAGAGTAGAATCTTCCTTTTGATAGAGCAGTTTTGAAACACCCTTTTTATAGAATCCGCAAGTAGACATTTGGAGAGATTTGAGGCTTATGCTGGAAAAAGGAATATCTTCACATAAAAACTAGACAGAAGCATTCTGAGAAACTTCCCTGCACTTTATGCATTCAACTCATAGGCTTCAACCTTCCTTTTGAAAGAGCAGATTTGAAACACTCCTTTTGTAGTATCTGCAAGTGTATATTTGGAGGGCTTTGAAGCCTATGCTGGAAAAGGAAATATCCTCACGTAAAAACTAGACAAAAACATTCTCAGAAACTTCTTTGTGATGAGTGCATTCAACTCACAGAGTTGAACTTTCCTTTTGATAGAACAGTTTTGAAACACTCTTTTTGTAGAATCTGCAAGTGAATATTTGAGCGCTTTGAGGCCTATGCTGGAAAAGGAAATATCTTCACATAAAAACTAGACGGAACCATTCTCAGACACTTCTCTGTGATGATTGCATTCAACTCACAGAGTTCAACATAACTTTACATAGAACAGTTTTGAAGCACTCTCCTTGTAGGGTCTACAGGAGATTATTTGGAATGCTTTGAGGCCTGTGCTGGAAAAGGAAATATCTTCCCATAAAAACTAAGCAGAACCGTTATCAGAAACATTTTGTGATGACTGCCTTCACCTCATGGACTTGAACCTTCATTTTGAAAGAGCAGTTTTGAAACACTCTTTTTGTAGGATCTGCAATTGGATATTTGGAGCACTTTGAGGCCAATGCTGGAAAAGGGAATATCTTCACAAGAAGAGTAACAGAAGCATTCTCAGAAATTTCTTTGTGATGTGTGCATTCAATTCCAAGAGTTGAATCTTCCTTTTGATAGAGCAGATTTGAAACACTCTTTTTGTAGGATCTGCAAGTGGATATTTGGAACGATTCGAGGCCTATGCTGCAAAAAGGGAAAATCTACACATAAAAACTAGATAGAAGCATTCTCAGAAATGTCTTTGTGATGACTGCATTCAACCCACAGAGCTGAACTTTCCTTTTGATAGATCAGTTAAAAACACTCTTTTTGTAGAATCTGCAATTGGATAATTGGAGTGATTTGAGACCAATGCTGCAAAAAAAGAATATCTTCACATAAAAACTAGACAGAAGCATTCTCAGAAACTTCCCTGTGCTTTATGCATTCATCACACAGATTTGGACCTTTCTTTTGATAGAGAAGTTTTGAAATTCTCTTTTTGTAGAATCTGCAAGTGAATATTTGGAGCTCAATGAGGCCTATGCTGGAAAAGGAAATACCTTCACATAAAAACTAAACAGAAGAATTCTCAGAAAATTCTTTGTGATGTGTGCATTCAATTCACAGAGTTGAACAGTATTTTTGATGGAGCAGTTTTGAAACACCCTTTTTTCAGAATCTGCAAGTGGATATTTTGAGCGCTTTGAGGCCTATGCTGGAAAAGAAAATATCTTCACATAAAAACTAGACTGAAGCATTCTCAGAAACTTCTTAGTGATGAGTGCATTCAACTCACGGATTTGAACCTTCGTTTTGATTAAGCGGTTTTGAAGCACACCTTTTGTAATATCTGCAGGTGGATATTTGGAGTGCTTTGAGGCCTACACTGGAAAAAGGAATATCTTCACATAAGAACTTGACAGAAGCATTCTGAGAAACTTCCCTGTGCTTTATGCATTCAAATCAAAGAGTTCAACCTTCCCTTTGATAGCACAGGTTTGAAACACTCTTTTTGTAGAATCTACAGTTGGATATTTTGAGCGCTTTGAGGTCTATCCTGGAAAAGGAAATAACTTCACATAAAAACTAGATTGAAGCATTCTCAGAAACTTCTTTGTAATGTGAGCATTCAACTCACAGAGTCAAAACTTCCTTTTGACAGAGCAGTTTTGAAACATCCTTTTTGTAGAAATTGCAAGTGGATATTTGTAGCCCTTTGAGGCCTATGCTGGAAAAGGAAATATCTTCACATAAAAACCAGACAGAAGCATTCTCAGAAACTTCTTTGTGATGATTGCATTGAACTCACTGAGATGAAACTTTCTTTTGATAGGACAGTTTTGAAACACTCTTTTTGTAGAATCTACAAGTGGATATTTGGAGCCCTTTGAGGCCTACCCTGGAAAAGGAAATATCTTCACATAAAAACAAGACAGAAGCTCTATCAGAAACTTCTTTTTGATGAGTGCATTCAACTCACAGAGTTGAACCTTCCTTTTGATAGAATGGTTTTGAACCACTCTTTTTGTAGAATCTGCAAGTGGATATTTGGAGTGCTTTGAGGCCTATAATGGAAAAGGAAATTTCTTCACATAAAAAACTAGACAGAAGCATTCTCATAAACTTCTCTGTGATGAGTGCATTGAACTCCCTCAGTTGAAATTTTCTTTTGATAGAAAAGTTTTGAAACACTCTTTTTGTAGAATCTACGATTGGATATTTGGAGCGCTATGAGGCCTATGCTGGAAAATGAAATGTCTTCACATAAAAGTTATACAGAAGAATTCTCAGAAACTTCTTTGTGATGAGTGCATTCAACTCACAGAGTTGAACTTTCCTTTTGATAGAGCAGTTTTGAAAAACTCTTTTGGTAGAATCTGAAGGTGGATATTTGGAGCGCTATGAGGCCTATGCTATAAAAGAAAATATCTTAACATAAAAACTAGACAGAAGCATTCTCAGAAACTTCTTTGTGATGTGTGCATTCAACTCACAGAATGGAACCTCCCTTTTGATAGAGCAGTTTTGAAACACCCTTTTTGTACAGTCTGCAAGTGGATATTTGGAACGCTTTGAGGTCTATGCGGGAAAAGGAAATATCTTCACATAAAAACTAGACAGAAGCATTCTCAGAAAGAATGCATTAAACTGACAGAGTTGAAGCTTCCTTTTGATAGAACACTTTGGAAACACTCTCTTTGTAGAATCTGCAAGTGGATACTTGGAGCGCTTTGGAGCCTATGCTGGAAAAGGAAATATCTTCACGCAAAAACTAGACAGAAACATTCTCAGAAACTGCTTTGTGATGAGTGCATTCAACTCGCAGAGTTGAACCTTCTTTTTGATAGGACAGTTTTGAAACAGTCTTTTTGTTCAATCTGTAAGTTTATATTTGGAACGCTTTGAGACCTATGATGGAAAAAGAAATATTGTCACATAAAAACTAGACAGATGCATTCTCAGAAAGCTCCCTGTGATGAGTGCATTCAACTCACAGAGTTGAACCTTCCTATTGATAGAAGGGATTTGAAACACACTTTTTGTAGGATCAGCAATTTATATTTGGAGGTCTTTGCGGCCTATGCTAGAAAAGAAAGTATCTTCACACAGAAACTAGACAGAAGCATTGTCAGAGACTTCTTTGTGATGAGTGCATTCAACTTACACAGTTGAACCTTCCTTTTCTTAGAAGTGTTTTGAAACACTCTTTTTGTAGAATCTACATGTGGATATTTGGAGCGCATTAAGGCCTATGATGGAAAAGGAAATATCTTCACATAAAAACTAGAAAGAAGCTTTCCAAGGAACTTCTCTGTAATTATTGTATTCAACTCACAGATTGAGCCTTCCTTTTGATTGAGCAGCTTCGGAACACCATTTTTGTAGAATCTTCAAATGGATATTTGGAGGAATTTGAGGCCTGTGCTGGAAAAGGAAATATATTCACATAAAAACTAAACAGAAGCATTCTCAGAAACTTCTTTGTGATGTGTGCATTCAACTCACAGAGTTGAACCATACTTTTGATAGAGCAGTTTGGAAACACCCTTTTGTAGAATCTGCAAGTGGATATTTGGAGCGCTTTCGGGCCTATGCTGGAAAAGGAAACATCTTCACATAAAAACTAGACAGAAGCTTTCTCAGAAACATCTTTGTGATGAGTGCATTCAGCTAACATAGTTGAACCTTCCGTTTGATATAGCAGTTTTGAAATACCATTTTTGTGGAATCTGCAACTGAATATTTGGAGCACTTTGAGGCCTATGCTGGAAAAGGAAATATCTTCACATAAAAACTAGAGAGAATCATTCTCAGAAACTTCACTGTGCTTCATGCATTCAACTTAGAGACTTGAACTTTCCTTTTAATAGAGCAGTTTTGAAACAGTCTTTTTGTAGGATCTGCAAGTGGATATTTGGAGCGCTTTGAGGCCTATTTTGGAAACGGAAATATCTTCACACAAAAAATTGACGGAAGCATTCTAAGAAACTTCTTTGTGATGAGTGAATTCAAATCACAGGCTTAAACCATCCTTTTGATAGAGCAGTTTTCAAACACTCTTTTTGTAGAATCTGCAAGTGGATATTTGGAGTGCTCTGAGGTCTATGCTGGAAAAGGAAATATCTTCACATAAAAAATAGACAAAACGATTTTCAGAATTTTCTTTGTGATGAGTACATTCAACTCAAAAGTTGCACTGTCCTTTTGATAGAACGGTTTTGAAATACTCTTTTTGTAGAATCTGTAAGTAAATATTTGCAGCGCTTTGAGGCCTATCTTGCAAAAGGAAATATCTTCACATAAATACTAGACAGAGGCATTCTCAGAAAGTTTTTGTGATGTGCGCATTCAACTCACAGAATTCCATCTTCCTTTGATAGAACAGTTTTGAAACACTCTTTTTGTAGAATCTGCAAGTTGATATTGGAGCGCTTTGAGGCCTGTGATGGAAAAGGAAATAACTTCACATAAAAACTTGATTGAAGCATTCTCAGAAACTACTTTGGGATGTGTTCATTCAACTTACTGGCTTGAACCTTCCTTTTGATAGAGGAGTTTTGAAACACTCTTTTTGTAGAATCTGCAAGTGGATATTTGGAAAATTTTGGGGCTTATGATGGAAAAGGAAATACCTTCTCATAAAAACTAGACAGAAGAATTCTCAGAAACTTCTCTGTGACTACTGCATTCAACTCATAGAGTCGAACCTTCCTTTTGACAGAACAGTTTTGAAACACTCTTTTGAACACTCTGCAAGTGGATATTTGGAGTGCTGTGAGGCCTACGCTGGAAAGGGAAATATTTTCAAATAAAAACTAAGCAGAAGCATTCTCAGAAACTTCTTTATGATGAGTGCATTCAACTAACAGATTTGAACCTTGCTTTTCATAGAGCAGTTTTGAAACACTCTTTTTGTAGCATCTGCAAGTGAATATTTGGAGCGCTTTGAGGCCTAGGCTGGAAAAGTAAGTATCTTCACATAAAAACTAGACAGAAGCATTCTCAGAAACTTCTTTGTGATGTGCGCATTCAACTCACGGAGTTGAACCTTCCCTCTGATAGAACAGTTTTGAAATACTCTTTTTGCAGAATCTGCAAATGAATAACTGGAGTGCATTGAGACCTATGATGGAAATGGTAATATCTTCACATAAAAACCAGACAGAAGCATTCTCAGAAACTTCTCTGTGATGAGTGCATTCAACTCACAGAGTCGAACCTTCCTTTTGATATAACAGATTTGAAACACTCTCTTTGTAGAATCTGCAAGTGGATATTTGGAGCGCTTTTAGGTGTACACTTTAAAAGGATATATCTTCACATAAAAAATAGACAGAAGCATTCTCCGAAACTCCTTTGTGATGAGTGCATTCAACTCACAGACTTGAACCTTCCTTTTGATAGAGCAGTTTTGAAACACTTTTTTTGTAGTATCTGCAAGTGGATAATTGGAGCGCTTTGAGGCCTATGCTGGAAATGGAAACACCTTCAAATTAAAAATAGTCGGAAGAATTCTCAGAAACTACCTTGTGATAAGTGCATTTAACTCACAAATTTGAACCTTCCTTTTGATAGAACAGTTTTGAAGCACTCTTTTTCTAGAATCTGCAAGTGGATATTTTGAGCACATTGAGGCCTATGCTGGAAAAGGAAATATCTTCACATGAAAACTAGTCTGAAGCATTCTCACAAAATTCTTTGTGATGAGTGCTTTCAACTCACAGAGTTGAAACTTCGTTTTGATAGAAAAGTTTTGAAACACTCTTTTTGTGGAATCTGGAACTGGATATTTGGAGCACTTTGGGGCCTATGATGGAAAAGGAAATATCTTCACATAAAAACTAGACAGAAGAATTCTCAGACACTTCTCTGTGATAAGTGCAATCAACTCACAGAGCTGAACCTTCCTTTTTAAAGAACAGTTTTGAAACACTGTTTTTGTACAATCTGCAAGTGGATATTTGGAGCATTCTGAGGCCTATGCTGGAAATGGAAATATCTTCACATAAAAAATAAGCAGAAGCATTCTCAGAAACTTCTTTGTGATGAGTGCATTCAACTCCCAGACTTTAACCTTGATTTTGTTAGAGCGGTTTTGAAACACTCTTTTTGTAGAGTCTGCAAGTGGATATTTGGAACGCTTTGAGGCCTATGCTGGAAAATTAAATATCTTCACATAAAAACTAGACAGAAGTATTCTCATCAAATTCTTTGTTATGAGTGCTTTCAACTCACAGAGTTGAACCCTCTCTTTAATAGAACAGTTTTGAAACCCTCTTTTTAAAGAATCTGCAGGTGGATATATAGAGTGCTTTGAGGTCTATGATGGAAAAGGAAGTATCTGTGATGGGTCCATTCAACTCACAGACTTGAACCTAACTTTTGATAGAGCAGTTTTGAAACACTCCTTTTGTAGAATCTGCAAGTGCATGTTTGGAGCACTTTGAGGCCTATGCTGGAAAAGGAAACATCTTCTTACAAAAATTAAGTAGAAGCTTTCTCTGAAACTTCTTTGTGATGTGTGCATTCAACTCACAGAGTTGAACCTTCGTTTTGGTAGAACAGTTTTGGAAAACTCTCTTTGTAGAATCTGCAAGTGGATATTTGGAGCGCTTTGAGGCCGATGCTGGAAAAGGAAATATCTTCACATAAAAACTAGACAGAAGCATTCCGAGAAACATCTTTTGATGAGTGCATTAAACTCACAGACTTGGACCTTCCTTTCCATAGAGCAGTTTTGAAATACTCTTTTTGTAGAATCTGCAAGTGGATATGTGGAGTACTTAGAGGCCGATGTTGGAAAAGGAAATATTATCACATAAAAACAAGACAGAAACATTCTCAGAAAATTTTCTGCAATGAGTGCATTCAACTCACAGAGTTGAAACTTCCTTTTGAGAGAACAGTTTTGAAACATTCTCTTTGTAGAATCTGCAAGTGTATATTTGCAGAGCTTTGGGGACTATGCTGGAAAAGGAAATATGTTCACATAAAAACTAGACAGAAGCATTCTCAGAAACTTCTTTGTGATGTGCACATTCAACTCACAGTGTTGAACCTTCCTTTTGATAGAGCAGTTTTGAAACACCCTTTTTATGGGATCTGCAAGTGTATATTTGGAGCGCTTTGAGGCCTATGTTGGAAAAGGAAATATCTTCACATAAGAACTAGATAGAAACATTCTCAGAAACTACCCTGTGCTTTATGAATTCAACCCACAGACTTGAACCTTCCTTTTGATAGTGCAGTTTTGAAACACTCTTTTTGTAGAATCTGCAAGTGGATATTTGGAGCGCTTTGAGGCCTATGCTGTAAAAGGGAATATCTTCACATAAAATCAAGACAGAAGCATTATCAGAAACATCCTGTGCATTATGCGTTTATCTCACAGACTTGAACCATCCTTTTGATAGAGCAGTTTTGAAACACTCTTACTGAAGAAACTGCAAGTGGATATTTGGACCGCTTTGAGGTCTATGCTGGAAAAGGTAATGTCTTCACATAAAAATTAAGCGGAAGCATTCTCAGAAACTCCTTCATGATTAGTGCATTCAACTGACAGACTTCAACTTTCCTTGTGATAGAGCCGTTTTGAAACACTCCTTTTGTGGTATCTGCAATTGGATATTTGGAACGCTTTGAGGCCTATGCTGGAAAAGGAAGTGTCTTCATATAAAAACTAGACAGAAGCATTCTCAGAAACTTCTTTGTGATGTGTGCACTCAACTCACAGAGTTGAACCTTCCTTTAGGTAGAGAAGTTTTGAAACACCCTTTTTGTAGAATCTGAAAGTGGATATTTGGATCGCTTTGAGGCCTATGATGGAAAAGGAAATATCTTCCCATAAAAACTTGACAGAAGCATTCTAAGAAATTTCCTTGTGCTTTATGAATTCAACTCACAGACTTGAACTTTCCTTTTGATAGAGTAGTTTTGAAACACACTTTTTATAGAATCTGCAAGTGGATATTTGGAGCATTTTCTGGCCTATGCTGGAAAAGGGAATATCTTCACATAAAAACTAGACAGAAGCATTCTAAGAAACTTCCCTGTGCTTCTTGAATTCAACTCACAGACTTGAAGTTTCCTTTGATAGAGCAGTTTTCAAACACACTTTTTGTAGAATCTGCAAGTGGATATTTGGAGCACTTTCTGGCCTATGCTGGAAAAGGGAATATCTTCACATAAAATGTAGACAAAAGCATTCTCAAAAATTTCACGTTGCTTTAGGCATTTAACTCACAGACTTGAACCTTCCTTTTGATAGAGCAGTTTCGAAAAAGTCTTATTGTAGAATCTGCATGTGGATATTTGGAGCGATTTGAGGCCTATGCTGGAAAAGGAAATATCTTCACACAAAAACTAGACAGAAACATTCTCAGAAACTTCTTTATGATGAGTGCATTCATCTCACAGAATTGAACATTACTTTTGATAGAACAGTTTACAAACACTCTTTTTGTAGAATCTGCAAATGGATATTTGGAGCGTTTTGAGGCCTATGATGGAAAAGGAAATATCTTCATATCAAAACAAGACAGAAGCATTCTCAGAAATTTCTCTGTGATGACAGCATTCAACTTACAGAGTTGAACTTTCCCTTTTATAGAACAGTTTTGAAACACTCTTTTTGTAGAGTCTGTAAGTGGGTATTTGGAGTGCTTAGAGGCCTATGCAGGAAAAGGAAACATCTTCACCTAACAGCTAAGCAGAAGCATTCTCAGAAAGTTCTTTGAGATGAGTGCATTCAACTCACAGACTTGAACCTTCCTTTTCATAGAGCAGTTTTGAAACACTTGTTTTGTAGTATCTGCAAGTGGATATTTGGAGTGCTTTGGGGCCTATGCTGGAAAAGGTAATATCTTCACATAAAAATTAAGCTGAAGCATTCTCAGAAACTTCTTCATGATGAGTGCATTCAACTGACAGACTTGAACTTTCCTTTTGATAGAGCTGTTTTGAAACACTCCTTTTGTGGAATATGCAATTGGATATTTGGAGCGCTTTGAGGCTTATGCTGGAAAGGGAAATATCTTCAAATAAAAAATAGACAAAAGCATTCTCAGACTGTACTTTGTGATGAGTGCATTGAACTCGCAGAGTTGAACCTTTCTTTTCATAGAACAGTTTTGAAACACTCCCTTTGTAGGATCTGCAAGGGGATATTTGGGCGCATTGAGGCCTATGATGGAAAAGGAAATATCTTCATACAAAAACTAGACAGAAGCATTCTCAGAAACTTCTTTGTTATGAGTGCATTCAACTCACAGACTTGAACCTTCCTTTTCATAGAGCAGTTTTGTAAGACAGTTTTTGTAGAATCTGCAAGTGGATATTTGGAGCGCTTTGAGGCCTATGCTGGAAAGGGAAATATCTTCAAATAAAAATTAGACAGAAGTATTCTCAGAAACTTCTCTGTGATCAGTGCATTGAACTCACAGAGATGAACCTTCCTTTTGATAGAAGAGTTTTGAAAAACTCTCTTTGTAGAATCTGCAAGGGGATATTTGGAGTCCTTTGAGACCCATGCTGTAAAAGGAAATATCCTCACATAAACACTAGACAGAAGCATTCTCAGAAACTTCTGTGTAATGTGTGCGTTCAACTCACGGAGTTGAACATTCGTTTTGATAGCAGTTTTGAAACACACTTTTTGTAGAATCTGTCAGTGGATATTTGGAGATATTTGAGGACTATGCTGGAAAAGGGAAAATCTTCACATAGAAACTAGACAGAAGCATTCTCAGAAACTTCTTGGTGATGACTGCATTCAAATCACAGAGTTGAAACTTCCATTTGACAGAACAGTTTTGAAGCACTTTTTTTATGGAATCTGCAAGTGGATATTTGGAGCGCTTTGAGGCCTACGATGGAAAAGGGAATATCCGTGATGAGTGCCTTCAACTCACAGACTTGAACCTTCCTTTTTATAGAGGAGTTTTGGAACACTCTTTTGTAGAATCTGCAAGTGGATATTTGGAGCGCTATGAGGCCTACACTGGAAAAGGAAATATCTTCACATAAAAACTAGACAGAAGCACTCTAAGAAACTTCTTTGTGATGAATGCATTCAACTCACAGAATTGAACCTTCCTTTTGATAGAACAGTTGTGAAACATTCTTTTTATAGAATCTGCAAGTGGATGTTCTGAGGGCTTTGAGGCCTATGCTGGAAAAGGAAATATCTTCACATAAAAAATAGACAGAAACAATCTCAGAAAATTCTTTGTGATGAGTGCATTCAACTCAAAGCCTTGAACCTTCTTTTGATAGAGCAATTTTGAAACACTTTTTTGTGGAATCTACAAGTGGATGTTTGGAGCAATTTGAGGCCTATGCTGGAAAAGGAAATATATCCACATAAAAAGTAGACAGAAGCATTCTCAGAAACTTCGTTGTGATGTATGCATTCAACTATCAGAGTTGAACCTTCCTTTTGATAGAGAAGTTTGGAAACACCCTTTCTGTAGAATCTGCAAGTGGATATTTGGAGCACTTGAGGCCTATGCTGGAAAAGGAAATATCTTCACATAAAAATTAGACTGAAGCATTATCAGAAACTTCCCCGTGCTTTATGAATTCAACTCAGAGACTTGAACATTCCTTTTGATAGCTTAGGTTTGAAACACTCTTTTTGTAGTGTCTGCAAGTTGATATTTGGGGTGCCTTGAGCGCTACGCTGGAAAAGGAAATATCTTCACAGAAAAATTAGACAGAAGCAATTTCAGAAACTTCTTTGAGATGAGTGCATTCAATTCAAAGACTTGAACCATCTTTTGATTGAGCAATTTTGAAACACTCTTTTTGTAGAATCTGCAAGTGGATGTTTGGAAAAATTTGAGGCCTATGCTGGAAAAGGATATATCTTCACATAAAAAGTAGACAGAAGCATTCTCAGAAACTTCTTTGTGATGTATGCATTCAACTCACCGTGTGGAACCTTCCTTTTGATACAGCAGTTTTGAAACACCCATTCTGTAGTATCGGCAAGTGGATATTTGGAGCGCTTGAGGCCTATGCTGGAAAAGGAGATATTTTCCCATAATAATTAGACAGAAGCATTGTCAGAAACTTCCCTGTTCTTTATGAATTCAACTCACAGTCTTGAACATTCCTTTTGATAGTTCAGTTTTGAAACACTCTTTTTGTAGTATCTGCAATTTTATATTTGGGGCGTTTGAGCGCTGTGCTGGAAAATGAAATATCTTCACATAAAAACTAGACAGAAGAATTCTCAGAGACTTTTTAGTGGTGAGTGCATTCAACTCACATAGTTGAACCTTCCTGTTGATAGAACAGTTTTGAAACACTATTGTTGTAGAATCTGAAAGTGGATATTTGGAGCGATTTCAGGCCTATGATGGAAAAGGAAATATCTTCACTTATAAATTAGACAGAAGCATTCTCAGTAACTTCTCTGTGATGAGTGCATGCAACTGATAGTGTTGAACCTTCCTTTTGATAGAACAGTTTAGAAACTCTCTCTTTGTAGATTGTGGAAGTGGATACTTGGAGCGCTTTGATGCCTATGCTGGAAATGGGAATATCTTCACATAAATAGACAGAAGCATTCTCAGAAACTTTTTGTGAAGAGTGCATTCAACTCACAGATTTGAACTTTCCCTCTTGATTGAACAGTTTTAAAAAACCCCTTATGGAGAATCTACAAATGGATATTTGGAGTACTTTCTGACCTATGCTGGAAAAGGAAATCTCATCACATAAAAATTAGGCAGAAGCATTATCAGAAACTACTTTGTGATGGGTGCATCCAACTCACAGTGTTGAATCTTCTTTTTGATAGGACAGCTTTGAAACACTCTTTTTGTGGAATCTGCAAGTGGAAATTTGGAGCGCTTTGAGGCCTATGCTGGAAAAGGAAATGAATTCACATAAAAACTAGATTGAAGCATTCTCAGAAACGTCTTTCTTATGTGTGCATTCAAGTCACAGACGTGAACCTCCCTTTTGATAGAGCAGTTTTGAAACACTCTTTTTGTAGAATTTGCAAGGGTATATGTGGAGCGCTTTGAGGCCTATGCAGGGAAACGAAATATCTTCACATAAAAACAAGACAGAAGCATTCTCAGAAACTTGTTTGTGATGTGTGCATTCAACTCACAGTGTTGAACCTTCCTTTTCATAGAGCAGTTTTGAAACACCCTTTTTGTAGAATCTGCAAGTGGATATTTGGAGCAATGTGACGCCAATGCTGGAAAAGGGAATATCTTCACATAAAAACTAGACAGAAGCATTCTCAGAAACTTCTCTGTGCCTCATAAATTCAACTCACAGACTTGAAACTTCCTTTTGATAGAATAGTTTTGAATCACTCTTTTTCTAGAATCTGCAAGTGGATATTTAGAGTGATTTGAGGGCTAGGGTTGAAAACGAAATATCTTCACATGATAAGTAGACAGAAGCATTCTCAGAAAGTTCTTTGTGATATGTGCATTCAACTTACAGAGTTGAACATTTCTTTTGATAGGGCTGTTTGGAAACACCCTTTCTGTACAATCTACAATTGGATATTTGGAGCGATTTGAGGCTTATGATGGAAATAGAAATATCTTCACATACAAACAAGACTGAAGCATTCTCAGAATCTTCTTTTTGATGAGTGCATTCAACTTACAAAGTTGAACCTTCCTTTTGATAGAAGAGTTTTGAAACACTCTTTTTGTTGAATCTGCAAGTGGATATTTGAAGTGCTTTGAGGCCTATGCTGGAAAAGGAAATAAATTCACATAAAAACTAGATTGAAGCATTCTCAGAAACGTTTCTTATGTGTGCATTCAACTCACAGACGTGAACCTTCCTTTTGATAGAGCAGTTTTGAAACACTCTTTTTGTAGTATTTGCAAGGGTATATGTGGAGCGCTTTGAGGCCTTTGCAGGAAAACGAAATATCTTCACATAAAAACAAGACAGAAGCATTCTCAGAAACTTGTTTGTGATGTGTGCATTCAACTCACAGTGTTGAACCTTCCTTTTGATAGGGCAGTTTTGAAACACGCTTTTTGCAGAATCTGCAAGTGGATATTTGGAGCGATGTGAGGCCAATGCTGGAAAAGGGAATATCTTCACATAAAAACTAGACAGAAGCATTCTCAGAAACTTCTGTGTGCTTCATAAATTCAACTCACAGGATTGGAACTACCTTTTGATAGAATAGTTTTGAAACACTCTTTTTGTAGAATCTGCAAGTGGATATTTAGAGCGATATGAGGCCTATGCTTGAAAACGAAATATCTTCACATGATAAGTAGACAGAAGCATTCTCCGAAAGTTCTATGTGATGTCTGCATTCAACTTACAGAGTTGAAAATTCCTTTTGATAGAGCTGTTTTGAAACACCCTTTCTGTACAATCTGCAATTGGATATTTGGAGCGATTTGAGGCCTATGATGGAAATAGAAATATCTTCACATACAAACAAGACAGAAACGTTCTCAGAAACTTATTTGTGATGAGTGCATTCAACTCATGGTGTTGAACCTTCCTTTTGGTAGAACAGATTTGAAACACTCTCTTAGTAGAATCTGCAAGTGGATATTTGGAGCGTTTTGAGGCCTATGCTGGAATAGGAAATATCTTCACAAAAAAACTAGACAGAAGCATTCTCAGAAACTTTTTGTGAAGAGTGCATTCAACTCACAGATTTGAACTTTCCCTTTTGATCGAACAGTTTTAAAAAACCCCTTATGGAGAATCTACAAATGGATATTTGGAGTGCTTTCAGACTTATGCTGGAAAAGGAAATCTCATCACATAAAAACTAGACAGAAGCATTATCAGAAACTACTTTGTGATGGGTGCATTCAACTCACAGTGCTGAACCTTCCTTTTGATAGGACAGCTTTGAAACACTCTTTTTGTAGAGTCTGCACGTGGATATTAGGAGCGCATTGAGGCCAATGGTGAAAAAGGCAATACCTTCACATTAAAAGTAGACAGAAGCATTCTCAGAAACTTCTTTGTGATGAGTGCATTCAGCTCACAGAGTTGAACTTTATTTTTGATAGAGCAGTTTTGAAACACTCTTTTTGTAGAATCTGCAAGTAGATATTTGGAGCACTTTGAGGCCTTTGCTGAAAAAGGAAATATCTTCACATAAAAACTGGATAGAAGCATTTTCGGAAACTTCTTTGTGATGAATGCATTCAACTCACAGAGTTGAACCTTCCTTTTGATAGAGCTGTTTTGAAACACCCTTGTTGTACAATCTGCAATTGGATATTTGGAGCGATTTGAGGACTATGCTGGGAAAGGGAATATCTTCACATAAAAACTAGACAGAAAAATTCTCAGAAACATCTTTGTGATGTGTGCATTCAACTCACATAATTGAACATAACTTTTCATACAGCAGTTTTGAAACACTGTTTTTGTAGAATCTGCAAGGGGAGAAGTGGACCAATTTGAGGCTTTTATTGGAAAAGGGAATATCTTCACATAAAAACTTGACAGAAGCATTCTCAGAAGCTTCTTTGTGATGTGTGCATTTAGCTCAAAGGGTTGAACCGTCCTTTTGGTAGAGCAGTATTGAAATACTCTTTTTGTACAATCTGCAATTGGATATTTGACCTATTTGAGGCCTTCATTGTAAACGGGAATGTCTTCACATAAAAATTAGACAGAAGCATTCTCAGAAACCTCATTGTGATGTGGGGGTTTAACTCACAGTGTTGAACCTTTCTTCTGATTGAAGAGTTTTGAAACACTCTTTTTGTAGAATCTGCAACTGGATATATGGACTGCTTTGAGGCCTTCATTAGTAATGGGAATAATTTCGAATAAAAACTAGACGGAAGTATACTCAGAAACTAATTTGTGATGTGTGCATTCTACTCACATAATTGAAACTTCCTTTCAATAGAGTAGTTTTGAACACTCTTTTTGTAGAATCTGCAAGGGGATATTTGGAGCGTTTTGAGGCCTTCATTGGAAATGGGAATATCTTCACATAAAAATTGGACAGAAGCATTCTCAGAAAATTCCTTGTGATGTGTGAATTGAACTCACAGATATGAACCCTCCTTTTGATAGACCAGTTTTGAAACACCTTTTTTGTAGAATCTACAAGAGAACATTTGGAGTGCTTTGAGGCCTACATTGGAAAAGGAAATATCTTCACATAAAAACTAGACAGAAACGTCTTTGTGATGTGTGCATTCAACCCACAGAGTTCAACTTTCCTCTTGATATAGCAGTTTTGGAACACTCTTTTTGTGAAATCTGCAATTGGATACTTGAAGCACTTTGAAGATTTAGTTGGAGAAGTGAATATCTTCAAATAAAAGCTAGACAGAACAATTCTCAGAAACTACTGTGTGATGTGTGTATTCAACTCACAGAGATGAACTTTTCTTTTGAGAGAGTAGTTTTGAAACACTCTTTTTGTGGAATCTGCAAGTGGACCTTTGTAGTGCATTGAGGGCTACGGTGGAAAGGAAATATCTTCAAAATAAATCTAGACAGAAGCATTCTCAGAAACTTCTTTGTGATGTTTGCTTTCAACTCACAGAGTTGAACATACCTTTTCACAGAGCAGTTCTGAAACACTCTTTTTGAAGAACGTGCAAGTGGATATTTAGACTGAATTGACACCATCTTTGGAAACGGCAATATCTTCACATAAAAACTACACAGAAGCATTCTCAGAAATTACTTTGTGATGTGTGCATTCAACTCATGGAGTTGAACCTTCCTTTTGATAGAGCAGTTTTGAAACCCTCTTTTTGTATAATCTGCAAGGGGATATTTGGACCGTGTAGTGGTGTTCATTGGAAACGGGAGTATCTTCACATAAAAACTGCACTGAAGCATTCTCAGAAACTACTTTGTGATGTGTGCATTCTACTTGCAGAGTTGAAACTTCCTTTCGATAGAGCAGTTTTGAACCACTCTTTTTGTAGAATCTGCAAGGGGATATTTGTAGGGTTTTGAGGTCTTTGTTGGAAACGGGAATATCTTCACATAAAAACTGGACAGAAGCATTCTCAGAAATTTCTTTTGATGTGTGCATTCAACTCACAGACTTGAACATTCCTTTTGATACAGCAGTTTTGAAACAGCTTTTTTTTAGAACCTGCAAGAGGACATTTTAGGCACTTTGAGGCCTTCGGTGGAAAAGGAAATATCTTCTCATAAAAACTAGACAGAAGCATTCTCAGAAACTTATTTCTGATGTGCACATTCAACTCACAAAGCTGAACGTTCCTTTTTATAGAGCAGTTTTGAAACACTCTTTTTGTAGAATCTGCAAGGGGATATTTAGACCGATTTGAGGCCTTTGTTGGAAACGGGAATATCTTCACATAAAAACTGTGCAGAAGCTTTCTCAGAAACTTCTTTGAGATGTGTGCATTCAACTCTCAGAGCTGAAGCTTCCCTTTTATAGAGCAGATTTGAAACTCTCTTTTTGTACAATTTGTGGTGGGATATTTGGACAGTTTTTGGACTTCTTTGGAAACGTGTATATCTTCAAATAGAAACTAGACAGAAGCATTCTCAGAAGCTTCTTCATGATGAGTGCATTCAACTCACAGAGTTGAGCCTTCCTTTTGATAGAGCAGTTTTGAAACACTCTTTTTGTAGAAACTGCAGGTGGTTATTTGGAGCACTTTCAGACCAACGGTACAAAAGAAAATATCTTCACATAAAAACTAGACAGAAGCATTCTCATAACTTCTTTTTTGATGTGTCCATTCAACTCACTGAGTTGAACCTTCCTTTTGATAGACCAGTTTTGAAACACTCTTTTTGTAGAATCAGCAAGTGTATATTTTGAGCGCTTCAAAGCCTTCATTGGAAATGAAAATATCTTCAAATAAAAACAAGACAGAAGCATTCCCAGAAACTACTTTTTGATGTATGCATGCAACTCAAAGAGTAGAACATTTCTTTTGATAGAACAAATTTGAAACACTCTGCTTTTAGAATCTGCAAGTGGACATTTGTAGAGCTTTGAGGGCTGTGGTGGAAAATGAAATAACTTCAAATAAAAATTAAACAGAAGCATTCTGAGAAACTTCTTTGTGATATTTGCATTCAACTCACAGACTTGAAACTTCCTTTTGATAGAGCAGTTTTTAAACACTTTTTTTGTAGAATCTGCAAGTGGACATTTGGGGCGCTAGGAGGCCTTCGGTGGAAAAGGAAATATCTTCACATAAAAACTAGACAGAAGCATTCTCAGAAACTTCTTGGAGATGTGTGCATTCAACACACAGATATGAACCTTCCTTTTGATAGAGCAGTTTTGAAACACTCTTTTTGTAGAATCTACAAGTGGATATTTTGAGCACTATGAAACATTTGCTGGAAAAAATATCTTCAAATAAAAAATAGACAGAAGCATCCTCAGAAAGTACCTTCTGATGTGTGCATTCAACTCACTGAGATGAACCTTCCTTTTGATAGAGCAGTTTTGAAACACTCTTTTTGTAGAATCAGCAAGTGTATGTTTTGAGCGCTTCAAAGCCTTCATTGGAAATGACAATATCTTCAAATAAAAACAAGGCAGAAGCATTCTCAGAAACTACTTTGTGATGTGTGCATGCAACTCAAAGAGTAGACCATTTCTTTTGATAGAAAAAATTTGAAACACTCTGCTTTTAGAATCTGCAAGTGGACATTTGTAGAGCTTTGAGGGCTGTGGTGGAAAATGAAATAACTTCAAAAAAAAACTAGAAAGAAGAATTCTGAGAAACTTCATTGTGAAATTTGCATTCAACTCACAGACTTGAACTTTACTTTTGATACAGCAGTTTTGAAACACTTTCTGTAGAAACTGCAAGTGGACATTTCGGGTGCTTTGAGGCCTTCGGTGGAAAAGGAAATATCTTTACATAAAAACTAGACAGAAGCATTCTCAGAAACTTCTTGGCAATGTGTGCATTCAGCACACAGAGTTGAACCTTCCTTTTGATAAAGCAGTTTTGAAACACTCTTTTTCTAGAATCTGCAAGTGGATATTTGGAGTGAATAGGCCTATGCTGGAAAAGGAAATATCTGCCTATAAAAAGTAGAGAGAAGCATTCTCAGAAAATTCTTTGTGGTATGTGCAATCAACTTTCACTTTTGAAACCTCCTTTTGATAGAGCAGTTTTGAAACACTGTTTTTGCAGAATCTGTAAGAGGATATTTGGAGCGGTTTGAGGCATATGCTGGAAAAGGATATATCTTTCCATAAAAAGTAGAGAGATGTATTCTCAGAAACTTCATTTTGCTGCGTGCATTCGACTCACAAAGTTGTACCTTCCTTTTGATAGAACAGTTTTGAAACACTCTTTTTGCATAATCTGCAACTGGATATTTGAAGCCCTTGAAGGCCTATGCTGGAAAAGGAAATATCTTCACATAAAAACTATACAGAAATATTATCAGAAACTTCTTTGTGATGTGTGCATTAAATTCACAGAGTTGAACCTTCTTTCTGATAGAGCAGTTTTGAAACACTCTTTTTGTAGAATCTACAAGTGGATATTTGGAGCGACTGTGGCCTCTGGGGGAAAAAGAAATATCTTCATATAAAAACTAGACAGAAGCATTCTCAGAAACTAATTAGTGATGTGTGCTTTCAAATCACAGACTTGTACCTTCCTTTCGTTAGAGCTGTTTTGAAAGACTCTTTTTGTAGAATTTGCAGTTGGTTATTTGCAGCACTTTGAGGCCTATGCAGGAAAAACAAATATCTTCACATAAAAACTAGACAGAAGCGTTCTCAGAAACTTCTTTGTGATGTGTGCCTTCAGCTCACAGAGTTGAACATTCCTTTTGATAGAGCAGTTTTGAGACACTCTTTTTTAGATTCTGCAATTGGATAATTGGATGTCTTTGATGCCTATGCTGGAAAAGGAAATATCTTCACATAAAAACTGAAGAGAAGTGGTTTCAGAATCTTCTTTGTGATGTATGCGTTCAACTCTCAAAGTTGAATCATCCTTTGTATAGTGAAGTTTTGAAACACTCTTTTTGTTGTATCTGCAAGAGGATAGTTGGAGTGCTTTGAATCCTAAGCTGGAAAAGGCAATATCTTCACATAAAAACAAAAGAGAAGCATTCTCCGAAACTTCTTTGTGATGTGTGCATTCAACTCACAGAGTTCAACCTTCCTTTTGATAGTGCAGTTTGGAAGCACTCTTTTTGTAGAATCTGCTACTGGATACTAGGGGCATCTTGAGGCCTATGCTGTAAAAGGAAATATTTTTCCATAAGAACTAGACAGAAGTATACTCAGAAACTTCTTTGTGGTGTGTGCATTCAAATCACAGAGATGAAATTTCCTTTTGTTAGACCAGTTTTGAAATACTATTTTTGAAGGATCTGCTAGTGGATATTTGGAACGCTTTGAGGCCTGTGCTTGGAAAAGGAAATATCTTCACATAGAAACTAGAGAGAAGCATTCTCAGAAACTTATTTGTGATGTGTGTGTGCTTTCAACACACAGAGTTGAACCTTCCTTTTGATAGAGCAGTTTTGAAACACTCTTTTTGTAGAATCTGCAAGAGAATATTTTCAGCACCTTGAGGCCTGTGCTGGAAAAGGAAATATCTTCACATAAAAACTAGACAGCAGCATTCTCAGAAACTTCTTTGTGATGTCTGAATTCATTTCATAGAGTTGAACCTTCCTTTTGATAGTGCAGTTTTGAAACACTCTTTTTATAGAATCTGCAAGTGGACATTTGGAGTCCTTTAAGGACAATGCTTGAAAAGGAAATATCTTCACCTAAAAACTAGACAGAAGCATTCTCAGAAACTTCTTTGTGATGTGTGCCTTCAGCTCACAGAGTTGAACCTTCCTTTTGATAGAGCAGTTTTGAAACACTCTTTTTTTTTTCAAATATGCAAGTGGATATTTGGAGTGATTACAGAATCTGGGGGAAAAGGAAATATGTTCATTTAAAAACTAAACAGAAGTTTTCTCAGAAACTAATTTGTGATGCATGCTTTCAACTTCCAGATTTGTACCTTCCTTTTGATAGAGCAGTTTAGAAAGACTCTTTTTGCAGAAATTGCAAGTGGTTATTTGCAGCGCTTTAAGGCATATGCTGGAAAAGGAAATATCTTCACATAAAAATTATACAGAAGCATTCTCAGAAACTTCTTTGTGATATGTGGCTTCAACTCACCGAGTTGAACAATCCTTTTGATAGAGCAGTTTTGGAACACTGTTTTTGTAGATTATCCAAGTGGATACTTAGATCCCTTAGATGCCAATGATGGAAAAGGAAATATCTTCACAAAAAAATTAGAGAGAAGTGTTTTCAGAAACATCATTGAGATGTGTGCATTCAACTACAGAGTTGAACTTTCCCTTTGATAGAGCAGTTTTGTAACACTATTTTTGGAGAATCTGCAAGTGCATATATGGAGTGCTTTGAGGTCAATGCTGAAAAAGGAAATATCCTCACAAAAACTAGGCAGAAGCATTCTCACGAAATTCTTTGTTATGTGTGCTTTCAACACACTGAGTTGAACGTTCCTTTTGATAGAGCAGTTTGAAACACTCTTTTTGTATAATCTCCATGTGAATATTGCGAGCAGTTTAAAGTCTAAGCTGGAAAAGGAAATCTCTTCACATAAAAAAGTAGATAGTAGCATTCTCAGAAACTTATTTGGATATATGCATTCAACTCACGGAGTTGAACCCTTTTATTGATAGAGCAGTTTTGAAACATTCATTTTGTGGAATCTGCAAGTGGATATTTTGAGTGCTTTGAGTTCTAAGCTGGAAAAGGGAATATCTTCACATAAAAACTAGACAGAAGGATTCTCAGAAACTTCTTTTTGATGTGTGCATTCAACTCACAGAGTTGAACATTCTTTTTGATAGAGCAGTTTTGAAACAGTCTTTTTGTAGTATCTGCAAGTGGATATTTGAAGCCCTTTAAGGTCTATGCTGGAAATGGAAATATCTTCACATAGAAACTAGACAGAAGCATTCTCATAAACTTTTTTGTGATGTGTGCATTCAATTCACAGAGCTGAAACATCCTTTTGATAGAGCAGGTTTGAAGCACTCTTTTTGCAGAATCTGCAAGTGGTTATTTTGAGCGCTTTGAGGCCAATGCTGTAAAAGGAAATATCTTCAACTAAAGACTAGACAGAAGCATTATTAGAAACATCCATGAGATGTGTGCATTCAATTCACAGAGTTGAACTTTCCTTTTGATAGAATAGTTTTGAAACACTCTTTTTGTAGAATCTGTAAGTGGATATTTAGATCGCTTTGCGACCAATGCTGGAAAAGGAATTATATTCACATAAAAACTAGACAGCAGCATTCTCACAAACTCCTTTGTTCTGTGCGCATTCAACACACGAGTTGAACCTTCTTTTTGATAGAGCAGTTTTGAAACAATCTTTTTTCAGAATCTCCAAGTCAATATTTTGAGCGCTTAGAGGCCTATTCTGGAAAAGGGAACAGGTTCATATAAAAACTAGACAGAAGCATTCTCAGAAACTTCTTTGTGATGTCTACATTCAAGTTATAGAGTTGAAACTTCATTTGATAGAGCAGTTTTGAAACACTCTTTTTTTAGAATCTGCAAGTGGATATTTGGAGCAATTTGAGGCCAAACCTGGAAAAGGAAATATCTTCACATAAAAACTAGACAGAAGCATTCTCAGAAACTTCTTCATGATGCGTGCATTCAACTCACCGAGTTGATCCTTTCTTTTGATAGAGCAGTTTTGAAACACTCTTTTTGCAGAATTTGCAAGTATATATGTGGAGCGCTTTGAGGCCTATGCTGGAAAAGGAAATAACTTCCCATAAAAAGTAGAGAGAAGCATTGTCAATAACTTCTTTTTGATGTGTGCATTCAGCTCACAGAGTTGAACCTTCCTTTTGAAAGAGCAGTTTTGAAACCCTCTTTTTGTAGAATCGGCAAATGAATATTTGAAGCCCTTTAAGGCCTATGCTGTAAAAGGAAACATCTTCACATAAAAAACTAGACAGAAGCATTCTCAGAAACTTCTTTGTGATATGTGCAGTCAATTCATACAGTTGAACCTTCCTTTTGATAGAGCAGTTTTCAAACACTCTTGTAGATTCTGCAAGTGGATATTTGGAGGGATTGCGGCCTCTGGTGGAAAAGGAAATATCTTCATATAGAAACTAGATGGAAGCGGTCTCAGAAACTAATTTGTGGTGTGTGCTTTCAACTCACAGACTTGTACCTTCTGTTTTGTAGAGCAGTTTTGAAACACCTTTTTTGTACAATTTTCAGTTGGTTATTTACAGCGCTTTGAGGCCTATGCTGGAAAAGGAACTATCTTCACATAAAAACAAGAAGGAAATGTTTTCACAAACTTCTTTGTGTTGTGTGCATTCAACTCCCGGAATTGAACTTTTCTTTTGATAGAGCAGTTTTGAAACGCTGATTTTAGAGGATCTGCAAGTGTATATATGGAGAGCTTTGAGGACTATGCTGGAAAAGGAAATATCTTCACATAAAAACAAGACAGAAGCATTCTCAAAAATTTCTTTGTGACAAGTGCATTCAACTTATAGAGTTAAACTGTCCTTTTGATACAGCAGCTTTGAAACACTCTTTTTTAAGAAGTTGCATGTGAATACTTAGAGCACTTTGAGGCCTAAGCTGGAAAAGGAAATATCTTCACATAAAAACTAGAGAGCTGCATTTTCAGAAACTACTTTGTGATGTACGCGTTCAACTCACAGAGCTGAACCACTCTATTTATACAGCAGTTTTGAAACACTCTTTTGGCAGAATCTGCAAGTGGATATTTGGAGCGCTTTGAGGCCTAAGCTGGAAAAGGGAATATTCTCACATACAAACAAGAGAGAAGCATTCTCAGAAACTTCTTTGTGATGTGTGCATTCAATTCACAGTGCTGAACATTCCTTTTGATAGAGCAGTTTTGAAACACTCTTTTTCTAGAATCTGCAGGTGGATATTTGGAGCACTTCAAGGCCTACGCTGGAAAAGGAAATATCTTCACTTGAAAACTATACAGAAGCATTCTGAGAAATTACTTTGTGATGACTCCATTCAATTCACAGAGTTGAACCTTCCTTTTGATACAGCAATTTAGAAACACTATTTTTGTAGAATCTGCAAGTGAATATTTGGAGCGCTTTGAGGCCTATGCTGGAAAAGGGAATATCTTCACCTAAAAACTAGACCGAAGCATTCTAAGAAACTTCTTTTTGATGTGTGCATTCAACTAACAAAGTTAAACCTTTGTTTTTATAGAGCAGTTTTGAAACACTCTTTTTGTAGAATCTGCAAGTGGATATTTGGAGTGTTTTGAGGCCAATGCTGGAAAAGGAATTATATTCACATAAAAACTAGACAGCAGCATTCTCACAAACTGCTTTGTTCTGTGTGCATTCAACATGCAGAGTTGAATCTTCCTTTTGCTAGAGCAGTTTTGAAACAATCTTTTTGCAGAATCTCCAAGTCAATATTGGGAGCGCTTGGAGGCCCATGCTGGAAAAGGAAACATCTCCATATAAAAACTAGACAGAAGCAATCTCAAAAACTTCTTTGTGATGTCTACATTGAAGTCATAGAGTTGAACCTTCCTATTGATAGAGCAGTTTTGAAACACTCTTTTTGTAGAATCTGCAGGTGGATATTTGGAGCGATTGTGCCTCTGGCGGAAAAGGAAATATCTTCATATAGAAACTAGATGGTAGCCTTCTCAGAAACTAATTTTTGGTGTGTGTTTTCAACTCACAGACTTGTACCTTCTGTTTTATAGAGCAGTTCTGAAACACCTTTTTGGTAGAATTTTCAATTGGTTATTTGCAGCGCTTTGAGGCCTATGCTGGAAAAGGAAATATCTTCACTTAAAAACTAGAGAGAAGCGTTTTCTCAAACTTCTTTGTGATGGGTGCATTCAACTCCCAGAGTTGAACTTTTCTTTTGATAGAGCAGTTTTGAAACACTGTTTTTAGAGGATCTGCACGTGTATATATGAAGTGCTTTGAAGACTATGCTGGAAAAGGAAATATCTTCACATAAAAACAAGATAGAAACATTCTCAAAAATTTATTTGTGACGTGTGCATTCAACATATAGAGTTAAACCGTCCTTTTGATACAGCAGCTTTGAAACACTCTTTTTGTAGTATTTGCGTGTGAATACTTAGAGCACTTTGCAGCCTAAGCTGGAAAAGGGAATATCCTCACATAAAAACAATAGAGAAGCATTCTCAGAAACTTCTTTGTGAAGAGTGCATTCAATTCACAGTGCTGAACATTCCGTTTGCTAGAGAAGTTGTGAAACACTCTTTTTCTAGAATCTGCAAGTGGATATTTGGAGCACTTTGAGGCCTATGCTGGAAAAGGAAATATTTTCACTTAAAAACTAGACAGAAGCATTCTTAGAAACTTCTTTGTGATGTCTGCATTGAATTCACAGAGTTGAAACTTCCTTTTGATAGAGCAGTTTTGAAACACTATTTTTGTAGAATCTGCAAGTTAATATTTGGAGTGCTTTGAGGTCAATGCTCTAAAAGTAAATATCTTCACCTAAAAACTAGACAGACGCATTCTAAGAAACTTCTTTTTGATGAGTGCATTCAACTAACAAATTTGAACTTTTTTGATAGAGCAGTTTTGGAACACTCTTTTTATAGAATCTGCACGTGAATATTTGGAGTGCTTTGAGGCCAGTGCTCCAAAAGTAAATATCATCAAATAAAAACTAGACAGAAGCATTGTCAGAAACATCTTTATAATGTGTGCATTCAACTCACAGAGTTGAAGCTTCTTTTTGATAGATTAGTTTTGAAACACTCTTTTTGTAGAATCTGCAAGGGGATATTCGGACTGATTTGAGGCATTCGTTGGAAACGGGAATATCTTCACTTAAAACTAGACAGAAGCCTTCTCAGAAACTTCTTTGTGATGTGTGCAATAAACTCACCTAGTTGAACCTTCCTTTTGATAGAGCAGTTTTGAAATACTCTTTTTGTAGAGTATGCAAGTGGACATTGGGAGCACTTTGAGGCCTTCTAAGGAAAAGGAAATGTCTTCACATAAAAACTAGATAGAAGCATTTTCAGAAACTGGTTTGTGATGTGTGCATTCAATTCACTGAGTTGAACTTTCCTGTTGATCAGAAGTATTGAAACAATCTTTTTGTAAAATCTGCAAGTGGATATTTTGAGCGCTTTGATTCCTTCATTGGAAAAGGAAATATCTTAAAATGAAAACAAGACTGAAGCATTCTCAGAAACTTCTTTGTGATGTGCACATTCAACTCACAGAGTTGAACCTTCCTTTTGATAGAGCAGTATAAAACACTGTTTTTCTAGGATCTGCAATGGACATTTGTAGTACTTTGAGGGCTATGTTGGAAAATGAAATATCTTCAAATAAAACCTAGACAGAAGCATTCTCAGAGATATCCTTGTGATGTTTGCATTCAACTGACAGAGTTGAACATACCTTTTAATAGAGGACTTGTGAAACACTCTTTTTGAGATACCTGCAAGTGGAAATTTGAAATGATTTCAGGCCTTTGTTGGAAACGGAATATCTTCACATAAAAACTAGACAGAAGCATTCTCATAAACGTCTTTGTGATGTGTTCATTCAATTCACAGAGTTGAACTTTTCTTTTGATAGAGCAGTTTTGAAACAATGTTTTTGTAGGATCTGCAAGGGGATATTTGGACATATTTGAAGCCTTCTTTGGAAACTGGAATATCTTCACATAAAAGCTGGAAAGAAGCATTCTTAGAAATTTCTTTGTGATATGTGCACTCAACTCACAGAGTTGAACCTTCCTTTTGCTATATCAGTTTTGAAACCTACTTTCTGTAGATTCTGCAAGAGGACATTTGGAGCGCTTAAGGCCTTTGGTGGAAAAGGAAATATCTTCACATACAAACTAGACAGAAACATTATCAGAAACATCTCTGTGATGTGTGCATTCAACTCAATGATTTGAGTCTTCCTTTTGATAGAGCAGTTTTGAAACACTCTTTTTGCAGAATATGGAAGTGGATATTTGGAGCTCTTTGAATCCTTCATTGGAAACAGGAATATCTTCAAATAAAAACAAGACAGAAGCATTCTCAGAAACTACTTTGTGATATGTATATTCAACTCACAGAGTTGAACCCTTCTTGTGATAGAGTAGTTTTGAAACGCTCTTTTTGTAGAATCTGCAAGTGGACATTTGCAGCTTTTTGAGGGCTCTGGTGTAAAAAGAAATATCTTCACATAAAAACTAGACAGAATAATTCTCAGAAACTTCTTTGTGATGTTTTCATGCAACGCACAGAGTTGAACATATCTTTTCATAGAGCAGTAGTGAAACACTCTTTTTTAAGAACCTGCAAGTGGTTATTTGGACAGATTTGAGGCCTTCATTGGAAACAGGAATATCTTCACAGAAAAACTAGACAGAAGCGTTCTCAAAAACTTCTTTCAGATGTGTGCATTCCCCTCACAGAGGTCAACGTAACTTTTCATAGAGCAGTTTCGAAACACACTTTCTGTGGAATCTGCAAGTGGATATTTAGACCTCTTTGACGCCTTCATTGGAAACGGGAATATCTTCACATAAAAATTACACAGAAGCATTCTCAGAAACTTCTTTTTCATGTGTGACTTCAACTGACAGATTTGAAACTTCCTTTTGACAGAGCAGCTTTGAAACATTTTGTGTAGAATCTGCAATTGGACAGTTTGAGAGCTTTGAGACCTTCGGTGGAAAGGGAAATATCTTCACATAAATACTTGACTGAAGCATTCTTAGAAACTTTTTGCTGATGCATGCATTCAGCTCACAGAGTTGTACCTTTCTTTTCATAGAGCAGTTTTGAAACACTCTTTTTGTAGAATCTGAAAGAGGACAATTTGTAGGACTTTGAGGGCTGTGGTGGAAAAAGAAATATCTTCCAATAAAAACCAGACAGAAGCATTCTCAGAAACTTCTTTGAGATGTTTGCATTCAACTCACAGAGTTGAACATTCCTTTTGATAGAGCAGTAGTGAAACACTCTTTTTGAAGAACCTGCAAGTGGATATTTGGACCGATTTGGGGCCTTCATTAAAAACAGGAATATCTTCACTTAAAAACTGGACAGAATCGTTATCAGTAATTTCTTTGTGATGTATGCTTTCAATTCACGGAGCAGAACATAAGTTTTCATGGTGCAGTTTTGAAACACTCTTTTTGTATAATCCACAAGTGGATATTTGGACCATTTCAGGGCTACATTAGAAACGGAATTATCTTCCCATAAAAACTACACAGAAGCATTCTCAGAAACTTCTTTGTGATGGGTGCATTCAACTCACAGATTTGAACATAACTTTTCATAGAGCAGTTTTGAAACAGTCTTTTTGTAGAATCTGTAAGGGGATATTTGGACTGATTTGAGGCCTTCGTTGGAAACTTGAATATTGTCACATAAAAACTAGACAAAAGCATTGTCAGAAACTTATTTGTGATGTGTGCATTCAACTCAAAGATTTCAACCTTCATTTTGATAGAGCAGTTTTGAAACCTTTTTTTGTGGAATGTGAATGTGGACAATTGGAGCGCTTTGAGGCCTTCAGTGGAAAAGAAAATATCTTCACGTAAAAACTAGACTGAGCATTCTCAGAAAGTTCTTTCTTTTGTGTGCATTCAACTTACAGAGTTGAACCTTCCTTTTGATAGAGTCGTTTAGATACAGTTTTTTTGTGGTATCCGAAAGTGGACATTTGGATCACTTTGAGTCCGCTGGTGGAAAAGGAAATATCTTCACATGAACACTAGACAGAAGCATTCTCAGAAACTTCTTTGTGAAGTGTGAATTCAACTCACCGAGTTGAATCTTCCTTTTGATAGAGTAGTTTTGAAACAGTTTTTTTGTAGAATCTGCAAGCGGATATTTAGAGGGCTTTGAAGCCTTCGTTTGAAACGGGAATATCTTCAAATAAAAACTAGACTGAAGCACTCTCAGAAACAACTTTGTGATATGGCCATTCATCTCACAGAGTTGAACCTTTCTTTTGATAGAACAGTTTAGAAACTCTATTTTTTGGAGAATCTGAAAGAGGACATTTGTAGCACCTTGAGGGCTATCGTGGAAAAGGAAATATCTTCAACCAAAAACTACACAGAAAAATTCTCAGAAACAACTTTGGAATGTTTGCATTCAACTCACAGAGTTGAACATACATTTTCTTAGTGCAGTTGTTGAACACTCTTTTTGAAGGACCTGCAAGTGGATATTTGGAATGATTTGAGGCCTTCATTGAAAACGGGAACATCTTCACATATAAACTACACAGAAGGATTCTCAGAAACTACTTTGTGATGTGTGCATTCAACTCATGTAGTTGAACATAACTATTCATAGAGCAGTTTTGAAACACTCTTTTTGTAGAATCTGAAAGGGGATATTTGGACTGATTGGAGGCTTTCGTTGCAAACGGGAATATCTTCAGATAAAAACAAGACCTGAGCACTGTCAGAAACTTCTTTGTGATGTGTGCATTCAGCTCACAGAGCTGAAACTTCCTTTTGATAGAGCAGTTTGAAACCTTTTTTTATGGAATTTGCAAGTGGACTTTTGGAGTACTTTGAGGTCTTTGGTGGAAAAGGAAACATCTTCACATAAAACTAGACAGAAGCAATCTCAGAAACTTCTCTGTGATCTGTGCATTCAACTCACAGAGTTGAACCATCCTTTTCATAGAGCAGTTTTGAAACACATTTTTTGTAGAATCTGGAAGTAGACAATTGGAGTGCTTAGAGGACTTCATTGGAAAAGGAAATATCTTCACATAAAAACTAGACAGAAGCATTATCAGAAACTTCTTTGTGTTGTGTGCATTCAACTCCCAGAGTTGAATCTTCCTTTTGATAGGGCCGTTTTGAAACACTCTTTTTGTAGTATCTGCAATTGGATACTTGGAGAGCTTTGAAGCCTTCATTGGAAACGGGAATGTGTTCAAATAAAATCGGAAGCATTCTCAGAAACTACTTTGTGATGTGTGCATTCAACTCACAGAGATGAACATTTCCTTTGATAGAGCAGCTTTGAAACACTCTTTTTGTAGAATCTGCAAATGGACATTTGTATCGTTTTGAGGGCTATGGTGGAAATTGAAATATCTTCAAATAAAAACTAGACGGAAGCATTCACAGAAACTTCTTTGTGATATTTGCATTCACCTCACAGAGTTGAACATGCCTTTTCATAGAGCAGTTGTGAAACACTCTTTTTGAAATCCTGCAAGTGGATAATTTTACCAATTTGAGACCTTCGTTGTAATCGGGAAAATCTTCACATAAAAACTAGACATAAACATTCTCAGAAACTTCTTTGTGATGTGTGCATTCAACTCACAGAGTAGAACATAAGTTTTCATAGGACAGTTTTGAAACACTCTTTCTGTAGAATCTGCAAGTGGATATTTGGACGGTTTGATTCATTCATTGGAAACGGGAATATCTTCCCATAAAAATTAGACAGAAGCATTCCCAGAAACTTCTTTGTGATGTGTGCATTCAATTCACAGAATTGAACATAACTTTTCATAGAGCAGTTTTGAAACAGTCTTTTTGTAGAATCTGCAAGGGGATATTTGGACCAATTTGAGGCCTTCGTTGGAAACAGGAATATCTCCACATAAAAACTAGACAGAAGCATTGTTAGCAACTACTTTTTGATTTGTGCATTCAACTTAAACAGTTGAACCTTCCTTTTGCTAGAGTAGCTTTGAAATCTTTTTTTTTTTTTTTTTTTGGGAATGTGCATGTGGACATTTCGAGCGATTTCAGGCCTTCAGTGGAAAAGGAAATATCTTCACATAAAAACTAGAGAGAATCATTCTCAGAAACTTCTTTGTGACGTGTGCATTCAACTCACAGAGTTGAACATAACTTTTCATAGAACAGTTCTGAAACCCTCTTTTTTTAGAATCTGCAAGTGGATAATTGGAACGCTTTTAGGCCTTCATTGGAAACAGGAATATCTGCACATAAAAAATAGACAGAAGCATTCTCAGAAACTCCTTTGTGATGTGTGCATTCTACTAACAGTGTTGAACTTTCCTTTTGATACAGCAGTTTTGAAAGACTCTTTTTGTAGAATCTGCAAGTGGATATTTGGAGCGCTTTGAAGCCTTCATTGGGAACGGGAATATCTTCAAATGAAAACTAGACAGAAGCATTCTCAGAAACTACTTTGTGATGTGTGCATTTAACTCACAGAGTTGAGCCTTCCTTTTGATAGAATAGTTTTGAAACACTCTTTTTGAAGTATCTGCGGGTGGATATTTGGAGCACATTGTGGCCTATGGTACAAAAGGAAATGTCTTCACATAATAACTAGACAGATGCATTCTCATAAACTTCTTTGTGATGTTTGAATTCAACTCACAGAGTTGAACATAACTTTTCATAGAGCTGTTTTGAAACACTCTTTTTCTAGCTTCTGCAAGTGGAATTTTGGAACGATTTGAGGCCTTCGTTTGAAACGAGAATTTCTTCACATAAAAAGTAGACAGAAGCATTCTCAGAAACTTCTTTGTGATGTGTGCATTCAGCTCAAGGAGTTGAACTATCTTTTTAAAGAGCATTTTTGAAAGACTCTTTTTTAGAATCTGCAAATAGACACTTTTAGCGATTTTGGGCTATGGTGGAAAAGGAAATATCATCAAATAAAAACTACACAGAAGCATACTCAGAAACTTCTTTGTGATGTGTGTGTTCAACTCATAGTATTGTACATATCTTTTCATAGAGCAGTTTTGAAACTGTCTTTTTGTGGAATCTGCAAGTGAATACTTGGAACACTTTGTGGCCTTCTTTGTCAATGGGAGTACCTGCACATAAAAACAAGAAAGAAGAATTCTCAGAAATTTTTTGTGATGTGTGCATTCAACTGACAGAGTTGATCCTTCCTTTTGATAGAGGAGTTTTGAGACACTGTTTTTGCAGATTCTGCAAGGGGATAGACCGATTTGAGGCCTTCAATGGAATCCAGAATAGCTTCACATAAAAACTAGACAGAAGCATTCTGAGAAAAGATTTTGTGATGTGTGCATTCAACTCACAGAGGTGAACCTTCCTTTTCATAGAGCAGTTTTGAAACACTCTTTTTGTAGAATCTGCAAGTGGAAATTTGGTCCGCTTTGAGGCCTTTGTTGGAAACGGGAATATCTTCACATAAAAATTAGACAGAAGCATTATCAGAGACTTCTTTGTGATGTGTGCTTTCAACTCACAGAGTTGAACTTTCCTCTTGATAGAACACTTTTGAAACACTCTTTTCCTAGAATCTGCAATGGGATATTTGGATCGATTTGAGGCCTTCATCAGAAACAGGAATATCTTCATGTAAAAGTACACAGAAGCATTCTCAGAAACTATTTTGTTATGTGAGCATTCAACTCACTGAGTTGAATCTTCCTTTTCATAGAACAGTTTTGAAAACCTTTTTTTTGCAGAATCTGCAAGAGGACATTTGGAGATTTGGAGTGCTTTGAGGCCTTCAGTTTAAAAGGAAATATCTTCATATAAAAACTAGACAGAAGTATCCTAAGAAACTTCTTTGTGATGTGTGCATTCAACTCACAGAGTTGAACATAACGATTCATCGAGCAGTTTTGAAACACTCTTTTTGTACAATCTGCAAGTGGATATGTGGAGTGCTTTGAAGCTTTCATTGGAAACGGGTATATCTTGAAATAAAATCTAGATAGAAGAATTTTCAGAAACTAATTTTTGGTGTGTGCATTCAACTCACGGAGTTGAGCCTTCCTTTTGATAGAGCAGTTTTGAAACACTCTTTTTGTAGAATCGGCAAGTGGATATTTGCACTGCTTTGAGGCGTATGGTAGAAAAGGAAATATCTTCACATAAAAACTAGACAAAGCATTCTCAGAAACTTCTTTGTGATGTTTGCATTGAACTCACAGAGGTGAACAAATCTTTTCATAGAGCAGTTGTGAAACATGCTTTCTAAGAACCTGCAAGTGGATATTTGGACCAAATTGAGGCCTTCTTTGGAAACGGGTATATCTTCACATAAAAACTAGACAGAAGCATTCCCAGAAACATCTTTGAGATGTGTGCATTCCACTCACAGAATTGAACATAATGTTTCATAGAACAGTTTTGGAACACTCTTTTTCTAGAATCTGCAAGTGGATATTTGGAGTGCTTTGAGGCCTATGGAAGAAAAGGAAATATCTTCTCATAAAAACTAGACGGAAGCATTCTCAGAAACTTCTTTTTGATGTGTGCATTCAACTCACAGAGTTGAACCTTCTTTTTGATAGAACAGTTTTGAAACACTCTTTTTGTATAATCCGCAAGTGGATATTTGGAGTGGTTTGAGGCCTGTGATAGAAAAGGAAATAACTTCAATTAAAAACTACACAACAGCATTCTCAGGAACTTCTTCTTGATGTGTGCATTCTACTCACAGAGTTGAACTTTCCTTCTGATAGAGCACTTTTACAGCACTCCTTTTGGAGAATCTGCAAGTGGATATTTGGAGTGCTTTGAAGCATTCTTTGGAATCGTGAGTATTTACAAATAAAAACTAAACAGATTCATTTTCAGAAACTACTTTGTGATGTGTGCATTCAACTCACAGTGTACAGCCTTCTTTTTGATAGAACAGTTTTAAGCAATCTTTTTGTGGAATTTACAAGTGGATATTCAGAGCATTTTGAGGATTATGGTGGAAAAGGAAATGTCTTCAAATAAAACAAGACAGAAGCGTTCTCAGAAACTTCTTTGTGATGTGTGCATTCAACTCACAGTGTTGAACCTTCCTTTAGATACAGCAGTTTTGAAAAACTCTTTTCGTAGATTCTACAAGGGGATATTTAGACCTATTTGAGGCCTTCCTTGGAAACGAGTAGATCTTCACATAAAAACTAGACAGAAGCATTCTCAGAAACTGCTTTGTGATGTGTGCATTCAACTCATAGATTTGAACATAACTTTTCATAGAGCAGTTTTGAAACACTCTTTTTGTAGAATCTGCAAGTGGACAATTGGAGCACTTTTAGGAATTCGGTGGAATATGAAATATCCACATAAAAAGTAGACAGAAGCATTATCAGAAACTTCTTTGCGATGTGTGCATTTAACTCACGGAGTTCAACATAATTTTTAATAGAGCAGCTTTGAAACACTCTTTTTGTAGAATCTGCAAGTGGACGTTTGGAGCACTTTGAGGCGTTCCGTGGAACAGGAAATATCTTCACATAAACACTAGACAGAAGCATTGTCAGAAACTTCTTTGTGATGTGTGCATTCAATTTACTGAGCTGAAACTTCCTTTTGATAGAGCAGGCTTGAAAATCTCTTTTTGTAGAATCTGCAAGTGGATATTTGGAGCACTTTGAATCCTTCCTTGGAAACGGGAATATCTTCAAATATAAACTAGACAGAAGCATTCTCAAAAACTGCATTGTGATGTGTGCATTCTTCTCACAGAGTTAAACTTTCCTTTTGATAGAGCAGTTATGAAACACTCTTTTTGTATAAACTGCAGGATGATGTTTGCACCATTTTGAGGCCTTCATTCGAAACGCATATACATTCACATAAAAACTAGACAGAAGCATTCTCATAAGCTTCTTTGTGATGTGTGCATTCAACTCACAGATTTTAGCATTCCTTTTGATTGAGCAGTTTCAAAACACTTCGTTTGTAGAATCTGCAAGTGGACATTTGGAGCGCTTTGAGGCCTTCTGTGGAAAAGGAAATATCTTCACATAAAAACTAGACAGAAGCATTCTCAGAAACTTATTTGTGATGTGTGCATTCTGCTCACAGAGTTGAACATACCTTTTCACAGAGCAGTTTTGAAACACTCTTTTTGTAGAGTCCGCAAGGGGATATGTGGACTGATTTGAGGCCTTTTTTGGTAACGAGAATTTCTTCACATAAAAAATTGAGGGAAGCATTCTCAGAAACTGCTTTGTGAAATGTGCATTCTACTCACAGAGTTTTACCTTCCTTTTGATAGAGCAGTTTTGAAACTCCCTTTTTGTAGAATCTGCAAGTGGATATTTTGAACGCTATGGTTCCTTCGTTGGAATCCGGAATATCTTCAAATAAAAAATAGACAGAAGCATTCTCATAAACTACTTTGTGATGTGTGCATTCAACTCACCGAGTTGAACCTTTCTTTTGATAGAGCAGTTTCGAAAAACTCTTTTTACAGAATCTGCATGTGGACAATTGTAGCGCTTTGAGGGCTATGGTGGGATAGGAAATATCTTCAAATTAAAACTAGACAGAAATGTTCTAAGAAACTTCTTTGTGATTTTTGCATTGAACCCACAGAGTTGAACATTCCTCTTCATAAAGCAGTTGTGAAACACTGTTTTTGAAGAACCTGCAACTGTATACTTGGACCAATTTGAGGCCCTCATTGGAAACGGGAATATTTTCACATAAAAACTAGACAGAAGCATTCTCAGAAATGTCTTTGTGATGCGTGCATTCAACTCACAGAGTTGAACCTGCCTTTTGATAGAGCAGTTTTGAGACACTGTTTTTGTAGAATCTGCAAAGCGATATTTGGACCGATTGCGTTCCTTCATTGGAAAGGGGAATATCTTCACAAAAATCTAAGCAGAAACATTCTCACAAACTACTTTGTGATGTGTGCATTCAACTCACAGAGTTGAGAATATCTTTTCATGGAGTAGTTGTGAAACACGCTTTTTGAAGAACCTGAAAGTGGATATTTTGGCCAATTTGAGGCCCTTATTGGAAATGGGAATATCTTCACACAAATACTAGACAGAAGCATTCTCAGAAATGTCTTTGTGATGTGTGCATTCAACTCACAGAGTTGAACCTTCCTTTTGATAAAGCAGTTTTGAGACACTGTTTTTGTAGAATCTGCAACGTGGTATTTGGACCAGTTGCATTCCTTCGTTGGAAAGGGGAATATCTTCATAAAAATCTAAGCAGAAACATTCTCACAAACTCCTTTGTGATGTGTGCATTCAACTCACAGAATTGAGAATACCTTTTCGTAGAGCAGTTGTGAAACACGCTTTTTGAAGAATCTGCAAGTGGATATTTGGGCCAATTTGAGGACTTCGTTGGAAACGGGTATATCTTCACATAAAAACTGGACAGAAGCATTCTGAGAAACTTCTTTGTGATATGTGCATTCAACTCACAGAGTTGAAACTTACGTTTGATAGAGCAGTTTTTAAACCCTCTTTTTGTAGAATCTGCAAGGGGATATTTGAACCGATTTGAGCCCTTCGTTGAAAACGGGAATATCTGCACATAAAAACTGGACAGAAATATTCTCAGAAACTTCTTTCTGATGACGTCATTCAACTCACAGATTTGATCCTTCCTTTTGATAGAGCAGTTTTGAAACAGTTTTTTTGTAGATCCTGCCAGTGGACATTCGGAGTGCTTTGAGGACTTCAGTGGAAAAAGAAATATCTTCATATAAAAATTAGACAGAAGCATTCTTTCAAACTACCTTTTGATGTGTGCATTCAACTCACAGAGTTGAACATTTCTTTTGATACAGCAGTTTTGAAACACTCTTTTTGTACAATCTGCAAGTGGACATTTGGAACGGTTTGAAGCCTTCTTTGGTATCGCGAATATCTTCAAATAAAAACTAGACAGAAGCATTCTCAGAAAGCCCTTTGTGGTTTGTACATTCAACTTACGGAGTTGAGCTTTCCTTTTGATAGAGCAGTTTTGAAACAATGTTTTTGTAGAATCTACAAGTGGATATTTGGAGTGCTTTGAGGCTTATGTTAGTAAAAGAAATAACTTCACATAAAAACTAGACAGAAACATTCTCAGAAACTTCGTTGAGATGTGTGCATTCAACTCACAGGGTTGAATATAACTTTTCATAGAACATTTGTGAAACACTGTTTTTGAAGGACCTGCAAGTGGATATTTGGACCGATTTGAGGCTTTCATTGGAAACGGAAATATCTTCACCTAAAAATTCCCCAAAAGCATTCTCAGAAACTTCTTTGTGATGTGTGCATTCAACTCACAGAGTTGAACATAGGTTTTCATAAAGCAGTTTTGAAACACTCTTTTTGTAGAATCTGCAAGTGGATATTTGCACTCCTTTGAGGCCTTCATTGGAGACGGGAATATCTGCACATAAAAACTAGAGAGACACATTCTCAGAAACTTCTTTGTGGTGTGTGCATTAAATTCACAGAGTTCAACCTTACTTTTGATAGAGCAAATTGAAACACTCTTTTTGTAGAATCTGCAAGGGGATATTTGGACCGTTTTGAAGCCTTTGTTGGAAAGGGGAATACCTTCACATAAGAACTAGACAGAAGCATTCTCAGAAACCTCTTTGTGATGTGCACATTCAACTCACAGAATTGAACCTTCCATTTTATAGAGCAGTTTTGAAACACTTTTTGTGTAGATTCTGCTAGGGATATTTGCAGCACTTAGAGACATTCGGTGGAAAAGAAAATATCTCCACATAAAAACTAGACAATAGCATTCTCAGAAACTTCTTTGTGATGTGTGCATTGAACTCACAGAGTTGAATCTTCCTTTTGATAGAGCAGCTTTGAAACTTTCTTTTTGTAGAATCTGCAATTGGACATTTGCAGCACTTTGAAACCTTCATTGGAAACGGGAATATCTTCCACTAAAAGCAAGACAGAACCATTCTCAAAAACTGCTTTTTGATGTGTTCATTCAACTTACGTAGCTGAAAGTTACCTTTCATAGATCAGTTTTGATACACTCTTTTTGTCAAATCTGCTAATGGACATTTGTAGCGCTTCGTGGGCTATGGTGGAAAATGAAATATCTTCAAAGAAAATTAAACAGAAGCATTATCAGAAACTTCTTTTTGATATGTGCATTCGGCTCACAGAGTTGAACATAACTTTTCATAGAGCAGCTTTGAAACCATTTTTTGTAGAATCTGCAAGTGTACATTTGATCACTTTGAGGCCTTCAGTGGAAAAGGAAATATCTTCAAATAAAAACTAGACTGAAGCAGTCACAGAAACTTCTTTGTGTTGTAGGCATTCAACTGACAGAGTTGTATGTTATGTTATAGAGCTGTTTTGAAACACTGTTATTGTAGAATCTGCAAGTGGATATTTGGAGGGCTTTGAGTCCTATGCTGGAAAAGGAAATATCCTCACATAAAAACTACACAGAAGCATTCTCAGAAACTGGTTTGTGATGTGTGCATTCAACCCACCGAGTTGAACCTTCCTTTTGATAGAGCAGTTTTGAAACACTCTGTTTGTAGAATCTGAAAGTGGATATTTGGAGAGCTTTGTGGTCTATGCTAGAAAAGGAAATATCTTCACATAAAAACTAGACAGAAGCATTCTCAGAAACTTCTTTGTGATGTGTGCATTGAACTCACAGATTTCAACATAACTTTTCATTGAGCAGTTTTGAAACAATCGTTTTGTAGAATCTGTAAGCGGATATTCGGAGCACTTTGAGACCTTTGTTGGAAACGGGAATATGTTCACATAAAAACTACAAAGAGGCATTCTCAGAAACTTACTTGTGATGTGTGCATTCAACTCACAGAGTTGAACCTTCCTTTTGATAGAGGAGTTTTGAAACACTTTTTTTGTAGAATACACAAGAGGACATTTGGAGTGCTTTGAGGCCTTCAGTGAAAAAGGAATTATCTTCACAAAAAAACTAGACAGAAGCATTCTCAGAATTTCTTTGTGATGTGTGCATTCAACTCACAGAGTTAAACCTTCCTTTTAATATAGCAGTTTTGAAACTCTCTTTTTGTACAATTTGAAAGGGGATATTTAAACCGTTTTGGTGTCTTTGTTGGAAACGGGTATATCTTCAAATGGAAACTAAACAGAAACATTCTCAGAAACTACTTTGTGATGTGTGCATTCAACTCACAGAGTTCAGCCTTCCTTTTGATAGAGCAGTTTTGAAACACTCTTTTTGTAGAGTCTGCAGGTGTATATTTGGAGCTCTTTGAGACCTATGGTAGAAAAGGAAATATCTTCACAAAAAAATTAGACAGAAGCATTCTCAAAAACTTCTTTGGGATGTGTGCATGCAACTCACAGAGTTGAACCTTTCTGTTGATAGAGCAGTTTTGGGATGCTTTTTAATAGATTCTGCAAGTGGACATTTTGAGCGTTTTGAGGCCTTTTTTAGAAAAGGAAATATCTTCACATAAAAACTAGACAGAAGCATTCTCAGAAAATTTTTTTGACGTGTGCATTCAACTCACAGAGATGAACATAAATTTTCATGGAGCAGTTTTGTAATACTCTATTTGTAGAATCTGCAACTGGATATTTGGACCGCTTTGATGCCTTCATTGGAAACAGGAATATCTTCACATAAAAACTAGACAGAAGCATTCTCAGAAACAACATTGTGATGTGTGCATTCAACTCACAGAGCAGAACATAATTTTTCATGGAGCAGTTTTAAAACGCTCTTTTTGTAGAATCTGCATGGGCATATTAGGACTTCTTTGGAAACTTAGGACTTCTTTGGAAACTTAGGACTTCTTTGGAAACTTAGGGGCTTCTTTGGAAACTGGAATATCTAAACATAAAAACTAGACAGAAACATTGTCAGAAACTTCTTTGTGATGTGTGCAGTTAACGCACAGATTTGAATCTTCCTTTTGATAGAGAAGTTTTGAAACATTCGTTTTTTAGAGTCTGCAAGTGGATATTTGGAGCACTTTTAGGCCTGTTGTAGAGATGGAAATATTTTTACAGAAAAACTGAACAGAAGCATTCTCCGAAACTTCTCTGTGATATGTGCATTCACCTGACAGTATGGAACCTACATTTTGATAGAGCACTTTTGAAACACTCTTTTTGTAGAATCTGCAAATGAATATTTGGAGTGCTTTGAAGCCTTCGTTGGAAATGGGAGTATCTTCAAATAAAAATTAGACAGAAGCATTCTCAAAAACAACGTTGTGATGTGTGCATTCAACTCACAGGTTTGAACTTGTCTTTTAATAAAGCAGCTTTGGAACACTCTTTTTGTAGAATTTGAATGAGGACATTTGTAGCACTTTTAGGGCTTTGGTGTAAAAGGAAATATATTCAAATTAAAACCAGAAAGAAGCATTTTCTGAAACTTCTTTGTGATGTTTGCATTCAACTCACCGTTTCGTAGAGCAGCTGGGAAACGCTGTTTTTGAGGAAACTGCAAGTGGATATTTGGACTGATTTGAGGTCTTCGTTGTAAACGAGAATATCTACACATAAAAACTAGACAGAAGCATTCTCAGAAACTTCTTTGGGATGTGCGCATTCAGCTCACAGAATTGAAAATTCCCTTACATAGAGCAGTTTTGATACAGTTTTTGCAGAGTCTGCAAGTGGATATTTGGAGCGCTTTGAGTCCTATGGTGGAAAAGGAAGTATCTTCACATAAAATTTAGACAGAAGCACTATCAGAAACTTCCTTGTGATGGGTGCATTCAACTCATGGAATTGAACCTTCCTTTTAGTAGAGCAGTTTTGAAACTCTCTTTTTGTAGAATCTTCAAGTAGACATTTGGAGAGCTTTGAGGCCTTCAGTGGAAAAGGAAATATCTTCACATTAAAACTAGACAGAAGCATTCTCAGAAACTTCATTGTGATGTGTGCATTCAACTCACATAGTTGAACCTTCCTTTTGATAGAGCAGTTTTGAAATACTCTTTTTGTAAAATCTGCAATTGGTTACATGGGTTGCTTTGAAGCCTTTGTTGGAAACGGGAATATCTTCACATATAAACTAGACAGAAGCATTCTCAGAAACTTCTTTGTTTTGATTGCAGTAAACTCACAGAGTTGAGCCTTCCTTTTGATAGAGCAGTTTTGAAATAAACTTTTTGTAGGATCTCCAAGTTGACATTTTGAGCAGTTTCAGGACTTCGGTTGAAAAGGAAATATCTTCACATAAAATCTAGACAGAAGCATTCTCAGAAACTTATTTCTGTTGTGTGCATTCAACTCACAGAGTTGAACATAACTTTTCATAGAGCAGTTTTGAAATTCTGTTTTTGTAGAATCTGCAAGTGGAAATTTGAAGCCCTTTGAAGCCCTCATTGGAAACGGAAATATCTTGGAATAAAAACTAGACAGAAGCATTGTTAGAAACTACTTTGTGATGTGTGCATTCAACTCAGAGAGTTGAACATTTCTTTTGATAGAGCACTTTTTAAACACTCTTTTTGTACAATCTGCAAATATACATTTGTAGTGCTTTGAGGGCTATGGTGGAAAAGGTAATATCTTCTTATAAAAACTAGACAGAAGCATTCTCAGAAACTTATTTGTTATGTTTGCATTCAACTCACAAAGTTGAACATACCTATTCATAGACAAGTTGTGAAACACTCTTTTTGTAGGATCTGCAAGTGGATATTTGGACCGCTTTGAGGCCTTCATTGGATATGGGATTATCTTCACATAAAACTAAACAGAAGCATTCTCAGAAAATTCTTTGGATGTGTGCTTTCAACTCACAGAGTTGAACATAACTTTTCATTGAGCAGTTTTGAAACACTCCTTTTGTAGAATATGCAAGTGGACTTTTGAAGCGCTTTGAGGCCTTCGTGGAAAGGGAATTATCTTCACATAAAATCTGGTCAGAAGAATTCTCAGAAACTGCTTTGTGATGTGTGCATTCAACTCATAGAGTTGTAACTTTCTTTTAATGGAGCAGTTTTGAAACACTCTTTTTTTAGAAACTGCAAGTGGATATTTGGTGCTCTTTGGTCTCTATGATGGAAAAGGAAATATCTTCACATAAAAACAACACAGAAGTATTCTGAGAAACTTCTTTGGGATGTGTACATTCAACTCAAAGAATTGAACCTATCTTTTTATTGAGCAGTTTTGAATCTCCCTTTTTGCAGAATCTGCAAGTGGGTGTTTGGAGAGCTCTGAATCTTACTGTGGAAAAGGAAATATCTTCACATAAATACTACACAGAAGCATTCTGTAAACTTCTTTGTGAGCTGTGCGTTGAACTCATAGAGTTGAACTTATATTCTCATTGAGAAGTTTTGAATCTCTCATTTTGTAGAATCTGCAAGTGGATATTTGGAGCCCTTTGCATAATATGGTGGAAAAGGAAATATCTTCAAATAAAAACTACATAGAAACAATCAGAGAAACTACTTTGTGATGTGTGCATTCAGCTCACAGTGTTGAACCTGTCTTTTGATTGAGTAGTTTTGAATCTCTCTTTTTGCAGAATCTGCAGGTGGATATTTGGAGCCCTTTGAGGCTTATAGTAGAAAAGCAAATATCTTCACATAAAAACTACACAGAATGATTCTGAGAAACTTCTTTGTGATGCGTGCATTCAACTCCCAGAGTTGAACCCATCTTTAGAATGAGCAGTTTTTAATCTGTCTCTTCCAGAATCTGCAAGTGGATATTTTTAGCCCTTTGTGGCCTATGGTGGAAAAGGAAATATCTTCAAATAAAAACTACACAGAAACTTTCGGAGAAACTTCATTGAGATAGGTGCATTCATCTCACAGGGTTGAAGCTAACTTACGCTTAAGCAGTTTTGAAACAGTCTTTTTGTACAGTCTGCAAGTGGATATTTGGAGCGCTATGAGGCCCACAGTGGAAAAACAAATATCTTCAGACAAAAACTGCACAGAAGAATTCCGAGAAACTTCTTGGGATGCGTCCATTCATCTCACAGAGTTGAAACTTTCTTTTGATTGAGCAGTTTTGGAACACTCTTTTTGTAGAAGCTGCAAGTGAATATTTGCAGTCCTTTGTTGCCTATGGTGGAAAAGAAAATCTCTTCACATGAAAACCGCACAGAAGCATTCTGAGAAACTTCTTTGTGATGTGTGCATTCATCTCACAGAATTGAAACTTTCTTTTGATTGAGCAGTTTTGACACACTCTTTTCGTAGAATCTGCAAGTGGATAATTGAAGCCCTTTGAGGCCTGCTGTGGAATAGGAAATATCTTCACATAAAAACTACTCAGAAGCATTTTGAGAAACTTCTTTGTGATGTTTGCATTCAACTCACAGAGTTGAATCTATCTTTTGATGGAGCAGTTTAGAATCTCTCTTTTTGTAGAATCTGCAAGTGGATATTTAGAGCACTTTGTGCCCTGTGATGGAAAAGGAAATAACTTCAAATAAAAACTACACAGAAGCATTCTCAGAAACTTCTTTGAAATGTGTGCATTCAATTCACAGAGTTGAACTTATCTTCTCATTGAGCAGTTTTGAATCTTCTTTTGAAGGATCAACAAGTGGATATTTTGAGCCCTTTGCGACCTACTGTGGAAAAGGAAACATCTTCAGATGAAAACTACTCAGAAGCATTCTAAGAAACTTTTCGTGATGTGTGCATTCAACTCAATGAGTTGTACCTACCTTTCTATTGAGCCATTTGGATTTCTCTGTTCATAGAATCTGCAAGTGGATATTTGGAGCGCTGTGACTCTTACTGTGGAAAATAAAATACTTTCCAATAAAACCACACAGAAGCATTCTGAGCAACTTCTTTATGATGTGTGCATTCAACTCACAGAGTTGAGCCAATCTTTTGATTGAGAAGTATTGAATCTCTCTTTTTGGAGAATCTGCAAGTGGATGTTTGGAGAGCTTTGAGGCTTTGTGGAAAAGGAAATATATTCACATAAAAACTACACAGAAACATTCTGAGAAACTTCTTTGCAAGGTGCACATTCAAATCACACAGTTGATCTTATGTTCCCATTGAGCAGTTTTGGATATCTCTTTTTGGAGGATCTGCAAGTGGATATTTGGAGCCCTTTGTGCCATATGGTGGAAAAGGAAATATCTTCAAATAAAAAGTACAGAAAATCATTCAGAGAAAGTTCCTTGTGATGTATGCATTGAACTCATAGAGCTGAACCTGTCTTTTGATTTAGCCATTTTGAATCACTCTTTGTGCAGAATCTGCAGGTGGATATTTGGAGACATTTGAGGCCTATTGTGGAAAAGCAAATATCTTCTCATAAAAACTACACAGAAGAATTCAGAAAAACTTCTTTGGGATGTGTGCAATCAACTCACAGAGTTGAACCTTTCTTTTGATTGAGCAGTTTTGAATCTCTCTTGCAGAATCTGCAAGAGGATATTTGGAGCCCTTTGCGGCCTATGGTGGAAATGGATATATCTTCAAATAAAAACTGCACAGAAACATTCTGAGAATCTTTTTGAGGAGTGCACTCATCTCACAGGGTTGAACTGATCTTATCATTGAGAAGTTTTGAAACACTCTTTTTGTAGAATCTGAAAGTGAATATTTGGAGCCCTTTGAGGCCTACCGTGGAAAACCAAATATCTTCAGATGAAAACTACACAGAAGCATTCTGAAAAACCTCTTTCTAATGTGTCCACTCATCTCACTGAGTTGAAACTTTGTTTTGATTGAGCAGTTTTGAAACAATCTTTTCCTAGAATCTGCAAGTGGATAATTTGAGCCCTTTGAGGCCTATTGTGGAAAAGGGAATATCTTCAGATAAAAAACTACTCAGAAGCATTCTAAGAAACTTCTTTGTGATGTGTACATTTAACTCACAGAGTTGAATCTATCTTTTGATTGAGCATTTTAGAATCTCTCTCTTTGTAGAATCTGCACATGGATATTTGGAGCCCTTTGGACCCTATGGTGGAAAAGGAAATATCTTCAAATAAACGTTACACAGAAGCATGCAGAGAAACTTTGTGATGTATGCATTCAACTCACAGAATTGAACCTATCTTTTGATTGAGCAGTTTTGAAACTCTCTTTTTGCACAATCTGCAGGTGGATGTTTAGAGGGCTTTGAGGACTATTGTGGAAAAGGAAATATCTTCACATAAAAACTACACAGAAGCATTCTGAGAAACTTCTTTGTGAGGTGTGCATTCAACTCACAGAGTTGAACTTATCTTCCCATTGAGCAGTTTTGCGTCTCTCTTTTTGTAGAATCTGCATGTGGATATTTGGAGCCCATTGTGACCTATGGTGGAAAAGGAAATATGTTCAAATGAAAACTACACAGAAGAATTCAGAGAAACTTCTTTGTTATGTAGGCATTCAACTAACAGGGCTGAACCCATATTTTCATTGAGCAGTTTTGAATCTCTCTTTTTGTAGAATTGGCAAGTGGATTTTTGGAGACCTTGGCACCCCATAGTGGAAAAGGAAATATCTTCAAATAAAAACTACACAGTACTATTTAGAGAAACTTCTTTGTGATGTATGCAATCAACACTCAGAGTTGAACCTATATTTTGATAGAGCAGTTTTGAATCTCTCCTTTTGCGGAATATGCAGGTGGATATTTGGAGCCTTTTGAGGCCTACAGTGGAAAAGCAAATCTCTTCACATAAAAACTACACAGAAGCATTCTGAGAAACTACTTTGGGACGTGTGCATTCAACTCACAGAGTTGAAACTATCTTTTGATTGAGCAGTTTTGAATCTCTCTATTTGCAGAATCTGGAAGAGGATATTTGGAGTCCATTGGGTCCCATGGTGGAAAAGAAAATATCTTCAATTAAAAACTACACAGAAACATTCAGAGAACCTTCTTTGTGATGTGTGCATTCGTCTGATAGGGTTCAACCTATCTTATGATTGAGGAGTTTTGAAACACTCCTTTTACAGAATCTGCGAGTGGATATTAGGTGCGCTTTCAGGCCTACCTTGGAAAAGCAAATATCTTCAGATAAAAACTACACAGAAGCATTCTGAGAAACTACTTTTTGATGTGTACATTCATCTCACAAATTTGAACTTTTCTTTCGATTGAGGAGTTTTGAAACACTATTTTTGTAGAATCTGCAAGGGGATATTTGGAGCCCTTTGAGGTCTATTGTGGAAAAGGAAATATCTTCACATAAAAACTATACAGAAGCAGTCAGAGAAACTTATTTGTGATGTGTGCATTCATCTCACAGAGTTGAACATTCCTTTTGATTCAGCTGTTTTGAAACACTCTTTTTGTAGAATCTACAAATGGATAATTGGAGCCCTTTGCGCCCTATGGTGGAAAAGGAAATATCTCCAAATAAACCCAGAAACTTTTTCGTGATGTGTGCATTCAACTCACAGAGTTGAACCTATCTTTTGATTGAACAGTTTTGAATCTCACTTTTTATAGAATCTGCAAGTGCGTATTTGGATTCCTTTGTGCCCTATGGTGGGAAAGGAAATATCTTCAAATAAAAAGTACACAGAAGCATTTTCAGAAACTTTTTCTTGATGTGTGAATTCAACTCACAGAGTTGAACCTATCTTTTGATTGACCAGTTTTGAATCTCTCTTACTGTAGAAACTGCAAGTGGATATTTGGACCTCTGTGAGGCCTACGGTGGAAAATCAAATATGTTCACATAGAAACTTCACAGAAGCATTCTGAGAAACTTCTTTCTGATGTCTGCATTCAACTCACAGGATTGAGCCATCTTTTGATTGAGCAGTTTTGAATCTCTCTTTTTGAAGAATCTGAAGAATCTGCAAGTGGATGTTTGCAGAGCTTTGAAGCCTATTATGGAAAAGGAAATATCTTCACATAAAAACTACACAGAAGCATTCTGAGAAACTTCTTTGTGATGTGTGCACTCTTCTCACAGAGCCGAGAATTTATTTTGATTGAGCAGTTTTGAAACACTCTTTTTGTAGAATCTGCAAGTGGATAATTTGAGCCCTTTGAGCTTTACTGTGGAAAAGCAAATATTTCAAATTAAAACTAACCAGAAACATTCTGAGAATCTTCTTTAGGATGTCTGCATTCAAATCACAGAGCTGAATCTATGCTTTGATTGAGCAGTTTTTAATCTCTCTTTTTGCAGAATCTGTTAGTGGGTATTTGGAGCCCTTTGCAGCCTAAGGTGGAAAAGGAAATATCTTCAAATAAAAACTACAAAGAAATAGTCTCAGAAACTTCTTTGCGATGTGTGCATTCATCTCACAGGGTTGAACCTATCTTACGATTGAGCAGTTTTGAAACACTCTTTTTGTAAAATCTGCAAGTTGATATTCGGAACGCTTTGAGGCTTACTGTGGAAAAGCAAATATCTTCAGATAAAAACTACACAGAAGCATTCTGGAAAACTCTTTGTGATGCGTGCATTCATTTCACAGAATTGAAACTTTCTTTTGATTGAGTAGTTTTGAAACACTGTTTTAGTAAAATCTGCAAGTGGATATTTGGAGCCTATTGAGGACTATTGTGGAAAAGGAAATATTTTCACATAAAAATTACACAGAAGCATTCTGAGAAACTTCTCATTGATGTGTGCATTCATCTCAGAGAGTTGAAACTTTCTTTTTATTGAGCCGTTTTTAAACACTCTTTTTCTAGTATTTGCAAGTGGATAATTGGAGCCCTTTGAGTCCTATTGTGGAAAAGGAAATATCTTACCATAAAAACTACTCAGAAGCGTTCTGAGAAACTTATTTGTGATGTATGCATTCAACTGACAGAGTTCAACATATCTTTTGATTGAGCAGTTTTGAATCACTCATTTTTAGAATCTACAAGTGGATATTTGGAGCCCTTTGAGGCCTATTGTGGAAAAGGAAATATCTTCACATAAAAACTACACAGAAGCAGTCAGAGAAACTTATTTGTAATGTGTGCATTCATCTCACAAGGTTGAACCTATTTCATGATTGAGCAGTTTTGAAACACTCTTTTTGTGGAATCTGCAAGTGGATATTTGGATCGCTTTCAGGCCTACCATGGAAAGGCAAATATCTTCAGCTAAAAACCACACAGAAGCATTCTGAGAATCTTCTCTGTGATGTGTGCATTCAATTCACATATTTGAACCTCTCTTTTGAATGAGCTGTTTTGAATCTCTCTTTTTGCAAAATCAACAAGTGGATGTTTGGAGAGTTTTGAGGCCTATTGTGGAAATGGAAATATCTTCACATAAAAACTACACAGAAGCATTCTGAGAAACTTCTTTGGGATGCGAGCACTCAACTTACAGAGTTGAACTTATCTTTTGATTGAGCAGTTTTGAATCTCTCCTTTTGCAGAATCTGCAAGTGGATGTTTGGGGATCTTTGAGGCCTATTGTGTAAAAGGATATATCTTCACAAAGAAACTACATGGAAGCATTCTGAGAAACTCCTTTGTGAGGTGTCCATTCAACTCACAGAGTTAAACTTATCTTCTCATTGAGCAGTTTTGAGTCTCTCTTTTTGTGGAATATGCAAGTGGATATTTGGAGCCCTTTGCACCCTGTGGTGGAAAAGGAAATATCTTCAAATAAAAGCTACACAGAAGCATACAGAGAAACTTCCTTGTGATGTGTGCTTTCGTTTCACAGAGTTGAACCTTTCTTTTGATTTAGCAGTTTTGAAACACTCTTTTTGTAGAATCTGCAAGTGGATAATTGGAGACCTTTGAAGCCTATTGCAGAAAAGGAAATATCTTCATATAAAAACTACTCAGAAGCATTCTGAGAAACTTCTTTGTGATGTGTAGATTCAACTCACAGAGTTGAATCTATGTTTTGATTGAGCAGTTTTGAATCTCTCTTTTTGTAGAATCTGCAAGTGGATATTTGGAGCGTTGTGAGGCCCACTGTAGAAAATCAAATATGCTCACATAAAAACTACACAGAAGCATTCTGAGAAACCTGTTTGTGATGTGTGCATTCAACTCACAGAGCTGAAATTTTCTTTTGATTGAGCAGTTTTGAATCTCTCTTTTTGCAGAATCTGCAAGTGGATGTTTGGAGAGCTATGAGGCCTATTGTGGAAAAAGCTGTATCTTCACATAAAAACAATACAGAAGCATTCTAAGAAAGCTCTTTGTGATGTGTGCATTCGGCTCACAGAGTTGAACTTATCTTCTCATTGAGCAGTTTCGAATCTCTCTTTTTGTAGAATCTACAAGTGGATATTTGGAGCCCTTTGCGCCCTATGGTGGAAAAGGTAATATCTTCAAATAAAATCGACACAGAAGTATTCAGAGAAACTTCTTTGTGATGTATGCATTCATCTCACAGAAATGAACTTATCTTTTGATTGATGAGTTTTGAATCTCCCTTTTTGCAGAATTTGCAGTTGGATATTTGGAGCACTTTGAGGCCAATGGTGGAAAAGCAAACATCTTCACATGAATACTACACAGAAGCATTCTGAGAAACTATTTTGAGATGTGTGCATTCAACTCCCAGATTTTAAACTTTCTTTCATGGAGCAGTTTTGAATCTCTCTTTTTGCAGAATCTGCAAGTGGATATTTGGAGCCCTTTGCAGCCAATGGTGGAAAAGGAAATATCTTCAAATAAAAACTACACAGAAACATTCTGAGAAACTACTTCCTGATATGTGCATTCATCTCACAGGGTTGAACATATCTTATGATTGATCAGTTTTCAAACACTTTTTTTGTAGTATCTGCAAGGGGATATTTGGAGCGCTTTGAGGCCTACCATGGAAAAGCCAGTATCTTCAGATAAAAACTACACAGAAGCATTCTGAGAAACTCCTTTGTGATGTGTGCATTCATCTCAGAGTTGAACTTTTCTTTTGATTGAGCAGTTTTGATACACTCTTTTTGTAGAATCTGCAAGTGGATAATTAGAGCCCTTTTTGACCTATTGTGGAAAAGGAAATATCTTCACATAAAAAGTAGACAGAAGCATTCTGAGAAACTTCTTTCTGATGTGTGCATTCAACTCACAGAGTTGAACCTTTCTTTTGATTGACTAGTTTAGAAACTCTTTTTGCAGAATCTGCAGGTGGATATTTGGAGCCCTTTGAGGCCTACTGTGGAAAACCAAATATCTTCACATAAAAACTACACAGAAGAATTCTGAGAAATTTCTTTGGCATGTGTGCATTCATCTCATAGGGTTCAACTTATCTTTTGATTGAGCAGTTTTGAATCTCTCTTTTTGCAGAATCTGCAAGTGGATATTTGGAGCCCATTGTGGCCTGTGGTTGAAAAGGAAATATCTTCAAATAAAAACTACACAGAAACATTCTGAGAAACTTCTTTGGGATGTGTGCCATCATCTCACAGGGTTGAACCTATCTTCTGATTGAGCAGTTTTGAAACAATCTTTTTGTATAATCTGCAAGTGGATATTTGGAGCACTTTGAGGCCTACTGTGGAAAAGCAAATATCTTCAGATAAAAACTACACAGAATCATTCTGAGAAACTTCTTTGTGATGTGTGCATTCATCTCACAGAGCTGAACTTTTCTTTCGATTGAGCAGTTTTGAAACTCTCTTTTTGTAGAAACTGCAAGTGGATATTTGCAGCTATTTGAGGCCTGTTGTGGAAAAGGGAATATCTTCCCATAAAAACCAGATAGAAGCATTCTGAGAAACTACTTTATGATGTATACATTCATCTCACAGAGTTGAAAGTTTGTTTTGATTGAGCAGTATTGAAACATCCTTTTTGTAGAATCTGCAAGTAGATAATTGCAGCCCTTTGAGGCCTATTGTGGAAAAGGCAATATCTTCACATAAAAATTACTTAGAAGACTTCTGAGAAAGGTTTTGTGATGTGTGCATTCAACTCACAGAGTTGAAAATATCATTTGATTGAGCAGGTTAGAATCTCTCTTTTTGTAGAATCTGCAAGTGTATATTTGGAGCCCTTTGCACTCTGTGGTGGAAAAGGAAATATCTTTAAATAAAACCTACACAGAAGCATTCTCAGAAACTTCTTCCTGATGTGTGCGTTCAACTCACAGAGCTGAACCTAATTTTTGATTAAGTTGTTTTGAATCTCTCTTTTCGTAGAATCTACAAGTGGATATTTGGAGTGCTGTGAGGCCTTCTGAGGAAAATCAAATATGTTCACAGAAAAAGTACACAGAAGCATTCTGAAAAACTCCTTTGTGATGTTTGCATTAAACTCACTGAATTGAACCTACCATTTTATTGAACAGTTTTCAATCTCTTTTTGCAGAATCAGCAAGTGGATGTTTGGAGAGCTTCGAGGCCTATTGTGGAAAAGGACATATCTTCACTTAAATACTAAACAGAAGTATTCTGAGAAACTTCTTTGTGAGGTGTGAATTCAAAACTCAGTGTTGAACTTATCTTCTCATTGAGCTGATTTGAATCTCCCTGTTTGTAGAATCTGCAAGTGGATAGAAAAAATATATCTTCCAATAAAAGCAACATAGAAGCATTCAGAGAAACATCTTTGTGATGTATGCATTCAACTCAAAGCGTTGAAACTATCTTGTGATTGAGCAGTTTTGAATCTCTCTTTTTGTAGAATCTGCAGGTGGCTATTTAGAGCCCTTTGAGGCCTACGGTGGAAAACCAAATACCTTCGCATAAAAATTACACAGAAGAATTCTGAGAAACTCCTTTGGGATGTGTGAATTCAACTCACAGTGTTGAACCTATCTTTTGATTGAGCAGTTTTGAGTCTCTCTTTTTGCAGAATCTGCTAGTGGATATTGGGAGCCCTTTGTGGCCTACGCTGGAAAAGGAAATATCTTCAAAAAAAAAAAACTACACAGAAACATTGTGAGAAACTTCTTTGTGATGTGTGCATTCATCTCACAAGTTTGAAGCTATCTCATGATTCAGCACTTCACACTTTTTTTAATTAATTAATTTATTATTATTATACTTTAGGTTTTAGTGTACATGTGCACAATGTGCAGGTTAGTTAAATATGTATACATGTGCCATGCTGGTGCGCTGCACCCACTAACTACTCACCTAGCATTAGGTATATCTCCCAATGCTGTCCCTCTCCCCTCCCCCCACACCACAACAGTCCCCAGAGTGTGATGATCCCCTTCCTGTATCCGTGTGTTCTCATTGTTCAATTCCCACCTATGAGTGAGAATATGCAGTGATTGGTTTTCGGTTCTTGCGATAGTTTACTGAGAATGATGATTTCCAATTTCATCCATGTTCCTACAAAGGACATGAACTCATCATTGTATGTGGCTGTATAGGATTCCGTGGTGTATATGTGCCACATTTTCTTAATCCAGTCAATCATTGTTGGACATTTGGGTTGGTTACGTGTGCATGCGTCTTTATAGCAGCATGATATATAGTACTTTGGGTATATACCCAGTAATGGGGTGGCTGGGTCAAATGGAATTTCTAGTTCTAGATCCCTGAGGAATTGCCACACTGACTTCCACAATGGTTGAACTAGTTTAGAGTCCCACCAACTGTGTAAAAGTGTTCCTATTTCTCCACATTCTCTCCAGCACCTGTTGTTTCCTGACTTTTTAAGGATTGCCATTCTAACTGGTGTGAGATGGTATCTCATTGTGGTTTTGATTTGCATTTCTCTGATGGCCAGTGATGGTGAACATTTTTTCATGTGTTTTTTGACTGCATAAATGTCTTCTTTTGAGAAGTGTCTGTTCATGTCCTTCGCCCACTTTTTGATGGGGTTGTTTGTTTTCTTCTTGTAAATTTGTTGGAGTTCATTGTAGATTCTAGATATTAGCCCTTTGGCAGATGAGTAAGTTGCGAAAATTTTCTCCCATTTTCTAGGTTGCCTGTTCACTCTGATGGTAGTTTCTTTTGCTGTGCAGAAGCTCTTTAGTTTAATTAGATCCAATTTGTCAATTTTGGCTTTTTTTGCCATTGCTTTTGGTGTTTTAGATATGAAGCCCTTGCCCATGCCTATGTCCTGATTGGTAATGCCTAGGTTTTCTTCTAGGGTTTTTATGGTTTTATGTCTAATATTTAAGTCTTTAATCCATCTTGAATTGATTTTTGTATAAAGTGTAAGGAAGGGATCCAGTTTCAGCTTTCTACATATGGCTAGCCAGTTTCCCAGCACCATTTATTAAATAGGGAATCCTTTCCCCATTGCTTGTTTTTCTCAGGTTTGTCAAAGATCAGATAGTTGTAGATATGTGGCATTATTTCTGAGGGCTCTGTTCTGTTCCATTGATCTATATCTCTGTTGTCGTACCAGTACCATGCTCTTTTGGTAACTGTAGACTTGTAGTATAGTTTGAAGTCAGGTAGTGTGATGCCTCCAGCTTTGTTCTTTTGGCTTAGGATTGACTTGGTGATGTGGCTCTTTTTTGGTTCCATATGAACTTTGAAGTAGTTTTTTCCAATTCTGTGAAGAAAGTCATTGGTAGCTTGATGGGGATGGCATTGAATCTGTAAAGTGCCTTGGGCAGTATGGCCATTTTCAGGATATTGATTCTTCCTACCCATGAGCATGGAATGTTCTTCCATTTATTTGTATCCTCTTTTATTTCCTTGAGTAGTGGTTTGTAGTTCTCCTTGAAGAGGTCCTTCACTTCCCTTGTAAGATGGATTCCTAGGTATTTTATTCCCTTTGAAGCAATTGTGAATGGGAGTTCACTCATGATTTGGCTCTCTGTTTGTCTGTTGTTGGTGTGTAAGAATGCTTGTGATTTTTGTACATTGATTTTGTATCCTGAGACTTTGCTGAAATTGCTTATCAGCTTAAGGAGATTTTGGGCTGAGACAATGGGGTTTTCTAGATATACAATCATGTCGTCTGCAAACAGGGACAATTTGACTTCCTCTTTTCCTAATTGAATACACTTTATTTCCTTCTCCTGCCTAATTGCCCTGGCCAGAACTTCCAACACTATGTTGAATAGGAGTGGTGAGAGAGGGCATCCCTGTCTTGTGCCAGTTTTCAAAGAGAATGCTTTCAGTTTTTGCCCATTCAGTATGATATTGGCTGTGGGTTTGTCATAGATAGCTCTTATTATTTTGAGATACGCCCCAACAATACCTAATTTATTGAGAGTTTTTAGCATGAAGTGTTGCTGAATTTTGTCAAAGGCTTTTTCTGCATCTATTGAGATAATCATGTGGTTTTTGTCTGTGGTTCTGATTATATACTGGATTACATTTATTGATTTGGGTATATTGAAACAGCCCTGCATCCCAGTGATGAAGCCCACTTAATCATGGTGGATAAGCTTTTTGATGTGCTGCTGGATTCGATTTGCCAGTATTTTATTGAGGATTTTTGCGTCAACTTTCATCCAGGATATTGGTCTAAAATTCTCTTTTTTGGTTGTGTCTTTGCCCGGCTTTGATATCAGGATGATGCTGGCCTCATACAATGAGTTAGGGAGGATTCCCTCTTTTACTATTGATTGGAATATTTTCAGAAGGAATAGTACCAGCTCTTCCTTGTACCTCTGGTAGAAATCGGCTGTGAATCAATCTGGTCCTTGACTTTTTTTGGTTGGTAAGCTATTGATTATTGCCACAATTTCAGCTCCTGTTATTGGTCTATTCAGAGATTCATCTTCTTCCTTGTTTAGTCTTCGGAGAGTGTATGTGTCATGGAATTTATCCATTTCTTCTAGATTTTCTAGTTTATTTTCATAGATGTGTTTGTAGTATTCTCTGATGGTAGTTTGTATTTCTGAGGGATCGGTGGTGATATCCCCTTTATCATTTTTTATTGCATCTATTCGATTCTTCTCTCTTTTTTTCTTTATTAATCTTGCTAGTGGTCTTTCAATTTTGTTGATCCTTTCAAGAAACCAGCTCCTGGATTCATTAATTTTTTGAAGGGTTTTTTGTGTCTCTATTACCTTCAGTTCTGCTCTGATTTTAGTTATTTCTTGCCTTCTGCTAGCTTTTGAATGTGTTTGCTCTTGCTTTTCTAGTTCTTTTAATTATGATGTTAGGGTGTCAATTTTGGATCTTTCCTGCTTTCTGTTGTGGGCATTTAGTGCCATAAATTTCCCTCTACACACTGCTTTGAATGCATCCCAGAGATTCTGGTATGTTGTGTCTTGGTTCTCGTTGGTTTCAAAGAGCATCTTTATTTCTGCCTTCATTTTGTTATGTATCCAGTAGTCATTCAGGAGCAGGTTGTTCAGTTTCCATGTAGTTGAGCGGTTTTGAGTGAGATTCTTAATCCTGAGTTCTAGCTTGATTGCACTGTGAACTGAGAGATAGTTTGTTATAATTTCTGTTCTTTTACATTTACTAAGGAGAGCTTTACTTCCAACTATGTTGTCAATTTTGGAATAGGTGCAGTTGGTTGCTGAAAAAAATGTATATTCTGTTGATTTGGTGTGGAGAGTTCTGTAGATGTCTATTAGGTCCTCTTGGTGCAGAGCTGAGTTCAATTCCTGGGTGTCCTTGTTGACTTTCGGTCCCATTGATCTGTCTAATGTTGACAGTGGAGTGTTAAAGTCTCCCTTTATTAATGTGTGGGAGTCTAAGTCTCTTTGTAGGTCACTCAGGACTTGCTTTATGATTCTGGGTGCTCCTGTATTGGGTGCATATATATTTAGGATAGTTAGCTCTTCTTGTTGAATTGATCCCTTTACCATTATGTAATGGCCTTCTTTGTCTCTTTTGATCTTTGTTGGTTTAAAGTCTGTTTTATCAGAGACTAGGATTGCAACCCATGCCTTTTTTTGTTTTCCATTTGCTTGGTAGATCTTCCTGCATCCTTTTATTTTGAGGCTATGTGTGTCTCTGCACGTGAGATGGGTTTCCTGAATACAGCACACTGATGGGTCTTGACTCTTTATCCAATATGCCAGTCTGTGTCTTTTAATTGGAGCATTTAGTCCATTTACATTTAAAGTTAATATTGTTATGTATGAATTTGATCCTATCATTATGATGTTAGCAGGTTATTTTGTGTGATAGTTGATGCAGTCTCTTCCTAGTCTCCATGGTCTTTACATTTTGGCATGATTTTGCAGCAGCTGGGACCGGTTGTGCCTTTCCATGTTTAGCGCTTCCTTCAGGAGCTCTATTTGGACAGGCCTGGTGGTGACAAAATCTCTCAGCATTTGCTTGTCTGTAAAGTATTTTATTTCTCCTTCACTTATGAATCTTAACTTGGCTGGATATTAAATTCTGGGTTGAAAATTCTTTTCTTTAAGAATGTTGAATATTGGCCCCTACTCTCTTCTGGCTTATAGAATTTCTGCTGAGAGATCCACTGTTAGTCTGATGGGCTTCCCTTTGACGGTAACCCGACCTTTCTCTCTGGCTGCCCTTAACGTTTTTTCCTCCATTTCAACTTTGGTGAATCTGACAGTTATGTGTCTTGGAGTTGCTCTTCTCGAGGATTGTCTTTGTGGCATTCTCCATATTTCCTGAGTCTGAATGTTGGCCTGCCTTGCTAGATTGTGGAAGTTCTCCTGGATAATATCCTGCAGAGTGTTTTCCAACTTGGTTCCATTCTCCCCGTCACTTTCAGATACACCAATCAGACATAGATTAGGTCTTTTCACAGAGTCCCATATTTCTTGGAGGCTTTGCTCGTTTCTTTTTATTCTTTTTTCTCTAAACTTCCCTTCTTGCTTCATTTCATTAATTTCATCTTCCATCACTGATATCCTTTCTTCCATTTGATCACATCGGCTCCTGAGGCTTCTGCATTCTTCACGTAGTTCTCAAGCCTTGGTTTTCAGCTCCATCAGCTCCTTTAAGCACTTCTCTGTATTGGTTATTCTAGTTATACATTCTTCTAAATTTTTTTCAGTTTTCATCTTCTTTGCCTTTGGTTTGAATATCCTCCCATAGCTCAGAGTAATTTGATTGTCTGAAGCCTTCTTCTCTCAGCTCATCAAGGTCATTCTCCATCCAGCTTTTATCCATTGCTGGTGAGGAACTGCGTTCCTTTGGAGGAGGAGAGGTGCTGTGCTTTTTAGAGTTTCCAGTTTTTCTGCTCTGCTTTTCCCCATCTTTTTGTTTTTTTCTAATTTTTGTCTTTGATGATGGTGATGTACAGATGGGTTTTTGGTGTGGATGTCCTTTCAGTTTGTTAGGTTTCCTACTAACCGACAGGACCCTCAGCTGCAGGTCTGTTGGAGTACCCAGCCGGCCGTGTGAGGTGTCAGTCTGCCCCTACAGGGGGGTGCCTCCCTCTTAGGCTGCTCGGCTGTCAGGGGTCAGGGACCCACTTGAGGAGGTAGTCTGCCAATTGTCAGATGTCCAGCTGCATGCTGGGAGAACAACTGCTCTCTTCAAAGCTGTCAGACAGGGACATTTAAGTCTGCAGAGGTTACTGCTCTCTTTTTGTTAGTCTGTGCCCCGCCCCCAGAGGTGGAGCCTACAGAGGCAGGCAGGCCTCCTTGAGCTGTGGTGGGCTCCACCTAGTTCGAGCTTCTCAGCTGCTTTATTTACCTAAGCTAGCCTGGGCAATGGCGGGCGCCCCTCTCTCAGCCTCGCTGCCGCCTTGCAGTTTGATCTCAGACTGCTGTGCTAGCAATCAGTGAGACTCCGCAGGTGTAGGACCCTCTGAGCCAGGTGCAGGATACAATCTCCTGGTGCACCGTTTTTTAAGCCCTTCAGAAAAGCACAGTATTCGGGTTGGAGTGACCCGATTTTCCAGGTGCCCTCTGTCACCCCTTTCTTCAAGTAGGAAAGGGAACTCCCTGACCCCTTGTACTTCCCGAGTGAGGCAATGCCTCGCCCTTCTTCAGTTCACGCACGGTGAGCGCATCCACTGACCTGCGGCCACTGTCTGGAACTCCTAGTGAGATGAACCTGGTAGCTCAGGTGGAAATGCAGAAATCACCTGTCTTTTGCATAGCTCATGCTGGGAGCTTTAGACCAGAGCTTTTCCTATTCGGCTATCTTCAGTTCACACTTTTTATAGAACCTGCAAGTGGTATTTTGTGTGCTTTTTGCCCATGGTGGAAAAGGAAATATCGTCAAATAACAAAATTAACAGAAGCTTTCTCAAAAACTTCTTCATTATGTGTGCATTCAACAAAGAGTGTTGAATCTATCTTTTGATTGAGCAGTTTTGAGTCTCTCTTTTTGTAGAATTTGCAAGTGGATATTTGGAGCACTGTGAGGCTAACTGGAAAATCAAATATGTTCACATAAAAACTACAGAGAAGCATTCTGACAAACTTCTTTGTGATGTGTGCATTGAACACACAGAGATGAACCAATCTTTTGATTGAGCAGTTTTGAATCTCTCTTTTTGTAGAAATTACAAGTGGATGTTCAGAGATCTTGGAGGCCTATTGTGGAAAAGGGAATATCTTCAAATAAAAACTACACAGAAGCATTCTGAGAAACTTATTTGTGAGATGTGCATTGAACTCACAGAGGTGAACCTATCTTTTGATTTAGCAGTTTTGAATCTCTCATTTTCAGAATCTTCAAGTGGATGCTTGGAGAGCTTTGAGGCCTATTGTGGAAAAAGGAAATATCTTCACACAAAAACTACACAGAAGCATTCTGAGAAACTTCTTTGTGACGTGTGCATTCAACTCACGGAATTGAAATTGTCTTCTCATTGAGCAGTTTTGGATTTCTCTTTTTGTAGAATCTGCAAGTGGATATTTGGAGCCATTTACGCCCTATGGTGGAAAAGGAAATATCTTCAAATAAAAACTACACAGAAGCATTAAGAGAAACTTCTTTGTGATGTATGCTTTCAACTAACAGAGTTGAACCTATCTTTTGAATGAGCAGTTTTGAATCTCTCTTTTTGGAGAATCTGCAAGTGGATATTTGGAGCCCTTTGAGGCCTATGGTGGAAAAGGAAATATCTTCAAATAAAAATTACACAGGAGCATTCTCAGAAACTTCTTCGTGATGTGTGCATTCAACTCACTGTGTTGAACCTATCTTTTGATGGGGCAGTTTTTAATCTCTCTTTTTGTAGTATCTGCAAGTGGATATTTGGAGTGCTGTGAGGTCTACTGTTGAAAATCAAATATGTTCACCTAACGACTACACAGAAGCATTCTGAGAAACTTCTTTGTGATGTGTGCATTCAACTCAAAGGGTTGAACCTATCTTTTGATTGAGCAGTTTAGAATCTCTCTTTTTTAGAATCTGCAAGTGGATATTTGGAGTGCTGTGAGGCCTACTGTGGAAAATTAAATATGTTCTCATAAAAACTATACAGAATCATTATGAGAATCTCCTTTGATGTCTACATTCAACTCACAGAGTTGAACTTATCTTTTCATTGAGCAGTTTTGAAACACTCTTTTTATACAATCTACAAGTGGATATTTGGAGCCCTTTGCACCCTATGGTGTAAAAGGACATATCTTCCGATAAAAACTACCCAGAAGCATTCTCAGCAACATCTTCGTGATGTATACATTCAAGTCACAGAGTTGAAGCTATCTTTTGATTTTACTGTTTAGAATCTCTCTTTTCGTAGACTCTGCAAGTGGATATTTGGAGTGCTGTGAAGCCTACTGAGGAAAATCAAATATGTTCTCATAAAATCTACACAGAAGCATTCTGAGAAACTACTTTGGGATGTGTGCACTGAACTCACAGAGTTGAACCTATCTTTTGATTGAGCAGTTGAGCAGTATTGAATCTCTCTTTTTTCAGAATCTGCACGTGGCTGTTTGGAGAGCTTTGAGGCCTATTGTGGAAAAGGAAATATCTTCACGTAAAAACTACACTGAAGCATTCTGAGAAACTTTATGTGAAGTGTGCATTCAACTCTCAGACTTGAACTTATCTTCTCATTGAGCACTTTTGAATCTCTCTTTGTAGAATCTGCAAGTGGATATTTGGAGTGCTGTGATGCCTAATGTGGAAAATCAAATACGTTCACATAAAAATTACACAGAAGTATTCTGATAAACTTCTTTGTGATGTGTGCATTCAACTCACAGAGCTGAACCTATCTTTTGATTGAGCAGTTTTGAATCTCCCTTTTTGCAGAATGTGCATATGGATATTTGGAGCCCCTTTGGACCTATGGTGGAAAAGGAAGTACCTTCAAAGAAGAACTACACAGAAACATTCTGAGAAACTTCTTTGTGATGTGTGCATTCATCTCACAGAGTTGATCCTATCTTTTGATTGAGCTGTTTTGAATCTCTCTTTTTGCAGAATCTACATGTGGATATTTTGAGCCCTTTGTGGACTACTGTGGAAAAACAAATATCTTCATATAAAAACTACACAGAAGCATTCTGAGAAACTTCTTTGGTATATTTGAATTCAACTCATAGAGTTGAACCTATCTTTTGATAGAGAAGTTTTGAATCTCTCTTTTTGCAGGATCTGTATGTGGATATTTGAAGCCCTTTGCAGCCTATGGTGGAAAAGGAAATATCTTTAAATAAAAACAACACAGAAATATTCTGAGAAACTTCTTTTTGAAACTTTCTTCTGATTGAGCAGTTTTGAAACTGTCTTTTTGTAGGATCTGCATGTGGATATTTGGAGCCCTTTGTGGCCTATTGTGGAAAAGGAGATATCTTTACATAAAAACTACACAGAAGCATTCTGAGAAAGTTCTTTGTGATGTGTGCATTCATCTTACAGAGATGAACTTTCTTTTGATTGAGCAGTTTGGAAACACTCTTTCTGTAGAATCTGCGAGTGGATATTTGAAGTGCTTTGAGTCCTATAGTAGAAACGGAAATGTCTTCAAATAAAAACTACACAGTAGCATTCTCAGAAACTTCTTTGTGATGTTTGCATTCAACTCAAATAGTCGAAACTATCTTTCGATTGAGCAGTTTTGAATCACTCTTTTTGTAGGATCTGCAAGTAGATATTTGGTGCCCTTTGCAGCCTATTTTGGAAAGGGAAATATCTTCACATAAAAACTACACAGAAGCATTCTGAGAAACTTCTTTGTGATGTGTGCATTCATCTCACAGAGTTGAACCTTTCTTTTGACTCAGCAGTTTTGAAACATTCTTTTTGTAGAATGTGCATGTGCATATTTGGAGTGCTTTTAGACCTATTGTAGAAAAGGAAATATCTTCACATAAAAACTACACAGAAGCATTCTGAGAAACTTCTTTGTGATCTGTGCATTCATCTCACACAGTTGAACCTTTCTTTTGATTGAGCAGCTTTGAAACACTCTTGTTGTAGAATCTACAATTGCATATTTGGAACGCTTTGTGGGCTATGATGAAAAAAGAAATATATTCACATAAACACTACACAGAAGCATGCTTAGAAACACTTTTGTGATGTATGCATTCATATCACGGAGTTGAACCTACCTTTTGATTCAGCTGTTTTGAATCTCTCTTTTTGTAGAATCTGCAGGAGTATATTTGGAGCCCTTTGCAGCCTATTTTGGAAAAGGAAATATTTTCACAAAGAAAATACACAGAAGCATTCTGAGAAACTTCTTTGTGGCGTGTGCATTCATATCACAGAGTTGAACCTTTCTTTTGAATAAGCAGTTTGGAAACACTATTTTTATAGAATCTGCAAGTGGATATTTGAAGCGCTTCGAGGATTATGGTTGAAAAGGTAATATCTTTACTTAAAAGCGACACAGAAGCATTCTCAGAAACTTCTTCATGATGTGTGCATTAATCTCACAGTGTTGAACTTTTTAAACTGAGCTGTTTTGAAACAATGTTTTTGGAAAACTTTCACATGCATATTTGGTGGGCTTGGAGGCCTATTATGGAAAAGGAAATATCTTCACATAAAAACTACACAGAAGCATTCTGAGAAACTTCTTTGTGATGTGTCCATTCATCTCACAGAGTTGAACATTTATTTTGATTGAGCAGTTTTGAAACACTCTTTTTGTAGAATCTGCAAGTGGACATTTGGAGTGCTATCAGGCCCATGTTGGAAAAAGAAATATCTTCACATAAAAACTACACAGAAGCATTCTGAGAAACTTCTTTTTGATGAGTGCATTCAACTCTCAGAGTTGAACCTATCTTTTGATAGAGCAGTTTTGAAACTCTCTTTTTGAAGAACTGCAGGGGAATATTTGGAGCCCTTTCTAGCCTATTGTGGAAAAGGAAATAAGTTCCCCAAAAAACTACACAGAAGCATACTGAGAAACTTCTCTGTGATGTGTAAATTCAACTCACAGTGTTGAACCTATCTTTTCATAGAGCAGATTTGAAACTCTCTTTTTGTAGAATCTGTAATTGGATATTTGGAGCGCTCTGCGGCCTATGGTGGAAAAGGAAATATCTTCACATAAAAACTACACAGAAGCATTCTCAGAAACTACTTTATGATGTGTGTATTCATCTCACAGAGTTCAATCTTTCTTTTGATTGAGCAGTTTTGAAACACCCTTCTTGCAGAATCTGCAAGTCAATTTTTGGAGCGCTTTGTGGCCTGTTTTGGAAAAGGAAATATTTTCACATAAAAACTGTACAGAAGCATTCTGAGAAACTTATTTTCAATGTGTGCACTAATCTCACAGAATTGAAACTTTCTTTTGATTGGGCAGTTTGGAAACACTCTTTTTGGAGAATATGCACGTGGATATTTGGAGCGCTTTGAGGCCTATGTTGGAAAAGGAAATATCTTCACACAAAAGCTACACAGAAGCATTCAGAGAAACTTCTTTGTGATGGGCGCATTCAATTGATGGAGTTGAACCTATCTTTTGAATGAACAGTTTTGAAACTCTGTTTTTTGTATAATCTGCAAGAGGATATTTGGAGACCTTTGTGACCTACGGTGAAAAAAGAAATATCTTCATTTAAAAACTACACAGAAGCATTCTGAGAAACACCTTTGTGATCTATGCCTTCATCTCACAGAGTTCAAATTTTCTTTTGATGAGCAGTTTTCAAACACTCTTTTTGTAGAATCTGCCAGTGGATATTTGCAGCTCTTTGAGGCCTATTGCTGAAAAGGAAATATCTTCCTATAAAAACTACACAGAAGCATTCTGAGAAACTTCTTTGTTATGTGTGCATTAATCTCACTGAGTTGAACCTTTCTTTTGATTCAGCAGTTTGGAAACACTCTTTTTGTAGAATGTGCAACTGGATAATTGGAGCACTTTGATGCCTATTGTCTAAAAGGAAATATCTTCACACAGAAACTACACAGAATGATTCTGAGAAACTTCTTTGTGATGTGTGCAATCAACTCACATTGTTGAACCTATCTTTTGATTAAGCAGTTTTGAATCTCTCTTTTTGTAGAATCTGCAAGAGGATATTTGGAGCCCTACGCGGACTATTTCGGAAATTGAAATATCTTCACATAAAAACCACACAGAAGCATTCTGAGAAACTCCTTTGTGATGTGTACATTCATCTCAGAGAGTTGAAATTTTCTTTTGATTGAGCAGTTTTGAAGCACTCATTTTATACAATCTGGAAGGGGATATTTTAAGCAATTTGAGGCCTACAGTGGAAAAGGAAATATCTTCCCATAAAAGCTACATGGAAGCATTCTCAGAAACTTCTTTGTGATGTGTGCATTTGCCTCACAGAGTTAAAGCTTTCTTTTGATTGAGCAGTTTTGAAACAATCTTTTTGTAGAGTTTGCAAGTGGATATTTGGAGTGCTTTGAAGCCTATTGTAGAAAAGGAATTATCTACTCATGAAAACTACACAGAAGCATTCTGAGAAACTTGTTGTGATGTGTGCCTTCATCACACAGAACTGAAACTTTCTTTTAATTGAGCAGCTTTGAATCTTTCTTTTTGTAGAATCTGCAAGTGGATAACTAGAACCCTTGTGGCCTATTTTGGAAGGGAATTATCTTCCATAAAAACTACACAGAAGCATTCTGAGAAACTTCTTTGTGATGTGTGCATTTATCTCACTGAGTTAAACCTTCCTTTTGATTGACCATTTTGGAAACACTCTATGTAGAGTGTGCAAGTGGATATTTGGAGGGATTTGAGGCCTATAGGGAAAAGGAAATATATTCACATAAAAATTACACAGAAGCATTCTGAGAAACTTCTGTGTGATGTGTGCCTTCATCTAACAGGGTTGAACATTTCTTTCGACTGAGAAGTTTTGAAACACTCTCTTTGTAGAATCTGCAAGAGGATATTTGGAGCAGTTTGAGGCCTAACGTGAAAAGGTAATATCTTCACATAAAAACTACACAGAAGCATTCTGAGAAACTTCTTCATGATATCAACATTCATCTCACAGAGTTGAACGTTTCCTTTGATTGAGGAATTTGGAAACCCTCTTTATGTAGGATCCACAAAAGTATATTTGGAGTTCTTTGAGTTCTATTGTGGAAAAGGAAATATCTTCAAATAAAAATTACAGAGAGCCATTCTGAGAAAATTCTTTGTGATGTGTGCATTCATCTCACAGAGTTGAAACTTTGTTTTGATTGAGCAGTTTTGAAACATCCTTTTTATAGAATCTGCAAGTGGATATTTGAAGGGCTTTGAGGCCTACTGTGGAAAAGGAAATATCTTCACATAAAAACTACACAGAAGCATTCTGAGAAACTTCCTTGTGAGGTGTGTATTCATCCACAGAGTTGAAGTTTTCTTTTGATTGATCAGTTTTGAAACACTGTTTTTGTATAATCTGCAAGTAGATATTTGGAGCACTTTGAGGCCTATGGTGGAAACAGAAATATCTTCACATAAAAACTACACAGAAGCATTCTGAGAAACTCCTTTGTGATGTGTGTATTCTTCTCACAGAGTTGATCTTTTCTTTTGATGTAGCAGTTTTGTAACACTCTTTTTTTAGTATCTGCAAGTGGATATTTGAAGCGCTTTGAGTAATATTGTGGAACAATAAATATCTTCACATAAAAACTACAAAGAAACATTCTGAGTAACTTCCTTGTGATGTGTGCATTCATTTCACAGAGTTGAACTTTTCTTTTGATTAAGCAGTTCTGAAACACTCTTTTTGTAGAATCTGCAGGTGGATATTTGGAGCACTTAGAGGCCTATGGTGGAAAAGGAAATTTCCTTACATAAAAGCAACACAGAAGCATTCTGAGAAACCCCTTTTTATATGTGCATTCATCTCCAAGAGTTGAATTTTTCTTTTGATTGGGCAGTTTATAAACACTCTTTTTGTAGAATCTGCAAGTGAATATTTGTAATGCTTAAATACCTGTTGTGGAAAAGGAAATATATTCACATAAAACTACACAGAAGCATCCTGAGAGACATCTTTGTGATGTGTGCATTCATCTGACAGAGTTGAACTTTTCTTTTGATTGAGCAGTTTTGAAACACTCTTTCTGTAGAATCTGCAAGTGGATATTTGGTGCTCTTTGAGGCTTATGATGGATAAGGAAATATCTTCACATAATAACTACAAAGAAGCATACTGAGAAACAGTTTTGAGATGTGTGCATTCAACTCACAGAGTTGAATTTATCTTTTGACGGGGCAGTTTTGAAACTCTCTTTTTGTAGAATCTGCAAGTGGATATTTGGAACCCTTTGCATCCTATGGTGGAAAAGGAAATATCTTCCAATGAAAACTCTACAGAAACATTCTGAAAAACATCTTTGTGATGTGGGCATTCATCTCACGGAGTTCAGCCTTTCATTTGATTGAGCAGTTTTGAAACATTATTTTGCAGAATCCAGAAGTGGATATTTGGAGCTCTTTGAGGCCCATTGTGGAAGAGGAAATATCTTCACATGAAAACTACACAGAAGCATTATAAGAAATTCCTTTGTGATGTGTGCATTCATCTCACAGAGTGGAACTTTTCTTTCGATTGAGCAGCTTTGAAACACTCTTTTTGTAGAATCTGCGAGTCAATATTTGGAGCACATTGAGGCCTATTGTGGAAAAGGAAATATCTTCACAAAAAACAACACGCAAGAATTCTGAGAATCTTCTTTGTAATGTGAGCATTCATCTCACAAGTTGAAACTAACTTTTGATAGTGTAGTTTTGAAACTCTTTTTTTGCAAAATCTACAAGTGGATATTTGAGCCATTTGCAGCCTATGGTGGAAAAGGAAATATCTTCACATAAAAACAACACAGAAGCTTTCTGAGAAACTTCTTTTTGATGTGTGCATTCATCTCACAGAGTTGAAACTTTCTTTTTGTGGAGCGGTTTTTAAACGCTCTTTTTGTAGAATCCCCAAGTGTATATTTGGAGCGCTTGGAGGTATACTGTGGAAAAGGATTTGTCTTCAAATAAAACTACACAAAATCATTCTGAGAAACTTCTTGTGTTGTGTGCATTCATCTCACAGAGTTGTAACTTTCATTTGATTAAGCAGTTTTGAAACACTCTTTTTGTAGAACTTCCAAGTGGATATTTTGAGCGCTTTGAGGCCTATGGTGGAAAGGGAAATATCTTCACATAAAAATTACACAGAAGCATTCAGAGAAACTTCTTTGTGATGTATTCATTCATCCCACAGAGTTGAACCTTTCTTTTGATTGAGTAGTTTTGAAAAACTTTTTTGTAGAATCCGCAAGTGGACATTTGAAGTGCTTTGAGGCCTATTGTGGAAAAGGAAATATCTTCACATAAAAACTACACAGAAGCTTTCTGAAAAACTTCTTTGTGATGTGTGCCTTAATCTTGTGGAGTTTAAATTTTCTTTTGATTGAGCAGTATGGAAACACTTTTTTTTGTGGAAAATGCAAGTGGATATTCAGAGCACTTTGTGGCCTATGGTGGAAAAGGAAGTATCTTCACATAAAAACTAGACAGAACCATTTGGAGAAACTTCTTTGTGATGTGTGCATACATCTTCCAGAGTTGAACCTTTCTTTTGAATGAGCAGTTTTGAAACACTCTTTTTGTAGAATCGTCAACTGGATATTTTGAATGCTATGAGATCTTTGTTGGGCTAGGAAATATCTTCACATAAAAACTAGACAGAAGCATTCTGAGAAACTTCTTTGTATATGTGCACTCAACTCACAGAGTTGAGCATTTCTTTTCATTCAGCAGTTTGGAAACAATCTTTTTGTAGTATCTGCAAATGGATATTTGGAGCGCTTTGAGGCCTATATTGGAAAAGGAGATATCTTCACATAAAAACTAGACAGAAGCATTCTGAGAAACTTCTTTGTGATGTGTGCATTCATCTCATAGATTTGAACTTCTATTTTGATTGAGCAGTTTTTAAACACTCTTTTTCTATGATCTGCATGTGGATATTTGGAGTGCTTTGAGGCCTTGGGTGGAATAGGAAATGTCTTCACATAAAAAGTAGACAGATGCATTCTGAGAAACTTCTTTTTTTTATTGTACTTTAAGATTTATGGTAGATGTGCACAATGTGCAGATTAGTTACATATGTATACATATGCCATGCTGGTGTGCTGCCCGCATTAAGTCCTCATTCAGCATTAGGTATATCTCCTAATGCCATCCCTCCACCCTCCTTCCACCGCGCAGCAGTCCCCAGAGTGTGATGTTCCCCTTCCTGTGTCCTTGTGTTCTCATTGTTCCATTTCCACCTATAAGTGAGAACATGCGGTGTTTGGTTTTTTGTCCTTTCAATAGTTTACTGAGAATTATGATTTCCAATTTCATCCATGTCGCTGCAAAGGGCATGAACTCGTCATTTTTTATGGCTACATAGTATTCCATGGTGTATATATGCCACATTTTCTTAATCCAGTCTATTACTGTTGGACATTTCAGTTGGTCCCAAGTCTTTGCTATTGTGAATAGTTCCACAATAAACATATATGTGTGCATGTGTCTTTATAGCAGCATGATTTATATTTGTTTGCATATATACCCAGTAATGGGATGGCTGGGTCAAATGGTATTTCTAGTTCTAGATCCCTGAGGAATAGCCACACTGACTTCCACAATTGTTGAATCCATTTACAGTCCCACCAACAGTGTAAAAGTGTTCTTATTTCTCCACATCCTCTCCAGCACCTGTTGTTTCCTGACCTTTTAATGAATGCCATTCTAACTGGTGTGAGATGGTATCTCATTGTGGTTTTGATTTGCATTTCTCTGATGGCCAGTGATGGTGAGCATTTTTTCACGTTTTTTGGCTGCGTAAATGTCTTCTTTTGAGAAGTGTCTGTTCATGTCCTTTGACCACTTTTTGATGGGGTTGTTTCTTTTTATCTTGTAAATTTGTTTTAGTTCATTGTAGATTCTAGATATTAGCCCTTTCTCAGATGAGCATGTTGTGAAAATTATCTCCCATTTTGTAGGTTGCCAGTTCACTGTAATGGTAGTTTCTTTTGCTCTGTAGAAGCTATTTAGTTTAGTTAGATCCCATTTGTCAAATTTGACATTTGTTGCCATTGCTTTTGGTGTTTTAGACATGAAGTCCCTGCCCATGCCTATATCCTGAATGGTAATGCCTAGGTTATCATCTAGGGTTTTTATGGTTTGGATTCACAGCTGAATTCTACCAGAGGTAAAAGGAGGAACTGGTACCATTCCTTCTGAACCTATTCCATTCAATAGAAAAAGAGGAAATCCTCCCTAACTCATTTTATGAGGCCAGCATCATCCTAATAACAAAGCTTGGCAGAGACAGAACAAAATAAGAGAATTTTAGACCAATATCCTAGATGAACATTGATGCAGAAATCCTCAATAAAATACTGGCAAACAGAATCCAGCAACACATCAAAAAGCTTATCCACCATGATCAAGTGGGCTTCATCCCTGGGATGCAAGGCTGGTTCAATATACACAAATCAATAAAAGTAATTCAGCATATAAACAGAACCGAAGACAAAAACCACGTGATTATCTCAATAAATGCAGAAAAGGCCTTTGACAAAATTCAACAACCCTTCCTGCTAAAAACTTTCAATAAATTAGGTATTGATGGGACATATCTCAAAATAATAAGAGCTATCTATGACAAACCCACAGCCAATATCATACTGAATGGGCAAAAACTGAAAGCATTCTCTTTGAATACTGGCACAAGACAGGGATGCCCTCTCTCACCACTCCTATTCAACATAGTGTTGGAAGTTCTGGCCAGGGCAATTAGGCAGGAGAAGGAAATAAAGGGTCTTCAATTAGGAAAAGAGGAAGTCAAATTACCCTGTTTGCAGAAGACATGATTGTATATCTAGAAAACCCCATTCTCACAGCCCAAAATCTCCTTAAGCTGCAAGCAAATTCAGCAAAGTCTCAGGATACAAAATCAATGTACAAAAATCACAAGCATTCTTATACACCAATAACAAACAAACAGAGAGCCAAATCATGAATGAATTCCCATTCACAATTGCTTAAAACAGAATAAAATACATAGGAATCCAACTTAAAAGGGACATGAAGGAACTCTTCAAGGAGAACTACAAACCACTGCTTAATGAAATAAAAGAGGAAACAAAGAAATGGAATATCATTCCATGCTCATGGGTAGGAAGAATCAATATCATGAAAATGGCCATATTGCCCAAGGAAATTTATAGATTCAATGCCATCCCCATCAAGCTACCAATGACTTTCTTCACAGAATTGGAGAAATCTACTTTAAAGTTCACATGGAATCAAAAAAGATCCTGCATCGCCAAGTCAATCCTAAGCCAAAAGAACAAAGCTGGAGGCATCATGCAACCTGACTTCATACTACAAGGCTACAGTAACCAAAACAGCATGGTACTGGTACTAAAACAGAGATATAGATCAATGGAACAGAACAGAGTCCTCAGAAATAACACTGCATATCTACAAATATCTGATCATTGACAAATCTGAGAAAAACAAGCAAAGCTGAAAGGATTGCCTACTTAATAAATGGTGCTGGGAAAACTGGCTAGCCATATGTAGAAAGCTGAAAATGGATCCCTTCCTTACACCTTATACAAAAATTAATTCAACATGGATTAAAGACTTAAACGTTAGACCTAAAACCATAGAAACTACTTTTTGATGTGTGCATTCAAATCACAGTGTTGAACTTTTCTTTTGATTGAGCAGTTTTTAAACACTCTTTTTGTAGAATCTGCAATTTGATATTTGGAGCGCTTTGAGGCCTATGGTGGAGAAGGAAATATCTTCACATGAAAACTAGACAGAAGCCTTCTGAGAAACTTCCTTGTGATGTTTGCATTCATCTCACACAGCTGAAACTTTCTTTTGATTGAGCAGTTTTGAACAACTCCTTTTGCAAAATCTGCAATTGGATATTTGGAGCACTATGTGGCCTATGGTGGAAAAGGAAATATCTTCGCATAAAAACTAGACACAAGCATTCTGAGAAACTTCTTCATGATGTGTGCATTCAACGCACAGAGTTGAACCTTTCATTTGATTGAGCAGTTTTGATATACTCTTCTAGAATCTGCAAGTGGCTATTTGGAGTGCTTTGCAGCCTATAGTGGAAAAGGAAACATCTTCACATTAAAACTACACAGAAGCATTCAGAGAAACTTCTTTTTGATGTGAGCATTCAACTCACAGAGTTGAACCTTTCCTTTTATTGAGCAGTTTGAAAACAGTCTTTTTGTAGTATCTGCAAATGGATATTTGGAGTGCTTTGAGGCCTACAGTTTAAAAGGAAATATCTTCACATAAAAACTAGACAGAAGGATTCAGAGAAACTTCTTTGTGATGTGTGCATTCATCTCACAGATTTGAAACTTTCTTTTTATTGAGCAGTTGAGACACTGTTTTTGTAGAATCTGCAAGTGGATATTTGGACAGCTTTGCGACCTATAGTGGAAAAGGAAATATCTTCACATAAAAACTACACAGAAGCATTCAGTGTAACTTCTTTGTGGTATGTGCATTCATCTCACGGAGTTGAAACTTTCTTTTGATTCAGCAGTTTTGAAGCACTCTTTTTGTGGAATCTGCTAGTGGATATTTGGAGTGCATTGAGGCCTAGGATGGAAAAGGAAATATCTTCACTTAAAAACTAGACACAAGCATTCTGAAAAACTTCTTTGTGACGTGTGAATTCATCTCACAGAGTTGAACATTTCTTTTGATTGAGCAGTTTGGAAACAGTCTTTTGGTAGTATCTGCAATTGGATATTTGGAGTGCTTTGAAGCATATAGTGGAAAAATAAATATATTCACATAAAAACTAGACAGAAGCATTCTGAGAAACTTCGTTGTGATGTGTGCATTCAACTCACATAGTTGAACGTTTCCTTTGATTGCACAATTTGGAAACAGTCTTTTGTCGTATCTGCAAATGGATATTTGGAGAGCTTTGAGGCCTATGGTGGGAAAGGAAATATCTTCAAATAAAAACTAGATAGAGGCATTCTGAGAAACTTCTCTGTGATGTGAGCATTCATCTCACAGAGGTAAACCTTTCTTTTGACAGAGCAGTTTTGAAACACTCTTTTGGTCGAATCCGCAAGAGGTTATTTGGAGCACTTTGAGGCCCATGGTGGAAAAGGAAATAACATCACATAAACACTAGACAGAAGCATTCTGAGAAAATACCATGTGATGTCTGCATTCCTGTGAAAGAATTCAACATTTCTTTGGTTTGAGGACTTTTGAAACACTCTTTTTGTAGAATCCACAATTGGATACTTGGAGAGCTTTGAAACCTATGGTGGAAAAAGAAATATCTTCACATAAAAACTAGACAGAAGAAATCTGAGAAACTTCTTCGTGATGTGTGCATTCACTCACAGGGTTGAAACTTTCTTTTGATTTAGCAGTTTGTAAACAGTATTTTTGTAGTATATGCAAATGGTTATTTGCGGTGCTTTGAGGCCTATAGAGGAAAATGAAATATCTTTACATAAAAACTAGACAGAAGAATTCTGAGAAACTTCTTTGTGATGCATGCATTCAATTCACAGAGATGAAACTTTCTTTTGATTGAGCAGTTTTGAAATCCTTTTTCATAGATACTGCAAGTGGATATTTGGAGATCTTTGAGCCCTTTGGTGGAAAAGGAAATATCTTCACATAAAAATTAGACAGAAGCATTCTGAGAAATTTCTTTGTGATGTTTGCATTCATCTCACAGAGTTGAACCTTTTTTTTGATTGAGCAGTTTTGAAACACTCTTTTTGTAAAATCTGCAAGTGGATGTCTGGAGCGCATTGGGGTCTATGGTGGAAAAGGAAACATCTTCACATAAAAACTACACAGAAGTAATCTGAGAAACTTCTTTCTGATGTGCGCATTCAACTCACAGAGTTGAAACATTCTTTTGATTGAGCAGTTTTGAAGCACACTTTCTGTAGAATCTGCAAGTGGATATTTGGAGAGATTTGAGGCCTACAGTGGAAAGGGAAATACCTTCATATAAAAACTTGACAGAGGCTTTCTGAGAAGCTGGCTTTAATGTATACATTCATCTCACACAGTTGAACTTTTCTTTTGTTTAAGCAGTATTGAAACACTCTTTTTATAGAATCTGCAGGTGGATACTTGGAGGGCTTTGAGGTCTATGGTGGAAAAGGAAATATCCTCACATAAAAACAAGACAGAAGCATTCTGAGAAATTTCCTTGTGATGTGTGTATTCAGCTGACACAGTTGAACCATTATTTTGATTGAGCAGTATGGAGACAATCTTTTGGTAGTTTCTGAAACTGGATACTTGGAGCGCTTTGAGGCCTATGGTGGAAAAGGAAATATCTTCACATAAAAACTAGACAGAAGCATTCTGAGAAACTTCTTTGTGAAGTGTGCATTCAATTCATAGAGTTGAAACTTTCTTTAGGTTGAGCAGTTTTGAAACACTCTTTTTGTAGAATCTGCAAGTGGATATTTGGAGCACTTTGTGGCCTCTAGTGGAAAACAAAATATCTTCACATAAATACTACAAAGAAGCATTCTGAGAAACTTCTTTGTGACGTGCACATTCATCTCACAGAGTTGAACCTTTCTTTTGATTGAGCAGTTTTGAAACACTCCTTTTGTAGAGTCTGAAAGAGCTTATTTGCAGTGCTTTGGGTGCTAAGGTGGAAAATAAATACCTTAACATAAAAACTAGACAGAAGCATTCACAGAACCTTGTTTGTGATGTGTGCATTCATCGCACAGAGTGGAACCTTACTTTTGATTGAGCAGTTTTGAAACACTATTTTTGTAGAATCTGCAAGTGGATATTTGGAGCGTTTTGAGGCCTAAGGTGGAAAAGGTAATATCTTCACATAAAAACTAGATAGAAGTATTCTGAGAAACATCTTAGTGATGTGTGCATTCATCTCACAGAGTAGAACCTTTCTATATATTGAGGAGTTTTGAAACCCTCTTTTTATGGATTCTGCATGTGGGTATTTGGGGTGCTTTGCAGCCCATGGTGAAAAAGGAAATATCTTTACATAAAAACTAGACAGAAGCATTCTGAGAGACTTCTTTGTGATGTTTGCATTCATCTCACAGAGTTGAACCTTACTTTTGATTGAGTAGTTTTGAAACACTCTTTCTGTAGAATCTGCAACTTGATATTTTTAGCAATTTGTGGCGTATGGTGGAAAAGGAAATAACTTCACACAGAAACTAGACAAAAGTGTTCTGAGAAACTTCTTAGTGATATGTGCATTCAACTCACAGAGTTGAACCTTTCTTTTGATTGAGCAGTTTAGAAACACACTTTTTGTAGAAACTGCAAGTGGATATTTGGAGAGATTTGCAGCCTATGGTGAAAAAGGAAATATTTTAACATATAAACTAGACAGAAGCATTCTGAGAAACCTCTTTATAATGTGTGCATTCATCTCACAAAGTTGAAATTTTCTTTTGATTCAATAGTTTTGAAACACTCCTTTGTAGAATCTGCAAGTGGATATTTCAAATGCTTTGAGGTCTTTGGTGGAAAAGGAAATATCTTCATTTAAAAGCTAAACAGAAGCATTCTGAGAAACTTCATTGTGATGTGTGCCTTCATCTCACAGAGTTGAAACTTTCTTTTGATAGAGCAGTTTTCAAACACTCTTTTTGGAGGGTCTGCAAGTGGATATTTGGATCGATTTGAGGCCTACGATGGAAAAGGAAACATCTTCACTTAAAAACAAGACAGAGGCATTCTGAGAAATTTCTTTGTGATGTGTGCATTCATCTCACAATGTTGAACACTGCTTTAGATACAGCAGTTTTGAAACACTCTTTTTGTAGAATCTGCAAATAGATAGGGGCCTAAGGTGCAAAAGAAATATCTTCACATAAACACCAGACAGAAGCATTCTGAGACACAACTTTGTGATGTGTGCATTCATCTCTCCAGGCTCAACCTTTAATTTGATTGAGCAGATTTGAAACACTCTTTTTGTAGAACCTGCAAGTGGATATTTCGAGTTCTTTGTGGCCTCTAGTGGAAAGGGGAATATCTTCACATGATAATTAGACAGAAGCATTCTGAGAAACTTCTTTGTGATGTGTGCATTCATCTCACAGATTTAAACGATTATTTTGATTGAGCAGTTTTGAAACACTCTTTTTGTAGAATCTGCAAGTTGATAATTGGAGTGCTCTGAGGCCTATGGTGGAAAAGGAAATATCTTCACATAAAAACTAGACAGAAGCATTCTGAGAAACTTCTTTGTGATGTGTTCATTCATCTCATGGAGTTGAGCCTTTCTTTTGATTGAGCAGTTTTGAAATACTCTTTTTGTAGAATTTGCAAGTGGATATTTTGAGGACATTGAGACCTATGGTGGAAAAGGAAATATCTTCACACAAAAATTAGAAACATTCTGAGAATCTGCTCTGTGATGTGTGTGTTCATCTCACAGAGTTGAAGATTTCTTTTGACTGAGCAGTTTTGAAACACTCTTTATAGAATCTGCTGGGGATATTTGGAAAGCTTTGGGGCCAATGGTGGAAAATGAAATATCTTCACATAAAAACTACACAGAAGCTTTCTGAGAAACTTCTTTGTGATGTGTGCATTCATCTCACAGAGGTGAACTTTTCTTTTGATTGAGCGGTTTTGAAAAACTCTTTTTGCAGAATCTGCAAATGTGTATTTGGAGCGCTTTGTAGACTATTGTGGAAAAGGAACTATCTTCACATAAAATCTAGGCAGAAGCATTCTGAAAAACCTCTTTGTGATGTGTGCATTCATCTCACAGAATTGAACCTCTCTTTTCATTGAACAGTTTTGAAACACTCTTTTTGTGGAATCTGTAAGTGGATATTTGGAGCGCTTTGAGGCCTATGGTGGAAAAGAAATATCTTCACATAAAAACTTCACAGAAGAATCTGAGAAACTTCTCCATGATGTGCACTTTCATCTCACACAGTTCAAACTTTCTTTTGATTGAGCAGCTTTTAAACCCTCTATTTGTAGAATCTGCAATTGGAGACTTAGAGTTCTTTGAGTCCTATGGTGGAAAAGGAAATGTCTTCACATAAAAACTACACAGAAGCATTCTGAGATACTCCTTTGTGATGTGTGCATTCATCTTACAGTGTTGAACGTTTCTTTTGATTGAGCAGTTTTGAAACCTCTTTTTGTAGAATCTGCAAGTGGATATTTGGAGTGCTTTGAGGCCTATGGTAGAAAAGGAAATATCTTCACTTAAAAATGACACAGAAGCATTATAAGAAATATCTTTCTGATGAGTGCATTCAACTCACAGAGTTGAACCTTTCTTTAGATTGAGGAGCTTGAAACACTCTTTCTTTAGAGTCTGCAACTGTATATTTGGAGCGTTTTGTGGCCTATGTTGGAAAAGGAAATTTCTTCAAATAAAAGGTAGACAAAAGCACTCTGTGAAACTTCTTTGTGATGTATGCATTCATCTCACAGATTTCAACCTCTCTTTTGATTGAGAAGTTTTCAAACACTCTTTTTGTTGAATCTGCAAGTGGATATTTGGAGTGCTTTGAGGCCTATGGTGGAGAAGAAAATATTTTCACATAAAAATTAGAGAGAAGCATTCTGACAAATTTCTTTGTGATGTGTGCATTCATCTCAGAGAGTTGAACCTTTCTTTTGTTTGAGCAGTTTTGAAACACTCTTTTTGTAGTACCTGCAAGCAGATATTTTGAGTAATTTCAGGCCTCTGGTGGAAAAGGAAATACCGTCACATAAAAGCTAGACAGAAGCATTCTGAGTAGCTTCTTTGTGATGTGTGCATTCATTTCACAGAGTTCAACCTTTCTTTTGATTGAGCAGTTTTGAAACACACTTTTTGTGCAATCTGAAAGTGGATATTTGGAGCCCTTTGGGGCCTATGGTGGAAAAGGAATTATCTTCCCAATAAACTAGACAGAATCATTCTAAGAAACTACTTTGCCATGTGTGCATTCATCTCTCAGAGTTGAATCTTTCTTTTGATTGAGCAGTTTTGAATCACTCCTTTTGTAGAATCTGCAAGTGGATATTTGGAGCACTTTACGGACTATTGTGGAAAAGGAAAAATCTTCTCATAAAAACAAGACAGAAACATTCTGAGAAACTACTTTGTGATGTCTGGTTTCAACTCACAGAGTTGAAACTTTATTTTGTTTGAGCAGTTTTGAAACACATTTTTTGTAGACTCTGCAAGTGGATATGAGGAGCACTTTGTGGCCTAAGGTGGAAAAAGAAATATCTTCACATAAAAACTGGACAGAAGCATTCTGAGAAACTTCTTTTTGATGTGTGCATTCATCTCACCGACTTGAAAATTTCTTTTTATTCAGCATTTTTGAAACATTCTTTTTGTACAATCTGCAAGTGGATATTTGGAGAGCTTTCAGACCTATGTTGGAAACGGAAATATCTTCACATGAAAACTAGACAAAAGCATTTGGACAAACATCTATGTGATATTTGCCTTCATCTCACAGAGTCGAACTTTTCTTTTGATTGAGCAGTTTTTAAACTATCTATTTGAAGAATCTGCAAGTGGATATTTGAAGATCTCTGAGGTCAATGCTGAAAAAGGAAATATCTTCATATAAAGATCAGACAGAAGCAGTCTGGGAAACTTCTTTTTATTGTGTGCATTCATCCCAAAGAGTTGACCATTTCTATTTATTGAGCAGTTTTGAAACACTGTTTTTTTAGAATCTGCAAGTGGATATTTGGAGCACTTTGAGCCCTTTGGTGGAAAAGGAAATATCTTCACATAAAAATTAGACAGAAGCATTCTGAGAAACTTCTTTGTGATGTTTGCGTTCATCTCATAGAGTTGAACCTTTCTTCTGATAGAGCAGTTTTGAAACACTCTTTTTGTAGAATCTGCAGGTGGATGTTTGGAGTGCATTGGGGCCTATGGAGGAAAAGGAAACATCTTCAAATAAAAACTACACAGTAGTAATCTGAGAAACTTCTTTGTGCTGTTCACATTCAACTCACAGAGTTGAAACTTTCTTTTGATTGACCAGTTTTGAAACAGTCTTTTTGTAGTATCTGCAAATGGATATTTGGAGTGGATTGAGGCCTATGGTGGAAAAGGAAATATTTTCACGTAAAAACTTGACAGAAGCATTCTGAGAAACTTTTTTGTGATGTCTGCATTCATCTCACAGAGTTGAAACCTTCTTTTGATTGAGCAGTTTTGAAACAGTCCTTTTGTACAATCCACAAGTGGATGTTTGGAGCCCCTTAGGGCCTATGGTGACAAAGGAAATATCGTCCCATAAAAACTAAACATGAGAATTCTGAGAAACTTCTTTGTGATATTTGCATTCATCTCTCAGTGTTGAATCTTTTTTTTAATTGAGCAGTGTTGAAACACTGTTTTTCTACAATCTGCAAGTGGATATTTGGAGTGCTTTGAGGTCTATGGTGGAAAAGGAAATGTCTTCACGTGAAAACTAGACTGAAGCTTTCTGAGAAAGTTCTTTGTGATGTGTGCATTCAACCCACAAGGTTGAACCTTTATTTTGATTGAGCAGTTTTAAAACACAGTTTTTGTTGAATCTGCAAGTGGATATTTTGCATGATATGCAACATTTACTGGAAAAGGAATATCTTCACATAAATACTTGACAGGAGCATTCAGAGAAACTACTTTGTGATGTGTGTATTCATCTCACACAGTTGAACCTTTCTATTAATTAAGCAGTTTTGAAGCACTCTTTTTGTAGAATCTGCAAGTGGTGATTGGAGCACTTTGAGGCCTATGTTGCAAAAGGAAATATCTTCACGTAAAAACTAGACAAAAGCATTCTGAGAAAGTTCTTTGTGATGTGTACATTCATCTCACAGAGTTGAAACTTTCTTTTGATTGAGCAGTTTTGAAACACTCTTTTTGTAGAATCTGAAAGTGCATATATGGATCGCTTTGAGTCCTGCAGTAGAAAAGGAAATATCTTCACATAAAAACAAGACAGAAGCATTCTGAGAAACCTCTTTGTGATGTGTGCATTGATCTCACAGTGTTGAACCTTTCTTTTGATTGAGCAGTTTTAAAACACTCTTTTTGTAGAATCTGCAATTGGATATTTGGAGCGTTTCAGGCCCATGGAGGAAAAGCAATTATCTTCACATAAAAACTAGACAGAAGTATTCTAAGAAATTTTTTTGTGATGTGTGCGTTCATCTCACAGAATTTAACCTTCCTTTTGACTGAGCAGTTTTTAAACACTCTATTTGTAGAATCTGCATGTGGATATTTGGAGCACCTTGAAGTCCATGGTGGAAAAGGATATATCTTCATATAAAAATTAGACAGAAGCATTTTGAGAAACTTCTTACTGATGTGTGTGTTCATCTCACAGAGTTGAAGATTTCTTTTGGTAGAACAGTTTTGAAACACTCTTTTTGTTGAATCTGCCTTTGGATGTTTGGAGCACTTTGGGGCCTATGATGGAAAAGGAAATATCTTCACATAAAAACTACTCAGAAATAATCTGAGAAACTTCTTTGTGATGTGTGCATTCAACTCACAGAATGGAATCTTTCCTTTGATTGATCAGTTTTGAAACGCTCTTTTTGTAGCATCTTCAAATGTATATTTGGTGCAGATTCAGGCATACGGTGGAAAAGGACATATCTTCACATAAATACTAGACAGAAGCATTCTGAGAAACTTATTTGTGATGAGTGTATTCAACTCACAGAGTTAAAAGTTTCTTTTGATTGAGCAGTTTTGAAACACACTTTTGCAGAATCTGCCTGTTTATGTTTGCAGATCTTTGGGGCCTAATGTGGAAAAGGAAATATCTTCAGAAAAACTAAACAGAAGCATTCTGAAAAACTCCCTTTTGATGTGTGCATTCAATTCACAGAGTTGAACATTTCTTTTGATTGAGGAGTTTTGAAACACTCTTTTTGTGGTATCTGCCAACGGATATTTGGAGGAGATTGAGGCCTATAGTGGAAAACGACATATCTTCACATAAATACCAGAAAGAAGCATTCTGAGAAACTTATTTGTGATGTGTGTATTTAACTCACAGGGTTGAAACTATCTTTTGATTAAGCAGTTTTGAAGCACTCTTCTTGTAGAATCTGCAGATGGATATTTGGAGCGCTTTGAGGCCTATGGTGGAAAAGGAAGTATCTTCATATAAAAACTTGACAGAAACATTCTGAGAAACTTCTTTTTGATGTGTGCATTCATGTCACAGAGCTGAACCCTTCTTTTGATTGAGCAGTTTTGAAACAGTCCTTTTGTAGGATCTGCAAGGGGATGTTTTGTGAGCCATGGGGCCTATGGTGGAAAAGGAAATATCTTCACATAAAAACTAAGCAGGAGCATTCTGAGAAACTTCTTTGTGATGTTTGCATTCATCTCACAGAGTTGAATCTTTCTTTTAATTGACCATTGTTGAAACACTCTTTTTGTACAATCTGCAAGTGAATACTTGGAGTGCTTTGAGGCCTATGGTGGAAAAGACATATCTTCACATACGAAGTACACAGAAGCACTCTAAGAAACTTCTTTGTGATGTGTGCATTCACCTCACAGTGTTGAACCTTTCTTTTGATTGAGCAGTTGTGAAACACTGTTTTTGTAGAAACTGCAATTGGATATTTAGAGTACTTTGAGACCTATGTTGAAAAAGGTAATATCTTCACATAAAAAAGAGACAGAAGAATTCTGACAAACTTCTTTGTGATGTGTGCATTCATCTCACAGAATTGAATTTATCTTTTGATTGATCAGTTTTGAAACACTCTTTTTGTAGAAAGTGCAAGTGGATATTTGGAGCGCTTTGCGGCTTATAGTGGAAAAGAAATATATTCACATAAAAACTAGAAGGAAGCATTCTGAGAAACTTCTTTGTGATGTGTGCAGTCATCTCACAGAGTTGAACCTTTCTTTTTATTGAGCACTTTTGCAACACTCTCTTTGTAAAACCTGCAAGGGGATTTTTAGAGCGCTTTGAGGCCTATGGTGGAAAAGGAAATATTTTCCCATAAAAACTACACAGAAGCATTCTGAGAAACTTCTTTTTGATGTCTGCATTCTACTAACAGAGATGAAGCTTTCTTTTGACAGAGCAGTTTTGAAGCACTCTTTTTGTAGATTCTGCAAGTGGATATTTTGAGTGATTTGCCACCTGTGGTGGGAAGGAATATATCTTTACATAAAAACTAGACAGAAGCATTCTGAGAAACTACTTTGTGATGTGTGCATTCATATCTCAGAGTTGAACCTTACTGTCAATTGAGCAGTTTGGATATACTGTTTTTGTAGAATCTGTAAGTGGGTATTTGGAGCCCTTTGCTTCTTACAGTGGAAAAGGAAATATCTTCACATAAAAACTAGAAAGAAGCATTCTGAGAAACTTCTTTGTGATGTGTGCATTCATCTCACAGAGTTGAACCTTTCTTTTGATTGAGCAGCTTTGAAAAACTCTTTTTGTAGAATCTGCAAGTGGATATTTGGAGCTCTTTGTGACCTATAGTCAAAAAGGTGATATCTTCACATGAAAACTAAACAGAAAATTTCTGAGACAATTATTTCTGATGTGTGCTTTAATCTCACAGTGTTGAAACTTTCTTTTGATTGGTCACTTTGGAATCAGTCTTTTCGTAGAATCTGCAAGTGGATATTTGGAGCGCTTTGAGACCTATGGTGAAAAAGAAATATCTTCACATAAAAAATAGACAGAAGCATTCTGAGAAACTTCTTTTTGAAGTGTGCATTCATTTAACAGACTTGAACCTTTGTATTGATTGAGTAGTTTGGAAACAGTCGTTTTGTAGACTCTGTAGAGGGATATTTGTCAGACCACTGAAGCCTCTGGGGAAATAGGAAATATCTTCAGATAAGAACTAGACAGAAACATTCTGAGAAACGACCTTCCGATGTGTGTATTCATCTCACAGATTTGAACCTTTCTTTTGATTGAGCAGTTTGGAAACTGTCTTTCTGTACTATCTGCAAATGGATATTTGGCATGCTTTGAGGCATACGTTGAAAAAGGAAATATATTCACATAAAAACTTGACAGAAGCATTCTGAGGAACTTCTTTTTTATGTGTGCATTCATTTCACAGTGCTGAACCTTTCTTTTGATTGAGTAGTTTTGAAACACTCTTCTTGTAGTATCTACAAGTGGATATTTGTAGTACTTGGGACCTACAGAGGAAAGGATATATCTTCACCTAAAACCTAGACAGAAGCATTCTGAGAAACTTCTCTGTGATTTTTGCATTAATCTCACCGAGTTCAACCTTTTTTTTTCTGATTGAGCAGTTTGGAAACCCTCTTTTAATAGAATCTGCACGTGTATATTTGGAGCGCTTTGTAGCCTATAGTGGAAAAGAAATAACTTCACGTAAAAACTAGACAGCAGCATTCTGAGGAACTTCCTGTGACTTGTGTGTTCATCTCACAGAATTGAATCTTTCTTTTGATTGAGCAGTTTGGAAACGTTCCTTTTGTAGAATTTGCAAGTGGATATTTGGAGGGCTTTGCAGACTACAGTGGAAAGAGAAATATCTTCACATTAAAACTAGACAGAAGCATTCTGAGAAACTTCTTTGTGATGTGTACATTCATATCACAGACGTAAACCTTTCTTTTGATGGAGCAGTTTGGAAACAGTCGTTTTGTACAATCTGCAAAGGGACATTTGTGAACCTATTGAGGCCTCTGGGACAATAGGAAATATCTTCACATAAAAACTAGACAGAAACTTTCTGAGAAACCTCCTTGTGTTGTGTGTGTTCATCTCACAGAGTTGAAACTTTCTTTTGATTGAGAAGTTTTGAAACACTCTTTTTATAGAATCTGCAAGTGGATAGTTGGAGTGCTTTGCACCTTATAGTTGAAAAGGAAATATCTTCACGTAAAAACTAGACAGAAGCATTCAGATAAACTTCTTTGTGATGTGTGCATTCATCTCACAGAGCTGAACCCTTCTTTATTTTGAAAAGTTTCAAAGAAGTCGTTTTCCAGAATCTGCAAAGGGATATTTTGGAGCCCTTTGTGGCCTCTAGGGAAACCGAACATAATTTCACATAAAAAATAGACAGAAACTTTCTGAGAGATTTCTTTGCAATGTGTACCTTCTTCTTACAGAGCTGAAGCTTACTTTTGATTGAGCAGTTTGGAAACAGTTTTTTGCAGAATTGGCAAATGGATATTTGGAGTTCTTTGCGGCCTCTGGTGGAAAAGGAAATATCTTTACATAAAAACTAGAGAGAAGCATTCTGAGAAACATCTTTGAGGTGTGTGCATTCAACTCACAGAGTTGAACCAATCTTTTGATTGAGCAGTTGGAAACTTTCTTTTTGTAGTATCTACAAATGTATGTTTGGAACGCTTAGAGGACTATATTTGAAAAGGAAGTATCTTCACATAAAAACTAGACAGAAGCATTCTGAGAAACTTCTTAGTGATGTGTGCATTCATCTGGGGGAGTTGAAAGACTCCTTTGATTGAGCAGTTTGGAAACAATCTTTTTGTAGTATCTGCATGTGGATATTTGGAGCGCTTTGTGGCCAATGATGGAAAAGGAAATATCTTCACACAAAAGCTAGACTGAAGCATTCTGAGAAATTTCTGTGTGATGTGTGCATTCATCCCACAGAGTTGGAACTTTCTTTTCATTGAACAGTTTCAAAACACTCTTTCTGTAGAATCTTCAAGTGGATATTTGGAGAGCTTTGCAGCCTCTTCTGGAAAAGGAAATATCTTCACATAAAAATTAGACAGAAACATTCTGAGAACCTTCTTTTTGATGGGTGCATTCATCTCACCACGTTGAACGTTTCCTTTGATTCAGCAATTTTGAAACACTCTTTTTGTAGAATCTGCAATTGGATATTGCAGCGCTTTGAGGCCTATGTTCAAAAGGAAATATCTTCACATAAAAACTAGACAGAAGCATTCTGAGAAACTTCATTGTGATGGATACATTTTTCTCACAGACTTGAAGCATTCTTTTGATTGAGTAGTTTTGAAACACTCTTTTTGTAGAATCTGCAGGTGGACATTTGGAGTGCTTTGAGGCCTACAGTGGAAAAGGAAGTACCTTAACATAAAAATTAGACAGAAGCATTCTGAAAAACTTCTTTGTGATGTTTGCATTCATCTCACAGAGTTGAACCTTTCTTTTGATAATGCAGTTTTGAAACATTCTTTTTGTAGAATCTGCAAGTGGATATTTGGAGCGATTGGTGGCCTACGATGGAAAAGGAAATATCTTCACATAAAAACTAGACAGAAGCATTCTGAGAAACTTCTTTCTGATGTGTTCATTCAACTCACAGAGTTGAACAACTGTTTTGTTAGAGCAGTTTGGAAATAGTCATTTTGTAGTATCTGCAAATCGATATTTGGAGTGCTTTAAGGCCTGTGGTGGAAAAGGAAAAATCTTCACGTAAAAATTGGACAAAAGCATTCTGAGAAATTTCTTTGTGATGTGTGCATTTCTCTCACAGATTTGAACATTTCTTTTGATTTAGCAGTTTTGAAACACTCTTTTTGTGGTATCTGAAATTGGATATTTCGAGCGCTTTGCAGATTCCAGTGGAAAAGGAAATATCTTCACATAGAAACTCGACAGAAGCATTCTGAGAAACTGCTTTGTGATGTGTGCATTCATCTCACCGAGTTCAAACTTTCTTTTTATTGACCAGTTTTGAAATACTCTTTTTGTTGAATCTGTAAGTGGATATTTGTTGTTATTAGAGGCCTTTTTTGAAAAAGGAAATATCTTCATATAAAAACTAGACAGAAGTATTCTGAGAAACTTCTTAGTGATGTGTGTATTCATCTCACAGAGTTAAACCACACTTTTGATTGAGCAGTTTGGAAACAGACTTTTTGTAGTATCTGCATGTGGATATTTAGAGCACTTTGATGCCTATGGTGGAAAAGGAAATACCTTAACATAGAAATTAGAAAGAAGGATTCTGAGAAATTTCTTTCTGTTGTCTGCATTCATCTCACAGAGTTGAACCTTTCCTTTGATTGAACATTTTTGAAACACTCTTTTTGTAGTATCTGCAAGTGGATATTTGGAGTGCTGTGAGGCCTATGGTGGAAAAGGACATATCTTCACATAAGAACTGTAAAGCAGGTTTCCTAAAAACAGCCTTGTGATGTGTGCATTCATCTCACAGAGGTAAGGGTTTATTTTCTCTGTTCAGTCTGGAAAATCTCTTCTTCTACAATCTGAAAAGGGGTATTTTTGAGCACTTTGAGGCCTATGTTGACAAAGGAAATATCTTCAAATACAAAGTGAAAAGAAAGTTTCTCAGATACTTTTTTGAGATATGTGCATTCATCTCACACAGTTGAATCTCTCTTTTGATTGAGCAGTTTGGAAATGGCATTTTTACAGACTCTGCAAATGGATATTTTTGAGCACTTTGAGGCCTATGCAGAAAAAGAAGCATCTTCAAAGAAAACTATAAAGAAGGTTTCTAAGAAACTGTTTTGTGATGTCTTCATTCATCTCACAGATGTAAATGATTCTTTTCTTTTATCAGTTGGGAAACTCTGTTTTTTTAGAATCTGCTAAGGGATATTTGTGAGTGCATAGAGCCTTATGGTGAAAAAGGAATTGTCTTCACATAAAAACTAGACAGAAACCTACTGAGAAACTTCTTAGTGATGTGTGCATTCATCTCACAGAATTGAAACTTTCTTTTGATTGAGCAGTTTGGAAACATCTCTTTGTGGAATCTGTAAAGGGATATATCTGAGCACTTTGAGGCCTATGGTGAAAGAGAAAATATGTCCACATAAAAACTAGACTAAAGAATTCTGAGAAACTGCCTTGTAATGTATGCATTCATCTCACAGATTTCAACAATTCTTTTGATTGAGCAGTTGGGAAACCGTCTGTTTGTAGAATCTGCAAAGGTATATTTGTGAGCGCTTTGAGGTCTGTGGTTAAAAGGAAATATCTTCACATAAAAACTATAAACAAGGTTTGTGAACAACCTCTTTGTGATGTGTGCATTCATCTCACAGAGTTGAACCATTCCTTTGACTCAGCAGTTTGGAAAGAGTCTTTTTTTAGGATCTGCAAAGGGATACTTTTGAGCACTTTGAGGCCCGTGGTGAAAAAGGAAACACATTCACATAAAAACAAGATAGAAGCTTTATGAGAAACATCTTTTTGATATGTGTATTCATCCCAGAGAGGTGAACCTTTCTTTTGATGAGCAGTTTGGAAGCAGTATTTTGTAGAATTTCCAAATGGTTATTAGTTAGCACTTTGTGTCCTATGTTGAAAAAGGAATTATCTTTACATAAATACTAGACAGAATATTTCAGAGAAACTGCTTTGTGATGTGTGATATCATCCCACAGGGTTAACCATTTCTCTTCATTGAGCAGATTGGAAATTCTGCTCTTGCAAAATCTGCAAAGGGATATTTGTCAGTGCTTTGAGGCCTATGGTGAAAAAGGAATTATCTTCATGTAAAAACTGGACAGAAGCTTTCTGTGAAACAACTTGGAGATGCGAGAATTCATCTCACAGAATTGAAACATCCTTTTGATTGAGCAGTTTGTAAACAGTATTTTGGTAGAATCTGCAAAGGGATATTTGTGATGCTTTGATGCCTATGGTGAAAAAGGAAATATTTTCACATGAAAACTAGAGAAAAGTTTTCTGAGAAACCTCCTTGTGATGTGTGCATTCATCTCACAGATTTGAACCTTTCATTGGATGGAGCAATTTGGATACAGTATTTTTGCAGAATCTGTAAAGGCATATTTTTGAGAACTTTGAGGCTTATGATGAAATAGGAAATATCTTCACATAAAAACTAGACAGAAGCTTCCCAAGAAACTTCTTTGTGATGTGTGCATTCATCTCATAGAGCTCAACCATTCTTTTGATTGAACAGTTTGGAAACAATCTTTTTGTAGAATCTGCAAAGGGATATTTATGAGTGCTTTGAGGCCTATGGTGAAAAAGGAAATATATTCACATAAAAAGTATAAACAAGGTTTCTCAGAAACAGCTTTGTGATGTAAGCATTCATCTCACAGAGGTAAAATTTTCTTTTCTCTGGTCAGTCTGGAAACTCTTCTTGTAGAGTTGGCAAAGGGATATTTGAGTCCTTTGAGGCTTATGGTGAAAAAAGAAATATCTTCACATAAAAATTAGAGAGAGGCTTTCTGAGAAACGTCTTTGTGATGTGGGAATTCATCTCACAAAGATGAAACTTACTTTTGATTGAGCAGTATGGAAACTATCTGTTTGTGGAATCTGCAAAGGGATATTTATGAGCATTTTGACGCCAATGGTAAAAAAGGAAATGTATTCATATAAAAGGTATAAAGAAGGTTTCTTAGAAACAGCTTTGTGATGTGTGCATCGATCTCACAGAGGTAAATGTTTATTTTCTCTGATCAGTCTGGAAACTCTGTTCTTGTAGAATCTGCAAAGGGATATTTGTGAGTGCTTTGAGGCCTATGGTGAAAAAGAAAATATCTTCACATAAAAACTAGACGGAAGAGTTCTTAGTGGCTTCTTTGTGATGTGTGCAATCATTTCACAGAGTTCAACCATTATTTTGATTGAGGAGTCTGGAAACTGCCTTTTTGTAGAATCTGCAAGGGATATTTTTCAGGACTTTGAGTGCTATGGTGAAAAAGGAAATATCTTCACATAAACAATGGACAGAAAATTTCTGAGAAACCTCTTTGTGATGAGTGCATCCATCTCACAGAGTTCAAACATTTATTTGGTTGAGCAGTTGGGAAGACGTCTTTTTGCAGAATCTGCAAAGGGATATTGCTGAGCACTTTGAGGCTTATGGTGAAAAAGGAAATACCTTCACATAAAAACTATAAAGAAGGTTTCTGATAAAATTCTTTGTGATGTATGCATTCATCTCATGGAGTTGAACTATTTTTTTGATTGAGCTATTTGGAAACAATCTTTTTGTAGAATCTGCAAAGGGATATTTTTGAGCGCTTTGAGTCCTAGGGAGAAAAAAGAAATATCATCACATTAAAAGTATAAAGAAGGTTTCCGAGAAAGAGTTTTGTGATGTGTGCATTCATCTCACAGAGGAAAACATTTGTTTTCTTTGATCAGTCTGGAAATTCTGTTCTTGTAAAATCTGCTAAGGGATATTTGTGAGCAGATGGAGGCCTATGGTGAAAAAGGAAATGTCTTCATATAAAAATTACACAGAAGCCTCCTGCAAAACTTCTTAGTGATGTGTGCATTCATCTCACAGATTTGAAACTTTCTTTTCTTTGAGACGTTTGGAAACAGTCTTTTTGTAGAACCTGCAAAAGGCTATTTGGAGCACTTTGAGGCCTATGGTGAAAAAGGAAATATATTCACATGAAAACTAGACTGAAAGTTTCTGAGAAATTTTTGAGGTGTGTGCATTCATCTCACAAAGTTCAATAATTATTTTTACTGAGCAGTTTGGAAACAGTCTTTTTGCAGAATCTGCAAAGAGATATTTGTGAGGGCATTGAGGCCTAAGGTTTAAAAGGAAATATTCACATAAAAACTTAATAGAAGCTTTCTGAGAAACTTCTTTTTGAAATGTGCATTCATCTCACAGAGTTGAAACTTTCTTTTGATGAGCAGTGTGGAAACAGACTTTTTGTAGAATCTGCAAAGGAACAATTTTGAGCACTTTGCATCCAGTGGTGAAAAAGGAAATACCTTCACATGAAAACTAGACAGAATGTTTCTGAGAAACTGCTTTGTGATATGTGCACTCATCTCCCAGATGTTTCTGTTTCTTTTCATTGAGAAGATTTGAAACTCTTTTCTTGTAAAATCTCCAAAGGGATATTTATGAGCCCTTTGAAGCATATGGTGAAAAAGGAAATATCTTCACATAAAAACTTCACAGAAGCTTTCTGAGAAACATTCTGGTGATGTGAGCATTCATCTCACAGAGTTGAAACATTCTTTTGATTGAGCAGTGTGTGAAGAGTCTTTTTGTAGAATCTGCAAAGGGATATTTGTGAACCTTTTGAGGCCTATGGTGAAAAAGGAAATATCTTCACATAAAAACTAGAGAGAAGCTTTCTGAGAAACCTCTTTGTGGTGTGCATACATCTCACAGAGTTGAACCTTTCTTTTGATTGAGCAATTTGGTAAAAGTATTTTTGTAGAATCTGTAAAGGGATATTTGTGAGTACTTTGAGGCCAATGGTGAAAAAGCAAATATCTTCACTTAAATTCTAGACAGAAGCATTCTGAGAAACTTCCTTTTGATGTGTGCATTCATCACACAGAGTTAAACCTTTGCTTTGGTTGAGCAGTTTGGAAACAGTCTTTCTGTAGAATCTGCAAATGGATATTTGGAGTGCTTTGAGGCCTATGGTGAAAAAGGAAATATATTCACATAAAAACTAGACTGAAGGTTTCTGAGAAACTTCTTTGAGATGTGGGCATTCATCTCACAGTGTTCAGTAATTCCTTTTATTGAGCGGTTTGGAAACAGTCTTTTTGTAGAATCTGCAAAGGGACATTTGTGAGGGCTTTGAGGTGAGGCCTATGGTGAAAAAGGAAATATCTTCACAGAAAAACTATAAAGAAAGTTTCAGAGAAACTTCTTCATGATGTGTGCATTCATCTCACAGAGTTGAAACATTCTTCAGATTGAGCAGTTTGAAAACAGTCTTTTTGTACAAACTGCAAAGGGATATTTAGGAGCGCATTGAGGCCTATTGTGAAAAAAGAATTATCTTCACATAAAAACCAGAAAGAAGCATTCTGAGAAGCTGCTTTAAGATATGTGTATTCATCTCACAGAGGTAAACATTTCTTTTCATTGAGCAGTTTGTAAATTCTGTTATTCTAGAGTCTACAAAGGGATATTTTTGAGTGCTTTGAGGCCCACATTGAAAAAGGGACTATCTTCACATAAAAACTAGTGAGAAGCTTGCTGGGAAACTACTTTCTGATGTGTGCATTCATCTAACAGAGTTGAAACTTTCTTTTGATTGAGCAGTTTGGAAAGTCTTTTTTTAGATTCTGCAAAGGTATATTTGGGAGCGCATTGAGGACTATGTTCAAAAAGGGAATATCTTCACATAAAAACGAGAAGGAGGTTTTCTGAGAAACTTCTTTGTGATGTGCACATTCGTCTCACAGTGTTGAACCACTCTGTTTATTGAGCAGTTTGGAAACATTCTTTTCATAGAATTTGCAAAGGGATATCTGGGAGCACGTTGAGGCATGTGGTGAAAAAGGAAATATCTTCACATAAATAGTATAAAGAAATTTTCTGAGTAACTCCTTTCTGACATGTGCATTCATCACACAGAAGTAAAAGTTTCCTCCCATTGAGCAGTTAGTTTTTACGTGAAGATGTTTCCCTTTTCACCATAGACCTCAAACTGCCTATATATATCCCTTTGCAGATTCTACAAAAAGACTGTTTCCAAACAGCTCAAAGAAAGTTTCCACTCTGCGAGATGAATGCACACATCACAGAGAAGTTTCTCAGAAAGTTTCTGTCTACTTTTTATTTGTTGATACTCCCTTTTTCACCATAGGCCTCAAACCACTCATAAATAACCCTTTGCAGATTCTACAAAAAGACTGTTTCCAAACTATTCAATCAAAAGAAAGGTTCAACTCTGTGAGGTGAATGCACACATCACAAAGAAGCTTCTCAGAAAGCTTCTGTCTAGTTTTTATTTGACGATGTTTCCTTTGTCAATATAGGCCTCAAAGTGCTCACAAGTATCCCTTTACAGAATTTACAAAAAGACTGTTCCCAAACTGCTCAACCAAAAAAAAGCTTCAAATTTTTGAGATGAATGCACACATCACAAAGAAGTTTCTCAGAAAGCTTCTGTCCAGTTTTTATTTGAAGGTATTTCCTTTTTCACCATAAGTCTCAAAGCATTCAAATTATCACTTTGCATATTCTACAAAAACATTTTCCAACCTGCACTATCTAAAGAAAGGTTCAAAGCTGTGAGAAGAAAGCACACATCAAAAAGAAATTTCATAGAATGCTTCTGTCTAGTTTTTATGTGTAGACATTTCCTTTTTCACCATAGGCCAAAAAGGGATCCCAAATATCCCTTTGTACATTCTACAAAAGGACTGTTTCAAAACTGCTCAATCCAAAGACAATTTCAACTCTTTGGAATGAATGCACACATCACAACGAAGTATCTCAGAAAGCTTCTGTCTAGTTTTTGTGTGAAGATATTTCTTTTTTCACCATAGGCTTCAAAGAACTCACAAATATCACAAAGCAGGTTCTACAAAAAGACTCTATCCAAACTGGTCAATGAAAAGAACACTTCAAATCTGTGAAAAGAATGAGCACAACACAAAGAATTTTCTCAGAAAATTTCTGTCTAGTTTTTATGTGAAGATATTTCCATTTTCACCATAGACCTGAAATCACCTACATACGTCCCTTTGCAGATTCTACAAAAAGATTGTTTCCAAACTGCTCAATCAAAGAAAGCTTTCTACTCTGTGAGATGAATGCACACATCACAGAGAAGTTTCTCAGAAAGTTTCTATCTAGTTCTTGTTTGTCGATACTCCTTTTTTCACCATAGGCCTCAAACTGCTCATAAAAAACCCTTTGTAGATTCTACAAAACGACTGTTTCCAATCTGCTCAATCAAAAGAAAGGTTCAACTCTGTGTGATGAATGCACACATCACAAAGAATTTTCTCAGAAGGCTTCTGTCTAGATTTTATTTGTGGATATTTCCTTTTTCACAACAGGCCTCAAAAAGCTCACAAATATCCCTTTGCATATTCTACAAAAAGACTGCTTCCAAACTACTCAATGAAAGAAAATTCAACTCTGTGAGATGAATGCACACATCACAAAGTGGTTTCTCAGAATACTTCTGTCCAGTTTTTTTATGAAGATATTTCCTTTTTCACCACATGACACAAACCACTCAAAAACATCCCTTTGCAGATTCTCCAAAAAGACTCTTTCCAAACTGCTCAATCAAAAGAAAGATTCAACTCTTTGAGATGCATACACCCATCACAAAGAAGTTTCCCAGAAAACATGAGTCTAGTTTTTATGTGAAGATATTTCCTTTCTCACCATAAGCCTCAAAGCCTTCACAAATATCACTTTGCAGGTTCTATGAAAAGACTGTTTCCAAACTGCTCAATCAAAAGAAAGTTTCAACCCTGTGAGAGGAATGCATGCATCACAAAGAAGTTTTTTGGAAAGCTGCTGTCTATGTTTCATTTTTCGATATTTCCGTTTTCACCATAGGACTCAAACCACTGAAACATATCACTTTGCAGATTCTACAAAAAGACAGTTTCCAAACTGCCCAATGAAAAGAAAGGTTCAACTCTCTGAGAGGAATGCGCACATCATGAAGAAGTTTCTCAGAATGCTTCTCTCTTGGTTTTATGTGAAAATATTTCCTTTTTCACTGCAGAACTCAAACCACCCATAAATATCCCTCTGCACATTCTACAAAAAGACTGTTTCCAACCTGATAAGTCAAAAGAAAGTTTCAACTCTGTGAGATGAATGCATACATCACAAGGAAGTTTCTCAGATTGCTTCTGTCTACTTTTTATGTGAAGGTATTTCCTTTTTCACCATATGCCTCAAAACGCCTTCAAATATCCCTTTACAGATTATACAAAAAGACTCTTCCCAAACTGCTCAATCAAAACAAAGGTTCAACTCTGTGAGATGAATGCACACATCTCAGAGAAGTTTCTTTGAAAGCTTCTGTATAGTTTTTATGTAAAGATATTTCCTTTTACACGATAGGCCTCAAAGAGCTCAAAAATGTCTCTTTACAGATTCTACAAAAATACTGTTTTTGAACTGGTGAATCAAAATCAATGTTCAACTCTGTGAGATGAATGCACACATCCTAAAGAAGTTTCTCAGAAAGCTTTTTTATAGGTTTAGGTGAAGATATTTCCTTTTCCACCATAAGCCTGAGAGCATTCACAGATATCTCTTTGCAGATTGTACAAAAAGACTATTTAAAAACTTCTCAATCAAAACAAAAGGTCAACTATGTGAGATGAATGCACATATCACAAAGAAGTTTCTCAGAAAGCTTCTGTTTAGATTTTATTTGTAGATAATTCCTTTTTCACCATAGGTTTCAAATTGCTCACAAATATTCCTTGCAGTTTCTAAAAAAGACTTTTTCCAAACTACTCAATCAAAAGAGAGGTTCAACTCTGTGAGATGAACACACACATCACAAAGAAGTTTCTCAAAAAGCTTCTGTCTAGTTTTCATGTGAAGATAATTCCTTTTTCAACATAGGCCTCAATGGGTTCACAAATATCCCTATGCAGATTCTACAAAAGACTGTTTCCAAACCACTCAATCAAAAGGAAGATTCAACTCTGTGAGATGAATGCACACATCACAAAGAAGTTTCTCAGAGAGCTTCTGTCTAGATATTATTTGTGGCTATTTCCTTTTTCACCATAGGCCTCAAAGGGCTCACAGATATCCCTTTGCAGATCCTATAGAAACACTGTTTCCAACCTGCTCAATCTGAATAGGGGTTCAACACTGTGAGCTGAATGCACACATCCCAAAGAAGTTTCTCAGAATGCTGCTGTCTAGTTTTTATGTGAATATATTTCCTTTTTCACCATAGGCCTCAAATCGCTCACAAATGTCCCTATGCAGATTCTACATAAAGACAGTTTTCAAACTGCTCGATGAAAAGAAAGGTTCAACTCGGTGAGACGAAAGCACACAACACAGCGAAGTTTCTAAGAATGCTTCTGTCTAGTTTTTGTATGAAGATATTTCCTTTTTTACCATAGGCCTCAAAGGGTTCACAAATATCACTATGCAGATTCTACAAAAAGAATGCTTCCAAATGGATCAATCAAAAGGAAGCTTCAACTCTGTGAGATGAATGCACACATCACAAAGAAGTTTCTCAGAAAATTTCTGTCTAGTTTTTCTGTGAAGATGTTTCTTTTTTCACCATAAACCTCATATTGTTCACAAATACCACTTTGCAGATTATACAAAAAGCTCTCAAACTGCTCAATCAAAACAAAGGTTCAACCCTGTGAGATGAATGCACACAGCACAAAGAAGTTTCAGAGAAAGCTTCTTTCTAGCTTTTATTTGTGGATATTTCCTTTTTCACCTTAGGCCTCAAACTGCTCACAAATTTTGGCAGATTCTCCAAAGAGACGTTTTCAAACAGCTAATCAAAAGACAGGTTCAACTCTGTGAGATGAATGCACACATCACAAAGAAGTTTCTCAGAATGCTTCTCTATATTTTTTTTGTGAATACATTACCTTTTTCACAATATGCCCCAAAATTTTCACAAATATACCTATGCAGATTCTATAAAAAGACTGCTCCCAAAATTCTGAATCAAAAGGAACCTTCAAATCTGTGAGATGAATGCATACACACCAAGGAAGTTTCTCAGAAATATTCTGTTTAGTTTTCATTTGCATATATTTCCTTTTTCACCATATGCCTCAAAGCGCCCAGAAATATCTCTTTGCAGATTCTATCAAAAGACTGTTTCCAAAATGCTCAATCAAAAGAAAGGTTCAAACCCATGAGATGAATGCACCCATCACAAAGAAGTTTCACAGAAAGATTCTGTCCAGATTTTATTAGTGGATATTTCCTTTTTCACAATAAGCCTGAAAGGGCTCACAAAAATCCTTTGGCAGAATCTACAAAAAGACTGTTTACAAACTGCTCAATCAAAAGAAATTTTCAACTCTGTGTGATGAACACACACATCACAAAGAAGATTCTCAGAAAGATCCTGTCTAGTTTTTATGTGAAGATATTTCATTTTTCACCATAGATGTCAAACCTCCTACATATATACCTATGCAGATTATTCAAAAAGCCTGCTTCCAAACTGCTCAATCAGAAGAAAGGTTCCACTCTGTGAGATGAATGCACACATTACAAAGAAGTTTCTTAGAATACTTTTGTCTAGTTTTTATGTGAAGACATTTCCTTTTTCACTGTTTGCCAAAAATGGATCGCAATTATCCCTTTGCAGATCCTACAAAAAGATTGATTCAAAACTTCTCAATCAAAAGAAGGGTTCAACTCTGTGAGACAAATGTACACATCTCAAAGAAGTTTGTCAGAAAGCTTCTGTCAACCTTTCTGTGAGTATATTTCTTTTCTCACCATGGGCCTCAAACTGCCCACAAATATACTTTTGCAGATACTTCAAAAAGACTATTTACAAATTGCTCAATCAAAAGAAAGGTAAAACTCTGTTTGATGAATGCATATATCACCAAGAAGTTTATCAGAAACCTTCTGTCTATTTTTCATTTGAAGATATTTCCTTTTTCACTGTATCAAAGTGTTCACAAATATCACTTTGCAGATTCTACAAATAGACTGTTTCTAAATTGCTCAATCAAAAGAAAGGTTCAACTCTGTGAATTGAGTGCACACATCACAAAGAAGTTTCTCAGAAAGCTTCTCTCTAGTTTTTATATGAAGATATTTCCTTTTCCACCATAGGCCCCAAAGCGCTCCAAATATCCACTTGTAGATTCTACAAAAAGATTGTTTCCAAGCTGTTCTATCAAAAGAAGGTTCAACTCGGTGAGAAGAATGAACACATCACAAAAAGTTTCTCAGAAAGCTTCTGTCTAGTTTTTAAGTGAAGATATTTCCTTTTTCACCGTAGACCTCAAAGCTCTCTCAAATGTCTCTCTTCAGATTCTACAAGAAGACGGTTTCCAAACTTCTCAATCAAAAGGCAGGTTCATATCTTTGAGGTAAATGCACACATCACAAAGAAGTTTCTCAGAAAGCTTCTGTCTAGTTGTTATGGGATGATATTTGCTTTTTCACCATAAGCTTCAAAACCTTCAGAAATATCAGTTTTCAGATTGTACAAAAAGTGTGTTTCCAAACTGCTCAATGAATAGAAAGGTTCAACTCTGAGAGATGAATGCGCACATCACAAAGAGGTTTCTCAGAAATCTTCTGTCTGGTTTTTATCTGAAGATATTTCCTTTGTCACCATAGGCCTCCTATCACTCACAAATATCCCTTTGCAGATTCTACAAAAAGACTGTTTCCAAACTGCTCAATCAAGAGAATGGTTCAACTCTGTGACACGAAGGCACACACCACAAAGAAGTTTCTCAGAAATATTCTGTCTAGTTTTTATGTGAATATATTTACTTTCTCACCATATGCCTTAAGACACTCACAAATATCCCTTTGGAGATGCTCCAAAAAGATGGTTTCCAAACTGCTCAATCAAAAGAAAATTCAACCCTGTGAAATGAATGCACACATGACAAAGAAGTTTCTCAGAAAGTTTCTGTGTATATTTTATTTGTAGATATTTCCTTTTTCACCATAAGCCTCAAACTGCTCACAAATATCCCTTTACAGAATCTACAAAAAGACCGTTTGCAAACTGCTCAATCAACAGCAATGTTGAAATCTGTGAGATGAATGCACACATCACAAAAAATCTTCTCAGAAAGTTTCTGTCTATTTTTTATGTGAAGATATTTCCTTTTTCAACATAAGCCTCAAATCGTTCACAAATACCATTTTGAAGATTCTACAAAAAGACTGTTTCCAAACTGCTCAATCAAAAGAAAGGTTCAACTCCGTGAGATGAATGCAAACATCACAAAGAAGTTTCTCAGGAAGATTCTTTCTAGTATGTATTTGTAGACATTTCCCTTCTCACCATAGGGCTCAAACCGCTCACAAATATCCATTTATAGATCTACAAAAGACTCTTTCCAAACAGCTCAATTAAAAGAAAGGTTCAACTCTTGAGATGAATGCACACATCAAATAGAGGTTTCTTAGAAAGCTTCTGTCTAGTTTTTATGTGAATGTATTTCCTTTTTCACCATTAGCCTCAAAGCTTTCACAAATGTCCCTTTGCAGATTTTACAAAAAGACTGTTTCCTAACTGCTCAATCTAAAGATCAGTTCCAAACAGTGAGATGCATGCTGACATCACAAAGAAGTTTCTCAGAAAGATTCTGTCTAGTTTTTACCTGAATATACTTACTTTCTCACCTTTGGCCTCAAACCACTCAGAAATATCCCTTTGCAGATTTTCCGAAAAGACACTTTACAAACTGTTCAATCAAAAGAAAGTTTCAACACTGTGATATGAATGCTCACATCAAAAAAAAGTGTCTCAGAAATCTTCTGTCTAGATTTTATTTGTGGAAATTTCCTTTTTCTCCATAAGCCATAAACTGCTTAAAAATATCCCTTTGCAGATTCTACAGAAAGACAATTTACAAACTGCTCAATCAAAAGAAAGTTTCAACTCTGTGAGATGAATGCTCACATCACAAAAAAGTGTATCAGTAAGCTTCTGTCTAGATTTTATTTGTTGATATTCCCTTTTTCACTTTAAGCCATAAATCACTTAAAAATATCCCTTTGAAGATTCTACAAAAAGACTGTTTCCAAACTGCTCAATGAAAATAATGGTTAAACTCTGTGAGTTGAATGTGCGCATCACAAAGAAGTGTCACAGAAAGATTCTGTCCAGATTTTATTAGTGGATATTTCCTTTTTCACCATAAGCCTGAAAGGGCTCACAAATATCCTTTGGCAGAATCTTTAAAAAGACTGTTTACAAACTGCTCAATCAAAAGAAACATTCAGCTCTGTGTGATGAATGCACACATCACAAACAAGGTTCTCAGAAATATTCTGTCTAGTTTTTATGTGAAGATATTTCCTTGTTCAACATAGGCCTCAAAGCGCTCCAAATATCCAATTGCACATTCTACTAAAAGACTTTTTCCAAACTGCTCAATCAAAAGAAAGTTTCAACTCTGTGAGATGAAAGTGCACATCACAAAGAAGTTTCTCAGAAATATGTGTCTAGTTTTTATGTGAAGATAGTTCCTTTTTCACCACAGGCCTCAAAGGGCTCACAAACATCCCTTTGCAGATTATACAAAAAGACTTTTTCCAAACTCCTCAATCAAAAGAAATGTTTAAATCTGTAAGATGAATGCACACATCACAAAGGAGACTCTCAGAATGCTTCTGTCTGGTTTTTATGTGAAGATATTTCTTTTTCAGCATAGGCTTCAAACCACTCAGAAATATCCCTTTGCAGATCGCACAAAGAGACTGTTCCAAACTGCTCAATGAAAAGAAACTTCAATTCTGTGATGTGAATGAAAACATTACAAAGAAGTTTCTCAGAATGCCTTGGTCTAGTTTTTATGTGAAGATATTACCTTTTTCACCATAGGCCTCAAACTGCTCAGAAATATCCCTTTGCAGATTCTACAAAAAGACTGTTTGCAAACTGCTCAATGAAAAGAAACCTTCAACTGTGTGAGACGAAAGCACACATCCCTAGAAGTTTCTCAGAATGTTTCGGTCTTGTTTTTATGTGACGATATTTCCTTTTTCTCCATAGGCCTCAAATCCTTCCAAATATCCATTTGCAGATTCCACAAAAAGATTGTTTCCAAACTGCTCAATCAAAAGAAAGTCTCAACTCTGTGATATGAAAGCACACATCACAAAAATTTCTTAGAAAGCTTTTGTCTAATTTTATGTGTAGATATTTCCTTTTTCAGAATAGGCCTCAAAGAGATCAGAATTGCCCTTGCAGATTCTACAAATAGACTTTTTCAAAACTGCTCAGTCAAAAGAAAGGTTAAACTCTGTGAGAGGAATTTTTTCACCACTTGCCTCAAAATGCTACAAACATCCATTTGCATATTCTATGAATAGACTGTTTCCAAACTGCTCAAAATCAAAACAAAGTTCAACTCCATGATATGAATGCACACATCACAAAGAATTTTCTTAGAAATCTTTTGTCTAATTTTTATGGGAAGATATTTCTTTTTCACCATAGGCCTCAAAGCACTGCAAATATCCACTTACAGATTCTACAAAAATACTGCTTCTAAACTGCTAAATCAAAGGAAAGTTCAACTGTGTGAGATGAATGCACACATCACAAAGAAGTTTCTCAGAAAGCTTCTGTCTACTTTTTATGTGAAGATATTTCCTGTTTCACCATAAACCTCAAAGGGCTCACAAACATCCCTTTCTGGATTCTACAAAAAACTGTTTCCCAAGGGCTCAATCAAAAGAAAGGTTCAACTCTGTGAGAGGAAACCACACATCCCAAAGAAGTTTCTCAGAAAGCTTCTATCTAGTTTTTATGTGAAGCTATTTCCTATTTCACCATAAGCCTCAATGGGTTCACAAATATCCCTATGCATATTCTAAAAAAAGACTGTTTCCAAACTGCTCAGTCAAAAGCAAGTTTTAACTCCATGAGATGAGCACACACATCTCAAAGAAGTTTATGAGAATGCTTCTGTCTAGTTTTTGTGTGAAGATATTTCCTATTTCACTGTAGGCCTCAAAGTGCTCGCAAAAATCCCTTTGCAGATTTTATAAAAAGACTTTTTCCAAGCTCCTCTGTCTAAAGAAGGTTTCAACACTGTGAGATAAATGAACACATCACAAATTCGTTTCTCAGAATGCTTCTATCTAGGTTTCATGTGAAGATATTTCTTTTTCACCATAGGGCTCAAACCACTCAGAAATATCCCTTTGCATATTGAACAAAAACACTATTTCCTAACTACTCAATGAAAAGAAAGTTTCAACTCTGTGAGGTGAATGCAAACATCACAAAAAAGTTTCTCAGAAAGCGTCTGTCTAGTTTTCATGTGAAGATATTTCCTTTTTCACCATAGGCCTCAAAGCCCACAAAATATCCATTTGCAGATTATACAAAAAGACTGTTTCCAAACTGCTCAATCCAAAGAATGGTTCAACTCTCTGTAATGAAAGAACACACCACAAAGGAGTTTCTCTGAAAGCCTCTGTCTAGTTTTTATATGAAGATATTTCCTGTTTCACCATAGGCCTCAAAGCGCTCTCAAATATCCCTTTAAAATTCTGTGAAGAAAGTCATTGGTAGCTTGATGGGGATGGCATTGAATCTATAAATTACCTTGGGCAGTATGGCCATTTTCATGATATTGATTCTTCCTACCCATAAGCAAGGAATGTTCTTACATTTCTTTGTATCCTTTTTTATTTCATTGAGCAGTGGTTTGTATTTCTCCTTGAAGAGGTCCTTCATGTCCCTTGTAAGTTGGATTCCTAGGTATTTTATTCTCCTTGAAGCTATGCAGCCATAAAAAATGATGAGTTCATGTCTTTGTAGGGACATGGATGAAATTGGAAATCATCTTTCTCAGTAAACGATCGCAAGAACAAAAAACCAAACACCGCATATTCTCACTCATAGGTGGGAATTGAACAATGAGAACACGTGGACACAGGAAGGGGAACATCACACTCTGGGGACTGTTGTGGGATGTGGGGAGGGATGAGGGATAGCATTAGGAGATATACCTAATGCTAAATGACAAGTTAATGGGTGCAAAACCTCAGCATGGCACATGTATACATATGTAGCTAACCTGCACATTGTGCACATGTACCCTAAAACTTTAATTATAATAATAATAAAATAAAAATAAATATAAAAATAAATAAAAAATAAGAAAAAAAAATCCCTTTGCAGATTCCACAAACAGACTGTTTCCCAACTGCTCAATCAAAAGAAAAGTTCAACTCTGTGAGATGAAAGCACACATCACAAAGTTGTTTCGCATAAAACTTATGTCTAGTTTTTATGTGAAGATATTTCCTATTCCACCGTAGGCCTCAAAGGGCTCACAAATATCCCTTTGCAGATTCCAAAAAAATACTGTTTCCAATTGCTCAATCAAAAGAAAGGTTAAGCTCTTTGGGATAAATGCACACATCACAAAAAATCTTTCTAGGAATGTTTCTGTATAGTTTTTATATGAAGTTATTCCCTATTTCACCATAGTCCTCAAAGGGATCAAAACTATCCCTTTGCAGATTCTACAAAAATACCGTCCCCAAACTGCTCTATGAAGAGTAAGGTTCAACTCTATCAGATGAATGGAAAAAATCACAAAGAAGTTTCTCAAAAAGTTTCTGTCTAGTTTTCATATGAGGATACTTCCTATTTCACCATAGGCCTCAAAGGGCTCAAAAATATCCCTTTGCACATTCTACAAAAAGACTGCTTCCAAACTGATCAATCAAAAGAAAGCTTCTACTCTGTGAGAAGAAAGCACACGTCATAAGGAAGTTTCTCAGAATGCTTCTGTCTAGTTTTCTGTGAAGATATTTACTTTTTCACCATAAGCTGCAAACTGCACACAAATATCCCTCTGCAGATAGTACAAAAAGACTGTTTCTGAATTGTGCATTCATAAGGTTCTACTGTGTGAGATTAATACACACGTCAGAAATAAGTTTCTCAGAATGCTTCTGTCTATTTTTTATGTGAAGATATTTCTTTATCTCCATAGGGCTCAAAACGCTCAGATATATCCCACTGCAGATACTACAAAAAGACTGTTTCCAATCTGCTCAATAAAAAGAAAGCTTCTACTCTGTGAGAAGAAAGCACACATCATAAGAAAGTTTCTCAGATTGTTCTGTCTAGTTTTTATGTGAAGTTATTTCCTATTTCACCTTATTCCTCAAAGGGCTGACAAATATCCCTTTGCAGATTCTACAGTAAGATGGTTTCCAAACTGATCGATGAAAAGAAAAGTTCAACCCTCTGCAAGGAATGGACACATCACAAAGAAGTTTCTCAAAGTTCATCTGTTTAGTTATTATGTGAAGACATTTCTTTTTCACCGTAGGCCTCAAACCACTCAGAAATATCCTGTTGCAGATTGTACAAAAAGACAGTTTCCAAACTGCTCAGTCAAAACAAAGGTTCAACACTGAGATGAATGCACACATCACAAAGACGTTTCTCAGAACGCTTCTGTTTAGTTTTTATGTGAAGATATTTCCTTTTTCACCGTAGACCTCAAAGGACTCCAAATATCCATTTGCAGATTCTGCAAAAAGAGTGTTTCCAAGCTGCTCAATCAAAAGAAAGATTAGACTCTGTGAGATGAATGCAAACATCACAAAGCAGTTTCTCAGAATGCTTCTGTCTAATTTTTATGAGAAGATATTTCCTTTTTCATCATAGGCCTTAAACTGCTCACAAATATCCCTCTGCAGATATTACAAAAAGACCGTTTCCAAACTGCTCAATCAAAAGAAAGGTTCAACTCTGCAAGATGAAAGCACTCATCAAAAAGAAGTTTCTCAGAAAGCTTCTGTCTAGTTTTTATGTGAAGATATTTCATATTTCAACAAAGGCCACAATGGGCTTAGAAATATGCCTTTGCAGATTGTCCAAAGAGACTCTTTCCAAACTGCTCAATCAAAGGAAACGTTCAACATGTGAAATGAAAGTGCACATCACAAACAAGTTTCTCAGATGGTTTCTTTCTAGTTTTAATATGAAGATATTTCCTTTTTCACCATATGCTTCAGTGGGCTCAAAAATATCTCTTTGCAGATCCTACAAAAGGCCTCTTTCCAAACTGCTCTAACAAAGGAAAGTTTCAACTCTGTGAGGCAAAATCACAAATCACAAATAAGTTTCTCAGAAAGCTTCTGTCTAGTTTTCATGGGAAGATATTTCCTATTTCACCTTAGGCCATAAAGGGATAACAAATATCCCTTTACAGAATCTACAAAAAGACTGTTTCCAAACTGCTCCACCAAAAGAAAATTTCAACTGTATGAGACTAATGGATGCATCACAAAGCAGTTTCTCAGAATGCTTCTGTCTAGTTTTTATGTGAAGATATTTCTTTCACCATAGGCCTCAAACATCTAAGAAATATCCCTTTGCAGATTGGACATAAAGACTGTTTCCAAACTTCTCAATCAAAAGAAATTTTCAACTCTGTGTGATGAATGTACACATCACAAAGAACTTTCTCAGAATGCTTCTGTCTAGTTTTTATGTGAAGATATTTACTTTTTCACCATAGGCCTTAAACCGCTCCCAATTATCCCTCTGCATATTATACAAAAAGACTGCTTCCAAACTGCTCAATGAAAAGAAAGTTCAACTCTGTGGGATAAAAGCACACATCACAAAGACGTTCTTCAGAAAGTTTCTCACTAGATTTTATGTGAAGATATTTAGTTTTTCACCACAGGCCACAAAGCACTCCAAATATCCATTTGCAGATTTTTCAAAAAGACTGTTTCCAAACGGATCAATCAAAAGAAAGTTTCAACTCTGTGAGATGAATGCAAACATCACAAAGAAGTTTCTCAGAATGCTTCTGTCTAGTTTTTCTGTGAAGATATTTCCTATTTCACCATGGCTGTCAATGGGTTCACATATATCCTTTTGCAGAGTCTACAGAAAGACTGTTTCTGAACTTCTCAATGAAATGAAATGTTCAACTCTGGGAGATGAATGCACACATGAAAAAGAAGTTTCTCAGAATGCCTCTGTGTAGTTTTTATGCTAAGATATTTCTTTTTCACCGTAGACCTCAAACCACTCAGAAATATCCCTTTGCAGATTGTATGAAAAGATGGTTTCCAAACTGCTCAATGAAAAGAAAGATTCAACTCTGTGACATGAATATGCACATCACAAAGAAGTTTTTCAGAAAGCTTCTGTTTAGTTTTTAAGTGAAAATATTTCCTTTTTCACCATAGGCCTCAAAGCCCTCCAAATATCCTTTTGCAGAATCTACAAAAAGAGAGTTTCCAAACTGTTCAATGAAAAGATAGATTCAAGTCTGAGAGATGAAAGCACACATCACAAAGAAGTTTCCCATAATGCTTCTGTCTACTTGTTTTGTGAAGATATTTTCTATTTCAATATAAGCCTCAAAGGGTTCACAAATATCCCTTTGTAGACTCTACAAAAAAGACAGTTTTTGAACTGCTCCATGAAAAGAAAGTTTCAACTCTGTGAGATGAATGCACAAATAATAAATTAATTTCTCATAATGTTTCTGTCTAGTTTTTATGTGAAGATATTTCTTTTTCACCATAGGCATAAAACCGTCCAGAAATATCCCTTTGTAGATTCTACAAAAAGACTGTTTCCAAACTGCTCAATCAAAAGAAAGGTTCAACCCTGTGAGATGAATGCACATATAACAAAGAAGTTTCTCAGAAATCTTCTGTCGTGTTTTTATGTGAAGATATTTCCTTTCTCAACATAGGCCTCAAAGTGATCCAAATATCCATTTGCAGATTCTACAAAAAGACTGTTTCCAAACTGATCAATCAAAACTAATTTTTAACTCTCTGAGATGAAAGCACACATAAAAATGAAGTTACTCAGACAGCTTTTCTCTAGTTTGTATGTGAAGATATTTCCATTTCACCTGAGGCCATAAAGGGCTCAGTAATATTCCTTTGAAGTTTCTACAAAAAGACTGTTTCCAAAGTGCTCAATCAAAAGAAAGGTTCAACTCTGTGAGATGAATGCACACATCACAAAGAAGTTTCTCAGAATACTTCTGTCTAGTTATTATGTGAAGATATTTCCTTTTTCACCATAGTCTTTAAACTGCTGAAAAATATCCCTCTGCAGATACTACAAAAAGACTATTTCCAAACTGGTCCATCAAAGAAAGTTTCAACTCTGTGAGATGAATGGACTCATCACAAAGTAGTTTCTCAGAATTCTTCTGTCTAGTTTTTATGTGAACATATTTCCTTTTTCACCGTAGGACTCAAATTGCTCCAAATATCCATTTGCAGATCCTACAAAAAGAATGTTTCCAAACTGCTCAATCAAAAGGTAGGCGCAACTCTGTGAGATGAAAGCACACATCACAAAGAAGTTTCTCAGAAAGCTTCTGTCTACTTTTTATATGAAGGTATTTCCTTTGGCACCATGGGCCTTAAACTGCTCACAAATATAACTCCGCTTATACTTCCAAGAGACTTTCTCCAAATTGCTAAATCAAAAGAAACGTTCAACCTTGTGAGATGAATGCACACATCACAAAGAAGTTTCCCAAAATGCTTCTGTCTAGTTATTATGTGAAGATATTTCCTTTTTCACTATAGTCTATAAACCACTCAAAAATATCCCTCTGCAGATACTACAAAAAGACTGTTTCCAAACTGGTCCATCAAAGAAAATTTCAACTCTGTGAGATGAATGGACTCATCACAAAGAAGTTTCTCAGAATTCTTCTGTCTAGTTTTTATGTGAACATATTCCCTTTTTCACCATAGGACCCAAATTGTTCTAAATATCCATTTGCAGATTCTACAAAAAGAATGTTTCCATACTTCTTAATCAAAAGAAAGGTGAAACTTTGTGAGACGAAAGCACACATCACAAAGAAGTTTCTCAAAAAGCTTCTGTTTACTTTTTATATGAAGGTATTTCCTTTTGCACAATAGGCCTTAAACTGCTCACAAATATAGCTCCGCTTATACTTCCAAGAGACTTTCTCCAAATTGCTAAATCAAAAGAAACGTTCGAATTTGTGAGATGAATGCACACATCACAAAGAAGTTTCTCAAAATGCTTCTGTCTAGTTTTCATGTGAAGATATTTATTTTTCACCATTGGCCTCAAACCACTCTGAAATATCCCTTTGCAGTTTGTACAAAAAGACGTTTCCAAACTGCTCAATGAAAAGAAATGGTCAACTATTAGAGATGAATGGAAATGTCACAAATAGTTTTCTCAAAAAGCTACTGTCTAGTTTTTATGTGAAGATATTTCCTTTTCCTTTATAGGCCTCAAAACGCTCCAAATATCCATTTGCAGATTCTACAAAAAGACTGTTTCCAAACCACCCCATAAAAAGAAAGGTTCAACTCTGTGAGAGGAAAGTGCACATCACAAAGAAGTTTCTCAGAAAGCTTCTATCTAGTTTTTATGTGAAGATATTTCATATTTCAACATAGGCCATATGGGGCTCACAAATATCCATTTGCAGATTCTAAGAAAATACATGTTCCAAACTGCTAAATCAAAAGAAAGGTTTAACTCTGTGAGATGAATGGACACATCACAAAGTAGTTTCTCAGAAAGCTTCTGTCTAGTTTTTATGTGAAGATATTTCTTTTTCACCATAAGCCACAAAAGGCTAAGAAATTTCCCTTTGCAGCTTCTACAAAAGACTGTTTCCAAACTGCTCAATCGAAAGAAAAGTTGAATTCTGTGACGTGAATTCACACATCACAAAGAAGTTTCTCAGAAATCTTCTGTCTAGTTTTTATGTGAAGATTCTTCCTTTTTCACCATGGGCCTCAAATAGCTCCAAATATCCATTAGCAGATTCTACAAAAAGACTTTCCAAACTGCTCAATCAAAAGAAAGATTCAGTACTGTGAGAATAAAGCACACATCACAGAGAAGTTTCACAGAAATCTTATGTCTAGTCTTTATGTGGAGATATTTCGTATTTCATCACAGGCCATAAAGAGCTCACAAATATCTCTTTGCAGATTCTACAAAACGACTGTTTCCAAACTGCTCAATCAAAAGAAATGTTCAACTCTGTGACATGAATGGACACATCACAAAGAGGTTTTTCAGATGCTTCTGTCTACTTTTTATGTACAGATATTTCGTTTTCACCATAGACCTCAATTTGCTCAGAAATATCCCTTTGCAGATTTTACAAAAAGACTATTTCCAAACTGCTCAAACAAAAGAAAAATTCAACTCCCTGAAATGAAAGCTCACATCACAAAGAAGTTTCTCAAAATGATTCTGTCTAGTTTTTATGTGAATATATTTCCTTTTTGACCTTAGGCCTCAAAGCTCTCCAAATATCCATTTGTAGACTCTTCAAAAAGACTGTTTCCAAAGTGATCAATCAAAAGAAAGGTTCAACTGTGTAGGATGAAAGCACACATCACAAAGAAGTTTCTCAGAAAGATTCTGTCCAGTATTTATGTGAAGATATTTCCTATTTCTCCATAGGCCTAAAGGGGATCACAATTATCCCTTTGCAGATACTACAAGAAGACTGTTTCCAAACTGCTCAATGAAAAGAAAGGATCAACTCCGTGAGGTGAATGCACAGATAAAAAAGAAGTTTCTCAGAATACTTCTGTCTAGTTTTCATGTGAAGATATTTCTTTTTCACCACAGGCCTGAAACCACTCAGAAATATTCCTTTGCAGATTGCACAAAAAGAATGTTTCCAAACTCTTCAAAGAACAGAAAGGTTCAACTCTTTGATATGAATGCAAACATCACAAAAAGTTATCTCTAAAAGCTTCTGTCTGGTTTTTACGTGAATATTTAGTTTTTCAGCATAGGCATCAAACCGCTCACAAATATACACTTGCAGATTCTATACAATGACTTGTTCCCAAACTGCTCAATGAAAAGTAATGTTCAAATCTGTGAGATGAAAGCACGGATCACAAAGAAATTTCTCAGAAAGTTTCTGTCTAGTTTTTAGGTACAGATACTTCCTTTTTCACCTTATGCTGCAAAGCGCTCCAAATATCCATTTTCCGATTCTACAAAAAGAGTGTTTCCAAACGGCTCAATCAAAGGAAACGTTCAACTCTGTGAAATGAAAGCACACATCACAAAGAAGTTTCTCAGAATCCTTCTGTCTAGTTATTATGTGAAGACATTTTCTATTTCACTATAGGACTCAAAGGGCTCAGAAATATCCCTTTGCAGATTCTACAAAAGGACTGTTTCCAAACTGCTCAATCAAAAAGAAGGTTTGCAAACATTACAAAGAAGTTTCTCAAAAATCTTCTGTCTAGTTTTTATGTGAAGATATTTCCTATTTCACCATAGGTCTCAAAGGGCTCAGAAATATCCCTTTGCAGATTCTATGAAAAGGCTCTTTCCAAACTACTGAATGAAATGAAAGTTTCAAATCTGTGGGATGAATGCACACATCACAGAGAAGTTTCCTGGAATGCTTCTGTCTGATTTTTATGTGAAGATATTTCTTTTTCACCATAGGCCTCAAACCACTCAGAAATATCCCTTTACAGATTGTGCAAAAAGACTGTTTCTAAACAGCTCAATGAAAAGGAAGATTCAACTCTGGGAGATGAATGCAAACATCACAAAGAAGTTTCTCAAAAAGCTTCTGTCTGGTTTTTATGTGAAGGTATTTCCTTTCTCACCATAGGCCTCAAACTGCTCACAAACATCCCTTTGCAGATTCTACAAAAAGACTGTTTCCAAACTGCACAATGAAAAGAAAGGTTAAACTCTGTGAGATGAAAGCACACATCACAAAGAAGTTTCTCAGAATGCTTTTGTATAGTTTTGTGTGAGGAAGTTTCCTTTTTCACCATAGCAATCAAAAGAACGGTTCAAATGTGTGGGATGAATGCACACATCCCAAAGAAGTTTCTCAGAAAACTTCCGTTTAGTTTTTTGTGAAGACATTTCCTTTTTCACCATGGGCCTCAAAGCACTCCAAATATCCACTTCAGATTCTACAAAAAGAGTGTTTCCAATCTGCTCAATCAAAAGAAAGGTTCAGCTCTGTGAGGTGAAAGCACACATCACAAAGAAGTTTCTTAGAAACCTTCTGTCTAGTTTATATGTGAAGATATTTCATATTTCAAAATAGGCCTCAAAGGGCTCAGAAGTATACCTTTGCAGATGCTACAAAAAAAGAGTGTTTCCAAACAGCTCTATCAAAAGAAATCTTTAACTTGGTGAGATGAATGCACACATTACATAGAAGTCTCTCATAATGTTTCTGTCTAGTTTTTTTGAGAAGCCATTTCCTTTTTCACATAGGCCTCAGTCTGCTCATTAATAGCCCTCTGCAGATACTAGAAAAAGAGCCTTTCCAAACTGCTCAATCAAAATAAAGGTTCAAATCTTTGAGATGAAAGCCCACGTCACAAAGAAGTTTCTCAGAAAGTTTCTGTCTAGTTTTTATGTGAAGATATTTCCTATTTCACCTTAGTCCTCAAAGGGATCACAACTATCCCTTTTCAGATTCTACAAAAAACTCTTTCCGAACTGCTTCATCAAAGGAAAGGTTCAATTCTGTGAGATGAATGCACACATAAAAAATTAGTTTCTCAGAATGCTTCTGTCTTGTTTTTATGTGAAGATATTACTTTTTCACCATAGATCTCAAACTGCAAACAGATATTCCTTTGCAGATTGCACAAAATGTATGTTTCCACACTGCTCAATGAATAGGAAGTTTCAACTCAGTGATATGAATGCAAACATCACAAAGAGTTTTCTCAAAATACTTCTGTTTAGGTATTATGTGAAGATATTTACTTTCTCACCATAGGCCTCAAACTGCTCACAAATATCCCTTTGCAGATTCTACAAAATGACTTGTTGCCAAACTGCTCAATGAAAAGGAAGGTCCAAATCTGAGATGAAAGCACGCATCACAAAGAAGTTTCTCAGAAGTTTCTGTCTAGTTTTTATGTGCAGATATTTCCTTTTTCACCATAGGCCTCAAAGCACTCCAAATATCCCTTTGCAGATTCTACAAAAAGAGTGTTTCCAAACTGCTCAATCAAAAGAGAGGTTCAACTCTTTGAGATGAAAGCACACAGTACAAAGAAGATTTTCAGAAAGCTTTTGTCTAGTTTTTATGTGAAGATATTTCCTATTTCACCATAGGCCTCAATGGGCTCACAAATATCCCTTTGCAGATACTTCAAAAGGACTCTTTCCAAACTGCTGAATCCAAGGAAAGTTTCAACCCTGTGACATGAATGCACACATCACAAAGAAGTTTCTCAGAATGCTTCTGTCTAGTTTTTATGTGAAAATATTTTCTGTTCACCATAGGCATAAAACGTTGCAAATATCCATTTGCAGATTCTACAAAAAGACTGTTTCCAACCTGCTCAATCAAAAGAAAAGTTCAACTCTGTGAGATGAAGGCACACATGACAAATAAGTTTCTCAGAAAGCTTCTGTCCAGTTTTTATTTGAAGATTTTCCCTATTTCACCATAGGCCTGAAAAGGCTCACAAATATCCTTTTGCATATTCTAAAAAAAGACTGTTTCCAAACTACTCAATCAATAGAGAGGTTCAAATATGTGTGATGAATGCACACATCACAAAGAAATTTCTCAGAATGTTTTTGACTAGTTTTTATGTGAAGATATTTCTCTTTCACCATAGGCCTCAAATGGCTCAGAAATATCCCTTTGCAGCTTGTACAAAAAGACTGTTTCCAAACTGCTCAATCAAAAGAAAGTTTCAACACTGTGAGATGAATGCACACATCACAAAGAAGTTTCTCAGAAAGCTTCTGTTTAGCATTCATGTGAAGATATATCCTTTTTCACCATAGGCCTCAATGGGCTCAGAAATATCCCTTTGCAGATTCTACAAAAGGACTGTTTAGAAAACTGCTTAATCCAAAGAAAGGTTCAACTCTGTGAGTTGAATGCATACATCTCAAAGAAGTTTCTCATAACGGATCTGTCGAGTTTTTTTTTGTGAAGATATAACCTTTTCAACCATATGTCATAAACTGCTCATGAATATCCCCCTGCAGATACTACAAAAAGACTGTTTCCAAACTGCTGCATCCAAAGAAATGTTCAACTCTGTGAGATGAATACACCCATCACAAAGAAGTTTCTCAGAATGCTCCTGTCTGGTTTTCATGTGAAGATATTTCCTTTTTCACCATGGGCCTCAAAGTGCTCCAAATATCCATTTACAGACTCTACAAAAAGAGTTTTTCCAAACTGCTCATTCAAAAGAAAGGTTCAACTCTGTGAGATGAAAGCACACATCACAAAGTAGTTTCTCAGAAAGCTTCTGTCTAGTTTTTATGTGAAGATATTTCCTATTTCACCGTAGGCCATAAAGAGCTCACAAATTTTTTTTGCAGATTCTTCAAAAAGACTGTTTCCAAACTGCCCAATCCAAAGAAAGGTTCAACTCTGTGAAGTGAATGGACACATCACAAAGAAGTTTCTCAGAATGCATCTATCCAGTTTTATGTGAAGATATTTCTTTTTCATCCTAGGCCTCAATGGGCTCAGAAATATCCCTTTGCAGATTCTAAAAAAGAACTGTTTCCAAACTGTTCAATCTAAAGAAAGGTTCTCCTCCGTGAGTTGAATGCACACATCACAGAGAAGTTTCCCAGAATGCTTCTGTCTACTTTGTATGTGAAGGTATTTCCTTTTTCACCATAGGCCTCAAACCGTTCACAAATATCCCTCTGGAGATACAACAAAAGGACTGTTTCCAATCTACTAAATCAAAAGATAGGCTCAACAACGTGAGATGAATGCACGCATCACAAATAAGTTTCTCAGAATGCTTCTGTCTTGTTTTAATGTGAAGATATTTCCTTTTTTCACCATAGGCCTCAAAGCACTCCAAACATCCACTTGCAGATTCCACAAAAATACTGTTTCCAAGCTGCTCTATCAAAACAAAGGTTCAACTCTGTGAGACGAAAGCACACATCACAAAGAAGTTTCTCACAAAGCTTCTGTCTAGTTTTTATGCAACGATATTTCCTATTTCACCACAGGCCTCAATGGACTCAAAAATATCCCTTTCAGATTCTACAAAAAGAGTGTTTCTGAACTTCTCAATGAAATGAAAGTTTCAACCCTGTGAGGTGAATGCACACATAAAAAAGAAGTTTCTCAGAATGCTTCTGTCTAGATTTTATGTGAAGATATTTCTTTTTCACCATAGGCCTCAAACTGCTCAGAAATATCCCTTTGCAGATTGAACCAAAAGACTCTTTCCATACTGCTCAATGAAAAGAAAGATTCATCTGTGTGAGATGAATGCACACATAAAAAAGAAGTTTCTCAGAATGCTTCTGTCTAGTTTTTATGTGAAGATATTTCCTTTTTCACCATAGTCCTTAAACCATTCACAAATATCCCTCTGCAGATACTACAAAAAGACTGTTTCCAAACTGCTCCATGAGAAGAAATGTTCAACTCTGTGAGATGAATGCACACATAAGGAAGAAGTTTCTCGGAATGATTCTGTCTAGTTTTTATGTGAAGATAATTCTTTTTCACTACAGGCATCATACGGCTCAGAAATATCCATTTGCAGATTGTACAAAAATACTGTTTCCAATCTGCTCAATCAAAAGAAAGGTTCTGCTCTGTGATATGAATCCAGGCATCACAAAGAGATTCTCAGAAAGCTTCTTTTTGTGTTTTTGTGAAAATATTTCCGTTTTCACCATAGGCCTAAAAGAGCTGCAAATAACCATTTGTGGATTCTACAAAAAGACTGTTTTGAAACTGCTCAATCAAAAGAAAAGTTCAAGTCTGTGAGATGAAAGCACACATTGCAAAGCCTTTTCTCAGAAATATTCTGTCTAGTTTTTATGTCAAGGTGCTTCCTGTTTCATCATAGGCTGTGAAGGGCTCACAAATATCCATTTGCATATTTTAAAAAAAGACTGTTTCCAAACTGCTCAAAGAAAAGAAAGGTTCAAATCTGTGAGATGAATGCACGCATCAGAAAGAACTTTCTCAGAATGCTTCTGTGTAGTTTTTATGTGAAGATATCTCTTTTACACCTTAAGTCTCAAATGGCTAAGAAATATCCCTTTCCAGATTTTACAAAAAGACTGTTTCCAAACTGCTCAATAAAAAAAAGTTTCAACACTGTGAGATGAATACACACATCAAAAAGAAGTTTCTCAGAAAGCTTCTGTTTTCTTTTTATTTGAAAATATTTCCCTTTTCACCATAGGCCTCAATGGGCTCAGAAATATCTTTTTGCAGATTCTACAAAATGACTGTTTAGAAAACTGCTGGATCCAAATTACACCATTATGGCTCACACACTGCAGCCTCAACCTCCCGAGGGTTAGGCGATTCCTCAAGGGATCCTACAGCCTCGGCCTCCCAAAGTGTTGGGGTTACAGGCATGAGCCACCAGCACCCGGCCTGAGTTAATACATCTGGTCTCACTACGTCTTAACCACACACCCATGAAGAACTCAACTCAAGAGAAAGTTGGCAAGAGACTCTCAGCATTCTCTCCCGAAAGCAGTGAGGTGGATGGCAGACGTGTGTCCCGAGCTCCTGGGGTTTTAGGTGACCATGTGTAGAGGAGAGATTTCCAATGTTTCCAGAGAGGCACGAGCCACAGTTATTCGGGGCATCGGAACACGAGATGGGGTTTCTGACAGCAACTTAATGGCCAGGAAGGTCCAGAATCTGCCAAGGCCCATGTCCCAGGGTGGGGCCAATGGAACCCAAGGTAGAGGGAGTCAGCGGTCCTCACAGAGAGGACTCCAGCCCTAGGCTCCGCTGTGCAGACCAAATCAGAAGGAAGAGACACCTTCGTCCTACATTCCACATCCCTCCACTGAACTTGGGAGTGGATCTGTTTCCCAAACATAAGGTGACTTTCGCTTTGCAATGGATCACAAGGGGCCAGGCTTTCCAGAGTCAGCCGGATAAAGAAGTCACTCTGGCTCGGCCACCCCATTCCCCCGGTAACTGGTGAATTTAAATGAGACGAGGCTGGCCGGGCCAGAGCCGCTACAGGGGGGAGGGGGTTGGGTGGGGTGGGGTTTTCCTAAGGCACTGCAGAAATTGGGCCTTTGCTTAGAGGATGACAGTGCTGCAGGAACCCGTCCAGGCTGCTATATGGCAAGCACTAAACCACTATGCTTACCGAGATGGGGTTTTCCTCACAGAACGCCTTTATGCAGAAGTACACTCAGAAGAAGCCTTGTTTTTAATGGCGACCTGTTCTTACCTCCCAGGAAAGGCCTATAAAGCATATAGACTCTTGAAAAGACACAGTTGTCCTACACTGCAATGCAAATACCTGCTTGCAAAATGTTGTGTTGATCTCAGTAAGCTTGCAGACTGGGAACAAATCTTATCTGGTGGAGCGTTTAATAAGCAGAAAAGCCATGATGATATTGTTACTGAGTTTGGTGATTCAGTTTGCTTTCCCCTTCCATTGTTGGGACGTGTATATTGCAAGACAGATCGGCTTGCTAAAGGAAAAGAATGTTACCAAAAGAGGCTTAGTTTAAATCCTTTCCTCTGGTATCCCTTTGAATCATTATGTGAAATAGGTGAAAAGCCAGATCCTGACCAAACATTTAAATTCACATCTTTACAGAACTTTAGCAACTGTCTGCCCAACTCTTGCACAACACAAGTACCTAATCACAGTTTATGTCACAGGCAACCTGAGACCATTCTTATGGAAACACCCCAGGACACAACTGAATTAAACAGAGTCAATTTAGAATCCTTCAATTCAAAGTACTCCTTGAATACAGATTCCCCAGTGTCTTTTATTGATTCAGCTGTAATTTCACCTGAAACTGTCCCACTGGGAAGAGGAACTTCCATATTATATAAACAGGTTCAAAATAAACCAAAAACTGGTCGAAGTTTATTAACAGGACCAGCAGCTTAGTCCATTTACCCCACGTTTTGGGATTTTGCCATTAGAAACCCCAAGTCCTGGAGATGGATCTTATTTACAAAACTACACTAATACACCTTCTGTAATTGATGTGCCATCCACCGGAGCCCCTTCAAAAAAGTCTGTTGCCAGAATTGGCCAAACTGGAGCAAAGTCTGTCTTCTCACAGAGTGGAAATAGCCAAGAGGTAACTCCAATTCTTCCACTAACAGAAAGTTCTGGTCCATAAATAACTACAACACCTCAGGTAATGAGCCCCACTATGACATCTCCCCCAAATGCACTGCATCGAAGAAGTTCATGACTCTTTACTAGTGACAGTTCCACAACCAAGGAGAATAGGAAGAAGTTAAAAATGAAGTTTCCACCTAAAATCCTAAACAGAAAAACAAAAAGTAAAACTAATAAAGGAGGAATAACTCAATCTAATATAAATGACAACCTGGAAATTACAAAATTGGACTCTTCCATCAATTCAGAAGAGGAAATATCCACAATCACACCTCAGATTCAGGCTTTTAATCTACAAAAAGCAGCAGCAGAAGGCTTGATGAGCCTTCTTCATGAAAGGGGGAAAGGTTATTTAGCTTTATGTTCATACCACTGCAAAGAAGCTAAAAATATTTTGAGCCATCTACCTTCTCACCACTACAATACTGGTTGGGTACTGTGCCAAATTGGAAGGTCCTATTTTGAACTTTCAGAGTACATGCAAGCTGAAAGAATATTCTCAGAGGTTAGAAGAATTGAGAATTATAGAGTCAAAGGCATGGAAATCTACTCTACAACACTTTGGCATCTTCAAAAAGATGTCACTCTTTCATTTCTGTCAAAAGACTTAACAGACATGGATAAAAATTCGCCAGAGGCCTGGTGTGCTGCAGGGAACTGTTTCAGTCTGCAACAGGAACACGATATTGCACTTAAATTCTTCCAGACAGCTATCCAAGTGGATCCAAATTATGCTTATGCCTGTACTTTATTAGGGCGAGAGTTTGTCTTAACTGAAGAATTGGACAAAGTGTTAGCTTGTTTTCGAAATGCTATCAGAGTCAATCCTAGACATTGCAATGCATGGTAAGTGGTAATGAATTGTAAAGACAAAGTCTTGTTGATGGTGCTGGTAGTCACTGATTTTTCTTGTTAGATAGCTTTTTATTGTCATGAACTTTGTTACTAATACTTAAGAATGGTACATACTGGTCAATAACTTCAAACTAACTTTTTTTATGAAATGTATGTCTTTAACAAACTCTTCAGTTAACTAATGATAATAGAATACGTGATGCTTATACTCAACAGTTTCAGTCTTCTACAAAACTTTTGCAGATACTGTAGTTGTGTTTTGTTTGTTTGCTTGTTTAGTTTTGTTACTTGATTTGTTACATTTTCTTCGAAAACAAAATTGGTGATTGGGACAAAAAGTGCTTGGGAAATTGGAAAGGAATAGCATAATTCACTTATTGGATAATAGAAAAAAACACTGAAAAAGTTCACTAGTTGCTTTTTGACAACGTTCCAGTTTATTCAGTTACTATTAAGAACTTAATGTATCCTTTATTTAGCAGTATCTCTGTTTTACTTTTTTGTATTTGTGTATAAGTAGACACATAGGAAATTACTACCCAGGTCATATTGTTATCAACTGAATAACATATGAAAAAGTTTGGTCCTACTTCTGCCTCAACACCATACTTACTGTTGACATTTATTGTATTTCTCTGGACTGACTTAAAAGTTTAAATATCAAGAGAAGGCCAGGCATGGTGGCTCATGCCTGTCATCCCAGCACTTTGGGAGGCCAAGTCGGGCAGATCACAACGTCAAGAGTTCGAGACCATATGGTGAAACACCGCCTATATTAAAAGTATAAAAATTAGCTGGGCATGGTGGCAGGCGCCTGTAGTCCCAGCTACTCAGGAGGCTGAGGAAGGATAATCACTTGAACCTGGGAAGTGGAGGTTGCAGTGAGCCAAGATTATGCCATTGCACTCCAGCCTGGGCAAAAGAGTGAAACGCCATCTCAAGAAAAAAATAAAATAAAAATAAAATAAAATAAAATAAAATAAAATAAAATAAATATCAAGAGAAAGTATAATTCTGAAGTAGTAACTCTGCGGAAGCTTTTTTGTCAGATACGGTTATCTTTGGGGTTAGTTATTATAGCAATTGGGTTTTAACACTTGATTTGCTTCTAAATCTGAAACATTATATTACTAAAATATCTTTTGATTTGTGATTATGTTGTTTAATGGATTATATATCATTTTGCAGTAGTAGTTGCAGTGCCTGAAAGATTGCCAAAAAAAATAGTGCTAGCTATTGCTGACCAATGTAACAATCAACTTGCCAATATTGCCATCTCTTCCAATAGCTATGTTCTCCATAATATTTTAAGAACTCAGTTCTTCATAAGGCTTGTGTTGTTTTTGATTTTTTCCCAAGTCTGGTGGATCCTTGTGCTGTTCTTTTTTAAATGTGTATTGTCTGTCCAGCTATTCTGCAGGAGTCATATTCTTAAAAACCTTAACCATACCAAAAATTGTGTTTAAAGGAGGATTATTCAGACTGGCATGCTTTTAGTAGGAGGAGTTTAAATGCTGACGCATTTAGGTAACTCTAAATACTGAGCAACTTTATTCTATCTACAAAATAGATAGTCTTTCTTTTCTTTTCACTTTCACTATCATTTAATACCTTTTCTTCATCTATAACACAATTATAACGATATACAAAGCCACTCAAATAAAGCAGATATATTGTGCTTTAAAAAAAAAAAAAGAAGTCATTATATGGCACACAATGAGGTGTGACTCAAATCTAGAATCTCCAGTGAAAACCAATGAAACAGAGTCAAATCCCGTGTCTACTAAAAATAAAAAAATGAGCCAGGTGTGGTGGTGCTGAGGCAGGAGAATCACTCTAACCCAGGAGACAGAGGTTGCAGTGAGCTGTGATCACACCACTGTACTCCAGCCATGGGGGGGACAGAGCAAGACTCCGTCTCAGAAGCAAGCAAACACAGAAAGCCAATAAAGTTGTTTAACTCAATGTGTCAGGCTCAGGTCTCTTGACAGGATACATCCAGCACCCAGGGAAACGTTGATGGGTGGGATGGAATCTATTTTGTGGCCTCAAGGAAGGGTTTGAGAGACAGTCCCACAAACGTGACGGCCTAAAGAAGCCCCTCCGCCCAAGAAGCGATATTCATTTGTATCCTGTAGCCACCCACGAGGGAGAATCAGGCTCCCTACAGACCCCCAACCCCCACCCCACCCCACCCCAACCCACGCCCCCGCTTCGTGAAATGAGCTCTCACTCCATCAGGCTCTATTCAGGCCGTGTGGTTTTGTAACCTCCAGCGTGTGTGCCTGGGTTGTGGGGTGGGGTTGTGGCGGCTGTGGACAGAGGAGGGGAAAAAGTGGTGATGTCCCGTGGGTGCCCAGTACGTGGGACGTGGGTGGGGTGGCCAGGGCCTAGGGAACTCATTGCCTGTCAGGACATCTCCCCTCCTGGTTCCCTCTCTGACCTACGCTCCACATCTCTGCAGTTCAGTGGGGATCTTGTGGGTGGAAGTCACCATCCCTTTGGACTTTAGCCGAGGAAGGCCAGGCTCCCAAGAGTCTCCCCGCAGTCGGGGCCTTGGGCAGGCTCACAAGGATGCTGAAGGTAACAGTTGGTGACAGTGATGTAAGTTGGAGGTCTCGGGCCAATGGAGAGGTATCCATTTGACCTCAGTGGGACAGGTCAGCTTTGTGGAGTCCCGTGCTTCCTTCCAGAGACTCATCCAGTGCTAGCAAGCATGGTCCCGAGGATCCCAGCTCCCAGCAGAAGCACTTTTTCTCACACAGAATCCTGGGCAGGAAAGTTCTCAGCAGGTTTAGACCTCCTAGCCAAAAAGATAAAGCCACTTCTGGGATTTTTTTTCAAAGAGGCAGTGGTTCCACAATGGGCCATGGGTAGTTGTGGAAATGGAGAGAAGTGTTTGCAGATACATATTTCAGACAGAACGGACAGGGTTTGGTCATAGGTCATGAAGGACATGAGCAGATGCACATTGAGAAAACCCTCCCAGCATCCTAGGTGAACAGAGGTATGATTTTTTGAGACAGTTGAGCTAGATGCAACCCCAGATTTTAGGGTTGGATCTTTATTAATATGTAGTATCTATGAGGTATCAAAGTCCAGAAATCAACTCTCCAGTTCTGTACAGCATTTTGTAGGGAGATCAAATCTGGGATGTCTAAAGTTAAGAATTCAGGCCGTGGTAATGAATTAAATTAGATGTACTTGAACTTATTTTGCCAAGAAAGAGAGGGCAGGAGATAGAGAGAGCCAGAGAGTGAGTGAGCAAGAGAGAGAGAGAGACACAGAGACAGAGACAGAGAGACAGACAGAGAGACACAAAGATACACAAAAAGAGAAAGACAGAGAGAGACAGAGAGATAAAGACACAGAGAAAGACACAGATGGAAAGAGACAGAAAGAAACTGAAAGACAGACAGAGACAGAAAGAGAGAGAGATAGACAGAGAGAGAGACAGACCGACAGGCAGCCAGACAGGCAGAGAAAGAGAGTAAGACAGAAAGCAGACACACACACACAGAGAGACAGAGACAGTTGGAGTGACAGAGAGAAAGAAAGAGAGAGACAGACAGAGGGAAAGAGACAGAGAGAGAAAGAGACAGACAGAGGGAGAGACAAAAACAGACAGAGAGAGAGACAGACAGAGACAGAGACAGAGAGAAACAGACAAGGAGAGAGAGACAGACAGACAGGAAGAGAAAGACAGTAAGACAGAAGACAGACACAGAGAGAGAGAGACAGAGAGACAGAGACAGAGAGACAGACAGGCAAAGAGAGAGAAAAAAACAGACAGACAGGGAGAGAGAGAGACAGACAGGGAAAGAAAGAGAGAGATACTGACAGACAGGCAGAGAAAGAGAATAAGACAGAAGACAGACACAGTGAGAGAGACAGAGAGAGAGACAGAGACAGTGAGACAAAGAAAGAAAGAGAGATACAGACAGACAAAGAGACAGACAGAGAAAGGCGAGACGGACAGAGAGAGACAGAGAGAGAGAAAGAGAGAGAGAGAGGCAGGCAGAGAAAGAAAGAAAGAAGACAAACACCATGAGAGAGACAGGCAGAGAGAGAGACACACAGAGACAGAGAGACAGAGAGAAAGAAAGAGACAGACAGAGATAAAAACAGAGATGGACAGAGAGAAACAGACAGACAGGGAGAGAGAGAGACAGACAGGCAGAGAGAGAGAGACAGAAAGGCAAAGAAAGGGAGTAAGAGAGAAGACAGACACAGTGAGAGAGACAGGCAAAGAGAGAGAGAGAAAAATAGACAGACAGGCAGAGAGAGAGAGAGAGACAGAGAAAGAGAGACAGAGAGACAGAGAGAGGAGGAGGAATGACGTGGTCAGGAAATAAATACACATATTTTATAACGCTTTTGATTCCGTAAAGGGTGGCCGGAGTGGGCTTTGAAAACAACAACAACAGCAACAAGAGCAGCAGCAGCAGCAGCAGGAGCAGCAGCAGCATTCGCTTATGGATTTCTAGAAAATAAGATGTTCTGAAGTAAACATCAACCGACTCTCACTACACGTTGAGAGATTCACAAAAGCGCTAGTTAACAACAGGAGAAAACAGCAGCTAACATGTCTTGGGGAAAAGATACGTCTTCCTGAAAATTAGGGATTTCTACTTCACCTGAAAAGAAATACATACCAAAAAGGAAAAACAAGAACAAAACAAAACAAAACAACAAACACGGGCCAAGGCACCATCCCTGGAAATCTTAAGTGAGCAAAGTATTAGTTTTCAGAAAACGTTTCTATTATGGGCAAATACTAAGAACGCCCAGACTAGAGCTGTGACGCCATTCCCATTGTGAAACTATACTGGCTGGAGGGCGGAGAAACTAAAACATCATGTTATAAGGTGATGGAGACCCAGCCAGGGTGAAGCTTTCCTAGGGAGGGAGGCCTGAGGAGGGAAGTGGGGGGAAAAACCCCACAACAGCAGGCCCGCCCACTTGCCCACGTGGGTCAAGGGCTATGCCATCGGTCTGAGCTCCCTACAGGGAAGTGGGACCGTGCCACCCCCATCTTCAAAAACGGTGGCCACTGAGTGAGGCCTGATGACCACCGTTGCAAATGTCAGCCTGGCAAGAATGAGATTGCCGGTAATGGGTGGGGGAAGGGGAAAGAAGAGGGAGGCACACCAGGGTGGCTCCGGAAGGTTTCCAAGCAGGGTGTTGGGAGGCGGGGGGTGGGGGGTTTGGGGGGAACCCGCCTAACTGACTCACTAAATGAAGGTAAAGGGACGTGGGTAGTGGGGGGAGCCGGGGGGCGACTTGAAAATTAAAGTGACCCCTCCTAAAACCCAAGTAGAGGAGTCTATGCGCATGAAAGAAACCACCACACAAAGAAAACTAAAGCGCTGATAAAAGAACAATAGGGCCCCCCCCCAGGGCGGAGGTTCCCTAGGCAACCAGGGAGAGAGGGAGGGACCTCCAGAAGGGAGAGAGAGAAACCCGTTGCCCAGGCTTAGTGAAGTAAGCAAGACCTCCCTCCATATCACCTAGACTTTCAATAACAGTGGCTGCTAGATGATGCCCGAAGACAACCGATGCCTGCAAGTGTCAGTCAGCATGGAAAAGAATGCATTTATTTATTTATTTATTTATTTGTTTGTTTGTTTAGAGACAGAGTCCTACTCACTCTACAGCCCGGGCTGTAGTGCAGTGGCACGATCTCGGCTCACTGCAGTCTCCGCCTCCCAGGTTCAAGTGATTCTCCCACCTCAGCCTCCCGAGTAGCTGGCATTACAGGCGCATACCCCACCATGCCCTACTCAGTTTAGTTTTTCTTGTAGAGACGGGGTTTTACCGTGGTGGCAAGGCTGGTCTCGAACTCCCAACCTCAAGTGATCCCCCGCCTCGGCCTCCGGAAGTTCTGGGATGACAGACGTGAGCCACCACGCCCGGCCTTAACCATGTATTTTCGAGTCGAGGAGCTTATCGCGGAAATACGAGAAGTAGGGACGCCACACGTGACAGAGAGAAAAGTCTGAAAATGCCCCTTCCATCCAAGTGGGCACCCGGCCTCGACCTCCCAAAGTCATACACCGAGTGGTGAAGCATAGCAAGGACCATCTGTCTGGATTCCTCCCGGCCTCTCTAAGCAGGCCCTTCTCACTTTCATGGAAGGGGCAGGGCCCTCTCCATCATGAGGGGTCTGACAGACTGACAGAGAAAGAGACAGACATAGAAAGACAGAGATGGACAGAGAGAGACAGAGAGAAACAGACAGAAAGAGAAAGAGACAGAGACAGAGACATAGAGAAACAGACAGGAAGGGAGAGAGACAGAGAGAGAGACAGACAGACAGAAACAGACGGAGAGGAAACAGAGAGAGAGACAGAGAAAGAGAGAAACAGACAGACACACAGAGACAGACAGAGAGAAAGAGAAAGAGAGAGACAGAGAGAGAGAGAAAGGGAGGGAGAGAGAGACAGACAGACAGGCAGAGAAAGAGAGTAAGACAGAAGACACACACAGTGAGAGAGACAGGCAGAGAGAAAGAAAGAGACAGAGAGAAAGAGAGAGACAGACAGAGAAAGAGACAGAGATGGACAGAGAGAAACAGAAAGAGAGAGACAGAGATAGAGAAAGAGACAGAAACAGACAGACAGGGAGGGAGAAAGACAGAGACAGAGAGAAACAGACAGAGAGAGAGGGAGAGAGTGAGAGATATATAGAGAGAAAGAGAAAGAGGGGGGAGAGAGAGACAGGCAGGCAGAGAAAGAGAGTAAGACAGAAGAGAGACACAGTGAGAGAGACAGGCAGAGGGAGAGAGAGACAGAGACAGAGAGAAAGAAAGAGAGAGACAGACAGAGAAAGAGAGAGACAGAGATGGACAGAGAGAAACAGCAAGAGAGAGAGACAGAGAGAGTGAGAGTGAGAGAGACAGAGAGAGAGAGAAAGACAGGGAGGGAGAGAGACAGACAGAGAGAGAGAGACCGACAGGCAGAGAAGAGAGTAAGACAGAAGATAGGCACAGAGAGAGAGAGAGAGAGGAAAGAAAGAAAGAGAGAGACAGGCCAGGTGGGGTGGCTCATTCCTGTCATCCCAGCACTTTGGGAGGCTGAGGCGGGTGGATCACGAGGTCAGGAGATCGAGACCATACTGGCTAACTCGGTGAAATCCCGTCTTTACTAAAAATACAAAAAATTAGTCGGGCTTGGTGGCGGGCGCCTATAGTCCCAATTACTCGGGAGGCTGAGGCAGGAGAATGGCGTGAACCTGGGAGGTGGAGTTTGCAGTGAGCCGAGATGGTGCCACTGCACTCTAGTGTTGGCAACACAGTGAGACTCCATGTGAAAAAAAAAAGAGAGAGAGAGACAGACAGACAGAGAAAGAGACAGGCAGAGACAGACAGAGAGAAACAGACAGAAAGAGAGACAGAGCGAGAGAGAACAGAAAGGCAGGCAGAGAGAGAGACAGACAGGCAGAGAAAGAGAGCAAGACAGAAGACAGACACAGTGAGAGAGACAGGCAGAGAGAGACAGACAGAGACAGACAGAAAGAGAGACTGACAGAGATGAGACAGAGAGACAGAAACAGACAGAAAGAGAGACTGACAGATAGAGAGTGAGAGAGAGAGGGAGAGAGACAGAAAGGGAGGAAGAGGGACAGACAGAAAGAGAGACAGACGGGTAGAGAAAGACAGTAAGACAAGATAGGCACAGAGAGAGAGAGAGTGAGAGAGACAGACAGAGAGACTCAGAAAAAGAAAGAGAGAGACAGACAGAGAGACTCAGAAAAAGAAAGAGAGAGATAGAAAGACAAAAACAGAGACAGACAGAGACAGACAGAGAGAAACAGAGACAGACAGAGACAGAGAGAAACAGACAGAAAGAGAGAGACAGAGAGAGAGAAACAGACAGGGAGGGAGACAGAGAGAGATAGGCAGAGAAAGAAAGTTGGACAGAAGACAGACACAGTGAGACAGGCAGAGAGAGAGAGAGACAGAGATAGAGAGAAAGAAAGAGACAGAGAAAGAGACAGATAGAGAAAGACAAAGACAGACAGAGAGAGACAGAGAGAAACACAGAAATAGAGAAGGTCCTAGCCGAGTAGTGATATAGTGCCTTTTCTTTCATTTTCTCTTTCTTTTCTGGTTTTCTTTTCTTTTCTTTTTTTGTTTTCTTCTCTTCTCTTTTCTTTTCTTTCTTTTCTTTTCTTTCTTTCTTTCTATTTATTTATTTAGAGACCAAATCTCACTCTGTCATCCAGGCTGTAGTGCTGTGGCGCCATCCCGGGTCACTGTAACCTCCGCCTGCCAGGTTCAAGTGATTATCCTGCCTCAACCTCCCGAGTAGCTGGGATTACAGGTGCCTGCCCCACCGCGCCCGACTCAGTTTCGTATTTTCAGTACAGAGGGGGTTTCACCATGTTGGCTAGGCTGGTCTTCAACTCCTGACCTCGTGACCCACCCAACTCGGCCTCCCAAAGTGCTGGGATGACAGACGTGAGCCACTACTTTCAGTGTACAGTGCCATTTATTAGAAATCACTCATGGGAACACGCACTTATAGGTCATGTGTAGATATTTTATTTATTTATTTATTTACTTATTTACTTATTTATTTTTTGCACGGGAAGGTGGGGGGACGGAGTTTCGCTCTTGCTGCCCAGGCTAGAGTGCAATGGCATAGGGGACGCAAAGAGTCAACCCATGGCAGAGAGGACACGTCATTCTGAGTGTAAGGGCCGCAGCGAAAGGTTGCAGGGCCGGCACTTTTAAAGGCTTAAATCCCTGCGGCTCAGACCTGTCGTCGCAGCACTTTGGGAGGACCAGGAGGGCAAATCACTTCAGGTCAGGAGTTCAATACCAATGCGGCCAACATGGAGAAACACCATCTCCACTAAAAATAGAAAAATTAGCCGTCTGTCATGGTGCGCGTCTGTAATCCCAGCTACCGAAGAAGAATCACTGGAACCCGGAAAGCAGAGGTTTCAGTGAGCCAAGAGAGCGCCACTGCACCGCAGCCTGGGTGACAGAGTGAGAGAGACTCAGTCCAAAAAAAAGAAACGAAGAAAAAAAGAAAGAACAGGCCCAAATACTACATTGTCGCTGAATGTTCCCCCAAAAGGCCGGAAACCCCCGACTCAGGTCAAGGAGGTGGTGTTTCGTTTCACTTCTCTCTCTCTCTCTTTCCTTCTCTCCCTCTCTCTCTCTTTCTCCTCTAACTTTCATTTCTTGTTCAAGCATACACGTGCAAGATTGTTACGTAGGTAAACTTCTGATATGAAGTTCAGTGTGCAGATGATTTCATCACCCAGACACTGAGCGCAGTACTCGACAGTTTTCATGTTTCATTTTGTTTTGGTTTCTCCTGAAGCTGTCTCTCTGTCCACCCGTCCTCCCTCAAGTAGGCTCCCGCGTCCCTCGTGTCCCTCGTTCTGCCCACGCAGAACTTTCATCTATAAGTTCCCACTTATGGATGAGAACACGCGGTATTTAACTGATTGTTGCTTTCATCTTCGGTGGTGGCGGTGAAAGAGGCATGACACTAAATCGACCCTTAGGACGTTCCCCTCTGTCCCCACCCCACACCCCCTCCCCCTACACACCCTCATTCCTGCACACACTCCTCAAAAGCAGGAAAGGAAGAAAGACAGAAATTAAAGTAAGAGGTCAGCCTCCAAGGTGGTGGAGGGAGGGGATCTCAAAGGGTGAGCAAGCGATGGGGGTCAGGGGATATCTTGGCTGAGCTTGCAACAATGGGAGAAAGAGTTTCCAGCCCCACCACATCCCGTAATCCTCAGCCGTAGCCAGCCTCTGGGTGGGGTTTTGCCTGTAAAACTTCTGAATGGAGAGAAACCCCAGGCAATGGAAGGCATCAGCTCCAAGTCCAGGAAGTCAATAGGGCTTTGTGCATTTGAATGGGGCTTTAGAAGGCGGTGCTGCGGCTTCCAAAGCACTGCACCTCGCCTTGCCTCACCTCGCCCAGAGTGAGACTCCATCTCAAAATCAATCAATCAATCAACCAATAATAAAAAAATCATCAATGAAAGAAAGAAAGAAAGAAAGAAAAGAAAGAAAGAAAGAAAGAAAGAAAGAAAGAAAGAAAGAAAGAAAGAAAGAAAGAAAGAAAGAAAGAAAGAAAGAAAGAAAGAAAGAAAAAAGAAAGAAAGAATCAGTACAGTGGTCATGGTCGTGAATCATTCCCCGGAGTCCAGGCGCAGTGGCTCATGCCTGTCACGCCAGCACTTTGAGGCACTGGGTCAGGAGGGTTGCAACAAAATGATGAGACCCTGTCTGTGGAAAAACATTGAAAAATGAAGGCCAGGCTCGGTGGCTCATGCCTGCCATCCCAGCACTTCGGGAGGCTGGGGAGGGCGGATCACCTGAGGTCGGGAGTTCAAGACCAGCCTGACCAACATGGAGAAGCCCCGTCTGCACTAAAAATACAAAATCAGCCAGACGTGGTGGCGCATGCCTGCAGTCCCAGCTGCTGGGGAGGCTGACGCAGGAGAATTGCTTGAACCCAGGAGGCAGAGGTTGTGGTGGGCCAAGATCAAGCCATTGCACTCCAGTCTGGGCAACCAGAGAGAAACTCTGTCTCGGAAAATAAAATAAATAAATAAATAAAAATTATCTAGGCACAGTGGCGCATGCCTGTGGTCCCAGGTACTCTACTCTGGAGGCTGAGGTGGAAGGATCACTTGAGTCCAGGAGCATCCATGCTGCAGTGAGTGAGTTATGATGGCACCACTGCCAGGGTGACAGAGTGAGACGCTGCCTCTAAATCAGTCAATGAATCAATCAGATCACTGGAAGGCGCTGTCTGTGTCTTACTTTCAAAGGGTGTCTCTTTAGGCCAAGCAGGCATGGTGCCTCATGCCAGTAATCCCGGCACTTTTGAAGGCTGAGGCAGGAGGAAAGAAGAAAGGGAGGAAGGGAGGAAAGAAGAAAGGCAGGAGGGCAGTCAGGCAGGAAAGGAAGGAAGGAAGGAAGAAAGAAAGAAAGAAAGAGAGGGAGAGAGGGAGGGAGGGAAGGAGAAGAAGAGAGAAGAAAAGAGAAGAAAAAGAAAAGAAAAGAAAACGGGGAGGGGCATATCTCCTTGACTGGTGACTGCCCAGGATACAGCTGACTGAAGCCTCGACCTGTGGGGCCTCAAGTGTTCTTCTCCTTACCTCAGCCTCCCGAGTAGCTGAGACTACATGCAGGTATTACCACGCAAAACTAATCTTATAATAATATTATAATTATTATTGAGACAGAGTCTCGCTCAGTCTCAATAATTGCCATGGCAGGATGTCAGTTCACTGCAACTTCGGCCTCCCTAATTCAAGCAACTCGCCTGCCTCAGTCTCCTGAGTAGTTGTGATTACAAGTCTATGCCACCAGAACTGGTAATTGTTCTATTTTTCATAGAGATGGGGTTTCACTATGTTGGCCAGCCTGGTCTTGAATTCCTGGCCTCAAGTGATCAACCCACCTTGGCCTCCCAAAGTGCTGGAATGACAGGCGTGAGCCACTGTGCCCAGCCCAGATGATCTTTTTTATAAATTGTAGAGAAGGAGTTTTGTCAACCGCCGGGTGGAGTGTGGGGTGGGTTTTACTCAGACTGCGTACTGTGAAAACAGTAAATTAGTGTGGTTTGTGAGCTAGATGTGGAAATTGTGTGTGTGTGTGAGAGAGAGAGAGAGACCAATCCCACCATGAGGACGCGGAAATGGTGTTTGATTTGGGTACCTGCCTATTCACCTGTCTGTGTGTAGATGACTGAAGACTCCACAAATGAAGGTCAGCAGTATCTATTGAGCTGTTTCTCCCTCTCATGCGTCTCATGTGTGTGGTGGAGAAAGGAAAGAAAAGAGGTTCTGATGGGAAGTTGTCTTCACGCCTGAGGAAGCTGAAGGCAGGCTGACAGGACGGAGGACATCCTATGTGACATTTCCATACCTGGACACCCTTTACAATGCTGGGGCTGCCAGTCCACCCTGTATGTCAACATATCCCCAAGAACAGCATGGTACGGGGTGGTCCAGTCTCATCCCATCCGGCCCACCCAGGGAATCTGGTGGAAGTCTTCACTGGAGGATTCGACACCATGGAATACTATGCAGTCATAAAAAATGATGAGTTAATGTCATTTGTAGAGACATGGATGAAACTGGAAACTATCATTCTCAGCAAACTATCGCAAGGACAAAAAACCAAACACCGCATGTTTTCACTCATAGGTGGGAATTGAACAATGAGAACACATGGACACAGGAAGGGGAACATCACACACCAGGGACTGTTGTGAGGTGGGGGAAGGGGGGAAGGACAGCATTAGGAGATATACCTAATTCTAAATGACGAGTTAATGGGTGCAGCACAACAACATGGCACACGTATACATATGTAAAAAACCTGTACGTTGTGCACATGTACCCTAAAACTTAAAGTATAATAATAATAAAATTTTTAAAAAAGAAAAAAGAAAGCGTCATCGCAGTTCCCTTGGGGTCACCAGGCAACGGCCCGCCAGGGGAGGGTGGTGGGACATGAACGGGGGCGGGGCATCAGCCTCAGAGCTCCCTGGAAGGTGGCAGGCAGCCGGTGGGGGACGCTGAGCCAGAGACGTCTGGCAGGATATAGATCTGGAAGGTGCATCAGTCCTCTCCCATACCTCTCCCACGGAAAATCCCACAGCGGCGGTGGGAGCCTTGGCTGGGGGAGAAGCAGGGACAAGGGGGAGAGGGAAGGAGGTCCCCGGGAGGATTTAGCACAGAAAACCCACCCAGGCAAGCTCCCTCCCTCCTATCGGTTCCAAGGTACACCCTGGGAGGCGGCAAGAGAAACGTTCACCCCATATTTTTGTCTTTCTCTTTTTTTTTTTTTGTCTTTTCCATTTTACAAGAGATGCTCATTTCAACAACCAGGTGGTGGATGTGATGGGAGAAGTGTCAAGGCCAGGAGACCAACCTGATCAACTGAGCAACACAAGTAGGAGAGCCCAGCTGAAAAAAATGAAAAAAAAGGGGGAGGAGGGGGAAAGAAAAGAAAAGAAAAAAGAAAAACAATCATCAAGAAAGTTAAAATTCTCTAATGGTGTAGGCACAAAAAAGAGTGATTTCACGTCTTTTCCCACAACATGGATAGAGCTGGAAGCAAGTATGTACCCAGTGAACTGCCTTCTGCTTAAAAGTGGGAGGTAAACAGTGAGTACGCACAAGGTCATCAAGATGGAAATAAAAGACACTCCAAAAGGGAGGAGGAGAACAACAGGGGGATGAGGGATGAATAAATCGCCCGTCAGAGACAACGTTTGCCACGTGGGTATCGGATACACTGGAGGTCCACTTCTACATCCGGAGGCAGTAGTATGCTGATCTAACAAACAAGCAGGTACACCCCCTAAGTCTGTAAAATACCAAAACAACGACGACAGCATCAGCAGCAGCAGCAGCAACAAGAACAACAGAACAGAAGCTGGAACACAAAACTACCACCACCACCACCACAATCACCAGTTGGGGGTTGGGGGAGGGTGGCCGCGCTCCAAGCCCTCAGGCTCAGTCCCCTCGGGTTTAAAAAAGAAAACGGCAGACTCATTCCTGCCTGTAGGCAGGAAAAATCCAATCAATGTTCTCCATTGCTAGAAAGGGAAGTAGAATAAGGAGAAGGGCTTATTGATCTTGTGATCGATCGTGGCCATACATGTAGGAAAAAATTAAATACAGACAGCAACACTTTCTACACTGTTCAAAAGCATCGTAGATCAGACGCACCACACTCCATGGGGCTTGTGCCACTAGAAAGAAAAGACAGGTCGGGCGCGGTGGCTCATTCCTGTCATCCCAGCACTTTGGGAGGCTGAGGCAGGTGGATCACGAGGTCAGGAGATCGAGACCATCCTGGCTAACACGGTGAAACCCCATCTCTACTAAAAATACAGAAAATTAGCTGGGCCTGGTGTGGGCGCCTGTAGTCCCAGCTACTCGGGAGGCTGAGGCAGGAGGATGGTATGAACCCGGGAAGCACAACTTGCAGTGAGCCGAGATAGAGCCACTACACTCTGGCCTGGGCTAAAGAGCGAGACTCCATCTCAAAAAAAAATATATATATATCCAAGCATAGTGCTGCATGCCTGTAGTCCCAGCTACTCTGGAGGCTGTGGTAGAACAATCACTTCACCCAGCAGTTTGAGGCTGCAGTGAGCTATGATCATACCACTGCACTCTGGCCTGGGTGACAGAGAGAAACCCCTTCTCAAAACAAAGAACAACCAAAAACTTTCAAGAATACTCAGAGATAGTGTAGGCTTGGTTCCAGACAACCACAATAAGGCAAATGTTACAATCAAATTAGTCACATAAACATTTTGTTTCCTAGTACTTATAAAAGTTGTGCTTAAACTGTGTTGTAGTCTAATGAGTATTTAATAATTATTAATTAATTAATTAGTAATCACATTATGTCTAAAACTCCATGTACATACCTTAACTTAAAATATCTCATTGCTGAAAAATACTAATGAATATCTGAACCTTACCAAGTCATAATCTTTTTGCTGGTGAGTGAAGGGGCAGCCTGCTCCTCCACACTTGTGGGTATTTCTAGTCAAGTGGGACGAGAGACTGAGAAAATAATTAAGACACAGAGACAAAGTATAGAGAAGCACTAGTAAGCCCAGGGGACCAGCACTCAGCATACCAAGGACCTGCACAGGCACCGGCCTCTGAGTTCCCTCAGTTTTTATTGCTTATTATTTTCATTATTTGAGCGAAAAGGAATGTAGTAGGAGAGCAGGGTGATAATAAGGAGAAGTTTTTATTGCTTATTATTTTCATTATTTCAGCAAAAAGGAATGTAGTAGGAGAGCAGGGTGATAATAAGGAGAAGGTCAGCAAAAAACATGTGAGCAAAATAATCTATGTCAATTAAGTTCAAGGGAAGGTACTATGACTGGACGTGCACGTAAGCCAGATTTATGTTTCTCTCCACCCAAACATCTCAGTGGAGTAAAGAATAACAAAGCACATTACTGCAAACATGTCTGCCCTCCCATCATAGGGCGGATTTTCTCCTATCTCAGAATTGAATAAATGTACAATCGGGTTTTATACTGAGACATTCAGTTCCCAGGGGCAACCAGGAGACAGTGGCCTTCCTCTATCTCAACTGCAAGAGGCTTTCCTCTTTTACTAATCCACCTCAGCACAGACCCTTAACGGGTGTCGGGCTGTGGGACAGTCACGTCTTTCTCATCCCATGAGGTCATATTTCAGACTTTCACATGGGGAGAAACCTTGGACAATATCCCGCTTTCAAGGGCAGAGGTCCCTGCGGCTTTCTGCAGTGCATTTTGCCCCTCGTTTATTAAGATTAGAGAATGGCGATGACTTTTACCAAGTATACTGCTTGTAAACATTTTGTTAACAAGGCACGTCCTGCACAGCCCTAGATCCCTTAAACCTTGATTTCATACAACGCATGCTTTTGTGAGCTCCAGGTTGGGTCTGAGTGGCTGGGGCAAAGTGGCTGGGGCAAAGCGGCTGGGGCAAAGCTACAAATTAACAACATTTCACCAAAGCAATTGTTTAAAGTACAAGTCTTTTTCAAAATGGAGTCTCTTATGTCTTTTCTTTCTATATAGACACAGTAACAGTCTGATCTCTCTTTCTTTTCTCTACAGTGAGGGTCTTGCCTCTATGTTGATGGCTGCTGACTGATCAGTATGGGGGATGCTGAAGTTTGGGTACCTGTGTCAATTTCTTAAAACAATGAAGTTTGTTCCTTTCACAAAAGATTTCCCTATAGCATGTGATGCTGTTTGATAACATTTTTTCCACAGTAGAACTTCCTTCAAAATTGGAGTAAACCCTCTGAAACCCTGCTGCTGCTTTATCCACTAGGTTTATGGAATATTCTAAATCCTTTGTTATTATTTCAACAATGTTCATAGCATCTCCACCTGGAGTAGATTCCATCTCAAGAAAATATTTTCTTTGCTCATCCATAACAAGCAACTCGCCACTTGTTCAAGTTTCATTATGAGTTTACAGCAATTTAATCTCATCTTAAGGCCCTAATTCTAATTCTGATTGTCGTGCAATTTCTACCACATCTGTAGGGACTTCTTCCACTGACATCCTGAGCCCTCAAAGTCATCCATGAGGGCTGGAATCAACTTCTTCAAAACTCCTTTTAATGTTGATATTTCAACCTCCTCCCATCAAACACAAATGTCCTTAATGGCATTTGCTATTAAGGACATTTGTGATTCACAGGAGGAGTTTGAAATATCATGAAGGGATTAATGGTGAAACCTTTCCAAAAGGTTTTCAATTCAGTTTATCCAGACTCATCAAAGAAATTACTATCTATGACAGCTATACCTTTACAAAATGCATTTATTATTTAATAAAAACACTTGAAAGTCAAAACCACTCTTTGATCCACAGGCTGAAGGATAGATATTGTATTAGCAGCCATGAACATAACATTAATTTCCAAGTACATCTCCATCTAAGCTTCTGGGTAGCTAGGAGAATTATTAATAAGCAGCAATCTTTTTTCCTTTTTTCTTTTCTTTCCTTTTTTTTCTCCTTTATATAGTTTCCCTCTTGTTGCCCAGGATGGAGGGCAGTGGCGTGGTCTTGGCTCACTGCAACTTCCGCCTCCAGGGTCCAAGCCATTCTTCTGTGTCAGCCTCCCAAGTAGCTGAAATTACAAGTACCACCACCATGCCCAGCTAATTTTTTTGTATTTTTATTAGACATGGGGTTTCATAAATTTCTCCAGGCTGGTCTCCAACTTCTGACCTCAGGCGATCCAACCACCTCGGCCTCCCAAAGTGCAGGGATTATAGGTGTTAGCCACTGCACCAGGCCAAGCAGCAATCCCTTTAAAGGACTCGTGTTTTTTTTTTTTTTTTTCTGAGCAGTAGGTCTCAATAGTGGGATTAAAATATTCAGTAAACCATACTGTTAACAGTTATGTTGTCACTCAGACTGTGATATTCCATTTCTAGAGCACAGAAAGAATAGATTTTGAATAATTCTTAAGAGCCCTGAGATTTTCAGAGTGGTCAATGAGCATTGGCTGTAACTTAAAGCCACCAACTGCAGTGGTCCTCAAAGACAGTCAGCCCATCCTTTGAAGTTTTGAAGCCATGTGTTGACGTCTCTCTAGCGATGAAAATTTTACATCTTCAGTAAGCTTAATCATTTCTAGCTTTTTACTTAAAGTGAGAGACGTGCAATTCTTCCTTCCATTTGAGCTCTTTGAGGCCACTGTGGTTACTAATTGACACCCCCAGTGGGTGTCATCCTCATCCCTCCTCAATCGAGTTCACCCACATCTCTGCGTGGGGAACGGGACTTTCTGCACCACACACGCCCTGCATGCCTGGGGCTCTCCCACAGGGGGCTTTCGTGAGCCAGGTAGCAAGGGCCGTCCCCCCGCTCCAGCCCAGCCAGGCTGTGCAGGCAGAAGGAATCTCTCAACCTGCCATTGCACGTGGGAATTTTTGTGTTCACTGCCCTGGCTCCTCTGGAAGTAGGACTGTCTCACCCTCAGACACCTCGGTGGCCTCCACACCCCAACAAATGCCAGGAGGACGAGGATCCCAGCACGGCAGCCTGCTGGGCGTGTGCTCAGTGGGACAGCTTGGGCCCCCTCAAGCTGAGTCACAGGGGCAAGGTGTGTTTGCACCACCCACGTCCCACCGGAGTCCGCGGTGGGTCTGGAGCCCCAGGTCGCCAGGGCGGGGTGGGAAACCAAAGATGGGGCACCTCCACCTCCGAAGCTAGCGACCCCGGACTCCTCCGCATCAAGCACAGATGCAAGCCATCCAGGCACCTCTCAACCGCTCCGGGAGCCGGGGCACTCTTCTACACTCACCTCCAGCTTGTTAGATAAGCTCCTGTCAACCCCAGAGTTTCAGCAAAAGGCACAACCTTTCCTAGGCCAGGCGCCACTGGGGAAGCTGAAGGAAGTGGAAGAGCCCATTCCGCTGGAACCACTCCTCAGCCAGGAAGAACACCGGGCTCTGCTGGAGAAGCTTTAGGAAGCGGGGTGGGGGCGGGGTGGGGGCAGGGCGGCCGCCTCTCTTTCGTGGTGAACCTCTGACTCGGTATGGAGAGGCGTGTCTTCCCTTCCAGCTGACCTGCCTAGGATCGCTGAGTTCCAGGTCCCATGAGAGACTCCACTAAGAGGAGGGCTGTCATTCTTTCTTGAGCATCCTGGGGATCCCAGGGCCCGTCCAGGTACCGGGAGATGGAGTGTCTACTGCTCATGCGCGGGTGAGCAGGCAGCAGCCTACGTTTTCTAACCAGCTCAGGCAGAGCTCTCATCCCTTCCCTCTTGTGCCCCCGCCGCGTTCTTCAGTGGGGCGGGTGGAGACCTCCATCCCGGGAAACACTGGCCTGGGCAGGTGCCAAGCCTACTCTTCTTTCCGCGTCTCGCCACCTCTGTCTCCCTGCCCCACCGTCACTCGCCTACCCTTGCCCAGCCAGCTTCCTCGGCTTCACCGTGGAGTGCCTGATAGCTAAATGCAGACCCGAGACCCCACGCAAACTGGGGTGCTGCCCTTTATACGCGGGAGGGAACTCAGGCAGATATGGGGAGAGGAACAGAGACAGAGAGGGAAGGAGCGATGGAGGGAGAAAAGAACGGATGGACCCAGGGACCTTGGAAGTTTTGGAAGGATAGGAGGGAGAGAGGGAAGGAGGGAGGGAGGGAGGAAGGGAGGAACTGAGGGAGGGACGGAGGGAAAGAGGGAGGGAGGGTGGGAGCAAGAAACAAAGGGGGGAAGGCAGAGAGAAAAGCGGTCTTCTTCCTCCAGGACCAGCAGGATCTTGCACTCCGGGAAGATGTTGGGTGCCCAGGGCAGGCTAAGTGCTTGGCCCACAGCCGCGTCGGCCTGCGGGGCTCTCACCGGCCCTCTGGATCGCCAGCCTGGGTTACTTCATCTGGGAGCGATTCAGACGAATTTCGTCTCCAAAGGAATAAGCGAATTACCCAGGGAGCAATGAGCCGAGATTCGGGTGATTGTCCATTTTTCATCCACATGGTTCACAGATGAGATAGCCCCACGTTGAGCCTGCAACGGAGCGCGAGGTGGATAGTCCCGCCCACACAGGAGTCACACTCAGGCCTACTGAAGCATGGTTTCGGGTTCCACGTTCCTTTGTCTTCTGCAAGGGGACCTTTTGCTCATGTGTCTCTAGCCCCCGAAAGCGTGACCATTTTGACTGTTTGTTTCCCGAGCTCTGTGGGGACACAGAAACCTCCAGAGAATAGTGGAAAAGCAGCATTGTGTTTTCGCTCTCCTTTCCAGTTTCCTCTTTGGAAACAGGTCATAGTGGAGACTCCCCATTTCTTACGAAACAGGAAACCATCGTCAGGCCGTGATGCACCGGGCGTTTCTTTTCTCTGTAGTTTCGCTCTCGTTTTCTACATGAAAATGAACGAGATTCGTAAGGAATCAGAAAAGAATTTGTGGTACACAAGTCTTGACTACTGTTGCATTCCATTTTGAAATCACTTTGAGCTAAAACAACAGTTTTCCAAGATTTAAAGAAAAATAGATTTTATAAAAGGGATTCTTTTATTCACTCAATACATAATTTAAGTTACTGAGAGTAACAAGTGATATTTTTTCCACTATAATTTGCTCTGATGAAAGAAATAATTCTTTTAACTCCTCACAAATGCTTCATTTTGAGGACTAAAGGAATTATCAGTAGGCATTCTTTCTTCTTGATCTCAGTTATTTGTCTCTAAAATATGTCAAGTTAGCTTTTAAAGATTCAGGGAGGGGCAGTTTCATGATTTTTTTCACTCAGAAAATTTTGAGGTGGCTCCTCTGGCTTCATCGCTTCACTGTGATCTTTTTCTTCCTCTTCTTTGCTATCTTCTTCCATTTTTTCATCCTCCTCACTGTCTAGAGGCTGAAGAATAAGCTGATTACCCACAAATACATAAGTGGTAATTCTCTGTTTAACTATTTCTTTTCCTTTTGGGTGGAGCCCTTTGAGGAATCCCCTTGGCCTGCATCTCATCATTTATGAAATTTCTAAGTGTGGGTCGAATGTAAATACAAGCCATGTCCTATAGATTCCTGACAGTGATTCCTTACAGATTTGTAGTGGTGAGTGTTAGATTTAATTTTATATAAGGGTTAAATAATAGTTAAGCTTATGTAACCTGATCTGAATTTGCATTTCCTCTATGAAAACTTCATTTATCTAATAAGGAAATCAAATGATTGTAGACCTATTTACCTTACTTTTGTTGCAATCACTGTTGCTGTGTTGCTGTATATATATTCTGGGCAATATATGAGTAGAATAACAATACAAAATATTGAATAATTTAGATTTTAAAAGTCCCAAAAACTTCATGAAATTTTACAGCACTGCTACTTTTGCTTTTGAATCTCTTTCCAAAAGACATGAGTAAAATATTGACTTCTCTCACACAGATTTTAAGAGCAAAGCAAGTGAATTATTAAAATAGGAAGTATGTACTTAATGCAGCTTTTTATATGGACCCTTTACAATTTCAGTATTTTTAAAAATGAGGTTATCTTAACTCTCTAGAATTTTTTTTATTTTTATTATACTCTAAGTTTTAGCGTACATGTGCACAATGTGCAGGTTAGTTACATATGTATACATTTGTCATGCTGGTGTGCTGTACTCATTAACTCGTCATTTACAAGTAGGTAAATCTTCTAAAGTTATCCCTCCACCCTCCGCCCACCCTACGACAGTCCCCAGAGTGTGATGTTCACCTTCCTGTGTCCCTGTGTTCTCATTGTTCAGTTCCCACTTATGAGTGAGAACATGTGGTGTTTGGATTTTTGTCCTTGCGATAGCTAACTGAGAATGATGATTTCCAATTTCATCCATGTCCCTACAAAGGACATGAACTCATCATTTTTTATGACTGCATTGTATTCCATGGTGTATATGTGCCACATTTGCTTAATCCAGTATATGATTGTTGGACATTTGGGTTGGTTCCAAGTCTTTGCTATTGTGAATAGTGCCACAATAAACATACGTGTGCATGGGTCTTTATAGCAGCATGATTTATAGTCCTTTGGGTATATACCCAGTAATGGGATGGCTGGGTCAAATGGTATTTCTAGTTCTAGATCCCTGACGAATCGCCACACTGACTTCCACAATGGTTGAACTAGTTTACAGTCCCACCAACAGTGTGAAAGTGTTCCTATTTCTCCACATCCTCTCCAGCACCTGTTGTTTCCTGACTTTTTAATGATCGCCATTCTAACTGGTGTGAGATGGTATCTCATTGTGTTTTTGATTTGCATTTCTCTGATGGCCAGTGATGGTGAGCATTTTTTCTTGTGTTTTTTGGCTGCATGAATGTCTTCTTTTGAAAAGTATCTGTTCATGTCTTTCACCCACTTTTTGATGGGATTGTTTGTTTTTTTCTTGTAAATTTGTTTGAGTTCATTGTAGATTCTGGATATTAGCCCTTTGTCAGATGAGTAGGTTGCGAAAATTTTCTCCCATTTTGTAGGTTGCTTGCTCACTCTGATGGTAGTTTCTTTTTCTGTGAAGAAGCTCTTTAGTTTAATTAGATCCCATTTGTCAGTTTTGGCTTTTGTTGCCATTGCTTTTGGTGTTTTAGACATGAAGTCCTTGCTCATGCCTGTGTCCTGAATGGTAATGCCTAGGTTTTCTTCTAGGGTTTTTATGGTTTTAGGTCTAAAGTTTAAGTCTTTAATCCATCTTGAATTATATTTTGTATAAGGTGTAATGAAGGGATCCAGATTCAGCTTTCTACATGTGGTTAGCCAGTTTTCTCAGAACCATTTACTAAATAGGGAATCCTTTCCCCATTGCTTGTTTTTCTCAGGTTTGTCAAAGATCAGATGGTTGTAGATATGCGGTGTTATTTCTGAGGTCTCTGTTCTGTTCCATTGATCTGCATCTCTGTTTTGGTACCAGTACCATGCTGTTTTGGTTACTGTAGGCTTGTAGTATGGTTTGAAGTCAGATAGCGTGATGCCTCCAGCTTTGCTCTTTTGGCTTAGGATTGACTTGGCGATGTGGGCTCTTTTTTGGTTCCATATGAAATGTAAACTAGATTTTCCAATTCCGTGAAGAAAGTCATTGTTAGCTTGATGGTGATGGCATTGAATCTATAAATTACCTTGGGCAGTATGGCAATTTTCACGATATTTATTCTTCCTAACCATGAGCTTGGAATGTTCTTCCATTTGTTTGTATCCTCTTTTATTTCATTGAGCTGTGGTTTATAGTTCTCCTTGAAGAGGTCCATCACATCCCTTGTAAGTTGGATTCCTAGGTATTTTATTCTCTTTGAAGCAATTGTGAATGGGAGTTCACTCATGATTTGGCTCTCTGTTTGTCTTTTATTGGTGTATAAGAATGCTTGTGATTTTTGTACATTGATTTTGTATCCTGAGACTTTGCTGAAGTTGCTTAACAGCTTAAGGAGATTTTGGAATGAGAAAGTGGGGTTTTCTAGATATACAATCGTGTCATCTGCAAACAGGGACAGTTTGACTTCCTCTTTTCCTAATTGAATACCCTTTATTTCCTTCTCCTGCCTCATTGCCCTGGCCAGAACTTCCAACACTATGTTGAATAGGAGTGGTGAGAGAGGGCATCCCTGTCTTCTGTTAGTTTTCAAAGGGAATGCTTCCAGTTTTTGCCCATTCAGTATGATATTGGCTGTGGGTTTGTCATTGATAGCTCTTATTATTTTGAGATATACCCCATCAATACCTAATTTATTGAGAGTTTTTATCATGGAGGGTTGTTGAATTTTGTCAAAGGCCTTTTCTGCATCTATTGAGATAATCATGTGGTTTTTGTCTTTCGTTGTGTTTATAAGCTGGATTACATTTATTCATTTGTGTATATTGAACCAGGCTTGCATCCCAGGGATGAAGCCAACTTGATCATGGTGGATAAGCTTTTTGATGTGCTGCTATATTTGGTTTGCCAGTATTATATTGAGGAGTTTTGCATAAATATTCATCAAGGATATTGGTCTAAAATTCTCTTTTTTGGTTGTGTCTCTGCCCAGCTTTGGTATCACGATGATGCAGGCCTCATAAAATGAGTTTGGTAGGATTCCCTCTTTTTCTATTGATTGGAATAGTTTCAGAAGGAATGGTACCAGTTCCTCCTTGTACCTCTGGTAGAATTCGGCTGTGAATCCATCTGGTCCTGGACTCTTTCTTGTTGGTAAGCTATTGATTTTTCCTCAATTTCAGAGCCTATTATTGGTCTATTCAGAGATTCAACTTCTTCCTGGTTTAGTCTTGGGAGGGTGTATGTGTCGAGGAATTTATCCATTTCTAATAGATTTTCTAGTTTATTTGCATAGAGGTGTTTGTAGTATTCTCTGATGGTAGTTTGTATTTCTGTGGGATCGGAGATGATAACCCCTTTATCATTTTTTATTACGCCTTTTTGATTCTTCTCTATTTTCTTCTTTATTAGTCTTGCTAGCGGTCTATCAATTTTATTGATGTTTTCAAAAAACCAGCTCCTGGATTCATTGATTTTTTGAAGGATTTTTGTTTCTCTATTTCCTTCAGTTCTGCTCTGATTTTACTTATTTCTTGCCTTCCGCTAGCTTTTGAATGTGTTTGCTCTTGCTTTTCTAGTTCTTTTAATCTTGATGTTAGGGTGTCAATTTTGGATCTTTTCTGCTTTCTCCTGTGGGCATTTAGTGCTATAAATTTCCCTATACACTGCTTTGAATGTGTCCCAGAGATTCTGGTATGTTGTGTCTTTGTTTTCGTTGGTTTCAAAGAACATCTTCATTTCTGCCTTCATTTCATTATGTACCCAGTAGTCATTCAGGAGCAGGTTGTTCAGTTTCCATGTAGTTGAGTGGTTTTGAGTGAGTTTCTTAATCCTGAGTTCTAGTTTAATTGCACTGTGGTCTGAGAGACCGGTTGTTATGATTTCTCTTTTTTACATTTGCTGAGGAGAGCTTTACTTCCAACTATGTGGTCAATTTTAGAATATGTGTGGTGTGGTGCTGAAAATAATGTATATTCTGTTGATTTGGGGTGGAGAGTTCTGTAGATGTCTATTAGGTCCGCTTGGTGCAGAGCTGAGTTCAATTCCTAGGTATCCTTGTTGACTTTCTGTCTCGTTGATCTGTCTAATGTTGACAGTGGAGTGTTAAAGTCTCCCATTATTATTGTGTGGGAGTCTAAGTCTCTTTGTAAGTAAATCAGGACTTGCTTTATGAATCTGAGTGCTCCTGTATTGGGTGCATATATATTTAGGATAGTTAGCTCTTCTTTTTTAATTGATCCCTTTACCATTATGTAATGAGCTTCTTTGTCTCTTTTGATCTTTGTTGTTTTAAAGTCTGTTTTATCAGAGAGTAGGATTGCAACCCCTGCCTTTTCTTGTTTTCCATCTGCTTGGTAGATCTTCCTCCATCCTTTTATTTTGAGCTTATGTGTGTCTCTGCACGTGACATAGGTTTCCTGAATACAACACCCTGATGGGTCATCACTCTTTATCCAATTTGCCAGTCTCTGTCTTTTAATTGGAGCATTTAGTCCATTTACATTGAAAGTTATATGGTTATGTGTGAATTTGTTCTTGTCATTATGATGTTAGCTGGTTATTTTGCTCGTTAGTTGATGCAGTTTCTTCCTAGCCTCGATGGTCTTTACAATTTGGCATGATTTTGCAGTTGCTGGTACTGGTTGTTCCTTTCCATGTTTAGTGCTTCCTTCAGGAGCTCTTTTAGGGCAGGTCTGGTGGTGACAAAAATCCCTCAGCATTTACTTCTCTGTAATGTATTTTATTTCTCCTTCACTTACGAAGCTTAGTTTGGCTGGATATGACATTCTGGGTTGAAAATTCTTTTCTTTAAGAATGAGGAATATTGGCCCCCACTCTCTTCTGGCTTGTGGAGTTTATGCTGACAGATCTGCTGTTAGTCTGATGGACTTCCCTTTGTGCATAACCCGACCTTTCTCTCTGGCTGCCCTTAAAAATTTTTCCTTCATTTCATCTTTGGTGCCTCTGAAAATTATGTGTCTTGGAGTTGCTCTTCTCGAGGAGTATCTTTGCAGTGTTATCTGTATTTCCTGAATCTGAATGTTGGCCTGCCTTGATAGATTGGGGAAGTTCTCTTGGATAATATCCTGCAGAGTGTTTTCCAACTTGGTTCCATTCTCCCCGTCACTTTCAGGTACACCAATCAGATGTAGATTTGGTCTTTCCACATAGTCCCATATTTCTTGGAGGGTTTGTTTGTTTCTTTTTATTATTTTTTCTCTAAACTTCCATTCTCGCTTCATTTCATTCATTTCATCTTCCATCACTGATACCCTTTCTTCCAGTTGATTGCATCGGCTCCTGGGACTTCTGCATTCTTCACCTAGTTCTTGAGCCTTGAGTTTCAGCTCCATCAGCTCCTTTAAGCACTTCTCTGTATTGTTTATTCTAGTTATACATTCGTCTAAATTTTTTTCAAAGTTTTTTAACTTATTTGCCTTTGGTTTGAATTTCGTCCTGTAGCTCGGAGTAGTTTGATCATATGAAGACTTCTTCTCTCAACTCATCAAAATCATTCTCTGTCCAGCTTTTTTCCATTGCTGGTGAGGAACTGTGTTCCTCTGGAGGAGGAGAGGCACTCTGCTTTTTAGAATTTTCAGTTTTTCTGCTCTGTTTTTTCCCCATCTTTTTGGTTTTATCTACTTTTGGTCTTTGATGATGGTGATGTACAGATGGGTTTTTGGTGTGGATGTCATTTATGTTTGTTAGTTTTCCTTCTGTCAGACGGGACCCTCAGCTGCAGGTCTGTTGGAGTTTGCTAGAGGTCCACTCCAGACTCTGTTTGCCTTTATAACAGCAACAGTGGCTGCAGAACAGCGGATTTTCATGAACCGCGAATGCTGCTGTCTGATCGTTCCTCTGGAAGTTTTGCCTCAGAGGAGTAGCCGGCCGTGTGAGGTGTCAGTCTGCACCTACTGTGGGGTGCCTCACACTTAGGCTGCTTGGAGGTCAGGGATCAGAGACCCACTTAAGGAGGCAGTCTGCCTGTTCTCAGATCTCCATCTGCATGCTGGGAGAACCATTGCTCTCTTCAAAGCTGTCAGACAGGGATATTTAAGTCTGCAGAGGTTACTGCTGTCTTTTTGTTTGTCTGTGCCCTGCCCCCAGAGGTGGAGCCTACAGAGGCAGGCAGACCTCCTTGAGCTGTTGTTGTCTCAACCCAGTTCGAGTTTCCCGGCTGCTTTGTTTATCTAAGCGAACCTGGGCAATGGCGGCACCCCTCCCCCAGCCTCACTGCTGCCTTGCAGTTTGATCTCAGACTGCTGTGCTAGAAATCAGCGAGACTCCATGGGTGTAGGACCCTCTGAGCCAGGTGCAGGATATAATCTCCTGGTGAGCCGTTTTTTAAGCCTGTCAGAAAAGTGCAGTATTAGGGTGGGAGTGAACCGATTTTCCAGGTGCTGTGTGTCACTCCTTCCTTTGACTAGGAAAGGGAACTCCCTGACCCCTTGCACTTCCCATATGAGGCAATGCCTAGCCCTGCTTCGGCTCACACACGGTGCACTGTACCCACTGTCCTGTGCCCACTGTCTGGCACTCCCTAGTGAGATGAAACCGGTACCTCAGATGGAAATTCGGAAATCACCCATCTTCTGTGTCACTCACACTGGGAGCTGTAGACCTCAGCTGTATCTGTTCCTCCATGTTGGCTGCCCCCACTCTCTAGAATTTTAAATTATATTTAGAAATGTTTTTTCTATAGTTCACTGTATAAGTATTTGTTTTTTTTAGAAAAGCAAAATCATCGTTATGTGTGACTCTTGATAGGCCACAGAACGAGTGAATGAGCATGAGTGAGGCCACTTTCTTAGATGTCTGTAAGTAGAAGGGCCATGGTAGACCTGGTCAGCAGATGCACTTTAGCAGATGGAACTTCTAGTTTCCCTGAATATTCATCCTTGACAAGGTAGGGCTGAGCCTACATTTGCTTTGGATCTTTCTAGTACAAGAAATATTCACAGAAATTGTATGTAGATAGCTTTTTTTTTTTTTTGGAAAATCCTGTTCAGAATCATAATGTAATCTTTGGGACTCATGCCATGCTCATTTGACTTCTTCCCATATTTTTTATGTTTCTTTTGGTAAAACTATAATGGTTTTCATTTTTTACTTAATATCACACAATTAAACTGTCCATATTTGAGCTTTCTTGTAGCTTATCAGTGATAAAAAACAGGTAGTAACTGCCGTTGTTTGTTTGTTTGTTTTCCTAATAAGGCCTGAAAACAGCCATTCCTTATTAAGAAAGTGTGCAATGTAATATATTTGCTAGAGTTACATGGATTATATATTTCTTAAAGGGAATAATTTGAGAGTATCATGGATTACCACCAGGATTATTATTACAGTAGTTGCTCAGATCAGTTTAAGGAAGCCCAATCAATGTATAGTGAAAGGATTATTATCTGTCTGCTAAGATTCAGATACAGTTTCAAAAATCTCAGCCCCAGTAATTCCACAACATCTGAAAACAAGTGTTTGTGATCATGTGTAAACATGAAATTGTTCCAAGTAACTGAGGATATTTTAGTTATGTGAAAGACAGTATCAATGGAAGGTTATTTGTTTTATACCAGTGGCTAAGATGGTGGAACTGGGGTTATATCTACGGTTATTCTTAGATGATTAGTAAACGGTTAAGAAATGTCCCATATCATTTGTATCTAGGAAAGAAAAAAATCAGTATCATACTGTTGTCATCTGTCAGAAATGTTCACTTTATTCTGAATTAAATGTGGCTTTTGAAGTTACCTTGAATTCCTGGTGACCACACGTTTTTATCTGGAAAACCTGGGGAAAGTTGTCTGTCCCATCTACCCTGCTTTTTTTTTTTTTTTTTCTCGGTTGGAACTGCTGTTTAGATGATGCTTTTACTATGTAGGAGAGAGTTTTTGTTAAGAATATATTTGAAGATAGGCTTTTCCGTATTGTCTTTCATTCTTTGACTTTGGCAAAGTGTACAGTAGATTTTCGTGATCATTGCATACTTCTCGTAACTGAAATGTATTTTTATATTTTTAAATGCATTCATTTTGCACTTGTGACTTTATTGTTGACTTTAAGAGGTAGAAATAAGAAATGAAAATTTAAAAAAACGAAAATAAATGAGATCCACACACCTGCCTGTGTGAGACTATCACGGCAACAGCGACACCCACAAGCATTGCTGCCTTCATGGAGTGGGCATGGAAAACTCAAGATATCATGGAGGTTCAGTTCTACACGCCACGCTTCCAAGGTGGTTTCTCCCTGAAATCGTGTGTGAGCCCAGAGAGAAACTTCCAGTTTCTGTAGAATTCTGGAGAACTCAGAGAGCCAGCCCCGGAAGCCCCCCTTTCCCGGCTGATCTGGCCCCACCTTCACCTACCACACAAGGCCCTGGTCTGTGGTTTCTGGCTTCAGAGGGCGGATTACCCAGGGCCCTTAGGTGCTCATGCATATTCGTGAAGGGGTGAAGCTGGTGGGTCTTTATAAGGGCCACTGGCGGGATTGGACTCCTGACTGGCCTGTGTGCAGCACAAAGGCCAACAGAGGCACGTGGGAGCCACCAGCCACTCTCTGCCCATGTCTGTCCATGACATTCTGGCTAGGTGCCCTCGCGATAGCTCTCCCAACACCTTCTGACAGCCCCTTCCCTCCGGAAGCCTGAGGACGAGGACAGCAAAGGAGACTCGTTTGTAACCTGAACAAAATAGATGCCCTGCCAGCATGCTTTGAGCAGAACCCCTACCCGAACTGGCCAGAGAGACCTGCCTTTTAGAGTCCAGGATTCAGTTTTCGTGTCAGAATCGAAAGTTCAGGCATCCAGGCCAGGGTGGCAGGGAACCCGTGCATGCAGGCAGCCTGTGCAACATGGCCCACCAAGGTGCCACCCTCCCTCCTTTGTCACATTCACCCCCACCAGGGCGTAGGGAACAGGGGGCTTTCTTGAGTCAGACAGCAAGGCTCGCCCCTCTGCTGCAGCCCAGTGAGGCTTCACATGCAGAAGGAATCTCCCAACCTGCCGTGGCACACGGAGATTTTGGGTTTGCTGCCCTGCCTTCTTCAGAAGTGGCGCTGTCCCACCCTCAGACACCTGGGAGACCTCCGCACCCAAACTGATGGCAGGGGGACCAGGATCCGCACTACTGTGTCTTTCTGGGTGTGTGCTCAATGGGACAGCTTGGGCTGCTCACGTTGAGTCAAACAGATGGCAGGGGTACCAGGACCCACAGCAAGGCGGCCTTCTGGGTGCCTGCTCAGTGGGACAACTTGAGCCACTCAGGCTGAGTCACAGGAGCAAGGTGTGCTTGTACCGCACACGTCCCAAGTGAGTCCATATTGGGGCTGGGGCCAGGGTCTCCAGGTCGCCAGGGCACTTGGGGTCACGAAGCCGAGGCACATCTACCTCCACAGCTGACGCCCGTGGAGGCCTCTGCATGTCAGAAGCAGATGTAAGCCATCCAGGCACCCTCCCAACCACTACAGGAGCTGAAGCATTCATCTGCACTCACATCCACCCTGTTATATGAGCTCCTGTCGACCCCAGAATTTCAGCAAAAGGCACATCCTTTCCTAGCAACAGAGCCATTGGGGGAGTTGAAGGACGTGGAAGATCCCACTTTTCTGTAACCACTCGTCAGCCAGGAAGAACACTGGGCTCAGCTGGAGGAGCTTTAGGATGCGGGGTTGGGACAGGATGGGGGCAGGGGGCTGGCCCTTCTTTTGCAGTGAATCTCTGGCTCGGTATGGAGACCTGTGTCTTCCCTTCCAGCTGACTTGTCTAGGATCCCTGAGTCCAGGTCCAGCGAGAGACTCCACAGAAAGGAGGGCTGTCATTCTTTCCTGAGCATCTCAGGGATTTCAGAGCCAGCACAGGTACTCAGAGATGGGCCGTCTACTGTGCATGCGTGGGTCCGCAGGCAGCCAGCTAGGGTTTGGGACCAGCCCAGGCAGGGCTCTCCTCCCTTCCCCAGCCCCCCCACACCGTATACTCCCCCCGCCCTCGCGTTCTTCAGTTGTGTAGGCGGAGATCTCCACCCTGGGAAACACCGGCCGGGGCAGCGGCCAGGCCTGCTCTCCTTTCTGCGGCTCAACTCCACAGCCTCCCTGCTCCACCATCACTCACCCACCCGTGCCCTGCCATCTTCCCCGGCATCATGTGGAGTGCCTGGCAACTAAATGTAGACCTCGAGATCTCTCACAACCTGTGGTTCTGCCCTTTCTAGGCGGGAGGGAAGCCAGCCAGAGATGGGGAAAGGAATGGAGACAAAGTGAGTGGGAGTGACAGAGGGAGGAAAGGGCGGATGAACGGAGGGACCTTGGAAGGGATGGAAGGAGGGAAGGAAAGTAAAAGAGAAAAAGGGAGGGAGGGAAGGAGGGAGAAAGGGAGGTATGGATGGACGGAGAGAGGGAAGGAGAGAAGAACAGAGGGAGGGAGGGAGAGAGGGAGAGAAGGAAGAATAGAGGGAAGGATGGACAGAGGGAGAAAAGAAGCAAGAAACAGAGAAAGGAAGGCAAAGAGAAAAGCTGTCTTCTGCCTCCAGGACCAGCAGCACCTCGAACTCCGGGAAAATGTTGGGTGCCCAGTGCAGGCTGAGTGCTCGGCCAAAGGCCGCGTAGGCCGACAGTGCCCTCACCGGCCCTCAGGATTACCAGCCTGGGTTACATCAACTGGGAGCGATTCAGACGAATTCCGCCTCCCAAGGAATGAGCGAATTCCTGAAAGAGCAGAGCTGAGACTCGAATGGTTGTATGTTTTTCATCCACATGGTTCACAGATGACATATCCCCACGCTAAGCCTGCAACAGAGTGCGAGGCAGATACTCCCATCCACACAGGAGTCACACTCAAGCCGAGTGAACCATGATTCCGGATTCCACGTTCCTTTGCCCTCTGCAAAGTGGTCTGTTGCTCACTGGCCTCTGGCCCCCGAAAGCATGACCATGTTGACTGTTTGTTTCCCGAGCTCTGTGGGGACACAGAAACCTCCAGCGAAGCGTGGAAAGGCGGCATCGTGTCTTTGCTCTCCTTTCCAGTTTCCAAACAGGCCATTTTGGAGACTCCCCATGTTGCAGGAAACAGGAATCCGTTGTCAGGCTGTGATGCCACAGTCCCCTGCCCTGGCTCCAGGCCCACCAGGCGGCCTCCCTTTCACTGACACTCCAGGCCTTCCACTGGCTCACGAGGTCCCAAGATTACAACACATGGGTCCGGCTCAGGAGAGGGTGTATTTGGAGGCGTTAGGGCTCAAGGCCCACAGTCCTGGGATCCCCTCTGGTCCTCTGCCTTACCGCGGAAAAATTGTTTTGGATCCCTCGCTGCCCGTCCTGCAAGGCCCGCTCTTGCCCCACACACCCAGAGCCGCCAGGGCTGCCCAGGGTCGAACAGCCTGCTCAGCCGTTTTTCTCACAATGCCCACACCATCATCGCTTGTCCCGAAGAGGACCCGCCTGTGGCCAACGGGACTAGAAGGCCCTGCTTTGCTCCAGGTGGCACTAGAGCCCCAGCAGCCTGATCCCGGGAAAGAGGGGCTGACGGATACCCAGACACACCACACCAACAGTACGAGCAAACCCACCACGACACACACACAGATACACATAGGTGCACGTGCACAGGCACACAAGCACACACTCGGACACACACACAAGGACATACAGACAAAGACACAGACACAGCTTGAAAGAGAGCTAGGGAGACTGGGATGGAGAGATAGGAATGTGGGGAGAGAGAGAAAGGTGGAGGAGGAGAGAGACAGAAGGTGACAGAAGAGTGAGAGGTGGAGGGGGAAATAGAGAAAGGGAGATGGTGAGGGAGTTGTAGAGCAAGAGAGACAGAGCCTTGGAGAGGGAGGCTCTGCTCAGGTAGACAGGGCACCTTTGAGCAGGCCGGGGTGAGGTGGAGGGTGCTTGGGCCAGGCTAGAACAGGGGGTCAGGACTGCCCAAGCGGGAAAACCAATGGAGCCCTGAGACGTGATTTTTTTTTTTCTTGGATTGGTTGGTTGCTTTGGGGATGCATTTCGTAGGGTCCTTCTGTCTCCTTGGTGTGGTGGTCCCTGAGATTTGTAGAGTGCACCCGTCCATCTGGTGGAAGCAGTGGCACTGAGCATGTCCATGTGGTCAGGCCTGGGTCTCTCTCGTGTCCTGAGGACTAGAGTTTACACAAAGTCAGTGGCAATGGGAAATAGGGTGCACAGGGACGGATTTCTTCGTGGCTGGTAAAGACAATGTCCTTCCCTCAGGGAAAGCAGCCCACGTGTTCTGGAGCGGAGGTCTTGGCTAGCGACTCTGGGACCCGCTGCCCCAGCTTGGATGGTTGCAGTGGCGCTTGATCAATGAATTGAATTGCCTGGGGTCCGGGGAGTGGGAAGACAACGCAGAGGGCAGTAAACCCTAGCCTGTGCCTTCAGGGTCTACTACCTGCCACAGCGCCCCTGCTGGAGCCGGGCTCCTGGTGGGGCTGTAGCCAGGCGGAAGAGGTGGGATGTTGCCCCCTGGCGGTATTGCAGCTGCGGATCCCCACGAGGAGGTTTCATCTCGACATAAATATTTTTCTTTCTTCAGCTGATATGTATCCTTAATTTTAGATTAGTGGTAACTGCACAAATTTACAGGCACAAAATATGATTGCCCACACCTTATAATCGCATTACCACCTCGCATTACCATCACCTTTCCCCCTCCTCACCATCCTCAACCCGTAGACTAGGTCTCGCCATGTTGCCCAGGCTGGCCTCAAACTCCTGGGCTTAAGTGATATGCCTGCCTTGGCTTCTCAAAGTGCTGGGATCAGAGGTGTGAGTCCCCATGGCCAGACAACCACCACCAAGTTTTGATTCAGCAGCACTGGGTCGTGGAGCTAAGGACCCAGAAATTTAGAAAAGTTTTTAAATATCATAATTTCTCTGTGAGGAAATAGTATTTGGTATTACATTTTTAGACTCTTTTATAATGTTCTGTTTTTTTCCACTGAGCACAGGACTAAGTAGTAATTGGAAAATCACAGCATAAGTCATATTACTTTTTCTAATACAGAGTCCTTCGCTGTTCTCTAAGCTACACTTGATCAGCTACATTGAGAAAAAGAAAAAGCCCCAGAGTGTGAGGAGACAGGAGATAGTAGCCAAACATCCAAAGGGGTGGGAGTGAATAAGGCAGATGACACGGATGAGATATCCAAAGGTCAAGGAGAAAGCCAGATCTTAAAGTGTGGTTTGCGAAGTTATGCTCCAATGGAAATCTTTTCTGAGAAGCCCTGAATTCTTTCTCTTGCTTTCATTAGAGACAAACATCTTCTGCCCCATGCTCTTCAATTTTCTAGGACTGGACTTCCACTTCAATGATCATTCATCTAAGTTACAAAGAAAATCAAACCCTTTGCATGGCTTGCAAGTGACTGGAGGACCTGACTGCTTGCTCTTTTATTGCTTTTGAGGACATGGGACCATCTGTGATTTTTAAGGAACTCTATGTTAAACATTTTCTAATTTCCATTTTGAATCTTGTCTAAAATGTGTAAGAGTAGTGGAGATATTGGGATTTGGTTTAGAAATTGCAGAGACACCACATCCAGGTGTCATATGTTTTCTGCTTTATAATTTCATATCCTGTGAAGGTTTCAAATGTGATTCTACGGAAATTCATACTCAATAATTTTATCAGAACACTAAGCATCTGCCCCATATAATAAAACCTAATGTTATTTTACTTCAAAATTTTAAGTTTTTGGTATATATTGAGGCTAAAACTGTAAACACTCTGTGCCATAATTCCTAAACTGTAATATGGTTTAATGTATCTACTTTCTACATTTAAAACATGTACTTTGCCATTGAGTAACTTAGAATATTGCTGAGCATGTATTAAATACCCATTTGTTTCCTGATTTTTAAATAGTTATCACTTTATAATTTTCTCTTGTTTAGTTTGAAGCTTACTAGGATTTTGTCATTGATATGTATGTGTACATATATATATATATATATAAACACACACAAGTATATACATAACAACTTATGTAATTGATATATACGTATATGTTTTATATATGTGTATGTACACACTTATGTGAATATATGCATGTGTACATAACACTAATTTTTTGACCAATAAAAATTGCATAATTATGTTTTGACTACATTATAATAATTTGATAGGTATATATATTGTAAAATGTTTAATACAATTAAGTTGATGAAAAGTTATGTCACCTCACATGGTTATGATTTTGCAGTGAGAGCATTTGAGGTCTCCTACTGTTGTAGCAAATTCTAAGCATAAAAAACACTGTTATTAACTACATTTTAAAGCTATACATTAGACCACCAAAACTTATTTATCTTATAACTGAAAGTTTGTACTGTTTGAACATCTTATCATTTTTTCTACCTCCAGGCCTGGTCTTTACCATTGTACTCTCAGCTTCTGTGAGTTCAGGCTTTTTAAATTCTCAATTTAAGTGAGAACATACACTGTTTGTTTTTCTGTGCCCAACTTATTTTGTGTAGCATAATGTACTCAGGTCCATTCATGTTGTTGAAATAGCAGAATTTCATTCTTTTTTATGGGTGAATAATATGTGGTTGTCTATTTATACCACATTTTCCTTATCCATTCATCATCTACAGATAAGTCATTTAAAAAAAAAAAAAACTACCCTTGACAGTTGTGAATAACGCTTCATTGAATACAGGGGTGCAGATTATTTTTGAGATGCTGATTTTATTTTGTTTATAGACAGAAGTGGAATTTCGGGATTGTATGATAGTTCAATTTTTTAAAATAACCTGCATACTAATTTTCATAATGACTCTTCCAATTTACAACTCATTAAGGCTGTACAGAAATATTTTGTCACATCCTTGTTAACACTTGTCATATTTCTTTTTTTGATATTAGCCATTCCAACTGCTGTAAAGTGATATCTTTTGATTTGCAATTTTCTCATGAATGGTAATGTTTAGCATATTTCTACACACCTGTTGGACATTTGAATATGTTTGTAAAAAATATTTAGTCTTGCTCGGTGGAGCCAAGATGGCTAAATAGGAACAGCTCCAGTCTACAGATCCCAGCTTGAGTGACGCAGAAGATGGGTGATTTCTGCATTTCCAACTAAGGTACCAGGCTCATCTCACTTGGGAGTGCTGGTCAGTGGGTACTGGACAGTGGGTACAGTGCGCCACACATAAACCAAAGCAGGGTGAGGCATCGTGTCACCTGGGAACTGCAAGGGGTCAGGGAATTCCCTTTCCTAGTCAAAGAAAGGGGAGACAGATGGCACCTGGAAAATTGGGTCATTCCCACCCTAATACTGCACTTTTCCAATGGGCTTCACAAATATCACACCAGGAGATTATATCCTGCACCTGGCTCAGAGGTTCCTATGCCCACAGAACCTCGCTCATTGCTAGCACAGCAGTCTGAGATCAAACTGCAAGGTGGCAGTGAGGCTGTGGGAGGTGTGCCTGCCATTGCTCAAGCTTGAGTAGGTAAACAATGTGGCTGGGAATCTCGAACTGGGTGGAGCCCACCACAGCTCAAGGAGGTCTGCCTGCCTCTGTAGGCTCCCCCTCTGGAGGCAGGGCACAGACAAACAAAAGACAGCAATAACCTCTGCAGATATTAATGTCCCTGTCCCACAGCTTTGAAGAGAGTAGTCATTCTCCTAGCATGCAGCTTAAGATCTGAGAATGGGAAGATTGCCTCTTCAAGTGGGTCTGAGACCCCTGAGTAGCCTAATTGGGAGGCACCCCCCAGTAGGGTTGGACTGACACCTCACACGGCCAGGTACTCCTCTGAGACAAAACTTCCAGGGGAAAGATCAGGCAGCAGCATTTTTGGTTCAACAATATCCGTTTTTCTGCAACTACCACTGCCAATACCCAGGCAAACAGGGTCTGGGGTGGACCTCCAGTAAACTCCAACAGACCTGCAACTGAGGGTCCTGACTGTTAGAAGGAAAACTAACAAACAGAAAGGACATCCACACCAAAAGCCCATCTGTACATCACCATCATCAAAGACCAAAGGTAGATAAAACCACAAAGATGAGGAAAAAAAGAGCAGAAAAACTGGAAACTCTAAAAATCATAGCACCTCTCCTCCTTCAAAGGAACGCAGCTTTTCACCAGCAATGGAACGTAGCTGGATAGAGAATGACTTTGACGAGTTGAGAGAGGAAGACTTCAGAAGATCAAACTACTCCAAGCTAAAGGAGGAAGTTCAAACCAATGGCAAAGAAGATAAAAACTTTGAAAAAAAATTAGACAAATGGATAACTAGAATAACCAATGCAGAGAAGTCCTTAAAGGACCTGATGGAGCTGAAAACCATGACACCAGAACTACGTGATGAATAAACAAGCCTCCGTAACCAATGCCATCAACTGGAAGAAATGGTATCAGCGATAGAAGATGAAATGAATGGAATGAAGCATGAAGAGAAGTGTAGAGAAAAAAGAATAAAAAGAAACGAACAAAGCCTCCAAGAAATATGGGACAATGTGTAAAGACCAAATCTACGTCTAATTGGTGGACCTGAAGGTGACGGGGAGAATTGAAACAAGTTGCAAAACAATCAGCAGGATATTATACAGGAGAAATTCCCAAATCAAGCAAGGCAGGCCAACATTCAAATTCAGGAAATACAGAGAACACCACAAAGATACTCCTCGAGAAGTGAACTTTAAGACACAACATTATCAGATTCACCAAAGTTGAAATGAAGGAAAAAATGTTAAGGGCAGCCAGAAAGGTCGGATTACCCACAAACGGAAGCATATCAGACTAACAGCAGATCTGGTAGCAGAAACTCTATAGGAAAGAAGAGAGTGGAGGCCAATGGTCAACATTCTTAAAGAAAAGAATTTGGACCCAGAATGTCATATCCAGCCAAACTAAGCTTCAGAAGTGAAGGAGAAATAAAATCCTTTACAGACAGGCAAATGCTGAGAGATTTTGTCAGCACCAGAAATGCCGTAAAAGAGCTCCTGAAGGAAGCACTAAACATGGAAAGGAACAACCGGTAACAGTCACTGAAAAAACATGCCAAATTGTAAAGACCATCCAGGCTAGGAAGAAACTGCATCAACTAACGAGCAAAATAACCAGCTAACATCATAATGATAGGCTCAAGTTCACACTTAACAATACTAAACTTAAATGTAAATGGGCTAAATTCCTGAATTAAAAGGAACAGACTGCCAAATTGGAAAAGAGTGAAGACCCATCAGTGTGCTGTATTCAGGAAACCAATCTCACGTGCAGAGACACACATAGGCTCAAAATAAAGGGATAGAGGAAGATCTACCAAGCAAATGGAAAACAAAAAAGGCAGGGGTTGCAATCCTAGTCTCTGATAAAACAGACTTTAAAACAACAAAGATCAAAAGAGATAAAGAAGGCCATTACATAATGGTAAAGGGATCAATTCAAAAAGAAGAGCTAACTATCCTAAATATATATGCACCCAATACAGGAGTACCCAGATTCATAAAGCAAGTCCTTAGTGACCTACAAAGAGACTTACACTCCCACACAATAATAATGGGAGATTTTAACACCCCATTGTCAACATTAGACAGATCAACGAGACAGAAAGTTAACAAGGATACCTAGGAATTGAACTCAGCTCTGCACCAAGCGGACCTAATAGGCAATTACAGAACTCTCCACCCCAAATTAACAGAATATACATTATTTTCAGCACCACACCACACCTATTCCAAAATTGACCACATAGTTGGAAGTAAAGCACTCCTCAGCAAATGTAAAAGAACGGAAATCATAACAAACTGTCTCTCAGACCACAGTGCAATCAAACTAGAACTCAGGATTAAGAAACTCACTCAAAACCGCTCAACTACATGGAAACTGAATAACCTGCTCCTGAATGACTACTGGGTATTTAACGATATGAAGGCAGAAATAAAGATGTTCTTTGAAACCAACAAGAACTGAGACACAACATACCAGAATCTCTGGGACACCTTCAAAGCAGTGTGTAGAGGGAAATTTATAGCACTAAATTCCCACAAGAGAAAGCAAGAAAGATCTAAAATTGACACTCTAACATCACAATTGAAAGAACTAGAGAAGCAAGAGTAAACACATTCAAAAGCTGGTGGAAGGCAAGAAGTAACTAAAATCAGAGCAGAACTGAAGGAAATAGAGACACAAAAAACCCTTCAAAAAATTAATGAATCCAGGAGCTGGTTTTTTGAAAAGATCAACAAAATTGATATACCACTAGCAAGACTAATAAAGAAGAAAAGAGAGAAAAATCAAATAGACGCAAAAAAAAAAAATGACAAAGGGGATATCACCATGGATCCCACAGAAATACAAACTAGCATCAGAGAATACTATAAACACCTCCACATAAATAAACTAGAAAATCTAGAGGAAATGGATAAATTCCTGGACACATACACCCTCCCAAGACTAAACCAGGAAGAAGTGGAATCTCTGAATACACCAATAAAAGGCTCTGAAATTGAGGCAATAATTAATAGCTTACCAACCAAAAAAAGTCCAGGACCAGATGGATTCACAGCCGAATTCTACCAGACGTACAAGGAGGAGCTCGTACCATTCCTTCTGAAATGATTCCAATCAATAAAAAAGAGGGAATCCTCCCTAACTCATTTTATGAGGCCAGCATCATCCTGTTACTAAAGCCGGGCAGAGACACAACGAAAAAAGAGAATTTTAGACCAATACCCTTGATGAACATTGATGAAAAAATCCTCAATAAAATACTGGCAAACCAAATCCAGCAACATGTCAAAAACCTTATCTACCATGATCAAGTTGGCTTCATCTTTGGGGATACAAGGCTGGTTCAACATACGAAAATCAATAAACAAAATCTAGCATATAAACAGAACGAAAGACAAAAACCACTTGATTATCTCAATAGATGCAGAAAAGACCTTTGAAAAAAATTCAACATTTCATGCTAAGAACTCTCAATAAATTAGGTATTGTTGGGACTTTTCTCAAAATAACAAGAGCTAACTATGACAAACCCACAGCCAATATCATACTGAATGGGCAAAAACTGGAAGCATTCCCTTTGAAAACTGGCACAAGACAGGGATGCCCTCTCTCACCACTCCTATTCAACATAGAGTTGGAAGTTCTGGCCAGGGCAATCAGGCAGAAGAAGGGAATAAAAGTCATTCAATTAGGAAAAGAGGAAGTCACACAGTCCCTGTTTTCAGATGACATGATTGTATATCCAGAAAACCCCATCATCTCAGCCCAAAACTTCCTTAAGCTGATAAGCAACTTCAGCAAAGTCTCAGGATACAAAATCGATGTGCAAAAATCACAAGCATTCTTATACACCAATAACAGACAAACAGAGAACCAAATCATGAGTGAACTCCCATTCACAATTGATTCAAAGAGAATAAAATACCTAGGAATCCAACTTACAAGGGATAGGAAGGACCTCTTCAAGGGGAACTACAAACCACTGCTCAATGAAATAAAATAGGATACAAAGAATGGAAGAACATTCCATGCTCATGGGTAGGAAGAACAAATATTGTGAAAATTGCCATACTGCCCAAGGTAATTTATAGATTCAATGCCATCCCCATCAAGCTAATAGTGACTTTCTTCACAGTATTAGAAAAAACTACTTTAAAGGCCATATTTAACCAAAAAAGAGCCCGCATCACCAAGTCAATCCTAAGCCAAAAGAACAAAGCTGGAGGCATCACACTGCCTGACTTCAAACCATACTACAAGTCTAGAGTCACCAAAACAGCATGGTACTGGTACCAAAACAGAGATATAGACCAATGGAACAGAATAGAGCCCTCATAATGCCGCATATCTACAACTATCTGATCTTTGACAAACCTGAGAAAAACAAGCAATGGGGAAAGTATTCCCTATTTAACAAATGGTGCTGGGAAAACTAGCTAGACATATGTAGAAAGCTGAAAATTGATCCCTTCTTTACACCTTATACAAAAATTAATTCAAGATGGATTAAAGACTTACATGTTAGACTTAAAACCATAATAACACTAGGGGAAAACTTAGGCAATACCATTCAGGACATAGGCATGGGCAAGGTCCTCATGTCTAAAACACCAAAATGAATGACAACAGAGGCCAAAATTGGCAAACAGGATCTAATTAAACCAAAGAGCTTCTGTAGAGCAAAAGAAACCACCATCAGAGTGAACAGGCAACCTACAGAATGGGAGAAAATTTTTGCAATCTACTCATCTGACAAAGGGCTAATATCCAGAATCTACAACGAACGCAAACAAATTTACAAGAAAAAAACAAACAACCCATCAAAAAGTGGGTGAAGGATATGAACAGACACTTCTCAAAAGAAGATGTGTATGCATCCAAAAAACAGATGAAAAAAAGGTCATCATCACTGGCCATCAGAGAAATGCAAATCAAAACCACAATGAGATACCATCTCACGCCAGTTAGAATGGCGATCATTAAAAAGTTAGGAAACAACAGGTGCTGGAGAGGATGTGGAGAAATAGGAACACTTTCACACTGCTGGTGAGACCGTAAACTAGTTCCACCATTGTGGAAGGCAGTGTGGCGTTTCCTCAGGGATCTAGAACTAGAAATACCTTTTAACCCAGCAATCCCATTACTGGGTATATACTCAAAGGATTGTAAATCATGCTGCTATAAAGACACATGCACACGTATGTTTATTGCAGCACTATTCACAATAGCAAAGACTTGGAACCAACAGAATGTCCAACAATGATACAGTGGGTTAAGAAAATGTGGCACATATACACCATGGAGTACTAGGCAGACATGAAAAACGATGAGTTCATGTCCTTTGTAGGGACATGGATGAATCTGGAAACCATCATTCTCAGCAAACTATCTCAAGGACAAAAAACCAAACACCGCATGTTCTCACTCATAGGTGGGAATTGAACAATGAGAACACATGGACAGAGGAAGGGGAACATCACACACTGGGGACGGTTGTGGGATGGTGGAAGGGGGGAGGGATGGCATTAGGAGATATTCCTAATGCTAAATGACGAGTTAATGGGTGCAGCACAACAACATGGCACATGTATACATATGTAACAAACTTGCACGTTGTGCACATGTACCCTAAAAGTTAAAGTATAATAATATTAAAAAATAATGTTTAGTCTTTTGCCTATTTTTTAGTTGGGTATTGTAATTATTATTGTTTAGTTTCTGATTTGTATGAGTTTCTGCTGTATTTTGAATACTATCCTCTTATCATATATGGTTTGCAAATATTTTATCCCACCTTAATTGTTTTCTTATTTTTTGCTGTGCACAATTGTTTAATACACTGCAGCTTTATGTCTGGTTTTATTGCTATAATTTTGATATCATATTTAAAAAAATTGCCAAGGCCGGTATCATGGAGGCTTTTCATATGCTTTTTTAAAGATTTTCTTTTAAGGATTTATGTATTAAATTCAAGTCAATTTTTGTGTCTGGCGTAAGAAATATGATCAAGTTTTATCATTGTGCTTCTGAGTATCCAGTTTTCCCAGCACTAAGTATTGAAAAGGCTACACTTTTTGTATTGCTTATTCATAGGGCCCTAGTCAAAGATTAACTTTAGATGCATAGTTTTACTTCTGGGCTCTGTATTCTGTTCCATTGGTTTTTGTGTGGGTTCCTATAAACTTACCATTCTATTATGTTTACTGTAGTCTTGAAATGTAGTTTGAAATAATAAAGTATAATGTCCCCAGTTTTCGTTTTATTCCTCATGATTGCTTTGGCCTTTCAATATTTCTTATAGTTTTATATACATTGCAGAATTTATTTTGTATTACTGTAAAAAGTGGCACAGGAATTTTGATAGGAAGTTGAATTAATCTACAGATTGCTTTGGATAATGTGGCTCTTAGACAATATTCTTCTAATCCATAAACATGCAATATATTTACATTTATTTGTGTTTTTTTAATTTTTTTCATCAATATATTTTATTTTTTATTGTAAAGATCTTTCACCACACTGGTTAAATTTACTGCTGAGAAATCTATTTTTTTGTTGTTATTGTAAATGAGATTTTTTTTCTTTTTTATTGGTTTGTTGCTAGCATATAGAAGCAAAACTGATATTTGTATGTTAATTGTATATTCTGCTTCTTTACTGAGTGCATTTATTAGATGCACTATTTATATACAGATGCACTAAATGCACTATTTAAATGTATTATTTATGTTTTTTATATATAATATTATGTCATCTATAAACAGTGACGTTATTTCTTCTTTTCAATTTGGATCTTTTAGCTTTTCTTGCTTAATTTTTTGACGTAGGACTTAATTAGTCTATGTTGGACTTCCAGTTCTATGTTAAAATACAACCGTTAGAATGGTCATAATATAGACTTGCATTGGTGTTTGTGCATTTGAATTAGAAAACACCTTTTTTCATTTTTTTGTTGTTGTTATTTTGTTTTTCAGATGGAGTCTCCCTTTGTCACCCAGGCTGGAGTGCTGTGGCACGATCTTGGCTCACTGCAATCTTCACCTACTGGGTTCAAGCAATTCTCTGCCTCAGCATCCCGAGTAGCTGGGATTACAGGCGCCAACCACCATGCCTGGTTAATTTTTGTATTTTTAGTAGGGACAGTGTTTCGCCATCTTGTCCAGGCTGGTCTTGAACGCCTGACTTTGGCCTCCCAAAATGCTGGGATTACAGGTTTCGGCCACAGTGCCCAGCCACCTCTTTTCATTTTTATAAACTGCTTTTAGTAGGTAAAGATCTTCATCTGTTGGGTCTCAAGGCTGATGAGATCTTTACTGGGTTTGCAGTAAAAAGTCTTGTAGCTGCGTCACAAGGTGGCTGCCGAATCTGAAGTGAGTTTTACTTTTAGTGGGTTTGTTGCCAGGAGCACGTGTGGTTGTGAGTTCTGTCATGTTTTTGGGCAGGCTGGAATGTCTTCAGGGCTTTGTTCTGTGGAGCAGGCACTAGGGCAGGTTCTGCTGGGCCTAATAGCAGATGTGTGGGTGAGTGTGGCTCCCACTGAGTACCTAGAACGGTTTCCTCAGTTTATCTACAAACAGTGATTTTTGAACTGTTTTGTGTGAGTCAGAAGTATGACGTCCCCAGCTTTTTTCTTATTCCTCATGATTGGCTTGGCCATTCAGCCTACATTGTAGGCTTACATTTTCTATTACTATAAAAAGTGGGACAGGGATTTTGATAAGGATTTGAGTTAACTTACAGATTGCTTTGGATAATATGACACCTTATTAACCAAAGGGCCTGCCTTCTCAAAATGACACTTTTCGATCTTGGGTTTTAGCAAGGTTTCATAATGCCCTTTATCCCAAAGCTCACTATATTGCCCAGGCTGTTCTTGAACTCCTGGCCTGGCAGTCCTCCCACCTCAGGCTCCTGAATGGAGATTACTGTCAAGAGCCACTGTGCCTGGATCTCTCATAAAGTTACTTTGGTTGATGGATGGCTGACTAGTTTTTATTGCTGCAGGAGAATACAAAAGTAGGGACCTCCTATTCCACCACCTTGATAATGTCACTGTCTCCATACATTTCTTCCTAATTTTGTTCTCTTGTATGTTTTTGTGTTATTTTAGGTTCAAATATTAAGACCAATAGGCTAGGATTTATACATTGTGTGAAAAGTAAATTAGATAGCCAGTAGGAACCCTATATATATTATAATGTTCTCCTATAAGATTAAGTTTAGTGCAGGCAAAAAGGGCTCCTTAAAACTTTCATTCACTTTTTTCAACCTCTATCCAAACTATAATGTAATTTGTGCCCCAATTTTTATTTTATCAATTACTTTTAACAATATTTCATAAAATTTATATTTTTTCTTTATTTAGAAATGTAAGGCTATTATTTGCTTTTAAAGGCTGTAATACAGCTTTTTTATTTTGTGAAATAATAGCACCAATATTATAAATATTTATAGTGTAAATACTTATTCATTAAAATCTTCCCATTAGAGAATTTCATTAATTATTGTAGTGTATTTCTGTAAAATTGTACTGCCACACACTACAGGGCAATGATTCAAAATGCCTGGTCTTCACAGATGCACAGTCACAGTTGAACATTGTAGTTATTTAGAAAAAATATTTTCTAGTGTTATATCAATGTTCCAAACAAGATTTTATGGGTAAATGTTTCTCCCATTCTAGTTTTGCAATTCCATGTTAATTGTATTTTTATTTTAGGGTAGGTTCATTGACATTGGTTTATAGTATTTTTGGTTTTAACTAAGTATTATTTTGGATGACAATGTGCAGCAACTTTTAATGTATAGTTTATGTCAATGTGCAGTTTAATTACAATATGAATCAGCCATATATTTATCACAATTCAAGTTTAACAAACTTAATGAAAACTAAGCAAACTAGCATTACATGATAAAGCCCCAATCAGCTATCTTATACTTAAGCAAATTCACCAAAAAATAGTTTGTAGCTTTATTGCTGCTTTTGGTCAAACTATGGTTTATATTCCCTATGACCAAGGAAATTTCTGATATTTTCCTACCACGCTAAAGAAACAGACAAAAAGACAGTGATCATACTTTGAAGTAGCAGTTTGTGTAGAGCCCCAGATATTCCATCTATAGACCACTATGCTCATATTTCTTTGTTTTAATAAGGCTGTAGCCCCAAACCTTACATTTTTGTGGAAATTGAAGCTTTTCATTTCCATACTAAAGAGAGGAGAGCCCCATGATCTAAATCCAAGGGTGATGGCTTAGAGTGAGGACCATTTCTTGTTGACATGGAGATGGTTGAGTTGGTCTACAATAAATCTATGGGAGAGGCAGGTTGTCGTAAGTTGGAAGTGTTGGCTGCCTTCATGGTCTCAAAGTTCCCTGTCAAGTTCACCTCAGCACTGCTGTACTCCTGTTCTGATGTCAGGTTGGGAATGCTTGGCCAGTAGAGGTTCTCCACATGGTCCTCAACTGCCAGTGCTTCCCTGATCCTCTGACTGCCAGAAATGCAATTGTAGCAGAGGAGGCTGGTAAGGGGACAGAAGCCAGAGATGGTAACAGGCCCACTGCCTGGTGGGGGAAGACAGCAGTGGGCTCTCAATCCTAGCTCACATGCCAACTGCCATTCTCATCCCAGGACCCAGTGGTGTACCCCATAATGTGCACTGCCTGGCATGAGGTAAATGGAGAGCCCAGCTAAGGCATAAAGTTGAAAAGGGGCTTTCCAGAGTCCCACGTGTGCTGGACATCTCACCAGCCCTGGAAAGAGTCTTTGTCCTTGTGGCCACAGATAGACAATGATGGGAGCCTGCCCACATTTCAGGGCCTTCTGGAGTCTTCACCTGAGAGTTCAGCTCTGGCAACAGAGGACACTTCTGGTGTCCAGAGATTCTCAGTGCCTGGCGGATGTAAAACCGATTGTTGGCATCTGTTGGTTTCTGGGAGCACTGCTTGGCCATCCTTATCTGTGGGCCCCAGCCAAGGCACTGCAGAAAGCCTGATCTATGGCTAGCATTCTGGACTGTGAGACAGCATGGCTGCAGCTAGCACTGGATGGAGAGAGTACAGTGTGGTGAAGTGGGGATAGTGGGCATTCTGCCACATGGCCTAGGGTTTCTCGTGACTCTGGACTGCCCAGGTGCGGTGAACAGAAGGGAATCAGGGAGTGGAGACCATTTCTTGGCCACAGCTCAGGGAGGGAGAACCCATGCTGAGCCTGGTGATGGTCCTGAGTTGAGGAGATAACCTCGGAGTCCAGGGAGACCAAAGAAGCTCAGATAAACTCTGCAGGGCAGAGTATTCAGGGCATGAAAAGGACAAAGTCACAAAATGAAAACGCTCCAGAGTCTTCAGTTAGATACTGATCAGCACATGTATGTGTGTAAACTACAAGTCTGGGGGAAAAAATACCTGAAGGAAACAGAAAGAACAATGCTTGAACCTCCCACGGAACCAGGCATATTTGGTGTTCCCACCAGCAACAGCGGACAAATCTTATACTTCCCGGACGATTGGATGGAACACTCAGAAAAGAATTGCCTCAGCAGTGTGAAAGATTAGATCTAGGCCGAGGCTGCTAAGGTCCTAAATAACAAGACCTAAAAGAAAACCCTCAAAGAACCAAAATCTTTCCAGATAATTTAACTGCATCTTAGAACATAGCTCAATAATATTTATAGGAACCCAACAATAACCAACACACAATAAGATATATTTCATGTTGTCTGCCATCCAGCTGAAAATTACCAGGCATGTGAAGAAAAAGGAAATGTCTCAATAATGAGAAGCAAACTTGATCAATAGATGCAGAAATTGCAAATAAGATGGAATTAGTAGGCAACGATATTAAAACAGTTATTGTAATGATAACATTCCACAATAAGAAAGTAAAGGGAAGCTACAACATGGAAGTAGAGACATGGAAGACCCAGCTTGAACTTCTAGAGATGAAAAATACAATGTCTGAGATGAAAAATATACTAAATGGCATTTAAAATAGAGTAGATGTTATACAAAAAAGGATTAGTCAACTGGAAGATGTAGCAGTAGAAACTATCAAAAATGGAACATGGAGAAAATAATGGAAAAAATTGAACAGAAAATCAGCACCAACAGGACTAATATATGTGTAATTGCAGTTCCTGAAGAAGGTGGGGCGGAGTAGGAGAAAAAATATTTGAAAAAACTGTGGCTGAAAAATTTTAAATTTGAGAAAAACTGTAATCCCAGAGATCTAAGAACCAATGGACCCTTAGCACAAGAGACATGAGGATGACACACTGAAGCACATCATAATCAAATTGCCCCAAACCAGTGACAAAAAGAAAATCTGAAAAGTTACCAAAGGGAAAAGGACATTATACAGAGAGGAACAAGGATGAAAATGGGCTGAGCATGGTGGCTCACACCTGTAATCCCAGCACTTTGGGAGGCTGAGGCAGGATGATCACTTTAGCCTAGGAGTTCAAGACCACCCTGGGCAACATGGGAAAACCCCGTCTCTACTAAACACACAAAAATTAGCAGGGCATGGTGACATGCATCTGTAACCGCAGGTACTCAGGAGGCTGAGGCAGCGAGAATCGCTTGACCCTGTGAGGCAGAGGTTGCAGTGAGCTGAGATGGTGCTATTGCACTCCAGCCTGGGCAACAGAGCGAGATTCTGTCTCAAAAAAAAAAAAAAAAAAAAAAAAAGATGGCAGATTCTGGTTAGAAACAACACAATGCCAGATGTGTTGGCGCATGCCTGTTATCCCAGCACTTTGGGAGGCCAAGGCAGGATGATCACTTGAGCCCAGGAGTTCTAGACCAGCCTGGGCAATATGGCAAAACCTGGCCTCTACATAAAATGAAAAAATTAGCTGGCTGTGGTGGCGCATGCCTTTAGTCCCAGCTACTTGGGAGGCTGGGGTGAGAGGATTGCTTGAAACCAGGAAGTAAAAGTTTCAGTGAGCTGAAATCATGACACTGCGCTGCAGCCTGGGTGACAGAGTGAGACCCTGTCTCAAAAAAAAAAAAAAACAAAAAAACAGAAACAATGCAAACCAAAGGATTGTAGAGTGACTTCTATAAAATACTTAAGGATAAAACGATTGTCAGTATAGAATTCTACACCCAGCAAAAATATCTTTCAAAGATGATAGTGCAGTAAAGACTTTCAGACATTGAAAAGCTTGAAGAATACATTACCAGCAAGTCCTCACTGCAAGGAATATTAAAGGAAATCCTTCAGGCAGAGGGAAAGTGAAACCAGATAGAAGTCTAGATGTACACCAAAGAATGTAGAGCACCTGAGATGGCAAATGTTTGAGCAAAAATACAACATTAAAAAGCATTTTTTTCTTTATTATTATTATTATTATTATTATTATTATTATTATTATTATACTTTAGGCTCTATGGTACATGTGCGCAACGTGCAGGTAAGTTACATATGTATACATGTGCCATGCTGGTGCGCTGCACCCACCAACTCGTCATCTAGCATTAGGTATATCTCCCAATGCTATCCCTCCCCCCTCCCCCCACCCCACAACAGTCCCCGAAGTGTGATGTTCCCCTTCCTGTGACCATGTGTTCTCATTGTTCAATTCCCACCTATGAGTGAGAATATGCGGTGTTTGGTTTTTTGTTCTTGCAATAGTTTACTGAGAATGATGATTTCCAATTTCATCCATGTCCCTACAAAGGACATGAACTCGTCATTTTTTATGGCTGCATAGTATTCCATGGTGTATAAGTGCCACATTTTCTTAATCCAGACTATCATTGTTGGACATTTGGGTTGGTTCCAAGTCTTTGCTATTGTGAATAATGCTGCAATAAACATACATGTGCATGTGTCTTTATAGGAGCATGATTTATAGTCCTTTGGGTATATACCCAGTAATGGGATGGCTGGGTCAAATGGAATTTCTAGTTCTAGGTCCTTGAGGAATCGCCACACTGACTTCCACAAGGGCTGAACTAGTTTACAGTCCCACCAACAGTGTAAAAGTGTTCCTATTTCTCCACATCCTCTCCAGCACCTGTTGTTTCCTGACTTTTTAATGATTGCCATTCTAACTGGTGTGAGATGGTATCTCATTGTGGTTTTGATTTGCATTTCTCTGATGGCCAGTGATGGTGAGCATTTTTTCCTGTGTTTTTTGGCTGCATAAATGTCTTCTTTTGAGAAGTGTCTGTTCATGTCCTTCGCCCACTTTTTGATGGGGTTGTTTGTTTTTTTCTTGTAAATTTGTTGGGGTTCATTGTAGATTCTGGATATTAGCCCTTTGTCAGATGAGTAGGTTGCAAAAATTTTCTCCCATTTTGTAGGTTGCCTGTTCAAAAAAATAAATAAATAAAATAAAAAATAAAAAGCTTTTTTAAAAGATAATTGACTGTCTAAGGCAAAAAATGATAACAAATTAATGTGAGTTTAGAGCACATATAGAAGTAAAATGCATGAAAACAATAACACAAAACCCAAAAAGAGGGAAATGAATGGGCACTGTTTTAAGGTTCTTATCCGCTATGTGAAGTGGTATAATGTAGATGGCAGCCAATGCTAAGTTAAAAACATATACTGTATTAGTCAGTTCTTGAACAGTTATAAAGAAATGTCTGACACTTCTCAAAATAAGACATTTATGCAGCAAAAAAACACATGGAAAAATGCTCATCATCACTGGCCATCAGAGAAATGCAAATCAAAACCACAATGAGATACCATCTCACACCAGTTAGAATGGAGATCGTTAAAAAGTCAGGAAACAACAGGCGCTGGAGAGGATGCGGAGAAATAGGAACACTTTTACACTGTTGGAGGGACTGTAAACTAGCTCAACCATTGTGGAAGTCAGGGTGGCAATTCTTCTAGAAATACCATTTGACCCAGCCATCCCATTACTGGGTGTATACCCAAAGGATTATAAATCATGCTGCTATAAAGACACATGCACACTTATGTTTATTGCCATGCTATTCCCAATAGCAAAGACTTGGAGTCAACACAAATGTCCAACAATGATAGACTGGATTAAGAGAATGTGGCACATATACACCATGGAATACTATGCAGCCATAAAAAATGTTGAGTTCATGTCTTTTGTAGAGACATGGATAAAGCTGGAAACCATCATTCTGAGCAAACTATCACAAGGATAAAAAAGGAAACTCCACGTTCTCACTCATAGGTAGGAATTGAACAATGAGAACACATGGACACAGGAAGGGGGACATCACACACCGGGGACTGTTGTGGGTTGGGGGAAGGGGGGAGTAATGGCATTAGGAAACATACCTAATGCTAAATGACGAGTTAATGGGTGCAGCACACCAACATGACACATGTATTCATATGTAACAGACTTGCACATTGTGCACGTGTACCCTAAAACTTAAAGTATAATAATAATTTAAAAAAATAATAAATAAACTAAAAAAAAAAAGAGATGTCTGAGACTGGGGCTGGGCATGGTGGTTTATGCCTGTAATCCCAGCACTTTGGGAGGCTGAGGCAGGTGTATTATGAATTCAAGAGATTGAGACCATCCTGGCCAACATGGTGAAACCCTGTCTCTACTAAAAATACAAAAAATATTAGGTGGGCTTGGTGGCATATGCCTGTAGTTCCAGCTAAGCCACTTGGGAGGCTGAGGTAGCAGAATCACTTGAACCAGGGAGGCAGAGGTTGCAGTGAGCCAAGATCGCACCACTGCACTGCAGCCTGGGCGACAGAGGGAGACTACGTCTCAAAAAAAAAAAAAAGTCTGAGACTGGGGAATTTATGATGAAAAGAGGTTTAATTGGCTCACAGTTCTGCAGGCTGTACAGGAAACGTGATTCTGTCATCTGCTTGGCTTCTGGGGAGGCCTCAGGGAGCTTACAATCATGACAGAAGGCAAAGGGGAAGCGGGCACATCTTATGTGACTGGAGCAGGAGGATGAGAGAGAGGAGGAGTTGCCACACACTATTAAACAACCAGATCTTGTGAAAACTCACTTGCTATATGGTACCAAGCGGGGATGGTGTTAAACCATGAGAAACTGGCTCCATGATGCAATCACATCCCTGCAGTCCCCACGTTTGGCATTGGGGATTAGATTTCCACATGAGATTTGGGTAGGGACGCAGATCCAAACCATATGATATACCATAAACCATAGAGTAATGATTAAAGCTCAAAACCAAACCAAGCAAAAATAGTTATATGTAAAAGGCCAACAAAGAAGATTAAATGAAATAAAAATACTCAACAAATTCAAAAGAAGTCAGAGAAAGAGGAAAAGGACAACAAACTACAGATGGGACAAATAGAAAGCAAACAGGAAGATGACCAATTAAAACAAACTCTCCGGCATTCCACCAGTTGCGTGTGGTTATTTAGCAACTCTCTACCTCTGACAACAATACCTGTCACACAGGGTAGTCATCAGAACTTGCCACATGTGATATGGAAACCCTGCCTTTTACAGACCTGCAATCATTATACATTAGCTCGTAATGTTGGTAGGAGAGACACAGGTCTCTGTATCGGTCATGCTGAGAGCTCCCTTCTCATTGCTCTGTTTTCCTCCTACTTTGATCCCTTCCTGTACTTCCACGTCCCACACCATCTAGTTGGAGAAGATTCTCAGCCTCCCAGTCTGCAAATGTTCAATGTCCATGAACCAAATAGCCAACAAATGTATTTCTGTACGTTTATCTGCTACCCAGGGATCCAGGAGAAATGCTTTCCTTTCTGCAAGAAGTCCGTGGTTGCTGATGCCAAGAATGTGCTCTCTCTGTCCTCTTCTCTTTTGTGATCTGCATATTCTCAGCTGTTCTGCATTTCTGGGAAGACTTTACACAGGGACAACTATGAGTTTTTGTAAGAAGATGAGAAGTCACCACTTTGGGAACCATCCATTAGACGTTCCAATATTGCTGCAGACAGGGACTCTAGCATGTTCTCTTCTTCTCTGACACCCACCCCTTCCCCCATTGGCCACAGCAACTTGGGTTTGCTCTTCAGTTATGTCAGTACCTACCCCTGGGGAACTGTGAATTGTTTTACACCCTATCTAATAACACAGTGTGTCCTTATACAAAGTAAGTATTCAATATACATCTATTGAAGGGATTTCATCACAGTTAAATCTGTGGAGAGTTCAGCAGATAAGTGAGTTGCTCAAGATGGTCAGAGGCTCTCTTATTCCATTTGGGCTACCGTAACAAAATACCTTAGCCTAGGGGGCTTATAAGCAGCAGAAATATATGTCTCATAGGTCTGGATGCTGGCAAGTGGAAGGTCAAGGTAGTGGCAGATTGGGTGTCTGTTGAGGGCCTGTTCCTTATGGAGGGCACCTCCTAGCTGTGTCCTCACATGGTGGAAGGAGAGAACAAGCTCCCTTGGTTCCCTTTTACAAGGCCACTTATCCCATTCATGGGGTCTTTGCTTTCATGATTAAATCACTTCCTAAAGTCTTTGCCTCCTAATTCAAACCTAACCTATCAGGGGTTAGGTTTCAACACTCGGATTTTAGGGGCACAAAAACATTGACTATAGCAAAGACATAGATGTACTTGGGTCTGGGACCTTCTGGCTCCAGCTCCATTATGACACCCACACTGCCCATGGTCTCCCACATGATGTAATTCTGTCCTGTGACATTGTGCCCATGAGGCAGGGATGCAGTAGAGGCCTCTGCAGACATGGCTTGTTCTTGGGACTTCGGCCTGGCTTTGTGCTGCCAGCCTGGAAGAATCCACCAGCTGCCCACTCTCATGCCTGATTCAGGTTCGTGGGTCCCTCCAGGCACATGTCAGATAGCACACTCAATTTTTTAGTTGCCCCACCTCCATGGGTACCCTTCTGAACTCAGGGACCATGGAGGGAGCTGGGAGTCTCTGTTTTTAGTTGATGCTCTTGTCTCCTATTTGGGAACAATGTCCAGGCAAGGGAATCTCTTTCCTACTGTTTTCTAAGAACATCAGGGGCTTCCTCCAAAATCTTCACCTACTCCCTCCACTAATCCCTTCTCCCTCAGGGACACAGGGCACAAGCCCAATTCCTGTGTGAAGATCCTGCCACAGGGTGGCTCTTTGGTTTTCTGCAGGCATCCAGACAAGAAGCTAAACGTGAATGCACTCCGGAATCCAGGAGCACTGGCGATTTTCTCACCTTAGCTCAGAGAGCATCCCCACAGATACCCCTCGCCCCACCACAGGCCCCCTGAATCCATACCATAAAATGTATGTCAGTTTGTTCAAATAAGGACCCAGCTGAGTATTTAATCCCTATTTAAAGATGATGTTTATTTTATTTTAGAGTTGAAATTAATCAGCCTCAGGATACAGAATTAGATAAGGCTGGGATTTAGCTCCCCTGGAATAATTCATTTCACATCAAGCCTTCTTAACTCTTTGGCTGCAGAGAGAAAGTGTCTGTGTCTTTCTCTGCAGAGTTTCCCAGGGCTGGCCAGGTGAACAGACATGCTCCCTCCTCCCCATCCTGCCAGCCAGGGCATGGTGTGTGCTTATGATGCATGGAGTTAGGATACTAGCCTTTTCATCACAACAGTCTTAAATCCTCACACAGGGAAATAGAGATAATATACAAGTAGGAAAAAAAGAAAAATAAGCAGTCTTGAATTCTGCTACCTAAAGATAACCATTGTTACCATGTAGGCAAGCTTCCTTTCATGCTGTGTCAATTGTTTAAAAAATATGGCTCAATATTATAAACACACAGGACTATGTAGAGGATAATGACATCAAACTTTCATGTACCTCCCAGTTAAAATTCAAACGTGGCAGCTTTTGGATGCGTTTGCTCCAGAGTTTAAGGGAAGAAAACTACGGATTCAGCCTTGTTTATGCTGACTCTCGAGTTATATGTCCCTTTTCTAAGCCAGTTACCGCCTCCTTCCCCACTATCCTGAAGTCAATGTGTGTCTTTACATCCATGTTTAATACCTAGTGTGCCTGTCCATGAAGAATAGATAGTGCTCTTTGGTCTGTTTTTGCAATTTTATACAAATATCAGTCCGTACATACTCTCCTGAAAGTTGCTTTTCCCTTCAACTATGTCTTCCAGATGAATCTAGAATTCTGCATTTCTGGTGAGGAGAGGACGAGCGACCCCCCTTGCAACCCCCACCCCAAGGTGATGCTGATGTTCTGGTCCAAGGCCTGCACACAACCTGGTGAGGCTTGGAGTCTTGGGACAGGTCTGTTGTCAGCCCTTTCTTCCTAGGAAGCACAGCCAGATGACCTTGGGGCTGGAGACCTCACTATGACCCTCGCCAGCAGTGCGCACATCCGTCTTCACTCATCTTCGTCAATATTTGTTATCGCACTTTCTGATATTGTTTGTGGATTTTGCTGTGCAGCTGAATGCCTGCCTTGATTTTCCCAGCCTTTCGGGTCTCCTCCTCTGTGAATTGCTCCTGTCCCATATGTCTGTTGGGTCTTTGGCTTCTCCTTGCTGACTTGTAATCGCTTTTTTTTTTTTTTTTTTTTAGATGCTGTTTTGCACTTGATGCCTAGGTGGGAGTGCAATGGCATGATTGCAACTCACCACGACTTCTGCCTCCTGGGTTCAAGTGATTCTCCTGCCTCAGCCTACTGAGTAGCTGGGATTACAGGTAAGTGCCACCACGCCTGGCTAATTTTGTATTTTTAGTAGAGACAGGGTTTCTCCACGTTGGTCAGACTGGTCTCGAACTCCCGACCTCAGGTGATCCACCTGCCTCAGCTTCCCAAAGTGCTGGGATTACAGGCATGACTCACCACGTCTGGGCAATTTTGATTTTAATGATCTGGATATCAACGCTTTTTTGGCCAAATACCTTACAAATATGTTTTCCCTTTTGGTGCACTATATTAGTCCATTTTCACACTGCCAATAAAGAGATACCCCAGACTGGGAAGAAAAAGAGGTTTAATTGGACTTACAGTTCCACATGACTGAAGAGGCCTCAGAATCATGGTGGGAGGTGAAAGGCACTTCTTACATGGCGTTGGCCAGAGAAAAATGAGGACGATGCAAAAGTGGAACCCCCTGATAAAACTGTCAGTTCTCATGAGACTTATTCACTACCAGGAGAACAGTATGGGGGAGCTGCCCCCATGATTCCAATTATCTCCCACCAGGTCCCTCACACGACACAGGAGAATTATGGGAGGACAATTCAAGACGAGATTTGGGTGGGGACACACAGCCAAACCATATCATGCACTGCCTTTGTCTTTTAACTTTATTCATTGCCTCTTTTGTCACATCAAAGCTTCTACATTTAATACGATTGAATTTATCAGTAATTTCTTTTATGGTGTCTGTGTTTTGTGTCATATTAAAAAAAGCTTTTCTCTGCTTAGTGTCATAAGATCTGTCCTCTGTTTTCTTCTAAAAATTGGAAATCTGCTTTTCACGTTTTGTTTTATTTCCTTTGTTCTTTGATTCATAGGGATATGAGGTAGAAATCTCTATTAGTTAACTCTCGTTTTGTAACAAATAACCCCACAACTCAGAGGCCTACGACCATAGGTCACCATTTCTCACTCATGGGCATGGGTTTCTTGGGAGGTTTCAGCTCGAACTGTGGTGGCTGAGCTGGATCTGTTCCAAGTGTCTCTGATCCTCCTGGGTTTGGGGCCTGCCAGGGTGCCTTCTTCTCATGGCAATGGCAGGAGTGCAAAGAACAAAGGGAAATGTGAATGTCTCTTAGCTCACCACCCAGGCTGAGAATGGGCAGACTACCACTTTACCACATCCACTGGCCAAAGTGAGTCACGTGGCCAAACCAGAAGTCAAGGGCAGGAAGTTTACATATGAATCTCATCTCCACGTGCTATGATTTCCTGGGCTTTCAACTTCTTAAGGCTGAATTGTTTTATTCTCACCTCCCCAGACTGCAGAAAACACATTTTCTCCAGGACTCGTTGAGCCATAGGGCAGAATGATTGTAGTTGATAAGGACTAGATGGAACTCAAGTCTCCAGCCTCTGTGCAGTGGGCAGGTGCCATTTGGCCACTGAGGCCACTTCCTTCCCCTTGTCCCCATTTAGGGCCTCTGTTCTGCTCCAATCTCCCTGTCATTCTTCCCAGGCCTTCCAGGCATCAGCCTCTTAATAGTTCCTGGCTTTGTTCCCTCTCTATTATGTGAGGGTTTCCATCCTTATTTGGTGTAGGAGGACTGGACTGAGTCAACTCAGCCTGTCACATCCCCACTCTCAGCACCTGGGTACCCCTGAGTGCTCTGCATAAGTGGGGTCCCTTGGTGACTCCCTCCATGGCATGTTCTGAAGGCATAGGAGCTGGACTGATATTCGGGACACCTAAACCTTTGTTCCACTTCAGCCATGACAACTTCATTGGTCTAGGCAAATCATGGCAGCTCTCTATGCCCCATTTATTTATTCCTCACACAATGGAATGACATAACCCTCAGTGCTTACCTAAAGGAGGATAAATGATTCCCCTGCCTTCTCCCCAATTCTGCATTTGCCAGAGCATCAGATTTTTGTGTCTGGACAAGAATATAGGGAAGGAAGAGCAGGTAAGCTTTGAGCACAAAGAGGGCGTTTAGGGATTTCACTTAAGGAAAGAAAGCCAGGGGGCAGAGAGGGGTGGTGGAGCATGAGCTTGGGCCAATGGTGAAGAACCAATGAAGTGCAATTGCATGGGTTAAGTTGTGTAGCAGCCTGGGTTCCATCAAGAGATAGAAACCACATAGTGTGTCTAAAGGGGAAGTGTAGTATAAAGGATTGCAACTATGATAAAAGAGTCACCGTAAGACATAAAGCAACTCTGCCTTGTGCCCTAGTGCAGAGGGAGGCACCCAAGGAAGTACAGATTTCAAAGGTGTTCGGACGTCATAAAATATGGTTCAGCCACCACATATGAGACGTTTGTGGATTTGGGCAGGCTGGAGCTCGTCAGCAGCTTTTGCACAAGCACTAGGCCACCCACTGGAGTGCAGGTGAGGGAGCCTGCTGTCAGCCACTGGTGCAGGTGAGGGAGCCAGCCGTGAGCTGCTGGAATGCAGGGGAGGGAGCTGGCCATGAACCGCTGTTGTGCAGGGGAGGGAGCAGGCCATGAGCCGTTGGGGCAGGTGAGGGAGCTGGCCACGAGCCACTGGAGTGCAGGTGAGGGAGCTGGCCGTGAATCGCTGGTGCAGGGATGCATGGCGGGAGTCTGGCTGCCTTTGTAGGGAAGGAAGCCTCCAGAATGCGTGAGTCCCGCAGTGTCTGGCAGAAGAAATGGCAGTTCTGTGTACATCCTCTAGAATACAGGTCACTGTGTGCAGATTGCACAAGGGGTACTATAGGGGGTCTGGGAAAATTTCAGGAACTTTCTGATCACATGGTCCCTGCTGCGTTTTGGTTTCCATGTCAAGATATTGCAAGCCAAGGCTACAAGGTGGCTGAGGGACCATGCCTAGGTCTGTGGTTGGGGCTTGAACATGATCAAGGCCCAGCCAGAGAGCTCTTGACCCCTGCAGTCTCTCCATCCTCTACCTAGATGCCTGCAGAATGTTCATTTCCAGAGGATATATTGAACGGTGTTTCCCAGTTTATCACAGTGCACTTATTGAAACGTGCACTAGGAGCTGGGAGGCAACAGACTGAAAACTGACACTGGAGACGCTGGCTCATAGCAACGAAGAGAAGCTGAAAAGGAGTGAGTAGGAACTAATTGCAATTTTACATCAACGATCTGCATCTTTGTTTCGATGGTTTGGGGCAACTGAAATGACTATTCTTTCTACCTTCCTAGTTCAGACACAGCCTGAGACTTTTTTTTTTTTTTGAGATGAAGTCTCACTCTGTCACTCAGGCTGGGGTGCAGTGGCCTGGTCTCAGCTCATTGAAATCTCTGCCTCCCAGGTCCAAGTGATTCTTCTGCCTCAGCTTCCAGAGTAGCTGGGGCTAACAGGCACCCACCACAATGACCGGCAAACTTTCGTATTATTGGTAGAGATAGGGTTTCTCCATGTTGGTCAGACTGGTCTTCAACTCCTGACATCAGGATATCTGCCCGCCTATGCCTCCCAAAAGGCTGAGATTGCAGATGTGAGCCACTGTGCCCGGCCACCTGAGACATTTTGGGCAACAGCTCTGACAGATGAAATGTGTATCCCTTCCGGGCAGGGGATTTAAGAAGTGGTTCATGGCTGATTGTGTTTTCTTTGCTCTGTTTCTGGAACTGTGGGAGCATCTTCTGGGATAGGGTCTATCTGTTTGAGTCTCTGAATGACTACGACCACCAGAGCCCCCTTGTTGACCAATGATGGATGTGAAATTAATTGAGAAGTCAAGGCCGGGTGCGGTGGCTCACACCTGTAATCCCAGCACCTTGAGAGGCTGAGGTGGGCAGATCATAAGGTCAGGTAATCAAGACCATCTTGACTAAGATAGTGAAATCCAGTCTCTACTAAAAATACAAAAAAATTAGCCGGGTGTGGTGGCAGGCGCCTGTAGCCCCAGCTACTCAGGAGGCTGAGGCAGGAGAATCTCTTGAACTCAGGAGGTGGAGTTTGAAGTGAGCTGAGATTGCACCACTGAACTCCAGCATGGGCGACACAGCGAGATTCCATCCACCGCACCCCACACCCTGAAAAAAAAAAAAAGAAAAGAAGTCAACTTTGCTGTTGAAGCCACTGAGGTTTGGGGGCTTTTTTGTCACACTGCGTCACCTGTCCTGATGAATGCATGACTCATTTCATCCTTGCCACAGCCCTTGAGAGAAGGGGCTTCATCCTCATTTCACAAATGAAGAGTCAAGTCTCAGAGAGGTTAGGAGCATGAGCAAGGTCACACAGCGAGGGGTGGAGCTTGGATTTGAATCCAGGTCTGTCTAACCTCAAAGACTGAAGTGGGGATGAAAATAAGTTGCCATTGTTGTTTGCCTGTCACCCAGGTAATGTAACTCTTGTCTAGGCTCTGCCTACGGGGGCTTTGTGACATATCGCTGCACTGATCACCTAGGTGATGGGACTCTTTTCTAGGCTCTTCTATCCTTGGATTGTAACCTAGCAGGATCTTGGACTCATATCCTTTCAGGGATCATAGAAGTGATCACATCAAAGCTGCCATGATAAAGTTGTAGAAAAGTGGGCAATATTGCCAAATGCAAAATATCTGGGCTATATTTTGTTCTGAGATAACCATTTGAGATTCCTGGAAGTTAGGGAATATGGAGGCCAACTCCCATAGGGATGTTGTATAAGACTCCAATTCCTAAGTCAATGATCTCAAACCTGTGGATACAGCACTCTCCCTGTAATGGGACATCTTAACCCATTTTGTGCTGCTATAACAGAATACCATACACAAGAGAATCTATAAAGAAAAGAAATTTATTTCTTAGAGTTCTGGAGGCTAGGAAGTCCAAGGATGAGGGCTCTGCATCTGGTGAGGGCCTTCTTGCTGTGTTATCTCATGGCTGAAGGCAGCTGAGCAAGACTTGGAGAAAGAAAGAGAGCAAAAGGGGCTGAACTTGCTTTTTATACAAGCCCACTCCCAAGGTAACTAACCTACCTCCAAGATAACTAACCTATTCCTGAGATAGTGACATTAATCCATGCATGGGGACAGAATCTCATAAACCAATCACTCTTATTAGGCCCCACGTCTCAACACTGTCACATAGAGGATTAAGTTTCCAACAATTGAGCTCTGGGGGACAAATGCAGACCGTACATGGGGGATTGATGAGTATATGGGAGGGACCAGTCATGAATATTTTGGCTGAGAGTTGTGTTTGGGAGCTGAAGCCATGCTCCATCATGGCAGGGCACACATAGACCTTTGAATGCTCTGAGGAATGAATATTGAACAGTGTAACTCATGGCAGAAGGTGGAATATTTAAAAAGCAGAACTGCCTGGGTCAACTAAAAGAGTGAACAAAGAGCCTGTAGCCTGTGGCTGGCTCCTCTTCTCTTCCCATCTCCACCTTTCAACTTTCTCTCTTTCTTTCCCTCCCTCCCTCTCTCTCTCCCTTCCTTCCGTCCCTCATTCCTTCCTTTCTTCCTTCCTCTGCTTTCTTCTTTCTCTCCCTCCCTGCTTCCTTGTTTCTTTCCTTCTTTCCATTTCCCTGTTTCTCTCCCTCCTTCCTTCTTTCTCTCTCATTTCCCTCTCTCTTTCTTTCTCTCTCTCTCCATCTTTCTCTCCCTCCATCCTTCCTTCTCTCATTCTTTCCTTCCTTCTCTCTTTCCTTCTTTGCCCCCTTCTTTCCTTCCATTCTTCCTTCCTCCTTCCTGCCTTCCTTTCTTCTCTCTTTCTTTGACTGATGTGTTCTGAGCCCAAGCACCCTGTGGGGTGGTAAGTGGTACCAAAATTGACTCAAAAATCAAGAAGAAATAGAAAACCTAAGAAGTACTATAACATGAAGAACATAAAACCTCTAGTAAAATAAAATCTTTCACAAAGGAAGGACAAGGCCCAGATGATTGTATGAGCAAATTTTACAGACTTTCAAAGAATGGATCATTCTAATTATGATGTCCCAAACAACTGTAGCTAGGAATATTAATGCTTGATTTTTCAAGAGCTTCATTTCCTAAAATCTGTAGGATCAAAGGTAGATTGGCATGTGTTGGAAATTCTCAAATGTTGTGCAGTTCCTTGGAGTCTTAGCATTAAAAAAGAAAGGCCTTGCTTGCATTAACTTTGAATTTTGTAACAGTTACAAGTTAATAGAGATACTCTATGAATTTATATACATTCTGATTTTATAGGAATGGAGGCATATCACACAATTGCCTCTGCACCCAGAATTATTACTTTGTAACATATCTTGGACATCATTTTTGAGCATCCTTTTAAAATTTATTTTTTCAAATAGCTGCATAGTATTCTATCATATGAATAACCATAATTTCAATAAACAGTAAGGTGATAATCATTAATGTGATTGATAAACATTAAGGTGATTTCTAGACTTTTGTTAATTAAAAAGATGGTATAATACTTTCTCCCATTCATACATAATTCCAGGCATCATGAGTATGTCTGTAGGGTAAGTTTCTGGAAACGAAATTGCTGAATCAGAGGGTGTTTCCATTTATAATTTTGGTATATATTGTTTAATCACAATTGATATAGTTTGTACTAATTTATAATCCCAGTAACAAGGTGTGAGTAACACTTCAAATTCTACAAATTCACTGCCAGTGCTTGAAGTCTTGATGCATATTGCCAGCCTTCCTTCAAGTAAAGTTCTATTATCTCTACAAAAATTTTATAAATGGCAGACGTTACATTTCCAGATAGCTTTGTGGTAACCAAAAAAGAATTGATTTATTAGCAATTTGTGTATCACATTGAGACAAAATACATTTGTAATAAATATCATTATTGTTACGTACTTAAAACATCCCATGTATTGCAAAATCATACTTTAGATGGGGCCAAGCTGGCCGATTAGAAGCAGCTGTGGCCCGTGGCTTTCACAGAGAGCAATGAAAACTGTGAGTGAATTCAGCACCTTCAATTGAGGTATTCAAGTTCTTGCATTGGGACTGACTAGGCAGACAGCTCGACTCACAGAGAGTCAGGAAAAGCAAGTGAGTCAATGATCCACCCAGGTGTGGCACGGAGCTAGCTGAGCCCTCACTCCCAGGCAAGGGAGGCTATGAGTAATTGTGTGACTCTGCCCGGGAAACCATGCTTCTGCAATGGATTTTTGTAACCTGCAAACCAGGAAGTCCCTTCATGAGCTCAGCCACCACGGCCTTGGGCCTGAAGCAAAAGCTGTGTGGAGTCTCAGCAGAGTGCTTGCTGGCTTACTGGGGCATGCATGGAAACCCAGGAATTTTGCATACTCTGCCCCGAGAATTCCAGCAAAGCGGGAGATACATCTCTGCATTCCCTTAGGAAGGGGGATGAATCCAGGGAGCCAGGTGACATCATTCTGAGGCCCCACTCCCACAGCACCTCACTATACCCATTGGCTTGGAATTCCAGCTGGCCAGTCGCAGCAGGCTGGAGAAAGCCAGAGGAGGACCGAGTTTGCAGGGAGAGAGGCAGCTGCTCTATCTTTGGTTTGAGTTGACCACTCTAGCCTGCTGGCACCAGGGAACAGGAAGAGTCCCCTATAACATAGTACAGCTGTTGTGACTGATCGTGGCCAGGCTGCTTCTTTAAGTGAGACCAAAATCCATCCCTCCTCACTGGACAGGGCCTCCCCATAGAATTTTAGCAACTCCAGCCAGAGTTCTATGGACAGAACTCTAATTTTTCCCTGGGATGAAGTCCACAGGGAGAGGGGTAGTTGCTGTCTCTCCATTTCAGCCAACTGAACTTTTCCAGCCTGCTGGCTCTGGAGAGTCCTGGGGGTCAGAACAACACACTTGCTCTGCCAAAGGTCAGCCAGACTGCTTCTTTAAGCAGTCGCTGATCCTGTTCCTCCTGACTGGGTGAGACCTCCAAGCCGGGGTCTCCAGACACCTCCTACAGGAGGGTTCCAGCTGGCATCAAGTCAGTAATCCCTTGGACTGGTGCTCCCAGAGGAAGGAACAGGTTGCCATCTTTGTTGTTTTACAGCCTTCACTGGTGATATCTCCAGGTGCAGGAGAGACTGATGTGACTAGTGTCCACAGTGGACCCCCAAAAACCACAGCAGCCCTAGCCCTAGGGAAGAGAGGTCTGACTGTTAAAAACAAACAGAAAACAACAACAACATCATCAACAAAACGACCCCATGAAAAACTCTGTACAAAGTCAGCAACGTCAAAGATCAAAGGTAGATAAGCCCACAAAGATGAGAAAGCATCAACACAAAAATGCTGAAAACTCAAAAAGGCAGAATGCCTCTTCTCCTCTAAATGACAACAACACCTCCCAAGCAAGGGCACAGAACTGACCCGAGGCTGAGATGGCTGAATTGACAAAAGTAGGCTTTAGGAAGTGGGTAATAACAAATTTCTCTGAGCTGAGGGAGCACGTTCTAACTTAATGTATGTAGCTAAAAATCATAAAAGAACACAGTAGCTGATAACCAGAATATTCAGTTTAGAGAGGAACATAACTGACATGATGGAGCTGAAAAACACAACATGAGAACTTCACAACACAACCACAACTATCACTCACAGAATAGGCCAAGTGGAGGAAAGAATCTCAGAGCTTCAAAACTATCTGTCTGATATAAGACAGGAAGAGAAGTATAGAGAAAGAAGAATAAAAAAGAAAGAGCAACAAAACCTTCAAGAAATACGAGATTATGTAAACAGACTAAACTTAAGACTGATAAGGGTAACTTGACCCACCATGATCAAGACGGCTTCATCCCTGGGATACAAAATCGGTTCAACACAGGCAAATCTATAAATGTAATTCATCACATAAACAGAACTAAACACAAAAACAACACGGTTATCTCAATAGATGCAGGAAAGGCCTTCAGTAAAATTCAACATCCCTTCATGTTAAAAACTCTCAATAAGCTAGGTATTGAAAGATCACTACTCAAAATAATAAGAGCCATATATGACAGACCCACAGCCAATATCATACTGAGTGAGCAAAAGCTGTAAGCGTTCCCCTTGAAAACTGACACAAGAAAAGGATGGCCTCTCTCACCACTCCTATTCAACGTAGTACTGGAATTTCTGGCCAGGGCAATCAGGCAGGAGAAAGAAATAAAGGTATTTAAATAGGAAGAGATGAAGTCAAATTATCTTTGTTTGCAGATGGCATGATCTTATATCTAGAAAACCCGATCATCTCAGCCCAAGAGCTTCTTAAGCTGATAAACCACATCAACAGAATCTCAGGATACAAAATCAGTGCGCAAAAATTGCTAGTATTCCTATAAACAAACAATAGGCAAGTAGAGAGCCAAATCGTGAATGAAATTCATTCACAATTGCTACAAAAAGAATAAAACACATAGGAATACAGCTAACAAGAGAAGTGAAGAACCTCTTCAAGGAGGACTACAAACCACTGCTCAGAGAAGTCAGATAGGACACAAACAAATGGAGAATCATTCCACGATCATAGATAGGGAAGAATTCATTCCTGAAAATATCCATACTACCCAAAGTAATTTATAAAAGAATTCAATGCTATTCCCATTAAACTACCAATGAAATTCTTCACAGAATTAGAAGAAAGTATTTTTAAATTCTCATGAACCAAAAAAGACCCCAAATAGCCAAGGCAATTCTAAGCAAAAAGAACAAAGCTGGAAGCATTACACTACCCAACTTCAAACTACACTATAATGCTACAGTAACCAAAACAACATGTTACTGGTACAAAAACAACCAAAGAAACAGAATAGAGAACTCTGAAATAAGACCATACACATACAACTATCTGATCTTTGACAAATCTGACAAACACAAGCAATGGGGAAATGATTCCTTATTTAATAAATCATGTTGGGAAAACTGGTTAGCCATATGCAGAAACTGAAACTGGACTTCTTCCTTATACCTTACACAAAAAATAACTCAAGATGGAATAAAGACTTAAACATAAGACCTAAAACCATAAAAACCATTGAAGAAAACCTAGGCAATACCATTCAGGACATAGGCATGGACAAAGACTTTGTGACTAAAACACCAAAAGCAATGGCAACAAAAGCCCAAATTGACAAATGGGATCTAATTAAACTAAAGAGCTTTTGCACAGCAAAATAAACTATCATCAGCGTGAACAGACAACCTACAGATTGGGAGAATATTTTTGCAATCTATCTGTCTGACAAAGGGCTAATATCCAGAATCTACAAAGAACTTAAACAAATTTACAAGGAAAAAAAAAAAGCCCCATCAAAAAGTGGCCAAAGGAAACAAGCAGACACTTCTCAAAAGAAGACATTTATGCGGCCAACAAACATGAAAAAAAGCTCATCATCACTGGTCATTAGATGAATGCAAATCAAAACCACAATGAGATACCATCTCACGCCAGTTAGAATGGCGATTGTTAAAGTCAGGAAACAGCAGATGCTGATGAGGCTGTGGAGAAATAGGAATGCTTTTACACTGTTGATAGGAGTGTAAATTAGTTCAGTCATTGTGGAAGACAGTGTGAAAATTCCTCAAAGATATAGAACCATAAATATCATTTGACCCAGCAATCCCATTATAGGGTATATACCCAAAGCATTATAAATTATTATACTATAAAGACACATGCACTTTATGTTTATTTCAGCACTGCATGTTTATTTCAGCGCTATTCACAATAGCAAAGACTTGGAACCAACCCAAATGCCCATTAATGATAAACTGGATAAAGAAAATGTGGCACATATACACCATGGAATACTATGCATTTATGTCTTTTCCAGGGACATGGATGAAGCTGGAAACCATCATTCTCAGCAAACTAACACAAGAAAAGAAAACCAGGCCAGGAAGAGTGACTCATGCCTGTAGTCTCCGAACTTTGGGAGGCTGAGGAGGTGAGTTTGAGATCAGCCTGACCAACATGGAGAAAACCCGTCTCTACTAAAAATACAAACAATTAGCCAGGCATGTTGGCACATACCTGTAATCATAGCTACTTGGGAGGCTGAGGCAGGAGAATCGCTTGAACCCAGGATGCAGAGGCTGGGTTGAGCCGAGATCATGCCATTACACTCCAACCTGGGCAACAAGCTTGAAACATTGTCTCAAAAAAAAGAGAGAGAGAGAGAGAGAAAGAAAAAGAAAAAAGAAAAGAATACCAAACACTGTATTTTCCCACTCATAAATGGGAGTTGAACAATGAGGACACATGGACACAGGGAGGGGAACATCACACACTGGGGCCTGTCGTGGGGTGGGAGGCTAGAGGAGGAATAGCGTTAAGAGAAATACCTATGTAGATGACGGGTTGATAGGAGCAGCAAACCACCATGGCACTTGTATAACTATGTAACAAACCTGCATGGTCTGCCCATGTATCACAGAACATAAAGTACAACAAAGAAAACTTTACATAAATACATAAAGTCTAGAACAGCTAATACATTATAATGAAAAGTCAACAATAATCTCAGCTCAAAGAGAACACCATAAAATTATGAAGTGCTCTCAACAAATCTCTAAATTTATGTCCTCATAAGATTACATTTCTATTTCTTCTTGAATAATTTCCCCATTTTAGCTATGATTTGGTGATAGTAAGATGGTAATTCTGAAGAGAAAATTATCCTAACTCTTCATTGAGAAAATTCTGCCTCATTTCACCACACACCTGAGTCTTAAGCAGTCACTTCTAATGTAGCTGAATAATAGATCCTCACCCAGCTGAGTCTATGAGTTGAATCCATGTACGTGAGATAAGGCCCCCAAGGAGAGGTAATAAGCTGGGAATGCCATCAGTTCATCTTTCTTCAGGCCTATATTTGTCATTGTCACTTGTAGTAGCAGGACAGCCCTGGCATTGGGATTTGTAGTAACAGAGAGTATCGAAGGGAAAACTGAACTTCCCTAATGTTTGGAAAAAAGCAGATTGGAAACAGATGAGTTCCAACGTTTTCCATGTGTGAGGTCATTGGCCCAGGTAGTCTTGCTCAGGACATTTCTTGTCAGCAAAACAGAAGTCAAACGATATTTCTACCTTCCAAGAGAATAGAACATAATGTCAGATTTTCTCATGGATTCCCACAAGTTCAAGAAACTTTCATGGCCTTATTTAACTGCTTAAGCATTTCAACTAAAAAATTGTCTTTCAAATACACAGGAATATGTTTGGAAAAATTTTAACCAGAAAAAGTTGGAATTCTAAAATAAAAAATGCATGAGGCCATAAAAATTTTTTACATCTTTTAATTTATATGTCAACTGGGGAAAGAAAAACATTCTTTGAAGTTTCCTTTTATACCATTAAAGACTTATTCTTTATTGCAGCAATACAGGGTGACTTATTCAGGTTGAATGTTGAAGGTAAACTTCAACTTAATTTTAAGTTCTGGCTAATTTTTAAGCATTTCTCAGTCACCTACCATGATTTCATCTCAGAAACCAAAATCTCAATTTCATTTAGACCTTTGAAATATTAAAACAGAAGGTTAAATGCTTCAAAATAACATTCATGTAGAGACTTACATATGTGGACCAGGAATCTCCAGGTATTACAAAGTTTATGAGAACATAACAAATGTTGATACACACATTTAATTCTGAAATAAAAACTTACAACAAATAAAACTAACAAATCAAGAAAATTTTGTAGGTAACACATTTTATGTCTAAAAATATAGGTATGAAACACTCAAGGATGGATAAAAGAAGAAATCACAAGAGAAAATAGAAAATATCTAGAGACAATTAAAAACATGAAATCCCAAAAGTTAAGAAATACATCAAAAACAGTACCATAAGGGAAAAATTTATAGCTATAAGTGATTATAAAAAATAAGATACCGAATCAACAACTTTAATCCTAAGGAACTAAAAACAGAGGGAAAAAGAGGGACTATTAAAGAGGGACTACTAAAAGCTAGCAAAATTTAAAAAATGATAAAGATAACAGTGGAAACAAGTGAAATAGAGAATAGAAAAACAATATCAAAACTCAACAAAACCTAGTTTGTTCTCTGAAAAAGATCAAAACTGACAAAATTTTATCTAGATTCACTAAGAAAAAAAGGCAATATTCAAATTACTAAACTCAAAAATAAAATGGGTACATTACTAACAAATTTTTGGAGTACAAAAGGGATGTAGGAGAGTACCATAAGGAACTATACATTAAAAAATTGAATAGTCTAAATAAAATGAACAAATTCCTAGAAATAACCTACTAAGACTGAATCAGAAAAGTTGAATAAACCTAAACCTATTCAGCAAGGAGATTCAGCAGGAAGATTGCATCAGTAATCAAAAACCCAGCAACAAAGAAAAGCCTGGAGCAGAGGGCTTCACTGTTGAATTCTACCCAATGTTTAAAGCAGAATTAACACCACTTTTTCAGAACTTTGAAGAGGAGATAATTTTTTCTAACTTATTCTATAAGTCCCATATTACCCTGACACCAAGCCAGACAAAGGCACCATAAGAAAACTACAAACAAACATCCCTTATAAACGCTGATGCAAAAATCCTCAACGAAATACCAGGAACTCAATCTTAGCAGTACAATAAAAGGATTATACACTATGAATGAGTATAACTGACTCCTGAAATAAAAGTATGTTCCAACACATGAAAATCAGCATAATATCACATTAACATAAAGAAGGAAAAAACCCTCATGTCATCATCTTAATCAAAGAAGAAATATCATTTGTCAAAATTTAACCCACATTCATGATAAAATATACACTATAAAAAGAAAGAAAACACCTTAACATAATGCTATACAAAAAACAAAACAAAACAAAAAAACACAGCTAACCTGGTGAAAGACTGAAAGCTTTTACCCTAAGAGCAAAAACAAGGATGCCTGCTTTTACTACTTCTATTTAATATAGTACTGAAGGTTCTGGTTAGTTAAAACCGTAAGGTGAGTATAATAATTAAAGATATTCTAATTTTTTTAGAAAGTAAAATTATCTGTTTGCAGATGACATAACTTTATATATTAAAAATCTTTTAGTTTCTGTGAAATAAACTTTCAGATGCAATAAATAAAATTCAGCAAAGCTGCATGATACAAAATAATACACAAAAATCAGTTGTATTTCTACAATAACAATAAACTATCTGAAGAAGAAATCAAGACAACAGTATCCTGTATGATAGCATCAAAAGAATAAAATACTTAAAAACCCATTTAACCAAGGAAATGAAAAACCTGTACAACAAAAACTATAAACATGGCATGAAAGTATTAAAGATGACACAAATAAATGAAAAGACATCATGTGTTTATGGACTGGAAGACAAAATCTTGTCAAGGTGCCATTGTTATCTATAGTCTTCTACAGATTCAATAAAATCACTACAAAAATTCCAATATTTGTAAAAATAGAAAAACCTATTCTAAAATTCAGATGAAATCTCGAAAAACCCCAAGCGGCCAAATCAATCTTAGAAACTAAAAAAGTTAGAGGACTAACACCTCCTGGTTTCAAACTTCAGTAAGCAAAACAATGCTGTACCGGCATAGAGACGGACACAAAGACGAATGCAATAGAAATAAAGAAAAAAATATATAGTCATGATTTTTAACAAGGGTGTCAACACTGTTCAATGGGGAAAGGACGATACTTTTTTAAATAGTGTTAAAAACGGATATTTACATCTATCTATCTATATATTTATATGTATATATATTTATATGTATATATATACATATCCCAAATTAGCTTTTTGTCTGTCATGTACGTTGCAGATCTATTTTCCCAGTCTGTTGACTTTTGACTTTGAGGCAGTTTTCTCTCATACAAAATTTTAATTTTTATGGAGTCAAATACAACCTTGGCGCCGATCTGGTTCCCGTACTGCCCGGCCTGCGTGAGCATGATTTCCCTCATGGCCAAGGCGGGATTAGAGAGGCAGGAGAAACGCGAGAAGGTGGAGCAGACGCACAGCTACCCAGCCCGCCCTCCATCAACGCTGAAATAGCCCCGCGCCCACCTCCCTCAGCCTCGGATTTGGCTCCCAGAATAAGCAACAGCTTTACTTCCACACAGGTGTACCCACCTGTGAATCCCTTGGCGTTGAACGTCTGTTGGAGAGCTCAGGTGTCCTGCTGTGGTCCTTTCCACGTTGGGGAATGCAGGTCAGCTGGAGAACTTCCTCCCACATCTTTAGTAAGACTAAATCCCTAGCTGAGCTGAAACTGAATTTTCCTCCCATGTGGGAGGAGAAGACTCTTGTTTCCATATTCACAGAGTGCCTTTGCACCTGTCGTAGATTGATGACATATTGTTGTAATTGATGAGTCTTTTCATCTATTAGGAGATCTATGCTTAGGAAAGGTCTTCCGAATGTTAACTCAACAGGATTTAATTATAAGTTTTATTTGGAGCAGTCCAAACCCGCAGTAAACTATGGGTGTTAGAGATAGTCAGGCGTCTGATTTAGCTGGATTCTTCTTTAGAGTAGCATTAGCCCTCTCACCTTTTCAGAGGACTGCATTCTGCACACAGAGTGAAGGTAATATTGGATTCTTAAAGCTGAGGATAGGTGTTGGGATACACCTGCTGTGAAAGACAGGCCATTGCCACTTTGCAGGCTTTTAGATTACCCAAACTGAGGAGTTATTTCTTCTGGTAAACATTTTTCAGATGGGGTGGGGAATGCCTCGATCTAACCAGTGAAGTTATCAGTAAGCATTAGCAAATATTTGAATCTCCTGCAGAAAGGTATCTGAGTAAATTAGAGTTGCCAGTTCTTACCTGAATAGGTTCCTCAATTTTGCACAGGTTTCCCTGGAGAAGGAGAAAATTGCTGGCCGTTTGGGTCATCTCAGGCACAGAGATCACAGGGCTGAGTCACCTGTTTTGGTGTCTTGAAAAGATTTACACCTATAAACAAATGAGACATTAACAGAAACCAAGAATCCCTTCGAGGGTGAAAATAATCATGAAAGTGCTGAATTATATTCCTATGATTGGTACTTGGCATTAGCAATTTATTACCACCATTCAGCCAGCCAGAGGGGCCCTGGACTGAAGTGCAAACTCTGGCCCATTTTTGTTCTTCTTCAGAGTGTTCTGGCCCAGTTCTATGTATGCTGTCCAGCACGTCCATAAGCTTCAGTGGCCCTTTCAGTGCAGGGGCCTTGGCTGTGGCATCTACAAGGGCATTTCCTTTTACATGGTCAGTCTCTCTTTTGATGTCCTCTGCAATTAATTATAGTCACTTTTTGGCAGCAAAGCAGCATTCTAACAAGCTCAAAATTTGAATGATGTTGTATGGAAAAGCCCTTGGGGGTCAGGAGTCCCTACCCATTCCAAATTGCAGCATAAGCATGAAGCACTAAAAAGTCATACTTGGAATCAGTGTAAATGATAACTTTTAAATCCTTTCCCAACTGCAGGGGCTGAGTAAGTTCAATTAACTCAGCTTTTTGAGCTGAGGTCGAGGCCAGCAAGGCTTGTGCCTACTACTAATAGCATACCTACCCCTCCCGTTTTCCTGATGCATAAAACAACTTACATCTGTTAACCAATCTTCCTTGGGATGGTCAAGGGGCTCATCCTTCTTAAGTCTGGCCTGCTAGAATAAGTTTGTTTCATAACCTGTGACATGCTTTGGCTGTGTCCCCAGTCAAATCTTATCTTGAATTGTAGCTCCCATAATTCCTATATATCATAGGAGGGACCTAGTGGGAGGTAATCGAATCGGGGGATGGGTCTTTCCCATGCTGTTCTCGTGACAGTGAATAAGCCTCATGAGATCTGATGGTTTATTTATTTATTTTTTAGACATAGTCTTGCTCTGTTGCTCAGCTGGAGTGCATTATCATGACCTTGGCTCACTGCAACCTCTGACTCCTGGGTTCAAGCGATTCTCCTGCCTCAGCCTCCCGAGTAGCTGGGATTACAGGCGACTACCACCATACCTGTCTAATTTTTGTACTTTTAGTATAGACGGGGTTTCACAATGTTTGCCAGGCTAGCCTCGATCTCCTTACTTCAGATCATCCACTGCATTGGCCTCCCAAAGTGCTGGGATTACAGCTCTTGGTTTTATAAAGGGGAGTTTCCCTACACAAGCCCTTTTGCCTGCTGCCATGTAAGAGATGTGACATTGCTCCTCATTTGCCTTCTGCCATGAGTGTGAGGCTTCCCTGACCATGTGGAACTGTAAGTCAATTAAACCTCTTTTCTTTATAAATTACCCAGCCTCAGATATGTCTTTATTAACAGCATGACAACAGACTAATACAACCTGTATGCCAGAAAGGCTAGAAGCACCTGTGGACTCTGGCAGATAAGTAGCTGGGATAATGGTTTGGCAGGCTTTAAGGGTTATGTCTGGAATGTCTAGCAATAAGACCTGATACTTTTGTAAATGTTCTCTTATTATCCACTGCTGCCCTTTAGCTTCTAGGACCACCTTCCCTTGGTGTGGAGTCAAAAACCTGTAGGTGCTCTTCTAATGTTACTTTATTAGCTTTGCCTGCTAGAAAAGTGGTAGCAGCAATAGCTCTAAGACATCAAGGCCACCCTGAGTCCACCTGGTCTATCTGCTTAGAAAATTAGGCTACTGTCCTTGGAATGTCCCCCAGTTTGGGGACAAGATTACCGAAGGCCTATGCCTTGCTTTTTGGTCACATAAAGAACACATGGTTCATCCAACTTGGGGACTCCCATGGCTGCAGCAGAGCCCAATTTCTCCTTGAGAGTATTGAAGTTCTGCTTGCAGTTCTCATTACATTCTAGGAGCTCTAAATCATTCCCTTTAGTGTATCATATAAAGTCTTGGCTTCATGCCCAAATCTGGGCACCCATAAGCAGCAGTACTCATCAGTCTCCTAAAAAAGCCCACAGTCATTTTTTAGACAGGGACTCTTGGGTGACTAAAATAACTTTTTTATCTTCTAGGGATTTTGATCAGTTCCAGAGGTTAAGACAGATTCCAAATATTTAAGTCTTTCAGTCAAAATCTGAGCTCTGTGTGGTGATGCCCTATATCTGCAAGTTCTCAGGAAATTTACCAACTTAACATTATTATTATGAGTCTTCTTTAGTTTGGCTAGCAATGAGCAAGTCACCTACATACTGAATAATTGTGTCCCTTTCCAATTGTAGATTTTTAAGTCCTTAGCTAGAGCATTTTCAAATAAGTGGGCGATATCTCAGAACCCTTCAGAGATGACTGTCCAGGTTAGTTTTGAGGCTGAATGCATATCTGGATCAGTCCATTCAAAGGCAAACATATTATGAATCTGGATGCATTGAGATACAGAAAAGTGCATCTTTCAGATTTAAGAATGTAAACCAGCTTGCATCCCCTGGAACTTGGTAAGTATTGGGGACAATGAGGTGTATGGGGACAACTGCATTTCTTAATGCTCTAAGGGTTCTGACAAATCTGTACTTGCCATTAGGCTTTTTATCTGGTAACATGCGAGTATTGTAAGGAGACTCTCATGGGCTTAATAACTCATATGGCAAGAATTTGGCAATAAGGGGTTGAATTTCCCATCATGCTTCTTGCCTTAAAATATATTGTCTCTTCTGAGGTCGAGGAGTACTAGGCTGAAGTTGGATTTCAATGGGGGAGGTGTTTAGTGCATTTCCCAGAGCCTGTGTGGCCCAAACCTCAAGATTTACTTAAGACAATACCTCAGGTGGTAAATGTGACAGCTCATTCTTAACTTCTTTTTTCCCCTGATGGGTCAGGAACAAAAGTAACAGTTTCTATGCTTTATGATCTGTGAAGGTGACGATGACTTGGTCTCCTCAGTCAATAAACCTCTCCCCAGTAAGAGGTCAGGCAATCAGACAGTACTAAAAAGGCAGGCGAGAAACCTAGAGACTCTGGAGGACAATTTAGAAGATACAAAAAGGAGTGATTTGGGGCTTGTCCATCATGAGAAGACAGGAGACCATTGTATTAAATCAGTACAGAGTAATCTGCTCCCACACCTAATACGAAGTTAATACCCCTACCTGCTACTTCAAGAGTCACCTGAGGCTCCTCCATCTCTCGATAGCTAGTAGTCCAATGGGAGTGGAGGTAGGAAATATCAGGCCCCGCCACTTTTGAGTCTGCTGGGCTCTGATGATGGCTCCCTTGGAAGCACAGTGCATTTCCTTCGGCAGAGGCTTACCTTCCTACAGAAGGCACACAGATTTATACCCAAGGCGCAGTGGCCCAGAGGCACATACTGCGATTTTCACCTTCTGACTTCCTCTGTGAGGGCCAGGGGTTAAGGGGCTGCCTCTGAAGTGGTGGAGAGCACAAGGCTGCAGCTAGAAGCTGGGCCTCTTGGAAGATTTGCTTTATTTTATGTTTTCTCTGCTCAATTCCTGTGATGGAAAACTGCAAAATCCAAGTCTAAAATCTGATCCATGGGAGTCTGGAAGCCTAAGGCTGCTTTTGGCAGCTTCCTGCAGATATAAGAAGGAGACCGTGCTATAAATTAAACTCCTAGAAATGCCTGTCCCTTTTCGGAGTCAGGGTCAGTGTTAGTGTATTTCCTCAAGGTCTAAATTATCCACCCTTGTAATAAGGCTAGGTTTTCATCTTTTCCCTGAGTAATTTTCCAGAATTTATAAAATTAAAAAGCTGTATCACACTTTTTATTCCTTCACGGAGTCAATCACAATTTTTTCTCTATATATCCTACTTTCTTCCTAATTCATTAGTTTTTTCTAGATTCTAGTTCTTTTGGGTCCTAGTCAGGCACTGCTGTGCCTCCTACTTGATTGGCAGGGGGAGTTCAGCCCCAGCTAAGAAAAGCCTAATATTAAGAGTAACTTGCATTAAAAGGGTAATCAATTATGTGCCATCCCTGTTTTGTCTTTTCCTCCATCAAACATATAGAAGCCCATTTTAATTTTTATCCTGACCAAGCTTCAGAGAAGCCTGTATATAATGTACTTCCTCCCTCTTAGTTTCTCTTCTATAAAACAAATGAAGCTGCAAAATAGGAGTCAGATCAAACAGGAGAAATAGGAAGGCTGTAACTTGTATATTGTAATATATTAGTCAATTTTCTTTTATATATATATATACTTTAAGTTTTAGGGTACATGTGCACAATGTACAGGTTAGTTACATACGTATACATGTGCCATGCTGGTGTGCTGCACACATTAACTCGTCATTTAGCATTAGGTATATCTCCTAATGCTATCCCTCCCCCCAGCCCCACCCCACAACAGTCCCCGCAGTGTGATGTTCCCCTTCCTGTGTCCATGTGTTCTCATTGTTCAATTCCCAGCTATGAGTGAGAACATGCGGTGTTTGGTTTTTTGTCCTTGCGATAGTTTACTGAGAATGATGATTTCCAATTTCATCCATGTCTCTACAAAGAATATGAACTCATCATTTTTTATGGCTGCATAGTATTCCATGGTGTATATGTACCACATTTTCTTAATCCAGTCTATCATTGTTGGACATTTGGGTTGGTTCTAAGTCTTTGCTATTGTGAATAGTGCCACAATAAACACACCTGTGCATGTGTCTTTAAAGCAGCATGATTTATAATCCTTTGGGTATATACCCAGTAATGGGATGGCTGGGTCAAATGGTATTTCTAGTTCTAGATCCCTGAGGAATCGCCACACTGACTTCCACCATGGTTGAACTAGTTTACAGTCCCACCAACAGTGTAAAAGTGTTCCTATTTCTCCACATCCTCTCCAGCACCTGTTGTCTCCTGACTTTTTAATGATCTCCATTCTAACTGGTGTGAGATGGTATCTCATTGTGGTTTTGATTTGCATTTCTCTGATGGCCAGTAATGATGAGAATTTTTTCATGTGTCTTTTGGCTGCATAAATGTCTTCTTTTAAGAAGTGTCTGTTCATATCCTTTGCCCAGTTTTTGATGGGGTTGTTTGTTTTTTTCTTGTAAATTTGTTTGAGTTCATTGTAGATTCTGGATATTAGCCATTTGTCAGATGACTAGGTTTCGAAAATTTTCTCCCATTTTGTAGGTTGCCTTTTCACTCTGATGGTATTAGTCCATTTTCACACTGCTACAACAAATCTGACAAAACTCTCTCAGGAAAAAGTGACCTGCTGGGTTAAGAAAGCAGGGTCCAGCTGCCCTATACCAGCTCATCAAAGATCGTGTTATGGTTAAGAAATGAGAGAAAACTGTTAAGAAAATGTCTCATGTTCTCCATCTTGAGGGTAATTGTTTGCAAAGGGTTGTCATAAAAGAGGCTGTCACTAAACAGGCATATCTGATCTTATCATGTAGAGCTCTTAAATACCACATTTCAACTTCAGTCATGATGGCGAGGTTACTGCTGATCTTTTCTGAAAATTAAGGTAAAAAAATTCTAGGTTCCAAGACAATTCTTTTTTTCAGTGTTACTTGGACAAGTGGCAAATTAAACAAGCAGTCAGTTCAGAGTCAGAGGATCGCTGAGGAAAGTAAAAGCTAAACTGTTTGGGGCCTCTGTCCTGGGGCAGCCTCCAGCCTACTGCAAAACAGAGGTGATGAGCAGAAAGGTGACAAGATGTAGAGCACTCAGTTGAGGGACCAAAAGCACTAGGTGGACAGTCCAAAAAGAGAAAGTGGCAAACACCTTGTTTAGCCAAATCCATTCTTCTCAATATTCCCCAGGGCCCCTAACCCTGTGGGCTTGGCCTCTAATCTGAGTATGATAATAGTGGATAATCATTCTTGCCCACCAGAATGGCTTCACGGCTCTAAAAGACAGCCCACTTGCCAGGTGTCAGCTGATTGATTCTGTGTGGATTGTTTTCCTTGGAGTGGGGTCTTGTCTTGTTGTCCATTCATGGTGTTGCTGAAAGATGTTGCTGGAAAAGAAGGTCCTGATACAGACCACAAAGTAGGATTCCTAGATCTTCTGCAGGAAAAAATTTGAGGTGAGTTAGAGAGCACAGTGAAAGAAGCAAGTTTATTAGAAATTACTCCATTACAGAGTTGGACATCCTCAGAAAACAAGAGCAGGAATGCATTGTCTTTTGTTAGTGTCTCTACTTATAAGTAACTATAAAGATAAAGCGTTATAATTAAACTTGGAAGGTGCAGATGTAGTCACTAAAGTCGTGGCTATTCGTTTTAACAATAACCATTAACCCATTGACCTAAGCTAGTTCATTAATAATATCCTTACAAAAAATGCTGCACTCCTAGGACATTTATATATTTTTCAGACTTGGTGGAAGATGTCTTGTATGACCACAAATATTCTGCAATTGTAATTTGTGGCCAGTTAAAAAATGTGACTATTTTCAGACCATGAACATTAATCTTCTAGATGCCCTGTGAGTACCTAGCTACTCATATTAAGATAGAATATTCTAGTCATGTTTATTAAACTAGAAGCTAGGTAACCATGAGTTCCTCTAATACAGCAAGTCTACTCCTCAAGGAGAAAATGTATTTCTCAGGAATTTTGTGCATTTTGTTTAATGGCATTTGGTATGTTTACCAAAATGGCAGAAAAGAGTGAAATTACTCCTCAAAGATTTCTCAAGATTGGATATCAAATAAACAAAATGATTATAGTTAATATGCAAGTTGATACAGTTGATATTCAAAAGAAATTTTGTTTGAAGCAAAATGAGATTTTTATTGTTACTTATTTATTATTATTATTATTATTGTTATTATTATTATTATTTTGAGACAGAGTCTTGCTCTGTTGCCCAGGCTGCAATGCAGTGCACTATCTTGGCTCACTGAAACCTGTGCCTCCCTGGTTCAAGCAATTCTTCTGCCTCAGCCTCCCAAGTAGCTGGGATTACAGGCATGAATCACTACACCCAGCTAATATTTGTATCTTTAGTAGAGATGGGGTTTCCCTCTGTTGGCCAGGGTGGTCTGAAACCCCTGACAACAAGCGATCTGCCCACCTTGGCCTCCCAAATAGCTGGGATTACAGGCGAGAGCCACCATTCCCAGCCACATTGAGGTTTTTAAATAATTCTGATTTCCTGCTTTTGAGCAGGGAGCTGAGCAAATTCAACAGATCATGGGCCTATACTAGGGGAAGACTGAGGACAAACTCTAGAACACATGTGATTAAATTAATTACAATGGAAACCAAATCAAATTTAATAAGGCCACACCTCTTAGTTGCAAGATGTTTCCCCACATTTTGAAATGCGATGTTATTCCATGGAAAAGCAAACTAGTGTTTATCTCCAGAGTAAAGAACAGAGTTCCCTGCAATGATTGATTGACTGAGAATTATGGCTCAAGATTTAAAATCCTTCTTTTTTCCATTTATAAACTAAAAATAAATTTCTAATCCCCTGTGGATTAAATGGACCTCTCTTCTTGGATAAGGACTTTCCAAAGTTAACCTTAAAAGCTAGTTCAAGCCATGGGTCACACATGCCTCATTATACTCTCCTTCCTTTTGTTTTAATTTTAATTTCAATTTCAATTTTTAATTTATATTTGTGGGTACATAGTTGGTGTATATATTCATGGGGGTACATGACACACTTTGATGCAGTCATGCAATGAGTAATACACAATAAAAAACGGGGTATCTGTCCCCTCAAGCATTTATAGCTTGTGTTATAAACAATCCAATTATACTCTTTTAGTTTTTTTAAATGTGGAATTAAATTATTTTTTACTATAATCACCCTGTTGTGCTATCAAATGCTGTCTTATTCATTCTTTCTAACAATTTTTTTTTTACCCATTTAGCATCCCCACTATCCCCCTGTTCCCTCCCTGCCCTTCCCAGCCTCTGGTAACCATCCTTATACTCTCTACCTCTATGACACCAATTGTTTTGAATTTTAGCACCCACAAATAGTGAGAACATGTGACATTTGTCTTTCTGTGCCTGACATTTCACTTAACATAAAGACTTTCAGTTTCATTTATGTTATTGCAAATGGAAGGCTCTCATTCTTTCTTACAGCTGAATAGTACTCCATTGTGTATATGTACCACATTTTCTCTATCCAGTCATCTGTTGATGGACATTTAGATTCCTTCCAAATCTTGGCTATTATAAACCTTGCTGTAGCAAACATGAGAGTGCCAATAGGTCTTTGATTTACTAATTTTTTTTCTTGTAGGCATATAATGAGCAGTGGGATTGCTGGACCATATAGAAGCTCTATTTTTAGTTATATCGGGAACATCCAAACTGTCCTTAAATGTGCTCCCAACAGCAGTGTACAAGGTTTCCCTTCACTCGACATACTCACCAGCATTTGTTTTTTACTGACTTCTGGATAAAAGCCACCTTAACTAGGGTGAAATGATATCTCATTTTGGGTTTGATTTGCATTTCCATGATGATCAGTAATCTGGAGCACCTTTTCATTTGCCTGTTTCACATTTGTATGTCTTCTTTTCATAAATGTCTATTTAAATTTTTTGTCCACTCTTTATTTGGGTTATTAATTTTTTCTATGGACTTTTTTGAACTCAATATATTGTAGTGTATTAGTCTGTTCCTGCACTGCTATAAAAAAATACCTGAGACTGTGTTATCTATTTATTTACTGAGATGTAGTCTTGATCTGTTGCCCCGACTGAAATGCAGTGGTGCAATCTCGACTCACTGCAACCTGCACCTTCTGATTCAAGCAATTCTCTGCCTCAGCTCCTGAATAGCTGGGATTACTGGCACCTGCCACCATGCCTGGCTAATTTTTGTATTTTTAGTGGAGACAGGGTTTCACCATCTTGGCCAGGCTGGTCTTGAACTCCTGACCTCGTGATCCACCCTCCTCAGCCTCCCAAAGTGGTGAGATTACAGGCATGAGCCATGGCACCTGGCAAGACTGGGTAATTTATAAAGGAAATGGGTTTAATTGACTCACAGTTCCACATGGCCGGGGAGGACTCAGGAAACTTCCAATAATGGCAGATGGGGAAGCAGGCACCTCTTACGTGACAGCAGGAGAGAGAGCATGTATGTGAAGCAAAGGGGAAGAGTCCCTTATAAAACCATCAGATTTCATGAGAAATCACTCACTATCAGAAGAACAGCATGGGGGAAACCACCCCCATGATCCAATCACCTTCTACCAACCTCTCCCTCAACATCTGGGGATTACAATTCAATATGAGATTTGGGTGGGGACACAAATCCTAACCATATCATGTAGCTATTAATTGCTTTTCAGATGGATAATTTACAAATATTTTCTCCCATTCTGTGGATTTTCTCTTCACTTTGTTTCTTGTTTCTTTCACTTTAAAAAGGCTTTCTGACTTTCTGTAATCCGATTTGTCCATGTTTGTTTTAGTTGTCTGTGCTTCTGGGGCATTATTTAAGCAGTTTTTGCCCAAACCAATAACCTAAAGAGTTTCCCCAATGTTTTCTTGTAAAAGTTTGATTGTTTGAGGCGTTAGGTTTAAGTCTTTAATTCATTTTAATTTGATTTTTGTAAGTGGCAAGAAATAGGGTTCTAGTTTTATTCTTCTGCCTATGGCTTGCCAGTTTTCCCAGCCCTATTTATTACAAAAGCTGTCTCATTTTTTATTGTATGTTCTTGGCACTTTTGTTGAAAATTAATTTAGCTGCCCCTCCCATAGGATTTCAGAACACTGCTATGAGGGTCTGAATGTTTGTCCCTCACATAGGTTACAGAACACTGCTGCTGGGTTCCAAACGTTTGTCACATAAGATTCCAGAACACTGCTACGAGGGTCTGAATGTTTGTTCCTCACAGGGGATTCCAGAACACTCCTGCTGTGGTCTGAATGTTTGTCCCTCACATAGGATTCCAGAACACTGCTATGAGCGTCTGAATGTTGGTCCCTCACACAGAATGCCAGTTTTACCAGCCATATTTATTACAAAAACTGTCTTATTTTTTATTGTATGTTCTTGGCACTTTTGTTGAAAATTAATTTAGCTGTATGAGTTTGTTTCTCAGGTCTCTATTTCGTTCCATCTGTCTTTATGTCTGTTTTTATGCTAGTGTCATGTTGTTTTAATTACTACAACTTAGTAGTATAATTTAAAACCAGGTAATGGAATTCCTCCAGTTTTGTTTTATATACTCACCATAGCTTTGACTATTATGGTGTTTTCTGATGTTTCCATATAAATTTCAGAATTTTTTTTCTATATCTGTGAGGAATGTCTTTTTCTTTTTCTTTCTTTTTTTTTTTTTTTTTTGGTTGCATCTTGCTCTGTCACCTAGACTGGAGTGCAGTGATGTGATCTGGGCACAGTGCCACCTCCACCTCCTGGGTCCAAGCAATTCTTTGCCTCAGCCTCCTGAATAGCTGGGATTACAGGCACCCACCACCATACCTGGCTAATTTTTTGTATTATTAGTAGAGGTGGGGTTTCACCACGTTGGCCAGGCTGGTCTTGAACTCCTGACCTCATGATCCACCAACTTCGGCCTCCCAAAGTGCTGGGATTACAGGCATGAGCCACTGCCCCTGGCCTGTTATTTTGATAGAGATGGCATGAAGTGTATAGATTGCTATGGATCATACGGACATTTTTTAAAAAATGCTGATTCTTTCAGTCTGTGAACATAAAAATATCTTTCCAATTTTTGAGTCCTTTTTCATTTCTTTTATCAGTGTTTTACAGTTTTAATTGTGGAGAACTTTTATTTCTTTGGTAAATTCCCACATATTTTGTTTTATTTGTGGCTACTGCAAATAGTATTACATTTTTGAATTCTTTTTCAGTTTGTTGACTGTTGGCATATAGAAACCCTACTGATTTGTATGTGTTGATTTCGTATTCTGCAAATTTACTCAAGTTATTACCTCTAATAGATTTTGGTGGATGTATTAGGCCATTCTCATATTGCTATAAAAAGTAATCACTGACTGGTTAATTTATAAAGAAAATAGGTTTCATTTGTTCATGTTTCTACAGGCTGTACAGAAAGCATAGCACTGGCTTCTGCTTCTGGGGAAGCCTCTGACAACTGACAAGGTGAAAAATAAATCCAGTTCTTGCACATCACATGGTAACTGCGAGGGCAGGGGGGAAGTGTTACACACACTTATAGATAACCAGCTCTGATCAAAACTTACTATTGTGGGAATGGCACCAAAGGAAATGATGCCAAACTGTCCGTGGAAATCTTGCCCTCATGATTCAATCACCTCCCCTCTAGGCCCACTTCCAACATTGAGGATTATATTTCAATATAAGATTTTGGTGGGAATACACATCCAAACTGTATCATTTTGCCCCTGGCCGTTCCAAATCTCAAATCCTTCTCATATTTCAAAATAAAATCATGACTTCCCAATAATCCCCAAAGTCTTAACTAATTTCAGCCTTAACTCAAAAGGCAAAAGTCTCATCTAAGACAAAGCTAATTTCTTCCTCCTATAAGCCTGTAACATAAAGAAACAAATTAAGTTCTTCCAAGATACAAATGAAGCTGAGGCATTGGGTAAATACTCCTATTCTAAAAGGAAGAAATCAGCCAAAAGAAAGCGGTCACAGGATCTATGATAGTCTGAAACGCAGAAGGGCAGTTATTGAATTGTAAGGCTCCCAAATAATTATTTTTGACTCTGTGTCCCATTTCCAGGGCGTGCTAATGCCTTGAGAAGGTTCTACCTTGTGACTTTGCATGGTTCAGCCCCCACAGCTGCTCTCATGGGCTGGCATACTGTGCCTCTGGCTTTTCAAGGTGCAAGGTGCAGGCTGTAGCTAGATCTACCATTCTGGGGTCTGAGGTCTGGAGGACAATGATCCTCTCCTCACATATCTACTAGGCCATGACCCAGTGGGGAGCCTTCCTGGGGACTGTCACCCCACATTTCTTTTCTCCATTGTTTTAGTAGAGGATCTCCATGAGGGCTCCACACCTGCAACATGCTTCTGCCTGCACACCCTGTCTTTTTCATACATCCTTTGAAATAAAGGTGGAGGCTTCCAAGTCTCAACTACTCGCATTTGGTAAACCCACAGGCCTAACACCACATGGAAGCTACCAAGGTTATGGCTTGCACCCTCTGAAGCAGTGACTGGAGTTGTAACTGGGTCAATATGAGCTACACCTGGAGCTGAAGCAGTGGCAAGGGTGGAGTGAGCCTTGATCCAAAGCTACCCAAGGCAGCAGGTCCTAGACCTGATCCCAGAAACTATTCTCTTCTTTTAGGCCTCAGGGCCTGTGATGGGTTGCTGCCTTTCAGATTTCTAAAATGCCTTCAATTCCTCTTTCCCATTGTCTTGGCTATCAACACTTGCTTTTTTTTAGGTTATACAAATATCTCCAACAAGTGGTTGACCTATATGCTGCTTGAGTTCCTCTCTTATAAAAGCTTTTTATATTTCAGCCATATGACTAGGCTGCAGAGTTTTCAAGCTTTTACACTATGCTTCTTTTGTAAGTATAAGTTACTACTTATTTTATTTTATTTTATTTTTTTCCTAGAACATGTGAGCATAGATTGTTAGAGGCAGCCAGGTCACATCACAAATGCTTTGCTGCTTAGACATTTTTCCAACAGAACCCCTAAATCATCAATTTCAAATTCAAACTTTTTTATATCCCTAGTGCATGACAGAAATTCAGCCAACCACTTTGCTAAGACAACATGCATGACCTTTGTTTCACTCCCAATAAGTTTCTAGTTTTCATCTGACAGCTTCTCAGCCCGGCCTTCACTGTCCAGATCACTATCAGCATTTTGGTCACAGATATTCAACCAGTTTCTAAGAAAATCTCAACTTTCCCTCATTTTTCTGTCTTCTGAATCCCACAAATTCTTCCAACTTCTGCCTGTTTACCCAATTACAAAGCTGATTCCACATTGTGGGGTATTCTTATAACTATTTTCCATTCCTTGGTGCCAAATTTTGTATTAAGCTATTTTTGCAACACTATGAGAGTGGGACTGGATAATTAATTTTTTACAAAGTAGGTTTAAGTGGCTTATGATTCTACAGGCTGTTGAGAAAACATAGTACTGGAATATGCTTTTGCAACACTATGAGAGTAGGACTGGATAATTTGTTTTTTACAAAGTAGGTTTAAGTGGCTTATGATTCTACAGGCTGTAGAGAAAACATAGTACTGGAATATGCTTCTGGGGAGGTCTCTGGAAGTTTACAGTCATGGCAGAAGTTGAAGCAGAATCTTGCACATCACAGGGCAAAAAGCAGAAGCAAAAAACAGAGGGGCGAGTTTTTGCACAGTTTTAAATAACCAGATTTTATGGGAACTCACTCACTATCATGAGGATAGCACCAACTGGGATGGTGCTAAGCCATTTAAAGTAATCCACCCCAATGGTTAAATCACCTTTCAACAGGCCCATCTCCAACATTGAGAATTACATTTAAATATGAGATTTGGGAGGGAACACACATTCAAACCCTATCAGAGGAGTATTTATGCCTTTTCCAATATAACATTATAACATTGGCAAAAAAAAAAAAAAAGGTAATTTGACTTCTTTTCCAGTTGGGATGCGTTTTATTGCTTTCTCCTGTCTGATTGCTCCAGATAGGACTTTCAGCATTATGTTGAATAACAGTGGTAAAAGTGGACATTCTTGTCATCTTCCAGATTTTAGAGAAAAGGCTTTTAGTTTTTCCCCACTTAGTGTGATACTAGCTGTGGGTCTGTCATATATGACTTTATTATGTTGAGGTATGTTCATTCTATACCCAGTTTTCAAAGGGCTTTTTATTATTAAAGAATATTAAATTTTATCAAAATTTTTTAGCATAATTGAAATGATTATATGGATTTTGTCCTTGTTTTTTGTTTTTTTGTTTTTTGTTTTTTTTTTGAGATGTAGTCTCCCTCTGTCACCCAGGCTGGAGTGTAATGGCATGATCTCAGCTCAATGCAACCTCTGCCTCCCGGGTTCAAGTGATTCTCCTTCTTCAGCCTCCTGAGTAGCTGGGATTACAGCTGCTCACCACCATGCCTGTCTAATTTTTGTATTTTTAGTACAGACGTAGCTTCGCCATGTTGGCTAGACTGGTTTCAAACTCCTGACCTCAGGTGATCCATCCACCTCGGCTTCCCAAATTGCTGGGATTACAGGTGTGAACCACTGTTCCTGGCCCCTTCATTCTCTTTATGTGATCTATCACATTCATTGATTTGCATGTTGAACTATCCTTGCATCCTTGGGATAAATCCCACTTGGTCATTATGAATTACCTATTTATGTATTGTTTAATTCAGTTTGCTAGGTGTTTTGCAAATTTTTGCACCAATATTCTCCACTCCAGTCTACTTCACTCTACTATTCCACTACATTCCAGTCCATTCCTTCCCACTCCACTCTACTCCACTCCACTCCATTCCATTAAACTCCAACCCTTTCCAATACACTCCATTCCACTCCACTCCATTTCATTTCATTGCACTCCACTCCACTCCATTCCACTCAACTCCATTCCATTACACTCAATTCCACTCCACTTCACTCCATTCCATTTCACTCCGTTCCAATCCAATCCATTCCATTACACTCCACTCCATTCCATTAAACTCCACTGCACTCCATTCCATGCGGCTCCACTCCACTCCACTCCACTCCACTCTGCTCCAATCCATTCCATTTCACTCCACTCCACTCCTTTCCACTCCATTCATTTCCATTTCTCTACACTCCATTCCACTACACTTCACACTACTCCATTCTCCTCCACTCCACTCTATTCTGCTCCACTACAATTCATTCCACTCTACTCCATAACATTCCACTCCATTCCACTCCATTTCATTATATTCCGTTCCACTCCACTCAACTTTTCTGCACTCCATTGTATTCCACTCCATTTCATTCCATTCCACACCAATCCATTCCATTCCACTCCACTCCACTCCATTCCACTCCACTCCACTCCATTCCACTCCACTCCACTCCACTCCATTCCACTCCATTCTCTTCCATTCCACTCCACTCCACTCCATCCGACTCCACTCCATTCCATTCCAGTCAATTCAACTCCACTCCACTCCATTCCACTCCTGTCCATTCCATTCCACTCCGCTCTATTCCACTCCATTCTATTCCATTCCACTCCACTCCACTCCATTCAACTCCACTCCATTCCACTCCAATCTACTCAATTCCATTCCACTCTTCTTCATTCCATTCCACTCCACCCCACGCCACCACACTCCAATTCATACAAATCCTCTCCACTCCAGTCCACTCCATTCCACTTAACTCCAATCCATTCCACTCCAATCCATTCCACTCCAATCTACTCGTCTCCACCGCACTCCACTCTGTTCCATTCTATTCCATTCCTTTCCATTCCACTACACGCCATTCCACTCCATTCTATTCCATTCCATTCCTCTCCACTCCATTCCAATCCAGTCCATTCGATGCCACTCAATTCCACTGCACTCCACTCCATTCCACTGCACTCCATTCCATTCCACTCCACTCCATTCCATTCCAATAAATTTCACTACATTTTATTCAACTCCATTCCATTCCACTCCACTCCACTCCATTCCCCTCCATTCCATAGCATTCCACTCCACTCCATTACATTACACTCAACTCCATTCCATGCCCCTCCACTCCATTCCATTCCACTCCACTCCATTCCATTCCACTCCACTCCATTCCACTCCAATCCACTCTGTTCCACTCCACTCCATTCCACTACAATCCATTCCATTCTACTCCACTCCATTCCATACAGCTCCATTCCACTGCACTCCACTCAACTCCATTCCACTCCATTCTATTCCATTGCACTCCATTCTATTCCATTCCACTCGATTCCACTCCATTCCACTCTACTCCATTCCATTCCATTCCATCATATTCCATTCCACTCCACTCCACTTCCATTCCACTCCACTCCACTTCATTACACTCCACTCCATTCCATTCCAATCCACTCCATTCCATTCTACTGCATTCCATGCCACTCCACTCCATTCCATTCCACTCCAATCCGTTCCACTCCACTCCATTCCATTCCATTTCACTCCACTCCTTTCCAGTCCACTCTACTCCACTCCACTCAATTCCACTCCATTCCACACCATTCCTCTTGACCCCGTCCCATTCCACTCAACTTCCCTTTATTCTTCTCCACTCCATTCCACTCCACTCCTTTCCATTCCACTCCACTCCATGCCACTCCACTGCGTTATATTCCACTCCACTGCTTTCCACTCCACACCACTCCACTCCAATCCACCCCACTCCATTCCACTCCTTTCCATACCATTCCACTCCACTCCATTCAATTCCACTCCACTCCATTTCATGCCACTCCACTCCAGTCGTTTCCACTTCTCTGCATACCACCCCACTCCATTCCATTCCACTCCACTCCTTTCCATTCCATGCCACTCCATTCCTTTCCATTCCAATCCACTCCATTCCACTCCCCTCCATTCATCTCCACTACACTCCACTCCATTTCATTCCATTACACTCCATTCCGTTCCATTACTTTCTTTTGACAGGATCTCACTCTGTCACCCATGCTGGTGTGGAGTTACACAATCTCAGCTCACATTTCATTTCACCATTCCATTTCATTCCATTCCACTGCACTCCTCTCCACTCCACTCAGTTCCACTCTACTCCACTCCAATCCATTCCATCCCATACCTTTCCAGTCTCTCCCATTACACTCCTTTCTTTGACAAGATCTCCCTCTGTCACACAGGCTGAAGCACAGTGGCACAATCTCAGCACAAATTTCTTCCTTCCATTCCATTCCATTTCGTTCCACTCCACTCAACTCCACTCAAGTCCACTCCACTCCACTCCATGACACTCCAGTCCTCTCCATTCCAATCCATTCCATTGCACTCCACTCCACTCCACTCCATTCCATTCCACTCCACTCCATTCCATTCCATTCCACTTCACTCCATTCCATTTCACTCCACTCCAATCCACTCCACTCCATTCCATTCCACTACTCTCCACTCCATTCCACTCCACTCCATTCCATTTCACTCCACTCAATTCCACTCCACTCCTTTCCATTCCAATCCAATCCAATCCATTCCAATCCAATCTAATCCATTCCACTCCACTCCACTCCATTCCACTAAATTCCATTCCACTCCATTCCACTCCATGCTATTCCATTCCACTCCATTCCACTTCATTCCATTCCATTCCACTTCATTCCATTCCATTCCGATGCATTCCATTCCAATCCACTCCATTTCATTCCACTCCTTTCCATTCGATACCACTCCATTCCATTCCACTCCACTCCATTCCACTCCACTCCATTCCATTCCACTCCACTCCACTCCACTCCAATCCATTCCACTCCACTCCATTCCATTCCAATCCACTCCACTCCACTCCACTCCACTCCAATCCATTCCATTTCACTGCATTCCATTCCATTCCATTCCTTTCTTTCGAGAGTATCTCACTCTGTCACCCAGCCTGGAGTGCAGTGTCACAATCTCATCTCACATTCCATTCCGTTCCATTCCACTCCACTCCACTGTGTTCCATCCGCTCCATTCCATTCTTTTCCATTCCATTTCATTCCACTGAATACCACTTCGTTCCAGTACAATCCATTCCATTCCATTCCACTCGTTTCTTTCGACAGGATCTCCTTCTGTCACACAGGCTGTAGCTCAGTGGCAAAATCCCAAAGCAGATTTCTCCATTTCGTTCTGGTCCATTCTGTTCAATTCTTTTTCATTCCATTCCGTTCCTCTGTGTTCCACTCCACTCCACTCCACTCACTTCATTCCATAACATCCGATTCCGTTTATCTACATTCAACTCCTCTCCACTGCACTGCACTCCACTCCACTCCATTCCACTCTATCCCATTCCATTCTGCTCCATTCCACTGCATGCCACTCTGCCCCACTCTACTCCACTTCATTCCATTTCAGGCCATCCAATTCCATAGCATTCCATTCCTCTCCATTCCACTCCACTGCACTTCACTCCACTACACTCCAGTCCACTCCGTTTCATTGCATTCCACTGCATTCCATTCCAAACCTTTCTTTCTAGAGTATCTCACTGTCACCCAGCCTGGAGTGCAGTGGCACAGTTAAAGCTCACATTTCATTATTCCACTCCATTCAGATCCTTTCCACTTCATTCCACTCCACTCCACTCCATTCCACTCCACTCCACTCCATTCCTCACTACTCGATTCTGTTACACTCAACTCCACTCCATGCCACTCCTCTACATTCCATTCCACTCCACTCCATTTCATTCCATTCCACTCCATTCCATTCCACTCTTTTCCATTCCATTCCAGTCCACTCCACTCCACTCGGTCCCATTCCATTCCATTCCATTCCACTCCACTCCACTTCATTCAATTTCACTCCCCCTACTCCACTCCATTCCAGTCCACTCCACCCTTTTCCATTGCATCGCATTCCATTAAATTCCACTCCACTGCATTGCATTCCACTGCACTCCATTTCATTCCACTACACTCCACTCCATTTCACTCCATTCCATTCCACTACATTCCAGTCCATTCCTTCTCACTCCTCTAAATTCAATTCCACTCCACTCCTTTCCACTCCACCTTACTCCACTCCATTTCATTCCATGTCACTCCATTCCATTCCATGCCACTCCATTCCATTGCATTCCTTTCTTTTGACAGGATCTCTCTCTGTCACCCATCCTGGTGACACAATCTCAGCTCACATTTCATTTCACCATTCCATTTCATTCCACTGCACTCCTCTCCACTCTGCACTCCATTCAATTCCACTGCACTCCTCTCCAATCTGTTCCATTCCATTCCATTCCAATCTCTTCCATTCCACTCTTTTCTTTCTACAGGATCTCATTCTGTCACACAGGTGTAAGCGCGGTAGCACAATCTCAGCACACATTTCTTCTTTCAATTAGACTCCATTCCATTTCCTTCCACTTCACTCCACTCCATTCCAGTCCACTCCAGTCCATTCCACTGAACTCCATTGCACTCCATTCCACTCCATTCCATTCCACTCCACTCCATCACTTTCCACTCCACCCCACTACAAACCATACCGTTCCATTCCATCCCATTACACTTCACTTCACTCTATTCCATTCCTTTCCACTCCACTCCTTTCCACTCCATTAAACCCCACTCCACTCCAATCCACTTCACTGTACTTCAATCCAGTCAATTCTATTCCATTCCATTCTATTCCATTCCATTCCATTCAATTCCTCTTCCCTCCATTCCATTCCATTCCACTCCACTGCATTCCAATCCACTCCACTTCACTCCATTCCCCTCTACTCCACTTCACTGCATTCCATTCCACTCCACTCTATTCCATCCCAGTCCATTCGAATCCATTCCATTTTTTTCCGCTCCACTCATCTCCACTCCACTCCACTCCACTCCATTGCATTCCACTCCATTCCATTCCATTCCACTCCACTTCTTTCCATTCCACTCACCTACACCCCATTCCACTCCATTCCACTCCATTATATTCCATTCCATTCCACTCCATTCAATTCCACTCATTTCCAATCCACTACACTCCATTCAACTCCACTCCATTACATTCCTCTCCACTCCATTCCATTCGAGTACACTCCATTCCATTGTAATCCACTGCACTCTTCTCCACTCCACTCCATTCCACTCCTCTCTACTCCATTCCATTCCACTCCACTCCACTCCATTCCACTCCACTCCATTTCATTCCTCACCAATCCATTCAATTCCTCTCCATTCCACTCAATTCCTCTGCACTCCATTCCATTCCACTCCACTCCATTCCAGTCCATTCCACTCCATTCCACTGCACTCCACTCCATTCCACTCCACTCCACTCTATTCCACTCCACTCCATTCCATTCCACGCCACTCGTTTGCACTCCACTCTATTCCACTCCATTCCATACCATTTCACTGCACTCAATTCCATTCCACTCAACTCCACTCCATTCCTCAACACTCCATTACACTCCATTCCATTGCATTGCACTCCACCCACTCCAGTCCAAACCACTCCACTACATACCGCTCCAGTCCAATGCACTCCACTCCACTTAACTCCATTCCATTCCACTCTACTACATTCCAGTCCACTCCACTCCATTCCATTCCATTGCAGTCCACTCCACTACACTCCATTCCACTCCACTGCATTCCATTCCACTCCATTCCATTTCATTCCATTCCTCTCCACTCCATTCTACTACATTCTAATCCATTCCATTCCACTCTGTTCCTTTCCTCTCCACTCCACTCCACTCCATGGCACTCCACTCCACTCCATTCCACTCCACTCCACTCCAATCCACTCAATTCCATTCCACTCTACTCCATTGCATTCCTTTCCATTCCACTCCACTACATTTCATTCCACTCCACTTCATTCCACTCCATTCCATTCCATTGCACTCCACTCCTCTCCACTCCACTACATACCACTCTTGTCCAATCCACTCCACTCTGAGTAACTCCATTCCATTCCACTCCACTGCATTCCAATCCACTCCTCTTCATTCCATTCCATTCCACTACACTCGACTCCATTCTACTCCACTCCATTTCATTCCATTCCACTCCACTCCTTTCCATTCAACTCCACTTCTTTGCACACCACTCCACTCCAGTCCACTCCATTTCAATCCATTTCACTCCATTCCATCCCATTCCTTTCTTTAGACATGGTCTCACTCTGTCACCCATGCTGGTGTGCATTGGCACAATCTTAGTTCACATTCCATTTCACCATACCATTCCATTCCATTCCATTGCACTGCACTCCACTCCAATCCACTGAATTCCATTCCACCCAAATCCATTCCATGCCATTCCATTCCAAATCCCTTCCATTCCACTCCATTCTTTCTACATCATCTCCCTCTGTCACACAGGCTGTAGAGCAGTGGCACAATATCAGCAAATATTTCTTCATTCCATTGCATTCCATTCCATTCCATTCCATTCCATTTCACTTCACTCCTCTCCACTCCATTCCACTCAATTCCACTTCACTCCACTCAATTCCACTCTATTTCATTCTACTCCACTCCACTGCACTCCATTCCATTTCACTATGCTCCATCCCATTCCACTCCACTCCACTCCTTTCCATAAAGCTCTATTCCATTCCATTCCACTCCACTTCATTCCATTCCTTTCCATTGCACTCCATTCCATTCCCGCCACTCCACTCCATTCCAGTCCATTCCACTCCATTCCATTCCAGTACACTCCATTCCATTCCACTCCACTCCATTCCATTCCACTCCATTCCACTCCATTCCATTCCATTCCACTCCACTCCAGCCCACTCCACTCCATTCCACTTCAGTCCAATCCACTCCACTCCACTTCACTCCATTCCATTGCACTCCCTTGCATTTCACTCCACTACACTCCATTCCATTCCACTCTGCTCAATTCCATTCCACTCCACTCCACTCAATTCCATTCCATTCCAATCCATTCCAGTCTTTTCCATTTCACTCTACTCCATTCCATTCTAATCCAGTTGGCTCCATTCCATTCTATTCTACTCCCTTCCTTCCCACTCCACTCCACTCCTCTCTACTCCACTTCAATCCTTTCCATTCCACTCCACCCCATTCCATTCCATTCCTTTCTTTGCACAGTATCTCATTCTGGCACAAAGGCAGCAGTGCAGTAGCACAATCTCATCCCACATTTCTTTTCACCATTCCATTGCAATCCATTCCATCCCATTCCATTCCATTCTATTTCACTCCACTCCATTAAATTCCACTCCATTCCATTCCGTTCCAATCCATTGAATTCCATTCCACTCCATTCCATTCCATTCCTCTCCACTCCATTACTTTCCACTCCATTCCATTCTACTGCACTCCTTTCCATTCCACTCCACTCCACTCCACTCCATTCCACTCTACTCCACTCAATTCCATTCGACTCCATTCCATTCCATTCCATTCCATGCCACTCTATTCCACTCCACTCCCCTCCATTCCATTCAACTCGACTTCACTCCACTCCATTCTACACCTTTCCATTCCACTCCACTCCCGTCCGTTTCATTCCACTGCAGTCCAAACCATGCAAATCCACTCCTTTGCAATCCACTCCACTCCTCTCCAATTCATTCCATTCCACTCCATTGCGTTCCATTCCTTTCTTTGGACAGGATATCATTCTGTAACCAATCCTGGTGTGCAGTGGCACAATCTCAGCTTACATTTCATTTCACCATTCCATTCCATTCCATTCTATTCGATTCCATTCCACTGCAAACCACTCCAATCCACTCAATTCCAATCCACTCCACACTCATCCATTCCATGCCATTCCATTTTAATCCCTTCCATTCGACTCCTTTCTTTCAACAGGATCTTCCTCTGTCACAAAGGCTGAAAAAGCAGTGTCAAAATCTCAGCACACATTTCTTCATTCCATTCCATTCCATTCCATTCCATTCCATTCTAATCCACTACACTCAACCCAACTCCACACCATTCCATTCCACTCGACTCCATTCCACTCCACTTCACTTTATTCCTTTCCATTCCATTCCACTCCACTCCACTTCACTTCAATCCATTCCACTCCACTCCTTTCCATTCCACTCCACTCCGTTCAATTCCACTCCACTCCACTCCATTCAATTCCTTTCAACTCCACTGCATTCTATTCCATTCCACTCCACTCCACTCCACTCCATTCCCTTCCACTCCACTCCGTTCCATTCCACTCCACTCCGTTCCATTCCACTCCACTCCACTCCATTCCATTCCTTTCAACTCCACTGCATTCCATTGCACTCCACTCCTCTCCATTCCATTCCATTCCAGTCCATTCCACTCCATTCCATTCCACTACACTGCATTCCATTCCACTCCACTCCACTCCTTTCCATAAAGCCCCATTCCATTCCATTACAATCCACTCCATTCCATTCCTTTCCACTGCATTCAATTCCATTCCCTCCACTCCATTCCATTCCATTCCATTGCAGTCTATTCCACTCCATTACATTCCACTCCATTCCACTCCTTTCCATTCCATTCCACTCAACTCCAGCCCACTCCACTCCATTCCACTTCAGCCCAATCCACTCTCTCCACTTCACTCCATTCCATTCCACTCCACTGCATTTCACTCCACTCCATTGCATTACATTCCACTAAACTCCATTCCATTCCACTCCACTCAATTCCATTCCACTCCACTCCATTCCATTCAACTCCACTCCACTCCATTCCATTCCATACCAATCCATTCCACTCCTTTCCATTCTACTCCACCCCTTCCACTCCACTCCATTCCATTCCATTCCACTCCACTCCACTCGACTCCATTCCACTCAACTTCATTCCTCTCCATTCCATTCCACTCCATTCTATTCCACTCCACTCAACTCCACTCCACTCCTTTTCAATCCACTCCATTCCACTCCACTCCACTCCATTCCAATCCCCTCCACTCCGCTTAATTGCATTCCACTCCATTCCATTCCATTCCATTCCACTCCTCACCATTTCATTCCACTCCACTAAATTTCACTCCTTTCCATTCCAATCTGCTCCATTCCATTCCACTCCATTCCATTCCACTCCACTCCACTCCATTCCACTCCACTCCATTCCACTGCACCACAATCCACTCCACTCCACTCCATTCCAATCCATTCCACTCTACTCCATTTCATTCCATTCCACTCCATTCCATTACATTCCTTTCTTTCCACAGGACCTCAGTCTGTCACAAAAGATGGAGTGCAGTGTCACAGTCTCAGCCCACGTTTGTATTCACCATTCTATTGCAATCCATTCCATCCCATTCCATTCCATTCTATTTCTCTCCACTCCATTCCCTTCAAGTTCATTCCATTCCATTCCATTGAATTCCACTGCACTCCATTGAATTCCACTCCACTCCACTCCATTCCATTCCATTCCAGTCTATTCCACTCCATTCCATTCCACTGCACTCCATTCGATTCCACTCCATTCCACTCCAGTCCAAACCACTCCACTCCACTTCACTCCTTTCCATTCCACTCCATGGCATTCCAATCCATTCCACTCTACTCCATTCCATTCCACTCCACTCCACTCCATTCCATGCAATTCTGCTCCTCTCCACTCCATTCCATTCCATTCCTGTCCAGTCCATTCCACTCCATTCCATTCCACTGCACTCCATTCGATTCCACTCCATTCCACTCCAGTCCAATCCACTCCACTCCACTTCACTCCTTTCCATTCCACTCCATGGAATTCCAATCCATTCCACTCCACTCCATTCCATTCCACTCCACTCCATTCCATTTCAATCCAATCCATTCCACTCCTTTCCACTCCATTCCTTTCCATTCCACTCCACTCCTCTCCATTCCTTTCCACTCCATTCGATTCCACTCCATTCCATTACACTCAACTCAAATCCACTACACTCCACTCCACTCGTCTCCAATCCTTTCCAGTCCACTCCATTCCACTGCACTCCACTACATGGCAATCCACTCCACTCCACACAATTCCATTCACCTCCAATGCATTCCATTCCATTCCATTCCGTTCCACTCCTCTCCATTTCATTCCACTACACTCCATTCTGCTCCATTCCATTCCAATCTGCTCCATTCCCTTCCACTCCGCTCCATTCCATTCCACTCCACTCCACTCCTTTCCATTCCAATACATTCCACTCCACTCCTTTTCACTCCAATCCACTCCACTCCACTCCATTCCACTGCACTCCACTCCAGTCCACTCCACTCCACTCCATTCCTTTCCATTCCACTGCATTACATTCCATTCCTCTCTTTCCACAAGATCTCACTCTGTAAGAATTTCTGAGGTGCAGTGGCACAATCTCAGCCCACATTTCTTTTCCCCATTCCGTTGCATTCCGTTCCATCCCATTCCATTACATTCTATTTCACTCCACTCCACTCCACTCCTTTCCAGTCCAAATCGACTCCATTCCACTCCACTCCACTCCACTCTATTCCATTCCATTCCATTCCACACCATTGCATTCCATTCCTTTCTTTCGACAGGTTATCACTGTGAAACTCAGACTGGAGTGCAGTGGTCCAATTTCAGGTCACGTTACATGTCAACTTTTCATTGCATTGCATTCTGTTCCATTGCATTCCATTGCATTCCATTCCATTCCATGCCATTACTTTCCATTCCAATCCATTCCATTCCATTCCTCTCCGTTTCACTCCACTCCACTTCACTCCACTACATTCTATTAAATTCGATTCTATTCCACTCCAGTCCACTTCTCTCCACTCCACTGCACTCAACTCCACTCCATTCCACTCCATCCCATTCCATTCCACTCCATTCCACTGCACTCGACTCCACTCCATTCCACTGCACTCGGCTCCACCCCACTCCAATTCACTCGATTCCATTCCTTCCCATTCCATTCCTCTCTATTCCACTCCACTCCACTTCTCTCCACTCCACTCCAGTCCAGTCTATTCTATTCCATTCCTTTCCACTTCATTCCATTCCATTCCTTTCTTTCGAGAGTATCTCACTCTCTCATCAAGCTTGTAGCACAGTGGCACAATCTCAGCTCACATTCCATTCTGTTCCATTCTGTACCGTTCCATTCCATTCCATTCCACTTCTCTCTAATCTGCTCCATTACATTCCAATCCATTCCATCCCATTCCAATCCATTCCGTTCCATTCCACTCGATTCCACTCTGATCCCCTCTAATACATTCCATTCCATTCTACTCCATTTCTTTCCCTTCCACACCTTTCTTTCAAGAGGTCACCCTCTGTCATACAAGCTGTAGAGCAGTGGCACAATCTCAGCACATGATTCTTCATTCCGTTCCGTTATGTTGCATTCTATTCCATTCCGTTCCGTTCCGTTCCACTCCACTCCACTACATTCCATTACATCCGATTCCATTCTTCTCTATTCCACTCCTCTCCACTCCACTGTACTCTACTCCACTCCCTTCCATTCTATCCCCTTCCATTCCACTCCATTCTTCCGCACTCCACTCCAACCCACTCCACTCCACTTCATTCCACTCCATTCCATCCCTCTGCTTTCCACTCCACTCCACTTCACTCCACTCCAGTCCAGCCCACTCCATTCCATTCCATTCCAATCCACAGAATTTCATTCCATTCCTTACATTCGAGAAAATCTCACTTTTTAACCCAGTCTGGAGTTCAGTGGCACAATCTCAGCTCACATTTCTTTATTCCATTCAATTCAATTCCATTCCATTCCTTTTCATTCCATTCCATTGCATTCCATTCCATTGCATTCCATTGCATTGCAATCCATTCCATTCCATTCCAATCCATTGCATTCCATTCCACTCCTTTCCATTACATTCCACTCGATTCCACTTCATTCCAATCCACTCCACTCATTTCCACTCCACTCCATTCCTCTCCACTCCACTCCAATGCACTCCACTCCTTTCCACTCCACTCTAATCCATTCCACTCCACTCCACTCCTTTCCACTCTACTCCATTCTATTCCACTCCACTTCATTCCATTCCACTCCACTCCATTCCATTCTACTCCATTCCATTAAACTCCATTCCACTCCATTCCATTCCACTCCCCTCCACTCCATTCCATTCCACTCCACTCCACTCCATTCCATTCCATTCCACTCCACTCCTTTCCATTCCACTCCTCTCCACTCCATTCAATTCCATTCCAGTCCATTACACTCCATTCCATTCCACTGCACTCCATTCGATTCCACTCCATTCCACTCTGGTCCAATCCTCTCCACTCCACTTCACTCCATTCCATTCCTCTCCACGGCATTCAAATCCACTCCACTCCATTCCATTCCACTCCACTCCATTCCATTTCAATCCAATCCATTCCATTCCATTCCCTTCCACTCCACTCCATTTCATTCCGCTTCTTTCCACTGCATTCCATTTCATTCCACTCCACTCCACTCCATTCCATTCCACTCCATTCCATTCCACTCCACTCAACTCCACTCCACTCCTCTCCAATGCTTTCCAGTCCACTGCATTCCACTACACTCCACTACACGACACTCCACTCCACTCCACTCAATTCCATTCCCCTCCACTGCATTCCATTCCATTCCATTTCACTTCTCTCCATTTCATTCCACTCTACTCCATTCCATTCCATTACATTCCAATGCGCTCCATTCCCTTCCACTCGACTCCATTCCATTCCCCTCCACTCCAATACTCTCCATTCCAATACATTCCACTCCACTCCACTCCACTCCATTCCACTGCACTCCACTCCAGTCCACTCCACTCCATTCCGTTCCATTCCACTCCGTTCCATTCCATTCCTTTCTTTCCACAGGATCTTACTCTGTCACAAATTCTGGAGTGCAGTGGCCCAATCTCAGGCCACATTTCTTTTCCCCATTCCACTGAATTCCATTCCATCCCATTCCATTCCATTCTATTTCACTCCCCTCCACTCCACTCCATTCTATTCCACTCCATTCCAATCGATTCGACTTCATTCCACTCCACTCCTCTCTAATCCACTCCACTCCACTCCACTCCACTCCACTCCATTCCATTCCATTCCATTCCATTCTATTCCATTTAACTCCATTGTATTCCATTTCTTTCTTTCGATAGGTTATCACTGTGAAACTCAGGCTGGAGTGTAGTGGCCCAATTTGAGGTCACATTACATGTCAACTTTTCATTGCATTGCATTCTGTTCCATTTCATTCCATTGCATTCCATTCCATTCCATTCCATGCCATTCCTTTCTATTCCAATCCATTCCATTCCATTCCACTCCGTTCAACTCCACTCCACTCCACTACATTCCACTAAATCCGATTCTCTTCCACTCCATTCCACTCCTTTCCACTCCACTGCACTCAATTCCACTCCATTCCACTCCATCCCATTCCATTCCACTCCATTCCAATGCACTTGACTTCACCCCACTCCACTCCACTTCATTCAATTCCATTCCTTCCCTTTGCATTCCTCTCTATTCCACTCCACTCCACTGCACTCCACTCCAGTCAACTCCATTCTATTCCATTCCTTTCCACTTCATTCCATTCCACGCCTTTCTTTCGAGAGTATCTCACTCTGTCACCAAGCCTGTAGTGCAGTGGCGCAATCTCAGCTCACATTCCATTCCGTTCCATTCTGTTCCATTCCATTCCATTCCATTCTGCTTCTCTCTAGTCTGCTACATTCCATTCCAATCCATTCCATTCTATTCCATTACATCCCATACCATTCCATTCCATCCCATCCCATTCCATTCCATCCCATCCCATTCCATTCCATCCCATTCCATTCCATTCCGTTCCATTCCAATGGATTCCACTCTGATCCCCTCTAATACATTCCTTTCCATTCCATTCCATTCCATTCCCATCCACTCCTTTCTTTCAACAGGTCACCCCGTGTCATACAAGCTGTAGCGCAGTGGCACAATCTCAGCACATATTTCTCCATTCTGTTTCGTTATGTTGCATTCTATTCCATTCCGTTCCATTCTGTTCCACTGCACTCCACTGCACTACATTCCATTACATCCGATTCCATTCTCCTCCATTCCACTCCTCTCCACTCCACTGCACTCTACTGCACTCCGTTCCACTCCAACCCCTTCCATTCCACTCCATTCTTCCTCACTCCACTCTACCCCACTCCACTCCACTTCATTCCACTCCATTCCATCTGATTCCATTCCTCTCCTTTCCACTCCAACCCACTTCACTCCACTCCACTCCAGTCCACTCCATTCCATTCCATTCCATTCCACTCCACTGAATTTCATTCCATTCCTTACATTCGGGAACATCTCACTCTGTAATCAAGCCTGGAGTTCAGTTTTACAATCTCAGCTCACATTTCGTTATTCCATTCAATTCCATTACATTCCATTCCTTTTCATTCCATTCCATTGCATTCCATTGCATTCCATTTCATTCAATTCCATTCCATTGCATTGCATTCCATTCCATTCCATTCCACTCCATACCATTCCATTCCATTCCAATCCATTGCATTCCATTCCACTCCTTTCCGTTAATATCCACTCCACTCCACTCCATTCCAATCCACTCCATTCCTATCTACTCCACTCCATTCCTCTTCACTCCACTCCAATCCACTCTACTCCATTCCACTCCACTCTACTCCATTCCACTCCACTCCACTCATTTCCACTCCACTCCATTCCATTCCACTACATTCCATTCCATTCCATTCCACTCCACACCATTCCTTTCCACTCCACTCTATTCAATTCCATTCTATTCCATTCCATTCCATTCCATTCCACTCAATCCCACTCCTCTCCACACCAATCCATTCCATTCCATTCCTTTGCATTCCATTCCACTCCTTTCTTTCCCCAGTATCTCCCTCTGTCACAGGGCTGTAGCGCAGTAGCACAATAACAACACACATTTCTCCATTCCATTCCATTCCGTTCTGTTCCTTTCTCTTCTGTTCCATTCCACTCCATTCCACTCCACTCTACTCCACTGCACTATATTCCATTACATTCGATTCCTTTCCACTACATTCCCCTCACCTCCACTCCACTGTACTCCACTCCACTCCATTCCATTCCACTCCATTCCATTCCATTCCATGCCATTCCATTCCTCTCCATTCCATTCCACTCAATTCCATTCCATTCCATCCCATTATACTCATCTCCATTCCATTCCACTCCACTCCAATCCATTCTGCTCCACTCCATTCCATTCCACTCCACTCCATTCCTTTCCCCTCCACTCCATTCCACTCCATTCCACACCACTCCACTCCAATCCACTCCACTCCTTCCCATTCCACTCAAGTCCACTCCATTCCACTCCACTCCATTCCATTCCACTCCACTCCATTCCATTCCACTCCACTCCATTCCACTCCACTCCATTCCATTGCACTCAACTCCACTCCATTCCACTCCACTCCATTTGATGCTACTCCATTCCATTGCATTCCACTCCATTCCAGTTCATTACTTTCTTTCCACAGGATCCCACTGTGTCACAAATGCTTGAGTGCAGTGATACAGTCTGAGCTCACATTTCTTTTCACCATTCCATTGCATTCCATTCAATCCCATTCCATTCCATTCTATTTCACTCCACTACACTCCACTCCATTCCATTCCACTCCATCCCATTCCATTCGACTCCATTGTACTTTATTCCAATTCACTCCAATCCTATCCACTCCAATTCATTCCATTCCATTCCTATCCATTCCACTCCATTCCATTCCACTCTATTGCATTCCATTCCACTCCATTCCATTCCACACTATTCCACTCCGTTCCATTGCATTACACTCTATTCCACTCCGTTCCATTCCATTCTACTGAACTCTACTCCAATCCACTCCACTCCACACCATTCCATTGCACTGCGTTCCATTCCTCTCAACCCCACTCAACTTCACTCCATTCCACTCCACTCCATTCCATTCCACTAGATTCCATTCCATTCCTTTCCACACCACTCCATTCCACTGAACTCCATTCCAATCCATTTCACTGCACTCCACTCCATTCCAGTCCACTCCACTCCTTTCTATTCCATCTGATTCCATTCCATTTCACTCCACTGTTTTCCACTCCACTCCACTCAATTTTACTCCACTCCACTCCACTCCTCTCCAATTTATTCCATTCCATTGCACTCAACTCCACTCCATTCCACTCCACTTCATTTGATTCTACTCCATTTCATTGCATTCCTCTCTATTGCAGTTCACTACTTTCTTTCCACAGGATCTCACTCTGTCACAAATGCTGGAATGCAATGAAACCGTCTCAGCTCTCATTTCTTTTCACCATTCCATTGCATTCCATTCCATACCATTGTATTCCATTCTATTGCACTCCACTACACTCCACTCCATTCCATTCCACTCCATCCCATTCCATTCGACTCCATTCCAGTTCACTCCAATTCACTCCACTCCAATCCACCCCAATTCATTCCATTCTATTCCTATCCATTTCACTCCATTCCATTCCACTGTACTGCATTACATTCCACTTCATTCCATTCCAATCTATTCCACTCAGTTCCATTCCATTCCACTCTGTTACATTCCATTCCACTGCACTCCACCCCAATCCACTCCACTCCACTTCATTCCACTCCATTCCATTGCACTCCATTCCATTCCACTCCACCCCATTCAACTCCACTCCATTCCACTGCACTTCATTCCATTCCACTAGACTCCATTCCATTCCTTTCCACTCCACTCCATTCCATTGAACTCCATTCCAATCCATTTCAGTCTTCTCCACTCCATTCCAGTCCACTCCACTCCTTTCCATTCCATCTCATTCCGTTCCATTTCACTCCACTCTTTTCCACTCCACGCCAATCAATTGACACTACTCCACTCCACTCCATTTCCCTCCACTCCACTCCATTCCACTCCACCCCACTACCCTCCACTCCATTCCATTCCATTCCACTCCACTTCATTCTTTTCCACTCCAGTCAATTTCATTCCACTCCACTCCACTCCACTCCATTCCACTCCATTCCATTGCACTCCACTCCTATCCATTCCGTTCCACTCCACTCCATTCTATTCCACTCCACTCTTTTCCACTCCACTCCACTCCACTCCATTTCAAACCATTCCACTACATTCCATTCCATTCCTTACTTTTTACAGGATCTCCCTCTTTCACCCAGGATTGTGTGAAGTGGCAGAATCTCAGGTCACATTTCTTTTCACCATTCCATTCTATTCCATTCCTTTCCATTCCATTCCATTCCATTCCATTTTATTCCATTGCACTCCTCTCCACTCCACTCCACTCCTATCCATTTTTTGCCATGCTTTTCCAATCACTTCTATTCCACTCCTTTCTTTCAACAGGATCTCCATCTGTCACACAAGCTACAGCGCAGTGGAAAAATCTAAGCACCCATTTCTTCATTCCATTCCATTCAATTCCATTTCACTCCACTCCACTCCACTCCAATCCATTCCACTCAATTCCACTCCACTCTATTCCATTCCACTCCACTCTTTTCCACTCCACTCCACTTCATTTCTTTCTGCTTCAATAAATTCCAGTTCACTCCACTCCACTGCATTCCGTTCCACTCCATTCCATTCCAATCCATTCCACACCACTCCATTCCATTCCTTTCCACTCTACTCCATTCCCTCCCACTCCACTCCATTCCATTCTACTGCAGTCCATTTCACTCCAATCCATTCCTCTCCACTCCATTCCATTCCACTTCATTCGACTACATTCCATTCCACTCCACTCAAATCCATTCCACTCCACTCCATTCCAATGAACTCCATTCCAATATATTCCGTTCCATTCCACTCCACTCCATTCCAATGAACTCCATTCCACTATATTCCGTTCCACTCCACTCCACTCCATTCCACTAAAATCCACTCCATTCCATTCTGCTCCATTCCATACCATTCTATTCCACACCACTCCATTCCATTCCTTTCCACTCCACTGCACTCCACTCCACCCCTCTCCAACCCATTCCTTTCCTTTCCAGCCCAATCCATTCCTTTCCACTCCACTCCATTCCCTTCCAGTCCACTCCTATCCATTCCATGCCATACCATTCCATTTCACTCCTCTCCACTCCACTCCACTACACTCCATTCCATTCCACTCCACTCGATTCCACTCCACTTCTCTCTACTCCACTCCACTCCACTCCTCTCCACTCCACTCCATTCCACTCCATTCCATTCCACTCCACTCTAGTGCATTCCATTCCACTCCACTCTATTCCATTCCCTTCCTCTCCATTCCACTCGACTGCACTCCATTCCATTTCATCCCACTCCACTCCATTTCCTTCCACTCCACTCCACTCCATTCAATTCTGCTCTCTTCCGTTACATTCCATTCCACACCACTCCATTCCATTCCTTTCCTCTCCACTCCATTTCATTGAAGTTCACTCCATTCCATTCCACTCCACTACATTCCATTCCATTCTATTCCAGTCAATTGCACTACACTCCATCCCACTCCACTCCATTCCATTCCAATCCTTTCCACTCCATTACATTCCACTCCAATCCATTCCATTCCACTCCACTCCACTCCATAGATCTCCACTCCATTCCATTGCACTCCATTCCATTTAACTCCACTCCCCTCCATTACACTCCACTCCATTCCATTCCACTCCAACCCATTCCAATCCACTCCACTCCCGTCCATACCTCTCCACTCCATTCCATTCCACTCCAACCCATTCCATTCTACTCCACTACAGTCCATTCCACTCCACTCCATTCCATTCCACTCCATTCCATTCCTTTCCAATCCGTTCGATTCCACTCCACTCCATTCCATTCCACTCCGTTCCATTCCACTCCACTCCTTTCCACTGCACTGCATTCCATTCCACTCAACTCCTTTCCACTCCACTACACTCCACTACACTCCATCCCACTCCACTTTATTCCATTCCACTCCATTCCATTCCATTCCACTCCCTCCACTGCATTTCACTCCACTCCACTGCGTTCCACTTCACTCCATTCCATTCCACTCCATTGCATTCCACTCCACCCCATTCCATTCCACTCCACTCCATTCCATTCCACTCCACTCCATTGCATTCCAATCCACTCCATTCCTTTCCATTCCACTCCACTCCATTCCACTCCACTCCGTTCCACTCCCCTCAATTCCACTCCACTCACTTCATTCCACTCTACTCCACTCCATTTCGTTCCATTCCATTCCAATCCATTCCTTTCCATTCCTTTTTTGCACAGCATCTCACTCTGTAACAATGGCTGGAGTGCAGTGTCACAATCTCAGCTCACAATTCTTTTCACCATTCCATTGCATTCCATTCCATACCATTCCATTCCATTCTATTTCACTCCACTTCTCTCCACTTCACTCCATTCCATTCCACCCCATTGCATTCCATTCGACTCCATTCCACTCCATCCCACTCCACTCCACTCCACTCTACTCCACTCCACTCCACTCCACTGCAATCCATTCCATTCCATTCCATTTCACTCCATTGCATTCCATTCCTTTCTTTCAACAGGATATCATTGTGTCACCCAGGCTGGAGTTTAGTGGCACATTCTCAGCTAACATTGGATGTCAACATTCCATTGCATTGCATTGTATTCTATTGCCAGTCGTTGCATTTCATTCCAACATATTACATTTCATTCCATTCCATTCCACTCCGTTCTATTCCATTATATTTCATTCAATTCCATTCCGTTGAAACCCATTCTGTTCCACTCCACTCCCCTCCACTGCACTATATTCCATTACATCCGATTCCACTCCATTCCATTCCACTCCTCCAGACTCCACTGCACTCCACTCCTCTCCATTCAACTCCAACCCATTCCATTACGCTCCATTACACGGCACTCCACTGCACCCCACTCAACTTCACTTCATTCCATTCCATTCCATCCCATTCCATTCCTCTCCACTCCACTCTACTCTACTTCACTTCAGTCCACTCAACACCAGTCCACTCCATTCTATTCCATTCCATTCCACTACATTCCATTCCATTCCTTTCCTTGGAGAGTATCTCACTCTCTCACACAGCCTGGAGGGCAGTGGCACAATCTTAGCTCATATTCCATTCCGTTCCATTCCATTCTGCTTCAGTCCACTCCCCTCCAATCCTGTCCATTCCATTCCTTTCCATTCCATTCTATTCCACTCCTTTCCATTCCATTCCATTCCATTCCATTCCACTGAATTTCACTTCACTCCACACCAATGCATTCCATTCCAATCCTCTCTTTTCTTTCGACAGGATCTCCTTCTGTCACACAGCTTATAGTGCAGTGGCACAATCTGCACACATATTTCTCCATTCCATTCCATTCCTTTCCGTTCTGTTCCATTCCGTTTGATTCCGTTCCATTCCGTTGTGCTCCATACCAGTCCACTAAAATGCATTCCATTACATCTGATTCCACTCCACTCCATTCCATTCCTCTAGACTCCACTGAACTCCACTGCACTCAATACAACTCCATACCATTCCATTCCGCTCCATTCCACTGCACTCCACCCCACCTCACTCTACTCCACTTCATTCCCTTCCATTGCATTCCATTCCATTCCTCTCCTTTCCACTCCATTCCACTTCACTCCACTCCACTCCACTGCAGTCCACTCCATTCCATTCCATTCCATTCTACTGCATTCCATTCCATTCTTTTCTTTCAAGAGTGTCTCACTCTTTCACTCAGCTTGGAGTACAGTGGCACAATCTCAGCTCACATTTCATTATTCCACTCCATTCCCCTCAATTCCACTTCATTTAACTCCACTCCACTCCACTCCATTCCACTCTATATAATTCCATTCCATTCCATTCCTCTTAATTCCACTCCACTCCACTCCATTCCACTCCACTCCATTCCATTCCACTCCATATCTTTCCATTCCACTCCACTCCATTCCATTCCATTCCACGCAATTGAATTCCAATCCACTCCACTCCACTCCATTCCACTCCACTCCATTCCACTACTCTCCACTCCATTACGCTCCACTCCACTCCATTCCGCTCCACTCCACTCGATTCAGCTCCGCTCCAATTCATTCCATTCCACTCCATTCCATTCCCCTCCACTCCATTCCATTCCACTCCACTCCACTCCATTCCACTCCACTCCACTCCATTCCACTCCACTCCATTCCATTCCACTCCACTCCATTCCATTCATTTTCACTCCATTCCATTCCACTCCACACGATTGCATTCCATTCCACTCCATTCCATTCCACTCCACACGATTGCATTCCATTCCACTCCATTCCATTCCACTACACTCGATTCCATTCCACTCCATTCCATTCCACTGCACTCCATTCCACTTCATTCCACTCTATTCCACTCCACTAAATTATACTCGACCCCACCCACTCCATTCCACTCCACTCCATTCAATTCCACAACACCCATTCCATTCCACTCCACTCCATTCCATTCCACTCCACTTCACTCCACTCCAATCCTTTCCATTCCACTCCACTCCATTCCATTCCACTCCACTTCACTCCACTCCAATCCTTTCCATTCCACTCCACAACATTCCATTCCGTTACACTCCATTCCATTGCCCACCATTTAACTCCTTTCCAATCCACTCCACTCTACTTCATTCCATTCCATTCCATTCCACTCCACTACAATCCACTCCACTCCACTACAATGAATTCCACTCCCTCTACTCCACTCCATTCCTGTACACGCCACTCCTTTCCATTCATCCCATTCCATTCCATTCCACTCCACTCTATTCCATTCCAATCCACTGCATTCCATTACACTCCACTCAATTCCATTGTAATCCACTCCACTAGACTCCATTCCATCCTTTCCTTTCCACTCCACTCCAGTCCATTCCATTGCACTCCAGTCCATTCTTTTCAACTCCACTCCTTTGCACTCCACTCTACTCCACTCCACTCCATTTCACTCCGTTCGACTCCATTCCATTCCATTTTCTGACAGGATCACACTCTGATACCCCTCCTGGTGTGCAGTGGCACAATCTCAGCTCAGGTTTCATTTCAACATTCCATTCCATTCCATTGCATTCCATTCCATTCCACTTCACTCCACTCCATTCCACTCAATTCCACTCCACTCCTCTCCAATCCATTGCATGCTATTCCATTCCAATCCCTTCCATTCAACACCTTTCTTTCGACAGAATCTCCCTCTGTCACACAGGCTCAAGAGAAGTGTCACAATCTCAGCACACATTTCTTCATTCCATTCCATTCCATTCTGTTCCACTCCACTCCACACCACACCACTGAATTCCATTTCACTCCACTCCAATCCGTTCCATACTGCTCCATTCCATTCCACTCCACTCCTTTCCACTCCATTCCATTCCATTCCACTAAACTCCATTCCATTCCACTCCTCTCCACTGCATTCCATTCCACTTCTGTCCATTCGATTCCACTCCATTCCACTGAATTCCACTCCACCGCACTCCACTCCATTCCATTCCACTCTACTGCAATTCACTCCATTCCATTCCACTCCACTCCATTCCATTCCACTTCATTCCATTCCATTCCACTCCATTGCATTCCACTCCACACTATTCCATTCCATTCAACTCCATTCCATTCTACTCCACTCTGTTCCATTCCACTCCACTGAATTCCACTCCACTCCACTCCATTCCACTGCACTCCATTCCACTGCACTCCATTCCATTCCTCTCCACTCCATTCCATTCCATTCCACTAAATTCCTTTCCACTCCATTCCACTGCATTCCACTCCACTCCAATCCACACCATTCCCTTCCATTCTATTCCATTCCACTCCACTCCCCTCCAATCAATTCCACTCCCTCAACTCCACTCCATTCCAGTCCACTCCAGTCCTTTCCATTCCATCCCATTCCATTCAATTACACTGCACTCCATTCCATTCCACTCCACTCCATTCCATTGTACTCCACTACACTCAACTCCATTCCAATCCTCTCTGTTCCACTCCTCTGCAGTCCATTCCATTCTACTCCCCTCCATTCCATTCAACTCCACTCCTTTGCACTCCACTCCACTCCACTCCAATCCATTTCATTCCATTCCACTCCCTTCCATTGCATTCCTTTCTTTTGACAGGATCTCACTCTGTCACCCATCCTGGTGTGCATTGGCACAATCTCAGCTCACTTTTCATTTCACCATTCCATTCCATTCCATTCCATTGCACTCCAATCCAATCCACTCAATTCCACTCCATTCCAATCGAATCCATTCCATGATATTCCATTCCAAACCTTTCCATTCCACTCCTTTCTTTCGACAGGATCTCCCTCTGTCACACAGGCTGAAGAGCAGTGGCACAATCTCAGCACACATTTCTTGATCCCGTTTCATTCAATTCCATTATGTTCCACGCCACTCCACTCCTTTACACTCCATTCCACTCCATTCCATACAGCTCCATTGCATTGCATTCCATTCCACTTTACTTCGTTCCATTCCTTTCCACTTCACTCCATTCCATTCCACTCCACTCCACTCCATTCCATTCCATTCCCGTCCATTCCACTCCATTCCATTCTACTCCACTCTATTCGATTGCACTCAATTTTACTCCATTCCATTCCAATCCAATCCACTCCACTCCATTCCACTCCTGCCGAATCCACTCCACCACTATTCACTCTTTTCAATTCTGCTCCACTGCATTCCAATCCACTCCACTCCATTCCAATCCACTCCATTCCATTCTATTCCATTACACTCTTCTCCATTCCATTCCTTTCCACTTCACTCCATTCCACTCCACTCCCCTCCATTCCATTCCACTGCACTACTCTCCATTCCATTCCTTTCCAATCCATTACACTCCATTACATTCCACTCCACTCCAGTCCATTCCACTCTACTCCAATCCACTCCTCTCCACTCCTTTCCACCCTTCTCCACTCCATTCAATATCACTCCACTCAACACCACTCCACTCCATTCCTTTCCATTCCTTTCTTTCCACAGGATCTCACTCTGTCACAAAGGCCGTACTGCAGTGGTACAAACTCAGCCCACATTTCTTTTCACCATTCTATTGCAACCATTCCATCCCATCCCATTCCATTCTATTTCACTCCACTCCACTCCACTACACTGCATTCCATTCCACTCCATCGCAATCCATTCGACTCCATTCCACTCCACTCCACTCCATTGCATTCCATTCCATTCCATTTCATTCCATTGCATTCCATTCCTTTATTTCAACAGGCTATCACTGTGAGACCTGGGCTGGAGTACAGTGGCCCAATTTCAGCTCACATTACATGACAACGTTTCATTGCATTCTATGCATTCCATTGCATTCCATTGCATTCCAATCCATTCTATTCCATTCCATTCCAATCCACTCCGTTCCACTCCACTCCACTCCACTCCACTCCATTACATCCGATTCCATTCCACTCCACTCTAACCCACTCCACTCCACTTCATTCGATTACATTCCATCCCATTCCATTCCTCTTCATTCCACTCCATTTCACTCCCCTCCACTACACTCCACTCCATTATATTCCATTCCTTTCCACTGCATTCCATTCCATTCCTTTTTTTCGAGAGTATCTCACTCTGTCACCAAGTGTGTAGCACAGTGGCAAAATCTCATCTCACATTCCATCCCGTTACATAACGTTCCATTCCTTTCTGATCCGCTCTCCTCCAATCCACTCCATTCCCTTCCATTCCATTCCATTCCATTCCACTCAATTCCACTCTGCTACTTTCCAATCCATTCCATTCCACTTCTTTCTTTCGACAGGATCACCCCATGTCATACAACCTGTAGCTCAGTGGCGCAATCTCAGCACACATTTCTCCATTCCGTCCCGTTCCGTGGCTTTCTGTCTCGTTCCGTTCCATTCCATTCCACTCCACTCCACTACATTCCATTATATCCAATTCCATTCTTCTCCATAACACTCCTCTCCACTCCACACCACTCCACTTCACTCCATCCTATTCCATTCCTCACCATTTCACTACAGTCCACTCCACCCAAATCCACTCCACTTCATTCCATTCCATTCCATCCCATTTCTTTCCTTGGCATTCCACTCCATTCCACTTCACTCTACTTCACTCCAGTCCACTCCATTCCATTCCATTCCATTTCATTCCACTGCATTCCATTCCATTCCGTAGTTTCGAGAGTATCTCACTCTGACACCCAGCCTGGAGCGCAGTTGCATAATTTCAGCTCACATTACTTTATTCCATTCCATTCCATTCCATTGCATTCCATTCCATTTTGTTCCATTCCTTTCCATTGCCTTCCATTGCATTCCATTTCATTCCATTCCACTCCTTTCCATTCCATTCCACTCCTCTCCATTACGTTCCACTCCACTTAATTACGTTCCTAGCCACCCCACTCCTTTCCTCTCCACTCCACTCCGTTCCACTACACTCCACTCCATTCCACTCCACCCCATTCCACTCCACTCCGTTCCACTCCTCTCCACTCCACTTCACTCCGTTTCACTCCACTCCACTCCATTCCAATCCAATCCATTCGATTCTGATCCATTTCATTCCACTCCACTCCACTCCATTACACCCCATTCTACTCCATTCCATACCATTCCACTCCACTGCATTGCATTCCATTCCACTCCACTCTTTTCCACTCCACTCCATTCCATTCCACTCCATTCCATTCCACTACACTCCACTCCAAACCATTCCATTCCACTCCGTTAGGTTCCACTTCACTCCATTCCATTCCACTGCATTCCAATTCCTTCCAATCAACTCCAATACATTCCACTACACTCCATTCTCTTCCACTCCATTCCACTCCACTCCACTGCATTGCATTCCATTCCACTCCTCTCCACTCCTTTAAACACCAATCCATTCCATTTCACTCCAGTACATTCCATTCCACTCCACTCCGTTCCATTCCATTCCACTCCATTCCATTCCACTCCACTCCCTTCCATTGTTCTGCATTTCACTGCATTCCATTTCATTTCACTCCACTCCACCCCACTGCATTCCACTCCATTCTATTCAACCCCATTCCATTCCAATCCACTCCACTCCTCTCCACTGCACTCCATTCCACTCCCCTCCTCTCCACACCACTCTACTCCACCCCATTCCATTGCATTCCATTCCATTCCCATGCAGTCTATTACATTCCACTCCATTCTACCCCATTCCATTCCTTTCCATTCCACTCCACGCCAGTGTATTCCACTCCACTCCATTCGAACCCATTCCATTGCACTCCACTCCACTCCATTCCACTCCATTCCATTCCACTTCATTCCATTCCACTCAACTCCACTCTACTCCACTCCATTCCAGTCCACCACATTCCTTTCCACTACGTTCCATTTCACTCCATTTCATTCCACTCCTCTCCATTCCATTCCACTCCACTCCCTTCCCTTCCATTCCATTCCACTCCTCTCCATTCCATTCCACTCCACACCATTCCATTCCGTTCCACTCTACTTCATTCCACTCCACTCCACTCGACTCCATTACATTCCAATCCATTCCACTCCACACGTTTCCACTCCATTCCATTCCATTCAACTCCACTCCATTCCACTCCATACCACTACACTCCATTCCACTCCACTCGAATCCACTCCACTCCAATCCACTTCACTCTATTCGATTCCATTCCATTCCTTTCCACTCCACATCATTCCACTCCATTTCATTCCATTCCATTCCACTCCTCTCCATTTCATTCCATTCTATTTCATCCCACTCCACTTCATTCCACTCCACTCCTTTCCTCTCCATTCTATTCCTTTCGACTCCACTCCACGCCATTCCACTCCACTCCATTACATTCCTCTCCATTCCATTCTGTTCCACTCCTCTCCAATCCATTATTCTCCATTCCATCCCATTCCACTCCATTCGTATCCATTCCACTAAACTCCATTCCATTCCACTGCACTCCACTCTACTCCATTCCATTCCATTCCAATCCATTCCATTCCACTCCACTCTATTCCATTCTACTCCATTCCACTTCATTCCATTCCATTCCTCTTGACTCCACTCTATTCCACTCCACTCCATTCCACTCTATTGCATTCCATTCCATTCCATTTCACTAAAATCCACTCCACTCCACTCCATTTCACTCGCCTCCTTTTCACTCCAGTCCAATCCCCTCCACTCCACTCCCTTCCGCTCACCTCGATTACACTGCACTCCACTTAACTCCATTCCATTCCAATCCACTCCAATCCATTCCACTCCATTCCTTTCAATTCCATACCACTCCTCTCCATTCCATTCCAGTCTCTTCCATTCCACTCCTAGTCATTCCATTCCACTCCAATCCACTCCATGCCATTCCATTACACTCCACTCCACCCCATTCCACTCAACTCCATTCCACTCCATTCCATTCTACTCCATTCCATTAGACTCCATTCCAATCCACTCCACTCCACTCTACTGCACTCCACTCCACTCCATTCCATTCCACTCCACTTCACTCCACTGATTCCATTCCATCCCATTGCTCTCCATTCCATTCCACTCCACTTCACTCCACTCCTTACTTTCAGTTGTACTCCACTCCATTGCATTCCACTGCACTCAACTCCATTCCATTACATTACATGCCATTCCACTCCTCTCCACTCAATTCCACTCCACTCCACTTCACTCCCCTCCATTCCATTGCATTCCACTCCACTCCATTCCCCTACACTCCATTCCTTCCCACTCCATTTTATGTCACTCCCCTCCACTCCATTGTATAACATTCCATTCCATTTCACTCCATTGCATTCCATTCCTTTCTTTCGACAGGATATCACTGTCACCCAAGCTGGAGTTCAGTGACACAATCTCAGCTCACATTACATGCAAACTTTCCATTGCATTGCATTCTATTCCCTTGCATTCCATTGCATTGCATTCCATTCCATTCCATTCCACTCCATTCCACTACTCTCCTCTACATTCCATTCCATTCCACTCCATTCCATTACACTCCTTTCTTTCAACAGGATCTCCCTGTGTCACACAGGTTGTAGTGCAGTGGCACAATCTCAGCACACATTTCTCCTTTCCGTTCCGTTCTGTTCCGTTCTGTTCCATTCCATTCCGTTCCGTTACACTCCACTGCAGTCCACTACAGTACATTCCATTAGATCTGAATCTATTCCACTCCTTTCCACTCCTCTCCACTCCACTGCGCTCCACTCCTCTACATTACATTCCATCACATTCCATTCTTCTCCATTCCACTGCACTCAACTAAACCGCACTATATTCCACTTCATTCCACTCCATCTCGTTCCTTTCCAATCCTCTCCATTCTACTACACTCCACTTCATTCCACTGCACTCCATTCCATTCCATTCCATTCCATTCCATTCCATTGCACTGCATTCCATTCCATTCCTTACCTACAAGAGTATCCCACTCTGTCACCAAGCCTGGAGTGCAGTGGCACAATGTCAGCTCACATTTCATTATTCCACTCCATTTCATACCGTTCCATTCCATTGCATTGCACAGTACTCCATTCCATTCCATTCCATTCCACTCCACTCCACTCCACTCATCTCCACTCCACTCCACTGCACTCCACTCCCATCCACTCCACTCCATGCCATTCCTATCCATTCCATTCCATTCCACTCAATTACACTCCAATCCATTCCATTCCATACCACTCTATTCCACTCCATTCCCCTCCACTCCATTCCACTCCACTCTACTCCACTCCATTCCATTCTTGTCAATTTCACTCCATTCCATTCCACTCCACTCCACTCCACTCCATTCCATTCTTGTCAATTTCACTCCATTCCATTCCAATCCACTCCATACCATTCCACTCTAGTCCACTCTATTCCATTTCATTCCACTTCACTCCATTCCACTCCATTCCACTCCATTCTATTCCACTCCACTCCATTCCACTCCACTCCATTCCATTCCACTCCACTCCATTCCATTCCATTCTACCCCACTCCAATACATTCCACTCCACTCCATTGCATTCCACTCCAATTCATTCTCTTCCACTCCATTCCACTCACATTAAAGTCCATTTCACTTCACTCCACTCCACTCCATTTCACTACATTCCAATCCACTCCACACCGTGCCACTCCATTCCATTCCACTCCTCTCCAATCCAATACACTCCACTCCATTCCAATCCATTCCACTCCACTCCGTTACATTGCTTTCCCAACCACTCTATTCCATTCCCCTCCACTCTCTTCCATTCCAATCATCTCCATTCCAATCCATTCCACACCATTCCATTCCATTCCACTCCACTCCAATCCATTACTTTAAAATCCACTCCATTCTGTTCCACTCTGCTTCATTCCACTGCACTCCACTCCACTCCATTCCATTCCAGTCCTTTCCACTCCATTCCGTTCCACTCCATTCCATTCCACTCCACTCCACTGCACTCCAATCAACTCCACTCCACTCCATTCCATTCCACTCCATACCATTCCTTTCAACTCTACTCCATTCCATTCCATTAAACTCCTCTTCATTCCATTGCACTCCACTCCATCCCATTCCATAGTATTCCACTCCTCTCCATTCCATTCCACTCCACTCTACTCCATCCCACTGCACTCCATTCCATTCCATTCCATTCCAGTCAGCTCCACTGCTTTCCACTCTGCTCCATTCCATTCCACTCCACTCCATTCCATTCCACTCCACTCCATTCCACTCCACTCCACTCCATTCCACTCCACTCCACTCCACTCTATTCCACTCCACTCCACTCCATTACTCTCCACTCCTTTCCATTCCACTTCACTCCACTCCACTCCATTCCATTCCACTCCATTCAGTTACTCTCCATTCCACTCCATTGCACTCTATTCCATTCCATTTCATTCCAATCCACTCCATTCAATTCCATTCCACTCCATTCCATTCCACTCCATTCCAATCCATTCCACTCTATTCCACTCCACTCCGATCTATTCCATTCCGTTCCATTCCACTCCACTCCTTTCCATTCCACTCCATTCCATTACACTCCATTCCACTCCATTGTACTCTTTTACACTCCATTCCTTTCCAATCTACTCCATTCTACTCCACTCCACTCCCCTCCAATCCACTCCAATACAATCCATTCCACTCCACTCCACTCCACTCGATTCCACTGCATTCCACTCCATTGCATTCCACTCCATTCCATTGCATTCCACTCCACACCCTTACGTTCAATTCCACTCCATTTCATTCCATTCCATGCATTTCCATTCTGTTCCATTCCACTCAATTCCACTCCACTCCACTCCACTCCAATCCATTCCATTCCATTTCACTCCTTTCTTTCGACAGGATCTGCGTCTGTCACATGGCTGTAGCGCAGTGGCACAATCTCAGCACACATTTCTCTGTTCCGTTCTGCTCTGTTCTTTTCCATTCCGTTCCATTCCATTCCTGTCCATTCCCCTCCAGTCTGCTCCACTCCACTACATTCCATTATATCCGACTCTGTTCCACTCCATTCCATCCCCTCAACTCCACTGCACTCCACTCCACTCCATTCCACTCCACTCTATTCCATTCCACTCCATCCCATTCCATTCCATTCCACTCCATTCCACTCCTCTGGATTCCATTCCACTCCACTCCATTCCATTCCCTCCCATTCCACGCCTTTCCATTCCATTCCACTCCACTCCATTCCACTATGCTCCACTCAATTCCATTCCACTCAACTCCACTCCATTCCACTCCACACCGTTCCATTCTTCTCCATCTCCTTCCACTCCATTCCATTCCACTCCACTCCTCTCCATTCCACTCCACTCCACTCCACCCCATTCCATTCAACTCCACTCCATTGCATTCCACTCCATTCCATTCCATTCCAACCCTTTCCACACCTCTCCCTTCCATTCCACTCCACTCCATTGCATTCCACTCCACTCCATTCCATTCTACTCAACTCCACTCCAGTCCACTCCACTACATTCCATTCCATGCCACTGCATTCCATTCCACTCCAGTCAACTCCGTTCCACTCCACTCCAATCCCTTCCACTCCACGACATTCTGCTCCACTCCATTCCATTGCACTCAACTCCACTCCATTCCACTCCACTATATTCCATTCCCCTCCATTCCATTGCATTAAACTCCATTCCATTCCATTCCTATCTCTCCAAAGGATCTCACTCTCTCACAAATGCTGGAGTTCAGTGACACAGTCTCATCTCACGTTTCTTTTCACCATTCCATTGCAATCCGTTCCATCCAACTCCATTCCATTCTATTTCACTCCACTACAATCCAATCCATTCCATTCCACTCCATCCCACTCCATTCGACTCCATTCCACTCCACTTCAATCCACTCAACTCCACTCCACTCCACTCCATTCCATTCCATTCCTATACATTCCACTCCATTCCATTCCACTCACCTCCATTCCATTCCACTCCATTTCATTCCTATCCATTCCATTCCATTCCATTCCACTCCACTCCATTCCATTCCACTGCATTCCACTCCATTCCATTTCATTCCTCTCCACTGCAATCCACTCCACTCCACTCCATTCCACTCCATTCTATTCCACTCCCTTCCATTCCAATCTACTCCACTCCACTCCATTCTACTCCACTCCATTCCATTCCACTCTACTCCACTCCAATACACTCCACTCCACTCCATTCCATTGCACTCCACTCCATTACATTCCACTCCATTAAATTCCATTCCATTCCACTCCACTACGTGCCACTCCATTCGACTCCATTCCAATCCACTCCACGCCAAGCCACTCCATTCTATTCCATTCCTCTCCATACCAATGCACTCCATTCCATTCCACTCCACTCCATTCCATTCCTTTCAAATCCACTCCATTCTTTTCAACTCCACTCCATTCCCTTCCACTCCTCTCGATTCAAACCCACTACACTCCATTTCATTCCTTTCTTTCCACACGACATCACTGTGTCACCCAGTCTGGAGTGGAGTGGCACAATCTCAGCTCACATTACACATCAACTTTCCATTGCATTGCATGCTATTCCGTTGCATTCTGTTGAATTCCATTGCATTTCATTTCATTCCATTTAATACCATTCCATTCCATCTTGTACCACTCCACACCACTCCACTCCATTACATTCCATGACATCCGATTCCATTCCACTCCTTTCCACTCCTGACCCCTGCAATACCCTCCACTTCTATCCATTCCACTCCATTCCATTCCAATACGATCCATTCCACCGCACACCACACCACCACACTCCACTCCACTTCATTGCATTCCATTCCATGCCATTCCATTCCTCTCCATTACACTCCACTCCACTTCATTCCACTCCACTCAAGTCCACTCCATTCCAATACATGCCACTGCATTCCATTGCATTCCTTTCTTTCTAGATTATCTCACTCTGTCACCCAGCCTGGAGCACAGTAGCACAATCTCAGCTCATATTTCATTATTCCATTCCCTTCCATTCCATACCATTCCATCACATTCCACCCCAGTTCATTCCATTCCATTCCATTCCATTCCATTACACTCCACTCCACTCCACTCCACTTCAGTACTTTCCATTCCAGTACACTTCACTCCACTGCACTCCATTCCACTCCACACCACTCCAGTCTATTCAATTCAACTTCACTCCACTCCACTCCATTGCAACCCACTCCATTCCACTCCACTCCGTTCCATTCCACTCCATTCAACTCCAATCCACTCCGTTCCATTCCACTCCATTCCACTCCACTCCACTCTACAGCACTCCACTCCACTTCACTCCACTCCACTCCACTGCACTCCACTCCACTCCATTCCAGTCAACTCCACTCGAATCCACTCCACTCCACTTCACCCCTCTCCACTCAATTCCACTCCATTCGATTCCATTCCACTCCCGTCCATTCATTTCCACTCCACTCCATTCCATTCCGCTGCATTCCATTCCATTCCATTCCACTCCATTTCATTCCATTCCACAAGACTCCTTTCCATTCCACTCCACTCCATTCCATTACATTCCACTCCACTCCATTCCATTCCACTCCATTCCACTCCATTCCACTTCACTCCACTCCTTTCCATTCCACTCCACTGCATTCCATTACATTCCACTCCACTCCATTCCATTCCACTCCATTCCACTTCACTCCACTTCACTCCACTCCACTCCAGTCCACTCCATGCCAATACATGCCACTGTATTCCGTTACATTCCTTTGTTTCTAGATTATCTCACTCTGTCACCCAGCCTGGAGCGCAGTATCACAATCTCAGCTTATATTTCATTATTCCATTCCCTTCCATTCCATTCCATTCCAATCCACTCCAATTGATTCCATTCCATTCCATTCCATTTCAGTCCACTCCACTCCACTCCACTTCAGTAGTCTCCACTCCACTACACTCCACTGGACTCCATTCCTCTCCACACCACTCCACTCTATTCCATTGAACTCCATTCCACTCCATTCCACCCCACTCCATTCCACTCCACTCCACTCCACTCCACTCCATTCCACTCCACTCCACTCGATTCCACTCCAGTCCATTCTATTCCACTCCACTCCATTCAATTCCACTACACTCCATTCCATTCCACTTCATTCCATTCAATTCCACTCGATTCCATTCCGTTCCACTCCAATCCATTCTATTCCACTCCACTCCATTCCATTAGATTCGACTCCACTCCATTCCATTCCACTCCACTCCACTTCACTCCATTCCACTCCACTCCATTCCACTGCACTCCTCTTCACTCCACTCCATTCCATTCCATTCCATTTCTGTCCATTCCACTCCACTCCATTCCATTCATTCCACTACTCTTCATTCCATTTCACTCCACTCCATCCCATTCCATAGCATTCCACTCCTGTCCATTCCATTCCACTCAACTCAATTCCATTCCACTCCACTCCATCCCATTCCATAGCATTCCACTCCTGTCCATTCCATTCCACTCAACTCAATTCCATTCCACTCCACTCCATTCCACTACACTCCACACCACTTCATTCCACTCCATTCCATTCCACTCCAATCCATTGCACTCCACTCCATTCCACTCTACTCCACTCCACTCTATTCCACTCCACTCCACTCCATTCCACTCCACTCTACTCCATTCCACTCCACTCCATTCCATTCCCCTTCACTCCAATCCACTCCAATCCTTTCCATTCCACTCCATTCCATTACACTCCATTCCAATCAGTTGCACTCTATTCCACTCCATTGCATTGCAATCCACTCCATTCAATTCCATTACATTCCACTCCATTCCACTCCCCTCCACTCCACTCCAATACACTCCAATCCAATCCATTCCACTCCACTCCACTCCAGTCAATTACGTTGCATTCCACTCCATTGCTTTCCACTCCATTCCATGACATTCAACTCCACACCCTTCCATTACATTCCACTCCATTCCATTCCATTCCGTTCCATGTCATTCCAATCGATTCCATTCCACTCAATTCCACTACACTCCACTCCAATCCATTCCATTCCATTTCACTCCTTTCTTTCAACACGATTTCCATCTGTCACAAGGCTGTAGCGCAGTGGCACAATCTCAGCACACACTTCTCCGTTCTGTTCCGCTCCGTTCTGTTCCATTCCGTTCCATTCTGTTCCAATCCATTCCACTCCACGCTACTCCAACCCACTACTTCTATTTCATCCGATTCCGTTCCACTCCATTCCACTCACCTCCACACCACTATGCTACATTCTACTCCACTCTATTCCATTCCATTCCATTCCAGTCCTCTAGATTTCATGCCCGTCCACTCCATTCCATTCCATCCCATTCCACGCCTCTCCATTCCATTCCACTCCACTCAATTCCTTTCTGCTCCACTCAATTCCATTCCACTCAACTCCACGCCATTCCACTCCACTCCATTCCATTCCATATCATTTCACTCCATTCCATTCCACTCCACTCCATTCCATTCAATTCCACTCCATTCCATTGCACTCCACTCCATTCCATACCATCCCTTTCCACTCCTCTCCATTCCATTCCACTCCACTCCATTGCATTCCACTCCATTCCATTCCATTCTACTCAACTCCACTCCAGTCCACTCCACTCCATTCCATTCCACGCCATTCCATTTCATTACACTTCTGTCAACTCCATTCCACTCCACACCAATCCATTCCACTCCATGACATTCTGCTATACTCCATTCCATTGCACCCAACTCCACTCCATTCCAGTCTACTCCATTCCATTGCATTCCACTCCATTCCATTCCACTCCTTTCTTTGCAAAGGATCTCACTCTGTCAAAAATGCTGGAATGCAGTGACACAGTCTCAGCTCAACTTTCTTTTCATCATTCCATTCCATTCCATTCCAACCACTTCCGTTCCATTCTATTTCACTCCATTACACTCCACTCCATTCCATTTCACTCCACTCCATTCCATTCGACTCCATTCCACTCCACTTCAATCCACTACACTACACTCCACTTAACTCCATCCCATTCCATTAGACTCCATTCCATTCCATTCCATTCCACTCTACTCCATTCCATTCCACTCCATTCCATTCCTGTCTATTCTACTCCATTCCATTCCACTCCACTCCATTTCATTCCATTCCATTCCACTCCAATCCATTCCATTCCACTGCATTCCACTCCATTACATTTCATTCCTGTCCACTCCAATCCACTCCACTCCACTCCATTCCACTCCATTCTATTCCACTCCATTCCATTCCAATCCAAACCACTACACTCCACTCCACTGCGTTCCACTCCACTCCATTCCATTCCACTCTATTCCACTCCAATAAACTCCACTCCACTCCATTCCATTCCACTAAACTGCATTCCATTCCACTCCATTCCACTCCATTAAATTCCATTCCTCTCCATTCCACTATGCTCCCCTCCATTGGACTCCATTCCAATACACTCCACGCCAAGCCACTCCATTCCTTTCCACTCCTCTACATTCCAAAACACTACTCCAATCCATTCCATTTCACTCCACTCCATTCCATTCCTTTCCAATCCATTCCATTCCATTCCATTCCATTGCATTCTATTGAACATTCCATTCCATTTCATTCCATTCGACATTCCATTAGACTCCATTTCACATTCCATTCCTTTCCATTCAACATTCCTTTCGTTTCCATCCCACAGTATATTCCATTACATTCCACATTCCTTTCAATTCCATTCCTCATTACATTCCACTCCATTCCACATTCAATTCCACATTCTATTCCATTCCACTCCACATTCGATTCCACATTCCGTTCCATTCATTCCACATTCCATTGCATTCGATTCAGCATTCCACTCCACATTCCACTCCATACCATTACATATTCCATCCCACATTCCATTCCATTCCATTACACATTCCCTTCCACATTGCACTCGATTCCATTCCACATTAAATTCCATTCAATTCCACATTCCTTTCCAATCCTTTCCACATTACATTCAATTCCATTCCACACTCCAATCCATTCCATTCTATTCCATTCAACATTACATTCCACATTCCATTCAATTCCATTCCAAACTAAATTCCACATTCCACTCAAATTCATTCCACACTACATTCCAATCCATTCCATTCCATACCATATTCAATTCCACTTCATTCCACATTCCATTCAACGTTCCATTCCACATTCCATTCCATTCCATTCCACATTCCATTCCATTCAATTCAATTCCATTCGATTCTACATTCCATTACCTTCCATTCTATTCTGTATTCCATTCCATTCCATTCCACATTCCATTCCATTCCATTCCAAATTCCATTCCATTCCATTCCACATTCCATTCCATTCCATTCCAAATTACATTCCATTCCATTCCACATTCCATTCCATTCCATTACACATTCCATTCCATTCCACATTGCATTCCATTCCATTTCACATTCCATTCCACGTTCCATTCCATTACATTCCACATTACATTACATTCCAAACAACTCCATTCCGTTCCATTCCACATTCCATTCTGTTCCATTCCATTCCATTTTCCATTGCATTCCATTCCATTATATTCCATTCCACATTCAATTCCAATCCATTTCACATTCAACATTCCATTCCACCCCATTCCATTGCACATTCCATTCCATTCCACATTCCATTCCATTCCATTCCATTCCACATTCCATACCATTCCACATTACATACCATTCCGTTCCACATTCCACGTTGCATTCCATGTTCCATTTCACGTTGCAATCCATTCCATTCCATTCCACATTCCATTCCACATTCAAGTCCACATTCCATTCCATTCATTTCCGCCTTCCATTCCATTCCATTCCATTTCACATTCCATTCCACTCCATTCCACATTCAATTCCATACCGCCTTCCATTCAAATCCATTCCATTCCACATTCCATTCTATTCCATTCCATTCCACATTCCATTTCATTCCACATTCCATTACATTGCATTCCATTCCAATTTCCACATTCCATTCCAATCCATTCAATTACACATTTCATTCCATTCCATATTCCATTCCATTACATTCCACATTTTATTCCATTCCATTCCACATTCCGTTCCATTCAAATCCATTCCCCATAGCATTCCATTCCATTCCATTCCACATTCCATTCCATTCCAATCCATTTCACATCCCATTCCACATTCCATTCCATTCCATTCCACATTCCATTCCATTACATTCCACCTTCCATTCCATTATATTCCACACTGGATTCCACATTCCATTGCATTAAATTCCACATTCCATTCCATTCCAGTCCACATTCCATTCCATTCCATTCCATTCCACATTCCATTGCATTCAATTACGCATTCCAATCCGTTCCATCCACATTCCATTCCATTCAATTCCATTCCATTCCACATTCCATTCAATTCCATTCCATTCCAAATTCCATTCCATTCCATTCCACCTTCCATTCCATTCCATTCCACATTCCATTCGATTCTATTACACATTCCATTCCACATTCCATTCCACATTCCATTCCACATTCCGTTACATTCCACTCGACTTTCTATTCCACATTCCATTCCATTCCATTCCACATTCCATTCCCCATTCCAATCCAAATTCCATTAAATTCCACTCCACTTTCTATTCCACATTCCATTCCATTCCATTCCACATTCTATTCCACCTTGCATTCAATTCCATTCCATTCCAAATCCGTTCCATTCCATTCTGTTCCACATTCCATTCCATCTCATTCCATTCCACATACCATTCGTTTCCAACCCACATTCCATTCCATTACATTTCAGATTCCTTTCGATTCCATTCAACATTCCATTCAACATTCCTTTCATTTCCATCCCACTATCCATTCCTTTATATTCAACATTCCTTTCAATTCCATTCCACATTCCATTCCACTCCATTCCACATTCCATTCCACCATGCATTCCATTCCATTCCATGTTACATTGGACGTTGCATTCCACGGTCCATTCCACGTTCCATTCCATTCCGTTCCACATTCCAGTGCATTCCCATCCAAATTCCATGGAATTCCATTCCACATTCCATTGCATTCCATTCTGCATTCCATTCCATTCCATTCCACATTCCATTCCACATTCCATTCGATTCCATTCCACTCTTCATTCCACATTCTACTCCACATTTCATTCCACATTCATTCCACATTCCATTCCATTCCATTCTGCATTCCATTACATTCGACAATCCATTCAATTCCATTCCACATTCCCTTCCATTCCATTCAACATTCCTTTCCATTCCATTTCACATTAATTTCTATTCCATTCCATTCCATATTCCATTGCATTCCGTTCCAAATTCCTTTCCATTCCTTTCAATATTAAATTCCATTCCATTCCACACTCAATTCCATTCCACTCCATTGCAGATTCCATTCAATTCCATTCCATTCCATTCCATTCCAATCCACATTCCATTCCATTCCATTCCACATTCCATTCCATATTCCATTCCTTTCCATTACACATTCCATTCCATAATCCATACCACATTCCATTCCGCATACCTTTACATTCCATTCCACATTCCATTCCACATTTCATTCCATTCCATTCCACATTCCATTCACATTCCATTCAACATTCCATTCCACTCCATTCCACATTCCATTCCACTCCATTCCACATTAAATTTCATTCCATTCCACGTAAAATTTTACGTTCCGGTCCACGTTTCACTCCACATTCCATTCCACGTTCGATTACATTCCATTCCACGTTCCATTCCATTCCATTCCACATTAAATTTCACTTCCCGTTTCACATTCCATTCCACATTACATTTCACTTTCCATTCCATTCCATTCCCCATTGCATTCCAATCCATTCCACATTTCATTCCACATTCCATTCCATTCATTTCCACATTCCATTCCACATTCCATTTCACTTTCCATTCCATCCCGTTCCACTTTCCATTCCGTTGCATTCCACATTCCTTTCCACATTCCATTCCACATTCCTTTCCATTCCATTCCGTTCCATTCCATTCCATTCCACATTCCATTCCATTCCATTCCACATTCTTTACCACATTACATTCCGCATTCCATTCAGCGTTCCATTCCACTTTCCATCCCATTACATTCCTCCTTCAATTCCATTCCATTAAACGTTCCATTTCCTGCCATTCAACGTTCCATTGCACATTCCATTTCACATTCCATTCCACATTAATTATCGCATTCCAATTCATTCCAATTCATTCCACATTGCATTCCATTCCAATCCATATTGCATTCCATACCATTCCACCTTCCATTCCATTCCACATTCCAATCCTTTCCAATCCACATTCCATTCTTTGCATTCCACATTAAATTGTATTCCATTCCAAATTCCATTCCATTCCATTCTATTCAACATTTCATTGCATTCCGTTTCATTCCACATTCCATTCCACATTCCATTCCACGTTCCACTCCATTCCATTCCATATTCTCTTCCATTCCATTCAACATTCCATTCCATTCCATTCCAAATTCCATTTGACATTCCATTTATTCCAATCCATTCTATTCCACATTCCATTGCATTCCATTCAACATTCCATTCCATTCCATTCCACATTCCTTTCCACAGTCCGTTCCACATTCCATTCCGTTACATTCCACATTACTTTCCACTTTCCATTCCACATTCCATTCCACTCTCTATTCCATTCCATTCCATTCCACATTCCATTCCATATTCCATTCCTTTCCATGTCACATTCCATTCCGTTCCATTCCACATTCCTTTTCACATTCCATTCCATTCCATTCCACGTTGCATTCCACATTCCTTTCCACATACCATTCCATTCCACATTCCTTTCCAAATTCCAACCACATTCCATTCCATTCCGTTCCATTTTCCGTTCCACAATCCATTCCACATTCCATTCCATTCCCTTCCACCTTCCATTCCATTCCATTCCACATTTCCTTCCACATTGCACTCCATTCCATTGCACATTCCATTTCATTCCATTCCATGTTACATTCTACGTTCCTGTACTCATTCCATTCCACGTTCCATTCCACGTTCCATTCCATTCCATTCGACGTTCCATTCCATTCCAATCCACTTTAAATTCTACTTTCCTTTTCACATTCCATTCCTCGTTACATTTCCCATTCCATTCCACTCCATTCCTCATTCCATTCCACTCCTTTCAACATTCCATTCCACGATCCATTCCATTCCTTTCCTCATTCCATTCCACATTCCATTTCACTTTCCATTTCATCTCATGACACTTTCCATTTCACGTTCCATTCCATTTCCCGTTACATTCCATTACACGTTCCATTCCACATTCAATTCCGTTTCAATTAACTTTCAATTCTACATTGCATTCCACATTTTTTCCGTTCCATTCCACATTCCATCCCACACTCCATTCAGTTCCATTCCACATTCCATTCCACACTCCATTCCACATTCCATTCCTCATTAAATTCCATATTGAGTTACATATTCTTTTCCGTTCCATTCCAGATTCCATTCCACAGTACATTCCACATTCCTTTCAACAATGCATTCTGTTCCATTCCACATTCAATTCCACATTCCTTTCCATTACATTCCATTGCATACCACATTCCGTTCCATTCCACGTTCCTTTCCACGTTCGTTTCCATTCCATACCTCGTTCCATTCCATTACATTCCAAGTTACATTTCATGCCATTCCGCGTTCCCTTCCACATTCCATTTCACATTCCATTCCACATTCCATTTCGCATTCCATTCCATTCCCTTGCATTCCACATTACATTCCATTCCAATCCACATTCCATTCCATTGCATTCCACATTCCATTCAATTCCAATCCACATTCCATTCCATTCCACGTTCCATTTCCGTTCCACATTCCGTTCCATTCCATTCCATATTCCGTTCCATTCCATTCCACATTCCATTCCATTTCATTCCACATTCCATTCCATTCCATTCTACATTCCATTCCACTCCATTGCACATTCCATTCCATTCCGTTCCACATTCCATTCAATGCCACTTCACATTGCATTCCACATTAAATTCCATTCCATTCAATTCCATTCCTCAGTCCATTCCGTTCCTGTCAACTTTGCATTCCTTTCCACACCACATTCCATTACACATTCCGTTCCATTCCATTCAGCAATCCATTCCACATTCCATTCCATTCCTTTCCACATTCCATTCCACATTCCATTCCATACCATTCCGCATTCCATTCCACATTCCATTCAATTCCGTTCCACATTCCATTCCATTCGTTTCAATTGCATTGCACATTCCATTCCTTTCCATTCCATATTTCTTTCCTTTCCATTCCATATTCCAATCCATTCCGTTTGACATTCCATTCCATTCTATTCCACATTCCATTCCATTCCTTTCAACTTCCCAAACATTCCATTCCACATTCCATTCCACATTCCATTCCATATTCCACTCCACATTCCATTCCATGCCATTCCATATTCCATTCCATTCCATTCCACATTCCATTCCATTCCACATTCCATTCCATTCAATTCCACATTCCATTCCACATATACTTCCACATTCCATTCCTTTCCATTTCAAATTCCATTCCGTTCCATTCCACATTACTTTCCACATTCCATTCCACATTCCATTGCATTCCATTCCACATTCCATTCCGTTCCTTTAAACATTCTATTCCACATTCCATTCCATTGCATTTCACATTCCATTCTGTTCCATTCCACATCCCTTTCCACATTCCATTCCATTCCTTTCCGCATTTCATTCCACATTCCATTCCATTCCACTCCACATTCCATTCCATTCCATTCCACATTCCATTCCACAATACATAAAACATATGATTCCATTCCATTCCATTCCACATTCCATTCCACACCCCATTCCACATTCCATTCCTCAATCCTTTCTATTCCATTCCACATTCCATTCCACATTCCATTCCACATTCCATTCCATTCCATTCCACAGTCCATTCCACATTCCATTACACGTTCCATTCCAAGTCCCATTAAATGTTCCATTCCATTTCATTCCACATTCCATTCCATCCAATTCCACTTCCATTTCATTTCGTTCCACGTTCCATTCCACATTACATTTCACATTCCATTCCACATTCCATTTTGCATTCCATTCCATTCCTTTCCATTCCACATTCCATTCCATTCCAATCCACACTCTTTTCCATTCCATTCCACTTTCCATTCCATTCCACATTCCATTCCATTCCATTGCACATTCCATTGCATTGCATTCCATATTCCATTACATTCCATTCCACATTCCATTCCACATTCCGTTCCATTCCATTGTATTGCCATTACAATCCATTCCATGCCACATTCCATTCCATTCCATTCCACATTCCATTCCACGTTCCATTCCATTCCATTCCTCATTCCATTCCATTCCAATCCTCATTACACTCCATTCCATTCCACATTCCATTCCACATTCCATTACAATCCATTCCACATTCCATTCCACACACCATTCCATATTCCATTCCACAATCCATTCCACATTCAGTTACACATTCCACTCCATTCCATTCTACATTCCATTCCACAATCCACTCCACATTCCATTCCACATTCCATTAATTTGCATTGCACATTGCTTTCCACTTTCCATTCCACATTCCATTCCATTGCATTTCACATTACATTAAACACTCCATTCCATTCCATTCCATTCCACATTTCCTTCCACATTCTATTCCACTTTCCATTCCATTCTATTCCACATTCCATTAAAAATTCCATTCCACATTCCATTCCAAATTCATTTCCACATTCCATTCCCTTCTATTCCACATTCCTTTCCACATTCCATTCCACATTCCATTCCAAATTCCATTCCATTCCAATCCACATTCCATTCCACAATCCATTCCATTCCATTACAGATTCCATTCCATTGCATTCCACATTCCATTCCATAATATATTCCACTCCATTACAAATTCCATTCCATTGCATTCCACATTCCATTCCACATTAAGTTCCACATTCCTTTCCATTGTATACCACATTCCATTCCACATAACATTCCACATTCCATTCCATGTTCCATTCCACGTTCCATTTCATTCCATTCCACGTTCCATTCCCATCCACTCCTTTCCATATTCCATTCCATTCTATTCCACATTCCATTCCATTCCATTCCACTTTCCATTCCACATACTATTCCGTTTCATTCCACATTTCATGCCATTCCATTCCACATTCCATTGCTTTCCATTCCACATTCCATTCCGCGTTCCGTTCCATTCCACGTTCCATTCTATTCCATTCCACTTTCCATTCCACGTTCCATTACACATTCCATTCCATTCCATTCCTCATTCCATACCATTCCATTCCACTTCATTCCACAATCCATTCCACATTCCATTCCACATTCCATTCCACATTCCATTCCTTTCCATTCCACTTTGCTTTGCACATTCCATTCCATTCCATTTCACATTCCATTCCATTTTACATTCCATTCCACATTCAATTAAATTCCATTCCACATTGCATTCCAAATTCCATTCGACATTACAGTCCTTTAGATTCCACCTTCCATTCCACATTAGGTTACACATTCCATTCCATTCCATTCCACATTTAATTCCACATTCCATTGCATTCCATTCCACATTCTATTCCTTTCCAATCCATACTGCGTTCCACAAACAATTCCATTACATTGCACATTCCATTACACTTTACATTCCACATTCCATTCCATTCCATGCCACATTTCACTACACTTTCCATTCCATTATATTCCATTTTTCATTCCACGTTGCATTCCGCATTCCATTACACATTCAATTCCACATTCCAATCTGTTAAATTCCACATTCCATTCCACATTCCAATCCGTTCAATTCCACATTCCTTTCCATTCCATTCCACATTCTATATCACATTTCACTCCATATAACATTCCACATTCCATTCCACATTCCAATCGTTTCCATTCCACATTCCATTGCATTCCATTGCGCTTTCCATTCCACATTCCATTCCAAATTCTATTCCACTTTCCAATCCATTTCCTTCCACATTCCATTCCAGTGCATTCCACATTCCTTTCCAAGTTTTATTCCATTGCATTTCATTGTATTCCACATGCCATTCCACCTTCCATTCCACATTCCATTACATTCAATTCTATTCTATGTTCTATTCCATTCTATTCCACATTCCATTCCATTCCATTCCACATTTCATTGCATTCCTTTCCGCATTCCATTCCATTCCATTCTATTACACATTCCATTCCATTCCATTCCACACTCCATTCCACATTCCATTCCAAAATCTATTCCAAGTTCCCTTCCATTCCACATTCCTTTGCATTCCATTGCATATTCCACTGCACATTACACTCCACATTTCATTCCATTCCATACCACATTTCATTCCACATTCCATTCCTTTCCTTTCCACTATCCTTTCCTTGTTTCCTTCCACATTCCATTCCACATTCCAATGCACATTCCATTCCATTCAAGTCCGCATTCCATTGCGTTCCATTCCTCATTCCATTCCACATTTCATTCCATATTCTATTCCACATTCCATTCCACATTCCATTGCACATTGAATTCATTTCCATTCCACATTCCATTCTACATTTCCTTCCACATTGCATTCCACATTCCATTCCACATTCCATTCCATTCCGCATTGCATTCCACATTCCATTCATTTCCATTAAACATTACACTCCACATTTCATTCCACATTTGATTAAACATTGCATTCCACCTTACTTTCCACATTCCATTCCACAATCCATTCCACATTCCATTCCATTTCACATTCCATTCCAAATTCCATTCCATTCGATTCCACATTCCTTTCCATTCCATTGCTTTCCACATTCGATTCCATTACATTCCGCATTACATTTCATTCCATTCCATTCTATTCCACATTGCATTACCTTCCATTCCACATTTCATTCCTCATCCATTCCACATTGTATTCCACGTTCCATTCCATTCCATTCCACATTCAATTCTATTCCATTGCATTTCACATTCCATTCCATTCCATTGCACATTCCATTCCATTCCATTCCATTCCACATTCCACTCCATTCCATTCCATTCCACATTCCACTTCATTCTATTCCACATTCCTCTCCATTCCATTCCATATTCCATTCCATTCCATTGCACATTCCATTCCAATCCATTCCAAATTCCATTCCATTCCATTCTATTCCACATTCCATTCCATTGCATTAAACATTCCATTTCATTCCATTCCACGTTCCATTCCACATACAATTTCACATTCCATTTCATTCCATTCCACGTTCCATTCCACATACAATTCCACATTCCATTCCATTGCATTAAACATTCCATTTCATTCCATTCCACATTCCATTCCACATACAATTCCACATTCCATTCCACATTGCATTCCATTCCATTCTATTCCACGTTCTATTTCATTCCATTCCACATTCCATTCCATTCCATTCCACATTCCATTCCGTTCCATTCCACATTCCATTACACATTCCATTCCACATTCCATTCCATTCCATTGCACATTCCATTCCAAATTCCATTGCATTCCTTTCCACATTCCATTCCACATTCCATTCCTTTCCACTCAAAATTACGTTCCTCATACCATTCCATTCTATTTCACAGTCCATTACACATTCCATTTCACATTCCATTCCATTCCATGCCGCATTGCTTTCCATTTTCCATTGCATTCTATTCCAAGTTACATTCCACAATCCATTTCACATTCCATTCCACATTCCAATCCGTTCAATTGCACATTCCATTCCGTTCCAGTCCACATTCCATTTCACATTTCATTCCATATACCTTTCCACATTTCATTCCATTCCAATCCACATTTTATTCCATTCCTTTCCGCATTCCATTCTTTTCCACTCCATTCTATTCCACATTCCATTCCATTCCATTCCATTCCACATTCCATTCCACATTCTATTCTAAGTTCCATTGCATTCCGTTCCACATTCCATTACAGTCCACTCCACATTCCATTCCATGCCATTCCACATTCCATTCCATTCCATTCCACTTTCCATTCCATTCCATTTCACATTCCATACCATTCCATTCCACATCCCATTCCACATTCCTTTCAATTCCATTCCATTCCATTGCACGTTGCCTTCCATTCCATTCCGTTCCACGTTCCTTTCCACATTCCATTCCATTCCACTCCACATTCCATTCTATTCCATTACACTTTCCATTCCATTCCATTCCATTACACTTTCCATTCCATTCCATTCCATTACACTTTCCATTCCATTCCATTCCATTCCACATTCCATTCCTCATTGCATTCCATTCTATTACACGTTCAATTCCACATTCCATTCCATTCCTTTCCACATTCCGTTCCATTCCATTCCACATTGCCTTCCACATTCCATGCCATTGCATTCTATTCCACGTTCCATTCCATTCAATTCAACGTTCCATTCCTTTCTATTCTACATTCTATTTTCCATACCATTCAACATTCCATTCCACATTCCATTCCACGTTCCATTCCATTCTGTTCCACATTCCATTACGTTCCATTCCACATTCCATTCCATTCAGTTCCACATTTCTTTCCATTCCATTGCAATCAACATTCCATTCCATTCCATTCCACTTTCGATTGCACATTCCATTCCACATTCCATTCCATTAAATTCCACATTACATTCCTTGTTCCATTCCATTTGAGGTTCCAATCCACGTTCCATTCCATTCCATTCCACGTTCCATTCCACCTTCCTTTCCACATTCCATTCCACATTCCATTCCACATTCCATTCCTTTCCATTACAGATTCCATTCCACATTTCATACCAGAATCCATTCCACATTCCATTCCAAATTCCAACAACATTCCATTCCATTCCATTCCACTTTCCATTCCATTACATTTTACATTCCATTGCTCATTCCACTCCATTCCATTACAAATTCCATTCCATTCGAATCCACATTCCATTCCATTCCACGTTCCATTCCATTCCATTTCATATTACATTCGATTCAATTACACATTTCTTTCCATTCCTCCTTCCATTCCATTCCATTCCACATTCTATTCAATGTTCCATTCCATTTCCTTGCACATTCCATTCCAGTCCATTCCACCTTCCATTCCACGTTCTATTCCATGCTTTCCACATTCCATTCCATTCCTTTCCACATTCCATTCCATTTCATTCCACATTCCATTCCATTCAATTCCTCATTTAATTCCATTCCATTGCATTACAGCTTCCATTCCAGTTCATTCCACATTCCATTCCATTCAATTCCTCACTTCATTCCACTCCATTGCATTCCACATTCAATTCCATTCCATTCCCATTACATTCCACTTAATTCCTAATTTCATTCTATTCGATTGCATTCCACATTCCATTCCATTCCATTCCCCATTTGATTCCATTCCATTACACATTCCATTCCATTCAATTCCTCATTTCATTCCACTCCATTGCATTCCACATTACATTACATTCCATTACCATTCCATTCCATTCCATTCTATTAAACATTCCAGGCGATTCCATTCCGTGTTCCATTACATTCCATTCCACATTCCACTCCACATTCCATTCCATATTCTATTCCATGTTAAATACCATTTCATTCCACATTCCATTCCATTCCATTCCATATGCCATTCCATTCCATTCCACATTCCTTTCCTCTTTCCTTTCCATTCCATTCCACATGCCATTCTGTTCGATTCCACATTCCATTCCTCATTTCATTCCTATCCATTCCACATTCCATTCCATTCCACATTCCATTCCTTTCCATTCCACATTGCATTGCACTTTCCATTCCATTCCATTCAACATTCCATTCCACATTCCATTCCACGTTCCATTCCACGTTCCATTCCATTCCACATTCCATGCCATTCCATTCCACATTCCATTCCATTCTATTCCACATTTCATTCCACTGCATTGCATTCCACATTCCACTCAATTACATTCTGCATTCCATTCCACATTCCATTGCACATTCCATTCCACATAGCATTCCCTTCCATTCCACATTCCATTCCACTTTCCATTCCTCTTTACATTTGTCGATCCATTCCACGTTCCATTCCACTTTACATTCCACGTTCCATTACATTCAATTCCAAGTTCCATTCCACAATCCATTCCTTTCCATTCCACTTTACTTTGGACATTTCATTCCACATTGCATTCCACATGGAATTCTGTTCCATTCCACTTTGCATTCCACATTCCATTCCACATTCCATTCCACGTCCCATTCCACTTTCCTTTCCATTCAATTCCACGTTTCATTACACATTCCATTGCTCATTCCATTCCATGTTCCATTCCAAGTTCCATTCCACGTTCCATTATATTCCATTCTACTTTCCATTCCACGTTCCTTTCCATTCAATTCCATGTTCCATTCCACATTCCATTCCATTCCATTCCACTTTCTTTTCACATTCCATTCCACATTGCATTCTCTTCTATTCCACATTCCATTCTGCATTCCATTCCACATTCCATTGCATTGCAATCCACATTCCATTCCATTCAGTTTCAATTTTCTTTAGATTTCATTACATTCCATTCCAATCCATTCCATTCCACAATTCATTCCATTGCATTCTTCATTCCATTCCATTCCGTTCCATTCCACATTCCACTCCATTCCATTCCATTCCACATTCCATTGCATTCAATTCCACATTTCATTACTTTCCCTTCCACTTTCCATTCCATTCCATTTCACATTCCATTCCACGTTCCATTCCACGTTGCATTCCACGTTCTAACCCATGTTCCATTCCTCATTAAATTCCCTTCCATTACACTTTCCACTCCATTGCATTCCATTCCATTCCACATTCCATTTCATTCCATTCCACATTCCATTTCATTCCATTCCACATTCCATTCCATTCCATTTCACATTCCATTCCACGTTCCATTCCACGTTGCATTCCACGTTCTATTCCATGTTCGATTCCTCGTTCCATTCCTTTCCATTCCACATTCCATTCCATTCCATTCCACATTCCATTCCATTCCACTCCACATTCCACTCCATGTTCCATTCCATTCCATTCCACTTTCCATTCCACTTCCATTCCTCATACCATTCTATTCCATTCCATTCCACATTACATTCCACGTTCCCTTCCATTCCATTCCACGTCCCGTTCCACTTTACATTCCACGTTTCATTCCACATTCCCTTCCAAATGCCAGTCCACATTTCATTCCATTGCATTTCACGTTCCATACCATTGCATTCCATTCCATTCCACAATCCATTCCATTCCTTTCCACATTCTATTCCACATTCTATTCCACATTCCATTCCACATTCCATTCCATGTTTCGTTCCACATTCCATTCCTCATTCCATTCTACAATCCATTCCACGTTCAACTTCATTCAATTCCATCTTGCATTCCACATTCCATTTCTTTCCATTCCAGTTTCCTTTCCACATTCCATTTCACATTCCATTCCACATTACATTCTCTTCCATTCAACATTCCATACCACATTCTATTCCACTTTCCATTCCATTCCACATTCTATTCCACATTCCATTCAACATTCCGTTTCACATTCCATTCCATTCCATTCCACATTCCATTCCACATTCCATTCCATTCCATTCCGCATTGAATTCCTCATTCCTTTCATTCCATTCCACATTGCATTCCACGTTACATACGTTTCCATTCCTCACTCCATTCCACATTTGATTCCGTTTCATTCCACGTTCCATTCGACGTTCCATGCCATATTACATTCCACATTGGATTCCACGTTCCATTCCATTCCATTCCACTTTCCATTCAACATTCCATTCCGTTCAAAGTCACGTTCCATTCGAAAATCCATTCCACATTCCATTATACATGCCATTCCATGTTCCATTCCACGATCCAAACCATATTCCATTCCACGCTGCATTCCATTCCATTTCGCGTTCCATTCCACATTTCGATCCACATTCCATTCCATTCCATTCCACATTCCATTCCAATTTCCATTACATTCCATTCCACATTCCACTCCATTCCATTCCATTCCACCTTCCATTCCATTCCATTCCACATTCCCTTCCACATTCCATTCCATTCCACATTCCCTTCCATTGCATTCCACATTCCATTGTACATTCCATTCCATTCCATTTCACATTCCATTCCATTCCATTCAACTTTCTATTCCACATTCCATTCCATTCCATTCCACATTCCGTTCCACATTCCACTCCATTCCATTCCATTCCTCATTCCATTCCATTCTATTCCACTTTTTATTCCACATTAAATTCCTTTCTATTCCACATTGCATTCCACATTACATTCCACGTTCCATTCCATATTCCATTCCACATTCCATTCCACGTTCCATTTCATTCCATTCCATTCCACTTTCCATTATACGTTCCATCCCATATTCCGTTTCATATTCCATTCCACGTTAAATTCCATTCCATTCCACCTTCCGTTCCCTGTTCCATTCCCTTCCATTCCACGTTCCATTCCACGTTCCGTTCCACATTCCATTCCACGCTCCTTTCCACATTCCATTCCACGTTCCATTCCACGTTTCATTCCAAGTACCATTTCACGTTCTATTCGATTCCATTCCATGTTCCATTCCACTTTCCATTACATTCCATTCCAGATTCCATTCCACATTCCGTTCCACATACCATTCCACATTCCATTCATTCCATTCCACATTCCATTCTACATTCCATTACAATCCAGTCAACATTCCACTCCACATTCCTTTCCATTCCATTCCACATTTCATTCCACATTGCATTTCAATCCAGTCCACATTCCATTTCACATTCCATTCCCTACCATTCCACATTCCACTCCATTACATTTCACATTCCATTCCATTCCATTAAACATTCCATTCCACTTTCCATTCCACATTCCATTCCACGTTCCATTCCGTTCCCTTCCACGTTTAATTCAACATTCCATTCAACATTCCATTCTAGATTCCATTCCTCGTTCCATTTCATTACATTCCACGTGCCATTCCACTTTCCATTACATTCGATTCCACATTCCATTCCACATTCCAATGCCCATTGCATTCGTCGTTCCTTTCCTCGTTCCATTCCACGTTTCATTCCACGTTCCATTACACGTTCCATTCCATTCCCTCCATATTCCATTCCACGTTGCATTCCATTCAATTCCCTGTTCCATTCCACATTCCATTCTGTTCCATTCCACTTTCATTTGCACAATTCATTCCAGATTCCATTCCACAATGCTTTCTATTCCATTCCACATTCCATTCCTCATTCCATTCCACATTGCACGTTCCATTCCACATTCCATTCCACATTCCATTACAAGTTAGATTCCACGTTCCATTCCATATCATTCCAAGTTCCATTCCACATTCCATTCCACATTCCATTCCATTCCATTCCATTCCACTTTCCATTCCACATTCCATTCCACATTCCATTCCACGTTCCATTCCGTTCCATTCAACGTTCCATTACACATTCCATTGCACATTCCAGTACATTCCATTTCACATTCCATTCCACACTTCACTGAGCATTCTATTCCACATTCCATTCCATTCCATTCCACATTCCATTCCACAGTGCATTCCATTCCTGTCCGCATACCATTCCACATTCCTTTCCATTCTGTTTAAAAATTCCATTCCATTCCATTTCACATTCCATTCCACATTCCATTACATTCCACATTCGATTACAAGATCCATTCCACTTTCCATTCCATTCTATTCCACATTCCATTCCATTGCATTCCACGTTCCATTCGACCTTCCCATCCACATTCAATTTCTCATTCCATTCCATTGCATTCCACATTCCAGTCCACATTCCATTCCAATCTGTCACACATTCCACGTTCCTTTCCATTCTTTTCCATTCCCCATTCAATTCCATTCCATTCTACATTTCATTCCATTCCATTCCACATTCTATTCCATATTTCTTTCCACATTCCATTCCCCATTCTATTAAATACATTTCCTCATTGCATTCCATTCCTTTGCATTCCACATTCCGTTCCATTCCATTCCGCATTCCATTCCATTCCATTCCATTCTATTCCACATTCCATTCCATTCCATTCCACATTCCATTCCACATTCCAATCCATATTCCATTCCACATTCTATTCCACGTTCCATTCCATTCCATTCCAAATTCCCTTCCATTTCATTCCATATTCCATTCGATTCCTTTCCATTCTTTTCCACCTTCCAAACCATTCCATTGCAGTCCATATTGCATTCCTTTCCATTCCACATTCGATTCCATTCCATTCCACTTTCCATTCCATTCAATTCCACATTCCATTCCTTTCCATTGCATTCCACAGTCCACTCCATTCCATTCCGCATTCCATTTTAATTCATTCCAGTCTATTCCACATTTCATTCCATTCCATTCGACATTCCATTCCACATTTTTTTCCACATTCCATTCCACGTTCCATTCCATTCAATTTCACCTTCCATTCCCTTCCATTCCACTTACCATTCCATTCCACGTTCCGTTCCATTCCATTCCACTTTCCATTCCATTCTACTCTACATTCCATTCCATATTCCATTCCAAATTCTATTCCATTCCATTCCACTTTCCATTCCATTGCATTGCACATTGCATTTCATTCCATTCCACATTCCATTCCATTCCATTCTAATCCAAATTCCATTCCATTGAATTCAACATTCCATTCCATTACATTGAACATTCCACTCCGCATATCATTCCACATTCCATTCCACATTCCATTTTATTGCACTCCACTTTGCATTGCATTCCATTACACAATCCATTCCTTTCAATTCCACATTTAATTTCAATTCCACATTTAATGGAATTCCATTCCATTGCAATCCACATTCCATTCCATTGCACATTCCATTCCATTCCATTCTACTTTCCATTCCACAGTCCATTCCATTTCATTCTACTTTCCATTCCAGTCCCCTCCTCATTCCATTCCACGTTCTATTCCCTTCCATTCCACATTCCATTGCATTCCATTCCACATTCCATTCCATTCAATTCCACATTTTATTCTATTCCATTTCATTCCACATTCCATTACCATTCCATTCTATTCCATTCCATTCTATTCCACATTCCATTGCATTCCATTCTATTCGAACTTCCCTTGCATTCCATTCCACATTACATTCCATTCAATTCCGCATTCCATTCCACATTCTTTTCCACGTTCCATTATACTTCATTCCACATTCCATTCCATTCCATTCCACATTCCATTCCATTCCATTCCACTTCCCATTCCATTCAATTCCACATCCCATTCCATTCCATTCCACATTTGATTCCATTCCATTCCACATTCCATAAAATTCCATTTCATTGTGAATTCCATTCCTTTCCATGCCACATTCCCTTCCATTTCATTCCAAATTCCATTCCATCCCATTCTTTCAAATCCATTCCATTCCATTCCAGATTCCAATCCATATTCCCTTCCCTTCCATTCAACTTTCCATTCCATTCTATTCAGCATTGAATTCCACGTTCCCTTCCATGTTCCATTCATCTTCCAGTCCATTTAATTCCACATTCCATACCATTCCATTGCATTCCATTGCGCATTCCATTCCATTCTATTTCACATTTTATTCCACATTAAATTCCTTTCCATTCCACATTGCATTCCATTCAATTACACATTCCATTCTACTTTACATTCCATTCCATTTCTCATTCCATTTCATTCCATTCCGCATTCCACGTTCCATTGCACATTCCATTCCATGTTCCATTCCACTCAATTTCACGTTACATTCCACATTCCATTCCATTCCATTTCACGTTCCATTCCACATTCCATTGATCATTCCCTTCCTCGTTCCATTCCATATTCCATTTCCTTCCATTCCACAATCCATTCCATTCCACATTCCATTCCATTCCAATCCACATTCCATTGCATATTCCATTCCATTTCACATTCCATTCCATTCCATTTCACTTCCCATTCCATTCAATTCCTCATTCCATTCTATTCCATTCCATTCCATTCCATATTGTGTTCAATTTCTTTCCATAATCCATTCCATTCCATTCCACATTTCATTCCATTCCATTCCATTCCATTCCACATACCGTAGCATTCCATTCCATTCCACATTCCCTTCCACGTTCCATTCATTCCATTCCGTATTCCATATGATTGCATTCCATTCCATTCCTGATTCCTTTCCATTCTATTTCACATTCTATTCCACATTCAATTAAATTCCATTCCTCATTCCATTCCACATTCCATTCCTTTCCATTCCACATTCCATTCCACATATCATTCCACTTTCCATTCTAAATTCCATTCCACGATGCCTTCCTCGTTCCATTCCATGTTCCATTCCATTCCATTCCGCATCCCTTTCCACATTCCCTTCCATTACATTCCACTTTCCATTCCACATTCCTTTCCACATTCCATTTCACCTTCCATTCTGTTCCATTCAACGTTTCATTACACACTCCATTGCACATTCTAGTACATTCCATTTCACATTCCATTCCACATTTCACTGAACATTGTATTCCACATTCCATTCCATTCCATTCCACATTCTATTCCACAGTGCATTCTATTCCACAAATCATTCTTCATTCCTTTCCATTCCGTTTAAACATTCCATTCCATTCCATTTCAAATTCCATTCCACATTCCATTCCATTCCACATTCGATTACTCATTCCATTCCACTTTCCATTCCATTCTATTCCACATTACAATCCATTCCATTCCACATTCCATTCAACCTTCCCATCGGCATTCCATATCTCATTCCATTCCCTTGCATTCCACATTCCATTCCTCTTTCCATTAAATTACATTCCACATTCCATTCAACATTCCATTCCACATTCTATTCCACATTCCATTGATCATTCCATTCCTCGTTCCATTCCATATTCCATTTCGTTCTATTCCTCATTCCATTCCACATTTCGTTTCATTCCACATTCCATTCCATTCCATTCCACATTTCATTCCATTCCACATTCCATTCCATTCCATTTCACTTTCCATTCCACATACTATCCGTTTCCATTCCACCATCCATTCCAGATTCCATGCTTTTCCATTCCACATTCCGTTGCCTTCCATTCCACATTCCTTTCCACATTCCATTCCATGCCATTGCACCTTTCATTCCTTTCCATTAAACATTCCATTCCATTCCATTCCATTGCATTCCACATTACATTCTAAGTACCACTCCACGATATATTGCATTCCATTCCACATTCCATTCCATTCCATTCCACATTCCATTCCATTCCATTCCACATTCCATTCCATTAAATTTGACATTCCTTTCCATTCCGTTCCACATTCCATTCCACATTCCATTCCATTCCACATATCATTTCACATTCCATTCCATTCCATTCCACATTCCATTCCACTTTCCATTCCATTATATGCCTCATTCCATTCCGTTCCACATTCCATGTTCCATTCCACATTCCATTCCACGTTCCATTACACTCAATTCCACGTTATATTCCACATTCCATTCCATTCCATTTCACGTTCCATTCCTCATTCCATTCCACATTCCATTCCACATTCCATTCCTCGTTCCATTCCATATTCCATTTCATTCCATTCCACAATCCATTCCAAAATCCATTGCACATTCCATTGTGAAATGGAATGGAATGGAATTTGGAATTTAATCGAATAGAGCTTGGAATGCAATATGGAATGGAATGGAATGGAACATGGAATGCAATGGAATGTGGAAGGGAATGGAATGGAATGTGGAATGGAATGTGGAATGGAATTTAATGAAATGTGGAATGTAATGGAATGGAATCTTTATTGGAAAGTGAAATGGAATGGAAAGGAATGTGGAATGGAATGTCGAATGGAATGAATTTGAAGGTGGAATGGGATGGAATGAAATGTGTAAGTGAACGTGGCAATGAATGGAATGGAACGTGGAATGGAATGGATTTGAATGTGGAAAGGAAGTTCGAACTATATGTGGAATGGAATGTGGATTGGAACATAGAATGGAATGTGTAATGTGGAATGGAATGGTATTGAATGTGGTATGGAATGGAAAGGAATTTGGAACAGAAAGTGGAATGGAATGCACTGAAAAGTGGAATGAAATGTGGAATGGAATGGAATGGATTGTGGAATGGAATGGAATGGAAAGTGGAAAGGAAGGCGGAAGGGAATCGAATTGAATGCAATGGAATGGGAGGTGGAATGGAATGGAATGGAATGTGGAGTGTAATTGAATGGAGCTTGGAATGGAATGTGAAATGGAATGGAATGGAACACGGAATGCAATGGAATGTGGAAGGGAATGGAAAGTAAGGTGGAATGGAATGTTGAATGGAATGGAATGGAATACGGAATGGAATGTTGAGTGTAATTGAATGAAGCTTGGAATGGAATGTGAAATGGAATGGAATGGAACACGGAATGCAATGGAATGTGGAAGGGAATGGAAAGTAAGGTGGAATGGAATGTTGAATGGAATGGAATGGAATACGGAATGGAATGGAATATCCAATGGAATATGGGAGGGAATGGAATGGAATGGAATGGAATTTGGAAAGGAATGGAATGGAATGTGGAATGGAATGGAATGGAAAATGGAATGTGGAGTGGAATGGAATGTAATGTGGAATGAAATTTGCAATGGAATGGGATGGAATGTGCAATGTATTGGAATGGAATATGGAATGGAATGGAATGTGGAATGGAATGCAACGGAGTGGAATGGAAAGTGGAATGGAATGTGGAATGGAATGGAAAGTGGAATGGAATATGGAAAGAAATGTAATGGAATGTGAAATGGAAAGAGAATGGTATGTGAAAAGAAATGGAATGGAATTGAATGGAGTGGAATGGAATGTGGAATGGAATGTGGAACGGAAAGTAGAATCGAATGGAATGGATTGTGGAATGGAATGGAATGGAACGTGGAATGGAAAGGAACCTGTAATGGAATGGAATGAAAGGTGGAATGGAATGGAATGGAATGTGGAAAGGAATTGAATAGAATGGAACGGAATATGAAATGGAATGCAATGGAAAAGAATGTAGAGTGGATTGGCATGGAAAGCAAAGGAATTTGTACTGGAACGGAATGTGGAATGGAATGGAATGCAAAGTGGAATGGAATGGAATGGAATGTGGAATGGAAATTGAAATGGAAAGGAATGTGGAATGGAACGTGGAATGGAATGGAAAGGAATGGAATGGAATTTGGAATGGAATGGAATGTAATCTGGAATAGAATGGAATGGAATGCAATGCGAAATGGAATGCAATTGAAAGTGGAATTGAATGGAATTAAATATGGAATGGAATGGAAAGGAATGGAATGTGGAATGGAATGGAATGGAATATGGAATGGAATGTGGAATTGAATGCGGAATGGAATGTGGAATGAAATGGAATGGAAAGTCAAATGGAATGGAATGTGGGATATGGAATAAAATGGAATAAGGAATGGAATGGAATGAAAAGTGGAATGCAAAGGAAAGGATTGGAATATGGAATGGAATGACAAACTAAATGGAATGGAATGATGAACGGAATGGAATGGAAAGTGGAATGGAAAGGAGTGGAATGTGTAATGCAATTTGAAATGGATTGGAATGGAATGCAAGGTGGAATGGAATGGAATGGAATGTGGAAAGGAGTGGAATGGAATCTGGATGGCAACGAGGAATGGAATGGAATGGGATGTGGAATGGATTGTGGAATTGAATGGAATGGAATGGAATGGAACGTGGAATGGAATTGTATGGAATATGGAATGGAATGGAATGGAAAGCTGTGACAAATGGAATGGAATGGAATGTGGAATGCAATGGAATGGAATGGAATGTGAAAAGAAATGGAATTGAGTGTGAAATTGAATGGAACGGAATCTGGAAAGGAATGGAATGGAATGTGGAATGGAACGTGCAATGCAATGGAATGGAATGTGAAAAGGAATGTGGAATGGATTGGAATGGAATGTGGAATGGAATGGAACGTGGAATGTGGAATAGAAAGGAATGTGGAATGGAATTGAATGGAATATGGAATGCAATGGAAAGGAATGGAATGTGGAATGGAATGGAATGGAATAGAACGTGGAATGGAATGGAATTTGGAATTTGGAATGGAATGGAAAGTGGAATGGACTGGAATGGAATTTGGAATGTAATGGAAAGCAATGGAATGTGGAATTGAATGGAATGGAAAGTGAAATAGAATGTGGAATGCAAAGGAATGGAATGTGGAATGGAATGAGGACTGGAATGGAATGGAATGGAATTGAATTTGGAATGGAATGGAATAGAAGTAGGAATGGAATGTGGAATGAAATGTGAAATGGAATGGAATGGAGTGCAATGGGAAATGGAATGGAATGATATGGGGAATAGAACGGAAAGCAGTGCAATGGGAAATTTATTGGAATGGAATGTGGAATGGAATTGAATGGAATTTGGAATGGAATTGAACATTAAATGGAGTGCAATGGAACTTGGAATGGAATGTGGAATGCAATGGAATGGAATGGAATGTGAATAAGGATGGAATTGAATGGAAATTGGAATAGAATGGAATGGAATGGAATGGAATGTGGAATTGAATGTGGAATTCAAAGGAATGGAATGTGGAATGGAATGGAATGTGGAATGTGGAATGGAATGGAATGTGGAATGTGGAATGGAATGGAATGTGGAATGGTATGGAATGGAATGGAATGTGGAATGCAATGGAATGCAATGGAATATGGAATGGAAAGTAATGGAAGGCGGAATGGAATGGAATGTGAAACGGAACGTGGAATGGAATGGAATGGAATGTGGAATGGAATGCAATGGAATGTAACGTGGAATGGAAAGTGTAATGGAATCGAATGGAATGTAATGTGGAATGGAATGTAGAATGGCACGTGGAATGGAATCGAATGAAATGGAATGCAGAAAGAATTCTGGAATCAAACGTGAAATGGAATGGAATAGAATGTGAAATTGATTGGAATGGAATGTGGAATTGAGTGGAATGAATTTTGTAATCAAATGGATTGGAACGCAAAATGGAATGTGGAAAGTTTTCGAATGGAATTTGGAACGGAATGTGTAATGGAATGTAATAGAATGGAATGTGAAATGGAATGTGGAATGGAATGTGGAATGGAATGGAATGGAATTCAATTGAATGTGCAATGGAAAGGAAGGAGGAATGAAATGGAAAGGAATGTGAAATGGAGACTGAGTGGAATGTGGAATTGAATGTGGATGGGAATGGAGTGTTGAATGAAAAGGAATGGAATATGGAATGGAATGGAATATGGATATGTAATGGAATGGAAAGGAACATGGAGTGGACGGGATGGAATGTGTAATGGAATGTAATGGAATGTGGAATGGAATGTGGAAAAAATGCAATGGAACATGGAATTAAATTGAACGTGGAATGGAGAGAAATGGAAAGTGAAATGGAACTTGGAATGAAATGGAAGGGAATGTGGAATGCAAGGGAATGAGGAATTGAATGTGGAATGGAATGGATTGGAATGTGGAATGCAATGGAATGGAATGGAATGTGGAATGGAATGGAATGGAATGTGGAATGGAATGTGGAATAGAATTTAATGGAAAGTGGAATAGAAAGTGGAAAGGAATGGAATAGAATGGAATGGAATGTGGAATGTAATGGCCTAGAATGGAATGGAATTTGGAATAGAATTTGATGGAATCTGGAATGGAATGGAATGGAATATGGAGTGGAATAGAGGGGAATGTGGAATGGATTATGGAATGGAATGGAATGTGAACTAGAATGGATTGGAAAGTGGAATGGAATGTGGAATGGAATTGAATTGGATATGAATTTGAATGGAATGCAATGTGTAATGGAATAGAAAGGAATGTGGAACGGAATGTGAAATGAAATGGAATGGAATGTGAAATGGAATGGAATGGAATGTGGAATGGAATGGAATGGAATGTGGAATGGAATGGAATGGAATGTGGAATGCAACGGAAATGAACGGAATGTGGAATGGAATGGAATGGAATGGAATGGAATGGAATGGAATGTGCAATGGAATGGAATGGGGAATGTGGAATAGAATGGAATGTGGCATGGAAAGGAATGGAATGTGGAATGCAATGGAATGGAAAGTGTTAAGTAATGGAATGGAATGTAGAATGGAGTGTTGAATGCAATGGAAAGGAATGGAATGTGGAAAGGAATGGAATGGAATGTGGAATGGAATGGAGTGAAATGCGGAATGGAATGTGGAAAGATATGTGGAATGGAACGTGGAATGGAATGGAATGGAATGTGGAATTGAAAGAGGAATGTTATGGAATGGAATTTGGAATGGAATGGAATGAGGAGTTTAATGGAATGGAATGGAAAGGCATGTGGAATGGAAAGTAATGGAATGTAATGGAAAGTGGAACGGAATGTGGAATGGAATGTAATGTAATGTGCTGTTGAATGTTGAATGGAATGCAGAACGTAATGGAATGTGGAATGGAATGGAATTGAATGTGGAATGGAATATAATGGAATGTGGAATGGAATGGAAAGAGGAATGAAATGGAATGGAATGGAAGGGAATGGAATGTGGAATGGAATGTGGAATGGAATGTGGAGTGGGATCTGCAATGGAATGTGGAAAGGAATGGAATGGAATGTGGAATGAAATGTGGAATGGAATGTGGAATGAAATGTGGTTTGGAATGTGGAAAAGAATGTGGAATGGAACGTTAAATGGAATGTGGAATGGAATGAAAGGGAATGTGGAATGGAATATGGAATGGAACGGAATTAATGTGGAATGGAATGTCCAATGGAATGTGGAAAGGAAACTGGAACGGAAAGGAATGGCATGTGTAATGGTACGTGGAATGGAATGGAATGGAATGTGGAGCGGATCGTGGAATGGAACGTGGAACACAACGTGCAATGGATTGTGGAATGGAATGGAATGGAAGTGGAATGGAGTGGAAAGAAATGTGGAATGAAATGTGGAATGGAATGTGGAATGGAACGGAATGGAATGTGGAATGGAATGTGGAGTGAGGAGTGGAGTCGAATGTGGAATGGAACGGAATATAAAGTGGAATGGAATTTGTAATGAAATATTGGAATGGAAAATGAATTGGAATGGAATGGTGTCTGGAATCCAATGTGGCATCGAAAGTGGAATGAAATGGGTTGGAATGTGGAACGGAGTGTGGTATGGAATGGAATGGAAAGTGGAATGGAAAGTTTAGTTGAACGTGCATTGGAACGTGGAATGGAATATGAAATGGAATGGAATATGGAATGGAATGGAATGGAATGTGTAATGGAATGTGAAATGAAATGTGGAATGGAATGTTGAATGGAATGGAATGGAAAGTGGAATGAAATGTCGAATGGAATGTGAAAGAGAACAAGGAATGCAATGTGGAAGAGAATGTGGAAGGGAACATGGAATGCAATGTGGAAGAGAATGTGGAATAGAATGTGGAACGGAATGTGGAATGGAAAGGAATGGAATGGAAAGTGGAATGGAAAGAATGGAATGTGGAACAGAAGGTGGAATGGAACGTGGAATGGAATGTGGAACGTAATGTGGAATGGGAAGGAATGGAATGTGGAATTGAATGGAAAGGAATATGGAATGGAATGGAAGGAAAAGTGGAATGGAAAGAATGGAATTGAATTTGGACTGGAACGGAATGGAATGGAATTCTATGTGGAATGGGAAGGAATGGAATGGAATGTGGAAAGGATAGGAATGGAATGTGGAATGGAATATGGAATGGAATGTGGAATGGTATGTGGAACTGAATGCAAAGGAATGTGGAATGGAATGGAATGGAAGGTGCAATGGAATGCAGCTGAATATAATCTGGACTGGAACGGAAAGGAATGGATCAGAATGTGGATTGAAATGGAATGGAATGTGGAATGGAATGTGGAATGGAATAGAATGGAATGGAATGGAATATCGAATGAAATGGAATGCAAAGTGTAAGGAATGGAATGGAATGTGGAATGGACAGTGGAATGGAATGGAATGTGTAATGGAATGTGGAATGGAATGAAATGTGGAAGGGAAGGTAGAAGGGAATGTGGAATGGAATGGAATAGAATGTGGAAAGGAATGTAGAATGAAACGGAATGGAATGAGGAATGCAAAGGGTAATGGAATGGAATGGAATGTGGAATGGAATGGAATGGAATGGAATGGAATGGAATGTGGAATGGACTGGAATGGAATGGAATGTGGAATGGAGTGGAATGGAATGGAATGGAATGGAATGGAATGTGGAATGGAATGGAATGGAATGGAATGTGGAATGGAATGGAATGGAATGGAATGTGGAATGGAATGGAAAGGAATGGAATGGAATGTGGAATGGAATGTGGAATAGAATATGGAATGGAATCGAATGGAATGTGGAATGGAAAGGAATGGTATTTGGAATGGAATGGAAGTGAATGTGGAATGGAATGGAACGTGAAATGGAATGGAATGGAATGTGGAATGTGAAATGGAATGTGGAATGGAATGTGAAAAAGAATGTGGAATGGAATGTGATATGGAATGTGCAATGCATTGTGAAATGGAATGGGGAATAGAAAGCGGAATGGAGTGAAAGTGAATGTGGAATGGAACGGAATGGAAAGTGGAATTTAACGGAATGGAATGTGGAATGGAACATGGAATGGAATGGAATGGAATGTGGAATTGAATGGAATGGAATGATGGATGGAATGGAATGGAATATGGAATGGAATGGAATTGAATGTGGAATGGATCATGGAATGGAACATGGAATGGAACGTGGAATGGAATGTGTAATGGAATGGAATGGAATGTGCTGTGGAAGGGAATCAAATGCGAAATGGAAAGTGGAAAGGAATGTAAAATGGAATGGACTGGAAACTGGAATGGAATGGAGTGGAACGTGGAATGGAATTGAACGGCACGTGGAGTGGAATGGAATGGAAGTGAATGTGGAATAGAATGGAATTTAATATGGAATGGAATGGAATGTGGAATTGATAGGAATGGAATGTGGAATGGATTGGAATGAAATGTGGAATGGAATGGGATGGAAAGTGGAATGTGGAATGGAATGGAATGAAATGTGGTGTTGAATGTGGAATGGAACGTGGAATAGAATGGAACGTGGAATGGAATGGAATGAAATGTGGAATGGAATGGAATGGAATGTGGAATTTAATAGAAAGCTATGATGTGGAATGTGGAGTGGAATGGAATGGAATGTGGAAAGGAATGTGGAAAGGAATGGAATGGAACGTGGAACGGAATTGGAATGGAATGTGTAATCGAACGTGCAATGGAACGTGGAATGGAATGTAGAAAGGAATGAGTAAAGAATGGAATGCAATGCGGAATGGAATGGAATGGAATGAAATGGAATGTAGAAATAAATGGAATGGAATGTTGAATGGAATGTTGAATGGAGTGGGATGGAATGTGGAATGCAATGCAATGGAATGGAATAGAATGGGGAATGGAATGGAATTGTATGGAATGTGGAATGGAATGTAATGGAATGTGAAATTTAAAGTGGAATGGAATGTAATGGAATGTGGAAAGGAATGCTGAATGGAATGTGGAGTGGTATGTAAAGGAATGTGGAATGGACGGTGGAATTGAGTCTATTGGAATGAGTAATGGAATGTGCAATTGTATGGGATGGATAGTGTATTTTAATGTGAAAAGGAAAGGAATGAAACGTGGATTGGAATGTGGAATTGAATGGGCTGGTACGTGGAAAGGAAAGGGTAATGAAGTGTGGATTGTAATGGAATGGAATGGAATGGAAGGTGTAATGGAATGTTGAATGGAATGGGATGCAACCTGGAATAGAATGGAATGGAATGGAATAGAATGGTATGGCATGTGGAATGGAAGGGAATGGAATGTGGAATGGAATGTGGAAAGGAATGGGATGCAATGTGGAATGGAATCTGCAATGGAATGAAATGGAATGAGGAATGGAAGGGAATGGAATGGAATATGTAATGGAATGGAATGGAATGGAATGTGGAATGCAATGGAATGGAATGCAATGGAATGGAATGGAATGCAATGGAATAGAATGGGGAGTGGAATGGAATGGAATGGAATGTGGAATGGAATGGAATGTAATGTGGAATGGAATGTGGAATGGAATGGAATAAAATGTGGAAAGGAATCTGAAATGGAATGGAATGGGATGTGGAATGGAATGGAATGGAACTTTGAATGAAATGTGGCATAGAATGTGGAATGTAATGTGGAATTGATTGTAATGGAACGTGGAATGGAATGTGGAAAGGAACGTGGAATGGAATGTGTAAGGGAACGTGGAATGGAATAGAAGGGAACGTGGAATGGAATGTGGAATTAAATGTGTAATGGAATGAGGAATGGAATGGAAAGGAAATTGGAATGGAACGGAATGGAATTGTATGGAATGTGGAATGGAATGGAATGGAATTGAATGTGGAATGGAATATGTAATGGAATTTGGAATGGAATGGAATGTGGAATGGACTGGAATGGTATGTGGAATTGAATGTGGATTGGAATGTGGAACTGAATTGAATGGAAAGTGGAATGGAAAGGAATGGAATGTGGAATGGAATGCAATGGAATGTGGAATGAAATTGTACATGAAATGGAATGGTATGGAATGTGAAATGCGATATGGAATGTGGAAAGGAATGGAAATGGAATGTGGAAAGGAATGAGGAATGGAATGCGACATGGAATGGGGAATGGAATGTGAAATGGAATGTGTAATGGAATATGGAATGGAATGAAATGGAGCGTGGAATGGAATGGAATGGAATGTGCAAAGGAATGGAATGGAATGTAGAATGGAATGGATTGGAATGTTGAATGGTATGGAATGGAATGTGGAATAAAATGTGGCATGCAATGGAATGGAATGTGGAATGGAGTGGAATGGAATAGAAAGGAATATGGAATGGAATGGAATTTAATTTAAAGTGAAATGAAATGTGGAATGGAATGGAATGGAACATGGAACGGAACGTGGAATGGAACATGTATTGGAAAATGTAATGGAACGTGGAATGGGAAGTGGAAAGGATTGAGTAATGGAGTGGAATGGAATGTGGAGTGGAATGTGGAATGGAATGCAGAGTGGAATGTGGAATAGAATCTGGAATGGAATGTTGAATGGAATTGAATGGAAAGTGGAATAGAATGGAATGGAATGGAATGAGGAATTTAATGGAATGGAAAGTGGAATTGAATGGAACCGAATGTGGAATGGAATGGAATCTCAAATGGAATGGAATGGAACGTGGAATGGAATAGAATGGAATAGAATTTGCACTGAAATGGAATGGAATGGAACGGAAGGTAGAATGGAATGGAATGGAATATAATGTGGAATGAAATGTGGAATGGAAGGGAATGGATTGTGGAATGGAGTGGAAAGAAATTTGGAATAGAATATGGAATGGATTGTGGAATTCTATGTGGAATGGAAAGGAATGGAATGTGAAATGGAATGAAATGCGGAATCGAAGGTGGAATTGAATGGAATGGAATGTGAAATGGAACGGAACGGGATGTGGAATGGAATGTGGAATGGAATGGCCTGGAATGTGGAAAGGAATGGAGTGGAATATGGAATGTGATATGGGATAGAATGGAAAGGAATGTGGTGTGGAACGTGGAATGGAACGTGGAATAGAATGGAAAGTGGAATGGAATGGAATGTGGCATGCAATGGAATGGAATGGAATGGAATGTGGAATGGAATGGATTGGAATAGGGAATGGATTGAGAAATGGAATGGAATGGAATGGAATGTGGAACTGAATGGAAAGAAATGTTGAATTAAATGGAACGGAATATAATGTGGAATGGAATGGAATGAAATGTGGAATGGAATGTGAAATGAAATGCAGTGGAAATGAATGTGCAATGGAATGGAATGTGGAATGGAATGGAATGGAATTTGGAATTCAATGGAATGGAATGCAATGTGGAATGCAATGTAGAAGCTGTTGGAATGGAATGTGGAACGCAATGGAACAGAATGTGGAATGGAATGGAATGGAATGTGGAATGCAATTGAATGGAATGAAAAGGAATGTGGAATGGAATTGAATGGAATGTGGAATGGAATGTAGGATGGAATGGAAAGGTAAGTGAATGGAATAGAATGGAATGTGGAATAGAATGTGGAATGGAATATGATGGAATGTGGAAAGGAATATGGAATGGAATGTGGAAAGGAGTGAATGTGGAATGGAATGTGGAATGGAACATGGAATGGAAAGTTGAATGAAATGTGTAATGGAACGGAATGCTATGTGGAAAGGAATGCGGAACGGAATGGCATGGATTGTGGAATGGAATGAAATGGAATTTGCAATGTAATGTAAAATGAAATGGAATGGAATGTGGTGTGGAATGTGGAAAGGAACTTGAAATGGAACATTGAACAAAATGTAACTTGTAATGGAATGCAAAGGAAAGAAATGTGAAATGGAATGTGGAATGGAATGTGGGATGGAATGGGGAATGGAATGTGGAATGGAATTGAATAGAAACTGGAATTCAATGGAACAGAATGGAATGTGGAATCGAATGGAATGCAATGGCATGGAATACAATGTGGAATGGAATGGAATGTAACGTGGAATGGAATACGGAATTGAATGTGATAGAATATAGAATGGAATGTGATGCAATGTGGAATGTAATGTGGAAAAGAATGGAACGGAATGTGGAATGGAATGGAATGTATTTTGGAGTGGAAGGGAATAGAATGTGGAATGGAATATGGAATGTAATGGAATGTAATGCAATGGAATATGGCATAGAATGGAAAGGAATGGTATGGAAAGTGGAATGGAATGCAATGGAATATGGAATGTTATTCGGAATGGAATGGAATGGAAAATAGAATGGAACGTGGAATGGAAAGTGTAATGGAACGTGCAGTGGAAGGTGGAATGGAAGGTGTAATGGAATGAGTAATGGATTGGAGTGGAATATGGAAAGGAAGGGAAAGGAATGCGGAATGGAATGTGGAATGGAATGTGGAAAGGAATGTGGAAAGGAAAGGACTGGAACATGGAAAGGAATGGAATGGAAATTGGAATGGAATGGAATGGAATGGAATGAGGAATGGAATGGAAGGGAACGTGGGATGGAATGGAATGGAGTGTGGAATAGAATGGAACTGAGGGCAGAATGGAAAGAATGGAATGTGGAATGGAATGGAATGGAATGGAATGTGAACTGAAATGGAATGCAACGGAACGGAATGTGGAATGGAATGGAATGCGGAATGGAATGTGGAATGCAATGGAATGGATTGTGGGATAGAATGGATTGGAATGTGGAAAGGAGTGGAATGGAATGGTATGGAATGCGGAATGGAACGGAATGGAATAGTACGGAATGTGGAATGCAATGGAATAGAATGTGGAATGGAATGGAATGGAACGTGGAATGGAATGTGGAATGGTTCGTGTAAAGGAACGCGCAATGGAACATGGAATGTAACATGCAATGGAATGAGTAATGGAATGGAATGTGGAATGGAAGGGAAACGAATGTGGAATGGAATGTGGAATGGAATGTGGATTGGAAAGTGGAATGCAATGGAAAGGTAGGTGGAAAGGAATGGAATGGAAACTTGAATGGAATGGAATGGAATGTGGAATGGAAGAGACTGGAATGAGGGATGGAATGTGGAATGGAATATGGAGTGAAACGTGGAACGGAATAGAATGGAATGTGGAATGGAATGGAATGGAACGTAGAATGGAATAGAATGGAATTTGGAAAGCAATGGAATGGAATGGAATGTGGAAGGGAAAGGAATGAAATATGGAATTGAATGGAATAGAATTACGAATTGAATGGAATGGAGTGGAATGTGTAATGGAATGGAATGGAATGTGGAATGGAATGGAATGGAATGTGGAACTGAATGGAATTCAATGTTTAATTGAATAAAATGGATCACGGAATGGAATGTGTAAAGGAATGGAATGGAATGTGGAATGGAAGGGAATGGAATGTGGAATGGAAAGTGGAATTGAATGGAATGGAATAGAATGGAATGAGGAATGGATTGGAATGGAATATGGAATGGAATGGAATGTGGAATGGAATGTGGAATTGAATTGAATGGAATGTATAATGGAATGGAATGGAATGTGGAATGGAATGGAACGTTAAATGGAATGGAATTGAATGTGGAATGTGAAATGGAATGTGGAATTCAATGTGAAATGGAATGTGGAATGGATTGTGGAATGGAATGTGAAATGGAAAGTGGAATGAAATGTGGAATGGAATGAAATGAAACGTGGAATGGAAGGGAATGGAACGTAGAATGGAATGCAAGGAACGAGGAATGTAACGTGGAATGGAATGGAATGGAATGTGGAATGGAATGGAATGGAATGTGGGATGGAAAGGAATGGATTGTGGAAAGGAATGGAATAGATTGTGGAATGAAATGTGGAATGGAATGGAACGGAATGTGGAATGGAATGGAATGGTATGGAATGTGGAATTGAATGGAATGGAATGTGGAATGGAATGGAATGGAACGTGGAATGGAAAGTAGAAGGGAAAGTGGAATGGAACGTGCAAAGGAACTTGGAATGGAATGTGGAATGGAATGAGTTATAGAATGGAATGGAGAGTGGAAAGGAAGGGAATGGAATGAGGAATCTAATGTGGAATGGAAAGTGGAATGGAAAGTAGAATGCAATTTCATGGAACGTGGAATGGAGAGGAATGGAATGGGGAAGGGAATGGAATGGAGTGTGGAATGTAAGAGAATGGAATGCCGAATGGGATGTGGAATGGAATATGGAATGGAAAGTGGAACAAAATGGAAAGGAAAGTGGAATGGAATAGACTGGAACATGGAATGGAATGGAATGGAATGTGGAATGGAATGGAATGGAATGTGGAATGGAATGCAATGGATCGTGGAATAGAATGTGGAGTGGAATGTGGAATGGAATCTGTAATGGAATGTGGAATGGAATGTGAAATGGAATGGAAGGAATGTGAAATGGAATGGAACGGAATGTGGAAAGGAATGTGGAATAGAATGCAAAGGAACGTGGCATCGAATGTGGAATGGAATGGAATGGGATGTGGAAAGGAATGTGGAATGGAATGGAATGTGGAATGGACTGTGGAATGGAAAGTGTAAAGGATAGTGGAATAGAATAGAATGGAATGGAATGGAATGGAATGGAATGGAATATGGAATGGAATGGAATGGAATGTGGAATGGAAAGGAATATGGAATAGAATGAAATGGAATAGAATGGATTGGAATGTGGAATGCAAAATTGAATGGAATCTGGAACGGAAAGTGTCATGGAATGGAATGTAAATGAATGGAAATTGGAATGGAACAGAATGGAATGTGGAATGGAATGTGGAATGGAATGGAATGGAATGGACTGTGGAATGCTATGGAATGGAATGGAATGGAATGTGGAATGAAATGTGGAATGGAATGTGCAATGGAATGCAATGTAATGAAATGGAATGTGGAATGGAATCTGGAACGGAATGTGCAATGGAATGTGGAATGGAATGGAATGGAATGTGGAATGAAATGTGCAATGGAATGTGGAATGTAATGTGGAAAGGAATGGAATGCAAAGTGTAATGGAATGGAATTTGATGTGGAATGTAACGTGGAAGTGAATGGAATGGAATGCAATTGAATGTGGAATGGAACGCCGAATGCAATGGAATGGAATGTGGAATGGAATGTGGAGTGGAATGCAATGGAATGGAATGTGGAATGTAATGGAATGGAATGTGGAATGGAATGGAATGGAATGTGGTTTGGAATGGAATGGAAAGTGGAATGGAATGGAATGGGATGTGTAATTGAATGTGGAATGGAATGAGGAATGGAACATGGAATGGACTGTAATGAGTCGAGGAATAGAACATGGACTGGAAAGTGGAATGCATCGTGGAATGAAAGGATTGGAATGTGGAATGGAATGGAAGGTGGAATGGAATGGAAGGTGAAATGGAATGGAACGTGGAATGGAATAGAATGGAACGTGGAATAGAATGGAATGGAAAGTGGAGGGGAATGGAATGGAAAGTGGAATGGAATGGAAGGTGGAAAGGAGTGGAATGGAACGTGGAATGGAATTTGGAATGGAATGGAATGCAAACTGGAATGGAATACAGCGTGGAATTCAATGCGGAATGGAATGTGGAAGGGAATGTGGAATGGAATGAAATGGAATTTGGAATGGAATGTAGAACAGAATGGAATGGAGTGAAATGGAATGGATTGTGGAATAGATTGTGGAATGGAACATGGAATGGAATTGAGTTGGTCGTGGAATGGTATGGAAAGTGGAATGGAATGGAATGAAACGCGGAATGGAAAGGAATGGAATGAAGAATTTATTGCAATGGAATGTGGAATGGAATGGAAAGGAAAGTGGAATAGAGAGGAAAGTGCAATGGAGTGGAATGGAAATTGGAATGGAATGTGGAATGGAATGGAACAGAATGGAATGCAAAGTGGGATGGAATGGAAAGTGGAATGGAATGTGGAATGGAATGGAATGGAATGTGGAATGGAATGTGGAATGGAAAATAATGGAATGTGGAATGGAAGGGAATGTGGACTGGAATGGAATGGAATGTGGAATGGAACGTGAAATGGAATGGAATGAGAAGGAATGGAATGTGCAATGGAATGTGGAATGGAACGTGGAATGGAATGGAATGGAATTGAGAATGTATAATGGAATGGAATGTGGCATGTGGAAGAGAATGGAATGTGGAATGGAATGGAAAGGAATGTGGAATGCAAAGGAAGGGAACGGAATGTGGAAGAGAATGTAATGTGGAAAGGAATGGAAAGGAATGTGGAATGCAATGGAAGGGAATGGAATGTGGAATGCAATGGAATGGAATGGAATGTGTATTGGAATGTGAAATGGAAAGGATTGGAATGGAATGGAATTTGGAATGGAATGGAATGGAATGTGTAATGGAATGGAATTGAGAGCAATGTGAAATGGAAAAGAATGGAATGTGGAAAGGAATGGAATGGAGTGCAATGTGAAATGGAATGGAATGGAAAGTGGAATGCAATGGAATGAAGTTTGGAATGGAATGGAATGGAATGCGGAATGAAATGGAATGGAAAGCAATGTGAAATGGAATGGAATGGAATGAGGAATGGAATGGAATGGAATGTGGAATGGAATGGAAAGGAATGTGGAATGAAATGCGGAATGGAATGGAATGGAATATTGAATGAAATGCAATGGAATGGAATTTAGAATTTAATTAAGAATGGAATGGAATGGAATGTAGAATGGAATGGAATGGAATGTATAATGGAATGGATTGGAATTTGTAATGCAATGGATTTGAATTGAATGTGGAATGGAAGGTAATGCAATTTGGAATGGAATTGGATGGAATGTGGAATGGAATGGAATGCAAAGGAATGTGGAATAGAAGGGAATGGAATGTGAAATGAAACACAATGGAATGTGGAATGGAATGTAATGGAAAGTGGAATGGAAGGGAATAGTATGTGGAATGAAATGGAATGAAATGTGATATGGAATGCACTGGAATATGGAATGGAATGCCATGGAAAGTGCAATGAAATGGAATGGAACGGAATGGAATATGGAATGGAATTGAAAGTAATGCAATGTGGAATAAAGTGGAATGCAATTTGGAATCCTATGTAATGGAATGCGAGATGGAACGTGGAAATTTTGGAATGGAATTTTGAATGGAATGTGTAACGCAGTGGAATGGAATGAGAAATGGAATGTGGAATGGAATATGGAATGGAATGTGGAATGGAAAATGGAATGGAATGGAATGGAATTGAATGGAATGCGGAATGAAATGGAGTGGAATATGGAATGGAATGGAATGCAGTGTGGGGTGGAATGGAATGGAATGTGGAATGTAATGGAATCGAATGTGGAATGCAATGTAATGGATTATGGAATGGAATGGAATGGAATGGAATGGAATGTCGAATGGAATGGAATGGAATGAGGAGTGGAAGGTAATGTAATGGAATTGAATGTGAAATGGAATGGAATGGAATGGAATGGAATGGAATGGAATGTTTAACGGAAGGGAATGGAATGTGGAACGGAATGAAATGGGAAGTGGAATGGAATGGAATGGAATGTCGAATGGAATATAAAGGAATATGGAATGGAATGGAATGGAGTGTGGAACGGAATGGAATGGAATGTTGAATGGAATGGAATGGAACGTGGAAGGGAATGTGGAATGTAACGTTGAATGGAATGGAATGTCGAATGGATTGTGGAATGGAATGGAATTGAATGTGGAATGGAAAGTGGAATGGAATGGATTGGAAAGTGGAATGGCATGTGGAATGGAATGGAATGGAAAGAGCAATTGAATGTGGAATGGAATGGAATGGAATGTGGAATGGAATAGTAATGGAAAGTGGAATGGAACGTGGAATGGAATGGAATGTGGAATGGAAAGTGGAATGGAATGTGGAATGGAATGTGGAATGGAATGGAATGCAATGGAATGGAGTGTGGAATTGAATGGAATGCAATGAAATGTAAAATGGAATTGAATGGAATGTGGAATGGAAGGGAATTGAATGGAATGGAAACTGGAATGGAATGGACTAGAACATAGATTGGAATGTGGAATGGAATGGAATGAAATGTGGAAAGGAATGTGGAAATTAATGGCATGTCATGTGGAATGGAATGCCATGGAAAGTGGAATGGAATGGAATGGAATGAATTTGAGAATGGAATGCAAAGGAGTGGATTGTTGAATGGAATGGAATATAAAGTGTAATGGAATGGAATGGAATGTTTAATGGAATTGAATGGAATGTGAAATGCAATGGAATGCAAAGGATTCTGGAATAGAAAGAAATGGAATGGATTGAGGAATGGAATGGAATGGAATGGAATGGAATGGAATGGAATGGAATGGAATGAAATTTGGAATGGAATCTGCAATGGAATGTGGAATGGAATGGAATGTTGAATGGCATGGAATATAATGGAATGGTATTTGAAATGGAACGCGGAATGGAATGTGTAATGAAACGGAATGGAAAGGAATGGTATTTGGAATGGTATGGAATGGAATGCAATGGAATGAAATGTGGAATGGAATGGAATGGAATGTAGAATGGAGCACAATGGCATGGGGAATGGTATGTGGAATGGAATGGAGTGGAATATGGAATGGATAGTTGAATGGAATGGAGTGGATTGTGGATTGGAATTTTGTGGAATGTGGAATTGAATGTGGAATGGAATGCAATGTGGAATGGAATTTGGAATGGATTGGAATGGAATGTGGATAGGAATTTAAGGGAATGGAATGTGGAATGGACGGGAATGGAATGTGGAAATGAATGGAATAGAATAGAATGTGGAATGGAATGTGAAATGGAATGGAATGGAATGTGGAATGGAATGAATTGAAATGTGGAATGGAATGAAAATGAATGTGGAATGGAATGTGGAATGGAATGGAATGAAATGTGGGAAGAAATGAGGAATTGAATGGAATGGAATGCGGAATGGAATGGAATGAAATGTAGAATGGAACGGAATGTAATGGAAGGTGGAATGGAATATGGAATGGAATGGAATGGAATGTGGAATGGAATGAAATGGAATATTGAATGGAATAGAATGTGGAATGAAATGGAATGCAATGGAATGTGGAATGGAATTGAACGGAATGTGGCATGGAATGGAATGGAATGCAATATGGAATGGAATGGAATGGAATGGAATGAAAGGTGGAATGGAACGGAATGGAATGTGGAATGGAATGGAATGGAATGTGGAATGGAATGTGGAATGCAATGTGGAATGGAATGTGGAATGGAATTGAATGGAATGTGGAATGGAATGGAATGGAATGGAATGAAATCTGCAATGGAACGATGAATGGAATGGAATGGAATGTGGAATGGAATGGAATGGAATGGAATGAAAGGTGGAATGGAACGGAATGGAATGTGTAATGGAATGGAATGGAATGTGGAATGGAATGTGGAATGGAATGTGGAATGGAATGGAATGAAATCTGCAATGGAACGTAGAATGGAATGAAATGGAATGTGGAATGAAATGGAATAGAATTTCGAATTGAATTCACTGGAATGTAATGTGGAATGCATTGGAATGGAATGTGGAATGAAACGGGGAATGGAATGGAAAGGAAAGTGGAATGGAACGTGGAATGGAATGTGTAATGGAAAGGAATTTGAAATGGAATGGAATGGAATGAGGAATGTTATATGGAATAGAATGGAATGGAGTGAAATGGAATTTGGAATGTAATGAAGTGGAATGGAGTGTGGAATGGAATTGAATGGAAAGGAATGGAATGTGGAATGGAGTGAAATGGAATCTGGTAAGTAATGGAATGGAATGGAATGTGGATTGGAATCGAATGGAATGGAATGCAATGTGAAATGGCATGTAACGAAATGTGAAATGGAATGCAATTGAATGTGGAATGAAATGGAATGAAATATGGAATGGAATGCGAAATTGAATGGAAAGGGATTGAATGTGAACTAGAATGGAATGGAATGGAATGGAATAGAATGGGGAATGGAACTTCGAAAGGAACCTAGAATGGAATGGAATGGAAGGTGGAATGGAATGGAATGGAAGTTGGAATGGAATGGAATGGAATGGAATGGAATGCAATGTGGACAGGAATGTGGAATGGAATGGAACGGAACGAGGAATGGAATGTGGAATGGAATGTGGAATGGATTGTGGAATGGAATGGAATGGAATGTGGAGTGGAATGGAATGGAGTGCAATGTGCAAAGTCATGGAATGGAATGAGGAATGGAATGTGGAGTGGAATGAATTGGAATGTGGAGTGGAATGTGGAATGGAATCTGGAATGGAATGGAGTGGAATGTGGAAGGCAAAGGAAGGGAGTGGAATGTGGAATGAAATGGAATGTGTAATGGAATGTGTAATGGAATGAAATGGAATGTGGAATGGAATATGGAACGGAATGGAACATAACGTGGAATGGAAGGTGGAAACGAATGTGGAATGGAAAGTGGAATGGAATGGGATAGAAAGTGGAAACGAATGGAATGGAATGTGGAATCGTACGTGGAATGGAAAGTGGAATGGAATGGAATGGAATGTGTAATGGAATGAAATGGAAAGCAATGGAATGCAATGTGGAATTTAATGGAATACAATGTGGAAAGTAAAGGAATGGAATTTCTAATGGAATGAGGAATGTAATGGAATGGAATGTGGAATGGAATGTGGAATGGAAAGTGGAATGGAATGGAATGGAATGGAAAGGAATGGAATGGAATGCAATGTGGAATGGAATGTGGAATGGAATGGAATGGAAGGTGGAATGGAACGTGGAATGGAATGTGGAATGCAGTGTGGAATGGAGTGGAATGGAATGTGGAGTGTAATGGAATGGAGTGCAAAGTGCAATGGCATGGAATGGAATGAGGAATGGAATGTGGAATGGAATGAATTGGAATGTGGAGTGGAATGTGGAATGGAATCTGGAAAGGAATGGAGTGGAATGTGGAAAGGAAAGAATGGAGTGGAATGAGGAAAGGAATGGAATGGAATGTGGAATAGAATGTGCAATGGAATGAAATGGATTGTTGAATGGAATGTTCATTGGAAAGAAATGGAATATGGAACGGAATGGAATATAACGTGGAATGGAAGGTGGAAACGAATGTGGAATGGAAAGTGGAATGGAATGGGAAGGAAAGTGGAAAGGAATGGAATGGAATGTGGAATCGAATGTGGAATGGAAAGTGGAATCGAATGTGGAATGGAAAGTGGAATGGAATGGAATGGAAAGTGGAAAGGAATGGAATGGAATGTGGAATGGAACGTGGAATGGAATAGAATGCAATGTGGAATGCAACGGAATGGAGTGTTTAATGGAATGGAATGGAATGTGGAATGGAATTTAATGGAATTCAATGGAATGTTGAATGGAAAGGAATGGAATGTGAAATGGAATGTTTAATGGAAGGTGGAAAGGAACGAATTGGAATGTGGAATGGAATGTCAAATGGAATGGCGTGGAATCAGAAATGTTATGGAATGGAGAGGAATATGGAAAGGAAAGGAATGGAATGTGGAATGGAAAGTGAAATGGAAAGGAGTGGTATGTGGAAAGGAATGTGGAATGGAACGAAATGGAACGAGGAATGGAATGTGGAATGGAATGTGGAATGAATGGAATGAAATATGGAATGGAATGTGGAATGGAAGGGAATGGAATGTGGAATGGAATGGAATGGAATGGAATGAGGAATGGAATGGAACGGAATGGAATGCAATGTGCAATGAAGTGGAATGGAGTGGAATGTAGAATAGAATGTAGAATGAATATGGAATGCAATGGGGAATGTAATGGAATTTGGAATGCAATGTGGAATGTTATGGATTGTAATGGAATGTAGAATGCAATGGAAAGCAATTGAATGGAATGTGGAATATAATGGAATAGAAAGGAATGGAATATGTAATGGAATGAAATGTAATGTGGAAAGGAATGGAAAGGAATGGAATGCGGAATTGAATGGTACGTAATGCAGAATGGAATGGAATTGAATATGTAATGGAATGGAATGGAATGTTTGTTAAATGGAAGTGAATGGAACGTGGAATGGAATGTGGAATGTATTGGAATGGAATTTGGAAAGGAATTTGGAATGGAATGTGGAATCAAATGTGGAAAGAATGAAATGCAATATAGAACGGAATGTCAAATGGAATGTGCGATGGGATGGAAAATATTAAGGAATGGAATGGAATGGAATGTGCCATGGAATGTAATGTAATGTGGAATGGAATGTGAAATGGAATGCAATGGAATGTGGAATGGAATGGAATGGAATGTTTAATGGAATGGAATGGAATGTGGACCGGAATGGAAAGGAATGGAATGGAATGTGAAATGGAATGTTATGAAATGTGGAATGGAATTGAATGCGTTGTAGAATGGAACGGAATGGAATGGAATGGAATATGGAACGGAATGGAATGTAATGAAATGGAATGGAATGTGGAATGAAATGTGCTATGGAATGGAATGTAATTTGGAATGGAATGGAATGGATAGTGGAATGGAATGGAATGAAGTATGGAATGCAACGGAATGGAATGGAAGGGAATACGGAATGGAATGTGGAATGGAAAGGAAAGGAATATGGAACCGAATGGAATGAAAAGTGGCATGGAATGGAATGGAAAGTGGAATGGAATGGAACGGAAATGTGAAAAGGAATGGAATGGAATGTGGAATGGAATGGAATGGAATGTCGAATGGAATGAAATGGAACGGGGAATGGAATGTGGAATGGAATGGAATGGAACGTGGAATGGAACGTGGAATGGAATTGAATGGAATGGAATGTGGAATGGAAGGGAATGGAAAGTGGAATGGAATGGAATGGAATGGGATGGAATGGAATTTGAAGTGGAATGGAATGGAATGTTGAATGGAAATCAATGGAATGTGGAAAGGAATGGAATGGAGTAGAATGTGGAATGGAATGGAATGTGAAATGGAATTTGGAATGGAATGTGCAATGGAATGTGCAATGGAATGAATTGAAGTGGAATGTGGAATGAAATGGAATGGAATGTGGAATGGAATTTGGAATGGAATGTTCCATGAAAGGCTGAATGCAATGTGCAATGGAATGTGGAACGGAATAGAGTCAAATGTGGAATAGAATGTGGGATAGAATGTGGAATAGAATGTGGAATAGAATGGAATGTAATGGAATGTGGAATTGAACTGATTGGAATATGGAAACGAATTCAATGGAATGTGGAATGGAATGTGAAATGGAATGGAATGAAATGTGGAATGAAATCTGGAATGGAATGTGGAATGGATTGTGGAATGGAATGGAATGAAACATGGAATCGAACATGGAATGCAACGTGGAAAGGAACGTGGAACAGTATGTGGAATGTAACGAGGAATGGAATGCGGAATGGAATGTGGATTGGAACGTGGAATGGAACGTGGAATGGAAAGTTGGACGGAAGGTGGAATGGAACCTGGATTGGAATGGAATGGAACGTGGAGGTCAAAGTGGAATGGAACGTGGAATTGAAAGAGGAATGGAACGTGGAATGGAACGCGGAATGGAACGCGGAATGCAACGGGATTCAATCTGGAATGGAATGGAAAGGAAGGTCGAATGGAATGGAATGGAATGTGGAATGGATTGTGAAATGGAATGGAATGGAATGTGGAGTGGAACGAAATGGAATGTGAAATGGAATGTGGAATTAAATGGAATGGAATAGAATACAGAAAGGAATGTAATGGAATAGAATGGAATGGAATGGAATGTTGAGTGGAACAGAATACAACGTGGAATGGAATTTGGAATGGAATGGAATGGAATGTAGAATGGAATAGAATGGAATGTGGAATGGATTGGAATGGAATGTGGAATGGAGTGGAATAGAATGGAATGGAATTGAAATTGACATGGAATGTAATGGAATGTGGAATAGAATGTGCAATGGAATGTGGAATGGAATGGAATGGAGAGGAATGTGGAATGGAATGGAATGGATTGTGGAATGGAATGTGGAATGGAATGTTCAATGTAATGTGGAAAGGAATGTGCAATGGAATGTGGAATGGCATGTAGTGAAATGTGGAATAGAGCGTGGCATGCTATGGAATGGAACGCGGAGTGGAAAGCGGAATGGAAAATGAAATGTAAGGTGTAATGGAACGTGGATTGGAAAGGGGAATGGAATGGAAAGCATTGTGGAATGGAATGGAAAGCATTGTGGAAAGTAATGGAAAGGTAGGTGGAATGGAATGGAATATGGAATGGAATGGAATGGAATGTGGAAAGGAATGGAATGGAATGGAATGGAAAGAATGTGGAGTGGAATGGATTAGAATGTGGAATAGATTGTGGATTGGAATTGAATTGAATTTGTAATGAAATGCGGAATGGAATGGAAAGCAACATGGAATGGAATCGAATGCAATGTGGAATGGAAAGGAATGGAATGGAATTTGAATGGAATGGAATGGAATATGGAATGGAATGGAATAGAGTGGAATGTGGAATGGAATGGAATGGAATATGGAATGTAACGGAAAGGAATGGAAAGGAGTGGAAAGTGTAATTGAATGGAATGGAAAGAGGCTTGGAATTTGTAATGAAATGTTGAATGAAATGGAGTGGAATGTGGAATGGAATGTGGAATGGAATGGAGTGGAGTGTGGAACGGAATGGAATGGAATGTTAAATGGAATGTAATGTGGAATGGAGAGTGGAATGGAATGGAATGTGAAATGGAATGGAATGTGGAATGGAATGGAATGGAATGTGGAGTGGAATGGAATGGAGTGGAATGTGGAATGGAATGGAATGGAATGTGTAATGGAATGTGGAATGGAATGTGCAATGGAATGTGGAATCAAATGTGGAATGGAATGGAATGGAATGTGGAATGGGATGTCTAATGGAATGTAATGGCCGTTGGAATGGAACGTGGAATGGAATCGAATGGAATGTGGAATGGAATATGCAATTGAATGGAATGGAACGTGGAATGGAATGGAATGTGGAATGGAATGTGGAATGGAATGGAATGGAGTGGAATGCTGAATGGAATGAATAATGGAATGTGGAATGCAATGTGGAATGGAATGGAAAGTGGAATGGATTGAGGAATGGAAAGGAATGGAATGTGGAATGGAATTTGGAAGGGAATTTAATGGAAAGGATTGGAATGTGCAATGGATAGGAATTCCTAATGGAATGTGGAATGGAATGGAATGGAATTTGAAATGCAATGTGGAATGGAATGTGGAATCTAATGAAAAAGGCAATGGAATGCAATATGGAATGGAATGTAGAATGGAATGTGCAATGGAATGGAATGCAATGTGAAATGCAATGGAATGGAATTTGCAATGGAATGGAATGGAAGGTGGACTGGAATGGAATGGAATGGAATGGAATGGAATGTGAAATGGAATGGAATGAAATGTGGAATGGAATTGAATGGAATGTGGAATGGAAAGGAATGGAATGGAGAATGGAACATGGAGTGGAATGAATTCTAGAATGGAATGTGGAATGGAAAGTGGAATGGATTGTAGAATGGGATGTGGAATGGAATGGAATGGAATGTGGAATGTTATGTGGTATGGAATGGCATGTGGAATGGAATGGAATAGAATGGAATGGAAGGGAATACGGAATGGAATGTGGAATGGAAAGGAAAGGAATGTGGAGTGGAATGGAAAGGAAAGGAATGTGGAATGGAATGGAATGGAATGTGAAAAAGAATGGAATGGAATGTGGAATGGAATGGAATGGAATGTGAAAAGGAATGGATTGGAATGTGGAATAGAATGGAATTGCAGGTGGAATGGAATGGAATGGAAAGTGGAATGTAACGTGGAACGGAATGGATTGTGGAATGGAATGGAATGGATTATGGAATGGAATGGAATGGAATGGAATTTAATATGGAATGGAATGGAATGGAATGGAATTTAATATGGAATGGAATGGAATGGAATGGAATGGAATTTAATATGGAATGGAATGGAATGGAATGGAAGGCTATACGGAATGGAATGTGGAATGGAAAGTAAAGGAATGTGGAATGGAATGTGGAATGGAATGGAATGTGAAAAGGAGTGGAATTGAATTTCGAATGGAATGGATGGGAATGTGAAAAGGAATGGAATGGAATGTGGAATGGAATGGAATGGAAAGTGGAATGGAATGGAATGGAATGTGGAATTGAATGAGGAATGGAATGGAATGGAATGGGGAATGGAATGGTATGGAATGTAGAATGAAACATGGAGTGTAATGAATTGTAGAATGAAATGTGGTATGGAATGTGGAATGGAATTGAATGGAATGTGGAGTGGAATGGGATGGAATGGAGTGGAATATGAAATGGAATGGAATGGAATGTGAAATGGAATGCAATGGATTGTGGAATGGTATGTGGAATGGAATGTGAAATGGAATGGAATGGAATGTGTAATGGAATGGTATGAAATGTGGAATGGAATGTGAAATGGAGTGGAATGGGATGTGGAATGGAATGGAATGGAAAGTGCAATGAAATTGAACGGACTGTGGAATGGAATGGAATGGTATGTAGAATGGAATGTGGAATGGAATGGTATTTAATGTGGAATGTAATGTGGAATGGAATGGAATGGAATTTGGAATGGAATTGATTGGATTGTGGAATGGAATGGAATGGAATGTGGAATGGAATATAATATGTAAAGGAATGGTATGGAATGTGGAATGGATTGGAATGGATTTGACTGGAGTGGAATCTAACGGTGTGGAATGGAATGGAGTTGGGTGTAGTGTGGTGAAGTTGAGTGGATTGGAGTAAAGAGGAAAGAGATGGAGTAGAATGGAATAGAATGGAATGGAGTGGAGTGGTTTTGAGGGGACTGCATTGGAATGGATCTAAAGGGAATGAAAAGAATTGGAAAGTAGTGGAGTGGAGACTGGTGTGGTGTCTTGGAATGGATTTGATGGAATGGCGATGAGTGTAGTAGTGAGGAGTGGAATTGAGTTGAGTGGAATAGAGTGGAGAGGAGAGGAATGTCATGAAATGGAGTAGAATGCAATGGAAAGGAGAGGAGTGGAAAGGAATATAATGGACTGGAGTGCAGTGGAGGATAGTGGGGTAGATTGGACTGGAATGGAGTGCAATGGAATGGATTGAAGTGGAATGGAGTGGAGTGGAATGGAAGGGAGTGGAATTGAGTGGAGAGGAGTTGCGTGGAGTGGAGGGAAATGGAGAGGAGTGGAATGGAATCGAGTGGAGTAGATTGGAATCGAATTTAATGGAATGGATTGGAGATGAATGGAGTGGAGTCGAGTAGAATGGAGTGGATTGGAATAGAATGGAATGGAATGGAGTGGACTGTAATTGAAATGAGTGCAGTGGAGTGGAATAGAATGGAATGGAATGGAGTGGACTGTAATTGAAATGAGTGCAGTGGAGAGGAATGGAGTTGAATGCAGAGAAATGGAATGTAGTGGAATGGATTTGAATGGAGTAGAATGGAGAAGAGCAGAATGGAATGGAATGTAGTGGAATGGATTGGAATGGGATGGAGTGGAATGGAGTGTAGTGGAGTGGAAAGGATTGGAATGGGATGGAGTGTAATGGAGTGTAGTGGAGTGGAAAGGATTGGAATGGAATGGAGTTGAGTGGAAAGGAATGGAATGGAATGGAGTGGATTTCTGTGGAGTCAAGTGGAATGGAATGGAATGGAATGAAGGGGAATGGAATAGAATGGAGTGGAGTGGAAAGGAATGGCATGGAATGGAGTGGAGTGGAGTGGAGTAGAGTGGAAAGGAGTGTTGCGGAACAGAATGTAGTGGAATGGAATCTAATGCAGAGGAATGGAGTGGAATGGAATAGAACGGAATGGACTGGAGTGGAATGGAATGGATTGGAATGGAGTGGAATGAAACTGAGTGGAGTGTAATGGAATGGAATGAAAGGGAATGGAGTGCAGTGGATTGGATTGGAGTGGTCTGCAGAGGAATGGCATCAAACTGAATTGAGCAGAATGAAATTAAATGGATTGGAGTGGAGTGGTTTAGAACAGAATGGAATGGAGTTGAGTGGAATAGAGTGGAATGGAATGCATTGGAATGGAGTGGAATATAATTGAGTGGAGTTAAGTGGAATAAACGGGAATGGTGTGGAATGGAATTGAATTAAGTGAAATGGAATAGAATGGAATGGAGTGGAATGGAATGCAATGGAGTAGACAGGAGTGGAATCTAATGGAGTGGAATTTTATGGAGTGGGGTGTAATGGAGTGGATTAGAGTGGATTGGAGTAAAGTGGAAGGAAACGGAGTGGAATGGAGTAGAATGGAATGGAGTGGAGTGGATTTGTGTAGAGTGCAGTGGATTGGAGGGAAATTGAATGAAACAGATTGGAATGGAGTGGAGTGGAGATTGGTGGGGTGTCATGGAATGGATTTGATGGAACGGAGAGAGTGTTGTAGAGTGGAGTGGAATGGAGTGGAGTGGAAAGGAATGTGATGGAATGAAGTAGAATGATATTGAATGTAGTTCAGTGGAAAGGAATAGAATGGAGTGGAATACAGTGGAGTGGAGTGGACTGGAAAGGATTGCAATGGAATGGATTGGAGAGGAATGGAGGAGAGTGGAATGGAATGGAACGGAGTTGAGTGCAGAGGAGTGGCGTGGAATGGAGTGCAATAGAGTGGAGTGGAATGGAGTGGAGCGGAATGGAATCGAATGTAATGGAATGCAGTGGAGTTGATTGGTGTGGAGTCGAGTAGAATGGAGTGCAGTGGCATAGAATGGAATGGAATGGAGTGGACTGGAGTTGAGTTGAGTGGAGTGGAGAGGAATGGAGTTGAATGGAAAGAAATGGATTGTAGTGGAATGGATTTGACTGGAGTAGAATGGAGAAGAGTGGAATGGAATGAAATGGAGTGGAATGGAGTGGATTGGAGTGGAAAGAATTGGAATGGAATGGAGATAAGTGGAAATTAATGGAATGGAAAGGAGTGGATTTGAGTGGAGTGAAGTGGAATGGAAATGAATGGAATGAATGGGAATGGAATAGAATGGAGTGGAGTGAAATGGAATGGCAGGGAATGGTGTGGAGTGGAGTGGAGTGGAGTAGAGTGGAAAGGAGTGTTGCGGACTGGAATGCAGTGGAATGGAATCTAATGCAGAAGAGTGGAGTGGAATGGAATGGGATGGAAGGGACTGGAGTGAAGTGGAATGGAGTAGAGTGGAGTGGAACGAAACTGAGTGTAGTGGAAGGGGATGGAATGAAAGGGAATGGAGTACAGTGTAATGGATTGGAGTGGCGTGGAGAGGAATGGCCTCGAAATGAATGGAGCAGAATGAAATGGAATGGATAGGAGTGGAGTGGATTGTGACGGAAGGGAATGGAGATGAGTGGAATAGTGTGGAATGGAATGCAATGGAATATAATTGAGTGGAGTTAAGTGGAATGAAGAGGAATGTATGGGAACGGTGTGGAATGGAATTGAATGAAGTGAAATGGAATGGAATGGAATGGAGTGGAATGGAATAGAATGGAGAGGACTGGAGTGGAACCTAATAGAGTAGAATGAAATGGAGTGGGGTGTAATGGAGTGGAGTTGAGTGGATTGGAGTAAAGTGGAAAGAAACAGAGTAGAATGGAGTAGAATGGCATGAAGTGGAGTGGATTTGGGTGGAGTGATGTGGACTGGAGCGAAATGGAATTTAATGGATTGGAATGGAGTGGAGTGGAGATTGGCGGGGTGTCATTGAATGGATTTGATGGAATGGAGTTGAGAGTAATAGAGTGGAGCGGAATGGAGTGGAATGGAATGGAGTGGAGTGTAAAGGAATGTCATGGAATGGAGTAGAATGCAATGGAATGTAGTGGAGTGGAAAGGAATAGAGTGGAGTGGAGTGCAGTGGAGTGGAGTGAAGTGGAGTGGACTGGAATGGAATGGAGTTGAGTGGATAGGAGTGTCGTGGAATGGAGTGAAATGGAGTGGAGTGGAATGGAATGGAGTGGAGTGGAATGGAATGGAGTTGAATGGAGTGGACGGGAGTTGAATTGAGATGAGTGGAGAGGAATGGAGTTGAATGGAAAGAAATGGAATGTAGTGGAATAGATTTGACTGGAATAGAATGGAAAGAGTGGAATGTAGTGGAATGGAATGGAATAGGATGGAGACGAATGGAGTGGAGTGGAGTGGAAAAGACTGGAATGGAATGCAGTTGATTGGAAAGGAATAGAATGGAAAGGAGTGGATTTGAGTGGAGGGAAGTGGAATGGAATGGAATGGAATGAAGAGGATTGGAATAGAATGGAGTGGAGTGGAATGGAATGGCATGGAAAGGAGTGAAGTCGAGTGGAGTGGAGTGGAGTAGAGTGGAAAGGAGTATTGTGGATTGGAATGTAGTGGAATGGAATCTAATGCAGACGAATGGAGTGGAAAGGAAATGAATGGAATGGAATGGACAGGAGTGGAGTGGAATAGACTGGAGTGGAGTGGAATGAAACTGTGTGGAGTGTAAAGGAATGGAATGAAAGGGAATGGAGTGCAGTGGAATGGATTGGAGTGGCGTGGAGAGGAATGGCATCGAACTGAATGGAGCAGAATGAAATGGAATGGATTGGACTGGAGTGGCTAGGAATGGAATGGAATGGAGTCGACTGGAATAGAGTGGATTGGAAAGCAGTGGAATTGAGTGGAATATAATTGAGTGGAGTTAAGTGGAATGGAGTGGAATTTACGGGAACGGTGTGGAATGGAATTGAATGAAGTGAAATGGAATGGAATGGAGAGGAATGTAATGGAATGGATTGGACTGAAGCTGAATCTAATGGAGTGGAATGGAATGGAGTGGGGTGTAATGGAGTGGACTTGAGTGGATTGGAGTAAAGCAGAAAGAAACGGAGTAGAATGGAGTAGAATGGAATGGATTGGAGTGGATTTGAGTGCAGTGCAGTGGATTGGAGCGAAATGGAATGAAAAGAATTGGAATGGAGTGGAGTGGAGATTGCTGGGGTGTCACAGAATGGATTTCATGGAATGGAGTTGAGTGTAATAGTGAGGAGTGGAATGGAGTGGAGTGGAATGGAGTGGAGTGGAATGGAGTGGAGTGGAAAGGAATGTCATGGAATGGAGTGGAATGCAATGTAAAGGAGTGGAGTGGAAAGGAATAGAATGGAGTAGAGTGTAGTGGAGTGGAGTGGAGTGGATTGGACAGGAAAGGGGTGCAATGGAATGGATTGGAGTGGAATTGAGTGGAGTGGAATGGAATGGAAGGGAATTGAGTGGAGAGAAGTGGCGTGGAATGGAGTGAAATGGAGTGGAGTGGAATGGAAAGGAATGGAGTGAAATGGATTGGAGTGGAATGGAATCGAATGTAATGGAATGGATTGGAGTCGAGTAGAATGGAGTGGAGCGGAATAGAATGGAATGGGATGGAGTAGACTGGAGTTGAATTGAGTGGAGTGGAGAGGAATGGAGCTGAATGGAGAGAAATGGAATGTAGTGGAATGGATTTGACTGGAGTAGAATGGAGAAGAGTGGAAGAGAATGGAATGTAGTGGAATGGATTGGAATGAGATGGAGTGGAATGGAATGGAGTGGAGTGGAAAGGATTGGAATGGAATGGAAATGAGTGGAAAGGAATGGAATGGAATGGAGTGGATTTGAGTGGAGTGAAGTGGAATGGAACGGAATGGAATGAAGGGGAATGGAATAGAATGGAGTGGAGTGGAATGGAGTGGAATGGAATGGAGTGGAGTGTAGTGGAGTGGAGTGGAGTAGATTGGAAAGGAGTGTTGCGGACTGGAATGTAGTGGAATTGAATGGAATGTGAAATAGAATAGAATGGAATGGAACATTGAATGGAATGGGATGGAATGAGGAATGGAATGGAATGGAATGCAGTATGGAATGGAATGCAATGTGTAATGGAATGGAATGGAAAGCAGAATAGAATGGAATGGAATGTGGAATAGAATGGAATGGATTGGAATGGATTGCGGAATGGAATGGAATGGAATGTGGAATGCAATGGAATGCAATGGAATGTGGAAATGAACGGAATGGGGTGTGGTATGGAATGGAATAGAAGGTGGAATGAAACGGAATGGAACGTGCAATAGAATCTGTAATGGAATGTGGAATGGAATGTGGAATGGAATTGAATGGAATGTGAAATGGAATGGAGTGGAATGTGGAATAAAATGGAATGGAACGGAATGTGGAATAGAATGGAAAGGAATGGAATGGAATCCGGAATCAAATGGAGTGGAATCTGGAGTGCAAAATAATGGAATGGAATGTGAAACTGAATGGAATGGAACGTGGAATGGAAAGTGGAAAGGAATGTAGAATGGAAAGGAATATAAGGTGAAATGGAATGTGGAATGGAATGTGAAATGCAATGTGGAATGGAATGTTGAATGGAATGTGGAAGAGAACATGGAATGGAATGGAATGGAATGTAGAATGCAATGTGGAATGGATTGGAAAGGAATGTGGAATGGAATGTGTAATGGAACATGAATGGAAAGGAATGGAATGTGGAATGGAATGTGGAATGAAATGGAAAGGAATGTGGAAAGGAATGTGGGATGGATTGGAAAGGAATGTGGAATGGAATGTGGAATGAAATGGAAAGGAATGTGGAATGGAATGTGGGATGGATTGGAAAGGAATGTGGAATGGAATGTTGAATGGAATGTGAAATGGAATGTGAAATGGAATGGAATGGAATGTGGAATGGATGGAATGGAATGCAATGTGGAATGGAATGGAATGCAATGAAGAACGGAATGAAATATAATTCGGAATGAAATGGAGTGGAATGTGGAATGGAATGGAATGTAATGTGGAATGGAAAGGAATGGAAGGTGGAATGCAATGGAATGGAATGTGGAACGGGATGTGGAATGGAGTGGAAAGAAATGTGGAATGGAATGTGGAATGGAATGGAAATGAACATGGAAAGGAATGTGGAATGGAATGGAACGGAATGCATTGTTTAAAGGAATAGAATGGAACGTGGAATGGCATGGAATGTAATATGCAATGGAATGGAATGGAATGTAAAATGGAATGTTAATTGGAATGGAATGCAATGTGGAATGGAATGTGGAATGCAATGGATCGTCGAATGGAATGTGGAATGGAATGGAATGGAATGCAGAATGAAATGTGGAATGCAACAGAATAGAATGTGGAATGGAATGGAATGGAGTGTGGAATGGAATTTGGAATGGAATTTGGAATGGAATGGAAATGAATGTGGAATGGAAAGCAGAATGGAATGGAACGGACAGCATTGTGGAATGGAATGGAATGGAATGTGGAATGGAATGGAATGGAATGTGGAATGGAATGAAATATGGAATTGAATGGAATTGAACATGGAATGGAATGGAATTGAATGTGGAATGGAATGGAATGGAATGTGGAAAGGAATGCAATGAATGCAATGTGGAATGGACTGCAATTCAATGTGGAATAGAATGGAACGCAGTGTGGAATGGAATGGAATATAAAGTGGAACTGAATGGAATGGAGGATGGAGTGGAAGGGAATGGAATCTCGAATAGAAAGTGGAATGACATGAAATAGAATGGAATGTGGAATTGAATGGAATGGAATTTGGAATGGAAAGGAATTTAATCTGGAATGGAATGGAATGGAATTTGGAATGGAGGGGAATGGAATGAAAATTGGAATGGAATGGTACGGAAGTTGGATTGCAATGTGGAATGGAATGGAATGAAATGGAGTGTGGAATGGAATGTGGAGTGGAATGTGGAATTGAATGTGCTGCAGAGTGGAATGGAATGTGCAGAGGAATGGAATGGTATGTGCAATGTTACGGAAAGGAATGAAGAATGGAATATAAAATGGAATGCGGAATACAATGGAATGGAATAAAATGAGGAATTGAATGGAATGGAAAGTGGAATGGAATGGAATGTGAAATTGAATGCGGAATGCAACGGAATGGAATGAAAGGAGGAATTGAATGGAATAGAATGTGGAATGGAATGGTTGAATGTGGAATGGAATGGAATAGAAGGCGGAATGGAATGGAATGTGGAAAGTAATGGAATGGAAAGTGGAATAGAATGTGGAATGAATGTGGAATGGAATGTGGAACTGAATGGAATGGAATGCGAAATGGAATGGAATGGAATGTGGAATAGAAAGGAATGGAATGGAATTTAATGCACAATGGTATGAAAAGGTATGTGGAATGAAATGGAAGGGAATGAAATGTGGAATTCAATGGATTGGAATGTGGAACGGAATGGAATGGAATGTGGAATGGAATGGAATGGAAAGTGGAATGGAATGCGGAATCGAATATGGAATGGAATGTTTGATGGAATGGAATGGAATGTGGAATGGAATGTGGAATGAAACGGAAGTATTGTGCAATGGAATGTGGAGTGGAATGTAGAAAGTAAAGTGGAATGGAATGCAATGGAACATGGAATGGAACGTGCAATGGAAGGTGGAATGCAAAGTGGAATGGAATGTTTAATGGAATGGAATGAAACGTGGAATGGAATGGACTGGAATGTGGAATGGAGAGGAATGTAGAATGGAAAGTGAAATGCAATGTGGAATGGAATTTCGAATGGAATGTGCAATGGAATGGAATGGAATGAGGAATGAAATGTGGAATGGAATGTGGAATGGAATGGAATGTGGAATAGAATGGAATGTGAAGTGGAAAGTTGAATGGAAGGTGTAAAGGAACGTGGAATGGAATGGAACTGAAAGTGGATTGGAACATGGAATGGAACGTGGAATGGAACGTCGAATGGATTGGAATGGAATGTGGAATGGAATGGAATGGAATGTGGAATGGAATGGAATGGAAAGCGAAATGCAATCTGGAATGTAACGTGGAATGTAATGTGAAACGGAATGAGGAATGGAATGTGGAAAGGAATGGAATGGAAGGCAGAATGGAATGTGGAATAGAATGGAATGGAATGTGGAATGGAATGTGGAATGGTATGTGGAATCTAATGTAATAGAATGGAATTTAATGTGGAATGCAATCTGGAATGGAACGTGGAATGGAATTGGAATAGAACGGAATGGAATGTGGAGTGCAACTTGGAATGGTATGCAATAGAACGTATAATGGAACTTTGAATGGAAAGTGGAATGGAACGTGGAATGGAATGCGGAATGGAACATGGAAAGGAATGTGCAATTGAATGTGGAATGGAATGGAATGGACTGAGGAATGGAATGTGAAATGGAAAAGGGAATGCAATGGAATGGAATGAAATGAGGAATTGAATGGAATGGAATGTGGAAAGGAATGGAATGCAATGTGGAATGGAATGGAATAGAACGTGGAATGGAACGTGGAATGGAATGCAATGGAATGTGGAAGTAAATGGAATGGAAAGTGGAATAGAATATGGATTGGAATGTGGAATGGAATGTGTACTTGAATGGAATGGAATGCGGAATGGAATGGAATGCAATGAGGAATAGAATGGAATGAAATGGAATTTAATGCACAATGGTAAGAAATGGAAGAAAGAATTGGTAAGAAAGGAATGTGGAAAGGAAAGGATGGAGGAATGGAATGTGGAATGGAATGGAATGGAATGTGGAATGGAAAACAATGGAATGTGGAATGGAACGGAATTTAATATGGAATGGAATATGGAATGGAATGGAATGTGGCATGGAATGTGCAATGGAATGGAAATGAATGTCAAAGGAATGTGGAATGGAATGGAATGGAAAGTGGAGTGGAATGGAATGGAATGCAATGTGGAATGGAATGGAATGCAATGTGGAATAGAATGGAATGCAATGTGGAATGGAATGGAATTCAATGTGGAATGGAATGGAATGGAATGTGGAATGGAATGGAATGGAATGTGGAATGGAATGAAATGGAATATGGAGTGGAATGGAATGGAATGTGGAATGGAATGAGGAATGGAATGGAATGGAATGGAATGGAATGTGCGATGGAATGAAATTGAATGTGGAATGGAATGGAAAGGAATATGGAATGAAATGGAATGGAATGAAATGTTCAATGGAATAGAATGGAATGTGGAATGGAAAGTGGAATGGAATGGAATGTTGAATGGAACGTTCAATGGAATGGCAAGGGATTTGGAAGGGAATGAGGAAAGGTATGGAATGGAATGGAGTGGAATGTGGAAAGGAATGCAATGGAATGCGGAATGGAATATATAATGGAATGGAATGCAAAGTAGAATGGAATGTTGAATGGAATGTTGAATGGAATGTGGAATGGGAAGTGGAATGGAATGGAATGGAATGTGAAATGGAAAGTGGATTGGAATGGGGTATCGAAAGTATAGAAATGTGGGTTAGAATGTGGAATGGAATGAGGAAAGGAAACTGGACTGGAATGGAGTGGAATGTGGAATGGAACATGGAAAGGAATGTAATGGAATGTGGAAAGGAACGTGGAATGGAACGTGTAATGGAATGGGGAATGGAACTTAGAATGGAATGTGGAATGGAATGGAATGGAATGGAATGTGGAATTGAATGGGATGGAATGTGGAATGGAATGTGTAATGGAATGTGCAATGGAATGGAATGGAATGTGGAATGGGAAGTGGAATGGAATGTGGAATGGAACTTGGAATTTAATGGAATGGAATGTGGAATGGAATGGAATGGAATGTTGAATTGGATGTGGAATAAATTGGAATGGATTGTGAAACGAAATTTGTAATGGAATATGGAATGGAATGTGGAATGGAACGGAATGGAATGCGGAGTGGAGTGCGGAATGGAATTTGTAATGGAATTTTGAATGGAATGGAATGGAATGTGGAATGGGATGGGTAATGGAAAGTGGAATGGAATGTGGAAGGGAATATGGAATGGAATGGAATGGAATGGCATGTTGAATTGAATGCAATGGAATGTGAAATTGAGTGTGGAATAGAATGTGAAATGCAACGTGGAATGGAATGTGGAAGAGAGTGGAATGGAACGTGGAATGGCGTGGAATAGAACTTCGAATGGAACGTGTAATGGAAAGTGGATTGGACAGTGGAAAGGAACCTGGAAATGAATGCGGAAAGTACCGAGGAAAGGAATGTGGAATGGAATGGATTGGAATGTGGAAAGGAATGTGGAATGGAGTGGAATGGAACATGGAATAGAAGATGGAATTGAATGGAATGGACCGTGGAACGGAATGGAATGAAACGTGGAAAGGAATGTGGAATGGAACGAGGAGTGCAATGTAGAATGGAATGTGGAGTGCAATGTGGAACGGAATGTGGAATCCAAAGGAATGGAATGTAGAATGGAATAGAATGGAATGTGGCATAGAATGGAATGGAATTGTAATTGGAATGGAACGTGGAATGGAATGGAATGGACTGTGGAATGGAATGGAATGGAAGGTGGAATGGAATGCAACGTGGAATGGAATGCAATGGAATGTGGATTGGAATGGAAATGAATGTGGAATGGAATGGAATGTAATGCTTGGAATGCGAAATGGAGTGTGGAATGGAATGTGGAATGGAAGGTGGAATTTAATGAAATGGAAAGTGGAATGAAATGGAATAGAACGTGGAATTGTACAGAATGGAACGTGGAATGGAACGTGAAATTGAACGTCGAATGGAATGTGGAATTGAATGCAATGGAATGTGGAATTGAATTGTGGAATAGAACGTGGAATATAATGCAAAGGAATTTAATGGAACGTGGAATTTAACGTGGAATGGAATATGGAATGGATTGGAATGGAATATGGAATGGAATGTGGAATGAAATTTAATGGAATGTGGAATGGAACGGAATGGAATGTGGAATGTAATGTGGCGTGGAATGGAGTGGAATCTACAAAGGAATGTTAAATGCAATGTGGAATGGAATGTGGAATGGAATGGAATGGAATGTGGAATGGAAAGGAATGGAATGTGCAATGCAATGTGGAACGGAATGCAGAATAGAATAGAATGGAATCTAGAATGGAATGTGGAATGGAATGGAAAGGAATGTGGAATGGAATGTGGAATGGAATGGATTGGAAAGTGGAATGGAATATGGAATGGAATGGAATGGAATGTGGAATAGAATGTGGAAAGGAATGTGGAATGGAACAGAATGGAATGTGAAATGGAATGGAATGGATTGTGGAATGGTGTGTAAAATGGAATGTGGAATGGAACGAAATGGAATGGGTTATGGAATGTGGAAAGAAAGGTGGAATGGAATAGAATGGCATGTGGATTGGAATGGAATGGAACGTGGAACAGAATGGAATGTAATGGAATAGAATAGAATAGAACAGAATAGAATAGAATAGAATGGAATAGAATAGAATGTAATGGAATAGAACGGAATGTAATGGAATGTGAAGTGGAATGAAATGGAATGTTGAACGGAATAGAATGGAATGTGGAATGGAATGGAAAGTTGAATGGAATGGAATGGAATAGAATGTGGATTGGAAAGGAATGGAATGTGGATTGGGATTAAATGGAATGCAAAGGATTGCGAAATGGAATGTGGAATTGAATGAGGAATGGAACGTGGAATGGAATGGAATGGAACGTGGAAAGGCATGTGGAATGGAATGGAATGTAATGTGCAATGGAATATAGAATGGAATGTTGAATGGAATGGAATGGAATCTGAAATGGAATGTTGAATGAAATGTATAATGGAATGCGGAATGGAATGAATTGGAATGTGGAATTGAATGCAGTGGAACGTAGAATGGAATGGAATGGAACGTGTAATGGAACGTGGAATTCAATGTGGAAAGGAATGTGCAATGGAATGGAATGGAATGTGAATTGGAATGTGGAGTGGAATGGATTGGAATATGGAATGTAATGTGGAATGGAAAGGAATGGAATGTGGAATGGAATGGAAAGTGGAATGGAATGGAATGGAATGTGGAATGTAATTTGGAATTGAATGGAAAGGAATGGAAAGGAATGTGGAATGGAATAGAATATGGAATGGAATGGAATACGAAATGGAAAGCAATGGAATTGAATGGAATGTGGAATGGAATGGAAAGTAATGTGGAATGGAATGGAATGCAATGGAATGTGGAATGGAATGGAATGCAATGCAATGTGAAATGGAATGGAAAGGAATGTGGAATGGAATGCAATGTGGAACGGAATGGAATGGAATGTGGAATGGAATGGAATGGAATACGGAATGCAATGTCATGGAACGGAATGGAATGTGGAATGGAATGGAATTGAATGTGGAATGGATTGGAATGGAAAATGGAATGGAACAGAATGGAATGTGCAATGGAATGGAATGGAACCTGGAATGGAATGTGGACTGGAATGCAAAGGAATGTGAAATGGAATGTGGAATGGAATGGAATGTGGAATGGAATGTGCAATGGATTGTGGACAGCAATGCAATGGAATGTGGAATGGAATGTGGAATGGAATGTAATGGAATGCGGAATAGAATTGAATGATATCTGGAATGGAATGCAGAATGGAATGTGGAATGGAATGTGAAATGGAATGGAATTGAATGTGAAATGGAATGAGGAATAGAACATGGAATGCATTGGAATGGAATGTGGTTTGGAATAGAATATGGAATGGAATGAAATGGAAAGGATTTTGAAATGGAATGGAATTGCATGTGGAATGCAATGTGGAATGGAAAGTGGAATTGAAGATCGAATGGAAAGTGAAGTGGACTGTGTAATGCAAAGGAATGGTATGTGGAATGGAATATGGAATGGAATGGTAAGGAATGTGGAAAGGAATCTGGAATGTAATGTGTAATGGAATGTGGAATACCATATTGAATGGTATGGAATGGAATGTGTAAAGGAATGGAATGGAATGTGGAATGGAATGTGTAATGGAATGGATTGGAATGTGGAATGGAATGTGAAATGGAATGGAATGGAATGTGGTATGTAATGTGGAATCTAACGTGGAATGGATTGTGCAATGGAACGTGGAATTGAATGTGCATTGGAAAGTGGAATGGAAAGTGGAATGGAATGGATTGTGTAATGGATTGTGGAATGGAATGTGGAATGAAAAGAATGTAATGTGGAATGATATGTGGAATGGAATGAGGAAAAAAAAGTGGAGTGGTATGGAATGGAATGTGGAATGCAACGTGGAATTCAATGTAAAGGAAAGTGGAATGGAATGTGAAATGGAACATGGAATGGAACGAGGAATGGAATGTGGAATGGAACGTGTAAATGAATGTGAAATGGAATGAGGAATGAAATGGAATGCAATGTTCAATGGAATGGAATGGAATGGAGTAGAATGTGGAGTGGAATGTTTAATGGAATGAAATGGAATGTGGAATGGAATGGAAAGTGTAATGGAATGTAATGGAATGTGGAATGGAATGTGGAATGGAATGGATTGTGGAAAGGAATAGAATGTGGAATGGAGTGAAATGGAATGGAATGTAGAATGGAATGGAATGGAATGTGCAATGGAATGGAATGGAATGTGGACTGGAATGTAACGGAATGTGGAATGGAAAAGAAAGTGGAGTGAAATGGAATGGAACGGAATGTGGAATGGAATGGAACAGAATGAATTGGAAGAGAATGTGGAATGGAATGGAATGGAATGTGGAATGGAATAGAACGTGGAATGGAATGAAGTGGAATGGAATGTGAAATGGAATGTAATGGAATGTGGAATGGAATGGAATAGCATGTGAAATGGAATGGAATGGAATACAATGTGGACTGGAATGTGGAATGGAAAGTGGACTGCAATGTAGAATGTATTGGAATTGAATGTGTAATGGAACGTGGAATGAAATGGCATGGCATGTGTAATAGAACATGGAATGCAACGTGGAATGGAAAGTGGAATGGAACGTGGAATGGATTAGAAAGGAAAGTGGAATGCAATGGAATGGAAATTGGAATGGAATGTAATAGTAAACTGTATGGAATGTGGAAAGTAATGGAATGTGGAATGGAATGCAGAATGGTATGGAATTCCGAATGGAATGTGGAATGGAATGTAATGGGATGGAATATGGAATGGAATGTGGAAAGTAATTTGGAATGGAATGTGGATTATAATGTGGAATGGAATGTGGTATGGAATGGAATGGAATATGGAATGGAAAGTGGAATGGAATGGAAAGAATGGAATGTGGAATGGAATGGAATGGAAAGTGGAATGGAATGGAATGGAAAGTGGAATGGAATGTGTAATGGAATGGAAAGGAATGTGGAAGGGAATGTGGACTGGAATGGAATGGAAGGTGGAATGGAATGATACAGAACGTGGAATGGGAAGTGGAAAGTAACGTGGAATGTAATGTGTAACGGAATATGGAATGCAACGTGGAAAGGAATGTGGAATGGAACATGGAATGGAACGTATAATGGAATGTGGAATGGAATGTGTAATGGAATGTGAATGCAAAGTCTAATGTTATGCGGAATGGAATGTGTAACGGAATGTGGAATGGAATAGATCGTGGAAAGGAAAAGAATGTGGAACGGAATGTAATGAAATGTGCAATGGAATGGAATGGAATGGACTGGAATTTGGAATGGAATGGAATGGAGTGTGGAATGGAATAGAATATCGAATAGAATGGAATGGAAAGGTATCTGGAATGGAATGGAATGTAACGGAATGGAATGTGGAATTGAAAGGAATGGAATGTGGAATGGAAAACAATGTGGAATGGAATGCAATGGAATCGAATGTGGAATGAAATGGAAGAGAATCGGGAGAGAAATGGAATGGAATGGAATGGAATGTAGATTGGAAAGGAACGGAAAGTGGAATGGAACAGAATGTGGAATGGATTGGAATGGAATGGAATGTGCAATGGAACAGAATTGGAAATGGAATGGAATGGAATGGATTGTGGAATGGGAAGTAATGTAATGAGGAATGGAATGGAATGGATTGTGGAATGGGAAGTAATGTAATGAGGAATGGAATGGAATGGAAGGCGGAATTGAATGGAATGGAATGGAAGGCGGAATGGAATGGAATGGAATGGAATGTGGAATGCTGTGAAATGGAATGTGGAATGGAATGGAATGGAAAGTCTAATGTAATATGGAATGGAATGGAACGGAATGTGGAATGGAATGGATAGGAAATGGGAATGGAAAGGAATGGAATGTGGAAGGGAATGTGGAATGAAAAGGAACGGAATGGAATGTGGAATGTAACGTGGAATGGAATGGAATATAATGTGGAATGGAATTGAATGGTATGGAATGTGGAATGGAATAGAATGGAATGAAATGTGTAATGGAATGGAATGGAATGTGGAATCGAACTTAATGGAATGTTAAATGGAATGGAATGGAATGGAATGTGGAAAGGAATATAATGGAATGAAAATGAATGTGGAATTGAATTGAATGGGAAGTGGAATGGAATGGAATGGAATGGGGAATAGAATGGGGAATGGAAAGCAACGGAAGGTGCAATGGAATGTGAAATGGAATATGAAATGGAACGTGGAATGGAACCTGGAATGGAACATGTAAAGGAACGTGGAATGGAATGAGGAAAGGAATGTGGAAAGGAATGGAATGGAAAGTGGAATTAAATGTGGAATGGAATGGAATGGAATGTGGAATGGAATATAATGGATTGTGGAATGGAATGTAGAATGGAATGGAAAGTGCAATGGAATGGAAAGAAATATGGAATAGAACGTAGAATGCAATGGAATGGAAAGTGGAATGGAACGTGTAATGGATCGTGAAAGGGAACGTGGAATGGAATGGAATGGAATGTGAAATGGAATGTGGAATGGAATGTGGAATGGAACGTGGAATGGCATGTAATGGAACAAGGAATGGAACATGGAATGGCATGGAATGGAACGTGAAATGGAACACGGAATGGAATGTGCAATGGAATGTGGAATGAATAGTGGAATGGAACGTGGAATGAAATTTAATGGAATGTCCAATGGAATGTGGAATGGAATGGAATGTGGAATGGAATGGAATAGAATGGAATGGAACGTGGAGTGGAATGTTTAATGGAATGAAATGGAATGTGGAAAGGAATGGAATGTGGAATGGAATGTAATGGATTGTGGAATGGAATGTGGAATGGAATGGGTTGCAGAATGGAATAGAATGTGGAATGGAGTGAAATGGAATGGAATATACAATGGAATGGAATGGAATGAGGAATGGAATGGAATGGAATCGAATCAAATGGAACGTGGAATGGAATGGAATGGAATGTGGAATGGAAGAGAAATTGGAATGAAATGGAATTGAACGGAATGTGGAATGGAATGGGTTGGAATGCAATGTGGAATGCAACAGAATGGAATGTGGAATTGAATACCATGTGGAATGTAATGAAATGGAAGGGAATGTGAAATGGAATGGAATGTGGAATGGAATGGAATGGCATGTGGAATGGAATGTAATGGAATGGAATGTGGACTGGAATGTGGAATGGAATCTGGACTGAAATGAGTGGATTGGAATTGAATGTGTAATGGAAAGTGGAACGGAATGGAATCACATGTGAAATAGAAGGTGGAATGGAACGTGGAATGCAAAGTGGAATGGATTATAATGGAACGTGGAATTCAATGGAATGGAATTTGGAATGGAATGGAATCGAATGTGAAATTGAATGTGGAATGGAAGAGAATGCGGAATGGAATGTGGAATGGAATAAAATGCCAAATGGAAAGTGTAAGGGAATGGAATGCAACGTGGAATGGAATGTGGAATGGGTTGAGTAATGGAATGGAATGCAATGTGGAAATGAATGGAATGGAATGTGGAAACGAATGGAATGGAATGGATTGTGCAATGGAATGGAATGGAATGTGGAATGTAATGGGTTGGAATGTGGAATGGAATGTGGAATTGAATGGAATGTAATGTGGAATGGAATGGAATGGAATGGAATGGAATGGAATTGAATGCAATGGAAATTTGAATGGAAAATTGGAATGGAATGTGTAATGGAATGGAATGGAATAGAATGTGACGTGGAATGGAATGGAATGGAATGGAATGTAAAATGCAACGTGGAATGGAATGTGGAATGGAATGGAAAGGAATGGAATGGAATGGAATGGAATGTGAAATGGAACGTGGAATGGAATGCGGAATGGAATGCGGAATGGAATGGAATGAAATGTGGAATGGATTGGAAAGGAATGCAATGTAGAATGGAATGGAATGCAATGAAGAACGGAATGAAATATAATACGGAATAGAACGGAATGGAATGTGGAATGGAATGTGAAATGGAATGTGGAATGGAATGTGGAGTGGAATGGAATGGAGTGCATAATGGAATGTGGAATGGAATTTGGAAGGGAAACTGGAATGGAATGGAATGAGAATGAAAGTGAATGGAAAGTGGAAATGAATGAGGAATCAAATGAAATGGAATGTGGAATGTAACGGAATGGGATGTGGAGTGGAATGTGGAATGGAAAGGAATGGAATGGAATGTGGAATGGAATGCAATATAATGTGAAACGGAATGTGGAATGGAATGTGGAATGGTATATGGCATGGAATGGAATGGAACATAATGTGGAATGGAATGGAATGGAATGTGAAATTGAATGGAATGAAATGTGGGATGGAATTTAATGGAATGGAATAAAAGGGAATGGAATGGAGTGGAATGTGGAATGGAATGTAATGGAATGTGGAATGGAATGCAATGGAATTTGGAAAGGAATGTGGAATGAAAAATTGAATGGAATGTGGAATGGGATGTGGAATGGAATGTGGAATGGGATGTGGAAGGGAATGGAATGGAATGAACTGGAATGGAATGGAATGGAATGTGGAATGGAATGTGGAATGGAATGGAATGGCATGTGGAATGGAATGTAATGGAATGGAATGTGGACTCGCATGTGGAATGGAATCTGGACTGCAATGCGGAGTGGATTGGAATTGAATGTGTAATGGAAAGTGGAACGGAATGGAATGGCATGTGAAATAGAACGTGGAATGCAACGTGGAAGGGAACGTGGAATGGAACGTGGAATGTATTAGAATGGTACGTGGAATTCAATGGAATGGAATGTGGAATATAATGGAATCGAATTTAGAATTGAATGTGGAATGGAATGGAATGCAGAATGGAATGTGGAAGGGAATGGAATGCCGAATGGAATGTGTAATGTAATGGAATGCAATGTTGAATGGAATGTGAAATAGATTGAGTAATGGAATGGAATGCAAAGTGGAATTGAATGGAAGGGAATGGAATATGGAAACGAATGGAATGGAATGGATTGTGCAATGGAATGGAATGGAATGTGGAAGGGAATGGGTTGGAATGTGGAATGGAATGTGGAATTGAATGGAATGTAATGTGGAATGGAGTGGAATGGAATGGAAAAGAATGGAAAGTTGAATGCAAAATTGGAATGGAATATGTAACGGAATGGAAAGGAATAGAATGTGGAGTGGAATGGAATGGAATGGGAAGTAAAATGCAATGTTGAATGGAATGTCGAATGGAATGGAAAGGAATGGAATGGAATGTGCAATGGAATGGAATGAAATGTGAAATGGAATGTGGAATGCAATGTGGAATGGAATGTGGAATGGAAGGTGAAATTGAATCGAATAGAATGTGGGATGGAATGGAATGGAATGGAATGGAATGGAATGGAATGGAATAAAATGGAATGGAATGGAATGGAATGTGGAATAGAAAGGAATGGAATGTGGAATGGAATGTCGAATGAAAAATTGAATGGAATGTGGAATGGGATGTGGAATGAAATGGAATGGACTGGAGTGGAATGGAGTGAAATGAGGAATGGAAAGTGGATTGTAAAATCGAGTGGAATGTGGAATGTAATGCGGAACGGAATGTGGAATGGAATAGAATGGAATGGAATGGAATGGGTAATGAAATAGAAAGGAAGGTGAAATGGAATGGAATCCTCCGTGGAATGGAATGTTCAATGTAATGGAAAGGAATGGAATGGAATGGAATGTGGAATGGAATGTGGAATGGAATGGAATGGAATGGAATGCAGTGGAATGCAACGTGGATAGGAACGTGGAATGGAACGTGGAATGGAATGAGGAATGGAATGTGGAATTGAATGCAATGGAATGGAAGGGAAGTTGGAATGGAACGGAATGGAATGTGGAATGGAATTGAGTGGAATGGAATGGAATGGAATGTGGAATGGAAAGTGGAATGGAATATGGAACAGAATGGAATGTGGAATGGAATGGAATGGAATGTGGAATTAAATGGAAAGAATGTGTAATGGAATGGAATGGAATGAAAGGTGGAAAGGAAAGTGAAATGGAATGTGAAATGGAGCATGGAAAGGAACGTGGAGTGGAACGTGGAATGGAACGTGGAATGGACTGGAAAGGAATGTGGAATGGAATGGAATGGAATGTGTAATGGAATGGAATGGAATGTGAAATGGAATAGTATGGAATGTGGAATGGAATAGAATGGAATGTGGAAGGGAAAGCAGTGGAATGGAATGTGGAATGTAATGGAATGGAATGTGGAATCGAATGGAATGAAATGGAAAGTGCAATGTAATGCAATTATATGGAATATTGAATGAAATGGAATGGAACGTGGAACGGAATGTGGAATGGAATGTCAAATGGAATGTGCAAGGAATGTGGAATGGAATGGAATGGAAAGCAGAATGGAATGTGGAATCAAATGGAATGGAAGGAAATGTGGAATGGAATGTGGGACTGAATGGAATGGAATGTGGAATGGAATCTGGAATGGAATGGAATGGAATGAGGAACGGAATGCGTAATGGAATGTGGAATGGAATGGAATGGAATGTGGAAAAAAAGGAAAAGAATGTGGGATGGAATGGAATGGAATGGAATGTGAAATGGAATGTGAAATGGAATTTGAAATGGAATGTGGAATGGAAGGTGGAATGTAATGTGGAATGGAACGTGGAATAAAATGGAATGGAATGTGAATAGGAATGTGGAATGGAATGGAATGTGGAAAGGAATGCAGAATGGAATGGAATGGAATGTGGAATGGAATGTTGGATGCAATGTAATGCAATGTGGAATGGAATTTGGAATGGAATATGGAATGGAATGTGGAATGGAACTTGGAATGGAATGGAAAGGAAGGTGGAATGGAACGTGGAATGGAAGGGAATAGAACATGGAAACGAACTTGGAATGGAAAGTGGAATGGAATATGAAATGGAACGTGTAATGAAATGTGCAATGGAATGTGGAATGGAACGTGGAATGAAATGTGGAATGGAATTTGGAATGGAACGTGAAATGGAATGGAATGGAATATGAAAAGGAACTTGAATGGAATAGAAAATAGAATGGAACGTGGAATGGAATGTTGAATGGAACTTGGCGTGGAAAGTATAATGGAATGTGGAATGGAAAGTGAAATGGAATGGAATGGAATGTTGAATGGAATGTGGAATGGAATGGAATGGAACTTCGAATGGAAGGTGGAATGGAATGTGAATGGAATGTGGAATGGAACGTGGAATGGAATGGAATGGAATGTGCAATGGAATGTGGATGTGAATGAGTAATGGAATGAGGAATGCAATGGAATTGAATGTGGAATGGAATGTGGAAAGGAATGGAATGTGGAATGGAATGTGGAATTCAATGTGGAATGGAACTTCGAATGGAACGTGAAATGGAATGGAACGGAATGTTTAATGGAATACAGAATGGTATGGAATGGAGTGAGGAATGGAGTGTGGAATGAAATGTGGAAAGTAATGGATGGTGTAATGTAATGTGGAATTGAATAGATTGGAATGTCCAAATGAAGTGGAATGGAAAGTGGAATGGAATGTGGACTGTAATGGAATGAAATGTGGAATGGAATGGAATGGAATTTGGAATGTAATTTTCAATGGAATGTGGCATGAATTTTGGAGTGGAACGTGGAATGGAATGGGTGATGGAATGGAATGGATCGTGGAATGGAACGTGGAATGGAACTTGGAATGGAACGAGGAATGGAACATGGAATGGAAGGTGGAAAGGAGCGTGGATTGGAATGGAATGGAACGTGGAATGGAATGTGGAATAGAATGTGGAGTGGAATGGAATGGAATGTGGAATGGAATGGATTGGAATGTGGAATGGAATGTGGAATGGAATGGAAAGGAATGTGGAATGGAATGTGGAATGCAATGGAATGCAATGTGGAATGGAATGTGGAATGGATTGCAATGGAAAGTGGAATCGAATGGTGTGCAATGTGGAATGGAATGCAATGGAACGTGGAATGGAATGTGGATTGGAATGTGGAGTGGCACGTGGAATGGAACGCAGTGCAATGTGGAATGGAATGTGGAATGGAATGTGAAATGGAACGTGGAATGGAATGCAAGGTGCAATGGAACATGGATTTGAATGGACTGGAACGTGCAATAGAACGTGGAATTGAACGTGGAATGAAACGCGGAATTGGAAGCGGAAAGGAATGGAATGGAATATGGACTGGATCGTGGAAAGGAATGCAATGGAACGTGTAATGGAATGTGGAATGGAACGCGGAATGGAATGTGGAATGGAACGTGGAATGGAAAGTGCAATGGAACGTGGAAAGGAATGGAATGCAAAGTGGAATGTTACGTGTAATGGAATGGAAAGGAAAGTGGATTACAATGTGGAATGGAATGTGGAATGGAACCCAGAATGGAATGGAAAACGATGTGGAATGGATTGTGGAATGGAATGTGTAATGGAATGTGGAGTGGAATGTGTAATGGAATGTGGAATGGAATGTGGAATGTAATGTAATGGAATGTAATGGAATGTGGAATGGAATGTGGAAAGTTATGAGGGATGGAATGTGGAATGCAACAGAATGAAATGTGGAATGGAATGTTCAATGGAATGTGGAATGGAATGGAATGGATTGTGGAATATAATGTGGAATGGAAAGTGGAATGGAATGTGGAATGGAATGAGAAATGGAATGGAATGGAATGTGGAATGGAATGGAATGGGATGTGGAATTCAATGAAATGTGAAATAGAATGAAACATGGAATGGAATGGATTGGAACATGGATTGGAACGGAATGGAATGTGGAGTGGAATGGAAAGCGAAATGGAATGTGAAATGGAATGAGGAGTGGAATGTGGAATGGAATGAAATGGACCGTGGAATGCAAAGGAGTGGAAGGTGGAAAGGAAAGGAATGGAAATTCAAATGGAAAGAGGAATGGAACATGGAATGGAGTGTGGAATGGAACGTGAAATGAAATTTGGAATAGAAGGTAAATGAACATGGAATGGAATGTGGAATGCTATGGAATGGAACGGAATAGAATGGAATGTGGAATGGTAAGGAAGGGAATGTGGAATTGAATGTGTAATGGAATGGAATGGAATGTGGAATGGTGTGAAAAGTGGAATTGAATGGAATGGAAGGTGGAATGGAATGGAAAGGAATGCAAAGGATTGTGAAATGAAATGTGGAATGGAATGTGGAATGGAACGTTGAATACAATGAAATGGAACACGGAACTGAAAGGAATGGAACGTGGAATGTTATGGAATGGAACGTGGAATGGAATGTGGAATGGAATGTGTAAGGTAATTTGGAATGGAATGCAATGGAATGTGGAAAGCAATGTGGAATTCAATGGAATGGAAAGTGGAATGGAAAGTGGAATGGAATGTGGAATGCAACGGAATGGAATTTGGAATGGAATGTGGAACGGAAAGTGGTATGGAAAGTGGAATGGAACGGAATGGAACAGAATGGAACGTGGAGTGGAATGTGTAATTGAATGGAATGGAATGTGGAATGGAACGAAGAATGGAATATGGAATTGAATGGAATGGAACGTGAAATGTAATGTGCAATGGAATCTAAAATCGAACGTGGAAAGTAATGTAGAATGGAATAAAATGGAAAGTGGAATGTAATGCAATGGAATTTAATGGAATGTGGAATGGAACGTGGAATGGAACGTGGAATGGAATGGAATGAAATATGGAATGGAATATGGAATGGAAAGGAATGGTATGTAAAATGTAATGGAATGGAATGTGGAATGGGATGTGGAATGGAATGGAATGGATTGTGCAATGGGATGTGAAATGAAACGTGGAATGGAAAGCGGAATGGAATGGAATGGAATTTGGAATGGAATGTGGAACGGAAAGTGGAATGGAACGGAATGGAATGTGGAATGGAAAGTGGAATGGAAATTGGAATTTAATGTGGAATGGACTTGAATGGAATGTGGAATGGAATGGAATTGGGATGTGGTATCGAATGGAATGTGGAATGCAATGTGGTATGGAATGGAAAGATATGTGGACTTGTATGTATAATGAAATGGTGTGGAATGTGGAATGGATGTGGAATGGATTGGAATCGAATGTGGAATGGAATGCGGAATGGAATTTGGAATGGGATGTGGAATGCAATGGAATGGAATGTGGATTGGAATATGGAATGGAATGTGGAATGGAATGTGGATTGGAATATGGAATGGAATGTGGAATGGAATGGAATGGAACATAATGTAATGTGGAATGGAATGTGGAAGGGAATTTGTAATGGAATGGAATGGAACGTGGAATACATAGTGGAATGCAATGTGCAATGGAAAGCAAAATGGAATCTAATGGAATGGAATGGAATCTGGAATGAAATCTGGAATTGAAAGCAAAGGAATGTTTAATGGAATATGGAATGGAATGGAATGCAATGGAATGTGGAATAGAATGGAATGGTATGGAATGTTGAATGTAATGGATTGGAATGGAATGGAATGTGGAATGGAATGTAATGGAATGTGGAATGGAATATAATGGAATGTGGAAAGGAATGGAATGGAATGTGGATTGGAATGCAATGGAATGTGGAATGGAATGGAATGGAATGCAATGGAATGTGAAAGAGGATGTGGAAAGGAATCTGAAATGGAATGTGTAATGGAATGTGAAATGGGATGTGGAAAGTAATCTGAATTGGAATGTGGAATGGAATGTGAAACGGAATGAAAAGGAACGTGGAATGGAATGGAATGGAACATGGAATGCAAAGGAATAAAACATAGAAAGGAACGTGGAAAGGACCTTCGAATGGAACGTGGAATGTAATGTGGAAAGAATGTGGAAATAAATGAAATGGAATGTGGAATTGAATGTGGAAAGGATAGAAGGGACTGTTGAATGGAATGAGGAACTGAACGGAATGGAATGTGGAATGAAATGTGGAATGGAATGTAGAATAGAACGGAATGGAATGTGGAATGGAATGTGGAATGGAACGTGGAAAGAATGAAATGGAACGTGGAATGCAATGTGGAATGGAATGGAAAGGAATTTGGAACGGATTTGGAATGGAATGTGGAATGGAATGGAATAGAATGTGGAATGGAATGTGGAGTGAAATGGAATGGAATGTGGAATGGAATGAAATGGAATGAGGAATGGAATGTGGAACGGAATGGAATGCAATGCGGAATGGAATGTTGTATGGAATGTGGAATGCAATGTGTAAAGGAATGGAATGGAAAGTGGAATGGAATGATAAATTGAAAGTGGAGAGGAGTATAATGAAATGTGGAATGCAAAGTGGAAGGGAATGGAATGAATCGTGCAAGGGAAAGTCGAATGGAAGAAAGAATGGAACGTGCAATGGAATGTGGAATGCAATGGAATGGAATGTGGAATGGAATGGAATGGAAAGTGGAATCGAATGTGGAATGGAATGGAAAGGAATGTGGAATGCAAAGGAATGGAAAGTGGAGTGGAATGTGGAATGGAATGCGGAATAGATAGGAATGGAAAGTGGAATGCAATGTGGAATGGAACATGGAGTATAATGGAATGGATTGTGGAATGGATTGTTGAATGGAATGTGGAAGGTAATCGAATAGAATGGGGAAAGGAATGTGGAATGGAATGGGGAATGTAATCTGGAACTGAATGGAATGGAATGTGGAATGGATTGTGGAATGGAATGTGAAATGGAATGTGGAAGTGAATGGAATGGAATGGGGACTGTAATGTGGAATTGAATGGAATGGAATGGGGAATGGAATGTTGAATGCAATGTGGAATGGAATGGAATGGATTGTGGAATGGAATGTGGAATGGAATGGAATGTTGAATGGAATGCAATAGAATGAAGAAAGGAATGTGGAATGCAATGGAATGTGGAATGGAATGGAAAAGAATGTAGAATGGAATGGAATGAGGAGTGGATTGTGGAACAAAATATAATATGGAATGGAATTTAATGGAATGGGATGGAATGGAATGGAATCCAATGGAACGTAGAATGGAATGTGGAATGGAATGTGGAATGGAGTGTAGAATGGAATGGAATGGAATGTGCATACCAAGTTTGAATGGAATGGAAAGGAATGTGGAATGCAACGCAGAATGGAATGGAATGGAATGTGGAATGGATAGTAGAATGGAATGGAATGGAATGTGGAATGGAAAGTTGAATGGAATGTGGAATGGAACGTGGAATGGAATGGAATGGAATGTGGAACGGAATGTGGAATGGAATGTGGAGTGGAACAGTATGTAACGTGGAATGGAATGTGGAATGGAAAGTTGAATGCAATGTGTAATGGAACATGGAATGGAATGGAATGGAATTTGGAATGGAATGTGGAGTGGAACAGTATGTAACGTGGAATGGAATATGGAATGGAATGTGGAAAGGAAAGTGGAATGGAATGGAATAGCAAGGGGAATGGAACTTGGAATTGAATGGAATTGAATGTGGAATGGAAAGTGGAATGGAAAGAGAAATGTAACGAGGAAAGGAATGTGGAAAGGGATGTGGAATGGAATGTGGAATATAATGGAATGGAATGTGGAGTGGAATGGAACGGAATGTGAAATGGAATGGAATGCAATCTGGAATGGAATGTGGAAAGGTATGGAATGTATTGTGGAATGGAATGGAATGGAATGGCAGGGAATTTGCAATGGAATGGAATGTGGAATGGAAACTGGAATCAATTGGAAAAAATCGTGGAATGAAATGGGGAATGAAACGGAATTGGAAGTGGAAGGGAATGTCGAATGGATTGTGGAATGGAATGGGCAACGGAATCTGGAATGGAATGGAATGGAAAGCAGAATGGAACGTGGAATGGAACGTGGAATGGAACATTGAATGGAATCTTTAAGTGACTGCAATGGAAAGTGGAATGGAATGGAATCGAATGTGGAATGGAACTCAGAATGCAAAGTAATGGAATGTGGAATTGAAATTGGAATGGAAAGGAGTGGAACGTTAAATGAAACATGGAATGGAATTGAATGAAACTTTGAGTGCAATGTGGAATGGAACGTGGAATGGAACATGGATTGGAACGTGGAATGGATTGGGATGGAACGTGGAATGAAATGTGGAATGGAATGTGGAATGGAATGTGGAATGGACTGTGGAAAGAATGTGGAATGGAATGGTATGGAAAGTGGAATGGAATGAAATTGAAGATGTAATGGAACGTGAAATGGAACGTGGAATGGAATGTGGAATGGGAACTGCAATGAATTGGAATAAAACGTGGAATGGAATGGGGAATAGAATGGAATAGGAAGTGGAATGGAATGAGGAATAGATCATGGAATGGAATGGGCAACGGAATGTGGAATTGAAAGTGGAATGGAATGGAATGGAAAGTGGAATGGAACGTGGAATTGAACGTGGAATGGAACGTTGAATGGAATGTTTAATGGAATGCAATGGAAAGTGGAATGGAATGGAATCGTATGTGGAATGGAACGTGGAATGCAAAGCAATGGAATGTGGAATTGAATGTGGAACGGAATGGAATGGAATGTTTAATGCAACGTGGAATGGAATGGAATGAAACTTTGAGAGCAATGTGGAATGGAACGTGGAATGAATCATGGATTGGAACGTGGAATGGATTGGGAAGGAACGTGGAAAGAATTGTGGAATGGAATGAGGAATGGAATGTGCAATGGACTGTGGAAAGACTGGAATGGAATGGTATGGAAAGTGGAAAGGAATGGAACAGAGCGTGGAATGGAATGTGAAATGGAACGTAGAATGGAATGGAACGGATTGTAGAATGTAATGTCGAATGCAATTGAACGAACTGGAATGGAATGTGGAATGGAACTGAATTGAATGTGGAATGGAATATGGAAAGGAAAGTGGAATGGAATGGAATGGAATGTGGAAAGGAATGTGGAAAGGAATGGAATGGAAAGTGGAAAGGATTGTTGAATGGAATGGAACAGAATGTGAAATGGAATGTGGAGTGGAATGGAATGGAATGTGGAATGGAATGGAATGGTCTGAAGAATGGAATGGAATGGAACAGAATTTAATGAGGAATGCAATGTGGAATAGAAAGGAATGGAAGGTGGAATTGAATGGAAGGGAATGTGGAATAGAATGGAATGGAATGTGGAATGGAATTGAATGGAATATGGAATGGAATGTAGAATCGTCTGGAATGGAATGTGGAATGGAATGCAGAACGGAGTGGAATGCAATGTGGAACAGATTGGAATGGAATGCTTAATGCAATGCCATAGAATGTGGTAAGGAATTGAACGGAATGCGTAATGGAACGGAGTGGAATGCAGAATGGAATGCAATGGAATGCAATGGAATCTGGAATGGAAAGTGGAATGGAATGGAATGGAAGGTGGAATGAAAAGGAATGGAATGTGAAATGGAAAGGAAAGAAATGGAAAGAGGAATGAAATACAATGGAATGTGAAATGGAATGGAATGGAATATTGAATGGAATGGAATGTGGAATAGAATGGAATGGAATGGAATGGAATGGAATGTGGAATGGAATGGAAATTAATGTGGAATGAAATGGAATGGAATGTTGAATGGAATTTGGAATGGAATGAAATGGAATGTGGAATGGAATGAGGAATGGAATAGAATGGAATGGAATATGGAATGGAACGGAATGTAATGGAATATGGAACTGAATACAATAGAATGTGGAACGGAATGGAATGGAATGCCAATGGAATGTAGAAGATAATGGAATGGAATGTGAAATGTAATGTGGAATGGAATGGAATCTAATGTGGAATGGAATAGAATGAAATGTGGAATGGAATATAATGAAATGTGTCATGGAATGTGGAATGGAATGTAGAATGGAATGGAACGGAATGTGGAAAGGGATGGAAAGGAATGTGGAATGGAATGGAATGGAATTGAATGGAATGTGGAATGAAATGGAATGGAATGTGGAATGAAATTGAATGTAATGTGGAATGAAATTGAATGTAATGGAATGGAATGCGGAATGCAATGTGGAATGGAATGGAATGGAACGTGGATAGGATTGTGGAATGAAATGGAATGGAATGTGGAATGGAATGTGGAATTGAATGGAATGGGAAGAAGAATGGATTATGCAATGGAATAAAATAGAAAGTGGAATGGAATGTGGAATTGAACGTGGAATTGAACGTGGAATGCAAATGCATGGAATATGGAATGGAACACGGAATGGAATAGAGGGGAATGTGGAATGGATAGTGAAATGGAAGGAATTGAACTTTGAGTGCAATGTGGAATGGAATGTGGAATGGAACGTGGAATGGATTGGAATGGAACGTAAAATGAAATGAGGAATGGAATGTCGAATGGAATGTGGAAAGAATGTGGAATGTAATAGTATGAAATGTGGAAAACAATGGAATGGAACGTGGAATGGAACGTAGAATGGAATGTGGAATGGAATGGAACGGAATGTAGAATGCAAAGTGGAATGCAATTGAATGGAGTGGAATGGAATGTGGAATGGAACAGACTGGAATGTGGAATGGAATCTGGAATGGAATGTGGAATGCAATGGAATGCAATGGGGAAAGCAATGTGGAAAGAAATGGAATGGAATGTGGAATGCACTTTTGAATGAAATGGAACGGAATGTGCAACGGAATGTGGAGTGCAATGGAATGGAATGTGGAATGGAATGGAAAGGACTGAGGAATCTAATGGAATGGAATTGAATTTAATCTAGAATGCAATGTGGAATGGAATGGAATGGAAAGTGGAATGGAATGGAATGGAATGCAATGGAATGGAATTTAATGTGGAATGTAATGGGAAGGAATGTAGAATGGAAAGGAATGGAATGTGAAATGGAAAGTAGAATGGAATGGAATGGAATGCGGAAGGGAATGGGGAAGGGAATGGAATGGAATGCAGAATGGAAAGTGAATGATTTGAAATGGAAGGTTTAATGGAATGGCACGGAATGTGGAAAGGAATTGAATGGAATGTGTAATGGAATGGAGAGCAATGTGGAATGGAATGCAATGTGGAATGGAATACAATGCAATCGAATGGAATAGAATGTGGAATGGAATGTGGAAGGGAAAGTGGAATGTAATGGAATGGAAAGTGGAATGGAATGGAATGTGAAATGGAATGGAATGGAATGGATTGGAATGTGGAATTAAATGCAATGGAATTTGGAATGGAATGGACAGGAATACCGAAAGGAATCAAATGGAATAGAATGTGGCATAGAATGGAATGGAATGGAATGGAATGGAAAGTGGAATGGAATGGAAATTAATTTGGAAAGTAATGGAAGGTAATGTTGAATGGAATTTTGAATGGAATGGGATGGAAGGTTGAATGTAATGTGGAATGGAATCGAATGGAATGGAATGTGGAATGGAATGGAATATACTGCAATATGAAACCGAATGGGATTGAATGTGGAACGGAATGGAATGGAATGTGGAATGGAATGTAGAAGGTAAAGGAATGGAATGTGGAATGGAATGTAGAAGATAATGGAATGGAATGTGGAATGGAATGTGGAACGGAATGAGGAATGGAATAGAATGGAATGTGGAAAGGAAAGTGGAAAGAATAGAATGGAATGAGGAATGGAATAGAATGGAATGTGGAATGTAATGTGGAAAGGAATGGAATGGAAGGTGGAATGGAATGGAATTGAATATGGAATGAAATGGACAAGAATGGTTAAAGTAATTGAATGGAATTTGCAATGGAATGGAATGGAATGTGGAATGGAATGGAATGGTATGTGGAATGGAATGTGTAATGGAATGTGGAATGAAATGTGGACTGGAACATGCAATGGAACGTGGAATCAAAGGAAATGAACAGTGGAATGGAAGGTGGAATGGAACGTGGAATGGAGCGTGGAATGGAATGCGGAATGGAATGTGGAATGGAACGTGGAATGGAATGGAATGGAATGTGGAAAGTAATGGAATGGATTGTGGAGTGGGATGTGGAATGGAATGGACTGCAATGTGGAATTCAGTGTCCAATGCAACGTGGAATGGAACGGAATGGAATGTGAAATGGAATATGGAATGGAATGTGGAATGGAAATTGGAATGGATTGGAAAGGAATGTCGAAAGGAATGTGGAATGAAATAGTATGGAACGTGGAATGGAATTTGGTATGGAACGTGGAATGGAACACAGAATGGAAGGTGGAATGGAGCATCGAATGGAATATGGAGTGGAACGTGGAATGGAACGTGGAATGGAATGGAATGGAACTTGGAATGTAATGTGGAATGGAATGTGGAATGGAACATGGAATGGAATGTGGAATGCAATCTGGAATGGAAAGGAAAGAATGTGAAATCGAAAGTGGATTGGAATGGAATGGAATCCCGAATGGATTGCAATGAAATGGTATGGAATGTGGAATGGAATGGAATTCAACATGTAATGGAACGTGGAATGGAACATGGAATGGAATGTGGAATGGAATGGAATGTGGAATGGAATGGAGTGGAATGTGGAATGCAATGGAATGGAATGTGGAATGGAATGGAATAGAATGTGCAATGCAAATGAATAGAGTGAAATGTGGAATTGAATGGAATGTAACGTGGAATGGAATGTGGAATGGAATGGAATGGAACGAGGAATGGAATGTGGAATGGGATGTGGATGGGTATGTGGAATGGAATATGGAATGAAATGGAATGGAATTTTAAACGTAAAGGAATGGAACATGGAATAGAATGGAATGGAACGCAATGTGAAATGGAATGTGGAATGCAATGGAATGGAATGTGGAATGCAAAGGAATGGAATGTGGAGTGGAATGTTGTAGAATGGAATGGAATTGAATGTAGAATGGAATGGAATGTGGAGTGGAATGTGGAATGGAATGCGGAATGGATTGGAAGGTAGGAAGTAAAGAATTGGAACGTGGAATGGGAAGTTGAATAGAATGTGGAATGGAACATGGAACTGAATGTAACTGATCACCGAATGGAACGTGGAATGGAACGTGGAATGGAACGTGGAATGGAACGTGTAATGGATTTTGGAAAGGAACGTGCAATGGAAAGTGTAATGCAACGAGTAATGGAACGTGGAATGGAAAGCACAATGGAATGTGGAATGAAATGTGAAAATTAATGTAATGGAATGTGGAATGGAATGTGGAATGGACTGGAATGCAAAGTGGAATGGAATGTGGAATGCAATGGTATGGCATGTGGAATGGAATGTGGAATGGAAAGTTGAATATTATGTGCAATGGAATGGAATGGAAAGTGGAATGGAACATGGAATGGAAAGTGTAATGTAAAGTGGAATGGAATGTGGAATGCAACATGGAATGAAATGTGCAATGGTATTTGGAATGGAAAGAGGAATGGAATTCAATGGAAGGTGGAATGGAACGTCGAATTGAATGGAATGGAACGTGGAATGGAACGTGGAATGGAATGTGGAATTGAAAGTGGAATGGAATGCGGAATGGAATGGAATGGAATGTGGAATGGAATGTTGAGAGGAATGCAATGGTACATAGAAAGGAATGGAAAGCAACGTGGAATAAAATGGAATGGAAAGTGGAATGCAATGTGGAATGGAAGGAGGAAAGTGACGTGAAATGGAATGGAATGCAACTTGGAAAGTAATGTGGAATGGAATATGGAATGGAATGGAATGGAATGTGGAATGGAATGTGGAATGGAATGTGGAATGGAATATGGTTTAGAATAGAATGGAATGTCGAATGGAATGGAATGGAACTTGGAATGGAATGTGGACAGGAATGCAAAGAAATGTGGAACGGAATTTGGAATGGAAAGGAATGGAATATGGAAATGAATCTGCAATGGAATGTGGACAGGAACGCAATGGAATGTGGAATGGAATGGAATAGAATGTGGAATGGAACACGGAATGGAATGTGGAATGGAATGTGGAATGGAATGGAATGGAATGAGAAATGGAATGGAATGGAAAGTGGAATGGAATGAGGAAAAATAGTGCAATGGAAAGGAATGGAATGTGGAAAGGAACGTGGAATTCAATGGAAAGAAATGTGGAATTGAATGGAATGGAATGTGGAATGGAATGTAGAATGGAAGGAATTAGAATGTGGAAAGGAATGTGGAATGCTATGCAATGGAATGAGGAATGGAAAGAAATGGAATGTGGAATGGAATGTGGAATGGCATGTGAAAAAAAATGGAATGTAATGGAATGGATTGTGGAAAGGAACGTGGAATAGAATGGAATGGAATGTGGAATGGAAAGTGGAAAACAATGTGTAATCGAATGGAATGGTATGTGGAAATGAATGGAACGGAATATGGAATGAAATGGAATGAAACGTGGAATAGAATGTGGAATGGAATGTGGAATGGAACGTGGAATGGAATGGAATGGAATGGAATTGGAATGGAAAGTAATAGAAAGTGGAATGCAAAGGCATGCAAAGAAAAAAGCAATCTAAAAGAATGGTATGTGGAATGTAATGGAATGCAATGTGGAATGGAATGGAATAGAACGTGGAATGGAATGTGGAATGGAATGGAATGGAAAGTGGAATGAATTGGAATGGAAAGCGGAATAGAATGTGGAATGGAATGTTTAATGGTATGTGGAATGGAATGGAATGGAATGTGAAATAGAATAGAATGGAACTCATTTTAATGCGGAATGGTATGGAATGGAATGTGGAATGCAATGGAGTTGAATGAAATGTTTAATTCAATGGAAGGGAATATGGAATGGAAAGGAATAGAATGTGGAATGGAATGGAATGGAACGTGGAAAGGAATGTGGATTGGAATGTGGAATGGAATCTGGAATGGAATGGAATGGGTAATAGAATGCAATGAAATGGAATGTGGAATCTAATGGAATGTGGAATCTAATGGAATGGAATGTGGAATGGAACGGACGTTTGAATGGAATGGAATGGAATGTGTATTGGATTGGGGTGGAATGTGGAATGGAATGCGGAATATAATGGAATGGAATGTGCAATGGAATGTGGAATGAGATTGAATGGAATTTGGAATGGAATGTGTAATGGAATGGAACGGAATATGGAATGGAATGTGGAATGGAATGGAATGGAATGTGGAATGGAATGCAATGGTATGGTATGGAATGTGGAAAGGAATGAAAAGTAATATGGAATGGAATGTGGAATGGAATGTACAATGGAAAGTGGAAAGGAACGTGGAATGGAACATGGAATGGAATATGGAAAGAAATGGAAAGGGATGTGCAATATAATGTGCAATGCAATGGAATGAAATGTGGAACGGAAATTAATAGAATGTGGAAATGAATGGAATGCTATGGAATTTGGAATGGAATGGAATGGAATAAAGTGGAATGTGGAATGGAATGGAATGAAATATGGAATGGAACGAAATGGAATGTGGAATGGAATGAAATTCAACGTGAAATAGAATGAAATGGATTCGAACGTGGAATGAAAAGGAATGGAATAGAACGGAATGCCGAATTGAATGGAATGAAATGTGGAATGCAAAGGAATGCAATGGAATGTGGAATGGAATGGAATGGCATGTGGAAGAGAATTGAATGGAATGTGGATTGGAATGTGGAATGCAATGGAATGAAATGTGGAATGGAAAGTGGAATGCAACAGAATGGAATGTGGAATGGAATCTGTAATGGAATGTGGAATGGAATTGAATGGAATGTGTAATGGATTGTGGAAAGCAATGTGGAATGTAACGGAAAGTAATGTGGAATGGAAAGTTGAATGGAAAGTGGAATGCAATGGAATGGGATGTGGAATGAAATGTGTAATGGAATGGAATGGAATGGAACGGGGAATGGAAAGTGGAATGGAAAGTGGAACACAACATGGAATATGTAATGGAATGGAATGGATCATGGAATGGAATGGGGAATGGAATGTCATGGAATGTGGAATGGAAAGTTCAATGGAATGCGGAATGAAACGTGGACTAGGACGTGGAATGGATCTAGGAATGGAATGGAAAGGATCGTGGAATGGAACGTGGAATGCAACGAGGAATGGGTGGTGGAATGGACCGTGGAATCTAATGGAATGAAACGTGGAATGGAATGTGGAATGCAATGTGGAATGGAATGGAATGTGTAATGGAAAGTGGGATGGAATGGAATGCAATGTGGAATGGAATGGAACGGAATGTGGAATGGAAAGTGGAAAGGAAAGTGAAATGGAATGTGTAAAGGAATGCAATGGAATGTGGAATGGAGTGTGGAATGGAATGGAATGGAATGTGGAATGAAATGTTAAATGGATTTTAAGGGAATGTGGAATGGAAAGTGGAATGGAATGTGGAATGGATTGTGGAATGCAATGTGTAACGGAACGGAATGGAATGTGGAATGGAATGTGTAATGGAATGTGAAATGGAACTTGGAATGGAATGCAATGGAATGTGGAATGCAACGTGGAATGGCATGGAATGGAACGTGCAAAGGAACGTAGAATGGAACGTGTAATGGAATGTGGAATTGAACGTGACATGGAATGTGGAATGGAATGCGGAATGGAACGGAAAGGATTGTGGAATGGAATGAGGAATTGAGTGTGGAATGGAACGTGGAATGGAAAATGGAATAGAACTTGGAATGGAATGGAATGGAATGTGCAATGGAACGTGGAATGGAATGGAATGGAATGTGGAATGGAATGGAATGGAAAGGGGAATTGAATGCGCTGGATGTGGAATGGAATGTCTAACAGAATTTAATGTAAAGTAGAATGGAAAGTGGAATGGAATGGAATGGAACTTTGAATGAAATGTGGAATGGAATGATGAATGGAACGTGGAATGGAACGTTGAATGCAATGGAATGGAACGTTGAATGGAATGCAGTGGAACGTGGAATGGAATGTGGAATGGAATGGAAAGGAATTTGGAATGGAATGGAATGGAATGTGGAATGGAAAGGAATGGAACGTGGAATGCGATGTGGAATGAAACATCGAATACGACGTGGAATGGAACGTGGAATCGAATGTGGAATGGAATGGAATGGAATGGAATGGAATGGAATGGAATGGATTGTGGAATGGAATGGAACGGAATGTGGAAAGCAATGGAATGCACTGGAATGTGAAATTGAATGGAATGGAATGGAATTTAATGTGGAATGCAATGGAAAGGAATGTGGAATGTAATTTAATGGAATGGAATAGAATGGAATGGAATGGAATGTTGAATCGAAAGGAATGCAATGGAACGGAAGGTGGATTTGAATGGAATGGAATGTGTAATGGAATGGATTGGAATGTGGAATGCAATGGAATGCAACGTGGAATGGAATGTGGAATGGAATATGGAATGAATTGTTTAATGGAGTGGAAGGGAATCTGGAATGAAATGGAATGGAATGTGGAATGCAAGGGAATGGACAGAAAAGTGGAATGGAATGGAATGGAATGGAATGGAATGCAGAATGCAATGTTATGGAATGTGGAATGGAATGGAATGGAATGGAGTGAAATGGAATGGAAAGAAATGTGGAATGCAATGGAATGCAATGGAATGGAATGTGGATTTGAATGGAATGGAATGTGGAATGGAATGGATTGGAAATTGGAATGCAACGGAATTGGAATGCAATTGGAATGCAATGGAATGCAACGCGGAATGGAATGTGGAATGGAATGTGGAATAGATAGTTTAATGGAATGGAATGGAATGTGGAATAGATTGGAATGGAATGGAATGTGGAATGGAATTTGGAAAGGAATGTGGAATGAAATGGAATGGAATGTGGAATGGAAAGGAATGAAAGGAAAGGAAATTGAAAAAGAATGTGGAACGGAATGGGAAATGGAATGTGGAATGGAATTTGGAAAAGAATGAAATGGAAAGTGGAATGGAATGGAATGCAACGTACAATTGAATGGAATGGAATGTGGAATTTAATGCGGAATGGAATATGGAATGGAATGTGCAATGGAAGTTGGAATGCAATAGAATGGAATGTGGTATGAAATGTGAAATTCAATGGAATGGAATGCGGAATGGAATGTGGAATGGAATGGAATGGAATGAGAATGGAATATGGAATGGAATGAAAGGAAATTTGGAAAGGAAAGTGGCATGGAATGGATTGGAATGTGGAACGGAATGTGGAATGGAATGCGGAATGGAACGGAATGGAATATGGAATGGAACGTGGAATGGAATGTGGAATGAAACGTGGAATGGAAAGTGGAATGGAATGGAGCGGAACTTGGAATAGAATGTGGAATGGAATGGAAGGGAATGTGGAATGAAATGTGGAGTGTAATGGAATGGAAAGTGTAGCAGAATGGAATGGAATGTGGAATGGAATGTAGAATGGGACCGAATGGAATGTGGAACGGAATTTAATGGAACGTGTAATGAAAAGTGGAATGGAATGTGCAATGGATTGTGGAATGGAATGTGGAATGGAAAGGAATGGAACTTGGAATGGAATGCAATATAATGTCGAATGGAACGTGGAATGGAATGGATTGGAACGTGGAATGGAACGTGGAATGTAATGTCGAATGGAATGGAATTGAATGTGGAATGGAAAGTGGATTGGAATGTGGAATGAAACTTGAAATGTAATGGAATGGAACGTGAAATGGAATGGAAAGGAACGTGGAATGGAAACTTGAACGGAATGAGGAACTGAACGTGGCATGGAATGTGGAATGGAATGTGCAATGGAACGGAATGGAATGTGGAATGGAATGTGGAATTGAGTGTGGAATGGAACGTGGAAAGGAATGGAATGGATTGTTGAATGAAACATACAATGTAACCTGAAATGCAATGGACTGGAATGTGGAATGGAAAGTGGAATGGAAAGGAATGGATTGGAATGGAATAGAATATAATGGAAAGGAACGTCAAATGGAACTTGGAATGGAACGTGCAATGGAATTTGGAATACAATGTGTAATGGAACGTGAAAGGGAATGTGGAGTGGAATGTGAAATGGATCTTGGAATGGAATGAAATGGAAAGTGGAATGGAAAGTGGAATGGAACGTGGAATGGAAAGTCGAAGGGAACGTCGAATGGAATGGAATGGAATGTGCAATGCAATGGAATGGAATAGAATGTGGAATAGAATGTGGAATGGAATGGAATGGAATGTGGAATGGAATGTGCAATTTAATGGAATGGAATGTGGATTGGAATATGGAATGGAAAGCGGAATGGAATGGAATGAAATGTGGAATGGAATGTGGAATGGAATGGAATGGAAAGTGGAATGGAATGTGAAATCTAAAGGACTGTAATGTGGAATGGAATGTGGAATAGAATGGAATGGAAAGTGGAATTAATGTGCAATGGAATGGAATAGAATGTGCAATGCAATGTGGAATGGAAAGGGATGGAATGCGGAATGGAATGGAATGGAATGTGGAATGGAATGGAATGGAATGTGGAATGGAATGGAATGGATTGTGGAATGAAATGGAAAGGAATGGTATGGAATATGGAATGGAATGCAATGGATTATGGAATGGAAAGTAGAAAGGAATGTGGTATGGAACGTGGAATGCAACGCGGAATGGAATGGAATGGAATGTGGAATGGAATGTGGGATGAAACGGAATGGAATGTGGAATGGAAAGTGGAGTGGAATGTGTAATGGAATGGAATGGAATGTGGCATGCTGTGTAGAATGTAATGCGGAATGGAATGGAATGAATGTGAAATGGAATGTGAAATGAAATGTGGAATGGAATGTGAAATCGAATATAGAATGGAATGTGGAATGGAATGTTATGGAATGTGTAATGGAAGGGAATGGAAAGTAAAATGGAATGTGGAATGGACTGGAATGGATTAGAATTGAATGAAAAGTGGAATGGAATGCAATAGAATGTGGGGTTGCATGGAATGTTATTGAATGTGGAATCGAATGGAATGGAACAGAATGTGTAACGGAATGGAATGGAATCTGGAATGGAACTTATTGGAACGTGGAATAGAATGGAATTTAGAATGGAATGTAATGGAATGTGGAATGGAATAGAATGGTATGTGAAATGGAATGGAATTTAATGTATAATAGAATGTGGAATGCAATGGAATGGAATGTGTCATGGAATGGAATGGAATGTTATGTAATGTGTAAAGGGATGGAATGGAATGTGGTATGGAATGTGCAATGGAATGGAATGGATTGTGGACTGGATTGTGAAATTGTATATGGAATGGAATGGAATGGAATGTGGAATAGAATGAAATGCAATGAAATGTGGAATATAATGTGGAAAGGAATGTGTAATGGAAAGGAATGGAATATGGAAAGGAATGGAATGGAAGGTGGAATGGAATATGGAATGGAATGGAATGAATTGTTTAAATGGAAGGGAAAGGAATGTGGAATGGAATGTGGACTGGAATTTAATGCCATCAGGAATGGAATGTGGAATGGAATTGAATGGACTGTAGAATGGAATGAGAAAGAGAATGTGGAATGGAAAGCCTTGTAATGGGGAATGGAATGTGGAATGGAATGAGGAATTGAAAGTGTAATTGAATGGAATTTAAAGAGGAATGGAACGTGGAATGGAAAGAATGGAAGGTGGAATGGAAAGAATGGAATGTGTAAAGGAGCTTGGAATGGAAAGTGGAATGGAACGTGGACTGGAAAGTGGAATTTAACATGGAATGGAGTGTGGAATGGAATGTGGAATGGAATATGGAATGGCATGGAATGGAAGAAGGAATGGACAATGGAATGGCATGGAATGAAACGTGGAATGGAATGCGGAATAGAATGTGCAATGGAATATGGAATGGATCATGGAATGGAACGTGGAAGTAAATTTAATGGAATTTCCAATGGAATGTGGAATGGAATGGAATTGAATGGAAAGGAATGTGGAGTGGAATGTTTAATGAAATGAAATGGAATGTGGAATGGAATGGAATCTGAAATGGAATGTAATGGATTGTGGAATGGAATGTGGATTGAAATGGGTTGTGGAATGGAATAGAATGTGGAATGGAGTGAAATGGAATGGAATGTAGAATGGAATGGAATTGAATGAGGAATGGAACCGAATGGAATGGAAGGGAATGTGGAATGGAATGGAAGGGAATGTGGAATGGAATCGAATGGAATGTGGAATGGAAGAGAAATTGGAATGAAATGGAACTGAAAGGAATGTGGAATGGAATGCAATGGAATGGATTGGAATGCAATGTGGAATGGAATGGAGTGGAATGTGGAATGGAATACCATGTGGAACGTAATGAAATGGAATGGAATGTGAAATGGAAAGGAATGGAATTTGGAATGGAATGGAATGGCAAATGGAATAGAATGTAGTGGAATGGAATGTGGACTGGAATGTGGAAAGGAATCTGGACTGCAATGTGGAGTGGATTGAAATTGAATGTGTAATGGAAAGTGGAACGAATGGAATGGCATGTGAAATAGAACGTGGAATGAAACGTGGAATGTATAAGAATGAAACGTGGAATGCAATCGAATGAAATGTGGAATGCAATGGAATCGAATGAGGAATGGAATGTTGAATGGAATGGAATGCGGAATGGAAGGTGGAATGGAATGGAATGCCGAATGTAATGTGGAATGGAATGGAATGGAATGTGGAATGGAATGTGGAATGCGTGGAAGAATGGAATAGAATGTAATGTGGAATAGAATGGAATGGATTGGAATGTGGAAACGAATGGAATGGAATGGAATGGATTGTGTAATGGAATGGAATGTGGAATGGAATGGGTTGGAATGTGGAATGGAATGTGGATTTGAATGGAACGTAATGTGGAATGGAATGGAAAGTTGAATGGAATATTGGAATGGAATGTGTAATGGAACGGAATGGAATAGAATGTGGAATGGAATGGAATGGAATGGAATGTAAAATGGAATGAGGAATGGATTGTGGAATGGAATGGAAAGGAATGGAATGGAATGGAATGGAATGTGAAATGGAAAGTGAAATGGAATGTGGAATGGAATGTGGAATGGAATGTGACATGGAATGGAATGGAATATAATGTAGAATGGAATGGAGTGGAAAGTGATATTGAATGGAATGGAATGTGGAATGGAATGGAATGAAATATGTAATGGTATGTGGAATGAAAATTTGAATGGAATGTGGAATGGAATGTGGAATGGAATGGAATGGACTGCAATGGAATGGAACGGAATGTGGAATAGAAAGTGGTATGGAAAATGGAATGGAAAGTAGAATGGAATGCAGAATGGCATGTGGAAAGGAATAGAATTTAATGGAATGGAATGGGTAATGGAATAGAAAGGAGGGTGCAATAGAATGCAATGGAATGTGGAATGGAATGTGCAATGTAATGTAACGTAATGGAATGGAAAAGAATGTGGAATTAAAGGTGGATTGGAATGGAATGGAATGTGGAAAGGAAAGGAATGTAATGTGAAATGGAATGTGTAATGGAATGGAATGGAAAGTGGAACGGAATGTGTAATGGAATGGAATGGAATGTGGAATGGAATGTGGACTGGAATGGAACGTGGAATGAAAAGTGGAATGGAACGTGGAATGTAATGTGTAATGGAAAGTGGAATGCAACGTGGAAAGAAATTTGAGATGGAACATAGAATGGAAAGTATAAAGGAAAGTGGAATGAAATGTGTAACGGAATGTGGAATGGTATAGATTGTGGGATGGAATGGAATGTGAAACAGAATGTAATGGCAGGTGGAATGGAGTGTGGAATGGAATGGACAGGAATTTGGAACGGAATGGAATGGAATTTGGAATGGAATAGTATATGGAATAGAAGGGAATGAAAAGGTATCTATAATGGAATGGAAAGGAACAGAATGGAATGTGGAATTGAATGGAATGGAATGTGGAATGGAACAATGTGGAATGCAATGAAATGGAATCGAAAGGGGAATGGAATGAAATGGAATGAGGAATGGAATGGAATTGAATAGAATGTGGAATAGAATGCAGAATGGAATGTGGAATGGAATGGAAAGGAATGGAGTGGAACGTGGAATACAACAGAGTGTGAAATGGCAAGCAATGGAATGGATTGTGGCATGGTATGCAATATAAGGAGGAATGTAATGGAATGGAAAGCAGAATGGGGTGGAATGGAATGGAATGTGCAATGGAGTGGAATGGAATGTGGAATGGAATTGAATGATATGCCTAATGTAATATGGAAAGGAACGGAATGGAATGTGGAATGGAATGGATAGGAAATTGGAATGGAAAGGAATGGAATGTGGAATGGAATGTGGATTGTAAATAAATGGAATGGAATGTGGAATGCAAAGTGTAACGGAATGGAACATAATTTGGAATTGAATGGAATGTTATGGAATTTGGAATGGAATGGAATGGAATGAAATGTGTAATGGAATGGAATGGAATGTGGAATCGAACTTAATGGAATGTGAAATAGAATGGAATGGAATGCAATGCGGAGTGGAATGTAATGGAATGTAGAATGGAATATAATGGAATGCAAATGAATATGGAATGGAATGGAATGGGAAGTGGAATGGAATGGAAAGTAATGGGGAATAGAATGGGGAATGGAAAGCAACGTAAGGTGCAATGGAATGTGAAATGGAATGTGGAATGGAACATGGAATGGAATGAAATGGAACATGGAATGGAATGAAATGGAACGTGGAATGGAATGGATTTTAACGTGGAAACGAAAGGTATGAATGTGGAATGGAATGTGGAATGGAATGGAATGGAACGTGGAAAGGAACGAGGAAAGGAATGTGGAATGGAATGTGGAATGGAACATGGAATGCAATGTGGAACGGAAGGTGAAAACGTATGTGGAATGGAATGTGGAATGCAATGGAATGGAATGCGGAACGCAAGGTGGAATGGAATGGAATGTAATGAAATGTGCAATAGAAAGTGGAAGGGAATGGTATGAAATGTGGAATGGAATGGAATCGAATGGAACGTGGAACGGAATGTGGAATGGAATGTGGAATGGAACGTGGAATGGAATGTAATGGAATGTTGAATGGACTGTAATGGAATGTGGAATGTAATGTAATTGAATGGAATGTGGAATAGAATGCGGAATGGAAAGTGTAATGGAATGCAATGGAATGTGGAATGGAATGGAATGGAATGTGGAATGGAATGGAATGGAAGGTGAAATGAAATGTTGAATGGAATCTGAAATGGAACGTGGAATGGCATGTGGAAAGGAATTAAATGGAACGTGGAATGGAATGGAATGGAAGGTGGAGTGGAATGGAACGGAACGTGGAATGGAACCTGGAATCGAACATGTAAAGGAACGAGGAATGGAATGTAGAAATGAATGTGGAAAGGAATGGAATGGAAGTTGGAATGAACTATTGAATGGAATGGAATGGAATGTGGTATGGAATGCAATGGACTGTGGAATAGAATGTGGAATGGAACGGAATGTGCAATGGAATGGAATGCAATATGGAATGGAAAGTAGAATGTAATGGAATGGAACGTGGAATGCAACGTCTAATGGATCGTGGAAGGGAACGTGGAATGGAATGTAATGTAACGTGGAAAGGAATGTGGAATGGAATGTGGAATGGATCGTGGAATGGAGTGGAATTGAATGTGGAATGGAATGTGAAATGGAATGGTAAAAAAAGTGGAACGCAACGTGGAATGGAATGGAAGGGAACGCGAAATGGAACGGAATGGAATGTAGAATGGAAGGTGGAACGGAATGGAATGGAATGTGGAATGGAATGGAATGGAATGCGGAAAGGAAGTTGGAAAGGATTGGAATGGATTGTGGAATGGAATGGAATGCAATGGTATGGAATGTGGTATGGAATGGAACGGAATGTGGAATCGAGTGTGGAATCGAATGGAATTGAAAGTGGAATGGAACGTGGAATGGAACGTGAAATGGAATTGGAAGTGGAATGGAACGTGGAATGGAACGTGGAATGGAACGCGTTATGGAATATGGAAAGGAATGTTGAATGGAATGGAATAGAATGGAATGTGGAATGCAATGGAATGAAATGTGGAATGGAATGGAATGCAATGTGGAATGGAATGGATAGGAAGGTGGAATTGAATGGAATGCAATGTGGAATGGAATGGATAGGAAGGTGGAATTGAATGTAACGTAATGTGGAATGGAACGTAGATTGGAAAGTGGAAAAGAATGAGCAATAGAATGGAATGGTATGAAGAATGGAATGGAATGTGGAATTAAATGGAATCGAATGCAACGTAGAAAGCAATGGAATGTGGAATGGAATGGAGTGGAATGGAATGTGGAATGGAATGCAAAGTGTAATGGATTGGAATGTGGAAAGGAAAGGAATGAAATGTGTAATGGAATTTTGAATGGAATGGAATGGAAAGTGGAATGGAATGGAATGTGGAAAGGAATGGAATGGAATGGAATGTGTAATGGAATGCAAGGTGAAATGGAATGGAGTGGAATGGAATGGAATATGTAAAGGAATGGATTGAATGGAGTGGAATGTGGAATGGAAAGGAAAAGAATGTGGAATGGAAGGGAATGGAATGGAATGAAAAATAACAGAATTTCAAATGAAAAGTGGAATGGAATTTGAAATGGAATGTGGAATGCAATGTGAATGGAATGTGGAATACAGTGGAATGGAATGTGGATAGGAATGTGGAATGGAATGGAATGGAATGTGGAAAGGAATGCGGAATGGAATGCGGAATGGAATGGAATGCAATGTGGAATGGAATGTGGAATGGAATGTGGAATGGAACTTTTAATGGAATGGAAGGGAAGGTGGAAAGGAACGTGGAATGGAATGGAATGGAACGTGGAATGGAAAGTGGAATGGAAAGTGGAATGGAATGTGAAATGGAACGTGGAATGCAATGTGGAATAGAATGGAAAAGTACCTGGAATTGAATGTGGAATGGTATGGAATGGAATGGAATAGAATGTAATGTGGAATGGAACGTGGAATGAAATGTGGAATGGAATTTTGAATGGAACGTGGAATGGAATGGAATGGAATGTAAAATGGAACTAGAATGGAATGGAAAGTGGAATGGATCGTGGAATGGAATGTTGAATGGAACTTGGTGTGGAATGTATAATGGAATGTGGAACGGAAAGTGGAATGGAATGGAATGGAAAGTTGAATGGAATGTGGAATGGAATGGAATGAAACTTCGAATGGAAAGTGGAATGGAGTGTGGAATGGAACGTGGAATGGAACATGGAATGTAATGAAATGGATTGTATAATGGAATGTGGAATGGAAAGTGGAATGGAATGGAATGGAATGGAAAGTTGAATGGAATGTGGAATGGAATGGAATGAAACTTCGAATGGAAAGTGGAATGGAGTGTGGAATGGAACGTGGAATGGAACATGGAATGTAATGAAATGGAATGTGCAATGTAATGTGGATTTGAATGTGGAATGGATTGAGGAATGCAACGGAATGGAATGTGGAATGGAATGTGGAATAGAATGGAGTGTGGAATTGAATGTGGAACGGAAAGTGCAATGGAACGGGGAATGGAATGGAATGGAATGACGAATGGAATATGGAATGTTATGGAATGGAGTGAGGAACGGAGCGTGGAATGGAAAGTGGAACGGAATGGAAGGTAGAATGGAATGTGGAATGGAACAGATTGGAATGTTTACATGAAATGGAGTGGAATGTGGAATGGAATGTGGATTGGAGTGGAATGCAATGTTGAATGGAATGGAATGGAATGTGGAATGTAATGTTTAATGGAATGTGGCATGAAATCTGCAATGGAACGTGGAGTGGAACGTGGAATGGAATGGAATGGAATGTGAAACGGAATGTGGAATGGAATATGGAATGGCAAGTGGAATGGAACGGAATGGAATGTGGAATGGAATGGATTGGAATGTGTAATGGAATGTGGAATGGAACGGAATGGAATATGGAATGGAATATGGAATGCAATGGAATGGAATGTGGAATGGAATCTGGAATGGAATGGAATGTGGAATGGAATGGAATTTGGAATGGAATGGAATGTGGAATAAAATGTGGAAAGGAATGTGGAATGGATTGTGGAATGGAACAGAAAGGAATGTGGAATTTAATGTGGAATGGAAAGTGGAAAGGAAAGTGGAATGGAATGGAGTGGAAAGGAATGGATTGTGGAATGGAATGTGGACTTGAATGTGGAATGGAAGGAGGAATGGAATGGTTTGGAACGTGGAATGGGAAGGAATGCAATGTGGAATGGAAGTTGGAATGGAATGGAAAGGAACGTGCAATAGATCATGGAATGGAGTGTGGAATGGAAAGGGGAATGGAACGTGGAATGGAACGTGCAATGGAATGTGGAATGGAACGTGCAATGGAATGTGGAATGGAAAGTGTAATGGAAAGGAATGGAAAGTGGATGGAATGTTGAATGGATTGGAATGGAATGTGCAATGGAATTTGGAAAGGAATGGAATGGAATGTGGAATAGAATGTGAAATGGAATGGAATGGTATACAGATTGGAATAAAACTGAATGGAAGGGAAGGTGGAATGGAATGGAATTTAGTGTGGAATCGAACGTGGAATGGATTTTAATGGAACGTGGAATGGAACGTGGAAGGGAACATGGAATGGAATGTAAAATGAATGTAAAATGGAATGTGGAATGTAAAGTACAATGGAAAGGAATGGAAAGTGGAGAGGAATATGGAATGTAATGGAATGGAACGTGGAACGTAATGTGGAATGGACTGTGGAATAGAACGTGAAATGGAACGTGGAATGTATTGGAATGTAATGCGGAATGGAATGTGGAATGGAATGTGCAAAAGAAAGGGGAAAGTAATGGAATGGAACGTGCAATGGAAAGTGGAATGGAATGGAATGGAAAGTGGAAAGGAAATTGGAATGAAACGTGGAATGGAAAGTGGAATGGAATATGAAATGCAGCATGGAATAGAATGTGGAAAGGAATGTGGAAAGGAACGGAATAGAATGTGGAATGTAATGGAATAGAATGTGGAACGGAATGTGGAATGGAATGGAATGGAATGTGGAAGAGAATGTGGAATGGAATAGAATGGAATGCGGAGTGGAATGAAATGGAATGTTATGGAATGTGGAATGCAATGTAATGGAATGTGGAATGGAACATGGAATGGAATGGAATGGAACGTGGAATGGAACCTGGAATGGAACGTGGAATGTATACTGGAATTGAATGAGGAATGGAATGGAATGGAATGTGGGAGGAAATGTGGAATAGAATGCAATGGAATGAGAATGGAATGTGGAATGAAATGGAACGGAATGTGGAATGTATGTGGAATGGAATGGATCAGATTGTGACATGGAATGTGGAATGGAAGTGAATGGATTGTGGAATGGAATGTGGAATGGAATGTGGAATGGAATGGAATGGAATGAGGAATGGAACATGGAATTAAATCGACTGGAATGTGGAATGGAAAGTGGAATGGAATGTGGAATGGAATGTGGAAAGGAATGGAACGGAATGTGGAATGCAATGTGAAAAGGAATGTGGAATGGAATTTAATGGAATGTGGAATGGATAGTGGAATGGAATGTGGAATGGAATGCGGAATGGAACTTGGAATGGAATGGAATGCAATGGAATGTGGAATGAAACTTGAAATGCAATGGAAAGGAACATGGAATGTAACATGGAAAGGAACGTGGAATAGAACGTGGAATTGAACGTGGGATGGATTGTCGAATGGAGTATGGAATGGAACGGAATGGAATGTGGAATGGAATGAGGAAACGAGTGTGGAATGGAACGTGGAATTGAATGGAATGGAATGTGGAATGGAACGTGGAAAGGAATGAAATCGAATGGAATGGAATGGAATGAAATGTGGAGTGGAATGGAAAGGAACGGAATGGAATGTGCAACTGAAAGGAATGGAATGTGCAATGGAATGTGGAATGGAATGGAAAGGAAAGTGGAAAGGAACTTGGAATGAAACGCGGAATGGAAAGTGGAATGGAATAAGAAATGCAGAGTGGAATAGAAGGTGGAAAGGAATGTGGGAAGGAATGGAATAGAATGTGGAATGTAATGGAATAGAATGTGGAATGGAATGTGGAATGGAATGGATTGCAATGTGGAAGAGAATGTAGAATGGAATAGAATGGAATGCGGAGTGGAATGAAATGGAATGCTATGGAATGTGGAATAGAACAGAATGGAAGGCGGAGTGGAATGAAATGGAATGGTATGGAATGTGGAATGGAATGGAATGGAATGTGGAATGGAACGTGGAATGGAATGGAATGGAACGTGGAATGGAACCTGGAATGGAACGTGGAATGTATACTGGAATTGAATGATGAATGGAATGGAATGGAATGTGGGAGGAAATGTGGAATAGAATGCAATGGAATGAGAATGGAATGTGGAATGTAATGGAACGGAATGTGGAATGTATGTGGAATGGAATGGATCAGAATGTGGCATGGAATGTGGAATGGAATGTGGAATGGAACTGAATGGATTGTTGAATGGAATGTGGAATGGAATGTGGAATGGAATGGAATAGAATGTGGAATGGAACATGGAACTAAATCGATTGGAATGCGGAATGGAAAGTGGAATGGAATGTGGAATGGAATACGGAAAGGAATGGAATGGAATGTGGAATGCAATGTGAAATGGAATGTGGAATGGAATTTAATGGAATGTGGAATGGATAGTGGATTGGAATGTGGAATGGAATGTGGAATGGAACTTGGAATGGAAGGGAATGCAATGGAATGTGGAATGAAATTTGAAATGTAATGGAAAGGAACATGGAATGTAACATGGAAAGGAACGTGGAATGGTACGTGGAATTGAACGTGGGATGGATTGTCGAATGGAGTATGGAACGGAACGGAATGGAATGTGGAATGGAATGTGGAAGCGAGTGTGGAATGAAAGGTGGAATTGAATGGAATGGAATGTGGAATGGAACGTGGAATGGAATGAAATGGAATGGAATGGAATGGAATGAAATGTGGAGTGGAATGGAAAGGAATGGAATGGAATGTGCAACTGAAACGAATGGAATGTGGAATGGAATGTGGAATGGAATGAAATGAAATGTGCAATGAAATGTGGATTGGAATGGAATGAAATGTGGAATGCAAGGGAATGGAATGTGGATTATAATTTAATGGAAATTGGAATGGAACGTGGAATGGAATGAGGAATTGAATGTGGGATAGATTGTGGAACAGAATATGGAATGGAATGGAATGGAATGTGGAATGGAATGTGGAATCGAGTGTGGAACGGAATGTGGAATTGAATGGAATGGAATGTGGAATGGAACGTGGAATGGAATGAAATGGAATGGAATAGAATGAAAAGTGGAATGGAACGGAAAGGAACAGAATGGAATGTGGAATTCAAAGGAATGGAAAGTGGAATGGAATGTGGAATGGAATGAAATGAAATGTGGAATGAAATGTGGATTGGAATGGAATGAAATGTGGAATGGAATGGGATGGATCGAGGAATGGAAAGGAATGCAATGTGGAATAGAATTTAATGGAAAGTAGAATGGAACGTGGAATGGAATGGAATGGAATGGAAAGAATGGAATGTGGTATGGAATGGAATGGAATGTGGAATGCAATTTGGAATGGAATGTGGAAAAGAATGGAATGAAATATGGAATGGAATGTGGACTGGAATGGAATGTAATGTGGAATGGAATGGTATGGTCCGCGGAGTGGAATGTGGAAAGGAATGTGGAATGGAATCTGGAATGGAATGGAATGGAAAGTGTATTGGCATGTGAAAAGGAATGCAATGGAACGTGGAAGGGAATGTGGAATGAAATGCAGTGGAATGAGAATGGAACGTGGAATGGAATGCGGAATGGAATTTGGAATAGACTGTAGAATGGAATGTGGAATGGAGTGTATAATGGAATATGGAATGGAATGGAATGGATTCGGGAATGGAATGTGAATTGGAATGCAATGGAAAGTGGAATGGAATGTGGAAGGAAATGCAACGAAATGAGAATGGAATGAGGAATGGAATGTGGAATGGAATGTGGAAGGGAATGGAATAGGATGTGGAACAGAATGTGGAAAAGAATGGAATGGAATGTGGAATGGAATGGAATGGAACGTGGAATGCAACATGTAATGGAACGTGGAATGGAACGTCGAATCAAACATGGAATGGAACGTGGAATGGGATGTGCAATGGAATGGAATGGAATGTGGAATGGAATGTGGACTGGAATGGAACGTGGAATGAAAAGTGGAATGGAACGTGGAATGTAATGTGTAATGGAAAGTGGAATGCAACGTGGAAAGAAATTTGAGATGGAACATAGAATGGAAAGTATAAAGGAAAGTGGAATGAAATGTGTAACGGAATGTGGAATGGTATAGATTGTGGGATGGAATGGAATGTGAAACAGAATGTAATGGCAGGTGGAATGGAGTGTGGAATGGAATGGACAGGAATTTGGAACGGAATGGAATGGAATTTGGAATGGAATAGTATATGGAATAGAAGGGAATGAAAAGGTATCTATAATGGAATGGAAAGGAACAGAATGGAATGTGGAATTGAATGGAATGGAATGTGGAATGGAACAATGTGGAATGCAATGAAATGGAATCGAAAGGGGAATGGAATGAAATTGAATGAGGAATGGAATGGAATTGAATAGAATGTGGAATAGAATGCAGAATGGAATGTGGAATGGAATGGAAAGGAATGGAGTGGAACGTGGAATACAACAGAGTGTGAAATGGCAAGCAATGGAATGGATTGTGGCATGGTATGCAATATAAGGAGGAATGTAATGGAATGGAAAGCAGAATGGGGTGGAATGGAATGGAATGTGCAATGGAGTGGAATGGAATGTGGAATGGAATTGAATGATATGCCTAATGTAATATGGAAAGGAACGGAATGGAATGTGGAATAGAATGGATAGGAAATTGGAATGGAAAGGAATGGAATGTGGAATGGAATGTGGATTGTAAATAAATGGAATGGAATGTGGAATGCAAAGTGTAACGGAATGGAACATAATTTGGAATTGAATGGAATGTTATGGAATTTGGAATGGAATGGAATGGAATGAAATGTGTAATGGAATGGAATGGAATGTGGAATCGAACTTAATGGAATGTGAAATAGAATGGAATGGAATGCAATGCGGAGTGGAATGTAATGGAATGTAGAATGGAATATAATGGAATGCAAATGAATATGGAATGGAATGGAATGGGAAGTGGAATGGAATGGAAAGTAATGGGGAATAGAATGGGGAATGGAAAGCAACGTAAGGTGCAATGGAATGTGAAATGGAATGTGGAATGGAACATGGAATGGAATGAAATGGAACATGGAATGGAATGAAATGGAACGTGGAATGGAATGGATTTTAACGTGGAAACGAAAGGTATGAATGTGGAATGGAATGTGGAATGGAATGGAATGGAACGTGGAAAGGAACGAGGAAAGGAATGTGGAATGGAATGTGGAATGGAACATGGAATGCAATGTGGAACGGAAGGTGAAAACGTATGTGGAATGGAATGTGGAATGCAATGGAATGGAATGCGGAACGCAAGGTGGAATGGAATGGAATGTAATGAAATGTGCAATAGAAAGTGGAAGGGAATGGTATGAAATGTGGAATGGAATGGAATCGAATGGAACGTGGAACGGAATGTGGAATGGAATGTGGAATGGAACGTGGAATGGAATGTAATGGAATGTTGAATGGACTGTAATGGAATGTGGAATGTAATGTAATTGAATGGAATGTGGAATAGAATGCGGAATGGAAAGTGTAATGGAATGCAATGGAATGTGGAATGGAATGGAATGGAATGTGGAATGGAATGGAATGGAAGGTGAAATGAAATGTTGAATGGAATCTGAAATGGAACGTGGAATGGCATGTGGAAAGGAATTAAATGGAACGTGGAATGGAATGGAATGGAAGGTGGAGTGGAATGGAACGGAACGTGGAATGGAACCTGGAATCGAACATGTAAAGGAACGAGGAATGGAATGTAGAAATGAATGTGGAAAGGAATGGAATGGAAGTTGGAATGAACTATTGAATGGAATGGAATGGAATGTGGTATGGAATGCAATGGACTGTGGAATAGAATGTGGAATGGAACGGAATGTGCAATGGAATGGAATGCAATATGGAATGGAAAGTAGAATGTAATGGAATGGAACGTGGAATGCAACGTCTAATGGATCGTGGAAGGGAACGTGGAATGGAATGTAATGTAACGTGGAAAGGAATGTGGAATGGAATGTGGAATGGATCGTGGAATGGAGTGGAATTGAATGTGGAATGGAATGTGAAATGGAATGGTAAAAAAAGTGGAACGCAACGTGGAATGGAATGGAAGGGAACGCGAAATGGAACGGAATGGAATGTAGAATGGAAGGTGGAACGGAATGGAATGGAATGTGGAATGGAATGGAATGGAATGCGGAAAGGAAGTTGGAAAGGATTGGAATGGATTGTGGAATGGAATGGAATGCAATGGTATGGAATGTGGTATGGAATGGAACGGAATGTGGAATCGAGTGTGGAATCGAATGGAATTGAAAGTGGAATGGAACGTGGAATGGAACGTGAAATGGAATTGGAAGTGGAATGGAACGTGGAATGGAACGTGGAATGGAACGCGTTATGGAATATGGAAAGGAATGTTGAATGGAATGGAATAGAATGGAATGTGGAATGCAATGGAATGAAATGTGGAATGGAATGGAATGCAATGTGGAATGGAATGGATAGGAAGGTGGAATTGAATGGAATGCAATGTGGAATGGAATGGATAGGAAGGTGGAATTGAATGTAACGTAATGTGGAATGGAACGTAGATTGGAAAGTGGAAAAGAATGAGCAATAGAATGGAATGGTATGAAGAATGGAATGGAATGTGGAATTAAATGGAATCGAATGCAACGTAGAAAGCAATGGAATGTGGAATGGAATGGAGTGGAATGGAATGTGGAATGGAATGCAAAGTGTAATGGATTGGAATGTGGAAAGGAAAGGAATGAAATGTGTAATGGAATTTTGAATGGAATGGAATGGAAAGTGGAATGGAATGGAATGTGGAAAGGAATGGAATGGAATGGAATGTGTAATGGAATGCAAGGTGAAATGGAATGGAGTGGAATGGAATGGAATATGTAAAGGAATGGATTGAATGGAATGGAATGTGGAATGGAAAGGAAAAGAATGTGGAATGGAAGGGAATGGAATGGAATGAAAAATAACAGAATTTCAAATGAAAAGTGGAATGGAATTTGAAATGGAATGTGGAATGCAATGTGAATGGAATGTGGAATACAGTGGAATGGAATGTGGATAGGAATGTGGAATGGAATGGAATGGAATGTGGAAAGGAATGCGGAATGGAATGCGGAATGGAATGGAATGCAATGTGGAATGGAATGTGGAATGGAATGTGGAATGGAACTTTTAATGGAATGGAAGGGAAGGTGGAAAGGAACGTGGAATGGAATGGAATGGAACGTGGAATGGAAAGTGGAATGGAAAGTGGAATGGAATGTGAAATGGAACGTGGAATGCAATGTGGAATAGAATGGAAAAGTACCTGGAATTGAATGTGGAATGGTATGGAATGGAATGGAATAGAATGTAATGTGGAATGGAACGTGGAATGAAATGTGGAATGGAATTTTGAATGGAACGTGGAATGGAATGGAATGGAATGTAAAATGGAACTAGAATGGAATGGAAAGTGGAATGGATCGTGGAATGGAATGTTGAATGGAACTTGGTGTGGAATGTATAATGGAATGTGGAATGGAAAGTGGAATGGAATGGAATGGAAAGTTGAATGGAATGTGGAATGGAATGGAATGAAACTTCGAATGGAAAGTGGAATGGAGTGTGGAATGGAACGTGGAATGGAACATGGAATGTAATGAAATGGATTGTATAATGGAATGTGGAATGGAAAGTGGAATGGAATGGAATGGAATGGAAAGTTGAATGGAATGTGGAATGGAATGGAATGAAACTTCGAATGGAAAGTGGAATGGAGTGTGGAATGGAACGTGGAATGGAACATGGAATGTAATGAAATGGAATGTGCAATGTAATGTGGATTTGAATGTGGAATGGATTGAGGAATGCAACGGAATGGAATGTGGAATGGAATGTGGAATAGAATGGAGTGTGGAATTGAATGTGGAACGGAAAGTGCAATGGAACGGGGAATGGAATGGAATGGAATGACGAATGGAATATGGAATGTTATGGAATGGAGTGAGGAACGGAGCGTGGAATGGAAAGTGGAACGGAATGGAAGGTAGAATGGAATGTGGAATGGAACAGATTGGAATGTTTACATGAAATGGAGTGGAATGTGGAATGGAATGTGGATTGGAGTGGAATGCAATGTTGAATGGAATGGAATGGAATGTGGAATGTAATGTTTAATGGAATGTGGCATGAAATCTGCAATGGAACGTGGAGTGGAACGTGGAATGGAATGGAATGGAATGTGAAACGGAATGTGGAATGGAATATGGAATGGCAAGTGGAATGGAACGGAATGGAATGTGGAATGGAATGGATTGGAATGTGTAATGGAATGTGGAATGGAACGGAATGGAATATGGAATGGAATATGGAATGCAATGGAATGGAATGTGGAATGGAATCTGGAATGGAATGGAATGTGGAATGGAATGGAATTTGGAATGGAATGGAATGTGGAATAAAATGTGGAAAGGAATGTGGAATGGATTGTGGAATGGAACAGAAAGGAATGTGGAATTTAATGTGGAATGGAAAGTGGAAAGGAAAGTGGAATGGAATGGAGTGGAAAGGAATGGATTGTGGAATGGAATGTGGACTTGAATGTGGAATGGAAGGAGGAATGGAATGGTTTGGAACGTGGAATGGGAAGGAATGCAATGTGGAATGGAAGTTGGAATGGAATGGAAAGGAACGTGCAATAGATCATGGAATGGAGTGTGGAATGGAAAGGGGAATGGAACGTGGAATGGAACGTGCAATGGAATGTGGAATGGAACGTGCAATGGAATGTGGAATGGAAAGTGTAATGGAAAGGAATGGAAAGTGGATGGAATGTTGAATGGATTGGAATGGAATGTGCAATGGAATTTGGAAAGGAATGGAATGGAATGTGGAATAGAATGTGAAATGGAATGGAATGGTATACAGATTGGAATAAAACTGAATGGAAGGGAAGGTGGAATGGAATGGAATTTAGTGTGGAATCGAACGTGGAATGGATTTTAATGGAACGTGGAATGGAACGTGGAAGGGAACATGGAATGGAACGTAAAAGGAATGTAAAATGGAATGTGGAATGTAAAGTACAATGGAAAGGAATGGAAAGTGGAGAGGAATATGGAATGTAATGGAATGGAACGTGGAACGTAATGTGGAATGGACTGTGGAATAGAACGTGAAATGGAACGTGGAATGTATTGGAATGTAATGCGGAATGGAATGTGGAATGGAATGTGCAAAAGAAAGGGGAAAGTAATGGAATGGAACGTGCAATGGAAAGTGGAATGGAATGGAATGGAAAGTGGAAAGGAAATTGGAATGAAACGTGGAATGGAAAGTGGAATGGAATATGAAATGCAGCATGGAATAGAATGTGGAAAGGAATGTGGAAAGGAACGGAATAGAATGTGGAATGTAATGGAATAGAATGTGGAACGGAATGTGGAATGGAATGGAATGGAATGTGGAAGAGAATGTGGAATGGAATAGAATGGAATGCGGAGTGGAATGAAATGGAATGTTATGGAATGTGGAATGCAATGGAATGGAATGTGGAATGGAACATGGAATGGAATGGAATGGAACGTGGAATGGAACCTGGAATGGAACGTGGAATGTATACTGGAATTGAATGAGGAATGGAATGGAATGGAATGTGGGAGGAAATGTGGAATAGAATGCAATGGAATGAGAATGGAATGTGGAATGAAATGGAACGGAATGTGGAATGTATGTGGAATGGAATGGATCAGATTGTGACATGGAATGTGGAATGGAAGTGAATGGATTGTGGAATGGAATGTGGAATGGAATGTGGAATGGAATGGAATGGAATGAGGAATGGAACATGGAATTAAATCGACTGGAATGTGGAATGGAAAGTGGAATGGAATGTGGAATGGAATGTGGAAAGGAATGGAACGGAATGTGGAATGCAATGTGAAATGGAATGTGGAATGGAATTTAATGGAATGTGGAATGGATAGTGGAATGGAATGTGGAATGGAATGCGGAATGGAACTTGGAATGGAATGGAATGCAATGGAATGTGGAATGAAACTTGAAATGCAATGGAAAGGAACATGGAATGTAACATGGAAAGGAACGTGGAATAGAACGTGGAATTGAACGTGGGATGGATTGTCGAATGGAGTATGGAATGGAACGGAATGGAATGTGGAACGGAATGAGGAAACGAGTGTGGAATGGAACGTGGAATTGAATGGAATGGAATGTGGAATGGAACGTGGAAAGGAATGAAATCGAATGGAATGGAATGGAATGAAATGTGGAGTGGAATGGAAAGGAACGGAATGGAATGTGCAACTGAAAGGAATGGAATGTGCAATGGAATGTGGAATGGAATGGAAAGGAAAGTGGAAAGGAACTTGGAATGAAACGCGGAATGGAAAGTGGAATGGAATAAGAAATGCAGAGTGGAATAGAAGGTGGAAAGGAATGTGGGAAGGAATGGAATAGAATGTGGAATGTAATGGAATAGAATGTGGAATGGAATGTGGAATGGAATGGATTGCAATGTGGAAGAGAATGTAGAATGGAATAGAATGGAATGCGGAGTGGAATGAAATGGAATGCTATGGAATGTGGAATAGAACAGAATGGAAGGCGGAGTGGAATGAAATGGAATGGTATGGAATGTGGAATGGAATGGAATGGAATGTGGAATGGAACGTGGAATGGAATGGAATGGAACGTGGAATGGAACCTGGAATGGAACGTGGAATGTATACTGGAATTGAATGATGAATGGAATGGAATGGAATGTGGGAGGAAATGTGGAATAGAATGCAATGGAATGAGAATGGAATGTGGAATGTAATGGAACGGAATGTGGAATGTATGTGGAATGGAATGGATCAGAATGTGGCATGGAATGTGGAATGGAATGTGGAATGGAACTGAATGGATTGTTGAATGGAATGTGGAATGGAATGTGGAATGGAATGGAATAGAATGTGGAATGGAACATGGAACTAAATCGATTGGAATGCGGAATGGAAAGTGGAATGGAATGTGGAATGGAATACGGAAAGGAATGGAATGGAATGTGGAATGCAATGTGAAATGGAATGTGGAATGGAATTTAATGGAATGTGGAATGGATAGTGGATTGGAATGTGGAATGGAATGTGGAATGGAACTTGGAATGGAAGGGAATGCAATGGAATGTGGAATGAAATTTGAAATGTAATGGAAAGGAACATGAAATGTAACATGGAAAGGAACGTGGAATGGTACGTGGAATTGAACGTGGGATGGATTGTCGAATGGAGTATGGAACGGAACGGAATGGAATGTGGAATGGAATGTGGAAGCGAGTGTGGAATGAAAGGTGGAATTGAATGGAATGGAATGTGGAATGGAACGTGGAATGGAATGAAATGGAATGGAATGGAATGGAATGAAATGTGGAGTGGAATGGAAAGGAATGGAATGGAATGTGCAACTGAAACGAATGGAATGTGGAATGGAATGTGGAATGGAATGAAATGAAATGTGCAATGAAATGTGGATTGGAATGGAATGAAATGTGGAATGCAAGGGAATGGAATGTGGATTATAATTTAATGGAAATTGGAATGGAACGTGGAATGGAATGAGGAATTGAATGTGGGATAGATTGTGGAACAGAATATGGAATGGAATGGAATGGAATGTGGAATGGAATGTGGAATCGAGTGTGGAACGGAATGTGGAATTGAATGGAATGGAATGTGGAATGGAACGTGGAATGGAATGAAATGGAATGGAATAGAATGAAAAGTGGAATGGAACGGAAAGGAACAGAATGGAATGTGGAATTCAAAGGAATGGAAAGTGGAATGGAATGTGGAATGGAATGAAATGAAATGTGGAATGAAATGTGGATTGGAATGGAATGAAATGTGGAATGGAATGGGATGGATCGAGGAATGGAAAGGAATGCAATGTGGAATAGAATTTAATGGAAAGTAGAATGGAACGTGGAATGGAATGGAATGGAATGGAAAGAATGGAATGTGGTATGGAATGGAATGGAATGTGGAATGCAATTTGGAATGGAATGTGGAAAAGAATGGAATGAAATATGGAATGGAATGTGGACTGGAATGGAATGTAATGTGGAATGGAATGGTATGGTCCGCGGAGTGGAATGTGGAAAGGAATGTGGAATGGAATCTGGAATGGAATGGAATCTGGAATGGAATGGAATGGAAAGTGTATTGGCATGTGAAAAGGAATGCAATGGAACGTGGAAGGGAATGTGGAATGAAATGCAGTGGAATGAGAATGGAACGTGGAATGGAATGCGGAATGGAATTTGGAATAGACTGTAGAATGGAATGTGGAATGGAGTGTATAACGGAATATGGAATGGAATGGAATGGATTCGGGAATGGAATGTGAATTGGAATGCAATGGAAAGTGGAATGGAATGTGGAAGGAAATGCAACGAAATGAGAATGGAATGAGGAATGGAATGTGGAATGGAATGTGGAAGGGAATGGAATAGGATGTGGAACAGAATGTGGAAAAGAATGGAATGGAATGTGGAATGGAATGGAATGGAACGTGGAATGCAACATGTAATGGAACGTGGAATGGAACGTCGAATCAAACATGGAATGGAACGTGGAATGGGATGTGCAATGGAATGTGAAATGGAAAGTGGAATGGAATAGAGTGGAATGCAACGGAATGTTGAATGGAAAGTGTATCGGAATGTTGAATGAAGTGGAATGAATTGTGGAATGGAATATGGAATTGAATGTGAAGAGGGACGTCGAATGGAATGGATAGGAACATGGAATGGAAAGTGGAATGGAATACAGTGGACAGTGGAATGGAAAGTGGAAAGAAATGCAGAGGAACGTGGATTGGAATGTGGAATGGAACATGGAATGGATTGGAAACAAACGTGGAATGGAATGAGGAATAGAACGGGAATAGAAAGTGGAATGGAATGTGGAAAGGAATGGAATGTGGAAAGGCATGTGGAATAGAATGAAATGTGGAATGGAATGGAAAGTAATGTGGAATGGAATGAAATGGAAGGTGAAATGGAATGTGGAAAGGAATGTGTAATGCAATGGAATGCAATGTGGAATGGTATGTGAAACGGAATCTGTAATGGAATGGAATGGAAATTCGAATGGAATGGAATGGAATGTGGAATGGAATGGAATGGAATGTAGAATGGAAAGGAATGGAATGTGGAATGGAATGGAATGATACGGAATGTGGAATGGAAAGGAATGGAATGTGGAATAGAATGGAAATGTATGGAATGTGCAATGGAATGGAATGGAATGGAATATGGAATGTGGAATGGAATGGAATGGAATGTGAAATGGAATGTGGAGTGGAATATAATGGAATGTGGGATGAAATCTGGAACGGAATGGAATGTGGAATGGAAAGGAATGTAATGTTGAATGGAAAGTGAAATGTAAAGGAATGGAAAGTGGATGGAATTTTGAATGGATTGGAATGGAATATCCAATGGAATTTGGAAAGGAATGGAATGGAATGTGGAATAGAATGTGGAATGGAAAGGAATGGTATACGGATTGGCATAAAATTGAATGGAAGGGAAGGTGGAATGGAATGGAATTTAGAGTGGAATGGAACGTGGAATGGATTTTAATGGAATGTGGAATGGAATGTGGAAGGGAACATGGAATGGAACGTGGAATGGACTGTGTAATGGAATGTGGAATGTAAAGTGGAATGGAAAAGAATGGAAAGTGGAGTGGAATATGGAATGTAATGGAATGGAACGTGGAATGGAATGTGGAATGGACTGTGGAATAGAACGTGCAATGGAACGTGGAATGTATTGGAATGGAATGCGGAATGGAATGTGCAAAAGAAAGGGGAATGTAAAGGAATGGAATGTGCAATGGAACGTGGAATGGAATGGAATGGAAAGTGGAAAGGAACTTGGAATGAAATGCGGAATGGAAAGTGGAATGGAATATGAAATGCAGCGTGGAAGAGAATGTGGAAAGGAATGTGGAAAGGAACGGAATAGAATGTGCAATGTAATGGAATAGAATGTGGAACGGAATGTAGAATGGAATGGAATGGAATGTGGAAGAGAATGTGGAATGGAATTGAATGGAATGCGGAGTGGAATGAAATGGAATGGTATGGAATGTGGAGTGGAATGCGCAATGGAGTGTGGAATGGAATACGGAATGGAACGTGGAATGGAATGGAATGGAACGTGCAATGGGATGTTGAATGGAATGCAATGGAATGTGGAATAGAATGTGGGATGGAATGGAATGCAGAATGGAATGCAATGGAATGGTTGGGAAGATGGCTTGGGATGGAATGGGAGGTGGAATGTAAGGTTGTGGAATATGGAATGGAATGGAATGGAAAGTGGAATGGAATGGGGAATGTAATGTGGTGTGGCACGTGGAATGGAATGGAGAACGATGTGGAATGGAATGTGGAATGGAATGTGGAATGGAAAGTGGAATGGAATAGAATGGAATGGAATGGAACGTGGAATGTAATGTGGAATGGAATATGGAATGGAACGTGGAATGGAATGGAATCGAACGTTGAATGGAATATAGAATGAAATATAGATTGGAACATGCAATGTAATGGATTGGAACGTGGAATGGAATGTGCAATGGACTGTGGAGTGCAACATGAAATGGAAAGGAATTGAAAATGGAGTGGAACGTAGAAAGGAATGGAATGGAATCTAGAATGGAATGTGGAATGGACTGTGGAATGGAACGTGAAATGGAACTTGGAAAGGATTAGATTGGAATGTGGAATGGAGTGTGGAATGGAAGGGGGAATTGAATGCAAGTCAGTGTGGAATGGAATGAACAATGCAATGGAATGGAATGTGGAATGGAATGTGTAGGAATGTGGAATGGAATATGGAATGTAATGTGGAATTGAACGGAATGGATTGTGGTACAGAATGTGGAAAGGAATGTGGAATAGAAAGTGGAATGAAATGGAATGGAATGTGTAATTGAAAGTGGAATGGAATGTGTAATTGAAAGTGGAGTGGAATGTAAAGGAACGTGGAATGGAACTTGAAATGCAAAGTGGAATGGAACGTGGAATGGAATGTGGAATGGAACGTGGAATATAAAGTGGAATGTAGCATGGAATGGAATGGAATAAAATGTTCAATGGAATGGAATGGAATGTGGAGTGAAAAGTGCAATGGAATGGAACGTGGAATGGAATGGAATAAAATGTTCAAAGGAATGGAATGGAATGTGGAGTGGAAAGGGGAATGGAATGGAAAGTAATGTGGAATGGAAAGGGAGGGATTGTGGAATGGAATGTGGAATGGAATGTGCAACGTAATCTGGAATGGAAAGGAATGCAATGTGGAATGGAATGTTGAATGGAATGGAGTGGAATTCAATATGCAATGGAATGGAATGTGGAATGGAAGGTGGAAAGGAATGGAATGGAATTTGGAATGCAATGTGGGATGGAATGGAAAGGAATGCGGAAAGGAATGGAATGGAATTGTTTGGAATATGGATTGGAATGGAATGGAATGTTATAGAATGTGGAATGGAATGTGGAATGGAACGGAATGGAAACTGGAATGAAATGTGGAATGTAATGTGGTATGGCACGTGTAATGGAATAGAGTGCAATGTGGAATGGAATGTGGATTGGAATGTAGAAAGGAAAGTGGAATGGAATAGAATGGAATGGAATGGAACGTGGAATGGAATGTGGAATGGAATATGGAATGGAATTGAATGGAATGTAGAATGGAATCGAATGGAATGGTATGGAAAGTGGAATGGAAGGGAACGGAATGTGGAATGGAATGTTATGGAATGTGGAATGGAACGTGGAATGGAATGTGGAATGGAATACCGAATGGAACGTGGAATGGAATGGAAAAGAACGTGCAATGGGATGTGAAATGGAATGCAATGGAATGTGGAATAGAATGTGGTTTGTAATGGAATGGAATGTGGAATAGAATTTGGGTTGTAATGGAATGGAATGCGGAATGGAATGGAATGGAATGGTTTGGAATATGGATTGGAATGGAATGGAATGTGGAATGGAATGTTATGGAATGTGGAATGGAATGTGGAATGGAATGGAATTTGGAATGGAATGTTATGGAATGTGGAATGGAATGTGGAATGGAATGGAATGGAAAGTGGAACGGCATGTGGAATGTAATGTGGTGTGGCACGTGGAATGGAATGGAGTGCAATGTGGAATGGAATGTGGAATGGAAAGTGTAATGGAATAGAATGGAATGGAATGGAACATGGAATGGAATGTGGAATGGAATATGGAATGGAACGTGAAATGGAATGGAATCGAACGTGGAATGGAATGTGGAATGGAATATTGAATGGAACGTGCAATGCAATGGATTGGAATGTGGAATGGAATGTGCAATGTACTGTGGAATGCAACGTGAAATGGAAAGGAATTGAAAGTGGAGTGGAACGTGGAAACGAATGGAATGGAATCTACAATGGAATGTGGAATGAACTGTGGAATGGAACGTGAAATGGAACTTGGAATGGATTAGATTGCAATGTGGAATGGAGTGTGGAATGGAAGGTGGAAATGAATGCAAGGCAGTGTGGAATGTAATGTGGAATGGAATGGAATGGAATGTGGAATGGAATGTGTAGGAATGTGGAATGGAATATGGAATGTAATGTGGAATCGAACAGAATGGATTGTGGTATAGAATGTGGAAAGGAATGTGGAATAGACAGTGGAATGAAATGGAATGGAATGTGCAATGGAAACTGGAATGGAATGTAAAGGAACGTGGAATAGAACTTGTAATGGAATGCGGAATGGAACATGTAATGGAATGAGTAATGGAACGTGGAATGTAATGTGGAATGTAGAATGGAATGGAATGTGGAATGGAATGTGCTATGGAATGCAATGGAATGTGGAAAGGACAGTGGAATGGAAATGAACGTGGAATGGAATGGAATATAATGTGGAATTGAATGGAATGGAATGTGCAATGGAAAGTGGAATGGAATGGAAAGTAATGTGGAATGGAATGGAAGGGATTGTGGAATGGAATGTGGAATGGAATGTGCAACGGAATCTGCAATGGAAAGTAATGCAATGTTGAATGGAATGTTGAATGGAATGGAGTGGAAATCAATATGCAATGGAATGGAATGTGGAATGGAATGTGGAATGGAATGGAATGGAATGTGGAATAGAATGTGGGATGGAATTGAATGGAATGCGGAAAGGAATGGAACGGAATGGTATGGAAAGTGGAAAGGAAGGGAATGTAATGTGGAATGGAATGGAATGGAAAGTGGATTGGAATGTGGAATGGAATGGAATTGAAAGTGGAATGGAATGTGGAATGTATTGTGGAGTGGCACGTGGAATGGAATGGAGTTCAATGTGGAATGGAATGTGGAATGGAATGTGGAATGGAAAGTGAAATGGAATAGAATGGAATGGAATGGAACGTAAAATGGAATGTGGAATGGAATATGGAATGGAACGTGGAAAGGAATGCAATCGAACGTGGAAAGGAATGTGGAATGGAATATGGAATGGAACGTGAAATGTAATGGATTGGATTGTGGAATGGAATGTGCAGTGGACTGTGGAATGCAACGTGAAATGGAAAGGAATTGATAGTGGAGTGCGACGTGGAAAGGAATGGAATGAAATCTAGAATGGAATGTGGAATGGACTGTGGAATGGAACATGAAATGGAACTTGGAATGGATTAGATTTTAATGTGGAATGGAGTGTGGAATGGAGTGTGGAATGGAATGCAAGGCAGTGTGGAATGGAATGTGGAACGGAATGGAATGGAATGTGAAATAGAATGTGCAGAATGTGGAAGGCAATATGGAATGGAATGTGGAATCAAATGGAATGGATTGTGGTATAGAATGTGGAAAGGAATGTTCAATAGGAAGTGGAATGAAATGGAACGGAATGTGCAATGGAAAGTGGAATGGAATATAAAGGAACGTGGAATGGAACTTGTAATGGAAAGTGGAATGGAATGTGGAATGTAGCATGGAATGGAATGTGGAATGGAATGTTCTATGGAATGCAGTGGAATGTGTAAAGGAAAGTGGAATGGAATGGAACGTGGAATGGATTGGAATATAATGTGGAATGTAATGGAATGGAATTTGGAATGGAAAGTGGAATGGAATATACAGGATTGTGGAATGGAACGGAAGTGATTGTGGAATGGAATGTGGAATGGAATGTGCAACGGAATCTGGAATGGAAAGGATTGCAATGTGGAATGGAACGTTGAATGGAATGGAGTGAAATTTAATATGCAATGGAATGGAATGTGGAATTCAATGGAATGGAATGTGGAATGGAATGGAATGTGGAATGGAACGGAATGGAACGTGGAATGGAATGGAATGGAATGTGGAATGAAGTGGAATGTGGATTGGAATGGAATGGAATGTTTAATGGAAAGGAATGGAAAGTGGAGTGGAATGGAATGGAATGGAAAGAAACGGAATGGAATGGAAGGGAATGGTGTGTGGAAAGGAATGGAATGGAATGTTTAATGAAGTGTGGAATGAAACGGAATGGAAAGTGGAACGGAATGTGGAGTGGAATGGAATGGAATTGAATGGAATTTGCAACAGAATGCAATGAAATAGAAAGGAATGTGAAGTGGAATGCAATGTGTAATGGAATGAAATGCAATCTGCAATTGAATGGAATGGAATGTGGCATGGAATTGAATCATGTACGGAATGGAATGGAATGGAATGCGGAATTCAATGGACAGGATCATGGAATGGAACGTGGACTGGAACGTGGAATGGAACGTGGAATTGAATGGTATGGAACGTGAAATGGAACGTGGAGTGAAAAGTAGAATGGAATGGAATGGAATAGAATAGAATGTGGAATAAAGTGTGGAATGAAATGGAATGGAAAGTGTAAAGGAATGTAAAATGGAATGTAATGGAATATGGAATGGAATGTGGAATGGGATGTGGAATGGAATGCAATGGAATTGAATGGAATTTGGAATGCAATGGAATGGAACGAAAAGGAATGTGAAATGGAATGGAATGTGGAATGGAATGGAATGCAATGTGGAATGCAATGGAATATGCAATGGAATGGAATTGAAAGTGGAATGGAATGAAGTGGAACATGAAATTGAATGTGGAATGGAATGGAATGTGGAGTGGAATGGAATGAAATGTGGAATGTAATATTGAATGGAATGGAATGGAATTGAAAGTGAAATGGAATGAAATGGAATATGAAATTGAATGTGGAATGGAATGGAATCTGGAGTGGAATGGAATGAAATGTGGAATGGAATATGGAATGGAATGGAATGGATTGGAATGGAGGTTGGAATGGAATGGAATGGGAGTTGGAATGGATTGGAATGGAATGGAATGGAATATGGAATGGAAAGGAATGGAATGGAATGGAATCTGTAATGGAATGGAATAGAATGTGGAAAGGAATGGAATGGAATGAGGAATTCAATGGAAAGGATCACAGAAAGGATCGTGGAATGGAACGTTGAATGTAACATGGAATGGAATAGAATGGAAAGTGGAATGGAAGTTGGAATGGAACGTGGTAATGAACTGGGAATGGAACCTAGAATGGAATGGAATGGAATGGAATCGAATGTGGAATGGAATGGAATGGGATGTGGAGTGGCATTTGGAATGGAATGAAATGGAATGTGGAATGGAATGGAACCGAATGTGGAATGGATTGTGGAATGGATTCGAATGGAATGGAATGTAATGGAATGTGGAATGGATTGTGGAATAGATTGAAATGGAATGTGGAATTGAATTTGAAACAGAATGGAATGGAATGGAACGCGGAACGGAATGGAAAGGAACGTTCAAAGGAATGTGGAATGGAGTGGAATGTGGATTGGAATGGAATGGAATGTGGAATGGAATGGAATGGAATGTGCAATGGAATGGAATGGAATGTGGAATGGAATGGAAAGGAACTTGGAATGGAAGGCAGACTGGATTTTAATGCAATGTGGAATGGAATGTGCAATGGAATGGAATGGAATGTGGAATGGAATGGAATGGAATGGAATGTGGAATGGAAGGGAATGGAATGTGGAATGGTATGGAATGGAATGTGGTACGGAATGGTATGGAACGTGGCATGGAATGGAATGTGGAATGGAATGGAATGGAATGTGGATTGGATTGGAAAGTGGAAAGCAATGGAATGGAATGTGGAATAGAATGGAATGGAATGGAATGGAATGGAATACGGAATGGAATGGAATGGAATGTTGAATGCAATGGAAAGGAAATTAATGGGTAATTGAATGGAATGGAATGTGGAATGGAAAGGAATGGAATATGGAATGGAATGGAGTGAAACTTGGAATGGAATGTGGAATGGGATGTGGACTGAAATATAATGGATTCTGGAAAGGAGTGCAATGTATTATGCAATGCAGAGTGAATGGAATGTGGAAGCGAGTGAGGAATGGAATGGAATGGAATGTTAAATGGAATGGAATGGAATGGAATGTGAAATGGAACGGAATGGAATTGAATATGGAAAGGAATGGAAAGGAACGTGGACTGGAAAGGAATGGAATGTGGAATTCAATGGAAAGGGACGTGGAATGGAACGTGCAATGGAACGTGGAATGGAATGGAATAGATCATGGAATGTAACGTGGAGTGGAACGTTGAATTGAATGGAATGGATTGGAATGGAATGGAATGGAATGGAATGGAATGGAATGGAATGGAATGTGGAATAAAATGGAAAGAAATGTGGATTGGAATGAAATGGAATGTAGAATGGAATTTGGAATGGAATGGAATGGAATGGAATGTGGAATGGAATGGGATGCAATGTGGAATGGAATGAATTGGAATGTGGAATGGATTGGAATGTGGAATGGAATGGAATGGAATGAGAAATGGAATGGAATAGAATTGAATGTGGAATGGAAGGTGGAATAGATTGGAATGCAATGTGGAATGGAATGTGGAATGGAATGGAATGGAATATGAAATGTAATTCAATGAAATGTGGAATGGATTGCGTAATGGATGGGAATGGAATTTGGAATGCAATGTAAAAAGGAATGGAATGGAAAGGAATGGAATCTGGAATGGAATGGAACGGAATGCAGAATGGAATGGAACGGAATGCAATGTGGAATGGAATGCAATGGAATGGAATGGATTGCGGAATGGAACGTAATGGAATGCGGAGCAGAATGGAATGGAATGCGGAATGGAATGGAATGGAAAGGAATGGTGTGTGGAATAGAATGGAATGGAATGATGAATGAAGTGTGGAATGAAATGGAATGGAAAGAGGAATGGAACATGGAATTGTGTGGAATGGAACATGGAATTGTATGGAATGGAATATGGAATGGAATGTGTAATTGAATGGAATGGAACTGAATGGAATTTGGAATGCAATGGAATGCAATGCAAAGGAATGTGAAGTGGAATGGAATGTGTAATGCAATGGAAGGCAATATGGAATTGAATGGAATGGAATGTGGAGTGAAATGGAATGGAATGGGGAACGGACTGGAATATATTGTGGAATTCAATGGACAGGATCGTGGAATGGAACATGGAATGGAACGTGGAAAGGAACGTGGAATTCAATGGAATGGAAGTTGGAATGGGACGTGGAATAGAACGTAGGATGGAATGGAATGAATTAGAATCGAATGTGGAATGAAGTGTGGAATGAAATGGAAAGGAAAGTGAAAACGAATGTGGAATGGAATGCAATGGAATGGAATGGAATTTGGAATGGAATGGAATGGAATGGAAACGAATGTGGAATGGAATGCAATGTGGAAAGGAATGGAATGCAATGTGGAATGGAATGGAATGGAATATGGAATGGAATGGAATGAAAGTGGAATGCAATGGAATGGAATCTAAAATGGAATGTGGAATTGAATGGAGTGTAGAATGGAATGGAATGGAATAAGAAATGGAATATGGAATGGAATGGAATGTATTGGAATGGAAGTTGGAATGTAATGGAACAGAATGAGGAATGGAATGGAATTGAATGTGGAATGGAATGGAATGGAATATGTAATAGAATGCAATGGAATATGTAATGGAATGGAATGGAATGTGGAATGGAATGGAATACTATGTGGAAAGGAATGGAATGGAATGTGGAATTCAACGGAAAGGATGTTGGAAAGGATCATGGAATGGAACGTGGAATTGAGAGTGGAATGGAATGTAGAGTGGAATGGAATGTAATGTTGAATGGAATTTGGAATGGAATGGAATGGAATGGAATGGAATATGGAATGGAATGGAATGTGGAATGTGGTGGAATGAAATGTGGAATGAAATGGAATGGAATGTGGAATGGAACGGAATGGAATGTGGAATGGAATGGAAAGGAAGGTGGAGTGGAATGTGGAATGGAAAGAAATGTGGATAGGAATGGAATGGAATGTGGAGGGGAATGGATTGGCATGTGGATTAGAATGGAATGGAATGTGGAATGGAGTGGAATGGAATGTGGAATTGAACGGAATGGAAAGCGGACTTTAATGTGGAACTGATTGTGATGGAACGTGGAATGGAATGTAGAATGGAAAGGAATGGAATGGAATGGAACTTGTAATGGAATGCAATGGAATGTTGAATGGATTGTGGAATTGATTCGAATGCAATGGAATGAAAGTTGGAATGGATTGTGGAATAGATTGGAATGAAAAGTGGAAGGGAATTTGAAATGGAAAGGAACGGAATGGAGTGGAACGTGGAATGGAATGGAATGTGGAATGGAATGGAATGCAATGCAATGTGGAATGGAATGGAATGTGGAATGGAATGGAATGCAATGCAATGTGGAATGGATTGGAATGGAATGGAATGGAATGGAATGCGGAATGGAATCTAATGCACTGCGGATTGGAATGCAATGGAATGCGGAACGAAATGGATTGGAAAGTGGAATGGAATGGAATGGAATGGAATGCAATGTGGAATGGAATGAAACGAAATGTGGAATGAAATGTGGAATGGAAAGGAATAGAAAATGGAATGGAATCTGGAAAGGAACAGAATGGAATGGAATGGAATGTGGAATTTAATGGAATGGAATGTGGATTGGAGTAGAATTCAGTGTGGAATGGAATAGAATGGAATCTGCAATTGAATGGAATGGAATAAAATCTGGAATGCAATGGAATGTGGAATGGAATGTGAAATGGAAAGGAATGGAGTGTGGAATAGAATGCTTGGAAGGTGGAATGGAATGCAATGGAAAGCAATGTGGAATGGAATGGAATGGAATGGAAAGTGGAATGGAATGGAATGCAATGTGGAATGGCATGGAATAGAATGCGGAATGCAATGGAATGGAATGTGTAATTGAATGTGGAATGGAACAGAATGGAATATGGAATGGAATGGAATGGAATGGAATGTGGAATGGAATGGAATGGAATGGAATGGAATGTGGAATGGAATGGAATGGAATGTAGAATGGAGTTGAATGGAATGTGGAATGGAATGGAGTGGAACGTGGAATGGAATGTGGAATGGAATGCAATGGAATGTGGAATGGATTGGAATGCAATGTAGAATGGAAAGGAATGGAGTGCGGAATGGAATCGAATGGAATGTGGAATGGAATGTGTAATGGAATGGACTGGAATGTGGAATGCAATCTGGAATGGAATGGATCGTGGACTGGAATGTGGACTGGAATGTGGAATGGAATGGAATGGAATGGAAAGTGGAACGGAGTGGAAGGGGAAATGGAATGGAATGGCATGGAATGTGGAATGAAATGGCATGGAATATGGAATGGAATGGAATGGAATGAGGAATGGAATGTTGAAGGGAATGGAATGTAATGTGGAGTGGAATGTGGAATGGAATTGATCCTGGAATGGAATGGAATGCAATGTGGAATGGTTTGTGGAATGGAAAGGATGGAATGTGGAATGGAATGTGGACAGGAACGGAATGGAATGTGGAATGGAATCTGGACTAGAATGTGGAATGGATAGGATATGAATGTGGAAAGGAACATGGAATGGAATGGAATGGAATGCAATGTGGAATGGAAGGGATTGGAATAGAATGGAATGCAATGTGCAATGGAATGAAATGGAATGTGGAATGGAATGGAAAGGAATGCAATGTGGAATGGAATGGATCGTGGACTGGAATGTGGACTGGAATGTGGAATGGAATGGAATGGAATGGAAAGTGGAACGGAGTGGAAGGGGAAATGGAATGGAATGGCATGGAATGTGGAATGAAATGGCATGGAATATGGAATGGAATGGAATGGAATGAGGAATGGAATGTTGAAGGGAATGGAATGTAATGTGGAGTGGAATGTGGAATGGAATTGATCCTGGAATGGAATGGAATGCAATGTGGAATGGTTTGTGGAATGGAAAGGATGGAATGTGGAATGGAATGTGGACAGGAACGGAATGGAATGTGGAATGGAATCTGGACTAGAATGTGGAATGGATAGGATATGAATGTGGAAAGGAACATGGAATGGAATGGAATGGAATGCAATGTGGAATGGAAGGGATTGGAATAGAATGGAATGCAATGTGCAATGGAATGAAATGGAATGTGGAATGGAATGGAAAGGAATGCAATGTGGAATGGAATGGAATGGAATGTGGAATGGAATAGAATGGAATGGAATGGAATTGAAGGTTGAGTGGAATGGAATAGAATGCGGAACGGAATGAAACGGAATGGAAGGTGGAGTGGAATGGAATTTAATGTGAAGTGGAATGGAATGGAATGTGGAATGGAATGGAATGGAATGTGCAATGGAATTTGGAATTGAAAGGAAATGAATGGAATGGAATGTGTAATGGAATGGAACTCAATGCGGAATGGAATGGAATGGAATGTGGAATGGAATGGAATGGAACGGATTATGCAATGGAATGGAATGGAAGGTGGAATGGAATGTGGAGTGGAGTGGAATGTGGATTGGAATGGAATGGAATGTGGAATGGAATGGAATGTTTAATGGAATGGAATGCAATGTGGAATGGAATGGAGTGGAATGTGGAATGGAATGGAATGGAATGTGGAATGGAATCGAATGGAACGTGGAATGGAAGTTAGACTGGATTGGAATGCAATATGGAATGCAATTTGGAATGGAATGCAATGGAATGTGGAATGGAAAAGAATGGAATGGAATGTGGAATGGAAAGTGGAATGGAAAGCAATGAAATGTGTAATCAAATGTGGAATCGAAAGGAATGTGGAATGGAATGGGATGGAATGCAATGTGGAATGGAATGGAATGTGGAATGGAATGTGGAATCGAATGGAACGGAATGCAAAGTGGAATGGAATGGAATGAAATGGAATGTGGAATGGTATGGAATGGAACGTGGAATGGAATGGAATGGAAAGTGGAAAGAAAACGAACGTGGAATGGAATGGAATGGCATGTTGATTGGAATGGAATGCAATGTGTAATGGAATGCAGTGGAATGGAATAGAAAGCGAAATGATAGGTGGAACGGAATGTGAAATGGAATGTGGAATATAATGTGGAATGGAAAGTGGAATGGAAAGAAATGGAAAGTGGAATGGAATGGAATGGATCATGGAATGGATGGAATGGAAAGTGGAATGGAACGTGGATTGGAACGTGGAATGCAATGTGGAATGGAATGTGGAATGTAATGGAATGTGGAATAGAATATGGAATGGAGTCGAATGGAATGTGGAATGGTATGGAATCGAATGGAATGCGGAATGAAATAGAATGGAATGTGGAATGCAATGCATTGGATAGGAACTTGGACTGGAAAGGAATGGAATGTGGAATAGAATGGAATGTGGAATGTAATGGAATCGAACGAGGAATGGAATGTTTAATGGAATGTGGAATGGAAAGTGGTATCGAATGTAATGGTATGTGGACAGGATTGGAATGGAATGTTTAATGGAATGTGGAATGGAAAGTGGTATCGAATGTAATGGTATGTGGACAGGATTGGAATGGAATGTGGAATAGATTGGAATGGAATGTGGAATGGAATGGAATGGAATTTGGAATGAAATGGAATGGAATGGAATGTGGAATTGAATGGAATGGAATGTGGAATGGAAGGGAATGGAACGTGGAACGGAATGGAATGAAACGTGAAATGGAATGTGGAATATGAAGTGGAATGGGAAGTAATGGAATGTTGAGAAGAGTGGAATGTAATATTGAATGCAGAGTGAATAGAATGTGGAATGGAGTGAAGAATGGAATGTAAGATATTGTGAAATGGAATGGAATGGAATGGAGTGGAAAGGAATGGAATTGAATGGAATGGAATGGAATGTGGATTGGAATGGAATGGAATGTGGAGTGGAATGGAATGGAATGTGGAGTGGAAAGGAATGGAATATGGAATGGAATGTGGAATGGAATGGAATGGAATGCAATGAGAAAGGGAATGGAATGGAACGGAATGGAAAGTGGAATGGAATGGAATGCAATTGAATGCAATGTGAAAGGGAATGGAATGCAATGGAATGGAAAGCGGAATGGAATGTAATGGAATGTGGAAGAGAATGGAATGGAATGCAATGTGGAATGAAATTGAATGCAATGTGGAATGGAATGGAATGGAAGGTGCAATGGAACGTGGAATGGACTGTGGAATGGAACGTGGAATGGAATGTGGAATGGAATGTGGAATAGAATGTGGAATGGAATGTGGAATGGAAATGAATATAATGTGCAAAGGAATGGAATGGAATGTGGAATTGAATGTGGAATGGAATGGAATGGAATGAGGAATAGAATGAGGAATGCAATGGAATGGAATGTGGAATGGATTGGAATGGAATGGAATGTGGAATGCAAAGGAATGAAATGTGGAATGGAATGCAGTGCAATGGAATGTGGAATTGAAGGTGGAATGGAATGGAATGGAATCTGGAAAAGAATATGGAATGGAATGGAATGGAATGCGGAATGGAATGGAAAGGAATGGTATGGAATGTGGAATGGAATGGAATGCAATGTGGAATGGAATGGAATGCAACGTGGAATGGAACGTGGAATGGAATGTGGAATGGAAAGGAATGGAATGTGGAATGGAAAGTGGATTGGAATGTGGAATGAAACTTGAAATGGAATGGAATGGAACGTGAAATGGAATGGAAAGGAAAGTGGAATGGAACCTGGAAAGGAACGAGGAATTGAACGTGGCATGAAATGTGGAATGGAATGTGCAATGGAACGGAATGGAATGAAGAATGCAATGTGAAATTGAGAGTGGACTGGAACGTGGAAAGTAATGAAATGGATTGTGGAATGGAACGTGCAATGGAAAGTGGAATGGACTGGAATGGAGTGTGAAATGGAAGGCGGAATGGAATGGAATAGAATGTGGAATGGAATGTGGAAGGGAATGTGGAATGGAATGGAATAAATTGTGCAACGAAATGTGGATGGGAATGGAATGGAATGTGCAGTGGAATGGACTGGAAAGTGGAATGGAATGTGGAATGGAATGGAATGGACTGGATTGAAACGTGGAATGGCATGTGAATTGGAATGCATTGGAATGTGGAATGGAAAGTGGAAAGAAATGCAGTGATATGAAAATGGAATGTGGAATGGAATGTGGAATGGAATATGTAATGGACTGTGGAATGAAATGTGTAATGGAATCTGTTATGGAATGGAATGGAATGGAATGTGGAATGGATTGTGAATTGGAATGCAATGGAATGGGGAATTTAATGTGGAATGAAATGCAGTGGAATGAGAATGGAATGTGGAATGTAATGTGGAATGGAATGTCGAACGGAATGTGGAATGGAAAGTGGAATGGAATGGAATGGAATGTGGAATCGAACATGGAATGAAATCTAATGGAACGTGGAAAGGAAAGTGGAATGGAATGCAGAATGGAATGGAAGGGAATGTGGAAAGGAATGGAATGGAATGTGGAATGGAATGTGTAATTCAATGTGGAATTGAACGTGGAAAGGAAAGTGGAATGGAGTGTGGAATGCAATGTGGAATGGAATGGAATGAAATGTGGAATGAAACGTGGATTGGAATGGAAAGGAATGTGGAATGGAATAGAATGGACTGTGGAATGGAATTTCATGGAAATTTGTATGGAACGTGTATTTGAATGGAATGGAATGGAATGGAATGGAATGTGAAATGTAATGGAAAGGAATGTGGAAGGGAATATGGAAAGGAATGGAATGGAATGTGGAATGGAATGTTTAATAGAATGTGGAATGGAATGTGGAATGGAATGCAATGAAATGTGGAATGAAACATGGATGGCAATGGAATGGAAAGTGGAATGGAATGGAATGGACTGCGGAATGGAAAGAGGAATGGAATGAGTAATGGAATGTGGAATGGAATGGAATGGTTTGGAATGGAATGTGGAATGGCATGTGAGTTGGAATGCGGAATGAAATGCAATGGAATGTGGAACGAAATTCAAGGGAATGAGAATGGAACATGCCATGGAAAGTGGAATGGAATGTGGAATGGACTGCCCAATGGACTGCAGAATGCAATGTGGAATGGAATGGAAAGGATTGGAATGTAGAATGGAATGTGGAATGGAAAGGAATGGAATGGAATGTGGAATGGAATGTGCAATGGAATGGAATGTGGAATGGAAAGGATTGGAATGTGGAATGGAATGTGGAATGGAATGGAATGGAATGTGGAATGGAATGTGAATTGGAATGCAATGGAATGTGGAATTGAATGTGTAATGAAATTCAATGGAATGAGAAAGGATTGTTGAATGGAATGTGGAATGCAATATGGAAAGGAATAGAATGGATTGTGGAATGAAATCTGGAATACAATGGAATGGAATGCGGAATGGAATGTGGAATGGATTGGAATGGAAACTGGAATGGAATGTGGAATGGTATGTAATGGAATGTAGAATGGAATGTGGAATAAATTTGGAATGGAACACAATGGAATGTGGAATGGAATGTGGAATGGAATATGGAATGGAATGCAATGGAAAGTGTAAAGGAATGTGAAATGGAATGTGGAATGGAACGTGGAATGTAACGGAAAGGGACGTGGAATGGAACGTGGAAAAGAATGGAATGGAACCTGGAATGGAATGGAATGCAATGTGGAATGGAATGGAAAGGAATGTGGAATGGAATGTGGAATAGAATGTTGAATGGAAAGCGGAATTTAATGGAATGGAATGTGGAATGGTATGGAATGGAATATGGAAAAAAATGTGGAGTGAAATGCAATGGAATGTGGAATGGAAAGGAATGGAATGTGGAATGGAACGCAATGGTATGTGGAATGGAGTGCAGATTGGAATGTGGAATGGAACAGAATGGAATGTGGAATGGAATGTTGAATCGAAAGTGGAATGGAATGTAATGGATTGTGGAATGGAATGTGTGATTGAATGGAATGGAAGGTGGAATGGAATGTGGAATGAAATGTGAGTGGAATGGAATGGAATGTGGCATGCAATGTGAAATGGAATGTCAAATAGAATGGAAAGGAATGTCAAATGTAATGTGGAATGGAACGTGAAATGGAATGTGGAATGGAATGTGGAATGGATTGTGGAAAGTATCGTGGAATTGAACGTGGAATAGAATGGAATGGATTGTGAAATGGAATGTGGAATGGAATGCAATGGTGTGTGGAATGCAATGTGGAATGGAACGGAATGTAATGTGGAATAGAATGTAGAATGCAAAGAGGAATGGAAAGTGAAAAGGAATGTCGAAAGGAATGGAATGAAATGTGGTATGGAATGTGGAATGGACTGTGGAATGGAAAGTAGTGGAATTCGTAATGCAATTTGGAATGGACTTTAATGGAAAGTGGAATGGACTTTAATGGAATGTGGAATGGAAAGGGGAATGGATTGTGGAATGGATTGTAGAATGAAAGGTGGACTGCATCATGGGATTGAATGGAATAGAACTGGCAATAGAATGTGGAATGGAATGGAAGGGAATGTGCAATGGAAAGTGGAGAGGAATGGAATGGGATGTGGAATGGAATGGAATGCAATGTGGAATGGAATATAGAACGGAAAGGAATGTAATGTAGAATGGAATGTGGAATAGAATGTGGAATAGATAGTGGAATGGAATGGAATGGAATGTGGAAGGGAATGTGGATTGGAAGAGAATGGAATGTGGAATGGAATTTGGAATTGAGGGTGGAATGGAACGTGGAATGGAATGGAATGGAATGTGTAATTGAACGTGGAATGGAACGTGGAATGTAATGCAATGGAATGTGGAATGGAACGTGGAATGTAATGCAATGGAATGTGGAATGGAAAGTGGAATGGAATGGAATGGAATGGATTGGAATGTGGAATGGAATGGAATGGAATGTGAAATGGAATGTGGAATGGAAAGTGAAATGGAATTTTTAAAGGAATTGAATGGAGTCTGGAATGGAATGTGGAATGGACTGTGGGATGGAATGGAATGGAATGCTGAATGGAATGTGGAATGGACTTTAATGGATTGTGGAATGGAAAGTTGAGTGAAATGTGGATTGGATTGTGGAATGCATCGTGGAATTGAATGGAATGGAATGTGGAATGGAACATGAAATGGAATGGAATGGAACATGGAATGTAACGTGGAATACAACGTGGAATGGAACGTGGAATTGAACGTGGCATGGAATGTGGAATAGAATGTGGAATGGAACGGAATGGAACGTGGAATTGAATGTGGAATTGAGTGTGGAATGGAACGTTGAATGGAATGGAGTGCTATGTGGAATGGAACGCGAAATGGAATAAAATGGAATGGAATGGAATGTGGAATGGAATGGAATGGAATGTGGAATGGAATGTGGAATGGCATGGAATGGAATGTGGAAGGGATTGTGTAATGGAATGTGGAATGTAATGTGGAATGGAATGGTAAGAAATATGAAATGAAACGTGGATTGGAATGGAATGTAATGCGGAATGGAATGGAATGGAATGTGGAATTGAATGTGGATAAGAACTTAATGGATAGTGGAATGGAATGTGGTATGGAATGAAATGTAATAGAATGTAATGTGGAATGGAATGGAATGGAATGGAAAGGAATGGAACGTGGAATGGAGTGTGGAATGGAATGAGGAATGGAATCTGTAATGGACTGGAATGGAATGTGGAATGGAATGGAATGTGGAATAGAATGCAATGGAATGGAAAGCGGAATGGAATGTGGAAAGTAATGTTGAATTGAATGGAATGGAATGAGGAATCTAATGAAATGGTATGTGGTATGGAATGGAATGGAATGTGGAATGGAATGGAAGATTGGATGGAATGGAACGGAATGTGGATTTGAATGCAATGGAATGTGGAATGGAATGTGGAATGTAATGGAATCGAATGTGGAATGGAATTCAATGAAATGGTATGGAATGTGGAAAGAAATGGAAGGGATTACGTAATGCCATGTGGAATGGAACGTAGAATAGAACATGCAATGCAATGTGGAATGCAATGGAAAGTGATGTGGAATGGAGTGTGGAATGCAATTGGATGGAATGTGGATCGGAAAGAAATGGAATGAGGAAAGGAATGGAATCCTATGGAATGTGGAATGGAATGGAATTTAATGAAATGGAATGTGGAATGAAATGGAATAGAATTTCGAATGGAACAGAATGGAATGTGGAATGGAATGAAATGGAATTTGGAAAAGAAGGGAATGGAAGGGAATGTGGAATGAAATGTAATGGAATGGACTGGAATGCGGAATGGAATGCAAAGGAATGTGAAATGCAATGGAATGGAATGGAAAGTGGAATGGAATGGAATGGAATGTGGAATAGAATGGAATGGAATGTTGATTGAAATGTGTAATGGAATGGAATGGAATGTGGAATGGAATATGGAATGGAATGTGGAATGGAATGGAATGGAATGTGGAATGCACTGTGGAATGGAATGTGAAACAGAGTGAAAAGGAACACGAAATGTAATGGAATGGAACATGGAATGCAATGGAATGGAACGTGGAAATGAACGTTGAATAGATCTTGAAATGGAATGTGGAGTGGAACGTGGAATGGAACGTGTACTTGAATGGAATTGAAATTGGAATGTAATGTGGAATGGTACGGAGAGGATTGTGGAATGGAATTTGGAATGGAATGTGGAATGCAATGGAAAGGAATGTGGAATGGAATGGAATGTGGAATGGAATGGAATGGAATGTGGAATGGAATGAAATGGAATGAGGAATGGAATGTGGAACAGAATGGAATAGAATGTGCAATGGAAAGTTGAATGGAACGTGGAATGGAATGTGGACTGGAATGTGAAATGGAATGTGGAATAGAATGTGGAATGGAATGGCATGGAATGTTGAATGGAATGGAATGCAAAATGAAATGGAATGTCGAATGGAATGTGAAATGGAATGTGGAATGGAACGCGAATCGGAATGAAAAGGAACGTGGAATGGAATGGGATGGAACACGGAATGCAATGGAATGGGAAGTATAATGCAACGTGGAATGGAACACGTTATTCAACATGGAATTGAAAGTGGAATGGAATATGGAGGGAAAGTGGAATGCAATGGAATGGAATGTGGAATAGAATGTGGAATGGAATGGAAAGGACTGTGGAATGGAATGAGGAATGGAATGGAATGGAATGTGGAAATGCATGTGGAATTTAAAGTGGAATGGAATGTGGAATAGAACCGAATGGAATGTGGAATGGAATGTGCAGTGTAATGGAATGGAAAGTGGAAGGGAATAGGGAATGCAATGGAATGGAATGTGGAATGGAATTTGGAATGGAAAGTTGAAAGGAATGGAATGGAATGTGGAATGGAATGTGGAGTGGAATGGAATGGATGGTGGAATGGATTGAAATGGAATGAGGAATGGAATGTGGAACCGAATGGAATGGAATATGGAATGGAATGTCGAATGGAATGTGGAATGGAATGTCAAATGGAATGGAATGGAATGTGAAATGGAATGTTGAATGGAAAGTGCAATGGAATGGAATGGAACGTGCAATGAATAGTGGAATGGAACGCATAATGGAACACGGAATGGAATATGGAATGGAATGTGGAATGGAATGGAATGGAATGTGGAATGGAATGGAATGGAATGTGCAATGGAATAGAGTGTAATGTGGAATGGAAATTGGACTGGAATAGAATGCAATGTGGAATGGAATGTGGAATGGAATGGAATGGAATGTGGACTGAAATGTGGAATGGAATGTGGAATGGAATGGAATAGAATGTGGAATAGAATGGAATGGAATGGAATTTGGAATGGAATGTGGAATGGAATGGAATGTGGAATGTAATGTGGAATGAAATGAGGAAAAGAATGCAGTGGAATGTGGACTGGGATGGAATGGAATGTGGAATGGAATGGAAAGTGAAGTGGAATGTGGACTGGAATGTGAAATGGAATTTGGAATGGAATGTGGACGGGAATGTGGAATAGAGTGAAATGAAACGTGGAAAGGAATGGAATGGAATGTGGAATAGAATAGAATGGAAAGTGAAATGGAACGTGGAATAGAACGTGGAATGGAATGTTGAATATAATTTGGAATTCAATGGGATAGAATATGGAATGGAATGTTGAATGGAATGGAAAGGAATGTGTAATGGAATGTGGAATGGAACGGAGTGTAATGTGGAAATTAATGTGGAATGGAACGTGTAATGGAATGTGGAATTGAATGTGAAATGGAATGGAATGGAATGAGGAGAGGAATGCGGAATGGAACGTGGAATGGAACGTGGAAACGAATGTTGAATGGAAAGGAAAGGAATGTGGAAAGGAATGTGTAATGGAATTTGTTATGGAATGGAATGGAATATGAAAGGGAATGTGGAGTAGAATGGAATGGAATAAGGAATGGAATGCAATGGAATGTGGAATGGAATGTGGAATGGAATGAGGAATTTAATGTGGAATGAATTTGGAATGCAAAGGAATGTAATGTGGAATGGAATGTGGAATGGAAACTGCAGTGGAAAGTGGAATGGAATGGAAAGGAGTGTGGAATGGAACGTGAAATGGAATGGAAGGGAACGTGGAATGGAATATGGTATGTAACATTTAATGGAACGTGGAATGGAATATTTAATGTAATGGAATGGAATGTGGAATGGAATGGAATGGAAAGTGGAATAGAATGTGGAATGGAATGGAATGGAATGTGGAATAGAATATGAAATAGAAAGTGGAATGGAATGTGGAATGGAATGTGGAATGGAATTGGGAAGGAAAGCTGGAATGGAATGGAATGTGGAATGGAAGGGAATGGAAAGTGGAAAGGAATGTGGAATGGAATGCAATTGAATGTGGAATGGAACGGAACAGAATGTGGAATAGAATGTGGAATGGAATGTGGAAAGGAATGGAATGGATTGTGGAATAGAATGGAATGGAGTGATATAGAATGTGAAATGGAATGTGGAATGGAATGTGGAATTGAACTTGGAATGCAATGGAATCGTTTGTGGAATGGAATGGAATGGAATGTGGAATGTACTGTGGAATGGAATGGAATGGAATGTGGAATGGAATGGAATGGAATGTGGAATGTAAGGAATGGAATGTGGAATTGAATGTGGAATGGAATGTGGAATTGATTGTGGAATGGAATGGAAAGGAATGAGGAATAGAATGTGGAATGCAATGGAATGGAAAGCAGAATGGAAAGGAATGGAATGGAATGTGGAAAGGAATGGAATGGAATTTGGAATTGAATGTGGAGTGGAATGGAATGGCATCTGGAATAGAATACGGAATGCAATGGAATGGAATGCGGTAAGCAAGGGTATGGAACGTGGAAAGGAATGGAATGCAATGTGGAATGGAGTGGAATGGAACATGGATTGGAACGTGGAATGTAATGTGGAATGTGGAATTTAACGTGGAATGGACAGGAATGGTATGTGGAATGGAATGTGGAATGGAATGGAATGGAAAGGAATTTGGAATGTATTGGAATGGAATGGAATGTGTAATGCAACGGAATGGAATGGAATGGAATGCGGAATGGAATGTGGAATGGAAAGTGCAATGGAATGTGGAACGGAATGTGGAATGAAGTGTGGCATGGAATGGAATGGAATGTGGAATGGAAGATGTAAAGAATGTGGAATGGAATGGACTGACACGTCAAATGGAATGTGGAATGGAAAGTGGAATGAAACGTGGAATGGAATGGAATAGATGTTGGAAAGAAATGTGGAATGGAAAGTGGAATGGAATGGAATGTGCAAAGCATTGTCATCGAATGTTGAATGAATTGTTGAATGGAATGTGGAATGGAATGGAATGGAATGGAATGGAATGTGGAATGCAATGGGATGGAATGTGGAATGTAAAGAATGGAATGTGGAGTTGAATGTGGAATGGAATGTGGAATTGAATGTGGAATGGAATGTAAAGGTATGAGGAATAGAATGTGGAATGCAATGGAATGTAAAGCAGAATGGAAAGGAATGGAATGGAATGTGGAAAGAAATGGAATGGAATTTGGAATTGAACATGGAGTGGAATGGAATGGAATCTGGAATAGAATGTGGAATACAATGGAATGGAATGCGGAATGCAATCGTATGGAACGTGGAAAGGAATGGAATGCAATGTGGAATGGAGTGGAATGGAACATGGATTGGAACGTGGAATGTAATGTGGAATGTGGAATTTAACTTGGAATGGACAGGAATGGAATGTGGAATGGAATGTGGAATGGTATGGAATGGAATGGAATGTGGAATGTATTGGAATGAATGGAATGTGGAATGCAATGGAATGGAATGGAATGGAATGCGGAATGGAACGTGGAATGGAAAGTGCAATGGAATGTGGAACGGAATGTGGAATGAAGTGTGGCATGGAATGCAATGGAATGTGGAATGGAAGATGGAAAGGAATGTGGAATGGAATGGACTGACACGTCGAATGGAAGGTGGAATGGAAAGTGGAATGAAAGGTGGCATGAAATGTGGAATGGAATGGAATAGAAGTTGGAAAGGAATGTGGAATGGAATGTGGAAAGGAATGCACTGGAATGTGCAAAGCATTGTAATTGAATGTTGAAAGAATTATGGAATGGAATGTGGAATGGAATGTGGAATGGAATGGAATGGAATGGAATGGAATGGAATGTGGAATGCAGTGGAATGGAATGTGGAATGGAATGGAATGGAATGTGGATTGGAATGTGGATTGTAATGCAATGTGTAATGGAATGTGGAATGGAGTGGAATGGAATGTGGAATGGAATGTGTAATGCAATGTGGAATGGAATGTGGAATGGAATGGAATGGAATGTGGAATGGAAAATGGAATGGAATGGAATGGAATGTGGAAGGGAATGTGGAATGGAATGTGGAATGAAATGGAATGGAATGTGGCATGGAATGTGGAATGGAATGAAATGGAATGTGGCCTGGAATGTGGAATAGAATGTGGAATGGAATGTGGAATGCAATGTGGAGTGGCATGTGGAATTCAACGGAATGGATCATGGAATGGAATGTGGAATGGAATATGGAATGAAACGTGTTATATAACGGAATGGAATGTGGAATGGAACGTGGAATGGAATGAAATTGAATGTGGAATGGAACGTGGAGTGGAAAGTGGAATGAACCTTGGAATGGAATGGAATGGAATGGAATGTGGAATGGAATGGAACGGAATAAGGAATACAATCTGGAATGGAATGGAATGGAACACGGAATGGAATGGAATGGTATGGAATGTGGAATGGAATGGAATGGAATCTGGAATGGAATGTGGTTTGGAATGTGATAGAACATGTAATGGAATGGAATGGAATGGTATGGAATGTGGAATGGAATGGAGTGGAATGAGGAATGGAATGGAATATGGAAAGGAATGGAATGTGTAAGGGAATGGAATGGAATTTGAAATGGAAGGGAATGGATATGGAATGGAATGTGGAATAGAATGGATTGGAATGTGGAATGAAATTCAATAGACTATGGAATGGAAAGGAATGGAATGTGGATTGGAAGGGATTAGTATGGAATGTGGAATGGAATGCAATTTAATTGAATGGAATGTGGAATGGAATGGAATGGAATGCGGAATGGAATGGAATGTGGAATGGAATGGAATGGATTGTGGAATGGAATGTGGAATGGAATGGAATGCTATGTGGAATCGAATGTGGAAGGGAACGAGGAAAGGAATGGAGTGGAATGTAGAATGGAATGTGGAATGGAATGGAATGCTATGTGGAATCGAATGTGGAATGGAATGAGGAAAGGAATGGAGTGGAATGTAGAATGGAATGTGGAATGGAATGGAATGGAAAGTGGAATAGAATGAAATGGAATGTGAAATGGAATGTGGAATCGAATGTGGAATGGAATGGAATGGAATAGAATGCAATGGAATGGGAAATGGAATGCAAAATGGAATGCGAAATGGAACGTGAAAAGGAATGGAATGGAAGGTGGAATGGAAGTTGGAATGCAATGTGGAATAGAAGTTGGAAAGTAATGTGTAATGGAATGGAAAGGAATGTGGAATGGAATGAGGAATGGAATGGAATGGAACATTGAATTGAACGTGGAATGGAATGGAATGGAAGTTGGAATGGAAGGGAATGAAACGTAAAACGGAATGTGGAATGGAACGTGGAGTGCAATGTGGAATGGAATGTGGAATGGAAAGGAATCGAATGTGGAATGGAATGGAATGGAATTTGGAATGCAATGTGGAACGGAACGTGCAATGGCAAGTGGAACGGAACGTGCAATGGCAAGTGGAATGGAACATGGAATGGAACGTTCAATGGAACGTGGAATGGAATGGGCACTGAAATGTGGTGTGGAATGCAATTGAATGTGGAATGGACTGTGGAATGGAATGGAATGGAATGTGGAATGGAATAGAATCGAGTGTGGAATGTAAAGGTATGGAATGCTTAATGTAATAGAATAGTATGGAATTTGGAATTAAATGGAATGGAATGTGGAAGGGAATGTGGAATGGAATGCAATCTGTAATGGAATGGAATGGAATGTGGAATGGAATGGAATGTTGAATGCGGAATGTAATGCAATGGAAAATGGAATGGAATGGAAAGGAATGCAAAGTGGAATGGAATATAGAATGGAATGTGGAATGGAATGTGGAATAGAATGTGGAATGGAATGGAATGTGGAATGGAATGTGAAATGGAATGGAATTGAATGTGGAATAGAATGGAATGCAATGGTATGTGGAATGGAATGTGGAATGGAGTGGAAAGGAATGTGGAATGGAATGGAATGGGAAGTGGAATGCATTGAAATCGAATGGAATACGAAAAGGAATGTGAAATGGAAAGTGAAATGGAATGAGGAATGGAATGTGGAATGGATTGAAATGCAATGTGGAAAGCAAAGGAGTGGAATGTGGAATGGAATGGAGTGGAACCTGGAATGGTCTGGAATGGAACGTCAATAGGAAAGTGGAATGGAATGTGGAATGGAACGTGGACAGGAATGTGGAATGGAATGGAATGGAACGTGGAATGGAAAGGAAGGGAATGGGGAGTGGAAAGGAAATGAAGGGAATATGGAATGTAATGTGGAATAAAATGGTATGGAATGTGGAATGGAAAGTAAAGGAATGTTGAATAGAAAAGAAGGGAAAATGGATCAGAATGCGGAATGGAATGGAATGGAAAGTGGAATGGAAAAGAAGGCAATGTGGAATGGAATGTGGAGTGGAATGGAATGGATTGTGGTATGGAAAGGAACATGGAATGGAATGGAATGGATTCTGGTAAGGAAAGGAAAGGGGAATGGAATGGAATGGAATGTGGATTGGAATGGAATGGAATGTGGAATGGAATGGAATGGAATGGAATCCGAAATAGAATGCGAAGTGGAATGCGGAATGGAATGTGGAATCCAATGTGGAATGGAATGGAATGGAATGCAATGGAATGCGAAATGGAATGCAAAATGGAATGCGAAATGGAACATGAAAAGGAATGGAATGCAACGTGGAATGGAAGTTGCAATGCAATGTGGAATAGAACGTGGAAAGTAATGTGTAATGGAATGGAATGGAATGTGGAATGGAATGAGGAATGGAATGGAGTGGAACATTGAATTGAACGTGGAATGGAATGGAATGGAATTTGGAATGGAAGGGAATGAAACGTAAAACGGGATGTGGAATGGAACGTAGAGTGCAATGTGGAAGGGAATGTGGAATGGAAAGGAATGGAATGTGGAATGGAATGGAATGGAATTTGGAATGCAATGTGGAACGGAACGTGGAATGACAAGTGGAATGGAACATGGAATGGAATGTGCAATGGAACGTGGAATGGAATGTGCAATGGAACGTGGAATGGAATGTGCACTGAAATGTGGTGTGGAATGCACTTGAATGTGGAATGGAATGTGCAATGGAATGGAATGGAATGTGGAATGGAATAGAATGGAGTGTGGAATGTAAAAGAATGGAACGCTTAATGTAATAGAATAGTATGGAATTTGGAATGGAATGGAATGGAATGTGGAAGGGAATGTGGAATGGAATGCAATCTGTAATGGAATGGAATGGAATGTGGAATGGAATGGAATGTTGAATGCGGAATGTAATGCAATGGAAAGTGGAATGGAGTGGAAAGGAATGCAAAGTGGAATGGAATATAGAATGGAATGTGGAACGGAATGTGGAATAGAATGTGGAATGGAATGGAATGGAATGGAATGTGGAATGGAATGTGGAATGGAATGGAATTGAATGTGGAATAGAATGGAATGGAATGGTAAGTGGAATGGAATGAGGAATGGAGTGGAAAGGAATGTGGAATGGAATGGAATGGGAAGAGGAATGCATTGAAATGGAATGGAATACGAAAAGAAATGTGAAATGGAATGTGAAATGGAATGTGGAATGGAATGTGGAATGGAATGAAATGGAATGTGGAAAGCAAAGGAGTGGAATGTGGAATGGAATGGAGTGGAACATGGAATGGTATGGAATGGAATGTCAAAAGGAAAGTGGAATGGAATGTTGAATGGAACGTGGACAGGAATGTGGAATGGAATGGAATGGAACGTGGAATGGAAAGGAAGGGAATGGGGAGTGGAATGGAAATGAAGAGAATGTGGAATGGAATGTGGAATAAAATGGAATGGAATGTGGAATGGAAAGGAAGGGAATGTTGAATAGAAAGGAAGGGAATATGGATCAGAATGCGGAATGGAATGGAATGGAAAGGGAATGGAAAAGAAGGGAATGTGGAATGGATTGTGGAATAGAATGGAATGCATTGTGGTATGGAAAGGAACGTGGAATGTAATAGAATGGATTGTGGTATGGAAAGGAAAGTGGAATGGATGTAATGGAATGTGGATTGGAATGGAATGGAATGTGGAATGGAATGGAATGCAATCCGAAATAGAATGCGAAGTGGAATGCGGAATGGAATGTGGAATCGAACGTGGAATGGAATGGAATGGAATGCAATGGAATGCGAAATGGAATGCGAATTGGAATGTGGAATGGAATGGAATGGAACGTGGAAAGGAATGTGGAATGGAAAGTGGCATGGAATCTGGAATGGAATGGAAAGAAATGTAGAATGGAATGGAATGGAATGAGGAATAGAATGCAATGGAATGGAATGTGGAATGGAATGGAATGGAATTTTGAATGGAATGTGGAATGGAATGGAATGGAATATGGAATGGAATGTGTAATTGAATGGACTGGAATGTGGAAAGGAATGTAATGTAATATGTAATGGAATGTGGAATGGAATGTAGAATGGAACGTGGAAAGGAACGTGGAATGGAACATGGAATGGAATGTGGAAAGAAATGGAAAGGGATGTGCAATATAACGTGGAATGCAATGGAAAGTAATGCAGAACGGAAAATAATAGAATTTGGAAATGAATGGAATGCTACAGAATGTGGAATGGAATGGGATGGAATGACATGGAATGTGGAATGGAATGGAATGGAATATGGAATGGAACGGAATGGAATGTGGAATGGAATGAAATTCAATGTGGAATAGAATGGAATGGAATGGAATGTGGAATGAAATGGAATGGAATGCAATGGAATGCGGTATTGAATGGAATGAAATATGGAATGCAATGGAATGCAATGGAACGTGGAATGGAATGGAATGGAATGTGGAATAGAATGGAATGGAATGTGAATTGGAATGTGGAATGCAATGGAATGGAATGTGGAATGGAAGCTGGAATGCAACAGAACGGAATGTGGAATGGAATGTGTAATGGAATGTGGAATGGAATGGAATGGAATGTGGAATGGATTGTGGAATGCAATGTGGAATGTGACGGAATGTAATGTGGAATGGAGCGTGGAATGGAAAGAGGAAAGGAATGGAATGGAATGTGGAATGGAATGTGTAATGGAATGGAATGTAACGGGGAATGGAAAGTGGAATGGAAAGTGGAACGGAATATGGAATGGAAAGGAAATGAATGGAATGGAATGGACAATGGAAGGGAATGGAACATGGAATGGAATGAGGAATGGAATGGAATGCAGTGGATTGTGGAATGTGATAGAATGCAATGTGGAATGGAAAGAATGGAAAGCGGAATGGAATGGAATGATATGGAATGTCGAATGGAATGGAATGGTATGGAATGTGGAATGGAATGGAATGGAATGGAATGGAATGGAATGGAATGGAATGGAATGGAAAGGAATGTGGAAAGGAATGGAATGGAATGTGGAATGAAATGGAATGGAATGTGGAATGGAATGGAATGGAATGTGGAATGGAATGGAATGCAAAGGAATCTATGGAATGGAATGTGAAATGAAATGTGGAATGGAATGGAATTTTTAATGGAATGTGAAAGGGAATGTGAAATTCAATGTATAATGGAATGTGAAACGGAGTGAAAATAACCTGGAATGGAATGGAATGGAACACGGAATGCAATGGAATGGAACGCGGAATGGAACGTAGAATGGATCATGGACTGGAACGAGGAATGGAATGTGGAGTGAATGTGGAATGGAAAGGAATTGAATGTGGAATGAAATATGGAATGTAATGTAATAGACTGTGGAATGGAAAGAGGAATGGAACGGAATGGAACGGAATGGAATGTGGAATGGCATGTGGAATGGAATTCGGAATGGAATGTGGAATAGAACGGAATGGAATGGGGAATGGAATGTGGAATGGAGCATTGAATTGAAAGTGGAGTTGAATGGAATGGAACGTGGAATGGAATGCAGAACGGAATGGAATGGAATGTGGAATGGAATGAAATGGAATGAGGAATGGAATGTGGAATGGAATAGAACGGAATGTGAAATGCAATGTGGAATGTAATGTGTAATGGAATGGAATGTGCATTAAAAAGTGGAATGGAACTCAGAATGGAACGTGGAGTGGAATGTGGAATGGAATGGAATGGAATGGAAAGTAAAATGGAATGTGGAATGGAATGTGAAACGAAATGTGGAATGGAATGTGAAACGGAGTGTAAAGGAACGTGGACTGGAATGGAATGGAACATGGAATGCAATAGAATGGAGAGTGGAATGGAACAGGGAATGTAACATGTGACGCAATGTGGAATGTAATCTGGAGGGAATATGGAATGGAATGGAATGGAATGTGGAATGGAATGTGGAATGGAATAGAAAGGAATGTGGAATGGATTGAGGAATGGAACGGAAAGGAATGTGGAATGACATGTGGAATGGAATGTGGAATGGAATGTGGAATAGAACAAAACCGAATGTGGAAGGGAAGGTGGAGTGGAATGGAATGGAACGTTGAAGGGAATGCGAAATGGAATGGAATGGAATGTGGAATGGAATTTGGAATGGAATGTGGAATGGAATGAAATGGAATGAGGAATGGAATCGGGAACAGAATGCCATGGATTATGTAATGTAATGTGGAATTGAAGGTGGAACGGAATGTGGAAAGAATGTGGGATGGAATGGAATGGAATGTGAAATGGAGTGGAATGCAATGTGGAATGATATGTGGAATGGAAAGGAATGGAATGTGGAACTGAAAGTGGAAAGGAATGGAATAGAATGTGGAATGGAATGACGAATGGAGTGTGGAATGCAATATGGAACAGAATGTGCTATGGAATAAGCAATGGAATGTGAAATGGAATGGAATGGAATGTGGAATGGAATGTGGAAATGAATGTGGAATGGAATGGAATATACTGTGGAGTGGAATGGAATGGAATATAGGGTGGTATGTAATGGAAAAGAATATGGAATGGAATTGAATCGAACGTGGAAGAGAATGTGAAATGGAATGTAGAAAGTAATTGAATGGAATGTGGAATGGAATGGAATGGAATGTGGAATAAAATGAAATGGAATGGAATGTGGAATAGAATGGAATGGAATTGAATGCAATGTTGAATCTAAAGGAATGGAATGTGTAATGCAATGTAATGGAATGGAATGTGAAATTGAATGGAATGTAATGTGCAATGGTATGGAATGGAAAGTGGAATGGAATGGAATGAAATGTGGAATGGAATGGAATGGAATGGAATGTGAAACGGAATGAAACGTGGAATGGAATGGAATGTTGATTGCAATGGAATGGAATGCGTAATTGAATGGAATGGAATGGAATGGAAAGTGAAACAGAATGTGGAATGGAATGTGAAATGGATTGTGGAATGGAATGGAAAGTGAAACGGAATGTGGAATGGAATGTGAAATGGATTGTGGAAAGGAATGTGAAATTGAAAGTGGATTGCAATGAAATGGAAGGTGGAATGGAATGGAATAGAATGTGGAATGGAATGAGGAAAGGCATGGAATGGAATGTCGTTGGAATGTGGAATGGAATGTGGAATGGAATGTGGAATGGATAGTGGAATGAAATGAGGAATGTAATGCGTAATATAACGTAATGGAATGTGGAATAGAATGTGGAATGTATTGTGGAACGGAAAGTGGAATGGAAAATGGAAGGGAATGGAATGGAACGTAGAATGGAATGTGAAATGGAATGGAACGTGGAATAGAATGGAATGGAATATGGAGTGGAATGGAATGGAATGTGGAATGGAGTGCAATGGAATGTGGAATGGAATGAGGAATTGAATGGAATGTGGAATGGAATGGAACGGAACGTAGAAAGGAATTTTGAGTGGAATGTTGAATGGAATGTGGATAGAAACGGAATGGTATGCGGAATGGAATGTAGAGTGGAATGGAATGGAATGTGGCATGGAATGCATTGGAATGTGGAATGGAATGGAATGGAATAGAATGGAATATGGAATGGAAAGGAATGTAATGTGGAATGGAATGTGGAATGTAAAGTTTAATGGAATGGAATGGAATGTGGAATGGAACGTGGAATGGAATGGAATGGAACATGGAGTGGAACGTGGAATGGAACGTGGATGGAAACGTGGAATGAAATGAAAAGAGAAATGGAATGTATGGGAATATGGAATGGAATGTGAAATGGAATGTGGAATGGAATGTTGAATGGAATGGAAAGGAATGTGGAATGGAATGTGGAATGGATTGTGGAATGGAATGTGGAATGCAATGTGGAAGGGAACATGGAATGGAAAGGAACAGGAGGTGGAATGGATCATGGAATGGAATGGAACGGAAGGTGGAATGGAATGGGGAATAGAATGTGGAATGGAATGGAATGGAATGTGGAATTTAATGTGGAATGGAATGGAATGGAATGTGGAATGTAATATGGAATAGAATGTGGAATCGAATGTGGAATGGAATAGAAGGGAATGTGGAATGGGATTGATTGGATTGTGGAAAGGAACGTGGAATAGAATTTGAAATGGAATGTGGAGTGGAACGTGGATTGGAACTTGGAATTGAATGTAGAATAGAAGGTGGAATGGAACGTGCAATGCCATGGAATGGAATGTGGAATGTAATGTGCAATGGAATGAATAGGAATGTAGAACGGAATGTGTAATGGAATGGGCAATAGAATGGAATGGAATGTGGAATGGAATGGGGATTGCAATGTAATGGAACATGGAATGGAATAGAAGGTGGAATGGAATGTAGACTGGAATTCAATAGGATGTGGAATGGAATGTGGACTGGAATGTAATGGAATCTGGAATGGAATGCTATGGAATGTGGAATGGAATTGAATGAAATGGAATGGAACGTGGAATGGAATGTGAAATGGAATGTAGAATGGAACGTGGAATGGAATGTGGAATGGAATGTTGAATGGAAAGTTATGGGATGTGGAAAGGAATATAAAGGAATGTGGAATAGAATGGAATGGAATGCGGAATGGAATGTGGAATGGAATGCAACGGAATGTGGAATGGATTGCGGAAAGGAATGTGGAATGGAATGTTTAAGGGAATGGAATGCAATATGGAATGGAATGGAATTTACTGGTATGGAATGCGGAATGGAATGAAATGTAATGTGGAATGGAATGTGGAATGGAATGCAATGGAACGTAGAATGGAATGTGGAATTGAACGTGGAATGGAACATGGAAGGGAACGAAGAATGGAACTTGGAATGATATGTGGAATGGAATGGAATGGAATGTGGAATGGAAGTGAATGGAATGGAATGGAATGTGGAATGGAATGTAATGGACTGTGTAATGGAATTAATGGAATATGGAATGGAATGCAAAGGTATGGAAACTGGAATTGAATGGATTGCAATGGAATGTCAAATGGAATGTACTGGAATATGTAATAGAATGGAAAGGAATGTGAAGTGGAATTGAAAGGAATGTGGAATGGAATGGAATGAAATGTGGATTTGAATTTAATAGAATCTGGAATGAAATGGAATGGAATGGAATGGAATGTGGAATTGAATGGAATGGAATTTGGAATGGAATGCAACAGAATGTGGAATGGAATGTCACAGAACGTGGAATGGAATGTGGAATGCAATGGAATGGAAAGAAAAAAGCAATTGAAAAGAATGGAATGTGGAATGGAATGGAATGGAATGTGGAATGGAATGGAATGGAATGTGGAATGGATTGGAATAGAACGTGGAATGGAATGCGGAATGGAAGGGAATCAAATGTGGAATGAATTGGAATGGAAAGCAGAATAGAATGTGGAATGGAATGTTTAGTGGAATGTGGAATGGAATGCAATGGAATGTGAAATAAAATGGAAGGGAACGCAATTTAATGCGGAATGGTAAGAAATGGAACGTGGAATGCAAAGGAATTGAATGAAATGTGGAATTCAATGGAATGGAAAGTGGAAAGGAATGGAATGGAATGTAGAATGGAATGGAATGGATCTTGGAAAGGAATGTGAAATGGAATGTGGAATGGAATCTCGAATGGAATGGAATAGAATGAGGAATAGAATGCAATGGAATGGTATGTGGAATGGAATGTGGAATATAATGTGCAATGCAACGGAATGGAATGTGGAACGGAACGGGAGGTTGGATGGAATGGAACGGAATGTGAATTGGGTTGGAAAGGAATGTGGAGTGGAATGCGGAATATAATGGAATGGAATGTGGAATGGAATGGAATGGAATTTGGAATGGAATGTGGAATGGAATGAAATGGAATATGGAATGGAATGTGGAATGGAATGGAATGGAATGTGGAATGGAATGCAATGGAATGGTATGGAATGTGGAAAGGAATGAAATGTAATATGTAATGGAATGTGGAATGCAACATAGGATGGAACGTGGAAAGGAACGTGCAATGGAACATGGAATGGAATGTGGAAAGAAATGGAAAGGGATGTGCAGTATAATGTGGAATGCAATGGAATGTAATGCGGAATGGAAACTAATAGAATGAGGAAATGAATGGAATGCTAAGGAATGTGAATGGAATGGAATGGAATGAAATGGAATGTGGAATGGAATGGAATGGAGTATGGAATGGATCGAAATGGAATGTGGAATGGAATGAAATTCAATGTGGAATAGAATGGAATGGAATGGAATATGGAATGGAATGGAATGGAATGGAATGAGGAATTGAATTTAATGAAATGAGGAATGCAATGGAATGCAAAGGAACATGGAATGGAACAGAATGTTGAATAGAATGGAATGGAATGTGGATTGGAATGTGGATTGCAATGGAAAGGAATGTGGAATGCAAAGTGGAATGAAACAGAATGGAATGTGGAATGGAATTTATAATGGAATGTGGAAAGGAATGGAATGGAACGTGGAATGGATTGTGGAATGCAATGTGGAGTGTAACGGAATGTAATGAAGAATGGAAAGTGGAATGGAAAGTGGAATGGAATGGAATGGAATGTGGAATGGAATGTGTAATGGAATGGAATGGAACGAGGAATGGAAAGTGGAATGGAACATGGAATGGAAAGGAATGCAATGGAATGGAATGTACAATGGAAATGAATGGAATGTGGAATGGAATGTGGAATGGAATGGAATGCAATGGAATGTGGAATGTAATAGAATGGAATGTGGAATGGAAAGAATGGAAAGTGAAATGGAATGGAATGGTATGGAATGCGGAAAGGAATGGAAAGGTATGGAATGTGGAATGAAATGGAATGGTATGGAATGTGGAATGGAATGGAAAGGAATGGAATGGAATGTGGAAAAGATTGGAATGGAATGTGGAATTAAATTGAATGGAATGTGGAATGGAATAGAATGGAATGTGGAATGGAATGGAATGGAACGTGGAAAGGAATGGAATGGAATGTGAAATGGAATGTGGAATGGAATGGAATGTGCAATGGAATGTGAAAGGGAATGTGAAATGCTATGTGGAATGGAACGTGAAACGGAGTGAGAAGGAACGTGCAATGGAATGGAATGGAACATGGAATGCAATGGAATGGAACGTGGATTGGAACGTGAAATGGAACTTGGAGTGGGACGTGGAATGCAATGTGGAGTGAATGTGGAATGGAAAGGAATTGAATGTGAAATGAAATGTGGAATGAAATGTAATGGACTGTGGATTGGAATGGAATGGAATGTGGAATGACATGTGGAATGAAATGTGGAATGGAATGTGCAATAGAAAGGAATGGAATGTGGAATGGAATGTGGAATGGAACGTGGAATTGAACGTGGAGTGGAATGGAGTGGAACGTGGAAAGGAATGCAGAATGGAATAGAATGGAGTTTTAAATGGAATTTGGAATGGAATGTGGAATGGAATGGAAAGGAATGTGGAATGAAATGTAGAGTGGAATGGAATGGTTTGTGGAATGGAATGAAATGGAATGAGAAATGGAATATTCAACGGAATAGAATGGAAAGTGTAATGGAATGTGGAATGGTATGTGGAATGGAATGGAATGGAATGTGGTATGGAATGGAATGGGATGGAAAGAAAAATGGAATGTCGAATGGAATGTGAAATGAAATGTGGAATGGAATGTGAAACGGAATAAAAAGTAACGTGAACTGGAATGGAATGGAATATGGAATGTAATAGAATGGAAATTGGAATGGAACGTGGAATGGAACATGTAATCGAACGTGGAATGGAATGTGGAATGGAAAGGAAAGCACTGTGGAATGGATTGAGGAATGGAACGGAAAGGAATGTGGAATGGCATGGGGAATGGAATCTGGAATGCAATGTGGGATAGAATGTGGAATAGAAAGAAAGGGAATGTGGAAGGGAAAGTGGAGGGGAATGGAATGGAAATTTGAAGAGAATGCAAAATGGAATGGAAAGGAATGTGGAATGGAATTTGGAATGGAATGGAAAGGAATGTGGAGTGGAATGTTTAGTGGAATGTGAAATGGATTGTGGAATGGAATGTGAAATTGCAAGTGGATTGGAATGAAATGGATCATGGAATGGAATGGAATGGAATGTGGAATGGAATGAGGAATGGAATGGAACAGAATATCGTTGGAATGTGGAATGGAATGTGGAATAGATAGTGGAATGAAATGAGGAATGGAATGTGTAATGGAACATAATGGAATGTGGAATGGAATGTGGAATGGAAACTGGAATGGAAAGTGGAATGGAAAATGGAAGGGACAGGAATGGAACTTGGAATGGAATGTGGAATGGAATGGAAAATGGAATGGAATGGAATGGAATGTGGAATGGAATGTGCAATCGAATGTGGAGTGGAATGGAATGGAATGTGAAATGAAATGTGGAGTGGAATGGAATGAAATGTGGAATGGAATGCAATGGAATGAGGAATGGAATGAGGAATGGAATGGAATGTGGAATGGAATGGAATGGAATGTGGAATGGAATGCTCAGTGGAAAGTGGAATGGAACGTTGAGTGGAAAGTGGAATGGAATGTGGATAGATACGGAATGGATTGTGGAATGGAATGTGGAGTGGAATGGAATGGAATGTGGAATGGAACGCATTGGAATGTGGAATGGAATATGGAATTGAATGGAATGGATTGTGGAATTGAAAGTAATGTAAAGTGGAATGTAATGTGGAATGGAATGTGGAACGGAAAGTGTAATGGAATGGTATGGAACGTGGAATGGAATGTGGAACGGAATGGAATGGAACGTGGAGTGGAATGGAATGTGATATGGAATGTGGAATGGAAAGTGGAATGGAATGTGGAATGGAATGTTGAATGGAAAGTTATGGGATGCGGAATGGAATGTAATTGAATGTTGAATAGAATGGAATGGAATGTGGAATGGAATGTGGAATGGAATGTAACGGAATGTGGAATGGAATGTGGAATGTAATGCAATGGAACGTGGAATGGAACGTGGAATTGAACGTGGAATGGAACATGGAATGGAACGAAGAATGGAACATGGAATGATATGTGGAATGGAATGGAATGGAATGTTGAATGGAAGGGAATGGAATGGCATGGAATGTGGAATGTAATGTAATGGAATGTGTAATGGCATGAATGGAACATCGAAGGGAATGGAAAGGTATGGAAACTGTAATGGAATGGAATGGAATGGAATGGGATGTGAAATGGAATGTACTGGAAGGTGGAATAGAATGGAATTGAATATGAAATGGAATTGAATGGAATGTGGAATGGAACGGAATGGAAAGTGGATTGGAATGGAATAGAATGTGGAACGAAATGGAATGAAATGGAATGGAATGTGGAACTGAATGAAATGGAATGTGGAATGCAATTCAACAGAACATGGAAGGAATGGAACGTGGAATGGATTGTGGAATGGAACAGAATAAATGGTGGAATGGAATGTGGAATGGAATGTGGACTGGAATGGAATGAAATATGGAATGGAAAGTGGAATGGAATGTGCAATGGAATGTGGAATTGAATGTGGAATGTAATGCGGAAAGGCATGGAATGGAAAGTGGACTGGAAAGTGGAATGGAATGGAATGGAATGCCATGTGGAATGGAATGGAATGTAATGTGGAATACAATGTGGAATGGAATGCAATGGAATGGTATGTGTAATGGAATGTGAAATGGAATGGAATGCAATCTGGAATGGAATGTAATCGAAAGTGGAATGGAATGTGGAATGGTATGGAGTGGAATGTGGAATAGAATGTAGACTGGAATGGAAGGGAAGTTGGAATGGAAAGGAATGTGGAATGGAAAGTGGAATGGAATGGAAAGGAATGTGTGATGGAAGGGAAGGGATTGTGGAATGGAATGTGGAATGCAATTTGCAACGTAATATGGAATGGAACGGAATCCAATGTGTAATGGAATGTGGAATGGAAAGGAATGGAATTCAATATGGAATGGAATGGAAGGTGGAATGGAATGGAAGGTGGAATGGAATGGAATGTGGAATGGAATGGAATGGAATGATATGCAATGGAATAGAATGGAATATGGAATGAAATGGAATGGAATATGGTATGGAATGTGGAATGGAATGGAATAGAATGTGAAATCCAATGTGGAATAGAATGTGAAATGGAAACTGCAATGGAATGCAATCGAATATGGAATGGACTGGAATGCAATGGAATGCAAAATGGCATGCAACGGAATGTGGAATGGAATAGAATGGAATGGAATGGAATGTGGAATGGAATGGAATGCAATGGAATGGAATGTGGAATGGAATGGAATGCGAATATAATGTGGAATGAAATGGAATGGAATCCAGACAGGAATTGAATGGAATGGAATGGAATGGAATGTGGAATGGAACGTTGAATGGAACGTGAAATAGAATGTGGAAAAGAATGGAATTGAATAAGGAATGGAAGGCAATGGAATGTGGAATGGAATGTACAATGGAATGGAATGGAATGTGGAATGGAATGTGGAATAGAATGTGGAATGGAATGCAATGGAATCTGGAATGGAATGGAATCGAATATGCAATGGAGTGGAATGCAATTAAATGCAGAATGGTATGAAATGGAATGTGTAATGGAATGGATTGTGGAATTGAATGGAATGGAAACTGGAATGGATAGAAATGGAATGTGGAATGGAATGGAATGGAAGGTGGAATGGAATATCAAATTTAATCTGGAATGGAATGTGAAATGGAATGAAATGGAACGTGAAAAGGAATGGAATGGAACGTGCAATGGAATGGAATTGAACGTGGAATGGAATGTGGAATGGAACGTGGAATGTAATGGAATGGAATGTTTAATGTAAAGGAATGGAATGTGGAATGGAATGGAATGGAATATCGAATGTAAAGTGGAATGGAATGTAATGGAACATGTAATGGAACGCCGAATGGAACCTCTAAAGGAACGTTGAATGGAAAGTGAAATGGAATGGAATGGAACGTCAAATGGAAAGTAGAATGGAACGTGGAATGGAATGGAATGGAACGTGGAAGGCAATGTGGAATGGAATGTGTAATGTAATGGAATGAAGCGTGGAATGGAATGGAATGGATTGTGTTATGGAATGTGGAATAGAATGGAAAGGAATGTGGAATGGAATGTGGTATGGGATGTCGAATGGAATGTGTAAGGTAATGTGGAATGCAATCTGGAATGGAAAGTGGATTGGAATGTGGAATGAAATGGAATGGAATGTGGAATGGATTGGAAAGGAATGTGGAATGGAATGTGGAATGGAATAAAATGGAATGTGGAATGATATCTGGAATGGAATGGAAGGGAATGTGCAATTTTATGTGGAAAGAAAAGCAATGGACTGTGGAATGGAATGTGGAATGGAATGTGGAATGAAATGGAATGGAATGTGGAAAGGAATGTGGAATGGAATGGAATGCAATGGAATGTGGAATGGAAAGTGGAATGGAAGGTGGAATGGAACGTGGAATAGAATGGAATGGAACACTGAATGGAATGTGGAATGGAACGTGGAATGGAATGTGGAATGTTAGGTGGAATCAATGTGCAATGGAATGTGTAATAGATCGTGGAATGGAATGGAACGGAATGTGGAATGGAATGTGGAATAGAATGTGGAATGGAATGCAATGGAACCTGGAATGGAATGGAATCAAATATGGAATGGAGTGGAATGCAATGGAATGCAGAATGGTATGCAATGGAATATGGAATGGAATGGAATGGAATATGGAATGGAATGGAATGGAATGTGGAATTAAATGGAATGGAAAGCAGAATCGATTGAAATGGAATGTGGAATGGAATGGAATGGAATGGAAGGTGGAATGGAATGTGAAATTGAATCTGGAATGCAAGGTGAAATGGAATGAAATTGAACGTGAAAAGGAATGGAATGTAACGCGCAATGGAATGGAAAGGTATGTTGAATGGAACGTGGAATGGAACGTGGAATGGAACGTGGAATGGAATGGAATTGAATGTTGAATGGAAAGGAACGGACCGTGGAATGGAATGGAATGGAATGTGGAATGGAACGCCAAATGGATCCTCTAATGGAACGTAGAATGGAAAGTGAAATGGAATGCAATGGAACGTCGAAAGTAAAGTAGAATGCAAGGTGGAATATAATGGAATGGAACGCGGAATGCAATGTAGAATAGAATGTGGAATGGAATGGAATGTAGCGTGGAATGGAATGGAATGTGTTATGGAATGTGGAACAAAATGGAATGGAATGTGAAAGTGAATGTAGAATGCAATATGGAAAGGAATGTGGATTGGAGTGTCGAATGAAATGGAATGGAATGTGGAATGGAAGGTGGAATGGATTGGAAAGGAATGGGGAATAGAATGTAGAATGGAATGAAATGGAATGTGGAATGATATCTAGAATGGAATGGAATGGAATGTGAAATGTTATGTGGAATGAAATGGAATGGAATGTGGAATGGAATGTGGAGTGGAAGGGAATCGAATGTGGAACGGAATGTGGAATGGAATGGAATGGAATGGAATGTGGAATGGAATGTGGAATGGGATGTGGAATGGAACGTGGAATGGAGTGGAAAGGAATGTGGAATAAAACATGGAATTGAATGGAAAGGAACATGGATTGGAATGAGGAAAGCAAAGTGGAAAGGAATGTGGAATGTTACATGGAATGCAATGTGCAATGGAATGTGGAATGGATCATGGAATGGAATGTGGAATGAAATGTTGAACGCAACCTGGAATGGAATGGAGCAGAATATGGAATGGAACTTGAACGGAATGGAATGTGGAATGGAACATGGAATTGAACGTGGAGTGGAACGTGGAACTGAACGTGGAATGGAACGTGGAATGCAATGTGGAATGGAACTTGGAATGGAATGTACAATGGAATGTGGAACGGAACTTGGATTGGAATGGAATGGAAAGTGGAATGGAACGTGGAATGGATTGGAATGTAACGTGCATTGGAACGTGGAATGAATGTGGAATGGAACGTGGAATGCAATGTGGAATGAAATGGAATGGAATGTGGAATGGAATATGGAATGGAATATGGAATGTAATGGAATGGAATGGAGTAGAATGCGGAATGGAATGTGTAAATGAATGTGGAATGATATGGAATAGAGTGTGGAATGGAGTTTGGAATGCATGGAATGAAGTTTGCAATGGAATGTGGAATGGAAAGTTGAATGGAATGTTGAATGGAATGGAAGGTGGAGTGGAATGTGGAATGGAATGCAATGGAATGTTGAAATGGAATGGAATGGAATGTGGAATGGAATGTTGGATGCAATGGAATGCAATGTGGAATGGAATGTAATGGATGTGGAATGGAATGCAATGTGGAATGGAATGTAATGGAATGTGGAATGGAATGTAATGGAAGGTGTAATGGAATATTTCAAGGAATGTGGAAAGAAATGTGGACTGCAACATGGAATGGATCGTGAAATGTAATGGAATGGATCATGGAATGGAACGTGGAAAGGAACTAGAAATGGGAGGTGGAATGAAGCACGGAATGGAATTGAATGGAAAGTGGGATGGAATATGGAATGGAATGGAATGGAATGTGGAATGGAATGTGGCATGGAATGGAATGGAAGGTGGAATGGAATGTGGAATGGAATGCAATGGAATATGGAATGGAATGGAATTGAAGGTGGAAAGGAATGGAATGGAATGAGGAATGGAATGTGGAATGGTATGTGCAATGGAATGTGGAATGGAACATGGAATGGAATGGAATGGAAAGTGGAATTGAAAGTGGAATTGAATGGAAAGGATCGTGGAATAGAATGTGGAATGGAATGTGGAATGGAACGTGGAATGGAATGGAATGGAATGTGGTAAGGAATGTGGAATGGAATTTGGAATGGAATGGAATGGAATGGAAAGTGGAATAGAATGTGGAATGGAATGGAAAGCAAAGTGTAATGGAATGTGGAATGGAATGGAATGGAATGAGGAATGGATAGTGCAATGGAATGCAGTGGAATGTTTAAAGGACTGGAATGGAATGTACACTGGAATGTTAAATGGATTGTGTACTGACACGTGGAATGGAAAGGAGTGCAATGTGGAATGCAATGTGGAATGGAATGTGAAATGGAAAGAAGAATAAAATGCAATGTGGAATGCAACGTGGATTGCATTGGAAAGGAACGCGGAATGGAACGTGGAATGGAATGTGGAATGGGAAGCGGAATGGAATGGAGTGGAATGTGGAATTGATCGTGGAATGGAATGGAATGGAACGTGGAATGGAAAGTGGAACGGAATGTGGAATGGAACGTGGAATAGAATGTGCAATGGAATGTAGAATGGAATGTGGAATGGAATGGAATGGAATGTGGAATGGAATGTGGAATGGAATGTGGAATGGAATGTGTAATATAATGTAATGGAATGTAATGGAATGTGGAATGGAATGCGGAAAGGAACGTGGAATGGAATGTGGAATGGAACGGAAAGAAATGTGGAGTGGAATGTGGAATGGAATGTCTAATGTAATGGAATGGAACGGAATCGAATATGGAATGGAATGTGGAATACAACGTGCAATGGAAAGAGGAATGGAACATGGAATGGAATGTGGAATGGGATGTGCAATGCAATCTGGAATTGAAAGTTGAATGGAATGGAATGAAACGTGGAATTGAACGTGGAATGGAATGCAATGGAACGTGGAATGAGACGTGGAATGGAACTTAGAAAGGAATGTGAAGTGGAACGTAGAATGGAATGTGGAAGGGAATGTGGAATGGAATTGAATGCAATGGAATGTAGAATGCAATGTGCAGTTTATCATGGAATTGAATATGGAATTGATGGTGGAATGGAAGGTGAAATGGAATGTGGAATGGAATATGGAATGGAACGTGAAATTGAATGGAAAGGAATGTTGAATGGAACGTGGAATGGAATGGATTGAGGAATGGAATGTGGAATGGAAAGTGGAATGTAATGGAATGGAATGTGGAAAGGAATCTGGAAGGGAAAGTGGAATGGAATGGAATGGAATGTGGATTGGAACGTCGAAAGGAAAGGAATGGAATGTGGAATTGAAAATGGAATGGAGAGAGGAATGTTATGTAGAATGGAAAGGGCAATGGAATGTGGAATGGAATGTGGAATGGAATGGAATGGAAACTGGAATGGAACTTGGAAATTATGTAATGGAACAAGGATTGGAATGTGGAATGGAATGTGGAATGGAACGTAGAATGGAAAGTGGAATGGAAAGGAATGGAATGTGGAAAGGAATGGAATAGAACTTGGAATGCAATATAGAATGGCATGTGGAATTGAACGTGGAATGAAATGGAATGGAATGTGGAATAGAATGGAATGGAATCTCTAATGGAAATTAAATAAACGTGGAATGGGGTGTGGAATGAAATTGAATGGAATGTGGAATAGAATGGAATGGAATCTGGAATGGAAATTAAATGAACGTGGAATGGGGCGTGGAATGGAACATAGAATTCAACGTGGAATGGAGCGTGGAATGGAATGTGGAATGCAATGCAATGGAATGTGGAATTGAATGGAATGGAATGTGGAATGGAAAGGAATGCAATGTGGAATGGAACATCGAATGGAATGTAACAGAACTTGGAATAGACTCTGGAATGGAATGAAAGGGAATGTGGAATGAAATGTGGAGTGTAATGGAATGGAATGTGGAACGGAATGGAATGGTATGTGGAATGGAATGTAGAATGGAACCGAATGTAATGTGGAATGGACTTTAATGGAACGTGAAATGGAATGGAATGGAATGTGATAAGGAATGTGGAATCGAATTTGGAAAGGAATGGAATGAAATGGAATGGAATGAGAAAGGAAAGTGGAATGGAATGTGGAATGGAATGGAATGGAATGTGGAATGGAATGGAATGAGGAATGGAATGTGGAATGGAATGCAGTGCAATGTTTAATGGACTGGAATGGAATGTACACTGGAATGTTAAATGGAAAGTGGAGTTGCACGTGGAATGGAACGGAGTGCAATGTGGAATGGAATGTGGAATGGAATGTGAAATGGAAAGAGGAACAAAATGCAATGTGGAATGGAACGTGGATTGCAATGGAAAGGAACGAGGAATGGAACGTGTAATGCAATGTGGAATGGAAAGCGGAATGGAAAGGAGTGGAATGAGGAATGGATCGTGGAATGGAATGGAATGGAACGTGGAATGGAAAGTGGAATGGAATGTGGAATGGAATGGAATGCTATGTGGAAACGAATGTGGAATGGAACGAGGAAAGGAATGGAGTGGAATGTAGAATGCAATGTGGAATGGAATGGAATGCTAGGTGGAATCGAATGTGGAATGGAACGAGGAAAGGAATGGAGTGGAATGTAGAATGGAAAGTGGAATGGAATGTGGAAAGGAACGTGGTATAGAATGTGCAATGGAATGTAGAATGTAATGTGGAATGGAATGGAATGTGGAATGGAATATGGAAGGGAATGTGGAATGGAATGTGTAATGTAATGTAATGGAATGTAACGGAAAGTGGAATGGAATGTGGAAAGGAATGTGGAATGGAATGTGGAATGGAACGGAATGAAATGTGGAGTGGAATGTGGAATGGAATGTGGAATGTAATGGAATGGAACGGAATGGAAAGTGGAATGGAATGTGGAATAAAACTTGCAAGGGAAAGTGGAAAGGAACATGGAATGGAACGTGGAATGAGACATGGAATGGAACTGAGAAAGGAATGTGAAGTAGAACGTAGAATGGAATGTGGAATGGAATGTGGAAGGGAATTTGGAATGGAATTGAATGGAATGGAATGTGGAATGCAACGTGCAGTTTATCATGGTATTGAATGTGGAATTGATCGTGGAATGGAAGGTGAAATGGAATGTGGAATGGAATATGGAATGGAACGTGAAATTGAATGGAAAGGAATGTTGAATGGAACGTGGAATGGAATGGATTGAGGAATGGAATGTGGAGTGGAAAGTGGAATGTAATGGAATGGAATGTGGAAAGGAATCTGGAAGGGAAAGTGGTATGGAATGGAATGGAATGTGGAATGGAATGTGGAAAGGAAAGGAATGTAATTTGGAATGGAATGTGGATTTCAAAATGGAATGGAACGGGGAATGAAATGTGGAATGGAAAGGGCAATGGAATGTGGAATGGAATGGAATGGAAACTGGAATGGAACTTGGAAATTATGCAATGGAACAAGGATTTGAATGTGGAATGGAATGTGGAATGGAACGTGGAATGGAACGTGGAATGTAATGGAAAGGAATGTAGAAAGGAATGGAATAGAACTTGGAATGCAATGTAGAATGGAATGTGGAATTGAAGGTGGAATGAAATGGAATGGAATGTGGAATGGAATGGAATGGAATCTGGAATGGAAATTAATTGATCCTGGAATGGGGCGTGGAATGGAACATGGAATTCAACGTGGAATGGAACGTAGAATGGAATGTGGAAAGCAATGGAATGGAATGTGGAATTGAAAGTAATAGAATGTGGAATGGAAAGGAACGCAATGTGGATTGGAACGTGGAATGGAATGGAATGCAACTTGGAATAGAACGTGGAATGGAATGAAAGGGAATGTGGAATGAAATGTGGAGTGTAATGGAATGGAATGTGGAACGGAATGGAATGGTATGTGGAATGGAATGTAGAATGGAACCGAATGTAATGTGGAATGGACTTTAATGGAATGTGGAATGGAATGGAATGGAATGTGGTAAGGAAAGTGGAATGGAATTTGGAATGCAATGGAATGGAATGTGGAATGGAATGTGGAATGGAATGTGCAATTGATTGTGGAATGGAATGTGGAATGGAACGGAATGGAAGGTAGAATGGAATGTGGAATGGAGTGTGGAATGGAACTTGGAATGGAATGCAATGGAATGTCGAATGGAATGTGGAATATAATGGAATGCAAAGTGGAATGGAACGTGGAATGGAATGAAATGGAATGTGGAATGGAAAGGGGATTGGTATGTGGAATGAAACTTGAAATGGAAAGGAATCAGATGCGAAATGGAATGGAAAGGAATGTGGAATGCAACCTGGAAAGGAATGAGGAATTGAACGTGGCATGGAATGTGGAATGGAAAGTGCAATGCATCTGAATGGAATGTGGAATGGAATGAGGAATTGAGTGTGGAATGGAACGTGGAAAGGAATGGAATTGATTGTGGAATGGAACTTGCAATGGAACGTGGAATGGAATGGAATGGAAGGTGGAATGGAAGTTAAAATGGAATGGAATGGAATGGAATTGAATGTGGAATGGAATGTGGACTGGAATGTGGAATCGAATGGAATGAATTGTGGAATGAAATGTGGATTGGAATGGAATGGAATGTGCAATGGAATGGACTGGAATGTGCAATGGAATGTGGAATAAAATTTACTGGGAAGTGGAATGGAACTTCGAATGGAATGGAATGGGATCCAATGGAATGTGGAAAGGATAGGAATGGAATTTGGAAAGGAATGTGGAATGGAATGTGGAATGGAAGTTAAAATGGAATGGAATGGAATGGAATGGAATGGAATGGAATGTGGAATGGAATGTGGACTGGAATGTGGAATCGAATGAAATGAATTGTGGAATGAAATGTGGATTGGAATGGAATGGAATGTGAAATGGAATGGACTGGAATGTGCAATGGAATGTGGAATAGAATTTACTGGGAAGTGGAATGGAACTTGAATGGAACGGAATGGAATGCTTTGGAATGTGGAAAGGAAAGGAATGGAATTTGGAATGGAATGTGTAATGGAATGAAATGAAATGTGAAATGCAAAGTTGATTTCAATGGAATGGAATGTGGAACGGAAAGGAATGAACTGCGGAATGGAATGTGGAATGGAATGTGGAATGGAATGTGGAATAAAATGGAATGGAATGGATTGAAATTTGAAATGGCATGTGAATTGGAAAGTAGTGGAATGTGGAAATGGAATGTGGGAAGAAATGCAATGATACGAAATTGGAATGTGGAATGGAATGTGGAATGGATTATGGAATGGACTGCGGAATGGAATGTGGAATGGAAAGTGGTATGGAATGGAATGGAATGGAATGTGGAATGCAATGTGGAATGGAATGTGAAATGGAATGGAATCAAATGGAATGTGGTATGGAATGGATGGGAATGGAATGGAATGTGGAATGGAAGGGAATGGAATGTGGAATGAGATGTGGAATGGAATGGGATGGAATGTGGAATGGAATGGAATATGGAATGGTATGTGGAATTCAATGTGGAATGCAACATGGAAAGGAAAGTGGAAAGTAATGTGGAATGCAATGTGGAACGGAATGGAATGAAATGTGGAATGAAACGTGCATTGGAATATAATGGAATGTTTAATGGAAGAGAATGGAATGTGGAATGGAATTTAATGGAAATTGGAATGGAACGTGCATTTGAATGGAATGGAATGGAATGGATTGTGGAATGGAATGGAATAGAATGTGGAATGGTATATGGAATGGAATGGAATGGAATGTGGAATAGAATGTGTAATGCAACGCAATTGAATGTGGAATGAAATGTGGAATGAAATGTGGAATGGAATGTGGAATGAAAGGTAGAATGGAATGGAATAGAATGTGGAATGGTATATGGAATGGAATGGAATGGAATGTGGAATAGAATGTGTAATGCAACGCAATTGAATGTGGAATGAAATGTGGAATGAAATGTGGAATGGAATGTGGAATGAAAGGTAGAATGTATTGTGGAATTGAAAGGAATGGAACTTGCAATAGAATATGGAATGGAATGGAAGGGAAAGTGGAATGGAATGTGGAATCCAATGGAATGGAATGTGGAAAGGAAAGGATTGCATGTGGAATGGAATGTGGAGTCTGAAGGAATGGAATGTGGAAAGGAAAGAAAAGCATGTGGAAAGGAACGTGAAATGGAATGGAACGTAACGTGAAATGGAAAGTGGAAAGGAATGAAATGGAAATTGGAATGCAATGTGGAATGGAATGTGGAATGGTACATGGAATGGAACGTGGAATGGAATGTGGAAGGGAATGGAAAGGAATTTGGAATGGAATGGAATACAATGTGGAATGGAGAGGAATGGAACGTGGGATAGGACGTGGAATGAAACATGGAATGTGAAATGGAATGGAAAGTGGAATGGAATGTGGAATGGAATGGAATGGAATGGAATGGATTGTGAAATGGAATGGAATGAAATGTGTAATGTAATGGAATGGACAGGAATGTGGAATTGAATGGAATGGAGTGGAAGGGAATGCGGAATGAAATGGAACGGAATGTGGAATGGAATTTAATGGAATGGAATGGAATATGTAATGGAATGGAATGCAATGGAATGGAATGTGGATTTGAATGGAATGAAATGTGGAATGGAATGGATTGGAATGTGGAATGCAAAGGAATGGAACGTGGAATGGAATGTGGAACGGAATGTGGAATGCATAGTTTAATGGAATGGAATGGAATGTGGAATGGAATCGAATGGAATGTGGAATGGAAAGGAATGGACTCGAAGTTTGAATTGAATGGAATGGAATGGAATGGAATGGAATGGAATTGAATGAGGAATGGAATGGAATGCAATGGAATGGAATGTGGATTTGAAAGGAAAGGTATGTGGAATGGAATGAATTGGAATGTGGAATGTAATGGAATGGAACGTGGAATGGATTGTAATGGAATGGAACGTAGAATGGAATGTGGAATGGAATGTGGAATGGATTCTTTAATGGAATGGAATGAGGAATTGTATGTGGAATGGATTCTTTAATGGAACGGAATGAAATGTGGAATAGAATGGAATGGAATGGAATGTGGAATGGAATGTGGAAAGGAATGTGGAATGTAATGGAATGGAATGTGGAGTGGAAAGGAATGGAATGGAAAGGAAATTGAAAAAGAATGTGGAACGGAATGTGAAATGGAATGTGGAATGGAATGTGGAAAAGAATGAAATGGAACGTTGAATGGAATGGAATGGAACGTAGAATTGAATGGAAAGGAAAGTGGAATTTAACGCGGAATGGAACATGGAATGGAATGTGGAATGGAATGTAGAATGGAATGTGAAATGCAATGGAATGGAATGTGGTATGAAACGTGAAATGGAATGCAATGGCATGTGGAATGGAAAGTGGAATGTAATGCAATGGAATGAGAATGGAATGAAATGGATTGTGAAATGGAATGTGGAATGGAATGGATTGGAAAGTGGAATGGAATGTGTAATGGAATGCGGAATGGAATGGAATGGAATGTGGAATGGAATGTGAAGTGGAATGTGGAATGAAACGTGGAATGGAACGTGGAATTGAACTTCTAATGCAATTTGGAATGGAACGCAATGGAATGTGGAATGGAATGGAATGGAAGGTGCAACGCAATTTGGAATACAATGAAATGGAAGGTGGAATGGAATGGAATGTGGAATGGAAAGTGCAGTGGAATGGAATGTGGAATAGAATGTGGAATGGAATTGAATGGAATGTGGAATGGAACGTCTAGTTGAAGGTGAAACGAAAAGTGGAATGGAATGGAATAGATCGTGGAATGGAATGTGGAATTGAATGGAATGCAATGTGGAAAAAATGTAATCGAATGTGGAATGGAATGTGGAAAGGGATGGATTGTAATGTGGAATGGAATGTGGAATGGAATGGAAAGGAATGTGGAAGGAAATGCAGAATGGAATGTGGAATCTAACGTAGAATATAATGGAACGGAATGTGAAGTGAAATGTGGAATTTAATAGAATGGAATGTGGGAGAGAATGTGGAATGGAATGCAATGGAATCTGGAATGGAATACGGAGTGAAATGTGGAATGGAATGGAAAGGAAAGGAATGAAACGGAATGGAATGTGGAATAAAATGGAATGGAATGTGGAATGGAATGAATTAGAAAATGGAATGTAATGTGGAAAGGAATGCGGAATGGAATGGAATGGAATGTGGAATGGAATGTGAAATGGAATGTGGAATGAAACGTGGAATGGAACGTGGAAGTGAATTTGTAATGCAATTTGGAATGGAACGCAATGGAATGTGGAATGGAATGGAATGGGAAGTGCAACCCAATTTGGAATACAATGAAATGAAAGGTGGAATGGAATGGAATGTGGAATGGAAAGTACAGTGGAATGGAATGTGGAATGGAATGTGGAATGGAATTGAATGGAATGTGAAATGGAACGTCTAGTGGAAGGTGAAATGAAACGTGGAATGGAATGGAATAGATCGTGGAATGGAATGTGGAATTGAATGGAATGCAATGTGGAAAAAATGTAATCGAATGTGGAATGGAATGTGGAAAGGGATGGATTGTAATGTGGAATGGAATGTGGAATGGAATCGAATGGATTGTGGAAGGGAATGCGGAATGGAATGTGGAATGTAATGTAGAATATAATGGAATGGAATGTGAAATGAAATGTGGAATTTAATAGAATGGAATGTGGGAGAGAATGTGGAATGGAATGGAATGGAATCTGGAATAGAATGCGGTGTGAAAGGTGGAATGGAATGGAAAGGAAAGGAATGGGATTTAGAATGGAACGTGGAATGTAATGTTGAAAGGAATGGAATGGAACATGCAACGGAATATGGAATGGACTGAAATGTAATGTGGAAAGGAATGCAATGAAATGAGGAATAGAACGTGGAATGGAAACTGGAATGGAAGTTGGAATTCAATGGGATAGAATATGGAAGGGAATGTTGAATGGAATAGAAAGGAATGTGTAATGGAATGCGGAATGGAACATGGACATTAATGTGGAATGGAATGGAATAGAATGTGGAATGGAATGTGCAATGGAATTTATAATGGAATGGAATGGAATATGAAATAGAATGCGGAGTAGAATGGAATGGTGTAAGGAACGGAATGCAATGGAATGTGGAATGGATTGTGGAATGGAATGTGGAATGGAATGCGGAATGGAAAGGAATGTTATGTGGAATGGAATGTGGAATGGAATTTGCAGTGGAAAGTGGAATGGAATGGAAAGGAATGTGGAATGTAACGTGGAATGAAATGGAATGGAACGTGCAATGAAACGTGGTATGTATAGTTTAATGGAACGTGGAATGGAATGTGGAATGGAATGGAATGGAATGCGAAATGGAATGAACGGAATGTGGAATGGAATGTGAAATGGAATGTGGAATGGAATGCATATTGGAATGGAATGGAATGTGGAATTGAATGTTGAATGGAATGGAATGGAATGTGTAATGGAATGTCAAATGGAATGTGGAATGGAATGTGGAATGGAATGTAATGGATTGCGGAATGGAATGTGGAATGCAATTTGGAAGGGAACCTGGAATGGAATGGAATGTGGAATGGAAGGGAATGGAAAGTGGAAAGGAAAGTGGAATCGAATGAAATGGAATGTGGAAAGTAACGGAATGGAATGTGGAGTGGAATGTGGAATGGAAGGTGGAATGGAATGGAATGGACTGTGGAATGAAATGGAATGGAATGATATAGAATGTGGAATGGAATGTGGAATGGATGTGGAATTGAATGTGCAATGGAATGGAATGGATTGTGGAATGGAATGGAATGGAATGGTATGGAATGTGGAATGGAATGGAATGGAATGTGGAATGGAACGTGGAATGGAACGTGGAATGAAACTTGGAATACCAGGTGGAAGGGAATAGAATGGAATGTGGTACAGAATGTGGGATGGAAAGGAATGCAAAGTGGAGAGGAATGTGGAATGTAATGGTATGGAATGTGGAATGCAACGTGAAATGTAATGGAATGTGAAACGGAATGAGAAATGGAATGTGGAATGGAATCTGGAATGCATCGTGGAATGGAATGGAACAGACAATGGAATGTGGAATGGCATGTGGAATTGAATGTGGAATTTATGGTGGAATGGAAAGTTGAATGGAATGGAATGGAACGTGCAATGGAATGTGGAATGGAATGGAATGGAATGTGGAATGGAATGTGGAACGGAACGTGAAACGGAATGAAATCGAATGGAAAGTGGTATGGAAGGGATTGGAAGGGAATGGAATGTGGAATGGAAGGGAATGGAATGTGGAATGGAATGTGCAATAGAATGAAATATAATGCGGATTGCAATGTGCAACTGAATGGAATGGAAAGGAATGGAAGGTGGAATGGAATGGAATGGAAGGTGGAATGGAATGGAATATGGATTGGAATGAAATGGAATGTGAGATGGAATGGAATGTTGAATGGAATGCAATATGGAATAGAAAGGAATGGAATGTGGAATGGAAAGGTATGTGAAATGAAAGATGGAATGGAATGGAATGGACTGTGGAATGGGATAGAATGTGCAATGTAATGTGGAATGGAATGGAATGCAACGTGTAATGGATTGGAATGCGGAATGGAATTTAGAAATTAAAGAAATGAAACATTGAATGGAATGAGGAATGGAATGTGAAATGGAATGTGGAATGGAACGTGAAATAGAAAGGAATGGATTGTGGAATGGAACGTGGAATTGAATGGAATGGAACGTGGAATGGAACGTGGAATGGAACGTGGAATGTGGAAAGGAACGTAATGGAATGAAGAATTGAATGGAAGGTAAAGTGGAATGGAATATGGAATGGAATAGAATGGAATGTGGTTTGGAATGGAAAGGAATGTCAAATGGAATGGAATGGAATGGCATATGGAAAGGAAAGTTGAATGGAATGCACTGGAATGTGGAATGGAATGGAATGGAATGTGGAATGGAAAGCAATGGATCGTGGAGTGGAACATGGAATGGAATATGGAATGGAATATGGAATGGAATGGAAAGGAACACGTAATGGATTGGAATGGAATGTGGAATAGAATGGAGTGGAATGGAATTTGGAATAGAATGGAATGGAATGGAAGGTGGAGTGGAATGTGGAATGGAAGGTTTTGTAATTTGGAACGGAATGGAATGTGGAATGGAATGGAATGGAATGTGGAATGGAATGTGGAATGTAACGAGGAATGGAATGGAATGCAAATTGTGGTGGAACGTGGAATGGAAAGAGAGGAACATGAAAAGGAATATGGAATGAAATTTCGAACGGAACGTGGAATGAAATGGAAAGGAACGTGTAATGGAACTTGAAATGGAATGTGGAATGGAACGTGGAATGGAATGGAATGGAATGTGGAATGCAATGTGGAATGGAATGGAATGGAATGTGGAAAGGAATGTGGAATGGAATGTGGAATAGATCGGAATGGAATGTTTAATGGAATGTGGAATAGAATGTGAAATGTAATGTGGAATATAATGTGGAATGGAACGTAATGGAATGTGGAATGGAATGTGGTATGGAATGTGGAATGGAAAGTGTAATGGAATGGAATGGAATGTGGAATGGATGGTGGAATGGATTGGAAAGGAACATGGTATGGCACTTGGAATGAAACATGGAATGGAAAGTGGAATGGAATGTGGAATGGAACGTGGAATGGAATGTGGAATTGAATGTAGAATGCAACGTGGAAAGCAATGGAATTGATCGTGGAATGGAACATGGAGTGGACTGGAATGGAACGTGGATTTGAATGTGGAATGGAATGTGGAATAGAAAGTGGAATCGAATGTGGAATGGAATGTTCAATGGAAACGAATGGAATGTGGAAAGCAATGGAATGGAATGTGGAATGTGATATAATGTGGACTGGAATGGTATGGAATGGAATGGAATGAGGAATGGAATTTGGAATGGAAAGTGGAATGGAATGGAATGGAACGTCGAATGGAAAGTGGAATGGAACGTGGAATGGAAGGTGGAATGGATGGCGCAATGAAACTTGGAATGGAATGGAATAGAAGGTGCAATGGAATGTGAAATGGAATTGAACAGAATGTGGAAAGGAATGTAACCGAATGTGTAATGGAATGTGGAATGGAATGGATTGGAATGTCGAATGGAATGTGGAATGGAATAGAATGGAATGGATTGGAACGTGGAATGGAATGGAATGGAATGTGGAAGGGATTGTGGAATGGAATGTGGAATGTAATGTGGAATGTAATGGAATGGAATGTGGAAAGGGATGGGGAATGGAATGAAATGCAATGTGGAATGGAATGTGGAATGTAATGTGGAATGGAATGAGGAATGGAATGTGAAATGGAATGTGGAATGAAATCTGGAATGAAATGGAAGGGTACGTGGAATGTCATATGGATGGGAATGCAACGGAATGTGGAATGGAATGTGGAATTGAATGGAATGGAATGTGGAATGAAATGGAATGGAATGTAGAATGGAATGGAATGGAATGTGCAATTGAATGTGGAATTGAATGGAATGAGGAATAGAATGTGGAATGCAATGGAATGGAAGGTGGAAAGGATTGGAATGTAATGAGGAATAGAATGTGGAATGCAATGGAATGGAATTGAGAATGGAAAGTAATGGAATGGAATTTGGAATTGAATGTGGAATGGAATGGAATGGAATCTGGAAAAGAATGCGGAATGCAATGTAATGGAATGCGGAATGCAATGGAAGGAATGGAATGCAATGTGGAATAGAATAGAATGGAATATGAAATGGAAATTGGAATGTGGAATTTAACGTGGAACGAACAGGAATGGAAGGGAATGGAATGTGAAATGGAATGTGGAATTGAATGCAATGTGGAATGTATTGGAATGGAATGGAATGTGGAATGGAACGTGGAAGGGAACATGGAATGGAATGTGCAATGGAATGTTGAATGGAATGTGGAATGAAGTGTGGCATGGAATGGAAAGGATTGTGGAACGGAAGTTGGAATGGAACGTGCAATGGAATGGAATGCAGCGTCGAATGGAATGTGGAATGGAACATGGAAAGGAAGGTGGAATGAAACGTGGAATGGAATGGAATAGAAGGGGGAATGGAATGTGGAATAGAATGTGGAATGGAATGTAATGTAATGTGGAAAGGATTGTAATCGAAAGTGGAAAGGATTCTGGAATGGATAGTGGAATGGAATGTGGAATGGAATGTGGAATGGAATGGATTGTGGAAGAGAATGTGCAATGCAATGTGGAATGCAATCTGGAATGGAATTGAATGGAATGTGGAATGAAATGTGTAATGGAATGGAATGGAATGTGGAAGGGAATGTGGAATGGAATGTGGAATGAAATGGAATGGAACGTGGAATGGAATGTGGTATGGAACGGAATGGGAAGTGGAATGGAATGTGGAATGGAGACTGGAATGAAACGTGGAAAGGAATGGAATGGAATGTGGAATGGAATGTGGAAGGCAACATGGAATTTAAGGTGTAATGGAATGGAATTGAAAGTGTAAAGGAAAGTGGAATGGAATGTGGAATGGAACGTGGGATGGAATGTGGAAGGGAAAGTGGTATGGAAATGAATGGAATGTTGAATGAAATGGAATGGAATGTTGAATGGAATGAAATGGAATGTGGAATTGAATGTGGAAAGGAATGGAATGCAATGAGGAATAGAATGTGGAATGCAATGAAATGGAATGCAGAATGTAATGGAATCTGGAATAGAAGGTGGAATGGATTGGAATGGAATGCGGAATGGCATGGAATGGAATGGTATGGAATGTGGAATGGAATGGAATTCAATGTGAAATTGAATGGAAAGGTAAATGGAATGACACGTGGAATGGAATGTGGAATGTAGAATTTAATGTGGAATGGACAGGAATGGAATGGAATGAGGAATGCAATGTGGAATGGAATGTGAAGTGGAATGTGGAATGAAATGTGGAAAGGAATGGAATGAAATGTGGAATGGAATGTGGAATTGAAATGAATGGAATGTTCAATGGAGTGGAATGGAATGGAATGGCATGAGGAATAGAATGTGGAATGGAAAGGAATGGAATGGAATGTGGAAAGGAAAGGAAAGGAATTTGGAATTAAATGTGGAGTGGAATGTAATCTGGAGTAGAATGCGGAATGGAATGAAATGTGGAATGGAATGGTATGGAATGTGGAAAGGAATGGAATGGAATGTGGAATGGAATGCAAAGGAACATGGAATGGAATATGAAATGTGGAATTTAATGTGGAATGGACAGGAATGGAACGGAATGGAATGTGGAATGGAATAGAATGGAATGTGGAATGTAATGGAATGGAAAGGAATGTGGAATGGAATGGAATGGAATGGAATGGAATGCGGAAAGAAACGTGGAATGGAATGTGGAATGGAATGTGGAATGAATTGTGGCAAGGAATGCAATGGATTGTGGAATGGAAGTTGGAATGGAACGTGGAATGGAATGGAATGGAACTTCGAATGGAAAGTGCAATGGAATGTGGAATAGAAGTTGGAATGAAACGTGGAATGGAATGGAATAGAAGGTGGAATGGAATGTGGAATAGAATGGAATGGAATGTGGAAAGAATGTAATCGAATGTGGAATGGAATGTGGAATGGAATGGAATGGAAAGTGGAATGGAAAGTGAAATGTAATGGAATGGTATGTGGAAGGGAATGTGGAATGGAATGTGGAATGGAATGGAATGCAATGTGGAATGGAATGGAATGTAATGTGGAAGGGAATGTGAAATGCAATGTGGAACAGAATGGAATGGAATGAAATGGATTGCTTAATGGAATGAATGCAATGGTAAGGAATATGAAATGAAATGGAATGGAACGTGCAATGGAATGTGGAATGGAATGTGGAATGCAACATGGAATTTAAGGTGGAATGGAATGGAATGGAAACTGTAATGAAAAGTGGAATGGAATGAGGAGTGGAACGTGGAATGGAATGTGGAATGGAATGTGGTATGAAAATGGATGGAAAGTTGAATGGAATGGAATGGAATGTTGAATGGAATGGAATGGAATGTGGAATTCAATGTGGAATGGAATGGAATGGAATGAGGAATAGAATGTGGAATGCAATGGGATGGAATGCGGAATGGAATGGAATGGAATGGAATGCGGAATGGAATGGAATGGAATGTGGAATTCAATGTGGAATGGAATGGAATGGAATGAGGAATAGAATGTGGAATGCAATGGGATGGAATGCGGAATGGAATGGAATGGAATGGAATGCGGAATGGAATGGAATGGAATGTGGAATTGAATGTGCAGTGGAATGGAAAGGAATCTGGAATAGAATGTGGAATGAAATGAAATGGAATGTGGAATGGCATGAAACGGAATGGCATGGAATGTGGAATGGAATGGAATGCAATGTGAAATGGAGTGGAATGGGAAATAGAATGGAACGTGCAATGGAATGTGGAATGTGGAATTTAATGTGGAAAGGACAGGAATGGAATGGAATGGAATATGGAATTGAATGTGGAATGGAATGGAATGGAATGTGGAATGGAATGTGCAATGGAATTGAATGGAATGCGTAATGGAATGTGGAATGGAATGTGCAGAGGAATGTGGAATGGAATGCGGAATGAAATGTGGAAAGAAATGGACTGGAATGTGGAATGGAATGTGGAATGGAAATGAATGGAATGATCACTGGAATTGAATGCATTGCGGAATGGATTGGAATGGAATATGGAATTGAAAGTGGAATGGAATGGAATGGAATGAGGAATACAATGTGCAATGGAAAGGAGTGGAATGGAAATTGGAAAGGAATGGAAAGGAGTTTGGAATTGAATGTGAAATGGAATAGAATCTGGAATAGAAAGTGGAATGTAATGGAATGGATTCCGGAACGGAATGGTATGTAATGTGGAAAGGAATGGAATGTAATGTGGAAAGGAATGGAATGGAACATGGAATGGAACGTGGAATGGAATATGGAATGTGGAATTTAATGCGGAATGGATAGGAATGGATCGGAATGGAATGTGGAATGGAATGTGGAATGGAACAGAATGGAATGTGCAATGCAATGGAATGGAATGGAATGTGGAATGGAATGGAATGGAATGGAATGGAAAGGAATGGAATGCGGAATGATACGAGGAATGGAATGTGGAATGGAATGTGGAATGAATTGTGGCACGGAATTCAAAGGAATGTGGAATGGAAGTTGGAATGGAACGTGGAACGGAATGGAGTGGAACTTCGAATGGGCAGTGGAAAGGAACGTGGAATAGAAATTGGAATGAAACGTGGAATGGAATGTAATAGAAGGTGGAATGGAATGTGGAATGGAATGTGGAATGGAATGGAATGGAATGGAAAGTGGAAAGGAATGTAATCAAATGTCGAATGGAATGTGGAACGGAATGAAATTGAAAGTGGAATGGAATGTCTATTGGAATGGAATGGAATGTGGAATGGAATGGAATGGAATGGAATGGAATGGAATGTTGAATGGAATGGAATGGAATGTGGAAGGGAATGTGGATTGGAATGGAATGGATTGTGGAAGGGAATGTGGATTGGAATGTGGAGTGGAATGGAATGGAATGAGGAATGGAAGGTGGAATGGAATGGGGAATGGAATGGAAAGGAATGTGGAATGGAATGTGGAATAGAATGTGGAATGGAATGGAATGGAATGTGGAATGCAATGGAATGGAATGTGGAGTGGAATGGAATAGAATGTGGGATGGAATGTGGAATAGAATGTGGAATGGAATGGAATGGAATGTGGAATGGAAAGTGGAATAGAATGGAAAGGAATGTGGAAGGGAAGGTGGAATGGAATGTGGAATGCAATGTGGAATGGAATGGAATGCAATGTGGAATGGAATGGAATGGAATGTGGAATGGCATGTGGAATGGAATGGAATGGAATGGAATGTGGAATTGAAGTTGGAATGGAATGGAATGGAATGGAACAGAATGTGGAATGGACTGGAATGGGATGTGTAATGGAATGGAATGGAATGTGGTATGGCATGTGAAATTTAGTGTAATGTTGTGGAATGTGGAATTGAAGTTTGAATGGAATATAATGGAATGTGGAATGGAATGTGAAATGGAATGTACTGCAATGTGGAATGTATTGTGGAATGGAATGGAATGCCATGTGGAATGGAATGGAATGGAGTGGAATGTGGAATGGAAGGTGGAATTGAATGGACTGGAATGTGGAATGGAATGTGGAATGGAATGGAGTGCAACATGGAATGGAAGGTGGAATGGAATGGAAAAGGGTGTTGAATGGAATGGAATGAAACGTGGAATTGTACATGGAATGGAAGGAGGAACGGAACACCGAATGGAACGTGGAATGGAACGTTTAATGATAGGTGGAATGGAATGGAATGGAACGTGCAATGGAACTTGGACATGAAGGAGCAATGGAACATGGAATGGAAATTTGAATGGAAAGTGGAAAAGAATGGAATGGAATGTGGAATGGAATTGAATGGAATGCGTTATGGAATGGAATGGAAAGTGGAATGGAAAGGAATGGAATGTGGAATGGAAAGGAATGGAATGTTTAACACAATGGAATGGTATGGAATGTGGAGTGGAATGGAATGTGGAATGGAATTGGGAATGGAATGTGGAATGGAATTGAATGGAATGCGTTATGGAATGGAATGGAAAGTGGAATGGAAAGGAATGGAATGTGGAATGGAAAGGAATGGAATGTTTAACGCAATGGAATGGTATGGAATGTGGAATGCAATGGAAAATAATGGAATGGAATGGAATCGAATGGAATGTGCAATGGAATTGAATTGAAATTGAAATGGAACAGAATGGAATGTGGAATGGAATGAAATGTAAAGTCGAATGGAATGGAAGGGAATGTGGAATGGAATGAAACGGAATAGAATGGAATATAATGGAATTTGGAATGGAACGTGGATTTGAAGGGAATGGAAAGTGGAATGAAACTTGGAATTGAAAGTGGAATGGAACGTGGTATGGAATGTGGATTGGAACATGGAATGGAAAGTGAAACGGAATGTGGAATTGAACGTAGAATGGAAGCTGGAATGGAACGTGGAATGGAATGTGGAATGGAATGTGGAATGGAATGTGGAATGGAACGTGGAATGGAATGGAATGGAATGTGGACTGGAAAGTGCAATGGAATGGAATGCAATGTGGAATGGAATGTGTAAAAGAATGGGCAATAGAATGGAAAGGAATGTGGAAGGGAATGTGGATTGGAATGTAATGGAATGTTGCATGGAATGGAATGGAATGTGGAATGGAATGCAGACTGGAATTCAATGGGATATGGAATGGAATGTGGACAGGAATGGAATAGAAAATGGAATGGAATGATAAGGAATGTGGAATGGAATTAAATGGAATGAAATGGAAAGTGGAATGTAATGGAAAGGAATGTGGACTAGAATGGCATGGAACGTGGAACAGAATGTGAAATGGAATGTGAAATGGAAGGTGGAATGGAAGGTGGAATGGAATGTTGAATGGAAATTTATGGGATGTGGAATGGAATGGAATGGAATGAGGAATAGAAGGGAATGGAATGCGGAATGGAATGTGGAATGGAATGCAACGGAATGTGGATTCGAATGTGGAATGGTATGGAATGGAACGTGGGATGGAATGGAATTTAATGGTATGTAATGGGGAATGGAATGGAATGGAATGTGGAGTGTAACGTGGAATAGAATGCACTGGAAAGTGGAATGGAACGTTTAATTGAACGTGGAATGGAACGTGGAGTGGAACGCAGAATGGAACATGGAATGAAATGTGGAAAGGAATGGAATGGAAAGTGGAAAGGATGTGAATGGAACGGAATGGAATGCGGAATGGAATGTGGAAATGAACAGAATGGAACGTTGAATGGACTGTGCAAAGAATGTGGAATGGAACATGGAATGGAACGTGGAATGGAATGGAAAGCAACGTGGAATGGAAAGTGGAATGGAATGTGGAATGGAACGTTTAATGGAATGTCGAAAGTAGTGTGGAATCGAAAGGAATGGAATGTGGAATGGAATGAAATGGAATGTGGAATGGAATGGAGTGGAATGGAATCTGGAATGGTAAATGGAATGGAATGTGATAGAACGTGGAACGGAATGGAATGGAATGGTATGGAATGTGGAATGGATGGAATGGAATACGGAATGGAATGGAATGGAATGGGGAAGGTAATGGACTGGAATCTGTAATGGAAGGGAATGGATGTGGAACAGAATGTGGAATAGAATGGAATGGAATGTGGAATGAAATTCAATGGACTGTGGAATGGAAAGGAATGGAACGTAGATTGGAAGAGATTGGTATGGAATGTGGAATGGAATGCAATTTAGTGGAATGGAATGTGGAATGGAATGGAATGGAATGCAAAATGGAATGGAATGTGAAATGTAATGGAATGGATTGTGGAATGGAATGTGGAATGGAATGGAATGGAATGGAATGGGATGTGGAATGGAATGTGGAATGGAACGAGGAAAGGAATGGAATGGAACGTAGAATGGAATGTGGAATGGAATGGAAAAGAAAGTGCAATGGAATGTAATGGAATGTGAAATGGGATGTGGAATGGAATGTGAAATGGGATGTTTAATGGAACGTGGAATGGAAAGGAATGGAACGTGGAATGGAATGGAATGATACGTGGAGTGGACCGTCTAATGGAACGTGGAAGGGCATATGGAATGGAACGTTGAACGGAATGGAATGGAAGGTGGAATGGAACTTGGAATGCAATGTGGAATAGAAAGTGGAATGGAAAGTGGAATGCAATGGAACGGAATGTGGAACGCAATGTGATGGAAGTTGAAATGGAAGGGAATGAAACGTAGAATGGAATGTGGAATGGAACGTGGAGTTCAATGTTGAATTGTATGTGGAATGGAAAGGAATGGAATGTGGAATGGAACGTGGAATGGAAAGTGGAATGGAACATGGATTGGAACGTGCAATGAAACGTGGAATGGAATGTGGAATGGAATGTGATGTGGAATGCAATTGAATGTGGAATGGAACATGGAATGGAATAGAATTGAACGTGGAATGGACTAGAATGGGGTGTGGAATGGAAGGGAATGGAATGCTTAATGGAATGGAATAGTATGGAAATTGGAATGCAATGGAATGGAATGTGGAATGGAAAGTGGAATGGAATGGAATACGTAATGGAATGGAACGGAGTGTGTAATGGAATGGAAAGTGGAATGCGGAATGTAATGGAATGGAATGTGGAATATAATGGAATGGAATGCAACGTGGAATGGAATACGGAATGGAATGTGGAATAGAATGGAATGGAATGTGGAATAGAATGGAATGGAATGGAATGTGGAATGGAATCCAATGGAATGTGGAATGGAATAGAATGGTATGTGGAATGCAGGGGCAAGTAGAATTCCATGGAATGTGGAATAGAATGCAACGTGGAATGGAATGGAATGGAATATGGATTGGAATGGAAGGGAATGTGGAATGGAATGGAATGGAATGGAATGTGGAATGGAATGTGGAATGGAATGGAATTTGTGATGGAATGGAATGGAATGTAGAATGAAATGGAATGTGGAATGCGGAATGTAATGTAATGGAATGTGGAATGGAATGGAATGCAAAGTGGAACGGAATATGGAATGGAATTTGGAATGGAATGTGGAATACAATGTTGAATAGAATGGAATGCAATGAAATGTGGAATGCAATATGGAATGGAAAGGAATGGAATATGGAATGGAAAGGAATGGAATATGGAATGGAATGGAATGTGATGTGGAATGCAATCGGATGTGGAATTCAATGCAATGTGGAATGGAATGCAACGTGGAATGGAATGGAATGGAATATGGATTGGAATGGAATGGAATGTGGAATGGAATGGAATGGAATGGAATGCGAAATGGAATGTGAAATGCAATGTGAAATGGAATGTTGAATGGAATGTGGAATGGAATGAAATGGAGTGTGGAAAGCAAAGGAGTGGAACATGGAATGCAATGGAATGGAACATCAAATGGAAAGTGGAATGGAATGTGGAATGGAACGTGGAAAGGAATGTGGAATGGAATGCAATGGAATGTGGAATGGAAAGGAAGGAAATGTGGAATGGAATGTGGAATGGAATGGAATCGAATGTGGAATGGAAAGGAAGGGAATATGGAGCAGAATGCGGAATAGAATGGAAAGGAACGTGGGATGGAAAGGAAGGGAATGTGGAATGGAGTGTGGAATGGAATGGATTGGAACGTTTAATGGAATGGAAAGGAACGTGGTATGGAATGTGGAAAGCAATGGAATGGAAAGTGGAATGGAATGTGCAATGGAATGAGGAATGCAATGTGGAATGGAACGTGGAATGGAACGGAATTGAATGTGCAATGGAACGTGGAATGGGATGGAATGGAACATGGTATTGAACGTGGAATGTAACGTGGAACGGTAAGTGGCATGGAACGTGGAATGGAATGTGTAATGGAATGTGGAATGGAACATGGAATTGAATGTGGAATGGAATGCGTAATGGAACATGGAATGGAATGGAATGGAATGTGGAATGGAGTCTGGAATGGAATGGAATGGAACGTAGAAGGGAACGTGGAATGGAACGTGGAATGGAATGTGGAATAAAACTTGGAATAGAATGTACAATGGAATGTGGAATGTAATGGAATGGAAAGTGTAATGGAACGTGGAACGGAATGGACTGATACTTAGAATGGAATGTGGAATGGAATGGAATGTGGAATGGAATGTGGAATGCAATGGAATGGAAAGTGGAATGGAATGTGGAATGCAGTGGAATGGAATATGCAATGGAATAAGGAATTGAATGTTGAATGAAACGTGGAAGGGAACGTGGAATGGAATTGAATGGAATCTGGAATTGAATGTGCAGTAGTATGGAGTGAAGTGTGGAATGGAATGTGGAATGGAATCTGGAATGGAATGGAAGGTTGAATGGAATGTGGAATGGAATGTTTAAATGGAATGGAATGGAATGTGGAATGGAATGTGGACTGTAATGGAATGCACTGTGTAATGGAATGGATTGGAATATGTAATGGAATGTTTAATGGAATGAGGAATGAAATGTGGAGTGGAAAGTGGAATGGAACGTGCAATCGAATGGAATTTGAGGTGTCATGGATCGTGGAAGGGAATGGAATGGAACATAGAAGGGAATGTGGAATGGAAAGAAATGGAATGTCGAATGGAATGGATTGGAATGTGGAATGGAATTGTGGAATGGAATGGTAGCTGCAATGGAATGGAATGGAATGTGCAATGGAACGTGTAATGTTAAGAGGAAAGGAATGGAATGAAAAGTGGAATGGGACGTGGAATGTAATGTAATGGAAAGTGTAATGGAATCTGGAATGGAATGTGGAATTGAATGTGGCATGGAACGTAAAATGGAACGGAATGGGATGTGGAATGGAATGTGGAATGTAATGGAATGGAATAGAATGGAAAGTGGAATGGAATGTGGAATGGAATGTGGAAAGCAATCTGGAATGGAATGAAATGGAATGTGGAATGGAATGAAATGGAATGTGGAAAGGGAATTGGAATGGAATGTAAAATGGAACAGAATGCAATGTGAAATGTAATGTGGAATGGAATGTGCAATGGAAAGTGGAAAGGAATGGAATGGATTGTGGAATGGAGCGTGGAAATGAGTGGAATGGAAAGTGGAATGGATCGTGTAATGGAATGTGGAATGGAACCAGAAATGGAATGTGGAAAGGAATGTGGGAAGGAACGGAATTGAATGTGGAATGGAATGTGTAATGGAACATTTAATGGAATGGAATGGAACGTGGAATGGAATGCTATGGACCTTCAAAGGAAGGTGGAATGGAACGTGGAATGGAATGTAGAATGAAATGTGCAATGGAATGTGGAAAGTAACGTGCAATGTAATGGAATGGAAAGTGAAATGGAAACTGGAATGGAATGGAATGGATAGCGGAATGGAATCCGGAATGGAAAGTGGAATGCAAACTGGAATGAAACGTGGAATGGAACAGAATAAAATGTGGAACGGAATGCGGAATGGAATGGAATGGCATGTGGAATGGATTGGAATGGAATGTGGAATGGAATGTGGAAACAGTGGAAAGTGGAATGCAATGTGGAATGAAATGTGGAATGGAATGGAATGGAAGGTGGAATGGAATGGAATGCAATGTGGATTGGAATGAAATGGAATGTGGAATGGAACGGAAAGTGAAGTGGAATGTGGGATGAAGTGAAATGAAACGTGGAAAGGAATGGAATGTAACGTGGAATGGAATAGAATGGAACATGGAATGGAACGTGGAATAGAACGTTGAATGGAAAGTGGAATGGAATGTGGAATTGAATGGGATGGAATATGGAATCGAATGTGGAATGCAATGGAAAGGAATGTGCAATGGAATTTGGAATGGAACGGAATGTAACTTGGAATTGAATGTGGAAATTAATGTGGAATGGAATGTGTAACGGAACGTGGAATTGAATGTGGAATGGAATGGTTTGGACTGTGGAATGGAATGTGGAATGGAACGTGGAATGGAACGTGAAATGAATGTGGAATGGAATGGAATGGAATGTGGAATGGAAGGTGCAATCGAATTTGTTATGGAATAGAATGGAAAGTAAAATGGAATGTGGAGTTGAATGGAATGGTATAAGGAATGGAAGGCAAAGGAATGTGGAATGGAATGCGGAATGGAATGGAATTGAATGAGGAATGGAATGTGGAATGGAAGACAACGGAATGTGGAATGGAATGTTTAACGGAATGTTGAATGGAATGTAGAAGGCAAAGGAATGTTATGTGGAATGGAATGTGGAATGGAAAGTGCAATGGAAAGTGGAATGGAATGGAAAGGAACGTTAAAAGGAACGTGGAATGGAATGCAATGCAAAATAGAAAGGAACGTGGAATGTCCGTTTTAATGGAACGTGGAATGGAATGTGGAATGTAATGGAATGGAATGTGGAATGGAATAAAATGCAATGTGGAATGGAAAGGAATGAAACTTGAAATGGTACGTGGAATGGATCATGGAATGCAAGGTGGGATGGAACGTGGAATGGAATGTGGAATGGAATGGAATGGAATGTGGAATGAAATGGAATGGGATGTTGAATGGAATTGAATGGAGTGGAATGTGGAATGGAATGGAATTGAATCGAATGCGAAATGCAATGGAATGGAATGTGGAATGGAAGGGAATTGAATGGAATGGAATGTGGATTGGAATGGAATTGAATGTGGAATTGGATGGAATGGAATGAGGAAAGGAATCGATTGGAATGTGGAATGCAATGGAATGGAACATGGAATGGAATGTGGAATGGAATGTAGAGTGGATTGTGCAATGGAACGGAAGAGAATGTGGAATGGAATGGAAGGGAATGTTTAATGAAATGTGGAGTGTAATGGAATGGAATGTGGAACGGAATGGAATGGAATGTGGAATGAAAAGTGGAATTGAAAGGAATGTAATGTGAAATGTAATGTGGAATGGAAAGTGGAATGACATGGAATGGAATGTGGAATGGAACATGGAATGTAATCGAATGGAAAGTGGAATGGAAAGTGGAATCGAATGTGGAATTGATTGTGGACTGGAATGGAATGGAATGTGGAATGGAATGTGGCAGGGAATTACATGAAATGTGGAATGGAAAGTGGATTGGAATATGGAATGGATTGCGGAATGTAATGTGAAATGGAATGGAAAAGAATGTGGAATGGAATGTGGAATGGAGAGTGGAAAGGAAAGTGGAATGGATTGTGGAATGGAACATGGAATGGAATGCGATGGAATGTGGAATGCAACGTGGAATGCTATGGAATTGAATGTGCAATTGTATGTGGCATGGAATTGAATGGAAATATGAATGGAATCTGGAATGGAATTTGGAATGGAAGTGAATGCAATGTGGAAAGGAACGTGAAATGTAGTGGAATTGAACATGGAATGGAATGTGGAATGGAATGTGGAATGTAATATGGAATTGAACTTGGGATAGAAAGTGGAACGAAATGTGGAATGGAACGCAAAGGAATGTGGAATGGAATGTGGAATTGAGTGTGGAATGGAAAGTGGAATGGAATGTGTTGGAATGAGGAAGGGAATGTGGAATGTAATGTGGAATGGAATGGAATGTGGAATGGAATGTGGAGTAGAATGTGGAATGTGAGGTGGAATTGAATGGAATGGAATCTGGAATGTAATGGAATGGAATGTGGAAAGGAATGTGGAAAGGAATGCAATGGAATGTGAAATGAAACCGAATGGAATGTGGAATGGAATGTGGAATGGAAAGTGGAATGGAACGGAATGGTATGTGGAACGGAATGTGGAATGGAGTGGGGAATGGAATGTGGAATGGAACAGAATGCAATGTGGAAAGGAATGTGGATTCGAAAGTGGAATGGAATGGAATGGATTGCAGAATTGAATGGTATGGAATGGTATGGAATGTGGCAAGGAATGGAATAGAATGTGAAACGGAACGTGCAATGGAACGTGGAATGGAAGGTGGAATGCACCACGGTATGGAATGGAATGGAATGTGGAATGGAATGCGGTATGGAATGGAATGGACTGAGGAATGGAATGTGGAATGGAATGTGGAATAGAATGTAAAGGAATGTGGCATGCAATGTGGAATGCACTGTGGAATGGAATGGAATGGATTGTGGAATGGAATGTGTAATGGAATGGAATGGAATATCAAATGGAATGAGGAATGGAATGTGAAATGGAATGTGGAATGGAAAGTGGAATGGAATGTGGAATGACTCGTGGAATTTAACCTGGAATAGAATGGAATGCAACGTGTAACGGAATGTGGAAAGGAAAGGAATGGAATGTGGAATGGAATGTTTAATGAAATGTGGAATGGAATGGAGGGGAATGTGGAATGGAATGTGGAATCAAAAGGAATGGACTGTGGAATGGAATGTTGAATGGAATGTGCTACGGAATATAGAATGGAATGGAATGGATTGTGGAATGGAATGTGGAATGGAATATTGAATGGAACGGAATGAAATGTGGAATGTAATGTGGAATGGAATGTGGAATGGAAAGTGGAATGTGATGTAATGGAATGTGGAATGAAAGGAGGAATGGAATGGAATGGAAGGTGGAATGGAACGGGTAATGGAACTTGGAAAGGAATCTGGAATGGAATGTGTAATGGAATGTGGAGTGGAAAGCCGAGTGGAGTGTGGAATGGAATGTGAAATGCAACGTGAAATGGAATGCAGTGGAGCATGGAATGGAACGTGGAATGGAACGTGGAATGGAATGGAATGGAACATCGAATGTAATGTGGAGGGGAATGTGGAAAGGAATGGAACGTGGAAAGGAATGGAAAGGAATGTTGAATGGAATGCAATGGAATGTGGAATGGAATGCAATGTAATGTGGAATGGAATGGAATGGTATGTGAAATGGAATGTGGAATGGAATGTGGAATCGAACGGAAAGCAAAATGGAATGGACTCGAATGGAACGTTGAATGGAAGGTGGGATGGAATGGAATAGAATGTGGAATGGAATGTGGAATGGAAGGGAATGGAATGTGGAAAGTAATGTGGAATGGAATGGAATGTAATGAGGAATGGAATGTGGAATGGAATGTGGAATGGAACGGAATGTAATGTGGAATGGAATGTTGAAAATAACTGGAATGGAATGGAAAGTAACGAGGAATGGAACTTGGAATTCAATGGAAAGGAACGTGGAATAGAAAGGAATGGAATGTGGAATGGAATGTGGAATGGAATGGAATGGAATGTGGAATGGAATGGAATGGAATGTGGAATGGAATGTGGAATGGAATGGAATGGATTGTGGACTGCAACGTGCAAAGGAACCTGGAATGGAATGGAATGAAAGGTGAAATGGAATGTGCAACAGAATGTGGAATGTAATGTGGAATGGAATGGAAAGGAACATGGAATGGAATGGGGTAGAATGTGGAAAGGAATGTGGAATGGAATGCAATGGAATGAGGAATGCAACGGAATGGAATGTAGAATGGGATGTGGAATAGGATGTGGAATGGAAGGGAATGGAATGTGGAAAGGAGTGTGGAAAGGAATGGATAGGAATGTAGAATGGAATGGAATGGAATGTGGAAAGGAATGTTGAAAGGAAAGTGGAATGGAATGGAATGAAATGTGGAATGAAATGTGGAATTGAATCATATAGAATGTGGAATGGAATGTGGAATGGAATGTGGAAAGGATTTCAGAATCGAATGGAATGGCTTGTGGAATGGAAAGGAATGGAATGTGGACTGAAATGGAATGGAACGTGGAAAAGAATGTGGAATGGAATGTGGAATTGAACACAGAATGGAATGGAATGGAATGGAATGCGGAATGGAATGAAATGGAATGTGTAATGGATTGTGAAATGGAATGGAATGTAATGTCAAATGGAAAGTGGAATGTAATGTCAAATGTAATTTGGAATGGAATGTGAAATGGAATGTGGAATGGAATGTGGAATGGAAAGTGGAATGTATCGTGGCATGGAAAGTGGAATAGAATGGAATGGAAAGTGGAATGTATCGTGGCATGGAAAGTGGAATAGAATGGAATGGAAAGTGGAATGGAATGTGCAAAGGAATGGAATGGAATCTGGAATGGAATATTTAATGGAATGTGGAAAAGAATGGAGTGGAATTTGTAATGTAATGTGGAATGGAAAGGAATGGAGTGTGGAATGGTATGTTGAATGGAACGTGCAACGAAATGTGGAATGGAATGTATTAGAAAGTGGAATGGATTGTGAAATGGAATGTGGAATGGAACGGAATGTAATGTGGAATCGAATGTGAAATGGATTGTGGAAAAGAAAGTGGAATGTAATGGAATTGAATGTGGAATGAAACGAGGAATGGAATGGAATGGAAGGTGGAATGGAACATGGAATGGAATGTGGAATGTAATGTGTAATGGAAAGTGGAATTGAATGTTGAATGGGATGGAATGGAATCTGTACTGGAATGTGGAATGCAATGTGGAATGCATTGTGGAATGGAATGTCGACTGGAGTGTGGAATGGAATGTGGAATGGAATGCAATGGAAAGTCGAAAGGAATGTGGAATGGAATGTCAAGTGGAGTGTGGAATGGAATGTGGAATGGAACGCAATGGATAGTCGAATGGAATGTGGAATCGAATGTGGACGGGATCTTGAAATGCAATGGAATATAATTTGGAATGAAACGTGGAATGGAATGGAGTGGATGATGGAATGGAACATGGAATGGAACGTGGAATGGAATGGAATGTGACATGGAATGTAAACTGGAATGGAATGTGATAAGGAATGGAACGTGGAAAGGAATGGAAAGGAATGTGGAATTGAATGCAATGGAATGAGGAATGGAATGGAATAGTATGTGAAATGGAATGTGGAAAGGTATGTGGAACGGAATAGAATAGATAGTGGAATGGAATGGAAAGAAACGAGGAATGGAATGTGGAATGTACTGGAATGGAATGTGGAATGGAATGGAAGGGAATGTGGAATGGAATGTGGACTGGAATGTGGAATGGAACAGAATATAATGTGGAATGGAATGTGGAAAGGTAAGTGGAATGGAATGGAATGGAACTTGGAAGGGAATGTGGAATTCAATGGAATGGAATGTGGAATGGAATGGAATGGAATGTGGAATGGAATGTGGAACGGAATGGAATGGAAGGTGGAATGGATCGAATAGAACGTGGAAAGGAAACTGGAATGGAATGGAATGGAAGATCAAATGGAATGTGGTATAGAATGTTTAATGTAATGTGGAATGGAATGGAAAGGAACGTGGAATGGAACAGAGGAGAATGTGGAAAGGAATGTGCAATGGAATGCAATGGAATGAGGAATGCAAGGGAATGGAATGTAGAACGGAATGTGGAATGGAATGTGGAATGGAACTGAATGGAATGTGGAATGGAGTGAGGAATGGAATGGAATGGGATGTGTAATGGAATGTTGAAAGGAAAGTGGAAAGTAATGGAATGGAATGTGTAATGGAATGTGGAATGGAGTGTGGAATGGAATGTGGAATGGAATGTGGAAAGGAATGTGGAATTGAATGGAAAGGCATGTGGAATGGAATGGAATGGAATGTGGAATGAAATGGAATGTAAATTGGAATAGAATGTGGAATGGAATGTGAAATGGAAAGTGGAATGGAATGGAAAGGAATGTAGAATGGAATGGAATGGAATGGAATGGAATAGGAATGGAATGGAATGCAAAGTGGTATGCTACGGGATGGAAAGAAATAAGCAATTGAATAGAATGGAATGTGGAGTGGAAAGCGAATGGAATGTGAAATGGAATGGAATAGAACGTCGAATGGAATGTGGAATGGAATGGAGTGTAGTGTGGAAAGAAATGGAATAGAAAGCGGAATAGAATGTGGAATGGAATGTGGAATGGAATGGAATGGAAAGTGGAACGAAATGGAATGGAAAGCGGAATATAATGTGGAATGGAATGTGGAATGGAATGTTTAGGAATGTGGAATAGAATGGAATGGAGTGCAATTTAAGGCGGAATCGTATGGAATTGAACGTGGAATTCAATGGAATTGAATGATATGCGCAATTCGATGGAATTGAATGTGGAATGCAATGGAATGGAATGTGGAATGGAATGGAATGGAACGTAGAATCGAATGTGGAAATGAATGTGGAATGGAATCTGGAATGGAATGGAATGGAATGTGGAATGTAATGAAATGGAATGTGTAATAGAATGCAGTGGAAAGGAATGTGGAATGGAATGTGGAATGTAACGTGGAATGGAATGCAATGGAATGGAATGTGGAATGGCATGGAAGGTTGGGTGGAATGGAATGGAATGTGGATTGGAATGGTGTTGAATGTGGAATGGAATGTGGAATGGAATGGCATTTGGAATGGAAAGTGGAATGGAATGGAATGGAATATGGAATGGAATGTGGAATGGAATGGAATGGAATGTGGAATGGAATGCAATGGATCTGTATGGAATGTGGAAAGGAATGGAATTGAATATGTAATGGAATGTGGAATGGAACATAGAATGGAATGTGGAATGGAACATAGAATGGAATGTGGAAAGGAATGGAATGGGATGTGGAACGGAATGCGGAACGGAAAGTAATGGAATGTGAAAAGGAATGGAATGCTATGGAATGTGGAATGGAATGCAATAGAATGAAATGGAATGTGGAATGGAATGAAATGGAATTTGGAATGGAACAGAATGGAATGTGGAACGTAATGAAATTAAATTTGGAATAGAATGGAATGGAATGGAATGGAATGGAATGTGGAATTGAATGGAATGAAATGTGGAATGCAATGGAATGGAATGGAACGTGGAATGGAATGGAAGAGTATGTGGAGTAGAATGGAATGTAATGTGCAATAGAATGGAATGGAATGTGGATTGGAATGTGGAATGCAATGGAATGGAATGTGGAATGTAATGTGGAATGCAACGGAATGGATTGTGAAATGGAATGTGGAAAGGAACGCAAAATGGAATGGAATGTGGAATGGAACATGGAATGCAATGTGGAATGGAACGGAATGTAATGTGGAACGGAATGTGGAAAGGAAAGTGTAATGGAATGGAATGGAATGTGGAATGGAAAGTGTAATGGAATGGAATGGAATGTGGAATGGAATGTGTAATGAAATGGAATGGAACGTGGAATGGAAAATGGAATGGAAAGTGGAACAGAACTTGGAATGGAAGGGAATGGAATGGAATGGAATAAACAATGGAAGGGAATGGAAAGTGGAATGGAATAAACAATGGAAGGGAATGGAAAGTGGAATGGAATTTGTAATGGAATGGAAAGCAATGGAATGTGGAATGGAATGGAATGGAATGTGGAATGGAAATAATGGAATTCAGAATGGAGTGGAATGGTATGGAATGTGGAATGGAAAGGAATTGTATGGAATGTGCAATTAAATGGAATGGAATGTGGAATGTAATGGCATGGAATGTGAAATGAAATGTGTAATGGAATGTGAAATGCAATGTGGAATGGAAAGTGGAATGGAATGGAAGGGAACGTGCCTTGAAAAGTGGAATGGAACGCGGAATGGAACGTGGAATGCAATGTGGAGTGGAATAAATGGAATGTGGAATGGAATGGAATGGAAAGGAATGGAAAGTGAAGTGGAATGTGGAATGCATTGTGAAATGGAATGTGGAATGAAATGTGAAACGTAAAAAAAGGAACGTGGAATGGAAAAGAATGGAACATGGAATGCAATGGAATAGAATGTGGAATGGAACGTGGAAAGGAACTTGGAATGGAACGTGGAATGCAATGTGGAGGGAATGTGGAATGGAATTTAATGGAAAGTGGAATGGAATGTGGAATGGAATGGAATGGACTGTGGAACGGGTTGAGGAATGGAATGGAATGGAATGTGGAATGCAACGTGGAATGGGACGTGGAATGGAATGGGCAAAGGAATGTGAAATGGAACGTGGAATGGAATGGAATATAAGGTGGAATGGAATGTGGAATTGAATGCAGAATGGAATGGAATCTGCAATAGAAGGTGCAATGGAATGGAATGTGAAATGGAACGTGGAAAGGAATAGAATGGAATGTGGAATGGAACTTGGAATGGAACGTGGAATGGAACAATGAACAGAATGTGGAATGCTGCGTAGAATGTAATGTGCAATGTAAAGTAGAATGGAATGGAATCGAATGTGGAGTGGAATGAAATGTAATGTAACGTGGAATGGAATGTGGAATGGAATGGAATGGAATGTGGAATAGAATGTGGAATGGAATGGAATGGAATGTGGATTGGAATGTGGAATGGAATGTGGCATGGAATGGAATGTGGAATGGGAATTGGAATAGAATGGAATGGAACTTGGAATGGAAGGTAGAATGGAACGTGAAATGGAATGTGGGATGGAACTTGGAATGGCATGGGCAATGGAAGGTGGAATGGAATGTGGAATGCAATGGAATGGAAAGTGGTATGGAATGTCTCATGGAAAGTGGAATGGAATTTGGAATGGAACGTGGAATGGTATGTGGAATGGAATGTGGAATGGAAAGTGGATTGTAATGGAATGGACTTTGGAATGGAATGGAATGGATTGTGGAATGGAAGGTGGAATGGAATGTGGAATGTGACGTGGAATGGAAAGGAATGTAATGTGGAATGGAAGGGAGTGGAATGTGGAATGGAAAGGAATGGAATGTGTAAAGGAATGTGGAATGGAATGGAATGGAATGTGGTACAGAAAGTGGAATGGTATAAAATGGAATCCGGAATTGAATGGAATTTAATGGAATGCAATACGAAATGGAACATGGAATGGAACGTGGAATGGAATGTGGAATGGAACAGAAAAGAATGAGAATGGAAGGTAACAGAATGTGGAATGGAATGTGGAATGGAATGGAATGGAACGTGGAAAGGATCGTGGAAAGGGATGGAATGGAACGTGGAATGGAATGTGGAATGGCACGCGGAATGGAGTGAGGAATGGAAAATGGAAAGGAATGTGCAATGGAACGTGGAAAGGAATGGAATGCAAAGTGGAACAGTACGTGGAATGGAATGGAAAGGAAAGTGGAATACAACATGGAATGGTATGTGGAATGGAACCAAGAATGGAATGGAAAGCAATGTGGAATGGAATGAGGAATGGATTGTGTAATGGAATGTGGAATGGAATGTGGAAAGGAATATGGAAAGGAATGTGGAATGGAAAGGAATGAAATGTGGAATGAAATGTGCAATGGGACGTGGAATGGAATGGAATGAAATGGATTGTGGAATGTAATGTGGAATGGAATGTGGAAAGAAAGTGGAATGCAATGGTATGGAACGTGGAAAGGGATGTACTGGAACGTGGAATGGAAAGTGGAATGGAAAGCGGAATGGAATGTGGAATGGAACGTCGAATGGAAAGTGGAATGGAATGGAATGCGCAATGCAATGGAATGGAATGTGGAATGGACTGTGGAATGAAATCTGGAATGGAATGGAATGGAAATTGGAACGGAGTGGAATCGATTGTTGAATGAAAGATGGAATGCAATGGGTAATATAACATGGAATGGAAAGGAATGTAATGTGGAATGGAAAGGAATGGAATATGGAATGGAAAGGAATGGAATGTGGAATGGAATAGAATGTAATGTAGAATGAAATGTGGAATGGAATGGAATGGAATGTGGAATAGAATGTGAAATAGAATGGAATGGAATCCGGAATGGAATGGAATGCAATGCAAAATGTAACGTGGAATGTAAGGTGGAATGGAAAGTGGAATGGAACGTGGAATGGAATGTGGAATGGAACGTGGGATGGAATGTGCAATGGAATGTGGAATGGAACGAGGGATGGAATGGAATGGAATGTGGAAGGGAACGTGGAATGGAATGGAATGGAATGTGGAATGGTATGTGGAATTGAAAGTGGAAGGTAATGGAATGGAATGTGGAAAGGAATTTGAATGGAATGGAATGGAATGGAATGCGGAATGGAATGTGGAAAGGCATTTGGAATGGATTGTGGAATGGAATGGAAAGGAATTTGGAATTTAATGAGGAAGGGAAAGAGGAATGGAAACTGGAATGGAATGGAGTGGAACGGAATGGATTGTGGAATGGAATGTGGAATGGAATGTTGAATGGAACGTGGAATGGAATGGATTGGAACGTGGAATAGAACATGCAAAGGAACGTGGAATGGAAAGTGGAATGGAATGTGGAAGGGTATGAAATGAAATGTGGAATGAAATGTGGATTGGAATGGAATGCAATGTGGAATGGAATGGAAAGGAATGCGGATTAGAATTTAATGTAAAGTGGAATGGAACATTTAACGGAATTGAATGCAATGGATTGTGGTATAGAATGGAATGGAATGTGAAATGGAAAGAAATGCAATGTGGAATAGAATATAATGGAAAGAGCAACGGAGCGTGGAATGGAATGTAATGGAATGGAAAGAATGGAATGTGGTATGGAATGGAATGGAATGTGGAATGGAATGTGGAAAAGAATGGAATGAAATATGGAATGGAATGTGGATTGGAATGGAATGGAGCGAGGAATGGTATTGTATGGACTGCGGAATGGAAGGTGGAATGGAATGTGGAATGGAATCTGGAATGGAATGGAAAGGAAAGTGTATTGGCATGTGAATTGGAATGCAATGGAACGTGGAATGGAATGTGAAATGAAATGCAATGGAATGAGAATGGAACGTGGAATGGAATGCGGAATGGAATGTGGAATGGACTGCGGAATCGAATGTGGAATTGAATGTGGAATGGAATGGAATGGAATGTATTTTGGAATGGAATGTGAATTGGAATACAAAGGAATGTGGAAAGGAATGTGGAATGAAATGCAAGGAAATGAGAATGGAATGTGGAATGGAATGTTGAATGGAGTCGAATGGAATGTGGAACATAATGTGGAATGGAATGGAATGGAATGTGGAACTGAATGGAATGCAATGTGGAATGGAACGTGGAATGGAACATGGAATGGAAAGTGGAATCGAACATGGAATGGAACGTGGAATGGGACGTGCAATGGAATGTGGAACGGAAAGTGGAATGGAAGGGAGTGGAATGGAACGGAATGTGGAATGGAATGTGTAATGGAATGTTGAAGGAAATGGAATGCAATGTGGAATGCAATATGGAAATGAATGCGGAGAGGAACGTTGAATGGAATGGAAAGGAATGTGGAATGGAAAGTGGAATGGAATGGAAAGGACAGTGGAACGGAAAGTGGAATGAAATGGAAAGCAACGTGGTTTGGAACGTGGAATGGAACATGGAATGGATTGGAATCAAACGTGGAATGGAATGTGGAATAGAACGATTAATAGAAAGAGGAATGGAATTTGGAATGGAATGGAATGTGGAATGGAATGGAATGGAATGTGGTATGGAATGGAAAGGAAGGTGGAATGGAATGTGGAAAGGAATGTGGAATGGAATGGAATGCAATGTGGAGAGGTATGTGAAATGGAATGTGGAATGAAATGGAATGGAAAGTCGAATGGAATGGAATGGAATGTGGAATGGAATGGAATAGAATGTATAATGGAAAGGAATGGAATGTGGAATGGAATGGAATCATATGGAAGGAGGAATGGAAAGGAATGGAATGTGGAATAGAATGAAACGGTATGGAATGCAGAATAGAATGAAATGGAATGGAATGTGGAGTGGAATGGAATGGAATGTGTAATGGAGTTGACGGAATGTGGAATTTAACGTATTGGAATGAAATGTGGAATGAAATGGAATGGAATTGAATGCAGAATGGAATGTAATGGAATGTGGAATGGAAGGGAATGGAATAGAATGGAATGTGGAATGGAACGGAATGGACTGTGGAATCGAATGTGGAATGGAATGTGCAATGGAATGTGGAATGGAATGGAATGGAACGAAATGGATTGTGGAATGGAAAGTGGAATGGACTGTGGAATGGGACGTTAAATGGAATGGAATGGAACGTGGAACGGGATGGAATGGAATGAGGAATGGAACATGGAATGCAACGTGGAACGGAACATTGAATGGAACGTGCAATGGAATGTGCAATAGAACGAGGAATGGAACGTGGAATGGAAAGAATGGAAGGGAAAGGATCGTGGAATGGAAAGTGAAATGGACTCTGGAATGGAACGTGAAATGGAAAGTGGAATGTATTGGAAGGGAATGTGGAATGGAATGTGGAACGGAATGTGGACTGTAATGCCAGGCAATGTGGAATGGAATGTGGAATGGAATGGAATGGAAAGTGGGATGGAATGTGGAATGGAATATGGAATGGAACGTGGAATGGAATGGAATGTAACATTCAATGGGATGTGGAATGGAATGGAATGGAATGTTGAATAGAATGTAGTATGGAAATGAATGGAATGAAGAATGGAAAGGAATGGAATGGTTTGGAATATGGATTGGAATGGAATGGAATGTTATATAATGTTTAATGGAAGGTGGAATGGAAAGTATTGGAAAGACGAATGGAATGTGGAATGGAATGTGGAATGGAATCGAATGGAATGTGGAATGGAAAGTGGAATGGAATGGAATGGAATGTGGAATGGAATGGAATGGAATGTGGAATGGAATGGAATGGAATGTGGAGTGGAATGTGGAATGGAATGGAATGGATTGTGGAATGGAGTGTGGAATGGAATGGAATGGAATGTGGAATGGAATGGAATGGAATGTGGAATGGAATGTGGTGTGGCGCGTGGAATGGAATGGAGTGCAATGTGGGATGGAATGTGGAATGGAATCTGGAAAGGAAAGTGCAATGGAATAGAATGGAACAGAATGGAAAGTGGAATGGAATGTGGAATGGAATATGGAATGGAACGTGGAATGGAATGGAATTGAACGTGGAATGCAATGTAGAATGGAATATGGAATGGAACGTGCAAAGGAATGGAAAGGAACATGGAATGAAATGTGCAATGGAATGTGGAATGCAAAGTGAAATGGAAAGGAATTGAAAGTGGAGTGGAACGTGGAATAGAATGGAATGAAATCTGTAATGGAACGTGGAATGGATTGTGGAATGGAATGTGGAATGGATGGTGGAATCGAACGGAATGGATTATGGTATAGAATGCGGAAAGGAATGTGGAAGAGATAGTGGAAAGAAATTGAATGGAATGTGCAATGGAAAGTGGAATGGAATGTAAAGGAACGTGGAATGGAACTTGTAATGGAAAGTGGAATGGAACGTAGAATTGAATGTGAAATGCAGCATGGAAGGTAATTTAGAATGGAACGTGCTATGGAATGCAATATAATGTGGAAAGCAAAGTGGAATGGAATGGAATGTGGAATGGAATGGAATATAATGTGGAATGGGATGGAATGGAATGTGGAATGGAAAGTGGAATGGAATGGAAAGGAAAGTGAAATGGAATGGAAGGGATTGTAGAAAGGAATGTGGAATGGAATGTGCAACCGAATCTGGAATAGAAAGGAATGCAATGTAGAATGGAATGTGGAATGGAATGGACTGGAATTCCATATGCAATGGAATGGAAAGTGGAATGGAATGGAATGGAATCTAATGTGGAATGGAATGGAATGGAATGGAATGCAAAGGAATGGAAACCAGTGTGAAATGAAATGGAATGGAATGTGGAACAGAATGTGGAATGCAATGGAAAGGAATGTGGAATGGAATGTGGAACAAAATGCAATGGTATTTGAAATGGACTGTGGAATGAAACGGAATGGAATAAGGAATGGAATGTGTAATGGAATGGAATGGAATGTAGACTGGAATGTGGAATGGAATGGAATGTGGATTGGAATGTGGAATGGAATGGAATGTAATTTGGAATGGAATGGAAAGTAATAGAACCTGGAATGGAATGTGGAATCGAACGTGGAATGGAATGGAATGGAAAGTGGAATGGAATGGAATGTGGAATGCAATGTGGAATGGAATGGAATGGAATGCAATGGAATGGAAAGGAATGTGGAATGAAACGGAATGGAATGTGAAATGGAATGTGGAATGAAACCTGGTATGGGAGGTGGAATTGAGGATGGAATTGAATGAGCAATGGAATGCGGAATGGAACGTGGAATTGAATAGAATGGAAATTGGAATGGAACGTTCCAGAATAGAATGTGGAATGGAAAGTGGAATGGAATGTGGAATGGAATGTGGAAAGGTAAGGGGATTGGAAAGTGGAATGTAATGTGGAATGGAAAGGAATGGAATGTGGAATGTAATGGAATAGAATGTGGAATAGAATGTGGAATGGAATGGAATGGAACACGGAATGGAATGGAGTGGAATGCTATGGAATGTGGAAAGGAAACTGGAATGGAAAGTGGCATGGAATGTGGAATGCCATGGAATGGAATATGGAATGGAATGAGGAATGGAATGAAATGTACATTGGAATGTGGAATTGATTGTGGAATGGAAAGTGGAATGGAATGTGTAATGGAAAGGAAAGGAAAGTGGATTGGAATGTGGAATGAAATGGAATGGAATGTGGAATGGAATGTGGAAAGGAATGGAAAGTAGAGTGTAATGTGGAATGGAATGGAATGTAATTTTTAAAGGTAATACAATGGAATGTGTAATGGAATGTGCAGTGAAATGGAATGCAACGTTGAATGCAATGTGGAATGGAATATAATGGAATGTGGAATGGAAAGTTAATGGAAAGAGGAAGGAAATATGTAGTGGAATGTGGAATTGAAAGTGGAAAGTTATGGAATGGATCATGGAATGGAACGTGAAATTATAGGTGGAATGGAGCGTGGAATGGAATGGAATGCAACGTGGAATGGAATGGAATGGAAAGTGGAATTGAATGGAATGGATCGTGGAATGGAAAGTGGAATGCAACGTGGAATGGAATGTGGAATGGAACGTAGAATGGAATGGAATGCAATGTTGAGTGGAATGCGGAATGGAATGTAAAACGGAATCGAATGGAATGTGGAATGCAATGTGAAATGGAATGGACTGGTATGTGCACTGGAATGTGGAATGGAATAGAATAGAATGTGGAAAGGGGAGGAATGGAATCTGGAATGGAATGGAATGGAATGGGGAATGGAATGTGGAATGGAATGCATTTGAAAGTGGAATGGAATGTGGAATAGAATGTGGAAAGAAATGTGGAATGGAATGGAATGGAATGGAATGTGGAATGGAATGTAGAATGGAAATTGGAATGCCACGTGGAATGGAAGGGAATGGAATGTGGAAATGAATGTTTAAAGGAACGTGGAATGGAATGGAATGTGGAATGGAAAGTGGCATGGAATGGAATGGAATGTGGAATGGAAAGTGGCATGGAATGGAATGGAATGTGGAATGGAATGTGGAATCAAATCTAATGGAATGTGGAATTGAAAGTGGAAAGGAACGTGGAATGGAATGGAATGTGGAATGGAACATGGAATGCAATGTAATGGAATGTGGAAGGGAATGTGGAATGGAAATTGGAATGGCATGTGGAATGGAACGGAATGGAATGTGGAATGGAATATTTAAAGGAAAGTGGAATGGAATGAAATGTAACGTAGAATGGAAAGTGGAATGGAATGGAACGGAATGTGTAATGGAATGTTCAATCGAATCTTGGAATGTGGAATGAAATGCAATGGTATTTGCAGTGGCATGTGGAATGGAATGGAATCGAAATTGGAATGGAACGGAATGGAATGTGGAATGGAATGGAATAGAATGCGGAATGAAATGGAATGGAACGGAATGGAATGTGGAATGGAATAGAATAGAGTGCAGAATGCAATGGAATGGAATGTGTAATTCAATGTGGAATGGAATGGAATGGAATATGGAATGGAATGGAATGGAATGGAATGGAATGGAATGGAATGGAATGTGGAATGGAATGGAATGGAATGGAATGTGGAATGGAATGGAATGTGGAATGGAATGGAATGGAATGTAGAATGCAGTTGAATGGAATGTGGAATGGAATGGAGTGTAACGTGGAATGGAATGTGGAAAGGAATGCAATGCAATGTGGAATGGATTGGAATGCAATGTAGAATGGAATAGAATGGAGTGCGGAATGGAATCGAATGGAATGTGGAATGGAATGTGTAATGGAATGGAATGGAATGTGGAATACAGTGGAATGGAATGTGGATACGAGTGTGGAATGGAATGGAATGGAATGTGGAAAGGAATGCTGAATGGAATGCAGAATGGAATGGAATGCAATGTGGAATGGAAAGTGGAATGGAATGTGGAATGGAACTTGGAATGGAATGGAATGCAAGGTGGAAAGGAACATGGAATGGAATGTGAAATGGAACGTGGAATGCAATGTGGAATAGAATGGAAAAGAACGTGGAATGGAATGTGGAATGGTATGGAATGGAATGGAATGTGGAATGGAACGTGGAATGAAATGTGGAATGGAATTTGGAATGGAACGTGGAATGGAATGGAATGGAATGTGAAATGCAACTTGAATGGAATGGAAAGTGGAATGGAACATGGAATGGAATGTTGAATGGAACTTGGCGTGGATTGTATAATGGAATGTGGAATTGAAAGTGGAATGGATTGGAATGGAATGTTGAATGGAATGTGGAATGGAATGGAATGGAACTTCGAATGGAAAGTGGAATGGAATGTGGAATGGAACGTGGAATGGAATGGAATGGAATGTGCAATGGAATGTGCATTTGAATGTGGAATGGATTCAGGAATGCAACGGAATGGAATGTGGAATGGAATGTGGAATAGAATGGAGTGTGGAATGGAATGTGTAATTGAATGTGGAACGGAAAGTGGAATGGAATGGGGAATGGAATGCAATGGAATGAAGAATGGAATATGGAATCTTATGGAATGGAGTGAGGAACGGAGAGTGGAATGGAAAGTGGAACTTAATGGAAGGTAGAAAGGAATGTGGAATGGAATAGACTGGAATGTTTAAATGAAATGGAGTGGAATGTGGAATGGAATATGGATTGCAGTGGAATGCAATGTTGAATGGAATGAAATGGAATGTCTAATGTAATGTTTAATGGAATGTGGCATGAAATCTGCAGTGGAACTTGGAATGGAACGTGGAATGGAATGGAATGGAACGTGAAACGGAACGTGGAATGGAATAAGGAATGGCAGGTGGAATGGAACGGAATGGAATATGGAATGGAATGGATTGGAATGTGTAATGGAATGTGGAATGGAACTTAATGGAATGTGGAATGGAATATGGAATGCAATGGAATGGAATGTGGAATGGAATGTGAAATGGAATGGAATGTGGAATGGAATGGAATTTGGAATGGAATGGAATGTGGAATGAAATGTGGAAAGGAATGTGTAATGGATTGTGGAATGGAAAGGAAAGGAATGTGGAATTTAATGTAGAATGGAAAGTGGAAAGGAAAGTGGAATGGAATAGAGTGGAAAGGAATGGATTGTGGAATGGAACGTGGAATTGAATGTGGAATGGAAGGAGGAATGCAATGGTTTGGAACGTGGAATGGGATGGAATGCAATGTGGAAAGGAAGGTGGAATGGAATGGAATGGAACGTGGAATAGATCAGGGAATGGAATGTGGAATGGAAAGTGGAATGGAATATGGAATGGAAATGTGCAATGGAATGTGGAATGGAAAGTGGAATGGAAAGGAATGGAAAGTGGATGGAATGCTGAATGGATTGGAATGGAATGTTTAATGGAAATTGGAAAGGAATGGAATGGAATGTGGAATGGAAAGTAGAATGGAACGTGGAAGGGAACATGGAATGGAACGTGGAATGGAAAGTGTAATGGAATGTGGAATGGAAAGTGGAATGGAAAGGAATGGAATGTGGAGTGGAATATGGAATGTAATGGAATGGAACGTGGAATGGAATGTGGAATGGACTGTGGAATAGAAAGTGTAATGGAACGTGGAATGCATTGGAATGGAATGCGGAATGGAATGTGGAATGGAATGTGCAAAAGAAAGGGGAATGTAATGGAATTGAACGTGCAATGGAACGTGGAATGGAATGGAATGGAAAGTGGAAAGGAACTTGGAATGAAACGCGGAATGGAAAGTGGAATGGAATATGAAATGCAGCATGGAATAGAATGTGGAAAGGAATGGAATAGAATGCGGAATGTAATGGAATAGAATGTGGAACGGAATGTGGAATTGAATGGAATGGAATGTGGAAGAGAATGTAGAATGGAATAGAATGGAATGTGGAGACGAATTAAATGGAATGGTATGGAATGTGGAATGGAACGTGGAATTGAATGCAATGGAACATGGAATGGAACTTGGAATGGAACATGGAATGTATACTGGAATTGAATGAGGAATGGAATGGAATGGAATGTGGGAGGAAATGTGGAATAGAATGCAATGGAATGAGAAAGAATGAGGAATGAAATGGAACGGAATGTGGAATATATGTGGAATGGAATGGATCAGAATGTGGCATGGAATGTGGAATGGAATGTGGAATGGAACTGAATGGATCTTGAATGTAATGTGGAATGGAATGTGGAATGGAATGTGGAAAGGAATGGAATGGAATGTGGAATGGAATGTGGAATTTAATGTGGAATGGGATGGAATGCAATGTGGAATGGAACATGGAATTAAATCGACTGGAATGTGGAATGGAAAGTGGAAGGGAATGTGGAATGGAATGTGGAATGGAATGTGGAATGGAATGTGGAAAGGAATGGAACGGAATGTGGAATGCAAAGTGAAAAGGAATGTGGAATGGAATTTAAAGGAATGTGGAATGGATAGTGGAATGGAATGTGGAATGGAATGCGGAATGGAACTTGAAATGGAATGGAAAGCAATGGAACGTGGACTGAAAGTTGAAATGTAATGGAAATTAAGATGGAATGTAACATGGAAAGGAACGTGGAATAGAACGTGGAATTGAACATGGGATGGATTGTCGAACGGAGTATGGAATGGAACGGAATGGAATGTGGAATGGAATGTGGAAACGAGTGTGGAATGGAACGTGGAATTGAATGGAATGGAATGTGGAATAGAACGTGGAATGGAATGAAATGGAATGGAATGGAATGGAATGGAATGAAATGTGGAATGGAATGGAAAGTAATGGAATGGAATGTGGAATTGAAAGGAATGGAATGTGGAATGGAATGTGGAATGGAATGAAATGAAATGTGGAATGAAATGTGGATTGGAATGGAATGAAATGTGGAATGGAATGGAATGGATTGTGGAATGGAAAGGAATGCAATGTGGAATAGAATTTAATGGAAAGTGGAATGGAACGTGGAATGGAATGGAATGGAATGGAAAGAATGCAATGTGGTATGGAATGGAATGGAATGTGGGATGCAATTTGGAATGGAATGTGGAAAAGAATGGAATGAAATATGGAAAGGAATGTGGATTGGAATGGAATGGAATGTGGAATGGAATGGTATGGTCTGCGGAGTGGAATGTGGAATGGAATGTGGAATGGAATCTGGAATGGAATGGAATGGAAATTGTATAGGCATGTGAAAAGGAATGCAATGGAACGTGGAAGGGAATGTGGAATGAAATGCAGTGGAATGAGAATGGAATGTGGAATGGAATGCGGAATGGAATTTGGAATGGACTGCGGAATGGAATGTGGAATGGAATGTGGAATGGAATATGGAATGGAAAGGAATGGAATGGAATGTATTCTGGAATGGAATGTGAATTGGAATGCAATGGAATGTGGAATGGAATGTGGAAGGAAATGCAACGAAATGAGAATGGAATGTGGAATGGAATGTGGAATGGAATGTGGAATGGAATGTGGAAAGGAATGGAATAGGATGTGGAATAGAATGTGGAATGGAATGGAATGGAATGTGGAATGGAATGGAATGGAATGTTGAATGCAACGTGGAATGGAACGTGGAAAGGAATGTCGAATCAAACATGGAATGGAACGTGGAATGGGATTTGCAATGGAATGTGAAATGGAAAGTGGAATGCAATGGAGTGGAATGCAACGGAATGTTGAATGGAAAGTGTAACGGAACGTTGAATGAAGTGGAATGAATTGTTGACTGGAATATGGAATTAAATGTGGAGAGGGACGTCAAGTGTAATGGATAGGAACATGGAATGGAAAGTAGAACGGAATAGAGTGGACAGTGGAATGGAAGGTGGAAAGAAATGCAGAGGAACATGGATGGGAACGTGGAATGGAATATGGAATGGATTGTAATCAAACGTGGAATGGAATGAGGAATAGAACGAGGAATAGAAAGTGGAATGGAATGTGGAAAGGAATGGAATGTGGAAAGGAATGTGGAATAGAATGGAATGTGGAATGCAATGGAAAGGAATGTGGAATGGAATGAAATGGAAGGGGAATGGAATGTGGAAAGGAATGTTTAATGTAATGGAATGCAATGTGGAATGGTATGTGAAACGGAATATGTAATGGAATGGAATGGAAAGTCGAATGGAATGGAATGGAATGTGGAGTGGAATGGAATGGAATGAAGAATGGAAAGGAATGGAATGTGGAATGGAATGGAATGGAAGGTGGAATGGAATGTGGAATGCAATGGAATGGAATTTGGAATGGAATGGAATGCAAAGTGGAATAGAAAAGAATGCAACATGGAATGGGACGTGGAATGAAACAACGAATGTGACGTGTAATGGAAAGTGGAATGGAATGTGGAATCGAATGGAATGGAATGGAATGGAATGGATTGTGGAATGGAATGGAATGGAATTTGGAATGCAATGGAATGGACTGGAATTTGGAATTGAATGGAATGGAATGGAATGGAATGCGGAATGCAATGGAATGGAATGTGGAATGGAATGGAATGGAATGGAATGGAATGTGGATTTAAATGAAACAGAATGCGGAATGGAATAGATTGGAATCTGGAATGCAAGGGAATGGAACGTGGAATGGAATGTGGAATGGAAAGTGGAATGGATTATTTAATGGAATGGAATGGAATGTGGAATGAAATGGAATGGAATGTGGAATGCAAAGGGATGGACTGGAATTTGCAATTGAATGGAATCGAATGGAATGCAGTGCAGAATGCAATGGAATGGAATGTGGAATGCAATGGAATGGAATGGAATGGAATGGAATCCAATGGAATGGAATGTGGAATAAAATGGAATGCAATGGAATGGAATGTTGGTTTGAATGGAAAGGAAACTGGAATGGAATGGGTTGGAATGTGGAATGCAAAGGAATGGAACGTGGAATGGAATGTCGAATGGAATGTGAAATGGATGGTTTAATGGAACGGAATGGAATGTGGAATAGAAAGGAAAGGAATGGAATGTGGAATGCAATATGGAAGGGAATGTTGAATGGAATGCAACAAATTGTGCAAAGAAATGTGGATGGGAATGGAATGGAATGTGCAATGGAATGGACTGGAATGTGGAATGGAATGTGGAATGGAAAGGAATGGAAAGTGGAATAGAATGGAAAGGTATGGAATGTGGAACGGAATGGAATGCAATGGAATGGAATATGGAATGAAATCGAATGGAATGTGGAATGGAATGAATGGAATGTGGAATTTAACGGAATGAAATGGAATGTGGAACGGAATGGAGTGGAATGGAATGCAGAATGGAATGTGGCATGGAAGGGAATGGAATAGAATGGAATGTGGAATAAAACGGAATGGACTTTGGAATGGAATGTGGAATGGAATGTGGAATGGAACGTGTAATGGAATGTGGAATGGAGTGTGGAATGGAAAGTGGCATGGAATGTGGAATGGAATGGAATGGAATGTGGAATGGAATGCGGAATGCAATGTGGAATGTAACGGAATGGAAAGTGGAATGAAATGTGGAATGGAATACGGAATGGAAAGCAATGGAAAGTGTGAAGGAATGTGAAATGGAATGTGGAATGGAACGTGGAATGTAATGGAAAGGGACGTGGAATGGAACGTGGAAAAGAATGGATTGGAACGTGGAATGGAATGGAATGCAACGTTGAATGGAACGTGGAATGGAACATAGGATAGAACGTGGAATGGGATGTGAAATGCAATCTGCAAAGAAAAGTTGAATGGAATGGAAAGGAATGGGGAATTGAAGGTGGAATGGAATTCAATGGAACGTGGAATGGAACGTTGAAAGGAATGTGAAATGGAACGTAGAAAGGAATGTGAAATGGAACGTAGAATGGAATGTGGAATGGAATCCGTAAGGGAATGTGGAATGGAATGGAATGGAATGGAAAGGAATGGAATGTGGAATGCAACGTGCAATGTATCATGGAATTGAATGTGGAATTCATCGTGGAATGGATGGTGAAATGGAATGTGGAATGAAATATGGAATGGAACGTGAGATTTAATGGAATGGAATGTTGAATGGAATGTGGAATGGAATGGAATGAGTAATGGAATGAGGAATGGAATATGAAATGGAATGTGGAATGTAATGGAACGCAGTGTGGAAAGGCATCTGGAAAGGAAAGTGGAATGGAATGTAATGGATTGTGCAATGGAACGTAGAATGGAATGTGGAATGGAATGTGGAATTGAAAATGGAATAGAACGAGGAATGTAATGTGGAATGGAATGGGCAATGGAATGTGGAATGGAAGGTGGAATGGAACGGAATGGAAAGTGGAATGGAACTTGGAAAGTATGGAATGGAACAAGGATTGGAATGTGGAATGGAATGTGGAATGGAAAGTGGAATGGAACGTGGAATGGACTGGAATGGAATGTGGAAAGTAATGGAATAGAACTTGGAATGCAATGTAGAATGAACGGTGGAATAGTAGGTAGATTTGAACGCGAAATGAAATGGAAAGGAATGTGGAATGGAATGGAATGGAATCTGGAATGGAAATTAATTGAACGTGGAATGGGACGTGGAATGGAACACAGAATTCAACGTGGAATGGATGAAGGAATGGAATTTGGAATGCAATGGAAGGGAAAGTGGAATGGAATGGAATGGAATGGAATGTGGAATGGATCATGGAATGGAAAGTGGAATGCAATGGAATGGAATATGCAATGGAATGGAATGGAATGTGGAATGGAAAGGAATGCAATGTGGAATGGAACAAGGAATGGAAGGAGGAATGCAATGGAATGCAACGTGGAATGGAAAGTGGAATGGAACATTGAATGGAATGGAATGGAACGTTGAATGGAATGGAATGGAAGGTGGAATGGAATGTGGAATGCAATGGAATGGAAATTGGAATGGAATGGAATGCAAAGTGGAATAGAAAAGAATGGAACATGGAATGGGACGTGGAATGAATCATCGAATGTGACGAGTAATGGAAAGTGGAATGGAATGTGTCATCGAATGGAATGGAATGGAATGGAATGGAATGGATTGTGGAATGGAATGGAATGGAATTTGGAATGCAATGGAATGGACTGGAATTTGGAATTGAATGGAATGGAATGGAATGGAATGCGGAATGCAATGGAATGGAATGTGGAATGGAATGGAATGGAATGGAATGTGGAATGGAATGGAATGGAATGGAATGGAATGTGGATTTAAATGAAATAGAATGCGGAATGGAATAGATTGGAATCTGGAATGCAAGGGAATGGAACGTGGAATGGAATGTGGAATGGAATGTGGAATGGATTATTTAATGGAATGGAACGGAATGTGGAATGAAATGGAATGGAATGTGGAATGCAAAGGGATGGACTGGAATGTGCAATTGAATGGAATTGAATGGAATTCAGTGCAGAATGCAATGGAATGGAATGTGGAATGCAATGGAATGGAATGGAATGGAATGGAATCCAATGGAATGGAATGTGGAATAAAATGGAATGCAATGGAATGGAATGTGGGTTTGAATGGAAAGGAAACTGGAATGGAATGGATTGGAATGTGGAATGCAAAGGAATGGAACGTGGAATGGAATGTCGAATGGAATGTGGAATGGATGGTTTAATGGAATAGAATGGAATGTGGAATAGAATGGAATGGAATGGAATGTGGAATGCAATGTGGAAGGGAATGTTGAATGGAATGAAACAAATTGTGCAAAGAAATGTGGATGGGAAGGGAATGGAATGTGCAATGGAATGGACTGGAATATGGAATGGAATGTGGAATGGAAAGGAATGGAAAGTGGAATAGAATGGAAAGGTATGGAATGTAGAACGGAATGGAATGCAATGGAATGGAATATGGAATGAAATCGAATGGAATGTGGAATGGAATGAATGGAATGTGGAATTTAACGGAATGAAATGGAATGTGGAACGGAATGGAGTGGAATGGAATGCAGAATGGATTGTGGAATGGAAGGGAATGGAATAGAATGGAATGTGGAATAAAACGGAATGGACTTTGGAATGGAATGTGGAACGGAATGTGGAATGGAACGTGTAATGGAATGTGGAATTGAGTGTGGAATCGAAAGTGGCATGGAATGTGGAATGGAATGGAATGGAATGTGGAATGGAATGCGGAATGCAATGTGGAATGGAACGGAATGGAATGTGGAATGAAATGTGGAAAGGAATACGGAATGGAAAGCAATGGAAAGTGTGAAGGAATGTGAAATGGAATGTGGAATGGAACGTGGAATGTAATGGAAAGGGACGTGGAATGGAACGTGGAAAAGAATGGATTGGAACGTGGAATGGAATGGAATGCAACGTTGAATGGAACGTGGAATGGAACATGGGATAGAACGTGGAATGGGATGTGAAATGCAATCTGCAAAGAAAAGTTGAATGGAATGGAAAGGAATGGGGAATTGAAGGTGGAGTGGAATTCAATGGAACGTGGAATGGAACGTAGAAAGGAATGTGAAATGGAACGTAGAATGGAATGTGGAATGGAATCCGGAAGGGAATGTGGAATAAAATGGAATGGAATGTGGAATGCAACGTGCAATGTATCATGGAATTGAATGTGGAATTCATCGTGGAATGGAAGGTGAAATGGAATGTGGAATGAAATATGGAATGGAACGTGAGATTTAATGGAATGGAATGTTGAATGGAATGTGGAATGGAATGGAATGAGTAATGGAATGAGGAATGGAATATGAAATGGAATGTGGAATGTAATGGAACACAGTGTGGAAAGGCATCTGGAAAGGAAAGTGGAATGGAATGTAATGGATTGTGCAATGGAACGTAGAATGGAATGTGGAATGGAATGTGGAATTGAAAATGGAATAGAACGAGGAATGTAACGTGGAATGGAATGGGCAATGGAATGTGGAATGGAAGGTGGAATGGAACGGAATGGAAAGTGGAATGGAACTTGGAAAGTATGGAATGGAACAAGGATTGGAATGTGGAATGGAATGTGGAATGGAAAGTGGAATGGAACGTGGAATGGACTGGAATGGAAAGTGGAAAGTAATGGAATAGAACTTGGAATGCAATGTAGAATGAACGGTGGAATAGTAGGTAGAATTGAACACGAAATGAAATGGAAAGGTATGTGGAATGGAATGGAATGGAATCTGGAATGGAAATTAATTGAACGTGGAATGGGACGTGGAATGGAACACAGAATTCAACGTGGAATGGATGAAGGAATGGAATTTGGAATGCAATGGAAGGGAAAGTGGAATGGAATGGAATGGAATCTGGAATGGATCATGGAATGGAAAGTGGAATGCAATGGAATGGAATGTGCAATGGAATGGAATGGAATGTGGAATGGAAAGGAATGCAATGTGGAATGGAACATCGAATGGAACGAGGAATGCAATGGAATGCAACGTGGAATGGAAAGTGGAATGGAATGGAATGGAACATCGAATGCAAGGTAGAATGGAATGTGGAATGGAAAGTGGAATGGAACATTGAATGGAATGGAATGGAACGTTGAATGGAATGGAATGGAAGGTGGAATGGAATGTGGAATGCAATGGAATGGAATTTGGAATGGAATGGAATGCAAAGTGGAATAGAAAAGAATGGAACATGGAATGGGATGTGGAATGAAACATCGAATGTGACGTGTAATGGAAAGTGGAATGGAATGTGGAATCTTATGGAATGGAATGGAATGGAATGGAATGGAATGGATTGTGGAATGGAATGGAATGGAATTTGGAATGCAATGGAATGGACTGGAATTTGGAATTGAATGGAATGGAATGGAATGGAATGCGGAATGCAATGGAATGGAATGTGGAATGGAATGGAATGGAATGGAATGTGGAATGGAATGGAAAGGAATGGAATGGAATGGAATGTGGATTTAATGAAATAGAATGTGGAATGGAATAGATTGGAATCTGGAATGCAAGGGAATGGAATGTGGAATGGAATGTGGAATGGAATGTGGAATGGATTATTTAATGGAATGGAATGGAATGTGGAATGAAATGGAATGGAATGTGGAATGCAAAGGGATGGACTGGAATATGCAATTGAATGGAATCGAATGGAATGCAGTGCAGAATGCAATGGAATGGAATGTGGAATGCAATGGAATGGAATGGAATGGAATGGAATCCAAAGGAATGGAATGTGGAATAAAATGGAATGCAATGGAATGGAATGTGGGTTTGAATGGAAAGGAAACTGGAATGGAATGGATTGGAATATGGAATGCAAAGGAATGGAACGTGGAATGGAATGTCGATTGGAATGTGGAATGGATGGTTTAATGGAATAGAATGGAATGTGGAATAGAATGGAATGGAATGGCATGTGGAATGCAATGTGGAAGGGAATGTTGAATGGAATGCAACAAATTGTGCAAAGAAATGTGGATGGGAATGGAATGGAATGTGCAATGGAATGGACTGGAATGTGGAATGGAATGTGGAATGGAATGGAACGGACTGGATTGAAACGTGGAATGCCATGTGAATTGGAATGCAGTGGAATGTGGAATGGAAAGTGGAAAGAAATGCAATGATATGAAAATGGAATGTGGAATGGAATGTGGAATGGAATTTGTAATGGACTGTGTAATGGAATGTGGAATGGAATGTGTTACAGAATGGAATGGAATGGAATGTGGAATAGATTGAGAATTGGAATGCAATGCAATGTGGAATTTAATCTGGAATGAAATGCAGTGGAATGAGAATGTAATGTTTAATGTAATGTGGAATGGAATGTCGAACGGAATGTGGAATGGAAAGTGGAATAGAATGGAATGGAATGTGGAATCAAACATGGAATGAAATCTAATGGAACGTGGACAGGAAAGTGGAATGGAATGTGGAATGGAATGGAAGGGAATGTGGAATGGAATGGAATGGAATGTGGAATGGGATGTGGAATGGAATAGGATGGAATGTGGAATGGAATGTGGAATGGAATGGAATGTGGAATGGAATGTGGAATTCAATGTGGACAGGAACGTGGAAAGGAAAGTGGAATGGAATGTGGAATGCAATGTGGAATGGAATGGAATGAAATGTGGAATGAAACGTGGATTGGAATGGAAAGGAATGTGGAATGGAATAAAATGGAATGTGGAATGGAATTTAATGGAAATTTGTATGGAACGTGTAATAGAATGGAATGGAATGGAATGGAATGGAATGTGGAATGTAATGGAAAGGAATTTGGAATGGAATATGGAATGGAATGCAATGGAATGTGGAATGGAATGTTTAATAGAATGTGGAATGGAATGTGGAATGGAATGCAATGAAATGCGGAATGAAACATGGATGGCAATGGAATGGAAAGTGGAATGGAATGATATGGACTGCGGAATGGAACGTGGAATGGAATGAGTAATAGAATGTGGAATGGAATGGAATGGATTGGAATGGAATGTGGAATGACATGTGAGTTGGAATGCAGAACGAAAAGCAATGGAATGTGGAACGAAATTCAATGGAATGAGAATGGAAAATGCCATGGAAAGAGGAATGGAATGTGGAATGGACTGCCCAATGGACTGCAGCATGCAAAGTGGAATGTAATGGAAAGGATTGGAATGTGGAATCGAATGTGGAATGGATTGGAATGGAATGTGGAATGGAATATTAATTGGAATGTAATGGAATGTGGAATGGAATGTGTAATGAAATTCAATGGAATGAGAAAGGATTGTTGAATGGAATGTGGAATGCAATATGGAAAGGAATAGAATGGATTGTGCAATGAAATCTGGAATGCAATGGAATGGAATGTGGAATGGAAAGTGGAATGGAATGTGGAATGGAATGGAATGGAAACTGGAATGGAATGTGGAATGGTATGTAATGGAATGTAGAATGGAATGTGGAATGAAATGTGGAATGGAACACAATGGAATGAGGAATGGAATGTGGAATGGAATATGGAAAGGAAAGCAATGGAAAGTGTGAAGGAATGTGAAATGGAATGTGGAATGGAACGTGGAATGTAATGGAAAGGGACGTGGAATAGAACGTGGAAAAGAATGGAATGGAACGTGGAATGGAATGGAATGCAATGTGGAATGGAATGAAAAGGAATGTGGAATGGAATGTGGAATAGAATGTTGAAAGGAAAGCGGAATTTAATGGAATGGAATGTGGAATGGTACGGAATGGAATTTGGAAAGGAATGTGGAATGAAATGCAATGGAATGGGGAATGGAAAGGAATGGAATGTGGAATGGAACGCAATGGTATGTGGAATGGAATGTGGAATGGAGTGCAGACTGGAAAGTGGAATGGAACGGAATGTGGAATGGAATGTTCATTCGAAAGTGGAATGGAATGGAATGGATTGTGTAATGGAATGTGTGATTGAATGGAAAGTACGGTGGAATGGAATGTGGAATGGAATGTGAATGGAATGGAATGGAATGTGGCATGCAATGTGAAATGGAATGTCGAATAGAATGGAATGGAATGTAGAATGGAATCTCAAATGTAATGTGGAACGGAACGTGAAATGGAATGTGGAATGGAATGTGGAAAGGATTGTGGAAAGAATCGTGGAATGGAATGTGGAATAGAATGGAATGGATTGTGTAATGGAATGTGGAATGGAATGCAATGGAGTGTGGAATGCAATGTGGAATGGAACGGAATGTAATGTGGAATGGAATGTAGAATGCAAAGAGGAATGGAAAGTGAAAAGGAATGTCGAAAGGAATGGACTGTGGAATGGAAAGTAGTGGAATTCGGAATGGAATGTGGAATGGACTTTAATGGAATGTGGAATGGAATGTGGAATGAATTGTGGAATGGATTGTAGAATGAAAGGTGGAATGCATCGTGGGATTGAATGGAATAGAACTGGCAATAGAATGTGGAATGGAATGGAAGGGAATGCGGAAAGGAAAGTGGAGTGGAAAGGAATGGGATGTGGAAGGGAATGGAATGCAATGTGGAATGGAATATGGAATGGAAAGGAATGTACTGTGGAGTGGAATGTGGAATGGAATGTGGAATAGATAGTGGAATGGAATGGAATGGAATGTGGAATGGAATGTGGATTGGAACAGAATGGAATGTGGAATGGAATGTGGAATTGACTGTGGAATGGAACGTGGAATGTAATGGAATGGAATGTGTAATGGAACGTGTAATGGAACGTGGAATGGAATGCAATGGAAAATGGAATGGAAAGTGGAATGGAATGGAATGGTATGTGGAATGGAATGTGAAATGGAATGTGGAATGGAAAGTGAAATGGAATGGGGAAAGGAATGGAATGGAGTGTGGAATGGAATGTGGAATGGAGTGTGTTATGGAATGGAATGGAATGCTGAATGGAATGTGGAATGGACTTTAATGGATTGTGGAATGGAAAGCTGAGTGGAATGTGGGTTGGATTGTGGAATGCATCGTGGAATTGAATGGAATGGAATGTGGAATGGAACATGAAATGGAAAGTAATGGAACATGGAATGTAACGTGGACTACAACATGGAATGGATTGTGGAATTGAATGTGGCATGGAATGTGGAATTGAAAGTGGAATGGAACGGAATGGAATGTGGAATTGAATGTGGAATTGAGTGTGGAATGGAACGTCGAATGGAATGGAGTGCTATGTGGAATGAAACGTGAAATGGAATAGAATGGAATGGAATGGAATGTGGAAAGGAATGGACTGGAATGTGGAATGAAATGTGTAATGGCATGGAATGGAATGTGGAAGGGATTGTGTAATGGAATGTGGAAAGTAATGTGGAATTGAATGGAATAAAATATGAAATGAAACGTGGATTTGGATGGAATGGAATGCGGAATGGAATGGACTGGAAAGTGGAATGGAATGTGGAAAAGAACTTAATGGATAGTGGAATGGAACGTGGTATGGAATGAAATGTAATAGAATGGAATGTGGAATGGAATGGAATGGAATGTGGAACGGAAAGGAACGGAACGTGGAATGGAGTGTGGAATGGAATGAGGAATGGAATCTTTAATGGACTGGAAAGCAATGTGGAATGGAATGGAATGTGGAATAGAATGCAATGGAATGGAAAGTGGAATGGAATGTGGAAAGTAATGTCGAATTGAATGGAATGGAATGAGGAATCTAATGAAATGTTATGTGGAATGGAATGGAGTGGATTGTGGAATGGAATGGAAGGTTGGATGGAATTGAATGGAATGTGGATTTGAATGCAATGGAATGTGGAATGGAATGTGGAATGGAATGGAATCGAATGTGGAATGGATTGCAATGGAATGGTATGGAATGTGGAAAGGAATGGAATGGATTACGTAATGTCATGTGGAATGGAACGTAGAATGGAACGTGCAATGGAATGTGAAATGCAATGGAAAGGGATGTGGAATGGAGTGTGGAATGCAATTGGATGGAATGTGGAACGGAAAGAAATGGAATGTGGAAAGGAATGGAATGCTATGGAATGTGGAATGGAAAGGAATTTAATGAAATGGAATGTGGAATGAAATGGAATGGAATTTGGAATGGAACGGAACAGAATGTGGAATGGAATGAAATGGAATGTGGAATAGAAGGGAATGGAAAGGAATGTGGAATGAAATGTAATGGAATGGACTGGAATTCGGAATGGAATGCAAAGAATTGTGAAATGCAATGGAATGGAATGGAAAGTGGAATGGAATGGAATGGAATGTGGAATAGAATGGAATGGAATGTTGATTGAAATGTGGAATGGAATGGAAAGGAATGTGGAATGGAATGTGGAATGGAATGTGGAATGGAATGTGGAATGGAGTGGAATGGAATGTGGAATGCAATGTGGAATGGAATGTGAAATGGAATGAAAAGGAACATGGAACGTAATGGAATGGAACATGGAATGCAATGGAATGGAACGTGGAAAGGAACGTTGAGTAGATCTTGAAATGGAATGTGGAGTGGAACGTGGAATGGAACGTGTACTGGAATAGAATTGAAAGTGGAATGGAATGTGGAATGGAATAGAGAGGATTGTGGAATGGAATTTGGAATGGAATGTGGAATGAAATGGAATGAGGAATGGAATGTGGAACAGAATGGAATAGAATGTGCAAAGGAAAGTAAAAAGGAATGTGGAATGGAATGTGGACTGGAATGTGAAATAGAATGTGGAATGGAATGTGGAATGGAAGGGCATGGAATGTTGAATGGAATGGAATGGAATAGAATGCAAAATGAAATGGAATGTCGAATGGAATGTGAAATGGAATGTGGAATGGAGTGCGAACCGGAATGAAAAGGAACGTGGAATGGAATGGAATGGAACACGGAATGCAATGGAATGGGAAGTTTAATGCAACGTGGAATGGAACACGTTATTCAACATGGAATTGAACGCGGAATGGAATATGGAGGGAATGTGGAATGGAATGGAATGGAATGTGGAACAGAATGTGGAATGCAATGGAAAGGACTGTGGAATGGAATGAGGAATGGAATGGAATGGAATGTGGAAAGACATGTGGAATTTAAAGTGGAATGGAATGTGGAATAGAATCGAATGGAATGTGGAATGGAATGTGTAGAGTAGTGGAATGCAATGGAAAGGACTGTGGAATGGAATGAGGAATGGAATGGAATGGAATGTGGAAAGACATGTGGAATTTAAAGTGGAATGGAATGTGGAATAGAATCGAATGGAATGTGGAATGGAATGTGTAGAGTAATGGAATGGAAAGTGGAAGGGAATAGGGAATGCAATGGAATGGAATGTGGAATGGAATTTTGGAATGGAAAGTTGAATGGACTGGAATGGAATGTGGAATGGAATATGGAGTGGAATGGAATGGATTGTGGAATGGATTGAAATGGAATGAGGAATGGAATGTGGAACCGAATGGAATGGAATATGGAATGGAATGTCGAATGGAATGTCAAATGTAATGGAATGGAATGTGAAATGGAATGTTGAATGCAAAGTGCAATGGAATGGAATGGAACGTGCAATGAATAGTGGAATGGAACGCAGAATGGACTGCGGAATGGAAAATGGAATGGAATGGTATTGAATGCGGAATGGAATGGAATGGAATGTGGAATGGAATAGAATGGAATGTGGAATGGAATGTGGACTGGAATAGAATGCAATGTGGAATGGAATGTGGAATGGCATGGAATAGAATGTGGACTGGAATGTGGAATGGAATGTGGAATAGAATGGAATAGAATGTGGAATAGAATAGAATGGAATGGAATTTGGAATGGAATGTGGAAAGGAATGGAATGTGGAATGTAATGTGGAATGGAATGAGGAATAGAATGGAATGGAATGTGGACTGGAATGGAATGGAATGTGGAATGGAATGGAAAGTGAAGTGGAATGTGGACTGGAATGTGAAATGGAATTTGGAATGCAATGTGTATGGGAATGTGGAATAGAGTGAAATGAAACGTGGAAAGGAATGGAATGTTATGTGGAATAGAATAGAATAGAAAGTGGAATGGACCGTGGATTAGAACGTGGAATGGAAAGTGGAAAATAATTTGGAATTCAGTGGGATAGAATATGGAATGGAATGTTGAATTGAATTGAAAGGAATGTGTAATGGAATGTGGAATGGAACGGAATGTAATGTGGAATTTAATGTGGAATGGAACGTGTAATGGAATGTGGAATTGAATGTGAAATGGAATGAAATGGAATGAGGAGCGGAATGCGGAATGGAACGTGGAATGGAACGTGGAATGGAATGTGTAATGGAATTTGTTATGGAATGGAATGGAATATGGAAGGGAACATGGAGAAGAATGGAATGGAATAAGGAATGAAATGTGGAATGGAATATGAATGGAATGAGGAATTTAATGTGGAATGGAAATTGGAATGGAAAGGAATGTAATGTGGAATGGAATGTGGAATGGAAAGTGTAGTGGAAAGTGGAATGTAATGGAAAGGTGTGTGGAATGGAAAGTGAAATGGAATGGAATGGAACGTGGAATGGAACGTGGTATGTAACATTTAATGGAACGCGGAATGGAATGCTTAATGTAACGGAATGGAAAGTGGAATGGAATGTGGAATGGAATGGAATGGAATGTGGAATGGAATCTGGAATGGAATGGAATGGAATGTGGAATAGAATATGAAATTGAAAGTGTAATGGAATGAGGAATGGAATGTGGAATGGAATTTTGAAGGGAAGCTGGAATGGAATGGAATGTGGAATGGAAGGGAACCGAATGTGGAATGGAATGTGGAATGGAATGTGGAAAGGAATGGAATGGATTGTGGAATGGAATAGAATGCAGTGATATAGAATGTGAAATAGAATGTGGAATGGAATGTGGAATTGAATGTGGAATGGAATGGAATGGTTTGTGGAATGGAATGGAATGGAATGTGGAATGTACTGTGGAATTGAATGGAATGGAATGTGGAATGTTCTGTGGAATTGAATGGAATGTAATGTGGAATGGAATGGAATGGAATGTGGAATGTAAGGAATGGAATGTGGAATTGAATGTGGAAAGGAATGTGGAATTGAATGTGGAATGGAATGGAAAGGAATGATGATTAGAATGTGGAGTGCAATGGAATGGAAAGCAGATTGGAAAGGAATGGAATGGAATGTGGAAAGGAATGGAATGGAATTTGGAATTGAATGTGGAGTGGAATGGAATGGAATCTGGAACAGAAGGCGGAATGCAATGGAATGGAATGTGGAATGCAATGGTATGGAACGTGGAAAGGAATGGAATGCAATGTGGAATGGAGTGGAATGGAACATGGATTGGAACGTGGAATGGAATGTGGAATGTGGAATTTAACGTGGAATGGACAGGACTGGAAGGTGGAATGGAATGTGGAATGGAATGGAACGGAATGGAATGTGGAATGTATTGGAATGGAATGTGGAATGTATTGGAATGGAATGGAATGTGGAATGAAACGGAATGGAATGGAATGGAATGAGGAATGGAACGCGGAATGGAAAGTGCAATGGAATGTGGAACGGAATGTGGAATGAAGTGTGGCATGGAATGGAATGGAATGTGGAATGGAAAGTGGAATGAAACGTGGAATGGAATGGAATAGAAGTTGGAAAGGAATACGGAATGGAATGTGGAATGCAATGGAATGGAATGTGAAAAGCATTATAATCGAATGTTGAATGATTTGTCGAATGGAATGTGGAATGGAAAGTGGAATGGAATGGAATGGAATGGAAAGTGGAATGCAATGGAATGGAATGTGGAATGGAATGGAATTTAATGTGGAATGAAATTTGCATTGTAATGGAATGTGGAATGGAATGCGGAATGGAGTGGAATGGAATGTGGAATGGAATGTGGACTGCAATTTGGAATGGAATGTGGAATGGAATGGAATGGAATGTGGAATGGAAAGTGGAATGGAATGGAATGGAATGTGGAAGGGAATGTGGAAATGAATGTGGAATGGAATGTGGAATGGAATGGAATGGAATGTGGAATGGAATGGAATGGAATGTGGCCTGGAATGTGGAATAGAATGTGGAGTGGAATCTGGAATGCAATGTGGAGTGGCATGTGGAATTCAAAGGAATGAATCATGGAATGGAATGTGGAATGGAATATGGAATGAAACGTGTTATATAACGGAAAGGAATGTGGAATGGAACGCGGAATGGAATGTGGAATGGAATGAAATTGAATGTGGAATGGAACGTGGAGTGGAAAGTCGAATGAAACGTGGAATCGAATGGAATGGAATGTGGAATGGAATATGGAAAAGAACATGTTATGGAATGTGGAATAGAACGGAATGGAAAGTGGATTGGAATGTGAAATGGAACGTGGAATGAAATGGAATGGAATGTGAAATGGAATGTGAAATGGAATGTGGAATGGAATGGAATGGAATGTGGCATGTAATTTTGAATGGAATGCAATGGAATGTGGAGTAGAATGTGGAATGGAATGGAATGGATTGCGGAACGGAATGGAATGTGGAATGTATTGGAATGGAATGGAATGGATTGCGGAATGGAATGGAATGTGGAATGTATTGGAATGGAATGGAATGTGGAATGAAACGGAATGGAATGGAATGGAATGAGGAATGGAACGTGGAATGGAAAGTGCAATGGAATGTGGAACGGAATGTGGAATGAAGTGTGGCATGGAATGGAATGGAATGTGGAATGGAAAGTGGAATGAAACGTGGAATGGAATGGAATAGAAGTTGGAAAGGAATACGGAATGGAATGTGGAATGCAATGGAATGGAATGTGGAAAGCATTATAATCGAATATTGAATGAATTGTGGAATGGAATGTGGAATGGAATGGAATGGAATGGAATGTGGAATGCAATGGAATGGAATGTGGAATGGAATGGAATTTAATGTGGAATGGAATTTGCATTGCAATGGAATGTGGAATGGAATGCGGAATGGAGTGGAATGGAAGGTGGAATGGAATGTGGAATGCAATGTGGAATGGAATGTGGAATGGAATGGAATGGAATGTGGAATGGAAAGTGGAATGGAATGTAATGGAATGTGGAAGGGAATGTGGAAATGAATGTGGAATGGAATGTGGAATGGAATGGAATGGATTGTGGAATGGAATGTGGAATGGAATGGAATGGAATGTGGCCTGGAATGTGGAATAGAATGTGGAATGGAATCTGGAATGCAATGTGCAGTGGCATGTGGAATTCAAAGGAATGGATCATGGAATGGAATGTGGAATGGAATATGGAATGAAACGTGTTATATAACGGAAAGGAATGTGGAATGGAACGCGGAATGGAATGTGGAATGGAATGAAATTGAATGTGGAATGGAACGTGGAGTGGAAAGACGAATGAAACGTGGAATCGAATGGAATGGAATGTGGAATGGAATATGGAAAGGAACATGTTATGGAATGTGGAATAGAACGGAATGGAAAGTGGATTGGAATGTGAAATGGAACGTGGAATGAAATGGAATGGAATGTGAAATGGAATGTGGAATGGAATGGAATGGAATGTGGCATGGAATTTTGAATGGAATGGAATGGAATGTGGAGTAGAATGTGGAATGGAATGGAATGGATTGCGGAATGGAATGAATGCAATGGTAAGGAATATGGAATGAAATGGAATGGCACATGAAATGGAATGTGGAATGGAATGTGGAATAGAACATGGAATATAAGTTGGAATGAAATGGAATGGAAAGTGTAATGGAAACTCTAATGGAATGTGGAATGGAATGTGGAATGGAATGTAGTAGGGAAATGAATGGAATGTTGAATGGAATGGAATGGAATGTTGAATGGAATGGAATGGAATGTGTAATTGAATGTGCAATGGAATGGAATGGAATGAGGAATAGAATGAGGAATGAAATGGAATGGAATACAGAATGGAATGAAATGGAAAGGAATGCGGAATGGAATGGAATTGAACGTGGAATGGAATGTGGAATTGAATGTGGAATGGAATGTGGAATGAAATGCAATGGATTTTGGAATGGAATGGAATGGTATGAAATGTGGAATGGAATGGATTGGAATGTAGAATGGAATGAGATGGAATATGGAATGGAAGGGAATGGATTGTGGAATGGAATGGAATGGAATGTGATGGAATGTGGAATGGAATGGAATGGAATGGAGTGGAATGTGAAATGGAATGCCACAGAATGTGGAATGGAAAGGAATGGAATGTGGAATGGAACATGAAATGGAATGTGGAATGGAACGTGAAATTGTATGTGGAATATAATGGATTGTAATGTGGAAAGCATTGTGGAATGAATTGTGGAATGGAATGGAACGTGGAAGGGAAAGTGGAATGGAATGTGGAATGGAACGTGGAATGCAATGTGGAAAATAATTTGGCATGTAAAAGAATGGAATGTGGAAAGGAATGGAATGGAATGTGGAATGGAGTGGAATGGAATGTGGAAAGGAAAGTAGAATAGAATGGAATGGAATCTGGAATAGAATCTGGTATGGAATGGAATGAAATACGGAATGGAATGGAATGGTATGTATGGAATGAGGAATGGAATGCAATGGAATAAGGCATGGAATGTGGAATTCAATAGATTGGAACGTGGAATGGAGCGCGGAATGGAATGTAGAATGGAAAGTGGAAGGGAATGGAAAGGAATATGGAATGGAAGGGAATGGATGCGGAATGAAATGATGAATGCAATGGAATTGAATATGGCATCAAATTCAATGGAAGGTGGAAGTCAAAGTAATGGTGTGTGGAATGGAAGGGAATGGTATGGAATGTGGAATGGAGTTAAATAGAATGGAAAGGAATGTGGAATGGAATGGAATATAATGTGGAATGGAATGGAATATGGAAACGAATGGAATGTGGAATGGTTTGGAATGGAAAGTGGAATTGAATGGAATGGAATGTGGAATGGTTTGGAATGGAAAGTGCAATGGAATGGATTGGAATGTGGAATGGAATGTGGAATGGAGTGGAATGGAATGTGGAGTGGAATGTGGAATGGAATGGATTGGAATGCGGAATGGAATTTGGAATGGAATATGGAATTGAATGGAATGGAAAGTGGAATGGACTGTGCAAAGGAATGCGGAATGGAAGGTGGAATGCAACTTGAAATGGAATGGAAAGTAATGTGGAATGGAAAGTGGAATGGAATGCGGAATGTAACGTTTAATGGAATGTAGAATGTAGTGTGCAATGGAAAGGAATGGAAGGTGGAATGGAATGAAATGGAATGTGGGATGGAATGGAATGGAACGGAATAAGGAACACAAACTGGAATGAAATGGAATGGAACACGGAATGGAATGGAATGGTGTGGAATGTGGAATGGAATGGAATGGAATCTGGAATGGAATGTGGAGTGGAATGTGAGAGAACATGTAATGGAATGGAATGGAATGATATGGAATGTGGAATGGAATGGAGTGGAATGTGGAATGGAATGGAATGGAATTTGTAAGGGAATGGAATGGAATTTGTAATGGAGGGGAATGGATGTGGAATGGAATGTGGAATAGAATGGATTGGAATGTGGAATGAAATTCAATAGACTATGGAATGGAAAGGAATGGAATGTGGATTGGAAGGGATGCGTTTGGAATGTGGAATGGAATGCAATGTAATGCAATGGAATGTGGAATGGAATGGAATGGAATGCGGAATGGAATGGAATGTGGAAAGGAATGGAATGGATTGTGGAATGGAATGTGGAATGGAATGGAATGCTATGTGGAATCGAATGTGGAATGGAACGAGGAAAGGAATGGAGAGAAATGGAGAATGGAATGTGGAATGGAAAGGAATGGAAAGTGGAATGGAATGGAATGTAATTGAAAGTGAAATGGAATGCGGAATCGAATGTGGAATGGAATGGAATGGAATGCAATGGAATGCGAAATGGAATGCAAAATGGAATGCGAAATGGAACGTGAAAAGGAATGGAATGGAAGGTGGAATGGAAATTGGAATGCAACGTGGAATAGAATGTGGAATGTAATGTGTAATGGAATGGAATGAAATGTGGAATGGAATGAGGAATGGAATGGAATGGAATATTGAATTGAACGTGGAATGGAATGGAATGGAAGTTGGAATGGAAGGGAATGAAACGTAAAACGGAATGTGGAATGGAACGTGGAGTGCAATGTGGAATGGAATGTGGAATGGAGAGGAATGGAATGTGGAATGGAATGGAATGGAATTTGGAATGCAATGTGGAACGGAACGTGGAATGGCAAGTAGAATGGAACGCGCAATGGAACGTGGAATGGAATGTGCACTGAAATGTGGTGTGGAATGCAATTGAATGTGGAATGGAATGTGGAATGGAATGGAATGGAACGTGGAATGGAATAGAATGGAGTGTGGAATGTAAAGGAATGGAACGCTTAATGTAATAGAATAGTATGGAATTTGGAATAGAATGGAATGGAATGTGGAAGGGAATGGGGAATGGAATGCAATCTGTAATGGAATGGAAAGGAATGTGGAATGGAATGTTGAATGAGGAATGTAATGCAATGGAAAGTCAATGGAATGGAAAGGAATGCAAAGTGGAAGGGAATATAGAATGGAATGTGGAATGGAATGTGGAATACAAAGTGGAATGGAATGGAATGGAATGGAATGTGGAATGGAATGTGGAATGGAATGGAATTGAATGTGGAATAGAATGGAATGGAATGGTATGTGGAATGGAATGTGGAATGGAGTGGAAAGGAATGTGGAATGGAATGGAATGGGAAGTGGAATGCATTGAAATGGAATGGAATACGAAAAGGAATGTGAAATGGAATCTGAAATGGAATGTAGAATGGAATGTGGAATGGAATGAAATGGAATGTGGAAAGCAAAGGAGTGGAACGTGGAATGGAATGGAGTGGAACGTCAAAAGGAAAGTGGAATGGAATGTGGACTGGAACGTGGACAGGAATGTGGAATGGAATGGAATGGAACATGTAATGGAAAGGAAGGGAATGGGGAGTGGAATGGAAATTAAGGGAATGTGGAATGGAAAGTGGAGTAAAATGGAATGGAATGTGGAAGGGAAAGGAAGGGAAAGTTGAGTAGGAAGGAAGGGAATATGGATCAGAATGCGGAATGGAATTTCAATGGAAAGTGGAATGGAAAAGAAGGGAATGTGGAATGGAATGTGGAATGGAATGGAATGGATTGTGGTATGGAAAGGAACGTGGAGTGGAATGGAATGGAATGGATTGTGGTATGCAAAGGAAAGTGCAATGGAATGGAATGGAATGTGGATTGGAATGGAATGGAATGTGGAATGGAATGGAAAGGAATGGAATGGAATCCGAAATAGAACGCGAAGTGGAATGCGGAATGGAATGTGGAATCGAATGTGGAATGGAATGGAATGGAATGCAATGGAATGCAAAATGGAATGCGAATTGGAATGTGGAATGGAATGGAATGGAATGTGGAATGCAATGGAATGGCACGTGGAAAGGAATGTGGAATGGAATGTGGCATTGAATCTGGAATGGAATGGAAAGAAATGTAGAATGGAATGGAATGGAATGAGGAATAGAATGCAATGGAAAGGAATGTGGAATGGAATGGAATGGAATTTGGAATGGAATGTGGAATGGAATGGAATGGAATATGGAATGGACTGTGGAATTGAATGGAATGGAATATGGAAAGGAATGTAATGTAATATGTAATGGAATGTGGAATGGAATGTAGAATGGAACGTGGAATGGAACATGGAATTGAATGTGGAAAGAAATGGAAAGGGATGTGCAATATAACGTGGAATGCAATGGAATATAATGCAGAACGGAAATTAATAGAATTTGGAAATGAATGGAATGCTACAGAATGTGGAATGGAATGGGATGGAATGACATGGAATGTGGAATGGAATGGAATGGAATATGGAATGGAACGGAATGAAATGTGGAATGGAATGAAATTCAATGTGGAATAGAATGGAATAGAATGGAATGTGGAATGAAATGGAATGGAATGGAATGCGGTATTGAATGGAATGAAATATGGAATGCAACGGAATGCAATGGAAAGTGGAATGGAATGGAATGGAATGTGGAATAGAATGGAATGGAATGTGGATTGGAATGTGGAATGCAATGGAATGGAATGTGGAATGGAAACTGGAATGCAACAGAACGGAATGTGTAATGGAATGTGTAATGGAATGTGGAATGGAATGGAATGGAATGTGGAATGGTTTGTGGAATGCAATGTGGAATGTGACGGAATGTAATGTGGAATGGAAAGTGGAATGGAAAGATGAAAGGAATGGAATGGAATGTGGAATGGAATGTGTAATGGAATGGAATGTAACGGGGAATGGAAAGTGGAATGGAAAGTGGAACGGAACATGGAATGGAAAGGAATTGAATGGAATGGAATGTACAATGGAAGGGAATGGAATGTGGAATGGAATGTGGAATGGAATGGAATGCAATGGATTGTGGAATGTGATAGAATGGAATGTGGAATGGAAAGAATGGAAAGCGGAATGGAATGGAATGAAATGGAATGTCGAATGCAATGGAATGGTATGGAATGTGGAATGGAATGGAATGGAATGGAATGGAATGGAATGTGGAAAGAATGGAATGGAATGTGGAATGAAATGGAATGGAATGTGTAATGGAATGGAATGGAATGTGGAATGTAATGGAATGCAAAGGAATCTAATGGAATGGAATGTGAAATAAAATGTGGAATGAATGGATTGTTGAATGGAATGTGAAAGGGAATGTGAAATTCAATGTGGAATGGAATGTGAAACGGAGTGAAAATAAACTGGAATGTAATGGAATGGAACACGGAATGCAATGGAATGGAACGCGGAATGGAACGTAGAATGGATCATGGGCTGGAACGTGGAATGGAATGTGGAGTGAATGTGGAATGGAAAGGAATTGATTGTGGAATGAAATATGGAATGTAATGTAATAGACTGTGGAATGGAATGAGGAATGGAACGGAATGGCATGTGGAATGGCATGTGGAATGTAATTTGGAATGGAATGTGGAATAGAACGGAATGGAATGGGGAAAGGAATGTGGAATGGATCGTTGAATTGAAAGTGGAGTTGAATGGAATGGAAAGTGGAATGGAATGTGGAATGGAATGGAATGGAATGTGGAATGGAATTTGGAATGGTATGTGGAATGGAATGGAATGGAATGTGGAAAGAAATGTAGAGTGGAATGCAATGGAATGTGGAATGGAATGAAATGGAATGAGGAATGGAATGTGGAACAGAATAGAATGGAATGTGAAATGCAATGTGGAATGTAATGTGTAATGGAATGGAACGGAATGTGCATTCAATAGTGGAATGCAACGCAGATTGGAACGTGGAATGGAATTTGGCATGGAATGGAATGGAATGAGGAATTTAATGGAATGGAATAGAAAGTAAAATGGAATGTGGAATGGAATGTGAAACGAAATGTAGAATGGAATGCGAAACAGAGTGAAAAGCAACGTGGACTGGAATGGAATGGAACATGGAATGCAATAGAATGGAGAGTGGAATGGAACAGGGAATGGAATATGTGACGCAATGTGGAATGTAACCAGGAGGGAATATGGAATGGAATGGAATGGAATGGAATGTGGAATGGAATGTGGAATGGAATGGAAAGGACTGTGGAATGGATTGAGGAATTGAACGGAAAGGAATGTGGAATGACATCTGGAATGGAATGTGGAATGTAATGTGGAATAGAACAAAACGGAATGTGGAAGGGAACGTGGAGTGGAATGGAATGGAACGTTGAAGGGAATGCGAAATGGAATGGAATGGAATGTGGAATGGAATGTGGAATGGAATTTGGAATGGAATGTGGAATGGAATGGAAAGGAATGTGGAGTGGAATATCGACTGGAATGGAATGGAATGTGGAATGGAATGAAATGGAATGAGGAATGGAACCGGGAACGGAATGCCATGGATTATGGAATGTAATGTGGAATTGAAGGTGGAATGGAATGTGGAAAGAATGTGGGATGGAATGGAATGGAATGTGAAATGGAGTGGAATGCAATGTGGAATGATATGTGGAATGGAAAGGAATGGAATGTGGAAATGAATTTCTAAAGGAAGGTGGAAAGGAACGGAATAGAATCTGAAATGGAGTGTGGAATGGTGTGTGGAATGCAATGTGGAACAGAATGTGCTATGGAATGTGGAAAGGAATGTGAAAGGAATGTGGAATCGAACGGAATGGAATGTGAAATGGAATGGAATGGAATGAGAAATGGAATGTGAAATGGATTGGAATGGAATGTGGAATGGAATGTGGAAACGAATGTGGAATGGAATGGAATATACTGTGGAGTGGAAATGAATGGAATATAGGGTGGTATGTAATGGAATAGAAGATGGTATGGAATGGAATCGAACGTGGAAGAGAATGTGAAATGGAACGTAGAAAGTAATTGAATGTAATGTGGAATGGAATAGAATGGAATGTGGAATAAAATGAAATGGAATGGAATGTGGAATAGAATGGAATGGAATTGAATGAAATATTGAACCTAATGGAATAGAATGTGCTACGCAATGTAGTGGAATGGAATGTGAAATTGAATGGAATGTAATGTGGAATGGAATGGAATGGAATGTGGAATGGAATGGAATGGAATGTGGAATGGAATGGAATGAAATGTGGAATGGAATGGAATTGAATGGAATGTGAAACGGAATGGAAAGTGGAATGGTTGGAATGTTGATTGCAATGGAATGGAATGCATAATGGAATGGAATGGAATGGAATGGAAAGTGAAACAGAATGTGGAATGGAATGTGAAATTGATTGTGGAATGGAATGTGAAATTGAAACTGGATTGGAATGGAATGGAACGTGGAATGGAATGGAATAGAAAGTGGAATGGAATGAGGAATGGAATGGAATGGAATGTCGTTGGAATGTGGAATGGATAGTGGAATGAAATGAGGAATGTAATGCGTAATGGAACGTAATGGAATGTGCAATAGAATGTGGAATGTAATGTGGTGTAATGAGGAATGGAAAGTGGAATGGAAAATGGAAGGGAATGGAATGGAACGTAGAATGGAATGTGAAATGGAATGAAACGTGGAATGAAATGGAATGGAATGCGGACTAGAATGTGCAATGGAAAGTGGAGTGCAATGGAATGGAATGTGGATTGGAATGTGGAGTGGAATGGAATGGAATGTGGAATGGAATGCAATGGAATGTGGAATGGAATGAGGAATGAAATGGAAAGTGGAATGGAATGGAATGGAACGTGTAATGGAACGTTGAGCGGAATGTGGAATGGAATCTGGATAGAAACGGAATGGAATGCGGAATGGAATGTAGAGTGGAATGGAATGGAATGTGGCATGGAATGCATTGGAATGTTGAATGGAATGGAAGGGAATAGAATGGAATATGGAATGGAAAGGAATGGAATGTGGAATGGAATGTGGAATGGAATGTTGAATGCAAAGTATAATGGAATGCAATGGAATGTGGAATGGAACGTGGAATGGAATGGAATGGAACATGGAGTGGAATATGGAATGGAACGTGGAAGGGAACGTGGAATGAAATGAAAAGAGAAATGGTATGTATGGGTATTTGGAATGGAATGTGAAATGGAATGTTGAATGGAATGTTGAATGGAATGGAAAGGAATGTGGAATGGAATGTGGAATGGATTGTGGAATGGAATGTATAATGGAATGTAGAAGGGAACATGGAATGGAACGGAATGGGAGGTGGAATGGATCATGGAATGGAATGGAACGGAAGGTGGAATGGAATGGGGAATAGAATGTGGAATGGAATGGGGAATGGAATGGAATGGAATGTGGAATTTAATGTGCAATGGAATGGAATGGAATGGAATGTGGAATGAATTATGGGATAGAATGTGGAATGGAATGTGGAATGGAATAGAATGGAATGTGGAATGGGACGGATTGGATTGTGTAAAGGAACGTGGAATAGAATTTGAAATGGAATATGGAGTGGAACGTGGAATGGAACTTGGAATTGAATGTAGAATAGAACGTGGAATGGAACGTGCAATGCCATGGAATGGAATGTGGAATGTAATGTGCAATGGAATGAATAGGAATGTAGAAAGGAATGTGTAACAGATTGAGCAATAGTATGGAATGCAATGTGGAATGAAATGGGGATTGTAACGTAATGGAACGTGGAATGGAATAGAAGGTGGAATGGAATGTAGGCTGGAATTCAATGGGATGTGGAATGGAATGTGGACTGGAATAGAATGGAATGTGGAATGGAATGCTGTGGAATGTGGAATGGAATTGAATGAAATGGAATTGAACGTGGAATGGAATGTGATATGGAATGTGGAATGGAACGTGGAATGGAATGTGGAATGGAATGTTGAATGGAAAGTTATGGGATGTAGAAATGAATGTAAAGTAATGTGGAATAGAATGGAATGGAATGCGGAATGGAAAGTGGAATGGAACTCAATGGAATGTGGAATGGATTGCGGAATGGAATGTGGAATGGAATGTTTAAGGGAATGTAATGGAATATGGAATGGAATGGAATTTACTGGTATGGAATGCGGAATGGAATGAAATGTAATGTGGATAGGAATGTAGAATGGAAGGCAATGGAACGTAGAATGGAAACTGGAATTGAACGTGGAATGGAACATGGAAGGGAACGAAGAATGGAACATGGAATGATATGTGGAATGGAATGGAATGGAATGCGGAATGGAAGGGAATGGAATGGAATGGAATGTGAAATGGAATGGAATGGAATGTGTAATGGAATTAATGGAATATGGAATGGAATGGAAAGGTATGGAAACTGTAATGGAATGGATTGGAATGGAATGTCAAATGGAATGTACTGGAATATGTAATAGAATGGAATGGAAAGTGAAGTGGAATTGAAAGGAATGTGGAATGGAATGGAAAGAAATGTGGATTTGTATGGAATAGAATGTGGAATGAAACGGAATGGAATGGAATGGAATATGGAATTGAATCGAATGGAATTTGGAATGGAATGCAACAGAATGCGGAATGGAATGCCACGGAACGTGGAATGGAATGTGGAATGCAATGGAATGGAAAGAAAAAGCAATTGAAAAGAATGGAATGTGGAATGTAATGGAATGGAATGTGGAATGGATTGGAATAGAACGTGGAATGGAACGCGGAATGGAACGGAATCAAATGTGGAATGAATTGGAATGGAAAGCAGAATAGAATGTGGAATGGAATGTTTAGTGGAATGTGGAATGGAATGGAATGGAATGTGAAATACAGTGGAAGGGAACGCAATTTAATGCGGAATGGTAAGAAATGGAATCTGGAATGCAAAGGAATACAATGAAATGTGGAATTCAATGGAATGGAAGGTGGAATGGAATGCAATGGAATGTAGAATGGAATAGAATGGAACGTGGAAAGGAATGTGGAATGGAATGTGGAATGGAATCTCGAATGGAATGGAATAGAATGAAGAATAGAATGCAGTGGAAAGGTATGTGGAATGGAATGTGGAATGTAATGTGGAATGCAATGGAATGGAATGTGGAATGGAACGGGAGGTTGGATGGAATGGAACGGAATGTGAATTGGATTGGAACGGAATGTGGAGTGGAATGCGGAATATAATGGAATGGAATGTGGAATGGAATGGAATGGATTTTGGAATGGAATGAGGAATGGAATGAAATGGAATATGGAATGGAATGTGGAATGTAATGGAATGGAATGTGGAATGGAATGAGGAATGGAATGAAATGGAATATGGAATGGAATGTGGAATGTAATGGAATGGAATGTGGAATGGAATGCAATGGAATGGTATGGAATGTGGAAAGGAATGAAATGTAATATGTAATGGAATGTGGAATGGAACTTAGGATGGAACGTGGAAAGGAACGTGGAATGGAACATGGAAAGGAATGTGTAAAGAAATTGAAAGGGATGTGCAGTATAATGAGGAATGCAATGGAATGTAATGCGGAACGGAAATTAATAGAATGTGGAAATGAATGGAATGCTATGGAATGTGAATGGAATGGAAGGGAATGAATTGGAATATGGAATGGAATGGAATGGAGTATGGAATGGATCGAAATGGAATGTGGAAGGGAATGAAATTCAATGTGGAATAGAATTGAATGGAATGGAATGTGGAATGGAATGGAATGGAATGTAATGGAATGAGGAATTGAATTTAATGAAATGTGGAATGCAATGGAATGCTATGGAACGTAGAATGGAATGGAATGTGGAATAGAATGGAAAGGAATGTGGATTGGAATGTGTAATGCAATGGAATGGAATGGGGAATGGAAAGTGGAATGCAACAGAATGGAATGTGGAATGGAATCTGCAATGGAATGTGGAAATGAATGGAATGGAATGTGGAAAGGATTGTGGAATGCAATTTTGAATGTAGCGGAATGTAATGAGGAATGGAAAGTGGAATGGTAAGTGGAATGGAATGGAATGGAATGTGGAAAGGAATATGTGTAATGGAATGGAATGGAATGAGGAAAGGAAAGTGGAATGGAATATGGAATGGAAAGGAATGGAATGGAATGGAATGTACAATGGAAAGGAACGGAATGTGGAATGGAATGTGGAATGGAATGGAATGCAATGGAATGTGGAATTTAATAGAATGGAATGTGGAATGGAAAGAATGGAATGTGGAATGGAATGGAATGGTATGTAATGCGGAAAGGAATGGAATGGTATGGAATGTGGAATGGAATGGAATGGTATGGAATGTGGAAGGGAATGGAAAGGAATGGAATGGAATGTGGAAAAGATTGGAATGGAATGTGGAATTAAATGGAATGGAATGTGGAATGGAAAGGAATGGAATGTGGAATGGAATGGAATGGAACGTAAAATGGAAAGGAATGGAATGTGAAATGGAATGTGGAATGGAATGGAAGGTGGAAAGGAATGTGAAAGGGAATGTGAAATGCTATGTGGAATGGAATGTGAAACGGAGTGGAAAGGAACGTGGAATCGAATGGAATGGAACACGGAATGCAATGGAATGGAACGTGGAACGGAACGTGGAATGGAACTTGGAATGGGACGTGGAATGTAATGTGGGGTGAATGTGGAAAGGAAAGGTATTGAATGTGGAATGAAATGTGGAATGTAATGTAATGGACTGTGGAATGGAATGAGGAATGGAATGGAATGGAATGTGGAATGACATGTGGAATGAAATGTGGAATAGAATGTGCAATAGAACGGAATGGAATGTGGAATGGAATGTGGAATTGAACGAGGAGTGGAATGGAATGGAACGTGGAAAACAATGCGGAATGGAATGGAATAGAATTTGGAATGGAATTTGGAGTGGAATGTGGAATGGAAAGGAAAGGAATGTGGAATGAAATGTAGAGTGGAATGGAATAGTATGTGGAATGGAATGAAATGGAATGAGAAATGGAACGTGCAACGGAATAGAATGGAATGTGAAATGGAATGTGTAATGGAATGTGCAATGGAATGGAATGGAATATGCATTGAAAAGTGGAGTGGAACGTGGAATGGAACGTGGAATGGAATGTGGAATGGAATGGAATGGAATGTGGAATGGAATGGAATGGAAAGCAAATTGGAATGTGGAATGGAATGTGAAATGAAATGTGGAAAGGAATGTGAATCGGAATAAAAAGGAACGTGAACTGGAATGGAATGGAATATGGAATGCAATAGAATGGAAAGTGGAATGGAATGAGGAATGGAACATGTAATCGAACGTGGAATGGAATGTGCAATAGAATGGAAAGGACTGTGGAATGGATTGAGGAATGGAATGGAAAGGAATGTGGAATGGCATGTGGAATGGAATGTGGAATGCAATGTGTGATGGAATGTGGAATAGAAAGAAATGGAAAGTGGAAGGGAAAGTGGAGTGGAATGGAAGGGAAAGTTGAAGAGAATGCGAAATGGAATGGAATGGAATGTGGAATGGAATTTGGAATGGAATAGAAAGGAATGTGGAGTGGAATGTGGAGTGGAATGGAATGTAGTGTGGAATGGAATGAAATAGAATGAGGATTGGAATCGGGAATGGAATGCCATTGATTATGGAATGTAATGTGGAATTGAATGAGGAATGGAATGTGGAAAAAATGTGGATTGAATGGAATGGAATGTGAAATGGAATGGGATGCAAAGTGGAATGATATGTGGAATGGAATGGAATGGAATGTGGAATTGAATGTGGAAAGGAATGTGGAATGGAACGGAATGGAATGTGAAATGGAATGTGGAATGGGGTGTGGAATGAAATGTGGAACAGAATGTGCTATGGAATGTGGAAAGTAATGTGAAAGCAATGTGGAATGGAACGGAATGGAAAGTGAAATGGAATGGAATGGAATGTGCAATGGAATGTGAAATGGAATGGAATGAAATGTGGAATGGAATGTGGAAACGAATGTGGAATGGAATGCAATATGGTGTGGTATGTAATGGAATAGAATATGGAATGGAATGGAATCGAACGTGGAAGAGAATGTGAAATGGAATATGGAAAGTAATTGAATGGAATGTGGAATGGAATGGAATGGAATGTAGAAAAAAATGAAATGGAATGGAATGTGGAATAGAATGGAATGGAATTGAATGGAATGTGGAATCTAATGGAATGGAAAGTGGATTGCAATGTAATGGAATGGAATGTGAAATTGAATGGAATGTAATGTGGAATGGAATGGAAGGGAATGTGGAATGGAATTGAATGCAATGTGGAATGGAATGGGATGGAATGGAATGGAATGTGAAACGGAATGGAACGTGGAATGGAATGGAATGTTAATTGCAATGGAATGGAATGTGAAATTGAATGGTATGGAATGGAATGGAAAGTGAAACGGAATGTGGAATTGAATGTGAAATGGATTGTGGAATGGAATGTGAAATTGCAAGTGGATTGGAATGAAATGGATCGTGGAATGGAATGGAATGGAATGTGGAATGGAATGAGGAATGGAAAGGAATGGAATATCGTTGGAATGTGGAATGGAATGTGGTATGGATAGTGCAATGAAATGAGGAATGGAATGTGTAATGGAACATAATGGAATGTGGAATTGAATGTGGAATGCAATGTGGAATGGAAAGTGGAATGGAAAATGGAAGGGACTGGAATGGAACGTGGAATGGAATGTGGAATGGAATGGAACGTGGAATGGAATGTAATGGAATGTGGAATGGAATGTGCAATCGAATTCGGAGTGGAATGTAATGGAATCTGGAATGGAATGTGGAGTGTAATTGAATGAAATGTGGAATGGAATGCAATGGAATGAGGAATGGAATGAGGAATGGAATGGAATGCAATGTGGAATGGAATGTGGAGTGCAATGGAATGGCATGTGGAATGGAATGTGGAATGGGAATGTTGAATAGTATGTGGAATGGAATGGAATTTAATGTGGAATGGAACGTGGAATTGAATGGAATGTTGAATATTATGTGCAATGGAATGGAATTTAATGTAGAATGGAACGTGGAATGGAATGGAATGGAAAGTGGAATGGAACGTGGAATGGAACGTAGCATGGAACGTTGAATGGAATGTGGAATGGAACGTGGAATGAAATCTGCAGTGGTATGTGGAATGGAACACGGAATGACATGGAATGGAAGGTGGAATGGAACGTCGAATTGATTGGAACGGAAAGTGGAATAGAACGTGGGGTGGAATGTGGAAAGGAAGGTGGAATGGAATGCAATAGAACGTGGAATGGAACGCGGAATGGAATGTCGATTGGAAAGGAATAGAAAATGGAATGAAATGGAATGGAATGTGGAATAGAATGTGGAATGGAATGTGGAATGGAAAGTGGAATGGAATGGATTGGAATGTGGAATGGAATGTAATGAAAAGTGAAATAGAATGGAATGGAATGGCATGGAATGCGGAATGGAATGAAGGAGAATGTGGAATGCAATGCAATGGAATGAGATGTGGAATTGAGTGGAAAGGAATGTGGAATGGAATGGAAAGAAATGTGGAATGAAATGGAATGACAGGTCAAATGGAACGTGGAATGGAATGGAATGCAATGTGGAGTGAAACGTGGAATGGAATGTGGAATGGAAAGTGGAATGGAACGTAGAATGGAATGGAAAGCATCGTGGAATAGAATGGAATGGAAAGTGGAATGCAATGTGGAATTGAATGTTAAATGGGACATGGAATGGAATGGAATGCAACTTGGAATGGAATGTGGAATGGAGTAAGAAATGTAATGCAATGGAATGTGGATTGGAAAGTGGAATGGAACGTGGAATAGATTAGAAAGGAAAGTGGAATGCAATGGAATGGAAAGTGGAAAGGAATGTAATGGAAATGTGTATGGAATGTGGAATGGAACGGAATGCACAATGGAATGTTTAATGGAATGGAATGCTGAATGGAAAGTGGAATGGAATGGAATCGAATGGAATGTAGAATGGTATGTGGAATGGAATGTGGAATGTAATGTGGAATGTAATGTGGAATGCAATGTGGAATGGAATGGAATGGAAAATGGAATGGAAAGTGGAATGGAATGGAATGGAAAGGAATGTGGAATGGAATGGAATGGAATGTGGAATGGAATGTGGAATGGAATATGGAATCGAATGGAATGGAAAGTGGAATGGAATGTATAATTTAATGGAATGGAATGTGGAATGGAATGGAATGGAACGTGCAATGGAAACTGAAATGAAACGTGGAATGTAATGTGTAATGGAACGTGGATTGCAATGTGGAAAGGAACGTGGAATGGAACATGGAATGGAAAGTCTAATGGAATGTGGAATGGAATGGGAATGGAATGTGGAATGGAATCGATTGTGGAATGGAATTTAATTTGGAATGGAATGTAATGAAATTTGCAATGGAATGGAATGGAATTTGGAATGGAAAGGAATGGAGTGTGGAATGGAATAGAATATCGAATAGAGTGGAATTGAAAGGTATCTGGAATGGAATGGAATGGAAAGGAATGGAATGGAAGTTGGAGTGGAATGGAATGAAACTTTTAATGGAACATGGAATGGAACATGTAAAGGAAGGTGGAATGGAATGTGGAAAGGAATGTGGAAAGCAATGGAATGGAACGTGGAATGAAATGTGGAGCAGAATGGAATGGAATGTGGAATGGGATGCAATGGTTTGTGGAATGGAATGTGGAATGGAATGGAATGTGCAATGGAATGGAATGCAATATGGCATGGAACATAGAATGTAATGGAATGGGACGTGGAAGGAACGTCTAACGGATAGTGGAAGGGAACGTGGAATGGAACGGAATGTAACGTGGAATGCAATGTGGAATGGAATATGGAATGGAACGTGGAATGGAGTGGAATCGAATGTGGAATGGAATGTGAAATGGAATGGAATGAAATGTATTACACAATATGGAACGGAATGGAAAGGAACGTGGAATGGAACGGAATGGAATGTGGGAAGGAATGGAATGGATTGTGGAATGGAATGGAATGCAATGTTATGGAATGTGCTATGGAATGGAATTGAATGTGTAATAGAGTGTGGAATGTAATGGAATTGAAAGTGGAATGGAACGTGGAATGGAAGGTGGAATGGAATGGAATAGAATGGAATGTGGAATGCAATGGATTGGAATGTGGAATGGAATGGAATGGAATGTGGAATGGAATGCAAACGAAGGTGGAATTCAATGGAATGGAATGTGGAATGGAATGGAATGGAATTGAATGTCGACTGGAACGTAGATTGGAAAGTGGAAAAGAATAAGCAAAGGAATGCAATGGAATGGGATGTGGAATGGAATGGAATGTGGAATCGAATGGAATGGAATGGAACGTAGAATGGAATGGAATGTGGAATGGATTGGAATGGAATGGAATGTGGAATGGAAAGGAAAGTGTAACGGATTGGAATGTCTAAAGGAATGGAATGGAATGTGAAATGGAACTTGAATGGAATGGAAATTGGAAGGGAATATTGAATGGAACTTGGAATGGAATGTACAATGGAATGTGGAATGGAAAGTGGAATGGAATGGAATGGAAAGTTGAATGGAATGTGGAATGGAATGGAATGGAACTTCGAATGGAAAGTGGAATAGAATATGGAATGGAACGTGTAATGGAACGTGTAATGGAATGGAATGGGTGGTGCAGTGGAATGTGGATTTGAATGTGGAATAGAATGAGGAATGCAATGGAATGTAATGTGGAATGGAATGTGGAATGGAATGGAATGTGGAATGGATTGTGTAATTGAATGTGGAATGGATCGTGGAATGCAACGTGGAATGGAATGGAATGGAATGTGGAATGGAATATGGAATAGTAAGCATTGGAGTGAGGAATGGAGTGTCGAATGGAATGTTGAATGGAATGGAAAGTGGAATGGAATGTGGAATGGAATAGATTGGAATGTTTAAATGAAATGGAATGGAATGTGGAATAGAATGTGGACTACAATGGAATGCAATGTGGAATGGAATGGAATGGAATGTGGAATGTAATGTTTAACGTAATGTGGCATCTAATCTGGAGTGGAAAGTGGCATGCAACCTGGAATGGAATGGAATGGATCATTGAATGGTACGTGGAATGGAACATGGAATAGAAGGGGTAATGAAGCGTGGAATGGAATGCAATGGAACGTGGAATAGAATGTGGAATAGAATGTGGTATGGAATGGAATGGAATGCGGAATGGAAGGGATTGGAATGTGGAATGGAATGTGAAATGGAACGGAATGGAAAGTGGAATGGAATGTGGAATGTAATGGGATGCAATGTGGAATAAAATGTGGAATGGAATGCAATGGAACGTGGAATGGAATGGAATGCAATGTGGAACGGAACACAATGGATCGTGGAAAGGAATGTGGAATGGAATGTGGAGTGGCACGTGGAATGGAACGGAGTGCAATATGGAATGGAAGTTGAAATGGAATGTGAAATGGAACGTGGAACGGAATGCAATGTGGAATGGAACGTGGATTGGAACGGATTGGAACGTGGAATGGAACCTGGAATGGAACGTGGAATGGAACGTGGAATGGAAAGCGGAATGGAATGGAATGTGGAAAGGATCGTGAAAAGGAATGGAATGGAACGTTGAATGGAATGTTGAATGGCACGCGGAATGGAATGTGGAATGGAAAATAGAATGGTATGTGGAATGGAACCCAGAATGGAATGGATAGCAATATGGAATGGAATGAGGAATGGATTGTGTAATGGAATGTGGAAAGGAATATGGAAGGGAAAGTGGAATGGAAAGTAATGAAATGTGGAAGGAAATGTGGAATGGAACGTGGAATGGAATGGAATGGAATGGATTGTGGAATGTAATGTGGAATGGAATGTGGAAAGAAAGTGGAATGCAATGGTATGGAACGTGGAAACGTATATACTGGAACGTGGAATGGAAAGTGGAATGGAAAGCGGAATGGAATGTGGAATGGAACGTCGAATGGAAAGTGGAATGGAATGGAATGGGCAATTCAATGGAATGGAATGTGGAATGGACTGTGGAATGAAATCTGAAATGCAATGGAATGGAATTTGGAATGGAGTGGAATCGATTGTTGAATGAAAGATGGAATGCAATGTGTAATGTAACATGGAATGGAAAGGAATGGAATGTGGAATGGAAAGGAATGGAATATGGAATGGAAAGCAATGGAATGTGGAATGGAATAGAATGTAATTTGGAATTGAATGTGGAATGGAATGGAATGGAATGTGGAATAGAATGTGAAATAGAATGGAATGGAATCCAGAATGGAATGGAATGGAATGGAATGCAATGTGAAATGGAACGTGGAATGTAAGGAGGAATGGAACGTGGAATGGAACGTGGAATGGAATGTGGAATGGAACGTGGGATGGAATGTGCAATGGAATGTGGAATGGAACGTGGAATGGAATGGAATGGAATATGGAAGGGAACGTGGAATGGAATGGAATGGAATGTGGAATGGTATGTGGAATTGAATGTGGAAAGTAATGGAATGGAATGTGGAAAGGAATGTGGAATGGAATGGAGTGGAATGGAAGGCGGAATGTAATGTGGAAAGGAATTTGGAATGGATTGTGGAATGGAATGGAAAGGAATTTGGAATTTAAAGTGGAATGGAAGGTGGAAAGGAAAGTGGAATGGAATGGAGTGGAACAGAATGGAATGTGGAATGGAATGTTGAATAGAACGTGGAATGGAATGGATTGGAACGTGGATTAGAACATGGAAAGGAACGTGGAATGGAAAGTGGAATGGAAAGTGGAATGGAACGTACAATGGAATGTGGAATGGAAAGTGGAATGGTAAGGAATAGAAAGTGGATGGAATGCGGAATGTAATTGAATGGAAAGTGGAATGGAATGTGGAATGGACTGTGAAAGGAACTTGACATGGAACGTGAAATGTATTGTAATGGAATGTGGAATGGAATGTGGAATTAAATGTGGAATGGAATGCAAGGCAATGTGTATTGGAATGTGGAATGGAACGGAAAGGAATGTCCAATTGAATGTGGAAAGGAAAGTTGAATAGAAAGTGGAATGGTATGGAATGAAATGTGCAATGGAACGTGGAATGGAATGGAACAGAACACGGAAAGGAACTTGGAAGGGAGAGTGGAATGGAATGTGGAATGGAACGTGGAATGCAGCATGGAATGGAATGTGGAATGGAATGTGGAATGGAATGCAATGAAATATGGAATAAAATGGAATGGAATGCGGAATTGAATTTGCAAAGGAATGGAATGCAATGTGGAATAGAATGTGGAATGGAATGGAATGGAATATGGATAGGAATGAATTGGAATGGAGTGAAACATGGAATGGAACTTGGAATGGTATATGGAATGGAACGTGGAATGGAATGTGCAATGGAATGCGAAATGGAACGTGGAATGCAAAGGAATGGAAAGTGGAGAGGAATGTGGAATGTAATGGAATGGAACGTGGAATGGAATGTAGAATGGACTTTGGAATAGAACGTGAAATAGAACGTGGAATGTATTGGAATGGAATGTGGAATGTAATGTGCAATAGAAGGTGAACGGAATGGAAAGGAATGTGCAATGGAACGTGGAATGGAATGGAATGAAACGTGGAATGGAACTTGGAATGGAACGTGGAATGGAAAGTGGAATGGAATGTGAAATGCAGCATAGAATAAAATGTGGAATGGAATGTGGAATGGAATGGAATAGAATGTGGAATGGAATGGAATGGAATGTGCAATGGAATGTGGAATGGAATGGAATGGAATGACGAAAGGAATGTGGAATGGAATACAATGGAATGCGGAGTGGAATGAAATGGAATGGTATGGAATGTGGAATGGAATGGAATGTAATGTGGAATGGAACGTGGAATGTAATGGAATGGAAGGTGGAATGGAATGTGGAATGCAAAATGGAGTGGAACGTGGAATAGAACGTGTAGTGGAATGGAATGGAATGTGGAATGGAATGAGGAATGTAATGTGGAATGGAATGTTGAATGGAATCGAATGGAAGGTGGAAAGGAACGCGGAATGGAATGGAATAAAATGGAATGGAATGTGAAATGGAATGTGGAAAGGAATGGAATGGATTGTTTAAATGGAATGGAATGGAATGTGGAATGGAATGTGGAATGAAATGGAATGCAAAGTGGAATGGAATGTGAAATGGAATGGAATGGAATGTGAAAAGGAATGTTTAATGGAAAGTTGAAAGGAATGTGGAATGGAATGTGGAATGGAATGTGAAATAGAATGTGGAATGGAATGTGCAATGTAACACAGTGAAATGTGGAAAGGAAAGTGGAATGGAATGTGGAATGAAACGCAATGGAATGTGGAATGGATTATGGAATGGAATGTGTAATGGAATGTATAATGCAATGTAATGTTATGCAGAATGGAACATGGAATACAATGAAATGGAACGTGGAATCGAACTTGGAAAGAAACCTCTAATGGAACGTGGAATGGATGGTGAAATGTAATGTGGAATGCAAAGGAATGCAATGTGGAATAGAATGGAATGGAATGGAATGGAAACTGGAATGGTGTGGAATGGAATTTGGAACTGAATGTGGAATGGAAAGAAATGGAATGACAATAGAATGCTGAATGGAATGTAACGGAATGTGGAATGGAAAGGAATGGAATGGTACGGAATGTGGAATGCAGTAGAATGCAATGTGGAATGGAATGGAATGGAATATGGAATGTAAAGTTTAATGGAATGTAGAATGGAATGGAAAGGAATGTGGAATGGGTGGGAATGGAATGTGGAATGGAATGGAATGGAATGGATTGGAATGTGGGATTGAATGGATTAGAATGTAGAATGGAAAGGAATGCAATGAGGAATGGAATGGAATGGTTTGGAATGAGGAATGGAAAGCAATGGAAGGTGAAATAGATTGGAAAAATGTGGAACGTAGAATGGAATGGAGTGGAATGGAAAAGAAAGTGGAATGGATTGGCATGGAATGTGGAATGGAATGGTATCGAATGTGTAATTTAATGGAATGCAATGGAAATTGGAATGGAATGGAATGTGGAATATAATGTAGAGGAATGTAGAATGGAAGGGAATGGAATGTGGAATGGAATGCAATGGAATGGAATGTTTAATGGAAAGAAATTGAATGTGGATTAGAAAGGAATTGTTTGGAATGTGGAAGGGAATTGAATGGAATGAAATGTGGAAAGGAATGTGAAAAAGAATGGAATGGAACGTGGAATGGAATGGAAAGGAATGTGGAATTTAATGGAATGGAATGGAAGGTGGAATGGAATGGAATGGAAAAGAATGTGGACGTGAATGGAATGGAATGGAATGCGGACTGGAATTGAATGGAATGTGGAATGGAAGGGAATGGAATGGAATCGAATGTGGAATGGAATGGAATGGAGTGGAATGTGGAACAGAATGTGGAACGTAATGTGAAATCGAATGTGGAATGGAATGTGGAACACAATGAAATTGAACGTGGACTGGAATGGAATGGAACGTGGAATGGAATGGAATGAAACTTGCAATGGAACAAGGAATGGAACATGGAATGCAAAGTTGAATTGAATGAGGAATGGAATGGAATGGAATGTGGGATGAACTGTGGAATAGAATGCAATTGAATGATAATGGAATGTGGAATGGAATTGAATGGAATATGGAATGTATGTGGAATGGAATGGATCGGAAAGTGAAATGGAATGTGGAATGGAATGTGGAATGGAACTGAATGGATTGCGGAATCGAATGTGGATTAGAAGGTGGAATGGAATGTGGAATGGAATGGAAAGGAATCTGGAATGGAATATGGAATTAAATCGACGGAAACATGGAATGGAAAGTGGAATGGAATGTGGAATGGAATGTGGAAAGGAATGGAATGGAATGTGGAATGCAATGTGAAATGTAATGTGGAATGGAAACTAATGGAACGTGGAATGGATAGTGGAATGGAATGTGGAATGGATTGTGTAATGGAATGTGGAATGGAGCAGAATGGAATGTGGAATGGAATGTGGAATGGACTGTGGTATGGAAATTGGAATGCAAAGCAATGGAATGTGGAATGGAATGTGGAATGGAATGGAATGGAATGTGGAATGCGTTGTGGAATGGAAAGTGGAATTCAATGGAATGGACAAAAAATGGAATGTGGAATGGAACTTGGAATCGAATGGAATGCAATGGAATGTGGAATGGAACTTGAAATGGAATGGAAAAGAACATGGAATGTAACGTGGAAAGGAACGTGGAATGGAATGTGGAATTGAACGAGGGATGGAATGTCAAATGGAATGTTGAATGGAACGGAATTGAATGTGGAATGGAATGTGGAATTGAGTGTGAAAGGAACATGGAATTGAATGGAATGGAATTTGGAAAGGAACGTGGAATGGCATGAAATGGAATGGAATGGAATGAAATGTGGAATGAAATGGAAAGAAATGGAATGGAATCTGGAATTGAAAGGAATGGAAAGTGGAATGGAATGTGGAATGGTATGAAATGAAATGTGGAATGAAATGTGGATTGGAATGGAATGGAAGGTGGAATGGAATGGAATGGAATGTGGATTAGAATTTAACGGAAAGTGGAATGGAACGTGGAATGGAATTGAATGCAATCGATTGTGGTATAGAATGGAATGGAATGTGAAATGGAAAGGAATGCAATGTGGAATAGAATTTAATGGAAAGAGGAATAGAGCGTGGAATGGAATGGAATGCAATGGAAAGAATGGAATGTGGTATGGAATGGAATGGAATGTGGAATGGAATGTGGAAAAGAATGGAATGAAATATGGAATGGAATGTGGATTGGAATGGAATGGAATGTGGAATGGAATTGTATGGACTGCGGAATGGAATGTGGAATGGAATCTGGAATGGAATGGAATGGAAAGTGTATTGGCATGTGAACTGGAATGCAATGGAACGTGGAATGGAATGTGAAATGAAATGCAATGGAATGAGAATGGAACGTGGAATGGAATGCGGAATGGAATGTGGAATGGACTGCGGAATCGAATGTGGAATTGAATGTGGAATGGAATGGAATGGAAAGGATTTTGGAATGGAATGTGAATTGGAATACAAAGGAATGTGGAATGAAATGAAACGATATGAGAATAGAATGTGGAATGGAATGTGGAATGGAACGTTGAATGGAGTGGAATGGAATGTGGAATATAATGTGGAATGGAATGGAATGGAATGTGGAATTGAATGGAATGCAATGTGGAATGGAACGTAGAATGGAACGTGGAACGGAACGTGGAATCAAACATGGAATGGAACGTGGAATGGGACGTGCAATGGAATGTGGAATGGAAAGTGGAAAGGAAGGGAGTCGAATGGAACGGAATGTGGAATGGAATGTGTAATGGAATGTTGAATGAAATGGAACGCAATGTGGAATGGAATATGGAATTGAATGTGGAGAGGAACGTTGAATGTAATGGAGAGGAATATGGACTGGAAAGTCGAATGGAATTGAATGGACAGTGGAACAGAAAGTGGAATGAAATGGAAAGGAACGTGGTTTGGAATGTGGAATGGAACATGGAATGGATTGGAATCAAACGTGGAATGGAATGTGGAAAAGAATGATTAATAGAAAGTGGAATGGAATTTGGAATGGAATGGAATGTGGAATGGAATGGAATGGAAAGAGGTATGGAATGGAATGTGGTATGGAATGGAATGGAAGGTGGAATGGAATTTGCAAAAGGAATGTGGAATGGAGTGGAATGAAATGTGGAGAGGTATGTGAAATGGAATGTGGAATGAAATGGAATGGAAAGTCGAATGGAATGGACTGGAATGTGGAATGGAATGGAATAGAATGTATAATGGAAAGGAATAGAATGTGGAATGGAATGGAATGGTATGGAAGGAGGAATGGAAAGGAATGGAATGTGGAATAGAATGAAACGGTATGGAATGTGGAATGGAATGGAATGGAATGGAATGTGGAGTGGAATGGAATGGAATGTATAGTGGAGTTGACGGAATGTGGAATTTAACGGAATGGAATGAAATGTGGAATGAAATGGAATGGAATTGAATGCGGAATGGAATGTAATGGAATGTGGAATGGAAGGGAATGGAATAGAATGGAATGTGGAAAGGAACGGAATGGAATGTGGAATGGAATGTGGAATGGAATGTGGAATGGAATGTGGAATGGAATGGAATGGAACGAAATGGATTGAGGAATGGAATGTGGAATGGACTGTGGAATGGAAAGTTTAATGGAATGGAATGGAACGTGGAAAGGGATGGAATGGAACGAGGAATGGAACATGGAATGCAACGTGGAACAGAACATTGAATGGAACCTGCAATGGAATGTGCAATGGAACGAGGAATGGAACGTGGAATGGAAAGAATGGAAGGGAAAGATCGTGGAAAGGAAAGTGAAATGGACTGTGAAATGGAAAGTGAAATGGAAAGCGGAATGTATTGGAAGGGAATGTGGAATGGAATGTGGAATGGAATGTGGACTGTAATGCCAGGCAATGTGGAATGGAATGTGGAATGGAATGGAATGGAAAGTGGGATGGAATGTGGAATGGAATATGGAATGGAACGTGGAATGGAATGGAATGTAACATTCAATGGGATGTGGAATGGAATGGAATAGAATGTGGAATAGAATGTGGTATGGAATTGAATGGAATGCAGAATGGAATGGAATGGAATGGTTTGGAATATCGATTGGAATGGAATGGAATGTGGAATGGAATGTTATATAACGTGTAATGGAACATGGAATGGAAAGTATTGGAAAGACGAATGTAATGTGGAATGGAATGTGGAATGGAATCAAATGGAATGTGGAATGGAAAGTTGAACGGAATGGAATGGAATGCGGAATGGAATGGAATGGAATGTGGAATGGAATGGAATGGAATGTGGAGTGGAATGTGGAATGGAATGGAATGGATTGTGGAATGGTATGTGGAATGGAATTGAATGGAATGTGGAATGGAATGGAATAGAATGTGGAATGGAATGGAATGGAATGTGGAATGTAACGTTTTGTGGCACGTGGAATGGAATGGAGTGCAATGTGGAATGGAATGTGGAATGGAATCTGGAAAGGAAAGTGCAATGGAATAGAATAGAACGAAATGGAACGTGGAATGGAATGTGGAATGGAATATAGAATGGAACATGAAATGGAATGGAATCGAACATGGAATGGAATGTGGAATGGAATATGGAATGGAATGTGCAATGGAATGGAAAGGAACATGGAATGAAATGTGCAATGGAATGTGGAATGCAAAGTGAAATGGAAAGGAATTGAAAGTGGAGTGGAACGTGGAATAGAATGGAATGAAATCTGGAATGGAACGTGGAATGGATTGTGGAATGGAATGTGGAATGGATGGCGGAATCGAACGGAATGGATTATGGTATAGAATGTGGAAAGGAATGTGGAATAGATAGTGGAAAGAAATTGAATGGAATGTGCAATGAAAGGGGAATGGAATGTAAAGGAACGTGGAATGGAACATGAAATGGAAAGTGGAATGGAACGTAGAATTGAATGTGAAATGCAGCAAGGAATGTAATTTAGAATGCAACGTGCTATGGAATGCAATGGAATGTGGAATCGAATGTGGAATGGAATGGAATGTGGAATGGAATGGAATATAATGTGGAATGGGATGGAATGGAATGTGGAACAGAAAGTGGAAGGGAATGGAAAGTAATGTGGAATGGAATGGAAGGGATTGTCGAATGGAATGTGGAATGGAATGTGCAACGGAATCTGGAATGGAAAGGAATGCAATGGAGAATGGAATGTGGAATGGAATGGACTGGAATTCCATATGCAATGGAATGGAAAGTGGAATGGAATGGAATGGAATCTAATGAGGAATGGAATGGAATGCAATGGAATGCAATGGAATGGAAAGCAACGTGGAATGAAATGGAATGGAATGTGGAACACAATGTGGAATGCAATGGAACGGAATGTGGAATGGAATGTGGAATGAAATGCAATGGAATTTGAAATGGACTGTGGAATGAAATGCAATGGAATGAGGAATGGAATGTGTAATGGAATGGAATGGAATGTAGACTGGAATGTGGAATGGAATGGACTGTGCTTTGGAATGTGGAATGGAATGGAATGTAATTTGGAATGGAATGGAAAGTAATAGAACGTGGAATGGAATGTGGAATCGAAGGTGGAATGGAATGGAATGTGGAATGGAATGGAATGGAATGTGGAATGCAATGTGGAATGGAATGGAATGGAATGCAATGGAATGGAGTGGAATGTGGAATGAAACGGAATGGAATGTGAAATGGAAAGTGGAATGAAACCTGGAATGGGAGGTGGAATTGAGCATGGAATTGAATGTGCAATGGAAAGCGGAATGGAACGTGGAATTGAATAGAATGGAAATTGGAATGGAGCGTTCCAGAATGGAATGTGGAATGGAACTTGGAATGGAACGTGGAAAGGAATGTGGAATGGTAAGTGGATTGGAAAGTGGAATGTAATGTGGAATGGAAAGGAATGGAATGTGGAATGTAATGGAATAGAATGTGGAATAGAATGTGGAATGGAATGGAATGGAACATGGAATGGAATGGAGTGGAATGCTATGGAATGTGGAAAGGAAAGTGGAATGGAAAGTGGAATGGAATGTGGAATGCCATGGAATGGAATATGGAATGGAATGAGGAATGGAATGAAATGTAAATTGGAATGTGGAATTGATTGTGGAATGGAAAGTGGAATGGAACGTGGAATGGAACATGGAATGGAAAGGAAAGGAATGTGGATTGGAATGTGGAATGAAATGGAATGGAATGTGGAATGGAATGTGGAAAGAAATGGAAAGTAGAATGGAATGTCGAATGGAATGGAATGAAATTTTTAAAGGTAATACAATGGAATGTGTAATGGAACGTGCAGTGAAATGGAATGCAACGTGGAATGCAATGTGGAATGGAATATAATGGAATGTGGAATGGAAAGTTAATGGAAAGAGGAATGAAATATGTAGTGGAACGTGGAATTGAACGTGGAAAGTTATGGAATGGATCATGGAATGGAACGTGGAATTATAGGTGGAATGGAGCATGGAATGGAGTGGAATGCAACGTGGAATGGAATGGAATGGAAAGTGGAATGGAATGGAATGGATCGTGGAATGGAAAGTGGAATGCAACGTGGAATGGAATGTAGAATGGAACGTGGAATGGAATGGAATGGAACGTTGAGTGGAATGTGGAATGGAATGTGAAATGGAATGGAATGGAATGTGGAATGCACTGTGAAATGGAATAGACTGGTATGTGGCCTGGAATGTAGAATGGAATAGAATAGAATGTGGAAAGGGGTGGAATGGAATCTGGAATGGAATGTAATGGAATGGGGAATGGAATGTGGAATGGAATCTGGAATGGAATGCAATGGAATGGGGAATGGAATGTGGAATGGAATGGATTTGAAAGTGGAATGGAATGTGGAATACAATGTGGAAAGAAATGTGGAATGGAATGGAATGGAATGGAATGTGAAATGGAATGTTGAATGGAAATTGGAATGCCATGTGGAATGGAACGGAATGGAATGTGGAATGGAATGTTTAAAGGAACGTGGAATGGAATGGAAAGTGGAATGGAAACTGGCATGGAATGGAATGGAATGTGGAATGGAATGTGGAATCAAATTTAATGGAATGTGGAATGGAAAGTTTAAAGGAACGTGGAATGGAATGGAATGTGGAATGGAACGTGGAATGCAATGTAATGGAATGTGGAAGGGAATGTGGAATGCAAATTGGAATGGCATGTGGAATGGAACGGAATGCAATGTGGAATGGAATGCTTAAAGGAAAGTGGAATGGAATGAAATGTAACGTGGAATGGAAAGTGGAATGGAATGGAACGGAATGTGTAATTTAACCCGGAATCGAATCTAATGGAATGTGGAATGGAATAGAATGATATTTGCAGTGGCATGTGGAATGGAATGGAATGGAATGGAATAAAATGTGGAAGGGAATGGAAAGGAATTTGGAATGGAATGTGGAATGGAACGTGGAATGGAATTGAATGGAATGTGGAATGGAACGTGGAATGGAATGGAATGGAACTTGTAATGGAACGTGGAATGGAACGTGAAATGCAATGTGGCATGGAACATGGAAGGGCATGAGCAAAGCAATGTGGAAAGGAAAGTGGAATGTAATGGAATGCAAAGTGGAATGGAATGTGGAATGGAATGGAATGGAACGTGAATGGAATGTGGAATGGAATTGGGAATTGAACATGGAATGGAACGTGGAATGGAATGGAATGGAATGGAATGTGGAATGGAATGTGGAAAGGAATGGAAAGGAACTTGGAATGGAATGCAATGGAATGTGGAATGGAAGATGGAATGGAATTTGGAATGGAATGTGGAATGGGAAGGAATGGAATGTGGAATGGAATGAAATGGAATGTGGAATTTAATGGAATGGAATATGGAAAGGAATGTGGAATGGAATAGAATGAAACGTGGAATAGAATTTGGAACGGACTGGAATGGAATCCAGAATGGAATGGAATGGAATGGATTGGAATGGAACGCGAAATTGAACGTGGAATGGAACACGGAATGGAATTTGGAATGGAATGGAAAAGAATGTGGAATGGAAGGTAATGCAATCTGGAATGGAATGTGGAATGGAATGGAATGGAATGTGGAATGGAATGGAAAATAATGTGGAATGGAAGTTAATGTGGAATGGAATGTGGAATGGAACATGGAATGGAACGTGGAATGGAATGGAATGGAATGTGGAATGGAATGGAATGGAATGTGGAATGGAATGTGGAAAGGAATGGAATGGAACTTGGAATGGAATGCAATGGAATGTGGAATGGAAGATGGAATGGAATTTGGAATGGAATGTGGAATGGGAAGGAATGGAATGTGGAATGGAATGAACTGGAATGTGGAATTTAATGGAATGGAATATGGAAAGGAATGTGGAAAGGAATAGAATGGAACATGGAATAGAATTTGGAACAGACTGGAATGGAATCCAGAATGGAATGGAATGGAATGGAATGGAATGGAATGGAACGCGAAATTGAACGTGGAATGTAACACGGAATGGAATTTGGAATGGAATGGAAAAGAATGTGGAATGGAAGGTAATGGAATCTGGAATGGAATGTGGAATGGAATGGAATGGAATGTGGAATGTAATGGAAAATAATGTGGAATGGAAGTTAATCTGAAATGGAATGTGGAATGGAACATGGAATGGAACGAGGAATGGAATGGAGTGGAATGTAGAACGGAATGTGGAATGGAATGTGGAATGGAATGTGGAATGGAATGGGGAATGGAATGCAACGGAATGGAATGGAATTGAATGTGGAATTTTATGGAATGGAACGTGGAATGCAAAGTGCAAAGGAATGGAATGGAATGTGAAATGGAACGTGGAAAGGATTGTGGAATGGAAAGTGGAATGGAATGAGGAACGGAATGTGAAATGGAATGGAATGGAGTGAGGAATGGAATGAGGAATGGAATGTGGAATGCAATGAAATGCTTTGGAATGTGGAATGGAATTTGGAATGGAATGCAATGGAATGTGCAAGGGAAAGGAAATGAAAGTGGAATGGAATGGAATGGAATGTGGAATGGAAAGTGGAATGGAATGGAAAGAAACGTGCAATGGAAAGTCGAATGGAACGTGAAATGGAAAGTGGAATGGAATGTGGAGTAGAATGTAATGGAATGTGGAATGGAAAGGAATGGAAAGTGGAATCGAATGTGGAATAGAATGGAATAGAGTCTGGAATGCAATGGAATGGAATGTGGAATTGAATGGAATGGAATGTGAAATGAAATGTGAAATGGAATGTGAAATGGAATGTGGAATGGAAGGTGGAAAGGAATGGAATGGAACTTGGAATGGAATGGAATGGAACGTGGAATGGATCGTGGAAAGGAACGTGGAATGGAACGTGCAGTGGAATGGAATGGAATGTTTAATGGAACGTGAAATGGAATGTGCAAAGGAATGTGTAATGTAGTGGAATTGAATGCGGAATGGAATGGAATGGAATGTGGAATGGAATGTAACGTGCAATGGAAAGGAATGGAATGTGGATTGGAATGGAATAGAATATGGAATGTAATGTAAAGGAATGGAAAGGAATATTAAATGGCAGGTGACATGGACTTCGGAAAGGAATCTGAAACGGAATGTGAAATGCAATGTAGAATGGAATGAAATGCAATGTGGAATGGAAAGTAATGGAACGTGGAATGGAATGGAATGCAACGTGGAATGGAATGCAGAATGGAACATGGAATGGAATGTGGAATGCAATGTGTAATGGAACGTAGAATGGAACGTGAAATGAAATGCGGAATGCAATGTGAAATGGAACGTGGAATGGAATGGAATGGAATGTGGGGTGGAATGTGGAATGGAATGGAATTAAATGTGGAATTGAATGTGGAATGGAATGGAAGGGAATCAAATGTCATATGGAATGTGGAAAGGAATGTGAAATAGAATGTTGAAGGGAATGTGGAATGGAACGTGAAATGGAATGTGGAAAGGAATGTGAAATGGAATGTGGAATGGAATACCGATTGGAATGAAATGGAAAGTGGAAAGGTATGGATCGGAATGGAATTTAACGTGGAATGCAACGTGGAATGGAATGAGAAGTGGAATGGAATGGAATGTGAAATGGAATATGGAAAGGAATGTGAAATGCAATGTGGAATGGGATGTGGAATGGAATGGATTGGAAAGTGGAATGGAATATAATGGAATAGAATTTAATGTGGAATGGAACATGGAATGGAATGTGGAATGCAATCGAAAGGAAAGTGTAATGGAATTTGTAATGTAATGAAATGGAATGTGGAATGGAATGTGGAAAAGAATGTGGAATTGGAAGTGGAATGGAGCGTGGAATGGAATGGAATGCAATGGAAAGGGGAATGGTATATGTAATGGAATTTAATAGAATGTGGAATGGAATGAATAATGGAAAGGAATGGAATGTGGAATGGATTTGAATGGAATGTGAAATGGAATGTGGAATGCAAGGTGGAAAGGAATATGGAATGGAACATAATGGAACGTGGAATGGAATATGGAATGGAATGGTATGGAATTGAAAGTGGAATGGAACATTGAATGGAATGTTGAATAGAATGTGGAAAGTAATGGAATGGAATGAGGAATGGAAGGCAAAGGAATGTGGAATGGAATGTGGAATGGAATGGAATGGAATGTGGAATGGAATGTGGAATAGAATGTGGAATGGATTGGAATGGAATCTAGAATGGAATGGAATCGAATGTGGAATGGAGTGGAATGCAATGGAATGCAGAATGTTATGCAATGGAATGTGGAATGGAATGGAATGGAATGGAAAGGAATGGAATGTGGAATTTAACGGAATGGAAAGTGGAATTGAAATGGAATGTGGAATGGAATGGAAGGCGCATTGGAATGTGAAATTGAATCTGGAATGGAAAGTGCAATGGAATGAAATGGAACGTGAAAACGAATGGAACGGAACGTGCAATGGAATGGAATGGAACTTGGAATGGAATGGAATTGAATGTTGAATGGAAAGGAATGGAATGTGGAATGGAATGGAATGGAATATGGAAAGTAACATGGAATGGAAAGGAATGGAACGTGGAATGGAACGCGGAATGGAACTTCTAATGGAACGTAGAATGGAACGTGAAATGGAAAATAGAATGGAGCGTGGAATGGAATGGAATGGAATGTGTTATGGAATGTGGAATAGACTGGAATGGAATGTGGAATGGAATGTGGTATGGGATGTCGAATGGAGTGTGAAAGGGAATGTGGAACGCAATGTGGAATGGAATGTGGATTGGAATGTGGAATGAAATGGAATGCAATCTGGAAAGGAAGGTGGAATGGATTGGAAAGGAATGTGGAATGGAATGTGGAATGGAATGAAATGGAATGTGGAATGATAGCTGGAATGGAATGGAAAGGAATGTGGAATGTTATGTGGAAAGAAATGGAATGGAATGTGGAATGGAATGGAATGGAATGTGGAACGGAACGTGGAATGAGATGTGGAATAGAAGGTGGAATGGAGTGGAATGGAATGTGGAATGGAACGTGGAATTCGACGGAATAGAACGTGGAATGGAATGTGGAACGGAACGTGGAATGGAATGTGGAATGTTACGTGGAATGCAATGTGCAATGGAACGTGGAATGGATAGTGGAATGGAATGTAGGGTGGAATGTTGAATGGAAAGTGGAATGGAATGGAATAGAACGTGGAATGTAACTTGATTGGAATGGAACGTGGAATGGAACATGGAATGGAATGTGGAATGGAATGGATTGGAAAGTGGAGGGGAATATGGAATGGAACTTGGAATGGAATTGAATGGAATGTGGAATGGAATGTGAAATGGAATGGAATGGAACATGGAATGTAACTTGGAATGGAACGAGGAATGGAATGTGGAATTGAACGTGGCGTGGAATGTGGAATGGAATGTGGAATGGAACGGAATGGAATGTGGAATGAAATGTGAAATTGAGTGTGGAATGGAATGTGGAATGGAATGGAATGGAATGTGGAATCGAACGTGGAATGAAATGGAATGGAATGTGGAATGGAATGGAATGGAAAGTGGAATGGAATGTGGAATGGTCTGGAATGGAATTTGGAATGGAAGGTGTAATGGAATGGAATGAAATGTGGAATGAAATGTGGGTTGGAATGAAATGGAATGTGGAATGGAATGGACTGGAATGTGGAATGGAATGTGGAACAGAATTTAATGGAAACTGGAATGGAACGTGGAATGGAATGGAATGGAATTAAATGGAATGTGGAATGGAATGGAATGGAATGTGGAATGGAATGTGGAATGGGAAGTGGAAGGTAATGGAATGACATGTGGAATGGAATGTTGATTGGAATGGAATGGATTGTGGAAGAGAACGGAATGGACTTCGGAATGGAATGTGGAATGGAATGTTTAATGGAATAGGGAATATAATGGAATTTAAATTGGAATAGTATGTGCAATGGCATGTGAATTGAAATGCAATGGAATGTGGAATGGAATGTGGAATGAAATTCATTGGAAAGACAATGGAATGTGGAATGAAATGTGGAATGGAATGTGGAATGGAATTTGGAATGGAATGTGGCATTGAATGTGGAATGGAATGGAATGTGTAATGGAATGTGGAAAGGAATGTGGAATGGAATGTGGAATAGAACGGAATGGAAAGTGGAATGGAACATGGAATGGAATGCGGAATGGAATGTGTAATGGAACTTAGAAAGGAATGGAATGGAAAGTGGAATATAACATGGAATGGAATGGAATGGAACGTGGAGTGGAATGTGGAATGGATCGTGGAATGTGAAGTGGAGTGGACTGTGGAATGGAATGGAAAGTGAAGTGGAATGTGGAATGGAAGGGAATGTGGTTTGGAATGAGGAATGAAATGTGGAATAGAAAGTGGAAACCAAAGAGGAATGGAATGTGTAATGGAAAGGAATACAGTTTGGAAAGGAATGGAATTGTACGTGGAATGGAATGGAATGGAATGTGGAAATTAATTAAATGGTATGTGGAATGGAATGGAATGGAATCTGGCATGGAATGTGGAATCGAATGGTGTGGAAAGTGGAGTCGAACGTGTAATGGTAAGGAATAGAATGCGGAAAGGAATGTAATGCAATGGTAAGGAATATGGAAAAGAAAGGAACGGAATGTGGAATGGAATGTGGAATGGAACATGGAATGGAAGGTGGAATGGAATGGACTGGAAAGTGGAATGGAACGTGGAATTGAAAGTGGAATGGAACGTGGAATGGAAAGTGGAATGGAAGGTGGAGTGGAAATGAATGGAATGTTCAATGGAATGGAATGGAATGTGGAATGGAATGGAATGGATTGTGGAATTGAACGTGAAATGGAATGCAATGGAATGAGGAATACAATGAGGAATGCAATGCAATGGAATGTGGAATGGAATGGAATGGAATGGAATGTGGAATGGAATGGAATGTCGAATGGAGTGCAATGGAAAGTGGAATCGAATTGAATGGAATGTGGAATTGCTTCTGAAATGGAATGGAAAGGAATCTGGAATGGAATGGAATGAAATGCGGAATGGAATGGAATGGAATTGTATTGAATGTGGTATGGAATGGAATGCAATGTGGAATGGTATGGAATGTGGAATGGAATGTAATGCAATGTGGAATGGAATGTAATGGAACATGGAATGGAACGTGGAATGGAATGTGGAATGGAAAGGAATGGAATGAGAAATGGAATGCGGAATTGACAAGAATGAAAAGAAATGGAATGGAATGTAGAATGGAATTGAATGGAATGTGGAATAGAATGTGGAATTTAATTGAATGGAATCTGGAATAGAATATAGAATGGAATGGAATGGAATGGAATGTGGAATGGAATGGAATAGAATGTGGAATGAGATGCGTAATGGAATGTGGAATGAAATGTGGAAAGCTATGGAAAGGAATGTGCAATGGAATGTGGAATTCAATGGATTCGAATGTGGAATGCACTGTGGAATGGAATGTGAAATGCAATGGAACGGAATGGAATGCAATGCAGAATGGAACGTGGAAAGGAATGGAATCGAATGCAATGTGGAATGCAACGTGAAATGTATCGTGGAATTGAATGTGGAATTGATCAGGGAATGGAAAGTGAAATGGAATGTGTAATGGTATGTGGAATGGAATATGGAATGGAACGTGAAATTGAATGGAATGGAAGGTTGAAAGGAACGTGGAATGGAATGGAATGAGGAATGGAATGTGCAATGGAATGTGGAATGTAATGGAATGGAATGTGGAAAGGAATCTGGAAAGGAAAGTGGAATGGAAACTGGAATGGAATGGAATGGAAGGTGGAATGGAATGTGGAATTGAAAATGGAATGAAACAAGGAATGTAACGTGGAATGGAATGGGCAATGGAAAGTGGAATGGAACGTGGAATGGAACGGAATGGAAAGTGTAATGGAACTTGGAAAGTACGGAATGGAACAAGGATTGGAATGTGCATTGGAATGTGGAATGGAACTTTGGAAGCATGGAATGGAACAAGGAGCGGCATGTGGAATGCAATGTGGAATGGATCGTGGAATGGAACGGGGAATAAAATGGAATGGAATGTGGAAAGGAATGGAATAGAACTTGGAATTCAATGTATAATGGAATGTGGAATGGAAGGTGGAATTGAACGTGGAATAAAATGGAATGGAATCTGGAATGGAATGGAATGGAATCTGCAATGGTAATTAATTCAACGTGGAATGGGACGTGGAATGCAACATGGAACACACCGTGGAATGGACCGTGGAAATGAATGTGGAATGCAATGGATTGGCATGTGGAATGGAATGGAATGGAATGTGGAATGGAAAGGGAGGCAATGTGGAATGAAACGTGGAATGGAACGTGGAATGGAATAGAATGGAAGGAGGAATGTGATGTGGAATGGAATGTGAAGTGGAACGTGGAATTGAAAGTTGAATGGAATGGAATGCAATTTGGAATGGTATAGAATGGAACGTGGAATGGAAAGGAATGGAACTTGGAATTGGACATGGAATGAAACATCGAATGTGACAAGGAATGGAAAGTGGAATGGAATGTGGAATAGAATGGAATGGAATGGATTGTGGAATGGAATGGAATGGAATGTGGAATGCAACGGAATGGACTGGAATGTGGAATTGAATGGAATGGAATGGAATGCGGAATGCAATTGAATGGAATGTAGAATGGAATGGAATGGAAGGGAATTGAAGGTGGAATGGAATCGAATGCATTGGAATGAAATGTGGATTTGAGTGGAATGGAATGTGGAATGGAATGGACTGAAATGTGGAATGCAAAGGAATGGAATGTAGAATGGAATGTGGAATGGATTGTTTAATGGAATGGAGTGGAATGTGGAATGGAATGGAATGGAATGTGGAATGCAATGGAATAGACTAGAATGTTGAATTCAATGGAATGGAGTGCAGAATGCAATGGAATGGAAGGTGGAATGGAATGGAATGGAATGAAATGGAATGGAATGGAATGCAATGGAATGTGGAATGGAATGCAATGCAATGGAATGGAATGAGGATTTCAATGGAATGGAATGTGGAATGGAATGGATTGGAATATGGAATGCAACGGAATGGAACGTGGAATGGTATGTGGAATGGAATGTGGAATGGATTGTTTAATGAAATGGAATGGAATGTGGAATAGAATTGAATGGAATGTAATGTGGAATGGAATGTGCAAAGGAATGCGGAATGAAATGGAATGGAAAGTGGAATGGAAAGGAATGGAATTGAAAGGAAATTGAAAAAGAATGTGGAACGGAATGTGAAATGGAATGTGAAATGGAATGTGTAAGAGAATGAAATTGAACGTGGAATGGAATTGAATGGAACGTGGAATTGAATGGAATGAATTGTGAAATGGAATGTTTATTGGAAAGGAATGGAATGTGGAATGGAATGGAATGGACTGTGGAATGGAATATGGAATGGAATGTGGAATGGAATGGAATGGAATGGACTGAAATGTGGAATAGCATGTGAATTGGAATTCAGTGGAATGTGGAACGGAAAGTGGAAAGAAATGCAGTGGTATGAAAATGGAATGTGGAAAGGAGTGTGGAAAGGAATTTGGAATGGACTGCGGAATGGAATGTGGTATGGAATGGAATGGAATGGAATGTGGAATGGATTGTGAATTGGAATGCAATGGAATGTGGAATGGAATGTGGAATGAAATGCAATGGAATGAGAATTGAATGTGGAATGTAGTGTGGAATGGAATGTCGAACAGAATGTGAAGTGGAAAGTCGAATGTAATGGAATGGAATGTGGAATGGAACATGGAATGAAATCGAATGGATTGTGGAAAGTAAAGTGGAATGGAAAGGGGAATGAAATGTGAAATGGAATGGAAGGGAATCTGGAAAGGAATGGAATGGAAAGTGGAATGGGACGTGGAATGGAATGGGATTGAATGTGGAATGGAATGTGGAATTGAATGTAATGTGGAATGGAATGTGGAATTCAATGTGGAATGGAACGTGGAAAGGAAAGTGGAATGGAATGTGGAATGCAATGTGGAATGGAATGGAATGAAATGTGGAATGAAACGTGGATTGGAATGGAATGGAATGTGGAATGGAATTGAATGGAATGTGGAAAGGAATTTAATGGAAATTGGAATGGAACGTGCATTTGAATGGAATGGAATTAAATGGAATGTGTAAAGGAATGGAATGGAATGTGGAATGCAATATGGAATGGAATGGAATGGAATGGAATGTGGAATAGAATGGAATGGAATGTGGAATGGAATGGAATGGAATGTGGAATGCAATATGGAATGGAATGGAATGATACGTGGAATGGAATGTGTAATAGAATATGGAATGGAATGAGGAAAGTAATGGAATGAAAAGTGGAATAAAACGTGGATTGCAATGGAATGGAAATTGGAGTGGTATGGAATGGACTTCGGAATGGAATGTGTAATGCAATGTGGAATGGAATGTGGAATGGAATGGAATGGTATGGAATGGAATGTGAAATGGCATGTGAATTGGAATGCAATGGATTGTGGAATGGAATGTGGAACAACGTGCAATGGAATGTGGAAAGAAATTCAATGGAATGAGAAAGGAATGTGGAATGGAAAGTGGAATGGAATGTGGAATGCACTGCAGAATGGAACGTGGAATGTAAAGTGGAATGGAAGGTGGAATTGACTGTGGAATGGACTGCGGAATGGAATGTGGAATGGAATGGAAAGGATTGGAATGTGGAATGGAACGTGGAAAGAAATGACTGGAATGTGGAGTGGAATGGAACGCAACATGAAATGCAGTGCGGAATGGAATGTGGAATGGAATCTGGAATGGATTGGAAAGGAATGTGAAATGGAATGGAATGTGGAATAGAATGTAATGGAATGGATTGTGGAATGGAATGTGGAATGTAAAGTGGAATTGAATGGAATGGAATGTGGAATCTAATGAAATGGAATGTGGAATGGAATGGAATGGAAAGTGGAATGGAAGGGAATGTTGGATGGAATGGAATGGAATGTGGATTTGAATGCAATGGAATGAGAAATGGAATATGGAAAGTAATTGAATGAAATGAGGAATGGAATGCAATGGAATGGTATGGAATGTGGAAAGGAATGGAATGCAATACGTAATGGCATGTGGTATAAAATGGATTGGAATGGAATGGAATGTTGAATGGAAGGGAACGCAGTGTGGAATGGAATGTGCAATTGAATGGAATGTAATGTGCATTGGAATGTGCAAGTGAATGGAAAGGAATGGAATGGAATGTGGAATGCAGTGGAATGGAATGTGGAATGGAATGTGAAACTGAATGGAAATGGATGTGGAATGCAATGTGGAATGCAAAGCAACGGAATGCTGAACGGAAAGTAATGGAGTGTGGAAAAGAATGGAATGCTATGGAATGTGGAATGGAATGGAATGGAGTGAAACGGAATGTGGAATGAAATGGAATGGAATTTGGAATGTAAAGGGATGGAATGTGGAATAGTATGAAATTAAATATGGAATAGAATGGAGTGGAATGGAATGTGGAATGAAATAAAATGGAATGGACTGGAATGTGGAACGTAATGGAATGAAATGTAAAATGCAACGGAAAGGAATGGAACGTGGAATCTAATGTGGAATAGAACGGGATGGAATGTGGATTGGAATGTGAAATGCAATGGAATGCAAAGTGGAATGGAATGTGTAACGGAATGTGGAATTGAATGGAGTGGATTGTGGAATGGAATGTGGAAAGCAGTGTGGAATGGAACGGAATGTACTCTGGAATGGAATGTGGAATGGAAAGTGGAACAGAACGTGGAACGGAAAGAATGGAATGGAATGGAATGTACAATGGAAGGGAATGGAATGTGGAATGGAATGTGGAACGGAATGGAACGCAATGGAATGTGGAATGCAATGGAATGGAATGTGGAATGGAAAGAATGGAATGCGGAAAGGAATGGAATGGTATGGAATGTGGAATGAATTGGAATGGAATGCAAAGGAATGTGGAATGGAATGGAATATGAAATGCAATGTGGAATGGAATGTGAAATGGAATTATAAGGAACATAGAATGGAGTGGAATGGAACATGGAATGCAATGGAAAGGAACGTGAAATGGATCATGGAATGGAATGTGGAAGGAAACGTGGAATGGAACGTGGACTGGAATGGAATTGAATGTGGAGTGGAATGCGGAATGGAAGGGAATAGATTGTGGAATGAAATTTGGTATGGAATGCGGAATGGAATGGAATGGAATGTGGAATGGAATGTAGAGTGGAATGGAATGGAATGTGGAATGGAGTGAAATGGAATGAGGAATGGAATGTGGAACGGAATGAAATGGAATGTGTAATGGAAAGTTGAATGGAATGTGGAATGGAATGTTTAATGTAATGTGAAATGCAACGTGGAATGGAATGCGGAAAGGAATGGCATGGAATGTGGAGTTGAATGGAATGGAATGGAATGGAAATTGAAATGGAATGTGGAATGGAACGTGGAATGGAATGGAATGGAACGTGTAATGGAATGGAATAGAAGGTGGAATGGAAGGGAATGGAATGTGGAGTGGAATATGGAATGGAATGGAAAGGAATGGAATGGAATGTACAATGAAATGGAATGGAATGTGGAATGGAAAGGAATGCAATGTGGAATGAAACGGAGGGGTATGGAATGTGGAATGAAAAGGAAAGTAATGGAATGGACTGTGGAACAGAATAGAATGGAATGTGGAATGGAATGAAATGGAATGTGGAATGGAATGTAATGGAATGTGGAATGGAAAGAAATGGAATGCGGAATGGAATGGAATGGAATGTGGAATGGAATGGAAGGGAATGTGGAATACAATCTGGAAGGAATGGAAAGCAACACGGAATGGAATGGCATGGAATGTGGAACGGAATTGAATGTGGAATGGAATGGAATGGAATGTGGTAGGGAATGGAATGGAATCTGTAATGGAAAGGAATTGATGTGGAATAGAATGTGGAATAGAATGCAATGGAATGTCGAATGAAATTCAATGGACTGTGGAATGGAAAGGAATGGATTGTGGATTGGAAGGGATTGGTTTGGAATGTGCAATGGAATGCAATTTAATGGAATGGAAAGTGGAATGGAATGGAATGGAACGCGGAATGGAATGGAATGTTGAATGGAATGGAATGGATTGTGGAATGGAATGTGGAGTGGAATGGAATGGGTTGTGGAATGGAATGTGGAATGGAACGAGGAAAGGAATGGAGTGGAATGTAGAATGGAATGTGGAATGGAATGGAATGGTAAGTGGAATGGAAAGTAGTGTAATGTATAATGGAATGTGGAATGGAATGGAATGGTAAGTGGAATGGAATGGAATGGAATGTGAAATGGAATGTGGAATGGAATGTGAAAGGGAATGTTTAATGAAAGGTGGAATGGAAAGGAATGGAACGTGGAATGGAATGGAATGGAACGTGGAGTGGATCGTCTACTGGAACGTGCAAGGGAACATGGAGTGGAACGTGGAACGAAGTGGAAAGGAAGGTGAACTGGAACTCGGAATGCAATGTGGAATAGAACGTGGAATGGAATGTGGAATGGATTGGAATGGAATGTGGAATGGAATGTAATGGAAAATTGAATTGAATTTGGAATGGAATGGAATGGAAATTGGAATGGAAGGGAATGAAACGTAGAATAGAAAGTGGAATGGGAAGTGTAGTGCAATGTGAAATGGAATGTGGAATGCAAAGGAATGGATTGTGGAATGGAATGTAATGGACTTTGGATTGGAATGTGGAGTAGAACGTGGAATTGAAAGGGGCATGGAAAGTGGAATGGAACTGGCAATGGAACGTGGAATGGAATGTGAAACGGAATGTGGTGTGGAATGCAATTGAATGTGGAATGGAATGTGGAATGGAATGGAATGGAATGTGGAATAGAATAGAATTGAGTGTGGAATGGAAAGGAATGGAACGCTTAATGGAATGGAATAGCATGGAAATTGGAATGGAATGGAATTAAACGTGGAATGGAAAGTGGAATGGAACGTGGAATGTAACGGGGAATGTAATGGAAAGGAAAGTGGAATGGAACGTGGAATGGAATGGAATGGAACATGGAATGAGATTTGGAATGGACTGCGGAATCGAACGTGGAATGGAACGTGGAATGGAATGCATTGTAATGTAGAATGAAAACTGGAAAGGAATGGAATGGAATGTGGAATGGAATGTGAAATGGAATGTGAAATGCAATGGATTGGAATGTGCAATGGAATGGAATGGAATGTGGAATGGAAAGTGGAATGGAACGTGGAATGGAACGTTTAATAGAATGTGGAAATGAACACGGAATGATATGTGGAATTTAATGTGGATTGGAAAGGAACGGAAAGTGGAATTGAATGAAATAGAATGTGGAATGGAGTGGAATGGTATTTGGAATAGAATGTGGAATGGAATGGAATGGAATACGGAATGAAATGGAATGCGATGGTATGGAATGTGGAATGGAATGTAATGGAACGTGGAATGGAACGTGTAATTGAATGATGAATGGAATGTGGAATGGAATGGAATGGAATGTGAAATGGAAGAGAATGGAATGTGGAATGGAATGTGGAATGGAATAGAATGGATTGGAACGGAATGGAATGTGGAATTAAATGGAATAGAATGTGGAATTGAATGGAATGGAATGGAATGTGTAATGGAATGGAATGGAATGTGGAATCAAACTTAATGGGATGTGGAATGGAAAGGAATGGAATGGAATAGAATGCGGAATGGAATGGAATGGAATGTGGTATGGAGTGTAATGGAATGGAAAGTAATGTGGTATTGAATGGAATGGGAAGTAGAAAGGAATGGAATGGTATGGGGAATAGAATGGGGACTGAAAAGGAATGGAAGGTGGAATGGAATGTGAAATGGAAGGTACGATGGAACACGGAATCTAATGAAATGGAACATGGAATGCAGTGGAATGGAATGGAATGGAATGGAACTTGGAATGGAAAGTGGAATGGAAGGTGGAATGCAATGTGGAATGCAATGGAATGGATTATGAAATGGAATGTGTAATGGAATGTAATGCAACGTCATGTACAATGGAATATGGAACGGAATGGAATGGAATGTGGACTGGAATGTTATGGAAAGTGGAATGGAAAGAAATCGAATGGAAAGTGGAATGGAATGTGGATTAGAATGTGCAATGGAATGTGGAATGGAATGGAATGCAATGAGGAATGGAAAGTAATGCAATGAGGAATGGAATGTAATGGAATGTGGAATAGAATGGAATGGAATGGAATATGGAATAGAATGTCAAATGGAATGCGGAATGGAATGAAATGGAAGGTGGAATGGAATGGAATGCAATGTGGAATGAAATATGGAATTGAATGGAATGGAATGTGGAATGGAATATGGAATGGAATGTGGAATGGAGCGTGGAATGGAATGTGGAACGGATCACGAAATGGAATTGAATGCAACGTGGAATGGAACGTGGAATGGATCCCCAAATAGAACGTGGAATGGTATTTGGAATGCAATCTGGAATGTAATATGGAACGGATCGTGAAATTGAATGGAATGGAATGTTGAATTCAACGTGGAATGGAATGGAGTGGAACGTGGAAAGGATTGCAGAATGGAATGTGGAATGGAACGCGGAATGGAACTAGGAATGTAATGGAATCGAAAGTGGAATGGAGCGTAGAATGGAATGGAATGGAATGTGCAAAGCAATATGGAAAGGAATGGATTGGAATGTGGAATACAACGTGGAATGGAATGGAATGGAATGTGGAATGGAATGTGGAAAGGAATGGAATGGAATGTGCAATGGATAGTTGAAGGGAATGTGGAATGGAACGTCGAAATGAATGGAATGGAATGCGGAATGGAATGTGGAATGGAATGTGGAGTGGAAGAGAATGTAACATGGAATGGAATGTGGAATGCAATGTGGAAAGGAAATTGGAGTGGAGTGGAATAGCATGTGGAATTCAACTTGGAATTGAAAGGAATTGAACGTAGAATGGAAAGAGGAATGCAACGTGGAATGTAAAGAGGAAAGGAATGTGGAAAGGAACGCGGAATGCAATGTGGAATGGAATGTGGAATAGAAAGGAATGGAATGGGATGTGGTATGGAATGGAACAGAATGTGGAATGGAATTGAATGCAAAGTGGAATGGAATGTGGAAAGGAACGGAATGGATGGTGGAATGGAATGGAAAGGAATGGTATGGAATGTGCAATGGAATGGTATGGAACGTGGAATGGAATGTGGAATGGAAATTGCAATAAATTGGAATATAATGTGGAATGGAATGGGGAATGGAATGGAATGGAAAGTAGAATGGAATGTGGAATGGAACGTGGAATGGAAGGGGCAATGGAAGGTGGAATGGAACGTGGAATGGATTGGAATCTAAAGTGGAATGGAACTTGGAATGGAACGTGGAATGTAACGTGGAATGGAATGTGGAATGGAATGTGCAATGGAAAGTGGAATGGAATGGGCAATGGAATGTGGAATGGAATGTGGAATGGAAAGTGTAATGGAACGTGGAATGGAATGGAACGTGGAATGGAATCTGGAATGGACTGTGGAATGGAACATGGAATGGAACGTGGAATGGAATGGATTGGAATTTGGAATGGAATGTGGAATTGAATGGAATGGAATGTGGAATGCAATGTGGTCTGGAATGGAATGCAATGTGGAATGGAAAGTGGAATGGAATGCAATTGAATGTGGAATGGAATCAGGAATGCAATGTGGAATAGAATGTAATGGAATATTTAATGGAATGTGGAATGGAATGTGGAATGGAATATAAAATGGAACGGAAAGGAATTTGGAACGGAATGTGGAATGGAATGGAATGCAATGTGGAATGGAACGTGGAATGGAATGGAACAGAAAGTGGAATGGAACTTGTAATGGAATGCAATGAACAGCGTAATGAAATGTGGAATAGAAAGTGGAATTGAACATGCAATGGAATACGGAACGGAATGGAATGGAACGTGGAGTGGAATGTGGAATGGAACACGGTACGTTATGTGGAATATAATGTGGATTGGAAAGGAATGGAATGTGGAAATGAATGGAATGGAATGTGGAGTGGAATGAAATGGTGGGTGGATTAGAAAGTGGAATGTAATGGAATGGAATCCAGAATGAAATGGAATTGAATGGTATGGAATGTGGAATGGAATGGAATGGGGAGTGGTATGGAATGTAATGTGAAATGTAATGTGGAATGGAATGTGGAATGGAATGTGGAATGAAATGTGGAATGGAATGGAATGGAATGTGGAATAGAATGGAATGGAATGTGGAATGGAATGTGGAACGGAATGTGAAATGCAATGGAATGGAATGTGGAATGTAATATGGAATGGAATGTGGAATGGAATTGAATCGTATGTGGAATGGAATGTGGAATGGAAGTTGGAATGGAATGGAAAGGAATGTGGAATGGAATGTAGAAAGGAATGTGAAATGGAACGGAATGGAATGTGAAATGGAATGGAATGGAATATGGAATGGAATGTGGAATGGAATTTGAAATGGAGTGTGGAAAGGAAAGTGGAATGTAACGGAATGGAATGTGGAATGGAATGTGTAATGGATTGTGGAATGGAATGGAATGGAATTTAGATTGGAATGGAAAGGAATGTGGAATGGAATGGAATGCAATGTGGAATGACATGTGGAATGGAATGGATTGCAGTGTGCAATGGAATGTGGAAGGGATGATAACGGAATGTGAAATGTAATTTAGAATGGAATGTGGAAAGAAATGTCGAAAGTAATGGAATTTAACCGGGAATATAATGGAATGGAACGTGGAACGGAACATGGAATGGAACGTGGAAAGGAATGTGGAATGGAATGGAATGGAATGTAGAATGGAATGTGGAATGGAATGGTATGGAATGTGGAATGGAATGTGAAGTGGAATGTGGAATGGAACGTGGATGGAATGGGAAATGGAATATGTAATGGAACGGAATGCAATGCAGAATGGAATGTGGAATGGAATGGAAAGGAAGGTGGAATGGAATGGAATGGAATTTGGAATGAAATGGAAAGGAATGAGAAATGGAATGTAAAATGGAATATGATATGGAATGTGGAATGGAATGGAATGGAATGTGGAATGGAATGTGGAATGGAATGTGGAATGGAATGTGGAATGGAATGGAATGTGGACTGGAATGTGGAATGGAATGTGGAATGGAACTCAATCGTATGTGGAATGGAATGTGGAATGAAATGTGGAATGGATTGAAATGGAATGTGGAATGGAATGTAGAAAGGAATGTGAAATAGAATGGAATGGAATGTGAAATGGAATGGAATGGAAAAAGGAATGGAATGTGGATTGGAATAGAATGCGAAATGGAATGTGGAAAGGAACGTAGAACGGCATGAAATGGAACGTGGAATGCAATGGAATACAACATGGAATGGAATGGAATGTGACGTGGAACGGAACGTGGAATGTAATGTGGAATAGAATGTGAAATGGAATGTGGAATGGAATGTGAAATGGAAAGTGGAATGTAATGTGGAATTGAATGAAATGGAAAGTGAAATGGAAAGTAGAATGGAAACTGGAATGGAATGGTATGAAATGTGTAATGGAATGTGGAATGGAATGTAATGGAATGTGGAATTGAATGGAATTTGTTTGTATGGAATGTGGAATGGAATGTGTAATGGAATGGAATGGAATGGAATGGAATGTGGAATGGAATGTGGAATGGAAAGTGGAATGGAACTGAATCGTATGTGGAATGGAAAGTGGAGTGGAATGTGGAATGGATTGGAATGGAATGTGGAATGGAATGTGGAATGGAATGGAATGGAATGTGGAATGGAATGGAATGTAATGGAATTGAATGTGGAATGGAACTGAATCGTACGTGGAATGGAAAGTGGAATGGAATGTGGAATGGATTGGAATGGAATGTGGAATGGAATGTAGAAAGGAATGTGAAATGCAATGGAATAGAAGGTGATATGGAATGGAATGGAAAATGGAATGGAATGTGGAATTGAATGTGTAATGGAGTTTGGAATGCAATGTGGAGTGTAAAGGAATGGAATGTGGAAAGGAATGTGGAATGGAATGTTGAATGGAATGTGGAATGGAATGGAATGGAATTTGGATTGGACTGGAATGGAATGGAATGGAATGTGGATTGGACTGGAATGGAATGTGGATTGGATTAGAATGTGAAATGGAATGTGGAAAGTACCGTCGAACACCATGAAATGGAACGTGGAATGCAATGGAATACAACTTGAAATGGAATGGAATGTAACGTGGAATGGAACGTGGAATGTAACATGGAATAGAATGTGGAATGGAATGTGGAATGGAATGGAATGGAATGGAATGTGAAATGGAATGTGGAATGGAATGTGAAATGGAAAGTGGAATGTAAGGTGGCATGGAATGAAATGGAAAGTGGAATGGAAATTAGAATGGAATGTGGAATGGAATGGGAAGTGGAAAGTGGAATGTAATGTGGAATGGAATGAAATGGAAAGTGGAATGGAAAGTAGAATGGAATGTGGAATGCAATGGTATGAAATATGGAATGGAATGCGGAATGGAATGGAATGGAATGTGGAATGAATTGTGGAATGGAATGGATTGGAAAGTGGAATGGAAAGTGGAAGGGAAAGTAACGGTATGTGAAATGTAATTTGGAATGGAATGTGAAATGGAATGTAGAAAGAAATGTCAAAAGGAATGGAATTTAACGTGGAATGTAATGGAATGGAATTTGGAATGGAAGGTAGAATGGAAAGTGGAAAGGTACGTGGAATGCAATGGAACGGAATGTAGAATGGAATGTGGAATTAAATGAAATGGAATGTAGAATGGAATGTGAAATGGAATGTGGAATGGAACGTGGAATGGAATGGAAATGGAATATGGAATGGAATGGAATGCAATGCGGAATGAAATGTGGAAAGGAATGTAATGGAAAGTGGAATGAAATGGAAAGGATTGAGGAATGGAATGGGAAATGGAATATGATATAGAATGTGGAATGGAATGGAAAGGAATTTGGAATGGAATGTGGAATGGAATAGAGTGGAGTGGCATGGAATGTGGAATGAAATGTGGAATGGAATGTGGAAAGGAATGGAATAGAATGTGTAATGCACGGTGGAATGAAATGTGGAATGGACAGTGGAATGGAATGGGGTGGAATGTGGAATGTAACGTGGAATGGAACGTGGAATGGAATGGAATGGAACGTGGAATGAAACGTGGAATGGAATGTGGAATGGAACGTGGAATGGAATGTGGAATGGAATGTGGAATGGAATGGATGGGAACATAGAATGAAACTTGGAATGGAATGCAATGGATGGCAGAATGGAACGGAATGTAACGCGGAGTGCAATAAGGAATGGAACGTGGAGTGCAATGAGGAATGGAATGTGGAATGGAAAGGAATGGAATGTGAAATGGAATGTAATGGAATGTGCAATGAAATGTGGAATGGAACTGGGAATGGAACGTGCAATGGAACGTGGAATGGAGTGTGGAATGGGATTTGGTATGGAATGGAATTGAATGTGGAATGGAATGTAGAATGGAATGGAATGAAATGTGGAATGGAATGGAATGGAATGTGGAACAGAATGAAATGGAATGTGGAATGGAATGTGGAACGGAAAGTGGAAAGCAATGGAATGGAATGTGGAATGGAATATAGAATGGAATGTGGAATGGAATGGAAGGGTATGTGGAGTGGAATGTGGAATGGAATGCGGAATGGAATGCAATGGAATGTGGAATAGATTGTGCAAAGGAATGTGGAATGGAACAGAATGGAATGTGAAATGGAACGGAACGGAATCTGAAATTTGAATGTGGAATGGTATGGAAAGGAAGGGAATATGGAATGGAATGTGGAAAGGAATGTGGAATAGAATGGAATGGAATGTGGAATGGAATGTGGAATGCAGTGTGTAATGGAATGTGGAATGTAACGGAATGGGATGTGGAACGGAATGTGGAAGGGAATCTGAAATGGAATGGAATAGAATGTGGAGTGGAATGTGGATGGGAATGTGGAATGGAATGAAATGGAAGGAAAAGTAATGTGGAATGGAATGGAAAGTCATATGGAATGGAATGTAGAATGGAATGTGGAATGAAATGGAATGGAATGGAATGTGAAATTGAACGTGGAATGGAATGTGGAACGGAATGAAATGGAAAGTGGAATGGAACGTGGAATGTAATGTGGAATGGAATAGTATGTACTATGGAACGGAATGTGGAATGGAGTGGAATGGAATGTGGAATGGAATGTGGAATGGAATGTATTGGAATGTGGCATGGAATGTGGAAGGGAATGCTACGGTATGTGAGATGGAATTTGGAATGGAATGTGAAATGGAATGTAGAAAGAAATGTTAAAACGAATGGAAATTAACATGGAATGTAATGGAATGGAACGTGGAATGGAAAGTGGAATTGAAAGTGGAAACCAACGTGGAAAGGAGTGGAAAGGAATGTGGAATGGAATGGAATGGGAAGTGGAATGGAATGGAATGGAATGTGGAATGGAATGTGAAATGGAGTGTGGAATAGAACGTGGAAAGAAATGAGAAATGGAATATGGAATGGAACAGAATGCAATGTGGAATGGAATGTGGAATGGAATGGAATGGAGGATGGAAAGAAATGCAGTGAAATGAGGAATGGAATGTAAAATGGCATATGATGTGGAAGTGGAATGGAATGCAATGGAATGTGGGATGGAATGTGGAATGGAATGGAATGGAATGGAATGAAATGTGGAATGGAATAAGGAATGGAATGAAAAGCAATGGAAAGGAATATGGAATGGAATGTGTAATGGAATGTTGAAAGGAATGAAATGAAATGTGGAATGTAAGGTGGAAATGAATGTGGAATGGAACGATGACTGGAATGGATTGGAATATTGAATGGAACGTGGAATGTAATGTGGAATGTAATCGAGTGGAACGAGCAATGGACCGTGGAATGGAATGTGGATTGGAACGTGGAATGGAATGTGGAATGGAATGGAATGGAATGTGGAATGGAATTGATTGGACCATGGAATGAAAGGTGGAATGGAATGAAATGGAAGTCGGAATGGAAGGGAGTGAAACGTGGAATGGAATGTGGAATGGAACGTGGAGTGCAGTGTGGAATGGAATGTGGAACGGAAAGAAATGGAATGTGGAATGGAATGGAATGGAATGTGTAAGGGAATGTGGAAAGGATCGTGGAATGGAATATGCAATGGAACCTGGAATGGATTGTGGATGGAATGTGGTATGGCATGGTATTGAATGTGGAACGGAATGTGGAATGGAATGGAATGGAATTTGGAATGGTATGGAATGGAACGTGGAATGGAAAGGAATGCAATTTGGAATGGAATGGAATGGTGTGGAATGTGGAATTGAATGTGGAAGGCAATGTAACGTTAAGGGAAATGGAATTTGGAATGGAATGTGAAATGGAATGTGGAAAGAAATGTCGAAAGGAATGGAATGGAACATGGAAAGTAATGGAATGGAAAGTGGAACGGAACGTGGAATGCAACACGGAAAGGAACGTGGAATGGAGTGGAATGGAAAGAGGAATGGAATGCAATGGAATGTGGAATGGAATATGGAATGGAATGGAATGGAATGTGGAATGGAATGTGAAACTGAATGTGGAATGGAACGCGGAATGGAATGAGAAATGGAACATGGAAAAGAATGGAATGCAAAATGGAAGGGAATGTGCAGTATAATGGAATGGAAGGTGGAATGAAATGGAGTGAAATGAGGAATGGAATGTGAAACGGAATATGATATGGAATGTGTAATGGAATGGAACGGAATGTGGAATGGAATGTGGAATGGAATGTGGAATGGAATGGAATGGAAAGGAAAGTGGAATGGAATGTGGAATGGAATGTGGAATGGATTGTGGAAAGGAATGGAATGAAATGTAGAATGTAAAGTGGAATGGAATGTGGAATGGAACGTGGAATGGAATGGAGTGGAATATGGAATAGAAAGTGGAATGAAAGGTGGAATGGAAAGTGGAATGGACAGGAGTGGAAAGTGGAATGGAGCGTGGAAAGCAATGTGGAATGGAACGTGGAATGGAATGTGGAATGGAATGGAATGGAATGTGGAATGGAATGCAATGGAATGTGGAATTGAATGGAATGGAAAGTGGAATGGAAATGAATGGAATTTGGAATGGAATGGAATGGTCTGGGAAGTGGAATGGAATGAAATGCAATGTGGAATGGAACGTGGAATGGAATGGAATGGAATGTGGAATGCAATGTTGAGTGGAAATGAATGGAATGGAATGTGGAATGCGGAATGGAATGGAACGGAATGGAATGGAACGTTGAATGGAATGTGGACTGGAACATGGAATCAAACATGTAATGGAATGTAGAATAGAATGTGTAATGGAAAGGAATGGAATGGAATGTGGAATGGAACATGGAAAGGAAAGGAATGGAATGTGGAATGGAATGGAATGGGATGTGGAATGCAATGAAATCTGGAATGAAATGCAACGTGGAATGGAATGGAATGGAATATGGATTGGAATGGAAAGGAATGTGGAATGTAAGGGAAAGGAATGGAATGCGAAATGGAATGACGATTGGAATGTGAAATGGAATGTGTTATAGAATGTGGAATAGAATGAAATGGAACGTGGAATGCACAGGAGTGGAACGTGGAAAGGAATGGAAAGGAATGTCAAACGGAAAGTGGAATGGAACGTGGAATGGAAAGTATAATGAAACGTGGAATGGAATGTGGAATGGAATGGAATGGAATGTGGAATTGAATGGATTGAATTGCAAAATGGAATGGAAAATTATAATGGAATGTAATGGAATGTGAAATGGAACGTGGAATGGAATGTGGAATGGAATGGAAGGAAATGGAATGGAATGTGGAAACGAATGGAATGGAATGTGAAATGGAATGTGGAATTGAAAGTGGAAAGTAATGTGGAATTGAATGGAATGGTATGTGGAATGGAATGGAATGGAATGAAATGGAATGTGAAATTGAATAGAATGGAATTTAGAATGGAATTTGAAATGGAATGGAATGGAAAGGTATGGAATGGAATGTGGAATGGAATGGAATGGAATGTGGAATGGATTGTGGAAAGAAAAATGTAATGGAATGTGTAATGGATTGGAATGTATTGGAATGTGGAATGGAATGGGGACTGGAAAGTGGAATGGAATGTGGAATGGAAGAGAATGGAGTGGAATGGGATGTGGAATGGAATAGAAAGGAAGGTGGAATGGAATGGAATGGAAAGTTGAATGGAATTTGAAATGGAATGGAGTGGAATGGAGTGGAATGGAATAGAATGGAAAGTAGAATGGAATGCGTAATGGAAAGGAAAGAATGAAATGGAATGTGGAATGGAATGTAATGGAATGAAATGCAACCTGGAATGGAAAGTGGAGAGGAACGTGGAATGGAATGCGAAATGGTATGTGGACTGGAATGCAGTGGAATGGAAGGGACGTTGGAATGGGATGAAATGCAATGTGGAATGAAATGGAATGGAATAGAATGCAATGGAATGGAGTATAATGGAATGGAATGGAATGTGGAATGGAAAGTGGAATGGAATGTGGAATGGAAAGTGGAATGCAATGTGGAATGGAATGTGGAATGGACTGGAACGTGGAATGGAATGGAATGGAATGGAATGTGTAATGGAATGAAATGGAATGGAATGGAATGTGGAAAGGAAAGTGGAATGGAAGAAGGAATGGAACATGGAATGTAACGTGGAGTGGAACGTGGAATAGAATGTGGAATGGAATGGAATGGAATGGAATGAGGAATGGAATGGAGTGGAATGTGGAATGGAATGGAAGGGAATGTGAAATTTAATGGTATGGAATCTGGAATGGAAGGGAATGGAATGTGGAATGGAATGCAATGGATTGGAATGTGGAATGGAATGGAACAGAATGTTGAATGGAATGAAATGAAATGGAATGTGCAATGTAATGCATTTGAATGCAATGTGGGATGGAATTGAATGGAATGGAATGTGGAATGGAATGGAATGGAATGTGGAGTGAAATGCGGATTGGAATGAAATGGAATATGTAATGGAATTGAATGAAATCTGGAATGGAATGTAATTGTATGTGGAATGGAATGTGGAATTGAATGTGTAATGGAATGTGGAATGGAATGGAATGGAATGTGAAATGGAATGTAGAATTAAATGGAATGTAATGCGGAATGGAATGGAATGGAATGTGGAATGGAATGAAATGGAACGTGGAACGGAAATTGGAATGAAACCTGGAATGCAATGTGGAAAGGAATGTGCAATGGAAGGGAATGGAATGTGGAAAGGAATGGAATGGAATGGAAAGGAATATGGAATGGAATGTGGAATGGAATGGAATGGAAAGGAATATGGAATGGATTGTGGAATGGAATGCAGAAAGGAATGAGGAATGCAACCGAATGGAATGTGGAATGGAATGTGGAATGGAGTGTGGAATGCAATGTGGAATGGAACAGAATGGAATGTGTAGCTGAATGTGGAATGGAATGTGGAATGGAATTTGGAATGCAATGTGGAATGGAACGGATTGCCGTGTGGGATGCATTGTGGAATGGACCGGAATGGAATGTGGAATGGAAAGTTGAATGGAAAGTGAAATGAAATTGAATTGAATGTGGAATTGAACGTGGAATAGAAAGTAATGGGACGTGGAACGGAATGTTTAATGGAACTCAGAATGTGATGAAATGGAAAGTGAAATGGAATGTGCAAAGGAATGTGGAAAGGAAAGGAATGGAATGTGGAATGGATTGTGGAATGGAATGGAATGTATTGGACAATGGAATGGAATTGAAAATGAAATGTAATGTGGAATGGAGTGTGAAATGGAAAGTGCAAAGGAATGTGGAATGAATTGTGGAATGGAATGTGGAATGGAATGGAATGGAATATGTAATGGAATGTGGAATGAAGTGTGGAATGATATGTGGAATGGAACGGAATGGAATTTGGAATGGAATGTTGAATGGAATGGAATGGAGAGTGGAAAGGAATGGAATGGAATGTGTAATGGAATGCAATGTTATGTAGAATGGAATAGAATGGATCGTGGAATGGAATGTGGAATGGAATCTGGAAAGGAATGTGGAATGGAATGGAATGGAATGTGGAATGCAATTGAATGGAATGTGGAATGGAATGTAACGTGTAATGGTAAGGAATGGAATGTGGATTGGAATGTAAAGGAATGCAGATTCTAATGCAATGTAATAGAATGGAATGTGTAACGGAATGTGAAATGGAATTTGGAATGGAATGTGAAACGAAATGTGCAATGCAATGTGGAATGGAAAGAAATGCAACGTGGAATGGAATTTAATGGAAAGTGGAATGGAATGGAATGCAACGTGTAATGGAACATAGAATGGAACGTGGAATGGAATGTGGAAAGGAAAGTGGAATTGAAGGTGGAATGGAATGTGGAATGGAATGGAATGGAATCAAATGTGAAATGGAATGATGAAAGGAATGTGAAATACAATGTGGAATGTAATATTCAATGGAATGTGTAATGGAATGGAAAGGAATGCGAAATGGAAAGTAGAAAGGAATGTGAAATTTAATGTGGAATGGAAAGTGGAATAGAATCTAATGGAAAGTTGAATGGAAAGTGGAATGGAATGGAATGGAATGTGGATTGGAATGTGGAATGGAATGGAACAGAATGTGGAATGGAATTGAATGGAATGTGAAATGGAATGCGGAAAAGAAGGTGGTATGGAATGTGGAATGGAATGGAATGGAATGTGGAATGAAACGTGGAATGGAATGTGGAATGGAATGGAATGGAAACTGGAATGAAATGTGGAATAGAATTCGGAATGGAATGGAAAGCAGAATGCAATGAGATGGAATGAGGAATTGAATGGAATGGAATGGAATTTGGAGTTGAATGGAATGGAATGTAGAATTGAATGGAATGGAATGTCGAATGCAATGTGAAAAGGAATGTGGAATGGAATTTGGAATAGAATGGAATGGAAAGTGGAATGGAATGGAATGAAATGTGGTATAGAATGAAATGGACTGGAATGTGGAATGGAATGTGGAATGGAATGTGGAATGGAATATAATGGAACGTGGAATGGAACGGAATGGTATGTGGAATTGAATGGAATGGAATGTGGAATGGAATACAAAGTCAAATGGAATGGAATGGAATGTGGATTGGAATTCAATGCAATGTGGAATAGAATGGAATGGAATGGAATGTGAAATGGAATGTGTAATGGAATGTTGAAACGAAAGTGGAATGGAATGAATTGTAACGTGGAATGGAGTGTAGTGGAACGTGGAATGGAATGGAATGGTACATGGATTGGAACGTGGAATGGAATGTGGAATGGAATGGAAAGTAGTAGGAATGGAATGTGAATTGGAATTGAATGCAGTGTGGAATAGAATGGAATGGAATGGAATATGAAATGCACTGCGGAATAGTTGGTGGAATGAAACGTGGAATGCAATGGAATGGAACGAAGAATGGAAAATAGAATGGAATGGAATGGAATGTGGAATGGAATGTATAATGGAAAGGAGTGTAATGTGGAATGGAATTGAATGGAATGTGAAATGGAATGGGGAAAGGAAGGTGGAATTCAACGTGGAATGGAATGGAATGGAACGTGGAATGGACTATGCAATGGAATGGTGTGAAATGTCGAAGGGAATGGAATGGAATGTGGAAAGGAACATTGAATGGAACGTGGAATGGAACGTGCAATGCAACGTGGAATGGAATGTGGAATGGAAAGTGGAATGGATTGGAAAGGAATGTGGAGTGAAATAAAATGCAATGGAGTGGAATGCGGAATGGAATGGAATGGAATGAGGAATGGAACGGAATGGAAAATAATGCGGAATTGAATAGAATGGAATGTAGAATGGAAAGGAATGGAATGTGGAATGGAATGTGAAATGGAATGTGGAATGGAAAGTGGAATAGAATGGAATAGAAAGTGAAATGGAATGGAATGGAATGTGGAATAGAATGGAATGGAATGGAATGTGGAATGGAATGGAATGGAATGTGGAATGGAAGGGAATGGAATGTGGAATGGAATGTGGAATGGAATGGAACGTGGAAAGGAATGGAATGGAATGTGGATTGGCATTGAATTCAATGTGGAATAGAATGGAATGGAATGGAATGTGAAATGCTATGTGTAATTGAATGTGAAAACGAATGTGCAGTGGAATGAATTGGAACGTGGACGAGAATGTAATATAACGTGGCATGGAATGCAATGGAACGTGGATTGGAATGTTGAATGGAATGTGGAATGGAATGTGGAATGGAATGGAATGGAATGGAATGTGAAATGGAATGTGGAGTGAAATGGAATGGAATGTCGAATGGAATGTTGAATGGAAGGGAATGGAATGTGGAATCGAATGTGGAATGGAATGGAATAGAACATGGAATGGAACGTGGTATGGAAGGGAATGGAAAGTGGAATGGAATGGAATGAAACGTGGAATGGAATGTGGAATGGAACGTGGAGTGCAATGTGTAAACGATTGTGGTATGGAATGGAATTGAGTGTGGAATGGAAAGTGGAATGGAATGCAAGGGAATGTGGAATGGAATGGAATGGAATGGAATGGAATTTGGAATGGAATGGATTGGAATGTGGAATGTAATGCAATGGAATGTGGAATGGAATTGAATCGTATTTGGAATGGAATGTGGAATGGAATTGAATGGAATGTGCAATGAAATAGAATGGAATGAAATTGCATGCGAAATGAAATGTGGAATGGAGTGTGTAATGGAATGTGGATTGGAAGGTGGAATGGAATGAAGTGGAATGCGGAATAGTATGGAAAGGAACGTGGAATTGAATGGAATGGATTGTGGAATGGAAGATGGAATGGAACGCAGAATGGAACGTGAAAAAGAATGGAATGGAATGTGGATTGGAATGGAATGGAATGCAGAATGGAAACTGGAATGGAATGCAATGGAATGTGGAATGGTAAGTGGAATAGAATGGAATGGAATCTGGAAAGGAATGGAACGGAATGTGGAAGGCAATGACGGATGGAATGGAATGGAATGCAGAAAGGAAATTGGATGCAATGGAATGTGTAATGGAAAGTGGAATGCAATGTGGAATTGAATGGATTGGAATGCGGAATGGAATGTGGAATGAAATGTAATGGAATGTGGAATTGAATGGAATTTGTTTGTATGGAATGTGGAATGGAATGGAATGGAAAGTGAAATGGAACATGGAATGGAAAGTGGAATGGAACGTGGAATGGAATGTGTAATGTAATGGAAGGGAGTGTGGATTGGAATGCAATGGAATGTGGAATGGAATGGAATGGAATTGAATGGAATGTGAAATGGAATGTGGAATGGAATGTGAAATGGAATGTAGAATGGAATTTGGAATTGAATGAAACCAAACGTAGAATGAAATGGAATGGAACGTGTAATGGAATGAAATTGGATGTGGAATGGAATGAAATGAGACGTGGAATTGATGTTGGAATGGAACATGGAATGGAATGTGCAATGGAATGCGGAATGGAACGTGGAATGCATTGGAATGGAACGTGGAATGGATCGTGGAATGGAATGGAAAGGAACGTGTAATGGAATGTGGAAATTGTCGTGGTATGGAAAGTGAAATTGAATGGAATGGAATTTGGAATTGAATGTGAAAAGGAATGCAATGGAATGTGGAATTGAATGTGTAATGGAATGGAATGGAATGTGGAATACAATGAGCAAAGGAATCGAATGGAATGTGGAACGGAATGTGGATTGGAATGGAGGGGAATGTGGAATGGAATGGAATGGAAAGTGGAATAGAATGTGGACAGGAATGCAATGGAAATTGGAATTGGAAAGTGGAATGGAAAGCAACGTGGAGCGGAATGCAAAATCGAAAGTGGAATTGAATAGAATGGAACGGGCAATGTAAAGTGGGATGGAACGGAATGGTATGGGGAAAGGAATGTGCAATGAGAAGTGGAATGGAAACTGGAAAGGAATTGAATGGAATGGAATGTGGAGTGCAATGTGGAATGGAATGTGGAATGGAATGGAATGGAATGGAATGGAATGTGGAATTGAATTGATCGGGGAATGGAATGTGGAATGGAATACTGAATAGAAAGGAATGGAATGTGGAATGGTATGTGGAAAGGCATGGAATGGAATGTGAAATAGAATGCGGAATGGAACCTGGAATGGAACGTGGAAAAGAACGTGGAATGGAATGTGGAATGGAACATGGAATGGAATATGGAATGGAATCTGGAATGGAATGGAATGGAATGAAAGATGGAATGCAACGTGGAATGGAATGGAATGGAACGTGCAATGCAAACTGGAATTCAATGAGGAATGGAACGTTGAATAGAACATGGAATGGAATGGAATTGAATGTGAAATAGAATGCGGAATGGAACCTGGAATGGAACGTGGAAAAGAACGTGGAATGGAATGTGGAATGGAACATGGAATGGAATATGGAATGGAATCTGGAATGGACTGGAATGGAATGGAATGGAATGGAATTTGGAATGGAATGGAATGAAATGGAATGTGGAATGTAATGGAAGGGAATGGTATGGAATGTGGATTCAAACGGAATACAATGCAGAATGGAACGTGGAATGGAAAGTGCAATGGAATGTGTAAAGGAAAGTGGAATGGAATGTGCAGTGGATTTGAAAGTTATGTGGAATGGAATGGAATGGAATATGGTATGTAATGGTATGGAATATAGAAGATAATTAAATGAAATGGAATGGAATGTTGAATGGAATTTGGAATGAAATGCAATGGATTGTGGAATGGAATGGAATGGAATGTGGAAACGAATGGAATGGACTGTGGAATGGAATGGAATGAAACGGAATTTAGAATGGAAAGGAATGGAATGAAATGGAGTGCAGAATGGAACAGAATGGAATGCGGAATGGGATTGAATGGAAGGGAATGGAATGTGGAATGGAATGGAATGGAATGTGGAATGGAATGGAATGGAATGTGGAATGGAATGCAATGGAATGTGGAATGGAAAGGAATGGAATTGAATTGAATGGAATTTGGAAGGCAATGGAATGGAATAGAATGGAATGCAATGCGGAATGGAAGGGAATGGATTGCACAATGGAATGGAATGGAATGGAATTGAATGGAAAGGAATGTGGAATTGAATTCACTGGAAAGTGGAATGGATTGCATTGTAAGGTGGAATGAAATGGAATGGAACATGTAATTTAAATTGGAATGGAATTCAGATTGGAATGGAATGGAACGGAATGTGGAATTGAATAGAATGGGATGCAAAATGGAATGGAGTGGAATGTGGAATGGAGTGGAATGGAATGCGGAATGTAATGTGAAAAGGAATGTGGAATGCAATGGAACGGAATGTGGAATGAAATGGAATGGAATGTGGAATGGAATGTAACGTGGAATGGAAAGGAATGGAATGTGCACTGGAATGTTATGGAATGTGGATGGTAATGCAATATAATGGAGTGGAATGTGAAATGGAATTTGGAACGGCATGTGAAACGTAATGTGGAATGCAACGTGGAATGGAATGAAATGCAACATGGAATGGAATGGAATGGAATGTGGAATGGAATGGAGTACAACGTGTAATGGAACATAGAAGGGAACATGGAATGGAATGTGGAATGAAATGGAATGGAAAGTCGTCTGGAATGTGGAATGGAATGGAAAGGAAAATGGACTTTAATGTGGAATGGAATGTAATGGAAGCAAATGGGAAATGGAAGGTGGAAAGGAATAAGAAATGGAATGTGGAATGGAATGTTGAATGGAATGTGTAATGGAATGGAATGGAATGTGAAATGGAATGTGGAATTGAATGTGGAATGGAATGAAATGGAAAGTGCAACGGAATGGAACGGAATGGAATTTAAATTGGAATGGAACGTGGAATGGAATGTGTAATGGAATGGAATGGAATGTGGAAAGGAATGTGGAATGGAATGGAATGGAATGTTGAGTGGAATGTGGAATGCAATGGAATGGAATGTGGAATGGAATGTGGAAAGTAATGGAAAGGAAAGTGGATTGGAATTGAATGGGATGTGAAATGGAATGTGGAATGGAAGGTGGAATGGAATGTGGAATTTAATGGAATGGAATGAGGAATGGAATATGGAATGAAATGGAAAGGAAAGTGAAATGGAATGTAAAATGTAAAGGCATGGAAAGTGGAATGGAATTGAATGGAACGTGGAATGGACTATGGAATGAAATGGTATTTAACGTGGAATGGAATGGAATGGAATGTGGAATGCAACGTGAAATGGACCGTGGAATGGAACGTGGAATGGCACGTGGAAAGGAATGTGGAATGGAACGTGGAATGGAATGGAATGGAATGCAGAATGGAATACAATGTAATGGAATGGAATGCGGAATTGAATGGAATGGAATGAGGAATGGAATGGAATGGAAAGGAATTTGGAATTGAATGGAATGGAATGTAGAATGGAAAGGAATGGAACGTGGAATGGAATGTGAAAAGGAATATGGAATGGAATGTGGAAAAGAATGGAATGGAAAGTGAAATGGAATGGAATGGAATGTTGAATACAATGGAATGGAATGGAATATGGAATGGAATGTGGAATGGAATGTGGAATGGAATGTGGAATGGAATAGAATGGAATGTGGAATGTAACGGAATGGAATATGGCATGGAATGGAATGGAATGTGGAATGGAATGGAACGTGGAATGGAAGCGAATGGAATGTGGATTGGAATTGATTGCAATGTGGATCAGAATGTAATGGAATGGAATGTGAAATGGAAAGTCTAACGGAATGTGGAAACGAATGTGCAATGGAATGTATTGGAACGAGGAATGGAGGGTAGTGGAACGCTCAAAGGAATGCAATGGAACGTGGAATGGAAAGTGGAATGGAATGTGGAATGGAATGTGGAATGGAATGTAATGGAATGGAAAGTGAAATGCAATGTGAAGTGGAAAGGAAAGGAATGTTCAATGGAATGTGGAATGGAATGGAATGGAATGTGGAATCGAATGTGGAATTGAATGGAAGAGAACATGGAATGGAACGTGGAATGGAATGGAATGGAACGTGGAATGGAATGGAATGCAACGTGGAATGGAATGTGGAATGGAACGTGGAGTTCAATGTGGAATGGAATGTAGTATGGAATGGACTTGAATGTGGAATGGAAAGTGGAAAGGAATGGAATGGAATGTTGAATAGAATGGAATGGAATGGAATGTGGAATGAAATGGAATGGAATTTGGAATGGAATGCAATGAAATATGGAATGGAATGGAATGGAATGTGGAATGGAATTGAATGGTATGTGGAATGGAATGCGGTATGGTATTTTATGAAATGTGCAATGGAATAGAATGGAATGTAATGCAGGAGAAATGGAAAGTTTTATGGAATGTGGATTGGAATGTGGAATGGAATGAAGTGGAAGGTGGAATGGTGTTGAATGCAACGTGGAAATGAACGGAATGGAATGTGAAAAGGAAGGTAGAATGGAACGTGGAATGGAACGTAGAATGAAACGTGCAATGGAATGCAGTGGAATGTGGAATGGAAAGTGGAATAGAATGGAAAGGAATGTGGAAAGGAATGGAGTGGAATGTATAATGCAATGTGGGATGGAATAGAATGGAATGTGGAATGGAAATTGGAATGCAATGGAATGTGGAATGGAAAATGAAATGCAATGTGGAATGGAATGGACTGGAATGTGGAATGGAATGTGGAATGGAATGTAATGGCATGTGGAATGGAATTGAATTGGTTTGTGTGGAATGTGGAATGGAATGGGATTGGATGTGGAATGCAATGTGGAATTTAATGGACCGGAAAGTGAAATGGAACGTGGAATGCAAAGTGGAATGGAACGTGGAATGGAACGTGGAATGGAATGTGGAATGTAATGGAAGGGATAGTGAATTGGAATGGAATGTAATGTGGAATGGAATGAAATGGAATGGAATGGAATGGAATTTGAAATGGAATGTGGAATGGAATGTGAAATGGAATGTAGAACGGAACGTGGAATTGAGTGAAATGGAACGTGAGTGGAATGGAATGGAACGTGGAATGAAATGAAAGGGGACGTGGAAAGGAAGGTGCAATGGAAGGTGGAATTGAATGTGCAATGGAATGCGCAATGGAACGTGGAATGGAATGGAAAGGAACTTGGAAATAATAGTGGAATAGAATGGAAAGGAACGTGTAATGGAATGTGGAATTGGTCGTGGAATGGAATGTGGAATGCAATGGAATGGAAAGTGGAATGAAATGTGGAATGGAATTGAATGGAATGTGGAATGGAATGAGCAATGTAATTGAATGGAATGTGGAAAGGAATGTGCATTTAAATGGAGGGGAATGCGGAATGGAATGCAATGGAAAGTGGAATGAAATGTGGACAGGAATGCAATGGAATTTGGAATGGAATGTGGAGTGGAAAGGAAAGTGGAATGGAATGTGGAATCGAAAGTGGAATGGAATGGAATGGAACGTGGAATGTAACGTGGAATGGAACGGAATGGTATGTGGAATGGAATGTGGAATGGAAATTGGAATGGAAATTGGAATGGAATGGAATGGAATGGAATGGAATGTGGAGTGCAATGTGGAATGGAATGAAATGGAATGTGGAATGGAAAGTGTAATGGAAATTGCAATGGAATGGAATGGAATGTGGAGAGCAATGTGGAGTGGAATGTGGAGTGCAATGTGGAATGGAATGTGGAATGGAATGAAATGGAATGTGGAATGGATGGTGGAATGGAATGAAATGGAATGTGGAATGGATGGTGGAATGGAATGGATCGTGGAATGGAATGTGGAATGGAATGTTGAATGGAATGTGGAATGGAATGGAATGGAATGGAAGAATGAATGGAACGTGGAATAGAATGGAATGCAACTTGGAATGGAAACAGGAATTCGATGCGGAATGGAACGTGGAATAGAATGGAATGCAACTTGGAATGGAAACAGGAATTCGATGCGGAATGGAACGTGGAATCGAATGGAATGGAACGTGGAATGGATTTTAATGGAATGTGGCATGGAATGTTGAATGGAACGTGGAATGGAAAGTAAAAGAAAGTGGAATGCAATGTTTAATGGAATGGAATGGAAAGGAATGGAATGTGGCATGGAAAGTAATGGAATGTGAAATAGAATGTGGAATGGAATAGAATGGAAAGTCGAATGGAATATGCAATGGAAAGGAATGGAATGTGGAATGGAATGTAGAATGGAATGTGGAATGGAATGTAGAATGTAGAATGTAAATGGAACTTGGAACGGAATGGAATGGGAAATGGAATGGAATGGAATGGAATGAGGAATGCAATGTAATGGAATGTGGAATGAAATGGAATGAAATGTGGAATGGAATGTGGAATGAAATGGAATGGAATGTGGAATGGAATGGATATGGAATGGAATTCAATGTGGAATGGAATTTTATGGAATGTGGAATGGAATGGAATGGAATATGGAATGGAATGTGGAATGGAATGTAATGGAGTGTGGAATGGATAGTTGAAAGGAAAGTGGACTAGAATGTTTAATGGAATGTGGAACGTAATGGAATGGAAAGGCTAGGCAAGTGGAAATGAATGTGGAATGGAATGGAGTGGAATGAGAAATGGAATGTTGAATGGAATGAAATGTGCAATGGAATGGAAATGAATGGAATGTGGAACGGAAAGGAATGGATCATGGGATGAAACATGGAATGGAAAGAGGAATGGAATGGAATGGAGTGTGGAATGGAAAGTTGAAAGGAAAGTGGACAAGAACGTTTAATGGAATGTGGAACATAATGGAATGGAAACGCTAGGAAAGTGGAAATGAATGTGGAATGGAATGGAGTGGAATGAGAAATGGAATGTTGAATGGAATGAAATGTGCAATGGAATGGAAATGAATGGAATGTGGAATGGAATGGAACGGATCGTGGGATGAAACATGGAATGGAAAGTGGAATGGAATGGAATGAAATGTGGAATGGAATGTGGAATGAAATTGAATGGAATGTGGTATGGAATGAGAAATTGAAAGGAATGGAATGTGAATGGAATATAGAATGCAATGAATTGGAATGTGGCATGGAATGTGGAATGGAATGGAATGGAATGGAATGTGGAATTGAATGGAATGGAATGTGGAATTCAATGTAATGGACTGGAACGTGGAATTCAATGTAATGGAACGGATTGTGGAATGGAATGGAATGGAATGGAATGTGAGATGGAATGGAAAGGATTGTGTATTGGAATGTGGAATGGAATGGGATGCAATCTGCAATAGACTCTGGAATGGAATGGAATGGAATGTGGAATGGAATGGAATATGGAATGGAACATAGAATATAATGGAATGGAATGTGGAATGGAATGAAGAATGGAATGAAATGGGATGCGGAATAGAATGTTGAATGGATTGGAATGGAATATTTAAAGGAATGCCATGAAATGTTGAATGGAATTAAATGGAATGCGTAATGTAACGGAGTGGAATATGGAATGGAATGCAATGGAATGGAATGGAACGTGGAATGGAATGTGGAATTGAAAGTGGAATACAATGGAATGGTATGTGGAATGGAATGGAAATGAAGGTGAAAAGGAATTGAATGGTTTGGAATGGAATGTTTAACGGACTGGAGTGGAAAGTGGAATGGAATGGAATGGAACATGGATTGCAATGGAATGGAATGGAATGTGGAAGAGAATGGAATGGAATGGAATGGAATGGAATGTGGAATGGAATGGAAATTAATGTGGAATTGAGCGGAATGCAATGTTGAATAGAATTTGGAATGGAATGGGATGGAAAGTGGAATAAAATGTGCAATGGAATAGAATGCAAAGGAATGTGGAATGGAATTGAATATAATGGAATATGGAACCTAATAGAATTGAACATGGAGCGGAATGGAATGGAATGTTGAATGGAATGTAGAAGGTAATGGAATGGAATGTGGAATGGAATGTATAATGGAAAGGAATGTAATATGGAATCAAACTGAATGGAATGTGAAAAGGAATTTGGAAAGGAAGTTGGAATGGAAAGTGGAATGGAATGCAATGGAATGTGGAATGGAAAGTGGAATGGAATGGAATGGACAGTGGAAAGGAATGGAATGGAATGTGGAATGCAATGTGGGATGGAATGGAATGGAATGTGGAAAGGAAAGTGGAATGCAATGGAAAGTGGAATGGAAGGTGGAATGCAATGTTGAATGGAATGGATTGGAATGTGTAATGGAATGCGTAATAGAATGAAATGGAATGTGAAATGGAATGGAATTGTTTTGTATGGAATCTGGAATGGAACGAATTTCAATGTGGAATGGAATGTGGAATGTAATGGAATGTTGAATGCAATGTGGAATGGAATGGAATGGAATGTTTAAATGGAATGGTATGCAATGTGTAATGGAATATGGACTGAGATGGAAAGCAGTGTGGAATGGAATGTGGAATGGAATGGATTGGAACTTGGAATGGAAACTGGAATGGAACGTGGAATGTTATGTGGAATGGAATGAAATGGAATCTGTAATGCAAGGGAATGGAATGCGGAATGGAATGTGGAATGATGTGGAATGGAAAGGAATGAAATGTGGAATGAAATGGAATGGAATGTGGAGTGGAAAGGAATGGAACGTGGAATGCAACGTGGAGTGGAACGTGGAATGGAAAGTGGAATGGAATTTAATGGAATGTGGAATGGAAGGGTATGGAAAGTGGAATGGAACGAGGAATGGAACGTGGAATGCCACATGGAGTGGAATGTGGAATGGACTGTGTAATTGAATGGAATAGAATTTGGAATGGAATGGAATGGACTGTACAATGGAATTGAATTTGGAATGTAATGGAATGTAGTGGAATGTGGAATGGAATGGAATGGAATGTGGAATATGATGGAATGGAATGTGGAATGGAAAGGAATGGAATTTTGAAGAGAAAGGAATGGAATAGAATGTGGAATGGAATGGAAAGAATGGAATGGAATGTGGAATATGGAATGGAAGGTGGAATGGAATATGGAATGGAATGCGGAATTGAATGCAAGGGAATGTGGAATCGAATGGAATGGAATATGGAATGGAATGGAATGGAATGGAAGGAGAAACGTCATGTGGAATGGAATGTGAAAAGGAATGTGCAATGAAATGTGGAACGGGATGAAATGGAACGTGGAATGCAATGGAATGCAACGGGGAATGGAATGGAATAGAACTTGGAATGGAACGTGGAATGGAACATAGAATGGAACGTGGAATGGAACGTGTAATGCAATGCAAAGGAATGTGGAAGGGAATGTGGAATAGAATGTGGAATAGAATGTGGAATGGAATGGATTGGAATGTGGAATGGGATGTGGAATGGAATGTGGAATGGAACGTGGAATGGAATGTAATGGAACGGAATGGATTGTGGAATGGAATGTGGAATGGAATGTGGAATGGAACGTGGAATTGAATGGAACGGAACGTGCAAAGGAATGGAATGGAAACTGGAATGGTATGGAATGCAATTCGGAATGGACTGTGAAATATATTGGAATGTAATGAGGAATTGATTGTAGAATGGAACATGAAAGGGAATTTGGAATGCAATGTGGAATGGAATGTGGACTTTAATGTGGAATGAAATGGGATGGAATGCGGAATGGAATGTGGAATGGAATGGAATGGAATGTGGAATTGACTGTGGAACGCAATGGAAAGGAATGTGGAATGGAATGTGGAATTGAATGTAACGGAATGTGGAATGGAATGTCAAATGGAATGTGGAATGGAATGGAATGGAATTGAATGGAATATGGAATGGAATCTGGAATGGAATTTGGAATGGAATGCAAAGGAATGGAATTGAATGTGGAGTAAAATGGAATGGAATGCAATGTGGAATGTAATGGAATTCAATGTGGAATAAATAAAGTGGAATTTGGAATGAAATGGAATGGAATGGAATGTGGAATGGAATGGTATAGAATGTGGAATGTAATCAAATGGAATGGAATGTGAAACGGAATGGAATGGAATGTGAAATGGAATGGAACGCCATGTATTATGGAATGGAATGTAATCGAAATTGGACTGGAATGTGGAATGGAACGTGGATTGTAATGTGGAGTGGATTGGTATTGAATGTGTAATGCAATGTGCAATGGAACGGAATGGCATGTGAAATAGAACCTTGAATGGAACGAGGAATGGAAGGTGGAATGGAATGGATTGCAATGTGGAATGGAATTTGGAATGGAATGGAATGGAATGTGGAATGGAATGTGGTCTGGAGTGGAAAGCAATCTGGAATGGAAAGTGGAATGGAATGGAATTGAATGTGGAAAGGAATGTGGAAAGCAATGTGGAATAGAATGTAATTCAATATGGAATGGAATATGGAATTTAATGTGGAATAGAATGGAATGCAATGTGGAATGGAACGTGGAATGCAATGGATTGAAAAATGGAATGGAACTAGGAATGGAATGGAATGGAACGTGTACTGGAATGTACAATGGAAAGAGGAATAGAACGTGGAATGGAACGTGGAATGGAATGGAATGGATCGTGTAATGGACTGTGGAATGGAACACGGAATGTTATGTGGAATATAATGTGGATTGGAAAGGAATGGAATGTGGAAATGAATGGAATGGAATGTGGAGTGGAATGGAATGGTGTTTGGAAAAGAATGAGGAATGGAATGGAATGGAATCCGGAATGAAATGGAATGGATTGGTTTGGAATGTGGAATGGAATGGAATGGAACGTGGAATGGAACGTGGAATGGAACATGGAATGAAATGTGGAACGCAATGAAATGGAATGTAGAATGGAAGGGAATGGAATGTGGAATGGAATGGAATGGATTGGAACGGAATCGAATGTGGAATGGACGGGAATGAAAAGTGGAATGGAACTTAATTGAATGTGGAATGAAATGGAATCGAATGGAAACAATGTGGAATTGAATACAATGTGAGGTGGAATGAAATGGAAAGGAATGGGGAACAGAATGGGTAATGGAAAGGAATGGAAGCTGGAATGGAATGTGAAATGGAATCTGGAATGGAACATGGAATGGAATGAAATGGAACGTGAAATGCAATGGAATGGAAAGTGGAATGGAATGGTATGGAACGTAGAATGGAACGTGGAATGGAATGAAATGGATCCTGGAATGGAAATTGGAATGGAACGTGGAGTGGCATGTGGAATGCATCGTACAATGGAATGTGGAATTTAATTTGGAAGGGAATGTGGAATGGAATGTGGAATGCAATGGAATGGAAAGTGGAATGGAATGTGGAATGCAATGGAATGGAAAGTGGAATGGAATGTGGAATGGAATGGAGTGGAATGGAATGAACAATAGAATGTAGAAAGGAATGGAATGGAATTTGTAATGGAATGGTATGAAATGTGGAATGCAATGTGGAATGAAACAAGGAATGCAATGTGGAATGGAATGAAATAGAAAGTGGATGGAATGGAATGGAATGTAAAGAGGAATGGAATGTGGAATGGAATGTGGAATGGAATGTGTAATGAAATATAAAGTGGAATGGAAGATGGAATGGAATGTGGAAAGGAACGTTGAATGGAACGCGGAATGGAATGGAATGAAATGTGGAATGCAATGTGTAATTGAATGGAATGGGATGTGGAATGCAACGTGGAATGGAATGGAATGGAATGTGGAATGGAATGGAATAGACTGTGGAATGGAATGTGAAGTGGAATGGAACGGAACATAAAATGTAGTGTGTAATGGAATGTGGAATGGAATGAAATGTGGAATATAATGTAATGGAATGTGGAATGGAATGTGGAATGGAAAGTTGAAATGAATGGAATGGAATGTGGAATGGAATGGAATGGAATGAGGAATGGAATGTGGAATGGAATGGAATGAAATGTGGAATGGAATGGAATGCCATGTGGAATGGAATGGAATGGAATGCAGAATGAAATTTAATGGAAAGTGGAAGAGAACGGGGAATGGAATGTGGAATGGAATGGAATGGAATGCCTAATGGCATGGAATGGAATGTGGAAAAGAATGGAATTGAATGGAACGGAATGGGAATGGAATAGAATGAAATTTCAAATGCAATGCAGTACAATGAAATGAATAATTGAATGGAATGTAATGTGAAATGCAATGGAATGGAATGTAGAATGGAAGGTGGAGTAGAATGTGGAATGGAATGTGGAATGGAAAGCAAAATGGAATGGAATGGAAAGTGGAACGGAATGGAATGTCATGTGTAATGGAATGGAATGGAATGGGGAATGCAATGGAATGGAATGTGGATTGCAATGGAATGGAAAGAAATGTGGAATTGAATGTAATGGAATGTGGAATTGAATTTAATAAAATGTGGGATGCAATGGAATGGAACGTGGAATGGAATGTGGAATGGAATGGGGAATGGTATGTGGAATGGAATGTGGAATGCAATGGAATGGATAGTTCAATGGAATGGAATGAAATGTGGAATGGAATGAGGAATGGAATGGAATGGGAACTGGAATGGAATGCAATGGAATGTGGAATGGAAAGGAATGGAACATGGAATAGAATGTGGAATGGAATTTGGAAGGGAATTTGGAATGGAATGGAATGGAATGTGGATAAGAACAGACTGGGATGGAATGGAATGCGGAATATAATGGAAAGGTATGTGGAATGGAATGGGGAATAGAATGTGGAATGAAATGTACAATAGAATGTGGAATAGAATGGAATGGAAATTGGAATGGAATGGAATGGAATGTGAAATGGAATGGAACATGGAATGCAATGAAATTCAATGTTGATTGGAAATGAATGAAATATGGAAAGGAATGGAATTTAATGGAATGGAAAATGAAATGGAATTTGGAATGGAATGTGGAATGGAATGTAATGGAATGTGGAATGGAATGGAATGGAATGTGGATTGGAATGTGGAATGGAATGTGGAATGGAAAGTGGAATGGAATGTGGAATGATTTGTGGAATGGAGTGTGGAGTGGAATCCAATAGAATGTGGAAAGGAATGTGGAATGGAATGTGGAATGTATTGTTCAATGGAATACTGAATGTAATGTGGAATGGAAAGTGGAATGTTAAGGAATGGAATGTTGAATTGAACGTAATGGAATGTGGAATGGAATGTGGAATGAAACGTGGAATGGAAAGTGGACTGGAATGGAATATAATGGAACGTGGAAAGGAATGGATTGGAACTTGGAATGTAATGTGGCATGGAAGGGAAAGGAATGAGGAAAGGAAAGTGTAATGGAGTGTGCAATGGAATGGAATGGAATGTGAAATTAAATTGGGAATGGAAGGGAATGTTATGTGGAATGGAATGTTGAATGGAATGTGGAATGGAATGTGGAATGGAATGGAATGGAATGTGGAATAGAATGTGGAATGGAATGGAATGGAATGCGGCATGCAATGTGCAATGGAAAGGAATGTAATGTGGAAAGGAATTGAATGGAACAAGGAATGGAATGTGGAATGGAATGGAATGGCAGGTGGAATGGAATGGAATTGAATGTGGACTGAAATGGAATGGAAAGTGCAATAGAATGCGGAATGGAATGTGGAATGGAATGGAATTGAATGTGGAATGGAATGAAATGGAATGTGGAACAAAATGGAATAGAATGGAATGGAATGGGAATGGAATGTAATGGAATGTGGAATGCAATGGCATAGAATGAAATGCGGAATTGAACTTAATGGAATGTGTAATGGAATGGAATGGAATGTGGAATGCAATTGAATGGAATGAAATGAGGAATTGAATGGAATGTAATGTGGAATGGAATGGAATGTAATGTGGAATGGAATGGGATAGAACGTGGAATGGAAAGTGGAATGGACTGAAATGGAATATTGAATGAAATGGAATGGAACTTGGAATAGCATGTGGAATGAAATGTGCAATGGAAAGTGGAATGGAACGGAATGGAATGTGGAATGGAATTGAATGGAATGTGGAATGAAATGGAATAGAATGGAATGGAATGCGGAATGAAATGGAATAGAATGGAATGGAAAGCGGAATAGAATTTAATGGAATGTGGATTGCAATGGAAAGGAATGAAATGTGGAATTGAATGGAATGAAATGTGGAATGGCATGCAAGGTGGGATGGAATTTGATGGAATATGGACTGGAATGTTGAATAAAATGTAGAATGGAATAGAATGGAATGCGGAATGGATCGCAGAATGGAATGCAATGGAACGTGGAATGGAACTTGGAATGGAACGTGTAATGAAACGTGGAGTGGAATGTGGAATGGAAACTGGAATGAAGTGTGCAATGGAATGTGGAATGGAAAGTGGAATAGAATGGAATGGCAGTGGAAAGGAAAGTCGAATTGAATGGATAGGAACGTCAAATGGAAGGAGGAATAGATAGTGGAATGGAATGTGGAATGGAAAGTGGAATGCAATTTGGAATGGAATGTGGAATGGAATGTCGAATGGAATGGAATGGAATGTGATTTGGAATGGAATGGAATGTGGAATGGAATGGAATGGAATGAGGAATGGAATATGGACTGGAATGCAAACGAATGTGCACGGAATGTGGAAGGGAAAGGAATGGAATGTGAATTGGAAAATGGAATGGAATGTGGAGAGAAATGCAATGGAATGTGGAATGGAATGGAATGGAATGTGGAATGGAATGCGGAAGGGAATGTGGAATGACATGGAAAGGAATGTGGAATGGCATGGAAAGGAATGTGGAATTCAATGTAGAATGCAAAGGAATGGAATGTGGAATGGAATGGAAAGGAATGTGGAATTGAAAATGTAATGGAACGAGCAATGTAATGTGGAGTGGAATGAGCAATGGAATATGGAATGGAACGTGGAATGGAATGGAATCGAAAGTGGAATGGAATTTGGAAATTGTGGGATAGTGCTTTGAAAGTATGGAATGGAATAGGGATTTGAATGTGGAATGGAATGTGGAATGGAACGTGGAATGGAACGTGGAATGGAACCTGGAATGGAATGGAATGAAATGTGGAAAGAAATGGAAGAGAATTTGGAATGCAATGTAGAATGGAAAGTGGAATGGAAGGTGGAATTGAACGTGGAATGAAATGGAATGGAATGCTGAATGAAATGGAATGGAATCTGTAACAGAAATTAATTGATCGTGGAATGTGACATGGAATGGAACATGGAACTCAACATGGAATGGTTCGTGGAATGGAATGTGAAATGCAATGGAATACAATGTGGAATGAAATGGAATGGAATGTGGAATGGAAAGGAATGCAATGTGCAATGGAACATGGAATGGAACTTTGAATGGAATGGAATGGAACGTTGAATGGAATGGAATGAACGTGGAAAGGAATGTGGAATGGAATGGAATGGAATTTGTAATGGAATGGAATGGAATGAGGAATAGAAAGAAATGGAATATGGGATATGGAATGGGACGTGGAATGAAACATCGAATGCGACGTGGAATGGAAAGTGGAATGGAATGTGGAATGGAATGGAATTGAATGTAATGGAATGGATTGTGGAATGGAATGGATTGTGGAATGGAATGGAATGGAATGTGGAATGCAATGGAATGGACTGGAATGTGGAATTGGATGGAATGTTATAGAAAGGAATGTGGAATGCCATGGAATAGAATGTGGAATGGAATGGAATGGAATGGAATGGAATGTGGAATGGAATGGAATGCAATGGAATGGATTGTGGATTTGAATGGGATGGAATGGATTGGAATGCGGAATGCAACGGAATGGAACATGGAATTGAAAGTTGAATGGATTGTTTAAAGGAATGGAAAGGAATGTGCAATGGAATGGAATGGAAGGTGAAATGCAAAGGAATGGACTGGATTGTGGAATTGAAAGGAATGGAATGGAATGGAATGCAGAATGCAATGTAATGGATTGTGGAATTGAGTAGAATGGAATGGAATGGAATTTGGAATGGAAGGGAATGCAATGGAATGGAATGTTGATTTGAATGGAATGGAATGTGGAATGGAATGGATTGGAATATGGAATGCAATGGAATGAAACATGGAATGGAATGTGGAAAGGAATGTGGAATGGATTCTTTTGTTTAATGGTTTGTTTAATAGAATGGAAATGAATGAGGAATGAAATGTGGAAAGGAATGTGGAATGAAATTGAATGGAATGTGGAATGGAAAGGAATGGAATGGAAAGGAAATTGAAAAAGAATGTGGAACGGAATGTGGAATGGAATGTGGAACAGAATGAAATGGAATGTGGAATGGAACGGAATGGAACGTGGAATTGAATGGAATGGAAAGTGAAATTTAACGCGGAATGGAACATGGAATGGAATGTGGAATGGAATGTGGAATGCAATGGAATGGAATGTGGTATGAAAAGTGAAATGGAATGGAATGGAATGTGGAATAGAATGTGGAATGTAATGCAGTGGAATGACAGTGGAATATGGAATGGACTGACATGGAATGTGGAATGGAATGTGGAATGGAATGAGCAATGGAACGGAAGGGAATGTGGAATGGAAAGTGGAATGAAACGTGGAAAGGAACGTGGAATGGAATGTAATGGAACTTGGAATTAAATGTGGAATGGAATGGAAGGAAATGTGCAATGAAATGTGGAGTGTAATGGAATGGAATATGGAACGGAATGGAATGGAATGTGGAATGGAATGTAGAATGGAACCGAATGTAATGTGGAATGGACTTTAATGGAATGTGGAATGCAAAGTAGAATGAAATGTGCAATGGATTCTGGAATGGAATGTGGAATGGAACGGAATGGAAGGTGGAATGGAATGTGGAATGGAACTTGAAATGGAATGCAATGGAATGTCGAATGGAACGTGGAATGGAATCGAATGCAACATGGAATGGAATGGAATGGAACGTGGAATGGAAAGTGGATTGAAATGTGCAATGAAAGTTGAAATGGAATGGAATGGAACGTGAAATGGAACGAAAAGGAACGTGGAATGGAACCTGGAAAGAAAGGAGGAATTGAAGGTGGCATTGAATGTGGAATGGAATGTGCAACAGAACGGAATGGAATGTGGATAAGAATGTGGAATTGAATGTGGAATAGAACGTGGAAAGGAATGGAATGGATTGTGGAATGGAAAGTGCAATGGAACGTGGAATGGAATGTGGAATGGAATGGAATGGAATGTGGAATGGAATGGAATGCAATGGAATGGAATGTGGAATGGAATGGAATGAAATGTGGAATGGATTATGTAATGTAATGGAATGGAATGTGGAATGGAATGTGGAATGGAATGTGCAATGGAATGTGGAATGTAATGGAATGAAATGTGGAATGGAATGGAATGGAATGTGGAATGGAACATGGAATGGAACCGAATGGAAAGTGGAAAGGAAAGTGGAATGGAATGCGGAATGGAATGTGGAAAGGAATGGAATGGAATGAGGAATGGGATGTGGAGTGGAATGGGATGGAATGCGGAGTGGAATGTGCAGTGGAATGGAATGTGGAATGAAATGTGGAATTCAATGTGGAATGTAACCTGGTAAGGAAATTTTAATGCAGTGTGGAATGCAAAGTGGAATGGAAACGAATGAAATGTGGAATGAAACGTGGATTGGAATGGAATGGAATGTGGAATCGAATAGAATGGAATGTGGAATGGAATTTAAAGGAAATTGGAATGGAATGTGCAATTGAATGGAATGGAATGGAATGTGGAATGGAATGGAATGCAATGGAATGTAATGTGGAATGGAATGGAATGAAATGTGGAATGGATTATGTAATGGAATGGAATGGAATGTGGAATGGAATGTGGAATGGAATGTGGAATGGAATGTGCAATGGAATGTGGAATGGAATGGAATGAAATGTGGAATGAAATGTGGATTGCAAGGGAATGGAAAGTGGAATGGAATGGAATGGATGGCGGAATGGAATGTGGAATGAAAAGTGTAATGGAATGTGGAATGGGATGGAATGGAATGTGGAATGGCATGTGAATTGGAATACAATGGATTGTGGAATGCAATGTGGAACGAAATGAAATGGAACGTGGAACGAAATTCAATGGAATGAGAATGGAACGTGGAATGGAAAGTGGAATGGAATGTGGAATGGAATGGGGAATATAATGCGGAATGGAATGTGGAATGCAATGGAAAGGATTGGAATGTGAAATGGAATTTGTAATGGAATGGAAAGGAATGTGGAATGGAATGTGAATTGGAAGGCAATGGAATGTGGAATGGAACGTGGAATGGAGTGTGGAATGGAATGTGGAATGGAAAGTGGAATGCACTGTGCAATGCAATGGAATGGATTGTGAAATGGAATGTGGAATGGAATGGAATGTCAAATGGTATATGGAATGGAATGGAATGGAATGTGGAATGGAAGGGAATGGAAAGTGGAATGTAATGGAAACGAATGGAACGTGGAATGGAATGTGGAATGGAATGTGGAATGCAATATGGAATGGAATGGAATGCAACGAGCAATGGAATATAATGGAATGTGGAATAGAATGGAATGGAATGGAATGTGGAAAAGAATGTCGAATGGAATGCGGAATGGAATGGAATGGAATGTGGAATGTGGAACGTTAAATAGAAGGTGGAATGGAATGTGAAATGGAATGGAAAAGAATGAGAATGGAAGGTAATGGAATGTGGAATGGAAAGTGGAATGGAATGGAATGCAATGTGTAATGGAATGGAAAAAATGTGGAATGGATGGTCAGGTAATGTGGAATGGCATGTGGAATGGAATGAAAAAAATGTGGAATGGAAGGTAATGGAAATGCAATGGAAGGTAACGGAAAGTGGAATGGAATGGAATGGAACGTAGAATGGAACGTGGAATGGAATGCGGAATGGAGCGTAGAATGGAAAGTGGAATGTAATGTGGAATGGAAAAGAATGGAATGTGGAATGGAATGGAATGGAATGTGGAATGGAATGGAGTGGAATGCAGAATGGAATGGAATGGAATGGAATGCGGAATGGAATGGAATGGAATGGAGTGGAATGGAATGGAATGTGGAATAGAATGTGGAATGGATTGTGGAAGGGAATGGAAAGTGGAAAGCAAAGGAATGGAATGCGGATGGAATGGAATGCAATGTGGGATGGAATGGAATGTGGAAAGGAATGGAATGGAATGTGGAATGGAATGCAAAGGAAAATGAAATGGAATGTGCAGTGGAATGTGAAATGGAACGTGGAATGTAACGGAATGGAATGTGGAATTGAATGGAATGGTACGTGGAATGGAACAGGGAATGTACTGTGGAATGGAATTGAAAGGAAAGTGGAATGGAATGGAATGGAATGTGGAATGGAATGTAGAATGGAATGTGAAATGTAATGGAACGGAATGTGCAATGGAGCATGGAATGGAATGGAATGGAACGTGGAAAGTAATGTGGAATGGACTGTGAAATGGAACGTGAAATGAAACGTGGAAAGTATTGGAATGGAATGTGAAATGGAATGTGGAATGGAATGGGAATATAATGTGGAATGGAATGGAAAGGAATCCAGAATGGAATGAAATGGAATGGAACGTGGAATGTAACGTTGAATGGAACATGTAATGGAATGGAATAGAAAGTGTACTGGAACGTTGACTGGAACGTGGAATGGAATGTGGAAAGCAATAGAATGGAAAGTGGAATGGAATGTAAAGGAACATGGAATGGAATGTGGAATGGAATGTGGAATGGAAAGTGGAATGGAATGGAAAGGAATGTGGAAAGGAATATGGAATGGAAAGTGGAATGGAATGGAATTTAATGAAAAGGAATGTGAAATGGAATGTTGAATTGTATGTGGAAAGTAATGTGGAAAGCAACGTGGAATGGAATGAAATGAAATGCTGAATGGAATGTGGAATGATATGGAATGGGTTGTATAATGGTATGTGGAATGGAATTTTGAATGGAATCTGGAATGGAATGAAATGTGGAATGGAATGGAATGGAATGTGGAATGGAATGTACAATGGAATGTGGCATGAAATCTGGAATGGAACGTGGAAGGGAAGGTGGAATGTCATGGAATGGATCGTGGAATGGAACTTGGAATGGAACGTGGAATGGAAGGTGGAATGGAGACTGGAATGGAATGGAATGGAACGTAGAATGGAAAGTGGAATGGAATGTGGAATGAAATGGAAAGGAATGTGCAAATGAATGGATTGGAATGTGGAATGGAATGTGGAATGGAACGGAATGGAATGTGGAATGGAATGCAATGGAATGTGGAATGAAATGGAATGGAATGTCGAATGAAATGGAATGGAATGTGGAATGGAATGTGGAATAGTATGTGGTGTGGCACGTGGAATGGAAAGGAGTGCAATGTGGGATTGAATGTGGAATGCAATGGGAAATTGAATGTGTAATGGAATGCAATGTGGAATGGAATGCAGAATGGAATGGAATGGAACATGCAATGGAATGTGGAATGGAACGTGCAGTGGAATGTGGAATGGAAAGTGAAATGGAATGGAAGGGACTGTGTAATGGATTGTGAAATAGAATGGAATGCAACGTGGAATGGAACATGTAATTGAATGTGGAATGGAACGTGGAATGCAATGTGCAATGGAATGTGGAATGGAACGTGGAAAGGAATGGAATGGAAAGTGGAATGAAAAGTGGAATGGAATGGAAAGGATAGTGGAATGTAAAGTGGAATGGAATGTGGAATGGAAAGTGCAATGGAATGGATAGGAATGTGGAAAGGACTGTGAAATGGAATGTAGCATGGAATGTGGAAAGGAATGGAATGGAATTTAATGGAATGGAATGGAATTGAATGGAATGTGCAATGGAATGAGGAAAGGAATGTGGAATGGAATGTGGAAAGGAACGGAATAGAATGAGTAATAGAATGTGAAATGGAATGCTGAATGGAACATGGAATGGAATGGAATGGAATGGAATGTATTGTATAATCAAATGTGGAATGGTATGAGGAATGGAACGTGTAATGGAATGGAATGGAACTAGGAATGGGATGGAATACAATGTGGAATGGAACGTGGAATGGAATGGAATGGAAAGTGGAATGGATCGTGGAATGGAAGGGAATGGAACGTGGAATGGAACATGGAATGGAACGTGGAATGGTACACGGAATGGAACGTGGAATGGAACGTGCAATGCAATGTGGAATGGAACGTGGAATGGAAAGGAATGGAAACTGAAGTGGAACGTGGAATGGAATGGAATGGAACGTGGAAAGTAAAGTGGAATGGACTGTGAAATGGAACGTGAAATGAAACGTGGAAAGTATTGGAATGGAATGTGGAATGGAATGTGTAATGGAATGCAAGGCAATGTGGAATGGAATATGCATTGGAGTGGAATGGAATGTGGAATGGAATGCGGAATTGAATGTAATGGAATTGGAATGTAACGGAATGGAATGTGGAATAGAAATTGGAGTGGAATGGAATGGAATGTGCAATGGAACGTCATATGGAATTGAATGGAACGTGGAATGGAACTTGGAATGGAACATGCAAATGAAAGTGGAAAGGAATGGGGACTGCAGAGTGGAATGGAATGTAGAATGGAATGTGAAATGGAAGGAACTGGAATGTGGAATGGAACGGAATGGAATGTGGAATGGAATGTGGAATGGAATGGTATAGAATGTGGAATAGAATGCGGAATACAATGAAATGGAATGTGGAATGGAAAGTGAAATGGAATGTGGAATGGAAAGTAATGCAATGTGGAATGGAACGTGGAATGGAATGGATTGGAACTCTTAATGGAACGTGGAATGGAACATGAAATGGAATGTGGCATGGAATGTGAAATTGCATGGGCAATGAAATGTGGAATGGAAAGTGGAATTTAATGGAATGGAAATTTGAATGGAATGTGGAATGGAAAGGAATGGAATTTGGAATGCAATGGAATGGAATCTGTAATGGAAGGTGGAATGGAATGTGGAATGTAACGTGGAATGGAAAGGAATGCAATGTGGACAGGAACGGAGTGGAATATGGAATGGAATGGAAAGGAATGTGGAATGGAATGTGGAATCGAATGGAATGGATTGTAGAATAGAATCTGGAATGGAATGGAACAGAATTCGGAATGGAATTCAATGGAATGGAATGGAATGGAATGGAATTGAACGCAAAATGGAACGTGGAATGGAACATGGAAAGGAATGTAGAATGCAATGGAAAAGAATGTGGGAAGGACGGTAATGAAATGTGGAATGGAATATGGAAAGGAATGGAATGGAATGTGGAATTGAATGGAAAAGTATGTGGAAAGGAAGATAATGCTATGTGGAATGGAATGTGGAATGGAATAGAATGGAATGGAATGTGGAATGTTATGGAATGGAACGTGGAATGGAAGATGGAATGGAAAGTGTAGTGGGCCGTGGAATAGAATGGAATGGAATGTGGAATGGAACGTGGAATGGAAAGTGCAATGGAACATGGAATGGGATTTGGAATGGAAAGGAATGGAATGTGGAATGGAATGGAACGGAATGTTGAATATAATTTGGAATGGAATGGAAAGGACACCAGAATGGAATGGAATGCAATATAATGGAAACTGGAATGGAACGTGGAATGGAACATGGAATGGATTCGAGTGTGGAGTGGAATGGAATGGAATGGAATGTGGAATGGTATGGAACGGAAAGTGGAATGCAATGTAATGGAATCGAATGGAATTTGGAACTGAAAGGAATGGAAAGTGGAAAGGAAAGGAATGGAATGTGGAACAGAATGTAACGTAATGGATGGTGGAAAGGAATGTGAAATGGAATGTGGAATGGAAAGTGGAATTGAATGAAATGGAACTTGGAATGAATGGAATGGAACGTAGAATGGAATGGAACGGAACGTGGAATGGAACGTGGAATGGAAGCACTAAAGCAAAGTAGCAAGGAACTTGGAGTGGAATGGAATATAAGGTCTAATGGAAAGTAGAATGGAACGTGGAATGGAATGGAATGGAACTTGGAATGGAATGGAAAGGAACGTAGAATGGAACATGAAGTGGAACGCAGAATGGAACGTGGAAAGGAATGAGGAATGGAACCTGGAATGCAATGTGGAATGGAAAGTAATGGAATGTGGAATGAAATGGAATGGAATGTGGAATGCAATGAATGGAATATCGAATATAATTTGGAATGGAATGGAAAGGAATTCAGAATGGAATGGAATGGAATGTACTGGAAGGTAACATGGAATGGAACTTGCAAAGGAACATGGAATGGAATGTGGAATGGAATGGAATGGAATGTGGAATGGAAGGGAATGGAATGTGGAATGGAATGTGGAATGGAATGGAATTGAATAGAATGAAAAGTGAAATGAAATGGAATGGAACGTGGAATGGAACGTTGAATGGAAAGTGGATTGGACCGGAATGGAATGGAATGTGGAATAGAATGGAACGCAATGGAATATGGAATGAAATGGAATGGAATGAAATGGAATATTGAATGGAATGGAATGGAATGTTGAATGGACTGGAATGGAATATGAAATGTAATGTGGAATGCAATGGAATGGAACGTGGAATGGAATGGAATGGAATGTGCAATGGAATGGAATAAAATGTGGAATGGAATGTGGATAGGAATGTGGAATGGAATGGAATGCAATGTGGAATGGTATGTGAAATGAAATGTGGAATTGAATGGAATGTTATGTGGAAAGGAATGGAATGGAATTTGGAATGGAATTGAATGGAATATGGAGTGGAATAGAATGGAATGGAATGGCATGTGAAATGGAATGTGGAAGGGAATGTGGAATGGAATGTGCAATGGAATGTGGAATGGAACGTGGAATGAAATGTGGAAAGGAATGTGGAATGGAACTTGGAATGGAATGAAACGGAAATGGGAATGTAATTGAACGGAATGGAACGTGGAATGGAACTTGGGATGGAAAGTGGAATGGAATGCAGAATGGAAATTGGAATGGAATGTACAACGGAATGTGGAAGGGAACGTGGAACAGAACGTGGAACGGAATGTGGAATGGAAAGTGCAATGGAAAGTGGAATGGAACGGAATGGAACTTGGAAGTAACGTTTAATGGAAAGTGAAATGTCATGTTGCATGGAACTTCGAATGGCATGGACAATGGAATCTGGAATGGAACGTGGTATGTAATGGAATGGAAAAAGGAATGGAATGTGGAATGGAATGGAATGAAAAGTGGAATGTAATGTGGAATAGAATGAGGAATGGAACGTGGAATGGAACGTGGAATGAAATGGAATGGAAAGTGCAATGGAATGGAATGCAATGTGGAATGGAATGTGGAATGGAATGTGTAATGGAATGCGGAATGTAATGTGGAATGGAATGGAAAGGAATGGAATGTGGAATGGAATGTGGAAAGGAATGTGGAATGGCATGTGGAACGGAACGGAATGAAATGTGGAATGGAATGTGTAATGTCACTTGAAATTGAATGGAATGGAATGGAATGGATTGTGGAATGGAAAGTGGAATAGAAAGTGGAATGCAATGGAATGGAACATGGAATGGCATGGACTGGAACATGGAATGGAAAGTGGAAAGGAATGTGGAATGGAAATTCGAATGGAAAGTGGAATGTAATGGAATGTGTAATCAAATGGAATGGAATGGAATGTGGAATGGAGTGTGGAATGGAACGTGGAATGGAATGGAATGGAATTTGGAACAGAGTGGAATCGAATGTTGAATGGAAGGTGGAATGGAAAGTGGAATGTAACGAGGAATGGAGAGGATAGGAATGTGGTATGAAAAGAGTGGAATGTGGAATGCAATAGAATGTAATGTTGAATGGAATGTCGAATCGAATGGAATGGAATAGAAAGTAATGTGGAATGGAAAGTCGAATGGAATGGAATGGAATGTGGAATAGAATGTGTAACGGAATGGATTGGAAACGGGAATGGAACGGAATGGAATGGAATGCAAAGCAAAATGGAATGTGGAATGGAACGTGGCATGGAAGGTGGAATGGAATGTGGAATGTAATGTGTAATGGAAGGGGAAAGAATGAGAATGGAATGGATTGGATTGCGGAATAGAATGTGGTATGCAATGGCATGGAATGCGGTATGGAATAGAATGGAATGGTGTGGAACGTAGAATGGAACGTGGATGCAAGGTGGAATGGAGTGGAATTGAACGTGAAATTGAACGTGGAATGGAAGGACGAATGGAGCGTTGAAAGGAATGGAATGGAATGTGGAATGGAATGTGGAATGGAATATGAATGGAATGGAATGGATTGTGAAATTGAATGGATTGTAATGTTGGATGGAATATTGAATGGAATGAAATGGAATGTGGAATGGAAAGGAATTGAATGCGGAATGGAATGTGGAATGGCATGGAATGTAAGGTGGAATTAAATGGAATGGAATATGGAATGGTATGTGGAATGGAATGTGGAGTGGCATGTGGAAAGGAATGGAGTGCAATGTGGAATGGAATGTGGAATAGAATGTGGAATTGAACGTGGAATGGAAAGCAAAGTGGAATGGAATGGAATAGAATGTGGAATGGAACGTGGAATGGAACGTGGGATGGAATGTGCAATGGAATGTGGAATGAAACAGGGGATGGAATGGAATGGAAAGAGGAATGGAACGTGGAAATTATTGGAATGGAATGTGGAATGGTATTTGGAATGGAATGTGGAAAGTAATGGATTGGAATGCGGAATGGAATGTAGAATGGAATGGAATCTGGAATGGAATGTGGAAAGGAATGTGGAATGGATTGTGGAATGGAATGCAATGGAATGTGGAAATTAATGTGGAATGCAATGTGGAATGGAAAGTGGAATGTAATGGAGTGGAAAGGAATGGATTGTGGAATAGTATGTGGAATGGAATGTGGAAGGCAACGTGAAATGGAATGGATTGGAACGTGGAATGGGAGGGAATGTAATGTGGAATGGAAGGTGGAATGGAATGGAATGGAATGTGGAATAGAACATGGAATGGAACGTGGAATGGAGTGTGTAATGGAACGTGGAATGGAACATGCAATGGAATGTGGAATTGAAAGTGGAATGGAAAGGAATGGAAAGTGGATGGAATGTGGAATTGAATAGAATGGAAAGTGGAATGGAATGTGGAATGGACTGTGAAAGGAACATGACAAGGAACGTGGAAAGTATTGTAATGTAATGTGGAATGGAATATGGAATGCAATGCAAATCAAAGTGGAATGGTATGTGGAATGGAACGGAATGGGATGTGGAATGGAATGTGGAATGGAATGTGGAATAGAAAGTGGAATGGTATGGAACGAAATGCGCAATGTAATCTGGAATGGAATGGGATGTAACATGGAATGGAATTTATAACAGAACATGGAATGGAATGTGGAATGCGGCGTGTTATGGAATTTGCAATGGAATGTGGAATGGAATGTGGAATGAATGGAATGGAATCTGGAATGGAATGGAATGGAATGTAGAATGGAATTTGGAATGGAATGGAATGGAATGTGGAATAGAAGGTCGAATGGAATGGAATGGAAAACCAAATGGAATGAAATGGAATGGAAGGGAAGGTGGACTGGAATGGAATGGAATGCGGAATGGAACGTGGAATGGGATGGAATGGAAAGTGGAATGGAATATGGAATGGATTATGGAATGGAACGTGGAATGGAATGTGCAATGGAATGAGGAATGGAACGTGCAATGGAAAGGAATGGAAAGTGGAGTGGAATGTGGAATGTAATGGAATGGAACGTGGAATGGAATGTGGAATGGACGGTGGAATGGAAGGTGAAATGGAACGTGGAATGTGTTGGAATGGAATGTGGAACGGAATGTGGAAAAGAAAGTGAAACAGAAAGGGGAATAGAAAGAAATGCAATGTGCAATGGAACTTGGAATGGAATGAAATGAAACCTGGAATAGAACGTGGAATGAAACGTGGAATGGAAAGTGGAATGGAATGTGGAATGCGCAGTGGAATAGAATGTGGAATGGAATGTGGAATGGAATGGAATAGAAAGTGGAATGGAATGGAATGAAATGGAATGTCGAACGGAATGTGGAATGGAATGGAATGGAATGTGGAATAGAATGTGGAATGGAATAGAATGCAATGTGGAGTGGAATGAAATGGAATGGTATAGAATGTGGAATGGAATGGAATGGAATGTGGAATGGAACGTGGAATGGAATGAAATGGAAGGTAGAATGGAATGTGGAATGAAATGGAATGGAATGGAATGTGGAGTGGAATGTGGACTGGAATGGAAAGCAATGTGAAATGGAATGTGGAATGGAATGGAATGGAATGTGAAAAGGAAAGTTTAATGGAAAGGGGAAAGGAATGTGGAATGGAATGTAATGGAAGGTGGAATGGAATGTGAAATGGAATGTGGAATGGAATGGGCAACGTAACGCAAGGAAATGTGGAAAAATATGTGGAATGAAATGTGGAATGGAACACAATGGAATGAGGAATGGATTGTCGAATGGAATGGAATGGAATGTGGAATGGAATGGAATGGAATGGAACGGAAAGTGAAATGGAATGGAATGTGGTATGGAATGGAATGAATTGGAATGGAATGGAATGTGGAATGGAATGAATTGGAATGGAATGGAATGTGGAATGGAATGGAATAGAATGTGGAATTGAATATAATGTTATAGAATGTGGACTTGAATGGAATGGAATGGAATGGAATGTGTTATGCTATGGAGGGTAATGTGGAATGGAATTTAATAGAATGTGGAATGGAATGGAATAGAATTGAATGTTGAATGGAATGTAATGGAATGTAGAATGGAATGTAATGGAATGGAAAGTAATGTGGAAGTGAATGGAATTGGAAGTTGAATGGAACGGAATGGAAAGGGGATTAGAATGGGGAAATGAAATGTGGAATGGAACCTGGAATAGAATGAAATGCAAAGTGGAATGGAATGCAATGAAACGTGGAAAGGTATGGCATGGAACGTGGAATGGAACGTGGAATGCAATGTGGAATGTAATGTGGAATATTACAGGGAATGAAATGTGAAAAGCAATGTGGAATGGAATATGGAATGGAATGTGGAATGCAATGGAAAAGAATGTGGAATGAAAGGTGGAATGGAATGGAATGGAAAGGAATATGCAATGGAATGTGGAATGGAATGGAATGGAATTTTGAATGGAATGGTATGGAATGTGAAATGGAATGGAAAGGAATGGAACATCGAATGGAATGTGGAATGGAATGTGGAATGGAATGTGGAATGCAATGTGGAATGGAATGAAATGGAATGTGGAATTGAATGTGAATGGAATGTCAAATTTAATGGAATGTACTGCGTAATGGAATCGAATATAATGGTGTGTAATATAGGATGGAATGTAATGCAATGTGGAATCGAACTTGGAAAGGAACATGGCTTGGAACTCGCAATGGATCATGGAATGGAAAGTGGCATGGAGTGGAATGGAACGCGGAATGGAATGTGGAATGGAATGGAATAAAACGTGTAAGGAAATGTGGGATGAAATGGAATGGAATGAGGAATGGAATAGAATGGAATGTGGAATTGAAAGCAATGGAATGTGGAATGGAATGGAATGCAATGGAATGGAATGTGGAACTGAATGGAATGGAAAGGGGAATGGAATATTGAATGGAATGTGGAATGGTATATGGAATGGAATGTGGAATGGAATGTAATGGAACGTGGAATGGAATATAATGGAATGCGGAATAGAATGGAATGGAATGTGGAATGGAATTGAATGAAATGGAATGGAAGGTGAAACGGAATGTGGAATGCAATGTGGAATGGAATGAAATATAACGTGGAATGGAATGGAGTGAAAGGTGAAATGGAATGGAATGGAAAGTGGAATGGAACCTGGAATGGAACATGGAATGGGATGTGGAATGGAATGTGGAAAGGAATGCGGAATGGAATGGAATGGAACCTGGAATGAAATGTGGAATGGAATGGAATGGAAAGTGGAATGAAATGTGGAATGGAATGGAATATAATGTGGAATGGAATGCAATGGATTGTGGAATGGAATGTGGAATGGAATTTAATAGAATGTGAAAAGGAATGGAATGGAATGTGTAATAGAAGGGAATGGAATGTGGAACAGAATGAAATTTAATGGAATATGGAACAGAATGGAATGGAATGGAATAGGATTCTCAATGGAAGGGATTGGCCTATGGAATGGAATGTGCAATTGAATAGAATGCTATTGAATGTAAATTAGAATAGAATGGAATGCAATGTGGAAAGGAATGGAATGGAATGTGTAATGGAATGGAAGGAAATCTGGAATGGAATGGAATGGAATGGAATAACTAATGGAATGGAATGTGGAATGGAAATTGGAATGGAATGGAATGGAATGAAATCTGGAATGGAATGGAATGGAATGGAATGGAATAATTAATGGAATGGAATGTGCAATGGAAATTGGAATGGAATGGAATGGAAAGTGGAATGGAACACGGAATGGAACGTCAAATGGAAGGTGGAATGGAAAGTGGAATGGAACACGGAATGGAACGTCAAATGGAAGGTGGAATGGAAATAGGAATGGAATGGAATGGAACGTGGAACGCAATGTGGAATGGAATGCGGAATGGAATGGAAAGTAACGTGGAGTAGAAGGGAATCGATAGTGGTATGGAATGTGTAACGGAATGGAAGAGAATCTGGAATGGAAAGTGGAATGTAATGTAAATGAATGTGGAAGGGAATGTGCAATTGAATGAGGAATGGAAAGTGGAATGAAATGGAATATAATGTGGAATGGAAGGGAATGCAATGTGGAATTGAATGGAATGTTATGTGGAAGGGAATGAGCAATGGAATGTGGAATGAAATGAAATGGAATTAGGAATGGAATATGGAATGGAATGGAATGTGGAATGGAATGGAATGGAATGTGGAATGGAATGTGGAATGGAATGGAATGGTATGTGGAACGGAATGTGCAATGGAAAGTGGAAATTAACGTGGAATGGAAAGTGAAAACTAATTTGTAATGGAAATTAATGGAATGTGGAATGGAATGTGGAAAGGAAAGGAATGGAATGTGGACTGGAATGTGGAATGGAATGTGGAATGTAAGGGAATCTAATGTGGAATGGAATGTGGAATGGATCATGGAATGCAATGGAATGGCATGTGGAATGGAATATAATGTGGAATGGAATGAAATAGAATGCAAGGTGAGATGGAATGGATTGGAATGTGGAATGGACTGTAGAAAGGAAAGTGGAATGGAATGGAATGGAATGTGGAATGGACTGTGGAATGGAAAGTGGAATGGAATTTGGAATAGAAAGTTAAATGGAATGTGTAATGGAAAGGAATGGAATGTGGAATGGAATCTTGAATGGAATGGTGTGTAATGTGGAAAGGAATGTGGAATGGAATGGAATGGGAAGGGCAATGCATTGGAATGTGGAATGGAATGCAAGTTTGAATGGAATGGAACGGAATATTGATTGGTATGGAATGGAATGTGCAATGAAATGGAATGGAAAGGAATGGAATGCAAAATGGAATGTGGAATGGAATGTGGAATGGAATGTGGAATGCAATCCGGAATGGAACGGAATGGAATGTGGAATGGAATGTGGAATGGAGTGTGGATTGGAATGTGGAATGGAACGAAATGGAATGTGGAGTTGAATGCGAATGGAATGTCAAATGGAATGGAATGGATTTTGGGATGGAATTGAATGGAATGGTCTGGAATATAGGATGGAATGGAATGGAATGTGGAATCGAACGTGGAAAGGAACATGGCGTGGAACTTGCAATGGAACGGGTAATGGAAAGTGACATGGAATGGAATGTAACGTGGAATGGAATGTGGAATGGAATGTAATGGAAAGTGTAATGAAATGTGGGATGAAATGGAATGGAATGCGGAATGGAATAGAATGGAATGTGGAATGGAATGCAATGGAATGTGGAATGGAATGGAATGCAATTGAATAGAATGTGGAACTGAATGGAATGGAAAGGGGAATGGAATATTGAATGGAATGTGGAATGGTATGTGGAATGGAATGGAATGGAATGTGGAATGGAATGTGGAATTGAATGTGTAATGGAATGTGGAATGGAATGCAATGCAATGGGGAAAGAAACGTGCAATGGAAAGTGAAATGGAATGTGGAAAGGAATGGAATCGAATGTGGAATAGAGTGGAATGGAATGATGAATGGAATGTGGAATGGAATGGATTGGAATGTCTAATGGATTTTGGAATGGAATGTGGAATGGAATGGATTACAATGTGGCATGGAAAGTGCAATGTAATGGAATCGAAAGTGGAATGGAATGTGGAATGCAATGTGGAATGCAATGTAGAATAGAACGCAATGGAATGTGGAACGGAATGTGGAATGGAATGTGGAATGGAACGTGGAATGGAAGTAAATTGGAATCGAATGGAACGTGGAATGGAATGTGGAATGGAATGGAAAGGAATGTGGAATGGAATGTGGAGTGGGATGGAATGCAATGTGGAATGGAATGAAACGGAATGTGGAATGGAATGGGAAACGGAACTGAATGGAACCTGGAAAGGAATGTAGAATGGAACGTGGAATGTAACGTGGAATGTAATGGAATGGATTCTGGAATGGAATGTTCAACGGAATGCAATGGAATGTAGAATGGAATGTGAAATAGAATGGGCAATGGGATGGAATGGAACGTGGAAAGGAATGTGGATTGGAATGTATTGGAATGTGGAATGGAATGGAATGGAATGTGGAATGGAAGGTAGACTGGAAATAAATGGGATGTGGAATGGCATGTGGAATGGAATGGAATGGAATGTGGAATGGAATGATATGGAGTGTGGAATGGAATTGAATGGAATGGAATGGAATGTGGAATGTAATGGAATAGAATGTGGAATAGAAAGGTATGGAACGTGGAATGGAACGTGATATGGGATGCGAAATGGAATGTGGAATGGAATGCAATGGAATTTGAAACGTACTGTTGAATGAGATGGAATGGAATGTGGAATGGGAAGTGGAATGGAAAGGAATGGAATGTGGAATGGAACGGAAGGGATTTTAGAAAGGAATGCGAAATGGAATGTTCAATGGAATCTGGAATGCAACGGAATGCAATGTGGAATGGAATGTGGAATGGAATAGAATGGAATTCAATATGGAATGGAACGGAATGTGGAATGGAATGGAATGCAATGGAATGGAAAGTGGAATGGAATGGAATGGAATGTTATGCCATGGAATAGAATGGAACGTGGAATGAAATGGACTGGAAGGTGGAATTGAATGTGGAATGGAACTTGGAATGCAATGTGGAATGGAATGTGGAATAGAATGTAATGGACTGTGGAATGGAAAGTGCAATAAAATGGAATGGAATGTGGAATGTTACATGGAATGGAATGGAATGGAATGAGGAATGGATTGTGCAATGGAATGTGGAAAGGAATGGAATGGAATGTGGAATGGAACGTGGAATGTAATGGAACGGAACGTGGAAAGGAAAGTGGAAAGTAATGTGAAATGGAATGGAATGGAATGTGGAATGGGAAGTGGAATGCAATGGAATTTGGAATGCAATGCGTAATGCCATGGATTGGAATGTGGAATAGAAAGTAATGGAATGTGGAATGGAATGCAAATGAATTGTATGGAATGTGGAATGGAACGGAATAGAATGTAGAATGGAAGGTGGATTGGAATGGAATGGAACTTGAAATGGAAAGTGGATTGGGATGTGGATTGGAACGTGTAATAGAACGTGGAATGGAATGGAAAGGAATGTGGATTGGAAGGGTATGGAACGTGGAAGGGAATGTGTAATGGAATGGAATGGAAAGTGGAAAGGAATGTAATGGAATGTGGAATGGAAAGGAATGAAATGTGCAAAGGAATGGTTTGGAATGTGGAATGGAACGGAATGGAAAGGAATGTTGAATGAAATTAAGTGGAAAGTGGAATGGAATGGAATGGAATGTGGTATGGAATGGAATGGAATGTTGAATGGAATGTTGAATAGAATGTGGAATGGAATGGAATGGAATCTGAAATCTAATGGAATCGAATATGGAATGGAGTGGAATGCAATGGAATGCAGAATGGTATGCAACGGAATGTGGAATGGAATGGAATGGAATGTGGAATTGAATAGAATGGAAAGTGGAATGGATTGAAATGGAATGTGGAATGGAATGGAATGCAATGGAAGTTGCAATGGAATGTGAAATTGAATCTGGAATGGAATGTGAAATGGAATGAAATTGAACGTGAAAACGAATGGAATGGAACGTGTAATGGAGTGGAATGAAACGTGGAGTGGAAAGTGGAATGGAACGTGGAATGGAACGTGGAATGGAATGGAATGGAATGTTGAATGGAAAGGAATGGAATGTGTAATGGAATGGAATGGAATGTGGAATGTAACATGGAATGGAATGGAAAGGAGCGGGGAATGGAACGCCGAATGGAACCTCAAATGGAAAGTAGAATGGAAAGTGAAATGGAATGGATTGGAACGTCTAATGGAAAGTAGAATGGAACGTAGAATGGAATGGAATGGAACGTGGAATGGATTGTGGAATGGAATATGGAATGGAACGTGGAATAGAACGTGTAATGGAATGGAATGGGTTGTGGAATGGAATAAGGAATGGAATGTGGAATGGAATGTGGAAAGGAATAAGGAATGGAATGTGGAATGGAATGTGGAATAGAATGTGGTATAGCATAGAATGGAATGGAATGTGGAAAGAAACGTGGAAAGGAATGGATTGGAATGCTTAAATGGAATGGAATGGAATGTGGACTGGAATGGAATGCAATGTGGAATGGAATGAGGAATGGAATGGAATGGAATGTGAAAAGGAATGTTTAATGGAAAGTGGAAAGGAATGTGTAATGGAATGTAATGGAACGTGGAATGGAATGTGAAATGGAATGTGGAATGGAATGTGCAATGTAACGCAATGAAATGTGGAAAGGAATGTGGAATGGAATGTAGAATGAAACGCAATGGAATGTAGAATGGATTGTGGAAAGAAATGTGTAATGGAAAGTATAATGCAAAGTAATGTTATGCGGAATGGAACATTGAATGTAATGGAATGGAACGTGGAATGGAACTTGGACTGAAACTTCTAATATAAACTTGAATGGATTGTGTAAGGTAATGTGGAATGGAAAGGAATGGAATGTGGAATGGAATTGAACGGAATGGAATGGAATGTGGAATGGTGTGGAATGGAATGTGGAATGGTGTGGAATAGAATGTGGAATTGAGTGTGGAATGGAATGAAACGTAATGACAACAGAATGCTGAATGGAATGTAACAGAATGCAGAATGGAAAGGAATGGAAAGGTAAGGAATGTGGAACAGAGTGGAATGAAACGTGGAACGGAATTGAATGGAACGTGGAATGGAACGTTTAATGGAATGTAGAATGGAATGGAAAGGAATGTGGAATGGAATTGAATGGAATGTGGAATGGAATGGAATTGAATGGATTGGAATTTGGGATGGAATGGAATAGAATGTAGAATGGAAAGGAACGCAATGAGGAATGGAATGGAATGGTTTGGAATGTGGAATGGAAAGCAATGGAATGTGTAATAGAGAGGAAAGGTGTGGAACAAAGAATTGAATGGAGTGGAATGGAATGGAATGTGGAATGGATTGCCATGGAATGTGGAAAGGAATGGAATCGAATGTGAAATTTAATGGAATGGAATGGAATGGAATGTGGAATGGAATGTGGAATGGAATGGAAAGGAATGTAGAATGGAAGGGAATGGATTGTGGAATGGAATGTAATGGAATGGAATGTTTACTGGAAAGAAATAGAATGTGGAACAGAAAGGAATTGTATGGAATGTGGAAGGGAGTTGAATGGAATGGAACGTGGAAAGGAATGCGAAATGGAATGGAATGGAATGTGGAATGGAATGGTAAGGAATGTGGAATTTAATGGAATGGAATGGAAGATGGAATGGAATGGAATGGAATAGAATGTGGAAAGGAATGGAATGGAATGGAATGCGGACAGGAATTGAATGGAATGTGGAACGGAAGGGAATGGAATGGAATATAATGTGGAATGGAATGGAATGGAATGGAATGTGAAATAGAATGTGGAATGGAAAGTGAAATAGAATGTGGAATGAAATGTGGAACGGAATGAAATGGAACGTGGACTGGAATGGAATGGAACGTGGAATGGTATGGAATGGAAGGTGGAATGGAACGTGGAATGTAAAGTGGAATTGAATGAGGAATGGAATGGAATAGAATGTGGGATGAAATGTGGAATAGAATGCAATGGAATGAGAATGGAATGTGGAATGGAGTGGAATGGAATGTGGAATGTATGTGGAATGGAATGGATCGGAATGTGGAATGGAATGTGGAATAGAATGTGGAAAGGAACTGAAAGGATTCTGGAATTGAATGTGGAATGGAATATGGAATGGAATGTGGAATGCAATGGAATGGAATGTGCAATGGAACATGGTATTAAATCTACTGGAACGTGGAATAGAAAGTGAAATGAAATGAGGAATGGAATGTGGAATGGAATGTGGAAAGGAATGCAATGGAATGTGGAATGCAATGTGAAATGGAATGCGGAGTCGAATTTAATGGAATGTGGAATAGATAGTGGAATGGAATGTGGAATGGATGGTGGAATGGAATGTGGAATGGAACGGAATGGAATGTGGAATTGAATGTGGAATGGACTGTGGTATGGAACTTGGAATGCAATGCAATCGAATGTGGAATGGAATGTGGAATTGAATGAAATGGAACGTGGAATGCGATATGGAATGGAAAGTGGAATTCAATGGAATGGAAACTGCAATGGAATATGGAATGAAACTTGGAATTTAATGGAATGCAATGGAATGTGGAATGGAACTTGAAATGGAATGGAAAGGAACATGGAATGTAACGGGGAAAGGAACGTGGAATGGATTGTGGAATTGAACGTGGGATGGAATGTGGAATGGAACGGAATGCAATGTAAAATGGAATGTTGAATTGAGTGTGGAATGGAACATGGAATTGAATGGAACATGGAATTGAATGGAATGGAATTTGGAATGGAATTTGGAATGGAATGAAATGGGATGGAATGGAATGAAATGTGGAATGGAATGAAAAGAAATAGAATGGAATGTGGAATTGAAAGGCATGGAAAGTGGAATGGAATGTGGAACGGAATGAAATGAAATGTGGAAAGAAATGTGGATTGGAATGGGATGGAATGTGGAATGAAATGGAATGGAATGTGTATTACAACTTAATGGAAAGTGGAATGGAACGACGAATGGAATTGAATGGAAGGGAATGTGGTATAGAATTGAATGGAATGTGGAATGGAAAGGAATGCAATGTGGAATAGAATTTAATGGAAAGTGGAATGGAGCATGGAATGGAATGTAATGGAATGGAAAGAATGGAATGTGGTATAGAAGGGAATGGAATGTGGAACGGAATTTGGAATGGAATGTGGAAAAGAATGGAATGGAATGTGGAATGGAATGGTATGAACTGCAGAATGGAACGTGGAATGGAATGTGGAATGGAATATGAAATGGAATGGAATAGAATGGAAAGTGTATTGACATGTGAATTGGAATGCAATGGAACGTGGAATGGAATGTGAAATGAAATGCAAAGGAATGAGAAAGGAATGTGGAATGGAATGTGGACTGGAATGGAATGGATAGGAATGTGGAATGGAATGTGAGTTGGAATGCAATGGAATGTGGAATGGAATGTGGAATGAAATGCAACGAAATGTGGATGGAATGTGGAATGCAATGTGGAATGGAATGGAATGGGATGTGAAAGAGAACATGGAATGGAATGTAATGGAATGTGAAACAGAATGTGGAATGGAATGGAATGGAATGTGGAATGGAACGTGGAATGGAACGTGGAATCGAACATGGAATGGAACATGGAATGGGACGAGCAATGTTTTGTGGAATGGAAAGTGGAATGGAATGGAGTGGAATGGAACGGAATTTGGAATGGAATGTGTAATGGAATGTTGAATGAAATGGAATGCAATGTGGAATGGAGTATGGAATAGAATGAGGAGAGGAAAGTTGAATGGAATGCAAAGGAAAATGGAATGGATAGTGGAATGGAATGGAATGTACAGTGGAACGGAAAGTGGAATGAAATGGAAAGGAACGTGGATTGGAAAGTGGAATGGAACATGGTATGGATTGCAATCAAACGTGGAATGGAATGTGGAATAGAACGAGGAATAGAAAGTGGAATGGAATGTGGAATGGAATGGAATGTGGAATGGAATGGAATGAAATGTGGAATGGAATGGAATGGAAGTTGGAATGGAATGTGGAACGGAATGTGGAATGGAATGGAATGCAATGTGGAATGCTATGTGAAATGGAATGTGGAATAGAATGGAATGGAAAGTCGAATGGAATGGAATGGAATGTTGAATGGAATGGAATAGAATATATAATGGAAAGCAAAGCAATGTGGAATGTTATGGTATGGAATGTGGAATGGAAAGGAATGGAATGTGGAATAGAATGAAGTGATATGGAATGTGGAAGAGAACGGAATGGAATGGAATGGAATGTGGAATGGAATGGAATGGAATGTGGAATGGAATTCATGGAATGTGGAATTTAACCGAATGGAATGGAATGTGGAATGGAATGGAATGGAATTGAATGCGGAATGGAATGTAATGAAATGTGGAATGTAAGGGAATAGAATAGAATGGAATGTGGAATGGATCAGAATAGACTGTGGAATCAAATGCGGAATGCAATGTGGAATGGAATGTGGAATGGAATGGAATGGATTATGGAATGGAATGTGGAATGGAACGTGGAATGGAATGGAATGAAACGTGGAATGGGATGTAATGGAAGGTGAAATGAAACATGGAATGCACCATGCAATGGAATGTGCAAAGGAATGTGGAATGGAATGTGGAATGGAAAGTAACGGAAGGGAAACTATCGTGGAATGGAAAGTGAAAAGGACGGTGGAATGGAAAGTGAAATGGACTGTGGAATGGAAAGTGAAATGGAAAGTGGAATGTATTGGAAGAGAATGTGGAATGGAATGTGGAATTGAATGTGGAATGTAAAGCCAGGGAATGTGGAATGGAATGTGGAATGGAATGGAATGGAATGTGGAATGGAATATAATGGAATATGGTATGAAATCTGGAATAGAATGGAATGTGGATTGGAAAGGAATGTAATGTGGAATGGAATGTGGAATAGAAAGTGGAATGGAATGGAATGGATTGTGCAATGGAACGTGGAATGGAATGGAAAGTACCGAAGAATGGAACTTGGAATTCAACGTGGAATGGAACGTGAAATGGAATGTGGAATGCAATGTGGAATGGAATACTAAATGGAATGGGGAATGGAATGCAATGAAATGTGGAAACGAATGGAATGGAATGTGGAATGGAATGGAATGAAATGTGGAATAGAATGTGGGAGGGAATGGAATGGAATGCGGAATTGAATGGAATGGAATGGTATGGAATGTGGAATGGAACATGGAATGGAATGTGGAATGGAATATGGAATGGGACTTGGAATGGAATGGAACGGAACGTGCAATGGGATGAGGAATGTAATGGAATGGAATATGGAAAAGTATGTTTTATCAAATGGAATGGAATGGAATGGAATGGAACGTGGAATGGAATGTGGAATGGACTGTGGAATAGAACGTGAAATGGAACATAGACTGTATTGGAATGGAATGTGGAATGGAATGTGGAATGGAATGTGCATTAGAAAGGGGAATGGAATGGAATAGAATGTGCAATGGAACGTGGAATGGAGTGGAATGGATCTTGGAATGGAACGTGGAAAGGAAAGTGGAATGGAATGTGAAATGCAACGTTCAATGGTACGTGGAATGGAATGTGGAATGGAATGGAATAGAATGTGGAATTGAATGGAATGGAATGTGGAACGGAATGTGGAATGGAATGAAATGGAATGTGGAACAGAATGTGGAATGGAAAAGAATGGAATGCGGAGTGGAATGAAATGGAATGTTATGGAATGTGGAATGGAATGGAATGGAATGTAGAATGGAACGTGGAATGGAATGGAATGGAACGCGGAATGGAATGTGGAATGGAATATGGAATGGAACGTGGAATAGAACGTGTAATGGAATGGAATGGAATGTGGAATGGAATGTGGAATGGAATGTGGAATTCAATGTGAAATGGAATAGAATGGAATGGAATGTGTAATGGAATGTGGAAAAGAATGGATTGGAATGATTAAATGGAATGGAACGTAACGTGGAAAGGAAAGTGGATTGGAATGCAAGGCAATGTGGAATGGAATGTGGAACAGAATGGAATGGAATGTGAAAAGCAATGTTTAATGGAAATTGGAAAGGAAAGTGGAATGGAATGGAATGGAACGTGGAATGGAATGTGAAATGGAATGTGAAATGGAATGTGCAAAGTAACGCAATGAAATGTGGAAAGGAATTTGGAATGGAATGTGGAAAGAAATGCAATGGAATGTCTAATGGATTGTGGAATGGAATGTGTAATGGAAAGTATAATGCAATGCAATGTTATGCGGAGTGGAACGTTGAATGGAATGGAATGGAACATGGAATGGAACTAGGACTGAAACCTCTAATGTAAACTGGAATGGATTGTGGAAGGCAGTGTGGAATGGAAAGGAATGGAATGTGGAATGGAATGGAATGGAACGGAATGTGGAATGGTGTGGAATGGAATGTGGAATTGAATGTGGAATGGAATTAAATGTAATGACAACAGAATGCTGCATGGAATGTAACGGAATGCAGAATTGAAAGGTAAGGAATGTGGAACGGAGTGGAATGCAACGTGGAATGGAATGGAATGTAACGTAGAATGGAACGTTTAATGGAATGTAGAATGGAATGGAAAGGAATGTGGAATGCAAGGGAATGGAATGTGGAATGGAATGGATTGGAATTTGGGATGGAATGGAATAGAATGTAGAATGGAAAGGAATGTAATGAGGAATGGAATGGAATGGTTTGGATTGTGGAATGGAAAGCAATGGAATGTGGAATAGAGTGTAAAGTTGTGGAACGTAGAAAGGAATGGAGTGGAATGGAATGGAATGTGGAATGGACTGGCGTGGAATGTGGAATGGAATGGAATCGAATGTGAAATTTACTGGAATGGAATGGAATGTGGAATGGAATGGAATGCGGAATGGAATGCGGAATCGAATGTGGAATGTAATGGAAAGGAATGTAGAATGGAAGGGAATGGAATGTGGAAAGGAATGCAATGGAATGGAAGGTTTAATGGAAAGAAATGTAATGTGGAATAGAAAAGAATTTTATGGAATGTGGAAGGGAATGGAATGGAATGGAATGTGGAAAGGAATGTGAAACGGAATGGAATGGAATAGAATGTGTAATGGAATGGAATGGAATGGAATGTGAAATAGAATGTGGAATGGAAAGTGAAATAGAATGTGGAATGGAATGTGGAACGGAATGAAATGGAACGTGGATTGGAATGGAATGGAACGTGGAATGGAATGGAATGGAACCTGGAATTTAAAATGGAATTGAATGAGGAATGGAATGGAAAGGAATGTGGGATGAAAAGTGGAATTGAATGCAATGGAATGAGAATGGAATGTGGAATGGAATGGAATGGAATGTGGAATGTATGTGGAATGGAAAGGATCAGAATGTGGAATGGAATGTGGAAAGGAATGTGGAATGGAACTGAATGGATTGTGGAATGGAATGTGGAATGGAATATGGAATGCAATGTGGAATGGAATGGAATGGAATGTGGAATGGAACATGGTATTAAATCTACTGGAACGTGGAATGGAAAGTGGAATGAAATGTGGAATGGAATGTGGAATGGAATGTGGAAAGGAATGGAATGGAATGTGGAATGCAAAGTGAAGTGGAATGTGGAATGGAGTTTAATGGAATGTGGAATGGATAGTGGAATGGATTGTGGAATTGAATGTGGAATGGAACGGAATGGAATGTGGAATGGAATGTGGAATGGACTGTGGAATGGAACTTGGAATGCAATGCGATGGAATGTGGAATGGAACGTGGAATGGAATGGAATGGAATGTGGAATGCGATGCGGAATGGAAAGTGGAATTCAATGGAATGGAAACTGGAATGGAATATGGAATGAAACTTGGAATGGAATGGAATGCAATGGAATGTGGAATGGAACTTGAAATGGAATGGAAAGGAACATGGAATGTAACGTGGAAAGGAACGTGGAATGGAATGTGGAATTGAACGTGGGATGGAATGTGGAATGCAATGTGGAATGGAACGGAATGGAATGTGTAATGGAATGTGGAATTGACGGTGGAATGGAACGTGGAATTGAATGGAATGGAATTAGTAATGGAACGTGGAATGTAATGAAATGGAATGGAATGGAAAGAAATGTGGAATGGAATGGAAAGCAATGATATGGAATGTGGAATTGAAAGGCATGGAAAGTGGAATCGAATGTGGAATGGAATGAAATGAAATGTGGAATGAAATGTGGATTGTAATGGAATGGAATGTGGAATGGAATGGAATGGAATGTGGATTAGAATTAAATGGAAAGTGGAATGGAACGTCGAATGGAATTGAATGGAAGGGAATCTGGTATAGAATGGGATGGAATGTGGAATGGAAAGGAATGCAATGTGGAATAGGATTTAATGGAAAGTGGAATGGAGCGTGGAATGGAATGTAGCAGAATAGAAAGAATGGAATGTGGTATGGAATGGAATGGAATGTGGAATGGAATTTGGAATGGAATGTGGAAAAGAATGGAATGGAATGTGGAATGGAATGGTATGGACTGCGGAATGGAATATGGAATGGAATGTGGAAGGGAATCTGAAATGGAACGGAATGAAATGGAATGGAAAGTGTATTGACAAGTGAATTGGAATGCAATGGAACGTGGAGAGGAATGTGGAATGAAATGCAATGGAATGAGAAAGGAATGTGGAATGGAATGCGGACTGGAATGGAATGGAATGGAATGTGGAATGGAATGTGAATTGGAATGCAATGGAATGTGGAATGGAATGTGGAATGAAATGCAACGAAATGAGAATGGAATGTGGAATGGAATATGGAATGGAATGTGGAATGAAAAGGAATGGAATGTGAAACAGAATGTGGAATGGAATGTGGAATGGAATGTGGAATGGAATGGAATGGAATGTTAAACAGAATGTGGAATGGAATGGAATGGAATGTGGAATGGAAAGGAATGGCATATGGAATGGAAAGTGGAATGGATCGTGGAATGGAACAAGGAATCGAACATGGAATGGAATGTTGAATGGGACGTGCATTGTAATGTGGAATGGAAAGTGGAATGTAGGAGTGGAATGGAGTGGAATGTGGAATGGAATGTGTAATGGAACGTTGAATGAAATGGAATGCAATGAGGAATTAAATATGGAATTGAATGTGGATAGGAACATCGAATGGAATGGAAAGGAATATGTAATGGAAAGTGGAATGGAATGGAATGTACAGTGGAATGGAATGGAATGTATAGTGGAATGGAAAGTGGAATGAAATGGAAAGGAACGTGGATTGGAACGTGCAATGGAACATGCTATGGATTGCAATCAAACCTGGAATGGAATGTGGAACAGAACGAGGAATAGAAAGTGGAATGAATGTGGAATGGAATGGAATGTGGAATGGAATGGAATGAAATATGGAATGGAATGGAATATGGAATGGAATGGAATGGAAGGTGTAATGGAATGTGGAAAGGAATGTGGAATGGAATGGAATGCAATGTGAAATGGTATGTGAAATGGAATGTGGAATGGAATGGAAAGGAAAGTCGAATGGAATGGAATGGAATGGAATAGAATATATAATGGAAAGAATGCAATGTGGAATGGAATGGAATGGTATGGAATGTTGAATGGAAAGGAATGGAATGTGGAATAGAATGAAATGGTATGGAATGTGGAATGGAACGGAATGGAATGGAATGGAATGTGAAATGGTATGGAATGGAATGTGGAATGGAATTGATGGAATGTGGAATGTAACCAATAGAATAGTATTTGGAAAGGAATGGAATGGAAATGAATGTAGTATGGAATGTAATGGAATGTGGAATGGAAGGGAATAGAATAGAAAGGAATGTGGAATGGAACGGAATAGACTGTGGAATCGAATGTGGAATGCAATGTGGAATGGAATGTGGAATGGAATGGAATGGAACGGAATGGATTGTGGAATGGAATGTGGAATGGAATGTGGAATGGAACTTGGAATGGAATGGAATGGAACGTGGAATGGGTTGTAATGGAACGTGGAATGGAACATGGAATGGAACGTGCAATGGAATGTGCAATGGAATGTGGAATAGAACGTGGAATGGAAAGGAATGGAAGGGAAAGTATCATGGAATGTAAAGTGAAATGGACTGTGGAATGGAAAGTGAAATGGAAAGTGGAATGTATTGGAATAGAATGTGGAATGGAATGTGGAATGGAATGTGGAATGTAATGCCAGGGAATGTGTAATGGAATGTGGAATGGAGTAGAATGGAATGTGGAATGGAATATAAGGGAATATGGAATGAAATCTGGAATGGAATGGAATGTGGACTGGAAAGGAATGTAATGTGGAATGGAAAGTGGAATGGAATGTGGAATAGAAAGTGGAATGGAATGGAATGGATTGTGCAATGGAACGTGGAATGGAATGGAAAGTAACGTAGAATGGATCTTGGAATGCAATGTGGAATGGAACAAGGAATGGAATGTGGAATGCAGTGTGGAATGGACTACGAAATGGAATGGGGAATGGAATGGAATGTGGAATGGAATGGAATGAAATGTGGAATACAATGTGGTATGGAATGGAATGGAATGCACAGTGGAATGGAATGGAATGGTTTGGAATATGGATTGGAATGGAATGGAATGTGGAATGGAATGTTATGGAATGTAGAATAGAAAGTGGGATGGAAAGTATTGGAAAGTAGAATGTAATTTGGAATGGAATGTGGAATGGAATCGAATGGAATGTGGAATGGAATGGATTGGAATGTGGAATAGAATGCGGAATGGAATGGAATGGAATGTGGAATGGAATGTGGAACGGAATGGAATGGAATGTGGAATGGAATGGAATGGAATGTGGAATGGAATGTGGTGTGGCACGTGGAATGGAATGGAGTGCAATATGGAATGGAATGTGGACTGGAATCTGGAATGGAATGTGCAATGGAACAGAATGGAACGGAATGGAACGTGGAATGGAATGTGGAATGTAATATGGAATGGAACGTGCAATGGAATTGAATGGAACGTGGAATGGAATGTGCAATGGAATGTGGAATGGAATGTGAAGTGGAAAGGAATTGAAAGTGGAGTGGAACGTGGAATGGAAAGGAATTGAATCTGGAATGGAATGTGGCATGGACTGTGGAGTGGAACGTGAAATGGAACGTGCAATGAATTGGAATGGAATGTGGAATGTACTGTGGAATGGAATGTGGAATTAAATGCAAGGCAATGTGCTTGGAATGTGGAGTGGAATGGAATGGAATGTGGAATGGAATGTGCTGGAATGTGGAATGAAATGTGGAATCGAATGTGGAAGTGATCGGAATGGATTGTGATATAGAGAGTGGAAAGGAATGTGGAATATATTGTGGAATGAAATTGAATGGAATGTGCAATGTCAATTGGAATGGAATGTAGAGGAACGTGGATGGAACTTGAAATGGAAAGTGGAATGGAACATGGAATGGAATGTGAAATGCAGCATGGAATGGAATGTGGAATGGAATGTGCTATGGAATGAAATGGAATGTGGAAAGGAAAGTGGAATGGAATGGAATGTGGAATGGAATGGAATATAATGTGGAATGAAATGGAATGGAATGTGGAATGGAAAGTGGAATGGAATGCAAAGGAATTTGGAATGGAACGGAAGGGATTGTAGAACAGAATGTGGAATGGAATGTACAATGGAAACTGGACAGGAAAGGAATGCAATGAAGAATGGAATGTGGAATGGAAAGGATTGGAATTCCATATGCAATGGAATGGAAAGCGGAATGGAATGGAATGGAACCTAATGTGGAATGGAATGGAATGGAATGAAATACAATGGAATGGAAAGCAATGTGGAATGAAATGGAATGGAATGTGAAATGGAAAGCGGAATGCAATGGATTGGAATGTGGAATGCAATGTGGAATGAAATGCAATGGAATTTGAAATGGACTGTTTAATGAAATGGAATGGAATGAGGAATGGAATATGTAATGGAATGGAATGCAATGTAGAATGGAATGTGGAATGGAATGGAATGTGGATCGAAATGTGGAAAGGAATGGAATGTAATTTTGAATTGAATGGAAAGTAATAGAACGTGGAATGGAATGTGCAATCGAATGTGGAATGGAATGGAATGGAAAGAGGAATGGAATGGAATGGAATGTCTAATGGAATTTGGAATGGAATGTGAAAAGGAATGGAATGGAATGGAATGTGGAATGCAATGGAAAGGAATAGAACGTGGAATGGAATGTGGAATGGAATGGAATGGAATGCGTAATTGAACCTGGAATGGATAGGATTGTAAGGTGGAGAGGAATGTCGAATGGAACGCGGACTGGAATGGAATGTAATGGATGGTTTAATGGAATGGAATGGAATGGAATGTGTAACGGAATGAAATGGAAAGTTGAATGGAATGAAATGGAATATCGAATGGAAGGTGGAATGGAACGTGTAATGGAAAGTAGAATGGAATGTGGAATGGCAAGGAATGTGGAATGGAATGGAAATAGGAATGTAATGGAATTAAATGTAATGTGGAATTGAATGGAATGGCATGTGGAATGGAATGGAATGTTAAATGGAATCGAATGGAAAGGGAATACAATGGAATGGAACGGAATATGGAATGGAATGGAAAGTGGAATTGAGTGGAACGGAATGCAATGGAAAGGGAATGGAATGGAATGGAATGGAATGTGGAATGGAATGGAATGGAATTTGGAATGGGATGGAATGGAACGTGGAAAGGAATTGTATGGAATGATGAATGGAATGGAATGGAAAGTGGTATGGAATTGAATGGAATGTAGAATGGACTGTGGAATGGAATGGAATGGAATAGATAATGGTATGGAATCTGGAATGGAATGGAACGGAATGTGGAATGGAATGGAAAAGAATTTGGAATGGAAGTAAGTGGAATGTGGAATGGAATGTGGAATGGAATGGAAAGGAATGGAATGGAATTGAATGTGGAATGTTATGGAATGGAACATGGAATGGAAAGTGCAATGGAAAGGAATGGAACGAGGAATGGAACATGGAATGGAATGTGTAATGGAACGTGAAAAGGAACGTGGAATGGAATTGATTGGAACGCAGAATTGAACGTGGAATGGAATGTGGAATGGAATGTGGAATGGACTATGGAAAGGAAAGTGGAAAGTATTGTGGAAGGGAAAGGAATGGAATGTGAAATGGAATTGAATGGAATGTGGAATGGAATGGAATGGAATGTGGAATGTAGTGGAAAGGAATGTTGAGTGGAAAGGAATGGAATGTGGAATGGAATGGAATGGAGTGTCGAATGCACTGCAATGAAATGGAATGTAATGGAATGTGGATTGGAATGGAAAGTGGAATGGAATGGAATGGGATGGAGCGTAATGCAATGTGGAATAGATTGGAATGGAATGTAGAATGGAATGGAATGGAATGGAATTCAATGGAACGTGGAATGGAATGGATAATGAAATGGAATGGAATGGAATGACGAATGGAATGTAACGGAGTGTGGAATGAAATGGAATAGAATGTGGAATTGAATGGAATGAAATGGAAGTAAAAGGAACGTGGAGTGGAATGGAATGTGAAATGGAACAAAATGGAAATAGGAACAGAAGGCAATGGAATGAGGAACGGAATGTGCAATAGGGGGGAATGGAATATGGAATGGAATGGAATGTGGAATTTAATGTGAAATGGAATGGAAGGGAACACGGTATGGTAAGTAATGGAATGTGGAGTGGAATGGAATGGAATGCGGAAAGGAATTTTGAATGGAATCGAATGGAATGGAATGTGGAATGGAATGGAATATAATGGAATATGGAACCAAATGGAAGTGAACATGGAACGCAGTGGAATGGAATGTGGAATGGAATGTAGAAGGTAATGGATTGGAATGTGGAATGCAATGTGGAATGGAAGGGAATGGAATGTGGAATGGAATACAATGGAATGTGGAATGGAAAGTGGAATGGAATGGAATGGAATGTGGAATGGAATTGAATGGAATGTGGAAAGGAATGGAAAGGAATGTGGAATGGAATGGAATGGAATGAGGAATGTAATAGAATGGAGTGTGGAGTGAAATGGAAATTAATGTGGAATGATATTGAATGGAAAGGTATGGAACGTGGAATGGAATGCGGAATGAAGTGGAAGGCAATGTGGAATGGATTGTAGAATGGAATGGAATGGAATGTGACATGGAATTTGGAATGGAAAGGAATGGAATGTGGAATGGAATGGAATGGAATGGAGAATGTAATATGCAATGGAATGGAATGGAATGTTTAATGGAATGTGGAATGGAATGTTGAATGGAAAGCTATGGGAGGTAGAATGGAATGTAATGGGATGTGGAATGGAATGGAATGGAATGGGGAATGGAATGTGGAAAGGAATGCAACGGAACGTGGAATGAAATGTTTAATGGATTGGAATGGAATATGGAATGGAATGGAATTTACTGGTATGGAATGTGGAATGGAACGGAATATAATATGGAATGGAATGTGGAATGGAACGCAATGTAACGTGGAATGGAACGTGGAATTGAACGTGGAATGGAACACGGAATGGAACAAAAAATGGAACATGGAATGATATGTGGAATGGAATGGAATGGAATGTGGAATGGAAGGGATTGGAATGGAATGGAATGTGGAATGGAATGCAATGAAATGTGCAATGGGAAGAATGGAATATGGAATGGAATGGAAATGTATGGAAACTGGAATGGAATGGAATGGAAAGGAATGTGAAATGGAATGTAATGGAACGTTTAATAGAATGGAATGGAATATGAAATGGAATTGAATGCAATGTGGAATGGAATGGAAAGGAACCTGGATTCCAATGGAATAGAATATGGACTGAAATGGAATGGAATGGAATGGAAAGTGGAATTGAATGTATTGGAATGTGAAATGGAATGCAACAGAATGTGGAATGGAATGTAATGGAACGTGGAATAGAATGTTCAATGGAATGGAATAGAAGGTGGAATGGAATTTGGAATGGAATCTGGAATGGAATGGAATGAAATTCGGAATGGAATGTGGAATGGAATGTGGAATGGAATGTGGAATGGAATGGAATGGAAAGTGGAATGGAAAGTGCAAGTTAATGGAATGGAATGCCTTGTGGAATGGAACGGAATGTAATGTGGAATGGAATGTGGAATGGAATGGAATGTGGAATGGAAAGTGGAATGGAATGGAAAGGAAGGTGTAATGGAATGGACAGGATTGTGGAATGGAATGAGGAAAGGAATGTGCAACGGAATCTGGAATGGAACGGTAAACAATGTGTAATGGAATGTGGAATGGAATGGAATGGAATATGGAATGGAATGTGGAATGCAATGGAATGGAATGTAGAATGGAATGCAATGGTATTTGAAATGGATTGTGGAATGAAATGTAATGGAATGAGGAATGGAAAGTGGAATGGGATGGTATGGAACGTAGAATGGAATGTTAAATGGAATGGAATGTGAAATGGAACGGAATGGAATTTGGAATGTAATGGAAAGTAATAGAACGTGTAATGGACTGTGGAATCGAATGTGGAATGGAATGGAATGGAATGTGGAATAGAATGGAATGGAATGTGGAAAGGAATATGGAATGGAATGTGAGATGGAATGGAATGGGATGTGGAATTGAATGGAATGCAATAGAACGTGGAATGGAATGTGGAATGGAATGGAAAGGAATGTGGAATGGAATGGAATGTAAAGTGGAATGGATTGGAATGGAATGTGGAAAGGAATGTGGAATGTAATAGAACGGAATATCGAATGGAATGTGGAATGTATAGGAATGGAATGTGGAATAAAATGGAATGTAAAGCGGAATTGAACCTGGAAAGTAATGGATTGGAAGGTGGTGTGGAATGCCGACTGGAACGTGGAATGGAACGTGGAATGGAAAGTGGAATGGAAAGGAATGTACTGGAAAGTGGAATGCAATGGAATGGAAGGAAAGGTGGAAGAGAATTGAATGGAATGTGGAATGGAATGGAATGGAATATGGAAATAAACATGGAATGGAACGTGGAAAGGAACGTGGAATGGAATGTGGAATGGAAAGGAATGTGGAATGTAATGGAAAGAGGAAAGCAAAGGAATTGAACGGAATGTGGAACTGAATGGAATGGAATGTGGAATGGAAAGGAATGTGGAATGGAATGAAATGGAAAGTGATTGGAATGGAATGGATTGGAATGAGGAATAGAATTGAAAGTGAAATGGAGTGTAACGGAATATAATTGAAAGGGAATGGAATGGAACGGAATGGAATGTGGAATGGATTGGAATGTGGAATGGAACGGAATGGGAAAGGAATTTAATGCAATTTGGAATGCAATGGAATGGAAAGTGGAATGGAATTGAATGGAATGTGGAATGGAATTGAATGGAATGTAATTTCGAAGGGATGGAAAGCAAAGTGAAATTAAATGGAAAGGAATGTGAAATGGAATGTGGATTGGAATGGAATGGTATGTGGAATGCATTGTGGAATAGAATGAAATGCAATCTGCAATGGAATGTGGAATAGAATGGAATGGAATGTGGAATGGAATGTGGAGTGGAATGTGGAATAGAATGTAATGAATTTTATATGGACCGTGGAATTGAATGTGGATTGGAATGGAATGGAAAGTGGACTGGAACGTGGAATGGAATAGAAAGGAATTGGAATGGTATTTGGAATGGAATGTCGAATGGAATGGAATGGAATGTGGAAAGGAAGGTTGGAGGGAATGGAATGGTGTGTGGAAAGGAAAGGAATGGAATAGGAATGGAGTGTGGAATGGAATGGAATGGAATGTGGAATCGAATGCGGAAAGGAAAGAGGAATGGAAAGTGGAATGGAATGTGGAATGGAATGGAATGGAATGGAATTTGGAAGGGAATGGAATGGACTACAAAGGGAATGTGGAATGTAATGGAATGGAATGTGGAAAGGAATGCTGAATGGAAAGTGGAATGGAATGTGGAATGGAACGTGAAATGCAACGGAATGGAATGGAATGTGGAACGCAAAGGAATGTAATGTGGAATGGAATCTAATGGAATGGAATGTGGAATGGAAAGGAATGTGTAATGGAATTGAATGTGGAAAGCAATGGAATGTGTATTGAAATGTGGAACAGAAGGGAATTGAATGTGGAATGGGATGGAATAGAATGTGGAATGGAATGGAATGTGGAATGAAATGGAATGTGGAATGGAATGGAATGGAAAGATATGAGGGATGAGATGTGAAAAGGAATGTGTAATGGAATGGAATGGATCATGGAATGGAATGTGGAATGGAATTTAATGGAACGTGGAATGGAATGTGCAATGGAATGGAATGTGGAATGGAATTTGGAATTGAATGGAATGGAATGTGGAATGGAATGTGGAATAGAATGTGGAATGGAATGTGGAATGTAATGGAATGAAAAGTGGCATAAAACGTGGATTGCAATGGAATGGAAAGTGGAATGGAATGGAATGGCCTGCGCAATGGAATGTGGAATGGAGTGTGTGATGGAATGTGGAATGGAATGGAACGGTATGGAATGGAATGTGGAATGGCATGTGAATTGGAATGCAAAGGATTGTGGAATGGAAGTTGGAACGAAATGCAATGGAATGTGGAATGAAATTAAATGGAATGAGAATGGAACGAGGAATGGAAATTGGAATAGAATGTGGAATGGACTGCGGAATGGAATGCGGAACTGAATGTGGAATGGAATATACAGGATAGGAATGTGGAATGGAAAGTGGAATGGAATGGAAAGAAATATGGAAAGGAAAGTGAAATTGAATGCAATGGAATGTGGAATGGAATGTGGAATAGAATGTGGAATGGAATGTGGAATGCAACGTGGAGTGGCATGTGGAATTCAACGGAACGGATCGTGCTATGGAATGTGGAATGGAAAGTGCAATGGAATGTGGAATGGAATGGAATGCAATGTGGAATGGATCTGGAATGGAAAGTGGAATGTAAAGTGGAATGGAATGGAATGGAATGGAATGGAGTGCAATGGAATCCGAAATAGAATGCGAAGTGGAATGCGGAATGGAATGTGGAATGGAATGTGGAATGGAATGGAATGGAATGCAATGGAATGTGAAACGGATTGCGAATTGGAATGTGGAATGGACTGTGGAATGGAACGTGGAATAGAATGAAATGGAACGTGGAAGTGAATGGAATGGAACGTGGAATGTTATGGAATGGAATGTGGAATGGAACGAGGAATGAAACGTGGAATGGAATGTGGAAGGTAATGTGGAATGAAAGGCAATGTAATGTGGAATGAAATGTGAAATGGAATGAAATGGAATGTGGAATGGAATGAGGAAAGGAATGTTGAATGTTGAATGGAATGTACAACTGAATGGAATAAAATATGGAATCGAATGTGGAATCGAATAGAATGTAATTTGGAATGGAATGGAATGGAATGTTTAAAGGGATGGAATGGAATGCAATGTGGAATATAATGGAAATGAATGTGGAATGGAATGGAATGAAATGTGGAATGAAACGGAATGGAATGTGGAATCGAATGTGTAATGGAATGGAATGGAATTAAATGGAATGTGGAATGCAATGGAATGGAATATGGAATGGAATGGAATGGAACGGAATGGAATGTGGAATGGAATGGAATTGAATGTGGAATGGAATGGAATGGAAGGTGGAATGGAATGGAATTGAATGCAATATGCAATGGAATGGAATGGAATGTGGAATGGAATGGAATGTAATTAAGTGTGGAATGGAATGGTATGGAATGCAATGTGGAATGGAGTGGAATGGAAAGTGGAATTGAATGTAATGGAATGCGCAAAGTAATGGAATGGAATGTAGAATGGAATGGAATGGAATGGAAAGTGGAATGGAATGGAATGGAATATTTAATGGCAAGGAATGTGGACTGGAAAGGAATTGAATGTTTAATGGAATGTGGAATGGAATTTAGAATAGAAAGGAAAGGAATGGAATGAAATGTGGAACGGAATGGAAGGGAATTTGGAATGGAATTTGGATTTGAATGGAAAGGAATTGAATGGAATGAGGAATGGAATGGAATGTATAATGGAAAGGAATGGAATGTGTAATGCAATGGAAAGGAATGTGGAATGCAATGGAATGGAATATGGAATTGAATGTAATGGAATGTGGAATGGGAAGATCAATGGAATGGAATGTGGAATGGAATGTGGAAAGTAATGTGTAATGGAATGTGGAAAGGAATGTGGAATGGAATTTGGAAAGGAATGCAATGTAATGGAATGTGCAATGGAATGGAATATGTAATGGAATGCAATGAAATGCAATGTGGAAAGGAATGGAATGGAATGTGGAATGGAATGGAATGGAATGGAATGTGGAATGGAAACTAGAATAGAATGGAATGGAATGGAATGGAATGTGGAATGAAATGGAATGTAATAATGAATGCAATGGAATTTAATTAAATGTGGAATAGAATGGAATTGAATGTGGAATGGAATGGAAAGGAATATGTAATAGAATGGAATTTGGAATGGAATGTGGAATGGAATGAAATGAAACATATAATGGAAAGTGAAATGGAATAGAATGGAATGTGGAATGGACTGTGGAGTGGATAATATTTAACGTGGAATGAAATGTGGAAAGGAAAGTGGAATGGAATGGCACGTGGAATGGAAGTTGGAATAGAATGGAACGGAATGTGGAATGTATCGTGGAATAGAACATGGAATGGAACGAGGAATGGAATGTGGAATTTATCGTGCAAAGTAATGTGGAATGGAATGGAATGGATTCTGTAATGGAATGGAATGGAATGATATGGAATGTGGAATGGAATGGAATGCAGTGTGGAATGGAATCTGGGAAGGAATGGAATGGATTGTGGATTGGAATGGAATGGAATGGAATGGAATGTGGAATGGAAATGAATGGAATGTGGAATGGAATGTGGAAGGGAAAGTGGAATAAAATGGAATATAATGTGGACTGGAATGGGGAGTGGAATGGAATGGAACGTGGAATGGAAAGTCGAATGGAACGTGGAATGGATCCCGGAATGGAACGGAATGGAAAGTGGAATGGAACGTGGAATGGAATGGAATGGAACATGGAATGGAAAGTGGAGTGGATTGTGGAATGGAACGTGTAATGGAACGTGGAATGGAATGGAATTAAATGAGGAATGGAATCTGGAATGGAATGTAATGGAATGTGGAATGGAATGGAATGTGGAATGGATTGTGAAATGGAACGTGGAATGGAATGTGGAATGGAACGCGAAATGGAATGGAATTCAACGTGGAATGGAATGTGGAATGGATCGTGGAATGGAACATGGAATGGTATGTGGAATGGAATGTGGAATGAAGTGTGGAATGGAACGTGAAATTGAATGGAATGGAATATTGAATGGAAACTGGAATGGAAAGCAATGGAACGTTGAATGGAATGTGGAACGGAATCTGGAAGAGAAAGTGGAATGGAATGCGGAATGGAATGGAATCAATTGTGGAATGGAGTGTTGAATGGAATAGAAAGGAATGTGCAACGCAATTTGGAATGTAATGGAATGAACGTGGAATGGAATGTGGAATGGAATGGAATGGAATGTAGAATGGAATGTTGAAAGGAACGTAGAATGGAAAGTGAAATGGAATGGATTGGAATCTGGTACAGAATGTCGAATGGAATGTGGAGTGGAACAGAATGTAATGTGGAATAGAATGTGGAATGGAATGTGGGAAGGAAAGTGGAATGGAATGGCATGTGGAATGGAACTTGGAATTGAATGGAATGGAACGCGGAATGTATCGGGGAATAGAACGTGGAATGGAACGAGGAATGGAACGTTGAATGGAACGTGGAATGGAATGTGGAAAGGAATGGAATGGAAAGTGGAATGGAAGGCAATGGAATGTGGAATGGAATGTGGAATGGTATGCAAAGGAATGTGGAACGGAATGTGGAAAGAATGTGGAATGGAATGGAATGGAATCAGGAATGGCATGGAATCGAATATGGAATGGAGTGGAATGCAATGGAATGCAGAATGGTATGCAAAGGAATGTGGAATGGAATGGAATTGAATGTGGAATTGAAAGGAATGCAAAGTGGAATGGATTGAAATGGAATGTGGAATGGAATGGAATGAAATGTGAATATAAAGTGAAATGGAATGGAAAGGAATCCAGAATGGAATTGAATGGAACATGGAATGGAACGCTGAATGGAACGTGGAATTGAATGTGGAAAGGAATGGAATGGAATGAGGAATGGAAGGCAATGGAATGTGGAATGGAATGTGGAATGGAAGGCAAAGGAATGTGGAATGGAATGTGGAAAAGAATGTGGAGTGGAATGCAATGGAATCTGGAATGGAATGGAAACGAATATGGAATGGAGTGGAATGCAATGGAACGCAGAATTGTATGCAATGGAATGTGGAATGGAATGAAATGGAATGTGGAATTGAATGAAATGGAAAGCGGAATGTATTGAAATGGAATGTGAAGTGGAATGAAATGGAATGGAAGGTGGAAAGGAATGTGAAATTGAATCTGGAATGGAACGTGAAATGGAAGGAAATGGAACGTGAAAAGGAATGGAATGGAACTTGCAAAGGAATGGAATGGAAAGTGGAATGGAACGTGGAATGGAACGTGGAATGGAATGAAATGGAATATGGAATGTAATGTGGAATGGAATGGAATAGAACGTGGAATGGAATGCCGAATGGAACCTCTAATGGAACGTAGAATGGAAACTGAAATGGAATGGAAGGGAACGTCTAATGGAAAGAAGAATGGAACGTTTTAATGGAATGGAATGGAACGTGGAATGCAATGTGGAATTGAATGCGGAATGGAATGCAATGTAGTGTGGAATGGAATGGAATGGAATGTTTTATGGAATGTGGAATAGAATGGAATTGAATGTGGAATGGAATGTGGTATGGTATGTCGAATGGAGAGTGAAAGGGAATGTGGAATGCAATGTGGGATGGAATGTGGATTGGAATGTGGAATGAAATGGAATGGAATGTGGAATGGAATGTTTAATGGAATGAAATGGAATGTGAAATGATATCTGGAATGGAATGGAATGGAATGTGGAATATTATGTGGAATGAAATGGAATGGAATATAGAATGGAATGTGGAATGGAACGGAATGGAATGTGGAACGGAATGTGGAATGGAATGGAATGGAAAGGAATGTGGAATGGAATGTGGAATGCGATGTGCAATGGAACGCGGAATGGAGTGGAATGGAATGTCAAATGGAACGTGGAATTGAATGGAATGGAACATGGAATGGAATTTGGAATGGAAGTTGTGATGGAATGTGGAATGTTATGCTGAATGCAATGTGGAATGGAATGTGGAATGGATCGTGGAATGGAATGTGGAATGGAATATTGAACGCAACGCGGAATGGAATGGAATAGAATTTCGAATGGAAGTTGAATGGAATTGAACGTGTAATGGAACGTGGAATTGAATGTGGAATGGAACGTGGAATGGAAAGATGAAAGAAAATTGTAATGGAATGTACAACAGAATGTGAAATGGAACATGGAATGGAATGGAATGGAAAGTGGAATGGAACGTGGAATGGATTGGAATGTAACGTGGAATAGAACTTGGAATGAATGTGGAATGGAACGTGGAATGGAACGTGGAATGGAATGGAGTGGAATGTGGAATGGAATGTGGAATGGAATGTGGAATGGAATGGAATGGAATGGAATGTGGAAAGGAATGTGGAATTTAACGTGAAATGCATGGAATGGAGTGTGGAATGGAATGTGTAATGGAATGTTGAATGAAATGTTGAATGGAATGGAAGTTGGAATGGAATGTGGAATGGAATGGAATGGAATGTTTAAATGGAATGGAATGTAATGTGCAATGGAATGCCGGCTGCAATGGAATACAATTTGGAATGGAATGTAATGGAATGTGGAATGGGATGTTTAATGGAAAGTGGAATGAATTGTGGACTGGAACGTGGAATGGATCGGGGAATGGAATGGAATGGATCGTGGATAGGATCGTGGAATGGAACGAGGAATGGGAGGTGGAATTGAATGTGGAATGGAATGGAAAGGAATGTGGAATGGAATGTGGAATAGAATGGAATGAAATGTGGAATGGAATGTGGAAAGGAATGTGGAATGGAATACAATGGAATGTTTAATGGAATGGAATGGAATGTGGAATGGTATGTTTAATGGAATGTGGAATGGAACGTGGAATATAATGGAATGGAAAGTGGAATTGAAAGTGGAATGGAATGAAAAGGAACGTGGAATAGAATGTGGAAGGGAATGTGGAATGGACAGTGGAATGGAATGGAACGAAATGTGGTAAGGAATGTGGAATGGAATTTGGAATGGAATTTAATGGAATGGAATGGAATGTGGAATGGAAAGTGGAATGGAATGAAAGGGAATGTGTAATGGAATGTGGAATGGAATGAAATTGAATGAGGAATGGAATGTGGAATGGAATGCAGTGGAACGTGGAATGGAATGGAATGGAATGTGGAATGGAATGTGGAGTGGCACGTGGAATGGAACGGAGTGCAATGTGGAATGGAATGTGAAATGGAACATGGAATAAAATGTAATGTGGAATGGAACGTGGATTGCAATGTAATGGAACGCGGAATGGAACATGGAATGGAATGTGCAATGGAAAGTGGAGTGGAATGGAGTGGACTGTGTAATGGATCGTGGAATGGAATGGAAAGGAACGTGGAATGGAACGTGGAATGGAACGTGGAATGGAATGTGGAATGGAACGTGGAATATAATGGAATGGAAAAGAATAGAATGTGGAAAAGAATGTGGAATGGAACGTGCAATGGAAAGTGGAATGGATCGGAATGGAATGTGGAATGGAATGGAATGGAATGTGGAATGGAACGCGAAATGGAACGTGGATTGGAACGTGGAATGGAATGTGGAAAGGAATGGAAAAGAATGTGGAATGGAAGGTAATGGAACCTGGAATGGAATGTGGAATGGAATGGAGCGGAATTGAATGGAATGGAATGTAGAAGTTTACGGAATGGAATGTGGAATGCAACGTTGAATGGAATGGAATGGATCGGAATGGAACGAGGAATGGAATGTGGAATGGATTGGAGTGGAACATAGTATGGAACGTAGATTGTAATATGGAATGGAATGTGTAATGGAAAGCGGAAAGTTATGTGGAATGGAAAGGAATAGAATGTGGAATGGAATGGAATTGAATATGGAATGGAGTGGAATGCAATGGAATGCAGAATGGTATGCAATGGAATGCGGAATGGAATGGCATGGAACGGAATGTGAAATTGAATGGAATGAAAAGTGGTATGGATTTAAATGGAATGTGGAATGGAATGGAATGCAATGCGAATATAATGTGGAATGGAATGTAAAGGAATCCAGAATGGAATTGAATGGAAGGGAATGGAATGGAACGTGGAATGGAACGTTGAATGGAACGTGGAATAGAATATGGAAAGGAATGGAAAGGAATGAGGAATGGAAGGCAATGGAATGTGAAATGGAATGGAATGGAATGTGGAAAGGAATGTGGAATGGAATGGAATGGAATATGGAATGGAATGGAATCGAATATGGAATGGAGTGGAGTGCAATGGAATGCAGAATGGCATGCAATGGAATGTGGAATGGAATGGGATGGAATGGAATGAAATGTGGAATGGAATGAAATAGAAAGTGGAATGTATTGAAATGGAATGTGGAATGGAATGGAATGGAATGGAAGGTGGAATGGAATGTGAAATTGAACCTGGAATGGAAAGTGAAATGGAAGGAAACAGAACGAGAAAAGGAATGGAATGGAAGGTGCAATGGAATGGAATGGAAAGTGGAATGGAACGTGGAATGGAACGTGGAATGGAATGGAATGGAATGTTGAATGGAAAGGAATGGAATGTTTAATGGAATGGAATGGAATACGGAATGTAACGTGGAATGGAATGGAATGGAATGTGGAATGGAACAGCAAATGGAACCTCTAATGGAACGTAGAATGGAAAGTGAAATGGAATGGAATGGAATGTCTAATGGAAAGTAGAATGTAACATGGAATGGAATGGGATGGAACGTGGAACGCAATATGGAATGGAATGTGGAATGGAATGGAATGTAGCGTGGAATGGAATGGAATGGAATGTGTTATGGAATGTGGAATAGAATGGAATTGAATGTGGAATGGAATGTGGTATGTGATGTCGAATGGAATGTGAAAGGGAATGTGGAATGCAATGTGGAATGGAATGTGGATTGGAATGTGGAATGAAATGGAACAAAATGTGGAATGGAAGGTGGAATGGATTGGAAAGGAATGTGGAATTGAATGTGGAATGGAATGAAATGGAATGTGGAATGATATCTGGAATGGAATGGAATGGAATGTGGAAAGATATGTGGAATGAAATGGAATGGAATGTGGAATGGAATGTGGAATGGAATGGAATGGAATGTGGAACGGAATGTGGAATGGAATGGATTGTGGAATGGGATGTCGAATGGAACGTGGAATGGAGTAGAATGGAATGTGTAATGCAACGTGTAATTGAACGGAATGGAACATGGAATGGAATGTGGAATGCTACGTGGAATGGAATGTGGAATATTACATTGAATGCAATGTGTAATGGAATGTGGAATGGATCGTGGAATGGAATGTGGAATGGAACGTAGAATGGAATGTGGAATGGAATGTGTAGTGTAATGCAAAGGAATGGAATGGAATGGAATGTGGAATAGATGGTGGAATGGAATGTGGAATGGAATGTGGAATGTAATGGAATGAAGTGTGGTAAGGAATGTGGAATGGAATTTGGAATGGAATGGAATGGAATGGAATGGACTGTGGTATAGAAGGTGGAATGGAATGTGAAAAGGAATGGAATGGAATGTGGAATGGAATGTGGAATGGAATGGAATGGAATGTGTAATGAAATGTGGAATGGAATGGAAAGGAATGAGGATTGGAATGTGGAAAGGAATGCAGTGGAATATGGAATGGAATGGTATGGAATGTGGAATGGAATGTGGAATGGGATGTGGAATGGAACGTGGAATGGAGTGGAATGGAATGTGGAATGGAAAGTGCAATTGAATGGAATGGATCATGGAATGATATGTGGAATGCAACGTGGAATGGAATGTGGAATGTTACGTGGAATGCAATGTGCAATGGAAAGTGGAATGGATCGTAGAATGGAATGTTGAATGCAACGTGGAACGGAATGGAATACAATGTGGATTGGAACTTCAATGGAATGGAACGTGGAATTGAATGTGGAATGGAACTCGGAATGGAATGTGGAATGGAACATGGAATGGAATGTACAACGGAATATAGAATGGAACGTGGAATGGAATGGAATGGAAAGTGGAAGGAACGTGCAACGGATTGGAATGTAACGTGTAATGGAACGTGGAATGAATGAGCAATGGAATGTGGAATGAAACGTGGAATGGAACGGAATGGAATGTGGAATGGATTGTGGAATGTAATGTAATGGAATGGAATGGAATGGAATGTGGAATGGAATGTGGAATGATAAGGAATAGAGTGTGGAATAGAATGTGAAATGCATGGAATGGAGTGTGAAATGGAATGTGGAATAGAAAGTTGAATGGAATGTTGAATGGAATGGAAGGTGGAATCGAATGTGGAATCCAATGGAATGGAATATTTAAATGGAATGCAATGGAATGTGGAATGGAATGAGGGCTGCAATGGAATGCAAAGTATAATGGAATGTTTAATGGAATGTGGAATGAAATGTGGACTGGAACGTGGAATGGATCGGGGAATGGAATGGAATGGATCGTGGAATGGGACATGGAATGGAACGAGGAATTGGAGGTGGATTTGTGCGTGGAATGGAATGGAATGGAGCGTGGAATGGAATGTGGAATGGAATGTGGAATGGAACGGAATGGAATGTGTAATGGAACGTGGAATATAATGGAATGGAAAGTGGAATGGAATGTGGAATGGAATGCAATGGAATGTGGAATGGAATGGAATGGAGTGTGGAATGGAACGGAATGGAATGTGGAATGGAATGTGGAATGATATGTGCAATGGAATGTGGAATGGAACGTGGAATGGAAAGTCGAATGGAACGTGGAATGGAACATGGAATGGTATGTAATGGAATGTGGAATGGAATGGAATGTGGAATGGATTGTGAAATGGAACGTGGAATGGAATGTGGAATGGAACGCGAAATGGAATGGAATTCAACGTGGAATGGAATGTGGAATGGATCGTGGAATGGAACATGGAATGGTATGTGGAATGGAATGTGGAATGAAGTGTGGAATGGAACGTGAAATTGAATGGAATGGAATATTGAATGGAAACTGGAATGGAAAGCAATGGAACGTTGAATGGAATGTGGAACGGAATCTGGAAGAGAAAGTGGAATGGAATGCGGAATGGAATGGAATCAATTGTGGAATGGAGTGTTGAATGGAATGGAAAGGAATGTGCAATGCAATTTGGAATGTAATGGAATGAACGTGGAATGGAATGTGGAATGGAATGAAATGGAATGTAGAATGGAATGTTGAATGGAACGTAGAATGGAAAGTGAAATGGAATGGAATGGAATCTGGTACGGAATGTCGAATGGAATGTGGAGTGGAACAGAATGTAATGTGGAATAGAATGTGGAATGGAATGTGGGAAGGAAAGTGGAATGGAATGGCATGTGGAATGGAACTTGGAATTGAATGGAATGGAACGCGGAATGTATCGGGGAATAGAACGTGGAATGGAACGAGGAATGGAACGTTGAATGGAACGTGGAATGGAATGTGGAAAGGAATGGAATGGAAAGTGGAATGGAAGGCAATGGAATGTGGAATGGAATGTGGAATGGTATGCAAAGGAATGTGGAACGGAATGTGGAAAGAATGTGGAATGGAATGGAATGGAATCAGGAATGGCATGGAATCGAATATGGAATGGAGTGGAATGCAATGGAATGCAGACTGGTATGCAAAGGAATGTGGAATGGAATGGAATTGAATGTGGAATTGAATGGAATGCAAAGTGGAATGGATTGAAATGGAATGTGGAATGGAATGGACTGAAATGTGAATATAAAGTGGAATGGAATGGAAAGGAATCCAGAATGGAATTGAATGGAACATGGAATGGAACGCTGAATGGAACGTGGAATAGAATGTGGAAAGGAATGGAATGGAATGAGGAATGGAAGGCAATGGAATGTGGAATGGAATGTGGAATGGAAGGCAAAGGAATGTGGAATGGATTGTGGAATGGAATGGAAGGGAACATGGCATGGAATGTGGAATGGAACATGGAATACAATGTGGAATGCAACATGGAATGGAATGTGCAATAGAATGTAGAAAGGAATGTGGAATGGAATGCAATGGAATGTGGAATGGAATGGAAGGGAATGTGAAATGGAATGCGGAATGGAATGTGTAGTGTAATGCAAAGGAATGGAATGGAATGGAATGTGGAATGGAATGTGGAAAGGAATGTGGAATGGAATATTGAATGGAACGGAATGAAATGTGGAAAGGAATGTGGAATGCAATGTGGAAAGTAATGGAATGGAATGGAATGGAATGTGGAATGGAATGTGAAATGGAAACTAGAATGGAACGGAATGGAATGTGGAATGATATGGAATAGAGTGTGGAATGGAATGTCAATTGCATGGAATGGAGTGTGAAATGGAATGTGGAATAGAAAGTTGAATGGAATGTTGAATGGAATGGAAGGTGGAATGGAATGTGGAATCGAAAGGAAAGGAAAGCTTAAGTCTAATGGAATGGAATGTGGAACGTAATGAGGGCTGCAATGGATGGTAATGAGTAATGGAATGTTTAATGGAATGTGGAATGAAATGTGGACTGGAACATGGAATGGAGCGGGGAATGGAATGGAATGGATCATGGAATGGAACATGGAGTGGAGCGAGGAATGGGAGGTGGATTGGAGCAAGGAATGGAACGGAATGAAACTTGGAATGGAATGTGGAATGGAATGTGGAATGGAATGCAATGGAATGTGTAGTGGAACGTGGAATGGAATGGAATGGAACGTGGAATGGAATGTGGAATGGAATGCAATGGAATGTGGAATGGAATGGAATGGAATGTGGAATGGAATGGCATGGAATGAGGAATGGAATGTGGAATGATATGTGCAATGGAATGTGGAATGGAATGGAATGGAACGTGGAATGGAACGTGGAAAGGAATGTGGAATGGAGTATTGAATGGAACGGAATGAAATGCGGAAAGGAATGTGGAATGCAACGTAGAATGTAATGGAATGGAACGGAATGGTATGTGGAATGGAATGTGGAATGGAACGTCAAATGGAAAGTAGAATGGAACGGAATGGAATGCGGAATGGAACGCGAAGTGGAACGTGGATTGGAACGTGGAATGGAAAGTGTAATGGAATGTAAAAAATGTGGAATGGAAGGTAATGGAATGTGGAACGGAATGTGGGATTGAATGGAACGGAATTGAATGGAATGGAATGTGGAAAGATATGGAATGGAATGTGGAATGCAAGGCTGAATGGAATGGAATGGAACGGAATGGAACGTGGAATGGAACGTGGAATGGAACGCGGAACGGAACGTGGAATAGAATGGAGTGGAACGTATTATGGAACGTAGATTGAAATGTGGTATGGAATGTGTAATGGAAAGTGGAATGCTATGTGGAATGGAAAGGAATGGAATGTGGAGTGGAATGGAATGAAATGTGGAATGGAATGGAATGTGGAATGAAACTTGTAATGTAATGGAATGGACCGGAATGGAATGTGGAATGGAAGGTGGAATGGAACGTGCAATGGAAAGTGGAATGGAACGGAATGGAATGTGTAATGGAATGGAATGGAATGTGGAATGGAACGTGCAATGGAAAGTGGAATGGAACGGAATGGAATGTATAATGGAATGGAATGTGGAATGGAACGCGAAATGGAACATGGATTGGAACATGGAATGGAATGTGGAATGGAATGGATAAGAATGTGTAATGGAAGGTAATGGAATGTGGAATGGAATGTGGAATGGAATGGAACGGTATTGAATAGAATGGAATGTGGAAGGTTACGGAATGGAACGTGAAATGCAACGTTGAATGGAATGGAAAGGAATGGAATGGAACGTGGAAAGGAACGTGGAATGGAACACGGAATGGAACATGGAATGGCATATAGTGGAATGTAGTATGGAACATAGATTGTAATGTGGTATGGAATGTGTAATGGAAAGTGGAATGTTATGTGGAATGGAATGGAATGGAATGTGGAATGGAATGGAATGGAATGTGGAATGGAATCGAATGGAATGTGGAATGGAATGGAATGGAATGGAATGTGGAATGAAATGGAATGGAATAAGAATATAATGTGGAATGGAATGGAAAGGAATCCAGAATGGAATTGAATGGAATGGAATGGAATGTAACGAGGAATGGACCGTTGAATGGAACGTCGAATTCCATTCCACATTCCAATGAATTTCATTCCACATTCCATTTCATTTCATTCCACATTCCATTCCACATACATTTCCTTCCATTCCAGATTCCATTCCATTCCCTTCCACATTCCATTCCACATACATTTCCTTCCATTCCAGATTCCATTCCATTCCCTTCCACATTCCATTCCACGTTGCATTTCTCTTTCCATTTATAGTTCCATTCAATTTCATTCCACATTCCATTCCATTCCATTCCACATTCCATACCATTCCATTCCACATTCTATTCCGCATTCCATTCCATTCCATTCCACATTCCATTCCATTCCATTCCACATTCCATTACATTCAATTTCACATTCCATTCAATTACATTGCATTCCCCATTCCATTCCATTATTTTCCACATTCCATTCCATTCCATTGTATTGCACATTCCATTCCATTCCACATTCCATTCAATTACATTCCACATTTCATTCCACATTCCATTCCAAATTCCTTTCAGTTCTATTTAACTTGCCACTGCACAATCCATTTCACATTTCATTCCACATTCCATTAAATTCCATTCCACATTTCATTCCATTCCACGTTCCCTTCCACGTTCCATTCAATGATCCACTCCACATTCCATTCCATTCCATTCCACGTTCCATTCCACATTCCATTCCCTTCCATTTCACTTCCCATTCCAACTTACATTCCACATTACATTCCTTTACATTCCACATTACATTCTACATTCCATTCGACATTCTATTAAATTCCATTCCACATTCCATTCCACATTTCATTCCTTTCCATTACACATTCAATTCCCCATTCCATTGCATTCCACTCCACATTCCATTCCATTCCATTCCACATGCCATTCCACATTGCATTCCATTCCATTCCACATTCCATTGCACATTCAATTCCACATTCCATTTCATTCCATTCCACATTCCATTCCACTTTCCATTCCATTCCATTCCACATTCCATTTCACATTCCATTCCGTTCCGTTACACATTCCATTCCACATTTCATTGCACAATCCATTCCCCCTTCCATTCAGCTTTCCAACCACATTCCATTACATTCAATTCGTCCTTTCTTTCCACATTAAATTCCATTTAATTCCACATTCCATTCCACTTTCCATTCCATTCCATTCCACATTCCATTGCACTTTCCATTCAACGTTCCATTCCACGTTTCATTCCATTCCATTCCACGTTCCATTTCATTCCTTCCACATTCCATTCCACTTTCCATTCAACGTTCCTTTCCACGTTTCATTCCATTCCATTCCAAGTTCCATTTCATTCCTTCCACATTCCATTCCGCATTTTGTTCCATTATATACCACATTCCATTCCATATTCCATTCCATTCCCTACCACATTCCATTCCACATTCCATTCCATTCGATACCACATTCCATTCCATTCCATTCCACATTCAATTCCATTCCATTGCACAATCCATTTCAAATTCCTTTCCACATTCCAGTCCACATTCTATTCCATTCCATTCCATATTCCATTCCACATTCCATTCCATTCCATTCCAAATATCATTCCATTCCATTCTGCATTCCATTCCATATTCCATTCCATCCCATTCCACATTCCATTCCACGTTGCATTCAATGTTCCATTAAATTCCATTGAATTATATTCCATGTTCCATTCCATTCCATTCCACATTCTTTCCAAGTTCCATTTCACATTGCATTCCATTCCATTCCACATTCCGTTCTTCATTCCATTCCACAATGTATTGCATTTCATTCCACATTCCACTCCACGTTTGATTCCAATTTCCATTCCACATTCCATTCCACAGTCCATTCTCTTCCATTCCACATTCCCTTCCACATACCATTCCACATTCAATTCCATTCAATTACACATTCCATTCCATATTCCATTCCATTCCATCCCACATTCCATTCCACATTCCATAGAATTCCATTCCACATTCCATTCCAAATTCCATTCCATTACTTTTCACATTCCTATCCTTGCCACATTCCATTCCATGTTCCACTCCACATTCCTTTCCATTCCATTAGACTTTCCATTGCACATTTCATTCCAGATTCCATTCCACTGTCCATTGGGTTCCAATCCACATTCCATTCCACACTCCACTCCACATTCCATTACACGTTCCATTCCACGTTCCATTCCACATTCCATTCCACATTCCATTCCACATTTCAATCTACATTTCATTCCTTTCCATTCCACATTCCACATTCCATTCCACATTCAATTCTACATTTCAATCCACATTCCAATCCTTTCCATTCCACATTGCATTCCACATTGCACTCCACTTTCCATTCCTTTCCATTCCACATTCCATTCCACATTTCAATCCACATTCCATTCCTTTCCATTCCACATTGCATTCCACATTGGACTCCACGTTCCATTCCATATTGCATTCCACGTTTCATTCCTTTCCATTCCACCTTCCATTCCATTCCATTCCATGTCCCATTCCATGTTCCATTCCATTCCATTCCACATTCCATTCCACATTCCATTCCTTTCCATTCCACATTCCATTCTACATTGCACTCCACGTTCGATTCCACATTCCATTCCACGTTCCATTCCACTTTCCATTCCCTTCCATTCCACCTTCTATTCCACGTTGCTTTCCATGTTCCATTCCACGATCCATTCCATGTTCTATTCCATTCCATTCCACCTTTCATTCCACATTCCACTACATTCCTTTGCACGTTACTTTCCACATTCCATTCCACATTCCATTCCGTTCCATTCCACATTCCATTCCACATTCCATTTCACATTCCATTCCACATTCCAGTTCACTTTCCATTCCATTTAATTCCACACTCCATTTCTTTCCATTCCACATTCCATTCCACGTTCCACTCAATTCTTTCCACGTTCCTTTCCACATTCCATTCCATTCCATTCCATATTCAATTCTACATTCCATTTCACATTACATTCCATGCCATTTTGCATTCCATTCCATTCCACATTCCATTCCATTCCATTCCACATTGCATTTCATTCCATTCCACATTCCTTATTATTCCCTTCCATTCCATATTCCTTTTCTTTTCATTCCACATTCCATTGAATTTCATTCCACCTTCCATTCCATTTCATTCCACATTCCGTTCCACATAAATTCCCTTCCATTCCAGATTCCATTCCATTCCCTTCCACATTCAATTCCTCCTTCCATTTAATGATCCATTCCATTCCATTCCACATTCCGTTCCAGATTCCATTCCATTCCATTCCATTGCATATTCCTTTCCATTCCATTCCAGATTCTATTCCATATTCCATTCAATTCTATTCCACATTCCATTCCGCATTCAATTCCATTCCATTTCACATTCCTTTCCATTCCATTGCACATGCCATTCCTTTCCATTGCACATTACATTGCACATTCCATTCAACGTTCCACTCGACAATACATTCCACTTTCCATTCCACGTTCCATTCCATTCCGTTCAACTTTCCATTCCACGTCCCATTCCATATTTCATTCCACATTGCATTCCACGTTCCATTCCACACTCCATTCCACGTTCCATTCCACATTCCATTCCACTTCCAAGTCCGCGTTCCATTCCATTCCATTCCACTTTACATCCCACGTTCCATTCCACATTCCATTCCACGTTCCATTCCACATTCCATTCCACTCCACATTCCATTCCATATTCCATTCCAGATTCCTATCCATTCCATTCCACATTCCGTTCCACATTCTATTCCGCATTCCATTCCATTCCATTCCACATTCCATTCCACATTCCATTCCACTCCATTTCACAATCAATTCCTCATTCCATCCCATTCCATTCCACATTCCTTTCCACTCCATTCCACATTCCGTTTGATTCCATATTTCATCCCATTCCACATTCCATTCCATTCCATTCCACTTTCCTTTCCATTCCATTGCATTCCATTCCACATTTCATTTCATTCCCTTCCTTTCCACATTCCATTCCTTTCCATTCCACATTCCATGGAATTTCGTGCCACAATCCATTCTATTCCATTCCACCTTCCATTCCACATACATTCTCTTTCATTCCAGATTCAATTCCATTCTCTTCCACATTGCATTGCACTTTCCATTCCAGTCCTTTCCACGTTCCATTCCACGTTCCATTCCACATTCCATTCCACGATCCACTCCATTCCATTCCACACTTTATCCCATATTCCAATCCATTCCATTTCTCGTTCTATTCCATATTCCATTCCATTCCGTTCCACATTCCATTCTATGTTCCATTCCACATTCCATTCCATTCCATTCCACATTCCATTCCTCGTTCCATTCCATTACTTTCCACATTCCGTTGCATTCTATTCCACATTCCATTCCTTTCCATTCCACATTCCATTCTGCATTCCATTGCATTGCATTCCACACTTCATTCCACATTCCAATCCATTGTATTCCACATACCCTTCCATTCCATTCTATTCTACATTCCATTCCATTCCATTCCATATTCCATTCAACAATTCATTCCTCGTTCCATTCCACTCCATTCCACGTTCCATTCCACATTCCATTCCATTCCATTCCACATTACATAACATTCCATTCTATTCCATTCCACTCCATTCCATTCCACATTCTATTATACATTAAATTCCTTTCCATTCCAAATTCCATTCCACATTCCATTCCATTCCAATCCACATTACATTACATTCCAATGCACATTCCATTCCACATTCTATTCCACACTGCATTCCACATTGCATTCCATGTTAAATTGCACGTTCCATTCCAAGTTCCATTCCACATTCCATTCCATTCCATTCCACGTTCCATGCCACATTCCATTCAATTCCAAATTCCATTCAATTCCATTCCATTCCACATTCCTTTCAATTCCTTTCCACATTCCATTCCATTCCATTCCAGATTCCATTCCATTCCATTGCATTCCAAATTCAATTCTATTCCATTCCATTACACATTCCATTCCATATTCGAATCTCTTCCATTCCACATTCCATTCCATTCCATCCCATGTTCCATTCCACGTTCCATCCGATGTTCAATTCCATTCCATTCCACACTCTTTCCACATTGCATTCCATCCGATTTCACATTCCATACCGTTCCATTCCATTCCATTCCACAATCTATTCCATTCCATTCCACATTCCATTCCGCATTCCATTTCATTCCTTTCCACAATCCATTCAATTCCATTCCACATTACATTCGACATTCCATTACATTCCATTCCACATTCCATTACAGATTCCATTCCACTCCATTCCACATTCCATTCCATTCCATTCCACATTCCAATCCATTCCATTCCACATTCCCTTCCACATTCCTTTCCATTCAATTCCACATTGCATTCCACATTCCATTCAATTCCATTCCATTCCACATAGCATTCCACATTTCATTCCATTCAATTTCACATTCCATTCCACATTGGATTCCCCTCCATTCCACATTGCATTCCACTTTCCATTGCATACTCCATTCCACATTCCATTCCACTTTCCATTTCTTTCCTTTCCACCTTCCTTTCCACGTTCCATTAGACGTTCAATTCCGCGTTCCATTCCATGATCCATTACATTACATTCCATGTTCCATTCCATATTCCTTTCCATTGTTTTCCATATTCCGTTCCTTTCCATTCCACATTCCTTTCCACATTCCATTCCACTTTCTATTCCATGCCATTCCACATTCCTTTCCACATTCCATTCCACTCCATTGCACATTTCATTCCACATTCCATTCCATTCCATTCCACTTTCAATTCCACATTCCATTCCACTCCATTACATCTTCCATTCCATTCCATTCCACTTTCCATTTCATTCCGTTCCACATTCCATTCCACATTCCATTTCACATTTCATTCCACATTCCATTATACATTCCATTCCATTCCATTCCTTTCCACATTCTATTCCAATCCATTCCACTTTCCATTCCATTTCATTCCACATTTCTTTCCACATTCTATTCCACATTCTATTCCATTCCATTCTATTCCACATTCCATTCCATTCCATTCCACATTGTGCTACATTCCATTCCACATTCCATTGGACATTCCATTCCACAATCCATTCCAACTTCGATTCTATATTCTATTCCGCATTCCATAACATTCCATTACACATTCCATTCCATTCAATTCCACATTCCATTGTACATTCCATTCCACTCCGTTCCATTCCACATTGCATTCTACATTCCATTCCATTGCATTCCACATTCCATTCCACATTCCATTCCAGATTCAATTCCACATTTCATTATACTATCCATTCCACATGTCATTCCACATTCCATTCCAAGTTCCACTCCACATTCCATTCCATTCCATTCCACGTTCCATTCCACGTTCCATGACATTCCATTCCTCTTTCCATTCCATTGCATTGCACATTCCATTTCATCCCATTCCATGTTCCGTTGAACATTCCATTTCACATAACATTCTGCCTTCCATTCTTTCCATTCCCCATTCTATTCCCCATTCCATTCCATTTCCCATTCCATTCCATTCAATTCCACTTCCCATTCCATTCAATTCCACCTTCTTTTCCATTCTATTTCATTCTATTCCACATTCCATTCCATTGCATTACACATTCCTTTCCATTTCATTCCATTCCACATTCCATACCATTCCCTTCAATTCTACATTCTATTCCACTCGACTCCACATTCCATACCATTCCATTCAATTGCACATTCTATTCCCTTCCATTCCACAATCCATCTCATTACATTCCACATTCCATTCCACGTTCCATTCCACTTTCCATTCCACTTTCCCCTCCATTCCATTCCACATTGCATACCATTCCATTCGATTTCATTCCGGATTCCATTCCATTCCATTCCACATTCTATTCCACATACTATTCCATTTCATTCCATATTACATTCCATTCAATTCCTCATTCCATTCACTTCCAATCCACATTATATTCCACATAACATTCTGTGTTCCATTCTGCGTTCCATTCTGCATTCTATTCCATGTTTCATTTTTTTCCTTTCCACGTTCCATTCCACATTCCTTTCCATTCCATTCCACGTTCCATTCCACATTCCAATGCACTTTCCTTTCCACGCTCCATTCCACTTTCCATTACACGTTACACTCCAAGATTCATTCCAAGATCCATTCCACGTTCCATTCCATTCCATTCCACGTTCCATTCCACATTGCATTCCATTCCATTCCACATTCCATTCCACATTCCATTCTGTTCCATTCCACATTCCATTCCACATTCCATTACATTCCATTCCACATTGCCTTCCACATTCCAAGAATGGAATAGAATGGAATGTGGAATGGAATGTGGAATGCATTCCTTTCCACATTCCATTCTACATTGCACTCCATTCCAGACCACATTCCATTCCACATCCCATTCCATTCCATTCCACATTTCAACCCATTCCATTCCACATTCCTTTCCACATTCCATTCCACTTTCCATTCCATTCCATTGCAGATTCCATTCCACATTCCAATCCATTACATTCCACTTCCCAGTCCAAGTTCCATTACACAATCCATTCCATATTCCTTTCCATTCCATTCCACATTCCATTCCGCTTACCATTCCACGTTCCTTTCCACCTTCGATTCCCTGTTCCATTCCACATTCTATTCCATTACATTCCACTTTACATTCCACATTCCATTCCACATTCCTTTCCACGTTCCTTCGCATTCCATTGCACATTCCATACCATTCCATTCCATTCAATTCCACAACCCAGTCCATTCCTTTCCACCTTGCATTCCACATTGCTTTCCATTCCTTTCCACATTCCGTTCCATTCCATTCCGATTTCCATTCCATTCTATTCCACATTCCATTCCACATTCCATTCCACGTTCAATTGCATTCAATTCGATCATCCATTCCACATTCCATTCCATTCCTTTCGAATTTCCTTTCCACATTCCATTCAACATTCCATTGCAAGTTACATTCTGTTTCACTCCACATTCCATTCCACTTTCCATTCCAAATTCCATTACATTCCATTCCACTTTCCATTTCACATTCCATTTGACATTCAATTCCATTTCATTCCACTTTCCATTCCACATTGCATTCCACTCCATTCCACATTGCATTTCACTTTCCTTTCCACAAATTGCAATGCATATTCCAATCCATTCAATTGTACACTCCATTCCACGTTCGATTCCATTACATTCCATGTTCCACTCCACATTCCATTCCACAATCCATTCCACATTCCATTCCACATTCCACTCCATTCCATTTCACGTTGCATTCAATATTCCATTCCATTAAATTTCATGATCCATTTCATACTACATTCCACATTCCATTCCACGTAATATTCCACGTTCCATTCCATGTTGCATTCCATTTCGTTTCGTGTTCCCTTCCAAATACCATTCCACGTTCCATTCCATGCCATTCCACATTCCATTCCGCATTCCATTCCACATCCTCTTCCATTCCATTTCTCATTCCATTCTACATTCTATTCCTCATTCCATTGCTCATTCTATTCCACATTTTATTCCATTCCATTCCACAATTAATTCCACATTCCATTCCTTTCCTTTCCACATTCAAGTCCATACCATTCCTCATTCCTTTCCACATTCTATTCCAAATTCTATTCCGTTCCATTCTATTCCAATTTCCATTACATTCCATTCCTCATTGCATTCCATTCCATTCCACGTTCCATTCCACATTCCATTCCACATTCTGTTCGACATACCATTCCACGTTGCATTCGATTCCCTTCCATTCCACATTCCGTGCTATTCCATTCCACATTCCAATGAACTGCATTCCACATTCCATTGTATATTCCTTTCCATTCCACCTTCCATTTCACTTTCCTTTCCATTGCATTCCACTTTGCATTCCACATTCCATTCCATTGCATTCCACATTGCACTCCACATTCCACTCCACATTCCATTCCACGTTCCATTCCACATTCCATTTCATATTCCATTCCACGATCCTTTCCACGTTCCATTCCATTCCATTCCACGTTCCATACCACGTTCCATAGCATTCCATTCCATGTTCCATTCCCTTGCATTCCACGTTCAATTTCATTCCATTCCATGATACATTACCCCTTCCATTTCACATTACATTCCAACTTCCATTCCTTTCGATTCCCCATTCTGTTCCACTTTCCTTTCCATTCCTTTCCACTTCCCATTCCATTCAATTCCACATTCCTTTCCATTCCATTCCATTCCATTCCACATTACGTTCCATTCCATTCCTCAATCTGTTCCATTCCATTCCATTCCATTCCAAATTCCATTCAGTTCCATTCCACATTCCATTCCATTCCATTATACATTCCATTCCATTCCATTCCATTCCAATTTCCATACCATTCCATTCAGTTCCACATTCTATTCCATTCCATTCCACTTTCCATTCCATTCTAATCCATTCCATTCCATTCCACATTGCATTCCATATTCCATTCCCTTCCAATACACATTCCATTCCATTCCATTCCAAATTCCATTGCACGTTCCATTCCACATTCCATTCCACGTTATATTCCATTCCATTCCACATTCCATACCATTCCATTCAATTTCATTCCTAATTCCATTCCTTTCCATTCCACATTCTATTCCACATAACATTCCATTTCATTCCACATTCCATTCGAATCAATTCCACATTCGATTCCTTTCCAATCCACTTTACGTTCCAGATAACATTCCGTATTCCATTCCAAATTCTATTAAACGTTCCATTGCTAGTTAAATTCCATTCCATTCCACGTTCCATTCCAATTTCCATTCCACATTACATTGCACGTTTCATTTCATTCCATTCCACGTTCCATTCCACTTTCCATTCCACGTTCCATTCCACATTCCCTTCCATGCTGCATTCCACATTCCACTCCACGTTTCATTCCACTTTCCATTCCAAGTTCCATTTCACTTTCCATTAAATTCCATTCCACGTTCCATTCCGTTCCATTCCACATTCCATTCCACATTCCATTTCACATTCCATTACATTCTATTCTACATGGCATTCCACATTCCATTCCACGTTCCATTGAATTCCATTCCACATTCCTTTCCACATTGCGTTCCATTCCAGTCTACATTCCATTTCACATTCCATTCAATTCCATTCCACATTCCAATCGATTCTATTTCACATTCCATTCAACATTCCATCCCACGTTGTATTCCATTCCATTCCAGATTGAATTCCACATTACAATCCATTCCATTCTACGTTTCATTACACTTTCCATTCCACAATTCATTCCACATTCCATTTCACGTTCCATTGTATTTCATTCCACGTTCCATTTCACCTTCCGTTCCATTACATTCCACGATCCATTCCACATTCCATTGCCCATTCCATTCCACGCTCCATTCCAACATTCCATTCCACGTTCAATTCCACGTTCCATTCCACATTCCATTCCATTCCCCGTCCCATTCCATGTTCCATTACACTTTCCATTCCTCGTTCCATTCCATTACACTCCCCTTTCCATTCCACATTCTATTCCGTTTCATTCCACTTTCCATTCCACATTCCATTCCACATTCCATTCGATTCCATTCCACATTCCATACCATTCCATTCTATTACATTCCACAATCCATTCCATTCCTTTCCACATTCCATCCCACATAGCATTCCATTCCATTCCACATTCCATTCCATTCCATTCCACATTCCTTTCTGCATTTGATTTCACTCCATTCCACCTTCCATTCCAGATTGCATTCCATTCCATTCCATTCCACATTCCATTCCACATTCCATTCCACATTCCTTTCTCATTCTATTGCATTTCATCCCACGTTCCATTCCATATTCCACTGCATTCCAATTCACATGCCATTCCACTTTCCATTCCATTCCACGCCATTCCATTCCACATTCCATTCCACATACCATTCCACATTCCATTACGCGGTGCATTAAATTCCATTCCACGTTCCATTCCATTCCTATCAACATTCCTTTCCACATTTTATTCCATTCCTTTCCACATTCCATTCCACATTCCATACCATTCCATTCCACATTCCATTCCATTCCATTCCATTCCACTTTCCATTCCAATTTCCATTAAGTTGCATTCCACATTTCATTCCATTTCATTCCAAATTCCATTCCATTCCAATCCAGATTTCATTCCACATTTCCTTCCATTCCATTCCACATTCCATTCCACATTCCTTTCCACATTCTATTCCACATTCATTTCCATTCCATTTCATTCTTTTCCATTCCTCGTTCCATTCCACATTACATTGCATTCCTTTCCACGTTCCATTTCACATTCCATTCCATTCCATTCCATTCCACGTTCCTTTCCACACTGAATTCCAATTTCCATTCCACTTTCCATTCCGTTCCATTCCACATTCCATTCCACATTCCATCCGACGTTCCATTCCACGTTCCATTCCATGTTCAATTCCATTCCATTTAACGTTTCATTCCCATTCCATTTCATTCCATTCCAGGCTCCATTCCAGATTCCATTCCACTTTCCATTCCATTGAATTCCGCGGTCCATTCCACGTTCCATTCCACGTTCCTTTCCATTCTATTCCACGTTCCATTCCACATTCCATTGCATTCCTTTCCGAGTTCCATTCCATACTCCATTCCATTCCATTCCACACGCCATTCCACATTCCATTCCACATGGCATTCCATTCCGTTCCACATTCCATTCCGCCTTCCATTCCACTTTCCATTCGATTTCATTCCATGTTCCATTCCACATTGCATTCCTTTCCATTCCACTTTCCATTCCACATTGAATTCCCCATTACACTGCTTTTCATTCCACATTCCATTCCATTCAATTCCACTCCATATTCCATTCCATTCCATTCCACATTCCATTGCATTCCTTTCCACTCTCCATACCATTCCTTTCTATTCCATTCCACAATGCATTCCATTCCTTTGCACATTCCATCCCACATAGCATTCCATTCCATTCCACATTCCATTCCATTCCATTCCACATTCCTTTCCACATTTGATTTAATTCCATTCCACCTTCCATTCCACATTCCATTCCATTCAATTCCATTCCACATTCCATTCGACATTCCATTCCACATTGCATTCTCATTCCATTGCATTTCATTCTACATTCCATTCCACATTCCATTGCATTCCAATTCACATGCCATTCCACTTTCCATTCCATTCCTTGCCATTAAATTCCACATTCCATTCCGCAGTGCATTCCATTCAATTCCACGCTCCATTCCATTACAATCCACTTTCCTTCCACATTCCACATTACAATCCATAGTCCACTCCACATTCCATTCCACATTCCTTTGCATTCCATTCCAAGTTCCATTCCATTCCATTCAATTCCGTTAAACGTTCCATTCCACATTCCATTCTCTTCTATTCCACATTCAATTCCATTGCATTCCACATTCCATTCCACGTTCCATTCCACGTTCCGTTCCACGTTCGATTCCATTCCAATCCCTTCCATTTCATTCCATTCCATTCCATTCCATTATACATTCCATTCGACATTCCATACCCTTCCATTCCACTTTCCATTCCATTACATTCCCCACTCCATTCTATGTTCCATTGCACGTTCCAGTTTGCGTTACATTCCATTCCATTCCACATTGCATTCCACATTCCATTCCACATTCCATTCGACATTCGATTCCATTCCATTCCACGTTCGATTCCATTCCATTCCATTCCATTCCTTTACACTTTCCATTACCTTCCATTCCTCATTCCATTCCATTCCATTGCAGTTTCTAGTCCACATTCCATTCCACATTCCATTCCGTGCCATTCGACATTCCATTACATTCCATTCCACATTCTTTTCCACATTCAATTCCATTCCATTCCACATTTCATTCCACATTCGATTCCATTCCATTCCACATTCCATTCCACATTCCATTACATTACATTCCACATTCCATTCCTCCTTCTATTACATTCCATTCCACATTCCATTCCACATTGCCCTGCATTCCATTCCACATTCATTTCCACATTCAATTCCACATTCCATTCCTATCCATTCCACGTTCCATGTTGCGTTCCATTCCACAGTCCATTGCACAATCCATTCCACTTTCCATTCCATTCCATTCCACGTTCTACTCCACTTTCCATTCCTTTCCATTCCACGTTCCATCACACATTCCATTGCACATTCCCTTCCACGTTCCATTCCACATTGCATTCCACATTCCATTCCACATTCCATTCCACATTCCATTCCACACCATTCCACGTTCCATTTCACATTCCATTCCACATTCCATTCCACGTTCCTTTCCATTCCATTCCAAGTTCCATTCCACTTTCTATTCCATTGCATTCCACGTTCCATTTCACACTCCATTGCACATTCCATTCCATGATCCATTCCACATTGCATTCCACGTTCCATTCCACGTTCCATTCTATGTTCCGTTCCATTCCATTCCACGATGCATTCCACATTCCATTTCATTCCATTACACTTTCCATTCCTCATTCCATTCCACGTTCCATTCCACGATACATGTCACGTTCCATTCCATTCCATTCCTCTTTCCAATCCATATTCCATTGCATTCCACGTTGCATTTCACATTCCATTCCACATTCCATTACACATTGTACTCCGTTCCATTCCACGTGCACTCCACTTTCCATTCCATATTCCATTCCACATTCCATTCCATTCCATTCCACATTCCACTCCATTGCATGCCACATTCCATTGCAGTCCATTCCACATTCCCTTTCACATTCCATTCCATTCCATTCCACATTCCATTCCAGTTTCCATTCCATACCATATCACATTCCATTATATTCCATTTCACATTCCCTTCCACATTCCATTCTTTTCCATTCCACATTCAATTCCACATTCCATTCCATTACATTCCACTTTCCATTCCACATTCCAATCCATTCCATTCCGCATTCCATTCCACATTTCATTCCACATTCCATTCCACGTTCCATTCTATTTCATTCTACTCTCCATTCCAACTTCCATTCCACCTTCCATTCCACTTTCCATTCCACGTTCCATTCCACTATACATTCCATTCTATTCCACTTTCCATTCCACGCTCCACTCGACATTTCATTCCACATTCCATTAAACATTCCGTTCCACATTCCATTCCACTCCGTTCCACATTGCATTCCATTGTAGTCCACATTCCATTCCACATTCCATTCCATTCCATTCCACATTCCATTCCACGTACGATTCAATTCCACTTGCCATTCCACATTCCATTCCATTTCATTCCATTCCACTTTCCATTACGTATTCCATTCCATTGCATTCCACATTCCATTCCACATTCCATTATACATTCCATTCGACAGTCCATTCCATTCCATTCCAAGTTTCATTCCACTTTCTTTTCCACATTCCATTCCACGTTCCATTCGACATTCCATTCCATTCCATTCCACGTTCCATTCCACGTTGCTTTCCAAGCTTCATTCCATTCAACTTCCATTTCAAATTCCATTCCATTCTATTCCACTTTCCATTCCACATTCAATTCCACTTTCCATTCCACAATCCATTTGTTTCCATTCCATTCCATTCCACGTACCATTCCACATTCCAATCCACTTTCCATTCCACATTCCATTAGTTTCCATTCCACATTACATTCCATTCGATTCCACATTCCATTCCATTCCATTCCTCATTCCATTCCATTCCACATTCCTTTCCATTCCATTCCTCATTCCATTCCATTCCGTTCCACATTCCATTCCACGTTCCTTTCCAAATTCCATTCCACATTCCATTCCACACTCCAATCCACATTGCATTCCATTCCATTGAGCGTTCCATTACACAATACCTTCCACTTTCCATTCCACCTCCCTTTCCGTTACATTCCATTCCACTTTTCATTCCACTTTCCATTCCATTCCATTCCACGTTCCATTCCACATTCCATTGCACTTTCCATTTCACCTTCTTTCCAAATTCCATTCCACGTTCCATTCTACGTTCCATTTCATTCCATTCCACGATCAGTTCCTCATTCCATTCCATTCCACTTTCCATTCCACATTTTGTTCCACGCTCCATTACACCAACCATTCCACATTCCACTCCGTTCCATTCCACGTGCCACTGCACTTTTCATTCAACATTCCATTCCATTCCATTCCACGTTCCATTCCATTGCATTCCACATTCCATTGCATCCCATTCCACATTCCATTCCACATTCCATTCCATTCCATTCCACCTTCAATTCCACATTCCTTTCCATTCCATTCCACATTCCATTACATTCCATTCCACATTCCATTCCATTCCATTCCACATTCCATTCCTCATTCCATTCCGTTCCATTAAACTCTCCATTCCACCTTCAATTCCATGTTCCATTCCACTTTCCATTCCACAGTCCATTCCTTTCCATTGCACGTTCCATTCCACTTTCCACTCCACAATTCCTTCCACATTCCATTAAACATTCCAATCTACATTCCATTCTATTCCATTCCACGTTGCATTCCTTTGCAGTGGACATTCCATTCCGCATTCCATTCCATTCCATGTAAACATTCCATTCCATTCCATTCCACATTCCATTCCATTCCACTCCACATTCCATTCCATTCCACATACCATTGCACATTCCATTACATTCCACATTCCCTTCCACATTCTATTCCATTCCATTCCGTTCCGCATTCCATTCCATTCCATTCCATTCCTCATAGCATTCCAAAGCATTCCACATTCCTTTCCATTCCATTCCATTCCATTCCATTCCATTTGGTTCCATTCCATTCCATTCGACACCACTCCATTCCAGATTCCATTCCAGTCCATTCCATTCCACATTCCATTCCATGCCACATTCCATTCCATTCCATTCCACATTCCATGCCTTTCCATTCCACATTCCTTTCCATTCCATTACAAATTCCATTCAATTAAACATTCCGTTCCACATTACATTACACTCCACATTTCATTCCACATTTCATTCCATTCCATTACATTCTATTCCACTTTCCATTCAATTCCATTTCATTCCACATAACATTCCATTCCATCTCACATTCCATTCCATTACATTCCACTTTCGATTCCATTCCATTTCACATTCCTTTCCATTCCATTTCATATTCCATTCCATTCAATTCCAAATTCCATTCCATTCCATTACACATTCTATTCCATTCCATTCCAAATTCCATTCTATTCCATTCCAGATTCCATTCCACGTTGCATTCCGTTAAGTTAAACTTTCCATTCCACTTTCCATTGCATTGCATTCCACGCTCCTTTTCAAATTCAATTCCATCTGATTCTATTCCACATTCCACTCCATTCCACATTCCATTCCATTCCATTCCATTCCACATTCCATTACATTTCATTCCACATTCCGTTCCATTCCATTCCATTCCAATCCATTACACATTTCATTCAATTACATTCCACATTCCATTCCATTCCGCAGAGAATTCCATTATATTCCATATTCCATTCCATTCCACATTCCATTCCATTCCATTGGACATTTTATTCCATTGCACGTTGCATTCCAAATTCCATTCCATTCCACATTCCATTCCACATTGCATTCCATTCCAATGCACATTCCATTCCACTCCATTCTACATTGCATTCCATATTCCATTCCATTTCATTCCATTCGGTTTCTTACCATTCCACATTTCGTTCCATTCCATTCCATTCCAGATTCAATTCCATTCCATTCTATTCCACATTCCATTCCATACCGCATTCCATTCCATTCCAATTCCATTCCTTTCCATTTCATTCCACATTCCTTTCCATTCCATTCTACCTTCCATTCCATTCCATTCCATTCCACTTTCCATTCCATACCACTCCACATTCCATTCCATTCCATTCCACATTCCATTCCATTCCATTTCACATTACATTCCAGTTTCCTTTCCCTTCCATTCCACATTCCATTCCTTTCTTTTCCAGTCCTCTCTCCATTCCATTCCATTCCATTCCACATTCCATTCCATTCCACTTTTCTTTCCTTTCCATTCCACATTCCGTTCCAATCCAAATTCCATTCCATTCCATTCTACATTCCATTCTGCTTTCTATTCCATTCCAATCCACATTCCATTCCATTGTAATCCATTCAGTTCCATTCCACATTCGATTCCATTGTATTGCATTCCACGTTTCTTTCCATTGCAATCCACATTCCATTACATTGCATTTCACAGTCCATTCCATTCCATTCCACATTCCATTCCACATTCCATTCCATTCCATTCCATTCCACATTCCTTTCGACATCCCATTCCATTCCATTCTACTTTCCATTCCATTCCATTCCAAATTTTATTCCTTTCCATTCCACATTCCATTCCACTGCATTCCAAATTCCTCTTCATTCCATTCCACTTTCCATTCCATTCCACATTCCATTCAATTCCAGTCCAAATTCTAATCCACGTTCCATTCCGCATTCCATTCCACGTTACATTCCATTCCATTCCCCATTCCATTCCACTTACCATTCCATTCCATTCCACATTCCTTTCCACATTCAACTCCGTTTGATTCCAGCCCACATTCCATTCCATTCCATTACACATTCCATTCCATTCCATTAAACTCTCCGTTCCATTCCACATTCCATTCAATTCCATTCCACATTCCATTCCATTCCACTTTCTATTCCATTCCACACCATTTCACTCCATTCCTTTCCATGTTCCTTTGTATTCCATTTCATGTTCCATTTCATTCCACTCCAAGATCCATTGCATTCCATTCCACATTCCTTTCCATTCCATTCCAATTACCATTCTACATTCAATTCCATAACATTCCACATTCCATTCAACATTCCACTCCACATTCTATTCCACATTCCATTGCAATTCATTCCATCCTCCATTCCATTCCATTCCACATTCCATTCTATTCCATTCCACATTCCATTCCATTCCATTCAAAACTGTAGTGCATTTCATTCCACGTTCCATTACTTTCCATTCCAAGTTATTTCCTTTCCATTCCACGTTCCATTCCATTACATTCCACGTTCCATTCCATTCCATACCACTTTCCATTCTATTCCATTCCACTTTCCATTCCGTTCCATTCCATTCCCTTCCACATTCCAAACCATTATATTCCACCTCACCTTTCATTCCATTCCATTCCACCTCACATTTCATTCCTTTCCATGTTCCAGTCCATTCTATTCTACTCCATTCTACATTCCATTCTGTTACATTCCAAATTACATTCCATTCCATTCCCCATTGCATTCCATTAAATTCAACTTCCCTTTCCATTCCATTGCACGTTCCATTCCATTCCATTCCACATTCCATTCCACTTTCCATTCCATTGCATTCCACAGTCCTTTCCATGCCATTCCATATTTCATTCCTGATTCAATTCCATTCCATTCCATTCCACATTCCATTCCATTCCATTCCGCATTCCATTCCATTCCATTCCACATTCCATTCCATTCCACATTCCATTCCATTCTATTCCACATTCCATTGCATTCCATTCCATTCCATTACACTCCCTTCCATTTCTTTCCATTCCACATTCCGTTCCACTCCATTCCATTCAAGATTCCATTCCATTCCAGTTTCCGTTCCATTCTATTCCACGTTCCACTCCAGTTTCCATTCCATTCCATGCCATTCCACATTCCATTCCACTCCATTCCACATTCCATTCCATTCGATGTTCCAATACACATTGCATTCCATTCCAATCCAAATTCCATTCAATTGCATTCCACATACTATTCCATTTCATTCCGCATTCCTTTCCATTCCAATCCATATTGTATTCCATTCCATTCCTCATTGCATTGCATTCCATTCCACGTTCCACATTCCATTCCACGTTCCATTCCACATTCCATTCCACGTTCCATTCCATTCTATTCCACGTTGCATTTGATGTTCTATTCCATTCCATTCCACTTTCCATTCCACATTCCATTCCATTCCATTCCACATTCCGTTCCTCATTCCATTCCACATTCCATTCTAGTCCATTCCTCATTCCATTGCATTGCATTCCACATTCCATTCCCTTCCTCTCCCCATTCCATTCTATTCCATTCCCCATTAAATTCCATTCCATTCCACATTCTATTCCACATTTCATTCCTGATTGAATTCGACGTTCCATTCCTATTTCCATTCAATGTTGCATTACATGTTGCATTCCACTTTCCATTGCACATTCCATTACTTTCCATTACATTATATTCCACATTCCATTCCATATTCCATTCCGTTCCATTCCACATTGTATTCAACATTCCATTTCCCATTCCATTCCTCATTCCATTCCATTCCTTTCCACATTCCATCCCATTCCATTCCACATTCCAATTCCCCTTCCATTCCAATCCACATTCCATTCCATTGATTTCAATTCCTCATTCCATTCCATTCCATTCCACGTTCCATTCCACTCCATTCCACATTCCATTCCATTCCACTACACATTCCAGTCTACATTCCATTGCATTTCATTCCACATTGCACTCTGCATTCCATTACATTCAAATAAACCTTCCCTACTACATTCCATTCAGCGTTTCAATCCATTCCATTCCACGCTCCATTCCACCTTGCATTCCTCTTTCCATTCCACGTTCCATTTCACAATCCATTCCACATTCCATTCCATGTTCCATTTCATGATCCATTCCATTCCATTCCACGTTCCGTTCCTGTTTCGATTCCACATTCCATTCCATTATATTCTTTTCAACTGCCCTTTCCAATCCATTCCATGTTCCATTTCGGTTTCCACTCCACATTCTACTCCATTCCATTCCATTCCACTCCACATTCCATTCCATTCCTTTCAACATTCCATTCCATCCCATTCCACATTCCATTCCATTTCATTTCACATTCCATTCCACATTCCATTCCACATTCCATTCCATTCCATTCCACATTCCTTTCCATTCCATTCCACTTTCCATTCCACATTCCATTCTATTTAATTACACATTCCATTCCACATTCCATTCAATTCCATTCCAAATTCCACTCCATTCCACCTTCCATTCCACGTTCCACTACACGTTCCATTGGACCTTCCATTCCACGTTCCATTCCATTACATTCCAACTTCCATTCCATTCCATTCTACATTCCATTCCATTCCATTCCATTCCATTCCACCGCATTCCAATCCATTCCACATTACATCCCATTCCATTCAACATTCTATTCCATTCCATTGCACATTACATACAATTCCATTCTATTCCTCATTCCATTCCTTTCCATTCCACATTCCATTCCAGTTCACATTCCATTCCATCAAACTCCACATTCCATTCCACTCCATTCCACTTTGCATTCCACATTGCATTCCATTCCAGTACAAATCCCATACCACATTCCATTCAATTCCCTTCCACATTCCTCCCCATTCAATTCCATATTCCTTTCCTTATCCCATTCCACATTGCATTCCACATTCCATTCCATTCCATGCCACATTCCATTGCAGTCCATTCCACATTCCCTTTCACATTCCATTGTATTCAATTCCACATTCCATTCCACATTCCATTCCGTTCCATTCCACATTCCATTCCAGTTTTCATTCCATACCATATCACATTCCACTATATTCCATTTCACATTCCCTTCCACATTCTATTCTTTTCCATTCCACATTCCATTCCACATTCCATTCCGTTCCATTCCATTTTCCATTCCACATTCCAATACATTCCATTCCACATTCCATTCCACATTTCATTCCACGTTCCTTTCCACGTTCCATTCTATTCCATTCTACTCTCCATTCCACCTTCCATTCCACATTTCATTCCACTTTCCATTCCACTATACATTCCATTCCATTCCACTTTCCATTCCACGCTCCACTCGACATTTCATTCCACATTCCATTAAACATTCCGTTCCACATTCCATTCCACTCCGTTCCACATTGCATTCCATTGTAGTCCACATTCCATTCCACATTCCATTCCATTCCATTCCACATTCCATTCCATTCCATTCCACATTCCATTCCACCTTGCATTCCATTCCACATTCCATTCCACACTCCATTCCATACCATTCCACATTCCATTCCACACTCCATTCCATACCATTCCACATTCCATTCCGCAATCCATTCCATTCCACTCCACTTTCCGTTACACGTTCCTTTTCACATTCAATTCCACATTCCATTCCATTCCTTTCCATTCCATTCCACATTCCATTCCACATTCCTTTCCATTGCATTCCACATTCAATTCCACCTTCCATTCCACATTCCATTACACATTGCATTCCGTTCCATTCCACTTTCCATTCCACATTCCATTCCACGTTACATTTCACTCCATTCCACGTTCCATTCCACTTTCCTTTGTGCTTTCCATTCCAAGTTCCATTCCACTTTCCATTCCACGTTCCATTCCACGTTCAATTCCACGATGCATTCCATTCAATTTCCATTCCACATTCCATTCCTTTGCATTCCGCGTTCCATTCGATATTCCATTGGTGTACATTGCACATTCCATTCCACATTCCATTCCACTTTCCATTCCATTTCATTCAATTTTCCATACCACGTTCCATTAGACGTTACATTCCATGTTCCCTTCCGGTTTCCTCTCCATCCCATTCCACTATCTGTTGCATTCCATTCCATGTTCCATTTCAATACATTCCGTGTTCCATTCCACATTCCATTTCACATTCCATTCCATCTTCCATTCCAAATTCCATTCCCTCCCATTCCGCATTCCTTTCCATTCCATTCCATTCCACATTCGATTCCAATCCATTCCACATTGCATTCCATTATATTCCACAATCAATTCCATTGCATTCTGTTCCATTTCACATCCCATACTATTCCATTCCATTCCACATTCCATACCACATTCCATTTCACAATCCATTCCATTCCATTCCAGATTGCATTTCATTCCATTCCATTCCAATCCACTACACATTCCATTCTACTTTCCATCCCCTTCCATTCTACATTCCATTCCATTACACGTTCCATTCCATGTTCCATTCCACGATCCATTCCACATTCCATTCCACGATTCCATTCCACTTTCCATTCCATTCCATTACATGTTCCATTCCATTCCATTCCATTCTCTTCCATTCCATTCTGGATTCCTTTCCATTCCATTCCAAATTATATTCAACATTCCTTTCCATTCCGTTCCACATTTCATTCCATTCCATTCTACTTTCCATTCCATTTCATTCCACATTCCTTTTCTTTCCATTCCAAATTATATTCCACTTTCCATTCCACGTTCGATTCCACATTCCATTCCATGTTGCATTCTATGTTCTATTCCAATCCATTGCACGGTCGGTTCCACGTTCAATTCCACATTCCATTCCATATTCCATTCTACGTTCCATTCCATTCCACGTTCCATTCCACATTCCATTCCTCGTTCCATTCCACATTCCATTCCACATTCCATTCCACATTCCTTTCAATTCCATTTCACAAACTATTCAATTCCTTTCCACATCCAATTCCATTCCCATCCACATTTCATTCAATTCCATTCCACATTCCATTGCGTTTCATTCCACATTCCACATTCCATTCCACGTTTCATTCCATGTTGCATTCCATTCCATTTCAAATTGCATTCCACATTCCGATCCATTCCATTCCAAGTTCCTTTCCATTCCTCATTCCATTCCACTTTCCATTCCATTCCTTTCCACATTCCATCCCATTCCATTCCACATTCCAATGCCCCTTCCATTCCAGTCCACATTCCATTCCATTGATTTCAATTCCTCATTCCATTCCATTCCATTCCACGTTCCATTCCACTCCATTCCACATTCCATTCCATTCCATTACACATTCCAGTCTACATTCCATTGCATTTCATTCCACATTGCACTCCACATTCCATTACGTTCAAATAAACATTCCCTACTACATTCCATTCAGCGTTTCATTCCATTCCATTCCACGCTCCATTCCACCTTGCGTTCCTCTTTCCTTTCCATGTTCCATTTCACAATCCATTCCACGTTCCATTCCATGTTCCATTCTATGATCCATTCCATTCCATTCCACGTTCCATTCCTGTTTCGATGCCACATTCCATTCCATTCCATTCCTTTCCACTCCACATTCCAATCCATTCCATGTTCCATTTCTGTTTCCATTCCACATTCTATTCCATTCCATTCCATTCCACTCCACATTCCATTTCATTCCTTTCAACACTCCATTCTATCCCATTCCACATTCCATTCCATTCCATTCCACATTCCATTCCACATTCCATTCCATTCCATTCCACATTCTATTCCATTCCATTCCACGTTCTGTTCCACATTCCATTTCACTCCATTGCACACTGCATTCCATTCCATTCCATATTCCTTTCTATTCCATTCCACTTTCCATTCCGTATTCCATTCTATTTAATTACACATTCCATTCCACATTCCATTCAATTCCATTCCACATTCCACTCCATTCCACCTTACATTCCACGTTCCATTACACGTTACATTCAACTTTCCATTCCACGTTCCATTCCATTATATTCCAAATTCCATTCCATTCCTTTCTACATTCCATTCACTTCCATTCCATTCCATTCTACCGCATTCCAATCCATTCCACATAACTTCCCATTCCATTCAACATTCCATTCCATTGCACATTACATACAATTCCATTCTATTCCTCATTCCATTCCTTTCCATTCCATATTCCATTCCACTCCATTTCACATTCCATTCCATTAAACTCCACATTCCATTCCACTCCATTCCACTTTCCATTCCACATTGCATTTCATTCCAGTACAAATTACATACCACATTCCATTCAATTCCCTTCCACATTCCATCCCATTCAATTCCACATTCCATTCCTCATCCCATTCGACATTCCATTCCACATTCCATTCCACATTCCATTCCATTCCATTCCACTTTCCTTTCCACTTTTCATTCCATTCCATTCCACATTCCATTCCACATTCCATTCCACATTCTATTCCATGTTCAATTACACGTTCCATTCCATTCCATTCCACGTTCCATTCCACATTCCAGTAAACTCCTTTCCACTTTTCGTTCAACAATGCATTCCACATTCCATTCCTTTCCATTCCACATTCCATTTCACTTTCCATAACACATTCAATTACACATTACATTCCACAATCCATTCCTCATTACATTCCACATTCCATTCCACATTCCATTCCATTCCACTCCATTCCACATTCCATTACATATTTGATTCCACATTCCATTCCTCTTTCCATTCCATTCCATTTCACATTAAATTCCACATTCCTTACCTTTCCATTCCATTCCACATTCCAATCCAAATTCTATTCCACCTTGCATTTCACCTTCTATCCCATTCCATTCCATTCCACATTGCTTTACCTATTCCATTCCATTCCTTTCCACATTCCATTCCATTCCATTCCACATTCCCCTCCACGTTCCAGTGCATTCCATTCCACATTCCATTCCATTCCATTCCATTCCACCTTCCATTCTACATTCCATTCCATTCGACTCCACATTGCATTCCGCATTCCATTGCACATTCCATTCCATTCCACTCCATTCCACATTCCATTCCACATTTCCTACCACATTCCATTCCTCATTCCATTCCACGTTCCATTCCGCATTCCATCCCATTCCACTCAATTCCACATTCCGTTTCCCATTTCATTTCACATTCCATTCATCTTTCCATTCCATTCCCTTCCACATTCCAATGCACATTCCATTCCACTCCACATTCCATTCCAATCCACATTGCATTCCTCATTTTATTCCATTCCATTCCATTCCAATTTCCATTCAGTTTTATTCCATCCCATATACCATTCAAAAGCGTTGAACTTTCCATTCCATTCCATTGCATTCCATTTCGTTCCATTCCATTCTACATTCCGTTTCATTCCATTCCTTTCCAGATTCCGTTGCATTGCATTCCATTCCACATTCAATGCCATTAAATTCCACATTCCATTCCATTACACATTCCTTTCCAAATTCAATTCAATTCCATTCCATTCTATTCCACATTCCATTCCATTCCACACAACATTCCATTCCTTTCACACATTCCATTCCCTTCCATTCCATATTCCATTCCATTCCATTTCACTGGAATATTAAATGGATTGTGGAATTTAAGGGAATGGAATGTGCAAAGGAATGGAATGGAATGGAATGTGGAGTGGAATGGAATGGAATTTGGAGTGGAATGGAATGTAATGGAATGGAAGTGAATGTGGAATGCAATGGAATGGAATTGATTGGAATGTGGAATGGAATGGAAAGTGGAATGGAATGGAATGCAATGTGGAATGCAATGGAATGAAATATAGAATGTAATTGAATGGAAAGTGGAATGGAATGTGGAATGGAAAGGAATGGAATGTTGAATGGAATGGAATGGAATGTGGAAAGGAATGTGGAATGCAATGTGGAATGGAATGTACAATGGAATGTGGAATGGAATGGAACGTGTAATGGAAAATGGAATCGAACGTGTAATGGAACATTGAATGCAACGTGGCATGGAATGGAATGGACTGTGGATTGGAATGGAAGGGAATGTGGAATGGAATGGGACAGAATGAAATGTGGAATGGAATAGAATGGAATGTGCAATGGAATGCACTGTAATGTGGAATGGAATGTGAAATGGATTGTGGAATGGATTGTGTAATGGAATGTGGAGTGGATTGGAATGGAGTGTCGAATGGAGTGTGGAAAGCAATGGAATGGAATGGAATGGAATGGAATGTGGAATGGAATGAAGTGGGATGTGGAATGGAATGGAATGGAACCGAATGCAATGTGGAACGGAATGGAATGGAATGTGGAACAGAACAGAATGAATGTGGAATGGAATGGAATGGAAAGTAGAATGGAATGTGGAATGGAATGGAATGAAATGTGGAATGGAATGGAATTGAATGTGGATTGGAATAGAATGGAATGTGAAATGGAACGTGGAATGGAATGGAATCAAATGTGGAATGGAATGTCAAACGGAATGGAATGGAATGTGGAGTGGAATGTGGAATGGAATGGAATGTGGAATAGAATGGAATGGAATATAATGTGGAATAGAATTGAATGAAATATGGAATGAAATGTGGAATTGAATGGAAAGTGGAATGGAAAGTAATGGAGTGGAGTGTGGAATGGAAGAGAATGAGGTTTCTAATGGAATGGAATGGGGAATGGAATGGAATGTGAAATGGAATGGAATGATAAGGGGAATAGATGGAATGGAATGGAATGCTGAACAAAAAGTGGAATTGAACATGGAATGCAGTGGAATGGAATGTGGAATGGAATGTAATGGAATGTGGCATGGAATGGAATGGAAAGTGGAATGGAACGGAAGGGAAGGTGGAATGGAATGGAATCGAATGCAATGTGGAATAGAATGGAATGAAAAGGAATGTGGCAATGGAATGTGGAATGGAATGTAGTGTGGAATACAATGGGATGGAAATGAATGTGGAATGAGATTTATTTTGATGGAATATGGAAAGGAATGTGGAATGGTTTGGAATGGGATGTGCAATGGATTAGAATGGAAGGTGCTGTGGTACATGGAATGGAATCGAATGGAATGTGGAATGGAGTGGAATGGAACAGAACGTGGAATGGAGTGGAATGGAATGGAATGGAATGTGGAATGGAATGTGGAAAGGAAAGGAATGGAATTGAATCTGCAATGGAATGGAATGGAAGGGAATGTTTAATGGAATGGAATATGGGTTTTAATGGAATGGAATGTCAAAAGGAAAGGAATGGAATTTAGAATGGAATGGAATGGAATGTGGAATGGAATGCAATCTAATGTGGAATGGAATAGAATGGAATGTGGAATGGAATGAAATGGAAAATGGAACAGAATGTGGAATGGAATGAAATAGAATGGAATATAGAATGGAACGGAATGGAATGTGGAATGGAATTCAATGGAATGGAATGCAATGGAATGTGGAATGGAATGGAAAGGAATGTTGAATGGAATCGATTGTGGAATGGAATCAAATGGAATGGAATGTGAAATGGAATGGAACTGAATGTGGAATGGAATGGAATGGAACGTTGAATAAAATGAAATGGAATGGAATGTGGAATGGAATGGAATGGAATGGAATGTGGAATGGAATGTGGAATGGAATGGAATGTGGACTGTAATGTGGAATTTAATGCAATGATATGTGGACTGTAATGGAATGGAAGGAGGAGTGGAAAGGAATGGAACGTGGAATGGAACGCTGAATGAAACGTGGAATGCAACGCGCAATGGAAAGTGGAATGGAATGGAATGGAATGTGGAATGGAAGGGAATGCAATGTGGAATGGAACATGGAATGGAACGTGAAATTCAACGAGGAATGGAATGTAGAATGGAATGTGGAATGGAATGGAATGGATTGTGGAATGGAACGTGGAATGGAATGGAATGGAACGTGGAAGGGATCGTGGAATGGATTGGAATGGAACGTGGAAGGGAACGTGGACTGGAACGTGGAATTGAATGTGCGATAGAATGTGGAATGGAATGTTGAATGAAAGGCAATGGAAAATGGAATGGAACGTGGAGTGGAATGTAATGGAATGTGGATTGGAAAGTGAAATTGATTGTGGAATGGAACGTGGAATGGAACGTGGAAGGGAATGGAATGGAATGTGGAATGGAATGTGGAATGGAAGGTGGAATGGAATGTGGAATGCAATGGAATGGAACGTGGAAGGGAATGGAATGAAATGTGGAATGGAAAGCAGAATGGAATGTGGAATGGAACGTGGAATGCAATGTTGTATGGAATGGAATGGAATGTCAAACAGAATGGAATGGAATGTGGAATGGAATGGAATGTAGTGGAATTTGGAATGGAATGGAATCGATTGGAATGGAATGTGGAATATAATTGCAAGGAATGTGGAATGGACTCTAATGTGGAATGGAATGGAATGGAATGGCATGGAATTGAATGTGGAATATAATGGAATGGAATGTGGAATGGAATGAAATGGAATGGAATGTGGAATAGAAAGGAATGGAGGGGAATGTGGAATGGAATGTGGAATGGAATGGAAAAGAATGTGGAATGGAATGCAATGGAATTTGGAATGGAATGGAATGTAAGGTGAAGTGTAATGTGGAATGGAATGTTAAAAAGAATGCGGAATGGAATGTGGAACGGAATGAAATGAAAGGTGTAATGCAATGGAATGGAATGTGGAATGGAGCATGAAGGGGATGATAGAATGGAACGAGGAATGGAATATGTAAAGGAATGTGGAATGGAATGCAATGGAATGGGGAATGGATTGTGGAATAGAATGTGGAATGGAATGGAAAGGAATGTGGAATGGAATGTGGAATGGAATGGAATGGAAAGTGGAATGGAATGTGGAATGGAATGGAATGGAAAGTGGAATGGAATGTGGAATGGAACGTGAAATGGAATGGAATACCACGTGGAATGGAACGTGGTTTGTATCGTGGAATAGAATGTGGAAAGATATGAGGAATAGAATGTGGAATGGAATATGGAAGGGAACGTGATATTGAATGGAATGGAATGTTGAATGGAACCTGGAATGGAATGGAATGGAACGTGGAATGGAATTTGGAATGGAATGTGGAATGGAACATGGAATAGAACGTGGAATGGAATTTAATTCAGTGTGAAATGGACTGTGGAATGGAATGGAATGGTATGTAGAATGCAATGTGGAATGGAATGGAACAGAAAGTTGAATGCAATGCGGAATGGAATGGAATGGAATGTGTAATGGAAAGTGGAGTGGAATGTTGAATGGAATATGGAATGGAATTTAATCAAATGTGCTGTGGAATTAGGAATGGAATGTGGAATTGCAATAGGATGTAATGTGGAATGAAATGTGGAATGGAATGTGGAAAGGAAAGTGGAATGTAATGGAATGGAAAGTGGAATGGAACGTGGAATTGAATGGAATCGAACGTGGACAGGAACGTGGAATGGAAAGTAGAATGGAACGAGGAATGAAATGTGAAATGGAATGTGGAAAGGAATGCTGAATGGAATGTGTAAAGGATAGTAGAATGGAATGTGGAATGGAATGTGGAATGGAATGTGGAATGGAATGGAATGGAATGGAATGTAAAATGGAATGTGTAATAAAATGGAATGGAATGTGGAATGGAATGGAACGTGGAATGGAATGTGGAATGGAATGTGGAATGGAATGTGGAATGGAATGTAATGCAGTGTGGAATGAAATGTAATGGAATGTGGAATGGAATGGAACGTGGAATGGAATGTGGAATGGAATGTGGAATAGAATGTAGAATACAATGTGGAATGGAATGGAATGGAAAGAGGAATTGAACGTAATTAGACGTGAAATGTAACGTTTAAAGGAATGTGGAATGGAACGTGTTATGGAACATGAAATGGAATATGGAATGGAATGTGGAATGGAACGTGGAATGGAATTGAGTGTGGAATGGAATGGAATGGAATGTGGAATGGAATTGAAAGGAATGTGGAATGGAATGGAAAGGAATGGAATGTGGAATGCAATGTGGAATGGAATGCAATGGAATATGAAATGTAATGTTTAATGGTATGGAATGGAATGCAATGAAATGTGGAAATGAATGGAATGGAATGTGGAATGTAATGGAGTGGAATATGGAATAGGTTGGAATGGAATGTGGAATTGAATTTAATGCAATGGAATATGGAATGGAATGGAATGGAATGTGGAGGGAAATGGAATGGAATGTGGAATGGAATAGAATGTGGAATGGAATGAAATAGAATGGAATGTAGAATGGAATGGAATGGAATGTGGAATGGAATGTAATGCGGAATGGAATGGAATGGAATGGAATGGAATATGGAATGGAATGGAATGGAATGTGGGATTGAATGGAATGGAAGGTGGAATGGAATGAAATGGAATGGAACGTGAAGTAGAATGGAACGGAATGTGGAATGGATGGGAATGGAATGTGGAATGGAATAGAATGGAATGTTGAATAGTATGGGATGGAATGGAATGTGGAATGGAATGGAATGTGGAATGGAATGGAATGGAATTGAATATGGACTGCACTGTGGAATGGAATGGAAAGAAATGTGGAATGGAATGGAGTGGAATGAGGAATGAAACATGAAACGGAATGGAATGGCATGTGGAATGGAAAGTGGAATGGATCGTGGAATGGAATAGAATGTAATGTGGAATGCTATGGAATGGAATGTGGAATGGAATGGAATGGAATGTGGAATGGAATGTTGAATGGAAAGGAATTGATTGGAATGCAGAATGGCATGTGGAATGGAATGAATTGCCGAATGGAATGGGGAATGGAATGGAATGGAATGTGGAATGGAATGTGGAATGTAATGGAATGGAATGTAAAGTGGATTTTGGAATGGAATGGAATGGAATGTGGAATACAATGTAATGGAATGTGTAATGGAATGAAATGGAATGTGGAATGCATTGGAATGGAACGTGGAATGGAAAGTGGAAGGCAATGTGAAATGGTATGTGGAATGGAATGGAATGTATAACTGAATGGAATGGAATGGAATGTGGAATGTAGTGGAATGGAATGGAATATAGGATGGATTGGTATATAATGTGGAATGGAATGGAATGTGGAATGCAGTGTGGAATGGAATGCAATGGAATATGAAATGGTATGTGGAATGCAATGCAATGGAATGCAATGAAATGTGGAAAAGAATGGAGTGGAATGTGGAATGGAATGGAATTTAATGGAATGTGGAACGGAAAGGAATGGAATGTGGAATGGAATGTGGAATAGAATGAGGATTCATAGAATCTGCAAGTCGACATTTGGAACGCTTTGAGCCCTATGCTGGAAAAGGAAATATCTTCACATAAAAACTAGATAGAAGCATTCCTAGAAACTTGCTTGTGATTTGTGTATTCAACTCAGAGAGTTGAAGCTTCCTTTAGATATAGCTGTTTTGAAACACTCTTTTAGTAGAATCTTCAAGTGGATATTTGGAGTGTTAAGAGGTCAACACTGGAAAAGAAAATATCTTCATATAAAAACTAGATGGAAGCATTCTCAGAAACGTCCCTGTGCTTTATGCATTCAAGTCACAGAGAGGAACCTTCCTTTTGAAAGCGCAGTTTTGTAACACTCTTTTTGTAGAATTTGCTAGTGGATGTTTGGAGCGATTTGAAGCCTATGCTGGAAAACGAAATATCTTCCAATAAAAACTAGACAGAAGCATTCTCAGAAACTACTTTGTGATGAGTGCATTCAACTCACAGACTTGAACCTTCATTTTGAAAGAGCAGTTTTGAAACACTCTTTTTGTAGAATCTGCAAATGGATATTTGGAGAGTTTTGAGGCCTTTGCTGGGAAATGAAATATCTTCACGTACAAATTACACAGAAGCATTTTCAGAAACTACTTTGCAAAGTGTGCATTCAACTCACAGAGTTGAACCTGCTTTTTGATAGAGCAGTTTGTAAGCAGCCTTTTTGTAAAATCTGCAAGTGGATATTTGGAGTGATTTGAGGCCTATGCTGCAAAAGGAAATATCTTCACAGGAATCCTAGACAGAAGCATTCTCAGGAATTTCTGTGTGATGAGTGCATTCAACTCACGGACTTGAACCTTGCTTTTGATAGAACAGTTTTGAAACCCTCCTTTTGTAGAATCTGCAGGTGTTTATTTGGGGCGTCTTGATGCCTATGATGGAAAATGAAATATCTTCACATAAAAACGAGACAGAAGCATTCTCAGAACCTTCTGTGTGATGAGTGCATTCAACTCACACACTTGAACTTTCCTTTTGATAGAGCAGTTTTGAAACACCCTTTTAGTAGCATCTGTAAGTGGATATTTGAAGGGTTTTTATGGCAATGCTGAAAAGGAATTATCATCACATAAAAACTAGGCAGAAGCATTCTCAGAAACTTCTTCATGATGAGTGCATTCAACTCACAGAGTTGAACGTTCCTTTTGATAGAACAGTTTTGAAACACTTTTTCAGTAGAATCTTCAAGTGGATATTTGAAGTGCTAAGAGGCCAACACTGAAAAGGAAATATCTTCACATAAAAACTAGACAGAAGCATTCTCAGACACTTCTCTGTGCTTTCTGCATTCAACCCATAGTTGAACCTTCCTTTTGATAGAAAAGTTTTGAAAATCTCTTTTCGTAGAATCTGCAAGTTGACATTTGGATCGCTTTGAGGCCTATGCTGGAAAAGGAAATATCTTCACATAAAAACTAGATAGAAGCATTCTCAGAAACATGTTTGTGATGTGTGCATTGAACCCACAGAGTTGAAGCTTCCTTGTGATATAGCTGTTTTGAAACACACTTTCAGTTGAATTTTCAAGTGGATATTTGGAATGTTAAGAGGCCAACACTGGAAAAGGAATTATCTTCACATAAAAACTAGATGGAAGAATTCTCAGAAACTTCCGTGTGCTTTATGCATTCAAGTCACAGAGAGGATCCTTCCTTTTGAAAGCGCAGTTTTGAAACACTCTTTTTGTAGAATATGCTGATGGATGTTTGGAGCGATTTCAGGCCTATCCTGGAAAACGAAATATCTTCCCATAAAAACTAGACAGAAGCATTCTCAGAAACTTCTTTGTGCTGTGTACATCCAACTCACAGACTTTAACTTTCCTTTTGAAAGAGCAGTTTTGAAAACACTCTTTTTGTAGAATCTGCAAGTGGATATTTTAAGCGTTTTGAGGCCTTTGCTGAGAAATGAAATATCTTCACCTGAAAACTAGACAGAAGCATTCTCAGAAACTTCTTTGTGATGTGGCATTCAACTCACAGAGTTGAAGCTTTCTTTTGATATAGCTGCTTTGAAACACTCTTTCAGTAGAATATGCAAGTGGATATTTGGAGGGCTAAGAGGCCAACACTGGAAAAGGAAATATCTTCACATAAAAACTAGAGGGAAGCATTCTCAGAAACTTCCCTGTGCTTTATGCATTCAAGTCACGGAGAGGAACCTTCCTTTTGAAAGCGCAGTTTTGAAACACTCTTTTTGTAGAATTTGCTAGAGGATGTTTGGAGCGGTTTGAGGCCTATGCTGGAAAACGAAATATCTTCCCATAAAAACTAGATAGAAGCATTCTCAGAAACTTCTTTGTGTTGTGTGCATTCAACTCACAGAGTTGAACCTGCCTTTTGATAGGGTAGTTTGGAAACAGCCTTTTTGTAAAATCTGCAAGTGGATATTTGGAGTGATTTGAGACCTATGCTGCAAAAAGAAATATCTCCACATAAAACCTAGACAGAAGCATTCTCAGAAACTTCTTTGTCATTTGGGGATAGAACTCACAAAGTTGAACCTTCCTTTTCATAGACCAGTTCTGCAACATTCTTGTTGTGGAAACTGCAAGTGGATATTTGGTGCGCTGTGGCATCTAGTGGAAAGGGAAATACATTCAGATGAAAACTAGATAAAACCGTTCTCAGAAACTCCTTTATGATGTGTGCATTCTACTCACAGAGTTGAACATTTCTTTTGATAGAACAGTTTTGAAACACTCTTTTTGTGGAGTCTGCAAGTGGATATTTGGAGCGCTTTGTAGCCTATGCTGGAAAAGGAAACATCTTCACATAAAAAGTAGATAGAAGCATTCTCAGAAACTTCTTTGTGATGTGTGCATTCAACTCACAGATTTGAAGCTTCCTTTTGATACAGCTGTTTTGAAACACTCTTTCAGAAGAAGCTGCAAGTGGATATTTGGAGTGCTAAGAGGCCAACACTGGAAAAGGAAATATCTTCACATAAAAAAGAGATAGAAGCATTCTCAGAACAGTCTGTGTGATGAGTGCATTCAACTCACACACTTGAACTTTCCTTTTGATACAGCAGTTTTGAAACAGTCTTTTAGCAGCATCTGTAAGTCGATATTTGGAGGGGTCTTATGCCAATGCTGGAAAACGAAATCTCATCACATAAAAACTAGGCAGAAGAATTCTCAGAAACGACTTCATGTTGAGTGCATTCAACTCACAGAGTTGAACGTTCCTTTTGATAGAACAGTTTTGAAACACTCCTTTTGTAGGATCTGCAACTGTTTATTTGGAGGGCTTTGAGGCCTATGTTGGAAAAGGAAATATCTTCACATAAAAACTAGACAGAAGCATTCTCAGAGACTTCCCCGTGCTTTCTGCCTTCAACTCACATAGTTGAACCTTCCTTTTGATAGAACAGTTTTGAAAAACTCTTTTCATAAAATCTGCACGTCGACATTTGGAACGTTTTGAGGCCTATGCTGGAAAAGGAAATATCTTCACATAAAAACTGGATAGAAGCATTCTCAGAAACTTGCTTGTGATGTGCACATTCAACTCACAGAGTTTAAGCTTCCTTTTTATATAGCTTTTTTGAAGCACTCTTTTAGTAGAATCTTCAAGTGGATATTTGGAGTGTTAAGAGGTCAATACTGGAAAAGAAAATATCATCACATAAAAACTACACGGAAGAATTCTGAGAAACGTCCCTGTGCTTTATGCATTCAAGTCACAGGGAGGAACCTTCCTTTTGAAAGTGCAGTTTTGAAACACTCTTTTCGTAGAATTTGCTAGTGGATGTTTGGAGCGATTTGAGGCCTATCCTGGAAAACGAAATATCTTCCAATAAAAACTAGACAGAAGCATTCTCAGAAACTTCTTTGTGATGAGTGCCTTCAAGTCACAGACTTGAACCTTCATTTTGAAAGAACAGTTTTGAAACACTCTTTTTGTAGAATCTGCAAGTGGATATTTGGAGCGTTTTGAGGCCTTTGCTGGGAAAGGAAATATCTTCACCTGCAAACTACACAGAAGCAGTCTCAGAAACTACTTTGTGATGTGTGCATTCAACTCACAGAGTTGAACCTGCTTTTTGATAGAGCAGTTTGGAAACATCCTTTTTGTAAAATCTGCAAGTGGATATTTGTAGCAATTTGAGGCCTACACTGCAAAAGGAAATATCTTCACAGGAACCCTAGACAGAAGCATTCTCAGTAACTTGTGTGTGATGAGTGCATTCAACTCACACACTTGAACCTCCCTTTTGATAGAACAGTTTTGAAACACTCCTTTTGTAGAATCTGCAGGTGTTTATTTGGAGCGCTTTGAGGCCTGTGATGGAAAACTAAATATCTTCACATAAAAACGAGACAGAAGCATTCTCAGAAACTTCTGCATGATGAGTGCATTCAACTCACACACTTGGACTTTCCTTTTGATAGAGCAGTTTTGAAACACTCTTTTAATAGCATCTGTAAGTGGATATTTAAAGGGTTTTTATGGCAATGCTGGAAAAGGAAATATCATCACATGAAAACTAGGCAGAAGCATTCTCAGAAACTTCTTTGTGATGAGTGCTTTCAGCTCACAGAGTTGAACATTCCTTTTCATAGAGCAGTTTTGAAACACTCTTTCAATAGAATCTGCAAGTGGATATTTGGAGTGCAAAGAGGCCAACACTGGAAAAGGAAATATCTTCACATAAAAACTAGACAGAGGCATTCTCAGAAAAATCCCTGTGCTTTCTGCATTCAATCCACATAGTTGAACCTTCCTTTTGATAGAAAAGTTTTGAAAATCTCTTTTCGTAGGAACTGCAAGTCGACATTTGGAACTCTTTGAGGCCTATGCTGGAAAAGGAAATATCTTCACATAAAAACTAGATAGAAGCATTCTCAGAAACTACCCTGTGCTTTATGCATTCAAGTCACAAAGAGGAACCTTAATTTTGAAAGCACAGTTTTTAAACACTCTTTTTGTAGTATTTGCTAGTGGATGTTTGGAGTGCATTGATCAGTGCATTCAACTCGAAGACTTGAACGTTCCTTTTGATAGAACAGTTTTGTAACACTCCTTTTGTACAATCTGCAAATGTTTATTCGGAGCGCTTTGAGGCCTATGTTTGAAAAGGAAATATCTTCACATAAAAACTAGACAGAAGCATTCTCGGAAACTTATTTGTGATGAGTGCATTCAACTCACAGACTTGAACCTACCAATTGATAGAGAAGTTTCAAAATACTCTTTTTGTAGAATCTGCAAGTGGATATTTGGAGTGCTTTGAGACCTATGCTGGAAAAGGAAATATCTTCACATAAAAATTAGACAGAAGCATTCTCAGACACTTCTCTGTGATGAGTGCATTCAACTCACAGAGTTCAACCTTCCTTTTGGTAGAAGAGTTTTGAATCACTCTCTTTGTAGAATCTACAATAGATTATTTGGAGCGCATTGAGGCCTATGATGGAAAAGGGAATATCTTCCCATACAAACTAAGCAGAATCATTCTCAGTAACATTTTTGTGATGAGTGCATTCAACTCAGAGACTTGAACATTCCTTTTGATAGAGCAGTTTTGAAACACTCTTTTTATAGAATCTACAAGTGGATATCTAGAGCAATTTGAGGCCTATGCTGGAAAAGGGAATATCTTCACATAAAAACTAGACAGAAGCATTCCTAGAAATTTCTTTGTGACGAGTGCATTCAACTCACAGGGTTGAACTTTCCTTTTGATAGAACAATTTTGAAACACTCTGTTTGTAAAATTTGCAAGTGGATATTTGGAGCAATTTGAGGCCTATGCTGCAAAAAGGGAATATCTGAACATAAAAACTAAACAGAAGCATTCTCAGAGACTTCCTTGTGCCTTATGCATTCAACTCACAGGCTTGAACCTTCCTTTTGATAGGGCAGTTTTGAAACACCCTTTTTGTAGACTCTGCAAGTGCATATTTGGAGCGATTTGAGGCCTATGCTGCAAAAAGGGAATATCGTCACATAAAAACCAGACAGAAGAATTCTCAGAAACTTCCCCATGCTTTATGCATTCAACTCACAGACTTGACCCTTCCTTTTGAATGAGCAGTTTTGAAACACTCTTTTTGTAGTATCTGCAGGTGGATATTTGAAGAGATTTGAGGCCTATGATGAAAAAGGTAATATCTTCACCTAAAAACTAGACAGAAGCATTCTCAGAAACTTCTCTGTGATGAGTGCATTCAATTCACAGAGGTGAACCTTCCTTTTGATAGACCGGTTTTGAAACACTCTCTTTATAGAATCTGAAAGTGGATACTTGGAGTGCTTTGAGGCCTATGCTGGAAATGGAAATATGTTCTCATAAAAACTAAGCAGAAGCATTCTCACAAAGTTCTTATTGATGAGTGAATTCAATTCACAAACTTAAACCTTCCTTTTGATAGAGCAGTTTTGATACACTCTTTTTGTAGAATCTGCAAGTGGATATTTGGAGCGCTATGAGGCCTACACTGGAAAAGGAAATATTTTCGCCTAAAAACTATACAGAAGCATTCTCTGAAACATCTCTATGATGAGTGCAATGTACTCACAGACTTGAACCTTCCTTTTGACAGAGAAGTTTTGAAACACACTTTTTGTAGATCCGCAAGTGGATATTTTGTGTGCTTTGTGGCCTAAGTTGGAAAAGGAAATATCTTCAGATAAAAACTAGACAGAAGCATTCTCTCAAACTTCTTTGTGATGCGTGCATTCATCTAACAGAGCAAAACTTTCCTTTTGATAGCACAGTTTTGAAACACCCTTTTTGTAGAATCTTCAAGTGGATATTTGGAGCAATTTGAAGCCTATGCTTTAAAAGGGATTATCTTCACATAAAAACTAGACGGAAGCATTCTCAGAAACTTCCCTGTGCTTTATGCATTCAACCCACAGACTTGAACCTTCCTTTTGAAAGAGGAGATTTAAAACACTCTTTTTGTAGAAACTGCAAGTGGATATTTGGAGTGGTTTGAAAAACTGGACAGAGGCCTTCTCAGAAATTTTTTTGTGATGAATGCATTCAGCTCACAGTGTTGAACCTTCCTTTTGATAGAACAGTTGTGAAACACTATTTTTGTAGAATCTGAAAGTGGATATTTGGAGCTCTTTGAGGCTTACGATGGAAAAGGAAATATCTACACATAAAATCTAAATGGAAGTGTTCTCAGAAACTTCTTTGTGATAAGTGCATTCAATTCACAGAGTTGAAACATCCTTTTGATTGAACAGTTTTGAAACACTCTTTTTGTAGAATCTTCAAGTGGATATTTGGAAGGCTCTGAGGCCTATACTCGAAAAGGAAATATCTTCATATAAAAACTAGATGGAAGCATCCTCAGCGACTTCTTTGTGATGACTACATTAAACTAACAGAGTAGAACCTTCCTTTTGATAGAGCAGTTTTGAAACACCCTTTTTATAGAATCCGCAAGTGGACATTTGGAGAGATTTGAGGCCTATGCTGGAAAAAGGAATGTCTTCACATAAAAACTAGGCAGAAGCATTCTGAGAAACTTCCCTGCACTTTATGCATTCAACTCACAGGCTTGAACCTTCCTTTTGAAACAGCAGATTTGAAACACTCTTTTTGCAGTATCTGCAAGTAGATATTTGGAGGGCTTTGAAGCCTATGCTGGAAAAGGAAATATCCTCATGTAAAAACTAGACAAAAGCATTCTCAGAAACTTCTTTGTGATGAGTGCATTCAACTCACAGAGATGAACTTTCCTTTTGATAGAACAGTTTTGAAACACTCTTTTTGTAGAATCTGCAAGTGGATATTTCAGCGCTTTCAGGCCTATGCTGGAAAAGGAAATATCTTCACATAAAAACTAGACGGAAGCATTCTCAGACACTTCTCTTTGATGATTGCATTCAACTCACAGGGATCAACATACTTTTTCATAGAACAGTTTTGAAGCACTCTCCTTGTAGAGTCTACAAGAGATTATTTGGAGTGCCTTGAGGCCTGTGCTGGAAAAGGAAATATCTTCCCATAAAAACTAAGCAGAACCATTCTCAGAAACATTTTGTGATGAGTGGATTCACCTCACGGACTTGAACCTTCCTTTTGAAAGAGCAGTTTTGAAACACTCTTTTTGTAGAATCTGCAAGTGGATATTTGGAGAGCTTTGAGGCCTATGATGGAAAAGAAAATATCTTTACATAAAAACTAGACAGAACCATGCTCAGAAACTTCTCTGTGATGAGTGCATTGAAGTCAAAGTGTTGAACCTTCCTTTTGATAGAGCAGTTTTGAAACACCCTTTTTGTAGAATCTGCAAGTGAATATTTGGAGCTCATTGAGGCCTATGCTGGAAAAGGAAATACCTTCACATAAAAACTAAACAAAAGGATTCTCAGAAAATTCTTTGTGATGTGTGCATTCAATTCACAGAGTTGAACAGTATTTTTGATGGAGCAGTTTTGAAACACCCTTTTTTCAGAATCAGCAAGTGGATATTTTGAGCACTTTGAGGCCTATGCTGGAAAAGAAAATATCATCTTCACATAAAAACTAGACTGAAGCATTCTCAGAAACTTCTTAGTGATGGGTGCATTCAACTCATGGATTTGAACCTTTGTTTTGATAAAGCGGTTTTGAAGCACACTTTTTGTAAAATCTGCAGGTGGATATTTGGAGTGATTTGAGGCCTTCACTGGAAAAAGGAATATCTTCACATAAGAACTTGACAGAAGCATTCTGAGAAACTTCCCCGTGCTTTATGCATTCAAATCAAAGAGTTGAACCTTACCTTTGACAGCGCAGGTTTGAAACACTCTTTTTGTAGAATCTACAGATGAATATTTTGAGCACTTTGAGGTCTATCCTGGAAAAGGAAATAACTTCACATAAAAACTAGACTGATGCATTCTCAGAAACTTTTTTGTAATGTGAGCATTCAACTCACAGAATCGACCATTCCTTTTGACAGAGCAGTTTTGAAACACCCTTTTTGTAGAAACTGCAAGTGGATATATGTAGCCCTTTGAGGCCTAGGCTGGAAAAGGAAATATCTTCACTTAAAAACTAGACAGAAGCATTCTCAGAACCTTCTTTGTCATGATTGCATTGAACTCACTAAGTTGAAACTTTCTTTTGATAGGACAGTTTTGAAACACTCTTTTTTGTAGAATCTGCAAGTGGATATTTGGAGCACTTTGAGGCCTACCCTGGAAAAGGAAATATCTTCACATAAAAACTAGACAGAAGAATTCTCAGAAACATCTCTATGATGAGTGCATTCAATTCACGGAATTGAACTTTCCTTTTGATAGAGCAGTTTGAAATACTCTTTTAATGGAATCTGAAAGTGGATATTTGGAGTGCTATGAGGCATTTGCTGGAAAAGGAAATATCTTCACATAAAAACCAGACAGAAGCTTTCTCAGAAACTTGTTTATGATGGGCGCATTCAACTCACAGAGTTGAAACTTCCTTTTGAAATGGCAGTTTTGAAACACACTTTTAGTAGAATCTGCAAGGGGATATTTGGAATGCTTTGAGGTCTATGCTGGAAAAGGAAATGTCTTCACAAAAAAACTAAACAGAAGCATTCTCAGAAACTTCTTTATGATGTGGGCATTAAACTCTCAGATTTGGACCTTCCTATTGATAGGACAGTTTTGCATCACTGTTTTTACAGAATCTGCAAGTGTATATTTGGAGCGCTTTGAGGCTTATGCGGTAAAAGGAAATAACTTCACATAAAAACGAAACAGAAGCATCCTCACCAACTTCTTTGTGATGTGTGCATTCTACTCACAGAGTTGAACCATACTTTTGATAGAGCAGTTTTGAAACACCCTTTTGGTAGGCTCTGCAAGTCGATATTTTCAGTGCTTTGAGGCCTATACTGGAAAAGTAAATATCTTCACATAAAAAATAGATGGAAGCATTCTCAGAAACTTCTTTGTGATGAGTGAGTTGAACTCACAGAGTTTAACTTTCCTTTTTAAGAGCAGTTTTGAAACACCCCTTTTATAAAATCTGCAAGTGGATATTTGGAGTGCTTTGATGCCAATGATGGAAAAGGAAATATCTTCAAATAAAAATCAGACCGAAGCATTCTGATAAACTTCTATGTGATGAGTGCATTCAAATCTCAGAGTTGAACCTTCCTTTTGAAAGAACAGTTTTGAAACACTCTTTTTGTAGAATCTGCAGTTGGATATTTGGAGCAATATGTGGCCTATCCTGGAAAGGGTTATATCTTTTTAAAAAACTAGACAGTAGCATGCTCAGAAACTTCTTTGTGATGAGCACATTCATCTCACAGAGGTGAGACTTCCTTTAAATAGAGCAGTTGTGAAACACTCTTTTTGTAGAATCTACAAGTGTATATTTGGAGTGCTTTGAGGCCAATGCTGGTTAAAGAAATATCTTCACACAAAAATTAGACAGAATCATTCTCAGAAACTTCTTTGTGATGAGTGCATTCACCTCACAGAGTTAAGCCTTCCTTTTGATAGAGAAATTTTGAAACACTCTTCTTGTCGGATCTGCAAGTGGATATTTGGGGCACTATCAGGCCTACACTGGAAAAGGAAATATCTTCACATAGAAACAAGACAGAAGCATTCACGAAAATTTCTTTTTTATGAGTGCATTCAACTCACAGAGTTGAACCTTCCTTTTCATAGACAGTTTTGAAACACTCTTTTTGTGGAATCTGCAAGTGGATATTAGGAGCGTTTTGAGGCCTATGATGGAAAAGGAAATATCTTCACATAATAACTAGAGAGAAGTATTCTCAGAAACTTCTCTGTGATGAGTGCACTGAACACCCTGAGATGAAACTTTCTTTTTATAGAACAGTTTAGAAACATTCTTTTTGTAGAATCTACAAGTGGATATTTGGAGCCCTTTGAGGCCTAGGCTGGAAAAGGAAATATCTTCACATAAAAATTAGACAGAAGAATTCTCAGAAATATTTTTGTGTTGAGTGCATTCAACTCACAGACTTGAACTTTCCTTTTGACAGAGCAGTTTTGAAAAATTCTTTTGGTAGAATCTCAAAGTGGATATTTGGAGTGCTATGAGGCTTATGCCAGAAAATTGAATATCTTCACATAAAAACTAGACAGAAGCATTCTCAGAAACTTCTTTTGGATGTGTGCATTCAACTCACAGAGTTGAACCTTACTTTTGAAACAGCCGTTTTGAAACACACTTTTAGTAGAATCTGCAAGTGGATGTTTGGAATGCTTTGAGTCCTATGCTCGAAAAGTAAATATCTTCTCATAAAAAATAGACAGATGCATTCTCAGAAAGTACTCTGTGATGAGTGCTTTCAACCCACAGAGTTGAGCTTTCCTTTTGATAGAATAGTTTTCAAACACACTTTTTGTAGAATCTGCAGGTGGATATTTGGAGCGGTTTGAGGCCTATGATGGAAAAGGAAATATTTTCTCATGAAAACAAAACAGAAGCATTTCAGAAACTTCTTTGTTATATGTGCATTCAACTCACAGAGGTGAACCATACTTTTGATAGAGCAGTTTTGAAACACCCTTTTTGTTGTATCTGCTAGTGGATATTTGGAGCGCTTGGAGGCCTATACTGGAAAATTAAATATCTTCAAATAAAAACTAGACAGAAGCATTATGAGTAACTTCTTTGTGATGAGTGCATTCAACTCACAGAGTTTAAAATTCCTTTTCATAGAGCAGCTTTGAAACACCCTTTCTGTAAAATCTGCAAGTGGATATTCGGAGCTCTTTGAGGCCTATGCTGGAAATGGAAACATCTTCACATGAAAACTAAACAGAAGGATTCTGGGAAACTTCTATGTGATGAGTCCATTCAAGTCTCAGAGTTGAACCCTCCTTTTGATAGGACAGTGTTGAAACACTCTGTTTCAATAATCTGCAAGTGGATATTTGGAGCATTTTGAGGTCTATGCTGGAAAAGGAAATATCTTCACATTAAAACTAGACAGTAGCATTCTCAGAAACTTCTTTGTGATGAGTGCATTCAACTCACCAATTTGAGTCTTCCTTTTGATAGAGCAGTTTTGAAACCCTCTTTTTGTAGAATCTGCAAGTGGATATTTGGAGCACTTTGAGGCCTATGCTGGAAACGGAAATATCTTCACATAAAAACTAGACAGAAGAATCCTCAGAAACTTCTTTGTGATGAGCACATTCAATTCACAGAGGTGAGAATTCCTTTTGAAAGAGCAGTTTTGAAACATTCTTTTTGTAGAATCTGCAGGTGGATATTTGGAGTGCTTTGAGGCCTATTCTTGAAAAGGAAATATCTTCACATAAAAACTAGACAGCAGTATTCTCAGAAACTTTTCTATGATGAGTGCATTGAACTACCTTAGTTGAACCTTTCTTTTGGTAGAACAGTTTTGAAACACTCTTTTTGTAGGATCTGCAAGTGGATATTTTGAGCGCTTTGAGACCTAAGCTGGAAAAGGAAATATGTTCACAAAAAACTAGATTGAAGAATTCACAGAAACATCTTTATGATGAATGCGTTTAACTCACAGACTTGAACTTTCTTTTAGTAGAGCAGTTTTGAAACACTCTTTTGGCAGAATCTGAAAGTGGATATTTGGAGCGCTATGAGGCCTATGCAAGAAAAGGAAATATCTTCACATAAAAAGTAGACAGAAGCATTCTCAGAAACTTCTTTGTGATGTGTGCATTCAACTCACAGAGTTGAAACTTCGTGTTGAAACAGCAGTTTTGAAACACACTTTTTATAGAATCTGCAAGTGGATATTTGGAATGTTTTGAGGCCTATGCTGGAAAAGGAAATATCTTCACATAAAAACTAAACAGAAGCATTCTAGGAAACTTCTTTGTGATGTGTGCATTCAACTCACAGGGTTGAACCTTACTTTTGATAGAGCAGTTTCGAAACACCCTTTTTGTAGTATCTGCAAGTGGATATTTGGAGCGCTTTGAGGCCTATGCTGGAAAAGGAAATATCATGACATAAAAACTAGACGGAAGCATTCTCAGAAACTTCTATGTGATGAGTGCATTCAACTAAAGGAGTTGAACTTTCCATTTGATATAGCAGTTTTGAAACACCATTTTTGTGGAATCTGCAAGTGGATATTTGGAGTGCTTTGAGACCTATGCTGGAAAAGGAAATATCTTCACATAAAAACTAGAGAGAAGCATTCTCAGAAACTTCCCTCTGCTTTATGCATTCAACTCACAGACTTGAACTTTCCTTTTGATGCAGCAGTTTTAAAACACTCTGTTTGTAGAATCTACACATGGATATTTGGAGTGCTTCGAGGCCTATGATAGAAAGGAAAATATCTTCACATAAAAACTCGATGGAAGCATTTTAAGAAACTTCTTTGTGATGACTGAATTCAATTGACAGACTTGAACCATCCTTTTGATAGAGGAAATTTGAAACACTGTTTTTTTAGAATCTTCAAGTGGATACTTGGAGCACTTTGAGGCTTATGATTGAAAAGGAAATATTTTCACATAAAAACTAGACAGAAGCATTTTCAGAATCTTCTCTGTGATGAGTGCATTCACCTTACAGAGTTGTACTTTTCTTTCCATGCAACAATTTTGAAACACTCTTTTTTAGAATCTGCAAATGGACACTTTTAGTGATTTTGGGCTATGGTGGAAAAGGAAATATCATAAAATAAAAACTACACAGAAGCATACTCAGAAACTTCTTTGTGATGTGTGCATTCAACTCTTAGAATTGTACATATCTTTTCATAGAGCAGCTTTGAAACTGTCTTTTTGTGGAATCTGCAAGTGAATACTTGGAATGCTTTGTGGCCTTCTTTGGCAACGGGAGTACCTGCACATAAAAACAAGAAAGAAGAATTCTCAGAATTTTTTTGTGATGTGTGCATTCAACTGACAGAGTTGATCCTTCCTTTTGATAGAGGAGTTTTGAGACACTGTTTTTGCAGATTCTGCAAGGGGATAGACCGATTTGAGGCCTTCATTGGAATCCGGAATAGCTTCACATAAAAACTAGACAGAAGGATTCTGAGAAACGATTTTGTGATGTGTGCATTCAACTCACAGAGGTGAACCTTCCTTTTCATAGAGCAGTTTTGAAACACTCTTTTTGTAGAATCTGCAAGTGGAAATTTGTTCCGCTTTGAGGCCTTTGTTGGAAACGGGAATATCTTCACATAAAAATTAGACAGAAGCATTCTCAGAGATTTCTTTGTGATGTGTGCTTTTAACCCACAGAGTTGAACCTTCCTCTTGATAGAACACTTTTGAAACACTCTTTTCCTAGAATCTGCAATGGGATATTTGGACCGGTTTGAAGCCTTCATCAGAAACAGGATTATCTTCACATAAAAGTACACAGAAGCATTCTCAGAAACTATTTTGTTATGTGAGCGTTCAACTCACCGAGTTGAATCTTCCTTTTCATAGAAAAGTTTTAAAAAACTTTTTTTGCAAAATCTGCAAGAGGACATTTGGAGTGCTTTGAGGCCTTCAGTTTAAAAGGAAATATCTATATATAAAAACTACACAGAAGTATTCCAAGAAACTTCTTTGTGATGTGTGCATTCGACTCACAGAGTTGAACATAACGATTCATCGAGCCGTTTTGAAACACTCTTTTTGTACAATCTGCAAGTGGATATGTGGAGTGCTTTGAAGCTTTCATTGGAAACGGGTATATCTTGAAATAAAATCTAGATAGAAGAATTTTCAGAAACTAATTTTTGGTGTGTGCATTCAACTCACGGAGTTGAGCCTTCCTTTTGATAGAGCAGTTTTGAAACACTCTTTTTGTAGAATCTGCAAGTGGATATTTGCAGTGCTTTGAGGCGTATGGTAGAAAAGGAAGTATCTTCACATAAAAACTAGACAAAGCATTCTCAGAAACTTCTTTGTGATGTTTGCATTGAACTCACAGAGGTGAACAAATCTTTTCATAGAGCAGTTTGTGAAACATGCTTTCTAAGAACCTGCAAGTGGATATTTTGACCGAATTGAGGCCTTCTTTGGAAATGGGTATATCTTCACATAAAAACTAGACAGAAGCAGTGTCAGAAACATCTTTGAGATGTGTGCATTCCACTCACAGAATTGAAAATAATGTTTAATAGAGCAGTTTTGGAACACTCTTTTTCTAGGATCTGCAAGTGGATATTTGGAGTGCTTTGAGGCCTATGGAAGAAAAGGAAATATCTTCTCATAAAAACTAGACGGAAGCATTCTCAGAAACTTCTTTTTGATGTGTGCATTCAACTCACAGAATTGAAACTTCCTTCTGATAGAGCACTTTTAAAGCACTCTTTTTGTAGAATCTGCAAGTGGATATTTGGAGTGCTTTGAAGCATTCTTTGGAATCGTGAGTATTTTCAAATAAAAACTAGACAGATTCATTTTCAGAAACTACTTTGTGATGTGTGCATTCAACTCACAGTGTACAGCCTTCTTTTTGATAGAACAGTTTTAACCAATCTTTTTGTGGAATTTACAAGTGAATACTCAGAGCGTTTCGAGGATTATGGTGGAAAAGGAAATGTCTTCAAATAAAAACAAGACAGAAGCGTTCTCAGAAACTTCTTTGTGATGTGTGCATTCAACTCACAGTGTTGAACCTTCCTTTAGATACAGCAGTTTTGAAAAACTCTTTTCGTAGATTCTGCAAGGGGATATTTAGACCTATTTGAGGCCTTCCTTGGAAACGAGTAGATCTTCACATAAAAACTAGACAGAAACATTCTCAGAAACTGCTTTGTGATGTGTGCATTCAACTCATAGATTTGAACATAACTTTTCATAGAGCAGTTTTGAAACACTCTTTTTGTAGAATCTGTAAGTGGACAATTGGAGCACTTTTAGGAATTTGGTGGAATATGAAATATCCACATAAAAAGTAGACAGAAGCATTATCAGAAACTTCTTTGTGATGTGTGCATTTAACTCCCAGAGTTCAACATAATTTTTAATAGAGCAGCTTCGAAACACTCTTTTTGTAGAATCTGCAAGTGGACATTTGTAGCACTTTGAGGCGTTCAGTGGAACAGGAAATATCTTCACATAAACACTAGACAGAAGCATTCTCAGAAACCCCTTTGTGATGTGTGCATTCAATTTACTGAGCTGCAACTTCCTTTTGATAGAGCAGGCTTGAAAATCTCTTTTTGTAGAATCTGCAAGTGGTCATTTGGAGCACTTTGAATCGTTCCTTGGAAACGGGAATATCTTCAAATATAAACTAGACAGAAGCATTCTCAAAAACTGCATTGTGATGTGTGCATTCTTCTCACAGAGTTAAACTTTCCTTTTGATAGAGCAGTTATGAAACACTCTTTTTGTATAAACTGCAGGATGATGTTTGCACCATTTTGAGGCCTTCATTCGAAACGCATATACATTCACATAAAAACTAGACAGAAGCATTCTCAGAAACTTCTTTGTGATGTGTGCATTCAACTCACAGATTTTAACATTCCTTTTGATAGAGCAGTTTCAAAAAACTTCGTTTGTAGAATCTTCAAGTGGACATTTGGAGCACTTTGAGGCCTTCTGTGGAAAAGGGCATATCTTCACATAAGAACTAGACAGAAGCATTCTCAGAAACTTATTTGTGATGTGTGCATTCTGCTCACAGAGTTGAACATACCTTTTCATAGAGCAGTTTTGAAACACTCTTTTTGTAGAGTCCGCAAAGGGATATGTGGACCGATTTGAGGCCTTTTTTGGTGAAGAGAATTTCTTCACATAAAAAATTGAGGGAAGCATTCTCAGAAACTGCTGTGTGAAATGTGTATTCTACTCACAGAGTTTTACCTTCCTTTTGATAGAGCAGTTTTGAAACCCCCTTTTTGTAGAATCTGCAAGTGGATATTTTGAACGCTATGGTTCCTTCGTTGGAATCCGGAATATCTTCAAATAAAAAATAGACAGAAGCATTCTCATAAACTACTTTGTGATGTATGAATTCAACTCACAGAGTTGAACCTTTCTTTTGATAGAGCAGTTTCTAAAAACTCTTTTTACAGAATCTGCATGTGAACAATTGTAGCGCTTTGAGGGCTATGGTGGGATAGGAAATATCTTCAAATTAAAACTAGACAGAAATATTCTAAGAAACTTCTTTGTGATTTTTGCATTGAATTCACAGAGTTGAAGATTCCTCTTCATAGAGCAGTTGTGAAACACTGTTTTTGAGGAACCTGCAACTGTATACTTGGACCAATTTGAGGCCCTCATTGGAAACGGGAATATCTTCACATAAAAACTGACAGAAGCATTCTCAGAAATGTCTTTGTGATGTGGGCATTCAACTCACAGAGTTGAACCTGCCTTTTGATAGAGCAGTTTTGAGACACTGTTTTTGTAGAATCTGCAAAGCGATATTTGGACCGATTGTGTTCCTTCATTGGAAAGGGGAATATCTTCACAAAAATCTAAGCAGAAACATTCTCACGAAGTCCTTTGTGATGTGTGCATTCAACTCACAGAGTTGAGAATACCTTTTCGTGGAGCAGTTGTGAAACACGCTTTTTGAAGTACCTGAAAGTGGATATTTGGGCCAATTTGAGGCCCTCATTGGAAACGGGAATATCTTCAAACAAATACTAGACAGAAGCATTCTCAGAAATGTCTTTGTGATGTGTGCATTCAACTCACAGAGTTGAAGCTTCCTTTTGATAAATAAGTTTTGAGACACTGTTTTTGTAGAATCTGCAAAGTGATATTTGGACCGGTTGCATTCCTTCATTGGAAACGGAAATATCTTCATAAAAATCTAAGCAGAAACATTCTCACAAACTCCTTTGTGATGTGTGCATTCAACTCACAGAATTGAGAATACCTTTTCGTAGAGCAGTTGTAAAACATGCTTTTTGAAGAACCTGCAAGTGGATATTTGGGCCAATTTGAGGACTTCATTGGAAACGGGTATATCTTCATATAAAAACTAGACAGAAGCATTCTGAGAAACTTCTTTGTGATATGTGCATTCAACTCACAGAGTTGAAACTTCCGTTTGATAGAGCAGTTTTTAAACACTCTTTTTGTATAATCTGCAAGGGGATATTTGAACCGATTTGAGACCTTCGTTGAAAACGGGAATATCTGCACATAAAAACTGAACAGAAATATTCTCAGAAACATCTTTCTGATGACGTCATTCAACTCAGCGATTTGAACCTTCCTTTTGATAGAGCAGTTTTGAAACAATTTTTTGTAGAACCTGCCAGTGGACATTCGGAATGCTTTGAGGACTTCAATGGAAAAAGAAATATCTTCATATAAAAATTAGACAGAAGCATTCTTTGAAACTACTTTTTGATGTGTGCATTCAACTCACAGAGTTGAACATTCCTTTTGTTACAGCAGTTTTGAAACACTCTTTTTGTACAATCTGCAAGTGGACATTTGGAGCGGTTTGAAGCCTTCTTTTGTATCACGAATATCTTCAAATAAAAAGTAGACAGAAGCATTCTCAGAAAGCCCTTTGTAGTTTGTACATTCAACTTACAGAGTTGAGCTTTCCTTTTATAGAGCAGTTTTGAAACAATGTTTTTGTAGAATCTACACGTGGATATTTGGAGCGCTTTGAGGCCTGTGTTAGTAAAGGAAATAACTTCACATAAAAACTAGACAGAAACATTCTCAGAAACTTCGTTGAGATGTGTGCATTCAACTCACAGGGTTAAATATAACTTTTCATAGAACATTTGTGAAACACTGTTTTTGAAGGACCTGCAAGTGGATATTTGGTCCGATTTGAGGCTCTCATTGGAAACGGAAATATCTACACCTAAAAATTCCCCAAAAGCATTCTCAGAAACTTCTTTGTGATGTGTGCATTCAACTCACAGAGTTGAACATAGGTTTTCATAAAGCAGTTTTGAAACACTCTTTTTGTAGAATCTGCAAGTGGATATTTGCACTCCTTTGAGGCCTTCATTGGAGACGGGAATATCTGCACATAAAAACTAGAGAGACACATTCTCAGAAACTTCTTTGTGGTGTGTGCATTCAATTCACAGAGTTCAACCTTACTTTTGATAGAGCAGATTGAAACACTCTTTTTGTAGAATCTGCAAGGGGATATTTGGATCGTTTTGAGGCCTTTGTTGGAAAGGGGAATATCTTCACATAAGTACTAGACAGAAGCATTCTCAGAAACCTCTTTGTGATGTGCGCATTCAACTCACAGAATTGAACCTTCCATTTTATAGAGCAGTTTTGAAACACTTTTTGTGTAGAATCTGCTAGTGGATGTTTGCAGCGCTTAGAGACATTCGGTGGAAACGGAAATATCTCCACATAAAAACTACAAAATAGCATTCTCAGAAACTTCTTTGTGATGTGTGCATTGAACTCACAGAGTTGAATCTTCCTTTTGATAGAGCAGCTTTGAAACTTTCTTTTTGTAGAATCTGCAATTGGACATTTGCAGCACTTTGAAACCTTCATTGGAAACGGGAATATCTTCCACTAAAAACAAGACAGAACCATTCTCAAAAACTGCTTTTTGATGTGCTCATTCAACTTACATAGCTCAACATTACCTTTCATAGATCAGTTTTGATACACTCTTTTTGTCAAATCTGCAAATGGACATTTGTAGCGCTTCGTGGGCTATGGTGGAAAATGAAATATCTTCAAAGAAAATTAAACAGAAATATTCTCAGAAACTTCTTTGTGATATGTGCATTCAGCTCACAGAGTTGAACATAACTTTTCATAGAGCAGCTTTGAAACCATTTTTTGTAGAATCTGCAAGTGTACATTTGATCACTTTGAGGCCTTCAGTGGAAAAGGAAATATCTTCACATAAAAACTAGACTGAAGCAGTCACAGAAACTTCTTTGTGTTGTGGGCATTCAACTGACAGAGTTGAACCTTCCTTTAGATAGAGCTGTTTTGAAACACTGTTATTGTAGAATCTGCAAGTGGATATTTGGAGGACTTTGAGTCCTATGCTGGAAAAGGAAATATCCTCACATAAAAACTAGACAGAAGCATTCTCAGAAACTGCTTTGTGATGTGCGCATTCAACTCACAGAATTGAACCTTCCTTTTGATAGAGCGGTTTTGAAACACTCTTTTTGTAGAATCTGAAAGTGGATATTTGGAGAGCTTTGTGGCCTATGCTAGAAAATGAAATATGTTCACATAAAAACTAGACAGAAGTGTTCTCAGAAACTTATTTGTGATGTGTGCGTTCAACTTACAGAGTTGAACTTTCCTTTAGATAGGGTAGTTTTGAAACACTGTTTTTGTAAAATCTGCAACTGGATATTTGGCAGGCTTTGAGGCCTTTCCTGAAAAAAGAAATATCTTCACATAAAAACTGGACAGAAGGGTTCTCAGAAACTTCTTTCTGATGTGTGCATTCAACTCACGAGTTGAATCTTACTTTTGATAGAGCAGTATCAAAACACACTTTTGGTAGAATTTGCAAGTGGATTCTTAGAGCACTTTGAGTCCTGTGATAGAAAAGGAAATATCCTCACATAAAAACTAGACAGAAGCTTTCTCAGAAACTTCTTTGTGATGTGTGCATTAAACTCATTGAGTTGAACTTAACGTTTCATAGAGCAGTTTTGAATCACTCTTTTTGTAGAATCTTCAAGTGGACATTTAGATGACTTTGAGGCCTTCGTTGGAAAAGGGAATATCTGCAGATAAAAACTTGACAGAAGCATTCTCAGAAACTTCTTTGTGATGTGTGCATTCAACTCACAGATTTGAAGCTTCCTTTTGATAGAGCAGTTTTGAAACACTCTTTTTGTCGAATCTGCATGGGGATATTTTGACCGTTTTGAGGCTTTCAATTTAAACGGGAATACCTTCACATAAAAACTAGAGAGAAGCATTCTTAGAAACATCTTTGTGATGTGTGTATTCAACTCACAGAGTTGAACTTTTGTTTTGATAGAGCAATTTTGTTACACATTTTTGGTAGAATCTGCAAGAGGACATTTCGAGCCCTTTGAGACCTTTGGTACAAAAGGAAATATCTTCACACAAATACTAGACAGAAGCATTGTCAGAAACTTTTTTGTGATGTGTGCATTCAAACTCACAGTGATGAGCCTTCCTTTTGATAGAGCAGCTTTGAAAGACTCTTATTGTAGAATCTCCAAGTGGATATTTGGAGCACTTTGAATCCTTCATTGGAAACGGGAATATCTTCAAATAAAAACTAGACAGAAGCATTCTCCAAAACTACTTTGTGATGTACACATTCAATTCATGGAGTTGAGCCTTTCTTTTGATAGAGCAGTTTTGAAAACTTTTTTTGTAGAATCTGCAAATGGATATTTGGACTGCTTTGGGGCCTATGGTAGAAAAGGGAATACCTTCCCATACAAACTAGACAGAAGAAGTCTCAGAAACATTTTTGTGATGTCCGCCTTCAACTTATAGAGTTGAACATTTGTTTTGATACAGCACGTTTGAAACACTTTTTTTGCAGAATCTGCAATTGGACATTTGGAGTGCTTTGTGACCATTGGTGGAAAAGGAAACATCTTCACATAAAAAGTAGATAGAAGCATTCTCAGAAACTTCTTTGTTATGTGTACATTCAACTCATGGAGTGGAACCTTCCTTTTGATAGAGCAGTTTTTTAACACTTTTTTTTTAGAATCTGCCAGTGGACATTTGGAGTGCTTTGAGGCCCTTGGTGGTGAGGGAAATCTCTTCACATAAAAACTACTCAGAAGCATTCTCAGAAACTTCTTTGTGATGTGTGCCTTCAACTCACAGAGTTGAACTTTCCTTTTGGTAGAGCAGTTTTGAAACACTCTTTTTGTACAATCTGCAAATGGCTATTTTGAGCGCTTTGAAGCCTTCCTTGCAAATGGGAATTTCTTCAAATAAAAACTCGACAGAAGCATTCTCAGAAACTGTTTTGTGTTGTGTGCATTCAACTCACAGTGTTGAATATTTCTTTTGACAGGGAAGTTTTGAAACAGTTTTTGTAGAATCTGCATATAGAGATTTGTAACGCTTTGAGAGCTATGGTGGAAAAGTAAAGATCTTCAAATAAAAACTACAGAGAAGCATTATCTGAAACTTCTTTGTGATGTGTGTATTCAACTCACAGAATTTAAACTTTCTTTTGATGGAGCAGGTTTGAAACACTCATTCTGTAGTATCTGCAAGTGTATATTTGGAGTGCTTTGAAGACTTCATTGGAAATGGGAATATCTTCAAATAAAAACTAGACAGAAGCATTCTCAGCAACAAGTTTGTGATGTGTGTATTCAACTCACAGAGTTGAACATAACTTTTTATAGAGGAGATTTGAAAATCTCTATTTGCACTATCTGAAAGGGGATATTTGGACCATATTGAGGCCTTCATTGGAAACAGGAATCTCTTCCCATAAAAACTAGACAGAAGCATTCTCAGAAACTACTTCGTGATGTGTACATTCAACTCACACAGTTGAAGCTTCCTTTTGATACAGCAGTTTTGAAACCGTCTTTTTGAAGAATCGGCAAGTGGATATTTGGAGCACTTTGAATCCTTCATTGGAAACGGGAATATTTTCAAATAAAAACCAGACAGAAGCATTCTCAGAAACTTCTTGTGATGGGTGCATTCAACTCACAGAATTGAACTTTCCTTTTGATAGAGCAGTTTAGAAACACTCTTTGTGTAGAATTCAAAGGTAGATATTTGAACTGATTTGAGGCCTTGGTTGGAAACGGGATTAAATTCACATAAAAACTAGACAGAAGCATTCTCAGAAACTTCTTTGTGATGAGTGGATTCAACTCACAGAGATGAAACTTCCTTTTGGTAGAGCAGTATTGAAACACTCTTTTGTAGAATCTGGAAGTGGACATTTGGAGCACTTTGAGGCCTTTGGCAAAAAAGGAAATATCTTCACATAAAAACAAGACAGAAACTCTCAGAAACTTCTTTGTGATGTGTGCATTCAACTCACAGAGATAAACCTTCCTTTTGATAGTGCAGATTTGAAACACTCTTTTTTTAGGATCTGCAAGTGGATAATTTTAGCACTTTGAAGCCTTTGTTGGAAACGGGAATACCATCAACTAAAAAATAGAAAGTAGCATTCCAAGAATCTACTTTGTGATGTGTGCATCCAACTCATAGAGTTGAATACACCTTTTCATAGAGAAGTTGTGCATCATTCTATTTGAAAAACATGCAAGTGGATATTCATGGAATTAAATGTGGAATGCAATGGAATGTAGAATGGAATGTGTAATGCAATGGAATGGACCAAGGAATGGAACGTGGAATGGAACGTGGAATGGAACGTGGAACGGAATGGATTGGAATGTGGATTGGAAATGAATGGAACATGGAATGGAATGGAATATTGAATGGAATGGAAAGGAATGTAAAATGGAATGGAATGGAACTTGGAAGGGAATGGGATGGAATTTAATGTGAACTGGAAAGGAATGGAATGGAATGGAAAGTGGAATGGAATGGAATTTAATGTGGAATGAAATGTGGAAAGGCATGGAATGGAATATGGAATGGAGTGGAATGGAATGTGGAATGCAATGCAAAGGAATGTGGAATGAATCGGAAGGGAATGTGGGAATGGAAAGTAGAATGGAATGGAACATAATGGAAAGTGGAATGGAATGGAATGGAATGTGCAACGGGATGGAATGGAATGGAACATGGAATATAATGGAATGGAAAGCAGAATGGAATGAAATGGAACGTGGAATGTAATGAAATGGAATTTGGAATCGAATGTAACGAATGTGGAATGGAATGGAATGGAATGCGGAATGGAATGCAATGGAATGTGGAATGGAATGTGGAATGGAAAGGAATGTAATGTGAAACGGAATGGAATGGAATGGAAGGAGGAATATAATGGAATGGAATCTGGAATGGAAAGGAATGGAAAGTGGAATGTAATGGAATGGTACTTGTACTGGAATGCAATGGAATGTGGAATTGGAATGGAATGGAAAGTGGAATGGAATGGAATGGAATGGAATGGAATGTGGAGTGGAATGGAATGGAATTTGGAATGGAAAAGAATGGGTAATGGAATGGAATAGTATGCGTAATGAAATGGAATGGAAGAAAATGTGGAACGGAACACAACGGAATGGTGTGTGGACTGGAATTGAATGGAATGGAATGTGGAATGGAATTTAGAATGGAATGGAGAGGAAAGGGTAATGGAATGTGGGATGAAATGGAATGGAATGTGGAAGGGAATGGAATGGAAAGTGGAATGGAATGGGATGGATGGTGAAATGGAATGGAATGGAACGTGGAATGGAATGGAATGGAACGTGGAACGGAACGTGGAATGGAATGTGGCATGCAACGTGGATTGGCACATGGAAGGAAATGCAATGTAAAGTGGAAGAGAATGGAATGGAAGGTGGAATGGAATGGAATGGTACGTGGAATGGAATGGAGTGTAATGTGGAATGGAATGGAATGGAAAGAAATGTGGACTGGAATGGAATAGAATGTGGAATGGAATGTGAAATAGCATGGAATGGAATGTGGAAAGCAATGTGCAAAGGAATGGAAAGGAATGTGAAATGGAATGTCAGGTGGAATGGAATGAGGAATGGAATGTGGAATGGAATGGAATGGAATGTGGGATGAAAGGATAGCAGAGTGGAATAGAATGTGGAAAGGAATGGAATGTAACATTGAATGGATTGTGTAATGGAATGGAAAGTAATGTGGAATGGAAAGTGGAATGGAATGTGGAATGGATTGCAATGTAATGTGGAGTGGAATGGAATGGAAATGGAATCGAATTGAATGGATTGTGCAATGGAATTGAATGGATTTTGGAAAGGAATTGAATCGAATGTGGAATGGAATGACGAATGGAATAAAATGGAATGTAGACAAGAATGTGGAAAGGAATGGAAAATAATGGAATGGAATAGAAGGTGAATGGAGTGGAATGGAATGGAATGGGGAATGGAATGGAACGGAATGTGGAATGCAATGGAATGGAATGTGGAATGGAATGGAATGGAATGTGGAATGGAATGGAATGAAAGGTGGAATGGAATGGGATTGAATGAAAGTTGGAATGGAATGGAATGGAATTTGGAATGGAATGGAAGGAAAGGTGGAATGGAATGGGATTGAACGAAAGTTGTAATGGAATGGAGTGAAATGTGGAATGGAATGTGGAATGGAGTGGAATGGAATCTGGAATGGAATGGAACAGAATGCAATAGAATGCAATGTGGAATGGAATGGAATGGAATGTGGAATGGAATGTATTGGAAATTGGAATAGAATTTTGATTGGAATGGAATGGAATCTGGAATGGAATGGAATGGAATGGAATGTGTAATAGAACATGGAATGGCACGTGGAATTGAACCTGTTATGGAAAGTGGAATGGAAAGTGAAATGGAATGTGGAATGGAATGTGGAATGGAATGGAATGGAATTTGGAATGGAATGGAATGTGTAATGGAATTAAATAGTACGTGTAATGAAATTGATTGGAAGGAAATGTGGAATGGAATGGAATGGAATGGAATGGTGTGTGGACTGAAATGGAATGGAAAGGAATGTGGAATGGAATTTAGAATGGAAAGGAAAGGAAAGGGGAATGGAATGTGGAATGAAATGGAATGCAATGTGGAATGGAATGTGGAATGGAATGCAGTGGAAAGTGGAATGGAATGTGGAATGGAATGGAATGGAATGTGGAATGGAATGGAATGGAAGGTGGAATGGAATAGAATGCAACGTCGAATGAATTGGAAGGGAATGTGGGAATGGAACGTGGAGTGTAATGGATTGGAATGGAATGGAATGTGGAATGGAATGGAATCTGGAATGGAGTAGAATGTGGAATGGAAAGGAATGGAATGTGGAATGCAATGAGGAATGGAATGGAATGGAATTTGGAATGGAATGTGGAATGGAATGGAATGTGGAGTGGAATGGAATGGAAAGTGGAATGGAATGTAGAATGGAATGTGGAATGGAATGTGGAATGGAATGCAATGGAATTGAACGGAATGTGGAATGGAATGGAACGGAATGTGGAAAACAATAGAATTGAATGGAGTGTGAAATGGAATGGAAAAGAATGTGGAATGGAATGGAGTATGGAATACAATGTGGAATGGTGTGGAATGGAAAGTCGAATGGAAGGGAAGGGAATGTGCAATGCGAAGTAGAAAGGAATGGAATGGAATGTGGAACGGAATGTGGAAGGGAATATAATGGAATGTGGAATGGAATGGAATGGAATGGAATGTGGAATGGAATGGAATGGAATGTAACAGCATGTGGAACGGAATTGAATGAAAGGGAATGCGGAATGGAATGGAATGGAATTGAAAGTGGAATTCAATGGAAAGGAATGTGGAAAGCAATGGATTGGAAATTGGAACGCAATGTGGAATGGAATGGAATGGAATGTGGAATGGAATTCAATGTGGAATTGAATGGAACAGAATGTGGAATAGAATGGAATTGAAAGGAATGTGAAATGGAAATAGAATGGAATGTTTAAATGAATGGAAGGGAATGTGGAATGGAATGGAATGGAATGTGGAATGGAATGGAATGGAATCTGGAATAGAATGTGGAATGTAGAGGAATGCAATGTGGAATGGATTGGAATGGAATGAGTAATGTAAAGTGAAATGGATTCTGCAAAGCAATGGAATGTGGAATGGAATGGAATTGAAGGGAATGGAACGTAGAATTGAACGGAATGGTATGTAATGTTGAATGTAATGGAAAGTGGAATCGAATGGAATGCAATTTGGATTGAGACGGATTTCAATGTGGAATGGAATGGAACGGAAAGTGGAATGGAATTGTATAGAATGTGGAATCAAATGTGGAATGGAATGGAATGGAATATGGAAAAGAAGTTGGATTGGAATGTGGAATGGAATTTGGAATGGAACGTGATATGGAATGGAATGTGGAATGTAATGTGGAATGGAAATGAATGGAATGTGGACTGGTATGTGGAATGAATTGGAATGGAATGTGGAATGGAATGTGGAATGGAATGGAATAGAATTTTGGACTGTAATGTGGAATGGAATGGAATGGAATGGAATCGAATGGAATGTGGAATGGAATGGAATAAAATATGGAATGGAAAGGAATGGAATGCAATGTGGAATGGAATGTGGAATGGAATGTAATGGAACATGGAATGGAATGTGGAATGGAATGGAAAGAAATGAGGACAGGAACGTGGTATGGAATGGAATGTGGAATGCAATGTGGAATGGAATGGAAAGGAATGTGGTATGGAATGTGGAATGGAATGGAATGGAATGTGGAATGGAACGTGGAATGGAATGTGGAATGGAAATTGTAACGGAATGGAATGGAATGTGGAATGGAATGTGGAATGGAATGCGGAACGGAACGTGGTATGGAATGGAACGTGGAATGGAGTGGAATGGAATGCAATCTGTAATGGAATGGAATGGAATGTGGGGATGGAATGAAATGGAATAGAATGGAATGTGGAATGGAATGGAATGGAATGTGGACTGTAACGTGGAATGGAATGGAATGGAGTGTGGAATGGAATGGAATGGAATGTGGAATTGAATGTTATGGAATGTGGAATGGAATGGAATGAAATATGCAATGGAATGGAATGCAATGTGGAATGGAATGTGGAATGGAATGGAATGGAATGTGGAATGGAATGTAAGGGAATAGAATGTTGAATGGAGTAGAACGGAATGTGGAATGGAATAGAATGTTATGTGGAAATGAATGGAATGGAATGGAATGGAATGTGGAATGGAATGTAAAATGGAATATCAAATGCAATGTGGACTTGAATGGAATGGAATTTGGAATTGAATGAGCAATTGAATGGAATGCGAAGTGGAATGGAATGTTGAATGGTATGGAATGGAATATGGAAAAGAATGTGCAGTCAAATGGAATGGAATGTGGAATGGAATGGAATGGAAAGGAATGTGGAATTGAATGTGGAATGCAATGGAATGGAATGTGGAACAGAATGGAATGGAATGGAATAGAATGTGGAATAGAATGGAATGTGGAGTGGAATGTGGAATGGATTGGAGTGGAATGTGGAATGGAAGGTGTAGCGGAATGGAATGCATTGTGGAAAGGAATGGAATATAATGGTAAGCAACGTGGAATGGAATGGAATGGAATGCTGTGTGGAAAGCCAATTGGAATGGAATAGAATGGAATGTGGAATGGAATGTGGAATGGAAAGGAATGGAATGTCAAATGGAATGTGGAATGGAATGGAATATAATGTGGAATGGAATAGAAGGGAAAGTGGAATGGAATGGAATGGAATGTGCAATGGAAAGTGGAAATTAATGGAATGGAATGTGCAATGGAATGTGGAATTGAACGGAATGTAATGTTTAAAGGAAAGTGGATGGGAAGGTGGAATGAAATCTAATGCAAAGTGGAATGGAACACGCAATGGAACGTAGAATGTAATGGAAAGTAACATGGAATAGAAAGTGGAATGTAACATGTAATTTAATGGAATGGAACGTGGAATGGCATGGAATGTAGAATGAACTGAGGAATGGAATGGAATGGAAGGGAATGGAATGGAATGTGGAATGGAATGAAATGGAATGTGCAATGGTATAGAATGGAATGTGGAATGGAATGTGGAATGGAATGTGGAATGGAACGGAATGGAATGGAATGAAATGCAATGTGGAATGCAATGGAAAGGAATATGGAATGGAATGTGGAATGGACTAGAATAGAATGTTGAATGCAATGGAATGGAATGTGGAATGGGATGACTAATGCAATGTGGAATGGAATGTGGAATGGAATGGAATGGAATGGAATGTATAATGGAATGGAATGAAATGTGGAATGGAATGAAATGTAGAATGGAATGTGGAATGCAATGTGGAATGGAATGTCGAATGTAATTTGCAATGGAAAGTGGAATGGAATGTGGAATTTAATGGAATGGAATTTGGAATGGAATGTGGAAATACATGGAATGTAATGTGGAATGGAATGTGGAATGGAATGCAATGGAATGTGGAAAGCAATGCAATGCAATGTGGAATGGAATGGAATGGCATATGGAATTGAATGGAACGGAACGTGGAATGGACTGGAATTTAACACGGAATGGAACGTAGGATGAAACGTGGAATGGAATGTGGAATGGAAAATGGAACGGAACTTGGAATGGAAAGTGGGATGGAACTTGGAATGGAACGTCGAATAGAACGTCGAAGGAAATGGAATGGAATGTGGAATGGAATGGAACGGAATGTGGAATGGAATTGATTTGAATGCAATGGAATGTGGAATGGAGGGGATTGGAAAAGAGGGTGGAATGTGGAATGGAAAGGAGTGGAATGTGGAATGGAATGTGGAATGGAAAGTGGAATGGAATGGAGTGGTATGGAATGGAATGTGTAATGGACTTTAATGGAATGTGGAAAGGAATGGAATGGAATGGAAAGTGGAATGGAATGGAGTTGAATACAGAATGGATTGGAAAGGAATGTGGAATAGAATTGAATGGAATGAGGAATGGAAAGGAATGGAATGGAATGGAATGGAAAGGAACGTGGAATGGAATGTGGAACGGAAAGTGGAATGTAATGAAGTGGAATTAAATGGAATGTGAAATGGAATGGAATGGAATGTGGAATGGTATGGAATGGAATGTGGAATGGAATGGAAAGTGGAATGGAATGGATTGTGGAATGGAATGAAATGGAATGGAATTTGAAATGGAATGGTATAGAATGTGCATCGGAATGGAACGGAATGTGGAATGGAAAGTGAAATGGAATATAATGGAATGTGGAATGGAATACGAAATGGAATGGAATGAATGCAATCTTGAATGGAATGTGGAATAGAATTTGGAATGGAATTTGGAATGGAATGTGGAATGGAATGTGAATGGAATGGAATGGAATTTGGAATGGAATGTTTAATGGAATGGAATGGAAAGTGGAATAGAATGTTGAATGGAATGGAATGGAATGGGATGTGGAAAGCAATGCAATGCAATGTGGAATGGAGTGGAATGGAATATTGAATGGAATGGAGTGGAATATGGAATGGACTGGAATTGAACATGGAATGGATCATGGGATGGAACTTGGAATGGAATGGGGAAAGGAAACTGGAATGTAAAGTGGAAGGGAAGGTGGGATGGAACGTGGAATGGAACGTGGAAAGGAACGTGGAATGGAACGTTGAAGGGAATGGAATGGAAGGTGCAATAGAATGAAATGGAATGTGGAATGAAATTGAAATGAAAGTAATGGAAATTGGAATGGAATGGACTGGAAAGTAGGGTGGAATGTGGAATGAAAAGGAATGGAATGTGGAATGGAATGTGGAATGGAAAGTGGAATGGAATGGAGTGGTATGGATTGGAATGTGTAATGCACTTTAATGGAATGTGGAAAGGAATGGAATGGAATGGAAAGTGGAATGGAATGGAGTTGAATACAGAATGGATTGGAAAGGAATGTGGAATAGAATTGAATGGAATGAGGAATGGAAAGGAATGGAATGGAATGGAATGGAAAGGAACGTGAAATGGAATGGAATGTGGAACGGAAAGTGGAATGTAATGAAGTGGAAATAAATGGAATGTGAAATGGAATGGAATGGAATGTGGAATGGTATGGAATGGAATGTGGAATGGAATGGAATGGAAAGTGGAATGGAATGGATTGTGGAATGGAATGAAATGGGATGGAATTTGAAATGGAATGGAATAGAAGGTGGATCGGAATGGAACGGAATGTGGAATGGAAAGTGAAATGGAATATAGTGGAATGTGGAATGGAATACGAAATGGAATGGAATGAATGCAATCTGGAATGGAATGTGGAATAGAATTTGGAAAGGAATTTGGAATGGAATGTGGAATGGAATGTGAATGGAATGGAATGGAATTTGGAATGGAATGTTTAATGGAATGGAATGGAAAGTGGAATGGAATGTTGAATGGAATGGAATGGAATGGGATGTGGAAAGCAATGCAATGCAATGTGGAATGGAGTGGAATGGAATATGGAATGGAATGGAGTGGAATATGGAATGGACTGGAATTGAACATGGAATGGATGATGGGATGGAACTTGGAATGGAATGGGGAAAGGAAACTGGAATGGAAAGTGGAATGGAAGGTGGGATGGAACGTGGAATGGAACGTGGAATGGAACGTTGAAGGGAATGGAATGGAAGGTGCAATAGAATGAAATGGAATGTGGAATGAAATTGAAATGAAAGTAATGGAAATTGGAACGGAATGGACTGGAATGTAGGGAGGAATGTGGAATGGAATGGAATGGAATGTGGAATGGAATGTGGAATGGAATCTGGAATGGAATGGGATGGTATGGAATGGAATGTGGAATGGAATGGAATGGAGTGAATGCAATCTGGAATGGAATGAGGAATGGAATTTGGAATGGAGTGTGGAATGGAATGGAATGGAATGTGGAATGGAATGTGGAATGGACTGGAATGGAATGGAATGTGGAAAGCAATGCAATCCTATGTGGAATGGAGTGGAATGGGATATGGAATGGAACAGAATGGAATGTGGAATGGACTGGATTTGAACATGGAATGGAAAATGGGATGGAACTTGGAATGGAATGGGGAAAGGGAAATGTAATGCAACGTGGAATTGAAAGTGGGATGGGAAGTGGAATGGAACGTGGAATGGAACGTGGAAGGGAAGGGAATCAATGGTGGAATGGAATGGAAAGGAATGTGGAATGGAATAGAAATGAATGGAATTGAAATTGGAATTGAATGGACTGGAATGTAGGGTGGAATATGTAATGGAAAGGAATGGAATGTGGAATGGAATGTGGAAGGGAATCTGGAATGGAATGGAATTGTATGGAATGGAATGTGGAATGCAATGAAATGGAATGTGGAAAGAAATGGCGTAGAATGGAATGTGGAATCGAATGTAATGGAATTTGGAACAGAATGGAAAGGAACGTGGAATAGAATGGAATGGATTGTGGCATGGAATGGAATGGAATGGAATGGAATGGAATCGAACGTGAAATGGAATGGAATGGAATGTGGAATGGAATGTGGAATGGAATGGATTGGAATGGAATGGAATGGATTGGAAAGGAATGTGGAAGGGAATGGAATGGAATGGAATGGAATGGAAGGGAATATGAAATGGTATGGAATGGAATGGAACGGAATGGAACGAAATGGAATGGAAAGGAATGGAATGGGGAATGGAACGAAATGGTATTTGGAATGGAATGAAATGGAATATGGAATGGAATGTGGAATTGAATGGAAAGGAATGTGAAATGGAATGGAATGGAATGCAGTGGAATGTGTAATAGAATGGAATGGATTGTAGAATGGAATGAAATGGACTGTGGAATGGAATGTGGAATGGAATGGATTGTTAAACGGAATGGAATGGAATGTGGAATGGAATGGAATGCATTGTGGAATGGAATGAAATGGAATGTGGATTGGAAAGTCGAATGGAAAGGAATGTGCAATGGAATGGAATGGAATCTAGAATGGGATGCAGAATGGAATGGAATTGAATGTGGAATGGCATGTGGAATGGAATGGAATGGAATATGCAATGGAACAGAATGGATTGTGGAATGGAATTGAATGGAGTGGTTTAGAATGTGGATGGAATGTGGAATGGAATGTGGAATGCACTGGAATTGAACATGGAATGGAACGCGGGGTGGAAGGTGGAATGGGACTTGGAATGGAAAGTGCAATGGAAAGTGAAATGGAACGTGGGATGGAAGCTGGAATGGAACGTGGAAGAGAATGGAATGGAAGGTGGAATGGAATGGAATGGAATGTGGAATGGAATGGAATGGAATGTGGAATGGAATGGAATGGCATTTGGAATGGAATGTGGAATGGAATGAAGTGGAATGTGGAATGGAAAGTGGTTTGGAATGGAATGGAAAGTGGAAAGCAATGCAATACAATGTGGAATGGAATCGAAAGGAATATGGAATGGAGAGGAATGGAATGTGGAATGGACTGGAATTGAACATGAAGTGGAACGTGGGAGTGAATGTGGAATGGAACGTGGAATGGAACATGTAATGGAACGTGGAAGAGAATGGAATGGAGCGTTGAATGGAATGGAATGGAGTTTGGAATGGAAGGGAAAGGAATGGAATGGAATGTGGAATGGAGTGGAATGCGGAATGGAATGGATTGCAATGTAGAGTGGAATGTGGAATTTAATGGAATGGAATGTGGAATGGAATGTGGAATGGAATGGAATTGTCTGCAATGGAATGTTTAATGAAAAGAAATGGAATGTGGAAAGGAATGGAACGGAATGGAATGCTGTATGGATTGGAATGGAATACTGAATGGAATGGAACGGAATGGAATGGAATGTGAAATGGAATACACTGGAATTTGGAACGGAATGTAGAATGGAATGGAATGGAATGGAATGGAATGGAATGTGGAATGGAATGGAATGGAATGGGGAATGGAATGTGGAATGGAATGGAATGGAATGGAATGCGGAATGGCCCAGAATTGAAAATGGATTGGAATGTGGGAGGGAATGTCGAATGCAACGAGGAATGGAAAATGGAATGGAAAGTGTAATGGATAGTGGCATGGAACTTGGAATGGAACGTGGAACGGAAGGTGGAAGAGAATGAAACGGAAGATGGAAAGAAATTGTATGGAATGTGGAATGGAATGGAAAGGAATGCAATGGAATATGGAATGTAATGGATTGGAATGTAGAGTGGATTGTGAAATGCAATCGAATGGAAAATGGAATGCAATGTGGAAAGGAATGTTTAATGGAAAGGAATCGTCCGCAATGGATTGTGGAATGGAAAGTAGTGGAATGTGAAAAGGAATGGAGTAGAATTGAATGTGGAAAGAAATGGAGTGGATTGTGGAATGAAATGGAATGGAATGTAAAATGGAATGGAAAGGAATGTGGAACAGAATGTGAAATGGAATGGAATGGGATGTGGAATGCAATGTGGAATGGAATGGAATGGAATCTGGAATGGAAAGGAATGGAATGTTGAAAGGTATGGAATGTAATGTGGAATGCAATGGAATGTGGAATGGAATGCAAAGGAATGTGGAATGGAATGCCGAATGGAATGTGGAATGGAATGTAATGGAATTAGGAATGGAATGTGGAATCAAAAGTGAAACGGAATGTAATGGAATTTGTAATGGAATATGGAATGTAATAGAATGGAATGTGGAATGCAATGGAATGGAATGTATAATGGAATGAGTAATAGAATGTGGAATGGAATGTGGAATGGAATGGAATGGCAATGAATGTGGAATGGAATGGAATGGAATGTAGAATGGAATGTGGAATGGAAATTGGAATGGAATGTAGAATGGAATCTGCAATGGAATGGAAAGGAATGTGGAATGGAAAGGGGAATGGAATGTAATGGAATGTGGAAAGCAATGCAATGCAATGTGGAATGGAATGGAAAGGGATATGGAATGGAATGGAGTGGAATGTGGAACGGACTGGAATTGGAATTGGAATGGAACGTGGGATGCAACGTGGACAGGAATGTGGAATGGAAAATGGAATGTAACGTGGAATGGAAAGTGGGATGGAATGTGGAATGGAACGTGGAATGGAAAATCGAAGCGGATGGAATGGAAGGAGGACAGGAATGGAATGGAATGTGGAAAGGAATGGAAATGAATGGAATGGAATGTGGAATGGAATGGATTGGAATATATGGTGGAATGTGTAATGGAATGTAATGGAATCTGGAATAGAATGTGGATTGGAAAGTGGAATTGAATGGAGTGGTATAGAATGGAATGTGGAATGGAATGAAATGGAATGTGTAAAGTAATGGAATTGAATAGAATGTGGAATGCAACGGAATTGAATTCGGAATGGAAAGTAATGGAATGTGGAATAGAATGGAATGGAATGGAATGTGGAATAGAATGGAATGGATTGTGGAATGGAATGGAATGAAATGGAAAGGAACGTGAAATGGAAAGGAATGGAATTTGCAACGGAGTGTGGAATGTAATGAAATGGAATGAAAAAGAATGTGGAATGGAAAGGAATGGAATGCAGAATGGAATGGAATGGAATTTGGATTGGAATGCGGAATGGAATGGAATGGAATGTGGAATGGAATGTGGAATGGACAGGAATGGAATGGAATGTGGAAAGCAATGCAATCCTATGTGGAATGGAGTGGAATGGAATATGGAATGAAACGGAATGGAATGTGGAATGGACTGGATTTGAACATGGAATGGAAAATGGGATGGAACTTGGAATGGAATGGGGAAAGGGAAATGTAATGCAACGTGGAATGGAAAGTGGGATGGGAAGTGGAATGGAACATGGAATGGAACGTGGAAGGGAATGGAATGGATGGTGGAATGGAATGGAAAGGAATGTGGAATGGAAGGGAAATGAATGGAATGGAAATTGGAACTGAATGGACTGGAATGTAGGGTGGAATGTGTAATGGAATGGAATGGAATGTGGAATGGAATGTGGAATGGAATCTGGAATGGAATGGAATGGTATGGAATGGAATGTGGAATGGAATGAAATGGAATGTGGAAAGAAATGGCATAGAATGGAATGTGGACTCGAATGTAATGGAATTTGGAACAGAATGGAATGGAACGTGGAATAGAATGGAATGGATTGTGGAATGGAATGGAATGGAATCGAACGTGAAATGGAATGGAATGGAATGTGGAATGGAATGTGGAATGGAAAGGATTGGAATGGAATGGAATGGAATGGAAAGGAATGTGGAATGGAATGGAATGGAATGGAATGGAAGGGAATAAGAAATGGTATGGAATGGAATGGAATGGAATGGAACGAAATGGAATGGAAAGTAATGGAATGTGGAATGGAACGAAATGGTATTTGGAATGGAATGAAATGGAATATGGAATGGAATGTGGAATTGAATGGAAAGGAATGTGAAATGGAATGGAATGGAATGGAATGGAATGCAGTGGAATGTGTAATAGAATGGAATGGATTGTGGAATGGAATGAAATGGAATGTGGAATGGAATGTGGAATGGAACGGATTGTTAAACGGAATGGAATGGAATGTGGAATGGAATGGAATGGATTGTGGAATGGAATGAAATGGAATGTGGATTGGAAAGTCGAATGGAAAGGAATGTGCAATGGAATGGAATGGAATCTAGAATGGAATGCAGAATGGAATGGAATTGAAAGTGGAATGGCATGTGGTATGGAATGGAATGGAATATGCAACGGAACGGAATGGATTGTGGAATGGAATTGAATGGAATGGTTTAGAATGTGGATGGAATGTGGAATGGAATGTGGAATGGACTGGAATTGAACATGGAATGGAACGTGGAGTCGAACGTGGAATGGGACTTGGAATGGAAACTGCAATGGAAAGTGAAATGGAACGTGGGATGGAAGCTGGAATGGAACGTGGAAGGGAATGGAATGGAAGGCGGAATGGAATGGAATGGAATGTGGAATGGAATGGAATGGCATTTGGAATGGAATATGGAATGGAATGAAGTGGAATGTGGAACAGATAGTGGTTTGGAATGGAATGGAAAGTGGAAAGCAATGCAATGCAATGTGGAATGGAATCGAATGGAATATGGAATGGAGAGGAATGGAATGTGGAATGGACTGGAATTGAACAGGAAGTGGAATGTGGGAGTGAATGTGGAATGGAACGTGGAACGGAACGTGTAATGGAACATGGAAGAGAATGGAATGGAGGGTGGAATGGAATGGAATGGAGTTTGGAATGGAAGGGAAAGGAATGGAATGGAATGTGGAATGGAAGGGAAAACGGAATGGAAAGGATTGCAATGTAGAGTGGAATGTGGAATGGAATGGAATGGAATGTAGAATGGAATGTGGAATGGAATGTGGAATGGAATGGAATGGGCTGCAATGGAATGTGGAATGAAAAGAAATGGAATGTGGAAAGGAATGGAACGGAATGGAATTTTGAATGGATTGGAATGGAATACTGAATGGAATGGAATGGAATGGAATGGAATGTGAAATGGAATACAATGGAATTTGGAACGGAATGTAGAATGGAATGGAATGGAATGGAATGGAATGTGGAATGGAATGTGGAATGGAATGGAATGGAATGGAATGTGGAATGGACCAGAATTGAAAATGGATTGGAATGTGGGAGGGAATGTGGAATGCAACGAGGAATGGAAAAGGGAATGGAAAGTGTAATGGAAAATCGCATGGAACTTGGAGTGGAACATGGAACGGAACGTGCAAGAGAATGAAACGGAAGGTGGAAAGAAATTTTATGGAATGTGGAATGGAATGGAAAGAAATGCAATGGAATGTGGAATGTAAAGGATTGGAATGTAGAGTGGATTGTGAAATGCAATCGAATGGAAAGTGGAATGCAATGTGGAAAAGAATGTTTAATGGAATGGAATGGTCCGCAATGGATTGTGGAATGGAAAGTAATGGAATGTGAAAAGGAATGGAATAGAATGGAATGTGGAAAGAAATGGAATGGATTGTGGAATGAAATGGAATGGAATGTAAAATGGAATGGAAAGGAATGTGGAACAGAATGTGAAATGGAATGGAATGGGATGTGGAATGCAATTTGGAATGGAATGGAATGGAATCTGGAATGGAAAGGAATGGAATGTTGAAAGGTATGGAATGTAATGTGGAATGCAATGGAATGTGGAATGGAATGCAAAGGAATGTGGAATGGAATGCCGAATGGAATGTGGAATGGAATGTAATGGAATTAGGAATGCAATGTGGAATCGAAAGTGAAACGGAATGTATTGGAATTTGTAATGGAATATGGAATGTAATAGAAAGGAATGTGGAATGCAATGGAATGGAATGTATAGTGGAATGAGTAATGGAATGTGGAATGGAATGTGGAATGGAATGGAATGGCATTGAATGTGGAAAGGAATGGAAGGGAATGTAGAATGGAATGTAGAATGGAAAGTGGAATGGAAATTGGAATGGAATGTGGAATGGAATCTGCAATGGAATGGAAAGGAATGTGAAATGGAAAGGGGAATGGAATGTAATGGAATGTGGAAAGCAATGCAATGCAATGCGGAATGGAATGGAATGGGATGTGGAATAGAAAGGAGTGGAATGTGGAATGGACTGGAATTGAAATTGGAATGGAATGTGGGATGCAACGTGGACAGGAATGTGGAATGGAAAATGGAATGGAACGTGGAATGGAAAGTGGGATGGAACGTGGATTGAAACATCGAAGGGGATGGAATGGAAGGAGGACAGGAATGGAATGGAATGTGGAATGGAATGGAAATGAATGAAATGGAATGTGGAATGGAATGGATTGGAATATATGGTGGAATGTGTAATGGAATCTAATGGAATGTGGAATAGAATGTGGATTGGAAAGTGGAATTGAATGGAGTGGTATAGAAAGGAATGTGGAATGGAATGAAATGGAATGTGTAAAGTAATGGAATGGAATAGAATGTGGAATGCAACGGGATTGAATTCGGAATGGAAAGGAATGGAATGTGGAATAGAATGGAATGGATTGTGGAATGGAATGGAATGGAATGGAAAGGAACGTGAAATGGAAAGGAATGGAATGTGGAACGGAGTGTGGAATGTAATGAAATGGAATGAAATAGAATGTGGAATGGAAAGGAATGGAATGTGGAATGGTATGGAATGGAATGTGGAATGGAATGGAAAGTGAAATGGAATGGAATGTGGAATGAAATGAAATGGAACGGAATTTGAAATGGAGTAGAATAGAACATGGAAAGGAATGGAATGGAATGTGGAATGGAAAGTGAAATGGAATATAATGGAATGTGGAATGGAATATGAAATGGAATGGAATGAATGTATTCTGAAATGGAATGTGGAATGGAATTTGGAACGGAATGTTGAATGGAATGTGGAATGGAATGGAATGGAATTTGGAATGGAATGTGGAATGGAATGGAATGAAATGTGGAATGGAAAGTGGAATGGAATGGAATGGAATGGAATGTGGAAGGCAATGCAATGCAATGTGGAATAGAGTGGAATGGAATATGGAATCGAATGGAATGGAATGTGGAATGGACTGGAATTGAACATGGAATGGGACGTGTGATGGAACGTGGAATGGAATAGGGAATGGAAAATTGAATGGAAAGTGGAACGGAAAGTGGGATGGAAAGTGGAATGGAATGTGGAATGGAACATGGAAGGGAATGTAATGAAAGGTGCAATGGAATGGAATGGAATGTGGAATGGAACGCAAATGAATGAAATGGAATGTGGAATGGAATGGATTGGAATGTAGGGTGGAATGTTGAATGGAATGTAAAGGAATGTGGAATGGCATTTGGAATGTAATGTGGAATGCAATGGAATGGTATGGAATAGAATGTGGAATGGAATAAAATGGAATGTGAAAGGAATGGCATAGAATTGAATGTGGAATGGAACGGAATGGAATTTGGAATAGAATGGAATGGAATGTGGAATAGAATGGAATGGATTTTGGAATGGAATGGAATGGAATGGAACTTGGAATGGGATGGAATGGAACGTGAAAGTGAATGGAATGGAAATTGGAATGGAATAGAATGGAACGTGGAATGGAATGGAATAGAATGGAACGTGGAATGGAATGGAAGGCAATGGAATGTGGAATGTGATGGAATTGAAAGAGGAATGCAAGGGAATGGAATGAGGAACGGAATGGAATGGCATGGAATCTGAAATGGAATGTGCAATGGATTGGCATGCAATGCGGAATGGAATGGAATGGAATGTGGAATGGAATGGAAAGGATTGTGGAATCAAATGTGGAATGGAATGGGATGGAATTTGGAATGGAAAGTGGAATGGAATGCAATGGAATGTAGAATGGAATAGATTGGAATTTGGAATGGAAAGTGGATTGGAATGGAATGGAATGTGGAATGGAATGGAATGGAACGGAACGTGAAATGGAATGTGGAATTTAACGTGGAATGGAAACTGAAATGGAACGTGCAATGGAAAGCTGAATGGAATGGAATGGAATCTGGAATGAAATGTGTAATAAAATGGATTGGAATGTGGAATGCAATGTGGAATGGAATGGAATGGAACGTGGAATGGAACGGAAAGGAATGTGGAATGGAATGGAAGGGAATGTGGAATGGAATTTGGAATGGAAAGGAATGGAATGTGGAATTGAATGTGGAATGGAAAGGAATGGAACGTGGAATGCAATGAAATGGAATGTGGAATGAGATGGAATGGAAAGTGGAATGGAATGTGGAACGGAATGGAATGGTATGTGGAGTGCAATGTGGAATGGAATGGAATTTGAAATGGAATCGAATGGAATGTTAAATGCAATGGAATGGAAAGTGGAATGGAATGGTAAGGAATGTGGAATGGAATAGAATGTAATATGGGATGGAACGTGCAAAGGAATGGAATGTGGAATGGAAAGGAATGGAATGGAATACGCAATGGAATTGAATATGGAATGGAAGGCAATGGAATGTGGAATGAAATGTGGAATAGAATGGAATGGAATGTGAACTGCAATGGAATGGAATGTCGAAAGAAATTGAATGCAATGTAGAATGGAATGTGGAATGGAATGTAAAGGATTGTGGAATGGAATGGAATGGAATGTGGAATGGAATGTGGAATGGAATTGAATGGAATGCGGAATGGAATGGAAAGGAATCTGGAATGGAATGGAATGGAATGTGGAATGGAACGTGGAATGAAATCGAATGGAATATGGAATGGAATTTGGAATGGAAAAGAATGGAATGTGGAATTGAATGTGGAATGGAAAGGAATGGTATTTGGAACGGAATGTGGAATGTAATGAAATGGAATGTGGAATGAGATGCAGTGGAATGTGGAATGGAATGTGGAACGGAATGCAGTGGCATGTGGAATGGAATGTGGAATACTTGGAATTTAATGTGGAATGGAATGGAATGGAATTAGAATGGAATGTGGAATGCAACGTAATGGAAAGTGTAATGGAATATGGAATGGGATGGAATGGAATGTGGAATGGAAAGTGGAATGGAATGGAATGGAATGCAAAATGGAATGTGGAATTGAATGGAATGGAATTTGGAATGGAATGTGTTATGGAATGGAATGGAATGTTGAATGGTATGTGGAATGGAATGTGAAATGCAACGGAATGGAATGTGGAATGGAATGGAATGGAATATGTAATGGTATAGAATGGAATGTGGAATGGAACGTGTACTGGAATGGAATGTGGAATGGAATGGAATGGAATGGAATGGTATACGGAATGGAATTGAATGGTATACGGAATGGAATTGAATGTGGAATGGAATGGAATGGAATGTGGAATGGAATGTGGAATTGAATGGAATGCAATATGTACTGCAATGGAATGGAATGTCGAAAGGAATGGAATGGAATGTGGGATGGAATGTGAAATGGGATGGAATGGAATGGGTAATGGAATGTTGAATGGAATGGAATGGACTGCAGAATGGAATGTGGAATTGAATGTAATGGAATGTGGAATGGAATGTGGAATTGGATGGAATGGAATGTGGAATGGTATGTGGAAGCGAACGTGGAATGAAATGGAATGGAATGAGGAATGGAATGGAATGGAAAGCTGAATGGAATGTGGAATGGAAAGGAATGGAATGCAATGTGGAATGGGATGGAATGGAATGGAATGAAATGTGAAATGGAACGTGGAATGGAATGGAATGGAACATGGAATAGAATGGAATGGAAGGTGAAATGGAATGGAATGGAACGTCGAATGGAATGGAACGGAATTTGGAATTGAATGCAATGGAATGGGGAATGTAATGGAAATGAAAGTGGAATTCAAAGGAATAGAATGTGGAATGGAATTGAATGGAATGTGGATTGGAATGTAATGGAATGCGGAAAGGAATGTGGAATGAAATGGAATGGAATGTTGATACAATGGAAACAATGTGGAATGGAATGTGGAATGCGATGAATTGGAATGTGGAATGGAATGGAATGGAATGTGGAATAGAATGTGGAATGGAATGGAATATAGTGTGGAATGGAATGTGGAATGGAATGCAGTGGAATTGAATGGAAGCAAATGTGGAATGGAACATGGAATGGAATGGAGTGGAATGGAATGGAATCAAATGTGCAATGGAACGTGGAATGGCATGGAGTGCAATGGAACGCAATGTGGAATGGAAAGGAATGGACTGTGGAATGGAATATAATGTGAAATGTGATGTGGAATGCAATGGAATAAAATGTGGAAAGGAATGTGGAATGGAATGTGGAATGGAATGTGGAATGGAATGGAATGGAATGTGGAATGGAATGTGGAATAGAATGTGCAATGGAATGGAATGGAATGGAATGTGGATTGGAATATGGAATGGAATGGAATGTGGAATGGAATGGAATATAATGTGTAACGGAATGTGGAATGGAAAGGAATGAAACGTGGAATGGAGGGTGGAATGGAATGAGAACTGGAACTTGGAAAGGATCGTGGAATGGAAAGAGGAATGGAACATGGAATGGAATGTGGAATGGAATGTGGAATGGAATGCAATGGATCGTGGAATGGAATGGAATGGAATGTGCCGTGGAATGTGGAAAGGAACAGAATGGAATGTGCAATGCTATGTGGAATGGGGTGGAATGGAACCTGGAAAGGAACATGGAATGGCACGTGGAAAGGAATGGAATGGCATGGAATGGAATGTGGAATGCAATGATATCGAATGGAACGAGGAATGAAATGGAATGGAAAGTGGAATGGAATGGAATGGAACCTGGTATTGAAAGTGGAATGGAACGGAATGGAACGTGGAAAAGTATGTGAAATGGAATGGAATAAAATATGGAATAGAACGTGGAATGGAACGTGGAATGAAAGTGGAATGGAACGTGCAGTGGCACGTGGATTTTAATAGAACGTGGAATAGAATGTGGAATGGAAAGTGTAATGGAATAGAATGGAATGTGGAATGAGATGGAATGGATTGTGGAGTGGAATTGCATGGCTTGTGGAAAGGAATGGAATGGAAAGGAATGTGGAATGGAAAGCGGAATGAAATGCAATGGAATGTGGAATCGAAAAGAATGGAAGGTGGAATACAACGTGGAATGGAATGGAACGGAATATGGAATGGAACTTGGAATGGAATGGCGAATGTGTCGTGGAATGGAATGGAATGTTGAATGGAATGCGGACCAGAATGTGGAATGGAATGGAATGGAATGTGGAATGGAAAGTGGAATGAAATGGAATGCAATGTGGAAAGGAAAGGAAAGGAATGTGGAATTGATTGGAATGAAATGTGGAATGGAAAGGAATACAAAGTGGAATGGAAAGTGGAATGGCACATGGAATGGAAAGTGCAGTGGAACGAGGAGTGGAACATGGAAAGGACTGTGGAATGGAATTGAATGGAATGTGGAATGGAATGTTAAATGGAATGTGGATTGGAATAGAATGGAATGTGGAATGGAATGTGAAATGGAATGGAAGAGAATGTGGAGTGGAATGGAATGGATTGTGGAATGGAATGGAATGTAGAATGGAATGGAATGTGGAATGGAAGGGAATGCAATGTGGAAACCAATGTATTGGAATGTGGAACGCAATGTGGAATGGAATGGAATGGAATGTGGAACGAAATGTGGAATGGAATGCAATGTGGAATGGAATGGAATGGAATGAAATGAAATGTGGAAAGGAGTGGAATGCAATGGAATATGAAATGGAAATTGAATGGAATGTTTAATGGAATGGAATGGAATGTGGAATGAAATGGAATGGAATGTGGAATGGAAAGGAATGTGGAATGGAATGTGGAATGGATTGTGGAATGGAATGGAATGGAATTTGGAATGGATTGTAATGGAATATATAATGGAATGTGTCATGTAATGGAATGGAATGTGAAATGGAATAGAATGGAAAGTGGGATTGAATGCAGAAAGGAATGGAACGGAATGGAGTGGAACGTGGAATGCAATGGAATGTAATGGAATGTGAAATGGAAATAGAATGAAATATTTAATGAAATGGAATGGAACGTGGATTGGAATGTGGAAAGGAATGGAATGGAATGGAATGGAATGCGGATTTCAAAGGAATGGAACGGAATGCGGAATGCAATGGAATGGAACCGAATGAAATGTGGAATGCAATGGAATGTGGAAAGTAATGTAATGAAACAAGGAATAGAATGGAATGGAATGTGGAATGGAATGTGGAATGGAAGTGAGTGTGTAATGGAATGTGGAATGGAACGTGCAATGGAATGTAGTGGAATGGAATGTGGAATGCAATGCAATGGAATGGAAGATTTAATAGATTGGAATGGAATGGAATCGAATACGGTATGGAATGGAATGGAATTCAATGTGGTATGAAACGTAATGGAATGTATAATGGAACGCGGAATGGAATGGAAAAGACCGTGGAATGGAGTGGAATGGAATGTGAAATGGAACGTGGAATGGAATGTAATGGAATGCGAAATGGAATGGAATGGAACTTGGAATGGATTGCAATGGAAAGTGGAATGGATTGGAGAGGAATGTGGAATGCAATGGAATGGAATGCGGAATGGAATGGAACTGACCCTGGAATTCAATGGAATTAAATGTGGAATGGAATGGAATGGCACAGAATGCGGAATGGAATGTGGAATGGAATGGCATGGAATGTGCAATGCATTGTGGAAAGGAATGGAATGGAAAGTGGAATAGAATGGAATGGAACGTGGAATGGAATGGAATGGAATGGAATGTGCAATGGAAAGGAATGGAATGGCGAATTGAATGGAATGGAATGTGGAATGGAATGAAATGGAATGGAATGTTTAATGGAATGGAATGGAATGTGGAGTGGAATGGATTATGGAATGGAATTTGCAGTGGAATGTGGAATGGAATGGAATGGAATGCAGAATGGAATGTAATGGAATTTGGAAATGATTGGAATGGAATTGAATGAGGAAAGGAATGTGAAATGAAATGTGGAATGGAATGGAATGGAATGTGTAATGGAATGGAAAGGAATGTGGAATGGAACGTGGAATGGAATGTGGAATGGAATGTGGAATGGAAAGTGGAATGGAAAGGAATGGAATGTGGATTGGAATGCAACGGAATGTGGAATAAAATGAATTGGAATGGAATGTGGAATGGAATTGAATGGAATGGTGAAAAGAATGGAATGGAAAGAAGTGTGGAATAGAATGGAATGGAATGTGGAATGGGACGGAAAGGAGTGTGGAATGGAATGGAATGGAATGGAATGTGAATTGAAATGTGGAATGTAACGTGGAACGGCATGAAATGGAACCTGGAACGGAATGGAATCGAACGTGGAATAGAATGGAATGGAACGTGGAATGGAATGCAGAATGGAATGGAATGTAACGTGGAATATAACATGGAATGGAATAGAATGGAACGTGGAATGAATGTGGAATGGAACTTGGAATGGAATGGAATGGAAAGTGGAATGGAACGTGGAATGGTATGGAATGGAAAGTGGAATGGAACGTGGAATGGAACGGTTATTGGAAAGTGGAATGGAACGGAATGGAATGTGGAATTCAATGTAGGATGGAATGGAATAGAATGTTGAATGGATGGTGGAATGGAATGGAATGGAATGTGGCATGAAATTTGGAATGGACTGTGGAATAGAATGTGGAATGAAATGAATGTAATGTGGAATGGAATGTGAAATGAAACGTGGAATGGAATGGAATGGAATGTGGAATGGAATGAAATGTAATGTGGAACGGAATGGAATGGAATACGGAATGGAATGGAATGGAATGGAATGTGGAATGGAAAGGAATGGAATTGAATGGAAAGGAAAGTGGAATGGAATGCAATGTAATCTGGAAAGGAAAGGATTGGAATGTGGAATGGAATGTGGTATGGAATGGAATGGAATGGAATGTGGAATGGAAGGAACGAAATGAAATGGAATGTGGAATGGAACGTAATGGAATGGAATGGAATGTTTAATTGATTGGAAAGGAATGTGGAATGGAATGTGGAATGGAATGGGATGGAATGTGGAATGGAATCTGGAATGTAATGGAATGAAATTGAATATGGAATGGAATGGAATGGAGTGGAATGGAAAGTCGAACGGAATGGAATGGAATGTGGAACGGAATGGAATGGAATGTAGAATGGAATGGAATCTGCTATGGAATGTGGATTGGTATGGAATGGAATGTTGAATGGAATGTGAAATGGAATGGGATGGAATGTAGAATGGAATGTGGAATGCGATGGAATTGAATGGAATGTGGAATGCTATATAATGTGGAACGGAATGGATTGGAATGTGGAAAGGGGTGTGGAATGGAAAGGAATGGAACGTGAAATGGATTGTGGAATGGAACGTGGAACGGAACATGTAAGGGAATGCAATGGAATACAACGTGGAATCGAATGCAATGTTATGTGGAGTGGAATGGATTGGAATGTGGAACGGACTGTGAAATGGAATGGAATGGCACGTGAAATGGATAGTGGAACGGAACGTGGAACGGAATGTGTAATGGAATGCAACGTGGAATGGTATGGAATGTGCAATGGATAGGAATGGAATCTTGAATGGAACGGAATGGAATCGAATGGAATTTGGAATGGAATCGAAAGGAATGGAATGTGGAATGGAATGGAAGGGAATGTGGAATGGAATATGGAATGGATTGGGTTGAAAAGTTGAATGGAATGTTGAATGGAATGGAATGCAATGTGGAATGGAATGTCGAATGTAAGGTAATGTAATGGGGAATGGATTGTTGAATGGAATGGAATGGAATGTGTAAAGGAATAGTATGGAAAGTGGAATGGACTGCAATGGAATTGAATGGAATGTGAAATGCAATATGGAATGGAATGGAATGGAATGCAGAATGGAATGGAATGTAAAGTGGAATGGAAAGGAATGGAATGGAATGGAATTTGGCATTGAATGTAATGGAATGTAGAAAGGAATGGAATGGAAAATGGAACAGAATGTATAATGGAATGGAATAGAATGTGGAATGGAATGTGGAGTGGAATGGAATGGAATGCAGAATGAAATGTGGAATGGAATGGAATGGAATGTTTAATGGCGTGGAATGGAATGTGGTATGGAAGTCAATGAAATTTGTAATGGAATAGAGTGGAATGTGGAATGTAATGTAATGGAAGGGAATGGAATGTGGAATGGAATATGCAATAGAAAGCGGAATAGAATGGAATGGAATGTGGAATGCAATGGGATGGAATGTGGAATGGAATGGAATTGAATGGAATACGGAATGGAAAGTGGAATGGAATGGAATGGAATGTGGAATTGAATGGAACGGAATGTCGAGTGTAATTTGGAATGCAATGGAAAGGAATTCAGAACGGAATGGAAAGGAATGGAATGGAATGTAGTGGAAAAGAACGTGGAATGGAACCTGCAGAGGAACGTGGAATGGAATGTGGAATAGAATCGTATGCAATGTGGAATGGAATGTGGAATGGAATGGAATGGAATTTGGAATGGAATGTGGAATGGAATTGAATGGAACGTGGAATGGAATGGAATGCAGAGGAATGTGGAATGGAATGGAGAGGAATGGAATGGAATGGAATGTGCAATGGAATGGAATGTAATAGAATGGAATGTGGAATGGAATGGAATGGAATTTAGAATGGAATGTGGAATGGAATGGGATGTAGAATGGAAAGTGGAATGGAAAGGGATGGAAAGTGGAATGGAATCTGAATGTAATGGAATGGAATGGAATGTGGAATGGAATGGAATGGAATTGAATTTGGGTCGGAATGGAATGGAATTTGGAATGGAATGGAATGGAATGTGGAATGGAATGTGGAATGTAACATAATGGAATGTGTAATGGAATGGAATGGAATGCGGAATGGTGAGGAATGGAATGTGGAATGGTGAGGAATGGAATATGGAATGGAATGAAATGCAATGTGGAATGCAATTGAATGCGTTGAAATGGAAAGAGGAATGGAATTGAATGGAATGTGGAATGGAATGTGGAATGGAAAGTGGAACAATGTTGAATGCAATGTGGAATCGAATGTGGTAAACAATGGAGTGGAATGTGGAATGGCATGGAATGGAATGTGAAATGGAATGGAATTGAAGGGAATGAAATGTGGAATGGAGTGGGATGGAATGTGGAATGGAATGGAATGCAATACGGAATGGAATGAAAAGGAATGGAATGTGGAATAAAATGGAATGTAATGGAATGGACTGGAATGGGGAATGGAATGGAAATTAATGCGGAATGGAATGGAATGAAATGTTGATGAAATTTGGAATGGAAAGTGATGGAATGTGGAATGGAATGTGGAATGGAAACGAATAGTATGGAATGTGGAATGGAATGGAATATAATGGAATATGGAACCGAATGGAATTGAATGTGGAACGGAATGGAATGGAATGTGGAATGGAATTGAATGTGGAACGCAATGGAATGGAATGTGGAATGGAATGGAATCTGGATTGGAAAGTGAAATTGAATGTGTAATTCAATGGAATGTAATGGAGTGTGGAATGGAATGGAATGTGGAATGCAATGGAATGGAATGCGGAATGGAGTTGAATGGAATGTGGAGTGGAATGGAATTCATTGTTAAATGGAAAGGAATGCGGAATGCAGTGGAATGGAATGGAACGATAATGGAATGGAATGGAAGGGAATGTGGAATGGAATATGGAACAGAATGTGGAATGGAATGTAGAATGGAATATGGAAAGGAATGTGGAATGTAATGGAATGGAATGTGAAATGGAATGGAATGAAATGTGGAATGGAATGTGGAATGGAATGGGATCGAATGTGGAATAGAATGGAATCTAATGTTGAATAGAATGGAATATGGAATGGAATGGAATGGAATGTGGAATGAAATATGGAAAGGAATGTGGAATGGAATGAGGAAAGGAATGTGGAATGTAACTTAATGGAATGTGAAATGGAATGGAATGAAATGTGGAATGCAATGTGCAATGAAACTTGGAGTTTAACGGAATGGAATGTGGAAGGGAATGTGGAGTAAAATGTGGAATGGATTGTGGAAAGGAACGGAATGGAAAGTGCAATGGAAAGTGGAAAGTATTGTGGAATGGAACGTAAAATGGAAAGTATTGTGGAATGGAACGTAAAATGGAACATTCCATTCCTTTCCATTCCATTCCATTACACATTCCATTCCACATTCCATTCTCGTCCATTCCTCATTGCATTATATTCTATTCCACATTAAATTCTATTCAATTCCATTGCACTTGCCTTTCCAATCCATTCCAAGTTCCATTCCATTACATTCCACATTCCTTTCCATTCCATTCCACATTCCATTCCACATTCCAGTCCTCTCCATTCCACATTATATTCCATTCCATTCCTCTTTCAATTCCACTTTCTATTCCACGTTCAATTGCACGTTCCATACACGTTCCATTCCACATTCCATGCCACGTTCCATTCCAGGTTCCATTCCATTCCATTAAACATTCCATTCCATTCCATTCCACATTCCATTCCATTCCTTTCCAATCCATTCCACATTCCATACCTTTCCATTCCACATTGTATTACACATTAAATTCCACATTCCAATCCACATTCCATTCCACATTCCATTCCCTACCATTGCACATTCCATTCCATTCAACGTTCCATTCCAAATTCCGTTATATACCATTCCACATTCCATTCCACATTGCATTCCATTCCATTCCACACTCCATTCAACATTCCATCCAATTCCATTCCATATTCTGTTTCATTCCATTCCACATTCCATTCCATTCCAGTCCACATTCCATCCCATTGCATTACACATTGCATTTCATATTCCATCCCATTCCATTACATATTCCATTCCATTCCACATTCCATTCCATTCCATTACATATTCCATTCCATTCCACATTCCGCTCCCTCCCATTAAACCTTCCCTTCCATTCCGTTTCACATGGCATTCTATTCCATTCCATTCCACATTCCATTCTAATACATTCCACTTTCTATTCCATTCAACTCCAGTCTATTCCAGTCCACATTCCATTCCATATTCCATTCAATTACATTTAACATTCCTTTCCATTCCATTCTACATTCCATTATATTCCATTCCACATACCATTACATTCCATTCCACATTCCATTCCACGTCCCGTTCCATTCCATTCCATTCCATTCCACGTCCCATTCCATTCCATTCCATTCCATTCCACCTCCCGTTCCATTCCATTCCATTCCATTCCACGTTCCGTTCCATTCCATTCCACATTCCATACCACATTCCTTTCCATTACTTTCCACATTACATTCTATTCCATTCCACATTCCATTCTATTCCATTAAACATTCCATTCTATTTCCATTTCACATTCCATTCCATTCCATTCCATTCCACGTTAAACTCCATTCTGTTACATTAAATTCCACATTCCATCCCAATTTCCATTCCATTCCATTCCATTTCACATTCAATTCCAATCGATTCCACATTCCATTTCACATTCCATTCCATTCCATTCCATTCCACATTCCATTCCATTCCATTAAACATTCCATTCTATTTCCATTTCACATTCCTTTCCATTCCATTCCGCATTCCATTACATTCCGTCCCATTCCACTCCACATTCCACTCCATTCAATTCAATTCCACATTCCATTCCGTACCATTCCATGTTCCATTCCACATTCCATTCCACGTTCCATTCCACGTTCCTTTCCATGTTCCATTCCACATTCCATTCCATGTTCCATTCCACATTCCATTCCATTCCATTTCACGTTCCATTCCTCATTCCTTTCCAAGTTCCATTGCAAGTTCCATTCCACATTCCACTCCACGTTCCATTCCTTTCCATTCCACGATAAATTCCACGTTCCATTCTACATTCCATTCACTTCCATTCCACCTTCCCTTCCACATTCCATTCCATTCCATCACACTTTCCATTCCATTCCATTCCCTGTTCCATTCCACATTCCAATACACATTCCATTCCACCTTCCATTCCACATTCCATACCATTAGATTCTGCATTCCATTCCATTCCATTCCACATTCCAATCAGTTCCATTCCATTCCATATTCCATTCCACATTCCATTCCATTACATTACACGTTCCATTCCACGTTCCATTCCATTCCATTCCTCGCTCCATTCCAACTTACATTCCAAGTTCCTTTCCACCTTCCATTCCGTGATCCATTCCATTCCATTCCACGTTCCATTCCACGTTCCACTCCTCATTTCATTCCACATTCCATTAAACATTCAATTCCACATTCCATTCCATTCCATTCCACATTGCATTCCATTGCAGTCCACCATCCTTATAACATTCCATTCCATTCCATTTAAACGTTCCGTTCCATGCCATTCTGCATTCCATTCCACCTACCATTCCATTCAACTTTCCCTTTAAACATTCCATTCCATGCCATTCCACATTCCATTCCAACTTCCGTTCCATTCCACATTCAATTCCACATTCAATTCCACCCTCGATTCCATAGCATTCCACCTTCCATTCCATATTCAGTTACATTCCATTGTACGTTCCATTCCACTTTCCATTCCACGTTCAATTCCACATTCTATTCCACATTCCATACCATTCCATTCCATTCCACATTCCATTCCACATACGATTCCATTGCATTCCACATTCCATTCCACTTTCTATTCCACATTTCATTCCACATTCCATTCCATTCCATTCCACGTTCCATTACACGATACATTCCACATTCCCTTCCACGTTCCATTCCACGTTCCATACCATTCCCTTCCATGATCCATTCCACTTTCCATTCCATTCCATTCCACGTTCAATTCCACATTCCATTGCACATTCCATTCCACGTTCCATTCCACATTCCCTTACACGTTTCATTTCACATACTATTCCATTTTCCATTCCATTCAATTCCACGTTCCATTCCACATTCCTTTCCAATCCATTCCATGTTCCGTTCCATGTTCCATCCCTCATTCCGTTCCACATTGCATTCCATTGCATTCCACATTCCACTCCACATTTCATCCCATTCCATTCCACATTCCATTCTACATTCCTTTCCACATCCCATTGCATTGCATTCCAAAATTTATTCCACATTCCATTCCATTCCAGTCCACATTCTATTCCACATTCCATTCCCAATTCCATTCAATTCATTTCCACATTCCATTACACATTGCATTCCATTGCATTCCACATTAAATTCCACATTCCAATCCATTTTATTCCACATTTCATTCCAAATTGTTTTCCAAATTCCCTTTCACATTCCATTCCGTTCCATTCCACATTGCATTCCACATTCCATTCCATTCCATTACACATCCAATACCACATAACGTTACACATTCCATTCCATTCCATTCCACATTGCATTCCACATTCGATTCCATTCCATTCCATGTTCCATTCCATTCCATTCCGCATTCCATTCCACATTACATTCCACGTTCCATTCCATTCCATTCCACGTTCCTTTGCACTTTCCATTCCACATTCCATTCCATTCCATTCCACGTTCCATTCCACATTCCATTCCTTTTTCCAGTCCAAGTTCCATTCCACGTTCCATCCCACGTTCCATTCCTTTCCATTCCACTTTAAATTCCACTTTCCATTCCACATTCCATTCCATTTCATTCCACATTTCATTCCAATCAATTACACGTTAAATTACATTCCATTCCAGGTTCCATTCCACATTTCTTTCCACATTCCATTCTACATTCCATTCCACATTCCATTCCATTCCATTCCACTTTCCATTCTACATTCCGTTCAATTCCATTCCATTCCACATTCCATTCCATATTCCATTCCATTCCACTCCACATTCCTCTCCACATTCCATTCAATTCCATTCCTCTCTCCATTCCAACTTCCATTCCACGTTCCATTCCACGTTCCATTCCACGATCCATTCCATTCCATTCAACGTTCCATTAAATATTTCCCTCTGCATTTCATTCCACATTCCATTAAACATTCAATTCCACATTCCCTTACCTTCCATTCCACTTTGCATTCCATTGCATTCCACATTCCATTACACATTCCATTCCATTCCATTTACATCTTCCATTCCATGCCATTCCACCTCCCATTCCACATTCCATTCCATTCCACATTCCATTGAACATTCCATTCCAAACTCTATTCCCCAACATTCGACATTCCATTCCACATTCCTTTACATTGCATTGCTCGTTCCATTCCACTTTCCATTCCACCTTGAATTCCACATTCCAATCCATTCCATTCCATTCCACATTCCATTCCACATACCATTCCATTGCCTTCCACATTCCATTCCACATTCAATTCCACATTCCCTTCCACATTCCATTCCATTCCATTCCACGTTCCATTCCACGATTCATTCCACATTCCATTCCATGTTCCATTCCACTTTCCATTGCATTCCATTCCAAGTTCCATTCCACTTTCCATTGCATTCCATTCCACGTTCCATTCCACATTCCATTGCACATTCCATTCCACGGTCCATTCCACATTCCCTTACATGTTTCATTCCACGTACCATTCCATGTTCCATTCTGTTCCATTCCACATTCCATTCCACATTCCATTCCATTTCATTCCACATTCCATTCCACATTTCATTCCACATTGCTTTCCACATTCCCTTTCACATTCCATTCCATTCCATTCCACATTCCATTCCATTCCATTCCACATTCCAATCCATTCAATTCCATATCCCATACCACATTCCATTCCACATTCTATTCCATTCCATTCCACATTACATACCACATTCCATTTGACGTTCCATTTCATTACATTCCACATTCCTTTCCACATTCCATTTCACATTCTATTCCACATTCCTATCCACATCCCATTTCACATTCCTTTCCACATTCCATTTGACATTCGATTAAGTTCCATTCCATTCCACATTCCATTCCACTTTCCATTCCATTCCATTCCATATTCCCCACCACTTTCCATTCCATTCCACGTTCCGTTGCGCATTGCAATCCACATTCCATTCCACGTTCCATTCTAAGTTCCATTGCAAGTTGCCTTCCATTCCATTCCACGTTCCATTCCATTCCATTCCATGTTGCATTTCAATCCATTCTACATTGCACTCCACATTCCGTTTCACATTCCAATCCAAATTCCATGTCACATTCCATTTCATATTCCATTCCATTACATTCCATTACAATCCATATTCCATTCCATTCCAATCCACATTCCATTCCTTTCCATTCCTCGTTACATTCCATTCCACATTCCATTTCTTTCCATTCCACATTGCGTTCCTTAACATTCCACATTTCTTTCCACATTTCATTCCACAGTCTGTTCCACGTTCCATTCCATTCCATTCCACATTCCATTGTTTTCAATTCCACATTCTATTCCATTCAATTCCACTTTCCATTCCATTCCGCATTCCATTCCATCTTCCATTCCACTTTCCTTTCCATTCCATTCCACGTTCCATTCCATGTTCCATTCCATGATCCTTTCCATTGAATTCCACATTCCATTCCATTCCATTCCACATTCATTTCCATTTCGTTCCACATTCCTTTCCATTCCATTCCATATTCCATTCCATTCCATTCCTCATTACACTCCATTCCATTCCACTTTCCATTCCACATTCCATTCCGTTCCATTCCACATTCCATTCCACATTGCATTCTATTCCATTCCAAATTCCATTCCATTCAACTACACGATCTGTTCCATTCCACATTTCATTGCATATTCCATTCAATTTCATTCCATTAAACTTTTCATTCCACTCCATTCCACGATGCATTCCACGTTCCATTCCACGTTCCATTCGACTTTCCATTCCACGTTCCATTCCACGTTCCATTTCAATTTCCATTCCACATTCCATTCCATTCCAATCCAGATTCCATTCCACGTTCCATTCCATGTTCCATTGCACGTTCGATTCCAAGTTCCATTACGCTTTCCATTCCACGTGCCTTTCCACTTCCCATACCATTCCATTCAACATTGCATTCCACGTTTCATTCCACTTTCCATTCCATGTTTCATTCCACTTTCCATTGCCCATTCCATTTCACTTTCCATTCCATGTTCCATTCCACGTCCCATTCCATGTCCAATTCCAATACATTCCATAATCCATTCTATTCAATTCCACATTCCTTTCCTTTCCATACAATTCCATTCCACATTGCATTGCATTCCATTAAACATTCAATTCCATTCCATTCCACATTACATTACACATCACATTCCCTTCTATTCCGCATTCCATTCCATTCCATTCCACGTTCCATTACGCTTTCCATTACACGTTAAATTGCACGTTCCATTGCACGTTCCATTGCACATTCCATTCCATTCCATCCCACATTCCATACAGTTATATTTCATATTCCATTCCATGTTCCATTGCATTCTATTCAACATTCCATTGTAACTTCCATTCCACATTCTATTTCATATTCCATTCAATTCCATTCCGCATTCCATTCCATTCTATTCCATATTCCATTCTTCGTTCCATTCCATTCCATTCCACATTCCATTCCACCTTCCATTCCATATTCCAATTCACATTCCATTCTATTCCATTCCACATTCCATTCCCTTCCATTCCACATTACTTTACACATTCCATTCCATTCATTTCGGCATTCCATTCCACATTCCATTCCACATTCCATTCCATTCCATTCCATTTCACATACCCATCAATTCCTTTCCACATTCCTTTCCATTCCATTCCATTCCACATTCCATTCCATTCCATTGCACATTCCATTCCATTCCAATCCACATGGTATTACATTCCATTCCATTCAATTCCACATTATATTCCACATTCCATTGCATTCCTTTCCATATTCCATTCCATGTTACATTCCATTACATTCCACATTCCATTCCATTCCATTCCCCATTCCTTGCAGATTACATTCCATGTTCCATTCCAAGTTCCATTCCACATTCCATTCCACGTTCCACTCCATTGCATTCCATGTTCCATTCCGTTCCATTCCATGTTAAATTCATTCCTTTTCTCATTCCATTCCACATTCCATTTGAATTTCCTTTCCACATTCCATTGCACATTCCGTTCCATTCCACTCCGTCCATTCCATATTCTATTGCATTCCAATCCACATTCCATTCCATTCCATTCCTCATTCCATTCCATTCCATTCCACATTCCATTCCATTCCATTATACATTCCATTCCATTCCCGTACACATTCCAATGCATGCCATTCCATTCCATTCTACATTCCAAAACTTTCCATTCGTTTCTACATTCCATATGATTCCATTCCATTCCACATTCCATTTTTTCAATTCCACATTCCATTCCATTACACATTCCATTGCAAACCATTGCATTCTACATTCTATTCCACATTCCTTTCCTTTCCATTCCACATTCTATTCCATTCCATTCGATTGCATTCCACGTTCCATTCCACATTCCATTCCTTTCCATTCCACATTCAATTCCATTCCATTACATTACACTTTCCATTCCACATTCCATTCCGTATTACACTCTGTTCCATTCCACATTGCATTCCACATTCCATTCCACATTCCATTCCATTCCATTCCACATTCCATTCCATATTCCATTCCACATTCCATTCCATTGCATTCCACTTTACATTCCACATTCCATTCCATTGGATTCCCCATTCCATTCCAAATTCCATTCCATTTTATTCCACATTCCATTCCATTCCATTCCACGTTCCATTCCATTCAATTGCATTCCACATAACATTTCTTTCCATTCCGCATTCCATTCCATTGCATTCCATTCCTTTCCACATTCCATTCCAATCCATTCCACGTTCCCTTTCATTCCACACCACATTCCATACCATTCTATTCCAAGTTCAATTCCATCCCATTCCACATTCAATTCCATTCCTTTCCAATCCATTCCACAATCCATTCCACATTCCATTCCATTCCATTCCACATTCCATTCCACATTCCATTCCACATTCCATTCCATTCCATTCCACATTCCATTCCATTCCATTCCACATTCTATTCCATATTCCATTGAATTCCATTCCCTATTTCATTCCACATTCCATTCCACGTTCTGTTCCACCTTCCATTCCACGTGCGATTCCATACCATTCCAGTTTCCATTCCATTCCATTCCACGTTCCATTTCATTCTATTCCACTTTCCATTCCCCCTTCCATTCCACATTCCATTTCGCATTCCATTTCACATTCCATTGCATTCCATTCCATTTATTTCCACATTCCATTCCTTTCCATTCCACATTCCATTCTATTCCATTCTACATTCCATTCCATTCCACATTCCTTTCCATTCCACATTCCATTCAACATTCCATTCCATTCCATTACACAATACATTCCACATTCTAATCCATTGCATTCCACATTCCATTCCAAAATACTTTCCACAATCCATTGCATTACATTCCAAATTCCATTCAACATTCCATACCACTCAATTCCACATTCCATTCCATTCTATTCAACATTCCATTCCAGATTCCATTACACATTCCTTTCCCCATTCCATTTCATTCCATTACTCATTCCATTACACATTCCATTCCACATTCCAATCAACATTCCATTCCATTCCATTCCACATAAGATTCCACATTCCTTTCAGCATTCCATTCCACACTCCATTCCATTCAACTCCGCATTCCATTCCTTTCCATTCCATTGCATTCCATATTCCATTCCTTTGCCTTCCACATTCCATTCCATTCAACTCCACATTCCATTCCATTCCCTTCCACATTCCATTCCTTTCCAATCCACATTCCATTCCATTCCACATTCTATTACGTTCCATTCCATTCCAGATTCCGTTTTATTTCATTCCTCATTCCATTTCACATTCCATTCCATTCCATTCCACATTCCATTAAAATCCATTCCATTTCAAATTCCATTATATTCCATTCCACATTGCATTCTACATTCCATTCAATTGCATTCCACATTCCATTCCACATTCCATTCCATTACCATCCACATTCCATTCCATTCCATTCTACTTTCCTTTCCAGATTGCATTCTACGTTCCTGTCCATGTTCCGTTCGAAGTTCCATCAGATGTTGCCTTCCACGTTCCATTCCATTCCATTGCACATTCCATTCCACATTCCATTCCACTCCATTCCTCATTCAATTCCACATTCCATTCCATCTTCCAAACCATTCCATTCCACAATCCATTCCATTCAATTCCACATTCCCTTCCACATTCTATTCCACTTTCCATTCGGTTCCATTCCACATTCCCTTCCACACTACATTCTGCATTCCATTCCACATTCCATTCCGTTCCATCCACATTCCATTCCACATTCCATTCCGTTCCATTCCACACTCCATTCAACATTCCATTCCACAATCTATTCCATTCCATTCAACATTCCGTTCCACACTCCATTCCACATTCCATTCCAGAATCCTTTCCAGATCCCATTCCTCATTCCATTCCGTTCCATTCCACATTCCATTCCACAACACATTGCGCTTTCTATTCCACATTCCATTCCATTCCATTCCGCATTCCATTACATTGCGTTACGCATTCCTTTCCATTCCACATTCCTTTCTATTCCATTAAATTGCATTCCATTCCAAATTCCATTTCATTCCTTTCCATTCCATTCCACATTCCCTTCCACTTTCCATTCCATTCCAGACCACATTCCATTCCACTTTCCATTCCATTCAATTAAACATTTCATTCCACATTCCATTCCATACCATTCCACATTCCATTCCATTCCATTCCACATTCCATTCCATTCCATTCCACATTCCATTCCACATTCCATTGCACATTCCATTCCACATTCCATTTCATTCCATTTCACATACCCATCAATTCCATTCCACATTCTATTCCATTCCATTGCGCATTCCATTCCATTCCATTCCACATTCAATTCCATTCCATTGCATATTCCATTCCATTACAATCCACATGGCATTGCATTCCATTCCAATCCACATTATATTCCACATTCCATTGCAATCCATTCCATATTCCATTCCATATTACAATCCATTACATTCCACATTCCATTCCATTCCATTCCCCATTCCTTCCAGATTATATTCCAAGTTCCATTCCAAGTTCCATTCCACACTCCATTCCACGTTTCATTCCTTTGCATTCCCTATTCCATTACACATTCCATTACCCATTCCATTCCATTACAATCCACATTCCACTGCACAATCCAATCCAGAATCCATTCTATTCCATTCCACGTTCATTTCCACATTCCATTGCACATTTCATTCTACGTTCCATTACACATTCCATTCCACTTTCATTTCCAAGTTACATTCCACGTTCATATCCATTACATTCCACGTTCCATTCCACATTCCATTCCATTCCATTCCACATTCCATTTCACATTGCATTCCTCTCTCCATTCCATTCCATTCCACATTCCATTCCATTCCATTCCATATTCCATTCCACATTCCATTCCATTCCTTTCCACATTCCATTCCATTCCATTCTACATTCCGTTACACAATCCTTTCCATTCCTTTGCACTTTCCATTACAATTTCCTTTCCACATTCCATTACATTCCATTCCACGATCCATTCCACATTCCATTCCATTCCACTCCACATTCCATTGCACATTCCATTCCTCATTCCATTCCATTCCATTCCACGTTACATTCCACATTCCATTCCATTTCACTGCACTTTCCATTTCACAATCCATTCCATTCTATTCTGCATTCCATTCCATGTTCCATTCCAAATTCTGTTCCCCGATCCATTCCATTCCATTTCACATTCCATTCCACATTCCATTCCACATTGCATTCCATTCTATATTCCATTCCACATTCCATTCCACATTCCTTTTCACATTGCATTCCATTTCATTCCACATGCCATTCCATTCCATTCCACATTCTATTCCATATTCCATTCCTTTCCTTTCCACATACTTTTCCACATTACATTGCATGTTCAATTCCATTCCAGTACACGATCCATTACACATTCCCTTCCATGTCCATCCCATTTCATTCCAAGTTCCATTCCATATTCCATTCCTTTCCATTTCACTTTGAATTCCACATACCCTTCCACATTCCATTCCGTTCTTTACAAATTCCATTCCACATTCCATTCCACATTCCATTCCATTCTATTCCACATTCCATTCCACATTCCATTCCACATTCCATTCCACATTCCATTCTGTTCCATTCCACATTCCATTTCACATTCCATTCCACATTCCTTTCCATTCCATTCCACATTCCATTCCACCTTCCATTAAATTTTACATTCTACTTTCCATTCCACATTCCATTCCATTCAATTCCACGTTCTATTCCACATACCTTTCCATTCCATTCCACTTTCCATTGCACTTTCTATTCCACTTTCAATTCCACTTTCCCATCCACAATCCATTGCACATTCGATTCCACATTCCATTCCACATTCTAACCATTTCACTCCACATTCCACTCCACATTGCACGGCATTCCATTCCATATCCCATTTCATTCCACTCCACATTCCACTCCACATTCCATTCTATAACATATTCCACTGCACATTACATTACACATTCAATTCCATTCCATTCCACATACATTTCCACGTTCAATTCCACGTTCCATTCCACATTCCATTGCACATTCCATTCCACTTTCCATTACACTCCATTCCACTTTCAATTGTAGTTTCCATTCCTCGTTCCATTAAACGTTCCATTCTATTCCTTTCCACATTTCATTTCACTCCATTCTACATTCCAATCCACATTCCTTTCCACATTCCATTTCACATTCCAGTCCACATTCCACTTCACTTTCCAATCCATTCCACTTTACATTGCATTCCAATCCACATTCCTTTCCATTCCATACCACCTTCCATTGCATTCCATTTCACAATCCATTCCACATTGCATTCCACATTCCATTCCATTCCACATTCCATTCCATTCCATTGTATTCCACATTCCATTCTGTTCAGTTCCAGATTCCATTCCATTCCATTCCACATTCCATTCCACATCCCATTCCACATTCCATTTCACATTCCATTTCACGTTCCATTCCATTCCACATTCCATTCCATTCCATTCCACATTCTATTCCACGTTCCATTACTTTTCTTTCCATATTCTGTTCCATTCCATTCGATATTCCATTCTACATTCCATTTCATTTCATTCCCTATTCCTTTCCATTCAATTCCTCATTTCCTTACATTCCAATGCATTCCTCATTCCATTCCATTCCATTGCCATTCCGTTCTATTCCATTCCTTTCTATTCCACATTCCATTCCATTCCATTTTACATTCCATTCCATTCAATTCCACATTCCATTCCACATTCCATTCCATATTCTAATCCATGTTCCATTCCATTTCATTCCACATTCCATTCCATTCCACTCCTCATGCCATTCGTTTCCATTCCACATTCCATTCCACATTCCATTCCATTCCATTCCACATTCCATTCCGTTCCATTCTACATTGCATTCCACATTCCTTTCCATGCCATTCCACATTCCATTCCACATTCCTTTTCACATTCCATTCCAAATTCCATTCCATTCCATTCCTCATTACATTCCACATTCCATTGGATTCCTCTCCACATTCCATTCCTCATTCCATTCCACTTTCCAATTCACATTCCATTCCTTTCCATTCCGCATTCCATACACATTCGTTTACATTCCAGTCCGTAATCCATTCCTCGTTCCATTCCATTCCATTCCACATTCCATTCCGTTCCAAACCACATTACATTCCACATTCCATTATACATTACATTCCAAATACCATTTCATTCCATTCGATATTCCATTCCACTTTCCATTCCAAATTGCATTCCATTCCTTTCCACGTCCCATTCCACATTCCATTCCAAATTGCATTCCACGTTCCATTCCATTCTATGCCACGTTCCGTTCCATTACATTCCACGTTCCATTCCACTTTCCCTTCCACATTCCATTCCACATTCCATTACATTTTGCATTCCATTCCATTCCACGTTACATTCCACGATCCATTCCATTCCTTTCCCCTTTCCATTCCACATTCCATTCCACATTCTATTCCACCTTCCATTCGACGTTCCATTCCATTCAATTCGACTGTGATTTCCACTTCCATTCCATTCCATTCCACATTCCGTTTCACATTTCATGCCACGTTCCATTCCACTTTCGATTCCACGTTCCATTACAAGTTCCATTCCACGTTCTATTGCATTCCATTCCATGTCCCATTCCACATTCCATTCTATTGCATTCTACATTTTATTCAACATTCCATTCAACATTCGATTCCACATTCCATTCCATTCCATTCCACCTTCTATTCCATTCCACATTCCATTCCACTTTCCATTCCATTCAATTCCACATTTCATTCCATTCTATTGCAATCCACATTCCATTCCATTCTATTCCGCATTCCATTCCATTCTATTCCATTTCATTCTGCATTCCATTCCATTCCATTCCACGTTCCATTCCATCCCATTCCACTTTCCATTCCACATTTCATTCCACATGCTATTCAAAGTTCCACTTCATTTCATTCAATATTCCATTCCAGTCCATTCCACATTCCATTGCACGTTCTATTCCATTCCATTCCACATTCCATTACATTCCATTCCTCATTCCATTCCATTCAATTCCTCATTTCATTCCATTCCATTGCATTCCACATTCCATTCATTTCCATTACACATTCCATTCCATTCATTTCCTCATTTGTTTCCATTCCATTGCATTCCACATTCCATTCCATTCCATTCCCAATCCATTCCATTCCATTTTGTTCCGCATTCCATTTCATTCCATTCCAGATTCCATTCCATTCCATTCCACATTCCATTCCACATTCCGTTCCACATTCTATTGCAGTTTCCATTCCATTTCATTCCACATTCCATTCCATTCAATTCCACATGCCATTCCATTCCATTCCACACTCCATTCCTCATTCCATTCCATTCCATTCCACATTGCATTACTTTCCATTCCACATTGCTGTGCAGATTCCTTTCCATTGCATTCCATATTCCATTCCACATCCCATTCCATTCCATTCCACATTCCATTCCACATTCCATTCAACATTCCATTCCACATAACATTCCTTTCCATTCCAAGTTTAATTTCACGTTCCATTCCATTCCATACCACATTCAATACCTTTCAACTTCAAATTACTTTCCACATTACATTACATTCCATTACACACTCCATTGCACATTCCATTCCTCATTCCATTCCATTCCATGCCACATTTCATTCCAAGATCCAATCCATTCCTTTCCACGTTCCATTCTATTCCATTCCACTTCCATTCCACGTTTCATTGCACATTCCATTCCACATTCCATTCTGTTCAATTCAACATTCCATTCCGTTCCTTACCACATTCCATTCCACATGTCATTCAGTATTCCATTTCACATTCCATTCCACATTCCATTCCACATTCCATTCCACATTCCGTTCATTTCCATTCCACATTGCATTCCACAATTCATTCCACATTCCATTCCACATTCTATTCCACATTCCATTCCACATTCCAATCCACATTCCCCTCCATTTCATTCCACATTCCATTTCATTCCACTCCACATTCCATTCCATATTGCATTTCACTTTCCATTACATTAAATTCCATTTAATTCCATATTTCATTCCTTTCCAATCAACATTCAATTCCGTTGCATTCCAAGTTCCTATCCATTTCACATTCCATTACATTCCATTCCACTTTCCATTCCGTTCCATTCCACATTCCATTCTACATTCCATTCCACATTCCATTCCATTCTATTCCACATTCCATTCCATTCCATTCCACATAATTTTCCATTATATCCCGCATTCCATTCCATCCCATTCCGTTCTTTTCCACATTCCATTCCTTTCCGTTCCACATTCCCTTCCAAATTCCATTCCACATTCTATTAAACGTTCTATTCCATTCCATTCCACATTCCATTGCATTCCATTTCACATTCCATTCCATTGCATTCCACATTCCATTGCACATTTCATTCCATTCCATTCAACAATCCATCGCTTTGCATTCCACATTGCATTCTACATAAAATTCCACATTCCATTCCGCATTCCATTCCACTTTCCATTCCATTGCATACCACATTTTATTCCATTCCATTCCGCATTCCATTCCATTCAATTCCACATTTCTTTCCATTCCATTGCAATCCACCTTCCATTCCATTGCATTCCCCATTCCATTCCATTCCATTCCAAATTCCATTCCATTCAATTCCATTCCAATCCACTTACCTTTCCATTCCATTCCACATTCAATCCCACATTCTACTCCACCTTCCATTCTACATTCCATTCCATTCCATTTCACATTACATTGCATTCATTTCTTCATTTCATTTCATTCCACTGCATTTCACATTTCATTCTATTCCATTCCCATTCCATTCCATTCCATTTCATTCTATTCCACATTCCATTCCACATTCTATTCCACTTTACATTAAATTTCATTCCCCATTCCATTCCATTCCATTTCAAATGGCATTCCATTCCATTCCATATCCCATTTCTTTGCATTCCACATGCCATTCCATTCCATTCTACATTCCATTCCTCATTCCATTCCATTCCATTCATTTCCACTTTCAATTCCACATTCCATTCCATTATATTCCACATTCCATTCCATTCCACATTCCATCCCACATTCCATTTAACATTCCATTCCATTCCACTTCACATTCCATTCCACAATCCATTCCATTCCATTCCACACACCATTCCATATTCCATTCCATTCCATTCCACAATGCATTCCACATCCCATTCCTTTCCATTATACATTGCATTCCACATTTTATTCCATTCCATTTCACATTCCATTCCACATTGGGTTCCACTCCATTATGCGTTCCATTGAAAGTTAATTTCCAAATTCCATTCCACCTTCCATTCCTCTTTATATTCCATTCCACGTTCCATTTCCACATTCCATTCCACTGTACATTCCATTCCATTCCATTCCACGTTCTATTTCATTCGATTTCACATTCCATTCCACGTTCCATTTCACATTCCATTCCACATTTCATACCATTCCATTACAAATTAAATTCCATTCCTTTCTACAATCCACTCTTCATTCCAATCCACTGCATTCCATTCCAAATTCCATTCCACATTCCATTCCATTTCATTCCAAATTCCATTCCACATTCCATTCCAAATTAAATTCCACATTCTATTGTACGATGCATTCCACATGCCATTCCACATTCCATTCCAATTTCCATTCTAGGTTCCATTCCATTCCTTTCCACGTTCCATTCTTCGTTCCATACCATTCCTTTCCACATTCCATTCCATTGCATTCCACATTCCATTTCATTCCATTCCATGTTCCAGTCCAGATTAAATTTCACATTCCATTCCACCTTCCATTCCTTTCCATTACCCATTCTGTTCCCCATTTGATTCCATTCCATTCCACTTCCCATTCCATTCAATTCCACATTCTTTCCATTCGATTACATTCCATTCCACATTCCATTCCATTCCATTCCGCATTCCATTCCATTCCACATTCAATTAAGTTCCATTCCACATTCCATTCCATTCCATTCCACATTCCATTCCGTTCCAATCCAGTCCATTCCATTCCACATTCCATTCCCTTCGATTCTACATTCCATTTCATGGCATTCCACATTTCGTTGCATGTTCCATTCCACGTTCCATTCCATGATCCATTCCATTCCACATTCCACACCATTCCATTCCATTTCATTCCGGATTCTATTCCATTCAATTCCACATTCTATTCCACACACCATTCAGTTCCACTGCACATCCCATTCCATTCATTTCCACATTCCATTCCTATCCAATCCACTTTACATTCCGTAGAAAATTCCGTGTTCCATTCCACAATCCATTCCACTATCCATTGCATTCCATTCCACGTTCCATTCCACGGTTGATTCCTCTTTCCATTCCACATTCCATTACACGTTCCTTCCCATTCAATTCCAAGTTCCATTCCACTTTCCAATCCATTGCTTTCCACGTTCCATTCCACATTGCATTCCATTCCATTTCACATTCCATTCCATATTCCATTCCGTTCCATTCCACATTACATTCCACATTCCATTCCACATTCCATTCCACATTCCATTCCATATTCCATTACATTCCATTCCACACTGCTTTCCACATTCCTTTCCACATTCAATTTCTTTCCATTCCACTTTCCATTCCACATTCCATTCCATTCCATTCCACATTCCATTCTACATTCCTATCCATTCCATTCCAAGTTCTATTCCACGTTCCATTCCTCATTACATTCCAGGTCCTATTTCACATGCCATTCCTTTCTGTTGCACGTTGCATTACACATTCAATTCCAATCCACTCCACATTGCAGTCCACGTTCCATTCCTCATTCCAGTCCACATTCGATTACATTCCATTCCATTTCACATGGCATTCCATTCCATTTCATATTCCATTCCATTCCGTTTCACATTCCATTCCATTTGATTACATTCCACATTCTATGCCATTCCACATTCCATTCCATTCCATTCCATTCCAAATTCAACTTCATTTATTCCACATTGCATTCCATTCCATTTCACATTGCATTCCATTCCATTCTATTCCACATTCAATTCCATTCCTTTCCATTCCATTCCACATTCCATTCCACATTCCATTCCATGTTCCATTCCATATTCCATTCCATTCCACATTCCTTTTCACATTCCATTCTAAATTCCATTCCATTCAATTCCACATTCCATTCCACATTCCATTCCATTGCATTCCACAGTCAATTCCACATTACATTACATTCCATTCCACGTTCCATTATGCATTCCATTCTATTTCATTCCACATTAAAATCCACATTCCATTCCACATTGCATTCTACATTCCCTTTCACATTCCATTCTACAGTCAGTTCCACATTACATTCCGTTCTATTTCACATTCCACTCCGAATTCCATTCCATAACTTTCCACTTTCCATTCCATTCCATTACACTTTCCCTTCCATTCTGTTCCACGTTACATTCCACATTCCATTCCACAATCCATTCCATTCCATTCCACAATCCATTCCATTCCATTCCACATTCAATTGCATTCCATTCCACTTTCATTCCACATTCTATTCCACGTTCCATTCTATGTTCCATTCCACGTTGCAGTCCACGTTCTATTCCATTCAATTTTACGTTCCATTCCATTGCACTCGACGTTAAATTTCGTCCCATTCCACATTCCGCGTTCCCTTCCACATTCCATTCCACTTCCATTCCACATTCCAATCCGTTCCATTCCACAATCTATTCCACATACCATCCCACATTCCCTTCCATTCCATTCCACGTTCAATTACATTCCATTCCACTTTCATTCCACATTCCATTCCACGTTCCATTCTATCTTCCATTCCACGTTCCATTCCACTTTCTATTCCATTCCATTCTACGTTCCATTCCATTGCATTCCACGTTCGATTTCATCCTGTTGCACATTCCATTCCACATTCCTTTTCACATTCCATTCCACATTCCTTTTCACATTCCATTCCACATTAAGTTTCACCTTCCATTCCATTCCATTCCATTCAATTCCATATTCCATTCCATTCCATTCCACATTCCCTTACATTCAATTCCACATTCCATTCCGTATTCCATTCCACATACCATTCCATTATATTCCACATTCCATTCCATTCCACATTCCATTCCATTCCTTTCTCTTCCACATTCCCTTCCATTCCATTCCGCATTCCATTCCATTATATTCCACATTCCATTCCATTCCTCTCCGCATTACACGACATTCCATTACATTCTAAATTCCATTCCATTCCACATTCCATTCCACTCCATTCCACAGTCCATTCCATTCAATTCCACATTCCATTCCACATTCCACTCCACGTGGCATTCCACGTTCTATTCCACGTTCCATTCCAATTTCCATTCTCTTCCATTCCACATTCCATTCCATTCCATTCCACCTTCCATTCCACGTTCCATTCCACATTGCATTCCAAGTTCTATTCCATTCCCCTCCACTTTCCATTTCATTGCATTCCACTTCGCATTCCTTTCCATTCCATTCCATTCCACATTCCATTCCGCATTCCATTCCCTTACATTACAGATTCCATTCCATTCCATTCCACATTCCATTCCACGTTCCATTCCAAGTTCCATTCCATTCCATTCCACGTTCCCTTCCACAATGCATTCCATTCCAGTCCATATTCCATTACACATAGCTTTCCATTTAAACACACCGTTCCTTTCCATTCCAGATTGCATTCCACATTCCACTCCATTTCACACTCCATTCCACATTCCATTCCACATTGCATTCCACATTCCAATCCATTCCATTACACGTTCCATTCGACGTTCCATTCTACCTTCCATTCCGCATTCCATTCCACATTTCATACCATTCCATTCCACAATCCATTCAACATTCCATTCCATTGCTTTCCACATTCCAATCCAGATTATATTCCACATTCCATTCCAAATTCCGTTGAATTCCATTTCTTTCCATTCGACGTTCCATTCCACATTCCATTGCATTACATTACACGTTCCATTCCACATTCCATTCCGTTCCATTCCACATTCCTTTCCACAATCAATTCCACGTTCCATTCCATTCAATTCCGCACTTAATTCCCCATTCCATTACACATTCCATTCCCCACTGCATTCCCCAATCTATTCCGGAATCCATTCCATTCCATTTCACGTTCCATTCCACCTTCCATTGCACGTTCCATTCCACGTTCCATTCCACATTCCATTCCACATTCATTTCCAAGTTCTATTCCACGTTCCATTCCACATTCCATTCCACATTCCATTCCACATTATATTCCATTCCTCATTGCATTCCTCCCTCCATTCCATTCCATTCCACATTCCTTTCCACATTCCTTTCCATTCCATTCCACATTCCATTCCTTTTCATTCCACATTCCATTCCACATTCCATTCCATTCCATTCTACATTCGGTTTCATATTCCATTCCATTCTATTGCACATTCCATTCCACTTTCCTTTCCACGTTCCATTCCGCATTCTATTTTATTCCTTTCCACATTCCATTCCACATTCCATTCCATTCCTTTCTACATTCCATTTCACATTCCATTCCATTCCGTTCCACATTCAATTCCATTCGGTTCCATATTCCATTATATTCAATTCCATTCCAAATTCCATTCCATTCGATTCCATTCCACATTGCATTTGACATTCAATCTCATTGCATTCCAAATTCCATTCAACTTTACATTCCATTCCATTCCACATTAATTTCCATTCCATTCCACATTTCATTCCATTCCATTCCATTCCATTCTATTTCACATTCCATTGCATTCGATTCCATTCCTTATTCCACTCCATTTCATTCCACATGCCATTCTATTCCATTCCATTCCGTTCTGTTCCACATTTCATTCCATTCCATTCCATTCCATTCTATTCCACATTCCATTCCATTCGATTCCATTCCATATACCACTCCATTTCATTCCACATTCCATTCCATTCCATTCCACATTCCAATCCATTCCATTCAATTCCATTGCACATTCGGTTCCATCCCATTCCACATTCCATTCCGTATTCCCTTCCATTCCATTGCACTCCATTGCACATTCCACTCCATTCCATTACCCATTCCATTCAATTCCTTTCCACATTCCATGGTATTCCATTCAACATTCCATTCAATATTCCAATCCATTCTACATTCTGTTCCATTCCATTCTACATTCCTTTCCATTCCATTCCACATTCCATTCCAGTACATTGCATTCCATTCCTTTCCATTCCACATTACATTCCATTCCATTCCACATTGCGTTCCACAATAAATTCCATTCCATTCTATTCCATTCCTCAGAACATTCCATTCCATTCCACATTACATTCCATTCCACATTCCTTTCCATTCCATTCAACAATCCATTCCACATTCCTTTCCATTCCTTTCCACATTCCATTCCATTACATTCCACTTTCCTTTCCACATTCCATTCTGTTTCATTCCACATTCCATTCCACATTCCTTTCCACATTTAATTCCACGTTCCATTCCACATTTCATTCCACATTCCATTCCAATCCATTCCACGATCCATTCCACATTCCGTTCCACATTGCACTCAGAGTTCCATTCCATCCCATTCCTGATCCATTCCACGTTCCACTCCATTCCATTCCACGTTCCATTCCACATTCAATTCCAAATTCCATTAAACTTTCCATTCCATTCCATTCCACAATCCATTCCACGTGCCATTCCGTTCCATTCCACTTTCCATTCTGCACTCCATTACATTCCATTCAATTTAATTCCACATTCCTTCCCTTTTCATTCCATATTCCATTCAATTCCATTCCAAATTCGATTCCATTCCGTTCCACATTCCATTGCATTCCATTCCACATTCCATTCCATTCTTTCAACATTCCGTTCCATTCCATGCCACTTTCCATTCCACATTCAATGCCACATTCCATTATATTACATTCCACAATCCATTCTATTGCATTCCACCTTCCATTCCATTCCATTCCACATTCCATTCTACACTCCATTCTATTAGCATCTACATTCCATTTGTATTCCATTCCATTCCGTTCAACATTCAGTTGCATTCGGTTTCATATTCCATTTTATTCCGTTCCAGTCCACATTCCATTCCACATTCCATCTCATTCCATTCCAAATTCCATTCAACATTCCAATCCATTTCATTCCACATTTATTTCCATTTCATTCCACATTCCATTCCATTCCATTCCATTCCATTCCATTCTATTCCACATTCCATTCCATTACATTCCATTCCATATTCCATTCCATTCCATGCCACATTCCATTCCATCTCCTTCCACTTTCCATTTCATTCCATTCCATTTCACATTCTATTCCATTCCATTCCACACTCCATTACATTCCATTCCACTTTCCATTATACTTTCCATTCCACATTCCATTCCATTCCATTGCATTCCATTGCACATTCCACTCCATTTCATTACACATTCCATTCAATTCCTTACCTCATTCCATGGCATTCCATTAGATATTCCATTCCTATCCATTCCATATTCCATTCCGCATTCCATTTCAATCCGCATTCCATTCCACATTCCTTTCCATTCCATTCTATATTCCATTCCATATACCATTCCATTCCATTCTACATTCCATTCCATTTCATTCCACATTCCATTGCATTCCATTCAACATGCAAGTCCATTCCATTCCACATTGCATTCCACATTAAATGCCATTCCCTCCCTATCCATTCCTGAGTCCATTCCATTCCATTCCACATTCCATTCCATTCCACTCCACATATCATTACACAGTCCGTTCCATTACATTCAACAATCAATTCAACATTGCATTCCATTCCTGTCCAAGTTCCATTCCACATTCCATTCCATTCCATTCCAGTTTCCATTCCACATTCCATTCAACATTCCCTTCAGTTCCATTCCACATTCCTTTCCATTCCATTCAATTGCCTTCCACCTTATTTTCTAGATTACGTTCCATTCCTTTCCACGTTCCATTTCACGTTTCATTCCACGTTCAATTCGAATCCATTCCAAATTCCATACCATTCCATTCCACATCCTTTCCACATTACATTGCACATTCCATTCCAAATTTCATTCCATGTTCCATTCCAATCTATTCCACGTTCCTTTCCGCGTTCCATTCGACATTCCATTCCACATTGCACTCAAACTTCCATTCGTTTCCATTCGGCGTTCCATTAAACTTTCCACTGCATTCCATTCCACATTCCATTCCACATTCCATTCGTTTGCATTCCACATTCCATTCCACGTTAAATTCCACATTCCATTCCACATTCCATTCCATTACATTGCATAATCCATTCTAGATTCCATTCCATTCCATTCCACTTTCCATTCCACATTCCATTCCTTACTATTCCACATTCCATGCCACATTCCATTCCATTCCATTACATTATCCATTCCAAATTCCATTCCATTGCACATTCCATTCCACTTTCCATTCCATTCCATTCAATTTCTTTCCACATTCCTTTCCATTTCATACCACATTCCATTCAATTCCATTCTACATTCCATTCTGTTCCATTCCATATTCCATTCCATTCCTTTCCACATTCCATTCCATTCCATTCCACATACCATTCCATTCCATTCCACATTCCATGCCACATTACATTCAATTCCATTCCACATTCTATTCCATATTCCATTCCACTACTTTCTACCATCCATTCTCATTCCACTACTTTCCGTTCCACATTCAATTGCATTCGGTTCTGTATTCCATTATAATCCATTCTATTCCACATTCCATTCCATTCGATTCCATTCCACATTCCAATCCACATTCCATCGCATTGCATTCCAAATTCCATTCCATTTCATGCAACATTAATTTCCATTCCTTTCCACATTCCATTCCATTCAATTCAATTCCATTCTATTCCACATTCCATTCCATTCCATTCCATTCCGTATTCCCTTCGGTTTCATTCCACATTCTATTCCATTCTATTCCACATAAAATTCCATTCCATTCCATTTCACATTCCATTTCATTCCATTCCAAATTCCATTCCATTCCATTCCAAATTCCATTCCATTCCATTCCAGTTTCCATTGCACATTCCGTTACATTCCATTGATTTCCATTCCACATTCCACCCCATTCCATTACACATCCCATTCAATTCCTTACCACATTCCATTCCATTCGATTCCATTCCACATTCCAATCCACATTCCATCGCATTGCATTCCAAAGTCCATTCCATTTCATGCAACATTAATTTCCATTCCTTTCCACATTCCATTCCATTCAATTCAATTCCATTCTATTCCACATTCCATTCCATTCCATTCCATTCCGTATTCCATTCGGTTTCATTCCACATTCTATTCCATTCTATTCCACATAAAATTCCATTCCATTCCATTTCACATTCCATTTCATTCCATTCCAAATTCCATTCCATTCCATTCCAGTTTCCATTGCACATTCCATTACATTCCATTGATTTCCATTCCACATTCCACCCCATTCCATTACACATCCCATTCAATTCCTTACCACGTTCCATGGCATTCCATCAAACATTCCATTCCAATCCATTCCACATTCCATTCCGCATTCCATTCCATTCCATTCCGCACTTCATTCCACATTCCATTCCTTTCCATTCTACATTCCATTCCATATACCTTTCCATTCCATTCTACATTCGTTTCCATTCCATTCCACATTCCATTCCACATTCCATTCTATTCAATTCCACATTCCATTCCACATTAAATTCCTTTCCATTCCATTCCTTTTGTCAGTGCATTCCATTGCATTTCACATTCCATTCAATTCCACTCCACATTCAATTCCACATTCCGTTCCATTATATCCAACAATCCATTCGACATTCCATTCCATTCCTTTCCACTTTCCATTCCACATTCCATTCCATTCCATTCCACTTTCCTTTGCAAATTCCATTCCGCATTCCATTCAATTACATTCCACATTCGATTCCATTATATTCAATTGCATTCCACATTCCATTCCATGCCATTCCATGTTCCATTCGTTCCATTCCACATTCCAATCCATTCCTTTCCACATTCAATTCCATTACCTTCCACATTCCATTCAATTCCATTCCACATTCCATTGCACATTCATTTCCACATTCCTTTCCATTCCATTACAGCCACATTCTATTCCACATTCCATCCCATTCCATTCCACATTCCATTCTACATTCCGTTACATTCCATTTCACATTCCATTCCATTCCATTCCATTCCATTCCACATTATTTTCCATTCCATTCCATTCCATTCCACATTATTTTCCTTTCCATTCCATTCCAAATTCCATTCCATTCCAATCCCTTCCACATTCCATTCCATTACATTCCACATTCCATTCCACATTCCATTCCATTTCATTCCACATTCCAATCCACATGGCATGCCATTCCATTCCATGTCCCATTCTGCAATCGTTTCCATTCCATTGCACATTCCATTCCATTCCATTCCATTCCACATTCCATTCCATTCCATCGAATTCCACGTTCCAATCCATTGCATTCCAAATTCCATTCCATTCCATTCAACATTCCATTAAATTTCATTCCACATTCCATTCCACATGGCATGCGATTCCATTCCATATCCCATTCTGCAATCCTTTCCATTCCATTGCACATTCCATTCCATTCCATTCCATTTAACATTCCATTCCATTCCATCGAATTCCACATTCCAATCCATTGCATTCCACATTCCATTCCATTCCATTCCACATTCCTTCCCATATTCCAATCCATTTCATCCCTCATTCCATTCCACATTCTATTCAATTCTATTTCTCATTCTATTCCACATTCCATTTCACATTCCAATCCATTCCTTTACACATTTCATTCCACTTTGCATCACATTACATTCCAAATTCCATTCGACAATCCTTTCCTTTCCTTTCCACATTGCATTCCACTCCATTCCATTCCGCATTTCATTCAATTCCACTACACATTCCATTCCACATTCCGTTTCATTCCCTTCAACAATCCATTCCGCATTCCATTCCATTCCTTTCAACAATCCATTCCACAATCCATTCCATTGCATTCCATTCCACATTCCGTTCCATCCCATTCCATTCCACATTCCATTCCATTCCATTCTATTCCACTTTCCATTCCATTCCATTCCATTCCACATTCCATTCCAAATTCCATTTCATTTCATTGCAGATTCCATTCCACATTGTATCCCATTGCATTCCATATTCCTTTCCGCAATCCTTTCCTCTCCATTGCAGATTCCATTCCATTCCATTCCATTCCACATTCCATTCCATTCTATTCCACATTCCATTCCATTCCATTCCATTCCACATTGTATTCCACATTCCAATCAATTTCTTTCTATTCCATTCCACATTCCATTCCACATTTCAATCCATTTCATTCCACATTCCATTCCACATTCCATTCAATTCTGTTTCTCATTCTTTTCCACATTCCATTCCACATTCCAATCCATTCCATTCCACATTCCATTCCACATTGCATCCCATTCCATTCCATTCTCCATTCGACAATCCTTTCCATTGCATTCCTCATTCCATTCAACACCATTGCATTCCCCATTCCATTCCATTCTACTGAACATTCCAATCCACATTCCTTTCCACTGAATTCAACAATCCATTACACATTCCATTAAATTCTTTTCCACATTCCATTCAATTCCATCACACATTACTTTCCATTCCATTCAATTGCATTCCACATTACATTCTACATTCCGTTCCATTCCATTCCACATTCCATTCTACGTTCCACTCCATTCCATTGCACATTCCGATCCATTCCATTCCACATTCCTTTCCACATTCCATTCCGTATTCCATTCCACACTGCACTCAAAGTTCCATTCCATTACATTCCGTGTTCACTTCTACGTTCCACTCAATACTATTACACGTTCCATTCCACATTCCATTACTTTGCATTCCACGTTCCATTCCACATTCAATTCCTCATTCCATTCCACAGTGCATTCCATTCCATTGCATATTCCATTCTTCAATCCATTCCATTCCATTCCACATTCCATTCCACATTCCATTCCACATTCCATTCCTTTCCATTCCGTATTGCATGTCACATTGCATTCCATTCCATTCCACAATCCACTGCACATTCCATTACATTCCATTCCACATTCCATTCCACATTCCATACCATTCCATTCAATATCATTCCAAATTCCTTTCCATTTCATTCCACACACCATTCAATTCCCTTCCACATTCCATTCCATTCCATTCCACATTCCATTACATTCCTTTCCACATTCCATTCCATTGCAATCTACATTCCATTCCATTCCATTCCACAATCCATTCCACATTCCATTCTATTCCATTCCTCATTCCATTCCATTCCATTCTGCATTCCGTTCCACAATCCATTCCATTACCGTATACATTCCATTCCACATTCCTTTCCATTCCACTCCATGTTCAATTCCATTTGGTTCCATATTTTATATTCCATTCCATTCCACATTCCATTCCATTGTATTCCATTCCACATTCTATTCCACATTCCATCCCACTCCATTCCAAATTCCATTCAACATTGCATTCCGTTCCATTCCACATTAATTTCCAGTCCGTTTCACATTCCATTCCATTCCTTTCCATTCCATTCTCTTCCACATTCCATTCCATTCCATTCCATTCCATATTCCATTCCATTCCATTCCACATTCCATTCCATTACTTTGCATATTCCATTCCAATCCATTCCATTCCATTTCACCTTCCATTCCATTCCATTCCACATTCCATTCCAATGCATTCCACTGTCCATTCCACATTCCATTCCACGTTCAATTCCATTCCATTGCATTCCATTGCATATTCCACTCCATTCCATTACACATTCCATTTAATTCCATTCCACATTCCATGGCATTCCAATAAAGATTCCATTCCTATCCATTCCACATTCCATTCCGCTTCCCATTTCATTCCATTACGCATTCCATTCCACATTCCATTCCATTCCATTCTACATTCCATTCCATATTCCATTCCATTTCACATTTCATTACATTCCATTCTAGAGTCCATTCCACAATGCATCCCATTCCATTCCACATTCCATTCCATATTCCTTTCCATTCCATTCCACATTCTATTCCATTCCATTCCTTTCCACATTCCATTCCGTTACATTGAATTCCACATTCCATTCCATTCCACATTCCATTCAATTCCACATTCCGTTCCATTCCATTCCATTCCACAATCCATTGCACATTCCAATTCATTGCATTCCACATTCCCTTCCACATTCCATTCCATTCAGTTTCTCATTCCATACCACATTCCATTGAATTTCATTAGACATTCCATTCCACATTTCATTCCATTTCATTTCACGTTCCATTCCATGTTCCATTCCACGATCCATTCCATTCCATTCCACATTCCATTCATTTCTATTCCATTCCTCTTTTCATTCCATTCAACATTTCATTTCTCGTTCGACTCCATTCCATTCCACTTTCCATTCCACTTTCCCAAACATTCCATTCCATTCCCTTTCACGTTCCATTACACGTTCTAGTCCACTTTCCTTTCAACGATCCATTCCACACTCCATTCCATTCCACAATCCATTCCATATTCCATTCAATTCCATTTCACATTCCAATAAATTCAATTCCACTTTCCATTCCACATTCCATTCCAAATTACTTTCCATTCCATACAACGTTCCATTCCATTCAATTACACATTCCATTCCAATTCCATTTCATTTCATTCCACATTCCATTCGACATTCCATCCCATTTCATTCCACATTTCATTACATTGCATTCCTCATTCCATTCCATTCCATTTCTCATTCCATTCCGTTCCAAGTTCCATTTAATTCCATTCCATTCCCTTCCATTCCTTTTCAAATTATATTCCATTCCATTACACATTCCATTCCATTCCGTTCCATTCCACTTTCCATTTCAGATTCCATTCCACATTCCATTCCAGACTCCATTCCACATTCCATTCCATTTCATTTCACAATCCTTTCCATTCCATTCCATATTCCATTCCACATTCCATTCCATTCCATTCCACATTCCACTCCATTCCATTCAGCATTCCTTTCAATTCCATTCCATTCCAAATTCCATACCATTCCATTCCACATTCCATTCTTTTCCATTCCACATTCCATTCCATTCCATTCCACATTCCATTAATTTCCATTCCATTCCATTACAGATTCCATTCGGCGTTCCATTCCTTTCCAATACACATTCCCTTCCATTACATTCCACATTCCATTCCACGTTCCTTTCCACGTTCCATTAAACGTTCCATTCCACGTTCCATTTCATGTTCCATTCCATTCCAATCCACATTTCATTCCACATTGTATTCCATTCCATTCCGCCTTCCAGACAAAACAATTCCATTCTATTCCACATTCCATTATATTCTATTACACATTCCATTCCACATTCCATTTTCCATTCCATTCCACATTGCATTCCACCTTCCATTCCACATTCCGTTGCATTAAACTTTCCATTCCACTTTCCATTCCATTCCATCCCACTTTGCATTCCACATTCCTTTCCATTCTTTTCTAGTTTCCTTTCCGTTCCATTCCACATTCCATTTCACATTCGATTACTTTCCATGCCACATTCCATTCCTTTCCTTTAAATTCCATTCAACATTGCATTCCTCTTTCCGTTACTTTCCATGGCACATTCCATTCAACATTCCATGTAACATTCCATTCCATTCCATTCCACATTCCATTCTATTACCTTACACGTTCCTTTCCACATTCCATTCCATTCCACTCCACATTCCATTACTTTCCTTTCCACGTTCCATTCCATTCCATTTCACATTAAATTCCACGTTAAATTCCATTCCATTCCATATTCCTTTCACTTCTATTCCACATTCGGATCCACATTCCATTACATTCCATTCCTATTTCCATTACATTCCATTTCACATTCCGTTCCACTCCAGGTTCCGTTTACTTCAATTCTGTTCCATTTCTTTCCACATTCCATTCCATTTCATTCCACACTCCGTTACATTCCATTCGTCATTCCTTTCCATTCCATTTCATATTCCATTCCATTCCACTTTCCATTGAATTCCATTCCATTCCATTCAACTCCACATTCCATTCCAATCCATTCCACATTGCATTCCACTCCATACCATTCCATTACTTTCCACTTTCCATTCCATTCCACATCCCATTCCATTCCATTGCATTCCATTGCATTCGACATTCCATTCCATTCCATTCCGTATTCCATTCCATTCCACTCAACATTCGTTAACACTACATCCCACATTCCATTCCATTCTACTCCACATTCCATTCTGTTCCATTCCTTTCCAAATTCCCACCCATTCCACATTGCATTCCTCATTCCATTCCATTCCATTTCACAATCCTTTCGATTCCATTCCACTTTACATTCCATTCCATTCCACGTTCCATTCCGCATTCCATTCCACATTCCATTCCACGTTATTGTCCACATTCCATTCCATGTCCATTCCACATTCCAATCCATTCCATTCCACATTCCAATCCACATTGCATTCCACTCCACTGCACATTCCATTCCACAATCCATTCCATTCCGTTTGACATTCCGTTCCATTCCATTCCACATTCCATTACATATTCTGTTCCATTCCATTCCATTCCACATTCCATTCCATTACATTCCACATTAAATTCCATTCAATTCCATTCCACATTCCGTTCCATTCCATTTCATTTCACTCCACATTCCATTCCTTTCAATTCCAGATTCCATTTCATTCCATTCCACATTCCATTCCATTCCTTTCCCTTACATTCCACATTCCATTGTATTCCATTCCACGTTCCAAAACATTCCCTTCCATTCCACATTCCATTATATTGCATTCCACTTTCCATTCCATTGCATTCCATTCCACATTACTTTCCATTCCATTCCAAATTCCATTCCACATTCCATTAGACATTCCATTCCATTTCAATCCATTCTACATTCCATTCCATTCCATTCCTCATTCCATTCCACATTCAATTCCATTCCATTCCACTTTCCATTACATTCCATTGCACATTCCATTCCTTTCCATTACACATTCCATTCTATGGTCTATTGCATTCGTTTCCACATTCCATTCCTAGTTCCATTCCATTCGTTTCCACATTCCGTTCCACTTTGCATTGCAGATTCCATTCCACGTTCCATTCTACATTCCATTCCAGACTACATTGCACATTCCATTCCATTCTATTCCACATTCCATTCCACATGGCACTCCACATTCCATTCCATTCCATTCCATTCCAATTTCCATTCCACTTTCCATTCCACATTCCATTCCACATACATTTCCCTTCCATTCCACGTTACATTTCACATTCCATTCCATTCCATTCCACTTTTGATTCCACATTCCATTCCACATTCCTTTATATTCCACATTCCATTCCAAATTCCAAGGCTTTCCTGTCCACATTCCATTCCACTTTCCATTCCATTCCATTCCACATTCCCCTCCATTCCAATCCACATTCCTTTCACATTCCATTCAATTGCATTGCTCATTCCATTCCACATTCCATTCCGTTCCATTCCACGTTTCATAACACATTCCATTCCATTGCCTTCCACATTCCATTCCACGACAAATTCCACATTCCATTACACGTTCCTTTCCATTCTATTCCACGATCAATTCCACGTTCCTTTCCATTCCATTCCACGTTCCATTGCGCATTCCGCTCCACATTCCATTCCACCATTCATTCCACCTTCCATTCCATGTCCCATTTCATTTCATTCCACGTTCCATTCCATTCCATTCACGTTCCATTTCATTCAATTCCACATTCCGTAACACATTCCATTTCACATTCCATTCCATATTCCATTTCACCTTCCATTCCATTCCATTGCATTCCATTACACATTCCATTCCATTTCATTCGACTTTCACTTCCATTACATTCCACATTCCATTCCACGTTACATTCCACGTTCCATGCCACTTTCCATTCCACGTTCCATTTCACTTTCCATTCCATTCCCTTCCACATTCCATTCCACATTCAATCAAATTCCATTCCACATTCCATACAAACCAATTCCATTCCATTCCACATTCCATTACATTCCATTCCACTTTCCATTCCACATTCCAATCCTTTCCATTCCACATTGCATTTCTCTTTAGATTCCACATTCCATTGCATTCAAATTTCCATTCCACATCCATTGCATTCCATCCCACATTGCATTCCACATTCCATTCCATTCCTTTCCACATTCCTTTCCATTCCATTCCACTTTCCATTCCACATTTCATTGCATTCCATTCCACTTTCCATTTCACATTCCATTCCATTCCGTTCCACAATCCATTCTATACCTTTCCACGTTCCATTCTACGTTCCATTCCACGTTCCATTCTACCGTCCTTTCCACAATCCATTCCATTCAATTCCACGTTCCATTCAATATCATTCCACGTTCCACTTCATTCCATTCCACATTGCAATCAACGTTCCATTTCACATTCCATTACACATTCCATTTCTCATGCCATTTCATTCCATTCCATTCCATTGCACATTCCCTTCAATTCCATTGCACATTCCATTCCACATACCATTCAATTCCATTCCACATTCCTTTCCATTTCATTCCACATTTCATTCCATTCCATTCCAAATTCCATTCCATTCCATTCCACGTTCCATTTCATTCCATTCTATTCCACATTCCATTCCATTCCGTTCCACATTCCACTCCATTCCATTCCACTTTCCATTCCACATTCAATTCCATTCGATACCACATTCCATTCCACATTGCACTCCATGTTCCATTCCACATTCCTTTCCACTTTGCATTCCATTCCATTCCACGTTCCATTCCATTCCATTCCACGTTCCATTCCATGTTCTATTCCATTCCATTCCACATTTGATTCCACATTCTATTCCATTCTATTCAACATTCCATTCGACATTCCTTTCTATTCCACTCCACATTCCATCTCACATTCCATTCCGTTCCATTCCACATTCCATTCCACATTCCATTCCACGTTCCAAACAACGATCCATTGCAATCCTTTCCACGTTCCGCTACCCTCCATTCCACGTTCCAGTTCATTCCATTGCACATTCGTTTCCACATTCCATTACACATTCCATTTCACATTCCATTCCATTCCATTCTAATCCACATTGCATTCAATTCCAATCCACATTCCGTTCGATTCCATTAAATGTTCCATTCCATTCCACATTCCATTCCATTCCATTCCATATTCTATTCCGTTACATTCCACATTACATTCTGTTCCATTCCACATTCCATTCCACATTCCAATCCACATTCCATTCCATTTCATTGTATTCCACATTCCGTTCCATTCCATTTCACTTTCCATTCCATTCTATTCCACATTCCATTCCATATTCCATTTCAGATTCCTTTCCACGTTCCATTCCTTTCCATTCTACTTTGCATTCCATTCAATTCCGCATTGATTTCCATTCCATTCCATTCCTCATTCCATTCCATTCCATTCTGCATTCCATTCCATGGCATTGCATTCCATTTTATTCCACGTTCCATTCCACATTCCTTTCCACGTTACATTCCACGTTCCATTCAAAGTTCCATTTCTCGTTCGATTCCTCATTCCATTCCATTCCATTCCACGTTACATACCATTCCATTCCATAGTCCATTCCACGTTCCATTCCATTCCATTCCACTATCCATTCCACCTTCCTTTCCACATTCCATTTCACATTCCTTTCAATTCCATTCCACTTTCCATTCTTTTCCATTATACATTCCATTTCACTTTCCATTCCATTCCATTCCATATTCCATTCCTCATTCCATTCCAATAAATTCCACATTCCATTCCACCTTCTATTCCACATTCCATTTCACATTCCATTCGACTCCACTACACATTCCATTCCATTCCATTCCACATTCCATTCCACATTCCATTCCACATTCCATTCCACATTCCATTCAGCATTCCATTCCATTCCATTCCACATTCCATTGCACATTCCATTAAATTCCATTCAGCATTCCATTCCACGTTCCATTCCACGTTAAATTCCATTCCGTTCCATTCCATTCCACTTTCCATTTCATTCCATTCCACATTCCATTCCACAATCCATTTCACATTCCATTCCTTTCCATTACACATTCAATTCATCATTCCATTACACATTCCATTTCACATTCCTTTCCACCTTCCAGTTCACATTCGATTCCATTCATTTCCATTCCACATTCCATTCCACTTTCCATTCCATTTCTTTCCACATTCCAGAAGACATTCCTTTCCATTTCATTCCACATTCCATTCCACGTTCCCTTCTAAGTTCCATTACCTGTTGTACTCCATTCCATTCCACGTTCCATTCCTTTCCATTCCACATTGCATTTCACTCCATTCCACACTGCATTCCTCATTACGTTTCACATTCCATTCCAAATTCCATTTCACATTACATTTCACATTCCATTACATTATATTCCATTACAATCCACATTCCTTTATATTCCAATGCACTTTCCATTCCTTTCCATTCCACGTTACATTCCATCTCACATTCCATTCCATTTCATTCTACATTCCATTGCATTACATTCCACATTCCTTTCCACATTCCATTCCACGTTCTATTCTATGACATTCCACATTCCACTCCATTCCATTCCACATCCTATTCTATTCAATTCCACATTCCATTCCATTCCATTCCAACCCGAATTCCATTCTAGATTCCATTCCACATTCCATTCCATTTCATTCCACTTTCCAATGCAGTCCATTTAACATTCCAGTAAATTCAATTCCAAATTCCATTCCATTCCATTCCATTCTATTCCATTCCGCAATCCATTCCACTCCATTCCACATTGCATTCCATTCCATTCCATTCCATTCCATTCCAAATTCCATTCCATTCCCTTCTATTCCATTCCATTCCACATTCCATTCCATTCCATTCCACATTCCATTCCCTTCCGTTCCATTCCATTCCGCATTCCATTCTATTCCATTCCGCATTTCATTTCAGTCCACTCCATTCCATTCTGAATTCCATTCCTTTCCATTCCATTCCACAGTCCATTCCATTCCATTAAACATTCCATACCATTCCATTCCACAATCCATTCCATTTCATTCCACGTTCCATTCAACATTCCATTCCATTTCATTTCATTCTATTCTACATTCCATACCACTCAATTCCCTTCCATATTCTATTCCTTTCCATTCCACATTCCATTCTGTTCCACTCCACATACCTTTCAAATCCACTGCACATTCCATTCCACTTTCCTTTCCACATTCCATTGCACTTTCCATTCCATGTTCCATTCCGCGTTGTATTCCATTCCATTCCACATTCCATAACATTCCATTCCATTCCATTCCCAATTCCATTCCATTCCATACCATTCCAAATTCCATTCCATTCTATTCCATTCCACATTCCATTCCTTTCCATTCCAGATTCCATTCCACATTCCACTTAACGTTCCATTCCAAATTCCATTCCACTTTCCATTTCACGTTCCATTCCATTCCATTCCATGTTCCACTCAACTTTCCATTCCGCATTTAATTCCAGTTTGCATTCCACGTTCCATTCCATTCCATTCAACGTTCCATTCCATCTTCCATTCCATTAGTTTCCATTCCAGATTCCATTCCGTATTCCATTCCACGTTCCATTCCACATTCCATTCCACGTTATTTTCCACGTTCCATTCCACATTCCATTTCACTTTCCTTTCAATATTCCATTCCACATTCCTTTCCATTCCACATTCCATTCCATTCCATTCCAATTTCCACGTAAAATTCCGTTCCATTCCACATTAAATTCCACGTTCCATTCTATTCCATTCCACTCTCGATTCCACATTCCACTCCACATTGCTTTCCATTCCACATTCCATTCCAAATTCCATTGCATTCCTGTCCACGTTCCATTCTCTTTGCATTCCATTCCATTCCACATTCCCCTCCATTCCAATCCACATTCCTTTCCACATTCCATTTGATTCCATTGCTCATTGTTTTCCACATTCCATTACATTCCATTACGCATTCAATTCCAAATTCCATTCCATTCCTCTCCACATTCAATTCCACATTCCATTCCATTCAATTTCACTTTCCATTCCACGACCAATTCCGCATTCCATTACACTTTCCTTTCCATTCCATTCCACGATCCCTTCCACGTTCTATTCCATTCCATTCGACGTTCCATTCCGCATTCCATTGCACATTCCATTCCACGTTCCATTCCAAATTCCTTTCCACGTCTCATTTCATTCCATTCCACATCCCATTTCATTCCATTCCACATTCCATTCTATTCCATTCTACATTCCGTGTCATTCAATTCAACATTCCATTCTACATTGCATTTCACATTCCATTCCACATTCCATTTCGCATTCCATTCAATTCCATTCCATTCCGTTCCACATTCCATTGCATTCCAATCCACACTCCCTTCCATTACATTCCGCATTCCATTCCACCTTCCATTCCACCTTCCATTCCACTTTCCATTCCATGTTCCATTTCACTTTCCATTCCATTCCACTCCACATTCCATACAAACCAATTCCATTCAATTCCACATTCCATACATTCCATCCACTTTCCATTCCACTTTGCAATCAATTCCATTCCACATTGCATTCCACTTTCCATTACACATTCCATTGCATTCCAATTTCCTTTCCACATTCTATTCTATTCCGTCGCACATTGCATTCCACATTCCGTTCCATTGCTTTCCACATTCCATTCCATTTTATTCCACTTTCCATTCCACATTCCAACGCATTCCATTCCACTTTCCATTCAACATTCCATTCCATTCCAATCCATATTCCATTCCATTCTTTTCTACGTACCATTCTGCGTTCCATTCCATGTTCCATTCCACAATCCATTCCATTCAATTCCACGTTACTTTCCATACCATTCCACGTTCCACTTCATTCCATGCCACATTCCAATCCATATTCCATTACATATTCCATTCCACATTTCATTTTGCATGCCATTTCATTCCATTCTATTTTATTGCACATTCCATTCAATTCCATTCCACATTCCATTCCAAATAACATTCAATTCCATTCCACATTCCATTGCATTACATTCCACATTCCATTCCATTCCATTCCAAATTCCATTCCATTCCACATTTCTTTCCATTCCATTCCACTTTCCATTCCACATTCAATTCCATTCCATACCACATTCTCTTCCACATTGCACTCCACGTTCCATTACACATTCCATTCCAAGTCTCATTCTATTCCATCCACGTTCCATTCCATTCCAAACCACGTTCCATTCCATGTTATATTCCATTCCATTCCACTTTTGATTCCACTTTCCATTCCCTTCCATTACACATTCCATTTGACATTAAATTCCATTCCACTCCACATTCTATTTCACATTCCATTCCATTCCTTTCCATTCCACCGTCCATTCCACATTCCATTCCACGTTCCAATCCACTTTCCATTACATTCCATTCCACGTTCCACTACACTCCATTCCACGTTCCAATTCATTCCAATGCACATTCGTTTTCACATTCAATTACACATTCCATTACACTCCATTCTATTCCACATTGCATTTATTTAAAATCCAAATTCCATTCCATTCCTTTCCACGTTCCATTCCATTCCACATTCCATTCCACATTCAGTTCCCTTCCATTCCACATTCCATTCCATTCCATTCCTCATTCCATTCCACATTCCATTCCACATTCCATTCCATTCCATTCTATTCCACATTCCATTCCATTCCATTTCACTTTCTATTCCATTCTATTCCACTTCCATTCCACATTCCTTTTCACATACCATTCCACGTTCCATTCCATTCCATTCTACATTCCATTCCATTCAATTACACTTTTATTTCCATTCCATTCCATTTCTCATTCCATTCCATTACATTCCGCATTCCATTCCATTCCATTCCATTCCACTTTCCATTCCACATTCCATTCCATGTTCCATTCCACGTTCCTTTCCACGTTCCTTTCCACTTTCAATTCCACATTCCATTCCATTCCCTTCCACGTTTCATAGAATTACATTCCATAGTCCATTCCACGTTTCATTCCATTCCATTCCAAGTTCCATTCCACCTTCCTTTCCACATTCCTTTTCACATTCCATTCGATTACATTACACATTCCATTCCTTTCCATTATACATTCAAATCCACATTCTTTTCCATTCCAGATTTCATTCCTTTCTATTATACATTCCATTCCTTTGTATTATACATTCCATTCCGCATTCCATTCCATTCCATTCCATTCCACATTCCATTCCACCTTCTGTTCCACATTCCATTTCACATTCCATTCCATTCCATTCTACATTACACTCGACATTCCATTCCATTCCTCTCCACATTCCATTTCACACTACATTCCATTCCATTCCACATTCCATTCCACATTCCATTCCACGTTCCAATCCACGTTCCATTGCATTCCATTCCACGTTCCACTGCACTCCGTTCCTCGTTACAGTTCATTCCATTCCACATTCATTTACACATTCCATTACGCATTCAATTTCACATTCCATTCCATTCCATTCCATTCCACATTTCATTCCATTCCATTCCACATTCCTTTAAACAATCAATTCCACATTCCATTCTACGATCCATTCTATTCCATTCCACATAACATTCCGTTCCTTTACACATTGCATTCTGTTAAATTCCACATTCCTTTCCATTCTAATCCATTCCGAATTCCATTCCACATTCCATTCTACGTTCCGTTCCATTTCATTCCACATTCCATTCCATTCCATTCCTCATTCCATTCCATTCTATTCCATTCCACATTCCATTTCATTCCATTCCACATTCCATACTATATTCCATTTCACTTTCCATGCCACACTCCATTTCGCATTCCATTCCTTTCCATTACATTCCACATTCCTTTCCGTTCCAATCCATATTCTATTGCCCTCCATTCAACGTTGTATTTCATTCCACATTCCATTGCATTCCACATCCCAATCCATTCCATACCAGATTCCATTCCATTCCATTCCACATTCATTCCACATTCCATTCCATTCCATTCTATACCGCATTCTATTCCCCATTCCCTTCCACATTCCATTCCATTTTCGATTCCACGTTCCACTCCATATTCCATTCCACGTTCCAATCCATTCCATTCCATTCCGCATACCACATTCCATTCTATTACATTCCATTCCGCATTCTATTCCACATTCCATTCCATTCCATTCCACATTCCATTCCACATTCCAATCCATTACTTTCCACATTCCACCACATTGCATTCCACATTCCATTCCATTCAATTTCACGTTCCATTCCACGTTCCACTGCACGTTCCATTTCACGTTCCGTTAAAAGTTCCATTCCACTTTCCTTTCCACCTTCCACTCCATTCCATTCCATTCCATTGCACATTCCATTCCATTCCACTCCACTTTCCCTTCCATTCCATTCCACATTCCATTCCACATTCCATTCCGTTACATTCCACATTTCATTCCACACTTCATTCCACATTCCATTCCACATTCCATTCCGTTCCATTCCACATTCCATTCCACATTTCATTGCACATTCTATTCCACATTCTATTTCACACTCCATTCCACATTATATTTCATATTCCGTTCCAATCCATTCCCCATTCCATTCCATTCCATTCCACATTCCATTCCATTCCTTTCCACATTTCATTCCACATTCCATTTCACTTTCCATTTCATCATGTTCCACGTTCTATTAAACATTCCATTCCACGTCCCATTACTTTCCATTCCAAGTTCAATTCCACATTCAATTCCATTTCATTTCACTTTCCATTCTACATTCCATTCCACATTCCGTTCCGGTCCATGCCACATTCCATCCCACACTCCAATCCGTTGCATTCCACATTGCATTCGAAACTCCATTTCTCATTCCATTCCACATTCAATTACACATTTCATTCTGTTCCATTCCACGTTCTATTCCACACTCCTTTCCACAATCCATTCCACATTCCATTCCTTTGCATTTCTCATTCCTTTCCACATTCCCTTCCACATTCCATTCCACATTCCTTTCCATTCCATTCCATTAATTTCCATATTCCATTCCATTCCATTCCACATTGCATTCCACGTTTCATTACACTTTCCATTCCGCGTTCCATTTGATTCCATTCCACATTCCATTCCATTCCATTCGACTTTCTATGCCATTCAATTCCATATTCCTTTCCAAATTCCATTCCATTCCATTCCACATTCCATTCCACATTCCTTTCCACGTTCCATTCCACATACCATTACATTCTATTCCACATTCTGACCAATTCCGTTACATATTCCATTTCATTCCATTCCGAATTTCACTCCACATTCCATTCCATTCTGTTCCACATTCCATTGCATTCCATTTCATTCCAGTCCACATTGCATTCAATTACATTACATTGCACATTTCATTCCATTCCATTCCATTCAACATTCCATTCGATTATTTTCCACATTCCATTCCATTGCATTCCATTCCACATTCCATTCCATTCCATTCCTCATTCCATACCTTTCCATTTCACATTCCCTTCCATTCCATTCCACATTCCCTTCCATTCCATTCCACCTTCCATTCCATTCCATTCCTCATTCCATTCTATTCCATTCCACGTCCTATTACACTTTCCACTCCACGTACCATTCCATGTTCCATTCCATGTTGCTTTCCAATTTCCTTTCCACATTCCATTCCATCCCTTTCCATTCCATTACACATTCCGTTCCATTCCATTCCACATTCCATTCCATTCCATTCCACGTTCCATTCCATTGCACATTCCATTCCACATTCTATTACACATTCCATTCCATTCCATTATACTCCATTCCATTCTATTCTATTCATTTCCATTACATTCCACATGGCCTTTCATTCCATTACACCTTCCCTTCCATTCCACTGCATTCCAGTCCACTTTCCATTTCGTATTCCATTCCATGTTCCTTTCCACGTTCCATTCCCCATTGCATTCCATTGCCATGCATTCCACTCCATTCCATTCCGCATTCCATTCTACATTCCATTCCATTCCATTCCATTCCATTCCACTCCATTCCAGTTCACATTCCATTCCACATTCCATTCCATTCACCTTCCTTTCTATACCTTTCCACATTCCATCCCATTCCATTCTCTCCCATTCCACATTCCATTCCACTTTCCATTCCACATTCCGTTCCATATTCCATTCCATTTTGCATTCCACATTCCATTCCACATTCCATTACATTTCATTCCATTCCACTTTCCATTACATTTTTATTCCACTTTCCATTCCACATTCCTTTCCATTCCATACCACATTCCATTCCATACCATCCCATTCCATTCCATTCCACATTCCATTCCACATTCCATTCCATTCAATTTCAGATTCCATTTATTTCCATACCATTCCATTCCACATTCCATTCCATTCCATTTCACATTCCATTCCACTTTCAATTCCACATTCTATTTCACATTCCATTCCATTCGATTCCACATTCCATTCCATTAACTTCCATTCCATTCCACATTCCATTCCACATTCCATTCCACATTCCGTTTCACCTTCCATTCCATTCCATTCCAATTTTCCATTCCACTTTCCATTCCAATCCATACCATTGCACTTTCTATTCCATTACATTCCATATTTCATTCCACTTTCCAACGCATTCCATTCCACATTCCACTCCATTCCATTTCACATTCCATTATATTCCATTCGTTTCCACATTCCATTCCATTCCACTCCATTCCACATTGCATTCCATTCCATTCCTCATACCATTCCAGATTCCATTCCACATTCCATTCCATTCATTTCCACATTCCATTCGACATTCCATTCAATTCCACAATCCATTCTGCATTGCATTCCTTTCCACATTCCATTCCATATTCCATTCCATTCCATTCCACATTCCATTCCAGTGCATTCCACATTCCATTCTAATCGATTCCACATTCCATTCCACGTTGCATTCCTCGTTCCATTCTAGGATATATTTGCTGTGCCATTCCATTCCGCTCCACGTTCCATTACACATTCAATTGCAATCCTCTCTACATTGCAGTCCACATTCCATTCCGCATTCCAGTCCCCATTCCATTACATTCCATTCCGTTCAACATTCCACTCCATTCCATTCCACATTCCGTTCCATTCCATATCGCATTCCATTCGTTTTCATTACATTCCACATTGTATTCCATTCCACTTTTCATTCCATTTCATTCCACATTCCATGCCATTCCAACGCATTCAATTCCACATTCTGTTCCATTCCATTTCGTTCCAATTTCTATTGCATTCCACATTACGTTCCATTCCTTTCCACATCCCATTCCATTCCATTCCATTCCATTTTTCAATCCATTTCCTTCCATACTACATTCCATTCCATTTCACTCCAATCCACAATCTATTCTATTCCGCAACCGAACCCATTCCACATTCCATTAAATATTCCATTATATTCCATTGCACGTTCCATTCCATTCCATTGCACATTCCATTCCAATACATTCCACATTCCATTTCATTCCATGAAACATTTCACTCCACATTCCATTCCATTCCACATTCCATTCCATTCCATTCCACATTCCATTGCAAATTGCATTTCATTCCATTCCACTTTCCATTCCACGATCCATTCCACATTCCATTGCACCTTCCATTCCACATTCCATTCCACGTTCCACTCCATGCCATTCCATGTTCCATACTACGTTCCATTCCATGCTATTCCATGTTGCATTCCACATTCTGTTCAACATTCCATTTCACGATCCATCCCTTTCCATTCCACATTCCATTTCTGAATCCATTCCACATTCCATTCCATTCCATTCCACATTCCATTCCACATTGATTCCATTCCAGTCCACATTCCTTTCCACATTCCTTTCCATTCCATTTAAACAATTCATTCCTTTCCATTCCACATTGCATTCCACGTTCCATTCCGCATTCCTTTCCATGTTGCATTCCACGTTCCATTCCATTCCAATCCACATTCCATTCCACATTCCATTCCTTTCCATTACACATTCCATTCCATTCCATTCCACATTCTATTCCTCATTCTATTCCATGCTGCATTCCACATTGCATTCCACGTTCCTTTGCATGTAGCATTCCAAGTTCCATTCCGCGTTGCATTCCCTTCCATTCCACGTTCCATTCCACATTGCATTCCATTCCATATTCCATTCCATTCCATTCCACTTTCCAATCCTTTCCAATCCACGTTACATTCCATTCCACATTCCATTCCACATTCCATTCCATTCCATTATACTCCATTCCTTTCCATTCTATTCCATTCCATTCCATTCCACATGCCATTAAATTCCATTCCACATTCCATTGCCCTTTGCGTTTCATTCCATTCCACTTTCCATTCCACGATCCATTCGGCATTCCATTGCACATTCCATTCCACATTCCATTCTACGTTCCAATCCATGCCATTCCATGTTACATACTAGCTTTCATTCCATGCCATTCTATGTTCCATTCCACATTCCGTTCCCCGTTCCATACCACGTTCCATTCCACATTCCATTCCACGTTCGCTTGCACCATTCATTATAAGTTCCTTTCTACGTTCCATTCCACATTCCATTCCAAGTTCCATTCCACGGTCCATTCGAAGTTCCTTTCCACGTTCCATTCCTTTCCATTCCACATTCCATTCCACTCCACTACACTTTCCATTCCACTCCACTACAATTTCCATTCCACAATCCATTCCACATTCCATTCCACATTCCATTCCACATTAAAAGGCGTTCGATTCCACATTCCATTTCTCATTCCATTCCACATTGCAGTCCACATTCCTTTCCATTCAATTTCACATTCCATTTCATTGCATTCCATTCCATTCCACATTCCATTCCTTTCCATTCCATACCAATTTCCATACGATTCCATTCCATTCCACTTTCCATTTTTTAATTTCCACATTCCATTCCATTCCATTCCACATTCCATTGTATTCCATTACATTCCACATTCCATTCAATGTTCCATTCCATTCCATTCCACATTCCATTCCATTCCATTACACTTTCCATTCCACATTCCATTCCACATGACATTCCATTACTTTCCACATTGCATTCCACATTCCATTCCACATTCCATTCCATATCCATTCCACATTCCATTCCACATTCCATTCCATTCTATTCCACATTCCATTCCATTCCATTCCACGATATATTCCATTCAATTGCGTTAAACATATCATTCCATTCCATTACGCATTCCATTACATTGCATTCCATTCTATTCCACATTCCATTCCAATCCATTCCACATTCCATTTCATTCCATTCCACATTACATTCCATTCCACTCCAAGTTCCATTCCATTCCATTCCACATTCCATTCCATTCCATTCCATTTCTTTCCACATTCCATATAATTGCATTCCATTCCACATTCCACTACTTTCCATTCTGCATTCCATTCCAATATATTCTGCATTCCATTCCATTGCATTCCACATTCCATTCCACATCCCTTTACATTCCACTCCACATTCCATTCCCCGTTCCATTGCACATTCCATTTCACGATCCATTCTACGTTCCATTCCACATTCCATTGCATATTCGTTTCCATTCCTTTCCACGTTACATACCATTCCATTGTATTCTATTCCACTTTCCATTCCATTCCAATCCACATTCCATTCCACATTCCATTCCATTCAACTACACGTTCCATTCCGTTCCATTGCACATTTCATTCCATTCAATTCCACATACTTTCCATTCCATTCCACATTCCATTGCGTTCCATTCCACATTCCATTCTATTCCATTCCACATTCCATTCCATTACATTTCACATTCCATTTCATTTATTCCACAATGCATTCCATTACGTTCCACATTGCCTTCCATTCCGTTCTATTCCACATTCAATTCCATTCCATTCTACTTTCCAATGCATTGCATTCCATTCCATTCCATATTACAGTCCATTGTATTCCACCTTCCATTCCATTCCACTCCATTCCATTCCACATTCCATTCCACATTCCATTAATTTCCACTCCATTCCTTTCCACGTTCCATTCCACGTTCCATTCCACGTTCCATTCCATTCCATTCCATTCCACTCCATGTTCCATTCCATTCCATTCCACGTTCCACACCATTCCAGTCCACGTTCCATTCTCTTCCATTCCACGTTCCATTCCATTCCATTTGACATTCCATTCCAATCCATTACTTTCCAAGCTCCATTCCATTCCATTCCACGTTCCATTCCCCATTCCATTCCATTGCATTTGACATTCCATTAAACAATCCATTCCAAAATCCATTCCATTCCATTCCACGTTCCATTCCATTCCATATTGTACTCCATTCCATGCAAATCCATTCCAAATTCCATTGCACATTCCAATCAATTCCACTCCACATCCCATCGTATTCCATTCCACATTCCATTACATTCTATTCCACATTCCATTCCATTCCCATCCACATTGCACTCCATTCCACATTCCATTCTAGCTTCCTTTCCATTATATTCCCCATTCCATTCCATTCCATTCCACAATCCATTCCACTCCATTCCACGTTGCATTCCATTCCATTGCAATCCATTCCAAATTCCTTTCCACGTTGCATTCCAATCCACTCCACATTCCATTCCATTCCATTCCACATTCCATTCCATTCTATTCCACGTTCCATTCCATTCCCATCCATATTGCACTCCATTCCACATTCCATTCCAGCTTCCTTTCCATTCCATTCCCCATTCCATTCCATTCCATTCCACAGTCCATTCCACTCCATTCCACATAGCATTCCATTCCATTGAAATCCATTCCAAATTCCATTCCACATTGCATTCCAATCCCCTCCACATTCCATTCCATTCCACTCCACATTCCATTCCATTCCATTCCACGTTCCCTTCCAATCCACAATCCATTCCATTCCGTTCCACATTCCAATTCACATTCCCTTCCTTTCAATTCCACATTGCATTCCATTCCTTTCCTTTCCATACGATTCCACATTCCATTCCACGTTCCATTCCATTTCATTCCACATTCCATTCCACGTTCCATTACACTTTCCATTGCACGTTCCTTTCCACTTTCCATTTGATATTCCATTCCATTCCTTTCCACGTTCCACTACTGTTCATTCCACGTTCCATTTCCTTCCATTCCACATTCCATACCACATTCCATTTCACATTCCATTCCACATTCCATTTCACCTTCCATTCCATTCCATTCCATTCCCCATTGCTTTCCTTTCCAATCCATATTCCATTCCATGCCATTCCACGTTGCATTTCATTCCCGATTTCTTTGAATTCCACATCCCATTCCTTTCCGTTCCACATTCCATTCCTGTCAATTCCACACTCCATTCCACATTCCATTACATTCCATTCTATTACGCATTCTATTCCTCAATCCATTACATGTTTGATTCCACGTTCCACTCCATATTCCATTCCACATTCCATTCCACTCCATTCCATTCAACATTCCATTCCATTCCATTCAATTCCGCATTCCACATTTCATTCCTGTCAATTCCATTCCACATTCCATTCCATATTCCATTCCGTTCCATTCCACATTCCATTCCACATTCCATTCCATTCCATTCCACATTCCATCTCACATTCCATTCCATTCCATTCCACATTCAACACCATTCCATTCCATTCTAAATTCCATTCCTTTCCTATCCACATTCCATTCCATTCCATTTCACATTCCATTCGTTTCCATTCCACATTCCCTTCCATATTCCATTCCATTCCATACCACATTCCATACCACATTCCATTTCACGTTCCATTGCACGTTCCTTTCCACGTTCCATTCCGCATTGCATTCCATATTCCATATATTTCCATTCCACATTCCATTCGACATTGCACTCCACTTTCCATTCCACATTCCATTCCACGTCTCATTTCCTTCCATTCCGCCTTCCATTGCTTTCCATTACACTTTCCATTCCATGGTCCAATCCATTCCATTCCACATTCCATTACACATTCCATTGCATTCCATTTCACATTCCATTGCACGTTCCATTCCACATTCCATTCCACAATCCATTCCACATTCCATTCCACTACATTCCATTTTCCATTCCACGTTCCCTTCCACTTTCTATTCCACATTCCTCTCCATTCCATTCCATTTTCCATTCCACATTCCATTCCACTTTACATTCCACTTTCCATTCCATTCTTTTCCACATTCCATTTCACATTCCATTCCACTTTCCATTCCATTCTTTTCCACATTCCATTACACATTCCATTCCACATTCCATTCCATTCCATTTAATTCCACATTCCATTCCACATTCCATTATATTCCATTCCACATTCCATATCATATTCCATTTCACATTCCGTTCCTCATTTGACTCCATTTCATTCCACCTTCCATTCCATTACATTCCACATTCCATTCCACATTGCATTCCATTCTAATCCATATTCCATTACTCATTCCATTCCACGTTCCATTCCACTTTCTATTTCACATTCCATTCTGCATTCCATTCCACATTCCATTCCATTCCATTCCACTTTCCATTCCACTCCATTCCACGTTCCTTTCCACGTTCCATTTCACGTTCCATTCCACTTTCCATTCCATTATATTCCATGTTCCGTTCCATTCCTTTCGACATTTCTTTCCAAATTCCATTTCACATTCCATTACAAATTCCATTTCCCATACCGTTAAATTCCTTTGCACATTCCATTCCACATTCCACACCATTCCATTCCTTTCGAAATTCCATTCCTTTCCATTCCAATTTCCATTCCATACCATTCCACCTTCAATTCCATCCCATTCCATTCCACATTCCCTTTCACATTCCAATCCACATTCCATTCCATTTCATTTCACATTCCCTTCCACATTCCATTCCTTTGCTTTCCACTTTGCATTCCATATTCCATTCCACATTCCATTCCATTCCTTTCCACATTCCATTCCACATTCCATTCCACATTCCATTCCATCGCATTCCACTTTCCATTTCAAATTCCATTCCATTGCATTCCGCATTCCATTTCACATTCAATTTCATTCTATTCCACATTCCATTCCATTCCATTCCATGTTCCATTCCTTTCCATTGCATTCCACATTTCATTCTATCCCATTCTGCATTCCATTCCATTCCATTCCACATTCCATTCCATTCCATTCCATTCCATTTTCCCTTCCATTCCATTGCATTCCACCATTCATTCCATTCCACTCTGCATTCCATTCCATTCCATTCCCCATTCCATTTCATTCCACTCCAAATTCCATTTCTTTCCATTCCCCCCTACATTCCACATTCCATCAAACGTTCCATTCCACATTCCATTCCACTTTCAATTCCACGTTCCTTTCCATTCCATTCCACCTTCCATTCCACGTTCCAATCCACATACCTTTGCACATTCCATTCCACGTTCCATTCCATTCAATTCCACATTCCATTCCACATTCCATTCTACAATCCAATACATTCCATTCCACATTACTTTCCACAGTCCATTCCACATTCCATTCTGCACTCCATTACATTCCATTCCACATTCCATTGCACTTTCCATTTAACATTCCATTCCATTCCACTTTCCACTCCACATTCCATTCCACTCCATTCCACATTCCATTCCATATTCCATTCCATTCCATTCCACTTTCCATTCCATTCATTTCCACATTCTATTCCAATCCACATTCCTTTCCATTCCACATTATATTCCATTCCATTCCACATTCCTTTCCATTCCATTCCACTCCATTCCACATTACATACCATTCCCTTCCATTCAACACAGAATTCCATTCCATTCCATATTCCATTGAATTTCATGCCACATTAAATTCCATTCCATTCCACATTCCATTCCACATCCATTTCCTTCCATTCCAGATTCCATTCCATTCCCTTCCACATTCCATTCCACGTTCCATTCCACGTTTCATTCCTCGTTCCATTCTATTCAATTCCACATTCCATTCCGGATTCCATTGCATTCCTTTCCTCATTCCATACCATACCATTACATTCCATTCGGTATTTCATTCCATTCCTATCCAGATTCTATTCCAGATTCCATTCCGACCCATTCCATATTCCATTCCACATTCCATTCCATTCCATTCCACATTGCATTCCGTTCCTTTCCGCATTCCATTCTTTTACATTCCACATTATATTCCACATTCCATTCCACGTTCCATTCCACATTCCATTCCACTTTCCGTTGCACGTTCCATTCCATTGCATTCCACATTCCATTCCACGTTCCATTCCACATTTAATTCCCCATCCCATTCCATATTCCATTCCTTTCAATTCCACAATTCATTCCACATTCCAATCCATTCCATTCCACATTCCATTTCACGTTCCATTCCACGTTCCATTTCACGTTCCATTCCACATTCCATTCCTTTCCATTCCACATTCCATTCCACATTCTATTCTCTTCGATTTCACAATACATTCCATATTCCATTCCATTCCATTCCATTCCACATTCTGTGGCATTCAATTACACATTCCTCTCCATTCCATTCCATTCCATTCCACATTCCATTCCATTGCATTCCACAATCCATTACTTTCCATTCCACATTCCATCTCATTCCATTCCACATTCCAATCGATTCAATTCCACATTTCATTCCATTCCAATCCATTCCACAATCCATTCCATTTCATTCCACATTCCATTCCCCATTCTATTCCATATTACATTTCACGTTCCATTCCATTAAATTCTGCATTCCATTCCATTGCATTCCACTTTCCATTCCATTCAATTCCACCTTCCATTCCACTCCATTCCATTTCTTTCCACATTCAATTCCATTCAAATCCACCTTCCATTCCATTCCATTCCACATTCCATTCTATTGCATTCCACATTCCATTCCATTGTATTCCACATTCCATTCCATTACATTCCACATGCCATTCCATTCCATTGCCTTCCAGTTTCCAAACATTTCCATTCCATTTCAAATTCCAGTCTTTCCGTTACATATTCCATTCCATTCCATTCCGCATTCCATTCCATTCCATTCCCTTCCATTCCACGTTCCATTCCATTCCATTCCACATTTCATTCCATGTTCCATTCTACGTTCCACTCCACTTTCCATTCCAAGTTCAATTAAAAGTTCCATTCCGTTTTCCATTGCATTCCATTCCACATTGCATTCCACATTACATTCCATTCCATTCCTCTTACCATACCACTAAGTTCCATTCTATTCCAAGTTCCATTCCATTCCATTCCACATTCCATTCCACATTCCGTTGCATTCAGTTCCACATTGCATTCCACATTCCATTCCCTTCTATTCCACATTCCATTCCATTCCATTCCACATCCCATAAATTTCCTTTCAACATTCCATTCTTCATTACATTCCACGTTCCATTTCTAATTCCATTTCACATTCTGTTCCATGTTCCATGCCATTCTATTCCACATTCCATTCCATTCCATTCTGCATTCCATTCCATTCCATTTAATTCCATTCCACATTCCATATCATTCCATTCCTCCTTCCATTCCATTCCTTTCCACATTCCAGTCCACATCCCATTGAATTCCACTCTGCATTACATTCCATATTCCATTGCATTCCATTCAACATTCCATTACATTCCAATCCACATTCCATTCCACATTCCATTCCATTCTATTGCCCTTTCTATTACACATTCCATTCCACATTCCATTCCATTCCATTCCACATTCCATTCCACATTCCATTCCACATTCCATTCCATTCCATTCCACGTTCCAATCCACATTCCATTACATATTCCATTCCACATTCCATTCCACATTCCATTCCAGGTTGATTATATGTTCCATTCCCATTCCATTTCACATTCCATTCCACTTTCCATTCCGCATTCCATACCACGTTCCATTCCAATTTCAATTCCAAGTTTCATTCCAGGTTCCATTGTATTCAAATCCACGTACCATTCCAAATTCCAGTATATTCCATTCTATTCCACTCCATTCCATTCCACATTCCATTCCATTCCATTCCACATTCCATTTCCTTCCATTCTACATTCCATTCTCTTCCATTCCACATTCCATTCAATTCCATTTCACATTCCATTGCATTCCATTCCATTACATTCCTTTCCATTCCATATTCCATACTATTCTATTGCATTAAACACTCCTTTCCTTTCCATTACAAATTTCATTCCTTTCTGTTCCATGTTCCATTCCATTCCACTCCATATTCCATTGCATTCTATTCCACATCCCATTCAAAGTTCCATTCCACGTTCCATTTCTCCTTCAATTCCAAGTTCCATTCCACGTTCCATTCCATTCCATTCCACCTTCCATTAAACGTTCCATTCCACGTTCCATTCCATTTTCCGTTCCTCGTTCCATTCCATGTACCATTCCACGTTTCATTCCATTCCATTCCACATTCCATTCTAATCCATTCCACCTTCGATTCCACGTTCCACTCCATTCAATTCAACGTTCCATTCCACTTTCCATTCCATTCCATTCCACCTTCCATTCCACATTCCACTCCATTCCATTCCATTCCACATTGCATTCCATTCCATTCCACATGCCATTGCACATTTCATTTCATTCCATTCCTGTCCATTCCACATTAAATTCCACATTCCACATTCCATTCCACGTTCCATTCTGTTTCCCATTCCATTACATTTCACATTGCATTCCATTCCATTCCACATTCCATACCATTCCATTCCATGCCATTCCACATTCCATTCCATTCCATTCCACATTCTATACCAAATTCCATTCCATTCCATTCCACATTCAATTCCACGTTCCATTCCATTCCCTACCATATTCAATTCTACATTCCATTCCATTCCCTTCCACATTCCATTCCATTCAGTAGACCATTCCATTCATTCCCATTCCACATTCCATTCCACATTTCATTCCATTGCTTTCCACATTTCACTCCACATTCCATTCCACATTCCACTCCACATTCCACTCCACATTCCATTCCGTATTCCATTAAATTCCATGCCATTGTACATTCCATTCCACATTCCTTTCTATTCCATTCCACATTCCATTCCACATTCCATTCCATTCCATTCCACTTTCAATTCCGCATTCCATTCCTTTCCATTCCATTCCACATTCCATTCCACATTCCTTTCCATTGCATTCCACATGCCATTTCACATTTCATTCAATTCCATTCCTGTCCATTCCACATTAAATTCCACATTCCACATTCCATTCCACGTTCCATTCCACTTCCCATTCCATTCCATTCCACATTTCATTCCACGTTCCATTCCATTTCCCATTCCATTCCACGTTCCATTCCATTTCCCATTCCATTCCATTCCACATTGCATTCCATCCCATTCCACATTCCATTCCATTCCATTCCACATTCTATGCCAAATTCCATTCCATTCCTCTCCACATTCAATTCCACATTCCATTCCATTCCATTCCGCATTCCATTCCATTCCATTCCATTGCGTTTCTATTCCATTGCATTGCACATTCTATTCCTCATTCCACTCCATTCCATTCAACATTCCATTCCTTTCGTTTCAACATTCCATTCACTTCCATTCCACATTTCCTTTCATTCCATTCCATATTCCATTTCACATACCATTCCATTTCACATTCCATACCATTCTATTCCATATTCCATTCCATTCCACATTCCATTCACTTCCATTCCACATTCCATTCCCTTTCATTCCATTCAGCTGCACATTCCAATCTATATTAAATTCCATTCAATTGCACATTCCATTCCACATTCCATTCCCTTCCATTCCACATTCCATTCCATTCCAATCCATTCCATACGACATTCCATTTGATTCCGTTCCATTCCACATTCCTTTCCACATTCCGTACCACATTCGGTTCTATTCAATTCCAGTTTCCGTTACATTACATTACACATTCCATTCCACTTTCCGTTCCATTCCATTGCACGTTCCAATCCACTTTCCTTTGGACGTTCCATTCCACGTTCCATTCCATTCCATTCCATGTTGCATTCCATGTTCCATTCCATTCCATTCCACATTCCATTCCATTCCTTTCCACGTTCCATTACATTCCATTCCACGCTCCTCTCCACTTTTCATTACACATTCCATTCCACGTTCCATTCCAATCCATTCCATGTTCCATTCCATTCCATTTCACTTTCCATTTCATTCCATTTCACGTTCCATTCCACATTCCATTTCACTTTCCACTCCATATGCAATTCCATTCCATTCCACATTCCATTCCATTCCATTCCACATTCCATTCCATTCCATTCCATATTCCATTCCATTCCATTTCACTTTCCAGTCCATTCCATGCCATTCAGTTGCACAATCCAATCCACATTATATTCCATTCCATTGCACATTCCATTCCACTTTCAATTCCCTTCCATTCCACATTCCATTCCATTCCTGTCCATTCCATACCACATTGCATTCAATTCCATTCCATTCTACATTCCATTCCATTCCATATTCGATTTCACATTCCATTCCATTCCACAAAACATTCCATTCCGTTCCACTTTCCATTCCATTTCTTTCCATACCATTCCATTCCACATTCCATTCCCTTTCATTCAATTCCTCATTCCATTCCTTTCCATTACATTCCACATTCCATTCCATTCCATTCTACATTCCATTTCACAATCCATTCCATTCCATTCCACATTAGACTACACATTCCTTTCCACTTTCCTTTCCATTCTTTTGCAAAATCCTTTGCACATTCCATTCCATTCCAATCCACATTCCAATCCACATTCCATACCACATTCCATTCCATTCGATTAAACATTCCATTCCATTACATTCCACAGTCCGTTCCTCACTCTATTCCACTTTCCATTCTATTCCATTCCACGTTCCATTCCACTTTCCTTTGGTCATTCCATTCCACGATCCATTCCTCGTTCCATTCCATTCCATTCCACGTTGCATTCCATGTCGCATTCCATTCCATTCCACATTCCATTCCATTCTATTCCGCCTTACATTCCACTACTTTCCACATTCCATTCCATTCCATTCCACCTTCCCTTCCACTTTGCATTGCACATTCCATTGCATGTTCCTTTGCATTCCATTCCACTTTCCATTCCATTCCATTCCACGTTCCATTTCATTCCATTCCAAGTTCTATTCAGCATTTCATTTCACATTCCATTCCGCGTTGCATTCCATTCCATTCCACATTCCATGCCATTTCATTCCACTTCCCATTCTATTCAATTCCACCTTCCATTCCGTTGCATGACATTCCATTCTTAATTCCATTCCATACGATTCCGCATTCCATTCCATTCCATTCCACATTCCATTTCATTCAACTCTACTTTCCATTCTATTCCACTCGACATTCCATTCCATTCTTTTTCATTCCGCATTCCATACCATTCCTTTCCATTCCACATTGCATTCCTTTCCATTCCACATTCCATTCCATTCGATTTCACATTCCATTCCATTCCATATTGCACACCGCATTCTATTCCCTTCCATTCCACATTGCATTACATTCCATTCCACATTCCATTCAATTTCATTCCATCCCATTCCACATTATATTCCGCATTCTATTCCCTTGAATTCCACATTCCTTTCCATTCCATTCCACATTGCATTCCACTTTCCATTCCACCTTCCATTTCATGATCCTTTGCCTTTCATTCCATTATATGATTCATTCTATTCCATTCCACGTTCCATTCTAGGTTCCACTCCATGTTCCATTTCACGTTCCGTTTCATTCCATTTGACGTTCCATTCCACATTCCATTCCACATTCCATTCCAACTTCCTTTCCATTCCATTCCTTTAAATTCAACTTTTCATTCCATTCAATTCCTCTTCCCGTTCCATTCAATTCCTCATTCCATTGCATTCCTTTCCATTTCAGGTTCCATTCCATTCCATTCAACGTTCCATTCCACTCCATTCCACGTTCCATTCCACGTTCCCTTCTAATTTCCATTCCTATCCTTTCAACTTTCCATCCCATTCCATTCCACTTTCCATTTCATTCCATTCCACATTCCATTCCACATTCCATTTCACATTCCAATCCACCTTCCGTTCCATTCCATTACACGTTCCATTCCATTCCATTCCACGTTCCATTCCACATTCCATTTCACTTTCCACTACATACCATTCCATTCCACTCCACATTCCATGCCATTCCATTCCACCTTCCATTCCACGTTCCATTTCACATTCCATTCCACATTCCATTCTACATTCCATTCAACATTCCATTGCACATTCCCTTCCATTCCATTCCACATTCTATTCCTCATTCCATTTCATCCCATTCCACATTCCATTCCATTCCACTTCACTTTCCATTCCACATTCCACTACATTCCATTCCACATTCCATTAAAAATTCCATTCCACAATCCATTCCCTTCCATTCCACATTCCATTCCACCTTCAATTCAATTCCAGTCCAAGTTCCAGTCCACGTTTCATTCCACATCCCATTCCAAGTTCCATTCCAGGTTCCATTCTACGTTCCATTTCATTGCAGTCCATGTTGCATTCCATTCCATTCCATGTTCCTTTTCATTCCTTTTCACATTCCATTCCACATTGCATCTCACATTCCATTCCACATTCCGTTTCACAATCCATTCCATTCCACATTCCATTCCATTCCATTCCATTCCACATTCCATTGCATTCCATTCCATTTCATTCCATATTCCATTCTTTCCTTTCCACATTCCATTCCATTCCAATCCTAATTCCATTGCATTCCATTCCATTCCATATTCCAATCCACATTCCATTCCACCTTCAATTCAATTCCAGTCCAAGTTCCAGTCCACGTTTCATTCCACATCCCATTCCACGTTCCATTCCCTTCCATTGTACATTGCATTCCATTCCAATCTTTTCCATTCCACTTTCCGTTCCACTTTCATTCCACATTCCATTCCACAGTACATTCCGTTCCATTCCACGTTGCATTCCACATTCCATCCCTCATTCCAATCCATTCCATTCCACGTTGCTTTCCACATTCCATTCCACATTCAATTCCATTCCATTCCACATTCCTTTACACATTCCATTCCACTTTCCATTCCATTGCATTCCACATTCCAATCCACATTCCATTCCTTTCTATTCCACATTCCATTCCATTCCATTCCACCTTCCATTCCATTCCATTGCATTTCACATTTCTTTCCATTCCATTCCTCATTCCAGTCCATTCTATTCCATTTCCTTCCACATTCCATTCCATTCCATTCTATTCCATATTGAATTTCAATCCATTCATCATTCCATTCCATTCCATATTCCATTCCACATTCCATTCCATTCCATTCCACATTCCATTCCGTTCCTTTCTGCATTCCATTCTTTTACATTCCATATTATATTCCACATTCCATTCCTCATTCCATTCCACTTTCCGTTGCACGTTCCATTCCATTGCATTCCACATTCCATTCCACCTTCCATTCCACATTTCATTCCCCATTCCATTCCACCTTCCATTCCTTTCCATTCCACAATCCATTCCACATTCCAATCAATTCCATTCCACATTCCATTTCACGTTACATTCCACGTTCCATTTCACGTTCCATTCCACATTCCATTTCTTTCCATTCCACATTCCATTCCACATTCCATTCCACATTCTATTCCCTTCCATTTCACAATACATTCCACATTCCCTTCCATTCCATTCCATTCCACATTCTGTGGCATTCTATTACACATTCCACTCCATTCCATTCCATTCCATTCCACATTACATTCCATTCCATTCCACAATCCATTACTTTCCATTCCACATTCCATCTCATTCCATTCCACATTCCAATCCATTCCATTCCACATTTCATTCCATTCCAATCCATTCCACAATCCATTCCATTTCATTTCACATTCCGTTCCCCATTCTATTCCATATTCCATTTCACGTTCCATTCCATTAAATTCTGCATTCCATTCCATTCCATTCCACATTCCATTCCACATTCCATTCCACATTCCATTCCACATTCCATTCCTTTCTATTCGACATTCCATTCCATTCCACCTTCCATTCCATTCCATTGCATTTCTCATTTCTTTCCATTACATTCCGCATTCCAGTCCATTCCATTCTATTCCATATTGAATTTCCATCCATTCCACATTCCATTCCGTTCCATACCAAATCCCATTCCATTTCATTCTACATTCCATTTCATTCCATTCCGTTCCATTCCACATTCCATAGCATTCCATTCCTTTCCACATTCCAATACTTTCGGTTCCGCTTTCCATTCCTTTTCATTCCACTTTCCTTTCCACATCCCTTTCCATTCAGTTTCACATTCCATTCAACATTCCATTCCACATTCCATTACATTCCTTTCCATTCCATTCAGTTCCACATACCAATCCACATTACACTCCATTCAATTGCACATCCCATTCCACATTCCATTCCCTTCCATTCCACCTTCCATTCCATTCCAATCCATTCCATACCACATGCCATTAAGTATTCCATTCCATTCCTTTCCACATTCCATACCATTCCATTGCATTCCTTTCCACATTCCATTCTGTTACATTCCGCATTCCATTCCACATTCCATGGCATTCAAATCCACATTCCATTCCATTCCATCCAACCTTCCATTTCATTCCACATTGCATTCCATTCCATTCCACATTCTATTTCATTAGATTCCACATTCCATTCCTTTCAATTCCACATTACATTCCACATTCCATTCTGCATTCCATTCCATTGCATTCTATTCCACATTCCATTCCATTTCACATTCCTTTTGAGTCAATTCCATATTCCATTTCACATTCCATTCCACACTCCACTCCACGTTCCTTTCAATTCCATTCCACATTCCATTGCATTCCATTCCATTCCACATTGAATTCCACATTCCCTTCCCTTCCATTGTACATTCCATTCCATTCCATTCCTTTCTGTTCCACTTTCTGTTTCACTTTCCATTCCACATTCCATTCCACAGTACATTCTATTCCATTCCTCTTTGCATTCCACATTCCATTCCTCATTCCATTCCATTCCATTCCACATTCCGTTACACATTCCATTCCACTTTCCATTCCGTTGCATTCCACATTCCAATCCACATTCCATTCCATTCCATTCCACATTCCATTCCATTCCATTAAACATTCCACTAAATTCTTTCCACAGTCAATTCCACATTCCATTAAATTCCATTAAACTTTCCACTAAATTCCATTCCACACTCAATTCCACATTCCATTCCACATTCCATTAAGTTCCAATCCACATTCCATTCCTCATTCCATTCCATTCTTTTCCACAATCCATTCCACATTCCATTCCACATTCCATTCCACATTACATTCCGTTCCGTTCCACATTGCACTCCACTTTCCATTCCATTCCATTCCACATTTCATTGCACATTCTATTCCATTCTATTCCACGTTCCATTCCACGATACTTTCCAAAAACCATTCCACATTTCAATCTCCAGTCCATTTCACATTCCATTCCACATTCCATTTGATATTCCATTCTGTTCCATTCCACATTCCATTCCACATTGCATGCCACATTCCATTCCATTCCATTCCACATTCCATTACACACTCCATTCCACGGTCCATTCCATTCCATCACGCATTCCATTCCACATTCCATTCCATCCAATACCGCGTTGCATTCCACTTTGCATTCAACATTCCATTCCAAATACCATTCCGATCCATTCCACATTACATTCCACATTACATTCCAAATTCCATTCCTTTCCATTCCACATTCCATTGCCTCTCATTCCACATACCTTTCCACATTCCATTCAATTCCATTCCATATTTCATTCAATTCAATTCCACATTCCATTCAACCTTCTATTCCACATTCCATTCCACATTCCATTCCATTTCATTCCACATTCCATTCCATTCCATTCCACGTACCATTCCAAGTTCCTTTCCACTATATTCCACGTTCCATTCGACAATCCATTCCGCATTCCATTACACTTTCCATCCTTTCCATTCCATATTCCATTACACATTCCATTCCACATTCCATTGCGTTCCATTCCACATTCCATTTAACACTCCATTCTGCAATCCATTACATTTCATTCCACATTCAATTCCACAATCCATTCCATTACAATCCACATTCTGTTCCACTTTCCATCCCATTCCATTCCACATTCCATTCCACATTGCTTTCCATTCCAGTCCACATCCCATTCCACATTCCATTGCATTCCTTTCCACATTCCATTCCATTCAATTACACATTCCATTCCACCTTTCATTCCACATCCCATTCCTTTCCATTCCACATTCCATTCAATATTCCATTCCACACTGCATTCCATTCCTTTCCACATTGCATTCCACATTCCTTTCAACATTGCATTCTCATTCCATTGCATTTCATTCCACATTCCATTCCACATCCCATTGCATTCCAGTACACATTCCATTCCACATTCCATTCCATTCCACAATCCTTTTCACATTCCAGTCCGCAGTCCATTCTGCCGTCCGTTCCACTTTCCATTCCACATTCCATTCCACTTTCCATTCGCATTCCATTGAATTTCGTCCCACATTGCATTGCATTTCGTTCCAAATTGCATTCCACAATCCATTGCATTCCAATTCACATGCCATTCCACATTCCTTTCCATTCCATTCCATTCCACATACCACTTCACATTCCATTCCTCATTTCATTCTGCAGTCCACTCCATTCCATTCCACTTTCCACTCCATTGCAATCCACGTTTCATTCCACATTGCATTCCATTCCATTCCACTTTCCATTCCACATTCCATTCCTTTCCTTTCCATTCAATTCCACGTTCCATTCCACATTCCATTCCATTCCATTCTACTTTCCATTCCACATTCCATTCCACATTCCTTACCATATTCCATTCCATTAGATTCCATTCCATTCAATTGCATGTTCCATTCCAATTTCCATTATATTCCATTCCACATTCCATTCTATTCCATGCCACATTCCATTCCTTTCCAATCCACATTTCATTCCACATCTGCTTCCATTCCGTTTTACATTCCATTCCACATTCCATTCCATTCCATTCCATTCCATTCCACATTCCGATCCATTCCATTCCATTCATTCCACGTTCCATTCGACGTTCCATTCCATTCCATTCCACGTTCCATTCCACACTCAGTTCCACATTCCATTCCACATTCCATTCCTTTCCATTCCACATTTCATTCCACATTCTAACCCACGTTCAATTGCACATTCCATTCCACCTTCCAATCCACGTTACATTCCACTTTCAATTGCAGTGCATTTCACGGTCCATTCCACATTCCATTCCATTCCACATTCCATTCCATTCCACATTCCATTGCATTCCATCCCATGTTCCATTCCACGTTCCATTCCATTCCATTTCTCGTTCCATTCCATTCCATTTCATGTTTCATTCCAAATTCCAATCCACTTTCCATTACACATTTCATTGCATTCCATTCCATGTTCCTTTCCACTTTCCATTCCTCGTTCCATTCCATTACATTCCACGTATCATTCCACATTCCATTGAATTCCATTCCAAGTTCGATTCCACACTGCATTCCACATTCCATTCCACCTTCCATTCCGTTCCATTCAACATTCCATTCTATTCCATTCCACGTTCCATTCCACCTTGCATTCCACATTCCATTCCACTTTCCTTTCCACGTTCCATTCCATTCCATTCCACGTTTCATTTCACAATCCATTCCATTCCATTCCACATTACATAGCATTCCATTCTATTGCATTCCAATTTCCATTCCGTTCCATATGACATTCTATTCCACATTCCAATCCATTCCATTCTCATTCTGTTCCATTCCATTCCACATTCCATTCCATGTTCTATTCCATGTTGCATTCCATGTTCCATTCCACGTTCCATTTCTCATTGCATTCCTTAACGTTCCATTACATTTTGGATTCCATTCCATTAAATTACACATTCTATTCCACATTCCATTCCATTACATTCCACATTCCATTCCACATTACATTCAATTCCATTCCATATTGCACTCCATTCCATTCCAGATTCCATTCCTTTCTATTCCAATCCATTCCACATTCCATTTCTATCCATTCCATTCCATTCCACATTCCATTCCACACTCCATTCCACATTCCATTCCATTCCATTACACATTCCATTGCATTCCATTCCACTTTCCGTTGCACGTTCCATTCCACATTCCATTAAACATTCCATTCCGTTCCATTGCATTACATTCGACGATCCATTCCACTTTCCATTCCGCATTTCATTCCGTTCAATTCGACAATCCATTCCAAATTCCATTACACTTTCCATTCCTTTCCATTCCATATTCCATTCCACATTCCATTCCACAATCCATTGCGTTCCATTCCACAGTCCGTTTAACATTCCATTCTACATTCCATTGCATTTCATTTAACATTCCATTCCACTATCCATTCCATTCCAATCCACATTCCATTCCACTTTCCAAACCATTCCATTCCACATTGCATTCCACCTTGCATTCCATTCCAGTCCACATCCCATTCCACATTCTATTCCATTCCACATTCCATTTCACATTCCATTCCATTCCATTCCACATTCATTCCACATTCCATTCCATTCCTTTCCACATTCCATTCCGCATTCCATTCCATTCCATTCCACTTTCCATTCCATTGCAATTCACGTTTCATTCAACATATCATTCCATTCCATTCCACATTTCATTCCACATTCTATTCCACATTCCATTCCACATTCCATTCTGTTCCATTCCATATTCCATTCCACATTCCATTCCATTCCATTCCACATTCCATTCCATTCCGTTAAAATTCACGTTCCATTCCAATTTCCATTAAATTCCATTCCATATTCCATTCTATTCCATTCCACATTCCATTCCATTCCAATCCACGTTTCATTCCACGTTTCATTCCATTCCATTGCACCATGCATTCCACATTCCATTCCACTTTCCTTTTCACGTTCCATTCCACATGGAATTCTACCTTCCATTCCACATTCCATTCCATTCCACATTCCATTCAACATTCCATCCCAACCCATTCCACTTCCCATTCCACATTCCATTCCATTCCATTCCACATTCCATTCTGTTCCATTCCATATTCCATTCCACATTCCATTCCATTCCATTCCACATTCCATTCCATTCCGTTAAAATTCACGTTCCATTCCAATTTCCATTAAATTCCATTCCATATTCCATTCTATTCCATTCCACATTCCATTCCATTCCAATCCACGTTTCATTCCACGTTTCATTCCATTCCATTCCACCATGCATTCCACATTCCATTCCACTTTCCTTTTCACGTTCCATTCCACATGGAATTCTACCTTCCATTCCACATTCCATTCCATTCCACATTCCATTCAACATTCCATCCCAACCCATTCCACTTCCCATTCCACATTCCATTCCATTCCTTTCCAGATTCCCTTCCATTCCATTCAACATTCCGTTCCGCATTCCATTCCACTTTCCTTTCCACATTCCATTCGATTTCATCCCATGTTCCAGTCCCCATTCCATTCCTGTCCACTCCACTTTGAATTCCACATTCCGTTCGACATTCCATTCCACATTACATTCAACATTCATTTCTCATTCCAGTGCATTTTATTCCACATTCCATTCCACATTCCATTTCGCAGTCCATTCCAAATTGCATTCCACATTCCTTTCCACATTCCATTGTGAGTTCCATTGCATTCCATTCCATTGCACAATCCACTCCACATTCCATTCTATTCCATTACACGTACCATTCCATTACATTCCAGGTTCCATTCTACATTCCATTTCACTGTAAAATCCACCTTCCGTTACATTCAATTCCTTTCCATTCCACATTCCATTCCATTCCACTGTACATTCCTTTCCATTCCATTCCACTTCCAATTCCTTTCAATTCCACATTCCATTCTATTCCATTACTTTGTATTCCACATTCCATTCCATTCCATTCCACATTCCATTCCTATTCCATTCCATTCCATTCCACAGTCCATTGCAATTCCATTACATTCTATTACGCCTTCCATTCCACATTGCATTCCACTCCAATCGGCATTCCTTTCCATAGTCCATTCCAATTCCATTCCATTCTATTCCACATTCCATTCCACATTCCATTCCATTCTATTCCAGGTTCCATTCCCATTCCATTCCATTCCATTCCACATTGCATTCGACATACCATTCCTTTCCATTCCACATTCCATTCCTCTTTCCTTTCCTTTCAATTCCACTTTGCTTGCCATCCGTTCCAAATTGCATTCCATTCAATTCCATACCACATGCCATTCAATTCCATACCATTTTACGCTTCATTCCATTCCACATTCCATAAAATTCCTTTCCAAATTCCATTCCATTACATTCCTCATTCCATTCCATTCCACATTCCATTCCATTCCATTCCACTCCTTTTCCATTAGATTCCGTTCCACTCCATTAAACTTTCTATTCCATACCACATTCCATTCCATTCCATTCCCTTTCCATTCCATTCTATTCCACATTCCTTTCCATTCCACATTCCATCCCATTCAATTCCACATTCCATTCAATTCCATTACATTCCTATTTCCACTCCATTCCACATAACTTTCCATTCCACATTCCATTCCACATGCCATTGCATGTTCCATTCCACGTTCCATTCCATATTCCATTCCATTCCATTCCACATTCAATTCCATTCCATTCCACAGTCCTTTCCTTTCCATTCCATTAAACGACCCATTACATTCCACTCCATTCCACCTTCCATTTCACTTTCCATTCCACTTTCCATTCGACATTCCACTCCACCTTGCAATCCATTCCATTCCAGGTTCAATTCCGCATGCCATTCCATTCCACTTTCCATTCTAATCCATTACACATTCCATTCCACATTCCATTCCATTACATTCCACATTCCAGTGCACATTCCATTCCAATCCATTCCACTTTCAATTCCATTCCATTACTGTATCCATTCCACATTCCATGGATTTCCATTCCACATTCCAATCCACATTCTATTCCATTCCATTCCATTCCACATTCCATTCCATTCCATTTCACTTTCCATTCCACATTCCTTTCCATTCAATTCCAGTTTGCATTCCATTCCATTCCTCATTCGATTCCACATTCCATTCCACATTCTATTCCTTTCCATTCCTTTCCAAATTCCATTCCATTCAATTCCACATACCATTCCATTCCACATTCCATTCTACATTCCACTCCATTCCACATTCCATTCCACATTCCATTCCATTTCATTCCACAGTCTATTTCAAATTCCATTGCATTCTATTCCACATTCCATTCCACATTCCATTCCTCTGCATTCCACATTCCATTCCACATTCCATTCCATTTCATTCCACATTGCTTTCCATTCCATTCCATTCCATTCCTTTCCATTCCATTCCATTGCATATTAAATTCCATTCCATTCCACATTCCATTACACATTGCATTCCTTTCCATTCCAGATTCCTTTGCACATTCCATTCCACAATCCCATCTGTTCCATTCCGCATTCCTTTCCATTCCACATTCCTTTCCATTCCATTCCTCTTTACATTCCACATTCCATTCCATTCCTTTACACATTCTATTCCATTCCATTCCATTGCATTTCACATTCGATTCCATAGTTCATTCCATTCCATTCCACTTTCCATTAAACTCCATTCCATTCCATTCCATTCCTTTCCATATTCCATTCCAAGACATTCCACATTCCATTCCTTTCCATTCCATTCCACATTCTGTTCCATTGCACATTCCATTCCATTCCAATCCGTTCCACATTCAGTTTCGTTCCACATTCCATTCCATTCCACTCCACATTCCATTCTGCATTCCATTCCATTCCGCATTCCATACACTTTTCCATTCCATTCCATTCCAAATTCCATTCCATTGCATTCCGATTTCCATTCTAACCCATTCCACGTTTCATTCCACTTTGCATTCCACTTTCTATTACACCGACATTCCATTCCATTCCACCTTCCATTACACTTTCCATTGCAATACTTTACACATTGCAGTCCACTTTCCATTCCACATTCCAGTCCACATTCCATTATATTCCGTTTCATTTCACATTACATTCCATTCTTTCCACATTCCATTCCATTCCATTTTACATTCCATTCCACTTCATTCCATTCCAGATTCTATTCCATTCCACATTCCATTCCATTCATATCCATTCCGTTTCATTCCATTCCACATTCCATTCCATTACATTTCATTCCACTTTCTAATCCATTCCACTTTCCATTCCATTCCATTCCACATTCCATTCCATTCCATTCCACATTCCATTCCATTCCATTCCACATTCCATTCCATTCCAATAAACATTCCACTCCACGTTCCATTACACGTTCCTCTCCATTCCGTTCCACGTTATATTACACATTCCATTCCATTTTATTTCACGTTCCATTGCAGATTCCATTATACCTTCCATTCCACATCCCATTTCATTCCATTTCGCATTCCATTCCATTCCATTCCACATTCCATTCCATTCCAAGCCTCATTCCATTCCAATCCGTTACATTGCTTTAGATTGCACATTCCGTTCCATTCCATTTCATTCCACTTGCTATTCCATTCCACATTCTGTTCCATTCCATTCCACATTCCATTGCATTGCATTTCACATTCCATTCCATTCCATTCTTCATTCCATTCCATTTTACTCCATTCCACATTCCATTCCGTTACACAATCCATTCCATTCCACATTCCATTCCAGATTTTATTACATTCCTTTCCACCTTCCATTCCATTCCACATTCCATTTCATTGTATTAAACATTCCACTCCACATTCCATTCCATTGCATTCCATTCAGTTCCATTCAGTTCCATTCAATTCCATTCAGTTCCATTCCATTGCATTCCACATTCCATTTCACATTCAATTCTATGATCCTTTCCACATTCCATTCTTTGTTCCATTCCACGTTCCATTCCACTTTCCATTACACGTTCCATCCCATTCCATTCCACGTTCCATTCCACATTACATTCCACATTCCATTCCACGCTCCATTCCACATTCCATTCTAAGTTCCATTCTACGTTGCATTCCATTCCATTACACTTTCCATTCCCAATTGCGTTCCATTCCATTCCACATTCCATTTCACATTCCATTCCATTCCATTGCACATTCCATTCCACAATTTCCATTCCACATTGCATTCCACATTGCATTCCACATTCCAGTCCATTCCATTCCACATTCCATTCCACATGCATTCCATTCCAGTCCACATTCCTTTCCACATTCCAGTCTATTCCATTCCACATTCCAATCTATTCACATTCCATCAGATTCCATTAAACATTCCATTCCACATTCCATTCCATTCCATTCCATTCCACTATCCATTCCTTTCCAGATTCCATTCCTCATTCCATTCCATTCCATAAGACATTCC